>NW_023425355.1:0-4800000 GCF_014108415.1 Molossus molossus
TTGGGTTGTGCGGGTGGCAGCCACTCGATGTGTCCCTTTCACATCGATGTTTCTCTCTCTCTCTCTCTCTTCCTCTCTCTCCCTCCTGCTCTATCTGAACAAAAAATGAAAAAAAAAAGTTCTCAGGTGAGGATAAAAAAAAAGAAAGAAAGAAGAGAAGGGAAAACAGAGAAGGTGTGCTCAAGTAACAGTGAGCACTGTATCCTTTATTTCAAGGGTTTGACCTGTTTGGTAAAGGTGACACTTTTGGGAGAGAACTCAGGGGAATATCTCAATATAATATACATAAACTTTCCAGGTGTGTCCTTTTGAAGACAGTCTGCAGACAAAGGACTTGGAGAGAAGGACAAATACCCGGAGTCCATGGGAGTTCAGTGACTCTCCTCAGGAGCTGTGTCTGTCCATATTATCCATCACAGGAATCTGCCTGTCCTGCTAGTCTACATAGAGTCCACATGCCCCATCCCCCATAAAGGGACTGAAGAGGGCAGTGAGAAATTCTAAGCCTGTGGGGTCAGTGCTGGGCGCCGTCAGGCATGTGTCACATTCATCTGCTCAGGCTCAATTGGACACTCAGCCCCAACTCCTCCTGCCCCAGATACACCACCTTCTCCCACCGCACCAACCTCTCTGCCTCCATCTTATCCGAATACCTCTTCTCTTCCACCAGATGAGCCTTCCCCCACATCCCTCCGTGTTCTCCATCCATGTAAGCCTCCCCATCCCAGCCTATATCCACTCCATGGGGTTGCGGGAGCTGAGAGGATAGTCTGCGTAGCCATCCCCTTCTCCCTCTCTGACTTATCCCAAATTGAATGCCGCCTTGGCTCCTTCTCCTCTGATCCTGACACCTACATCAAGGATTTCCAATACCTCACTCAATCATATGATCTTACCTGGCACAATCTTTCTATCATTCTTACTCTCTCCCTCTCTGCACATAATAAAAATTGGGTGTGGGTGACTGCCCAGCAAGTAGCAGATGAGGCACATGCCTGGGACAATAACCTCCCTCTGGGTGGGGGGAGCAGTCCCCCCAATGACCAAAATTGGAACTATCATATTGCCCATACTAATCATAGGAAACATGACTATCTTATAGACTACCTTCTTCAGGCCTTAGAAAAACTTGCCAGTAAGGCTGTCAATTATGACAAAACAAAGAAATCATTCAGAGGCCCCAAGAAAATCTGGAAGAATTCCTAGAACGACTCTCCCAGGCCTTTTGTAGATACACTTGTATGGACCCCACCACCCCAGCTGGGACCACCCTCCTCCACTCCCATTTCATCTCCCAATCTGTCCCTGACATTAGACGCAAACTCAAAAATTTGAGGATGGACTCAAGACACCTCAGAGAGAGCTCTTACATATTGCCTTTAAGGTCTTTAACAACTGGGAGGGAACAGAGAGGGAAGAGCAACAGAAAATACAACAGAACTACCTTAGGCTGGCAAGAGCCCTTCAAGGGAACACTGGTCCGAAGGGCCGAGGCTCTAGGAGACAACCTCCTCAGTCAAGTCCTCCTGGCCCCTGCTTCAAATGCAAACAAACAGGCCACTGAGCGAGACAGTGCCCAAACCCTCGCCCCCCACCAGGGCCTTGCCCACACTGTCACCATGAGGGCCACTGGGGAATTGATTGCCCCAAACACCAAAGGGCATTTGGGTCAACCTTTCCCAACAATGCCCCATCCAGGTCAGTAACAGACTTTCTGGGACTGGCAGCAGAGGACTGAGGAGGCCCTGGGACACCAGCCCCAGTACACATCACCAACAGTGAGCCCAGGGTAAACCTTCACATAGCAGGTAAGGAAATCTCCTTCCTCATAGACACTGGGGCCACCTTCTCCACCCTCCCGGAATTTAATGGCCCTCTCAGCTCTTCTCAAACCTTCATAGTGGGAATCTCAGGTCAGCGCTCCTGCCCCCTTATTACCCCTCCTATAACTTGTATCTTAGATGGAACCTCATTTACACATTAATTTCTAGTCATGCCTCAATGTCCGACCCCCCTTCTGAGATGGGACATTTTAAACAAATTCCATACTACCCTCCAACTCTTCCCTCCAAAGATACCTACAACCCTATCTCAAAGCATTAAAATATTCTGCTTGCTGGACGACAGCCAGACCCCCGATTCCTCCAACCTCTCTGCTTCCCTTCCCATTTCCCCTCTATTGTTAACCCCCAAGTTTGGGACACTAGTCAGCCTTCCATAGCAACACACCATACCCCCATCTCAATTAATTTCAAAAACATCTATCTCTTTTCTAATGTACCCCTAGGTGACTCCCCAGGAGGAGCAACCCATAGGAAGAACAGCAGGAAGTAGCTACAGAACACTCTTGCCCGAGAGGCCCTCCCTAGGGGTCAACCCAAAATTTCTATCAACACAAACTTTTTTTAACCTTCCAACTTATATTAACTAAGAGTCGGGAAATGTTAACGTTAACTTCCATATTACTACCCCAGCCTCTTATTGTTTAACCTCGCCCCAAGCCCCTCATTCCAGGAAACCAAAGCTTATCGCTCCAGCCAGGTGGAGCAGCATCCTGACACCCCACCCAAACCTAGACAGCTGCTCAATGAGAAGAACAACTCTCAGAAAGACCCCAGCCCCGACCAATCAAGGACGATCACAACTCCTCCGCGGGGCAACCACCCACCCCAGCCCTAAGTTTAAAAACCCTTAGTCTGTACAAACCAGCTGCTGCGCTCTACTTGGAGGCAGCCCGGCAGGTATTTCCCTCAATAAACCTGCACTTCCTGGTGACTCAGCTCCATCCCGTTCTTATAACAGGGTCCCGATGTTTGTCCTTCCAAATGAAAGTAAAAGAGCAAAGCTATATATAAAGTCCATTTATCTTACCGTTTCTGACAATCCCACATTAGTCCCCAAGCAGCAGTGTCTGGATGCGTCCTCTCGCAAAATTGGAGAGTTCACAAAGAGTAGGTGAAAGGAAAGTGGATTTGACTCACCACAGCAGGGAGGGGACCAAGAGGGTTTCCCATGGGGCTCTATTGTCTAGGGACAGACATCTACTTTGCAAGCCTGTGATTGGTCCTCTCAAAGAATTCTGCCTTAGTGATGTCCATACACGTTAGAGCTTGTGGTTTGCCTGACTGGGTTCAGCCCTAGGTCATCTATAGGAGCCTAAGTGGGTTCTCGTCATGATAACTTTAACTTATCTCAGGCTATGAGTGAGCAGGAGGGGAAACATGCTGGGAGCAACCCTGTGCTTCCTTTAGGTTCCCCCAAATCCAGTCTTTGATTTCTACAATCCTTTTTCAGGTGACCTGACTTTCTGCAGTGGGAACATTCTACTTTCACAGCAGAACTCACTCAGCAATCCCATTTGCTTGCTCCCAGACACAAGCAGGTATGTTACTTGGAATACGTCAGAATTACCAGCACTATGTTCCTTAACAGTAAATAAAAATCCTTTGCTAACCCATCAGGGTCCCACATGAAAAAATGGATACAATTGCTGTTCCCCTCTTGAAGAAAACCAGCCTTTCTGGGGGTTTTGTTATGGAATCAACCTGTACTTTTCCAAGAACTTCTATTGTGCAATTCTATTAATGTGGACTGAGAGTTTCTGACCTTGAAGGCAAAATTTGCCTATCTCACTTTAGTTGTATTTTCATATTTGCAGAATCCAAATAAATGCCCAGATATGCTGTGTACTGATTTGCTTCCTGGGAGCTGAGCCCCAAATAATATCAAACTCAACCCTCCCTTCCATGGTCCCATCCCTCACTGTCGAACCTGCCTCTATCTCCCCACTTTGATGCATGAAAAGGAGCATATCCAGTGATCAAGGTCATGCTTTTGTCAGTTTCACCTTTAAAAAAGGTCACCAGAAAGGGACTTGAACCAAGACTGCTCTGCCCGGGCAGGGGTTGGAGTAATTCCAGGGATCCTTGGGTGGTGAATATAAGATCTTGCGAAGTATTGGCTGCCTATGAATTACTAGGCCTTGCTGAGAGTCTCAGGTTTCCCATTCCACTAGACAGAAAAATTTCCTAGCTTTTTAGTAACCTGACTCAACTCCATAAACATAGGACTCCTATTAGTATTGAATTCAACACAGTGACTTTCAGTTGACAGACACCAGATGCCTGAGCCAAAATCAGTGTCTTAGACACAGACCCCGGATGCTGTAACCTAGACCCAGGACTGGACCCAAACCCAAATCGGTGCCCCCGGGCCTTGGGCCACAAGCTTGAATCTGTTTTCCAGACCCAAACCCACCAAGCAGTGCAAAATCCTGAAACCAGAGGCCAGAGACTGTCCCTAGACTCTGCATGCTGGATTCCACACACCAGAAAATGAATCTGTGGCTGCCAATGGACCTGACATACAAACCCAGGACACAAACTAATACCTAAAGACACACCAAACCCCAGACAAACAGCCAGATGGAGATTTTACCTTAATGTACAGACACTAGACATGGAACATGGATCCAAAACCACAACACCATAGCCACAATCTGGTCTCGGAGCCAGACCCCAGACCCCAGGCCCCGGGAGCCAGACACACGAATTGAACCAGATCCTCACAACACAAACAAACCCATGATTGAATAAGAAATCCAAAAAAGTGCATCTCTAAGTCCAAGGAGCTATCTTAACCACAATAATATTTTCATATCAATGTAAATGTAAAAGAGAAATAAATGCCTCTCAGAACTTCAGAATTCTACCAAACCCTGCACCAATAGATCCAAGAGGCTAAGAAAGTGAACAAACATGAGACTCATCTGTCCCGGCAGATGTTCACGTCCTGTCAGCATCAGCAGTTCCAGAAGCCAGCAATGTCTCAGCCATTACTGTGAGAACTGTGAGTGGTTTAAAGAAAAATGCAATTACTTTCCTCACACCTTGTCAACTCTAAGAGCTGGGCTAATAATTTTAAAAAACATTATGAGATTAACAGGATAAATTCCACACTTAATGTGTACACGAGGGAAACTCACATATAAATCAACACCAAAGACAAAAAGTCCTGTGGGGTACATAGGACCTTTGGGAAATTAGAGAACATGGTCTTGGACTGTAGAGGAAAATGGGGTGAAATGCAGGCAATTTGGTAACAGTGCAGCATGTGGCCTTTTAATGTAGTTTAGGCAGCAACAGAAACTACAATGTAGAGGAATTAAGGGGAGGGGCCAACAAACTCCTGCTCCCAGTTCTCATGTCTAAACCGAAGGTAAAAACGCTCAAGTTCTCTTCCTGAGCCAGGACTTTCCAAGTAGATATCTTAGAGAAAAATAAAAACCAATCATAATTTCTATTTTTTCTTAACAAACAACCTAACCTAAACAAGTCTCAGACAAAACTTTGATCCTCTTAATCCCACTCTTGAAATTTAAGAATAAAAGTTTTACATCCACAAGCTGAATTAATAGCGTACTCCATATTTCATGGACATAGTCAATCTGTTTGCAATTAGTTACTTTTGTAAAACTGTTAAATATTATTACCGGAATTTGTGACATACATTTACTCCCAGTGTTTACCTGTAAAATTACTTGCTTATGTGAAGGAAAAATAAACCTCCTGTAACGTCAAGAATCTTTGCTGCAGATATGGCACAGGTTGCTAAGAAAAGATGACCAAATGCAGGACATCCATATGTAGAATAACCTCCGTTCTATAAAAGAATCAGAGGTCCTCAAGCATAAAAGGACCAAAAATAAAATATAAATGTTCACCTATAACACATTCTGCATCAGTGATGATATAAGCTGCCTTGGGTGCCTTTGAAAGAATCCCTGCAAAATAGTACCAACAGATACTTACTAGAAAGGTGCTATTCCAAAAATGCACACTGGGTGGCAGCCAAAAAAATTTCCCTCCATTGCTAGTCCAAAGTGTTAAACCAACGTCTATTTTGCCCCCAAGGGGACATTTGGAAATGTATGCAGACATTTGAGAGAGTCTTCAGGGTGGGGTAAAGGGGAATGTCAGTTGCATACAGGAAAGAGGTGAGGAATGTCAATAAGCACCTACAATGCAGAGGGCATTCCCTCAGGACAGAGAATTCACTGGCCTTAAAGATCAATAGTTTTCAAAACATCTGTAACAAAAATAAATTAATAAAAATGGAAGGAATTCCAAAATGGTGGCAGAGTGAATGGAAGCTACACAGACTGCCTCCCAGGAACAAACTGGAATTACAACTAACAAAGAGACAAATCAACAGGAAAAAGCAACAAAAAAGCAGCTTGTGAAGATCATATAACCAGGGACACTGACTCAATCCTGGTAGGATTGCAAAGGCAAGAGAGGAGAGCTGGGAGCCCACAGAGAGCAGTGGCCTTAGCTGTGAGCAGCACCCTCAGGTTAAACTCCCAAGCAGCTCCACAGCATAGTGCCAGGCAATAACCACCTTAAATGTAAATGGATTGAACACTCTCATAAAAAGACACAGAGTAGCTAATTGGATAAGAAAGCATGACTCACAGATATGTTTTTTACAAGAGACCCACCTCACAACAAAAGACTCACATAGGTTGAAAGTGAAGGGATGGGAAAACATCTTCCAAGCAAACAGAAAGGGAAAAAAACTGGGGTAGCAATATTCATATCTGATAAAATAGATTTCACAATGAAGGCCATAACTAGAGACAAAGAAGGCCACTACATAATATTGAAAGAATCTATCCAACAGAACCCCAAAACTACAGAATTCACATTCTTCTCAAGTGCACATGGGACATTCTCAAAGACAGACCACATGATAGGACACAACCTAAATCTCTGCAAGTTTAAGAAAATTGAAATCATATCAAGAATCTTCTCAGATCACAATGGCATGAAACTAGAAATCAATTGCAACAAGAACATGCAAAGACATTTCAACACATGGAGCCTAACAGAATGTTCTTAAACAATGAATGGGTTACTGAGGAGATCAAAGAAGAAATTAAAATCTTCCTGGAAATCAACGAAAATGAACACACAACAACACAAAATCTATTAAATGCACAGTGTGGGGAGGGAGATGAGGGGGGGATCAGTGGGTGAAAAGGAGGAAACATCTGTAACAAAAATTAATTAATTTAAAAAATACAAAAATAAAAATGGCAAAATCTATGGAATGCAGCAAAGGCAGTTCTGAGAGGAACATTTATAGCACTACAGGCCTACCTTAAGGAACAAAAAAAATTTCTAATAGACTATCTAACCTCACAACTTAAATAACTAGAAAACAAACAAAAAGAAAACCACAGCGCAAGTAGAAGGAAGGAAATACTAAATATCAGAGCAGAAATAAATAACATGAAGACCAAAAAACAATTCAAAGGATCAATGAAAAAAAAAAAAAAAGCTGGTTCTTTGAGAAGATAAACAAGATTGATGGACCCTTAACTAGACTCACCAAGAAACAAAGAGAGAGAACACAAATACACAAAATCAGAAATGAAAGAGGAGTAATAATAACTGACACCACAGAAATACAAAAGATCGATAACAACTACTATGAACAATTATATGGCAACAAATTTGACAAAGAGAGAGAACCCAAATACACAAAATCAGAAATAAAAGAGAAGAAATAATAACTGACACTACAGAAATACAAAGGATTGTTAACAAATATTATGAACAATTATATGGCAACAAATTCAACAATCTAAGCTAAATGGACAAATTTTTAGAAATACACAGTCTCCCAAAACTGGACTGGGAAGAGATAGAAAACTTGAACAGACTAATAACAACTGAAAGAATTGAAGAGGTAATCCAGACTCTCCCAGCAAACAAAAGCCCAGGCCCGGATGGCTTCACGGGGGAGTTTTACCAAACATTCAAAAAAGAACTAACACCCATTCTCCTCAAACTATTTCAAAAAATTCAAGAAGAAAGAAGACTTCCAAACTCATTTTATGAGGCCAGCGTAATTCTAATTCCAAAACCAGATAAAGACACTACAAAGAAAGAAAACTACAGGCCAATATCCCTGATGAACATAGACGCCAAAATTCTGAACAAAAGACTAGCAAATCGGATCCAGGAATACATCAAAAAATTATTCACCATGATAAAAAAGCTGTGGTACATATACACAATGGAGTACTATGCAGCGGTAAGAAAGAAAGATCTCTTGTCCTTTGAGACAACATGGAGGGACCTGGAGAGTATTATCCTAAGTGAAAGAAGCCAAGCAGAAAAAGACAAATACCACATGATTTCACTTATATACGGAATATAATGAACATAACAGTCTGAGGAATACAGTAGACCCAGACACATGGAAGTAGGGCACAGACTGACATCCCTCAGAAGAGGGGATGGGGGGTGGGGGGGTGGGAAGAGATAAACCACAGAACTTATATGCATGTATGCATGACCAATGGACATGGACAACTAAGCTGGGGACAGGGTGGAGGGGGGGTAGGGTGGGGGGTGCCAATGGGGTAAAAAGGTAAAATATCTGTAACAAAAAAATAAATAAAAATTCATATTAAAAAAAAAAAAATAGATCTGCTGACCAAAAAAAAAAAAAAATTATTCACCATGACCAAGTGGGATTCATCCCAGGGACGCAAGGCTGGTACAATATTAGCAAATCAATAAATGTGATACACCACATAAATAAAATAAAGAATAAAAACCACATGATCGCCCTGGCCAGTTTGGCTCAGCAATTAGAGCGTCAGCCTGTGGTACAGAGAGACCCCGGTTTGGTTCCTACTAAGTGCACATACCTTAGTTGCAGTTTGTCCCTGGCAGTTCTGTTTTATTTTTTGTTCACCCGCAAAACCAAACCGCTCGATGTATCCCTTTCACATCGATGTTTCTCTCTCTCTCTTCCTCCCACTCCCTCCCACTCTATCTGAACAAAAAATAAAACAGACATGAAGAAAAAATAAAAGTGATCCAAATCGAAAAGGAGGCAGTAAAACTGTCATTATTTGCAGATGACATGATATTATACATAGAAAACCCTAAAGACTCCATCAAAAATCTATTAGACTTAATAAGTGAATTTGGCAAAGGAGCAGGATACAAATTAACATCCAGAAATCAACAGCATTCTTATACACCAATGATGAACTCACAGAAAGAGAAACTAAAAAAACAATCCCATCTACCATTACAGCAAAAAAATTAAGATACCTAGGAATAAACTTACCTGAAGAAAAAATACAGGACATTGGAAAAAGAAATAGAGGAAGATATAAAAAAGTGGAAGCACATACCTTGTTCATGGATTGGAAGAATTAACATCATTAAAATGTCCATATTCAGCCTCTTTAATAAATGGTGCTGGGAAAATTGGACAGCTACTTGCCGAAAAATGAAACTAGACCATCAACTTACACCCTACACCAAAATAAACTCAAAATGGATAAAAGACTTAAATGTAACTCATGAATCCATAAAAATCCTAGAGGAGACTGTGGGCAACAAAATCTCAGACATCATACGCAGCAGAATTTTTACTGACACATCACCTAAGGCAATAGAAACAAAGGAGAAAATGAACACATGGGACTACATCAAACTCAAAAGCTTCTGCACAGCGAAAGATACAATCATCAAAACGGAAAGGCTACCCACTGTATGGGAGAGCATAATTGCCAATGATATATCAGATAAGGGGTTAATTTCCAATACATATAGAGTGCTCATACAACTCCACAAAAGGAAGACAAAGAATCCAATTAAAAAATGGGCAGAGGAACTAAATAGACACCTCTCCAAACAGGACATACAAATGGCTAAGAGACATATGAAGAAATGTTCATCATCACTAATCATCAGAGAGATGCAAATCAAAACAACAATGAGGTATCACCTCACACCTGTCAGAATGGCCGCCATCAACAAATCATCAAACAACAAGTGTTGGCGAGGGTGTGGAGAAAAGGGGACTCTAGTACACTGTTGGTGGGAATGCAGACTGGTGCAGCCACTATGGAAAACAATATGGTGTCACCTCAAAAAATTAAAAATTGAACTCCCATTTGACCCAGTAATCCCACTTCTAGGAATATACCCTAAGAAGCCTGAAACACCAATCAGAAAGAATATATGTACCCCCATCTTTGTAGCAGCACTATTTACAATCGCTAAGATCTGGAAACAGCCCAAGTGCCCATCAGTAGACGAATGGATTAAAAAGCTGTGGTACATATACACAATGGAGTACTACACAGCGGTAAGAAAGAAAGATCTCTTATCCTTTGAGACTACATGGAGGGACCTGGAAAGTATCATCCTAAGTGAAACAAGCCAAGCAGAGAAAGACAAATTTCATATGATCTCACTGATTTCTGGAATATAATGAACATAACAGTTTGAGGACAATCCCCTAAGGAGTGGGGAGCTGAGAGAGGGATGAACAACAGAATTTATATGCATGTAGGCATGAACAGTGGACATGGACAACAATCGGGGGAAGGGGCAGGGAGGGAAGGGGGGGGAATCACTGGGGGGAAAAAGGAGAATCATTTGTAACAAAAATTAATCAATAAAAAAATAAAAAAATAAAAAATAAATAAAATGTCCATATTACCCAAAGCAATCTATAGATTTAATGCAATCCCCATCAAAATAACAATGACATATTTCACAGAACTAGAACAAATACTTCAAAAGTTCATATGGAACCATAAAAGACCCTGAATAGCCACAGCAATCTTGAAAAAGAAGAACAAAGTAGGTGGGATCACAATACCAGATATCAGGTTATACTACAAAGCCACTGTAATCAAAACAGCCTGGTACTGGCACAAGAACAGGCATATAGAGAATTGGACAGCTACATGCAAAAAATGAAACTAGACCATCAACTTACACCATACACAAAAATAAACTCAAAATGGATAAAAGACTTAAATGTGACTCGTGAATCCATAAAAATCCTAGAAGAACGTGTAGGCAACAAAATTTCAGACATCATACACAGCAGATTTTCACTGATACATCACCTAAGGCAACAGAAACAAAGAAGAAAATGAACACATGGGACTACATCAAACTAAAAATACATCAGATAAGGAGTTAATTTCTAAAATGTATACAGCACTCAGCAAGAGGAAGACAAATATAAGGAGTTAATTTCCAAAATGTATAGAGCACTCAACAAAAGGAAGACAAAGAACCCAATTAAAAAATGGGCAGAGGAGCTGAATTGACACCTCTCCAAACAGGACATACAAATGGCCAAGAGACATATGAAGAAATTCTCAACATCACTAATCATCAGAGAGATGCAAATTAAAACAACAATGAGATATCACCTCACACCTGTCAGAATGGCTGCCATCAACAAATCATCAAACAAGTGTTGGCAAGGTTAGGAGAAAAGGTGACTCTAGTACACTGCTGGTGGGAATGCAGACTGGTGCAGCCACTACGGAAAACACTATGGTGTTACCTCAAAAAAATTAAAAATTGAACTGCCATTTGACCCAGTGATCCCACTTCTAGGAATATACCCTAAGAAGCCTGAAACACCCATCAGAAAGAATATATGTGCCCCCATGTGCATAGAAGCACTATTTACAATAGCTAAGATCTGAAAACAGCCCAAATGTGCATCAGTAGAAAAATGGATAAAAAGGCTGTGGTATATATACACAATGGAGTACTATGCACCTGTAAGAATGATCTCTTATCCTTTGAGACGACATGGAGGGACCTGGAGAGTATTATCTTAAGCGAAACAAGCTAAGCAGAAATGACAAATATCACATGATCTCACTTATTTGTGGAATATGATGAACATAACAGTCTGAGGAATAGGGTAAACCCAGAGATGTGGAAGTAGGGTACAGACTGACAATCCTCAAAAGGGGGGGTCGTGGGGGAAGGGAAGAGATAAACCACAAAACTTATATGCATGTATGCATAACCAATGGACATGGACAACAAAGCCAAGGAGTCACATCCACTTGCCAAATCTGATTTGGTATCAATTCTCAAGGATTAACTCCAGAAGACTGTACTGGTAGATGAATGACACATGCTGGGCATTGTTTTACTATTTGCCTAGGCTGCTCTCTAGAGATTTTAAATTCTTTACACAGTGCTGCTGCATTCTGACGGTGCAGAGGATGAGAATGTTGGGCTAAGGCTAGAGGAGTGGGAACTGTAGCACGAGCAAGCAGTAAACAGCATCATTCCCTTCAGCTAAAGGTCCTGGGAGTCCGAAGTGGGCACGAATATGGCCGATACAGCATGGGTGTGTCCATGACTAAATGACCTCCCTTAGTTTAGTAAAAAGGTGATCTAACTCTTTTTTGTTTTTTGGTTTGTTTGGGTTTTTTTTATTTATCCTCATCCAAGGACATTTTTCGATATTTTGTTCAGATAGAGTAGGAGGGGGAGAGAGAGAGAGAGAAACATCGACGTGAAAGGGACACATCGAGTGGCCGCCACCTGCACAACCCAACCAGGGCTGGGGACCAACTGCAACCGAGGTACATGCCCTTAGCAGGAACCGAACCTGGGTCTCTCCAGACCGCAGGCCAACGCTCTAACTGCTGAGCCAAACTGGCCAGGGCATAACTCTTCACTACTAGTAGGCCCAATTGTGGCAGTTTCGATGACCTTGGCTATTCCTACCACATAACTGCTATTACTATATGTATTTAAAGGTTCATCTTCAGAAGCCTCAAGGACTACTGTTAAAGCTTCGATTTCCACTCTTTCAGCTGACACGTGCTTGGTCTGAAATACCTTAGAGCTCCTGTTGCAGTAATAGCCAGCCCACCCTGAGCATCAGTGGAAATTGTTCAAGCCTGGGGAATGGGTTGAGATTGTATCACCTTAGGGAAAATGAATGCAGTGGTAGATGTAATCTGTAAAATTTTGTTCCCTGGGTAGTGGCTATCAACTTTGCCAGGGAAATTTGCTAGTGTGATTTGCCACTTATTTGAGAATTTCCAAAGCCAATTTTGTTGAGAATTGGTAAATGGAACTATGGTCTCAGCCGGTTCCTGATTAATTAATTGAGCTAATTGGTGTCTTGCTTTGGCAATCAACTGTGCTACCGAATCATGAAAGGGTGTAAGCACCTTAGCAGGTGCATGAGCAAGATGGATCCATTCAATAACCCCTCCTTCTTGCCACAGAACTCCAGTGGGGGTATGGTTGGTAGGAAATATCTACACTTTCACTGGCAATTGCTGATTTGCTCTTGCCAGTTGGGCATTTTGAATAGCAGATTCTACCTTATGCAAGGCCTCTATTGCTTTAGGAGTTAACTGCCGAGGGGATGAGAGAGATAAATCCTTCCACAAAATTTGGAACACAGGCCTCATGTCAGTAGTTGTTCCTTTTAAAGCAAGTCTAATCCAATTGATGTCGGCCAACAGCATTTGAAAGTCATTTAAGGTAATTAAAGAATCTGTTCTCACCTGCATACATTGAGGGCAAACAGACCATTCCTCAATTTTGTTACCTGAATATTGGAAGGGAGAAGAATGTTGAACCTTTTGGGGGCTATACAAAGTCTAGCCCTCTCCAGAGTTGTCTGCAAGTCAGCAAAGAGGGAAAGTAGCCCTTCCATGTCTTAGTGAGCCGCTAAAATATCATTCATATAATGAATTATATAATCTTTTGGATAATGATCACAGATTTCCTGTCAGGCAGAAGCCACAAAGGTTTGACACAGGGTAGGACTATTGGCCCCCTTTGAGGCAACACTTTCCAGCAGGATCTCTTCACTGGCTCCCTCACATTTACAGCAGGTACACTGAATGCAAATCTTTCACAATCCTCAGGATGCAAGGGCATGGTAAGAAAAAACAGTCTTTTAAATCTAAGTTAATTAATTCAAAGTCTAGAGGAATGGCTGTAGGTGATGGCAGCCCAGGCTGTAGCGAGCCCATGATCTCCATTTTCTTTAGTTATTTTTTACAACAAAAATGGGAGTATTCCAAGGACTGTTACTTGGCTCTATATGACCTGCTTCCAATTACTCCTGTACCAACAGCTATGTTGCCTGCAACTTCTATCCTCCTAGGGGCCACTGATCAACCCACACTGCCTTATCTGATATCCAAGGAATTTGGGCAGCAGTCTTATTGGGCTGGAGAGAAGACCAAGGCCCCTAAGGAAAAGGAAAAGGCCCATGAAATCCCAGCCCTTGTCGCCCTTTCTGAGCGGAGGCAGGAACAGGAGAAATTCTCCCTTGCTGGTATTTTCCCAGCCCCTTTTTTGGGTTGTGTCCATGTTCAAGCATTTGCACTGTGACTACAGAATTAGGGCTCATTAATAGTACCCCCATCTTTTCCATAATATCCCATCCCCATAGATTAGCAGGCAAGTGATCTAAAACAGAGGGTTAAAAAACACAGTGTTGCCTCAGAATCTTCCCATTTGATAAGCTGTGCACTTTGTTGGGGCCTAGAAACCTGTCCAACCCCTTGTAAGTCAGCCATGGAAACATCCAGGGGCCATGTAGCCAATGCCTGGAGGAATCACTGAGACATCTGCTCCTGTATCTAGAACACCTGAGCAGGGTGACAGCATTGCCCCCACTGTTTGATGGGGCTGAGGCTGGGGCTGGCCCTGCTTGCCACTTTCCTGCTGGGGTTCAAGTGGTTGTCTGTTGACATCAGTTTGAGAATGGCAATATTTGGCCCTATGATGGCCCTGTGACAATGAGGACATAGTCCTGGCTGCTTGGCGGAGTTCCCTGACTGGTTGTCGGTGCTGGTGCACTGCTTACACTCCTTAGCAAAATGACCTGCTTTCCACAAGTATAACACTCTCCCTCTTCCTCCTGCCTCACCAGCGAAGAGGACTCCTTTCAAAGCCTCAGCTATCACGCCCCCAGTATATGGGAAGACCCAATATCTGAACAAATGCGGATGAATTCAGATATATTAGCCTTTTAACGGTCGGGGCACAGCACCTCTCTGCAAGGCTTATTAGCATTCTCATAGGCAAACTGTTTAACTATTAATGTGCAGGCCTCTGAATCACTTATCACTCTCTGGACTGTCTGTAGCCACCGAGCTACAAAATCTTGATATGGCTCTTCAGGTTCTTGTCTGATGTAAGATTTAGCAAATTTTCTCTTTTTGTTGGGAGCTCTTTCCAGGCCTTCAAAGCACAAACATTAATCTGCTGATAAGCCTGGTGAGCAAACCCCAGCTGATCGTAAAGAGCCTGGTATTGCCCTGTACCCGCGAGCATTTCTAAAGAGGTAGGTGCTCCACGCTGCTGATTCCGTGTGGCCTGCTCACCACTAATCTCCATCCAGCTGGTCTCCCACAACAGCTAGTCCCCAGGCCTGAGGCAAACTTCTGCTAATGGTTGTCAATCACCCCGGGCTAAGGCTTCACGAGCAACACTCTCCAATAAACTGAGCACAAAAGGAGCTGTGGGCCCTTACAGAGTACAAGACTTTAGCTCTTTCAACATTTTAAATGGGATGAGCTCATACATTTTTAACACCTGACCTGGATTGTTCGGGTCAGGCTGCTCTATCACTAGGAATAATGAAAACCCAGTGGTATCCTCTCTGGCCCATCTTGCCTCTCCTAGTCCCATCTGTAAGGGAGAGAAAGCACAGGGGCACTAGAGGGTTCTTTGGGCTGAGCACCTGCATCTCCTCAGCATGGCTGAGAGGTAAGAGTCAATTCTGCAAAACTTTGGGTAACATTAAACTCGTCATCTGAATCTTTCCTGGTGTGATGCCCCGGATCTTGCTCCGCCTCTCTTTCTAGTTCTCTCGCATACTCTGGGGGTGAAGTCTCATCAGGGGGATTAACCCCTCTCACAACTGAAGTGTAAGGTGGTGGAGGCATCTTTCAAGATTCATAGCCTTTCTCAGCATTTGTCAAGTCTTTCACTCCACCTTGATTTCCTACCTTATTAGCCTCCTCCACAGGATCAAGTCAATCTCTAATTAGGGAGCAAAGAGTAACTGTTTGCACCAGAACCTTGTTAGGGCCTTTTGCTGTATCTCTGCCTATCTTTTTCCAGGTTTCCAAGTTGACTGTCCCCTCATTAGGAAACCAAGGGCAAGTTTCATCACATACTCTAAAAACTTGAGGAGTTGATATTTCTTTACTGAGCATCTTTGACCCTCAATCATAGCTCTTAATATAGACACACACAAAAATTTTTTTGAGACATAAAATTTTTCATATTTTACACCTGGCTATCAATCAATTCCACTCCCCTACCTTGCTTTTGCTTCTCAACGTGCACACCCAAGAAGCATCCTCTCTTTGCCTTGGGCTTCAAGTTCCACTGTACTCCTATCCCTGTTTGACCTGTGTGCCTAGCTGCACCAGACATGAGGAGGGGCAATGGGAGACTAAGAAAGACACAGAGACATGATAGAGAGACAAGCTGGGGCAGGTGGGACACTGCTCTCTGATGGACAAACAGTGACCCCGAGCAAGCTAAGCAAGTTCTTTATATAGTCAATTGAAGGGGAAAATTTAAAAGTGTTATTGTCTTCAAACCCCAAATGTTTCTCATCAGCCTCTAAGCTCAGGTCAAGACTGTTGATACATTCTTGCCCTCAGCTCATTAGGTTTTGGCCAGCACACAAGATTTACGAGAGACCATGGGCAGGATACTTCGGTGTGAGCCTTTCAAACATGACAGGGTCTTGCCTGTAGCACAAAATGCTCCTGGGTGAGCTTTTCAAACACCACGGGAGCAACAAGAGACTTTGGCTTGGCTGCCCTCCACACAAATGTTCTTGAGAATTGAAAAGTCAAGCCTTACCAGGTTCTCAGTAGCAGACCTGAATCTTTCAGCAATAAATGTAGTGAGCTCTATTGGTATTTTGACAGTGCGTGTGGGGGGGATGACCAGGAAATATTGATTCCAAAATCCTTTTTCAACTGCATGTTTTCCTGTGCGATCGTAGCAACTTTGATCATTTAAACACTTAATCTCTCGGTCTCTAACGTTGGTCTCAGCCAGGGTCTGACCATGTACAAGCAATGCTCTTTGGACTGTTGTAGACCAATGAGACAGACCAGACTCAGACTCCGAACTGGGTTCATTGCAGTTAGCTGTTATGCCTGAGGGAACCAGCAGTCTCTGTGTACACAAAGCAATGGTTATCTATACAATGCAGTGGTTATCTATTAGCAGCTAGTTCTTGCCATTCCCTTAAAATCAGGGGGCAAGGTCATGTGTTTGTCCTTTACATTCCCCACTGGTCTTAGGGTTAAATCAAATCTTTGATTCTAAAGTGTCTTCAATTTCTTCCATTGTGGCTAGCCTCTGATAGGGAGTGCTAAGCACCATGAGCTTAACAGCCTGTACTTTTTCTCTAAAAAATTGCATCAAGCGATTAATTAGGATTGGGCCACAAGTGAATATTAATAGGAGGAGGAGTAAGGGGCTCCCAAGGCCAGTGATAAGAGTAGTGAACCATGGGGACCAATTAAAGAGGTTCTCATACCAATTCTTAGAGGTGGATAGAGCCTGTTCTCGTTCATCTAGTCACTGTCTAAATAATTTTATGCTTTCTCTAATAATACCAGATTGGTTAGCATAAAAGCAACAGGTTTCTCCTAAGACCAAACAGAGAAGAAGATAAACCTGTGGAATAATGTTAGCAAGAATACATAAGTCTTTGGTTCCAACGGGAAAGATGCAGGGAGTCAGTCCTAAGGCGCAAGCAAGCCAAGTCGGGGGGGGCAGTTGGGACCCCAAGTCTCTTGTGATGAGGGGCTTAATGGGGTTAGGGTGGTAGCATCCCCACATGAGTCCACATAAGGGGAAGAGCTTAGGTCATAGTTGCCAATGATGAAGCATGTCCCCTGTCCTTGTAGGACTCTGAGGGTCAGGAGGGGGCTTGTACCTTCATAGCAGTGGCCGCCCTTAAGTGCATCTAAATTGGGTAGATGCTTCACTGGCAATCAGTGTCAGATGAGCGGTCTAGGGGAAGGCCTCGGAGAAGATGCTCTTCTGCCCCAGACGCTGTTCTGCCCTGGAATTGTCTCCACTCCAAAATTCCATCTAGAGAGCATCTGGAAACCCTGGGCCCAGGTTCGGTTTGGCAGATGGGACGTCCCTCAGGTAAGTCTGTTTCTGAAAACTCTGCGGAGTGAGGGGAAGTGGATCTGCTGGACGCAGCCCAGAGATCCAGCCCCAGGGCCATAACGAGACGTCGCTTTTGGCACCGGTTTGGTTTGTCTCGTTTGTTGTCTGTCTTATTTGTTTGTCCTTTAGTGCTTTGTGTTTTATGTTTCTGTGCTGTGCGGCCTGTGTTCTTCAAAATGGGTCAGGGACCTTCAGGACCTAGGACCCCTCTTCAATGTCTCCTTAATAACTTCTCAGACTTTTCCAAGCACGCCTCAGGTTACAGCATCTCAACAGACCCTGGATTCTCGTGCAGTTTGTGCAAATTGGAGTGGCCCACTTTCCTGGTCAATTGGCCCTCCCAGGGCACTTTTGACTTAAGCTCTTTGTTCACAGTTTGAGGCGTCATCTACGGGACTCCTGGACACCCAGACCAAACTCCTTACATCGATGTTTGGATTGACATAGCTACTGACAAGCCTAATTATATTAAGAAGTGTTTGTGCCCTGATAGGGAGAAGATTTTAATGCCCAGCTTCTGCAGAAGCCTCCGAAGCCCTTGGCTTCTGCTCCCTCTCAAAGGCTTTACCCTGTTCTTTCAGGTCCCCCAGAAGACCCCCTCACTGACCCTGTGGGGCCACCCCCTTATCGGTCTCCACCACCTGCCGCTGCTGTGGCTGGAGAGGCTGAAGCCCTTCAGCCACTCAGTGCTTCCCATACACGTGGCGGCACCCCTTCTAACCCCCCTCCACAGGCACCAGACTCCTCGGCTGCCATCCTGCCCCTCCGTCAGGTTGCTCCACCACCAGGTGGAGACCAGACTCGGCCCTTCACGGTTTATGTACCCCTCTCAACTAGCGACCTGTATAATTGGAAACAACAGAACCCCTCCTTCTCTGATAAACCCCAAGGTTTAACCTCTCTCCTAGAGACAGTCTTCCACACCCATCAGCCCACTTGGGATGACTGTCAGCAATTGTTGCAGGTCCTGTTCACCTCCAAGGAGAGGGACAGGGTCCACAGAGAGGCAGCAAAATCCATCCTCGGGCCAGATGGCCAACCCCTCACAGATTCGGCCCAAATAGCAGCCTACCTCCCAACTACCCAACCCAATTGGGACCCAAACACTGATCAAGGTAAGGAGGCTTTAACCCAGTATCACTGATCTCTACTTCAGGAGCAGCCAAAAAGCCAACTAACCTGTCTAAGGTCAGCGAGACTGTTCACACTGCAGGGGAATCCCCAGCGACCTTTCTTGAACGTCTCATGGAGGCTTATCGCCTCTTTACTTTCATAGACCCGAAGGCCCCTGAGAATAAGCAGGCAATTAATATTGCTTTTGTCACCCAATCAGCCCCAGACATTAGGAAGAAACTCCAGAAATTAGAGGGTTTTGAAGGAAATTAGAGGGTTTTGAAGGAAAGAATCTTAGTGAGTTAGTTGAAATAGCTCAGAGTGTATTTAACAACCGGGACAACCCAGAAACGGCCAGTACTAAAAAAGTCACAAGAGTAATCATAGCTGCTCTTCAAGAGAATCAAAAACGGCAATGGAGAAATAGGCCTAAAAACATAGGGCCAACCCCACGGAGACCTAGGCAACGATCTCGGCCACCTCTTGACCCTAACCAATGTGCCTACTGCAAAGAATATGGTCATTGGAAAAAGGACTGCCCTACAGGGGGCGGCAACAGAAACCTAAGGACCTCATTCTCTTAGAAGACACTGAATGAGGGGGTCGGGGCCCCTACAGATTAGGCCCCCGGGAGCCCAAGGTAACATTACAAGTTGGGGGCCAACCTGTTGAATTTCTAGTTGATACTGGAGCCACCTTTTATCAGGCTCCAGTTATAATACAACTAAGCAGCAATGCCTCCCCCATGCGCATCCACCAATACCCAATCTCCATAAAGGCCAAACTACGCAGATTAATAGACTCAGAGAAGCTGGCATTTTAAAACCTTGCCAGTCAGCCTGGAACACTCCCCTCTTGCCGGTTAAGAAGCCTGGGACTGCCCTGGCCGGTTTGGCTCAGCGGTTAGAGCGTCGGCCTGCGGTCCGGAGAGACCCGGGTTCGGTTCCCGCTAGGGGCACGTACTTCGGTTGCAGTTTGTCCCCGGCCCTGGTTGGTCGTGCGGGTGGCAGCCACTCGATGTGTCCCTTTCACATCGATGTTTCTCTCTCTATCTCTTCCTCTCTCTCCCTCCCACTCTATCTGTACAAAAAATGGAAAAATGTCCTCGGGTGAGGATAAAAAAAAAGAAGCCTGGGACTGAGGATTTTAGGCCGGTCCAAGATTTAAGGGAAGTAAACACTCGGGTGGAAACCATCCACCCTACGGTTCTGAACCCTTACACGCTTCTGAGCCTGATCCCTCCTAGCCGTGTTTACTATACTGTCTTGGACCTCAAGGATGTCTTCTTTCCAATTCCCTTATCACCTCTCAGCCAACCCATCTTCGCCTTCGCATGGGTTGATCCGGGAGGGGGATTCTCAGGACAACTGACCTGGACCCGATGCCTCAAGGATTCAAGAACTCTCCCACCATCTTCGGTGAGGCCTTGAGAAAGGACCTCCAACTGTTCCAGGAAAGGTACCAACATGTCACCCTGCTACAGTATGTAGAGGATTTGCTTCTAGCAGCCGCTTCTCTTCCTGAATGTGAGGAGGCCTCGAAGGCACTCCTACAAGAGCTAGAACACTTAGGATATTGGGTCTCAGCCAAGAAAGCTCAATTATGCACCACCACCACGACCTACCTAGGTTATGAACTCAAAGAAGGAAAACGGTCGCTCCCCAATAGCAGGATAGAGGCAGTCATGAAAATCCCTACCCCCACGACCAAGAGAATTTCTTGGGGCTGTAGGGTACTGCCGCCTCTGGATCCCTAGCTTTGCCAAGATCGCTAAACCTCTCTATACCAGCACAGGGGGAAAAGACAATGCCTTTGAGAAACTAAAAACGACCTTAATGTCTGCCCCAGCCCTAGCTCTGCCTGATATCACTGAGCCCTTTCAGCTCTTTGTCTCTGAGACTCGAGGCATTGCCACAGGGGTCCTAACCCAATCATTAGGGCCCTGGAAGAGACCAGTTGCCCACTTATCTAAGAGATCGGTAGCCTCCAGCTGGCCCAGCTGCCTGTGAGCCATAGCAGCTACTGCTATTTCAGTTAAAGAAGCATCCAAGCTAACCCTAGGGCAGGACCTCCAGATTATTGGGGCATACTCTGTTGAGGCTCTCCTCAGGAGCCCTCCAGACTGGTGGATGTCTAATGCCCAGATCACCCAATACCAGGTACTCATCTTAAATTCCTCCCAAATCCAGTTCCTGAAGACCTCTGCCCTCAACGAGGGCACCCTGCTGCCTGGTGATGACCCTCAGGCTCCCTTCATGATTGCTCAGACATTCTTGAGACTCTAACTAACCTGAGGTCTGACCTAACTGACAACCCTCTCCCAACTCCAGAGCATGCTCTCTATACAGATGGGAGCAGCTTCATCCGGGAAGGAGTCCAATATGCGGGAGTGGCGGTATAAGGGCATCTGGGCCCAGGCACTAGGGCACAGGACTTCAGCTCAGAGGGCTGAACTAATTGCTCTCACTCAGGCTTTAAGATGGGCAAAAGGCAAGTCAGTAAACATCTACACTGACAGCCGATATGCCTTTGACAGAGCTCATGTCCATGGGGCCCTCTACCAAGAAAAAGGACTCCTAACCTCAGGAGGGAAACAGATCAAAAATAAAGAAATTCTTGCCCGCCTAGAGGCCATTTGGCTACCAACAAAAGTGGCCATTATCCACTGCCGGGGCCACCAGAACTCCGACACCCCTGAAGCTAAGGGGAATGCCTTCACCGATCAGACAGCCAAGGAGGCTGCCCTAAGACCAGGGGGGCCAATGGAGATCCTTCCTGTCTTTCCGGGGGAAAGCCTCCCCAAGGAGCCCTCCTGTACCCAAGAAGAGAAAGAACTTGGACGGAGGCTCAACTGTAACCAGGGGCCTCGAGGCTGGAGGCTTCTCCCCGAAGGGAGGATCCTCTTACCTGCAGCCCTAGGCTGAGAGCTGATCTCTCAGCTCCATCAGGGCACCCACCTGGGCAAGACTAAACTCTCCAGTCTCATAGTCCGGGACTTTTATGTCCCAAACCTCAACAGATGGACAGAATCTGAAATAAGGAGATGCCCTGCCTGTGCCCAAGTCAACTCTCACCCTTGGGAAACAACAGACCTCGGGACCCGAGAATGAGGCACAGCTCCTGGTGACCACTGGGAAATTGACTTTACTGAGGTCGCTCCTGGCCAATACGGCTATAAATATCTGCTTGTTTTTATAGATACCTACTCCGGCTGGACTGAGGCTTTTCCTACCAAGACTGAAACTGCAACCACGGTAGCCCGGTTACTGCTTTCTGAGATAGTCCCTCGATTTGGCCTCCCTCTAGCTCTGGGGTCCAACAATGGCCTGGCATTCATTGCTCAAACCACAAAATTGTTAGCTAAAGCTTTAGGGATTACTTGGAAATTGCATTGTGTCTACAGGCCTCAGAGTTCAGGACAGGTAGAAAGAATGAATAGGACATTAAAGGAAACTTTAACTAAGCTCCACCTTGAGGCGGGTGATAACTGGGTAAGGCTCCTTCCTTTTGCCCTCCTTCATGTGCGCTGTACCCCTTATCTTAAGGGTTTCACCCCATTTGAAATCATGTTTGGCCGACCTCCCCCTATTCTACCCAAAATCGGGGACGAGGTCTTAGCCAACCTGGGTAACCATAACCTCCTCAGCTCTTTGCAGGCAATCCAGAGGCTGAGAGAACAGACCCGACAGCCAATCAAGGACACCAGACCCCAACCGGGACACCCCAGATACCACCGCATGACTTCACCTCTGGTGACTGGGTCTGGGTCAAGAAACATCAGCCTGCTTCCCTCGAGCCTCGCTGGACTGGCCCTTTTCCTGTTATCCTGACTACGCCCACCGCTCTGAAGGTAGCAGGACAGAAATTTTGGATTCACCACACTCAGGTAAAGAAAGCACACCCTGAGCAAATACCTGAGTAATGGGCCTTACAGCAGACCGAGGATCCTGAAGATAAAGCTCTCCAGCGTTTCCTCCTAATCTCTTTCCTGACCCTGATCACCAGTAAGGCACCTACCCAATTTAGAGGGACTCTTATCCACACCACAGATGGAACTCTCATTGCTACTAATATAACTTATGCTGCACCCTCATTCACCTTTGATTTTTGCTCCCTCTTCGGGCCTAAGCCCCCAGGAGGTTGCTCAATATACGGGTGTTATGGATGCGGGAAGCCATCCTATGAGAAAGGCCTCCGGCACACCCAGCGCTATATATGCCCAGACCGAGGAAACCCTCACTGCGGTTCCCTTTCTGATGACTACTGTGCCCACTGGGGGTGCGAAACCTCAGCTCTCTGGGACCGACATCCTGGGGCTGACCCACACATCTCCTTCCACAGGCTTACCACTCCCGGCCCCCAAGCCTGTAACAGGACCACCGTCGGCTCCTGTAACCCAGCTCAGCTTAGGGTTAAGATAATTACTGACCCTTCCTGGCTCACAGGAAGAACATGGGGACTCCGGCTCTATGTCACTGAGCCAGACCCAGGGACCGCCTTTACTATCCAAAAATCTGCATTTAGAACACTCAGCTTACCTATAGGTCCGAATGTAATTCTCAACCATCTGTTACTTAAGCCCACTCTTTCCCCTAGTGGCACCCCAGATGGGATGTCTCCCACTTCCTCCCCAGAGGGCATCACTTACCCCCGGGCTAGACGCACCCAAAAGCCCAGGATTGAAAATCCCCTCCTGACCACCCTTGATGCAGTTTCCTCCTTTGCCAACGCAACTAACCCCAATCAAACTCAGCAGGACTGCTGGTTCTGCTTAAACCCTTCACCACCCTATTACGTAGGCATCAGTACTAATAGGGCTTTAGGAAACTCTCAACAGGACATCAGGAACCAATGCTTGCAAGGCACACTCCAAGACGGCCACTGCCATCCCGGTCCGAACCCCCGCCTAACTCTCGGGGATCTACAAGGACAGGGGACATGCTTCATCATCGGCAATTACGACCTGAGCTCCTCCCCTTAGAGAGATGCATGCGGGGATTTTACCACCCTTGCCCCATTAGACTCCTCTTCACTTAAGACTTGGGTTCTTGCCGCACCCTCTGGGAGTTGGTTTGCTTGTGGCTCAGGACTGACTACCTGCATTTTCCACGAAGACTCCAAAGACTTATGTATTCTCGCTTATATTATTCCACAGGTTTATTTCTTCTCAGGAGAAGCTAGGAGAGAACATCTTGAATCTACTAATCTTGGGCATCACCTTCTCAAGAGAGCCCCAATCCTAGTTCCTCTTTTAGTCGGACTAGGCATTGCAGGATCGACAGCAGTAGGAACAGTGGCCCTTTTACAGGGCCATTTAAGCCTAACCATTTAAGCCTGACCTGTCGGCTCAGGTCACCCGAGATCTTCAGGACCTCGAAGACCAGATATCTCACTTAGAGAAAGCCCTTGACTCCCTTGCTGGGGTGGTCCTTCAGAACCGGCGAGGACTTGACCTACTATTTCTTAAACAAGGAGGTCTTTGTACAGCTTTGGGAGAAGCCTATTACTTTTATTCTAACCAATCTGGTATTATTAGAGAAAGCATAAAATTAGTTAGACGGTGACTAGATGAATGAGAACGGGTTCTATCCACCTCTAAGAATTGGTATGAGAACCTCTTTAATTGGTCCCCGTGGTTCACTACTCTTATCACTGGTCTTGTGGGCCTTTTAATCCTCCTCCTATTAATATTAACTTGTAGCCCAATCCTGATTAATCGCTTAATGCAATTTTTCAGAGAAAAAAGTACAGGCTGTTAAGCTCATGGTCCTTAGCACTCCCTATCAGAGGCTAGCCACAATGGAAGAAATTGAAGACACTTTAAAATCAAAGATTTGATTTAACCCTAAGACCAGTGGGGAATGTAAAGAACAAACACATGACCTTACCCCCTGGATTTTAAGGGAATGGCAAGAACCAGCTGCTAATAGATAACCACTGCATTGTATAGATAACCATTGCTTTGTGTACACAGAAACTGCTTGTTCCCTCAGGCATATCAGCTAACTGCAAATATCTGCTTCTGTACATGCTTGCTTGCTTGCATACCCTTAATCTAAATTCCTTAACAGGGGCTAAGACAACTATATAAGCAACCCACCCCCTGAACTTGGGGCTGCTCTCTCCTCTGTGTAGGATGGGACAGTCGCCGTGCGGCTAATAAAGCTCTCTTAATTTGAACCCAGTTTGGAGTCTGAGTCTGGTCTGTCTCATTGGTCTACAACATTTTGATGTGGTCTGAAGCTGTCCACTGGGTGTGCTGGCTCTGGGGCAAGGTCAACCTCTGCCTGTGTTCTATCCGGGGCCACCCAGCATAAGCTACAAAGTGATTTGCAGATGGCTGCTTCTTGTGTTGGGCTTGGAGGTGCCCAGGAAAAGCCAAGTTGTGAACCAAGGCTGGCTGCTTCTAGTTCCAGGCCTGGGGCCACTTAATGAGAGGCATAGGCTTACTGAGACCAGATGCTGCTTGTTTGAGAGATTTTAGGAAAATATAAAGCAGGATCAAAGACAGGCCAATTCTATGGTAAAGCCTTTGGAAGCAGCTTGAGTGGGCCTGAAAGTTGGGTGGGGCAGGGCTTCAGGGAATCAGCAGGGTGGGGCAAACAGTGTGAGCCAGGTTGCTGGAGTCCCTGATATGGCAGGTGTCTGCCGCCCCAGGGAAGGGCTCACCAAAGCAACAGTAGTCTCCACCAGCACGTCTGTCCAGAAGAAAGCCACCTCTCCAGTCCTCTTCCTGAGGCCAAACAGCTCAGTTCTTCCCTCTGTGTCTTTGGCGCCCCTCAAGCTGCCTCCTCTCCGAGCTTAGAGGGAGCAAGTGTGAGTAAGTCCGTGGGCTGTTTAAGAGGAGCTGCCTGGGGCTCCCGCAGCCTCAGCCTCCCTCAGCCTCAGTTCCCGCTGGTTTTACAGCCAGAAGTTATGGGGATTCTCCTCCTGCCACTGGAACCCTGAGCTGGGCACCTGGTGTGGGATGGGGACCCTTCACTCCTCAGGGAGGACTGTCCCAGCTGAGGTGTCCCTCCTGATTTTATCCACCACACGTGGGTATGGGACCAGCCCGTCCACCTCCACCCCTCCTACCAGTCTCCATGTGGCTGCTTCTTTAATTCTGTAGTTGTAGGGCTTCCATTCAGCTCGGTGTCAGGTGGTTCTGAAGGATGGTTGTTCTGTAGTTTAGCTGTAATTTTGATGTGGTTGTGGGAGGATGGATACCACGTTTACCTATGCCGCCATCTTGACCAGAAGTCTTCTCAACTTGGAAGTTTAAAAAACATTCTTCACATTCTAAATTATGATTAACATAAATTTTCAAGTTATTTTAATAACCCTTGCCCAATAGGATTGTGCAATTGGAGCATTCAGAGACATTACGACATTCATCTAGGGTCACAGAAACTGCCCATTTTTTATACAAGAGTTTCTGCTAACCTAGAGTCATCTCGACAACAGGATCTTTAAAAATAAGTTGTCAAGCATAAGATGCATAAATAAATATTCTTTAAAGATGAAAATGGTAAGTTAAAGATGTAACCAATGAGAAGACACAATAGCAACAAAACCGATGAAATGCCTAGAAATAACCTTATCAAGAATATGCACAGTCTGCATAAATTAAATTTTAAAGTGTTTCCCACATAAAACAATACTCAGCAAATACAAAGTAACATCGTGTTCTTGAATAGAAAGAAACATATAATGATGTAAATATTTCTCTAAGTTGTCTATAAATGTATTATGAAGTAGATTAAAATCTCTGAAATATTTTAAAAAGCTTTTTTAACTTTCCCTATTAAAATAAAAGAGTAATAAAAGTTCTGAAAAGCAAAATAATGAATAGAAGATAGCCCAACCAGATATAAAATGAATTGTATTATAAAGTTTCAATAATTAAAACAATGGGGTAACACCTTGTAAATACACAAATTGTTGAAAGAGAACAGAAAGTCCTGTAATATATACAAATCTGTATGTAAATTATTTATGATAATGGTGTCTTCATATCAGAGGAAAGAATATGCATGATATAATCAGTGGTGTTGGGACAACTAATGGGAAAAATATTGGACCCCTACATCACACCCTCTACCAAAATTAATTTATTGTGGAACTTAATAGCCACTCACAACTGATATACAACACTGTGAGGTACTTAAAATATAAATATATAAAAAGATTGAAAGTAAAAGAATTGGGAAAAATATATTATGCAAACATAAACCAAATAAAATTTGTAATCCGACCAGTACATATGAAGGCAGAGAGCATTCCTAGAAATAAAGAAGAGCACTTCAGATCCAACTGCTGGGGATGGACTCCAGGGTTTGGCCGCAGAGTGCAACCTGATTATCACTGATGTCACTCATTCTATTCCAAAATGGCGGCAGAGTGAATGGAAGCTACACAGACCGTCTCCCAGGACCAAACTGGAATTACAACTAAAATAAAGAGAAATCTATGGGAAAAAGCAACAGAAAAGCAGCTTGTGAGGATCATATAACCAGGGACACTGACTCGAGCCTGATAGGATTGCAGAGGTGCGAGAGGGGTGCTGGGAGCCCACAGACAGCAGCGGCCTTAGCTGTGAGCAGCACCCCTGGGTTATACTCCCAAGCGGCTCCACAGCACAGAGCCGGGACAGACACTAAAATAGCCACAGCCACTCACCTTGGGCTCCAGCAGAGGGAGGGCAGACTGGTCTGGAACTCTGTGGGGACACTCGGGATTTGGAGGGTGCTCAGATCTTTTGCTGAGTTGTGGCCAAACAAGACAGTGGCCATCTTACTCCTTCCCAGGGCTCTGAGGAGAGGTGGTGGCCCCTCCCTCTGAGATTCAACCCCACCCAGGTGGGCAATTGAAATAAAAATTGAGGATCACTAACAACCAGCATCTGCCCCACCCTCGGGAAATCCACTTATGCTGAGCACCTGAGGGAGTTTTTCATTCAACTACAAACCCAAGCCTCTTCAAGTAACTGCTACTGATAGCCTCCAGGCAAAAAGCTAGAGGATAACTGTACCGTTCCTGGGCTAGCAACTCTAACCAAGAAAGTAAGGCTTGACAGTGGTGTTTAATGTGGGTCCTCCCTCGCTCATCCAAACCCAGGAGAGGGAGCCACAAACAGCAGGACACCAACACCCACATGGAAAATTTGGCAGGCTCCAAAGCCCACTGTGATAGCCAAAATGGTGAAACACAGAAACAAAAGCCAAATGGAAGAACAAGAGACCTCTACCAAAGATGAGATAAATGTGGAGCAGTTAACCAAATTAACAGAGCTAGAATTCAGAGCCATGATCTTGAGGAAGCTCAACAGCATGAGTAAGGATATAGAGACGTTGAAAATCAACCATTTGAAAATTAAAAACCACCAAGAAGAAATCAAGAATGACATATCAGAAATAAAGAACACATTGGAAGGTCTAAACAGCAGAGTACAGAAAGCTGAGGACCAGATCAGTGAATTAGAACACAGGGTACAAAAAAATCAACCAATCAGAAAACCAAAAGGAGAAAAACAATGAAAAAACAGAAGACAGCTTAAGAGAACTGTGGGACAACTGGAAACATAATAATATTTGCATCATAGGAGTCCCCAAAGAAGAAGAAAAGAGCAAGGGTTAGAGAATATATTCAAAGAAATAGTGACAGAAAACTTCCCTAATTTGGTGAAGGAAGAAGGCATTCAAGTTCAAGAAGCACAGAGAGCCCCAACTAAAAAGAACCCAAACAGGCCCACACCAAGACACATAGTAATTAAAATGCCAAAAATTAAAGACAAAGAGAGAATCCTAAAAGCAGCAAGAGATAAGCAACAGGATACCTACAAAGGAACCCCCATAAGGCTATTGGCTGACTTCTCAACAGAAACACTACAGGCCAGAGGGAATGGCATGAAGTGATCAAGGTCATGAAAAACAAGGATCTGAATCCAAGACTACTCTACCCAGCAAGGCTATCATTCAAAATACAAGGTCAAATAAAGAACTTCCCAGACAAAAAAAAAAAAAAAAAAAAGACTAAGGGAATACATTAGCACCAAACCAGCACTGCAAGAAATGTTTAAAGGACTGCTGTAATTAGCAGAAGAAATAGGAAGAAAAATAGAACCACACTAAACAAAAATGGCAATAAATAAGTACATATCAATAATCACCTTAAATGTAAATGAACTGAATGCTCCAACAAAAAGACCCAGAGTAGCTGATTGGATAAGAAAACATGACTCAGCTATATGTCATTTACAAGAAACCCACCTCACAACAAAAGACTCACTTGGGTTGAAAGTGAAGGGATGGAAAAACACCTTCCAAGCGAACGGAAAGGGAAAAAAGCTGGGGTAGCAATATTCATATCTGATAAAATAGATTTCAAAATAAAGGCCATAACTAGAGACAAAGAAGGCCACTACATAATACTGAAAGGATCTATTAAACAGGAATATATAACCTTGCTAAACATATATGCACCCAATATAGGAGCACCAAAATATATTTAAAATCTTCTGGAGAACTTCAAAGAAGAAATTGACAGCAATACAACCATAGCAGGGGTCTTCAACAACCCGCTAACATCACTGGATAGAGCCTCTAGACAAAAAATTAGCAAGGAAACAGAGACTCTAAATGATGCACTAGACCAAATGGATTTAATAGATATCTACAGAGAATTACACCCCAAAACTAGAGAATTCACATTCCTCTCAAGTGCACATGGGACATTCTCAAAGATATCCCATGTTAGGACACAAACTAAGTCTCTACAAGTTCAAGATTGAAATCATATCAAACATCTTCTCAGATCACAATGGCATGAAACTAGAAATCAATTGGAAGAAGAACATGCAAAGACATTTGAACACATGGAGGCAAAATAACATGTTATTAAGCAATGAATGGGTTACCAAGGAGATCAAGAAAGAAATTAAAAACTTCCTGGAAACAATGAAAATAAACACACAACAACACAATATCTATAGGATGCAGCAAAAGCAGTTCTGAGAGGGAAGTTCATAGCACTACAGGCCTACCTCAAGAAACAAGAAAAAATTCTAATTGACTGTCTAACCTCACAACTTAAAAAATTAGAAAGCAAACAAACAAAAAACCCAGAGCAAGTAGACGGAAGGAAATAGTAAAGACCAGAGCAGAAATAAATGACATAGAGACCAAAAAAACAATTCAAAGGATCAGTGAAACAAAAAGCTGGTTTTTCAAAAAGGTAAACAAGATTGGTGTACCCTTAGCTAGACTCACCAAGAAACAGAGAGAACCCAAATACACAAAATCAGAAATGAAAGAGGAGAAGTAACAACTGACACCACAGAAATACAAAAGATTATTAACAGCTACTATGAACAATTATATGGCAACAAATTCGACAATCTAAGCACAATGGACAAATTTCTAGAAAAACATAGTCTCCCAAAACTGGACCGGAAAGAGATAGAAAACTTGAACAGATCAATAACAACTAAGGAAACTGAAGAGGTAATCAAGACTCTCCCAGCAAACAAAAGCCCAGGCCCAGATCGGTTCACGAGGGAGTTTTACCGAACATTAAAAAAGAAAAAAAAAACTAACACACAGCCATTCTCCTCAAACTATTTTTAAAAATTTAAGAAAAAGGAAGACTTCCACACTCGTTTTATGAGGCCAGCATATTTCTAATTCCAAGACCAGAAAAAGACACTACAAAGAAAGAAAATTGCAGGCCAATATCCCTGATGAACATAGACACCAAAACCCTGAACAAAATACTAGCAAATCAGATCCAGCAATACATCAAAAATATTATTCACCATGACCAAGTGGGATTCATCCCAGGGATGCAAGGCTGGTACAATATTTGCAAACCAATAAATGTGATATACTACATAAACAAAATGAAGACTAAAACCACATGGTCATATCAATAGATGCTGAAAAAGCATTCAACAAAATCCAGCATCCATTTCCAATAAAAACACTCAGCAATGTGGGAATAGAGATCATATCTCAACATAATAAAGTCATATATGAAAGACCTACAGGCAACATCATACTCAATGGGCAAAAACTAAGATCATTTTCCTTAAGAGCAGGAACAAGACAGGGATGCCCACTTTTGCCACTCTTATTTAACATAGTACTGGAACTCTTAGCCACAGCAATTAGACATGAAGAAAAAATGAAAGGGATCCAACTTGGAAAGGAGGAAGTGAAACTGTCATTATTTGCAGATGACATGATATTATACATAGAAAACCCTAAAGACTCCATCAAAAATCTACTAGACTTAATAAATGAATTTGGCAAAGTATCAGGATACAAAATTAACGTCAAGAAATCGATGGCATTCTTATACACCAATGTTGAACTCACAGAAAGAGAAACTGAAAAAACAACCCCATTTACCATCGCAGCAAAAAAATTAAGATACCTAAAATAAACTTAACCAAAGAAGTAAAGGACCTATTTTCAGAAAACTACAGGACATTGAATAAAGAAATAGAGGAAGATATAAAAAAGTGGAAGGACATACCTTGTTCTTGAATTGGAAGAATTAACATCATTAAAATGTCCATACTACCCAAAGCAATCTATAGATCCAATGCAATCCCCATCAAAATACCAACGACATACTTCACAGAACTAGAACAAATACTTCAAAAGTTCATATGGAACCAAAAAAGACCTCGAATAGCCACAGCAATCTTGAACAAGAAGAACAAAGTAGGAAGGATCACATTACCAGATTTCAGGTTATACTACAAAGCCATTGTAATCAAAACAGCCTGGTATTGGCACAAGAACAGGTAGATAGATCAATGGAACAGAATAGAGAACCCAGAAATGGACCCAAGACGATATGCTCAACTAATATTTGACAAAGGGGGTAAGAGCATACAGTGGAATAAAGACAGCCTCTTTAACCTGTTAACCGAGCGGGATGTATAGATACGTCAAACGTAAACAATATCGGGTATGGGTAGGACATATGAATACATCCTTGAAATATATGTTGAGCCCTGGAACAGGCGGGATGTATATTTTCGAACAACAAAGCATCCATACATGTCTCGACGTGAATTTAAGACACAGAGGGAATCAGTATCATTTCGCTATTGAGAGTGGTGGAGGTGTTCTGCGTGAGCAGTGACACTTACCTACCTATTTTCGTATTATATATTATTTACTTATATTTTTTATATTTCCAACCTTTTTATTTTAGACTACATTTTTATAAGTATCCATCAAAATGAATGAAAGCGATATCAGCGATGATGAAATCAATGTACCGGCAGGTAGAAAAAGGAGACGTATTATGAGTTCATCATCGGAGTCATCTTACAGTAATTTTGATTACGACACGGAATTGAGCGATACTGAGAATGAAGATGGTGCAGAAGTTGATGAAGTTGGTCCTAGCAACAGCATTGTTTCTGAAGAATGGCTACCTCAAAATGCAGAAAGACCACCATTTCCCTTCACTGCACATCCTGGAAAAACTTTTGATACTCCTCCAAAAAAAGTTCCTTTATTTTATCTTGAGAAGTTTTTAGATGAGGAACTTATCAAATTAATTACAAAGCAAACAAATTTGTACGCTGCCCAATTTTTTGATAATGATCGAGTTAAAACCACGTTCGAAAATTCGAAAATGGAAGGATACAAATGAAGCTGAAATGAAGATTTCGGGGGGGGGGGGTCCTAATTTTACAAGGAATAATTGGAAAACCGGGTTTTGAACTTTATTTTTCAAGAAGAAGAATAATTGAGACACCATTTTTTTTTTATGAAACTATGAGCGAAAGCAGGTTTGGATTATTATGTAAGTTTTTGCATTTTGCAGACAATCTAAGTTTTGATCCTAACACATCTAATAGAAAAACATATAAAATTGATCCAATCATCAATAATTTGTCAGAAAAGTTTAAAAGTTTTTATGTATGTGAATGAGAAATATGCGTAGATGAATCTCTTTTATTATGGAAAGGGAATTTATCTTGGAAACAATATATATCTACAAAAAGAGCTAGATTTGGAATGAAGTTGTTTATTTTGAGTGAAAGCCAATCTGGATACGTACAAAATATAATTTTTTACACAGGCAAGGACACAAATTATGGTTCGAACTACCCACAAGAAAAACAACCAACAAGAATTGTTTTGGAGTTAACATATGACTTACTGAATAAAGGGTATAGGATTTACTTAGATAATTTCTATACGTCAATTCATTTGGCTGAACTCTTGTGTCAAAACAATACAGACATTGTTGGAACAATGAGGATAAACAGAGTCGGAATCCCCAGTGAAATAAAAACAAAAACATTACAGAAAAATGAACATATAGTAAGATTCAAAGACAAACTTATGGTTTTAAAATAAAAGGATAAAAAAGACGTATTGCTGCTCAGTTCTATTCATAATGACGAAAAGACAATGATTGAAAAGAGAGGAAGAAGGCAAGAAAAAATGAATGTTGTCCTGGATTATAACAAGAATATGGGCGGCGTAGATTTGGGAGATGGAGTTATGGTGGCCTACACGGCTGCCCGTAATAGGCTAAAAAAATTTTATAAAAAATTGTTCTACGATTAATTGATATGTGCTGCTTCAATGCATATATTATATACAAAAAAGATAAAGGTCATTTGGAACGATTACACTTTTTGATAGAGCGTGTAGAGAAATTGGTAGGTAACTGTATAATGAAAACCCACCCCAAGACATCAACAAGCAGCTCTACACCTAAACCATCACGCTTAGTTGAAAGGCATTTTCCAGAACAAATGAAAAGCAATACAGGAAAAACTAAATCCAGAAAATGCCGAGTTTGCTACAAAAAAGGTGTTAGGAAAGAATCTACATACTGGTGTCCAGATTGTAAGGTAGCACTATGTATCAACAATTGTTTTAAAATATATCACATGGAAATAGAGTTTTAAATTTTTACACATTTATTTTAATTTTTTAAACTCAATATTTCTATTTTATTTGTGTGCTTTTGTTTATTGTTCTGTAATTGTTAACTTTTTATATTTTTATTGTGTATCTAAATAAAAAATATATATTTTTGTAATCTTTATAATTGTTTGTAAAATTTATAATTTTCTGATTTGATGTTTCCATTTTTTTGTTGGTATTCTTTTCTATTTGTAATTTTGTGTTTTCCTTTGTGCTTTATATATAAATAAGTGAAAAACTATATATTTCATAGTCTTTTCATTTATATTAAGCATAAATAAAAAAATAATAATATGAAATTACGTCCTCTGGGCGTGACGTATTTACACATCCTAGTGAAAGAGTTCGCGCTCGTTATATGCTGCATAATTAAAAAAGGAATTCCCCAGTTAACAGGTTAATAAATGGTGTTAGCCCTGGCCAGTTTGGCTCAGCGGTTAGAGCATCCACCTGCGGTTCAGAGAGACCCGGGTTTGGTTCCCGCTAAGGCCAGGTACCTTGGTTGCAGTTTGTCCACAGCCCTGGTTGGGTTGTGCGGGCGGCAGCCATTCGATGTGTTCCTTTCACGTCGATGTTTCTCTCTCTCTCTCTCTCTCTTCCTCCCACTCTATCTGAACAAAAAATGGAAGATGTCCTCAGGTGAGGATAAAATAATAATAATAATAAATAAATGGTGTTGGGAAAATTGGACAGCTACATGCAAAAAAATGAAACTAGACCATCACCTTACACCATACACAAAAATAAACTCAAAATTAATAAAAGATTTAAATGTGACCCATGAATTCATAAAAATTCTAGAAGAAAATGTAGGCAACAAAATTTCAGACATCATACGCAGCAGAATTTTCACTGATACATCACCTAAGGCAACAGAAACAAAGGAGAAAATGAACACATGGGACTACATCAAACTCAAAAGCTTCTGCACAGCAAAAGAAACAACCATCAAAATGGAAAGGCTACCCACTGTATGGGAGAGCATCATTGCCAATGATACATCAGATAAGGGGTTAATTTCCAATATATATAGAGTACTCATACAACTCAACAAAAGGAAGACAAAGAACCCAATTAAAAAATGGGCAGAGGAACTAAATAGACACCTCTCCAAATAGGACATACAAATGGCTAAGAGACATATGAAGAAATGCTCCACGTCACTAATCATCAGAGAGATGCAAATTAAAACAATGAGGTATCACCTCACACCTGTCAGAATGGCCACCATCAACAAATCATCAAACAACAAGTGTTGGCCAGGGTGTGGAGAAAAGGGGACTCTAGTACACTGCTGTTGGGAATGCAGACTGGTGCAGCCACTATGGAAAACACTATGGTGTTACCTCAAAAAATTAAAAATTGAACTGCCATTTGACCCAGTGATCCCACTACTAGGAATATACCCTAAGAAGCCTGAAACACCAATCAGAAAGAATATATGTACCCCCATGTTCATAGCAGCAGTATTTACAATAGCTAAGATCTGGAAAGAGCCCAGGTGTCCATCAGTAGACAAATGGATAAAAAAGCAGTGGTACATATACACAATGGAGTACTATGCAGCTGTAAGAAAGAAAGATCTCTTATCCTTTGAGATGACATGGAGAGACCTGGAAAGTATTATCCTAAGTGAAACAAGCCAAGCATAATAAGACAAATACCACATGATCTCACTTATTTGTGGAATATAATGAACATAACAGTCTGAGGAATAGGGTAGTCCCAGAGACGTGGAAGTAGGATACAGACTGACAACCCTCAGAAGAGGGGGTGGTGGGGGGAGGGAAGAGATAAACCACAGAACTTATATGCATGTATGCATAACCAATGGTCATAGACAACAAAGCCGGGGGTGGGGTGGGGGGGATGGGGAGGAGGGTGTCAATGGGGTAAAAAAGGAGAAACATCTGTAACAAAAATAAAAAAGAAAGAAAGAAAGAAAGAAAGAAAGAAAGAAAGAAAGAAAGAAAGAAAGAAAGAAGAAAGAAGAAAGAAAGAAAGAGCACTTCATATCAATAAGTTCAATTCACCTGGAAGCTACAAATTCAAAGGCACTTAATAACATAAAGGCAAATTATATAGAATAGAGCTAGAAGACAAAGCACACAAATTCATTATCATAATAGGAGACAGAATACACCTCTCTCATGGAAGGATAGAGTATATCTCTTACATAACCAATACAGCAGCAAAAATAAATCACAAGGCTATAAAAAATAACAATGAACAGCATATTGGATTCAACATACATAAATACTCCACTACACACAAACTACAAATTACAAATGATATTCAAGCATACTTGAAACTTTTTAACAAATGATCATCTTGTGCTATAAAGCAAATTCAAACAAATTTCCAATGAATGAAATTTATACAGCATTTATTCAACTGTAAATACATGTTGAGGAAAGCAACCCTAAAAATTAAGTTATAACTAACAAACAGAAATACTGCATGCTCTGAATAATATGTGAAATTAACAAAAAAACTGACCTCATGTATATACAGAACAAATGGTGCTTGCCTTGGGTAGGGTTTAGTGGTGGGCAAAATAGATGAAAGTGGTCAAAGGTAGAAATTTCCAGTTTTAAATAAGTTATGAAGATGTTAGTCATGGTGACTATGGTTAATAATACTGTATTACATATTTGAAACTATCTAGCAGAATGGATCTTGTAAGTTCTCAACATAACAAATAAATGTTTAATTATGAATGGTGATGGATGTCATCTGGAATAATTTAAGTGATTATTTCTAAATATATGCAAATATTGAATCATTACATTGTATGCCAATAATATAAAGTGATGTCAATTACACCTCAAACAAAAAACAAAATAAACACCTGCCTCCTAAAATATAAATATAATAATTATTAAATTCTTCTACACACATTAAACACTTACTAAAGCCAGACCAATCAGAATATTATAGCACTTTTTCACCCGTGATCATATAGATGTTCATACTGTAAATGGAGAATTTGTTATTTTTCCAAAAGAAATAAAACTTTCTATTCAGCCCTGGCCGGTTTGGCTCAGCGGTTAGAGCATCGGCCTACGGTCCAGACAGAACCCGGGTTTGGTTCCTGCTAAGGGCACGTACCTCGGTTGCAGTTTGTCCCTGACCCTGTTTGGGTTGTGCAGGAGGCAGCCACTCGATGGGTCCCTTTCATGTCGATGTTTCTCTCTCTTCTCTCTCTCTCCTTCCCAGTCTATCTGAACAAAAAATGGAAGAATGTCCCCAGGTGAGGACTGAAAAAAAACCCTTCTATTCAATATTAAAATCACTTCACAAATATAAGTGCTGTTTAATAATGAAGATTTTTCCACATAATCTCTTTATATAAATCCTTTGACTCTTGCAATGAAAGCAATTTTCACTAGACACATATACAAATTTTAGTTATAACAAGGTTTTGTTAGTTTTTTATCTCCAACTCTTGTCATGTTATTAATGGTGCACCTCCTGATTTCTCTTAAAATCTTTCATGAATATTTATTACATATTTAAAGACATAAAAATTACATTTATTTCCACTAATATGGCTATAAAAAAAAATTTCAAATACTGTTTCATACACAGACTAGTTACAAAAAAAAACAGAAAAATGACTTTATATTCTGAAAACTATGTTCTATTTTAATCAATAATACATTCATGACATTTTAGAAATTAAGTTAAAGTATACCTAATATAAAAATAAACATTTTAGATAAAAAAAGCTGTGGTACATATATACAATGGAGTACTATGCAGCTGTAAGAAAGAAAGATCTCTTATCCTTTGAGACTACATGGAAGGACCTGGAAAGTATTATCCTAAGCGGAACAAGCCAAACAGAGAAAGACAAGTTTCACATGATCTCACTTATTTGTGGAATATAATGAACATAACAGTCTGAGGAATGGAGTAGTCTCAGAGACGTGGAAGTAGGGTACAGACTGACAATCCCCAGAAGAGGGGGGGTGGGGGAAAGATAAACCACAGAACTTATATGCATGTGTGCATGAACAATGGACATGGACAACAAAGCTGGGGACAGGGCGGGGAGGGTGGGGGAGGGAGGATTCAGTGGGGGGAAAAGGAGAAACATCTGTAACAAAAATAAATTAATTGAAAAAATAATAAAATAAACATTTTAAAGTATACAATTAAGTTCCTTCACAATTTGAATAGCCATTACCTCTCTAATTCTTATATATTTTCCTCACTGTAAAAGGAAGCCCCATACCCTTTAAACAGCATTTCCCAATTTCCCCTGCTCCATTTCCTCCTTACTGTCTCTATGACTGGTTTTTTTTTCCAGTATTTTTTCTTTATTGATTTTAGAGAGAAAGGAAGGGAGAGGGAGAGACAGAAACATCAATGAGAGAGAACATCAATCAGCCGCCTCCCACTTGCCCCTCACTAGGGAACGAAACAACCTAGGCATTTGCCATGACGGGGAATCGAACCAGGGTCAACACTCAACCACTGAGCCACACTGGCCCGGCATATGACTGTCTCTTGATATACAGGTTATCCACATCTTTTACTTCTAATTGACAGAGCTTTATTAATCATTTGTTTTGTTTTACTCATTTTTTAAAAAAACTTTTATTGAGTATCATCAGAAAGAGAACAAGGGACAGGGAGAAATAGGAATATCAATCTGAGAGTGAAACATCAACTGCCTGCCTCTTCAGCGCCCCCTATCAGATATCAAGTGTGCAGTGTGTGCATGTGCCCTAACTAGGAATTGAACCAGAAAACTTGTAGGGCTAGGGTGATGCTCAAAATACTGAGCAACACCAGCCACTGCTGTTTAACTATTTTTTAAAATTGTTTATTTACCAGTCTTATATTATTGGCACCAATCTATTAAGTTTGTATGTACAATGGAGGAAATCACTTTTATTTCAGGTATCACATAGATTAATGTATATATATTTTACTGATTGAAAGATTCTATAGCAATGAGATTTTGGAGTTCTCATTTTTTGGCTACTGTATAAATAACTGGCCTATATTTTATTTTAGATGAGTACAATTTATAGAGTGAGAAGGAAACACTGGCTGAAGGTCACATTTAATTGCCAGGAGACCAGCCATTGTATGATATCATAAGCTACTCAGGTTGAGGACCATTGTGATGGTGTGAACAGTTTATCTGTGTAGGCCTGCAAGACGGCCTTTGAAGTTGCAGTGTTCAAGATTATGCAGATGTGGAAGGCAACTGAAGAAAAGTTTATTTGAGATGGCACATGTTTCTTCAGAAATTCATGTTTCTCCTCAAGATGGATCACATGACTCAGAAACCTCCATTCAATCTGCATTGTGTGATCACACATATCCTGGGGACTTGGAGCTGAGGTCTATGATTGAAGAATACGCATTTCAGGCTTTGTGTGAAGAAACCTTGATCGAAAGACCGACTTACACATTCTGTGACTCCGAACAAGATGAAGATAATGCTTTTTGTTCTATGACCTTTCCCAGAAAACTGTGGAAAATAGTTGAAAACGATCAGATTAAGTCTATTTGGTGGGATAAGAACGGAACTTCTATAGTGATTAACGAAGAACTCTTTAAGAAGGAAGTTTTGAAAAGAAAGGCCCCTTTCAGAATATTTAAAACTGATAGAATGAGAAGTTTTCTTTACCAGCTTAACCTTTATGGATTTATTAAAATGCAACAAAATTTTCAAAGATCTGCTTCTCTGGCTGACTTTCTGGCAGAAGAAAAAGAAGTCTCTATTTTAAGCAAGGTATTCAGAAATTTTCAGCTACAACTTATATAGGGGAAAAAAAAAAAAATATATATATATATATAATGATTTTATTTTGTAGATCAGTATGTTCATATATATAAGCTTAAACCAGACTTTAAAAATTACATTAATAACTGTTTAAATGTTTATTTTTATAAAATTAGGGCAGCTTGGGTATGAGCATTCAAGATTATAAGAAAATTTGCCTCTAACTTTGAAACTTGTCAATGAACCTAATTTAAATAAAGGCCCTGAAATCATTTGCAGTGGTATTTAAGGTTACTGAAAATGCCCAACACATTTTAGCTTGAGAACCTTTATTACATGTCTGGGCCTAATAAGTAAACTTTGAAAAATATTAACATTATCCTTGTATTACTTTATTACATTAACTTTGATAAAACAAATCATATTTTATAAATTAGGTTTGTTATATTCTCATATCTTGGCTTAAAATGACACTAAATAACTTTTTCCTTTTGTTTTAGTTACGGCTCTTTCATAATCCCAATTTCAAACGCGGCTATCCCCAACTTTTAGTAAGAATGAAAAGAAGAGTAGGGATTAAAAATGCTTCTCCAGCTTCTTCATTATGTCAAGATTACAAGAGGCACATTGGAGCAGAGGGTAATGTGGCTAATATGCCTCCTTATAAGTAAATTATATTTAATCAAGTTTTTAAGAAGAAAAAATCATGGGCGTAAAGGAAAAAAGAAAAATTAGTGTTAAATAAGTAGTGAAATAGTACAGAATGAGTCCAATAAGGGCCTAAATAAGGATGGTATGAAAAGATAATACAAATAAAATATACACAAGGCAAATACAGTGTGCACAGTACTTATTTTAGCATGTTCTCAATTACATTAAATTATTTCAGCTATTATAAAGCTTAAGTACTTATTACATTTTATTGGCAGAAGTTATCTTACTTCAAAATACATTTTATCCCTTAAAATATTGCATACTATAACCACCCCAGTAACCATAATCACCATTGTGCCATGATTGAAATAATAAATATGACATGTCATAGATTCCATCACTCTCAGGAGGTGGTGGTACTTTACAAACATTATAGAACTATCTTTTTGTTCTATCTTCAAAGCATTGCTGCTTATTTGTGCCTTTATGTCCACACCTTTATTTTTCTCATGGACATTTGTACGTTGTTTATGTTGCAGCCAAACACAGGCTTGATTCCTTATGCAGGCCTCTGTCTTTTAGATTCTGATCCAGAATCTCAGCATGGCTCACAAGCCCCTGAAGCTCCCATGTCTGTTTATCCCCGTCGCATGGCGCCTCCTGTCCCCTTGTCCGTCCACTGCTGCATTCAGACCAGCCATTCTCAGCCATGCAAATGCCCATGTCACAACTGGGCACCAGCTTTCCCTAGCATTAGAAGACCCTCTCTTTGACTATTTAGATTACTACGTAATCATTCTCAACAAAGATATAACCTCTTTCTGATTGCTGTTTTTTCTTATCTACCTTGAACATCAACACACAAGTAGCATAGTGACTGCCAAATAATATATCTTTAGTATTTATCGAATGAGCAATAAATTACATGTTACTGAAACCAAACAAAATTTACTTTGTTTGCCGAAAACAAACACACCTCCCATGGTCTTTACTGTTACTGTAGTTGGTCTTGACTCTTACATGAGAATTTTCTTAAAAGAGTGTCACAGTAATATTCTCTAGTTAACAATTTTTACTTATTAAAAATAGTGTGTATCACTAGTTATCGCTCTAAGCAATTACTGCAATTATTTAATTTCCAGTCATCTTATCATTATGCCAATTTGAACACTTCACTAGCTTAGAACTTTTTTCCTATTCTATTTCATAGAAATGTACTGATTATTCCTGTCTCTTTCATTTCTTTTCCAGTTGATTTGACAGGTTCTTTCCTGAGAGAATTTTCTATGTACTTACCAATTTTTTAGAGCATAGTTTGCTAAATGTTGTACTAAGATGTATTACAGTGACAACATCCACTTTATTTCTCAGACATAGCAGGGATTGGGATGGGATATATATTTGGACAGCTAGAGATCTCAGACTAGCAACTTACTGTTGCCATCTTACCCCATATTTATTTAAATTGTGCCTAAAAAATAAAAGTTCTAAATCATTATTCTGCACAAGAATCTGGATTCTTTCTGGTCATCCATGACATAATACAATGCTCATGTGTGCTCATCTGCCTTTGATGTGTCACTATGTAGTTCACAGAAATGTATGTATAAAGAATGTAACACAGGCCATGGCAGCTGGGGCTGAGCTGGCTAGAAGGTCGTCCCATACAACAAAAGGTCTCAGGTTTTATTCCATCAGAGTTCATACCCAGGTTGCAGTTTGGACAGCCAGTCATAGCACTTGTGGAGGCAATCCATTGATGTTTCACTCTCATATCAATGTTTCTCTCTCTCCCTCTCCCTTCCTCTGTCTCTAAAATAAATAAAAAGAAAGCATATCCTCAAGTGAGGATTAAAAAAAGAACAGCATGGCTAGTGTGGCTCAGTGGACTGAATGTCATCCCATGGACTGAATGTCATCCCATGGACTGGGAGGTCCTGGTTCAATTCCTGGTCAGAGCACATGCCCAGGCCGTGAGCTCGACCCCTAGTAGGGAGTGTGCAGGAAGCATATCTCTCTCATTGATGTTTCTAGCTCTCTCTCTCCTACACTTGCTCTAAAAAAAATAAAAATTAAATAACAATGTTTTACATAAATAAATGTTTCAAAATATAGGGTCTAAGATAATAAAAAGTAGGAAAAATTAACTCTTGCTAGCTTCAACAACATGGATAAATCTAGGGAGTATTGTGCTGAGTGAAATAAGTCAGACAGAAGAAGATAAACACCGTATCATTTTACACATATGTATGATCTAAAGAACATGAACTTGCCCGGCCGGTGTGGCTCAGTGGTTGAGTGTCGACCCATGAACCAAGAGGTCGCCAGTTTGATTTCCTGTCTTGGCACATGCCCCGGTTGTGGGCCAAATCTCCAGTGGGGGGTATGCAGGAGGCGGCCAATCAATGTTCTTGCTCATTACTGTTTCTATCTCTCTCTCTCCCTCTAAAAATCAATTTTAAAAAATTTTGTTTACATAAAATATAAAGAACATGACCAAACTAAACGTAAGCAAATTCCTAGGTACAGAGAACATTCTGATGGTTGCCAGATGGTCGCAGGATTAGGGGGATAGGTTAAAAAGTAGAAGGGATTATGAAGTACAAATTGGTAGTTACAAAAATCATGGGGCCTGGCTGGTATGGCTCAGTGGTTGAGCATCGGCCCATGCACCAAGAGGTCGCCTGTTCGATTCTCAGTCAGGGCACATGCCCAGGTTGTGGGCCCGATCCCCAGTGTGGGGCATGCAGGAGGCGGCCATTCAATGTTCTCTCTCATCGATGTTTCTATCTAAATCCCTCTCTTTCCTCTATAAAATCAATAAAGGAAAATAAATGAATAAACAAATGAATCCTGGGAATGTAGAGTATAGCACAGGGAACACAGTCAATAATGTTCTAATGGCTATGTGTGGTGTCAGATGGGTGCTGGACTTGTCTGAGTGGTTGCTTCATTAAGTTATATGGAAGTCTGATCACTGTATTGTGCACCTGAAACTAATGACATTCTATGTTAATTGTAATTAGATTAAAGTGTAAAATAATTTTGAGTCCCTTTTAAAAGTTAATCAGATATAGACAGTCATTAGAAACAAAATAAATTTATTTACAAAATTTCTTATTTTACCAGTCAGTGAAGAAAACCAAGAAAAAATATACCAAGAAACAGTCAACTATGACTCCACTCATAGTCTTTAAACCAGTTCTTACAAGAGAACAACCAAAGCAGCTCCTGATTATTAGGCTACAAAAAAATGTCTTTCTGCATGTCCTTCAGTTGAACAAGGACATACATTTAACCACAGGGATACTGTGTAAGTAACTTTGTAGGCTCAGTTGAGTTATTGTTTCTAGAGTGATATTCTCTTTCTACCTTACATAGATGTTTCACCACTTTTGTTGATTCCTTCATTGGCTTCTTTTTCTTTTTCTCCTCCTTTGTTGTTCTCCTTTGCTCCTCTGTTGGCTCCTTTCTCTCCCTCTTCGTTCTGAACACTGTTGTAAACTGCTTTGTTATGGCCTTCCCGGTTCCGAGCAATTTCAATGGCAAAAAATTGTATCCTGGGGGCTAGAATGTAAATAGAATTTCTTATCCTAGTCACAATTTCTCCAAACCTACTGGAAACCTATTGACAAAGCAGAACTAACATGCAATATATTCAAGGATAGTCATAAGTTTCAGAGCAGTGAAATTCTAATCCTATAATAACTGAGGATGAAAATACTTAACTATCTTATCTCTCAGTTACTTAAGAATTAGTAACATGATCTTTAAAGATACAACAAATAAGATGATCCCAAATTAACTATGCATGTGAACTATTCATCAGTAAAACCAGATCCCCCACTCACCTTTTATAAAAATAATTCCAGGGGCAAGAAACTCACCAAAGATGGTGTTTTCCTCAGTGTAGCCTTGAGAACAATCCAGTCGCAGCAAAGTACCATAGTTGAAATCTTCTATAACCCCATCAAACTTCAAACAGAATGGCCTCCACTTCTATAAAGGCAAAAAAGATACCTTACCTGACTAACGCAGGAGGCTGGTGAAATCAAGCCCAGAGAAGGCCTTCCACTTTCCCAGTAAAGAAAATAACCAGAGTGAGAGACTAGGTTTGATCTGATTGCTTGCTTCATTAGCAATAAGTTTCTGTGCTACCTATTGTGTCTTTAGACTGGTATTTCCAAACTTGAACAATATTTTTCCATGACAAAGTACTTAAATCCTTGACTACAGAATCAAATTTTGATTTCTACAATGAAGTCTTTGTTTTTAGTTGTTGGCTGAATAAGTATTCATCCCCACTGAAGCATAAATAATACAAAGAAGGCATGAATTTGGCCCAAAGTCACAAGGTTAAATTTTAAGCAAGAAGTTCCTTTTAGTAGAGGCAATTTCCCAGAATCAGTTAACATCCTGTTAAAAGTTAAAAATTTACGCCCTGGCCAGTTTGGCTCAGCGGTAGAGCGTCGGCCTGCGGTCCAGAGAGACCCGGGTTCGGTTCCCGCTAAGGGCACGTACCTCGGTTGCAGTTTGTCCCCGGCCCTGGTTGGGTTGTGTGGGTGGCAGCCACTCGATGTGACCCTTTCACGTCGATGTTTCTCTCTCTCTCTCTCTCTCTCTCTGTCCCTCCCACTCTATCTGAACAAAAAATAGAAAATGTCCTCGGGTGAGGATTAAAAAAAAAAAAAAAAAAAAAAAGTTAAAAATTTACATTCTTCATCGGCCAAGGGAATACTTTCAGGGAAAATTTTTCCCAATTGTAAGGGCTTTAGTGCTCTGTGAATGTAAAAGATCATCAAGTAAACAATTCGAAACACAAGGTTTTCATGATCTTTAGCATGGCCAGTGATAACATTATTTACAGAGAATCCAAACACCTCCCTGTAGCCTATTTGCCAATCTTCTATTCAACTGTTCTGGTTAAACTACTCACATAGATAAATTCATTCTTCCTCCCTTTAAAGGGCTGGGTGATTAGGAATGAAATGTCCAAGTCAAGAAAGTAGAAAAAATACATTCGATGAACATAAAAGAAATCCATGAACCAGAAAAAGTCATTTTATAACCTACTTAATGATTGATTACAACTACATAAGAGCACTGTTTCTTTATGTATTTTCCTTAAAACAACCTCACCCAATTTTATATGTATAAAAATGTATCCACCATAAATAACTATTGGTCAGATGCTAGGCAATATTTAAGAGACAGAACTCTTACCTCTTTAGCTGATACTGATTTGAGTTCTTCTGGGTCCAATACATCTATCCTGAGTTTCTCAAAATTTTTCCGAAATTCAGAATAGATTTGGTCATCCACTTTGGTGAGTTTCAGGTACTGTGGGTCAACTGATGAAATCAGCTGCCAGACAATGAGACAATATACATATGTTAGTTTCTAATTTACTACACTTCTATTTCCCCCTTCCCCCAAAAACCCTTATGGTTCTCAGGGCAGAAGAGTGCATTAGGAAGTATAGACAGCTTAAGTTCTGAATAAAATCATGACATAGTTTTAAAAGGGCCATAATATACTACAGTCCATTTCATCAATTCAAATAGGTTTGGCCTTAGTAATGCCTAGCTAATGCCCTCCATGCATCATTCATTCAGTCAACAAATATCTCTTAAGTGCCTGCTATGGGCCAGGCACCCTTTTGCCAATTAGCAACACAACTCTGAGCAAAGACGCTCCATTCCTCATTCTCAAACCAAAATTCACTTCTATTTCTACCCCCCTGTTCTCTGTGGGTAAGATCTTACAATAAGAAAAATCATCTCTAAAACACAACTGTTTACATTGCTGAGAATAGTTATTAGCAGAGAAGCAAACAGTACATGTTTAATTCTGCTTAATTATGAAGATAAACAACTCACCTTGTAGTAGACTTCAGCATGCTGCATTGCTCTCATGGCCCACGCCATCTCTATATCAGGCTACAAAGGAGTAAAGAATGACAGGTCAGAAATCTCCTAATCCCGCTACTAGAGAACAAAATAAGGAAGTCTTTGTATGTCTAGTTAATGCTCAAGAGAACTACCAAACTTGGTGTTACTGCCGAAAAATAAAAACTGGACTAATGAGTTTGGGCAATAAAATAATTCTTCTGTGCTTATGACAAATAAAAATCTACCTACACAGTCTAATAAATAGAATGAGCCACTGACTATCTTTTCCTGGAAGCTAGTGAAAGTGTTAAAAGACTAAATAAAAAAGTAGATAAAAAACATTCTCAAGACTGAGGCCCTGCTTAGAGCGTCATCCCCAATACCAAAGTTGAGGGTTCAAATTCCAGTCTGGGCACATACAAGAATCAACTAATAAGTTCAAAAATAAGTGAAACAACAAATCGGTTTCTCTTTAAAATCCATAAAAAAAATAAAAAACATTAAAAAAAAGACTGAGTTGCCCTAGCCAATTTGTTCAGTGGTTAGAGTGTTGGCCCTCGGACCGAAGAGTGTCAGGTTCAGTTCCCAGTAAAAGGCACATACCTCGGTTGCAGTTTCGATCCCTATCCAGCATTGGGGTCGTGCAGGAAGGCAACCAATTGATGTGTCTCTCTCACATCTATGTGTCTCTCTTTCTCTCTCTCTCCCTCCCTTCCTCTTTCCCATTGCATCTATAAATATATATATATATGAAAAAATATTTAAAAATAATGAGTTAAATCAATGAAAAACTGAAATAATAAACACATACAAATGAATTGTTCAAACAACCAAAGAAAATAATGGAAGTGAATTTACTCTTCACTTTTAACAGTGTGGCATTTCATAATCATCATTTGTATCTATCTCACAGCCAACTCCACACCCTATTACACTTAAAAGTGGAACAGTATTATGAAGCAGGCTCATTTATAAATACCTTAGCAAACATCCACTACCTATTCCATTAGAATCTCCCACTCATACTGGAGGGATCTAGTTCACTGACCCCAGAAGAAGCCATTTGCATTTTTACCTCCTGGGACTTTGCCTAACTGCCAATTTATGTCCTTTGTTCACTGAGTATCCAGTTCAAAATCCACTATCTCAGTGAAGTCTTCCTCTACTATCTGGGTTGTATGAGTTTATTCTTCAGCTAAACTGCTTTGTATCTTATGCCCTAATCCACTCATCTAGCATATATCACATTCTTAATTGACTGTTACTACCGTTCTCATATCCTTGTCTTGTGCCTCAAATACAGCATGTGCTCCCTACTTAAGAATCTAAACATGACACACCATAAGCCAGTGCTACTTTACTGCACAAATTCTGGGCTCTCCGGCCCAGATATTATGATTTAGTTAGTATAGATTGCATCCTGGACATGGGGATATTTAAATACTTCACAGGGGATTCTAAAATGCGGTAAAGTTTGGGAACTACTTTCAACGGCATTAGCCCTGCGTTTGTGGACCAAAAAGATTAGAATGAACTGAAAGGTGCGGTTTCTAGCAGAAATGGACAGGGAAAGGGGTTACAATTTCGTGGCGGGCCCTGCAGACATCACAGACTAGGTGAATTGGAGCAATGGGTGAGTCATACTCACATCGTTGCCATAAGACTCCGCTGGGAGAGAAAGAGCATGTGCCACTGACACGAGCTCCCCGGAAACCTGGAAAGGAGAAAAGGGTTGGGGGTAGATTTCAAGGCTAGGCTCCGCTCGACTTCCCCATTCACCCGACCCCAGAGCAGCCTCTCACCGGCTCTTCTCTTTCACTAGTCGACTCCATGTTGTTGCAGCTAACAAAGCGCGACTCCACTTCCCGGAAATGGCTTTACGTGACCCCTTTACGTTGTCGGTTGGAAAGAGGGCCAGGCAGGAGTGGCTTTCATCCGCCTGCGCCTGCGCCTGCGCCTGCGCCTGCGCACACCCTCCGTTGCCTGGAGACTGCCTAGCCTGGAATCCCTGGCCCCTCCTTACCCGCCCCACTCACGCTCAAATGTGTTGTATTGTTGCTAGTCTGGGCTGCTAGAGGGATCTGAGATGCTTAAATGCTCAGTAATATCTGCAGTGGTTATGGGAAAAACCTGAGTTAAAATAATACAGCTTTTGCGTCCCACTGCACTGAGTACTGGCAGAGAATCGAATTCACACCCTCCTTATGTGAATGCGGGCACACACACACAATGGCTCACCGCTGGATAAAAAGTGTAGTAATTTAAGATTTGAGGGAGTATAGGGGCTTTGTATACTGAATAGTAAAAAGTTAAGCCCTGGCCGGTTTGGCTCAGCGGTTAGAGCGTCGGCCTGCAGTCCAGAGAGACCAGGGTTCGGTTCCTGCTGAGGGCACGTACCTCGGTTGCAGTTTGTCCCCGGCCCTGGTTGGTCGTGTGGGTGGCAGCCACTCGATGTGTCCCTTTCACGTCGATTGTCTCTCTCTCTCTGTCTCTCTCTCTCTCCCTCCCACTCTATCTAAACAAAACAAAAAAAAAGGAAAATGTCCTCCGGTGAGGATAAAAAAAAAAGTTAAGACTTTACCCTAATAGGAATGGCAAGGTAAGGAAGGCCTAATAGGAATGGCAAGCTAAGGAAGGCCTTTAAGTTGACAAACCTCACAATCGAACAAGTTTTAAGATCACTAAAACACAACGTGTACAACAAAATTAAGCAAGGCAAAACTGGACGCAGGAAGACCAACTTAAAGGCACCTAAGATGCTGACAGTTGAGATGGATTTCGAGAATTAATAAGGGAAATGCAATCAGGACTTTTTCACTGACTGGATAGGGGGATAATGAAGATTTATAATCCCAGTATTACTACCAGGTTTCAAATTAGAATTTGGGAAAGAATGTCACAGCTAGAAAACACAAGAGATGGGATGGTGAGTTTAGTTTGAGGTCTGTTGGAAGAGTACATTTATTTATTTATTTTTTTTAAAATTTTTTTTTTTTTTTAATCCTCACCCCAGGACATTTTTCCATTTTTTGTTCAGGTAGAGTGGGAGGGAGAGAGAGGAAGAGAGAGAGAGAGAAACATCGATGTGAAAGGGGCACATCGAGTGGCTGCCACCCGCACGACCAACCAGGGCCGGGGACAAACTGCAACCGAAGTACATGCCCTTAGCGGGAACCGAACCCGGGTCTCTCCAGACCGCAGGCCGACGCTCTAACCGCTGAGCCAAACCGGCCAGGGCAAGAGTACATTTATTTTTAAAAATTTTTTTTTCCTTTACTGATTTTAGAGAGAAAGTAAAGGGAGAGGGAGAGAGAGAGATGGAAACATCAATGATGGATAGAACATCGATTGGCCATCTCCAGCATGCTCCCCACTGGGGATTTGGCCCACAAGCTGGGCATGGGCCCTGACCAGGAATTGAACCGGTGACCTCTTGGTTAATAGATTGATGCTCAACCCATGAGCCACACCGGCGGGGGAGTCTATGAGGCATTTAGATAGAGTTGACTAGTCAGAGGGAGATCTGATCACAGATATAAATCTGACAACCAATACTTCAAGTTTCATTGAGCTGTAACAAGGAAACTGCAAAAATCTAAAGACACAAAGAGCCTAGGGCCAAGGACAGAACTAATTATGAAGAAGAAAAGCCAGCAAAAAAAGAGTTGTCAGTGATACAAGGGAAAGGATAAAAGAACTTCCAGAAAGAAGTGGTGAACATTGTTGAATACCCTGGGTTGAGTAAACTAAGCACAGAAATATAGAGGTCACTGACAATTTTAGCAAGAGCAGTTTTGGTAGAACAATGAGAGCAGAACTCAGATGACAGTGGGTTGAGAAGGAAGTGAGAGTTAAAGGACAGATGACTGTGACTATAAAATATTCTTACAAAATAGAGGCATGAAGTCCAGGTACTTTTAAAAATTGTGGTAAAATACGTATAACCTAAAACTGTACCATCTTAACCATTTTAAGTCTACAGTTCAATAGTGTTAAATACCTCCACATTGCTGTGCAACACACCTACAGAACTTTTTTATCTTGAAAACTGAAACTCTACACCCGTTAAGCAACTCCCCGTTTTTCCCTTCCCCCAGCCCCTGGCAACCTCCATAATTTCTTTTCTTATAAATTTAACTACTTAAGATACCTCTAGTAGATACCTCACATGGACATATACATCCATGTTGGTGCCATGTGACAGTATTTCCTTTCTTTTTAAGGCTGAATAATATTCCATTGTATGGATATACTAAATTTTGTTTATCCATTCATCTGTCGATGAACATTTGGGTTGCTTCCACCGTTTAGTACTTTTTTAAATCTTCACCCAAGAATATTCTTCTATTTATCTTCAGATACAGTGGGAGTGAGGGAACGAGAGGGAGAGAGAGAAACATCAACATGAGAGGCACACATCGACTGGTTGCCTCCCGCACGACCCCGACCAGAGCCAGGGATGAACCGCAGCCGAGGTACATGACCTTGACTGGAATCGAACCCACGAGTCATTGGTCTGTGGGCCAACACTCTAACTGCTGAGCCAAACCGGCCAGCGCAACCTTTTGGCAATTTTGTTTTTTGGGTTTTTTTTTTATCCTCACCCGAGGACATTTTTCCATTTTTTATACAGATAGAGTGGGAGGGAGGGAGGGAGAGAGAGGAAGAGAGAGAGAGAGAGAGAAACATCGACGTGAAAGCGACACATCGAGTGGCTGCCACCCGCACGACCAACCAGGGCCGGGGACAAACTGCAACCGAGGCACATGCCCTTAGCGGGAACCGAACCCAGGTCTCTCCGGACCGCAGGCCAACGCTCTAACTGCTGAGCCAAACTGGCCAGGGCCCTTTTGGCAATTTTGAACATGGGTATTCAAATATCACTTTGAGACCCTGCTTTTAGTTCTTTCTGATTTATATCCAGAAGTGGTATTGCGGATAATATGGTAATTAATTTTTAATTTTTAAAGAAATTCACAGCTTTTAACATTATTTTAAGTTTAGAGAGATTTGGGGGTACTGGGGAATTGGCCTTACACAAAAGACTGTCCTGGAGGGTGAGTAAGGTGTCTATCCCGAAAAATTGAATGAAAAGACACAGCAAAAACAAGAAATTGAGGTGTTCCCTAAAAAAAAATTATGTTTTCCCTATAAAGCATGAGCAGGCAGCTAAGAGCAAGAGGTAAAATACAATTCTTGTCTCGTAAAGAATGTCTTGAGAAGTTCTGCATAGCAGCTTGGATAAGAGGAAAAGACAATTTAACAAGGATGTTTTCAGGGAACACTTAAAACTAGATGACACAATTGTTCAAAGGTAGTAGTCTATATGTAACTAAAAAGTCTGAATGTAAGTTGGGTCAACCACATAGATGCTGAATGTTAGTGAATGTGAAGACCTGATCAGGAGTTAATAGACAACAGTAAAATGGAGGGGTAGGCTCAAAATGATGGCCAAATTAGTGTTTAATAAGTGGATATGAATAGAATTCCAAGAAACTCAACTGGTCTTTTACCCAAGGAAGTGCTTAGGTAATTTTCTTTTAAGCAGATTCATCACCTTTAATTGAAAAGAAAAAAAAAAAAAAAAAACCAAGATATGTAAAATGTGCACGGTTTGATTTTTAAGATTATTTTAAAATTCATTAAAAAATAGCACAGCTGGTGTGGCTCAGTGGTTGAGTATCGACCCATGCACCAAGAGGTCGCTGGTTCGATTCCTGTTCAGGGCACATGCCCAGGTTGTGGGCCCAATCCCCAGTGGGGGCATGCAGGAGGCAGCCAATTGATGTTCTCTCTCATTGATGTTTCTATCTCTCTCCCTCTCCCTTCCTTGCTCTCTAAAATCAATAAAGGAAACAACATTTAAATAAACAAAAAACAAACCAAAAAAAAAGCAACTTCTCACTACTCAAATACTCACAACCTGCGATGCTTGCAGAGACCAGGAACTATGTCTTCACAACATTGAAAAAGTCAACTGCTTCTGTACCACCAAACAGCAGGAGATAAAACTGTTCCCAGAGCCCTTCCCTTTGCCATGTAAGGGAACAAGCCCAGGCAGAGGTTTTAGAATGAGTATTGGTCTTCACTCCCACACCTCTTGTTTCAGATAGACTCAAAGTAGCTGGCTGTTGAAATAAGAGATAGAGGAATGGGCCAGGAACAAAAGGCAATACATGAAAGACAAGAGTTAGTTGGTGGATTTTACGAACTACATCTAAGAAACACCTTTTGGTGTGGGGTAAGAAAACTGAAGATGACACAGTCCACTGGAATTACTCCTTTTTTTCTGGAAGGGCACCACAGATTGGATCTTCAGCTCCCTTCTACAATGGGTTATGTGGACAAACCATGGGTAGAGCCAAAGGCACTTCCAGCCTTGACTAAGGTGCTAAGATATCTGAAATGTCAGAGATAAGAGGGGTGTAAAAAATATGAAACATTTAATTGCTGCAGCTAGGGTGTCATAGGGTAGTGAACATCTTCTTACATGGAAGGAATGCATCTTGCATTTTGTTTTAATTTTTTTTTTCTTTATTGCTTTGAGAGAGAGAGAGGAAGGGAGAGATAGAAACATCAATAAGAGAGAACATTGACTGCCTGCCTCCTGCATGCTCCCCACTGGGGATTGGGCCCACAACCTGGGCATGTGCCCTGACCAGGAATCAAACTGGTGACCTCTTGGTGCACAGGTCAACACTCAACCACTGAGCCACACCAGTCGGGCTGCATTTTACATTATTGAATGCAAGATGGCAAGGCAGTTGGGTGAGGGCTGCTATTTCAAGCATGAACCAGAACTAGGATATCTACAAATGTCTAATCGAAAACTGACAACGAATGACTCTGGGCTGCCTGTCACTACTTGAGCCAATTAAGACAAGATTGACTCTTGCATGACTATTTATTCCAATATTGCCAGAAATATGGGAGAACAGTGGGTCATCCCGTAAAATCTGCTCTGTCCACCCTCACTTGCCAGCTACTTTTAAATGGTAGAGAAACATGACTATGTAAGAAAAGGCAGTTAGGCCAAAAGAAGAAAAAAACGGGTAAAATGGTTACAAGCAAGGGGGAGGAATGTGGGTTGGGGCCTGCAGGAGCTGGTCCACAGTGAGTCACAGTCAGGAGTCCAGTGTTCCGATAATCAGGTTGTTACTCTTTCTGTCCACATTGTCCTCTGATTAGAATGGACAGCATTCCTGAGGTAAGCTCCAGAGGCACACACCTCCCAGCCACTTCAGAGTGGGCTCTTCTTTAATCAGAATAAAGCAACCATGATTAACATTGCAAAGGATGATTAACATTTCTTATAACTATGGCTAGTATACCACTGTGATTAGCTCTCAATTCTATTATTCTCTCCTGCCCCTTTCATAATCATGTTACAGATTTCTCATTTCACTACCGCACTTTGTGACAAGTGAGTCGGCCAACCATTCCAAGGCCCAGTTGTACCCAACAATCAACCAATAATGTAAACTTATGATCTTGTTATCCTTAGAAACACATCCAGTGACCATGAGTTCCTTACAGCTTTTAGCTTTAGAAAGCTTGCCGGTCCCCACAATTCTGGATCATGTCTTCAGTTAATACTAAGGGCTACATCCCAGATTTAAAAATCATATATGAATAAATGTATCCTTTAATTTATTTTGGACTATTTATTAACAAGATAACGCATAGAGAAGGTCCCCAAACTAACATTTTCATCCACCTCATTCTCCCTCTTCCTGGTAATGTCCTCCAATAACCAGACATTAAAAAATGACCTCCAGGAAGAACTCGGGCCCTGCGCCCGGAGGCCCCGCGCCCCGCGGCCGAGCCGGCGGCCACACTTCCCAGCAGCCCTGGCGCGGGCGGGCCTGAAGGGCCTCGCGCCCGGCGACAACTTCCGGCTGCCGCGGCGGCGGCTTCCGGCCGGGCTTCCGGGGTGGCCGCGGCCGCGAGGGGTCTCCAGGGCCGACCCCGCCCGGCCCGGCCCGGCCCCGCCGCGCTCCGGGGCCCCCTGCTCCGCCGCGGCCGCGCGCCCCTTCCTCGGGGCCGGCTCGGGGGCCCCCTGCGGACGCGGCGGGGCCGCCCAGCGAGGACCGCCGGGCCGTCCTCCCGCCGCGCGGACGGAGTTGTGGCCGCTGGATGGCAGCATGACTCCGTGCCGGCCGCCCGCCCGCCTCCTTCCCCCGCCCCTGCGGCCTGGAAAAAACCGGCCTCGGAGCGCAGGAAGCGACTGCGCCGCGGCAGGGCTGTCGGCTGGGTCTCCCCGCCCCCTCCCGGCTCCCGGGCTCCCGGGCTCCCGGGCTCGCTCGGCTCCCCCGCGCCGGGGGCGGGGCACGTGCCAGGGCTCCCCGGAGCCGCCCTGGGCTCCTCCAGCGGACGTCCGGACCGGGGCAGGGGCGTTGGGACTCGGGGGACACACGTCCGCAGGGGAAGCTCGCCCCGCCTCGCGACCCCGTCAGAACCGACCAGAGGCCCGGCTGGGTGGCTCAGGGCGCGGAGCGTCGGCCCAGGCAGCCAGAGACCGGGTCCGAGTCCGGCCAGGGCCCAGGCCCCGGGACCGGGCCCGTGCCCAGCAGGGGGCCTGCAGGAGGCCGCCTGTGCTCTCTAAAAGAAAAAAGTATAAAGCATGATAAAAGACCTTTACACATTCTTTTTTTTTTAATGGCGTTTTTGCACATTGCTTTCTACAACAGGTGACTTTTTCTGCCTTTTCCCCACTCTCGAACAGTTCTTCCCAAACAGCCTTTGCAAGCGTTGCATCTGTTCTGCACTATCAAGAGCATCCCGCGTAGACTAGGTGGATGAAAGCAGGGGTTCTGTGCAAAGTCACCTCGCAGTGTCCTCTGATCCTAAATGCCTAGCTGGGCAGGTCACGGTGGGGACTCCCGCCCCAGGCCTATCACTTCTGTAGGGGAAGGTTTATCTTTGCCTGAAGCAAGCCCTGTCCATTCTTTCTGCGCACATCGCGAACACACCTTGGAAATGAGCCACAACCACCACCCCCAGGAGAGCCCAGAATCCTAAGGACCCTGTCATGCAATCCCCACCTTGCTTCCTCCCACCTCCTTGCAATCTTCCCGCACTTTCCTTCTTAATCTCAAAGGCATGAAAGAAGCTGCAGGACTGTGATTCGCTGGAGCATTTGAGATCTTGCTCCCAGGCATATGTCCTCGTTTTGGTTCAAATAAACTCATAAAAATGCTCGACGGACTTAGGCATTTCTTACATAGAAAGCTTTTACCATACCATTGACAAAAGCATTACTTGAATTTTTATTATTTGGGTTATTCTACTCAAGGTCTCTAGGTGATTCGTTTTATTTTTTGAAAGATTTTTTTTAAAATTCAGGCGTAATAAATTTCCTTTCCATGCAAAATGCATCTTCATAGCTCCTACCTGTGTGTTGCCTTGGCCAGAGCACAGTGTTTCTCTTGCATACTTAGTGGTTTCCCCAGAACTTCTCGTTTCTGTGGTTTTAATTCCATATATTCACGTTCTCAACGTTTAAAGCCCCCCATTTCTCGTGGAAACAAGGAGTAGGCAGGGGCGACCCGCCTGTCCCGCCGGCCGTCCTCCGCTCTGGCCGTCCTTCCCCGGGGACAGGGGTCACTACACGACGGGAGCGTGCAGAGCGCCCTCCGCTCACACGTGTCCGCACCGGGCGCTGTGCGCTCAGCACCCGTCCCGTCTCCCGCCACGCGGCCGAGCCCCGCGCCCCGGTCGTCCCTTCCCTGCCTCCCCCTGCGCCCCTCCCGGGGTCTGTCTGCGCCCCTCCCGGAGGCCCCGCGCCCCGCGCATCACGGCCGAGCCGGCGGCCACACTTCCCAGCAGCCCTGGCGCGGGCGGGCCTGAAGGGCCTCGCGCCCGGCGACAACTTCCGGCTGCCGCGGCGGCGGCTTCCGGCCGGGCTTCCGGGGTGGCCGCGGCTGCGAGGGGTCTCCAGGGCCAACCCCGCCCGGCCCGGCCCCGCCGCGCTCCGGGGCCCCCTGCTCCGCCGCGGCCGCGCGCCCCTTCCTCGGGGCCGGCTCGGGGGCCCCCTGCGCACGCGGCGGAGCCGCCCAGCGAGGACCGCCGGGCCGTCCTCCCGCCGCGCGGACGGAGTTGTGGCCGCTGGATGGCAGCATGACTCCGTGCCGGCCGCCCGCCCGCCTCCCTCCCCCGCCCCTGCGGCCTGGAAAAAACCGGCCTCGGAGCGCAGGAAGCGACTGCTCCGCGGCAAGGCTGTATGCTTGGTCTCCCTGCTCCCACTTTCTGTACCCATTTTACTGAGTGTTATAAATGGATATATCTTGTTGAATGCTTTTTCTGCGTCTGTTTATATAATCATGTGACTTTTGTTTTTTATTTTGTTAGTGTGGTGTAATGACATTAAATAATTTTGCAATGCTGAACCATTTTTGAACACCTAGAACGAACCCCATTTAATCTTTCTTTTTTTCCCATTTGATCTTTTAATTTCTTTTTTCTTTATTGATTTTCAAAGAGAAGAAGGGAGAGGGAGAGAGAGATGGAAACATCACTGAGAGAAAATAGATTGGCCACCTCCTGCATACCCTTCACTGAGGATTGAGCCCACAACCTGGGCAGGTGTCCTGACCAAGAATCCAGCCCTTGACCTCTTGGTGCTTGGGTCCTCGCTCAACCAGTGAGCCACATTGGCTAGCTCCATTTGATCTTTTAAATAATGTGGGGTTTTTTTTTTTTTTTTTTTTCAGTTTTTAGCTTATTGTTTAGAAATGTTACTTCTGTGTTCATTGGGGATATTATTTCTTAATTTACTTTTTTCTGTTTTCCTCAAGATTTTCTTGTCAAGATAATGATGGCATGATAAAATGAGTTAGGAAGTGTTGCCTTTCATTCAATTTTTTGGAAGACTTTGAGAAGGTTAGGTGTTTCTCCCCCTTTTTCTTTTATCTTTCTTTTTCTTAAGAAGGATGTGTCTTAAGTCCTCTTTGAATGTTTGGTAGAATTCACTAGTGAAGCCATCTGTTTCTGGATTTTTCCTCCTTCAGAGTTTTTTGGTAATTGTTTCAATATCCTTATTCTTGATCTGTTTAGATTCTCCACTTCATCATGATTCAGTCTAGGAATCTTTGTATTTCTAGTTACCTGTCAGTTTCTTCTAGGTTATGAAATGTGGTGGTGTATAGCCTTTCATAGTATTCTTGTATAGTCTTTTGTATTTCTGCTTTGTCCATTGTAACTTCTTTTTCATTTCTGATTGAGTTTATGTGTCCTTTTTTTTCTTCTGTTAGTGAGTCTAGCCAGACTTTTGTTAATTTTATTAATCTTTTTGTTGCATTATTTTTTCCCCATTTTTTTGTTCTCTATTTCATTTAATTCTGCTCTAATTTTTATTATTTCCTTCCTTCTGATGACTTTTGCCTACTTTTGTTCTTCATTTTCTAGTTCTTTAAAATGTACTGTTAGGTTATTGATTTGTGATTTTTATCTTTATTGAGATAAGCCTGTAATGATGTAAACTTCCCCCTTTTTACTGCTTTTGCTGCATCCTAAAATTTTTTTTGGCCAATTTTATTTCTTTTTTAATTTTTATTTTTTGATTAACTAATTTATTTTTGTTACAGATGTTTCTCCTTCCCCTCCCGATTCCCCCCTCCCCTCCCCCTCCCCATCCTGTCCCTAGCTTTGTTGTCCATATCCATTGTTCATGCACACATGCATATGAGTTCTGTGGTTTATCTCCCCCCTACCACCCCCTCTTCTGGGGATTGTCAGCCTGTACCCCACTTCCACGTCTCTGGGACTACCCCGTTCCTCAGACTGTTATGCTCATTATGTTCCACAAATAAGTGAGATCATGTGATACTTGTCTTTCTCTGCTTGGCTTGTTTTGCTTAGGATAATACTCTTCAGGTCCCACCATGTCGTCTCAAAGGATAAGATGTTTCTGTCTTACAGCTGCATAGTACTCCATAGTGTGTATGTACCACTGCTTTTTTTTTTTTTTCCCCCCTCAACTGAGGACATTTTTTGTTCAGGTAGAGTGGGAGGGAGAGAGAGGAAGAGAGAGAGAGAGAGAGAGAGAGAGAGAAACATCGATGTGAAAGGGACACATCGAGTGGCTGCCACCCGCACAACCGACCAGGGCCGGGGACAAACTGCAACCAAGGTACATGCCCTTAGCGGGAACCGAACCCGGGTCTCTCGGGACTGCAGGCTGATGCTCTAACCGCTGAGCCAAACCAGCCAGGGCTGCTTTTTTATCCATTCGTCTACTGATGGACATTTGGGCTGTTTCCAGATCTTAGCTATTGTAAATAGTGCTGCTACGAACATGGGGATACATATATTCTTTCTGATTGGTGTTTCAGGCTTCTTAGGGTATATTCCTAGAAGTGGGATCACTGGGTCAAATGGAAGTTCAATTTTTAATTTTATGAGGTAACACCATATTGTTTTCCATAGTGGCTGCACCAGTCTGCATTCCCACCAGCAGTGTACTAGAGTCCCCTTTTCTCCACACCCTCGCCAACACTTGTTTGATGATTTGTTGATGGCAGCCATTCTGACAGGTGTGAGGTGGTAACTCATTGTTGTTTTAATTTGCATCTCTCTGATGATTAGTGATGTTGAGCATTTCTTCATGTCTCTTAGCCATTTGTATGTCCTGTTTGGAGAGGTGTCTATTTAGTTCCTCTGCCCATTTTTTAATTGGGTTCTTTGTCTTCCTTTTGTTGAGTTGTATGAGCATTCTATATACATTGGAAATTAACCCCTTATCTGATGTATCATTGGCAATTATGCTCTCCCATACAGTGGGTAGCCTCTCCATTTTGATGATTGTATCTTTTGCTGTGCAGAAGCTTTTGAGTTTGATGTAGTCCCATGTGTTCATTTTCTCCTTTGTTTCTGTTGCCTTAGGTGATGTATCAGTGAAAATTCTGCTGCGTATGATGTCTGAAATTTTGTTGCCTACACTTTCTTCTAGGATTTTTGTGGATTCATGAGTCACATTTAAGTCTTTTATCCATTTTGAGTTTATTCTTGTATATGGTGTAAATTGATGGTCTAGTTTCATTTTTTTGCATGTAGCTGTCCAGCATCCTAAAAGTTTTGATATGTCATATTGTCATTCTCTTTTTTTCTCTGTGTGGTTTTTTTAAAAAGTCTTGTAAAAAATTTATTCTTTGACCCACTGGTTTTTTAGTAGTATGTTATTTAATCTCCAAATAATTTTTGTTTTCTTTCTGCCTTTTTTTGGTTGTTGTTTCAGTTGATTTCCAATTTCAAAACATTTTGGTCAGAGAATATGTTTGGTATGATTTCATTCTTCTTAACTTTTTTTAGGTTAGTTGTGTGACCCAACGTGTCTATCCTATACTTGAGAATGCTCTAAGTGCACATAAGAAAAATGTATAATCTGCCCTGGCCGGTTTGGCTCAGCGGTTGGAGCGTCGGCCTGCGGTACAGAGAGACCCGGGATCGGTTCCCGCTGAGGGCGCGTACCTCGGTTGCAGTTTGTCCCCGGCCCCGGATGGGGTCGTGCAGGTGGCAGCTACTCAGTGTGTCTCTCTCACATTGATGTTTCTCTCTCTTCCTCCCTCTGTCCCTCCTACTTTATCTGAAGACAAATGCAAAACAATGTCCTCAGGTGAGGATTAAAAAAAAATGCGTAATCTGGAATTCACAAACGAAAGGCTCTGTAAATATCGATTATGTACTTTAGGTCTAATATGTCATTTAAAGCCAATATTTTTTACTTTAACTTTTTTTATCTTTATTGTTGAAAACATTGCAGATATCTCCCCCTTTCCCCCCTTTGACCCCTTCCTCCCCACTACAACCCCCCTCCTGCTTTCCCCAAACTGTTGTCTATGTCCATGGGTTATGCATATATGCATATAAGTTCTTTGGTTTATCTTTTCCTGCCCCCCGCACCCCTCGTCCCTCTGAGATTTCTCAGTCTGAACCATACTTTTTTCTATGTCTCTGGGTCTATTTCATTCATCAGCCCCCCTTCTTCATTATAGTCCACAAATAAGTGAGATCATGTGGTATTTATCTTTCTCTGATTGGCTTATTTCTCTTAGCATAATACTCGCCAGGTTCCTCCATGTTGTCTCGAAGGATAAGCGATCTTTTTTTTTTTTTTTTTTTTTTTACATAGATTAAGGAGAATTATCATCCTTCTCCCTTTTTTAAAAAAAATTATTATTATTTATTTTTTGACATTTTGTTCAGATAGAGTGGGAGAGAGAGAGAGACACAGAGAGAGAGAGAGAAACATCGATGTGAAAGGGACACATTGAGTGGTTGCCGCCCTCACGACCCAACTAGGCCCCAGGGACAAACTGCAACCGAGGCACGCGCCCTTAGCGGGAACCAAACCCGGGTCTCTCTGGACCACAGGCCGACGCTCTAACCGCTGAGCCAAACCGGCCAGGGCTAAAAAATTATTTTTTAATCTTTATTGTTGAATGTATTACAGATGTTCCTCATTTTACCCCCATTGAACCCCTCCTCCCCACTCCCGCCCCATTCCTGCCTTTTCACACACTGTTGTCTGGGTCCATTGGTTATGCATATAAGTTCTTTGGTTTATTTCTTCCCGTACCCCAACCCCCTTCTCTTTGAGGTTTGTCAGTCTAGCAACCAATTTGTTCTTCTTAATCCCTTCACCTTTTTCACCCATTCCCCCAACCCCCCTCCCATCTGGCAACCAATAAAAGTTCTCTGTATCTATGAGAATGTTTCTGTTCTGCCTGTTCATTTTGTTTGTAGATTCAATTGTCGATAGATATGTATTCGTTGCCATTTTGTTTGTTCATATATTTTATCTTTACCTTCAAAAAGACCCTTCAACATTTCATATAATAATGGTTTGATGGTGATGAACTCCTTTAACTTTTTGTTGTCTGGGAAAGTCTTTGTATGACCATCGATTCTAAATGACAGCTTTGCAGGATACAGTAATCTTGGTTGTAGGTTCTTGCTTTTTATGATTCTGAATATTTCTTTCCACTCCCTTCTGGCCTGCAAAGTTTCTTTTGAGAAATCAGCTGACAGTCTTATGGGAACTCCCTTGTAGGTAACTAACTACTTTTCTCCTGCTGCTTTTAAGATTCTCTCTTTGTCTTGAACCTTTGGCATTTTGATGATGATGTGTCTTGGTGTGGGCCTCTTGGGCTTCATCTTGTTTGGGACTCTCTGTGCTTCCTGGTCTTGTATGTCTGTTTCCTTCACCAAGTTAGGGAAGTTTTCTGCCGTTATGTTTCAAATAGGTTTTCGATTTCTTGTTCTCTCTTTTCTCCTTCTGGCACCCCCAAGATGCGAATGTTGGCACACTTGAAGTAGTCCCAGAGGCTCCTTACACTATCCTGATTTTTTTGGATTCTTTTTTTTTTTTTTTTTTTTTTTCTGTTCTGATTGGGTGTTTTTTGCTTCCTTATATTCCAAATCAATGGTTTGCTTCTTGGCTTTACCTACTCCACTATTGAATCTGTGTAAATTATTCTTTATTTCAGTTAGTGCCTCCTTCATTTCTGACTGGTCCTTTTTTATGCTCTTGAGGCCTTCACTAAGTTCACTGAGGTTCTCACTAAATTCACTAAGCATCCTTATAAGCAGTATTTTGAACTCAGCATCTGTTAGGTTGCTTATCTCCTTTTCGCTTAGTTCTCTTCCTGGGGTTTTGTTCTGTTCTTTCATTTGGGACCTATTTCTTTGTCTCCTCATTTTGGCTGCCTCCCTGTGTTTGTTTCTATGTATTACTTAACGAGACATATGTGGCTATCTGAGACCAGATGCTGCTGTTTGAAAGAATTTAGGAAAACCTGAAGCAGGATCCAAGACAGGCCAATCCTATGGTAAAGCAGCTGGCAACAGCTTGGGTGGGCCTGAAAGTTGGGTGGGGCGGGGCCTCAGGGAATCACCAGGGCGGGGCAACCAGTATGAGCCAGGTTGCTGGAGTCCAAGATATGGTGGCTGTCTGCCGCCCCAGGGAAGGCCTCACCAAAGGAACAAAGGCCTCTGACAGCACATTTGTCCTGGAGAAACTCCCTCTCCAGCCCTAGCTCCAGTGCTAAACAGCTCAGTTCTTCCCTGTATGTCTCTGGTTCCCCTCAAGCTGCTTGCCCTCTGAGCTTAGAGGGAGAGAGTCCGAGTAAGTCCGTGCGTGGGCCCTTTAAGAGGAGCTGCCTGGGGCTCCAGCTGCTTCAGCCTCCCTGAGCCTCAGTTCCCGCTGGTGTTTCCAGCCAGAAGTTATGGGGAATTCTCTTTCTGGCACTGGAACCCTGAGTGTGGCACCTGGTGTGGGACAGGGACCCCTCAGTCCTCAGGGAGGACCTTCCCAGCTGAGGTATCCTCCTGATTGTTATCTGCCACACGTGGGTGTGGGACCGGCCCGTTCATCTCCGCCCCTCCTACCAGTCTCGATGCGGCTGCTTCTTTAATTCTGTAGTTGTAGGACTTCCATTCAGTTCAATTTCAGGCAGGTTGGAATGATGATTGTTCTGTAGTTTAGTTGTAACTTTGATGTGGTTGTGGGAGGACGCGATACTGCATTTACCTACCCGCCGTCTTGACTGGAAGTCTCAGATCTTTCTTTCAGCTGCATAGTATTCTATTGTGTATAGGTACCACAGCTATTTGATCCAATCATCTATTGATGGACACTTGGGCTGTTTCTGGATCTTAGCGATTGTAACTAGTGCTGTTATGAACATAGGAGTGCATATATTCTTTCTGATTGGTGTTTTAGACTTCTTAGGATATATTCCGAGAAGTGGGATCACTGGGTCAAATGGAAGATCAAGTTTTAATTTTTTGAGGCAACACCATAGTGTTTTCCATAGTGGCTGCATCAGTCTGCATTCCCACCAGCAGTTTACTAGAGTCTCCTTTTCTCCACACCCTTGCCAACACTTGTTTGATGATTTGTTGATGGCAGTCATTCTGGCAGCTGTGAGGTGATACCTCATAGTTGCTTTAATTTGCATCTCTCTGATGATGAGTGATGTTGAGCATTTCTTCATATGTCTCTTAGCCATTTGTATGTCCTGTTTGGAGAGGTTTCTATTTAGTTCCTCTGCCCATTTTTTAATTGGGTTCTTTGTCTTCCTTTTATTGAGTTGTATGAGTATATATTTTGGAAATTAACCTCTTATTAGATGTATGCTCTCACATACAGTGGGTTGCCTTCCATTTTGATGGTTGTTTCTTTTGCTGTTCAGAAGCTTTTGAGTTTGATGTAGTCCCATGTGTTTATTTTTTCCTTTGTTTCTGTTGCCTTAGGCATTGTATCTGTGAAAATTCTGCTGTGTATGATGTCTGAAATTTTGTTGCCTACATTTTCTTCTAGGATTTTTATGGATTCATGAGTCACATTTAGGTCTTTTTCCCATTTTGAATTTATTCTTATGTATGGTGTAAAGTGGTGGTCTAGTTTTATTTTTTTTGCATTTAGCTGTCTAATTTACCCAACATCATTTATTAAACAGGCTGTCTTTACTCCCTTGTTTGTTCTTGCCACCTTTGTCAAATATTAATTGAGCATAATGTCTTGGGTCCATTTCTGGGTTCTCTGTTCTGTTCCATTGATCTATATGCCTGTTCTTGTGCCAGTACCAGGCTGTTTTGATTACAGTGGCTTTGTAGTATAACCCGATGTCCAGTATTGTGATCCCACCTACTTTGTCCTTCTTTTTCAAGATTGCTGTGGCTATTCGCGGTCTTTTTTGGTTCCATATGAACTTTTGAAGTATTTGTTCTAGTTCTGTCAAGTATGTTGGTATTTTGATGGGGATTGCATTGAATCTATACATTGCTTTGAGTAGTATGGACATTTTTTTTAATGATGTTAATTCTTCCAATCGATGAACAAGGTATGTGCTTCCACTTTTTTATGTCTTTCTCAATTTTTTTTTTTTCAATGTTCTGTAGTTTTCTGCAAATAGATCTTTTACTTCTTTGGTTAAGTTTTTCCTAGGTATCTTATTTTTTTTTTTTTTTTTTTTGCTGCAATGATAAATGGGATTTTTTTTTAGTTTCTCTTTCTGTGAGTTCATCATTGGTGTATAAGAATGCCATCAATTTCTTGATGTTCATTTTGTATCCTTCTACCTTGCCAAATTCATTTATTAAGTCTAATAGATTTTTGATGGAGTCTTTAGGTTTTTCTATGTATAATATCATGTCATCTGTGAATAATGACATTTTCACTTCCTCCTTTCCAATTTGGATCCCTTTTATTTTTTCTTCATGTCTAATCACTCTGGCTAAGACTTTCAGTACTGTGTTAAATAAGAGCGATGAAAGTGGGCATCCCTGTCTTTTTCCCATTCTTAAGGAAAATGATTTTAGTTTTTGCCCATTGAGTATGATGTTGGCTACAGTTTTTCACATATGGCCTTTACTATATCGAGATATGATCCCTCTATTCCCCCATTGCTGAGCATTTTTGTCAGAAATGGGTGCTGGATTTTGTCAAATGCTTTTTCAGCGATTATTGATATGATCATATGGTTTTTATCTTTCATTTTGTTTATGTGGTATATCACATTTATTGATTTGTGAATATTGTACCAGCCTTGCATCCTGGGATGAATCCCACATGGTCATGGTGAATACTTTTCTTAATGTTTTGCTGGATTCGATTTGCTAATATTTTGTTAATGATTTTAGCATCTATGTTCATCAGGGATATTGGCCTGTAGTTTTGTTTCTTTGTAGTTTCTTTATCTGGTTTTGGAATTAGAATTATGCTGGCCTCATAAAAAGAGTTTGGAAGTCTTCCTTCTTCTTGAATTTTTTCAAATAGTTTGATGAGAATGAGTTCTTTCAGGCCTGGGCTTCTGTTTGCTGGGAGAGTCTTGAGTACATCTTTAATTTCCTTACTTGTTATTGGTCTGTTCAAGTTTCTGTCTCTTCTTGGTTCAGTTTTGGGAGACTATGTTCTTTTAGAAATTTGTCCATTTCCCTTAGATTGTCCAATTTGTTGCCACATAAATGTTCATAGTATTTGTTAACGATTCTTTGTATTTCCATGGTGTCAGTTGTGATTTCTCCTCTTTCATTTCTAATTTTGTGTATTTGGGTTCTCTCTCTCTGTTTCTTGGTGGGTCTAGCTAAGGGTCCATCAATCTTGTTTATCTTTTCAAAGAACCAGCTCTTTGTTTCATTGATTTTTTAACTGTTTTTTGGGGTCTCTATATCATTTATTTCTGTTCTTATCTTTACTATTTCTTTCCTTCTACTTGCTCCGAGGTTTTCTTATTGTTTGCTTTCTAGTTCTTTAAGTTGTGAGCTTAGATAATCAATTAGAAATGTTTTTTGTTTCTCTTTTTTTATCCTCACCTGAGGACATTTTTCCATTTTTTGTTCAGATAGAGTGGGAGGGAGAGAGAGGGAGAGAGAGAGAGAGAGAGAGAGAGAGAGAGAGAGAGAGAGAGAAGCATCGGTGTGAAAGGGACACATCGAGTGGCCGCCACCCACACAACCCAACCAGGGCCGGGGAGAAACTGCAACCGAGTTACGGTGCCCTTAACAGGAACCGACCCCGGTCTCTCTGGACTGCAGGCCAACGCTCTAACCACTGAGCCAAACTGGCCAGGGCTGTTTCTTGTTTCTTGGTGTAGGCCTGTAGTGCTATGAAGGTCCCTCTCAGAACTGCTTTCACTGCATCACATAGATTTTGTGTTGTTCTGTGTTCATTTTCATTGGTTTCCACGAGGTTTTTAATTTCTTCCTTGATCTCCTTGGTAACACATTCATTGCTTAATAACATGCTATTTAGCCTTCATGTGTTCAAATGTCTTTGCATGTTTTTGTTGCAATTGATTTCTAGTTTCATGCCATTGTGATCTGAGAAGATGCTTGATATGATTTTAATCTTCTTGAACTTGTAGAGACTTAGTTTGTGTCCTAACATGTGGTCTGTCTTTGAGAATGTCCCATGTGCACTTGAGAAGAATGTGAATTCTGCAGTTTTGGGGTATACTTCTCTGTAGATATCTATTAAATTCATTTGATCTAGTGCTTCATTTAGTCTCTGTTTCCTTGCTAATTTTTTGTCTAGAGGATCTATCCAGTGATGTCAGCGGGGTGTTGAAGTCCCCTGCTATGATTGTATTGCTGTCGATTTCTCCTTTGAACTCCTACAGAAGATGTTTAATGTATTTTGGTGTGCCTATATTGGGTGCATATATGTTTACAAAGGTTACATCTTCCTGTTGGATAGATCCTTTCAGTATTATGTAGTGGCCTTCTTTGTCTCTAGTTATGGCCTTTATTTTGAAATCTATTTTATCAGATATGAGTCTTGTTACCCCAGCTTTTTTTCCCTTTCCATTTGCTTGGAAGGTTTTTTTTCATCCCTTCACTTTCAACCTATGTGAGTCTTTTGTTGTGAGATGGGTCTTTTGTTGTGAGGTGGGTCTCTTGTAAACAACATATAGCTAGGTCATGCTTTCTTATCCAGTGAGCTACTCTGTGTCTTTTGATTGGAGTGTTCAGTGAGTTTACATTTAAGGTGATAATTGATATGTACTTATTTATTGCCATTTTTGTTTAGTGTGGTTCTATTTTTCTTCCTATTTCTTCTGCTAATTACAGCAGTCCTTTAAACATTTCTTGCAGTGCTGGTTTGGTGCTAATATATTCCCTTAGCCTGTTTTTGCCTGGGAAGCTCTTTATTTGACCTTGTATTTTGAATCATAGCCTTGCTGGGTAGAGTAGTCTTGGATTCAGATCCTTGTTTTTCATTACCTTGATTACTTCATACCATTCCCTTCTGGCCTTTAGTGTTTCTGTTGAGAAGTCAACTCAGAGCCTTATAGGGGTTCCTTTGTAGGTAACCTGTTGCTTATCTCTTGCTGCCTTTAGGACACTCTTTGTTTTTAATTTTGGGCATTTTAATTATTATGTGTCTTGGTGTGGGCCTGTTTTGGTTCTTCTTATTCAGGGCTCTCTGTGCTTCTTGAACTTGAATGCCTTCTTCCTTCACCAAATTAGGGAAGTTTTCTGTCACTGTTTCTTCAAATATATTCTCTAACCCTTGCTCATTTTCTTTTTCTTCTGGAACTCCTGCGATGTGAATGTTGTTATGTTTCCAGTTGTCCCACAGTTCTCTTAAGCTGTCTTCCTGTTTTTTAATCGTTTTATCCTTTTGGTTTTCTGATTGGTTGATTTTTTTCTACCCTGTCTTCTAATTCACTGATCCAGTCCTCAGCTTCCTCTATTTTGCTAGTTATTCCTTCCAATGTGTTCTTTATTTCTGCTATGTCATTCTTCATTTCCACTTGGTTGGTTTTCAATGTTTCTATATCTTTACTCATGCTGTTGAGCTTCCTAAAGATCATGGCTCTGAACTCTACCTCTGATAACTTGCTTAACTGCATTTCATTTATCTCATCTTCAGTAGAGTTTTCTTGTTCTTTCATTTGGGATTTGTATCTTTGTTTCATCATTTGGTTATCTCAGTGGGTTTGGGAGCCTGCCAAATTTTTCCTGTGGGTGTTGGTGTTCTGCTGTTTGTGGCTCCCTCTACTGGGTTTGGATGAGTGTGGGAGGACCCACATTAAACACCACTGTCAAGTCTTACTTTTCTAGGTAGATTTGCAAGCCCAGGAAAGGTTCAGTTATTCTCTACCTTTTTGCTTGGAGGCTATTAGTCTCAGTTTCTTGATGAGCCGGGTTGTAGCCCTCAGTTGAATGAAAAACTCCCTCAGGTTTTCAGGGTAAGAGGATTTACAGAGGGATGCTGGTTGTTAATTAGCCTCAATTTGCATATCTCTGGCCCAGCTTGGTGTGGTTAAATCTTCAAGGGAGGGGCTGCCACTTCTCCCCAGGGCTCCGGGAAGGGGCTTCCAGACCAAGATGGCCCCTGTCCTGTGAGGGCACAACTCAGCAAAAACTCTTAGCTCCCTCCAAATCCCGAGTCTCCCCGCACAGTTCCAGTTCAGTGTGCCCTCCCTCTCCCAGAGCCCAAGGTGAGTGGGTGTAGCTAATTTAGTGCTCTGTCTTGGCCTCTCTGCACTGTGAAGCTGGCTTGGGATTTTAACCCTGAGGGAGCTGCTCACAGCTAAAACAGCTGCTGTTCGTGGGCTCCCAACCCACCCTCTTGCATCTCCCCAGACCTACCAGGCTCGATTCAGTCTCCTTTTTTCCTATCCCTGGTAGTACGGCTCCTCTACAGCTGCTTTTCTGTTGCGTTTTCCCAGTGATTGGTCTTTATTTTAGTTGTATTTCCCCTTTGGTCCTGGGAGATGGTCTGTGTAGCTTCCATTCACTCTGCCGCCATTTTTGAATCCTCTGTTTTTATTGCTTTTTAGAGAGAGAGCAAGGGAAGGTGAGAAAGAGAGAGAGAAACACTGATGTGAGGGAGATACATCGATTGGTTGCCTCAAGTATGCATCCTGACTGGAGACCGAATGTGAAACCGGGATATGTGCCCTGACAGGGAATCGAACTGGTGCCCTTTCATTGCATGGGAGGACTCCCAAGCAACTGAGCCATACCTGCCAGGGCTATGCTGTGACTTTTAATTAGTGAGTTTAGTTTATTTACATGCAGGGTGATTACTAATTTATTAGGAAACCCTATAGCTATTTTTTGTTTGTGTTCTGGTAGCTCTGTGTCTACATTATTTTCTTTCCCTTTTTTTCTGTTTCTTATTTTGGTTTGGTGGTAATCTATATTTTTTTTCTCTATTTCCTCTGTGTGCGTATGTGTGTATAGTTAAAGTGAGTTTATTAGTGAAGCAGTGAGACAGAGAGTGGCTAATCTACAGGAAGAACAGCTGTTTTCTTTTTCTTTATGTTATGTATGTCAGTTCTATATTTTTGTTTTGTAGTTACCATTGTGTTTATGCAAAAAAAAAAATTTATGTAGAATAGTCGTTTTTCTTCTGACTATATCCTATCTCCATTACCTGTGCAAGTTTAATCTTTTATCCCTTTCTATTAATGTTTTTGTTTCAACAAATTATTTCTTTTTATGCTGTGTATTCATTTCCAAATTGAAGTAAATGTCTTCTTTTTTATTTTTTAAAATATGTTTTTATTGATTTTTTTAGAAAGAGAGAGGAAGGGAGAGAGAGATAGAAACATCCATGTGAGAGAGAGACATGGATCGGCTGCCTCCACGCCCCCTGCTGGGGATCGAACCTGCAACCCCAACATGTCCCCTGACCTGGAATTGAACTGCGACCTCTCAGTCCATGGGATAACGCTTAATCCACTGAGCCACACTGGCCAGGCTGTTCTTTTTAAAAATGCTTTTAATTTTTTTAACCTTTATGTTACATAACCTTTAGTATTCTATTGTGAACAATAGTTGAAATTTTCTGCTTCTGAATATTAGTAATCTTACTCTTAGTTTTGTATCCTTTTGTTGTTGTTTTTTGTTTGTTTACAGTAGAGGAGCACCTTTCCATAATTCTTATATTCAGGTCTTGTGGTGGTGAATTCCCTCACCTTATGTATATGTGGAAAAGCTTTTATTTTTTTTCCTTCATATCTAAAGGATAACTTTGTTGGATGTATTATTTTTGGCTGGTGATTTCTCTCAATACCATGAATATATGATTTCACTCATTACTAGCTTGCAGGATTTCTGTTGAAAAATCCAATGATAATCTAATGGGGTTTCCTTTATAAGTTACCATCTTCGTTTTTCTAGGTACTTTGAGGAATTTCTTTGTCATTAATTCTTTTTTTTTAATCCTCACCCAAGGACATTTTTCCATTTTTTGTTGAGATGGAGTGGGAAGGAGAGAGAGAGAGAGAAACATCGATGTGAAAGGGACACATCAAGTGGCTGCCACCCGCACGACCCTATCAGGGCCGGGAACAAACTGCAACTGAGGTACATGCCCTTAGCAGGAACCGAACCCGGATCTCTCTGGACCGCAGGTCGACGCTCTAACCGCTGAGCCAAACCGGCCAGGGTTGTCATTAATTTTTTATTCTTTTAATGTAATGTGCCTCGAAAAAGGTGTTTTGGAATTTTTTTTATTAGTTGATTTTAGAGAAAGAGGAAAGGAGAGAGACAGAGACAGAGAAACATCGATTTGTTGTTCCACTTATTTTATGTATTCATTTGTTGATTCTTGTATGTGCCCTTACCTGGGATCAAACTTGCAACCTTGGAATATTGGAACAATTCTCTAACCAACCAAGCTACTTGGCCAGGACCAAGAAGTTTTTTTTGTTTTGTTTTCTTTTGTTTTGTTTTAATTGAGATAATTGGGTGTTCTGTTAGCTTCTGGATTTGAGTGTCTAGAAATGGAAAGAAATGGATTCAAGTATCCATTTCTTTCCATAAATTTGTAAAGTTTTCAGTATTTACTTGTAGAGGCTCTCTATTCCTTTCTCTTTCTTTTCTCCTTCTGGTATAACCATTTTATTATATTACTCTTTATAAAAGAATCAGATAATTCTCCTAGAGTTCTTTTTTTAAAAAAACTCTTGGTTGTCTCTTTTCTTTCACCTAAGTCATTTATAGATTTCTGTCCTTGATATCACTATTTTTTTCTCCATCTGTTCTGTTAATATTCCTAAGCTGGCTAGTTCATTCTCATCTCATTTATTGAGTTCTTACCTCCAGAATTTTGTCTGAGACATTTAAGAATATTGTTTTGTTGATTGATTGTGGAAGGAGAGAGAGAGAGAGAGAAAGTTTTATTTTTCCACTTACTTATACATCCATTGGTTGACTCTTGTATATGCCCTCTCTGGGGATCAAACCCACAACCTTGGTGTATTGGGATGACCCTCTAACCAACTGAGCTACTTGACCAGGGCTTGTTAGAGTCTTTTTTATGGTTTCAATCTTTTTGGTTAAGTATTTCTTTTCTTCATTGATTTTATTTCTGAGCTTGCTAAATGATTCTTCTGAGAGTGCTTGTATCTTATTCAGTATTATTCAGAACTGCAATTTTGAATTCTCTGTAATTATAACTCGTAGTCTTCCATGTCTTTTAAGTTTATGTGGTGCTTTGTTATTTTCTTTTTGAGCTCCTTTATTACCTTGCATATTCATTGTGTTGGATTAATTATTTCTCTGCTTTGGCACTTAAGAGAATTAAATGTTCATTTTCAAAAAGTATTTGAAAAAGACACAATGAAATGAAAAAATAATCCATGTTCATGTATTGAAAGAATAACATAGTTAAAATGGCCATATTACCAAAAGCAATATACACATTTAATATAATCCCCATCAAAATCCCAATGTCATTTTTTACAGAAGTAGAACAAAAAATTATAAGATTAGTATGGGACCACAAAAGACCCTGAATAACCAAAGCAATCCTGAGAAAAAAGAACAAAGCTGTAGGTATCACACTACCTGACTTCAAATTATACTTAATATCTACGATTATAAAAACAGCATGGTATTGGCAGAAAAACAGCCACACAGAACAATGGAATACGATTGAGAGACAGAAATAAAGCCACATATATATGGGCTAATTTTTTACAAAGGACCTAAAAATACACAATGGAGAAAAACAAGTCTCTTCAGTTAATGATGCTAGAAAAATTGGAAGGCCACATGTAAAACAATGAAAATAGATTACAGTTTGTTCTTTGCACAAAATTTATTGTAAAATTGGTCAAGAATCCCGGCCAGTGTGGCTCAGTGGATTGAGCCATCGTTCCATGGAGTGAGAGGTCCCAGTTCGACTCCTGATCACCACACATGCCCAGGTTTCAGGTTTGGTCCTCAGTAGGGGGTATGCAGGAGGCAGCTGATTGATGTTTCTCTCTCACATCGACATTTCTATCTCTTTTTCCCTTCCTCTCTCTCTAAAAAAAATCAGTAAGAACATAAAAAAAGTAAATACTCTGACATTCCAAAGGTATGTTATTGTACCTGCAAAAAGACAATGAACAGGCTCAGTTAAGGTAAAGACTGACATTTGTCAAGGAAGAAACCAGCCTGGGGCATGGCTATTTACATGCCTCACTTTTAGTTTTTAATTTTTTTAAATTTATCTTTATGAATTTGTTTTTGTTACAGATTTAAAAAATTTTTCTTTCTTTATTGATTTTAGAGAGAGAGAAAGGGAGAGGGAGAAAGATAGAAACATCCATGAGAGAGAACATCAATTTGGCTGCCTCCTGCATGTCCCCCACTGGGGATTGGGCCCACAACCTGAGCACGATTCCTGACAGGCAATTGAACCCATGACCTCCTGGTGCATGGGTCGACGCTCAACCACTGAGCCACACCAGCCGGGCTATTTTTTAATATTTTTAAATTACTTTTTTGTGATTCCTCACCTGAGGACATTTTTTCCATTTATTTTTAGAGATAGTGGAAAGGAGAGGAGAGAGAGAGAGAGAGGATACATCGATGTGAGAGAGACACATCAATTGGTTTCCTCCTGCATGTGCAGCAACCAGGCCAGGGATCAGGATTGAACCTGCAACCCAGGTACGTGCCTTTGACCTGGAATTGAACCTTTGACCCTCCAGTTTGTGAGCTGATGCTCTATATTTTGAGCCACACTGGCCAGGGTGCCACAACTCATTTTTAGTTAGAAAGTTTTATTTGTTTATTTATTTAATATATTGGGTGACCTTGGTTAATAAAATTACATAGGTTTCAGGTGTACAATTATGTAATACATCATCTGTGTATTTGATTGTGTATTCACCACCCCACCCCCAAGTTAAGTCTCCTTATGTTACTGGAAAGGTGACCTGGCCCTAAGTGGGTCTGCCTAGGGCCAGCTAGTAGTGTGTGGGTTCTTGACTTCATGCAAGAAAAATTTCACAACACGAGTCCAGGTGAATTTTAGGGGACTTTTATTTAAGTGAGGGACAATGATACCTAGGCTGGTCTGCTTTGGCTCACTAAGAGTCCAGAGAAAAGGGGGCCTTGGGGACAGGTTCAAGGGGTTTGTCTGGTACGAACTGCTCCTGCCCACTGATGCACTGGCTGCAAGCCTTGTGGGGTCCCTTAGAATTCAGGAGATAAATATGCCTGTGGGGGAAGAAGGGGGTGGGGGAGGCACAGGTGTGCTCCTGGCAAGGGAAGTGAGGGCTGGGTACTTTGTCTTTTCTTTTTTTAATTTATATTTATTGTTGAAATTATTACAGATGTCCCCCCCTTCTCCCCCATTGTCCACCTCCATCATGCTCCCCCCAGCCCCCAGGCCTTCACTGCTGAAATACAGCTGAGGCCTACATGTTATTTCTAGGGAGGTGGCCTTCTGTATCTGCTGTAAATTACTTTGCCAGTTTGTTCAGCTCTGTCTCAGTTTCCCTACTCCACTTGTCCTTGTTTACTGGCCTGTTTCAGTTACATTACCATTTATCTTCTGTATACCTTCTTCTTCCTCCCCCACCCACCTTTTTCTATGGTTATCACCATAATGTTGTCTATGTAGTTAGAAAATTTCAATTTCAGACCATCCCATGAGGTTACTTTGGTTTTGAGCTTGTAGAGCCTGCCTCCTTCCCCTGAACTTGTCAGCTTTAGTATGTGGCTCCTTTTTCGTCCACAATGGCAACCAGAATCTATGGTCAATTAAGCCCTAACTGACTCATTAGGCACTTAAGCTGTCCAGAATATTGGATGTAGGAGAGGCTGACAAGAAAAAAAACAAAACATTTATTTCTTAAATTTTTTTGTTTAAATTCTCAATCAAGGATATGTTTTTATTGATTTTTAGAGAGAGGAATGGGGTGGGGGGAGTCATCAACCAGTTGCTTCTGCAAGAGCCCTGACGACCGGGGATCAAACCTGCAACCCAGGTATGTGACCTGACTGGGAATCGAACCCTTCAGTGCATGGAATAACACTCTAACCAGCTGAGCCACACTGGCCAGGGCAACAAAATATTTCTTATCTGATGAGAATTAGACAGCTGAGCTGCTGAGGGCTGAAAACCATTCCCCACTTCAAGTCCTTGGGAATCACAGACCCGAGTGTGGACAACATGGCATGTGCCCTCAACCACTATGTGAGAAAGAGGGACAACTAGGTCCCTTCTCCACCCCCAAGAAAGTAATTATTTATACCTCCTTGCCAATATGCCCCAAATACAGGGATGTGGATCTGGTTTTTAAAATAAAATTCATAGTAATGTGCAGAGTTAATTAGTGAGTCACCTTGAGTTCTAATCTTGTGCTTTCTTTTTTTGTTGTTGTTTTAGTTTTTTTTTAGAGAGGAAGGGGGGGAGAGAGAAATAGAAACATCAGTGTGAGAGAGAAACATCAATTGGCTGCCTCCTGCATGCCCCCCACTGGGGATTGAGCCAGCAACCTGGGCATGTGCCCTGGCCAGGAATCAAACCAGAAGCTCTCAGTCCAAGGGACGAGGACGCTCACTCCACTGAACCATACTGGCCGGGCTTGTGGTGCATTCTTTATCCTTCAAATACTCTGTGGAAGTTTCTCTAATAGAAAAGGCCTCTTTCTTCCTGTTTGAGGCTTTGTTTTGTCAATCAGGCCCCCTGGTGTCCTCACTTCCTTTTAAGGACTTTTGGTTAAAAAGGCCCACAAGAGGCTATCAATTAGTGTAATTGGGATATTTAAATTACAATTTTTCTTGCCTCCTCCACGAGCCTGGCCAACCCCCTTTCCAGCATCCTTTTTATTTCCCTCAGTAAGGAAAGTTCTTGGCAGAATTGTCATAGCAACCAACCTACCAGGCCGATTCAGCCACTGAAGATCTGGACACAGACACTCAAAGCTGATTCTGGACCTTGAAAATTAAAGGCAGAGCAAGACTGCTGGAATTAAAACAAAGAGGCTCTTAGCTACAGAGAAGAGGCAGCTGAGCTCCTCAGGGCTTCAGCTAACTCTCCACCCATAACTTCCTTTTCATCCCCTTTCTTCTTTAGTGAAGGAGAAAGAGAAAGGCAGGAATGAGAGGGAACTAACCCTATTAAAAATGAAAGTCTAGATTTCGACATAAGAACTTAGGCTAACGTCTGCATGTCCCCACACCCACACTTTCTAATAGGTTACCTGGCACATAGTAGGTACTTGTAGTACTTGCAGCCCCTCAGTCGCACTAGAAAGAGCACTATAAGATAGGGCACAAGCCCTGTCTGGCTCGGCTCAGCAGTTAAAGCGTTGGTCCACCGATGCTCTGGTTTGATTCCTATTCAATGGCATGTACCTGCTTTGCAGGTTTGATTCCCCAACCCCCATGCAGGAGGCAACCAATCAATGTGCCTTTCTCACATCAATGTTTCTCTTCCTCCCTCCCTCCCACTCTATCTAAAAATCAATAGAAAAATATCATCTGGTGAGTATTAACAGCAACAAAAAAGATAGGACACAATGAGAACACCTTGAAATGTGGGCAAGTGATAACTTCCAAATCCAGTAGATCTTTCTGGAAAATGGCACTAATTAAAAGCCTGTGTCACTTGTTTAAGGCTCCCTGTTGACAGTCTGGCTTCTTTGCTTTCTGGTGATGGTGGTGGTACAGCTTGGTTGGGAAAAGGGGGTGAGGATGGCAATTAGGCTGTTAATAACCAAAGGCCCCAAGAGCATTAGGTTATTCTCACCTAGAAGAAATTCCTCCTTCATTTCAATACCCCCTCTGCATTCACAGGTTCCCCACTCATTTTCACTGAGAGAGCAGAGTTCCTGTCCGCATCACTATAGCAACCAGAAGCCAGACAGAGAAGGAGGGTAATGAAGTCATTTGACCCAAAGCTTAGTGTAATGTGTACTGGAAGGGAGTTGACTTTGGGGAGGAAAATAGATTACCCATTAGCTGGAAAGAAGTAGGCCGCTAGACTCTTCATCTTTCATCCCTATGCCTCCAGGTGAGGCAAGGTAGTCAGAGCCAGCTTGGTTCCTAGTGGGGGCAAAGGCCTGTGTTTTGGCCTTAATATGTGCCCTCTGCCCTGGCCCCTGTCAAGGGTACCAGGTACCAGACACTTCCCTACCTCGTCTTGTTACCACACAAAGACATGAGTGAACGTTTGTTCCACCTGTACATTCCCAGGACTGCATTTACTTTCCCTAAAACAGCGTCAAACATGGTAGTGATCCTTGAGGTAAATTCATACACTTCCCTAGTCCACTCACTTCATCTTAGACATTAGAATTCACATCTTCTCAAACTTCCATTTACTATTCAAACAGCCACAATCTCGGTTATAACACTGAAAATGTGGAAGGAAAGAGCTTACAAATCTTCCCACCTACCTGCCTTCTCTTGTCGCTATGGATGAACTGTCCATACTCCTATCAAAATCCAGCTCTTCAGCTGGGTACTAAATTCCACCCCTTCTTGATGAGCAAATGAATGACCCAAGCAATGCTCCCAGTGCTCTCTCCCACATCAGCAATTTACCATTTTTTACTGTGTCATTCCTATCAGTACACAAACATACTACAAAGTCCCCCATCTTAAAAACAAAACAAGGAAGAGAGAAACAAACAAAAAACCCTACCTTAACTGTACAGTCCCTTCCATCTACTGCACCTCTCTCTCTATTTGCTCTTTATGGCAAAGCACTCCAAAAATCATTGTCTATTTTTGATATCTCCACTTGCTCTATTCCCATTTCTCTTGAGCCCACCCCAATCAAGCTTTTTCTCCCACCATTCTAGCAAAATAGTTCTTCTCAAGGCTTGCTAAATCTAGTGGTTATTTCTCAGTGCTGGTATTACTTTACTAATCAGTAGCATTTGGCACTGTTGATCACTGCCTCCTCCCTGCAATACTTACTTCACTTGGTTTACAGGACATTTCTGTCTCTTGGTTCTCTTTCTGCCTCAGGGTTTGCTACTTTTCAGTGCCCTGGCTAGTTAGTTATTCCGTATCTCCTCTCTGCATTGCAGGACTCTAAGTTTAGACTCTCAATTCCTTCTCTTCCCTACTTATGTTCACTTTCTACAGAATCATACACAGTTTCATAACTTTAATCACATCTACACATAGAAGAATAACAATTCGATTAAATAACTTTGAATAAAAAATAGGCACAGAGCCCAAATAGACACTTCAAAGAAGATGCACAGATGGGCAGCAGATACATGAAAAGGTGCTCAACATCACTAGGTATAAGGGAAATGCACATTGAAATCACAGTGATATACCACTTCACATCTGTTAGAGTGGCTATTATCGCCCAGCCGGTGTGGCTCAGTGATTGAGCGTTGACCCCTGCACCAAGAGGTCAGCAGTTCAATTCCCGGTCAGGGCACATGCCCAGGTTGTGGGCCCGATTCGCAGTGGGGGGACATGCAGGAGGCAGCCAATTGATGTTCTCATCAATGTTTCTCTCTCCCCCTTCCTTCTTCTCTCTAAAATCAATAAAAAAAATTTTTTTAATTAAAAAAATGTTTTTAATTTAAAAAAAAAAAGGCTATTATCTAAGAAATAACAAGTGTTGGAGAGGATGTGGAGAAGAGGGAACTCTCATACACTATTGGCAGAAATGTAAACTAGTAAAGCCAGTACGGAAAACAGTGTAGAGGTGCCTCAAAAAAATTAAGAATAGAGCTACCTTTAATCCCTCTTCTGGGTGTCTACATGAAAAATTTGATAACATTTATCTAGAAAGATAATGTACCCTATGTTTATTGCAGCATTATTCACCATAGGTAAAATGTAGAAATAACCTAAGTGTCCTTTGACTAATGTTTACATAAAGAAGAGGTGGCACGTGTATACAATGAACACTACTCAGCCATAAAAAAGACAAAATATTGCCTGGTCAGTGTGGCTCAGTGGATTGACGGTCATCCCATGGACTGAGAGGTTCTGGTTCGACTCCCAGTCAAGGCTGCTGCCCAGATTGCTTGTGGGCTTGATCCCCAGTTGGGGGCATGCAGGAGGCAACCGATTGATGTTTCTTACACTGATGTTTCTATCTCTCCCTTCCTCTTTCTCTAAAGAAGCAATAAAAACATTTTTTTTTAAAAAGATTAAATATTGCCATTTTCATCAACATGGAAGAATCTTGAGAGCATTATACTACAGTAAGTCAGATAGAAAAGGACAAGAACTATATGATTTTACTCTTACATGGGATATAAAACAAAAAGCAACAAAAGAACAAGCAAAACAAACAATACACAAATGAATGGATACAGATAACATAATGGTAGTTACCAGAAGGGAATGGGTATGGGGGGAGGGTGAAGAAGGTAAAGTAGTCAAATACATGGTGACAGAAGGAGACTAGAATTCTGGTTGTGAGTGCACAATAGAATGAAATTATGCCATTTGAAAAAACATATGTAACTTGATCACACAATGCTAAGGTTGATAAGTCAGAACAGAGAAAGACAAATAATATATGATATCTCTTATATGTGGAATCTAAAAGCAATCACAATATTTTGTAAACATTTTATTAAACATATTGGGGTGAGATTGGTTAATAAAATTATATACAATTCAATTGTATAATTCTATATCATCTGTATATTGTATTGTGTGTTCATCACCAAAAATCAAGTCTTTTTTTTTACCATTTATACTTGCTTTACCCTCTTTCACCTCCCTCACCTCCCCCACCCCCTTTTCTTTAAAAAAAAAAAGATATTTTTATTGATTTTTAGGGAGAGAGAAAGGGAGATGGAGAGAGAGAGAAACATCTGTCGGCTGCCTTCTGCATGCAGCCTGGACCAGGAATGGAACCGGCAACCTTTCAGTGCACGGGATGACACTCAACCAACTGAATCACACTGGCCAGGGCCCCTCTTCCTTTTGGTAATTACCATCCTGTTCTTTGTATCTATAAGTGTTTGGTTCTTGGTTTTTTTGTTTTGGCAACTGCCTTTATTTATTTATTTATTTAGGTTAATCCTTAAGTATATTTTTGAATTATTTTTAGAAAGAGTAGAAGGAAGGGACAGGGAGACAGAGAGAGAGAGAAATAGCGATGTGAGAGAGACACATTGATTGGTTGCCTCCCACATGGCCCAGACCAGGGCCAAGGATCAAATCTGCAACCCATTTATGTGCCGTTGACTGGGAATCGAACCTGAGACCCTTTGGTCCATAGGCAAACGCTCTTAACTGCTGAGACAAACTAGCCAGGGCTCTATGAGTTTGATTTTTTGTGCTTTTTTTGGCTTAATCTCTTCATCGACCTGGAGAGTATTTTGATAACTGAAATAAGCCTGTCTGTGCTCTGGTGGGTATGCTGGTGTGGCTCAGTTGGTTGGTTGTTGTCCAGTGCAACAGTTCAGGGAAAGGTTGTCAGTTCAGTTCCTGGTTAGGGCACATGCCTGGGTTGCAGGCTCGATCCCTGGTAGGGGGCATGCAGGAGGCAACCGGTTGTTTTTTCACTCTCACATCAATGTTTCTCCCTCCCTTCCTCTCTCTAAGAAATAAAAAAATAAAATAAATAAGCTAGTCAAAGACATACCATATGATTTCACTTATATGTGAAATCTAATGAAAAAAATAAACACAAACAGACTCATAGATTCAGAAAACAGACTGAAAACTGTTAGAGGGGAAAAAAACCCTGAAATCTTTTTTGTTTTGTTTTGTTAATCCTCACTGGAGTATATTTTTCCACTGATATTTTTAGATAGAGTGGGAGGGAGAGAGAAACATCAATGTGAGACAAACACATCGATTGGTTGCCTCCTGCATGACCCCAACCAGGACCAGGGACAAAAGTGCAACCCAGGTACGTGCCCTTGACTTGGAATTGAACCCAAGACCCTTCAGTCTGCAGGCTGATGCTCTAACTGCGGAGCCAAACTGGCCAGGGCATAACCCTGACATCTTACTTTTTTGTTTTGTTTTGTTTTTATTTATTTATTATTATTATTTTACTTATTTTATGAGCCCACCCCCAGTCCCTCCAACCCCCACCCCTCTCCGCCCCTTCCCCAGCCCACTAACCCTGACATCTTAAGAGCAGAGAGTAAGATGGTGGTTACTAGGGGTTAGGGATTGACAGAATGAGAAAGAAAGATGTTGTTTAAGGGTGCATACTTGCGCCCTGGCTGGTTTGGCTCAGCAGTTAGAGCGTCAGCCTGTGGACTAGAGAGTTCCGGGTTTGGTTCCCGCTAGGGGCATGTACCTCAGTTGCAGTTTGTCCCTGGCCCCCCGTTGGGGTTGTGTAGGTGGCAACCAGTCGATGTGTCTCTCTCACATCGATGTCTCTCTTCCTCCCTCTCTCCCTCCTGCTCTATCTGAAGATAAATGCAAAAATGTCCTCGGATGAGGATAAAAAAAAAAATAATAAGGGTACATACTTGCAACTAGTAGATAAATAAGTCCTGGAAATCTAATACACAGTACAGTGATTATAAACAACAAAACTGTACTATAAATATTACACTTGCTAAGAGGCTAGATCTTTTTTAAAATACATTTTTATTGATTTTTTTCCTTTACTGATTTGAGAGAGAGAGGAAGTGAGGAGCAGAGAGATAGAAACATCAATGAGAGAGAACATGGATTGGCCGCCTCCTGCATTCTCCACACCAGGGATTTGGCCCACAACCTGGGCATGTGTCCTGACTGGGAATAGAACTGGTGACCTGTTGGTGCAGGGTCGACATTCAACCACTGAACCACACCAGCTGGACTGTTTTTATTGATTTTTAGACAGAGAGAAAGGGAGAGAGAGAGAGAAACATCAATAAGAGAGAAACTTCAATTGGCTGCCTCCTGCATGCCCCGCACTAGGGATCGAGCTTGCAACATGGGCATGTGCCCTGACTAGGAATTGAATCCCAACCTCTTGGTGCATAGGTCAACACTCAACCACAGAGCCACACCAGCTGGGCTAGATCTTAATTGTTTCTAACTCTTAAAACAAATTATAATTACATGATATAAGAGAGGTTTTACTTACTGCTACAACAACAATTACAATTATAAGTGTCTCAAATCAACATGTCCTAATGTTAAAATTACACAATGTTGCATGTCAAATATATCTGAATAAAAATTGTCAAAAATGGTAACTATGTGAGGTGATGGATGTGTTAACTAGCTTGATTGTGGTAATCATTTCAAATATACAATGTATATGTATAGCAAACCATCATGCTATGCACCTTAAATACATACAGTTTTTATTTTATTATTTAAAATATGTTTTTATTGACTTTTTTAGAGAGAGAGGGAGAGAGAAACATTGGTGTAAGAGAGCTACATCAATTGGCTGCCTCTTGCATGCCCCCTACTGGGGATGGAGCCTGTGACCCCCAGCATGTGCCCTGAGGGAGAATCAAACCAAGACCTCTCAGTTCATGGGACAACACTCAATCCACTGAACCACACCAGCCTGGCAATATACCATTTTTAATTGTCAATTATATCTTGATAAAGCTGAATATAACATCATATTTAATTATCCATGTGAGAACTTTAGGATGCAAATAATTAATTGAGCTATTAAAACTACAGTTAGTCTACATTTCATTATATTATTATTTTAGTACTACAACCATTAAGTAATTTAATATTAAAAAAAAAAAAAAACACAACAAAGCTCTTCTCCTTTCCACACATTTACTGCATATATAACCATGAATAAAGAACAGAGAGCAACCTTCTTGAAATTCTTGCTCCCACATTGCAGTCATATAGAATGTGAATCGATCATGGGTCTCATCAGCAAAATCACACATGTCTTCATGTCATAGACCTTTGAAAATCATTAAACAGTGAGTATCAAATCCATAAATGTCAAAAGTTTGCTATACTTCTATTATAGCACTTAGACTTGTGTTATTGAACACATATTGCACTGATAAGAACATGAGCTTCTTGGGGATAGGGCCTATTTTTTCATTCTTTTATTCTAAATTTGGCCTAATACAAAACAACCAGTCCAAAACCATTTGTTGAATTAAATTGCTTCCCTAATTGGTCTCTCTACTCCCAGGCCATCCTTCTCTCCGAAATTCCGCCAGTTCTTTTACAAAGATACATCAGTGATAATGTAATTCTATTGTCCTAAAAACTTCAATGGCTGTTCATAATCTGTTTCATAGGACAATGTCCACACACCCTGTCTGGGCATATAATGACCTTCAAACCCTGCCCTTAGACTATATTCTCAGTCTCACAGTCAGCCTCTCCTCTTCACACACCCTCTTCTCAAGCCTTATCACCTGTTCCTAGAACACTGGGTTTTCATTACTCTGTGCCTTTGCAAATGCTGTTTCCTCTGACTAAAGCTCAGCTTAAAACTACCTTTGTAGCTTTTCTTGACCCCTCACAGATTTAATGTCTCCCCGCCTCCCCTTTGCTTTTCCTATATCAGTATGTTTACTTATTCTTCAAATTGACTACGTTAACTCAGGAGGAAGGGAAGAAGAGTTGGAAGGAGGAAGTGTCCAGCCAACGGACTTACCCAAGCAGCGACTGCAGCATTACGTACTAAGCATATTGTTCAAGAAGCAGTGGGAGGATGAAGCTGAGTGACCTTTAAGTCATGAGATGCTAAGGTGCATCTTTCACACTGCGTTTATGCGTGCTCATGTATGCGGGAGGGGGTCGTGTGCAAAGAGAAACAGACTGAGAAACAGAGGGGATAAGCGTGGACGCAGTGCAGCAAGAGCAGATGGGCAGACCCATATTTCTTCTGCTCTACAGTTTCTAGCCTCAACTAGCGCTGAGCAAGTGGGTGGGAGAGGAGGAAGGGGAGGGCCTGTGCTCGCTCTGAGCTGCCCAGCCTCGACTGCCCTAGGGATCACTTCCACTCCCCGGCCAGTGCTGTTCGCCATGACTCATGCCTATTGTGCCAGCCGGGGCGAACTCTGCCCCACAGCCCCACAGGTGGTAACGGCTCCGTGAGAAGGTTCCCGCCAGGGTAGGCAGTGGAGCGCCGCACAACGCGCCTTCCTGCCTCCCAGCTGCGGCCCCAGCAGTTCCGACCCAGCGCCATCAGGCCTGCTCGGTCGATCTTCGAGCTGAAGATGCGGCGGGGCTGGAAGATGGCTCTGTCCGAGGGGCTGCGGTGCTGCCGCCGGGTACTTTCCTGGGTGCCAGTGCTCGTTATCGTCCTCGTCGTGCTTTGGTCTTACTATGCCTACGTCTTTGAGCTCTGCCTGGGTAAGTGGAGCTGGGCACCTAAGGTAGGGAATTATGCTCCAGCATAATCGCCTGCCCTACCCTTCACTGGTGTTCCCTGTGCTCTCAGCCCTCACACTGCGGGGTTTTTTTTCTTTATCTGCCTGAAGAGCTCCCCACCTCCGACCTCTTGCCACAATATTTCTTCCCCTACCCCGCCCCCCAAAGATCCCACCTTGTCTCCATAGCTTCTCACCTAGGGTTTCTTACATTTCCTGGCCTTACCCACAAGGAATTCCATGTTCTCCCCACTAGGGCTCCCTTTTCTATTACAGAACAAACACTTGTGCCTTGTATTCTCATTCTGGGGGCTCCCGCCCTACCACAATGAGGAAACAGCATATCCTGTATCCTTAAACTGTCCACTTACATTACAAAACCCACCAATGCTTTCAACTAGGAACCCCACATTTCCCCACACTCTCTAACTAGGAATTTCAAAATATTTTCTGTGTTCTCTTACTAGGCTCTTCTTTTTCCAACATGAGGCTTAATCCTTTTTTCATATTATCTCACTAACTGAAGAGCTTCATATCTTCTCCAACTTGGGACCCCCCCCCCAGCATACCTTGTTCTATCCCACAAAGTGGTAAGCCTTCCATTCTCTCCCTGTGAGCTTCACCATATTTCATCTTCTCCAATGGAATGGGAGTCCTATAATGTATCTTGCCGTGTCCCCTCACACTAGAGCCTCTGACTTTATCACACTGGGGTTCCCTTTAGTCTCTTGCCTTTCTGCTTTGAGGAGCATTTAGTACTTCCCATGGAGGCTCCACATTATTTTCAACATCTCATACTAGTCACCCTGCGTTTTATCACACTAGGGTCCTGCCTTGCGCATTGTCTTCTCACACTACAGTGTCCTCTTTACTCTCCCACAGGGTTCCAACAATACTTCTCATACCCCTTCCAAGGGCCACTACTTTTCTAATGATGATCCCCCTTTTATCTTTTTTAACATCTACTCCCACCCCCTGCAGTCTTCTTCTACTGTTAGCCCCACGTTTTGCCACTCTTTCTCTGAGTTTTTTTCTTCTTATTTCTCTTGCTTCCCACTAGTATTGCACTTGTACCCTGTCTTCTCAAATAAGAAAAACACCACCTGTTCCCTCTGGAGTTTCTAATATTTCCTGCCCCTTTCAGTGGGAGCCTAATTTCTTGCCTCTTCTTCATTAGACCACACATTTTATAAATTTGAGGACTCTTCTTGTACTCTGTCTTTTCAGACTAGGGAGCATTCCGTCTCCTCCTTATCTATAAAATGTTCCCACAGTATATTCTATTCTTATAAACTCAGAATGCCACAATATTTCTAGACATAAATTCCAAGATCTTATCCTGTGTTTTCCCTACTTAGTTAACACCAAGTCCCCTATCTTTATCACAGGTGTCCTTATCAATTCACAGTGGACTTTTCATATTATATCATGTCTCCTCACAACACAACTGCTTTCCTCACATTGAAATTTCCTCTTACCCCTATTCTCTCTTATTGAAGAATTTCCACATCTTCTCAGAGATTGCACTAATTATTATTGTCACTTAAATACTAGAATCCCAATTCACGGACCCTTAAACTTATGTCCTATAATGTTCCTTATTCATTCAGTGTGAGCTCCCAGTATATTTCCAGTACCCTCACATTAAGACTCCTACTTGTTATGTTGGACGTCATCTCCCAAGTCCCTCCAAGACTGTTTTATTTCTTCATACCAGATTCTTATCACATTAAAAATTATAGTTAGGGTCCTGCTTTTTCCAACCCAGGACTGACTCTACTTGTAACTTTCTTCTCTTACATAGTCTATTTCAAGTACACTAGGATTAACTTAGGAGGCAGAAAAATAACCCCCTTTTTCAATATAGAATTTTCTTGTACTCAGTTCTGTGCGTCAGAGTTTGAACTTTCCTCACCTTTTTAGACTTATTGTGGAAAATGCAGAAAGACTTATTAAAATTAAATTCAGTTAGTTGCCTCCATAGATGCAGATTTTGGCTTTGGTTTTCTTTTGATCTAAATCTGGTATTGAGGTATATTAAGTGGGCCATACAGTGACTGGAAATTTTTCTATTCCTAGACCTTACCACCTTGCTTTTTTGAAGGATTGACTGAAGGGCTAAGAGTTCAGCCCATCATTATAGTATGGACTTTACATCTAAGTTCAATGCCATATTGTAAATACTATTAAACATATTTTGGAGTTTTTCAATACTGAACTATGTGAGCTTTGCCAAGCAACATTTAAAAAATTTATAATGATTATGACTAACACTTAGATAGGGCTTAATCTGTGCTAGACAATCTTCTAGGTGCTGTAGATATATTAACTCTATATTGATTCCTTTAGTTCTCACAATAACCATACAAAGCAGATACCATTACTATCCCCATTGTATACATGTGCAAACTGAGGCACAGATGAGGAAAATGAGGTAAAGACCAAGTTAGAATCAGTGCAAATAACCACCTTTCCAAAAGTTCTTATTAAAGCATACAATATTGAAATCTGAAAGAAAATGTAGAGCTTATTTATTTTGTTTTCTTAAACATATTTGCAAAGCACTTGTTACATGTCAGACACTGTTTTTAAATGACCAAATACACCTCTCTCTCCCTCCCTCCATCTCACTCTCTCTTAATCCTCATACTAACCTTATGAGGTACATACTATCATTATTCCCATGTTAAAGAAAAGCCAACAGAGACACATACAGTAAGAAGCTTGCCTAAGGTTACAGAGCTAGTAAATAGCCAGGCTTGGACGGCAACCCAGGCAGTAGGCTCCACAGTCCATGTTTTAACCACCACAGTATCTTAACTCTTTGCCTCCTCTCAACTAATACAGAGGTCAAAACTATGACTCACAGGCTAAATGTATGTTATTTGGCCTGAACAATGTTTTCTTAACATTTTGCGCCAGTTACTATTATTTCAAAATCAGAAGAGTAAGTTAGCCTTTACTTCCAATTCTGGCTCTACCAATCCATCCTTTCATCTTCATTTTACAATCTTTAACAAATTAGAGACCTGGCTTTCAGAAATGTTAAATCAAATTTTGCTCAAGTCACATGTTTAGTAAATTAATGGAGAATTGGATGTCAAGGCTGCTTGATATCTAAGCAATACAACTAAAAAGTATCCAGTTTTTAGGTAAAATTCACATATCCTAAAATTATTTTTATTTATTTAGTTACACGTTCTCTCTCTCTCTCTCTCTTTTTTTGTCATTGTTGTTAATCCTCACCCGAGAATATTTCTCAATTAATTCTTAGATAGAGTGGAAGGGAGGGAAGGGAAGAGAGAGAAACATTGATGTGAGAGAGACACATCGATTGGCTGCCTCCCGCACAACCTCACCTAGGGTCAGGGATTGAACCTGCAACCCAGGTATGTGCTCTTGACTGGGAATTGAATCAGAGACCATTTGGTCGGCCAGCCGATACTCTAACCACTGAGCAACCCAGCCAGGACAAAGTTAACTATTTTTAAAGTGTTCAATTCAGTGACCTTTAGTACATTCACAGTACTGTACACCGTAATTAATATCTAGTTCTAAGACATTTCATCACTCCAAAAGGAAACCTCATTGTCACTAAATAGGCATTCCCCATTTTCTCCTTTCCCCAGTCTCTACCAGTCACTAATCTGTGTTTCGTCACTATGGATTTACCTATTCTACATGTTTCACATAAATGGCATAATACAATACAAGGTGTGTCAAAAGTAGGTTTACAGGCATTCATGTGAAAAATAATACAATAATTAATAGATAAAAATACAAGAATAAACTCTGTTTCACATACTCACAACTGTATGTGTTCATTTGTGTCTGGATTATTTCAATTAGCATAGTATTTTTGAGGTCCATTCTCATTGCAGTATATAACAGTACTTCATTCATTTTTATGGCTAATAACCCATTTTATGTACATACCACACTTAATCCATCTATTACTTAATGGACATTTGGATTGTTTCCACCTTTTGTCTATTCTGAAGAGTGCTGCTATAAACAAGTATTTGTACAAGTATTTGTTTGAATACTTGTTTTCAATTTTTTGGAATAAATACCAAGGAGACAGGTGGAAATTGCTAGGCTGTATTCTATATTTAACTTCTTAAGGAACCTAAAAAATAACTTCCACTATAGTTGCACAATTTGATATTCCTACCTGTAATGCAGGAGGGTTCTAATTTCTCCATATCCTCACCAATACTTTTTGTTTTCCATTTTTATTACAGACATCATAGAGGTTATGAATTTTAAGATCAGCTTTTCCACTTCTGCAAAATGGTTGGTGGAATTTTGATTGCACTTACTTTGCATATTCTTTTGGAGAGAATGATCATCTTAACAATATCAAGTTTTCATAACCCATAAACATGAGATATCTTTCCATTTATTTAGGTCTTTAATTGCTTTCAGCAATATTTTAGAATTTTAATTGTGTAAGTCTTGAGCCTCTTTGGTTACATTTATTCCTAAGTATTTTACTTTTCTTGATGCTATTACAAATGGAATAGTTTTTTTAATTTCTTGTTATGCTTTTTCTATGCTTGTGCATAGAAATAAAACTTATATGGGTTGTTGATCCTGTGTTCTCCAAATTTGATTAATTTATTCATTAGGTCTAACAGGTTATTTCGTAGATTCTTTTTATAAAATATTTTTTCTTTATTGATTTTAGAGGGAGAGAAAGATAGAAACATCAATGAGAGAGAACATCGACTGGCCGCCTCCTGCATGCCCCCCACTGGGGATCGGGCCCACAACCTGGCATGTGCCCTGACTGGGAATCGAACCAGCAACCTCTTGGTGCATGGGTCGACCCTCAACCATGGAGCGACACCGGCCAGGCTTTTTTGTGGATTCTTTTGAATTATTTGTACATGGATCACATCATCTGAAAATAAAGATAATTTTATTTATTTCTAATTTTTCCATTAATGCCCTTTATTAAGTTGTGGAACTTTTCTTCTATTTCTAATTTTTTGATAATTTTCTATGAAAGTGTGTGTATAATATTGTCAAATGCTTTGCTAACATCAATTGAGATGACTGTGTAGGTTTTCCTTTATTCTATTAATGTAGTGCATTACATTATTGGTTTTCATATGTTGAACCACTCTTACATTTCTTGGATTCATCTCCCTTCATCATGATATGTAATACTTTAATATGGTGCTGAATTTTGTTTGCTAGTAATTGAATAGTTTTTGCACTTATATTCATAACAGATATTTGTATGTCATTTTCATTTATTGTGATGTCTTTATTGAGCTTGAGTGTCAGGATAATGCAGGCTTCATATAATGAGTTAGAAAGTATTCTTTTTTAAAAAATTTGTCTTTATTGTTGAAAGTATTACAGATGCCCCCCCTTTTCCCACCTTGACCCCCTGCACCCCACTTCTACCCCCACCAGGCCTTCACTGCACTGTTGTCTGTATCCATGGGTTAGGCATATATGCATATAAGTTCTTTGGTTAATCTCTTCCTGCCACCCCCCTTCTGAGATTCATCAGTCTGTTCCCTGTTTCTGTGTTTCTGGATCTATTTTGTTCACCAGTTTATTTTGTTCATTGCATTCCACATATAAGTGAGATCATATGACACTTGTCTTTCTCTGACTGGCTTATTTCGCTTAAGAAGGTATTCTTTCATCTTCAAATTTTTGTAAGAGATTTAAAAGGATTAGTGTCATTCTATTTCAATATTTGGTACAACTCACCAGTGAATCCATTTGGTCTTAGCTTTACTTTGTTGGGAGGTTTTTGATTATTCATTCAATCTTTTTACTTAAAAGTCTGCTCAAATTTTTTCTTCTTGAGTCAGTAATGGTGGCTTCTGTTTTTCTAAGAATTTGTCCATTTCATCTAGATTATCTGAATGTTAGCGTACACTTGTTCCTAGTTTATCCTTTCTCTTTATGCAAGATTTCTATTAATATCTCCACTTACATTTCTGATATTAGTAATTTTATTATTTCTCTTTCTTTTTGTTCAGTCTAGTTAATCTTTTCAAGGTTCCAGATTTCAATTTTGTTGATCCTATTGTTTATGTGTTATTTTTTTCCCATGCTCTTCTTTGTTATATCATTCTCTTTGGCTCGCTTTGAGTTCATTTTGCTCTTTTGTTTTACTTCCTAAGGTATAAAGTAACATCATTGATTTGAGATATGTAATCTTAAATAATGCTGGCATTTACAGATATAAATTTTCCTTTGAGTTCTGTTTTCATGGTGTAGTATAGGATGTGGTATATTGTGTTTTTGTTTTTAATTCATCTATAAGTATTTTCTAATTTCACTTGTAATTTATTCTTCAATCCACTGATTGCCTAAGAATATGTTGTTTAATTTCCCCATAATTCTGAATTTTGTAGTTTTCATTGTTATTCATTTCTAGTTTAATTACATTGGCTTAATGGAAAAGAAGATACTTTGCATGATTTCAGTCTTTTATTTTAATTATTTATTATTATTCAATTTATTTTTCTTTATTTATTTTAGAGAGAGAGGAAGGGAGAAAGAGAGATAGAAACATCGATGAGAGAGAACATTGATTGGCTGCCCCCGCACGCCCCCAACTGGGTTTTGAGCCTGCAACATGGCATGTGCCCTGACCGGGAACTGAACCCGGTCCTCTCAGTCCATGCAACGATGCTCAGTCCACTGAGCCACACCAGCCAGGCTGATTTCAGTCATTTAAATATATTGAGATTTGTTTTGTGGTCTAACATTGGCCTATACTGGATAATGTTACATGTGTATTTGAGAAAAATATGTATTCTTCTGTTATTGGGTTCAGCGTTCTACATATGTATGTTAGGTCTAAATGGTTGATTGTGTTGTTCAAGTCCTCTCTCTCTATATTTTTTCTATCCACATCTGAGGACATTTTTGCATTTATCTACAGATAGAGCAGGAGGGAGAGAGGGAGGAAGAGAGAAAGAGAAATATGGATGTGAGAGAGACACATCGACTGGTTGCCACCCACACGACCCCAACCAGGGCCCAGGACAAATTGCAACCGAGGTACATGCCCTTAGTGGGAACCGAACCCGGGACTCTCTGGTCCACAGGCCGATGCTCTAACGGCTGAGCCAAACCATCCAGGGCCAAGTCCTCTATTTTCTTATTGATCTTCTGTCTAGTAGTTATATCCATTGTTGTGAGTGAGTATTGAAGTCTCCAGCTAATATTTTAATATTGTTTACATCCCCCTTCAGTAATGTCAAAGTTCTCTTCCTGTATTTTAGGACTTTGTTGTTAGGCATATATATATTTATAATTGTTATGTCATCTTGATGAATTAGCCCCTTTATCAATATATCATATCTTCCATTATCTCTTCTATCAAGTTTTAACTTTAAGTCTATTATGTCTTATCATAGCCACCCTAGCTCTCTTTTGGTTACTATTTACACGGATTTCTTTGAAAACTTGTCTTTCAAAGTGGCTATACCATGTTGCATTCCTATCAGAAGTGAATGAGACTTTCTATTACTCCATATACTTGTCATCACTTGGTATTTTCAGTATTTTGGAGTTTTGACATTCTATTATGTGTGTAGTGATATCTCATTATTTTATTGAAATTTTATTTGATTATTTTATTTTTAGTGTATCTATTTTGCTTTCCTTTCCTTTTTAATATACATTTTTAGGTTGTTGTGGTTTTTTTTTGGATTGCACTTCTTATTCTTTTTTTAAAATTTTGTTTTCTTTATTGATTCTAGTGAGAGAGAGGGAGAGAGAGATAGAAACATCGATGAGAGAGGACATTGATCGGCCGCCTCCTGCATGCCCCCCACTAGGGCTTTGGCCCACAACCTGGGCATGTCACACTGACTGGGCTATTTTTTAGATTTTTTGTATTGCTTATCCTATGTATTACAATTAACATGTTAACTTTATAGTAATAAAATTTGAATTAATAGTGCCTTAGTTTAATAGTATACAAAACCTTGCTTTTTTACAGCTCCATTTCCCACTTTATGTTGTTATTGTCATGAATTACATGTTTATACATTGTGTGCCTGTTAACATAGACTTATCATTACTGTTTTATAAATCATATGGTGAACAAAAGAAGAGTAGAAAACCAAATATACACTACTACTGGCTTGTATATTTACCTATGTAAATAGAAATCAGATTTTCCCTCTCCCCGGGGGGTGTTTGTGCTACCTGTTGTGAGTTGTTGTTGTTTGCTTGTTTAGTGATTTTTCTATATTAAAGACTATTCTCTGTTATGTGTGGTCTCAAAGTCTCTGTTCCTTAAACTTCTGTTCAGTTACTCATTTGATAAAGATTTAACAAATGTCTGTAGCACTGGCCAGTTTGGCTCAGCAATTGGAGCATCAGCCCACGGACTGGAGAGACCCGGATTCGGTTCCCACTGAGGGCGTGTACCTTAGTTGCAGTTTGTCCCCAGCCAGGTTGGGGTCGTGTGGGTGGCAACCGCTCTATGTTTCTCTCTCACATCAATGTTCCTCTCTCTCTCTTCCTCCCTCTTTCCCTCCTGTTCTGTCTGAAGATAAATGCAAAAATGTCCTTGGGTGAGGATTAAAAAAGTAAAAACAATAAAAAAAATAAATGTCTGTAGCAAGAGAGTCAAGCTACAAGAATCATTTTGTGAGAGTTTAGTATGACCATGACTTTTCATTTTAAATATAAGAAATAGAAAGAAAGAAAAAGTATACTCTCTCAGACTTTGCAGATTAGCTCTGTGTTGAGGGTACTCCTTCAACTTCTTGCAGGCTGTTTAAGACTGCCTTTGTGTTCATCCCCTGCTTGCAGTGCCTGCAAGCCAGTTAGAGGTGAAAGCTTAGAGTGCTCTCAGGCCTTTTCTGACCATGCATCCCACCCTTTCTGTGGGTGCACCCTTCTCACACATGGTAGCTTTTAAACACTTATTCCCCTACCAACCTTATACTCAATGTCTTACTTCCCAAATGTTCTGTGCTTCATGAGGGCCACTGTGGTCAATAACTCTGCTTATAAATGCTTTCAGCAAAAGCTAACCAAGAAGGTACCCCAAGCCTGAGAATTATCTGATAGACAAAACACAGGGAAGCCTTTGTGTTGGTCTTTGAGGGAACCACCAGGGAGTCCAGACTCACAACCACAATTTGATCATTGTATTCCATATTGCTTCCTCTGGCATTGGTCACCTGCATGAGGCCATTCTCACAGACTCTCCAGATTGTAGGTGTGGAGGATAGTAGACAAGCAATTTAAAATACTGTAGCATTCTCTTATAAAAAGGCAGCAGCTCCTTTCTTCACCAAGTCTTCCCTCCTGAATATTGTACATTTTTTACTAGATTCCACAGTTCTTCAAAAGTTGATTCTCACAGTTGTTGCCCCTTCAATCATAGCTTTGGGGAATGGACGAAAACGTGGATTTTCCTATTCTGATATTTTTTGGTGACTAACAGTATCCATTTTGAGAATAAAAAACAATGTCCAAGAGAGTCATGCTACAAGATTCATTTTGTGAGAGTTTAGTATGACTATGATTTTTCATTTTAAATATAACTGAAGTGTTCTTCATCTCTTACCTTAATAACACAAAGGGCAATATTAGAAAAAATAAAGGACAGGAGAAACTACTGAGTGCCACAATGTTTTAGAATAAAGGCCCTCTTTTTTTTTCTAACAAGTATATAACTTACAACAGATAATTTTTCAAGAACATATTTTCCCTTGGACTTATTGACTCCTTACAGATTTTAGGAATGAGAAGGACTTTAAAGTCAAATTCCCTGCCTAAGCAATGTCCACATATCCTCTACAACATTTCCAGATGTTTGCCATGGGAAGCTCACTCTGTTCCAATGCTGCCAGTCTGGTTGGTCATCATTGCCTTCCTGTGGGACCCAGTGGAATAGTCCCCTTGATCTTCTGAGCTGGGTGTTCTAAGAATGACCCTTGTATGGGTTATGTGGGCTGTACTATTGAATTTGGGTCTTGATTGCTGTTGTCTGTTTGTGGGTGTGCTCATCCCTCAGGATTGTTCACTGTCAGTCTCAATACCGACCCTGTCTTGCCAACTGTTATATAGGTGCTGATGGAACAAAACAAGGCAAAACCAGATGAGACCAAAAAGAACCTGAAAAAAATAGCAACAATAATAAAAGCAACAGCTTCAACAAAAATATTAAAAGACAACACACACACACACACACATGAAAATAATAATAGAAGGTGCAAGACCTAAATAATTAGAAGAAGGGGGGAAGGAATATGAAAGCAAACAATGCAAGGCAAAACCAGACCAAACCAAAAAGAACCTGAAAAAAATATCAGCAATAGGAATAATAAAAGCAGTAGCCTCAATAAAAACATTAAAAGATAAACAAACAGAAAACACACATACACAATGAAAGCAAAGAAGACAGAGACTAGAGATAGGGTAAGTATAACAAAAGGTACAAAATAATGAATGAAATAATTTCAGAAAATAATAATGCTAAAGAAAATATAGAATAGGAAAGTAAAAATTGGGAAAAGAAAACAAGAAAAAAATAATTTTAAAATAAAAAAGTACCCACCACCACAACAAAAACCTTGGATCTCACTGGATTTTGCTCTGATGTTTTTGGATCTGACCCTTTGGTGTGTAAGTACCTGCCCTCTTGGGCAGTTCTCTGGTACAGGTAATGTGCATCCCTTTCCCCGCCTGGCCCTGGGCCTCTTGCCTGAAGCCCTGCAGGGTGGGATCCTAGACAGCCTGGTGGGCAGGGTTTCCCTAGCCTAGAGTCTGGGTCTGCTTCATGCTCTCCCTTTAATGTACTTGTTCTGGGCTGCTTTCTCTTCACTCAAGGCACTGGGCTCTGCAGGGTATCACGTCTGATCATGGTGGTTTAAACAGATTTGCATTGGGGGTGGTGCCTGTAGCTTGTAGGAGGAGTAGGCAGTCACTTTCTCTCCTTCCAACACCTCAGCTTTGCCTGGGTTCCTGGCACCCCCTGGTCACCACCACCCCAACCAGGGCAAGATAGAAAAAAAGAGGAGACAAAAAAACCCCACTCTGCTTGGCTGTCTAATTTTTCACCAAGGCTGGCTCTCGCTGGGCAGGGCTTCTGGCCAGTCTCCCATCTGTTCAGAAGTCCTGATCCCCAGTGCTGCCGGGACCAGCTGCTGGTGTGCCGATTTCCAGCCCAGAGGTGAGGAGAGGGGCACCTCCTTGCTGGAGGTGGGGAGGATCATGCCTCTTTCTCCAGGCACTCTGCCTAGCCTCTGTCCAAGTTCTTTCAGTGAACAATTGGCCCCTCAGATTCAGAGGGGGGTGATCCTCTCAGATCCCTTCTCTGGTCCGCAATTCTGCTTTGTAGCCCTTCCTAGCTACCACAGTCGGCAATCTTCCCAGGCTGGTGTTGGCACCAACCACTCACCTTCAATCTGGGATAGTGCTGTCTGAGTCCCCCTGGTGGGCTGAATCACCTCTCATTCTCACTCTCCGATGCTATGTGGGCTCCCCTTCCGTTTTCTGTTGCTCTCCTTTGGGGATCTCTTGTGTGGGGCTGAATGTTCCCCCCAGCCCCACCACAGGGGGCAGGAGCTGCAACGCTGTACCTTCCCAGCCGCAGTATTTCCAATCAGCTATTTTCAGGTGGTTTTTGAAGTCCAATGTTCTGCAGTTTAGCCTCAAGTCCAGTCCTGGCTAGGAGCAAGCAGACAGAACTTCCTTAGGCTTCAGCCATCTTCAGCCCTCCTCTGAAACAGGCTCTACTGGGAGTTTTTTTTAATTACTGCTTCGATTTCATTTGTGGTAATCTATCTATTCAGATTCTTTGATTCTTCATGATTCAGTGTTGGAAGACTGTTTCTAGGAATTTATCCATTTCTTTTAGTGTGTCCAATTTGTTGCCATATAGTTGTTCATCAGTTTATTCTTGTATATGGTTGTATACAGTTTCATTTTTTTTGCATGTTGCTGTCTTATTTTTTGAACACCATTTATTGACTAGCCTGTCTTTACCCCATTATATGTTCTTGCTTCATTTGTTATAGATTAATTGACCATACAAGCATGGGTATTTTTCTGGGCTCTCTGTTTTGTTCCATGGATCTATGTGTTTGTTTTTATGTCAGTGCCAGGATGTTTTGGTTACTATAATCTTGTAGTATAATTTGATAACAGGTCGTGAGATACCTCCAACTTTATTGTTTTTCAAGATCACTGCTGCTATTCAGGGTCTTTTCTGTTTTCATACAAATTTTTGGATTATTTCCTCCAATTCTCTGAAAACCACCATTGGTATTTTTATGGCAATTACGTTCAATCTATAGATTGATTGCTTTGGGTATTTTAGTGATATTAATACTTTCTATACATGACTGTGGTGTATCCCTACATTTATTTGTATCGTAATTAATTTCTTTCTTTAGTGTCTTGTAATTTTCCAAATACAGGTTTTTTTATCTGCTTGGTTAAATATATTACCCAGGTTGGTTTTTATGTGTTTGTTTTTTGATGCAGTTGTTAATGAGATTGTGTTCTTAGTTTCTTTTTCTGATAGTTCATTATTGATTGGTGTATAAAAATGCAACATATTTCTGATTATTTACTTTGTCAGCCTGAACCCTACTTCTTTCTATGTCTCTGGGTCTATTTTATTCATCAGCTTATATTGTCCATTATATTCCACAAATAAGTGAGATTATATGGTATTTGTCTTTCTCTAATTGGCTTATTTCGCTTAGAATAACACTCTCCAGGTCCCTCCATGTTGTCTCAAAGGATAAGAGATCTTTCTTTCTTACAGCTGCATAGTACTCCACTGTGTACATGTACCACAGCTTTTTTATCCACTCATCTATTGATGGACACTTGGGCTGTTTCCAGATCTTAGCGATTATAAATAGTGCTGCTATGAACATAGGGGTACATATATTCTTTCTGATTGGTGTTTCAGGCTTCTTAGGATATATTCCTAGAAGTGGGATCACTGGGTCAAATGGCAGTTCAATTTTTAATTTTTTGAGGAAACAACATATTGTTTTCCATAGTGGCTGCACCAGTCTGCATTCCCACCAGCAGTGTACTAGAGTAGTTCTGGTAGTTTTTTGGTGGAATGTTTCGGGTTCTCTCTATATAATATCATGCCATCTGCAAATAATGAGAGTTTTACCTCTTTTTTTTTTTTTAAATGTAAGCAATTTTATTTATTTATTTTTTTAATCCTCACCTGAGGACATTTTTCCATTTTTTGTTCAGATAGAGTGGGAGGGAGAGAAAGAGAGAGAAACATTGGTGTGAAAGGGATACATCAAGTGGTTGCCTCCCTCACCTACACAACCCAACCAGGGCCGGGGACAAACTGCAACTGAGGTACATGCCCTTAGCAGGAACTGAACCTGGGTATCTCTGGACTGCAGGCCAATGCTCTAACTGCTGAGCCAAACCGGCCAGGGCTACCTCTTTCTTTTCAATTTTGATGCTTTTTATTTCTTCCTTTTGTCTGATTGCTGTAGCTAAGACTTTTAGTACTATGTTGAATAAAAGAAATGAAAGTGGACATCCCTGTCTTTTTCCTGATCTTAAGGGAGATGCTTTTGGTTTTTTTTTTTCACTGAGGATGATGTTAGCTGTGGGTTTATGCCCTTTATTTTGTTTAGGTACATTTCCTTTATCCAACTTTGCTAAGAGCTTTTATCATAAATGGGTGCTGGAGCCCTGGCCGGTTTTGCTCAGGTTAGGGCATTGGCTCATGGACCAATGAGTCTGGGTTCAATTCTGGTCAAGGGCACGTGTCTCGTATCTCGGTTGAGGTTCATCCCGGCCCTGGTCAGGGTCGTGCGGGAGGCAGCCAGTCAATGTGTCTCTTGCACATCGATGTTTCTGTCTCTCTCCCTCCCTCCCACTCTATCTGAAGATAAACAGAAAAATATCCTCAGGTGAGGATTAAAAAAAATAAAAAACATAAATGGGTACTGGATTTCACAAAATGCCTTTTCTACATCTATTGATATGATTATATGATTTTATGCTTCATTTTGTTTATGTGGTGTATCATGTTTATTGATTTGCATGTATTCTACCATCTATGCATCCCAGGAATAAATCCCACTTGATCATGTATAATCATTTTAATCTATTGCTGAATTCAGTTTGCTAATATTTTGCTGAGGATGTTTGCATCTATTTTTATTGTATGAGTAGTATATATGTTTCTTTTCATCATTTTTAAATAGGATTTTTCAACTTAAGAAAGTAGTAATTGCTGTCAATCTTCAGGTACATATATTGAAAAAAAGGACATTATGTTGTCAGATTTTTAGCACGTACAAAATGGAATAGGTTTGACAGAGTCCATACAAATAATCATTTAAGAAATTTTAAAGGCTCAACAAAAATAGACTTGCAAATGAAGAGAAAGTATGACTAATGAAGAACCTAAGGAAATAACCCCTAGAATATAGTTAAATTTTGTGTTTGTTTGTTTGTTTGTTACCCCATTATTTTCTGGTCCTTAAGTGTTTATGACTGTGTACAAAAACTATCTTAATTTAATAGTTTCTCATGATTGATAATCATGCTTTGTAATTTCACCTTACCTTAGCATCTAGTACAAGCACACACAGAGGTTGTTGGTGAGTCTTTAGGTAGGCCTCACATTATACCAATGACATTCTGAACAAAAGATATGTATACATCACAGTTTGCCAGCAAGGAATGATTGGGAAAGGTAGACACAACACATAGAAAAAGCCCTGAAGACTGGAACCTAGTCACTATTCTACTACTAACTTGCTCTATGATCTTGAGCAAATCATTTCATATTACTCTAGTTCGTTTTTTCCCATCTTTATTTATTTATTTATTTTTATTTTTTTTATTCCTCACCTGAGGACATTTTTCCATTTTTTGTTCAGATAGAGTGGGGAGGGAGAGAGAGAGAGAGAAACATCGAGGTGAAAGGGACACATAGAGTGGTTGACACCCACACGACCCAACCAGGGCCAGGGACAAACCGCAACCGAGGTACATACCTTTAGCGGGAACCGAACCCGGGCCTCCCTGGACCGCAGGCTGACGCTCCACCGCTGAGCCAAACCGGCCAGGGCTGTTTTTTTCCCATCTTTAAAATAACACAGATAAATGAGATAATCCCTAAATTCCCTTTCAGTTCTGATATTCTGTGAAATCTTAGTTCAAATATTATAATAATTAATATTCATTAAGCATCATCTCATTTAAATATCAAGCAACCTTGTGAGGTAGGTGCTGTTAGGGAAGTTAAGGATCTTGTGCAGGGCTGAAAAATAGTGTGACTGGGTTTCTCACCCAGACAGTTTTACTTCAGAGCTTGCATGCAACCTCCACACTATGTTACCTCTGAAGATACAAGAGGTGCTTGGTATTTAAAGATGTTCTACAGTGAATACTTTCTGAAAAAGAATAATCATCTCCTCATTTATCAGCTTTTAAGTTCTTCGGTTTTTGGTGTTTCCATTTGCTATTTTATTTTATATCAGGTTATACCTATATTTGTTGAATGAATAGAAATTCTTTATTACTCATGGTTTAAAATGAAAGAAGATAGCAAAGAATGAAATTCCATCCTTCCCTTCCCTTATCTCAGTAGGTCAATGATTTTCTAAAGTACCATTGACAAACTTGCTTAAAAATAATTCTATGGAAAACTGATTAGAAATAAAATGTTTTCAAATATCATTAATGTTTACATTTTTCTCTCTTTTCAGTCACTGTTTTGAGCCCAGCAGAAAAAGGTAAGAGGTGGTTGTGAATTGTATTGGTCAGCACTGTATATCCAGAGTGAATTAATTACATGCAAGCTTATATTTTGAGCATCTTTCCCAGGAATACACTGAGGTGAGTGGAAAATAAAGGATGATAGTTTCCAGGAGGCTTACCAAGAGGTAGAACACAACATATTTTGAGTTGCATTTTTGATTATATCACAAAAATTGAAACTTATCAAGATTTATGATAGAGAAAAAGCACAGATAACTCTGTTGGCCAAAGTGACCCTAGGCTCTCTCTTGGTTCATCAGTTTTCCTACGTACCTTGCCTTTTTACCCAACTCACCCCTTCTTTAAGGCATTGAGTAAGGGCTCCACAGAGGGCTTCTAAGTCTTTCATCATCACAGTTCCTATATACTTACTATACGCTTCTCCATTTCTCATCCCCTTCTTTTCTTGATCTGCAATTTATACTACCATTCCAATGAAATTGAGGTATTTTCCATTAAAAATCTGTAAGCTAGGCATGAGTTTCAACAAACCCTTAAGCTTTACATTATTTTTTCAGGTATAACTATAAGTATTTATGTAGCCACTTTATATAGCCTCTTTTAATTCTCAATTCATGGGAATTAATTGTTGCAATTCATCATTAACTACACAGAATTTATATTGTGCTGTTTAAAACTCCAGTTTGCTATTACTAATTTGACAGAGGTGATAGCTATAGAAGCTACAGAGCATAATGGTGGGAAGATAGTAGATCTAATAGTAGTTTAAAGTATGAGTTCTGGAGCTGAACTGTCTAAATTCAAATCCTGGCTGTACTACTTCCTAGTAAATTATTTTATTCTCCTTGTGCTCATTTTATTAATGTATAGAATAGAAATATTAATTCTACTTATTTTGTAAAGTTGTGAAAATCTAATGAGTTAATGAATTTAAACTGCGGCAGTGGTAAGCAAGCACATTGTGATGACTCAAAAAATTATTATTAGAGCAAATCTTGAGTTGCCTTTTATTCTTATGCGTGGTTCTTAAGGTCAGAGGTTATTTTCTGCATACACACACACATACACACATATATCTAATTAAAATAAATATTTTCACAATAAACTTTTTAAACAACTTAGGTGGGGGTTTAGATGATGTTCTACCATAATAGGAATAATGACAATAATATTGTTATTATTTTTTTTTCTTTATTAATTTTAGAGAGAAAGAAAGGGAGAGGGAGAGATGGAAACATCAATGAGAGAGAACACTGATTGGCCGCCTCCTGCATGCCCCCTCTGGGGATTTGGCCCACAACTTGGGCATGTGCCCTGACCGGGAATTGAACCAGGAACTTCTTGATGCATGGGTCAAAGTTCAACACTGAGCCACACTGGCCGGGCTTGTTATTATTATTAGAAATTATAATTTATTGTGCCAGGTACCCAGCTAAATATTATGTATACATTGCTTCCTTTAATATTTACATCAACACAATCATGCAGACATGCTTATGTCCATTTTATTGAGAAGGAAACTGAAGTTTAGAGAGGTTAAATAACATCCCAGGTCATCTAACTAGTAAGTAGTAGGATTCTCTGAACTCTCTGACTTCAAATTCCACAGTCTTAAGAAAACCTACACTTCTCTTTTACTTTTCAATGTACAATTCCCTCATTTGCTTACTTAAGTTTCTTCATCAGAGACTTGATGCTCAGTTACTCTTTTTTCTAGTGTTTAAAGTTCAATATCTTCATTTTTTGTGTCTTATCAGTGAACTCAACCATACCAGTGTAGATTGTCATTTGTAAGCCCAACTCAGTTCAAAACCTTCCTCATAGCATCACTTTAGTTACCAGGATTTGAGCTTTTCAGATTATGTTACTACAGTGCATGATTTAAAGGTCCCTTTTGACTCTAGAGTTCTATGATTCCAAAGCACTTTTCTCCTGATAGCTCTTAAATTTATCAATACAGTGAAAAATAAGATTAAATTTTACTTCATTTTTCTGCAGTGGGGCATAATGGGATAAAGCACAAGATTTAGGGACAGGAGATCTGGGTTGGAGTTCCAACCCAGATTTAATAACTCTATAATATATACATATATATATAATTTAATAACTCTGTTACCTTTGGTAAGTAACTCAACTTCTATGAATGTCTAATTTTATAAAATGAGGCTAGTGTAATAACATCTTACAGATTTATTTTGAGCTAGCTGAAGTAAAAGTATACAGCAGTAAATTGCTTTGTAAATGTTAAGTATTAATCTCACTTGTAATATTTTTTTTATATCTCAGGATTCTCAAAGACAGTGGAATCCATAAATTAACATTAGATTTTATTGTAACCAGAAGGTTGAAAGTTAGACCTGTAAAGAACTTCTGAACACTAGGGCAGAAATGAGCCTTGCCTAGAAACACACTAGTAGGCCTAATGACTATCTGAAGTCCCTGCTAACCCTGTAACTCTCTTGTGACTTTTTTCAAATTACACTGCACTATTTTTATTGATTGATTTTTTTTTTTTTTTTTTTTTTTTTTTTTTTTTTGGAGAGAGAGAGAAAGGGAGAGACACACAGAAACGTCAATGTGAGACAGAAACATCTATTGGCCACCTCCCGCATGCCCCCCACTGAGGATCAAGCTGCAACCCTGGCATGTGGCCTGACCAGGAATCAAACCAGGACCTCTCAGTCCATGGGCTGACACTTAATCCACTGAGCCACACCAGCTGGGAGCCACAATTTTTTTTTTATCCTCTAATCTACTGAAGGGCACTTGGGTTGTTTCCAAATCTTGGCTATTTTAAATAATACTGCAATGAACATAGAGGTACCTATATTATTTTAAATTAGTTTTGGGTTTCTTTGCATATATTCCCACAAATGGAATCACTGGGTCATAAGTAGTTCTATTTTTATTTTTTTGAGGTAACTCCATAATGCTTTCTACAGTGGCTGCACCAATCTGCTTTCTGCCAACATTGTATGGGGATTCCCTTTTCTCCACATCCTTGCCAACACTTGTTTCTTGATTTGTTGATGATAGCCATTCTGACAGACTTGAGGTGATATCTCACTGTGGGTTTTATTTGCATTTCTCAAATTCTTTGACCACTTTTTATTTGGATAGTTTGTTTTTTTGGTTTTTACTTAAAAATTTTTTTTTCTTTATTGATTTTAGAGAGAGAGGAAGAGAGGGGGAAAGAGAGATAGAAACATCGATGAGAGAGAACATTGGTTGCCTGCTTCCTGCACGCACCCCCCCCACACACTGGGTATTTGGCCCACAACCTGGGCATGTGCCCTGACCAGTGACCTATTGGTGCATGGATCGACATTCAACCACTGAGCCACACCAGCCGAGCATAGGTTTTTACTTGTAAAACTTTCTTGTAAATTTTGGCTATTAACCCCTTATCAGATATATCATTGGAAAATATGTTCATTCAGTGGGTTGTCTTTTCATTTACTGTAGTTGATGGGTTTCCTTTGCTGTGCAAAAACTTTTTAGTGTGGTGTCATCCCACTTATTTACTTTTTCTTTTCTTTTCTTTGCCCGAGGAGATATATCAACAAAAATATTGCTACAAGAAATGTCCGAGATTTTACTGCCTATGTTTTCTTCTACATTTTTTATGGTTTTGAGTCTTACATTTAAGCCTTTAATCCATTTTTAGTTCATTCATGGGCATGGTGTAAGAAGGTAGTCTGCTTTCAATTTTTTATTGCATGTATCTGTCATATTTTTCTGACACTATTTATTGAATAGAATCTCTTTATACCTATTCTTGCTTTTTTTGGTAAAATATTAATTGATCTTAAAGGTGCGAGTTTATTTTTTAGCTCTCTGTTCTGTTCCATTTATCTATATGTCTGTTTTTATGCTAGTACCGTGCTGTTTTGATTACTGTGGCATTGTAGTATAGTTTTATGTCAGGTAGTATGATTTTTTCACCTTTGTCCTTCTCAAGATTGCTGTGGCTATTCACGGTATTCATTGGTGTCATATAAATTTCTGGAATATTTTATCTAGTTTTGAGAAATATGCCATTGATATTTTGATAGGAATTGCATTAAATATATAGATTGCTTTGGGTAGTATGGGCATTTCAAAGATGTTAATTCTTTCTGTTCATAAACACAATATATGCCTCCAATTATTAGTATCTCCAATTTCTTTCTTCAGTATCTTATAATTTTTTGAAAACAAGTCTTTTACATTTTTGGTTACATTATTTCTAGGTATTTTTAAATGCAATTGTAAATGGGATTGTTTTTTAGTTTCCCATTCTGATAATCATTATTGGTGTATAAAAATGCAACTGATTTCTGGATCTTTTTTTTATTTTTTATCCTGCTACTTTGTTGACCTCATTTATAAATTTTGGTAGTTTTTTGGTGGAATCTTTAAGGTTCTCTATATACAGTATTATATCATCTGCAAATATTACAATTTTTTTAACTTTGAAAATTTTTATTTATTTATTTATTTATATTTTTATTGTTGAAATTATTTACAGATGTTCCCCCCTTTGCCCCTCCAATCCGCTCCCATCCCCGCCCAGGCATTCACTGCATTGCTCTCTGTGTCCATCAATTATACATATACCCATATGAATTATTTGCTTAATCTCTTCCCCAAATATGACAGTTTTACATCTTCCTTTCCAATTTAGATGCCTTTTATTTCACTTTCTTATGTGATTGCTGTGGATAGGAAATCCAGTATTATATTTTAAAAGTGGTGAAATTGGACATCCCTGGCTTGTTCCTGATCTTAAGGGAAATGCTTTTAGTTTTTGCCTGTTGAGTATGATGGCTGTGGATTTGCCTTATATGGCCTCCCATTCCAGTTTGCTGAGAGTTTTTTTAAATCATAAATTGGTACTGTATTTTATCAAATGCCTTTTCTGCATCTTTCATATGATCATGTGATTTTTATCCTTTATTTTGTTTATATGGTGTTATAACATCTTCACATCCCCAGAAAAAAATCCATTCACTCATTGGTATGCGATCTTTTTAATATATTGCTGAATCCAGTTTGTTAATTTTTTGTTGAGGGTTTTAAAGTCTATGTTAATTTGGGATATTGGCCTGTAATTTTCTTTCTTTGTTGTGCCTTTATTTGATTTAGGATTTAGGGTAATGTTGGCCTCGTAAAATGAGCTTGGGAGTCTTTCTTCCTCTTGAATTTTTTGCGAGAGTTTGAGAAGCATAGGTGTTAGATTTTCTTGAATGTTTGGCAAAATTTGCCTGTGAAGCCATCCAGTCCAGGACTTTTGTTTGCTGGGAGCTTTTAAAAAATATATGTTTTATTGATTTTTTTTAGAAAGAGAGGAAGAGGGAGAGAGATAGAAATATCAGTGTGAGAAACATAGATTGGCTGCCTCCTGCACGCCCACTACTGGGGATCAAGCCCGCAACCTGGGCATGTACCCTGACTGGAAACTGAACCAGGAAATCTCAGTTCATGGGGTGACACTCAATCCACTGAGCCACACTGGCCGGGCTGTTGGGAGTTTTTTTATTACTGCTTCAATTTCGTGAGTTGTAATCAGTCTATTCAAATTTTGTCATTCTTCTTAAGCCTTGGAAGACTGTATGTTTCTAGGAATCTATTCAGTTTGTCCAGATTGGTCAATATATTGATGTATAGTTGTTCATAATATTTTTATACAATCCTTTGTATTTCTGTGGTATCAGTTGTTACTGCTCCTCTTTAATTTCTTACATTATTTATTTGGTTTTTCTTTCTTTTTTTCTTGATGAGCCTTGTTAAAGTTTGTCAAACTTTTTTATCTTTTCAAAGAACCAGCTTTTTAAATAGTTTTTTAAATACTCTATTTTGTTTAATTTTGCTCTGATTCTTATTGTTTCCTTTCTTCTACTCAGGGCTTTATTTGTCCTTCCTTCCTTCCTAATTTAAAAAAATTATCTTTATTGTTGAATGTATTAAAGATGTCCCCCCTTTTACCCCCTTTGACCCCTCCTCCCCAATCTCACCCCCCACCTGCCTTCCCCACAGTATTGTCTGTGTCCATTGGTTATGCATATATGCATACAAGTTCTTTGGTTTATCTCTTCCCACCCTCCCTCCCTCCTTCGTTTTGAGGTTCATCAGTCTAACAACCAATTTGTACTTCTTAATTCCTTCATCTTTTTCACACATCCTGCCAGCCCCCTCCCATCTGGCAAGCAAACAAAAAGTTCTCTGTATCTAGGAGTCTATTTCTGTTCTGTTTGCTCATTTTGTTTGTAGATTCAATTGTTGATAGATATGTATGTATTGCCATTTTATTGTTTATATTTTGTTCTTCCCCTCCTTCAAGAAAACCCTTCAACATTTCTCATAATACTGGTCTGGTGGTGATGAACTCCTTTAGCTTTTTCTTGTCTGGGAAACTCTATATGTCGATCGATTCTAAATGATAACTTTGTAGGATAGAGTAGTCTCGGTTGTAGGTCATTGCTTTTCATCACTTTGAATATCTCTAGCCACTCCTTTCTGGCCTGCAAAGTTTCTTTTGAGAAATCAGCTGACAGTCTTATGGGGGCTCCTTTGTAGGTAATGAACTGCTTTTCTCTTGCTGCTTTTAAGATTCTCTCTTTGTCTTTAACCTTTGGCATTTTGATGATGATGTGTCTTGGTATGGGCCTCTTTGGGTTCATCTTGTTTGGGACTCTCTGTGTTTCCTGGACTTGTATGTCTGTTTCCTTCACCAAGTTAGGGAAGTTTTCTGTCATTATTTTTCCAAATAGGTTTTCAATTTCTTGTTCTCTCTCTTCTCCTTCTGGTACCCCCATAATGTGAATGCTGGTACACTCCAAGTTGTCCCAGAGGCTCCTAACACTGTCCTCATTCTTTTGGATTCCTTTTTCTTTTTGCTGTTCTGATTGGGTGTTCTTTGCTTCCTTATAATCCAAATCGATGGTTTGTTTCTTGGCTTCACCTACTGTACTATTGATTCCCTGTAAATTATTCTTTATTTCAGTTAGTGCATCCTTCATTTCTGACTGGTCCTTTTTTATGTTGTTGATATTCTCACTAAGTTCCTTGGAGTTCTCCTTAAGTTCCTTGAAGTTCTCACTAACTTCCTTGAGCATCCTTATAACCAGTGTTTTGAACTCTGCATCTGACTGATTGCTTATCTCCATTTTGTTTAGTTATTTTCCTGGAATTTTGTTCTCTTCTTTCATTTGGGACGTTTCTTTGTCTCTTCCTTTGGCTGCTTCCTTGTTTGTCTCTATGTATTAGGTAGAGTTGCTATGTCTCCTTAGCTTCATAGGGTGGCCGATTGTTGTAGGTGTCCTGTAGGATCCAGTGGCACAGCCTCCCTAGTCACCCCAGCTGGGCCCTTGAGGTACACCCCTAGTGTTGACTATACACCCTGTGTTGTAACTAAGTCTTGATTGCTGTTGGAACATCAATGGGAGGGATTTACTCAAGCTGATCAGCTGCAAGGACTGGCTGTGCCCACTGACCACTGGCCTCTGGCTACCTTGGAGGATCAGCTGTGTAGGGCCCACCACACAGAACAAGACTTACTTCAGCAGGGCTCTGGTACCCACTGAGTCCACTCCTTGAGTGCGTCACTTGTGGAGGGGTTGGGTGGTGGTGTTTCGATGTGGTCTAAAGCTGTCCACTGGGTGTGCTGGCTCTGGGGCAAGGTCAGCCACTGCCTGTGTCCTACTCGGGGCCACCTGGCGTAAGCTACAAAGTGATCGGCAGATTGCTGCTTCTTGTGCTGGGCTTGGAGATGCCCAGGAAAAGCCACATTGTGAACCAAGGCTGGCTGCTTCTAGGGCCGGGCCTGGGGCCACTTAATGAGAGGTATGGGGCTCGCTGAGACCAGATGCTGCTTGTTTGAGAGATTTCAGGAAAATCTGAAGCACAGTCCAAGACAAGCCAATCCTATGGTAAAGCCGTTTGAAACAGCTTGGGTGGGCCCAGAAGTTGGGTGGGGAGGGGACTCAGGGAATCAGCAGAGTGGGGCAAACAGTGTGAGCCAGGTTGCTGGAGTCCCAGATATGGCTGCTGTCTGCCACCCCAGGGAAGGGCTCACCAAAGGAACAAAGGCCTCTGCCAGCACGTCTGTACAGGAGAAAGTTGCCTCTCCAATTTTTGCACCAATGCCAAACAACTCAGTTCTTCCTGGTATGTCTCTGGTGCCTTTCAAGCTGCCCCCCAACACTAGGGCCCCAAAGGAGTGAGTCCAAGTAAGTCCATGCATGGGCCCTTTAAGAGGAACTGCCTAGGACTCCAGAAGCTTCAGCCTCCCTCAGCTTCAACTCCCACTGGTTTTACTGCCGGAAGTGATGGGGATTCGCTTCCTGGCACTGGAACCCTGAGCTGGGAGCCTGGTGTGGTATCAGGTCCCCTCAGCCCTCAAGGAGGACCTTCACAGCAGAGATATCCTCCTGATTTTTATCCACCACATGTGGGTGTGGGACCAACCCGTCCGCCTCCACCCTTCCTACCAGTCTCCATGTGACTTCTTCATTAATTTCGTAGTTGTAGGGCTTCCATTCAGCTCGGTGTCAGGTGGTTCTGAAGGATGGTTGTGTTGTAGTTTAGTTGTAATTTTGATGTGGTTGTGGGAAGAGGCAAGTACCATGTTTAGCTACACCACCATCTTGACCAGAAGTCTATTTTTAAATTTTTAAAAAATATGTTTTTATTGATTTTAGAGAGAGAGGGAGATGGAGAGAGATAGAAACATCAATGAGAAATAAACACCAACATTGACTGGCTGCCTCCTGCATGCTCCTTGATGGGGATCAAGCCCGAAACCTGGGCAGGTGTCCTGACCAGGAATCAAACCAGCAACCTATTACTCCATGGGTTGATGCTAAGCCACTGATCCATACTAGCTGGGCTGCTGTTCTTTTTTTTTAAGTTACTTGAAGTGTAAAGTTTGACTGTTTATTTGAGATTCTTCTAGTTTTTTGAGATAGGCCTCTAATGCTATGAATTTCCCTCTTAGGACAGATTTTTGCTGTGTCCTATAGGTTTGGGGATTTTTTTTCTCTTTTTCAATTGTTTCAATGTATTTTCAGATTTCTTTCTTGATCTCATTGTCAACACATTTTTTATTTAGTAACATGTTATTTAGCCTTCATGTCTTTGTGTGTCTATCAGGTTTTTTTTTCCTTTTGATCATGGTCAGGTAAGATGCTTGTTATTATTTCAGTTTTCTTAAATTGATTGATACTTATTTTGTGTCCTAGAAATTCTTCCATGTGCACTTGAAAATAATGTATACTGTGCTGCTTTATGGTTAAACACTCTGAGGATAGCAATTAAATTAATCTGATCCTGTGTGTCATTTATTACCTCTATTTCCTCCATGATTTTATTGTCTGGAAAATTTATTGATGAGGTCAGTGAGTGCTATAATCCTCTACTATGATGGTATTACTTCAAACTCTCCCTTTACATCCTTCTTAGTCTCTTATTGTATCCTTTGTGTTAGAATCTATTTTGTGTGATATAAGTATTGCTACCCCAGGTTTCTAATTTTTATTGTCATTTGCATGAATATTTTTTTATCCATTTACTTTTAGTGTCTATCTTCCATTCTGATGTTTGTTTTATCCATTCAGTTATCCAATATCTTTTCATTGGACTATTTAAGATATTTACATTTAAAGTGACTATTGATGGGCTTTTATTTAACGTTATTTTAATCTTTATAACTATTTTCCTTTTTTTAAAAAAATATTATTATTCTTTAGGAAGACCCATTAACATTTCTTATAATACTGGTTTGGTGGTAATGAACTCATTTAACCTTTTCTTGTCTGTAAAGCTTTTTGTTCTTCATTCAATTTTTTTAAAGCAAAAATAAACATTTATTCTCTTATAGAGTTTCTAAGGGTCAGGAATTCAGGAGTGGCTTAGCCAAGTAGTTGTGGCTTGGGGTGTCTCAGGAGTTAGTAGTCAAAAAGTTGGCTGAGGGCAGTCTTATGAAAACTTGTTGGGGATGAAGAGTCTGCTTCCAAGGTGATGTGCCCATATGACTGTTGGCTAGAGGCTTCAGTTGCTCATCACATGGACCTCCCTGTAGGGCTGCTTGCCTGGTCTTACACATGGTAGGTGGCTTCACCTACAAACAGTGATGTTTTCTCATGCATCTGGAAGGTGGTGCTCTCAAGCTTCCAGCTTCTTTGTTTCATTTTCCCCATCAGAATTACTTTGTTGATGATGACAAGTATGGCTGCTGTCCAAGAAGAAAGGGTGTGAGTGTTTGTGTGTGGGGAAGAGGAGTGCTTCTCTCCAATTCACAGTATGAATTGCTTCGTCTAGTTAGTAGTTGTCTTTTTGTTCCTCATTCAATTTTAAATGATAGTATTGCTGGGTAAATTAGTCTTGTCTGTAGGCTCTTGCTTTTCCTCACTGAATATTTCATGCCAATCTCTTCTGGCCTGAAATGTTTCTGTTGAGAAATCAGATGAAAGTCTAATGGGAACTCACTTGTAGGTAACTAACTCTTTTTCTCTTGCTGCTTTTAAGGTTATCTCTTTGTCTTTGCATTCCTCATTTTAATTATAATGTGTCTTTTTTTTTTTTTATCCTCACCCGAGGACATTTTTTCTATTTTTTTTTTTTGTTGTTCAGATAGAGTGTGGGAGGGAGAGAGAGAGAGAGAGAGAAACATCGATGTGAAAGGGACACATCGAGTGGCTGCCACCCGCACGACCAACCAGGGCCGGGGACAAACTGCAACCGAGGTACATGCCCTTAGCGGGAACCGAACCCGGGTCTCTCAGGACCGCAGGCCGACGCTCTAACCGCTGAGCCAAACCGGCCAGGGCTAATGTGTCTTGATATGGGCCTCTTTCGGGTCATCTTGTTTGGGTCTCTCCGCACTTCCTGGGCTTGAATGTCTTTTTCCTTCAACAGGTTATGAAAGTTTTCAGTCATTATTTCTTCTTTTTATTGTTCTGATTGCATGTTTTCTGCTACCTTGTCTTTCAATTCAGTGATTTGATTCTGTTTCATCCAACCTACTGTTTATTTTTACTGTTAGGCCGGCAGAGTCTGCCAGGCACAAAGAGACGAGTATTTGGCTGTATTTTTCATTTCAGATATTGTATTCTTTATTTCTGACTGGTTATTTTCTACATCTTTTTTATGCTGTTGTAGTTTTCAGTAACTTTTTGCAGTTCTCACTGTTTGTTGAGTAACCTTATAAACATTTTTTTGAGCTCTGTATCTGGTAAATTGCTTGCCTCCATTTCATTTAGCTCTTTTTAAAACTTTTTTTTAATTTTATACATATAAAAGCGGGAGGGAGAGAGGGAGGAAGAGAGAGAGAGAGAAACATCAATGTGAGAGAGACACATGGACTGGTTGCCACACACACAATCCCAACCGGGGCCAGGGACAAACTGAAACTGAGGTATATGCCCTTAGCGGGAACTTAACCCGGGACTCTCTGGTCCATGGGCCGATGCTCTAACTGCTGAGCCAAACTTGCCAGGGCTTTTTTTTTTTTTTTTTTTTTTAAAGACTTCTCTTGTTCTTTTATTTTGGGAATGTTTCTTTGTTTTCCCATTTTGACTGCCTCTTTATGTTTGTTTCTATGTATTAGGTAGATCTTCTATGTCTCCCAGTCTTGATAGGGATTCTGGTGCAAGTCAATATCAGATGCTGCCTGTGATTAGTTCTGGGCAACCTGTTTCTAGCTATTAAGCAATCTACAGTTTGAGGCTGCCTCTACTGGTCTTGGGTGTGCATAGATAGGATTAAGCTGTGCACCAAGGCCAATTTCCATCATCACAAAGTCCAGGGGTAGGTCAGCAAAAGGCCCTCGGCACCCTGTGATTAGCCTCCACCTGCCTTTGTCTGCCAGCTGACTGTTAGGTTCAGTTACAGAAAGAGCCTCTGGCAGTACTCATGTTACATGAAAAAGATTCTCACTGAGTCACCAGGTACTTGCAAATGATGTTCACAGGAGGATTACAGGCTAAATCTCAGCAAGAGTGTTAGGACTGAGGTCCCTCAACATTTTTCACAGGGTATGCCAAATCTAGCTGCCACCCACTGGTTGCCTGCAGACCTTTGTGATGGGACAGAGTCTCAGGAAAACTTCAGGGTTAGGCCGGCAGAGTCTGCCAGGCACAAAGAGACCAGTATTTGGCTGTATGAAAGAAGGGCTTTCACCCCTCGGACCTGTAAGGACAAAATGGCTCCGTTTTATTTTATTTCTTCTCCTTTTTTAAAAAAAATTTTTCTTTATTGATTTTTAGAGAGGGAGAGAGAGATAGAGACATTGATGAGAAAAAACATCGATTGGCCACCTCCTGCGTGCCCCCCACTGGGGATTAGGCCCACAACCTGGGCATGTGCCTTGACTGGGAATTGAACTGGTGACCTCTTGGTGCATGGGTTAATGTTTAACCACTGAGCCACACCAGCTGGGCCAAAATAGCTCCTTTTAAAAAAAATACAACTTAGTCTGTTGGAGTCTACCAGCAGCTGTATCTCAGCAGGGCAGGACTACCAGGAGTTGGGAGGATGGGACTAGCAGATCTCTCGTGAGAGGGAGTGCCTGTCAGGCTTGTGAGAAAGAAGAAGGAGTGGCCCCCACCCCAGAGCCACAAAACTCAGTCACTGACACCCCTTAAGTTTTCTCAGACCTCTACACCCCTGCTAGGCAGCTGATTCTTCAGCAGAGTGTGAGATCTGCAGGGTGGGGTGACAGGCAGTGCAGAAGGTGAAGGTATTGCATTCTCCCAGGCTGATCCCATAAGGAGAGGACTTCTCCATCCAAGAAAGATAGCTTCTGCTGTTGTGAGAGGAACTCATTCACAAAATTCTTGGTACCTATCCCTTCAACTCTATCCCCAGAACCACAAACCTCAATCTCTCCTCACAGAACTCTAGTCCACTCTGCCCTACTTCTGAAAGAATCCAGGGTGAGTGGCTGTGAGTGAGATTTTGTGTGTTTGCCTTTTGAGAGGAAGCCTGTGTCTCTAGCAGAGTCCTCCTGTGTCTCCTCGGCAGACAAAATTCCCATTGATTTTCTCAGCCAGATGTTATGTGGACACCTCTTCATGGCTCTGATGCTCTGGGCTGGGAAGCCCAGCATGGCTTTGGGACCCTTAATTCCTCAGGGGGAACCTTTGCAGCTATCCTCCAGGATCTCAGCTGCTGCCCAAGGGAGTGGTGCCACCCCTTTTTTATGTCTCTGCTCTTCCTATCAGTCTAAATGTGGCTTCTTATGTAAATCCTTGGTTATAAAACTTCTGTTCAGCTAGTCTTCAGTTGGTTACTCAGGTTGATTGTTCTATAATTTAGTTGTAATTCCAGTTTAGTCCTGGGATGAGGTGAGTGTAACTCCTACTTACTCTGCTGACATCTTGGATCCTCATACAACTGTTAAAAATGAGAATGAAGGAACCGAAAAATGGCGGCGGAGTGAACGGAGCTACACAGACCGTCTCCCAGAACCAAACTGGAATTACAACTATAACACAGACAAATCGACGGGAAAAACCAACAGAAAAGCAGCTTGCGAGGACCATACAACGAGGGACACGGACTCCATCCCGGTAGGCTTGCGAAGGCGCGAGACGGGGGCTGGGAACCCACGGTCAGCAGCTCCGCAGCGGCCTTAGCTGGGAGCGGCGCCCTCGGGTCACACTCCCAGGCGGCTCCACAGGGCAGCCGGGACAGAGTCTGAAACTGCCACAGCCACTCACCTTGGGCTCCAGCAGAGGGAGGGCGGACTGGACTGGAGCTGTGACGGGACACTCGGGGTTTGGAGGGTGCTCAGAGCTTTGGCTGAGTGCAGCCACTCAGGATGGCGGCCACATTGCTCCTTCCCAGGGCTCTGAGGAGAGGCAGCAGCCCCTCCCTCGGAGATCCAACCCCACCCTGTGGGCCATTGAAGTGCTAATTGAGGCTCATTAACAACCAGCATCTGCCCCACCCTTGTGAAAGCCCCTTGGCTGAGCACCAGAGGGAGTTTTTCAATCAACTGACAACCCAAAACTCATCAACTAACCTAGACTGCTAGCCTCCAGGCAAAAAGCTAGAGGATAACAGTACGTTTCCTGGGCTGGCAACATTAACCAGGAAAGTAAGACTTGACAGTGGTGTTCAACGTGGGTCCTCCCTCGCTCATCTACACACAGGAGAGGGAGCCACAAACAGCAGAACACCAACACCCACAGGGAGAACTTGACAGGCTCCAAAGCCCACAGTGATAGCCAAAACGGTGAAACACAGAAACAGAAGCCAAATGAAAGAGCAAGACACCTCCACCGAAGATGAGATCAATGTGGAGCAATTAGGCATGTTAACAGAGCTAGAATTCAGAGCCATGATCTTGAGGAAGCTGAACAGCATGAGTAAGGACATAGAGACACTGAAAATAAGCCAATTGGAAATTAAAAACCAACAAGAAGAGATAAAAAATGACATATCAGAAATGAAAAACACATTGGAAGGTTTAAAAAGCAGAGTAGGGGAAGCTGAGGACCGGATCACTGAATTAGAAGACAAGGTAGAAAAAATCAACCAATCAGAAAAACAAAAGGAAAAAACTATTAAAAAACAGGAAGACAGCTTAAGAGAACTATGGGGCAACTGGAAACGTAACAATATTCGCATCATAGGAGTCCCCGAAGAAGAAGAAAATGAGCAAGGGATAGAGAATATATTCAAAAAAATAGTGAGAGAAAACTTCCCTAATTTGGTGAAGGAAGAAGGCATTCAAGTTCAAGAAGCACAGAGAGTCCCAAGTAAGAAGAACCCAAACAGGCCCACACCAAGACACATAGTAATTAAAATGCCACAAACTAAAGACAAAGAGAGAATCCTAAAAGCAGCAAGAGATAAGCAACAGGTTACCTACAAAGGGAACCCCATAAGGCTCTCAGCTGACTTCTCACAAGAAATACTACAGGCCAGAAGAGAATGGCATGAAGTAATCAAAGTCATGAAAAACAAGAATCTGAATCCAAGACTACTCTACCAAGCAAGGCTATCATTCAAAATAGAAGATCAAATAAAGAGCTTCCCAGACAAAAAAAGGCTAAGGGAATACATTAGCACCAAACCAGCACTGCAAGAAATGTTAAAAGGACTGCTGTAATTAGCAGTAGAAATGGGAAGAAAAATAGAACCACACTAAACAAAAATGGCAATAAATAAGTACATATCAATAATCACCTTAAACGTAAATGGATTGAATGCTCCCATAAAGAGACACAGAGTAGCTGATTGGATAAGAAAGCATGACTCATCTATATGTTGTTTACAAGAGACCCACCTCTCAACAAAAGACTCACATAGGTTGAAAGTGAAGGGATGGAAAAAAATTTTCCAAGCAAATGGAAAGCAAAAAAAAGCTGGGGTAGCAATTCTCATATCTGATAAAATAGATTTCAAAATGAAGACCATAACTAGAGACAAAGACGGCCACTACATAATATTGAAAGGATCTATCCAACGGGAAGATATAACCTTGATAAACATATATGCACCCAATATAGGAGCACCAAAATATATTAAAAATCTTCTGGAGGACTTCCAAGGAGAAATCGACAACAATACAATCATAGCAGGGGACTTCAACACCCCGTTGACAGCACTGGATAGATCCTCTAGGCAAAAAATTAGCAAGGAAACAGAGACTCTAAATGAAGCACTAGACCAAATGGATTTAATAGATATCTACAGAGAATTACACCCCAAAACTACAGAATACACATTCTTCTCAAGTGCACATGGGACATTCTCAAAGATAGACCACATGATAGGACACAAACTAAATCTCTACAAGTTCAAGAAGATTGAAATCATATCAAGCATCTTCTCAGATCACAATGGCATGAAACTAGAAATCAATTGCAACAAGAACATGCAAAGACATTTCAACACATGGAGGCTAAATAGCATGTTGTTAAACAATGAATGGGTCATCGAGGAGATCAAGGAAGAAATCAAAAACTTCCTGGAAACCAATGAAAATGAACACACAACAACACAAAATCTATGGGATGCAGCGAAAGCAGTTCTGAGAGGGAAGTTCATAGCACTACAGGCCTACCTCAAAAAACAAGAAAAATTTCTAATTGACTGTCTAACCTCACAACTTAAAGAAATAGAAAGCAAACAAAAAGAAAACCCCAGAGCAAGTAGAAGGAAGGAAATAGTAAAGATCAGAGCAGAAATAAATGACATAGAGACCAAAAAAACAATTCAAAGGATCAATGAAACAAAGAGCTGGTTTTTCGAAAAGATAAACAAGACTGATGGACCCTTACCTAGACTCACCAAGAAACAAAGAGAGAGAACCCAAATACACAAAATCAGAAATGAAAGAGGAGAAGTAACAACCAACACCACGGAAATACAAAAGATCGTTAACAACTACTACGAACAACTATATGGCAACAAATTCGACAATCTAAGTGAAATGGACACATTTCTAGAAACACACAGTCTCCCAAAACTATTCCCGGAAGAGATAGAAAACTTGAACAGACCAATAACAACTAAGGAAATTGAAGAGGTAATCAAGACTCTCCCAGCAAACAAGAGCCCAGGCCCAGATGGTTTCACGGGGGAGTTTTACCGAACATTCAAAAAAGAACTAACACCCATTCTCCTCAAACTATTTCAAATAATTCAAGAAGAAGGAAGACTTCCAAACACGTTCTATGAGGCCAGCATAATTCTAATTCCAAAACCAGAAAAAGACACTACGAAGAAAGAAAACTACAGGCCAATATCCCTGATGAACATAGACGCCAAAATCCTGAACAAAATATTAGCAAATCGGATCCAGAAATACATCAAAAAAATTATTCACCATGACCAAGTGGGATTCATTCCAGGGATGCAAGGCTGGTACAATATTCGCAAATCAATAAACGTGATACACCACATAAACAAAATGAAGAATAAAAACCACATGATCATATCAATAGAGGCTGAAAAAGCATTCGACAAAATCCAGCATCCATTTCTGATAAAAACGCTCAGCAATGTAGGAATAGAGGGATCATATCTCGACATAATAAAGGCCATATATGAAAGACCTACAGCCAACATCATACTCAATGGACAGAAACTAAAAACATTTCCATTAAGAACAGGAACAAGCCCTGGCCGGTTTGGTTCAGCGGTTAGAGCATCGGCCTGCGGTCCTGAGAGACCCGGGTTCGGTTCCCGCTAAGGGCACGTACCTCGGTTGCAGTTTGTCCCCGGCCCTGGTTGGTTGTGCGGGTGGCAGCCATTCGATGTGTTCCTTTCACATCGATGTTTCTCTCTCTCTCTCTGTTCCTCTCTCTCCCTCCCAGTCTACCTGAACAAAAAATGGAAAAATGTCCTCAGGTGAGGATAAAAAAAAAAAAAAGAAGAACAGGAACAAGACAGGGATGTCCACTTTCGCCACTCTTATTTAACATTGTACTGGAAGTCTTAGCCACAGCAATCAGACATGAAGAAAAAATAAAAGGGATCCAAATTGGAAAGGAGGAAGTGAAACTGTCATTATTTGCAGATGACATGATATTGTACATAGAAAACCCTAAAGACTCCATCAAAAATCTATTAGACTTAATAAATGAATTTGGCAAAGTAGCAGGATACAAAATTAACGTCAAGAAATCGACGGCATTCTTGTACGTCAATGATGAACTCACAGAAAGAGAAACTGAAAAAACAATCTCATTTACCATCACTCCAAAAAAATTACGATACCTAGGAATAAACTTAACCAAAGAAGTAAAGGACCTATTTGCAGAAAACTACAGGTCATTGAAAAAAGAAATAGAGGAAGATATAAAAAAGTGGAAGCACATACCCTGTTCATGGATTGGAAGAATTAACATAATTAAAATGTCCATACTACCCAAAGCAATCTATAGATTCAATGCAATCCCCATCAAAATACCAACGACATATTTCATATAACTAGAACAAATACTTCAAAAGTTCATATGGAACCAAAAAAGACCCCGAATAGCCACAGCAATCTTGAAAAAGAAGAACAAAGTAGGTGGGATCACAACACCAGATATCAGGTTATACTACAAAGCGACTGTAACCAAAACAGCCTGGTACTGGCACAAGAACAGGCATATAGACCAGTGGAACAGAACTGAAAACCCAGAAATGGACCCAAGGCAATACGCTCAATTAATATTTGACAAATGTGGCAAGAGCATACCGTGGAGTAAAGACAACCTCTTTAATAAATGGTGTTGGGAAAACTGGACAGCTACATGCAAAATAATGAAACTAGACCATCAACTTACACCATACACAAAAATAAACTCAAAATGGATAAAAGACTTAAATGTGACCCATGAATCCATAAAAATTCTAGAAGAAAATGTAGGCAACAAAATTTCGGACATCATATGGAGCAGAATTTTCACTGATACATCACCTAAGGCAACAGAAATAAAGGAGAAAATGAACACATGGGACTACATCAAACTCAAAAGCTTCTGCACAGCAAAAGAAACAATCATCAAAATGGAAAGGCAACCCACTGTATGGGAAAACATCATTGCCAATGATGTATCAGATAAGGGGTTAATTTCCAATATATATAGAGTGCTCATACAACTCCACAAAAGGAAGACAAAGAACCCAATTAAAAAATGGGCAGAGGAGCTGAATAGACACCTCTCCAAACAGGACATACAAATGGCCAAGAGACATATGAAGAAATGTTCAACATCACTAATCATCAGAGAGATGCAAATTAAAACGACAATGAGGTATCACCTCACACCTGTCAGAATGGCCGCCATCAACAAATCATCAAACAACAAGTGTTGGCGAGGGTGTGGAGAAAAGGGGACTCTAATACACTGCTGGTGGGAATGCAGACTGGTGCAGCCACTATGGAAAACAATATGGTGCTACCTCAAAAAATTAAAAATTGAACTTCCATTTGACCCAGTGATCCCACTGCTGGGAATATACCCTAAGAAGCCTGAAACACCAATCAGGAAGAATCTATGTACCCCCATGTTCATAGCAGCACTATTTACAATAGCTAAGATCTGGAAACAGCCCAAGTGTCCACCAGTAGACGAATGGATAAAAAAGCTGTGGTACATATACACAATGGAGTACTATGCAGCGGTAAGAAAGAAAGATCTCTTATCCTTTGAGATGACATGGAGGGACCTGGAAAGTATTATCCTAAGTGAAAGAAGCCAAGCAGAAAAAGACAAATACCACATGATCTCACTTATATATGGAATATAATGAACATAACAGTCTGAGGAATACAGTAGACCCAGACACATGGAAGTAGGGCACAGATTGACATCCCTCAGAAGAGGGGATGGGGGGTGGGGGGGTGGGAAGAGATAAACCACAGAACTTATATGCATGTATGCATGACCAATGGACATGGACAACTAAGCCAGGGACAGGGTGGAGGGGGGGTGGGGTGGGGGGGTGCCAATGGGGTAAAAAGGTAAAATATCTGTAACAAAAAAATAAATAAAAATTCATAAAAAAAAATGAGAATGAACAAGCTCACTCTCTCTAAGTTATATTGAACAAATGATATACAACTTATAGTAAATGAAAGAGAAGTAAGGTGAAAATAGTGTGTATAGAATACTGCTATTTGTGTGGAAAAAAAAGCATACTATTTTGGTGCTTTTATATGTATAAATTCTGAAATGATACAGAATAAAATCATGACAGTGTGACATTTCTTTTAGGGAGGGAAACCATATTGCTGAGGGGCAGGGATAGAAGGGAGACTTTTCACTGTGTACAATTTAATACCTTCAAACTTTGAACCTTGTGTTTGTATTATTTTTCAAAAGAAATACAATAGAAAAAATTTAAATATATTAAAAATTCAATGTGTATTATGTTCATATACATTTATATAAACATATAAGAAAAAGAAGATTTGGAATAATATACATCAAACACCAAACCAAACAGTTATTATGCCTTAGGAAGGGGAGGTGGAAAGTTAGATTTTTGTGTTTGGTGGATATTTACTTTTTACTTTATGTCGTTTAAATTTGAAAATCAGATTTTCTAATTATATGAATCAACCACATAAAATGAAATCCTATACTATAGGGCTGGGGGCACTGGACCAAGAGAGTACAGCTCTTTTTTTAAAAAAAATTCAGCCTTAAATGTATAAAAGTCTCAGTCCTTTTAACATGTTTGTAACATCATTCTTCCTTGAGTCTGATGGATTGAAGTAATAAGAGCTTGTTTCAATACTCAAGTCAAGGAAATATACAATGCAATATGCAAAAAATGTATCACAGAATTGAACACTTGAAGGATATAATTTTATTGACTGATGTCACCCCAATAAATTTTACAATTTTTTAAAAAAGGAAACAATAAACCATGGCTGATATGATTCACTTGGTTGGAGCATTGTCTGGTACACCAAAAGGTTGCGAGTTCAATTTCCTGTCAAGGCATATACCCAGGTTGTGGGTTTTATCCCCGGTCAGGGTGTGTGCCTCTGCCTCTCTCTCTCTCTTCCTCTCTCTCTTTAAAATCAATAAAAGGCTTGCAAAAAGGAAGTAATAAGACCTTACCATTGAAGAACTCAAAATGAAGCAGTAAACTAACTTTTAGTCCTATAATGAACTCTGTGGAGAATATGGAAATTTCACATATTAGAAGAGCTATCTAGGAGGCACAGGGGATACAAAGAAAAGCAGTGGTGAACCACTTTTACAATTGTCTTAAATGTACAACTCATTTCAATAGTGTGTATTCTTTGGAGCTATTAAAAAGAACTTGTGATTTAGAGTCAGAATATTCCTTCTAAAACCTGGCTACATTATACAGTAGCTGTGTGAATTTGCATAATCAACTACCCCTATAGTTAATCAACTATTCCTATTTTATTACTGAGCTCTGAAATTTATTTAAAAAATTAAATAAAGTATTATGAAAGCATATTGAAAACTCTATAGTGCTGTGAAAGTAGTATTGTCATTTTTCATCACTCACAGTGGTAGAGTTAATAACAATTGGCTATATTGTCATAAAGGACATTTTCTCTTTATTCTCAGAATTGCATGGAAACTTTTCAAACATGCAACTTCCAGAAAGTCGCTGGTTCCATATTTGGCATTATAAATTGTTTCTATCACTGCATGGGGTAAAATAAGAATTAAAGTTCAATAGTAATACTAAAAAGTATTTGGTAATAAGAAAACAAAATAGAAATTTGATTTAGAGCTTTATGTCTCTTTGAACTCTTAGAAATGGGCAAAATGTTAGTGTAAACACTTTTTCTTTTTTCTTAAATTTCAGTTATCTACCTCATATTCTACCATGCCATCTTTGTGTTCTTCACGTGGACCTACTGGAAGTCTATTTTTACACTCCCACAACAGCCAAACCAGAAGGTAAGAAAACTGATTACTTCATAAAGGAAAGTGAAAGTGCAAGAAGGCAAGACAAGGGCAAAAAGAGAAGCAAAACGCTTTCTGCTACAAAACAGATATTCAGGGTATTCTTTAAATTTTTTTTCTTTATTGATTTGAGAGAGAGAGGAAGGGAGAGGGGGGGAGATAGAGATGTTGATGAGATAGAACGACTGGCCGCCTCCTGCACGCCCCCACTGGGGACCGGACCCACAACCTGGGCATGTGCCCTGACCAGAAATCAAACCAGTGACCTCTTGGTGCATAGGTCGATGCTCAACCACTGAGCCACACCGGCTGGGCTCAGGGTATTCTTTAAAAAGAGCTCTTAGTGATAAAGATAAATTAAGGTAGTATTGCCTGTCGAAGGAGGTTGTGAAATCACGAGCTATGGATATATTTAAAATTAGGATATAATTAGTACATTGGTGATATAATTAGAGAAACAAAAACCAATTTGGATTTTGAAAACTCATCTAGTTCCATTCTATGAAACCATTGTTTTAGAACTCAGTAAGACTCTGGAAGACAACTTTTAGGAAAAAGTTAAATTGATCATTTTCAAATTGTGCTCCATTGAATCAAAGAGTTTCCTGCAGTATTTGATAAGGTTTTATCAAATAATTTATAATTACATCACGTACTTATAATATGTGACTACTATAAAACAGATTGATTTCCAAAATAAAACATTACAAAAAAGTGGAAGAGATTTAAACAGCCTACAAACATTAGGGAGAATACTGGTTTAAATTTTACCATTTATGGAATCAAGTTGGTGCACAAGAAAAATAAAATTAAACACAAAGGAAAGCAGTAATGCAAGAATTGATTAACATAAAAGATATGTTTATAAAAAATAAACAGCAAAAATTTACAAGTCTTTTCTATGAGTAATTATTTTAAATGTAAATGAATTAAGCTATACAATTGAAAGGCAGATGTTTACATAATTGATAAACATCATCTATCTTTATGCTGTCCACTTTATTTATTTTTTTTTATTTTTTTATCCTCACCAGAGGATATTTTTCCATTTTTTGTACAGATAGCGTGGGAGGGAGAGAGAGGAAGGGAGAGAGAGAGAGAAACATCGATGTGTAAGGGACACATCGAGTGGCTGCCACCCGCACGACCAACCAGGGCCGGGGACAAACTGCAACCGAAGTACATGCCCTTAGCGGGAACCGAACCCGTGTCTCTCCGGACCGCAGGCCGTATGCTGTCCACTTTAAACCAAAGACATAAATAGGTCAAAAGTGAAGAATGGAAAATGTTCTTCCAAGGAAATAGTAACCAAAAGAGAACAACAAGGTACCTATACTAAAGTCACATTAAAGAACTTTTAAGCCAAAAACTATTACAAGATACAAAGAGAGAAAGATCTGTGGTGTCAGAAAGATGGCAGAGTAGAAGATACCAGCCTTTGTTTCCCACCCACAAAAAAAAAAAAAAAAAAAAAAAATGACAGCTGTGCATGACTGAAAATAGCCATGGGAGGGGTAAAGAGTCTAATTAAGAACCTACAGCAACACAGTGGAACAAAAAATGTGGAATAATCACACAGGAAAGATTGCTGGTGAGGTCAGTATGATGGAGACATATTGAGAAGGCTAAGAACAAAGAAACAGGGCAGGTGCTAACAGTCTCAGTCACAAGGTGTGCTTTGTGGAGGACCCTGGCAGCTTTTGCCACTGAACACCACGAGAGGCCCCAGGACAGCCATCCTACTACTAAGCCTGCTGCCACCAACCCTGTGCTTGCCCTCAACCCCAGAGCCATGGCTGCTCTATGTGCACCTGCCACAGACCCCAGTTCCACAGCGATGCCACCCATGCCTATACTTCAAACCCTGGCTCCATGGCCACTGCACATACCAGTACCTCAGACACCAGAGCCACTGACAACACAGGATGTTCCGTGCCACACGTCCCAGAGACACCATCACTCCATGCAAACCTGTGCTGTGCTCCCTGGAGCTGTGGCCACTCTGCAAGTGCTCACAGTATAGAACACGGAAAACTGCTGCCGTGGACCCACCTGTCCTCTCGTGAGCATTTGTGAGGAGTACACAGTAGGAGCTGCGCCTGAGTCCAGTGAACTGGGCAGGGACGAAGCACAAAGGTGCTGCCACAGTTGTCTGGCAGTTGGCATTCCAGACAGAGAAACGAAGCCCTGGAACCTGGCCACCTTCCCTTAACCACCCAGAGCGCACCTTTCCTCACCCTTCTGTTGGGTTGTGGAGCACATTATCTGTAAACCCAAGAACTGGTGCTAAAGAAACACTTTTTCCCTGCATGAAGGACACACTCTGAGACTAATCCCAGGATCGAGTGGAGGTGCAGGGGGGATACTGGGGATGTCCACTGGACCTTTGCCCATTTTAAATTGGATTATCTTCCTTTAGTTAAGTTGTACCAGTTCTTTTTTTTTTTTTTAATTGACATTAGAGAGAGAGGAAGGGAGAGGGAGAGAGAGATGGAAACATCAATGAGAAAACATCAATTGGCTGCCTCCTGCTTGCTCCCCACTGGGCATTTGGCCCACAACCTGGGCATGTGCCCTGACGGGGAATCGAACCCACAACCTTTTGGTGTATGAAATGATGCTCCAACCAACTGAGCCACATTGGCCAAAGCAGTACCTCATTTTGTTGTTGTTGCAATAGTAAAAGGGATTGTTTCTTAGTTTCTCTTTCTGATCATTCATTGTTGATGTTTTAAAATGCCACCAATTTATAAATATTAATTTTTTTCCTGCTACTTTGCCAAATTCATTTATAAGATCTGATAGTTTTTTGGTGGAGACTTTAGGATTTTCTATGTACAATAAATATCATATCATCAGTAAATAATGACAGCTTTACTTCCTTTCCAATTTTAATGCATTTTATTTCTTCTTGTATGATTGCTGTGGCTACGACTTTCATTACTATGGTGAACAAGAGTGGTGAAAGTGGATATTCCTGTTTTGTTGTTGATCTTAAGGGAAACACTTTTAGTTTTTGCCCATTGTGTATGATGTTGGCTGTGTGTTTGTCATATGTGACTTTGATTATGTTGAGGTATGTTTCCAGTTTTCTTAGACTTTTTATCATAAATGGGTGCTGGATTGTATCAGATGCTTTTTCTGCATCTGTGTATTGATATAATCGTTTGGCTTTTATTTTTCATTTTGTTTATGTGTTGTATCATGTTTATTGATTTGTGGATATTGTACCAACCTTGCATTAAATCCCACTTGATCATGGTATATGATCTTTTTCATGTATTGCTGGATCTGGTTTGCTAATATTTTCTTGTGGATTAGCATCTATGTTCATTGGGGATTTTAGCCTACAATTTTCTTTCTTTGTAGTGTCTTTATCTGGTTTTAGAATTAGGATAATGCTGACCTTGTCATATGAGCTTGAGCATTTTTGTGATCCAGTTTTGTAAGATTGTGTGTTTCCAGGAATTTATATATTTTATCCAGATTGTTTTTTTTTTTTTACCATATAGCAGTTTGTAATATTTTCTTACAATATTTTGCATTTCTTTGGTGTCAATTGTTACTTCTCTTTGTTTCTGATTTTATTTATGTGGGTCCTCTCTTTTTTTTTTCTTGATGAGTGATGTTAAAAGTTTTTCTATCTTTTTTATTTTTTTAAAGAACCAGCTCGTGAAATGTTGTATTATTTTAGACTCTATTTTGTTTATTCTCTGATCTTTATTTCCTTTCTTGTACTCTCTTTTTACTTAAAAAAATTTTTTTTTCTTTATCGATTTTAGAGAGAGAGGAAGGGAGAGGGCGAGAGAGATAGAAACATTGATGAGAGAGAACATCAATTGGCCGCCTCCTGCATGCCCCCCACTGGGGATCGGGCCCACAAGCTGGACATGTGCCCTGACCGGGAATCGAACTGGCGACCTCCTGGTGCATGGGTTGACGCTTAGCCACTGAGTCACACCAGCTGGGCCACTTTTTACATTTTACTTTTTTTCCAGTTTCTTAAAGTGTAAGGTTAGATTTCCTTATTTGAGTGTTTTTTTTTGTTTCCTGATGCAGGCCTGCAATGCTTTGAATTTCCCTGTTAGAACTATCTTTGCTGTATCCCATAGGTTTCGGTTTGTTTTGTTCTCATTTACAGTTTTTTCAAGGTAATTTCTTTTCTTCCTTGATCTCATTGTTAACCCATTCATTGTTTATTAACATTATTTAGACTTTGTTTTTCAGGTGTTGTTATTTTTTGTGGTTGATTTCTAGTTTCATAGCATTATGGTCAGAGGAGATGATTGATACGATTTTAATGTTCTTAAATTTATTGAGATTTGTTTTTTGTCCTAACATGTGGTTTATTGTAGAAAATGTTCCATGTGCGATTGAAAAGAATTTTCAATGCTATTTTATTCTATATAACTATATTCATCTGTGTTTTTTTTTTCTTCTTTTCATAGAAGACCCTTTAAAATTTCTTCTGATACTGGTTTGATGGTACTTTTTGTTTGGGTAGCTCTTTATTTCTCCTACAATTTTAAATGATAACCTTCCTGGGTAAAGTAGTCTTTGTGGTCCTTGCTTTTCATCTCTTTGAATATTTCATGCCAATCCTCTGGCACAAAATGTTTCTGTTGAGAAGTCAAGGAGTTCTTTTGTAGGTAACTAACTGTCTTTCTTTTGCTGTATTTTTTTTAAAATAAGTTTTTATTGTTTTTTAGAGAGAGAGGAAGGGAGATAGATATAGAAACATCAATGTGGGAAATATAGATCGGCTGCCTCCTGCACGCCCCCTGCTGGGGATTGAGCCTGCAACCCCAGCATGTTCCCTGACTGGGAATCCAACTGGGACCTCTCAGTTCATGGGAGGATGCTCAGTCCACTGAGCAACACTGACCAGGCTTTCTTTTGCTGCTTTCAAGACTCTGTCTTAGTCTCTAACCTTTTTCATTTTAATTATGATGTATTTTGGTGTGGACCTCTTTTGTTTCATCTTCTTTGGGTCTCTCTGTGCTTTCTATACTGTGTGACTTTTTCTTTCACCAGGTAACAGAAGTTTTCAGTCATTTTTCTTCAAATAGATTCCCATTTCTTTCTCTCTTCTGCTTCTGGTATCTCTATGATACAGATGTTTTTACTCTTCATGTTTTTTCAAATATCCCTTAAACAATCCTTATTTTATTTTATTTTATTTTATTTTATTTTATTTTATTTTATTTTATTTGGTGCTTTGATTGGCTGTTGTCTTCTACCTTGTCTTTCAAATCACTGATTAGATCCTCTGCTCCATCCAACCGACTGCTTATTTCTTTTAGTGTTTTCTTCATTCAGGTATTGTATTCTTTATTTCTTACTGGTTCTTTTTTATGGTTTTAATATTTTATTTCATGCTGTTGTAGTTTCTGTTAAGTTCCTTGTAATTCTTACTAAGTTCCTTGTGCATCCTTATAACCATTGCTTTGAACTCTGTGTCTGATAAATTGCTCTGAATTTTATTTAGCTCTTTTTTTCTGGAGATTTCTCCTGTTCTTTCATTTGGAGCATGTTTCTTTGTCTCCCCATTTTGGCTGCTGGTTTTTGTTTGTTTCTATGTATTAGGTAGATCTTCTCTGTCTCCTAGTTTTGGTTGGTTGGCTTATGTTGTATGTATCTTGACGGATCCAGTCTCCTTGATCACCTGAGCTGAGTGCTGCAGTAATATCTCTTGTGTGGTTTATGTAAACCCTCCCTGCTGTAGTTGAGTCTTGATTGCTATTGGTCTGTTCATGTGTGGGCTGGCTGACTGTGAGGAGCAACCCTGAACACTGTGTACCAACTGCTATGCAGGTGCTGCACACATGAAGAAGAATTCTCCTCAGCAGGGTCTGGTGTCTGCTGATATCTCCCTTTGGATGTGCTGTTTATGAAGTTTATTCAGTACTGCTCTGATGTTGTGTGAAGGTGTCTACTTGGTGTGTTGGTTTCGGGGCCTCCTGGGAGGAACTATTATGCAGGTCAATATCAAATGCTGCCTGTGACTGACCTTGCGTGTCCTCTTTGGAACAGTCTTGATGTGGATTCTTCGGTAAATCCATGGTTATACAATGTCTGTTTACCTAGTCTTTGGTTAGTTATTCAGGTTGATTGTTGTATATTTCAGTTGTAATTCCAGTTTGGTCTGGAAGGAAGTGATTTTAAATATCATGAAACAGACTTTTAATAACGTATTATGATCTAGCACTTTTACACCTTGTCAAATAAGTATTATTGACTATTTTACAGATGAAAACACTTAGATCAGCAGTTTATGATTTTCAAAGTAATTTTTAAAAGCTATTAAGTCACAGAGATGAGGTTTAAACCTAGAAAATCTAAACACAGATTATTCTTTTTTCACTTTTGCCTAGACTTTGGCCCAGACAAAAGAAAGCTTTAAGGTCCGTTTGGAAAATTGTTATCATATCTTTTGTAAGATCAGCAAGGTATGTCACAAACATGGCAAAAAGCGTCATACCAAAGTACAAATTTGTGAAATAGTAAGAATACCCAAATTTCTACTCATTTTCTTTCTTTTTTTTCCCCTCACCTGAGGACATTGTTCCATTTTTTTTGTTCAGATAGAATGGAAGGGGGAGAGAGAGAGACAGAAACATCGACGTGCAAGGGACACATTGAGTGGCTGCCACCCACAAGACCCAACCTGGGCCGGGGACAAACTGCAACCAAGGTACATGCCCCTAGTGGGAACCGAACCCGGGTCTCTCTGGACTACAGGCCGACACTCTTACCGCTGAGCCAAACTGGCCAGGGCTCTAATCATTTTCAAAATTAGAATATTCAGATAATATCACAAGCAGTCTCATCCTGATTCAACAAAAGTGTCACTTATGAAAAATACTCACAACTTAATAATAAACATAGTTGATCATTAGTAGGGTCCTGTCAGCAAGATGTCACACATCTGAATGCAACATCATATGGTAATATAATGGAGTGTAAAGGGCACAAGTCTTGGAGTAAGGTGAACCAGGTTTGTGGCTTAGTTTTGCTATTTACTGGTTGAGTGAGTGTAACAATGCTCAAGTTACTTAATCCAAGTTGTATTTTATTTATAAAACAATACCACCTATCACACAGAGCTATGAAGATTGACATAAAAGCCAGATAAGATCATTGAGATAATTATCTAGAGAAAGTTATATGGCAAATAGGTACCTGAGCTTCAGGGTAGGTAACAAATATTTCCTTCTAAATAATTATCGTTGTATTTGTAATTGTTTGTGTGAACCTTGGAAATAAATTCTTGCTTCTCACTTCTGCTTTCAGTTTCACTTATCCTATACAGACAAGGAGCGTTATGAAAATGAAGAGAGACCTGAGGTCCAAAAGCAGATGCTCGTTGATATTGCCAAGAAGCTACCTGTTTACACAAGAACCGGGAGTGGAGGTCAGTTCATCCAAAGTCAGCTAGAGAGGAAGATCAGCAAGTATCTTAGAAACTCTAACTCATGTATATCCTCAGAATAGCCCCCTTTTCTCCTCTCTTCTGAAAAACACTATGCAGTCTTTCACAATATTTTTATAAATACTTACTGTATAATTCTTCCATCTTGGATGGATGTTTAAAATTTTTTATAAAAAACGTTTAACTATATTTCTTTATCACACATCTGTTCACAAACTCATTCCTCTGTCCATCATTCATAAAGCCAACTTATTTTTGGTGCATTTTAATGTAAGTAGCAGATATCACTACATATCTACCTAAATATTTTCTCATTCTTTTGAGGCTGAAATATATATATATATACATATATATATATGCACAAATCATAAGTGTACCATTCAGTGTTTTCACAAATATACACACTGTGTAACCAAAACCTCTATAAACATTACCACACCCCAGAATGTTCTCTCATGCTCCTTCCCAGTAAATACTATTAAACACAAACAGTATTCTGATATTTTTCCACCATATATTAGTTTTACCTGCTCTATAATTTTTTTAAATATGTTTTTTTTATTGATTTTTTTAGAGAGAGAGGAAGGGAGAGAGAGATACAAACATCGATGAGAGAGAAACATTGATTGGCTGCCTCCTGCATGCCTCCTACTGGGGGTCGAACTGCAACCCAGGCATGTGCCCTGACTGGGAATCGAACCAGGACCCCTCAGTCCATGAGACGACGCTCAATCCACTGAGCCACACCGGCTGGGCTAATTTTATATAAATAAATTTATACAGAATTTACTCTTTTGTCTGCCTTATTGTATTCAGCATAATGCTTTTGAGACTTATTCACATTGTTGTGTGTTTTGTTCCCTTTACTGATGAGTAGTATTTCATTGTATGAATATATTGCAGTTTTTTTATCCATTCACTCACTGGTACACATTTAAGTTATTTCTTATACTTAGATATTATGAGTTAATCTGTTAAGAACATTCTTTTTTTTTATCAAAAAAATATGCTTTTATTGATCTTTCAGAGAGAGAGGAAGGAAGAGAGAGATAGAAACATCAATGTGAGAAAGAAATATCGATCGGCTGCCTCCTGCACACCCCCTCTGGGGATTGAGCTGGTAAACCAGGCATGTGCGCTGACCAGGAATCGAACTGGGTCCTCTCAGTCCATGGGACAGTGCTCAACCCACTGAGCCACACAGGCCAGGAGTTAAGAACATTCTTATACAAGTATTTGTAGAGAGATATGCCTTAATTTTTCTTGGGTAAATACCCTCTGTGGAATTTCACTGTTAGTTTTTATCTGCATTACCAGAACAATACTAGCTGAACTAATTATTTGCTTCTTAAAATTTGAAAACTAAGGCTCTTTTGACAAATCACCCTAATGTTTCTGTAAAAAATTGTGTTTCAGAACTTTAGGAAGTATGCATACAGTTATTTATGTTCATTTATCACTTATTCAATAAATATTAATTAAGATCCCATATGACAATGGGGGAAATTTTAACATGGTCTGGGTAATAGTTGATATTAAGGATTTGTTAATTTTGTTAGAGCATTGATGTCATATGGTGATTATGATTTTTAAAAACATCTTCAGTCATACGATATATGGTGAAAAGGAGACAGACATGAAATTATATAATTTCTGACAGTAGAAATCAGAATGATGTGATAAAGCATTGTTTACAAAGTAGAGACATATTGGATATACTGCATTCAGAGTTACATTTGTCTCATCTCTGTACATTTTAAAACATTGCATTTGTTACTAATTTTTTTTTATTGATTAATTTTTGTTACAGATGATTCTCCTTTTTTCCCCCACTGATTCCCCCCTCCCTCTCCCCTCCCTGCCCCTTCCCCAGATTGTTGTCCATGTCCACTGTTCATGCATACATGCGTATAAGTTCTGTGGTTCATCCCTCCCCCACCTTCCCACTCCTTAGGGGATTGTCAGTCTGTACCCCGCTTCCGCGTCTCTGGGACTACCCCATTCCTCAAATTGTTATGTTCATTATATTCCACAAATCAGTGAGATCATATGAAATTTGTCTTTCTCTGTTTGGCTTGTTTCACTTAGGATGATACTTTCCAGGTCCCTCCATGTAATCTCAAAGGATAAGAGATCTTTCTTTCTTACCGCTGCGTAGTACTCCATTGTGTATATGTACCACAGCTTTTTGATCCATTCGTCTACTGATGGGCACTTGGGCTGTTTCCAGATCTTAGCGATTGTAAATAGTGCTGCTACAAAGATGGGGGTACATATATTCTTTCTTATTGGTGTTTTATGCTTCTTAGGGTATATTCCTAGAAGTGGGATCACTGGGTCAAATGGAAGATCAATTTTTAATTTTTTGAGGTGACACCATATTGTTTTCCATAGTGGCTGCACCAGTCTGCATTCCCACCAGCAGCGTACTAGAGTCCCCTTTTCTCCACACCGTCGCCAACACTTGTTGTTTCATGATTTGTTGATGGCGGCCATTCTGACAGGTGTGAGGTGATACCTCAAGGTTGTTTTGATTTGCATCTCTCTGATGATTAGTGATGATGAGCATTTCTTCATATGTCTCTTAGCCATTTGTATGTCCTGTTTGGAGAGGTGTCTATTTAGTTCCTCTGCCCATTTTTTAATTGGATTCTTTCTCTTCCTTTTGTGGAGTTGTATGAGCACTCTATATGTATTGGAAATTAACCCCTTATCTGATATATCATTGGCAATTATGCTCTCCCATACAGTGGGTAGCCTTTCCGTTTTGATGATTGTATCTTTTGCGGTGCAGAAGCTTTTGAGTTTGATGTAGTCCCATGTGTTCATTTTCTCCTTTGTTTCTATTGCCTTAGGTGATGTGTCAGTAAAAATTCTACAGCGTATGATGTCTGAGATTTTGTTGCCCACAGTCTCCTCTAGGATTTTTATGGATTCATGAGTTACATTTAAGTCTTTTATCCATTTTCAGTTTATTTTGGTGTAGGGTGTAAGTTGATGGTCTAGTTTCATTTTTCGGCAAGTAGCTGTCCAATTTTCCCAGCACCATTTATTAAAGAGGCTGTCCTTACTCCACTGTATGCTCTTGCCACCTTTGTCAAATATTAATTGAGCAAATTGCCTTGGGTCCATTTCAGGGTTCTCTATTCTGTTCCACTGGTCTATATACCTGTTCTTGTGCCAGTACCAGGCTGTTTTGATTATGGTGGCTTTGTAGTATAACCTGAAATCTGGTATTGTGATCCCTCCAACTTTGTTCTTTCTTTTCAAGATTGCTGTGGCTATTCGAGGCCTTTTTTGGTTCCATATGAACTTTTGAAGTAATTGTTCTAATTCTGTGAAGTATGCCATTGGTATTTTGATGGGGATTGCGTTGAATCTATATATTGCTTTGGGTAATATGGACATTTTAATGATGTTAATTCTCCCAATCCATGAACAGGGTATGTGCTTCCACTTTTTTATATCTTGCTCTATTTCTTTTTTCAAAGACCTGTAGTTTTCTGCGAATAGGTCCTTTATTTCTTTGGTTAAGTTTATTCCTAGGTATCTTAATATTTTTGCCGCAATGGTAAATGGGATTGTTTGCTTAGTTTCTCTTTCTGTGAGTTCATCATTGGTGTATAAGAATGCCATCAATTTCTTGACGTTAATTTTGTATCCTGCTACTTTGCCAAATTCATTTATTAAGTCTAGTAAGCTTTTGGTGGAGTCTTTGGGGTTTTCTATGTACAGTATCATGTCATCTGCAAATAATGACAATTTCACTTCCTCCTTTCCAATTTGGATCCCTTTTATTTTTTCTTCCTGTCTGATTGCTGTGGCTAAGACTTCCAGTACTATGTTAAATAGGAGTGGCGAAAGTGGGCATCCTTGACTTGTTCCTGTTCTTAAGGGAAATGCTTTTAGTTTTTGCCCGTTGAGTATGATGTTGGCTGTAGGTCTTTCATATATGGCTTTTATTATGTCTAGATATGATCCCTCTATTCCCACACTGCTGAGCGTTTTTATCAGAAATGGATGCTGGATTTTGTCGAAGGCTTTTTCAGCATCTATTGATATTATCATGTGGTTTTTATTCTTCAGTTTATTTATGTGGTGTATCACATTTATGGATTTGAGAATATTGTACCAGCCTTGCATCCCTGGGATGAATCCCACTTGATCATGGTGGATAATTTTTCTGGTGTATTGCTGGATTCGATTTGCTAGTATTTTGTTCAGGATTTTGGCATCTATGTTCATCAGGGATATTGGCCTGTAGTTTTCTTTCTTTGTTGTGTCTTTTTCTGGTTTTGGAATTAGAATTATGCTGGCTTCATAAAACGAGTTTGGAAGTCTTCCTTCTTCTTGAATTTTTTGAAATAGTTTGAGGAGAATGGGTATTAGTTCTTCTTTGAATGTTCGGTAAAACTCCCCCGTGAAGCCATCCGGGCCTGGGCTTTTGTTTGCTGGAAGAGTCTTGATTACATCTTCAATTTCTTCTGTTGTTATTGTTCTGTTCAAGTTTTCTATCTCTTCCTGATCCAGTTTTGGGAGACTATGTGTTTCTAGAAATTTGTCCATTTCGCTTAGATTTTCGAATTTGTTGCCGTATAATTGTTCGTAATAGTTGTTAAGGATCTTTTGTATTTCTGTGGTGTCAGTTGTTATCTCTCCTCTTTCATTTCTGATTTTATGTATTTGGGTTCTCTCTCTTTGTTTCTTGGTGAGTCTAGCTAAGGGTCCATCAATCTTGTTTATCTTTTCGAAAAACCAGCTCTTTGTTTTATTGATCCTCTGAATTGTTTTTTTGGTCTCTATGTCGCTTATTTCTGCTCTGATCCTTACTATTTGTTACTAATTTTTAACAATTTGAATGTTACCAAATAAAAATCCAGATTTCTGGCTTCTCTTGAAAACTCAAACAATCTGCATTTCTTCATGGCAAAAATTAGCTAGAGCTGAGTAGTACCTACTCTCTTTAAACAGGGCATGAATTCTTAGGTTCTCCCATGGTCTAAAATTTCATTGTTAGTATATAGGAATGCAGTGGATTTTTGTACACTGATTTTTGTATCCTGCTATTTTACTGTATTTATTTATTGTTTCTAATAGTTTTTTGGTGGAGTCTTTAGAGTTTTCTATATAAAGAATCATATCATGGGCCAAAAGCGACACTTTACTTCTTTTTTCCAAATTTGGATGCTTTTTCTTTCTTTCTCCAGCAGGATACAAAAATCAATGTACAAAAATCCACTGCATTCCTATATATTAACAATGAAATTTCAGAAAAAGAAATGAAGAAAAAAAAAAACAGTTCCTTTTGCAATTGCAAAAAAATAATAAAATACCTAGGAATCAACTTAACAAAGGAGGTGAAGGATCTATATACTGAAAATTGCAAAGCATTATTAAAAGAGGTGGAGAAGACAAAATGAAATGGAAAGATATTCCGTGTTCATGGATTAGAAGAATAAACATAGTTAAAATGTGCCTATTACCCAAAGCAATGTAAAAATTTGATTCAATCTCCTTTAAAATCTCAAGGACATTTTTTAAAGAACTAGAACAAACAAAATCAGATTTATATGAAACCATAAAAGACATTGAATAATCAAAGCAATCCTCAGAAAAAAGAACAAAGCCAGAAGTATCACACTATCTAACTTCAAATTATACTACAGAGTAACAATAATTTTAAAAAGCATGGTAAGGCAGAAAAACAGACACACAGATCAATGGAACAGAATTGAGAGCCAAGAAATAAAACCACATGTATATGGGCAAATAAATTTTTAACAAAGGAGGCATAAACCTACAATGAAGAAAAGGAAGCCTCTTCAATAAATAGTGCCGGGAAAATTGAAAAGCCACTTGTAGAATAATGAAACTATATATTTTGGAAATTAATCCCTTATCAGATGTATCATTGGCAAATATGTTCTCCCAAACAGTGGGTTCCCTATTTATTTTGATACTGGTTTCGTTTGTTCTGCAGAATCTTTTTTTTTTTTTTAATTTAATTTTTTTTCTTTATTGATTTTAGAGAAAGAGGAAGGGAGAGGGAGAGGGAGATAGAAACATCAATGAGAGAAAATAATATTAATCGGCCTCCTTCTGTACGCCCCCATTGGGAATAGGCCCACAACCTAGGCATGTGCCCTGACTGGGAATTGAACCAGTGACCTCCTGGTGCATGGGTTGATGCTCAACAACTGAGCCACACCTGGCTGGGCTGCAGAATCTTTTTAGTTTGATTTACTCCCATTTGTTTATTTTTGTCTTTGTTCCTCTTGATCTAGGTGATGTATCGGTGAAAATTCTGCTATGTGTGATGTATGATATTTTTCTTCATATGTTTTCTTATAGGATTTTTATTGTTTCACGACTTACATTTCAATCTTTTATCCATTTTGAGTTCATTCTTGTGTATGGTGTAAATTGATGGTCTAGTTTCATTTTTTTGCATGTAGCTGTTCAATTTGGGATACAGATAATCGAATGGTGAAGGCCTGGGGTGGGATGGGAACTGGGAAGATGGGCACAATGGGAAAACAATGGGGGACATCTGTAATACTCTCAACAATAAATTTTTTTTAAGAGAAGGGGGATGAAAGCAAAAAAAAATGATATTAGAGTTTGTCCCCATTTACAAAAATCAATTCAAAATGGATCAAATACCTAAATATAAGATCAGAAACCATAAATAACATAGAAGAAAACATAGGTACTAAAATTATGAATCTAGGTCTTACAAAAGATTTTATGAATTTGACTCCAAAGGCAAGGAAAGTAAAGGCAAAAATAAATAAACGGGACTATATCAAACTAAAAGGCTTCTGCACATCAAAAGAAACCACCAACAAAACAAAAATACCAATCAACCAAGTGGGAGAAGATATTCGCAAACATAATCTCTGATAAGGGTTTGCTATCCAAAATATAAAAGGAACTCATGCAACTCAATACCAAATAAACAATCCTATTTTAAAAATGGGCAGAGAACCTGAACAGACACTTATCCCAAGAAGACATACATACAAACGGCCAACAGATATATGAAAAGATGCTCAACTTTGTAGCTATTAGGGAAATGCAAATCAAAACTACAATGAGATTCCCCCTCACACCTGGTAGAATGGCTGTTATCAACAAGACAAGTAATAACAGGTGTTGGAGAGGTTGTGGAAGAAAAGGAACCCTCATTCCCTGCTGGTGGGAATGCAAACTAGGAAAGCCACTATGGAAAACAGTATGGAGCTTCCTCAAATGATAAGAATGAAGTTACCATATGACCCAGCAAACCTGTCCTAGATATCTACCCCAAAATTTTGAAAACATTTATTCATTAATATATATGCCCCCCTCCCATGTTCATTACTGCATTATTCACAGTGGCTCAGACATGGAGACAACAAAAGTGTCCTGTGACAGAGGACTGGATGAAGAAGACGTGTTACATGTACACAATGGAATACTACTCAGCCATAAGAAAAGATGAAATACTGCCATTGTGACAACATGGGTGGACCTTGAGAATATTATGCTAAGCAAAATAAGTCAGTTGGAATAAACTAAGACCCTTATGATTTCACTCACTTGTGGGATAATACTGAAACTCATAGACAACAGTATGATGGTTATCAGAGGGAAGGGTGTAGGGTGTAGTAAAGGGTAAAGAGTTCCAAATACATGGTGACAGAAAATGATTGACTTTGGGTGGTAGGCACACAATGCAATATAAGAGTCTGTATCATTGAAAAGTACACTTGAAACCTCTATAACCTTATTAACCAATGTCATCCTAATAAATTTAATTAAAAAATAAAATAAAACATGCTGAAAGACCCAAACAAGCAAGTACCCTTTATCTTTCCTCAATTATACCAGATTTGGTTACTCCCCACTGTTGGAAATGAACACAAACTGTACTGAATTAGCAATCGTATTATGTTGAATCAGTTATGTGTGCTTAATGTAAATTTTGGATGGGTTTCTATATTAGATGAAATTATTCATAATTTTAGTTGTTACACTTAATGTCATTAAACATAGTTATACTCTATCAATGAACACAGAGAAAATGAGAAGGAAAGGAAAAAGCTTTTTTGAAAAGACATATGCATCCTTATGTCTTATCGCAGCATTATTTACAATAGCCAAGATATGGAAGCAACCTACATGTCCATTGATGGACGAATGGGTAAAGAAGATGTGGTTCATTTGTATAATGGAATATAACTCATCCGTAAAAATTGAAATCTTACCATTTGTGACAACATGGACGTATGTACAGGGTATTATGAGTCAGTCAGAATAAGTCAGTCGGAAAGACAAATACTGTCCAGCCGGTGTGGCTCAGTGGTTGAGCGTCAACCCCTGCACCAAGAGGTTGCCAGTATGATTCCTGGTCAGGGCACATGCCCAGGTTGTGGGCCTGCTCCCCAGTTGGGAGTGTGCAGGAGGTGACCAGTTGATGTTGTCTCTCATCAGTATCTCTATCTCTTTCCCTCTCCCTTTCTTTCTCTCTCAAATCAATAAAAGAAAAATTATTTTTTAAAAAACAGAAAAACCTTAAGATTTCACTTGTATGTGGAATTTAAAAACAAAATAAACAAACAAAACAGAAACAAACTTATAGATCCAGAGTACATTTTGATGGTTGCCAGATCGGAGGAGGGTTTGGGGCAATGGAAGAAGGGGAAGGGGTTAAGATGTAGTCATGGGTTTTAAAGTACAGCATAGGGGGATATAATGAATTATGTTGTAATAACTATGTATGGTTTCATTTGGGTACTAGAATTATCAAAGTATTCTCTTTGTGAGGTATATAAATATCTGATCACCATATTGTATACTTGAAACTAATATAATATTGTATGTCAAATGTAGTTGAAGCCCTGGTCAGTTTGGCTCAGTGGTTGGAGCATCAGCCTGCAGACCAATGAGTCCCAGGTTTGATTCCGGTCAAAGGCACTCACTTTGTACCTCCTTTGTGATTCGTCCGTGGCCCTGGTTGGGGTTGTGTTCAAGGCAGCCACACACGATGTGTCCCTTTCATGTTGATGTTTCTCTCTCTCTCTCTCTCCCTCTCCCTCTCCCTCCCTCCCTCTCTCCCTCCCACTCTATCTGAACAAAAATGGAAAAGTGTCCTCTGGTGAGGATTTAAAAAAAAGGAATTGAAAAACTTTTTTAATTGAAAAAAAAGGAATGCCTCTCATCTAAGGTAAATAAAGTAAGAAAGGATAGAAGGAGGGAGAAATTACTTTTTTTACATGAGACTTACAGAGTGAAGAGAACCGTGAACTTGTGGTCACAGCCCTGCCACTCTCTCATTGTGTGACATTGTAGAATTCACTTAGATTTTTTACTTCCTTTCTGTGAAGTGGTCACTTGAACTTTCTCTAGAATGTTTCTTCCATTCTTCAATTATTATAAAAGCCACTATACTTACCATGCTTTGGTAATTTTTATCTACCTCATAGAATAAAACCTCTGAAAACAGAAGATAAAATACGGATCTTAGTTTTCAGATACGAGACTTGAAGTAAACACAGGCTAAATGATTTTCCCAAGGTCACTCAGGCATTTGACAGTACAGTTTGTTTTATTATGCAAAATTTTATGATTAGGTATCATATCAAATGCTAAGATATGAAAAATTTCCCCCTTACCTTCATTCCCCAAATGGTACTTTCAAGATTGATACAACAGGGTGCACTCTTTCTCTCTCCTTTGAGTATGCCTGAACCTTTCCCACCACCTACTTTTCCCAGAGCCAGCTTAGACGGTCTCTCTGTCTATCTCTGTCTCTCTGTCTCTTTCTCTCTCTCTGGAGGATGCTGGCCCCTTCCCCCATCTTCTTCCCTCAAGTCACATACCTTTGGGTGCTCTCTCTTCCCTAAGCTCCAAGGGACCTTCTTTCGCCTGAGCCCTCGTAGCCCAGCTGGCTCACTTTTTCTACTTCTGTGACTTTCGAAATGAACTCTTGCTTGAATCTGAAAAAAAAAATTGATACGACAGGAAAAACATACATTCCACAGTTCTCTTATGCAATCTGCCTTTTGCTTGATAACTTGAAATGATTTTGACTACCTATAATCAATGTATAGCAAGCCATTCAGATAGACTAGGAAGATATATGATATCATATTGAGCCCTGATCGGTGCTAACCACCTTATTTTTCCTGTAGCTGTAAGATTCTGTGACCGGTGCCATTTGATCAAGCCAGATCGCTGCCATCACTGCTCTGTCTGTGCTATGTAAGTGACAGTCATATTTCCCCTGGATTAGCTTGGCCACTGATGGTTGCCAAGACAACAATGTGACTGATCATGACATATAATCATTCCTAGATATGAGCATTTCCTTTCAATGATAATGAACACATGCCAAACATACTCACCGGGATGATGATTCGAACTATTCTAAGGATAGGAAAGAAAAATAAAACCCCATTTTAAAAATAAACATTTTATTTTACAACAGTTTTAGATCAATAGAATTATTGTAAAGATCTCATGTCACCCACACCCAGTTCCTGATTATTAACATCTTATATTAATATGGTTAACTTGTTACCATGAAAGAACAAATACATCATTTTGGACTGAAATCTATACTCAACTTACATTTCCTCAGTTTTCCCCTAATGTTCTTTTTTGTTCCAAGATTCCATTCAAGACAGCACATTACATTTTTGTCATGTCTTTTTAAGCTCTTCCTAGATGTGATAGTTTCTCATACTTTACTTTTTAAAATATAACCTTAATAGCTTTTAGAATTGTCAGGTATTTTGTAGAATATATTTCAGCTGGGATTTTTCTGATATTTTTCTCAAGATTAGACTGGGGTAATGTGTTTGGGGAGGAAGACCATAGAGATAAAGTGCCTTTCTCGTTCCATCATATCAACATGACTTATCACTGCGATGTTACTATTGATCATCTGGCTGAGGTAGTGTTTGTCAGATTTCTCAACTATCAAGTTGCTCTCTCCCCATTTCTACACTGCGCCCTTTGGAAGGAAGTTATTATGTGTAGCCAACACTAAAGAATCGAGGTGTTGTACTCACCTTCCTTGAAAGCAGAATAATATTTATATAAGTTATTTTGAATTCTTCTGCATGGGATATTTATCTATTCTTATTTATTTATTTATATCAGTATTTAGGTATATATGAAAAATAATTTTATATTTTGTGTTATAACTCAGTACTACTTTGTTTTGTTACTCTAATTGTTCAGCTTTGTAAAATCCCATTTTTATGTTAATAAGTATAATCTTTATACTTTCTTTTTGGGTGCTTGTTCCACCTGTCTTTATCTTACCCTCGATTCAAACACAAACTGTAGCCATATGTTTTCTTCTGTACTTTTAGTAAATTGAGTATTAAGCAAAATGAAGGGTGATGTCTTAGACCTTTTCTCGGTTTCAGATTCCTAGAATCCCCAATCCCTTTTAAAGATTGAACTTTCAGGCAGGTAATTTGTTGCCAACATGATCCTAAAAATTGTTGTGATTGGCTAATACTTAGGATAACTGAGAACACAATAGTTTTAGAGTAGCTATTGTGGAAATCTAGGAATGAATGTACTGGTACCATGTAAAGTACTGGTGAGACTTGGGTTCAATTACGAGGTGTTGCTTCATTTCCATAGCCCTACTTATCACAGTGTATTTTGCTCCTTTTTCAGGTGTGTTTTAAAAATGGACCATCACTGCCCTTGGTAAGTCCCTTTTATTTTAATCTTTCCTACAAAAAGGGTAGAAATTGCTCAATATGTCTACTTTACTAAGTATAGTTGTAACATGCCTGTTTCTGCTATTCACTGGGCTTTTTATTTGTCTGAGGGAAAGGGGGCTTACCATTTTAAAGCGAGAATAAATATACCACCAAAGGCAGTAGTGAATTCTTGGCATCACAAAGCTAATGATCTCTTGTCTATTAGCTTTAGCTATTTATTCACAGATATGAAATAGAGCACAAATAGTTCTTCTCTTTGACATTATACTATCAGTTATTTTTCCTTATTTTTTTTTTTACTGCCTTGATGGTTGAATACTCTAGATTGTTAACTTCATCAATTCTCCAAATTTTCTATGTCTGATCTAGAGAACCAGTTTGAAATCATCTAACTACAAAGAGAACATGCCACACTGTACTAAATGTAGTTGCTGAGGTTTTAATAGGTTTTAAGCATCCAGGATCTATGTTTGCTTAGGTGTGTCAGGAATAAGTTCAGAACAATTAGATTGGCCAGGTGTCTCTGTGCCTGTGAATGAAAGGAGGAACAAGTGAGACAAGAACTTGTTTTTCCAGTCTATTCCTCTTATGGGTCTTTTATTTCTATTGAGTTCCTACACAACATATAATGAAACAGCAGGAGCAACATACTTCCATTGCTTAATTCACTTATGTATCAGTGTGTTTTCAATACATGGGTCCTGATTTCAAATTAGTTTTTCTTTTTTTTTAGGGTTAATAATTGCATTGGATTTTCCAACTATAAATTCTTCCTTCAGTTCTTAGGTTATTCTGTTCTATACTGCCTGTACATTGCTACAACGGTCTTCAGCTATTTCATCAAATATTGGAGAGTAAGTTAAAAACTCCTGAATTCCCCACCCCGCAAGGAAAAAAAAAAAGACTGGCTACTTCAGTCTGTGACATTGTTAACTTTATCTTTGTTTTATGTTTGTTTGTTTGTTTGTTTTTTACATTTTGAAATAGCTAATATGGAAATAACCAGAAGGGAAGGCACCAAAGGCAAGTTTCCCATGTTGAATATTCTGAGATTCGGGAGGCTGTTATTTAAAGATTCCCATTAAACAAGTTTCTGTCATATATGAGAATCTTTTTAAGGTCTTCAGGAACCTAACTTCTTGACTCTTACTGATTCTTTATAATGTACTTCTCTAGTCAAGTTTTAAAAATTTACATTTTGCCAATTATAACTTGACAAATGTTGAAACAAATTTTACATCCTTAGTTTCTTAAGAAAAAGGGTAACAAAGTACTCCCTCTTTGTTAGAGAATACTTTGTAGTTCCTATTCAAAGGAGAGTTGCAAAATTACTACAGGGAAAGAAAGATATGTTGACTCATCTTCACATGTGACCAGAATGAAATGAGGATTCTTATTTGAACTTTGTATAACCAATGCTGGTTTCTAATACTGGCTCTATTACTTGCTTTACTGGCTCATTGCCAAAATCAACTTCAAAGTACTCCAGCTTTCAAAATATGATTCCAATAATTATAATGCAATCTAAAGAAATCCTACCTCCATCTTTTTTCTACTTGAAGATATCAAGCATAACCCATCTATTTCCTAAAGAATTGAAGGTAGATTTTCAGTTTACATATGTGTACAGGGTCTGGCAGCAATATCATGAAATATGTTGTTTTTCATGCTAATGATGTCCAGAAGACATTCCCTCCACACAGCTCTAGAATAATTACTAAAACATCATAACCTTCCATGAAAAAGATTGCCCAACCTGAACCTGAATAGCAAAAGACAGATGTTGGCAGAGCTCATAGTTATTGTTTCAGGAATTACACAAGAGCCTGTACAACAGGAATATCTCACCTTAGGTAGAGAGGTAAAACAGTAGGGAAAGAACATGAATCCTGTGACCAGACTATGGATTATAATAAACTGGAGAATAAAAGGAGAAAGGTAAGGCAATGAGCACCTAAGTAGCTGAGAATATTGACATTGTTAAATAGTGATTCATCCCTAGTAGTATAGAAAATATAGTGTAGAAAATTATAGTGATATGTGCTTTCCATTCTCCCTTCCACTTGCTTAATCAATTCAGATAATTAATAACTTTAAGAGCCAGGAATTATATAATAAATATCAAAATCTTCAACTCAGAGACACAAAAGTATAAGCAGAAATGAAGTTTTGTCATCGATGTATTTTCCCCAAATAAAAAATACTTCACCTACTTGGTGCTTCTTTGTTGGCCTCTTTCCACAGTTTAGCTATTGCTCAGGTTTCTATATGTTTGGCATTTTATTCATATACTGAGCTACTACCCTGAAAGTTAAGAAAATCTACTGCATCCAATTCATTAAGCAAAGTGTCAGCCTTGACTTCACTACAGACTTTACTTGGCCCTTAACACAGGAGGTTACTGTTTAAGAAATATTCGTTACTCTCGTAACTGAGTAAACAATATTACTTTGTACACATTCTACCATTTGCCCTCCTAGTCAACCAATAATCAAATGCCAAAGTGCCAGCCAGGTGCCATGTTTTTTTTTTAACTCTTGAAAGATAATATTTGGACATGAATCAATCACCAGAAATGTGTCAGTATTCACAAGCACTATCAGGGGTGAACCTTTCTTATACCCTCATTTATTCTCCACAATACATTGGCTCATGCCAGACAGATGAGCAAAAGACAAAGAGACCTGTCGCGGCTTGCCCTCATAAGGAAACAGGCACTGACAGTTCAGAGAAATGCTTCTTTGCAGTTTCTCCAGCCAGAGAGCACTTCGGTGCGGTTTAGAGATGGCTTTCTCAGTGTAAATTGAGTCTGCCTTAAAATGAAATGTAAACATTGCCATTTTTTTCTTTATTCCATTTAAATGTTTTTCATCATCATTTATCCCCCCTTATACCCTCTTCCACCTGGTTAGAGTGTTGACCCGCAGACCAAAGAATCGTGGGTTCAATTCCGATCAAGGGCACGTACCTTGGTTGCGGTTCAGTCCCCGGCCTTGGTCAAGGTCTTCTCCTATCGATGTTTCTCTGTTTCTCTCTCTGTCCCTCTCTCTCTCTCTCTTTCCCACTCTAGCTGAAGATAAATGGGGAAAAAAATGTCTTCCACTGAGGATTTAAAAAATAAATAAAAGCTACATATCAAGGAAACTAGCTGTGCTCCTAAAAACAGCAACATCCATTTATATGTACTTTACTATTTTTCAAAGCACTTCTATATCTATTATCTTATTTTATCCTCACCACATCCTTGGAAGTAGATAAAGCACAAATTGTTAGTCTCATTTAAAGATGATAAAACAGCCCTGGCTGGTTTGGCTCAGCAGTTAGAGCGTCAACCTGCTGTCCAGAGACCAGGTTCGGTTCCCGCTAAGGACATGTACCTCGGTTGCAGTTTGTCCCCGGCCCTGGTCGGTCGTGCGGGTGGCAGCCACTCGATGTGTCCCTTTCACATCGATGTTTCTCTCTCTCTCTGTTCCTCTCTCTCCCTCCCACTCTACCTGAACAATAAATGGAAAAATGTCCTTGGGTGAGGATAAAAAAAAAATAATTTTTAAAAAGATGATAAAACTGAGGCTCATAGTAAAGTGACATGCTCAAGATCACCCAGCTTGTAAGTTTCAAAGTCAAGATTGGACTCTGACTCAAAGCCCATTGATCTTTTTTTTTTTTCCTTTTATCCTCACCAGAGGACATTTTTCAATATTTTGTTCAGATAGAGTGGGAGGAAGAGAGAGAGAGAGAGAGAGACATCAACTTGAAAGGGACACACCGAGTGGCTGCCACCCGCACGACCCAACCAGGGCCGGGGACAAACTGCAACCGAGGTACGTGCCCTCAGCGGGAACCGAACCCGGGTCTCTCTGGACCACAGGCCGACGCTTTAACTGCTGAGCCAAACCAGCCAGGGCAACGCCCATTGATCTTAAACATGGTATCATGTCTTACTGTCCATCACTGTCCTACTATGGAGAAGCTCTAGCTCCTATAGAATAAAGAATTCAGAAGACCATCAGGTTGTGTATCTCCCATCAATATTAACTTAAAGATGAGCTACTTTGATAGGAAATTGATCTTCACCTTATGAAACATTAGTAATATACATCTCCCATTCAGGGCCATGAATCTCTGCACAGCGGCTATGAATTATTTTAGAACCAAGATAATAGGTATTATTCCAACCATATTCCCCTGAACTGTTTCTAGTGGTTATTGCTTTGAGTAATTTAGCTTGGTTATCTCCTAAGAAGGTAATTTTGAACCTAGGGCCATCATCCTCTTCTAAAAAAAAAGTTAAATGTTAAGTACTTTATCAGGAGACAACACAGTAGATATGATTTGGCACATGGAAGAGTCCTGTAAGAGTAGTTAGACAAGGGAAAGACTTCCAGCTCAGCTACCCAGGATGTGAACTAACTTTATATTAGTCCCTCTTGCACAGTCATTTTTTATTTCCCATTAAACATAAAAGGTAAGAATTAAAATAAATATGAATTTTAAAAGGTTTAAAAACACATTTAAAAAGTACAGATGTGAAATAAAAACCCAGCCAAGCAAAACCCACTACAAACCGATATATGGAATCTTTCCTATAAATTCAAAACAAAACAAACAAAAAACAATCAAATTCAGTTTGGGTGCTAAGGCCAAGAGGGATCATTTCAAATGGAGCAAATTTCACCCACACCACCCCTCATATGAAAGCATCTCACTGGCTTCCTTCTCCATATCTTCCTCCTTCAAATACATATGGGAAGATTCCCAATATTTCCTTACATCGAAATGAATAAAATTACCCTCCAAGAGGAAAGAGGTAAACCACAGAACTTATATGCACATATTCGTAAACAAGGGCCTAGACAATAATGCTGGGAGGGGGGATTGGAAGGAGGGTGTCATTGGGGGAGGGGAGAAATGTCTGTAACAAGACTAAATTAAAAAAATAAAATAAAATAAAATAAAATAAAAATATCCTCCAAGAGAAGGAAAAAATCTGCACTACCTGAATTTGCCAAGTGTTTCCCAGGTTTAACTGTCTCCTTCCAAACTAGAGTAGAACTAGGTCCTAATGTAAGGTCCACTTCAAGAATCACCTTTAGGGACTTCCGGTCAAGACGGCGGGTAGGTAAATGCGGTACCGCGTCCTCCCACAACCACATCAAAGTTACAACTAAACTACAGAACAACCATCCTTCAGAACCGCCTGACATTGAGCTGAATGGAAGCCCTACAACTGTGGAATTAAAGAAGCAGCCACATGGAGACTGGTACGAGGGCGGAGGCCGACAGGCTGGTCCCACACCCACGTGTGGCAGATAAAAATCAGGAGGGTACCTTGGCTGGGAAAATCCTCCCTGAGGACTGAGGGGTCCCCGTCCCACACCAGGCCTCCAGCTCAGGGTTCCAGTGCCAGGAAGGGAATCCCCATAATTTCTGACTGGAAAAACCAACGGGAACTGAGGCTCAGGGAGGCTGAGGCGGCTGGAGCCCCAGGCAGCTCCTTAAAGGGCCCGCACACGGACTTATCGGACTCTCTCCCTCTAAGCTCAGAGGGGAAGCAGCTCGAGGGGCACCAGAGACATACAGGGAAGAACTGAGCTGTTTGGCACTGGAGCGAGGGCTGGAGAGGGGGCTTCCTCAGGGACAAACGTGCTGTCAGAGGCCTTTGCTCCTTTGGTGAGCCCTTCCCTGGGGCGGCAGACAGCCCCCATATCTGGGACTCCAGCAACCTGGCTCACACTGGTAGCCCCGCCCTGGTGATTCCCTGAGGCCCCGCCCCACCCAACTATCAGGCCCACCCAAGCTGTTGCCAGTTGTTTAATCATAGGATTGGCCGATCTGGGATCCTGCTTCAGGTTTTCCTAAATTCTTTCAAACAAGCAGCATCTGGTCTCAGATAGCCCCATACCTCTCATTAAGTAATACACAGAAACAAACACAGGGAGGCAGCCAAAATGAGGAGACAAAGAAACAGGTCCCAAATGAAAGAACAGAACAAAACCCCAAGAAAAGAACTAAGCAAAATGGAGATAAGCAACCTAACAGATGCTGAGTTCAAAATACTGCTTATAAGGATGCTCAATGAACTAAGTGAGAACCTCAGTGAACTTAGTGAGGGCCTCAAGAGCATAAAAAAGGACCAGTCAGAAATGAAGGATGCACAGTCAGAAATGAATGAGGCATTAACTGAAATAAAGAATAATTTACACAGATTCAATAGTAGAGTACGTAAATCCAAGAGGCAAACCATTGATTTGGAATATAAGGAAGCAAAAAACGCCCAATCAGAACAGCAAAAAGAAAAAAGAAGCCAAAAAAAATGAGGATAGTGTAAGGAGCCTTTGGGACAACTTCAAGTGCACCAACATTCGCATCTTGGGGGTGCCAGAAGGAAAAGAGAACAAGAAATCGAAAACCTGTTTGAAACAATAATGGCAGAAAACTGTCCTAACTTGGTGAAGGAAACAGACATACAAGTCCAGGAAGCACAGAGAGTCCCAAACAAGATGAACCCCAAGAGGCCCACACCAAGACACATCATCAGTAAAATGCAAAAGGTTCAAGACAAAGAAAGAATCTTAAAAGCAGCAAGAGAAAAGCAGTTAGTTACGTACAAGGTAGCTCCCATAAGGCTGTCAGCTGATTTCTGAAAATAAACTTTGCAGGCCAGAAGGGAGTGGCAAGAAATATTCAGAGTGATGAAAAGCAAGAACCTACAACCAAGATTACTCTATCCTGCAAAGCTGTCATTTAGAATCGATGGCCATATAAAGACTTTCCCAGACAAGAAAAAGTTAAAGGAGTTCATCACCACCAAACCGTTATTATATGAAATAATGAATACTCTTTTTGAAGAAAAAGATAAAATGTATGAACAAACAAAATGGCAATGAATACATATGTATCGACAATGGAATCTACAAACAAAATGAACAGGCAGAACAGAAACATTCTCATAGATACAGAGAACATTTTGTTGGCTGCTAGATGGGAGGGGGGTTGGGGGAATGGGTGAAAAAGGTGAAGGGATTAAGAAGTACAAATTCATTGCTAGACTGACAAACCTCAAAGGGAAAGGGGTTGTGGGGGGGGGAAATAAACCAAAGAACTTATATGTATAACTAACGGACACAGACAATAGTGTGCGAAAAGGCGGGAGGGGGGCAGGAGTGGGGAGGAGGGGGTCAATGGGGAAAAAATGAGGAACATCTGTAATACATTCTACAATAAAGATTTAAAAATATATATATATACAAAAATAAAAAAAAAACCACCTTTAACTTTATCACTAGAGATCATTTGTAATTACTTCAAAACAATGATCAGTGGAGGAAAGGAGGGAATAAAGAAATGTCATTCCCACAGCTGCTCATTCCAAAATTGAATTTTTTTCTAAGATTCTATTTAGAAGGCAAATTGTTACATGCTGTGTATGCTATAGAACTTAAGAAAATTTGTTTTGGTCTAGGGATAAATTTTTTTTTTCTGTTAATCCTCACTCAAGGATCTTTTGCCATTGATTTTTTTTTTTTATCCTCACCCGAGGACATTTTTCCGTTTTTTTTTTTGTTGTTGTTGTTCAGATAGAGCGGGAGGGAGAGAGAGAGAGAGAGAAACATCGACGTGAAGGGACACATCGAGTGGCCACCACCCGCACGACCAACCAGGGCCGGGGACAAACTGCAACCGAGGTACGTGCCCTTAGCGGGAACCAAACCCAGGCCTCTCTGTACCGCAGGCCGACGCTCCAACCGCTGAGCCAAACCAGCCAGGGCGCCATTGATTTTTATGGAGAGTAGAGAGTGAGAGAGAGAGAAACATTGATGTGAGAGAGACACACCGACTGGCTGCCTCCCAAATGACCCTGACTGGGGCCAGGGATCAAACCTGCAACCCAGGTACATGCCCCTGACTGGACTCAAACCCATGACCCTTCAGTCCTCAGGCTGTTGCTCTAACTGCTAAGCAAAACCAGCCAGGGCTAGGGCTGCATATTTTTTTTAAAAACTGGTGCCACATGGAAAATAAGATGCCCTAACTAACTATAAAAATCTTTACCAACCTGCTTTTAAATTAACCTGTCAAATACTGCTTGATTTTTACTGTCTAAACAATAATTTTATGGGATGTAGTATATCAGCATATTGTACTTCAGCTATAAAAAAATATCAACCACACAAAATTTGCAGTAGCTTTAAAATCAGTCTGTGGCCCAGCCAGTATGGCTCTGTGGGTTGAGGGTTATCCCATGAACTGAGAGGTCCTGGTTTGATTCCCATCAGGGCACATGCCCAGGTTGCAGGCTCGATCCCCAGTAGAGGGCATGCAGGAGGTGGCCCACTGATGTATCTCTCTCACACTGATGTTTCTACCTCTCTCTCTCTTCCTCTCTCGCTCTTAAAAAAAAATCAATAGAAACGTATTTTTTTAAAAATCATTTCATGGCTCATGGGCAGAACATTTTAAAATTCTATCTATGTGTTTTAACTTCCTATATATATCATTATGACATTTTCAATACACTTATTTGTCCAAGGAAACATGACATATAAAGTATGCCAGAATTGCCCAGCTGGTGTGGCTCAGTGGTTGAGCATCGACCCATGCATTCAGGGGTCACTGGTTCGATTCCTGGTCAGGGCACATGTCCAGGTTGTGGGCCTGATCCCCAGTGGAGGGGCATGTAGAAGGTGGTCAATTAGTGTTCTCTCTCATCGATGTTTTTCTCTCTCTCTCCCTCTCCCTTCCTCTCTGTCTAAAAATCAATAAAGAAAAACAAATTTTTTTAAGTATTCCAGCATAACATATCTTGAGATAAAAGGATAAACCATATGATCTCAAAATTTCCTCTAGTCAATGATTCATAATGTTGAAACTAATTTTATTTTATTTTTTTCATTTCATTTATTTATTTATTTAAATTAATTAATTTATTTTTGTTACAGATGTTTTGAAACTAATTTTAAAACTAAGACATTACATCCCAATTATGGACTGACCATACCCTTTTCACATTACCTTTTTCTGGTTGAAACAGTACATACTGTGTTTTACACTGACCTATACTTAAGCTTGAATCCATGGTTATCAAAAGAAAGAACTGTATTTTTTAAAAATTTTACAAAACTTATTTTTTTTTTTTTTTTTTTAATCCTCACACGAGGACATTTTTTCATTTTTTATTCAGATAGAGTGGGGAGGGAAAGAGAGAGAAAGAAACATCGATGTGAAAGGGACACATCGAGTGGCTGCCACCTGCACAACCCAACCAGGGCCGGGGACAAATGCAACCAAGGTACATGCCCTTAGCGGGAACCGAACCCGGGCCTCTCCGGACCACAGGCCCACGCCCCAACCGCTGAGCCAAACCGGCCAGGGCGACAAAACTTATTTTTTAAATTACACCTAGACATTTTAAATATTTTAAAAAATTATTAACCTATATAGAAAAACTATTCAAGCCTTGCCACTTTAATCTTGTTTCTGTTTATTATTTCTTTTCTAGGGGGAATTGCCCAGTGTTCGCTCTAAGTTCCATGTCCTTTTTCTCCTCTTTGTGGCCTGCATGTTTTTTGTCAGCCTTGTGATTCTCTTTGGTTACCATTGTTGGCTTGTCAGCAGAAACAAAACCACCTTAGGTAAGACTGGATATTAAGACTAGGAAAAAAATATTAATGTATGTCACAGTAACCTGTGGATTGTTCCCAAGAAAGAGAAAACCTTTCAGTGAAGCATTTTAGCTGCAGTGACATTCCTTTGCCTTTAAACTGAGACAAATGTAAACCAGTTTCACCAAACTAGAGAGCCATGTGACTGAAGCTCACACGGGGAAGAGAGCACTAGTGAATGAAACCTCATGCAAAGCCAACATGACCATTGTTCCTTACAGTTCAGTTTCGGGGATAGCTCTCCAGATTTACAGCTTGAAAATTTTGAAAAAAGTGTTCACATGCAGAAGTGAAGGAAAGAATCAGTGCAGAAGGGAATGCTAGAAGTTTGAAGTAAGGGTCTATAAACAGGAAAAAAGTTTCATTCCTCTATACTCTGGGCTGTTATTTGGAGAACTATATTTGTGATGAATTTCAGTGCAACAATGTTGTCTTCTATGGTAAAAGAAATATTTATATTGTATACAAATAATTCATGATGAGTGAGGAGAAAGGGTCAAAATGTTGAATATTTAGGTAAAATAAAATTGAGGAAAGTTTAGTACAAAGCCACTCAACTCATAGTCATTAAGGTAATTATAGTTCACCCATTTGCATTATTTTCTGGAATAAAATTCAGTTTCTTACAGTGCAGGCTTCAGCATGAACATCTTCATTTCTGAAATGTCTCAAAAACAAATCAATGTTCTTACTATCTCTTTATGAGTAATTTTTGGTCCAGCTTTAAAGATGGACACTATTTGGCTGTTGTTGCCAAGTAGATTCAAATTAAGTGCTATTAAATTTATTATTTTACTCCTTACATGCAGCAGTACAAAATATATACTATGCCCATGGCTGCTTAATTATTTCCACCATCATGTGTTTCTTTCTGCCCCCCCCTTTTATAAAGAGAGTACCAATTTTTTGTATTTAATAACAAACTTATTTTATATTAAGAGGTTAAAATGGTTTTTACTAAGTAATTAAGAACGAAGGGCCTATGCTACCATAGCAGAAATGTATCATAGAACCCAGTTGCATTCATGGAGAACTGTAAAATCATGAAAGTCCTGAAAAGTATTCCTTTGTTGCTTTCTTCCTCTTTTATTCAACTCCCCCACCCTGCCCCAGAGGCCTTCTGTACTCCAGTGTTTACAAGTGGTCCAAAGAAAAATGGATTCAACCTTGGCTTCATCAAAAATATCCAGCAGGTGTTTGGAGACAACAAGAAGTTCTGGTTAATACCTATCGGGTCCAGGTAGGTAAAATCAAAGAAGTTGATTTTAGAGAGCGAGGAAGGGAGAGGGAGAGAGAAACATTGATGAGAGAGAACATCGATTGGCTGCCTCCTGCATGCCCCCCACTGGGAATCGGGCCCACAACCTGGGCATGTGCCCTGACGGGGAATTGAACCAGCGACCTCTTGGTGCGTGGGTCAATGCTCAACCACTGAGCCACATCAGCCAGGCCCTAAGTTTTTCATTTCTAAGTTAGCAAAGACAAATCAGGATGTAAGGGTATGATAAAATAGGCATTCTCATACTTTTTTGGTAGCAGTGTAAACTGGTACAACTCTTTTATAAATGAATTTGGCAATATGTACCTAAAAATCGTAAAAATGTACAGATCCCTTGTCCCAATAATTTCATTTCTGAGAATCTGTTATAAGAACAGAGACAAACTGGACACAAAAATGTTTATCACTACATTATTTCCAGCCAATAATTAGGATACAACCTAAAGTCACAATATGGAAATGTATATATCTATATAAATTATACAGTCAAAAGTAATGGTGATAAAGACTGTGTCACAATAAGGGGAAATGCTTACTATATTTTAAGTGACAAAAAGGTAGAATTCAAAATGGTATGTACACTGTAATATCATTTCAGTGAGATGTGGTTCACTTGTGTTAGTTTTTAAGCAACCTGGATAGTGACGAATACATTTTTACTTTTTGATTTATTAGAGAGCACTCTGATATTTATTTAAAGCTAATATATATATATATATTTTTTTTTTCTTTATTGATTTCTTTTTTAGAGAAAGAGGAAGGGAGAGGGAGAGAGAGATAGAAACATCAAGGAGAAAGAACATCCACTGTCTGCCTCCTGCACGCCCCCCACCGGGAATCTGGCACACAACCTGGGCATGTGCCCTGATTGGGAACCGAACCCATGACCTTTTGGTGTATGGGTCGATACTCAACCACTGAGCCACACCTGCCAGGCTAAATCTGATATATTTAAAAAATAAATCTGTAAGATAAAAAATTAAAAATATTCACAAATAGGACTTCCAGTTAAGATAGAACCATAAGTAAATGCTGTGGTCTTTTGCTCCCATGACTACATTAAAATTACAACTACATTATAGAACAATCATCCTGGAGAATCATCTGATGACTAGCTGAATAGAACTCTATAAATAAGGATATAAAGAAGAAGCCATATCAAGACTGGTAGGAGGTGTGGAGACTGGAAATGGGCAGGTCCCACACCCATGAGTCATGGTAAAGAACTGGGAGGGAGCCCTGGCCAGTTTGGCTCAGCGGTTAGAGCGTCGGCCTGCGGTCCGGAGAGACCCGGGTTCGGTTCCCGCTAAGGGCACGTACTTCGGTTACAGTTTGTCCCCGGCCCGGGTTGGTCGTGCGGGTGGCAGCCACTGGATGTGTCCCTTCACGTCGATGTTTCTCTCTCTCTCCCTTCCTCAATCTTCCTCCCACTCTATCTGTACAAAAAATGGAAAAATATCCTCGGGTGAGGATAAAAAAAAAAAAAAAAAGAACTGGGAGGGATAGCTCCCCTGTGGAGGTTCCCCCTGAGGAGCAGTAGGTCTCAGCCCCACACTGCACACCCCAGATCAGAACACTAGCACTGGGAAGTGGAGTACCTACATCATCTGGCTGTGAAAATCAGTGTGGATTCCATCTGAGTGAGATGGAGGGTTGCTGTAGACCCAGGCATCTTCTTAAAGGGCCCAAGCACAGACTCACTCAATTACGAAAACTTACTCTGAGCCTGAGTGAAGAGACAGTAGCTCAAAAGGCATCAGGGACATACCTGGGAGAAACTTAGTTGTGTGGCTTCAGGGCAAGAGCTGTAGGGGCAGCCACTGTTTTTCCTATGCTGAGTCCTACTCCCATACAACCTGTATTCACAGTCAGGCACCAAATCAGAGTCTGCATTAACCTGGTAAATATACCTGACCTCACCCTGGTGACTCCCTATGACCCCCACCCTACCCACCCATCTAACTCCAGCATAGCGCAAGTCTCCTTCAGTGTTGTTTCTTACAGGCAGAGGGCCATAGTCCATGCTGGAGACTTTCCTAGAAACTCTCAAAGGTCCACAGGCCCCAGGCAGGCAACAGCTCGCCTCTGTGTTACCTGTGCCTCTTGCTGAATGCTCCAAGGCCTAGAACTGGTGGCAGCTGGCTTAGTTAAGCAGCATGGCATCTCGCATGTGACTCTGGGCACACAACAGGCAGCTAGCAATCACGCATCACTTTGTGATTCCTAACAGTTCACCCCAGGTGGAACACAGATAAAGGCTGAACTGGGCCTGCACCAGAGCCCCTTTCAAGAGGCCACAGAACCAACACACCCAGTGACCAGGTTCAGACCACAAAAGAATACCACCCTATTAGCTTCACAAACAGCATGCCCAAGGGGTGGTCTCACTAGACACTAGAGCACCAATGGGGGAAATCCTACTCCGTGAGGTCAACCCCCACACAACAGCTCTTACCCTGTGGTCCTGACCAGCTCTCACAACTAGTCATCCTGAGAGTCAGCCACACCCACTGACATGCTAACAACAATCAATATCATCCAGCAGAAAATCAATAAGAAACAGAGGCCTTAAATGACACATTTAACTAGATAGATTTAATTGATATTTTTAGAGCATTATACTCCAATGCAACAGAATATACATTTTTTTCAAGTATCCATGAAACATTTTCCAGGATAGACAACACGTAAGGCATTAAAACAAGTCTCAATAAATTTGAGAAGATTGAAATTGTAACAAACATCTTCTCTGATCACAATGGTATAAAACTACAAATTAATTACATAAAGAACACTGGAAAACAATTACATGGAGGCTAAATAACATGTTACTAAACAGTGAATAGGTTAACAATGACATCAAGGAAGAAATCAAAAGACACCTTGAGAAAAATGAAAATGAGAACACAACCCAAAACCTATGGGACACAGTGAAAGCTGTCCTAAGAGGGAAATTCATAGCATTACAGGCCTACTTCAAGAAGCAATAAAAATCTCAATAAACAATATAATCTTATACCTAAGTCACAAAACCATAAAAATCCTAGAAGAATATATCAGCAGTAAAATTTCTGATATATATCATAGCATAATTTTTTCTAATATATCTCTTCAAGCAAGGGAAACAAAGGAAAAGATTAACAAATGGGATTGCATCATACAAAAATGTTTTTGCACAACAAGGGAAACCATCAACAAAACTAAAAGGCAACTTACTGGATGGGAGAAGATATTCACTAATGATACATCTGATAAGGAGTTCATATCCAAAATTCACAAAACAATCTGCCCAGCCAGTGTGGCTCAGTGGCTGAGTGTAGACCCATGAACCAAAGGGTCACCAGTTTGATTCCCAGTCAGGGCACATGCCCAGGTTGTGGGCCAAATCACCATTGGGAGGCATGCAGGAAGTGGCCAGTCGATGTTCTATCTCATTGATGTTTGTATCTCTCTCCCTCTCCCTTCCTCTTTCTCAAAAATCAATAAAGAAAAAAAATTTTTTAAGCCAATTAGAAAGCGAATAGAGGATCAAGAAGTCTGTTAAGTTTCAGTAAAACACATTTTTGAACAGGATAAAATGCATAGATAATATCAAATGAATAATGCAAAAGTCACTCCTACAAATTTGGAATACATTCAGATATATAAAATCAAATGTTCAAATTGTACCCTACTTTAGCCAGAGCCAGCTCAGTTTCTTCCAATGCATTCCATCTGTTGGTGGCCAGAAATTAACCTGGGAGGTGGTCCTAGGTTAACATAAATATTCATAAAGTGGATTCCACATGCAGATATTGCACCCAGAATCTACACTCTTAGGAATGCCTCACTCAGGCTCTCTTTTCCAATTTCTGATAACCTTTCTGTCATACAAACCAAACAGTGAGACATTCAGACATTATTATCTATCACCAATTCACAGCAATTTATCTCCACTGTATTCAATGATTCTGAATCTGCTAATCCTGTTTGAAAATTTAGAAGCAATAAAATAGTGGGATATAAATTGGGATCATCAGCATTAAATGATATTTATGAAGCATTTTATTTTTATTTATTTATTTATTTTTTAATCCTCACCCGAGGATATTTTTCCATTTTTTGTACAGATAGAATGGGAGGGAGAGAGAGGAAGGGAGAGAGAGAGAGAAATATCGACGTGAAGGGACACATCGAGTGGCTGCCACCCGCACGACCAACCAGGGCCGGGGACAAACTACAACTGAAGTACGTGCCCTTAGCGGGAACCGAACCCGGGTCTCTCTGGACCGCAGGCCGACACTCTTAACCGCTGAGCCAAACTGGCCAGGGCTGAAGCATTTTATGCACACATAAGATGTTTTTGTTTGTAAGCAACTCTTTAACTTGTTTCTCACAATGCTCAGTCAACATTGATGCAAAAAAAAAAAATGAACAAGACACAGAAATTGAAAGCAATAGAGCAACTAAATGATGCTGTTGTAAGATTCTGTTCTATTGTGGCTCTAACCAATAATCTAAATGGTTTAAATCTTGCTGAGAATTTCCTTCTTATTTCTAATACAGTTATTTATTACCTTACAAAAACATCTATGTTAGCTGTAAGAGCTCACTGCCTTCCTTTCCCCACTAGCCCTGGTGATGGACACTCGTTCCCTATGAGGTCTATGAATGAATCACAGAATCCACTGCTAGCAAATGAAGATCCCTGGGAAGACAATGATGATGACAGCCGAGGTAAGCTCAAAAGAAAGGAATTCTCTTCTCCACCCTGCAGACCAAGCACTAATAAAGACCATGTTCACACAACCAATGTAGTGTAGTGAGAAAATTATGTCCAGAGAGATTATATAACATGTCAACCTCGTAAGTGCCATTTGAATGGAGAAGGACAGGTATTTGTTTAGCAAACATGAGTGGTTTAGGTAGGATTAGATGGTAGCTTGGGAGGTTCATTACCAGCTTTGTGATCCCATAATTAATAACCAGTCAGGTAAATCAGAAAATATAATCAAGAGTGTTGTGAATTTTTGTAAACAAGTTTGCCAGTTGGTCACTCATTGTCCTTTGCTTGAGTTCATTCAATCTGCTGCAGCAGTGTACCTTTCTCTACCCTGATTCATTCACAGTGGTTACATTTTCTCTAAAATGTCATTCGCATTCTCTTTTATAATGGTTTAAATACATGAAAAACTAAAAGCATTGCAGGCAAGGCTACACAGCATGCAGCCTACCTTTCTAAAAAGCAGAGGAGCAAAGTAAAAATAAGGAAGCAGAACTTTGCCCTTTCACTCTTTTCCCACCAGATTATTGGGTAATTCTGAGATATTTTTGTGAAGAGCCGAAAGAAAGTTAAGCTCTCATGCCATGCAACCCCCATTTGCCACCTATTCTTTGTCTTCGCGTAATGCTGTGCTTACTAGTGTGTCTCCAACATTTGTTTATGTTACTAATAACAGGCTTCAGAGAGTAACTTTTAGTGGCTGGTCCCAATCATACAGTAGCTGACAGAAATGTTCAGTAATAACTTGAGGCTCATTAAGGTGGGGAGCAGAGTTGGGAAACAAGCCTTTCTAAATGTTCACCCAGATTCTGTACCTGGAAGTCCAGTTTTAGAGTGAGTCATGTTGGTAAGTCTCAGGAAGGCAAAACAGTCCAAAATCCATATTTACAGGAGGGAAGAGTTCTTGCCCAGCCCAAAGAACTTGTAACATAAGAAACTCCTTTACCTTCTGACTGTATTTTGCCTTACCTTCCTTCAGCTATCAGTCATTTTATAACAGACTTTTACTTATATCAGTTACTAGTAAAGGTAATAATTTTTATTTTGGTACTAAAAAACCCAAACTAGCCCTGGCTGGCTTGGCTCAGTGGTTAGAGCGTCGGCCTGTGGACCAGAGAGACCCGGGTTCGGTTTCCGCTAAGGGCACGCACCTCAGTTGCAGTTTGTCCCCGGCCCTGGTTGGGTTGTGCAGGTGTTAACCAGTCGATGTGTCTCTCTCACATTGATGTTTCTCTCTCACGCTTCCTCCCTCTCTCCCTCCCGCTCTATCTGAAGATAAATGCAAAAATGTCCTCGGGTGAGGATTAAAAAAATAATAAAATAAAAAACCCTAACTAATAGAAATCAGTCTTCAGGTCACTACATTATGAAGTTATTTTCTTGAGTTAGTTTTCAATCCCAGACTTGATCAAAGATATTCAATCATAAAAAGGTATACAATTTTATAATTTACAAAGTACTTTCATGTATTTTTTTCATATTTTGGTCTCCCACAACGGTCAGGTTCTGTAGGCATCATTATTAATACCATTCCCATTTTATAATTGAGGAAACCGAGACTTTAAAATGTTAAATAACTTATCCAACATTACATAGCAAGAGACAGAACTTGAATTTAAAGTAAGGTATTCTGATTCCAAATTCAGGATTCTGTCCAATATAATGCTATGTCTGACCTTTGGACAAATACATCTGAGAACTGTGTTGCAATTAGATGCCATCTTGTTATCCGATAAATTCAACAGCTTCCTAACATAAATTGTGAAATCATAGACTATAAACTGCCTTTAGTTTTAGCAAGACCACTGTGCTATCCCAGATATATGAGGGTTTTTAAAACTCCATTGAAACAGATTCCACAACCTTCCTTTATTATCCATTCTACTAACAAATTCAGCTATTAGAAAACTGTGCTTTTCTCTAACACAAGTTCTTATGGTTCACAATTTGTACAGCAGATTCTTTGTTGTTGTTGTTTTTTTATTTAATTGAATTTATTGAGGCAACACTAATTAATAAAATTATACAGATTTCAGGTGTACAATTCTATAATACATTATCTGTATATGGTATTGTGAGTTCACCACTCCAAGTCCAGTCTCCTTCCATCACCATTTATTCCCCCTTTATCCTCTTCTACCTTCCCCCACCCCCTTTACCTCTGGTAATTATCATGCTATTGTCTGAATTTTTTTTTGCTTAATGTCTTCACCATTTTCAACCAGGCCCACAATCACCCTCCCCTCTGACATATGTCAGCCTGTACTATGTGTGCATGCCTCTGGTTCTATTTTGTTCATCAGTTTATTTTGTTCATTAGATTCCACATATAAGGGACATCATATGGTACTTGTCTTCCTCTGACTGGCTTATATCACTTAACATAATAATCTCCAGGTTCTTCTATGCTGTCTCAAATGGTAAGAGATCCTTCGTTTTACGGCCACATACTATTTCATTGTGTAAATGTACCACAGCTTTTTTATCCACTCATCTACTGACGGGCCCTTGGGCTGTTTCTAGATCTTGGCTATTGTAAACAGTGCTGCTATGAACATAGGGGTGCATATACTCTTTTGGACCAGTGTTTCATGATTCTTAAGGTATATTCCCAGAAGTATCTTTTTTTTTCTTGTAATGGTAAATGGGATTTTTTTTTATCCTCACCCGAGGACATTTTTCCATTTTTTTGTACAGATAGAGTGGGAGGGAGAGAGAGGAAGAGAGAGCGAGAGGGAAACATCGATGTGAAAGGGACACATCGAGTGGCTGCCACCCGCACGACCAACCAGGGCCGGGGACAAACTGCAACCGAGGTACGTGCCCTTAGCGGGAACCGAACCTGAGTCTCTCTGGACCTCAGGCGGACGCTCTAACCGCTGAGCCAAACCGGCCAGGGCTAAATGGGATTTTTTTGAATGTTCATTATTGGTGTATAGAAATTCCACTGATACGTGGATCTTATTTTTGTATTCTGCTACTTTGCCAAATTCATTTATTAAATCTAACAATTTTTTTCATGGAGTCTTTCAGGTGTTCTGTGTACAATATCGTGCCATCTGCGAATAATGATAGTTTTACTTCCTCCTTTCCAATTTGGGTACCTTTTATTTTTTCTTCTTGTCTGATCACTGTGGCTAGGGTTTCCAATACTATGTTGAATAAGAGTGGTGAAAGTGGACAACCTTGTCTCTTTCCTATTCCAAATCATTGAGTATGATGTTGGCTGTGGACTTGTCATATATGGTCTTTATTATGTTGAGGTATGTTCCTTCTATTCCCACTTTGGTGAGAGTTTTTATAAAAAAAATGGGTGCTGGGCCCTGGCCAGTTTGGCTCAGCGGTTGAATGTTGGCCTGCGAACCAGAGAGTCCCAGGTTTGATTCCTGCTAGGGGCATGTACCACAAAAAAAAAAAAAGAAAAAGAAAAAGAAAAAAGAAATGGGTGCTGGATTTTGTCAAATGCTTTTTCTGTCTATTGATATAATCATGTGATTTTTATACTTCATTTTGTTTATATGATGTATCACATTTATTGATTTGTGAATAATATACCAGCCATGTATCCCAGAAGTAAATCACCCTTGGTCAAGGTGTATGATCTTTTTTTTTTTTTTTTTTTTTTGGTGCATGCCCTTAGCGGGAACCGAACCCCAGACTCTCTGGTCCACAGGCTGACGCTCAAACCACTGAGCCAAACCAGCCAGGGCTATGATCTTTTCAATGTATTACTGGATCCAATTTGCTAATATTTTCCTGAGGATTTTAGCATCTATGTTCATCAGGGCTATTGACCTATAATTTTCCTTCTTTGTAGTGTTTTTATGTGGTATTGGAAATAGGATAATGCTGGCCTCATAAAAAGGACTTGGAAGCCTTCCCTTTTCTTGAATTTTTTTTGAATAGTTTGAGGATGAAAGATTAGTCCTTCTTTGAATGTTTAGTAAAACTTGCCTGTAAATCCACATTGTCCAAGACTTTTATTTTCCTGGAGTTTTTTTTTTTTTTAACTGCTTCAATTTCATTAGTTGTTATCAGCTTACAGGTTTTTTGATTCCTCCTGATCAAAGCAATAAAAAATAAAATTTTGAGGAAAAAAGAAGAAATCCCCCCAAAAACAACCAAGTAAAGTTTGGTTCAGCAGATTTTAGTGCCTGCTAGGATTTCACTTTGGATCCTCCTGCTCTTATGTTGTGTGAGGCTGTTTTAGGGCCTCCAGGAGGTACTTTTGTACCAGCCAATGTCAAAAGCTGTCCAACTTTGGCTCTCGGAGGCCTGTTAGAAGCTTTAAGTGATTCACAGCTTGTGGCTGCTTTCACTGGCCTTGTCTTCCCAAGGTAGGGGCCAAGTTGAGCTCTTAGGTTGGCTTTTTAGCAGCACGGACCCCAAGGCAGGTGGAGGATATGTAACCAGACTATTTCTCTGTCCTCAGCTAACCAGAATCCCTCTTAGGCAGTCCTGTTGGGTCTGCTGGAAGCCAGGAGTTTCTGTCAGCTCTCCTATGAGAGAGTAATACCAGCCAGGTTCCAGGAAATGTGGGGGATGTGTGCACCCCACAGCCAGACTGACACTCACTGAGACTGCTGCTTCCTGGGGCTGCCTCCTCAGCTAGGTTTATGGTGCGGGGTGGCGCAAGCGGGATTCCGTAGGGTGAGGGGGAGCTGTATCCCAGGGTTAGGGTATTTGCCTTTGCACAGGTTCCAGACGTTAGGAGGGTTTGTGCCTCTCAGGAGGAATGGCCACTGCGATATCAGGGGCATGACTCAGCACAGGTCCCCGCAGCCTTCTCTGCCGTTCTCCCCAACTCCTTCCACCACTGTCTCTCCTTAGGAGACTCCAGTCCGTACCTCCCTCCCTCCACCTAAACCTAGTGTAAGTGTCTGGGAACAAAAATGCTTTGCGCCAGCCTTTTATAAGAAGTAGCTTTGCCTCCAGGCAGCTCAGCTCTGGCTGCTGGAAGCCTGTTGCTAACTCTGGCTGGCCAGGCTGGAGTGTCTTAGCTCCGGTCCTGGCTTCTCTCCCCTCGGGAAACCCTCTTCAACCTTGGCCCATGCCTCCAGAGAGGTTGGCTAGTGCCTTTCACGACACCACCCTACCTACCAGTCTCAGGGTTGTTTCTCTCATTCTTTGTTTAAAAGTCTCTTCAGCCAGTCTTCAGCTGTTATTTCAGGGCAAATATTCCCCAATTTAGTTCTAATTCCAGTTAGAGGGTATTAGAGGGTAATTCTGGAAGAGATGGGAGAAAGATCCATTTACTCTGCCACCGTCTTCTGCCCTCCTCTGTTCTTTCTTTTTTTTTCTTTCTTCTTTCTTTCTTTCTTTCTTTCTTTCTTCTTTCTTTCTTCTTTCTTTCTTTCTTTCTTTCGTTTCTTCTTTCTTCTCTTGTCTTCTTCGTTCTTTCATTCTTTCTTCCTTCTTTCCTTTCTTCTTTTCTTCTTCCTTCCCTTTCTTTTCGTTCTTTTTTTCTTTCCTTCGTCTTGTCTTCATTTCTTTCGCTATATCCTTCTCCTTCTCTTCCTTTCTTCTTTCTTCTTTCCTCTGTCTTCCTTTCTTCCTTTCTTCCTTTCATGTTTTTATTGATTTTTTGAAGAGACTTTCTTTCCTCCATTGTATGTTTTTGGATTCTTTGTCAAAAATTATTTGTCCATATACATGTGGGTTTATTTATGGGCTCTCAATTCTGTTCCACTGTTATGTGTGCCTGTTTTTATGCCAATCCTATGCTGTTTTTATTATCTTTGCTCTATAGTATAATTTGAAGTCAGGAAGTCTGATACCTCTGGCTTAGTTCCTTTTTCTCAGAATTGCTTTGGCTATTCAAGGTCTTTTGTGGTTCCATACAGATGGGATAAGGTTTTTTTTTTCTTCTGTTTATTAAAAAATGTCATTGGGATTTTTATTTGCTTTGGATAATATGGATATTTTAACTACGTTGCTTCTTCTAATCCATGACCACAGAACATCTTTCCATTTTATTGTATTCTTTTCAATCTCTTTTAATAACACTTTGTAGATTTTAGTAGGTCCTTCACATACTTCATTAAGTTTGTTGCTAGCTATTTTTTTTGTTGGAATTGCAAAAGGAATTGGTTTTTTTCTTATTTCTTTTTCTGAAATTTTATTGTTAGTATATAAGAATGCAGTGCATTTTTGTACATTTATTTTATATCCTACCACTTTATTATATTTGTTGATTGTTTCTAATAATTTTTGGTGGAGTCTTTAGGGTTTTCTATATAAACAATCATGTCATCTGCCAAAAGTGACTCTTTTACTTCTTCATTCCCAATTTGGGTGCCCTTTGTTTTCTCTCTTGCCCGATTGCTCTGGCTATGACTTCCAGTGCTGTGCTGAATTACAGTGGTGAGAGTGGACATCCTTTTCTTGCTCCTTATCTTGGAAGAAAAGCTTTCTGTTTTTCACCACTGAATATGATATTAGCTCAGGGTTTGTCATAAATGGCCTTTATTATGTTGAGTTACTTTACTTCTATACTCATTTTATTGAGTGTTTTAATCATAAATGGATGTTGTGTCTTATCCAATGCTTTTTCTGCATCCATTGATAAGATCATATGATTTTTATCCCTGCTTTTGTTAATGTGTCGTATTACATTGATTAATTTGCATATGTTGAACCATCCTTGTGCCCCTGGAATGAACCTCACTTGATCATGATGCATTATTTTTTTAATGTATTGTATTCAATTTGCTAGTATTCTGTTTAGGATTTTTGAATCTGTACTCATCAGGGATATTGTTCTGAAGTTTTCTTTTTTGTGCTATCCTTGCCAGATTTTGGTATCAGGGTTGCGTTGGCCTGATAAAATGTGTTTGGAAGTATTACCTCTTTTTCAATTTTCTGAGAGAGTTTGAGATTAATAGGTATCAAATCTTCTTTGAATGTTTTGTAGAATTCACTAATGAAGCCATCTGATCCAAGACTTTTTGAGCTTTTTGGGGTTTTTACGGTTGTTTCAATGTCCTCATTGTTGACCATTCTATTTAGATTTTTTAGTTCTTCATAATTCAGTCTAGGAAAGTTATATATTTCTAGGAACTTATCCATTTCTTCTAGGTTATTGAATTTGGTGGCATATAGTCTTTCACAGTAATCTAGTATGACTTTGTATTTCTGTAACATCTGTGGTAACTTACTTCTTATTTTGTTTATTTGAGTCTGTTTTTCCTTTTTCCATAGTGAGTCTAGGCAGAGTTTTTTCAATTTTATTAATCTTTTCAAAGAACCAGCTCTTTGTTGCATTAATTTTTTATATAGTTTTATTGTTCTCTATTTCATTCAATGCTGCTCTAATTTTCATTATTTTCTTTCTTCTGCTGACTTTGGTTTGCTTTTGTTTTTCTTATTTCTAGTTCTTGAAGATAAAATGTCAGATTGTTTACTTGGGATTTCTCTTGTTTCTAGAGATAGGCCTGTAATGATATAAACTTCCCTCTTACTACTGCTCTTTTTTTTTTACTTTAAAATTTAATTAATTTTTATTATAGGTGTTTTTCCTTTTCCCCCCATTTACACCCTCTTTCCATTTCCACCCCACCCCCAGCATTGTTGTCTATGTCCATTGGTTATGCTTATATGTATAAGTCCTGTGGTTTCTTTCTTTCCTCGTTTACTACTGCTTTTTCTGCTTTCCAAGAGTTTTGATATGTCGTACTGTCATCCTCATTTGTCTCTATATATCTTTTAATCTCTACTTTTATTTCTTCTTTGACTGAGTCATTTTTTAGTACCATGTTGCTCAATCTCCACATATTTTGGGCAGTTTTTACTCCTTTTTGCAGTTGATTTGTAATTTCAAAGCCTTGTGATTGAAGAAGTTCTTTGGTATGATTTCAATCTTCTTAAAAACTTATTTAGGCTACTTTTGTGTCCCAACATATAGCCAATATTTGAGAAAGTTCTATGTGCACTGGAGAAGATTGTATAATCTGACGTTCTGTGATGAAAGGCTCTGTACATGTCAATTATGTCCATTTGGTCTAATGTGTCATTTAAGGCTGCTATTTCTTTATTGATTTTCTGTTTGGATGATCTATTTATAGCTGTCACGGGAGTATTTAGGTGCTCAACTATCATTGCATTTTTGTCAGTTTTTTCCTTTATTTCTGTTAGTAATTGTCTTATATAGGGTGTCCCAAAAATGCATACACAAAACAATGTAATTATAAAACCAGTGTTTATTAAAATACATTTCATTTTCAAAATGTAATAGAATCTACAGACACCTTGTATACATCTTTTGGGACATTCTGTATATTTTGATGCTTCCTGATTTGAGAAGTGTTATGTCTTCTTGATGTAATATCTCCTTTATTTTTATAAAATGTCCATTTTAGTCTCTTATTACTTTTGTTATCTTAAAATCTATTTTTTAAAATCTTGAAATCTTAAAATACATTTTTTCAGCTATAAATATGGCTACACCTACTTATCTATGGATGGTACTTGCTTGGAGAATCATTTCCACCCTTTCACTTTGAATATACCTTGGTCTTTGTAGCTCAGATGTGTCTCCTGAAGGCAGCATATGGTTGGGTTTTCTTTTTTGATCCAATCTGCTACCCTGTGCCTTTTTATTGGTGAATTCAGTCCATTTACATTTAGAGTGATTTTTTTTTTTCTTTATTGACTTTAGAGAGAGAGGAAGGGAGAGGAAGGGAGAGATAGAAACATTGATGAGAGAGAAAATCGACTGGCCGCCTCCTGCATGCCCCCCACTGGGGATTTGGCCCACAACCTGGGCATGTGCCCTGACCGGGAATCAAACCAGTGACCTCTTGGTGCAACCACTGAGCCACACCAATCAGGCCTAGGGTGATTATTGATGTATGAGGATTGTCTATAGCCATTTTATCTTTTGTTTCTGGTAGCTCTATGCCTCCATTGGTTCTTTTCCTTTGTGTTTGTTGTTTTTGTTTGGTGGAATTCCATAATCGTTTTTCTGTTTGTTCTTTTTTAAGTTATGTGTCTCAGTTGTGGGGGTTTTTTTTTGTTTTGTTTTGTTTTGTTTTTGCATGTGGTTACCACTAGATTTATGAAAAAGGAAGTTTCATATATACAGTAGTCTTTTTTTTTTAATGCATCTGATCTCCATCCTCCTTTGCAAATTCAGATCTTTACCCTCTCCCCTTCTATATTTTGGTTGCCTCAAATTATCCCCATTTATACTGTGATTTTGTTGGTGATCTTACTCATAGTTTTGTGACCTTTTGTTCTTTGTTTCAGGCATAATTGCCTGCTTGATTATTTCCTGCAGTCGAGGTTTTCTGGTGGTAAATTCCCTCAGCTTCCATATGTCTGCAAAAGTCTTGATTTCTCCTTCATATCTAAAAGATAACTTTCCTCACCCTGGTCAGTTACTCAGTGGTTAGAGCATCAATCTGTGGACCAAAGAGTCGTGGGTTCAATTCCAGTCAAGTGCATGTACCCGGCTTGCAGCTCGGTCCCTGGCCCTGGTTGTGTTCATGTGGGAGGCAGCCAATCAGTGTGTCTCTCTCACAATGATGTTTCTCTCTCTCTCTCCCTCTCTGTCCCTCCCTCCTTCCTTCCCTTTTTTTTTATCCTTACCCAAGGACATTTTTTTTGCATTTATCTTCAGATAGAGCGGGAGGGACAGGCAGAGGAAGAGAGAGAGAAACATTAGTGTGAGAGAGACACATCGACTGATTGCCACCCACATGACCCCAGCTGGAGCCAGGGACAAACTGCAACCGAGGTACGTTCCCTTAGCAGGAACTGAACCTGGGAGTCTCTGGTCTTCAGGCCGATGCTCTAACCGCTGAGCCAAACTGGCCAGGGCCCTCCCACTTTATATGAAGATAAATGGAAAAATGTCCTCAGGTGAAGATTTAAAAAGATAAAAAATAAAAGATAACTTTCCTTGATATACTACTCTTGGCTGGTAATTTTTCTCTTTCAGTAGTTTGAATATTTGCTTCCTCTCTCTTCTAGCTAGTTGAGATTTGACTGAAAAGTTAGATGATAATCTGATGGACTTTCTTTTATAGGTTACTTTCTTTTTTACCTGGCTGCCTTGAGAATTCTTTCTTTGTCTTTAATTTTTGATAGTTTTAATGCAATGTGTCTTGGAGGGGTTCTCTAAGTGTTCTGTTTGCTTCTTGGATTGAGGATCTAGTTCTTTCCATAGGTTTAAGAAGTTATCATCAACTGTTTATTTAAATAGACTCTGTTCCTTTCTCCTCTTGCTTCTTTTTGGCCTATATTCTTATATTGCTCATTTTTATGGATTCAGATAGTTTTTATAGAGTTATTACATTTTTTATGCTCAAGTCTCCTCTTTTTCCCTCTGCATCATTTCTACATTTCTATCTTTGATATTGCCAATTGTTTTCTCCTTCTGGTCAGCTCTACTTCCTATGCTTACTAGTTCATTCTTTTTCTCATTGAGTTCTTCATCTTCAGAATTTCTATTTGGTTCTGTTTTAAAGTTTCAGTCTCTTTGGTAAAGTACTCCTTTTGTTTGTTGATTTAGTTTCTGAGTTTATTTAACTACCTATCTGTTTTCTTGTATCTCGTTGAGTTTTTTTCAGAACTACAATCTTGAATTCTCTTTCACTTAAATCATATATTTCTATGTCTTTAAATTTATTTTCTAGATATTTTTCATGTTCTTTCTGAGCCGCCTTGTTACCTTGGTTATTCATAGTATTTGATGGATTCCTTCTCTGTCTAGGCATCTATGTGTGAATGACACTTCTCTAGTAGGTTGATAACAAGGAATCCTATTGTTTTCCAGTAGGTGGCACTGAATCACAAGGTTTTTTTTGTTTGTTTGTTTGTTTGTTTGTTTGTTTTAGCTCTCTTGCACTTCTCTGGCTTTTCAGATCTCTGTGGGATGGTGGAAAATGGCTTGTGTTCCCTGGGAAGATGTACACCTCCCTGTTATTCAGTTTCCCAGATCCCAGGGTACCAACCATGCAGTGGATTACAGTGGGTTTTGGGTCTCCAAGTCTGATAATCCCAGTGCTGTCACCACAGCCAGATGCTGTTGGCAGCATGGCATGAAGCATGGCGGTGCGGTGTGCTGGGAGAACCTGGCCATCTCCTTTGTTGCTTTGCCCTTCCAGCAATGGTGACTGGCCAATCTCCAGGATCTCCCTGATAGGCCTCCACCTGACACTACAATTAGTTGCAGAATGTGTCCGTCACTCAGGGAAAAAAGTGTTTCTCTAGTACCGGGTCTCATGTTTGCAGATAATGTGCTCTGCAACTAGACAGGAAGGATGAGGGGAGGCGAGCTCTGAAAGGGTGAGGAAGGCCACCAGACTTTTGGGCTTTGTTTCTCTGTCTGAAATGCTGATTACCAGACAACCGTGGCCACACCTCTGTGCTTCATTTCTGCCCAGGTCACTGGGCTCAGCTGCAGCTCATACTGTCCACTCCTGAAGAAATGCTTATGGAATATCTTTGCTCCTCTCGGCCATAATCTGATTCCTACCCTTTCCATGCTAGCCTTGCAGAGAGCTCCAGATTGCAGGGTTGCATCCATGGCTGGTATCAGCTCTCCTCCCGTCCCACCTCTCCTGTTTGCTCCCACTTGCCCATCTTTTTATTTATTTATTTATTTATTTATTATCCTCACCCGAGGGCGTTTTCCCATTTTTTGGTTCACATGGAGTGGGAGGGAGAGAGAGGAAGAGAGAGACAGAGAGAGAGAGAGAGAGAGAGAGAGAGAGAGAGAGAGAAACATCGACGTGAAAGGGACACATCGAGTGGCTGCCACCTGCACGACCCATCCAGGGCCGGGGACAAACTGCAACCGAGGTACGTGCCCTTAGCGGACACCGAACCCGGGTCTCTCTGGACCGCAGGCCGACGCTCTAACTGCTGAACCAGATTGGCCAAGGCACCACTTGTCCATCTTTAGATGTTTCGGTGCATGGCTCTTTCAGACATATTTGTATATTGAGCTGCGAAGTCTTTGTTGAATTGTAGATGTTCAAATTGTTTTAAGTTTAAGGGAAGAGACCAAGGAGGTCTGTCATGCCTCCATTCCTCTTAAGAGATTTAAATAGGCTTCTGTGATGAGATTTTTACAAATAGTCTTTAATCAATGTATTAATGCATGAAAATTTGCAAATCAAAAGTGACAGATTGATATATTCTGAGGAGATTTTAACAGACATCTTTTAAAAGTTCTTTGAGAGACTTAGGGCTACATTTAAGTTTTTGTTTGTTTTTAATAACACTGGAGGATATGTTTATTGATTTTATAGAGAAGAAGGGAAACAGAGAGAGAGAGATGGAAAGAAACATTGATGTGAGAGAGAAATATTGATCAGTTACCTCTCGTACACACCCCAACCAGGGCTCAAACCTTCAATCTAGGTATGTGCCTGGATCAGGAATTGACCACAGCCTTTTGGTGTATGGGTGTATGATGCTCCAACGACTGAGCCACCTGGCCAGTGCCATTTAAGTTTTTGAGGAAATTATGCACACGTATGTTACTCATTACAAAATATCGTGTCATTCATTTTAAAAACTTTAAAGATTACAATATGTATTTCTTCTCTATTCAAAATTGGAATCCATCTCTTCCAAATTTGATGGATAGCATTTACCGCCCTGCCTTCCATAAATGTCATGAATAATAATGTGGGTGTGATTGTCATGGTGGTTCTTAAATGCAAACTGCTGTATGTTAAAGTCTGCCTTTATGTGAAACTCATACAGAGGCCCCTATCCTTCTAGAGGGTGATTCTAGTTACTTAATATTTTCTTATAGAGGTGATTTCTCAATAGCCTTTTTATCTACATTTATTTTTTATTTCTTTTTTTATCCTCACCCGAGGACATTTTTGCATTTATCTTCAGATAGAGTGGGACGGAGAGAGGGAGAAAGAGAGAGAGAGAGAAACATTGATGTGAGACAGACACTTGGACTGGCTGCCACCCACACAACCCCAATTGGACCGGGGACAAACCACAACAGAGGTACGTGCCCTTAGTGGGAACTGAACCCGGGACTCTCTGGTCCACAGGCTGATACTCTAACCACTGAGGCAAACTGGCCAGGGCTCTTTCCTAGTCTTTAGCTACTCTTCCCCTCCAAGGGTCTACATTTCTCTGGTGTCTTCTAAATGCTCTCTGTCTTTTTATTATTTTAGTAGGTAACAAAGGCTATAACATTTTTCAACCATTATACCTTTCATATTAGTTGCTGAACTATTTGATCATGGGCATTTATTTAAGATACAGCATCTCATGAGTCTAGACTTAACCCTGATGGAGAAGGTGAGAGCTTCCCAGAGAACAGTTGTCCCAGAATTTATTGGGAACTTCCCAGATCCCCATTATCTAGAATGAACCTAAACTCATATGAATCTATTTTTAAATATTCCTCAGCCTGGTCCCAGGTTGGAGTCTTCAGAAGATATTGTCAACCACATCTATTTTTTGGTTATCTGACAGGAACTAAACTCAGTTTTGACTTTTATATAAACACCAAGGTTAGCATCTGTCCATTGTAACGTAAGACTTCTATCCATTAGGCTTAGTGCCTTTATTTCCAAGTAATGTAGGTAGAACCAGTTTCTTTTCCCTTATTACCTTGCTCTTCCATCAAGCTCTTATCTTAAACTAGCTTCCTGTTTTAAGAATGGAGCAAGCAGGTCAGGATCAAGTGTAAGGTGCAGAATAATTATGCATAAGCTTATAACCAGTGAGGGGAAAAAAGTTTCAAATATCTTTTTTTTATTAACTAATTCATTTTTGTTACAGATGAGGGGGGGGGATTAGTGAGGGAAAAAGGAGAAACATCTGTAAAATATTTTTTTATTGATTTTTTTTTAGAGGGAGAGAGACATAGAAACATGGATTGGCTGCCTCCTGCATGCCCCCTGCTGGGGATCAAGCCCACAACCTGGGCATGTGCCCTGACTGGGAATCAAACTGGGACCTCTCAGTCCATGGGACGCCGCTCAATCCACTGAGCCACACTGGCCGGGCAAGAACATTTTTAAAGAATTCAGCAGGGGGAAAAAAACAAGTTTTCCTTAACTAAACAAAATTGCTTTCTAGCTCCAGGTAATGAGAATGAAAATTGACTCTTGATTATATTTTTTAATTTAATGAAATATATCCCCAAAGAGGTATTTTTATCAAGTAAAAAATCTCTATAATACAAAAACAAAATTTTGCTTACATTTGCTAATACAAGTTTTAGTGTTAATGACAACCAGGGTTTGGAAGAATTCATCTCATTCTTGTCAAATGCTTGGACACTTATCCAAAAAAATATTGACTTCAGACTCTAGCATAGTATGGGGTCTTAAATATGCCCTAATTTCCTGCTACTTTGCTTGGGTAAATGCAAAACTTTTGTTTGTTTGTTTGAGACCATTAGTAACTGCTCATGGTAGAAGAGGTTTCTAATTTATTTTCAGTTTGGTATTTTCTACTGCCATAATAAATAGTCTATTAGGAAAAATAACAAGAAATAAACTAGTGTTTGTTGAGAGCATATCTATGAAAGGTATGACATTGGACCCATAAGGGGAGTTATGCATTATTTTCTCTGAATTCAAGGCTCTTTCATTTATTTAGGGAGATAAGACATATATATGAAAAGTTGCCTAACAAAACATAGTACAAAGTATGATATTGACCAAATAAATAGAAACATAAAGTTTGTGCTATAAGAATTCAAAGGAGAGTGTGATTCCTATGGGCTGGGCTAGTCAGGAAAGGCATTACAGAGGAAGTAGAATTGGGGCCTTCAGTATTAGATAGGATTTGGATTGGTAGCAAAAATGAAGAGGCAGAAAGTACAAGTCACAGATTGCAATGCATAAAACTCCAAGCTAAATAAGAAGGATCTGAAGAATGTAGCCCAGAGTTTAAATGGCAGAGGATGGACGAGAACTCCTTAAAGTCAGAGACCTTCTCACCTTTATTTCAGTATTCTCTGCAACCCTTGTCAAATAGGCTTGCATTATAGATGATTGCTAGATTAATTCAGCAGGTAAATTGGTGTCATATCAGGTAAGTCCTTAGATATAACACTAAGAACTCTATTTTATGGATGATAAAGAACTACTAATGGTTTTTGAGAAGGAGCATGATGTGAGGAAAATGTTATTTTAAGTAGATAATGAAGTAATACTCCTACCAAAGCACACTTCCATCCTATGAAGAGATTGCTTTAATCCCTAGACTTTTTAGATGATTGATAAGAGCCTGTCTCTTCATCAGAACTCAAACTTTCTAAATACACACTATATAGAGCAGCACTGGTTCTGAGATAAGAGGCCTTTCACATCAAGAGCTTTGTTGTTTAAAGTGTCTCTGGGTGACCTTCTGTGCAATCACTTTCCTGTCAGACAGCCATTGAATCTTGCTGGAAGAAAACCTTATCACTTAGGTTTTGGGCCTAACCAGACGCCTACAATTATGCCTGAGGAAACTTAAGATACTACCACAGGATTTGGTCAAGGTTCTAAGTTAAATTCATGCTTTCGCCCTGGCCAGTTTTGCTCAGTGGTTGGAGCATCGGCCCACAGACCAAAGAGTCGCGGGTTCGATTCAGGCCAAGAGCACATACCTCAGTTGCAGTTTGTCCCAGGCCTTGATGGGGTTGTGCGAGAGGCAACCAGTCGATGTGTCTCTGTTACATCGATGTTTCTCCACCCCCACACTGTATCTGAAGATAAATGGGAAAATATCCTCGGGTGAAGGTTAAAAAAAATTCATGCTTTCTACCTCAAAGAATATATTTCTTCAAGGACACCAAATGCACCTTAATTATTCTTATACACAGTGGCAATAAGTAGAGCCAACTATGGAAGAGTCCTTAGTCTCAGTCAGTTCTTTACCAACTTTCTACATAGGAAGTCAAGATACATAGGCCTATACTAACATCTTACCAACCTCACCTTCTCATGAGTGATATACTTATGATTACACATGTGGGATGATTAGGTACATGGTTCTTTTTCACAAGGTTATTTTCTCTCATTCCTACACAGAGGAGGCAGTACCATTCTGGGGGAGCATGTCTGGCTGCTCAACCAAAAATATATAAAACAGGAGAGGTGAGAGGGAGAGATTAACATTTGTTAAATGTATTTGGGGAGATAAGACATATACATGAAAAGTTGTCTGACAAAACACAGTACAGGATATGATGTTTGAATGAATGAGTAGAACCATGAAGTTTGTGTTACAGGAATTCAAAGGAGACTGATTCCTGTAGGCTGGGCTGGTAGGAAAGGCTTTACAGAGCAAGTAAAGTTTGGGTCTTAAAGATTATATAGTATTTGGATTTGTGGAAAGAAATGAAGAGGGAGAAGGTACAAGGAAAATCACAAATAATGCACAAGACCCTAATCTAAGTGATGAAAAAAGTAATTGGTTCCAATAAAAAGTTTGGATGGTAAGGAACTAGATGGGAATTCCTTGAAGTCAGAGATTTTATCACCTGCATTTTATTATTGTCTTTATCCCTAGCGAAATAAGATTGCATATAGATGATTGTTTGATTCCAAGAATACAACTAACATTTGGTTCAGTGGTTAGAAATTCGGCCTGGGGACCAAAGAGCCGTGGATTTGATTCCGGTCAACGGCATGTACCTCAGTTGTAGTTCATTCCTGGCCCTTGCCAGGGTCACGTGGGAGGCAACCAATTGGTATGTCTCTCTCACATTGATGCCCGCCCCACACCACTCTATCTAAAGACAAATGGAAAAATATCCTCGGGTGAGGATTACAAAAAAAAAAAAAAAGACAAGATGCTGTACCCACAATGGAGCCATGATTCCAAAGACATTCAGAGCCATTTTTACTTTTCTACTCTTCCTGGAAGAAAACAGCCTTGTCTCTGAAATCTACCTGGCTAACTGTGGCAAGGGTAATCTACCCTGATTGACCTCTATCTTCTGGAATCCACACCTTACACTTACAGGAGCACTCTGAATGGCACATTTATTTCATAAAGTAGAATGTACTAAGCAAAAACTGGAAGGTCAACACCTAAGGCAAGAGAAACAAAGAAAAAATGAATACGTGGGACTACATCAAACTAAAAAGCTTCTGCACAGCAAAAGATACAATCATCAAAATGGAAAGGGATCCCACTATACGGGAGACCATAATCACCAATGATGCATCAGATAGGGGTTAATTTCCAATATATATAGAGTACTCATACAACTCAACAAAAGGAAGAGAAAGAACCCAATTAAAAAATGGGCAGAGGAACTATATAGACACCTCTCCAAAAAGGACATACAAATGGACAAGAGACATATGAAGAAATGCTCAACATCACTAATCATCAGAGAGATACAAATTAAAACAACTATGAGGTAGCACCTCACACCTGTCAGAATGGCCGCCATCAACAAATCATCAAACAACAAGTGTTGGCGAGGGTGTGGAGAGAAGGGGACTCTAGTGCACTGCTGGTGGGAATGCAGACTGGTGCAGCCACTATGGAAAACACTATGGTGTTACCTCAAGAAGTTAAAAATGGAACTGCCATTTGACCCAGTGATCCCACTTCTAGGAATATACCCTAAGAAGCCTGAAACACCAATCAGAAAGAATATATGTACCCTCATGTTCATAGCAGCAGTATTTACAATAGCTAAGATCTGGAAAGAGCCCAAGTGTACATCAGTAGATGAATGGATAAAAAAGCAGTGGTACAGATACACAATGGAGTACTACGCAGCTGTAAGAAAGGAAGATCTCTTATCCTTTGAGACAACATGGAGGGATCTGGAGAGTATTATGCTAAGCGAAACAAACCAAGCAGAGAAAGACAATGTCACATGATCTCACTTATTTGTGGAATATAATGAACTAAACAAACTGCTGAACAAAACTGACCCAGAGACATGGAGGTGGGGTACAGGCTGACAAGCCTCAGAGGAGGGGGTGGTTCTGGGGGAAGAGATAAACCACAGAGCTTACGTGCATGTACGCATGACCAATGAACATAGATAACAAAGCTGGGGATGGGGCGGGGGGGAGGGGAGGAGGGTGTCAATGGGGGAAAAATGAGAAACATCTATAACAAAAACAAATTAATAAATAAAAAAATTTTTAAAAAAGAATACTACACCAAGGCACATTATAATCAAATTCATTAAAATAGGTGATAAAAAAAAAAAAAAAAAAAAACCTTTAAAAGAACCAGAGTGAAAACACAAATTACCTGCAGAGGAACAAAGACAAGAATGACAGCAGACTTCTTGTTGGAAGCTATGCAAGTTAAAAACAAACAAACAACACCCTGTCAATTTATAATTCTATGCATACCCAACAAGAAAATGTTTAAAAAATGAAAGCAACATGAAGATTTTTTCTCAGTCATATGAAAGCTGTAATAATTCATCACCAGCAGGCTAGCACTACCAGAAATCTCTAAAGAAGTCTTTAAGTTAGAAGAAAATTAAATCAGATAGAAATGTGAATATACACAAAGGAGTGAAAAACACCTGACATAATAAATATGTGAACTAATAAAAAAAAAAACTGGAAAGGTCAAGAATTGTCAACTTTTTAATTTATTTTTAAATATGGTTTTATTGATTTTTTTGTATCCTCACCTGAGGATATTATTTTTCTATTTATATTAAGATAGAGTGGGAGGGAGAGAGAGAAACATCGATGTCAGAGGGACACATCGACTGGTTACCTCCTGCACAACCCCAACCAGGGCCAGGGACGAACCACAACTGTGGTATGTGCCCTTGGCCTGAATCGAACCTGTGACTCATTGTTCCGCACGCCAACACTGTACCACTGAGCCAAACTGGCCAGGGCTGTCAACTTTTTTAAATCTCAAAGTGCCAAGTACATTTTTATGCAGGGAGTATAAAGAAAATGACCATCTGCGCATTAAGTAAGCTGATTCAGGGTGCACTTTGCTCCCCTAAAATGCTGTGTGTTAGAAACAAAAACACTTGTATGTACTATACATTATGTTGCTTGTTAAATTCAAAGCCTCTTATTTTCTAGATAGTTCCTTCCTTTTTAGAAACACACCAACACCTAAAGTACTATAATAGCTATCTCAATTATGTCCAGTAAAATAACAGCAAGACAGGGTAATTTTGTTAGTAGCAAGACCCAAAACTTTCCATTAATGCTATCTCATGTTGAGCTGTCATTATAGGTATTTAAGTCAAATGCCAGCCAGTATCATAGACCAGATAATGCTAATAAATAAAATAATCTCAGTTCATAGTACAGCAGGCAGACTACTCTCGAAGTGTGAATATCTGGGCTGGTTCCAAATGCTTCAGTATAGCTGCAGGTCTTTAGAGATTTGCAGATGTCTGCTGCCTCTAAGAATTGAAAAAGAAAGAAACATTCCAGTGAATACCCACGTGTACAACGGAAAGAGACATTTGATCACGTTTACTTTTCAACCTTACAGATTATCCAGAAGGCTCATCATCTCTTGCAGTGGAAACAGAAACGTAGCAGTTTTCACATTTCCTGCACCTCTGACAGGTGAGTATTCGGCGGGAGGCACACAGAGCGCAGCATGGATGGCTCAGAGGCAGGCTTGGGCGGTACCTGCCAAAGGAGTCAGTTTTCACCCTGGTGAACAAGATGTTAAATTCTTCACCCTTGTATTATTCACATAAGTAGAAGTTCTAGACGTAGTTTCCCTGTGTAATGTACTGAAAGGATGCCCTTATTCCCTGTAAACTCGTATTATTCACTTGAGCTAAAAGACCCCCAAGGTATCCAGAAACAGCCAAACATACCATTCAGGTTATGTGCTTTCATACTATGTATTACACATGATGCATTTCAGGCCTCTAAAATGATATGAACAGGTGGTTTTTTTTTTGCTGTTTTTTGTTTTCTGGTTGTTGTTTTTTTTTTTTTTTTTTTGCTTAACTCCATTATGTCAGTTAACAACCTACTCTTATCCATTCACAGGCAAAAAGCACCATCCCTACACTCCACTTCTCCCCAAATGCTACTAATTTGTTCACCAGTGGCAGGCAGCCTTACACATGGAGTTCTATTAGGTCTAATGAAAAGCTAAACAGCCTTCTCTTTGCAACATTCATAGGTAAATAACCTAATGTAATTTGGCATTAAATGGAGAATTTCAGTGATACAAATACCATGGAATTCAAAGCTCTGATCTGATAAGCCTTCCAATTTCATTCCCATGAAAAAGCTAGCAATTATTCAGAAGCTTATCGATCTGTCTATGGACTCTTGGGTCTTCACTGTTTTCCTTCATAAAACCCTGCTGAGTACCAGTATAGATGCTGTATAAGACTTGGTATATGCCAGCCACTTCACTGTGTACTTGATGTATGTTATCTCATTCAATCCTCACAGCAGCTCTCTGAAGTAAACATATTATTCCCATCTTACAAGAAAACTCAAGTCCAGAGAGGTTAAATCACCTGTCTGGCCAGTAAGTGGATAAACTAAGATTGCAATCCAGGTCTGTCTGACCTCAAACCATGCTTTTAACCACTATGACACTACATTTAAAAACCTGACCTGGACTGTTTTCTGTGTACCTTCACTTTAATAATCAAAAGTTAAAAAGAGGGAAGAATCAAATGTCTTTTTCTCCAAAAAACGAATGGAATGTTTGATGTTTCAGTGAGATAACTTGTATGCTAGTATTTGGATTTCAGTTATCTATGCTGTTTGCATTTTTCTATGGATAACCTATGAAGCACTTTGACAGATGTTAAGAGATGTTAACAGATGTTAAGGTGGAATAAATTTCTCTGGTGAAATAAATTTAGGGAACCCTGTATAAGCAAAATTAGAGAGCTGTCTTTACCATAGGGATTCTTGACTTACTGTACAAATAAATGAGTTTGTCACTCTACAAGAGGAGGATGTACCCCAGCCACTGTGGCTCAATGGACTGAGCGTTGTCCCATGGACTGAGAGGTCCTGGTTTGATTCCCAGTCAGGGCACATGCCCAGGTTGCAGCTCCATCCCCAGTAGGGGGCGTGCAGGAGGCAGCCAATCTGTGTTTCTCTCTCACATCGATGTCTCTCTCTCTCTCTCTCTCTCTCTCTCTCTCTCTCTCTCTCTCTCTCCCTCCCTCCCTCTCTCTCTAAAAAATTCAATAAAAACATATTTTTTAAAAAGAGGAGGATGTAGCAGCCTTCTGAAACTACTTGACTGGACTTATTTTATTATGTGCAGATCATAGAACATTGTCTTTAGTGCAGTACTTGTCAGGCCTTATAATATGGTAAAGAACTTTGTCAATCTTGAAAAGTGGAATAAGTCTACCCAAACTTGTATTACTATGTAACTCTTTGTTTCAGAACATCTTGAGTGAATGTTAAGTCATAAAATATATTTTTGATATGATGTCCTTTATATGCAAAATTGCTTTTAAACAATGCTTTCCCAGGGCATTCTGTAACATAAATTAACTGATTGATTTTGTGGGAATAACAGTCTTGTTTTAATAATAACAGAAAAGTGTTTGAGAACATAGGAAGAGTGGAGAATCATTTCACAATTTATCATGATATGAAGAATTTTTTATGTAGATAATTACTACAGTGATGTTTATCGAAGCTCCAAATAGAAAAGAACCTGAATGTCCATCAATAAGGGGATGGTTGAATAAGTCATGTGTGTCCAAACTAATAGATACTTTATACATGTTTTCCTTTGTTTTATTATTAAAAGTTTTTAAAATTCAAGTATGAAAGATAAAGTGAATACCCAAATGTTTACAATGTAGAATTAACAAATGCTAACATTTTTATTTTGTCTCAAATTTTTGTATTTAAAAATTATTGCCATCATTTTTACACAAAAAGCACTGATTCTACAGGATATTTTCTTAAAAATGAAAGGACAAACTTGGACAAATATTTGCAAAATATATAAAACAAAATTTAACTTTCTTAATTTACAAAGGTCTTAGAAATCACTGGGAAAAAAAATAAGATAAACAGGATAGTTAGAAAAAGGGCAAAGGTACAATTCACAAAATAAAATGTAAATTAGAAATACACAGCCCTGGCTGTTTGACTCAGCGATTAGAGTGTCGGCCTGTGGACCAAAGAATCTTGGGTTTGACTCTGGCCATGGGCATGTACCTCAGTTGCGGTTCCTCCCCAGCCCTTGTCGGGTTGTGTGGGAGGCAACCAATCAATATGTCTCTCTCACATCAATGTTTCTCTCCCTCTCTCTCTCTCTCCCTTTCCCCCCTCCCGCTCTATCTGAATATAAGTGGAAAAATATCCTCAGGTGAGGATTTAAGAATAAAAAAATAAACATAAAATTGTTCAATTTCACTAGAAAGAAATACAAATAAAAATAACCCAAAATATAAAATTTGTCTACTGAAACAGCCAATTTGTATAAATTAGAGCACCTAGTGTTGGCAAGGATAAATGGAACCACGTGTACCTTTTTATTGTCATTGAATTTATTGGAGTTACATTGGTTAATAAAATTATGTCTAGAATCTCAGACTTAGGGTATTCTTGTCCTTAAGTCTGAACAGGAAAGCAGCTATATTGGACTAGCTCTTCAGTGAAGGACAGAAAATAACTCATGTTTGTCAAATAACTCTGTAAATCACCTGGCATATAATAGGTTTCAGGTGTACAATTCTATAATACATCATCTGTATATTGCACTACGTGTTCACCACCCCAAGTCAAGTCTCCTTCCATCACCATATATCCCCCCTTTCCCCTCTCCTACCTCCCCCCCCCAGTCTGTTCTCTGTATTGGTGAGTCTGTTTCTATTTTGTTTATTTTGTTCATTAGATTCCACATATAAGTGAAACCATATGGTATTTGTCTTTCTCTGACTGACATATTTCACTTAACATAATACCCACTAGGTCCATCCGTATTGTCAAAAATATTCAAATTCAAAATTGCCCAATTTCAAAGCTCATGTTATTTCCATCTGAATTTTAAAAAAAAATTTGTTTCCCATTATGAAATTATTATTTATGTACTGGGGGAAATACAAGTAGACAGTAAAGAAAATAAATTACCTGTGAATTCATCACTTACAACAATTTAGTGTAGTTCCTCTGGCTTTTGTTCCAGATAAAGTTTCTGGGGTAAAAATAATCATATTGCATATATATTTTTGTATCCTGATTTTATTACTTAATATTTTAGTGCTGACTCATATTCTTTATAAACATAATTGTAATAGTTGCACGTTATTTTCAGTGGATGTTACTATGTATATATTTAAGTTGTTCAGCTCACCTATGTGTTTCTTCTTTTCATTCCCAGGACCCTCTATCTCCCATGAAGCTTACAGAGTTCAGTGTTGGGAACTATTCTAATCTTCAAAATAAGTCACCATGGTGGATTGAAAGCTTCAGGATATAAAAGCGTTTTATCAAACACTTGCTGTGCAGATAGATGTTTCAGGAGTTTACAAGTCATTTAATTTACTGACTGACTTCATCAATCTGGTAGCAGTTAATTCAATCCAGTCTTCCTCTCTTTCTTTCTTCCTGTTCCCTCCCCCAATCTGTGAAAGCGTAAATGCATATATATATATATATATATATATATATATATATATATATATATATAATCTTTCCAGAGGCTGTTTTCTTGGAACCTTTAACTCCCTTAGTTCTATCTATAGGGTCTTTGTGGTATTGAGTGTAATCAGACTACAGACTACATTTGCTACTTGCATGCATGTGCATGTACAAGCGTGCATATGTGCAGTACATTCACACACAATTCTCCTGTGCTCTTGTGCAATCAAGTTTTAAAAAAATCTGAGGTTTTTATTTAATCAGGGTTTTTTTTTTTATTGGAGTTTAAACATATGCTGAGCTGTGAACAACACCCCTGTATCAGGTATCTACAATTCAAGAGAGAGATGCAACAGACTGTAATCAGGGCCCTCAAACTGGGAATTGAACAGCAATGTAAATGTAAAACCTGTTTTCTGTCATAGATGTGTGGTGTTTCTGAAGTTACTACAGCTAATAGGAAAGGTCAGATCAGATTTCCACTTTATTAAATATAACAATTAGTGTTTTACACACCTTTAATGCCAGACTGTGGTAAAATTCTCTAATTACTTCTACTTCTCTGCTACCTAGTTTTATTTTAGCTTTTATGAGTTATTGTTATGATGAAAGAAAAACTATAAGGCTGACTTATGGACCATAGATTTTGTTAAGGGTTTTAATGGTGATTTTCAGGTTTAATTACAATAATATTCATCAGGATAAAATTTCACAGTTGAAATTGGCCTAAGGATTAGCACTAAAAATCTGTGTTTTCACAGCAAGAGTTAATGTACAGATAGTGATAATCCAATAGTAATATGACGATCTTTTTTTTCTTTGTTTCTTTTTTTTAGTTTCAATGGTAGCTCAGTAAAGATAATTTACATCTAGTTCTCCATTTATTTATCATCATCTTTTCTTTTAGTCCTAGTGCCTGAATCAATGAGTATGAATACTAATGCTGCTTTTTTATAATAATAATAATACTTAAGAGTATTGATTATTTTTATTTCTCAAGCTGTGCTCTAGTGCCCAGCTGCTGACAAAGAAGTCCCAACTCTTACAAAGATCAGTGGGTGTTACAGGTATCTTACAGACATCCAGGAGTTAAAGTCCTAGAGGGATGTTAGGTTTACTAAATTATTTTTCCTAAAACCTTATTGAATAGAAAGAGTTGCCTGCCACATACAATTCAGTGTTCAGACGCCAGTGAAGCTGAGAAAGTGATCTATCCAGCTACCTAAAGCAACAAAAGGCCTGTTTATTTTGATCCTCTAGGTAATTTTGGTCAGGATAGGACTTTTATCATAAATTAAGTGGACTGTGGCCAGCATATCATTTGAGAGAATACTAGACATGACTAAATCTATCAGGGCTAAGGACTGCTTCTCAAACTCAGACACCGAGAAGCAGCCTAGAAAACTATGCATACTGGATTGCACAATGAAATTGTATATGTTCAGATGGGAAGTTTCCCCCTTCCTCTCTCCCTTCAAGACACTCTCTTGTTTAGGTTTCTCTTGAAAGCTTATTTGGCCATCCAAATGGCCTTGTGACAGACAAGACTTGCCTTCTATTCATAGAGAAATGCACCTTTCTCTAAAGGTAGGCCTATTACTCCACAACCAGATGGCCTCAAGGCAATTCCTTCCCTTTCCTATCTATCATCCTCTGCCGAGGGTTTAGGCAGAGTAGCTGCTATCATTCAAAGTCGGAAAGGAATCAAGAAATTGTCTGATGCATGGAGTGCACCAGCACTCACAGCAGTCAGGTCATAAAGCTCAGGAAACTATAATGCAAAGCTGACAGATTTACACTGTCTTCAGAAGGCCAAATGAATCAGTGTCTTAGCTGGGGCTTAGCAAAATAAAGAAATCATATTTCTATCTCAGTACCTTGATCTTACTAGTTTATAGACTGATAATATCCATAGATTATTGAATATTGACTACTGTATGTAAACATCCCCCCAATTGGTTTACTATTGATAAGACAGAGAGGATTTTTTTTGATAATGAACATATCCTGATCTGGCTCCTTTGCCTGTTTTTCCTTGGGGGTCCTGTCCAGTAACCTCTGTGGCATCTCATTCCCCAATCTTTGGTACCACACTTCAACATTTGTAAAACAAAGACACTCATTAGGTTCCCACGGCTAAAAGGTGCTATGTAATCTTTAGTGCTCTTATATGTGTTATTGCAGGACTAGAATGAAGAGTTTGACCATAACAGTATTTCCAAGTAAACCAGTGTTCTCCATTTTTCCATGTTCTCATTGCTCATTTGTTCTTGCAGAGCTTAGAGTACTTATTAATGTTTTTCCATTAACTCCAACAATGTCCTTGGAAATAGACAGATTGGAAATTATTTACCCACAGTACAGCTGGAAAAATTAAGGGCAAAATGAATGAAGTGCTCTCCAAAAGCACATAGCTGTCTGCAGCAAAGCCCATGGTTCCCATGTCCACTGCACTGTTAGAGTAACTTGCCTTCTCAGTACTGCAATTACCAGGGAACAGCTTAGAACATTGAGAGTAATAATGGTGAGATCACATTTCAGAAGAGTCCCACTTTATCGAAAATCTGAAAATATGCATTTTATACACGCTTATTTTCTATGTGATAGAAATGTAATATGTGCCTCTTTACCCCCACTGGTCCCACGTGACACACATTTCCCACTATGTGGCCAGTGTCATTACCGCACCTGGAAACCCATAGAGCCCAGTCTCAGGGCTGACTTTGCCGTGTTGATGCCACATTGCACAAAACGTACACATTGCAGTGAATGGAGACTTAAGCACAATCCTAGCAGGTATATTTTAACACTATAGACTACACATTATTTTTAAATGCACCTGAAATTTAACACGGCCCAAGTTCATAGAAATGAAATGGTCATGCAAAACTCATCCCTTTCTCTCTCACACATATATCCACATACATGAGTGCACTGGCGCAGGCACGCACCCTGCCCCCGAGACTGGCTGCCTGGTCATCAGGAGCAAATACCTTAAAGGAATAATTCTCTGTCCTCTCCTTCGAGAAAGAAGTCCAACAGTCACAGCAAGTAAAAAACACTCCATTTATAGAGCAGTGGTTCTCAGCCTTCCTAATGCGGCGACCCTTTAATACGGTTCCTCATGTTGTGGTGACCCCCAACCATAAAGTTATTTTTGTTGCTACTTCATCACTGTAATTTTGCTACCGTTATGTCTTAGACGACCCGTGAAAGGGTCGTTCGACCCTCAAAGGGGTCATGACCCACAGGTTGAGAACCGCTGTTCTAGAACCTCTGCTCCCAGAGTACCTAACATACTCAGTTGGTTCAAAAGATGTTTCTGTGTTTCTATCAGTCATGAAGGCATCATCGAGATTGTTCGACCCTCCCACAAGTTCCATGTTATTAGAAAAATTCATGAGCTCCATCCAATCAGAAAATGTTTTCTTAAATATGACACATCTGCATTTTTTTAACCACAGCTGTAATATGCCATATTAAATTGTAGTCTTTTGCATGCAGGTGTTTGTTATGTAATATAATAATGAATGGGTGGCTCCTAATAGCATGCAACCCATGACTGTTTGCGTCCCCAAAATGGCTAGGGTTGTGTCCCACACAGTGTTAAAAACTATTAGATGTGTTCTTTGTAGACATCTGGTATATGGCCATCAACAGAATGAGTTATAACAGACAATGAATGTAATGTATCAGGAAATATATTCTAGGTAGGAAATGGTGTTAAAGGAAAGGGAAAAAATAAAAAGATGCATTCAAGGAATAATTGCTGTCTCTCTGCTGGCTAACTCAGCAGACAGCAGAGAAGCTGGTACTGCATCTTGGTAACATGAAATGTGTTGGAGCACCAGAGAAAGCAAGGCACGGGGGACCTCAGCAATTAAGCTCAAGTTGCCAATTTGCTAAGTCCTTTTTCCTTCCAATCTGCTCAAAGTGATTATATATAATATTCTTAAAACATTGTCTTGCTACAGAAATACCCACAAGTACTGACTATCTTCCTATGTTCTTTATTAAAAGTATATGCATAAAATTGTTGTTTCTTTTATGTATTATGCTTTTGTTAAACAATGTTGCCAAAGCCTAAAATTTCAGACCACTTTGATGGAAGTTTCTATACATCTCATTTCATGGGAGTGTAGCAGAATTTATTCACTCCCAGGTTGATTGGTATGTAGACTCTTTCGTAACCTCTCCTCTTCCGAACAAGACCCGCACCCTCCCCGTCCTTTGCTCAGCATTTCTCTTATGATCCAGCATGGGTATGAGTTGGTAAATTAGCAGCAATGTCTTTTAGACAGAAAACTGACTAGTCTAATGACACAATTATGTTCAGTCTCTGCTCAGCCTCACACACCTTTTGATGTTACCTCTGCTATGGTGATAAGTTAAAAATAAAAGAAACAACTTATCATGTACCTAAGGGTGATATGAACTCTGGTTCACTTTTTTGTACAATTGAAACCATGTTTATTCTCCAGATGCCTGTCACCTGAGAAAAGAGTATAATGATTCTGAGAAAAGAACACAGTGGTCCACTTGTTCCTAAATTATACATTGTCTTTAGAGAATTATTTGAAAAGACCCTCATTAAGTAAACCCCAAATAGATGCACTATTTGCACAAAAATTGATTATCAGACAGAATGCGTAAAATCCCACTTGATTAGCCAACAAGAAGGCAGAAATCAATGGAAAATACAGAGCATTGAAAACTGATATTTGGAATAGTCATTGTTGATCATGAATAAATAATTATGGAGAATTTGAATCGCTTCAGAGGGTGCAACCCATAAAGTTAAGGCTTAACACAAAACCAGAAAGAAGTATTTTACTGCAGTTTCGCTTATTTTTAAAAAGCACTCATTTTGTCCTAGGTGAAGACCTCAAACATTTCTGCTGAAAATACCATTTTGTTTATTCCAATGCATCAGTCACAAACAGCTTGACTTTGCATTACAAACACAATGTAAGACCTTCAAATACTGGAAACTAATTTTTTTCTAGATAAAAAAAAGGCATAAAAGAAGAGAGACATCTTTATACACGAATTTTATTTGAGTAGAGGTTCCTAAGGAAATTCAAGATATAGATGTTTAAAAAGAAATTTTATACATATGGATATAAACTATGTGTAATGGTTTATACAGGAATGTGTAAACATATTAACATGCATTTCTTCTTGTCATAAACAATAAAATTTTTGCCCAGCTGGTGTGGCTAAGTGGTTGAGCGTTGATCCATGCACCAGAGGTCACCCGTTCGATTCCCGGTCAGGGCGCACGCCCAGGTTGTGGGCCCGATCCCCAGTGGGGGGCGTGCGGGAGGCGGCCGATCCATGTTCTCGCTCATTGATGACTCGATCCCTTCCTCTCTTTCTTGAACATCAATAAAGAAAAAAACAATAAAATTTTCAAATTAATTTTCTCACCACATACAGGAACATTGAAAAACTACTCAGTTTTTGTTTGAGTATTAAAATATTCATTCTTACACAGTAGCATAATGTTTTAATGTTTAGGCTTCCAACTCTATAGGGGCGGATAGTTTATGATAGTAAAAAACACATTTTAAACAAACTTTTAAAAAAGTATTTGAATACATTTATGATTTTGAAAGAAATTTTCCTCATAAAAACCTTAACTGAAATATTCAAACTAATTCTGCAAATTAGAACAGTATCAAACCCAGATTCTGTCAATGTTGGTAAACTCTGATATAAATCTGGCTGCTGCACATAAAAATGTCAATGCCATTCGCGAAAACATGGATGGACTCAGAAGGTTTTATGCTATGCAAAATAAGTTAGAGAAAGACATGATTTCACTTATATATGGAATTTTTAAAAATCAAAACAAAGCAAAAATGGACTCACAGAAAGAAAGAAAAAGCTGATGGTTGCCGGAAGGGAGGAGGTGGGTGAAAAAGGTGAAGGGGACCGTAGTCGACAACAGTGTGATAACTTTGCGTGGTGACAGATGGCTCCTAGACTTAGTGTGCTGAATACATCGTAAGATATAGAAATGTTGAATCACTATATTGTACACCTGCAACAAATACAATATTGTATATCAATTATACTTAAGCAAATGACAACTACAAAAAAAATTTCAATAAAAATAAATTACAATTCACTGTACAGACGAAATGTAACGGGAAACAATACCCTGATTTAACACGTGTGTCCTGGTAAATATGATTTTTGTAGCTTTTTTGTAAATTATTTAAAGTGCTTAAAAACTATTTTTGGAAAATATAGCTGTTTGATTTTGTTTTTCTTTTTGTTTGCTTTCTAGTTCTTTACTTTGTGAGGTTAGTCACTTAGAAATTTTTCTTGTTCTTGAGGTAGGCCTGTAGTGCTATGAAGGTCCCTCTCAGTACTGCTTTTCGCTGCATCCTATAGATTTTGTGTTGTTGTGCATTCATTGTCCTTGGTTTCGAGGAACTTTCTAATTTCTTCCTTGATCTCCTCGGTACCCATTCATTGTTTAATAAGATGCTATTTAGCCTCCATGTGTTCAAATGTCTTTGCATGTTCTTGTTGCAGTTGATTTCTAGTTTCATGCCGTTGTGATCTGAGAAGATGCTTGATATGATATTAATCTTCTTAAACTTGTAGAGATTTAGTTTGTGCCCCAACATGTGGTCTATCACTTAAAATGTCCCATGTGCACTTGAGAAGAATGTGAATTCTGCAGTTTTGGGGTGTAAGTTTCTGTGGATATCTATTAAATCCATTTGATCTAGTGCATCACTTAGAGTCTCTCTTTCCTTGTTAATATTTTGTCTAGAGGCTCTATCCAGTGATGTTCAGCGGGGTGTTGAAGTCCCCTGCTATGATTGCATTGCTGTCGATTTCTCCTTTGAAGTCTTCCAGAGGTGTTTTAACATATTTTTGTGCTCCTATATTGGATGTATATATATTTACCAAGGTTATATCCTCCTGTTGGATAAATCCTTTCAATATTATGTAGTGGCCTTCTGTCCCTTGTTATGGCCTTCATTTTGAAGTGTATTTTATCAGATGTGAGTATTGCTACCCTAGGTTTTTTTCCATTTTCATTTGCTTGGAAAACTTTTTCCTTTGAGTCATGCTTTCTTATCCATTCAGCTACTCTGTGTCTTTGGAGCATTTAATCCATTTACATTTAAGGTTATTATTGATATGTATTATTTATTACCATTTTTATTTATTATGGCTGTTTCTCTCTCTGTTTCTTCTGCTTATTACAGCAGTCCTTTTAACATTTCTTGGAGTTCTCGTTTGGTGCTAATATATTCCCTTAGCTTTTTTGGTTTGGGAAGTTCTTTATTTTACCTTCTATTTTGAATGATAGCCTTGCTGGACAGAGTAATCTTGGATTCATATCCTTGTTTTTTATTACCTTGAATATTTCATGCCATTCCCTTCTGGCCTATAGTATTTCTGTTGAGAAATCAGCTGATAGTCTTATGGGGCTATTTTGTAGGTAATCTGTTGCTTTTCTCTTGCTGCCTTTAGGAGCCTCTCTTTGTCTTTAATTTTTTGGCATTTTAATTATTATGTGTCTTGGTGTGGGCCTGTTTGGGTTCTTCTTACTTGGGGTTCTCTGTGTTTCCTGAACTTGTATGCTTTTTTCCTTCACCAAGTTAGGTAAGTTTTCTGCCACTATTTCTTCAAACATGTTCTCTAACCCTTGCTTATTTTCTTCTTCTGGAACTCCTATGATGCAGATATACATTTTGTATTTTCCCACAACTCTCTAACTGTCCTTCTGTTTTATAATTGTTTTTTCTTTTTGATTCTCTGATTGGATGAGTTTTTCTACCCTGTCTTCTAACTCACTGATCTGAGCCTCAGCTTCCTCTAATCTGCTGGTTATTCCTTCCAATATGTTCTTTATTTCTGCTATGTCATTCTTCATTTCCATATGGTGGTTTTTCATTTCTAATTGGTTGATTTTTGTTTCGATATCTTTACTCATGCTGTTGTGCTTCCTTATAATCATTATTCTGAACTCTACTTCTGATAACTTTCTTAATTCCATTTCACGTATCCCTTCTGTACAATTCTCTTGTTCTTTCATTTGGGATTGGTTTCTGTATCACCATTTTGGCTGTTTCAGCAGGTTTTGAAGCCTTCCAAATTTTCCCAATGATTATGGCTCCCTCTACTGGGTTTCGATGAGTATGAAAGGGACCTCATTAAACACCAATGGCCAAGCAAAGATTCAATTATCCTAGAGCTTCTGCCTGCAGGTTATTAGTCTCAGTTACTTAATGAGCCTCGGGTTGTAGCCCTCACCTGAAGGAAAAATTCCTCAGGTGAACATGGTAAGAGGATTTCCAGTGGGAGGGGCAATTCCTTTCCCCTGGGTTAAAGTTGCTTTGAGAAGAAACTGGTTTCTGCAGTGCGGGGATCCAGGCCTCAGCCTTCACAGCTCAGTCCTCAGAGCCATGATCCCCACCACTGAGAGCCAGGACCAAATCTCAAAGCTTTCAGAGGCTTTTCTCTGCCTACGGACTGGCAGGTAGTTTCTAGCTATTAATGAGCCTCAGGTTGCCCTTTTCTGGGTCAGGTGGTGTTAAATTTCTGAGGAAGGGGCAGTTGCTTCTCCCCAAGGCTTTGGCACTCTGGTGGGGGGCTCTTTGGGGAAAATGGCTACTGTCCTGTGGGGGAGTCACTCAGCATAGAGCTCCTGATGGCCTTCCCAACTCTCTCCCCAGTGCCATGAACCCCCGACTGTCCTCATACAGATCCAGTCCAGCCCACCCTCCCTCTGCTGGAGCCTAAGGTGTAGCTGTAATTTAGTTCATTGGCCCTTCAGGGAAGTGCCAGTGTTCCCTGCACCTCTCCCTGGCGCACAAAACCCCTGCTCCGGTGATTTTCTCAGCCAGGTGTTATGTGGGCACCTTTCCCTGCTCTGCCCCTCTGTGCTGGGGAGCTGGCAGGGCTTTCAACCCCCCACTTCTCAGAGGGAACTGCTCACAGCTGAGACAGCCCTCTCACGCCTCCACAGCCCCTACCAGTCTCGGTGTGAGGTCCTCTTGATGTCCCTGCTTATAAGGGCTCTTTCCAGCTGCTCTTCAGTTGGTTTTCCAGATGACGTGTCTTTCTTTTAGTTGAAACTCCAGTTTGGTCCTGGGAGACCGTCTGCATAGCTTCCATTCACTCTACTGGCATTTCATATCCTTGTCTAAAGTATAATTTAATAACATGAAAGCAACATTTGCCATGGAAGAATTATAATATGGGTAATCTATCAATTAATCTTTTTATGACAGTATCTTCAAACATAAAAGAAAAAATATAGTGAAGACTTTCTAGCCTCCAAAGGAAATACAGCCCATTCCATTCTACCAGCTTTCCTTCTTTACCTCAATCTCTGCTGACTTTTATCAGCTTTGGTTCTTTCTAACATACTGCCTTCTGCTGTTTTATGTGTGTGTGTTTTTGAACATAGGTCTACAAAAGTGGCCTATGGGGCTATGAGAGAATATAGTTAATAAAATAGCCAGCAACCACTGTTAAAATGTTTTAATATCAATGTAAAATGAAATCAGGGTTTCATAAGCAAGTTTCAGACCAGAAACGCCGATTTGTAGAAAGGTTATCCCCCTTTCAGAAGCCTAAATATGAATCATAAAGTTTAGAGATTTTTAAAAATATCATGGTATCATTCCCATTTTATCTACAGTTGACACACATGCAAAAATAAATAATTTCCAAATCAAAAGCCTCTAGTAGAAACATTCAAATTAAAAATCAAGCATTTAATTTATTTATTGGCCATAAAACTCAGCATGAATCGTACTTAGCCCTTCCTTGTCAGCATCCAGACATCCCTGGTTCGCTCTATGTAACTTAATGCTACAGTTACAGATGCAGGACATGCCCCACCATTTTCTTCACTGCATTACACTTGGCAAGTCACCTATCAGCACTACACTGGGTAAGAAATGAGTCAGGAACAATATAATTGCTTGACTGAAAAGCTGACCACATGTCCGGGGTCTGCCAATTGAGTGAGAATATTAGGGAAATGTGAAATTCAAGGAGGATTTTTTTTCATCCTCTCCAAGTTACATGTTTAGTACGTGGAAATAAATAGTAGAGGAAGGTGAAAACAGCCACGTAAATGAAAACTCCATAGAACTAAAAGCAAACGAAACAAAATACAAATTACAGTGGGCCTAAGAACTTAGTCCCATTTGGGTTTATTTGTGACTGCAAGAGAAAGTTCATAAATTTGGGAACAGTTTCAATGTACTGAGGAACCAGCAATTTGTATAAAAATAGTATTTAAATATTTTCTAAGAGTTTTGTGTGATTCATTGACAAATTTGGTGCCGACAGTCAAAAAATAACCAAACAAAATAAAATAAACCTCAAAGATCTTCTTTTTATTATATTCATTTCCAAAAGTTATAAAGCATCTTTAACACAATTTTCTCTGCCATTCCTCAAGTGAATCAGTAAAATAGGTAAAATCTCAAAATATAACTGTAATATTACACAAGACAATTATTTTTCCTTCAATAACTTAGTCTGTTCCAAAGTATTTCTGTCCAAAATGTGTAGGTGCAACAGGATGAACTTCAGTAGTTAAAATTGTTATCTCTGGAAACTCTTGAATGATTGATTTGGCACCTTCAAAAAATGAAAGGAAGAAAATTATTATTATTGTAGGATTTTTGGTAACATAGTAGGAATTCTGTGGTCAGTCACTACACCTCATATTGATAGATGACAGAGAACAATGACCTTTGGATACCTAGTGAGACTTGGTTAATCTCTTAGTTTTAGGTGGGTTTTTTTTTTCTCTCATTTTCTTTATTGATTTTTTTAGAGAGAGAGGAAAGGAGAAGGAGACTGAAACATCAACGAGAGAGAACATCAATTGGCCGCCTCCTGCATGCTCCCCACTGCGGATTGGCCCCACAACCTACATGTGTCCTGACTGGGAATCGAACCAGTGACCTCTTGGTGCATGGGTCGATGCTCAACCCCTGAGCCACACCAGCCGGGCTAATAATCTCTTAGTTTTTTAATGTATGATACCTGAAAAGCAACTTTCCCTTGAAGAGTCTTTGTCTTGTTCTATTTTAAAGGCAGCTAGAATAAAGAGAATATAGTTCTTTCTGAAAACGGGATCATACGTAAGATGATGGTTTCTCAACTGGAACATTGGGAAAGAAGTGCAAACATTTCTTTATGTCAGAGCAATCCAGCTGTTAAGAAATTAGTACTCTAGCTTTTGCAGGGGAGGGAGGGAAGGAGGAAAGAGCAGGGAAAGGAACTAGCTAGTCCCCCACTCAAACTAAAACGCCATAGATAGCAAGGCTGCCAAAGAACACCATTTTTTTTTCCATCTATAATGTCAAAGAATAGTATAGTATTGTAATGTACACTATTAAAACTAACTTATTTTTCTACCCTAAAGGCAGATAACTCAATACTTATTTGTTTATCTCAATGTTTACAGTGCTACCTGTTATATATAAATGGATGACCAAGCAAATCACCCTTTGTCACTATCAACATTTGAACTGCAGGTATTTTCTTTATTATGAAACAGCAAAATAGCCCTGGCCAGTTTGGCTCAGCGGTTAGAGCATCAGCCCACGGACCAAAGAGACCTGTGTTCAATTCCAGCCAAGGGCACGTACCTCGGTTGCAGTTCGTCCCCGGCCCCAGTTGGGGTCGTGCGGGTGGCAACCAGTCGATGTGTCTCTCTCACATCAGTGTTTTTCTCTCTCTCTTTTTCTGTCCCTCCCACTCTGTCTGAAAATAAATATAAAAATATCCTTGGGTGAGGATTTTGAAAAAAAAAAAGCAAAATAATCAATTGCCTACTGAACACAGCCCTCCCAAAATGGATACTCTGTAGCCAGTTCAGGGTTGGCTGAGACTTGGAACCTTTGCAAATGAGGAAATGCCCAACCTAGAAGTCATATTTCATTTTTAAAATTATTTTATTTATTTTTGTTACAGATGCTTCTCCTTTTTCCCCCATTGACACCGTCTTGCTGAGGAAAGATATATTAGGTTCCATGTTAAATCCAAGTCTGATTTTGGTAGTCATAATAGTGATAACAGTCATAGTTATAATTTGTATTCATCATCTCTAAACTTGGTAATAACATTTAACACTATTCTAATGCTGTTATTTTTTTATCCTGTTCTTTTACATTTACCACATAGATTTTTTTGATGTCATTATTTTTCAAAAATATGGTTTAACAGTTACATAACATTACATCCTTTGAATGTATATTTGTTTAACCATTTCCTTATTGTAAGTCTTTTACATACTTTCAAATTTCTTCTTACACTAAATATTTCTATATGCATCTATAATTATTTTATTAGGATACTTTCACAATTGTCCTAGATTCCGTGGCAAAAAAAGCAGGGTCTTAAATTAGGCTTACCTCCCTCAGGAAATAGAGAACACACAGTTTTCTCACAAGGCTCTGAGCAGAAATCTAAGTTTAAAAACTTCTGCTCTTTGCTTCACACTGCGATGCTTATTTAAGGAAGACCACAGGGCTAGCTAGAACCTCTAATTTCTTGCTGTTTGGGAGCAGCTCTCTGGCTCATATGAGGAACCAGGAGAAATAGAGCCATTTACAGGTGTACCCAAACAGGGCCACCAAGAAAACAGTAGCAATCCCCTTCTATGGGGTTATTTCATACTTTTTCATTTGAATTTAAGCAACATTAGAACGGTATAAAATATTATCACTAGGCTTACAGATAAAAAATATAAATTTTGCCCTGGCCGGTTTCGCTCAGGAGTTAGAGTGTTGGCCTGTGGACCAGAAAGTCCCGGGTTTGGTTCCTGCTAAGGGCATGTACCTCGGTTGCGGTTTGTCCCCGGACCCAGTTGGGGTCATGTGGGTGGTAGCCACACAATGTATCTCTCTCACATTGATGTTTCTCTCTCTTCCTCCTCTCCCTCCCACTCTATCTGAAGATAAATGCAATAATGTCCTTGGGTGAGGATTATATATATATATAAATTTTAACTACCAATATTAGATTTAGATTTAATGTGGAAGCAAATAAACTTTTCATGAGATGCACACTTACCCACCCAATGACTATCCAGAGCCTGTCACTGCCTCTTGCTGAACTTACCATGAGGGGTGGAGAACAGACTTAGTAGGATGATGACACTGGGTTGAACTCCATGTTCTATAAGAACCTTTACAGCTTCAATTACAGTATTTCCAGTGCCTGGAATCAAATGACAACCAAATGAATTGCCAACTTTAACATTTATCTAAAAATGGCCCTGGCCGGTTTAGCTCAGCAGTTAGAGCGTCAGCCCACGGACCAATGAGTCGCGGGTTCGCTTCTGGTCAAGGGCACGTACCTCGGTTGTTGTTCATCCCTGACCCTGGTTGGGTTGTGCGGGAGGCAGCCACTTGATGTGTCCCTTTCACATTCATGTTTCTATCTTTCTCTCTCTCCCTCCCACTCTATCTGAACAAAAATGGGAAAATGTCCTTGGGTGAGGATAAAAAACAACAACAAAAAAACCCCACAAGAAAACATTTATCTACAAATGTATTTGATGCTTTTTTGCAGGAAAGGCAGTTTAGTAATGTAACATAAGACACCACTAAACAAAGCTTCATTATTTTCAATAATGGACATGAAACATCACTGCTCTAACTCTCTGGGCCAGAGAAGGGACATAGTTCACCATATTTTCTGTGCTTTATATATTTTGCCTCACTAGACCCATTGCTTCAATGTGTTAATTTTAAGAAAGAAACTCTTTGGAACTAATAAAGTTTGATGAATGTATATTCTCTTATTACTCAATAAAAATTCTCCAATGAACTGCCCAGGGCAACTCCAAAGCCAAGTGAGATAAAAACATTTAGAAACAGTTTTTGCATTATGAGGGGTAGCCAGAAGGTAGGCACTAAGTTGAATTTAAACTCTAACCAAAGGTTAAAATTAAATTCAAGCCACTCACTGAGAATTGGGTACATCAGCAGGACTTTTCTCTTATAAATGTCTGGAGGGAACTTGGCATAATATACTTTGGCTCTTTGTGTCTCCTCATCACTCTGAATGAGGATCTTTCCAATGCGTATGGATCGACAGCAATCTCGTAAACCTTGTTCCATTGCCTCACCTTGAAGAAGATAATGAAAAAGAAGGGAAAAAAGGGTTAGGGGAGACAGAGTGCAAGTCCAAGAATAGTCCAAAGCTGTGTCTATGACTATTATTAATAGAAAAAGGACATTGTCAAGATGGGAGCAATTCTTCTTAAGCTAATAGCATTACTTCTGATGTGTTTATATTTTATACTTAGTGCACGTCAATGAAACTAGGTTATGGGCTAGTCAGTGAAAGGAGAATAAGCTAGTTTTGTTGCTGGCTTAGAAATTTTAGAGCTGTCATGCTTCCACAATTACAGGAAATAAAGTGCTTTGTTAAGCTGTTCCCTGACCTTTTCCAACATGAACATTTTACTCTTATCACTTAAGGAAGACTTTAAAACACCTAAACTTGTTCCTGCCATCTGAAAAAGTATAAAAGGTTTATGGAAGAATGAAGGCTACAGACGAAAGGATCTCCTTTGAGATCAAGGTGGCATCAGAAAACATCACTTAGCTCCAGCAATGACTTCAGTAGTAACAGTTTTGCTGGCAAATGGTGACAAAATAGTACATTATTCCCTCTCCCCACAAAGAACCACAATCAACAGTACCACCACCCTCTCAGTTTCTAAACATGGCAACCTCAGCTATTCTGAGTCTGAAATCTTTTAAGGAAGTGTTTGCCAAAAGTCAATCATTCTCATACCACCTTCAAGATTTTAGCCTACATCAGAATTCTACTTGTATTATTATTTACTTAATATTTTTCCTTAAATTAATCATTTTTGTTTACATATATTTTGAGAAGAAACTTTATAATCACTACTGTGGACATAGAAACAGTTTCTAATATACATGAAAACTGACCAATAGCTCTTCAGGTTAAAAACAACCCTGTCTATGCATCACCCCCTGGTCCTCTGGTGCACACTAGGCTCCTTTTAGGGCAGGAGCTGGACTGAAACAGAGGAAATTGTAACATAAAAGCCCATTTCCATTGACTTTGCCAGGTTGTTTCAAAAGGTTGTAAAATATGGTCCTGAAAATCCTCACATTGTTTAAGAGCTACCTTCTAATACAAAGGGAGTTGAAAGCTCCTATTTTACTTCAGGTATTCAGTTGTTCACAAACAGAACTTTACAGAAAGAGGAGAAAAGGGAACGCTTAAATGTTTGTAAAAAATAAATCCGTCTGTTTCCAGTGGAAACAAGTGGGGCTTCCACTGTTCCCTGGATCTTGTGCAAAAAATAATTAAGTTGCTGAACAGAAATAACCATCCCCATGTAACACATATAGGTGCTACTTATACATACATGATTTTGCTGCACAAAGGTTAGTTTAGAAGGGTGATCAGTTGGACTCAAACAGAAATACAGTATTTATGAGACCAGAAACCTGAAATACCTACAGTTAATGGTAGTTAAGTGCTTCTGCCTATATGGTCACATACTCATCATAAATAAACTAAAATTACCAAACAGGTCATTCAGTTCAGCTCAAAAAAAAAACAATAGAAAAAATGTTTTCTCCAGCCAGGTATGCAAAGTTCTGCAGGCTTGAAATTGTGGCACATTCCATAAATCTCCAAACTGCCCTCCTCTCCCCAAAACAGCATTATCGCACCCTCCTATCCTCCCACCGTCCCCTGAATCTTTTGGAAGCTGGCTTGCCCATGGGGGCAGGCCACCAGGGAAGATGTTCTGCAGTTAAAATTAGCCAAACTTACCACTTAGTCTGAAGATACATCTGGAAAAAAAAATTAGCCAAACTCAGCAACACATAGGCCACAATTCCAATGCACCATGAGGACAAAACAACACAGGCGGTGAGATTTAAGGTCAAGTAGGCTGCAAGTGTGACAGAGAAGCTCCCTTCTGTCCTGGGAAGCAGCGACTGTGTCTTTGTGTGCAGAGAGACAAGATCACACACATGCGAACCTACCGCTTCTCATTATGCTGACGCCACAATTTCCCTTCTCGAATTTCACTCCTTCATACTTGTACCCTGTTGAAAAATAAATCCAAAGAATTTATCTTTCATCACTGGAACAACTTACTTATTTTATAAAGTGACTATACTTTAAAGCAGATGGGTACTGTGCAAGCTTTGTCCAGACACATTATATAATGTCTTAAGTTCCCTGTGAAAGTAACGAGAAGAGCCAAGACTTTCCATAGTTCTTTTTTTTTTTTATCCTCACCCGAGGACATTCTTGCACCTATCTTCAGATAGAGCAGGAGGGAGAGAGGGACACAGAGAGAGAGAGAAACATCGATGCGAGAGAGACGTACTGACTGGCTGCCTCCTGCATGACCCCAACCAGGGCCAGGATGAACCACCGAGGTACATGCCCTTGACCAGAATCAAACCCGCAACTCTTCGGTCCGCGGGCCGACGCTCTAACCACTGAGCAAGACCGGTGAGGGCAATTTCTTAATTCTTCATAAGAAACCCATATGGATAATTGGGAAAGGTGGACTTTATCAAGTGGGAATAGGACATATGATAGCATGATATTCACATAGTCCTCAAATTGAGTTCAGAGAATCACTGCACCCTAAGGATGCTATAAACACCATCGATTCAAACAGGCACCCACTGCGAGCCACAGCAAAGAGCTTCCTCATTCTGTCCCTTTTTACGAGCCTCCATTCTGCCTTAAAAAGCAAAAGAAAGAGACTGAGTTACCAAGACATGTTCAGCTCTTGGTTCCATCCTAAATGTGTTTCAATTATGCAGCGCAGCCCCCAATTTAAAGAGTTGAACTTTGAACAGAACAGCTTCCCTTATTTACTGAGAAAACAAATCAAAATGTCAAGTTCCTGAAACAGGGATCTTTGGCTGCTTTTTATTTGAGAAGCACAAAGCACCTTCTCGAATTCTCATCATTTTGAGTTTTCTGTGTATTTTTTACTTCTCCTGCTTTTCCTTGGAGTTTAAATGCCAAACCAGCCCACCCATTTGCTTCCAGCAATTCTCAACTCTGGTCCCAATGGGCTGTCATCAAAGGCATCACCCGCATGCTGAAGAGTATTTATTAACCTTTAACTTGGATTGAAAGCAGGCCATTAACAAAAAGTCATCCACATAAATGTCTTTCCTAAATGTCTCTAGGTTTATTAAGTTGTTTAAAAGAACAGCTCCACCTAGACTCCACATTCTGCATACTAATTTATAAAAATTGTTTTCTTTCCCTTTCCCCCCAATTCTAACTCAGAATTTTTTAAAAAAATATGTTTTTATTGATTTTTTAGAGAGACAGGAAGGGGGAGAGAGAGAGAGAGAAACATCCACGTAAGCAGGACATCGATCGGCTGCCTCCACGGAGCCCACGACCCAGGCACATGCCCTGAGGGGGAATCGAACCGAGACCTCTCAGTCCACGGGACGATGCTCAGTCCACTGAGCCACACCAGCCGAGCGTAACTCAGAATTTTTATGAGAAAAATATGACAGAAACAGCTCTGGTTACCTGTTGGAGTGGTTACCATGCATTCTTTATATGGTAGCTGATTCAATCCCTCTTCCACAACAAGTCTGATCTAGAAAGTAAAAGAAAGAATAAGTTGAAAATCTGCTAAGAATCTCCTGTTACCTGTTTGCCTCTGGAGCTGAACACTTGGCAAAATTCAGAAACACATCAGGTAAATAAAGATTTAGCTCATGTGTCAGAGACAGAGATAGATCCAAGTGCCAGGCTGCTTGCTGTAAGGTATCCAAGCTTGGTTAGACACAAAAAAAGGCTCAAGCAGGCTATATTAAAAGAGATGCAAAATTATAGCAAGTGCCAAGAGTCATGGCAGACAGCCTTGGAAGGAATAAACTTCTGGTTACTCTGGAAATAGTCCCCAGAGGGAACTTCTTTGCCTTGTTCAATACTTTGAAATTGTTCAGTTAGGTTGTTTTTAACAAGACCCACCATAATCCAAATGCAGCCTGAAACTTCTTACTACAAAATAAACGAGTGGATAGGGTTAAACCAATGAGTAGGAGGAAGCAGTTGGACGCATTGGGGCTTCTCAGTTAAAACACAAAGGTTCCTCATGATCTTAATGTGTGGTATGGAGGAAAGAATCCACCAGAAGTACAAAAAACAGCTTCCAACAACCAGACATGATATTCCTTCTTCTGAGCACCTGGAGTCAACCAGAGTGTTGTTGAGTCTTGCAACACACATTTTCTGCAATCAATATTTCACTATTGATTGAGAATCAGGAACAGCAGGTAGAAATGCCAGGCCCCATGCTCTGTTATGACAACACAACACCCTGTTGTTGTCAATAAAATGATCAATGCTAAATGGGCCCGCACTTAGATCTCCTCTGGGTAACACTCCTCTAAAGTGTCTTACCTCTCCTGAAACCTTGGGACAGAAACTTGTGTGTCCAGGCCTTATACAAGGACATAATACAAGGGTGAATAAAAGATCTGAGTGCCAGGGAAGCAAATCCTGATAAATTCAGGATAGAATTAATGTCGATTATAATGGGATCCGTGTCCTAGAAGAGACAGTATACTAAAATTCCTCAACACTAGAAACCTACATAGCTTCAGTCCCTACCACAACCACACAGAACCTCCACCGCCACCTCCCAACATCAGGACCTACTGCAGAGAACAGAGAGGCCACGATGATCATCCTCTCAGGTGAGTACTGGCCTTGATCCTTAGTATCTCAGTTGATTAAAATATAATGCCTGCTCTTTCAGGCAAGCATTTTACAATAACCACAAACGTAACCCCTACTTTCTGTAGAAAAGGGGCATAAGGAAAGCAAAAATAAATAAATAAAAGAATGAGAAACCATTTTCTACCAATGAACAGAGAGAAAGGAAGGGAGAGATAGAAACATCAGTGAGAGAGAACATCGATTGGCCGCCTCCTGCACGCCCCCCCACTGGGAATTGGACCCACAACCTGGGCATGTGCCCTGACCAGGAATCGAACCAGCGACCTCTTAGTGCAGGGGTCCACGCTCATCCACTGAGCCACACCAGCCAGACAATTACATTTATCTTGATGAAAGCCAAGGGTTATTATTGCCTTTACAAACTTAAATAATTGTAAATACAAGTTGCCTCTGAAGCCAAAAGTAGAATAGTTTTCTACACTCTTTTGAAATATTTTCCCCAGGAATAATCTAAATGAAAATTAATAAACCACTTTTCTCTCTTTCCCAAATTAAATACTGACAATAGTGTTTAGATTGCAAACTCCATGAGTGCAGGGACCATGTGTCTGTATTCTTTACTGCTGTATCTCCTCCCCCTACAACACAGCCTAGCACAGTGCCTGACTTACAGGAATTCAATATATATTTCATGAATGGATGAATGTTAATAACCACAGCAGAAAGTGTGTCAACCTCATTCTAAGCACTGAGCATACTTAGATATAAACACAAGAAGGAAACAACACAGTGTTTATCCTGAAGACAAAACAGTCTGCTCTGAGATCCTCTCAGACCACACTAGCTAAACAGAATTGAGCTTGGTCAGTCTTAAACAAAAGTCCATGAGTAAATCATAGGTAGTTCAACTTAATATTTCACATGTGAGGATAGTACAGAAGAGAAGAGGCAAAATAAATACCTCCCGTGTAAGCTACAAGAGAGTTTCTTTTTGTGCATTACATGGGTATCACAGGGTAACTACTAGGTCTCCTTACATCTTTGGCATTCTTTTAATGTACTTCATTTGACTGCTCTAAGATGAGGCATTTAAGGGTTACTTATGACCACGTTACTAAGATCCATTTGAGAGGTAGCTGTATCTGAGAGCCACAGAAAATGAATTTATGGGCAATGCTTTGAGGTGAAAGGGATTGAGACAGAGCGTTAATGCAACAGTAGAAACAGTACTTCAGAAGTCTAGCAAGATGATGGTTACTTGGTACAATCTCTCTCACCCCCAGAATGTTCTAAATTAAAATAATAAAAAACCCTTGGCCTACTATGTTTCTATTACTAGGAACAACAATGAAATGAATATGGAAAGCCTTCACCTACCAAACGATCCGCAGAAAACATGAAGTCTCCTCTACTGGCTGTCCTAAAAAAAAAAGTAGTACAAGTTTTACTCTACATTAGAGCTTTAAGGTAAGATATTACTCATTATGTAATGTAACAATGATATCACAACCTATTATATACTAAGAGCGTAAAAGTTCACATGTGCGCCCTGCTGGTTTGGCTCAGCGGTTAGAGCGTCGGCCTGTGGACCAGAGAGACCCGGGTTCGGTTCCCACTAAGGGCAGGTACCTCGGTTGCAGTTTGTCCCCGGCCCTGGTTGGGTCATGCGGGTGGCAGCCACTCGATGCATCTCTCTCACATCGATGTTTCTCTCTCTCTCTTCCTCCCTCTCTTGTTCCTGCTCTATCTGAAGATAAATGTAAAAAACAAAATGTCCTCGGGTGAGGATAAAAGAAAAAGAATGCGTAACCTAATTTCTAAGATCTCTTTCTGAAAGTATGGATTAACAATTTGTTCCTTTTGCCTATTTTTCAGTCAAATATTTTGTTCCCTAGATCTTTCTGCCATTTCCCTGTACATTTCTTTCTGCTCAATCCTTTCATATCCTGAGGTACCCAAGTAATAATAATCTGAGACTGTACTTATCCACAACCTGTTAACCAGTCAAAAAGGGAATATTAAAAGGTTGACAATTTTTTTCCTGTACATAAAAAATTGAGTATTGTTCCTCCTCCTTCTCCCATACAAGTTAAATGATTTGACTAAACAGACTGAGCTACAGTTCATGGATTTAAAAATCCCCATCTGGCCCTGGCTGGTTTGGCTCAGTGGTTACAGCGTCGGCCTGTGGACCACAGAGTCCTGGGTTCGGTTCCCACTAGTGGCACGTACCTCGGTTGCAGTTTGTCCCCGGCCCATGTGGGTGGCAGCCACTCAATGTATCTCTCTCACATCGATGTTTCTCTCTGTCTCCCTCCCGCTCTATCTGAGGAAAAATGCAAAACTGTCCTCGAATGAGGATTAAAAAAAAACCATCTGCCTATACGTAGCATACCTCACACGTTCCCTAACACAGCATCAAAATGGCATATGCAAACACATATTATATCAGTATACCATCAATCATGACTAACTTTTCAAACTGCATTTACTTTCGCTGATAGGAAAAAGCAATAGATTTCTTAGAGCAGCCAGGGTTCTATCATATTATGGATATTAATGAAACAAACAGGAAATCATAACAGACTAAATATATTAGAATATAGCTTTTAGTTAAAATGATTAAATTCATCTTCAAAAGTCATAGTTGTACTTGGAATGTAGTCAGGTCTTGGGTTCTGCAGGCCTGCCTGTAAAGCAAGTTTAAAATTTTTTTTCTTTATTGATTTTAGAGAGAAAGGAAGGGGGAGGGGGAGCAAGAAACATCGACTGGCCGCCTCCTGCACGCCCCCCACTCGGGATCTGGCCCACAACCTGAGCGTGTGCCCTGACCGGGAATCAAATCGGCAACCTCTTGGTGCATGGGTCAACGCTCAACCACCGAGCCACTCTGGCTGGGCTAAAGCAAGTTTTAGAAGTTGTTCTCTTAAGATAACAGAAGATGTAGCCTGGTAGGCATGAAATATATAGCCCCATTCTTTTCTTAGTGCTCTTAAGATAATGTACTGACACTCAATCCCAAGATGCCTTAGAAAATTCTCTTTCTGTTGAGACTAGGAGCAGAACAAACCACACTGCTGAAGTTTGCAAAAGAATTCACCAATCAACATAGCTCAGGACCCTGAACTCCTTACTCATAACTTTTGCCCTTAAAAGGCCCGAATGAGAAGGCATTGGAGAGTTCAGGCTTTAAAGCAATACAGCTTCCCATTCTCCTTGCTTAGCATTCTGCAAAAGAAGTGACTACACTTTCTCCACTGCAAAACTGGGTGTTTGGTATTTGGCTCTGCCGTGTGCCAACAGGGATGAATTCTTGTCCTGTTCAGTTACATCAGCTCTCTAAAATATGGACCATAATTGAGCAATGGCAAGAATATAGGCCTATATTCTTTATATATAAATATTCCCTAAACTCAGAAAACTCTATTCACACACAACTACTGCATACACAGAGAGACCACTTAAAACAGGCTCTGTGTTATGTACTGTGATTTTCAAATGAAACCATACTACTACACTAGCACCTTTCATTTCTTTAACTAATCTTCACAACATGCTTGCCAAGGAAGAAAAAGTCAGTGAACTACAAAAGAAATACTGAAGCCTACTGCCCTGTTAGCTAGATCTGTACAAAGTTGTCTAGGCAGCCAGAACACAGTTTGTCAATAGGGAAGAAAAGTCTGGATTGGTCTTAAAGAAATATTCAGAAACATATCTTGGGAACACATTTGAAATAATTATTTTTACTTTCTGCACAGTTACACACAAATTCATTACATAGAAAAGTTATATTAGGTTAAGTGATCAGAGTTGACCAAATCTGTTACTTTATTTTGGAATCAGACATTTCGATACCTTTCACACTCTCCCCCAAAATATCAGCCTCAGTTGTTAACTTTCACATAATTACCTTCTCTACATTCCTAGAAAGGTACACACTACGAACTAATATGAACTGTCATCTCTTTATAGCTATTTGACTTCCAATTAAAGTATTCACGGCTCGAAATCATATATGACAAACAGCCAGAATACACTAAGTTGGTTGCATTTTTTTTAAAAAAACCCACAGTGGGTTTCAACATCCACATTTAAATCCTTAACACTGTTTAACACTGGTGTCATAAAGCAGGTATTTATTTGTTAGATCAATGAAGTTACACATTTTCTCTGAGCCCCTACTTTAGGCCCAACACTGGACTAAAGTATATGTTAAAAAGGTGTTTTACTGTAAACTAGACCCCAGGTTTTATTAATCCCATGCAATTTGTTTCAAATTATAACTCTTAACTTTTATCTTAAAACCATTTCTTAAAAATCTCTCATATTACAAACAAAGCTTTGAGAAACATTTTATTTATTTATTTATTTTTAATGACATTTCTTTTATTTATTTTTATTTTTAATTTTTTTGGTATGTACCCCTAGTGGGAACCGAACCCGGGACTCTCTGGTCCACAGGCCATCGCTCCAACCGCTGAGCCAAACCAGCCAGGGCTGAGAGACATTTTAACCACCTCTATCTAATAACAGTCCCGAATAAGATCGAATGCAAAATCATTACAAAGCAACAGACACACTAACACACATGCCTGGAATATTCTAAAATATATCCAAGTGACCAAATATCAGATATTTAGTGATATCCAGACACTCATAGTTCACAGCATGGAAATCTAATTAATGTTAAGCTGAGCATCTTTTAAATTGTACAAACTCCAAACAGGATTAACAATGCAGACCTAACCATGTCTGAGAACACACTTTTCTTGACATTTCCCCCAAACAACTATGTCACACATCTGTAGCAACAAAATGAACGCCACCGGCAGCCATTTTTTAAAAATGATCTTCACTGAAACCAGAAAGAATGAGAATCATACTGGAATTTAAATCATCATTTTAATGTGGGCTTGGTAAACCTAAGTTTGCACATGTCTAGCGAACAGGGCAGGAGGCTTCAGCATTGGTTTGAATTCACTGACTTTTTCCTTCCCTGAGAATGTCTATAAAGCAACTTCAAATTTCCCAGAGAGGCTCCAGCAGAATTTAACAACATGTACATGTCATAGCAAACCCAAACCAAGAAGAAAAACCTGGAATCTCACTGACCTTTCTTTCAAGTGGTTAATAGGTATTTACTTATCATCCATAAGACATAGAAATATGAAAGGAGAGGCCCTGGCCCAGTTTGGCTCAGCAGTTAGAGCGTCGGCCTGCAGTTCAGAGAGACCCGGGTTTGGTTCCCGCTAAGGGCACGTACCTCGGTTGCAGTTTGTCCCCGGCCCTGGTTGGGCTCTAGTTGGGCCGTGCGGGTGGCAGCCATTTGATGTGTCCCTTTCACGTCGATGTTTCTCTCTCTCTCTCTCCCCCCCCCCCTCACTGTCCCTCCCACTCTGTCCTCAAGTGAGGATAAAAAATAAAAATACCGATGTGAGAGAGACACATGGATTGGCTTCTTCCCACATGACTCCAACCCCAATGGGGGCTGGGGATTGAACTTGCAACCCAGGTACATGTCCTTAACCAGGAATCAAAGCCTTGACCCTTCGGTCAGGGGGCCAACAGTCTCACTGCTGAGCCAAACCAGCCAGGGCTGTAGTGACTTTCTAATGGCTGAGTCTTTCATTGGCTGAGTGGGTGGCAGGGAGAAGATCCTCCTTCTTCCTAACGGAGTAGTAGAGTAGAAAAACATCTTCCTGCTGGAGATGGAAAGTGCATCTCTGCCAGTCTGGGGTAATTGACACTGAGTGGTAGGGCATAAGTGCTCTGCCTACAGGCCCTCCCAATTCAAATTTAAAAGACACTTCTCTTTACTAATCTTCACAACATCCTCCCCTGGGACAATTAGAACTTCAGTTTCTAGAGCAGAAATTCCCACTTGATCACTCTCTGCTACTTCTCTCTACTCAGAATGACCTTGACAATCCCTCCTGTTTTCCTACAAAAAGGATTTTAACAACTCTCCCTCTCTCTATTTATCCTTACATATATGCCAAGTGTACAAAGATTTATGTATAAAGCTTTCCTAAAGAGGTCCAAAAGTTATAGCAGGTACCTAATATTACACATATATTACTCCCTTCTTTCCCACAGGTCATCATTTATTAAAAGCATCCTTGGTGCTAAGTAATAAAGACTTTTGGTGCATTATCTCATCTAATCCTTACACAACTTTAAGAGGTAGATTCTATTATTACCACCATTAAAGTGATGAAAATATGAAGACTTACATAGGTGAAGTATTTCAAGGTTCTTCTCAGCCTGAAACTCTCTGATTCCAAGTCCTTGAGCAAAGCAATTACTTTTTTTTCTTTATTGATTTTAAAGAGAGAGGAAGGGAAAGGGAGAGAGCTAGAAACATCATTTGGCCTCCTCCTGTGTGCCTCCCACTGGGGATTGGGCCCACAACCTTGGCATGTGCCCTGACCAGGAATCAAACTGGTGACCTCCTGGTACATGGGTCGATGCTCAACCCCTGAGCCACACCGGCCAGGCCATAAAGCAATTATTTATATTTTGCTCTAATAAGGGAATGTTTACTAAAAGTAACCAATTATTAGATGTATTTTAATGATATTTTTCTCACTGTAACTCAAACTGGCATGTACATACAGTGCAAACAATAAAATAAAGAGTCTGGGAGGCAAATAAAACATGAAATATTCCTTTTGAAGAGGGAGTAGCTGCTATTATAATACAGCTTGTAAATCCTATGTACTAAGATAAATGCATGTAGGACTACACGCTTTCCAAAGATGATAACATCAAAGCCTCTGTCCCATTACTTAAAACAATTTAATTTAAATAAAATCCAAGTAGCACTGAATTAGATGTCATTTCAAAAATGAAGACTATTATTCAAGGACTGTTTTCAGTATTTGGTGTGGGAGAAGTTAGGGCTGGGCATAGGGTAGCCAGATTTAGCAAACAAAACTTCAGGTTACCTAGTTAAATTTGTATTTCAGAAATATGTCCTGTGCAATGTTTAGGATATACTTATATGAGACAAGTATTCACTGTTGATCTGAATTCACATTTAACTGGGTGTTTTGTATTTTACTTGGCAACTTTAGTAAAGAAGGAAGAAGTAGACAGACTCAAGTTCATCTCTAGTATGTTTTTGTAATGTTTCTTGGGGTTTTGTTTTTTTTTTGGTAGATTTTTAAAAACCTTTATACACATACAAATGCAGACAGAGGAGAATAATGATTTACCTTTCATTTATTTTCCACAATGATCAAACATTGTTTCATAAATCTACCTACTCAATATCACCCCACTGCCAGTTTACTTTTTAAGTCAAGTTTATTTAAGTACAATTTGCTTATAATAAAACCCATCACTTTACTACACTACTATCAAGACATAGAATTTTCTTATTTTTCAATTATAGTTGACATACAATATCATATTTGTGTCAGGCGAACAACAGAGTGATTAGATATTTATATAATTTGCAGTGATCACTCCAGTAAGTCTAGTACCCATCTGACTCCACATATAGATATTACAATATTATGGACTATATTTCGTACTTTGAACTTTACATCCCCATGACTATTTTTTTTATCCTCACCCGAAGACATTTTTCCATTTTTTGTTCAGATAGAGCTGGAGGGAGAGAGAGACATCGACGTGAAAGGGACACATCGAGTGGTTGCCACCCACACAACCCAACCAGGGCCGGGGGCAAACTGCAACCGAGGTACGTGCCCTTAGTGGGAACTGAACCCGGGTCTCTCTGGACCGCAGGCTGACACTCTAACCACTGAACCAAGCTGGCCAGGGCCCCATGACTATTTTTATAACTGCTAATTTGTACCTCTTAGTCCTTTCACCCTTACACCCACCCTCTCAACTCCCCTCACATCTGGCAACCATCAATTTGTTTTCTGTATCTATGAGCTTGTTTCTGTTCTGTTTGTTCATTTATTTGGTTTAGATTCCTCATATAAATAAAATCATACGGTATTTGTCTTTCTCTGTCTGACCTATTTCACTTGGCATAATGCACTCTGGATCCACCCCTGCTGATGTAAATGGTAGTATTCCATTGTGTATTATGTACCTCATCTTTTTTTTTTATCCTCACCAGAGGACATTTTTGCACTCATCTTCAGATAGAGCAGGAGGGAGAGAGGGAGAAACATCGATGCAAAAAAGACACATCAAGTGATTGCCACCCATACAAACCCAACCGGGGCAGGGACAAATTGCAAAAGAGGTACGTGCCCTTAGTGGGCACCAAACGCGGGTCTCTCTGGTCCACGGGCTGATGCTCCAACCGCTGAGCCAAACCGGCCAGGGCTGTACCACATCTTCTTTATCCACTCATCTATCGATGGACACTTATGTTGCTTCCATATCTTGGTTATTGTAAATAATGCTGCAAGAAACATAGGGATGCATATATCTTTTTGAATCAGCACTTTGGATTTTTTCAGATAAATACCCAGAAGTGGCATTGCTGGGTCATATGTAATTCATTTGTTAACTTTGTGATGAACCTCCACACTGTTTTCCACAGTGGCTGCACCATATGAATTCCCACCAACAGTGCATGAGGGTTCCCTTTTCTCCACATCCTTGCCAACACTTGTTGTTTGTGGGTTCACTGATGGTAGCCATTCTGACAGTTGTGGGGTAAGATCTCACTGTGGTTTTAATGTGCATCTTTCTGATGATGAGCGATGTTGAGCATCTTTTCATATATCTACTGGCCATCTGTATGTCCTCTTTGGAGAAATGTCTATTCAGGTCCTCTGCCCACTTTTTAAATTGGATTGGGTTAGGGTTTTTTTTTTTTTGGTGTTAAGATGTATGAGTACCTTATATATTTTGAATATTAACTCCTTATCAGATGTATTCTTAGCAAATATCTACTCCCATTCATTAGGTTGTGTTTTAAGAAGTTTGAATTTTATTCCAAATATAATGAAAGACAGCACAGGGTTTTAAGTAGGGGAGTGTCATTTTTGTTTTCGAATCAACATGTTAAAGGGAAGTGTAACGTAAAAATCGCCCTGGCCAGTTTGGGCCCGTGGACCAATGAGTTGCAGGTTCGATTCCGGCCAAGGGCACATACCTTCGTTGTGATTTGTCCCCGGCCCTGGTTGGGGTCAGGCAGAAGCCACTCGATATATCTCTTTCACGTCGATGTTTCTCTCTCTCTCTCTCTCTCTCCCCCCCACACACTCTATCCTTAGGTGAGGGGGAAAAAAAAGGGGAAGAAAAAAATTTTTAAAATAAAAGTTATTTTGGCAGGTTTAAACCAAAGGAATGTTTCATTTAACGTTAATGTTTAATGAAAGCTCTAAACAAATAAACTCTATTTCCATAGTTACTTTGCTATTATGTGATCACTAAAATAATGAATAGCACCAAGGTTGGTCATGGTATGCAGAAGATTTAGAAATGATTTTCCTTCTCCTTACTTCAACCTCATAAAAACATACCCCCAGTGAAGTACTTGGAGCTAATCTAATCTGACTTAAAAAGTTTAAAAAAAAATAACTTTTACTACCTGCCAGATGCAAGTCATCAAGCCTACAGCTCTTTAGTACCTTCTTTAAAAGCTCTCAAAATAGTATCATTAATTATTTACTTGCACCTCAGAGCAAAGTTCAATGTAAACATTCAAAATCAGGTAAAAAATAAAAAGAATCTATAATTTTCCCTTTGAACCCAGGACTCAGTCATTCAGAAGTTTATTTGTTTTAATGATTGCAACATCAACGCCCCTATGTATCAGGTACTGTAACCGGCAGACCTTCTTTCTGCCTCCTCGGGGTCCAGACTAGCTCCCAAGATATTACTAAGATATGCCCAATAAATATTATAACAGAAGTATGTATAGTGAGAGAGGTGACTTCCTCACTCCTAGCTTAAAAGCCAGTAGAAAAATCCACATGAAATACTCAGGGAAACCAAAAATATGTCCATGTTTTAAACAACTTGCAGGTGACAGTTTTTTTTTTTTTCTGTGGTAGATATTTCAGTTTTGTACAGGTTGAAGGGAAAAGTTCTGAGATTCCTCTGGTCTCAGAGTGATGCCCGGCCAGGGTCTCTAGGCTAGTTCTGTTTAGTGTGCGGAATCCCTGGCTCAGCCTATATCCTGAATCTGAAGCCAGGCAAATCACTATGCAAAGGGCAGTGGCCCAGCCTAAACACAGCACAATCACCCAAGGTGTTTGTAAAGCTACATGTGCTCAGTTCCACCTAAGACTGCTCTAAAAATGGGAAGTAAATTTTGAGAAAAAAAGACTCCCCAGGCAATTCAGATGCACAGCTCCTGAAACAGCTTTACTTTAATGTTTCAGAAGACAAAAGAAAACACCAACAAAAAATGGGGAGGGAAGATGATCTTTTAAATACACTGCATCGCCTTCAATATGAGATCATGAACTATAAGGGGAAAGTACACTACACTCAGATTTTGCAACCATCGAAACTGGAAATGAAGGAGTCATTTCTCTTATGTGACCCATGTGTGACTAAATAAATGATCTGACCGATGTTTTTAGACTACTACATTCTTACTGAGAAAACTGTCACCTGCAAGTTGTGGATTTTTCTACTGGCTTTTAAGCTAGGAGTGAGGAAGTCACCTCTCACTATACATACTTCTGTTATAATATTTATTGGGCATATCTTAGTAATATCTTGGGAGCTAGTCTGGACCCCGAGGAGGCAGAAAGAAGGTCTGCCTGTTACAGTACCTGATACATAGGGGCGTTGATGTTGCAATCATTAAAACAAATAAACTTCTGAATGACTGAGTCCTGAGGAAGACAGGATAGATTAAGTGGTGGCACTTTCCATAACTAGACCTACATAAATACAGATCCTCTTACCACAGGCACCCTACACAAGCCCCCTAAAGGGGATGGAACTCGTCTTTTCTGTGGGGAGGGGGAATGCCAGTTTTTGAAGATAAAAGCAAAAGAGGCCCCTGTTAACAGATTTGATTAACAAAAACAAAACTAAAACACTGTCTCCAGCCTCAAAAACTAAGCATCAATTACTTATCAAAAATCATAGTGAGTCTTTCCATACTGTATGATAGCACGATAAAAATTATCTGAGATCTCTCAGTGTTCTTTTACAAATAGCAATGTGAGTTGTATGTACAATTTAATGCCCTTTGCTATCTCCTGGAAGCTCAAGAAACCAGCACTTATAGATGCAACAAGAACCATGCACAAATCAAAACATGAAGGCTTGAAATGCCTTAAATGTGCACAGCTTTTCAATGTTCATAACAAATATTCAGACAGTATCTTGTTTTAGCCTCCCAGAAGATCCATGAGATACGGCAAACATCGTCATTTTATAAATAATAAAGTTGAAGCACAGAGATGCTAAACATCTTGCCTAAGATCATTATGGACCCTGATGTCTCCTTCCAAACTCAGGAAAAAAAAAAGAAGATTTCACTTACATCCAGGTTTCTAAGTAATGCTATACAACCAGGTATTGATATTGCCATATATGAATGCTGAATGTCATGCCCTCTCCAAGTTCTACAGCAATGCTTTAGTCTTATCACGTAAAATCTAATGAAATCTAAGGAACAGTTTCCACATAAAAAAAGGCACATATGCAAATGTTCATAGCAGCGTTATTTATAATAACCAGAGTAGAAACCACCCAAATATCCATTACTTGATAAATGGATAAAAAATGTGGTATATCTGCCCTGGCTGATTTGGCTCAGTGGTTAGAGCATTGGACTGCAGACCAAAGAGTCACATGTTCGATTCCGGTCAAAGGCACATACCTCGGTTGTGGTTCATCTCCGGCCCTGTTCGGGGTCATACGTGAGGCAGACAGTCGGTGTGTCTCTCTCACATAGATGTTTTTTTTTCTCTCGCTCTCCCCCTCCCTCCCTTTCACTCTGTCTGAAAATAAATGGAAAAATATCCTTGGGTAAGGATTTAAAAAAAAAAAAAGTGGTATATCCATGCCCGGCCGGTGTGGCTCAGTGGACTGATCATTGTCCAATGGACCAAGAGGTCCTGGTTTAACTATCGGTCAGGGCACTTGCCCGGGTTTCATGCTCAATCCCTAGTAGGGGGTGTGCAGGAGGCAGCCAATGGATTTCTCTTTCACATTGATGTTTATATCTCTCCCTCCCTCTCTCTAAAAAAAAAAAAAAATCAATAAAAACATATATTTTTTAAATTTCCTTTAAAAAAAGGTGGTATATCCATAAAGTAGAATATCATTCAAACAAAAAAGGAATGGGGTACTGATACAACATGAATAAATCTTGAAAACATTATGCTAAATAAAAACTAGTCACCAAACACCACATGTTGTATGATTCCACTTGTATGAAATGTCCAGTATAGGCAAATCAGTAGAGACAGAAAGTAGACTAGGGCTCTAGGTAGGTTGGGGGGAAATGGGGACTGACTGCTCATGAGTATGGGGTTTCTGCTGGAGTGATGAAAATGTTCTACAATATATTGTGTGTCCGGCCGGTGTGGCTCAGTGGTTGAGTGTCGACCCCTGCACCAAGAGGTCGCCAGTTCGATTCCTGGTCAGGACACATGCCCAGGTTGTGGGCCCCATCCCCAGTGCGGGTCATGCAGGAGGTGGCCAGACGACGTTCTCTCTCATCAATGTTTCTATCTGTCTCCCTCTCCCTTCCTCTCTCTCTAAAATCAATAAAGAAAAAAAATATTTAAAAATAAATAAAAACAACCATTAAAAATGCACATACAAATAACATTTCCCAGATAATGTCTGAAGGTTTGCTAGAGCCCCTAAGCCCATCTATAGGTACAGAGGGAGTCAAGACTCAAGGTCAGCAACTTTTGCTCTATAGAAACAAGAATCATCATCCTATTTTCTTCATTTTATAGTTAATTTTATTTCTGTTTCCCCCACCACAACTACCAAGCCTATGCTTCGCATTTTGAGATCACTACTTCATCTATTAGATCACATGACCAGTGGTTTTCAATATGGATTCATTAAAAATAGTTAAATAGTATAGTCTCATAGTATAATTTTTAAAAAATATTTTTTTATTCATTTCAGAGAGAAGAAGGGAGAGGGTGAGAGGGATAGAAACCTCAATAAGAGAGAGAACATCGATTGGGCCTTCTGTTGCCTCCTAAATGGCCCACCACTGGGGACTGGGCTCACAGCCTAGTGCATAGGTCAACGCTCAACCACTGAGCCACACTGGCCAGGCCACACTATAATTTTTAAGAGCTTTACAAAGAACCTTTAGTAATTGAGTATCTTTTCTTTATAAGGTATGGTTGGAATTAAAAAATGTAAAAGATATAATTTTTTAACCTCAAGGAACTTAAAATATATTAGGTGAGATAAGAGTGATACACAAATAACAACATACAAAACAAAAGGTGACTCATGCATGAAAAAGGACAGGGAAGATTGGCAGAGGAAGAATGACTGAAGGAAAGTTCTTGTCAGCAGTGAACATTTAATGCTGGGTTTGACCTTGAAGAAAACCTATGATTTGAATATGCAGAGGAGTAAAAAAGAATTTCAGATGAGGGTAGAAGCAGGACTTTATACTGTAGGCCCTGAGAAGCCAAAGAGAGCTGCTGAGTAGGGTAGCTACGTACTCAAAGCGGGATGTTAACAAGATTGATTGTTCAGTAATGTGTGGCTGTATGTGGAAGAGAGAAAAACTGCATCAGGGAAACAAAGTAGGGGCTTATTACAACTGTATGAAGAAAAAGTCAGTAGTCTGATTTAGGGGGTGGCATCCTGACTCAGTAGTCATTTTAAAAGATCAAAACAGCCCTGGCTAGTTTGGTCAGCGGTCGAGCTTTGGCCTGTGAGTTCCGAGTTCCATCCGGGTCAAGGGCACGTACCTCAGTTTCCATTAAGTCCCCAGCCCTGTTCGGGGCTGTGTGGGAGGCAACTGATTGACCTGTCTCTCTCACACTGATGTTTCTCTCTCTCCCCTACTCTGTCTGGAGATAAATGGAAAAATATCCTCAAGTGAGGATTAAAAAAAATCAAAACATCCACCAAAAAGTTAGTTTTTATACATGCAGCAGCTACTCATTTAAAGTGGTGCCAATATAAAAGTCAGCTATAGTTCCATCATGGTACATATATCCCTTGAGAAACCCCATCTACAACATAAGTTTTGAGATCTCAAAATAGCATTTCAGATGAAGTTTTTGCTACCTTATCTTGTGGGACCAGGAAGGGCACCGAAGGCTCCATTAACTATACATGAAACAGCCAAGGTTCTATAAGTTTATAATAAAACAATCCTGATAAGACTTGAATGATAAGCTTGCGCATGACCAAGTAAACTTCAACTCAAAGACTAAAAGATATTAGACAAAACAATATCTGCAATAGCAAACACCAAAGGGACAGATGGCCAGTTGAGCACAACAGAATTTCCTTGAAATCGCTTTACTTCTGTTTGTGAGCCAGATGTGATTGGAGATGGAATATAACCTTGAGTAGAATCCCAGATTTAGCAGGTAGACAGCCACCGGCGCGTTTACCTGCCTGGACTGTCTTAGGGTCCCTCATGGCTCAGAAGAGACAAAGAGGAAGCAGGAAGCTACCTACAAGGTTTCATTTGTCCCCAACACAAAGGATATTAAACACGGACTAGGAAAAAGTCAGTGGGAGGTCTGAGTCAGGGGACACTCCCCTTCAAAGAAAAAGCCCTGCCGAGATCTCCCCAAGCCAGTTTCCCCAGGCCAAGAAAACTACCCCTTAGCCCTTTTAACTTCTAATTCCCGCCCACCTCCAGAGAGACCCTCCGATTCCCTCTCCCCTTCAGTTCTTGGCTCACTTGTCCCGGATAATGGTCTGCAGCTCCCGGATCTGCTCATTCATGGGTAGCAACTTAAGCTGAGCCCCAATCTGCCAGGAGACTTGGTCGTCCCTTGGGAAGGAGTCACTGGCCGATGCGTCATAATTCCCGTTGCCACCGCTGCTCTCCGAGTTGAGGCTGTCGCCATCGCAGGCCTGAGGGCTCCCCTCCCCTGGCTCGCTGGAATGGGCGTGACTGCTGGGGAGAGTCGGCTGGGCCTTGGAGGCGCTGCTTCCCCGCACGTGATCCGGGACCAGGTCGTGATCTGGGACCAGGTCGCCAGGTGGCGGCGGCTCGGGACTTGGAGTAGAGGCAGAGTTCACTTGTTGGTTGTGACAGGGCATTGGGTCCGGACACCGTAACTCCGTGGCCATACACCGACCCTGGTCTGTCCCCGCAGCTACCAGCCCCTGAGGATAAAGACCAGCAGGAAGAAGCCGTGGATGCTCACGTGCTCCCGAATGCCCCGCCTCCTCGGAATCTCTAGCCTCTCTTGCCCTCTCACCCCGTAGGCTTCCTTTGGTTCCCTTTGGCCACGCCCCCTCCCAGCCCTGTTCACCAGAGGTACAGACTGCCTGGACACTCCATTGGATCCTCTCCCTGCCAATCTGCACCGCACTGTTTGTTAACTCTTTGAGTCACTCCAGTGGTGTGGGTTCCCACACCTAAGCTGTCAGATCGGTACAGGCGAGGGATGCTTAGTTGCAGGGTCTTCCAGGAGACCCCAGGGATTCGGCATGCAGAACTTTGGGTGAGCGGTAGAGTCAGAAAAAACTAGCGGTGGGGGTTATAGAATTATGACACACGCAAGGCCCATGTTTTCAGACTTTGTTTCCTGGCAGAGAGATTATACTTCAGTAACTGCATCTTCGATTAGCTTGTCTATGTACCCAAAGGAACCAAAATTCTGTCACCCTGAAGCTTCTTTTCAGGATAATGATTTAAAACTGTTTATTAGAAAAAATAAAAGACTCAGAAAGAACCTTTAACACCTCCCCTCCTTTCTTGCCCAAGAGATTCAGACCAAGAACCTGCTTCAGGGAGTAGAATTTAGGATGTTCCCCTTAGCCTAATTTGAAATAAGTATGATAAACAAGAGGGCTTCAGGAAGGGGTCTGTTAGATAACCCTGTGTCCCAAAGTTTCTGAGTCACCTAGCAAGGACGTTCCATTCTTTCTCAACTACCTGTAAATCCCCCACTCTCACTTCTGAAATCTAATGCCCTGTTCCCCTCCCTTTTCTCCTTTGTCCAAAATGTCTCATATACCCAATGTTGCCTCACTGTATTTTTGGAATTTTTATGGAATGATCATGTCTATGTGAATTCCCCATATGCAATAACATTTGATTTTCTTCTGTCAATCTGTCTCTGTTAATTTGGTTATTAGCCGAACCAGAAGAATTTAGAAGGTGGGAGGAAAAGTATTAATATATTTTAGCCCCCACATAACCAAAAGAGGAAGTAAAATATGCCAAGCAGGTTTCCCAAAAACCTGCCCTATACCAGACTGCTCAACAAGTTGCAGCTTCCCAAGTGTGCTTGACTGCTAGTTTTCCTTATCTGTATTGGTTGGAACCTACACTCTACAGTTACCATGGGGATTCTGAAAGCATTTTAGGTCCACTACTGAAGCAGGATAGTAAGAAACCAGGAAAATCCCTTTATAAGTGGAATAGACAAACTGAGACAGCTGATTCAAACTGGACTCATCCAGCACCCTGACTCACCTGCACCTTCCCCCTTGCATGTCCACTCCCTTAAGCCTTAAGCCCTAGCCCTCAGGACAGTGAGGTTCTGATCAGCATCGAATAATCTTAGGAACAAAGCTTCGGGCCTGTTGACAAGAGAGACAGAGTTTCGGTCCAACTAGAGATAACATCTAGTCCTCAGTTATGTTTCATTTCAGGGCCCAGAAAAGCAGCAAAACCAGGTGAAGCAACAACGTAACATGGCTGACAGCAGGACCAGATGCTTAAGTTCCTGGAAATATATAACCTTCTTAGACTAAATTTTAAAGAATTGGAAAATCTAAGCTGATCAGCAGTGAGGAAATTGAAACAACCCTCAAAAAACTCCCCAAAAATAAAAGTCCAGGACCAGATGGCTTCACCAGTGAGTTCTACCAAACATTCAAAGAAGATTTGATACCTATCCTTCTCAAACTCTTCAAAAAAAATGAAGAACAGGTGATACTTGCCAGTATATTTTATGAGAGAAAAATAACCCTGACACCAAAACCTGGCAAGGATAACACAGAAAGAAAACTACAGTCCAATATTTCTGATGCAAAAATCCTAAAGAAAATACTAGCAAATAGAATACAATACATTAAAAAGTTAAAACATCAGTCGGGTTCATTCTGGGGGCCCAAGGATGGTTCAACATATGAAAGTCAATCAATATAATACACCACACTAACAAAATAGGTGATAAAAATCAGCCCTGGCTGGTTTGGCTCAGCGGTTAGAGCATCAGCCTGAGGACCAAAGAGTTGTGGGTTCGATTCCAGTCAAGGGCACATACTTGAGTTGCAGTTCGTCCCCGCCCTGGTCAGGTCGCACAGGAGGCAACCAGTCGATGTGTCTCTCTCACATAGATGTTTGTCCCTCTCCTCTCTCTCTCTCTCTTTCTCTCCTTCCCTCCCTCCTTCCCACTCTATCTGAAGATAAATAGAAAAGTATCCTCGTGTGAGGATTAAAAAAAAAAAAGAAAGAATAAAAATCATATGATCTTATCAATAGATGCAAAAAAAGCACTTGATAAGATTCAACATTTATATATGATTAAAACACTCAATAAAATAGAAATAGAAGGAAAGTACATAACCATAATAAAGGCCATATATGATAAACCCTCAGCCAATATTATACTCAATGGCAAAAACCTGAAAGTTTTCCTATAAAATTAGGATCAAGACAAGGATGCCCACTCTCACCACTCTGATTCAACATAGTTCTGGAAGTCCTAGCCAGAGCAATAAGACAAATGTGAGAGAGACAAATCAACTGGCTGCCTCCCCCACAACCCTGACCAGGGCCAGGGAGGAACAACAACCAAGGTACATGCCCTTGACCAGAATCAAACCTGTGAGTCTTTGGTCCACAGGCTGAAGCTCTAACCACTGAGCAAAACCAGCCAGGGCTGTCAATTATAATTTTAAAATAAAAAATATTTTTAAAAATTTATCTTTTACTTCTCATTTTTTGATGGAAAGTCAAAGCCAGATAAAGCAAAATGCTGAAATTCTTCTATAATATGTAACTGAGGTGACTGTAAAATTCATTTTAGGTTTTGAGCTCCAAAAATAATTGAAAGCATCAAACCAATTGCAGGTTTAATAGAAATCTTTCACATGCATCTTTATAGTCCCTTTACAAAACACATTTTTATAGGTTGTCTCATTCAAAGCTGTGCAGTAGTGAGGCTCAGTATTACAATTCCTGTTTTACAGGTGAAAAGATTGTGACTTATGAGACTCATTTAGAGTTACATAATAAGTAGTGGAAGTTGGAAAAGGCAAAAGACAAATATTATTAATATTGAACTCTATTTTTCTTGCACTATGTTTTAGTTAGCTCATTTAAACCTTACAATGTAGTGCAGGAGCAGGGATTTGAAAGTATGGTTAGAATAATTTGATTTTCTGTAACCAGGTCCTCAGATTAGTCCAGGTTATATTCTTTTACTATATACCAAACTTCATGCTTGTACTAGATAATATCTCACCTGCAGTACCAAAATTAACCTATGAACCCAAAATTGTACTATATGATTGAGCTGGGAAATCCTGATATAATTTTCTGTTAATACTTAGTTATCTGATGAACTCCTTGACAATCCCTTTGTGCCCTAAGCTCCAAGAATTCATTAATTTAAGTTGACTTTGGTGATGCTTAAACCATTGCATTGTGATTTTAAATTCCGTATGAACAAAAATTGCCCTGGCCACCCAGCCGATGTGGCTCAGTGGTTGAGCATCGACCCATGTACCAAGAAGTCGCTGGTTCAATTCCCAGTCAGGGCACATGCCCAGGTGGTGGGCCTGATCCCCAGTGAGGGGCGTGCAGGAGGCGGCCAATCGATCTTCTCTCTCATGGGTGTTTCTATCTCTCTCCCTGTCCCTTCTTCTCTTTCTAAAAATCAATAAAGAAAAATTATTTTAAAAATAAAACACAAAATTGCCCTGGCCGGTTTGGCTCAGCGGTTAGAGTGTTAGCCCACGGACCAAAGAGTTGTGGGTTCAATTCCGGTCGAGGGCGTATCTCGGTTGCGATTCCTCCCTGGCCCAGGTCAGGGTCGTGTGGAAGGCAACCAGTTGATGTGTCCCTCTCGTGTCGATGTTTCTCTCTCTCTCCCTCCCACTCTATCTGAAGATTAATTAAAAAAAAAGAAAAAAATTTCTTATGAACAAAAATCTATTAATTAAAAGTTAGCCAATGTTCTGAAAAAATACTGGGGATCCTAAGCATCTAAAAATGTCCATGTGTATATCTGTTCAAATGTATATCTTATATCCTTTACCACTTATTCTTCTGCTTTCAATTTTTTTATTTCACAATTTTTATTTTGTAAAATTACAGTTTATATTCAATATTATTTTGTATTGGTTTCAGGTGAACAGCATGGTGGTTAGACAATTATATACTTTACAAAGTGTTCTCTCCAATATTTCCAGTACCCTCCTTGCACCATACATAGTCATTGCAATATTATTGATATATCCCCTATACTGTCCTTTACATCCCTGTGACTATTTTGTAACTGCCAATTTCTACTTCCTAATCCCTTCACCGTTTTCACCCAATACCCCAACCACCCTCACCTCTGGCAACCACCAATCCACTCTCTGTATATATGAGTCTGTTTCAATTTTATTTCACTCTTTAGATTGTACATATAAGTGAAATTATATGGTATTTATCTTTCTCTGACTGGCTTATTTCACTGAGCACAATACCTTCTAGGTCCATCCATGTTGTCACAAATGGGAAGATTTCATTTTTTATTGCTGAATGATATTTCATTTTTTAATTGAAGTGTTTGGTTTCTTGGTGTTTAGTATCTGTTCTTTGTAAATTTTGGATATTAACCCCTTATCACCTTCTTCCATTCAGTAGGTTCTTTTCATTTTGTTTATGGTTTTCTTTGCTGTGCAAAACTTGTGGGTTTTCTTTGCTGTGCAAAACTTGTGAGTTCCATTTATTTTTTCTTTTGCTTTCCTTGGCCAAGAAAAAAATACTGCTATGAGAAATGTCCAAGATTTACTGCCTATGTTTGCTTCTAAAAGTTTTATGGCCTTGAGTTTTACTTTTAAGTCTTTAATCCATTTTGAATTTATTCTTCTGTGTGGTGTAAAAAGATAGCCTAGCTTTTTCTTTTTTCTTTGCATGTATCTGTCCAATTTTCCCAGCACCATTTATTAAAGACTGTATTTACCCCATTGTATGTTTCCTGCCTTCTTTGTGAAATATTAATTGACCATATAGGTGTGGGTTTATTTCTCTCTATTCTGTTTTATGGATCTATATGTCTGTTTTTATGCCAGTACCATGCTCTTTAGATTACTTTCATCTTGTAGTATAGTTTGACATTAGGTAGCATGACACCTCCCACTTTGTTCTTCTTTGTCAAGATTGCTGAGGCTATTCAGAGTCTTTTGTGGTTCTGTATAAAATTTTGTATTATTGGTTCTAGTTCTGTGAAATATGCCATTGGTATTTTGATAGGAATTGTATTGAATCTATAGATATCTCTGGGTGGAATGGACATTTTAATGATGTTAATTTTTCCAAACCATGAGTATGCATATGCTTTCATTTATTTGTTTCTTCTTGGATTTCTTTCTTCAGTATCCCATAATCTTCTGAGTACAGGTCTTTTACCTTCTTAGTTAAATTTATTCCCAGGAATTATTTAATGCAATTGTAAATAAGATTGCTTTTATAGGTTCCCTTTCTGATAGTTCATTATTGAACTATAAAAATGCAACTGATTGCTCTGGTCAGTGTGGCTCAGTTGGTCAGAGTGTTATCCTGTGCACCAAAGGGTCGCAAGTTCCATTATTGGTCAAGACACATATCCAGGTTGTCGATTCAGTCCCCGGTTGGGGCGTGTAGGAGGCAACTGATTGATGTTTCTCTCTCATATTGATGTTTCTCTCTCTCTCTCTTTCCCTTCCTCTTCTCTAAAATCAATAAAAACATATCCTTGGGTGACGCTTAAAAAAATACAACTGATTTCTGAATATTAATTTTGCATCCAGCTACTTTACTAAATTCATTGATCAGTTCTAGTAGTTTTGGGGTTTTTTTGGTGGAATCTTTAGGGTTCACTATATACAGTACCATATCATTTGCAAATACTGACACTTTTACTTCTTCCTTTCCAATTGGATGCCTTTTGAAGTTATTTGTGAACACAAAGCCTCCCTGGAGATCTTAAACAATTCCTAGTCAGGTGTTTGGGGAAAGACAGTCAGATCTTATACATTCTCACCCTGGCCGGTTTGGCTCAGCAGTTGGAGAGTCGGCCTGCGGTCCAGAGAGACCCAAGTTCGGTTCCCGCTAAGGGCACGTTACCTCGGTTGCAGTTTGTCCCTGGCCCTGGTTGGGTTGTGCGGGTGGCAACCATTCAATGTGTCCCTCTCACGTCAATGTTTCTCTCTCTCTCTCCCCCTCCCACTCTATCTGAACAAAAAAATGGAAAAATGTCCTCAGGTGAGGATAAAAAAAAAAGATGACACATTCTCATATACATGAGTGAGTATACTTTGTATGGAAGGTGTAAAAGATAACCTACTAAAATATATATTAAGAACTGCAGTGTTTTCTTTTGTGTTTTGTTGAGTTCTTGTATTGCTTTGTATGCTTTGATTTCTTTATATTTTTCTTTTGTGTAAATTCTAAAAGTATATGTTTTGTAATTATGTTGGGACTTATGTTAAATATCTTCTAACAGTCTAATTTAATTTGATAACAACTTTAGTTTAATTATATACAAAAACTATACAATTTAAATTCTACTCGCCTAACTTTAAGTTATAATTGTCACAATTTACATATTTTCCTATTTTGTATCTTTAAATATAATTTTATTTATGGTCATTTTTAATACTTTTCTCTTTTAACTATTTAAACAATTTTTTCTTTATTGATTTTAGAGAGAGAGGAAGGGAGAGGGAGAGAGAGATGAAAACATCGATGAGAGAGAACATCGACTGGCCACCTCCTGCATGCCTTCCACTGGGGATTTGGCCCACAACCTGGGCAAGTGCCCTGACGGGGAATCGAACCGGCATCCTCCTGGTGCATGGGTCAACGCTCAACCACTGTGCCACACCGGCTGGGCTCTTTTAACTTTTATATTTGAATTAAAATTTATTTACTCACCACCATTATAATAATACAGTGATTTTTTAATATTTCAACTTAAATAATAAAAATCCTTTTATTTCAACTTCAAAAACTCCCTTTTACATTTAAGACAGATCTAGTAGTGATGAACTCCCTTAGCTTTTGTTTGGCAAAAATCTTCATCTCTTCTTCATCTTTAAAAAAACAGTCTTGCTGGGTATGGTATTCCTCTGTGGCAGTATTTTTTCTTTCATCAGTTTGAGTATATCATCTTACTCCCTTCTGGTCTGCAAAACATCTGATGAAAATTCCACTGATAGTTTTATGGGGATTCCTTGTATGTTACTAGTCATTTTGCTCTTGCTTCTTTTTTTAAATTGAGTTTATTGGCATGTCATTGCAAAACCATGCATGTTTCAAGTGTACAACTCAATAAAACAACATCTGCATACTGCATCAGGCTCCCAACAGCCCAAGCAAAGTCTCTTTCATCCCCTTTTCTCCTCCTTTGCCCACATCCACCTAACCTGCAACCCTCTTTCCCTCTGGCAATCACCATACAGTTGTCTGTGTTGATGTGTCATATATATATGTTTTTTTGTTGTTGTTAATCCCTTCACCTTCTTTCATCCAGTTTCCCAACCCACCTCCCCTCTGACAGCTGTCAGTCTGTTCCATGTGTCAAAGCTTCTGTTTCTATTTTGTTTGTCAGTTTATTTTGTTCATTAGATTTCTCATATAAGTGAAATCATATGGTATTTGTCTTTTCATGACTGGCTTATTTCACTTAGCATAATAATTTCCAGATTAATCCATACTGTTACAAAACATGAGTTCCTTTTTATGGCCATGTAGTATTCCATTGTGCAAATGTACCACAGCTTTTTTGTCCACTCTTCTACTGATGGGCACTTGGGCTGTTTCCAGATTTTGGCTATTGTAAATAATGCTTCAATGAACATAGGGGTGTACATATTCTTTTAAATCAGTGTTTTGGGTTTTCTATGATATATTCCCAGAAGTGGGATCACTGGGTTAAATGGAATTTCCATTTTTAATTTTTTTTGAAAACTTCATACCGTTTTCCACAGTAGCTGCACCAGTCTGCATTCCCACCAGCAGTGCATGAGAGTTCCCTCTTCTCCATACCCTCACCAGCACTTGTTGTTTGTTGATTTATTGATGATAGCCATTCTGGCAGATGAGAGGTGGTAGTTTATTGTGGATTTAATTTGCAGGTCTCCGATGATAAGTGATGTTGAGCATTTTTTCATATATCTCTTGACCATCTATATGTTCTCTTTGGTGAAGGTGACAATTTGGGTCATTTGCCCATTTGTTTCTTTTTTTTATTTTTTTTAATTTATTTTTGTTCCAGATGTTTCTCTTTTTTTTCCCCAATGACGCCTTGCTTCCCATCCCCCCATCCCATCCCCAGCTTTGTTGTCCGTGTCCATTGGTTATGCATACATGCATATAAGTTCTGTGGTTTATCTCGTCCCTCCCCTCCCCAACCTTCTTCTGAGGGTTGTCAGTCTGTACCCTACGTCCACGTCTCTGAGTCTACCCTGTTCCTCAGACTGTTATATTCATTATATTCCACAAATAAGTGAGATCATGTGATGTTTGTCTTTCTCTGCTTGGCTTGTTTAGCTTAGGATAATACTCTCCAGGTCCCTCCATGTCGTCTCAAAGGATAAGAGGTCTTTCTTTCTTACAGCTGCATAGTACTCCATTGTGTATATGCACCACAACCTTTTTATCCATTTGTCTACTGATGGACACTTGCATTTGCCCATTTTTTAACTGGGTTGTTTGTCCTTCTGGTGTTGAGTTGTAGAATTCTTAATACATTCTTAAAATTAAACTCTTGTCAGATGTACTATTGGAAAATATCTTCTCCCATTAAATGGGCTTCCTTTTCATTTAGTTGATAGTTTCTTTTGCTGTCCAAAAGCTTCTCAGTTTGGTGTAGTCCCTTTTGTTTCTTTTTTCCTTTGTTTTCCTTGCCCAAGGAGATATATCAGCAAAAATACTGCTAGGAGAGATGTTTGAGATTTTATTGCCTATTTCTTCTAGGATTTTTATGGTTTTGTGACTTAAGTCTTTTATAAATGTTGAATTTATTCTTACTTCCTCCTTTCAAATTTGAATGCCTTTTATTAGTTAAAAGAATTGTTTTTATGTCTGATTGCTTAGCTAATACTCCCAGTACTATGTTGAAAAAGAGTGGTGAAAATAGACATCCCTGTCTTGTTCCTGATGTTAAGGAAAACACTTTTAGTTTTTTCACTATTGAGTATGATGTTGGCTGTGAGTTTGTCATATATGGCCTTTATTATGTCAAGGTATGATTCTTTTATTCACACTTTACTGAGAGCTTTTATCATAGATGGGTGTTGGATTTTCTCAAATGATTTTCCTGCATCTGTTGATATGAACATGTGATTTTTATCTTTCATTTTGTTTATGTGATGAATCACATTTATTGATTAGAAAATAGTGTACCAATTTTGCATCCCTGGAATAAATCCCACTTGATCATAGTGTATGATCATTTAAATGTATTGCTGGTTCTGGTTTGCTAATATTTTTTTGAGGATTTTAGCATCCATGTTCATCAGGAATATTGGCCTATAATTTCTTTTTTTGTAGTATCTTTATCTGGTTTTGGAATTAAGATAATGCTGACCTCATGAAAAGAGCTTGGCAGTCTTCCCTCCTCTTGAATGCTTTGGAATAATTTGAGAAGAATAGGTTTTATTTCTTCTTTGAATGTTTGGTGAAATACGCCTGTAAAGCCATCGGGTTCAGGACTTTTGTTTGTTGGGGTTTTAAAAAATTATTATTATTTCTTCAATTTCATCCATTGTGATCAGTCTATTCAGGTTTTCTGGTTTGTCCTAATTAAGTTTTTGAAGATTGTATGTTTCTAGGAAACTATCCATTTCACCTAAGTTGTCCAATTTGCTGACACATAGTTGTTAATTGTATTTTCTTACAATCCTTTGAATTTCTATGATGTTTGAAACATATAATCCATTTACACTTAAGGTTATTATTTTTTAAATTTTTTCCTTTATTTATTTTAGAGAGAGAGGAAGTGAGAAAGAGAGAGAGATAGAAACATCGATGAGAGAGATCATCAACTGGCCGCCTCCTGCATGCTCCCCACTGGGGATTTGGCCCATAACCTGGGCATGTGTCCTGACCCGGAATCGAACTGGTGACCTCTTGGTGCATGGGTCGATGCTCAACCACGGAGCCACACTAGCTGGACTAGGGTTATTTTTGATAGGTACCTGTTTACTGCCATTTTATTCTTTTTTAAAAAATATTTTTTCTTTATTGATTTGAGAGAGAGAAGAAGGGAGAGGGAGAGAGAGATAGAAACATTGATTGGTCACCTCCTGCATGCCCCCCACTGGGGATTGGGCCCACAACCTGGGCCTGTGCCCTGACAGGGAATGAAACCGGTGACCTCTTGGTGCATGGGTCTATTCACCCCAACCAGAGAGCCACACCAGCCAGGCCCATTTTATTCTTTATACCTATGTTCCTCTCTCTCCATATCTCTTTTCTTTCTTCTTAAAGCAGGCCTTTGCAATACTGGTTGGATGGTAATGAACTCCTTTAGTTTTTTTTTTGTCTTGGAAGCTCTTTATTTTGTCTTCAATTCTTAGTGATAGCCTTGCTGGATGGACTAGTCTCATTGTAGGTCCTTGCTTTTCATCACTTTGAATATTTCTTGCCAATCCCTTCTGGCCTGAATATATCTGTTGATAAATTAGCTGACAGACTTATGGGAGCTCCTTTGTAGATAACTAATTGCTTTTCTCTTGCTGCTTTTAACATTCTCTCTTTGGCTTTCATCTTTGACATTTCAATTATGATGTGCCTTGGTGTGGGCCTCTTTGAGTTCATCTTGATTGGGACTCTATGTTTCCTTAACTTGTGTGACTTTTTCCTTCACCAGATTAGAGAATTTTTCAATGATTATTTCTTCAAACAGGTTCTCTATCCCTTGCTTACTCTTTTCTATTTCTGGAACTCTTATAATGCAGATGTTGTTACAATTGATGTTGTCCTAGAAGTCCCTGAGATTTTCTTCATTTTTTAAAATTCTCTTTTCTTTGATTCTATATGGCTTCTAGAGACTTTCAATTAAATCTTATGTTTGAATGTAGGCAACATCTTTAGTGTAAAGAACAGTGCAAGAGCAGCCAGAATACCATGGTTCTCTTTCTGACTCTATCACCACATGGCCCTGGTCTTCTTTATCTACTAGAAATGAGAAATGCCCCCCCCCCAAAACCTGTTGTTAAGATCCTTCAAGATAACGTGTATGAGAGTTTCTGAAAGTATAAAAATTAAATATTTCATTTTGTCACATTATATCTGGAAATTTAGCACAAAATACATATGGTATAGGTTCCTACATTTTAAAAAAGTTAGAGAATTACTGGAAAATGCCTTACCCAGGTAGAAAGGTTCAGTGGTAATATTCAGCCCTAACAGAAATCACTGGAAGAATCTAGGGTTTCTCTAGTGTAGAGTGTTGCTCTCTAACAGAACAGATGCTGAATATATTGATGATATAGGTATTAATAAAAGAGGCCATTACTGATCTATTAACAAGACAATAAGCCAGAAAAATCCAGTCACTAAACCTTTTCAATTCCAGATCCATAGTATCTTAGGAATTTATCTACTGCTACTGTTACTGTCAGGTTAAAATCTTTATTTTATGACTGAATTTAACATCATGACTCCAATCTGAACTCTCTCCAGTCCAACCTTCCCACTTAAGCCTGAGTGGTTTAATGGACATGCGAATTTGATCTTGTTACTCTCCTTATTAAAACCTTTCACTGGCTGCAGGATCAAATATTAACTTATTAGAGGCCTTTTCATCATCAGGCCACTGCTCACTCAGGCTCATCTCCTACTACCCTGCCACACACTCCATAAATTTCTTTTGCCTTCTTGTTTTTAATCCTCACTGAGGATATTTTTCCCCCATTGATTTTTTTTTTTTTTTTTTTTTTTTTTTTTTTTTTAGCTAGAGTGGGAGTGAGAGAGAGAAAGAGAAATATTACAGCCATTAGTTGCCTCCCAAAGGACCCAGACCAGGGCCAGAGTTGGGAATCCTTAACCCTGCCCTTGGCTGGGACTAGAACCCCTGACTGTGGTTCTCCAGCGGTGGCTATAACTGCTGAGCAAAACCGGCCTGGGCATATACCTTCTTGTTTTTAGCATGCCATTTCATGCATATGGGATTCCGTTCCATTGGAAAATTTATTCTTATTTAAATAACTGCTCAAACATCTTGTTACCTGGAAACCTGAAGTGTAATATGAATCTTGAAACAAAGTAAAGCTAACTTCCTGGGCCAGGAATATTCTTTGTCTTTATCAGATTTCTTTTTAAAAATCCTCACCTGAGGATATATTTTCCATTTATCTTCAGATAGAGTGGAAGGGAGGGAGAGAGAGACAGAGAGAGGGAGAGATAGCGATAGCGAGAAACATCAATGTGAGAGACACATTGATTGGTTGCCTCTAGCAAGACTGGGACTGAACCACAACCGAGGTTTGTGCCCTTGATCGGAATCCAACCGGGGAGTCTTTGGTCTGCTGGCTGACGCTCTAACTGCTGAGCCAAACCGGCCAGGGCATGTCAGATTTATCATCAGTCTGGGGTGCTTCTATAGAAGGAGTTCATAATGATTTGCCTGTGTTGTTGGACAGGTTTGAGAACACAGTAATGAATATAAAATTTCAATTGCATTACTGTCTACAGGGTTTCAAGCAACGTTTACACTTGAAAGTGCAGTTTCCCAGACAACTGTAGACATATTTCAACATCATTTTGTTTGATGACAGTAGTGTCAAAAGAATATAACCCTATCGTAAAATATGGATTTCACATACATTTACAATTTACTATCCCTCAGCCAATCTAGCTGTTTTGAAATTATTAAGGTCGCTGCAGAAAACAAAGGGAAGAGCTAGAGAAGCCAATTAGCAGAGTCAAACTGTGTGTGTGTGAGTGTCCTCAAAGCAAGAGACGGGAGGGAAACCACCACCAAATTTGCGCAATCAGCAAGATAAAGTGCTTACAATGCCGAGAGGCACTGACTCTCTCTGATGGAGAGAAATTCGTATTTGTAGTTTAATCTACTTCAAGAGTCACTGAACAAGACAGTGAAGATAAGGACATGCAAAGGGAACATGCAGAGTGTAGTGTGGCACTGAGTTGAAGGTGGTTAAGAGAAGAGTGAAATGATGGACAAGATAAGGTTGCCATATTTAGCAAAGTCGATATTTGAGACATACCTATACTAAAAAATGACACATTATGTGACATTCTAATTTAACTGCGCATCCTGTATTTTATTTGGCAAATCTAGGAAAAGAGAAAAAGACACTATCACTCTGACGTTCCAAGTTGTGTGAGAAAAAACTCTCAAAGGTCCGCCCTAGAAGGCATATAGCGGTTGCATCAAAGTACCTGAATCCTGGGAGAAGCTATTTCCAGGCTTGGGCGTTGGGAACGCGAGGGGGAGGGGAGCGAGGCCTAAGGTAGCCCAGTTCGGGCCGCCAATGTCCCACAATCCTCCGCTCTCGGTTCCTCTTTCCTCGCTCAAGATGGCGCTGCTCGCGATACCTTCCTGGCGCTGGGCTGCCGCGGCGGCTGCTTTCGAAAAGCGCCTGCACCTCGCCATCCTGATCCGGCCTCTAGTCACTGTGCGCGGACCGAGTCCGCAGTGGGGGGCACGTCAGCTCGGCGTCCTAGGAACCGCTCGCGTGTCCCAGGTGAGAGGCGTTCACAGGGACCGGAGGGTGAAGGACAAGGGGACCGGGGAACGTAGTCTTCAGCCGAGTCTGAGGAAGGACCAGGAAGGAAGGGGTCGGGGCTAACTCGGGGTGGCAGTAAGTGAAGGACATTAGGGCGGGTACTTTGAGAAGGGAGTGCAGGACACCTTCGGGGGTAGAGCAGCTGGGGCTGGACGGGAGGTTCGGTCCAGAGGTCACCCGGAACGCCAGCGACTGGCAGGATTTCCACCGTTCCCTCAGTGGAAGGGATGGGGTAGTCACTACTCCCGTCCTGCTTACTTTGTAAACGTAAGCAGCGCCGGGCTACTTTCCAGTTAGCAACGGAATTTGGGACCGGTTTGCCAGCGGTTCCGGGTCTGTCGGAATTCGCATTTGGAGAGTCCTGGAGGGACAGCAAGCGGCGAATGGAGTTGGCGCCAGTTATCCCGCTCGCTGACAGGGCTCCTTGATAAGCCCAGACCGTAATTATCTTCCTCGCCAAAACATAGACCGTCCGAAATTTATATGTAAACACGATTGTCCTTTGATCCGAAAATCGTGTTCCGTGTACACAGGTCGCTTTGGAAAACATAAGGCTACTTATCTTTAATTAATGTAGCAATGGTTATAGTGCTTCTTAATATTTGTATACATGGTTATCCCTCAAGAACAATTGGATTTTAAAAATTGTATCTGCTCTACTTCAGTGTATCTTTTTATCTCTTACATATCGACAAAACACTTAATTGCCACCACTTGTTCATCAGTGTTACTAAAGTATTGTCAGCTTTGTATGAGAAACAGCCTCTTACATTTTTTATTCTTCAACAAATATTTAATATCTACCATGTAAAAGCACTATGCTACATAATGGGGTACCAAGAGAAACATACATTAATGCCTTCAAGATTGGTCAATTTCATTGAGGACATAAGATCTATGCATTGTAAGAGTAACTAAAATCAAGGTAGTAGGTTAAATTTCAGATGAATAGTGTAAGCACTAAGGGCTGTAGGCATCCAGAGTAAATAGTGATAATGAACGGCCAGATTATAGAGTGAATCACATACTGGTGAGAAAACTGGGAGAACATTTCAAGCAGGGAGAATTGGCGATGATGCCAGGCATGTGGAATTAATTTATTCATTCAATAATTAATGAACACCTTTGTAGCTGTGAATGGAACAAAATACAGGCCCTGTCCTTAAAAGCGTTTAAAATTCAGTAGGGCAAAGAGATTAAGTAAACAGGCAATTATAATACATTAGTGCAATGATGGGGAAGGCCCAGAGTACTGGAAGATATACATGAGGGGCATCGAGTCTAATCTTGAGGTGGGGAAAATTGCCTTCAGTGACTGATATTTAACAAAAAACTGAAACATTAGAAGAAGTTAGTTAAAGAGAGAATAGCATGTGCAAAGGCCCAAGAAGTTAGCTAAAGAGGAAATAGCATGTGCAAAGGCCCAGAGGTAAGAGAAAATGTGGACCTTTTGTAGAACTGCATATGGTTTACACTAGTGAGGAGTTCAAGATAGGAAGTGGCAGATTAGGCTGGAGAAGCAAATTCAGAAACATTTGCTTGGTAAATTAATAGTGCAAACGAGAAAAGAAGAAAGCTTAAATTATATATGCCAACTGTTTAATATATTTTAATATGGCAAATTTAAATTAAAAACATTTATACTTGAGTTGCCAACCACTTGTTTCACTGTTCCATAATTCTGGAAGCTTCCCACCCATACCCACAAAAAATATTAGTTTGAGTTAATATTTAACTGTATCAAGATTATTCAAATTAAATTATTCCAGTGCTCAGTTTATTGCTTCATAACATTTGGTGGTTATTGTGATCAACTCCAAATAAACCACTGATAACACAATGTGCACATTCACACACATACATGTCAAAACTGATTCTGGTTTTTAGTTGACTTTTAATCTTATATAGCCCTATACCTGAGACTGACTTTGTTTTTGTTTGCTTATTTTGTTTTTATTTTCCCAGTCTTACACTGTATATAATTGACGTAATATTACTGTGTTAGTTTAAGGTGTACAACATAATGATTTTGGTATATGTAGGTATATGTGAAATGATCACCACAATATGTTTAGTTAATATGCATCACCTCACATTTGCATTTTTTTTGTGATAATAATTTAAGATTTACTCTCTTATCAACATTCAAATATACAATACAGAATTGTTAACTATAGTGACTATGCCACATACTACATTCCGAGGAACTTATTCTATAACTGGAAGTTTGCACCTTATGATCATCATCACCCTACTCCCCCACCTCCCACCACCAACCACCACCACAAATCTGTTCTGTTTCTGAGTTTGGTTTTTTAGATTTCACATATAAGTGAGATTATGTATTATTTATTTTACTCGGTCTGACTCTTTTCACTTAGTATTATGCCCTCAAGTTCCATCCATGTTGTTGCAAATAGCACAATTTCCTTTTTTATGGCTGAATAATATTCCCTGTTGTATATACAGTACATCATATTTTCTTTATCCAGTTATCTGTCAATGGACATACAGGTTGTTCTCATGCCTTGGCTATTGTAAATAATTCTGTGGTGACTTCAGGATGCAGATATCTCTTGAGACAGTGATTTTGTTTTCTTTGGATAAATACCTAGAAGTGGAATTGCTGAATCTTACTGTAGTTCTATTTTTAATTTTTTAGGAACCTCCATACTGTTTTCCATACTGGCTGAATTAGTTTACATTCCTGCCAACAGTGCACAGGGGTTCCTTTTTCTCCACATCATTGCCAACATCTCTTGTCTTTTTGATGATAGCCATTCTCACAGGTCACAGGTGATATCTCATTGTGGTTTTGATTTGCATTTCCTTGATAATTAATGATGTTGAGCCCTTTTTCATGTACCTGTTGGCTATTTGCATCTTTGGAGAAATATCTATTCATTTCTTCCTTTTTTAAATTGGATTTTTATTTTTTGCTAATGAGTTGTATGATTTACCTGTATATATTTTAGACATTAACCCCTTATCAGATATATGGTTTGCAAATATTTTTTCCCACTCAGTTTGTTGCATTTTCACCCTGTTGATTGTTTTATTTGATGTGTAGAGTTTTAAAGTTTAATGTACTTTCACTAGTCTATTTTTGCTTTTGTTGCCTGTGTTTTTGATGTCGTATCCAAGAACAATGCCAAAACCAACGTCATGACATTTTCCCTCTGTTTTGTTCTTGAAGTTTTATAGTTTTGTACTCATTTTTAGATCTTTAATCCATTTTGAGTTGATTTTTGTGTGGTATAAAGTAAGTACTCAGCTTCCTTCTTTTGCATATGAATATCCAGTGTACCCTTGCCATTTGTTTAAGAAACTGTGCTCCATTGTGTGGTTTTGGCACTCTTGTAAAAGACCATTATGCCATATGGGCAGGAATGTATTTCTGGGCTGTCTAAGTTCTATTGATCTATATGTCTGTCATTATGTTAGTCCCATACTGTTTTTATTACTGTTGTGTTGTGATATGTTTTGAAATCTGGAAATGTGAGGCCTCCAATTTTTTATTTTCAAGATTGTTGTGGCTCTTCTTGGACCCTTGAGTTTCCATATGAATTTTAGGGTTTGTTTGTTTTTCATTTCTGCAAAGAAATGCTACTGGGATTTTGATTGGTATTGCATTGAATCTGTAGATTGCTATGGGTACTATAGATTTTTTTTAAATTGTTTTTTAGGAAGAGAGGAAGGGAGAAGGAGAGAGAAATAGAAACATTGACCTAAGAGTGAAACATCAATTGGCTGCCTCCTGCAGCCCCCTACTGGGAATCAATCTCACAATCCAAGCATGTGCCCTGAGTGGTAATTGAACCCACAACCTTTCAGTGCACAGGGTGAGAGCCAACCAGCCAGGTGAGCAACACCAACCAGGACTATTCCTAAGTATTTTTTCTGATGCAATTTTCTTAATTTCTCTTTTATTATTGGTGTATAAAAATGCATCTAATTTCTGAATATTAACTTTGTATCCTTCTACTTTACTGAATTCATTTATCAGTCCTGATAGTTTTTTGATGGAATCTTTAGGGTTCTCTACATATAGTATCATACATCTGCAAATAATAACAGTTTTACTTCTTTCTTTCCAATTTGGATCCCATTTACTTGATTTTATTGTCTGATTGCTCTGGCTAGGACTTCTGATACTATGTTGAATAAAAGTGGTAAAAGTGGACATCTTTATCTTTTTCCTCATCATTTCTTTTATCATTTTCCTCAAAGGAAAATACTTTTAGTTTCTTCCCATTGACTATGATGTTAGCTGTGGGTTCGTCACATATGGCCTCCTTCTGTTCCCATGTTGCTTAGAGTTTTAATCATAAATGGATGCTAGATATTTTAATGCTTTTTCTGCACCTAGTGATATGATCATATGGTTTTTATCCTTCATTTTGTTTATGTGGTGCATGACCTGAATTGATTTGTGGATATTGTACCAAACTTGTATCCCAGGAATAAATCCCCGTTGATCATAGTGTATGATCTTTTCAGTCTATTGCTGAATTTGGTTTACTAATATTTTCTTAAGGATTTTTGCAACTATGTTTATCAGGGATATTGACTTAATAGTTTCTATTTTTGTAAAATCTTTGTCTGGTTTTGGAATCAGTGTAGTGCTGGACTTAAAATCAGTGTGGTAACTTTTCCTTTTTTTGAAGTTTTGGAAATAGCTTGAGAAGAATTGGTGTTAGTTCTTTGAACGTTTGGTAAAATTCACATTTGAAGCCATCCAGTCTAGGACTTTGTTGGGAGTTTTTTGAATACTGATTCGATTTTGTTGGTAGTAATCGGTCTGTTCAGATTTTCTGTTTCTTCCTGATGCAGCCTTTGAACATTAATGTTTCTAGGAATTTATTCATTTATTTCAGATTGTCTTTTGTTTGGCATATAATTAATTGTTCATAGTATTTTCTTATAATCCTTTGTATTCTTGTGGTGCCTGTTGTCCTTTATCCTCTTTCATTTCTGATTATATTTACTGAAATCCTGTCTTTTTTTTTCTTGATTAAAGATGTGTCCATCTTGTTTATCTTTTCAAAGATCCAGCTCTTGCTTTCTTTGATCTTTTTTTATTGTTTTTTTTTTTTAGACTCTATTTTGTTTAGTTCCACTCTTTGTTGTTTTTCTAGTTTCATTAGGTGATTGGTTAGATTTTTTTTAAATTTTTTTTAAATTGATTTTAGATGAAGGGAGAGGGAGAGAGATAGAAACGTCAATGAGACAGGACATCGATCGGCCACCTCCTGCATGCCTCCCACTGGGGATCAGGCCCACAACCTGGGCATGTGCCCTGACTGGGAATCAGAATGGAGACCTCTTGATGCATGGGTCAACACTCAAACACTGAGCCACACCGGCCAGGCTGGTTAGATTTTTTAATTTGAGATTCTTCTGGTTTCTTGAGGTTGCCTGTATTGCTATAAATGTCCCTCTTAGGACGGCTTTCTCTGTGTCCCACAGATTTGGGGGTCATTGTGTTTTCATTTTCTTTTAATTTTATCCTTGAATTCATTGTTAACCCATTCACTGTTTAATAGCATGTTATTTATATTCCATGTGTTTGTGTGTTTTTTAGTTTTCTCCCTGTAATAGATTTTCTTAGTGTTTTGGTTGGAGAAGTTGTTTGAGATAATGTCAATCTTGCTAAATTTATTGAGACTTGTGTTTTGTCCTTATATATGGTCTGTCCTAGAAAATGTTCTATGTGCAGTTGAAAATAATGTATATGCTTTGTGTTTATATGCTCTAAAAATATCAAATCTATTTGATTTAATATGTCACCTAAGGCTGTTGTTTCCTTATTTTTCTGTCTCAAAGACCTATCCATTGATGTCAGTAGAGTGTTAAAGTCCCCTGCTATGACTGTATTACTGTGGATCTCTCTTTTTATGACCATCAGTAGTTGCTTTATATATTTAGGTACTCCTACATTGGATGCATAAATATTTACAAGAATTATAGCCTCTTGTTGGATTGATCTCTTTATCATTATTTGATGTCTTGTTTTGTCTTTCATAATAGCCTTGTTTTGTTTCAAAGTATTTTGTCTAGCCCTGGCTGGTTTGGCTCAGCAGTTAGAGCGTCAGCCTGCAGACCAGAGAATCCCGAGTTCAGTTCCTGGTAAGGGCACGTACTTCGGTTGCAGTCTGTCCCCGGCTCCAGTTGGGGTCATGTGGGTAGCAACCAGTCGATGTGTCTCTCTCACATCGATGTTTCACTCTCTCTCTCTTTCTACCTCTCTCCCTCCCACTCTATCTGAAGATAAATGCAAAAATGTCCTCGGGTAAGGATAAAAAAAAGTATTTTGTCTGATACAAGTATTGCTACTCCAGTTTTTTTTTGTTACCATTTGTATGAAATATGTCTTTTTCATTTTTTTAGTTTCCGTCCATATGTCTATGAATCTAAAGTGGATTTCCCATAGATAGCATATGTATGGGTCTTGCTTTTTCATCCATTCAGCCACCCTATGTCTTTTTATTGGAGCATTTAATCTATTTACAGTTAAAATGATGATTGATAGGTCAATAGTTATTGCCATTTTATAATTCATGTATATGTTCTTTTTTCCCTTTCTTCTTATGGAAGTTTCTTTAACATTTCTTGTAATACTGGTTTGGTGGTGAGGAACTCCTTTAGCTTTTACTTGTCTAGGAAACTCTTTATTTTTTTCACTTTTAAATGATAGCCTTGTTTGGTAATCTTGGTTGTAGGTTTTTATTATTATTATAATTACTTTGAATATTTGATTCTAATTCCTTTTGGCCTAAAAAGATTGTGTTGAGAAATATACTGATAGTCTTAGGGGAGCCTTCTTGTAGAAAACTAAGAGTCTTTCTTTTACTGCTTTTAAGTTTCTCTCTCTTGCTTTACCCTTCACCATTTTAAGTATGATGTGTCTTGGTTTGGGCCTCTTTGGGTTCATCTTGTTTTGGAATCTCTGTTCTTCCAGACATTACCCAATAATGTTCAGTCATTATTTCTTCAAATAGTTTTGCAGTCTTTTGTTCCCCCTCCTCTTTCCAGTAACCCTGTGATGTGAATGTTGTTACACTTGATGTTATACCAGAGGTCCCTTAAACTATCCTTATTTTTTAAAACTTTTTAATTTTTATTTTTGCTGTTCCAATTGGGTGTTTTCTGGTACTTTACATTCCAAATTGCTAATTCGATCCTCTTCATCTTTTCTGTCCTTGATTCCTTCTAGAGTAGTCTTTCTTTCATTTATTCTATTCTTCATTTTTGACTGGTTCTTTTTATGGATTCCATGTTCTTTTTATGCTTACTATTCCAGCTAGAGATTTTGGGGGCTCATGGATGTATTTTTATGGACTTGTATTTATAGATTTGTAATTAGAGGGATTTGTTGGTTTCTTTTTTTCAGGGCTCATAATCTCTTGCTCTTTCTCGTGACTATCTTTTATACTACTGGTTCTCTGAAGTAGTAGTGCATTACTAAGGTATCTCTTGTTTTCAGCTGCCCCAGGCATCTATAATATGCCATGTCTAATCTGTGCTATGAGTTGGGCAAGACAGAAACTGGTCCCTTGGACAGCCTCCTGAAAAGTGTTGGATGCGTGCTTCACTTCTTTTTTTCCCTTCCATGGTATAAGCCTTGAGTTGTGCACCTTCTCCTGATCATGCTGAGTATGCAAGCCATTCATTACTTTCCATTGTTCTCAGTATCTCCCAGGCATCAAACTATGCTTGTTTTGTCAGAGTTTCAAGTGAGGTGAGACAGAAACTAACCCCTCAGGCAGGTCTCCAATAGTCTGGGATGTTGGATGCATTTTCCACTGCTCTCCCTCCACAACTTAAGGGAAGCCCAAGTCTTCTCCCAATTGTGCAAAGCCATGTTAACTGTAGCAACACACCAGATGCTTTGTCTTTATTCTTAGCTGTCCCCAGGCATCCAAACTTTTCTGGTTCCATCAGTACTAATTAGTGAGCTGAGACAGAAACCAGTACCATGGGTAGCTCTTAATTCTAGGATGTTGGATACATGTTTCATTCTCTTTTGTCACCTGGTGAAGTTTCAGGATGGGATGATCTTTCTTGGTGCTAAGCTCTGCCATCTTATAGGAGGGGTTTATGTAGATAAAGTGAAATTGGTCTTTATCTTTTTCAGTGCAACTGTTCTTGACTTTGTCATTGTCTAGGGCACAGTGGAATTCTCTTAAAGGTATTTTTGTCCATATGTCATTATTAACTTAGTATTTCCTTGGGAGAATAAGTGCTAGGACTTCCTTTTCTGATATCTTGTGACGTCACTCTTCTAACTCTTTATGTATGATATATATGCAGAAAAAGGCAAATGGCATATGTATACAGCTTGATTTTTTACAAAATGACCAGACTCATGTAAATTTGAGTCCATAATGCCATCATATTCAAAAGACAGTTCAGTTGTATATAAAACTCTAGGTTAGACATTCTTTTCTTTCAAGGCTTTGAAAATCTTACTCCATTATCTTTTTGCATCCAATCTAACTTGTTGAAAAGTCTAATGTCAATCTGATTCTTTTTATTTTATGTTATTTATTCTTTCTAGCCTCTTGTAGAATGTTGTATTTTACTTTGATATTTCTAAGTGAATATGTCTAGATGATAGGTTGTTTTGTTGTTGTTGTTTCTCCTCTTGGCATTCTGTTTGTTCTTTTATCTTTAATTTTGGTATATTTAATATCTCATTTTTGTAAATGTTTCTTTACATTTTAAATTTTTCTTGGCATCATAATAGATAATGTTAATACTTACACTTTCTGTTTCTTCCTTTTTTTTTTTAATCCTCACCCATGGACATTTTTCCATTTTTTGTTCAGGTAGAGTGGGAGGGAGAGAGAGAGAGAGAAACATTGCCGTGAAAGGGACACATCGAGTGGCTGCCTCCTGCATGACCCAACCAGGGCCGGGGACAAACCACGACCGAGGTACACGCCCTTAGTGGGAACCGAACCCAGGTCTCTAAGGACCGCAGGCTGACGCTCTAACTGCTGAGCCAAACCGGCCAGGGCTACACTTTCTGTTTCTTTATTAAACTTTGTTACTTTTATAATCTTATATTGCAGTGTCTTTTCAAAGCTCTATTCTCCCAGGGATCTCCTCAGACTGTTCATTCCTAGGCTTTTTATTCTGTCTCCTGCTTGCCCCCTGTTATCCCCTTGCCCCAAATGCATTAATATTTAAAAGCTAGTATATGCCTTTGTATTCTTCCAACAAACAACATTGAAGGTTGTTCCAACCCCAAGGTAGTTCTGATGGGTGCAAAACAAGGTAAGCCAGGTGTTCAGGGAGGTGCCATGCAAGTCAGAACACACAATCACAATTCTTTGAGAATGAAGCCCATATTTCCCAGCCTCTGGTACCAGGAAGCCATACCAGGAATGAGAGATGCCATCCATCCCCATGGCTGCCTCTGGAACTGGAGAATGGAGTATGCACAAATATACTAATGCTCTCTACTGAAATTTAGCAACTTCTTTCTTCATATGTACTCCCTAGTTGAATTACCTTCCATAGTTCTAAAAGAGTTGTTTCTGTCAGTTTTTGACAACTTAATCATTGCTTTGGTGGAGTACACATTTCTGAAATTCCTTAATCTGCCACTTTTGGTGGTATCACTCTTTATTTTTATCATTACAATTACTTTGATGATTTTGCTGAAAATTAAACAACATCAAGTGTGCCATGTAAACAATAGCAAAATTAACCAGATATTCAAGGTTATCAATCAGGAAGATGACAATTAGTAAGCTTACTAGTTCCAGTAGTGTTACTGATATTGTTAATATTGATAATGTTAGGAATGTACATTTCCATTCTACCACTTCCTGGCTGTGTGAGCCTCTCTGAGCCTCAGTATCTAGTCTGTAAAATGGGAATGATAATAATAACAATAATAAATACCTTGTATGCCCAGCCGGTGTAGCTCAGTGGTTGAGCGTCGACCCATGCACCAAGAGGTCACCGGTTTGATTCCCGGTCAGGGCACATGCCCAGGTTGTGGGCCTGATCCCCAGTGGGAGGCATGTAGAAGGTGGCCGATCGATGTTCTGTCTCATTGACGTTTCTGTCTCTCCCCCTCTCCCTTCCTGTCTCTAAAATCAATAAAGACAAATATTTTTTAAAAAACATAAGAGAAGCCCTGGCCGGTTTGGCTCAGCGGTTAGAGCGTCCGCCTGCGGTCCGGAGAGACCCGGGTTCGGTTCCCGCTAAGGGCATGTACCTCGGTTGCAGTTTGTCCCCGGCCCTGGTTGGTCGTGCGGGTGGCAGCCACTCGATGTGTCCCTTCACATCGATGTTTCCCTCTCTCTCTCTCTCTCCCTCCCACTCTATCTGTACAAAAAAATAAAATAAAATAAAATAAAATAAAATAAAATCCTCACCCGAGGATATTTTAAAAAAAAAAAAAAAAAACATAAGAGAAAACAAACAGTTTTTAAAATGCTTCTAAGAGAGCTGCCAGTTTTCTTCCTGGCATTATGTGAAAATAAGTGTTCTAGCCATTGTATAAGTTATGGTCACCCTTTTGAATTTTCAAAGTGCTATTGAAAAGAAGATTGATATTTTCAGGAAAAAAATTGACAGATTTTCAGGGCTCAGATACATAAATGACATAAGTGAGAGGCAGCAAAATTAAGACATTTTTATGTATGTTTGAGAGGGTACAATATCTTTTGAAAAGGTCGCTTTTTTTTTTTTTTTCATTTGAAAAGCTAATGCAATTATTTTGGGCAATAATTATGTTACCAGAAATACACTTGTATTCTATATCATGTCTCTGTTTAATTAGACCTTGGGGAGATAATGGAATAGAGGTTAACAACCTTCTCAAGTTTGAGTGCCATTAACCAGTACTAAACTGACAATTAAAAAATAGGCAGATACATACAGATGGCCAATGGACACGTGAAAAAAATGTTCAACATCACTGTTAAAAAATGTTAATCATCAGAGAGATGCACATGAAAACCACAGTGAGTTATCACCTCACACCTGCTAGAATGGCTAAACTCAATAAATCAACAAACAAGTATTGGTGAGGATGTGGAGAAAATGGAACCCTAGTACACTGGTGGTAGGAATGCAGACTGGTGCAGCCACTATGGAAAACAGTATGGAGTTTCCTCAAAAAATTAAAAATGGAACTGCCTTTTGACCCAGTGATCTCACTTCTGGGAAGATATCATAAAGGTCCTGAAACACCAAACAGAAGGAATATATGCACCACTGTGTTCATAGCAGCATTCCTTGCAATAGCTAAGATCTGGAAACAGCCCAAGTGTCCTTCAGTAGATGAGTGGGGGGAAAAAAATCAGTAGTATACATTTATACAATGGAATACTATGCAGCTATAAACAAAAAAAAAGAAGGAACTCTTACCTTTTCCAACAGCATTGATGGACCTATAGATTATTTTGCTAAATGAAATGAGCCAGTCAGAGAAAGACAAATACCATATGATCTCACTAATAAGTGGAATCTAATGAACAGAATAAACTCTGACAAACAACATAGAAATAGGCATGGATACATGGAATAGACTGACAGCTGTTAGTGGGGAGAAGGGGGTACTGCATGAAAGAATGTGAAGGGACTAGCCAAAGACTATATATGCCTAACCCACAGACACAGATAACAGTGTGGTGATGGCCAGAGGGAAGAGGTGTCAGGGGCTGGGTGGAGGTGAGTAAAGGGGGTGGGGAGATGGGGACATCTTTAATAATGTCAACAATAAAAATAAAGTTAAAAATGAAAATAAAAAATAGACAGATAGAAAAGAAATCTATCAATACTTGAAAAGATCATTATTTTTTTAAACCTGAGCAATAATCTTAAGGCCTTTAAAAAAATAATAGACAAGATGTATGAGTATTTTCAGGGCTAGTTGGAATATTTGTAGATAGCTCTTCTTTTATAAGCTAATCCAACAAGCATTGAAATCTATCCTATGCATGTGTAAAACGTTGTGGTATGTTCCATGGGAGATAGATAAAAGAGACTGTCCCTAATCTTAAGACATTTAACATGTAACAGGAGAGAAAAAACATGTGCAAGTTGCTATAGCATAAGATAGACTGTGAAGTGTTAAAAAAAAAAACTTTGTTTCTAAGTGTATATATGTGAGGCAAAATAATCAGTTGTGCAAAATCTATATTAAATTGTAAAGTAAAACTGTATACACATGGAAAGCAAATGAGATATCATTAATTAAGTGTGTGATATACTTTGCTTGACAATGATAGAGTAACATATTACACAGTATCATAGTAGCAAATGACAGTAAGAAAGCTAATATACTGGATCATCTTTTTAACGATCTGATATTCTGTAATGGCTAATGTTTGGCTTGCTATCATTTTCAACTAGGCACTCCAGGCATGGCCGCTGATAGAAAAGAGAACATGTTGGCATGGTCATGCAGGAGGAGGACTCCACACAGACCCAAAAGAAGGGGTAAGAGCCAATAACAAGTAACTGGAAATTCTTACAGATGACTGTGTTTGCATAGAAGGTATATCAAAGATGATCATATTCCAAAATATTTTGACTAACTCATGTAACTGCAGGTTTTCTAATACAAAACCATTGGAATTGACCATTGTTATATAGAAGAAATTTTGCCAGGCTGAAAATAACAACAACAAAAAATATTCATGATTGAGTAAAAAAAGACAAAAAGTTATGAACCTAAACATTTTAGTACTTTATTAAAAGAACATTGGCTGAGGAGGTTATTTGTTATGTAATCTAGCCTTATAAATAAATAAGTAAACTAGATATAACACAGCTAATTTGTGTGCATATGTATATGTGTGTATGTGTCTGTGTATATGTGTATATTTTAAGGTTAACATTTTCCCTTATGTATAGTTATTTTAGAAGGATTCTAGAATGTACCCTAGCTTCATGGTAAATCCCCCTCTACCTTGTCCATTTATTTAATTATCCATATTCTTTATCATTATTATTATCATCAAATAGACAAGTTAAACAAACTTCAGTATTTGCTTTTCTTTAATTCTATGTTATAATATTTTGCTGCTTCTAAAGACAGCCATAAAGAGTATATTAAAAAATGGGATAGAAATATGAAAGCGATGTGTTTTGAGTTCTGTGAGAGGAGCTGTTTTGGAGATCAAACAGGGAGAAAAGCGTTGGAAACGTTTTTTTCCTGCAAATAAAATAACTAATATTTATCTCTACAGTTTAGAGAGCACCTTTACATAAAATTTGTCAATTGCCAAACTAGATTTAAATGAGTTAGATCCTCACACCATGTAAAGCTCTTAAATAATGTCTGGTACATAGTAAGTATTCAATAAACATTAGCTGCTGATACTATAATGTGATACTGTAAATCCTATCCTCTACCATTATCCATTCATTTAAAAAGTATGTATTGAATACATGTTTTGTGCATAACTCTGTGTTAAGTACTGTAGAAACAATAATGAACATGACACAATCTCTGCTGTCCAATACTTAACAGTTTAGATGGCAGAACATGTAAATTACCATGGAGAAATTTTATCACTCCAACAAATTATAAATTTTACCTTATAACCAACTGAAATCTCTACTGCTTTATTTATTTATTTATTTATTTATTTATTTATTTAAAATCCTCACCCGAGTATTTTATTTCCCATTTATCTTCAGATAGAGTGGGAGGGATGGAAGGAGGGGGGAGAGAGAGACAGAGACAGAGACAGACACATTGATTGGTTGCCTCTGGCAAGACGGGGACTGAACCACAAGTGAGGTACGTGCCCTTGACTGGAATCAAACCCTTGACTCTTTGGTCTGTGAGCCAATGCTCTAACTGCTGTGCCAAACTGGCCAGGACACTACTGCTTTATTTTTTTATCCATTTCCTCTTGTGTGTTCTTAACAACCATTAATCAGCATTAATAATGCTGCTCAGAAAGTCTTTAAAGAGTGGTAGTTTCAATAGTTGGAAGTTTCTGCTTTTAAAATAGGTAAATTAAGGAATTATTTGTCTTATAATAGAATCTTCAGATTTTTAAAGGCTTTTGGAGCTTTTCTCCTACATTTAAACTTTTTTAATATGCCTCTTGACAAAGCATCAGTTAGTAAATTTACTTAATCCTGTGCTCAAAATAAGAGCAATGTAGAACTTAACATGAGGGCTACTTCTAAGATTTTGCTTGATATACTGTTTTTTAATGTTGGAAACACATCCTCATTGACTGGATATAGTCAGAAGCTAGTAGAATTAAACAAGAGATCAGCAGTCAGATCTGGTATAAATCTTGATATAATAATAAGTGAAACTTGGATTATTTAAAATTGGAGGGTTGGGGAGATGATAGACTGGTAAGTCTTCAGGCTTCTTAAAATGAATGGACATGCAGACCAGTGGGCAAGAATACCTGGATGACATGGAAAGACTATTTTCTAGCTTTGATTTTGTCCGTCATCAAGCAGCCTTAACCTTTCTTTTATTTAAAAAAAAAGGAGTGACTTGTTTTAATCCTTACCTGAGGATGTTTTTCTTTTCTTTTCTTTTTTTTTTTTTATCCTCACCCGAGGACATTTTTCCATTTTTTGTTCAGGTAGAGTGGGAGGGAGAGAGAGGAACAGAGAGAGAGAGAGAAACATCGACGTGAAAGGAGCACATCGAGTGGCTGCCACCCGCACAACCGACCAGGGCCGGGGACAAACTGCAACCGAGGCACGTACCCTTAGCGGGAACCGAACCTGGGTCTCTCAGGACCGCAGGCCGACGCTATAACCGCTGAACCAAACCGGCCAGGGCTGAGGATGTTTTTCTTAATTTGAGAGAGAAAAACAGTGATGTGAGAGAGAAACATCGACCCATTCATTGTCCCCCATACGTGCCCCCACCGGGCATCCAACTTGAAACCTAGGTATGTGCCCTGACCAGAAATTGAACCTGCAACCATTTTTGGTGAATGGCATGACACTCCAACCAACTGAGCCGCCCAGTCATAGGAGTGACTTTTTATACCGGCTACAACATGGATGAGTCTCAGATACTTTTTCCTCAGCAAAAGCAGCCAGAATCAAAATGCTACATACTGTCTATCCCATTGATTAAACTTTCTGGAAAAGGAAAAACTGTAGGGATAAAGAGGAGATCAGTGGTGACCAGGAGGTGGGAGGCCAGTTGGCAGCAAAAGGTAGAAGGGACGCTGAGGAGTGACATGATTGTTTTACAGCCTGATTGCCATGGATCTGTTGAAACCTCTAGAACCTGACGCTAAAAAGAGTGAATTATACTGCATGTCAACTGTAGATAAAGAAATAATTAAATTTTATATAGTCCACTGGCCAGCCAACTAGTACTTGGTACTATAATGGTCAGAGAGAGGCGGCTGGAGGCCAGTGAACCGGTTGGAGTTTTGAGGGTTCTCCCTACTTCAGTTTCCTTCACCTTGGATGTCTCCTTGCCCTGATTACTGCTCAGGCTGCCCACAGGATGAACACCAGAGCTGGGCTCAACCTCGCCTCCAGGTGAGGGATAAGCAGAACTCCAAAATGCCAGTGCATACAGTGGGCTGGAAACCACAAAACCCTCCAATCCTAGAGAACCCAAGCCAGGAGCCAGTGTCATCTCCTGGTTAGTTCCAGTGTTCAGACCTTATCCCTGGCGATGTTTTTAAAAATTCACACTCTCAGAGCCCATGCAAGAAGGAGGCGGTCCAGGCTTTTCTCGCCAGGTCCCCTGGAGGCCTTATCCACCCTGTGAGACCAGCACGTAAAAGGGTGCCCCGAAGACAATTGCCCATGGCACCTTGCTGTGATTTCCCTCCCAGTGGCACACTACCCAGTCCAGCATGAACATGGCTCCACACTCCCATGCATGAGAGAAGAGGCCTGGGCACCCACCCCATGCCCTGCATGTTTACAACCACCCAGAGTATACCTTTCTAAGAGCGACCTTATGATCTTTATATGATTTCTCAAATTGACTTCTCTTTGGGTTAGAAAATTCTCTGACTGGCTCATGTGAATAATAGTCAGTTTGGCAGTTGTTGGTTTTTTCATCATAAATTATTAAATTAACTGTTCAATACAAATCCATCTCATGTAGCATAAGCCATTTTTCCCCCTCTGGACTTTTCACTGCTAGGTAAGATCCTCATTGTGGTTTCAGACCAACAGAGCTTGGAAAACAAACCTTGAGATATAGAAAAAGCAACAATAATTGTAAAACTTTTCCTTACAATATATCTTTCCTCTCCTATCCATAAATTCACTATACCCAATAATGTGGGGAAAATTTTCCAGTTACCCTTTGGGTTTTCCATTACACATCTACTCAGTGTACATGTCTTTTAACCTAGCTTTCATCAAGACACTGTTATTGAAGTAGCTAAAAGTATTCCCTTAATTGCAGTTACTTATCTTTAGCTTGCACTGAAAAGAATTCTATTCTCTGGACAGTATGCTTATGCCTCAAATTGTGAGCACTTCCAGATTCTCTGCTAAATGAATTCTTTAGGGAGTGTTGCTTCAGCAGCACATATACTAAAATTCATTAGGGAAAAAATATTCAGCCTATAGACCACATCCTTAAATTTTTAAAAATTAATTAATTTTTCTTATAGATATTCCTCCTTTTTGCATCTGTAAATTCTTTTTCCTTATCACAAGTTTCACCCCCCAAGTAGTTTTCTTTCTAAACTAATTCCTTCATTCTGTGAGTTAGAACTTTTCATGCTATTGGTTTCAGGTGTACAACATAGTTGTTAGACAGTCATATACTTTACAAAGTATTTTCCCTGATATTTCAAGTACCTATCAATTTGTACTTCTTAATCCCTTCACCTTTTTAACCAGTCCCCACCCATCAGTCTGTTCTGCATATCAGTCAGTCTGGTTTTTATTTTGTTTATTCGTTTATTTTGTTATATAGTTTTCATATATAAGTGAAATCATATGGTATTTCTTTTTCCCGGACTGACTCATTTCATTTGGCATAATATCATCCAAGTACATTCATCCTGGTGTGAATGGTAAGATTTCATTCTCTTTTTAGCAGTCATATTCCACTGTATATTTGTACCACCACTTTTTTATCCACTTGACCATTGGTGATCTCTTGGGTTGCTTTCATATCTTGGCTACTGTAAATAATGCTGCAATGAACATATGATTGCATATATTGTTATGAATTAGTGTTTTGGGGTTCTTTGCATATATACCTACAGGTGGAATCACTGGTTCAGAAGGAAGTTCCATTTTTAATTTTTTCAGGATTCTCTACACTGTTTTCCATAGTGGCTACACCAGTTCTGCATTCCCACCAACAGCACACGAGGTGCACTTTTCTCCACATCTTCACCAAAGCTTGTGTGTCGATTTATTGATAGCCATTCTGAGAAGCTTTAGATGATATCTCATTGTGGTTTTAACTTGCATCTCTCTGATGATTAGTGACATTGAGCATCTTTTTATATGTATATTGGCCATCTGTATGTCCTCTTTGGGTAAGTGTTAAGGTCTTTGCCCATTTTTAATTGGATTGTTTGTGTTTTTGGTGTTGAGTTTTATAAGTTCTTTCTTTCTTTATTTTTTGTTTTATAACTATATGTATTTTATTTATTTTTTTATTAATTTATTTATTTTTGTTACAGATGTTTCTCCTTTTTCCCCCATTGATTCCCCTCTCCCTCTCCCTCCCCGCCCTGTCCCCAGCTTTGTTGTCCATGTCCATTGTTCATGCACACATGCATATAAGTTCTGTGGTTTATCTCTCCCCCCCACCCCCTCTTCTGGGGGTTGTCAGTCTGTACCCCACTTCCACGTTATAAGTTCTTTATAAATTTTAGATATTAATCTCTTATCAGATGTATCATTGGTGAATATGTTTTTCTGTTTAGTGGGTTATCTTTTCACTTTGTTGATGGTTTCCTTTGCTATGCAAAAACTTTTTAGTTTGATGTAGTCTCATTTATTTATTTTTTCTTTTGTTTCTCTTGCTCAAGGAGATATATTAGAAAAAAATTGCTAAGACAAATGTCAGAGATTTTACTGCCTATGTTTTCTTCTGGGAGTTTTACAGTTTTGACTCTTAATTTTAAGTGCATGTCCCCAGATTAACATGGCATTGGTGGGAGCATTTGACCCAAGAAAGATGACGTTTGTGGGTGGTGTGGGATAGGGACTTAGCACAGGGACCCTGGTGGCTGTCCCTTTAGCTCTCTCCCCAGAGACTCACAACCCAGTCTCTCCATGCAGGACTCCAGTTTGCTCTGAGCTGACCTCCCTCTGCTGCAGCCCAGGGTGAGTGACTGTGGGGGAGATTTGTGCCCTGACCCTTTAAGGGAGCACCTAGGTTTCTAGCAGGTTCCAGTCTCTCCCTGGCATGCAGAATTCCTGCTGATTTTCACAGCTGGGTGTTACATGGCGCCTCTTCCAGGCTCTGTGGCTCTGGGCTGGAGTGCCCAGCATGGGCTGGAGACCACTTTCTTCACGAGGGGGACCCTTGCAGCTGAGACCTTTCTCTGGATTCTCAGTGGCTGCCTGTGGGAGCAGGACCAGTCCTTTTCATGTCTCTGCCCTTCCTACCGGTCTCCACGTGGCTTTTTCTGTAAATCCTTGATTGTGAGACATCTGTTTTGCTACTTTTAAGTTGGTTATTCAGGTTGATTGTTCTGTAATTTAACTGTAATTCCAGTGTGATCTTGGGAGGAGGTGAGTGTAACGTCCATGTACTCTGCTACCATCTTGGATCCTCCAATAACCTTTCTCACAAGAGCTAGGAAGTTACAGTCGTGAGAAGCAAAATATGTATTCAGTGTATCAGTATCTAGTTATCTTTAATATCTGAAAATTCTACCAAGTAAGGAGCTGCTCCAGAAGTGTTTTGATTTTTTAAATTGTTCTTTTTGTGTGTGTCCGGACTAAATAGTTATTAGCTATAGGTTTTCACTTATAGCACTAATAGTTGTGAGTGACTGCATGGATCCAGGTCATGCTGTTTAATTGAGCCCTGCTGCATATAAGCAGTACAGTATGTGGCTTTCCACTCCTACCCTATGGCGTCAGGTGCTCCCAGTTTTATTTAAGTGTTTGTTTTTGGCCTACCAAAAGTGCTATGATTGTGCTGTTTCAACTTCTTGTATACAAGTAGATATTCTTTTCATTATTTTTATTCAGCCTCATAAGGCTTATGAAGCTATATATTAATACTAAATAAGTAAATATTTAAAATCTGTCACAAGTTGCAATGACTTAATAAATCAAGTATTATATACATCTCCTAGATACTGATAAGAGTTTGTCCTCATGTGTTTAAGAATAGATACACTCATTAATTGAATAAATATTTATTGAACATTGTTTCTGGTATCAGTCAAGTTTCTTTCTCAGGCATCTGCTTTTTATCTTTTGGTACACTTTGTTTTCAGTCACTTTCATCTCCTGTTTGATAACTCTCTGATATGTCCAAACCTTTTCTCCCAAACTAATTTCTAATGGAAAGTAATACAATAGTTAACAAATACTATAAGAATAAACTCTGTTTCACTTACAGGTGTAATCCTACTTCTGCCCACCCCTGTATATAGTTAAAACCTATATAGAAATGTTTATTTCACATACTAACACAGTACTAGGTTTATATTGTAATGGGGCTTAAAATAGTAGTTCCATGTTTTAAATTTGAGTCTATTAGCTACAACAAAAAGACCACATTCTATATATTGTTAACAGAAAAGGAAGGTAGAACCACTCCTACTTTTACAGGCCTTTTAATGAAATTTCTATAGTGTTCAATTTTAAAGAGCTTTAATTGTCATGATATAATGATCAGTTATGTTTTGAAAATAACAAATTTTATTTACTATAAAAATGATAAGCAGAAAAGTTAAAGAATTTCATGCTTATGTGTAAGCAAGGCTTAAAGAAAAACTATTATGATATTAACTGTTGGTTACTTCCGAAATTTTGACCCTTGAGAAAGACTTTCCTTTTCTTTTTTTTTTTAAATCTTTTTTCCTTTTTTGATTTGAAAGAGAGAGGAAGTGAGAGGAAGAGAGAGATAGGAACAATGATGAGAGATACGTGCCCTTAACGGGAACCAAACCCCGGTCTCTCTGGACCGCAGGCCGATGCTCCAACCACTGAGCCAAACTGGCCAGGGTGACTTTCCTTTTCTTAAACTATTGTTTTTTTTCTATACTATACTATAATTACTCCTCACATTGTGAGTTTTCAAAGAATCTAATTTCTTGTCATCCTACTTGACATTTTCTACATTTTCCATCCTTTCTTTAAGAATTCCATCTTAAAGGGGTGTTATGCTATTTGTGTTGGTTAGTCTGAAATATAAAGATTACTTGACATGAAGATTATGTCTGATTCAGTCTCAAGTTTGTATCTAGGCTGTCTTCAGCTTTAGATGACCCTTTTGTCTTTCAGGCTTACCAGTGGGTGGCCAGTATGAATTAACTGTGATGATTTAGAAAGATGGTAGATTGTCTTTTAGGATTTGAATTGAGGCCTTCAATTTTATTTTACTGTTGTGCAGCAAGAATACGTTGGTTTAAAATTCTCTAAAAATGTGCCTCAGCCTCTGAAATGCCCCTTTGATTTGGCTGTATTTTTTATTTATTTATGTAAAAAAATTTTTTTTCTCCATTGATTTTTAGAGAGAGAGGAACAGAGAGGGAGAGAGAGATAGAAACCTTGATGAGACAGAACATCGATTGGCTGCCTCCTGCATGACCCCCACTGGGGATCGGGCCCACAACCTGGGCATGTGCCCTGACTGGGAATCAAACCAGAGACTTCTTGGTGCATGGGTCGACGCTCAACCACTGAGCCATACCGGCCAGGCTGATTTGGCTGTATTTTTTTAAAAAGACATTATTTTTCATTTTTATAATTTATCTAAACTATAACTGAAGACATGTACTTTAACAATTTAATGGAATCATAATGCATGATTACACAACTTCAGAACCCATTTCGTTATATGAAGTGGTGACATTTTATGCTCTATTAAGCCAACTAGAATAATTTTATTGCTCTTAGCGGTAACTTCTCTGTGTCCTTATTGGGATGTGTTGTAGAAGGTTTTGACATTAGTGTTTCTAACGGTATGTGGAAACTGGGCCTTTTTGCCATTATTCCATCAAGAAAAATAATACTAAACTTGTGAAATGGAAAAGTGGTTGAAGTGCCCCTGTTTGTTTTATAATATAGTAAAGTATATTTATTTAGTTATAGTTTGATTGGAAAAGTGAATTTTAAAATTGCGGCCTCATTCCCTTTTAAAAACACCTTACCAGTTAGGAATGCATGTGTGAGTATATGCTAGTCGTTTTCATACAACACGAACACTTTTATTTCTGTTATACTTTACTCAGTAAACTGACTAAAATGTGTTGGAAAAATAGTTTGCTGAGTCTTGGGGGTAATAACCATAATATAAAACTACCCTGTATTATATAATGTGCTGTCCTAGGGTTCTTGTATGTTGACAGTTTCCCCCTTCCTTTCAAGCTAATCTACTTGAAATTATGTAACTTTCCTCCCTCAAAATAAATTATGTATTTTTCTTATATGTGAGATACAGAAAATACAAGCAAGCAAAAAAAGAATATAAAAAATCATCAATTATTCCTCTTACAGCTACCGACATTAACACTTTTTGGGAGTACTTTGTAGAGACATTTGTATGCATGTGTAAATTCTTACACACATATTTAAATTCTAGCAGGAGAACAGACATTAATCAAATAACCCACAAAAAATAACTTTAACTCTGCTTTTTTTTACTTAACATGTGTCTGTTTCACTACATATATTTCTGAATGGCTGTATTTTGTTGTATGCATTCACTTAATTTCTTTACAAGGTTCTGCATTGTTGATCATTTAGGCTGTTTTCAATTTTTTCCTATTAAAACAGCATGGGAATAAAGTATTCTTATAGCTAAATGTTTTATTCTTTTATTCAATAAATATTTGTTGAGTACCTAATGTATGTCAGCCACTGTGTTTGGTATTGAGTTATAACACATTGCTGTATATGTAGTTTATAACTGAAATGAATACTCTGAAGCAAAGAAATACTGTTCTGCGAGAAAATACAGCCAGGGATCCTGGATGACTGGAGTTAGGGAAGACCTCATTGAGAAAGTGCTGCTTGATCTGGCAATTAACTAGTTGTGTAAGAGGTTGTGGGTGGTGTGGGTTGGCACTGTGGAGAGAAACATTATTCCTGACAGAGGGAATGGTATTGTGCAAAGGCCTAGTGGCAGAGGGATTATAACATATTTAAGAAATTTAAAGAAAGCCAGTGTGATATAAACACTGAAAGTAGTGGTATAAGATACAGCTAGAGAGGTGGTCAGGTCTGGCCAAGCAGAGACTCATAAACCATGTTATGGACTTTATTTTAAGAGTTATAGGATGCCTTCGAAGGGTTTTAAGCTGGGAGTAATATCTGATTGCAGGATGGACTACTTGTACAGGGTACAGAGTGGAATTGGTTGGTGGAGGAAATAGAAAGAAGTAGACAGATTCAAGAGATTTTTTAGGAAATAAAGTTGATTAAACTTGGAACATATTCTGAAGTATTTTTTTAAGCCTAAGTTTCCAGAAATGGAATTCTCAAGACAAAGGGTAGACTAACTTTAAAAGCTTTTGGCAGATAGCAAATTACTTTCTAGAAAGATTGTTCCAGTGTACTCTCTCATTAACAGTGTATTAGAGTGCTCATTTCCATACATCCCCTCATTAACATTTTTGTGGTTTTTTTAATACCTTTTCCAGAAATTAAGCAATTACTTGAATTTTTGAAAATGGGGGTTATTTTGCCAACTATAATAATATAGTAGTTTTGGAATACAGTAGCCCCCCCCCATCTACAGTTTTGCCTTCTCTGGTTTCAGTTACCCAAGCTCAACCATAGTGCAAAAATATTCAATGGAAAATTCCGGAGATAAATAATTCATAAATTTTAAATCATTGCACCATTCTGGGTAGTGTGATGAAGTCTCACACCTTTCCACCCAAGATGTGAATCATCCCTTTGTCCATCGTATCCATGCTGTATATGCTACCTTCCTAAACACTGTATTGTAACTGCTGTATCATGAGTTTGGACTTAGAGCTTCAAACCATTTTAAATAAGCATACTGATAGTCCTGGCCAGTTTTCTCAGTGGTTAGAGCATCGGCCTGAGGACCAGAGAGGTCCCGGGTTTGGTTTCTGCTAAGGGCACGTACCTCGGTTGCAGTTTGTCCCCGGCCCTGGTTGGAGTCGTGTGGGTGGCAGCCAGTCGATGTGTCTCTCTCACATCGATGTTTCTCTCTTTTCCTCCCTCTCTCCCTCCTACTCTATTTGAAGATAAATGTAAAAAAGAAATGTCCTTGGGTGAGGATAAAAAATAATAATAAATAAATAAATAAATAAATGAATAAATAAATAAGCATACGATAAAGACCCCAAAAGTATATAAAGATTTTTATCACAAAGATGGAAATATGGAAATGTTTAAATTTTATGTAATATTTTAATAGTTTAATGGGTAAGAAATAAATATATAGTATATGTCCCCTCACCCCCACTTAATAACATTTTGGCAATATGGATAATTATGGCTGAAAATAAGAAATAATAGAAATGGGCAGCTTTTTCAAAGCAATTGAAAGTTTCTTTTTCTCTAAAATAGTTTGAGTTTGAAAGATATTGACCTTAGATTCAGAATACAAGTTATGTTGTAATGTTTTTATATTTTTCTCAGATATGTACATAGTTATACATTATTGAAATATAGTTATGTTTGAAATAAGGTGTTACTCACTGCTTTGTTTTCTCTTAACAGTTAAAAGATGTTGATACTCGGAAAATCATAAAAGCAATGCTTTCTTATGTGTGGCCCAGAGACAGGCCAGATCTCCGAGCTAGGGTTGCCATTTCCCTAGGATTTTTGGGTTGTGCAAAGGTAAGAATAAGAAATTATGTGTTGTTTGTTGCTATAAGAAATGCTATGATATTTTCTAGTAATGAAACTTGGGCTGGTATAAGCCACTTTGGGGGGAGCATTGTCAACTTTTAGGACCGTTGTTTGTACAGTCAGCAGAAATTGTATGATAATGCCTGATTTATCTCAACCTAATGAAATTCATTCCTGATACCAGTGTAAGACACAAGATCATTTTGGGGGGGATATTTTTTTTTCTTTATTGATTTTAGAGAGAGAGGGAGAGAGAGGACATCGATTGGCTGCCTCCTGCATGCCCCCCACTAGGGATTTGGCCCACAACCTGGTCGTGTGCCCTGACCAGGAATCGAACCAGGACCTCTCAGTCCATGGGACGATGCTCAACCACTGAGCCACACCAGCCGGGCAATTTATGCACATTTTTAAGTCAGTGATGCACATATCTTTAGGTACAGTTCATATTAATGATACATATATAGACTCTGGAGTCAGACTTCCTGGGGTCTGCCCCTTGCTAACCGTGTAACCTTGGGCAAGTTGCTTAGTCTCTCTGCCTCAGTTTCTTAATTTGCAAAATGGGGTTGTTATAAGGATTAAATAAATTAATATATAAAAGGCCTAGAACTGTGCCTGGCACATAGTGAAGCATAGTGTACATGTTAAAATCAAAATAAATTTAGATCTCCATCAGAAATATGGTAGAAAAAAGTCTGCTCAGAAATATAAATGAGGTTTGGCCATAATTTGGTTAGCACTGTTACATATGTGTTAATATTTTGTTTTAGGACCTAGGTCTTATCATTTACTTCTTCTCTAGATCATGTATGTTCCCATTTAGTTACTCATTCTTTTCCCTACCCCAGAAATATTTATTGAGAACTTGTCATACAAAGTACTGTTCTTGGCCCTGCAGGGTATTCAAATGTAAATAAAGCACATTTCTTCTCTCAAATTTTACAGGATAAGATAAGTTTTATTTTAGTGCCATAATACAAAGTAGGTCATAAATGGTTTAAAAGAAGTGTTGGGAATGTTTCAGAGGAAATAACCATAATGATTGGGAGTCAGAAAAGGTTTCACAGAAGAGATGATATCTGAGATGGGCCTGGATTAATGAATAGGATTGTTACAGATGTAGGAATAACAAGAAGAGGAGAGGGAATATATAGTATGTGTAAAGAAGTGAGTAGTACAACTTTCCTCTAGTGAGGTGACAATGTTTCCAAGGTATTTGAAGTAATCCTGAGAAGATAAATAGAGCTCCTAATGTGAAATACTTCAACTTAAAACAAATTTTAATTGTGTGGGAAATAGGAAACTCTGTTTTGAGTATTAGAGCTTTAGCTTAGGAAATTAACTGACCCTGTTATGTAAAATGGATCAGGGTGATGAGAGACCTAAAGTAGGGATACCATTCATTTTCAATTCATGCATTCATTCAGCAAATATTTTTTTTTAATCTTTATTGTTGAATGTATTACAGATGTTCCTCATTTCCCCCCCATTGACCCCCCCCCCCGCCTTTTCCCACACTATTGTCTATGTCCATTGGTTATGCATATAAGTTCTTTGGTTTATTTCTTCCCACCCCCCAACCCCTTTCCCTTTGAGGTTTGTCAGTCTAGCAATGAATTTGTACTTCTTAATCTCTTCACCTTTTTCACCCATTCCCCCAACCCCCCTCCCATCTGGCAGCCAACAAAGTGTTCTCTGTATCTATGAGAATGTTTCTGTTCTGCCTGTTCATTTTGTTTGTAGATTCCATTGTCGATAGCTATGTATTCATTGCCATTTTGTTTGTTCATATAATTTATCTTTTTCTTCAAAAAGACCCTTCATCATTTCATATAATAATGGTTTGATGGTGATGAACTCCTTTAACTTTTTCTTGTCTGGGAAACTCTTTATATGGCCATAGATTCTAAATCATTCAGCAAATATTTACCAACCAGTTATGATACTAATTTAACAGTCTAGATGAGAAGTAATAGTTTGTACTGGAATAGTGGTATAAATGGTAATATGGAGGGAAAAGATGCCAGAGGTATTATGAGGTAAGGGAGATAGAATCAGTAAGACTTAGCAACAGATAAAAAAGAGGAATAGGATTCAAAGATTTTGTCAAGAATTAGAGAATGGCCCTGGTTGGTTTGGCTCAGCGGTTAGAGTGTCGGCCTGCAGTCTGGAGAGACCCGGGTTCGGTTCCTGCTAAGGGCATGTACCTCGGTTGCAGTTTGTCCCCGGCCCTGGTTGGGTCGTGTGGGTGGCAACCACTCGATGTGTCCCTTTCACGTTGATGTTTCTCTCTCTCTCTCTCTCTCTCTCTCTCTCTCCCTCCCTCCCTCCCTCCCTCCCTCCCTCCCACTCTATCTGAACAAAATATCGAAAAATGTCCTCAGGTGAGGATAAAAAAATAAAAAATAAATAAAACATGTTTTAAGAATTAGAGAATGGTAATGCCTTTATAATAGAAGTATGTAGTATGTCGGGAGATCTTTGGGAAGATGATTAAAATTTTGTGCATGTTAAGTTTGAGGTACTAGTGGAACATAGAGATGATCAGCTGTTAATACAAAATGCAAGACAAGCTGAAGGAGCCCAGGGTTAGAGAGATTAAGAGGCAGCAGTTGAAATAATGCAAATTAATGAATTCACCAAGGAAAAGGAACAGAAATAGAAGACAACTACAGACAGAACCTGTGATAAATATGTTCCTATAGGAAACTAAAGTAAATAGTAGTGGATGCATGGAAAGAGTGATTGGAAAGGTAAGAGTAAAACCAAAATAATTTAGTTAGACTTCTTTTTTGTAGTCTCCTTTCTCATCTATGGATTCTGTTGCGTGCTCTCTCAATGGAATAGACCCTTCTCTGGGAAAGGACTTAAATCAAGATGCTGAACAACAGACCAAGAATTTATACTTTATTTCTTTAAGCTGAAGAGAGAGAATAACATTACAAGTCAAATGTTGAGATTTTTAAAACTCATATTCATTTTTTTTTATCCTCACCCAAGGACATTTTTTTTTTCATTTTTTTGTTCAGATAGAGCGGGAGGGAGAGAGAGGAAGAGAGAGAGAGAGAAACATCACTGTGAAAGGGACACATCGAGTGGCTGCCACCCGCACAACCCAACCAAGGCTAGGGACAAACCGAGGTACATGCCCTTAGCGGGAACTGAACCCGAGTCTCTCCGGACCGCAGGCCAACGCTCTAACCGCTGAGCCAAACTGGCCAGGGCCATATTCCTTTTTTAGCATAGTTCTGGTTGCTAAATTGTCTTCTACTCACAAAGTACTTAAAGGTAAAGCTTATTCTAAGCTCTTGTGCAAGGCAGATTTAGCAAATTGGCCTTTATTCCTTCATTAGCTGAATGTATGTACCTTGCTGACAAGTTAAAGGTAGACTGTTTTATGCGCTTACTTTTGAGTTGAAGAGAACAGGTTAGAACATTACTAATTTATCTAGTCAGAGGGAGAAGTCTTAAATAATGACATTTGTATGGACTATTTTTAGAGTGAATTCCAGTCTTTCTTGAAACACAATTTAATTTCCTTAAGGACTGAAATATACTTTACAAAGCTAATATTTGATTTTCTGTCAACAGATACTTAGTACATATAGAATGTAAAGTGGTGTACAAACCTCACGTAAACTAATTACAAGTAAATAGAAATGAATGTAGAAAAACCAATCCTCAGAGGGATCCAAGATGGAATCGGTGAAAGTTGCATTCACCTCCTCCTATGACTATATCAAAATTACAACTAAATTACCTGGAGAACCATCTGAAGACTAGCTGAACAGAAGTTTTCTAGCTGAGAATATAAAGAAGATACCACATTTAGACATGTAGGAGGGGCGGAGATGTGAAATGCCCCTGGATTCATGTGGAGCGGTTGAGAATCCAGAGGGCTATTTCGGCTGTAGAGGTCCCCCAACTTGGAGCACCACAAAACATCTGGCTGTGAAAATCATCCGGGATTCAGTCCACTGGGCTGAGACAGGAAGCTGAAGGAACCCAGGCATGCTGTTAAAGGGCCAGCACACAAAATCTCACTGACAAGCACTCACCATGGGCTCCCAAGGAGGGACAACGGCATGGAGAGAACTAGAATTATACAGGGAGAGACTGAGTTGTATGGCTTTAGAGCGTACATAAGAAAAAACTCAAAATGGATTAAAGACTCTCACATAAGACTCAAACCATAAAACTTATAGAAGAAAACATAGTAAAATCCCTGAGAGACTGAGTTGTGTGGCTTCCTGCACACAGGACAGTAATAAAAAAAAAAAATTGCCAGCAAACAAAAGTCCACACACAGGCAAATTTTACCAGACATTCATAGAAGAATTAATACCTATTCTGCCCAAAAATTCAAGAAGAGGGAAGACTCCAAAGCTTTTTTTGGAGGCCAGCTTTATCCTAATTCCAAAACCAGATAAAGACATGACAAAGAAAGAAAAGTACATGCCACTATCCCAGATGAACATAGGTACAAAAACCTTGAACAAAATATTAGCAAACCGAATCCAGCAATACATTAAGAAATTCATACACCATGATCAAGTGGGATTTAATTCTGGGATGCAAGATAGGTACAGTATTCACAAATCACTTAATGTGATACACCACATAAATGAAAGAAAAAAAATCATATGGTCATATTAATAGGTGCAGAACAAACATTTGATAAAATCTAGAACCCATTCATGATAAACACTCTCAGCCAAGTGGAAATAAAAGGAAGTTGTCAACATAAAGGCCATATATAACAAACCCACAGCTAACATAGGGAAAAGCTGTAAGTCATTTCCCTTAAGATGAGGAACAAGACAGGGATGTCCACTGTCACCACTCTTATTCAACATAGAACTGGAAGTCGTAGCCACAGCAATCAGACAAGAAGCAGAAATAAAAGGCAACCAAATAGGAAAGGAAGAAGTAAAACTATTGCTATGTGCAGATGACATGATAGTATATATAGAAAACCCTAAAGAGTCCACCAAAAAATTACTGAAACTGGTAAGTGAATTTAGTAATATAGCAGATAAGATAGAAATAAAATTCAGAAATTGATTGCATGTTTATACACCAATAATGAACTATCAGAAAGAGAAATTAAGAAAACTCATTTACAATTGCATCAAAAAAAATCTAGTAATAAATTTAACCAAGGAGATGGAACACCTGTACTCAAAATTATAAGACATTGAAGAAAAAATAGAAAAAGATTAAGATGAATGGAAGTATATATTCTGCTCACGGATAGGAAGAATTAGCATCATTAAAATGTCCCTAGTAACCAAATTAATCTGTAGATTCAATACACTTCATGTCAAAATACCAATGGCATATTTCACAAAACTACAACAAATAATCCAAAGATGTAAACGGAGCCTCCAAAGACACCGAAGAGCCACAGCAATCTTGAGAAAGAACTAAGTTGGAGGAATCATGCTACCTGCTATCACATGATCCTACAAGGCCATAGTAATCAAAACTGTGGTACTGGCATAAAAACAGACATAGATCATTGAAATAGACTAGAAAGCCCAGAAATAAACCCACACCTTTATAGTCAATTAATATGTCAAATAGGAGGCGAAAACATACAATGAACTAAAAAGAGTCTATTCAATAAACAGTGCTAGAAAAATAGGACAGATGCATGCAAAAAACTAAAACTGGATCACTTTCTTACTTCATATGTAAGAAAAAACTCAAAATGGTTTAAAGACTTATGTATAAGATTCAAACCATAAAACTTAGAAGAAAACAGTAAAATCCATGACATTGCTCTTTGTAATATTTTTTCTGATATATCTCCTAGGGCAAGGGAAACGAAAGAAAAATAAATGGTACTACATCCAACTAAAAAGATTTGAACAGCAAAATAAATCAGCAAAATGGAAAGACAGCCTACTGAATGGGAGAATGTATTCTCCAATATATCTGATAAGGGGTTAATATCCAAAATCTATAACTGGTAATAGTCAAGACAAAAAAAAAAATCAAACAATCCAACTAAAAATTGAGCAGAAGAAATTAACCCCTTATCTGATGTATCATTGGCTATGATGCTTTCCCATACAGTGGGTTGCCTTTCCATTTTGATGGTTGTATCTTTTGCTGTGCAGAAGCTTTTGAGTTTGATGTAGTCCCATGTGTTCATTTTTTCTTTTGTTTCTGTTGCCTTAGATGATGTATCAGTGAAAATTCTGCTGCGTATGATGTCCAAAATTTTGCTGCCAAGGAGGGGATGGGGAGATGGGTGTCAATGGGGTAAAAAAGGAGAAACATCTGTAACAAAAATAAAATAAAATAAAAAAATGTTTAAAAAAATTGAGCAGAAGATCTGAATAGACACTTCTAAGAGGACATACAGATAGCCAATATGTAAAGATGATCAATATCGCTAATCATTAGAGAAATACACATTAAAACCACAATGAAGTATCACCTCACAGGTGTCAGAATGGCTATCATCAATAGATCAACAAAGAACAAGTGTTGGCCAGGATGTGGAAAAAAGGGAACCCTCATACACTGCTGGTGGGAATGCAGACAGGTGCAGCCACAATGGGAAACACTATGCAGTTTCCTCGAAAAATTAAAAATGGAACTGCCTTATGAACCAGTGATTCCACTTCTGAGTATACATTTGAAGAAACCCAAAACACTAATTCGAAAGTATACATCCATATGTTTATTGCAGCTTTGTTTACAATAGCCAAGACATGGAAACAGCCCAAGTACCCATCAATAGTTGAGTGGATAAAAAAGTTCTGGTAGCTATATTCTATGGAATATTACTCAGCTATAAAAAGGGATGAAATATTACCATTTGTGACAGCATGGTTTTCCCTAGAAGTTATGCTCAGTGAAATAAGTCAGTCAGAGAAAGACAAATACCATATGATTTCACTCATACGTGGAATCTAGAGAACAAAATAAATGAACAAACAAAAGAGAAACAGACTCATAGATACAGAGAACAAACAGACTGATGGTTGCCAGAGTGGAAGGTGGTTGGAGGACTGGTTGAAAAGGTGAAGGAATTAAGAAGTACAAATTGGTAGTTACAGTCACAGGGATGTAAAGTACAGTATAGGGAACATAGTCAATAATATTGTAATAACTATGATTGGTGCCAGGTGGATACTGGAAATATCAAGGGGGATCACTTTGTAAATATATGATTGTTTAAAACATTGTGCTGTACACCTGAAAATGATACAAAATAATATTGAATGTAAACTGTAATTGAAAAATAAAATTTAAAAATAAGGAGAAAAAATAATTCTCAAAACGTATGTTTGATTCCTTCTGGTTCAAGAATAGGAAGAAATTGCCAGATGTTATTATGTGTGCTTGTTCAGTACTTTCAGAACATAGAGAAAAACAGTTTTCTTTTTACTAGACAGGAACTAGACCATAGTAACTTGAGGAATATAGAGCATACTAGCATTTAACCATTCCTAACATTGTTTTTCCATCTTCTGTACTGTCTTCACTTTAAAAGTGATCACTCTCCCTGATCTTAAAACCTGCTCATTGTTTATTTTTGAGTAGTATCACAGTTCTTATTTATGATTGGTGTGCAAAGATGGGTTATCCTTTTTCATTCCTTGGCTTCCTTTTTTTATTTTCCTGAACCTGATTACGTGCATTGGCATATGAGCACTTTGGACCAGTCTGTGCTCCTTTATGCTCTGGTCTTCTTTATCTACTCTACATACTTCTGAGAACTTTAGGACAGGGTTCAGGATCCTTCTTAGCTCTAAATGAATGCTACCCTGCCATCTGAACAGTGGGTGGTGATTTCATAATAAGGCCTGAGGCATCCATGAGAGAGATGGAAGACAGAAAGTGAGAAATGTCAAGTGAGAAGGAAAAGGGAGGAGGATTTCATGCTTAACATATGGGGCTACAGCATACCATCTGCTTGCTTATTTGCCTTTTAATGCTCTTTTTATTCTGAGGGTCTTAATGCTATCATTGTCTCCAGCAAAGAATTTTAAGATGAACTGTATTATGTAGAGAGACCTTGTGGCCCAGAGGAAGACATGAGGATGTGTTGATAATCTATCCAAGTTGTAGCAATTCTATTATAATACATTAGAGTTCTGTATGACATATATTTCAAGGGTTCTGCTGCCAAGAGAGAGACAGAGAGAGAAAATGCTGTTTGACTTCATTTCTTAAATTCCTACAAATAATATGCAATGACTTTTCTTACCATCTACACATATGTTATAGGAGCATCACATCATCTTTAATCTGGGGATTTTGAGATCTTTTAAGGATTTTTTAAATTCAACCTTTCCGTAGTATATTACGTACAACTGTGCCCAGATTTAAAGAAAAATATAAAACATATTTTCTGAAATCTGATGTCATAAAATGTTTATTTTAATATTATAAAAATTTACTCATTACTCATATTCTCTAATGACCACCACCTTGGGAAACACTTAGTTTACAGAGAAATTGGGGGCACATTAAGTTAAAGTATTAAGTACAAAAAGATATTCTCAATGAATAATCTGTTGGGAATGAAATTAAACCATATTTAAAATTAGAAAATAATTTTAGAAGAGGGTATGATTTATAAAAATATAATCAATACCCCTTTCCTCCTAGAATGCATTGTATAAAATAAGGGGTAATATATGTATCTTAGTCCATTTTGGCCGCTATAACAAAATACCATAAACTCGGTGGTTTATCTACAACTTTTTTTTTGTTCTAACCTCACATGATGTAAGGGGCAAGAAGGGTCTCTGGGGACTCTTTTATAAGGGAATTAATCCCATTTGTAAGGGCTCTGCAGTTATGACCTAATCACCTCCTAATGGCCCCACCTCCTAATACCATCACCCTGAGGGTTAGAATTCAACCTATGAATTGAATGGGGCTCGGGGCAGGGCACAAACATTCATACCATAGCGATATGTGTTGAGAAAATGTTTGTTAAGTGACTGTAAATACAAGGTACTATGCTTTGCATCTGGGAATATGAAAATGAATAAAATGTGGTCTTTGCTCTTCTGGAATTATAGTATATTGAAGGATTAAAAAATATATAAGTAATGATATATTTTTAATATATTAAAAATACCCAAAGGAAGTCACAAAAGAAACTGTATGGGAAGCCTAACAGTCAGGCATTTGGGAAACGCTTCATGCAAGAGCTAGAGTCTTTCAGTAACTACGAACTTGACATTAGTAACTTCAAATGATTCATGTACTTGCTTAACTGTGGTTCTTTAAAATGTTATGAAAAATACTTTTTAACATGGACAATGCTACCTGAATCCTTTAAGTTGATAAGTATGATTTATACCCTGGATGCTTTTTAAAATTAAAATACTAGACCTTAGGTTTATAGGAAAATTAAGCACTAAGTACAAAAATTTCCATATATTCTTCCTACTAAAAAAACATTCAGTTTCCTGTGTTACTAATATTTTCATTAGTGTAGTATATACCAGTGATTTAAAAAATACACTATTTTTATTAACTAAGTTCATAGTTTACATTAGGATTCACTGTTTCTGTTACAGTTTATATAGGTTTGTGGAAATGTGTAATATTATGTATCCACCATAAAAGTATTGTACAGAATAATTTTCACTGCCCTAAGAATTCCATGTGTTCTACCTATTCATCTTTTTTTTCTCCTCCCATGTCCCTGAATACCAGTGATAATTTTAAAGTCTCTGACATTATACCTTTTTCAGACTGTCCTATAATTGGAATCATATAAAATATATAGCCCTTTCAGATTGGCTGATTTCACTTAGCAATATGCATTTCAGAATCATTCGTGTCTTTTTGTGACTTGAGAGTTTGTTTCTTTTTATTGCTGAAAATATTCCATTGTATGGATGTACCATGATGTGTTTATCCACTCACCTTTTAAAAGACATCTTGGTTGCTTCTGGATATGGGCAATTATAAATAAACTGCAGTAAACATTTTGTTCAGGTTTTTGTGTGATACAAATTTTCAATACAAAAATTACCAAGGAGTACAATTGCTAGACTGTATGGTAAGACTATGGTTAGTTTTGTGAGAAACTGCCATACTGTCTTCCACAGTGACTGTACCATGTTGCATTACCTCCAGCAATGAATGAGAGTTCCTGTTGCTCTACATCCTTGTCAGCATTGGGTGGTATCAGTGTTCTGGACTTTAGCCATTCTAATAGGTGTGTAATGTTATCTCATTTTTGTTCTAATTTGAAATTTCTTACTGTGGCCTATAACTTTTCTTATGCTTTTTGGCCATCTGTATATATTTTTAAATTTTTTATTTTGGTTAATCCTCACCCGAGGATATTTTTCCATTGATTTTTAGAGTGGAAGGGAGGGAAGGAGAGAGACACAGAGAGAGAAACATCGATGTGAGAGAGACACATTGATTGGCTGCCTCCTGCACGACCCTGACCAGGAATCAAACCTGCATCTCAGGTACACGCCCTTGACCTGAAATCAAACCTGTGGCCTTTTGGTCCATGGGCTGACATTCTAACCGCTGAGCCAAACCAGCCAGGGCTATATATATTCTTTAGGAAGATGTGTGTCAGGTCTTTCACCCATTTTTTATTTAATATGTTTTTATTGATTTCTTAGAAGAAGGGAGAGAGAGATAGAAACACTGATGAGAGAGAAACATCAGTCGGCTGCCTCCTGCATGTGCCCTATTGGGGACGGAGCCCACAACCCAGGCATGTGCCCTGACCGGGAATCAAACTGGACCTCTCAGTCCGTGGACAACATTCAATCCACTGAGCTACACCAGCGGCAGGTCTTGACCCATTTTTTAATTGGGTTGTTCATTTTCTGTTGTTGAATTGTAGGAGTTCTTTGTATTACATTTTGGATACCAATCCTTTATCAGATGTTTTGAAAATATTTTACTCAATTTGTGGCTATATTTTCCTTCTCTTAGCAGTATCTTTCACAGAACAGAAATTTTAAATTTTGATGAAGTCCGCCCGGCTCGATCCCCAGTGTAGGGTGTGTAGGCAGCAGCTGATCGATGTATCTCTCTCACATCAATGTTTTCTATCTCTCTCTCCCTTCCCCTCTCTCTAAAAAATCAATGAAAACATATTTTAAATTTTGATGAAGTCCCATTTATCAATGTTTTGTGGATTGTGCCTTGAGTGTTGCATCTAAAGTCATTGCCAAACAAAAGGTCACCTAGATTTTCTTTTATGTTATCTTTTAGAATTTTTATAGATTTGTGCTTTACATTTAGGTTTGTGATCCATTTGGAGTTAATTTTTAGAAAAGGTATAAGATCACTGTCTAGAATCTTTCTTTTTTTTCATTTGTTCGAGAACCATTGTTTGAAATTTTCCCACTGGGCTGCCTTTGCTTTATTGCCAAAGATCAGTTAACGGTTTTTGTGTATATTTGTCTATTTCTGGACTCTATTCTGTTCCATTAATGTATTTGTCTATTCCTTTGCCCTTATCACACTGCCTTAATTAGTGTAGTTTTATGGTAAGTCTTGAAGTCAAGTAGTGGCAGCTACTATAGCCTGAAGCATAAGAGGAGCAGCAGTAGTGACCCCCCCCCCCACCAAGAAGTCAAGGACAGCCTAGTGGTTGCCCAAGGTCATTGTTGGTGAGGTTGGGTGACGGGCAGTGGAACTGCAGAAAGCAAATTTGCCTACCTAGCTACACCCATCGCAGTAGAGCCCACGAAGGAGATCTTTTAGTCACAGACAGCACAGTTGGTGCCCAATTCTCTTGTTGGCAGAGTGGCAGAACCTAAGCAGCACAAACTTGCCTTTCTTTCCTCACCCATCCTGACAGAGTCTAGTAGAGGCAGTGGAGACACCTTCAAACACATAGTAGGGCCGACAACACTAGTAAAAGAAAGTAGCACTGGGGACTTGCAACATTTCCACAACACAGGTATAGTGTCCTGTAACGAAAGCAAGCCAGTCACAGAAGGGACACCACAATCCCAGTAGGTACGTGGCATATTCATTATCTTAGTGACACTGTTTCACCTCGATCCCAGAAGCAAAAATAGTGCCTGTAAGAGAAAATAAAAACTTGCACTATGCACAGCAGGTGTGGCTTAGTTGGTTGAGTGTCATGCCATGCACCAAGAGGTCACTGGTTTGATTCCCAGTCAGGGCACATGCCTGGGTTGTGGGCTCCATCCCAAGTACAGGGCATGCAGGAGGCAGCTGAGTGATGTTTCTCTCTCATCTATGTTTCTTTCTCCCTCCCTCTCTCTAAAAGTCAATAAAAACATTCTTTTAAAAGCTTGCACCATAATACCATCCACTAGTAAATAAAAGCAAGTACCCTACGTATCAACAAATGTTCAAAATTGTTGATAGCAAAATCTTATCTAAACAAGAAAAGAGTTCACTGCTTCAAATGTGCAGACAGACACACTAAAAGAAAATCAAAAGTCTCTAGAAACCAAACTCAAAATTATGGAAGAGTATGTCTTAAATGAAAGAATTTAAGATTGTTGACACTATCACAGATGTGCCCCCCCACACACACACACCCCATTTTCCCCCTTCTACCTATCCCCTGACCCCCTTCCCTCTGGCCTTCACCACACTGTTGTCTGTGTCCATGAGCTATGCATATATGTTCTTTGGCTAATCTCTTCACCTTCTTTCATCCACCTTCCCTCTGACAGCTGTCAGTCTATTCCATGTATCTATGCCTCTGGTCCCATTTTGTTCCTAAATTAATTTTGGAAACTTACTTTGTTATTCAGTGGATTTTATTTTGTATAGTATTGGAACAAAGGAATCTTTTTGGGGCAAATAGATCTAACAGTGCTATTTGTTTTTCCAATGGTGAATCAGCCTCGGCTAGTGGTAATTCATTTGCTTTTGAGATCCCTTTTGCTATGTAATCTCAGTTTTACCATTATTTTGGCGAGTGAATAAATTTATATGCATTTATCGAATACCTATTATATAAAAAGCATTGTATTCAACATGGGTAGGACAGAAAGAGGAATATGATACAGACTATCAAGAATGTAGTAGAAAAGAAAAATGTATGCACAAATAACTATAAGGCAGATTGCCATAAGTGCCATGAGCTCTGTAGAATATCAGATAATGGAGAGAGCTGTTTTGAATGGATGATCAGGGATGATTTCATGGAGGCATATGACTAACGCACATAGCTTGTAAGTGAATGTTAACATGGCGGTCAGTGTGAGGTAGGAATCCTGAAATGACAGTTCTCCTAATGCCAAAGATTTTATCTTTATAAACTGGGAAAATAATTCCAGTACCAGAAATGGTTAATATCTAAACATTCCCATAAGTATTAATTTAAGGTAAATATTTATACTTTTATAAATAAATATTTTGCATATGATGGGTAATTGCCGCTTTTATGTTTTTAGGCCATGAATATTATGGTTCCCTTCATGTTTAAATATGCCGTAGACAGCCTCAACCAGATGTCGGGAGACATGCTGAACCTGACTGATGCACCAAATACAGTTGCAACCATGGCAACGGCAGTTCTGATTGGCTGTATGTGTGATTCTTTAATCTGTCTACAGGTGTTGACTTTCTTCAAAAGGATTTAATCATATTTGAACAGATGACCTTTTCACTATAAACACAGTTTAGCATTTTGGATATTTATTGTTTTATGAGATTTATTTTGATATGTGGTTTTAAAAATTATTTGTATGATATATTTCCCAGAAATTCTGTTAATAATAGTCTCATTCTCCAGGTTCTAGAAAACAACAACATGAAATAAGACATTGAATTTATAGCAACCACTTCTAATAGTTAGGCTTCTTATAAGATGCCTTTTCAGTAATGCAAGTTATTTTCTTGATGTTGTTTTTATTAGGTGTTAAATAGGAAATAGGTAAATAATGATTAATTAATCAGTTAATGTGTATTAATGCCTTATTAAATTATATCCAATAAACATGACATAAATCCACAATTTGTAAAGAAGAGAATATGATGCTTTGTGTCCCCATGCATTAGAAAGGACACTTTATGAGACTCAGGAGACTTGAATGGGGCCATGCTTTAGTCAATGCACTTGATTTTTCAGGATCTCAATTTTATCATTTGTTGTTTGGGGGAATTGAATTTGATTTAAAAAAACTCAACAGACATTGTGTATTTATGCACAATAAGGCCATATGGACTGTTGTGTATTAAAAGTATCTAGTTGGGAAAAATATTTCAACACCTGGAACCTATAGGGGAAATAACAATGAAAGGGATCCCTGGTGGTGGAAAGATTGGTACTCACTAAGCTAGATGCTTTCCAGGTTTCTTTTAGTGTATAAGTATTCAATGACATATTCATTCATCGTACACTTTCTGATCCTTTATCATTTTTACACTTCTATGATTCGAATGTTTTTCCACCTCATTTTTTTCTTTTGAATGTATTGTTAGATGGTGTATCAAGAGCTGGAGCTGCCTTTTTTAATGAAGTTCGAAATGCAGTATTTGGCAAAGTAGCCCAAAATTCAATACGAAGAATAGCCAAAAATGTCTTTCTCCATCTTCACAACCTGGATCTGGCTTTCCACCTCAGCAGACAGACAGGAGCTTTATCGAAGGCTATTGACAGAGGGACAAGGGGTATCAGTTTTGTTCTGAGTGCTTTAGTATTTAATCTTCTTCCCATTATGTTTGAAGTCACCCTTGTCAGTGGTGTTTTGGTAAGTAAAACAGTTTTCATAACAAGCTTTTACATTCTCATTAGGAGTTATTTAGCACTTGAAACTATTGTATGTCCATGGTTTGAAAGCACAATTCATGGTGCCAAAGGATTATGCAGTTGTACTTCACTTGATTATTTACTACAAGCTTCAAGGGACTATCCAAAATCTTTATTATGTTATTTTAAAGAGCTGTTCAGTTCTAAACAATAAGTCATTTAGCTAGTACTTGTAATTTTTGTTAGCAAATATTTTTTTAAATACGTTTTTATTAATTTTATTTTTAGAGAGAAAGGAAGGGAGAGAGAGATAGAAACATCAATGGGAGAAAGAAACATCGATCGGCCACCTCCTGCATGCCCCCCACTGGGGATCAGGCCCACAACCCCAGCATGTGCCCTCTCCGGGGATCGAACTGGCCACCCTTGGTGCATGGGTCGATGCTCAACCACTGACCCACACTGTCTGGGCGTTAGCAGAGTTTTTTGTATAGAACTTGAGACTGTTATGCTCAAATTATCTGGGTTTCCTCTTCATTCATTTTAGACAATTTCATATATTTTAATTAAAATGTGTGTGTGTGTGTGTGTGTGTGTGTGTTTTATTTATTTATTTTGTTCCTCTTATGGCTCTTTGCACTATTATCATCAACATTTGACAGTAGCATCAGTGTGGCAAGTGCATTTCGGCTTTCTTCCCTTGTTACTTAAAGTAGATTTTCTTTTCTTTTTTTTTAGGTTTTTTTCCTTTATTGCTTTTAGAGAGAGAGGAAGGGAGAGAGACAGAAAGATAGAAACATCGATGAGAGGGAACATTGATTGCACCTTTTGCATGCCCCCCACTGGGAATTGGGCCCACAACCTGAGCATGTGCCCTGACCGGGAATCAAACTGGCAACTGAGCCACACCAGCCAGGCTTAAAGTAGATTTTCTAAAGTATTTTAATTCTTCCCCAAATAATTATTCATTTATTCACCAACATATTTTTTAAAAATCTTTTGACTGAGATTTACTATTGTATATTATAAACTATATGACAATAACAATGTCTATTTCTCTTTTCTTTTGCCTTCTTCAGTATTACAGATGCGGTGCCCAGTTTGCACTGGTGACTCTTGGGACACTTGGCGCATACACAGCATTCACAGTTGCCATCACACGGTGGAGGTAAGATATTCCCCAGAGGCTGGTCAAGGTTCAGAAATTAGTTATGCTTCTTTAACAAACATTTCATGCCTGTATAAATCTTTCTCTTGCAGAACTAGATTTAGAATAGAAATGAACAAAGCGGATAATGATGCAGGTAACGCTGCCATAGACTCGCTGCTGAATTATGAAACTGTGAAGGTACAACATTTAATTACACTTTCCTCAGCCTTTCAAACTGTGCTAACATTGGTTCTGCCATTTAATTTAATAGGTACTATAAGTTAGAGCTTCAGATTCAGATAGTATCTGAAGGTGTGATAGAAGAATAGTACTTTATTATTTTTCTTTTATTTAGAAATTGTCCTTTATTTCCACCTCAGGTGTTTTTGTGACATCATCAGAAAGTGATAAAAGCGTGGTTAGCATTTTGACTCAGAATGAACACTAGGCTAATCAGTTGAGCATGTAAATTCTTGGCTTTCTATCTTTCAGAGTGCCTAACATATTACCTTCTTTCACTTATTTGTTCATTTTTCCATTTAGCAAATATTATTGAATGCCTCTTATGTGCAAAGCATTATACTAAGCCCTGTGTTGGGGCAGGATGATAAAAAAAAAAGATTCATATCATTTTTGTGTGGAGGCAATGACAACTGTCAGTTCAGAGTTCCAGGGGATATGGGGAAGGTTTGTGAAGGAAGTGCCATTGATAGCTTTTTAAGATAAAGGCTTATTAAGTAGGCATTCAGTAAGTATTTATGGAATGAATTTTATGGACTTTTAAGTACAGTTATTTGTAGAAAACTGCAAGAGTACCCATAGTCCAGTGTATTGAAAGTCAGTCTTTAAATGGAATATGCACTATAAAATTTTTCTATATGAAGTCTGATAAAGGGATAGTAATCACTTAAGAGAATAAATTCTAATTATACTTGTATGTAGTATACTTTTTTTGTATATTTTGTAGTATTTTAATAATGAAAACTATGAAGCACAAAGATATGATGGATTTTTGAAGACATATGAGACTGCTTCATTGAAAAGTACCTCTACTCTGGCTATGCTGAACTTTGGTCAAAGTGCTATTTTCAGTGTTGGTTTAACAGCTATAATGGTGCTTGCCAGTCAGGGAATTGTGGCAGGTAATGGATGTGTGGTTTTAACATTTATGGATGTTTTACATAACCTTTATAAATAAAGATTAATGAAATTAGTGTGTATATTAGTCTTAATTATAAAGCATAGTCAATAGTGCTTTAACATCCTTGGAGTACTTTCCTTTTTGTATCAATTTGTTTTCTTGATTGTATGGTAATGTAGTTGTTTTTTTACATCTATTGGTTTAACACTACAATTTTAGCACTGGCTCTCTTATTGATTGGGATTACTGTTTATACATTTTGTGGGGCTACAATCTGATTGTTTCAGGAATAACATTTTTTAGCACCTAATATTTCTAATTTCTCTTACTGACCTGAAAAGCATTGTTTAGTCCAAAGGACTAAAAACTCAAGCAGTCTTTTCTTTAGTTTTCTAATAGTTTTTCATTTGCAAAACATTCCAAAAATAAATAATGTCTGTACCTCCTTTTTATTACATGCCATTTCGTTAGGATACATTTATTCACTGTGACCTTAATACATGGTTTATCATTTTCTTTTTTTTTCTTTTTTTTATCCTCACCCGAGGACATTTTTCGATATTTTGTTCAGATAGAGTGGGAAGGAGAGAGAGAGAGAAACATTGACGTGAAAGGGACACATCGAGTGGTTGCCACCCACACGACCCAACCAGGGCCAGGGACAAACTGCAACCGAGGTACATGCCCTTAGCGGGAACGGAACCTGGGTCTCTCCAGACTGCAGGCCGACGCTCTAACTGCTGAGCCAAACTGGCCAGGGCATGGTTTATCATTTTCAATCATGACTCGCATTTGCTCTAATCTTTTAATATATACTTTTTTAAATTTCTTTTTTATATTACAAAGAAACTAGCTTAAGGAGAAGTTTTTAACCTTCTGTTTCTATCCTCTCTTAAACCATGTTGTGTGTGTATTATGCATAGTGTGTGGGTGGACTTTTCCTATTGTACTTAGCATAGTCAAGTGCCCTATATTCCTAAATTATGGATTAAAGGGTAATGGTAGTCAAATTTTTGGTGTCAGAAGAAGATTTGACTTTGGGCGTTGGGCACACAATTCAATATACAGATGATATACCATAGAAATGTACACTTGAAACCTACATAATATTATTAACTAATGTCAGCGCAATAAATTTAATTTTTTAAAAAATGCTTTGAAATTTAAGTAGGCCTAAGAGTTGCTGATTTTGTACATTTTTATTTGATTTTGTACGTTTTGAACTGTATTCCAGAGTGTAATAGACTAAACTACTCTCAACTGGAATAGTTCATAACATCTAAAATATCCTTTTTTTCTTCTGCCAACTGCATATTAAGGTACCCTTACCGTTGGAGATCTAGTAATGGTGAATGGACTGCTTTTTCAGCTTTCATTACCTCTGAACTTTCTGGGAACTGTATATAGAGAAACCAGACAAGCACTCATAGATATGAACACCTTGTTTACGCTACTCAAGGTAGACACCCGAATTAAAGTAAGTAATTTATTTAGCACCTTTCTAAATTAAGTAATTTATTTAGCACCATTAATAGTATTATTCTAGGAGAATATTTTTACATGACCATGTTAGGAAACCAATTTTTTTTTTGCAGAAATTGAGACTATCATGTGTATTAAGAAGTCTCGTCATAGCTTTTACTTCCATGTTTAGAAACCTTACAATGTTAGCAAAGAATATTATGCCTACAAGCTAAATTTTGTTAACCTGAATTATTTGTACTTAAACTTGATTTACTTTTGATAATAATGATATACAGTGTGTAATTGCCTCTTGTCACAGCCTTGACTTCCTTACTTCCCTGTCCAGCATCCCTCTACCTCTCCCCCCAAATTACTGAAAAATTAAAGTATCTAGGATATTTTACCTTAGCAGTGAAAAGTGAAAAAATAAATCTTTAAAAGCATGCTTGGCAGTGATCTAACCCTACTTATAAACCTTCTTCCCATTATTTTCCTTTTTCTTTCTGTGAATTAGAAAATTATCTGCATAGTTTTACTCTAGGCAGTATGTAAAGTGGCTGTTTTTTTCTCTTCTCTGCTAGGACAAAGTGATGGCATCTCCCCTTCAGATCACACCACAGACAGCTACGGTGGCCTTTGATAATGTGCATTTTGAATACATTGAGGGGCAGAAAGTTCTTAGTGGAATATCTTTTGAAGTTCCTGCAGGAAAGAAAGTGGCCATTGTAGGAGGTAGTGGGTCAGGGTGGGTAATTTAGTTATTTATAAAATTCTGTATCATTGATTAATGATTCCCAATGTAATATTTTTTTCTTTATCAAAATAGAATGATTACTGTGGTTTAAAACAAGGATTCCCTAATGCTGTTAGGAGGTAAATAACCTTTCCTTGTCTCCAATTTCAGGAAAAGCACAATAGTGAGGCTGTTGTTTCGCTTCTATGAGCCTCAGAACGGTAACATTTACCTTGCTGGTCAAAATATACAAGATGTGAGTCTGGAGAGCCTTCGGCGGGCAGTGGGAGTAGTACCTCAGGTATTTAAATGCAAAAAGAAAGCTTGGGGGAAGATATATTGGGTTGCTGGCTCTTTTACTAGAATAATTTGAATGCAAGGAGTCAATATGTTCTAATTGGGAAACATTAGGCACTACAGGTCAAATTCTGGAACCAAAAGTGAGTGGGAAATCTGCATGATGGAAAGATTTTTTAAACCTTAGAAAGATAGCATAATGTAGAGGAAAGAGCCAACACTGGTATCAAACAGAACTTGATTCTAATCCCAGTTCTAACCCTTATAAATTCTTTGGTCTTGGGCCTCAGTTTCCTCATCTATAAAATAAGGATACTATTTCTCTTACAGGTTAGAATTATTATGGATTAGAGATAAAATATGTAAAGCACCAAGCACAATGTCCAATGCATAATTGTTCAGTAAATGAACACTATTATTGTAATTTTCAACAGTTTTGGATATAGAAAATTTATAAAAATTACAAAGCAGTTTGGCTGCCAACTTCAAGTTTGTATGCCTTGTTCACCTCAGTACCAAGCACAGTTCCTGACCCATAGTAAGCGTTTAACAAGTATTTGCTGAAGGACTTTAGGGGGGAAATAAATTCAGAGTAAGAGTTTAGAAGACAAGAAGGAGATAGCTTTGCTTTATAGGATATGAGTTTTTCTTATGCTGCAAGCCAATAAACAAACCTGGGAATTAGTTGCAGCCTAGAATCAGAATCAGATCCCTGGGAGAACTGTAGAAAAGGGATCAGACAGGAATGTGTAGCTTGTAAAAGGTCCCCAGGTGATCTGACACAACTCATTTTGCTCTGTCCTCGCTTTCCCTGAGAATCCCAAATGTTAGTGTGCATGAATCCCCTAGGAAGATTATTGAAATTCCAACTCTCACACACCTTCTCATTTAGGATGGCAGTGTGGGGCCAAGAAACCTGCATTTTTAAATTTGTCACTAGGTGATTCTGATACAGATGATTCATAGATATGTTGGAAAACACCAACCTAAACTATATATTGAGTGAACCTTATTCTGGGCTGTACCTACTTGGGGCTCAGTGTACTCATCCATATAACTATGTACAACTAGATTCCTGCCATTCTCTTGGGAAAAAAAACCATTTTATTCATTAAGGAAAAATATATGTGGTCAATAAAGGAACGAGATGTTCATCCTCCTTGGAGGTCTTAGCAGTATAAGTTAAATCAACCATGGATGCCATTTTTTACTTACAAGATCGTTAAGGATTTTAAAATTCATGACATCCAGTTTGTACAGGGCTGTGTAAAATGGCCAGTCTGTTGTTTTGCTGGTAGAAGTATACACCTTTCCTGATGAGCGAATTGGCAATATGTATCAAGAGCCTGAAAAATACTCATACCCTTTATTCCAGTAATTCTGCCCCTAGGAAGTTTTAGTAAGGAAATAAACAGATGCGAACAGATTTTTATATGCAAAGATATTCATTACAGCAGTATTTATAATAGCAGAAGTTAGAAACAATATAAATGTCTAACAATAAGTAGATGGTTAAATTATCATAGTATCAAATGTTATACAACCATTTGTAAATCCCATGTTTTGGGTGTTGGCAAAATACTCAGATACAAAGTGTGTTGAAAAGGAGGATACCAAAACAAAACCTATCCCAATTTTTAAAATGAAATGGATACATATCAGTAGAGAAAAAAGACAGGAGAAACATTTCGGTTAATACTAGTTATTGCTGGATGATAGGATTATAGATTGTTTAATTAACTTTTATTTTACCTTTTTTGGGGGTATTTTCAGAGTTTCCAGTTAGCGTTTGTTTGTTAACTTTTTTCTGAATATAAAATATTTTAAAATAAGTATTTTCTCTTTACAGAACTTTAAGCTCATTTAGTTTAAGTACCAACTTAATAAAAGAATATTCTATTAGTGGTAGTAATATAAATTATTAAAATATATTTTGAAATAATATCTGAAACTCTGAGACTGATTATGATGTTAAAGAAGTTTTAATTGAGTATCCTGGTTAATGTGAACTAATGGAGTCATTTTATTTCATTTTACTAACTATTTGGAGACTTGAAAGAGAAGTGGGAGATGGAAGCTCTAATTAAATGAGGTTTAGTTTGCTATGTCAGAGTAAGTTGAAATGGCAAACGAATGTTTGCAGTGAACTTTCTCCAAAAAAATACCTGTAATACATAATTTTTTGTCTTCTGTGTTTTAAGTTCAATTTAAAAGTTTTGAGAAACATATGAAGACATATTCTACCTTACTAGTAATTTGGGAAATGCCAATTTAAACAAAAAGCACAATTTACCCTTAAAGTAGCAACAACTAAAACTTACTAATATCCAGGATTGCTGAGCACATGGAGACTTGGCACCCTCATACACTGTTGGTTGGAATGTATACTTGTCAGAGCATTTTAAGACAGTTGGGTAATACTATCAATGGATAAACATATGATTACCTTTTAAGTCATCAGTGTACTTATAGGAATCCTTCTTAAAGAAATTCATGGGTGCACAAAGTCATATATATAATGATATTTTATTGCAACATTCTTTGTAGTAACAAAAATTTGGCAACTACTTTAATGTCCATCAGTAGAGGAATGGATAAATGATGATGTACTCTTAGTATTATACAGCTGTTAAAAAGAGTGAAGAAGGTTTCTGTTACTGATATATCCAATTTCCAGGATATGTTAAGTGAAAAAAAGCAATTTCAAAATAATACATGTAGTATGGCCCCATTTATGTTTAAAAATGTATGCTTATGTATCTGAATACATTGAAAAAAGTCAGGAATGATACACAACAAATTGTTCATGGTGATTATCTCTGGGAAGGGAAATGGGGTTGCAGGGATGAAGGGGGTGATAAAGGGAGTTATGTTTTACTCCTTATGCCTTTATGTCTTTACTATTGTTTTAATATTCTTTGTGATGAACGTGTGTGTGTGTGTGTGTGTGCGTGCGTGCGTGCGTGTGTGTATCTGCTCCAGGATGCTGTCCTTTTCCATAATACCATTTACTACAACCTGTTATATGGAAACATCAGTGCTTCACCTGAGGATGTATATGCAGTGGCAAAATTAGCTGGACTTCATGATGCAATTCTTCGAATGCCACATGGATATGACACCCAAGTAGGGGAACGAGGACTCAAGCTTTCAGGTAATCCAAGATTTTAGATCTGTCCCCCACCCCTACCACACTTGGATACTCTCTTCAAACTTTAATTTGTTGGAGCTATTTTCTAGAAAATGTAGTGACAGAATTCAAACCTAAAGCTTATCCAAGTGCTTTAGACAAGGTCCCCAGCCTTCTATCCATTAATGTAAACAGTCTAATATACTACAAGTAAGTGTTCTCAAGTCATACAAGTCTTTTTTTTTTGAAGCTGCAGACGCATTCAGTGCTTAATACTAAGTTATGGTGTATGCTCCAATCAGTATTAACTTACTATCCATGTTCTTAATATTAAAGGAAAGCCAAGATCATTACTCTCCTGGGAAATTAAGAATAGAGAAGTAATTTGATAGTTACTGGTGTATCTCTTCATTATTTCCTAGATTGTTATGTGATATTTTCGATATTTTAGACTTCCTTGTACAGAATATACTTAACTGCTATACTTTTTTTGGTAACTTACCTTTCAGTTACAGTTGACATGCAATATATATCAGTTTTATATATACAACATAGTGATTGGACTTTCATATACCTTACAAAATGATCACCCTGATAAGTCTAATACCCATCTGACACCATACTTTTCTTACAGAAATCTTCATTTTTGTGTCCTTGTTGATTCAGTGGTTAAGTAAATTTTTTGGCTTGTACATTTCTATTTAAGTGTTTAATTATGAGATTAATGAGGTTTAATAATGCATTATCCTCTAATGACTGATTTTTTTGGAGGGTACATAAAGATGTTTCTTTGCCCCAAATTATTTGAATTCCAGAGTACAGTGATATCTAATGCCTGAAAGTATTAGTGTAACTTATATAAACATATTAAATCCTTTACATTTATTCTTCATTCTAATTTAGTTTGAGTAGGAAACATATAGATTAGGGATGGGGTAAGGCAAAAAGGGAATAAAGAAGAGTATGCAGGAATTTTAATGAATGCCCGTTCCTCTTTGTTACAAACTGGCTTCAGCTTCATTCATTTACAACACTGATTGGGTAGATACCAGGTGCAATCTACTATGCTAAATGATTTGAGAGTTAAAAAGATGAAGCATAAGCCAGCCTTCTCTCAAGGAATTTGCAGTCTATTAGAAAGTTTTTATCTAGGTTTAGAAAATGTTAAGCAAAGATTATTTTCACGTTAAGTTGGTTTGTAATAGTTACTTGGTCATTTCCCAGTAGTATAAGGTGCCTGTATCATCCCAGTTTACTTTTATACTTTACCATTGCTTTTAATAGAAGTAGTTTCCAATTAACTAGCCCACCTTCAGATTATTTGTCCATTTGGCTAATTCTGGAAATTCTCAATATGTCACATAATGTGGACTAGTTCCTTCAACTTACGACTTTGACTCAGATGGCTATGCCACATTTCATTTTCCAATAATTCTTTTTCCTTTCAGCACGCCTTTGAGAGTAGGAATGGCTAAAGAAATTTTATTCTTATCTAATACCCATCACCTTACAACCTGATATCTCAAAATGAGCAATGTATTAGCATCTATGCTCATAATTCTGGTAGAGATAAACAAATGTTCTTCTTCAAGTTCCAGACTTCTATTCAATAAAATTGGTACTGGGTTGGTTTCCATTTGAAATTTGAGAGTCACATATAAAACTTTTGGTGGTAAACACACAATGTAGTATACAGATGATGTATTATAGAATTGTACACTTGAAACCTATATCATCTTATTAACCAATGTCACCCCAATAAATTTCATTAAAGAGCTCAAATTAATTTAAAAAAAAAACAAACTAGTCCTTCCTCTGAGTGTCTGCTTCTTTTAGGAGCTTTCTGCTGCTGAGGTGCTAGGTGGATAAGCAGTTCTGTCATGGTGCCTGCTTTGACAGGAGAATTTTGATCTTTTGAAATAGAGAAGAGTGTGGATAGTATGAATATAAACTTAGGCATTAATATTAGATATAAGGAGCTCCTTTTACAGGTTGAATATAATAATTGCAGAACAAATAAAAATAAAATAATACTTGGTGTACCTGATAATACAAATGTAGAATTTGTTTCCTGAAGAGGTTACTGAAGTTAAAATATACTTTTTTCAGATATTAATAAATTAATGGATAACAGACAAGAAAAGAAGCCAAAAGGGGCATATCCAGCAAAGCACCACCTTTTAAACAGGCATACCCTGGAGATATTTTGGGTTTGGTTCCAGAATACCACAATAAAACGAAATATCACAATAAAGCAAGTCACATGAATTTTTTGGCTTTCCAGTGTATAAAAAAGTTAAGATTACATTATATTGTAGTCTACTAAGCATACAACAGAATTATGTCTTTAAAATAATATATATACATTAAAAATATTTTATTGCTAAAAAATCTTATTGACCATCTAAGCCTTCAGTGAGTCATACTCTTTTTGCTGGAGGATGGTCTTTTTTTTTTTAGTGTTGACACCATTACACATGTCTCCTATTTTCTCCTCCTTTGTCTACCTCTACCCAGCCTTGGACCCCATGCCCTCTACTCATCACCACACTGTTGTCTATGTCTATGGGTTATGCATATATGTTCTTTGGCTAATCCCTTTACCTTCTTTCATCCATCTCCCCTCCCCCCCAACCTGAGATCTGTCAGTCTGTGTCCTGTATCCATGTCTTTGGTTCTATTTTGTTCATCTGTTTATTTTGTTCATTAGATTCCACATATAAGTGAGATCATGTGATACTTGTCTTTCTCTGACTGGCTTATTTCACTTAGCATAATAATCTCCAAGTCTCTCCATGTCATCTCAAAGAGTACATGATCCTTCTTTTTCACAGCTTCGTAGTATTCCATTGTGTAAATGTACTACAGCTTTTTTATCCACTCATCTACTGATGGGCACTTGGGCTGTTTCCAGATCTTAGCTATTGTAAGTAGCATTGCTATGAACATAGGGGTGCATATATTCTTTCTGATTGGTGTTTCAGGGGTCTTAGGATATCTTCCCAGAAGTAGGATCACTGGGTCAAAAGGCAGTTCCATTTTTAATTTCTTGAGAAAACTCTATGCTGTTTTCCACAGGGTCTGTGCCAGTCTGCACTAGGGTTCTCTTTTCTCCACATCCTTTCTAGCACTTATTTATTGATTTATTGATGGTAGCTATGGTGACAGGTGTGAGGCGATATCTTTTAGTGATTTAATTTGCATCTCTCTAATGATTAATGACATTGAGCATTTTTTTTATATGTCTGTTGGCCATTTGTATGTTCTCTTTGGAGGAATGTCTATTCGGGTTCTTTGCCCATTTCTTAATTGGATTGTTTGTGTTCTTGGTGTTGACTTGTATAAGTTCTTTATGTATTTTGGAAATTAACCCCTTATCATATATATCATTGGCAGATACGTTCTCCCATATAGTGGGTCCCCTTTTCATTTTGTTTCTTTTGCTATACAGAAGCTTTTTAGTTTGTAGTCTCATTTGTTTATTTATTTTTTCTTTTGTTTCCCTTTCCCTTGGAGACATATTTGCTCCAAGAGATGTCTGAGATGTTAGTGGCTATGTTTTCTTCTGGGATTTTTATGGTTTTGCGACTGACATTTAAATCTTTTATCCATTTTAAGTTTATTCTTGTGTATGGTTTAAGCTGGTGTAAGTTGGTGGTCTAGTTTCTTTTTTTCTTTTTGCATGTACCTATTTATTGAATAGACTGTCTTTATTTCATTGGTATGCTTTTGCCTCCTTTGTCAAATATTAATTGAGCATAGAGGCATGGGTTAATTTCTGGGCTCTCTGTTCTGTTCCATTGAGCTATTTGCCTGTTGTTATGCCAGTAGCAGGCTGTTTTTACTATAATGGCCTTGTTACTATAATTTGATATCTGGTGTTGTGATCCCTCCAACTTTGTTCTTCTTGCTCAAGATTGCTGTGGCTATTCGGAGTCCTGTTCGATTCCATATACATTTTTGGAACATTTGTTCTAGATCTGTGAAATATACCTTTGGTATTTTAATAATTATTGCATTGAGTTTGTAGATTGCTTTGGGTAGTATGGACATTTTAATGATGTTAATTCTTCTAATCCATCGACATGATTTATGCTTCCACTTGTTTCTATCTTCCTTTATATTTTTTCAGTGTCCTATAGTTTTCGAAATACAGGTCTTTTACCTCCTTGATTAACTTTATTCCTAGGTACCTTATTTTTGTTTTTGCAATGATAAATGGGATTGTTTAAGTTTCTTTTTCTGAGAGTTCATTTTTAGTGTATAAAAATGTCATTGATTTCTGTATGCTGCTATTTTGCCAGATTCACTTATTACATTTAGTAGTTATTTGGAGGAGTCTTTAGGGTTTTCTATGTACAGTATCATGTCATCTGAGAATAATGACAGTTTTACTTCTTCCATTCCAATTTGGATGCCTTTTATTTTTTCTGCTTGTCTGATCACTGTGGCTAGGACTTCCAGTACTATGCTGAATAAGAATGATGGAAGTGGGCATCCTTGTCTTGTTCCTATTAAGGGAATTGCTTTTAGTTTTTGCCCATTGAGTATGATGTTGGCTGTAGGTTTTTCATATATGGCCTTTATAATGTTGACATATGACCCCTCTATTCCCACTTTGCTGAGCATTTTTATCAGAAATGAGTGCTGGATTTTCATTATAGGGTTATTAATTGGGCTAATTTCAGTGTTGTTGTATCTCAGGGAATAGGAAGGAGAGGGAAAGAGACAGGGAAACAAGATGGTTGGTGCAGCAGTCAGAACATACACAACATTTTTAAAATTCAATTCAGTCTGATATGGGTGTAGTTTGTGGTACCCCCAAACAATTAAAATAGTAACATCAAAGATCACTGATCAGAGATCACCACAACAAATATAATAATTATAATAATAATAATGAAAAAGCTGGAAATACTGTGAAAATTACCAAAATGTGATACAGATACAAAGTGAACAAATGCTGTTGGAAAAATGGTGCCAATGGACTTACTTGATGTATGGTTGCCATAAACCATCAATTTGTTTTTTAAAAAGTATCTGTGAAGCTCAATAAAGCAAAGTGCAATAGAATAAGTGTGCCTGTACTTCCAACCATAGTTCAGTGTAAGACTGGTAGTGACCTTAGACCTACAGGAGCCCCAGTGAAGAAAGAAATACTACTTTATTTTCACTACAGCATATTTAGGAATAAATTTACACTTGCACCTTGTGATAGTAAGAGCATTGGACTATGAGTCAATTAGGTTTACTCTAGGTTCCACTAGTGCTTCCTCTGTGACCGTGAGCAAATCACTTAACCCTCCTGGACCTCTTTATTTTCTTTGTGTTTCTTTTTTTTTCTGGTAAATAAGTCCTTTATTTTTTCATTAAGTTTATTGGGTTGACATTGGTTAGTAAAATTACATAGATTTCAATTGTACATACAACTCTATAATACATCATCTGTATATTGCATGTTTTTACCACTCAAAGGCCTTTCTGTTTTAAAATTCTGATATTTTAGGAGCCCAGTAGCAAATAACTACAGTGAAATAAGATGTATCTAATATATACCTTTAACTTTGAAGAGTGCTTTGAAAATAATAGCTTTATGACAAAAAATCCTTGCAAATACTGGCTGAATGGTGCTTTTAAAAAAAAAAATGTTTTTATTGATTTCAGAGAGAGGAAAGGAGAGGGAGAGAGAGAGAAACATCGATGAGAGAAACATCAATCAGCTGCCTTCTGCATACCCCCTACTGGGGATCGGGCCCACAACCCGGACATGTGCCCTGACCGGAATTCAAACCGGCAACCTCCTGATGCATGGGTCAGCACTCAACCACTGAGCCAAAGTGGCCGGGCTGGCTGAATGATGGTTTTTAATGTCAAGAGAAAAATTTAGATATTCATAGTTTTATGCCTTCAGGTTTCAGATGTTGAATTTTTTTTCTTTTTCAGTTCTCTTATAGTTAAATTTTTCTGAGATTGCTGCTTATTGGGATATAATATAAAGTAACGTGTATTACTTGCTTATACTTAATGCAAATACTAGAAACATAAAATATGTCTTTATGCTATGCTTCCTTAAACTAATATTTTTACCAGGAGGAGAAAAGCAAAGAGTAGCAATTGCAAGAGCCATTTTGAAGGACCCTCCAGTCATTCTCTATGATGAAGCCACTTCATCGTTAGATTCAATTACTGAAGAGGTAAATGATGGTGAAAATATAAAGCTCTTTAATTATCAATGCTTAATTTCTCTTCTTGGAAATTTCAATAAAATGTTTATATTCTTTTGTGTTTTGAGTGAACTCCTGTGATTGGTGCTATAGAGCAAAATACCTAGCTATTTTTCCCTAAATAGCAAATGTTGATAGTAAGAATGCCAGATTGTATTGAAAGATCACATTGTTAAGTTCATTTGCAAATATGTCTGCTTTTGGAACTGTTTGACACCTTTTGCTCTTGTATTACCCTTGCATTTTGCAAAGCTGTAGGAATTCTCTAGTCTGCTGACAAATGAAGAAGGTTTTAGTCTTTTTGCTATTGCCACTTAACACTTTTTGAAATGAGTCATGTAAATGTTTGTGATACAGTATAAACCAGAAAGCCTTTCACTTACCATGGAGCAACTCACTGAGGTACATATTGGGCACACAGAGCCTGTGGTGCTGGTATCAACACCAAGATGCTGTGACACTGATGTCATGGTATTACCATCAACTGCATTAGACTTCATAACATCTTTCTATTAAATACAAAAGTGTTAGCAACAATGATAATTGAATAAATGAATCCCCTTGGGCTATGATTGAAGATAGCTACATGTTATTTGTCGATTGCTTCCATTCACTCATATTTTACTTGAATAGTTAAAACCTAGTGTTGAAGGATGGGCCTAATTTCAGTTTTACAGCGTGTATGACATACTATTTGCTTATGCAGTTAAGATTCAGGGCACATTACTTGATTTGCCAAGTATTTAAAACAGTTTAATTTCTAAGTGAATTATTTCGCATAAGGATTTGTTATATTTAAAGAAAACCTTAAGCAGGACCAGACCCCATTCATAGGCAGAGTAGGAATCTGTTTACAAGAACTTTATACCTAAAAATGTGTCCTCCACATTTACCACAAATTAAGAGTCTCAGCAGTCATTATTTGAGCCACGTAGCTTTATTATCCCACAGAGCATAACCCATTAAGAGGTAGCAGAGACCCCCCCAACCCCTGCCCAAGGGAATCAGTTACCAGCAGATGTGGTAGATTTTAATGGTCCTTTTTAATAGGTCCAGTGAGCACGTCAGAGTTTAATTTCTTGTTTAGGAATTGGAAACCCCACAAACACAACAATTTTTCTCTTTAGTCTGCAGTAGTAAAATATAAGGTGTTCTTTTCCTGGGTAACCATGTACTCTTGATAATTTTATTTCTTTAATAAATACAATATTTAGAAATATCTGTAGGAAGCCATTTGGTATATCCATATTTCCCACGTGGCTGTTTCCATTTAGCTAGCTATACTTAGACCCAGGTTTCCAAATATAGTTGTATATGTAAGTGTGTGTGCGTGTGCACATGTGTGTATAATACTTTACATGCAGTAAACAAAAAATGTATTTTGCAGAAAACATTAAGAAGTCAGAATGGTTTAAAAAAGAAGTTTCAAGTTACAGATGCATAGTTTCTGTGTCCTTCTTTCTGTCCTCTGAGTTTGAACTAAGGAAAAGCAAATGATCATGTACCCTTGGAGTGTCCTATTTTTCTCTTGATCTTTTTTTAAAATTTCTCTGTATCCTACCACTTGAGTCCCTCCTCATTTCATTTTTGCTCTCATTTGCCAAATAAACATCATATCTGGCTCTGCTCCTAATGTCACTGTATTCATCGTTACAGTTTGTTTGTTTTTAAGTATATAAAATATTCACCCTCTCCCAGACTTTAAAATTTACAGAAGTGTTGCCTATCTTAAAGGTAATTTTTTCCATGATAATGTGGTAATATTTGCCTTCCCTTTTTAATTGATTTTCCTTCTCTTCTTACTTATTATTAGATTAGGTCAAATATTTGATAGTGGTATAAAGTTTATATAATATAAAATTAATTGGCATTTTATATGTGCCTTTAAGGAACATATGATTGATTTACATTTACCTGATAGATAGATCTTTTTTCCTCTTACTCTTCTTGTTGTCAAATTTGCAGACTATTCTTGGTGCCATGAGGGATGCAGTCAAACACAGAACTTCTATTTTCATTGCACACAGATTGTCAACAGTAGTTGATGCAGATGAAATTATTGTCTTGGACAAGGTAAGAGATTTAACTTTAAAGTTTAGTATTTGGAAAACTTTGGAAATTTTAACAAACACAAGCAAATTAAGTATTTTTTTCTAACGAAATATATGTTGTGTTCTTTGAATGAGATTGAATTTTGATACGGTTCTCTTTTTACCTCCATGCCACATCCAAAAAAGAATAAATGGTATTAACTCACTCTTTTTTTTTTTTTTAATTCTCATCTGAGGATTTTTTTTCTTTCTGTTTATCTTCAGATAGAGCGGGAGGGAAAGAGAGGGGGAGAGAGAGAGAGAGAAACAGTGACGTGAGAGGGACACATCGACTGGTTGCCTCCTGCAAGACCCCGACCAGGACCGGGGACGAACCACAATCGAAGTACGTGTCCTTGGCCGGATCGAACCTGTGAATCATTGGTCTGCGGGCCGACACTCTACTACTAAGCCAAACTGGCCTGGGCTTAACTCACCCCCCCCCCTTTTTTTTATTGATTTTTAAAGGGAGAGGGAGAGAGATAGAAACATCAATGAGAGAGAACATCGATTGGCTGCCTCCTGCATGACCCCCACTGGGGATCGGGCCCACAACCTGGGCATGTGCCCTAAACGGAAATCGAACCGGCAACCTTTTAGTGCATGGTTGATGCTCAACCACTGAGCCACACTGGCCGGGCTAACTTACTCTTTATTAAAGTATTAAAAGCAGAGTTATATCGGGAAAGCATTAAATCTTCATATGATAGAAGCATGTTTTAAAGGATATATTTATATTATAAAATAATTTTTCTGCATTTTTGCTCTGTACAGTCTTTTTTGTATTTTATATTTTCATTTTTATAATATCTACACATAACCTATGTCTAAAATAAAATTATCATAAAATAAAGTGGTCATTTTCAAACATGGCCATTTTATCTCTTTTCTCATGAGGAAAAAAATAAAATGGACAGCCTGCTTTCTCTCTTCTGAGGGAATTACTATAAAAGTGTCTAAATGTCCTAAACAAATGAGAGTACCGCTATTATGATTGGTGGATTTAAAAATTGTAATGGTTTTTTTTTTCTCCTTTCTGTAAGGATTCCTTCCCACCCCCTAGTACTTGATATGTCTAACATTGTTTGATTTTTCACCTGTCATTCAGTCTTTTCTATGATTATCTTTCCCTTATAATAAATAAACCTTCAATTCATTATCATTTTGAAAGCCTGAGTACTGGGAGTTAAGAAAGAAGAAACATTCTCATATACTTTCAATGTTAAGATATTGAGAGAGAATTTTTCATGCCACTAAATTTTTTATAGGACACTCAGTTTTGTGGTGTATATATTATTCTCTTTCAAAGTTGCCTGTGTACTGGAGACCCTAGGCCTTTTTACTTGTTCATCACTGTTTACATTCATTAGGAAATAAAGTAATTTTTTTCTGGTGTGATTCTACCAGAATCTCTTAAATGGGAAATTTTGTGAATGTGCTTTATTGTCTCACTGATGTTCAAGAATCTGGAATAAAATCTGCTGTTTCATGCTTTTTACTAAACTTTCCAAGCATATGCATTTATGCAAATAGAGACTTTTCTTGTAAATATTAAATTTTAGAAGTATTTTAACAGGTATGTGCTTACCTGCCTCATGCCATGTGGTTCACAGTATCTATACAGTTATATCATAACATTGCCACTTGGAGTTTGGATTATAATTGAAACTAATTTATTAATGATTATAGCACCTGTATCTAAAATCTCGTTGGGTTCATAATTAGATGGTTCTGTACCTGCATGATCATGAAGATCATAGATTTTTATTTTCTATTGAAACTAACATGATCTCATTTGTTCTGTCAGCAGTCTCTTGTAGTATTAATGTTGAGTCTACATAAGAAATAGCATTGTCAAGGCCCTTCCTCACCCTGCACAGCCTGGTGATTACTCCCTCTCAGTCTTGCCAAGAGGCTAAGTTGTTTTGCTTGTCAAGAAATTGAGTCAGAGAGGCTCTGGACACATGGAAATGATCAAGAAAAGTAACAAAGAGAGGCAAGATTAACTGGGAATTACAACATACCAAAAAACAAGACCATAGACCCTTTTGTGCCACTGGCTCCAAGAACCTTGTCAACCAGTTGTTGAAACCCAGCTGTTGAAAAGGCCACTCCCATGCACACAGAGTTTCCAGTCAGCTTTTTAATGCCCAATTCTTAAGTGTCAGTGGATAATGAACAAGCAGGAAAAAAAATCAGTAGAAAAATGTAAACAGTGCAGTGAGCATGAGAAAACTTAAAAATATAATTACTATTAGAGGTCATGGAAAATACAGAATTCTAAAATAAGGAAAGTGCTATTAAGAAAAAAGTAAAGGAGACTTCTCTGGGACTAGTTTTGGAATATGTTATTAATTGAAAGAGGAAAAAGATGCAAAAAAAAAGTATGCTACTTTTTGCAGGGAGGATAGGGGGAAAAGAATAAATGTATATTTCTGCAAAAAGAAACTCATGGAGGATAATCTAGAAACTAAAGAAATTGGCTACCTATAGGGAGGGAACAGAAAGGGGGTAGAAGAGATAGGGGAGAGACTAAGACTTTCCTGATTATACTTTTCATATTATTTTTAACTTTGAACCATGCTAATGTTTTTATATATTCGAAATTTTAAAAATCAACAAGGGTGGGGGGAAAACAAAAATTGTATACAAACAGAAGTGAAAACAATTGCATAAGAAGGAGGCAGGTCCAGGATGGTGGCATAGGAGTACAGTAAGCTTGCCCTTTCCCTTGAACACACTGAATATACACCAATATTTATAGCAGTTTCTCCTGAGACAACTGAGGGTTGATTAAACAACTTCTGCACAACAAACAAGAGAGAGACCACGTAGAGAAGGTTGGGGAACTGTGAGACCTTTCTGGGACCTAAAGAAACTCTCCAGGTTAGGAGGAATCTGTGACTGCCATTGTTTTAGTTTTCCTCCACTTGGATCATGCAGGCAGGAACTCTATCTGTGTACTCTAACTGACCCCATAAGGCCACCTTAGTGCATTCCTGGCCACCCCACCTATAGCTGGTGCCAGTGTTAACAACAGGGCACTTTCATGTGCATACACAGGTCCCTCCACCTGGAGCTTGTTTCAATGGATCCAACATGGTGCTGTGGTACATGCATTAGGCCACTGCTGTGTGTTCCCACAGGGCTGCCCTGCTGTGACTGTTCAGTAGGCAAACAACTAGAACAACAGGTAGCTACAGCACATATATGCACATAAGGCTGTCCTGCCCCTAACCTGCTCTTTCTGGCCAGGCTGCATCCCAGGTACCATATACATCTGTCCCAACTTGAACCAGCCTACATAAAGGCCACTTCTATGCAAAACCACTTTTTCAAGATTGAGAGAGATACCTATCTCATCTATATTACAGGAACAAACAGAAAGTCAAACAAAATAAGACAGAGTAATATGCTCCAAATGAAGGACAAGAATAAAACCCAGAAAAAATTCCTAGTGAAATGTAGATAAGTAATTCCCCTTATAAAGAATTCAAATGGGTATAAGGATGCACAGCAAACTTGAGAGTACAATAGAGAAACTGAGAAAAAAAAATGTCAGAAGAGAGTTACAAAATATAGCAAAGAGCCAATCAAAGATAAATAATACAGTAGCCTGGCCAGTGCACCTCAGTGGATTGAGCATCTTCTCATGGGCTGAGAGGTCCCAGTTCAATTCCTAGTCAGGGCACATACCAGGGCTCAATCCCCAGTGGGGGGCATGCAGGAGGCAGCTGATCAATGTTTCTCTCTCACATCAATATTTCTGTCTCTCTTTAAAAAAATCAATAAAGACATTAAAAAGAATACAATAACTGAAATGGAAAACTCACTAGAAGGAATCGACAGCAGATTTAATACAGAACAGAGTAGTGACCTGGAGACAGAATAGTGAAAATTACCCAATCAGAATAGCAAAAAGAAAAAGGGATTTTCAAAAACAAGGATAATATAAGGGACTTTGGGACAGCATCAAGCACACTAGGCAAACACACATTATAGGAATACCAGAAGGAGAAAAGAGAGAAAGGGCCAGAAAGTATATTTGAAGAAGTAATGGCTGAAAACATTCCTAATCTGGCAAAGGATACAGACACTTAGGTCCCAGAAGCACAGAGTTCCAAACAAGATGAACCCAAAGAGGCCCACATCAAGACATATTGTAATTAAAGTGGCAGAAGTTAAGGATAAAGAGAATCTTGAAGGCAGCAATAGGAAAACAAAGTTACATACAAGAGAAATGCCATAAGTCTATATCAGCTGATTTCTCAGCAGTAACTTTACAGGCCAGAAAGGAATGTCAGGGAATGCTTAAAGTGCTGAAAGTGCTGTAAGTGAACTTACAACCTAGAAATACTGTACCAAGGAAGGTTATTGTTCATAATTGAAGGAGAGGGAGTTTTCCAAGCAAGCAAAACTGAAGGAGTTCATGACCACTTAAGCTGCTTTACAAGTCATCATAAAGCATCTTTATGCAGGAAAGGCTGTAAGCAGAAATAAACTAAAGGAAAGAAAAAATCTGACAGGTAAAAGCAAATAGAGAATTAACGAATAAGCCACTTAAAAAGTTAATATGAAGGTTAAAAGACAAAAGTAGCAAAATTAACCATAACTATAATAAATAGAGGGTACGCAAAACAAAAAGATATACAATATGACATCAAAAACAAATAGTGGAATAGTGAGTAAAATGCTGGTGCTTTTAGAGTGTGTTTGAACTTAAAAGGCCTATTAGTTTAAAATAGACCGCTATAGATATAGTTGGATATCTATGCACCTCATGGTAACCTCAAACCAAAAACCTAGAAAAACGCACACACACACACATAAATAAAGAGAAAGGACCCCCTCCAAAAAAAAAAAAAAAAACCCTAAAGAAAACTAGAAAACTTAATGAAAAGAGTCCAAGAGAAGAGAGGAACAGAGAAGAACTACAAAACAACCAAAACTAAAAAACACACAATTAACAAATGTCAATAAGCACATACATATCAAGAATTACTTTAAATGTAAAGGGACTAAATGGTGCAATAAAAGACATAGGGTAGCTGAGTAGATTAAAAAAAAAAAAAAACCAAGACCCATTTATGTGTTGCCTACAAGAGATTCATTTCAGATAGGAAGACACACAGACTGAAAGTGAAGGGATAGAAAAAGATAATCCATACAAATAGAAATGAAATGAAAGCTGGAGTAACAGTACTCACATTAGACAAAATAGACTTGAAAACAAAGTCTGTAAAAGGAGACAAGGCCATTACGTAATGATAAAGGAGCCAATCCAAGAACATATAGCAGCCATTAGTATCTATGCACCCCAACATAGAAGTACCTACATATATATAATACAAATAATAGACAGAGAAATTAACAGCAATATATTAATCGTAGGGGACTTTAATACCCCACTATCAGCAATAGTGAGATAGAAAATCAATAAAGAAATGGTGTTAAATGTCACATTAGATCATATCGACTTAATAGATATTTAAACAACACTTCATTCAAAAACTGAAGAATACATATTATTCTCAAGTACACATGGAACTTTCTCTGATTGATCACAGTAGGCCACAAAATAAGTCTCAATTCAAGAATACTGAAATCATATCAAGCATTCTATGGCCATACCACTGTGAATGCGCCTGATCTCGTCTGAATCATGTCAAGCATCTTTTCCAATCTAAACTAGAAATCAACTAATAGAAGAAAACTGGAAAAAACATAATCATGTGGAGTCTAAACCACATGCTACCTAACAACCAGTGAATCAAAGAGGAAATAAAAAACTACCTTGAAGCAAATGAAAATGAAAAATACTGCTCTGAAAAAAAAAATTTAATATTGCAAAAGCAGTTCTAAGAGGGAGGTTTATAGCTATAACAGCCTACCTCAGGAAACATGAAAAATCCCATATAAGCAACTTACCTTTATGCTTAAAGGAACTAGAAAAAGAATCAACAAAATCCCAAGTAGAAGGAAGTACATAATACAGATTAGAGTGGAAATAAATGAATTCAATAACTAATAAACAGTAGAAATGATCAATGAAATGGAGTGATGGTTCTTTAAAGGGTAAACAAAAATGACAAGCCTTTAGCCATCCTCATCAAGAAACAACCCAAATACATAAAATCAGAAATGAAAGAGGGCAGGTTACAACCAATACCATAGAAATACAAAGGATTCTTAAAGAATACTATAAATACAATAAATAATATATGCCAGTAAATTGCACAAGCTAGAAGAAATAGGTACATTTCTAGAAACATACAACCTTCCAAAGATTGAACCATGAAGAAACAGAAAATCTGAACAGACTGATGACTAGCAAGGAAATTGATACAATAATGAAAAAACTTCCATCAAACAAAAGTCCCGGATCACCATAGTATTGGAAATCTTAGCCACAGAAATCACACAAGAAAATGAAACAAAAGGCAGCCAAATTGGAAAGTAAGAAGTAAAACTGTCACTATTTGTAGAGTCCATGATAGTATATATAGAAAACCCTAAAGACTCCAGAAAACACTAACGGAATTAATAAATTAATTCAGTAAAGTAACAGAATACAAAATTAATATACAGAAATCTTTTATAATTCTATACACTAATAATAGAATATCAGAAGAAGAAATTAAGAAAACAATCACATTTACAATTACAGCAAAAAGAATAAAATACCTAGGAATAAATTTAAATGAAGTGAAAGATCTGTAGTCTGAAAACTATAAGACATTGATGAAAGAAATTAAAGAGGACACAAATAAATGGAAGGATATACCATGCTCATCAATTGGAAGGATTCATAGCATTAAAATGTATTTACTACCCAAAGCAATCTACCGATTCAATGCAATGCTTATTAAAATACCAATAGCATTCTTTTCAGAACCAGAAAAATTAAATGGAACTACAAAAGACTCCAAATAGTCAATGTAATCTTGAGAAAGGAGAACAAAGTTGGAGGTATCACGCTCACTGGTTTCAAACTATATTATGAAACCATAATAATCAAAACAGCATGGCACTGGCACAAAAGCATACACATCAATGGGACAGAATAGAAAACATGGTCAGTTAATCTTTGATAAATGGACATGAATATACAGTGGAGAAATGACAGTCTCTTCAATAAGTAGTGTTAGGAAAACTAGACAAGTACATGTAAGAAATGAAACTGGATCCCTCTCTTAACACCATATACAAAAATAAACTCAAAAGACTTATTTAAGACCTAAAACTATAAAATGTCTGGAATAAAACAGTAATAAACTATTTGAGATCCTTCATAGTCATATCTTTTTTGATATATCCCCTTGAGCAAGAGAAACGAAAGCAAAGATGAACAAATGGGAGTTCATCTAACTAAAAAGCCTCTGCACAGTAAAGGAAACCATCAACAAGATGAAAAGGTAACCTACTAAATGGGAAAAGATGTTTGCAAATGATACATCCTATTAGATGTTGATATCCAAAATATATAAGGAGCTCATACAGCTCCATAAAAAATCCAATAAAAAATGGTTAGAGGGCACGGAATATTTCTCCAAAGACATACAGATGGCCAACAGACATGAAAACATGCTCAACATCACTAATCATTAGGGAAATGCAAATTAAAACCTCAATAACATGACCTCACACCTGTCAAAATAGATATTACCAGAAAGTCAATAATTAACAAATGTCAGCAAGGATGTAGAAAAAAGGAAACCCTCATGCACTGTTGGTGGGATTATAAATTGTTGCAGCCATTATGGAAAAACAGTATTACAATTTCTCAAAAAAATTTAAAAATAAAACCATACAAATTAGCAATTTAACTTCTGTGTTTTCATCCAAGAAATACAGAAATACTGATTTGAAAAGATAAATGCATCCCTGTGTTCATTTAGCATTGCTTACAGTAGCCAAAATGTGGAAGCAACCTAGGTGCCTATCAGCTGAATATATAAAGAAGATGTGATCTTTAGTTAGAAAATATTATGTATTTTCAGTTATTTTGCTAGTTGTATGACTTTTCTTCGTTTCTCTTGTTTTTGCTTTTTTAGGGTAAAGTGGCTGAACGTGGTACCCACCTTGGTTTGCTTGCTAACCCTGGCAGTATATATTCGGAAATGTGGCATGCACAGAGCAGTCATGTACAGAACCACGATCACCCCAAATGGCATGCGAAGAAAGAAAATGTGTCCAAAGAGGAGGAAAGGAAGAAACTACAAGAAGAAATTGTGAACAGTGTGAAAGGCTGTGGAAACTGTTCCTGCTAAGTCACATGAGACATTTTTCTTTTCTTTTTTTTGGACTACACATTTGCACTGAAGCAAAATTGTTTTATTAAAAAAATTATATATTCCCATTATCATACTCCTTCGTTTAGATAAGATTTATTTGAAAGGGCATTTGAGTTTTATATCTTTCACAATCTTTTAAACTATATTTAGCCCCAAATTATTTTCTTGTTACTTCCTTCATTTTGTTCAAATCATAATTTTTGTTACTATTTGACTTTATCCCATTTCTGTTTTTGAGGCCTAATAGCCATTTGACGATATCCATAACCAGATGAATCGGATTGGTTTCCATAATTTTTGTAGTTTTTAATATCTCCTTTATACTGACAATTTAGGTGGAAGGTATCTGTTTTTTAAAATTAAAATAAAAGACAGTAGGGCTCATTGTTTTTCATCCCTGCCACCCCCATTGAAATACTTAGGTGATAGATATCTATACTTATATCTTTAAAGTATTTTCCACTATAATCTTTTTGAGGAAAAACCTCAATTCTCATGTTACTTACAGAGACTGTTCGTCATCATTAACCAGCATTTAACTATCATCTAGTGGTGAGAATTTTATTTTTTCCACCTAAACAAGGTATCGGTTTTGTTTTGGACCAAAGTTTACATAATTTCTCTTTAAAGACTTAAATGCCCTGATGTAATTTGAGGTTTCCATACTTGGAATGATCAAAAAAGCTTAGGAAGTTAATTGCCTTTTCTGTTTCCATTTAAATATACTGCTTTGGTTATCAGAAGTCATACAAAGAAACAAAATGAGATGTGTGCATGCATGCATGTGTGTATGTACATGCTCACATGTGAATATAGCAACATCCACTTAGAAATTCTTAGAGACCTGTAGATAAATAGGAGAGGGTTAGATGAACAGGACCCTAATCTGTATTGAGACTTCAGAATTACTTTATTTCATGGTCTCCTCTTCCTTTTTTAGTAATTTAATGAATCTCTTTAAGCTTGATATAACAAGGAGGAACCCAAACAAAATATTCAAGTTTTACCTGCTGGAAATAATTAATAAAATGTTGATATATATTCATTGAGAAAGCTCCTCTGTTTTATAATTTGAATTTGCTTTCATTTGGTAGTAATCATTCAGTTTGAAAAACTGTATAGCTCATGATCAACCATGTGACTGTATATAATGAGGCTTTTTTAGAAAAGGTTTTAAAGTAGTTATTTTATTGCCTTATAGCTTCAATGTATTTTAAATGATAACTTGGTATGGGTGAGACTAGTGTGTTTTTGTTTTATATTGTCATTTGTGGGTGGATGAACTTATCTAACTTGAGTGTCCAGTTTTGTTATATAGACAATTTGATAAGTAGCTTGCAACCAGTATCTCATTGTTAATCTTTGACACTAGAGTAAGTGATGCAGAATCTTGCTTTTGAAGTTGTAGTTAACACTGAGATGCATAATCAACTGCAAAATGAAGGGAGGGGTGGACATTTCTTACTCTGAAGCCATAGATATTATTGCTGTTCTTAAGGGATAAAAAAAGCAATTCCTTTGAATAAACCAGCTGTATTATTAGGAATGTGGTTAGTCTAGGTAGAAATTTTGTTTACGTTAATTCCTTGTATACATTTCTAATGATGCTGATGGAAAAGATCTAGCTTAGTTGTATAATCAAGCACATAAGATTGAAGTAAACATTAGAAATATTCATTTTGAGTGTGAATAGTGATATTCAAAGTAAGTGATTCTGCAATATGCAAAACATTTAGCCAAAGAAAGATAGGAATATTTTTAGGGTGGGGATAATTTCCTCAGTGAAAGATTGGAGGTGGTTTCTAGACCATTGTGTCATTGTGGTCATTAACCAGTATTTTTAGCTAATAGAAAGTTACCTGAAACACAGATTTTCTAGGGGTCATAACTAAGTCTTAAATATTTTTCTCTTTGTCATATTAAGGTGATTCCATACAGTGAAACAATAGACAAATTAAAATGAAAGAAAAGCTTTATAAGATGATTCACTCAGAAGAAATGGCAAGAAAAGGGCCTTCATTATAATTACGTTACAGTGTTTCATACACAAAAGGATAGAGTGTATAACTTTCTAAATCAGCACTGCAACATAGTTTTTTATGTATTGGGATAAGCTGCAGTTTTTAAGAGGCTCCTAAAATGGAGCATGATAGAGTTTTATCTCTCATATCCTGTTATTTTAAAGACTGAAAAATTTACTTTCTTCCTAAGGGAATTCCAGTTTGCAAAAATTAAATTGAAACCAAGGTAATTTGGGATCAGAAAAACTGGGCCAGATGTCTTCCTGAAGGTTTTTAACATAGAAATAGCTTGGTGAGCAGATGAGCTCATTTGGAAATTGAGGGTCATTTCTTAGAATCAGAAAGAAATCTTAGCATTTGGACAAACTCAAAATATGTATTTACTTGTCCTCTGCAGGGATTTGTACCTTTTATATACCTTAAAGATAAATATTTTGCCTTTTTCCTTAGATACTGACAGCTCAGTTTGTAAGGATAGCTAGTTCAAAAATGTATTTTGCCTTAAAGGCAAGATATTTAAAGATTATATGATTCCTTGTTTCTGATTACTCTGCCCATCCTGCCATCTTGTTCCTATATTTCATAATTGCTGCATGTGTCAGTGGGTAGCAGCTTTTGCCAGTGTATATTTATAATTCTCTTACCTTGTAGCTTTATCATAGGACTTTTGTTGTGGATTAGTAGTTGCAAGCATTTAAGTATTTGTAATGGCAGCTTTCTTAAATTATAGAAAGGTCCCTTTGCTCCCTGCCTTAAGTATGTAGGTTTTGAATCTGAATGGTATATTAAGTGACAATATGAAGTCAAAGAAGCTGGTTGAAACTGATTAGCTAAAACAATTAGTTAGGAGTTAGAGAGAAAGGCCCTTTACCACAGTTTACTCTTACAGCAACAGGTGTCCCAGTGAAGCAACTTTTTCTGCAATGCATTTTCTCATTCACACACTTACAATAAGTACAGACAGGTAACAGACACTCTAGGAGTATGGCCTTACAGCCTTACGCAGAGGATGAAACTTGGAATTATTTCAGAAAGAAAGTAATTGCTTGAATAGCTTATAATATGGATTAAATGGTAGCAAATTATACATTTGCAAACAACACCTCTGATAATGGTTTAATATCCAAAATACATAAAGAACTCATACAACTCAACACCAAACAAACAATCCAATTTAAAAATGGGCAGAGGGCCCTGGCTGGTTCGGATCAGTGGTTAGAGTGTCGATCTGTGGACCAAAGAGTCGCAGGTTCGATTCTGGTCAAGGCCACATACCTCAGTTGTGGTTCAGTCCCTGGCCCTGGTTGGGGTCCTGTGGGAGGCAACCAGTTGATGTGTCCCTCTCACATTGATGTTTATCTCTATCTTTATCTCTGTCTCTCCCTCCCACTCTATCTGAAAATAGGTGGAAAAATATCCTCGGGTGAGGATTTAAAAAAAATGGTCAAAGGACCTGAACAGATGCTTCTTTCAAGAAGACATACAAATGGCCAAATGATATATTAAAAAATGCTCAAACTTGCTAGCTATTAGGAAAATGCAAATCAAAACTACAATGAGATACCACCTCACGCCTCTTAGAATTGCTATTATTATTATTATGGCAGGTAATAACAGGTGTTGGAGAGGTTGTGGAGAAAAAGGGATCCTAAATTCACTGCTGGTGGGAATGTAAACTGGTACAGACACTGGAAAACAGTATGGCATTTCCTCAGAAAACTAAGAAGAGAGTTACCATATGACTCAGCAACCCATTTTCTGAGTATCTACCTGACAAATTTGAAAACATTTATTTGCAAAAGATAATATGCACCCCTATGTTCATTGCAGCACTATTCACAGTGGCCAAGACATGGACACAACTAAAGTGTCCTTCAACAGTGGATTGGATAAAGAAGATGTATATCTATACTATGGAATACTACTCAGTCACAAGAAAAGATGAAATACTGCCACTTGCTACAACATGGATGGACCGTGAGAATATGCTAAATGAAATAAGTCAGAAAAAGTCAAGAACCATACCACTTAAACATACGGCATTTAAAACAGAAAGCAACAAATGAAAAAACAGCAAAAGCTTCACTCTATCCTGTTTTTTTCATATATATTTGATAAGCCGCGATAGAGTGAAGCCGCGAATGGCGAAGGCGAAGTGGCGAGGGACGACTGTATAAATAAAGAATCCTGCTTTGCAGAAATTCGTTTATCGCGGTAGATTCTGGAACTGATTAACCGTGATAAACGGGGGCCGACTGTACTGGGGAAGTAGTAAAGGATAAAGGAGGTGAAATATATGGTGAAAGAAAAAGATTTGACTTTGGGTGATAAACAAAATACCATACAAAGATGATGTATTATAGAATTGTGCACTTGAAACCTATATAATTTTATTAACTAATGCCACCCCAATAAGTTTAATAATTTTTTTAAATGAAAGGATATTATTACCAATTTTACAGAAGTAGAAAAACACTGTAAAAGACTATAAACAACTGTATGCCAACAAATTAGATAAATAGATGAACTGGAAAAATTCTTACAAAGATACAAACTACTGAATCTAACCAAAAATAGCCAAGCCAAAGAAGTCTATAATAAATAAACAGATTAAGTTACTTATCCAAAAACTACCCTCAAAGAAAAGCCCAGGCCTAGATGGTTTTATCACTTAATTCTACTGCACAGTTAAAGAATCAAAATACTAATACTTCACACACTTTTTGAAAAACTAAAAGAGGGTATTCTTTTTCTTATTAGTCAATTACAGATGACATTCAATATTATATTACTTCGAAGTATAAATCAGTGATTAGACATATAATTTATGAAGTGATTCCCCTAATAAGACAGATCCATCTAACACCATACATACTTATTACAATATTAGTGGTTATATTCCCTATGCTGTACTTTATATTCTCAGGACTATTTTTAAACTGCAAATTTGTACTTCTTAATACCTTCCCCTTTTTCATCCAAACCCCCACCCCATTCCCATCTGGCAACTATCAGTTTTTCTCTGAATCTATGAGTCTGCTTCTATTTTTCTCCCTTTATTTTGTTCTTTAGATATAAGTGAAATTATATGGAATTTGTCTTTCTCTGACTTTTTAAAGTATTTTATAATGCATTTTTATTTTATTAATTTAATTTTGTTACAGAAGTTTTTTGTTTTTTCCCCCATTGACACCCTCCTCCCAATGTTGCCCCTCCACATCATTGTCGTCTTTGTCCATTGGTTACGCACACATGCATATAAGTTCTTTGGTTTATCTCTTCCCTCCCCCTGGCCTCACTCCTCTGAGCTTTGTCAGTTTGAACCCTACTTCTATGTCTCCAGATTTATTTATTTATTTATTTATTCATTTATTTTATTTTATTTTTTATTTATTTATTTTTTTTGTGGTATGTGCCCCTAGCAGGAACTGAACCCGGGACTCTCTGGTCCGCAGGCTGACGCTCAACCACTGAGCCAAACTGGCCAGGGCTATTTATTTATTTTTTTATCCTCACCCAAGGACATGTTTCCATTTTTTGTTCAGATAGAGCGGGAGGGAGAGAGAGGAAGAGAGAGAAAGAGAAACATCAATGTGAAGGGACACATCGAGTGGCTGCCACCAGCATGACCAACCAGGGCCGGGGACACACTGCAACCGAGGTACGTGCCCTTAGCAGGAACCGAACCCGGGTCTCTCTGTACCGCAGGCCGACGCTCCAACCGCTGAGCCAAACCAGCCAGGGCTCTGGGTCTATTTTGTTCATCAGTTTGTTTTGTTCATTATAGTCCACAAATAAGTGAGATCATGGTTTGAGATTAGAATTATGCTGGCCTCATAAAACAAGTTTGGAAGTCTTCCTTCTTGTTGAATTTTTTGGAATATTTTGTGGAGAATGGGTGTAAGTTCTCTGAATGTTTGGTAAAACTCCCCTGTGAAGCCACCTGGCCTGGGCTTTTGTTTGCTGAGACATTCTTGATTACATCTTCAATTTCCATCATTATTGGTCTGTTCAAGTTTTCTATCTCTTCCTGGTTCAGTTTTGGGAGACTGTGTGTTTCTAGAAATGTGTCCATTTTTTCTGGATTGTCCGATTTGTTGGCATATAATTGTTCATAGTATTTGTTAACGATCCATTGTATTTCTGTGATGTCAGTTGTTAACTTCTTTTTCGTTTACGATTTTGTGTATTTGGGTCCTCTCTGTTTCTTTCTTTTCTTTTTTTTAAATTCATTTCTGTTATAGATGTTTCTTCTTTTTCCCCCATTGACACCCTCCTGCTGTTCTCAACTCCCCCCCCCCACACACACACCAAAGCATTTTTGTCTATGTCTATTGGTTATGCTTATATGCATAAGTTCTTTGGTTTATCTTTCCTCCCCACTCCCCTCCTCTGAGGTTTGTCAGTCTGAACCCTACTTATATGTCTCTGGGTCTATTTTGTTCATCTACTTATTTTGTTCATTATATTCCACAAATAAGTGAGATTCTTAGATATTTGTCTTTCTCTGACTGGCTTATTTTGCTTAGCATAATTCTCTCCAAGTCCCTCCATGTCGTCTCAAAGGATAAGAGATCTTACAGCTGCATAGTACTCCACTGTGCAAATGTACCACAGCTCTTTTACCCACTCATCCATTGATGGACACTTGGGCTGTTTCCAGATCTTAGCAATTGTAAATAGTGCTGCTATGAACATGGGGGTACATATATTCCTTCTGATTGGTGTTTCAGGCTTAGGATATATTCCTAGAAGTGGGATCACTGGGTCAAATGGCAGTTCCATTTTTAATTTTTTGAGGTAACACCATATTGTTTTCCATAGTGGCTGCACCAGTCTGCATTCCCACCAGCAGTGTACTAGAGTCCCCTTTTCTCCACACCCTCGCCAGCACTTGTTGTTTGATGATGTGTTGATGGCAGCCATTCTGGCAGGTGTGAGGTGATACCTCCTAGTCGTTTTAATTTGCATCTCTCTGACGATTAGTGGCATTGAGTATTTATTCACATGTCTCTTGGCCATTTGTATGTCCTGTTTGGAGAATTGTCTATTTAGGTCCTCTGCCCAGGTTTAATTGGATTCTCTGTCTCTTGGTGGTCTAGCTAAGGGTCCATCAATCTTGTTTATCTTTTCAAAGAACCAGCTCTTTGTTTCATTGATCTTTTGAATTATTTTCTTAGTCTCTGTGTCATTTATCTCTGCTCTGACCTTTACTGTTTCTTGTCTTCTACTTACTCTGGCACTTTCCTTTTGTTTTGTTTGTTTGTTTAGTTCTTTAAGTTGTACGGTTAGATAGGCAATTAAAAATGTTTCTTGTTTCTTAAGGTAGGCCTGTAGAGCTATGAACTTCCCTCTCAGGACTGCTTTTGCTGCATCCCATAGATTTTGTGTTGTGTACTCATTTTCATTGGTTTCCAGGAAGTTTTTAATTTCTTCCTTGATCTCCTTGGTAACCCATTCATTGTTTAATAACATGCTATTTAGCCTCCATGTGTTTGAATGTTTTTCATGTTTTTGTTGTAATTGATTTCTAGTTTCATGCCATTGTGATCTGAGAAGATGCTTGATATGATTTCAGTCTTCTTGAACTTGTAGAGACTTAGTTTGTGTCCTAACATGTGGTCTATTTTTGAGAATGCCCCATATGCACTTGAGAAAAATGTGAATTCTGCAGTTTTGGGGTGTAATTCTCTGTAAATATCTATTAAATCCATTTGATCTAGTGCATCATTTCAAGTCTCTGTTTCCTTGTTAATTTTTTGTCCTGAAGATCTATCCAGTGATGTCAGTGGGGTGTTGAAGTCCCCTGCTATGATTGTACTGCCGTTGAGTTCTCTTTTGAAGACCTCCAGAAGATGTTTAATGTATTTTGGTGCTCCTATATGAGGTGCATATATGTTTACCAAAGTTATATCCTCCTGTTGGATAGATCCTTTCAATATTATGGTCTTCTTTGTCTCTAGTTATGGCCTTCAGTTTGAAGTCTATTTTATCAAAGATAGTATTGCTACCCCAGCTTTTTTTCCTTTCTGTTTGCTTGGGAAAGTTTTTTTTTCCATTCCTTCACTTGAAACCTATGTGAATCTTTTGTTGTGAGGTGGTTCTCTTGTAAAAACATATATATGAGTCATGCTTTCTTTTTTTTTTTATTGTTTTATTTTATTTCTTTTTTTCTTTATAGATTTTAAAAAAGGAAGGGAGAGGAAAAGAAATATAAACATTGACGAAAGAGAATATTGATTGGCCTCCTCCTGCATGCCCCCCTCCCCCCCTGGATATTTGGCCCACAACCTGGTCATGTGCCCTGACCAGGAATCGAACCAGCAACCTCTTAGTGCATGGATCAATGCTCAATCAGTGAGCTACACCAGTCGGGCAAATCATGCTTTCTTTTTTCTTTATTTTTTTTTAAATAAGTTCTTTGATTTTTATTTTATTTTTTAATTTTTTTCATTTAATAATTTATTTATTTATTTTTATTTGATTAATTAATTTATTTTTGTTACAGATGTTTCTCCTTTTTCCCCCCACTCATTCCTCCCTCCCCAACCCTCCCCGCCCTGTCCTCAGCTTTGTCTATGTCCATTGTTCATGCATATATGCATATAAGTTCTGGTTTATCTCTCCCCCACCACCTCTCTTCTGGGGATTGTCAATCTCTACCCCATTTCCACGTCTCTGGGACTACCCCATTCCACAGACTGTTATGTTCATTATATTCCACAAATAAGTGAGATCATATGATACTTGTCTTTCTCTGTCCTGTTTCGCTTAGGATAATACTTTCCAAGTCCCTCCATGTTGTCTCAAAGAATAAGAGATCTTTCTTTCTTACAGCTGCATAGTACTCCACTATGTATATGTACCACAGCTTTTTTTTTTTTTTTTTAATCCTCACCTGAGGACATTTTTTGTTCAGGTAGAGTGGGAGGGAGAGAGAGAGAGAGAGAGAGAGAGAGAGAGAAAAACATCGATGTGAAAGGGACACATCGAATGGCTGCCACCCACACGACCGACCAGGGCCGGGGACAAACTGCAACCAAGGTACATGCCCTTAGCGGGAACCGAACCTGGGTCTCTCGGGACCGCAGGCTGATGCTCTAACCGCTGAGCCAAACCGGCCAGGGCTACCACAGCTTTTTTATACATTCATCAACTGATGGACATTTGGGCTGTTTCCAGATCTTAGCTATTGTAAATAGTGCTGCTATGAACATGGGGGTACATATATTCTTTCTGATTGGAGTTTCAGGCTTCTTAGGGTATATTCCTAGAAGTGGGATCACTGGGTCAAATGGCAGTTCCATTTTTAATTTTTTGAGATAACACCTTATTGTTTTCCATAGTGGCTGCACCAGTCTGCATTCCCACCAACAGTGTACTAGAGTCCCCTTTTCTCCACACCCTCGCCAGCACTTGTTTGATGATGTGTTGATGGCAGCCATTCTGACAGGTGTGAGGTGGTACCTCATTGTTGTTTTAATTTGCATCTCTCTGATGATTAGTGATGTTGAGCATTTCTTCATATGTCTCTTAGCCATTTGTATGACCTGTTTGGAGATGTGTCTATTTAGGTCCTCTGCCCATTTTTTAATTGGGTTCTTTGTCTTCCTTTTGTTGAGTTGTATGAGCACTCTATATATATGGGAAATTAACCCCTTATCTGACATACCATTGGCAATTATGCTCTCCCATACAGTGGGTTGCCTTTCCATTTTGATGATTCTATCTTTGCTGTACAGAAGCTTTTGAGTTTGATGTAGTCCCATGTGTTCATTTTCTCCTTTGTTTCTGTTGCCTTAGGTGATGTATCAGTGAAAATTCTGCTGCGTATGATGTCTGAAATTTTGTTGCCTACATTTTCTTCTAGGATGTTTATGGATTCATGAGTCACATTTAAGTCTTTTATCCATTTTGAGTTTATTCTTGTATATGGTGTAAGTTGATGGTCTAGTTTCTTTTTTTTTTTTTTTTTTTGCATGGAGCTGTCCATTTTTCCCAACACCATTTATTAAAGAGGCTGTCTCTACTCCACTGTATGCTTTTGCCACCTTTGTCAAATATTAATTGAGCATAGTGTCTTGGGTCCATTTCTGGGTTCTCTATTCTGTTCCATTGATCTATCTGCTTGTTCTTGTGCCAGTACCAGGCTGTTTTGATTACAGTGGCTTTGTAGTATAACCTGCAATCTGGTAATGTGATCCTTCCTACTTTGTTCTTCTTTTTCAAGATTGCTGTGGCTATTCAAGGTCTTTTTTGGTTCCATATGAACTTTTGAAGTATTTGTTCTAGTTCTGTGAAGTATGTCGTTGGTATTTTGATGGGGATTGCATTGAATCTATGGATTACTTTGGGTAGTATGGACATTTTAATGATGTTAATTCTTCCAATCCATGAATAAGGTATGTGCTTCCACTTTTTTATATCTTCCTCTATTTCTTTTTTCAGTGACCTGTAGTTTTCTGTGAATAGGTCCTTTATTTCTTTGGTTAAGTTTATCCTAGGTGTCTTGATTTTTTTTTGCTGTGATGGTAAATGGGATTGTTTTTTTTGTTTCTCTTTCTGTGAGTTCATCATTGGTGTATAAGAATGCCATCGATTTCTTGACATTAATTTTGTATCCTGCTACTTTGCCAAATTTATTAAGTCTAGTAAAGTTTTGATGGAGTCTTTGGGGTTTTCTACATATAGCATCATGTCATCTGCGAATAATGACAATTTCACTTCCTCCTTTCCAATTTGGATCCCTTTTATTTTTTTTCCTGTCTGATTGCTGTGGCTAAGACTTCCAGTACTATGTTAAATAAGAGTGGCAAAAGTGGGCATCCTTGCCTTGTTCCTGTTCTTAAGGAAAATGCTTTTAGTTTTTGCCCATTGAGTATGATGTTGGCTGTAGTCTTTCATATATGGCCTTTATTATGTTGAGATATGATCCCTCTATTCCTAGATTGCTGAGCATTTTTATCAGAAATAAGTCGTGCTTTCTTATCCATTCAGCTACTCTGTGTTTTTTGATCAAGCCTTTAATCCCTTTACATTTAAGGTTATTATTGGTATGTACATATTTATTGCCATTTTTGTTTGTTATGGTTATGTTTCTCTTTCTGTTTTTTCTGCTACTTACAGCTGTCCTTTTAACATTTCTTGCATTGTTGGTTTGGTGCAAATATATTCCCTTAGCCCCCCCCCCCTTTTTTTTTTTGTCTAGAAAGCTCTTTATTTCACATTCTACTTTGAATGATAGCCTTGCTGGATAGAGTAGTCTTGAATTAAAATCCTTGTTTTTTATTACCTTGATTACTTCAGGCCATTCCCTTCTGGCCTGTAATGTTTCTGTTGAGAAGTCAGCTGATAGCTTTATGGGGGTTCATTTGTAGGTAACCTGTTGCTTATCTCTTGCTGCCTTTAGGATACTCTCCTTGTCTTTAATTTCTGGCATTTTAATTATGTGTCTTGATGTGGACCTCTTTGGGTTCTTCTTACTTGGGGCTCTCTGCACTTCTTGAGTTTGTGTGTCTTTTTCCTTCACCAAATTAGCGAAGTGTTCTGTTACTATTTCTTCAGATATATTTTGTAACCTTTGCTCCATCTTCTTTTCTGGATCTCCTGTGATGCGAATGTTGTTACATTTCCAGTTGTCCCACAGTTCTCTTAAGCTATGTTCCTGTTTTTTAATTGGTTTTGCTTTTTGGTTTTCTGATTGAGTGATTTTTTTCTTCCCTGTCTTCTAATTCACTGATCCAATTCTTAGCTTCCTCTACTCTGCTGGTTATTCCTTCCAATGTGTTCTTTATTTCTGCTATGTCATTCTTTTTTATTTATTTTTTCTTTATTGATGTTAGAGAGAGAGGAAGGGGGAGAGAGAGAGAGAGAGAGAGAGAGAGAGCGAGAGAGAGAGACATTGATGAGAGAGAACATCGATTGGCTTTCTCCTGCATGATCCTCACTGGGGATTGGGTCTACAGCCTGGGCATGTGCCCTGACCGAGAATCGAACCAGTGACCTCTTGGTGCATGGGTTGATGCTCAGCCACTGAGCCACACCAGCTGGGTTGCTATTTCATTCTTCATTTCTGCTTGGTCGTTTTTTCATTTCCAATTTGTTGATTTCCAATGTTTCTATATCTTTACTCATGCTCTTGAGCTTCCTCACAATCATTACTCTGAACTCTACCTTTGATAACTTGCTTAATTTTATTTCATTTATCTCTTGTTCTGTAGAATTCTGGTGTTCTTTCATTTGGGATCTGTTTCTTTGTTTCACAGTTTTGACTGTCTCAGTGGGTTTTGGAGCCTGACAAATGTTTCCTGTGCATGTTGGTGTTTCACTGATTGTGGCTCCCTCCACTGGATTTGGATGAGTGTCTGAGGACCCACGTTAAACACCACTGTCAAGTCTTACTTTCCTGGGTAGATTTGCTGGCCAAACAGTGGTTCAGTTACCCTCTAGCTTTTGCCTGCAGGCTGGTAGTCTCAGTTACCTGATGAGTCTCGAATGGAAAATTCCTCAGGTGTACAGGGTAAGAGGATTTCCAATAGATGGGGCAATGGCTCTTTTTTCTTTTTTTCCCTCCATGCTTGTTAGTAGTCTCTAGCTGTTAATGAGCCTCAATTTGCATTTCTCTGGCCTGACCAGGTGGTATTAAATTCCTGAGTGAGAAGCCGTTGCTTCTCCCTGGGGCTCTGGGAAGGGGCTCTTTGAGTAATGTGGCTACTGTCCTATGAGGGAGTGATTCAGCGTAAAACTACTGATGTCCTCCTTCCTAGCTCTCTCCCTTGTGTCATGAACCCCCAACTGTCTTCACACAGTTTCAGTTCAGTCCACCCTTTCTCTGCCAGAGACCAACATGAGTGGCTGTAGCTGATTTAGTGCTCTAACCCTTCAGGGAAGGGCCATTTTCCCCTGCGCCTCAGCTCTGGTGATCTCAGCCAGGTGTTATGGGGGCACCTTTCCCTGTCCCACCACTGTGTGCTGGGAGGCTGCCCCTCTGTTCTGGGGAGCCATCACTCTGTGCTGTGGAGACAGCTTGGGGTTTTAACCCCTGACTTCTCATAGGGAATTGCTCATATCTAAAACAGCCTTCAGTTGCTGTCCGTGGGCTCCCAGCCCGTCCTTTTGCGCCTCTGCAGTTCCTACCAGGATCAATTTGTTTTCCTCTTCCCATCCCTGATTATAAGCGTTCTCTTTAGCTGCTTTTCAGTTGATTTTTACTGATGATTTGTCTTTATTTCAGTTGTAATTCCAGTTTGGTCCTGGGAGATGGTCTGTGTAGCTTCCATTTATTTCACTGCCATTTTTTTCCTCTTCTTATATGCAGCAATTCTTCTTTTGGGAATTTATTCTGAGATCCTTGTTTTAAAGTAAGGTAGTTCTGGTGCTTCTTATCATTTCTCCAAAAGCCTTTCTTTCTTCAGACTCAGTAGGTATTGGCACAGAGGCTAGCAATCTTTAATGTGGAGAGCTATTGATGACTGAATATGGAGAGAAGGGATGGTGGGATGGAGGGATGTTGTTGTTTGGAAGGGGAGTCCCCTTCCATAAAAATATCTGGTAGATGTTCTTCTGGGGTTCTTTCTGTCTTTGCTGCACTAGAACTTGCTTCAGGCTCACTGGACTGTGTCTGACTTATTTTATTTAACACCTTCTAGGTCCATTTATGTTGTTGCACATGGTTAAATTTTACATATTTTATGCCGACTAATATTCCATTGTATATAGGTACCACATTATTTTATCCAATCATCTATTGATACACACTTTTATTTCTTTCATATTTTGGCTATTGTAAATAATGCTGCAATGAACATAGGGTTGCATATGTCTTTTTGAATTAGTGTTTTGGATTTTGTTCAATAAATACCCAGAATTGGAATGGCTGGGTCATAAGGGTGTCCTGTTTTTTGTTTGTTTGTTTGTTTGTTTGTTTGTTTGCTTGCTTTTTCAGGAACCTCCATACTATTTTCCATAGTGACTGCACCAATTTGCAATCTCATCAACAATGTATATGGGTTCTTTTTTCATTATATCCTTACCAACACTTGTTTTTTTACTTATTGTTGATAGCCAGTCTGACAGATGTGAGGTGATATCTCATTTTGGTTTTAATTTGTATTTATCTGATGATTAGTAATGTTGGCCATCTTTTTATACATCTACTGGCCATCTGTATATTCTCTTTGGCTAAAAGTCTGTTAAGATCCTCTGCCAATTTTATAATTGGATTGTTTGTGTTTTTGGTGTTGAGTTCTATGTGTTCTTTTGAAATTTGGGGCATTACCCCATTTTTAGGTGTATCATTGACAGATATCTACTCCCAATCGGTAAGTTGTCTTTTTGTTTTGTTTTGTTTTTTTATGGTTTCCATTGCTGTACAATAAATTTTTAGTTTGATATAGTTTCATTTGTTCATTTTGTCTTTTGTTTCTCCTGCCCCAGAGAATATATCAGAAAAAAAAATATTGCTAAGAGAAATGTCAGAGATTTTACTGTCCATATTTTCTTCTAGGAGTTTTATGGTTTTGAGTCTTTCATTTAAATCTTTAATTTATTTTGAATTTATTCGTCTATATGATATAAGAAGGTGGTCGAGTTTCATTTTTTGCATGTATCTATGCAGTTTTCCCAACACTATTTATTGAGTAGACTGTTTTTACTTCATTATATTTTCTTGCCTACTTTCGTCAAATATTAATTGACCATATAGGCATTGGTTTATTTCTGGCCCTCTATTCTATGCCACTGATCTATGTGATTGCTTTTTATACCAGTGCCATGCTATTTTGATTACTATGGCCTTGTAGTATAATTTGATATCCAGTAACGTGATACCCTCAATTTTGTTCTTCTTTCTCATGATTGCTGAGGCTGTTTGAGGTCTTTTGTGGTTCCATATAAATTTTAAAATTATTTGTCATAGATCTCTGAAAAATGCCATTGCTTTTTTTTATAAGGTTTGCATTAAACTTATAGATGGCTTTGGTTAATATGGACATTTTAATGATGTTACTTATTCCTATTTATGAGCATGATATATATTTCCAGTTATTTGTGTTTTCAATTTCTTTCTTGAATATCTTATAATTTTCCAAATACAAATATTTTACCTCCTTGGTTTAATTTACTTCTTGGTATTTTTTATGCAATTGTATATGGGATTATTTTTAATTTTTTTTTCTTTCTGATAGTTTGTTATTTGTGTATATAAATACAACTGTTTTCTGAGTATAAAATTTGCATCATACTACTTTACTGAATTAATTTATCAGTTCTAATAGTTTTTTGGTGGACTCTTTAGCATTCTCTATATATAGTATCATGTCATCTGCCAATAATGACAGTTTTACTTCTTTCTTTCCAATTTAGTTTTTTTTTTTTTCTTTTCTGATTGCTGTGGCTAGAACTTTCAATACTCTGATGAATAAAAGTGGTGAAGGTGAACATCCTTGTCTTGTTCCAGATTTAAGAAAAGCACTTTATCTTTTCCCCCTGAAAATGATGTTAGTTGTGGGTTTATCATGTATGGCCTTAATTATTTTGAGGTAGGTACTCTCTGTTCCCACTTTGTTGACAGTTTTTATTATAATTTTATTCTGTGTTTTCACAAATGTTTTTCTGTATCGATATAATTCTGTAGTTCTTGTTCTTCGTGTTTTATGGGGTATATCATGGTAATTTATTTGCAGATATTGAACCTACCTTTCATTCCAGGAATAAATCCCACTGGATTGTGGTTTATGATCTTTTTAACGTATTGCTGAATTTCATGTGCTCAAATTTTGTTGCAGATTTTTGCATCTACATCATCGGGGATAGTGGCCTATAATTTCCTTTTTTTGTAATATCTCTCTTTGGTTTGGAATCAGGGTAATGGTGACCTCTTAAAATGAGCTTGGGAGCCTTCCCTTCTCTTTAATTTATTTGAATGCTTTGAGAAGGATAGGTGTTAGTTTTTTGAATGTTGAGTAATACTCCCCTGTGACGCCATCTGGTCTAGGACATTTTTTTTTTTTTTTTGGACTATTTTGATTATCGATTTAACTTTACAAGTACTTACCTGTCTGTTCAGATTATTTGTTTCTTATTGACTCAGTCTTAAAAGTTGTGTGTTTCTAGGAATTTATTCATTTGTCCAAGATTGTCCAATTTGTTGGCATATAATTATTCATAGTATTTTTAAGCCTTTGTTTTACTGTTATTTCAGTTGTCACTCTTCTTTCATTTCTTATTTTATTAATTTTCAATCTTTCTCTTTTTTCTTGATGAGTCTGGTTAAAGGTTTATCAATTTTGTTTATTTTTTTAAAAACCTACTCTTGGGCCCTGGCTGGTTTGGCTCAGCCATTAGAGCACAGACCAATGAATTGCAGGTTCATTTCCAGTCAAGGGCATGTATCTCAGTTGCAATTCACCCCCAGCACTGGTCAGATTCTGTGGGAGGCAGCCAATTGATGTGTCTCTCTACATCAATGTATCTCTCTCTCTCTCTCTCTCTCTCTCTCTCTCTCTCTCTCTCTCTCTCTCCCCTCCTCCTCCTCCTCCTCCTCTTCCTCCTCCTCCTCCACCTCCCCTCTCTCTCTCCCTCTCCTTTTCCCTCTCCCCCTCCCACTCTATCTGAAGATTAATGAAAAAATATCCTCGGGTGAGGATTAAAAATAAATTAAAAGATAAAAACCTACTCTTGGTTTCATTGATGTGTTATACTGTTTTTAGACTTCATACTTTATGCTCTGATTTTTATTATTTTCTTCCTTCTATTCATTTCGGGCTTTAGTTATTCTTTTACTATTTTTTAGGTGTAATGTTAGGTTATTTATTTGAGATTTTTCTTGTTTCTTGAGGTAGGACTGTAGTGCTATGAACTTTGCTCTCACAACTGCTTTTGCTGCATCTCATAGATTTTTGCATCCATTTCCATTGTTTTGAGGAAGATTTTTATTTCTTCCTTGATCTGGGGTTGGGGCCATTTAGAGGGACCTTTAATGTACACTGAGGCCAGCAGCTGTTTATGTGGGTTTGTATACCTTGGAGTCACTGAAAGAGTCTCAGGATGTGCGAGTCAGTTGGATAGGACAAGGTATCAGGGAATCACTAGGGCAGGGCAAGCAGTGTTAGCCAGCTTAGTGGAGAGCTCAGATTTGGTGCCTTCCTGCACCTGGCTGGTGGATTTAAGGAGCTCAACAAAGAAACAGTGGCACCTGACAGCACTACTATCTCCAGGGAGTGGCCCTGACTCCTGCCTCTCTAGTCCTTGCCCTCAAGATAGTAAATATAGTTCCTCCCCATCTGCCCCTGGCACTTTTTGAGCTGCTGCCCCTGTACCTGAGCTTAGAGTGTTAGTGTGTGAGCAAATGAGTTTGTGTGCCAGCCCTTTAAGAGTAAAATGTTCTGGTCTCCTGAAGCCCTTTGTCCCCCTGGGACACAATTCCCACTGGTTTTTACACCCAGATGTTATGAGAAGCCTTATTCCTGGTCTTGGTGCCTTGGGCTGAGAAGCCTGGTATGGGGCTGGGACCCCTCACTCCTCAGGGATTCCTTCATAGCTGAGACATTCATCCCAATTTTTTTTTTAATCCTCATCCGAGGATATTTTTCCATTTATTTTCAGTCAGAGTAGGAGAGAGGGAGAGAGGGAGGAGAGGGAGAGAGAGAAAGGAACATCAGTGTGATGGAAACACATCAATTGGTTGCCTTCTGCACAACCCCAACCAGGGTCAGGGACTGAACTGCACCAGGGTACATGGCCTTGACAGGAATTGAACCCGCAACCCTTTGGTCCTCAGGCCAATGCTCTAACCACTGAGCTAAACTGGCTAGGGCTCATCCCAGTTCTTTTCTTCTTTTTTTAAAAAACTTATCTTTATTGTTGAATGTATTACAGATGTTCCTCCTTTTTTCCCTATTGACCCCCTCCTTCCTGCTCCCGCCCCCTCCTGCCTTTCCCCACTCTGTTGTTTGTGTCCATTGGTTATGCATATATGCATATAAGTTCTTTGGTTTATTTCTTCCCAACCCCCACCCCCCTTCCCTTTGAGGTTTGCCAGTCTAACACTCAATTTGTACTTCTTAATCCCTTCACCTTTTTTACCCATTCCCCCAACCCCTCTCCCATCTGGCAACCAACAAAATGTTCTCTATATCTGTAAGAATGTTTCTGTTCTGCTTGTTCATTTTGTTTGTAGATTCAATTGTTAATAGATGTGTATTTATTGCCATTTTATTGTTCATATTTTTTATCTTCTTTTTGATTCAAGAAGACCCTTCAACATTTCATATAATAATGGTTTGGTGCTGATGAACTCCTTTAGCTTTTTCTTGTCTGGGAAACTCTTTAATGTCCATTGATTTTAAATGATAACTTTGCAGGATAGAGTAATCTTGGTTGTAGGTTCTTGCTTTTCATCACTCTGAATATTTCTTGCCACTCCCTTCTGGCCTGCAAAGTTTCTTTTAAGAAATCAGCTGAAAGTCTTATGGGAGCTCCCTAGTAGGTAACTAACTGCTTTTCTCTTGGTGCTTTTAAGATTCTCTCTTTGTCTTGAACCTTTTGCATTTTGATGATGATGTGTCTTGGTGTGGGCCTCTTGGGGTTTATTTTGTTTTGGACTCTCTGTGCTTCCTGGACTTGTATGTCTGTTTCTTTCACCAAGTTAAGGAAGTTTTCGTGATTATTTTTTCAAATGGGTTTTCAATTTCTTGGTCTCTCTCTTCTCCTTCTGGCACCCCCATGATGTGAATGTTGGTACGCTTGAAGTTGTCCCAGAGGTTCCTTACATTATCCTCATTGTTTTGGATTCTTTTTACTTTTTGCTGTTCTGATTGGGTGTTCTTTGCTTCCTTATATTCCAAATCGATGGTTTCCTTCTTGGGTTTATCTACTCCACTATTGAATCTCTGTAAATTATTCTTTATTTTAGTTAGTGCCTCCTTCATTTCTGACTGGTCCTTTTTTACACTCTTGAGGCCTTCACTAAGTTCATTGAGCATCCTTATAAGCAGTGTTTTGAACTCTGCATCTGTTAGATTGCTTATCTCCATTTCATTTAGTTCTTTTCCTGGAGTTTGTTCTGTGTTTTCATTTGGGACATGTTTCTTTGTCTCCTCGTTTTGGCTGCCTCCCTGTGATTGTTTCTATGTATTAGGTAGAGTTACTATGTCTCCTGTGCTTCCTAGGGTTGCCTGTTATAGTAGGTGTCCTGTAAGGTCCAGTGACACAGCCTCCCTGGTCTCCTAGCTGGGCCCTCAAGGTGCATCTCTCGTGTGAACTTTACACACTTCTGTTGTGATTGAGTCTCGATTGCTTGGATCATTGGCTGTGCAGGAGCCCACCACACAGAGCAAGACTTATTTAAGCAGTGCTCTGGTACCCACTGAGTCTTCTCATTGAGTGAGTCACTTGTGGAGGTGGTTGGGTGGTGGTACTTTGATGTGGTCTGAAGCTGTCCACTGGGTGTGCTGGCTCTGGGGCCAAGTCAGCCACTGCCTGTGTTCTACCCAGGACCACCAGGCATAAGCTACAAAGTGGTCTGCAGATGATGGCTGCTGCTTGTGCTCGGCTTGGAGGTGCCCAGGCAAAGCCAAGTTGTGAACCGAGGCTGGCTGCTTCTAGTGCCAGGCTTGGGGGCACTTAACAAGAGATATGGGGCTCACTGAGGCCAGATGCTGCTTGTTGAGAGAATTTAGTAAAATCTGAAGCAGAATCCAAGACAGGCCAATCCTACGGTAAAGCAACTAGTATCAGCTTGGATGGGCTTGAAAGTTGGGCAGGGCAGGGCCTCAGGGAATCACCAGAGCAGGGCAAATAGTGTGAGCCAGGTTGCTGGAGTCCCAGATGTGGAGGTGGTCTGCCTGCCCAGTGGGGGAAGGGCTCACCAAAGGAGCAAAGGCCTCTGACAGCACATCTGTCCTGGAGAAAGCTGTCTATCGCGCCCTTGCCCCAATGCCAAACAACTCAGTTCTTCCCCGTATGTCTCTGGTGCCTTTCAAGGTGCCTCCCCCATGCTGGAGCTCCGAGGGAGCAAGTCTGAGTAAGTCTGTGCGCAGGCCTTTAAGAGGAACTGCCTGGGGCTTCAGCAGCCTCAGCCTTAGTTCCCGCTGGATTTTCCAGCCAGAAGTTATGGGGATTCTCTTTCTGGCCCTGGGACCCTGAGCTGGGGGCCTGGTGTGGGACAGGGACCCCTCAGTCCTCAGGGAGGACCTTCCCAGCCGAGGTGTTCTCCTGATTTTTATCCATCACACGTGGGTGTGGGACCAGCTTGTCCACACCTCCGCCCTCCTACCAGTCTTGATGTGGCTGCTGCTTTAATTCCGTAGTTGTAGGACTTCCTTTGAGCTCGATGTCAGGTGGCTTGAAAGATGGTTGTTCTGTAGTTTAGTTGTAACTTTGATGTGGTTGTGGGAGGACGCGATGCCACGTTTACCTACACGCCATCATGACTCAAAGTCCTCATCCCAGTTCTTAATCATCACGCCATGGATGTGAGACCTGCCTGGTCCACATTTCTACTCTACCTACCATTCTCCACGTGGCTTATTCTTTATAATATATCCTTAGTTACAGTAATTTTGTTTAGCTAGTCTTCATGTAGTTCTCAGCTATGGTTGTTCTGTAATTTATTTGTAATTCGATGTGATCATGAGAGAGGCGATCTGAGAGTTTACTCCACCATCTTGAGTGGAAGTCCCTGGTGTTCTTTCTGTTACTCATTTTTTTTGTTTTATTCCTTTTTAATTGGAGAACATTTTTGTATAATTTGTTTTTTAAAATTTATTCAGACTTGTTTTTTGAATGTGGTCTCTCTGGGATTATTTCCATGTGCACTTGGGAAGAATGACTATTCTGCTGCTGTTGGTATGGATGGTTCTGTATGTGTCTGTTTCTGTTAGGTCTAGTTGGTTTATAGTGTTACTTGAGTAATCTATTTACTTATTGTCTTATGTCTTGTTCTATCTATTATTGAAAGTGGAGTATTGAAGTTTTCAACCACTATTGCAGAAACTTCTATTTTCCTCTTCAGTTTCATCAATTTTTGCTTCATATATTTGAGGTCTCTGTTGCCAGACATGTGTATGTTTGTAATTTTTATATATTCTGTATTTATTGATTAATGTTTTCATCAACATATAATATCTTTGTCTCTTGTAACAAATTTGCACTTAAAGTTTGTTTTATCTTCTATAAGTATTGCCACCCAGATCTCTTACGCACTCTTTGCATAAGATATCTTTTTCATTTTTTCACTTTCAACGTATTTGTGTCTTGGAATCTAAAGTGAGTTTCTTGTGGGCAGCATATAGTTGGTTCATGCTTTATCAGTTCTGCCAGTGTCTACCTTTTAACTGTAAAGTTTAATTTATTTACATTTAAAGTAGTTACTAATAAGAAAGGACTTATATCAACCACTTTCCTGTTTGTTTTCTGTGTCCTATACCTTTTCTTTAATTTAGACATTACTGACTTCTTTTGTGTTTAATTTACTTTTTGTATTGTAATATTTTGATCCTCTTCTTTTTTCTTTTATGTATTTTTATTTATTTTCTTAATATTTACCCCCACAATTACAATCAATATCTTAAATTATAGCAACCTAGTTTGAATTAATATCAACTTTGCTTCAGTCCTATACAAAATTCTTCTCCTAAATAGATTCTTCCCTCATCTTTTATGTTTTGTCACAAATTAAATTTTTATACATTGTGTGTGTTCATTAACATAGATTTATAACTATCTTATCCATTTTGCCTTTCAATCATGTAGGAAAAAAATTCAGTTTTAACTGAAGTATAATGCTACACACAAATCTTGGATAGCATATCTGTACTCTAAAGAGCACCTTGCACATTCAAGGTACTGTTATCATAGTGTCCCTTGTCTAGAATAGAGATTCATCAGATCTAAGTTCTTAGCGTAGTTCATATTGGTGTATAGGTTGTTTAGACTCTCCAAAGTACTGCAGTTATGCTCCTGACCTTTTTCATGTTGGGTACACATAGAAAAGTCTAATGTTTGCATGGCTTCCTGGGATATGTGACCATATCAGCTCACAGCTTGAGTCCAGTGAGCTTAGGGGCTCATGTCATCCCAGGCTCTATCTCATCTTCCCAAAGGTGAAGGGGTCAGTTTCTGGTCTTCCTTATTACCTATTCTTGGCACATCCATTGAGAAGTTATGCTCTATAACAACATCGATACCTGCCCCGTGGAGATGTGGAGGGTTGAGTAAACAGTCAAAGTGTCTGGGAAGTTGGATTAGCTAGTTCTCTAGGGGCTGAAACACCAGGATCTGAGAAGACAGGATAAGACATGAAATATGGCTTAGGAGTCTCGTAAGCAAGTTTACTAGTATGGAATTAGAAAAAAGGTTCTTTAGGAGATTGATTTTTTGTGTGTATATCTTTTACTTCTTTATTTTCCTTGTGTTTTTCCAAATCTTTAAAAATGTTCAGCCTTCTACAGCTGTGCTAAGAGAGGTCAAGAAATGAAATTGTTCACACTTGTCCCAGAGATGTAATGAGAAAATGCTGTTCCTCTGGAGGCCAGGCAAGGAGGTTTGAACTGGGAGAGCGGTTTCAGGACAGTTTTTGACCTAGGCTCTTTCGGAGAGGTTAAAACTTAGTTAAAATTTAACACTCCTGGTGTGACTGACGATAAAAGATTAGCGCAGAGGAGCTTCATTCTGGTGATGGAAGTTTCATATCTGATTGTGGTGGTAGTTACGTGCAATAAGATTTCATTTTAAAATACCCAAAGAAATGAATGCATGTAAAACTTGATGAAATCTGAATAAGGCCTATAGTTTAGTTAATAGTATTGTACCAATGTCAATTTCCTGGTCTTGATAATGTACCATTGTTATAGAAGATGTTATCAGTAGGCGACGAGTACGTGAGAACTCTCTATTTTTGCAACTTCTTATGAGTGTGAAAATTATTTAAAAATTACAAGTGTTTAATTAAAAAGAACTGAACACCCCTTGATTTCTGGAACCATACCACAAATTGCTAGCCTGATTCAGACTATGAATCAAGTGAAAAGTGTTTTTTGCAATGTTGTAACAACCATGAGACACCTGCCAAACCCTAGCGCTGTGACAGAATCACGAAGCACCTAGATATGAGAGGCTCGGCCTCAGGCTGCTCTGTCAACATTGGGGCTGGAAACACATTTTGAAGAAATACTAACCATGTCTTTCAGTCCTCTGCCTTGCCCTTCACCTTCTATCCCTAAACCAGCCAACTCTCCTATGGGCATTAATACCCAGAAGTGAGGAGCAGAGGGTGTTAAGGAAAGGTCAACAACATCGTTATTGAGTTGATTGTAAGCAGTACCCTCAGGCCTCTCTGACTTATTGTCCTGCTGGTACATGGCTTTGCTTATTGTCATCTCTCTTCTAATCATCTATGTGACTTGATAACATGATGCACTGTCCCCAAGACTAGTGCTTGACATATACAATGAGAGACCCAAGTGGCAGGAGGCTCTGTCCACACTGAGCAGCTGTTCATCAGAGTACCTTTCTCCACTGAGGGCATGCAAGCACCTAACACACTCGCGTCCTGTTTCACCACGCAAGTTTCTGCAGGTGTCTGCATTTCCTTCCTCCCTATTTCCCTTTGTGTCTTTTTTAAAAAATCCATCCTTGTTCTTCAAAATCCCAGCTTGAAAAGCCCCAACAACCATATCATTCATGCCTGGTTTAAAGCAAAGGGAAATGAAAATGCTTCTTAAAGGAATACAGGAATATAATACATAAGACCTTTGCCTAGACTAGTATTAATGTAAGGTATTTTAAAAAATAAAAACAGCTTGAGTTCTAAACTTAACCAGATGGAAATGTGCCTGCTGAGAGTTGGACCTAATTCAGAAGATTTTTAGCCAATAGATGAGCCAGTTTAGACCAGCACATGCCAAAAATGGTCAATCAAGTTGTCCCAAGTGTGAGTCCCCCATAGCAGATGTCACTGTCTCTCTGAAGGCTCTTGAGTGTCATTCTTTAGCATGTTGGTGGGTTTTATACATGCACACATAGACATAAATAAAACCTTGGCCTGTAGCCACCCTATCACTCTATCAGCAAAGAGCATAAGCCTCTCCTAGGGCTTTTAAGTGAATACAGATTTTGCAAATCAAACAAAAACAATGAACATACACAATTAATTCCAAGCAACTATCTTTACTTTTCTCGTTTTCTCATGGTCAGTGTGCAACCAGCAGAAATCTGAGATCTAATTGTCCACATTCTCATTACCTCATAAAAGTCAATATTTTTATTTGACTGTGTTACCTTCTATTGCTTGCCCTTTTGCTTAAGCAATTTTGCAGTTTTCAGGTTTTTAAAGTATGTATCAGAAATGGAAATTTGCCCACCCAGAAGTGGGCACACACTAAAAGGGTTCAGCCTTCCTAGACCTGGACAATATAGCGATATTCAAAATGCAGTGGTGACCTTTATCGCACATAATGGTTCAGAAAGCTCTTTCATATCCCTTGCTGCATTACAGTCTTATGACAAGCTTGTAAGAAAGGCAAAACGGTAGAAAACTAATGTTGAGAGGTTCCCTCTTCATTTATTTTTCTCTTGGCCAAACCAGAATATAAGCCTTTCCTAGGCAGAAGGCCAGTGTAAAGAGCTTCAAAAGCTCAGAGAAGGTTGGATCACTTCTACGTGAACTGAATGGCATTTAAGGTGAAGGGATTAGCCAAAGAACATATGTGCACAACCCACAGACACAGGCACAATGTGGTGATGGCCAGAGGGAAGTGGGGTGGGGGCTGGGTGGGAGGGGGGCACCAGGGGTGAAAATGGGGACATCTGTACTAGTGTCAACAATAAAAATAAAGTTAAAAAATCAAAATAAATGTGGTATTGCAGGATGGGTAACATTTGGACCTGTAGAGATGCCGAGGGAGGGAATAAAAGGTAACAGCCAAAGCAACAAGTTAGGAGACCATGTGACAAATTCAGCAAACTGTTTGCTAGAGTGCAGGATACATGAATATGAGTCATAGCAAACAAGGCTGGAGAGAGAGGCTGCAGCCAGACCATGGAATGTCTTGAATGCCATATTTAAAGTTTTAACTTGTTTTCAGCAGGCAGTATGGTTTTTGAAGGAAAATATGCCAGAGGTCTCTTGCATTCTTTCGGTTCTGTTACTCTCTAATCATGTGACCTTGGGCAAGTTAACCTCTCTGTGATTCAGTTTTCTCATCTGTAAAATGACTGTAAGTGACAATTCCTACTCCAGAGGATTATTGTAGGGATCAAGTGGGATAATGCATGTAAAACACATGGCACAGTGGCGGATACATAGTAAGCAGTCTGTTGTTATTATCAGTTCATCCTCATCACCAGTAAGCTTCATTATCAACTGCAACATGAGAAAGTTGTACTATTTAATTTCTTTTTTTAATTTTTTGTTCTTTATTGATTTTAGAGAGAGAGGAAGGGACAAGTAGGAAGAGATAGAAACATCAATCAGAGAGAACATCGATCGGCCACCTCCTGCATGCCCCCCACTGGGGATCGGGCCCACAACCTGAGCATGTGCCCTGACCGGGAATCGAACTGGTGACCTCTTGGTGCAGGGTTGAAGCTCAACCAGTGAGCCACACCAGCTGGGCAAATTTCTAAAGCCCGTGATATCTTCAACGCTTTTTATCATCATCATCTTATTGCTCCCTCCTGTACTATGCAATCCAAAAACCTCAACTCTGAGATGGTGGGGATTTTGGTTTTTTATCAAGATAGAGAGGCTAGAAGAAGTGATCACCAGGCCCTTACATATTTTATCCAGATGAGTAAACTGAAAATGTTTATCCAAGAACCTGTAAGCTTCTTTAGGATAATGACAATCCCACTATGGCAAAGAATACAATCAGTTTGAATGAGAAATCCCAATAATTTTAGATGTGCTGGGCTATTGAAGACCAACTTGCTCTCAAGAACAACACCCATGAACACAACTGTGTAGATTATAAGGCACTTCTACATTTGAGCCTCGCACCCACTCTGAGATGATTACTATCCCCATTTTTATAGATAAGTAAATGAAGGCATAGATAGGGTAATGACTCTCCCAAGGTCACACAGTTGATTATTAGTAGAGCCAGTACTCAAACCCAGGTCTCTAATATTGTACTTGCCCTTACCATCACAGCTCACCATCTTCACTACATCAATCATCCAGCAAACTGTTCATTTATGCAATTCAAAGAGGCAGACTGAACCAGAGAAATAGTAGCCCATTTGGCTCTCTATAGAAGTACCCATAACAATATGTAGCAACAGAGCTTTGTGGGAACGCAGTTGAAACCATTACCAAAGAAAAAACGAATTAGACCTTTCACCTATGTGAGAACTTTCTACCCTTTCCTATTTGCATGGAAACTGAAGATGGACCTAAGTTCTGTTTTCACTAAGAACAAGTAGATCCAAGATTCTAGATCTTCAGTTAAGATACACAAATTAATGTTTATAATGTATTTTTTTAATCCTCACCTGAGGATATTTTTCCATTTTATCTTCAGATAGAGTGAGAAGGGGAGGGAGAGAGAGAGAGATAACCATCAATGTGAGAGAGACACATCGAGTGGTTGCCTCCTGCACAACCCCGACCAGGGCCGGGGACCAAACTGCAACCGAGGTACGTGCCCTTGACCGGAATGTAAACCGGGACTCTTTGGTCCGCGGGCCAATACTCTAACCGCTGACCCAAACCAGCCAGGGCCAGATTAATGTTTTTAAATTAATAAAGAATCTTTGCTATGTCAGGAGATCATGTTTCAGATATTAGGAGAAATTGACCACATTTTGTGCTAATCTATTTGCATTGACCACATTGGGCCTTGTATTGAAGTTGTGTTTTCTTATCTTACCCACTGAACTGTAAGCTCCCTGAGAACAATGAGGACATCTTTCTCTTTGGTATTCCCTGTAGTAGGAATTTGGCTTCTATTTTTTTTGCCCATTATAGACACTAGATAAATTGCTACTTGTTCAGTGAATCAGTCAGCTCTTTTACTGGTTAAAACTTAAGCCAATGAACGATTCTCACCCTGTTCTCTATTTTTGTGAAGTGAAATGAGAGGGATATCTTGTCATCTCCCACAGTAAAAAATCATACAGTGAAATTAAGTTTGTTAGTCTAAGTGAACAGCTACAATCTCTAACAATATTTCCTGGCTGACATGAGTGATCTTTAAAAGTCCCTGCCCCTTTTATTTCTTTCTTTAAGTAAAAACAAGAAAGCAAAGTTTATGGAAAGCTAAAAAATAATGAAGATGTTTTTAATTGAAATTGTTCTTTATAGTGAAAAATCTCAAGCAGCTCTTGATGCTAATGATTATTTGTGGGCTTCACCCTAATAATAAAAATCATTATTAATTACTTATTATTAGAAGAAAGTTATCTCACTTGATCTTTATTACAACCATTTACATCTGCTGAAACTGAGCTTCAGTTAGTTTAAAGAACTTGCCTAAGGTCACAAAGGACCTGAACTTTCAAGACTGACTGATACCAGAGCCAGTAACCCTGACTAGCTACATTATATCCCTCTCAAACTGAGGTTTTCTATAGCTGAAGGAAAGCTGTCATTTGAGGAAACTGGCCCTAAAAGAAATCATGAGGCTCTTGAAAAAGGACAAAGTAGGAGAGATCACAATACCAGATACAGGTTATACTACAAAGTCGTTGTAATCAAAACAGCCTGGTACTGGCACAAGGACAGGCATATAGATCAATGGAACAGAACAGAGAACTCAGATATTGACCCAAGACATTATGCTCAAGTAATGTTTGACAAAGCAGGCAAGAGCATACAATGGAGTAAAGACAGCCTCTTTAATAAATGGTGTTGGGAATATTGGACAGCTACATGCAAAAAAATGAAACTAGACCACTAACTTACACCATACACAAGAATAAATTCAAAATGGATAAAAGACTTAAATGTGACTCATGAATCTATAAAAATCCTAGAAGAAACTGTAGGCAACAAAATCTCAGACATCATACGCAGCAGAATTTTCACTGATACATCACCTAAGGCAACAGAAACAAAGGAGAAAATGAACACATGGGACTACATCAAACTACAGAGCTTCTGCACAGGAAAAGAAACAACCATCAAAATGGAAAGGCAACCCACTGTATGGGAAAGCGTAATCACCAATGATGCATCAAATAAGGGGTTAGTTTCCAATATATATAGAGTGCTCATACAACTCAACAAAAGGAAGACAAAGAACCCAATTTAAAAATGGGCAGAGGAACTAAATAAGACACCTCTTAAAACAGGACATACAAAAGGCCAAGAGACATATGAAGAAATGCTCAACATCACTAATCATCAGAGAGATGTAAATTAAAATGACAATGAGGTATCACCTCACACCTGTCAGAATGGCTGCCATCAACAAATCATCAAACAACAAGTGCTGGTGAGGGTGTGGCGAAAAGGGGACTCTAGTGCACTGCTGGTGGGAATGCAGACTGGTGCAGCCACTATGGAAAACAATATGGTGTTACCTCAAAAAATTAAAAATAGAACTTCCATTTGACCCAGTGATCCCACTTCTAGGAATATACCCTAAGAAGCCTGAAACTCCAATCAGAAAGAATATATGTACCCCCATGTTCATAGCAGCTCTATTTACAATAGCTAAGATCTGGAAACAGCCCAAGTGTTCATCAGTAGATGAGTGGATTAAATGCTGTGGTACATATACACAATGGAATTCTATGCAGCTGTAAGCAAGAGAGATCTCTTTTCCTTTGAAATGACATGGAGGGAACCTGGAGAGTATTATGCTAAGCAAAAAAAGCCAATCAGAGAAAGACAAATACCACATGATCTCAATTATTTGTGGAATATATTGAACAAAATAAGCTGATGAACAAAACAGACCCAGAGACATAGAAAGGAGTATGGTTCATACTGACAGACCTCAAAGGAGGGTGGGGGTTGGGGGGAATGGGTGAGATAAACCAAAGAAATTATATGCATGTATATGTAACCAATAGACATAGACAACAATGCTGGGGGCAGGGAGCAGGATGGGGAGAGGGTGTCTGGGGGCAAGACAGGAAGGAGAAACATCTGTAACAAAAATAAATTAATAAAAATTGAAAAAAAAGAAATCATGAGAAAATGATCTTGAAAGAAATCTAGATTCTGATTTTATCAAAATAAATTATAACTAAATTGCAAGCAGTTAAAATTATTGATTAAGTAAAAAGATAGCAGTAGTTTGTTATTTTCTAAGGATATTTACTAGAGATAGGTAGTTTCTGACCTTATGCTCATTTTTTCAATGCTGGGTATTATTTGTACTTTTTTATTTGTATTGATAATTGTTATTTATACTTTAATGAGAAAATTATCATTTCCCCCTTTTAACTGTTCTTTTGAAAGAGTTCTTGTATTCTTGAGTGTGTGCTTTCAAATTAATCATTTAGACCTATTTCTTCCTATTATGGTTTTGTAATGAAAGGTACACTGAAAATGTGACTTGATTAGCAAATGTGCTTTGTGGTAAGGCAGATTTTATTTAAAGTAAGTATATTAAAATCACAGATTAGGAAGACTTAATTTCATAGAACCATAAAATATTGCCTTTAGAAGGGAAATTAGAGGTCATTGAGACCAACCCTCCTATCTGACTCATGAATCAGATTATTAACTACAACATCCCTGACATTTTTCTTGGAAAAGTGCTTTCTTGTTGTTTGCTATAGCCTTAATGCAGGCTTTTTAACTCAGCAGTAGATAAAGGCTTCATTTTAGAAGGTACACATTAATACACTTTAAAGAAATGACTTTTTTTTTTTTACTCTTTTCAGATTAATTTTGAATCTACATAAGGAAATTAAATAATGAATTTTTTATTTGCCAAAGCTAATTGAAGTAGATAATTGTGAGGTCATTGGGAACTCAGTCATTTAGTATTCAGCAAGTTAATTATGAATATTGGTGAATTTATATTTTGCCAGACTGTATTTTAAAAGACAGTTAAGGTGTTTTATTTTAACAGAAACAACCAACTTATTCTGGACATTTTTCTTTGCTAAAACATATACAATTATTTTAACAAGATATAAATATGAACTCTCAAATTATTTATCTAGTGTTAAGTGTGTGTGAGTACATGTATGTAGTTAACCATAATTTAAAAATTAAAATCAAGTCCCTTTTCATCCAAACAACTTAAAGTATTTTATATACTCAGTTTTATTTATAACTTCCTATTTGTTTGTACACATGAAAGACAGATTTTTAAAATATTTGTCAGCCCTGGCCGGTTTGGCTCAGCGGTTAGAGCGTCGGCCTGCGGTCCGGAGAGACCCGGGTTCGGTTCCCGCTAAGGGCACGTACCTCGGTTGCAGTTTGTCCCCGGCCCTGGTTGGTCGTGCGGGTGGCAGCCACTCGATGTGTCCCTTCACGTCGATGTTTCTCTCTCTCTCTCCCTCCCACTCTATCTGTACAAAAAATGGAAAAATATCCTCGGTTAAGGATAAAAAAAAAAAAATATATTTGTCAAAGTTCTACTCAAAAATGAATTTATCTAATGGGAGGAAATAACCCCTCTTTATCTGTATAAGAAGCTTTCTGCTATTAAAACCTATATCCATCACTGTAAGCATGTGAATCCAGGTGTTTATGATATTTCTATCCATTTGATAGTGTGACTTTGCTGAAAGCCTCAAATAGCAAGACTATATTGTTGAAGGATTGATGATTGACAAATATTTTCCAAATGCCTGGTTTGTACAAAGTGCTATGCTAGAAGTTGGGGATGTAAAATTGATTCCAACCTAGACCCAGTCCCTACCACTGAATTTAGTGGTGTAGCCAGAGATGTTAAAAAGCCAATGTAATGCAATGCTCTATAAGATTGTGCACAACATAGAAAACCAATTGACTACCTCTGCCTTGGGAGGTCAAGGAAGTCTTCACAAAGGAAATGACTTGTGAAATGGACTGACAGATAAATGGGAGTGCACTAGGCAGAGAAAGTGGGAAGGGCATTCCAAGCAGAGGGAATAAGACATTACAAAGATAAAGAGATTCCAAGATGGGGGCAGTGTAGGTGGAAGCTACACTGACCTTCTTTCAGGATCAAACTGAAATTACAACTAAAATATAGAAAAATCAATCTGAATAACCAACTGAAGACTAGCTGGAGAGAACCCTTATATCGAAGGATGTAAAGAGGAGCCCACATTGAGCCTGGTAGGAAGAGTTTAGATGCAAGCGGGCTGGCCAGGCTCCAACAGACAGCAGCTGAAGTGCTGGAGGGATATATCAACTGAGGGGGGTTCCCTCTGAGAAGTCTGGGGTCTAAATGTCAAGCTGGGCTCCCCAGCCCAGAGTAACAGAACCAGGAAAGGTGCCCGCATAACATCTCTCTGTTAAAAAGCCCTGAAGGTTCTGTCCAGCAGGTAGAGAGAGGGCTAGAAACACAGGGACCCTCTTCAAGGGCCAATGCACTAAATTTCTTTTGGAGCCACTCACCATAGGCTCTAGCAGAAGGAGGGCAGAGTGGACTAGAGCTGTGTGAGAAGAGTCTGGGGTTCATGGCTCTGGGGAGAGAGCTGAGAGAAAAACTACCAAGATCCCTGTACTGAGTCATTCCCCCATGCTGCAGAAGCCATCATTCCTAGGTAGAGTTTTCCCATCAATGCAGCTTTAGCCTTGTGGGAAGCAATAGACCCACCCAGTGGAAACCCTCTTGCTCCACTCTGTGGAGTTTACACCCTGCTAGGGACTACAGCATGAGGTTCAATAACTGACTGAGACTAACTCTCACCCTGCAAGCAGAGGTGGATCTCTGGGTGCTTTGAGTCTTTGTCTGATCTGCTCCTGGGCTCAGGGCTTGTAAAAGCAGACATTTGGTGCTCAGCTTGGTCCTTTCCACACAAACTCAGCCCTAGCAGAGGGAACCAGAAGCTGAGGATTGCTGATAGTTCCAAACAGGGTACTCAGGGCTAGTCACAAACAGTATCTGATATTGGCCTGCCCCAGAGACCCTCTGAAGATGCCCCAATCCAATAAACCCAATGGCCAGCTTCAGACAACAACAGAGCAGGATCCAATAAGCTTCACAAGCAGCATATCCAGAGGGAAATATTGTCAGGCTCCAAACACTACTGAGGTGAATTCTACTTCTTGTGGTCAACACCTGCACAGCAGCCTGAGCATTTAGCCCATGCACAAATGTGCCAATAGCAATCAAGACTCCATTACAATTGGAGGGTTCATACAACACGCACAAGGGACATTATTAGAACACCCAGCTCTAGTGATCTGGGTCCCATAGGTCATCTACTACATAAGACCACCCTACAATCACTGGGAGTCATAGCAGATCTACCTAATACAAAGAAACAAATGCAAACAAGCAGCCAAAATGGGGAGACAAAGAAATAAGCCTCAAATGAAAGAACAAGAGAATTCTTCAGAAAAGTTAATGAAATGGAAATAAGCAATTTATCAGATAAAGAGTTCAGAGTAATTATTATAAGGATGTTCAACAGCATGAAAAAAAGCAATAAAACTGGGGAAAAAAAACAGAAATGAAGAATGACATACCAGAAATAAACAATACACTGGAAGAAATAAACAGCCCGGCTGGTGTGGCTCAGTGGATTGAGCATCATCCCATGGATTGAGAGGTCCTGGGTCGATTCCTAGTCAGGGCACATGCTCAGGTTGTGGTTTCAATCCCCAGTAGGGGGCATGCAGGAGGCAACTGATGGGTGTTTCCCTCTCACATCAATGTTTCTATCACTCTGCCTTCCTCTCTCTAAAAAATCAATAATAATAATAAAAAAAGAAATAAACAGCAGATTAGAGAAAGCCAACGATTGGATCAGTGAAATAGAAGGCAGGGTAAAGTTCTGACTGGTTTGGCTCGGCAGTTGGGGCATCAGCCTGTGGACCAGAGGATCTCAGGTTCAATTCCTAGTCAAGGATATGTACCTGGGTTGTGGGTTCAATCTCCAACCCCGAGGGGTCATGTGGGTGGCAACCAATCAATGTGTTTCTCACATTGATGTTTCTCTCTCTCCCTTCCTCCCTTCCACTCTATCTAAAAATTAATGGAAAAAATATCCTTGGGTCAGGATTAACAAAGAAGGAGGAGGAAGAAGTGGAGAAGGAGAAGACAGGGTAGAAAAAAAATTAATCAGAGAACCAAAAAGAAAAAAACAATTGAAAAACAGGAGGACAGTTTAAGGGAGCTGTGGGACAATATGACATGTAACAATATCTGCATCATAGGAGTACCAGAAGGAGAAGAAAGTGAGCATGAGATGAGAAACTGAAGAAATAATGGCAGAAAACTTACTTAACTAGGTGAAGGAAAAAGTCATACAATTTCAGGAAGCACAGACAGTCCCAAGCAAGAAGAACACAAAGAGGCCCATGCCAAGACACATCATAATTAAAATGCCAAAAATTAAAGACAGAGAATCTTAATGGCATCAAGAGAAAAGCTATGTGTTTCCTACAAAGGCGCTCCCATAAGGCTGTCAGCTGATTTCTCAATAGAAACACTATAGGCCAGAAGGGAATGGCATGAGATATTCAAGATAATGAAAAGCAAGGATATGAAAACCAAGACTACACTGTCCAGCAAGGCTATCATTCAACATAGAAGGTGAAGAAAAGAGCTTCCCGGGGGGGGGGGGGGGGGGGGGGAGGGGAGGCTAAAGGAATTTATTACCACTAAATCAGCATTACAAGAAATTTTAAATGGATTGCTATAATAATAATAATAAATCTATACAGAGAGAACATAAGCATAAAGAATAAAAATGGCAATAAGTGCCTATGAATGATAACCTTAAATGTAAATGTATTAAATGCTCCAATTAAAAGATAGGATAGCTGAATGGATAAGAAAAGATGACACATATGTATGCTGTCTGGAAGAGACCCACCTCAGAACAAAAGACTCACACAAGATGAAAGTGAGGGATGGAAAATTTTCTTCCACGCAAATGAAAAGGAGAGAAATGCAGGAGTAGCAATATTTGTACCTGACAAAATAGACTTCAAAGCAAAGGTCATAACAAGAGACAAAGATAGTCACTACATAATATTAAAAAGATCTCTCCAACAAGAGAATATAACCCTGTTAAACATATTTTCACCCAATATAGGGACACCAAAATACATTATAAAAAACTCTTGAAGGACTTTGAGGGAGAGATCAACAGCAATATAGTCATAGTAGTGTACTTTCACACCCCACTGACTTCACTGGATAGATCTTCCACCAAAAAAATCAACAAGGAAACAGCAGTCTTATATGACACACAAGATCAGATTAATTTAATTGTTATTTAAAGAACATTTCACCCCAAAGCTGCAGAATATACATTCTTCTCAAGTACGCATGGGACATTCTCAAATATAGATCATACGTTAGGACACAAAACAAGTCTCAACAAGTTCAAGAAGATTGAAATGATATCCAGCCTTCTTGGATCACAATAGCATGAAACTAGAAATCAACTACAATAAAAACATTCAAAAATGTTCAAACACATAGAGGCTAAATAGCATGTTATTAAACAAGAAATAGATTACCAATGAGATCACAGGAGAAATTAAAAGCTTCTTGGAAACAAATGAAAATGAACGCACAACAACCCGAAATCTATGGGACACAGCAAAAGCAGTCCTGAGAGGGAAGTTCATAGCACTACAGGCCTACCTCAGGAAATAAGAAAAATCTCTAATAAACTATCTAAGCCTACAAGTAAAAGAATTTGAAAGGGAACAAAAAGAAACACCCGGAGTTAGTACAAGGAAGGAAATAATAAAGGTCAGAGTGGAAATAAAAGACACTAACTAAAAAAAATACATAAGATCAATGAAACCAAACAAGAAAAATAAACAAGATTGATGAACTAGCTAGACTCATCAAAAAACAAAGAGACAAGCCCAAATAAATAAAAACAGAAACAAAAGAGGTGAACCAACAACTGACACCACAAAAATACAAAGGATTGTAAGAAAATATTACAAACAACTATATGCCAACAAATTAGACAATCTGAGAGAACTGGACACATTTCTAGAAACATGCAATTTTCCGAAACTGAATCAGGAAGATTCAGAAAACCTGAATAGACAATAGCAACTAATAAAATTGAAGCAGAATAAAAAAATTTTAAAACTCCCAGCAAACAAAAGTTCTGGTTCAAACAGCTTCACAGGGGAGTTTTACCAAACATTCAAAGAAGTACTAACACTTATCCTCCTCAAACCATTACAAAAAATTCAAGAGGAAGAATGACTTCCAAGCTCTTTTTATGAGACCAGCAATGTCCTAATTCCAAAACCAGATAAAGATACTACAAAGAAAAAAAATTACTGGCCAATATCCCTGATGAATATAGATGCCAAAATCTTTAACAAAATGTTAGAAAATCAGATTGAGCAATATATTACAAAGATTATTCACCATCACTAATAGGATTTATCCCAGGGATGCAGGGCTGGTACAATATTTGCAAATTAATAAATGTGATACATCACATAAACAAAATGAAAGGTAAAAATTATATGATTATATTAATAGGTGCAGAAAAAGCATTTGAAAAAATCCAGCACCCATTTTTTTTAATAAAAACTCTCAGCAAAATGGGAATAAAGTGATCATACCTCAACAAAATAAAGGCCATATATGACAAACCTACAGCCAACATCATACTCAATGGGCAAAAACTAAAAGTGTTTCCCTTAAGAACAGGAACAAGACAGGGATGTCCACTTTCATCACTCTTATTCAACATAGTACTGGAAATCCTAGCCACAGTGATCAGACAAGAAGAAAAAATGAAAGACATCAAAATTGGAAAGGAAGAAGTAAAACTGCCATTATTCACAGATAACATGATAACATTATACATAGAAAACCCTAAAGATTCCACCATAAAACTACTAGATTTAATAAATGAATTTGGCAAAGAGCATGATACAAATTTAACATCCAGAAAGGAATGGCATTTTTATTCACCAATAATGATCTCTTTGAAAGAGAAACAAACAAACAAAAAACTATCCCTCTTACCATTGCAACAACAGAAAAATGAGATGCCTAGGAATAAACTTAACTGAGGAGGTAAAATATCTGTACTCGGAAAACTATAGGACATTGAAAAAAGAAATAGAGGAAGATACAAACAAGTGGAAGCATATTCCGTGTTGATAGACTGGAAGAATTAACATCATTAAAATGTCCATACTACCTAAAACAATATGTAGATTCAATGCAATTTCTATTAAAATACCAATGGCATATTTCACAGATTTAGAACAAATAATCCAAAAATTTATATGGAACCAAAAAAGACTCCAAATAGCTGCAGCAATCATGAGAAAGAAGAACAAAGTTGGGGGGATCACAATACTGAATACCAAATTATACTACAAAACTATTGTAATCAAAACAGCCTGGTACTGGCACATGAACAGACACATGGACCAATGGAACAGAACAGAGACCCCACACCATTGTGGTCAATTAATATTTGACAAAGCAGGCAAGAGTATACAATGGAGTAAAGACAGTCTCTTCAATAAATGGTGTTGGGAAAATTGGACAGGTACATACAAAAAAAAGAAACTAGACCATCAACTTACACCACAAACAATACTAAACTCAAAATGGATAAAAGACTTAAATGTAAGTCATGAAACCATAAATATCCTTGAATAAACCATAGGCAGCAAAATCTCAGACATCTCACGTAGCAGAATTTTCACAGATACATCTCCTAGGGCAAGAGAAACAAAGAAGAAAAAAACAAATGGGACTACATCAAACTAAAAACTTCTGCAGAGCAAAATAAACCGTCTTCAAAATGCAAAGGGTACCCACTGTATGGTAAAACATATTTGTCAATGATACATCAGATAAGGGGTTAATTTCCAAAATACATAAAGAACTCATACAACTCGACAAAAGGAAGACAAACAATCCAATAAAATAATGGGAAAAGGACCTAAACAGACACTTCTCCAAAAAGGACATACCAATGGCCAAGAGACATATGAAAAAGTGCTCAACATCAGTAATTATCAGAGAGATGCAAATTAAAATGACAGTCACCTCACACCTGCCAGACTGGCTACCATCAATAAATCACCAAACAACAAGCATTGGCAAGGATGTGGGGAAGGGGTGACCTTAATACACCGCTGGTGGGAATGTAGACTGGTGCAGTTTGGAGTCTCATCAAAAATTTTAAAGTGGAACTGCCACCTGGCCAGTGTGGCTCAGTGGATTGAGCGTCATCCCATGGACTGAGAGGTCCCAGTTCAATTCCTGATCAGGGCACATGTCCGGGTTGTGGGTTTGCTTGATCCTCAATAGGAGGCGTGCAGGAGGCAGGCAATCAATCTCTCTCACACACATAGATGTTTCTATCTCTCTTTCCCTTCCTCTCTGTCAAAAAAAATCAATAAAGACATATTTTTTTTAAATGGAACTGCTGTTTGACCCAAAAACACCAGTCAGAAAGAATATATATATACCCCTATGTCTGTAGCAGTGCTATTTACAATAGCTAAGATTTGGCAACAGCTCAAGTGTCCATCAGGAGATGAGTCGATAAAAAGCTGTGGTAGATTTACACAGCTGTAAAAAAGAAGGATCTATTACCCGTTGAGACAGCATGGATGGACATGGAGAGTATTACGCTAAGTGAAATAAGCCAGTCAGAGAAAGACAAGTATTACATGGTCTCATGTATGGAATTTAATGAACACAATAAACTGATAAACAAAATAGGAACAGAGGCAAAAGAAGCAGGGGACTGACTGACGAATGTCAGAAGGAAGTGGGGAGGGGAGTAGGTAGAGATTAACCACAGAATTTATATGCATATATGCATAGCCCATGAACACAAACAATAGTTAGGTGAAGGCCTGGGGTGGGGCAGGAACTGGGTGGAGGGGGACAGTGGGGGAAAATGTGTGACATCTGCTCCTACAGCCAACACCTTGATTTCACACTTCTGGCTACCAGAACTGTGGAAGAATAGATTTCTATTGTTTTAAGCTACCAAATTTGTGGTAATTTGTCTTAACAGCTATAGAAAAAAATTATACAGGAGAATTAAAGAAAGACTTCTAGAAGGGATATGACACTTCAACTATAACTGAAGTAGAGGACTTTCATTCCAGGCTGAGGACACAGCATGAGCAAAGACCTGGAAATATAAAATGGAGAATGTCTATGTTGTTGGAGCACCAGCTATGTAGATCTGGAAGGATACTGGGACTGTTTTATAATTATTAGCCTAGGGATTTTGTCATTTTGTTACTCAGACTTTTGAGAACCATTAGAGATATGAAAATTGAAAGTAACAAGAGAGACTGCCCTGTTATTTAGCAATTCTGAGGACACTCATTGAGTGCTCTGAACAAATGGCCACACGGGTTGACTCCACATTTCCTAGATGCCAATGGATTGGTTTGTATGTAGCCAAAGAGGGTGCTCAGGGAGCATTTGTATTGCATAAATGGGAACATCTCTTTTCTTGACTTGTTCTCGGCTTACTCTTTTGAAACACACCATTCATACTAAGCAAGACCTACTTAGGACACATTTGCTACCTGATCCCCAATGCAGTGTCCTTGGGGAACTGGCATGATTGCCTGTGTGAATGAACCTGGGGAGGCTAGTTTAGGGAAGGTCAGGCCTTGACCCCAGCCAGAGCCAGTTATTATTCTTCACATTTTCCTATCACTTGTCACCATCATCAACATCAGCAGCAGGAGGATATCATAGGAACTGCTAGTATAGATATAAGGAAACTCACAACTTCATCAATGACTTATGAAAACCATCCTGCAGAAAGGGAGATTTTAAGAAATTCATACATGCACAAACCGACACATTTATTATAGGCCTGCATATGCCAAGCCTTTTGCCAGGTGTTTTTATACACCTTAACTCATACATTTCTCAAAAGTTCTCTGTGAGATAGAGGTTATTATTCTTATCCCCTTTTAATAGATGAGATGGTGGCTATAAGACGACTCAGTAAACTTCCCAGGATTACATTAGTAAGAGGCATAACCCAAGGTAATTTGATTCCAAGCCTAGTGCTTTTATACTTCAACACAGCTCACCCTGCTCTCCTCTACCTGGATTGGTGGGGTGGCAGAATAAATTACACTCTGACGTATTGGATTTTATATGAAGAAAAATTCTTTTAGATCCTTTCCTTAAAGGAGAAGAGGTAACCATGTCCAAAAAGTCCTCAACCAAATATTTCTAGGGCTAGTTTAGCTCAGTCTAGTTGGGTCTCTTCACTCTGGGATTACTGTTCAAACTAGGAAACTACATTGCAATTTTCAACAGTATACATTTGGCATTACTGATACCTCTCACACTGAATAATGCCTGTAAGTCTGTGTCTGAGAGGGAGCTCATGCTGTGCAGAGTGCTCTGGTGGGGCCCAACTCAGTGAACCCAAAACCCACATCAGACATTCCATATATCATGCACACAACTGCAGTGATACCCAGGTGCACAGTCCTAAGATGGAGAGCTGTATTTCACTGTGGGATCTGGTTAAAGATAGATGCTGATCTCTGTCCATGGTCCTGCCCTGAGTCTGGACACACTTACCACCCACACTCACACTCCTAGTTTGCTCACGCCCTCTTCAGTGCTGCTAGGCCACAAACATTTGACCTGTAGCTTTATCTGGGTCTTTTCCAATGGCCTTTGACAATTGAAGATGGAAATGGTTTTCTCCAGACCTCAATTCCTTAATTTTGAGTCATTCAACCTATTACACCATATTTCAAAGGCTCACCCTCAGAGAGAAAATGCTCAGTGGCAGAAGTTTCTGCCTAGGCTGGCTTGGAACACAGCAGCCAAGGCAAATGAACATGCTAGGCAAACAGAGGCAGGACCATCTCAAATACTATTAATTGAAACCAGCACTTTGCTCATCCGGCTTCAATTTGTGAGCCCAGCTGTTGCAACTCAAATCTACCTCCATAGGACAATAAGCTCAATGAACAGGTTTTGTTTGTTTATTTGTTGTAAGTCTAAGGGAGCAGGTTTCAAGAAGGAGAATGTCTGCAGTGGGGCATTGTTTTTGAATAGATTGTCATGAACAAATGACATGATGTGTGTGAAAATCCACCATAAATGTTCATCATTGCTAGCATCTGAACCCTAAAGTTCAGTATCATCTAGCAACCTATATAATATGTGTCCATTTCCTTTATTTTCCATGCTTGTAAAGTAAAGAGTGAGCATTTAAGGCTAAAATATCACAGAGTTTCAAAGCTTCCCCAGTCTGGCCTCATTTAACCCATCTAAATTTGACTTCATTTCGGGACTAAGTGCTGGTTCCAGCCACTCAAGACATGTCACTGACTCCCAGTACATTGCTCACCATTGCTCCTTGGCACCTCCTCATCTCTTCTCACTGTGGAGCACAACCCTGCCTCTCCCCCAAGGATGCCACACCTGGTGCATGTCCAGGGATCCCCTAACTTCTTTTGCCTCCTGACCAAAGAGGCCCTGACTTATTTTTGCCTCTCATGCAGCCCTCATTCTGCACAGCCTGAGAGTATTGCTTTCCTGGGTTTCCATCCCTAGGCTAATAGACTATAGGCTCCTTTGAGGTAAAGACTATACCTGTAATTTTCTCTTGTTTTCTCCTCCTGAGACCTAATGCAGGGCCTAAGCCAAACACTAGCTGAATAACTCATAGAATGAGCATCCTCTTGCCCATTCTAGGACTGCTGAAAGGAGAAATAAATGAAACATCTGTCTATTGTCAGGAGGGAGAGATCTATAGTTTTCTAATGCTGTTTAGGACAAAGGAGGGAATTATTGAGGCAGCTTGTCAGTTCCATTATATTTAATGGGATCCCTCGATGTGCTGGGTGCTGCCCTTCCAACAAGAGGAACAGCTAGTGCTGGTTTCAATTTACCGACCTCTCAAGTCTGGACCACCTTAGTTCTTTTGAGCCATCCTTCACAATTCACCAGGCAAAGGTGCTATAAATTCACAGCCAGAGGACATTATTACTATTGTTTAATAGTCTCTGGGCACAATAGTGGTACATTATATAGAAAATAATGTTAGTTTTTTACCTTGTATATGCATATGATACTGTGATAATGTTGTCATTAACCTTATTATGTTTTAAAATGTTTTTATTGATTTTTTAGAGAGAGAGGAAGAGAAAGAGGAAGAGAAAGAAACATTGGTGTGAGAAACATCGATTGGCCGCCTCCTGCATGCCCCCTACTGGGGATCAAACCTGCAACCCATGCATGTGCCTTGATTGGGAATCGAACCTGGACCTCTCAGTCTATGGGATGATGCTCAATCCACTGAGCCAGGTTCACCTTATTTTATCCCACTGGGTTAAGGTAGAACATAAATTTGAGCTAAAAACCATCCTGTGTCTGTCCTCAGCATGATGGAAAGAAACTTTCTGAGTCCAGCTGCAGGATGGCAATACCACTTATGTGCCCCCCTCCCCAAATTTCAGATACTATTTTTCCCTCCACTGGGCACAGGCCATTGTGGGACTATTAGGGACTATAACAGGCTGAAAACTACAACACCCTTGGCACTTGGGTGACATCTAAAAGGCTATGAATCACCCAGGAATGTAACATGGAAGTAATGGAGGAGTTAAATGTTTTTCCCCAAAGAGAAACTCCATTAAACTCTCTTTTAATTTTCATCATCAAGCTCTTCAGGCAGCGAGTAAAGAGATTATGCTCTCTATTTCCCACGGGGAGAAAGTAAGAGTCAGAGAGGTTCAGCAATTGTGTGAACATCACACAGATTATTGATGGCAAAGTTATGGTCAAAACTCAAGATTCTAGGTCCTAGTCTTATACTTCTTCATCACCCCACTTTGCCCCAATGGGCATGCTAAAGCTGACTGTAAATAATAGGGGGGGACAATTGTTCCCAAATGTCACCTTCTTGCATTCAAGTCTCACAGTAATTCTCTCCTTTAGATCTACCTTACAGGGAAAATGACTATGTAAGACAGCCTTTGTTACTTTTTGTCAATAAAACCCCAAGGAAAGGGATAATGTGAGCTAAGACAGCTTCCTTGACCTAAGTTTCACCCTAGACAAAGCAAAGAATGTAGTCAAAATCTGATCAATGCCTTTACATTGAGTGTCTCTGTTGTGCTAGGCACTGTGGTCAGACACGGGCACCAAAGTGAACAGTATTTTGGAGAGATATCTAACTCCTCTGTTCGTTGCAACATTACTCACAATAGCCAAGATAATTAAACAAACTGTCTATCGATAGATGAACAGATAAAGAAACTCTCTCTCTCTCTCTCTCTCTCTCTCTCTCTCCACACACACACACACACACACACACATGCACACACACAAAACACTGGATTATTATTTAGTCTAAGCAGGAAATCTTGCCATTTGTGACAACATGCATGGACCTGGGGACATTATGATAAGTGAAATAAGTCAAACATAGAAAAATGAATACTCTCTGATCTGACTTTCATGTAGAATCTAAAGAAGTTGAACTTATAAAAACAGAATAGAATGGTAGTTGCTAGGAGCTGGGGGTGGGGTAAAGAGGAGCTGTTGGTCAAAGGACGTAAAGTTTCAGTTATTCAGGATGAGTAAGTTCTGGAGATCTAATGTACAGCATGGCAACTGTAATTAATAATACTGTATTTTATACTTGAAATTTGCTAAGAAAGTTAATCTTAAGTGTTTTCACCATACCAAAAAAATTTGTAATTATGTGAACAATAAATATGTTAATTACCTTGATTGTGACAATCACTCCTAAATGTATCTGTATATCAAAATATCACACTGTGTACATTAAATATATACAATTTTTATTTGTAAATTTAAAATAATACCTGTTTTCCTCTTTATAAGTAAAGAATCTATAAAAGAAAGAAGACACATAATCAGACAGCATCAGTATCATATGCTAAGAATAATGATTAAGGTAAACACTCAGGCTGGCCTACAGATCTCAGAAGTTTTCTTGGAGAAACTACAGCTAACAGCAGTGCCTGGCCCATTGAAATCACTCGGTAAAACTTAGCTACCATTGCCCTGGCCAGTTTGGTTCAGCAGTTAGAGCATCAGCCCACGGACCAGAGAGTCCTGGGTTCGGTTCCCAGTAAGGGCACGTACCTCGGTTGCAGTTTGTGCCCGGCCCCGGTAGGGGTCATGCAGGAGACAGCCACTTCATGTGTCTCTTTCACATGGATGTTTCTCTCCCTCTCTTCTTCCCTCTCTCCCTCCTGCTCTATCTGAAAATGAAAGCAAAAATGTCCTCGGGTGAGAATAAACAAACAAACAAAACACACACACACACACACACACACACACACACACATCTTAGCTATCATTATTATGGGCATTATCCCTGCCCTCAAAGAGCTCACACTCTAGTAAGGGAGAAAATACAAAGACATAACTATAATAATATCTAATTCATGCAAAATGGTCTGGTGGAGAAGATCGAAATAGATAATAGCTCACATTCAATGAATGCCACCTATTTTTCAAGCACTGTTCTAACATTATATGTATATTTATACTATATGTGTGTGTGTGTGTGTGTGTGTGTGTGTGTGTGTGTGTGTGTGTATACACACTCTTTTGTTTATTTGGAAGCTGGCCTGCAATTCACAGGTGGACCATGTTATTTTCCTATTGGACATTTTAAAAATCTCACAAAATACTGATATCAGACAAGGTTACTCTGATAATATAATAAAGTGAGACAAAACAATGCCACTTCTCAATTTAGTATTAACAAAAACAAAAATAAGGTCACTGTGCCACCCACAAAAACTTTATGCTCATTTCAGTCTGTTCTCCTTATAAATAAGATTTATTAAGATGCCCAATCATAGAAATGTCGTTGTTTCCTGACAGCATTCAATGCAGAATGAACTCCAACTTTCCTAGACTCTCCCCCAAATTACCCGACCAAAGCTCAAATCCTACAAGTTCTTTCTACCACCCTTTTACCAAGACAGCCCACGGTTCCCTGTTGTGTCAGTCTTCAACAACGAAGTGTATTTTCTCAGAGTTCTGGAGGCTAGACGTCCAAGATCAAGGTGCGGGCAGCTGTGGTTTCCCCTGAGAATTTTCTCCTTAGCTTGCAGCTTCTCAGTGTCCATACACGGTGTTTTCTCTGTATGCATGTGTCCCTGATGTCTCTTTATGTGTCCAAATTTTCTCCTGTTTAAAAGGACACAGTCAGATTGTAATTGGGCCTACCCTAACCATCATTTTAACTTAAACATCTCTCTCTCTCTCTTTTTTTTTTTTTTATCCTCACCCTTCTTCTTGCATTTATCTTGAGATAGAGAAACATCAACGTGAAAGGGACACATTGAGTGGTTGCCACCCGCATGACCCCAACCGGGGCCGGGGACAAACGTGCCCTTAGTGGGAACCAAACCCGGGACTCTCTGGTCTGCCGGCCGACGCTCTAACCGCTGAGCAAAACTGGCCAGGGCTAAGTTAATCATCTCTTTAAATGCCCTATCTCCAAATACAGTCACATTCTTAAGTATTGGGGTTAAGGTTTCTACATATGAATTGGGGAGGGGACACCTTCTCAGTGCAACATGTAATAAAATCATCTGATTCAACTACTGATCTGCTCCTGGTACTCTTTGGGTGGAGGGCACTGAAACAAATTATAACTGGTAACTAGCAAGCGAGTAACTTTAAAATAGCATATGCAGTTCATACAGGTGAAAACAATTTGCTCTCCAACAATGGGAAAAGTGGCCACTGAGATTCAGCCAGTAGATGGCTGGCATTTCAATGTTTAACCTTTTTGTTTGTTTTTGTTTTTGAGGACTGAAGGCAAATATTATTTTTCTTCATATTTGCCTCAGTAGTGAGAGATACAAATGTATTTGCACAGTTCCTGACAGGTGCAGGATAAAGGAGATATTATTTCTAGTTTCAATATTTATACATTGAATTTCTTTGTCGCTCAGTTTTCTCACCTGTAAAATGGAAGTAATAAAATTGTGTTTGTTATGAGGATTAAATAAAATAATTCATGTAAATTGCTTAGCACAGTGTCTGGCACATAGAAAGGTCTTATTAACTGTCAATTATTTAAGGATGTGTTTTATTTATGGATGAGTTTCATAGATATAAAATGAGATGGGGGAAAGGACGAGAGTGTTCCAAGCAGGTGAAATGGCAGAAACCACGGTATAGGTGAGGAATGGTAAAAGGGCCCCTGGGCCCAGACAGAGACACTGCAGCTCAGCAAAGAGCCATGGAGATGCCTCAGACTCGATTAGACTTTCCAGACCTTGTTGGCAATGGGATGTGTGGAACACTTGTCTCTTCTACTTTGCCAGGGAAAAGGAAATAGCCTCTCCCCTGCCCACCTGTGCTGTTTCTGGGAAGGGGTTTTGGGACAGGCCACAGAGCCTGTCCCAAAGGGTGGTGGTGAGAACTGACATGCATAAGGTCTCAAAGTCTGAACGTTGGCAGCCACGTGAGCAGCCTGCAGTGGACGCGGCGGAGAAGCCTAAACTGCCTGACTGAACCAGCGACTTGGGCGATGGCTTGCTGGAGCCGGTGCACACGAAGTAGCTGGGTTCACTCCTGCTCTGGCACCAGCCTTACCATCTCTCGCCCTCGCTCCTAGTGGTGGTGGTTCGGGGACCCAGGCCCCAGCGTCACAGCCAGGGCTCCCGGAGTGCTAGATGGTCCCTTCTACGCTGCTCTCGAGCCCCGGGCTGTCTCCTGTGGGCTGTCAGGGATTCGGAAGGGGCCTGGCCACCTAAGGGATTTCTCGGTGACCGCAGTCCAGCAGATCCCCTTTCCTTCCTGGCGCATTTCACTTTCCCCTTCTCTCTCCTTCTGCATTCCACAAATGAAAATGAAAAGAAAGATACAATAGCCCTGTTCGATTATCTGGGAAACGGCCCTTCATCCAACCCTTGCCACGCGACCCACCCTCTGGAGGCCTAGGCTCTGAAGTTCAGGGCAGGCAGGGGCCGAACGCTGAGCCGTTCAGTGAAAGGAGCCATTGAGAGGCTCTTTCCCAAACTTCAGAGCCTGGAGGCCGCGGAGCGTGGGGTCCGGCCGCGTGCTGCGGGGGAAGGCGCTTCCCGGCGGTGGCCAGGGCTGGCTGCAAGAATGAGTTGGGCGTGGGGTGGGGGTGGGTAAGGGGGTGCGCGCCCTTTATGACAGGTGGCTGCGCAGTGCGCGCTCCCGGGAGTCTGAGGGGAGGGAGGGACAGACGGACAGGGTGGGAGGGGGCACACAGGCAAGGGACCTCGGAGAGGGGAGCGAGCCGGAGGGAGAGGGAGGGCGCCGCTGGGAGGGGGCGCGGGGACGCGTCCAGCCAGAACAGCCGCACTGGAGGAAACAATGGCAGGGCAATAGCGACGGTGGCAGCCGAGGCAGTGCCACTCGGGCACCTTTCTGAATGGGCAGCGGCGGCTCGGGGGGAGCGAGGAGCAGGCAGCGCCCGCAGAGGCTCTGAGCACAGCGGCGGAAGGAGGGGGAGGAGGGGGCGGAGGCGGAGGAGGGAGGCGGGGGCCGCGGCAGAGCGAGAGCCCGCGAAGGAAAAGCAGGAGCAGCACAGCTGCGGCCGCCACAGCAGCAGCGAGCCGGGCGCTGCCGGAGTGACAGCGGCGTGTCGTCGCCCCCGCCGGCCGAGGCAGCGCCCCGAGCGGGCCGGCGCCGTGCGCGCAGCCGTGTGGCCGCAGCGGCCGAGGCAGCCGTGCGGGCGGCGGACGCCGGAGCAGGGCCGCCCCCGCCGCGCCGTCCCGGGCCCGAGCCCGGCAGCTGCGCTCCGCCGGCGAGGCGGCGGCGCCCGAGGGCGAGGCGCGTCCACCTGCGGCCCGGCGCATGGGGCTGAGGCGGCGGCGGCGGCGGCAGTAGCGGCGGCCAGAGCGGCTGAGGCGGCGGCGGGGCCTGGGCTGCGGCCGCGCTCGCTCCGCCCGGCGACGTGCGCCCGGAGGCGGCCTGCGAGGTGATGTGCGCGCCGCCCGCCGCCCGGCCTGCTCCCGGCCCCGCGGCTCGCGGGCGGCGGGCGGAGGGCGCCGGGAGGCCGGGGCGGGAGGAGGGCTGCGAGGGCGGCGTGCGTGGCCGTGGGAGGCGGCGAGGCCGCGGGGGCGCGCGGTCCCGCCGCCCTGACAGGCGCCGCAATCGAGGAAAGGCCTGTGCTGGCGCCGGGGGGAGGGGAGGCGGGCGCGGGGACCGGCCGAGCGCCGCCTCCTGTCGGGCTGGCGCCCCGAGATCCGGGCAGGGGGCCGGCGCGGACACCGCACGCCCCGGCGGGAGTGGGACCCGCGCTGCGGCCGGGGCCACGGCCACGGCGGCCGAGGTGCGAAGCGCCGCGGCCCGCACCGCCCGAGCCCCGCGCGGCGCTGCCTGCGGACCCGAGTGCCCGGCACGCGCCGCTCCGCTGCGGCTGCGGGCGGCTCTGCGGGCGGCTCCGGCCCGGGCTGCATCGAGGGGCGCCCGCCGGCCAGCTCTGCGGAAACTGCCCGCGGCCCCTGCCCCCGGCTGGCAGCCCACATGCCCGTCCCGCGTGGCTCCGGGGCTGCGCTCGGCTGTGCGCCGCCACGCACGCCCGCCCGCCCGGCTCCGGCGCGGCCGCCGGGGCGGGGAGGCCACGGGCCGCGCGGGGAGCGGCCCGGCTCCGGGAAAGTGTGCAAACGCGCCGCTGAGTTGGCGCCGTTCTGCTCAGGAATCCAGAGGTTTCATCACGACCGCTTCCCCCGGTCTGGTCCCCAGGGACGGAGTCACCCGCGCGAGGCTTTCTGTCCTCTTCGAACTTAAAAACAGAAAAGCAGCCCGGTTGGCACACCAGCACGCTCCATTTCTGTCCAGTTCCCGTTGCCATTCGAATAGACGCGTCTGCTGCTTTGCCTCTGCGCCTCGGCTCCCAGCATATTGTCGAATCCCGTGCAGTGTACTGAGCTAATGGGGCCTTCGCCTAACATTCCATTTCCTAGACTTTCATCTGAAAACACACGATGTGTGTGTGTGTGTGTGTGTGGGGGGGCTGCTGAGTTGTTTTTTAAACCGCATCCAAAGCACTTTCACCCGGGATTTGAATGCCTCCTCGGTTGCTTTTGGCGGAGGAGCGAGTGTGCTGATAGTTCCTGAGATATTTTGCTGGGTGAGAAAATGTGGTCCAGTGGTCTTCCCTGGACTGTGGAGACCATTTGGGTTCCCAGGGATGGATGGATCTCCCTTACATCTTTTACACATACGGCAACATATGACCAAACGGTTTATTTACAGCAATGACATTCTCATGGCTGAGGAGAATTTACACTTACTTAACAATATTTTTAGAAGGGAACAAAAAAGCCCTAAGTAACTGTCATTTTACATATTAACTGGGAACTCGGCTAATCAAATAAAACTGGCTGAGTGTCTGAAACTCTATCCCAGTGAAGTATGTGGCTGTGAATATAATTAACCATCTGTCTAGTGAGCAATTTAAATTTGGGCTGATACATTTTTATTACAGTGTCTAATTTCTGGAAGACTTGTACATTTTACCCAGTAGTAACAACAAAAACATGTTTGCTTACTAGGTCAAAGATTTACTGGTGTGGTGGAGGGATTTCCCTTTCTCTCCCCCCAACTCATCTTTCCTAATCCCCACACTCCTTGACCTGGGAGTTCAAAATGAGCCTCTTGCTTTTGCAAATGGCATATTTACAATACAGGAATTCAAAGCAGCCGTGGCAGCTCGTGATTAGACATTCTTGTTCCTTGGAAATACCTTCCAATATTTAACCTCCCACAGAACCTAGATAGATTGCATTGGAGTTGAAAAAATATAATTTTGTGGACATGTGTACAGATGGAATAGGGTTATTCAACAAATTTCAGACTTGAAATTTGATTCCATTTACTTTCTCTTATTCTAATTATCCACTTAGCTCTCCCCTAGCTGTTCGAACTGTCCGTTCACACCCCACAGACACACACTTGTGCACACACAAAATCATATCCTTTTATCCTTGTAACCAATTTTTAAGTTAACAGTATTCACATTCATGATTTTTAACAGTATGTTGAGAAGCTGCTTTCTCTTTTTTAAATAAAATATGTAAAATACCGTAACATGAAAGGACACTGTACATATTTAAAATTTTTCCGTCTGATGCAATTTTAACCAAAAATTTATTACTAGGAAAAAAGAATAGATTTTGGGTGTAGATTAAACGGCCCTGGTAACATTAGATTTCAGAAACCTCTACTAAATAGCTGTTGTTAACATGACATGACATAACATAACTAAAATGAACCACAGATTGATTGTGCTGTGGGCTACAGAAAGTCATTTAAAGGAAAATAATTTCAAAACAAATATTTGGCTAAATAATAGCTCTGACAAATGGGTAGCAATTATTGTAAGCACCTGGTAAGATTTGACATGTGTCAACTTTGTTAAATAAATCAACCTGTTCAGTGAATAAATCTTCAATGCATTAATGCTTTTTTAACACACACACACACACGTACATATACACACATGCAAACCTGTAACACCCTGTTGCGAAAGTCAAACAAGTACAGAACACTTCCACTTTCTCTCTGTTTTACTCAGACCTTCTCTCTCTTTCTTTTTTCTACAATCTTCTAATTACCTATAAATTCCCCAGAGCAGAGAGAACTAAAGATGTGGTGGTATTGCCTGTGTTTAGGAGGTGACAGAAAGGGGATGAGAAAAGTGACAAGTGCTGGATTTTAAACATTAAAGATATGCTCACGGATTTCAATCAGTGTGGAGGCCCTAGTCTCACTGGAAGTATTTGCTTTGGAGAGGGACTAGCTTTACCAAAGAAGCATTGATTACAGTTGTTCTGTTCCTAAATTCAGTTCTAGTGAATACTTTTTTCTCTCCAAATCCCTTGATAGAGGGAGAAAGGAGATTCTAATTGGCTTTTGACCCTGTTACATTATCTTTAAATGTATTTATCTGGTGGCACAGACATGGTTTAAGTGTTCGGCCTTGCAGTTAGCAAAAAGAGTAAAGAACCAAAGTAGATAGTAGGGAAGACAAACGACATACTAAGGAGTAGGTTATCTGTTTTCCCTGCTTTACCCATCTCCGTTTTGATGGGGAAAACAGGTTTGGACATTTTAATTCTTTCTTATTTTTCCCCTTTTACTTCTTCCCAAAAGTTGCCCATCAGCTCCCTAATTGAATGTTTCTCCACCAGAAAACACCTTTTCAAAACCTAGGTCACAGGGTTAGACACAAAGGACTCGTCGGGCTCTCCATGCCACTTCTCCAGGGCTCCTTGGAAACAAACAAAGGGCACTGGGCAAGACTGCATCACATGGGGCTACCTTTAACTTCAGAGTTTTCTTTCATGCAGAAAGTTTTGTTTTAGGGAGAGGAGACATTTCTCTCTTCCCAGACAACACTAACCTTGTGCGGCATGAGGCACATCACAACCTTGGAGAAATCTGGTCTGAGGTGGGCTCAGCCAGGAGAGTGGAGGGTGAGGGAAAGATGCCTTTTAGGAAAGGCAGGGTCTTTTCCGTGCCAGCTACAGCTAAGAGGTGAGGCCACTTCATGTCTCTCTTCCATGGGTCCCTCATCAACCACAGTGATGTGCAGGCCTCTGCTCGGGAATGTGCTCTTTTTGGTCTCTTTTTCCATGAAGAAGCACTATGAGCTGATGGCTTTCCCTCCCTTGTTCTCTGGTGGAAAAAAAGGAGTGAGGTCTTCAGGACCAACTAATATGCACATAATTTTTATTTTTCTAAAAGGTACTTCAATAGGTCATCTTTTACATCCCACTAAGGTGATTTTGATGTTAACAATTATCTACTATTTTCTCAAACACCCCCAAACTCCATTTAAAAAGTTACACTTGTCCCTTTCAATAGCCCATTAGTATTACACAACTAACTTAATCAACATGCTGCTCCTAATGTTTAACTTGAGGGGGATTAGAGGTTAGAGACCAAGATTATACTGTGGGCCTCACTGCTTGAGTAGCAGTCTCCCATCCAGAACAGGCATAGATTTTCATTTTGGGGGAAGTTAAAGCATTTCCTCTGTGGAGAACTACAGTGTGGCCATATATTGTGGTTTATACTTATGGTCCCAATGTATTTATTTCACACTTAAAAGTGTCCAGTTTGGACAAAAAGTTCTATGGTCACCTAACTATAGCCACCTTCAAATCAAATTGTGCTTTCTTGATTTGGGGAGATGGTTATATTTGTAAAACTTAGAGGGGGGAGATAATGAGCTTTGAAGATGTCATAGTCCCTTAACTAGCTCAGCCTATCCTTTTCCTAGCTAAGAAGTCTTTCCAGAGGATAAGAACGCCAGAAATGATTCAGACTTTGGGCTTGACACAATTGGACACACACACATACACACAGAGAGGTGCTATCTGCATGCCAGTGAGTGGTATTTAGGGTTAGAAAGATCATCCTGACATCAGTAGTTGTAAAAGAAGAGGATGGTATCAATGGAAGTATGAATTTCTTTTGGAATATGTTTTAAAAGGTGTACAGGTAACTCTCTGTCCAGAATAATGTGCATGTGGTCTTGCCAAATATGTAGATATATACTTGTATATTTATATGACATATACATATTTCCATTTGCCTTTTCTGTAATGGATAAGATAACCTTTTCAACTGTCTTCTAGTTCTAAGTACCCGTGATTGCCTTTCATTGATCTAGGGCAAAGGTAAAAAGAAACTATAGTCCACAGGCCAAATATGGCCTGCTATGGTAAAAGAAATCATGACGACAAGAAAAACATGTGGAGCCCAGTTAGAGTTGCTTTTACAAATGTTTTGAAGCTTTTCCTTTGTAATTGACCTTTACTTAGACCAATGTTAAAATGAGTCCACATTTCCTGAGCATCTACTTATCAGCTGATATCTAGGGTTTGGGAAATTGTCCAGAACCTGGTATAATTGCAGGAGGATGACCCAAAAAGTGAAATGCATGTTTGAATTTGTTTGTTTGAGTCAAAATGTCAATAGTGATCTTTTCTTTCCTGCCTATTGCAGTAACTGAAATTTTATGGTGCTACTAAATTCCTTCTGCCTTCCTCTCCAGTATTTGCCATGTTATTCCTGGCATTTATGATTTATTAACCTGGAGACCAGTTTTCACAACTTGCTTGAACAGAGACCTGCTGTCTCTTTAGTTACTAAATAACTGTAACACATTCTGAAAATGTGCTTTACTGAGTAGGAGAGTAGATAAAGTGAGCGATCACCATCTACTTTAGTGGTTCCTAACCTTTTTTTTTTTTTTTTTTTTTGGCATGAACCCCTATGAAAATTCAATGAATGCCAAGGATACTCTCTTCAGAAAAGTACACATTTACATATATGACACTTGCATAGATTTTCAGGAAATTTAAGCATGTATTGTGAGTTAAAAAAAAAAATAACCTTTACAGTAGCCTTTGCCTAATTGTTACAAGAATTGCTGAAATGGAAGCCATGAAAATGACTCTCTCAAAAAAGCCCATTATTTGTATACTTACAGGCTACAGCTCTCAGCTACTGTTGCAAGCATTTTTCTGATTAGCCTTCACAGGCATTTTTTTTTTTTAATTATGAAAAAGCATCATTTAGCACTCACTTTGACATTTCTATTCTCACCAAGAACAAGTCAAGGCTAGTTTCCTCAAATCCTTGACTTGTCAACTTTCACATGGTTACAAATGTCTGTTCAGCATTCGCCCTCCACAAGTTCATTATTTTTTTATTAAAAAAAATTTTTTTTAATTGATTTTAGAGAGAGAGGAAGAGAGAGGGAGAGAGATGGAAACGTCAATGAGAGAGAACATCGATTGGCTGCCTCCTGCATGCCCCCCACTGGGGATCGGGCCCACAACCTGGGCATGTGCCCTGACCAGGAATCGAACCAGTGACCTCTTGGTGCAGGGTCAATGCTCAACCACTGAGCCAACTGGCCAGGCCACAAGTTCATTTTTAATATATAAAATATATTCCATAAAAGGTCACTTGTGCTCACCCACCCCCATCTCGTCTTCTCTTTTATCTATTTCCCTATCTCTGTATATTTCCCTTAGCAAATGACCTTGACAAAAATTGGGAACTCTTGCCAGCACTAATTGTTAGGTATGGTGATGAAATCAGAGAGGAAGGCAGTGTCCAGATACCTTCATAAGGAACCATGGGACTCATAGGCTTTTTGGAGTATTAGCCATCCGGAGATCTAGCATCATTTATTAAAGGAAAAGTTCCTTAAGCTCTGCAAACATGAATATATGCCATATGTATACTTTGCAGTTTGGGAGGTAGGAATAGGTGATGTTCCTATCCATGATAAATGTTTATTGCCTGTCTCTTTGCTTCTTGTCTTAGCAGTTTGGAGTATGGCACAGTATGGAGGCTAATAGAATCCTGAATGGGAAGGGTCTATTACTGATCATTTCTAATTCAACTCAGCAAACATTTATTGAGCATCTATTATGTACTAAGCACTGGGATACTGGGGACAGAAAAAAAAAACATATTTTCCTCTCTTATAGGAAATTAGCTTTGTTCCCTGGCTGGGTCTTTTTACCATCTATATTAATTTACCCCACCATTTTTCTAGTTCAATGCATTTTTCTATTATTTCTATATTCTCCCCTTTAGAAACTAACTATAGATGTCTTGTTTTCCTAACACAACAGGAAATTCCTTGGCAAACAGGTATTTCTAGCTAGGTTGAGATAATATTTTCAGCCTCCATGGCACAAATACTTCTATTCTTATTTCTGTATTGGCTTAGCAGGTCCCATTTAGTAGGGAGTGATATGTTTCTTTTCCTGCAATTTTGAGGCAAGATTTCTATCATTGGCAATGTGGAATTGCAAATAGGATTAACCGTGTTTATAGTACACAGTTATTGGCTTTTGATTAATGAACTGAATGTACTCTGCAAAAAAGCCAGTTGTCCATCTTTGAGTGGTTTAACCCCTAGTTGGTGGTTGTATTTGTTTTCTATTGCTGATGTAACAAATTACCAAGGCTTAGTGGTTTAAAACAACATAAATTTATGTATTTATTTTTCACCCAAGTATATTTTTCCATTGAGTTTTAGATAGAGTGCAAGGGAGAGAAAGAGAGAGAGGGACATTAGTGTGAGAGACACATTGATTGGTTGCCTTCCACATGACTGCGACCTGGGCCAGGAATCAAACCTGCAACCCAAGTATGTGCCCTTGACCTGGAATTGAACCTGCAACCCTTTGTTCCGTGGGCCGATGCTCTAACCGCTGAGCCAGACCAGCCAGGGTACAACATAAATTTATTATCCTATAATTCTAGAGTTGAGGAATCTCAATTGGTCTCACTGCATTAAAATCAAGGTGTGACCAGGGCTGAATTCTTTTGTGGAAGCTATAGGAGAGACTCCATTTCCTTCCCTTTTCAAAGTTAGCAATGGTAGATTGATTCCTTACATTGTCCCATCTCCTTTTCTTACTCTGACTCTTCTGCCTCCCTCTTCCACTTTGTTTTTTATTCCTCACCTGAGTGTGTTTTTCTACTTATTATCAGATAGAGTGGGAGAGAGGGAGGGAGAGAGAGAGACAGAGAGAAACATTGATGTGATAGAGCCACATCGACTGTCTGCCAACCACATGACCCCACCAAGGCCAGGGACAAACCGCAACCGAGGGTCGTGCCCTTGACTAAAATCAAACCGGAGACTCATTGATCCATGGGCCAACACTCTAACTGCTAAGCCAAACCAGCCAGGGCTCCCTCTTTCTCTCTTAAAACCTCCTGTAATTACATTGGGTCTACCTGGATGAATAATACAGGATAATCTCCCCATTTCAAGGTTAGTTGATTTGCAAACTTAATTCCATCTGTAACCTTAGTTCTTCATGGTCCATAAAACCTAACATATTCACAGGTTCTAGGAGTAGGTTGTGGACTACTTTTTGTAGGGCCATTACTCTGCCTGCCACAGTGACTTGATTTTTAAAATCTTGAAATCATTATAGATTCACAGGAAGTTGAAAGGACAGAGAGGTTCTATGTACACTTCACCTAGTTCCCCAAATGGTTACATCTTACATAACTATTGTATAAGATCAAAACCAGGAACTTGCCCTGGCCGGTTTGGCTCAGCGGTTAGAGCATCGACCTGCGGCCCAGAGAGACCCGGGTTTGGTTCCCGCTAAGGGCGTGTACCTTGGTTGCAGTTTGTCCCCGGCCCTGGTTGGTCGTGCGGGTGGCAGCCACTCGATGTGTCCCTTTCACGTCGATGTTTCTCTCTCTCTCTCTCTTCCTCTCTCTCCCTCCCACTCTATCTGTACAAAAAATGGAAAAATGTCCTCGGGTGAGGATTAAAAAAAAAACACAAAAAACCAGGAACTTGACATTGGAACAATTGGTGCATTTAGTTCTATGCCATTTAATCACATGAGTAGATTTGTGTAACTACTGCCATAATCAAAGATCAAGTATTATTCCATCACTATAACCATCTCTCTTGTGCCAGTCCTTTATTATCTTTATAGTCACACTGACCCCCCCCCCACCATGCCCACTATCTCTAGCCCATGGCAATCACTAATCTTTTTTCTAAATTTATAGTTTCATCATTTCAAAAATGTTATATAAATGGTGTGAATCTATCACAGTTTGTGTAACCATTTACCTTTTGATGACATTTTGGTTGTCTCTAGTTTTTGGCTATTACAAATAAAACTGTACAGCTTAGTGTACAAGTTTTTGTATGAACATAGTTTTCATTTTTCTGGGGGAAATGTCCAGGAGTGTGATTGTTGGGTCATATAGTAAGTGTATGTTTAGTTTTTTAAGGAACCTCAAAACTGTTTTCCAGAATGCTTGTACATAACTTAACACAGTCTACTAATATCAACATTTTACCTGCTTGGGTAATCTTTGCCTCTTCTTAAGTATTTTTATCCTCCCTCATTTATAATATCATTGTCTTAAATATTTTCTCTACATATATTTAGAACTACATCAGACAATGGTGTAAGTTTTGCTTCAACTGTCAAACATAATTGAGAAAACTCAACATGAGCAGCAAAATTAATTGTATTTACTCTTACTTTTACTCTTTCTGTTGTCCTTTTTCCTTCCTGAGGTTCCAAGTTTCCTTCTTTAATATTTTCTTTCTGTTTAGAGAACTTCCTTTAGTCATTCTTTGAATGCAGGTTTGTTAGCAACAAATTCTCTTAGTTTTTCATCTGAAAATTTATTGATTTTTCTTCATTCCTGAAGGATATTTTCTTTGGATATCGGGTTCTGAATTGACAGTTCTTTTCTTTCAGTGCTGGAAAAAGGTATCATTTCTTTCTGACTTGTGTAGGTTCTGATGAGAAATCTGCTGTCATGTAAATTGTTTCTTTTTACCCCTTGTAAGTAAGGCATTATTTCTTTCTTATTGCTTTCCATATCTTTCTTTTTAATGTCTTTAGTTTTCAGAAGCTTGCCTATGATGTACCTTTGCATGGATTTCCTTAGGGTCAGTCCGGTTTGGAATACTCTCAGGTTCTTGAATCTATAAGTTTATTTCTTTTAGCAATTTGGGGCAGATTTCAGCCATTGTTTCCTTGAATACATTTTCTATAAAACCTTCTTTATACTATTGTGCCAGGCCTCTTCTGGTGACAGAAAAGTTAGATTTTCTTTTTTATAGTCCCACTGGTCCCTGAAGCCCTGTTCATTTTTTTTCAGTCTGTTTTTCTCTGTGGTTCAGATTCTTCCCTCAGTCCTCTCCATTCTGCTGTAGAGCTCATCTGTTGATTTGTTTATGTTTTAAAGGATGGTACTTTATTATTTCATCAGCATGGTTGGCACTTTCACCTAGATGTCATCTCAAAGTCAACACGTCCCAGACCCAACTCACCATCTCTGACCCTACCTCTGCAATCTGTGACATAAGCAGCAGCTCCCCTCACCCCACACTTGTCCCCCTTCCTGTCAGCTTCACCTTACCCATGTCCTGTATCCCTACCTGTACCCCTGCCCTACACCAAGCTCCTGACCTCTCTCACCCAGACCACTGTACTGCCCTCCTCATCGGCTTGCTGTGGGCATGTTGATTTTTTAAAATTTAAGTTACTGTATTTTTTATTTCTAAAATTTCCACTTGTTTCTTCTATGTATTTTCTATTTATTTTCTGAGATTTTCTGTTTTTTATTTGCTTCAATAGAGTTTGTAATTGCTTATTGAAGTATTTTTATCATGGCTGCTTTAAAATCTTTGTCAGATAATTCTAATATCTCTGTCATCTTGGCTTTAACTTTTTTTTTTCATTCAGTTTGAGATCTTTGTCATTCTTGGTATGATGAGTGAATTTTTTTTTTTTTTTTTTTTTACAGAAACCTGGATATTTACAGAGACTCTAGGTTTGATTTAAACCTATTTCAGCTAACTTTCCAGGTGAAGGTAGAGGTCCAGGTTTCCCATTCAGCTTCTATTGGACACTTGAAGGGCAGGGCTTCTCATTACTACTGGGTTAAGGGTTGGAATTCAGTCACATTGCAGGAATTTGATAACCATCTGTGGTTAGTGGCTGCCATATTGTACAACATGTACGTGGAACATTTCATCACTCTTGGAAGACTGGGGGTTCAGAAGGGAGCTTTGTCCTATAAGAATTGAAGTTTGGGGTTAAATACTATGGCACAGGTAGAATAAGACTAGGACCTATATTGTATCTGAGGTGTATGGCTGGGGCTTAGTTCCAAAACATGAGGTGCTATGAGTACTAGAGAGAGATGAGCACAGGGAAGTAAGCTGGACAGTATGGACGTAGTACAGTTGGTATAAACAATATATACCACACTATTAACTAATTTTCTTCCCCTCAACCCTTGTAACAGAGGCAGAGTAACATGCTGCAGATTCTGGTACCACTCCATTTTGTTAAAGGGAATGTAGCCCCTATTGGGGAAAAGTTAGTTGGTTTATTCATAGCAACAAACTCCACTTTTGTGACCAAAACAATTATTGATTGAGGAAATATTAACAGAAAAGCATAGCTTATGAAAGGGATATTTGTTCACTTTGTAGCATCTAGGGTTTATTTGGCATCTTGGTGGCCCCAATGCCCTGATCCTCAGCCAGGTGGGGGACATTTTTGAAAGAGCTCCATGTTGACTTGTTGGTACTTTTGTTCAAGGCCCAGAGGATTGGTAGACCTTATTACATAGCTCCTTTGTGCACTGGCATAACTCTTGCCTTCTCAAATCTCTCCTTGCTTAGACTCCTAGTGGGTATCCTCAGTGTAAATACACTGTTTTCAATTTCCCTTACTGGCTGTCTGTATTTGTGTATACATTTCCATGTGCTTCTTTTTGTGGGCTGCCTATGTACTTGTATTGCTTGACAAGGGGAGAGATGTACCCATCGCCTATTGAATGTGTTGTATGTATGGTGTATAAGTCACATTGTTTTTTGTGTGTTTTTTTCCATAACAAATCCTGTATTTGCAAAGCTGTAGCCTTGACATGTTAAGATGTTTCATAACTGACATAGTCATATCCATTTGGCTAGAGCTGAAAGGAAGGGAAATGGTGCCAGTGCTACAGTGAGGTTTCAGATATATGTGGTTTGAATTAAAACTAGACAAAAACACATACTCATCTGAGGAAGAAGCAGTTTGGAAGTTAGGCTGCAAAGAAAGAGATTAGCTTTATAACTCAAGGCCAAGGTATTGGTTGTTAAATCCTAAACCATGAGTCACCTAGATCCTTCCATATGTGTATTTTTGGGGTACAGGTGAATGTGCCCTGGTTTGTTACTCAGAGACATGGAATTTATATAGTGGGAGCAAACAATCTCCCAATTTGTCACTTTATCTCTCAAGGAGGCTCCAAATACACCACTTAATTTTAAAGACAATGGTCACCAGTTAAGCAGAGGAGCCGAAAGATTAGGATACTGCTATACAGATCTGGGTAGAAAACCTGGAATCAGCCTTCCTTTCCTTTGAACTCACCCTATTCTATAAGTCACTGTTTTTGCCTCATTTCAATGATGCTTTGGTAGCTACACATACATATATTTAGCACCTGAATAAATGGAAAGACCCATCTGTTTGTTGTATAGATAAAGACCCATTTGTTTATTGTCTAAGGTGCTGATGTCATGATATTGCTGACCTCAATGATTCATGAGTCAAGGCCAAGTCACTACTAGCCAAACACTGAAAGATGCTGAAAAGCAGGTAGGTGAACTAATCTCTCCTTCTTGATTTTCACCTCCACTATTCTACTGTCAGGTATCTTCCAAGACTAAATACCATTCATTAATGGAGGCCTAAAGTAGATGCAGCTTACGCCAGGAATGGGATTCCTTTATTTCCTGAAAATTTAATTTCTTAGACTGTAAAATCCACAGGCCTGCTCTAGGCAGCCAGGCCACATACTAGACAAATTACTCTTTTAAATGAAAAGCCTTTTTGGCATAATATGCACTGAAAAGAGAAGTGTGTTCCTAGGCTTGCTCTTTATTTTGCCCTCTGTGTTTTTGGACTCCCTTATCCTTTCTCTGATCCACATGACTCTGATCCAATCTCCCAATAACCCTCTAGGAGGCCCTTTGTAATTAATTTCTCCCTGCTATAGGTCATCTACTTATGGCACTGAAATGCTGTGTGTCACATGTGTAAGGTAGCATTGGCCACAATGGGCCCAGAAGAAAATATTGGGAAACCAGCTGTTTCCAGACCCTTAAGTAGAAGGACGGCTCAAGCATTTGGAATAGCCTGAGTAGGAGAGGCCGCAGTGGATAATAGGGCAGAGTGCTCCTTTGTGGGCTTGTTGCTGAGATGGGCAGCTTAGGGAGACAGCTGTATGTTCAGTGGGCCTGCAGAATGAAAACTCAGACTGGTCTGTCTTCATTCAGCAGACAGACTTATGTTAAGAGACCATAGGCATTAGGGCTGCCAATAATACCCTATGTTGTATTTCATTTGGCCTCACAAACAACCTCAGGGGCTGAGGAAAGCTAAATGTTGAAGACCACGTAGTACACATTGCTTCCCCTCCCTGTGCCTCAGAGTTTTCAAACTCAAAAATGAGAACTTGGTCTAGAGCTCATCTCTGAGGTCTTTTCCCACAGTAACAGTTTCCATGGTGGTAACATTTTTCATATGGAGGATTTGAGCCTCAGATACATTAAAGCAAGTTGCCCAAAGCCACACTGTAAATCAGAGAGTGATACTTACAAGTCAAGCGCTGAACCTTTCCCTTAGATTGTCCTGTCCGTGGTCTATTTGAACAGTGATGTAAGGGGGACTCTCGCTTCTCAACGCACAAAGCCCATGCTTATCTATTCTGTTTAACACTCTCGCTTGATCACCTTCCCACCCTACCCCTGCCCCTCACTGATTAGCAGGACCTTTAACCTTTTCCCTGATGTTGCCCAGGATCCATATCTTGTTTGACGACAGCTGTTTTCCTGGAATATTGCGTGGCTGGATACAAGGTCATTGCTACCCTTACACAGTGATATTTGAAGTCAGAACTTCAGTTACATCGGCTCAGAGAGTTCTGTGGCCTGGGTGTGGCAGAAAATCAGGGTAGACAGAGCCATTCAAAAACATCTTATTGTGAGGTGTCCAAAAAAAGCAAGGAGGGCTTAGAGGGAAGGACTACTGAAAGGCACCATGGGGAAACTCAAGAGACAATGAGTTGATAAAAGCAAATGGATTCAATTGTCAATCACTATGCAGCAAAGAACCACGATGACTGAGATTTCTTCAGTTAGGATAAAATGGCATTTCTGACTTCGACAGGAATTTAGCTTGAGGGGAAGGCAGTTGGGGGGGATGAAAATATTTATCTTCAGCAGGTTCAGCTTTTGTTGTAAGACATTTAGTTTAAGAAATGTTGTAAGCTGAGTACTCTGAGGGATGAAATTCTGAGAACTGTATCCTTCATATGATTCTTGGAAACCAGTGGGAATTTGACTCAGAAAGGCAGAGGTGATCCGTGGTGTTGTAATAGCACTTTGGAAACTGAGATGGAAAATTTGTCCCTGAAAGGCTAGGCTGTTGGAGGAGACTCATTGGAAGTTTCTATCTGAAGAAATCAATGAAACAGAGTAGACTTCTAAACACATATGGTAGGTGATGGGTCTATGTGTTAAATCTTTGGTTTATGCTCTAGAACAGAAATTTGTTGCTTTTGGGCAAGAAGTTCCTGCGGTTCACAGGGTCTCTGTCTACCTTGTCCCAGTGACTGTCGTTTTCACTGTCTTTTGTTCTGTTACTTTTTTCTCTTTTTCATTTTTCTAATTTGAGATTAAATTCACTTATCTTTATCAAAAAAATCCATGGACATTTCACAGATTTTAAAAATACAGAAAACAATTAACATTTTGCTTTTATAATGATTTATGTTTTTATTTTGAATAAGTAGAAAGATACTGAAAAGCAATGAGAATCAATAATATAACAAACACACCTATATCTCTACTCAGAATTGATAAACATTTTTTTATCCTCACTCGAGGACATTTTTGCATCTGTCTTCAGATAGAGTGGGAGGGAGAGAGGGAGGAAGAGAAGAGAGAGACACATCGACTGGTTGCCACCCACACGACCCCAACCAGGGCCTGGGACAAACTGCAACGGAGCTCCTGCCCTTAGCAGGAACTGAACCCGGGACTCGGGCTGCAGGGCCAACGCTCTAACCGCTGAACCAAACTGGCCAGGGCAGCAACATTTTTTTTCCTGTGGTAAGTACACTTAACATACCTATTCACTTAACAAATTTTTAGGTATACAATACAGTATTGTTAACTATAGGCACTATGTTGTACAGTAGATCTCTACAACTTATTCATGTTGCATAACAGCTGTTACCATTTTTAACATTAAGTTTGCTTTAAATTTTTTTTCCAGTGGTATAAATGAAACATTACAATTTAATTTCTGTCCCATTTTCACCCTCACTTCTCTCTAATCATTCTCAGAAACAAAGATTAATTTGGTATGTATTCTTCCATTTCATTTTTATACTTTTACATACATGTATGTGTGTGTATATATAGTTCTATTTAGAATTATATATATAAAATTATATATATAAATATAATTATATATAATTATCTGTTTTTTTATTAATTTACATAGGTAATATCCTAATGTATATGTCATTCTGCAACTAGTTTTTTTTCTTTCATTCAACATCTTGTTTGAGGATGTATTCTATTTTTCCCTTTTACATTTCCCTTTTCCACTCTAACTGTGCCCTAGAGCCAATAACATATACATTACTTTTTCATGATATTTTTATGATAAAATAATATATAATCATGTACAGGTAAATTGAAAATGCACCAATTGATAGCTCTTAGGACCAAACAGCTCAAACTCCTACTATTGACTTCAATTTGAAAAGGTTCAACACAGCTCAGCCTGGCCAGTTATTTGGCTATAAAACATTGAATTATACCTCTTTGTTAGTCTCCTACATTTTGTGAAGGAGTAACAGGCCCAGAGGAAGAAAATGACTTAGCAAGGGCATATGTCCATTTAATATCGTACTCCAAAGTCTTGTCTCCCTGTTCTGTATGTGAAACCTTTCCATGGTAAAAAATAAAAATTAAAGGGAAAAAAAACTTAAAACTGCAATTTTCATTATAAGAATTGTCCATTTTAAACAATTGTGGCAAATACAGAAAAGTTAAAAAATAAAGAAATCAAGGACTGCTTATTTTAGTATTTCCCTGTACATTTGTTTCTATAGTTATACTTTATTTTGCTTTTACCCACTTAACATTATAATGTTATAGTGCAGTTTCCAAAAAGCAGATTTGTACATGGAAATCTTCCCAATGAATAATTTTTAAAGCACAATTTGGCTATTTAGCCATGTCCACTAATGGTCGTTAGTGCCAATTCAGTGCCAACAGGAATCACCAATTTGGGGTGCAGCGAAGAAGGAAATTTATTCAGTGCAAACTGTTCAATTGTGTTACAGCTCAATTATGGAGCAGTATGGCTGTGAAACAGCTTAGCTATAAGGAGGCCCTGGGGCGAGGCAGCCCTGGGATGAGGCCTCTCTCAGGCTACACAGCTCTGATCTTCTCTGCCTGCTTTGCTCTGCTCTGCTCTGCTTTGCACCAGTTTGCTCCATTCTGTCCTGTGCCAGTTTGCTCTGCTCTGCTGAGACATCTTTGGTGTTTCAACTCCAGCTAGGGAAACCAGTCTTTATCCTTTAGTGGAAAGGGAACGTGCACTCTTCAAGCCAGAGGGGAGCTGACTTATATAGAAGTCCCTGTCCCTGGTTCCTGATTGGTTCATCTTTATGCAAATGAGGACCCCAAATCCTCACGGTTTGATTGGTCCAAAAGGCACTGTCCTGATAGACCAGAATGGAGCCCTTCTGGTTGGTTGGTGAAGATGCTGATGAAGATATAGCTGCACAGCTCTGATTGGACAAGGGAAGCCTCAGACCTGTTAGTAGAAATACAATTCCAGGAACTTCTTTCTAAAGGCTGGCTCAGATTGCAAGAATATAGTGCAGGCAGGCAGTTCAGTGTGAGAGGCAAGCGGTTCAGTGAGGCTTCTCCCTGGAGTGCAGTTTGTGTGAGAGGCCACTGTTTAGAAATGATTGCTAGGCTTGGCTTTTAAATTTGAGCCCAGTTGGCGACCAGGAGCCCTTCTTAGTAGGTATTTTCTTTCTCAGAGTCCACTTTCCCCCTTTCAATCAAAACCTGTTGACAGACAGCATTGATGATGGATCAGGTCAGTTTGTCTTGTGTTGCTGCCAGAGTAGCTTAGCTATGTGCTCCAGTTCCATCTAGTCTCTCGATGGGACTCCTGTGCAGGAAAGTTGCCAATAGGGTAACTAGAGTAACTTGCTTATAAGAGGTCTCTCAGGCACTTGCCAAACTAAAAAAAATTCATTGTCTTAAAAAAACAGCCAAAACAGCCCTGGCCGGTTTGGCTCAGCGGTTAGAGCGTCGGCCTGCGGTCCGGAGAGACCCAGGTTCGGTTCCCGCTAAGGGCACGTACTTCGGTTGCAGTTTGTCCCCGGCCCTGGTTGGTCGTGCGGGTGGCAGCCACTCGATGTGTCCCTTCACGTCGATGTTTCTCACTCTCTCTCCCTTCCTCTCTCTCCCTCCCACTCTATCTGTACAAAAAATGGAAAAATATCCTCGGGTGAGGATAAAAAAAAAAAAAAAAAAAAACAGCCAAAACAATTTGGAAAAGGTTAAAGAACAACAAAGGCACTTAGTTTATAAGAGAAATTGGGGGTGGTTGAGAAAAGGTATTGGGCATCAGTAGTAAAGTTTCCAACCATCATGAATTATAAACATGGAGGGATACAGTGGTTTGATGGATCATTTCTATTCTTCATGTAACCATTACTTGACTTTTTGTAGTAGGTTTTAAACATTTGGTTATACAGAATATCAATACCTTGACAAATATATTGAACAAATTAGAACAACAATAAGCAAAACAAATTATAACCCAGACCTTAAAATACTTCTGACTCCAGTTTGCAGCCACGTGAAAATGTCACAAAATGTAAATGCTGACCAGCCTTTGACACTAGAAGCAAAACTGGAATGCCCCTTATGGGATTGGCAAGGTTAAGGAGTTTGGTTGTATCTGATTCTACCTGGGAGGAAGTATTTATCCAGTACAGCAGGAGGTATTGGCTATGGCACAAACTCCTCCTTGGGCTGTGAGCACATAATCAAGGATGACTCTGTAGTCATAGGTTACTCAATCCTCAGGAGTCCAAAGATGTTTGTTAGGCTCAAATGGCTCTGGTGGTTGTGTGATCAATTTGATTGAAGCTTCCAGCTAGGTTTCACATTATATCTAACTGAGCGGTACCAAGGCCACCCCATGACAATACAATCTGAGAAAGCAATTACCCTCCTCTCCTGAAAAACCGCTGGCAAGTCACATTACACAGAGAGGCCACTCTAGTTATCTTCATAAACAGGGATCCTCATCAGGGTAGTAATCTACTATTGATAAACCCCCCTTTTTCCTCTGATGAGAACTTGGAGGAGTGGCTGTTAGTTTGAGGATACCAAAAGTGGATGTCAAGTGACCCAAAAGGTATTGCCCAGTCAGCCTCCAAATATCTAGACAATCAAACGCCCAAGGCAGATTTTTGTATGCACAGACAAAAATATAACCTGTGGGGGCACAAACAGAGCCTGCAAGAGTCTGCTTATTTATGGATTCCTTTACATGAAGGGAGGTGAGAACCTTTCCCAACCAGAACTCAGTCTGGCTTGAACATCCTGTAGAAGTTCTTTCCGTATGTTTGAATAGGATGGGGTGAACATTTAGGTTTCTGACAGTGTGGGCTATTTCCACTCACAAAGGCCTTACAAAGAAATGGTAGTCCCACAGCAGTCAGCATTGAAATACGTGCAATGGATGTAAGGTATTTAAGATGTGGGTAGTGATGTGATAAGGGCTGGCTAGTGACTAATTCACCTGTGGGCGATGGTTGGGTTTCACCTGGGGCGAGTGTGGCAGATGCATAAGGTGGGTTTAGGTAGGCACAGGGGAAAGGTGGAACTCCCTTTTGAAATTTAACCCAATAAGTTTTACAAGGGGGAAACTCTGGTGAAATCAACGGTGTAGTTGAGAAATTGGTAACAGAAATAACCTGGGCTCATTAGTTTTACCAGAGGTAGAGGCAAGCATTGCATGGCAATTCAGCATCCAGATAGGTTCCAGGAGGAGGCTAAGGTTTGAAATCATTGTATCATAATACTTTTATGCTAAAGTTCCCCATTTACAATTGTTGAATCAATAAAAATTAGGAAGTACTGTATAGTTGAGGGTTAAATTATATAAAACATACAACCTAAAACATAGGCAAGGTAACCAGCTTATCATGAAAGAAGTAAGATCATTTATGTCCCAGGAAAATTACGACTATGAAATAAACATAAGGATTATATATAGCATGAATTAACTTCACTGGCCCAGTTTTGGATCCTGGGAAAAGTCATCTGCTTCCAGTGCCATCTGCTGTTTGAGTATTTGTCAGTTCTGGGTAACTTAAATTTGAGGTCTATAGGCTGGGGTGTTCAATCAGGTGAATGAAATGCAAGTGTGTGAGCCTTCTTAAATGAGAAACATGTATTCCTTTTAACTTTTCAAGTCAGGGATAAGTTAACAATGGTCCCTTTCAGTGAGGCTGAAGGGAGTCCTTGTGGAGCTGTCTGTTTTGATGGACCATATATCCAGGTTTGGTGTCTTCATCGCCTTTATAAGTTCTTTGCAATAAGTTAGAAGGTCTTTTTAATAAGAAATATTCATACATTCCCTGATCTAGTTTTAAAGGTTCTTCAGTAATGATTTTTAAAATGGGACAATGATGTTTACCATATTGAATAGATCTTAAGTAATAGCATGGGAACGGTTTTAGGACAAAGCAGGTTAAAAGATTCAACAAGCCCTGGTCGGTTTGGCTCAGCGGTTGGAGCGTCGTCGGCCTGTGGACCAGAGTCCCGGGTTCAGTTCCCGCTGGGGGCACATAACAAAATAAAGATTCAACAAGTTTTACCAATTGAATTCTAACTATTTTTTTCATTTGTTCTATAAAATTGGAGGACTGGATGGTAAGTGCAATGGAAATGCTGAAATATCAGTTAAATTTTGCATATCTAGTGTAAAATTTGTGTAATAAAATGGGCTTCCCAGTCTCTGTGAGACTCTGTGGGGATTTTCCAAGGAGGAAAAATACTTCCTACAAGTATTTTAGTAACTGCTGTGGTTATAGCCCTTTGATGTGGGAATGCTTCTACCTAATGAGAATACATATAAATCATTATTAATACATTTATATTTTAAGGGGATAATTGGATTTAAATTCACTTTTTAAAGATCAAATATGCCTAATTAGTTTAATTTCCCCCTTTTGTAAAGAGAAATTGTCTTATTTTAGCTATACATTTGATTGTCCACTTAAAGCTTTACAAGCAATTATAGAAAGTCAAATAGTTAGAAGTAAAATTTAGCTGTTTAAGAGCATACCAATAGTTTAGGGAAACTTTTTTTTCTCTCTTTTTCCTTTTTTTAACTTAAATTTATTGGGCTGACATTGGTTAATAGGGTCATATAGGTTTCAAGTGTACATTTCTATGATACAGGATCTGTATGTTCAGCTTCACTAGCTATTAGGGAAATCCAAATAAAAACTACAGTGAGATACACTTGTTAGAATGGTGATTGTCAACTTTTGTTCTTTTAACAGAGAAAGAAACCCAAATTCTTATTCTGTATCAGTACTTTTGAAATTCACTTAAATGAATCTGTTCCAATCTAGGTTTCACCATACATAAGATTGATTTTTTTCCAATATTCTTTCTCCATAAACTTTCTACAACTTTTATGAACCTTCTGCAACTTTCAGCTTTTGTCCTATCTTTTTATCTTTCTTATTATAGGACAGTCACTTTACTTTAGGACAAAATTACTTTTTACCCTCAATAAACATTTATTTTGATTCCTCATGACTTCTTTTACCCAACACACATCTTACTCTTTTTTTAATTTTTTATTCTTACCCAAGGACATTTTTGCATTTATCTTCAGATAGAGCAGTGGAGAGAGGGAGGAAGAGAGAGAGAGAAACATCGATGTGAGAGAGACACATAGACTGGTTGCCACCTGCACAACCCCAACCAGGGCCGGGGACAAACTGCAACCAAGGTACGTGCCCTTAGCGGGAACTGAACCTGGGACTGTCTGGTCCGCGGGCCGGTGCTCTAACCACTGAGCCAAACCGGCCAGAGCACACATCTTATTCTTTATATGCAATCATTTTCAATCACCATAACACCCTAATTATGCTTTGTAACAAGTGTCTGGATCTTAATCTGAGGAAACTTTGCCCTTTTAGTCTTGTAAAATAACACACTAAGGTCTCCAAACTTAGTACCCTGGTTTCCCATATGGTTTGCTAGCTCTAAAGCTAGAGAGAAGTGGACAACTGCATGACTTTAATTAAATTAACATCCTTAGCTAATTTTCATTTACTAAAGATTGATCCTAGATCATGTGCACTTGAAAAGTGCAATTGCGTTAGTTTCTGTTGTTTTTCCAATTTTTATGAGCACTCATTTGTTTTAAGCCAATTAAATGGGGCCCTTTTACAATCTAACTTTGAATTTACAAGTTAATTTTTGGCAATACTATCTAGTGGTAGAAACATACCATATTTATAATATACATACATAGACATACGTAAACACACAGACAACACAATAAAAAAACTCCAGAGAAAAAGGATGGATCCCAATATGTTTTCTGGCAAATGAAGTAAGTTGAGGTTTTGTTCAGATGGCTAAAGTTTTTGCATGCTGTAAGAATTCCTTTAAAGCTCTTTTTAAAATCAAAGAATGCTACTTTGTAAATTACATAAATGTCTAACCTCTTGATGTACACCTGAAACTCATGTAAAATAATATTGAATGTCAAACGTAACTGAAAAATAAAAAAATTTTTTCAATGAAAAAAATGAAAGAATGCATTTTCTTGTTTCTGAGAGGTTTGAGATCTTCTCCTTTAAAGCTTCTTCTTAAGGTAGGATTATCAACAAACACACACACAAAATAAATAGAAAGCAAGTGTTCACAAAATTGGAAAGCTCAGAAAAATAAAGAAACTGGCCTCAAAAGGCCTGAGTTTTCAAAGTGGCAGATGTTCCTGGGGAAAAGATTGAAAAATGGCTACAAAAGTGAGGCCTAAGCATCAGATGGCTGCTGCCCATCTGGAGACAAAGAGGGTGGGGGAGGGAAAGGAAAGGTGCAGAGGGCAGGCGGGGTGGCAGGCAAGGTGGGCTGGTGAGTGAGATGTTCTGAGGATTTTCAGTCAGCCTGGTTTTATAGTCACAAGTGCAGGGGTCAGTGGGAAAGTTTTCCAATGATCCCTCTTTTGTTCCAGTTTCATGAGTGCCGGTTTCCTTTTTAATTTATCAAGGCATTTACCCAATTTAGAATTATTTTTTCCTAAGGGAGGCAATAGTAGCCTCTTGACTGTAATTAGAGTTCTCAAGTTACCAATTAAAAAAAGGCTTCCCACTGTTTCTGGGAGGTACCATATTTTCTTTGTTCTAATTGAGCGTGCAAATAAGCTTTGGGGTTTCAAAGGAACACCATCTTGGCCAACAAAGCTCGAGATCATCTCTGGTGATTTTTGTCCAGAGGCCTAGCCAATTGCAATTCTCTGGATCATAATTTTGGTATATGTAATCAGCTAATGTCCCAGATGGTGACTGATTAGCATGTGAAAATTTAGAGTGTCCGTTAGTGTTAGTATCCTCACAAACTTCATGGACAAGGCCTAGTCCCAACCTAGAGGATACCCTCCCCAGTATCAAACGTGATGGAGGAAAGCCCTCCTTGGAGGATACACACAAGACTGAGGGATACCCCTTGTAGACACCAAACCCGAATCATATGTAGGAGTCCACTACCTAAACTGAATAAAATATCTGAGACTTTACTAGCAAGCATGTGAGATCTTGAATCTGAGAGGACTTACCCAAGGTCCTCAGGTGCCACTCGGAAGACAACTTGAGCACAAGGGCTCCTGCAGGTGGAAAATACATTGCTTTCAAGATGCATTGGTTTCAAGAGGGTCAGGAGATCAGGTGGTTGCTTCAACACTGCACATTGGGCACCATGGACTTCCACGCAGTGGTTGTTGGCACCAATTCAATGCCAACAGGAATCCCCAATTTGAAGAAGAAAACTTTATTCAGTAAAACAGCTCAATTGTGATACAGCACAGCTATGAGAACAGTACGACTGTGGAACAGTTTAATTGTGTTACAATGCAACTGTGAAGCAGCAAGGCTGTGAGGAGGCCCAGGGGTGAGGTGGCCCTGGGCGAAGCAGCCCTGGGGTGAGGCTCCTCTCCAGCTATACAGTTCTGCTCTGCTCTGCTCTGCTTTGCCCTGTGCTGGTCTTTTCCATTCTGCCCTGGGTAGGTCAGCTCCACTTTCATTGACTGAGCCCTCTTCTGGGGAAATGCAGCCTTCAGTCTTTGGTGAGGGTGTACTCTCCAAGTCAGAGAGATGACTTATAATATAGATAGAAGTCCCCATTCTTTGTCCTGATTGGTTACAATGGAACCACTCTGATTGGTCATTAAATATGCTGATGTGCAGCTCCAATTGGACAAGGAAAGCCTAGTCCTAGTGGTTGAAACATTATTCCAGAAACTCTATAAGGACTGGCTCAGATGCAGGAACAAAATGCAGGCAGGCAGTTCAGTGTAGTTCATGTGAGAGCCTCTTGCTTAGAAATGGCTTTTAGGCTCTGCTTTTCAATTTGAGCCCAGTCAACCACCAGGAGCTCTTAGTAGATACCTTCCTTGTCAAGGTCCACAGACATTGATATCACACAGGCAAGGACTTCAGGGCCATAATATATTCTCCAGAAAATTTTATCAGATCTTGTTTTTCTAAAAAAACAAAACCCAGATTGGCATTTCCTGGATTTCTGCTCCTGAAGTTATCACTCAGAAGAGGTAAAGTGTGCACTGAAATGACTTGGTGTGTGTCCAAGGGATGCCCTGGTAGACTCCTCCACCTCCAAACCAAGGGTGTGGAAGCTCCCTTGAGGCTCACAGGGAGCCAATTCTAGGGATGCCCGGCTTATAGAAACTGACCCTGAGGAAAGGACAGTGATTGTTTTCCCCAGTTGGTGGGGTGCCATATTCAATTGTTCAGAGCTAGAGCACAAAAAGAAGGGCAGTCTTACAAACTTCAGCATTTCTATGAGAGAGAGAGAGAGAGAGAGAGAGAGCGCCACACCACTTATACATTCACACATACATTATTAGAATTATTGAGTACAGTATTGGTTGAGTTAATTGTAATACATGCAAAGTGGATTTTACTATCAAGACCTGGGACGGAACTGTGATAGCTTATTATTCTAAACAGTTCAACATGTTTGAAACAACAAAGCACCAAGATATTAAGCTACTTGCTCAAGGCACACAGCAAAGCACAATGCTGACATTTAAAAAAATACAATTAAAAAAAAAAGAGCACTGTTATTCTTGGTCTTGGGCCTTGAAAAGCCCTCTAAAGCTCACCATACTTCTAAAAAGAACTCTCTCTCTAGCCAAAATATTTTATTTTCTTTAATTTTTCAATTACAGTTGACATTCAAAATTATTTTGTATTAGTTTGAAGTGTGCTGCATAGTGGTTAGACAATCATATACTTTACAAAGTGGTCCCCTTGATATTTCAAGTATCCATACATAGTAATTACAATATTATTGTCCAAATTCCCTGTGCTGTACTTCATATCCATGTGACTATTTTGTAACTACCAATTTGTAGTTCTGAATACCTGTTTTCACCCATACCCCTAACATCCCTGCCCTCCAGCAACAATCAGTCTGTTCTCTGTACCTATGAATCTATTTTAGTTTTGTTTGTTTCCTTTTTTATCTGATATTCGTCTTTCTCTGACTGACTTATTTCATTTAGCATAATACCTCTAGGTCCATCCCAGCTGTCACAAATGGTAAGATTTAATTTTTTTTAAGATCAAGTAATATTTATTGTATATATGTACCATAGCTTTATTTGTTGTTGACACTATTACAGATGTCTCCCATTTCCTCGTCTTTGCCCATCTTTACCCAGTCCCTGCATCCCCACCCCTGGCCCTCACCACCATGGGTTATACATATACTGTATGTTCTTTGGCTAATCACTTTACCTTCTTTCGTCCATCCCCCCCCCCCCTTGGATGGCTGTTAGCCTGTTCTATGTATCCATGCCTCTGGTTCTATTTTGTTTGTCAGTTTATTTTGTTCATTAGATTCCACGTCGTCAAAATCTGTATTAGTGAGGATTCTCCAAAGAAACAGAATCAATAGGAGATGGTATAGAGCAGTCGTTCTCAACCTTCCTAATGCCGCGACCCTTGAATACAGCTCCTCATGTTGTATGTGGGCATATCTGCATGTGGGCGGACCCACCTGGAGACGGATAGAGGAGCGGTGTCTGGGTTCCTAAGACTGTCGGAAATATGTGTTTTCTGATGGTCTTAGGCGACCCCTGTGAAATGGGTCATTCGACCCCCAAACAACCCACTGGTTGAGAACTGCTGATATAGCTAGCTAGCTAGATAGATAGATAATTGATGATAGATAGATAGATGATAGATAGATATATAGATAGATAGATAGGCAAAAAGAGATGCAATTGGCGGAGGTGGTTATGAAGACTGAGAAGTCTCATGAAATGTTCTCTGAAAGCTGAAAACCCAAGACAGCTGGTGGTGTAGTTCTAGTCTGAATCCAAAGGCCTGAGAACGAGAAGAGCCAGTTGTGTAAGTTCCAGTCCTAGAGCAAGAGAAGAACTATGAACCAGTTCTAAGGTCAGGCAGAGAGACTTCAACATAATTAAAGGCATAAAGGGTGGGTTGGAAGTCCCTTGAGATTTGACACAAGCCCTCAATTTCTGAGGGATATTAAAGGAGCTCTCTCATTCCATTTATCCAAAGCTTAAAGTCATTCATAGAAACAATATACCTAAACACTACCTAGTAAGTGTAAGATACTCTAGCAGGAAGGAGGGAGGTGATAGGAGTAATAATGGAGTGGTAGGTGAGTAAAATAGACCCTATTTTAGGGAAACTGTGTTTTGTTAGGGGAGAAATGTGTGCATAGGAGTATTTCTAGGGCAAAGTATAAAATATTGCATGTCACCCTGGCCGGTGTGTCTCAGTGGTTAGAGCGTTGGCCCGCAGACCAATGAGTCCTCGGTTTAATTCTAGTGAAGGGCACGTACCTCGGTTTCGGTTTGTCCCCAGCCCTGGTTAGGTTGTGCTGGAGGCAGCCATTCAATGTTTCTCTCTCTCTCTCTCCCTCACACTCTATCTGATGATAAATAGAAAAAGATAGTGCATGTCTCTGGGGGTTGTAAGTTGCATGTATAGTACTTTGTTCAGCAGGATTCTCTGGGACTGAAAGGTGTATAATGAAACTAGGTAAACCAGCAACCACACTATTAAGAAGCATTACCATCCTAGGTGTTTTTATGTTTACCCAATGAATCTCACATCGACATCTTAGTCACAAATATTCTCTGTCTCCTGGAAATAACTAAGAGATCATCCAAACCATTTTTATGTGATATAATAATCACCTTTTCTAGATTACCTTGCATATATATACATCCATTTACAGGCAATGTCCTCCAAAGGAGTCATGTCAGAATGCCCATGCTCTTCATTTTTTTTTTTTTTATTCTTTTGAATTGTGATAAAATACACATGACATAAAATTTGCCATCTTAAACATTTTTAAGTGTAAGGTTCTGTGGAATTAAGTAATTCACGTTGGTGTACAACATCACTAGCATCTAGCTTCAGAATTATTTTCTTCTTGCAAACAAGTGCTGGTGAGGGTGTGGAGAAAAGGGAACCTTTGTACACTGTTGGTGGGAATGCAGACTGGTGCAGCCACTGTGGAAAACAGTATAGAGTTTCCTGAAAAAATTAAAAATGGCCCTGGCTGGTGTAGGTCAGTGGTTAGAGCGTTGGCCTGTGCACCAAAGGGTCATGGGTTCCATTCCCAGTCAAGGGCAGGTACCTGGGTTGCAGGTTTGACCCCTGGCTCCAGTCAGGGTGCGTGTGGGAGACAACCAGTTGATGTATCTTTTTCACATTTCTCTCCCTCTCTTTCTTTCCCTCCCTACTTCTTTTCACTCTCTAAAAATCAATGGAAAGCCAGGCCAGTGTGGCTCAGTGGTTGAGCGTGGACCCCTGCACCAAGAGTTCATGTGTTCGATTCCCAGTCAGGGCACATGCCAGGTTGTGGGCCTGATCCCCAGTGGGGGGCATGCAGGAGGCGGCCAATTGATGTTCTTTCTCCTCGATGTTTCTACTTCTCTCTCCCTCTCCCTTCCTCTCTCTGTAAAATCAATAAAGAAAAAAAAAAGCTGTGGTACATTTACACAATGGAATACTACTCAGCTTAAAAAAGAAGGAAGTCTTACCCTTTGAGACAGCATAGATGGACCTGGAGAGTATTATGCTAAGTGAAATGAGCCAGTGAGAGCAGGACAAATATCCAGTGATCTCACTAGTATATGGAATGTAATGAACAGATATAAACTGACAAACAAAACAGGACCATAGGCATGGAAGTATTGAACAGACAGAGAGATCTCAGAGGGAAGGTGGGAGGGAGGGCAGGAAGAGATTAATCAAATAATTTATATATGCATATATGCATAGCTCATGGACACAGACAATAGACAGGTGAAGGCCTGGGTGGGGCAGGAGATGGGTAGAGGGGGGCAAAGGAAAGAACATGGGAGACATCTGTAATACTCTCATCAGTAAAATAAAAAATTTTAAAAAGCTGTGGAACATTTACACAAAGGAATACTACATGGCTGTAAAAATTAAGGAACTGTTACCCTTTGGGACAGCATGATGGACCTGGAGAGCATTATGCTAAGCAAAATAAGCCAGACAGAGAAAGACAAGTACCACATGATCTCACTTATATGTGGAATCTAATGAACAAAATAAACTGATGAACAAAAACAGAGCCAGAGGTATGCACACATGGAACAGACTGACAGCTGTCAGAGGGGAGAGGGGTGAGGGGGATGCATGAAAGAAGGTGAAGGGATTAGCCAAAGAGCATATATGCTTAGCCCATGGACACAGACAACAGTGTGGTGATGGCCAGAGATGGGGGCAGTGGGTGGGGGAGGTGGGTAAAGGGAAGGAAATAGGAGACATCTGTAGTAGTGTTAACAATAAATTAAAAAAAAACAAAAACATCTGTACCCATTAAACAAATAACTCCCCATTTACCCCACTCCCCAGCCACGGCCACACACCATTCTATTTTCTGTGTCTATGAATCTGACTATGCTAGGTTTCTCATATAAGTTGAATCACACAATATTTTTTTGTCCTTTTGTAACTGGCTTATTTCACTTAGCATCAAGTCCTCAAGGTACATTCAGGTTGTAGCATGTGTCAGTATTTCCTTCCTTTATATGTATAGATCACATTTTGTGTATCTGTTCATCTGTTGATGGAGGCACCTTGCTTGCTACCACCTTTTGGCTGTTGTGAATAACGCTGCTATGAACAAATATTGTTTCAAAATCTTGCTTTCAATTCTTTTGGGGATAGATCCAGAAGTGGCATTACTAGATTATACCATAATTTTATTTTTAATTTTTTGAGGAACTGCCATACTGTTTTCTATAGTGGCAGCACCATTTTACATTCCCACTAACAGTGCACAAGGTTCTACATCCTTGCCAACAAATCTTTTCTTTTCTTTTTTTAATAATAGGCATTCTAATGTTTGTCAGGTGGTATCTCATTGTGGTTTTAATGTGCAATTTCTTAACGATTAATGATGTTGGAGATCTTTTCATATGTTTATTGGCCATTTTTAATCTTCTTTTGACAAATGTCTATTCAAGTCCTTTGCTCATTTTTAAATTGGGTTGTTGGGAGGGGGTTGTTCTTTATATATTCTGAATATTAATCCCTTTTCAAATATATGATTTGCAAATGTTTTTCCCATTCCATTGATTGCCTTTTTTCCCTTGTTAATCCTCACCCAAGGACATTTCTTTACCAATTTCCAGATAGAGTAGTCTCTGCAACCTACAAAATAGAAAAGTAGGCACTGGCCCCTGGGGTGTGTATGTGTTACAAAACCCATTTTGGATTGTTCATTGTTAGTGTATAGAAACATAACTGATTTTTGTATATTGATTTTTATGTCCTGATTTTTGTTAGTTCTAAAAGTTTTTTGTGTAATATTTAGGGTTTTCTGTTGTATAAGATCAATTCACCTATAAACAGAGATACATTTACTTCTTACTTTCCAATTTGGATGCCTTTTATTTCTTTCAGAAAACCTATCCTGAAACTGAGCTGAAATATGTTTTCTTGTAGCTTTTTGTGTTTTCTTGACCAATCTTTTAGTTCAGAACAGTTTCATATCTACATAATTATTGTGATGATAGTATAGAGAGTTCCCATATACCTCACAGCCAGCTTCTCCAATTATTATTATTATTTTTTTTATCCTCACCCGAGAATATTTTTGCATTTATCTTCAGATAGAGCAGGAGGGAGAGAGGAAGAAAGAGAGAGAGAAACATTGATGTGAGAGACACACATCGACTGGTTGCCACCTATACAACGCCAACTGGGGCCGGGGATGAACTGCAACCCAGGTATGTACCCTTAGCGGGAACCGAACCCGGGACTCTCTGGTCCGCGGGCCAGCGCTCTAACCGCTGAGCCAAACTGGCCAGGGCTCCAATAACTAATATCTTCCATTACTATGGTGCTTTTGTCAGAATTAACAAACCAAAATTAATATATTGTTATTAACAATAGGCTGTATTCATATTCCCTACGTATTCCCCTAATGTTCTTTATCTGTTCCGGGATCCCATCCAATATACCACATTACATTTCGTCATCATGTTTCCTTAGCTTCTCTTGACTGTGACAGTTTCTGAGACTTCCCGTGATAGTTTTTGGAATTACTGGTCAGGTATTCTGTAGAGTGGCCCGCAATTGGGATTTGTCTGATGCTTTTATCATGATTAGACTGGATTTAAAAGTTTTATGGAGAAAGACCACAGAGGTAAAGCGCCAAAATAGCATCCTGACATCAGTGTTGATGCTGACCACGTCTGCGGTAAGTTTGTCAGGCTTCTCCAGGGTAAAGCTCCTGTGTTTCCCCACTTCTGTAATGTAATCTTTGGAGAATCTACATAAATTATTTGGAATTCTCGTGCACTGGAGATGTGTCTATTCTCCCCTACTTATTTAATCGTTTGTTTATATCAGTATGGGCTCATGGATACTTATTTTAAACTTTGGGTATAGTTCAATACTACGTTATTTTGTTACTCAGATTTTTTCCCCAGCTTTGGCCACTGGGAGCTTTTTCAGTTGTCTCCTGTGTCCCTTCCATCATTGTGCGTTAATTTTTTTATTTCTTTTGAGCCAGTTGAGTTTTGTTCTGCCTTCTATCACAAAAAACAACAATGTAATCTCTCTTGTGTGTGACAGTCCTTCAGATATTTTAAAACAGCCATTGTTACCCACTCTGGTCTTCTCCTGACCAAACATTTCCCACCAGTACCTCACGTATTGAATCTATTAACTCCTGTCTCTCCTAGTTAACTTTCTTCTTGAAAAAATAGAGAGCTGTTGAGGGGGGTAGACAATAATGTGGTAGTTGCTGGGGAGGGGCTGGTGTTGGAAAAAATAAAAGTAAATAAATAGCTATTAAAATTTTTAATAAGTATTCCACATCTGGAAACAATAGGAATGAAGCCCCCTAGAGGAAATATGCTTCTGCTTTGTGCAGACTTAATGTTTTTCAAAGCCATTTCGGAACTTATTTCTTTGACCCTTCTAAGCCTTTGTGAGGCAGGTAGGGCAGGTAGTAGTATATCCAGAAAATGAAAGACTCGTAGTTAGATTGAACTGGGCTCTGCTGATTCTTCCTCCGGTAACATTTACATTTTGTTTAAACTTTGACTGTGTAGGCTAATATTTATTTCTCAGACCTTCAACCTTAATCAGAATTGCCTGTACATTTGCATGTGGGCTGAATTGAGCGTCCTGATATAAAATGAAATACAAAAGTTAAGTCTGAAATGCAAACATTTATGAAATGTTGCTAAAACATAAAAATCTTTTTGTGTTGCTAGTAGATATCAATTGGGTGGTCAAGGAAGAACCCAGAAGGCACATGGTTAACTTGGGAATAGAGGTGTGAACAGAACAAAAAGAATGTTTTCTAATTGTCCTTGCTTGCGGTGGGTATTAGGCAGCTAACTTTGTGTTTTTTCCCCAGTTATCAAGTTCTAATAATTGAAAGGTGCTGAGGTGTAATCCCAAACAGTGTATAATCCTCAAACAACGTACACGGTGATGCTTTGTAACACATACACACCTCAGTGGCCAATCCCTACTCTTCTGTTTTGTAGGTTGCAGAGACTACTCTGGGAGACTTGGTAAACTGTACCAACTTTCACTTTGCGGATGTTTTTGCCCATTCACAACCAAGGCAAGAAGATAGGAAGAACCTTGTCATATGGGCTAGCACTGAGGTGAGGAGAAAAAAAATATAGCTAGGAAATATTTCTCTTTTTGTACCTGACCACTTCCTCAATCTTAAAACCAGTTTGTACAAATTGTGATGCATACAGAATATTTCGGATAACAGCTCCCCAGGATGAATGGTTACCACACCCAAAGACCAGCTGCTGCCTGCAAGGAATCAATTGAAAAGAATCAGCTAGCTGTCTGTGGTGCCACCTACTGGCCTGGGTGGGATGCACAAAGTAATTTATTTAGAAGGAGGAGGTCTGAGGGTTGGCTGGCAAATGGGAAGGGCTGAATTTCAGGGCTGAGGGAGGAGGGTACCCAGAGAAGAAGGATGGCAACAAAGGGACTAAGAGCTAGACTTTTCAATGCTGCTGACAAAGGGTGGGGAGGAGTAAATGGGTATAGATACAAATCTCTACTCTGAAAGTGGAGGTTGGTAAAGAAGCTATCTCAGCCCTGGCCGGTTTGGCTCAAGTTAGAGCGTCGTCTTGCAGTCCAGCGAGACCTGAGTTCGGTTCCTGCTAAGGGCATGTACCTCAGTTGCAGTTTTCCCCCGGCCCCGGTTGGGTTGTGTGGGAGGCAGCCACTTGATGTGTCTCTCTCACATCGGTGTTTCTCTCTCTCCCTCTCTCACTCCTGCTCTATCTGAAGATAAATGAAAAAAAAAAAAAAAAAAAAAACTCAATAAGAAAAATACATTGTATCTCTTTTCCCAAAATCCTTAACGGAACCTGCAGCCACAAGGACAACCTCTTCTTCCATTGAAACACTGAAGCATTTCCAAACTTGGAAACTAAACGTCCAACTCTTTCAGGCCACTTGTCAGAGGGACAGTGACTAAGCACTGGACGGCAAGTGTGAAAGTACAAGAGATGGTGAGAGATGTAGCCACAGGAAGCCTGGAGAGCAGCACAAGGGGAAGGGAAAAGCCTGACAGCATCCATTCTGCCATTGCCGCAAAGTACGGGGAGGAAAAATCCCTTTGCGAACAGACCCAGAGTGGGTGTGTGGCTTCAATCTGACAGTCTCATTTTCTTCAGTGGTTTGGGGGAGGGTGGGAGGAAGAAAAGGGAGCGAGGAGGAGGTGAGAGAAAACACACAGCCATTTTTATAATTAAATTTCAGAATCATTTTATTATGTAGCTTCAATTCATTCAAAGTTGTTTTTTCTTCCAGCCCCCCTCCTTTCTTAAAACTCTTGTTCCACTCACTGCCCCTCCTGTGTGACACACACACACAGAGTCACACAAACACGCATTACCCTTGATATGAATCAAAGCAGGCAGAGAGGTACCACCTCAGCACTCGCCTTTGTAGCCAGGGACATAAACAACATTCAGGAGGTTTTTTGGCCTTGAGAATGTTTTAACAATAATGGTACCATTCCACTTTTACTCAGAAAAATATAAAAGGAAAGTAAAACGTTTAATAGGTACAAATATTGTGCTTCTGCTGCAATTAATAAATAATGCCAAATTGAAAGAATAGCATTGTCTGGCGATAAGTGGAATGGTGCTGTTTCTGATGTAATGCTCCAGTGGACGCATTTATGAAATTGTATGCTGCTGAACACATTAAATTGACCTCTGTGGGCCAGGACATAATGTCCTCTTATTGTTGTGTGTTGGTTTTACTATTTAATGGGTCTCACTTAAGCCTAACTCAAATCAGGGGACAATGAATAAAAACCCAAGCAACCTGAGGTATGCCTTGATGAATCTGTCCAGGAACTAGTATGAGATTTGGACACAGATACTTAGGTCTCTGGCCAAGGAGAAATTATCTCTGTGGAGCATGAGTCTGGGAAGGCCAACACTTCCATTTCGAATTAATCAAAGTCTGTTCTTTAGACATTTGAATCAGTCTATTCTATTTCTCAGAAATGGCTCCTGGCCCCTCACCTTTTCACAGCTCAACCTGGAGTGAAGTCATAAAGAACCCAGCACAGGAACCTGGATGATCCCAAGCTGGGCTAGTACAAAACATTTCTCCAACATCAGCAATACTTGCACATACAAGGAAATATTTTGAGGAAAGTTTTACCAAGTCCTAAATATGTATTTTTCTCTCAGAAATTCTGAGAAACAAAACTACTTGACCTGGCCACAGGCCATAAAACCTAATTAGTTCTGTGAGTTTGCTTAATGTTTAAGCCTAGCCATCAGTGGTTAACTGTACAGATCCAAAGAATTTAAATCCTCATTGCAGACGGATAAAAGCTAAACACAATATAGAGAGAAATCAATTTCTCTTTAACCTGGGCCCCGGGGAAAACCAAAAACCTGAGGAAGGAAGAGAAATTAGTTACAGAGTTTCCAGGACTCTATAGTGCTCTGGGGAATTAAGCAATGATCATACACAAGACTGAAAAGATATGTACATGTTTTGTAGGCACTCAGGCCTGTGTACATATGGTATATTCCGCATTCTCTCCACAGCCTGGTAAAGCAGAAGAGGCTTTGTCCTCCTGTCAGAGTCCCTAGGATTTCACTAGTTTCTTAAGATGAGTGTATTTCTGAGGCAGTCTGAGTAGTCCATCAGACTTGCTGACGAGGGAGGGTGAGAAGGAAAGAATGTGTATGGATGGGAGCAGGGGTGGGCAGGGAGTAAGCAGTAGACAGTTGTTGTATTTATTTTATCCTCACCCGAGGACATTTTTGCATTTATCTTCAGATAGAGCAGGAGGGAGGGAAGGAGGGAGGAAGAGAGAGAGAAAAAAACATCGACGTGAAAGGGACACATCAACTGGCTGCCACCCACACGATCCCAACCAGGGTCAGGGACGAACTGCAACTGCCCTTAGCGGGAACTGAACCTGGGCCTCTCTGGTCTGCGGGCCGACACTCTAACTGCTGAGCCAAACCGGCCAGAGCAGTAAAATGTATTTTTAACCTACTGTTCAAGAATATGTGAACACATGCATTATTCTAACTACCTGTAATGCATTTGGGGGCTCATCCACATTATTTAATATTGGGGTTTCTCTTTTTAATTTATAATTTTTACTAGAACTCTTTAGAGTGCCTGTACCTGATTGCTTTGATGTTTTTCTCAAGCTAGTTGTCAATTTCCAACTGCTCTAAATGTAGCTTTTGTATTTCCTTGGTCGTTCCTGGCTTCTGTTCTCTTCCAGTTTGTGTTTTCTCTTCCTCAGGTGCAGCAGACACCTCTCCCACAGTTGGCTGAGTGAGACAAGTTGGTATAGGGTCGAAGTCCTAGAACAGGGATAAGGGCTGGAATGTATAGTGTAGTGAGCTGTGGGGAGGAGGAGGAAACTAAATCTTAAGTTTGGTGGAAAGACAGAAAAATTGGGTCCGAAAGTGCCTGAAGAAGGTAGGCACAAGGAAAGCGAGTGTCTTTGGTTCTAGCTGTTCACCAAACACCCTTTGTTGCTCTCTGTTCTTATCAACTTACCCTTCAACAGTCTATGAGATGTACGTAGTGTACATCTTTCAACCCATTCCTTTCATGAAATGTATTACTTTCACGATCTTTTTTAGTTTTCTCTTTTCCGTGGCCTGTGGGAGTCAAGAACTAGATGTGCCACCTCAGGAAAAAGTTTATCATTGCTCTGGGAAGATGGATTTACTATTCTGGCTTGTATTTGCATACATGCAACCACATGTAAGCTCAGCAACTACCTTATTGGCTTATATTCCATTTTTCCCAAAGTTTTTTTTTTTTTTTTATCCTCACCCGAGGACATTTTTTGCATTTATCTTCAGATAGAGCTGGAAGGAGAGAGGGAGGAAGAGAGAGGCAGAAACAATGATGTGAGAGAAACACATTGAGTAGCTGCCACCCACATGACCCCAACTGGGGCTGGGGACAAACTGCAACCAAGGCACGTGCCCTTAGTGGGAACTGAACCCAGGTCTCTCTGGTCTGTGGGCCGACGCTCAACCGCTGACCCAAACCAGCCAGGACTTTCCCAAAGTTTCTTATAATAACTTTATTGAGGTATTTTTTATTATAGTTTATATTTGATATTATTTTGTATTAGTTTCAGGTGTATATCACAGTAGTCAGACAATCATACACTTCACAATGTGCTCCCTCCAATATTTCCAGTACCCACCTGGCTCCATACATGGTTATCACAATATTATTGACTCTACTCCCTATGCTATCCTTTAAATCTTCATGACTATTCTGTAACTACCAATCTGTATTTCTCATCCCTTCACCTTTTACACCTAGTCCCCTAACCCCCTCCCCTCTGGTGACCATCAGTCTGTTCTCTGTGTCTATGAGTCTATTTCTGTTTGGTTTGTTCATTTATATTGTTCTTTAGATTCCACATATAAGTGACATTATATGGTATTTGTCTTTCTCTGACTGGCTTATTTCACTTAGCATAATACTTTCCAAGTCTATCCTTGCTGTCACAAATGATAATATTTCCTTCTTTTTTATGGCTGAGTAGTATTCCACTGTGTAAATGTATCACAGCTTTTTATCTACTCGTCTATTGGTGGGCATTTGGGTTGCTTCCATACCTTGGTTATTGTAAATACAATGTAATGAACATACTTGAGATTGGCTGATTTATTTTCCTTATAGTCCATTCTAAGCCTGAAATCCTTTGAGTATTATTTTTTTAAATCCAATCTTAACAGAGAATTGAATGAATGAATGAATGAATGAATGAATGAATGAATGAATAGGGTTCTCAGGTTGAATATGTTTAGGAAATAATAGAGTAAATAAAACAATTATTTACTACATGTCCTTCCAGAGTCTTTCTGTTTATATGTTGTGACTCTATATAAGATGCAACTTTTCCCAAACTCATTTGCTGAAAATACCTATTAGTAATATTTTGAGAAATACTTGTGTTACAAGGCATACATTTTTGAGAAATACTGTTTTTTTTAATTTAGCGGACTAGAAGTTTTTACATCACACACACACACACACACACACACACACACACACACATGAATTTGCTTGGCAAATAATGAGTATTTTCTCAGAAAGCAAATGTGGAAAATTGTTTGGCAGGAAATCACACATGGAGAGGCCCCAATGGGTCACTTGGTGCTTGAATATTATGTGGGAAACTATCTCAGAAAGGAAGCCAGGACGATCCTAGATTAGGCCATTACAGGAAAGACTCATTACTAGGGGGCAGGGTCCCTTTCCTGTTGCTGAGAGGGACTTTTGATCATGAAAGTCTAACCCATTCCCTTACTCTGTACTAAAGGACTTACTAGTTAACCTTGCATCTATTTTGGCAATATGGAAATTTGCATGCTGATTGGACTCATACTGGGGGAACTCTTTTGGTCTAAGGCAGTAGTCTTCAAGGGGAAAGTGGGAAAACTTTGCCATTTGGGATATTTGGCAATGCCTGGAAACACTTTTGATCACAACTGGATGGAGGGTTTGCTACTGGCATCTGATGGGTAGAGGCCAGGGTCCTTCTAAACCTCCTACATTTTTTATAAGAGAACCCTCCTCTACACACACACACACACACACACACACACACACACACAAAGAATTATCTAACCCACAATGTCAATAGTGCCCAGATTAAGAAATTGATCTAGCCCTTGCCGGTTTGGCTCAGCGGTTAGAGCGTCAACCTGCGGTCCAGAGAGACCCGGGTTCGGTTCCCACTAAGGGCACATACCTCAGTTGCAGTTTGTCCCGGCCCTGGTTGGTCGTGCGGGTGGCAGCCACTCGATGTGTCCCTTCACATCGATGTTTCTCTCTCTCTCTCTCTCACTCTCTCTCGTCCTCTCTCTCTCCCTCCTGCTCTGTCTGAACAAAAAATGGAAAAATGTCCTCAGGTGAAGATTAAAAAAAGAAAAAGAAACTGATCTGAGGAGCTTGGGTCCCATTTAAGTTGCTTTGATTTGGTCTCTGCATTTTTCTCCTGCTGTGTGTGTGTGTGTGTGTGTCTTTCTTGGCTTTGGAGGTTCTCATTATCTGCTTACCCATATAACATAGCCTGCCTGTCCCTGCCAAAATTATTTTAACCAGATTTTTACTGATCCATTTTTTATTTGTGTTAAAATGCCTTTTTTAATTAAATTTTAATTCTTATCTAATTTTAGTTTATTTAAATCTTCGCCCAAGGATATTTTTCCATTTATCTTCAGACAGAGTAGGACGGAGGGAGGGAGGGAGGGAGGGAGGGAGGGAGGGAGGGAGGGAGGGAAACTTCAATATGAGAGAGACACATCAACTGGTTGCCTCTCGCATGACCTCCACCAGGGTCGGGGACTGAACCACAAGCTAGGTACATGCCCTTGACCAGAATCTAACCTGTGACTCTTTGCTCCGCCGACAGACGCTCTAAACACTGGGCCAAACCAGCCAGGGAAAATTTCAGTTTATTTAAAGCAAATTTGCTATCTAATAGAATTCTGTAACTTGAACTTACTGTTTCTCATCACTGTATCCATTGCACTTTAGAACTCTAAGGGGTTAGGTGTTTCCATTTGAAACCGATTTTTATAACACTGCTAAATGGTTAAATGTCAGGTGTCCTGCTTTTGGATAAATGTTCTTCATCGGTAATTTTCTTGCTATATTTTTCTCTCTTCACCCACCCTCATGCTATTCCATCCACCTGTGGCCCACACATCTTCCATATCTGCCTATTGAAATCTTTACATTCTTATCCTAGTTAAGCAACTTACACACATTGAGAACACAAAGACCTTGTTTTATTCATTTTGAAATCTTATATAGCACTAAGCAATAGCACCTTGATATGTTAGGTACTAAATATTGAATGCCTGCATATTGAATAACTGAATTATATTTTAAAAACTGATGCATGCTTTCATGAAGCTTTTCTTGGTAGTGCAAAAAACATTGTTTTGTTTGTCTGGAGCAGGAGAAAAACTTTTATGTATATATACACTTAAAAAAAAAGCATTTTCCTAATGCCCTAAATCCCTAATGGTTTAGTACTCTGGAAGTTTTATATCCTGAGACTTGCACATATGAAGAATCAGAATACTTATTGTTATATACAAAATGGGTTTTAGTACACAGTAACATATCTTAAACATGTCAATTTTAGGATATTTCTCAGAAATGGTGAATCATACTAAATTGGAAGACAATGTTTATGGCAAAGTATAACCCTAAGAAAAAATCATCACTAAATGAAAGTATCTACATTTTACATTTTTACTTGCTCTTTTATCTTCTGGATAATAACAACATTTATTCCTGTTTTAACTTAGTTATTATTTTTTCTGTGTATTCTTTGTTGTTGGTTTTTTTCAATTTATTTACTTTTGTTACAGATGTCCCTCCTTTTTTCCCCCGATGACATTTTCCTCCCCACTTCCATTCTCCCTGCCTCACCCCTACCATCACAGTATTGTTGTCTGTGTTTATTGGTTATGGATATATGCATATAAGTTATTTGGTTTATCTCTTCCTGCCCCGCCCCCTCCCTCTGATGTTTGTCAATCTGATCCCTTCTTTCACGTCTCTGGGTCTATTTTGTTCATCATCTTATTTTGTTCATTATATTCCACAAATAAGTGAGATCATGTGATACTTGTCTTTCTCTGATTGGCTTGTTTTGCTCAGCATGATACTCTCCAGGTCCCTCCATGTCGTCTCTAAGGATAAGAGACCTTTCTTTCTTTCAGCTGCATAGTACTCCACTGTGTATATGCACCAAAGCTTTTTTATCCATTCGTCTACTGATGGACATTTGGGCTGTTTCCAGATCTTAGCTATTGTAAATAGTGCTGTTATGAACATGGGGTACATATATTCTTTCTGATTGGTGTTTCAGGCTTCTTAGGAAATATTCCTAGAAGTAGAATCACTGGGTCAAATGGCAGTTCCATTTTTAATTTTTTGAGGAAACACCATATTGTTTTCCATAGTGGCTGCACCAGTCTGCATTCCCACCAGCAGTGCACTAGAGTCCCCTTTTCTCCACACCCTCACGAGTACTCATTGTTCGAAGATTTTTTTATGGCGGCCATTCTGACTTGTGTGAGGTGATATCTCATAGTCATTTTAATTTACATCTCTGTGATGATGAGTGACATTGAGCATTTTTTATATATGTCTTGGCCATCTGTATGTCCTATTTGGAGAGGTGTCTATTCAGGTCCTCTGCCCTTTTTAATTGGATCGTTTGTCTTCCTTCTGTTGAGTTGTATGAGTACTGTCTATATATTTTGGAAATTAATCCTTTATCTGATGTATCATTGGCAATTATGTTCTCCCATACAGTGGGGTCCCTTTTCATTTTGATGCTTGGTTCTTTTGCTGTGCAGAAGCTTTTTAGATTGATATAGTCCCATCTGTTTATTTTTCTTTTGTTTCTCTTACCCTAGGCAATGTATCAGTGATGATCATGTAATTTTCATCTTTCATTTTGTTTATGTGATGTATCACATATATTGATTTGTGAATATTGTACCAGTCTTGCATTCCTGAAATAAATCCCACTTGGTCATGGTGTACGGATTCAATTTGCTAATATTTTGTTGAGGATTTTAGCATCTGTGTTCATCAGGGATATTGGCCTATAATTTTCTTTCTTTGTAGTGTCTTTATCTGGTTTTGGAATTAGGATAATGCTGACCTTGTAAAAACAGCTTGGAAGTCTTCCTTCCTCTTGAAGTTTTTGGAATAGTTTGAGTAGAATAAGTGTTAGTTCTTTGAATGTTTGGTAAAACTTTCCTGTGAAGCTGTCTGGACCAGAACTTTTGTTTTCTGGGCAATTTGTTAATTCCTGCTTCAATCTAATTAGTTATTATTGGTCTATTGAGGTTTTCTGATTTTTCCTAGTTGAGTTTTGGAAGATTGTATGTTTCTAGGAATTTGTCCTTTACACTTAGGTTGTCCAATTTGTTGGCGTATTGTTGTTCATAGTATTTTCTTACAACCCTTTGTATCTGTGGTCAGTTGTTACTTCACCTCATTTATTTATTTATTTATTTATTTATTTATTTTATTTATTTGGGTCCTATCTCTTTGTTTCTTGATGAGTCTGGCTAAAGGTACTAGATCACCAACTTACACCATACATAAGAATAAACTCAAAATGGATAAAAGACTTCAATGTAAGGTATAAAACATAGAGGAAAACATAGGCAGCAAAATTGCAGACATCTCACATAGCAGAGCTTTCACTGATACATCTCCTAAGGCAAAAGAAACAAAGGAAAAATAAACAAATGGGACTACATTAAACTAAAAAGCTTCTGCACAGCAAAAGAAAGCAGCATCAAAATGACAAAGGAGCTGCATGGGAGAACATATTTGCCAATGATACAGTGGATAAGGGATTAATTTCCAAAATATATAAAGAACTCATACAACTCAACAAAAGGAAAATAAACAATCCAATTAAAAAATGGGTAGAGGGCCTGAATAGATATTTCTCCAAAGAGGACATACAGATGGTCAATAGACATCAGTAATCATCAGAGAAATGCAAATTGAAATCATAATGAGATATCACCTCACATCTACCAGAGTGACTACCATCAATAAATCAACAAACAACAACTGTTGACAGGGATGTGGAGAAAAGGAGACCCTCATACCCTGTTGGTGAGAATGTAGATTGATGGAAGCCAATGGAACTACCTTATTGCCCTGTGATTTCGCTTCTGGGAATATATTTGATGAAGCCCAAAACACTAATTGAAAGAATGTATGTACCCCTATGTTCATTGCAGTACTATTTACAACAGCCAAGATTTGGAAGCAGCCCAAGTGCCCATCAGATGAGTGGATAAAAAAGCTGTGGTACTTTTACTCAGCAGACTACTACTGGGCTGTAAAAAGAAGGAAATCTTACCTTTTGCAACAGCATAGATAAACCTGGACAGTATTATGATAAGTAAAATAAGCTGGTCATCCCTGACAGGTTTGTCTCAGCCCATGGACTGAAGGGTCATGGGTTCAATTTCCAGTCAAGTGCACGTACCTGGGTTGCAGGTTTGATCCCCTGCCCCAGTTGGGGTCATGCAGGAGGCAGCTAATTGGTGTGTCCCTCTCACATTGATGTTTCTCTCTCTCTCTCCCCCTTATTCCTTTCTGCTCTATCTAAAAATTGATGGAAAAATATCCTCAGGTGAGGATTAAAAACAGAAAGAAAGAAAGAAAGAAAGAAAGAAAGAAAGAAAGAAAGAAAGAAAGAAAGAAAGAAAGAAAGAAAGAAAGAAAGAAAGAGGCCAGAGGAAGATGGATGCCATATGTTTTCATATGTATGTGGAATCTAATGAACAAAATAATAAACAAGCAAAATAGTAAAAGACTCAGAGATACAGAGAACAGACTGACAGCTGTCAGAGGAGAGGTGGTTTGGGGGGCTGGGTGTAAAAGGTGAAGGGATTAAGCAAAGAAAATCAAACTCATAGACACAGACATCAGTATGATTACCAGAGGGAAATGGAGATGGGGGAAGTAGAAGTCAGTAAATGGGGGTTAAATGATGATGGAAGGAGGATTGACTTGGGGTGGTGAACATAAAATACAATATACATATGATATATTATAGAATTGTATGCCTGAAACCTGATGTATGTACTGTGTGATAACTAGTGTAGTAAGGGGCTTCTTCATAGGAACTGGCAGTTTAAAACTTAAGCTGCAGGACTGATGTTACATTAATCTTCCAATCTGTGAGTCCATTTATAATGGCTATAGACCAAAAATAAAAATAGCAAATTCATATATTGAATTTCTTTTTAGCTTTCTATTCCCAACATTTTTTTCACTGAAGGCTTTTCCTTAGTTTATTTAAATTTTTTTTTCTTTATTGATTGTAGAGAGGAAGGGAGAAGGAGAGAGAAACATCGATGAGAGAGAATATCGATTGGCCGCTTCCTGTGTGCCCCACAGTGGGGATCGGGCCCACAACCTGGGCATGTGCCCTGACCGGGAATTGAACCTGTGGCCTCTTGGTGCAGGGGTCAACACTCAACCACTGAGCCACACCGGCCAGGCAACATTTCCCTAGTTTAGAAGTTTGACTAAGTAAAACATCTCTGAATCTCTCAAGATTTTTTAATTTCACAGCACTGAATGAAATATACCTTTATATTCCAGTGGTACAAATGAAGACAGAATAAGGTAAATAAGAATCAATAATTTATCCTGGCCAGGGTAGCTCAGTGGTTAAGCGTCAACCCATGCACCAAGAGGTCACCTGTTCAATTCTCAGTCAGGGCACATGCCCAGGTTGTGGGCCAGATCCCCAGTGGGGGGCATGCAGGAGGCGGCCAATCGATGTTCTCTCTCATCGATGTTTCTATCTCTCTCTCCCTTTCCCTTCCTCTCTCTCTAAAATCAATAAAGAAAAAAAAAGAATAATTTAAATGGAAAAGTCAGCCCTGGCTGGTTTTGCTCAGTGGTTAGAGCAGTAGACCGAAGGATCGCAGGTTCAATTCCTGTCCAGGGCACATACCTGGGTTGCAGGTCCCATCACTGGCCCCAGTCGAGGTCGTGCAGGAGGCAGTCAACCGATGTGTCTCTCTCACATGTATGTTTCTCTCTCTCCCTCCCTCCTTTCCACTTTATCTAAAAATCAATTGAAAAATATGCTTGGATGAGGATAATAAATAAATAAATGGAGAAGTCAGATTTCAAATTAAACTTTAAAGTGTATGAAAATGCGTTGCATAAGAAATCTATATAAAATTAGTTTAATATGTTAATGCTCACAGATTTCATTACATTACCATTTATGTTGTTGGAAGAGTGTAATAAGTCACAGCAGATACTGTACTATCTCAGACTCATTTTCTTGCCAAGTGCTCTACTGCTACATGAAAGGAATTACTTGTGATATAGAGATTTTGTTGTTATCTCTTCGTATAAAAGTAAGAAATTTCAGAGTTAAGGATAAATCATTCAGGAATCTATGTTCACTGATAAGGTTTTAAAGAAAGTCTTACCAAGTGAAGGGGAATGCTCTGAAGCAGAAGGATTATTAAGAAATCATTAAAATGTTAATCTAGCTTTTAAAAACAATTCTTTTATCTCCAAGTGTAAAAGGGTGTTTGCTTATTTGCTGTCTATTTATTCTACATAAGGTAAATCATTTGGGAATTAAAAAGGAAATGGTTGAATAATTTAGTTACACAAGCGAATATTTTAGTTTCTTTTCATATTAACTGGGCTTGAATTTCTTTTTAAAAACTTACCTTAGATTTGTAACATTGAAAGTTATGTTAATTTAATTTAACACATAGATAATTTTGCTCTAAATAAAAACAGCATACATGTTCATTATTTTTGGTGAGAAATAATCAATAATATGAAAAAGTAACCTACAAAATGAAAGAAAATATTTGAAAATTATATATTTGATAGGGGGTTAATATCCAAAATATAAAAGGAACTCACACATCTTGATAGCAAAAAAAAATCCAATTTGAAAAAATGGACAGAGGAACTGAGCAGACATTTTCCCAAAGAATATATAACAAAATGGGCAATAGGTACATGAAAAGATGCTCAACGTCACTGGTCAGGGAAATGCAAATCAAAACCACATGGAGATATCACCTCATACCTGTTAGAAGGCCTATCATCAACAAGACAAGAAATAACAAATCTTGGTGAGGATGTGGAGAAAAGGGAACCTTTGTACACTGTTGGTGAGAAACTCAATTTGGTTCAGGCACAATGGAAAACAGTATGAAGGTTCCTCGAAAAATTAAAAATAGAACTACCCTATGATCCAGCAATCTCACTTCTGGGTATATATACAAAGGAAATGAAATCAGTGTCTTGAAGAGTTATTTGCATTCCCATCTTTATTGCAGTAGTAGTTGCAATATCCAAGATATGGAAACAGTGTGTCTTTCAACAGATGAATGGATAAAGATGTGAGTGAGTGAGTGTGTGTGTGTGTGTGTGTGTGTGTGTGTGTGTATAATTCAGGCACAAGAAAGAAGGAAATTCTGCCATTTGCAACAACATGGATGGACCTAGAGAGTATTATGCTAAGTGAAATAAGGTAAAGACAAATACTACATATCATTTATATGTGGAAACTAAAGAACTCAAATCATAGCCCTGGCCGGTTTGGCTCAGCAGTTAGAGCATCGACCTGCGGTGCAGAGAGACCCCAGTTCGGTTTCCGCTAAGGGCACGTACCTCGGTTGCAGTTTGTCCCCAGCCTTGGTTGGGTCGTGTGGGAGGCAGCCACTCGATGTGTCCCTTTCACGTCGATGTTTCTCTCTTTCTCTCCCTCCCACTCTATCTGAACAAAAATGGAAAAATGTCCTCAGGTGAGGATAAAAAAAAAAGAAAAGAACCAAATCATAGAACCAAAGGGAAGAATGGTGGTTGCCAGGGTTGTGGGATGGAGTGATGTTGGCTAAAGGGTACAAATTCCAGTTATCAGATGAATAAGTTCTGGGGATCTAATATATTAGATTATAGTTAAAAGTACTGTATTATATACTTAAAAGTTAAGAAAGTCGATCTTAAATGTTCTCACCACAAAAATAGAAATGGTGGTTATGTGAAGTGGTAGAGGTGTTAGCTAACGCTACTGTGGTAATCATTTTGCAATATGTAAGTGCATCAAATCAACACATTGTACACCTTAAATTTACACAATATTATATGTCAATTATATTTCACAGCTAGAAAAGTAAATTAATAAATAAATGTACAAAGGAAGAAAGAAGTAATTGTGAGCTAGGGCGGTTGCAGAGAACTTTTTGAAAAAGGTAGGCTTTGAACAGGACTGCAAAGGGAAACTAGAACTTAAACAAGGAAAAGAATGGCATTTCCTATCTGGTTAATGAATGGTGTTAAGATGCAGAGAAATAAATAGAAATACTGGCATATGGGAGTGGGCAATACATGCAGCAGTTTGTTTAGGGGGCAAGAATTTATATGAAGGAGCAGTGGTAGAAGTTGAAATGTACTACGTTCAGGCTAAGGAGCCACTGATGATTTTTTAGTACAGAGAAAAGGACATGAGCAAAGGGGTATTTTTCAAGATAGTGTTTTGCTAGCAGTGTAGAACATGTTTTGTGGAGACAGAGTAGCTAGAAAGCTCTTGCCTTAACCTAATTGTGAGACAATGAAGACATAGCATAGAGTATTACTAGCATTGCAAAAAGATGTAATAGATGTTAGATTTGGTGTCTCTGATACATTTAGGGCACAGGAATGGCTCTCAGTCTCTCAGATTTGAGACACTAAAATGATCATGCCTTTAACAGAAATAAAATAGTGGCCTTAATGCTAGACATTTTTCAGTGTCAACTCATGGTCGTTGGTGCCAATTTAGTGCCAACAGGAATTCCCAATTTGGGGTGCAGTGAAGAAGAAGTTTGATTCAGTGCAAACAGCTTAACTGTGATATAGCAAGGCTGTGAGAATAGCATGGCTCTGAGGCAAGGTGGCTCTGGGGTGAAGCCTCTCTCCCTCTAGACTGCTCTGGTTTGTTCCACCTGCTACACCTGCTGCAGTCTGCTCTTCTCCACTCTGCCCTAGCCAAAGGGGAGCTGGCTTATATAGAAAGAAGCCCCTGTTCCCAGTCCCTGATTGGTCTGTGCTCATGCAAATGAGGACTCCAGATCCTCAAATATGATTGCTCCAAAAGGCACTATCCTGATTGGTCAGAATGGAGCTGTTCTGGTTGGTCAGTGAAGATGCTGATGGGGTTATAGCTGTATAGTTCCAATTAGACAAGGAAAGTCTCAGTCGTATTGATTGAAATACGTATCTTCTTTCTTAGGGTCCACACCAGTGATCCTGAAAGGTGTTATTTCAGTTCGTTTTGATACAAAAAGTAAAAAATGTATCATTCAGTTTCATGATGAAGCTGAAATTAATCTTTGAAATGTAAAATATTAATCACTACTTTAATTGTATACATATATATCTTCTAAAAATAAATTCTGCATCTGACTGAGTGGTAAAGACTATGTATTAAGGTTAAATCAAACAAGTATGCATTCTTTATGGAAAAGTTGATTAAATTGACTTCCTGATTAGTGATTAAAATTGACTCTTCCTGATTAGTGATTTAAATTGACATGATTTATTCCATTAATGCAAAGATTCTGTGCCCTCTGGGGTCTCTCTGGAAGGGCAAGACAGCTCACTGACAGCAAGGACTGGAACATTGCCAAGCCAGTCCCAGAACTCAGCCCACTTTGTCTAAAAATTAAAGCCAATAGAAAGTTCTTTGAGGCTCCATGACAACATAAGAATGTATGGGTGTCATTTATGAACCAACATGGAGTTAAAAAGCAGGAAGTCAATTATATATTTAGTCTCACACTTTTTGTAATTGTCTCATGGCTATTATATATTCGGTTGTGTAACGTTGGCTAATTGGTTTGTGTCAATAATAGAGTCTTCCTTATATTATTGCCAGATTGTTTGCTTCACATGCATCAGACACGGCATTTCTAAGTAAATCGGAAGCTCCTGAGGACAGGGACTATGCTTCTGTTTTGTTTCCTCCCAGTGAATAGCATGAGACCTGGGACATGGCTATATAGAAGTAGAAGGAGGTATTTTAGAATAGTTGAATCTGGATCTATAGTACTATTCTGAACCTCTGGAACACTTTGCATTCCCTAACTGTATTGTAAATGTCAACTTACACCAGTAACATAACTTTATATTCCTATTAGAATTGTTCTCAGAGATACTATTTGTATATAATCATGCAGGATACAAATTAGAAAGTAGAAAGATATACTTATCTGTAAAATAAGAGGATCTGACTTATTAATTATCTATTCTTGGCTTTTACTTGGGCTCCCCAATTAAACTCACTGACCTCAAAGTTTCCTTACCTGGGAACTAGGACAATAATTCCTACCTTGGCAACTGGTTATGATGATTAATAATATGGCAGTATCCTAGCAGTACCAGTTCTTTGGAGTTAGAACATGTAACCCATTGTCCACTTTGTTGACCTGTGCTACAGGGATGATAATATCTATTTCTCACAAATCTGTTCACAAATTCTGGTTCTGAGTAGCAATATCCATGACTGATACTAAGATATTGTTAAGGTACCTTTATTCACAGTGTGTTTTCATCAGCATCTTATTTACACATCTGCCTTTCATCTTGCTTTGTGTGTGTTTTTTCCCCCTTTTTGTTGATTTTAGAGAGAGAGGAAGGGAGAGGGAGAGAGAGAGAGATATAAACATGGATGAGAGAGAACATTGATTGGCCGCCTCCTGCATGCCCCCCACTGGGGATTGGGCCCACAACCTGGGCATGTGCCCTGACCTGGAATCAAACCAGCGACCTCTTAGTGCAGGGGTCGATGCTCAGCCACTGAGCCACACCAACTGCGCAGTTTTGCATTTTGTTTAAATTTTGAATTTCATGCAGAGTAATGTGGAGGCTCTGAAATTTTTGCTTTCTGGGTTTTTTGTTGTTGTTTACTTAAGGCTGTGCCATCTAATTATTGCAGCTCCTTAAAAAGAATCTCCATTAATGAAATAATTATTTTCTAAGTGTTTTCTCACCTCTTTTCTTTAGCCTACAGGAGGGACTGAGTAAAAAGAAAGTAAATTGGTAGGCCAGTATTTTCTGGGAGCAAAAAGCAGTTAAGTGTCACTCTTTAAATATCTTTATCTAATCTTCTTTTCTCTGATTTTCTTTTATTCTCAGCTGTTCTTTCTCCTATTTGTTATCTTCCTGAGTCTTACTCTGTCTCTTGTAGGCCTGACTCCAATCTTTATTTTTAACTCTAATGTTTTTAAGCCTGCCTCTCCTCCCCTTGATATTATATTGTTCTATGCAATATTTAGCTCATCTGTTTCTTCTGTCATCCTTGAATGAAGAGAAAGTGAGCCTGATTTGGTATCTTTACAACAGGTACAATATTTTAATGCATTATTTGTCAAAAGAATATGGAATACTAAACACAAGGAAGATTAAAGATTCTAAATAATTTGGCCCTGGCCTGTGCGGCTCACTAGTTGAGCATCGACCCATGCACCAAAAGGTCCCAGTTTGATTCCCAGTCAGGGCACATACCAGGTTGTGGGCCCGATCCCCAGTAGGGGGCATGCAAGACATAGCTGATCCATGTTTCTCTCTCATCAATGTTTTTATCTCTCTGTCCCTTCCTGTTTCTCTAAAACTCAATTTTAAAATATTTTTTTTAAATGATCCTAAATAAGTTGGTAAAGATTTATTTTATTTTAAGGATCTAACAAAGAACTTTTATTTAAATACATTTTTTATTTACTTTATTTTTATTGTTGACACTAGATGTCCCCATTTCCCCTCCTTAGCTCACCTCTACCCAGCCCCCACCTCCCTTTAAATACATTTTTAAAAAGAGGCTATTAAAGTAGAGTAACTATTTATTAATTTTGTATACAGGTATGTATATGTATAATTTTAATTGTTTGGATATTGTTTGCATCTGATATGTAAATTTTATGTATTAAATGAGTTATTGTTAGTGATTAATAGTGAATAGAATAGCTTAAGAATTGTGTTACTGTTTATTGAAGGTAAATTCTAGAAATAATAACATGAAACTGTACTTCCTAGTTACTCCCAGGGTCTGATTCTGCCTTGTATATAATCTTCACTAAATCATAGCAGAATATTTTTCAGCAAATTATGATTTAAATACCTTGTTGGAAGAGAAGGGATTAGTCGAACCACGTAAATGTTCTTCTTGAAGATTTTTCCTGGCATTGAGTAAGAGCTTGGATCAAAAAACAAAACTCAACCATATGCTGCCTTCAGGAGACACATTTCAGCTGCAAGGACAAATATAAACTCAAAGTAAAAGGGTAGAAATTATTCTCCAATCACATAGCATCCAGAGAACAGTGGATGTAGTCATATTCATATCTGACAAAATAGATTTCAAGATTTAAAAAGGTAACAAGAGACAGAGATGAACATTTTATAATAATAAATAGGACACTACATCAAGAAGACATACATGTCTTAATATATATGCACCCAATCATGGAGCACCAAAATATGTGAAGCAACTAGTCACAGCACTAAAGGGATAGACAGATCAAAATGCAGTAATAGTTGGGGACCTTCATACCCCATTGACAGCTCTAGACAGATCATCCAAACAGAAAATACATAAAGAAATATTTGGCCTGCCCTGGCCAGTTTGGCTCAGCAGTTAGAGAGTCGGCCCAAGGACCAGTGAGTCACAGGTTCAATTCCTGTCAAGGGCACATACCTCGGTTGTGATTCATTCCTGGCCCTTGTTGAGGTCGTGCAGGAGGCAGCCACTCACGTGTCCCTCTCACGTTGATGCTTCTCTCTCTCTCTCTCACTCTCACTCTCTCCCCCCCCCTTCCACTTTATCCCATGAGGATAAAAAATGTATGTATACACACACACACACACACACACACACATTGGCCTTAAATAACACACTAAACCAAATGGACATAATTGACATTTACAGAGCCTTTCAACCCAGAACATCAGATTATTCCTTCTTCTCCAGTGCACATGGACCATTCTCAAGGATAGACTATATGTTGCAACACAAAATGAGCCTCAACAAATTTATGAAGATAGAAATCATATCAAGTGTATTGTCAGCCACAATGCTCTGAAATTGGAAATGAACTGCAAAAAGGAAGTGAAGAAAAACAACAAATATGTGGAGGTTACACAGCATCCTTCTAAAAAACAAATAGGTCAAAGATGAAATGAAAGAAGACATTGAACAATACCTAGAGACAAATGAGAATGACAATACAAAATATCAAAATTTTTGGATACAGCAGAAGTGGTAATAAGAAGGAAGTTCATATCATTACAGGTTTATCTCACAAAACAAGAAAAATCCCCACAAACAACTTAACATTATATTTTAAAGAACTAGAAACACATGAACAAGCGTATTCCAAATTCAGCAGAAGAAAGGAAATAATAAAATTTAGAGCAGAGCCCTGGTTGGTGTGGCTCAGTTGGTTGGGCATAGTCCCATGCACTGAAAGATTGCTAGTCTTATTCCCAGTCAGGGCATATGCCTGGGTTGTGGGATCGATCCCCAATAAGGGGCAAGCAGGAGGCAGCTGAGTGATGTTTCACTCTCACATCAATGTCTCTCTTTGTCTCTCTGTCTCTGTCCCTCCCTCCCTTCCTCCACGTTTCCTTCCTCCACGTTTCCTTCCTCCCTCCCTCTACCCTACCTCCCTTCCTCCCTCCCTTCTCCCTCCTTCCCTCCCTCACTCCCTCACACTCTATCTGATGATAAATGGAAAAATATCCTTGGGAGAGGACTTAAAAAAAAATTATAGCAGAATTAAATGAAATAGAAAACAAAATGACAACACAAAAAATTAATATAACGGAGAGCTGGTTCTTTGAAAAACTTAATAAAACTGACAAATCTATGGCTAGAGTCACTAAGGAAAAGAGAAAAAGACTCAAACAAAATCAGAAATTAAGTTACAGTGGACACCACAGAAATACAAAGGATCATACAAGAATACTGTGAAAGACTATATGCCATCAAATTCAATAACCTAGAAGAAATTGACAAGTTCATAGAAATATATAACCTTCCTAGATGGAATTATGAAAAACTGGAAAATCTAAATCACCAATCAATAGTGAGGAAATTGAAACAAATATCAAAAACCTCCCACAAGGTAAAAGTCCAGGACCAGAGGGCTTCACTAGTGAATTATCCCAAATGTTCAAAGTAGATTTAATGCCTATCCTTCTCACTCTTCCAAAAAATTGAAGAAGCGATACTTCTTAACACATTTTACGAGGCCAACATAACCCTGATACCGAAACCTGCTAAGAATAACACAGAAAAAGAAAACTACGGACCAATATCTCTGATGAGTACAGATGCAAAAACTCTAAACAAAATACTACCAGATAGAATACAATATATTAAAAACTTAAAACATGCCTTGGCTGGTTTGGTTCAGTGGTTAGAGCATTGGCCCGAGGACCAAAGAGTTGTGGGTTTGATTCTGGTCAAGGGCACGTACCTCAGTTGCAGTTCAATCTCCAGCCCTGGTCGAGGTCATACAGGAGGCAAGTTAACCAATCAATGTGTCTCTCTCACATCAATGTCTGTCTGTCTGTCTGTCTGTCTGTCTGTCTGTCTGTCTCTCCCTCTCTCCTTCCCTCCCTCCCTCCCACTCTATCTGAAGATAAATGGAGAAATATCCTCAGTTGAGGATTTAACAAAAAAAGTTAAAACATCATGATCAAGTGGGGTTCATTCCAGGAGCATATACATATACAAATCAATCAATGTGACACGCCACATTTACAAAATAAAAGATAAATTTTCTAAAAAAATAATCCTAGTTACAAAGAAATGCAGCTTTCAAGTAGCGTAATAATGATTCAATTTATAACTTGCAATTATTATCTTATTCTGTCTAGAAAAGAAAATACATTGAAATTTTCTTTTTTTTCAAAAATTTCAAAGTTATGTTTATATATTTTATTTTTCCCTCTTGATAGAGCTTATTCTCACAGAATTATTTTGTAATCTTGTTTAAAAACCAATTCCACCAATAACTGACTTTGAATTTCCTGGGTTCCACTGTTTATGATTCAATCTTTTATGTCTGTTCCTCACATGCAGTAAACCAAACACCCTCATCATTCAACCAAATGATGAGTACCCACTGTGTTTGTTACACACTGCATGAGATGCACGTGTGACTGATACTGGAAAGTCTGGAAGCCTAGTCACTGTGCATACAGGTATTTGAGGGGGGTTCTACAATAGCAGTGTGTATTATGGTAGTACAGTGGGAATCAGAAAGAACAATAGATTTGGCATCAGCAAACCGAGGTTCTAGCTCCAGCATGTCATATGAGCCAGTTTCCTCATCTGTTAAATGAAGCCACTGAATTAACGTCTCTGATTACTGTTTTTTGGTCCAGTGTTGGCCCAAAAGTCTTGTTTAGGCACATCAGGATATTAAACTAAAATTTGGAGTTCTGGGGGGTGACCAACTCTTCTGATGGTTTTATAAATTAAAAAAATCGAATGTTAATACAGTTTTTTTTTTCTAGTGATTTTCAGGTTTTCTGTGAAACAGTTTTATGTTTCATAGATTCTAACTCATACATCCTTAAGTGAAAAGTTGCCTTTGCTTTCATCTGGGAATAGGAATGGTCCTACAACTTTAATTGTATTATGACTTTTATTTTTCTTTTTGTTTCTAGTCTGCGTGTTAGGCGAAACTATTAAAACTTTTTTCAAAAGTAGATATGGACTCCCTTCTCCAACATAAAAGCTCCTTTCCATTTCCATTGTGATTTAAAGGGAACATCTTTGTTTATAAATGAGAGAGCTTTGGAATGCAATATCTAAAAGCTAGTAGGACCTATATATGTATTAAAGAAAGTGTATTAATAGTTAACCCTCCAAAATAGAAACATCAGGCTCAGATGGGTTCACTGGTGAATTATACCAAATATTTAATGAAGAAATTGTACCAATTATCTATAATATCTTCCAGAGAATTGTAGAGGGAATACTTTCTAATCTGCTTTATAAGGCCAGCATTACCCTACTACTAAAACCACACAAAGACCAAGAAAGGAAAACTACATGCCAATGTTTCTCATGAATATAGATGCAGAAATCCTCAACAAATATTAACAAATTGATCCAACAATGTATGAAAAGAATTATATGCCCGGTTGGTGTGGCTCAGCGGTTGAGCGTCGACCTATGCACCAACAGGTCACCAGTTCAATTCCCGGTCAGGACACATGCCCAGTTTGTGGGCCTAATCCCCAGTGGGGGGCACACAGGAGACAGCTGATCGATGTTCTCTCTTATCCCTGTTTCTGTCTCTCCCTCTCCCTTCCTTTTTCTCTAAAATCAATAAGGAAAAAAAATTTTTTGTAAAGAATTATATACCACAACCAAGTGGTATTTATTCCATGTATACAGGGCTTGTTCAATATTTGAAATACAATTAATGTAATCGATCACATATATGAACAAGCTAGAGAAGAAAAATTGTATGATCATATAAATAGGCAAAGAAAAAGCATTTGACAAAATCTAATACCCCTTTATGATTTAAAAACACTTTTAGCAAGCTAATTTTAGAAGGAAATTCCTTAATTTGATAAATAACAGATACCAAAACACCTACAACTAACATCATACTTTTTAAATTCAGTTATTGAGGTGACATTGGTTAATAAAGTTATACAGGTTTCAAGTGTACAGTTCTGTAATACATTATCTGTATGTTGCATTGTGTGCTCACCATCCAAAATCTTCAGCCTCCCTCACTTCCCTTCCCCTCTGGTAACCACCATAACTATTGTCTGTGTTTATGAGTTCTTTTGTTGTCAGCTCTGAAACCAGCACAAATTTGAATCACTAACTTCCTATTCTAGTAAAACCCTATATCTGGATTGAGAATGAGTCAGTAGACTCATTGTGAAAGATAGCCATTGGAATCCAATCTATTCCACACTCAGCAACAAATATTATTTAGGTGTATAGTATCACTCAAAATTAAAATGCAGTGACAATTTGAGTCTTTTCTTCTTTGCTTTCTTATTTCACTTTTATCTTTTTCTTTTACTTCTTTTCCTTCCTGTTTATTTCCAATTGTTTTATTTTTCCTTCTTTCTTTCCAGCTTTCCTTTCTTCTCTACTTCCCCTTTTCTTTGCCCTTTTCTCCCATGCATCAATAGAGATATGTTAATAGAAGGAATAACCATAATTTTTTCCTTTGTAGACAAAATATATACAAGTCAAAAAGCCTATAATCTATCACCATCTAATTGGAGCTTCTGTGTTGTCAGCACATGTACTGGAAAAAAGGTAAAAAGAGATTTTTTTAACGTAGTGAGAAAATTCTATTACCTGGGCCCAAATGTCCACCTTTGCTCATTATGAAAATTATCTAAATACAAAGATGGAAGTAAGACTGTGCTCTAAGAAATACCTTCTGCAGAAAATCCCTTTGACTTCAAAGCCATGAACTTCAGGCAAAAGCCAGAGTTTTTCAGGTTGGCTGTCACACTGACAGTTGGGCCTGTTGAAATTCCTGATTAAGGGAAGAGTGAAATGTCACAGTAGCTGTTGGGGTTAAACACAGCTAAACATGATGGTGGCAGTAATACAGTTTTATATTTCTTCCTGAGTGAGGCACTCAGTTCTCTCGCAGGTTGATAAGACTGAGAAATCTCCATTGACTTTTAGGGTTATTTTTCACCTCTATTATTTTCATTTTTCCTTAGGATATAGGCAGACGAGAATGGGCTATGAAGACTTTTGGTGGTTTAAATCTTTTACAAGATGATGATCTAGCCCTTTAGTTTTGAGATTGGTATACTGTGAGTATATATATTTATCACACATAGTCTCTATCGACTGGCCGCCTCCTGCACGCCCCCCTCTGGGGATTTGGCCCACAACCTAGGTATGTGCCCTGACCAGGAATCAAACCGGTGACTTCTTGGTGCAGAGTTGACGCTCAGCCACTGAGTTACACCAGTGAGGCAGCCATATCCTTTTATAAAGCCACTGAAGTGATGTCAAGGTCTGAAGCCAGCACATTCTGGTTCTAGGGAATCAATGGTTATTTCCTTGAAGAGTTGGCCTGACAAAAGACCTTGAAAAGTAGGGAGTGATAATAGTGTGATTGCCCTGAGTGACCCCAACTCTTTCCTGGAAGTTAGGCATTAACTTCCTCTCAGATATTACTTCCCCATATGTGGTGAACAGAAAGACTGACACTTTGACTGATGAGCAATGTGCCCTTGATTAACCAGTGTGGTTGAGCAGCCATGACTCAACAAAAAGCAACATGTATCCTAACAAATGAAAATATAACTTTTGGTTCATTTTCCCTTCTTTTTAAACCCTACCTATAGGTGGCTTTCACATGGCCCCTGTTTCTTGGAGAACACAGAACTCTGCCCAGAAAGGAGGCTTATACCATGCACAGTTCCATTCTTCTAATTCTTTTTTTTTTTACTCCTCACTCAAGGACATTTTTCCATATTTTTGTTCAAATAGAGTGGCAGGGAGAGAGAAAAAGAGAGAAAGAGAGAGAAACATCGACGTGAAAGGGACACATTGAGTGGCCGCCTCCTGCATGACCAACCAGGGCTGGGGATAAACTGCAACCGAGGTACATGCCCTTAGCGGGAACTGAACCCAGGTCTCTCTGGACTGCAGGCCAATGCTCTAACCGCTGAGCCAAACCAGCCAGGGCCCATTCTACTTGTTACTGAACCGTTCTCTCTGGGATTGCTGGCAATTGGAACTCACAGGAAACACTCTACTTTGACCTTGTGTTGATTGAGCAGCTGGTATTGTTAAGCAAACCTAAAGGAAACTTTTGGGCTTTGTTCCTGTCTCTCATACAGTTAAAAAGGAATCCAGACTGGGTAGATCTTTTTTTTATTATTTTATTTTTTTCTTTATTGATTAGAGAGAGAGGAAGGGAGAGGGAGAGAGAGATAGAAACATTGATGAGAGAGACCATTGATTAGCCACCTCCTGCATGCCCCTACTGGGGATTGGGCCCACAACCTGGGCATGTGTCCTGACTGGGAATTGAACCAGTGACCTCCTGGAGCATGGGTCAGCACTCAACCACTGAGCCACACCGGTCAAGCAGAATGCATGGATCTTAAAGGGCCTTTGAAGACCATCTAGTTCAGCCCCTCATAGTATAGATGAAAATTCAAGCCCAGAGTTGAAAAAAGGAACTTGCTCCAGGTTACGCAGTGAGATACTGGTGGCCCTCTACCTTCAGAAGAATGTTTTTTCTACTTACTTTTACATTAAGGAGGAGTCTGACAGGCATATGTGTTCAAACTAATTGTGTGTTTATCAATATTTTCACATATTCCATATGGTTCAACTTTTTTTAAAACTTTATTTTGGATTAATTTTATATTTACATAAAAAGTTGCAAAAATAGTACATAGAATTCTCATAGTCTTCACCCAGTTATCATTTTACATTACTATGGTAGATTTATCAAAACTAATAAACCAACATTGGTATATTACTATTAACTCCAAATTTCATTCATATGTCACGTTTTCTTTAGTAATGTCCTTTTTTAATTTTTTTTATTTATTTTTATCCTCACCCTAGGACATTTTTCCATATTTTGTTCAGATAGAGTAGGAGGGGGAGAGAGAGAGAGAGAAACATCGACATGAAAGGGACACTTCGAGTAGTTGCCACCCACACAACCCAACCAGGGCTGGGGACAAACTGCAGGTACATGCCCTTAGCGGGAACCGAACCCGGGTCTCTGTGGACCACAGGCCGACACTCCAACTGCTAAGCCAAACTGGCCAGGGCTATAATGTCCTTTTTTCAAATGACAGGATTCAATCCAGGGTACCACGTTGCATTTAATCATCATATGTATTTAGTCTTCTCTAGTCTGTGATAATTTCCCCATTTTTTCCTGCTTTTTTGTAACTTTAATATTTTTATAGAGTACTAGTCAGATGTTTTGCAGAATGTCCCTTAAGTTGTGTTAGCCTGATGTTTTTCTAATGATTACACTAGGGTTATTGGATTTGAAGAAGTACTATAGAGATTAAGTGCCATTTTTATTCACATTATATCAAGAGATACATAATATCCACAAAACATCACTAGTAACTCACTACTTAACTTTGATTTCTTGGTTAATGTAGTGTTTGCCATGTTTGTCCACTGTAAAGTTACTATTTTTTTTAATTTCCCATTCTGTATTCTTTGGAAATAAGTTACTAACTTGCCCTTGTGGAATGAGTATCTACATCTGTTACTTAGAATCATCTGTAAGAAAGATCTGTCTCTTCTTTACCATTTATTTTTTATTCAATCATTTATTTATATGTGTATGAACTCACATATACACTTAAGTGCTGCATAATGATGTTTTAGTCAATGATAGATTGCATATAAAACAGTGGTTCAATAAGATTATTTATAATGGAGCTGAAAATTTCCTATCACCTAATGACGTTGCATTACTCATGTGTTTGTGGAGATGTGTAAACAAACCCACTGCAGTGCCCCGTATATAAAAGTATAGCACATAGCCCTGGCTGGTTTGGCTCAGCGGTGAGAGCAGCAGCCTGTGGATCAAAGAGTTGCGGGTTCAGTTCTGGTCAAGGGCACGTACCTCGGTTGGTTTGGTTCCCGGCCCTGGTTGAGGTCATGTGGAAGATAAGCAGTCAATGTATCTCTCTCACGTCAATGTCTCTCTCTCATGTCAATGTGTGTCTCTCTCTCCCTCCCTCCCACTCTATCTGAAGGTCTGACGATAAATGAAAAAATATCTTCAGGTGAGGATTTTAAAAAAGTATAGCACATAAAATTATGTACAGTATATAATAATTGATAATAATAAATGACTATGTTACTGGTTTATACATTTACTATACTATACTTTTTATTATTTTAAAGTGTACATTTTGTAATTATAAAAAAAGCTTTTTGTAAAACAGTATTCTGTCTTTTGCTGGCAACAACTTTATACATCTTTGTGATTACATCTCTTGATTGCAACTGTTTTCTCTTGTGCTTGATTTAATCTCATGTTGTTTTCTTCATCATGGTCCCTAAGCATACAAACCTACTGTTAATGTTGCTATTTAAGAGGCCACCTCAAGTGATTGACCTGGAAACAAATGAAAAGTGATTAAGGGGACTACAAAGGTAGAAAATCGGTGATGGTTATTGTTCATCAGTCAGACATGTCCCATTCCACCCTAGCTGTGATCTTGAAAAGCAAAAACAAAGTGATGGGATCTGTTAAAGGATCTGCTTCATTGAGGGAAATGAGACTAACAGCAACTTCAGAAAGGCCTGTCTCAGACGTGGGAAGTTTCTAGTGACCTGGATTAAAGACCAGACACATGAAGCATATCCTTCTTAGCACTATGATGATCACAGCCAAAGCAGAAGTTTGTGATATTGAAAGAAAGGCCTGCACCAGACTATTATGTTGAATTTACTGCTAGCTCTAGGTTGTTTACATGATTCAAGAATTGTTATTCATTTCATAATGTGAAAGAGGGTGGTGAGTTTCTGAGTGCTGACGTGAAGGCAGTTGAAGAATTTCTGGAAACTATAGATAAGCTGATTAGAGAGAAAAATTACTTGCCAGAGGAAATATTCAATGTGGATAAAACCTCTTTATTCTGGAAAGGAATGCCTGAAAGTTCTTGTATCTATAAAGAGGCCAGTTAATGCCAGGCTTCAAGGCTTTTAAGGACAGGATAACAGTCTTGCGTGGGGGCAACACTGTAGGCTACAAATTGAAACCCTTTGTGATCTGGCACAGTGAGAACCCCAGGGCCTTCAAGCGTATCAGTAAGCGCTCACTGCCAGTGTACTACAGGAGCAATGAGAGGCCATGGACGATTCGGCTCTTCCTCTAAGATGCGCCCCAGAATCGCTCTGCTAGTGAAATGGGAAAGTACTGTTAGAATAGCATACCTTTCAGGATTTTTGCCTATTGTTGATATTTCTAGATATGCTCCTTTACTTCGTGGTCTTCCTCCCAATATCAAAGTGGCTATATCTCCCTCCAAACACCACCTTTTTTGTCCAATCAGTTGATCAAGGAGCTACAGCAGTTGTTAAGGCTTACAGTCTGAGGGGCACCTTTGCCCAGGTTGTTGCTGCAAATGAGGAAGGCACTCGTGCAATTCTGGAAGGATTACAGCATCTATAACTGCATCAGAAACCTTGCTTGGGGTTGGAATAGTGTCACCAAGGAAGGTGTGAATGGCATCTGAAAGACTATGTTCAAGAGCTGCATCCATGACTTCAAAGGAATTGCCAAGGATGAGAAGGTTACAAAAATCAACAGGGTTGTGGTTGAGATGGCAAATACCTTTAACCTGGGTGTGGATGAAGATGACATGAGGAGCTCCTAGAGGTGGTTCCTGAAGAGCTGACTAATAAGGAGTTGTTGGAACTGGAACAGGAACTCAAGAGCTAAAGACGAGAAAAGGAAACTGCAGGAGAAGAAGAAAAAAAAAAAACGTTTAAGAAAATTCACAGTGAAGGGCTGAGCAGAAGCTTTTGAAGACTTCAACAAGCTCCTTATAAAGTTTGAAAACACAGACCCCAACTCAGAAAGATTTTCATTAATAGAGAGGGATATTCATGGTGCATTATCTCCTTACAAGCAAATCTATGATTAAAAAAAGAAAGAAACAATCTAAGAAAATCACCTTGCACGTATTTATAAGAGTGACACCTCAAGAAGAGCCTCAGGGTGGTCCTCCAGGAGGTGTTCCAGAAGAAGACATTGTTGTCATAGGAGATGACAGCTCCATGAATGTTAGTGCCCCGAAGACCTTCCAGTGGGAACAGATGTGAAGGTGGAAGATAGTGATATTGATAATCCTGACCCTGTGCAGGCCCAGGCTAATGTGTGTTTGTGTCTTAGTTTTTAACAAAAAAAGTTTAAAAAGAAAAAAAATTCAAAATGGAGAAAAGCTTAGAGGATACTAACCTATATCTGTAATTGTTTCTGTATCTTCTATCTATTCATCTTTATATATATTAAGCTAAACATGAGTTGGTACTTATGTGTTCCAACTCTAATCTAGTACTACAGGTTCATTCTAATTTTTTTTCTTGTTTATTGCTAACTTCCCTCTCTAACACTGAGCAACCTGGCTTTCACTATTCACCATCCATTTATTTATTTGTTCAACACCAATATACATGTAAAGTAGTTTCAGAATTTTTCACTTATACCCCATAAGAAACAAATTTATCAACTGGAGTACAGTGTTATATATGGTTCTTTTTTATTTTTATTGATTGATTGGTTTGAGATAGAGAGAAAAGGAGAGATAGAGATAAAGGGCGGGGGGGGGGGCAGCTATTTCTTGTTCTACTTATTTATATATTCATTGGTTGATTCTTGTATGTGCCCTGACCAGGGATCAAACCCACAATCTTGGTGTATTAGGACAATGCTGTAATCAATTGAGCTCCCTGGCCAGGGCTGCCGCTTTTGTCTTTACCCTCATAGTTTCCAGACAAAAGACAGTTTTCCAAAGTTAAGTCAATTTCATACCCACTCCCAGTGCAGCTGTGTGATCCAGTTAGATTCATTTGTCACAGTCTGTATTCTATCCTGGATCCCTTGACATTCTGGTTAATTTTTTATTTGCATACACTAAGGCTCATTCTCTGAATTATAGTTCTATATGTTTTGACAAATTTATAGTATCATGTACTCACCACTCTGGTACCATACAGAAGGGTTTTATGACTCTCAAAATTCCTCTGTGTATCCTCTTTGTTTTTAACCAGTCCCCTTTCCCCCCAACAGCTGAATGGTATGGTACATCTATATTTAAATCACTAACTTTTAACACAGTTCTTTCCAAGAAGTCTAGCCTGCGAATGTGTGTATAGTGCAGTAGGGTATCTGCTACTGAGCTTGCTTGCAGTAGAGATCACTTTCATACCGTATTCCATATGGATGGAAAATGGAACATCCACAAGATGTCTCCTCCCAAAGGCACTGGGAAGATGAACTTTCTGAAAATGACCACTAGATGTCAGGGTACTTGCTGACAACCCTGAAAACTGAAAATCCTTGGAAGATTCTCGGAGACTTAAAATTTTATCACCATCCCCTCTTCTCTTTTCTTGGTAAAGGGATATTTGACACAATATCAGGAAATAGAATACAAAATTTCTGGCTCCTAGCATATACCTCCCTGCTGATTCAGGAAGTTACTCTTGGGTTTCATGTTGGCAAGCATTCCAACAGATAAAGCTGTGTAATGATAAACTTTGATAATAATTATTAGATAATAATTTTTTACCTGGAATGGGGTATGCAACATGACATTATGTTTGTGCCCCTTGCAGACCTCACATCAAAGTAGAAGAAGCTTGGAACCTTGATGCCTGGATTCTAATGCAAGCTATCCATTGTTCAACCTCTCTTAGCCTCCTATTCATCATCTGTAAAATAGGAATAATAATATATTCCCATTCACACTCACAGGGTTGTTGGCAGAGATCAACATAAGATTAATAATAAGAAATAGCCCTGGCCGGTTTGGCTCAGCGGTTAGAGCGGCGGCCTGCGGTCCTGAGAGACTCGGGTTTGGTTCCCACTAAGGGCGCATACCTCGGTTGCAGTTTGTCCCCGGCCCTGGTCGGTCGTGCGGGTGGCAGCCACTCGATGTGTTCCTTTCGCATCGATGTTTCTCTCTCTCTCTCTGTTCCTCTCTCTCCCTCCCACTCTACCTGAACAAAAAATGGAAAAATGTCCTCGGGTGAGGATAAAAATATATATATATAAAAAAATAATAATAATAATAAGAAGAAGAAATATATTAAAGTACTTGATAAATTTAACATCACACAAATGTAAGTTATTAATGATTAATGATTAAATCAGACAATATAAAATGATATACACTAGGTGGTATCATACATTAATAAATCAGTCTTGAAGTACAATCTATTTTCTTATCAGGACAAGTAGATATTTACTTTTATAGATCATATTTTTTATTTATTCATTATTTTATTTTATTTTTTACTTTTAAATTATATTTTATTTTTCCATTACAGTTGACATCCAATATATTAGTTTCAGGTATATGTCCCAGTGCTTTTTTTTTTTTGGTACATGCCCCTAGTGAGAACTGAACCCGGGACTCTGGTCCGATGCTCCAACCGCTGAGCCAAACTGGTCAGGGCCCCAGTGATTATTATTCACTATATTCCCTACGCTGTACTTTACATCCCCATGACTATTCTGTAACAATCAATTTGTACTTTTTAATCCCTTAACCTTTTTCACCCATTCCCCCAACTCCCTCCCATCGGGCAACTGTCAAAACATTTTCTGTATCTTTGAATCTGTTTCTGTTCTGCTTGTTTGTTTATTTTGTTTTTAAGGTTCAATTGTTGATGTTTATTTTTTTTCTTTTTAAACTTATCTTTATTGTTGAATGTATTACAGAGGTCACTCCTTCCCTCCCCCTCCCAACTCATGCCCCTCTCCTGCCTTCCCCACACTATTGTCTGCCTCTATTGGTTATGCATATATGTATATAAATTATTTGGTTTTTCTCTTCCTGCTCCCCTCCTCCCTTCCTTTTGAGGTTCATCAGTCTAACAAACAACTTCTGCTTCTTTTTTTTTTTTCAATTTTTTTTTTTATCCTCACCCGAGGATATTCTTCCATTTTTTGTTTAGATAGAGTGGGAGGGAGGGAGGGAGGGAGAGAGAGAGAGAGAGAGAAACATCGACGTGAAAGGGACACATGGAGGGGCTGCCACCCACACAACCCAACCAGGGCCGGGGACAAACTACAACCGAGGTATGTGCCCTTAGCGGGAACCGAACCCAGGTCTCTCTGGACCTCAGGCCGACGCTCTAACCACTGAGCCAAACTGGCCAGGGCCAACTTGTGCTTCTTAATCCCTTCCCCTTTTTCACCCATCCCCCCAACTCCCCTCCCATCTGGCAACCAACAAAAATGTCTCTGTATCTATGAGTCTGTTTCTATTCTGCTTGCTCATTTTGTTTGTAGATAGATATGTGTTTATTGCCATTTTATTGTTCATATTTTTATTTTTCTTCTTCTTCAAGAAGACCTGTCAACATTGCATATAATACTACTTTGGTAATGATGAACTCCTTTAGCTTTTTCTTGTCTGGAAAACTCTCTATATGGCCATTGATTCTAAATGGTAACTTTGCAGGATAAAGTAATCTGGGTTATAGGTCCTTGCTTTTCATCACTTTAAATATTTCTTGTCACTCTCTCTGGCCTGCAAAGTTTCTTTTGAGAAATCGGCTAACAGTCTTATGGGAGCTCCCTTTTAAGTAACTAACTGCTTTTCTCTTGCTGCTTTTAAGATTCTCTCTTTGTCTTTAACCTTTTGCATTTTGATGATGATGTGTCTTGATGTGGGCCTCTTTGGGTTCATTTTGTTTGGTATTCTCTGTGCTTCCAGGGCTTGTATGTCTGTTTCCTTCACCAAGTTAGGGGAGTTTTCTGTCATTATTTTTTCAATAGGTTTTCAATTTCTTGCTCTCTCTCTTCTCCTTCTGGCACCCCCATGATGCCAATGTTTGTACACTTGCAGTTGTCCCAAAGGCTCCTTACACTACCCTTATTTTCTTGCATTCTTTTTTCTTTTTACTGTTCTGATTGGGTGTTTTTTGCTTCCTTATATTCCAAATTGATGGTTTGCTTCTTGGCTTCAGCTACTCTATTGATTCCCTGTAAATTATTCTTTATTTCAGTTAGTGCATCCTACACTTCTGACTGGTCCTTTTTTATGCTCTTGAGGTCCTCACTAAGTTCCTTGATGTTCTCACAAAGTTCCTTGAAATTCTCACCAAGTTCCTTGAGCAACCTTATAACATGTGTTTTGAACTCTGCATCTGATTGATTGCTTATCTCCATTTTGTTTAGTTCTTTTCCTGGAGTTTTATTATTTTATTTATTTTTGTTTGTTTGTTTGTTTGTTTTTTAGTTCTTTAAGTTGTAGGGTTAGATAGGCAATTAGGAATTTTTCTTGTTTCTTGAGGTAGGCCTGTAGTGCTATGAACTTTCCTCTCAGGACTGCTTTTGCTGTGTCCCATAGATTTTGTGCTGTATGTTCATTTTCATTAGTTTCCAGGAAGTTTTTAATTTCTTCCTTGATCTCCTTGGTAACCTAGTCATTGTTTGAGAACATGCTATTTAGCCTCCATGTGTTTGAATGCTTTTGCATGTTTTTGTAGTAATTGATTTCTAGTTTCATGCCACTGTGATCTGAGAAGATGCTTGATATGATTTCAATCTTCTTGAGCTTGTAGAGACTTAGTTTGTGTCCTAACATGTGGTCTGCCTTTGAGAATGTCCCAAGTGCACTTCAGAAGAATGTGAATTTTTCAGTTTTGAGGTGTAATTCTCTGTAGATATCTATTAAATCCATTTGATCTAGTGCATCATTTAGAGTCTCTGTTTTCTTGTTATTTCTTTTTTTTTTTTTGTAGAGGATCTATCCAGGGATGTCAGTGGAGTGTTGAAGTCCCCTGCTATGATTGTATTGCTGCTTATTTCTCTCTTGAAGTCCTCCAGAAGTTTTTAATATGTTTTTGTGCTCCTATATTGGGTGCATATATGTTTACCAAGGTTATATCTTCCTGTTGTATAGATCCTTCAATATTATGTAGTGGCCTTCATTTTGAAGTCCATTTTATCTGATATGACTATTGCTACCCCTGCTTTTTTTTTTTTTCCTTTCCATTTGCTTGGAAGACTTTATTCCATCTCTTCACTTTCAACCTATGTGTCTTTTGTTGTGAGGTGGGTCTCTTGTAAACAACATATATATGAGTCATACTTTCTTTTGTTTTTTAATTAATTTATTTTTGTTACAGATGTTACTCCTTCCCCCCCCCACACTGATTCCCCCTCCTTCTCCCTCCCCGCCCTGTCCCCAGCTTTGTTGTCCATGTCCATTGTTCATGCATATATGCATATAAGTTCTGTGGTTTATCTTCCCCCCCACCCCCTCTTCTGGGGATTGTCAGTCTGTACCCCACTTCCACGTCTCTGGGACTACCCCATTCCTCAGACTGTTATGTTCATTATATTCCACAAATAAGGGAGATCATATGATACTTGTCTCTCTCTGTTTGGCTTGTTTCACTTAGGATAATACTTTCTAGATCCCTCCATGTCGTCTCTAAGGATAAGAGATCCTTCTTTCTTTCTTTCTTTCTTTCTTTCTTTCTTTCTTTCTTTCTTTCTTTCTTTCTTTCTTTCTTTCTTACAGCAGGAGTCATGTTTTCTTATCCAATCAACTACTCTGTGATTTTGATTGAAGCATTTAATCCATTTACATTTAAGGTTATTATTGATATGTACTTATTTATTGCCATTTTTTGTTTATTATGGTTATATTTTTCTTCCTATTTCTTCTGCTAATTACAGCAGTCCTTTTAACATTCCTTGCAGTGCTGGTTTGATGCTAATATATTCCCTTAGCCTTTTTTTTTTTTTTTTTTTGGTCTAGAAAGCTCTTTATTTCACCTTCTATTTTGAATAATTAATTGCCTTGCTAGATAGAGTAGTCTTGGATCCAAATCCTTTTCTTTTTTTTTTTTTTTTTTTTTTTTTTTGGTATGTGCCCCTAGCAGGAACCGAACCTGGGACTCTCTGGTCCACAGGCCAATGCTCCAACTGCTGAGCCAAACCAGCCAGGACTCAAATCCTTGTTTTTCATGACCTTGATTACTTCATGTCATTCCCTCTGGCCAGTGTTTCTGTTGAGAAGTCAGCTGATAGCCTTATGGGGGGTTCCTTTGTAAGTAACCTGTTGCTTATCTCTTGCTGCTTTTAGGATTCTCTCTTTGTCTTTAATTTTAGACATTTTAATTATTATGTGTCTTGGTGTGGGCCTGTTTGGATTCTTCCTACTTGGGGCTCTCTGTGCTTCTTGTACTTGTATGCCTTTTTCCTTCACCAAGTTAGGAGAGTGCTCTGTTACTATTTCTTCAAATATATTCTCTCATCCTTGCTCATTTTCTTCTTTTTCTGGAACTCCCATGTTGAAAATGTTGTTATGTTCCATACTGTCCCACAGTTCTCTTAAGCTTAAGCTGTCTTCCTTTTTTTAAAATTGTTTTTTCTTTTTGGTTCTCTGACTGGGTCAGTTTTTCTACCCTGTCTTCTAATTCACTGATCCAGTACTTGGCTTCCTCTACTCTGCTGGTTATTCCTTCCAGTGTGTTCTTTATTTCTGCTATGTCATTCTTCATTTTTGCTTCGTGGTTTTTCATTTCCAATTGATTGATTTTCAATGTTTCTGTATCTTTACTCATGCTGTTGAGCTTCATTATCATGACTCTGAACTCTATCTCTGATAACTTGCTTAACTGCTTTTCATTTATCTCTTCTTTGGTAGAGTTCTCTTGATTTTCATTTGGGATTTGTTTCTTTGTTTCACCATTTTGGCTTTCTCAGTGGGTTTTGGAGCCTGCCAAATTTTCCCCGTAGTTGTTGTTATTCCACTGGTTGTGGCTCCCTCTTCTGGGTTTGGATGAGTGTGGGAGGACCCACCTTAAACACCACAGTCGAGTCTTACTTGCTTGGGTAGATTTCGAAGCCCAGGAAAGGTTCTGTTAACCTCTAGCTTTTTGCCTGGAGGCCATTAGTCTCAATTACTTGATGAGCCTTGGGTTGTAGCCCTCAACTGAATGAAAAAAAAAAATCACTCAGGTGTTCAGGGAAGAGGATTTTCAGCAGGTGGGGCAGATGCTTGCTGGTTGTTAATGAGCCTTAAGTTGCATTTCTGTGGCCTGTCTGGGTGGTGTTAAATTCCTGAAGGATGGGCTGTTTGAGTAAGATGGCTACTGTCCTGTGAGGGAGTGATTCAGCACAAAACTCCCATTGCCCTCCCAGCTCTCTGAGCTCTGGAGTCTCTCCACACAGATCCAGTCCAGTCCACCCTCCCTCTGCTGGAGCCCAGGATGCATGGTTGTAGCTAATTTAATGTTCTGTCCTGATCCTCTGCATTGTGGAACTGGCTTGGGATTTTTTTTTTTTTAATTTTCTTTATTGATTTTAGAGAGAGAGGAAGAGAGAGATAGAAACATCAACGAGTGACAACATCGATTGGCTGCCTCCTGTATGCCCTCCACTGGGGATTTGGCCCACAACTTGGGCATGTGCCCTGACCAGGAATCAAACTGGTGACCTCTTGGTTCATGGGTCACCATTCAACCACTGAGCCACAGGGACCAGGCCAGCTTGGGATTTTAACCCCAAGGGAGCTGCTCACAGCTAAAAAGCTGCTGTCCATGGGCTTCCAGCCTGCCCTCTTGCACCTCCCTAGTTCCTGCCAGTCTCGATTTAGCGTCCTCTTTCTGTCCCTGGTTATATGGGTCCTCTGCAGCTGCTTTTCTGTTTTTGTTGTTGTTGTTGTTGTTTTGACAATTTGTCTTTATTTTAGTTGTAATTCCAGTTTGGTCCTGGGAGATGGTCCGTGTAGCTTCCATTCTCTCCACCACCATTTTGGGGTCCTCCCCTCAACCTTTTTAATCTCTGGATTTAGCCTCTGGAGAACTCTGTCATTCCATTTGGTTCAGGGCCCTCAAGTCCTTACCTTCTCTCCAAGCTTTCAAATGTCTGTGTCCCTGCCCTGTCCTAAACAATAGCAAGTGTTAAAAAAAACCATTGGCCTTCACTAACAGAGCTACATCAAACCCTGGTAAGAGGATAAATCTTAGTATGAATTTCATATACAACAAACTCGAGGCTGTTCTACTCCCCTACTTCTACTCTCTTTCTGACTTCCTCTCTTAAACATACTGTTTATGGTTTGTTCTTCAATATCAATTGCATATTTGTCAGTGGACAAAAATATAAAACTGCTCTCATCTGTTCATACCACTAACCTCATGATTCAGTTGTCTCTGCAGGAGATCCTAGCAACCTCTCTCAGTGTTGTTTTCCAACCAATACCGTATGCTCTTATTCTTTTTCTGGAGAGAGGTAGAGCTTCACAGAAGGGAGAAGAGACAAAAGGTAGTAAGTGGAATCTGGGCTCTTATAACAGAATTGTGGGCACCAGTGTGGAATAATAGAAGGAGTACTGATCTGAAGACTATATTTTAGACTTAGTTTTCTTTTAACTAACAGTTTTCCAGCCTTGACATATATTTCTTACACATTTATGTCCCTTAATAGTGAGGATTATGGTTCATATTTTTGTCATCTGACAGTATCTAACACACAGTTCATGTTCAGTTGTGTCACAAGGGCCCCCACTGTGCTGTAACCTCCCTTCCCTGCCCAACTTCTTTATGCTCTTGGTTCAGGTCTTATTTCTACCACTTACTAGCTTTGAGGCCATGGGTAGGTTTGGTAACTTCTGTGACTCTGAATTTGTTTCACCTTACATAAAAAATAAATAATACCTGCTTCATAGTTTTATTGCACAGATCAAATAAAAGAACAGATATGAAATGTTTTGTAACCTATAGTGTGCCGTGAAAATGTAAGGTGATTTTAATCAAGAAATGTCAAAAAGCACAAAATTTTATCACATACATGAACTATTATTCCAACTAGATTATGTTGTGTAGTAGTTTCAGGCCTACTTGTAGATCCAGGTTTGCTTATGGTTAGCTCATTTGGATACTTTGATTAAAGTTGACATTAGGAAACAAAAAAGTCTAACCTTTATCTGGGTTTGATACAAAGGCCAATAGTAATTACATCACTCGAATGTAATTAGATTTCATTTTCCTTTGGTATCTTGGTGAAATTCCCTAAAGAATATCTAGGAGTAATTAAAGCAGAATGGCTCTGGTGAAGGAAGTACATTAAAAGTAATTAGTAAAATGTAACAAGCTTAGATGAAAACTGAATCTACAGTCCCTCAGCCATTTCCAAATATTAACTATATGAAATCTGTGTTCTAAATTTCCCAAAGGAAATAGTAGCAAGGATTTAGTGATCCTTTGTTACATGCCCACCTCTGTGCTAGAGACATGATAGATATAAAATCCTGAAAGCCTGCTTTCCAGGACCTCAGATTATGGTTGAGTCCACAATGCATTGAATAAATAAGGGTTTTGTTGTTTTTGTTTTTTTTTTTGTTGTTGTTGTTGTTAGTGGGTTGGGCTGGGCCTTGAAAGGTGGAGCTTAGTGAAGCAGAGAGGAAGAAGGCAGGGAGACCTTCTCTGTGTTGGGATAGTAAGCATGTCAAGTGCTGTGTATGGTATTATGCTGAGGTATGGTAGAACCAGATTATGGAAGTCCTTGAAAGCCTGGTAGAGGAGACACATACACACCCCTTTTCTCCATTAAAATTTCTGTATATGACCTGAACATATTTGTTCTAGAATGATGATAATAAGGCTGTGTGACTTTCAGCAAGTTACTTGAATTCTCTGAGATTTAGTTTTGTCATTTACAAGATAACAATGCTAAATTCTACATACTTTATAGGGCTTTTGTAATGGTTAAATGCAAATCAATATAAAACTCCTACTACACATTAAGTGATGGATAAATGTTAATACTCGTATCATTAGACATTATGGGGTGACAGGTCAGGTTAGTGTTGGCACTTACTTGAATTCCTCTAAAGGCAGCAAATATTCCCCCAGCTTGCTGTTTAAGTAGTTGCTAATATGTAGAATTTAACCCAGTCTCATCAGCAGCTACTTAAATAGTAGCCTGGGTTTCAGTTCACATAACTGCCTATAATTGTGTTGGTGTTATGCTGGGGGAAGTGGTCAACAGTTAGTAAATCTAATGTATTACTTGTCCTAGGGAAATACTATATTTTTTAACTTAAAAAATTGACTTTTTCATTGTTATATAAGGTAATCCGACTCTCTAGGAATAAAGTAAGCCCACTCCTAAAGGTCATATGACTCCATTTTAACTGGTTAAAATCTACATCCCTGAATTTTTCCATGAACCTTGACTATGGGGTAGCTTCACTTGGCAGAGCTCAAGAGAGAATGAAAGATACCATAAGAGAGCTGTTGATGGCGAGAGCTGTTTATTACCATTCACCTGCAGGCTCTGTCTGTGCCACCTGCTCATGCATACCAGACATGCCAACACTCTCCATTTATCTGCAGTACATGGAGAAATGATGGCATACTCATAAGTTTGGAGAAATTGCCCTTTTGCTTGGATGAGTTTCTTTAGGTTAAACAGGCCAAGATTTTTTTTTTTATCCTCACCTGAGGACACTTTTTTGCATTTATCTTCAGATAGAGCAAGAAGGAGAGAGGGAGGAAGAGAGAGCAAAACATCGATGTGAGAGACACATTGAGTGACTGCCACCCACACGACCCCAACCAGGGCCAGGGACAAACTGAAACCGAGGTATGTGCTCTTAGCGGGAACCGAACCCAGAACTCTCTGGTCTGCGGGCCGATGTTCTAACCACTGAGCAAAACTGGCCAGGGCTAAGCAGGCCAGGATTTTATCAAAGAGAGTACAAAGGTCACCAGACCTTTTCCAGGTAAAGTACTCTGTACATCTTGCTCCCTTGCCCTTGATCAATTTTATGGATTAATTAATTAAAATGTGTTTTTAGTTAGTTACAGAGAAATCACTTAGCTACAATTAAGTGTTTAGAAATCTTTGGGTCTAAGGTATCACATGATTCTCCACAGTAATTTACGGATAATATAATGCTGAGCCTACTGTGGCTACTCCATTGAAAATTAAAAATCAATACTTATCTGAGGCAGTTGTTGTTTATTTTATTAGCTGAAAGGGGCTGGAAATATAGATCAATAACATGTGGAAATTTATATTTCTACAGTCCTTTTTGGGCGAGGGGTTGGAAATGTTAAGAATTATAGAGAAAGCATGTTATGTTTTAAGAAAAAAACATCTAGTCTTTTGTTCAGGAGACTTGGGTTCCTTACATGGATTATGTTATTTTTTGTCACATTATTTTATTTTTTTGTTTGTTTATCTCTGCCTTAGTCTTCCTGCTGGTAAAAAATGGACTTCCTTGTAGTTAACCTTATGCATAAACGATAAGAAAACACTAAATTATTGAAATCTACAGATAATTTTCCCCTTATCGAGTCACTGCCAAGATGGAATTAGTGGAGGGGTCAAAGAGGGGTAAAATGATACCTGAAGTTCTATTGAGTTTCTTAAAAAGAAAGATGCACAGAGCAATCCGTGATGGCAGTATGATTCCATCTGACCCATAGACACCTCATCTAGGTTGGTCTTTACTTTGATAATTTTTCATATACCCACCACCCAGGTAGGTGATCAGGGGATAGGGGACTATAGATATGTGTTCTGTGCCCTAAAATGTTAGATGATGCTGAGACATTTTCATAAATTTCACATATTCTTTGTAGTCACATCTTAAAATCCCACTGTGGGCTTGGAGTGATACTTGTCAACACCAGAGTTAAGGTCGTGAAAGTCAAGAAACTAAACAGTGAATTCTTTATCTCTTTCATCCTTAGCTGTAAAATTGTAAGGCACAGAGAGACAATATCTGTGTGTGATGTATATATATGTGTGTATGTATGAATTGGCTTGGTTTTTTTTTTCTTTATTGGTTTGAGAGAGAGAGAGGAAGGGAAAGGGAGAGGAAGAGATAGATAGAAACATCGATGAGAGAGAACATTGACTGACTGCCTCCTGCATGCCCCCCACTGGGGATCGGGCCCACAACCTGGGCATGTGCCCTGACTGGGAATCAAAACGGTGACCTCTTGGTGCGTGGGTTGATGCTCAATCGCTGAGCTACACCAGCCAGGCGAATTGGCTTGTTTTTTTAAGAGCTTCAAATAATCTGAAGTAGAAATGGGCAAACAGAAATAAAGTGAGTCGCCACAAGAACACACCCCTTAAGTCCAGGTTACTCTGGATTCCACTTTGCATCCTTCCTAATTGGATGGTTATGATTTAGTTAAATGTGTTTCTGTTTAAAAGAAGTTGTAAATTTGCCTGCTTCCTCAGATTTTACTTTTGAATAGTCTGGTGGATTAAAAGGGATAGAAGGATCTAGGATGTATGAATGAACTGTGAGTTTCCAAATTGGTTTATATGGTAGATTTAAACTATGAAACAAAAATAGTAGCAGTAATGAAACCATTCTAGAAACAGGTAAATTCTAGTGAGCCTTTTATGATCTCTCTAGCTGAAATAACTTTAAAACAGAGAAAAACAAGTTTAATGACTGATATATATTTGAAATGTGCAGGTTGGACAGCATTTGGACTTGGAATGAAACAATAAGAGGTTACATTCATGGATAACCAACAAGATAAGGCTGTTGTTGCCTCAGCCAACGGAGAAAACACTCTGAATAACGGGGTCAAAGAAAATGGTAAGGGAATTTAATTATAATATGTAATATCTTGCCCAGTAGTGTTTTGTTATTATTTTGGTATCCACATGTTTGGGCAGGTTAAGTCTAGAATGCCTGTGAAAGTGATGTTAATCGTAAACTTTATTCCACCACATCTCTAACTGGGATAGAAGGGTCTCTAAGACATATCTAATCCAATCTCTTTGCTCTCCCAAATCATCTCTGTCAAATGAATATGTCAGTTCCTCAAAATTCCTAGTGAATTAGAAATATGCTCTCATGTGAGGCTTGGAACATCTAGATTCATTATGAGCTTCCAGGACAGAAGTGTGAAGAATAGGACTGAACCTCATAGCCTTGACTTTCCATTAGTTGAGCACTCAGTCTAATTCTTTCCTACCTTCTGAAGAAAGTTTCTGAAGGAAAAGCTGAACTTAAAGAAATAATGTCTTTTACTCACATGAATATTGAATATAAAATCAGGATTTTTCTTTAACTTGGTAATTCCTTGTTCTAGAGAAACAATCTTAGCTCACATAATAAGATCAAGTACCAGAAACTGACCAAGGGAAAGAGAATGAATGTGCCTGGTTTAACAAAGACCTTTAACCTTATTCCTGTCATTGTTTTTCTTGTCTCTAGACTCAGAGAACCAGGATATGGCAATGAAGTCATTTGCAGCTCTAGAAGCCGCTGCACCTGTCCAGCCTATACCAATGGTTCCAAAAGAGACCTTGATGTATCCCAGGGGTCTCTTGCCTCTGCCCTCCAAAAAGCCCTGTATGCAGAGCCCTCCCTCTCCTCTGGACCTGATTGAAGCACCTGAGCATGCTGCTAATAGTGCTTCTGTGAATGCCATCTCCCTTACATCTGGCGTTGGAAAAGGTCTGAACACGTGGTCACTACCCAATGAGTGTGAGAAAGCTCCATTTGCCATTATGGAACCTGCAGGCTTGTCAGCTCTGAATGGGGACTGCCTCATGCAGCCAAGCCGGACTTGCTTGGGCTGCTTCATGGAATCCAAGGATGCAGTAGATCCTGAGCCAGGGATCAGTCTAAAAGTTGGTGATCTAAATAGGGATTATGAAACTTGCGCAGTGTCTGATATTGGGATTCAGTGTATTAATGCTGGAGAAAACATGAAATATGGAGAGCAGCTGCTCTCAGACCAGCTTCTAGGCTTCCCCCTACACAAATCAAGGGCAGGAGATAGACGAGAAGCCGAGAAACCTGACATAGACTTGGAGGACCCAGCTCAGAAAAGTTATTATGAGGCATTACTGTTAGATAAGTGCAACACAGAAGAAGCTTTGCTGGCAAATTCCAATCAGGATTGGGGTTACTTTGAGACTTTCATTAGTGAGAGTAAGATTGAACTGCTTGACCTCTGTTCCAAGAATGAGCTGTCTGTCAACCTATTCTCTGAAGAAGATGTGGATAACTACATGTTTGATGATGATGAGTCAACACTGGGCAGTGATGTCTGCTCCCTGAAAATTCGATATGAGTCCTTCCAGGATAATGTTCGAGACAAGACCACCCTTCTGATGCAGGAGGATGCCCAGTTCAACTTTTTCCCCAGTGTCTTTACTACCTGCCCCAAGCGGGAGTGTAAGAGTGGGGCCCTGAAGCAGAGCAGTGATCTTTCCCAATTTAAGGTCCCTGATGTGAGCATCATCTGGGGGGAGGATGATAAAAATCTGGACAAGAAGAAAGGCAAAGAAGAAGGACAGGAAGACAAAGATGCAGAGAAAAAAGATGGAAAGGAAAATGGAGAAAAATCTGCCTTAAATAAACCATCCAGTGGAACTGAGGGAGGGCAATTTAAGAATCCAAAGCAGGGCCATCTTGCCAATTCCTTGGAGGCATCAGGGAATTTCAGTGATGACAGTTCCTTCATTGAGGTCTCTTATGATGCCATGGGGGAGATCAAAGACTGTAAGCGCTATATGGCTCGGGACAATAATTCTGGCAGCTCCTCCTCCCAGCAGAACTATGGGCTTCGAGCAAAGAGAAAAGTCAGGTACAGTGAAGATTATCTATATGATGTTGACTCACTAGAGGGTGAAAAAGTAAATGAGAGGAAGGAATGGATGCCAGGTGGTTCCAAAGAGGAAGACGATGATGAATGGTGTCCCAAAAAAAGAAGAAAAGTAACCCGTAAAGAACCCCCTGTTATTATCAAATACATTATCATCAATCGCTTTAAAGGTGAGAAAAATATGCTGGTGAAGTTGGGTAGGGTGGATGCTAGTGAGACAACAGTGAATTTGAGTGAACATCAGCTAAACAAATATGCCAAGCTGGCGCCCTTGAAGGGCTTCTGGCAAAAGAAGAAGAAGCAGAGAAACAGCAGCACAGACTCCAACAAGACACACTTATGCCCAAAGCAAATCTTTGAAACAGGTAGCTTTGAGGTGTCATTCCTGCCACCTGCTCGCAAACGAAAATGTAAACTTGGCAACAGGCACAGGATTCAAAGAATCCCATCCATGGAAACTTCAGCAAGTAGTAAGCAAGTTTCATTCTGCAATGATCAGAGGCAAGCTAGTAGTCTTAAAGAAGATGGAAGCCTGAAAGGTACACTGAAATCAGCCCCTCTGGCTACTTCCAGCTGTGCAAATGGATCACATTTAAATGACATCACAGGCCCTGACTCAGCAAAATTCAAAGCCCAAGATGCAGAATTTAAGGGGCCAGAGAGGAAAGTGCTCAACAAAATCAAATTTAAAAGTGAAGCCAGATTAAAATCTAAGAAAATTAAAACTGGGCAAGAAAGCAAGCCAGTTGTTGAAATGAGTCCTCTTTTGGAAGACCGATCCTCCAAAGCTAATTTAAATAATGAAGCTATTCCTGGGACCTCAAACAATTCCCATCTATCTGAATTTCATGAGGCAAAGGTTGCTAAGAATTCTACTTTTCTACCAACAACATGCTCTTCTGAAATGCCTCTATCATCTCCTAATGTTGCCACCAATATACCTGTTATCCCTGGAGGATACCTGCAGACATTGTTAGATGCTTCTGACTTGTCAAATAATACTGGTATCTCATACTTCACTCACCATCCTCCAGAGCAAAATGAAGACAGCCTCACTCAAACAGAAAAATCATTTGTACCTCTCCAGCCTGCCCAGGAGTGTGTGCTTTCCTCACCCTCTGAGTCTGAGCTACAGCAGTCATCCCAAAACTTCAAAATGGAATCAAGCGACTATGGAAATGTGTGGCCCAACAAGCCTACTTCTGGTCCCCAGGAATTCATGACTGAAGTCTCAAGGGAGACAGCCCCAACCCAATCCAGTGAATTTGGAGTCTCCCAGGTAGTGTCTGTGGAAAATAACCTCCCAGCTGCGACATACAATCCAATCTGCCTCAATAGTAGTGGTGGTGGTTGCAACAAGGTCCTATATGCCTCTGTGCAAGACACCCATCTTCCATCAGATGACTCTTATCAATTATGTCACTTTAATAATGGAGAGATCTGCTTTCCTTTCCAGCAAAGCCCAGTCAATACGGATGATGGTCGACTATTTAATTTTGATTCCATGGCCCCACTCTCTGTCAATTCAAGCAATTATTGTTCCTTAACCTTGAAGTCCTGTGAAAAGGATGCTGATGATGATATCACTGATGACTTCCTGGCCCATTGCAGCCCCAAGCTGGTGATCCAGCAGAGCATTGATGAAATCGCACCACTAAAGGAGTCCACTGACCTCCTGGATATCTCCAATTTTACTCCTGACAAATTCCGCCACTCTTCCCTGTCTGAGATATCCCCACCTGACACCCCCAGTATTTCCCCTCAGATTACCAGATGTGAGAGTACAAAGACACTAGGAACACTGCAGGGATTCCAAGAGGGTGTCCCAGGACCAGTGGGCAATATGGAGAAAATCAAGTGGGACTGCAGTACCCTTTCACAGCAAGTCCAAGTGGAGGATGGATTTTCTTTAAATAACCATCAGTTTCAGTTCCATATGTTCAATGATGAGGATTCTGTCAGCCTGCTCCAAAAAAACCCTTGCTTATCAACATTTGATGATCCATCTGGTCAAATGAACACCAACAACAAAGTGTCGAAATCAAGAAAGAAAAGTTCACCCAACAAGAGTGGGGCTGTGAATCAAAGCTCTTCCCAGAAAAACACCAGGAAAAAATCTCCCAAAGCCACCAACAAAGGGATTGAAAAGCCATCTGGTAAAACCTTCCGCCAAGTCCCTAAGTCAACAAAGAAAGGGAAATACATGGCTGCAATCAATGGAGAGAAAATGCAAATTGGCATTGGCTGTGAGGGAGGTCAAATCAATAGCATATCCTCCACGGGGAAGACACTGACGGAATGTATCCAACATGGTGGTCCTGGGGCCTCTATGAAGATGCCAGGTCAGAAGGGACTTTCTGGAGATTGGTCTTTGGGGAAAGACAGCAGCCCAGGCTGGAGCGACATGAGCATAGGCACCAACACCAACAGCCTCCTAGATGATGACCAGCGGGAGTTTCAGGAGCCTTCCTATATTTTGTCCAACATTGCCTCTGGTATGGCAGATGTGCAGAGATTCATGATGGCCTCCATAGAGCCCCTTTGGGAGCCCATTCAGCACCATGGGGACCCCAACATATTCTATTCCCCTGAGTCCAATAGTCTAAAATTAAAAACCCTCAAAATATTGGCTGGGACACCACAGGAATCTAAGAAAAAAGTCAACAATGGGTCACCAGGAGCCACTAAGAATCACAGGTCCATCAAGGGTGTGAGTAAAAGCAATGGGAAAGCAGCAGTAGGTGATCCTGGTCGTGCAAACATGCCTGGTTATAATGAGGACTCTCGGTCTGCCTTCTTTGATAAAAAGTATAATAACCTGAGTACTTTAGGCAATAATGGACCAACACACAAAAAGTTATATCGTCACAAATCCAGCTCCAAGGCCCTGAGAGATGAGAAGTGTAAGGGAAAGCGCATGGAACGAGAACAGGTCCACAAGGATGAGGCTGGGACAGCTTCTTTTGAAAAACTGAGGTAATACTGCTCCAAAATGGCTGAGATGATGCACCCTTAGGTTTCCTACTACCTGCTAAGCCTGCAGTCTGTCATTTCTCCCCTCTTCAAAAGCAAAAGTTTGCATGAAAGAAACTGCCCAGTTCCCTTCTTTTTCAAATTAAAAAGGAAAGATGAAAGTGCATGAAAAGCCCTATACCTTTAAGCCACCCAAAAGATTGGGCTATTTGGTTGTGGCTTGGCTAGGTATAAGCTGTAACAAGGATACTTTTTCTGCTATTCAACATTAGCTTTTACTTATTGAGAAAATAGAACCAGAATATGCTCTTGAATGATTTTGGGAAGGGAAGGGCTTTGCAGAAAGAAAAATTTTCGACAACAGAATAAAAAAGGTATACCGACAAAAAGCCAAGATTATTTAAGCAAAAAGAATGTAATTTGGAAAACAAAATCTCATCGTGCAGCAATTAGAAGTGCTTTCTAGTGTCCCCTGCTATTTCTGTCTTTTCTGCATCCTACGGCATCTAGTATGATGTAAACTAATTTAGATTTTTGTGATCCCTTTGTGGGACATACTCTAAAACTAACTAAGATGGCATAAATTGTTTGGTTTTTCTGCAGGGATTCCGACTACAGTCTCCTAAAAGCAGAAACAGCATTTTGGGTTTTACCTGTATTTGAAGAAGAGGCTCGCATTTTCCAGAAAGACATTTGATGTTTGTATTTTATTTCTTTCAAAATATGCCTTGTGGTATGTATGTTGACATGTAAGTGCTTAAAGAAAAGATTTTTAAAGTGTGCGAATAAGTCTTTGGAAGCAAACTTTAATCTGATATTCTATGTAAAAGACTTTAAAAGTCACACTGTTGCACAAGTAGTTTATGCACTATTTACCCAAGGGAAGAAAAAGGAAAACATTGTGCCAAACTACAAACAAGTGACTCTATTGTATATATTTTTACTTCTGTCAACATTTGGTTGTGAGTATTTGGGGAGCTTGTCCCTGTTGATTTACTAGAAACATTCCAGTGATTCTTGCTATTAACCACCCCACTTATGTGGATAGCACCTATAGATCACAGTGGAAAAATATGTTGTGCTACACAATTTACCAAAACTTAGAGGATGCTGTTTGAGATGTGCCAAATTTCCTTACCTCATCTCATAGATTCACCCCACAGTTTAAAGATCATGAATGAATTTTTAAATATGTATATGTGCATACATACATTATTTAAAATGTTTAAACTCTACTGTCCTGTGTGGAAACATGAAGAATTAAACTTGGCACAAGGAAGGTTTGTTTGTTCCATTGTCTGAAGGTTAAAATGTTGGAAAAGTTTGGAAGTGACAACAGTTAAGTCCATCGGGGACCCAAGTATATACATTTACAGAACCTTTTACAAGGAAACAAAACAGCTGCTTTAAAGTTTGTTTTCTAAAAGCAAAATCTGTAGCTGAAAATTATTTAAAGTACAAAGTTATATTGCTCATACTTTATATCTCGGTTTTATATATTTTATAATAGTCTGGGATAAATTATAAAAAAGCTATAAAATCAACACTAATGATAAATGAAGTACATAGATTGCTTTTATTTAAGTAGTTTCCAACCTGTTTTGTCAAAAGTGCACTCATATCATGGCTTTAGTTCTCTGTTTAATCTTGCAATGCCAATGTCATTTAAAGAAAACACTAAGGCATCTCAGTACAATGCCTATGGGATATATATATATACACATGTGTGTATATGTGTGTGTGTGTATATATATATATATAAAATCTCAGATAAAATCTCAGATAAAATGAATAATTTGTGGTAATGACTAATTTGGGCCATATATACTTAGTCTGAGAATGACTAGCATTTGATGCCACATGCTATATTTAAATTTCAATTTTATATATATATTTGAAATCACATTTTTTATTCAATCCTACCCCCCTTTTTAAAAATTTCACAGCTCCAACATTCCTCACTACTAGCTTTTTCTTCCCCTTTATTTACCACTTTACTTCTAACATTTGATCTATTTTCCTTGCACAGTTGAAGGCCTGTGTGTCTGATGACTGATGCATTATGGCACAGATGAGATAATGGATGTGAAAGCGCTTTGTAGATCGTAAAGTGCTATACAGATATAGGGGATTAATATTATTAATGTTGTTGGTTGTTGTTGTTGTTAACCTTACTATTCTTACTAATATTGTTACTAACCTATTAACTTTTGAATATATAGGCTGTGGGTGGGAGGGTGGAGAATAAGCGGGTGGGGGAAAAGGGGATTTAAAAAAGGGGGAAGATGTTTCAAAAGGAAAATTTAAGCAAAATATGAATCTACCTAGTTATTGCCACCTAAATATATTCACAAACAGAGAAGAAACATTTGAAAGTAGTCAGAGAGAAATGGAATGAAGCCTGTCACATATATTAGTATACACACTTCCCAGTCCATGATTCCTTTCACCAGCCTGCTCTACTACTTCTAGCTAGGTTGTAAAATGAAGCCTGTGTTCTTGATGGTGTGATTGTGTGTGTCTGTAGGGATGAGTGGGTGAGGAGAATTTTGCAAAGCTGCTTCAGGCCTGGAAAATTACTTACTCAAAAGGCACCAGATTAAACATGCTCTAGAGCTGCCATTCAAACGGGAAAATAATCAAACTGAAACACTTTCTTCTATTTCTCCACTCTGATAGCTAGCTGTTTGCACTAAATTCTATGCCTGGTTCCTAGGAGCTGGTATTTGTTTTGTTTGGGTTTGGCTTTTTTTTTTTTTTTCTATTTTGTAGCTGAATTTTGGTTTGGAATCACCAACTCTGCCTATACTGTGATCCCCAAGACTTCAGACTTCAATGTCACCTGCTGGCAATTAAAAGAAGAAATTAATAAAATGTTCCATGAATACAATGTGTTTTACAAAAAACTAAGGGAGCAGTTGTCCAGTTTTTCTCATTATCAGTTTAGCTTTGCAGAAGGGGCTGGCGTGGGGTAGAAGGACAACCTGAAACTGTTAGAAACAAACAATTTTCTTGTCGGACTTTGCTATTGTTAGTCCTTTGGAATAGATAGATACTCTTTCAGTTTCTCCTGTGGAGCTCATTAGGGGCTAATTCTAGGGCATGGTTCATCCATTTCTCCAAAAGGAATTGCAATTTTAAAGTACCTTTTTTATTGCCCTACAGTGTATTATGTTTTTAACATATAAATTAGTGACCCATAACCAATCTGTATTAAAATTTAGCAAGAAACTGAGTTTGAGAAATGAGCAATAGGACAAATCAGAAAATTCTTGCTCTCTTAATTATACTTAATATCCACTCAGTACATGATGTTCTGACTTTAGTTTTTAAAGCTTTGTTGATCCTGTCTCTCCTCTGACAATTCTTTTTTTTTTTTTTTTTTTTTTTACTCACAATTGGTGTTTTCTTTTTCCCTGTTGCAACATAGTAGGCCTGACTTTTTGGAGATCCCTTATTCAACCAGCTGCCTTAGTGGAGTGAGGACCAATGATGTAAAAATAGTGTTTTGCCCTAACATTGATATCTCATCAGATATATGAAATTTTCCTTGGTCTGAAGTTCCTAATTGCTGTTACCTGTAAACCTCTCCTCTCTGAGAAGCTGCTTCCTATTAATGCCTTCCTGAATGAAACCCATTTAATTTTTACTTTCCTGAAAATGGTATTCTCCCATTTTCTTCTTACTTAATCTCAGTCCTTGGTCTTAGATTTTTTTCTTTTATAATCTCATATTCCACCTCCCCAAAGTGTCAGAATATAAGAACCTTAGCCAGGCTACTTCTTGGGGAAGTTCAGAGAAGAACCTTCTCACTCTTAATTACTTTTCATTGCTTTGGCCACTTTCAAATCTAATATTAAACACATGTTCTCACACACATGCAGAATCATGTCACATGACTGAGGAAAGTTGGAAAGTCCTTTTCCTTGAAAATCTGTATGAATAGATCTGATCCCCTTTCTAACCTGGTTGGTTAGGTACTGGACTGTGTGGAGCAGGGTGTTAAAACAGTGGCCTTGACCAAGGTTCTTTGAGACTTTGAGATTACGTTTGGGCTTTGATATCTGGCTTGAACCAATGACCTCTCTCCAGTGTCTCATATACCACCTTCCTATGCTGCTTCCTCCCAGCTTTCTTTTCTGACTCTTTGTTTCTCTGCAATTACATGTGAAGGCCTTACCGTTTCCTACATGTTTTCCAACCTCCTGCACTGCCCTGAGCATCACTTCTTTAGCCATCTGCCTGAAGTCCTTGGTGCTAGGTGGGCTTTTGTGACAACTTTCATCTTCTGTGAACTTTTTCTTTGCTGGGATACATCTGTATGTGTGCTAGGGGGAGGGAGGCAAGTGTGTGTATGACGGAAAAGCATAAAGGATGCTTCACAAGCTGTAAACACCTCTGGCTAGCATCCTATGTTCTGTTATTTGAGGTTCTGCAGTTTTAGTGAATTCCATGTTAGTGGGTTGTAATCAGCATTTACTGCCTAAAGGAGAAAAACCATATCCAAGGACCTCTTTACCAAGCTGCTCTTACCAAGTTGAACCAGTTTGATGCAGATCTGCCACATCTTCAATTTACAGATGCTCTCAGAACAGTTCCAAAAATTGAAGAGAGCTAAGTTTCTGCACTGAAGAGGAGAATGGAGCACTAGGTTGTCCTAACTAGTGCTAGAACTAGAAATGTTTGTTTTCTCCCATATTATTGAGAAATGATCTATTTAAAGAGTTTTTGTTTTGATTTAGTTTTTTTTAATGACTGCCCACCACTATAGGAATATGACTTTTTTTATTAAATAAAAATAGCATGAGATTTCTTTTCTAATCATAAAATTCACTAAGTGAATCATTACATTTAGAAGGTTTAGTACCAAAATCAAATGTTTTAGTAACATATAGGGATCTTGTCAATACAATGTAGGCCAGGAATTTTGAAAAGATGTCTCAAGTACCTGAATAAAAGTGGAAAAAATATTAGCTCGGCTGTTTAAACTTGAGAAACGCTGTCATCTGCTTGAGGGTCCTCAGCCAGCACAGCATTATTTTGATGACAGTACTCAGGCTATCGTATAAGACACATTTGTTTCCTCAGAGTGTTAAACAGTAGCTACAGTCATGAAGCAGAGCCCCCATTACAACTACATTATACTTGAGACGTACTCTTGGTTTCGGAATCATAACTAAGAGGTAAAACATTAGAGAAAGACAATGTAAAAGAAAGAGGCTTAGTACAAAGTTGAATATATGAATGAGGCTTTTAAAATCAGAATCTCAGTAAATAGATATTAACATTAACACTTATCAACAGGAGATAGAAAGGATGTATGTCCATCCAACAGGCTCACTGTTTCTGAGTCTTAAAAAGACATGCCCCTCAAAAAGAAAGGGGATATTTAAATCATTTTGCCTCTTTGAGAGACACCTAGTTTTTACAGCACAAAAAGAAAAGGCTTAGAATGAAAACTAGAAGAGGCCTTTGTTTTTGACTCCCACTGAGGAGTGAGAAAGCTTAAGATGCTCTACTGGAATACCAGTAGCACTGACTAGGGTTTGCTGCCTACAGAGTTTTGAATGTACTAGTCCTTAATTTAATTTCCACAAAACTAAATGCACCTCTTTAGTAAGTTACTGATTTATGGTGCTAAAAAAAACTATTATCCCCATTTTTCTCCTCTCCCAAGCCCCTTACATATTTAAGAAAATTTAAAAGTGTTAGAGGCCCTTTTTATGAATGTAACCTGAGTTTCTGTTTGATATATGACACTCCAACTTTAAAAGTTAAGAAATTATTTGCCTTTTTTCTTTTAGAGTTAAGTTTTATAAATAATCTGTAGAGTCAATTGAAGTATAAAGCTTAAGAATCAGTCTTAAGACGCCTACAAAATCTTGTATATTTTTAAGTGTGCCAATTTGTAACATATTTTGTAAGTGTATATTTTTCTTAGAAAAGTGCTGTGAAGTGTCTGTATGTGAGAGTTTTCCTTTTGTGCACCACTAGGTGCTAATAAAAGGATATTTACTTCAAAGTTTCTGGTTTTAGAAACCACAATACAAAGAAAAAAATACACTTTGTTGGGAATTTTGTAACACAAAACATGTTGTGAAAGAGTATAGTGATCTTGTGCAAAAGAAAATGAACATTTGTGAGCTTCTTGCTGTTTTATAGATTTTCTTGTAAATTATTCTTGTAACACCTCTGGTTTTGTTGTTCTTGTTGCAAAGGTTTTAAATATTTGTGACTGAGTGTATGGTGAAACTGTCATACTGTTACCTAGCTGAGTTTTGCTATTGTTTATGGAATAAATAAAAAGAAAAGTTTAAAATACTGCTTTAGAATCATATGTAACAGAAATCAAACCATTTCTAATTAAATTCTATGTCCCAAATAAAAAGTTCTTCATTGTCTAGAGCAGTGTTTCTCAAACTGTCTGTGGTAAAGTACCAATGCTTTTTCTTGAATGCATCACAGATTGATACTATAATGGAACAAAATAAGAATGAATTTTTTAAGTGAAAAGGAAAAAAGATAGGCAAAATAAAAACTCTAATGTATTCAATTCATCATGTAAAATTACAATTTAAAACAAACATAGGGGAAAAGAAAAGAATTACAAAAATTTGGTACTGTTTGAGACAAGTCCACTGATTAATGTCAAATTGCCATAGAAGGTTCTAACCACGCTTTGAGAAACACTTTGAGTAGGATTACCAGCATTATCATCATCTGGGAACTTATTAGGAATGCTGAATTCCAGGCCTTACACTAATTCTACTGAATCAGAATCTGAATTTTAACAAGGTTCCTAGTTGATTTGTGTGCATGTTAAAGTTTGAGAAGCACTGGGCTAGAGTTTTGTGCAGGGAATTTTTCTGCCTCGAATTAAGGAATCGTTTTCTAGTGTGTCCAGTCTTCAAAGACCTTAGAACAAATGGTGTCCTTGTTTTGTGGTCTAGATGGATACTGCAGAGATGCAGTCCTCTCAAAGTGTCAAAGCTGTTTATTGAAAGTAATAAATGCTAATTTGCCTGGTACCCAAAATATGTCAGATTTTCCATAATTCCCTACAGTTGCTACATCATTTTACTTACCACTCACCCATGGACCCTGTTTTCTTTAATCAGTACTTTTCCAAACTTTATTCTCACTGTGCTCAGTATTTTAACATTTGATACATCTAGAAAAACTAGAGTCATCCATCAGTACCTGGAACCCTGGTTAACCACAGGAAGGTCAGTGTTGTACACGCAAGCCAACAGCCACTTCGTTAGTCTTAAATATCATTACTCAAAGAAATTGAAAAATGCATATAATCTCATTTCCATCTACCACTTCAACTACCACCTATATTCCCATAAATCTCTCCTAATTTTCTAGCCTATATTTTCAGTTGTAAGCTGCCTATCTCCACTTGGACATTCTGCAAGTTCCTCACACTTATTTATTCAAAATCATTTCATAATCCCTTTACCTTCTGAGTGTGCTCTACTTCATTGAATGATACTCCATTCATCCAAGCCAGGGAGAAAGGTTCACCAACTCCTTTCTCTTCCTTCCTCAAATCCAATTGGCCACTGTCAGTTTTCCTGCCTATCTATCTCCATTGGCCTTAATTCAAGTGTTCATGGCACTTCACCTGGACTCTTGCAGACATTGTCCTAATTCAGTGGTATTCAGACTGGGATTTCATCTCTGGGAATTTTTACATAAGAAAAAAGAAATGGCTCTGTAGAGTTGCCAACTTTTTATTTTGCTAAGTAAAGGCATTTTAAAAATAAAACTATTATCAATAAACAACAAGTGTTGGCAAAGATGTGAAGAAAAGGGAACCCTCCTGCCTTGGTGGGAATGCAGACTGATACAGCCACTATGGAAAATAGTATGGAGGTTCCTCAAAAATAGAACTACAATATGAACCAACAATTACACTTCTGAGTATTCATCTAAAGAAATTCAAAACACTAATTTGAAAAGATATATGCACCACTATGTTTCTTGCAGCATTATTTACAATAGTCAAGATATAGCAGCAACCTAAGTGCACATCAACAGATGATTGCATAAAGAAGATGTGGTATATGAACACAATGGAATATTACTCAGCCATAAAAAAGAAAGAACTCTTACCATTTGGGACAGCATGGATGGACCTAGAAGGTATAATGCTAGCTGAAATAAGTAGGACAGAGAAAGACAAATACCAAATGATTTCGCTTATATGTGGAATCGAAAAACAAACAAAACAGAAACTGACTTAGATACAAAGAACAAACTGTATGATTGCTAGATGAGATGGGGATTGGGAAACTAGGTGAAAAGGGTGAAGAAATTAAATACAAATAGGTAGTTGCCAAATAGTCATGGGGATGTAAAGTACAGCATAGGGAATATACTCAATAATATGCAATAACTACATATAATGACAGGTGGGTACTAGACTTATCAGGGGGAACACTTCATAAATTATGTAACTATCTGACCACTATGCTGTAGAACTCAAACTAATATAAAACAATATTGAGTAAAAATTGTAATTGAAAAAAAGCCACTGGATGTTTTAGCTAATGCAATAAAACAATTTAAAAATAAGGATAGATAATAGACAAAAGGAGGTAAAATTGTTCTCATTATTTATAAATAATATAAATCTGGAAGTTTCAAGAAAATAGTCTGAAAAATATGTTACAATTAATAGAAAATTTAGTAAGTGATCTGGTGGCAAATGTGAAATAATAGCTTTACTTTTTTTAGCAATATTCATTTAGAAAGGATAATAAAAAACAGCTCACATATTATATTTATATGTATATATAAATATACACTTGAGCAGGACTTATTTGATGGAAAAAAAAAACAACCCAGCCAAACATTAATGGAGGCCTAACGCCAACGTGAATAAATGAGCAGTGCCATGTTTCTGGATGAGATAGCACAATATTGTACAGATAAGGACACTTCTCAAATTAATCAACAAAGGAAATGTAGTTCCAATTAAATCCCACCACATGTTTTCTGGAATTTGACATTGATTTTAAATTCATCAGAAGAATAAAGGCATAAGATGAATAAAAACTATGGGAAGAATAAAAGAAGTTGATCTGACAGCTATTAAAATATACTGTGAGGCTACAATAATTAAAAGTGTCTTGGGAGGAGGGTGTCAATGGGGGAAAAAGGAGAAACATCTATAACAAAAATAATAAAAAAATATGGTCCATATTTTAATATTTTTAGTCTATATCTGCTACAAATAATATATAGAATAGCAGCTTTATATTGTTCAAAAGTGTTAAATAAATGTTGTCATACTATAAAAATTTAAATAAACTATTATCAATTCACAGAAGATTTTAACACCCATTGTCTTTTCCTCTTCACCATGGGCCATGAGAGACTCAAAGCAAGCTTCCAAACCATTAGTTGGATGAAGTAGAGGATCAAATCAGCAATTTGGAAGGCAAGGTACAAAAAAACATCCAGCCCTGGCCGGTTTGGCTCAGCGGTTAGAGCGTTGGCCTGCGGTCCTTAGAAACCCGGGTTCGGTTCCCGCTAAGGGCATGTACCTCGGTTGCAGTTTGTCCCCAGCTCTGGTCAGTCGTGCGGGTGGCAGCCACTCGATGTGTTCCTTTCACATCGATGTTTCTCTCTCTCTCTGTTCCTCTCTCCCCCTCCTACTCTACCTGAACAAAAAAAAAAAAAGGAAAAATGTCCTCGGGTGAGGATAATAAAAACAAAACAAAAAAAAAACACCCAATCAGAGCACAAAAAGAAAAATATTTTAAATTAGGATAGTTTAAGGGACCTTTGGGACAACATGAAACATAACAATATCCATATCATAGGGGTACCAGAAGGAGAACAGAGAAAACAAGGGATCAAGAACCTATCTGAAAAGATAATGACCAGCTCGGCCAGTGTGGCTCAGTGGATTGAGTGTCATCCCATGGATTGAGAGGTCCTGGTTCGATTCCTGGCCAGGGCACATGCCAGGGTTGAGGACTCAATCCCCAGTGGGGCAGTCGATTGATGTTTCTCTCTCACATTGATGTTTCTATCTCTCTTTCCCTTACTCTCTCTCTAAAAAAAAAATATTTTAAAAAATAATAAAAATAATGACCAAAAACGTTTCTAACCTGGTAAAGGAAAAAGACACACAAGTCCAGGAAGTGCAGAGAATCCCAAACAAGATGAACACAAAGAGACCCACACCAAGACATATCATAATTAAAATGGCAAAGGTTAAAGACAGAGAATCTTAAAAGCAGCAAGAGAAAGACAGTTACCTACAAGAGAGCTCCCATTATACTATCAGCTGACTTCTCATCAGAAACATTTCAGGGCAGAAGGGATTGGCATGAAATAAAGAGCTTCCCAGACCAGAAACAGCTGAAGGAATTTGTTACCACCAAATCAATATTACAACAAATGTTAAAGGGCCTTCTTGAGGAAGATAAAATAATAGAATGGAACAAATACATGCCTGTCAATAGTCACTTTAGATGGAAATGGGGCCCTGGTCAGTTTTTCTCAGTGGTTAGAGTGTCGGCCCTTGGACCAGAGAGTCCTGGGTTCAGTTCCCACTAAGGGCATGTGCCTCGGTTTCAGTTTGTCCCCGGCCCTGGTTGGGGTCATGTGGGTGGCAACCAGTCAATGTGTCTCTCTCACATAGATGTTTCTCTCTCTCTCCCTCCTGCTCTGCCTGAAGATAAATGCAAAAATGTCCTCAGGTGAGGTTAATGCTCCAATCAAAAGACATAGAGTGCCTGAACAGATAAGAAAACAAGACCCATATATATGTCTACAAAAGACCCATGTCAGAACAGAAGATACACACATACTAAAAGTAAAATGATGTAAAGGGATATTTCATGCAAGGGAAAAGAAGCTGGGGTAGCAAAACTTATGTGTGAAAAAGCAGACTTTAAAACAAAGGCTATCGTAAGAGACAAAGAAAGAGACTACATAATTATGAGAGGATATAACCCTTATAAGCATTTATGCACCAACATAGAAGCACCTAAATATATAAAGCAAATCTTGATGGACATAAAGGAAGAGACTAACAGTAATACAGTCACAGTAGGGGATTTTAACACACCATTGATATCAAAGGATAAATCTTCCAGACAGAAAATCAACAAGGAAATGGTGACTTTAATGACACACTACACCAGATGGACTTAATTGATATTTTCAGAGCTTTTCACCCCAAAGCAGCAGAATATATATTCTTCTAAAGTATAGAATATTTTCTAAGATAGACTACATGTTAGCACACAAAGCAAGTCTGAATAAATTAAAGAAAATTTAAATCATATCAAGCATCTTCTCTGACCATAATGGTATGAAACTACAATCATAAGAAGAAGAAAAAACCCACAAGGACATGGAGGCTAAATAATATGTGAATAATCAATGAATAGGTTAGCAATGAGATCAAGGAAGAAATAAAAAGATACCTTGAAACAAATGAAAATAAGAACACAACAAACCAAAATCTATGGGACACAGCGAAAGCAGTCCTAAGAGAGAAATTCATAGCATTACGGACCTATCTCAAGAAACAAACTCAAATAAACCATTTAACTTTACACTCAAAGAAATTGGAAAAAGAACAACAAACAAAGCCCAAAGTGAGTAGAAGGAAGACAATAATAAAGATCAGAGATGAAATAGAGGCTAAGTAAACAATACAAAAGATCAATAAAACCAAGATCTAGTTCTTTGAAAAGATAAAAAAGATTGACTAAACTTTAACCAGACTCATCAAGAAAAAAAAGAGGACCCAAATAAATAAAATCAGGAATGAAAGAGAAGTAACAACTGACATCAAAGAAATACAAAGGAATGTAAGAATATATTATGAACTATATGCTAACAAATTGGACAATCTGGACAAAATGGAGAGATTTCTAGAAACATACAATCTTCCAAAACTGAATTACAAAGAATCAGAGAATCTGAATGGACAGATTACAACTAGTGAAATAGAAGCAATGATTTTTAAAAAATTAAAAAACTCACAACAAACAAAAATCATGGACCACATAACTTCACAAGTAAATTTTACCAAACATTCAAAGAAGAACTAACACCTATCTACCTCAACATATTTCAGAAAAATTCAAGAGGAGGTAAGACTCCCAAGATCATTTTACAAGGCCAGCATTATTCTAATTTCCAAGCCAGATAAACACTACAGGGAAAGAAAGTTATATGCCAATATTCCCATCAAATACAGATAGAAAAATACTCAACAAAATATTAGCAAACTGGATCCAGCAATATATTAAAAAGATCATACACCATGATCAACTAGAATTTATTCTGGGGATGCAAGGTTGGTATAATATCCACAAATCAATAGACATGATACATCACATAAACAAATTGAAATATAAAAATGACAAGATCAGCCCTGGCCGGTTTGGCTCAGCAGTTAGAGCGTCGGCCTGCGGTCCAGAGAGACCCGGGTTCGGTTCCCGCTAGGGGCACGTACCTCGGTTGCAGTTTGTCCCCGGCCCTGGTTGGGTCGTGTGGGTGGCAACCACTCGATGTGTCTCTTTCACGTCGATGCTTCTCTCGCTCTCTCTTTCTCTCCTACTCTATCTGAATAAAATGTGGAAAAATGTCCTCGGGTGAGGATTAAAAAAAATAAATAAAAATAAAAATAAAAAAAATAAAAATGACAAGATCATATCAATATATGTGGAAAAAGCATTTGATAAAATCCAGATTCCATTTATGGTAAAAACTCTCAGCAAGGTTGGACTAGAGGGACTATATCTCAACATAATAAAGGCCATATATGACAAAACCACAGGCAACATCATACTCAATGGGCAAAAACTGAAAGCATTTCCTTTAAGATTGGGAACAAGACAGGGAATTCTGTTTTCCCCACTCTTATTCAACCTAATACTGGAAGTCCTAACCACAAGCAATCAGGCAAGAAGAAATAAAAGGCATTCAAATTAGAAAGGAAGAAGTAAAACTGTCATTATTTGCAGATGACATAATATTGTATATAGAGAATCCTGAAGATTCCACCCAAAAACTACTAGAACTGATAAATAAATTCAGTAACATTGCATTTTTGGACACCAATAATGGACTATCAGAAATGAAAACTATCCCATTCACAATTGCATCAAAAACAAAAACAAAAACCTAGGAATAAATTTAACCAAGGATATAAAAGACCTGTATTTGGAAAAATTATATGACAATGAAGAAAGAAATCGAAGAAGATACAAATAAGTGGAAACATATACCATGTTCATGGATAAGAAGAATTAGCATCGTTAAAATGTCCATACTGCCCAAAGTAATCTATGGATTCAAAGCAATCCCTATTAAAATACCAATGGCATATTTTGCAGAACAAGAACAAATATTCAGCACAAAGTGAGGATAAAAAGAGAAAGATCACAGCTTCCTTATCTCCATTCCCTCCTTCAAAGAGGACCTGGTAATCTGATTGACTCAGATCACTTGAGCCATTTTTACTAGTGTATCTGGGCTGGTCCTATGGGTTGAAAAGTGATATACTCGCCTGGCTGGCGTGGCTCAGTGGTTGAACATCAACCTATGCACCAAGATGTCCCTGGTTTGATTCCTGGTCAGGGCACATGCCCAAGTTGTGGGCCAAATCCTCAGTGTGGGGCATGCAGGAGGCAGCCAATTGATGTTCTCTCTCATTGATGTTTCTATCTCTCTCTCCCTCTCCCTTCCTCTCTCTCTAAAACAAAATTTTTTTTAAAGTGATATACTCTAGCCCTGGCCGGTTTAGCTCAGCGGTTAGAGCGTCGGCCTGTAGACCTGAGAGACCCGGGTTTGGTTCCCGCTAAGGGCACGTACCTCGGTTGCAGTACGTCTCCAGCCCCAGCTGGGGTAGTGTGGGTGGCAGCCACTCAATGTGTCTCTCTCACGTCGATGTTTCTCTCCCTCTTTGCCTCCTCTCTCCCTCCCGCTCTATCTGAAGATAAATGCAAAAATGTCCTCGGGTGAGGATTAAAAAAAAAAAAAAAGTGATATACTCTAATTAGGTTTCTCTTTAGTGTTTTTATGCCATTCCAAGAGATTAAAACACTAAGCCAAAATCTCCTGAGTGCCTAGCCATCTTCCTTTCTTACCTTCTTCACTTGATATTTCAGACAATTAATAGTTCTTATCAATATAGTGGCCAACTACTAATAAGATTGGGACTTGGCAGGAAAAAGCGAAGTTCTTTTTGGACTTTGAGCCTAAGTTATGTACTGAAACCTAGCTTTACCAGAGAGCCCTGTACCAGAGTACAGGACACCAACTCCACTAATCACAATGTGGTATTTTAATTCTTATTTGTCATTTTTCCCTTGTGTGTGTGGATCCTTTATGACCCTTACATGGGATAGATAATTAGGTTAAGTCAAAACATAATTATTTTTTGAGTACTTGCCCATAGCACCAACTTGCTACCATAAAAATATTACCCTAGGGGGGCGAGAGCGGGGAGGAGGGTGTCAGTGGTGGGAAAGGGGAGGGACATCTGTAATACTTTCAACAATAAAGATAATTTTTAAAAAATTTTAGTCTAGTTCTTAAAAGGCAGGACTTGTGGTATCAGGGCTTACAGGTCTAGCCATATCCATTAGGACGTGATCAATTAACAGGCTAGAAATGAGGTGAAATGGAATTGGTCCCTGGAGTCACTGTCACTAATAAATGATGTTCTGATCTGTAGTTAAAACTTGCCATAGAACCCTTTCATTCCTAGTTCATTTCTTTTATGACCATTTAGTATCTCCCCCTAAAAGCCTCTACATCAATGAAATCCTGCTGGAAATAAAATTAGTTTCTTATTACTAAGCTGGTCAATCAATGGAGAATGGTGGGACAAAGTTGGTATCTCAGTAACTGGAAATAGTGTTGCCTTTTTTTCACCATGCCTATTGTTTCTTGTGGCCCCTTGCTGGGAGATTATGGGTGATTTGTATCTTTATAGATGCTTCTCTGTACTTCCCAATTTTTCTCTAATATGCAATTACCACGTTGATAATCAGGGGAAAGTTTCTTTTAAAAAAAAGAAAAGAAAATTCTATAAATTGACATGATTAAATTAGGGAGGGGGAGAGAAAGAGAGAGAGAGAGAGAGATCCCTTTACCCATAATTCCAGTCAGGTCTTAGAAATCAAAGCCATAACCTTCGGGGGAGAATGGCCAATATTGAAATTCTATTATGAGAAACAATGCCTATCCTAATAAATGGTAAATAATATACTATTTGCACGTCTACTTCACATTTTAACTTATCATATCCCTACAATGCTTTTTATTCCTTCTAAAACAATCAGCTGCTATCTCAAAAGATAAACACTCCCTGAAAAACAAAGTTGTTATTAGATTCTATATTAGTATCACTCAATCTTGATTGGCTAGGTTAGGAAAAAGTTCTTTTCAATCATCCCGTGTGCTTTTAAAACAAAACATGATCCTTAAAAGTTTGGTAAAAGATCCCAGATACTGGTAGGGTATAGGAAACTGTGATACTATAAGGGTGTAAAATAGGAATAATAACATCTTCCCATAACAGAGCAAGATTAAGTCATATTAAAAAAAAAAAAAAAAAAAAAGCTTTGACATCCAGGAGTAAAAAGTTGAGTTTGCTATTATCTATTCTTATGAACACTGAGTACATTACACCTTTAGCTGCTATCAGAGTAAATAATGCCCAATCTAAATCTGGAGAACTGTGTTAATGTGGTTAAAGAATGCGTTAGCCTATATTGCACCCTTAGAAGACATCATCTCTGGAATGACCATACAATTTTTCAACTGAGTTTCTGTCTTTCACCAAGTAAAGATGAAGCAACCCTGGTTCCCATCATTTAAGGCAAGGTGGGCTCTCTGGTTTTCATGAGGGCTTGTGATATAGGCTTTCTTGCCTGCTTTTTAAATCAACTTAAATTTTTTTTTTATTGTTGAAAGTATTACAGATGTCCCCCTTTTCTCTCCCATTGACCCCCTCCTTCCTACACTCCTTCTGCTTACCCTAACCTAATGTCTGTGTCTATTGGTTGTGCATACATGCATATAAGTTCTTTGGTTTATCTCTTCCCACCCCTCCCACCCCCCATCCCTCTCAGGTTTGTCAGTCTGTTCCCTACTTCCATGACTCTGAATCTATTTTGGTCAACAACGTATTTTGTTCATGATGTTCCATAAATAAGTGAGATCATGGATATTTGTCTTTCTCGGGCTTATTTTGCTCAGCATAATACTCTCCAGGTCCCTCCATGTCATCTCAAAGGATAAGAGATCTTTCTTTCTTACAGCTGCATAGTACTCCACTGTGTACATGTACCACAGCTTCTTTTTTTTTTTTTATCCTCACCCAAGGACATTTTTCCATTTTTTGTTCAGATAGAGTGGGAGGGAGAGAGAGAGAGAGAAAGAGAGAGAGAGAGAGAGATCGACATGAAAGGGACACATCGAGTGGCTGCCACCCACACAACCAACCAGGGCTGGGGACAAACTGCAACCAAGGTACACGCCCTTAGTGGGAACCGAACCCAGGTCTCTCTGGACTGCAGGTCGACGCTCTAACTGCTGAGCCAAACCAGCCAGGGCTACCACAGCTTTCTTATCCACTCATCTACTGATGGACACTTGGGCTGTTTCCAGACCTTAGTGATTGTAAATAGTGCTGCTTTGAACATAGGGGTGCATATATTCTTCCTGGTTGGTGTTTCAGGGTGCTTAGGATATTCCAAGAAGTGAGATCACTAGGTCAAAGGGCCATTACATTTTTAATTTTTGAGGTAACACCACATTGTTTTCCATAGTGGCTGCACCAGTCTGCATTCTCACCAGCAGTGTACTGGAGTCCCCTTTTCTCCACACCCTCACCAGCACTTGTTTTTTTGAGGGTTTGTTTTATGTCTACAGTGCAATTAGCATTGAGAAATATATACACCCATATAACTGCTACCATAAACAAGATATAGAACATTCCTATTACTCAAAAAAATTACTTCATGACCCTTGGTAGTCAATCTTTTTCTGCAATCCCCAGGCCCAGGAAGCCACTGTTCTGTTTTCTGTCACTATTAGTTAGTTTTATCTTTTCTAGAATTTCAGGGAGTGAAATCACACAGTATATATACTGTTTTATGTCTGCCTTCTTTAACTCAGCATAAAGTTTTAGAGATTCATCTATGTTGTTACATGTGTAAGTACCTGTGCCTTTTAACAACAGCTTTGTTGGAGTATTATTGTACATACCGTGAAATAAATAAAATGTGCTATATCTATTCAATTGAATACTAGATAGCAATAAGAAGGAATAAATTGGGAGCAGAGAGGATCTGCCAAGTTCCTTACCCCACCATTCTGAAAGTCCACCTCCTTCCATTTCACTACTTTATATCACTGCACATTTACTCTTTGTATGTGTATGGTGTGAGGTAGAGGTCATGGTTTGCTTTTTTTTCATACAGATATCTAGTTGTTCCAGCACTATTTATTGAAAATGCTATCAGTTCTCCATTGAGTTGCCTTTGTACTTTTGCTGAAAATCAATGGAGAGAGAATATTTACAAACCACATAACCAAAAAAGAATATATAAATAACTTTATAAACTCAATAGTAAGTAAACAAAAACAAAGCAAAACAATTTTTAAATGGGCAAAATACTTGAACAGATGCTTTACCAAAGAAGAGAAAATAGGACCACAGGCATGGAAACATGGGACAGACTGACAGATCTGAGAGGGAAGGTGAGGGGGGGCAGGAAGAGATTAATCAAAGAACTTATATGCATATATGCATAGCCCATGGACACAGACAATAGACAAGTGAAGGCTTGGGGTGGGGTGGGAGCTAGGTGAAGGGCAAAGAGGGGAAATGGGCGGACATCTGTAATACTCTCAACAATAAAATAAGTTTTTAAAGGAAAAAAAGTCATCCCATGGACTGAGAGGTCCTGGTTTGACTCCCATCCTGGCACATGCCCAGGTTGTGGGCTCGGTACCCAGTAGGGGGCATGCAGGAGGCAGCCAATCAATGTTTCTCTTTCATTGATGTTTCTATCTCTCTCTAAAAAATCAATAAAAACATATTTTAAATAAAGAAAGAAATAAAAAAAGGGGGGAAAGTGTTGCCTGGGTCCCTACAATGAAACCAACACATCAGCTTTAGCTTCCACATATCTTTACAAAACGACTGTAGATGAAACTATATCTTCCTGGGGTACCTCTCTTTTTCCGGATTGTGAACTTCCTCAGAACAGACTACATCTTTTATATCTACAGCCCAAGGCCTAGGAAAGTGCCATAGCACACAATACATACTGTTGAATGAATGACTTAACTGAATGAATGAATTACTGATTACCTTTCACTTGTCTCTCCCCATTCTCCTAGCCCCTTCTTTTTTTTTTTATCCTCACCCGAGGACATTTTTTGCGTTTATCTTCAGATAGCGTGGGAGGGAGAGATGGAGAGAAATGTTGTAAGAGACCGGGGACAAACTACAACCGAGGTACAACAGAGGTACGTGCCCTTAGCGGGAACCAAACCCAGGTCTCTCTAGCCTGCGGGCCGACGCTCTAACCGCTGAGCCAAACTGGCCAGGGCCCTCCTATCCCCTTCTTCAGGGAAACTGAAGAAAACATTTATGATTCATTCATACCTTGATTATTATGGTGAACTCCTAAAGGAATGAACTGAGGCAAAATGGAAGCACTAGCACAAAGACCTTTATTTTCCCATTAAATTGATTTTGGCCAGTGATACTTATTCAAAAGATTTAAAAAAAAAACTACTTAGACATTAGTAGCAGTTTCTAAACTAAATAAATATTTTGTAGCTGTCGTTTTGAAACAAAGTCAGTCACGTTTTCTGAAGATAAAGGAGTCTGGATTCTTAAAACAGTAAGCATATCCACTACAAAGAAAATGCATTCTCCAGAGCACAGCAAGCATAAAGACTTTTTAAAAACACACACCTTTATCAAATCATTTTTAAACGATCTCTTTTTTAAAACGCTTCAAAAACTTCTCATTGTTCTTAGGATAAGATCCAAAATATCTAGTGTGAACTACAAGCTAATTCGTTGATTCATTAAAAATACTATTAGGTACGCATTTTAGGCTCCGGAAATGCAGCGGTGAAGGGGTGGGGCAAAGCTCAGTTCTCAAAGAACTTAAAACTGGGGGCGGGCCGGTGGGAACTGACAGACTATAAACAAACAGTACAATCAAGAAACAGCATAAACTACAAAATAGACAAGACAAATTCCAATGTGATGAATGTTTTGAAGAAAATAAAGCGGAATGATTTTCTATAGAACATGAGCTTTTCTTTCACTTCCCCAGGCTCCATTTTCTCACCCCATGGAATTTGTACAGATTATTCCCTCTCCCAGGACTCCTTCCTTATCTGCCTTTCCTCCCTAGCATAGTTCTTGCTTCAGCTCAGGTCTCAGCTAAAAATGGCAACTTCTCTAGGTTAAATGTTCCTTTTATAATCCCCTCCCATTGTGTTCACACGTCTCCTTTGTAATAACATTCATTACCTTTGTAAGTATTTGTTCAATGTCTGTCTTGTCACAAGGGCAGGGTGTTCTTATCTGTGGTCTAATGATCTATCTCCAAGTCACCAGTATATAGTAGATGATCAATACGTTTTGTTGAATAAATTAACAGAAGGAAGATTGGAAAATTCTTTTACTTTTATCCTGTTAAGGGACATTTCACCAGGAAGGGGTAAAACTTATTTGAATGTCACACATATGTAAACAGCACATTGGTGAGAAATTCAATTAGGCTGGAAGAAAACAGAATGAGAGTTATTCAGTGGTTTCTTCCTTAGGTTCTAGGTGGCACTGAAAGCCAAAATGGAATAAATCATTTTGAGAAGGAGTTGTTTCCTAGACATATTAAGCAGCTCCTTGATTATAAAAGAGCATGAAAGAATATATAGAAAAGATAAGAAAGAGAAAGGAGGAAGGAAGGAAGGGGGGAGGGAGGGAGGGAGGAAGGAAGGAAGGAGGGAAAGGGTATACTTGAATGAAGCATTGCAGAAGTAAGTGGATGAGGAGACACTCTTTTTTTTCAGATTCAAATAGACTTTTCTTTCTAAATCAGTAGTTCTCAACCTTCCTAACGCCCCAACGTTTTAATACAGTTCCTCATGTTGTATGCGGGAATATCTGCATGTGGGCGGACCCGCCTGGAGACAGATAGAGCAGCGTCTTGCTTCCTAAAACCATCGGAAATATGAGTTTTCCGATAGTCTTAGGCGACCCCTGTGAAAGGGTCATTCAGCCCCCAAAGGGGTCGCGACCCACAGGTTGAGAACCGCTGTTCTAAATACAAGTGACCCCTCCTCCCAATACCAAGTAATGCATGCACATTGTAAAATATTCAAGACAATAAAGAAGAAAGTTAAAATGACTAATAATCCCGTCACATTTTATTTGCATGTACTGTATATTCATCTAGACTTTTTATGCATATTTACACGTCTTTTAATATAAAAATAGAAGCACACATGCAATTTTGTACTTTTTTTCCACTAAAAATATTCCTGAACAGCCCTGGCCGGTTTAGTTCAGCGGTTAGAGCGTCGGCCTGCGGTCCAGAGAGACCCGGGTTCAGTTCCCGCTAAGGGCATGTATCTGGGTTGCAGTTTGTCCCCAGCCCTGGCTGGGTCATGCGGGTGGCAACCACTCCATGTGTCCCTTTCACGTCGATGTTTCTCTCTCTCTCTTCCTCTGTCTCCCTGCCGCTCTATCTGAACAAAAAATGGAAAAATGTCCTCAGGTGAGGATAAAAAAAAATACCTGAGCATATTTGATCTAGCTACTAATTTTTAATGGCTACGTAGGAGTTTGTTACATATATGTACTGCAAAGTATTTAACTATTTTAGCATAGTTATTTTTTTTAATTTTTCAGTATTTCAATGATTAATATCTTTGTACATTCGTTACATACATCATCTTTGTCCACTTCTTTTCCTTAAGATACATTTCTGTATGTGTCTTCTTGGTCAAACAGCATGGATATTTTTATTTCTGATTAATAGTGAGGTTGAACATTTGAATTGCATATCCATGTCCTCACATTTTTAAATTGTGGTATTTATTTTTTTAAATAAACTTATAATAGCTCTTTATGGACTAGTGATATTAGCCAGATATGTTTACCATATATTTTGCATTTTTGTCAATTTGTTGTCATTTATTTATTTATTTATTTATTTATTTATTTATTTTTTATCCTCACCCAAGGACATTGTTGCATTTATCTTGAGATAGAGCAGGAGGGAGAGAGGGAGGAAGTCAGAGACAGAGACATCAATGTGAGAGAGACACATGGACTGGCTGCCACCCACACAACCCCAACCTGGACCAGGCTCAATCTGCAACCCAGGTCCGTGCTCCCAGCAGGGAACCAAACCCGGGTCTCTCTGGTCCGAGGACCGACACTCTAACTGCTGAGCCAAATCAGCCAGGGCAGTTTGTTTTTTAATTTTATTATAAACTAGTATTACTCTGTAGCTATCTTATGGCATGTTGAAGTTCTTATTTTCAGTTTGTTATTTGTCTTTTAGCTTTACTAAACTTGTGTTTTGACATTCAAAACTTTACTTTTATTTATGAAGTTGTATTTAACAGTATTTCAATTTATGGATTTTGTCATATTTAGAAAGTTCTACATCCTCAAGGCTATACACGTATTCAGTTACATTTTCTTCTGCTTCTTTTATGATTTTATATTTTACGTTAAGCCACGTTTGCGTTAAGAATATGTTAAGGAGTGGGTAATGTTATTACCATAAGCTCAATATCAGGCTTAACAGCATTGCAGGTCGGTGAAGAATTCCTTTTACATATTCTAGGTAGAAGTTCTAGTATGCGATTATTTAAGATAAGACAAAAACTACGTAGAGACACAGCACCTAAACCATAAACACGTATTATCAAAAATGGCAAGGTCAAGTCTGCTGGGAAGGTGAGCCAGGAAGAGCGTATGAGAGATATTGGGGTAACTGCTTGGAGTAAAATACTTATATTTCAGGCTGATGAAACGGCCTTCATGCTGAGGTCAGCGTTCCCTCAAAAAAATATTTGAGGGCCTACTATGAGCTGACTGGCGATATAACAGTGAACAAAACAGGTTCACTGCTCTTCAAGGTTGGGTAAACAAATAATATATTTTAAGATTAAGTGCTTTAAAGAAAATCAAGCAGGTAAGGAGGTGGGAAAAATAGTTATTTTAAATAGGGTGGTTAGGGACGACTTCTCTGGGGAAAGGGCAATTGAGAAGAGCTTGTGTGATGAGAGGAAAGATAGGCAGGAAAGTATTCCAGTTGCCGTAAATGGTCTAGGTGGGAACAAGTTTGGTTGGTTGGGAAAATCGGCAGAAAGCTAGCGTCGCTGGAGTGTTACCTGAAAACACCGAAAAATGGGGACAGATCCGCGGGAACACCCTCAAAACCTGGGTCAGGTTGTTTTTCTGTAACTTTGAAACCTGGGGTTGGATCTTGTGTGACTTATTCCCCAGTTTTCCCCAGGCACTGACTCTTAAGCAAGGCCTTCCTTAACTGCCCTTTTACAAATTCCAGCCTTATCAGATTTTCCCACCCTGTGACCATCACCGCCCCTTTCCAGGCATTTGGGAGAGTTACTATCTGAGAGCCCATCTCTGACCACTCGTTTTGAAACTGCAATTCCTGGCATTTTCTACCCCTCCCCCGCTTTTCTTCTTCTTCTCTCTCTATATATGCGTATATGTACACATATGTGTGTGTGTGTGTATACATATATATATATATATATAGCTGTCCACGAGAGCTGGTATTGTGTTTTTATTTCCACCTCGTCCTTAACATGTACAACAGTGGCTGGCACACAGTTGGAGCTTAATAAATACAGTGGATTGCATCCAATATACATACAGTGCACTGACTAAAAGGCAGGCTGGTGCAGGACTCGGCCGCACTAATCGTGGGAAGTCACCGCAGGCTCCACCAGCATCGCCCTTTGCGCTCTCCGGAAACAAGGCTCCGAGCAGTCAGAAGCTGACGTGCTTCAGCTTTCAAAATGGGAAAGCGGCGGTTCCCACAATCCCCGGCCGCGAATTTCTCGCCAGAGTTCAAAATGGCGGGGAGGGTGGGGCCTGTCCCACGGTGGGCGGCGCCGCAGCGTCCCCTCTCCAGCCGCAGCCCGCCTTGCCGCGTCGGCGGCGCCCCTCCTCCCGCCGAGCCTTTTCGAGGAATCGCCCGCGATTGGCCAATGTCCGGGGGGGCCGCGGCCCCGGCCCCGGCATCATCACTTCCTGTTGTGGGCAGGAGTTTCCTGTCGCTGCTTGGTAACAATGGGGGAGATAATGGCTGCCTGAGCAACGTTTCCCGAGCAGGCGCTGGGCTAGAGGCGGGTCTCCACCAGCGACTCATCGGAGGCGGGCTCGAGAGCGGCGACAAGGGAGGCGCGCAGGAGGCTCGGCGGCGGCGGCCTTACCGACCGAGTCGGATCCCGACCACGAAAAGCGAGTAAGTGGAGCCTTGGGGATCCTGAGAAATGGATGGAGAGCGAGAGGAAGGCAGCGGAGTCGTGGCCGCCGCTTTTTCTCAAGATGGCCCGAGTGGCCTGGCGTGGCGGAGGCCCGGCGCCGCTTCCGGACCCCGGGCGCGGGCTGCGGCGGGGGGCTCCGTGGCGTAGTCGCCGCTGCCATTTTCTCTGGGTGGACACTCGGCGGCCTTGCGAGGGGCCGGGGCCGGGGAGGTGCTGCCTGTCCGCGCCGCGCTCGCCGTGGCGGGCCCTCCGGAGCCCCACGGACTGGGGCAGGCAGTTCTCAAGTATTGGCCTCGGGCGTGAGAATCTTGAATCGCTTCAGGATTTTCTCTCCTCCGCGCTGTGGACACTTCCTTCGCCTCTCGCCGCCTCTTTAACCGGCGGGCTGAGCTTTGGGAGTCGGGGCAAGTCTGGCTGCTGGGAGTCGCTTGCTGGGAACTCTTGGGCCTTTGGATTTCCCAAGATTTGCAAAACCCCATTTTGAGCACTTCTGCAGGGCACTATCAATTAGGCGCCCCCTGGGGCCATGATGACATCTTCCCTGAGGATCTGAGGCAAATGTGCTTTACTCCCTGGCTCCAATAACCCTGGAATATCCTTTGCCAAATATCACTACAAGGGCCCCCCCAAAACTGAGGGGAAAGGCATGTGTGTGCTTGTCGTTTTTCCCTTGGAAAGGGTAGGAATTGGGCCAGATGATTTTCAAGTTAATTTCCGTTCCATCAGCCAACCCCCTCCCCCCCTCAAGAAAAAATGCCTAAGGGTCTCGGCTTCTGCGGGCGGTACCTGCCACGTACGCCATAGCTTTAGTAACTAGTATTAACCGGTTGGGCTTCTGCTTCCTGAACACTCAGTCCCTTTTTCCCTTATGCTGATTAATTTCAAGATGGAGGAGACAGCCACGTTCCTTCCCTAGACAGTTTCACCATACTTATTCCACAGGTTAGTCCGGGAATCTGAGGCCTAGCAGGCTTGTTATTTAGGTCATTCTTTCGTTTGGGGGCAAAGGGAAACATTTATATCGGGTTGTCACCCACCATTTCCAAAGCCCCACAACAATTTTTTGCTAGAAATAAGGAACCCAAATTTTCTGAATGAGAATTAACCGCAATATCTTTGGGTGATTGAAGGGAGGAAAAGAAATGAACGTACTACTATTAATCACTTCTTTGATTCTTCGTGATTCAACACAAACGAACTACTCTTATCATCCCAGCGAGTATATTATAGCCATCCAGGATAATTTGACAACAAGCAGGCACAATTATAGTCCCCCCCACCCAAAATCGGTTTTCTACATTGTAAAAAAAAAAGTACCCAGGAAGACCAGTCTTAACAGTTTTTAAAATATGATTTTGGGACCAACTTCTCTTACTGAAAAATGTTTCGTCCTGATGATCTTTCATACTTTTAGTTTCTGCCTTCGGCCTAGGCCACTCCTAGGACGACTTTACAGAGGTAACTATAATGTGCCAAATAAGTCCTCAAAAGTAACTATCAGAATCTGAAAATAATTACTTGTCTAATAAAGTAAGACCTATTTTAAGCAAGTTTATATTAAGGGGGTGGATTGGCAATCTTATATCTAACATATGAGATATCTGGTTCCTTCTGATCTGTCTCCCCAAGTATCTTAATACTAATACTGAATTATATTGGGTACTGGTGTGTGTGGGAGAGACAGACTAAATTACATAGGATGTGTATTTTTTTAAGATGTGTCTACTTCAAAGAAAACATCTTATAAGAGAGGAAGAATAATGGATTCTTTTTTTTTCTAGAAGAGTGAAGAAAACTAAAATCCAGTTTATTGTATTACAATACTATGTCATAATAGTCAGGTAATTTATTTTTTTGTTGTGTCTCCTGATGATTTGTGTATAGAATGCATGTTTTAAAATATTGTTTTGTGGGCCCTGTAATTGGATGGGTTTATTCGATATATGTTAGTTGGTTTTGGGCATACTTCATGATGAGAATGGGTATTTTGTACTGGTAATTCAAAGGATAGTGTTTCTGAATAGCTGGAATTGACCACCGCTTTATCTGTGAATTTTCCTCTTTTAAAATAATGTCTGAAGTTTACCAGGACTTGTGTAGAACAGAATGAACAAGATGGGTATAAATAAGTACTGTTTGTATGTTCATTGAATAGTTAAATAAAATATCAGTAGACTTTCTTACAGGAATATAATCTTATATTATTTCTGTGTTCTATTTTTTCCTTTAAGATCCCAAAAGTCATAATTGCTATATAATACTCTAATTGGTATTAACTCTTTTCATCATCAAGGTTAAAGTAACTCATAACGTATTGCCCTAGCCAGGATGCTTTTAAGAGGAAAAGGGACATTATTAATAATTATGATTGGACAGCAGGGACAAACAGGATTGTCCCAGGCAAACTGGTATGGGTAGGTAGTTAGCCTAAATCCACAACTAATTTGTATTGAATGCTCATGTGCTAGGTCCTGGGCTTCACATGCATGATTTTATAATCATCACAGCAAAGCTTCATGAGAATGTTAACTATTTTACAGAGGTAACAGTCTTTGGGAAGAGGTTATTAAGTAATTTGTCCTCAATTAAATACCTAATAAGTGGTAGAGCCCCCATTCTAACCCAGGTCTGTCTAATGCCTGAAGTCACTAAACTTTTATACCTCTAGACTGAACTGTTTATTTAGATCAGAAATGCAAAAAAAAATGAAAGGTTGTAATAAAAAAATCTATAGGTTATTAACCCTAAAAGGAATCCACTTTATGAAGCAGGTGAGACTGACTTAGCAATTACCCCCTCCTCTTTTTTCCTGTTTCAGCTATTACTATATAATTTGATAAACAATTTAAAATCAGCAATGGTTTTATGAAATGGATTAATTATGAAATGACATCTAGAGATATTAGGCTGGTTGGATATATTCTTTCAGGTTAGTGAATATATAGTGAGGCCTTAAGTAACACAGTAGGTCAAATGCTGCATCTGCATTCATGGAATTAGAATGTATATACTCTATTACTTTTTCCACAGCCCTAGTGGATTGGGAAACAAAGCAAATCACTGACCAGCCTCCTTGTCCCCTTGATTTACAAATTACAATAGGAAACAAATTACAGTGTGAAAAGTCCTGTCAAACTCAGACCAATGAGATGCTAGAATCTGGGCTACTGCCTTGGGCTGCGACATGTTTTTCTTTTGTTAGTCAAATTCCTTAACATTTCTGTGTAATACACAAAAAAGTAGCCAGTTTACATAATCCCTTGAGGTTTTGATAATCAATGTAAGAAAGCAATAGTACTTCTGTATTTGTTTTTCTCATCCTTGAATATGGAAGTTTCCCAGAAAGTCAAGCAGTTCATATTTCCTTTTTATCAAAAGAAATTTCTGTTAGAAAAATCTTGCCAATTTTGAGCAATTTGGGAATATGTTTATGAGCTTGGACTTTTGTTTCTTAAATACATATATTTGATATTTTGTTGTCAATTTTCTTGTATTTTAGTGCTCCAACCCAAGATTTTCATATCATTAGTCATAATAGCACCTATATGTTGAGACAAATAGCTGTAGACAGTGTGTGGTGTGTATATAGATTCGTGGACCTCTTGCAATAATTTCATGACTGCAGGTTGGGCTTTGGTTATAATGTTTGCGTGGTGATGAACTTTCTGTGGGGGGAATGAGATATTGTGTTCAGTGTTTGTACTCTTTTTCTGGAATTAAAAGGGGTCTCTTTCCTCTTGCTCTCCACTTGCCTGTAGGAAGAATGGAGTTAACACTTAGTTACAATTTTCATTTTTTTATTCAACAAAGTTACCATTAGTGTCAGTTACATCTAAGGTAACCATATAATTTATCCAAAATGGGTCCCTTTGGAGGCTGAAAGACGACCCGGACCCTACTGAGTAGTGTGGGACCACAGGTGTAGACTGCTGCTGTGCAGACTGGGGATGTGTAGTCACATTGTTGTCATTTCTATTTAGAAACACTGGTTCAGGAAGCACAGTTGTAAGCATGTTTGGTTCTGTAACAAAACTGATTTCCTGAAATAATATAACATTCATTTGTGTAGACAGTATTTTCTTTTTTGGTCAAGTGATTTTAATGTTTTTAAAATCCTCACCCAAAGATGTATTTTGATTGGTTTTTAGAGACAGAGGAAGGGAGAGAGAAAGAGAAACGTCGGTGGGTTGCCTCCTGTAAGCTCCCTGACCAGAAATTGAACCCACGGCCATTTGGTGTATCAGACGAGGCTCCCCAAGCAACTGAATCACCCAGCCAGGGCTGTTCAAGTGGTTTTAATTTTAAAAGTTGGCTTCACTCCTATTCAGAAAGTTATTTTTTGTTGTTAATCCTCACCTGAATATTTTTCTACTGATTTTTAGATAGAGTGGTGGGGAGGAACTTCAGTGTGAGAGAGACACATTGATTGTTTGCCTCCCTCCCACATGACCATGGCCAGGGATAAACTTGCAACCCAGGTGTGTGTCCTTGACTGGGAATCAAACTTGAGACCCTTTGGTCCTCAGGCCAATGCTCTAACCACGAAGCAAAACCAGCCCGGGCTCAAAAAGTTAATTTTTTACGGAAAACTCATATCCTCAAAAAATAGTACTTTATTTACCTATTATCACCAAAATTACTAGTAATCAGTGATTTTACATTAATAACCTTTTTATAAATACATGAACCTTCTGGGTTTGGAGTCATTTCTTCTTGGAAATAATGAGAAGCAAGTCAGAATTGAGTTTGTGAGGATAAGACCAAATTCTAATTTAGTGATGTAGCTCAATGAAATGGGTAATCAGACATTTAATTCTCTGTCTAAAGTACTTGAGTGAATTGAAATGTCATCATAATGGCTTCCTTTGAAAACTAACTTGATCCCATGAATTGGCAGCATTTGGCTTGGTCTCTGTCCTTTGATTTGTTGACTTTTGATCTTACTGTTTTAGAGGGTTGTAGTCAAAATTGTGAGCTGCAAATCAGACTTTTTTTGCAAAGAGAGTAGACACATGAAGGACAATTCTGCATCTTTTTGGTGGTTGTTATTCTTGTCCTTTTCAAGTGGTAGAAATAGAATAAAAGCGAGGCTAAGCTAACATTTGCCATACAAATATATTTTATAACTGCATGTTGCTGTAGTTTCGGCAGTGGTGGGGCCCTTGGTAGCATCCTCTGATAGCCCAATCTTGGAAAGAATCTACAAATTGTATGGGTGGTGAGAGGTATCATGCAGTAAATAAAGGCAGTGAAACATCAACCCTGCCCTGTTTTTAAAAGAGGTGTCTTTTCATGGGGATGAGACGGACAAACCTCAGAGAAAGGTGGGGGGGGGGGAGATAAACCAAAGAACTGATATGCTTATATGCATAACCATAGACAACAGAGTACTGTGAACATAGACATAGACAACAGTACTGTGAAGGAGGGACGGGAGCAGGGAGGAGGGTGTCAATTGGGGGGAAAAGGAGAAACATCTGTAACAAAAATAAATTCATAAAAAAAAGAAGAGTGCTTCATATTTATTTTCAAACAGATAAGATAGTCACTAAAAGGGAGATAGAAGTACGTGAGTGAAATGGCGGTGAGAGAAGCAGCTTCTTAGCTTATGTCCTAGTTTTACACGTGTTTCTTAAGCTTATTTTCTGTCTCGATACTGGAATGTGACCGTGGTTATGTCTTATTCATAGTCATGGATTCATAGAACTGGAAGGTACTTTATACATAGTTTAATCCAGTACTCTTAATGTAGATGGAGATCCTGAGACACAAGTGGTTAAGTGAATTGGCCAAATTCACATAACTAGTAACTAGTTAATGTTACAGCCCAGACAAGAACCCAGTATTTCGTGTGTGTGTGTGTGTGTGTGTGTGTGTGTGTGTGTGTTTTCCTTTTCACACAGCTGAATACCACCCTGCTACTCATGTAATAAAAAAAGCTATCCTGGTTGTTTTCAAACTTTCATTTGTCTGTTACAAATGCCATAAAATTTTCATTAGATACTCTATATATGAAGAATTCCCAACACTTTTGGTGACTACATATGTGATGGTGCATTATATCCTGACCAGCAGTTCTTTGTGACTTGATTTTTTTTTTAACTGCGTTATATTTTATTTTGGTGACGGTATTAATGAGCTAGCATTTTCTTTATTGACCAGAATAACATGCCATTAATTTATATCTACTCTGAAGTTCTTTTTTTAAATGTGTTTTTATTGATTTTTTACAGATAGAGGAAGGGGGAGAGAGAGAGAAACATCGATGTGAGAGAGATACATTGATTGGCTGCCTCCTGCGTGTCCCCCACTGGGGATCGAGCCCACAACCTGGGCATGTGCCCTGACTGGGAATCAAACAGGGACCTCTCAGTCCATGGGACGCCGCTCAATCCACTGAGCCAAACAGGCCAGTGTGTGAACATATGCAAAACGTGAAATATGCTCAATATACTTTAGTACTTTGCTGATATTAGGTTACCTTGATTCCTCCTTCCCTTTTTGTTTTGAAAAAGATGTTATTTCTTCCAGAATTAATAAATGTGGCTTCTTTTTAAATTGATACTCAAACAAGCATTTGAATTTTAGAATTCGGTTTTCTAAATTCTGTCGATTTGTTAACAGTACATTTGGTCCCTTAAGTCTTCTTAATTGGATACTATGATGCAGTATGTGCATTGAATATAATGTGTGTGCTTATTCGCACCAGGTCTCCGACCTGTTAGTACTGATCAAAATGTTTTAAGTGACTTTTCACCCTAACTTCATAGAAATTACATTTTTTAAACATTGGAGTAAATGAATTAGGAGAATTAAATACTTTTAGCAGTGGTCAGAAACATAGTAGTCTGCGTAATTTATATTAATATAATGACTGTAGGAGAAAATGGAGATCACTAACAATGCTTTGAAATTTTCAAGGTGAATAAATTCTGTTTTAAATTCTCTAATTACAGTTAATAAATCTCAGGTTTGGTTTTCTTGCTGGCTTTTTCTCCTCCGAATTAAATTTACCTGACACAGTCATACATTCATTGCGAGTAGTGTTTTAAATGACTAACTAAAATTTCTAGTTTGGCTGTTTGTTTCCGGGAATGGGTTCAGATATATTGGCACACAATATGCTAAGAGAGATAAGGTTAATAAGATATGCTATCTATCCAAGGGGCGACTGTATTTAAAACATATACTAAAAGTTGACTGATTTAAAAATAAGTCCTGCTGGGTTTATGTTGCTTATAAAGATGTTTTGTCATTTTGGAAATTTTTATACCAAGAGTGAACCTGGTATAAAAAGCTCGTACATAAGGAGGTTGAATACTTGAGACGTGTCTATTGAGATTGAAGAAATATATTTTAAAGTATATAGTCCTGGGATGTATTGGGAGGCAGTTGTCCATTTAGTAGAAAGTTGACTGAATATGGATCAGGAGACCTAGATTTAATTACTGGCTCTTTCCACTTACTAGCCACATGGCTTTTGGTAAATCACTTCCTCTCTCTGTTCTTCTGTTTCTTATCTGTAAAACAAAGGTAGTGAGATGTACGTCATAGGATTGTTGTGAAGATTAAATGAAAATATAGGTGAAGGGGCTCTGCAAATATAGAGTGGTGGGTATCGCCTAAAATTAGGGGGAGAGCTAAGTGATTTAAGAACATTTATATATTTTTCTCTTAAATTGTTCTATTGGTAAACTTTTCATAGAAATATTTAAGTTTAAAAGTGGCTGATGCTAATAGTATACTCAACCCCAAATTTCTAATTTATGCACATGAATATTATAACTGAGAGTAAGATAAGCAGATTTAAGTTTTCCTCTCTTTCATGATGGTAGAAGGAGCCCAGGGGTATGTGGGGATTCTTTTTTCCTCTTTCTGGAAATGTACCACAATCCGATTTTGCTAACATAATTCTTCATTAATATTTTCACAGCAAAATGGAAAGAGGTGTATTTGATCATTTGGACTGTGGTCTCCTGGCATCTTTGGCATGGCGCTTTAACCTTTTAACATTCTTTTAATATGTTTTTATTGATTTTTTAGAGGGGAGGGGGAGAAACATTGATGGGCTGCCTCTTGCATGCCCCCTACTGGGTATTGAGCCCACAACGCAGGCATGTGCCCTGACAGCGAATTGAACCGGTACCTCTCAGACCATGGGACGATGCTCAATCCACTGAGCCACACTGGCCAAGCAACCTTTTAACATTTTAATGTTCATTTTCACTTAACTAACATTATTGGCATTACATCTACTAGGGGCTGAACTTGTGGTTTAGATTTGTTACATTTTCCATTATATGCCACTTACGTGGTGAAGGAGCTGTTTAGAATTAGAGCAGGCTCATTGGGTGTGTGTAAGATTATTTTACAAGGTATTGGAGGGCATTGCTTATATTCAGGATTTCCTTTTTCCAAATGCACATGTGGCTACTGGACACTTGAAATGTCACTAGTATAACTAAAATTGAACTTTAAATTTTCTTTTATTTTACTAAAGTTAAGTAAAAAACTGAAGCAGAGTAAAAATTTTTTCATTAAACACAACTCTTTTGTTTTTTGTAGAATTGTATTTCACTTTAACCATCACTAATTTAGCATCCAGTTTGAGATGTGCTGTAAGTATAAAATATACACCAGATTTCAGAAACTTGGTATCAAAAAACTAGAATATAAAACACTTCACTAATTTTGCTATTGATAACATGTTGAAATGATGATTTCTTTATGCTGGGTAAATAAGCTATATTAATAAAATTAACATATCAACAATATAGAAGAAGTGCCATTTTGGTGGCACAGACAAGTGCTGTGTGCAGAGGTGAATGCAAGAGTTGCTGGGTGAGATAGTAATAATTTCTTAGGAGGGAGGTTTTCATGGAACATTGAAAGGTGAACGAAATGGGGAGAGCCTAAGAAAGGGCTGGGGGAACAGCATTAGTAGAAGTGTGATGGTAGTAAGGTGCTAGGTGTGTTGGAGGGTGGGGATGAGGCAACGTAAGTTAATTGGTTGGTCAAAGTGTCATTTCACTCATGAAATCTAATGAACAAAATGAACTAACAGGCAAACTAGAGACAGACTCATAGACAGGCTGATGGCTGTTGAGGGGTGGGAAGGGTGGAGGGATTGAGCAAAGAAGGAAAAAAGAACTCATGGACACAGACAGTATGTGATGATTGGTGGGGAGGAGGTTGTGGTGGGGATACCTGGTGATGGAAGGTGACTTGACTTGGGTGGTAAACACAATACAGTGTACAAATGATGTGTTGTGGAATTGTGCACCTGAAACCTGTATAATTTTGTTAGCCAGTGTCATCCCAGTAAATTCAATAAAAAGGGAAAAAAAGAAATATGACCTGTAAGCCCAGAATAGAAAAGCAAGAGACATCCATTCTTAATGACATTTTAGTCCAAAGTGTCTTTTGAAATCAGTCTGTTCAAACTCCCTAATAAGGAATGTCCTCTTTAATATAAAGCCTCTGCTTGAATATTTCCAGATATGGATGGTTTGCTTGCTTCAAGAGGCTGGTTTCATCTCCACTTTGGAACAATTTTACTTGTTAAGCTATTTTGTATTAAAAAAAATTAATTATACGCTTCCACATTTCTTCAACTATTGGCTCTAGTTTGACCCTATGGTTTTGCTCTCTTTCATGTTATGATCATGCCCATTTTTGTCTTGTCTTCACGCTAGACATGTCCAGGTTATTCCACCATTGTTTATGTGGTGTTCCCTGGCTTCTCACCGTCTTGGTTACTCTAGCTACTTTCTTCCGTTTGTCCATGTTCTTTCGGAGGTATTTAATAAAATGTTTTGAGTAGTCCACATATAGTGTGAACAGAAGGTTGCAGTGGGACGGTTGCCTATTTTTATTGAACACTGGTCTGTGAAAGCAGTGTAGGACTACGTTAGGTTTCATTAGGCAGGCAGGTCCAACAGGCTTTTTCTTTAGCTTTTGTTAACTAAAAATGTCAAGTTGTCTTCATGTGCACTGCTAAGACAGGTTTTCCCCCTAGTCTGTGGTACTCTTACTATGGTTTATTTTACTTATGTAACTTAGTAAAATGTCCAAGGTAACATTGCTCCATAATCTGTGAGGGCGGTATTCCATAATGTGAATCTCTTAAACTGTTTGTCCTTGAGGTCCTTGCTACTCAAATTGATTCTAGGATTAGCAGTGTTAGCATCACTTAGAGGCTTATTTAAAATGCAGGTTCTAAGTTCCACTCCCAACCTACTGAGTTAGAATCTTCATTTTAAAAGATTTCTAGGTGATTCAGTTGGTTTGCTGAAGTTCGAGAAGCACTGCTCCAGCCCACATTTCTCCATGCAGATAGCAGGACAAACCTTCTCAGTCCCTGTACAGAAACCGAATCAGACTAGTCAGCAGTATTATGTTGATGTCCCTATCAAAGAGGTTCTCAACCCTGACTGCACAGAATTACCTGCGACATTTTTAAAATATTGCTGTCTGGTCAGCCCCAGAGAAAGTTCCTCGGGTGATTCTCCTGCAAACCAAGGTTGAGACCAGTCCCTTTGTAAACCAAATGAGCTTAATTTGAAACTGATCTCCACTTCTGGTGAATATATATTCTTTTTGTGTTGGCAATATATCTGACAGTATATTGCATAATTTTCCCTTGTGTTTATTGTCAGATTTTGCTATGCTATAGTTTATAGGCTTCACTTTCTTTGAAGATTAGATCATTTTTAAATCTAGTGTTTTAGTATCTCTTCTGTTCTCTTATTTCTCAAGGATTACCATTAGAAGTTTTGCCATTTGGGCTCTTGATGCTCTCTTTGAAAAGTTTGTTTTTTGTACTGTTTCCAGTTGGAGGATGATTTTTCTTATTCCATAAAATAGAAACGAAATAGAAGTTGAGTGCCTCCTTACTTCTTGTTACTATACCTACCAACTCCCCCACATACTCAGTAGAAAACCAGTTTCTTTCTTGTTTTAGATACTGGTTTTCAAAGTCATTTAAAAAAATCTGTCCCATATATTTTTAAAAATTAGCTGTTTGCTATCACCAATACCAAATTGTATGACTTAGCTACACATGGAAAAGTGTGGTTTCCTTTTTTTTTTATTGCCTGGTCCTTGTAATTTTTATGATTGTTTTATTTAAGCAGTTGGTTTCCAGTCTCCTTAAAGTTTTTTTTGTCCGGCCGGTGTGGCTCAGTGGTTGAGCATCGACCATGCACCAGGAGGTCACCGGTTCGATTCCTGGTCGGGACACATGCCCAGGTTTGGGCCTGATCCCCAGTGAGGGTAATGTGGGGGTCGCCAATCGATGTTCTCTCTCCTATTGACATTTCTATCTCTCCCTCTCAAATCAATAAAGGAAAAAAATTTTTTTAAGTCTTTAAATTACTATTCAGACTTTTCTATAGTTTAGTCATACCAAAATTAAGGATTCTTAGTTAGGAGAATAGAAAGCTTTTTCCAAAAATATTAAGGTTACCGTTGCCTACTCCTTCCTTGATGTGTTCACCTTATTTGTTTAAACAATGGTGAGATAGTTCAAAGAATAATGAACTAAGGAAAACAATGGAGATCTAGATGTCTGGACTGAAATTTGTTGAGGTTCAGCAGACAGTTAGAGAGGCTTTTTTATTTTTTATATCTGAAAGGAGGCTTGTTGTCATTTTTCTCTTTAGTATTGACTTGTGAACATCCAGGTACTTCATGTGTTGTGTGTGGGATTAAATCCTAGTACCAGTATAGATTACTACCTCTTTTCCACAAATCAGATTATCATATGTTCATGGAGTTAACTTTTATTTTGTCAGTGTGAATTTAAGATCAATCTGAAGTTGGACGAGAAAAAGGTAGAGAGTTAATTTTTGTTTGGAGTCTTCTCTTATTTTAGAGTGTGTACTACCAGTTAATTGAGAGTGTGGAAATCTGCCAATATATAGTAGGGGTTGTCAGACTTTTTCTGTAAAAGGCCAGATAGTAGTTTTTTTTTTTTTTTGCTTTGCTGATCAAAAAGTAAAATTGAACATATTACAGTTATTTATATAAAGACAGAGAAGCCAAATTGCCACAAAGTTTTTTCTTGATAAAACTCAAAATGTAAATAAAATAAAATAAAATTCAATTTTAATGCTGAGTTTATAGTAGAAATAAATGTTAGTAAAGATGTTTCATATTACTCCCCCCCCCCCAGATAAGTCAGATTTTAGGAAACAGAATGGTATACAGAATTCTGAAAAATTATTATTCTAATCAACAAAAGCAATAGTTCATACCTTTTCCAGAGGCAACTTAGAAATACATGAACAGGATTAGACATCCTTGATTTTTAAGAGCAATATAAATGCTGCTGAATTCCAAGGGGGAGATGGGCAGATGTATGAGTTACACACCCAGTCACATGCATCAAAAATTAGAATGACGAAGAACTGGATCCCAGCAAGGATTTCAAACATGTACAGTCCTGCCTTTGTGAAGGGTTCCTCATTAAAAAATTAAAAAGAATCTCTCTAAGAACACAGATGCCAGTAAGAAGGAAGAATATTGAATCAACTCTAGGAATTGTATAGAGGTTTTATAGCTTGTGAACTTTTGAGGAAATATTTAATTACATTTGTTAAAAGAATTTTATTGAAGTGTAATTAATATACCAAAATATTGCATGTTTAATGCCTTCAATTTGATGCATTTGGACATAAGCAAACACGTGTGATGCTATCACCACAATCAAGGTAATAAACCTATTCATCACCTCCAAAAAAAATTACAAACTCAAAAATGTAATAATTTGTACAATGTTTTGTAATAATAGATCTACTACTGAGAAAAATGGCATTTGGGGGGGATAACATTTTACTTAATTGGGGCTAAACATATTCCTTATCAAAACCATTTGCAGATATCCTCTGGTGCTACTGACTTAAAATGAAGTTTTCTGTATTATTTGAAAGTGTCCTTTCACATATATAGGTATTGCTATCTGATCAGTACACAAGCATATAATTTTAATGAAGCATATTCATCCCTTAGAAGGCATTTATAGAATTCTGTTAAATTCTCTTGGTATTTCCCTTTTAGCATATCATTACACTTCAGGGTTATCACTTTCCCTTGAAGGTAGGTTGGAAACTCCTCAGTTGCACAGTTAAATGGATTTTGAAATAAGGAAATTTTCTTTTTACTTGCACTAAGATCCAAAAAAGTGCTTCTGGAACTGTAGTTTGTGCTCAGAAAATATCTCTACTACAAGTCTGTATGGGAGTGCAGCTCTTGTTTCCTTGGTAGCACAAGGAAGTGCATGAAGCAGCTTGACTTGTGATTCCAGTGTTAGTTGTTGTTGACTTACTGCAGGATAAGTTTACATGTAAGCACTGTTTTGCTTTGCAGTTTTAGGTTTGAATTCATTAAAAAACATGAATCCTGTAGCAAAAGCTATATTCCCAAGCTCTTGTTTTGTAATGGTAATTGAGGATGGTTTTTACTGGGGGAACATTTCAACCTTGGACCTGGGAACAACAAATTACAATAAAACTTTACCGAGCACGTGGTAGAGCAAGTCAAGATATTCGGTTTCTATTTCTGACAAAAATTTACAGAACTGATGATGGTTAAGTCAACAAAATGAAGTTCACCATTGACACTGCTGGTTCAATAAGATGATGGATTTAAATATTTTCTGCAAACTCCCTGCTGATGAATAAGCATAGACTTTAAACACCTTACATTTTCACAAGGTTTGTAAATTTGTCCAACTAGGTCCTTTTCTGTTTTACACATTTTTACCCTTTTCAGTTGTAATTCATCAGTTGTGCTGAATTAGTCTTTTCTCAGCTTTGAAAACATTATCACCTGTAGCGGTTCCATGCAGATTTTTAGAGGCTACTTCTATAGTTCAAACTCCTTGAATAATCAGCACTTGACTCCTTAAATAAACAGTGAATAGCGTCACTTATATTTGTGGATTTACTATGAGCCAAGGAAAACCACTCAAAATCATTTGCTGCCCTGTTTTTCAATTGCTTATTGATGTATCCCAGTATCCTCAAGTTTCTGACTAACAGTACTCACTAAAAATTATCTTAAACAAGTTTATTTTCTCTGGACACATTTGTTGAGCTTCTGCAATCTAACGCAGTTGAACTCACTATCAGTAAATTATTTTCCTTACTTAGCCAGCAAATGGGCCACTTGAAACTTACTTTGGTTGAAGCCTCGTATTTTTTTTCTTTTTCTTAAATTTTTTATCCTCACCCAAGGACATTTTAGACAGATTGGGGGAGGGGAGAGAGAGAGAAACATCGATGTGAGAGAGACACACCGACTGGTTACCTCCTGCACGACTCTGACCAGGGCCAGGGATGGGGACGAACTGCAACCAGGTACTGCCCCGGCCAGAATGGAACTCATTGGTCCACAGGCTGACGCTCTAACCACTGAGAAAAATCAGTCAGGGCTGAAGCCTCATTTGTTTGTTTTGGTTTTGGTTTTGGTTTTGGTTGTTTTATCCTCACCTGAGGACATTTTTGTATTTATCTTCAGATAGAGGGGGAAGGAGAGAGGGAGGAAGAAAGAGAGAGAAACATCGACTGGCCACCACCCACACGACCCCAAGTGGGGCTGGGGACAAACTGCAACCACATGCCCCTAGCGGGAACCAAACCCAGGTCTCTCTGGTCCGCAGCCCGACACTCTAACTGCTGAGCCAAGCCGGCCAGGACCTGAAGCCCCATTGTTTTTTTTAATTAATTTATTTATTTTTGTTCTAGATGTTTCTACTTTTTCCCCCACTGATTCCCCCTCCCCCCCCCTCCCCGCCCTCTCCCCAGCTTTGTTGTCCATGTCCATTATTCATGCATACATGCATATAAGTTCTGTGGTTTATCTCTCCCCCACCACCCCCTCTTCTGGGGATTGTCAGTCTGTATGTACTGACACTTCCACGTCTCTGGGACTACCCCATTCCTCAGACTGTTATGTTAATTATATTCCACAAATAAGTGAGATCATATGATACTTGTCTTTCTCTGTTTGGCTTGTTTCGCTTAGGATGATACTTTCCAGGTCCCTCCATGTCGTCTCAAAGGATAAGAGATCTTTCTTTTTTACAGCTGCATAATACTCTATTGTGTATATGTACCACAGCTTTTTTATACATTCATCTACTGAAGGACATTTGGGCTGTTTCCAGATCTTAGCTATTGTAAATAGTGTTGCTAAAAACGTGGGGGTACATATATTCTTTCTGATTGGTGTTTCAGGTGAAGCCTCGTTTTTTTATTTTTGTGAAGAAATATTTTGTGATTAGATATTTCATTTTAACTTTTCTAATTTTTTACACTGTAGCTTTCCTGTGAACTAGGAATATTGTGATGAGTGTTTAATCTGCTAATATCAATACATGTTTTATTACTTTTGCAGTTATGATGCTGTTGCGTAATAAGCACAATCGTTACCATCTAATCTGATGACCGAATAATCCACACTCCTCTGGATTATACAATGTGTGACATTCAGAGTCCATCTTGATTTGATGTAATGAGTATGTACCTGTAGAAATGTCACAGTATGGTGATGTACATGGCACTTGAAATGCTATCAAGTTATAATCGTATCACTGCAACTCACAGTGCACAGATCACCATTGCAAAGCAGTGAGAGTGCCACTTAGTCTCTGTCACAACTGTTCAACTCTGTCATTATAGCATAAAAGCCATAGACAATATGTAAACAAATGTGTATGACTATTCCAATCAAATGATGAACACTGAAATCTGAATTTCACAGAATTTTCACCCATTACAAAAACTTCTCTCCTTTAAAATGAACATTTAAACGTGTAAAAACCATTCTTGGTCCTCAACAAGAAAAAATAGGCACCAGGGCTTAATTTGGCCCATGGGCCATAGTTAGCCAGCTCCTGACCTAGTCTTTTCCTAGTATAACAGGACTTTGGGGGAGTTTTCTGTTATGAAATTTTATTCATATGAGATCTTAAAATCGACATCTTGACCTGCATTCTGGATTTTCACATAATTGAAACTGTTTTATAGAATGCATACATGCTGACTTCTGTTTTCAAGATTGGTCTCCTTTCTTCTTTTAGGTAATTTTCCACTTGTACATCAAGATGGAAAGCTCAGATTCTAACGATAAAGGAAGTGGTGATCAGTCTGCAGCACAGCGCAGAAGTCAGATGGACCGATTGGATCGGGAAGAAGCTTTCTATCAATTTGTAAATAACCTGAGTGAAGAAGATTATAGGCTTATGAGGGATAACAATTTGCTAGGCACCCCAGGTATGCTGCAATATGTACTTTAAGAATTTATATATGTAATTTGTTGGTCTTTTAAAAATAGCCTGTTTTGAAAATCAGTTTCTTTAGCCATTTATGAAGTGTGATTTTAATGCAAGGTATATAGAATGACATTTACTGCTGTATTTATTACTTAACTCTGTTCACTCTTATTTGGAATTATGCTATATCATGTTTTTAGTTATGAACTTATTGTAAGCTGATTTGAAAAGAATGGAGCTGAACCTTTTTTTTTTTTTTTTTCTTATTTAACTTACCAGACATGAGTCTTAAGTGTGGAAGAGCTAATGAGAACTTTAGTTCCTAGGACAGACTTACTCTGTCTTGTCATCTCTGATTTCTGAATATGTCCCAATCAGTCCTCCAGAGCTAGCCCTGGGTAAAATGTTCAGTTATTCAGAACTTTGTGCTTGGTTATTCTTCTGCCCAATTAGGTCCCATTTGATCCTAGTTAAAATTCATTATCTCCCAATGTCCTTATTTCTATTTAATACCAGTTGTTCAGTGATTCCTTGCATTTTAAAAGGTCAGGTGTTAGTTAATGAAAGGAAGTGCATTTTGAACCATCAGTACCGCATTTCAATCCGAATATTTAAGTTGACCTTCTGACTCTCATTTATTGGTATGTCAGTCTCTCACTCAGTCTTGGTTTAAAATACAGGTAGTAATATCTACCTCCCAGAGTTGCAGACTTAAAGAATGAGGTATTATATGCAAAAGCATATAGTAAACTAAAAAAATTTTGTACGAGTATAAATTGTAATGTCATGCTCCCAAAGAAATGAATTTTACCCAGGTTCCCTACTCATTGCTTTTCATCTCAGATGAGTAAGTCATTGATTTTTATTTATAATTTGGCAAACATTTTAAAACTATTTTCAGGTGAAAGTACTGAGGAAGAGTTGCTGAGAAGATTACAACAAATTAAAGAGGGCCCACCACCACAAAACTCAGATGAAAATAGAGGTATATTTTGCTTTGCAGGGGGTGGGTAGAGGATGGAGTGGATAAAGAACTTTTTAACAGTAAATGTCAGCCAAAGATTTTCCAGAAAAGGCATAAATTAATTTGGTGTTAAATAACTGCTCCTAAAAAGAACAATGGCATTTTCTTGATATTTTTTTAAAATGTGAATTTGTTTTTTTGGGTTTTTTTTCCCCTTCTTCACCTTTGGGTTGTTTGTGTTCATTGGAACATAGTAAGAAATGGCCTATTTAAATGTATTTTTTTTTTCCTTAATTTTCCACATCTGTTGAAATTTCCTTCTACCTACTGAATTATTCCTTTTTTAAATTTTTTATGAACATGTGGGTTTCTCACCAGCAGAAAGAAATGCTGTATCCTCTAACCTAGTGTTTCTCAACAGGGTATAATTTTGCCCCTTATGGGACACTAGAAATGCCTGGAGAGATTTTTGTTTGTCAATACTGGGTATTTGTTGCTGGCATCAGCGGTGGAGGCCAGGGATACAGTTAAACATCCTAGCATCCTGATGTTTCTCTCCCTATGTGAAGTAGAGAATTTCACTATCTAACCTAAGAAACTATAATAACAGTCTGGTCTTGAATGTGCCATTATATGTACTGTGCTAGGTTCAGACTATTCATTTGGTCTGATCTCCAATTTCATGTTAACTTAAAATCTTGGTAATATGAAGAAGTACTCAAATACTTTCAAACCTATAAACCTTATTTATATTATATTTTTGCAATGGCTATTATAGCAGTCTTGTATTTAAAATTTTTTTTTCTTGATTTTATATAGAAAGGAAGGGAGAGGGAGCGAGAGATAGAGACATCGATGAGAGAGAACATTGATTGGCCACCTCCTGCATACCCACCACTGGGGATGGGGCCCACAACCTGGGCATGTGCCCTGACCGGGAATTGAACTGGCGACCTCTTGGTGTATGGGTCAGCGCTCATCCACTGAGCCACACTGGCCGGGCGCAGTCTTGTATTTTTAAACGTCCTATATTATCAAAGGCACTTAAGTCAACAGCCTAGAAGAAATGTTACAAATTAATGAAAATTTGACAGAAATGTAATTTCAACTAAAATACTAGCCCTATACCTTAACTGGTGTTTACCTTGTTTGATACCAAGAGTGTTTTGAAAATGAACTGAAAAATATTGTCTTCTGACAATCCACAGTTGTATACTAGGCTCTGTATGTAATGAATTATTGAAATAGACTTCTTCCAGATTCCCGTTAAGAAAATTCTCTAAATTTTTCTTGGATTAGCTTGCTCTTTTGAAATCAAATGGACATTTTCCTGCCTTTACTTGCAAGTCTATGTAAAATAGTTAACAAAAATCTGTAAATGTGAAATCTTTTCAGAATCTTTTTCCCCCCTAATACAAAGTTTCTGAGTACTGTTATATGATTGTGCTAATTTTAGTCGTTCTTTTTTCTTTTTTCCCTCTTTTACAAACAGGTGGAGAATCTTCAGATGATGTGTCTAATGGTGACTCTATAATAGACTGGCTTAACTCTGTCAGACAAACTGGAAATACAACAAGAAGCGGACAGAGAGGAAACCAATCTTGGAGAGCAGTGAGCCGGACTAATCCAAACAGTGGTGATTTTAGATTCAGTCTAGAGATCAATGTTAACCGTAATAATGGGAGTCAGAATCCAGAGAATGAAAATGAGCCATCTGCAAGACGTTCTACTGGAGAAAACATGGATAACAACAGCCAAAGGCAAGTGGAAAATCCACGATCTGAATCAACATCTGCAGGGCCATCCAGATCAGAACGAAATTCAACTGAAGCGTTAACGGGAGAAGGCCCACCTACTAGGGGTCAGAGAAGGGCAAGGAGCAGGAGCCCAGACCACCGGAGAACCCGAGCAAGAGCTGAAAGAAGTAGGTCACCTCTGCATCCAATGAGTGAAATTCCACGAAGATCTCATCATAGTATTTCATCTCAGACTTTTGAGCATCCTTTGGTAAATGAGACTGAGGGAAGTTCTAGAACCCGGCACCATGTGACACTGAGACAGCAAATAAGTGGACCTGACCTGCTAAGTAGAGGTCTTTTTGCAGCTTCTGGAATAAGAAATGCCTCACAAGGAGCAGGTTCTGCAGACACAACTGGTAATGGCGAATCTACAGGATCAGGACAGAGGCCTCCAACCATAGTTCTAGATCTTCAAGTGAGAAGAGTCCGTCCTGGAGAGTATCGGCAGAGAGATAGCATAGCTAGCAGAACTCGGTCAAGGTCTCAGACACCAAACAACACTGTCACTTATGAAAGTGAACGAGGAGGTTTTAGGCGTACATTTTCACGTTCTGAGCGGGCAGGTGTGAGAACCTATGTCAGTACCATCAGAATTCCAATTCGTAGAATCTTAAATACTGGTTTAAGTGAGACTACATCTGTTGCAATTCAAACCATGTTAAGGCAAATAATGACAGGTTTTGGTGAATTAAGCTACTTTATGTACAGTGATAGTGATTCAGAGCCTAGTGGCTCAGTCTCAAGTCAAAATGTGGAAAGGGCAGAGTCACGGAATGGAAGAGGGGGTTCTGGTGGTGGTAGCAGTTCTGGTTCCAGTTCGAGTTCAAGTTCTAGTTCCATTTCCAGTGGTGAAAGTTCAGAGACTAGCTCAGAGGTGTTTGAAGGCAGTAATGAAGGAAGCTCATCATCAGGCTCAGGTGCCAGGCGAGAGGTTCGACACAGGGCCCCAGTAACGTTTGATGAAAGTGGCTCTTTGCCCTTCCTTAGCCTGGCTCAGTTTTTCCTCTTAAATGAGGATGATGATGATCAACCTAGAGGACTCACCAAAGAACAGATTGACAACTTGGCAATGAGAAGTTTTGGTGAAAATGATGCATTAAAAACCTGTAGTGTTTGCATTACAGAATATACAGAAGGCAACAAACTTCGTAAACTACCTTGTTCCCATGAGTACCATGTCCACTGCATCGACCGCTGGTTATCTGAAAATTCTACTTGTCCTATTTGTCGTAGGGCAGTCTTGGCTTCCGGTAACAGAGAAAGCGTTGTGTAATTGAGGTCTGAGCTCCCGGCTGTGTACCTGGTATAGTGATGGGCAAACAGGAATCACTTGCTTTATGTCCACTTTTTGAGTGGTGCTTAAATGTAAAGTTGCAACCTGAATTGAGTCATTGCTTTCTGAATGAATCATTGTCCTTTCTCCAATTTCTGTTCCAGAATAAAAGGAAATATTTAAAAAGCAATGTTTTAGGACATAAAATCTAATTTCAGTATTAGTAATTGATATTACTAATGATTTATTATATATGTTTATCAGTTTCTCCTTTGTTACCTTAAAAGATCTGCCTTAGCAGTGGCTCTTATTTGTTTCATGTTGATCTTTAGAGTTTCCCATGCCATAGGAGAGAGGGGCTAAGGAAATGATCAGTTTAGACTAAGTTACAGTACATGTTTTATAAGTGATTGCTTAAAGCTATACCATTTCCAGTTATTAGTTGGCACAAATTCAGCTACATGCTGAATATCATTTGTTCACCTTTCAGACAAGGTGATATTGGACATGTCAGTGTAAATAACACTAAGGCTAGATCTTCTAAGTGTATGACTGTCTCCTAAGCCCATCACTGTGGCACACTGTAGAGTGAGCTTATAGTTTAATTGAGATATTTATCTTGTGGAAATATTAAAAAAGCCTATGCTTGTGTAAGTGAAAAAAATCACATTCATTTGTTTAAAAATGTAAAGCTATTTTGTAGAGGCTCAGTACTTTTCCAATGCACTGTTGTAATAATGCATTAAAAATTGTAAAGTACCATGCATAGAAATGAAAAAACTGCTTTTCGTGAGCCAACATAGTAAAAAACAAAAACACACACCAAACAAAGTACAAAGCTCCTTTTGTAAGTGTGTACATGTCAAGAGCAGAACATATCTATAATATTTAATGTATGTGAACAGCTACTGTGACATGCAAAGGAAAGGTCAGAGTGCAGAATTGAACTGCGTTGAAGACCAATGGAAATTGTGTATTTTAACTTGGATTTAGGCAGGCAATGAAAGACAGGAGGAGAAAACTACTCTGGAAGAATGTAAACTTTTCATGAAGACAGTAATCATACTGGATTCATATGATGAGATCTTTGACACAGTATTCTACTTGAGCTCATGAAGTAGATGAACAAATTAGGCAGAGCTTTGGTTTAAGAAAACAAGCCACTACCACCTAGCACAATTTACATTGTTGTTTTTACAAGTCTGCTACTCAAAAAGAAGAAGAAGAAAGTGGAAGAAGGAGACCATAAATCATTTTTAGCATAAGAATTGGTACAGATGTTGTTTTTGAGATTTGTCATTTAAGGTACCAGTGCACACTTGTTAATATTTCATTACTATCTCTAACACAGACTTAACATTTCACATTTAAAGACCAGTTGAATAATTAGTTGAGAGATTTTTATTTTTTGTTGACAGTGAGTCCTGTTGGGTTATTTGAAATGCAAATTTCAATTGTGCTGCCCATATCTGAAGATGAGACCGCTGACTTATGATCCATGGGACATGCACTTGATGCTATTTCCTTAATAGTGACAATAGGTTTGTGAAGAACCTCAGTACTCTTGCCGAAATTTTCTTTTGAGGCTGGTTGGGGTTAGGATTAGTCTGACTGTGGAAGACTGTGTTTGTTTTTCTGGGAAAACCTAATGGGCCTTTAATAAAGTGAGCTGACTACCCAGGCATAATCAGATGCTCAACAAAATAAATAAGACTGCTTTAAGGAACTATCTGTTTACCTTAACTGCTATAAATTTAGCTGTAAAGATTATTTCAATGCTCATACTTTCATGTTTTCCTCTCGCTTTCAATCCTACCTAAGAATCAAGGAATTAACTTGTAAATATGGTAGTTGTTTGCTAAGGATATGTACTGCTCTTGCAAGGAAATAATGTTCAAACAAAGCTTCACTTATTTTTTTTAATATAAACAGAAATCACTGTTTATGGCGCTTATATAATACATTTTATCTTTTTAAAAAATTGTCCATGTAAAAGTCAGGATTCCTTTATATTTGTGAGCCTCCTTGTCGCCTTTCCTAAGGGTGTGTAATCGATGGTTTTCAGATCTGCAGGGTAGTCCCGATTGGCTAAAAACAAACCCATTTTCCTCTTGGTATACGATGTCCCATTACTATAGGCGTGTTCATTTTCTAGTTTAAAAACAGCTGCAGCTCATTTTAAGCATAAAAGTTAACAGTTATCTCCCTAACCTCCCAAGATATATTACCCATTTGTGAAGTATTAAAGTAAGAAGTAACTCGTGCAGAATTCTGGTTATGAAGATAGATATTGAACCTATTCATAAACACTGGAAATAGAATTTTAAGTTTTTAGCCCTCAGTAGAATGCACATATGGGGCATGTGCATGTGGACACCTTTTTCAATAGCACTCAATTATTTCCATTGGATTGTATAGAATGAATACAAAATTTTAGTGGAATTTACTTTTTTTTTTTTCGTGCAAAGTCCATGACTAATATGTAGTTACTAGTGGACATTGAAGACAGGTCATTTGTAAGTGTCAGATGTACAATGGAGAAGAAAGATCTTTTTTCCCCACCAACATCTAAACACTTATTCCCTTGAGGGAGCATTTTCTTACAAAACACTTTACATTTCATTTTGTATCTTTGCACTTTTTCTTAATTAAAGAAAGGTTCTGTCCTGGAACTTAATGCAATAATAGGAACAAGAAAAAAAAACAATGTTGGGAGTTTACAGTGTTCAAAGCATAGGGGAAAGTACTAAAAACCGAATTTCCTTGACTATTTCAGGTATTTTTTTAAAAAGCCACTTAGTAATCTGAGACATTTAAGGTGTTCCATTGTTTAACTCCAAGCAGCTGACAAGGTTGCGATTTATTACTACTAAAGACAAAATTGAGTAAGTTAAGTTTCAAGTTTGCAGACTTTGTAGCAACACTAGAAGATGGGCCATGTTTTCAATTCGGAATATTTGCTCTAAAAAGAAAACATTAGTTTTACCTCAGTGGTGTTAGTGATTAATGGAGGTGGGGATTGAGAAAAGTGTTCATATTAGTGTGGAATATGGGGAATAATTGTACAGTTAACAAGAAAAATGTTTAGCACCATTTTATGTATACAAAATCTCTAAAAAACATGGTCACTGGAGTTTATCCAAGCGTAAAGATTAGGAAACTGGTTATCTGTAAGTGTTACCTCAAGTAATTTACCCCCCGGGAAAACATGGCCTTTCCATGCCAAGTATTCAGTGTCTCAAATTATATTTATGAAGGGTTATCACTTAATATGCTTTATTTTTAACCACCTGCTTCCCAGATGTCCAAGACGGCCAAGACTTTCAGTCAGTTCCCAAAGTACCCATGTGATAGGGAGGTGAATGTTGCAAAATGCCTCTTAAAAGGCCATTTTCACAGCTTGTTAGAATACAGTGGCACCTTGTTGCTGTTGATACTTCTAAAGATAGAGGATATTTTTACACGCACACCCCTTCTTCTCCTTTGTTTTTTGTTTTTTGTTTTTTAATGAAGGAAAAGTATTTATAATCTACCTTATTTGAATTTTAAGTTTTACTTTACTGGTTTCCCTGTCAAATGTATTACCAAGATTAAGTACTTAGAAGCCACCTTTGCAGGGCACTTTTATTCTTGGCTTATAAGACTATGCTACTTTCTAAAATATTCTGTACCTTAGTAATGCAAGAGATTGAAAAGGCACGTGTCAAAGTGTCAGGCGTTTTCTTCCTTAGTATAATTCTTCAGGATGTTTTATATTCAGTAACAGTGTTGTAATTCATTGAGTTAACTTAGTAAATTGTATGCTTTTGAAAACAACATTTGAAAATGTAAATCAACATAACGTGCTTTATTTGTAAAATTAAAGTGCAAGGTCTGAATTAGTATTTTAACTTATTTTTAAATCAAATTTTAATAAGCAACTAAGAAACAGCCATGAAAACAGCTGTAAAAATTTTAGCATTCTGAAATTGAGTTCTTAACTGGAACATTTCTAAAATAATATCTAGTATTCCCAACAAGTGGTGATCTCACTTGATTTAAGTAAACCCATTTTATATCTAAAATACAACATAAAATAGAGCTGTTATTGAAGTGCTGGAACTTAAAAGGGATAACAACAGTTTATCAGTTTTATGATTATTCTCATTTCTATATAGGTGTTGTAATTCAAATTTAAAGGAAATAGACACACCCTCTAACTCATAAAATTGTAGTGAGTTATTTGTTTTTAATGATTTTTTTTCTTGCTAAAAACCCACAAGCTGCTTTATAGTCACTTGGACTGAGTGACCGATATCTTAAAGACATGCAGTGAAAGTGAACCCCATGATACCACTGTGCCTAATTATTTCAGGGTTCCTCATCTTGCAGATTTATTCCAATACCAAGGTATGGTTGAACCAGCTGCCCAGCCTTAACTCCATTTAGTACCCCTCTGCTAACATCCTTTTAACTGATTGGTTTGTATGTGTTTTAACTGTCCAATGTTTGGATTTTACCTCTTGATAGGTCCATTTGTCCTTGGTGCTGCTTTTAAATATGTAGGGCCATGTGATCAGGTATCAAGTTTCGTAGGTACGCAGTTGGCCTGGATATGTATCTGTGCCTGTTTTATCTGCTCCCAGGAAGAGCTGCTTTGGTATAGATGTTTACTTTGGTTCACATAAAGAACTGGGCAGCAATCTTGGAAAGCTTTCTGAAGTCCGAGAACCTGAAGGGATTTGGAGGGGGAATAGCAACAAAGGCTGCTTTTATGTCTTTGAACACGAAGCACATAAATGTATGTTCTGTAAAGACTAAAGTGATTGTTACACCAGGGCTTCCTGACCTCTAGGAGCACAAAGCGAAGTGAATTTGGTGAGCTTGCTTTACCTGGTTTCTCATTTTCTTTCGATTTAACCCTAAACATCACACCCCTCTCCAGTGTGTAGCCGGCAAACTCCTGGTTGGGAAGCCCTGTCTGAAAATCTGAGAATGTACCCAGTTTCCTTTTTTTTTTTCTTTCTTTCTTTTTCCTTTTTTTCTTTTTTTTTCTTTTTTTTTTTTTTTGTACAGTGCTTTATACCTGCTAAAGATTAACTTGTTTAATGCAAAACAAGACCTTGAAAGGTCAGTCATATGAAAGCTGGTTTGATTATGAATAGTTATCTTTTAGGAAGAAGCTTTCTCCCTATGTAAGATGTCATACTGCAGATTTAAAATATAGACTATCAATAAAATGCATGAAGTGATCATTTGTGCTTGATCATCTCTCCTTGGGTTTTTTCTTAAAGGGGAATTTGATAAAGGTTCTGTTTCAAATTGATGTCAAATGGACTTGATTTTTAGAATCAAGTGGAATTACAGCACAACCTTGATTTTTTTATTCCCCTCACTGGTATGAGTGGGCAGGCACTGGTTTATGGGATATAACTTTCATTCCGTGTTGTATAGTTTAATATCTTAATCTTGCAGTGGTAAAATAAAAGATTAAAGTATATTCCAATACAAGAATCCTGGAAAGATTTACATAAATGACATTTTAATAGATGCATCTTCGCTATTGTATTTTCACCGTAGCCCCGACCACTCCCTTGCTTGACCTCTAAATACAAAATCTTGTCTAGGTGTGCATGTATGCTCTTGTAGCTTCTGTCTTCCATTGATACTTCCAACCTCTTAAACATGTTGCCTAAGCCACTAAGATGTCCTTGTTTTTAAGTAGGTTGTCCCATTCTGATACCTGGGTGACCGTTCCCCTTGGTATTGGAATTCATTTAGCTGGTGAATATTTTAGCTGATTTTATTATTTTATTTCCTCTGGTTCCTGCAGAGCCTTGTCATGGGCATAGGAATTCAGTTACTTGTGATAATTTTGGGGTGGTCAACTCTTAGCCTCGTGATCTTCCCAGGGTTTTACTGTTAGTGCCGTTCATGATTCCGTTCTCTGAAAGTCAAGTACACCACTGAAATGTTTCCATCCTAGACAACAGAGTAAGCCAGCGCACAAGCATCTTTTGAGGAATATTCAGTGACAAAGGGCCGTTACCGAGAACAGGATCTGGTAAATTGGAGCAGGTTATAAACTATATTGTTAATGGCCATTTGAAAAATAGGAAATGAAAGCCAGGGTCCCGTTTCTTTGAAGTCTTTGAATTCAGGCAAGATTAAAATTGAAGGCCTTGCAAATGGATTACTAATAGCTACATTTTTTTTTTCTGATTGCTATCAGGCATTGTATTAAGCACTATATAAATTATTGAATCCTCACAGTGATTCTGAGGTGTATTATTACCACCCTGTTTTATAGGTGATGTAGCTGAGAAAGATACATTTGGTAATTTGCCCAAGATCACCCAGTAAGTGGCAGAGTATTTCTAGGCAGATCTCTGATTCCTGCTACCATATGGCCCCCAATTTGTTTGGTTTTTGTTTGTTTTTAATATTTATCCCAAGTCCTAGATTAGGTTACTTATGAGGTATGATTTCTTAGACCAAACATTGGTTTTGGCTAGTTTGCCAAGGAAAATTTAAAGGGCAAATCTGAAGAGGATTAAAGGTTACATATTATAAATTTCATTAAATGTCTTTGAGCATTACCAAATACACCTTAGTACTATATCAAGGCCTTTCATTTCTGAAAGTTTGGAAGGGGTTTAGAATAGGTTTGGGAATCTTTAATGTCAGTAGTCATCTCGGGCCCTTATATGTGCTGTTGGTCCCAGTTAAGACTTGATTCAAAAATATGACTTAGAAAATTTCAGCTTTTTAAAAGGATGCTAGCTAGCTTATTGGCATCCAAGTAAATGCCCTTTAAAGTTACCTTGGGGAGACATAGGCATTCCAAGCATGTCATTGCTCAGAAAATATTTGGAACTGCATTAAAATTGCTATCAGAACAAATATGAGTAACAGAGATGCAGCCCTCTTCAGTATGTTCATGTTATTTGCCACCCTTGATAGCAGTCTTGGCTGTTCCCAAAAATTATGTCTTCCCCAGTGGATTGGAGATTTGCTACACTTAAGCATATTCAGAAGAATGTACTATTCACTCTAAAGGCAATTACAAACAAAGCATGTGAAATAATAGGTGCAGTAGTGTTTACAGTAAGTAAATGGCTATGGAGGAGAGTATTTTGAGAAGATTATCACACCTCATTCGACATTTGAAGCACAGGGAGAAAGACAATCTCAGAAGCAGGCATTAGCGGGGAGATGTGTAAATAGCTGATAAAGTATTACCAAAACCTTAAAAAATGTACATACTATAGTTATCCATCCCCATTCAAATGATATTTGAAAGGAGCAGCGAGGAGTAATGGGGAGAGCCAGGGCTCTTTAGAGTGTGTCCTCAGCTAATAGGAGATAAGTGTGTATTGGGCTCCCACTACGTTCTAGGCTTCTAGGCATTGTGTTAGTGACTGTGATGTACCCACTTGTTAAAAAGATTCACACTTGGTCCCTGTCTGCACTAAATATTCTAGAATAGTACTGTCCAGTAGGCATATAATGAAAGTCACATAATTTAAAAATTTCTAGCAGCCACATTATGAAAGCAAAAAAGAAGTTAATTTTATTTAACCCAATAAGGTCAAAATATTTTAACATGTAATCCATATAAAGATTGTTACTGAGAAATGTTCATCTTTTTTTCATGTCGAGCCTTGAAAATCTGGTATTTTACACTCAAAGTACATCTCATTTTTGACAACACACATTCCAGATGTTCTATACCAACAAGTGGCTAGCGGCTACCACATTGGGCAGTGCAGTTCTAGAACAATCTGGGAGAGAGTGATTACAATGGGTAGGATGCAAATAGCAATGTTTTAAAAGTTCACTTCTAGATATACACACCTTATCTGCTCACCCACACTACTCTGGAACTAAATAGGCATCATTCTTTTGTGTGTCAAAGTTGTGGCTTATACTATATCCAAGCTTACAAAACTACCATGTTTCTTTCCCCCCTTTGAGGTTAAAAAAAGTACACTCCCTACCAAAACTTGAAATCTAACTATTAAGAATTAGCAAACGACCTTAGTGCGTTGAAGGCCCCATGATTCAAATCTAGGGACGCCTATCACAACTGGAGCATTATGTAGCAGCTAATAGCGATTGTTACATTTATGTATTTCAGGAACAAGCACCCAATGTTTTATGTGGACTTTTCTTCGTTCAGTTATGTTAAAAATTGTACAAATAAATAATTTTCACATTTGAATATTCCTGGCATTTGTTAGAAACAGCTAACCTGGATTTACAATCTGTTTCTACATTGTAGTTCGTAAGTGATAAAACATGTTTAGTGTCTGGAGCTAGAAGGGGGAAGTTGACAACATGCGAATGAATATAAGCTACCAAATCAGACTTCAGCCACAGTGAAGGAAGCATTTCCTTCCCAACACAGAGTCTGATGCCATTGCTGAAAGTTTATTTTATTTGGCAACATGGAGTAAATTATTAACTCCTGTGGAAAAAAAAAAAGAGCCTTTGGATTTGAGGTTTTGGGAAAAGCTGATTCATTTGGCTTGGCTTGTGTTTTCTGTGTGAATATAACACTTTGTGTGGCCTTTTCATTTAGGAATCTGAAAACCCATTTAGTAGTAGAGGGTGAATATTGGTTTCTAGCATGGGTGACTCAAATCTATCTCTGGCATGTGAATCTGCTTTATATGAAAGAGGCTAGAGGAGCATATCACCCAGCTTTTTAATTTATTTTTTAATTTTTTTAATTTTTTTCTTTATTGATTTTAGAGAGAGAGGAAGTGAGAGGGAGAGATAGAAACATGGATGAGAGAGAACATTGATTGGCCGCCTCCTGCATGCCACCCACTGGGGATCGGGCCCACAACCTGGGCATGTGCCCTGAGCAGGAATTGAACTGGTGACCTCCTGGTGCATGGGTGGACGCTCAACCACTGAGCCATACCGGCTGGGCCCAGCTTTTTTATGTTTTTGGAATATTGGGTGCAGCCCTCCTAAATTAAAGGTGAAAATTCAGGAAGAGTCCTTCTGTTTTGTCTTGGCGCTGCCCTTTCCTAGGGGGAAGAAAAGAATGGAACAGTATCTGAGGGTGTGACAGCACGAAGGTACTAAGGAACAGAGACCGACTCGGCAACTAAACCTGAATTCTGTCCTATTGCTGTAATGACAGAAACAAAAACAACTTCTCCCTAATTATGTTGCCTTCTCCAGATCTGAGTTAATCCATATTTGGGGACCACCTACATTTTAAGACAGAAAAATTATTCAGCCTAATATGCTAAATAAAAATACATGGCAAGCTTCATTTTTGTGTAGATATCTAACAGTCCTTGTACAAACATGGGCACTAGCTGGGCCCTGTGTGTGTGCGTGTGTGTGTGTGTGTGTGTGTGTTTTCCATCCCACCCCAAGGTGTTACCTTCAGTTCACATTACTGGTACATTTGATTTTGAACACTTTATAAGTTAACTAACTGTTCAGCTTATATTAACTAGGACTAGCCTAGGCCTTATTTCCTGTTTAAAATGCCTAGAAAGTTGAGTGCACTAGATTCCTGACCCCTAAATCTTTGTGAATGACTGAAATATCTACCTATGACTGTCCCAGAGGGGTTCTGTGACCTACCCCAGCCACCCTCCAGTCACCAGCGTTGTGTACACACTCTGATTCCACCGAAAGGCTGTGAACTGCCTGCCTGATCCTGAAAGGGAAGAGAAGGTGGAGAAATGGTTATAGATTGAGATTAATAAGATGTGTTGAATGCCTATCTGTTTATTGGCCACTGGGCTGGGCCTTTTTATATTCTCTTATTTCAGACCAAATAAAATAAAAACAATCAGGGCAATAGAATATTTGCATCTTATAACCAAAATAGAATCAGTCAGAGATTAAGTGACATGCTGCTAGTATTGATGATCCACACACACACACACACACACACACACACACACAATGTATTAGAATCTACATTCCAAGTGCCATTCCGGCTGTAGGGGATGCTGTGGTGATCACCCTCCGTGGAGCTCACACTGGAACTTCCGTTGGAGTGTAAATACAAATTAAGACAGTAATTAAAGGATGAGAAGAAAAATAACATGGTGTGATGTGACTGTGGCTGGAGAAGACCTTTCTGAGTAGGTGACACCGCAGAGACCTGAATGAATAGGAAGCAGAACATTTTAGCTCCTGGCAATGAGCTTGACTCAGTAGTTGGAGGGAGGAAAAGGAGCAGTGTTGAAGAGGGGGTGAGGTGAGTCAGGGGCCAGTTCATGAGGGTTTGATTTTTCTTTATTGATTTTAGAGAGAGAGAGAAACATTGATGAGACAGAACATCAATTGGCCGCCTCCTGCACTCCCCCCACTGAGGATCGGGCCCACAACCTGGGCTTGTGCCCTGACCAGGAATCAAACCAGTGACCTCTTGGTGCAAGGTCGATGCTCAACCACTGAGTCACACTGGCTGGGCTATGAGGGTTTTATAGCCTATGGAAAGGAAATGGGATTTTATCCTAAGATGAAAAGCTGTTGGAGTCTTGTCCATGGAAGTGAAAGGTTCTAACTTAAATAACTACTAAGTGGTGGAATCAGATCTGATTCTAGGGCTGCTGCATGTTCCATGACTCTACAGAAGACTCCCTTCCCTGTTCCTTCCTGTCCACAAGCAGAGGGCATGAAATCCAGGTGTCAGTACCCTGGAGAGGACTCTGTAGTATTCTAAGCTTTTGGTTTCTTTTTTTTAGGCTTCCAAATCCTCAAATAATGGGACCCAATGACAAACAAAATGAACAAGCTTCTCACTGACAACGGGGCCAGCATTGCTTGTTTTACTTGGCTAATACCTGTAGGGGGCAGGGTTGCCCATATAATGAACCAAAGGGACAGCTGTTTTTAAAGGTGATTACTGAAACCCTTTCCATTGCATGCCTCTTGGTGACTTCTTGTACGTTTACTGATGGGTAGACTAAATTCAGCAAACTCAGATGAATCTAGTATGTGTTTTTTTATCCTCAGCCGAGGACATTTTTTCATTTTTTATTCAGATAGAACGGGAGGGAGAGAGAGGAAGAGAGAGAGAGAGAGAGAAACATCGACTGATGTGAAAGGGACACATCGAGTGGCTGCCTCCTGCACGACCCAACCAGGGCGCAGGACCCAACCAGGGACTGATGTGAAAGGGACACATCGAGTGGCTGCCTCCTGCACGACCCAACCAGGGCGCAGGACCCAACCAGGGCCGGGGAAAAACTGCAACTCAACTACGTGCCCTTAGCGGTAACCGAACCCGGGACTCTCTGGACCGCAGACCGACGCTCTAACCGCTGAGCCAAACTGGCCAAGGTGAATCTAGTAAGTTTAACATACATTTCTGGATTAGCTAATATGACCTAGCATTTTATGATTGACAGTCACATAGTTCAGCTGCCTGCATCTAGGCAGGTCTCCATTCAAACCTGAGACAGAATTGGTGGTTGAAAAATTGGAGACTCTGGATTGGATGCTTCCACTGATTGAGGGAATATGGGCCCCCAACCGAACCACGAGTATAGGGGCCCCAACCTCAGTGTCGAAAACCCTAGTTCACCTTCTGGGTTTCAGATTTAGAAGCAAGAAGCCAAAGGAAAGGCAGTTGCAGGCTAGAAGCATAGAAACCAGGCCAAGCTACATGGAAGTTGGCTCCTTTTCTGCTTGTGGTGGCGGCGGCATAGGTTGCTGCCCTAGGCTAGTTAGCAGGTGCATGTTGCAGTCCTACCTCATCTCTCTGCCGTGTCATCACTAACTGTTGGGATGGGTCTGATGGGAACTTCGTTGCCATATTTCTACTGGGCCTCAGGAAAGTTGAGGAATTTCCAGGGCTGCAGGTGAGTACACATGGAGCCTGACTCGTCTGCGGAGGTGGCTTCTCAAGCTAAGCAACAAGTTTTGGGCAGAGACATTATTGCCTAGTTCAACGGATGTGGAAATACTTACTGATTTTAATTTTGTCCTAAGTTGCTGTGACAAAGGGCTGTACAAATAGCATATTTCATATGGACCGTAGTCCTCTATGAGATACTCACCTGGGGAAGTAAATTCCTGGTGGCTTTTTCCCTCTGAGACTTTCCCCTATCTTTGATCCTTCAAAATAATGTATTCAGCCCTGGTCGGTTTGGCTCAGCGGTCAGAGCGTCGGCCTGCGGTCCCGAGAGTCCCAGGTTCAGTTCCCGCTAAGGGCAGGTACCTCGGTTGCAGTTTGTCCCCGGCCCTGGTTGGGTCGTGCAGGTGGCGGCCACTCGATGCGTCCCTTTCACGTCGATGTCTCTCTCTCTCTCTCTCTCTCTCTCTCTCCCCCCCACTCTATCTGAACAAAACAAACAAAACCAAAATATGTATTCACCTTGAGATCCAACTGAATTATTAAAATTGTGTCTAGATAAGGACACATGGCTCTAGGAACTTGTTTTAAGAGGCAATCCAGGCCCTGGCCGGTTGCTCAGTGGTTAGAGTGTCAGCCGTGGAGTCCTGGGTTCGGTTCCCGCTAAGGGCACGTACCTCGGTTGCAGTTTGTCCCTGGCCCCGGTTGGGGTCGTGTGGGTGGCGACCACTCCATGTGTCTCTCTCACATTGATGTTTCTCTCTCTCTTCCTCCCTCTTTCCCTTCCCAATCTATCTGAAGATAAATGAAAAAAAAAATGTCCTCAGGTGAGGATAAAAAAAAAGGCAGCCCTGGCCGGTTTGGCTCAGCGGTTAGAGCGTCGGCCTGCGGTCCAGAGAGGCCCGGGTTCGGTTCCCGCTAAGGGCACGGACCTCGGTTGCAGTTTGTCCCGGGCCCTGGTTGGCTGTGCGGGTGGCAGCCACTCGATGTGTCCCTTCACGTCGATGTTTCTCTCTCTCTCTCTCTGTTCCTCTCTCTCCCTCCCACTCTACCTGAATGAAAAATGGAAAAATGTCCTCGAATGAGGATTAAAAAAAAAAGGCAATCCAGGGCTTTAAAGTAATGGGCAACAATGATCCTATTCAGCAAATGGCCCATGGGAGAGGGATTTGTGACCTAAATGTACCGTAAAAAGAACATAGATTTAAGAGCCAGACTTAGTTTCATATGCCTCTCACAAGCTGTGTGGTTTTAGATGACACTTATCTTTTTTTGAGTCTCAATTTTCCTTTCTGCAAAGCAGGAATAATGATATCTACTTTGTTCAGAAACTTAGAGATTACATAGGCAAATTCCTTAGCACTTTAATGGGGAGAACATTCCACTGAGATATTAATAAGATAGGAAAACATTATTGCCCAGTGTGAGATGGCTGAGTCAACCTCTAATGGCTGTGAAGTCTGTACATATGACTTTGTAAAACACTGAGCATGTGGTTTGGGAAATCAGCTTCAATAAAATTGAATGTATCTGCCCAATGTTCTTTGGATGCCCAAATAAGCCTATTAGGTGTGTGTGAAGGAGACAGGCAGGGAGACAGACACAGTTATTCTAGAATAAGATAGGGCCCGTTCATTGTAATACAGTAAAAAAACAAAAACAAAAAAGCTCATATAACAGGTTCCTGTCTTCCCAGGTAAACTAGGATTATACCTACTTGCCTGTAAAAAGCAACAAATCAATGGGTGCTGGATTTTATCAAATGCTTTTGCTGCATCTATTGATATGATCATATGATTTTTATCCTTTTTTTTTTTCCTCACCCGAGGACACTTTTTTCGATATTTTGTTCAGATAGAGTGGGAGGGAGAGAGAGAGAGAGAAACATCGACGTGAAAGGGACACATCGAGTGGCTGCCTCCCACACGACCCAACCAGGGCCGGGGACAAACTGCAACCGAGGTACGTGCCCTTAGCGGGAACCGAACCCGGGTCTCTCTGAATCTCAGGCCAACACTCTAACGGCTGAGCCAAACCGGCCAGGGCTTTATCCTTTTTTTAATACTGGTTTGCTGTTGATGGACTCCTTTACCTTTTTCTTGTGTGGGAAATTCTTTATTTCTCCTTCCATTTTGAATGATAACTTTGCTGGATAGAGTAATCTTGGTTGTAGGTCCTTGCTTTTCATCACTTTGAATATTTCATGCCAATTCCCTCAGGCCTGAAATGTTTCTGTTGAGAAATCAGCTCTCTTATAGGTAACTTTTTCTCTTGCTGCTTTTAAGATTTTATCCGTCTTTAAACTTGGCTATTTTAATTATGATGTGCTTTTGCGTGGGCCTCTTTGGGTTTATCTTGGTTGGGATTCTCGGTGCTTCCTAAACTTGTGTATCTTTTTTCTTCACTAGGTTGGGGAAATTTTTGGTCATTATTTTTTCAAAGACATTCTCAGTCCTTTACTCTGCCTCTTCTCTTTCTGGTACCCCTATGATTCAGATGTTGTTTCGTATCATGCCCCAAAGATCTTTTAAACTATCCTAATTTTTTTTTTTTATCCTCACCCGAGGACATTTTTCCATTTTTTGTTCAGATAGAGTGAGAGGGAGATAGAGGAAGAGAGAGAGAGGGAAACATCTACGTGAAAGGGACACATCGAGTGGCTGCCACCCGCACGACCAACCAGGGCAACCGGGGACAAACTGCAACCAAGGTACGTGCCCTTAGCGGGAACCGAACCCGGGTGTCTCCGGACTGCAGGCGGACACTCCAACCGCTGAGCCAAACCGGCCAGGGCTAAACTATCCTCATTTTTAAAAATTCTTTTTACTTTCTGTTGTTCAATTTGGGTGTTTTTTGCTATCTTGCCTTCCAAATCTGTCTTGAATCCTCTGTTTCACCTAAACTACTGTTGATTCCTTCTAGTGTATAATTTCAGATGTGTTTTTTCTGACTGCTTTTTAATGGTTTTTATGTTTACGGTCTCTTTGTTTAAGTTCTCACTGAGTTCATTCTTTCTCTAAGTTCCTTGAGCATCCTTATAACTATTTTCTTTTTGGACTTTATATCTAGTAAATTGCTTGTCTCCATTTAGCTCTTTTTGTGGAGATTTCTCCTGTTCTTTCATTTGCGGCCTGTTTCTTTATCTCCCCATTTTGGCTGCCTCTTTGTGTTTGTTTCTATGTATTAGATAGATCTGCTATGACTCCCAGTCTTTGTGGGGTGACCTTATGTAGTAGGTATCCTGGAGGGTCCAGTGGTGCAGTCTCCTTGATTATCTGACCTGGGTGCCCCAGGAATGCCCCATGTGTGGGTTATGTGGGCCCCCCTGTTGTAATAGATTCTTGATTGCTATTGACCTGTTTTTGTGTGGGATCGACCCTCAGGGTGGCTGGCTGTGAGGCTCAACCCCAACCATGGTGTGTGATCTGCTATGCAGGTGCTGACCACACGAAGTGTCCTTTGCTTCAGCAGGGTTTGGTGCCTGCTGAGATCTCCTTTGGGTATGCCGCTTGTGAAGCTTACTGGATCCTGTTCCGATGTTGTCTGAAGCTGGCCACTGGGTGTGTTGGTTCTGGGCCTCTTAGGAGCTACTCTGGTGCAAGCTAATGTAAGAAATTGCCTGTGACTGGCCCTGGGCTACCTGTTTGTAGCTACAAAGCCATCCACAGTTTGTGGTTGCCTCTGCTTGGCCTGGTTATGCGTGGGAAAGACCAAGCTGTGCGTGCACCAAGGCTGGTTCCCACCGGCACCGAGACTGAAGGTGGGTCAGCAAAAGGCCCAAGGTTCCAAGATTTGCCACTGCCTGCTAGCTGCTCATTAAGCTCAGTCACTGAAAGAGCCTCTGGAGGTACATGTGCTGCATGAAGTGAGTCACCAGGTAGGGGTGAGTGGTGTTCACCAGACTTGTACAAGTTCAAACTCAGTGCCAGGACTGGGTCTGAAGCCACTCAGCAAAAGTCTCAGGGTGTACCAAAACCAGCTGCCACCTGCTGGGTGACTTCTGACTTTTGTAGTTGGGCAGGGTGTCAGAGAGTCTTCAGTGTGAGGCCAGAGGGCTCATCAGGCCCAAAGACAATGAGATTTGGCCGTGTAAAGGAAGGGCTCTGCACAGGAATGGTGGTGCCAGTCAGGCATGGGCAGGAAAAATGTCCCACACCCTAGAGACACACAACTCAGTCTCTCTTGGATTCTGCCCAGACCTCCTGGAGAGCCTGAGACCTACATGGTAGGGCAGTCTATAGTAGGGAGGAGAGGGCTAGTGTATCTTTTGGGGGCGGGGTTCGTCTGCCAGGCTCATGGGAAGCAGGGGAATGGCCCCTGCCCCAGAGCCACACAATTCAGTTTCTGACATCCCCTGACTCCACCTGGACTTCTGCACGGGGGGGGGGGGGGGGGGGGGGGGGGGGGGGAAGGGGGGGGGCGGGCGGGACAGGCAGTCAGGAGATTGAGACTATTGCAACCCGGGGCTGATACCGTATGGAGAGGAGTACTTGACCCAAGAAAGATGACGTTTGTGGGTGGTGTGGGACAGTGACTCAGCACAGGGACCCTGGTGACTGTCCCTTTAGCTCTCTCCCCAGAGACTCACAACCCAGTCTCTCCATGCAGGACTCCAGTTTGCTCTGAGCTGACCTCCCTCTGCTGCAGCCCAGGGTGAGTGGCTGTGGGGGAGATTTGTGCCCTGACCCTTTAAGGGAGCACCTAGGTTTCTAGCAGGTTCCAGTCTCTCCCTGGCATGCAGAATTCCTGCTGATTTTCACAGCTGGGTGTTACATGGCGCCTCTTCCAGGCTCTGTGGCTCTGGGCTGGGGTGCCCAGCATGGGCTGGAGACCACTTTCTTCACGAGGGGGACCCTTGCAGCTGAGACCTTTCTCTGGATTCTCAGTGGCTGCCTGTGGGAGCAGGACCAGTCCTTTTCATGTCTCTGCCCTTCCTACCGGTCTCCACGTGGCTTTTTCTGTAAATCCTTGATTGTGAGACATCTGTTTTGCTACTTTTAAGTTGGTTATTCAGGTTGATTGTTCTGTAATTTAACTGTAATTCCAGTTTGGTCCTGGGAGGAGGTGAGTGTAACTTCCACCTGCTCTGCTGACATCTTGGATCTCAGATTTCAGTTATTTCAAACTTGTCAAAGTTGGTTTTATGGTGAAGGATATGGTCTGGTCTATCTTGGTATATGTTTCACAGGTGCTTGGAAAGAATGTGTATTCTGCTGTTGTGAGGTACCGTGTTACTAAAATGTGTTACCAAAATATTGAAGATAAATGCAAAAATGCATTTATCTTGGATGATGGCGTTTTTAGTTCTATGTCCTTACTGATTTTTCTATTCATTTTTGAGATACACTGTTGAAGTCTTTGATTGTATTGTGGGCTTTTTTATTTCCTGTTTGTTTTCTCAGTTTTTGCTTGAACTAATTTTAGCACTGTTTAGAATTGATATATCTTTCTTGTAGTCTAATCCTTTTTTTAAAAAAGTGTACAGCCAGATTCTGTCTTTATTTAAAATTGTGCTATTTTGTTCATTATGGATCGTTGCATCAATCTGATTTTTTTAACCATTTTATTTATTTATTTATTTATTTATTTAATTTATTTTTGTTACAGATGTTTCTCCTTTTCACCATTGACACCCTCCTTTTTCTCCCCCCCACCCTGTCCCCAGCTTTGTTGTCCATGTCCATTGGTCATGCATACATTAGGCTAATCCTCTTATCATTATGTTTTGTCCTTTTTTTTTCTGGTAATTTACTTTTCTCTGAAATCTACTGTGTCAAAAATTAATACAGCCACACTCACTTTTAAAATTAATATATATACCATATCTTTTCCCATCCTTTTACTTTCAAGCTACCTATCATTATATATTTCAGATTCATTTCCTGTAGAACACATATAGTTGTGTCATATTTTTAGCATGAAAATAAAATCTTTATTTTCAGTCATTACCCACCAATAAAAGAAAGTTAGGTTCACAGTTTTAGCTCTTGACCAAAAGTGAAGTAGGAGGCAAATTTACATCCATCAGCTACAACTAGTGGACCAACTTTTTATAAAGTTCAGGATATCTTGAAAGCTTGAAACATATCAGCAATGACTGACAGTGAGTGGAACTTGCGTTTTTAATAGCAGGTGTTTTTTATATGTTGCTAGAAATCAGGAGGCAAATAAACACGTTACATGTCCAGAAATGAGTTAAGATACTTGAAAGTCTAAATACACTGTAGTTGTGTCATTTTTAATCCACTCTGCTAACCTCTGTAATTGATGTATTTACATCATTTACACATAATGTATGTATGTTAAGGCTTAAGTCTGCCATTTTATTGTTTCTTTTCTGTTTGTTCTCTCTGTTCATTTCTGGGTTTTATTCCTGTTGTGCTGTAGGTTACTTTTTTTTTATCCTCACCTGAGGACATTTTTGCATTTATCTTCAGATAGAGTGGGAGGGAGAGAGAGAGAGAAATATTGATGTGAGAGAGACACATCGAGTGGTTGCCACCTACACGACCCCAACCAGGGACGGGAACAAACTGCAACCGAGGTACGTGCCCTTAGCGGGAACCGAACCCGTGACTCTCTGGTCCACAGGCCAACGCTCTAACCGCTGAGCCAAACCAGCCAGGGCTCCTGTATGTTACTTTTAACTTTTTTAGAATTCTCTTATTTATCTATAGTAATTTTGAGAGTGTCTTTTTGGGTAGCTTCTTAGTGGTTGATCTAAGTATTACATTATATTTACATAACTTATTACAGTCTATTGGTGTTCATATTTCTCCAGTTTGACTGAAGTGTAGAAAACTTACCTCTTTTTTTTGTCTCTTGACTCTCCCCCATTTATATTATGTCTTAAATAATTATTCTACATACCTTGAGAGTTAGATCAGACATTGTTATCATTTTTGCTTCAACTGTTAAACACAATTTAGAAATTTCAAGCCGATAAGAAAAACCTTATCGGCTTGAAATTTACTTATTCATAAGTTTACACTTTTCATTGTACTTTATTCCTATGTTCCAAGATTCCTTCTTTTGTTCCTTTTCTGTTTGGAGAACTTCCTTGAGCCATTCTTTTAGGGGAGGTCTGCTGGCAACAAATTCTCTTAGTTTTCCTTCATGTAAGAATGACTTTATTTCCTCTTATTCCTCGAGGTTTTTTGTTTTGCTTGATATTCAATTTTTGGTTAACAGTTCTTTCCTTGTCATACTTCAAAAAAATTATGACTCCTTCTTTCCTACATGGCTTCTGATGAGAAAGTCACTGTCATTCTGATTGTTTTCCCACTATTATTAAGGTCATTTTTCTTTCTCTGCTTTCAAGATCTTTTCTGTTTGTTTTTTGTTTTGTTTTCACATTTGATGTTATATGTCTTAGCATAGATTTCTTTGAGTTTATTGTTTGAGATTTTTCTCAGTATCTTAAACCTGTAGGAATATATCTTTTGCCAAATTTGGGGAGTTTTCAGCCATTAATTATTTGAATTTTTTTCAGCCTCACCTTTCTTTTCTTTTTCTGGGGTTCCAATGACATCAATATTAGATATTTTTGGTGTAGCCCCACAGTTCCCTGCGACGCTGTTCTAATTTTTTTTCCAGTCTATTCTCTTTCTCTTGTTCAGACTAGATAACTTAGATTTCTTCTGTCATCTTAATTCTGCTGTGGAGCTTCTCCATTGAGTTTTTTTTTAGTTCAGTTAATGTCTCTTTAAGTTCTAAAACTCTCATTTGGTCTCCATTTATATCTTCTATTTTATTTGCTGAGACTTTCTAATTTTTCAATTATTTAAAGCATGTTCATAGACACCTATGGAAGCATTTTTTTTTTCCAAAAGATGTTTTATTGATTTTTAGAGAGAGAGGAAGGGAGAGGAGCGAGAAAGTGTGAAACATTGATGAAAGATTGGCCGCCTCCTGTGTGCCCCTTACTGGTAATTGAGCCCGCGAACTGGGCATGTGCCCTGACCTGGAATTAAACTGGTGATCTTTCAGTGCATAGGACAGTGCTCAACCAACTGAGCCACACTGGCTGGATTTTGGAAGCATTTTTATGATGACTGCTTTAAGTTCCTTGTTGGGCCATCTTGTTGTTGGCATTGTCACTGTTTTTCATTCAAGTCGATATTTTCCTGGTTTGAGTATGACGTCCTGGTGTGACAAGTGATTTCGGATTGAAACCTAGATATTTTTAGTAGTATGTAGTGGAACTACGGGTCTTATTTATAATATTCTATGTCAGCAGGCCTCCTCTGACAGCATGCCAGTGAGTGAACTACATCATCAGGAAGTCAAGGTAGAAGTCCAGGTTCCCTACTGGGCCTCTGTTAACACTCAGGTTGTGAGAGACTCATTACTATTTTGTGGAGGTGAGAATTAAGGTACACCACTCGGTTTCCTCTGATACCACCAGGGCTGCAAGAACAGGGATGCCTCATTATTGTCCCCCACATGTTTCTGCATGGCTGGGATGAAAGTCTGGGCCCCATTCTTGGCCTTCTGTGACAACACAATGGTGATGGAGGGAAGAGGTGCGTGATGAAAGTGGAAATCTAGAGTCTTCACTTTGCCTTTGCTGGCTGGGATAAGGGTGAGTCCATGGTTTTTTCCATGGTGTTTGGAGTACAATGGCTATTGTGTAAAAGTTGCCCACCTTTCTAGGCTGTCCCTTTCCAGATTGTTTGGTTAGAGAAAGAGAAATTTGCTTGGGATTTTTACATCAATTTCTATTTGCATTTCTGGATTTCTGGCTTCTCCAGCACCAACTCTGGGATATATAAGGCAGAAAAGGAAACCTAGAACGCTCACCTCAGGTTTTGAGGTCCCTAGGTGGTCTGCCTTCTTGTCTCAACCTTTCAGAGTCTTCTTAGGTTTATTTTATATATAATAATTAGCATTTTTAGGTGTTATTCATGAGAGGAATAGGGAAAAATCAGTTAAGTCACAGAAATTGTAGTGGACTTTGAGTTGCCTCTGAAACTGCCCGAGTCACAGAATGCAGCTGTCCAACCTTTCAACTCTGGCCTTTTTTGGGTTTTTTATTTCTTCCTGGTAGGACAGCCCTTAACTGTGTTAACCAAGGATTGTGAAGAAAGAACTCAGTTGGCTAGAAAAAGGGAATTAAGGTAAGTTTGTTTGTAGACTCTTTGGCTTCAAATTCTCTTGCAGTTCACTAGTTACAACTATTTACAGATTTACTGAAAGGAACTACTTTTGCCTAGAACTTGATTGTCCATGAAACTTGGCTCTCCCTGCATTCCAGACCCAGCCATTGTGGTCGACAGGTGACTGAGAACCTTGGAGGACGTGGCTTGGATTTTTGAAGCTGTTCTCCTGAAGGAAAGGCTTAGGCTAGTACTTACTGGGATCTGGGAATTTAGAGCCCACCAAATAATGTGGTACTAAGGGGTGGGGGCTGTTAGATGAAACCAAGCTCCCCTGCAGGTAGAGGGAATCTCTTGACTGGACAAGGGAGATGAGGGATGGTAATCACCACAGTTGCTGAGAGGCATATAGGGGACAAGTCTACCTCACTGAGGGGTGGGAGCAGAGATTTAGGCATGTTCTCCACTTTCTCTTTCCCCAAATGCTGCCTTGGGAGTTACCCTCATTTAATTGCATGTATTTGTTACTCTGTAGCTTGGAAAAGCACTGGAACTCGAGTAGAGAGGGAGCCTCTGAGCTACTTGTGTAGACCACGTAGACACATGAATCTTTTCCTGTGAAAGCAGAGCCTCCCGAGAATTGCTCCTCACATGCCCTCCCAATAACCAGCCCAGACAAAGGACCCTTTGAGGGCCTCTGAGCATCAAGCAAGGCCCAGGGAATTAGCCCTTACTGATGATAATGTTGTTGAATAATGAGAGAAGTACTGAGGGGGTGAGATCCAGAACAGCCCCTTTTGGAGTCTTGCCTCCACTTCGAGGCAGAGGAACCCAGCAGACCCTGTGCCATACCGCCAGGGAAAGAGATGGGAGACTCCTGGCTCTTCTCCCACATTCCTCCCCCCACCCCCAAGGAAGAGGCGGAAGTGGGTGGGTTGGCGGTGGGTGCCCGGGATCTGGCTCAGCTTCTGCCGCCTTCTCTGCCCCACCTGGGGCCCTGCTGCTCCCCAGTAGCCAGAGCTTTGCTCCGGGAGGAGGGGCAGAGGGGCCTGGGGGCAGCAGGTGCGCAGTCCGGGAGCAGCAGGCTTTCTGCGAGGTCAGGAGGAAAGAGCAGCCCACCGCTCCCCCGCTTCCTGAGGGGCGCTGGAAGGAGCCGTGGACGAGAGGGCTGAAACGTCAGGTCCCCTCCGGGCCTCACTTCCCCACCTGTAACACAGGCCCCAGACCAGCGCCTCCCAGAGCTGGGGACAGGGTGGAGCTGATGCGGGAGAGGGGGGCACCTGTGCACTGCACACTGCCGCCCAAAGGGGAGAGAGAGCACCCCGTTCTCACGGAAGGAGGCCTCCTCTGGGTCCAGCTGTGCTTGGGGCTGGGGTGGGGGCAGGCCACCGTGCTCGTGGGGCTGCAGGAGGAAGGGGGTGTCTGTGCGGCTGTGCAGGGGCGCGGGGTGGAGAGGAAGCGAGCGAGGAGGAGGCGGCTGGAAGATCGCAGACGGACAGCCGGACACTGGCCCGTGCCAGGCTTTAAGGCACAAGGGGCTGCAAGGCTGGGTCCCCCAGAAGACGGCCCCTTGGGAGCGGGAGGGGCGTGGAGGCGATGCCCTGGCCCCTCCTCGCCCCGCTCGGGCAGAAGAGAGCAGGCTGGGGCCCCTGGAGGGGTGCTGGGCGGGGAGCACATGGAGCAGGGCCGGTCCTGGGACTGCCCGGTCCTTCCTACCACTCCTGGCCGGAAGTCCCGCCAGCTCACAACGGCGAGCTCCCCTGAGGGGACGGAGTCAGCTGCTGGAGGCTCACCGGGCCCGGGCGGGACCCGCGCACCGCGTGCGGCCTGAGAGGGGGCGCCCAGCAGCCGGCCGCCCTGGGACCGTCGGGGACAGCTTTTCGGGGGCGGGGTGGGGCGGGGCGGGGTGGGGGACGTCGATGGGGGCCAGGGTGGCGCAGAAGCGGTGCCGCTGTGCTGAGCTGCGTGGAGGCGGCGGCCCGCAGGCCGGCCCGGGGTTCGAGGTCCCAGACAGGGCGAGGGCGAGGACGGCGGCTGCTCTGGGCCCAGCCCGCCCCCAGGCCCCTCATCCCGGCTGGCCTCCCGCCTAGACGGCTGGGGACCGCCACCAGCTGCTGCCCCGCGCCGCCCTGGAGGCCTGGGGGCCAAGCTGGTCGGGGCCGGTCTCCCTCCGCCCGGCCGGGTCCCCTGGAGGCCTCTGGGCCGACGCTGCAGACCCTGGCGGCGGGGGTCCAGGAGCAGCTGAGCCCCGACACAGGCGGCCGCTGTGGGTCCGTGTGGCTCCCGGACCGCTGGGAGCCGGGGCTGGGCCGCCCGCCTCCCTTCCCGCCCGCTCCCCTGGGCGCGGGGCGTGGTTGTCCGGGGCGGGCCGGGCCCACTCGGAGCAGCGGGGACACGCATCTCGGTGGCGCGTCTCGGGGCGATGCCCGGGGGGCCACGGAGGGGCCGGAAGCGACAGCCTCCCGCCCACGGGGACCCGAGGCCAGCGGCTGGACCCGGAGCAGCAGCCCGGGCCCTGTTCCGCCCCCGACAGCCCGATGTCCATCCCCAGGCACCCCCGGGGTGTGGGGTGGCCTGGGGACCTGGTGGACATTGGACGCGTTAGCAGCGCCTCCCGGATCCCCGGGCCCAGGGCGGCGTGGGCGGGCGTGCGGGGGACAGAAGGGTCGCGGTCCCTCTGGTCTCTGCGCCCATCCCTGGGCCGGGGCCAGGGTCTCGGGTGGGACCCGGGAGCCGAGGCGCTGGACGCGGCCCGACGCTGGGGAGGGGTGAGCAATGGGCCACTGTTACCCGGCTCCGGCTCCCCCAGAAACCAGCGCTGAGCAGCGACCCGTTCTTCTGGCGCCTCGGGCCCCACGGACGCCCGTCGGGGGCAACGCTGAGGGGAAACCCTGTGGCCTCCGTCCCGGAGGGGGCCCCTTGCTGCTCCAAGTGGGTTGTGGTATGCTCAGGGCCACTGGGGTCCACAAGAAGAAAATGCGTCTTGGTAACAATATAGTACAAATTCCTCCTTGTGTGTGTTCTCTGTTTTCTCCATCTCTGTTCCTATCATTCCTGACATCCATGAGTTCTAGCAGAGAGACTGACACAAAACAGGTCCCTGGAAAATATTGCTGAAATGACTTGGAAATCAGGCACACAACTCTGCCTTTGGTGACCACTAGAGAGAGCTGAAAGGCAGGAATCTAAAAACCTCTGGAGTCTCCTGTTCATTTCAGCTTATCAGAATTTCATAACTTACGTCTTGCTCTGCTTGAAACCAGCACCTACGCTATCTAGGTACTAGCTGTTAGATGGCAGGGATTCGCTGGGGGCACCTGTAACTACTGTCAGCTGGCCCGCTCTGCTTCTGTGATGTGGCAGGGAGCTGCTGACTGCCTCTTCAGACATCAAAAGGCCCTGGAGGAAAGATGCTCATAAAAATTATGGGACTCCACCGCTTTGAAATCTAATCTTGAGTGTTCAAGCACAGACTGGGGCCCTAGGGCTAATGGGCGGGGGTGACTGAGGGGCAGGCAACCTTGGGTGAGAGAGCCTGGAGCCAGGCAGCAGGGTAAAATAATTAGTCTCAATGAGAGGCTAGCATCCCAAGGATGTCTGCACTGAGTCAGGGGAGAAATGGACAATAGCCAAGAGCTGGGTGTTGAACCAGCCTCTCTCAAAGAAAAGTAGTCTCCTTTCTTTGCCTCTGCCCTGCCCAGTGTGTGGCCTTAAGGAGATGGATTTTATTTGAATCTTTTTCGTTTTGGGAGGTGAAAGGGCAGTAGGTGGGAACAGCTCTCCAAAGCCAAGGCTGCATGAAGAGAGAATACCAAGAATATGTGTCATTTGAGAATGAGAATAATCATGGAAAGATGGGGTATACTAAAAGTGACACTTGGCTCATTAGATTTTATTTTTGCTTGGAGATGTTCCTGCTGACATTCTGGTGGAAATGGTCTCACTGCATATTTGTTGAGTGAAGTAGGCAACTCAGTTTCCCCTCCTTGGATCAGTTTTCCTCATCTGTAAAATGAGGGGTTTGGTCTGGACTGGAAGTCAGCCACCTAGTTCAAGTGTCAGCCTGCCCCATCACTGATGAACTATGTGAACATGCTGTAGTCCCTTCCTATCCCTAAGCCTTAGTTCCCCCACTTCAATTTACTGCGGAGTATAGACCTGGGAGACTAGAAGTTTATTTCCAGCTTTGTCATTGTTGTAGGTCTCTTCTACATCACCACCAAGGTCTTTATTGCTGCCTAGCTGTGTAATACGGGTGTACCAGTCCCTTCAGTTTCCCCCATCAGTAACAAGGGAGAGGAAAGGGGTCTTGAATTGGATTATTGCTAGGTGTTTGCTAATTTTCAACATAGGATGTTTGTAATAAGGTGTGGCCTTGGCGGGGCCTCTACTCCAGCCACTAACCATGTCCTCATTTTGTAAAGCAACTACTGTTCCCCTTCAGAACTCCCTTAAAATCCCGTCATGAACAGTTTGCCCAATTGCAAACCCCCATGTAGCTCATTTTAAATTTTCTGCTCTCACAGACAGTGTAGACCCTGGTAGAAATTTGATTTCAAATGAGATTTCAGTTCTGAAACCAAATTCCTGCCGTTACTCAGCTTAATACTATTTCACCCTTGTAGGCAACTCACATAACAAAACTAGATTTTTAGATGTTTATTTTGTTCCAAACCTTTTGAGGATTTAATGTACCAGGTCTCAAGCTCCCAAATTTCGTTCATTCACCTAGATTTAACTATGGATTCATAAGAGGCTGCGTCCTACCCTAAACATTAATACTGTGCTGCTTTTGCCAACCAACATTCTCTCCATAAGCACACAAGTCCACACACGCACGTGCACATGTGTAAGAATTGACACCCCGCCGTATTATGTGGTGCCTGATAGGGCAGATTTGGGACCTGTGAATGACTTTCCTTCATCTGGAGACAAGCGGGTGGTAGCCAGATTCTTAAGAGCTATTCACACCATGTGCAACCAAGGAGACCCTGCAGAACCGCCCACAAGTGACTTGGCTGGGGGGGGGGGGGGCAGGGAGGAGTGGAAGCTGGGGTTTTGTTGGCTCCAACATTTTCAGTGGTCTCTCCTAGGAATTACAAGGCTCCTGGGGCGCAGCTTCTCCTGTTCCACTGCTGTTTGAGCTGATAGGATAGTAATTATGCCTCTTCCTACCTACAGAGCCAAGAACCAGTGTGTTTTCCTTTGAGGAATGGATAAGAGCTGAACTGGGACAGTGGAGGAGGATCAGGACTTTGGCCTTGAACGAAGCCATAAGAGGCCAACAATGCCCCAGCTGCCTATTTGTAATGGAAAAACTCATGGGTAGGGGTCACTGTCTTCTTTGGAGCCCCCAAGGGGCAATCTCATCCTCCTGGCCCTGGCTTGCAGTGGCACATTAGTGTTAGCTCTTAGTGACATCCAAGGATGGCAAGAAGATGAGAAAAACTTTGGGTAATAGAAACACAAAAGATCAAGGCCCAGAATAGGGAGAAAGGAACAAGAAGAGGCTGAGTGAGGAGAGAGGTTGAGCTCCTAAAGAGGTGAGCTGCGCTGGCTAGACACAGCCTAGCTGGGAATCCTCTTCAGCAAGACTGTTGCCCAGAATCTGGGCATTGGAAATCATCTGATACCTGTTTTACAGGGGTGAAGGTGGTCCAGAGTCTACCTTTTCCTGGCACCTTTAATGCCCACTAATCAGAGTGGGCTAAGATACACAGCATGAGGGACACATTGGTTGGTAAAGGCTAGCAAGGTTTTACCTTCTTAAAAGAAACTGTCCAAACTTTGGTGTAGCTGATGCCTCTACCTTTTGGGGATCTAAGTTGGGAATGGGATTTTGCCTAAAACAGTTCCTAGCATGGCCTACCCCAGATGGAAATATTGGCCTGTCGTGAATAATGAGAGATAGAAGAGTTGGTACTTCACCAGGTTGAGTTGCCTCTCCCCATACCATGTCATCTCCCTGGCATCAGTCCTCCTCTGCCTGCTGAGATGAAAGGGATTTCTTCACATTTTGACATATCCCTGCTTGGGAGGGCCTGCAGGTTAAAGCATTGGCATGGGTAATATGTAAAAATCAGTGAGTGCTCTGTAAGGCCCCTTCCCTACATGGTATTCTACTCTTCCAGTCTATGATTATAGCAGCTTGAGCCAAAAGGTGAGGTATGGCTCAGCCTGAGATGAGTATGACTGATGCTACTATTAGGGGTGGACTAGGCCAAGGTAAGGCTTATTGGCCCAAGATCTGGGTCCCTCCTTCCTTTAGGCACCCATGTGTCTGACAGTCATAAAAAGAAATATAGAGGGAAGAGAAATGAGTAGGAAGTCGAGGGGAAAAAAGAGGAAGGGAAGAAGGAGGCAGAGTGTTAACCAATTGGATATTGGGGAGACTATCTGTACACTTATAAACTAACAGCACCCACAGTTTTTGGGAAGTTACAGCACTCAGAAACTCTGAGGCTAAACAAGGCTCATAGTTCCATTTTACCTCTCTGCCCTTCCCCCAACCCTCTCCACCAACGGCTCCTAAGGTCAGATAGCAAGGAGCTCCTCGGCACACAGAGGCTTGGGTCTTCCCACCAGGCTCCTGGGGACACAGTAGCACCTTTGACAGTTGCTTCTAGTGAGTGACTAACAAGCTAGGGGAAAGAGAGGTCCCATGACCCTCCTCCCCTAGGGGTTAGAAAGTATAGGGAGAGATTCCAAAGGCCAGGGTGTGATCCCAAGCTTTCCTAGGTCATGGGAGAAAAAGGACCCTGGCAAGTTTAAAGGCATTCATGAAGAGAATTTGGTTAATGAGTTTGGAACATCTGGAGCTTTGGCTCCAAAGGGATGGTCAGGTGGCTGAAATGTGTGCACAGGTTTGGGAACAAGTGTGCTGGTGGCAAAAATGTAAATGCTGAGCAGGGTGGGGTGAAGGAAAGGGGTTGGAGAGGAGCACACAATGACAAGGAAGAGGCATTAGATTGGCTCTTCAGGGGTGGGGGAGCCTGGCAGCAGCTCCCCACTGGGGTCTGGGTCAGGGGCCAACATCTTGTCCTTGCTGGAATCCCTTTGCTCTTTCTTGAACATCCTTTGATGCATCAGAGGGACAAAGAAGAGGATTACAGCTCCAATTATTGGGGGCACACCAGCAAAGTAGAAGGCCACATGGTAGTCCCCAGAACAGTTGCGGAGGAGGCCTGAAACAGTTAAGAGAGAAAAGTTAAGCTCGGCTTTACCCTACTGCCCAAAGGTGCCCTCTACCTCTTTTAGGGGCTATCACAATACCTATTCAGAGAATTTTTGCCTGAACTACCTTGACCCAAGGAGCCCCCTGCAATTGAAATACTTCTAATTGTGAGAAATTAACCTCTGTTACAAAAGCAGGTGACTCCTCTGGGATACTGGGGCTGCAGGCCCTAGAGGCTAATGCTCATTATGAAAGAAGCTAAAGAAATTTCTTTTACAATTCTCCATTTGTGACTTTCATGAAGCTACAGATAACATCTAGTCACTCTTAGGCATGCAGTTAATTTAAAAGAGGGAAGCTAATTTAAAAGAAGTCCAGAATGCAGACTGGTGCAGCCGCTATGGAAAACACTATGGTGCTACTTCAAAAAATTAAAAATTGAACTTCCATTTGACCCAGTGATCCCACTGCTGGGAATATACCCTAAGAAGCCTGAAACACCAATCAGGAAGAATATATGTACCCCATGTTCATAGCAGCACTATTTACAATAGCTAAGATCTGGAAACAGCCCAAGTGTCCACCAGTAGACGAATGGATAAAAAAGCTGTGGTACATATACACAATGGAGTACTATGCAGCGGTAAGAAAGAAAGATCTCTTATCCTTTGAGACGACATGGAGGGACCTGGAAAGTATTATCCTAAGCGAAAGAAGCCAAGCAGAAAAAGACAAATACCACATGATCTCACTTATATACGGAATATAATGAACATAACAGTCTGAGGAATACAGTAGACCCAGACACATGGAAGTAGGGCACAGACTGACATCCCTCAGAAGAGGGGATGGGGGTTGGGGGGGGTGGGAAGAGATAAACCACAGAACTTATATGCATGTATGCATGACCAATGGACATGGTCAACTAAGCCGGGGACGGGGTGAGGGGGGGTGGGGTGGGGGGTGCCAATGGGGTAAAAAGGTAAAATATCTGTAACAAAAAAATAAATAAAAATTCATAATAAAAATAAAAAATAAAAAAATAAAAGAAGTCCAGAGAATATGGCCAAGCCTTGTCTTGGTTCACAGTGATATACCCTTCCAGCCCCAACTTGGGTGAGTGTTCTTGTGGAACAATTCAGCCAGGTTCCTATTTACCCTCTCTCCTACATTCTCATTTGTCCTAAGAGGAGGCTATATGTGTATCCTTCCTTCAAGTTACAGATATGGTCGGTACCTCTGGGTTCCTCTAAGTTCCGAATACCATGGATGTGTTCGGCATGGGACGCTAGGACTCCTCTGCTCACCTTCAGAAGCTAATGTGAGCCACTTCATAGGAGGAATGAATAAACCCAGAAACACTACTGAGTAAAGGCAAGTAAATTGGGCTGCTTAGGAGGTAATCAAACTAGAAAGAGATATGAATTTTGGGACACACCTTTCGGCTCAGGGGCTGGGTAGAGGCTCCCCTCACCCAGTGGGCAGTGTAGCATAGGGCCTGAATGGAAGTTTTTACCACTGTTATACAGCATGAACAGTAAACTTAAGACATGGCACACAGAATTTGTGTTCAAAGAATATTTGTTGAGTTAGCCCAGTTGGCCAGCCTAGGAAAAGCTAGCCCATTAATTAATACTTAAAATAAATCCTAAAGAAAGGAAATATAGTTCTCTTTCCATTAGTTTTCCTTGTTTACTATATTTCCTGGGGTACCAACAATACCCTTCTTAGACATTGTAAGCCAACATTTTGCCTACTGCCTGCTGCCTGCTGCTTGCTGCCTACTGGAAGTGACCCTCAGTGGCCCAGTCCTAGGATGTGGCCTTAATCAAATCTCTTCTATAGGCTTAGGTTAGAAGCCAGTAGAGGAGGAGGAGTGTGTCTCTATATCTTGCTAAAACCAGGGCCCACTTTCTCTTTTCCTCCTGCCTAGTTACCTTACAAATAATTACTTGCCTGTGAAGAGAAAGGGGGATACTAAATCAATAGAATGGTAAAGAAGACCAAACACTTTTATCTCTCTACCCTCTTGGAATCAGCCATACTGTCTGCAATAAAACTTCACTGAAACAGATATACAGCCATGAAAAGCTTATTCCTCAAAATGAATCCATGCACATATACTGTGCTTAGTCTCTTTCACCTATAGTGGTAAGGGGTTTCATGCACTCTGACAAGGCTGTTTACACAGAGAATAAGAGAAAGGGAATTTTAAGTAGAAGTACTAGGAAAGCTAGGGCCCAGGGAAGACAGGACTCCCCCATGCATACCATCCCTGTAATATTAGCCTCACCTGCAATGGGGGGCCCAGCAATCATCGGCAAGGCCATCATGCCCAGGAGGTAGCCAATGGCCTGTGAGGCCTGCATTGGGCCCACCAGTTCAAATGCGATGGGGGCCATGATGGTGATGAAGAATCCATCACAAAGGCCCAGGAAGAGGCAGACAACGATGAGGCCTCCAAAGCCCCGGCACAGGGGAATCATCATGGACATCAGGCCCAAGAGCAGGAAGGAGATGACCTAGAGGAGCAAGGGCCTGAGATTGGTCATGTTATGCTTGCCAGTCAACACCACACAGTAAATCGTACCTTCTTTCTCAGAGCCTCATTTCTACGATTTATAAAATGGGGCCATGGGGTGTCAACAGAGAGAGCAGTTGGACTAGTTAGTTACTTAGGCCCTAAGTCCTATATTAAAGGATTCAAAGTTTTTAAGAGAGAGTCTACTTAACTGCGAGTCTATGTTCTTGTCAGTGGGTTTGTTGGGTTCATCATTTGGTTTTTAGAGAGGATAAGAAATGACATGGTCTTGTCATCTGAGAAAATCTGTTTGTTGAGGGAGCTTTAAACTTTACCCAGACTGTTTTGGGATATTTAGGCAGAATCTACGAATAAGAACCCAGGTACCCCAGCTTCTTCTCTAGGAGATTTATTAACAACTATAAGATAAAACCAGACCTACCTATCAACATCCAAGCCTTAATGGTATGGCAATTAATAGTTAATACCATTATATAACACAATGTACCCCATTAACTGATTTCAATCAGCTTTTATTACTACCTATTGTATCTAGCTGCCTCTTAATATGCTCAGTAAGGCCCTGCCAAAGTTTGGAAATTAAAAATCTCTCTTGGAACTGAGAATCAGGCTTCAAGAATTGGCCCAGCCCAGCCAGTGTGGCTCAGTGATTGAGCATTGACCCATGCACCAAGAGGTCACCAGTTTGATTCCCAGTCAGGGCACATGCCCAGGCTGTGGGCCAAATCTCCAGTGGGGGGCACGCAGGAGGCGGCCAATTGATGTTCTCTCATCCATGTTTCTATCTCTCTCTCCCTCTCCTTTACTCTCTAACTAAAATCAATAAAGAAAATAAGAATGGCCCAAAGTGAGGCTGTCCTGCAGGTAGTCACCATTTCCTTTCCAACAGACTATCCAGGAGCTTGACACCAGATACATGTGCCTGTCTTGTCCAATACTAGGAACCGCAGGGTCTAGTGGATGGCTCTTCAGAAGACCTGAAGCTACATACACACTCCTTTCCTCTCTCGGTCCTGTACCCAGGGAGAAAGGGGCCACATTCTTGTGATGGAGTATGTTGAATAGCTCAAGAGAAAGAAGTTTATCCATTATCTTGTGCTCTCAGCCTGAAGCACAAGCAGGATGAATTTGGACAAGTCACTTTCTCTCTCTGGGCCTCAGTTCCTCATTTATGAAATGAGGGAGTTGGATAACCAGTTCATTGTTTCATCTAAGATTGTTTTATTTCTTTTAATCCTCACCTGTGAGGTAAGATAGGAAAAGCAAGAATTATTCTCATTGCACAAATGAGGAGAGTGGGACCTAGAGAAGGGAAGCGATCTGACCTTTTCTGGTACTTTTCTGTATTCTTCCCCGCAGTGGACAGGGTAGCCACACTCACCTGTAAGTAGATCTTCTTGAGTCCAGGAATAGAGTCACTGACACGGCCTGATACAAGGCGCCCAAGGCCTGAGGTAGCACCAATACACACCAAGAGCACCCAGGTCTGCTTGATTTCCAAGAACTCCTCTTCCACATACTTCATCTGAAAAGCATAGCACCAGACCCCCCAGGACAAGAGAAAGAAGAGGAGCTGACTGGTTAACGATTGGCATATCCAGAACCCTCGACTGTTTACTTATCTGGACCACAGCAAGAACTTCCTCCCTTGTAGCTCTAGCTCTGGGACAAACCCCCTGCCTGCTTCTAAGAGCTTAAAAGGCTGCATATCCCCTGGCTCTCTAAATTCTAGGCTTTTGAACAACAGCTGAGAGGAGTGGGTGTCTCTAAGCCCCTTCTAAGTCCTGGCAGGACAGAATACAGGCTCAACAACTGAGGAAGTTCCAGTGGTCTTCTACAATCTCCACACTCCCTTACCCAGATCTGACAGACTGGGGAAATAGCAGGTCACTAGGGGAGAAGGATCCACCAACTTTCAGGTAGTACTCCTAAAAGTGTGTTTTAAGAAACATGAGGTCTATGAAAGATAACTAGACTACAACTGACAGTTCTTTGGCCACATAAGTTGGGTGGATGCTGGTTAAACAAAGTTGAAGGCAAAGAGATGTAATATATGTCATTTCCTAAACAAAATTATTTGAGAACAAAAACCAGCATTGCATAGAACACACTTTTAGAAAACCCTATCCTGGAGTCATCTAAGCCAGTCTCCTGCATCCCAGTGATGCTTATCTTCTCCTGAATACCTGTCTAGACTTATCAGTAGGAGAAACCATAGGCATGGGCCTTCCCCTAAGGAATTCTCCTTATTTTCCACTGAGATCTTCCTTCAACCTGTGCTCTTTCCCACTCTGAGTTTCTCCAACTACTGTTTCTTCTCAGTTCTGCCCTTCCAATGTCCTCCACCCCTACCCTCTGCATTTCAGACAGGTTAAGGGAAGATTCTTGGGACCAGGTAGGGTAGGCCCACCCTGGTATTCCTCACCAGGTGTACATAGGGAACGAAGTAGCCAAGGGCAGCAGCAGCAATCCCAAAGGCCCAGATACGGTAGGTACGTTGGCGGAACACTCGCATGTTGAAGTACTTCCTGAGTTGAGCTAGAAAGCGTTGGCACAGGGTGTGGACACCTCTCTTGCTTGGGGTGTCTTGAGAGCTGGGCAGGAGGGGCCGGTAGGTGAGGGAAAGCAGCGTAAGAATAAACATGAAGGTACTCAGCACCTGGAAGGTTTGGGCGAGCTTTATCTTAGCCCCCAGCGTTTTGATGAGAAGGGGGAAGGCTATGGAGAAGATGCTACTCCCAGCAGACACTACACCATTGGCCAGACCCAGGCGGCGTTGAAAGTAGTGGCCCAGGATGACGAGAGATGGCTGAAAGGCGAAGGAACAGCCACAACCAAAGAGAATCCCATAGGTGAAGTAACGCAGGCTTAGTGAGCTGTGGGAGAGATACCAAGAGCTATCCTCAGCAGCCTGACCAGCAAACCACCTACCCTTTTCCCTTCACCCTCCTGAGACTTACATTCCATCACCATTAACCCACAGCCCCACTTACCAATGACCCTCATAACAAAGAACACGACCTTCTCATCCCCATTTTGCAGATGGGGAAACAGAGGCTCGGAGAAGTAAAGTAATGTACCCAAGGTAGTATAATGAACCAGCAAGGGTTGAACTTGACTCCAAGTATGTGTTTCTATTTTGAGTATAACACCCAGTCAAAGAGGATTGTTCAAAACAAAGTCAGAACCAGCCTATGCAAAGGCTGTATGTGGGGCTACAAGGAGTAAGTCAGTGATTTAGAGAGAACAGTTTCACCTACTGCTCACCTAGACAGCATGGTAGGCTGGTAGCCAAAGCTTTATCCCAAGTATCAACAAAGGTCTGCAAGAAGCCAAGATCCTGGAAGACTGAGATCCTCCATAGGACTCTGCAATATCTTTCTGAAGCTAATATTTCATCCCCAACCCTGCACAAAATCTAAATATCCCAAGACCTTTCACTCCAGGCCCTAGATGATCTCCATGAGGATACTAATGTAAAAAGTCCCTTTAACATTCAGAGCCTGGCTCCTGTTGCTAGACATGGTATGGATTAGCTTCCCAGAGTAGCATGGTTGCTTGACGAGAAATGGAGCCTCAAAAAAGTTATGGGTCTCACAAAGTAAGATAGGTTTTTGTCTTAAAGTTCTTAGGTCCTGTGGTGGCCATAAGCCTCTGTGACAGAAAGCAAAGTAGTCAGCAGGGAGGAATCTTGTTTCTTTCTTTTTTTCTATCTTTTTTTTTTTTTTTTTTTTTTGAAGCCTCACATATTTTGCAATAGTTTTTATCTGACCATTTAATTACCTAATACTCTTGTATGGTCAGCCAGTTCCTCCCCATAGATAATGGCAGTCCTCATACTAAAGGATTCCTTGGGGCCTGCTCCCATGAGATTCTAGGGACTCATTGGGATGGCCTGGGCCAGGGATATTGTCTAAAGGACAGGAGTTAAACCCTCAGAGTGAGGACCAGTGGGAGCAAAGCATGGGGTTCAGTCTAGCATGCTATGTGGTAGATCTGTTTCCATCTACACCCAAGGCAGGAGGCCCCTTCATAGACTTGCCAAGTCTTCCCCAGCCCTGCCTGTATTCTGCTCCATCTTACACCATCCACAGGAACTCAGAGCTCTGATTCAGACAACAGGAAGGATGACTTGGAGCCTTAGCCACAAACAGAACCATTTTTCCACTGGATGTGAAGCCATCCAGAAAATTTCCTGGCTCTGAAGATGTTCTTACAGAAAAGGCAAAGGGGTTGGGGGAGTGGTTTGGGACTGGAGAACAGAACGCCTACTGCAATGTGCCTAAAGAAGAGTGCCAGAAGAAAACACATCTGAGCTCCTTCCCTCCTGTAACAGCTTATGTGGATTGGAAGGGAAATGGGATCCGTATGTTGCTAATTTGTTTACACTTTGCTATGCTCAGCCTTAAAAACAGGCTTCTGCTGTGTAGTGCTGAGACTGGAGCTGCTTTTGAGGGCCTAGCTCCTTCTCAGAAGGAGCCAGATACCAGCTTGCTGAGGGCAAATGAGGCCAAACACTAAAGGAGTTCCAAAAGAGTTTGGAGCTGCCTCCCTGGGAGGGCTGAGCAGGCTCCAGGTAGGACATGGTTTTCCCCTCCTCTGACTGAATTAGATGGCACTGAGCCAAGATCCAAACTCTACTGTAGGGTAGGCAGGGCAGCCAGAAATGCACAAGTCATAAAGAAAGCTGGTTCGTCCTCAAAGGGCCCAGTTGTGGCAGAACACCACTACCATTCTCTGATGTGAGTGGAACCTTAGGCCTAGAAAACATAACCATGGTCCTACTCTGCGGAGCCAAGCTCAGAAAGCAAATCTCTGACAAATTAACTGTATCTCCAGGCCAGCATCTTCCTACACAAGCCCAGGCAGATTGGAAATAGGAGCTACCATAACTTTCAAAGTAACTTTGACAGAAAGTTGGAGTTCTTTAGGAATCCCATGTTTCTCATTCTGTGGTGGAGAGTTTTCACTTCTCCCCTCAACTACAGACATGCTTCTGCAGGGCCGGCAGAAACAAAACAGAAAACGAACGTGTAGCTTGCTTCTTGCCTGACACTACTGACTTCTGCCAATGGAACCAACAGGACCAGAGATTGAGTTAGGTTAGGCCTGGCTGGTTAGCTGGGTGCTAGGTTTGGACCTCGGGGGGGGGGGGGGAATGCTGCTAAATATCCCTTCTCATGCCCAAGATATGAATATTTATGTGTCCCAAACTGTCTATGCATTTGCAGCCACAAATATCTTGAAAGGGGCCAGAAATGTTAAACAGCCTTGGGCTCAGCTGACCTTTTTTTCAGCATAAGATTCCATCAGGAATCCTATAATGGTAGGTGTCCACATGAGCTTGCTCTAAAAGCTCATTCCCGAGAAGGCACAATAAAATGGCAGAGGTGGAAGACATGTGAAAAGACCATCTGGTCTAATCCTCTCATGTTACAGATACAGAAATTGAGGCTCAAAAGGAGGGAATGGTGCTCATCACTTGTTCCATAGCTGTTCAGTGGCCAAAACTGGACATGGCCCAGCTGTATGAACTTCCAAACTTAGACTATGTCCACCACTTTTGAACTCTTGGGTCCTCTTTGGGGCACTGGGGACCCTACTTAGATGAGTCCCATTGGATAATGAGGACCCAACATAAAAAGGGCCATAGGGGATTCTCCAATGAGAAGAGTGTCCCTAGTTGAAGTCCAGAATGGAGCCAACCCTCAGGCTTGGGCAAATGTCCAGCAACTACTAGCCTTACCTGGTGAAGGAGCTAGTATGGAGGCCGATGAAAGCGATGGCAGCCCCTGCAGTTGCTGTGATTCGGCAGCCCAAACGATCAGTAAATATACTCACAATGGGAGAACAGAAGAAGATCATGCCCATTGAGAGGGCTCCTACCCATGCTGCAGAGAAAACAAGCACAAAGATAACTTAGCTTAATGTGGTATCTGGTGGTTTGACTTCTTCCCTGGCCTTTTATTTTAGTTTATTTTTAATTAATTAATTTATTTTTGTACAGATGTTTCTCCTTTTCCCCCCACTGATTCCCCCCACCCCCTCCCTCCCCGCCCTGTCCCCAGCTTTGTTGTCCATGTCCATTGTTCATGCATACATGCATATAAGTTCTGGGGTTTATCTCTTCCCCCCACCCCCTCTTCTGGGGATTGTCAGTCTGTACCCCACTTCCACGTCTCTGGGACTACCTCAATCCTCAGATTGTTATGTTCATTATATTCCACAAATGAGTGAGATCATATGATACTTGTCTTTCTCTGTTTGGCTTGTTTCACTTAGGATGATACTTTCCAGGTCCCTCCATGTCGTCTCAAAGGATAAGAGATCTTTCTTTCTTATAGCTGCATAGTACTCCATTGTATATATGTACCACAGCTTGTTTAATCTGTTCAATTGATGGACATTTGGGCTGTTTCCCTGGCCTTTTATAGGGGACATTGCATTGGCCTGCACTGCCAACCAGCTACTCCCTAGTAGCCAGAGAAATTGGGTGATTTTCAAAGTACCTGTAGCAGGGCAATGTGAGAACCAAGAGTCTAGTTTATAAACATACCCAGAACTTCAGAGCTGGGACAGGGGGTCTTTAAAGATCAAGTTTATGATGAAGCCTAACTAGCCACCACAAGGATATACATTTCTCAGCCTCTTTGGCTGTTTAATATGACCATGTGACTGAATTCTGACCAATAGAATGTGGGCCCCTGAATAACTACATTGAGCAAACTTCTTCCTCCCTCTCCAATATGGAATCCCTACACTGAATGTTACACAAGAAATAAAATTTCTTATCCTTTAAGACAATGAATTTTTTATCACACCCTCTTTTTTAAATGTATTATCAGATTTTTGGGGTGACATTGGTTAATAAAATTATATACAAATAAATTAAATAATATTATTTCAGGTGTACAATTCTATAATACATAATCTGTATATTCTATTGTGTGCTCACCACCCTAAGTCAAGTCTCCTTCCACTACCATTTATCCCCCTTTTATAGTCTTCTACCTTCTGCCATCCCTCTTCCCTCTGGTAATCACCACACTGTTGTTTGTGCCTATGAGTTTGTTATTCTTTGCTTAATCTCTTCTCCTTTTTCACCCAGCCCCCAACTTCCTCCCCTCTGACAGCTGTCAGTCTGTTCTCTGTATCTATGAGTGTGTTTCTTTTTTTTTAAGTTTATTTTATTAATTAGACTCCACATATAACTGAAATCATATGGTATTTGTCTTTCTTTGACTGGCTTATTTCACTTACATAATACTCTCCAGGCCCAACCATGCTGTCATGAAAGGCAAGATTTTCTTTTCTTTTATGGCTGAGCCATATTCCATTGTGTAAATGTACCACAGCTTTTTTATCCACTCAATTTTTGATGGTCATTTGTTACAACAGTTAAAACAACAGAAACTAAAATAAAGATATCCTTCCAATACCATTTTACTGATAAAGAAACAAGTTCAGAAATGTGAAGAGACCAAAGATCACACAGCAAGTTACTGGCAGAGCTGACACTCAAACCCAAGTCTGCTTATTACTAGTCCAAAGTTAATTGTATTATTATATATCTTCTATTGGGATCAATTAAGCTTCCCATCACTGGATGTGTGGCACCAGAGGCTAGATAGAAAACAAGGAACTCAAGCATAGGGGTCATATTTGGACTAGCCAACATTTTAGGCCCTTCCAGGGATGCTAAGCCCGATCTACAGCCTTAGGCACTTGGCTACTTGGCTTCAGTGCCAAGAAGCATGGGCATCAATTAAGCCTTCAAGAGCTAAGATAAGGCTTATCTTGGTCATTGTAACAGTCTTATGAAGATACTAAGACTAAGGAGCAGGGAAGGCCACAAACACAGGACAGGTTCAGGAGCCACCCGAAGATTTCTAAGGACACTGTGCAAGAGTTATGTAACCATTATGCTGAAATCCTTTATCGGAGCCCATGTAGGGCAAATTCCTGGCTCCAAACTCGAATAAGAAGAGTTTATTCTGTTTATAAAGGCTCTTAAGTATCTGTAACGATGCTCACCAGGGAGGAAGAAATTTGTCCTTTTACTTATATTTTTCTAGCCCATTTCTCCTTGCTCAGCCCTCAGAAAGAAAGCCCAAGGGTTTTTGTTTGTTTGTTTGAAGGCTGTTATTAAGTTTCATCTTGGGCTTCTCTTTTCTAGGCTAAATAATCTTAGTTCCCTTATCTTTTCTTCTTAGCCTTAATTTGTAACTCTGTAATTACTTTCAGAGCTCTCCTCTGAACACATTCCAAGTCTTCATCATCATCATCAAAAAGCATCATTGAGTATCACCTGAGCAGAGCACCGTGCCAGCTTCTCTCTTCAATTGCGCCAGAGAAGTGCAGTCAGAGGGAGATCAGGGCTGGCCCTCTGCCAGCGTCTTGTATGTCGGTGCCTAAAAGGTTGTTCGGATCCCCAATGGGAAAATTTGCTGTGCTGGGGCACCACCTTGAGTCTAGCTCCCAAAGTACTGTCCTGGGACAGCAGGGACACCTGAACTCTCATCACAGTTTTACTTCTTACCTTGCAATTTCACCTCTTATCAGCCCTGGGGCTTTGAACAAGTCACACAGCACTTCTCTAATCCTCAGTCTTATCACCTGTAAAATGGGGATTAAAATTCCTGATGGGCCTTCCTCAAAGATTATTTTAATGATGATCACACGTAGTCATATGTATAAGAGAGCTTTGTAAATAGTAATAGTCACATCATATACAAAAATTAATGCAAATGGACCATATACTTAAATGTAAAAAAAAAAAAAAGTATAGAAGAAAATCTTTCTGACCTTTAGTTAAAAATTTCATAACTACAAAAGTTAAGATTCTTAAGAGAAAAAAAATTGATATATTAGACTTCAAAATGTGAAACTTGTGCTCTTTGAAAGATATGGTTATGAAAATAAAAAGGCAAGCCACAGACTGGGAAAAGTATTTACAACACACACATTTGATGAAAGACATATTCTGAATGCAACTGTGAGTTGACTCTCACAACTAACAAGAAGAAAACAATCCAATTTAAAACATGGCTGAAAGATTTAAACAGACATTTACACACACACACACACACACACACACACACAATATGAGTGGCAATTAAGCATATAAAAAGATGCTCAAGCCCTGGCCGGTTTGGCTCAGCGGTTAGAGCGTCGGCCTGCGGTCCGGAGAGACCCGGGTTCGGTTCCCGCTAAGGGCACGTACCTCGGTTGCGGTTTGTCCCCGGCCCTGGTCGGTTGTGGGGGTGGCAGCCACTCGATGTGTCCCTTTCACGTCGATGTTTCTCTCTCTCTCTCTGTTCCTCTCTCTCCCTCCCACTCTACCTGAACAAAAAATGGAAAAAAATGTCCTCTGGTGAGGATAAAAAAAAAAAAAAAAAAGATGCTCAATACCATTAGTAATTCAAAAAATACATAGTAAAATTACAATGAAATACCCTGGACAACTCACTAAAAAGGCTTTTTAAAAATGTCAATACCTAGTACTAGTGAGAATGTAGAAGAACTAGAAATCTCATACACTGCTGATAAAAATGAAAAATGATACATTTACTTTGGAAAATAGTTTGTCGGCTTCTTATAAAGTTAAGCATACAATTTGACCCTGAAATCCCAGTCCTGGGTATTTACCAAAGAGAAACAAAAACTTTGTTCACACAAAAATCTGTACCTAGATGTTAATAGCAGCTTTTTTTCATAACTGCCAAAACTTCACAATAACTCAAAATATACTTCAACTGGTGAATGGATAAACAAGTGGATATACATTAATACAATGGAATACAACTCTGCAATAAATAATAATGAACTGTTGTTATAGACAACAACCTGGACAACTTTCAAAGGCATTATGCTAAGTGAAAGAAGCAGACACAAATGATTTCATTTATATGAAATTCTGGAAAAGGCAAAACTATGGTACAAACAGATTAGTGGGTGCCTGGAAGAAGGGGGAGGGCGAGGATTCATTACAGAGGAGTATAAGGGAATTTTTAGAGTGATAAAATGTTGTATAACACCTTAAATGTAGTGGCGCTATTCTTTTGTCAAAATTCATAGAACTGAGCATATGAAAAGAGTGAATATTACCACATGTAAATTATAACTCAATGAATCTGATGTTATAAAAAAAAACTCTTCTTGCAGCAAAGCAGGAAGTGTCAGTGAGAGATGTCATTTATGATGTCTGTGTTTTTATTCTGGCTGGATTAAAAAGAAATAGTTCAAGTGTATTGTCAGGTAAGTGAAAAATATTTAAATTCAGGAAATCTGCCTTTTCAGATTGACTTCTTTCACCTTTTAATATGTATTTAAAGTTCCCATATGTCTTTTTGTGGTTTGATAGCTCATTTTTTAGCACCAAATAATATTCCGTTATCTGGCTGTACCACAATTTATTGATTGATTCACCTACTGAAAGACACCTTGGTCGCTTCCATGTTTTTGACCATTATGAATAAATCTGCTATAAATATCCATGTGCAAATTTTTATATGGATATAATTTTTTTTTAGTTATTTGTTTAAATACCAAGGAGCAAGACTGCTAAGTTGTACGTTTAGTTTTGCAAGAAACTGCCAAACTGTCTTCCACAGTGGCTGTGCCATGTTGCATTCCCACTAGCAATGAATGAGAGTTCCTGTTGCTCTACATCCTCACCAGCAATTGGTGTTGTCAGTGTTCTGGATTTTTTGGCCATTCTGATAGGCCAAAATAGGTACATAGTGCTATCTCATTGTTGTTTTCATTTGCATTTTCCTGATGACATATGATGATGAGTATCTTTTCTGTGCTTGTTTGTCATCTGTATATTTTCTTTGATGAGGTGTCTGTTAAGGTCTTTGCTGCATTTTTTAGCTGTGTTGTTCATTTTCTTATTGTTGAGTTTTAAGAATTCTTTGTATATTTTGGATAACAGTCTTTGATCAGATACGTCTTTTGCAAATATTTCCCCCAGTTGGTGGCCTATCATTTCATTCTCTTGACATTGTTTTTGGCAGAGAAGTTTTTAGTTTTAATAAAATTTATCTTATCAATTATTTCTTTCATGAACTATGCCTTTGTATTGTATCTAAAAAGTCGTCACCATACCCAAAGTCATCTAGATTTTCTTCTGTTATTATCTAGAATGTTTATAGTTTTGTGTTTTATATTTAGGTCTGTGATCCATTTTGAGTTTATTAAAATTTTTAAAAATTTAAAGTTATCATATAATATTATATTGGTTATATTAGTTTCAGGTGTACAATATAGTGATTTGACATTTTTACATCTTACAATGTGATCACCACACTAATGCTATTAATCATCTGTCACTGTGCAAACTTATCACAATATGATTGACTGTGTTCCTATTCCTTTTTCCACCCATCCCCCCACCCCCTCCCTTCTGTAACCATCCCTTTGTTCTTTGTTTCTGTGAGTCTATTTTTGTTTTATTTGTTCATTTGTTTTGTTTTTTTAGATTCCACATATAAGTGAAACCATGTGGTGCCTATCTTTCTCTGCCTGACTTATTTCACTTAACATAATACTCTAGAGCCATCCATGTTGTTGCAAATGGCAAGATTTCATTTTTTATTGTTGTGTAATATTTCATTATATATATAAAATATACCACATCTTCTTTATCCATTCATCTATCAATTGACACTTAGAATTTTGAGTTGATTTTTGAGAAGGGTGTTAAGTCTGTGTCTAGATTCATTTCTTTGTATGTGGATGTCCAGTTGTTCCAGCACCATTTGTAGAAAAAAAATCTTTGCTCCATTGCATTGCTTTTACTTCTTTGTCAAAGTTCAGTTGGCTATATTTACATGGGTCTATCTCTGGGTTTCTATTCTGTTCCATTGATCTATTTCTCTATTTTTAAACCAATGTACACTGTCTTGAATATTGTAGCTTTATAGCAAGTAATGAAGTTGGGTAGTGACAGTCCTTCAATTTTGCTCATCTCCTCTAATACTGTGTTGGCTATTTGGGGTCTTTTGCCTCTCCATATAAACTTTAGAATCAGTGCATTGATATCCACAAAATAACTTGCTGGTATTTTTATTGAGATTGCACTAAATCTATAGATCAAATTGGGAAGAACTGATTATCTTGACAATAATGAATCTCCCTATGCATGAACATGGAATATTTCTCCAGTTAATTAGTTTTTTAAATTTTGTTCATAAGTGTTTTGTCATTGTACTCATATAGAGTTTGAACATATTTTGTTAAACTTATACCTAAGTATTTCATTTTGGGGGATGCTAACGTAAATGGTATTTCTTCTAATTTCAAATCCACTTGGTTATTGTTGGAATATAGGAAAGTGATGGACTTTTGCAGAAAATTTTTAGTTGATTCTTTCAGATTTTCTACATAGATGATTGTGCCATCTACAAACAAAGGCAGTTTTATTTCTTCCTTCCCTATATCATTTCATCACATGTGTAGGTTCATGTAACCACCCCCCCAATCAAGATACAGAACTATTCCATCACCACAAATTTGTTTTCCATCTCTGTAATATTATTTCAAAAAAGTTATATAAGTGGAATCATATAGTATGTGACCTTTTCAGATTGGCTTTTTCACCTAGCATAATTCCCTGAAGATATATATTTAAAGAGAGTTTTTAGAAGACAGCATATAGTTTAGGCATTCCTTTTTAAATTTTCTGTCCACTCTGCTAATCTCTGTCTTTTTTAATTAAATTTTTTTTTCAATTAGAGTTGACATTTAATATTATATTAGTTTCAGGTGTACAGCATAGTGATTAGGCATTTATATAACTTACAAAGTAATCCCCCCAATAAGTTTTGCACCAACCTGACACCATATATATTTATTAAAATATTGACTACATTCCCTATGCTATACTTTATATCCCCATTTTATAATGATCAAACTGTACTTATTAATCCCTTCAAATTTTGTACCCAGCCCCCAACCTCCTTCTCCTCTGGTAACCATCAGTCTGTTCTCTGTATCTATGAATTTGTTTCTGTTTTCTCTGTTTATTTTATTTTTAAACTCCACATATGAGTGAAATCATAATATACTTGTCTTTCTCTGACTTATTTCACTTAGCATAATGGCCTCTAAGTCCATCCACATTGTTACAAATGGTAAGATTTCATTCTTTTTACTGCTGGGTAATATTCCATTGTGTACATGTACCACATCTTCTTTATCCATTCATCTTTTGATTGGAAAATTTAATCAATTTACATTTAAAGTAATTATTGATAGATATGTAGTTATTGACATTTTATTGTTTTCTGATTGTTTTTGTAGTTCTCTGTTCCTTTCTTATTCTCTTGCTCTCTTGTAGATTGATGACTTTCTATAGTATTGTATTTGGAGTCCTTTCCCTTTATTGCTTGTATACTTGCAGATTTTTGGTTTGTGGTTACCACATGCTTCACACATACCAGGCTATGTTTATAGCAGTTTACTTTAAGTTGATGGTTGCTTAAGTTAAAATCACTAATATTTTTACTCACCTCATCCACATTTATGTCTCATCATTACTTTTTACTTCTTATGTTTGTGTGTATTCCTTAATTTACTGTTATAATTATACATGATCTTCCTACTTTTGTCTTTTAACCTTTATGCTAGTTTTAATGTTGGTTGACCCACTGATTTTATTATGTCTTTGCCTTTATCAGTGACAATTTTTTTCTTTGCAATATTTTATTATTAATATTTTTATTATTAAAGTCCCTTTAACATTTCTTATAATGCTGGTTTGGTGGTGATGAACTCCTTTGGCTTTTTCTTGTCTGGGAAACTCTTTATCTCTCCTTTGATTCTAAAACATAGTCTTTCTGGGTAGAGTAATCTTGGTTTTAGGTTCTTGCCTTTCATCACTTTGAATATTTCAGGCCAATCCCTTCCGGCCTGAAATATTTCTGTAGAAAATCAGCTGACAGTTTTATTTATTTATTTATTTATTTATTTATTTTTATTGATTGACTTTAGGGAGAGAGAGGGAAACAGAGAGGAAGGGGGAAGAGACAGAGAGAGAGGGATTGAGATTTGTTGTTCAACTTATTTATGCATTTATTGGTTGATTTTTATATGTACCTGGCCAGAAATCAAACCTGCAACCTTGGCATATCAGGATGATGTTCTAACCAACTGAGCTACCCAGCTAGGGCTCAACTGACAGTTTTATGGAGCTCCCTTGTAGGCTCCTTTCTCTTGCTGCTTTTAAGATTCTCTTTTTGTCTTTAAACTTTGGCATCTTAATTATGATGTGTCTTGGTGTGGACCTCTTTGGGTTCATCTTGATTGTGATTTTCTGCACTTCCTTGAGTTGTATGTCTTTTTCTTTCACCAGGTTAGGGCAGTTTTCATTCATTATTTCTTCAAATGGGTTTTCAATCCCTTGCTCTCTCTCTTCTCCTTTTGTTACCCCTGTGCTGTCAATGTTGTTATGCTTAATGTTGTCTCAGACGTCCATTAAACTATCCTCTTTTTTTAAAATTATTTTTTTCTTTTTACTGTTCTGATTTAGTGTTTTCTGCTACCTTATCTTCTAAATTGCTGTTCTGATCTTCTGCTTTATCTAACCTGCTGTTGATTCCTTCTAGTATATTTTTAATTTCATATATTTTATTCTTAATTTCTGACTGTTTGTTATTATTTCTAACTATTTTATGCTTACTATCTCCTTTTTATGTTCTCACAGACTTCAGCCACTCTTCCCCTAAGTTTCTTGAGCATCCTTATAACATGGTTTTGAACCCTGTGTCTGGTAGATTGTTTGCCTCCATTTCATTTAGTTCTTTTTCTGGAGATTTCTTTTGTTCTTTCATTTGGGACATGTTTCTTTGTCTCCTTCTTTGGGCTCCCTCTTTGTGTTGGTTTCTATATGTTAGGTAGATCTGCTATGTCTCCTGGTCTTGGTTGGGTGGCCTAATGTAGCAGATGTCTTGTGGGGCTCAATGGTGCAGTCTCCCGTATCACTTAACTAGGTGCTCCAGCAATGTCTCTTCTGTGTTATTTGAGTCCCCCATTTATACCTGAGTCTTGATTGCTGTTGTCCCATCCATGGGTGGGGTTGACTCTTAGGCTGGCTGGCTATGAGGATTGATGCCAATCACAATGTAGGAGTTACTGTGCAGCAGTTGATCTCATAAAGTGGAATTTACCCCAGCAGGGTTTGGTGTCTGCCGCAATCTCCTTTTGGGTATTTCGCTTGTGGAGGTAATTGGTTCATTCTCTAATGTAGTCTAAATCCAACCACCAAGTTTGTTTGTTTGGAGCCCCTTGGAAGGGACTCCAGTGCAGGTTAATATTAGGCACTGCTTGTGACTGGTCCTGGGCTACCTGTTAGGAGCTACAACGTGATCCACAATTTGTGGTTGCCACTGCTGGGCCTGGGTGCCCATGGGAGGGGCCAAGCTGCATACCAATATTGGCTTCCACCAGCACCAAGCCTGGGGCAGGTTAGCAAAAGGCCCAATGCACCCCAAGATCTTCTGCCTGCCTGCTCCCTATTATGGTCAGTCATTGAAACAGCCTCTGGTATATATGAGTTGCATGAGGGAGATTCTCAGCAAGTCACCAGGCAAGGGTGAGTTGTGTTAATCAGGTTGATAGAGATTCAAACTTGGTGCCAGTGCTGGGTCTGAGAGCACTTAACAAAAGTCTCACGGTATACTGTGCCTAGCCACCACCCACCTGGGGCCTGAGAACCTTTGCAATGGGGTGGGGTCTCAGAGAGTCATCAAGGTGAGGCCAGTAGAGTTCAGAATAAGATTTGGCCATGTGGAGGGAGGGCTCTACAGAGGAACAGTTGCAAAAGTTGGGGTATATCGGTAATGGGGGAACTGCATCTCCTCAAAAGCCTTCCAAGAAAGCCTTCACTTTTGGCCCAGGATGGCTGCAGCCAGGAGGCTCCTCCACAGGCCATAAGCTTGGCATGGCAGGGCCACAGGGATTTAGGAGAGTGGGGTAGTGCATACCTCCAGGCTGACGTGGCAAGGAAGGGAGTTCTCAACCCAGGAAATATGGTGTCTGTGGGTAGTATGTGAAAGGGATTCAGCACAGAGACAATAGCAGCGGCTGTCCCTCTAGCCCTCTCCTGGAAGTCGTACAACCCAATCTCTCCCTGTATGACTCCAGTCCACTCTGAGCTGCCGTCCCTCTGCCAGAGCCCAAGGTGAATGGCTGTGAATGAGATTTTGTGCGATGGCCTTTTAAGGGCGTGCCTAGGTTTGTAGCAGACTCTTGTCTTTCCTTGGTGGATAGAATTCCTGCTGATTTTCACAGCGAGATGTTATATGGGCACCTCTTCTCATCCTGGTGCTCCGGGCTGGGGAGCTCAGCATGGTGTTGAGAGCTCTTGCTCTTTAGGAAGTACCTTTGCATCTGAGATACCTCTCCCAATTTCCAGCTACTGCATGAGACCCAGACTTTTTCATGTCTCTGCCCTTCTTACCAGTGTAGATGTGGCTTCTTGGCTATTAGACATCTGTTCAGCTAGTCTTCAGTTGATTATTCATTCAGGTTGATTTTTCTGTAATTTAGTTGTAATTCTGGTTTGATCCTGGGAGGAGGTGAGTGTAACTTCCATCTACTTTGGCACCATCTTGGATCCTGTACCACTCACTGTTTTCAAGAATATTTTATGTGTGAATGTTTAGATTTCAGAACTTTGACTATGATGTATTTTGACATACATTTCTTTGATTCATCCTCTTTGGCATTCACTCAACTTCTAGATATTATAGGTTTATCTTTTGCCATATTTGTGGATTTTTTCAGCCATTATTTCTTTGAGCACTTTTTCAGCCCCTCCTTTATCCTCTTCATCTAGGACTCCTCTGATGACAGGAATGTTACATCTTTTATTACAGCCCCACAGTTCCTTGAGTCTCTTTTCATTTTTTTTCCAATTTATTTTCTCTGTGTTGTTCACATTAGATAATTTCTATTGTTGTATCTTCAAATTCACTCATTCTTTCCTCTGTTCTCTCCATTCTGTTGTAGAGCTCATTCAGTAAAAGTTTTTTGTTGTAAGTATTTCAGTTGTTGTGTTCTTTAGTTCTAAAATTTCTACTTGTTTCTTCTTTATATCTTCTATTTATTTGGTAAGACTTAGTATTTTTTCATCTGTTTCAAATATGATTGTAATTTCTCATTGAAGCATTTTTATGATGGCTGCTTTAACATCCTTGTCAAATAATTCCAACATATGTGTCATTTGGGTGTCGGTGTCAATAATTGTTTTGAAGTTGAGATTTTCCTAGTCTTTGATGTGGCAAGTGGTTTTCTATTGTATCCTAGACATTTCGGATGTTTATAATAAGACTCTGGATCTTATTTTAATCTTATTTTTTTAGTAGGCCTTCCATGACACTGTACCAGCAAGGCACCCACCTTATTATTGCTAGATGGAGCAGAAGAAATGGGTGTGGAAGTCCATGTTCCCTGGTTAGCCTCCACTGACACCCTGGAGAAGATGGGTGCTTTGTTATTGCTGAGCAGGGGTTGGTGTTCAAGATTTCCACTGGGCTGCCTTTGATACCTTCTATGTTGGAAGAGGTAGACGTCCCTTGCTGCTAGTTCCTACATTGCTTGGACTGATACAATACCAAAAAATGGTGCAAGTCCTATTTTCCTGCTTGCCTTTACTGACATCATCTTGGCACCTCTCCAGGAATGGGAGGAGAGTTGGAGGCTACAGTCTGGCAAGGGTGAAAGTCCAGGCTCCCTGCGTGGTCTCCACTGACTCCATGGGGGAGGAATAGAATAGAATTCCTGAGTCCCTACTCAGTTTTCTCTGACACTATCTCAGCATGGGAGAGGGTGGGCAGGTTGAGGCACTTTGATATAGCTGGGTGAGTGTAGAAGTTGAGGTTCCCCACTAGGCCTTAGCTGGTAAAGGTCAGTTGAAATGCATTTTTCCCATGGCATTTGGCTGGAGTAGACCAGTTATTGTCTAAAAGTTTTCTATCTTGCTAGGCCACCCCTTTCCTGGTTTTGTTGTTGTTGTTGTTGTTGTTGTTGTTGTTGTTGTTATTTGTTTGTTTTGGCTAGATAAATCAGGTTTTTATTGGGCATATTTTCTCTGCTCCCCTTGGAATTTCTGGGTTGATGGCTTCTTCAGCTCCAGGTCTAAGATATATATGAGGCAAAAAGAAAACCCAGGTAACTCACTGCTGTGTTGTTCCTTGGGTCCTGGAGTCCTGAAACCATTAGCCTTTTACTCTCTACCCTTTAGCCTTTTTATATTTGTTTCATATATAATATCCAGATTTCTTTTAGCCACACTTTGTGGTGAGAATAGGAAAAAGTACTTTAATATAGTTTTAAATGCTAAATGTGTGTGTGTGTGTATTAAATGAAGCCATTCATATATGAGATTCATTTCTTCAACAGTTATTTATCATTCTCTCTGGTACAGACAAATGGCAATCTCACAAGCATCAAGGATGCTAAATAAATGACATATAGTCTTTGTCTTAAAAGATCTTACAGTAGAATAGGAAACACTTTTTAAAAAAAAACAATAGGGCAGACTGACAAACCTCAGAGGAGGGGGTCCAGGGGGTAGATGAGATGAACCAAAGAACTTATATGCATGTATGCATAACCAATGGACATAGACAACAATGCAGGGGGGTAGGATGGGGAGGAAGGTGTCTAGGGGGAAAAAAGGAGAAACATCTGTAACAAAAATAAATTAACAAAAATTGAAAACAAAATAGGGCAATCAAATTTATCAATTTCATGGTTCAACACCAGAGTAAAATTTTCTATTCAAAGATTTTGAGAGAAGTCAAACACCCTTAATGAAAGATATTAGGGGAATGTAAGGTTCTAATAGCTAAGGTTAGTGACAAGAATAACATGATATAAGAGAAAGTATATAAAAGATTGTTAGCAGGAAACATTATCACAGGAAATTTAGTGGAAGAAAAATAATCAAGGGATGACTATATTTTAAAAAGGAGAAACAATAGTCACAATAATAATTATAATTACACACATGTTGATGATAAATAAGTGCTGTCGGTTATCTTTTACCTTTATTGCACTCAGTTTTCTTTTTTGGAAAATACAAGACATTGGTAGAGGTATTCTAGAATTCTTGACAGTCCTTGTACTCAAAGCTAGAGAGTTTTTGTTGTCCACCTTATTACTCTTGCTCTTATATGAGGAACACAAAGAGATTGTGATGAGGCAGGTGAGATATGGGAGGGTTTGGAAGGTGAAAAGTCAATTTTAATAAATGATGTAGATGGTCACCTTTCTAAACAAACCTGGCAAAATCAGACATGGCATCCCACCACTTTTGCTCAGGCAGAGAACATAATTTAAACTCACAGCTATACTAAGTGGTAAGCAAATGCCTAATTTCTGACTAATAAACTTTCTGTCTAACAAAACCCTAGGACTTTGAGGATTAAGTGTGTATAAACCCACCATCCACAGCTTTCATCCAGTGGCTCCCTGAGTTCTCTTCAGTGTCAATCACTACCCTCAGGTGAATTAAGTACTCCCAGAGAATTGGTCTAAAAAATGCCTGTCCCTGAAGTGAATATAATGTCCCTTCTTTCCTGTTCTAGGCACCCAGCTGGACTTCTGTTGAGCTTAGGACACACAATAGCAGAGCCTTGACCTTTCCAGTTCCATCCTGGGCCTATTGGCCCTCAAGATTCCTTATGCTAAAAGTGTTTTCACTCAAGTGCCCAATTAGTGCCCTGGCTCATTACTAAAGTTCATAGGCTTTGAAGTACAGGGAGACTGCTCAGAAAAGAACTCAAATGTGAGACCAGATTCCTCATTTCTTTGCTGCCAAAAACCAACTTAGCTGAGCTCTCCCTCTGAGTTGAAAGAGGGGGAGGGAGGATACTCCAAGAGCCAAACTCTCCAAATATATTACAGGCTTTCACAAATTCCTGTTGTGGGGAACTAATGAAAGCTCAAATGAGGGAATGACTGACTAAAACGAAAGAAAAGGCAAAGCTAGGGAAGGAGTAGATGATACAGAGAGGTGAAGGGGGATGATATGGGGATAGAGATGGCTCTATTCAAGAGCCCCTGCTTCCTGATAAGGTGAACAGTACTATGAAGGAATAACAAATATGATTAGGAGCTCATGTTCTGAGGCTTAGCTATCCAACTGCCAGAGAAAAAATCATTGTGAAATGGAGCCTCTGTTGCCAGAAATATTCCCCTATTTCTGCTCCATCCCTAATCCTCTTCAAGGTCCCCAGAACATGATAAAGATACTGAATCTAGTTGGGATAAGTGGGGATGGTAAGAATAGCTAGGTGATCAGCACCTGTTACTCAGATGACTGAAAACATTGGTAGAACACTTCAGGTGTCAGCCGGGGAGCTGCACAGGGGAGAAACACAGCACCTTGGTCTTCTCTGAGGACTGAGATGGCAGGAGCCCTGATCTCCATTCTCTCTGTGGCTGACAGAGAGTGACCTCCAGCTGAACTTCTTTTATTAACTATTTCTCTAGCCTTGTGCAGGACCCAGAGTTAAGTGCTAGTTATTTTTTCCAGTGAATAGATGAAATACTCTTGTTCAGGGAGGCTGATTCCAAACCTTTTTTCATTTTCTGAAAAACCCTGTGTTGAGAAGCTCTTTCTTTCAGCTCTGAGTCTCCCAGGCCATTTACTGTGGTAGCTATTCATCTATTGTATGTAGAAGTTTACTCCAGATTTGTACCAAGCCTTTATTTAAAAATTCCAAAAGTATTTTCATATTTGTCCTGGCATTTGATCCTGCAAATGTTTTAATTTTTTTCTTCATTAGGACATGGTGGTGTTTTTCTGGGTTGGCACAGCAATACTGGAAAACAGTCTTTTTCAAGTTTTCTACATCTAAACAAACCTCATTTTTAAGCTTCCACACTTGTCTCAAAACACCAACTTTAATGGGCTACTTTTGAGTGTCAAAACTTGTAAAGTCAAATAATCACTGAATATATAAGTTGTTTTATTACTTCCGTATTAGGTTATTTGGCCTCCTTCTCTCTGCTCTTATTGTATATTTACTTCCATTTTTTTAAATCAGAAGATCGAGGGATTCAGTTCCTAATTTGAGACGTAGTCAGGCTGAGGCCCAGAGAGACTCACACTTAGGAGCATCCATATGAAGTCTGACAATGCAGTCCTTGTAACTCTTGCCCCAGTCGTTCATGGGTGACTGGTTTTTACTTAACGGCCCACTGATTTGGCAACCACTGGCTTAGCACAATGGTCACTTATTTACTCTAGTAGCTAATGTATATCACATGTGATTCTTGAACCAAAAAACCATCAGTGTTTAGAGGAACTTTGAATTGAAACAGGTTCCTCAGCTTTCTCTGAGGGGACTGGCCAGCCCGTACAGACTCAGATTGTCAGAAATTCATCTGATAGAGTTATGGGAAAGAGGCAGGAGCCACAGACAGAGACAAGAAATAAGGAGACAGAAGAGACACACATCTAAAACAGTAAGATTGATGACGAGCCTTATTAGAACTGCAGAATGTTTAACATACAAAGGACATCAGGAATCTTAGGGGAGTAACAAAGATGGTTTCACTGGTGAATTCCAAACATGTTAGGAAAAAATAATACCAATACTATACAAACTCTTACAAAAAATAGAAGAGAAGGGAACACTTTCTAATTCATTCTATGAGTTCACTATTACGCTGATGCCAAAGTCACATAAAGACATCACAAGAAAAGAAAACCACAAATGAATGTCTCTTATAAACACAGTTGCAAAACCCTTAACAACATTTTAGAAACTTGAAAACTGTTGGAATGCAGACTGGTGCAGCCACTATGGAAAACAATATAGTGTTTCCTCAAAAAATTAAAAATTGAACTTCCATTTGATGCAGTGATCCCACTTCTAGGAATATACCCTAAGAAGCCTGAAACACCAATCAGAAAGAATATATGTACCCCCATGTTCATAGCAGCACTGTTTACAATAGCTAAGATCTGGAAACAGCCCAAATGTCCATCAGTAGACGAATGGATAAAAAAGCTGTGGTACATATACACAATGGAGTACTATGCAGCTGTAAGAAAGAAAGATCTCTTATCCTTTGAGATGAAAAGGAGGGACCAATTGATGTTCTCTCTCATCAATGTTTCTCTCTCTCTCTCCCTCTCCCTTCCTCTCTCTCTAAAATCAATAAAGAAAAATTAAAAAGTAAATAAAACTTGTAGAAAACATAAGAAAAACCAACCTGATGTTGGGTTAAGCAAAGATTTCTTAAATAGAACACAAAGAGTACAAAGTATATATATATATATATATATATATATATATATATATATATATGACTTCATAAACATAAATATGAAAAGATACTTATCATAATAGCCATTGGGGAAGGTTAAAACCGAATGAGATGCCACTATGTACATTAATTGTATAGCAACTATATCTGTAATAGTAAAAAACTAGAAACAACAGAGGTGTTGTAAATGGTTATATGTAAATGGATAAACCCATGCCAAGAAATGGTACTCAGCAATAAAAAGGAATGAACTACTGATATATGCAACAATTTGGGTGAATCTCTCTCTATATATATATATTTGGTAAGTAAAAGAAACCAGACTAAAAAATAGCTAAGTTTTATTCCATGTGTATAAAATTGTAGAAAATGAAAACTAATCTGTAGCAACAGAAAGAGGAGCAATGATTGCCTGTGGATAGAAAGAGAACTTTTGAGGATAATAGATATGCTCATTATCTTGAATACAGTGATGGTTTCACTATATACATATGTCAAAACATCACATTGTGCACTTTAAATATGGGATGTTTACTGTATATTAATCATACCTCAATAAAGCTGTTTAAAAATATAATAACATTTTCTTACGTTTTAAAAAATTATTGCCATAGGATATGTTTGTTGATTTTCAGAAAGAGAGGAAGGGAGGAAGGGAAGGAAAGAGAAAGATATTGTTCTGTTGCCTCTCATAGGCACCCTGACCAGGAATTGAACCTACAGCCTTTTTGGTGTATGGGATGACTTTCCAACCAACTGAGCCACTTGGCCAGGGCAACATTTTCCTAGTTTTAAAAGCTATATATTTTCACAATTGAAAAATTAAAAAACACAGAGAAGGAAGGCAAAAAAATCTCCACAATCCCAATTACTTGGAGACAAGTATTTTTACTTTGGCATGCATTTCTACAGATTTTTCTATACATATGTCTATATATGTTTGTCAAAGATAGTATATATAGTACATACCACTTATAATCTGCTTTACAATTTTTACTGATGTTTTAGAGACTTTTCCATGTTAATAAAATTCAAAAACACCTCCCCAAAAGGAAGAATGGAAGAAAGGGGGGAAAGAAGGAAGGAGTAGGGAAGGAGGGAAAGAGGAAGGAAGGAGAACAAATGATTGATACATGCAACAACATTGATTAATTTTAATTTTAATTTGTTTTTTAATCCTCATCCGAGGACATTTTTCCATTTTTTGTACAGACAGAGTGGGAGGGAGAGAGAGGAAGAGAGAGAGAGGGAAACATCGATGTGAAAGGGACACATCAAGTGGCTGCCACCCGCACGACCAACCAGGGCCGGGGACAAACTGCAACCGAGGTACGCGCCCTTAGCGGGAACCGAACCCGGGCCTCTCCGGACCGCAGGCGGACGCTCTAACCGCTGAGCCAAACCGGCCAGGGCAACAACATTGATTAATTTTAAAATAATTATGCTGAGTAAAAGAAGCCAGAGCCTGCCAAAAAAATATATTGTGTAACTCCAGTCATTAAAAATATAGACTGATCTAGAGTGACAGAAAGCATATTAGAAGTTGCCTGGAACTTGGAAGGGGCAAGGAGTACAGTTGGAGGGAGATATGAAGAAACTTTTGGCTGGATTTGCCCATTACTCTGATGGTAGCAATGGTTTCATGAATGCGTACATATGTTAAAACTTGTCAAATTCTACAGTTTAAATATATGTCGTTTATTGTATGTTAATTTTTCCTCAATAAAGCTTCAAAAAATCCTACATGGCGAAATTGAGGACCAGAGAGGACACAAACTATTCAAGGACACATAGCGGTCCATTGATGAGCCTGGAATAAAACCATGTAGTACTCCTTTCCCTCTACCATGATGTCTGCAGGCTCTTGTAAGAATGATCTAGTCAAATCTCTTCTTCCATTGCTCTAATGCAGTGGTTCTCAACCTTCCTAATGCTGCGACCGACCCTTTAATACAGTTCCTCATGTTGTGGTGACCCCCAACCATTAAATTATTTTCGTTGCTACTTCATAATTGTAATTTTGCTACTGTTATATCTTAGGCGACCCCTGTGAAATGGTCATTTGACCCCCAAAGGGGTCACAACCCACAGGTTGAGAACCACTGCTCTACTGAGTTTCTCTCCTCTAGGGGTCCATGGGAAAATCCCTGAGATTCCCACCTGCCCCACCACAGACCGGCCATTTACTTTGACCTCTTTCTCCTTAGACATTAACCAAATCCCAAGTTGCTTCTCAGTCATGCTTGCCTGCCTCAGAGGCACTTTTCCTGTGTTCAATTAAGCAATGGCTCTGTGGACTTGGCACTCCTAGACTCTTGGGCAGTGCCTCTCAGTCTGGATCCATATCATGATATTGGGTCTTCATCCACCCTCAAGCTCCCTGTTCCATAGTACTTGGGCAATTTAGAGGCATTAAGCAAGGGCTGATCAATGATCTTCCTGTTGTTTACAGATGAAGACACTGAGGCCCACAGACCTAGTTCATGGCAGGGTAGAAAACATGGCTTGCATCACCTTTCCCTGCCCATTCCCCTCTCTGGCTCTCTCACATTTTAGCATCTCTGCCTTGTTACTGCTAGGTTAGCTGAATTCATTATTTGACCAGAACCCTGTGAGGTTGGGAAAGGAACTCAGAGCTGTTGGGCGAGAAGGAGTGAGCGCAACTGGGACTGGCAAAGGTGTAGAGCGCTCAGCCGCTGTTCCCTACTAGGTCAGTGTTCACATTCTACATGGAAATATGTGCCTGTTCCAATGATCTGTCCAACTACCAGGGAAGAACAGCAGGGGTTAGATGGCTAATTTTTTAAGCTCTGCTTTCAGGAAGTATCAGGGCCTTTACAGAGCCAAAACAAGAAACAAATGTTGAAACAATGAGCCCCTTCCTGCCCTGAGACTGAAACTGTATAGGGCCCTGCCCTTATCTTTCAGAACACTTTTGAACTAAGTAGGTAGCCCATTTTGGTAGCTCCTTCCAGTTGGTAACCCAAGGAGACAGGTGATCACTGTCTCCAGAAGCAGCTCTCCCTACACTTGCAGTCCAGCATTAGGAAAGAAATCTTGGAAGGAAATCCTGGGACAAATGACAAGGTAATCAATCCAGGGAAGACTGGCTGCCAAGATCACTAAGACTTCGATTCTCAGAGCTGAGATAAATACTCATGTTGGCTCCACAGAGAGAGGCCACCTGCTATGGCTTCATGAAGTGTCAAAGCCACAGTAAATCTCACTTTTGAGATTAGGCTTTGTTCCCACCTCAGAGCAGGAATCTGCTGACAATTACTAGCACCCTTGGATTCTTTGTCAAAGCAGAGGAATGGAGATAGAGAAAAGAGGGCAGAGGGAGGCACTGTAAAAACACTCTTACACCATACACAAAAACAAACCCAAAATGGATTAAAGGCTTAAATGTAAAGTCTAAAACCATAAAACTCCTAGAAGAAAACATAGGTAGTAAACTCTTTGACATTAGTCTGAGTTAATATATTTTTGGATGTGTCCCCTTAAGCAAGGGAAACAAAAGCAAAAATAAACAAATACACTTCCTCAAACTATAAAGCTTCTATATCGTGAAGGAGCCCTGGCCAGTTTGGCTCAGCAGTTAGAGCATCAGCCTGTGGACGGAAGAGTCTTGGGTTCGGTTCCTGCTAAGGGCAAGTACCTCGGTTGCAGTTTGTCTCCGGCCCCGGTTGTGGTGGTGTGGGTGTCTGTCTCACATCAATGTTTCTCTCTCTTTCTCCCTCTCTCCTTCTCACTCTATCTGAAGACAAATGCAAAAATGTCCTTGGGTGAGGATGAAATATATATATATTTATTTATTTATAGTGAAGGAAACCCATCAACAAAACAAAAAGACAACCTACTGAATGGGAGAATATATTTGCAAATGATATATCCAATAAGGATCTGATAACCAAAATAAGAAACTCATACAATTCAATGACAAAAAAAAAATCCAATCCAAAAATGTTTAGAGGACATGAAGAGACATTTCTCTAAAGAGGACATAAAGAAGACCAATAGACATGAAAAGATGCTCAGCATCACTAATCATCAGAGAAATGCAAATTAAAACCACAATGAACTATCACCTTACACCTGTTAGGATGGTTTTATCAAAAAGTCAATAAAAAAGTGTTGAAGATGTGGAGAAAAGGCATCACTCATGCACTGTTGGTGGGAATTCAAATTGGTGCAGCCACTGTGGAAAACAGTGTGGAGAGTCCCCAGAAACTAAAACTAGATCTCTCCTAGGACCCAGAAATTCCACTTCTGGGTATTATCCAAAGAAAACAAAAACACTACTTGAAAATACATATTCATTATTTGTAATGTAAATGCATATATGTAGATATGTATTGCAGCATTATTTACAATAGCCAAGATTTCGAAGCAACCTAGGTGTCCATCAATACATGGATAAATAATGGATAAAACAGATGAAATATATGTAGAGATAGATATAGATATAGATATATAGATATAGATATAGATATAGATATAGATAATGTAGCATTAAAAAGAATAAAATCTTTTCATTTGCGACAACATGGATTGACCTACAGAGTATTATACTGAGTGAAATAAGTCAGAGAAAGACAAATGCCATGTGGTTTAACTTATATTTGGAATCTAAAAGAAAACAAAAACATACTCAAAGAAACAGAGATCAGAGAGGATGGGGAGGTAAACATTGTGAAAGGGAAACCTTGGCTGGTGTGCCTCAGTTGGTTGGGCATTGTCCCGTGCACTGAAAGGTTGCTGGTTCGATTCCTGATCAGGGCACATGCCTGGGTTGCAGGCTTGATCTCCAGTAGGGAGCATGCAGGAGGTATCAGATGGACGTCTCGCTCTCAAATCGATGTTTCTATCTACCTCCCTCTCTAAAAACCAATAAAAAATCTTTTTTAAAATGTGAGGGGGAAGATAGTCAATCATAGTGTGATAAGTTTGCATGGTGACAGATGATTATTAGAATTACTAAGGTGATCACACTGTAAGATATAAAAATGTTGAATCACTATACTATACACCTGAAACTAATATTACTAATTTAATATTGTATCCCAACTAGTCCGGCTGGTGTGGCTCAGTGGTTGAGCATCAACCCCTGCACCAAGAGGTCGCCGGTTTGATTCCCAGTCAGGGCACATGCCCAGGTTGTGGGCCCGATCCCCAGTGGGGGGCATGCAGGAGGTGGCCAATCGATGTTCTCTCTCATCGATGCTTCTATCTCTCTCCCTCTCCCTTCCTCTCTCTCTAAAATCAATAAACAATATATTTTTTTTAATATTGTATACCAACTATACTTAAAATTTTCTAAATGCCTTTTCCAGGGATACTGACTAAGTGTCAGTATAGATGAGAGAGATGGGGGAAATAAGGGAAAGAGCAGAGGAAAGAAATTTAAAAGTCCTCATAGGCAACAGGATATTACATTGGTTGGCAACTTGCTTCTTAACTGAGAAATTTCCTTAAGCCTCAGCATGGCCATCCTTGAGACAGGAAGGTTCTGGGATAGATAGACATGAGTTTAAGAACAAGATGTTCTACTTACTTGCTGTTTGACCTTGAGCAATTTACTTCACATCTGTCTAAGCCTGTTTCCTCATCTGGAAGTGGTAGAGTTGGCAGAGCGAATGGAGGTCAAGGTTTCAAATCCCCTCTTCCAACTCAATCCACCAGGAAGAGCACATAATCATCATGGTAAGGATGCGTGGGTGGGAGGGGAAGGCAATATTACTGCTTATGCCAGCACTGAGGAAGCCAGAGCTCATAGGCTCAAAATAAACCTCTTGGCAGCGAGAGGGAGAAGGTCCTAGTACTACTGTATTTTAATTTCAATCCCATCTCATTTTGGAATCCTTTTATCTTCCAAAACACGTTCCCAGCACTTATCTCATTAGATCTTCATAACAGCTGTGTAAGATAGGCCAGCAGAGGTCCTCCCCTATGTCTTTCTTTTCGTCATAGCAGTAGTAATAGCTGACACTTCTATAGGGCTTACTATATGAGAGGCACTATGTTAAATTCCTTATGTATGTTAGCTATGTCATTTCATGTAATCCTCATAACAACCTCCTTAAGTAAATACTATTGGTGTCCCCAAGTACTTTTCCTCAAGTAAGTTAACAGACCAAGAGGGATTTGGTGACTAGACTAGGTCATACAACTAGTAAGTGGTAGAGCTGAAACTCCAACCCAGGTTTGCCTGGCTTTAAAGCCCTTGTTCTTAGTTACTATACTATACATAACCTGTTATTCTTTTTGTTCATCCTCACCTGAGGATATTTTTCCATCGATTTTTTTTTAGAGAGAGAGAGAGTAGAAGTGAGGGAGGGAGAGAGAGAGAGAAACATTGACATGAGAGAAACACACCAATTGCTTTCTTCCTGCATGGCCTTCAGCGGGGCTGGGTATCAAACCTGCAATGCAGGTACATGCCAATGACTGGGAGTTGAACCTGCAATCCTTCAATCCGTGGACTGATGCTCTAACTGCTGTAACTGCTGAGCCAAACCGGCCAGGGCTAACCTATTTTTCAAAGGAAGAAATTAGAGTCAGAGAGCTTGAGTAGCTTGCTGAAGAATGCAAAGCAAGCTAGCACTAGAAGGAGGCCTAACTTTGGACCTTCTGACACTCAGTCCAGTGTTCTTTCACTTATTCTCAACTGTATGTCACATCATCATTGGCATGACTTCCCAGTCATTAGTAGTATACCCCAGGTGCCCTGTGGTCACCATGTGCTTGGAATGCCAGAGATCAGGTAAACATCCCATCTTGTAGCAAGGTCAGACTTTAATTTTATTTTTTTGATAACTGCTCAATAGATGAAGTAACCAAGGTGCAAAGAAGGCAAACAGCCTGTACCAACCAGGAACAGAGAAATTCCTCGAAGTTCTTAACTATCAAGTCTGGGCTTGTTTCACTTGAATACCTATGCGTGTGCCCACGAGGTAGCAAAGAAAGCGGAATGGGTCAAAATAAACACAGTATACTCCCAGTCTCCTTTTATTTAGGTATGGAACCCTCAGGGCAGCGACAAAGGAAGCTGACATAAAAGTGAGGAAGCTGAAGAGAAGGTCAGGTGTCTGCAGGGATAGGACAAGAGAGGTTTCAAAAATATAATTTGGATAGAGGTAGAGGGAAGGTAATGTCAGGACCTTGAAGTTTTGGAGTGTATTTTTGTAGAGGCTCCGTGGTATCCCTGAAGGGGGCAAGGAAAGGGTAGGAACACAAGCAGAGCTGTAAACACATTTCCACCTTGGTCTTCAGCCACAAAACCAACGGTGACTAAGAACCTGCCAGGGCTTTGGTCTGGCACCAAGGTCTGAGGTGGCTAGCATCTGGGAATCACTAGACAATCTCCTTTTATATGCCTATTAGTCTCCTGCTTGGCTGGCTGCATCTGCAACACCTAGGTAATTCTAGGGCACTGCCAAATTTGGGAAGGTCTGGATTGGCTCAACTAGAATTGTCCACTGTCAGGGTCCATTGTGGGGAGTGGGGAGTGGAAGAGGTGGTTAGAAGGACCCTTTGACTGGACATCTCATTCACAAAAGGCCTCTAACGTAGGTCTTTCTAATCCTGTAATTATCTTGTGAATTACATTTATTGCATTATATTCACATGATGTGTGTTTAAATGTTTAGTTGTTAAACATAAGTATTTCAAAAGCATCATAATTTCTGATATCGTAATTTGACATATTTTCATTTAAAAATATCCAGACAGCTTCACAAAATGGATGGAACCTTTAGGAGGGACAGGAAGGAACTTGCTAATAGCAACACTTAGTGCTCATCTAAACCAACCTTTTCATTTCATACATGGAGAAAATGAGGCCCAGATTAAAGTGTATCACCCCAAATCACGGATCCGTTAGTACCAGAGCCTCAACTAACACGTTATATTTTTCTAGTACATCAAGACTTAAGATAATAAAAGGAAAGAGGACTGTTTTTGGAGAGTGAGAAGGAGAGAGCTGAGAACCCCAAGGTTTCAAGCATGTATCTGCATCGACAGAGTGCTTGGGCATACTACCCCAAAGATGTTCCCTGGACCCTCTCATTCTGTGGAGGATGGGCATGTTTCAGAGAACACTCCAAAGACAGTAGCTGAGGTCCTACCCTCAGGTCCAAGGCCAGGATGCTTGGAAGACCCCAGGGGCTCTATCCATACAGTGGGCCAGGGACTGGTCTGAGTTCTGGCTAAGGATCCCTGCCTGGTGGTTTTTGGTGGGGCAGCAGTTACCAGTAAAAGTCAGGCTGCACAGCTCCCATTGCAGCCTATTCCATTCTTCTATGTGGGTGGCAATCCCCAAGAGCCAGGGTGGGGGCAGGGTGAACAAGCTACCAAGCACCAAGGTGAAGAGGAGCAGGAGCTGTTTGTTGAGACATGTGCTCTTTGGAGGGGGTAGCCTCTGTGCCAAAACAAACTCCTTCAGAAATAAATATGGTACATAAAATGACTAATTATGTGTTTGAAGTTTGGAGTTTAGTAGGAGAGAATTGGCTCTGTTCAGGATACATTTTCTCAGTCTGCAGTGCCAGGCTGCACAAGGGAACATGAGAGGGCAGGGTGGGAAGTGGGTGTTTCCAGTACCTCTCTGGCTAGGAGGTAATGTTTATCCAGGGGGAGACAGTTTCACAAAGTTGGTTTTCCTGGGAACTGAAACAAAAGGGAGCCAGAGCAGAGATGGAGCACCCAGAGGTGGCACCAGCAACACTGGATCTTGCCCCTTGTGCAAACGGCTACAGCTGCACCCTCTCTAACCTCCTCACTCAGCTGGAGTGTGCTGCTGTCATCAGCTGCTAATAAAACAGCCTGGAGAGAGTAACCCTCTGCACCTATCCCATCCTGGGTTGCTTGCTCTCTGCCTTGTCTGCCCAGCCTAGGAAAACACCTTCTCTGACAGAGTACAAATAGAGGTCAACCAGCTGTTTTGTACACAGCCCAGGTTTGTGCAGTAAGAGGTTGATCTGCAGACACTAAAGAACAGTCTGACAGTTGAGTGTCTAGCTCCATCATTTCCTGTAAAATGGGGTAACAGTAGTCACATTATAAGGTTATTTTAGAACTGTATAAAATAATGCATATGAAGTAAAATAAATGGCATGTAAATAAGGGGAACATATACTTTATCATCTAAACCATACCAATTTTGAGAGATAATTTTAATTTTAAGAATTATAATGGGAAAATTCATAAACTGTGACATATAGTTATATTTATAAAGGTTACCGATTATGAAAAATCTGGATTTCAGCTCTGCAAATGATTGCTGTGGAACTTCAACCAAATTACCTCCCTTTGCTGAAACTCAGTTAGCCTATCTGTGAAATGGAATAAAGACAGGAAAAGGGGTAAACTCAGAATTACATTAAGGTTGATAATTGTTTCTTAGAGATTATGGAGAATGTGCATATTCTGTTGCAGAATGTAACCCAGCAAAGAGCCACTGAAGACTCAGCAGAGAGCTTTGGGGTCCCACTCCTTCAAGAACCCCTGTTCTGAAGAAGGGGAGCCGCACATCTCCTCCAAGCCCCAAAATTTGCCCAATTTTCACTGAGATGACAAAAGTTCCCGAGGGTCCTCCGCACCCTTGACCACACGCGCCGGCCCTGACCAGTTGCTTCCCAGGGCTGCCTTCCCAACGACCCAGAACCGACTCCGCCAGCAACGGGCACTGCCAGGGCAGGGCCTGCAGCACGGGACTGGTTCCTGAGCCCCGCATGGGCTCTGCTGGGCCCCCGCACTCCCAGCCTGCTTGGGCCTGGGGGAGCTCCCTGGTGAGAACCTCCCTGTGGGCAGTGCCCGCCTGGCTGGACTGAGACTGAGAGCCGGGCCCACGTCTCACGGGTTCACCTTTGGTGCCCAAGGACTCGGTCACTGTTTGCTGAAGAACTGAAGGGGCCAGACCACCAGGTGGCTACTGGTCGCGGGGTCCAGTCAGTGCCCCAGCGCAGGCACTTGGCAGCCAGACATGCTGTGACCTCCTGTCCTGTGGCGAGCATGCGTGTGCATGTGCGTGTGTGCCTGTGTCCCCCCCCGGAGAACCCAGGAGACGCCTGCGGGTGGGCGTCATAGCCCGGTCTCGGTGAGCGCCACACCTTGGCTCCTTGGGGAACTGGCTCTGGTCTTCATCTCCACCTCTGCCCAGGAAAGTGACCTCCTGAGTTAGCTGGTGCTGCCCCCAAGCTCCTCCCTGTCCCAGCTCTGCACGACCCCACCCGTCTTTGCTTCCTTACCTGGGACCCGGGGGGCTGGGGTACAGGCAGGGCAGGGAGCCCATCAGAGCCACGATGGCTCGTCTCCACCACCTCTGAACACCTCGGGGATCAGAGCAGGGCTGGAGGCCTCCACACCCCCTCTCCCACCCCTGTGACTCGAGGCCTGGTGGTGAAAATGCCTGACGCCCACCCAGGTACCTCTGGGACAATCAACATGCTTCTCCAGGCCTGGACCGGGGCCAGAGGAAATAAGGCTCAGAGACAGTAGGAAACAGGCAGGAAGACCCTCCTGACTCGAAGCTAATTGAGACCAGCAACCATTTACCAAGGAAGGCCGTGGGTCTCCCCTTCCTGGAGATCATAGAAACGTGGACGCTAATGGGCCCCTGGAGACCCTCTGCTGCAGCCTTTCATTGTACAGATACGGAAGGGGAGACCCCAGGGAGGATGTGGCCCGTCCAGGGTCACAGAGCAGCACAACGAAAGAGCAGAGCAGCAGCCCTGTTGCCAAGGCTCAGCAGCCAGAGCGACTCCATTCCCCCGCGCGGAGAGGCCTCCAGTCACGGGGCAGCCTGGCCCGCTCGCGGGGTGTCTTTCCTGCACAGACAGGGCTCCCCGAGGCCTCAGAGGGTGCATGGCTGATGGCAGGGAGGGGAGGCCAGAGGCCCCTGTGCTCAGGTTGCCAAGCCCAGCTGCCCCCTGGACACTCCCTGCCTCCTCCAAGGACGAGAGAGACCCCTGTCGCTCTGCAATGCCAGGCGGCTGCCCCTGCCGGGCCTGGGTCCCTCCTCCCAGACACCGCACAGCCAGCCCACCCCTCGGGAGGCCTCTCACTAAGGCAGGCAGTGTGCCTGCCCCGCAGGGGGGACCCCTCCCAAATGGCTCTGGGTGAGTCACAGATCTCCACACCCGAGGTTCCTGCATTGGGGGAGCCTCTGGGCACGGGGCAGACGGGCCTACAGCCGCTCCAGTGCGCTCCCGGGCAGCCACCCGGAGGAGAGATGGGCCAGGGCGTTCAGGGAGGTGGGTCGCATGGGGTTGTGCCAGAGGCTGGGTAGGACTCGGACTGGGAAGTGGGTGCAGGCGGGGGCCTTCCCTCGCCTTTCTGGAGGGAGAACAGGTGGGGCGCAGAGGGTGGTTGTCAGGCACACACGCTGGGACTCCGGACACGACGCCCTGGCCTGGGCTGGTGCGCGGGCAGCTGAGCGATCTCCAGCTCCTCCCTTCACAGCCCTGGACGCCAGTCTCCTCCTCGGGGCGCTCACGATGCCTGTCCTGGCGCGAGGCGCAGCTCACGGCTGCCAGGAGGAGCCCGGGGCCAGTGGCTTTTCAGGATCATTTCACTTCCTGGACATGTCAGTGTCTTGGGGGGAGACCTACTTGGAACCCCAGAGTCGGCACAAAGATTACTAAGCTGAACTCATTGAGATCCAGCAGCCAACAGGGGCAAAGCCTTCTGGGGCTCCCCTTACCTGACTGACAGCAGCAACTTCTGGGGAGTCGGGCTGCCCCAATTCCTCTGAGGGCAGGGGCGCTCCCAGAAGGTAGACTGTGTGTGAAACGTACCCCAAGTCCCTTCTGCAGGGGGGATTTTGTGGCCCTGAAGGAGACAGAAAGACCACTCGCACTAGCACAGACCAACACTATCACACACGTTCTCATCCAGTGTCTGCTGTCCTGACAGGCCAGGCCTCTCTCCAAAGAGTCAGTTATCGTCCACGCCAGTGCCTGTCCCCCCTTTCAAGTATTAAGACGGTAGATGTGCCCCGAACTCCAACCACCCCTTTGGGGTATCATCGAGTAGTTTTCCTGTGTATATGGAGGTTGAATATATAAATAAGGCCTGTTTTTCCTCCCGTTAATCTGTCTGTTATCAGTTTAATACACCCACGCCGGTTACTGAAATTAAGAGAGTAGAGCCGCCCTGGCCGGTTTGGCTCAGCGGTTAGAGCGTCGGCCTGCGCTCCAGAGAGGCCCGGGTTCGGTTCCCGCGAAGGGCACGTATCTCGGTGGCAGTTTGTCCCTGGTCCCGGGTGGGGTCGTGCGGGTGGCAGCCACTCGATGTGTCTCTCTCACATCAATGTGTGTGTGTCTCTCTCTTGCGCCCTGTCCCTCCTGCTCTGTCTGAAGAGAAATGCAAAAATGTCCTCGGTGAGGATAAAAACAGAACAAAACAAAAGAGAGCAGAGCAAAGCCCTCCCTCCACTGCAGTGTCGGAAAGGGGATCTGTTCGTCGGTGTGTAGATGGTGCCTACAGGCTGACGCAGACACCCCGCAATAAGAAATCCCTTTATGACACTGACAAGGCAGGATGGGGTTTTGGCTGAGAATACGGAATTATTGTTAACTACCTTAGCTGTGATGATAACACTGTCCTTATGCTAAAAAAGACAAGTCTGCCCTGCCCGGCTGCTGTGGCTCAGTGGGTTGAGCACTGTCCCAGGGACTGGCAGGTCCCGGTTCGATTCCCGCTCAGGGCACATGCCTGGGTTGTGCGCTCGATCCCCAGTAGGGGGCGTGCAGGAGGCGGCCGATCCATGTTTCTCTCTCTCCCCCTTCCTCTCTGTCTAAAATATCAGTAAAAACATATTTACAAAATTAAAAAGAGAATTCTTATGTTTCAAAACTGCATGCTGAATACATACAGACACAATGACGTGCCGTGTGCCCAGGACTTGGTAGTTGCTGATGCTGGTGTTGTGCCCAAGAGGCCTCCTTGTGCCGTTCTCCTGGGCATCAGCTGGACACTGTGCATAACGAGCCTTTCAGCGAACATGGGAAGGGCGGATCAAGGAGGGGTCACCCCAGTGTGGCTTCTGTTTTCAACCCTGGGAAGCTTTTCCTTGTGGAGAACAGCAATCGTCCCTTTGAGAACGTGTGTGACTGTGACACGGCGACACTGCTGGCAGGGGTGATGCTGGAGGCGGAGATTCCACCCCCTCATCTCAGCCCCCTCATTAGGCAGCATCTGCGCCGGTGCCGGCCTGTTCGGTTGCCAGGCAATGGAAGCCCAGAGCCAGAGCTCTTTCCCTGGGAGGGAGGCACGGGTTGCGGGGACCGCGGGGAGAGAAGCAAATGGGGGGAGGTCCAAAGATGTTGCCCAGGGGAAGGCTTTCCTTGCGAGGGGCCTGGCCAGCGGGGGAGAGAAGGGTGTGCATCCCTGCTGGGTGCCAGCGTCCCACAGTCCCCCCTGTCCTGCCTTCTTCCTGGGGGGCCGCCTCAGGGCTGGAGGCCACACAGCAGGACCGGGAGGCAGGTGCGCATCCGGTGCAGACCAGTGAGGGGTGTGGTGAGGGCACAGGCCTGGTAGCACCCAGGCCCACAGCCAGCGCCGCAGGAGGCCTCTCCCGAGACACTCTTTCTTTCTGTGCATTGTTACTTTTATTGAATCAGTTGAGTGTCTTTTAAATAACAAGAAACAAAGTCTTTACATGTAGCCGCTGTGTTACAGTTTCTGTACCTTTCTTCCTTTGTGGAAAAGTATTTTCATCGGGGGTCATTTTCTTCTGCCGCTGGCACTTTCTTCAGGATTTCTTGTGGTGCAGGTCACCTGGTGATGACAGCCCTTTCATGCTTCTGGGTGTCACTTGCGTTTTTGAAAGGTATTTTCACTGGGGACATGATTCTTCAGCACTTTAAAGATGTCGTGTCCATCTAGGCCGGGAATTGAACCAGCAACCTCTCAAGGCAAAGGATGACGCCCAACCAACTGGGCCACACACCAGCCAGGGCTGTTTTTTTTTTTTTTTTGGTTTTGTTTTTGTTTTTCGTTTTTCCTCAACCGAGGCCATGCCGGCCCACTCTTCTTTCTGGTCACCTCTTGTCCTGGGCGCCACTGTGGCCGCAGCGAGGCCGGCAGCTGCTGCCCTGGCCTTGAACAAGCGCCCTCTGTATCGCTGTGCGGGGAAAGCCCCCTGGGGAGGGGTGCGCAGGCCTCGGGTGTCTTTCTTCCAGAGTTTGTACGTTTTATTATCGAACCGATTGCGCTCGGGTCAGGGAAGGGGCGCCGAGGCCCCGTCCTTCCCACCGACGCCCGGGGCTTCCCGGGACTCTCTGGAACTGCACGTTGGAAAATTCTGGGGAAGCAGCCCTTGGAGTGAAGCACCTGCACGGCGTCCTCCCTGAGCCAGGACCGTCCCAGAAGACAGGGGGCAGGAGGCCTCTTCTCAGGTGGAGAAACCGTCCTCACTGACCTGGGGGCAGGGCCGCAGGAGCGGCGGTTTGCACAGTGGCGGGGCAGTGGCCCGGGTGCTGGCTGTTGGGGCCCGTCTTCTGGCATCGGTTCGCACCCAGCTGTCCCCGACAGACAGGCGGTGTGGGCCTGAGCCCCTCTGACGCTCAGTCTCCCGGTCTTAGAGGGGGAGGTATCATGTCTGGTCCCTTGCCTCCCTTCAGGCCCAGATGGGCTGGTATTAAAATGCAGCTCTGCCCTGGCCGGTTTGGCTCAGCGGTTAGAGCGTCGGCCTGCGGTCCAGGGAGACCCGGGTTCGGTTCCCGCTAAGGGCGTGTACCTCGGTTGCAGTTTGTCCCCGGCCCTGGTTGGTCGGGCGGGTGGCAGCCACTCGATGTGTCCTTTTCACAGCGATGTTTCTCTCTCTCTCCCTCTCCCACTCTATCTGAACAAAATATCGAAAAAATAAATGAAAAAATAAAACGCAGCTCCCCCCCTCTTCCCCCACCAGGCAGGACCGGAGGTACCGGCCCAGCCAGTGACCTGGCTCTCTTTGGTGAGTGCACCTCTTAGAGCACCCGCACCCCCCCCCCCAGGCAGGGATCAGGCGCTCTCTCCTGCTGGCCTGGGAGGCGGGATTCAGAGGGGCTCCAGGCTGGCAGGACGGGGGGGAATGAGGTCAAGCAGCTGCCTCAGAGATCAACCTCTCCAGATGCAGCCCTGACAGGAAGGCTGCCTGTAGCCAATGAACAAAACATCAGGGAGGCCAGCAGTCAGGAGCTGAGCAACAGCAAGACCCAGACAGCCCCCTCTTTCCGCAGCATCTTTGTGGCTCCCGGTTGCTAGGAGCAGGCTCTTCCATCGCTAAGCAACGGGGGCCTAGTGGATTAAATCCGATTTCCTGAGCTCACTGGAAAAGGGGGTGGGTGGAGAAGGTGCAATGCAGATACCCTGGGGAAGCTCATTTTGCCTCCCAGCTTTGTTGGGGGGTGAGTGGGTGGTGGGGGAAAGGAAGGGAGGCACAGCTGGGAACTGATCCCTAGGGAGAGGTCAGGCGGGGTGTTGGTGGGAGGCTGTGTGTCAGGTATTCATTACATGAGCCCGGAGACCGAGAGTGAGATGAGCAAGTAAGATGCCAGTTAGAGAGCTGATCCTGGCTAATGCTGCCTTTTCTGAAACCTTAGGAAAGGCCTGTAGTCCCTTGGGGGTATTTCTGAGCCACCCGACCAGGGCACACAACGCTGGACAGGGTCTGCCCTCCAAATGTGGGGGGACCGGAGCGTTTTGGGTCTCTGGGCCCCCAAGCGTCCTGGGCCCAACTTCTTGCAGCTTGATGGGCCCCTTCCAAAGTGGCCCTCTGCTGTCTGCTTGAATAGTCAGCCCAGGGTGACGGCGCTCACTTCTTCCGGTGACAGCCCTTTCTGAAGCTGGCCCGCCTGGAGACAGTGCTTTGTTCCATGATGCCCAGGTCAGCCTGCCTGTGCTCCTTCCTGCAGAGGTCCAAGTCTGTCTTGCTGTAGGGACCTGTCACCTCCCTCTTCGGTGAGCCCCATCTTCCCCCTCTTGCCACCTCTCAGGGGACAGACTGAGTGGGGGCTTCGCCAGGACTGGGTGCCATCTGATTCCTCCCTCCCCCTAGTCTGGTATTTAGCCTCGTTCAGGGGCAAGCCAGCAGGAGGACACAAGAGTGTCCAGGACCCAATTCATGCCCAGAGTCCGAGCTTCTCTCACTGCCTGGCTCCGGGTACAGTCTTGTTTCACATGGAAAAAGAAAGACTATGTGTGTGAGGTGTGGGGGATGAGTGTTTAGAAACCTAATAGAGAGGAGAATGGACATGTTATGAATCCTGTAGATTGTCTAGTAAAACAGCCATAAGTGGTGAAATTATTTAAATTTGTTTAAAAGTTGTCCTAATGTCATACAGTATATGGAGGAACATTTAATCAAGAAATCTAATATGTTTGTTAATAACATCAACACTCTACAGTATAGTATTTTAGCCATCATTTTCTCCCATCCCTGCCCCCCCCCAGATCAGTGTGTTAAAGCTCTAGTCTGTGTATGTGCCCAATAATAGGGGTGTCTGTTTTCCTCTAGCACCTAGTACTAAGCTACAGTTTGATGTCTGGAATGTAAGGACTCTGGAATCTCTTATCCCTCCCCTCCAGCTCTGCATTGCAGAAGCTTTATTCCAGACAGGCAGGGCCAAAAGGACTGGGGAGCCTTTGTACCACCCAGCTCCTACTGGCATGGTAGAAGCTCTACTTCAGGCATGGCAGGACAACAACATTGTGTCTCTGATAACCTCTGTACCAGCTTATTCATAGGATGGAATTGCCAGGAAAAGCTGTAGCTACTGTCTTTGCTCAGCACCCTGCTCATAGAGCAAAGGTTTCACCCCAGGAGAAATGACCTGCCCTCCCTACCTCCAGATCCAATGCAATGAAGAAGTACCGCCCAGCAGAAAGGTAGGTTTTTAAAAATGGAGAGTTCCATAGGGAATTCTCTAAAGGGACTAACTTTATTTGAAAATGAGAGTGAAGAAGTTCTTGCCTAAGGATATTGTCAGAAACAATGGAAGCTCTTGGTGGTAGGCAATTAAGAGGGTACTGGGAGCAACATGGTTCTAGTAGCAACTATAGAGTGCTAGACCAGCTACCAGTTTGACAGACGGAACTAAGAAGAACCATACTACGGTCTCAGCAAGCCTCAAAAACTGATAAGAACCTGCCCTTGCAAGGGAGTGCAACTTTATTTTTTATTTTTTAATTTATTAATTTGTTTTTGTTACAGATGTTTCTCATTTTTCCCCCATTGACACCCTCCTCCCCTCCCCCCCATCCCCAGATTTGTTGTCTATGTTCATTGGTCATGCATACATACGTGTAAGTTCTGTGATTTATCTCTCCCCCCTCAAACTCCCTCCTCTGAGGCTTGTCAGTCTGTACCCCACCTCTATGTCTCTGGGTCAATTTAGTTCATCAGTTTTTTTAGTTCATTATATTCCACAAATAAGTGAGGTCATGTGATATTTGTCTTTCTCTGCTTGGCTTGTTTTGCTTAGCATAATACTCTCCAGGTCCTTCCATGCCATCTCAAAGGATAGGAGATCTTTCTTTCTTACAGCTGCATAGTATTCCATTGTGTACTTGTACCACAGCTTTTTTATCCACTTATGTACTGATGGACACTTAAGCTGTTTCCAGATCTTAGCTATTGTCAGTAGTCCTGCTATGAACATAGGGGTACATATATCTTTTCTGATTGGTGTTTCAGGTTTCTTAGGGTATATTCCTAGAAGTGGGATCACTGGGTCAAATGGCAATTCCATTTTTAATATTTTGAGGTAACACCATATTGTTTTCCATAGTGGCTGCACCAGTCTGCATTCCCACCAGCAGTGTACTAGAGTCCCCTCGTCTCCATACCCTCGCCAGCACTTGTTGTCTGATGATTTGTTGATGGTGGCCATTCTGATAGGTGTGAGGTGATACCTCATTGTTGTTTTAATTTGCATCTCTCTGATGATTAGTGATGTGGAGCATTTCTTCATATGTCTCTTGGCCATTTGTATGTCCTTTTTGGAGAGGTGTCTATTTAGCTCCTCTGGGAGTGCAACTTTAATTGGATTGGGTTGTGCAGCAATTTATGCCCATGGGCATTGTTAAGATAAGATAATAGTAGAATTAAGAAGCAATAAGTGGAGGCTAATAGCTGGGTTTGATACTACTAGAAATAGATCAGCCAGAAGCTAAATGGGCATCTGGGTGAAGGAAACAGAAGGCTGTGTTAAAACTACAGTTATCACTGGTGGTAGTGATAATGGTTACATGTCCAAGGCTGTGACTTCTGAGGTGAACCACAGAGACAAGATAAACTTCACCAAACTAGTACAGAAGTCAGTAACTGTATTTGGAGATGTTACATTATATTACCTGAAATGTCCAGTTTTCAAGGAAAAATTATGAAACATGCAAAAAAATAGAAAAATGTGACCCATAAACAGGGAAAAAAAGCAGGCAATAGAAACTTTTGAGTGAGCCAGATGTTGGACTTAGATCACAAAGCAGCTATTAGAAATATGTTCAAAGAATTAAAAGAATAAAGGGAGGGAATGGGGAACATCTAATAATGTCAACAATAAAAATAAATAAATAGACATGTTTAAATGATAAAAGAAATCATGCTTAAAGAAATTTTTTAATATTTTGAACTAAATGAAATTACCACTTATCAAACTTTGTGGAATGCAGTGAAAGTAATGCTTGAAGGAAATTTTACAGCATCAAATGCATATGTTAGAAAAGAATAAAAATTTGAAATAAAAAATCTAATCTACCATCTAAGCAAATTAAATCCAACCTAGCAAAAGAAAAAAAATAATAAAAATTAGAGCAGAAATCAATTAAATTGAAAATAGAAAATCAATTAAGAAAATCAACAAAACAAAAGCTGGTTCTTTGAAAAGATTCATTAAAGTAATAAGACTTGAGCCAGGCTAAGAAGAAAAGAGAAAACACAAATTACTAAAATCAGAAATTAAAGAGGTGACATCACTACAGATCCCATGGGCATTAAAAGAATAATATAGGAATATTATGAACAACTCTTTGCCACAAATGTGATAACCTAGATAAAATGAAGCAGTTAAGACACAATCTGTCAAAACTCACAAAAGAATAAATTGACAATCTGAATAGGCCTGTATCTATTAAAGAAGTTGAATCAGTAGTTAATAACCTTCCAAAACTGAAAGTGCCAGGCACAGATGGGTTCCTTGGTGAATTCTACCAAACATTTAACGAAAAATTGTACCAATTCTCGGCATTCTCTTCAAGAAGATAGAAGCAGAGGGAATCCTTTATAACTCATTCTATGAGGCCAGCATTATGCTAATACCAAACCCAGATGGAGACATTAGAAGAAAACCACAGACCAATAGCTGTCATGAACATATGTGCAAAAATTTTCAACAAAATATTACAAATAGAATCCAACAATATCCAAAAAGATGTATAGACCATGACCAAGTGGGATTTATTGTTGGTTTGATGGTAGAAAATAAATTAATGCAATTTATCACATCAACAGGTTAAAGGACTAACACCAAATGAGTATATCAATAGATAGAGGAAAAGTATTTGAAAAAGTTGAACACCCTTCACCTATAAAAACTCTGAGCAAACTATGAATAGAGGAAAACTTCCTCAACTTAATGAAGAAAATCTACTAAAAACCTATAGCTAACATTGTACTTAATGATGAGAACCTAGAAGCTTTCTCACTAAGATTAGAAACAAGAGAAGGATATTACTTCTCACCACTCCTTTTCTGCATTGTACTGGAAGTCCTAACTAATGCAAGAAGACAAGAAAAAGAAAGGTATACTGTTTGGGAAGGAAGAAATAAAATTGTCTTTGTTATCAGACTACATAATTGTCAATGTAGAAAATCTGAAAAAAATTGACAAAAATTCTTAGAACTAATAAGCAATTATTAGCAAGGCTAATATACAAAAGTCCATCACTTTCCTATATGCCAACAATGAACAAGTAGAATTTGAAGTTTAAAAACACAATACCATTTACATAGCACCCCAAAAATGAAATCCTTAGGTATAAATCTATACATATAATGATCTATATGAGGAAAACTACAAAACTCTCATGAAAGAAGAACTAAATAAATGGAGAGATATCCTATCCATGTTCATGGACAGAAAAACTCAATAGTGTCAAAATGTCAGTTCTTCCCAACTTGATCAATACAATCTCAATAAAATCACAGCAGGTTATTTTGTGGATATTTACAAGGTGATTCTGAAGTTTATATGGAGAAGCAAAAGACCCAAAATAGACAACACAATATTGAAAAAGAATATTGCAACTACCAAGTAAATTTAGGAAGAACAATGTATGATAGATAGCGCTGTCAAGTATTCTTGAGGACTAGTTAGTGTTTATCTTGAGAACATGTATGTAATAGGTTGTATCTGCTTGTCTACATAAAATGGTGAAATTTCTTTCTGTCTTTGCAGTCTCTTAACAGATTGCTCATGATGCACATTACAGTTTGGTTTAATGCTTAATCAATAATAAAATTGTATTGCTCTCTTTTAAAATCAATATTGATGGGAAAAACAAAGTTGAAGGATTGTCACTACTCAACGTCAAGACTTACTGTAAAGCTACAATATTCAAGACAGTGTGGTATTGGTGAAAGAACAGACCAGCAGACCAATAAAACAGAATAGAGAGTCCAGAAATAGATCCACATAAATATAGTCAACTGATCTTTGACAAAGAAGCAAATGCCATACAATGGAGCAAAGATAGTCTTTTCAACAAAGGTACAAAACAACTAGACAAAAAGAATCTAGACACAGACCTTACATCCTTCACACAAATATTAACTCAAAATTAATCATAAACCTCAATGTAAAATGCAAACCTCTAAACTCTTACAAAATAATATAGGAAAGCCTGGCTGGTTTGGCTCAAACCAAAGGATCTTGGGTTCAATTCTCAATCAACAGCATGTACCTAGGTTGTAGGTCTGATCCCCAGCCCCAGTCAGGGTCATGTGGGAGGCAACCAATCAATGTGTCTCTCTCACATCAATTTCTCTCTCTCTCTCTCTCTCTCTCTCTCTCTCTCTCTCTCTCTCTCCCCCCCCCCTCACCTCCCTCCCTTTCCCTCTATCTAAAAACCAATGGGAAATTATCCTCAGGTGAGGATCAACTAAAATAATAATAATAATCATATAGGAAAAAATCTAGATGATCTCAGTATGGTGAAGATTTTTTTAGATGATCCATAAATGAAAGAATTGATAAACTTTAGTTTTATAAAACTGAAAATATTTGCTCTGTGAAAGACACTATGAAGAGAATGAGAAGATAAGTCACAGACTAGAAGAAAAATATTTGCAGAAGACTTATCTGATAAAGAACTGTTTGTTATAGAAAATATACAAAGAACTCTTAAAACTCATCAAACAGAAATTAAAAATGGGTAACAGACACCTTACCAAAAAAGATATACGAATGGCAAATAGGCATATGAAAAGATGCTCTACATTGTGTGTCATTAGGGAATTACAAATGAAAGCATTGAGACACCATTACACCTTTATACAAATGGCCAAAATCCAAAAGATTGACAATGTCAAATGCTGACAAGGATGTGGAGCAACAGGAACTCTCATTCATTGCAGGTAGGAAAGCAAAAGGGTACAGCCACTGTGGAAGACAGTTTGGCAGTTTCTTACAACACTAAACATGCAACTTACCATATATAATCCAGTAACTGTATTCCTTGGTATTTAACTCAATGATTTGAAAAGCATATGTCCATACAAAAATCTGCACATGATTGTTTATAGCAGCTATAGTTATAATCACCTAAACTTGGAAGTAACTAATATGTCCTTTGGAAGGTGAATGGATAGATAAACTGTGGTACACACAGACAAGGGAATATTATTCAGGGCTAAAAAGAAATGAGCTATCAAGACATAAAAAAGATATGGAGGAATCTTAAATGCATATTACTAAGTGAAAGGAGCCAATCTGAAAAGGCTACCTACTGTTCAATTCCAACTGTATAATAGTCTGGAAAAGGTAAAACTGTGGAGACAGTAAAAGGATTAGTGGTTGCCAGGGATTCAGGGAGAAAGAGACAGATGAATAGGTAGGGCACACAGAATTTTTAGAACCATGAAACTATTCCATATGATACTCTAATAGGGGATACTATAGCAGAGGAGTTTGACATTCATCAGATTTCATAGAACATACAACACCAAGAGGAAATCTAATGTAAACTATGGACTTTGAGTGATAATGATGTGTCCATGTGGGTTCATTGATTGTAATAAATATATCACTCTGGTGTGCAATGTTTATAGTAGGAGAAGCTATGTGTTTGCAGGAGGCAAGGGATATATGAGAAATCTCTATACCTTCTGCTCAGTTTTGCTGTGAACCCAAAACTTCTCTAAAAATACAGTCTTAAAAATCAGGCAAAATGTTTGAATAAACATTTTTCCAAGGAAGTTATACAAATGGCAAATAAATATATTAAAATATGCCCAACATAATTAGGGAACTACAAATCACATGATGTCACTTATTGTGGACTCTAATGAACAAAATAAACAGACAAACAAAATAGATCTAGACATGGAAACATCGAACAGACTGACGAATGTCAGAGGGAAGGAGGGATGTGGGAAGAGGTTAACCAAAGAACTTATATGCATATATGCATAGCCCATGGACACAAACAATAGTGTGGGGACGGCCTGGTGGGTGTGGGAGTAGGGTACAGGGGGTTATGGGGGAAAGGAGGAGATATCTGTAATACTTTCAACAATGATGATAAATTTTTAAAAATCAAAATGAGATACCACTTTATATCCACTAGGATGGATATAATAATAATAATTGTTATTATTACCTAAAAAGAAAATAAATGTTGGTGAGGATGAGGAGAAAATGAAATCCTCATGCATTTCTGGTGGGGATGTAAAATGGTTCAGTTGCTTTGGAAAACATTTTGACAGTTCTTTAAAATGTTAAATTTTTGCCCTGACTGGTTTTACTCAGTGGTTAGAGCGTCATCCCGTGGACCAAACTGTTGAGTGTTCAATTCTGGTCAAGGACACATATCTTGGTTGCGGTTTGTACCCCACCCCCATTGGGGTTGTGCAGGAGGCAAGTAATCGATGTATCTCTCTCACATTGATATTTATCTCTCTTTCCCTCTCTCTCTCTCTCTATCTGAAGATAAATGGAAAAATATCCTCAGGTGAGGATTAAAAAAATGTTTAACTTTACTCCTAGGTATATACCCAAGACAAATGAAAACATATCTTTATAAAAAAACTTGAACATGAATTATCATGGCAGCATTATTTATAATAGCCAAACAGTGGATGCAACTCAAATATGTATGAACTAAAGAACAGATAAACAAAATATAATATATCCACACAATGAAATACTATTCAGGATTAAAAAGAAATGAATTACTAATGCATGCTACAACATAGAAGAACCTTGAAAGCATTATGCTAGGTGAAAGAAGTCAGTGTAATTCCATTTATATGAAATATCTATAACATGCAAAAACATAAATAGAAAGGTGATTAGTGTTTGCCTAGGACTGGGATAGGGAATGGAAAATTTGAGGGGCCGATAGTTAAAGGGTATAGGTTTCTTTTTAGGAAATGACAATGTTCTAAAATTGTGGTAATGTCTGTACAATTCTTTGAATATACTAAAGTCCATTGAATTGTACACTTTAAATGGGTTGATTGCATGGCATGTGAATTTTGTCTCAATAAGGCTGTTATTTTATTTTACTTTTTTGTGCAAGAATGTTTATAAGAGCCTTATTCATAACTTCTTTTCTTTTTGCTGTTCTGATTGGGTGTTTTCTGCTACCTTGTCTTCCACATTGCTGATTCAGTCTTCTGCTACATGTAATCTATTGTTCATTCCTTCCAGTATATTATTCATTTCAGTTACTATATTCTTTTTTTTTTTTTTTGTACAGAGTGGGAGGGAGAGAGAGGAAGAGAGAGAGAGGGAAACATCGATGTGAAAGGGACACATCGAGTGGCTGCCACCCGCACGACCAACCAGGGCCGGGGACAAACTGCAACCGAGGTACATGCCCTTAGCAGGAACCGAACCCGGGTCTCTCTGGACCGCAGGCGGACACTCTAGCCGCTGAGCCAAACCGGCCAGGGCACTATATTCTTTTTTTTAAATATTTTTTTCTTTATTGAATTTTAGAGAGAGAGGAAGGGAGAGAGGGATAGAAACATCAATGAGAGCAAACATTGATTGGCTGCCTCCTGCATGCCCCCCCCAATGGGGATTTGGCCCACAACCTGAGCATGTGCCCTGACCAGTAAGCCAACCGGCTACCTCCTGGTGCTTGGGTTGACTCTCAGGGGAGCCATTGCTTGGAAAGCGGTGTCACAGAAACTGGGAACAAGATTTGAAGGCAGCAAGTAGGGGTGGAGCAGGCAAGGTGGCAGGGATTGATTCCCTCATGCACCCACAGGGCTGAGAGTAATAGAAGGTAGTAAAAAGGGAGTCCAGGGAAGGATAGAACTATTTGAATTAATCCAAAACCCTCAAAGAAATTCTAAGTTGATCCAGGATAAGGTGGCATGTAACCCATGTTCACTAAATTGAGAAGTTTGTTTTTTTTCTTTTTTTGCTGTAACTATCATAATCTCTACCATTCTGGCAGTTAAGACTTAGGCTAATAAGATGAGAAAATGAATGATCATGTAATCAATATATTTAATGGTAAACAAAATATTTGAAAATAGATGGCCCAGGAGGGAAAGTTTGTCAAATTGAACTAAACCCATCAATTTTGCCAGGAAAGTATCTGGTTTCATTGATGCCATAGCCATAAAATGATCTGAGTTGGCAGAATCAGGCTAAAAAGCTATAAATCTAGGGTAAAAAGTCTAAAACCTCTCTAAGGCCATATCACTAAGTATTGAGTATTGTGACAAAGGCATGGGCTTCTGAACCCTGCTAAACCCATGGCAATCCTAACTTATATCAGGATAACATCATGGTCTTAACCCAAACCACAAGTTCCAGAATTTCCAGAACCCTATTAACAGATGTTTTATTGTGTCTCCAATGTCACTGAGCTGGTGCTTAGAGTGGCTGTGGCCAGGGTAGAGCTTGGTAAAGTAATTTAGAGAAGGGCAACTTTGTTTTCACCAGGTACAATAGGTCAAATTTTTGTGATGAGAGGTACAGAAAATTTGAACCCTAGAAGAAGCATAGGTCTGCAGCATACCTACATAAAAATACATTCAGATGAGAAGAATGATGAGTAGGGAGTCAGGGAAGCAGGTGGAGAACTCTGTAGCCTAAGCAGCTGTTTGTCTTTTATAGTTAGGAGCCAGGTCTAGAAAAAGCTCATAAAGACAATGAAAGTACAACGTTTGCACCAGCTCCAAGCACCAGGGCTTTGAAGCATTGGTGAGACAGTATGGAGTCTGCATCCACCGCCCATCCGGACTCCTGGAACCCTGGGGCATTGGATGGAGCCTGCACCCTTCTTCCTAGGCTTCCCCCAATAGTGTTGCCTGCTGGGTTTGCAGGTCTCCTTGTTCCCTTCTCATCTCTCCTCAGAGGTGGTATTGACCAGCCCTCTCACCCTAGATAAGGACATCATGTTCTTCCTGGTCTAGAAGAGCAAAGCAGTCTGCAGTCCCTGGGGTTTGGGAGGGCCGGAGAGGGGAAGTTCTAATGTTTGTAAGTAGATCAGTCAGTCGCCTGGGCAGCCCCAGGGGCTCCTGATCCAGATATCCTCTACCACCTCCTCATCTTTATCCTGTCCCCTCACACAGCCTCTTGACTGCTTTGTTCATTGCGCAATATGGGGTTGGCCAAGGAAGAAAACTACAGTGTGCTGCTTACTAGGTCTCTCTCCAGCTCTCTGAAGTCCTTTCCTGCTTGCCATTGGGGTCTGCCCTGGTGCATAAACACTGCCTCCGACCTACAGGATGGGCTGAACACCACCCCCCAGCCTCTCTAGCAGCCCAGCATAGAAAAATACTATTCAAGCTGGTCTGAGTGGACTTGAGGCCCAGGGGAAGAGTCTGGAGGGTGAGACCAAGGGCAGCGAGAACCTGTGGGATTATAGCAGCTGACGAGTCAATACTTTCTGAAGGATTCTGCTCTTACCTTTCTGTGCAGTAACTCATTCTAAAGGACACACACAGGGACTCCAGAGCTCAGAGAAAAATTTTTGTGCTTGGATGCCCCATTTCAAGCTACCCCTTCAACACTGTGGCAAAATCTCCTCAAGCCACAGTCTCTTCTAGCCTGAGAGTCACCCTTGGTTTCCAAATACTTCAGGGGGCCATTTTAAATTTTACTAAGGATATATAAACTACAATGAAATAAAAGCTGGCCATTTCCTTGGGGAGGCCTGAAAGGAAGACATGAGCTAGATCTCATATCCCATTCTATTAACATTCATATTAGCAGATGCATATCATGCAATTACTTTCTGAACCCCTTTCCTGAAACAACAGCTGTTTGCTGGCCATGGGCCAGTTCAGCCCTGAAGGCCAGTTTCCTCTGTGTTGCTATATTCCCTGGCTCAATGGCAGAGCAATAGGTGTGAAATTATCTTAGAATTGTGTCTCATGTACCGCTTCTAGTCTCTCCTAATTTGGTAAAGAGCATAGCCTTTGTCTAAGACAGTGGGTTTAAAAACAAATTAATACTGTCTTCATTTGATATTATATTGATTAGTTTTAGTAAATATGTAATATTTACAAGTGCTCTGCCTCTTGTTTTCCCCCATGACAACTCTTTATATAGAGAGTGTTAAGATTTTCAACTTAAATTCTTCTTACATAGGTTTTCAGAAACCTGTTGCTCATGCTTGGGGAAGTGATACTATAGGGTTAGCAATGTGTAATTACATCAAAAGGATGTAAAACATCACCACCAAAAACTGCCAAAAGAAACTTGAACACAAAAGAGAAACACAAATACAACATTTGCCATCAGTTTCTGCTAAAAACATTTTGAAAATGGAAGTAATCAGTTAAATTAAAAAGCATTTGTAAATGACTTGTACATAAATGTTCACAACATTTTTACTTGTAATAGTCCAAAACTAGAAACGACCAAAATATCCATCAACAAGTGAATGAATAAACAAACTATGTTATGTTTACACAATGGAATACTACTTTGCAATGAAAAGGAATGAAATATTGATACATATATTATTTTGAGTCTCAAAATAATTATGCTGAGTGAAAGACTCTCTAGACATAAAGAATCCATACTTTATTATTCCATTTACACAAAATTATTAAAAATTCCAAATAATTTATAGTAACAAAAAATAGTTCAGTGGTTGCCTGGGGCTGGTGGTGAAAGGATATGTTCATTATCCAGATTATTACAATGAGTTCATGAATGTATATATTTGTCAAAATTTACCAAATTATACTTTAAACATGTACAGTTTATTGTACATCAATTATAACTTCATTTGCTGTAAAATGGCATCAGATTTAGAGCAAAAAAAATCATTGTAGCAGATGCTGTTGGGCTAACTCAACTCTCTTCTCTATTTCTGTCACCATTAGAGAAGTTACAAAAGCTAAATGCATACTTTTCTAGACTTGCAACTAGAAGTTGATAATTTTTATCATTTACTTTCTCTTCATCCATCCTTTTCTTCTTCTGTACTTCCTGAGGGGTTCTGAATAATCTCTGGTTTTGTATACATCTCCCCTTTCCCAGGCTACCTACTATCTCACTATCTGTCCTAAAAAATGATAGAGACCAGTCTTCTCATTTGATAGGTGGGGAAATCAACCCACGAAGAGATGAAGGGACCTGCACATGGTTTCACAAGACAGAAGCAGAATTTGGTGGCCCAAGATCTTTGGGAATCCCAGGCCAGATCTCTGTGTTGGGCCTGTGGGCGGTGTTTCTGAAGGGCTTTTATTTCGATGGTATTTTCTCTTTAGTTTCTTCACAGGTATCTTGAACCACTAATGAATTTCTGCTGTACTAGTCCTAAGCACAACTACTTGTCCACCCTCCTGGGTCCTGTTTCTCTTTGGTGATAGTGTTCCAGGCTTGTGAACCTTCTTCTTCCCTTCTGGAGAAGACCATATTCCACAGGTCTGCAGGAAAGGTTTGGTAGTGAAGTTGTGACATATTGAGACAAGAACACAAAATTGGAACTAAGAGCTCTGGGTGAAGCAACACTAGCAGTCAGGAGACTACCCAGGAAACAAGCACCTCAGTACAAGCACCACCGCAAATGAAGAAGACATCGAGCCACTAAAGGAGCCTGAGAACCAAAAAGCACAACCTTGATTACTAATCTCTCTCTGGATGCCTTCAAAGGGCTCCACCCAAACTCTGAGGGGCAGCTCCGGACCCTCTTCAAAGATACTGGGTCAATAGAGGTGGAGTTTCCGCCACTAGGGGGAAGAGAAGACAGGAAGAGGGAGTTCAGGGGGAGGGACAGCTATGAAAGGAGCTGGCCTGGCCTGGGATGAAGAGTGCAGGAAGAGACACTCCACTGAGGGTAGGAGAGAGTGAAGGTCACTGAAAGGAACAGGATTAGATTTAGAGAAACCAGGAGCTTGGAACAAAGCATCCTGGCCTCTCCAGATGAGGCTAGAAATGGTATTAAGGCTGAGTCTCTCTGAGGAGCAGTTGGAAGTGATTAAGTTTTAAATCTCTAGGGTGGTTTCCAACAACATAAAGCTAAGAACGAGAATGCCTTTCAACTTTATAATTTATTTGGTAATACCAGAGCCACAGATCCTCTGTTACATACATTTGTATCTGTCATTTAGTGGCAGACCCTTTACAAACCAAGGAGCAAGGTAAACATTATAACTCCAAAGAGAGCCTTCTTGCAAATGTAGGTCACCATATGTGTTGCCTAACACTGCGTGTGAGGGAATCATCAAGCAAAGCTGAAAACAAGCTGCAACAGGAGATCTCTTTCTCTCTCTCACACACACACACACAAACACACACACACGTTCCTTTTTCCAACATGTTGCTGTCCTTTAGAAGAACTTGAACACTGCAATTTGGATAAAAAAAGAACTGAAGAAACATAGAAAAATAGGCCCAGAAAGAGAAGGTCATAGAGCAAAGAGTGTACTCACTTGTCCAAGGTGACAAGGTTCATCAGTGGCAAACCTGGAGCTACATTTCCTGATTCTCAATCCAAAATGGAGATCAAGATGAAATGAGTGCTTTTTGGGCAATACTGCAGCTGGACTAAAGAAAGACACACCTATGAAATCTTGCCATTTGAGACAACATGGATGGACCTTGAGGGCATTATGCTAAGTAAAATAAGTCAAACAGAAATATAACGTATGATCTTACTTATATGTAGAATCTAAAAAACGGAAACAAATGAATATACAAAATGGAGCTGATGGATATAGAGAACAGATCTGTGTCTCTCAGGAAGGAGCCAACTTTAATATTTCTGCTGTGTAGCATGTGCCTCAGTGAAAATGCTAGGATGGATTTCAAAGTGCAGCAGCCAAGACCATTGGTCAATAAGGCTTCTTGGAGTTGGAAGTCTAAAAGGCACTCTCTTGGGTGCAGAGAACTCCAATTTTGGCTTCTACTGTACCCCTTCTTTACCCAACTGCAGCTGATTTCAGCATATCCACAGGCCCGGATGAGGCCTTGAGTCTGTAGAGAAAAAAGACAGGAGAAAACAGGGACCAGAGAATCTGCCTGAAGCACTAAAATCAGACCAACTGTGAGCCATAGCTCTTTCTTTCAATGGCCTGCCCTCTGTCATGGGCTAACATGTTCATACCACTCATGCTACTTGTCAATCAAAGTCATTCAATTCCAGGAGCCTTTCCAGGTAGCCTAAATGTACAGATTCTTTCTTGCTACAGACACCCCTTATGCTTTGATTTTCTAGCCTCCTAATCATCCAGGTCTAGAGAAAACAGAGCAAAACAGAGAACGACCAAGAAGGTAGGGTAAGAGTAAGAGAGGGTGCCACATGCAACTGTTATCTTGCAACAGAGGGTGCGGCTATTGGGATCAGGAAAGGGAAAGGTTAGGGACCTAACATTTTGTTACCCCCCCCCCCCACACACACACACACACACATATCTAACTTGAATTACTCCACACATCTGCCTCATAGGTATTATTGTACTTGCTTGATGAATGCGAATTGTAGTGGGACAACTTAAATTTAGGTTGTCCCACTACAATTCTGGGTTATTGCGAGTTTAGGGGCTCTGCCACTTAGGTAAGTGGCTCACATATGTCCTCACTTTTCCAGGATGTCTCCCAGTTTCTGGCCTTGATAAGAGGCAGGGCAAACCCTGGATCAAGGTCAGGGCTCAGTTACAGGTAGAGGCCAGAGCAGACGTCTCTAAGTGGCTTGAGAGGATCTAGTCATATCTCTGGTGAGGCAGGGATTGGATCTTATCTTGGCTTTTTAGGTACCCCACCACCTACTGTAATGAACAGAATAGGCTATTCTTCCACAACACTGGCCCAAAGGGATTTCTTTATTGCTGTAGCTTTGATTTTACATTTTAAAAGCTCACATAATACCAGCTTAAAAGATTTAACAAGGACATTCTTGGGCACTGAGTCATAGGTTGAAGGAGGTAGAGGAGGGAGCAGAAATCTAACAAAGGGAAAGTATCAAACTACTCACAACATAGCAAAGTACCTATGTTGCCAAACAACTATTTATAATCCCTTCCAGCCTGATTATTTGAAGATTGGTGTATGTAGTATGTCCAATAGGATGTTTTGTTTATTTAGTATTAGTATTGTTTCATTTTACTAATGAAAATTATTTTGTTAATCCTCACCTGAGAATATTTTTTCCATTGATTTTTTTTTAAGAGAAAGTGGAAAGGAGAGAGAGAAAGAAACATTGATGTGAGAGAGACACATAGATTCGTTGCCTTTTGCACGACCCCAACCAGGGCTAGGGATCAAACCTGCAACCCAAGTATGTGTCCTTGACTGGAAATTGAACCCACAACACTTTGGTCCCAGGACTGATGCAGTAACCACTGAGCCAAACCAGCCATGGCACTAGCAGAATATTTTGATAAATCTTACTTTTCTGACCATTTGATAGTGTGGGGAAAGATACACATCTCTACTTTTTCATCACTGGCCAAGTCAAGCTTACACATAACTATGAGCCCAGAGCCAGTAAGACAGCAGGAAAAGAGCTGAACAGGCAGCAGGGGTCCTGGTGCCCAGTGTCCCCCTTCTCCCTGCCCTGTGCTAACTCTCCCTAAATGTCTGGTGCTTAGGAAGCAGACTCGATGTGGGAGAACTGAAAACAGATGGGGCGGGGCCTATGTGGACCAGGAGACCTAAGTCAAGGCCCTGTTTCTGACACTGCTTTACTGTGTGGCCCTGGTCAAGTCCCTATCTCTTTCTCTGAGCCTCCATATCCCCACCAGTACAAAGGAGTTGGACTTCATGACCTATAAGGTCCTTCCAACTTCTTTAAAATTCTATGAATTTACCAGGCAAGAGAAGGGAGGGGAGGCGAAAGATTGCTTCAGGCGGCTCAAAAGGGTACTGTTAATCCAGCTGACTGGAAAGGGCTGGTCCCAGGGAGCTGACTGACTACCCAGATAGAGCCCAAATTGGAACTCATGGAAACTGTCTTTCGGTCCTTCTCAATTGTGAGCACCACTAGTTAGGAGCAGTGCCCAAGTATAGGCTCCCATTGATGGCATCGCACACATGTTTATTAATGTCATTATTCTTACTAGTAGTAGTAATAATAATGATCTTAACTTGACATCTAGCTTTCCCATCATATAATAATGATAGCTCAAATGTGTCTGCAGCAGCATCCAAAGGAGCAGAAACTTCAACTACATTGTCCTCTTCATTCCTATTATTTCCCCCACTGGGGAGCCAAAGGCTCAGGGAACCAAGGTAGAAGTGTACATGATATCTCATACTTCAAGTCATTGTTTTTCAAGCTCAAGCCTGGCCATGATTCTCAGCCCACACACTGGACTTAAAGAATATCTTGCTGTCTTAGTTGAGAAGGGAGCAAAATTCTTTTCCCATCTACAAACCAATTGCTAATCTCCCTTCCCTACACCTCCTTTCCCAACCGGTGCCCTCATGCCTCCTGGCAGTTTCTTCATTCCTTGCCTCTCCCCACAGCCCTACTCATAAATTACAGAACACAACCCATTAAATAACAATTTCACCATGCCACAACCACAACTCACACATAAGTCAGTTACTTAAACTGGAAGTTCCTTGGAAAAGAGACCTTGGTTCTTCTTCTTTTCTTAAATTCTTACCCAAGGATATGTTTTCACTGATTTTTTAGAGACAGAGAAAGAGAGAAATATTGATGAGAGAGAGAGAAACATTGATCAGTTGCCTCCCATACACACTCCGACCAGGGATCAAACCTGCAACCTAGGTATGTGCTCTGACTGGAAATCAAATCTGCAACCTTTTGTTGTATGGGATGACACTCCAACCAAATGAGCCACCCAGCCAGGGTGACCTTGGTTCTTCTTTTTTCTTGCTCTCCTAGAGCTTAACACGGAACTGAGCAGGCATTGCATACCTTTTACAAGAAGCCAGTTGGGTTATCTGATCGAGTTGCCAAAGGTAATCAATCCAGGATTGTAAGAGCTCAAGGCCATAAACAAACATTAATGGATTTTGTGAGTAGGTATTTTAGAATACAGTTCCAAAACTTGGCTTGCCATTACACAGCACACTCCTACTTCTGCCACAGAACTATTCCTGGTATTTGCTCTTTAGATTTATTCTCCCCTTGACCCAGGCCCTCATACCAGAAGAATAATGTGGGAGGAGCAACACCCTACCTCCTTTGCTACTCCTTCACCTCACTTGTGCTTCCTCTGTCTGGAATGGCCTGATAGACTCTCATCAAGGCCAGTCCTATCCTAACCATTCCTCATTGCTCACTCATCACCATCAGCAAGCCTTACCTACTTCTCTAGCCAGAAGAACTTTTAAATTCCCAGGGTCTCCCCGCCCATGGCCCTTAGCATTTTCTGCTTTACTTTATAGTTAATCTCCATTAACCCCAAGACAGCTCACTTGTTGTATGACCTTCAGCAAGTCATTTGATCTCTCAAACTTCAGTTACTCATTTATAAACGATGGATGACAATGCCCACTTTAACCTCCTCCAAGATCAAGAGAGATAAAATATATGAAAGTGTATGGTATATAATCCTAATGATAGTTAATATTTATTGAGTGGTTATATGTGCCAGGCACAGTTCTAAGCACTTCATATATATCAAATCACTTAAACCACCAGTCGACCTTATGCAATGTTACAGTTATTACTCTGATTTTGAGGAAACTGAGACACCCAGAGAGACTGAGTAATTTGCACAAGGACACACAACTAGTAAATTGTAGAACTGGATTGGATCCCAGGCAGTCATACAACCCACTCATATGACTCAGTCAAACACCTCCAATACAGACAATAAAATATTAACTTGTACATACATATTCTTATGTAATATTGAAAATGAAGCAATATACAGGAAATGCAATAGAAATTGAGAAATTCAGAGGTTAGATCAATGTGATTTAAAGCTGTTGAATAAAGCATCATGGAAGATGAAGTGACTTAAGTTAGGTCATGAAAGACAGATTAGAGCAAGGAGGGTATCACAAGATGACAGCTTAGTGTAGTCAAAAGCCTGGAGGCAGAAGTATGCCTGGGGTACAGGGAGGAAAACACTGAGGACACCAGCTCGGCTGGAGTGGGGAATTCATGAGAATCAGACGGACAAAAGATAAATGAGCAGTAAAGGAATGGTCTGGAAAAATATATATGATGTGCTGACCATGAGCTATGTGGGATGTGGAGTTTAAATGCAGTTCTCTCCAAGCCAATTAAGCCAATTTTAAACATGCATGACAATGATAATGGATGGAATGTGTAAGTGGATTTCAAAAAAGGGGAGTCAACGTGAAAGCTAAATTGTAACAAAGATAAATGACAGTTACAATACTTGGATTAAAAACCAACATGCACAAGTATAGAATAAGGGAGCAATGACTTAATAGAGACATGTCTGAGAGATACCTAGGGGTTTTAGACAACAAGTTCAGTAGGTATCAATGCAAATAGGCACATCGATATGAGAAAATTCCATCCTTATACACATACACACACTTCCTTTATGACCTCTTCTTGAGTTACTAGGCCCTAAGGATTCAAAGAGTTCTTCCTGCTTCATAGCTACCTATCACTGACCACCAACCTTCCATGTCAGTTTATGACCAAGCCTACCAAGGTGTAGCCATGTGACTGGTCATTTGTTCCTTGCCTGGAATAGATAATTGAAAGTCACCACAGGGTTCTCATTGGGAAAGTGTACTGCAAGTCTAGATAATCTCAGAGTTAGAGAATGAACAGTAGAACTGAAGCATATCTCAGAGATTATCTACTTAAATCTGGTATTTGACCCTGGAGACTAACTGTATGTATGAGGGAGTGTGGGAGATATAGGTGACCTGCTTTTCAATTTGTTGATTATACGTTTTAGGCAGTATACATTCTTTGTCTGATAAATATGCTTTGCCTTTCCTTAAACAGCAGCTTCTACCTCCCTTCTGAAACTCACCATATAACCACATGGTCACTGCCTAACCCCAATTCCAGCCTGAATTACCACACTCAAAGAACATATACAAAACAAACCACCTTTATACTTGTTACATATTTGGAATCAGAGAATCATAGGTTTCCAGGATTGGAAGATCTCTTAAAGATTATCCTTAATAAAAAGAGTCCTTAAAGTTCATGCGCTTCACTCACAGAACTCTATGGAAATCCAATCCAGAGGGACAAGAAAAGAAAGGTTAATTAAGAGAGATTCTACCTTTTCTGGTTTTCTGCCTGGTTTCCTTTAATCTAGCAGTAGGCCTGTATATATTTTTATGGCTAGATGAGACCTTCAAAATCAAGACCAATGCACTAGCAAAAGAAGACAAAAATTTTGTTTTACCATGACTGAGACTCCCTGATCTCCAGGAACATGCTCACCTCAACCACCACTAGAGCCCAGGATACACCATTTACATAACATATTTCTCATTAGCCATCAAAGACAGGGTAGGGAATCAAAAAGTAGGGGACCTTGAATGTTGTGCCTTTAAGTCATGGAAGTAAGACCCAATCAGCAATCCCCAATTGTTAGAATGGGGGCAGTAGCTTTTCTGAAATTGGCTTAATACAAAATCCATAGTTTAGTTTTTGTTGTTGTTGTTGTTCTTATCAGCATGAACCCAACACTATCTGGTGACTAGATGGAGGTTTCTTTTACTTCTTCGGGATTGAGGTACTTGGTGCAGGAGTATAGATCAGAGCCATAAAGTGCCAGAAATAGAAGATCCATAAAAGACTATTAAGCTCAGCATCCAACTCTACAGAGAGAAAGGGATATGCCCAAGGTTAAATGATGGGCTTATCCAGGTCTCCTGACTCACCTAGTACTATTTCCTTTGACTTTTAGGTCTGTTTAGTCTTCATTTGTTCAGCCATTATTCAATCAACCAATATTTACTGAGTATCTATTATGTGCCAGCCAAGACTTTGTACTAGGCCCCACGGCATACAATAGGGAAGTCTATAATTTCTCAATAGGAAGGGCATAAGGAAAGCAATTTAGTTGGAAGGAGGTGACTAGAGAATTTATCTTAATGCTGACTTGCATAGGAAACACATGAATTTTGGTTAGATTATCAGTTTATTAGTCATGGCTTTGGCAGATGCTAAAGTTTCCCAAGCTAGTTGTTGCTGTCACCAATGGAAGAAGAAAGGTGGGCCTTCCTGGTAGACCACAGGGCCCTGTTCCAAGACAAAGATCATCCCATTAACCATAGGAGATTGGGGCACGGGGTGGAGAGGAGGAGAGTGTGGTTGTTCGGACACTGAGGGTTAGGCAGAGAAGAAATCCCCAGAGCAAAACTGCTAAACAGAAGAGTTACCCACAACAGAATGAATCAAGGCCATTCCAGTCAGAGAAACCACAGGCTGCTGGCACTGAACCAATGCCAGCAGGTGACCCAGTTAAAGGGGTATGTAATTGAGAGAGTCAATGTGCTAAAAAGCCTCACAATGTTGGAGAGCACAAGAGAGAACTGGGAAGGGGATCCTGAAAAGCAGAGTCAGCTATATCCTCAGGCACCCACATCCAGTGGAAAAGCAGTTTTCTGTTGAACTAGCTGCCTTCAAGAAGCTGAAATATCCAAAGTGCAGTGGAACCAGCCTGCACTGAGATGTTGCCTAGATGAATCCTACTAAAGCCAGCATGGCAGGGCATGAACATATTATGCAAACTGCTTTGGAAGTCATATCTTGAGCCTGTGATAATAACACATCTCTTTCAAGAGTGAACTCAAGATGTGAGATCAATAGGGCACCACGAGGTCAGGAAATGGGTATTACCCATTAGGTGCCCCTCCCTGATGCTATAGCCTGGCTTTTGAATTAGTAGCATTAAATCAGAACTGAAAGGTTCTCAGTCCAACCTCCTCATGTGTGGGTAGGGAAACTGGGGGTTAGAGGGCTGAAGGTCTATTGCACACTCACATAGCAGTAGTGAGGTTAGAATCTGTGTCTAATGACAGTCACTGCTTCTTCCTCCTACCAGCTGGGCACTGAGCTCATCTCAATGCACAAAATTGCAAACTACAGGTCAGCCCTCCACCAGCGGTTTTCATGCTACTTCCTCCCTGGCCCTGAAGAATAGCAGGCCAAAGCCATGGGCAGACCTGCAGAATCAGGCTGTGAGAGTGATAAGCACAGCTTAAGATGTGGACATGAAGGAACAACTCCCAGGAGTTGTCTCAATGCTGGGTAATTGACGTTGAGGCATTTTTCAAAGCGTGTCATTATCCTTGCACTTAAGGTTGCCACTGGCAATACTGTAATGGGAATCAGGCCAAAATTGCCAGAGATAAACAAATAGACACTCAGCTCCAGCTTCAGGTAACCTGCTGCCACTAGACATTCCGGCTCCCTCAGCACAAGAACTGGGCTGCCAGCTCCCACACAGCTCTGGACAGATCCCTGGCAGCACACACACTTGAAACTTTGCAGTCGGCTCTGCATTTTGAAGGAAGGGGTCACTGTGGCTCCTGCCCCAATTTTTACTCCTGGAAAATGGAGGTACAGGAACTAAGAACATTAACCTGTCTGGCATGTTGGAAGCCTGGCTTCAAGGATCTAGCTCAAGAACTTGGAAGATTTATAGATGGATCGAACATGTTCCTACCATCAAAGTACTCACAGATCTGGAGACATGAAAAGATAAATAATGGCAGAATGAGGAAGAGTACTGTGGCTGTCCTATGTAAGGAAGGGGTGATGATAACTGAGACAAAATGGCTTGCCTTTATTTTCCTGTATGGCCACTTTGCTGAAGGCCACTGCCCCTCTGAGCCTCAGTTTCCTCATCTAAAAAGAATAAAAGGATTCAACCAAGCAGTTCCCAAACCTAGCCTATTATCAGAATCACTGAATAAAATAAGTTAAAATATAGATTTGGGGCCCCACCTCAGACATTCTGATTTAGTAGGTTTATCATGTACTGGCTCAGGAGAACCTGTATTTTTAACACACTCCCTAGATAATTTGGATGGTTAGCCAGGTTCAGGAACCGCTGGTCTCGATGACTGCTGAGGACCTGCTAGCCCTAACGTTATATGAATCTAAGTCAAGTGTGGACCAATTACTTTATCATGATTATCAATGTCATCATCCAAAGTCTTTATCTTGCAACTGCCTTCACATGACTGAGGTCTGCACATTTCACACAAGGAGTTCATGGGCCTCTCTGAAAATGCACAAAGACTGCAACTGATCACATGGTCAGACCCAAAGGACATACCTGTAGTCTCTTAAATATTGGACCTTTTAGTTGAATAACTCAGTAACTTATTTAGGAAGAGAAGGGCAAAAACTTACTGAGGGGGGGCAAAGGGAGAAGTATTCCATTACAAGTTGGGACAAGATCAGGTAGGGAGGAATGCATTCTCAAATGCAGTTAGATAACTCTGTCATTCTTTCATCCTCATCTTCACCTGGGCCCCAGGTCAAAATCTGAACTTCCAACAGTAAGAAAATAGACAGAGACCTTCATCTCTTTGGCATGACTGGAGGCAGGAGGCTGAATCCAAGGGCTGTATCTGCAACAGTGATTTAGAATCCACTTGAACCTGAGATGCAATCTGCTTGCTTCATCCAAAGGTGTCATTGAGCTGGCAAGACAGGTGCCTATTTCCACTGCCAGCTTTTCTTATGAAGAGGAATAAAAGCAGAGAATTGACTTGGGCTGAGTCTGCAAACCGGAGGTGAAGAGGCCAGGCTGCCCAAGGAAGGACAGTGTCAATGTCCAGAAAATGTACCCTGTTCAGCTACAACTGGAGTGCCAATGAGGCACACCTTGCTTTGGGAATTCCAGACTTAGCCAAAAGATGAGAGTGTGGCTCTACTCGGGAATTCAGAAACCTGTTTGGTCCCAAGGAAAAGAGGAGGGGTGGGGAACTTGGCCCCAACAACTAAAATCAGAGTCCATAGATATGGTAAGGATAGGGGAGGCTCATTAGCCAGGTGTCTTAGAGTAAAATGCAGCTTGAAAGTTTCCTGTGGGATTTCTTAGGCAGAAGGGCATAGTCAGCAGTCAAAGGAAGAGCCAAAAACTCTGACTTTGGTTGTTAAAAACAATGATTTGGAAAATAAATCTAAGTACATCACACCTTTAAAGCAGCCTTGCAAATAAGGCCTGAGAAGTCAGCAAAGGATCCTGGCTTCAGCTAGCATGCCTAGAGTAACAGGTACGAACCATTTGGATTTTCTTGTCCAAAATGCATTAAACTTTCCCCAAACATGCCCATGTTCTCCTACCTTTTGCCCTCATTTCTTTCACTACACATTTATCAAACACTTACTATCTGTAGTGCATTGTGTTAACTGCTGGGATAACTACATCTTCCCTTATAAATCACTGTACTGAATCGTTGGTCCTGTTCATACAGACATGAGGCATGAGGCTTAGTTCTCTGTCTCCCCTTGACCCTCTAATTACATCACCTAGCAAAATGTGAAATATAACAAGTGTTCTTGCAGGAGCCCAAGCCAAATAGAGAAGGAGATGTAAAGGTACTATACAGTCAGTATCTTTTTGGTGCACTGCCTAATTGCTATTAGGCTTGCTGCCTGGTTTTATTTGACTCTTGGAGACTGATAGTTATCTTAATAGCTAATCCAGACTTCTCACCTCTCATATGCATCCAAATGAACTTCCTTCTCACCTCAAAACACACCAAAACATACACACACACATACACACCTTAGAACCTGCCACTTACTATCTATGTGCCCTTTACTTCAGTTCTCTTAGCTTTAGTTTCTTCATCTACAATAATGGGCTAATAATAACATCCTGAGACAAACTGTATCTTCCCAAATAGATGTCTCCTACTAGTTTGCATTGGCTTCAGATGGTCATTGCTCCTGTGGGTGAGACAACAAAGCCTTTCTATGCAGGAAATCCCAGCTGAAGTTTGTCCCTGGGAAAAGAAAGAGGACTCTGTGGAAACCTTGTGATTCCCCACCATAGACATAGACAGTTCAGAAGCAGATGACTACCTAGCCTGCAGAGCAAACACAAGAGGGGGACAGGACTTTAGCCAGGCTGGGTAAATTTGAATTATTGTGTGTATGGAAAGGCAGCCAGGGAACAGGGAGTATTAATAACAGCAACTCCTCCCATGTGAACAGCAACTTTTTTGTTTGTTTGTTTATTCTGTATTTTCAGTTTATCCTCTCATTTGATCCTCAAAACAAGCAATGGAAATGTCCTGGATATATTTGCATACATTTTTTTTCACTTAATTTCAAGTCAAACTTTAAAATACAGTCTGTTTTTTGGTGTTTTACAAGTGAGGGAACTGAGGTTCTGGGCAGTTAAGTGACACAGGGAGATAGTGGTGAAATTTGCAGATCGTAAGTAGTACAACCCATGTTTTCTGGTTGCTTGTGGAGTGCTCCCTCCCATGTACCAAATAACAAGAGTGGAGCAGTGGGGGCCAGGATATGGTACCCAGACAGCAAGTTTAGAGGTGGAGGCAGTACAGAAAAGGAAGATTGAGAGCATCAAGATGAGGGAAGGTAAAGGGGAATGGGACAGTATCTGAACCACAGCCCCTCCACAGATGTTACCTCCACAAATTACTTGGCTCATCCCAGATCCTAAACAGTAGGCACATCTGGGTAATCCTCTGAAGGGATATATCAGTGCCCCCTCTACCAGGTACCAGACCTTGACTAATATCAGTGTGTGAGCTACACTGCTTTCTTATGCTGCTCAAGGTTCAGAAAGGGAGGGGAAATTCATCAGGAGCTTTCAAGAGGAAAAAGCCTAATGGAGTAGGCAGAAAACAAAATATTCATCTCGGCACAGTCACATGTGGCATGGAGGCAGCTTCCCTGGTCCCCTTTTGCGGGATTTTCTTATTTGTCAATTTAAGGAGATATTTCCTGTTTTTCACAGAGGGAACGAGTTACAATGACCAGATCTAGAGCCAAAGAGATGTTTCTGGAGGTTGTTACAGAAAGCACCTCACCTAGGCTCTGGGGCCAGGAATGGGGGAACTGAGAGCCCCAGGTCAACTCAACTTGAGCTGGTTGGGAGTCACTTGTCCACTGTTCCTCTGTACCACACATGGAGAGACCCTAGTGCGAATGGGAACATGACAGGGAACTTCAGCCAAGTGACTCAAGGCTGCTTGAATTCATGGGGAAAGATTAGCATAGAGTTGCTGACCTCTAGAATATCAGAGCTGGAAGGAACTTTAGGAATCATCTAGATGGAGAATCTGATATCCACAGAGGAGACACACTGAGCTTGGGAATTAACAGGTTATACTAATGCTACACTGACACCTGACCTTACATAAGTTACATAATGTTTCTGTTCCTAAACACCCTTATCTGTAAAAAAGAGAGGAGTGTTCCCCCCAAAGGGCTATTTTGAAGATTAGATAAAATAATCCAAAAATCTTAATATAGTGCCTGGCATGCAGTGGGTTCTCAATAATTTCTTTTACATGTAAATGGATTTAGTACCATTAATCAAGCAGAGTTATGGTTGCATTCTAATTACCTCATTAGTAGCTGTTTTATTTTGAACAAACCACTTTATTGCCAATAGGCTCCCAATCAGGATTATTGTGACTATTTCTAGTCTAACCTCAACCACTGCCAAGCAAATAGTAAAGTTAGGTCTCGTTATACGTGCCTCAGCTTCCTCACGTGTAAAATGAGGTGGTGGTCTATGTGATTACTCTCTGGAGGGTAAGGATTCTATAACTCTATCAACCAGGGGGTCAGGCCTGGCTCTGTCCTACAAATGCTCATGTGCACACACATACTCTCATTTATCCTTACCACATCCATATTTATATACTCCCGTGTCCATATACACACACATGCACAGTTACATATACTCATTGTCACTCACATTCATACAAGTCTTTCAAAAATTGGACAGACAAAATGTACAAAACCACAAACACACACACTTTTCAAGTCATCTTGTGAGGAGCCCTTCCACTTTGCCTTTTCATGAGAAGCCGGAGCAATATAGCCTAAACGAAAATATTTTGCTCTGTCTGGGACAATTCTGGTTTATGCCTGTTGTCTCAGCATAATATTAGCAGTGTCCCCATTCACTCTCAAAATTATTCCAGTGTGGATGATAAATTATCTGATAGCCCTACCTAAACTTTTCTTCACCCTGGGATGGAGCCCATCCTGTCACATCAGGCCTGGGCCTGCTCTCTTCCTGGAAAACCATCTTGCTCTCTAACCATGCTCAACTCCTCAATTCTATAACTAGGAATTCTTTTTAGTGTTTCAGTCTTGCCTATAAGCAAACAGTTTACTGGCCCATATCCCAGTGATTAAAGGGAAGCTGGGGCACTGTGCCATTCTAGTTGGCCTCAAAGTGGGCATTAACCTCCTCCTTTTGGTCTCACCCAGTTTAATTCCCAAACATTAAGCCCTGATGACCCCAAACTCTCTCTGAGGCAAATGCACTCTATGCCCCACCCAACCCCAGGCTCAGAGATCCTTGGAATAAAAAGGAGTTTAAAAAAGAAGAAGGGTCTTGGCCAGTTTGGCTCAGCGGTTAGAGCATCGGCCTGCGGTCCAGAGAGACCTGGGATCGGTTCCCGCTAAGGGCATGTACCTCGTTGCAGTTTGTCCCCGGCCCTGGTTGGTTGTGCGGGTGGCAGCCACTCGATGTGTCCCTTTCACGTCGATTTCTCTCTCTCTCTCTCTCTCCCTTTCTCTCCCTCCCACTCTATCTGAACAAAAGAAAAAAAGGAAAAATGTCTTCGGGTGAGGATAAAAAAAAAAGGAAAGAAGAGGGAAGAGAGAGAGAGACTATTTTCATGGCTGGATTAACTGTGTTGTTTTTTAACAGAAAAATGCTGTCAGCTCTTTGAAAACAAGTCTATAATTATTTTGTGCAGAATAGAGTTGTGGTGCTATTCACAGAGGGCAACTGAACAAAGATTCATGTTCTCCACACATGTGGATAGCACATACTGCAGCTTGAATTTTGTCAGCAGCTGTGCTAATCTGCAAACAAGATGGAAGCAGAGAAGAGGCCTCAGCAAGGGCAAAGGGACTTCAAAGCAGTTTTCAAAGAACTGTCACATCCGTCCTTTCATTTGAACCTCATCACGAGAGCGTGAGATAGAAATTATTACTCTCTGCCACCATTTTACAAATAGGAAAAGGGAGGCTCAGAGAAGTTAAGTGACTTTGCCAAGGTTGCAGGTTAGGTAAATGGCAAAGCCAGAAACCTAAGGGTGGTCTATCTGATGTCAAGTCCTCTGCCTTCCTCAATACTACAGAGCACAGGGGGAAATGAGGCAAAGGGGATTTGAACTTTGGGATCTTCTTCATGACCTCCCATTAAGGTCATCTTCTCTGTTAGTGCTGAAACAAATTACACTCTGTTGAGCCATGGTCTGGAGAGCGGTCTGCAGGTTACTGGCCCTGCCTGGAGACACTAGCCAATTCTACTCATGAGACACAGATGAGCCATTGCCTACTTGAGCAGGTGTTTACTGGTGATACCCTGGAGCTAATGGGGGGGGGGTACTTCTTGGGGTGAGAAGCTAGGACAGTAGATTTGGTCCCTTCCTATTCTCTCCTTTTGCTGACTGTCTTTCTCTTTCTAAAAGCCAAAGGCTCCCAACATCTGGTCTGACCAGTTCCATCTGAGCCTTCCATGTTTGAGATCGTCTATGAGGAGGGCAGTTAGCACAGACTTAGCTAGGCTTGAATATGAGTGGTGCCATCGCAGGGCAAGGTAGCTAGTGAACCTGTCTGGCATTTTGCTAACTTCCCTTACCATGGCCACCAGGTCACTCCAGATGGTTGGCTAGCAGATTTAAGAAAAACTTCCGTTTAGCTAGTCTTTACATAGGCAGAATCTAGGTCAAGGCAAAAAGCACTGTGGCTATGGAACGCGCAACTGTCCTGTTGTTCACCATTTGGATGGTTAAAACCTGCTCAAGAGTAATGAAGATAATGATTGATTGTGACTCTAAAGTTCCATAATCACTGATTTGAAGTTCTTCAAGAAGTCAGGGCTCAGGGGAGTGGAGACTGTCTCCTAGCCACCTGCAGGCAGGAGGTTCTCACCATTTCCATTCTCTACTATGTCTACTATGACTGTGTTCAGCCATTCAAACTTGTCACCAGAATTTTAACTTGCTAATGTTTAGAAATTCCCACAGGGATCCCCTATTGGGACTTCCAGGCATTTATCTCCTCCCTTCCTCCCGGCCCCAGAAAATAACTCATTCCAAGTAACAGGATGGGAGGTCCCAACAGGCAAAGAGGTCATGGGGCTTGGCAAGATTAGTACTTAAAAGGTGGGACACAGAGCACCCTGTTGTGGATGGAGCTGCTTGGGCTCAAAACTATTGTGTGTGGATATGTAGACCATCCACAATCATTGGTTCCTTCCAGAACTTAGGGAGGAGCTTAGAGGTGGATGTAGCCGATACACAAATATGCAACAGGTGGATTAAGTATGAGTTTGGGGCACTAGTGAAGCAGAGCCACCTCAAAATGAAAAAAAGTATAGCTTTAATGGATTGTTTCAGAATTTGACAGTAAAAAAAACAAAAAACAAAACAAAACAAAAAAACAAACCGTGTTTATCCAAACCATTTGGCTCCAGAGTCAATGCTCACTCAAAAGGGCTCCATGAGAGGACTCTCAATGGTACCCTCACCCATAAGACACAAACCCCTTTGTAAAAATAAAGCCAAGGTCTTAGAAAAGTGGTCTTAAAGTGGAGAATATTCAGGAGAGACTTCCAGGTATGTTGCTGCAGCATGTCATAATCTGTTCTACCAAATCTCAGCTTCACATCGAGGTACATGCTCACATATGTGCACACACGTTCCTTCTTTGCCTCTCGTAGAGGGAAATCTACAAGAAAATACGTAGAGACCATAGGAAAGCTATCCTTTTTGAAACACATCTTTTCTCAAATCTGGCAGCATCTTTTTTTTCCCTTCTAATTTAAATTTTTTTCTACTTTTTATATCTCTATTTCTAAATTTTTATTTTTCAATTACATTTTACATTTAATATTATTATATTAGTTTCAGGTGAACAGCATACTGATTAGATTTATATAATTTACAAAGTGATCTCCCAAAATTCTACTACCAATTGGCACCATACATAGTTATTACAATATTATTGATTAGATTCCCTATGTTGTACTTTACATCCCAGTGACTATTTTGTAAGCTGCCAATTTGTATTTGTTGAGTGTTGCAACTTGTTCATCCAACACCCCAAACCCTTCTATCTGGCAACTATCAGTGTGTTCTCTGTATCTGTGAGTTTATTCCTGTTCTGTTTGTTCATTTTATGTTTTAGATTCCACATATATGTGATATTGTATGGTATTTGTCTTTCTCTGTCTGATTTATTTCACTTAGCATCATAATCTCTAGGTCCATCCATGTTCAATTTTATGGCTGAGTAATATTCCATTGTGTATATGTACCACATCTTCTTTATCCACTCATCTATCAATGGACACTTAGGTTGCTTCCATATCTTGGTTATTGTAAATAATGCTGCAAGAAACATAGGGATGCATATATCTTTTTGAATCAGCACTTTGGATTTTTTCAGATAAATACCCAGAAGTGGCATTGCTGGGTCATATGTAATTCATCTGTTAACTTTGTGATGAACCTCCATGCTGTTTTCCACAGTGGCTGCACCATTTGAATTCCCACCAACAGTGCACGAGGGTTCCCTTTTCTCCACATCCTTGCCAACACTTGTTGTTTATGGGTTTATTGATGGTAGCCATTCTGACAGTTGTGGGGTGAGATCTCACTGTGGTTTTATTTTACATTTCTCATGATTAGTGGCATTGAGCATCTTTTCATATATCTACTGGCCATCTGTATGTCTTCTTTGGAGAAATGTCTACTCAGGTTCTATGCCATTTTTAATTGGATTGTTTGTTCCTTTTTTAATGTTTTTATTGATTTTAGACAGAAAGGAAGGGAGAGGGAGAGATGGAAACATGGATGAGAGAGAAACATCGATCGGCTGCCTCCTGCACTCTCCCTACTGGGGATTGAGCCCACAACCTGGGCATGTGTCCTGACCGAGAATCGAACCAGTGACCTCTTGATGCATGAGATGATGCTCAATCCATTGAACCATACCGGCTGGGCTGTTTGTTTGTTTTAAGTGTTTGGTTATATGAGTTTTTTATAAATTTTGGATATTAACCCCTTATTAGATATATCTTTGGCAAATATGTTCTCTCATACAGATTGTTTTTTCATTTTATTGATGGTTTCCTTTGCTGTGCGCATTTTTAAATCTATTTTATTTATTTTAATTTTTTTCTTATTTTTATTTTTTTTATCCTCACCCAAGGACATTTTTCGATATTTTGTTCAGATAGAGTGGGAGGGAGAGAGAGGAAAAGAGAGAGAGAGAGCGAAACATCGACGTGAAAGGGACACATCGAGTGGCTGCCTCCCACACGACCCAACCAGGGCCGGGGACAAACTGCAACCGAGGTACGTGCCCTTAGCGGGAACCAAACCCAGGTCTCTCAGGACCACAGGACGACGCTCTAACCACTGAGCAAACCGGCCAGGGCTGTGCGCATTTTTTTAGCTTGATGTTGTCCCATTTCTTTATTTTTTCTTGTTTCCTTTTCCTGAGGAGACATAAAAAATATTACTAAGAGCAATGTCAGAGTTTGTTTACTACCTATGTTTTTTCTAGGAGTTTTATAGTTGCAAGTCTTACATTTAATTTTTATTTTTTTTTACATTTAATTTTTAATCCGTTTTGAGTTCATTGCTGTATGTGGCTTAAGAAAGTGATCTAGTTTCAATTTTTTTTGCATGTATCAATTCAATTTGCCAAACACCATTTATTGAATAGACTGTTTTTATCCTATTCTATATTCTTTTCTCCTTTGTCATAAATTTATTGACCATATAGGTGTGTCTTTATTTCTGGGCTCTCTATTCTGTTCCATTGGTCTATGTGCCTGTTTTTATGCAAGTACCATGCTGTTTTGATTACGATCACCTTATAGTGGAGTTTGATGTCAGGCAGCATGATACCTCTAACTCTGTTCTTCTTCTCATGATTATTGATAATATTTGGGGTCTTTTTTTGGTTATTTCTTCTAGTCTTGTGAAAAATGTCATTGGTATTTTGATAGGGATTGCATTGAGTCTATAGATTACTTTGGGTAGTATGGTCATTTGAAAGATGTTAATTAGTCCTATCCATGAGCATGATATATGCTTCCATATATTTGTATCTTGTTGAGTTTTTGTTTTGTTTTTTTCCTACAGTATCTTATCATTTTCCAGGTACAGGTCTTTTACCACCTTGGTTAAATGATTTCTTACATATTTTATTTTATTTTCTGATGCTCTGAATACAATTCCCTTCTTAGTTTGCCTTTCAGATATTTCATTATTGGTATATAAAAAGGCAACTGATTTCTGGATATTTATTTTGTATCCTGCTACTTTACTGAATTCATTTATGAGTTCTAGTATTTGTGTGTGTGTGTGTGTGTGTGTGTGTGTGTGTGTGTGTGTATAATCTTTAAGGCTCTCTATATACAGTACCAAGTCATCTACAACTAATGACATTTTTATTTCTTTCTCTCCTATTTTGGATACCTTGTATTTATTTTTTTCTGATTGCCGTGGCTAAGATTATTAATACTATGTTTAATTGAAATGGGAAAAGTGGACATCCTTGTCTTCTACCTGATCTTAAGGAAAACACTTTTTTTAAACTCATCTATATTGTTGAATGTATTACAAATATCCCCCATTTTTTCCCATTGACCCCCTCCTCCCCAATCCTGCCCCCCTCCTGCCTTCCCCACACTATTTTCCATGTCCATTGGTTATGCATATATGCATAGAAGTCCTTTGGTTTATCTCATCCCGCCCTCCCTCCCCCCTTCTCTTTGAGGTTCATCAGTCTACAATCAATTTGTACTTCTTAATTCCTTCATCTTTTTCACCCATCCCCCCCCAGCCCCACCCATCTGGCAAACAACAAAAAGTTCTCTGTATCTAGCAGTCTGTTTCTGTTCTGCTTGCTCATTTTGTTTATAGATTCAATTGTTGATAGATATGTATTTATTGCCCTTTTATTGTTCATGTTTTTGTTCTTCTTATCCTTCAAGAAGACCCTTCAACATTTCATATAATACTGGTTTGGTGGTGATAAACTCCTTTAGCTTTTTCTTGTCTGGAAAATTCTTGATATGTCCATCAATTCTAAATGATAGCTTAGCAGGATGGAGTAATCTTGGTTGTAGGTCGTTGCTTTTCATTACCTTGAAAATCTCTTGCCACTCCTTTCTGGCCTGCAAAGTTTCTTTTGAGAAATCAGCTGACAGTCTTATGGGAGCTCCTTTGTAGGTAACAAACTGCTTTTCTCTTACTGCTTTTGAGATTCTCTCTTTGTATTTAACCTTTGGCATTTTGATGATGATGTGTCTTGGTGTGGACCTCTTTGGGTTCATCTTGTTTGAGACCCTCTGTGCTTCCTGGACTTGTATGTTTGTTTCTTTCACCAAGTTAGGGAAGTTTTCTGTCATTATTGTTTCAAATAGGTTTTCAATTTCTTGTTCTCGCTCTTCTCCTTCTGGCACCCCTATGATGCGAATGTTGGCACGCTTGAAGTTGTTCCAGAGGCTCCTTACACTAAGGGAAAACACTTTTAGATTTTCATCATTGAGTATGATGTTAGCTATGGGATTTGTCATAAATGACCTTTGTTATAGGTTTGTTCCCTCTATCCTTACTTTGCTGTGAGTTTTTATTATAAATGGATGCTTGATTTTTCTGCATCTATTCATATGACCATATGATTGTTATCCTTCATTTTGTTTATATGGTGTATCATCTTAATTGATTGTGGATATTGAACCAACCTTGCATCCCAGGATATTGAACCAACCTTGCAACCTTGGTCATGGTGTATGATCTTTTTCATATATTGCTGGATTAAGTTTACTAATATTTTGTTGAGGATTTTTGCATCTATGTTCATCAGGGGTGTTGGTCTATAATTTCCCTTTTTTTGTAATGTCTGGTTTTGTAATCAGGATAATGCTGGCCTTATAAAATGAGCTTGAGACTCTTACCTCCTCTTGAATTTTTTTGAATAATTGAAAAGGATAGGTGTGGGCCTCTTTGAGTTCATCTTGTTTGGGACTTTCTATGCTTCTTTGGTTGTATGTCTATTTTGTTTGCCACATTAGTGAAGTTTTTAGTCATTATTTCTTTAAATAGGTATTTTTTATCCCTTGCTCTCTCTCTTCTCTTTCTGATACTGCTATGATACAAATATTTGTATACTTGATGTTGTCCCAGGAGTCCCTTAAACTATCCTCATTATTTATTATTTATTATTGATTTATTGATTTATTGATTTATTGATTTATTGATTTATTTTTACTGTTCTGATTGGGTGTTTTCTGCTACCTTGTCTTCCAAGTTACTGATTTGGTCCTCTGCTTCAACTAATCTGCTGTTGATTTTCTCAAATCTATTCATCATTTCAGTTATTGTATTCTTCGTGTCTGTTTCTATCTCCTTCTTTAAGTTCTCACAGAGTTCATTTATTCTTCCCCTAAATTCTTTGAGCATTCTTATAACCAGTGTTTTGAACTTTGTATGTGGAAGGCTGCTTGCCTCCATTTTACTTAGTTGTTTGGGGGGGGGGGATTTTGTCCTGCTCTTTCATTTGGGGCATGTTTCTTTATTTCCTCATTTTGCTGCCTCCTTGTGTTTGTTTCTATGTATCAGGTATATTTGCTCACTATCTTTTCAGTGTTGTGTATTGTAGTAGGTGTCCTGTGGGGCCCAGTGGCACAATCCCCTTGGTCACCTGAGCCAGATGCTACAGAGATGTCCCTTGTGTGTGTTATATGTGTCCTCTTATTGTATTTGAGCCTTGATTGGTGTTGGCACATCAGTGGGTGCGATTGACTCTCAGAAAAACTGGCTGTGAGGACTGGATGGATTGCTTTGCAGAGGCTGACCTCACAGAGCAGGATTTTCTTTAGTAGGGCTTTGATAACTCCTGAGTCCATCCTTTGGGAATGTCACTTGTGGAGCTAATTGTTGGTGCTCCTACTATGGTCTGAAGCTGGTCACTGTTTGTGTTGGTTTGGGGGCTTTGAAGGAGGGGCTTTGGTGTAGGCAAAGGTTAGCTGCTACCTGTGCCTGGCCTGGAGCCTTCTGCTAGGAGCTACAAACTGATCTACGGTTGGTAGTTACCTGTGTTGGGCTTGGAAGCACTTGGGAGACAGTATGCTGCAAACTGAGGTCAGGTACCAGTAGAACCAGGCTTGGGACCACTTAGCAAGAGGTGCAGGGCACGCCGAGGCCAGCTGCTGCTTGTTTGGGGTTTGTGGATCTTTGCAAGATTTTAAGAAAGTCTGCAGTGTGGGCTGAGGCAGGTCAGTGGCTTGTGAGAAACTGCCACTGAAAGAGGTTCAGGTTGGTGCACGAGTTGGGTGGGATGGGGTCTCAGGAAATCACTGGTGTGGAGTGAGAGCTTTTAGCCAGGTTGATAGTCAGATATGGTACCCACCTGCAGCTTCAGGCTCAGTGAGGATGTGGTTAACAAAGAAACAAAGCCACCTGCTAGCACTTCTTTCCAGAGAGAGGTGACCCTGCAGCTCTCACCCTGAAGCCAAACAATTCAGTTTCCTGGAGCTTTTGGAGCTGTTTTTCCTTCGCTGGAGCTTAAGGTGAGTGTTCATGACTGAGTAACTCTGTGCTTGGGCTCCTTAAGAGGACAAATGGGTCTACAGCAGCCCTTCTTCTTATTTGCATAGACTCCACATTGATTTTCACAGAATGATGTTGTGGGGACTCCTCTTCCCAGTACTAGTGCTCTAGGCTTAGGAGCTTGGTGTATGGCTGGGACCCCTGACTCGTCAGGGGGAACCTCCACAGCTAAGGTCTCCCTCCCATATCTCAACCACCACATGGGTGTGGAACCAGCCCATTTCCAGTCTCCACACCTCCTACCAGTCTCAACGTGGCTCCTACTTTCTTTCTTTCTTTCTTTCTTTCTTTCTTTCTTTCTTTCTTTCTTTCTTTCTTTCTTTCTTTTTTATCCTCACCCAAGGACATTTTTCAATATTTTGTTCAGGTAGAGTGGGAGGGTGAAAGAGGAAGAGAGAGAGAAACATCGATGTGAAAGGGACACATCGAGTGGTTGCCACCCACACGACCCAACCAGGGCCAGAGACAAACTGCAACCCAGGTACATGCCCTTAGCCGGAACCAAACCCAGGTCTCTCTGGACCACAGGCTGACGCTCTAACCACTGAGCCAAACTGGCCAGGGCATGGCTCCTACTTTATATCCTTCATTATAGGAGTTCTGTTCATATAGTCTTCAGGTAGCTCTCAAGGGTAGTTGTTCTATAATTAGTTGTGATTTTGATGTGGTTGTGGGTACTTCCTGGCAAGAGTTCAGGGGTGATGGGAAATGGTAAGTTAATGAGTGTAAGAGAATAACTTTTCTGATGAAAATGTAAAACAGATCCTCCCAGGACTTCGGTCAAGATGGTGGAATAGGTAAATGCTGGGCTCACCTCCTTTCAAGGAGGCCTCTTTGGTTTATGGAAACAGTTAGTTTTAGGCATCACTAAGTCTCTTGGAGATCGAGAAATAGGAAGGGACTTGTGAGGTTTATAAAGACATTAGCAAAGCCAGAAGCAGAACTTAGGTCTCCTGACTCCCAGTCCAGTGATTTTTCTTCATCCAGTGCTAGCAGGCCTTAGCTATGCCTAGATTCTTTCTTCCATGACCCTCGTTTCTATCCCTCTTAACTTTTTGATTCCCAATTGTCTGTTAATTTGTTTTCCATCATATCATAGTATTTCTCACCCATACACTTAAACTCCAGGTTGCTATCTCAGCACCCATGGAAAATGGAATTAGAAGACCTGGACTCTAGTCTCAGCTGTGCTAAATATTAAGAATATGAACTCAGGCCAGTGACTTGCTCTCAATCTTCTCTCTGATTTCCACAACTATAAAATGGGAACATGAATTTCTATACAGCACTTCCCTGCAGTGAACTTTTCCGTAAGTAATACAAACCACTTTGATTTTTCATTTTTTAGGGCCCGTCAACATAGCACTTGTTGTAATCAAAAATGGTGGCACATTATGAGATTCAGTTGAGTATTTTATTTTGTAACTCTCTCTGTTGCAAGGATAAAGATCAGGCCCTGGCCGGTTTGGCTCAGCGGTTAGAGCGTCAACCTGCAGTCCAGAGACCAGGTTTGGTTCCTGCTATGGGCATGTACCTCGGTTGCTGTTTGTCCCCGGCCCTGGTTGGTCGTGTAGGTGGCAGCAACTCGATGTGTCCCTTCACGTCGATGTTTCGCTCTCTCTCTCTCTCTTCCTCCTGCTCTATCTGAACAAAAAAAAATGTCCTCGGGTGAGGATAAAAAAAAAAAAAAAGAAGATCAGCTAAGATGTAAAGTACAATGTGCCACACAAAGAGGAGATCCTTATCACTCAATAGTCTATCCCTTTTCTGGGGCTCACAGCATCTGGAATCCAGTTTGGGACGCAGGGTCAGGGGCTGACAGCTGCTGCCACTTCTCTCAGAACCTTTATTCCTCTTCTTGGATCTCTTAGAAAAAGTGCCTGGGCTGTTGACATAGAAGAGCAGGTGACGTGGGCTGGGCAGGCTATACCACAAGCCATTTGCAGGCACTTATTCTGTGGCCCAATGCCCAAACATCTCCCCCAGCTCCCCATGCCCTCCTCTCCAAATATCCTCAGTATTCTTCTTTCCTCCTGCCCCTCTACTCCACCCCACCTGCTGGCTAAGGGCCTAATGGGAAACAGTGACTCACTGGACTCCCAGACAGGGCAAAGACCCAGACTCTGAGAAACTACCAAACTGTCCAGTTCTCAACCTTCACCGAGCCACTGTTCAATTCAGACTCCCTCTCCACTTAGCTAAGTTCCATTTCAAGTTATAACTCCATCAGCAAACCTTCCTTGATTCCTCTGGCCCTCATACTCATCTCTCCTTTTACACATCACCACACAAAAATTGCATTCAATTTTATGTATACATACACATGTTTTTACTACTTAACAGTGATTTATGATTTTTGGGTATGGTGTGTCTTCTCAAAGCAATTATAAATTTCTTGAGTGACACTTTTCCTTCTCTGGCTCACTCAAGGTCCAGCCTACCACATAATAAACAGCTATTAACTTGAAATGAACATTAATTAAATTGCAGGTGGAGGATATGGGGAGGGCTTGTGAGCAGGGGAGAAACAACTAACATTCATTATTTGTTGATTAAGTGCCAGGCTGTATGCTAGATGTTTTTTATATGTGTCATCCACACCAATAGTGACAGATATTATGGTTATTCTTATTTTATACATGAGAAAACTCAGCCTTCAGAAACTAAAACCTTTGGCCATGTGGTAAGTAAGTGACTCTATTGCTGTTTGATTCCAAAGCCCATCGATAGGCTGCCTGTTTTCCATTTTTTGTTCAGATAGAGCAGAAAGGAGAGAGAGAGAGAAACATCGACGTGAAAGGGACACATCGAGTGGCTGCCTCCCGCACGACCCCAATCAGGGCCGGGGACTAACTGCAACCAAGGTACGTGCCCTTGACCGGAATCAAACCCATGACTCATTGGTCCGTGGGCTGATGCTCTAACTGCTGAGCCAAACCAGCCAGGGCAACACCGCTTCCATGTTTAAAGCCCCTGGCCGAGACCTTCTGACCCTAAACATCCCTTTCCTTCTTCTCCACTACCTGCAGGAGAACAGAAGCTCCGTGAGAAACCCCCAGGAGGAAGTGACACCGTGACTCCACTCAGCATCCACCTCCAATTCCTAATAATTCTTACTAAAAAAGCTCAGGCCTTGACTCAGAGAGGTTTGTGAGTTCCTGCCAAGAGCTACAAATATTTCAATATGCCTTATTTCCTTGAATGTATATGACCTGGGATTTGCCCTCCCCCCTTCCCCCCTTGTACTCCTAGAAAACTGAGGAACAACAACAAAAAAGAACACAGCCAGTCCTTAGATACAGGACACCCGGGTCAAGTGGCAGAAGAATACAGAGGGAAGATGGGGAAGAAATGGAGTGGGGAGGTAGAAGGTAGGGAGGAGAGGTCAATTCCTCTTTCAAAAACATTTGCAGTGGTTCTCAACCTTCCTAATGCCATGACAGTTTAATACAGTTCCTCATGTTGTGGTGACCCCCAACCATAAAATTATTTTTGTTGCTACTTCATAACTGTAATTTTGCTACTGTTATATCCTAGGCAACCCCTGTGAAAGGGTCATTCAACCCCCAAAGAGGTTGCGACGCACAGGTTTAGAACTGCTGATTTAGAGAAAGGTACAACTACTCAATTTCTAGGGGCTGGGTAAGGTTACTGGATAATAATAACAACAACATTGATCCTTTTAAAATTGACAAAGGTCTTTCACCTATACAATTTCATTTGACCCTCACAGTCCTATAAAAGTAAATACTGTTGCCCTGGCCAGTTTGGCTCAGCAGTTAAAGCGTCGGCCTGTGGTCCAGAGAGACCCGGGTTCGGTTCCTGCTAAGGGCACGTACCTCGGTTGCGGTTTGTCCCCGGCCCTGGTTGGGTCGTGTGGGTGGCAGCCACTCGATGTATCCCTTTCACATCGATGTTTCTCTCTTCCTCTCTCTCCCTCCCACTCTATCTGAACAAAAATGGGAAAATGTCCTCGGGTGAGGATAACAAAAAACAAAAGTAAATATTGTTAATCTCATTGTGCAGATGAGAACAATGAAGACTTGAATGCTGATATGACTTGTTCAGGCTTAAATAACTAGGAAGAGACCATTTCTCTGGCCATTTTTGGACCCAAGGATCATGACTCTGGGTACAGTGAGATAGGTGGTCATCTCTTTTTATCCCTTAGTCATAAAGATGCTCTGAGGCTACAGGAATAAAAAACTATAGTGGCCCCCTTAGCAGCTGCCTCTGCCCCATTTTTACTATACATTGAATACTATCTAAAAGCAGGAATTCTGGACTCAGACTCACTGGGTTCAAATCCTGGCTCGGCCATTATTTACTATATAAGCTTAAGCAAGGTGATTAACTTCTGTGCCTCTGTCTCTTTATCTGAGAAATGGGGAAAATAGCGATACCTACCTCTTAGGGTAGTTGAGAATTAAAATAAGTTGATATATGCAAAGTGGCACAGAGATACTTGCTAAATGCTAAATAAATATTAGTTGTTACTGTTGTTATTATTATTGTACGTAACACTAGGATGTGTGCTTTGCGCCTTTTCCCTTGTGCCAGGGAGGCCTTATAGAAAGTCGTCTCCATACCTCTACTCAGTCCCCTTGGGGTTACTGGCAACCTGACATGAGGCACATAGGTAGGAAACAGAAGAGTTTTTTTCTTTGTGAGAAGCTCAGTGACCTGAAAAAGTGACTGAACCTGTGACCTCAGTCTCATAAATACCATGTTCTAAGCAATTGAGCTAATTGGCCCAGACAGACATCACACACCCAGCTATACACAGTACACACAGGTCTGGACACATGGTTGCATGTACATACCCTTTAAACCTGGGTAAGATCCAGAAGATAAGTTGGGCAGAGACTGTGTGGAGACCAATTGTATAGTGACAGTTCCCTTTCCCTTTTCCCTTCAGCTGCACAGAACCAGAGAAACAACTAATGTGGGAGCTTCACTTCCCCCCTTCCTTCTACAACTCCTTTATAATCAATTCTGCAATATTTTTTGGCAAAAAGAGTGATGATAGTGGCTCAGAATAGAATGAAGACTTCTGTTTCATCCAGAACTCATGAAGCTACTGAAAACCAATCATCTAAACTCTCAGGAGGTCCAGTTGGCTCAGAAGATGGGAGACAAGGATAGTGAGGATCTGAAGAAAAAGGGGTACAACTGACCAGGACATTTTTAATACTATTGGATAAGACCTGCTACAATACTATCTCCTTGGTTGGGGCCCTGGGGCTATGAAAAAAAGAGGTGTGGGAGCTACAAAAAGAGTTTCATAGCACCTATCTTATTGAAAAATCTAGAAGGGATGGCTTCCACACTTTTGAGTGTTCCATAGAAAGTCACCTTTACCCCAGAAAGTGGAGAATAAGATAGAGGAGAAAGGAGAAAATGGAAGAGATGCCTCTGAGATATGTAGGATTGGGCCTGAGATTCAGGCTGAAGTTGGGCCTGTACAACATCCAAAACCCCAGTTGTTCCTCTAATTGAGCAAGGTAAAGAAAGAGAAGAGAGAGAACAATGCTGGGAGGGACAGCCAATTTCATCCTTTCTTCTCCTACAAACCCCAGAAACTGGAACAAAGTATAGGATAAAGGAGGGTTAGACTATCACAATGAAGAGGCATGTACTTCCTCAAGTCACCCAAACGGGCCACATTCACCACCCACAAATAGGTGGCAAGTGATTTCACATTAGCTACCACAGCACCCACCTTCAGGGCAAGTGACTAAATATCCCTAGGCTTAATCCTCTTTCACCCTTAAGATGGGAGAAGGCTGGAGTGTCCTCAATCCTCTTCCATTTGAGTCCTGAGAGTTGCAAAGGGGTACAGGCCAAGATATAACCCAGGATGGCCATATCTCTTCATCACTCTCACCTGACAAATTTTCCAGTCTAAGTCCTTTGTGCTAGTCCCCCATAACCCCTACAGAAGCCTCTGTTACATTAAATCTGATTCCATAAACAGATGGCAAAAGATTTTTTCAGGTAAAGTATTCATAATCCATGGCTTGAGGTGTACATTGTGTGTGTGCGTGTGTGTTTGCACGCGTGCGCGCATTATTAATCAAACCTTTTCTCTAAGGTTTTACTAATAAAGGGTTTTCTCTAAGGTTTACTCATTCAATCCCAAGTGAAACAGATCTTTTCAAAACAGGAAATCCCACTCCATCTTTCACACAATCTGAAAAGAGTAAATGATTCTTTTTTTCAAAATGCAACAGAACAAAAAGATGCTGATGGAAAAGGCAGCACACCCTTCTGGGAAACTGGTCTGCTCAAAAGGTTCAGAGGTCATCCTTTCCATATCTCTGCAAATGTTGACAGTGAAGCTCCAGTTGACCGGGGATTGTGGATAACCAAGAGGGACTTCTCTATGATCACAAGAGGTAGCCTTCCCATACCCACCACAATGGGACACAGGCAGCAGTCCTGAGACAGCTATAAAGATCCTCTATCTGAAGCCCCCTGAAGGAAACCACTGTATAACACTTAGGAATCTTGGCTTACTCTTCTATCTTGAACTAACAGCAAACCAAGGTTATAGTAACCATGAATTTCTGAGAAATGAGAATGAGATATGGGAAATTAAGTTTCAGGAGAGGAATTGAAAGTGAGGCCTACAGGAATGTTTGCAGTTTAATGCTTTTCAGGAATATGCTCAACTGCTAAGAAACAGCAGCATACAGACCCAGTCTACTAGTCTGCAGCAGGCCAAGTCAAGGGCATCCTCTTAGAGTCCCAGTTCTATGCTGAGCATGGCATTCTGGAAGAAGCAGTTGTACATCCAGAGTTGCCTTGGGTCTTTTCAACTACATCAGTACACATGAACAGCATCATAGTCTACACACACATGGGAAAATGATATCTACATGGCTTTCCATTGCTTTCCCAATCTTCTCTCAACCCATCTGTACCCTCATTCAGGCAGATATTTGTTTTAATGAATCAAAATTTATGCCACATGAATGTAAAGAATATCACAAAATTCTAGAAAGCTAGAATGGCAGAACTAGAAGTTTCATCTAGTCTAACCCTCTCATTTAACAGATAGATAAGCTGAGGTACTGAGAAACTGAGGTACAGTTGCTCAAAGTCACAGAGCAAGTCAAGAACAAAAATCATCTAACTCGCCCTGGCTGGTTTGGCTCAGTGGTTAGAGCGTCAGCCTGTGGTCCAGAAAGGCCCAGTTCGGTTCCCACTAAAGGCATGTATCTCGGTTGCGATTCATCCCTGGCCCTGGTTGGGTCATGTGGGAGGCAGCCACTCGATGTGTCCCTTTCACGTTGATGTTTCTCTCTCTCTTCCTCTCCCTCCCATTCTATCTGAACAAAAAAAGGAAAAATGTCCTCGGGTGAGGATAAAAAATAAAAATCATCTAACTCATAGTCACTGCTTAGCTAGTATTACTGAGATCACCAGCCTCTTGGGGTCCACATTTAGATGTAGAATGAGCATTTGAGGCTACTAGACAGTGAGCCAAGAATGCAGCCTCAACCAGCTACTCCAACTCAAACAAGTATCTTCTCTGGTTGGCTTCCAAATAGCCCAATCTCTCTTCTTCATCCCTTCCCGTATGAGTCAATGTCTCAGTTTGGGACCCAGTTAGATTGAGGAGGAGGCAGGAAAGATTGACTGGAAAGATGCCTGGCCAATGGCCCTGTGGCCTGAAGCTCCATAGCAGGCTCTAAGCCTACCTGATTTAGCTTCTCTGGACAGTAGGCAAAAGCTTTCAGCCAAAGACAAAACATTTGTTCAAAAGATATCTGGCTCCCAGATTCAGCATTTAATGATTAGCTCGGTGAGACACCGAACCAAGCAATGAAAGCCCCTAAAATGAGGAAGAGAAAGAAAGTCTAATGTGCCACTGGCTTCACCCATCCTTGGAACTCTGCCCAAAAGACAGAGGGCACCATTTTCCCATGCCTAGAAAATTCTGTCTTCAACAGAGTAATCCTTGAGCCTGAACTAGCTTGAGCCCAACCTTCTTGACCATTGTCCCTGTTCCTGGGTGGCGAGAGCCCTAACCATACTCTCCCCACCTGGGAGCCTGCAAGGGCCATGCTTATAAAGTGCCCAACAAAAGACTCCTCCCATCACGTTTTATGGTTCAGTGTTAGACTGGCAGTAGAGGTGGAAAGTGCAGGCTAATGGGTTTACTATGGAGCACATTCAAAAAGACCTAAACTTGGAGCCAATGCTAACAACGCTGGTTTGTTCTGCTTTGTTCCCTGGACCCCCAACTCTAACCCTGCCCCGGCTCTAACTCATTTGGAGTTTTAATAATGACCTGGGACCTGCAACCAATGCCACCTTGCTTCTCTTTCCTTCAAGAGGCTCCCCTCTCATCCCAGGAAGCCATATTATACTTTCCATCAAATTGCCTGGTTGTCCCTGTCCTGCCTGCTGCTTGGTCTGGGTTGAGGGATTCCCAAATTTCCCACGAGCTCTGCAAAAAGTGTAGGTTCATTTCTCTCCTGGTCTTCTTCTTTTTTTTTTCCTCCCTAAATTAGACCTTGGTCATTTGCTTCTGTCTCAGGAAACTTTTGCCTACCAGTCTTCCCAGGTCTAAGATGCAAGGAAAATTGACTTTCCTTTAAAAATAAGTGAAGAGAAGGGACAAAGAGACTAGATGTTGCATGCTCTAGAATGGCCTGGGTTTCACTTCCCTTTTACTCTCTGTGGCTTTTCCTCATGCTCAGAAACCCCTCTGATGTGGATTTAGCCCCAAACATGAAAACTACCATCTTTCTGGGACTCCCTCACAACAGTCCAAATCGTCTTCAGAAACCTAGACCCATTAAGCCAATCAGTACAGCTTTAAGGCTGTGAAGATATCAGGCCTAGCCAAAGAAAATTTTGGTTGTGGGTTGCCTCCAAACATTAAATTCAGAAAATTTTAGAGTTGAAAGGCATGTCAAACATTAATAGAAATGGACAATGCTCCAACCTCCTTGACTGTGGCGGTGGATTTTCTGTGTTTCCCAGAATAACCGTTGGGCAAATACCGGCTGGTAAAGATTTTAGCAAGCTTCTGTGGGCTTCTTCCAGCCCTTGGAGAAAACAGTGCTGTGACACAGGTGGCGGGGAAAGTTGGGGTCAACTGTGGGAAGTGTATGGAGGCAGAACAACATTTGGAACCTCAGGATCTGAATGGTTGCTTGAGAAAGGTGAGGGGCTCAGGAAAGGTAGTGCTGAGGATGAGATTTTCTAGGAGCTCAGAATGTGCTAGGGGTGTTCTTGACTTTTTAAAATTAAACACTGAGGTGTTCCCAAGGGCCTTCAGTATCAAAAACAACTTTCATGAATTCAAGACACATCCCAGCAAGGACCCAAGCCAAAGTATTCTGAGACCCTGGGGACATACCAAATTCCTTTCTGTCCCTTTCTGACCTATACTCAGGAAAATTTAAACCAGTAATCCCAGCCCCTCGGTGGACCTAGTCCGTGTCAAGTACACAGCAGCCACACAGCCCATCAGGCCCCCCTTCCCAGCTGCACTGTGAGGTCTTGACAGGAAAGTCCCAACCAGCCCTCCCTGTGAGTCCCCTATGATCACTTACTTTGAAGTTTGTTCCCCAGCAGTGAACCTCTTCCTGGTAAAATAGTGGTTTTTCCAAGTTTTATTACACAGTCCTAAGGCCACAACTGTAGGCCTGCTTATACCGCATGAATGCCAGGGCCTAGCTTTAGCCCATCCCCCACTATCTCTCATGAAGTTTCGCCCAGATTTTGCCACTGACCCCAAAAGCCAACAGGCTGCCTTCATCCACAGAGCAATACTGAGCAGGTGCCCTCCCAGGTAACCTAGACAACAGCCGAGGCCCTGTCCTGGCTGCTTTCCCGAGCCCCTGAAGTGCATCAAAGCAGGAAAAGGTAGTCTGGGGGTTGAGTGTGGCAGGAACTTCCCCTAGAAGTTGTTCCATACAGTCCAGGGACCCGCTCCACTCAGGCACCAAAGCATCCTGGTCAGGCCTGAGGCTTTCAAGTGAGGCCAGCGAACTAGCATCAATGAGTCACAAGATCAGAGGCACCAAGAGCCCCAAACCCCTTCTTCAAGCGCAGCCCAGTGAAGCTAAAAACTTAAAAACAACAACAACAACAAAAAAAACAAGAGTCCTTGGTTGAGGACCTAGGAGAGGCTCTCCAAGGGCCCAGGGGACCCACAGGTGGACGCCCTAGAATACAGGGTTTCTATTTTCACTAAGTAACCCCCAAGCCCCCTCAGAGAGCAGCAGAAGGGTGTTTGGGGTGGGAGGCAGCTCTTCAGCTCAGGGCGACCTCGAGAAGCCTCATAGTCTGAGCGGAAAACTTTCAGCGGCAGCAAATGCAGCAGGTCCTGAGGAGCCACAGAGGAAGCCAGCATTGAGGAAAGGGGCTCCCAAGCCCCCTGCTGCCTCCTGAGACTCGTCAGCAGAACCGCTGAGGGCTTTGCCGGTGGATTTGCCGAGAAAACGGGACGGCTCCTCTGACTTCTCCGAGCTCACAAGTGGGCGAAATGCAAAGAGCGCACAAGCCCGCGGTCTTCTGGCCGCTGGCCTAGGGCCTGAGGACTACGCCCCCCGGCCCTGCTGGTCTTGGGGAGAAGGACCAGGTTGACCTCACACGAAAGCGGGCGAGGTGGAGGCCGGCAATGCCCACGGCTGAAAGAGGCACCCCCAGGATAGCGGAGAGGCGCGGGGCGCCTGAGAGGGCATGGCTGAAGTTGGGGGCGGTGCGGAGTGAGCCGTAGGGCCCAGCCTGCCGGCGCTTCACGCCCCTCTGGGCTGGAGACCTCGGAGACCGCCCCTTGCCAGCTTTGGGGTTCAGCTCACAGGGCACAGAGATCCACTCGCTCCCTCAGAGTGGCAGAGGACAAGCGGGCCGTCTGGGCCGGCACCAACGCGGGCAGAGAGACGTGCGCACACCCCCACTAGCGCTCCCTCCCTCTCTTCCTCTCTCTGCTGCAGACGCACACGCCTGCCATGTGTTTGACTGTTCACTCAGAGTCACCAGGATTCCCAAAGTGTCCACTCCCCGTACAGGAACAAGGATTGCTTGCACAGGTCCGCGGTACAGTTTCTTTTAAAGTTCTCCTAGCCTCCCAACTCTCTTCTCTCTCCATGACTTCGCCTCCCCCGCACCCCCCCCCAAAAAAAAAACATTCTGCAAATATTTTTCCCCGGTACACAGGGTCAGGGTACTTCAAACCCAAAAGATGCATCTGGATGTGTCCCAGGACAATAAAGTTCATTCCTGGCCTGTGATCAATGAATGTCCCAGGTCCCACCCAGTACATCTTGCGCCTCAGTCTCCACAGCCAAGGCTACCCGGAGACCCTGAACCCTCGCCTTAGCTTAGCAGCGCCATGGGCAGTGGCCAAGGGGAGGAATGGAAGTGACGCGCTGGAAGGGCTACTCGGACCAGAAGGTATAGGGTCGGTAGGAGTGGGCGCAGACACCCTTGCCTTGAATGCCAGGTGGGGCGCTCGGGGCCACTCACCTGCTTGGAACTCCACTTGGCGATTTTTCTCTTTTTCCTCCTGCAGCAGCATGGTGTAGAGGATCCCCACGGAGTTCTGGATGCCAAAGATAGAGCCGTTGCACCAGGTGGCAGCGAAGACCACCATCCAGCCAAAACCACCTTCGGGGGGCTGGAAGCCGCGCGCCGTACCGCGGGTCTCCACGGTGGGCGTGGGCTCGGATTCGTGCACCCGCTCAGGCTCAAACTCCAGATCCGGCAGGGTTGCGGGGTCTGGTAGGGGCTGGGGCTCCGGCTGCGGCTCCGGCTGGGGCTCCGGCGGGGGCACTGGCAAGGGCTCCGGCTCCGGCTCCGGGCTACCCACCCGGTCCTGCTGTTCCTGGTCTGCCTCCCGCCAGGGCCCCTTGGCTTCCTCGCTTGCTGAGCTTTGCAGCGCCATCACAGCCCGGGGACTGTGGCTGCTCGGGCCGGAGGAGCCTGTGTGTGGCTGGTGCTGGTTTCTGCTGCTGCCACTCCAAACGCTGCTGCTGCTGCCGCTGCCTCCTCCTCCCGGCTCCTCGCTCCAGCTGGCTAGCCCGTCCCGCGACAGACGGTCCCTCGAGCCCTCTCCTCCCCCTTCCAAGCCCCCTCCTCCTGTCCCGTGTCATCTCTCTCCTCCCTCTCCTCCTCCCCCACCCCCACCTCTTCCTCCCTCAACCGGCAGCCGCTACAGCCTCTCTTCTTCCCAGCCCTTCCTCCTCCTCGTCATACTTGCCTACCTACTCTAGCTGCCGCTGCGTCCCTCGGCGCCCTTTCAAAATGGTTAAATCCTGTCCTCCTTGTCCAGATGTCCAGTAAAGGGAGAACTAAAAGGGAACAAACGAGAGCACGAACTATCCTGTCCCTCTCCTCTCTCCTCCCGCAAGCTCCAAACGGGTATTGGTGAATTCAGTCCCTAGGGGAGATCCCCCGGTCCTTCCACACAAGCAGCCTGGAACTGGGGTGGCCCTGGGGACCTCAGGACGACAGTTGGCCGGTGAGAGACCCCACACACACACACACACCCTGCCCTGGGGAGCTCCTATGTCCCCCACACAATGGGCTTGAAGGGGGCGACGTGGAGGGGACAGCCCAGGCTTCCGACAGAGCGGGAGCACAGCGTCTTCCCCAGCGCGAGGGCTTAGACCCCCAGCGCCCCGGGTACCCCCTCTCCAGTCTCTCCCCCTCCGCCCCCGCCCTTCCAGGCAAATCCCAGGCTGGGCGCGGAGGGGAGGAGGCAGCCCAGCCGCGAGGCCCGCCCCTCTCCGCAGTCAATCAGGGCTTTGTTTGCGCCAACCTGGAACCCAAAGAAGCCGTTAGAGGGCCGGGCCAGGAAGGCAGGGAGGTGCAGTGGCCCTGGAGGGGGCCGGGCCCAGGCGGGGAAGGAGCCGGAGCTCAGCTCGGGCTCCTCCCGGCTGTGTGTCCCGCTTTGGAGAACTAGAATCGGCTCCAGGTTGAGCCTCCAGTTTGGGCCAGGGCCGCCCGGCCCCCCGACATCCCGGCGGGGCTGGTCACCCAGGCCTGGGCCGATCAGGATTCGGAGCCGCTAGTGGAGGGATGTTTTCCCAGCCCTCACCGCCCCCTTCTGGTATAAGATTTGTGAGTCCCTCTACATGTCCCAGACTGAGGCCCCAGCCCCGCGAGGTTAGAGAGTTTGCTCCCCAGAGAGCATTCCGGTCCTGGGGGAAGGGCGGGGGAGGGGTGATCTGGCCCGCGGCGGCCCAGTCGGAGTGCTCGCTGCCTCGGCCTCAGCCCTCGGGGTCAGCCCAGCGGTCCCGGGAAGTGCTGCCTCCCCGCAGGGCCTCGTCTAATGCACTAATCATGAGGCCGCGGTGCGGTTACCAGGCTACTCCGCTTCTCACCAGCCAGCGAGCGAGCGTCAAGCCCTTTCCACTCAGCATCTCATTAACCTTCTTGCTGGGTGACAAACTGCAGGGCCGGTGAAAATGCAGATCAGGGTTGCAACAGCTGCTCAAGAGAATGGAGTCATTAAGCCCCTGAGGGCGGGTTGAGCTGGGTGCAAGGACAGAGGTGTCCCAGGTGCTTGGCGTCTCATGAGAGGACTTGGCCAAATTCGCAAATCACAGAGGCCATGCTAGTCAGCACAGCAAGTGTTGCTCCAGCGAACACAGCATATCTCTTCCTGCCCTGAGGTATTATTACCACCTGCTTTTTCCAAGCAGTAAATCTGAGGCTCAGCGAGGTCAAGTACAAGCTGGAATTCAAGACAGGTCTCCGTACAGCGCAGCTCTCACACCCCCTGATCTTCGGCACAGGGGTTCCAGGACTTCGTGCTCCAAGGGGGAGAGACAGGGAAGGGGAGGCGGGATCCGGCTTAGCCATCACAGTAGGCTTCTTGAGGAGATGGTGGCTTACATGGGCCTTGAATGTTGAGAAGGATTTTAACCGGGGATGGGGTGGCTGCCTAAGAGGGACAAAGCACAGAGCCATAGAAGGATTCTACTCATAGAAACAGATAAGTGAAAGCTGATCAGGCCAAAAAGTTAATATAGAGGATGGAGCAAAAGTACGTTTACAGTTGTGAGTAGGCAAAACAGGGTTTATTCTTGTTTGATTACTTATTAATTATTGTATTCTTTTCCATACGAACAACTGTAAACCAACCCACTTTTGCCCTATATATGCTGCCTTTCCCAGGAAACGTTTGCATTTTAATCAAAATCCACACTGCTTCAGCCATGGATATTATTGGCACTAAGGCTTAATATTTGCTTTTAGTCAGAGATCTCACCATACACATGACTGTTTTCCCAGGGGAGTCCTAGCCTTGGTTTCCATTTGCATGGAACCCGATTAAGACCCTGAAAAAGGTGATCTGCAAACCCAGAACTAGGAATAGACCCTGGAGTCTTGTAGCCCATCCCAGACCCACTGTCTAAACTCTATTTTTCTCATTATCAAAATGGATTTTTAGATCACTGGAGTGGGGCAGAGGAGGGGTAATGACACTCATTGAGATGCTCCTGTGAACCTAGCCCTTTACATACATGATCTCATATAGTATTCATAACAAGCCTTTAAGGTTGGAATGATTTGTCTGTCTTATGAGTAAACAGGCTCTAAGATGTTGTCGGTTGTTCAAGTGTACAAACCTATTAATAGGTAAGATGGAGATTTTTGCTCACAATATGTGTCTCATACAGGAGACAGGGTTGTGTAACCACTATCCCACCTTTTTTTTGTTTGTTTGTTTTTTATTTTATTTTTTGGTACGTGCCCCTAGCGGGAACCGAACCCAGGACTCTCTGGTCCACAGGCCAATGCTCCAACCACTGAGCCAAACCAGCCAGGGCCATCACACCATTTTAACAGCACATACAGTATCTACCCTTTCTCTCCTCTTTAGAAGGTACTTTATAATGCTGTGGTTCTAAACCTTCCTAATGCCACGACCCTTTAATGCAGTTCCTCATGTTGTGGTGACCCCCCAACCATAAAATTATTTCCGTTGCTACTTCATAACTGCAATTTTGCTACTGTTGTGTCTTAGGTGACCCCTGTGAAAGGGTCATTCGACCCCCAAAGGGGTTGCGACCCACAGGTTATAACATAATGGCTAGAGTACTGGCATAAGGAGACCTGGATTCTAATCTTGGTTCTACCACTTCATACTTGTGTGATCCTAAGCAAGTTGTTTTCCCTCTCCGAAACTCGGGTTTTCTGTTGTTTTGTTATCTACAAAATGAAGTTGATACTGACTTCAAAGAGTTATTAAATGCTGTGCTGGAAAGTAGAGGCTTTATTTTGGATATACAAGAGAGCTACTTCAGATTTTTCAGTAGGAGACTAACATGTCTGCATTTTAGAAGGAAAACTGTGGCAACAGTGTGGAAAGATGCTGTCTTGGAAAGAAAAGAGGTAAGGAAGCTAAGCAATGAACTAGGTAAAAAAAAAAAAAATGTTGGTCTAAAATAAGGTCCTCACTTCTGGGATGAAGACAAAAGGATAGCTCGATGAACCCCTGTTATGGTAGAGTTGACAGAACAGGTCTGGGTAGTGAGGGGAAAAGAAGAAGCAAAGATGATGCTGACATTTCTTGCCTGAGTAAACGAAAGGATGGTAACAGTGTTAATTGAGATGGGGAATTAGGAGCCGAATCAGGTCAGAGGTGCCTGTGGCTTTCTGTCTGTTATTTTTCTTCTGTAAAAGTACTGACTCCTGGTCCCAACTTTATACTTGCCAATTCAGAATATCTGGTGGTGGGAGCCAGGAATACATAGTTTTAACAAAGTTCCTGGTAATATTGACGCACTACAAAGTTTTTAAACCACTACACCAAAACAATAACCCAAAATTTGGATCTCAAAGACTAGTACATGCCCGGCCAGTGTGGCTCAGGGGCTGAGTGTCCTCCCTGCACCAAGAGGTCGCCGGTTTGATTCCTGGTCAGGGCACATGCCCAGGTTGTGGGCCTGATCCCCAGTGGGGGGCATGCAGGAGGCGGCCAGTCCATGTTCTCTCTCATCAGTGTTTCTATCTCTCCCTCTCTCTTCCTCTCTAAAATCAATAAAGAATAATTAAAAAAAAAAAAAAAGACTAGTACAATTTCTCTAAAATTTCTCCCAAAACTTTGGGAACCAACATAAAAATGTTGCCATGCGAAGACATGTATCATCATATATTAATGAAATGATGTTTTAATACTGAAAAATAGAAAATGTAAAAAGGACATAGTCTTTTACTAAGGAAAGTCTTTTTTCTTTTTAATTTTCCCATTGCAGTTTATATTCAATATTATTTTGTTTTAAGGAAAGTCTTTCTTTAAAAAGTTTAGTTGGTAGCCCTGGCCAGTTTGGCTCAGCAGTTAGAGCATCGGCCTGCAGTCCAGAAAGACCCGGGTTCGGTTCCCACTAAGGGCATGTACCTCGGTTGCAGTTTGCCCCTGGCCCTGGTTGGGTCGTGCGGATGGCAGCCACTCAATGTGTCCCTTTCACATCAATGTTTCTCTCTCTCTCTCTCTCTCTCTCTCTCTCTCTCTCTCCTCCCTCCCTCCCTCCCTCCCACTCTATCTGAACAAAATATGGAAAAATGTCCTCGGGTGAGAATTTTTAAAAAAGTTTAGTTGGTAACAATTTTTCCCATGTATCAGCAGACTGATGAAAATGTCACAAACTGTCAGGGGTCTGCAAATTCGAGCTTGGGGCTCATTGGACCAGATGACCTCTGGAAGCCCTCTATCCCTGATGTTCTCTATTTCACGCCAAAGGCACTTTGCTTCAGGCTTCTTCTATTCTCCAACAGAATTTTCTGGCTAAAGTAGAACCCAGTAGGTATTTGCATTATCCCGCTGCCCTGTGCTTAAATCAACCTAACTACTTGAGAATTAATGATACATTGAGAGGTTTTTCAAGAAGGTGAGTACAAATATTTCCCTCCTTCATTCACTTTTATTTATTCATCTCTATGAGGGTAACTTAAGGGTTCTGATAACACAGCATCACCTTGGATCCAAGAGCCAAATGAGATTGAGTGTAAAAAGGAGCCAGAATGCTCTACTTGCCACAAAAGAAGTCCAAAGGCACAGAAAATTTCAGTTTTGTTGTCCATGATCATGAAAGAATACTGATGAGAATCCCGATTACCGGGAAATAAATTTGAATGTTGATACCTTTCTGGTGGCCAAAGTGGGGGCATGGAAGGGAAAAGATATTGGATGTAACCTGATTTCAGCTTGAGCCAGCAGGCTATTCATAATAATAGATGCATTAAAAACAAATCAATTGGCCATATTAATGGAGCCTGCTTCCTGAATGCTAAGGAAGCAATTCTGCTCAATAGTTGGTCCATTATTAGAGCAGACATAGAGCATTATAGAGAAAACACAACAAGAAATACTTAACCCTCTGAAGGATAGCATAGAACAGCAAAGCTTGAAGTTTGAGGATGGGTGAAATGGATTGGTTTCATGATTATATCCAAGAGAGAAACAGAATTGGATTTTTAAGCCTTTTATTCATTTATTTTTATTCATTAAAGATATATTTATTAGAGCCTACTATGTGCTAAACATTGTGCTATACCCTGTCTAAAAAGTGTCTTATCCTGAGAAGTGGAACTCTGGTGGGGCTGGAATAGAGGCGTCTCAGATGTATGGGTACAATGCAGTGTGAGAACGGGCCTCATCATTGTTACATCTCAGTATCCTCTAATAGATTGTGACCCCTTGAGAAGAGGGTCAGCATTATTTATTTTTGATTCGTTAGCATTTAACACAATATCTGATACAGAGAAGGTACTCTAAATACATACTATATACATACATACATACATACATACATACATACATTTAGCCACTTGATGTAACAAAGCCTGTAAACAATAGAGATAAGCCTCATTTCTTGGGTTTGTTGTGAGGATTAGAAATGAAATGTGAAAAACATCTAGCTTAGCACCTGTCATGTAGTAAGTGTTCAGTAAATGTTAAGAGCAAGATAGTTTGAAGATTGCTTTCATGGGAAAAAGAAAACAAGCTAGTTCTTTGGCATTGATTCAATTCCAAAATCTAGAACATCGAATGTCAGATCTGGAAGGGACCTTCCACAAAGTCCAATCTCCTCATTTTACAGATGGGAAAACTGAAACCTAAAGAGAGAAAAGCCCTTACTTAAGGTGATGTTTAAGTTATCTAAGCTTTTGCCTGGCCGGTGTGGCTCAGTGGATTAAGTGGCAGTCCCATGGACCAAGAGGTCCAGGTTCGATTCCCAATCAGGGCACATGCCCAGGTTGCCAGCTCCATCCCCAGTAGGGGGCATGCAGGAGGCAGCCGATCATGTTTCTCTCTCACATCAATGTTTCTATCTCTCCCTTTCTCTAGCTCTAAAAAATCAATAAAAACACATTTTAAAAAATAGAATAAAAATAAATAATCTAAGCTTTTTCTTCTAATTACTCCAAAATCAAATGGAAGGCAATATGATATACATATATATAAGATAAGGACATCATTTGATAACTGATACAGAGAAAGATTAAATCATTTGCCCAAAAACCTATGAGTCATACTGTGGCAATCTGGCTTGAGTCTGTGATTTTAAGCTCCACATGTCTCTAACACAGCGCTTATGGAATTATATTAAAATTACTCATTTAACGTGTCTCCACTAGAACCAAAGCTCCTTGAGGGCAGAAACTGTGTATGACTTCCATTGTGGATAGATATTTATTCACTTAACAAATATTCATTGAGCAACTATTATACACCCGTACTTCCTAGCCCTAAAAAACATGCCATGCCCTGGCCGGTTTGGCTCAGGGGTTAGAGCATTGGCCTAAGGTCCAGAGAGGCCCAGGTTCGGTTCCTGCTAAGGGCATGTACCTCGGTTGCAGTTTGTCCCCGACCCTGGTTGGGTAGTGTGGGAGGCAGCCACTCGATATTTCTCTCTCACATTGATGTTTTTCTCTCTTCCCCCTCTCCCCCTCCTGCTCTATCTGACGATAAATGCAAAAATGTCCTCGGGTGAGGATTAAAAAAAAAAAAGAACACGACATGTCTTTGAAGGCAGATAATCTAGCTCTGTGGTGCTGTTGGTGTTCATTTCCTTTTTGCCATCTCCTTCCCTTATCTAGTTTCTTGACTATTTTAGCTTAGTCTCATCTGTTCTAATGAGCATAGGGTTCTGTGTCCATGCTTGGGTCAGGCTGTAAAAGGATAGTAATCAATGAGAAATTTCAGGGGAAAGTGAAATGTCAGAAACATGATAAGATCTGGGAGTTCCTCACCACATGGAGAGACTTCTTTTTTTTATTATTAATTTATTTTTGTTACAGATGTTTCTCCGGAGAGACTTCTTTCAGTAAAGGCTTTGGGGTATTACATTTGGTAGGTCTTTTGTTTTGTTCAGTTTAAGAAGTATTCTGGCCTTACAATATCCTTGGCCTGCCCCCTCTCATTTGGCTTTATAAGAATTCATTGCCCTGGCTGGTTTGGCTCAGCGGTTAGAGCATCGACCCCCGGACCAGTGAGTCCTGGGTTCGATTCTGGTCAAGGGCACGTACCTCTGTTGCAGTTAATCCCTGGCCCTGATCAGTCATGCAGGAGGCAACCAGTTGATGTGGCTCTATGATGTTGATGTTTCTCTCTCTCTCTCTCTCCCTCCCTCCCTCCCACTCTATCTGATAATAAGTGGGAAAATATCCTCCAGTGAGGATCAAAAATAAAGAATTCATCATCTAGCTCAAAAGATAAGTCACATGCATCCAGAAAGATAACTCCCATGACACCAGGTCAGTGGTAAAGACACTAACTACCATAGAGACCAAAGGAGGACAAGGTGAGGGTTGGGTAGGGTGGCGCAGGGTGAGGTTAGGGTAGCAGAGGGAAGGCTGGAAGGAGACATTGTGGTGCTTGCATTCTCATACGTTGCCTGGTCCACCTCTATGGTTGTGACTTCTCAAACTCCAAGGTAGCCACAGACCTAGGGCCTTTAGGACCCAAAGCCCTTACACAGGAAGTTTCTAGAGAGTAACAGATAGAAAGATGGAACAGTGGTGGGCCTTAGGGCCAGAATCAGTATCAACAGCTAAATTACAGGACAGTGACTGGTGTGCTCTGGCTCAGGGGTCAAGTTTCAAATACAACTTGATGACCTCGCAGATAAAGAATGACAGTTAAAGGGCAGGAAAAATCATTCAACTAGAGCAGGGGCAAGGGAGTTGGGTGGAAGGTAAGGGCACAGCAGAGGCAATTGATTTTCTCCTTCAGTATGTACATATTTACAGAGCTCCTTCTATGCCCGATTAAACGCAGTTTTCCCAAGGCCTTTCTACGGATGGAGGAAGAGACAAAGAACTAGTGCACTTTGTTGAATTTTGCTGAGACCTGGAGATGTTAACCCACTTACCCCATATCATTCCCTGAGTGAGACCAGAACCCTTGTCTCTTAGCTCCTAACTATGAGACATTTCTGCATGTCATACTACCTCCTATTATGTCATTCAAATGCTCACAAATCTGAGATGATTCCTCACTACCTAAAAGGGAAAGTCCAAAGTCCTGAGCTGCCACATGGGCCCTTTATTATCTGGGCCATCCCAGCTTTCCAATTGGCTCCTGGGCCACTTCCCACAGAGAAGCAGCACACAGCTCTTTCCTACATTACTGCCCCCAAATACTCTGGTCTCCTTTTTCTCAACTCTCTCCATTCCCCTGAACCAAATTGAAAGAATTTTACCACCTGTATACCCACCAATAGATTATACCACTAACATTTTACTATATTTGTCACTTATCTGTCCATCTATCCAGTTCTCCATTGATTTATCAATCCATCTTATTTCTAACGTATTTCAAAGTAAATTGAAGACATTACTACACATCTTTCTCCTAATATTTCTGTATGTATATTATTAACTAGAGTTCAAGTTTTTTGTAGCTTTTTTTTTCTTTTGAGGTAAAATTTGCATACAATGAAATACACAAATCTTAAAGGCACATTTACTGAGTTTTGACAAATGTACATCCCTCTGTAACCTGAACCCCTATCAAGACATAGAACATTGTCCAGCCAGTGTGGCTCAGTGGTTGAGCATCGACCCGTGCACTAAGTGGTCGCTGGTTCGATTCCCGGTCAGGGCACATGTCCAAGTTGTGGGCCTGATCCCCAGTGGGTAGCATGCAGGAGGCAGCCAATCAATATTCTCTCTCATTGATGTTTCTATCTCTCTCTCCCTCTCCCTTCCTCTCTCTCTAAAATCAATAAAGAAAAAAATTTTTTTAAAGATATAGAACATTACCATCAAGCCAGAATCTTCCCTAAAGCCCCTTCCCAGTTAAGCACACTCCCACCACATCCTTGAGAGAACCTCCACGGATTAGTTGTGTCTTTTCTAGAGATTTATATAAATGGAAAAATATACCATATGTACCCTTTGAATATGGCATGTTTCATAACATGCTTTTGAAATTCAGCTGTGTTGTACTAGATAATATTCCATTGTACTTGGATTGTATTCACAAGTTGATGGACACCTGGTTTGTAGTTTGGGGCTATTTTGAATAAAGCAGCTATGAATATTTGTATATAAGTCTTTTCATGGGCATATCTTTATTTCTTTTGGGTAGATACCTAGAAGTAGAACGGTTAGGTCATATATTAAGATGTATATTTAACTATATAAGAAACTGCCAAAATTGTGTCAAAAGAAGTTGTTCCCTTTTACACTCCAACAGTGTATAAGAGTTTCAGTTACTCCATATCCTCACCAATAGTTGGTATTTTCATTTTTTAAAAATTTTTATGTTAGTCATTCTAGTGGATTTATAGTGGTTTTAACTTGCAATTCACTTATGACTAATAATGTTGAGGGTTTGTTTAGGTTTTTTTTTTCATGTTTTCATTGACCATTTATATATCTTTCTGTAATAGGGTTATTCATTTTTTATTATTGAGTTGTTGGAGTTCTTTACATATACTGGATACCAGTCTTTTATCAGATGTGTGATTTGTAAAATTTTCTCCGAGTCTGCGGTTTGTCTATGATTTTCTTGACAGTGTCTTTTGATGAACAGACATTTTAAATTTTGATAAAGTCTGATTTAGTTTTTCTTTTCTTATTTGGGTATTGCTCTCAGTGACTTGTTTAAGAAATCTTTGCCTATAGTGTAGTCCCAGAGACATGGAAGTAGGGTACAGACACAATCCCCAGAAGAGGGGGTTGTGGGGGAGAGATAAACCACAGAACTTGTATGCATGTATGCATGAACAATGGGCATGGACAACAAAGCTGGGGACAGGGTGAGGAGGGAGGGGGAGAGGGGAATCAGCGGGGGGGGGAGGAGAAACATCTGTAACAAAAATAAATTTATTAATTAAATAAAAAAGAAAATTTTAAAAATAAAATAAAATTTTTTAAAAAAGAAATCTTTGCCTAACCCCAAGTCATATTCTCCTGTGTTTTCTGCTAAAAGCTTTATAATTTCAGATTTTACATTTAGATTTATGATCCATCTCCAATTAATTTCTGTGTGTGGTGTAAGGGAAGGGTTGAGGTTCATTTTTTCATATGGATATTTAATTATTCTTGTACTGTTTGTTGAAAATACTTCCATTTCCTTCTTTGGATTGCCTTGGTTTCTTTGCTTTTTATTGTTATCTGTCATATTTAGAAAAGTAGGTATGTAAAGTTCATTAAATTTTCACAAATAGAACACTCCCATTTAACCAGCCCCATATCCCAGCAACCGTATCATTACCAGCAATCTACTTTGTGCTGACTTAGTTACAACCTGTTTTTCTGTTGCAGTGGTAACCACTGTCCTGATGTCTAATAGCATAGATTAATTTTGCTTATTTTTACACCTTATGTAAATGAATCATATATTGTGTGTATCTAGCTTCTTTCTCAACATTATATTTATGAGTCATCAATGTTGTGTACAGTAATAATTCATTCATTTTCATTGTCCATTACTTGGACATGGACATTTGGGTTGTTTCCAGTGTTTAGTTACAAGGAATAGTGCTGCTATGAACATGTCTTTTGTTGTACACATCTATGCATTTCTGTTAGATGTATGCTGTCTCACTGCCTGCCGGGATCAGTGCAACACAATGAAACTACAAGCACATGCTGCTTGGAGTGAGGGGGAGCTTTGCAAGGTAGCAAATGCTCCAAATCTCTGGGTGCAGTCCCATTTATTTGCAGGTCACAAGTGGATTTAAGTAAATTATTTCCTTGAGATGGCATTACTGCAAACATACACCCTAGCTTTGTCTCTTACTTTTTATGGGAAGAGACCTTGAAGCCAAAAAACTTTTTAAACCTATTCACATGCAAATGAAGTACCCAATACATCTGGGTGGGCCAGGTCCCCCCTCTTCCCACTAGGATTCCAAGAATGCATTAACACAAGGTTGAGAGTGCGTAACACAAGGTTAAAAAACGTCCATCTTCCAACCCCCCAACCCCACAGATGTATACTTAAGAAGTAGAACTACTAGGTTATAAAGCATGCATATTTTAATATTTTAGTAGATTTTGCCAACTTTCTGAAGTGATTATTTCACTGTGCATGCTCACTAGTACCTCCATATTTTAAACAACACTTAGTAGTATTTACCTTTTTCATTTTATTTATTCTGGTGCAAATAACATTGCAGTTTTCATTTCATTTCCTTGATGAAAAGGTTGATACATATGTTTATTAAAAATTTTTTATCCTCTTGGAATTGTCATCCTGTTACTTGTGACCATTCTGGTGGGTAACTTACCTTCCTTTTTACTTATTAAAAATCTATTTTACTTTCTAGGTCTAGCACAAATGTCAGCTCTTTGATGAAGTTTGCTCCATACCCTAAGCCATATAAATGAATTCTTATAGCACTTTATAGTCCATTATAAATTTCACTTTTATTGGGCATTTTTTTCATCCATTACTGGCTTAAACTATTTGTTAGATCAACTACAGCTTTGTGTCACGGAACCTATGTCTGTAAATTACCTTCCTTACTAGGCTGGTAACTCTTCAAAGGCAGAAACTCCATCTTATTTAATTCTGTACACCCTTCTCCATTCACTATTGCCACACTTACAGAGTGACAAGCACATGTGAGCATTTAATATACATTTGTTGAATTAAATACTTGTTGTTGAATACATGATGTATATTACTTTAGATCTGCATAGGGCAAATGGTTGATATTGTTTAATTAATGTTAAGACAGACTTTGTACAGGATGGATTAAATCAAGTCAGTGAAAATGCTTCCATAGCCTTGAGGCTCAAAACTAGACCTTGGATTCATTTTCCAAGGCTGGGAAGATAGGAGCTATTTTTCTTAGGTCTCTACCATGTTCCTAGAATGTCAGCTCCATGGTGACAGAGATTTTTTTTTCTTTATTTGTTTTTAGAGAGAGATAGAAACATCGATGAGAGAAAACATCGATTGGCCACCTCCTGCACGCCCCACACTGGGGATCAGGCCCACAACCTGGGCATGTGCCCTGACCAGGAATCGAACTGGCGACCTCTTGGTGCAGGGGTCAATGCTCAACCACTGAACCACACCAGCCGGGCATGACAGATATTTTTATCTCCAGTATCTAGAAGAGTCTCCAATGCATAGTAGATGTTTAATAATTGGTTTTCAAGTGAATGATAAGTCAACAAAGTGGCCTGAGCCTCCACCTTCTATTCTGTCTTTCCCTGATGTTTAAAAATGCTCCATTAGTGGCTGCTTCCTTCAAGTTATTCTCTTTCAAAACACCAGTCCCACAAACAGTTTACTCAATTAGCCTTTCATAGGTGCATTGTGATTGGCTCTTTATAATACAATTTCATGTCCACTATTTCCTTTGAACTGTACAGCAATTTTCTGAGGTGGGCATTTCTGAGATTATCAAGCCCATTTTGCAAAGGGAAAATTGAAGATCAGATAGGTGAACTTATTGTCTTCCAAGTTACTCAGCTAAAGAGTGAAAAAGCCAAGACTTGAACTTAGGTTCTCTCTTCTCCATCCAGAAATTTTTTTCATCACAAAGGAATTTGTCAAATTGGTGATGGTAGGAGTACTTTAGGGGCCTGGGGAAGTAAATGGAGTTAGAAGGAACCAGGGAGAAAACTACAAACAGGGAGAAGGATCCTGAAGAAAGAGGTGAGCAGAGACAGTTGAAGATGAGTCTGGTGCTGTGGCTGGTCTGCCCCTTCCCTAATCATTGACTGGGAACCCCAGTTTAAGCAGAGGGGCCAAGCCTGGCACTTACATCAGTAGAGCTCCCTCAGGGTGAACACCTCCCTGGCTGGGCAGAATACAATCCAGGGGGTACTTGTGAAAGAAACAATATGGCAGGCCCTTTTCCTATTAGAAGATTTCGTTTTAGGGGTTAGGAGATTTGGGGGTGGGTATAAGGGGGCATGCAGAGATGGTAGTAAAAGTAGTCCTCAGGGCCCTGACAGCCAATCAACAGCAAAATCCCTATGTCTAGATTTCTGGGGAAGTATCACATGTATGAAGGGGATAGAAGTGGGTCCCCAGCTTCTCATCCAACTAGGGAAAGCCAAATAGAGCTACCAAAATTAGAGCATATTAATCAGTTACAGACCCATTTCCAATACTTCCTTTTTGAAATGCCTCATGAACAGGTTTGAACAGGGAAGGAGATGGGAGGAGCCACAGCCCAGAGCTCAATACTCTTGGAGTTGACTTTCTGGCCACATGCATTTTGTTTATTCCCATCTGAGGGTGGGTTCTGTGTTTGCATACGAGATGAAAGAGCAGGGTAAAGGAAGGGACATGGGTGAAAAGTATCAGTGATTTTTAAAAAAAAAAAAAAAAAAAAGCAAAGAAATTTATGGCCATGGCCATGGCCTTTGTCTGGCATTAGATATCCAACCTTGGGCTTTGAAAGGTATTGAATACGTATCAGTCTTCATGGTTGAGTGAAGAGAAAATTGAGCCTGTGCAGTAAGGCTGCTAAACTGATATAAGACAAGGCTTGTGCCCTCTCTCCTGCCCTCTTCACTCCCATCAAGCCTTTCTCTGTGCTTTTGCATCTCTCTGTGCTCCATATCCCAGCACTTTAATCAGCTGTTTACTGAACTGTTTCACCCACTAGAATGTGAGCTCTGTTCTGTGTCCTCAAGCACATGAGCAAATGAGACCAGGCTTTGGAAGATGGGGCCTCACAAGTACTTGGCCCAGAGAGACAGGGAAATCATGTACCTCACACTTGCCTTGGCTTTCCTGAACCACATCTTCTGTGCCAGTCCCAATTCAGTAAGCAAATAGTTTTTTTCTTCTTCATCCATTCCCTCCTTCTTTTCCTCCTTCCTATAGGACAGACTAGATGGTGGAGGGGTTTCCCAATACCCTTGAAATCTGGTATAGTGAAAGGAGCAAAAGACTGGGAGTAGACAAACTTGGGTTTCACTCTCAGCACTGTCACTGAGTCACCTTGGGTGAGCCCTTTATCTCTTCTGGATCTCTAATGTCTTTACCTGACAATAGAATAAACTAGGATAAGTACTGTCACAACTGTGCTCTTTGGTGTCATTTTCCAAAGTGTAATACAAGCACATGAGACAATTTTAGGTATTACCAGAAACAAATGTTAAACTTCAATAGCTGTGGATGTATTTTAAATATGTTTTTATTGATTTTTTTTAGAGAGAGAGGGAGAGAGAGAAACATCAATGTGAGAGAGAAACATCAACATTGTTCGGCTGTCTCCTGCACGCCCCCTACTGGGGATCAAGTCCGCAACCCAGGATTGAACTGGGACCTCTCAGTCCATGGGATGATGCTCAATCCACTGAGCCACACTGGCCAGGTGCTGTGCATGTACTTTAATATGAATTAGAAAAATTATGCCTAGGATATTAAATCTATGATATTACATAAGATGCAGCTGAATTTATTTTTTAAAAAAAGAGTGAGTCAATTTAAAAAATATTAAATAAATATTAGCACATTGGCTGGTAGATACAGTAAAAATGATACAGGTACTCTGGGTGTGACTGGAAGTTGGACAACACTGTCCTAGAATTCTGAGGCATCATTACAGGACAGGGCTGGGCCACTGTCAACCCCCACCCTATCCTTTAACCAAAAGCATTATACCTTTCATTTGAAGAGAAAACAAAAACAAAAAACTCCAAACTCTTGCCCAGGTATTCCCCAAGAGCCCTCCCAGTACTGATATTCCAAGACTCTAAATCACAACAGCCAGACTTGGTTGTTTTCCTGACCTGAGGGGTAACTTGATGACTATGTTTAAGCTGGGTGATTTGAGAAGCTGCCAACTTGCCTGCAGTGTACTTCAGGCTCCAGGGCAAATGTGTGGGAAGAAATTTGGAAGCTGCCATCCAAAATTATTGGGGTAGGGGGAGAGCAGTAATAGTCTCCAAAATTCAGCTGCCCTCTGGTGGCCATAGACATCAATGTGTATGGACAGAGAGTTCCTTTTGGTCTGGATTAGCATCTGTTCACAACAGCCAGTTCCAGAGCATGGTGGCTCTCAACAAGCCTCAAAGACTGTGGATTTGGGGGGACTGGAGTGGGGATAAACCTGAGAGAAGTCCTTATAGGCTATCTACCTTCTTCAGCCCAAGAGCAGAATGATAGAGGAAAGCTCAATAAATCCTGGGATAACTCCAAATTCAGATTAGTTTTCTGGACTCCCCTCTCAAGAAAGTGATTGATCAGGTTCATCTTCCCATCCTGACATGTAGTATCAAAAATAGCTTCCCAATCAAAGAACCACTTGCTACTCAATCAGTACCAAGAGAGTCCTGGGAAGGATTTAACACCTTGCCCCACAATTTTTATCAGTTTTCACACATATGATATTGACAATAGGTATTTTTATGCAATGTGCTTTGCAAACACAGTTTGAAGAAAAGTACCCCAGATCTCTCCTCTAATCAGTCCCTTCTGCCACCCTTAAAAACTGCTTATTTGGAAATTCTAGAGGCACTTCAGCCTTCAAGCTACACGTTAGCACTCACAACTGTTTATTTTGGCAAGTATAGTGAGTATATCGGTCACTGAAAATGATGGAGTAAGGAACTTCAGGTATACCACCCTTCCCAAAAGCAACTAATGAGCTAGAAAAACTCAAAATCAGCTTTGGAAAAACTCTGGAATCTAGTAAAAAACTTATAACAACAAAAGGACTTACACCATCAAGATTTGGTGAAAAGTTAGGATGTCACTTTGTGGTAAGAGAGTACTGGGAGTAGGCAAGTTCGGGTTTCACTCTCAGCACTGTCACATGAATATTTCATGCCAATGCCTTCTGGCCTAAAATGTGTTTGTTGAGAAATCACTTGACAATCTTATAAGACCTCCCTTGTAGGTAATTGTCTTTTTCTTGCTGCATTTAAGATTGTCTTTAACCTTTACCATTTTCATTATGATGTGTCTTTGTGTTCATCTTTTTTGAGACTCTCTGCACTTCCTAGACATGTGTGTCTTTTTCCTTCCCCAGGTTAGAGAAGTTTTCAGTCATTATTTTTTCAAATAAGTTCTCAATCTATTGTGCTCTCGCTCTCTTCTCCTTCTAGTACATTTATGATGTGGATGTTGTTATGTTTCATGTTGTCCCAGAGGTCCCTTAAACTAGCCTCATTTTTTAAATTATCTTTTCTTGTTGCTGCTCTAATTGGTTGTTTTCTGCTAACTTGTATTTCAAATATCTGATTCAGTCCTCTACTCCATCTAATCTGCTATTGATTTCTTCTAGCATATTCTTCACTTCAGATATTGTAATATTCATTTCTGACTGATTCTTTTTTTTCTTATCCTCACCTGAGGACATTTTTCGATATTTTGTTCAGATAGAGTGGGAAGGAGAGAGAGAGAGAAACATCGATGTGAAAGGGACACATTGACTGGTTGCCACCCACAGGACCCAACCAGGGCCGGGGACAAACTGCAACCAAGGTACATGCCCTTAGCGGAAACCGAACCCGGGTCTCTCTGGACTGCAGGCCGATGCTCTAACCGCTGAGCCAAACTGGCCAGGGCTGACTGATTCTTTATTATGGTTTCTATGTCCATTTTTATGCTTACTACTGTTTAAATTTTCACTACATTCATCCATTTTTCCCCTAAGTTCCTTGAGTGTCCTTATAAGCATTGTTTTGAACTATGTATTTGATAGGTTGCTTGCCTCAATTTCATTTAGTTATTTTTCTTGGGATTTCTCCTGTTCTTTCATTTGGAGCATGTTTCTTTGTCTCTCCATTTTGGCTGCCTCTCTGTATTTGTTTTTGTGTATTAGGGAGATCTGCTATGTCTCTCCATCTTGGTATTGTGGCTTTATATAGTAGGTGTCCTGTAGGGCTCAGTGGCACGATGTCCCTGTTCACCTGAGCTAGGTGCCCAAGAAGTGTTCTTTGGGTGGGTTATGGGAGCACTCCTGTTGTAGCTGAGACTTGATTGCTGTTGGCCCATCCATGGATGAGGTGGACCCTCAATCTGGCTGACTGTGAGGATTGACCCCATGAGGCAGAATTTGCCTCAACAGGGTCTGGTCCCTACTGATATCACCCTTTGGGTGTGCTGCTTGTGAAGCTAACTGGGTCAAGCTCTGAGGTGGTCTAAAGCCTGCCACCAAGTATATTGCTTTTGGGGACTCCTGGGAGGGACTCCGGTGCAGGTCAATGTCAGGTGTTGCCTGTGACTGGCCCTGAGCTACCTGTTAGGAACTACAAAGTGATCCACAGTTTGTGACTGCCTCTGCTGGTCCTGGGTGCACATAGGAGGGGCCAAAGTGTGTACTAATATTAGCTTTCACCAGCACTGAGCCTGGAGGTAGGTCAGCAAAAGGCTCAGTGCACCTCAAGATCTGCCTTTGCCTGCCTGCTACATGCTGAGTCAGTCACTGAAAGAGTCTCTGGTTGTATTCAAGTTACATGAGGTAGGTTTTCAGTGAATCACCAGGTAGGGGTGATGGGTGTTTACCAGTTTGATAGAGATTCAAACTTGGTGTCAGTGCTGTGTCTGAGGCCACTCAGCAAAAGTCTCAGGGTACAGCAAGGCCAACTGACACCTGCTTGGGGTCTGGGGACTTTGTAGTGGGGTGGCATCTCAGGGAGTCATCAGGGTGAGGTCAGTAGAGTTCATCAGTCTAAAACAGAGTAAGATTTAGTTGCGTGGAGAAAGGGCTCTGCATAAGAACAGTGGCACTGGTCGTGGCATGATGGAGAAAATGGCCCTTGCCCTAGAACTAAACAACTCAGTCTCTCCCTATGCATCTCTGATACTCTGAGTGTCCCTGGACCTCCTCAAAATCCTTCCCAGAAAGAGTGCACCATGAACACAGACTGGCTGCAACCAGCAGATTCCTCTACAGGATACAAGCTTGGCAGGGCAGGGTCTCAGGGAGTCATCAGGGTGGAGCTAGTGTATCACCCTAGGCTAATGCTATATGGAGGGGTGTGTTCAAACCAGGAACATAGTATCTGTGGGCAGTGTGGGAGAGTGACTCAGCACAAGGACATTGTGGCTGTTCGTCCAGCCCTCTTCCGGAAACCCCACAACACAGTCTCTTCCTGTATGACTCCAGTCCACTCTGAGCTGCCCTCCCTCCCTTGGAGCCCATGGTGAGTGGCTGCAAATTAGATTTATTGCACTGGCCCCTCAAGAAGGTGCCTGGGTTTCTAGCAGACTCCCTTCTCACCCAGGTGGATAGAATCCTCGCTGGGTTTCACAGCCAGATGTTATGTTGGTTCCTCTTCCCAGTACAGTGCTCCAGGTTGTGGAGCCCAGCATGGGGTTGAGACCCCTCTCAGAGGAAATCCCTCCAGAATCTCAGCTGCTGCTCACGGGAGCAGAGCCAGCCCTTCTCGTATATCTGCCCTTCCTACCAGTCTCAATGTGGCTTCTTCTGTAAATCCTTAGACATAAGACTTCTATTCAGCTAGTCTTCAGTTGGTTATTCAGGTTGCTTGTTCTACAATTTAGTTGTAATTCCAGTTTGGTCCTGGGAGGAGGTGAGTGTAACTCCTACTGACTCTGCTGACATCTTGCATCTCAGAATCAGACTTTTTGAATAACAACACAGACTATAAGCTCGACTAGGGCAGGACCTTGTCTATTTCATTCACCACTGTACCCCCCACCCACTAAATAGTCATTCAAAAAATGTGTGATAGTGCCACTGGAAAGTCATTAGTGTGACATGAGGAATTGATACACACACACACACACACACACACACACACACACACAATAAAACAAGCTGAGAGCAAAGAAGCCAGCCACAAGATGACAAGGGTGAGCTACTTGCAGGGTCTCTGAAATGACAGATCAGAAAGATGGAGCTGGACATCTGGGATGAGCAAGCAGGAGAGAGGGGCTGAACAAGTAAGGCAGGCCTTGGTAAACCACAGCTGCCTAGGAGACTTACTTGCAGGGCTGAGGGAAAATACTTGACAAGCAATTTATAGAAAAGGTCTAAATGATCAATTAACATATATAAAACATTCAACCTCACTTTTAAGTAAATAAGTGCAAATTGAAGCAACAATAAAACTGTTTTCCAATTGGAAACATAAAAGTTTTTTGTTTTGTTTTATTTTAAATATTTTTTCTTTATTGATTTTAGAGAGAGAGCGAAAGAGAGAAACGTCGATGAGAGAGAACATCGACTGGCCACCCCCTGCATGCTCCCCACTGGGGATTTGGCCCACAACCTGGGCATGTGCCCTGACTGGGAATCGAACTGGCGACCTCTTGGTGCATGGGTCAACGCTCAACCAGTGAGCCACACCTGCCAGGCCATGGAAACATGAAAGTTTTTATAATTCCCATTACTGATGATAGAATAGATAACCAGGCAGTCTCGTATGAAGCTGGTTCCATAAAGGAAAAGGTTGATCAATTGTACTACATTAAAGTCATAAGCATCTCTTTGTTCAAAAGGAGTGTCTAGGACTGAAAAGCAACCCAGCAATTCAGACAAGATGTTCACAGTAGATATATTTGACACAGGATGCACATCCAGAATATAAAAGCATCCTTACAAATCTATGTGAAAAAAAGGTCAACCCAATTTTAAAAATGGGCAAAAGAATGAAAAATGCACTTCACAAAAGATATCCAAATGGCCAGTGAATATACAGAAAAGTGTTTGACTTCATAAATCATCAGGGAAATGCAAATTAAAACAAAAGGGAGATACTAATACACTCCCATAATCATGGTTTTGTTTTGTTTTGTTTTTTATCCTCACCTGAAGACATTTTTCGATATTTTGTTCAGATAGAGTGGGAGGGAGAGAGAAAGAGAGAAACATCCACGTGAAAGGGACACATCGAGTGGTTGCCACCCGCATGACTCAACCAGGGCCGGGGACAAACTGCAACCGAGGTACATGCCCTTAGCAGGAACCGAACCTGGGTCTCTCTGGACCGCAGGCCAATGCTCTAATCGCTGAGCCAAACCAGCCAGGGCAAGAATGATTTTTTAATAAATCAAAATATCAAGCATTATTGAGGAGCTGGAACAACTGGAAAATTCACCTACCTGTCACAATATAACCGGTTTGGAAAACAGGCAGTAGCCAATAAAGCTGAAAATAAAAACATACCATTAAACCTAGCAATTCTATTCTCAGACATATATCAAACAAAAATGTGTAACTAAGTACAAGAATGTTCATAAAAGCTTCATAATATCCAAAAGCTAGAAACAACCCAAATGTCTATCAACAATAGAATGGATGAATAAACTAATATATTCAAACAATGGAATTTTATATGGTAATAAGGAAAAAAGAACTATTGCTGAACAATATGAATAAATTTTAAAATATAACCTCAAGCAAAAGAATATAGATAAAAAAGTATACATGCTTATGATTAAATTTTAGAAAGCAAAACTAACCTGTGCTTTTTTTTTAGAAATAATAGTGGTTACCCTTGGGGAGTGACAGGACTAAAAAGAGACACAGGAGACTTCTGGGGTGCAAGGACTGTTATGTGTGATCTAGACACTGATTATAGGGGCAGCTTAACATTAAAAACCATCATTGGGCAGTACATTTATGTTTTGTGCATTTCTTTGTATGTATGATGTACTTCACTAACATTTTCCTTAAAAATACAAAAGCAGGATGAAGAACAGTATGTCTAGCTGAAAAAACACACACCAAATGTTATTAGAGGTTATTGCTAAGAATTAAGATTTAGGGAAACTTTTACTTAATTCTTGCACCTTGATATATTGTTGTTAGTTCCTACAATGAGCCTGCATCTTTTTCACATAAGTTCATAAATGTGATCACATATATGCCTGTTTTTATTTTTTTAATTGATTTTTTAGAGGGAGAGGAAGGGAGAGAAAGATAGAAACATCGATGTGAGAGAGATACATGGATCCGCTGCCTCCTGCACACCCCGCACTGGGGATCAAGCCTGCAACCCGGGCATGTGCCCTGACCGGGAATCAAACCAGGACCTCAGTCCATGGGACCGATGCTCAGTCCACTGAGCCACACCAGCCAGCTCATATATACCTTTTTAAATGTAGCTTTTTTTCCTTTCCTTTTCTCTGCCTTCCCTCTTCCATGGTAGCATGACTTCCCCACCCTACCATAGGTAACCTATATAAAAAATTTGTATATCCTTCCATATTTTCTCCATCTTCCTAAAATTCTATATAGATATATGCACATATATTGTTTTGTTGTTGTTGTTATTTTACAAAAAAAAATAATAATAGAGGGAGGACAGTATCCATACTTTCTCATATATTTCTGTTTTCATTAAACAATACTTATGGAATATGTCATTTTTATGTTCAGAACAAACAATGAAGCTGTTTTCATTCAAAGAGGAAAATAAGTACAGGGCTTCTATTATCTGAAAACGGGCTAGTTTGAGAAGGTTTAGGAAGGAAGACCTGAAATACTGTCAGTAATTCTCACCTCCCAAGCCAAGAATGCCCCCCAGAAAGGGTCTAGGGCTTCCATTGGTCAACACCAGGGATGTTCGGCCTAGCTCAGAATGAGGGTGGCCTAGGAAGGGAGGTGGTGTTGGCATCTCTGCTAGTCCTTTAAACACAGCCAGCTGATTTAAGGCGCGCGCGCACACACACACACACACACACACACACACACACACACACACAGCTAGCCCTCCTGAAGAAAGGATGCATCATATCATTGCCCACTTTCTGTAACTGTCCAGGGCTCTTCCCCTTACTCTCCTGGATCATTTCCCTGGTCTTATGTTCCAGTGCCCATTCTCTGCTTCTAATCCTCCCAGGACAGGTGAGCTGGCTACCCTTTGAATTACTGATCTCCACGCTCTCAAATCAGCATATTCCCCAGCTCTGGAGATGCTGAAGAAATTCAAGAAAGACGTTCCTTCCTTTTAGAGAGGGGTGATTCTCTACCTGGGCCTTCTACTGGACCTATTTCCAAGATCTGTTTTCCTCCTCAGTGTCCCAGGGCAAACTCCCAGACTCCAGTGACAGGCTACAGCGACCTGGAGCTACAGACTTGTGCACAAATAGCACAAATACTCGGTCCTCTCTGAGACAGCAAGGGGCCCCTTCCGGGACGGAGGCCACAGGGTTTCCCCTCAGCGTTGCCCCCGACGGGCGTCCGTGGGGCCCGAGGCGCCAGAAGAACGGGTCGCTGCTCAGCGCTGGTTTCTGGGGGAGCCGGAGCCGGGTAACAGTGGCCCATTGCTCACCCCTCCCCAGCGTCGGGCCGCGTCCAGCGCCTCGGCTGCCGGGTCCCACCCGAGACCCTGGCCCCGGCCCAGGGATGGGCGCAGAGACCAGAGGGACCGCGACCCTTCTGTCCCCCGCACGCCCGCCCACGCCGCCCTGGGCCCGGGGATCCGGGAGGCGCTGCTAACGCGTCCAATGTCCACCAGGTCCCCAGGCCACCCCACACCCCGGGGGTGCCTGGGGATGGACATCGGGCTGTCGGGGGCGGAACAGGGCCCGGGCTGCTGCTCCGGGTCCAGCCGCTGGCCTCGGGTCCCCGTGGGCGGGAGGCTGTCGCTTCCGGCCCCTCCGTGGCCCCCCGGGCATCGCCCCGAGACGCGCCACCGAGATGCGTGTCCCTGCTGCTCCGAGTGGGCCCGGCCCGCCCCGGACAACCACGCCCCGCGCCCAGGGGAGCGGGCGGGAAGGGAGGCGGGCGGCCCAGCCCCGGCTCCCAGCGGTCCCGGAGCCACACGGACCCACAGCGGCCGCCTGTGTCGGGGCTCAGCTGCTCCTGGACGCCCGCCGCCAGGGTCTGCAGCGTCGGCCCAGAGGCCTCCAGGGGGCCCGGCCGGGCGGAGGGAGACCGGCCCGACCAGCTTGGCCCCCAGGCCTCCAGGGCGGCGCGGGGCAGCAGCTGGTGGCGGTCCCCAGCCGTCCAGGCCCGAGGCCAGCCGGGATGAGGGGCCTGGGGGCGGGCTGGGCCCAGAGCAGCCGCCGCCCTCGCCCTCGCCCTGTCTGGGACCTCGAACCCCGGGCCGGGCCTGCGGGCCGCCGCCTCCACGCAGCTCAGCACAGCGGCACCGCTTCTGCGCCACCCTGGCCCCCATCGACGTCCCCCACCCCGCCCCGCCCCGCCCCGACCCCGAAGAGCTGTCCCCGACGGTCCCAGGGCGGCGCGCGGGTCCCACCCGGGCCCGGTGAGCCTCCAGCAGCTGACTCCGTCCCCTCAGGGGAGCTCGCCGTTGTGAGCTGGCGGGACTTCCGGCCAGGAGTGGTAGGAAGGACCGGGCAGTCCCAGGACCGGCCCTGCTCCATGTGCTCCCCGCCCAGCACCCCTCCAGGGGCCCCAGCCTGCTCTCTTCTGCCCGAGCGGGGCGAGGAGGGGCCAGGGCATCGCCTCCACGCCCCTCCCGCTCCCAAGGGGCCGTCTTCTGGGGGACCCAGCCTTGCAGCCCCTTGTGCCTTAAAGCCTGGCACGGGCCAGTGTCCGGCTGTCCGTCTGCGATCTTCCAGCCGCCTCCTCCTCGCTCGCTTCCTCTCCACCCCGCGCCCCTGCACAGCCGCACAGACACCCCCTTCGTCCTGCAGCCCCACGAGCACGGTGGCCTGCCCCCACCCCAGCCCCAAGCACAGCTGGACCCAGAGGAGGCCTCCTTCGGTGAGAACGGGGTGCTCTCTCTCCCCTTTGGGCGGCAGTGTGCAGTGCACAGGTGCCCCCCTCTCCCGCATCAGCTCCCCCCTGTCCCCAGCTCTGGGAGGCGCTGGTCTGGGGCCTGTGTTACAGGTGGGGAAGTGAGGCCCGGAGGGGACCTGACGTTTCAGCCCTCTCGTCCACGGCTCCTTCCAGCGCCCCTCAGGAAGCGGGGGAGCGGTGGGCTGCTCTTTCCTCCTGACCTCGCAGAAAGCCTGCTGCTCCCGGACTGCGCACCTGCTGCCCCCAGGCCCCTCTGCCCCTCCTCCCGGAGCAAAGCTCTGGCTACTGGGGAGCAGCAGGGCCCCAGGTGGGGCAGAGAAGGCGGCAGAAGCTGAGCCAGATCCCGGGCACCCACCGCCAACCCACCCACTTCCGCCTCTTCCTTGGGGGTGGGGGGAGGAATGTGGGAGAAGAGCCAGGAGTCTCCCGTCTCTTTCCCTGGCGGTATGGCACAGGGTCTGCTGGGTTCCTCTGCCTCGAAGTGGAGGCAAGACTCCAAAAGGGGCTGTTCTGGATCTCACCCCCTCAGTACTTCTCTCATTATTCAACAACATTATCATCAGTAAGGGCTAATTCCCTGGGCCTTGCTTGATGCCCAGAGGCCCTCAAAGGGTCCTTTGTCTGGGCTGGTTATTGGAGGTGTCATAAGCTCATTTTTAAATTAATATCACAGCTCAGCCCGTGTGGCTCAGTAGTTGAGCATCGACCCAGCACCAAGAAATTACTGGTTTGATTCCCAGCTAGGGCACATGGCCAGGTTGTGGGACAAACACCCAGTGAGGGGCATGCAGGAGGCAGTCTATCAATGTTCTCTCTCATCGATGTTTATATCTCTCTCCCTCTCCCTTCCTCTCTCTCTGAAATCAATAAAGGAAAAAATTTTAAATTACTATCACATACCACCCCCCTGGTAGCATTCATTTCCTCAGGTATCTGATCCTTGCGTATCTTGTTTATTAATAGAACTTACATGACTTGCCTGATTTTGAAACCATGCCAACACAGAAGGACCCGGAAAACTAGCTCAACTCCACAGGACATTTGCATGACTTTTTATATATGGGCCTATGTCCATCAAGAAGGTCACTATCTATCCCCGCCTATGGAGGCTTCCTGTTTCCCAACAAGAACGTGGAATCTCTGCCATTCATTTGTTCATAAGTTTAGATCCTCACTCTTTGGGCTTCAGTTTCTTCATCTGTACAATTAGGTCTTAATAATTATTTCTCAGGGATAATATGAGACCAGAAAAAAATTAGTGAATGAATATAAACTGGTTGGTCCAAAGTAAATATACAATAAATGTTCCTGTAAGGGAGCCCTATAACAACCTTTCTACTGTTTGAGTCTAAGGCCTTTTCTCAGGCTTAGACTGGATTCTCATGATAGTTTTCTCTGTTGTAGGCACCACCATTTCAGCCATTTACTGTCCCCCACAATATGTCATATTCCACTGTCTTATGCTTTTGAAGACCTCTATAATTTCCCTTCACAGGTATGTTAGTTAAGGTACAAGCTTTACCCATACCCTATTTAAGTAAAATGGCCCTGCCCACAGCTGGTGCTGGCTAAGTAGCCACTTTTTCTAACATTGACTCTGCCTGTCCTTCCTCCCCTTGCTACAGCTAAATGTGTTGGGGGATGGAGAAAGACCTTTTCCAAGGACACAAGTGGGCTTGTATGGGCTGGTTAGAAACATTATATGGCCTAAACAGATACTTTCTTTTCTAAATCTAAAATATGAAATGAGCCCTGGCCACTTTGGCTCAGTGGTTAGAGCATCGGCCTGCGGTCCAGAGAGGACTGGGTTCAGTTTCCACTAAGGGCTTATACCTTGGTTGCAGTTTGTCCCCGGCCCTGGTTGGGTCATGTGGGAGGCAGCCACTCGATGTGTCCCTTTCACGTCGATGTTTCTCTCTCTCTCTCTCTCTCTCTCTCTCTCTCTCTCTCTCTCTCTCCCTCTCTCTCCCTCCCACTCTGTCTGGACAAAAAATGGAAAAATGTCCTTGGGTGAGGATAAAAATAAATAAATACATAAATAAATAAACAAACAATTAAATAAATAAATAAAATATGAAACGAAACAACTTAAAAAAATCAAATAGTGCATTATTGCAAATAAATTCATTAGCTATAGATGGGAATGGAACCCATGATAAACTGTATACAAGACGATTTATGAGTAATAATGCATAATTATGGGTTGTCAAGTGGCACTGGAATGGAAAGAAGAAGTCACTTAGTCACTAGAATGAAGACTCTAAACTCTTACTGAAATTTTCTAGGGCTATTTTGAAGTCAAAACTACGCTCGACTCTAATCTTGATGAGGTCCATTCCTGTTACAATGTTTACTCTTGGATTTCTGTACTACTCTTTCTACCTTATTACTCATAGATTTAGACTAAATTTCACTTTGTATAAGCTAACTTGAGTGGGTTTCTTGCAACCAATTGAGCCTGAGTAGACCTCTCTTCTTTCTTGAATTTCTCATGGATTATAACGGAACATTTTACCCTGAATAAAGTGAACAAATATAGAGATGGATGTCATTTACACTAAAACTTCCACAGAGTAATGATAGCTATTAGTTGCAAGCACAATTGTGATATCTGTATCATTACCTGTATTCTGCCTGAAAACAGGGATGGAGTGTGGTCTTGCAGAAATAATCAAGAAAGCCCAAATCACTATCTTTAAAACTGTTGGCTGTGCTGGCTATAGCAACACTACATGGGGCTACCTGTCGGCTTGATTGACCTCCAGATGACTCAACTGGTATCTGCCTTGGTGCTTTTAGAATGCTCTGCTTTGTCTCTGGGGCTTTACACCTCATTTTTCTTCCATCCTGTCCCCTTATCCTTTCACCTTCTCCCTTTCTATTTCCCTGCCTTGGACTTCTTGTCTTGTTGGGTTGCTAACTCTTTAGCTCTTTGTTATATTTCTGCCTTTCTTAACTCTGAATCAAACCTATTCACCATAAAACTGCTAGCCTATCATGGCTACTTTACTTTTGGAGAATTACCTAGTGTTCTCTGCTGTATCTTCTCTGAGATCCCTGGCTCGAGATAAGCAATCTAACAAATGCAGAGTTTAAAACACTGGTTCTAAGGATGTGCAAGGAACTTAGTGAGGACCTCATGAGCATTAAAAAAAACAACAACAAGTCAGACATGAAGGATGCACTAACCAAAATAAATAATAATTTACAGGGAATCAGCAGTAGAGTAGGTGAAACTGAGAACCAAACCATTGATTTGGAATATAAGGAAGCAAAAAATACCCAATCAGAACAGCCAAAAAAAAGAATAGGAAAAAAATGAGGATAGTGTAAGGAGCCTCTGAGATAACTTCGAGTGTACCAACATTCACATCATGGGGTTGCCAGAAGGAGAAGAGAGAGAGCAAGAAATTGAAAACTGTGCAAATTCAGACTGGTGCAGCCACTATGGAAAACAATATGGTGTTACCTCAAAAAATTAAAAATTGGCCCTGGCCGGTTTGGCTCAGCGGTTAGAGCGTCGGCCTGCGGTCCGGAGAGACCCGGGTTCGGTTCCCGCTAAGGGCACGTACTTCGGTTGCAGTTTGTCCCCGGCCCTGGTTGGTCGTGCGGGTGGCAGCCACTCGATGTGTCCCTTCACGTCGATGTTTCTCTCTCTCTCTCCCTCCCACTCTATCTGTACAAGAAATGGAAAAATATCCTCGGGTGAGGATAAAAAAAAAAAAAATTAAAAATTGAACTGCCATTTGACCCAGTGATCCCACTTCTAGGAATATAACCTAAGAAGCCTGAAACACCAGAAACAATATATGTACCCCCATGTTCATAGCAGCACTATTTACAATAGCTAAGATCTGGAAACAGCCCAAGTGTCCATCAGTAGACAAATAGATTAAAAAAGCTGTGGTACATATACACAATGGAGTACTATGCAGCTGTAAGAAAGAAAGATCTCTTATCCTTTGAGATGACATGGAGGGACCTGGAGAGTATCATCCTAAGTGAAACAAGCCAAGCAGAGAAAGACAAATACCACATGATCTCACTTATTTGTGGAATATAATGAACAAAACAAGTTGATGGACAAAATAGACCTAGAGAAATAGAAATAGACTACAGTCTGACAAACCTCAGAAGAGGGGGTGAGGGGGGAAGGGAAGAGATAAACCACAAAACTTATATGTATGTATGCATAACCATGGACATAGACAGTAATGCTGGTGGGGGCAGGATTGGGAGGAGGGTGTGAATGGGGGGAAAAGGTGAAACATCTGTAACAATAAAATTAATTAATTAAAAAAACAAAATTGAAAACCTATTTGAAAAAATAATGACAGAAAACATTCTTAACTTGGTGAAGGAAACAGACATGTAAGCACAGAGACAAGAAGCACAGAGAGCCCCAAACAAGATGAACCGAAGAGGCCCATACCAAGACACATCATAATTAAAGTGCCAAACGTTAAAGATAAAGAGAGCCTTAAAAGCAGTTAGTTACCACCCTGGCCGGTTTGGCTCAGTGGTTAGGGCGTTGACCTGCGTCCAGAGAGACCAGGGTTTGGTTCCCACTAAGGGCGCATGCCTCAGTTGCAGTTTGTCCCTGGCCCTGGTTGGTCATGCGGGTGTCAGCCACTCGATGTGTCCCTTTCAAGTCGATGTTTCTCTCTCCCTCTTCCTCTCTCTCCCTCCCACTCTATCTAAACAAAAAATGGAAAAATGTCCTTGGGTAAGGATTTAAAAAAAAAAAGGAGTTAGTTATCTACAAGGGAACTCCCATAAGACTGTCAGTTGATTGCTCAATAGAAACTTTGCAGGCCAGAAAGGAGTGGCAAGAGATATTCAAAGTGATGAAAAGCAAGGACCTACAACCAAGATTACTCTATCATGCAAAGCTGTCATTTAGAATCGATGGCCATACAAAGAGTTTCCCAGACAAGAAAAAGCTAAAGGAGTTCATCACCACCATACCAGTATTATATGAAATGTTGAAAGGTCTTCTTGAAAAAGAAGATAAAAAATATGAACAATAGCTCAGCCCTGGCCAGTTTGGCTCAGTGGTTGGAGAATCAGACTGTGGACCAGAGAGTCCCGGGTTCGGTTCCCACTAGGGGCACATACCAAAAAATTAATTAATTAATTAATTAATTAATTAATTAACAACAACAACAACAACAAAAACAATAGCCCAATCTGTGTGGTTCAGTGGTTGAGTGTCAACCCACGCACCAGGAGGTCGCTGGTTTGATTCCCAGTCAGGGCATATGCCCAACTTGTGGGCCAAATCCCCAGTGGGGACATGCAGATGGTGGCCAATCAAACTGGTGACTCACTGGTCCTAGGGCTGATGCTCTAACACTCAGCCAAATCAGCCAGGGCAAAGCACATTTCTAATATATTCTTTAGGCTATCTAGAAATGGATACTCGTGAGAATGAATACTTTTGAGCTTTAGTACATATTGATACACCACCTTTGGGAACAACCACACTAATTTATGTTCCCAAGGGCAGTGAATGAGACAGCTTAACTCACCAAACATATATATCTTCATGTTGTAGAGAGGGAAAAGACTGGTAAGCTTTTGAAAGAAGAGAATGAGGTCCTGCTGTTTGGCATATAATATGCACTTGTCTGTTTCAACAACTTGACATGGTCAAGTTATCATATATTAGTCATAATTAAAAATAGAATGCCTAAGATGGCAATTAGGGAATCACATGACATAGGCCCATATGACTAGGGTCTGGCAAGCTGACAAACAGTCGAGCCTGAGGTTGTTGGAGGTGATTCAGTGAGTTGGCTTTTATTTTTGAGGTTTCAAAAGTCTGTCTAAGCTTTAAAATATTATAGAGCCCTGGCCGGTTTGGCTCAGCGGTTAGAGCGTCGGCCTGCGGTCCTGAGAGACCCGGGTTCGGTTCCCGCTAAGGGCACGTACCTCGGTTGCAGTTTGTCCCCGGCCGTGGTCGGTTGTGCGGGTGGCAGCCACTCGATGTGTTCCTTTCACATCGATGTTTCTCTCTCTCTGTTCCTCTCTCTCCCTCCCACTCTACCTGAACAAAAAATGGAAAAATGTCCTCGGATGAGGATAAAAATAAATAAATAAATAAAATAAAATATTATAGAAACATTTAAGTAATACATATTAATGGTATAAAGTTTAAAAGGCACAAAAAGGTATACCATGCAAAAATATCTATTTTATGCCTGTCCTTTCAGCCACCCAACTCTCCTGATTTGAATTAAACATGGGTACCGGTTACTTGTTTATCTTCCCAATGACATTCTGGGCATATACAAAAACAAATTTCTTTCTTACATATTTCCCTTTTGTCCTCCCACACAAAAGTTACTGTATCACAGATACTGTTCTTTACCTTGTTTCTCTCTCTTTTTTTTTTAAGTCTTTTTTTTTCTTTATTGATTTGAGAGAGAGAGGAAGGGAGAGGGAGAGAGAGACAGAAACATCGATGAGAGAGAACATCGATTGGCCGCCTCCTGCACGCCCCCCACTGGGGATCTGGCCCACAACCTGGGCATGTGCCCTGACCGGGAATCAAACAAGCAACCTCTTGGTGCATGGGTCAACACTCAACCAGTGAGACACACTGGCTAGGCTAGTTTCTTTTTTTTAATCCTCGCCGGAAGATATATTTATTGATTTTAGAAAAAGAGGGAGAGGGAGAGGGAGAGAGAGAGAGAGAGAGAGACATAAATCAGCTGCCTCTGTACATGCCCCAACTGGGGATCAAAACCACAGCCTTTTGGTGTACGGGACAAAGCTCCAACGGAACCACCTGGCCAGGGTTACTTTGCTTCTTCTTGGTCAGCAATTTGACTTGGATATCATGCCATTTGAGTACATAAAGAGCTCATATGTAAGCATATATACATTATTTAGCATACATTTGTTGAGCATCTGCTAAATGTCAGGCCTATACTGCACATTGAGATACAGCAATAAATCAAACACAAAAACCTTAACCCTAGTGGAACTTCTATCACAGTGGGAAGAAACAGAAAAACAAATATGGCAACCATATGTTAAATGATGGAAAATGTTGCAGAGAAAAACAAAATATTCAACCCAGCTGAATGTACCCTAATCACTGAGGGACACATACACCAGGACAGTGGTCAGAGGAGGCTGAGTTAACAAAAGCCTAGGCAGGCCAGACCCAGGGAGCAGAACTGCTCAGAAAGTAAAAGCTGAGGCCTGAAGCAATTCAGGATCAGGGCACAGCTACAAAGCAGGGAGAGGATTCACTGCCCTTCTTCCAAACCAGCCAACTCTTCCTAAAACAGAAACCCCTGCCTGCTGACTGGGTACTGGGCCAGGGGGCCACTGCCGGAGCCAGGCAGTGAGAGAAGCTCGGACTCTGGGCATGAATTGGGTCCTGGACACTCTTGGTAAATGTGTCCTCCTGCTGGCTTGCCCCTGAACGAGGCTAAATACCAGACTGGGGGGAGGGAGGAATCAGATGGCACCCAGTCCTGGCGAAGCCCCCACTCAGTCTGTCCCCTGAGAGGTGGCAAGAGGGGGAAGGTGGGGCTCACTGAAGAGGGAGGTGACAGGTCCCTACAGCAAGACAGACTTGGACCTCTGCAGGAAGGAGCACAGGCAGGCTGACCTGGGCATCATGGAACAAAGCACTGTCTCCAGGCGGGCCAGCTTCAGAAAGGGCTGTCACCGGAAGAAGTGAGCGCCGTCACCCTGGGCTGACTATTCAAGCAGACAGCAGAGGGCCACTTTGGAAGGGGCCCATCAAGCTGCAAGAAGTTGGGCCCAGGACGCTTGGGGGCCCAGAGACCCGAAAATGCTCCGGTCCCCCCACATTTGGAGGGCAGACCCTGTCCAGCGTTGTGTGCCCTGGTCGGGTGGCTCAGAAATACCCCCAAGGGACTACAGGCCTTTCCTAAGGTTTCAGAAAAGGCAGCATTAGCCAGGATCAGCTCTCTAACTGGCATCTTACTTGCTCATCTCACTCTCGGTCTCCGGGCTCATGTAATGAATACCTGACACACAGCCTCCCACCAACACCCCGCCTGACCTCTCCCTAGGGATCAGTTCCCAGCTGTGCCTCCCTTCCTTTCCCCCACCACCCACTCACCCCCCAACAAAGCTGGGAGGCAAAATGAGCTTCCCCAGGGTATCTGCATTGCACCTTCTCCACCCACCCCCTTTTCCAGTGAGCTCAGGAAATCGGATTTAATCCACTAGGCCCCCGTTGCTTAGCGATGGAAGAGCCTGCTCCTAGCAACCGGGAGCCACAAAGATGCTGCGGAAAGAGGGGGCTGTCTGGGTCTTGCTGTTGCTCAGCTCCTGACTGCTGGCCTCCCTGATGTTTTGTTCATTGGCTACAGGCAGCCTTCCTGTCAGGGCTGCATCTGGAGAGGTTGATCTCTGAGGCAGCTGCTTGACCTCATTCCCCCCGTCCTGCCAGCCTGGAGCCCCTCTGAATCCCGCCTCCCAGGCCAGCAGGAGAGAGCGCCTGATCCCTGCCTGGGGGGGGGGGGGTGCGGGTGCTCTAAGAGGTGCACTCACCAAAGAGAGCCAGGTCACTGGCTGGGCCAGTACCTCCAGTCCTGCCTGGTGGGGGAAGAGGGGGGGAGCTGTGTTTTATTTTTTCATTTATTTTTTCGATATTTTGTTCAGATAGAGTGGGAGAGGGAGAGAGAGAGAAACATCGCTGTGAAAAGTACACATCGAGTGGCTGCCACCCGCCCGACCAACCAGGGCCGGGGACAAACTGCAACCGAGGTACACGCCCTCAGCGGGAACCGAACCCGGGTCTCTCAGGACCGCAGGCCGACGCTCTAACCGCTCAGCCAAACCGGCCAGGGCAGAGCTGTATTTTTATACCAGCCCATCTGGGCCTGAAGGGAGGCAAGGGACCAGACATGATACCTCCCCCTCTAAGACCGGGAGACTGAGCGTCAGAGGGGCTCAGGCCCACACCGCCTGTCTGTCGGGGACAGCTGGGTGCGAACCGATGCCAGAAGACGGGCCCCAACAGCCAGCACCCGGGACACTGCCCCGCCACTGTGCAAACCGCCGCTCCTGCGGCCCTGCCCCCAGGTCAGTGAGGACGGTTTCTCCACCTGAGAAGAGGCCTCCTGCCTCCTGTCTTCTGGGACGGTCCTGGCTCAGGGAGGACCCCGTGCAGGTGCTTCACTCCAAGGGCTGCTTCCCCAGAATTTTCCAGCGTGCAGTTCCAGAGTGTCCCGGGAAGCCCCGGGCGTCGGTGGGAAGGACGGGGCCTCGGCGCCCCTTCCTTGACCCGAGCGCAATCAGTTCGATAATAAAACGTACAAACTCTGGAAGAAAGACACCCGAGGCCTGCGCACCCCTCCCCAGGGGCTTTCCCCGCAAAGCGATACAGAGGGCGCTTGTTCAAGGCCAGGGCAGCAGCTGCCGGCCTCGCTGCGGCCACAGTGGTGCCCAGGACAAGAGGTGACCAGAAAGAAGAGTGGGCCGGCATGGCCTCGGTTGAGGAAAAACGAAAAACAAAAACAAAACCAAAAAAAAAAAAAAACAGCCCTGGCTGGTGTGTGGCCCAGTTGGTTGGGCGTCATCCTTTGCCTTGAGAGGTTGCTGGTTCAATTCCCGGCCTAGATGGACACGACATCTTTAAAGTGCTGAAGAATCATGTCCCCAGAGAAAATATCTTTCAAAAACGCAAGTGACACCCAGAAGCATGAAAGGGCTGTCATCACCAGGTGACCTGCACCACAAGAAATCCTGAAGAAAGTGCCAGCGGCAGAAGAAAATGACCCCCGATGAAAATACTTTTCCACAAAGGAAGAAAGGTACAGAAACTGTAACACAGCGGCTACATGTAAAGACTTTGTTTCTTGTTATTTAAAAGACACTCAACTGATTCAATAAAAGTAACAATGCACAGAAAGAAAGAGTGTCTCGGGAGAGGCCTCCTGCGGCGCTGGCTGTGGGCCTGGGTGCTACCAGGCCTCTGCCCTCACCACACCCCTCACTGGTCTGCACGGGATGCGCACCTGCCTCCCGGTCCTGCTGTGTGGCCTCCAGCCCTGAGGCGGCCCCCCAGGAAGAAGGCAGGACAGGGGGGACTGTGGGACGCTGGCACCCAGCAGGGATGCACACCCTTCTCTCCCCCGCTGGCCAGGCCCCTCGCAAGGAAAGCCTTCCCCTGGGCAACATCTTTGGACCTCCCCCCATTTGCTTCTCTACCCGCGGGTCCCCGCATCCCGTGCCTCCCTCCCAGGGAAAGAGCTCTGGCTCTGGGCTTCCATTGCCTGGCAACCGAACAGGCCGGCACCGGCGCAGATGCTGCCTAATGAGGGGGCTGAGATGAGGGGGTGGAATCTCCGCCTCCAGCATCACCCCTGCCAGCAGTGTCGCAGTGTCACAGTCACACACGTTCTCAAAGGGACGATTGCTGTTCTCCACAAGGAAAAGCTTCCCAGGGTTGAAAACAGAAGCCACACTGGGGTGACCCCTCCTTGATCCGCCCTTCCCATGTTCGCTGAAAGGCTCGTTATGCACAGTGTCCAGCTGATGCCCAGGAGAACGGCACAAGGAGGCCTTTGGGCACAACACCAGCATCAGCAACTACCAAGCCCTGGGCACACGGCACGTCATTGTGTCTGTATGTATTCAGCATGCAGTTTTGAAACATAAGAATTCTCTTTTTAATTTTGTAAATATGTTTTTACTGATATTTTAGACAGAGAGGAAGGGGGAGAGAGAGAAACATGGATCTGCCGCCTCCTGCACGCCCCCTACTGGGGATCGAGCGCACAACCCAGGCATGTGCCCTGAGCGGGAATCGAACCGGGACCTGCCAGTCCCTGGGACAGTGCTCAACCCACTGAGCCACAGCAGCCGGGCAGGGCAGACTTGTCTTTTTTACCATAAGGACAGTGTTATCATCACAGCTAAAGTAGTTAACAATAATTCTGTATTCGCAGCCAATACCCCATCCTGCCTTGTCAGTGTCATAAAGGGATTTCTTATTGCGGGGTGTCTGCGTCAGCCTGTAGGCACCATCTACACACCGACGAACAGATCCCCTTTCCGACACTGCAGTGGAGGGAGGGCTTTGCTCTGCTCTCTTTTGTTTTGTTCTGTTTTTATCCTCACCGAGGACATTTTTGCATTTCTCTTCAGACAGAGCAGGAGGGACAGGGCGCAAGAGAGAGACACACACACACACATCGATGTGAGAGAGACACATCGAGTGGCTGCCACCCGCACGACCCACCCGGGACCAGGGACAAACTGCCACCGAGATACGTGCCCTTCGCGGGAACCGAACCCGGGCCTCTCTGGAGCGCAGGCCGACGCTCTAACCGCTGAGCCAAACCGGCCAGGGCGGCTCTACTCTCTTAATTTCAGTAACCGGCGTGGGTGTATTAAACTGATAACAGACAGACTAACGGGAGGAAAAACAGGCCTTATTTATATATTCAACCTCCATATACACAGGAAAACTACTCGATGATACCCCAAAGGGGTGGTTGGAGTTTGGGGCACATCTACCGTCTTAATACTTGAAAGGGGGGACAGGCACTGGCGTGGACGATAACTGACTCTTTGGAGAGAGGCCTGGCCTGTCAGGACAGCAGACACTGGATGAGAACGTGTGTGATAGTGTTGGTCTGTGCTAGTGCGGGTGGTCTTTCTGTCTCCTTCAGGGCCACAAAATCCCCCTGCAGAAGGGACTTGGGGTACGTTTCACACACAGTCTACCTTCTGGGAGCGGCCCTGCCCTCAGAGGAATTGGGGCAGCCCGACTCCCCAGAAGTTGCTGCTGTCAGTCAGGTAAGGGGAGCCCCAGAAGGCTTTGCCCCTGTTGGCTGCTGGATCTCAATGAGTTCAGCTTAGTAATCTTTGTGCCGACTCTGGGGTTCCAAGTAGGTCTCCCCCAAGACACTGACATGTCCAGGAAGTGAAATGATCCTGAAAAGCCACTGGCCCCGGGCTCCTCCTGGCAGCGGTGAGCTGCGCCTCGCGCCGGGAGAGGCATCGTTAGCGCCCCGAGGAGGAGACTGGCGTCCAGGGCTGTGAAGGGAGGAGCTGGAGATCGCTCAGCTGCCCGCGCACCAGCCCAGGCCAGGGCGTCGTGTCCGGAGTCCCAGCGTGTGTTCCTGACAACCACCCTCTGCGCCCCACCTGTCCTCCCTCCAGAAAGGCGAGGGAAGGCCCCCGCTTGCCCCCACTTCCCAGTCCGAGTCCTACCCAGCCTCTGGCACAACCCCATGCGACCCACCTCCCTGAACGCCCTGGCCCATCTCTCCTCCGGGTGGCTGCCCGGGAGCGCACTGGAGCGGCCGTAGGCCTGTCTGCCCTGTGCCCAGAGGCTCCCCCAATGCAGGAACCTCGGGTGTGGAGATCTGTGACTCACCCAGAGCCATTTGGGAGGGGTCCCCCCTGCAGGGCAGGCACACTGCCTGCCTTAGTGAGAGGCCTCCCGAGGGGTGGGCTGGCTGTGCGGGGGGCTGGGAGGAGGGACCCAGGCCCGGCAGGCGAAGCCGCCTGGCATTGCAGAGCGACAGGGGTCTCTCTCGTCCTTGGAGGAGGCAGGGAGTGTCCAGGGGGCAGCTGGGCTTGGCAACCTGAGCACAGGGGCCTCTGGCCTCCCCTCCCTGCCATCAGCCATGCACCCTCTGAGGCCTGCGGAGCCCTCGTCTGTGCAGGAAAGACACCCCGCGAGCGGGCCAGGCTGCCCCGTGACTGGAGGCCTCCCCGCGCGGGGGAATGGAGTCGCTCTGGCTGCCGAGCCTTGGCAACAGGGCTGCTGCTCTGCTCTTTCGTTGTGCTGCTCTGTGACCCTGGACGGGCCACATCCTCCCTGGGGTCTCCCCTTCCGTATCTGTACAATGAAAGGCTGCAGCAGAGGGTCTCCAGGGGCCCATTAGCGTCCACGTTTCTATGATCTCCAGGAAGGGGAGACCCACGGCCTTCCTTGGTAAATGGTTGCTGGTCTCAATTAGCTTCGAGTCAGGAGGGTCTTCCTGCCTGTTTCCTACTGTCTCTGAGCCTTATTTCCTCTGGCCCCGGTCCAGGCCTGGAGAAGCATGTTGATTGTCCCAGAGGTACCTGGGTGGGCGTCAGGCATTTTCACCACCAGGCCTCGAGTCACAGGGGTGGGAGAGGGGGTGTGGCGGCCTCCAGCCCTGCTCTGATCCCCGAGGTGTTCAGAGGTGGTGGAGACGAGCCATCTGGCTCTGATGGGCTCCCTGCCCTGCCTGTACCCCAGCCTCCCCGGGTCCCAGGTAAGGAAGCAAAGACGGGTGGGGTCGTGCAGAGCTGGGACAGGGAGGAGCTTGGGGGCAGCACCAGCTAACTCAGGAGGTCACTTTCCTGGGCAGAGGTGGAGATGAAGACCAGAGCCAGTTCCCCAAGGAGCCGAGGTGTGGCGCTCACCGAGACCGGGCTATGACGCCCACCCGCAGGCGTCTCCTGGGTTCTCCGGGGGGGGACACAGGCACACACGCACATGCACACGCATGCTCGCCACAGGACAGGAGGTCACAGCATGTCTGGCTGCCAAGTGCCTGCGCTGGGGCACTGACTGGACCCCGCAACCAGTAGCCACCTGGTGGTCTGGCCCCTTCAGTTCTTCAGCAAACAGTGACCGAGTCCTTGGGCACCAAAGGTGAACCCCTGAGACGTGGGCCCGGCTCCCAGTCTCAGTCCAGCCAGGCGGGCACTGCCCACAGGGAGGTTCTCACCAGGGAGCTCCCCCAGGCCCAAGCAGGCTGGGGGTGCGGGGGCCCAGCAGAGCCCATGCGGGACTCAGGAACCAGTCCCGTGCTGCAGGCCCTGCCCTGGCAGTGCCCGTTGCTGGCGGAGTCGGTTCTGGGTCGTTGGGAAGGCAGCCCTGGGAAGCAACTGGTCAGGGCCGGCGCGTGTGGTCAAGGGTGCGGAGGACCTTCGGGAGGTTTTGTCATCTCAGTGAGAATTGGGCAAATTCTGGGGCTTGGAGGAGATGTGAGGCTCCCCTTCTTCAGAACAGGGGTTCTTGAAGGAGTGGGACCCCAAAGCTCACTGTTGAGGCTTCGGTGGCTCTTTGGAGCAAGACACCCTATGTCTTGGTGGTGATTGTGATGCGAAGTGTGCATTGTGGGGCCTCAGCAAAATGCAAAAGTTCAACTGTTCTGCAAAAGGCAGAGGTCTCATGTTTCCTTCTTCAAACTTGTTCCGTGGTTTGTCTTCCACTGACTTGGCAATTAACATAAGGGGCCTGGAGGAAGGCTGCCCCTTCTCTCCATACCGCTGCTGGTCTCCTGTGTATGTGGGAGGGAGTGACACGGGAGGGGGGCCTAAAACACAGAAAGATGTCCTATGGAGTCCAGATTCGCTGAGCTCAGTGACATGAAGAGATGTTTACGTGAAACTTTCAGGAAAAAAATAAGAAAATGCCTTGCTTTAGTTGCCTGGTCATTCCCCTTCTTCGGTTTGGGAATTTTCTTATTTGCAGGCCATTTGGTCAGTACTGAGCTTCTGAGGAGCTGTGTGCTTCCTGGAACAGAGAGGAAAGGACTGTCTGGTCCCTCGGGCACCCCCTCTCCCAGACTCTCCATCCCGGCGGGGATGTTGCCTCTTTGCCCCTGGCCCTGATGTGGGGCCTCTGCTCATGGAAAACAGTGGTCCAGGGGGCAACACTCCTTTGGGGCCCAGGTTTTACTTCCTTTAGGTTGAGCCCCACTGTTGTCAACCCTTGGAGGAGGGAGCTGGGATGTGAGGAGCACAGAACACAGGGTGTTGCTCCAGGGAACATAAGGGAATTCTGAAAGAATTTGTAAATTTTATTGAATTTATTGGGGTGATATTGGTTAATAAAATTATAAAGGTTTCAGGTGTACAATTCTACAATGCATTATTTGTATATTGTTATATTGTATTGTGTGTTCGGCACCCCAAGTTCAGTCTCCTTCCATCACCATTTATCCCCCCTTTACCGTCTTCTATTTTCCCTCACCCCCCTTCCCACTGGTAAATACCATGCTGTAGTCTGTGTTCTTAAATTTTGTTTTTTATCTTTGCTCAATCCCTTCATCTTTTTCACCCAGTCCCACAATCCCCTCGCCTGTGACAGCTGTCAGTCTGTTCTCTATGACTCGGTTTCTATTTTATTTTCTTCATTAGATTCCACATATAACTGCAATCATATGGTATCTGTCTATCTCTGACTGACTTATTTCACTCAGCATAATACTCTCCGGGTCCATTCATGCTGTCGCAAAAGGTAAGATTTCCTTTATACAGCTGAGTCATATTGCATTGTGTAAATGTACCACCACATTTTTATTCACCCTAGTGCCATAGGTGACTGAGAGCAGGGGGCAGGAGACAGTGGCTTGGAGGGGAGGTGGGCAGCGTCAGCCACAACACACCAAGGTCCCCATAGAGCAGTGGTTCTCAACCTTCCTAATGCCGCAACCCTTTAATACGGTCTCTCGTGTTGTGGTGACCCCCAACCATAAAATTATTTTCGTTGCTACTTCATAACTGTAATTTTGCTGTTATGTCTTAGGCAATCCCTGTGAAAGGCTCATTCGACCCCCAAAGGGGTCGCGACCCACAGGTTGAGAACCACTGCGATAGACACAGGTGACAAGGCCCCTCCCCACCCTGCTCACCCAGAGCAGGAACTGGGGCCCCCAGTGCCCAGAACACAGCCACTTCCTCAAAACCAGGTCCACCGGAGCCCGAGGGGGCAAACATCAACCCAGGGCCCGAGAGAAGAGCCTGTGGTGACATCTCTCCCCACATTTGAAGGCCTCTAGAGCCTGAGTCCCTTGCTTGAGGGTAGGCAGGGTGTTCGCACCCCTCCAGCCTCAGCCTGGGCACACCCAGGGCCTGGTACTCACAGAGGCCAAAGCTGGACACTCAGCCGTGGGAGGACCCTATCTGTCCCCCCCATGGCCCCAGCTGCGAGCTCAGGTTCTGGCCAATTTGGGTGCCAACGAGCATCAGCTGCACAGCCTGACCTGGTCTTCCTGACCCCAGCTGCTTCCACCCTGGTCTGGCTGGCTCTGCAGCTGGGGGCTACAGTGGCTGAGGCAGGAGCTGGCATTAGGAAGAGGAGCCCATGGGCCCCATTGCCCCCACTTACCCATCGCCTGGTACATGAAGCTCTCTTACCAGTGCACGACCTTCCTGAGGGAGGAGAAGGTGTGTGTGAGCAGTGTGGCTGAGCGCTGTGACAGGCAGATCCTCTACCCCTAGCCCTGTCAGCACTGCACACCTCACCCCATCTCCAGCATCTCCCCACAGACCCACCCCCCTGCACCCTGGTCTACTACTGGTCTGGAGACCAGTGGGGCTGCCTCTTGCTGGCCTGCTCCCTGGCCCTCTATACCCTCCTGCAGTCGGGCTGGCGGGCTGTCACCTTTTCCCTCAACACAGTTCCGATGGGTTGACAATTTTGCCACAAGGGCACCAGAGGACTGTGTGATGGAGACAGACATGTGGGTGACAAAGGTGACCATGTACCATGTGCACATGGTGCAGCATCAGGGTGTGCACCTGGCCATGCTGGAGTCACAGCAGCATGTGCTGTTGCTGGACTCAAACCTGCCCTCCCACCTCCTCGCCATCCCTTTGGTGCAGGCCTTTGACATCGGTTGGTGTACCTGCGGTGGGGCAGGGGTGGGGCTGGGGCAGCACAGAGGCCTTGTGCCCAGCTTGTGCCTGGTTCTGGTCTTTGTGTTCCTCTGGGAGGTGATGATGCATCAGGGGGAGTGGCCCCTCCAGTGTGATCCTTGCTCAGGGTACTGGCCTTTTACCTGGCTCTGTTTTCCTTGTGCTCCCACAGGTACCCCTGCTTCCCACAGGTACCCCTTGATTCCCCTTTGTCCACATTTCCCTGAGCTGCCTTCTGCCGATGCTCAGGGACTCACACTGGGTCATTTGGGGGCCGGACAGGACAGAGGCTGGGTGGCTCCCTCACCTCTGAAGCCTAAGCTGGGGTGGAGGTCCTCCCATATTGTTCCGGCCAAGGTGGCTTTTCAAGCCCCAACTGTGACTCTCCTTGGTCCTGACCCTGCCAAGGGCTGAGCTCTGTGTCCCAGCTGCACCCCCACCCCCACCCCCCCCCGCATCCCATGGGCTGCTGGGCTGTGCCTGAGCCTCCATGTGTTGTTTGGCTGTGAGCACCCCAGTCACCCTCTGTGGGCAGCCTTGGCCTCCCTGATGCTTGTCCCAGGGTTCTCACCAGGCCACCAGGGAGCAAGGTCCTGCCCTACAGAGGGCTCTGGGTCTAGCGGCCTTAGGCCAGCAGCCCCTCCTCATGCAGGCTGAGCTCCACGGAGTACGGAGAGCTGTGTGAGAAGGGCCGGGTGCCCATCTGCAGCATGGCCAATGTGGCCATCCGCCAGAGCCTGGGCGACCTTTCCCTGGAGACGTTCGCCTCCCCGGTGGAGGTCAACCCCGCATGCTCAGTGGTCCCTAAAAGCCAGGTGGAGCTCCGTGGGGGAAGGGGGTCGTTTTCCACTGCTGGGATCCCATTGGCCGGGTCCCCATGGGGGGACGGGGGATCCTTCAGGGGTGTTTCGGCTGGGCTCCTATGGCCCTCTTGGGCCACCTGCAGGAGCTGGAGGCATGCATTGGCTGCATGTGGACATGTGCCAGTGTGAGGCTGGTGAAGACTTGCCAGGAGGTGGCTGAGGGCTAGCGCCAACTGTCACTGCTACCCATGTGGTGTCTCAACTGCATGGGCAAGTGGTTTTCCAGCTGCCAGAACCCACAGCACCTGACACTGGCTGGCCAGCTGTGTGCCCCGCCCCACCTGCTGTGCATCTTCTGCATGCTGGGTGCCTGCACCATGTGCTGGGTTCACCAGGCCAGGGCGGAGCAGCAGTCAGGTGGGTCCTGCCAGCCCTGCCATGGACCAGCTCAGGCCTTGAGGAGTGGCCAGGCCTCCAGGCCCAGGGCTCCTCACCCAGCTGCACAAAGACAAGGGCTTTTCTTTAGAAGGAAGTTGCCTGCTGACGTTTGGGCAGTGGCAGTGGCAGTGGCAGTGGCAGTGGGATGGGTCTTCAGGACCCCACCTCCATTTCCCAATTTTCTGGGTATGGGTAGGTACAGACCACAGAGCATGGCTTGAGCCCATCTCCAGAGTATTCTGGGACCCCTGAGCTGTCTTGGAGAGACCCTGGGGTCTGCCCTAGATGTCCCTGACCTGGGCCCCTTGCCTTTATTGTATGCAGCACATCTGCCCCTTGGTTACACACCAGACCCAGACTCATCAAGACTGGCTGTGGTTGGTCCCCTGATTCTGTCCCCAAGCTGGATGCTAGCCCCTCAGAAGCTGCTCTGAGGGCCTGGGGCAGGGCCTGACAGCAAAGGGGACACCTGGCGTGCCACTCCAGGGTGAGAGCACCACCTGGGGCTTCCTGGTGGCTGCTCCTGGACACAGTGGTCCGTACGCATTCCCTGCCCATGGAGACCTCGGGCAAGCGATTGGGTGCTCTCGGTCACCTATTCTTTAGCTGTGTGCTCCTGGGCTCGCTCATTCCCTGCGGGGTCATTACCTATGTGCCTTCTGCTGCTCCCAAGAGTCCAGAAAACAGCCAAGGTTTAGATTCCTTGCAGGGGAGGCTCTGAGATGAAAACCAAACACCACAGTGATATCCTATATCCACACAAGCGTGTCGGGATGCAGCACAGGACCAGCCACAGTCCCGCAGGACCCACCTGGTTCAGAAGGGGACATGCCTAGTGGTCAAGGTGTCTTAACAATTTCTGGGGTGTAGGTGGGGAGTGGGGAGGGCAGTGCCAGGGCCCAGCTCTGACAGGCATGGGTGCTGGAGCCCTCACACTCATCACCCTAAGCCCCCCCCCCCCCTAGAACTGGACATTTTAAGCAAGGGTGAAGGTCCCAGTTGATTCAACTCACCTAAGGCTGTGCCAAACCCCAGGGATTTGAGAGCAGAGAATTTGTGGGCCCTTGGGGTGCTCAACAGGTGAAGGCATTAGAGGGGACAGCCAGGAGGCACTCCCAGCCTCAGCCTGGAGGCTCAGATGCTGCCTAGGGAAGACCAGTATGGGTTTTTTTTTACCACAAAAGGATGTTACTTAGTTTTATAAAGATAAGTCTATTGTGGCTGAAGTTAAATATGCTTTCTCTAAATGGAATATTTGGTTTTGCCTGATACCCAGCTTTGGTACTCACATCAACATGGGTGTCTTGTTCAGAATAAGGAAGAAAAGAGAGGCAGGTGCTGTAAGAACCTTCCCCTCTGATTTCCCAGCTGGGGAATGGAGGTTGCAAAATCCACCTTCCAGGGAATCTGTGAGATGTGGATGAAAAGGGGCCGCATAATAAACCTGACAAGCCCAGGGGAGGCCTCTGTTGGTGGCCTTGCAAACTCAGAGACCTAAAGTAACCACATAGGATGGTCCGAAATGAAAACTTTTTCACTAAAAGCAGTTAATGGCAGGTAGTCATGTCCTAGGCTAGAATCTTCCCTGACAAAGGTCAATCTTTACCTTAACTGAGCCTGTCTGTCCTCTTTTGCATCTACGATAATATACTTTTAGAATGTCAGGGTAACTCTCCTTTTTCCAGACCCCTCAGGGCACAACCAGTGGTCCGGAGCAGAGACTACAAATCCTCTCATTGTTATTTTTATTGTGTTAATTGTTGACTATTCACTATCCTGTACCCACCTATGTAAAAGATGTATGTCTATCATTTTACTTTTATCCAATCCCAGAGGTCCCTCTCTCCAGCTTTGCTTTCTCCTGACTCCCTAATCTATCACCAGTGGATTTCATGTAACCCACTTATGTTGTCTCTTTTGATTGTAATGTATAAAATAATGTGCAAGCCCTGGCCAGTCTGGCTCAGCAATAGAGTGTTGGCCCGCTGAAGATTGGGGGGCCAAACAGTAGACTTTATGGTTGATGTAGGGGCTGAACACTCTGTAGTGATGAGAAGGCAAGCCAGGTGCAGCCCCTTAGGCAATGCAGCGACCCCACCCTTGACTTTTGTAATTCCCATTCAGAGGAACTAGGCAATCCCAAAATGCTGGGAGGCTTATCATGTATAAAAGGCATCTGGAATCTAGGCTGGGGGCTCAGCCTTTGGAGTTGACTCAACTGAGAGCACCAATGTGCATTAAACAGTCCTTTTCTAATCCTCCGAGTGCATGCAGTCTGTCTCTTCCCGCCGACCAAATTTCTGCCACAACACCCCCACTGATCAAATTCAAAGGGGATATAAAAGAACTGGAAAATCAAAAACAACTACAAGGACTAGGAGAAACCATTCTTGAGGTACATAACTGGGTAACAGATAGAATACTCATTTCCCTGGGAATAACTCTACACCCCCCCCACAGACCAGGGGACCGAGTCTGGATAAAAGACTGGAAAAGGGAACCCCTCAAACCAACCTGGAAAGGGCCTGTTTAGTTGTACTGACCACTCCCACAGCTCCCAAGCTTGCAGGTCTGAATACCTGGATCCACCACTCAGGGGTGAAGGCAGCTCACCTGCCACACGACAACCAACCTGCCTGGAGAGTGACCACTAGCGAGTCTCTACAGGTCTCCCTTAGGAGGACAGTAAAACCTGCTGATCTGCCTACGCTAAGAGCCTGAGGACTCTGCCAGTAGACTTGATGGCCATCACCTGCTGGACTGGTCCCAGCACTGGACTCTGTATCCTTAGCAGCCTTACAGGATCAAGTAGACTCCTTAGCAGCAGTAGTATTACAAACAGAAGGGGTTAGACCTGCTGATTGCTGAAAAGGAAGGAATATGCTGCTTCTTAAATGAAGAATGTTGCTTTTATGTTAATCTGTCAGAAATAGAGACATGGCCCAGCACTTAAAGGAATAAATACTGGGCATCTTGGGTACTCCCATTAGCTGGTCCTCTCTTAATGCTTTTTATAGTGCTCCTGTCTGGCCCTTGTATTCTCAACATGCTAACCTGTTTCATTTCAACTAAGGACACCCCACTACTCTCCTCTGGACAGTGAAGAACTCTAGCTGATGCATCCCGCCCCTTCAACGCTCCTATTCAGCAGGAAGCAGTCAGAGAGATCGTCGCCCCTCTTCATCATGCGGCACTAAGGGAACTCCCTGTCCAAGATGTTCTCTAAGTCTGCTAGGAGCAGCTTGAGAATCAAGAGGGGAGAATGAGAAGGCAAGCCTTCTGTAGACAACCCCCTTAGCTCGCAGTGCAGAGACCCCACCCCTGGTTTTTGTAATCCCCTTATATCCACCAACCACCTAAACTACAGTGGAACTAGAAAGCCCCCAAATACCCAGAGGCTTATGTATAAAAGGTGGCTGGAACCTGGGCTCGAGGCTCATCCTTTGGAGGTGACTCTGCTGGGCCAGCACCATTGCACATTAAACAGTCATTTTCTAATGTTCCAAATGCATGCAGTCTGTCTCTTCCCACTGACCGAATTTCTACCACAACACTTATGTTGACATTTACTTGGCCTAGTGCAGCAGGACTCCAAAGAAGCTCACCCAGGACCACCCCGTGGACATAGATCTGGTGCTAGGATCCAGAAAAGGGCCCACTGAGCCCGCTGGCTCTCCACCCATCAGGTGAACCTGGGTGAGTTGTCTCTTGGATCCAGGACCTTCCATTGCTTGTGGTATGGGGTCTGACTTTATCTGAGCTGTTCCTAAAGAATCCTCAAGGTGGCGCTAAATAATAGGAGTTGAGATGGATGGATGGTTTTGATTTTGGATTTTCAATTGGAATTATTGAACAGCAGTATGAACAAAGCCTTTTGTTGAAATGAGAGCCTGAACTCGAGCTCTGTGGAGGTGTCAGAGGTCATTCCTCATGACAGGCAGGGGCCCTATAGGGAAATTCCAACTCAACTATAATTAAACAATTGAATCGTCCAGAGACACTCATACAAAGGTTGGTCACCAAGTGCTCCGCGCCCTCACCACTGTATTAGATAGCCAGGGAGAGAAACTGAGACACACATCAGAGGGTTAAATGCAACTCAAGTGGGGAGAGCTTCATAGAGCTCAACCCATAAGCAGCACACTTCAACCCTCTGCATAGCATCCCTAGAAAATTTGCAGATATAAAAAAAAAAAAGTATAATTAACATAAGAAGTTGTGTCTCCAAGGCCGAAACTCCCAGACCTCAGCCCTAATTAATACTCCTGATAGGAAGCCTTTACTTGCAAGTGCTTTACAAATGTTGGAAGATTTAACTAGAACTAATAGCAACTTAAAATGGCCAAAATACAGTTGTCTTTGTATGCCTAAATTAATTTTTTGCATACAAAAAATTTGAAATAATGTTAGCTCAAAAATTAAACTGAATAACCCTGGCAGAGTAGTTCAGTTTATTAGAGCAACTAAGGTTATGGGTTTGATCCCCAGGTCAGGGCACATACAAGAAATAAAAATTTAAACTGAATGAATGAATGAATGGAAAGTGTATCTTGATTTGGAAATTAGAAATTCTAAGAGAAGCACAGATAAATTTTTTTTTAACTTTTTTTTTTTTTTAGAGAGAGAGAAAGGGACAGATAGGGACAGATAGAAACATTGATGAGAGAGAACATCAATTGGCTACCTCCTTCATTCCCCCCACTGGAGATTTGGCCCACGACCTGGGCATGTGCCCTGACCGGTAATCGAACCGGCGACCTTTTGGTGCATGGGTCAATGCTCAACCACTGAGCCACACTGGCTGGGCACACAAATAAATTTTTTTAAATTAATAAGAAATTTTAGAGACTGTGAACTAAAGAAGGCTTCTGAAGCTAATAAATGTCTATACCCCATTCCTCCTCCTATAGCTTCTCCACTATATCCTTTGTTCTCTGAGCTTCCAGGTCTGGACTTGCCCTTTCCCTCCCTTCTATCTCCTTCACGACCACTCCCTACCAACTTAAGCAAAAATGAGAATAGGAATTCTTACAACTCTCTTTGGAGAAAAGCTGGTCTCAGCCAGAGAGGAAACAGCAATTGTCCCCTGATTTTCTCTGGGACCCTGATCAGCTCATAAAGAAATTTAACTGTTAGAACATGTAATCTTGGCTATTGTAACCTATTCCAATTGATATACCTACTGGTTTCTGGACACAAAAGCCACGTAATTACTATATAAGGTTCACAGGAAAAACCCTTGTAGAGAAGTCTGTCCACCAGTACAGAAGAAAAGGAATGTTGTTCTAAGAAAGTGTAAAACAAAGAAACATAAGATAGATTGTGCGGTAAAGAAGTTTTCTTTGAAAATGTAAAGCTTTGCCTGAGAACCGAAGGATAAGGGGCAGTCAACCCAAGACCCTGCAGCAAAGGAGAGGTCTGAGGGTGAAGGTATTATTTATTTATTGACTCTTTAGAGAGTTAAGAAGGGAGAAGGAGAGAGGAAGAGAAACATCCATGTGAGAGCAAAACATCGATTGGCTGCCTCCTGCATGCCCTCTACAGGGGATGAGCCCACAACGCAGGCATGAGCCCTGACCAGGAATTGAACTGGGACCTCTCAGTCCATGGGACTGAGCTCAATCTACTGGGCCACACCAACCAGGGCTACTTTATCTGTTCTTAACCACACCTAACTAAGCTGGTGTCGTTTCTGTGCAAATGGTAGGGATATCTAATTATAGCAATTTGGAAAATAATGATTTTAAGGAAACCCCCCTCTACAAGACGAAGTTAACACTTGTTACAGGACTTTCCAATGCAACCTCAGGCCTTTTTCAGTCACCAATATCCCTAGTACACAAGCTGGAATTAAGCCAAATATTTAAGATTGCTTTTTATAAGGGACTTATAATTCCATGTACAAGCCCCTGTAATTCTCTTATCCTTCCAGTAAAGAAACCAAATGGAAAAAAATGGAGATTTGTACAAAATCTCAGAGCTATAAATAAGCTAGTCATTCCCAGATATTCTGTAGTTCCACCCACATACCTTTTTATCAGCCATGCCTGTGGACTGCCAATACTTTTCTTCAAAAAATTTTTTTTCTTCTTCGTTGATTTGAGAGAGAGAGAGAGGAAAGGAGAGGGAGAGAGAGATAGAAACACTGATGAGAGGGAATATCGATTGGCTGCCTCCTGCATACCCCCACTGGGGATTGGGCCCACAACCTGGGCATGTGCCCTGACTGGGAATTAAACTGGCAACCTCTTGGTGTATGGGTCAATGCTCAACCACTGAGCCACACCAGCCGGGCAGACTGCCAATACCTTTCAATAATAAGTTCACGTAATGCCTTTTTCAGCATTCCAGTAGAAAGACGGTCAATACCTCCTTGCTTTCACCTGGGAAGATGACAAATTTACTTGGATAGTAATTCCCCAGGGAGATTGTCTTAGACACTATAAGGTAATTTTAATGATGTTAAACTTTCTATACATTCCAGTCTGATCCAATATGTGAATACTTAATTTTATACTCCAGAAAAGTACTATATTCCCCAAAAGACACAATACGTCTATCACAAAAGCTAGGTATAAATGGACACAGATATGAAATAAGCAGCTCTGATTCTGTTTACCCAGGTAAACTACTTTGGTTATGTAATATCTAAAGATGGGATATTAATTAACTCTGAAAGACTGAAGAATCCTGTCTTTCCTCTTCCAAAAAAATACAGCAAGAAAGCAGCATAGAGGATTCCTGAATTTGATGGAATATTGTCACCATTGGTTTCCAAATTTTTTATTAATGGGACAGCCATGACATATCTTATTAAAATCAAATTGACCTACCAGCTTGTGATGGGCAGGGGCTGCTTGGAGCTGGCATGCAGCATATTAGAAGACATAAAGGGGTCCTCAGACCACAAAGCCTGAGAACTACTGAATTAAAGAATTACCTTCAGAGGGATATAAAAATGGTGGGGGAGTGAATGGAAGCTACACAGACTGTCTCCCAGGACCAAACTGGAGTTTCAACTAAAAGAAAGACATGTCATCTGGAAAACCAACTGAAGAGCAGCTGGAAAGAGCCCTTATAAGCAGGGACATCAAGAGGACCTCACACCGAGACTGGTAGGAGCTGTGGAGGCGTGAGAGGGCTGTCTCAGCTGTGAGCAGTTCCCTCTGAGAAGTGGGGGGTTGAAAGCCCTGCCAGCTCCCCAGCACAGAGGGGCAGAGCAGGGAAAGGTGCCCACATAACACCTGGCTGAGAAAATCACCGGAGCAGGGGTTTTGTCCAGCAAGGAACACCAACACTTCCCTGAAGGGCCAGTGCACTAAATTACAGCTACAGCCACTCACCTTGGGCTCCAGCAGATGGAGGACAGACTGGGCTGAAGCTGTGTGAGGAGAGTCAGGGGTTCGTGGTACTGTGGAGAGAGCTGAGAAGGAGGCCATCAGGAACTCTATGCTGAGTGACTCCCCCACAGGACAGTAGCCATTTTACTCTAAGAGCCCCCTCCCAGAGCACCAAAGCCTGGGGGAGAAGCAACTGCCCCTCCCTTGGGAATTTAACATTACCTGTCCCAGAGAAGTGCAACCTGAGGCTCGTTAACAGCTAGAGACAACCTGCCAACCAGTAGGAAGAGAAAAGCCTCTGAAAGCTTTGAACTTTGGTCCTGGCTGTCAGTGGTGAGGATCATGGCTCTGAGGACTGAGCTGTGAAGGCTGAGGCCTGAGTGTCAATGCTGAGCCCTTCCCTCATCCTTCATTAGCCATCTCAGTCAAGTAGACCCATTAGAGTTGCTTTAGCTTGAGGGAGAAGCAACTGCCCCTCCCTTGGGAATTTAGCATTACCTGGCCCAGATAAGTGAAACCTGAGGCTCATTAACAGCCAGAGACTACCAGCAAGCCAGGATGCAGAGATGAGATTCTGAAGGCTTTGAATCTTGGGCCTGACCCTTGGTGTTGGGTGTCTTGGCTCTGGGGACTGAGCTGTGAAGGCTGAGGCCTGGATCCCTGCACTGAGCCAATAACCCACACTCCAGAAACCACTTTCTTCTCGAAGCAACTTTACCCCAAGGGGAAAAAATTACCCCACCCATTGGAAATCCTCTTACCCTGTCCACCTGAGGGTTTTTCCATTCAGGTGAGGGCTACAACCTGAGGCTCATTAAGTAACTAAGACTAATAGCCTGCAGGCATAAGCTCGTGGATAATTGAATTTTTGCTTGGCCTCTGACTCTACCCAGAAAAGTAAGACTAGACATTGGTATTTAACAAGGTCCCTTCCATACTCATCCAAACCTAGTAGAGGGAGCCACAATCAGCAGAACACTGACACTCACAGGGAAAATTTGGAAGGCTACAAAATATGCTGAGACAGCCAAAATGGTGAAACACAAACCAATCCCAAATGAAAGAACAAGAGAGTTCAACAGAAGGGATACATGAAATGGGATTAAGCAAATTATCAGAGGTAGAGTTCAGAGTCATAATTATGAGGAAGCTTAACAGCAAAAGTAAAGATATAGAAACAATGAAAATCAACCAATTGGAAATGAAAAAACACCAAGCAGAAATGAAAAATGACATAGCAGAAATAAAGAACACATTGAAAGGAATAATCAGCAGATTAGAGGAAGCTGAGGATCGAATCAGTGAATTAGAAGACAGGGTAGAAAAACTCATCCAATCAGAGAACCAAAAAGAAAAAAAAATTATAAAATAGGAGGACAGTTTAAGAGAGTTGTGGGACAATATGAAATGTAACAATATCTACATCATAGAAGTTCCAGAAGGAGAATAAAATGAGCAAGGGTTAGAGAATATATTTGAAGAAATAGTGACAGAAAACTTCCCTAACTTGGTGAAGAAAAAAGACATGCAAGTTCAGGAAACACAGACAGCCCCAAGTAAGAAGAGCCCAAACAGGCCTACACCAAGACACATAATAATTAAAATGCCAAAAATCAAAGACAAAGAGAGAATCCTAAAGGCAGCAAGAGAACAGCAACAGATTACCTACAAAGGAGCCCCATAAAGCTATCAGCTGGTTTCTCAACAGAAATACTACAGGCCAGAAGGGAATGGCATGAAGTATTCAAGGTAATGAAAAACAAGGATCTGAATCCAAGATTACTCTATCCAGCAAGGTTATCATTCAAAATAGAAGGTAAAATAAAGAACTTCCTGCCCTGGCTGGTTTGGCTCAGTGGTTAGAGTATCGGCCTGCAGTCCAGAGAAACCCGGGTTCAGTTCCCACTAAGGGCACGTATCTCGGTTTCACTTTGCCCCTGGCCTTGGTTGGTCGTGCAGGTGGCAACCACTCGATGTGTCCCTTTCACATTGATGTTTCTCTTTCTTCTTCTTCTTCTCCTTCTTCTTCTTCTTCTTCTTCTTCTTCTTCTTCTTCTTCTTCTTCTTCTTCTTCTTCTCCTCTCTCCCTCCCTCCCACTCTATCTGAACAAAAATTGGAAAAATATCCTTGAGTGAGGATAAAAAAATAAATAATAAATAAAATAAAATCTTTATTTAAAAAAAAAGAACTTCCCAAACAAAAAAAAAGGCTAAGGGAATATATTAACACCAAACCAGCACTACTAGAAATGTTAAAAGGACTGCTGTAATAAGCAGCAGAAATAGAGAGAGAAACATAGCCATAATAAATAAAAATGGCAATAAATAGTACATATCAATAATAACCTTAAATGTAGCTAGATTAAATGCTCCAATCAAAAGATACAGAATAGATGAATGGATAAGAAAGCATGACTCAAAGAAAAAAAATTTTCCAAGCAAATGAAAATGAAAAAAAAAAAAAGCTGGCATAGCAATACTCATATCTGATAAAATAGACTTTAAAATAAAGGCCATAATAAGAGACAAAGAAAGCCACTACATAATATTGAAAGGATCTATCCAACAGGATGGTATAATCTTGGTAAATGTATATACACCCAACATAGGAGCACCTAAATATATTTTTAAACTTCTGGAGGACTTCGAAGGAGAAAACGACAGCAATACAATTATAGCAGGAGACTTCAACATCCCACTGACATCACTGGATAGATCCTATAGACAAAAAATTAACAAGGATACAGAGACTCTTTAGAGTCTTATGATGCACTAGATCAAATGGATTTAATAGATATCTGCAGAGAATTACATCCCAAAACTAGAGAATTCACATTCTTCTCAAGTGCACATGGGACTTTCTCAAAGATAGACCACATGTTAGGACACAAACTAAGTCTCTACAAGTTCAAGAAGATTGAAATCATATCAAGCATCATCTCAGATCACAATGGCATAAAACTAGAAGTTAATTACAATAAAAACACTGAAACACATGGAGGCTACCTAGCATGTTATTGAACAATGAATGGGTTACCGATGAGATCAAGGAAGAAATAAAAATATTCCTGGAAATCAATGAAAATGAACACACAACAACACAAAATCTATGGGATGCAGTGAAAGCAGTCCTGAGAGGAAAGTTCATAGCACTATAGTCCTACCCTGAGAAACAAGAAAAATTTCTAATAGACTATCTAACCCTACAACATAAAGAACTAGAAAGTAAACAAAAGGAAAAACCCAGAGCAAATAGGAGAAAAGAAATAGTAAAAGTCAGAGTGGAAATAAATGACATTGAGAATAAGAAAACAATTTAAAAGATCAATGAAACAAAGAGCTGGTTCTTTGAAAAGATAAATAAGATTGATGAACCTTTAGCCAGACTCACCAAGAAACAAAGAGAGAGGACCTAAATAAACAAAATCAGAAAGGAAAGAGGAGAAGTAACAACTGACGCCACAGAAACACAAAGGATTGTTTAAAAAAATACTATGAACAATTATACACCGACAAATTGGACAATCTAGGTGAAATGGACAAATTTCTAGAATCACACAGTCTCCCAAAACTGAACCAGGTAGAGACAGAAAACTTGAACAGACCAATAACAACTAAGGAAATTGAAGATGTAATCAATACACTGCCAGCAAACAATAGCTGGGGCCCAGACAGCTTCACAGGGAAGTTTTACTGCACAGCATATTTCACAGACCCATTCTCTTCGAACTAGTCCAAAAAGTGCAAGAAGCAGGAAGACTTCCAAACTCTTTTTGTGAGTCTAGTATAATCTTAATTCCAAAACCAGATAAAGACACTACAAAGAAAGAAAACTACAGGCCAATGAACCTGATGAACATAGATGCCAAAATCCTTAACAAACTATTAGCAAATTGGATCCAGCAATACTTAAAAAAATTATTCACCGTGACCAAGTGGGATTCATCCCAGGGATGCAAGGCTGGTACAATATTCACAAATTAAGAAATGTGATACACCACATAAACAAAATAAAAGATAAAAATCATATGATCATATCAATAGATGCTGAAAAAGCATTTGACAAAATCCAACAACAATTTCTGATAAAAATGCTCAGTAAAATGGCAATAGAGGGACCATATCTCAAAATAATAATGGCCATATAAGAAAGACCTACAGCCAACATCATACTCAATGGGCAAAAACTAAAAGCATTTCCCTTAAGAACAGGAACAAGACAAGGATGCCCACTTTTGCCACTTTTATTTAACATAGTACTGGAAGTCTTAGCCACAGCAATTAGACAAGAAGAAAAAAATAAAACGGATCCAAATTGGAAAGGAGGAAGTGAAACTGTCATTATTCACAGATGACATGATATTATACACAGAAAACCCTAAAGACTCCATCATAAGCCTACTAGATTTAGTAAATAAATTTGGCAAAGTAGCAGGATATAAAATTAGCATCCATAAATCAATGGCATTCTTTTTATAAAATATGTTTTTATTGATTTTTTTAGAGAGAGAAAAACATTAATGTGTGAGAGAAATATCAATTGGCTGCCTCCTGCACACCCCCTACTGGGGATCAAGCCCTCAACCCAAGCATGAGCCCTGACCAGGAATTGAACCGGGATGATGCTTAATCCACTGAGCCACAATGGACAGGCAACAACTCAATGGCATTCTTTTTTTTTTTTTAATCCTCACCCGAGGACATTTTTTCATTTTGTTGTTGTTGTTGTTGTTCAGATAGAGTGGGAGGGAAAGAGAGGAAGAGAGAGAGAAACATCGATGTGAAAGGGACACATCAAGTGGCTGCCACCCGCATGACCCAACAAGGGCCAGGACAAACCAAGGTACATCCCCTTAGCAGGAACCAAACCCGGGTCTCTCAGGACTGCAGGTCGACGCTCTAACCACTGAGCCAAACTGGCCAGGGCTCAATGGCATTCTTATACACCAATAATGAACACTCAGAAAGGGAAACTAAAAATAAAATTCCATTTACCATTGCAACAAAAAATAATAAAGTACCTAGAAATAAACTTAACCAAGGAGAAAAAGATATGTTCTCAGCAAACTACAGGACATTGGAAAAAGAAATAGAAGAATATATTAAAAAGTGGAAACATATACCATGTTCATAGATCGGAAAAATCAACATCATTAAAATGTCCATACTAACCAAAGCAATCTACAGATTCAGTGCAATCTCTGTTAAAGTACCAACGGCCCTGGCCGGTTTGGCTCAGCAGTTGGAACTTTGGCCTGCGGGCCAGAGAGTCCTGGGTTCAGTTCTCACTAGGGGCACGTACCAAAAAAACAACAACAACAAAATAATAAAGTACCAATGGCATATTTCACAGATCTAGAACAAATACTCTAAAAGTTTATATGGAACCATAAAAGACCCCGAATAGCCACAGCAATCCTGAAAAAGGAGAACAAAGTGGGAGGAATCACATTACCAGATTTTAAGTTATACTACAAACCCATCATAATCAAAACAGCCTGGTACTGGCACAAGAACAGGCATATAGATTAATTGAACAGAACAGGGAACCCAGATAGTGACCCAAGACAGTATGCACAATTAATATTCAACAAAGGAAGCAAGAATATACAATGGAGAAAAGACAATCTCTTCAATAAATTGTGCTGGGAAAATTGGACAGTTACATGCAAAAAAATAAAACTAGACCACCAACTTACACCATACACAAGAATAAACTCAAAGTGGATAAAAGACTTAAATGAAATCATAAAAATCCCATGAAACCATAAAAATCCTAGAAGAAAATGTAGGCAGGAAAATCTCAGACATTATATGAAGCGGAATTTTCACTGATATAATGCTTAGGGCAAGAGAAACGAGGGGGAAAAGTAATAAATGGGACTACATCAAACTAAAAAGTTTCTGCACAGCAAATAAAATTAGCATCAAAATGAAAAGGGAACCCACTCTCTGGGAGGACATATTTTGCCAACGATACATTGGATAAGGGGTAAATATTCATAATATATAGAGTACTCATACAACTCCACAAAAGGAAGACAAACAATCCAATTAAAAAATGGGCAGAGGACCTGAATAGATACATCTCCAAACAGGACATACAAATGTCCAGGAAACATGTGAAAAAATGCTCAAGAACTCTAATCATCAGAGAGATGCAAATTAAAATGTCTATGAGATATCACCTCACACCTGCCAGAATGGTGACCAACAACAAATCCTCAAACAACAAGTGCTGGCAAGGATGTGGAAAAAGGGGACACAGTACACTGCTGGTGGGAATGCAGACTGGTGCAGCCACTATGGAAAACAAGATGGTGTTACCTCAAAAAATTAAAAATTGAACTTCCATTTGATCCTGTGATCCCACTTCTAGTAATATACCCTATGAAGCCTGAAACATCAATCAGAAAGAATATATGCAGCCCTGTATTCATAGCAGCGCTACTTACAATAGCTAAGATCTGGAAACAGCCCAAGTGTCCATCAGTAGATGGGTGGATAAAAAAGCTGTGGTACGTTTACACAATGGAACACTATGCAGCTATAAGAGAGATCTCTTACCCTTTGAGGCGACATGGAGGGACCTGGAGAGTATTATGCTAAGCGAAACACACCAGTCACAGAAAGACAAGTACCACATGATGTCACTTATTTGTGGAACATAACGAACAAAATTAAGATGTCGACCAAAAGAGATCCAGAATCATGGAAGTAGGGAACAGACTGACAAACGTCAGAGAGGGGGGTGGGAGGGATGGAAAGAGATAAAGCGAAGAACTTATATACATATATGCACAACCAATCAACACAGACATTAGGTTGGGGAAAGCAGAAAGGTGGTGGGAGAGGGAAAGAGGGGGTCAATAGGGAAAAAAGGGGGACATCTGTAAAACTTTGAACAATATAAATAAATAAATAAATAAATAAATAAATAAATAAATAAATAAAATTGACCTGATCCAATCCAGTGGAATCCAGGAGGGACACAAGCTATAAACTCTCTAAAGAAGTATCTATCTAAAGATTCCACTCTGGCACACCTTCATTGTAGAAATCTTAACTAAAAAATAGAGAGAGCCCTGGCCGGTTTGGCTCAGCGGTTAGAGCGTCGGCCTGCGGTCCTGAGAGACCTGGGTTCGGTTCCCGCTAAGGGTGCATACCTTGGTTGCAGTTTGTCCCCGGCCTTGGTCGGTCGTGTGGGTGGCAGCCACTCGATGTGTTTCTTTCACGTCGATGTTTCTCTCTCTCTCTCTCTCTCTGTTCCTCTCTCTCCCACTCTACCTGAACAAAAAATGGAAAAATGTCCTCGGGTGAGGATAAAAAAAAAATAGAGAGAGAGCATCATAGACAGACCTATAGGCTATTATAGTCAACAGCTAGACTCAGTAGCCCAAGGGCTCCCTCTCTGTAGTACAGCCACTTCTGCCATAGGTATGTTGTGCAAACAAACAAACAAAAAAAGATAGTTATGGGTTCTCCTTTGTTTATGTTCTTTATTCTATCAAACATCCACTAAATTCTATTCACATTAAACACTTCTGTCAGTTGACTGGCTCTTGCCTTCTGCATCTAATTGCACTTAGACTGGACATAACACTCTTAACCAAGCAACTTCACTAGTTTCTTTGCAGGACAAAGACATCCATGATTGCGTTTTGCTTACTGACCACCTTCTTGTTCCTAGGAATGGATTATAGAAAACTCTTTAATAATGCTGACTTAATTTGGTTTACAGATGCATATTTAAAGGAAAGGGAGGAATGGTACCCAGCTGGATATTCAGTAACTTCCATGGTGGACACAGTTGAAGGTTCTTATTTACCTGAATAAAATCTGCCCAACAAGCTTCTATCGGTGTAAATATGTCTTTGGTATAGGTCACAACTTTAGATTGTGGTGGAAGCAGTGAGCCTTCTTAGTTTTCTAAGGCAGATCATAAAGAATGGAAAATAGCCCTGGCCGGTTTGGCTCAGCAGTTAGAGCATCGACCTGCAGTCGAGAGAGTCCCGGGTTCGGTTCCTGCTAAGGGCATGTACCTTGGTTGCAGTTTGTCCCCGGCCCTGGTTGGTCATGTGGGAGGCAGCCACTCGATGTGTCTCTTTCACATCGACATTTCTCTCTCTCTTTCACTCTATCTGAACAAAAAATGGAAAAATGTCCTTGGGTGAGGATTAAAAAAAAAAAAAAAGAATGAAAAATAGCTCTGCCAGGTTTGGCTCAGAGGTTAGAGTATCAGCCCGAGGACCGAAGGGTTCTGGTCAAGAGCACATACCTAGCCCTGGCCAGTTTGGCTCAGCGGTTGAGTGTTGGCCTGCGGACCACAGACTCCTGGGTCCATTTCCCGCTAGGGGCACGTACCACCTGAGAGCTGGTTGGGGTTTGAGAAGTCCTGATGTTTTCCAAAGATTCTTCAATCACTCTCTTTCTTCATATGATGAAGGTCAAGGATCTAAATTTATCCGAAAAGCTAGAGAGACACCATTTGTCTCTATGGGAATGGTGGGTTTTGCAGCGATCGTTGCATATGGATTATACAAATTGAAGAGCAGGGGGAATACTAAAATGTCCATTCACCTGATCCACATGCGCGTGGCAGCCCAAGGCTTTGTTGTGGGAGCAATGACTCTTGGTATGGGCTACTCTATGTATAAGGAATTCTGGGCAAAACCTAAACCTTAGAAGAAGAGATGCTGTCTTGGTCTTGGTGATGTTTGCTATCGTTAGACATCTCATATTGAGGTTATATGTTATGTTGAAAATAAATCGTTTGAGTGGGTGGGGGGAAAAAAAAAGAGCACATACCTAGGCTGCAAGTTTGATCCCCAGCCTGGGTCGGGGTCATGCGGGAGGCAACCAATCAATTTGTCTCTCTCACATTGATATTTCTCTGTCTCTCTCTCCCTTCCTCTCTCTCTAAAATATGAATAAAAATATACTATAAAAAAAGTGCCTTTTCTGCCCACACGGTGTGGCTCAGTGTATGAGTGTCGACCCATGCACTAAAAGGTCACTAGTTTGATTCCCAGTCAGGGCACTTGCACAGGTGGTGGGCTCAATCACCAGTGGAGGGCATGCAGGAGGCAGCCTATCATTTTTTGTATCTCTCTCTCCTTCTCCTTTCCTCTCTCTAAAATCAATAAAGAAAAAACATTTTTAAAAAGGAAATAAAGTTAAACAATTGTAAAAAAATAAATAAAAGGGTCTTTTCTATCTTATAGAACTGTTGTTTTTCAGATATGATTTTTTTTATTTTTGTTATAGATGTTTCTCCTTTTTCACCCCATTGACACCCTCCTCCCCATCCCCCCTGCCCCATCCCTGGCTTTGTTGTCCATGTTCATTGGTTATGTGTACATGCATATAAGTTCTGTGGTTTATCTCTTCCCTCCCCCCACCACCCCATCTTCAGATATGATTTTAAAAGTAGATTTCAGCATATGAAATTGAACATTTTCATATCTGTGAAAATACAATTGTCAGAAAGTCCTCAATATAAATATAATTTTGTATGTATGAAAATGTGCACTTTTGAAATTACCCAAGGCCCAATATGTGTTCAATCTTAATGCTTATATTTATGTTCTTAGATTTTTAAAAGTAGGTAAGTATAAACTTTTCCATCAATATCTTTACATGAACAATTTGTTGCTTAGGTTTTTTTTTAATATTTTTTCTTTATTGATTATAAAGAGAGAGTAAGGGAGAGTGAGAGAGAGATAGAAACATTAATGAGAGAGAACATCGATTGGCCGCCTCCTGCATGCCCCCCACTGGGGATTGGGCCCACAAATTGGGCATGTGCCCTGACCGGAAATTGAACCAGCAACCTCTTGGTGCATGGGCAATGCTCTACCCCTGAGCTACACTAGCTGGGTTCTTTTAAGCTCTTTAAACACATATATTATTGTATGGTTTATTTTTATTAACTATACACTCTAGGTAGGATTAGATAAAGGTGTCTTAATATTATTTAAAAGCTAATAAAGTGTGATAATTCAAAGCAATGAATACATAATAAAGTTAAAGATACTTCGACAAGGTCATAGTGATGTGTAAAATCAACTTTATTTCTGCAATGAATCTCTGAGGAAATGTCGCTTCCTCAGGGTGCCTCATGCATCTAAAACAGAATCCTGTGTGCCCCCCCCCCAACACACACAATGTTCTTTCTTTCTGTAGGAATTCATCTTCATCTGAGACAGTACATATTTTACTTCATAGATTCTCGACCTGTGTTCTCAAACTTGGTGCAATTTATTTCCTGATGTATACTGAACTGCAGTAGTAGCTGGCACACAGTAGGTCTTCATTAAAACTGAAATAAAAATACACCGAAAGAACCTAGAAATTGCATTAGGGTCACAATGACTATTCAATTATCGGATTTACTAGTGGTGCAGAAATACATTAACTATAAGACATCTACAAGCCCTTTCCTCCTTTAATATGGTAGTAAGTCAACTGGCCTGGGAGTAGCCCCCATTTATCAACATTTGGCCAGTGAAGAGGTTTCACAGAAAATAATACAATTTTCATTGAGCAAAAAGGAGGGGGTGGGGGGCACAAAGGAAAAAATTTAATCAGTATCTTCCGCGGGGCAATCCCGCACCAAATGTCCGGGATTTCCACAGCGGTAGCATCTGATCGCCGTTGTCTTGGTGCAGTTGACGGCCATATGGCCGGTGTCGCCACACCGATAACACTTGACTTGGGTGCAGTCTTTCCGAATGTGACCGTATTCCCCGCAAGAGTAGCACTTCAGCTCTTCCTGACGGTTACAATCTCGAGCCAAGTGGCCAGCTTTGCCGCACGAGTAACAACACTGCTCTTTGGCATTTTTGGCCTCGACACACTCTTTGGCGATGTGGCCACTTTTCCCGCAGTTGTAGCACACGTTCTCGGCAAGGTCACAGTTCTTAGCGTGATGACCCGACTCACCACAGCGGTAACAGATGTCGGGTTGGGTGGCGGAAGTGCCCTGACCATCTCTGCCCCCGCCTCTAGCTCTGCGCCCCAGGGCTCGCCCTCCTCGGGAGCATCCTCGGGTCCAGTGGCCGGAGTGGCCACAGCTGAAGTACTCCTTACTGCTCATGGCTGCGGTGGGATCTTCCAGCGACCGGTGCGCCACTGCCCACAGCCCCACGCAGCTGCCGGAGTGTGGCCTCGAAAGCCGCGGCCGTTACTCTCCAGAAGCCCCCACGACGTCACAAAGGCTTTGCGCACAGCCCCAGTGCCACCGGCGTTCCAACTGCCATTGCCTCGTGGCTTTCTTCATGTCCTTGAAGCTGAAAGCATGGGAGTGATGTCTTCCGTTTGATTTTTTTAAAAATAAAAGCTTGGATTATTACATTTGACTTGGATTCCTTCCCGGTTTCGAAAACGTGCTCTGTAGGCTTCCTTATAATGAACGCTTAGGCCTTTTTTGTGGTCTACGAGATGACCACATTTTATGTATATGCTATGCACATAGGAAACATATGTGACATATATTTAATCCAGTAAATGAAAGAAACAAATTACAGTAACCCATTGTTTGCTTTAAAAAATAAAATACAAATATCCATAAAGATAGGCGATGCAGCCCTGGCTGGTTTGGCTCAGCGGTTAGAACGTCGGCCTGCGGTCCAGAGAGACCCGGGTTCGGTTCCCGCTGAGGGCACGGACCTCGGTTGCAGTTTCTCCCCGGCCCTGGTTGGGTCGTGTGGGTGGCAGCCACTCGATGTGTCCCTTTCATGTCGATGTTTCTCTCTCTCTCTGTCTCCCCCTCCCACTCTGTCTGAACTAAAAGTGGAAAAGGGTCCTCAGGTGAGGATAAAAAAAGATATGAGATATATAAAATACAAAAAAAAATCTGTAAATTGCCCCAGTGAGAAAATGTACTCATAATTTATACTGTTTTATGTCAATAATCTTAGTTTCCGACATAATCACCACAGTTTAAGTTATCAAACATAACACAATTGAAGCATTCAGTATAAAGAATGCATTATTACTCAGGAAATAAATTATAAAACCATAATGTACATATTGGACAGAGTTCCTTTCTGTTTTCCAAGTAGTTTGTATCTTATATAAATCTCATAACAATTTATTGACATGTTATCCATTTACATAGATAATTAAGTATGGAAAACCAGACAATGAAAAATCAACAAAAGCTATTTGGGGATTATATGATTGAATATGACTTTTTCCTTCTTATTTTCCTTCTTTATACTTTACAATTTTTGAAATGATTTTGAGTTGTGTAATTTAAAAGATTCACAGTAAATATTTTTCTTTAAGTTACTAGTTAGCTATATGATTTGCATATGAACTTTTTTCAGACAACCAGTTTAAATATATTTGGTAAAACACACATAAGAATAATTAATGTTGTACTCGATCTTTCGTTTCAATATGACTTGATTGGGATATGCAACTGGTTCCATAAATATAACAACAAAGAAAAACGTTGTCGACAATTATTTGGAGCCAAAGAGCATGACTAGTTCCCGCATATAGAAGGATGAAATGAGTTTTATTCCTGAACTATTAAATGGTGCTACATAAATGATTTCAAAAGACAAAAATTCTATCTGTGCTTCAAATTTTGATATATGCTTATTAAATTAACCTTATTATTATGCTTAAATCTTCCTTTCGGTATATTTTTTCATGTAATATGTGCCCATAGTATATAAAGCATTGCTTTTACAGGCAGCTTTAATTGAGACAGGAAGTAACAAATCCATTCTCTCTCTCTCTCTCTCTCTCTCTCTCTCTCTCTCTCTCTTCTCTCTCTCTCTCTTTGATGTATATTGGGGAAGCTCCAGATCAACTCGGTGAGTATTTCCTCAACAATATTAAGTCATTCCAGTACATGAGCACAAAATGTTATCCCATTTATTTTCATTTAATATGTTATAAAACACTATAAAGTGTTTACTGCATAATTTTCATACATCTTTTGTTAAATTTTTCCCTAAGGGTTTCATTCTTTTTGATGCTGTTGTGAATGAAAATTATTTTCCTATTTTCATTTTTTGGGTTGTTTATTGTTAGCATATAGAAGTATAATTATTTTTGTATATTGATCTTTAATCCTACAACCTTGCTAAACTGAACTGATTTAATAGTGCCAATAGTTTTTTAGTGGATTCCTTAGGATTAGAATTTTCTATGTACAAAATTGTATCATCTGCAAGTAAGGATGTTTGAATTCATCATTTCCCATCTAGGTTTCTTTTATTTCATTTCCTTGCATAATTGCCCTGACTAGAACTTCCTTAAAATGTTGAATAGAAGTGATGAGAGAGGCATCCTTCTCTTGTTCCTGATCTTAGGGGGAAAGCTCTCAGGCTTTAAGACCATTCCTATAATGTTAGCTACAGGTTTTTTAGTATACATTATCAGGTAAGGAAGTTCTTTTCTATACCAAATCTGTGGAATGTTCTCATCATGAAAGGGTGTTGAATTTTGTCAAATGTTTTTCTGCATCTCTTGACTTTGTCTTAACTTTTTTCATTTGCTAGAACCTCCAGTACAGTGTTGAATAGAAGTTGTGAGAATGGACATCCTTGTCTTGTTTCTGATCTTAAGGGGAAAGTTTTCAGTCTCACCGTTAAGTATGGTGTTTTAAAAAATGAAATACTGTGGGGTTTTGGCAGATGCCCTTGTTAACCTTAAATAAATAGACATCCAGATGTTTCCCTAGCAAAATGGGTTTATTTGGTAACAACAAAGAATTGCAATTGGTGACATTCGGTCTAATGGCGAAAATGAATCATGCACAAATTCAGGAGGGACAATGGAGGGGAACACGCTTTTATGTCTTGGGAGTAAACTGAAAGTTTGATGTATAGTTGACTCTTGAACAACAGGGTTGAACTGCGCAGGTCCCTTTATACATGGATGTTTTTCAGTAAATACTTGTACTGTTTTCAATTAATAATTGGGAATTCACAGATACAGAGGGCCAACTGTATACATTAATGTACACCAGTTTACATAGGGGATTTGAGCATCCACAGATTGTGGTATCCACAAGGAGTCCTGGAACCAATTCCCCATGGATACTGACAGACAACTAAGATTTGTGGGAGTCAAAAGTTATTCTATATATATGTTGTATTGCATTGATTTTTTATATGCTCATCTAACATTCTGTTCTTGACATAAATACCACTTGTTCAAGGTATATAATCCTTTTTATATGCTGCTGCATTTGGTTTGCTAGAATTTTGTTGAAAATTTTTGCATCTCTATTGATAAAGAAGATTGATCTGTAGGGTTTTGTTTTGTTTTGTTTTCTTGTGATATCTGTCTGGTTGTCATTTTAAGGTAATACTGACCTGAAAGAATAATTTTGGAGATCTTCCCACTTCTTTTATTTTTTGGAATAGTTGGTGAAAAATTGATACTATTTCTCTTTTAAATGTTTGGAAGATTTCACTTAGTGAAGCCATCTCTGCCTGGGCTTTTCTTCTGGGAAGCTTTGTTTTGTTTTGTTTTTAATCCTCACCCAAGGACATTTTTGCATTCATCTTGAAATAAAGTGAGAAGGAGAGAGGGAGGAAGAGAGAGAGAGAGAAACATCGATGTGAAAGGGACACATCGAGTGGCTGCCACCCACACGACCCAACAGGGCCTGGGGACAAACTGCAACCGAGGTCCGTGCCCTTAGCGGGAACCGAACCCGGGTCTCTCTGGACCGCAGGCCCACGCTCTAACCGCTGAGCCAAACCGGCCAGGGCTCTTGTGGGAAGTATTTAAATTATTTATTTACTCTGTTTAGTTGTAATAAATCTGTTCAGATTTTGTGTTTCTTTTTGAGGCAGTTTTGGCAATTTATGTCTTTCTGGAAATTTGCCTATTTCATCTAAGTTATCTAATTTTTTGCCATACAGTTGTTCATGGTATTCTCTTATACTCCTTTTATTTCTGTAAGGTCAGTAGTGATGTACCCTCTTTAATTCCTGATTTTAGAAATTTTAGTCTTTCTTTTTTTGGTCAGTATAGTTAAAGGTTTTATTGTTTGTTTTCAATTCTGCTGACCTTTTTAAAGAACCAACTTTTGGTTTTGTTGATTTTCTCTACTGTTTTTCTATTCTCTCTTTTATTTCTTTTCACTCTAATTTTTATTACCTCCTCCCTTCTGCCTGCCTTGGGCTTAGTTTCTTCTTGTTGGTTTTTGTTGTTGTTGTTGTTCCAGGTGCAGGATTAGGTTATTGATTTGAGATCTAATTTCCCTGTGAGCACTACCTTAGCTGCATCCCATAAATTTTGTGGGGTTTTTTTGGTTTTAATCTGTCTTTTTTTTTTTCTTTAATTTATTTTTGCTACAGATATTTCTCCTTTTCGCCAATTGACACCCTCCTCCCGAACCCCCCCGCCTGTCTCTAGCATGCATCCATAAATTTTAATATGCTGAGTTTCTTTTTCGTTCATCCAAAAGTATTTCCTAATATTCCTTGTGATTGCTTTTATACCAATTGATTATTCAAGAATATAATGAATTTCCACATATGCATAAATTTCTCAAATTTCTTTCTGTTATTGATTTTATCCCAATGTGACTGAAGAACATATTTTGTATAATTTTAATCACTTTAAATTTATTGAGGCTTATTTTATGGCCTAGCATATGGTCTTTTCTTAGAGAATGTCCCATGAGTGTTTGAGAAGAATATTTATTCTGCTGCTATCCATTGGAGCGTTCTATAGACATCAATTAGATCAATATGGTTAATAGTGTTGTTCTAGCTTTCTATATCATTGATGGTTTTCTGTCTACTTGTACTAGCCATTATCGAGAGTCACCAATTATTATTGTCGGATTATCCTTTTAACTATTGAATTTTATCAGTTTTTTCCCATGTATATTGAGGTTCTTTTGTTAGGTGTATATATTGTTATATTTTGATGAATCGACCCTGTTTTCATTATAAAATGCTTTAACCCTTTAAATATTTCTCAGAAGTGTCATATTTTGTTCCATCTCACTACTACTCTAAAGCAGGCTATATCATCTCTTGACTAAGTGACTTTTCTAAAATTCTGACCATACCGCTCTCTTACTTAAATTCTTTCTCCCCAATAATTACTAAACTCTGTTAAGCCCAAGGGAGAAAGTAATCTTCCCAAGATCAAATTAAGACAGTGACAGACCTAGGACTACATTTAGGTTTCCCAGCTTCTGAACACCATGCTCCAACCAAGCTGGCACATAAAATTAACCACTACTTGCCCTGGCCGGTTTGGCTCAGCGGTTAGAGCATCGGCCTGCAGTCCCAAGAGACCCGGGTTCGGTTCCTGCTAAGGGCACGTACCTCAGTTGCAGTTTGTCCCCGGTCCTAGTTGGTCGTGTGGATGGCAGCCATTTGATGTGTCCCTTTCACATCGATGTCTCTCTCTCTCTCTCTCTCTCTCTCTCTCTCTCTCTCTCTCTCTCTCTCTCTTCCTCTCTCTCCCTCCTACTTCATCTGAACAAAAAGTGGAGGAATGTCCTAGGGTGAGGATAAAAAATAAAGAATAAATAAAGAAAGAATTCTTTAAAAAGAATTAACCACTACTCTCTCTAAAGGAAGGTCATTCTCCAAAAAATGTATAGGATAGGAGAAAAGAGGGAGATAGAGCCTCAGAATGTTAACCTAAGACGGGTGGATACAGCAGGAGTCCCTAAATTTCTCTTTTACCTCTCCCAATGAAGTGCTTATGAACTGGGAAGTTCAGACAAGTAGGTAGGCTTAAGACTAAGTATTTTATAGAGTTCAAGATTTACAAGCTCTTTTTAAAAATAAATTGTATTGATTTTTATTTTTAAATGTTTTTATTTATTAATTTGTTTTTGGTACAGATGATTCTCATTTTTCCCCCATTGACACCCTCCTCCCCTCCCCCCAAGCACCCCATCCCCAGGTTTGTTGTCTATGTTTGTTGGTCATGCGTACATGCATGTAAGTTCTGTGGTTTATCTCTTCCCCCACAAACCACAAGCCTCCTCTGAGGCTTGTCAGTCTCTACCCCACCTCCATGTCTCTGGGTTAATTTTGTTCAGCAGTTTTTTTAGTTCATTATATTCCACAAATAAGTGAGATCATGTGATATTTGTCTTTCTCTGCTTGGTTTGTTTCGCTTAGCATAATACTCTCCAGGTTCTTCCATGCCATCTCAAAGGATAAGAGATCTTTCTTTCTTACAGCTGCATAGTATTCCACTGTGTACATTTACCACAGTTTTTTAATCCACTCATCTACTGATGGACACTTGGGTTGTTTCCAGATCTTAGTTATTGTAAATAGTGCTGCTATGAACATGGGGGTACGTATATTCTTTCTGATTGGTGTTTCAGGTTTCTTAGGGTATATTCCTAGAAGTGAGATCACTGGGTCAAATGGCAGTTCAATTTTTAACTTTTTGAGGTAACACCATATTCTTTTCCACAGTGGCTGCACCAGTTTGCATTCCCACCAGCAGTGTACTAGAGTCCCCTTTTCTCCACACCCTCGCCAACACTTGTTGTTTGATGATTTGTTGATGGCGGCCATTCTGACTGGTGTGAGGTGATACCTTGTAGTTGTTTTAATTGGCATCTCTCTGATGATTAGTGATGTTGAGCATTTCTTCATATGTCTCTTGGCCATTTGTATGTCCTTTTTGGAGAGGTGTCTATTTAGGTCCTCTGCCCATTTTTTAAGTGGGTTTTTTGTCTTCCTTTTGTTGAGTTGTAGGAGCACTCTCTATATTTTGGAAATTAACCCCTTATCTGATGCATCATTGGCGATAATTGTCTCCCATGTAGTGGGATCCCTTTCCATTTTGATGGTTGTTTCTTTTGCCGTGCAGAAGTTTTTTAGTTTGATGTAGCCCCATGTGATCATTTTTTCCTTTGTTTGTGTTGTCTTAGGTGTTGTATCAGTGAAAATTCTGCTGCGTATGATGTCTGAGATTTTGTTGCCTACATTTTCTTCTAGAATTTTTATGGATTCACAAGTTACATTTAAGTCTTTTATCCATTTTGAGTTTATTTTTGTGTATGGTGTAAGTTGGTGTTCTAGCAAATTGCATTGATTTTTAGATAGAGGAAAGATAGGAGGTGGATGGGCATTGATGAAAGAGAGAAATAATGATCAGCCGGCTTTCTCACGCACCCTGATTGGGAATCAAACCCACAACCTAGTTTGTGCCCTAACCAGGAATCGAAACTGCCATTTTTTGTTGTACGGGACAACGCTCCAACCAACTGAGCCACACCAGCCAGGGCTGTAAGTTCTTTCTTGAAGTTCTCTTCAGATGGAGTCATAGTATATTAGGAGAGTTTTATCAAAAGGAAGAGAAGTGGAAAGAGCAAGTAACTCCATTGGCAAGAATTATATGCTAACCTCAATTTTACAATACTTTAAAAAATGGAATGCTGTCCATTTACTAAAATTTATAAAGATGATGATTATTAGGTACATGGAAAATAGTTAAAACAACACATTATTACATCTATGAACAACCATTGCATATTTAAACAAAAATTGAAATAACAAAGATATGCTAATGGACCAGAGTTTCTTTTTGTGGTGATGAAAAATTCTAAAATTGTGCTGATGGCTATACAATTCTGTGAATATACTGAAATCCACTGCATTTTACATTTTATGTTGGTGAATTGTATGACATGTGATTTAGATCTTTTTTTTTTTTTTTTTTTTAATCCTCACCGGAGGACATTTTTCCATTTTTTGTTCAGATAGAGCGGGAGGGAGAGAGAGGAAGAGAGACAGAGAGAGAAACATCGATGTGAAGGGACACATCCAGTGGCTGCCACCCGCACGACCAACCAGGGCAGGGGAAAAACTGAAACCGAGGTACGTGCCCTTAGCGGGAACCGAACCCTGGTCTCTCTGTACCGCAGGCTGACGCTCCAACCGCTGAGCCAAACCGGCCAGGGCACATGTGAATTAGATCTTAATAAAACCATTATAACAAAAAGATAACACAAAGAAGTAACAGCATTTTTTATAATTGTGTTGTAGAATTCTTAGCAAAGTGTCTCCCCACCCCCCCACCCCCCACCCCCAATAAATGATTCTCTTAATTTAGGAGAGAGGTTCTTTGTACCACTATAACTTCAGGCATTTCAATTTATCTCTTTTTTCTTTCTGAATTTGTACATTGTTTTATAACTTTTTTGTGCACATTATGTAAAAGACACAAACTTCCATTATTTCTCTGAATAGTGTTAATATGATGTTCTTAACAAGTTAATTATAGAGGACGATGATGTACGTATTTTATAGGGCTCAGGATTTATGGATTTATGCGTCTCAGTTTTTGACATTTGCAAACTGGCTTTCATAGAAAGCAAGGAGAACCAGCTACCAAAGTAAAACGTCATAAAGAGAACCAAGTATTGTTTTGTATTCTCTCCTTCTCACATCCAAAGAGGAATCTATTTCATATCTTGTTGAATAAGTGATGTCACTCCTCTTAAAGTTGATATGTGGATTTCTCACAGAAGACAGGAACAAGCCTCATATTTAGCAGTGAAGGACACTTAAAAGAGTATTTTTTTTTTTTATCCTCATGCGAGTGGGAACTGAACCCGGGTCTCTCTGGACCGCAGGCCGATGCTCTAACCGCTGAGCTAAACTGGGCAGGGCTTAAGAGTATTTTTTTTCTTTTTTTATCCTCACCCGAGGACATTCTTCCATTTTTTGTTCAGGTAGAGTGGGAGGGAGAGAGAGGAAGGGAGAGAGAAAGAGAAACATCCACGTGAAGGGACACATCGAGTGGCTGCCACCCGCATGACCAACCAGGGCCGGGGACAAACTGCAACCGAGGCACGTGCCCCTAGCGGGAACCGAACCCGGGTCTCTCCGGACCGCAGGCCGACGTTCTAACTGCTGAGCCAAACTGGCCAGGGCAAGAGTATTTTTAATTTCCAGCCAATACCAGGGTTGTGAAGAGAAAGAAGTATAATACTTCCTGCCCCAAAGTGATTGAACACCCTCGCCCTTTTTGCTTTGTGCAAGGGGTGTTTTGGTTCCCTGTCTGGGGTCTTCCCCATGGGTTCATCATCCATCAACAGTTCTGTTTGCCTGATAGTAGCTGGTTGGGCCCAGCTTGAGAGCTGCTTTGGGGAAGATAATGTCGATATAGTACCTTTTTAACAGTATGTTAAAAAGGAGTATTGTTATACAATTTGCAACATCAGGCACACCAGAGAGGAGTAAGAGGCCCGATAAGGCTGCGGAAAGGCAGGGAAGGCCAAGAATGGGAGGCCGACGGGGAGACGGGGCGTGAAAGAGCGGGCTGAGAAGAATGGGAGAGGAATGGAGTAAGAAGGATGCGCTGAGGGTCGGAGGTTGGTGGAGGCCGGTGTGACCACAGGGAGGAAAGGTGGAGGAAGGAGGATAGGCTAGGGATCTGGGCACCCAGGAAGAAGAGGGGAGGAAGGTTAACCTCCAAGAGGCGGAGGTGGGTGGGGGCGTGGAGAAGCGGGAGGGCTCGGCGCATGCGCAGGAAGCGCGCCGCAGCGATTCCGCCCGGAGTGTCCTTTCCTGGCATCGGCGCTGCGGCTGGAGGTGCGGCTGGTCCCTGCCTGCTGTCCACTTCCAGCCCGGCCTGCCGCTGCCGCCCTGGCGCCGCGAGCTGTGTCGCCGCCCCTCCTTCCTGTCCTGCGACGGCTGGCTCTACAAACGCATTCCGTGACAGGCGACTCAGCCAGGAGGTAAAGGAGCACGTGAGGGCCGAACATGGAGGCGGTGGAGGGGACCCAGCCCGGGGGGTCCTTAATGTTCCTCCTGTTCGCGAGAGGGGAAGTGGCAGGACGGGCCTCGGGCCTGCAAAGCGTGCTGGGCACTTCCCATGACGAGGGCAGGGGGGCACCTGGGCGTCGGTGTTTTCTGTGATGTTCCCTGTTTCAGATGTTTGCGGTTCCTCGTGTAGCGGGGTGTTTACAGGCGGGGCTTTAGCACTAAGTTCATCTGATTATTGATTACGAGAGTTTTCTCTGCTTGTGTTCAGGGTGGGGGGTCCTAATTCGGAGTCCGAGGCTGTTCAGGCCCTCCCTCGGGGTCGGGGTCCGGGCGGATTCCATCTGGATTTGGGATCTGCTCGGATCACCCGCAACGCCGTCTCTTCCGTGTTCCACTCGCCTGGTTTAACACACCGACCCCCATGGGGGAAGGATGGCGCCCCCTGGGTCCCGGGCACACCTGGCGAGAAACACGCCCAGATGATCAGCAGGCATATATCATTGCGTGTGTGTGTGTGCATGTATGTGTGTGTGTGTGTGTGTGTGTGCATGTATGTATGTGTGTGTGTGTGCATGTATGTGTGTGTGTGTGCATGTATATGTGTGTGTGTGTGTGATGTATACACGTAACGGAAGGTCGGGTGCGTTGCGCGTGTCGATTTCAGAGGCGGGGAGGGCGGCAGAGCGCGGGTGTGTTTGAGGTCTGCACACCAGGGACAGCGGGAAGTACGCAAGCGCAAGACTTAGGGCAGGGGGTCGAAGACGGATTTAAGAAACCAACGGGTTTTTCTGCTTGTTACCCAGTGTCACCCCAACAAATTCAATAAAAAAGAGGCAGGACGACCTGCAGAAAAGCCGATCCACCTTTCTTAGTTGAACGAAGGTATCAGCCTGACTTGTAGTTCCCATAGGCTGTGCCCAAATCCAGAAGAAATTAACCCAGAAACTCAGCCTGTCACTGACCTATTGGTACTGTGGGTGTATAAATGCGGAAGCGATGATGACTCTAGAAAGAAGGTTGCGGCAGCTGCTGTGTGTGTGTAGGAAATGGAGACCAGGAGTATTTGTAGACCAAGCACATTCGGGCAGTACACATTCGGGAGGCTCTCTGTCGGACTTGCAGCTTTGGGCCTATTGTACTTGGCTCTGGACACACAGTAGTTTCAGTATAGTGAGAATCTACTGTTATGTTGTCAGAAGCCCTTGATTTTCTGCCATCGAGAATATTGGGGTGAGGATTTGGCTGTGCTTTCAAATGCTAGTTACATTTTGCTTTAAACCTAGGATTTGGGCAAATAGTAATTGGTGGTATGAAGGTGACCTGGGTTCACATCCTTCCCTCGACATAATTTTTTTTCTGTAGAACTCTGAGCACGGTTTTGTCTAGAGCAGCGGTTCTCAACCTGTGCGTCGCAACCCTTTTGTGGGTCGAACGACCCTTTCAGGGGTCGCCTAAGACCATCGGAAAACACATATTTCCGATGGCGACTCCTAATGGTAGCAAAATTACAGTTATGAAGTAGCAACAAAAATAATTTTATGCTTGGGGGTCACCACAAAATGAGGAACTGTATTAAAGGGTCGCGCAGCATGAGGAAGGTTGAGAACCCCTGGTCTAGAGGGATGGTTTTTTGTGTGTGTGTGTGTTTTTTTTTTTTTTTTAAGGCAGCTGTATACTGTTATATCTATCACAGGGCTGTCATTGAGGATATATTGTTAATCGCTAAAAGCTGAACTTAGATGTGTAGTAAAAAGGACACAAAATTAGCCCCGCAGATGTGGCTCAGTTTTTGAGCATGGACCATGCACCAGGAGGTCGCCGGTTCATTCCCGGTCAGGGCACATGCCCAGGTTGTGGGCCTGATCCCTAATGGGAGGCATGCAGGTGGTGGCCAACAATGTTTCTCTCTCTCTCTCCTTCTCCCTTCTTCTTTCTAAAATCAATGAAAGAGCCCTGGTCGGTTTGGCTCAGCGGTTAGAGCGTCAGCCTGCGGTCCCGAGAGACCGGGGTTCAGTTCCCACTAAGGGCATGTACCTCGGTTGCAGTTTGTCCCCAGCCCTGGTTGGGTCATGCGGGTGGCAGTCACTCGATGTGTCCCTTCAATATCAATGTTTGTCTCTCCCTCCCACTCTATCTGAACAAAAAAATGGAAAAATGTCCTCGGGTGAGGATGAAAAAAAAAAGTGAGTTAAAATCAATAAAAGAAAGAAAAGGGGCACACGATTCAAAATTGAGGAGACAGATCTTTTCCAGTGATCCTAGCTGTGATCTCATGCTGGTCCTTTTCCTTTTCTGGGCCCGTTTCCCTATCTATAATAATAATTATACTTAAAGGTCTATAGCACTTAAACTATGCCAGGTACTGGTCTGAACAATCTCATGAAGTTGCAGCACCATTGCTCCTCTTTTACAAAGGACACATTTAAGGGACACAGATTAGTTTGTCCAAGGCTTTACATAAAGGAAAGAATTGTTGATTTGGAGCTTAGTGGGGTGGCCACACTCACCTACCCTTGTCATCTGTGTGTTTTGTTCTACAGAGTTTAAAATGGCTGACTGTGGTAGGCTGGACACACTTTTCTCACTTTGTGTGATTTGAAATCTGGTCTAATGCTTTGAGACAACCAGTCACTTGCTGCAGTACAGATTTTTGTTACCCGTTATTAATATTTTGGTGTGTTAATACAAATGTCTAGCCCGTCTGGTGTGGCTCAGTGGATTGAACATTGTCCCATGGACTGAGAGATCCTGGTTTGATTCCTGTTCAGGGCACATGCCCAGGTTGTGGGCTCCGTCCCCAGTAGGGGGTGTGCAGAAGGCAACCAATCAATGTCTCTCACATTGATGTTTCTCTCTCTCTCCTTTCCTCTCACAAAAAACAATCAATTAAAATATTTTAAAGTAAATGTGTTCTGTAAATAAAGGCTATTATTCAGATTTCTGTAATATAAATATATACTACAGGTTATTGTTTGCCTTTTAATTTTTGTTTTTAAATGTTTGGCTAGTAAACATTTGAATCATGTGGTCAAATCTCTCCACCTTTTTTTATTACTGTTATTATTGATTTGAGAGGGAGAGAGAGATAGAAACATCGATAAGAGAGAAATATTGACTGGCCGTATCCTGTATGATCCCTGCTGAGGATCAAGCCCGAAACCCAGGCATGTTCCCTGACAGGGAATTGAACTAGTGACCTCTTGGTGCATGGCATGATGTCCAACTCACTGTGCCACACCAGCCGGGCTAATCTCTCTGTCTTTTGTAATTTTTCTTCCAGTGTTTATGTTTGAATAGTTCCAATTTAGAAATTTGATAAATATTCATTACAGCTCTGAGGATAACCATCAAGTATGGGGGGGGACGACCATAATTTCACTACCCAGAGATAACCAGTGTTAACAAATGTATTCACTTTTATTCATTCTCTCTTCATTTTCTACAGTTGCTTGTATATTTGTACTATTTATATTGTGTTTTGTGTTTAACATTATAATTAATATGCATTTTCCCATATTAAACCATCTTTGTAATTGTCATTTAATGGTTTTATGGTATTTTGTTGTGTAGAAGTATTTTAAGAGTTTCAGTATTTTAAATTATGTAACGAATGTCTTTTCATTTAGGTTTTTTTTTTTGTTTGTTTTGTTTTGTTTTGTAATCCTCACCTGAGGATATTTTTTCCATTGATTTTTAGAGTGAAAGAGAGGGAGAAAGAGAAAGTAAAACATTGATGTGTCTCTTACATCAATTGGTTGACTCCCGCACAACCCTGACCCAGGCTGGGGATTGAACCTGCAACCCTGGTACATGCCCTTGACCAGAATCGAACCTGCCACCCTTTGGTCCATGGGTCAATGCTCTAACCACTGAGAAAAACTGGCCAAGGCTCATTTAGTTTTTATTGTTTATCTACTTCAAGTGATTTCTTTATAGAATATAGTTTGAGAATTAGAATTACTCATCAGAAAGTTTGAACATTATAAAGACTTGCCATAATAGTGTTCCAAATAACTATGCCAATTTTTGTGCCCAGGCATTTAGGTACTTAAAAAAATTTTTTTTTTTTTGCTAACTTTATATGTAAAGGAACGGTATCTTTTGTTTTATGGTATATTTCTCTTTTTATTGGTGAGGCTAGACTGTCAAATGTTAATTATTAGCTCATTTCATTTTGTGAACTATTCAATTTGAGCCTGGATGTTTTCTGTTTGTAAGAGGTCTGTATTATATGCTCTGTATAAGGATCCATCACCCTTGTGATTTGTTGCACATGACAACTCTTTTGCAGATGTTCTCCTGGTATGTTTGTTGCCACCGAGTCTGAAGAATGCTGTGAGATTCCAAGGCAACTGAGTGGAATACATGTCAGATTCTTGGCAGCCAATCTGAGATAATATTTTTTTCTTTTGAGGGACTAAACTTTAAATTTTATTTAATTTTTTATTATTTATTTATTTTTTAATTATTTATTACTATATTACAGGTATCCTCCAGTTTCCCTCCCTTTGCCCCCCTTGGCCCCCCTTCACCCAGTCCCCGCCCCACCCCAGGCCTTCACCACACTGTTGTCTGTGACCTTGGGCTATGCATATATGCACATATGTCCTTCGGTTAATTTGAGATACATTTGTCCTTTAAACAGATAGCCATTTTCTTTATCTAAAAGGAAAGCATTCGTGAGTTCTGCACAGCACTGCTGCTCCCTGGCTATGCATGTGGGGAGAAGACATGGCAAGATTTTGTCCCTAACAAGAAACCAAATTAGAGAAGACACATGGTAATACCCTCTTCCCCATCCATTCAGGAACTGCTCTAATTTTTACGTTAGAGAGAAATACTGTGTTAATCATATAAAATAGTGGCTTCAGAGACATTGGGTCCCACGATAGGGATCTTGGTGTGAATGGCAACAATTTATGGGTATCATCAGTTCAGTTTGCTGGTGCAGAGATAAAAGAGCCATTAAAAACCTAGGCCTTATTGAGGACAACATAGGATACAAATTCTATTTTATCTTTGTATAAAACCATCCGAACCAAATGACTAGTTAACACTACATCTCTGCTCAAGGAGCCTCTATTACTCATCACATTTTGAAAAGGGTGTGGGAAGAATGTGTTACCTCTTTTCATTTTTCTCATTTATAATATGTACGTGATTTAGACTAGATACTCGGAAAGGTTTGGCAGTGTGGGATATGGTAGCAAACCTCATTCTGGTTTCCTGAAACTGGATCTGTTATTTGTGGTTCCAAGAGTCTCTTTAATTTTATTTATTTATTTATTTATTATTTTTTAATCCTCACCCGAGGACATTTTTTCCCATTTTTTGTTCACATAGAATGGGAGGGAGGGAGGAAGAGAGAGAGAGAGAGAGAGAGAGAGAGAGAGAAACATCGATGCGAAAGGGACACATCGAGTGGTTGCCACCCGCACGACCCAACCAGGGCCGGGGACAAACTGCAACCGAGGTATGTGCCCTTAGTGGGAACCGAACCTGGGTCTCTGGACCGCAGGTCGACGTTCTAACCACCGAGGCCAAACCGGCCAGGGCTATATTTATTAAGTAAAAGTTTCGAAATTATTATTCCTATTTCGTGAGCTGTCTACTATCTCTTTTATACTTCACAACATTCTAATTTTTTAATTTTTTCAGTGAAGATATTATTGGATTTAGAAGTGCCGGGTGAGCTGTTATTGCTTTTTGCTATCCATTTAGTTGTAAGTTCCCATTTTTCAGCATTTTGGCAGTTACAGATGTTAAATCAGACTCATTTGTGGTGGGGAGGTTGCAGATGTATATTAAGCAAAAAAAAAAATGAAACAACAACAAAGCTTGTGTTGTAGAGAAGGCACTGAAGGTCTGTGCCTTTTTTTTTTTTTAAATCCCCACCAAAGGACACTTTTTTGCACTCATCTTCAGATAGAACGAGAGGGAGAGAGAGAAACATTGATGTGAGACGCATCGAGTGGCCACCACCCACACAACCCCAACCGGGGCCGGGGACAAACTGCAACCGAGGTACATGCCCTTAGCGGGAACCAAACCTGGGGCTCTCTGGACTGCAAGCTGGCCAGGGCATATCTTTTTTTTTTAATGTAAGCATTTCATTCATTCAGCTAACATGATGAGCTTTGATTTCCTTATCTGCAAAATGGAGATATCTACCTTCACCGAGTTATTATGGAGATTTCATTATTAATAGACTTTCAATAAATGACAACCCTCTAACAAGTTCCCCAATGGCTAAGCACTGGATTGAACGGTGGAGGCTCAGTCACAGATCACCTACCACCAAAGAGTTCTTGAGACGGTTTAACTGCTGCCCCCACCCCCTCGTCTGTGCCTATCTTATGTACAGAAGTCCCATATTACCTCATGCCTGCGTCTAGATCCCAAATTCATCTATGATCAGGACTTAGGAAGAGCCTGGAATTTTCAAATAGCCTAAAAGTATATAATCTTTGATTTCTACAACTTGCTCCTCCCTTCTGTCTTGATGTTACAGCCAGCAGCAGCCTTGGAGCAGCAGCTTCTGGAAAGAAATTTTCCATCAGCCATTATAATACAACCCATACAGCACTTACCAGATTGTATTGAAATTGTCTGTGTATCTGCCTCTCCCTGTTAGTGTGTGATCAGTTAGACTGTGAGCTCCTTGAGGGCAGAGGCAGTGTCTTCATCGCCAGAACCCAGCCTGGCACATTAGTAGCCTCAGTAAGTGTTTATTGGATGAATAAATAAATGACTCATCAACAAATATTTATTGAGTGCCTGCTAATGTGACCTCCACAGGCTCTGGACTGTCAACTCTTTCTTCAAAATGCATGTGGTCAGAAACTTGCTGTTTCTTTCTAGTGTATGTATGTATGTGTATATATGTGTATATTCTCAAGAGTTTCTCCTGAGGTAAAAGTATTTTTGTGTTTGGATTTCAGTCCTTGGCATGTATAGATGCTGCTACTGTTGTGACTGTTGACAGTCTCTTCCTTGGTGGGACTTGGGTCATGGCTGCCAGATTGGGAGCCTGATCCTCACCGCCTGGTGTTTGCTAAATGGCTCCTATTTGCAGGTTCATCCTCTTTTCACTCCTCCTTATGCCATCCTCCAAATGGTGTTCCTGGGTAGGGCTCCACATTCTAGATTAGGGGTGGGCAGATACAGCCCATGGACCACCTGGTTTTGCAAATAAAGTTCTATTGGAACACACCATGCTAATTTCTTGATATTTTGTCTGTGGCTTCTTTGGTTTACAACAGCAGAGTTGAGTAGCTGCATTAAACATGGTGGTCCACCAGGCCTGGCCCTTTCCAGAAAAAGATCGCCTACCGTGTTTTGGATCATCACTCAACAGTGATGGTTTCCTTCCCCTTTCTATTCACCAGAGATACTTTTAGCATCTTAGAAACTCATTTATTTACCTCATTCATTACTGCTTATAACAAGTCTTTTTCCTATTTTACAGAGGGGCCAGCTAATATTCACTTCAAACTAGGAGATTATAAAGCTTCCCTGAGGGTCCTACAGTCAGGTGTACTGTGTCCTTCAACTTGAAGTTTTGAGCTGCAACTGTAGAAATTTCTGTTTGTTATATCCTAACCTGAGGCACATGAACATATCATGCCTTGGTGCTTTATCCCTTGTTCTCTTCCTTACATAGCTCTTTGCAATGAGAATATAGAAAATAAGGAATTAATGTGATAAGGCTGAGGCAAATGTTTAGAGTATGAATGCTAGTTTTTAAACGAAGAAATAGGGTTTATGAAATACTTATTCAGACTTACACGGGAAATGAGCCTGGACTTCCAAGAGCTTGGGGTTCTCCCCTCTAACCCTCCCTAACCTACCACTCCTTGTCTTGGTTACCCGCCTGTGAGTGTCCTGTGATTCATTTCACTTCATTAAAAAGTTGGAGAGTTCAAGACTAATGCAAGAAAGTTAGATCTAAAAAGAGAGAGAGAGAGAGAGAAAATATCAGTGTTATTCTAGGAGTAAAATGGAGGGAAAGACCTTACAGCATTACTTTTTTTTTTTTTTTGGAAATATGTTTTTATTGATTTAGAGAGAGAATCATCTATGTGAGAAACATCGATTGGTTGCCTTCTGCATGGGGATCGAGCCCACAACCCGGGTATGGGCCCTGACCAGGAATGGAACCGGGACGATGCTCAATCCACTGAGCAAAAAATTTTTAAATGTTATACGAGTGTTGGTGAGATATATCCAATTTTAGTTTGTTAGGGGCTTTTCACGCTAAGCTAGGAACTGGGAAACTTAGAAGCTTCTAAAGAAGCACCCCTTGGAGTGTCTTTGGCTTATCCTGTGTAACTCACATCTCAGAGCCCCATTACTCCTAGTGGTTATGTCTTGGAGGTAGGGAACTAGCCACAGGCCTACCTAGCTCCTTGTGATCCAACACAGGTAGCTAAGGGAATAGATATGTTCAGTTCCCTTTCATATATGGGTAAGGTGAGTCCTGTTGGGAGTTGAGATTGTAAATGACAGGCCTTGGTTCAGAGCCTAGGGTTTTATTATCGTTAGTCATTAGTGTAAACTAAATGCCATCTGATAATTAGATGGAGTTTTCATTCACTTTTACAGGGTTCTTTTATTCAGGAATATGGAATATGAGGTAAAAACTGCCTGACATAGAAGGACCCCCAAGAGGTCCAGTTTACCCACATTCAAAGAGAGGGACTTTGAGGTCTAAAGAGGGGAAGGACTTGCAGGCAGCTAAAAAAAAAAGTCAGCATTGGAGTTCACATCTGAGTCCTAACACTTTGATATAGTTACTTGGCAACTCTGTACACAAGTTATCTGATTTTTATCTTATTTAAAATGGAGAGAAGAGCCCTGGTCAGTTTGGCTCAGTGGTTAGAGTGTCGGCCTGCAGACCAAAGAGTCGCGGGTTCAATTCTGGCCAAGGGCACATACCTTGGTTGCGGTTTCTCCCCAGCCCTGGTCGGGGTGGTGTGGGAGGCAACCAGTTGATGTGTCCCTCTCTATCAGTGTTTCTCTCTCTCTCCCTCCCTCCCTCTTTTCCTCCCTCCCACTCTATCTGAAGATAAATGGGAAAATATGCTCAGATAAGGATTTTAAAAAATAAGTAAAATAAAATGGAGACAAGAATCCTTATTAAATAATTGTAGGTGGTGAAAAAGCCAGAGGAAAAAAATGTCTGTGATGCAAGAGTGAAATCTGAGGTTCGTGGTGTGACTTAACTAATGTGGGAAAAGTAACATTAAAAGTAGGTCTCAATCCTTGACTTCTTAAACATTTTTCCTTCCTCTTTCTCCCAGTCTTATAGGTGACAACAAATGTGATCAGAAGCCATGCCACTGTTGAAGACTTATATCAAACCTGTCATGCTCCAATGAGGTTACTAGAGAATTAGGAGAGGCTCAAATCAGCATCTTGCACATGGCTGTCAAACCATTCTGAAGTCTTGGTAAGTGGTTGGTGGCTTTGGTGGGCTGGCCCAGTTAGTGGAAAGGGGCAGGGAAGGTAGTCTTAATAAGCACTAGGTAATTCCCTCATGTTTTCCCATTATGATATGAAAAAAAGGTCTTAAAATGTTCAAACTAGACTTGAGAGTAATGAGCCCAACCTCTCCTTTTCTCATTCTCTCAGTCTTGCAGACAGGGGAATTGGATATCTTCCCTGAGATTATGGCTGTTTGGCGTAGAAAATGGATTGGAATCTAAACCAGTACTGTGCTTCCTCTAGACTCCACGTGAGACAGAAAGGCTTTTATTCCACACGGAAAGACCTTTATAACAGCCTCTGAAATTGTGCTCCCCTGATGAAGGCAATTTCCATGTTGTAAAATTTTATTATGTATAAAATCACCTAGGATGCTTGTTAAAAATGCAGATTCTTAGGCAGCCAGAGACTTGTCATTGGTCAAGAGCAATACTAAAACCTACCTGTCACTTACAGTGAGGCTTTCTGCTCAGTGAGTCACCAGCAAGCCAGAATGAATCACCATCGCCATGGATGTCCTTGTAAGGCAGTTGGGGAGCCTTGGTAAGTTGTTGGTGGTTTGGGTGGGGTTCTCCAGGTGGTGGTAGAGAAGAGATGATTGTAATGCAACACTTAGTAAGTACCAGAGACTGTTCTACATGTTAACAAAATTCTGCCATCATGGAACTTTCATTCTTGTGAGAGTAGACAAAGGAATAAATAATGAGTAAATGCATAATGTATTATAACTATTATGAGAAATTTTTCCATTCTGGTGTGGAAATTGCATCAAAAATGCTTGGGCTACACTCAGCAACACCTTGCATTTTTCTCCCCATTTCCCATTCTTCCTTTATTGATTTTTTTTTTTTTTTATCCTCACCCGAGGATATTTTTCCTTTTTCTGTACAGATAGAGTGGGAGGGAGGGAGAGGAAAGGAGAGAGAGAGAGAAACATCGATGTGAAGGGACACATCGAGTGGCTGCCACCTGCACGACCAACCAGGGTCAGTGACAAACTGCAACCGAAGTACATGCCCTTAGCGGGAACCGAACCCGGGTCTCTCCAGACCGCAGGCCGACGCTCCAACCGCTGAGCCAAACTGGCCAGGGCCCATTCTTCCTTTTGATACCAGCCGCTGTCTCAGTGCAATGGAGGCTGACCACGCCGAGTGTGGGAGAGTCAGAGATGATGAAAGGAATCTTTTTTCTTTTTGTAACCCCTCACGAGGCTGAATTGTGAAGGAAAGCTCTGAAAAGCATTGTCAGAGAGGTCACCAGATCTTTCATGAGAGCAAAGGTGCAGCAGGAGAGGGGTCCTCTCGGAGATTAAGGCCCTTAGGGAGGGAAGCCTGATTTTGCCATGACTTCTGTCGCAGAGGCTCTTAGAGATGATGCTCCAGAGAATGGCAGTTTTGCACATTATTTTATATGTTACAATCATCAAAAGAAAAGACATAAGTGGGTACTTGAAAGTCTTTGGCGATAGATTAGGGAGACTGGGGAAAGCAAAGCACAGGTGGAGGGAAGGAACCTCTGGGACTAGAAAAAAGTGAAATGATAGACGTACTTGTTCTTCATAGGTGGGTACAGGATGGTTAACAGTCACCAATTAACTCGATAAAAATAACAATGAGAGGATCTGTAGTCTCTGCTCTGTGCATTGGTGGTGCCCTGAGGGGTCCAGAAAAAGGGAAGTGACTCTGGTTTTCCAAAGGTGTGTTAACATAGACACAAAAGACAATAGGCTCTGTTAAGGTAAAAATTGACTTTTGTCTGGGAAGATACCAGCCTAGAACATGACTACCTGCCATAAACTGTTTTTAGCTTAAAAGTTTCTAATTTCAGAATATCCTTTGTTGCTACTTAAGGTCTCTGAGTTTGCAAGGCTGCCACACGGACCTCCCCTGAGCTTGTCAGGTTAGCGTGTGGCTCCTTTTTGTCCATGAGAGAGTGCAATGAAAACAACTCCAGGTCCCAGAATCATCAAATAATGTCACCAGAGAGAAATCAGGTTGGGGAATGAGGACTGGAACCTGACTGGGCTTTTTCTCTACACACTTAAAACTTTCATAAACGTTTACAATCTTCATAACCTATAAATCTTTCTACAACTTGTATAAGCCTTTTTACCCATTCAGAAATAATCATCATTAGATAACTCAGTTTCAGTCCTTGTCCTGTAAAAATGTACTTTATGCCTTCTATTATTAAAACCATACAATTTCTTTCCAATTTAATTTGAACTTTAAACTGTCAGAAACCTCAATTTCCAATGATAACCAAAAAGGTAAATAACCAGCATTCCTTAGATTGACGTTTATGAACGCTTATTAGACACTCTCACTTTCAAGAAACACACCTTCAACTCCAAATCCACTTTACAGACTTTCTGCAATAAAAAAACAAAGCACACAAACTTAAAGACTTGTCTAGCAATCAGTGTTGAGTAATTCATGTTATTTCAAAGTATCTAGATATTCAAAAACTTTCATTAAAATTCACTAATTTAGCCCTGGCCAGTTTTGCTCAGCGGTTAGAGCATTGGCCTGCAGTCCAGAGAGGCCAGGGTTCGGTTCCCGCTAAGGGCATGTACCTCAGTTGCAGTTTGCCCCAGCCCTAGTTGGGTTGGGTGGGTGGCAGCCACTCCATGTGTCCCTTTCATGTTGATGTTTCTCTCTTTCTCTCTCTCCCTTCCACTCTATCTGAACAAAAAAAAAAAGGAAAAATGTCCTTAGGTGAGGATAAAAAAAAAAAAAATTAAAAGTCACTAATTTAGAAAGGAATAATAGAAATTAGTTAAAATTATTTGCTTAGGTGGCTGAGGTTTTTCACCTTTTGATAGGAATCACCTTCCAAATATTTGCATTGAAAAAAATAGCCCAAAGAGGGGGGAAAAGGGGACACATCTGTAATACTTCCAACAATAAAGATTTTAAAAAAAGGTTGCAGACAAGAGTTTTTGATGAAGGTCAGGAATTTGCATTTCAAAGGTCCTGGGACTTTTGTTTCATAAAGTCCATTATCTATAGGCCTCTTAAAATGAGTAGGGGAGGTTTTGAAAGGTAAAAGGATGTGCTGGGCTTTGAATTGTTTCTGAACCACACCTATGGCCCTGTGAAGATACTTGCAAAACAAGGACAGGCAGGCTTTTTTCTTTAACACCACAGTAATTGCCTTTCAGCCCAGATGTGGGCAATGAACTGACAAATCTACTTATCCATTTCTGACATGTTTCTTTTCATTTGGGTAGTTTTCTAGTTCACAGAAAGCACATAGCTGAGGATCATCTGAGAGTCATGAAGACTTGGATATGTGGGACTTTCATCCATTTCCCTTGTGAGTCGTAGAACAGGTCTAGCTGCAAGAGAGTATTAAAATTAACGGTGCCATGCCCTGGCCAGTTTGGCTCAGCGGTTAGAGCGTTGGCCTGCGGTCCAGAGAGACCCGGGTTCGGTTCCCGCTAAGGGCATGTTCTTCGGTTGCAGTTTGTCCCCGGCCCTGGTTGGTCGTGCGGGTGGCAGCCACTTGATGTGTCCCTTCACGTCGATGTTTCTCTCTCTCTCTCTCCCTTCCTCTCTCTCCCTCCCATTCTATCTGTACAAAAAATGGAAAAATATCCTCGGGTGAGGATTAAAAAAAAAAAAAAAAAAGAAAATTAACGGTGCCATTAACTGGCCAAACCTCTCCATTGCCCACTTTATATTGGGACCAGGCCATGTTACAAAAGATGATTAGCTTTCCTCTTGAGGGACTCCGGGTCAAATTCCTCCCAGTCGGTGAGCATGTACTCCAAAAGGGGACAGTTGAATCACTTGAACTGGTTCCCCATCTATAGAGAGACAGATAAGTAACAAGCTGAGAGAGGCATCTGAGGAGGGTGGGTACCCTGGTAAGCTACCTCTCAGGTTATCATGGAAGTTAATAATGAAGAGAACATGGTTAGCACATTCAGTCAGCCTGAACAGTAGTTTTCTCTTGGGAGGTTACTTTAAAATCATTATTTTCCCCTTTGGTTCAATATCTGGTTAATTTAGTTCTAAACATTTATTACCCTTCCGGAAATCGGGGTTAATCGGGGCAGATTTGGTTGTTCAAAATATATATGTATATATTGTTTCATAACATTCTCTAGTTGGAAGGAAACAGGTTGTGATTTAAAGACAGACGTTGAGCCCGGCTGGTGTGGCTCAGTGGTTGAGCATCAAGCCATGCACCAAGAGGTCACTGGTTCGATTCCCAGTCAGGGCACATGCCCAGGTTGAGGGCCAAATCCCCAGTGTGGGGCGTGCAGGAGGCAGCCAATCAATGTTCTCTCCTTGATGTTTCTATTTCTCTCTCCCTCTCCCTTCCTCTCTGTCTAAAATCAATAAAGAAAAATTAAAAAAAATAAATAAATACAGACGTTGATTAGATATCTCTGTAATCTAATTGTATTTTTTTCCCTTTTTTGATTTTAGAGAGAGAGGAAGTAAGAGGGAGAGAGAGGTAACATTGAATGGCTGCCTCCTGCACACCCCTGACTAGGGATCAGGCCCACAGCCTAGGCATGTGTCCTGACCGGGAATCGAACCAGCAACCTCTTGGTGCATGGGTCAATGCTCAACCACTGAGCCACACTGGCCAGACTAATTGTATTTCTTAATGTGGATTAAATAGTTTTATAAGACACTTAGTAAAACATTGTGAGCAAACTGGCACCCTCTGGAATAAATCCCTCCTGTAGACAGGTCTCCTTTGGCTCATACAGTGTCTGTTAAAAATCTTATAGTTTCCAGGAACTGGGAAGAGGGAAAAATGGGAAGTTGTTTAATGGGTACAGAGTTTCAGTTCTGCAAAATGGAAAAGTTTTGGAGAATGTCTGCTAACAATGTGAATATACAGGGTGTCTCCAAAAAAATATATACAGGGTGTCTATAAATCTTACTACATTTTGAAAATTAAATGTATTTTAATAAACACTGGCTTTATAATTATTCATAAAGTTGTGTGTACATTTTTTTGGGACACCCTATATTTAACACTGCTGAACATTTAAAATGGTGAAGATAGTAAAAAAATACAACAATATCTCATTAAACAGCAAATTCACAGTCACCAGAGTATCCTTGGGCATCTTAAATATAACATCCTCAAATTTAAAAGAAGTTGTAACACCATCTTTGATGCAACCTTTCATTTCTATATTTGAAGGGGCAGCAAAACTATGGCCCACAGGCCAAATGTGGCCCAGTACTTTTTTTTTTTTTTTATAGCCTATAAACAAAGAATGGTGTTTACATTTTTTAATAGTTGAAAATAATCAAAAGAATAATTTATGATATGCAAAAATTATACAAAATGCAGATTTCAGTTTTATTGCAACACAGTCAAATATTCATTTCTGTACTGTCTATGGCTGCTTTTATGCTACTGTGGCAGAGTAGTTGTGACAGAGGCCAAATGGCTTGCAAAGCCTAAAATATTTAGTACCTGGCCATTGACAGAAACATTTTGAACTGTTCCATTGTAGCAGTTGCCAAGTCCCTCACAATATCATCTTTGCCACCTGTAAATGCCCAGTTTGCATTTTTGTTGTGAACTACTAGTAGCTATTATCACTCTAGTCTAATATATGGGGCGATTCTTATTTTCTCATTCCCTGCCATGACACCTAACCAATTCCAGAAAACTCCCATTCTTAGTGAGCTTCACTTGTGGCTAGAATTCTGTTAGCAACTTCTGGTTTTGTAAGCTCTTCTAATTTCAAGAAACAGATTTCTCTTGGGCCAGTCAGGCAATTTGGACCTCCCACAGCTATGTATGGTCAGCATTTGAGGTACACCAGGATCTCATAGAGTCAAAATAAAGAAAATTCTAGCATATGATCTCACTTATATGTGGAATCAATGAACAAAATAAACTGATGAACAAAACAGAACAGAGGCATGGACACTGTCAGAGGGAAGGGGAGAGAGGGGACTGGATGAAAGAAGGTGAAGGGATTAGCTAAAGAACATATAGACCTAACCCACAGACACAAACAAGAGTGAGGTGATGGCCAGAGGGAAGGGGTGTTAGGGGCTGGTAGAGGTGGGCAAAGTTGGGGGAAATGGGGTCATCTGTAATAGTGTCAACCATAAAAATAAAAATAAAAGAATGGCATTATTTTACCCCCCCCCAAAAAATAGATGGGTAAAGGGGGGTCAAAGGTGGAAACTAGACATTGGGTGGTAAGCATACTACAGTACACATATCAAATTATAATGTTGTACACTTGAAACATGTTGTTAATCAATGTTACCACAATTTAAAAATTAATAACAAAAATAAAATAGCCCTGGCCAGTTTCCCTCAGTGGTTAGAGCATAGGCCCGCGGACCAGAGAGGGCCAGGTTCAGTTCCCACTAAGGGCAGAGCACTTACCTTGGTAAGGGCACTTACCTTGGTTACAGTTTGTCCCTGGCCTGGTTGGGGTCATGTGGGAGACGACCAATTGATGTTTCTCTTTCTTCCTCCGTCTCTCCCTCCCGGTCTATATGAAGATAAATGCAAAAATGTCCTCGGGTGAGGATAATAAAATAAACAAATAATAGCCCTGGCTGGTTTGGCTCAGCAGTTGGAGTGTAGGCCCATAGACTGAAGAGTCACGGGTTCGATTCTGATCGAGGGCATGTACCTCAGTTGCAGGTTTGATCCCTGGCCCTGGTTGGGGTCATGTGGGACACAACCAGTCAGTGTGTCTGTCTCATATTGATGTTTCTCTCTCTCCCTCTCCCTCCTGCTCTATCTGAAAATCAATGAAAAAGTATCCTCGGGTGAGAATTTTAAAAAATAAATAAATAAAAAATAAATAATAAAAACAATTAAAAAAAGTAAAGAAAATAAAATTGTTTCCTCTCTGAGGAGTATGGTTTAAGGATTGGAAACAATTCCAAGACAGGTCTGGAAATGTTGGCAACAGGGGTTTCTGTCGTTCATGTAGTATGTTACTTTTTTTTGAGAGAGAGAGAAACATCGATGAGAGAGAACGTGGATTGGCCAACTCCTGCATGTCCCCAACTGGGGGATTGGGCCCACAACTTGGGTATCTGCCCTGACCGGGAATCAAACTGGCGACCTCTTGGTGCATGGGTTGATGCTCAACCACTGAGCCACATCGACTGGGCTAGTATGCCACTTTTAACATCATTTTTTGAAAATAAAAATTGTAGCCCTGGCTGGTTTGGCTCAGTGGTTGGAGTGTCAGCCTGCGGACCAGAGAGTCTCGGGTTCAGTTCCCGCTAGGGGCATGTACAAAAAAAAAAAAAAGAAAGAAAATAAAAATTGTACATATTTCAAGAATACAATATAATCTTTGATATTCATAGTGAAATTATTACTATAGTCAAACTAGGTTATTATCCCACCTAGTTACAATTTTTTTGTGTGATGAGCACACCTGAAACCTAATGTTAGCAAATTTTCAGTATTCAATACAGTATTAACTGTACACATCACGCTATGTATCGCATGTCTAAATTCCTCTGTCTCTGCGTTTTTTAGAAAATATATTTTTATTAACTTTGGAGCGAGAGGAAGGGAGAGGGAAAGAGAAATATCAATGTGAGAGAGAAAATGTATTGGTTTTCTCCTGCACACATCCTGACCAGGGATTAAACCCACAAGATAGGTTTTGTCCTCTGACGTGGAATCAAACCCGCAACCTTTTGGTGCACAGGAAGATGCTAAAGCTAACTGAGCTACACCAGCCAGGCGTGTCTCTGCTTTTCCATCTTCCTCATTGTTTACTCAAGTTTTAGTTTACCTCTAGCTTCCTTTGGTGAAGAATCCTGATGTCAGGACATCTCCGATTTGCAGCAATTTCACCCCATCTGTGGAACACTTAAAACATATCGTCTTCAAATACAACAATAAAGAAGGCTCAATATGGTTTCTTATTTGTCACTGCCTCCCACGTAATCTCAACACTGCCAAATAAGGCCTCCGGTTTAGTAATTCTCAGGTAAAGAGAGAAAGCTTTGGAGGTGTTCCAGGAGCCCCTGTGGAATACCCTAAAGTTATTCCCAGGTCAAGACTATATTTAAATTTTGGAGCGCTTGTCCAAATTTCCCAAAGGTGTGGACATTTGACTAAACAGGATCCTGGGTCGTTATGAAGCACTAGTCAGTCGTCCACTTAAGCAGAGTGAGGATGAAAGATGCCAAAGACAACGCAGAAGTTTACCTAATTGTTAGCGACACTTCGTTCTGAGTAGGGAGGAAATTCGGCGTTTAAGTAGTCAAGGATGTGAGGAGGACAACCTGAAACAAAGTTGTTTTGTAACGCACAGTCCTTTCACTGTAGGCAGAAAACCTTTTCACGGCCTCAGCAGCAGACCAATTGCCCTCTGTAGGGGAGAGAACCTAATGTCGTTTTGCTTCAGGTCATTTATTTTCTTGATAGCATTACAGATTGCTCCCCTTCTCTGCCCCGTTGCCGGCCACCCCGCCCCCCGCCCCTGTCCGTGCACATGGCTATGCATACATTGGTTCGCTTCCTCTTCCTGTGCCCTCCTCCCCCCCCAAAGCCCCCTAGTGAGACGTGTTCTGTGGGTGCATGCATAGCTCCAACTACTTTTGATATTTAGATCCTCCACTTGAATAGGTTTATCCCACTCTTTCTCAGCTTGACCACGTTTAACATGTCCTTTCTCTAGCTCCCGTTTTCAGAACCCTCTCCAGCTCTCCTTCCTGCCTTCAGATGTCTGTGCTCGTCTTCTCCTTCCCATCCGGAAACCCCCAGGCTCCCCGAGGACGGATTTCCTTTCCCTGCAAAACGCGTGTCCATGGCTCCTACCTGCGTGTTGCTCTGGCCGAGCACAGTGTTTCTCTCGCAGGCCTAGTGGTCCCCCCAGGACTCTCGTGTCTGTGGGTTTAACTCCACATGTTCACGTTCTCAACGTTTAAAGCCCCCCACTTCTCGTGGAAACAAGGAGTAGGCGGGGGCGACCCGCCTGTCCCGCCGGCCGTCCTCCGCTCTGGCCGTCCTTCCCCGGGGACAGGGGTCACTACACGACGGGAGCGTGCAGAGCGCCCTCCGCTCACACGTGTCCGCACCGCGCGCTGTGCGCTCAGCACCCGTCCCGTCTCCCGCCACGCGGCCGAGCCCCGCGCCCCGGTCGTCCCCTCCCTGCCTCCCCCTGCGCCCCTCCCTGCCTCCCCCTGCGCCCCTCCCGGGGTCCGGAGGCCCCGCGCCCCGCGCCCGAGCCGGCGGCCACACTTCCCAGCAGCCCTGGCGCGGGCGGGCCTGAAGGGCCTCGCGCCCGGCGACAACTTCCGGCTGCCGCGGCGGCGGCTTCCGGCCGGGCTTCCGGGGTGGCCGCGGCCGCGAGGGGTCTCCAGGGCCGACCCCGCCCGGCCCGGCCCGGCCCGGCCCCGCCGCGCTCCGGGGCCCCCTGCTCCGCCGCGGCCGCGCGCCCCTTCCTCGGGGCCGGCTCGGGGGCCCCCTGCGCACGCGGCGGGGCCGCCCAGCGAGGACCGCCGGGCCGTCCTCCCGCCGCGCGGACGGAGTTGTGGCCGCTGGATGGCAGCATGACTCCGTGCCGGCCGCCCGCCCGCCTCCTTCCCCCGCCCCTGCGGCCTGGAAAAAACCGGCCTCGGAGCGCAGGAAGCGACTGCTCCGCGGCAGGGCTGTCGGCTGGGTCTCCCCGCCCCCTCCCGGCTCCCGGGCTCCCGGGCTCCCGGGCTCGCTCGGCTCCCCCGCGCCGGGGGCGGGGCACGTGCCAGGGCTCCCCGGAGCCGCCCTGGGCTCCAGCGGACGTCCGCACCGGGGCAGGGGCGTTGGGACTCGGGGGACACACGTCCGCAGGGGAAGCTCGCCCCGCCTCGCGACCCCGTCAGAACCGACCAGAGGCCCGGCTGGGTGGCTCAGGGCGCGGAGCGTCGGCCCAGGCAGCCAGAGACCGGGTCCGAGTCCGGCCAGGGCCCAGGGCCCAGGCCCCGGGACCGGGCCCGTGCCCAGCAGGGGGCCTGCAGGAGGCCGCCTGTGCTCTCTAAAAGAAAAAGGTATAAAGCATGATAAAAGACCTTTACACATTCTTTTTTTTTTAATGGCGTTTTTGCACATTGCTTTCCACAACAGGTGACTTTTTCTGCCTTTTCCCCACTCTCGAACAGTTCTTCCCAAACAGCCTTTGAAAGCGTTGCATCTGTTCTGCACTATCAAGAGCATCCTGCGTAGCATCCTGCAATGACCCTTTGACACCTCCCCCACAGAGGTGTGTAGACTCATCCCTAGCTCGGGATGTCTGACATACCTCGATCCCCTTTTCTATCTCTGAACCTCTCCTGGCTGTGGGGTCTGTGACGCTGTCATGCTTGTGGGCTCCCATACATAGGTCATGCCTTAAATTTGGTTATGTTCTCTTGCTGACCTATCTATGTCTTTGATTATTGGAACCTTGAGTGTAGACGAAAGATTCTTTGTCCCCCAGAATGTTAACTAGACTTGCTGTGCTCATTTCGCAATATGCAAACATGTCATTTATACCTCAATTAACAAGACATGTTTTAGAAAACAAAAACCAATCAACTAGAGAGCTTGGGTGGTATAACCCCAGGAGGAAAATCAAATAATACTCTTGTCAAGGGTATGGAAAATCCTGTCCATGTAAGAAATGTCCAAGCCCGTCGAGCATTTTTATGAGTTTATTTGAACCAAAACGAGGACATATGCCTGGGAGCAAGATCTCAAATGCTCCAGCAAATCACAGTCCTGCAGCTTCTTTCATGCCTTTAAGATTCAGAAGGAAAGTGCGGGAAGATTGCAAGGAGGTGGGAGGAAGCAAGGTGGGGATTGCAGGACAGGGTCCTTAGGATTCTGGGCTCTCCTGGGGGTGGTGGTTGTGGTGTGTTCGCCACGTGCACAGAAAGAATGGACAGGGCTTGCTTCAGGCAAAGATAAACCTTCCCCTACAGAAGTGATAGGCCTGTGACGCACCAACCACTGAGCCAAACCGGCCAGGGCTGAAACTGGTTGTGATTTAAAGACAGACGTTGATTAGATATCCTTGCAATCTAATTGTATTTCTTAATGTAGATTAAATAGTTTTACAAGAGGTTTAGTTAAGCATTGTGAGCAAACTGGCACCCTCTGGAATAAATCCCTCCTGTAGACAGGGCCCCTTTGGTCCATCCAGTGTCTGTTAAAAATCTTATAGTTTCCAGGGACTGGGAAGAGGGGGAAGATGGGAAGTTGTTTACAAACTGTCCTGGCGCTGAGCTCCAGACTACTGCAGTGTAGGAAAGGCGCTAGGAGCACATCATGGTATTATTGTACAACTGCTACAAGTTGTTTAAGAACAGTGAAGAAAAGGTGATGATGGGCTTTCCACATTGAGTGGGACTGGGGTGGGGAAAAGTGGATGAAGGATGGGGCAGGTGGTGGATGGAGAAGAAGATGGAAAAATACAAGTCGTGCCTGCTGGTGTGGCTCAGGGATTGAGCATCGACCTATGCACCAGGAGGTCCCTGTTCAATTCTGGTCAGGGCACATGCCCGGGTTGTGGGCTCGATCCCCAGTAGGGAGCATGCCAGAGGCAGCCGATCAATATTTCTCTCTCACATTGATGTTTCTATGTCTCTCTCCTTCTCTTTTCCTATCTCTGAAATCAATAAAAACATATTTTTAAAAAAGAAAAAGATACAACTCAGTCTAGAACAGCGGTTCTCAACCTGTGGGTCGTGACCTCTTTGGGGGTCGAACGACCCTTTCACAGGGGTTGCCTAAAACCATCGGAAAACACATATTTCCCGATGGTCTTTGGAACGAGACACTGCTCCTCTATCATCTCCAGGCGGGTCCGCCCACACGCAGATATGCCCACAGACAACATGAGGAGCTGTATTAAAGGGTTGCGGCATTAAGAAGGTTGAGAACCACTGCTCTAGAACATGACCTGGCTATTCTAGAGGTGCTCAGAGCAGGGTGACTGGGTTATCCCTGTCTTGCTATGCCTCAGGTGTTCAGTTTGCTATCTCCATTTGTGTTAGGCCTTAAAAAAAACACTGGAGTCTTTGTGTTCCCCAGTCCAAAATATACATGTATGTATGTATCTCAGGGTACAGGTATCTCTGCACATTTTGGGGCACAAGGGGGAATGCCAACCCTTGACACTATTTTGTTTTATGTCTTTACTTTGCTGAAACATTAGAAAAACTGATGCCATGAATGCAGCAAAAGCCCCTATGTAGGTTCTTAAAGGGATTTTGACAGCAAAGCCGAGAGCATCATATTTTGATCTCCCTGGCTTGGGCTGCCATTTGCAATACCTGTCCTAACCACCGCTCAGTTCTTCTTTTCACCACCTTCTCCCACCCCCACTTGCCAGCTCTCACTATTTGGCCTTTTCCTCCTATCATTTCCCTTCCCCCCAGCCTCCACCTTGCCTTAATCTCAATCATTTTACCTTTCTGGTATTCCCCTTTGTGCCCCATCATGCTCCTTGTCAGACCCAAAGAGTGCCCCAACTCCTACTCAGGCTACTTCTCTGCTCCTGTCATGCTCCCTCTCCAAAATGGCTCCCAATTTCAGGTTTCCTCTCCACAGGTAAACTTACCTCTGTGGTCCCTTGAGCACCAGGAACCCACTTCTCTGGCCAGTGGTACCTCGATGCTGCATACCCCATCCGTTGCTACTCCTCAGGCAGACTTAAATGTATGACTTAACAGCAGAAAAAGCACTATGAGGGAAATTTACAGAGATAACTGCATACATTTAGAGAAATGAAAGATCTCACAACCCAAGTTTATCCTCAAGGAACTATAGAATGAAGAAGAAACATGCCAAAAGTTAGTGGAAAAATGAAATAAAAAAATTAGAGTAGAAATAATGAAATAGCAAATAGAAAATATACAAAAAATGTTGACAGTTTTTTTGAAAATATAAATAAAATCAACAAACCATTAGCATTAATAAGAAAAAGCAAGACATGCATAAAATCATAAATGTTCATACAAAACCAGTACCTGAAAGTTTATAGCAACTTTATTCATAATCACCAAAAGCGGAAAAGGTTCACACATCCATCATTAATGAATGGATAAAAAATAGTATATGGATGAATCTTAAATGCATTTGTTTTATTTTTGTAATCTTCATCTGAGGATATTTTTCTATTTATCTTCAGACAGAGTGGGAAAGAGAGAGAAACATCGACATGAGAGGGACGCATCGACTGGTTGCCTCCCACATGACCTGACCAGGGCTGGGGACGAACCACAACAGAAGTACATGCCCTTGGCTGAAATCGAATCCTCAACTCATTGGTCTGCGGGCTGATGCTCTACCACTGAGCCAAACTGGCCAGGGCTTAAATGCATTTTACTAAGTGAAAGGAGCCAGACCAAAAAGTCTACATATTACATAATTCCTTTCACATATCCTCTGGAAATGGCAAAACCGCAGGAATGGAGAACAAATCAGTGGTTTCCAGGGATTAGAAATGGGGTTACAGTAAAAAGAGCAATTGAGAGAAACTAGTGATAAAACTGTTCTGTACGGTATTTGGAGTGGAAAGATATATAACTTTATCCTTGTTAAAACCCATAGACCTATTTACCATAAAGTGAATTTTCTATATGTAAATTAGAAATAAAAATCTCTAAAACAGCCTATCAAATGAGCAGAGATTTATAAAAACAAAAGGCTATATTTTGATGAATGTGTAGAGAACTATGCACATTTATGCACCACTGATGGGAATTAATTTGTGTAACCACATTGAGGACAATTCAACATACCTTTCAAGTATTTCTCATCATTCATACTCAGTAATTCCAATTCTAGAAATTTATTCTAAAGAAATAATTAGAGATACATGTAAAGATTAATGTACTATGATCTTCATTACATTTTCATTGTAAAACTTGGTGATATCTAAAATATCCAGCAGCATGGGATCATCTAAATCAATTTTGTTAGATCCAAGTGAATTATTATGTAATGACATTGTGTTTTCAAAGAATGCTAATGCATAGAAATATGCATTTTTATTTTCAAATGAAAAAAGTTGGAGAACATATACAATATGTTAATGTTTTTCAATTTTAAAATGTCAATTTCAATTTAAATCCTTTTTTGTTTAAAACAAAAGGAAATACACTCAAATATTGTGAGTTATTGCTTTGCGGATTATAAGATTATAGATCTTCCTTGGATTTAAATGTATACCTTTTACTTTATTTTTAAGCAATGATCTTCTATTACTTTTATCAAGAAGGAAAATCTTTTAATTTGTAAAAGCAAGCCCAGCACAGCCTAGCTAAGCCATAGTCTGTTACTTCATGCGAAGGCCACATGACTGTTCCCTGGCTCCTTGGGGCACTGGACTCATTGCAGAGGAACACCTGCTAAATGGAGAGAGTGGCAGGATCTTCCCAAGAGCAGGAACCCTCTAAGTTAAACTGGACTAGTCAGCTGCAGGGTGACACTGGTATCAATCTCCATGACCCATGTAGGGAAAAACATGTCTTTAAAAACCCCATCTCATGGCCCTGCCCGTGTGGCTCCGTGGAGGGAGCGTTGTCCCAGGGACTGAGAGGTCCCGGTTTGATTTCCAGTCAGGGCACATGCCTGGGTTTCAGGCTCGATCCCCAGTAGGGGGTGTGCAGGGGGCAGCCGACCCATGTTTCTGTCTCACATGGATGATTTTCTCTCTCCCTTCCACTCTCTCTAAAAAACCAATAAAAACCTATTTTTTTTTTAAAAAGGCGGAACTTCCGGTCAAGATGGCGGGTAGGTTAACGTGGTACCACGTCCTCCCATAACCACATGAAAGTTACAGCTAAACTACAGAACAACCATCCTTCAGAAGCGCCTGACACCGAGCTGGACCAAGTCCTACGACTACGGAATTAAAGCAGCAGCCACACGAGACAGGTAGGAGGGCGGAGGCGGACGGGCTGGTCCTCCCTGAGGACTGAGGGGTCCCCATCCCACCAGGCGCCCCGCTCAGGGTTCCAGTGCCGGGAAGAGAATCCCCATCACTTCTGGCTGTAAAACCAGCAGGAACGGAGGCTGAGGAGGCTGAGGCTGCGGGAGCCCCAGGCAGCTCCTCTTAAAGAGCCCGCGCTCAGACTTAGACCCGCTCCCTCCAGGCTCCAGCATGGGGGAGGCAGCTTGAAAGGCACCAGAGGCAAATGGGGAAGAACTGAGTGGTGTGGCATTGGGGAGAGAGCTGGAGGGGCAGCTTTATCCCAGACAAACATGCTGGTGAGGGCCGTTGCTCCTTTGGTGAGCTCTTCCCCCACAGGGCAGGCAGATGGCTGCCATATCTGGGACTCCAGCGACCTGGCTCACACTGTTTGCCCCACCCTGCTGATGCCCTGAGGCCCTGCCCTACCCAACTTTTGGGCCCACCCAAGCTGTTTCCAGTGGTATTACCATAGTATTGGCCTGTCTTGGATCCTGCTTCAGTTTTCCTAAAATCTCTCAAACAGGCAGCATCTGGCCTCAGCGAGCCCCTTACCTCTTGTTAAGTGGCCCCAGGCCTGGTACTAGAAGCAGCCAGCCTTTATTCACAACTTGACTTTGCCTGGGCACCTCCAAGCCCAGTACAATAAGCAGCCATCGGCAGATCACTTTGTAGCTTATGCTGGATGGCCCTGAGTAAAACACAGGCAGTGGCTGACCTTGCCCCAGAGCCAGTGGACAGGTTCAGACCACATCAAAGCACCACCACCCAAGCACCTCCACAAGTGACTCACTCAATGAGTGGACTCATTCGGTACCAGAACCCTGATGAAGTAAGTCTTGCTCTGTGTGGTGGGCCCTGCACAGCTGATCCTCTAAGGTAGTCAGTAGTCAGTGGTCATAGCTAGTCCTTGCAGCTGATCAGCCTGAGTAAATCCTTCCCATTGATGTGCCAACAGCAATCAAGACTCAGTTACAACAGAAGGGTGTACAGTCCACACAAGGGGGGTGCACCTCGAGGACCCAGCAGGGTGACCAGGAAGGCTGTGCCACTGGATGCTACAGGACACCTATTACAATAGGCCACCCTACGAAGCCTAGGAGACACCGCAACTCTACCTAATACATAGAAACACACAGGGAGGCAGCCAAAATGAGGAGACATAGAAACATGTGCCAACTGAAAGAACAAAACTTGAGGAAAAGAACTAAACAAAATGGAGATAAGCAATCAATCAGATGCAGAGTCAAATCACTGGTTATAAGGATGCTCAAGGAACTTAGTGAGAACTTCAAGAAACTTAAGGAGAACTCCCAGGAACTTAGAACATAACAACATAAAAAAGGACCATCATAAGTGAAGGATGCACTAATTGAAATAAAGAATAATTTACAGGGAATCAATAGTAGAGTAGGGGAAGCCAAAAAGCAAACCATTGATTTGGAATATAAGGAAGGAAAAAACACCCAATCAGAACAGCAAAAAGAAAAAAGAATCCAATAAAATGAGGATAGTGTAAGGAGCCTGTGGGACAACTTCAAGCGTACCAACATTCGCATTAAGAACTTTTTGTTGCTTGCCCAGAGAAGAGAGAGAGAGAGCAAGAAATTGAAAACCTATTTGAAAAAATAATGACAGAAAACTTCCCTAACTTGGTGAAGGAAACAAGCATACAAGTCCAGGAAGCAAGAGAGTCACAAACAAGATGAACCCCAAGAGGTCCACACCAAGGCACATCATCATCAAAATGCCAGAGGTTAAAGACAAAGAGAGAATCTTAAAAGCAGCAAGAGAAAAGCAGTTCGTTACCTACAAAGGAGCTCCCATAAGACTCAGTTGATTACTCAAAAGAAACTCTGCAGGCCAGAAAGGAGTGGCAAGAGATATTCAAAGTGATGAAAAGCAACTACCTACAACCAAGATTACTGTATCCTGCAAAGCTATCATTTAGAATTGATGGACATATCAAGACTTTCCCAGACAAGAAAAAGCTAAAGGAGTTCATCACCACTGAACCAGTATTATATGAAATGTTGAAAGGTCTTCTTGAAGGAGAAGAACAAATTATGAACAATAAAAGGGCAATTAATACATATCTGTCAACAATTGAATCTATAAACAAAATGAGCAAACAGAAGAGAAACACACTTATGGATACAGAGAACTTTTTGTTGCTTGTCAGATGGTAGAGGGCTGGGGGGATGGGTGAAAATGATGAAGGAACTAAGAAGTACTAATTGGTTGTTATACTGATGAACCTCAAAGAGAAGAGAAAGGTGGGGCAGGAAGAGATAAACCAAAGAACTTCTATGCATATATGCATAACCAATGGACACAGACAGTGTGGGGAATGCAGGAGGGGGTGGGAATGGGGAGGAGGGGGTCAATGGGGATAAAAGGGGCGACATCTATAATACATTCAACAATAAAGTTTAAAAGAAATTATAATAAATTTTTTAAAAAGAAAGGCACAAGACTTTTCACTTCCCCAATGCCTTATCCTGCCCATTTACAAAAGAGAAAATATAACCTGGGCTCCGAATATTGTTTGCTATTAACCCATAAGATTTCTGTAGTTATATATCAGATGTTCTAAGACAAATCTTCATCTTGATGACCAAGTCAGAAGGGGGCACTGGGTTGGGGCAAGCCCCCCTACTGCTATTCCATAATTAATTGAGACATTAGGAGTAAATCCTGGGGCCGAGATCTATAGGGTTGCTGCCCTTGGCTACAGCTTCTCCAGTGGCTGCATTGAGATCAGGTGGTAATGTATATCATGCTGATTAAGATGAGTATTACCCCAACTGCAGGTAGCTATGACAAATTCAATCCCAACCTTAGCATTCATGCCTCTCTGGGTCTTAAGAGATGGGAAGAAGGAAGTGCTAATGAAAGAGTGATTTCCAATGGCATATACATGGGCCAGAAAAGTGCCAGTGGAATGAGAAAGTCATGGCTATTGTTTGCTTTTCATCAGTGATATCTTAGTCATGGGGCTGAAGGAAAAAGAATATGAATGCAGCGATAGAGGTTACTTTCAAGTAAACTGACTCTTCCTTACATGAAGCTGGGGTCCTTTGTTGCCAAAACCCAAACATCTCTGGTGGCCTATATTCCAGCATTGGGGATCCAGCAATTTTTAACTGTTGGAGGCCTAACAAGGCAAGTATGCAGTATTTTAGGAACCACCTTTTTTTTTGTAAATGTTGGGTGCTATTTATGGGAAGTGACAGTTTGTATACACACATAGTACAACTTCTGAAAAGAGAAAGGAGCCAAAAGGGCTAAGCATGCCATTGAAAAGAGCAACCTGTGGTCTGGACAGTCTGAGTGATCCCTCTGTGTTCAGTCATGCTTTGTGAACCTGGGATGAAGAGAGGCTCTAGTTACTCTCTGCCTTTTTTTTTTTTGTCTTCTCTCGCACATGAAGTCTTTGACCAGCTCTTCCTGAGGGATCAGTATAAAGCATCTCCCCTTGCCCTGAGCAGTTTGGCTCAGCGGTTGGAGCATTGGCAAGCAGACCAAAGGGTCTCTGGTTCGATATCCGGTCAAGGGCAGGTACCTGGGTTGCAGGTTCAATCCCCAGCCCTGGTCAGGGCACATGCGGGAGGCAACCAATCAATGTGTCTTTCACATCGATGTCTCTCTCTCTTTCTCTCCCCCCCCCCCCCCCCCATTCTCTACCCGAACCTTTCCACTCTCTCTGAAGATCAATGGAAAAAATGAGGACTAACTAACAAGTAAAGCAGTCCTCACAGGATGGGGGTTAAGTAACATGCCTTAGATTGCAGAGCTAGTAAACATTTGAGTCAGATTTTAAATCCAGTTTTGACCAACTCCAAAGCATTTTTGTTTTGTTTTGTTTTTTTTAATCCTCACCTGAGGATATTTTTCTATTTATCTTCAGATGGGAGGGGGAGAGAAACATGAGAGAGACACATCAACTGGTTGCCTCCCGCATGACCCTGACCAGGGCTGGGGACGAACCACAACTGAAGTATGTGCCCTGGCCTGAATTGAACCTGAAACTCATTGGTCCGCAGGCCAGTGATCTAACTGCTGAGCCAAACCGGCCAGGGCACATTTTTCTTTTTTTAAGATAACTTTTATTCAGGTGTAACACAACTTTTCAACTTTCTATTTAGAAATAAGAGCAAAGGGAATACATTTGAGACCAGAGTATGAATAAAATTCATCTAGTTTCCCAACCTATTTGGCAGGGAAAAAAATAAGGCAGAGAACTGACAATGTAAAATGTAAATGCCCTCTTGGTAACTATCTTCCTTTAATGCTTGTCATGGTCAACATCACTAATAGTAGCAACTATACTTAAAACAGCATTTAGTATATTCCAGACCTGTTTTAAACAGTTTATGTAAATCTCATCAAATCCTTACTTTCCCCACACCCTTTCACCAAAATCACTGCAAAAAGACATTATTACTTCTGTTTTACAGTAGTGGAAACAGAGTTCCAGAGTGCTGAAAAACCATGCTCAAGACCACATTGGTTAAGTGTCAGAGCAGTTTGAGCCCAGGCTATCTAGTCTCAGGGCCCAGATTCTCACTGTACTGCTTTGTGGTCCTGCTCAGGACTTCCTTTCCCAACCTTCTCCCCCCTATTGCCCTCCAGAATGGCTAATCACACAAGGTCCACCGAAAATGCATAAGGCCTTCTTACATAAAATCTCCCACTGAATGTCATTCTTTGAATCCCCAGGGTCACAACTCTGAGAATTAAGTGGAAAATTTCCCAAAGAATATTGTGTTTATATAGCTTTGAGAAAAGAGAAAATAAAAATTGGATATGTTTACATTTAATATATATATATTTATCTTTTTAAATTTTTTTCTTCACTGATTTTAGAGAGGAAAGGGGAGGGAGAGACAGAAACAGTGATGAGAGAGAACATCGACTGGCTGCCTCCTGCATGCCCCCCACTGGGGATCGGGCCCACAACCTGGGCATGTGCCCTGACCAGGAATCGAACTGGAGACCTCCTGGTGCACTGAGCCACACTGACCAGGCGATATGTTTACATTTTTAATTATTGAATATATTTTTTTACTTGGAGGTGTAACCATAAACATTTTTAAATTCCTAAGAAAAATAAAGCAATTAGTCTACTTCTGTTTTAAAAAAAATACTTTGGTTGAACCTGTAGTGCGAGTAGTACTGCTAATGATACGGATCAGGTGTTAGTAATGCTGTAAGAGGTCTGCCACTGTTCAGATGTCTTCCTTAGAATCAAGGAAGATTGCTTTCATATATGGCTGTCCCCCCCCCCCCCAAAAAAAACCTTACAAAATCTGTGCAGCCAAGCCCTGGTGTAGAAGGAACCAATAACACCATTATCTAAATAACATGAGAGGATCTTTCATCAATGCCAGGGTTGGGAGTAGGGGAATATGTGTTTGCCAAAGTCCGAAAGCCTTGATTGTTCCCTTTTCATCACCTTAATTTTCCCATGTTTTATTGTCTATGTTTTTATAACCTCTTGTTTAAGAGGTTACATCCCTTGTCCACTCCCACAGCTTGAGATGATTTATCATCTTAACTACTACAGTATCCTTCTAACTGATCTTGGTGTCCAGTCTTGCAGAACATGCTCCATACTACTGCCAGAGTGACCATCAAGAGTATCCCTTTCTTAAAATACTCAAGAAATCTAAATTTCATGGCATACTATATAAGAATCTATTTCTACCCTGTATTTCCAATCTCATTTCATGAACCATTTGTAGTTCTCCCAATTAATCATTCTAGTTCTGATGTCCATGCCTTTGCTTAGAATGTCTTTCACTCTTTTCTCCCTGGCCAAACTTGACTTGTTTTAAGAATCAATTTAAGCATTAGTTCCTCCAATGTCTAGCATCTCTAGACAGTCAAATGATCATGCCGAACCCCTTAGTACCTTGTATGTACCTCCACTGTAGAGCCTAACATACCATAACATACCGTTGTAATTAACATCTACATGTTGAACTTTCTCACTAGACTGAGAAATCCTTGAGGGCAGCAACTGTGTCTGATTCATCTCCATATCCTCATCACCCAGAACCAACACAATCAGTGGTGGGCTTCAGACCACACCAGAGCTCTACCCAACTAGCCACAAAAGAAGCACACCCAAAGGGGGATTTTTGCAAGCACCAGACCTTGCTGGGAACAACTCCACATTGAGGGGCATCCCCTGCACAGATGCAATTCCTTGCCACACTGTTCATAAAATTCTTATGAAACTCCTATCTTCCTTACCTTATATGGAGTCCAGAAGGAGCCACAAGACCTGCTTCTGTGGAATGCAGATTATTTTGAGCTAAAGGCAATTTTAGCTTCAGGCTCAAGAGAAACTTCTGCCCCTCCCTTAACTATCTAGAATAACCTGAATAAGGGGCTTGCCCATGATAAGAGATTATTATCGATGATAACATTTTTGACCCACCTACATGGCAGGGCAAACTTTTACTTACTAAACAGCTGTTCTTCTTAGCATCCTAGAATGACCCTTTGACACCTCACCCCCAAAGGTGTGTGGCTTCATCCCTAGCTCGGGATGTCTGACATACCTCGATCCCCTTTTCTATCTCTGAACCTCTCCTGGCTGTGGGGTCTGTGACTCTGTCATGCTTGTGGGCTCCCATACATAGGTCATGCCTTAAATTTGGTTATGTTCTCTTGCTGACCTATCTATGTCTTTGATTATTGGAACCTTGAGTGTAGAGGAAAGTTTCTTGGTCCCCCAGAATGTTAACTAGATTTATTGTGGCCATTTTTCAATGTATGCAGATATCGAATCATGATGTTGTATATGTGAAATTAATGAGATAGCATTATGTCAATTACATCTCAATTAATAAAACATCTTTCAGAAAACAAAAACGAATCAACTAAAGACCTTGGGTGGCATAATCCCAGAAGGAAAATCAAATTAGAGTCTTGTCAAGGGTATGCCATGTAAGAAGTGTCCAAGCCCATAGAGTATTCTTATGAGAATTCGAGCCAAAACAAGGACATATGTCTGGGAGCAAGATCTCAAATGCTCCAGAGAATCAGTCTTGCAGCTTCTTTCATGCCTTTAAGATTTAGAAGGAAAGTGCGGGAAGATTGCAAGGAGGTGGGAGGAAGCCAGGTGAGGATTGCATGACAGGGTCCTTAGGATTCTGGGCTCTCCTGAGGGTGGTGGTTGTGGCTCATTTACAAGCTATGGAGTGAATCAGAATCATCTGGAAGGCTTGTCGAAACAGTCCGTGCGCAGAAAGAATGGACAGGGCTTGCTTCAGGCAAAGATAAACCTTCCCCTACAGAAGTGATAGGCCTGGGGCGGGAGTCCCCACCGTGACCTGCCCAGCTAGGCATTTAGGATCAGAGGACACTGCGAGGTGACTTTGCACAGAACCCCTGCTTTCATCCACCTAGTCTACGCGGGATGCTCTTGATAGTGCAGAACAGATGCAACGCTTTCAAAGGCTGTTTGGGAAGAACTGTTCGAGAGTGGGGAAAAGGCAGAAAAAGTCACCTGTTGTGGAAAGCAATGTGCAAAAACGCCATTAAAAAAAAAAGAATGTGTAAAGGTCTTTTATCATGCTTTATACCTTTTTCTTTTAGAGAGCACAGGCGGCCTCCTGCAGGCCCCCTGCTGGGCACGGGCCCGGTCCCGGGGCCTGGGCCCTGGGCCCTGGCCGGACTCGGACCCGGTCTCTGGCTGCCTGGGCCGACGCTCCGCGCCCTGAGCCACCCAGCCGGGCCTCTGGTCGGTTCTGACGGGGTCGCGAGGCGGGGCGAGCTTCCCCTGCGGACGTGTGTCCCCCGAGTCCCAACGCCCCTGCCCCGGTGCGGACGTCCGCTGGAGCCCAGGGCGGCTCCGGGGAGCCCTGGCACGTGCCCCGCCCCCGGCGCGGGGGAGCCGAGCGAGCCCGGGAGCCCGGGAGCCCGGGAGCCGGGAGGGGGCGGGGAGACCCAGCCGACAGCCCTGCCGCGGAGCAGTCGCTTCCTGCGCTCCGAGGCCGGTTTTTTCCAGGCCGCAGGGGCGGGGGAAGGAGGCGGGCGGGGCGGCCGGCACGGAGTCATGCTGCCATCCAGCGGCCACAACTCCGTCCGCGCGGCGGGAGGACGGCCCGGCGGTCCTCGCTGGGCGGCCCCGCCGCGTGCGCAGGGGGCCCCCGAGCCGGCCCCGAGGAAGGGGCGCGCGGCCGCGGCGGAGCAGGGGGCCCCGGAGCGCGGCGGGGCCGGGCCGGGCCGGGCCGGGCGGGGTCGGCCCTGGAGACCCCTCGCGGCCGCGGCCACCCCGGAAGCCCGGCCGGAAGCCGCCGCCGCGGCAGCCGGAAGTTGTCGCCGGGCGCGAGGCCCTTCAGGCCCGCCCGCGCCAGGGCTGCTGGGAAGTGTGGCCGCCGGCTCGGGCGCGGGGCGCGGGGCCTCCGGACCCCGGGAGGGGCGCAGGGGGAGGCAGGGAGGGGCGCAGGGGGAGGCAGGGAGGGGACGACCGGGGCGCGGGGCTCGGCCGCGTGGCGGGAGACGGGACGGGTGCTGAGCGCACAGCGCGCGGTGCGGACACGTGTGAGCGGAGGGCGCTCTGCACGCTCCCGTCGTGTAGTGACCCCTGTCCCCGGGGAAGGACGGCCAGAGCGGAGGACGGCCGGCGGGACAGGCGGGTCGCCCCCGCCTACTCCTTGTTTCCACGAGAAGTGGGGGGCTTTAAACGTTGAGAACGTGAACATGTGGAGTTAAACCCACAGACACGAGAGTCCTGGGGGGACCACTAGGCCTGCGAGAGAAACACTGTGCTCGGCCAGAGCAACACGCAGGTAGGAGCCATGGACACGCGTTTTGCAGGGAAGGAAATCCGTCCTCGGGGAGCCTGGGGGTTTCCGGATGGGAAGGAGAAGACGAGCACAGACATCTGAAGGCAGGAAGGAGAGCTGGAGAGGGTTCTGAAAACGGGAGCTAGAGAAAGGACATGTTAAACGTGGTCAAGCTGAGAAAGAGTGGGATAAACCTATTCAAGTGGAGGATCTAAATATCAAAAGTAGTTGGAGCTATGCATGCACCCACAGAACACGTCTCACTAGGGGGCTTTGGGGGGGGAGGAGGGCACAGGAAGAGGAAGCGAACCAATGTATGCATAGCCATGTGCACGGACAGGGGCGGGGGGCGGGGTGGCCGGCAACGGGGCAGAGAAGGGGAGCAATCTGTAATGCTATCAAGAAAATAAATGACCTGAAGCAAAACGACATTAGGTTCTCTCCCCTACAGAGGGCAATTGGTCTGCTGCTGAGGCCGTGAAAAGGTTTTCTGCCTACAGTGAAAGGACTGTGCGTTACAAAACAACTTTGTTTCAGGTTGTCCTCCTCACATCCTTGACTACTTAAACGCCGAATTTCCTCCCTACTCAGAACGAAGTGTCGCTAACAATTAGGTAAACTTCTGCGTTGTCTTTGGCATCTTTCATCCTCACTCTGCTTAAGTGGACGACTGACTAGTGCTTCATAACGACCCAGGATCCTGTTTAGTCAAATGTCCACACCTTTGGGAAATTTGGACAAGCGCTCCAAAATTTAAATATAGTCTTGACCTGGGAATAACTTTAGGGTATTCCACAGGGGCTCCTGGAACACCTCCAAAGCTTTCTCTCTTTACCTGAGAATTACTAAACCGGAGGCCTTATTTGGCAGTGTTGAGATTACGTGGGAGGCAGTGACAAATAAGAAACCATATTGAGCCTTCTTTATTGTTGTATTTGAAGACGATATGTTTTAAGTGTTCCACAGATGGGGTGAAATTGCTGCAAATCGGAGATGTCCTGACATCAATCAGGTCTCTTTTACCAAAACTAAGTAACACACGAAAATGAATGAACCTGCATATCAGATTGTGGTATTTGGAAAATGAAAACCATGCTGGTTTTGTGAAGGCTCCTCCTTGCCACATTTTTACCATGCTGGTGGCCTTGTAACATGGCAACAGTCTGCTTCTGAATGAGAGAAATTAAACAGTGTAAGTGATGGTTCTACCTTACATGAATAGTTGGGGCTATGGGAAACCTAAGATGGTCGGCTGGTTCCTGCTGGCTCCTTGGCTTTTTTGTTATAGCTCACTGTCCTTGGAATTCAATAAAGAAAAACAAATTGTCTTTGAGCTGCCCTTATTAAAAGCCTCAGGGACAGCAAGATGAACAATGCAGAATGTTATAAATGGCTTTAGCCCCATAAAAATTAACCAGAGTTTGACCTTCACTGGGAATTTGAAAAGCAACATCCTTCAGAAAAAGGGAGGACAGAAACGGCCCCAAGGCCAGTGTGTCCTGCATGCTCTGTAAATAAATGGATAGGGAGAAACTGAAGCTCCCTTTATCCCATAAAACTGTAACTGTTAAAAATATATGTATTGCACCTGGCTAACCACTGATATTCGTCTCGAATTTGTTAGTTTTTAAAACTTAAATGAATAGGATAGATGTATGCTGACCCAGTTCACCCAGTTCCCTTTCGTCTCAGCTCCCTCCCACCTCCGTTCCCTCCTGCTTATGGCTAACTGCCTCCGCTTCTGTACATGCAGCTTGCTTGCTCTGCTAAACTCTTGAATGACCCCTGCCCTATATAAGCAACCCTCCCCCTGAGCTCAGGGCTGCAGTCCCTGCACAGGTAATAAAGTTCACCTTTAATTCACCCAACTTTGTGTCCGAGTGAGGTTGAATATCCTGGGTTACAACATTTTTATTTTCTTTTGTATATTTTTGCTCTTTTGTTTCTGCACTTTCATCCACCATAGTACATTTAAGCTAGATGTCATTCAACTGCCATGTAGCTTGGGTTATCAATATGTTGTTGTTGTATGTTTTCTGGGTGAGTTGAAGCTTTTTCCTGCCACGGGACTGATGCCCTCATGGTGGCAAAGAAATTGTTTCCTACTTGGGTGTACCTTCCACAGTGATCTCTAGTGATCGAGACACCCACTTCACTGAGCAAATCATATGAGTCTTGATGGACAGCCTTGCAAAATGCTTGTTTTTTTTTTTTTTTACTTTATTGATTTTGAGAGAGAGGGAGAGGGAGAAATAGAAACATCGATGAGAGAGAACATCAATTGCCCACCTCCTGCATGCCCCCCACTGGGGTTTGGGCCCACAATCTGAGCATGTGCCCTGACCAGGAATCAAACAGGCAACCTCTTGGTGCATGGGTGGACGCTCAACCACACCGGCTGGATGCAAACTTCTTAGTATTATTACTAAGACCCGTGACCCTCAATTATCAGGCAAGGTCAAGAGAACTAACAGGGGAAAAAAAGCCTGGATTCAAGCAGAACAGGGCCAATTGCACAGGACTGAATGAACTGGGGAAAATAGTTAAAATTTTTATGATGATTTTGCTTGAGTTTTCTGATTTTCTAAAAATCTGTTGTTTTTCAGATGAAAGGAAACTTATTTTTTCTTCAACTACCTATGACTTAGCAATTTGGTAAATAAAATTGTAAGTGAAAGGGGCAGGAGACAATAATAAAATAGAGAAGTAATCATAGTGGGGTACTAGCCAAAGTTATAAGAAATATTAAGTGTGATAACTTTGTTCTGATTAAAGAAAAGCCCATTCTGACCTGGCTAGGAGCTTACCTCAGGAATGCTGTCCTTTCGCCTAATTAGAGGACAGGGTGGACTACCTGACATCATGGAAAGATTAACAATGCGATTATCAGAACACTGGACCCATGACTGTGACTCACTGACAACCAGTCCCCGCAGGCTGCAGCCCACATTCCTCGCCATTGTCCGAGAAACATTTTACAACCCACCTACCTTCCCCCTTGCCTGTAAGCATTTTACCCATTTTTTTCTTTCTTTTCCTGCTTTTTCTCAGGTAGTCATTGTTTCTCTACCTTTTAAAAGCAGCTGGCAGTTGAGGGGAAGCAGAGCGGATTTTACAAGATAACCCACTCCTCTCCCGTACTGCCAGAAATATTGTAACAAATGCTCATATACGATTCAACCTTGTCTGTTTAATTGCCTCAAGTAGTGACAGGCAGCCCAGACCCGTTCGTTGTCCAATTTCATAAGCAGCAGTGAAACATTTCTTTTATTCTCTACCAACCAGATCCCTCCAGAATTTGGAATTTCTCAATGGCTGAGCATTATTATTTTCATGGCAACATGTGTGTTTGCGTAAGTTCAATAGGAATGTGATATAACATCTCCTTATGACAGGACAGAGCTGGAAAACTGATTTTATTACCAAGGCTTGGATTGGAATGTCACATTTGAGAGGGACGTGTGTAGACGCACGTCATGAGCAGATGACCTGAAGGCATTAAGACTGATGTAAGAAACCCAGTAAAAACTCAAAAATATTGGCCTGGTAGCTTACTCACATGGTTGCTGGCAATCTTACCATGTGAGTAAAGAATGTCATTACTTGGCAGGTGTTGGAACCTGGGGATGTTTTGGGGACCTCAAGAAAAGAGGAATCCACTCAAATCCATAGGTATTGTAGGCAGTGTCTACAAAGGCTTCAAGAGGCCTTTTTAAGTTCAGTCTCAAGATTCCTTATGAAAAACTTTCCGAAAAGCTGGTTTAAAAGAGCCTATAAGGTTAATTACTATTCTTCCTAGCCTTACTTACAAGTAACCAGGCCAAGTTTATTGAAACCAGGCTACTTTTGCTAATAATGAAGGTGACAATTTCATTTTTTAATTTATCTTTATTATTGAAAGTATTACAGATGTACCCCCCCCCCCCTTTGAGGGTGATTTTAGAGACAGAAATTATTTCAATACAAACTGTAACATTCCTGTGTGGATACTTGGTTCTAATGTTCTTCGTTGCCTTTAGAGTTAGTTGTTAAATTTTCTACGAAGAAATGGGATAGGATCCTGAATTTTTTTTTTTTTTTTAAATATTAGGCTGAAAACTTCCAAACTAACATTTTTAGTTTCCCATTGTTTGACTTACAATTCTTGAAAACTAAAACCGCCATTTCTTCCCAAGGCCATGCAAGTTACAGTGGGACAAGGTGATGTAGACTTTATTGTTTTTTTTAATCCTTACCCGAGGATAATTTTTTTCCATTTTTACCTTCAGATAGAGTGGGAGAGAAAAACACTGACATGAGAGAGACAAGATAATTGGTTGCCTCCCACACAACCCCCACCAGGGCCAGGGACTGAACCGCAACAGAGGTACGTGCCCTGGACTGGAATCAAACCCATGACTCTTTGGTCCGCAGGCCGACGCTCTACCGCTGAGCCAAACTGGTGAAGGTAAGGTGATGTAGACTTTAGAGAATCACCACAACGGCTCATCAGTGGACAGTCTTCGTGCCTGCAGCAGAAAGATCACCAGACATTCAAGGGGCAGGGCAGAAGAACTTACCAGACTCTCACTGCCTGCTTTCTTCTGAGACTGATTCGAGATGGACAACTAGAAATCTTCACAGGTGTCTGCTTTCAGAACTCCAGTCATTAACCTTTGCTTTTCTCATGTTTCCATACAGATATGCCTCTTGTTATATACCTGATTGTTTGCATCAGAGTCTTAACTTTGGAAGCATTACCACCTCCCATGATCAGGCACAGCTTTAACTGAACTGAAGACTGGTTTAATGATAAAACGTCTGTTGGCCCAGATTCCGGAATGTGAAACTTCCAGAGAAATGTCAGAGGAGGGAAGTGTAGGGGCTCAGGATAAGTCACTCCAAGATGTGCTTCTGTGCACTGCAGATTGTTTTGAGTGAAAGGCAACTTTGGCCATGGGCTTCAGAGAAACTTCTGTCTCTCCCTTTAATTACTTTAGGATCCAGCAATTCCACTTCTGGGAATATAGCCAAAGAAACCCAAAACACTAATTTGAAAGGATATATGCACTCCTATATTCATTGTAGCATTATTTACAATAGCCAAGATTTGGAAGCAGCCCAAGTGTCCATCAGTATATGAGTGGATAAAAGCTGTGGTACATATGCACAATGGAACACTACTCAGGCCATAAAAAAGAAAAAAAAATCTTACCCTTTACGACAGCATGGATGGGCCTAGAGCACCTAAGTGAAATAAACCAGTCAGAGAAAGACAAATACCATATATCACTCATCTGTGGAATCTAATGAACTAAATAATTAACAAAACAGAAACAGACTCATAAATGCAGAGAACAGTCTGACAGCTGTCAGAAGGGAGGGAGTTGAGGGAGTGGGTGGAAAAGGTGAAGGGATTAATAAAAAAATGTTCATAGACAACAGTATGGTGATTACCAGAGGAAGGGGGGGTGGGAGATAGAAAAGGGTAAAGGAGGGATAAATGGTGATTGAAGGAGATCTAACTAGAATTGTACACCTTATTAACCAATATCACCCCAATAAATTCAATAAAGTATTCTGATCAGAGTGAAGATCTGCAGATACTGTAAAAGTCGGGACATTGGAAATTTAATTGTGCTGCACTTAAGAAGAAAGATGAAAGGAAAAAGAATGGTGAAATCTCACTAAAAGACAATATAAAAGATTTGTGTCCCAAGAACTCGGTACCTCAGGACAGAAGCTCCAAAATATGGCCACACAGAAATATGGGCTAACCTTCATTTACAGCTGGGGTCCTACCAACTGCTGACAGTCCTCAAATTACGATTTAAAATTACAATGGCTATTATGAGTAATTTGCCACTGAGAAAAAACTAGACTAAATAAAAGGGACATTAATGAGGTTACAGCAAAGGTTTAGTACAGCACTACCAAAGACTGAATGGGCCCTGGCTGGCTTTGCTCAGTGGTTAGAGCGTCGGCCTGCGGTCCAGAGAGACCCAGGTTCAGTTCCCGCTAAGGGCATGTACCTTGGTTACAGTTTATTCCCGGCCCTGGTTGGGTCCTGCGGGAGGCAGCCACTCAATGTGTCCCTTTCACGTCAATGTCTCTCTCTCTCCCACTGTAACTGAACAAAAAATGGAAAAATGTCCTCAGGTGAGGATAAAAAAAAAAAAGACTGAATGGGCCAAGGTGACCCGTTGTTGGTCTCTCAAAATTAAAGGGTTGCAAATAAGTGTTCTACATTTACCCCAGTGTGGAGAAATTTAAAAGACTGGAAGGATGCAATTACGAGAAACCTAACCACCAATGGCTTGAGAAAAGAATCAGACTGGTTAAATCAAATTAAAGATTGATGACAGGGCCAGCGTCCCTTTCCTTGAGCCCTCAATGAGGACCCAAAGCCTTCGTACTCGAGTGGGTAAAATGATCAGGAGATAGAAATTTTCAGAACTTGATATGGGAATTCCCGAACTATGATAACAAAATCCATCGCTGAAGCCCTGACTCAGGCTACAAATAGATTAAAAGAATATGGAAATCTAAGGATTAACATAATAATGAATGCTGGAATGATTAAACAGTCTGTTTAAAGAAAAGTTATGTCACTTGGCCGTTGTGGCTCAGTGGATGGTCCCAAGCACCAGAGCTCACTGGTTCAATTCCTGGTCAGGGAACATGCCCGGGTTGCAGGCACGATCTGTGCAGGAGGCAGGCGATGGATGTTTCTCATCAGTGTTTCTCTCCCACTCCCTTCCTCTCTTTAAAACCAATAAAGACATTAAAAAAAGAAAACTCTGTTTTAAAAAAAGTTATGTCAACTTTAATTGATTGCATCTTTTTTACCTGATTGTATTGTAGAAGTAGGCATGGTGTCTCGTTGGGGAACTGGGACATGAACATGAAGGCTGTGAGTTCTTTCTTTTCCCAGTCAGAGGGAAACTCTCTGAAGGCCTTGGTGCCCTCTTGGGTCCACTGAATTGTTTAACAATATTATAAATATTTATTATTTGTCCCGGCTGAAACCTGATGCTGTATTTGAAAGGAATCAATATCTTTATGACCAGAAGTTTCAACAAATTGGAAACTAATTGTCACAGCTTGATAAGATTTTGTTTCATTATTTTGAGTCCCTCCATAAACTAAAATAAAACTATATACTGAGACGGAAAAAAGCAAATGAAAGAATATGTAGTTAGACACGTAGGTGACTCTATGAGGTCCTTTAACTTTCAACCCTAATTTTTCGAGCAGCTGATACCATACAAATCTTTGTGAAACCAGAAATGTAGCCCTAGAAGCAGGCCAAGCCACCTAATCTTTATCATCGACAATTCCTAAGACTGAAGGAAAAAAGAAAACCAGGGTGTTTCTGAAATCACAATCTGCTGCTATGGCTCCAAGGCTCTCTTGCCAAGGACAAATACAGGGTGGGGCAAAAGTAGGTTTACAGTTTTTCTATATGGAAAAAAACAGTAACTAATAAATAATATAAGAATAAACTTTAACATACAACTGTGAGCCTACTTTTGCCAAACTCTGCACAAATCTTAAGTGCTTTCTCTACAAATATTAGTGAGAAAAAGCTTTAGCTATCTACACAGATAACCTTATCTCATTCCACATCCAAGAAACACAGTTTGGATCCAAGTGTTCTTGAATATAAGCATGAAATAATACTTTTATTCTACCTGGGTTTATAAGTCAAGTAACTTCATGTTATCTCTGATGCAGAATTTCTCGGCAAGAAATGTAACTTGCTATGATGATATTTTCATAAGAATCTAACCTTAATGGGTAGGAAAAAGTAAACAAAAGTAGGATAAGTTTCTAGGTGAACTCTTCAGTGAGAATTATATTGCTAAAAAAATGTCTTTGGTAACTTGAAACTTTAAAGCTTTTTGAGGAAAATGATGGCTATTCACTGAATGTCTAGAACATTTATAGATAGATAAACTAATGAAACATTAACTACTGAACATAGATTTATCTACTTTTAGCTTATTACAGAGAAAGAAATTTGGGTCTATTAGTAAACATGTCTTGTGCCACAGTTTAAAAAAATTGGGCTATGAGAAAATAAATATTTCTAAAAATTATGTGTTAATAAACATGTCAATCTAAAGACTACTGGGGTAAAGAGAAAGTTCAGTTACTAGCTTTTTGTTTTACTAAAAATTAAGATTTTTTTTTAAGGTTAAGATTTCTAATATACAAGTATACAAAAAAAAAAAAAAACAGTATATGTTTTGAGTTTTTAAAAGGGGGGGACTATGAGAGATATGGAGATGTATTTTTGAGGGAAAGTAAATTAATTCTGACCTATAGTAAGGATAGCTGATTCACAATGGGAAAGAGGTAAGGAAGGACAAAAATCTGAATATGAAAAGGAAAGTTGTAGAAGTTTTGTGAAAAGGAATCAAGAGAAAGGAAACTTTAATTAAGTGAATTTAAATATCAAAAGTAAGCTGATGCAATATTAGACTCCGTTTTTTCTCTGTTAAAAGAACTATTGGGCCTAGCCTGTGTGGATCAGTGGTTAAGTGTAAACCCATGCACCAAGAAGTCAACACTTCAATTCCGGGTCAGGTTTTGGGCCCGATCACCTGTGGGGGGGCATGCAGGAGGTGTCCAGTCAATGTTCTCATTGATGTTTCCTTTTTTTTTTTTTGTATCTTTATTGTTGAATGCATTACAGATGTTCCTCATTTTTCCCCCATTGACCCCCTCCTCCCCACTCCCGTCCCCCTCCTGCCTTTCCCCAGAGTTGTCTGTGTCCATTAGTTATGCATATATGCATATAAGTTCTTCAGTTTATTTCTTCCCACCTCCCAACCCCCCTTCCCTTTGAGGTTTGTCAGTCAAGCAACCAATTTGTACTTCTTAATCCCTTCACCTTTTTCACCCATTCTCCCAAATCCCCTCCAACTGGCAACCAACAAAATGTTCTCTGTATCTATGACAATGTTTCTGTTCTGCTTGTTCATTTTGTTTGTAGATTCCATTGTCAATAGATATGTATTCATTGCCATTTTGTTTGTTCATATATTTTATCTTTTTCTTTAAAAAGACCCTTCAACGTTTCATATAACAGTTTGGTGGTGATGAACTCTAACTTTTTCTTGTCTGGGAAACTCTTTATATGGCCATCGATTCTAAATGACAGCTTTGCAGGATAGAGTATTCTTGGTTGTAGGTTCTTGCTTTTCATCACTCTGAATATTTCTTGCCACTCCCTTCTGGCCTGTCTGGCCTGCAAAGTTTCCTTTCAGAAATCAGCTGACAATCTTATGGGAACTCCCTTGTAGGTAACTAGATGCCTTTCTCTTGCTGCTTTTAAGATTCTCTCTTTGTCTTGAACCTTTTGCATTTTGATGATGATGTGTCTTTGTGTGGGCCTCTTGGAATTCATCTTCTTTGGGACTTTCTGTGCTTCCTAGACTTGTATGTCTGTTTCCTTCACCAACTTAGGGAATTTTTCTGTCATATTGTTTCAAATAGGTTTTCAATTTCTTGTTCTCTCTCTTCTCCTTCTGGCACCCCCAAGATGCAAATGTTGGCACGTTTGAAGCTGTCCCAGAGGCTCCTCACACTATCCTGATTTTTTTGGATTCTTTTTTCTTTTTGCTGTTCTGATTGGGTGTTTTTTCCTTCCTTATATTCCAAATCGATGGATGGCTTCTTGGCTTTACCTACTCTACTATGGAATCTGTGTAAATTATTCTTTATTTCAGTTAATGCCTCCTTTATTTCTGATTGGTCCTTTTTTATGCTCTTGAGGCCCTCACTAAGTTCGCTGAGGTTCTCACTAAGTCCATTGAGCATCCTTATAAGCAGTGTTTTGAACTCAGCATCTGTTAGGTTGCTTATCTCCATTTCGCTTAGTTCTTTTCCTGAGGTTTTGTTCTGTTCTTTCATTTGGGACCTGTTTCTTTGTCTCCTCATTTTGGCTGCCTCCCCGTGTTTGTTTCTATGTATTACGTAACGGGAGATATGGGGCTAGCTGAGACCAGATGCTGCTCGTTTGAAAGAATTTAGGAAAACCTGAAGCAGGATCCAAGACAGGCCAATCCTATGGTGAAGCAACTGGCAACAGCTTGGGTGGGCCTGAAAGGGGTGTGGGGGGGGGGGGGCCTCAGGGAATCACCAGGGTGGGGCAACCAGTATGAGCCAGGTTGCTGGAGTCCCAGATATGGCTTCTGTCTGCCACCCCAGGGAAGGGTTCACCAAAGAAACAAAGGCCTCTGACAGCACTTCTGTCCCGGAGATAGCCCCCTCTCCAGCCCTCGCTCCAGTGCCAAACAGCTCAGTTCTTCCCTGTGTGTCTCTGGCGCCCCTCGAGCTGCCTTCCCTCCAAGCAGAGAGGGAGAGAGTCCTGTAAGTCCGTGCGCGGGCCCTTTAAGAGGAGCTGCTTGGGGCTCCATCCGCCTCAGCCTCCCTGAGCCTCAATTCCTGCTGGTTTTACAACCAGAAGTGATGGGGATTCTCTTCCTGGCACTGGAACCCTGAGCTGGGTGCCTGGTGTGGGACGGGGACCCCTCAGTCCTCAGGGAGGACCTTCCCAGCAGGTGTCCTCCTGATTTTTATCCACCTCCGCCCCTCCTACCAGTCTCCAGGTTGGTCTTTAATCTCATAGTTGTAGGACCTTCATTCAGCTCGATGTCAGGCGGTTCTCAATGATGGTTGTTCTGTACTTTAGTTGTAACTTTGATGTGGTTGTGGGAGGACGCAATACCACGTTTACCTAAGCCATCTGGACCAGAAGTCTCTCATTGATGTTTCTCTCTCTCTCTCTTCATTTTTTTTCTTTATTGATTTAATCAATAAAAAAAATTTTTTTTTTAAAGAAAAAAAGGATTGGTCTACTTCTGATATTGTAAAGAAAAAAAAATTTCTATCTAGCCCTGACTGGTTTGGCTCAGCAGTTAGAGCATCGGCCCGGGACCAGAGAGACCCGGGTTCGGTTCCTGATGAGGGCATGTACCTCCGTTGCAGTGTGTCCCCAGCCCCAGCTGGGGTTGTGTGGGTGGCAACCACTCCATGTGTCTCTCTCACATCAATGTTTCTCTCTCTCTTCCTTCCCTTCCCCCTCTATTCAAAGATAAGTGCAAAAATGCCCTTGGGTGAGGATAAAAAAAAATTCTGTCTAAAAACAAAGATTATTTTGTGTTCTATCACAATAATTTTCTGTATTAATCAGGTCCTTGATTACTTAAAAAAAAAAAAAAAATCTCAATAGTAAGAACTAAGTATTGCTAACAATTATGTAAAGTTCGGTATTTGTGTTTGAAATCTTCTATTGCCACTTTGGATAAATGGTTGATTAAGTATTGCTTCATAATGACATAAGATCCTTTTTAGTCAAGGGTCCAAACCTCTTAATATATTTTGACAAACTTTCCCAAATTTATATTATAAATATTCTTAACCTGGGAATAACTTTGGGTGTTCAGTAAAGCCCCAGGAACACCCCCCAAAAAAGATTATTTTTTCTCTACTTACAAAAGAGAAATATCAAACTAACCAGGATGGTTTTAAATATAAAACTACATGGAAATTTTTGTCAGATAAGGACATAATTATGTTGTGTTTGTATAAGAAGATGTTATAACTCTTGCAGAAATGTATGTGAAATTGCTGGAAATCTGAGAAATCCCTTCTGTGTTCTTGGCTATCCTGATGTCCTTGTAACATGGCAACAGTCTGCTTCTAAATCAGAGACTTGAACAATGGTAAATTATGGCTATAAATTATATGCATAGTTAGGGCTAAGAGAAATCCAAGATGACTATTTGCATTTTCCAGGATCCCTACCATATTTTTTCAGTTTTTTACATTTTTATTGATTTTATTTATTTTTTTTCTTAGAAAGAGAAGGGAGGAGAGAAAGAAACATCAATGAGAGAGAATATCGACTGGCTACCTCCTGCATGCCCCCCACTGGGGATTGGGCCCACAACCTGGGCATGTGCCTTGGCCAGGAATTGAATCAGCAACCTCTTGGTGCATGGGTCGACACTCAACCTCTGAGCCTGGGCATGTGCCTTGGCCAGGAATTGAATCAGCAACCTCTTGGTGCATGGGTCGACACTCAACCTCTGAGCCACACCAGCCAGACTGCTTTTTCTTATTTATTTATTTTTTATTTATTTTTTATTTTATTTATTTATTTATTTATTTATTTATTTATTTATTTATTTCCTCACCCGAGGACATTTTTGCATTTCTCTTCAGATAGAATAGGAGGGAAAGAAGGAGGGAGAGAGAGAAACATCGATGTGAAAGAGATACATTGAGTAGTTGCCACCCACACAACCCCAACAGAGTCCGGGGACAAACTACAACAGAGGTACATGCCCTTAGTGGAAACCGAACCCGGGATTCTCTGGTCCACGGGCCAACGCTCTAACTGCTGAGGCAAACCAGCCTGGGCTGCCTTTGCTTTTTGCAGTTTAATTTACATAAATAAATTTCAATCTTCACTTCAGTACACATCAAAATTTATTTTCAAAATTTGTTTGCCAGAAAGCTTCTGTATCTTACTAAATCCACTTAGGTTTGGTCATATCTTCTTCATTTCTTATTCTTGAACAATCTTTATACTCTAAGACAAAATTACTTTTTTTCTTTACTAAAAAATAAGTCCTTTACTTATTTTTAAATAAACATATTCTATTTTCCTTACCCACATTTTATAGTTATTTTCTTTCTCCCTTATTATTTTTAGTATTATTTTTATTTTCACATATTGAGCTATTTCCATTCTTTCCTTTCCAGTGTAAGAAGTAGACAACTGTGAACTGCCTAGCATGTATTAGCATCCTGTAGGTTAATAAACTTATAAATACATTTAAAAAATTTTATGCCTGGCTGCTGTGGCTCATTGGTTGAGCGTTGACCCATGCACCAACAGGTTGCTGATTCAATTCCCGATCAGGGCACATTTCCAGGTTGTGGGCCCAATCCCCAGTGGGGCGTATGCAGGAGGCAGTCCATCGATGTTCTCATCCATGTTTCCATCTCTCTCTCCCTTCCTCTCCCTCTAAAAATAAATAAAGAAAAAATATTTTAAAAATTTTAGAAGTATAGTCAGAAATTTATTTATTTTTTATCCTCACTGGAGGACATTTTTCCATTTTTTTGTTCAGATAGAGTGGGAGAGAAAGAGAAGGAGAGAGAGAGAAACATCGACGTGAAAGGGACACATCAAGTGGCTGCCACCCGCACAACCCAACCAGGGCCGGGTACAAACTGCAACCGAGGCACATGCCCTTAGCGGGAACCGAACCTGGATCTCTCCGGACCGTAGGCCAACGCTCCAACCGCTGAGCCAAACTGGCCAGGGTACAGTCAGAAATTTTTCAATGTGGCAGAAAACATGTTCATTAACTGATAGAAATATCTTTGTTTCTATGTAACAAAGTAAAAAGCCAATAGAAAATAAACTTTTGTTTAGCATTTAATGTTTATGTTATTTGGAAATCATTTAGATAGTCAATGAATATGCACAACTTAGTATAAACTTTTATCTCATTTACATTTATTTAAACTACTTATTTTTAACAATTATGCTCGGATTGACATTAAATAGCTAATTATCTTTAATTTTCTTGTAGACAAATTTTGAAGATATGCAGGCTTTCATTAAACCAACAAACTTAAACAAGCATTTACTTATTAAAGATTATCCCATGGTTGGGGCGGGATTGGGAGGAGGGTGTCTAGTAGGAGAAAAGGGGTAAACATCTGTAACAAAAATAAATTAATAAAAGTTGAAAAAAAAGATTATCCTAGATCATGTGAACTTAAAAAAAAAGATTTGGGTTAGTTTCTATATTATTGAGAGTATATTTAATTTATATAAATGCTTAATTTTTAAGTCAATTAAATAGAGCCCTTTACATATTAATTTTGGTAATACAATCTAGAGGTAGAAAAATATAAAATATCTAAAACATACATACATAGACATACATTAACATACAACAGACATAAGCAGATCTTACAGCTTTTGTTTAAAAATCTTCAGCCATGTCTCAGGTACAAAACTCAAAAGAAAAGTTGAATCCAAATTGTGTTTCGGGCACATGGACTAATTCAAGGCTATCTGCTCCAATGACCAACATCTTTTACTAAACATTTTTCTTTTATTTGTATGATGTTAGGATCCTTTTAGAGCTGTTTCTTAAGGCATTTTATCATTTAGAAGGTTCTACATACCAATCAAATAACACATTCTGTTGCCTCTGAAAGGTTTGCATTCCTCTCTTTTAAGAATGTCCCTTAAAGTAGATTTATCTAAGATAAAGCTTCCCAGAAAGGTCGCTGTAATTCCAATGCATACCAAGGGATACAGACAATAGTGTGGTGAAGGCTTGGGTGGAGGAGGGCAAGGGGGGATGGTATCTGTTATACTGTCCACAATGAAAAAAAAATATATATATATATATATATTTTTTTAATGCTGAAGTGAAAACAGATTGCTGGTATTCTTGACAGATGATGAAATACATCTTCCAACCAGTGTCAAGGTGTGACAGGGCTTTGGTCCCACTAAAATCTCCATCAACATCATCACATTTCCCACAGAGCCCACCCAAATAAAAATAATAATAACAATAATATTATGCAATCATTTAAAATCTTATGTAAACTATAAATAAAAGCATCAGTTTTTTTTCTGTGCCAAAAAATAAAAGAAAGAAAACAATTTTATTCACAATTGCATCAAAAGTATAAAATACTTAGGAATAAATTTAACCAAACATATGAATGACTTGTACTCTGAAAACTGAGACAATGAAGAGAGAGAGTGAATAAGACACAAATAAGTGGAAGTATATAACTTGCTCATGGATCGAAAGAATAATACTCTTAAAATGTCCTTACCTCCTAAACTAATACAGATTCAGGCAACCCCTATGAAAATACCAATGACACTATTCTCACAATTAGAAATAATCCTCAAATTTATATGGAACCACAAAAGACCCCAAATAGTCAAAGATATCTTCAGAAAGCACAAATTCAAAAGTATCACACTCCCTTCTATCAAAGTATACACAAAGCTACAATAACCAAAACAGTATGGTACTTGCATAAAAATAGATATATAGATCAATGGAACAGAACAGAGAGCCCAGAAATAAATTCCTACTTATATGATCAATTAATCTACAACAAAGAAGGGAAAGATACAGAATGGGGTGAAGACAGTATCTTCAATAACCGATGCTGGGAAAACTGGACAGACACATCCAAAACAATAAATCTAGGCCACTTTCTTGCACCATATACAAAACTGAACTCAAAATGGATTAAAGACTTAAATGTAAGACCTGAAATCATAAAACTCCTAGAAGAAAACATAAGCAGTAAATTCATTAACATCATTCTTAGCAATATCTTTTTTTCCTTCTTTATTAATCTTTAGAAAGAGAGGGAGAGGGAAAGAGAGACAGAAACATCAATGAGAGAGAACATCATTCAGCCACCTCCTGCATGCCCCCTACTGGGGATCAAGCCCACAACCTGGGCATGTGCCCTGACTGGGAATCAAACCAGCAACCTCACCCTGGCTGGTTTGGCTCAGCAGTTACAGCATCGGCCTGCGGTCCAGAGAGACCCGGGTTTGGTTCCCGCTAAGGGCACGTACCTCGGTTGCAGTTTGTCCCCGACCCGTGTGGGTCATGCGGGTGGCAGCCACTCAATGTGTCCCTTTCAAATCGATGTTTCTCTCTCTCTCTCTCTCTCTCCCCCGCTCCATCTGAACAAAAAAATGGAAAAATGTCCTTGGGTGAGGATAAAAAAAAAACACCCAGATAACCCAATGAAAAAAAAAAACCCGGCAACCTCCTAGTGCATGGGTTGACGCTCAACTACCGAACCACACCGGGCCAGGCCTTAGCAATATCTTTTTTAATATATCTCCTCAATCAAGGAAAACAAAAGAGAAAATTAAAAGGTCTAAGCCGGCGGGAGATGACATCCACAATGCAAGGCCAATGTAGAGCAAAATGGCTTTATTGCCTACGCCTGGGTGCAGGTGGGCTGAACCAAAAAGGGTTCAGCTTCAAATAACAATTGGGGTGTAGGTTATATACTCTACTTTTAGCTTCTGGCAGTTCCTGCTGAGTACTCTGCCTGGCCCATTGTCCACTTTGCAGTTGGACTGGTCTGGTATCTAGTCCTGCATCTGCTGGGTGATCCATTGCCTTGCAGATAATCCAGATAATCCTTATCCATACTCAACAAAAGGCAGAGCAAAGGTCATGCAAGCAACACAATTTTCAGTTTCCGCCTTTTGCAAGCTTTTAAATTTACCCTTTAAAACATTACTGACCCTTTCAAAAATGAACAAATGGGACTACACCAAACAAAAGACTTTGCACAGCGAAGGAAATAAAAAAAAAAAAACTATTGAATGGGAGAAAATATTTGCAAATGATACATCCAATAAAAAATTACTGTCAGAAGCAGACCCAAAGACATAGAGAACAAGCTGATAGTTGCCAAAGGGCAAGGGGTGGGAATAAAAAAAAAATTTTTTTAATAATAAGGAAGGTCTGGCTGGTGTGGCTCAGTGGACTGAGAGGACCTGGTTCGATTCCCGGTCAGGGCACATGCCCAGGTTGCAGGCTTGACTCCCAGTGGGGGGCATGCAGGAAGCAGCCGATCAATGTTTTTCTCTCACATCGATATTTCTATCACTCTCTAAAAAAAATAAAATAAAAAATAAAAACATAAAATAATAATAACATTAAGGAAGGCAGTACATTCATTAACATCATTCTTAGCAATATCTTTGAGAGTGAGGGAGATGAGAGAAAAACAGAAAGGGCAAACCTTGGCTTGGTTCTGGGTTCATGAAAATTTTGATGTTACCTGTACACTTTCCTATATGCTTAAAATGTTTTATTAAAGATAAAAGATGAGAATATTTAGGACAATACAGTATGTAAAAATAAAAAACAAACATATGCATTTTATTCTATATGAATTATACCTAAATACAACTTACTAAACCAAAAAAAACACCACTAAAGGAAATCTGTCAAGCTATAAATTGGAGGAAATAACTGCAAATCGTTTGTTTATCTGATAAAGAACTTATATAAGTTTAACAATGTTGCTGCCTAAAATAACAAGTAAAAAAGAAAATGTGCAGTGTTAAAGTTGTTACCTGGTTTCTTGATATTTATAGTGAAATGAGAGATGAGAGTCTCAAAAAAGGAGTATTAATCATGAGAGGATTTTGATGTTATGGTTTGAAAATTTCTCAGTCTCTCCTGAACATAAACTATGTTAAAGTTAAGAAATGTCTTCCAAGTAAAGATCAAATCGAGGGTCTGGCCTGGTAAATATGGTCTGAGGTGAAGCCGAGCATATAGCTCTAAAATACTTTATTAAGGTATCAGAAAGATAAATGTTGTGTCTCAGAATATTAAGTTGGACAAAAGGTACTTTTAAGAATTTTAGGGTGGCCCTGGCCGGTTTGGCTCAGCGGTTAGAGCGTTGGCCAGTGGTCCAGAGACCCGGGTTTGCTAAGGGCACGTACCTCAGTTGCAGTTTGTCTCCTGGCCCTGGATGGGTCGTGCGGGAGGCAGCCACTTGATATGTACCTTTCACGTCGATGTTTCTCTTTCTCTCTCTCTCTCTACCTCCCACTCTATCTGAACAAAAATGGAAAAATGTCCTTGGGTGAGGATTAAAAAAAAAAAAAAAAAAAAGAATTTAAGAGTGGCCGGACCGGTGTGGCTTAGTGGTTGAGCATTGACCCATGCACCAAGAGGTCCCTGCTTCGATTCTCAATCAAGGCACATACCCGGGTTACAGGCTCAATCCCCAGTGTGGGGCATGCAGGAGGCAGCCAATGGATGTTTGCTCTCCTCTATGTTTTTCTCTCTCTCTCTCTAAAAATCAATAAAAACACATTAAAAAAAATTTTTTTTAATTAAGGGTGTGCCCAAGAGTTTCTCCATCAAACCATAGGGCTAATAAGAAAAATAAAAACTTTATTATGCAACCCTCCCAACAGAAGACCAGGAAAGAATAGCTTAATTGGAAGAGATTTCAGAGTGTGGTGTTTATTAATAAAAAACAAACAGACAAACAAAAACAACGATTTTAAAAGAATTATATTTCCAGACACACCACCAACTTTCACTAACAGAGAAAACAAGGGACTTTGAGCCCCACAGTTGAAAATATGACCCATCTATCCTATATAAGGAAAGATGATTCACAGAGTGAAACCAAAAACCCTGAGAGAGGACCAAGAGCCCTGCAGAATTATCCCTGGACAGGAACCGGACTGAGTCCTAATGAAGGAACTTCCAAACTTTTCCTGCGTAGATTCAGAATTTTTACCTATTCCTTTAGTCTCACATTTCTCCCTACTGAATGAGAATGTCTACAGGGTGTTTCTTTACCAGTCTCATCCCTGTACACTGGGCAGATGAGAGTGCACATAACTTCAAATCAAGAGGAACGATAACTGAGATGATTTACTTAAAGTACATCTAAGAAAACTCATCTACAAATGAATCTGGATTTAGATTATAAAACCATGGACTTTGAACTAATGCTGTAAATGAGACTTTTGTGGGCCTTGGTAGAGAAGGTATTTTGCATGTGCGAGGATTATAGATGATTTGTAGCTAGGCGTACGGGGTTTTAAACTCATATACACTTTACGTGACATAAAACTCACCATTTTAAAGGGTACACTTCAGTGGTTTTGGGTATATTCATTAGGATGTGCAACCAAAAGCACTACCTAATTCCAGAATATTTCCACTGACCCCCCACCAAAACCATACCTATTAGCAATTAGTCCCAATTCTTTCCTCCCATATGCTGGCAATTGCTAATTCAGTTTGTCTCTATGGATTTGTCTATTCTGATTATTTCAAGAAATGGAATCATACAATAAGTGACCTTTTTTATCTCGCTTCTCAAGGTTTATCCATGTTGCAGTATTTCAGACCTTCATTTATTTTTATTGCTCATAATACTTCATTGTATGATCACACCATATTTTACTTATCCACTCAACAGTTAACATTTGGGTTGTTTTCATTCTTTTGTCTACTGTGAATAATTCTGCTATAAACAGTCATGTACACGTATCTGTGCGGATACATGTTTTCATTTTTCTGGTATACATCTTGGACTGGAATTACATCATAAGGTAACTCGACCTGACCTTTTTGATGATCTTTCAAATTCTTTACCGCCTCAGGATTTATTTTTAACCCATTAGACATTAGGTAGTATGTTAATTTTGACATTTTATAAATTTTCCAAATTTCCTTGTTATTAATTTCTCATTTCACTTTATTTTTATCACAACACTTACTTGAGACATGTTAATGGCTTAAAATACCATCAACCTTGCCCTGGCGATTGTGGCTCAGATGGTTGGAGCACTGTCCTCCAACTACTTCAGCACCTTTTGTTAAAGCGATTATCCTTTCCACATTGGTCTTTCGAACCTGTGTTGAAAATAATGAGATTTGAGTGGGTCTGTTCCTGGACTTACACTGGTCCACTGAACTGTGTTTCTTTCTCCACACAGCACCGATTGCTCCATCTTTACAACTGTATAAATCAGGTAATATGAGCTTTCAAACTTTTTATCTTGTACTTTTTCAGAACTGTTTTGGTTATGCTAATTTCCTAGCATTTTTATATATATGTCAGAATAAGCTTGGCAATAGCCACAAAGAGGTTGGTGAGATTTTGGTTTAGATAGCACTGTATGTATACACGAAATTTTACTTTATATATTGTGTAGCTCTGTTGTGAGGTGTAAATACCTTTAAAATTGTTATCATATATTTTATTTTCCATAGATTGATACTTTTATCACTATGTAATGTCCATTCTATCTAGTGACACTTTTTGTCTCAGTGTGTTTTGTTTGATATTGGTACTCTTTTCAGTACTGTTTCTATACACTATCTTCATAGTTTGAAACAATTTGTCTTTAAATTTAAAGTATCTATAGAAAGCATTTAGTTGGATCATTTTTTCATCCATTCTGCCAATTTTTGCCTTGTAATTCAATAGTTTCATCCACTTTTACACTTAAAAGAATTATGAGTAATAAAGGACTTATTTCTGGCATTTGGATATTAATGTTTCATATGTCATGTGTTTTTGATTCCTCCATACTTCTTTTTTTTTTTAATAGTACTGAATAACTATTTTCTAGTGTATCATTTTAATTGCCTTGTCATTTGTTTTAATATATCATTTTAGCCATATTATTGGTTGTCCTGTAGATTACAATTAACACCTTAATTTGTAATCAAGTTCAGATCAATACCAACATAATTTCAATACTATACATTTTGCTTCTAGATATGTCCACTTCTCTACCAATGTATGCTATTATTGCGACAGAATATACCTTTATGTTGTATTCCCATTAATAAAGATTTGTAATTATTGCTTTTGGCAACTGTTTTTTAATTCGTACAGGAAAAAAAAAAGAGTTAAAAGCCAAAAATAAAATACTGGCTTTTAAATCTAAGTATTTAGTTACACTTCGTGCTGTTTTTCATTTCTTCGTATGGCATTGGGTTACTGTCTAGTATCCTGTCACTTTAACCTAAAAGACTCCCAATTAGCATTTTCTGAAGGGCAGGTCTACTGGTGACAAATTCTCTGTTTTTGTAGATCTGAAAAATCTGTTAATTTCTCCTTTTTTTTATTGCAGTAAAATTACATGATTGTTGTTATTTTAAGCATTTGTATGTGTACAAATTCAGTGGCATTAAATGCATTCACAATGTTCTATAAACATCAACACAAAATCAATATCCAAAATGTTTTAATAAACTCAACAAAAACTCTATACTCGCCCTTCCCCTTCCTCATACCAGCCTCTGATAAGCTCTATTCTACTTTCTGTCTCTATGAATTTGCCTATTTTAGATATGTCATAAAAGTAAAAGGATACAATATTTGTCATGTGTGTCTGGTTTCTTTCAGTAAGTACTGTATAATGTTTTCAAGGATTATCCATGTTATATCACGCATCAACGTTTCATTCATTTTTACAACTGAATGGTATTAATTGTTCATATATACCACATATTGTTTATCCATTCATCTCCTGACTAACACCTGGGTTGTTTCCACCTTTTGGATACTGTGAGTAATGCTGCTAGGAACACTGTACAAGTTGATGATTGAGTCTCTGTTTTTAATTCTTTTGGATACATACCTAGGAGTGGAATTGTTATTTCTTATGGTAGTTCTATGTTGAACCTTTTGAGAATTGCAAAACTGTTTTACACAGAAACTGCACGTTTCCACATCCCCACCATCAATGCACAGGGTTAAATTCTCCATAACCTTGTCAACACTTTATTTTATTTTTAATATGTTTTTACTGATTTTTTAGAGAGAACGGGAGAGAGAAAAAGAAACATCAATATGAGAAACATCGATCAGCTGCCTCCTGCACACTCCCTACTGGGGATCAAGCCCGCTACCCGGGCATGTGCCGACCAGGAATCGAACCAAGACCTCTCATGGGACGATGCTCAATCCACTGAGCCACACCAGCTGTGCAATACTTAATTTTTAAAATTATAGATAGCCTTGTAGGAGTAAAATGGTATCTCACTGTAGTTTTTATTTAGATTTTCCCTAATAACTGATAATGTTGAGCATCTTTTCAGAAGCTTATTGGTAATATGTATATCTTCTTTGGAGAAATGTGTATTTAAGTCCTTTGCCCATTTTTTAATTGTTTTCTCTTTTTGTTGTTGACTTTTAGGTATTCTTCATAAATTCTGAACATTAATCTCTTATCAGACATCTAGTTTGAAAATATTCTAGCTGTCCGGCCAGTGTGGCTCAGTGGTTGAGCATTGATCCGTGCACCAAGAGATTGCTGGTTCTATTCCCAGTCAGGGCACATGCCCAGGTTGGGGCCCAATCCCCAGTGGGGGCATGCGGGAGGCGGCCAATCACTGTTCTCTCTCGATGTTTCTCTCTCTCCTTCTCCCTTCCTCTCTCTAAAATCAATAAAGAAAAAATTTTCTTTAAAATGTTCTATTAAAAAAAGAAGAAAATATTCTAGCTCAGTTTATTGTAATCCACACAGAACTACCATAAAACACAACAATTCCACTCCTAGGTGTATATACATAAGAATTAAAAACGGACTCAATCAATAACTTGTACAATGCACAAATCTGCTTAATTTTCATGAAGTCCAACTTATTTTTTCATTTGTTTCTTATGCTTTTAGTGTTATTCATGAAATCATCAACAAATCCAACTTTATTAGGATTTTGTGCAGTGTTTTCTTCTAAGAGTTTTACAATTTTCACCTTAAAATTTTTGGTCATTGATTCATTTTGAGTTAATTTATGTATATGGTACAAATTAAGGGTATAATTCCATTCTTTTACATGTATATATCCAGCTCTCTAGACATTACTTGTGAAATCACCATCCTTTCCCCATCAAATGGTCCTGGTACCTTTGTCAAAAATGAATTGATCGCCCTGGCTGGTTTGCTCAGTGGTTAGAGCATTGGCCCATGGACCAGTAAGACCAGGGTTTGATTCTGGCCAAGGGCACATACCTCGGTTGCAGTTCGTCCCTGGCCCTGGTCTGGGTCACACAGGAGGCAACCAGTAGATGTGCCTCTCTCACATCAATGTTTCTCTCTATATACCCCTCCCTCCCACTCTATCTGAAAATAAATGAAAAAAAAAATGTCCTCAGGTGAGGATTAAAAAAAAATGATAATAATATTAAATCTCCTAATCCATGAACATAGTATGTCCTTGCATTTATTTAGGTCTTCTTTAATTTCAGCAATACACCGAACACATTCACATTTCTTTCATATCTTAAGCAAGTGACAAAGTCTCAGTTTACCAACTTTACTATATTAAAACTAATCTTAACATTTACACATTTAAACACTTGTCAAAACTTACTGCCCTGGCCAGGTGGCTTAGTTGGTTGCAGTGCTGATCTATACACCAAAAGGTTGCAGGTTCCATTTCTGGTCAAGGCACATACCTATGGAAGGCAACTGATCAATGTTTCTCTCTAACATCTGTCTCTTTCTCAAATCAATAAAAATATCCTCAGGTGAGGATTAAAAAATTACTACATTGCCAGCATTCGTGTACACCTAGAAAACATACTCAATTTATATTAAACTAGAAATGTATTACTATTAATGAATTAATATGTTAAACTACTAAATATTGAAAATAAAATCAAAATTATTCTTGGGGAACATTCATCCTGGGAATGCTAACTTCACTGCATGCTGACACTACCTGCCTATTTCAAACACAGTGGGAAAGCAGGTCTGTGCTAGTATTAGCATAGATAAGAGTCATGGCCACCTCGGAAAACATTTAATAAAAAAGCAAAATGCACACAGAAAGTTAAAACATTTTTAAATACAAAAATAGGTATTATTATGTGGTCCCAACAATATACTCCAGTCTATGTCAAATAGGGACTCCAATGAGCTGATTATAAATTAGATTCGGTAGTTACATACACTGAAAGCTGAGTTCTGTCAAAAGCCTCAAAAAATGTTCCTGTTAACCTCAAATGGTGCTTGTTATAGTTCATTACTGTTTAACCCACTCTCAATAAACTCAATCATTTAAATGAAATGGAAAAATTCCTTAAAAGAAGCAAACTATCAAAACACACTCAAAAAAAAATGTATGTATGTATGTGTGTGTGTGTGTATGTATGTATGTGTATATATATATGTGTGTATATATATATATAATATATCCCTATATCAATTAAAGACATTGAAATTAAGATTTAAATTCTTCCAAAAAAAAATGTCAGGCCAGGGTGGATTCACTGGTGAATTCTACCAAATATATAAGGATGAAATAATATGGATTCTGCAAACATTATTTCAGAAAACTGAAGCGGTATTACTTTCCAACTCATTTTAATGAATTAGGCCACAATCACCCTGATACTAAAACGTTACAAAGATATTATAAGGAAAAGTACAAACTGATCTCCCTCCTGTTAAGAATGTAACAATTCTTAACAAAATTTTAGGAAATTTAATGCAGTAATATAGAAATATGGTAATGTATCTTGACAAAATAGGGTTTGCCCCCAAAATGCAGACCTGTTTCAGAATTAAAGAAACCAATCAATGTAGTTCAATATATTGAATTTAAAAATAAAAACCACATAATTACCTCAATAAACACAAAAATTTAAAGCCCATTCAAGACTTTAAACTTTCAAAAAGATAAGAATAAAAAGAACTCATTTAATGTAATAAAGGAAAGCTTCAAAACAAAAACCTATAGCTACTATTATCCCTAATAGTGAAACATTTCCACCACTTCTATGTAACACTGTAGGTGTCCTAGGCAGTAAATAAGGGGGGGTGGGGTAGAGAATTAACTGAGATTAGAAAGGAAGAAGTAAAATTGTTCTTACTTTCAGATGATACGATCCTACATGTAGAAAATCCTAAGGAATCCCTAACAGAACTTGAGCTAACAAAGAAGTTTAGGAAGTAATAGGATACAAGGATTAAAGCCCCAAAATCAATTGTATTTCTACAACTAGCAATAAACTATCTAAAAATGAAAATCAGAATATTCCATTTTGAATAGCATCAAAAAGAATAAAAGATTTCAGAAGAAATTTAACAAAAGAGATAAAACTGACACAGACTCACGGTATTACTGAAAAATCCAAGTTTGGCTGCTCACCGCTAGAAAACCAATAAATACTGAGACAGGGCTGGGTAGAAAAGACTTCCTGGCACCAGCAGCTGGTCGCAGCTTCTTTTAAAACACTCTCAAACATTCTCCTAGACCAAGAGCCGCCACACCAGCAACTTAATGGCCACATTCCTGAGAACAAAAGGAGTTGAGCAGGGAGAGTAGAGACTTTTAACATATGAACAAAGGCCTAATTAAGAATTAAATTATTTAATTCTAGCTGCCCCAAAATACTAGGGACATTAAAATCACAAGGGGCTCACCACAAATGATCCAAAGAAGGAACTGACTGACAGTTGCGAGAAGGAAATGGCTTTGGGGAACTGGGTGAAAAACATGAATTAATAAGTACAAATTGGTACTTACAAAACAGTCAAGGGTGTGGATGAAAAAGGGGCTATATACTAAAGCTGACAAGCTCAGGGCAGACCAGCCTGGCAGGCTCTACAAACTCAGAGACTGAAAGTAACCACACAGAATGGTCTGAACATAAAAATTCCCAATTAAAAGTGGGTCATGATGGTAGTCATGTCCTAGGCCTGTAACTTCCTTAACAAAGGTCAATCTTTACAGGAAATGAGACTGTCTATTCAGAGTAATATTTTTCCTTTTCCTGACCCCTCAGGTCACAACCACCTCATCAGAGCAGAAGAGACCCCCTCACTGTTATCTTGTTCCTCCTATACCATCTCTGTGTTGTAAATGTTAATTATTAACTATCCCGTATCCACCAATGTAAAAGAAGTATGTGTCTCTCCATTTTACTTTTTATCCAATATCCAGATTTCTCCACTTTGCTTTCGCCCGTCCCCTTAATCTACCACCAAAGGATTTCAGGGAACTCTCCTTACATGTCCTCTTTTGATGCTAATGTATAAAATAAGATGCAAAATTGCCATTCTCTAGAGCATTTTTTCAATCTGTTGAGATTTTGCTTGCCAACAATTGTCCTCAGTTTGGCTCAAGTAAACTCATAAAAATTCTCTACAGGTTTGGACATTTCTTACAATGACACAGGGATGTAAAATACAGCATGAGGGAATATGGTCAATAATATTGTAATAAAGATGTATGGTGCCAGGTGGGTACTGGAGCCACTAAGGGGAACACTTAGTGAACTATGTGCATGCCTGACCACTATACTGTGAACCTGAAACTAATATAAAACAATCTTGAATGTCAACTTTAATTGAAAATTAAAAAATAAAAATCATGCAAACTAGAAAACAGAAACTACAAAATCCTGCTTGGAGAAACTGAAAGAGATGTATAAAACACCTACGTGCATGGATTGTGAGATGCAATATTATTATGAAGACAACTCCCACCAATCTGACCTATAAAGTCAATGTAATTCATATCAAAATCCCAGCAGGTTTTTCTTTTTAATAGAAAATAGCAAGCTGATGCTAAATGTAAAGGAAGCAGAATACCCAAAACAATTTTAAAAAACAACAACGTGCCCTGGCTGGTTTGGCTCAGGGGTTAAAGAGTCGGCCCGCAGACCAGAGACCCGGGTTCAGTTCCCACTAAGGGCATGTACCTTGGCTGCAGTTTCTCCCTGTCCCCTGCACCAGGTTGGGGACCGCTGGGTTGGGGACCCTTGGGGACGTGTGGGTAGCGACCACTCAATGTGCCTCTTTCACATTGATATTTCTCTCTCTTCCTCCCTCTCTCCCCTCTATCTGAAGATAAATGCAAAAATGTCCTCAGGTGAGGATTAAAAACAACAACAAATCAGTAGGTCTTTCATTACCATATTTTAGAACAAGCTTTAATGCCACAGCAATCAACACAGTATAGCGTCAATGAAAGATCAGATACAGAAAATAACTAATATACTGGACTTCATCAAAATTTAAAATTTTAATGCTAGATAGAAACTACAGAAAATGAAAAGACAAGCCACATAGTGTTAAAAAGTATTTGTAGCCCTGGCTGGTTTGGCTCAGCACATAGAGTGTCAGCCTGCAGTCCAGAGAGATCCGGGTTCGGTTCCCACTAACGGTATGTACCTCGGTTGCAGTTTGTCCCTGGCCCTGGTTGGGTCGTGCAGGTGGCAACCACTCCATGTGTCCCTTTCACATTGATGTTTTCCTCTCTCTCTCTTCCTCTCTCCCCCTCCCGCTCTATCTGAACAATAAGTGGAAAAATGTCCTCGGGTAAGGTTAAAAAAAAAAAAGTATTTGTAAACCATATTTCTGATAAAGGACTTGTGTCCAAAACATACATATATATAAAGAACCCTTACAATGCAATAAAAAAAAATTAGACCTGGGTTCGTTCCCGCTAAGGGCACGTATCTCAATTGCGGTTTGTCCCCGGCCCTGGTTGGGTTGTGTGGCTGGCAGCCACTCAATGTGTCCCTTTCACGTCGATGCTTCTCTCTCTCTCCCTCCCACTCTGTCTGAACAGAAAATGGAAAAATGTCCTCGGGTGAGGATAAAAATAAATAAATAAATAGATAAATAAATAAATAAGAAATAAAGGATTTAAATAATATTCCACCAAATATACACGAATGAGCAATAAGCAAATAAAAAGATGCTCATCCTCAACAGAGCTTAAGGAAATGGAAAATGAAATAAAAATAAAAGGCCACTTTATACAAACTAAAATGGTCATAATGAAAAAGACAGGCAATAACTAGTGATGGTGAGGATATAAAGGAATGTGAACTCTCATATATTGTCATTGGAAATGTAAAATAGTATAGCCACTTTGGAAAACAGTTGGGCAGTTTCTTTAAAAGCTAAATGGCTTGGCCAGTGTGGCTCAGTAGTTGAACATCGACCCACGCACCAAGAGGTGGCTGGCTCAATTCCTGGTCAGGGCACATGCCCAGGTTGTGGGCCAAATCCCCAGTGGGGGGCATGCAGGAAGTGGCCAATCATTCTCTCTCATCGATGTTTCTATCTCTCTCACCCTCTCCCTTTCTCTCTATCTCTAAAATCAATAAAGGAAAAAAATTTTTTTATTTATTTTTTATTTTTATTATTTTTTTTTCTTATCCTCACCCGAGGACACTTTTCCATTTTTTTTTGTTCAGATAGAGCGGGAGGAAGAGAGAGAGAGAGAGAAACATCGATGTGAAGGGACACATCGAGTGGCTGCCACCCGCACGACCAACCAGGGCCGGGGACAAACTGCAACCGAGGTACATGCCCTTAGCGGGAACCGAACCCGGGTCTCTCTGTACCGCAGGCCGACACTCTAACCGCTGAGCCAAACCAGCCAGGGCAAATTTTTTTAAAGCTAAATAAATACTTACCGTATAACCCAGTTATTCTGGTCCAAATCACGCATATACGAGAAATGAAAACATATAAGGATGGATATATATAATATATATATATAAACACTCATAGCAGCATTTATTAATAATAGTCAAGAGGAAAAAAACGGCAAGAATTCAACTTTTGTTGAGGGCTGAATGATGGAAAAACAAAACTGGGGTATATCCATAAAATTCAATAATATTCAGCTCTAAAAAGGGAATAAAATACTGATATATGCTACCACAAGAATAAACCTCAAAAAGATTTTAGTAAGTGAAGGAGGCCAAACTCAATATAGTAAATATTACATGTTTCATTTATATGTAACAGTCAGAAAAGGGTAGACAGAGATCAGTGGTACCCTGGTACTGGGAATGGGAACAGGACTGACTATAAACAGGCTTGAGGGAATTTCTGTAAATAGAATATCCTAAAACTGGACTGTGGTGATGGTCACACACTATATAAATTTACTTAAAAAAGTGAATTGTGCACATACAGTGAATAATTTTTATGGTATATTGTATCTCACTAACGTTTAAAAAGAGACAAATTGAAAGTTTAAAAATTATATCTGCAATTTAAAAATTCACTTGAGATCTTTATTTTTTTAATATGTTTTTATTTATTTTTTAGAGAGGAAGGGAGAGAAAGATAGAAACACCAATGTGAGAGAGATACATTGATCAGCTGCCTCCTGCACACTCCACCCTGGACATCGAGCCCACAACCCAGGCATGTGCCCTGACTGGAAATCAAACTAGAACCTCTTAGTCCAAGGGATGACGCTCCATCTACTGAGCCACACCGGCTGGGCTAAATTCACTTGAGATCTTAATAACAGACTGGAGTCAGGACTAAAGGACCAATCTGAGCAACAGAATAACAACAACAACAACCAAAAAAAAATGTTGAAACAAAACAGAGCATCAGGAATAATACCAAAATGTCTAGCATACAAGTCAAAAGAGTTCCAGAATGAGAAAATAAAATTGTGCAGACAAAAAATGTTTACCATGGTTGATTTGGCTCAGCAGTTAGAGCAACGGCCCATGGACCAAAGGGTCACAGGTTTGATTCCCAGTCAAGGGCATGTATCTGAGCTGCAAGTTCGATCCTCAGCCCCTGGTCGGAGTCAGGTAAGAGGCAACCAGTCAATGTGTCTCTCCAATATCGATGTTTCTCTCTCTCTCTCTCCTCTCTCCCTCCTTCCCTCCCACTCTATCTGAAGATAAATAGAAAAAAAAAAATATGCTCCAGTGAGGATTTTAAAAATATATACAGAACTGGTAAATGACTGAGTTAATATACGGGACTATTTTTCTCCTTTATCAGTTCTTTAAAATATATGATTCTTGAAAGCAGAAATCTTAACACAGTCTGATGAGCTTTCAAAATATATAAATATAAAACACATGGCAACTATTTTTAAAAAATCATTGGGGGGCCCAGACTGTGTGGCTCAGTGGTTGAGCGTCAACCCATGCACCAAAAGGTCACGGGTTCGATTCGCGGTCAGGGCAAGTGCCCCGGTCATGGACTCAATCTCTGATGGGGGGCATGCAGGAGGCAGCCAATCGATGTTCTCCCTCATCAATGTTTCTATCTCTCCCTTTCCCTTTCTCTCTCTAAAAAATCAATAAAGGAAAAAAAAATTTTTTAAATCAATGGGGAAATATAAACAGATCTATATGAATATAAAGACTTCTGTTTTACTTGAAGTGGTAAAGTGTTAAATCTATATAACCTGTTAAGTGATTGCAAGATATGTATATTGTAATCCCTACAGCAACAAAACAAAATTGAAAACATTAAAATGGAATCTTAAAATATGTTCAAATAATACAAATGAGAAACAGAAATAAGAAAAAGAAACAAAAATAACGAAGATGACAAAGCTCACAAGTAGAAAGATAGAAACACTACATCTCTTAAGAAAAAGGCTTGACAGCTACAAATTAAGGGTTTTCTTGACCTTAGAGAAAAAACAGAAATACATGCTGAAAACAGCATTACAGCCCAGCCAGTGTGGCTCAGTAGAGTGAGCAAGGTCCCATGGACTAAGAGGTCCCGGTGAGGGCACAGGCCCGGGTTGTGGGCTTGATCCCTAGTCGGGGGCGTGCGGGAGGCAGCTGATTGATGTTTCGCTTTCACATTGATATTTCTATTTCTCTCTCCCTTCTCTCTCTAAAAAAACTCAATTAAAACATATTTAGAAAATATGCTGTGGCTGCTTTTGCTCATGATTAGAGCATCGGCTTACGGACAAGAGTCTCGGGTTCAGGTCCGGTCAAGGGCACGTACTCGGTTGCAGTTTGGTACCAGGCCCTGGACAGGGTCATGTGGGAAGCAAGCAATCAATGTGTCTCTCTCACATCGATGTTTCTCTCTCTCCTTCCCTCCTTCCCTCCCACTCTATCTGAGTATAAATGGAAAAATATCCTCAGAAGAGGATAAAAAAAAAACCAGCCCTGGCCAGCTTGGCTCAGCGGTTGGAGCATCGGCCTGCAGACCAGAGAGGCCCAGGTTCGGTTCCCGCTACCGGCACATACCAAAAAAATGAAAACTGCATTACATCTGAAGATGCAAGACCTGTGAAGGCCATACCCCAGGATACAGACACAAAGTGCCCGCTTAACACAGAATCTTAATCAGAACAGATCCTCTCTGGGTAGCAATGCTAAGCGGGAAATCCAAAGTCAAGCAGGAACACAAAAACAAATGTTCAAAGTCTCTGGTAACCTGAGGGAAACCACAGAAACAAACTTCAAAAAACAGCCCTGACTGTTCTGACACAAAAATCTACATTAATAGGCTAGACAAAGGAAAGATGCCCCCTACTAGGGATCGAGCCCACAACCTGGGCATGTGCCCTGACCGGGACCTCTCAGTCCAAGGGACATCACTCCATCCACTAAGCCACACCAGACGGGCTCTCTGTGATATATTTTAATTAATATTTGTGTAATGAATAAGGTATGTGTTCAGACATTTTGCTATATGTGGTCCTCCAATTACTTCAGCACCTTTTGTTAAAGCGATTGTCCTTTCCACATTGGTCTTTCGAACTTGTGTTGAAAATAATGAGATTTGAGTGGGTCTGTTCCTGGACTTACACTGGTCCACTGATCTCTGTGTTTCTTTCTCCAGTGCCACACAGCACCGATTGCTCCATCTTTATAACTGTATAAATCAGGTAATATGAGCTTTCAAACTTTGTATCTTGTACTTTTTCAGAACTGTTTAGTTATGCTAATTTCCTTGCATTTTTATATATATGTCAGAATAAACTTGGCAATAGCCACAAAGAGGTTGGTGAGATTTTGGTTTAGATAGCACTGTATGTATACACGAAATTGGGAAGATTTTATATTAAATTGGGTTCACTCCCAAACCCAAGTCCAACATTGAGGGGTGGGAATCCCTCACACCAACAAACAAATTCAATTCTCACACGATCTACCTGGAAATAGCATAAGATTCCAATGGTTAAGGGTTTGATCCTACAAGACTGCCCCTGCATACACACTTCAGACACCAGACACAGCCCAGGTTACCTGTGCTTCTGACCCACTGGTCACAGATTGGAAGTTCCAAGAAGCCCTCCAACTCAGTATGCCAATCGCAAGTCCAGGTTGTTGCCTATACTTCTGACGGACTGGCTATAAATCGGAAGTTCCCAGAACCCCCTCCTTGGGTTAAATTAATTTGCTAAAACAGAGAACAGCTCACTGAATTCAGAGAAACATGTTACTTACTAGATCACTACTTTATTGTAAAAGGATAGGATATAACTCAGAAAAAGCTGGATAGAAGAGATGCACGGAGAAAAGTATGTGAGAAGGGGTGCAGATCTCCCATTTCCTCTCCAGGATCGCCAAACGCTAATCTCCCAACATTTGCATGTGTTCACCAATCTAAAAGCTCTCCAAACCCCAGCAACTTGGGTTTCTAAGGAGGCTTTGTTAAAAAAAAAAAAGGGCCGGCCGCTGTGGCTCAGTGGTTGAGCATCAACCCATGCACCAGGAGGTTGCCAGTTAGATTCCCAGTCAGGGCACATGCCCAGGTTGTGGGCCAGATCCCAGTGGGGGACATACAGGAGGAGGCCAGTCGATGTTCTCACTCATGTTCTCACTCATCGGTGTTTCTCTCTCTCCCTCCCTCCCTCCCTCCCTCCCTCTCCCTTCCTCTCTCTCTAGTATCAATAAAGAAAAAAAAAGCAACTTCCTGTCAAGATGGTTATTTAGGTAAATGGTGTCCTCCCCTCCTCCCACAACCACATCAAAATGACAACTAAACTACAGAACCACCACCATTCAGAACCACCTGACACGGAGCTGAATGGAAGTCCCACAACTCTCAAAAAGTAAAGCAGCCGCCACATGGAGACTGGTAGGAGGGCAGAGGCAGGGACATACTGGTCCCATACCCATGTGTGGAGGATAAAATCAGGAGGACACCTCGGCTGGGAAGGTCCTCCCTGGGGAGTGAGGGGTCCCTGTCCCACACCAGGCCCCAGCTCAGGGTTCCAGGGCCAGGAAGAGGATCCCCATCACTTCTGGCTGGAAAAACCAGCAGGAACTGAGGCTGAGGGAGGCTGAGGGAGGCTGAGGGAGGCTGGCGCTGCTGGAGCCCCAGATAGTTCGAAGCATGAACTTACTGGAACAGCTCCCTCCAGGCTCCAGTGTGGGGGAAGCAGCTTGAGAGGCACCAGAGACATACCGGGAAGAACTGGAAGAATTGAGTTGTTTGGAATTCAGGCAGGAGCTGTCGGGCAGGTTTCTCCAGGACAAACTTGCTGTCAGTGTTCCTTTGGTAGCCCTTCCCCCACGGGGCAGGCAAACAGCCACCATATCTGGGACTCCAGCAACCTGGCTCACACTGTTTGCCATACCCTGTTGATTGCCTGAGGCCCCACCCCACCCAACTTTCAGGTCCACCCAAGCTGTTTCCAGTGGCTTTACAATAAGAATGGCTCCTGCTTCAAATTTTCCTAAAATCTCTCAAACAAGCAGTATCTGGCCTCAGTGAGCCCCATTCCTCTCATTAAGTGGCCCCAGGCCTGGCACTAGAAGCACCAGCCTCGGTTCACAGCTGGGCTTTGCCTGGGCACCTCCAAGCCCAGCACAAGCAGCAGCCATCGGCAGATCACTTTGTAGCTTATGCCTGGTGGCCCTGGGTAGGACACAGGCAGTGGCTGACCTTGCCCCAGAGCCAGCACACCCAGTGGACAGCTTCAGACCACATTGAAACACCACCACCCAACCACCTCCACAAGTGACTCAATGAGTGGATTCAGTGGGTACCAGAGCCCTGCTGAAGTAAGCATTGCTCTCTGTGGTTGGCCCTGCACAGCTGATCCTCCAAGGTGGTCAGTAGGCACCGCCAGTGCTTGAAGCTGATGAGCCTGAGTAAATCCCTCCCATTGATGTGCCAACAGCAATCAAAACTCAATTACAATGTAGCGGAAAAGACTCAGACCGAACACCAGAGGAAGCAAAGAGGTTCCTTTATTCAAGTGTGCGGACCCAGAGGAGGCAGTCTCCAAATTCTGGGCGCCAAGTTGCAGGGACACCTACCTTTCTAGTGGGCTGGGCAGGGCATCATTCTTTGGCACGAGAGCAGTAATCAGCTTACAGAAGCAGGAATCAAAAAGGTTATGTTATTACCTGAGTGCTTGTTCTTCTAAAATGGCAGCTTACTTCCTCTATCCTGTCCTCTCCCCCCCCCCCCCCCCCCCCCCCCCCCGCTTTGGATGCTATTCGCTGCTATTGCTGCTATCTGCATTGTTATATAAACGGCCATAGCCTGGGTCCTCAGCCCTTCACAGGTTTGGATACCTGTATTGATGTTGCTGGAGGGCTAACACTTTGGCTGCCGCTCGCCTGGTCACTGGTCACGGTGGACTCTTAGAGTCTGGACTATAGTTCGCATTATGTATGGCCCGAGGCTTATTCCTAGGAGAATGATGGCTACTGGTCCAATTAGTGGGAGTAGCCACCAGAACCAGGCCTGTGTGTCTATTCCCCAATTCCAGCTTTCTAGTTCCTTGGTACTGCGCCTTATGCTTTCCTTGAGTTGCGCCTTATGCTTTCCTTGAGTTCTTTGACCTTTTGTGTTACGATTCCAGACTGGTTTACAAAGTAACAACATTCTTCCCCTAAGAACATGCAATGCCCCCCCCCTTTTATTTTAATCTTCACCGGAGGACATTTTTCCATTCTTTGTTCAGATAGAATGGGAGGGAAAGAGAGGAAGAGAAAGAAACATCGACGTGAAAGGGACACATCGAGTGGTCGCCACCTGCACGACCCAACCAGGGCTGGAGACAAACCGCAACCGAGGTACATGCCCTTAGCGGGAACGGAACCTGGATCCCTTCGGACCACAGGCCAACACTCTAACCACTGAGCCAAACCGGCCAGGGCTCCCCCTTTTTCTGCTGTTAGCAGGTCTAGGACCCGGAGGTTCTGTAAGGTTACTTCTGCTAATGAGTTAATCTGGTGCTGGGTGGTGGTCAAGGAGTCTGCTACCCTGTCCATGTCCGCATTAAGTCGGGCAGACAGCTTGTAGTAGGTAGAGGCAGAGAACCCCAGGCCCCCTACTCCTGCCCCTTCCCCAGCTGCAATGCCAATTCCGGCTACAGCCGCTATAGCCACCCCACTTTTGATTCGGATAGGTCCTTTTCGGTTCGGTTGGAGTAGAGCCGACATTTCCCGGGAGGTTCAGATGCTGATGCTAGGGGTAAGACATCTAGGCATCTCCCGGTCCAACTGGCGGGGAGGCACCTATAGGCCTTTCGTCCACATAGGAGGAACAGTCCAGGCTCAGTACAGAGACTGCTGTTATTAGGGATACTGAGGTTACTGGTACAAAGCTCTGGGTTGAGAGACCCTACTGGGTTTCCTTCTGGGGAGACCTTTCTGGACTCTAGGCAGGTGACATTTGATCTTCTGGTGTCCAGGAATACACTGGTTGTTATCGGCCCCTGGGGTAGGGTCTGATTGGGACCAGAAGACACCTTAGTATGATTCCAAGTATGGGGAACAGAGATTCCAAGGAGCCCTTTCTCTTGGATTGGCAGGCAAATCCAACATTCCTGAGTGGAGATGCTAGTATTCTGATATGCTGACCACATGGTTCGTACTAGCTCCTGGACCTATACTATGGGGCTTACTTTCTGTAGTGCCTCCTGGAAAGCGGTAAGGTTAGCACCCTGGTATGTCTCCTCCTGGTTTTTCAGTCGGTTGGTTACATCTTCTACAGCTTCCTTTCTAACTGCCTCAAACTCCTCCTGATTCAGGCTGCTTAACTGGCAGTAAATACTCCAACAAACCAGTCTGCCCGGGGGCCCATATGACTGGCATCTTTGAATCTGGTATCCATAAGTCCCTGCCATTCTCCCCGTCCAGTATAACTGCCCTTTCCAGGCACAGTAGGATGTCTGTGCCTGTACACAGTCCTGGGGCATAGCAGTGCTATATGTGAAGTCGGTCCCGGGCCAATAATAGGACACTACCCCTCCTGCCAGTCTCATCCTTTCTCTAGGCCTGCTGCATTTACATTCAGGAACTTGAATTGGGGCAAGGGCTGCTAAGCAAAGCATATTAAGTATCCAAAAGCACAAACAAGCCCAAGCTATGTTCCTTTGAGAGCCTACAGTCATCAGTCCAATTCCTAGGATTATAGCAAAGCCTCCTACTGCGGTCAGGTACCATCCTGGGCAACAGTCCATTCCTTTAAGCCTCCGCCAATGCCTGGTTTCCTCTTCAGCTTCAGGGTCAGCAACTCTGGTGGCTGGTCCTCTGGGTCCCTGTCAGTCCCAGAGTCCGCTGGGTCTGCTGCTCTCTTGGCTTAGCTGTGATGAATCCAGGGGATGATTCCTGTAACCTTAAGTGCGGTAGGGGTCGTTAGTATGACTAGGTGGGGCCTGGCCCATGTGGGTTGGAGGGGTTCTTTTTTCCAGTCCTGTATCCATACGTACTCCCCTGGTTTATGTGAGTGGGCTGGCCCCCTCGTGGTAAGGGTCCTTGGCCTAATCCGGCCTGATGTATCTGGCTAAGTGTGTCCCCTAGCTTTTGGAGGGACTCAGTCTGCCCTGCTTCCCCTATAATCCAAAGCTCTCCTCTAGGTAGGGGTAGTATGGCTGGCGGCCTACCATACACTAATTCAAAAGGTCTATACCCTGTGGGATTAGGGGCATTTCGCACCCTGAGTAATGGTAAAGGTACCAGGTCTGGCCAGGGTAGGTCAGTCTCCTGATGGAACTTTGCGAGGGTTTCTTTTAGAGTCCGGTTCATGCGTTCTACCTTTCCTGAGCTCTGAGGATGCCAGGCAGTGCGTAACTTCCAAGTAATTTTTAACTGTGCTGCTAGTTCCTGGAGCACTTTTGCAACAAATGGTGGCCCATTGTTGCTGCCAATGGTCATAGGCAACCCGAAGTGGGGAATAATTTCTCTGAGGAGGGTCTTAACTACCTCTCTGCTCATTTCTGTCCTGGTAGGGAATGCTTCTACCCATCCTGAGAAAGTACAGACTAATACGAGTAAGTATCTGTATCCCCAGCTAGGCTTGACCTCAGTAAAATCAATCTGCAGGTCCTCAAAAGGCTGTTGCCCCCTGTGTTGTATTCTGGGGAGCCTTTTCGGGTGACCTGCTGCACTGTTCCTGGCACACGCCGGGTACTGAGCCGCTGCCACTGCACATAGTTCAGACATGTTAGGGAAGTAGTAATACCTCCTGAGTGAGGCCTCTAGAGATGTTTTCCCAAGGTATGTGAGGGCGTGGCATTGCCTGATGAGATTGCTGGTCTGGCCTTGGGCTATGTAGAGCCATTTTTCCATATGCCGGTGGGCGTTCGGAGGCAGTTTTCTTGTATGGCCCCTTTCTGTTCCTCTGGGGTATAGTCTGGCTGATTGAGGTTCAATTCTAACAGGGTACCTTCTATGGCTGGGTTATTTGTCGGGGCCTCCCTTTCTGTAGCTGCTGCTTTTGCTGCCTGATCTGCCCTTCTGTTCCCTTGGGCTACTTCTGTCTTCCTTCTGGTGGCCCCTGCAATGCATTACTGGTACTCCCTGAGGGGCCCAGCCTGCGTCCAGCAGTTGAAGTATTTCCGCCTTGTTTTCATTTTTTACCCCTTGGCTGTTAAGAGTCCTCTCGGTAGATTGCCCCATGGATGTATATGGTGGCGAAGGTATTCCAAGAGTCTGTGTAAATATTGACCCTTTTCCCCTCTGCTATTTTGAGCGCCCTGATTAATGCCCAGAGTTCTGCCCTTTGGGCGGACCAACCGGCCGGCAGGGGCTTTGCTTCAATTATTCTCATTGTCCACAACAGCGTACCCCATCATTCGCTTCCCCTCAGTCATGTAACTGCTCCCATCGCTGTAAAGCATTAAGTCTGGCTTGTCTAGAGGCTAGTCCTGCAGGTCTGGTCAGCTGGCGTGCACCTCTTCAGTTGTTTCGAGGCAATGGTGATCCGGCTCTCCCAGCTCAGCAGGGAGGAACGTAGCCGGGTCTATTTGCCGGACAGTGCTGACTTCTACTTGGGGGTTCTCATGGAGAAGTCCCTGGTACTGTGTCAGCCTCGGGTTGGAGAGCCATTTGTGTCCCTGTCCCGCCAGAAGGCTGGATACCAGTGTGGGGAACAAATATGCTGATCTCTCACCCAAGTGTTAGTTTGCCTCCTGTAAGAGAGCAACGGCTGCAGCTATGGCCCTCAGGCAGGGCGGCCAGCCTGCTGCTACATTGTCCAGTTGCTTAGACAGGTATGCACCTGGCCTTTGCCATGGTCCCGCTGGTTGCGTAAGGACCCCTAATACTATTTTCTCCTTTTCGTGCATGTAGAAGTCGAAAGGCCGACTGGAGTCTGGCAGCCCTAGGGCCGGCGCGTACCCAAGATGATCTTTTATGGCCTGGAAGGCTTTCTCTCTTCCCATAAGAGGGGTGCTGTGTCTGGACCTTTCAGCACTTGGTAAAGTGGTTTGGCTAGCGCCGCATACCCCAGTATCCAGATTGGGCAGAACCCGGCCGTCCCTAGGAACTCTCGAAGTTCCCTCTGTGTGGCTGGGGTCGGTAGGGCCATTATGACCTGCTTCCTTTCCTGGCCCAGGACCCGTTTCCCTTGGGAAATGAGGAATCCCAGATATTTTACCTGGGCTTGGCATAGCTGTGCTTTCTTCCATGAGACCCGGTACCTGCCTTTGTTAGCAGTTCAAGGAGCTGCAGGTGCCCTCCCAGCAGCGGTCCATTGTGGGGGGGCTAGTAGGAGATCATCTACATATTGTAGCAGTACTAGGTCCGTTTCTTTATCAGTAAATGGTTTTAAGTCTCTGGCCAGGGCCTCTCTGAAGAGAGTGGGTGAATTCTTAAATCCTGTGGCAATCTGGTCCAGGTCAGTTGGGTCTTTGCCGTAGTATGGGGGTCTTCCCATTTGAAAGCAAAGAGTGGCTGGCTCGCCTTCACAAGTCGGAGGCAGAAAAAGGCGTCCTTCAAGTCCAAACAGGTGAACCAGGCACCTCTGGCAGGATTCGGTACCACGGGGTGGAGTACGATTGCTGCCTCGTTCATTGCTCGCAGGTCCGGTACTGGCCTGTACCCGCTCCTTCACTGGCAGTAAGGGAGTGTTCCAGGGGAACTGGCCTGGGACAAGTATACCTTCTCTCAGATGCTTCTGGATTACCTTTGCGATGCCCAGCCGGGCCTTTCTGGGGATGGGGTACTGGCGGATCTGCCTTGGGCCGGCTCCCGGCTTCAGTTCTATAACTATGAGCGGGTGGTTCCCTGCCAATCCTGGCACGTTATCCTCCGCCCATACCTTTGGGTATTTCTCTTGTAGGTCCACCCTCTTCCTTCTGTGGGCTCCCGTTGGCCTTCTTTCGCCTCCTTATATAGTCAATATTCCTCCTCCTGGGGAACTAGGATTGCTATGAGGTGTGGGGCACCAACTTGTAGGTGAGCCTCTCCTGACGGGCGAAAGGAGATCTGGGCTCCTAGCTTAGAAAGCAGGTCGCGTCCCAGGAATGGAATCGGGCACTCGGGCATGTACAGGAACTCATGCTTTACCTGGTGGCCCCCGAGTTCTACAGTTCGGGCTTGGCAAAACTGTTTGGGGCCACTGTTGGGGCTGGTGGCGCCAACAATGGAAATTTCGCGCCCTGAGGGAGGTGCGACTGCAGTTGTCACCACTGAATATTCTGCCCCAGTATCAACCGGAAAGGGGAGGGTTCGGCCCCCTACTATAATGTGGACCATGGGCTCGTGGGGGCCTAGGTATAGTGAGCTTGGTCTCCCCTAGTCCGAGTCTAGGCCTGCCAGACTGAGGAAGGTAGGTGCCTGGGTCTTGGGTCCCGGTTGCCCACTGGCCTGCCTTTTCTTCTTTCGGTTGGGACATTCCCTTTTCCAGTGTCCCCTTTCCTTGCAGTAGGCACAGTGGTCTAACTCTACACTCCGGCGTGTAGACTTGTTTTCTTCTGGCCGCTGGCCTTTCCCGGTTGGCAGGGGCTTTCCCAGTGCAGCCGCTAGGAGGGCTATCTTTTTCTCCATTCTTCTTCGAGCCTCCCGCTCAGCTGCCTCCTCTCTGGTATTGTACACCTTGTTGGCAATCTCCATTAGTTGGCTTATGTTCATTCCAGCAAAGCCCTCGAGTTTCTGAAGCTTCTTCCTGATGTCCAAGGCTGACTGGGAAACAAACACTGTGTTGACCATTCTCTGGTTGTCTGGCCCCTCGGGATCAAATGGGATGTATATCCGATAGGCCTCACACAGACGTTCATAAAAATCCCCAGGGCATTCATCAGGCCGCTGAGTTATATTAGCCACCTTTGACATGTTAGTAGGTCGCCGGGCCCCTGCTCGGATTCCACGGAGGAGGGCATCCCTGTACCTCTGGAGTGTGGCCCTACCTTCTCTGAGTTGTGGACCCATTCAGGTTGGACCTCAGGTGCTGTTGCTCTTGCCCATTGGACTGGATCTAATGTGCCCACTGGAGCCGTGGTTTCTAGATATCGGTGGGCCTCCTGGAGGATGTGCCTTCTTTCCTCCGTGTTAAATAACGTGAGGAACAGCTATCAGCAGTCATACCAGGTGGGATGGGGTATCTGCATGATGGATTCCATGAGGTTGATCAGGGCCTGGGGTTTCTCCAAGTAGGACGAAGTATGGTGCTTCCAGTTTAAGAGGTCAGTGGTGGTGAAGGGCTGGTAGTAAACAATGGTCCGTCCTGGCTGCTCAGTACCATCTGGCCCAATTTGCGGCAGGGCCTGGGTCTCCCTGAGGGGCATCTGGAGTGGCTGCTGCTGTCGGAGTCTTGCTGAGACTGGGGAGGCCGGGGGCACTACCAGAGCGGGTGTTGGCGAGATAGATGGTGGTGGAGTTTCAATTTCGGGAGCTTGGGGGACCGTCTGGGGTACATATGGGGGGTAAACTGACGGGTGGTTCTGTTTCTGGGTCGCCTTTGAAAATGGCAGGTCGGCGTGCTTCCCTAGATTGAGCTACGAAGACGCGGGCTGGGACTATCTGCGTTGGGCAATAGCAGCATGAGCATGAGGTCTTTCTTTTTGTTCCAGCTACCTCTGCCAATCTCGACTTCTACCCTGCACAATGTTGGAGCCAACTCGGCATGTCCTGAGCTAGTTCCTGCCACCTGTCTATGTAAACATACTGGTCTGGGTGCCCTGGCCTCCCTGTCACTATCAGATGTACTACCCATAGGACCCCTAAATTGAGAGTTCCCTCAGGGGGTCAGCCCACCCCAAAAGCAGGCCATTCAGCTGAACAGAGAGTTTCCAATTGGCTTGGGGTCATGCTCTGCTCCTGGCCCTGGAACCGGTCAAAATTCTGCAACATGCAGTCAAGTACTGTTGACGGGCCTCCTCCCATGGTTTCTCTCCCATAATGGCGCAGACAGACAAAGGGTGGGAATTTTCGGTTCACTCGCCTGGCCGCTCCCCTCGAGGGGTCTTAAGTGCCTCTTAGTTTGGCAGGTCAGTATAAATCCCTGAGTCAGATCAGGTTCGCGGGAGGGACTGTGCCCCCAGAACCTGACACTGCCCTGAGCTATATGAGGTCACCACGGAACTGCAGGTTGGGGCCCACTCAGACTCCGTAGGTTGGCACCAGTGGAGTTGCATAGACATTCACACTCATTCTCACACTGAGAGTCAAAAGAGTTTAAACAGTCCCTCCTGTTAGGGCTTGCCCTACCTGGCAGCTGGAGGGCCTGAGAGGTGATCAGTCTCTCCTTCCACCTCAAGGGTAGGCCTATACTAGGGCTCGTGGTCCCAGGGGCACTCACCAGTCCTAAAGTTGCATAGTCCCCGAAACTGGACCCATTTGTTTCCCCTGGCAGCCCAGGTGGGGCATGAACCTTGCCAGCAGCTGGCCACGGAGCCCGGGACAGGTAAGGACCCGAAATAACCGGGGTGCGCGCTTCCCTCCATCACAGGGCTCCAGAAGCGCCCGCGGGGCCACCTCACTGGTGGCAATCGCCTGCTCGTGCAAGTCGTTTCCCAGTCAGGGAACCAAAATGTAACAAAAAAGACTCCACCGAACACCAGAGGAAGTGAGTGGTTCCTTTATTCATGCATGCAGACCCAGAGGAGTCAGTCTCCAAATTTTGGGCGCCAAGTTGCAGGGCGCACCTAGCTTTATAGTGGGCTGGGCGGGGAATCATTCTTTGGCATGAAAGCAGTAAGAAGCTTACAGAAGCAGGAAGCAAAAAGGTTATGTTATCTCCTGAGTGCTTGTTTTTCTAAAATGGCGGCTTACTTCCTCTATCAACAACAAGGGGTGTACAGTCCACACAAGGGGTGCACCTTGAGGGCCCAGCTGGGGTGACTAGGGAGGCTGTGCCACTGGACCATACAGTACACCTACTACAATAGGCCATCCTAGGAAGCCTAGAAGACATAGCAACTCTACCTAATACATAGAAACAAACACAGGGAGGCAGCCAAAATGAGGAGAAAGAGAAACATGTCCCAAATGAAAGAAAAGGACAAAACTCCAGGAAAAGAACTAAATGAAATGGAGATAAACAATCTAACAGATGCAGAGTTCAAAACACTGCTTATAAGGATGCTCAATGAACTTAGTGAGAACTTCAATGAACTTATAAGGGCCTCAAGAGCTTGAAGAAGAACCAGTCAGAAATGAAGAGTGCACAGTCAGAAATGAAGGATGCACTAACTGAAATAAATAATAATTTACAGGGAATCAAGAGTAGAGTAGGTGAAACCAAGAAGCAAACCATCGATTTGGAATATAAGGAAGCAAAAAACAACCAATCAGAACAGCAAAAAGAAAAAAGAATCCAAAAAAATGAGAATGGTGTAAGGAGCCTCTGGGACAACTTCAAGTGTACCAACATTCGCACCATGGGGGTGCCAGAAGGAGAAGTGACAGAGCAAGAAATTGAAAGCCTATTTCAAAAAATGAAATAAAACTTCCCTAACAAGGTGAAGGAAACAGACATACAAATACAGGAAGCACAGAGAATCCTAAACAAAATGAACCCACAGAGAGGCCCACACCAAGACACATCATAATCAAAATGCAAAAGGTTAAAGACAAAGAGAGAATCTTAAAAGCAGCAAGAGAAAAGCAGTTCATTACCTACAAAGGAGCTCCCATAAGCTGATTTCTCAAAAGAAATTTTGCAGGCCAGAAAGGAGTGGCAAGAAATACTCAAAGTGATGAAAAGCAAGGACCTACAACCAAGATTACTCCATCCTGAAAACCTATCATTTAGAATCAATGGACATATAAAGAGTTTCCCAGGCAAAAAAAAGTTAAAGGAGTTCATCACCACCAAACCAGTATTATATGAAATGTTGAAGGGTCTTCTTGAAGAAGTTAAAAAATGTAAACAATAAGCCCTGGCCAGTTTGGCTCAGTGGTTGGAGCGTCGGCCTGTGGTCCAGAGAGGCCCGGGTTCGGTTCCCACTAAGGGCACGTGCCTTGGTTGCAGTTTGTCCCCGGCCCTGGTTGGTCGTGCGGGTGGTAGCCACTCGATGTGTCCCTTTCACGTGGATGTTTCTCTCTCTCTCTTCCTCTCTCTCCCTCCCACTCTATCTGAACAAAATATGGAAAAATGTCCTCGGGTGAGGATAATAAAAAAAATGTAAACAATAAAATGGCAATAAATACATATCTATCAACAATTGAATCTACAAACAAAATGAACAGGCAGGAAAGAAACAGACTCATAGATACAGAGAACTTTCTGATGCCTGCCAGATAGGAGGGGGGTTGGGGGAATGGGTGAAAAAGGTGAAGGGATTAAGAAGTACAAATTGGGCCCTGGCCAGTTTGGCTCAGCGGTTAGACCGTCGGCCTGCGGTCCGGAGAAACCCGGGTTCGGTTCCCACTAGGGGCACGTACCTTGGTTGCAGTTTGTCCCCAGCCCTGGTTGGGTCGTGTGGGTGGCAGCCACTCGATGTGTCGCTTTCAATGTTTCTCTCTCTCTCTCCCTCTCACTCTATCTGAACAAAATATCGAAAAATGTCCTCGAGTGAGGATAAAAAAAAAAAAAGAAGTACAAATTGGTTATTAGATTGACAAACCTTAAAGGGAAAGGGGGAGTGGGGATGGGAAGAAATAAACCAAAGAACTTCTATGCATATATGCATAACCAAGGACACAGACAATAGTATGGGGAAGGCAAGGGGGAGGGGCAGGATCAGGGAGGAGAGAGTCAATAGGGGGAAAAGGAGGGAATCTATAATAAATTCAACAATAAAGATAAGTTGGAAAAAAAAAAAAAGGCATGATTGTTTCAATCAATGGCCTTTGGTGACTGATTTCATCTCCAGTCCTTTTCCCTTCCCCAGAAGTTGGTGGTGGGACTGAATGTTCCAATCCTTTCATCCCATGGTTGGGTCTCCCAACAACCAGCCCCCATCCTTAGGTGCTTCCTAAAAGTTGCCTCATTAACAACAAAAAAAGGCACCTTTTACACTCTGGACACTTACAAAATTCCAAGAGTTCCAGGAGCTGCAAGCCAGAAAATGTGGACAAAGAACGAATATATGAGAAAAATATTATCTGGGCCATCTAAACAACCAATTATATACTTCATATAAATCACACTATCACAAATACTGAGTCTTCTGATTCATGGATATAATATTTATCCCTAATCATCTAGATCTTCTTTGATGTATTTTGTTGTTTTTAACAGAGAAAAATTATAAGAACAGCAAGACAAAATCAACACATCACATATAATACTCAACACCAAAAACACAAACAATCCAATTAAAAAATAGGCAAAAGATCTGACTAGGTACTTCTCAAACTAGGACATATGAAAAGATGCTCAACATCACTAATCAAAGAAATGCAAATTAAAAACACAATAAGGTACCACCTCACACCTGCCAGAATGGCTGCCATCAATAAATCAAAAAACACCAAGTGCTAGTGAGGATGTGGAGACAAAGGAACCCTACTGCACTGCTGATGGTAATGCACACTGGTGCAATTACTATGGAAAACAATAGGGAGTGTCATCAAAAATGACCTACTAACCCCACTTCTAGGAATATATCCTAAGAAGCCTGAAACACCAACCAGAAAGAATATATACACCCCTATGTTCAAAGCAGCACTATTTACAATAGCTAAGATCTGGAAACAACCCAAGGGCCCATCAGTACATGAATGGATAAAAAAGTGGTGGTATATTTACACAATGGAATACTATGCAGCTGTAAAAAAAAAAAAAAAAAAAAAAAGATCTCTTACCCTTTGAGACAGCATGGATGGACCTGGAGATTATTTTGCTAAATGAAATAAGCCAGTCAGAGAAACACAAATAGCACATGATCTCACTTATTTCTGGAATATAATGAACAAAATTAACTGACCAGAAAAATAAGTCCAGGGGTATGGAGGCATGGAACAGACTGAAATAGCTCAGAGGCGGTTGGGGGGAGGCAGAAAGAGATAAACCAAAGAACCTATATACTTATATGCATAGTCTATGAACACAGACAATAGTATAGTGAAGGCCTGGAGGGGAGGAGGTAGGGGCTAGGCAGAGAGAAGCAAAGTGGGGGAGGGGGGAATGGGGACATCTGTGATACTGTCAACAACAAAAAAATTAAAAATAAACAAAAATAAAATTTTTAATAAAATAAAAATTAAACCCAGCTGGTATAGCTCAATGGATTGAGCATCATCTCATGGACTGAGAGTTCCCAGTTTGATTCCCAGTCAGGGCACATGCCCAGATTGTGGGCTCAATCCCCAGTAGAGTGCATGCAGGAGGCAGCTGATCAATGTTTCTCGCTCACGTCGATGTTTCTATCTCTCTCTAAAATAAATAAATATATATATATAGGGTTTTTTTGGTGTGTGTGTGTGTGTGTGTGTGTGTGTATATATATATATATATATATATATATATATATATAGGTTTTTTGGTACATGTCCCTAGCAGGAACCAAACCTGGGACTCTCTGGTCCACAGGCTGATGCTCCAACTGCTGAGCCAAACCGGCCAGGGCAATAAAAATTTATTTTTAAAAAATGTATAAGCTATAAAAAAAATAACAAACCTAATTCAGCATTAAAATTGTTATACACAATCAAGTGGGATTTATTCCTCGGATGCATGGATGGTTCAATATCCACAAATCAATTAACATTATACACTACATAAACAAAATGAATCATAAAATCATATCAAATCAACAGACATAGAAAAAGCATTTGACAAAACCCAGCACTGATTTATGATAAAATCTCTCAGCAAAGTAGGAATAGAGGAAACATACCTAAATATAATAAATGCCATATATGACCAAATCCACAGCTAATATATTCAATGAACAAAATTAAAACCATTTCCCTTAAGGTCAGAAATAAGACAGGGATGTCCACTTTTACCACTTTTACCACTTTTATTCAACATAGTAATGGAAGTCCTAGCCACAGCAATCAGACAAAAGAAAGAAATAAATGGTATCCAAATAAGAAAGAGGTAAAACTCTCATTATTTGCAGATGACATGATATTATACAAAGAGAACTCTAAACATTCTACCAAAAACCTACTAGAACTTATCAATGAATTCAGTAAGGTAGCAGAATACAAAATAAATATTCAGAAATATGTTGCATTTTTATACACCAATAATAAGCTATCAGAAAGAAATACTATTATGAGACTCCCATTTACAACTGCATCCAAAAATAAATAAATAAAATACTAAGAAATAAATTTAACCCAAGAGGCAAAAGACAGTACTCAGAAGATTATGAGACAGTTAAGAGAGAAACTGGCCTTTGCTGGTGTGGCTCAGTAGGCTGGAACATCATTCCATGAACCAGAAAGTCAAGGATTTGATTCCCACTGGGGTTGCGTGTGGGAGGCCACCAATGGATGTATCTCTATCACATCGATGTTTTTCTCCCTCTCTCTCCCTCCTTCCTCTTACTCCCCTTTCCTCCACCTCTAATAATCAATAAAAATAATAATAATAAATAATAAAAATTTAAAAAATAATAAAAAGAGCCCTGGCCGGCCCTGGCCAGTTTGGCTCAGCGGTTAGAGTGTCGGCCTGCGGTCTGGAGAGACCCAGGTTCGGTTCCCGCTAAGGGCACGTACTTCGGTTGCAGTTTGTCCCCGGCCCTGGTTGGTCGTGCGGGTGGCAGCCACTCGATGTGTCCCTTCACATCGATGTTTCTCTCTCTCTCTCCCTTCCTCTCTCTCCCTCCCACTCTATCTGTACAAAAAATGGAAAAATGTCCCCGGGTGAGGATAAAAAAAAAAAAAAAGCCCTGGCCGGTGTGGCTCAGTTGGTTGGACATCATCCTGTGCACCAAAAGGTTGCTGGTTTGATTCCCGGTCAGGGCACATGCCCAGGTTATAGGCTGGGTTCCTGGTGGGGGGTGTGCAGGAGACAGCCACAAATTCATGTTGCATTCTCACACAGATGTTCCTCTCTCTCTCCCTCTCCCCTCCTTCCTCTCTAAAAATCAAAATCAATAAACTATTCTCTAAAATATATATAAATAAATAAATAAAAAGAAATTTAAAAAGATACTAATAAATGGAAGTATATACCATGCTCATGGACAGGACGAAATAACATTGTTAAAATATACATAATACCCAAAGCAATATATAAATTGATTGCAATACCTATCAAAATTGATGGCATTTTACACAGACTAGAGCAAATAATCCAGCCATTTATATGGAACCACAAAGAACCCAAACAGCCACAGCAATCTTGAGAGAGAAGTACCAAGCTGAAGGTATCATACTACCTGCTATCAAACTATACTACAAGGCTGTAGTAATCAAAATAGCATGGTACTTGCATAAAAACAAACATATAGGTCTATGGAACAGAGTGGAGAGGCCAGGCTAATCCTAACCCAAGCCTATATAATCAACTAATATTTGACACAGGAAGCAAGAACATACAATGGAGTAAGGACAGTCAAATAAATGGTGCTGAAAAAATTGGACAGATACATGCAAAAAAATGAAACTAGACCAACTTCTTACACCATGTACTCAAAATGGATTAAAGACTTCACTGTAAGACTCAAAACCATAAAACTCCTAGACAAAACTGTAAGCAGTAAACTGAGTAGTTTTTGCTCAGTGAAGAGCCTTTTCTGGGAGGTAGGCAGGCAGTGTGAATATAACTGAGGAGCTCAGAATGCAAATATAAGTCCAAAATTCTGAAATTCTCTGAGAATTTCAGGATTACAAGGGACCTGCAAGAGGCTCTTAGTCCCTCTGTCTTAGGACTGTTCAAGTTAGAATCCTCATTTAGGTTTTGTAGGATCTAAATTTCTCTATAACAAAATTAAAATTTTACATTTTTAAAAGAAAAAAACATAGGCAGTAAATTCTCTTACAACTCTCCTGGCAATATTTTTTCTGATAGATCTTCTCGATCAAGGGAAGCAAAAGAAAAAATAAACAAATGGGACTACATAAAACTCCAAAGTTTTTGCATTGCAAAAAAAAAAAACCATCAACAAAACAACAACCTACTGAATGGGAAAAGATATTCACCAATGGTACACCTGATAAGGGGTAAATATCCAAAATTTATAAAGAACTCATACAATTCAACATCAAAAACACCAGCAATCCAATTAAAAAGTGGGCCGTGTACCTGAAGAGGACATATACATGGGCAATAGACACGTGAAAAGATGCTCAACATCACTAATCATCAGAGAAATGCAAATGAAACCACAATGAGCTATCACCTCACACCTGTCAAAATGGCTATCATCAACAATCAACAAATAACAAATGTTGGCCAGGATGTGGTTAAAAGGGAATCCTCATGCACTGTTGGTGGGAATACAGATCCGTGCATCCAGTATGGAAAACAGCATGGAGGTTCCTCAAAAAATTAAAAATGGAACTTCCCTATAACCCAGCAATTCCACTTCTGGGTATATACCTGAAGAAGCACAAAACACTAATTCAAATAGATATATGTACCTCTATGTTCGCTCTAGTGTTTTTTTACAATAGGCAAGATATGGAACCAACTCAAGTGCCCATCAATAGACAGGTGGAAAAAAAGCTGTGGTACATACATACCATTCAGCCATAAAATGGAATGGAATACTAATCAGCCAAAAAAAGAATGAAATCTTATTATTTGTGAAAGTATGGATGGACGTAGAGAGCAATATGCTAAATGAAGTAAGTCAATCTGAGAAAGACAAATATATGATTTCACTTATATATGAACTCTAAAGAACAGAAAAAACAAGTAAACAAAACTGAAACCAACTCACATATACAAAGAACAGACTAATGATAGCCAGAAGGGAGGGTTTTGAGGGACTGCACAAAAAAATTGAAGGAATTAAAAGTACAAATGGGTGCCCTGGCTGGTGTGGCTCAGTTATTTGGAGCATCGTCCCGTACACCAAAAGGTGGCAGGTTCATTTCCCAGTTAGGGCACAAATCCAGTTTATGGGTTCAATCCCCAGTCAGGGCACATGCGGGAGACAGCCCATCGTTTCTCTCACATCAATGTGTGTGTGCTCTCGCTCTCTCTCCCTGTGTGTGTGTACATATATACGTATATATATGTATATACATACACACATATGTATGTATTATATATATACATATATATCAATAAAAACATTTTTTAAAAGTGTAAAAAATCCTACAGAATGGGAAGAAAACTGCAAAATCATATATATATGATAAGTCTACTATCCAAAATATATAAAGAATTCTTACAACACAAAAACAAAAAGACAAGCACCAAATTTTAAAAATAGGCAAAGGGCCTGGCTGGTGTGGCTCAGTGGTTGAGCATCGACCCATGCACCAAGAGGTCACTGGTTCAATTCCCAGTCAGGGCACATGCCAGGTTGTGGGCCAAATCCCCTTTGGGAGATGTGCAGGAGGCGGCCAATTGATGTTTTCTCATTGATGTTTCTCTCTCTCTCCCTTCCTCTCACTCTAAAATTAATGAAGAAAAAAAAAATTTTTTTTTATCCTCACCCGAGGACATTTCTCCATTTTTTGTTCAGATAGAGTGGGAGGGAGAGAGGAAGAGAGAGAGAGAGAAACATCGACGTGAAAGGGACACATCGAGTGGGACAAACTGCAACCGAGGTACGTGCCCTTAGCAGGAACCAAGCCCGGGTCTCTTTGGACCGCAGGTCGACACTCTAACCGCTGAGCCAAACCGGCTAGGGCAGAAAAAAATTTTTTTAAAAAATGGGCAAAGGATCTGAACAGACATTTCTGGAAAGAAAATATGCAAATGATCAATAAGTACCTGAAAAGATGCCCAAAACCATCAGTCATTCAGAAAATGCAAATTTAAACTACAGTGATATACCATTTGAAACAAATGAAGATGGCTGTAATTGTTTTAAAAACCAAAAACACGCCTGGCCTGTGTAGCTGAGTGGCTGAGCATCGACCCATGCACTAAGAGGTCTCCGGTTCAATTCCTGTTTAGGGCACATGCCCAGGATGTGGGCCTGATCCCCAGCGGGGGGCATGCAGGAGGCAGCCAATGGTTGTTCTCTGTCATCGATGTTTCCATCTCTCTCTACCTCTCCCTCCTCCGTCTAATATATCAATAAAGATAAATAAATAAATAAATAAATAAATAATAATAGCCCTGGCCAGTTTTGCTCAGCGGTTAGAGCATCGGCCTGCGGACCAGAGAGTCCCAGGTTCAGTTCCCGCTAAGGGCATGTACCTTGGTTGGGGTTTGTCCCGAGCCCTGGTTGGGGTCGTGCAGGTGGCAACCAGTCGATGTGTCTCTCTCACATCCATATTTCTCTCTCTCTCTCTCTCTCCCTCCCACTCTGCCTGAAGATAAATGTAAAAATATCTTTGGGTGAGGATTAAAAATAAATAAATAAATAATCATACTAAATAAAACCAAAAACAGGAAATAACAAGTGTTGGCAAGAAAGTATGATAATTATAAGTTTAACTTGTAGAGAAATCAAACTATTTTCCTCAGTTGCTATGCCATTATGTATCCCAGCAGCAATATACGAAGGTTCCAATTTCTCTACTTCCTTCCAAAACTTATTTCCTGTTTTTTTTTAATTAAATTAGATTCTACCCTCAATTTAGAAGAAACTTCCATTGACCTATTACTGTAATTTAGATAACAGGCACTTAAAAATAATCTATTAGCCCTGGCCGGTCTGGCTCAGCGGTTACAGCATCAGCTTGCAGACCAGAAAGACCTGGATTTGGATCCCACTAAGGGCACGTACCTCGGTTGCAGTTTGTCCCTGGCCCCGGCTGGGGTCGTGTGGGTGGCAACCAGTCAATGTGTCTGTCACATCGATGTTTTTCTCTCTCTCTCTTCCTCCCTCTCTCCCTCCTCCTCTCTCTGGAGATGGATGCATAAATGTCCTTGTGTGAGGATAAAAAAATAATTTTTTATGCCCTGGCCAGTTTGTCTCAGTTGGTTAGAGTGTCATCCTGATAAGCCAAGGTTGCAGACTGGATCACCAGTCAGGATACATACAAGAAATAACCAATGAGTGCATCAATAAGTGGGACAATAAATCGGTATCTCTCTCTCTCTCTCTCTCTCTCTCTCTCTCTCTCTCAAAATATCAAGAAATAATATTCTTAAAAAAAAAAACACATAAGAAAAAGTCCGTATGTCACAAAAGTTTAAGAAATGCATAGGAGCCTTTCCGCGCTACCCAGAGAAGGGCTCATATGGTGCTGCTCTCGGTACCCAAATAGCTTAAAGGGAAACTCGCACAATGTCTGGAGCTCTTAATATCCTGCAAATGAAGGAGGAGGATGTCCTCAAATACCTTGCAGCAGGAACCCACTTACGTGGCACCAATCCTGACTTCCAAATGGAACAGTACATCTACAAAAGGAAGAATGATGGCATCTACATCATAAATCTGAAGGGAATCTGGGAGAAGAATCTTCTGCTGGCAGTTCGTGCCATTGTTGCCATTGAAGACCCTCCTGAGCCCTGGCCGAGTAGCTCATATCGTCCTCATATGCCAAGGTTGCAGGTCCAACCCCTGGTCAAGGCACATACCTAGGTTGCAGGTTTGATCCCTGGTTGGGATACGTGCGGGAGGTAACCTATCCATGTTTGTCTCTCCCGTAGATGTTTCTCTCTCTCTCTCTCTCTCTAAATATCAATAAAAACATATCCTCTTACAATAGCTAAGATCTGGAAACAGCCCAAGTGTCCATCAGTTGACGAATGGATAAAAAAGCTGTGGTACATATACACAATGGAGTACTATGCAGCTGTAAGAAAGAAAGATCTCTTATCCTTTGAGACTACATGGAGGGACCTGGAAACTATTATCCTAAGTGAAACAAGCCAAGCAGAAAAAGACAAATACCACATGATCTCACTTATATATGAAATATAATGAACATAACAGTCTGAGGAATACGGTAGACCGAAAAACATGGAAGTAGGGTACAGACTGACAACCCTCAGAAGAGGAGGTGGTGGGGGGTGGGAAGAGATAAACCACAGAACTTACATGCATGTACGCATAACCAATGGACATGGACATCAAAGCCGGGGATGGGGCAGAGGGGATGGGGAGGAGGGTGCCAAGGGGGTAAAAAAGGAGAAATATCTGTAACAAAAATAAAATTAAAAAATAAAAATAAATAAATATATATAATTAAAAAATAAAAATATATTTTAAAAATTTTTTTAAATCAACCAATGAATGCACAAGTGGAACAATAAATCAATGTTTCCCTTTCTCTAGAAATCAATAAATAAAAATTGAAAAATTATAAAGTAAAACCCTGCTGACGTCAGTGTCGTATCGTCCAGGAACACTGGCCAGCAAACTGTGCTGAAGTTTGCTGCTGCCCCTGGAGCCACTCCTATCACTGACCCCTTCCCTCCTGGAAGTTTCACTAACCACATCCAGGCAGCCTTCCGGGAGCCAGGACTTCTGGCGGTTACTGATCCCAGCGCTGAGCAACAGCCTCTCACAGGGGCAACCTCTGTTAAACTGCCTGCCACAGCTCTGTGTAACGTACTCTCCTCTGTGCTATGTGGACATTGTCATCCCTGTCAACAAGGGGGCTCACTCAGTGGGTCTGATGTGGTGGAAGCTGGCCCGGGAAGTCCTCCACATGCTTGGCACCATCTCCCGTGAATGCCCATGGAGGTCATGACTGATCTTTACTTCTACAGACCCTGAAGAGGTTGAAAAGGAAGAGCAGGCCACTGCTGAAAAGGCTGTGATCAAGGAGCAATTTCAGGGTCAATGGACTGCTCCAGCTCCCAAGTTTACTGCTGCTCAGCCTGAGGTTACAGACTGGGCTGAAGGCATAGATGCCCTCTGCCCATTCAGCAGTGTCCTACTGAAGCCTGGTCTGCAGCCCCCACTGCTCAGGCCACCAAATGGGTAGGAACCGCTGAGTGGTCGTCAGCTGTTCTTCCACAAACTCTTAACAAAATGGAAATAAGGCTGACAGAAAATAAAGTCTCTAAAAGCTGACAAAAGAAAGGCATAGAAAAAAATAAACACTGGCCTGGCCAGTGTTGCTCAGTGGTTGAGTGTTGACCCATCACCGAGAGGTCACCAGTTCGATTCCCGGTCAGGGCACATGCCCAGGTTGTGGGCCCCATCCCCAGTGGGGGGCATGCAGGAGGCGGCCAATCGATGTTCTCTCTCATTGATGTTTCTCTCTCTCTCCCTCTCCCATCCTCTCTCTCTAAAAAATCAATCAAGAAAAAATATTTTAAAATAATAATAATAATAATCACTATTTAAAATAATGGTTACCGCCCTGGCCAGTTTGGCTCAGCGGTTAGAGCGTCGGCCTGCGGTCCAGAGAGACCCGGGTTCGGTTCCCGCTAAGAGTGTGTACCTCGGTTGCAGTTTGTCCCCGGCCCTGGTTGGGTCGTGTGGTGGCAACCACTCAATGTGTCCCTTTCACATCGATATTTCTCTCTCTCTCTCTCCCTCCCACTCTATCTGAACAAAATATCAAAAAATGTCCTCGGGTGAGGACAAAAAAATAAATAAAAAATAAAAAATAATAAAATAATGGTTACCTCTGGGAATGAGAACAGAGACATGCAATCAGGGATGGATACACAGAGGCCTTCACCTATAACAGTAATGTGTTATTTTAACTTTTTTGTTAATCCTCACCTGAGGGTATTTTTCCAGAGATTTTTTTTTTTTTTTCTTTTCTTTTAGAGTAAAAGGGAAGGAGAAGGGGGAGAGAGAGAAAGAAACATTGATGTAAGAGAGACACATCAATTGACTGCCTCCAGCGGGACCCCAACCAGGGCCAGGGATGGAACCTACAACCCAAGTACGTGCCCTTGAGAGGAATCAAACCCAAAACCCTTCAGGCCACAGGTCTAATTGCTGAACCAAACTGGCCAGAGCAATGTCTTATTTTTAATGTTTGGTTGGTGAGAAAAGAGTTTCACTGTATTATTCTTTGTATGTTTCTATATGTGTTAAATATTTCATAACACATACAGAAAGCACCCCCCCAAAAAAGGCAAAGACAAGAAAGTTAATCTTACATTCATTCATCACCCCCTCCACCACAACCAAAAACATACAATCACAGTAGACAGGTTATTCTTCAATTTACTTTTCTCACATAATAATCCATTATAGCATTGCCTAGCTCAAAAGAGTGTAAAGAGGTAAATCTGTTTCTACAGTTGCAAAAGATGTCATAATACAAATGTCCTAAAATGTATCCAAACATTCTCCTATTGATGAATATATAGCTTGCTTCCAGTTACTTTTCCCAGAAACAAAGCTGCAAAAGCATCCCGTTCATGTGTTGTAATATACTGGTACCTTTATGTTCAAAGGGTAGATTTTTTTTTTTTTTAATTCTTTTATTTATTAATTTTAGAGAGAGAGGGGAAGGAGAAAAGAAACACTAATTTGTTCCACATATTCATGCATTCATTGGTTGCTTCTTGTGTGTGCCCTGACTGGAGATGAAACCCCAAACAATGGCTTATCTTGGTGTATCAGGATGAGCTCTAAGCAACTAAGCTACCCAGCCAGGGCCTAGCAGGATTGATTCTTAAAAAGTCAGATTATTAGAGATTACAGTTTTTTATTTCCCTAAATATTGCCAGATTACTTTTTTAAAAGGCTGAAGTAAGTTATATTCTCTCCAGCAACATATGAGTGAGACATGGGCACTTCTTAACCACAATTTATTTTAATCACATGAGCATTTAACAACAGATTCGATGTATTTACCATCTTCTCCATACAGTAGACATGTTATGCGTAACAAATTCATTTTCACCAAGAGATCTGAAAACACAGGAAGCCTAGCTCTTCTCTTACTCTGTGAGTAATCACCAATTGACAAAATAATATAGCAATTTCCCTCAAAGATTACCTTTACACAGACACACACGCACACACACACCCCTGAGATGCGTCCAGAATAAATGTTAAGTATTGTAAGTCCAAAAGTCCTCATTTGGAGTATCCACAGAAGGCATAAAGAGAAAAGGATTTAATCTAGCACATAAGGAACGTTACAAACGGATTCGTTTATCCGAAGTATGACGTTTGCGCGCGAACCAGGGGGAAGGAAGGAGGGGAGGCCCCGCGGGTTGGGCTGTTCCTGGTTCCCGAAAGCGCTCTGGGAGGGGGACTCTTTCACTTGGGGGCGGTGTGGTGTCAATAACAACCCACTGAAACGAGGAAAGCCCAACGCAAACACCCCGTAGCCCCTCGGAGGAGCGAGCGCCCGCAAGCGCCGGGCCCCAGCGGCGGTGGCAAGGTGATCAAGGACACTCGTTCCTCTGACACCCGGAGGAGGCTGGCGAGGAAAACGAGATCCAGGCCGGCTCCTCCCCCAACTCGGGCAGGCCACGCGGTCCCGACGTGACGGCCTTGCTAACGCCACTGTCCCTTTCTCCCCACTGGAGTTCAGCACTCACCACAAAACACAAAACCGGCCGGTCTCTGGACTTTCCTTAGTGAACGCGCCCTTCGGCCGCCCTTCCACACCTGGTGTGGGGGCCGTTCTCCACGCGCCGGGAAGCGCCGCCATCTTAGGTCTCAGAAGCGGCGTAGGGTAGGCCGGCGAAAGCTCGGGCGTCACAGGCAAATGGCTCCGCGCCCTGCCTGCCCCGGTACGCCGCCCAAACGGCCCCGCCGGCAACGTGGCCCCCGCCGCCCTGCGGCCCCAACCCCAGCGGCTTGCAGCCGTTATCCCCATGCAAATGCCCTCGTTCTGCCTTCTGTCCTTTCCCCTCGTTTCTTGTCTCTTTTTCCAGCCCAATTTGTTTGTTTGTTTTTGGTACGTGCCCCTAGCGGGAACCCAACCCGGGACTCTCTGGTCCTCAGGCCGTCGCTCCAACCGCTGAGCCCAGGCCCAGACCAATTTCTATTTTTACCTTCGCCCTGACTCCTTCCTCCCGCACTATTAGATAGCTCTTGTTCTCAACTTTCATTTACCTCAAAGTATGCAGCATCTGATGATAAACCTGTCTTTCTGTTATTTCACCAAATTATTTCAACATCATAATGTGAGCTGAGGACTGATTTTCCCTATTTTACAGTCAAGGAAACTGAGGCCCAGAGAGATGAAGCACTCTCCTCAAAGCTGCAAAAGCTATTAAGTGTTGAAATAAACATGAAATAAACCTAATTTTTTTTTTTTTTTTCACTTCCGTTGAGCCCTGAGCTCCTATAGATCAAGGTCTACTTCAACCAATGAATTGAAAAGATAGGAAAACTGAAGACAGAGATGGGGAAGATTTGAGCTTAAATTTGACTCCATGACAAAAATGGGTTGGAAACAAGCAGCTTCCTTATTTGAGTCTGTAACAGAAACCGTCTTTGTAAAGGTTCTGGGATGCTCTTCTCCAGCCTAAAAGTCCTTCCTGTTCTTTTAGACATAGCTCAAGTTGTGACTCCTCTAAGAAGCATCTATATTTATCAAAACATTTATCTTTTTCTTTCTCCAAAACAGAAATACACTAAACATTTTCCAGTCCCCAAAACATTTTTTAAAAAGCACCCTGGCCCTGGCCATTTTGGCTCAGCGGTTTGAGTATCGCCCACAGACCAGAGAGATCCGGTTCACCTCAGCCAGGTTCCAGTCGTGTGGGTGGTGGCCAGTCAATGTGTCTCTCTCACATCGATGTTTCTCTCTCTTCCTCTTCTTTCCCTCCTGCTCTATCTGAAGATAAATGCAAAAATGTCCTCGGGTGAGGATAAAAAAATAAAAATAAAACCAAAATAAATTTTAAAAAAAAAAAGCATGCTGGCCATTGTGGCTCAGTTGAGCAGTTGTCCTGTGCACCAAAGGGTCTCTGGTTCAATTCCTGGTCCGGGCACACGCCTGGGTTGCAAGTTTGATCCCTGGTCAGGATACATACAGGAGGCAACAAACTGATGTTTCTCTCTCTCATCGATGTTTTTCTCTCTCCCTCTCTCTCAAAAAATTAATAAAAACATTTTTTTTAAAAAGGCTGGAACTTGTTTGTGACGTATTATGGATGAATGGTATAGAAGGTTAGTGGGAGAAGGTTTGTGCTGCACAGGTAAGGAAAAGACAGTTGAGAAGTCCTAATCCCTTTCAAAAAGGATAGTTTCTTTCTACATTCTAATGTTATCTCTAGCTTTCTACAAGAATCCAGCATAGAACACCTCTTATTCTATTTATTTACATCAGTACTTTTTCTTTATTTTGTTTTCACCCTCAAATACAAGGTAATAGTAGAGAATAGTGTAGACATTTGGGCCTTGATGTATGGCCATTCTTGTGTAAAACACTTCATGGAGCCCACGTTTTGTCAGTAATGTGTATAGTGAAGTGAAGAGGTCTTAGCTTAAACTTAAATCCTATCATTCCCTAGGGTGTAGACTTATCTGTGCACATTTTGGAAATTGGTAGGGCAGACACCAGAAGTCAAATGCAAAAGGAACTGCCAAACTTTTGAGGAAGAACTCATCCTAAGAAAAGAGATACGACAGACAACCTAGAGTAAATGAAGGATCAGTTCTGAGGATTGCAAGGCATCTGTGGCTTCAACCGTCTTTTCTCATCAAGTAGCATATCTCTTGGTTGTACAACAAAATGTTTATTTTGAGCTAGGTACACAACATCTCTGCAGTAATTTAATGGTAAGTAGAAAAGGTGGGGAATAACTAGCGAACCCTATTGCAGTATTGCCTCTGATGACTCTCAGAACTATTTCTGGAAAAAATGACCTTTTGAATTTTAAGGAAATACATATAAATAAATGATTAGCAGGAAGCAACAGTAGAACAATAGGTTTGTGAAGCTGCTAGTCAGTTTGGGGATTGGGGAGCCTGATGCACTGGTTTTATTTAGTGGTTTTTCACATTTTAAAATGCCAGATCCAGAAACCGAGGTGTAGAAAAGCACTCTCTATTAATTTACAGCCAAGGTGGAAATGTTATATCCCTGTCTCCACCCACTCAAATTTTCCACAGTCTGCCTTCGTTGATTCCAACCAAGAAAAATGCCTCAAGAAAACACTGGAGATGGAGGTTGGTAGCCAGGCTAAAATATTTGCTCTTCAAGGCTGATCCTGTTGGCTTCCTAAACTACTGGTCCAGTCAGTACTTATTTCATTCTTTCTGACAGCCCAATTTTCCTCTGTCATAAGTAATTGTTCCAAAAGTAAGAAAACTGTCTCCTGCAAGAATATAAAATTCAAATAGGTAAAACAATAGCTAAGATTTCACCATCAATCAGCCATATTTAGCAGCCATTTACTTACAAAGGGCTCTTAGTTGGAGAATTTACAAAGATTACTGTACAGGCCAATGACCTCTGGGACAAAAGTTTCTGTTACCTTTGCATTCATAATTTAAGTTAAATAAATGAGTAATAGAACTATAAATTACAATCAAAAGAATACATGCATGCAGAGTTGGACTAGAATGCATTCAGTCCTCTTCTATTTTTTGGAAGAGTTTGTGAAGGACTGTTAATTATTCTTTAAACATTTGGTAGAATTGCCACCTGGAACTGGTCTCTCTCTCTCTCTCTCTCTCTCTCTCTCTCTCTCTCAATATGTTTTTATTAATTTGAGAGAGGAAGAGAGAAGGAGAGAGAGAGTGAGAGAAACATCAATCGGTTGTCTCCCACACCAGACTGCAGACCAAACCAGAAACCTGGGCATGTGCCCGGACTGGGAATTGAACTGGGGACATTTCCGTGCATTAGACAACGGGAAACCAACTGAGCTACAGAGGCCAGAGCTGGGCTTCTCTCTATGGGCTTCTCTTTGATTACCAATTCTAGCTCATCACTTTAAAAGGTCTTTATTTCTTCTTCAGTAAGTTGCTAATAGTTTGTGTTGTTCTAACTTTGCATGCTACTTGAAACTATTTGAGATGAAATTTCTACTGGACTTAAGTCATCAAATATTTATAAGCCAAGTCATTGACTGCTTTTTGTAAATCAGAAGTATACATAGAAGCCCTGTCCGGTGTGGCTTAGTTGGTTGAGCATCATCCTGTGCACCAAAAGATTGCGAGAGGTTCAATTTGTGGTCAGGTCACGTGCCCAGGTTACAGGTTCAATCCCCTGTCAAAGTGCATGCAGGATGCAGCCCATCAATGTTTCTCTCTCTCTCTCTCTCTCTCTCTCTCTCTCTCATAAAAGAAAGGAGTATTCAAGAAGCATTCATAAAACGTAACTTTTTTCTGGTTAAAAATGAAAATTGGAAGGGCACTTTAAATATTCATATCTCCAGTTCAAATATGAATGTAGGACAACTATAATTTTTTTTCTTTTTTTTTGTCCTCACCCGAGGACATTTTTGCATTTATCTTCAGATACAGCAGGAGGCAGAGAGGGAGGAAGAGAGAGAGAGAAACAACGACGTGAGACACATTGAGTGGTTGCCACCCACACGACCCCAACTGGGACCGGGTACAAACTGCAACCAAGGTATGTGCCCTTAGCTGGAACCAAACCCAGGTCTCTCCGGTCTGCAGGCCGACGATCTAACCACTGAGCGAAACCAGCCAGGGAACATCTATAATTTTCTTGGTTTCTATTTGATATGTATATTATCCATAATAATTGATACCGTCATCTAGTGATTGGTACGTTTTCAATTTATTTACTTTTTTTTTTCACTTATTTTCAAATTTGGGAATAATATTTGTATCTCTTGATGAAGTTTTATATTTATAAAGCCTACTTTCAAAGTTAGTATCTTTCATTAATATTAAAAATACATAGAAACATGTATATGGTGTGGATAAAAAAGGGGCCACATGCTAACCTGACAAGCTCAGGGGAGGCCAGCATGGTGTCCTTTTAAACTCAGAGACCTAAAGTCACCACAAAGGATGATCTGAAATGAAAACTTTTTAACTAAAAGAAGTTTATGGCAGATAGTCATGTCCTAGGCCCATATCTTCCCTGACAAAGGTCAATCTTTACCTTAACCGAGCCTGTGTATTGTCTTTTGCATCAGCATTAACATACCTTTAGAATGTCAGGGTAACTTCCGGACCCCTCAGGGCACAACCAATGCACAGAGCAGAGACTACAGATCCTCTCATTGTTATTTTTATCGAGTTAATTGGTGACTGTTAACCATTCTGTACCCACCTATGAAGAACAAGTACGTCTATCATTTCACTTTTTTCCAGTCCCAGACGTTCGTTCCCTCCACCTGTGCTTTGCTTTCCCCAGCCTCCCTAATCTATCACCAGTGACTTTCAAGTACCCACTTATGTCTTTTCTTTTGATGACTGTAACGTATAAAATAATGTGCAAAACTGCCATTCTCTGGAGCATTATCTCAGTTCCTTAAGATTTTGCTTCCCAGCAATTGTGGACAGTTTGGCTCAAATAAACTCACAAAATAGCCCCCACCGTTTTTGCCCAGTAGTTAGAGCATCAGCCTGAGGACCAATGAGTTGCAGGTTCCATTCCAGTCAAGGGCACATACCTTGGTTGCAGGTGGGGGTTGTGTGGGAGGCAACCAGTAGATGACACATCGATGTTTCTCTCTCTCTCTACCTCTCTCTCCCTCCCTCCCACTCTATCAGAAGATAAACAGAAAAATATCCTCAGGTGGTCCAGCCGGTGTAGCTCAGTGTTTGAGCGTTGACCCATGCACCAAGAGGTTGCTGGTTCAATTCCCAGTCAGGACACAAGCCCAGGTTGTGGGCTCAGTCCCCAGTTGGGGGCATGCAGGAGGCAGCCAATCAATGTTCTCTCTCATCGATGCTTCTCTCTCTGTGTCTCTCTCCCTCTCACTTCGTCTCTCTCTAAAATCAATAAAGCAAAAAATATATATATATATCCTCGGGTGAGGATTAAAAAATAAAATAAACTCACAAAAGTTCTTCACAGGTTTGAATGTTTCTTTTGTGACAGTGGGAACACACATATTTCTTTTGCCTCAGGCTCTATTATGGCTCAGCACAGCTCTTCAGAGGACAAAGCCTTCCATTCCACTATCATATATGGTCAATGTCAGCCCAGAAACATCAAGTTAACAATCTACCCCTGGTCTTCTCTGTGATACAGTCAATCTTTCTTTTTTAAATAATTTTTTTTTTTGTTTTCTTTTATTGACTTTAGAGAGAGAGGAAAGGAGAAGGAGAGAGAGATAGAAACATCAATGAGAGAGATCATCGATTGACTGCCTCCTGCATGCCTCTCACTGGGGATCGGGCCCACAACCTGGGCATGTGTCCTGATTGGGAATCGAACTGGCGACCTCTTGGTGCATGGGTTGATGCTCAACCAGTGAGCCACACTGGCCGGGCGATATAGTCAATCTTTCTATTGGTTGTAGTATGTCAGTGGAAAGTTATCTGACTTCATCATGATTCCCAGAACCATATAGACCTGGTATACCACACAGTCAGCCCTACATATGAGAATAGTCAGCCACATATACAAAACCTATATTTGGAATTTCACCTCAATCAGGATTTTCTCAAATGGAAGCATTTTATCTAAGAATAGTAGAACAACTTTTTTTATTTTCTTTTCTTTTAAAAAAAAATTTTTTTTTCTTTATTGCTTATCAAGAGAGGGGAAGGGAGAAGGAGAGAGAGAAATAGAAACATCAATGAGAGAGAACATCAATTGGCCGCCTCCTGCATGCCCCCCACTGGGGATTGGGTCCACAACCTGGGCATGTGCCCTGATCGGGAATCAAACTGGCGACCTCTTGGTGCATGGGTCAATGCTCAACCACTGAGCCACACCGGCCATGCTAATAGTAGACAAACTTAATTCACTCATGATTAGCCATCAAAATCTTACCTCCACTCAAATTCTCTGACTTGGCTGGAGGAAATGGGGCAGAAAGGGTATATACAACTTAATAGGGGAGTTGGAGTTGAAGAAATGTCTGAAAGGTCCTGGAATATGGGGCAGTGGCCAGGGTGGAAAGTGGCCCGAGGAAAAGGAGGAAGCATTTCTTTCTTTCTTTTTAAAATTAAATTAAATTTTATTTATTTATTTTAATATTTTTTATCTTTACTGTTGAAAGTATTACAGATGTTCCCCTCTTTTCTCCCCATCGACCACCTCCTCCCAGCTCCCACCCGCTCCTGCTTTCCCCACACTATTGTCTGTGTCCATTGGTTATGCATATATGCATATAAGTTCTTTGATATATCTCTTCCCAACCCCCCACCCTTCTTCCCTCTGAGGTTTGTCAGTCTGTTCCATACTTCCATGGCATTTATTTCTTTTAGCATAACATTATATTTAATTTTGTGGACTGATTTCCCAGCTGGGCTGTGAGTAACTTCAGGTTCTAGTATCCTCATGGCCATTTCCACCAAGTGTCTAATCTGTTGTCTCAAATTGCTGCTCCTGAGTTAGATGATAAGCTTCTAAGATCCAGTAATGAATGTCTTTCATGAACTAAGGAGCTTGAACTTGATCTTGTAGGCAAGCTTGAAATTGGCTATTTCTCTTTCTAGAGCTGTTTAGTAGTACACTGCCCACTCTCCAATTTTAACCTCCTGGGCCCTCCTCATTCATCTACGGTCTGAATTAAGGTAATAAGATTAAGACTAGAAGGGCGAGGATGGCCATAAGAGAGGTTAGCCTCTCTACTTCTAATGAGGTCATCTTAATAGAATTGCCAGATTGTTCACCCCAAACACTAACATTTGGTGATAAAAATTCTTCAATGCTTTTCTAATGCCTTCAGAATAAAGTCCATCACCAATTTCTTTTTTTAATTTTCTAAAAAATATGTTTAGAGAGAGAGAGAGAACATCGATTGGCCACCTCCTGCGTGCCCCTCAGTAGGGATCGGGCCCACAACTTGGGCATGTGCCCTGGCGGGGAATCCAACAGGCGACTTCCTGGTGCATGGGTCGACGCTCAACCACTGAGCCACACCGGCCGGACTCCTCTATTTCATTTCAAATGACCTTATTTTGAGTTCACAGATTCTTTCTTCTGCTTGATCAAGTCTACTGTTTATGTTCTCTATTGCACTTTTCATTTCACTCATTGTATATTTTATTTTATTTTATTTTATTTTTTTATTTTATTTTATTTTATTTTATTTTATTTTATTTTATTTTATTTTATTTTATTTGTACGTGCCCCTAGCAGGAACCAAACCTGGGATTCTCTGGTCCGCAGGCCGACGCTCCAGCCGTTGAGCCAAACCAGCCAGGGCACTCGTTGTATTTTTTAACTTCACAATTTCTGTTTGATTCTATTTTATTTCTGTCTTTATGTTGAACATTTCATTTTGTTCATGTATTGTTTTCTTGATTTCATTGAGTATCTGTCTTTGCTTTCTTGTAGCTCACTGAGTTTCCATAAAACATTTATTTTTAAATCTTTGTCCAGCAAATCATAAAACTCTATTTCTTTGGGGTTGGTTACTGGAAATTATTATATTCCTTTGATGGTGTCATGTTTCCTCTATTTTGGGGGGGTTTCTTGTAGCCTTGCTTTGACATCTGTGCATTTTATGGAGTAGTCATCACTTCCAGACTTTTAGACTGGTTTTGTTGGGGAAAGACCTTCACCAGGTGGTGGATATCAGGGTCCTGGCTGGGTAGCATATAATGGATCTGGTTCCAGGAAAGGCCAATAGCTGTAGTCTCCAAGCAGCTCCATCAGCTGAGGCCAGTTTCAACAAAGATTGCAAGTGTCCTCAATGGACAAGGTTTCAAGTGTCCACAGGCATGCTGAGGTCTGTTGGGGTTTTCAGTAGTGAGGGCTTCTGGGAACTTCCTGATCTCTTTTTCTTCCATGGGGGATGTCATGTCCTAGGGTGTTCCTCTTAGTGCTGGGTTGAGTGCATGACTGCCCTCGTGGTCGTGGTGATAGTACTGATGTCTGATGTTCAGGCACTCATGGAGTAGGGGTCTAGAATATAGGCACCCTTGCGATAGTGGCTCTGGGGTCCAGAGTACTGGCTAGCCTGCAGCAGAGATGGCTTTAGTGGCTGAGATGTGGGTACATTCGAAGTGGCCATGAATCTGGGGTCTGGAGTGCAGATGCCTGCAGATCCAGGAGCTCTGGGTCCAGGGTAATGACTAGCCCACACTCATGGTACTCTGGGATCTAAAATACAGATACACCAATGGCAACTGCATATCTGATGTCTGCAGCACGGGTGCATATGAAGTAGTCATGGAACTGGGGTCTAAACTGCAGGCACAGACAGAGCAGCCAAGTTTTGGGGTCTGTAGTATGCATAGGGTTTGGGGGGCTGACCTCTTCCTGGGGCAGCACAACAGTAACTCAATCTCGGGGGTGGATGCAGCTGTATCTTCCTTTCTGGGGGTGGAGGTCTGTGGTGGTGATGGTTTTGATTGACTTGGTGGTGAAAGCTATTGGTGTCCTCTGTCAAGCAAACTGCTAGGGTCTGCACTGACAAACATTACAGGGTCCTCCACTGTGAAAAACTGTGAGGGGTCCACGGCTCTCATGTGACCTATTGGGATCCTTAGGCACTAAGGCTTCTGGGGTTCTCCACACAGTAGACCACTAAAGATCATGATGGTGCTTGCCACGTGACTAATTCTGATAGCCCTCCCCCTTCTTCTTTCCTCCTAGCTATCTCCAGAGACCTCAACTAAGCTGATCTCCTCAGCAATTCTGTGTGGTAATTCTCCTTTTTTTTTTTTTTTTGCTCCTCTGTGTTTGTGTAGGTTCTTAATTGAATTTCAGAGTCATTTTCCTTCATGGATGACTGTCTAACTGTTGTTTTTCACGGGGGGGGGGGGGGATGAAGACAGGTATTCCTTACTTCACCATTGTGCTGGTCTCACCTCTACATCGCCTGTTTTAAAATCTGCAGGTATCTCTTTGCACCAGAGTTTGATGTGGTTTACTTGGTAATTTGCAGTGGTTATGGTTGATTTTTATGTCTGGACAACATGCTGTGTTATTGCTCATCTCCTTCTATCTTGCTATCTGTTCCCTGATGACGACATACAATAACACGACATTATTTTTGCTGCAGGAATTGGGGGAACAGGATCTGAAGAAATATGTTTGCATGGAAATAAGGAAAAGAACTCCCTAGGAACCTTTGCATTTTGGGTAAGAAAAATCTTCACTGAGATAAAAGCAAACTATCCTATTCTCACACTGAACTTGATTGGACGATGACAGTGCCTTAGAATGCAAGTGTCAGCCCATTCAATTCGCAGCTGTGGGACCCTGGGCAGGTTACCTCACATCTCTGCGATGGATTTTTGCATCTGTGTAATGAAGATGACTTATAATGACTTTCGTGAGAAGGAAATGAAATAATATACAGGGTATCCCCAAAAATGTATACACAACTTTGAATAATTTTAAAGCCAGTGTTTATTAAAATACATGTAATTTAAAAAATGTAATAGAATCTACAGACACCTTGCATACATTTTTTAGGACATCTTGTACTTAAAGCTATTGGCATGGAATAAGTGCTAAATGTGCGGTGGTGATTCTTTCTTTCTTTATTTATTCTTTATTGATTTTAGAGAGAGGAAGGAAGAAGGAGATAGAGATAGAAACATCTATGAGAGAGAGCATCGACTGGCCACCTCTTTCATGTCCCACATTGGGGATTGGGCACATAACCTGGGCATGTGCCGTGACAGGGAATGGAACCGGCGACCTCTTGGTGCATGGGTCAACGCTCATCCACTGAGCCACACTGGCCGGGCAGCAGTGGTAATTATTATCATTGCCAAAAAAGGAAGGCAACACAAACAACTTGAAGTGATTCTGATGCTGCTGGTTTGTTGGACCTGCCGCTCTTTGAGAACCACCGACCTAAGAACACCCATGACATTAGTAGATATCAACCAGAAAAATAACTCAGTGAAATAGTCTAATATCCTAATTTGAAGAGGATTAATGTAAGAGGCGATGAGAAAGAAATTATATGTGGCTCTGAGTGGCAAGTACGGCTATTCTTCTCATTCTTTTTGGCAGGAGGACAAACTTTATTGAGACCCCAGTCCTAATTCTCTTTCTCCTGCACAGTCTTGGTTCCCCATATATGCCCAGTCCCATGGGCAGTGATGAGAAGCACTTTGCAGCCAGGAGGGGCCTCCAATGGTGGAGGGTTTGGCGATGCGCTAGGGGTTGCCGCCTCTGAGGTGATGCTCCACTGGGTTCATGGCCACACCCACCACACGTGGCCAGCGTTCCTCTGTGCCCTACACTTGTGGTAGGCACCACCCGCCTTCAGGATGGGCTTATCAATGCGGCCGCCTCCGCAGACCACATCAATTACAGCTCTGTTGGCGGAGGAAATGACCTTCTTGGAACCTGAGTGTAGCTTCACTCTGGTCCTTTCGGTTTTAGGGTTGTGGGAGATGATGGTGGCCTACTTCCCAGAGGCTGGGGCCAGCTTGCCCCGGTCACCGGGCTCCTCTTCCAGACAACGCAGGATGGTGCCCTCAGGCATGGTGCCCACTGGGCGCACATTGCCAAGGTTCAGCTGAGCCTTCTTTCCACAGGAACTGGCCGGTGTGGATGCCTTTGGCAGCGATCAACGACAACTCCGTTGGGTTTCCTGGAAGACCACCTTGACCTGGGGCGCGCCTGGGCCTGGGCCCTAGATTATGTCTTTTAGGCTGCACTTGACGGAGCGGTGTGGCTCCGCGAGGTTCACAGCACGCAGGTGCCCAGCGCCCTTGCGGTGTTCCACGTGCGCGCGTGACACCGAGCCGGCGCCCTTCCTCTGCGCACGGGTCGTGGCAGTCGGCTACTTAGCACAGCCTGGTCGGGATCTGGCTACACTTCTTTTACCCGAGTGGGCCTATGAGAGTCGGGCTTGGGGCCAGATCAATTTGTTGTGGATTATTTCATTCAAAGTTAAGTTTATTTGTTGAATGATTTCTAAGAGGTGAGTGAGCTGCAGTCTCTTCTTTTCTCATCCTTCTCAAGAGAGTAAGCTTTGATTTCTGCTGGGCTACACTCACATTCCGACTTTTTTGGCTTAAAATATCGACACTTTATTATTTCTCATGTTTCTGTGGCATTGTCTGAAGCCACTCATGCATCTCCTTGCAACTGGGAGCTTGATTAAGGCTGGAAAATCCAAGATAGCTTCGGTGGCTGGTGCGGTACCTCAGCGGGGAGCTGAGATGGCTGGAAGCTGCCGGCCGCTCTCTACAAGGGTAGTCAGACGTTCTGCACTGTGCTTCAGGGCCCCACTGTTTCCATCGCATCCCCACTTCCCCCCAACATTGAAAAGATTGTGATAAAATACACAAATCATAAACTTACTATTTTAACCATTTTGAAGTGTATATGTAATTCAGTGACATTTAGTCATTCAAATGTTTTGCATACTATCTTCACTATCCAGTTCCAGCACATTTAAAAAAAAATTTTTTTTTATCCTCACCCGAGGACATTTTTACACTTATCTTCAGACGCGGGGTGGGGGGGCATCCATGTGAGAGAGACACATCAAGTGGTTGCCACCCACATGAACCCAACTGGGGCCGGGGACAAACTGCAACCAAAGCACGTGCCCTTAGCAGGAACCAAATCCGGGTCTCTCTGGACCGCAGGCCGACGTTCTAACCGCTGAGCCAAACCGGCCAGGGCCAGTTCCAGACCATTTTAATGACCTCCAAAGGAAAACCTCTCCCACTAAGCAACCACTTCCCATTAACCCCCTCCTTCCAACGCTGGCAATTACTAATTTCCTTTTTGACTCAATGGAATTTCTTTGTCTGAATATTTTGCATAAATAGAATCATGCAATATGTGGTTTGTGTGTGTGTGTTTAATTAGTATGCTTTTCAGACTCATCTGTCTTGTAGCATATCTCAGTACTTCATTTTTTATTGTTGAATAATATTTCATTGTATGGATATACCACTTTTTTTTTTTTTTTTTTTTTTTTTTACCATCAGGATGTACTTTTTTTTTTTTTTTATTCCCACCTGAGGACATTTTTCCATTTTTTGTACAGATAGAGTGGGAGGGACAGAGAGGAAGAGATATAGAGAGAGAAACATCGATGTGAAAGGGACACATCGAATGGCTGCCACCGCACGACCAATCAGGGCCGGGGACAAACTGCAACTGAGGTACGCGCCCTTAGCGGGAACCGAACCCGGGTCTCTCCGGACCGCAGGTCGACGCTCTAACCGCTGAGCCAAACCGGCCAGGGCTATACCACATTTTTATCCAGTCGCTGTTGATGGACATTTGGGCTATTTCCACTTTTTGGCTTTTGTAAATAATATTCTTAATTTCCCTTTTAAGTTGTTCATTGCTAGTGTATAGAAATAAAACTGATTTTGAATCCTGCACCATTGCTAAATTCATTTATTAATTTATTAGCTCTAATAGTATTTTCTGTATGTCATTTACGAATAGAAATAGTTTACTTCTACTTTTCCAATTTTGATGCTTTAAAAAAGTTTTTTCTTTCTTTTTCTTTTTCTTGTTAATCTTCACCTGAGGATATTTTTCCATAGTGTTTTTCCTTTTTTTTTTAAGATAGAGTGAAAGGGAGGGAGAGAGAGAGAAACATTGATGTGAAAGACACGCATCGATTGTTTGCCTCCTGCATGACCTGACCTGGGTGGGGAATGGAAACTGCAACTCAGGTCCACGCCCGTGATCAGAATCGAACCTGCGACCCTTTGGTGCTGGGGATCAATGCTTTAACTGCTGAACCAAACCAGCCCAGGCCCAATTTTTGATACATTTTATAACTTTTCTTGCTTAGTTGTTGGGGTTAGAACTTCAGGACAGTTTTGAATTGCAGTGGTGAAAGTGGACATCTTTGTCTTGTTCTTGATCTTAGTGGGAAAGCTTTTGGAATTTCATCATTGAGTGTGATATTACCTGTGTTTTTAAATAAATAAATGCCCTTTATAGTGCTTAGGAGGTTCCCCTTTATTCCTAGTTTGTCGACTGTTTTTATAATGATAAAATGTTGGATTTTATGAAATACTTTTTCTGCATCAATTAAGATGTTGTTTTCTACATTCTTTCAGTGTGGTGTATTACACTGATTTATATTCATATATTAAAACAGTGTTGCATTCCTGGGATAAATTCCAATTGAGCATGGCTTATAACCTTTTTAATATGCTGCTGGATTTGGTTTGCTAGTATTTTGTTGAGAATTTTTGCATCTATATACATATGGAATATTAATCTGTAGTTTTATTTGTAGTATCTTTGTCTGCCTTTGATGTGATAGAATGAGTTAGGAGATGTTTCCTACTCTTATTTTTTGGAAGAGTGAAAATTATTGCTGCTAATTATTTTTCAAACTTTTGGTAGATTTCACTAGTGAAGCCATCTGGCCCTGAAGTTTTCTTTGTTGGGCGGTTTTATGTTACTGATTTAATCTTATTTGTTCAGGTTTTCTGTTTCTTCTTGAGCCAGATTTGGTAGTTTGTATATATCTTGGAATTTGTCCAATTCATCTAGGTTATCTAAATATTTAGCCTTCAATTGATCATAATAGTATCATGTATGTTTTGTTGTAGTAATGTCTGTATTTTTTTTTTTTTTAATTACAGAACAAGGTGTACAATTGTCCCTTCTGGCACCAGTAAACCACAACAGGCCTGCAGGCTGCCATCCGAACAGCAGCGGTTCAACAAGAAATGAGGAGTGGTAGGTTGGTAAGCAATAATGCCACAATGCTCTCTTACTGTTTCTTAGCAGTCTTTCTTCATTAAGCACTCCTCTGCTTGCTGTAGTTTTGTTTTGTTTTTTTTTCTCTTTATTGATTTTAAAGAGAGGAAGGGAGACGGAGAGAGAGATAGAAACATCAATGAGAGAAAACATCGATTGGCCGCCTCCTGCATGCCCCCACTGGGGATCGGGCCCACAACCTGGGCATGTGCCCTGACAGGGAATCGAACTGGCGACCTCTTGGTGCATGGGTTGACGCTCAACCACTGAGCCACACCAGCTGGGCACTTTTTTTTTTTAATTAGATTCTAGAGTTTTGAAAAAGTTGATTCTGACCATTGTAATGGTTGCTTCAGTGGATGATGACTCCTTGAAGTTCCCTCTTCCCTCATTCACCTGCCCTCAACATTTTGATTATGAAAATTTTCAATCCTGCAGCAAGGATGAAAGACTAGTACAGTGAAGACCTACCACAAATGTTCTACCATTAACATGCTATTATACTTGTTTTTAATCATATAACCATTTATCTATGAATCTATGAACTCATCTTACACTTCGATGCATTTCAAAGTAAATTGCAGACTTCCCTATACTCTGACACTTCCATATGTATATCAGGAATAGAATTCAATATTTTTTTTATAAGATTTTAAACTTAGATGTAAAGTATATGCATAGTTAAATTTACAATTAAGTATATACTCATTGAGCTTTAACATGTATAACTCCATGTTCATTTTTCATAAACATAAAAACTTTCCCCAACATCCTAATATACCCTTGAAGTACACCATCAATGTGTGTGCCGTGAGGAAGGATTGCAGGAATTCCCCAAATACTCTGATGAGGTTCATAAGATCTTGAGCTAAATAGAATCTTGTTGCAGGGCATGTGGTCCAACACTACTACCTGATGGTTATCTCCACAGCATTCCTACAAAATCCACCACAGGCTTGCATACCTTCAGGGACTGGCATCTCACCAGTTCTGGAGGTGGTCTGTTCCACCTTTGGACAATGTATTCAGACAGCATTATTTATATTGACCTACATACAAGGCCAATCATCTCTTTCTTCCACAGCAGACAGTACTTATGTTTGTAAAGAGACCTCCCCCAAGTATTCTCTTTTTCATAATATGTCTTTGTTCCTTTAACTACTTTTCACTGATGATAGCCCCATCAGCCTGCTAATTTGATACTGAATGTTTTATCAAAGCCCTCTGTAAATGGCACTGAATCAAAGCCAAGGACAAACTTCAACCGAGGGGGAGGGAGGGTGTTCAAATGAGAGGAAGTTGAGTACTTTTCCTTCTGTCTTTCTTCTGATACTGGTTAAATGAGGCATTTTCCCCTTCAACTCAGACCTTAACTGGGCTTCCTTCCTGTAAGCCCTGGGCTCCTCATGCTGGCTCAGTGTTTCTTTGCTAATTTCATGCTGCCATCTGGTGGCTAAATTGTGTAATTCCCGCCTTTTGCTCTTGACGGTTGGGCTAAGCAATTAGAAAGTCGGCCAGTGGACCAATGAGTCGGGGGTTCGATTCTGAGTTGCGGTTCGTCCCTGTCCCTGGTCGGGGTCCTGCGGTAGGCAACCAGTCGATGTGTGTCTCTCATATCGATGTTTCTCTCTCTCTCCCCCTCCCACTTTATCTGAAAATAAATGTAAAATATCCTCATGTGAAGATGATTCAAATAAATAAATTGGGTAATTCCCGCCTTTTTTTTTTTTTTTTTTTTTTTTTTTTTTTTTTTAACTCGAGCAAGGAAGAGGAAGCATAGGTTAACAAAGCAGCAAGCCTAGAGGTAAAATAACTGGAATTTTAAAAAAAGAGAACTTGATGTCTTCTTTGATATAATTCCACTGTATGCCATGGATTTGGGTTAAGTAAAGCCTGAAAGTGATAAATGGCAGGAGAGAGCAGGGATGCTCCAAGGTATGATGCAGGGTTCTAGGCAAATATTTTTATAGAGTCCCTTTCTATATAGCTAATCTGATTAAATGTATTATAAAATTCATGGGCTCATGTGAAGTACAGTAATTTCGCAATGAAGATCTAGAATAAGAGGCACAGAAGAGGCACTTATATATTTGTTTATTCAACAGTTCATGTGAAGAAGTCAGTAGTGGGAAGGAGGGGGGTCAATGGGGAAAAGGGGGGACATTTGTAATACTTTTTTTAAAAAATATTTTTTCTTTCTTTCTTTCTTTCTTTCTTTCTTTCTTTCTTTCTTTCTTTCTTTCTTTTTTGTTAGAGAGAGGAAGGGAGAGGGAGAGAGAGATAGAAACATTGATGAGAGCGAACATCAGTTGGCCACCTCCTGCATGCCCTGCACTGGGGATCAGGCCCACAACCCGGGCATGTGCCCTGACCAGGAATCGAACTGGCAACCTCTTGGTACATGGGTTGATGCTCAACCACTGAGTCACACTGGCTGGGCCATTTGTAATACTTTTAAGAACAACCAAAAATAACAGTTTATCTGAAAATTTTTCATAATGTCCATGTACCATCTCTTCCTTTTCAGGTCCAGAAAACATTTCATTATTATTATTATTTTTAAACTGTCAAATGTACCATACCTGGCTGATTTAAAAGGTAACAACACTGTTGCTACTTCCAATACAACTACTCTTTGGAACCTGTTTGTACCTAAAAACTAGAGATTTCTGGCTTCTGCAGTTCTTTGAGCCTAAGTATCTGCAGTAGACCTTGATAGCCTAGAGCCTGCGAATGTCCTTTGCCCAATGTGAGTGAGAGTCACCCAAAATCATCATGTTATCACCAGTTTGGCAGTTTAATCTCACCGATCTCATGAAAGAAATTACTGTCACAACCAATGTTAGTAATCTACTAGCCTGGCCACCCTCTGGGAACCAGGGCCTGAACACTGAACCCCAGGACAACTAGTTTATAGCTCGTTTTTTCACCTTTTAAGGTGTTTTTGTGAAACAAAGTGTTTTAATTTCATAAAGTCAATTTTTTTTGTAGTTGGTGCCCTTTGAGTGTGAAGAAAAATTTCCATAACCCAAGGTCTAAAAAATATAGAATATTTCCACAATTGTAAAAAATTCTTTTGGATAGAGCTGTATTTGACAGACCTAGTTATGTTAACAAGTGGTAGCCCATGTTGACACAATACGGTGAAATAGGTTCAATTCTATAGTGGGGTCAGATTCCTAGTGATACTATTATTTAATGGCCTATAGAGATGGAGTTGAAGACTGGTCAGGTGGGCTCTGGTCAATGTGGCTCAGTGAATAGAGTGTTGGCCTACGCACCAAATGGTCATGGGTTTGATTCCTGGCCAAGGGCACATGCCTGGGTTGCAGTTTCAATCCCCGGCTCGGTTGGGGTTGTGTGGAAGGCAAACAATCAATGTCTCTCTCACGTTGGTGTTTCTCTCTCTCTCTTTCTCTCCCTCACTCCCTTCTACTCTATCTAAAAAAAAAAAGGAAAAATATCCTCAGGTGAGGATTAACAAAAAAGGAAAGAAAGAAAGAAAAAAAGACTAGTTAGGTGGCCTGATAGTATTGCTGCTAGTGGTAGTTGGTTTGTTTCTTAGGTCCTCCTGGTAAGTCCAGACTGAGATCCCAGGTGCTAAGGGAATACTACTTGGTTATAATCATTTTTTTCCCGATGATTGAGTGATATCAAAGTGGTTGTAGCTACTACCTTTTACAGGTATCATTATTTTTCAAATATACTATGATCATTACAGTGATTATTTTTTGTTAATTCTCACCAGAGGATATTTAGAGTGGAAGGGAGGGAGGGGGGAGAGAGAGAAACATGGATATGAGAAAGACCCATTGATTGGTTGCCTTCCACAAGACCCAGAACAGAGCTGGGGATGGAACATGCAACCCAGGCATGCGCCCTTGATCGGAATCAAACCTGAAACCCTTCGGTCCATAGGCTGACACTAACCGCTGAGCCAAACCAGTCAGGGCCAGTGATTTTAAACTCCATATAAATCCCATAATTCTCACTAGAGAGATCTGACACACAAGGTACTCTTGTCAAGAGTTTTTTCACTTTAGTGCAATGAAAGTTATCTGAGTCCAAGGACCTCTAGTCTGTGACCTCATGCTGTTACTAGTTTTTTTAATCAAAATAGAAGAAATTGACATCCTTCCATCTCAATTTACCTATCTATACAAGGAACAATTTTTTTCTCCCTATTTGTTTCACTAGGAAGTTGTGAAAGCTTAAATTAGGGTGAAATTTTATAGCAGGCCTTGTTTGTAGGTTTTGGCTCTGTAGTTTAATTTTGAAGTGTTCAGGAGGGCTCCTGTGGAAAATTATCTTTCAGAATGAAATTCGATTATTAAATTCTCTTTGTGTTAAGCATTGTCTTCTCAAGGGTACCACTTTTGTAATAAAATATCCATCATTTGAAATAAATCAGATTACTTTTTTGTGTGAACCAAGACCAATTAGAAAATGGAATGCTCCCTTTAAGGATGAAATTTTGCATACTTTACTATTTATCTGGAGACTGGAGGGCATGTTCAGCTGATACTGTTACTTTCCAGTTCAGACAGTGGGAGGGCAATGTATCCTTTGGCTTTGTAGGAGTTGTTGTGTGATACAGGTCACAAATAGTACTCCTTGATTACTTAGGGGTCAAATGGGCATTCTGTGAAATTACTTTCTTTCCTTGCTCTCTGTTGCTCACCATCTGACTTATAAGCACTTCCTGTATCCTATGATCAGGGGCCATACAAAGACAGAGTACTGGATCAGAAAATATTCTGATTCAGGATCATGGTGTGTGACCTCATGTACATCATGTAACCTTTATGGATGTCTATTTCACAATTTATAAAACTAAGGAATTAGACCTTCAGTATCACATTAGATAATGGAAGAGAAAGTTCCTTGAAGAAGGTTCTAACCTTCTAGATCCTTCCTAGCTTCCTTGGTTCAAAAGTTTGGTGGTGCAGTTGTATACATTTGGATACTTTGTTAACATATCAAAGCTCTACCTCCTCTTTCTCCTTTTTCAAAACCAAACTAAACTAAAATCTTTTCTTTTGTTATATTGTTTGTGGAGAGCTTTAGCATCAGTTATCTAATTTTATTTCCTCAATGTCCCCATTTTATAGATGACAACCCATTGAAAACCCATTGAAGTTCTGGCTCCTGGACTAGAAATGAAGCCTTCTTCCAGTCAAGTGTTCTTTCAGATATGTTGCTATTCTCTTGAAATCTCTCTTTTTCTCATTACTGAATAAATTTTAAGCTAGCTAAACCACAAAGATCTCTGGCTTTCAATCTTCTAGGCCACGCCTCTTCCACTTTCTCCGCCCCGAGTCCCAACCCCCCTCACTTCTTAAAGCGCTGCAATTTGCTGCCAGCGCCATATTTCTTCTTCTCCTGAGGTGGAGTGGAATCTTGCTAATAGCAGATATCTTCACCCGTGTGGTTCTTTCTGGAACATTTTCCAGCTCCCAATCACTCTTTATGGCGTATTTGTTTTAAAGAATTCACCAAAATTCTATAAGATGTTTTAAAAATTCTAAACTTTGTTCCAGTATTTTCTTGACACCTCGCCATTTTTAAGGCATTTTTTACGCCATTTTCCATTTTAAAGGAATTTTCTTTGCAGAATTTTTTGGTTGAGGCCTCTGTTTTTTGGTTGGGTTTTTTTCCTATGGTTTTGCTTTCTATTGCCTCCACTTTTCTATATTTTGCCCATCAGGGCTGCGGATACCTGCTTTTATTTATTTACTTAAAAAAATTTGCCCATCGGGGCTGCGGATACCTGCTTTTTAATCTTTTTCCCTCCTTAGCCCATCGGGGCCTCGGATACCTGCTGTGTCCTCTTTTCCCCCAAACCACTGGCCCATCGGGGCCTCGGATACCTGCTATTTAATTTTTTTTTAAATTTTGTTCCTGCCCATCGGGGCCGCGGATACCTGCTGAATTTTTTTTTCTTGCCCATCGGGGCCGCGGATACCTGCTTAGATTTTTTTTTCCAGTATCTCAAAAAGTGGTTGTTCTCTGTGGTTCGTTGTACTGTGTGGAGTGGCGACCAATTTTTGCTGCTAATCGTTTGGTGCTGTGAGTCGACTTACAGCTTTGGCTTGGAGATGACTGTGCAGTTGGGCTAAGCGCTTTGTTCGGCTGGGGAGGAAATATGGCGTCGGTCCACTTTAGGTTTGCTGCGCAGCTCAGTGGCGGTTGCCTAGTTGGTTGTGCTGGGTATAAATCAGGGAGGTAATAGGGACAGGCAGAGAGGCAGGTACATGCATGGCATGAGCGACATATTTCGAACGACCTTATTTCGGGCTCGTGAGGAGCTTCGCTTGCGTTGTGGTGTCCTGAGCTGGAAGAATAGGGCTGGCCTGTGTCACCCTGCAAGGAGCTAGTTGCAAATGAGAGGGCGATGACTTAGGAGCAGGGTTCAAAATGGCGTTTTGCTCTCGGTCCCGCTCAGCATGGCGGTCCGCTTTGTTAGCGTGTCCAAAATGGCGCGTCCAGTTTTGTCGCAGTGTGCAAGTGGCGGGAAGGCCACATCGTGGTGGTGTCTTTGTTCTCGAGCGCGGCTTAGCGGTGGAAATATTCTGTTACATGCTAGAAGATGGCGGCGCCAGGACTTGCCGCATTGCAAAACATGGCGAGCCTTTGTCTTTGCAGCATGCATTTCCGGACAGCTTTTGCCGCAGGGACAATATGGAAGGCCGTGTCACGCGGATATCATGGCAGTTGGTCACGTGGATGTCCCCGGGGGAGGGCAGGGTTTGCGCGGTACATTCTTGGCGGGCTTTGCTCCAGGTGGGCCTCCAGCATTGTTAAAGATGGCGTGCATTTCCGCATTTGCTGCAAAAAGTGAAAGGTGGGATGGTCAGGGTTGGATTGCCGCATGATCCGCCCAATCAGACGGGGCCGTACAATTGGGTACCGCCAATGAATGGAGGATGGAATTAGCCCAAGTTAGCATGGCTCCTCCCTACCGTCTTTATTCATCCAATCAGGAGTTAGAAGCAGAGAGGCCACATACATACGTCCACGCCCACTGGGTGGTGCCCAAGGTCTTTTGAAGGACATCTGCCTTTCCCAACTCGTGGCAAGGACCAAAATGGATCGCAGATGATCGTTGGCCAACAGGTGGCAGAAGAGGAATCCCTGCCTTCTTCAAGAGGAACATCTACCCCGTGGCTAATGCTGGGGTTGGATTTTGATTTCTACTTATTTCTTGGATGTCAGTCATAAATAGCTCCATTATGTGGTGTGCTAGGGTTAGATGTAAGCCTCAAGTGACTATTGTGGCATTCTTTATTTGTACAATTAATTTCAATTACATTTAATGAGTTCACTTTTGGACTCCTAAAACTTTTACTTTTCAATTTCCTTTTCGTAAATGGCTTAAAATTTTCTTGTCTAAGATATCCAAAGTCAAATAATTTGGCATTAAAGTTTTTCACTAGTTTTTTACTTTAAAATTGACTTAATAAACGACATCACTTAAAATTTCTGAAGTTTTATAGGATATAGTCAATTAAAAAGTTAACTTTATGACCGAATATAAAAAGAAAATTGAAGGTCCATTCCACCCCAGGCCTTGCTTTGTTCTCATCTTTAATGCTGCACTAATTGACAGTCCAACCTATCAGGCAGAAAACTTGAATTGCTATGGACTTGCTTCCTCTATTCAAACTTATGTTGGAGTATTAGATGCCCACATTTTCAATATTCTGTGGTACCTTGCCTCCAAAGGCCCTAGCTCCTCCCCACCTCTGATGCCAGAACCCCCAAATCAAGCCCCAGCCCCAGCCCCTGCCCCTGCCCCAGCCCCTGCCCCAGCCCCAGCCCCAGCCCCAGCCCCAGCCCCTGCCCCAGCCCCAGCCCCAGCCCCCGCCCCAGCCCTAGCCCTAGCCATCCCCTTCAGCTCTGCTCCCTAAGTCCACTCCAATTTTAAATATCCATAATCCTGCCCATTGGATTATATCACAGTGGAAAACACTTATGCATTCACAAGTGGTTGGCGAAAAACCCAAGTCTTTTGTTCAGCAATTAATTTGCCCAGTCCAAATTGCCATAGCCTTGTCCAAAGGCATCCTACTGTATTTGCCCTGCTTCTGCAGAGTCCTGCTGTTCTGGGATAATTAAAGCACCAAAATTGTTATTCCACCTTGTCTCACCCGCAATCAGTGATCATCCATTCCTTTTTCATTTCTACCTGGTAGTGCTGATGATCTCACTATGTTCCATGAAAAATTAACAAGTAGGATTAGGAATGTCCATATTCCAGGTGATTACAAAAATCCTTTGCACCTTTGGACTGTAGAAGAGATGCTAACGCTCAATGCCCTTTACTTTGGAATATTAACACAATTATTGTTAATAGTCCAGCCTACCAGGAAAGACCCACCCATGCCCTTTTCATCACACACAGCTTGTGGAAATATGTAAAATCCTCATTGCCCATAATACCACCCATTGGTCTAGGCTATCCCTTACATCTATGCCATTGTACCTTCACTTAAAAAGTTGATGTACAGCCCTAGCCGGATTGGCTCAGAGGTTGGAGCCTCGGCCTGTGGACCAGGGAGTCCTGGATTCAGTTCCCGCTAGGGGCACGTACCAAAAAAAAAAAGTTGATATGTACATAATAGAATACATTCATAGTCCTGTACAAGGAAAAATGGGATGCTAACCAATCACATTGTTTAGGATATTGCTAAGGATAAATATTGTTCAATGACTCAGCTCTTGGACACTTAACATGGAACACACCCATCCCAACTATGCATAAAATAGAGGGGCCTTGGGGCAGTTAATGCACTAAGTGCCACCACCTACCTTATGTCTATAGAACACAATCACCCTCACTTTGCATAAAAATAGTGGGGCCTTGGGGCAGTAATTCTGCTTAAATGCCATCACTGTCCTTATGTCACTATAGAACCCACCCTTTCTCACTTTCCATAAAAATGTGGTCCTTGGGGCAGTTAATGTACTTAAAAGCCATTAACGGCCTTATGTCATTATAGTACCCACCCTTCCTCACTTTCCATAACAACAGGGTCCTTGGGGCTGTTAATGTGCTTAAATGCCACCACTGTCCTTATGTCACTATGGAACCCACCCTTCTCTACTTTGCATAAAAAGAGGGTCTTTGGGCAGTTAATGTGCTTAAATGCTAAGACTGTCCTTATGTCACTATAGAACCCACCCTTCTCTAATTTGCATAAAAAAAGGATTCTTGGGGCAGTTATGTGCTTAAATGCCACCACTGTCCTTATGTCACTATGTAACCCATCCTTCTCTACCTTGCATAAAAAGAGGGTCCTTGGGCAGTTAATGTACTTAAATGCTAAGACTGTCCTTATGTCACTATAGAAGCCACCCTTTCTCACTTTGCATAAAAAGAGGCTTCTTGGTGCACTTCAAGTGCTTAAATGCCACCACTATCCTTAAGGCTCTATGGAACCCACCCTTCCTTTGCATAAAAGCAGGGTCCTTGGGGCAGTTAATGTGCATAAATGCTGCCACTGTCCTTATGGCATTATAGAACACACCCTCACTTTGCATAAAAAGAGGGTCTTTGGTGCATGGAACCCACCCTCACTGTGCATAAAAGCAGTGGAACCTTGGGACAGTTACTGTGCTTAAACGCCACCACTGTCCTTAAGTCTCTATGGAACCCACCCTTCCTCACTTTGCATACCAAAAGTGTCCTTGGGGCAGTTAATGTGCTTAAATACTACTACTGTCCTGATGTCACTATGGAACCCACCGCCACTTTGCATTAAAGCAGTGGGACCTTGGGGCAGTTAATGTACTTAAAAGCCATTACTGTCCTTATGTTATTACAGAACACGCCCTTCCTTACTTTGCATAAAAACAGGCTCCTTGGGCAGTTAAACTGCTTAAATCCCATCACTGTCCTTATGGCACTGTGGACTCACCCCTCCTCACTGTGCATACAAAGAGGGTCCTTGGGCAATTAATGAGCTTAAATGCCACCACTGTCCTTATGTCACTGTGGAACCCACCCCTCCTCACTTTCCATAAGAACCTGGTCCTTGGACAGTTAATGTGCTTAAATGCCGCCACTGTCCTTATATCACCACAGAACCCACCCCTCCTCACTTTCCATAAGAACATGGTCCTTGGACAGTTAATGAGCTTAAATGCCACCACTGTCCTTATGTCACCACAGAACCCACCCCTCCTCACTTTCCATAAGAACCTGGTCCTTGGACAGTTAATGTGCTTAAATGCCGCCACTGTCCTTATATCACCACAGAACCCACCCCTCCTCACTTTCCATAAGAACATGGTCCTTGGACAGTTAATGAGCTTAAATGCCACCACTGTCCTTATGTCACCACAGAACCCACCCCTCCTCACTTTCCATAAGAACCTGGTCCTTGGACAGTTAATGTGCTTAAATGCCGCCACTGTCTTATGTCACCACAGAACCCACCCCTCCTCACTGTGCATAAAAACAGGGTCCTTGGGCAGTTAATGAGCTTAAATGCCACCACTGTCCTTATGTCACCACAGAACCCACCCCTCCTCACTTTCCATAAGAACCTGGTCCTTGGACAGTTAATGTGCTTAAATGCCGCCACTGTCTTATGTCACCACAGAACCCACCCCTCCTCACTGTGCATAAAAACAAGGTCCTTGGGCAGTTAATGAGCTTAAATGCCACCACTGTCCTTATGTCACCACAGAACCCACCCCCCCTCACTTTCCATAAGAACCTGGTCCTTGGACAGTTAATGTGCTTAAATGCCACCACTGTCCTTATGTCACCACAGAACCCACCCCTCCTCACTGTGCATAAAAACAAGGTCCTTGGGCAGTTAATGTGCTTAAATGCCACCACTGTCCTTATGTCACCACAGAACCCACCCCCCCTCACTTTCCATAAGAACCTGGTCCTTGGACAGTTAATGTGCTTAAATGCCACCACTGTCCTTATGTCACCACAGAACCCACCCTTCTTCACTGTGCATAAAAACAAGGTCCTTGGGCAGTTAATGTGCTTAAATGCCACCACTGTCCTTATGTCACCACAGAACCCACCCCTCCTCACTTTCCATAAGAACCTGGTCCTAGGGCAGTTAATGAGCTTAAATGCCACCACTGTCCTTAAGTCACCACAGAACCCACCCCTCCTCACTTTCCATAAGAACCTGGTCCTTGGACAGTTAATGTGCTTAAATGCCGCCACTGTCTTATGTCACCACAGAACCCACCCCTCCTCACTGTGCATAAAAACAGGGTCCTTGGGCAGTTAATGAGCTTAAATGCCACCACTGTCCTTATGTCACCACAGAACCCACCCCTCCTCACTTTCCATAAGAACCTGGTCCTTGGACAGTTAATTTGCTTAAATGCCGCCACTGTCTTATGTCATCACAGAACCCACCCCTCCTCACTGTGCATAAAAACAGGGTCGTTGGGCAGTTAATGAGCTTAAATGCCACCACTGTCCTTAAGTCACCACAGAACCCACCCCTCCTCACTTTCCATAAGAACCTGGTCCTTGGACAGTTAATTTGCTTAAATGCCGCCACTGTCTTATGTCACCACAGAACCCACCCCTCCTCACTGTGCATAAAAACAGGGTCGTTGGGCAGTTAATGAGCTTAAATGCCACCACTGTCCTTATGTCACCACAGAACCCACCCCTCCTCACTTTCCATAAGAACCTGGTCCTTGGACAGTTAATGTGCTTAAATGCCACCACTGTCCTTATGTCACCACAGAACCCACCCCTCCTCACTTTCCATAAGAACCTGGTCCTTGGACAGTTAAAGTGCTTAAATGCCACCACTGTCCTTATGTCACCACAGAACCCCCCCCTCCTCACTTTCCATAAGAACCTGGTCCTTGGACAGTTAATGTGCTTAAAAGCCACCACTCTCCATATGTCACTATGGAACCCACCCCTCCTCACTGTGCATAAAAACAGGGTCCTTGGGCAGTTAATGAGCTTAAATGCCACCACTGTCCTTATGTCACCTAGGAACCCACCCCTCCTCACTTTGCATAAGAACCTGGTCCTTGGGCAGTTAATGTGCTTAAATGTCACCACTGTCCTTATGTCACCACAGAACCCACCCTTCTTCACTGTGCATAAGAACCTGCTCCTTGGGCAGTTAATGTGCTTAAATGTCACCACTGTCCTTATGTCACCACAGAACCCACCCTTCTTCACTGTGCATAAGAACCTGGTCCTTGGGCAGTTAATGTGCTTAAATGCCACCACTGTCCCTATGTCACCACAGAACACACCCCTCCTCACTTTCCATAAGAACCTGGTCCTTGGGCAGTTAATGTGCTTAAATGCCACCACTGTCCTTATGTCACCACAGAACCCCCCCCTCCTCACTTTCTATAAGAACCTGGTCCTTGGACAGTTAATGTGCTTAAATGCCACCACTGTCCTTATGTCACTATGAATCCCACCCCTCCTCACTTTGCAATCAAACAGGGTCCTTGGGCAGTTAATGTGCTTAAAAGCCACCACTGTCCTTATGTCACCACAGAACCCACCCCTCCTCACTTTCCATAAGAACCTGGTCCTTGGGCAGTTAATGTGCTTAAATGCCACCACTGTCCTTATGTCACCACAGAACACACCCCTCCTCACTTTCCATAAGAACCTGGTCCTTGGGCAGTTAATGTGCTTAAATGCCACCACTGTCCTTATGTCACCACAGAACCCCCCCCTCCTCACTTTCTATAAGAACCTGGTCCTTGGACAGTTAATGTGCTTAAATGCCACCACTGTCCTTATGTCACTATGAAACCCACCCCTCCTCACTTTGCAATCAAACAGGGTCCTTGGGCAGTTAATGTGCTTAAAAGCCACCACTGTCCTTATGTCACCACAGAACCCACCCCTCCTCACTTTCCATAAGAACCTGGTCCTTGGACAGTTAATGAGCTTAAATGCCACCACTGTCCTTATGTCACCACAGAACCCACCCCTCCTCACTTTCCATAAGAACCTGGTCCTTGGGCAGTTAATGTGCTTAAATGCCACCATTGTCTTATGTCACCACAGAATCCACCCTTCTTCACTGTGCATAAAAACAGTGTCCTTGGGCAGTTAATGTGCTTAAAAGCCACCACTGTCCATATGTCACTATGGAACCCACTCCACCTGACTTTCCATAAGAACCTGGTCCTTGGACAGTTAATGTGTTTAAATGCCACCACTGTCCTTATGTCACCACGGAACCCACCCCTCCTCACTTTGCATAAGAACCTGTTCCTTGGGCAGTTAATGTGCTTAAATGCCACCACTGTCCTTATGTCACTGTGGAACCCACCCCTCCTCACTGTGCATAAAAACAAGGTCCTTGGGCAGTTAATGTGTTTAAATGCCACCACTGTCCTTATGTCACCACAGAACCCCCCCCTCCTCACTTTCCATAAGAACCTGGTCCTTGGACAGTTAATGTGCTTAAATGCCACCACTGTCCTTATGTCACCACAGAACCCACCCCTCCGCACTTTCCATAAGAACCTGGTCCTTGGGCAGTTAATGAGCTTAAATGTCACCACTGTCCTTATGTCACCACAGAACCCACCCCTCCTCACTTTCCATAAGAACCTGGTCCTTGGACAGTTAATGAGCTTAAATGCCACCACTGTCCTTATGTCACCACAGAACCCACCCCTCCTCACTTTCCATAAGAACCTGGTCCTTGGGCAGTTAATGTGCTTAAATGCCACCACTGTCCTTATGTCACCACAGAACCCACCCCTCCTCACTTTCCATAAGAACCTGGTCCTTGGGCAGTTAATGAGCTTAAATGCCACCACTGTCCTTATGTCACCACAGAACCCACCCCTCCTCACTTTCCATAAGAACCTGGTCCTTGGGCAGTTAATGAGCTTAAATGCCACCACTGTCCTTATGTCACCACAGAACCCACCCCTCCTCACTTTCCATAAGAACCTGGTCCTTGGGCAGTTAATGAGCTTAAATGCCACCACTGTCCTTATGTCACCACAGAACCCACCCCTCCTCACTTTCTATAAGCACCTGGTCCTTGGACAGTTAATGTGCTTAAATGCCACCACTGTCCTTATGTCACTATGGAACCCATCCCTCCTCACTGTGCATAAAAACAGGGTCCTTGGGCAGTTAATGTGCTTAAAAGCCACCACTGTCCTTATGTCACCACAGAACCCACCCCTCCTCACTTTCCATAAGAACCTGGTCCTTGGACAGTTAATGTGCTTAAAAGCCACCACTGTCCTTATGTCACTATGGAACCCACCCCTCCTCACTGTGCATAAAAACAGGGTCCTTGGGCAGTTAATGTGCTTAAATGCCACCACTGTCTTATGTCACCACAGAATCCACCCTTCTTCACTGTGCATAAAAACAGTGTCCTTGGGCAGTTAATGTGCTTAAATGCCACCACTGTCTTATGTCACCACAGAATCCACCCTTCTTCACTGTGCATAAAAACAAGGTCCTTGGGCAGTTAATGAGCTTAAGTGCCACCACTGTCCTTATGTCACCACAGAACCCACCCCCCCTCACTTTCCATAAGAACCTGGTCCTTGGGCAGTTAATGTGCTTAAATGCCACCACTGTCCTTATGTCACCACAGAACCCACCCCTCCTCACTTTCCATAAGAACCTGGTCCTTGGGCAGTTAATGAGCTTAAATGCCACCACTGTCCTTATGTCACCACAGAACCCACCCCTCCTCACTTTCCATAAGAACCTGGTCCTTGGACAGTTAATGAGCTTAAATGCCACCACTGTCCTTATGTCACCACAGAACCCACCCCTCCTCACTTTCCATAAGAACCTGGTCCTTGGGCAGTTAATGAGCTTAAATGCCACCACTGTCCTTATGTCACCACAGAACCCACCCCTCCTCACTTTCTATAAGCACCTGGTCCTTGGACAGTTAATGTGCTTAAATGCCACCACTGTCCTTATGTCACTATGGAACCCATCCCTCCTCACTGTGCATAAAAACAGGGTCCTTGGGCAGTTAATGTGCTTAAAAGCCACCACTGTCCTTATGTCACCACAGAACCCACCCCTCCTCACTTTCCATAAGAACCTGGTCCTTGGACAGTTAATGTGCTTAAAAGCCACCACTGTCCTTATGTCACCACAGAACCCACCCCTCCTCACTTTCCATAAGAACCTGGTCCTTGGACAGTTAATGTGCTTAAAAGCCACCACTGTCCTTATGTCACTATGGAACCCACCCCTCCTCACTGTGCATAAAAACAGGGTCCTTGGGCAGTTAATGTGCTTAAATGCCACCACTGTCTTATGTCACCACAGAATCCACCCTTCTTCACTGTGCATAAAAACAGTGTCCTTGGGCAGTTAATGTGCTTAAATGCCACCACTGTCTTATGTCACCACAGAATCCACCCTTCTTCACTGTGCATAAAAACAAGGTCCTTGGGCAGTTAATGAGCTTAAGTGCCACCACTGTCCTTATGTCACCACAGAACCCACCCCCCCTCACTTTCCATAAGAACCTGGTCCTTGGACAGTTAATGTGCTTAAATGCCACCACTGTCCTTATGTCACCACAGAACCCACCCCTCCTCACTTTCCATAAGAACCTGGTCCTTGGGCAGTTAATGAGCTTAAATGTCACCACTGTCCTTATGTCACCACAGAACCCACCCCTCCTCACTTTCCATAAGAACCTGGTCCTTGGACAGTTAATGAGCTTAAATGCCACCACTGTCCTTATGTCACCACAGAACCCACCCCTCCTCACTTTCCATAAGAACCTGGTCCTTGGGCAGTTAATGTGCTTAAATGCCACCACTGTCCTTATGTCACCACAGAACCCACCCCTCCTCACTTTCCATAAGAACCTGGTCCTTGGACAGTTAATGTGCTTAAATGCCACCACTGTCCTTATGTCACTATGGAACCCATCCCTCCTCACTGTGCATAAAAACAGGGTCCTTGGGCAGTTAATGTGCTTAAAAGCCACCACTGTCCTTATGTCACTATGGAACCCACCCCTCCTCACTGTGCATAAAAACAGGGTCCTTGGGCAGTTAATGTGCTTAAATGCCACCACTGTCTTATGTCACCACAGAATCCACCCTTCTTCACTGTGCATAAAAACAGTGTCCTTGGGCAGTTAATGTGCTTAAAAGCCACCACTGTCCATATGTCACTATGGAACCCACTCCACCTGACTTTCCATAAGAACCTGGTCCTTGGACAGTTAATGTGTTTAAATGCCACCACTGTCCTTATGTCACTGTGGAACCCACCCCTGCTCACTTTGCAATCAAACAGGGTCCTTGGGCAGTTAATGAGCTTAAATGCCACCACTGTCCTTATGTCACCACAGAACCCACCCCTCCTCACTTTCCATAAGAACCTGGTCCTTGGGCAGTTAATGTGCTTAAATGCCACCACTGTCCTTATGTCACTATGGAACCCAACCCTCCTCACTTTGCATAAGAACCTGGTCCTTGGACAGTTAATGAGCTTAAATGCCACCACTGTCCTTATGTCACCACAGAACCCACCCCTCCTCACTTTCCATAAGAACCTGGTCCTTGGGCAGTTAATGTGCTTAAATGCCACCACTCTGCTTATGTCACTATGTGACACACCCTTCCTACTTTATATAAACCCAGGGTCCTTGAGCAGTTAATGTGCATAAATGCCACCACTGTTCTTATGTAGTCTTATGTCACCATAAAGGTACCCTTCCTCACTTTGCATTACAACAGAGGGTCCTTGGGCAGTTAATGTCCCTAAATGGAATTATTGTGTTTATGTCTGTATAACACCCTCACTTTGCATAAAAACAGGGTCCTTGGGACAGTTAATTTGCTTAATTCACCACTGTCCTTATATTAATTTAGAACCCAATGGTCCTCACTCTGCATGAAAAGTGTGGGTCCTTGGACAGTTAATGTGCTTTAATGCACCACTGTAATTATGTCACTGTGGGACCCACCCTTCCACACTTTGCATAACAACAGGGTCCTTGGGCAGTTCATGTCCATAAATGCTGACCCAGTCCTTATGTCACTATAGAACCCACCCACCCTCGCTTTGAATAAAAACAAGTTACTTGGGACAGGTAATGTGCTTATATTGGCTACTGTCTCTACTGTTACTCTGGATCCTGTATACTCCCATCCCTGTGCATTTTCTGGCAGCCAATTTGGTATTGAAATGTACTTAAATGCAGCTGTGATTACTGCAGCTGTGATACCTGTAACTGATACCTTTTGTTTGTCTGTTTTCCATCTCCTCTAGGTCCTTTTGCCACATAGGAGATGGTAGTTAGGCCCGTCAATGGGGTTAATTAAAGCTGCTATCCCTTCTGGTAGTCCAGCATCCCATGCACTCCAAGTGTGTTTACGTTTACTAGGAGTGTATTTGGTTATGCAAAGTTGCCTAAGTGCAGCAATGGACTCTTTTCTTTGTCTAGATTCCCATGTACCCCCCAGTCTTATTACAATTGCCAGTAGGGCATTTGACACTGTCAGTGTGCTTAACTGACGATTTCCCTTCTGTAATTCCAGGATCACTTCCTGCCCTTTTACCTTTACATCACCTAGGAGGGTTTTTGGAACTGTTAAAAGCAGTTATTTGGCAGCAACTGTCCCTTTTGTCAGTCTGGGATCCCATGACTTCCATCTCACTTTGCATTACAATAGGTCCATAACATTGGACTGTTAATATGCTTAGAGGCAGCTGTGGTCCCTTCACTTAGTCTGGGATCCATGTCCTGAAGCATGTTTTGTATATGGCGTCCTTAGGACTGTGAATGTGTTTAAATACAGGTGTGGTCCCTTTTGTTTAGGAACATATGATCTTTTGCTTTCTTTATATCACCTGGAGACTTAAAAGTTTAATTGTAGCTGTGGTCTCTTGTTAATCTAACATTTCATTTTCTCCCTACCTAGTTTGCATTACAACACAGGGTACTTGGGACTGTGAAGGTGTATCCCTTACAGTCATATCTGATAACAGAAGAGGACCTGAACTCCAAGGCCCCTTTTGCACTGTTAATGTACACTTTGCTTTAGTCCTGTCTCCTCTGCAGTAGACATGGCCCTCACTCATTTTCCTTATTCAGCAGTGGATGCCCTTTACTAAGGACCTTTATACTAGTATAGTTAAAGTGAGTCATGATCACTGACCACGACTATGTCTTTTATTTAAGGTCCCTGTACCCTCTTCATTTTACAAGAAGGTGTATTAATTACCTGTTACTTTCCCCCCGCAACTATTTATGTGCAGAATTTCCGTATTTATGGCCCCCTCCTTTAAACGGATACCCCATTGTTTCTATATTATGGCACGGGATGCTAGAGACCCAAAGTTCTTCTCTTGGGACTCTTAATGTGCATATTCTCTGCTGTTAAGGTAATATCCTGCCTTCTTTGTAGCAGAGATTGCTGACCTTAAAGCCCTCTCTTGTGCATATGTTTAATTAGTTGTCCATGATCCTTTGAATTAACTTGGGTTCCTGACTCTTCATACCCTGCTTGGTTTACTGTGTGGAGTACTGTCCACTTAAGGCCCCTTTCTCAAACTGTTAATGTGTATAATAATTACATTAGGATCCTTCCTCTTCTCACTCCCTTTGAAGTGCCACAAGGACTCTGCAAATGTTAATGGGCACAATGGCAACTAGCAATGGGTTTTTCCTCCCTGGCTTCAATTTCTCGTGGCATCCTAAATTATAAACATTGCAGTATGCCCTTAACTTATTCTCCAAACAGCAATCCATACTCCCGCTCCTTTTGCATTACTCCAGGCCATGCTCCCAAGTAGTCATGGTCTTGCCCTTATCTTCCCTCTCCCCACTTCCTGCCTATAATTGGACCCTTCTTTTGGACCATTAATAATCAACAATTTCAGGTATCCATGCATCCAGCCGTTAGATAATATTGTGGTCCATCATCTTTCCTGCCCCTTCCCTACCCTGCCCCTTTTGCATTGTCGGTGGGGAATGTTGACTGGGCAAGGCCCTTTAACTTGAACTTAAATCTTAACAATCCCAGATGTTACTGGTTTACCCAGTTTAAATTGCTGTGGTGCTTCAGTTGCACTTTCCTTGGTCCCGCCCATCTGACATGGACCCCTCTGCTTCCTATTTTGCATTGCTTCTAAGTAATGCTGACTACCCAAAGGCCTTTCTGTGTTGTTAACACAGTACTGATTGTCCCATTCCCCCGCCCATCAGCCCAACACCTCCCTACCACTTTGATGTTGTATTTGTGCAGTGTTGATTACCAAAAGCAGGCCTGAACTAGGGGATGGGCCTTCGCTCCTTTTCTTGTCCCATTCTTGGGCAGGAGCTATTTAAATTAATGAATTGAAATTATTGTCCCATTCTTGGGCAGACAGGAGCTATCTGCCCACCTCTGTTGCTACTTGACTAGGCAAAAGGTTCAAGGCAAGTGAAGCCCAAGCAGCTGGATTGCCACCCTTTACATGCTGGATTTCCAATATATATAAGTATCAGTTGAGAGTTGTCTCTCCAGGAAGGAACGTTAGCACTGTCTCTGTGTTTTTCCTTCTAAAGCAGGTTGCCTGTCTAAGAATCTCTCCTCTTGTATCTTGCTGTTCTACAGAGTCAATTGGCAGGATACAACCAAAAAGTGACTGTTAAACTCTTTATTAAGACAGACATCTGGATTGCAAGGTGGAATTGATAACCTGGTCATTAAATTTTTAAACTTAAAAATGCATTTATACCTTGTACCTGATGACCAGTGTCTCTCATTTTACTAAAGGCTGGTGGGTCTGTGGATAGACCACTGTGACTCTTGCTATACCAAAGGAGTTCTAGAATGGAACTCGTAAGACCAGTATCTTTGGGCTCTACCACCATTTTAAAACCATGCCTTCTTTGGGCTTTACCACCATTCACTTTTTAAAAAACTACCTAAATTTTTTAATCCTTAAATATCTTCATCTGGAACATCAACCAGCCCCTACTTGTTTCAAGAAGATTACTGTAAAAGGATGAAATGAGACAACATATACTGAGGTACTTTTGAAAGTCATAGATCACCTTACTTGCAAAGTCTATTACATAAAACACACTGTTTAATTGTGCTCATTTAAAGGAGGCTTAAGCACCCCACTGAAATGAGGACTTAAAAATTATGGGATTTGTTTCCCTATTTTTATATCAAAAGAATAAGCCAAGATCTAATCATTCTTCTTGACATAAATGTGACAGCGTGCTGTGTGGTAAAAACGAGTAGCGTGGCCTGTAGTGTACAGGGTGTGGTTGCAGAGAATTCCTTAATAAGGAACTACTGGAGCAAATAACTAGTTGTCACAACAGCAGTTTTTTGTAATTACTGAAAAGGGATACTATAAGGTCAGCCCAGGTCAGGGTGCAGTTTGTACTTCTAGCTCCTTGGACAGCTGTAAGAAGAGTCTCTGGCTCTTTAGAATACTGTAAGTACTGCTTTATAGTTTACTAAGCAATCTTTTCCGTGTTCTGCTTCTTTTTCTCTTAGATGCTACCCATAGCAAAGTCAGAGGTTTCCTGTTGACCCAGTTCCCACCTCATCTGCAATGTATATATATAATATATCACCATATGAGTTATAGAATTGATATGTGTACTTGGCCCTATGCTAGGGTACACTTAAGTGAGGGTCCTATATATGTTATCCCCTAGGTGGTTGTATTGTTGAGCTAATATAAGCACACTTGAAATAATTTTAGGAAATGATAATCAAGTGCTGCCTTATATGAATTACGTTAAACTTTTATAAAGGGAGCCCACCAGGGTTTGAAGTTGACAAGACAAAGAAGAAGGAGTTGGGTTTACTCTTTCTCTTTGGTTCAGGATATGATTAATATTGCAGCCATCTGGGTAGTCCCTGTTGGTTCATTTAATGCCATTTGGTTTTTACTTCTTTTGAGGCATGGAAATCAGTTAAAGAGATAATGCCTGGTCACTGTTTGGCTTTATGCCGTGGCTGGCAAATTGCTGATTGCTAAATCTCATAAGCTTGAGCTTTTCAAGGTTAGGGGATTGAGGCTATAAATCTGATATGTTGGATCTTTGTACCTTTTTATTTTATCTCTGCCGAAGAACAGATAAGAGTAGCGATGATGCTTTTTGTTTGACATGTTTGTGGAACCTGTTTGGCAAGAGGGCAATGGAGAAGTATAAGTTTTATGAGCAAACCATGGCCATGCCTACTTTATGATGAAGGTAATATGCCCTCTTCCCCTTAGCTTTTTAACAGGTACTTTGGTAAACAGAAAAAGCTCAGTCTCCCTCATATAAAACAAACACAAAAGTAGAGCTGAGAAATAGTAACATCAAATTTTGAAGCATTTTTTGTGCACATCAATACTTCTTAGCAGGAGCAAGGAGGATCAGTGGGCTGGGCTTCTTGCTGCCCATTTCAGTTCATATCCTGATTTCCTCACAGCTTGTCCCCCTCCCCCTGACGAAATGCTTAAAGACAATATTTGTCTGACTGACTGGGAGTAATATCCAAATGGTCCTGAGCCTTGGAAGCATGGTCTTTGCTATTGTTTTTCAAACCGAAGTAATTTGTCAGCATGAAACACCTTCTACAGGAACAAAATTCTTTGAGATCCTAAAGAACATGTGTTTTGAGGAATACTGACCTAAAGTTATTTCAAATGTAAACATGTTTTCCAATTTTAGTACATCTTTATGGAAGAAATACATATATATACCATTTTATACAATTTATGTAGGACTTGGAGATTCATGAAAATATATCCACAAACCTCCAGGGTTCTTATCACCAAATCTGAGAAACACTGGTCTATGCTTATGAAATCTTTTATTGCTACTAATTAAATTACCATTGAATGTTAACATACAACTATATTTATTGGAATTTGTTTTAAAGGGATGAATCCTGAGCCAATTCTGAACCCCTACTCAGGAATGATGGGTCAATTGTAGGTGAATTGAACTCTGCACTAGAAAGCCTCCAAAAGTGAATTTTGGAGTTGTAAGTCAATTCTTTGCTAAAATAAAATCTCTAGCAGGTGTAAAAAGAGGTGCTCTGGACATGTGTGCATCTTACTACTTCTTGCAAGTGCATTTTAATGAAGCACATGTTCTGTTAGACGGAGTGGATCGCTATTTTTCATAAGTTTGCGGTCAGAAAAAGTGAGATGCTGGCTCTAACCTTGGATCAAATCACCATCCACGTCAACCTTAGTGTCTAGGGACTACTGATGAATGAAGATAGGGACTTGAGTTGAATATCTCAGCCCCTGGAAATAACATTTTGTCCTTTGAAAAATTTTACAAGGGTAAAAAAAAAAGGACTGAAAAGTTTTTGGCATTTATCTAATTGGTTATTGTGATTTCTGACTTTCCTCCTTATAGAACCTTAATGTATAGGATTGGAGGAAGTTTCCTGAGTCTGGTTTTATGAATCTTTTCCTATAATCCCCTTTAGCTTTTCCACTGATTGTAACTTAACTTCTCTAACCAACTCAGAGCTGTCATGATTAAATATAATTTCTTTTCAGGGTCTCTGGGCCCTGGTTAGCAAATGTACATCCGGATGGGAGATTTTGCCACTACTGTATTTTTTACTACACGTGAGTGGCACAACACTAGTTTCCGTCAAAAACCATCCCAAATTGTATCTCAATAAGTATTTGTTCGAGACTTAGCTGACCTTTGCTGAATGAACAAATTAAACTTAAATGGCCACGCACAGTTATATATCATTGTACTGGTGCCATTGAGTTAGCCATATTTTTGTTGGTGGTTTAGGTTTTTACTTGATTGCTCTTCTTTGACCTCTCCAAAACAGAGCACTGAGACCTGGAATGTTAACTTCTTTGTGCATCTTGTACAATGTCAATAAAGAGCTCTTTCCTTTACTGTTTTCATGCCTACATTGGAAATGAGCTTTTGATTTGTTTACGTTAGGATGAGAAATTGAAGCAAAATTTAAATGTGACCAGTGCTAGATTTCTTAAAAGATGTGTGGGGTTAAAGTATTTTGTTTGATCAACTAGAATGCTGTTCTTCTAGTTTGTCTGGAAATCTTAGAGGCTATGTAGCAGACCCAAGTAACAGCTTCTTATTGCATAGACTATAACCAAATGCTTATGCAGGTACGCTGGGAGCTCAGCGTACATTACTGAGTTTCATAAAATGTCTAGGTTACTTTATCCACAGCTTTGAAATCTTTTGCCATACTATATTTTAAATAACTTTTGATATTATGGATAATTGAACATTGGAGCCTTAGGTATATCAACTTTAAAACAAGTAAATCCCTATAAACAGAAAAGAAAGACAGTGAGTCTTTTGGCCAGGTTTGCAAACAATGAAAGTACCTACTGTAGCAAAATTGCAAAGTAGAATTACCAGTCTCAAGTTCTATCAACATGAGACATGACATATCACTGTTGATGTTGATTGTGATCACTTAGATTATACAATAAGTATTCTGTTACTGATTAACTTCTTAAGAAAACTCATATGCACACTTTAAGTTCATGGAAATAATTTTTAAGCTAAAAGGTATGAACAAAATAGGAATAAAATATTTTTGCTTAGATCTATAATAAAACTATAAAACACAGCAAGTGTACAGAATAGTAGTGAATAAATGGCTATTAAAACGTAAAAATGCTACTCCTATTTTGGTGGTGTTGCTTCTACTGTCTTTTCTTTACATTCCAGGCAACAAAACCAGTTCTATTTGCCACCAGTCTGGCAGTGCAATCCTCCATGATGCATTAGTCATCTAGCTGGTCCAGACTACTCTTATGGTTACATATAAATATGGTAAAAAAAAAAAAAAAGGTTGTAGAAGGCTCTTGTAGCCTGAGAATCCTTGCCCAGACCCCAGAGTGAAAAGACCTGGGTTTCAGTATCACTCCACCACCCACTAGCAGTGAAACCTCAAGGGAGTCTCATCTCCTAGCCTCCCAGTTTCTTTGTGTAGAGAATGAAAATACTGGATTACATGATTATTAACATTCTTTCTTTCTAACTGTGATAGTTCTGTGATTTATCCAGTGTTGGAGCATTTGAACCAGCTGGCTCTCTGCCACTTGGTTTTTCTGTCTAAAGTACCTTGACATTTTGTTGGGCTAAGTGATGATGGATCAAGAGTCTAAAAATTCTTGTCAATAAATATTGAACCCTAATGAATTGTATTCTTCTTATCCAAAATGTAACGACTGTCTCTGGCTTTATATTACCTTTAAGCGAGAGGGAAAGATCCTTGTATATGTCCTCACTGTAATGACATAGAACACTATATGGCTTTGATGCGCAAGCAGCCATACTCAGTAAATACAGTCTAGAGTAGCTCAGAAGATCGGGGGAGAGTGCAAAAGTTGTTTCCTTTTAGGTACCTTAACTACACGGTGTATAAGTGAATTTGAACTTGGATCTACTTAAAGGTCCTTTGGGAAAATTTGCTTTCACATGGAATGTCCATTTCCCATCAATAATAGAGTTTCAGGAGGGAGCACAGTAAATATGTATAATGTATGGACTGCCATGTTTAATTGGTAGCATATATTTGGAGATGAAGTATCTAATTTCAGGTTAAAATGAGGAAGGGTTTGCTAAGAGATTTTGAAGTTTGTTCTGCTCATATTCAAAACATCATAGAGTACCAGTTTGGCTTCACTGGACATTTTATCTAGGCACTATAGAGTTGAGTTAAGTGATCTTTCACTTACTATCAGAATTTGTTTGTTTGTTGACATAAAGACCCTTATAAATAACATGGCAGTTTCTGATCACAAATCTGGAAGCTGTATCTGGTTCTTCCCACACCATACTATACTATGCAAAGTGCTTTCAAGATTGCAAACCTGGCCTAGACCTGCCTCAGTGAGCTCCTATACTATAGTAAAGGCAGCTAAGTATTAAAAATGGTCAAGGCAAATGTACCTCCAGGCAGTAGTAATTTCTCTGCTACCTTGCATCTTGAAGTATTTTCAGCAAGAGCATGACATTTAGACCACAAATTTAGTCAGCCTTTAAAGTGGGTATTGGTTTGACTCATATTTTCATTTAGTTTTTTTTTTTTTTTACACTTGCCTAACCTTCAGTGATACTGCCATTACAGGACCTTAGGGAGACCATATAGGCTAGAGAGGAGAGACAGGACATACTTATATCTAATGATTCAGGCTAATGCTTCCTAGTTATTTTGATGTTGTTGAGGTTTTATCAATGGTTTTGGTTCCTATCCTACTGAGTACTGTCTTTTTCTTAAGGATATTCTGAGCATGTGAGATCTGAAGACTACAAGCAACTCTAAGAAGGTCCATACTCAGCAGATCTTTCCTTTTGAGAATCTGGATAAACTCCAGCTAATCTAAGGATGGCTTGCAGACCACCTGGAGAAAAAGGTAATTTGAGGAGTTTGTTGTGGCTTTAAGGGCTTTAACTTCCTGCAGATCCCCTTTTAAAAACAGAACAGGAGCCCGTTTTCATCAAATCTTATATGTATACATTTTAACTTTCCAGAATGAATTTGGCCTATTATTTTTATTTATTCTCCAGAGCTAGGCCTCAGTGGGGTCTATGAGGGCAAGCAAACTTGGTCATCATTTTATAAATGAAGAATTAGAGATGCAAAATAATAAATTACTTTCTTTCAAATCTCATAGCTACTTAGGAGAGAACAAATCTATGCCGTCTCATTAACAGGCCTAGAGATTTATTTCTCCTTTCCTTGGGCATACTGGTAGTAAGTACTGAAGATTTATTGATGAGTACTACCAATACGATCTGTCATAGCCCTGTTCTGGCAGGCCTAATTCCATTGACCCTGCCATTCCCTTATTATTGTAAGAAATTGAACATTTGTTACTTTGAAAAGCCATGAAATTGCTAAAAGGCAGAATAAGAGACCCTAGCCTTCTGTACCTTGTTTTTCCTTTTGCATACATTTGCTTAGCTGTTATAATAATTGAGGTTTTATATCGCTGTAACCATTCTTGACTTCTCTGAATATCCTGGGACTGGGGTGGTATCCTGTCTATGTAAGCTGTTCAAGAAATGTACCATGTGGATTAAGTAGAAAACAGTTCTGACTAACATATGATTCCTGGTCTGGGCATATGCCTGGGTTGTGGGCTCGATCCCCAGTAGGGGGCGTGCAGGAGGCATCCAATTGATGTTTCTCAATCTCTCTCTCCCATCCTCTCTTTCTAAACAATCAATAAAAACATAATAAAAAAATAAACTTCTCTTTGACCTGAGGGGAAATTCAAGGCATGAGTAGAAGAATTTGCTTTTCTCTAGGCTGGTAGCTGGAGTGTAAAGCTCTCCACAGTTCTCAATTTCCAGCCCTCAATCCATCCGGAAAAAAGTGGTGGATATCGCTTAATCTAATCACTAGTTGCTCTTAGAGACAGACTTGCCCAGTATACTGCATTTCAGTAATTTATTTCTCTTTTCTCTCTTCTCCAGGTCTTCCTCAGAAGAATAGGCTTGCTGCTTTACAGTGTTAGTGACCTATTCCCTTTGACGATCCCTAGGTGGAGATGGGGCATGAGGATCCTCCAGGGGAAAAGCTCACTACCACTGGGCAACAACCCTAGGCTAGGAGGTTCTACCATGATTCTTTCCTGGGTCCGGATAGGAAGGTGAAGTCGCAAGACATTCTGCACACATCAGAGTGAGTACGCTGTCCCAAAAAGCACAATAAAGGCTAATGTCTTTAATTTTTCAGTATACATTGCTTTTAGCTTTCCACTGAAATTGTTTTGATCATTATCAACTGTGTCTGCTTTGGTAAAAACAGCTTCCTAACTCACCTGGGAAGCAGTTGTGTGAGAGGGCTGAAAATGGTGATGTGAAGAAAGTAGCCGGCTTCCTGAGTTAGGGTAGGACTGTAGTATGTTTCTAGTGGCTCGGCGAATATTATTAGGGAAAACATTTTGCTATTTATGCCAGTTTCCCATTCTGTTGAATGAGGAAGTTGTATTAGTTTTCTCTCTCTGAGGACCTAAACTTTATGCATTTCTAAGCTCTGTAGAGGTAGTTTCTGTAACTCATTATTTTGAATCTTCCCATAACTCTAGCTAGTACTCAGTTAAGACTTCTTTATGGAATTTATATGCTTTCTCTCTCTTTTTTTCCTTTTTTGTAGCTCCTGATTGTTCCCTTTGTATCTACCAAATCGTTACCTTTCTCAAAAGCAATGAAGAGAGCAAGAAATTTGAATACAGCAAAGGAAGATCAACGTGCCTGGCACTCTGTCCTAGAACAGCAGAGCGAAGTAAGTTGTTGGTATTGTAATCATGTGAGGACCGGTTTAGAGCTACTAATAGCTGTTTGTTGGAGGTTTCTGTGGGGTGGGATGTGGTCATCTAATATAAAGGAGGGGCCTGATGTGAGACGGGAGGATAGCCAGGAACCTGTAAAGGCATACCTCAGAGATACTGCAGTGTGCTTTCAGACCGCCACAATAGAGTGAGTTGTAAGCTCTTTGCTGGTAGAGGATGTTGCTTCCAATGTATTAAAAAATAAATTAAAAAAAGCAACATCGTTGAAGCACAATAAAGTCAAGTGCAATAAAATGAGGTAATTTATGCCTGGGTTCACTGAACCAACTCAAAGATTAATTAGTCTGTACCAGTTGTGTCAAGGTGAATCTCACCCTGTCCTTTATCTTCATGGCATACATTCTTTGCCACTCTTAGAGGCCTAAACATATAGAAACTTAAAACAAAAAGTTTTTGCTTTTTTGCTGAAAGGGTGGCCATTTTTCTTATCTCCTCTTATGAGAGAATCTATCTGCAGTTAACATTTAGTGTTAGAGGAAAAAGCCAGTGCTTTAATTGTGAAGGGTATGAAATCAAGTAAGTTTTCTAAAGGGATGGGGAAAGGTGAAGATAAAAAACGAGAGTATTGACTAGGAGCTCTCTAAGGGCCCTTTATAATAAATTCACTCATCTGTAAAATAATGTATGTAAACCTTCTAAGTTTATTTGACCAGTATGAGTGACCACTACTACCATCTAGTGGCAGGTAGACTTGTCATGTTTTGGTTTCATGTAAGAAATTTCTAAAGTAAAAAACATCTAAGTAGAAGAGCATCTGTATTGGTGGTGGTTGTTGTTACTATACTTATTATTATTGATCTATAAGTAGTAGTGGTACTAATAATAGCTTATTGTAGTTATTAATGTTCTTTTTGGTTTTCTTTTGTTCTCTTTGTGATGCTTCTCATGACTACTGTGCCCCTCACTGTACCTTGTCTCTTCTACTTCTTACCCTCTTCTAAATGTCTGCCTTGGCTTATACCTTTCACTCATAAGTGTGTATTTCTTTGCTTGTCTATTTCTTCCTTGAATGTCTTTGGTCTTTGTTCTCTAATGTGTTTCTTAACCAATTTTGTGATCCACTTGCTTGTTTCTTCGTCATATTTCCTTTTTTGTTCATAAGAGTCATTTGTGCCTTGTCTTAGATGTCTCTCTTTTCATTTTGTTACTAATTGTCTTTGTTCTCCTAGATCTGGCTCTTCTTTCACTGTTCTTCCCGTTGTGTCTCTGAGTCACATGCTGTGTGCTTTTTGCTCATTCCTTGTCTTGTCTACCTCTCTTTGTTCTTTGTGAACTCTGATTGTTTGTCACCCCCGCCCCTTTTGTTAGTTTGATGTTTTGCTTTTTTCTGATTCTGGCCTCCCTTCTGCTTTTTCTACTCTACATCTTGGATTTCTCTTTTCTATATGTCCTTTCTGCCTCTCTTGGGCCATTTTCTCTTCTTTTTTCCTGCTGTGTGCCTCAGTGTCTCTTTGTTCTATGTGACTATCCATTTCACCTTTCCTCTCTCTATTCTATTGTTTCTTTGCTTTTCCCCTTCTACCCACCTTTGGGTATTTCAGCCTCTTCATGAGTCTTGTCTCCTCCTCTGATTTCCTGCAATCCTCTCTTTTCTTCTTGCACACTTTTTGTCCATCTGTGTGTGTACACCAATGTGTGTATGTTTGTGTGTTTGTGAGAAAGGGGCTTCCTAACCCCTTCTCAATAGGTGCAGAGTCTGCTGTCAAAATAAGCATTGCAGAGCTGTTCCTTATGCCAGGACGTCCTGTGAGATCATCCAAAACTAATAGAAGGCCCAAGGATCCAAAGACCTAAGATGGACAGATGGTAGAAAGCCTATAATGGATAGAAGTTCCAACGTAGAAGACATGGTCTGAGACTTGAGACCTATGGACTAAAACAGAAAACCTGTGTCCCCATCAGAAGCCTCGAGCCATGATGTGTATACAGAAGGTGGCCCTTGTTGGACAGAAGACTGGACTGAATTGGATAGAAGTCTCATGTCTTGAGTTAGACAGAGGCTGAAGACCCAGGTTGAGAGGACAAAGGCCTAAGAGCCAGGGACACATGTAAAGCCTGAGATGTAAGACAGACATTTTAAGACTAAATTAGGTGGGAAGCTGGAGTCCCACGACTCAGAATCCAGGAAGGCTTGAAATCCCCAAACCAGAGGAAATCCCAGTGTGAGAGCCCCAAAGCTCTTTTCTATTGTTACCCTCCTCCATATTCTCCCTTTCCAGTTTTCATATCTCCATTTAAGCCCACTTATTTTGAAATGTCCTTCTTGATGCTGTTGTTACTTTGAAGAAGAGATATCTTGAGATTGGTGATATTATGCCTGGGCCAATCTAAGGCAGTTTTTATCATAGTTTTGAGTCATTTATTGTTTTAGGTTTTGTTAAAGAGTACATTTCTTTTCACCTCCACTCCATTTGAGAGACACACATAGGTGAAACTGTATTTCAGTCTTCCCTTTTGCTCGGAAGCTCTAAAGAGGAAAACATTAGGCTATTGGGTGAACAGTGCCAGGTTATCTAGAGAAGATGTGAAGAGATGCTCCAGGCCGATGAGAACCGTTAGTCAAGAAATACACTGATGTGCCAGCATGCTGAGAGGCATCAGCCTGCGATACCTGACTTCTTTGAGCTTGGTGAGCAGGATTCCTGGGGTTTGGGATTCCTAGTGATGGTTACACAAAAGAATGAGTGGGCCTGGTACAGAGGTGAGGCCCCAAGGAGACAGCCTGAACTCCCTGCTCATAGTAGTGGCCTAATAATTCGGTAGGACTGCACCAACCCTGCCCTTGGGTTGAATACCAACCTCCAAGCTTAAAGATGACAAATTTGGAAGTACTTAGTAGGTATAAATCTTTCCTTGATTTTTTTTAACCCCCTTTCCATGAGGAAAGATCATTTAAATGACTGAGAATACATATGAAAGCAAGGTATTCTCATGAATTGTGTACTGGCAGCTATACACAGCTAGTATTTGAAAGTACGCTGTCAGTTGTGACGTGTTATGTATGTCAGGAATCACCACGGCCTGTGCTAGGCACTAAAGACTCGATGATTATTTGTCATCACATCCAGGTGACCTGAATAAAAATGTGTGACTCTGCTTTTAAACTATGCAAGTGCTTAAAGCCTTACCAGTTTCAGAGTTGATAAATGAATATTGATTACATAGAATATACTTTCTACTGTCTAGATACTGTGGATACAAACATTACAGGAAGCATGAATAAAGTGCTTTGTAAAAATTAGGTAATAATATGCTGATATTAGTAATTAAGTGACTGGTAAATTAAGAATTTATATTTATAGCCATCATGTTTCTGCTGCTTTGGTGATTTGAGTAAAAACATAGTCTTTCAGGTAGCAGAAAACACATGGAAACTGCTTTTAAACTATAAAATACACAGCAAACTCAACGGATTAAGCTATTGTGATGACTTATAATGTGCCAGATAATATGCGAGGCACTGTGATTAATGAAGGGGCGAAATATATTCTCAATATAGAATTAAAAATTTTATATAAGTGCATTTTAAAGTGGTTTGTAACTAAAGCACTATCAATGGGCTAAATGTTTATGAATGAATGAAAAAGTAAATATTAATTGCCTCTTATATGCCAGCTATTGTTTTGGATTCTGTGAAATCTAAGATAATGCTCCCAAGTAAAAAAAAAGGGAGGTTTAGCTCTGGCCAGTTTGGCTCAGTGGTTGGAGCATCGGCCTGTGGACCAGAGTCCCGGGTTCGGTTCCCGCTAGGGGCACGTACCAGAAAAAAGGGCGAGGTTTATGTTCTACATAATTTAGATGTAAGGAATTAGTTATTGCTTATTTTAATCGATCAAGACTTTACTAGAGATGTCAGGTTACTACCAGTATATTTTCCCAGGTAACAAGAAAATGTAATGAGTGAGATTGAGCTTTCTAAACTATAAAGTACTGTATAAATATAAGAAATTAGCCCAGCCGGTGTGGCTCAGTGGTTGAGCGTTGACCCATGTACCAAGAGGTCATCAGTTCAATTCCTGGTTAGGGCACATGCCCAGGTTGTGGGCCTGATCCCCAGCTGGGGGCATGTAGGAGGCAGCCAATCGATGTTCTCTCTTATCGATGTTTCTATGTCTCTCTCCCTTCCTCAATCTCTAAAATTAATAAAGAAAAAAGAAACTTAAAAAATATATATATAAGAAATTAGATATTTTCTGCATGAATAAAACTTTCTGTGAGATAAGCATTGTCTATAACCTTCTCACTGTGTGCTCGACCTACTATGAGAGCAGTAGTATAAATAATTATACAAACTGAGGGTTTGAAATCTTGTTAAATGAACAAATATCAGTTGCCTTCTATGTAAACTCACTGTTACAGGCACTAAAGAGATACGCATATTTATCATTTTCTTATGCCTACAGCTGAGAATAAGGCAATACATACGTTAGCATTTTGTGAACTCTGAAGCACCATATAAATGTAACCATTGATTTTTTTTCATTTGGTGCCAAATACTATAAAAAAAAGTTGGAAAATTTGAGGAAGTACTGTTAACTATTAAACAGTCTGAATATAATATGTGAAAGATTAAATTTATGATAAATGCAAGACTGGATAATAATTGTCTACTATCTGCCAGTCTTTTTGCTGGGCATCTTTATTGTGTCCTGGGTAGCAGAACACAATGTATAAAGTCAGTTTATCTCTTCAGCTGTCATATATATAAGCAATATTGGCTCAGCATTGTTTTTAGATTCATTTGATAAACAGCATATTTTATGTGGAATAAATCATTCTAGGTCCTGAGCATAAGCAGTGAAATGGACCTAGTCTAAATGTCTTTAGATCGATCACAAATCATAGCTGAAGATATGAAAACATCTTTGGTTTTTGAGTAAATATTTCAGTGCCTGTTTTCTGGGAAAAGTACTGGGCTCATTTAATTAATCAAGTAGGATTGTCCAGAAAATCCATTGACTTGACTTGGAGATTAAAAACATGGAAAATCAAGTCACTTCCTCATTGACCTACTTTGAAGCCAGAGACTGATGAAAAGGCTCAGAGTTTGTCTTTTAGTTCATTAAGATGCTGCTTTTATTATAGTTACACGGTTGAAAATGCGAATTAAGATGAAACAACTAATTTTAAAAGTATTTGCTCATTGGCTTGGCTTAAAGTCAGGAAGCCACTTGAGCAATAAAAAAGTTGTTTTCTAGTTTTTCCATATTTTGTAAACATTTATTCACTCTGAATAAAATACTGTCTTTAAGTGCTGAGGACAATTAAGAGATTCAAAAGACCAAAGTGCACTTTAATCTCACTAACCCATGGTTGAAACACGAACAGATTTTATGAGTGTGGGTCTTTCATTAGTTGAAAAAAATTAATTGAGCAGCTGTGATAATAAGACTGAGAAGGAGTGATTAAATAGATTACCTTCTCTGTCACGTTTTATCGAGTAAGAATGAGAGCCTTTTATTCATTCATACAAACATTGGAGAAGGTGATGCTAAAAGAAATAGATCTGGTACAAAAGGCATTTTGTCTTGGACGTGCAATAAAAAAAAAGAAGGAATGGAATGAAACTCATCATTAAACAGATGAGTCTATTTCAAGGCAATGCTAATTCCTAAACAGAGAACTAAGAAAGATCTTAACTAAAAGGCATTTGTTTTTTAACTGGCTTGGAGACTAGAATATAAAAGAGGTTATGTAATGTTCATTCACTTCTTTTTCTTTCATTCATTCATTCTACAAGTATATTTGAGTGCCTATTGTATATAAGCTCCTTTGCTAGGCACTCAATTGGCCCAAGAGAGATGAAAAATCAATGTTTTCCAAGAGAAATTGAAAAACTTTCCTTTTGGGTTGTTTTCTTGTTAGGAATTGCCTTAGCCCCTGAATAACATTGTGTGGTTTAATTCCTAGTACATATTTCTTGTATCACTCTGGCCACTACAATAAGCAGGGATTTCCACTAAGCTTGCTCCTTAAGTTGAAGGAACCCTACTTATAATAGTTCATTTTTCCTAGCCCATCCCTCATGAAAAATGGCTGTGGCAGACAACTAATTCCCAAACCTCAGTCTCAGTGGTACCAACCTTCGGGAACTATTCATACTCAAGCCACAGCTGATTTTGAAATATTTACCAGATTTGTCTATTTTCAATTCTTTATCTTTTACGTTCAGACAAATATACATGGCCTAACTACATCTCTGAAGAACAATCCCCAGATAGTACATAGCAAGATTGTAGATGGAGACATGATTTCTCTTTAACAGATTTTCTATGTAAACCTTGGAAGTTACCTTCTCAGCATCAAAACCTGCTCATGAAGGACTTACTATGGTAGAATACGGTCAGTGAATGAAAATGGCTTAACAATTTTTACCATGCTTAAATTTTAAGAATAATGAAAACTGGAAGTGATTGGCAAAAATTGGAGGGAAAAATACCAATCAAAACAAAACAAAACAAATTAAAAACCAAAACCTCTAAATCTAGGCCCAACTGGGCTTTGACCTTTTCTATTTTTAAATCACTCACAGAGGGTGGGATAGGAGGAAGAGTGAAAGAAAAGGTCAAACCCATTTCCAAGGGCAGCCTGCCTTTGTTTTGGATTGTTCTTAAAGTCTAACGGATTGCTTTTTTAGTTTAATGTAATTCCAATAACTGGTTCGTTGCTGATGTGAGGATCAAGTTCTTTGTCCTCACTCATTTCAATAAAGTTTCGAGAAACTCTGGCTGACTGATGATATTATCAACTAAGCCTTGGGTTAGATAATTATGGGATTTATTAATTGAATCAATTTGGCCTCCATCATAAGGTGGTCTTAAAGATAAAATTCACTGCAAAGGAACAGGACTTCATTGTCCACTATATTTAATACTTTACTTTACATGGCAGGCCAACAATAACATGCATAAATGGAGAAGGAAATAGATGTCAAAGGATAGTCGGAGGGAGCAAATACGAAAAGAGGATTTGGGGCGATTTTTCTGGTTTTTGCTTTGTACATTTCAATTTTGACATCAGATACATCTGTAATGTTCGGCTTTTAACATGTGGTGTCAGCTGGACTCTAACTCCTTTATTTAAGTAGGGTTGAGTCTGCATTATTGGAAAGTGCAAAGAAGAAAGTAATGACAAGCCTTCCTTTTCCAGTTTCTGGCATCCTAAGACTAACACTACTGATAAAACAAGACTACAGCATGCTACCATCATCTGGTTTTTGTGGCATAAATGAAGTAGTGAACAAATCTGGTTTTATAAGAAATGACTTCATCTCTACCTTCTGCCTCAAAGGGAATATATGCCAAAATGTTCCATTATATGGAAGAAATACTTTGACTTGTGAACTGATGCAAAATGTAGAATCTTTGCACCTTGAGTGAAATCAAAAAGCCATCAGAGATTACAACAGACACATGGGGGGAGTAAGTTTTCTAATGTGAAATAAAATGTACTCTTTTGAAAACTTAGTATTTTGATGTGACAAGTTCTGTCTCATTGTGTATTCTTAACCACACTGTTTCATTTTTCTTTTTCTTTTTTTTACCCCCTTAATCACCCAGCGTTGGTAAATGATTTGCAATCTCACTTCATTTGCTTTGGTCAAGAATACTGAGAACCACAAGCTCAATACAACGTGAGAAGCAAAAACATTTTGAGGAAAAGGCAGGATGGCAAGTAGGGTCATTCAGGAAAGAAATTACTGTAATTAAACAAGTGAACAGCCCTAATCCCTCAGCAAAAGGGATCACTGGTGTTCTGAGTGATTAAATACCCAAATGTTAGATTGGGGACTTAATAGGCATATGACTCAGTACAGTCTTTATAGGCAAGAGCTTCTGTTCTTTGTTGGCAATTATACTGGCAAGCATTGCCTTTGGAAGAAATCCTTAAGCTGTTGTGGGCCAAGTGACTGTTCAGTACATGTGCTTTTAGTACTGAAGCCTAAAGAACTCTTGCCTTAAATGTTACAATTACATCTTGTTATTACTAATGAGTAGGATGTGAGGTAATTAAATTGGCCCATGTCCTGGTGTGTCCCTTCTGAAAGAGAATGGTCCTAAGTTCTCATTGGCACTTATTTCCATTTCCCTGCAAGGGTAGGTGTGGGACTTATAAAGCCAATGGGGCAAGTGGGTGGAGAGGTTAGGAAAGAGCTCTTAAGTTATTGGGTGTCTTCCATGCCTCCGACTCTTGGCACTTCTATGTCCTCGGGCCATGTTTTTTCCATGCCAAGGCCACTCCCACAGATTAATTTGTACCTCCTGTCCCATACCCCTCAGGGTTCTTATTGCTAGTAGTTCCTGGATTTTCCATAGAATTTCACTTGGTTACCAGCATTTCTAATCTTTCATTTATGCAACCTGGTTTCTTTTCTGTGTGGGCTCTGAATCGAAATCATGACTGCAGTGAAAGCTCTCGTCACTTGAATGCATGAAGAAAGATCAGAGGAATAGGGTGAGGTAAAGTAAGGTGGGAAAGAGAAGTTGGGATTTGAGGGGACTTGCACATAGCTTACTACTTAGGCACAGCCTGTCAGTTTGGGAAACTCAGCAAGAAAACAATTTTCAGGTGGGATGAAAAAATTTGGAAGAAAAATATGTGGAAGAGGAGGAATGTAGGATGGATTGTGAGGACCTCACTGTATAATCTACAAGAACCTACTAGATCTATCCTCCAGGCCTAAAGTCTCCCCTTTTCCATTTGGAATTTATTTTTTAAATATTTTTCTTTATTGATTTTAGAGAGAGGAAGGGCGAGGGAGAGAGAGATAGAAACATCAATGAGAGAGAACATTGGCCACCTCCTGCATGCCCCTCACTGGAGATTTGGCCCACAACCTGGGCATGTGCCCTGACCTGGAATCAAACCAGTGACCTTTTGGTGCTTGTGTCAATGCTCAACCACTGAGCCACACTCGCAGGGCTATTTTTAAAATTGTTAACGATTCTGACAATATCCCTGCAACTGCATTATAATAAGAATAGAGAAAGGTGTGGGATGTGTCTATGGCAATGAGCTGTTGTCCTCTTCCCCCACTCCCAGAGAACATTGGATCAGATCATTGTGCTGGAGGTTAAGAAATTGCTCTTCAATTACTATGCAGATAGTCTCATATACATAATGTGGTTTTACTCCAATTACTTCCATTGGACTTCATTTTGTTTAGATGCATATAGCTGTGAGCCATGGAATTCTCATTATGGTAATTAAATTGTGTATTTAAATGCATATAATATAGATGAAGCACCTGAAGTCCGTAGAACATGACTTGTTCAAGTATCACAGTGCAAACATTGCTGAATTGAACCAAGATCTAAGATGACTCATTTTCTAAACTGCTTTTTATACATTTTCTATATAGCCTCTTTTATGAGAAGGGGTATAATTTTATCAGGAAGGAGTGGTTGTGAGTAGCTTTTAGTTGGGAATACCTCTCCCTAATCATAACCTTCAGTAGCCTACTTCATATCGTTATGCTTACGAGGACATACAGTCTTAAGGAAAGTGCAAAGGCATGGATTATAATTGCAGTAGCAGCCTTGGGAATCATTGACTGGGTTTGTATTTTGCTATTGCCACTTAATGAATATAAAGTCTTTGAATCTCTGCTTTTGTTTCTCATTGGTAAAATGGGGATGTTGACTATCTCATTGAGTTGTAGTGAATTTTATTTATTTATTTATTTATTTATTTATTTATTTATTTATTATTATTTTTTTTTATCCTCACCCAAGGATATTTTTTCCACTTTTTGTACAGATAGAGTGGGAGGGAGAGAGAGGAAGGGAGAGAGAGTGAGAAACATCGACGTGAAGGGACACATCGAGTGGCTGCCACCCGCACGACCAACCAGGGCCGGGGACAAACTGCAACCGAAGTATGTGCCCTTAGCGGGAACCGAACCCGGGTCTCTCCGGACCGCAGGCCGACGCTCTAACCACTGAGCCAAACTGGCCAGGGCAGTTGTAGTGAATTTTAAATTAGAATATGCAAGTAAGCACAACAGTGTGTATCAAGTAGTATGCAAATTAACGTTAATGTAAAACATTTCTAGGTATATAGTTGAAGTGGCTAAGACTACCTTTTGGTGATTCACTCTGGCTCATTATAAATGGGTTTCTTTTGCCCTGGCTGCTTTTGCTCGGTGGTTAGAGCATTGGCTGGAGGACCACTGAGTCACAGGTCCAATTCTGGTCAAGGGCACATACCTTGGTTGCAATTTGTCCCCTGCCGTGGTTAGGTCGTGAGGGAGGCAGCCAGTCAATGTGGCTCTTTCACATTGATCTCTCTCTCTCTCTGAAGATAAATAGAAAAGTATCCTCAGGTGAGGAATAATAAATAAATAAATAAATAAATAAATAAAATAAATGGGTTTATTTTTGGATTAGAAGACATGTGGTGAGCATTTTCCTAAAGAATTGGCCAGAAAGCCTTGGGGAAGTGACACTTTGCTCATGATGCTAAGGCTATTTTTATGCAGGTGGTCATCTTGCACCTGTAGGGAAGAACCTGCCATTTTCACTGTTTGTAACTACATGGCTCCAAGTAGACTAATTGTATTCAAGTGAGAGAGTTATGAAAAATAAGTGAGTCCTCTTATCAAGAGCAGGATTTGAAGCATGGAGTTTTTAACACTTCTTCATATGCAGATAACATTTTATCTCAACTCAAAGCAAATACAGTAGGAGACTGTTCAGTAAATTCTGTCTGCCTTGTCCGGCACAGTAACCCATGGGATTTAGCATATGGACATAGGATAGTTGAAACCTGAGTCTGCAGGGAGGCAGTAAGACCATGAGAGGCAGTTGTCAGAGTATTTTGGGTGATAACATTTTATTACTTCAAATTCATCTCGCCCTGGCCAGTTTGGCTCAGCGGTTGGAGCGTCGGCCTGTGGACCAGAGAGTCCCGGGTTCGAGTCCCGCTGGGGGCACGTACAAAAAAAAACCCAAGTTTCATCTCACGGTCACCCCTTTCTTGATTGAATAATCACTGACTAATATTGGCTCAACTATACTTTGATGGAAGAGATTTTCTATAAAAGCTACTACCTGTTTTTTGATATAATAACCAAACATCCATTTGGGGGTTCTAAGACAAGGGCTCTAGCCATGGGCAGCTAAGAGGTTGAGAAGCAGAACCTGATATATGGGACTTACCTGAACTGTAGCCAAACGGGAATGATCACTGGTTACTGTAGATGGCAAGTTGGCTTTGGATAGAACCCAGAATAAATAATAAATCCCACAGTTTTCAGGAAAAGAGAATCTGCTGGAATTCTACAAGGTTCATGGAAAATAGTTGTAGTGGTAACAGCCCCTTTAGGCACTAGATTGGTTACTAGTTTTCAAAGGTACAATAGTCATACCATTAGCTATTCTGGAAAAACTAAGCAAAAGCTAAAGAAATACCCCAACCAACTATGACTTCCCTTCCAAATCTAGTCTGGAATCAGTCCCTTTATTTCTTATATTCTATCTCTTACCCTTTCCCTATATTGTTAGGAGAGTGCATTGGCTAGAATAAAGTCTGGGTGATCTGCAAATAGCCCTAGATTAAGTAGTGAACAATTATGCTACGTGGGAAAAAACTAGAATAGCCCCTTCTAGTCAATACTAGGATGATGCTAAGCCAGGGACTTGTGCTATTTTATGCCCCTCCCCCTTTTTTCTTTTCTTTATGGCTTATAAACAACAGCAATTTATTTCTCACATTTTTAGAGTCTGGAAGTGTGAGATCAGGATGCCAGCATGTTAGAGTTGTGGTGAACACCCCTTTCTGGGTTGCAGGCTGCCAACTTCAGTTGTATCCTCACATGGAGGAAGGGGAGAGCAAGTTCACTAGGGTCTCTTGCATTGAGCCAGAGACAGTGCTCAATTCCCTCTTTCTAATGCCAATCCCTGTGCACTTTTTCCTCCATCAGAGTTTTTTATCTTTCTGTCTTTGGAATAAGATGTGCTGGATGTGCAGCCAGTGTTAGAGGAAATAAGCCTCTAAGGGAAGGCGCGGAACAGGCAGCAACCTTCAGCATAGCGAGGCACAGAAGGCCCCTGCTATCAGGCAAGGCCTCCCGTTTCTTAGGGTCCCCCCAAAATGTTCATTTGAATGGGAGGAGAGTCTGCACATTTCCTTGGTAGGCTGATTAATCACATGACAATGCCATTTAGTCACCTTTATAACCCTTGCTTATATTCTGATCTTTTCTGACCTTAGTGTTTGCAGATTTTACCTTGTCAAGTGCTGTTTCTGTCCGTTGCCTAATATCTCCGAAACACCACAATTTCACATATACAGGGTGGGGCAAAAGTAGGTTTACAGTTGTATGTGAAACAGTTTATTCTTGTATTATTATTTATTATTGTATTTCCCATATTAACAACTCTAAACCTACTTTTGCTTCATTCTGTGTGTGTGTGCATTATATATATATATATATATGTGTATATATATATGTATATATAGAGAGAGAGAGAGAGAGAAAGAGAGAGAAAGAAAGAGAGAAAGATAGAGAGAGAGAAGAGAGAGAGGGAGAGAGAGAGAGAGGGAGAGAGAGAGAGAGAGAGAGAGAGAGAGAGAGAGAGGAGAAAAGAGAGCTGTATACTGCATCTGTGGTGTGATTTTCTAGGTACAAAGGTCCAAGAAACCTTAATTCTCAAGGCTGTGTTTCTGCTTGTTAGGAGCTGATGTCTGAAATTCCATTATCTACAGATGTCTGATTCTTGAATATGTGATAAAACAGATTACATTTATTTTATTTTTGTTCCTGCACAAGACCTAACAACAGTGCCTTGCCCATAGGGGATGCTCAACCAATATCTGTTGAACTAAACTTAAGCTTCAAAACCCTCATAAGAGAAAACATGACTTTTGTTCCACACGTAAGTCTAGATCAGCTCATACACCACAGTTTCTTTCTCCCAATCCATGGCGCATGGTATCAAACAATCCTGGTTTATATTTGCTAAGCCTAGTCCTTAGAGATTGCTAGTTGCCCATCAACATATATTCTTCCTTTCTTGCTTAATACGTGGCTGCCCAGCTAGACAATATTTCCCAGCCTCTTTTGCAATTATGTAGCCAGATGATTGTTATACCCAATGAAATATGAATGAAAGTGATTTGTGCCACTTCTGGGACTGGCTCTTAAGACGTTGGGTATGACTGCCTCTTCACTCTCTTACTCATTCCCATCAGTTACAACCTAGACATAATGGCTATCCACCTTCAACTCTACAGATGACCCTCATTCACTATGAGATGGAAGTACAATGACTTGAAAAGAAACCAAGTCTCTAAATAACTCTGAAACAGAGTTGCCCCTCTGTCCTGAAATTTTTACACTGAGACTGTCATATAAGCAAGAAATAATATTCCTTTAAGCCCAGCCGCTGCGGCTCCGTGGTTGAGCATCGACCCATGCACCAAGAGGTTGCTGGTTCGATTTATGGTCAGGGCACATGCTCAGGTTGTGGGCCTGGTCCCCAGTGGGGGGCATGCAGGAGGCAACCAATTGATATTCTTTCTCATTGATGTTTCTATCTCTCTCTCCCTCTCCCTTCCTCTCTCTCTAAGGAAAAAAAAATTTCTTTTAAGCCACTGAATTGTTGATTCTCATTCTTATAGTAAACCAATGTTCTTCCCATAACTAAAAACAACTGTATGCAGCCCTGTAATCTTTTACACAGCATTTCAGTTAGCTACTGGAATTGGTATGCAAGTTAAAATTTATTTACCATCCTAGCACTAAGGGATACATTACTGAGAGTAGATCCTATTTTGAAAGATTGTGAAGAAGCTGGAGAACAGAAGGCCTTCAGTCTCTGAGAAGAAAGGACAAATGTATTAAAGAGACTGGGGCAATAGAGATCAACCTAACCTTTAGAACCTTCCATTAAGTCTGTTGTATGGTTCACAGTAAAAGTGGGAAAGATGTGCTCAGAGAAATAGTGCCTTCAGAAGGCCTTCAGTCTCTGAGAAGAAAGGACAAACGTATTAAAGAGACTGGGGCAATACAGATCAACCTAACCTTTAGAACCTTCCATTAAGTCTGTTGTATGGTTCACAGTAAAAGTGGGAAAGATGTGCTCAGAGAAATAGTGCCTTCAGAAGGCCTTCAGTCTCTGAGAAGAAAGGACAAACGTATTAAAGAGACTGGGGCAATACAGATCAACCTAACCTTTAGAACCTTCCATTAAGTCTGTTGTATGGTTCACAGTAAAAGTGGGAAAGATATGCTCAGAGAAATAGTGCCTTTCGTTCCAAGCAAGTGGCCAGAGGGAGAGGAAAATGTCAAAAACAAAAGTATCATGTAGCATCTGCTCAGTAAGAAAGGATAGATTGGTCTTGCAAAAAAGTCAGTTCTAAAAGTTTGCCTTGTTGATATTTTAACAACTTTGAAAAATAAGAATTGGCACTAGTTCACATACTCTAGTACCAATTCTACATAAAACCCGTCAGGGAAACTCATGGAAACAAGATAATGGGTTTCAAAGAAATGGGATATAGTCTGTTTATCTTGATTAGTCCTTCTGTGTTTAGTCTTCACAGTGTTACAGAGTGGATATTAATAGAGAGTGAGAACAATTTGTGGGCCATTTTGTTCTGTGGTAGAGTTTAGCTAGAAAACACGGGTTTAAGGCATATCATCACATACTGCTATCTGTGAAAATGGAAAGCATACAGTGGTAAACACTGTTAGGGCCAGGGGCTCCTTTGGGAAATGTGGATGCAGAGGAATGTAAATTTCATACTTTATGCCCACAAATCATTTCACTATTAGTACTATTTAATACTGAAGACAGTAATCAAAGTCACAGAATTTATACAGAGCAAGAAGTTGGACTCAGACCTATTAAATACCTGCCCAGTTACCATGTTCTCATCTTTCTTTCCCTCTGAATACCTTCCCTCTGAATTCTGTGTATACAATTCCTACAAGTAAAATAAGTAGCTGGACAATCCACACTCCACGTTTTCAGTGCTGGAGTCATAAATTATTACAATTGTAAGTATTTTAAAAGGAGGATTGAGGTCTATAAAAAAAATTCAGTAGTCTGTCAAAGCTATGGATTAAAATGGTATAGGAAATGAACATTGAAAATAAACAAAAGAAAACAAAACAAAGATACACAGGAAACTGGAAATTTCTTTGGGGAAGATTGGGGAAAAAATGGAGGTAAGTGATAGCAAACACATGTATAGCTCACCCTGAGGTGGTTACCTGGCTGTATTAAGTTCTTTCCCAAAAATGTTCTCAGTCTCCTCCAGATGGCTTCTGTGCGTCTGAAAAGAAAAAAAAAAAAAAAAGCAGTAAAGCAAAGAGATAGCATTCATTACACATTGGGTTCTTCATACACATGGGCCACTGTCATAGGGAATGCCCTAAGATTAGAATCAGCGCGGTGATTTCCACGACCTATTCTACTTTCATAGACTATCTATCTTCTGGATTAAAGTAAAGAAAAAGAAAAATCATTGCTATGGTGGATGAAAAGGGGCCACATACTAAACCTGACAAGCCCAGGGGAGGCCTCTGTTGGTGGCCTTGCAAACTCAGAGACCTAAAATAACTACATACGATGGTCTGAAATGAAAACTTTTTCACTAAAAGCAGTTAATGGCAGGTAGTCATGTCCTAGGCTAGAATCTTCCCTGACAAAGGTCAATCTTTACCTTAACTGAGCCTGTCTGTCCTCTTTTGCATCTACGATAATATACTTTTAGAATGTCAGGGTAACTCTCCTTTTTCCAGATCCCTCAGGGCACAACCAGTGATCCGGAGCAGAGACTACAAATCCTCTCATTGTTATTTTTATCTTGTTAATTGTTGACTATTCACTATCCTGTACCCACCTATGTAAATGATGTATGTCTATCATTTTACTTCTATCCAATCCCAGAGGTCCCCCCCTTGCTTGTAATAGAACTGAAAAAGTCCTGTCACCTAGTTTACATTGTAGTGCAACACATTACCCAAATACTTACAATTCTGTTACCTACAGTATGCAGTACAATAACCTGTTGTACAGGTTTAGCCTAGGAGCTGTAAGAGAATAGATTTTGTCACCACAAAATATGTTTATTTCAAATAAGGATTATTGTAGGCTTGTTAATTTTAAGAAACATCAGACTTGGGAGATGATCTAAAATCAAGTAAAAGTTACTCTTTGTAAGAGACGTTTACATTTGTAAAAAATATCCATTTGTAAGGGTGTCTCCTTCTTTATACCAGGAAGAGGTTGATGACCTAATCTCCAGAAACTCTGATCAAAGCAAGAGACAAGTGACTTAAATCTGCATAACAACCTTACCCTTGTTTACTGTGCTTTTCCTGGTAACTTCTCATAACTGACTGCTTCACCCCCAACAACTTCTTTTGTCTGCTGTTGAAGATGATATTTAACCTGACAAGCTCAGGGAAGGCCTTTTTCTGGAGCCCCCAGGGCACAACCAATGCACCAGAGCGGAGACTACAAATCCAGTCCTTGTTATTGTTATTGAGTTAATTGGTGACTGTTAACTATCCTGTACTCACCTATGTAAAAGATGCAAGTGTCTGTCATTTTACTTTTATCCAATCCGAGTGGTTTCCCTGCTTTGGGATTCGGCTTTCTCATTTCTATTGCTCTTGAAGATAATTTTTCCATAACACTTTGTCATTCTGTGTTTCAGAAAGCTTAAATTTTAAATGCAAGTTTGAGTTGGTTAGAATATTGTGCCAAGACAATTAGTTTAGATCCTACGTGTGCTACTGGTCATGGAGTGACTTGAACAAAAGAGTGTTTGGGCTACATTCTCCAAACCAGTGTGAAAAATACCAAAGTAGTGTTACCTGAATATGAAGAAAACAATGCATGATCTGCTTCAGACTATTATGTCAGTTTGTGGAAGTCAGTGGAAAATATTCAAAGGAAGAAAGCAAGTAAGGTCCCTTTAATAGCCTATGTTTGAAGGGGAAACATTGAAAAGTTAATTAGTAATCTTTAATACTATACACCAGTAAGGTTTCACACAAACTTTGACTATCCCAAGGGGATGAATATGAGGCCAATAGGTGTAGTTGCCTGGCTACAGCTCCCCGAAGGAGAACTTTTCTTTTCTAGTTGTGTCCAGTAACCAGTATGTGTGGAGATGTCCTGACAATAGCAACACTCTTCTTTACTTACAGTTTTGAAAGTTATTCCACATCTATGACCTCATTTGATACAATAGTCCTAGGAAGCAAGGATTATTATATTCTCCCAATTTCATAAGTATATCAATGACTTCAAGTGATCTCAAAGCTAGTAAAAGCAGAGCTCAAATTTAAATCCATATAAGCTGATTCCAAGTTCATTGCTCTTTCCACAAACCCCCCCTTTCTCCATTTTAGGTACAGAGTCTCACAGCAGCCTTCAAGGGCTACCTATTCTTTCTTTTTCTACTTGTGGGTCCATGATCTCCTTCAATCATTTTTAGTTCTGCTGTCCATTCTGTTGTAGCTCAACATACCTAGAAATCAGAAATGTTAAAGTAGATTGTGAATGTTTTATAGGTTTAGTTGATAGCACTTCTTACGGAACTTTTTTTTTTTTTTTTACAAATTATAAATACTTTTTCTAAGAGAGAATATTGCCCAAGTAATAAAAACTATTACCAGCCCTAGCTGGTTTGGTTCAGCGGTTAGAGCGTCAGCCCATGGACCAGAGAGTCCCCTGTTCAGTTCCCGCTAAGGGCACGCACCTCGGTTGCAGTTTGTCCCCGGCCCCAGGTGGGGTTGTGTGGGTGGCGACCAGTCGATGTGTCTCTCTCACATCGATGTTTCTCTCTCTCTCTTCCTCCCTCTCTCTCTCCCGTTCTATCTGAAGATGAATGCAAAAATGTCCTTGGGTGAAGATAAAACACACACACACACACAAAACTTACCAATGTCTTATCTGAGGAGTAAATAGAGAATAGTCTTTGCGTGGTACTCACACTGACTTATTCAGATCCAACAACATACATCCTTCAAGTTGCTCTATTTTTTTAAGAAAAGATTTTTAAATATAGATTATTTAGAGAGAGAAGAAGGGAGAAAGAGAGAGAGAGAGAGAAACATTGAAGAGGTGGAAATATCAATCAGCTGCCTCCTGCACACCCTAGAGTTGGAAAGGAGGCTGCAACCTGGCCATGTGCCCCCAACTGGGAATTGAACCGCGGCAATCCTTTGGTACATGGGACGACACAAAACTAACTGAGTCACATTTATATTTTCTAAAATATAAGCCACACTTATATTTTCTAATGGAAGGGGATATTTTTATAATATAGAAAAATTATCTTAATGGCCATACTTTTCATGTCTTAGACCTTCCTACAGATCAAACTTAGTATCTAAACATATTGAGTCTAACTTATTTTTGAAATTATAAATTTTCTTTTAGATTAATATAATTTTGCTTCAACATAGTGAGAGGCAAAAGGAACTATCAGTAGTCCTGTCTACACAACAAAACATAGGACAGATTTTATAGATGCCTACCTAGCTTTCTTATCATGGTGGTGTCACCTTGGGCAATATTAATTACCCTTTGGGAGATAACAAGGCAAGCCCTATTTTGGGTTGCTGATGAAACTTTCTTTAAAAATTTAAGTAAAGCTCAGTTCCAAAATAATATATTGATCCTCCTAGTTCATGGTTATGTTTCACTAGGTGGAGATTCTGATGCTAGTATTCTATTTGGAAGGTTGACCAATTTCATAAACATCATCCATTCATCATCATATACAGATCTTCAAAGGAAGAATAATTTTAAATATACCTATGTTGCAGAATCATCTCATACTATGAGAATCAAATGTGGCTTTATTTATTTTTTGTTTACTGATTTTAGAGAAAGAGGAAGAGAGAAACATGAATTGGCTGCCTCCTGCATGCCCCCCACTGGGGAGGGATCAGGCCCATAACTTGGGCACGTGCCCTGACCAGGAATCAAACCAGCAACTTCTTGGTGCATGGGTCGACGTTCAACCACTGAGCCACACCAGCTAGGCTCAAATGTGGCTTTAAAGATCATCTAGATCAGAGGCCATCACATGATATCAATTGCCCATAACCACCAGATACCATCAATGAATAAAGCAGGTCATTTATAAGAGAACACATCCTTTCTATCAAAAAAAAAAAAAAAAAAGCCTACTGTTTCCATTCTCCCACCCCACCAAATTTTAAAAAAGAATATATGTAGCCCGCCCAGTGTGGCTCACTGGTTGAGCATCGACCCATGCACCAAGATGTCACGGGTTTGATTTCTGGTCAGGACACATTCCCAGGTTGTGGGCTCGATCCCCAGTAGGGGGCGTATAGGAGGTAGCCAATCAATGGATGTTTCTCTCTCATCATTTCTATCTCTCCCTGTGTATTACTCTATACCTAAAAATCAATAAAAACATATTTTAGAAACAGAATATATGTAGGTGTCGGTCTGTAATTTTTCTCAAATTTGAAAGAGACGGATTCAAGAAATATTTTGCTTTACTTTTAACTATACAAGCAAAGTAATATAACCTGAGTTTCGGGAGGTAAGTAATGACCATGCCAAAACAGAAAATAATACTCCATATAAAAGGTGCAGGCTCCTACTCAGCTCTAGCTGACTATTCACATGGAACTTCTCAAGAGAAGCCGGAAATCTGGACTTCTATGCAGAGCCTCTTAATTTTAAGTACAGGCAACTAAAAAACGTGTGGAAAAAAAATTGCAGGTCAAAAAGACATGTCTGGCTGAGGACTGGCTATAGCTTAGCTTGTAATCTTGATGTAACCCAACTTCCTACCTTGGGTATGATGGATAAAATCAGGCTCACTGAGTGTCCTGATATTTTCTAGAGGTCACTCAGTTGACAGAACAGGAATTACAACTTAGATGTATGCTTAACTACAACGGGAGATTCTAGTTTCCCTCAGAGAATTTCCTACATTTAGGTAAATGAAATATCCCATGAAGCATTAAATATTATTTAATGGCAGATTTAAAGCCATGTGGCTTTTGCCCTTAATAATATATCATTAAAAAGTATTTCCACACAACACATGCTACTCCACACCCAAGAAGTTATCAACAAAAAATATAAATTTTTTGCTCCATCCTGATAGTGTAGTTTCAAAAACATAATTTAAAAACATTATGCAACTTCTCTGTAGGTTTAAGTGTGTCATCTCTGCTTTAATATCTTGAATTTCAAGTCTTTTTTTGAAATATTCAATACAATTACCAAAGATACTAGGGAACATTAAACAGATTTTCTTATGTTACATTTTACTGTTTTGTTGAATTCACAAGTCTGTCATAAATTTAAAATAATCTAGTAGTATTAGTTGTTAATCAGCTCGAGTAGGAACTCATGTAGATGTTAATGCTTTGAATTTCTTAATACAATCTGATGATGAGTCAAAAATTTTGCCAAATAGCTTCATATTTCAATACTTCTTTTATTAAAGAATTATGCTTATTCAGGTGAAATTCCACTTGCACTTTATTTTTATAGTTTCTAAGTAGACATGCAGGGTGAATGCAAAGTCATTTAGAAAGAACTTCCTACTTAGCCAAATGCTAAACCTCAGGCACAACAAAGGCTCCCCAAACCAATATATAGCATGAATTACTTACAAGGTCAGACATAATACTAGCAAATATGCAAAATACAATTTTTAAAAGGAACATATAGCCCTGGCTGGTTTTCTCAGTGGTTAGAGCACTGGCCTAAGGACTGAAGCGTTGAGAGTTCGATTCTTGGTGAAAGACAGGTACCCGAGTTTCAGGTTCAATCCCAGGCCCTGGTTGGGGTCCTCTGGGAGGCAACCAATCAATGTGTCTCTCTCACATCGATTTCCCACCCTTCCACTCTATCTAAAAATCAATGGCAAAATATCCTCAGGAAGGAGGAAAGGAAGATGCACCAAAGAACACACAATTCAATTCATTAACATATATTTGCACTTTATTATAATTTTGCATCCTGAGATAATAAAATTTTATATCTGACAAGTGAACGATGACAGAAGCAGCAGAGAAAGTTTCAGAGAGGCAGGTATTCTTCATTTTGGCACAGCTGTATATAGTTGAGTTCTTGCAGGGGGTTACTCCAGAACTCAAAGGAGAAAAATGAATTCATTCCACAGGCTATGTAACAATACAAGATGCATGGAAGTTCTTGGTCTGAATGGACATAGCCACTTCTATTCTTTTCTAGCAAAGTTGTCCCAACAGAAATCCTCTGGCAAAAAAATAGAAATCCTAGGTTTTTCAAACAGATGTTTTGATCAATGCCTGCTTTGGCTACCAGGATTTCCTGTTTTTGCAGGGGAGACTCATATTTATATGTGGTTAGTCCAAGGATGGCAAACTAGCTTGTAGATTATATAATTTCAAACATTTATAACTTGTTTCAAAGTCCAGGCATTAAATCAATTTTATACTATTAGCTTACTAGAAAAGTAGAAAATTAAAAAAATTAAGCCAAGATAAATGCAAAGAAAATAAGCAGGAATAAAAGGAACTTGGAGAAATTATTGCCTTGACTCATCACATTGAGTTTATACACAGAACTACTTTGAGACTCAGAAACTGATATTTACTCTAATGCTAGAACATGACATTATAACACTTTCCACATTTGCAATCCTATGTGTGTATATGTATGCTTTATACATACACACCCAAATAATTAGCTCAGTTATATAATCCTGAAACAAAACAAAAAAACTTGAAGAGAAATTCTAACCCCAAAGTTATATAGTACAATCTAGCCAAAACATACCAACACACATAATCTAGCATTTTGTTACTTAGGGATTGGGTGAGCAACCTTTGCAGAGGGTCAAGTAATCTTAGTTCCTTTTATAAAAGTGGATCCCAACATTTCAGCATAAGAATCCCTTTATTATTCCTTCCTCATGTTTTCAAGTATTTTATTTACTAAATTGCATGTAATAGGTTTTCTGATTTTTTATTAATCAAAAACATAACTGCCATTCACAGCTTCTGATCAGTGTGTCATAACTAGTGTTAGACAGAATTTTAAAAATATAAGCAAAATGCATGGAGATTCAATATCTTAGTTGACTTGTGCAGCAGAAATATTATGAGTAAATGTATGATTTCTAGTATACTTTTTAAAATATTGAAAAAGGTTCAAGGATGCCTTTACTGCTATCTTCATCTGCCCCAAGTTGGGAACCACTGGTTTATATCTACCTTCTTTCCCCCTCTAAATCAAGTATTAACATAATAGAACAGAACACAACACAATTACCCATGTTAACACATGGGGGATTGATGCCAAAATTTACTACTGAAAACAGATGAATTGTAACACTCATTCTGCAGTGTTTAACTGAGAAGGAAAACCTAACAGATTTAAAGCAATTTATTTAAAAATTACAAAAGTATGGTGTCCAATGTATCTTCTAGTCAACTTCAAAAAGCACATTAATATATGAAAAAATCTTCAATTCCCCTGTGAGGTAGGTCCAGATTATTGTCCCCACTTACACATGAGGACACGAGGTACAGAGGAATTAAGCAGCAGAGCTAAGAATTGAATCAACCACTTTCCTTTCCATCTAATGTTATCAATTTGTTCCAACAGATCTTTTTGAGGATATGGAGCTTAATAAATCACTGAAACAGATGCCGAATAGGATATTTAAACTTTTTGCATTAATGTCAAAGTAGGTCCTCCAATATCTCCACTGTTGTCACAGCCATAATTCTTGTCAGGATACCAACTACATAGTCAGATTCTACATAGGCAAAGACCACAGACCTCAGTCCTCAGTTCCTAGGGAAATTACATTCATTCTTATTACCATATAGGGCTGAGGTCTAGCAGGCATTAGGTTCTTTATGTCTGTGTGATATGAACACATATCAGCTAGGAACCAGTTGGTGAATCAAACATTTACTGTGTGCAAGGCACTGTGAGAGTTCCCACCAAGCGTAGTAGAGCAAAGAAAAATCATTCTGAGATTCCGCAGGGTTAAAATTTCCTACGGATTCCTAAAATCACAGAATGTGATTAGGTGATTTTTAATTTTCTGTCCAGCTCTAGGTTCAACCCCATGATTTTATAGATAAAGAGATTGACATGTAATTTAAGTGACTTTGCTGGAGCCCATAAAATTAGATCATTTCCTCATATAGTATGAATTTGGGAGAGTCCACAGAAAGTGAAACATATTCTCATGTTGCCATCATCAAAATGAAATAGTGGGCTCTGAATCAAGACAGAGAAATTTGGAGCAAGATAAGAATATCCGTCTGTCTATTAACCTATCTATTAATCATTTATTTCTATCCTTATTTTTAGTCCACATATTACATGAACAGGTAGTGTTAATGAACCTATTTCTTTTCCATAGAAAATTTTCCTATAGTTCACCATTTAAAAGAACCTGGCCTGGCCAGTGAGGCTCACTGGTTGAGCACACTGACCCATGGACCAAGAGGTCACAGGTTCGATTCCCGGTCAGGCCACATGCCCAGGTTGTGGGCCCAATCCCCAGTGGGGGGCGTGCAGGAGGCGGCCAGTCGATGTTCTCTCTCATGGATGTTTCTATGTTTCTCGCCCCCTCCTTCCTCTCTCTCTAAAATCAATAAAGGAAAAACAATTAAAAGAAAAAAAAGAAAAAAGAGCCTGAACACCCTGGCTGGTTTGGCTCAGCAGTTGGAGTGTTGGCCTGTGGACTGAAGAGTCTCGGGTTCGATTCCCAGTCAAGGGCACATACCTGGGTTGCAGGTTTGATCCCCGACCCTGGTTGGGGTCTTGCTGGAGGCAACCAATTGATGTGTCTCTCTCACATCAACATTTCTCTTTCTCTCTCTCTCTCCCTTCCACTCTATCTGAAAAAGCAATGGAAAAATATCCTCAGGTGAGGATTTAAAAAAAAGGAACCTGAATAATTTAACAATTACTACAAAATGGATTTTTAAAGTCAAATTTTATAGGCATAAGAGGACATAATTTCAATATATTTTAGCATCTTACCACCAAATTAGCAAAAAATATTTCCTCTATATGGAACTGCTCCCATTAAATGGATGTATATAATTTCTAAATCCTCCTAAAGTAAATTCTAATGAAATATTGTTCTAGTAGTGAGGTTTTCTAAAAAATATTTTTTATGTATTGATTTTAGAGAGAGAGAAACATTGATCCCTTGTTCCACCCAGTTATGCATTAATTGGTTGATTCTTGTATGTGCCCTGACTGGGCATAGAACTAACAACCTTGGGGTATCAGGTTAATGCTCTAAACAACAGAACTACCTGGCCAGGGCACAAGTAGTGAGGTTTGATTTTGTAAGTGATGGTGTATTTGCAAACAAAATTAAAATGCTAATAATTTTCAAAGCTCTCATACATTTAAAAAATCCTATTTTCTCAAAGGCTTACAAATGTTATGGAACTTCACTCCAATTATTTAAAAAACAAGAATAAATTTCATTGAAAATGGTAGAGTACTAAGTATTAATACAGTTTGGTTAACTGATCAGACATTAGTGTTTATAGGTCATAATATGAATAGTATGTCTATTAAATACTTAAGTAGGTTTTGGGGGGGGGGCTTCTATCCAAGACCAGTTTTTCCTGAACCATGTTAAATTACATCTTCATTAGCATTAGAATTAAACTAGTTTTGTAAGTGACTGGTAGTGTCGTTCTGTAATATTTTGTCACTAATGGATCACATGATTGGGGGAAAAGAAAAAAACAGGCTTTAAATAATAAGTGGAAGAAATATAATGTATTAGTGAAATATACTTAGTTGAAAAGATGGTTTTAAATCTACTTTTTACCAATTCATCCATTCTGCTTCCTTCCACATAAAATGTTATTTTTTTTTTATCAAAAAAGACAAGGCACTTCTCCACCTACTTTTAACGTTTGTCTACAATGGTCTCTTTCCTAAATTAACATGAGGGGTTAAAAGAGAACAAAGAATAGCTTAAAAAGGTTAAAGCTTATTTCATTTTATATACAGTTTGGGTGTTTAAAGGGGTAATGGGACTAGAGCTGCATAAGGAGAAGTTATAGAAGAACCAGTTTTAACTTATAACCTTAAAGCTTTCTCAAATCAAAAACAATTTTCACAAGAATATTTTACTAACTTGATGAAAATATCCAAGTACATTCTATCCTGAGGATAAAAGAAAGGGGGAGGAATTGATAACCACAGTGTGCTCTGTGATTTCAGCATTCACTGTTGCCAATTTCACTGAAAAGAAAACCACCCCTCCCCCAAAGCACTCTGAAATCCCCAAATGCAAATCAGCCCCATCCAAAGGCAAATGGTTAGAAAAAGCAGTCATTAAAGAAAGTAAAAAAGAACACTGGGTATTTGCAGAATAGTTCAAGAAAATGAGTCAACCAGCATGATGATCAATAAATAATACATTTAAGAGTGATTAGAGTAGGTTTTAAAATTAAGTTTATACATATTGGCAAATGGTTTTTTATAACAAATACTACTGTAACTTGAATTATACTCTGTCACATCCAGATGCGTTCTATTCCTGTTCAATATTCATATCATGAAAACAATTCACTACTTTCTGCTGTTCTTTGAGTAAAATCAAGTGTGACTTATACATGGTAGAAAACATTGCTATGACCATCACATGGCTAAATTCTAAGTTTGTAGAAAAAAAAGAGATTTTATGTATTGACATTTATAAGTATATTCTATCAGTGATAATTACAAATTTTGGATTATTCTGCAGATCAATTTGGGTATTAAACTATCACAGTTTGACCATAAATCTGATGATATTAGCTGGAACATAAACCACAGATACAATTTTTCCCTGACCTTAGCTATAAAACAAGACATTTGGTACGCATTTTCAGAGGTTTCCACCTTTTCTATAAAAATACGCCTTCAGTTGTGCAACAGACAGACAAATAATATTTTTAGGCACACACGACATATTGAAAATTAGATTCTGGGTGGCATAGTAATGGGGCTCTACAGAGGGTGGTGAAAAAGTGTGTAAAAATTATAGTCGCATATCAAATAGGGTTTCTTTTTTCCCTCTCCTATTACTGGTAGAAGACTGCAGATGTCAAAGTGGGCATACATTTGAAAATTGGCTTTAAAAGGTTTGACCTTTGAAGAAATAATTGTTCTCTTCACTGGGATACATGTTTGCCTAACAAACTTTACTAAAAGCAGTAAAAGTAAGGTGATAAATAAAATATTCAGTCCCAGATAATTTTATTTTTAGCACTAGGAATGACAAATAATGCCTTTGTATAGGCACACATTTGTGGATGAATTAACACAATACAGAGCTTTCTGTTATATTAAAGGTTCAAATTCTAGAAGAATTAGAGTGTGGTGCTCTCATGTATCTTAATTGTGAAGAGAAATTCAGTATATGCACATAACCAATGAAAAGGCTACATATGGGGTGAATTTATAAACTAAAATATTTTTATCTAAATATTTATCTTTCCTTATTAAGAATACGCAAATATTTTAAAAACATCCTCAAAAGTAAGGTTAAGAATGTTTTATCAGTTATGATTCGGCCACCACATACTCTTTAGGTGCAGCTTCTCAATGAACTTTCTCCTTCCCAAAGAACATCAGACCCCAGAAGGGGATGAGCAGTGGTATTTATGGGGGTCTACACACCATCTAAGCCATCTGAAATCTTGAAAACACTTCTTACAAGTCATACTTGCATTTTCAAACGAAGGAAAAGGAAACATTAAGGGAAATAGACTAGTGAGGCTATAAAATGTGTCAGATGTCTAATTAATTCTTCTGGGGATGGAAATGAAGGACGAAATGGGAATTACTGAATTAAATGGAAAAAATCAGGTTCTTAGTTTCAGGTGCTATGCAGAATATCTCAGACAATGATTTCAATTTTAATCACCTCATTACAAAGGGCAACCCTGTCCTACAGCTGGAATTTTTAACATACTCATGGCTTTGCCATACAGCAGCATGTTAGCAGTCTGTACATTCAAAAGGATGCTTACAAACTTCATTGATATTAAAATCTACGCAGAATTGTTGGCAATACAGTAAGAGTAATATTAAATTCTGTAAACCATGGCATACCACATTTTACATTATGCAAAGAGACAGTATTTACAAGTCTTTAGAAGTTTAAATATTTTATCCACTAACATAAGTGATAATTTAGCTAAGTGCAGGACAAAACCAGTGTTATTAATTGCATGTCCTTTAAAAGCAGGAAGGAGTAAAACCATTGCTAAGAGCTACCAAAAGCTTATTTATGTATGTTCAATAAGGGATTACAGAGCATTAAAGTAGCCTAGAAAAATGATGCATATTTAGAAACAGCGAGTATGAAAATTATAAGGCGGCATGCTCAGAACAAGTTTTTTTAATGCCAACACTAATGTTTTATCTTTAATGGCAACTATACATATACACATGAATGTGTGTATTTATTTAAAAACTGGGAGTGCAAAACACAAGCCTCGTTTAACAACAACAAAAAAATGTGCAAATTTTCTTCCTAAACCAATACAAATGAAAGAATGAGGAGAATATTCTACCATTATAAAGAATAAGTTGAACACAGCAAAGGAGACCATCTTCATTCCAAAATCATCTACAAGGCACTAAGGGTAGGAAATGACAGGTAACACAGAAGTGACTGAATAAAATTCCTCAGTCAGGTCGGAATATGGGATATTTTGGTAAGAATTCTATTAGTATTACCTGCAAAATAAAAACAAACAAGAATATATTGACATAATAATTTTCATTTACTATAACTTACATATATCCCAGAAAGTCTATGCTCATTTTTCACAGGACTATATTTTTTCCTGTACTATAAAGTAAGTGAAATCTATAAAACAGTTATAAAAAGAACTTACCATACATTTTTGCTAGATTGGAAATTAAATCAAGTTGGCAAATATCAGTACTTACTATAGCTAACAGTTTTTATTACCTGATTTAAAATAACTGTTTAGATGCAGAACAGTAAATCCTATTACATTATTATATTCTTCCATACCCCTACCTTTCTTCCTTTTTCTTTTGTTAACAAAGTGGAAGGGATAAAAATTGTGCTATACAGATTAGAAAAATACCTTTATCAATATTACATCTAGCCCGGCCAGTGGCTCACTGGTTGAGAATGGACCTATGTACTAAGAGGTCGCTGGTTTGATTCCTGGTCAGGGCACATACCTGGGTTATGGGCCCAGTTCCCAGTGGGGGGGCATGCAGGAGGTGGCCAATCCATGTTCTGTCTCATCAATGTTTCTATCTCTCTCCCTCTCCCTTCCTCTCTCTCTAAAATCAATAAAGAAAAAATATTTTTTGAAAATATTAAATCTATATATTTTTCAATTAAAGACGCTATTTGGTTAAGTATTACCACCTTTTACAAGTTTTTTGTAAAAAATAAAGTGTCCATGCCCTGGATAGTTTGGTTTAGCAGTTAGAGCGTCAGCCTGTGGACCATAGAGTTTCGGGCTCGATTCCGATTAAGGGCATGTACCTTGATTGCGGTTCGGTCCCCAGCCCTGGTCAGGGTCGTGTGGGAGGCAGCCAATGGATGTGTCTGTTTCGCATTGATGTTTCTCTCTCTCTCTCCCTCCCACCCTCCCACTCTATCTGAAGATAAATGAAAAAATGTCCTCAGGTGAGGATTAAAAAAATAATAAAATAAAATAAAAAACAAAGTGTCCAAATAGATTGATTAAAACATTTTAATTAAAGGTTTGAAAATATAATAATGAAAACCTAAGATATTTATAAACTTATATAAATTCAATACATACATTTATTATAGATGTTAAATTTGTGGTCATTTGTACATTTCCCCTCCAAAACTATTCAAAGTGGAGATGGATACCATAATAATCCTTATTTTATTTATTTATTTATTTATTTATTTATTTATTTATTTATTTATTTGGTGGTACATGCCCTTAGCGGGAACTGAACCCAGGACTCTCTGGTCCGCAGGCCGATGCTCAACCGCTGAGCCAAACCAGCCAGGGCAATAAACCTTATTTTTGAAATGGAGATGGAATATTTATTGTTAAATATATACTGCATGTCAGCAACTTTAAACTTGGATACATTTCACATTCTTTTCAATGTTAATGATGCTGAATTTATCACCTTGGCTATATGTGGATTTGTTTTATGATTAAGATTGCATAACTTTTAGTAAAAAATATAGAAACTAGGGTGTCTTTATTAAAAATTAAATCTCATGCCCAGGTTGTGGGCTCAATCCCCAGTAGGGGGCGTGCAGGAGACAGCCAATGGCTGTTTCTCACATGGATGTTTCTATCTCTTCCTTCCTCTCTAGAAAAAATCAGTGAAAACATATTTTTAAAGTTAAATGTCAGCTAAGAAAAAAAGTCAAACAAATGAATTCAGAAGTCAGATTCAGTTCCTACATTAAGCAAGTTTTGACAAGATTATAGCTGTGCCCATCACCGTATGCAATGGTTTGCACCTATGTTAAAAGATTAAAGTTGTGCAATATTTTCATCTGACCACACTAGCTGAGATTTTTCTAAGACCTAAATAATTACTAGCTTTCAAGATATTTTATGTTGGCTACAAATCTAAAGAAGGTGGAAGGAAGAAAATGTTTCTATGTTTCAACCGATAAAAGTTCAGGCTGAGGAGAAAAAAGGTAGAAAGACGATTTGACAAATGATAAATATAGTAAAATATAACACTTAGGTGGGATCCAAAAATGTTTAATTAAAAAACAACTGCATACTTACATACTCCATCATATTGCTAGTTTCACATTTCCTTTTAGTCAACTTCCAGTGTAAAGCAAGCTAAGAAAGTACAGTTTGTTAAGAATTTTGATATCAATTCATACTATTACCTATACATTTGAATAAATCACTAAAAACAATCCAAGAATAAGTACAAGATCCAAAACAGCATTTTAAAATACCGGATAATGAACATATATTGAAAACTGAGTATTAATTCTCTAATCCATTCTTTTGTGGCCTGAAAAATTCCCACTTTTTTCTATTTAATGACAAAAATATATAAATGGGGAACTTATTTGCTTAAACTACTTACCTTGTGATATAATCTGTTATTTTCCCATTCTAATAACTTCTGAATTGATCTTCTGGTCTAAGAGAAAGAATCAAGACTTTGTTACAAGATGACCTGAAGAGCTTTATAAACTATGTGCATCTATATTTTTCTGCTTACTTGTAAGATATGCTCCTCTTGTTTTTCTATTAGAAATCATAAAAAACAATGTAACTGCCAGAAACTGCCAGAAGAGGAGCAATATTTTGGGTGGTTATTATACTACTGTAATAGCCTTCCCTCCCTCCCTCATATGTGAGATTTTAATATATGCATTTCAAAATGAAATATGTACAAATTGCTCTGTGTTGTGAGTCCATTCACTGAATTACTGTGAAAATATTACTAATACTGCTAGAAGTCTATTTATGAATCTAATCTACATTTTCATATACTTTGTTTCATATACAGGGTTACTTTTTTAATATACATACAATATGTATATTGCCAAGCTAATCTGATTTCTTGCAGAAAGATTATCAGAGCTCCCAGCACAAGCCTAACATGTAGTAGTCAGTCAAGGTCTATGGGTTCAATAAAGCAAGCAACATATATCAAAATCTCTACTGAAAAGAACATGTTAAAAACAGCCAGTGAGAAAACTTGTATTTAGAAGTAAAATTATAAACAAGAGAAGCAGCACTGAAGGACAGAGGTTGTGTTTCTCCACTTGGAATGCATATATTTTGTAGGGAGTAAGAAAAGTTTACAAACCTTCCAAAACAATAAAATAAAATATTACTAGGCATTTAACTTCTTATTTGAAGAGTTGTATAAGGTTTCTGATAAAAAGGCTAGTAGGCATTGTTACATTTAAAAACTAGTCTTTAAAATTAAATGATTTATAAATCAGACTATGTTTGAAATGATTTCCAGAGCACTAACACAAGACGCTATCCTACCTGTTTGACTACGTAAGTTAACAACCAATCGCAATTGTATTCAGTTCATTCACAGTGGGCCAGATCAGCAACAATACTAGCTAGAGTTTACCGTGGAGACCTTGTACTTGACAGAATTTTTCTAAACAAAATCAGATAGCTGCCCTGGCCAGTTTGACTCAGCAGTTAGAGCGTCGGCCCGTGGACCAAAGAGTTGCAGGTTCAATTCTGGTCAAGGGCTCACCTCAGTTGTGGTTTGGTCCCCAGCCCTGGTCAGGGTCATGCCAGAGGCAACTAATCAATGTGTCTCTCACACATGGATGTTTCTCTCTCTCTCTCTCTACCTCTCCCTCCCACTCTGTCTGAAAATAAATGGAAAAATATCCTTGGGTGAGGATTAAAAAAAAAAATCAGATAGTTAACTAAGAAAGAGATTGAATTAGTAATTATAAATCTTTCCACAAAGAAAAATTTAGGCCCAGATGGCTTCAATGATGAATTCTATCAAACAGTTAAAGAAGAAATAATACCGTAAATATAACACCAAGTTCTCATTAAAATACTAGCAAGCTGAATCTATCAACATATGAAAAAAATTATATATCAGGACCAAGTGGAATTTATCCCAGAAACACAAAAATAAATTGATTTAGTACATTATATTAACAGGATAAAGGGCCCTGGTCAGAGTGGCTCAGTTGGTTGAGCGTCGGCCCATGCACCAAATGGTTGTTGGTTCGATTCCTGGTCAGGGCACATGCCCACGTTGTGGGCTTGATACCCAGTAAGAGGTGTGCAGGAGGCAATTAATCGATATTTTGTTCTTGCATTGATGTTTCTATCTCTCTGTCCCCCTCCCTTCCTTTTTTCTAAAATCAATAAATCATTCTTAAAAAACAACCAAACAGGATAAAAGACAAAAATCACATGATCATATTCATTAAGATTTAGATAGCCCATCAAGATTTAGAGCCCTGGCTGGGTAGTTCACTTGGCGAGAGTGTTGTCCCAATATACCAAGGTTGTAGGTTCATTCCCTGGTTAGGGCATATACAAGAATCAACCAATGAATGCATAAATAAGTTAGCATTTAGTTAGGTTCAGAGGTTAGAGTGTTGGCTCACAGGTTTGATTCTGGTCAGGGGCATGTATCTTGGTTGTAGATTCAATCCCTGGCCCCGGTGGGGATTGTGTAGGAGGCAGTCAATCGATGTGTCTCTCTCACATCGGTGTCTCTCTCTTTCTGCCTCTCTCTCCCTCCCTCCCTTCCATTTTCTCTAAAAATCAATTGAAAAATATTCTTGGGAAGTAAAGGACTTATTTGCAGAAAACTACAGGACATTGAAAAAAGAAATAGAAGAAGATATAAAAAAGTGGAAGCACATACCTTGTTCATGGATTGGAAGAGTTAACATCATTAAAATGTCCATACTACCCAAAGCAATCTATAGATTCAATGCAATCCCCCTCAAAATACCAACAACATATTTCACAGAACTAGAATACTTTAAAAGTTCATATGGAACCAAAAAAGACCCCTAACAGCCACAGAAATCTTGGAAAAGAGGGACAAAGCAGGTGGGATCACAATACCAGATATCAGGTTATACTACAAAGCTACTGTAATCAAAACAGCCTGGTATTGGCACAAGAACAGGCACATAGATCAATGGAATAGAACAGAGAACCCAGAAATGGACCCAAAACATTATGCTCAATTAATATTTGACAAAGGAGGCAAGAGCATACAATGGAGTAAAGACAGCCTCTTTAATAAATGGTGTTGAAAAAATTGGACAGCTACATGCAAAAAATTAAACTAGACCATCAACTTACACCATACATAAGAATAAACTCAAAATGGATAAAAGATTTAAATGTGACCCGTGAATCCATAAAAACTCTAGAAGAAAATGTTGGCAACAAAATTTCAGACATTACATGCAGCAGAATTTTCACTGATACACACCTAAGGCAACAGAAACAAAGGAAAAAATGAACACATGGGACTACATCAAACTCAAAAGCTTCTGCACAGCAAAAGATACAATCATCAAAATAGAAAGGCAACCCACTGTATGGGAGAGCATAATTGCCAATGATATATCAGATAAGGGGTTAATTTCCAATAAATATAGAGTACTCATACAATTCAACAAAAGGAAGACAAAGAACCCAATTAAAAAATGGGCAGAGGAACTAAATAGACACCTCTCCAAACAGGACATATGAATGGCTAAGAGACATATGAAGAAATGCTCAACATCACTAATCATCAGAGAGATGCCAATTAAAACAACAATGAGGTATCACCTCATACCTGTCAGAATGGCTGCCATCAACAACTCATCAAAGAACAAGTGTTGGCAAGGGTGTGGAGAGAAGGGGACTCTAGTACACTGCTGGTGGGAATGCAGACTGGTGCAGCCACTATGGAAAACAATATGGTGTTACCTCAAAAAACTAAAAATTGAATTGCCATTTGACCCAGTGATCCCACTTCTAGGATTATACCCTAAGAAGCCTGAAACACCAATCAGAAAGAATATATGTACTCCCATGTTCGTAGCAGTACTATTTACAATAGCTAAGATCTGGAAACAGCCCAAGTATCCATCAGTAGACGAATGGATAAAAAAGCTTTGGTACATATACACAATGGAGTACTATGTAGCTGTAAGAAAGAAAGGTCTCTTATCCTTTGAGACAACATGGAGGGACCTGGAAAGTATTATCCTAAGCGAAACAAGCCAAGCAGAGAAAGACAAATATCACATGATCTCACTGATTTGTGGAATATAATGAACGTAACAGTCTGAGGAATTGGGTAGACCCAGAGACGTGGAAGTAGGGTACAGACTGACAACCCTCAGAAGAGGGAATGGTGGGGGGAGGGAGGAGATAAACCACAGAACTTATATGCATGTACACATAACCAATGGACATGAACAACAAAGCTGGGTATGGGGTGGGAAGGATGGGGAGGAGGGTGTCAATGGGGAAAAAAAGGAGAAACATCTGTAACAAAAATAAATTAATAAAAAATCTAAAATAAACAAATAAAAGTAAATAAAAATATTCTTGGGTGAGGATTAACTACAACAAACAAATAAACACAAAATAAGTGGAACAACAAATCAATGTTTCTCTCTCTCTCTCTCTCTCTCTCCCCACCTCTCTAAAATAAAGAGAAAAAAATATTTAGAAAAAGCAATGGACAAAAATACAATACCTATCCGTAATAAAAATCCTAAAAAGTAGAAACAAAAATCAGACAAAAGAAGAAAGAAAAAGAATCTAGTTTGGAAAAGAAAAGGTGAAACTACCTTCATTTGCAGACATGATGATCTTATATAGAGAAAACTTTAAGGAATGCACTAAAACACTACTAGAACTAATAAGCTCACCAAGTTTGCAAGAAACAAGACTGATGAAGGTAGAAATACGGATCTCGTGATTTTCACATCCTCAAGTTAACACCTGTGAATATTTTTTTTCCTTCCACATAGCCTTGCCCGCCCTGCCCTCCCCTCTGCTGGTACTCAACACCTGTGAATATTTTATATCACACTGCAAAAGGGACATTGTAGATATAATCAAAATTACTAACCATTTGGCTTTAAATGAGGGAGATTCCCTTGGCCGGTCTGGCTCAACGGTTGGAGCATCGGCCTGCAGACCAGAGAATCCTGGGTTCGGTTCCCGCTAGGGGCACGTACCAAAAATAAATAAATAACTAAATAACTAACTAACTAACTAACTAACTAACTAACTAACTAACTAAATAAATAAATGAGGGAGATTATCGTCAGCCGGTGTGGCTCAGTAATTGAGCATCGACCCATGCACCAAGAGGTCGCCGGTTCAATTGCCAGTCAGGGCACATGCCCAGGTCATGGGCCTGCTCCCTAGTGGGGGACATGCAGGAGGCAGCCAGTCTATGTTCTCTCTCATCAATGTTTCCGTCTCTCTCTCCCTCTCCCTTCCTCTCTCTCTAGAATCAATAAATAAAAAATAAAAATAAATAAAAGGGAGATTATCCTGGATTATTTTGTTGGAACTAATGCAATTATATGAGCCCTTAGAAGTGGGATAATTTGCCCTGGCCGGTTTGGCTCAGCGGTTGGAGCGTTGGCCTGTGGTCCTAAGAGACCTGGGTTCGGTTCCCGCTAGGGGCATGTGCCTCGGTTACAGTTTGTCCCCGGCTCTGGTCAGTCGTGCGGTGGCAGCCACTCGATGTGTTTCTTTCACATCGATGTTTCTCTCTCTCTCTCTGTTCCTCTCTCTCCCTCCCACTCTACCTGAACAAAAAATGGAAAAATGTCCTTGGGTGAGGATAATAAAAAAAAAGAAGTGGGATAATTTTTTTCTGGCTGATAGAAGGATAGTCAGAGCACAAGAAGAACTTTATTTTTTTTTTAAACACCAGAATTGGTAAGCAGATTCCATTAAAAAAATTTTTTTGGTAATCCCTACCCGAGGAGGCAGCCCATCAATGTTTCTCCCCCGCCTTTCCTCTCTCTGAAATCAATAAAAATATTTTTTTAAAAAAAGGAAAAAAAGACCAATTCTATCCACAATAGGATGAAGAATAAAATATTTAGGAATAAATTTAACTAAAAAAGTGAAAAATTTGTAAACTGAAAACTAAAAAAATTGCTAAGATAAATTAAAGAATAAATTGTCCTGCCTGGTTTGGCTCAGGGGTTGTTAGAGCCAAACAAAGGACTGAAGGTTTGAAAGTTCGATTTCTGGTCAAGGGCACATACCTAGGTTGCAGGTTTGATTCCCAGCCCTGGTTAGGGTCATGCGGGAGGCAACCAACTGATATGTCTTTCTCAAATCGATGTTTCTCTCTCTATATTTTCCTTCCTCCCTTCCACTCTATCTAAAAATCAATGGCAAAATAGCCTCTGGTGGGGATTAACAAAAAATAAAAATAAAATAAACAATCCTTAACAAACAAAAGAATATGTAAATAAGTGAAAAGCTATCTCGAGTCCATGAATTAGAAGACTCATGTAATAGCACCTACAACAAATGGTGTTGACACAATTGGCTATCCAAAAGGAAATGATAACTTGAAACCCTATCTCATACCATGCACAAAAATGAACTCAAAATGGATCAAAGACCTAATTGTAAGAGGTGCAACTTTAAAACAACTAGGAGTAGGAAAAATGAGAAACATCTGTAACAAAAACAAACAAATAAATAAATAAATAAACCAACTAGGAGTAAACATAGGAGTAAATCTTTGTGTTAATTTAAGCAAAGCCCTCTTAGATATGATATAAAAACACAAGCTAGAAAAAAATTTAAAGTAATAAATTTAACTTAATTAAAATAAAAAACTTTTGTGTTTCAAAGAAATCCATCAAGAAAGTGAGAGCCCTTCTCAAATGGCCATGTGAAAACCTTAAGGAAATCTCTCCCTTGAAGAGACAAACTAATAAGCTGATCAGTATTAGCAAGGACAATCATTCAAATATTTCTGAGACTGATCAAAGGGCTTACAGCAGATTGATTAGTATTTATTCAACAAAATCTATGGAAAATAAGCAAGAACACTAGAAGGCCTTGCTATTAGAGCTAGGCACCATACCCATAGCTCTACTACTCTGCCTTGTAGAAGAACTGTTTTAGCAAATTTGGGAGCTGAGTGGCAGGCAGTTCCCATATCTCCCAGCTTCCTGAAGTCAAACAGCTCTTCTGGGTAGTTTTATCAGATGATGAAAAAAGGCTGATCCCATTTTTCACAGTTCTGTGTTGCAGAAGGCTTACATTAAGTGAATGGTAGTATCAGGTTGGCACCCATTTCCCTACCTCCAACTTCTGCAAAAAGGCAGGAAAGTTGATGAAGACTACAGTCCCCTTTCTGGCACACATCTGTGTTGTGGGAGAGCTCATATACTTGGCTTGAAAACTGAGTGTCATTTCCCAGCTTCCCAGCTTCGACATATTCTGGATAGCTTTGACAGATGGTAAATGTTAGCAGATCCCACCTTTCCCTGTGTTGGCTAAAAAAAAAATTCACAGCTAACATTGCATTGAATTGTGAAAGACTGAAAGCTTTTCCTTTAAGACATATTACTAGAAATTTTAGACAGAGCAATTAGGCAAGAAAAGAAATAAAATGCATCCAAATCAGAAAGAAAGAAGTAAAATAATCTCTGTTTACAAGTGATATTATCTTATGTGTGGAAAACCCTAAAGAGTCCACCAAAAAAAAATCTGTTGGAGCTAACAAACAAATTCAGCAATGTTTCAGGATACAAAATCAACAAGCAAAATCCATTTGTATTTCTATACAACAGTTAAACAATTCAAAAAAGAAAGTAAGAAAACAGTTACATTTACAATAGCATCAAAAGAAAAAAATAATAGTAAACTTAAGTAAGCAGGTAAAAGACTTGTACACAGAAAACTATAAAACATCAATGAAAGAAATTAAAGACCTAAATAAATGCAAAGATATCTTGTATTCGTGGATTGAAAGACTTAATATTGTTATATGACAATATTATGCAAAATGATCTGTAGGTTCAATGCAATCTTTATCAAAATTTCAGTGACTTTTTTGTAGAAACAGCAAAAACTCATCCTAAAATTCATATGGAACCTCAAAAGACCCTTATTAGCCAAAACAATCTTGAAAATGAAGAACACAATTTCTTATTTGTTCACATTTCCTGATTTCAAAGATTACAACCAAGCAGCAGTAACCAAAAAAATATGAATCAGCAAAAATACAGACATACAGACCAGTGGAACAGAATAGAGGGTCCAGACACAAACCTTCAAATATATGGTCAACTGATTTTCAACAATGCCAACCATTCAATGGGGAAAAAAAGGACAGTCTTTTCTTTCTTTCTCTTTCTTTCTTTCTTTCTTTCTTTCTTTCTTTCTTTCTTTCTTTCTTTCTTTCTTTCTTTCTTTCTTTCTTTCTTTCTTTCTCTCTCTCTCTCTCTCTTTCTCTCTCTCTCTCTCTCTCTCTCTCTCTCTTTCTTTCTTGTGCCCTAGCCGCTAAGGCCTAGTGGGAACTGAACCTGGAACTCTCTGGTCCGCAGGCCGATGCTCCAACCGCTGAGCCAAACCGGCCAGGGCAGGATAGTCTTTTCAATAAATGTTGCAAAGAAAACTAGCTGTCCATCTGTAAAACAACTACATTGGATTTTAACTTATACTATATACAAAAATTGACTCAAAACAGTTAAAAGTACTAAACATAAGTGCAAAAAGCATAGAAGTCTTAGAAGACAACAGAGGAAACAATGTCACAACATTGGATTTTGCAATAATTTCTTGGATATGACACTATAAAGCACAGGCAAAAAAGGGGAAAATAATTTAATTAGACCTCATCAAAATTAATGACTTTTATACATCAAATGACACTATTAAGAGAGTAAAAAGACAATCTATGGAATAAGAGTAGACATGTGCAACGTATATATCTGATAATGGATTAATAACAAGAATTTATAAAAACTCCCACATCTCAACAATAAACAAACAACCTAGTTACAAAATAGACAAAGTACCTGATATACAAATGGCAAATGAGCAAATGTAAAAATGCTTAACAACACTAGTCATTAAGGAAATGTAAATAAAAACCACAATGTGATACCATTTCACACCCATTAGAATGGCTATTATCACTAAAATGGAAAATAATGAATGTTGGCGAGGATCTAGAGAAATTGAAATCCTTGTGCATTGCTGATGGGAATGTAAAATGGTGCTGCTCCAATGAAAAATAATTTATTGGCTCCTCAATGGAATTGAAAGCAGGAACTTGAACAGATACGTGCACAGCAATGGTAAACGCAGTATTATTTTTTTCAAAAACTGTTTTTTAAAAAATTGATTTTAGAGAGAGAGGAAGGGAGAGGAAGAGAGAGATAGAAACATTGATGAGAGAGAATATAGACTGGCCACCTCCTGCATGCCCCCCACTGGGGATTTGGCCCACAACCTGGGCATGTGCCCTGACTGGGAATCAAACCAGGACCTCTTGGCGCAGGGGTCAATGCTCGACCTCTGAGCCACACCAGCCAGGCTGCAGTATTGTTTACAATAACCAAAAGCTGGAAAGAATTCAGGTGCCCATCAACAGATGAATAGATAAACAAAATAGTGTGTGTGTGTGTGTGTGTGTATGAGGAATATATACAAGAGGAGAGGAAATGAGGGATTATTACTTATAATGACTACAGCATTTCTGTTGGGAGAATGGAAAATATTAAAAAACAGGTAGTGGTAATCATTACACAACATTGTGAGTATAATTAATGTTACTGAATAGTATACTTAAAGATGGTTAAAATGGTACATTTTATGTTATGTGTATTTTACAACAATAAAATTTTTTTTAAATTCCAATGTCCACAGCAGAAACCAAGAAAGGATATCAGCTGACCCAAAAATATTGAATTTCTATATGATAGATAGATGACCTTACCCTCAAATGAAAGAAATGAACTCTAAAAAATTAAAAGCTGCCAGGCAGTGTGGCTCAGAGCATTGAGCATTGTCCCATGGACTGAGAGGTCCTGGTTGGATTCCCAGTCAGGGCACATGCCCAGGTTGTGGGCTTGATTCCTGGTGGGGGAGTGCAGGAAGCAGCCAATCGAAGTTTCTCTCTCACATTGATGTTTCTATCTCTCTCTCCCTTCCTCTGACTCTAAAACATCAATTCAAACATATTTTTAAAAATAAACATTAAAGACTGACTTTAGAACCTGTTATGGAGGTGTAGGAGCTTGAAAAAGAAGCAAAGATGAATTAGAAGTAACTTTAAATGTGCAAGGCAAGGAGTACATATTCATCAAAAAAGGAATTAGATTCTCCCAACAAAGGAGTAAACATGTCATGCTATGATCAGAAATAAAAAAGAATTAAAGAAAATTATGATGTCAATGTCTCATTAAGTAGAGAATATCTACAAAGAAATAGAAATTATTAAAAAGAATCAAATGAAATTTTGGAGTTAAAGAGTACAATAAGTAAAAACAAGCACTTGGGTATAAGGGCACCAGAGCACATTTGAATTGGAAGAATAATCAATGAACTTGAAGACAGACCAAAGATATTATGCTATATCAAGAGCACAAATAAATCATAATGTTAGATATCATTAATTGTACCAACAAGCACATATTGAGAGTACAGGACAAAGACAAGAAGAAGAATAAAACAGAACAAATATTTAAAGAAATAATGGTTGAATACTTCCCAAATTTAATGAAATATATTTATCTACACATCCAGGAAACTAAAAAAACTCCAAGTAGGACAAACACAAGATGATTTATAGCAGACACCTCACAGTAAAATGTTGAAACCCACGAAAAATTAGAAAATCTTGAAAACAGAAAGATGCAAGAGTCATCACTTACAAGAAATCTACAATAAGATAAATTGCTGACTTCTCAGTAGAAATAATGTAGGGCAAAGACAGTGGAATAACAAATTGAAAGTGATGAAAGGAAAAGGTCTGTCAACCAAGAATTCTATATGCATCAAAGTAACTTAAAAAAAAAAAAAAAAAGCCCAGCTGGTGTGGCTCAGTGGTTGAGCATCAACCCGTGGACCAAGAGGTCCTGGTTTGATTCCCGGTCAGGGCACACACCCAGGTTGCAGGCTCAATCCCCAGCAGGGGGCATGCAGAAGGCAGCTGGTGGATGTTTCTCTCTTATCGATGTTTCTATTACTCTCTCCCTCTCCCATCCTCTCTCTCTTTAAAGAAAATAAATCAACTTAAAAAAATGAAGGTAATCCATTTAGGCATGTAAGGAGCTTGGAAGTTGTCTGTCCTGCCCACATATCAAGAAAAAGAAACCTGAACCTGAATATCAACTTCTCACAGATTTGTTTGAGAAGTCAGGGCATAGGAAATACCAATGACCTCCTAAATTGAAGAGCTAGACAGATGGATACAAAGAAACACAATTTACCAGAATAGAAATGCAAGAAAGGAAAACTCAGTGAGAACCAGCACTAGGGTAACAGAACCTGAACTTTAATTGAACTGTTGGAAGTTCAGGGGTGGGGGGGGGTGGGGGAGTTAGAGAGTTCCAAATTCCAAAGGGGGCCCAGTCTTGGAGGACACACCTATACTTTTATGAGTTTTATTACCTGGAGCCCTATCAGGTTCTCACAGTGACTGGAGAAAAAAGACCCTTGTCTTTCCACAGGGGAAGAGGAATAGCAGCAACTTTTAAATATGCCCAGAATATTCTGTTCTTAGCAAAGACTACTCTCAAACTATTGTACCAGAGCCTAACCTACTGGGGTTTTACCAGTGCCTAACCAATTTTGGAAAAGTAAAATATACAACTCCAACACCCTCTAAGCTTTCCTGTCCCACCTAAAGGGGGGAAAAAAACCCCAAAATTTATAGGGAATCAAAAAAGACTACAAATAGCTGCAGCAATCTTGAGAAAAGAAGAACAAAGTGGGAGGAATCACAATACCAGATATCAAGTTATACTACAAAGCCATTGTAATCAAAACAGCCTGGTACTGGCACAAGAACAGGCACATAGACCAATGGAACAGAACAGAGAACCCACGGCATTATGGTCAATTAATATTTGACAAAGGAGGCAAGAGTACACAATGTAGTAAAGACAGTCTCTTCAATAAATGGTGCGGGGAAAATTGGACAGGTACATGCAAAAAAATGAAACTAGCCCTGGCCGGTTTGGCTCAGCAGTTGAAGCACTGGCCTGCGGAGCAGAGAGTCCTGGGTTCAGTTCCTGCTAGGGGCACATACCAAAAAAAAAAAAAACCAAACAAACAAAAAACTAGACTACCAACTTACACCATACACAAGAATAAACTCAAAATGGATAAAAGACTTAAATGTAACGCATGAAACCATAAAAATCCTAAAAGAAAATGTAGGCATAAAAATCTCAGACATCATACGTATCAGAATTTTCACTGATACAACACCTAGGGCAAGAGAAACAAAGGAAAAAATGAATAAATGGGACTACACCAAACTAAAAAGCTTCTGCATAGCAAAAGAAACCAGCATCAAAATGAAAAGGAAATCACTCTCTGGGAGAACATATTTTTCAATGATATCGGATAAGGAGTTCATATCCAAAATATATAGAGTACTCATACAACTCAACTAAAGGAAGACAACAATCTAATTAAAAAATGGGCAGAGGACCTGAATAGACACTTCTCGAAACAGGATATACAAATGTCCAGGAGACATATGAAAAAATTCTGACCATCACTAACCATCAGAGAGATGCAGTTTAAAATGACTATGAAATATCACCTCATACCTGTCAGAATGGCTGCCATCAACAAATCATCAAACAACAAGTGCTGGCGAGGATGTGGAGAAAAGGGAACTCTAGTACACTGCTGGTGGGAATGCAGACTGGTGTAGCCACTGTGGAAAACACTATGGAGTTTCCTCAAAAAATTAAAAATTGAACTGCCATTTGACCTAATGATCTCACTTCTTGGAATATATCCTAAGAAGCCTGAAATACCAATCAGAAATAATATATGCACCCCCATGTTCATAGCAGTGTTATTTACAATTGCTAAGATCTGGAAAAAACCCAAGTTCCCATCAGTAGATGAGCAGATAAAAAAGCGGTGGTACATATACACAATGGAGTACTATGCAGCTGTAAGAAAGAAAGGTCTCTTACCCTTAGAGACGACATGGAGAGTCCTGGAGATTATTATGCTGAGCAAAATAAGCTAGTCAGAGAAAGACAAGTATCACATGATCTCACTTATGTATGGAATATCATGAACAAAATAAGCTGTTGATTAAAACAGATCCAGAGACAAGGAAGTAGGGAACAGATTGACAAACCTCAGGATGGGGTGGGGGGTAGGAGGGCGGGAAGAGATAAACAAAAGAACTTATATGCATATATGCACAACCAATGGACACAGACATTAGTATGGGGAAAGCAGGAGAGGGTGGGAGCAGGAAGGAGGGGGCCATCTGTTATACTTTCAACAATAATAAAAAAATAAATAAAAGAGAACACAAAAGAATTAAAAAGTTCAACTCTATAGAAGACATTGTTGCCCTGGCCAGTTTGGCTCAGCGGTTAAAGCGTCGGCCTGCGGTCCAGAGAGACCCAGGTTCGGTTCCCGCTAAGGGCACGTACTTCGGTTGCAGTTTGTCCCCGGCCCTGGTTGGTCGTGCGGGTGGCAGCCACTCGATGTGTCCCTTCACGTCGATGTTTCTCTCTCTCTCTCCCTTCCTCTCTCTCCCTCCCACTCTATCTGTACAAAAAATGGAAAAATATCCTCGGGTGAGGATTAAAAAAAAAAAAAAAGAAGACATTGTTAAGAAAATGAAAAGATAAGACATAGACTGGAAGAAAATATTTTTAAAACACATATCTCATAAAGGACTAATATGTAAAATATATAAATAACTCTTCAAACTCCACAATACCAAAACAAAAACACAATTAAGAAATGGGCATAGGCTGGAACAGAAACACCTGCAGAGAAGATATACAGATGGTAAATAGGCATATAGAAAGATGCTCAATATCATACGACTTTAGAGAATTACAAATTAAAACAAGGTATTGCTGTACACTTCTTAGAACAGCCAAAATAAGAAATGCTAAAAACACCAAATGCTGACGAGGATGTGAAGCATCAGGAAGTCTTATTCCTTGGTCATGGGAATGTAAAATCATACAGCCACTTTGGAAGACTATTTGGCAGTTTCTTAGAAAACTGAACAAAATTTTACCATATGGCCCAGCAATTATACTCCTAGGTTATTACTCAAATGACTTGAAAACTTATGATGACACAAAACCTAGTCATGGAATATTTGTAGCAGTCTTATCTACAAATGCCAAACCTTGAAAGCAATCAAGATGTATTTCAATAGGTGAATAGGTAAAGAAATTGTAGTACATCCCAACAATGAAATATGACTGAATAATAAAAAGGGCTATCAAGTCACAAAAAGACATGGATAAACCTTAAAAACATAGGCTAATTGAAAGAAGCCAATCTGAAAACACTATATCCTGTACGACTCAAACTATATGACATTCTGGAAAAGGTAAAATGATGTAGACAGTTAAAAAAAGCTCAGTGATTTACTGGGATTTTGGGGTGGGAGGGTGGGATGAACAGGTGTAACACAATGGATTTTTCAGGGAGTGAAGCTATTATTCTATATAATACTGTAATGTTAGATACATGTCATTATATATTTGTCCAAACACTGAATAGAATGCACAACACAAAGAGTAAACTCTAATGTAAACCTGGACATTAGTTAATAATAATATGTCGATATTGGCTCATCGGTTTTTTAAAAAACAGAATAAACTGTGTTTTTATTCTCTGCAACAGACTATTATGCAGCAGTGTACACAGCAGAAAATAAATGGACTACAGCTTTACATATCAAGATAAATGAATAGCAAAAACGTAAATTTTAGAAAAAGCAGGTCACAGAAGAATACATGCGACATGAATCAATTTACATGAACACAATTTACATAAAACACAAAACTAAACAATATATTGTTTAAGAATGTCAACCACAATGATAAAACTAGGGGAAATAGACAAGGAAATGCTTAATTTAAAAAAAATAGATACTTTTCTTACTCTGTAAAATCTCTGAATTTTATAGATCAGTTCTTAATTTCTACAGTAGTCAGGACTTATGTTATGAACTGTACACTTATCCAGTGTGACTCTGACCAATATTATTGTTTATAAAATATAAGAACACCTAGTTCAAAATAAATCTAGGGAAATGACTCATCAGTTTCAACAACTGTACTCTAATAGTGCAATATGTTAACAGGGGAAATTGTGGGGTTAGGAGAAGAGGGTGTATGGGAACTCTCTGTGCTTTTTTTCTCACTTTTTTTTTTACCTGTAAACATAAAGTTACTCAAAATATAGTCTACTAGTTAAAACATTATACATAAAATTGAAGATGAAATGAAGATATTATTAGATAGAAACTGAGAACATCTGTTGCTGTAGACCTACCATAGAGGCAATACTATGGGAAATTCATCAGGCTGAAATGAAGGGTCACCAGATACTAATTTGAGTCCACATACTAAAAGGAAAACTCCAAGAAGCTCAATGAATTGCAAGAAGGACAACCTCAAAGAGATCCATACTGAGAGAAACTATAATCAAACTTTTGAAAGCTAAAAACAAAGAGAAATCTTGAAAGCAGTAAGGGAGTACAGTGGATCCTTAATAATATTAACAGCTGATTTTCACATCAGAAACCATGAGGCCTACAAGCAGTGATTTGGCATTTTTAAAGTGCTGTCAGGAAAAACAAAACAAAACTGTCATCCAAGAATTCTATGTTTGGGTTTTGCTCAAGATAGCAGAATAGGACAAGGTTGTCCTCCCATGACATAAAAATTACAACTAAATTATAGAACAGTCAACCTGGAAAATCATCTGAAGACTAGCTGAACAGAAGTCCTATAACCAAGGATTTACAGAAGAAGCCACGCTGATACTGACAGGAGGGGCAGATACACAAAACAAACTGAATCCCGCACCCACATGTGGTAGCTGAGAATCTAGGGGGATATCTCAGCTGCAGAGGTTCCCCCTGAAAAGTGAGGGATCTCAGGCCAAAACAGGGCTAATTAAGCCCAGAACACCACTACCGGGAACAGGAGCCCACATAACATCTTGCTGTGAAAATCAGGAGGGATTCTGTCCATTCGGGTGAGACAGAAGGCTGGTGAAAACTCAGTGTCATCTTAAAACAATAGCACATAGCCCTGGCCATTTTGGATCAGCAGTTAGAGCATCAGCCCTCAGACCAAAGAGTCTCGGGTTCGATTCCAGCCAAGGGCACGTACCTCAGTTTCAGTTTGGTCCCCAACCCTGGTCAGGGTCGGGCGGGAGGCAACCAATCGATGTGTCTCTCTCACATGGATGTTTCTCTCTCTCCCTCTTTCCCACTCCATCTGAAGATAAATGGAAAAATATCCTCGAGTGAGGATAAAAAAGAAAAAAAAAAAGAAAAGAATAGGAGGACTTCCAGTCAAGAGTGTGGCGTAGGTAAACGCAGTATCCCCTCCTCCCACCACCACATCAAAGTTACAACTAAACTACAGAACAACCATCCTTCAGAACCACCTGACACCGAGCTGAATGGAAGCCCTACAACTGTGGAATTAAAGAAGCAGCCACATGGAGACTGGTACGAGGGCGGAGGCGGACAGGCTGGTCCCACACCCACGTGTGGCAGATAAAAATCAGGAGGGTACCTTGGCTGGGAAAATCCTCCCTGAGGACTGAGGGGTCCCCGTCCCACACCAGGCCTCCAGCTCAGGGTTCCAGTGCCAGGAAGGGAATCCCCATAACTTCTGGCTGGAAAATCCAGTGGGAACTGAGGCTGAGGGGGGCTGAGGCGGCTGGAGCCCCAGGCTGCTCCTCTTAAAGGTCCCACGCATGGACTTACTCAGACTCGTTCCTTCTGGGTTCCAGCGTTGGGGAGGCAGCTTGAAAGGCACCAGAGACACACAGGGAAGAACTGAATTGTTCGGCATCGGCATCGGCATCGGGGTGAGGACTGGAGGGGCAGCTTTCTCCGGGACAAACTTGCTGTGGGAGGCTGCTGTTCCTTTGGTGAACCCTTCCCTGGGGCAGCAGATGGTTACCATATCTGGGACTCCAACAACCTGGCTCACATTGTTTGTCCCACCCTGCTGATTCCCTGAGGCCCTGCCCCACCCAACCTTTGGGTGCACCCAAGCTGTTTCTAGTGGCTTTACCGTAGGATTGGCCTGTCTGGAGTCCTGCTACAGATTTTCCTAAAATCTCTCAAACAAGCAGCATCTGATCTCAGCGAGCCCCATACCTCTCATTAAGTGGTCCCAGGCCTGGCACTAGAAATAGCCAACCTTGACGCACAACTTGGCTTTTCCTGGACACCTCCAAGTCCAGCACAAGAAGCAGCCATCTGCAGATCACTTTGCCTGGTGGCTCCGGATAGAACACAGGCAGTGGTTGACCTTGCCCCAGAGCCAGCACACCCAGTGGACAGCTTCAGACCACATCAAAGCACCACCATCCAACCATCTCCACAAGTGACACACTCAAGGAGTGGACTCAGTGGGTGCTAGGGCCCTGCTGAAGTAAGTCTTGTTCTGTGTGGTGGGCCCTGCACAGCTGATCCTCCAAGGTAGTCAGAGGTCAGTGGTCAGTGGGCATAGCCAGTCCTTGAAGCTGATCAAGCTGAGTACATCCCTCCCGTTGATGTGCCAACAGCAATCAAGACTCAACTACAACAGAAGGGTGTACAGTCCACACAAGGGGTGCACCTTGGGGGTCCAGCTGGGTGATCAGGGAGGATGTGCCATTGGACCCTATAGGACACCTACTACAATAGGCCACCCTACAAAGCCTAGGAGACATAACAGCTCTGCCTAATACATAGAAACAATCACAGGGAAGCAGCCAAAATGAGGAGACAAGAAACATGTCCCAAGTGAAAGAACAGAACAAATTCAAGAAAAAGAACTAAACAAAAGGGAGATAAGCAATCAATCAGATGCAGAGTCAAAACACTGCTTATAAGGATGCTCAAGAAAGTTAGTGAGACCTTCAAGGAACTTAAGGAGAACTCCAAGGAACTCAGTGAGAGTATCAACAGCATAAAAAAGGACCAGTCAGGCCCTGGCCGGTTTGGCTCAGCGGTTAGAGCATTGGCCTGCAGTCCAGAGAGACCTGGGTTCGGTTCCCGCTAAGAGCATGTATCTCGGTTGCAGTTTGTCCCCGGCCCTGGTTGGGTCATGCGGGTGGCAGCCACTCGATGTGTCCCTTTCACATCAATGTTTCTCTCTCTCCCTCCCACTCTATCTGAACAAAAAAAAAAATGGAAAAATGGATGCACTAACTGAAATAAAGAATAATTTACAGGGAATCAATAGTAAAGTAGGTGAAGCCGAGAAGCAAACCATTGTATTGGAATATAAGGAAGCAAAAAATACCCAATCAGAACAGCAAAAAGTAAAAAGAATCCAAAAAATGAAAATAGTGTAAGGAGTCTCTGGAACAACTTCAAGCATGCCAACATTCACATCTTGGGGGTGCCAGAAGGAGAAGAGAGAGCAAGAAATTGAAAATGTATTTGAAAAAATAATGACAGAAAACTTCCTTAACTTGGTGAAGGAAACAGACATACAAGTCCAGGAAGCACAGAGTCCCAAACAAGATGAACCCAAAGAGGCTCACAGCAAGACACAACATCATCAAAATACAAAAGGTTAAAGACAAAGATAGAATCTTAACAGCAGCAAGAGAAAAGCAGGTAGTTACCTACAAAGGAGCCCCCATAAGCCTGTCAGCAGATTTCTCAAAAGAAACTTTGCAGGCAAGAAAGGAGTGGCAGGAGATATTCAAAGTGATGAAAAACAATAACCTACAACCAAGATTACTCTATCCTGCAAAGCTATCATTTAGAATCAATGGACATATGAAGAGTTTCCCAGACAAGAAAAAGCTAAAGGAGTTCATCACCACCAAACCAGTATTATATGAAATGTTGAAGAACAAAAATATGAACAATTAAATGGCAATAACTACATATCTATCAACAATTGAATCTACAAACAAAATGAGCAAACAGAACAGAAACAGACTCATAGATACAGAGAACTTTTTGTTGCTTGGGGGAGGGGGTTGGGGGGATGTGTGAAGAAGATGAAGGAATTAAGAAGTACTGATGAACCTCAAAGGGAAAAGAGGAGGTGGGCTGGGAAGAGATAAACCAAAGAACTTATGTGCATATATGCATAACCAATGAACAGACAATAGTGTGGGGAAGGCAGGAGGGGGGCAAGATTGGGGAGGAGGGAGGTCAATGGGGGGAAAAAGGGGGGACATCTGTAATACATTCAACAATAAAGGTTAGTTAAAACAAAACAAAAAAAGAATAGCACACAAACTTTTGCAGGCACTCACTCACCTTGGCCTCTTGCAGAGGGAGGGCAGCTTGGTGGGACCCCAGAGTCAAACAGAGAGAGACTAAGTTAAGTGTCTTTGGGGTGAGGGCTGCAGGGACAGCTGCCAATGTCCCTGTATTGCGTTCCCCTCCTCCACAACCCATGGGCACCATCTTTCCTGGGTTGAGTACTCCCTGCACTGTGCATTAGTGTAGTGAGCTACACTAGCTCCACCCTGGTGACTCCTTAAGGCTCCACCCTACCCAACTCCCACATGGCCCAAGGCACTGTCAGCAGCAACCACCCTGAGCTCCTAAAAAATGCTCAAGGAAGAAACACTGTGTGGCTACATAGCTAGGGCCATCTTCCTGCACTGCAAACAGGTATTCACTTTCCTGTGTTGAGCCCTCCCTCCGTACAGCCAAATCTTAATCTTCATTAGCCTGGTGAACTCTACTAGCTCCACCCTGAAGGCTCCATGAAACCACGCTCCCACCACCACACAACATTCCACAGGCTCCAGGTGGGTGACAGCTGACCTTGGTGTACCCTGAAGCTTTTGCTGAGTGGCCTCAGGCCCAGTACTCGTGCTGAGTTTGAAACTGATTTAACCTGGTGCACACCACTTGGCCCACCCTGATGACTCACTAAGAACATAACTCATGCAAATCGTGTACTGCCTGATGCTGTTTCAGTGGCTGACACAGACAGGCAGCTGGTAGGCAGTGGCGGGTCTTGGGGTGCCTTGGGTCATTTGCTGACCTGCCAAAGGCCTGGTATGGGAAGCAGCAGGCCTAGGTTAGCAGTTTAGCTTTTCTCACATGTACCCAGGCTAAGCACAGGCACCTAGCAAATGCAGGTTGCTTTATAGTTCTTAACAGGTAGCCCCAGCTGGTCACAGGCAGCATCTGACATTAACCTGCACCAAAGTCCCTTCACAGAGGCCCCAGAACTAACAGAGCACACAGAGCTCCATCCAATAAACACTATAAGTGCCCACACCTAAAGGGAGGTCTCACCTGGCACCACAATGTGCTGGGGCAAATTCTACAATGTGAGGTCATCCCCTGCACAGATGCTCATACACTGGTCACGACCAATTTGCACAGCCAGCCAGCCAGCCTGAGGGACAACAGCACCCATGGATGTGGTAACAACAATCAAGGTTTAAATACAACAGGAGAGCAAACATAAACCACACAAGGAACACTCCTGGCTCAGGTGATAAGGGAGACTGCACCACTGGGCCCCACAGGACACCTACTACATTAGTCCACCCAACCAAGACTGGGAGACATAGCAGCTCTCCCTAATACATAGAAACAAACACAGAGAGGCAGACAAAATGGGAAAACAAAGAAACATGCCTCAAATGAAAGAACAGGAGAAATCTCCAAAAAAAGAGCTAAATGAAATGGAGGTAAGCAATTTACCAGATACAGACTTCAAAGTAATGGTTATAAGGAACTTAGTGAGAACTGCAACAAAGAGGTAACAAGCACAAAAAACACATAGAAAACATAAAAAAGAACCAGTCTGAAATAAAAAATAAAATAACTGAAATGAAGACACTAGAAGGAATAAACAGATTAGATAAAGCAGAGAACTAACATAGATACTTGGAAGACAAAGTACCAGAAACACCCATCAGAGCAGCAAAAAGAGAAAAGTTTTAAAAAATGAGGATAGTCTAAGGGACCTCTTGGACAGCATCAAATGTAACAACATCTACATCATAGAAACACCTATCAATAATCACTTTAAATGTAAATAGATTAAATGCTCCAATCAAAATCATAAAGTTGCTGAATGGATAAGAAAACAAGAACCATACATATGCTGTCTACAAAAGACCCACCTCAGAACAAAGGGTACATACAGACTGAAAGTAAAGAGATGGAGAAAAACATTTCTTGCAAATGGAGATGAAAAAGAGCTGGGATAACAATACTTATATCAGATAAAATACACTTAAAAAGGGCATAATAAGAGGAAAAAGAAGGACATTAGATAATGATAAAGAGTTCAATCCAACAAGATAATATAACCAGTATAGGAGTATCAAAATATATAAAGCAAATCTTTTTTTTAAAAATTTTTATTTATTTTTTTGTTACAGATGTTTCTCCTTTTTTTCCCCATTGGCACCCCCCTCCCCACTCCACCCCCGCCCTGTCCCCGGCTTTGTTGTCCATGTCTATTGGTTATGTATACATGCATATAAGTTCTGTGGTTTATCTCTTCCCAACCCCCCCACTCCCTCTTCTGAGGGATGTCAGTCTGTGCCCTACTTCCATATTTCTGGGTCTACCGTATTCCTCAGACTGTTATGTTCACTTTATTCTGTATATAAGTGAGATCATGTGGTATTTGTCTTTCTCTGCTTGGCTTGTTTCGCTTAGGATAATACTTTCCAGGTCCTTCCATGTCGTCTCAAAGGATAAGAGATCTTTCTTTCTTACAGCTGCGTAGTACTCCATTGTGTATATGTACCACTGCTTTTTTATCCATTTGTTTACTGATGGACACTTGGGCTGTTTCCAGATCTTAGCTATTGTAAATAGTGCTAAAGCAAATCTTGATGGACATAGAAGGAGAGACTGACAGTAACACAGTCACAGTAGAGGATTTTAACACCCCATTGATATCAATGGATAGATCTTCCAGACAGAATATTAACAAGGGAAAAACAGCCTTAAAGACACACTAAGTCTGGATTTACTTGGTATCTTCAGAGCATTTCCCTTCAAAGCAAAAAATACACATTCTTCTCAAGTGCACATGGGACATGTCTCAGACCACATGTTAGGACACAAAACAAGTCTCTACAAGTTCAAGAAGATTGAAAAAATACCAAGTGAGGCACCTTAAACCTTTTCATCATCACAACAATCTTAAAAGTAAGTAATATTATCTAGATTTTATAGGTGAGGAAACTGAGGCTTCAGAAAGGACAGTGTCTCACAAAAGGTTACCAGCATGTGCTTATTGTTTCATTGTCTATTGTGTTAACAACATAGCAAGTACAAAATCAAGGGCTATAACTATAAGATGTATAGGGTAAGGCAGGTAATGTAAATGTTGGGTATTCTGTGGTGAACCAGAGACCACATATCCTATTTAAAGGGAGCAGCTGCCAACTGCTGAAATACAGTCATGTGGTTCCAATATTGCCAGGTCTTCAGATTTTAGAAGAGAGGTTAGATGTCTCAAATTTTACTTTAAATGTGTGTTGTTTTTTTTATCCTCATCCGAGGGCATTTTTCAATATTTTGTTCAGATAGAGTGGGAGGGAGAGAGAGAGAGAGAAACATCGACGTGAAAGGGACACATCGAGTGGCTGCCACCCACACGACCCAACCAGGGCCGGGGACAAACTGCAACCGAGGTACGTGCCCTTAGCGGGAACCGAACCCGGGTCTCTCTGGACCGCAGGCCGATGCTCTAACCACAGAGCCAAACCGGCCAGGGCTTTAAATGTGTTTTTATTGAATTTTAAAGAGAGAGGAAAGGAGAGGGAGAGGTTAAGGAGGAAACACGGGTCAGCTGCCTCCTGCACGCCCCCTACTGGGAATCAAGCCTGCAACCCAGGCATGTGCCCTGACTGGAAATCGAACCCAGACCTCTCAGTGCATGGGACGATGCTCAATCCACTGAACCACACTGATGAGCTCAAATTTTATTTTAAATATTAGAATAATTTTATTTAAAATATTGGAATACTTTTTAAATGCTGGCAATTGATTCGAATATTTGAAAAACAGAGTTGGCTGGATTTGCTCTGCAGGATGACAGTTTGTAGATATAAGCTTTTTTTTAATTGACAGATTAGTGATCTAAGAATATACTGATACCTCAACTTCAATGTGACTTCTTCATGAACCAAAGTAATGGGGAATAGGGAGAAATCATAGCATCAGTATCAATCTCATTTTCCACTGAATATTCTATCAGAAGTGCGGTTTATTTCAGGTCCTGTGGTGAAGGTGTTAATAAATAGGCAAAGATTAAACAGTTCACCAGAAAAAAAGATAGACTTTGAATAATATTAAAACAAAAACAAATCTGTTTTTAGGTTATTGAAATTGACTATATTTGTGTGATGAAAAATCCGAATATAATTAATGCACACTGAGGCTTTTAAAATAATGGGGATGGGTTGGAGTTATTGATTGTAACTTTTAGAAAAAAGATATGACAATTTGAAAAAGAAATTTATGCTGTCATTTTTAACTTATAGCAAGCCATTTGAAAATACTGTACATGCTGCCCAGCCAGTGTGGCTCAGTGGATTGAGCGTTGCCCCATGGACTGAGAGGTCCTGGTTTGATTCCCAGTCAGGGCACATGTCGGGGTTGTGGGCTCAATCTCCAGTAGGGGGCGTCAGGAGGCAGCCGATTGATGTTTGTCTCTGACATTGATGTTTCTCTCTCTCTCTCTCTCACTTCCTCTCTTTTTAAATAAATAAATTAATTAAAAAATATTTAGAAAAGAAAATACTGTACATGCTTTGACAATAAACTAAGCTCTATTTATTTAAAATATGGTTTCATTGATTTTTTAAAGAGAGGTGAAGGGAAAGAGAGAGAGAAACATCAATAAGAGAGACACATTGATCGGCTGCCTCCTGCACACCCCCACTGGGGATTGAGTCTGCAACCCGGGCATGTGCCCTGACCAGGAACCAAACCAGCAGCCTCTTGGTCCATGGGTTGATGCTCAACCACTGAGCCACACTGGCTAGGCCAGTAAGTTAATTATTATTTAAAAGTTTCAATGAAATCATCAATGTGATACAGGAAAAAGAAATTTAGGTAAAATGAATTACTTTTCCTCACTGACATCAATTAAAAAGTTTCAAGATATCTTCCCACTGGGGGAAAAACATTCAATGACTATAATAAGATTTTAAAGAAGGTGAGATTAAGATAGTAGCCTTAAATTTGTGATATAACTAGTAATGTCATGGTAGAATGCTATTTGAACATGTTTAAAACTAATCAGGATTTCGCCCCCACCCCAAACTTTGTAGTTTGCTCTCATTTCTGCCTTATTTCAGATCAGAAGAATCTCTCCCGTATACATGTAGCTTGCAAATACTTTAAATCACAGCTTTGGGTTTTGTAAAAAAAGTAAGTAACCCAGTTAATTGATATTTATTTAAGTACTCCACTAACACTGCACTTATTTAAAATGATGGGAACCCATATTAAGTGATAAAGTGTTGATAAAGCTGGACAAAAGACTTAATCTCTTTGTCCCTGAGTTTATGTCTAGAATGAGGATGGCATTGTTATGAGAATTAAATCATGCAACATACTTGGCACACAGTAAGTGTTTAACAAATATCAGTTCTTATCATTATTATCCAATAAAACGGTTACTCACTCTTTTGTTGAGACAAATAACAGGCCACAGGCTGCAACCCAGAGTACAACAACAGCAGAGACAACCACACAGCAGCCATTTCACATTGACTGGGAGAGCCTTTTTCAAACACGCATTCACACGACCAATGCTGGTCTTAAATTCTTCCGGGGCCACCTATAACAAGGGCAGAAGTTGTAACAGTTTGTGGGTAACTTTCCACAATTTATCTCTAAACCTAAAGAAAATGTTTGTCTTATTCTAAGTATTTTAAGGAATTACACATTTAAATATATTTCCTCCCTACCTTCCCCAATAAATACGTATTATATATTCCTGGATGACATTAGAAAGCAAAACAATGTAATTTCATGTTTACAGAATTTTTTCTGATATTTAAAAACAATCTTCTGAAATTACCAATAATACAATGACAACAATAAAATTGGTGGTAAAGAATACCCATCAATAGCCCTGGCCGGTTTGGCTCAGCAGTTAGAGCATTGGCCTGCGGACCAGAGAGTCCCAGGTTCAGTTCCCGCTAGGAGCACATACCTCAGTTGCAGTTTGTCCCTGGCCCTGGTTGGGTTGTGCGGGAGGCAGCCACTTGATGTGTCCCTTTCACGTCGATGTTCTTCTCTCTCCCTCCCACTCTATCTGAACAAAAATGGAAAAATGTCCTCAGGTGAGGATAAAAAAGAATACCCATCAATGCTGTCTCAAAGGGTAATAGATTCTTCTTTTTTACAGCTGCATAGTATTCCTTCCTCTCTCCCTCTTCCTCTGTCTAGAGATAAATGCAAAAATGTCCTCGGGTGAGGATTAAAAAAAAAAGACAACTGTCAAACTTTACCACCTGGAAAATTCACAACATAATTTTCACACTTGCCTTGTTTCCATTGTTTGTAGGTAAAAGCTACACTAACAAAAGACTGTGGGGTGATCACATTCAAGAACTGGTCTTAGTATTCACATAAAAAGGACTCGTGATTGCTGTAAAGTTTAAAAGTTGAAAAGTCATTATACAAATTTAATATTTTAAATTACTACCTCCATTCCTGGAAGTGGTTATTTGTGCTTCTCTGTAAACAATAACAAAGTCAGTTCAAAGGCAACAGCATGAGACGCATAATTAGATTTATACCAAAAATTCTGCTTGAGGTTATACGATTCAAAGATATACTAAAGATGATTTAATTTCAGTGAAATCATATTTCTGAATCACGAAATTATTCCTTTTGATTTAGAAAGTTGTCAGACTGTAAAATCTATGGGAGAAAATCCAGCACCTGGCTGTGCAAGGAAGACTATGAAACTGTCAGGAAAAAGAAGCTATTGTAAAATAAAACCTCAAATAGCATGTTTGGTATAAAAAATATGGAGGTTTACAATTCTTCTAAGTAAAAATTAAACTATAGGAATCAACTTATTACATTTTAGTCTTTTAGTCAACACTACAAAATATATACCTATTAGCAGATGTTACAAAGATACATGACCACACAACTCAGCACCATCATTATTAAAACTTTAAGTAGTTATATTAGCTTTATTCACATCATTCATGCCAATTTTCTTCCTAATATATTAACTAACAAAAGTTGTGAAAATTATGAGGCTCAAACCTCGTTCGTTCTAGATGGTCGGCAATATGACCTAAAGGCAATTAGTGAGTAAAAAGAATTCCAGTTAAATGACTAAATTTCCAAGGTAAATTTGAAAAGAAATTCAGAGAACCGTGGATTATAGTGGAAAACATTAAACACTAACAGGCTAAACACATTAGACAAATCAAGATCTGAATTCTAGTAACTTATTAGCTATGAAAAATCCTAGGCAAATTCGTTTACTTTTTCTGAGTTTTAGTTTCCCAGCTATATAAAACGAGAGTAACAGTCTTTGTTTCATATACCTCACAGGGAATGGAAATCATACCTTAGAAAGAACCTCTTAACTATAATGCTTTGAAAAAGGAAGTCAGTGAATCATATTTCTGTCTAGATTTGGAGATTTTGCATGAAGTCTCACTCAAACAGCTTTGCTTCACATTTAATTATGCTACATTTTGAATTCAAATTCAATGCTCTTCAGTTCTTAACTTCTTCAGAGCAAAAAATATATTATATTTATTTTTAAAGAAATTTTTATAAGAATTTGAATTTATTTGAACCAAACTAATGACATGCCAGGAAGCAGGATGCTCCCAAAAGATGTTCTTTTTATTTTTATTTAAAAACATTTTGTTTTCCTTATTGACTTCTTTTAGAGAGAGAGGAAGGGAGAGGGATAGAAACATCAATGAGAGAGACCATCGATGGGCAGCCTCCTGCATGCCCCCCACTGGGGATCGGGCCCACAACCTGGCATGTGCTCTGACCGGGAATTGAACTGGTGACCTCTTGGTGCATGGGTCGACGCTCAACCACTGAGCCACACTGGCTGGGCAAAAGATGTTCTTTTTAAAAACAAGGTGCCAAGTTGCCATCTTAAGATTTACCTCTCAAACAGTAATATTCAACCTCTTTTTTTCCTAGCATATTAATATATTTCACTTCAATCTGTAATATAATATTACTACCCATTCTTTACAAATTGTGTATCCAGAGACAAAAACACACTTTTAAAACATGGCAAATTTTGATATAAACGCAAGTAAATCATAAAATTATTAAAACTTTCTGTTACTGGCAATGTCGGCTCTTGGTTCTTGCGTCTGGAAAAGAAAGAATTCAGAGCCAAGAACTCTAGCTCAAGAGAGTTTATTTAGTATACAAAGTGAAAGTACACTCGAGGAGGAGATTCGAGTGTGCTGCTCAGAGAGCTGCCTTGACCTTTTAGAAAGAAAGTCACAGAGGCAGAAGTGAGCCAGCTGGGCTGCATGGACTCAGGAAACAAGTTACAGGGGCAAAAGTAGGGCCCTTGGAAACAGGTTCAGGGGGCTCGCCCTGGATGAATTACCACTGCCTGCTGCTCTCCTGGTTGCAAGTTGCCTGAAGAAAGAAGCACAGGCGTACTCTAGAGACAGAGAGAACATGCACTGGGTCCTGTCTTCAGGGTGATCTGTTTTGTAAAGGCAGGAATTTTAGGGGAGGTCTGAGGGGAGGATCTCAAGAGAATATTAATCAGCTTTCCTGGTGTGTCCTTTCAAGGTCATGGTCTCTATTTATTGGTAGGCACTGGGGCGGGGCGAGGGGGGTCATTAGTCATTGCATCTGGTCCCGCTGTCAGCCATGTTGTTGCTTCATCTGGTTTTGCTGTTTTTCTGGGCCCTGACTGTAACTGAGGTCTAGATGTTATCTCTAGCTTTACCGAAACTCTGAGTTTTGTTGACCAGGGGCTTTGTTCCAAAGAGTATTTGATGCTGATCAGAATCTCACTGTCTTGAGGGCTTAAGGCTTAAAGGAGTGGACGTGCAAGGAAGAAGGTGCGGGTGAGTCAGGGTGCTGGACAAGGCCAGTTTGAATTAGCTATGTGTCTCAGTTTCCCCATTCTGCTTGCCAAGGAATTTTCCTAGCTTCTTGCCATCCTGCCTCATTTTCATTTATAAATTTAAGTGCTTGTAATTAGAATTTAAAATTTTATTTTAAAAGTACATTTTTAGCCTGGCCAGTGTAGCTGAGTTGGTTGAGTGTCGTCCCATGCACCAAGAGTTTGCCAGTTCAATTCCTGGTCAGGGCACATGCCTGGGTTTCAGGCTTGATCCTTAGTGGGGGACATACAGGAGGAAGCTGACTGATGTTTCGTTCTCACATCGATGTTTTTATCTCTCTCTCTCCCTCTCTTTCTCTAAAAAATCAATAAAAATATTTAAATACATAAACTGTAACATTTTATTAATCGATGTTACCTCAACAAATTCAAGGCTGGAATTTGGAACAGAGTATTTTCATTTGGTTCATTAAAATTATAAGGCCATAAAACAGTTAATACAAAAAGCTATGGTTCTATTTATATGTACATTAGAAAGAACTTCCAGGTGTTCCTATAAATCCTCAGTGTATTGTTTCACAGTACTAACTTAATGCCCATGTAACTCTGGGCAAAGTTTTACATTGTTAAACTATCACTGTTCTCTTGGGAACTGAACTCTTTCCTCTGAAGCTTTGGATTTGACATTGCATTTGACTTTTTATGTAGTAATTGATATGTTCCAGGGCAATGATGGATTGGAATCTACCTCAAATCCAAGCATAATGAGTACATTTTGTTATATACTTATCACCAACTCCTATTCAAGAAGAGTACCAGACTCATTTTGCTAAACTAACTTCAAAGAGTAGAAGTACATGAACCTCAACTAATTTTCAAAATTATTTTTATTTCTGCAAATGTTGAATATTTTTTACAGTTTAAAAAATGATTTGTTTTGAAGTTAACATCGACAAATCTTAAAACTGAAAAGGCAAATACGTGAAGGAACTAAAAGTGTAAATAAGGTATTTGGGAAGTGAAGACTGGAAATTTTCTCACTCAGCACCCAACCCCCTTCCCCTATGACAGCTGTCAGTCTGTTCTTTGCAGCTATGAGTCTGTTTCTATTTTGTTTGTTTATTTTGTTCATCAGATTCCACATATAAGTGAAATCATAGTGGGTTAGGTGAAATAGGTGAAGGGATTAAGCAAAGGAAAACAAACTCACAGACACAGACAACAATATGGTGATTACCAGAGGGAAAGGGGGTGAAGGGAGGTAGAAAAGGGTAAAGGGGGGACAAATGGTAATGGAAGGAGACTTGACTTGAGGTGGTGAATACGCAGTACAATATACAGATGATGTATTATACAATTGTACACCTGGAATCTATATAATTTTATTAACCAATGTCATCCCAATAAATTCAGTTTTTAAAAAAGACTAGAAGCTTAGTTACATTAAATTCAGAAAAACTTTTATACTCTTTCTGTACATACTTTAAAAAAATGAATCAGAATAGTCACATTTAGAACACTTTCTTTTATTGGTCAATATTTTTAGATAGGTAGAACCTGATCCTAAGCCTAATGTGGTCTTGATTCTGGAAATTAAATATTTTTAAAACTGCCTTGATGAAAAGACACCTTTTAAAAAATAGACACTCCCTAAGGTCTTTTGTTTGCATGGTCACACATTGATGCTTAGATGTTCCAGTGTCTAATGTGGCTACAGTAGTCTTGGTAACCAAAGTCATTTTTTTCCCTTCATCTTTAGAAACCTACCCAGGAACACCACATCCCAAAGATCTCGAGCTACTGTGTATGAATGAACATTCCCTTTTGTTTCATACCTGAATGCTGTACATCTATTTTGGATTGTGTATTGTGTTTGTGTATTTAAGCATTGATTCACAGTGACTTCTCATCTTATGAAACTGATTAGCATTGAACACAAACTGTAAATAGAAAGAAATGGCTGAAAGAGCAAACAATAAAAATAAAACATCAGAAATTAATGACCTAAATGAAAACAGTTACAGTTACCAGGGTTGAGAAAAACGGCAAAACTGTAAAAAACAAACCAATAAGTAAATAATGGCTGGCATTAATGGACAATGAACAAAATAACTGGTCACAGCCCCAGCCTTCACTAGCTAACGACACAGTCTCCAAGTTATTAGATTTCATTACCAGTGAGTCAAACATTTTTCATAACACTGAATAAGTCATAAAACAATGTTTGTAGAATCGAAAAGTTCAAAGCAAACTCTCACTTACCTTCCCTGTTAGAACTGAGGGAAATTCAGTATCAAACTTGTTGCTCAAGCCAAACCTTAAAAACAAACACAGAACAAAATATATTCTACCCAGCATATTTAACTCTCTCCCATTAAAAAAAATTTACAAAGCCATGCATTTTTCTTTTGATGTTGTGATTTTAAAACATGTCCTAAAAATATTTTTATGATATTTTTAGAAAATAAATCTTTGACTATTAATCCAAATGCACAGTAAAAGAAACTAACTAAATCAATGATATGGGATTAAAAATAATAAATTAGAGAAACACTGATACAGAGCTAGAAATATAATTTTTGACTGAAATGTTTCTGTTAAAACCCATTTTGGTTGATAATTTTGGGGATTGACTGATTAGCTGTATGTGAGAGTGGGTTTTACTATTCTACTTTTTTTATATATATATAAAAATTTCATAATAAAACCTTTGGAACCATAGACTTTGACAACTTATGATCAGTAACTATTCAGAAACTCAAAGGTCAATTCTTATCAATGGCTTTTATGTATATAGTCAACTCATTTTAAGAAAACAGATCCCAGCCTTGAAAACACAAGAAAGAATTCTCATAATGATTCCTTCCTTTCCAGTGCCACTGCTATGTTGGCTCTCGTATTTGCTCATGCGAGTCTTCTCCCTAGTTGTTTAAAAATATGTTTTCATTGATTTTTTAGAGGGAGAGGAAGGGAGAGAGAGATAGAAACATCGATGGGCGAGAGAAACATTAGTCGGCTGCCTCCAGCACGTTCCCTACTGGGGATCAAGCCTGCAACCCGGGCATGTGCCCTGACCAGGAATCAAACCAGGACCTCAGTCCATGGGATGATGTTTAGTCCACTGAGCCACACCAGCCAGATCCTCTCCCTAGTTTAAATCCTATGCAGACTTCAAGGCTCGAGTCAAGTGCTAATGCCTTGAATGCTCAAGCCTTTATGGATTCCCCCTTTCTCTGAACACTCACAGCCACTTTTTTTTTTTATCCTCACCCAAGGACATTTTTCTATTTTTTGTATTTTTTGTTCAGACAGAGCGGGAGGGAGAGAGAGGGAGGGAGAGAGAGAGAGAGAGAGAGAGAGAGAGAGAGAGAGAGGGAAAGAGAAACATTAATGTGAAAGGGACACATTGAGTGGCTGCCACCCGCATGACCAACCAGGGCCTGGGACAAACTGCAACCGAGGTACATGCCTTTAGTGGGAACTGAACCCGGGTCTCTCTGGACCACAGGCCAATGTTCTAAACGCTGAGCCAAACCGGCCAGGGCTCACAGCCACTTCTAATGTGCACTGCACAATTCAACAGTTAATACATTTATTTTTATTCTTTGCTGTTTCACATAAATATCTTAAAGGTAATTTTCCTGTTAGTTTTTTAAAGTAAGGCCTGTACTTTGTTTTTTTGTATTCTTCACCAAGTAGCCCAGTGCTCAAGTTCTCAGGAAATAGTTGCTATATTCACATTACTAATTTTTTACTTTACTATAAAAAGGGATTGGTTTTTCTGAAATATAAAAAGTATATTAGAAATGATAAGGAAAGTATCATTTTAATTCTTAAAATACTCCTTTGTGGCCTATATACATCTACTTCAAAATGATATAAACACAGGCAAACCAGGCCCAATATACTTTCATAATTTTGGCTTAAAGGCAGTAGCAGTCCTGTTCTTGCCTACTGGGGATTTCTTCCTTAACTTTCTCTATTAGAGACTTAGCACTTAAAAAGACTACTTAAATCATCTTAAGCACATATCACTTAGTAGCTATTAAAATTTTTTTGAAATGGCTGCTGCTGAATAAAAACCTCACCTATTTCATAAACAAACCATTAAACTAAGAACTGTGAGTCCACAGAGGTTAGAGAAACTCATCTACCCATTACTGATCAGTGATAGACATTAGCCAAGATGTGGGGTTCTTTAGCATTAGACAAACAGGCACTTGGGAACTGTTCATGCTGTCAGTTTATTGGCTTCATTAAATATACAGCCTACTGCCCAGCTAGTGTGGCTCAGTGCTTGAACATTGACCCATGCACCAAGAGATCAACGGTTCAATTCCCAGCAGGGGGCGTGCAGCAGACAGCTTATCAATGTTGATGTTTCTCCAAGTTTCTTTCTCTCAAATTAATAAAAAACATATTTAAAAAATATAGAGCCTATTACGTGTTTGAGGTGGACTAAACTGGTGGTTCCTAACAATTGTATTTTATTTGTCAAATGTCTTCAATGCTCCAAATTTTAATTTCTTAGACAATTCTTTAGAGTAAAGGAAATTAAGGCAAAGAAGAATGGGTCCTCTTAGATGCTCTTCCTTCTTTTCTCCCTCCCTATACATACCCTCACTGTTTATAATCTTCTGAAAATGACTATATATCAGCCCTTGAAAACCTTGCACAAATTAAAGTTCATGTATTCAGGTTGTTTAAGAAAACAAATCAAAGCATAGTAAAATTCTGCCAACAAAAAACATAATTTAACTAGAAAACTATGCACTTCTAGTAACACTGATTCTAAACTGTGCACTGAACTTTATTTACTCTACCAAGGAAAAGGAAAATCTGTGCCATACGAATTCAAAAAGATTTTCAAAAAAATATTGTTCAATCTCTTTCATCTTTCATATGGAAACAAATCGTGTCTTGCCACACTGTAAAATGTCGAGTGTTACCATAGCTTCAGTATTCTCAAAGCCTAAAATCCTACAAATATTTACCTTATACAAACACAAAATAACAATGCATCACTGTAATTCCTCAAAGACAGCTGTTAACAGAAAAGTCATTCTGTTCACTAATTTGAGAATTATTAATATTTCTAGTGCCCTCTAAGTTTTTGCAGAAATGCACTGGCAAATTTGGCCTTTTTCAATTCTATATGTAATAACTTCAGCTCTTTTAGATTAATTTTAATGAGACAATTTTATAAATACCTGAGAATTGATAACCTATCATCTCTCCTAACTTCTATACAGGTATACTATCAAGGCTAAACATCTACATATTTTAAATACTATAAAGAGTGCGGTAATGTTAACAAATAGGGAAAAAAATATCATGAGATAGAATTTTCCTTGTATTTCAATATATTGGATCCAAATAGTTATCCTAAAAATATCAAGAAGAAAAGTAATAGATACTAAATTATATCTCCCAGATGTAGAATATTTCTGAAACGCTAATACTTCCAAGAAACAATTATTTCTGTTTCTAGAACCTCAAATTGGTGGTAATTTAGCCATATCTTCGTGGAAATTTGGAAAAAGATCACCGAAAGTCCATTTATGATCATCACCACATAATTGGAATTACAATTAGTGTGTTTAGGTCATTGTACTTCTTAAGAAATTATAATTAATTGCATATTAAAAGATTAATATCTTGTTAAAGTAACTAGAAAGTCAATATATTAGGAATATACAAGTAGACAGGCATTCTGACATAGAAGGGCTTGCTTAACAAAGCTTTCAGAGGTAAAACCATTCCATAGCCCCCTCATCACTGGTAATATTATTATATCCATATATACCTCTGCTCAGAAACACAAATATTCTCTAAAGCATGATTCAACTATTATTTGTTGAAGGCCTATGATATAGTATGCACTATGGTGTTACTAAAGTGAACCAATATTCATTCAACTCAGTTTTATTGAGTGCATACTCTAGGGCAGACAATGAGAATTCTGGGAGAACCATAAATTGTTCCTGCCTTTGCAGCTTACAACTTAGTCGGGGTAGAGAAGACTTGCAGGAGTTGGTGACATATGGAGGGCTGGGGTGAAGGCAGTGTGTACTAGATTACTATATGATGGCCCCATCTTAGAGGCAACGAGATAAGAAACAGCATGCTATGAACCGGAAAATATAAGCAATAAGGGGAAATGTCAGGAGATTAGGCTGATATATCGGCAGGGTCCAGTTGTATATGCCATGTTATGAAGCTTAGATTCTATGCTGCAGGTAAAAGGAAAACAACAGGTTTAAGCAGGAAAGTGGTGTCTTAATCTACCAGCAGTCTGAGGATAGCTGTGAAGATGACAAACATGAAGGCAAGATGACTAGTTAGTGTGATGAAAGAGCCCTGAATCAGGGAAGTGGTGATAGGGAGGAGAATAATACAAGTTTGGGTCATATATTGTTAATATGTGCTGACTGCTTAGCTGTGAAAATTGTGAGTGGGAAAGAAGAGCCAAGGATGAATAACAAGATCAGTAGAGGTACATTCAACTGAGATGGAAAATACAGAAATAGATGGATTTTTTTGAGGGGTTGGGATAAGGGTGTGAGGGTGTGTGTGTGGGGGGGTGGAGAATGAGTTCTATATTCCTTATGTTGAATTTAAGATAACAGAGGGCCATAAGGTGAGGAAAACGAAATAAGAGTCTGAGCAGGGTCTGGTACAGAGTTACATATTTGGGAGACATCAGATAATTGAAACTGTGACAGTCAAGATGAGATCATCTAGGGAGAGCAAAGAGTGAGAAAAATAGTAGGCTGAGAACAAAACCCTGGGGATCACTGGTAGTCAAGGGTCAAGAGAGCAAGAGCCAGTTGGTGTGGCTCACTGGTTGAATGTCGACCCATGCACCAAGAGGTCGCCGGTTTGATTCCCAGTCAGGACACATGCCCAGGCTGTGGGCCAGATCCCCAGTGGGAGGCATGCAGGAGGCAGCTGATGGATATTTCTCTCTCATCGATGTTTCTATTTCCCTCTCCCTTCCTCTCTCTCTCAAATCAATTAAGAAATAAATTTTTAAAAAAAGAGAGGAAGAGAAGCTCATGAATGAGACAGTTAAGATACAGCTAGAAAAACACAAGGAGAACAAGGACAGTGAAATGGCCAAGGAATTTCTGGATTTATTTGGCTGGATAATGATTTTTTAAATCAGAATTTAAATACCTTTAAGCAAAACATATACTTTCCAGTTCAAGTAAAGCCCCATCATTACTCATGCTGAATTATTTTCTGTGACCTACCTTGCCTTTGAAGGCCTGTGCGTTTGTGACCTCCAGAGTAGAAGCCTCCAAGAAAGAGGGAGTCATTATAAATATGTTATGTGCAGCCATGAGGATCAGAAAGATAAGGAATAAAGGATGCCCACTAATTTAGCAACAACAGGGTCATGGTGATTTTAAGGTCAGTTTACCTGTGGTCATGGTGGCACAATCCGGATTACTGAGGGGGTGAAGAGAAAATAAATATGGTGACTGTAGCTACTCTTAAAAAACTTGGAGGAGGAAGGAAGACAGACTAGACAGTAGCTAGAGGGGAATGTAGGTCCAGGAAGGCTTTAATTTTATTTTGTTTTTAGAGGATTATACTCTTAATATGTTTACAAGACGAGCCAATAGAGATGCAGAGAGGGGTAATATGAGGTAGACTGGGGTTGCCCGATGGAGCATGATCTGAGAGGAGGCTGCATGAGAAGGGTTTGGAAGGCACAAGTAGAGGGATGATCTTTGGGAAGTGGAGAGACTCCTTGACCTCAGAGGTTGGAGGAAGAGAGCACAGGAATTCAGACCTAATTAAGATCCAATGCAGGTTTTTCAGCAGGAAAGTGACATAATTAAACTGTGTTTTAAGAAAATTAGTTTGGCACAAGCACGCAGGATAGATTGAAGTGGGGAGAGGTGGCTGTCTGTGGCAATAATTCAAGCAGGAGATAATGGCAACCCAAACTAGAGTGGTGCCAATAAAAACAAAGTTTTAAAAATCTAATAGACATTTCAAAATGCATGATGATATACTTCTGGAACAGACTGGCATAAGACAATTCAAAGAGAAGGAAGAGGTAAAATGAATTAAGGATTGGAAATATTACTCTGGAAAATTAGAATGGTGGTATCAGGGTCAGAAATGGGGCCACTGGAATGCACAGCCAATATGGGAAGAGATAATGCTGGGTTTACAATATACTGAGTTTCTGGTGATGGTTCTCAAAGTTTAAACTTTGAAAAGAAAAGAAATCTATAGAATAGATGACTGCACAGAGAATGGGAAAAAAAAAGAGGTGGGAGCGAATAAGAAATATTTCATTTAGATAGAGCAACTCAAACACTCTTATGCCAGAAAAAAAAATTAAACAGAAGCTGATATTTTCGATGTCTCATAATTAGATGAACTATTTCCTAAGGATGTTGCTTTACCTGATATAAGGAAAGTTTTCCTACCATTGACAGACCAGTGTCTCAGATCAAGTAAAACTTTCTCTTAAACATTGAATATTTTTTCAAAGCTCAGACATTTGACATCAAATGATGAGAGAATGTGTTCCATATAAAGTAATTTTCCAAACTATATGCATTGGTTAGCAATTCAATTAGTGGTTTGTTGCTTTTCAGGTTTTGGCTTTAATGAATACCAACATTTTCACTATTTCACAGTCCTAATTCAGACTCTTTAAGGTGGGAGGGGTATTATACCGATGACAAGGACTGGCGCAAGGCAAATGTCAGTGCTTTTCTTTTAATTACAAATAGGTTTGTAAATAATTCACCATGATTGTGTGAAGAGTAGAATGGAACCACAAATAAGTTTCAAGAAACTTAAATTCTGTTTTCTTGCTCCTTGTCTGTTTTGTGAATTTCAGAAAATAATGAGGGGGAGGGTTGCTGGGACATAAAATATAGTCTGGAATAAAACCCCCTTTTCTGTTCTGTCATGTTAAATAACCTGCATGAAAGTAACTTCTTTATGCCAAAATCATAATTAGTTTGGGTAAAAACATGTCTCCCTAGTGATTAAAGGGATGGAAGTAAAACAGTGCAGAAAGGTGGCATCTGGTCATTGTAGTCTATCGATAACATTCTTTGAAAAAGAAATGCTGTTAAAACTGCGTAACCAAAAAGCAGGTCTAAAAATCTCCCCAAACTTATCCTGTATTTAAAAATCTTTTTTAATACATTTCATGGAAAGATCACAAAAGTATATTACAAAGAAAATACTGAACATGTTAAAATAAAAACCTAACATGATGGCCCTGGCCAATGTGCCTCAGTTGGTTGGAGCACCGTCCTGTGCACTGAAGGTTCAGGGGTTTGATTGCTGGTCCGGGTACATGCCTGGGTTGCAAGTTCTATCCCTGGTTGGGGCATGTGCGAGAGGCATCCGATCGATGTTTCTCTTACATCTATGTTCATCTGTTTGTCTCTTTCTCCAAACAGTAAAGTATATCCTCAAGTGAGGATTTAAAAAAAAAAAAAAAAGCTAACAGCCCGGCCGGTGTGGCTCAGTGGATTGAACATCCTCTCATGGACTGAGAGGTCCCAGTTTGATTCCTCGTCAGGGTCCATGCCTGGTTTTCAGGATCGATCTCCAGTGGGGGATGTGCAGGAGGTAGCCAACCTATGTATTTCTCTCACATTGATGTTTCTCTCTAAAAGATCAATAAAAACATATTTGAAAAAAGCTAACATAATGGGGGGAGGTGGTGCATATTATACTATTTCAGATAATATAAACTCATTTGAAAATCAAAGGGGTTAAGGGAGTCATTATCAAAATTAGAGGGAGTATGCGTCGATAGTAAACAAAAAAGTTCAGTTATGAAAATGCAATAAAAAATAGCATAGTTAAGAGGATGAACATAACATATTACTCAGAATTTCAAGTATTGCCCAGCTGGTGTGGCTCAGTGGTTGAGCATTGACCCATGCCCCAGAGGTCGCCAGTTCCATTCCTGGTCAGGGCACAAGCCCATATTGTGGGCCAAATCCCCAGTGGGGGGCATGTAGAAGGCGGCAAATTGATGTTCTTTCTCACTGATGTTTCTATCTCTCTCTCCCTCTCCCTTCCTCTCTCTCTAAACCTCTCTCAATAAAGAAAAAAAAAATCAAGTATTTACAGCCCAAGCACATAAAAATGAGAATGCAGTCTTCAAAGCCCAGAGAACCACTATAATTTTCTTTTGTTTTGCAAGTCCTCTGCTATGAGATCCCCCCATTTTATTTTCTCAAATATTATCCAAAATTTCAATTAAAAAAACTCACTGTGTATAAGTTTTCAAGAAATCATCCATGGCTTTTGGGGGACTAATTTCCATATACATTTAATGTTTGTATATCTAATATTCAGGCATACAAAATCTCCTGCAAATATGTTAAATTATGTCAGAGGTAAAGGTGTTTAGAAACCATCTATCTAAAACCTGTGATTTTACAGATGGAGAAGTAAAAGCACAAAAATGGTTAGTAACCTAACCAAGGTCACAAGCCTAGAAAGAAGCAAAGCTGAGATTAACAACCAAGGCTCATCACTTTCAATCCATTACTTTTTCTACTTTTCATAGCTACCTTTCAACCTGAACCTCCAATTGTGTCATATTTAGGGAAAGTCAGAGTGAGGGTGATCAAGACATGGAAAAGGATAAATGTATTCATTCATCTAGGGTTGGATAGGAAGAATGGATAGATGATTATGCAGGTGGGTGGGAACTCTATAATATTATTCACAAACTACATCATATTTCTGTTTTGAAGAAACCCAAGAGAGGTCTTGTCAAATGTCACAGCAGTCACCGTATTCCACCAGACACCGATCTTAGCAAACAATCTTGTGATGTACATCCTGCAGTTGAAAGAGTAGTCACTTGCAGCATACACACAGAAGCAAGGACACTCACCCTTACTCAAATCCTTCTGACTCCCAAACCCTTCATGTCCCTGTCCTTTGCTCACTGTTTACCTGGCGTTGGTGCATCACGTTTGCATTCGCACTTCCTCTACACCTCCCTCCCTCGATTTCTCCATTTACATCAGGTGTCGTTTCTTCGCTGTCTGCTTCAGTGAGCCCTCCCCCCACTTCACCTGCCCCTTGACCACTATGTCATCTCTCTGTCACCAAGTCTCAGGCTTTAACAACCCCGTCACCCCCTGTCGCTTACACGGTGATGTGTCCGGCGCCCCTCACCAGGACAGGGTCGGGGGCATATCGCCGCAGATGCTCCTCGCTCACCACCCGAGGCGGTGGCGGCGTCTCCTCCTCCTGCTCCTTTTCTTCCTCTTGCTCTTCTTCTTCTTGCTCTTGTTCTTCTTCTTCCTCCTCCTCCTCCTCCTCCTCTTCCTCCTCCAAATCTTCCTCGTCATCGTCGGGCCCCGAGACCGACGACGACGACGACGGCGACGACGACGTTGCCGCTTCTTCCTCCTCCTCCAGTTCCGAGATAGTGTCGAACTCCGCCATGTTGGGCAGCAGGATGCTCATCACGTGACCCCCCGGTCGCCGCCACCCTCACGCAGAGCGGTTGGAACCCGCCGAGATGCTGGAAGAGCAGGGGAACGAAATGCAGAGCCGGAGTACCGTGGGGACAGGGTTTCGGGAGGTGCGCCTGCGTGCTGGGGCGGCCGGGATGGGGGTTTGGAGGCGGGGGCACGACGGACACCGAGCCAAGCGGTCTACGCTTGCGCAGCTCGGAGCGAAGAGGGGCGTTGGAGGTGGACTCCGCGGAATCGCGGGGGTCCGCCGTGCGGGTGCTGATTGTAACACTGCCTTTCGGTCTTCTGCTGCCTGTGTGCCGGGGACTCATCTTCTGGTTTCACTTCCCATTAATTCATAGTGACTATGATGACCCACTCCCACCACCCTACGGTGGGAAAAGCATATTCTACAAAAGTGAGGTTCGAGCTGTACCCCAAATGTCTCAAGGTAGATACCAGTTCGTTATGTTTGTTCCCCATGGCAGTTTAAAACATTTTCCCATCAAAACTTTGCCACACTCTACAAGGCATTTTATTCACACTTTACCAAACAAGAAACTTTCTATCACTACTTGTATTCCTACTGTGTCATACAGGGAACTTTCTAAGCTACACACTCAAATGTCCATATCTCATTTAATATTTCATAGGCTTAGGAAATATGTACCATAATTATCTCATTTACAGATGGAAAACCTAGATGCAGAGAGCATAAGTAACTTTCCCAAGGTCGTGGATGTACTAAATGGCAGTTCCAATTGTAAATTTAGGGGTCTCTTCTAATTTCAGAAGCCCAGCGCTATTCACCACAGCACTGAAATTGTTCTGATAGGCTTTGCAGAGTAGTGCTTCTTGGACTGCTTCTTCAAAGGTGTTTGAATTTTGAAGCTTTTTTGCAGAGGTGGTTGAGGGAAATGTGGAAATGCAAGGAGCAGTCCAGTTTAAGGAAACATTAATTAATGTCATCCATTTTCCAGAGACTGAGATACACTCTTTCACATACAGTATCTCAGTTAATCCTTAATCAGTCCCATCAGGTAAGCATCATTGTATCTATTTTATACTTGGCCCCACAGAGTCTCAGGAAGCTTAAGTAATTCATTAAGGGCTGTAGTTACCTTTTGTCCAAAATTTTTATTTCAAATATTCTATCTTCACACCCACTAAAATGGTGTACAGATCACATATTTTCAGTTTCCAATCCATGTCTCAAACTGTTTCATACTTCCATGTCATAAATCATGGATTTTTAAGACAGTGAAGTCACATACCTGCTAAGTAATAAAAAATTCTATAATTCAAGTACTCAATATTAACTTCACTGCTCTGTCTGCTACACCACAGTCGTATCCCAATTAGATGGTGAGACTGGAAAAACAGACATAGCCACGCAGGAAAGCAGCATAAAACAAAGTCCTTATGATGTACGAAGCAGGAAAAAATGAGTTTTATAAAAGGCATTGATCAAACCATTATCATTACTGAAGAGTTTGTGTTATTAAAATGAAAAAAAAAAAAGTTGTATTGCACCCAAAAGCTTGATTATTTAACAACTTTAAAACTAAGATGTCGCTCTGGCCGATTTGGTTCAGCGGTTAGAGCGTTGGCCTGCTGTCTAGAGAGACCCAGATTCCTTCCTGCTAAGGGCACATACCCTGGTTGCAGTTTTTCCCTGGCCCTGGTTGGGTCATCACTCGATGTGTCCCTTTCACTTCGACATTTCTCTCTCTCTCTCCCTCCCACTCTATCTGAACAAAAAATGGAAAAATGTCCTCTGGTGAGGATAAAAACAAATTAATAAATAAATTGTAAGCTCAGCCAATGTAGCTCAATTGGTTGGATGCTGTCCTGTGCATGGAAGGGTTGCCAGTTCAATTCCCAGTCAGGGCATATTCCTAGGTTACATGTTTGAGCCCCATTAAGGGTGCATGTGGAAAGCAGCCAATCAGTGTTTCTCTTTCACATCATGTTTCTCTCTCTCTCTCAAAATCAACAAATATATATTTTTAAAATAGTTGTAACATTTTATTAATGCCGCCCCCAAAAATTCAATAAAAAATTGCTGTTTACCCTCCAGGAAAAAAAATAAATTGTAGTAGCATTATCAATAAACAACAAAATTTACTTTTTTTTAAAATAGTATAGAGAATTTTATCTACTAGCTACAAATTATAATTAAACATGGAACCATAAAATATTTTATAACATTCTTCTGGCAAGACATACATGATATAGCTGCCTTTCTTGTGTATTAATAAATAATATGTCCTATTTCATTTATGGAACTGACATACTTTAGACTTAAAATCAAATTAATATTCTGCACCAGTTCTTTTCTTTCAAAAAACAAAAAACGCCATAAGCGATACTATAATTTTAAAAAAATAATTTATGGATAATCTTATATTATCCATAAAGTCCCACTAAGTTAAGGTCTAGAGTGAACTATTTTCCTGGTTACTACTTAAATGATAGTTTCTCTTTTTCATCACTCAGGATTATGCTAGGAGGAGATACTTGAAGGAAAGAAAGGAAGAATATAAGTGAAGAAATGATGGCTGTGGGGGCTAGGAAGGAAAGACAAAGAGGAGGAAATTCGACTGTGAAAATGGAGAGGCTTGTGACATTTAGCCAAATGTCAAAAGGACAAAGCAGTTCAGAAGGGTACTCTGCTTGAAGAAACTAGTATAGGCAAATCTGCTCATCTGTTTGCCTGTGTAGACTGTGCTGAAAAGGCATATATGATTCTTTTTTTTAAAATCCTCACCCAAGGATTTTTTTACATGTACCTTCAACAGAGTGTGAGGGGGAGAAAGAGAGAGAGAGAGAGAAACATCACTGTGAGAGAGACACATCGATTGGTTACCTCCCACACGATCCTTGGGGCTGGGGACAAACCATAACCGAGGTACGTGCCTTTGGCTGGAATCGAACCCAGGACTCTCTGGTCCACAGGCCGACACTCTAACTGCTGAGCCAAACCGGCCAGGGCAAGGCATATATGATTCTAAAGGTAATTTGTTTTGCTGAACTGTAGGAGAACTTGGAATTGGGCGGGATGAGAAAAATACATTTTGCTAGTAAACACAAGAAATATAACATGATTTTAAAATGGTAATTTAGCAACCTTCAAGAATAGTAAAACTAGGGGTGGATGTAAAATAAAGTAGGCTGTATAAACTTCTGCCTGACACGCTGAGGGGGGTGGGTAATTCTTTCCATCTGATGCATAGGGACCTGAGACAAGAGGCCACAGGTTTAACTATCTGCGGGCATTTCAATTTGAAAATAACTGAAAGAAAGTATAACATTTCTTTTCAATGTTCATAAATAAAATTTTATTGGAACATAGCTACACCCATTTATGTATTGTCTGTGGCTATTTTCGCATTACAACAACAGAGCTGAATAGTTGTCACACAAATCATATTACCCACAAAAACGAAAATATTTACAATCTGACCCTTTATAGGAAGAAAAGAAAAAAAAAAAAGCCAAACCCTACACTAGGCAGGTTCCTAGTTAAATTTCTCTCCTGTCCTTACCAACAATTTTATCAGTTGGTCCTGCCTTCAAGGGGTCTTTATGAATAAAATGTCCAGTGGTACAGTTTGCCACAAGTGCTCAGTTAATGACATGAGGGTTTTGCTTTGATGAATATCAGGGTGCATATATTCTCCTGAATTGGTGTTTCAAGATTCTTATGATATATTCCCGTAAGTGGGATCAGTGGATCAAAAGAGAGTTCGATTTTTAATTTTTTGAGGAAACTCCACACTGTTTTCCATAGTGGCTGCACCAGTCTGCATTCCCACCAGCAGTGTGCTAGAGTCCCCTTTTCTCCACAAACAATTCAATAAAAAAATGGAGCGAGGACCTTAGTAGCTGCTTCTCCAAAGTGGACATACTGATGGCCAATAGACATATGAAAAGACGCTCAATGTCACTAATTGTCAAAGAAATGTTAATCAAAACTGCAATGAGAGCCCTGGCCGGTTTGGCTCAGCGGCAGAGCATTGGCCGGGGGACTAATGAGTCGCAGGTTTGATTCTGGCCAAGGGCATGTACCTGGGTTGCAGTTTGTCCCCAGCGCTGGTCAGGGTCGTGCAGGAGGCAACCAGTCCATGTGTCTCTCTCACATGCATTTTTCTCTCTCTCTCCCTCCCACTCTATCTGAAGATAAAGAGAAAAATATCCTCGGGCAAGGATTAAAAAAACAAACAAACTGCAATGAGATATCACCTCAGATATGGTGATAGCTGTCAGAATGTCTTTATAAGTGTCTTAATAAATCAACAAACAACAAGTTTTGGAGAGGATATGGAGGAAAGGGAAACCTCGTTCACTGTTGCTGGCACTACATATTGGTACAGCCCTTATGGAAAACAGTATGAAGGTTTCTCAAAAAAGACCCAGCAATTCCACTTCTGAGTATATATTTGAAGAAACCCAAAACACGAATTCAAAAGGATATATGCAGCTTTATGTTTATTGCAGCATTATTTCCAGTAGCCAATATATCAAAGCAACCCAAGGACCCATCAATAAATGAGTGAATAAAAAAGTGGTGCTACAGCCCAGCCGGTGTGGCTCAGTGGTTGAACGTCAACTCATGCACCAAGAGGTTACTGGTTCAATTCCTGGTCAGGGCACATGACTGGATTTCAGGCTCAATCCCCAGCAGGGGGCATGCAGGAGACAGCTGATGGGTGTTGATGTTTCTCTCTCTCTCCCTATCCCTTCCTTTCTCTCTAAAAATCAATAAAAACATATATTTAAAAGGTGGTGGTACATATATACAATGGAGTGTTACTCAGCTATAAAAGAGAGGAATTCTACCATTTGTGACAACAGGAATGGACCAAACAGTATTATACTACGGGGAATAAATCAGACAGAGAAAGACAAATACCATATGATTTCACTTATATGTGGAAACTAAAGAGCAAATAAACAAACAAAGTAGAAAAAAACTCACAAATACATCCATGAGACTGATGGTTGCCTGAGGCAGGATATTGGGGGGCTGAGTGAAGGGATTTGAAAGTCCAAATTGGTAGTCACCAAATAGTCATGACGATGTAAGGTATAGCATAAGCAATATATTTTTTAAGTGACTATAACTTGTTTTTTTCTTTATTGATTTTGCAGAGAGAGGAAAGGAGAGGGAGAGAGAGAAAAACATTGATGAGAGAGAACATAGATTGGCTGCCTCTGGTATGCCCCCCACTGTGGATCGGACTCACAACCTGGGCATGTGCCCTGACCAAGAATTGAACCGGAAACCTCTTAATGCATAGGTTGATGCTCTACTGCTGAGCTACACTGCCCGGGTGCATAGGCAATATTTCAATAACTATGTACGGTGCCAGGTGGGTACTTGAAATATTGGTGGACTCTTTTATAAAGTACGTGATTGTCTAACTGTTAGGCAGGATAGATAGCTGCTAGGGGAGGAAGAGGGGAAAGGGAGGATTAAAAAGGGGAGTTTATTCCATCCTCTGAACAAAAAAATCAGTAGCCCTGGCCGGTTTGGCTCAGCAGTTAGAGCGTCGGCCTGCGGTCCAAAGAGACCCGGGTTCCGTTCCCGCTAAGGGCACATACCTGGTTGGGTCGTGTGGATGGTGACCTCTCGATGTGTCCCTTTCACGTCAATGTTTCTCTGTCTCTCTCTCCCTCCCACTCTATCTGAACAAAATATCGAAAAATGTCCTCGGGTGAGGATAAACAACAACAAAAAATCAATAGTCTTGGGACTTGCCAAGGTAAAAATCACTCGATGTTCTCATAAATTCTGGGAAAAGACACACCAGTGTAAAAATGAAACTCTGAAATCTAGTCTTTTGCCCAATATGTCCACCAGGGATCCTTGAAACATATAGGGGAAAAAAGATAAAACCCTTCAACCCTCACCAGACTAGCTGAGTTGCCAGTTTGTGCTTCATGACAAGTGTATTCTCTCTTTTTTGTTGTTGTTAATCCCATCCAAGGATATTTTTTCCATTGATTTTTAGACAGAGTGGAAGGGGAAGGGGGGGGGGAGAGAAACATTGATGTGAGAGAGACACATTGATTGGTTACCTCCTGTAGGACTCCATCTGGCACCAGGATCGAACATGCAACCCAAATACGTGCCCTTGACCAGTAATCAAAACGCTGACCCTTTGGTCTGCCGGCCAATGCTCTAACCGCTGAGCAAAACTGACCAGGGCCCAAGTGTATTCTTAATAAATTTGCTTGCTTTGCTTCAACACTGCTTTCTGTCACTCATTTGAATTCTTTCTCATGAGTGTGACAAGAGCTGAGGAAGGGAGAGCCCCGTTTGACTCAGGCAGCTCTCCAGTAACATCTTTCTGGTTCCATGACTTGGACTGCTGAATTGCCTGCTTTCAGTTTGATGGTGACACAGGAAGATAGTACGTTTTGTTCCCAGGCAGGGAGCCCTTTATTCCATGTGTGTTAGTTTTCTCGGGGGAAAAAGGGGCAACAGTGGCACAAGGAATCAGGCATTTGGAATAAGATTATGTCAACAGACTTGAAGGGGAAAGATGAGGACCTAGGCTCATGTAGGGTCTGAAGAAAAGGGGCAATTCCTTCATCAGGTTTGAGTCTCGAATGTCCTTGCAGAGGTGTCTGGGGTTGAACCCTAAGACACGCAGGAGCCTAATAGGGACTTTAATTTCATTTGTAATTAACTGTCTGGTTCATTTGGGAACGTGCACATAAGGGTTGGTCACCTAGTGCCAATGATCCCACTTCTGGGACTGTATTCTAAGAATCCAAAACACCAATGAGAAAGAATATATGCACCTCTTTGTTCCTAGCAGTGCTATTTACAACAGCCAAGATCTAGAAACAGCCCAAGTGCCCATTAGTAGATGAGTGGATAAAAAGCAGCGGTACCGATTCACAACACTAGTCCTGAAAGCACACAGTACGGTAAGTGTTTGCTTTGCATTGACATTCATACTTGAAGACTCAATGCTGTCATACTTTTGCCTTCCTCTACCCTCCAAACCTATCCCTGTGTTATGAGAGACTAATTGATTATCCGTTATAGGTGTCTCTCCTCAGTAGCACATTCAGACATGAATATATAAGGAAGTGATCCCCACCTGGGGGGCTGAACCTAAGTTATCCATAGACTAAATCCTCTAGTCAGTTTTTCCCTTCTGTATTGTTATCAGAGTTGCAACTACTCTGCTGAATTTGTTTATAGCTTTCTTTTTTTAAAAAATATTTTCTTTATTGATTTTAGAGAGAGAGGAAGGGAGAGATAGAAACATCGATGAGAGCGAACACTGATTGGTTGCCTCCTGCATGCCCCCCACTGGGGATCAGGCCCACAACCTCAGGCATGTGCCCTGATCAGGACTCGAACTGGCGACCTCTTGGTGCAACCACTGAGCCACACCTGCTGGGCTGTTGATAGCTTTCTTAAGGCATAATTGATGTACAAAAAACTGCACATATTTAAAGTATAAAAGTTGATTTTTGACATATGTATACTCATGAAACCATCACCAGCAAGGGGGGAGGGTGGCAGAGACTGGCCTGTATCGTTCTAGTCTGATTTCATTGTTTTGGCAAGATTTGAAATTAACACTGAGGTTAGAAGTTCTGAGATAATTGAGGCCAGACAAGTATGGTTGAGAGACGAAAATTGGTCTTTATATTTATTGTTTTTATTAACCAGTGACAATGGATTCAGAATCACCTCCTGCTGATTTTTTAAAGCATTTGTCTTATGAAAATGCTCTTAGCCAAAGATAAATACATTTCTGCTTACCTTTTCCCTCCCTCCAAATGTAGCATAATAGAATATACCCAGCATCAAACATCAAGCACACAGGTGTCTGACATTTGTTTAGGGAAAGTTTCTGAAATTGTGAATAGATTTGCAAAGGCTTGTGATTGTAGTTTTTAATCATATAGCTTACTAGCAAACTTCCCAAGTGACTGACACTTGGCATAGCACATAAGAGTTTTCTGGGGATGGTTTCTAACAGTAAATCACCCTTGAATGATCTTTAATCCATTTTGCATTCACTCCTTCTGCATACTGCTTTACAAGGGATTACATCCTGTCCCAAATTCCCTGCTGGTATCTTAGATAACAAAAAGACAATGCTACAGGAAGGACACTTTACATTTTTCTTTGCCTTTCTTTCATTCAGAGACCTGCTGTATCTCAATAGGCTGAAATCCACAGACAGCAGATGCAGTGGTGAAAAAAGCGTTAGATAGTTCCCCAGGGCTGATAGAGCCAGAGTCACTTTGCACGGAGCCTCCACTGTTCTCAAATTGCAAGATTTTCTTTTTTATCATCTTTCTCTCCTTGGCTCTGCGATTCTGAAACCAGATTTTCACCTGAAACACAAAATACGTTGGATTTAATGGGGCAGCATACTGAATGCAGTTTTCAGTCATTGCTGATGTTGTACAAGGACTTTAACATTTACAAAGCCCTTTCACATACATCACTTCACAGTTATCCTCACAGTTACCTTATGAAATATGCCCATTTAACAGGTTAAACAAGTTGAGACTCAGAGAGGGGAAGTATCTTGCATGAGCTGAAACTGAGATTGAGTCCAGGGCTATTTAATCTGAATACAGTGTCACTTACCACCTCAGTTGTATAGGTAGAAAAAAATGATGATAGAATGGCAGATACTGAGGTTTGGTTATAAAAGGGGAGGGATTTAAATAGCAAAGATGACTATGGTCTGTAATTAGAGAAACTTTTTAATAATAAGGTTAAGGAACCACAGAACCTGGGTAAACAAAGGTAACAAAATACTTTTTCTCTTGCTGTGAAACCAATGTGCCTTCATACATGGTTGAAATATAAGCTGCTTGGGATAAGACAATACATTAATGGACTTAAAAATTCTAGAATTCTGATTCCAGTATTACTTCTAGACTTAAGTGGAAAGACATCAGGTAGTTATATAATGTTAAATCCAGTGAACAGAAACCATTGATCCTTGCCTGACTTAATCTTCAGTAAGTACCCATAATAAGCCAAATTTGAGACAGGCATCAAGAGATTATATAGACCATAGAAAATTAAATTTCCCACCCTGAATAATAGAAAAAATTGGTTCAGATAGCAGTATTGGTGTTTAGTTACTGTTGCAATTTGACCAATATGAACCAGATAATTGCCGTGATTGCCAAATGTCCACTTCACACATTGGTTGTGACTACTTGGGGAACCAGATCAAGGTTTTCAGTTGACTATGGAAGTTTTACTTCTTCTCCGCCTCCTACATCCCCACTCTTTGCTTCCGTATCTGCAAAGTACCAACCACATTCAATTATTCATAAAACCACTGACCAATGAAACTAAACTAAGAGGTCCAGTAGGATGAATGTGGGCTTTAGCAGAACTTGCAGAATACCTTTGTCTTTTATGCCACTTCCATTCCTGCTTACAGATTCCCCTAAATTCTCAACCTATTGAAATAACTATATGAGACATGTTGGATATACTTCTGGTGTACCTGTCTTTCAGAAAGGCCCAGGTTCATTGCCAGCTCTGATTTCCTCCGAAGAGTAATGTATCTATTGCAGTGGAATTCCTTCTCCAGCTCCAACCTTTGATGATCTGTGTAAACCACACGATACTTTTCTTTTGTTCTGGTTTTCCCTGTTTGGGGAGAAAGCAGTGCATTTAATCATATTTTTACTTCTTTGGAGATTGTTTTGTGTGAAGGAATCACAGCCATTGTTTCCACCCTCGTCTGTTACTTTCACATTTAAACCAAGTACATGTTTTTAGCCAAACAGGTCATCAGTCCATCTCTCCATTAAATACGTTGTCATCTATAGCTATTACACACACACACACACACACACACACACACACACACACATTCAACACACCTATCATACAACCATTGACCTGTAGCTACACCAAAGCATTGTAAAGCAAACACTTAACCTAAGGTTTAGTGTAGGTAAGTGACTTTGTGCTAGTGAGCTGAGCAATGGGGACCCAAACGCTTATTTTTGACTGCCAGTCTAGTGTGCTAAATGTTATTCCCAGTTTAAACATGCTGGAAGACATAAGAATGTCCCAAGTGTGGCAAATTACTCTGTGATCCTGACATTATTAGTTAAATACATTGTAATTACACATGCATTCTAGATAGAATTTCTTTAAATAGCAATTAAAGCAGCATTTATTGTCACTTACATTTTGTTCTAGGATAGCCCCTGTTACCTATTAGAAAAAATTTTAGTATTTTTTATGTGGGCGTCTTAAACCAATTTTTTATTTCCAAGTGGATAAGGAATGAGTTAAAGAGGGGGTACTGACTTAAGCAGAATAAAATGAGTATTCCAGTATTGTTTGGAAGGATATATAAACATTTTCTTTGTGTTACATTTTATATACTTTCTCATGCCCTTCTTAAAATAGAGTTGTATTCCTCCTTTCAAATTTTCCAAAGGTAATTGGGAAGTTTTGCTTTTTTCCCCATTTTTCTACCCCTCTCCTGAATCTTCCTCCTTTTCTCTATGGCTTTTAGCAAACTCCTTCTGATCTTCTCTGGTTGTTTTTGATCTGAAGTTTTGGGGAGCAATCTGTAGGACAAAGGTTTCTTTTAAGTGGTTCCCTAACTCCATTGAGGTGTTAAGATGCAGCACAGGCCTAACAAAGGAGCTACATAGACATAGCATCAAATCCCACGTTGAACCCTATTTACATTTAGGAACACCAGCCAATTGGCTTGGGATTTACAAGCCCTAAACAAATGTCAGACACTCTTTCATGTCCAGAAAAGAAAAAAAAGGGGATATTAATGTAGAAACAAACTCTAGATGAGAGAGATGTTTTCGGATTAAACTAAATGGCTGAATAACTCATGAAGTAATGAACTAAACAAAATGTTTTCCCCGGAAACTGGAAAATGATGAACCCCAGTCAGTTAACCTACCCCAAAGGCTCAAACTTTGAGCTGGTTTTTAAAATCCAAACAGAAACCCAGGAAACCAGAGGTCTGGCCTTTGGTATGTTACAAAGGCAGAATGTATAGTTGTGGTCACAATGAAAACTTTGAGGCTTAATTTATTTCCTAAGTCTCAAATTGGAGGATCTAAATACATCTTGGAAGAGATGTTTCCTAAAACCCTTCCTTACCCCAAAGTGGCTGAATGTTTAAATTCAAACTGGAGGCAGAAGTTAGAATTCAACTTGTGTGTGTCTGTGTTTTTTGCTCTGTGATAATCAGTAAATATAACCAGACTTCAAGAACTCTGGAAAGTTGCAGTCCTTCCCCACCCCCATTGGTCATAAATTCCCCTCTTGCAGTTTCTCCTGAGGACAATAAAATCAAGATCAGGCCTCTTTATTTGCCATGAAAATCCTCACCCTTTCCGGCAATATAACCCCTGAAAACAGGAGGGACGAGGAAGAGCCCGGCTGCATATCAAAGCCGTGGGAAGTGTTAAAAGGGGTCTGTTGCCCTAATCTGACAGATAAGACCTCAAACCTCAAGAAGATGGAGCTCAGGGGGAAATACTGACTGCAAAGTTTACAAAGAGAAACAAATGACCATTTCCCAATCCTGTTCTTGTGTCTTTCCCTGTGAACTTTCTCCTCTCCTCCTCCTCATCGCCTCTACCCCTTAAATGGTGAAATCAAATTAAATGGCATTTGGAAATTTTCCAGTAGAGCATAATGTCCATATTCACATACACTTACTAAAGTATGTATACTAAGTAAGTGTACATATACTTAGTACTAAGAGTACTAGCTTTTATGGTTAAGCTATTCTGTTCTCCCAGATGCTACCTATTTTTGAAGGTGAGGGAACCCCCTTCTCTGGCACTATTGTGAGTTAATTTAGGAAAGTAACAAACTGAAGATGTATTAAAGGGCTGCTTCTAGCGCTCTGTAGTGGGGATTTCATTGCCTCTCCCACACTCTAAGGACTTCATTACCCATGATACAGTATCCCCACAGAGTTCGCAAGCATTCATCCCATATGGTGACTTATTATCATCCTAAATATGCTCATTTCAGAGACTGGATGTGAACTGTTAGTCAGAAAAACACTTTCCATACCTAGGGGTTATGATGATGATGACAATAAGGGTAAAGATGGATCAAACCAATTTCTTCTTCTTTTTTTTTGTTCAGGTAGAGTGGGAGGGGGAGAGAGGAAGAGAGAGAAAACATCGATGTGAAAGGGACACATCGAGTGGCTGCCACCTGCACAATCCAACCGAGGTACATGCCCTTAGCGGGAACTGAACCTGAGTCTCTCGGGACCGCAGGCTGACACTCTGACCACTGAGCCAAACCAGCCAGGGCACTAATTTCTTCTTGTAGGGAGTACAGTGAGATTGACTCCATTACTGTGATTTTAAATCTTAATGGAAATCTTTTGCTGCTTTTAGTTTAAAATTTTATACAAATTTATTTATAAAAATTGTCCAATGCAATGATCAAAACCAAGGAAGACAATGATAAACTTCAAGAATTATTAAGCAACTTCTTTTCTGAAGTGTCCTAATTGAATACAACCTTTTAAGTATTACTTAGTATTTTGTCCTGTGGCTTAATCAGAAATATTCAGTCACTCTCTTCTCTTTCCTTCTTTCCAACCCCTAACAAGAAAGCTTCTCTGCAGCTCTGCTTAGATTCCCACCTTGCTAATGTTCATCCTGAGCTACAACTCTGAGCAAAAGAAAAGACGAAAAATAATTTCTAACCATAATGCACTGACAATGTTTAAAATATGGAAACACATAACCTTGCACAGAACCTTTCTGTCAGGTTCCTTTTTATATAATCCTTCAAATGAAATGTGTATTGGAACAGAATACTTAAGGAAGGAAGTGCAAATAAAAATACCTCACTCTTTAATCAAATTACCTAGGGGACATTTACTCTGTATGTCAGTTTCCTTTTATGAAAAAATCAAATGTGATGCTAATCCATATAAAATATTTTCCGATGTTCCCTAATATATGTATTTTTCTTTATTTAACTTAAGGCTATTTAAAATATTCTTCAATAATGGAAAGAGTTTTTATTTCATTACTTTAATCAGGGAGGGATTACTTCCATTTGCAATTCATCTATTTTCTTCTCAACTTTAAGCCAAATGTTGTCCCATAATACTACTAAGAGTGAATTAAAAAATTTAGGAGGATCTGACTTATTCATTCAACAAATATTTGTTTAAAACTCATTATGCACTAATCATAAAAATGGATGTATTTTAGTTCAGAGTGGTCTAATGAAGTGATCAGCTTAATTTTTTTGTGAGGTTCATAACCTGAGATCCATGGGAGGACTTTAGTGGGTCCCCAAATCTCTTAAAATTATTTAAAAAATGACATGTGTGTGTGTGCAGGTGTGGTTTTTTTAAATTTTATTTTTGTTACAGATGTTTCTCCTTTTTTACCCCATTGGCACCCTCCCATCCCTGGCTTTGTTGTCCATGTCCATTGGTTATGCGTACATGCATATAAGTTCTGTGGTTTATCTCTTCCCACCCCCACCACCCCCTCTTCTGAAGGTTGTCAGTCTGTACCCTACATGTGTGTTTTTATCTATTTCTCTGGGGTGAGGGTTCATAGTTTTATCATATTCTTATACTGTTGTTAAATATGCACCTGTGTTATAAGAATATAGCAAAGGGGTAATTTTAATTTAGAAGACATTAAAATGGAACAAACATGGAATTTACTAAAACATCATCTTCTATAGGATAGGTTGTTATAAAACCATTCCATTTAAAATTACTCATAGAAGTTGGAGAGAAAATCTTGTGAAGGTGGCATTGTACCTCCAGGTTTGAAGGCTTAGCCAGTGATGAAGAAACCAGAGTCTAAGGAGTCACTTTTTAAACTTCTCACACCAGAATTACCCAAGAAAGAAACTCTGGCTCATAAAAGCAAATGAGACTTTTAGTGAACAGAAAATTCATGACTCAAGATAATTTCTTTTATCTTATCTTTTCCCTCTGTTGTTCTCTGTTCCAAACAACATGCTAGTGACTTCCGTCTTATAAAGTGTTTCAAGACTTAATCCTGGACTGGGAGAAGCTACTTTTCTGTCCTTTGCTGATGGTTAAGGTTCAGTGAATGGATGTTAATTACAACCCTAAGATTATATGTAATAACAGTCACCCTAACCTCATTTTCTATTACACTTACCCAACTCATCCACATTGGGAAACAATATGCAGATTTACTTCCAAACACTTTAAAGCCAACTATTTAAACCTTCCTCTTGGTTTGGGATTGCTACCCTAGTAATGTGTTCTTCAACCAGAACTGCTTCCTGCTGAGTCCTAATGGAAAAAGTTGGTCCCTTCCAGCCTTCCACTTTTGCTTTTTAGAGGGAAGAAAAAGTGCAGAACTGTGAACGGAAGCATAATTATTGTGGACTAATGCTATTAAAATGTCATTGCTTCCCCAGAGGGATAAAAGTGATAAAATAGAATTTCACTGATTTTCTCTAATGACCCGTTGGTTGGAATAATAAGAATGTGATAAAAAAAGAACCACAACTGAAAACAAACATCTCCCCGCCTTTCCGTCCAAGATAAATGCAGAATGCCCATTTTCCCCGCCCCCATATGCTGCTCTCTGGCTTGTGGGTAGGAACGTGAATCAGCGTTAAGTTGGGACCTCTGGGCTTTCCTGCACACAGACACAAACCAGTATGCTGTCCGTGCACCTCGGTCGCCTGCCTGGACAGTTATGAGGGCTTTAATCACTTATTAGTGATATTTGTGCGTGCCTAGCAGATGTGAGGGTTAAGTAGCATATTATGTCCCAGAGGCATGCTGTAGCCTTCTTGCCTGCTTGGGCACAGGAAGCAGAAGGAGCTTCCTTGAGAGTCTAGGGTGATGAGGCCCCTTTGCCATTGAGGCCTTCATGGCTAAACTGAAAGGTCCGTTGGCAGCCAAGCACCTTAGCTGATTATCATCAGCTTTGGAGAGAAGACAACCCACACAGATGGGGAAGGGTTTGAAATGGAACCGCGCAAGTAGCAGTGACTGAGCATAGGGACACCGTGGCTGTCCTCTCGCATCATTCACCCATTGATGTTTCCAGTGCATGTGTGTTCCCATCCAGGCAACTACAAAGTTGGATCTTGATCCTTGTGGTCTAGCATGACCATTGTCCACCCACTTACTTCTTTGACTAGTCAGGAAATGGCGAAAAACACAACTATGGTTTAGTTCTAAGTCCTATATTCTACTGACTGAGCAGAGGCACACGCGAGGGAGGTCACTAATGGGGGGGGCAGTCAGTCACGCAGTAGTCTCCCTCAATTAAGCTGTCCCTGGAGAGGCCTGAAGAGTAGGAGGTAGGACAGGCCAACAGAAGTACAGAAGTGAAGGAAGGCAAAGTGCAAGGGCACTGGAATGGATTACTCACCAGTCCCCTGAATGGCTTTGCGCGTCCAAGCATAGGGGCTGTAGTGGCTTTTGCTGGGAGAACAGGCGACCGAGGTTCCAGCATCTGTGGGGAACAGTGACCCGCCAGCCACAACTGGCAGGCTGCCACCAGTACTTCCATAGTCTGCAGGGTCAAGGTTCCTGTATTCCTGTGAGCTGAAAGCGGTCGGGTTCGAGGTCACGTCGTTCATGGGCACCGTGCTCATTGCACCAGAGGGCCCTAGGTACGACGCGCTACAGTCTTCCGGTGGAGGGCTATAGGGTGAGCCCCAGGCCGCTAACGACGTCTGGTGAAGATCTATGCTGGCCACATGAGAGTACCCCATGTAGTGAGTGTAAGCTGGGCCGGCCATGAAGTTGGAGACTGGCAGCGCACTCCCACCGCCCCCAGTGCTGCCAGCCCCAGCCGTGCCGCCTCCCGCAGGGCTCCTGAGAGTGCCCGGGTACATGCCCACTTCCTTTTCCAAAAGGCAGCTTCTGTACATGGTGGCTAGAGTGTGAGGAAGGAGTTCCCTAACCCATCCTGAAGTCCCTGTACCTCCCGGCCCTACTTTGAAAAGCAGCAGGGAATCAATAGTTCAGTCTGTACCTGTGCTGCACTCTCTTCTGCACTCCTCAGCCTGCTCCATCTGGCGTTTCCTACCCGAAGGTTTCCAGGTGACTGGTAGCCAGGGTACAGAAGGGCAATAGCTGGGCTGACGTCAAGGGGCTATAGGCTTTTACATAGCATTTGCATTCAAATGAAGGGCCATTTCACTTTTCACAAGGACTTGTTCACTCTATGCTCCCTCTCCCAGAGCTCACAAGCCTTTCTGTCTTATCTTTCTCACTTTTCTCCATCTAGTCCCCACAACATTACTCTTGCACTTTTGGAGGCAGGAACTCCTCCAGAGGTTTCTGCCCAGCTCCCTTCATAGTGGAATGAAGATGTTTTGAAGCAGAACCATGTTCTGCCCTTTGGGATTTAGTCCTTACTCTGGGGTCTCCTCACTTTCCATTGGTCTTCCGGAGTCCAGTATGTATGGTAGTATCCCCTCTGCCCACATTATTTGGCAAGGGTACTCAACACGGCACAGGCCCATTATACCACAACCATATATTGTGTGCCTACTGTGTGCCAGGCACTGTTGTAAACTCTGGGAATATACCACTGAACAAGAGATACACATTTCTGCTCTCCATTCCTAAGGTTATATTCCAGTGTATGGGAGGCTGGATTCATGGGATGTTTTACAAATACAAATAAATTAAAGAGAGGTGAAGAGGGTAGATTATGGAAAAGGGAAGGAAAAAGGGAACAGAATCATGTGAGTAGTAGCCTTGATTATTTCCAGGTCAGTTTACTAGTCTCAGATGTCTCTTTCTGCCAGGTATGGCTTCTGCCTCAAAGCCAGTGCCTCAAGGGCCCAAATTCGTGCAGTTTCAAACACCTGGCAGCTGCATCGCCCAGGTTTTTTTCACACCTGAGGAGATTTCCTTTGTAAAGTTCTACTTGTTTAAAAAGACATGGGCTTGCTAGTAGATGACAATGAACTAAAATTATTGCTTTAAGAAACCAGGTCACCTCTTGACCACAAAACCAATCTGTATCCCAGTGTCCCTTCCCTCTTTCCCCCCTCCTCCAGAGAAACCTACCACGACCTTTAGTTCACGCAATAAGACCTTTAGTCCAGGCGATAATCCATAATCGTACTCAGGGAAAGTGCTCCTCTATAAAGTTCAATCCAACCTTGCATCCCCATTACCTTAATCGTTCTTTGGCTTTGGGAATATCACCTTACCTCTGGGAATTTCAGGGTTTCTCCCAGTGTAAAATAACAAGATTTATTGAGATAATGCATGCAGACTGCTTAACTTAATGCTTGGTACACAATATGGAACCATTGTACTATATTCACAAATTCACTCAACAAATATTTATTGAATTCCTAGGTGCTGTTCTATGAATGGAGATATGAGTAGTGAATACACAAAGCCCCTGGCCTTGTTAAGCTTGTATTCTAGTGGGAAGAGGCACTAATAGGTAATTAAACTTTATGGTGTCAGATAATAATAATGCTATTTAGACAAAGAAAGCAAGAAGTAAGATAGGGAATGCTGGAGGGTTTTGCAACTTTAAATGGGGTGGTCTGGGAGGACCTCACTTACAAATGACATTTACGTAAAACATAGAAGAGATTATGGAGTGAGCTGTGAAGAGAGGATCCAGACAGAGGGAACAATAAGTGAAAAGAGAATGGCTATCTCCAATTGGAGAAACAGCAAGGAAGACAGTGTAGTTAAAGAGTAGATGAGGTCCAAAAGTTAAAAAAGAATAGATCATTGTAAAGATTCTAATTCTTGCTCTAAGTGAAGTAGGCAGACATTGTACGGTTTTGAGGAGATGAGTGACATGATTTGACTTAAATTTTGAAATGATCACTCTGGCTGTTGGATTAAGAACAGATTGTAAATGGGCAAAAAAATAATCGGGCTGATTAATTAAAAGACTTATAATAATCCAGGTGAATGGCATTGGGTGTAGAGAGAAAGTGGTTGGATTCTGGATGTATATTGAAGCCTGGTTTAGAGAAGAGGAAGGAAGAGAAGGAATAGAAGTAATTGCTCAGCAAAGACTAATTAAAGCATGTCACAGGGGAGAAGGGACTGAGGGGCAGGAAGTAACATACCTGTAGGCACATTTTACTCATGATCTAATTTAATCTTCACATCAACCCCATCAGTTATTTATTATAATTCCTATTATAGAGATGAAGAAATTGAGGCTCAGAGAAGTAGCATGACTGTTTAAATAAACTACAAGTGTATATTAAAGCTAGGCTCCCATCCTAGGCCATCCTGACTTCAAAGTTCATGTTCTTGGACTGGAAATGGACTAACTATATAACTTCAGAGATTAGGTCTGGGGCTTGGCTTCTATTTTCTTTCTCTGTTCAGGCTCCCAGGCCTGGCATTCAACACTCTTCATAATATTGACCCAATTACCTTGCATTATTCTTTTTCACCTGTTCTATCCTGAGGCAAACTGGTCTACTTGACAATTGGAAAACTATTGTCAGGATGGAAGTACATGGAGGACCTTTAAAAGTTAGCTAACCAATATTATTTACCTATGAAGAAACTAAGGGTCTTAGAGAAGTTGTTCTTTAATGCAGTGAAGGACAGAATTCAGGTTTGTTAACCCCCAGATCAACCCTCCTTCCACTGAAAAATACATCTTTGCTTATGTAATTTTCTTCGTCTAGACTTTTTCTCCAGAAAAATTGTTTAAAGTTTTCTTATTCTTCAAGGTTCAGCTAAAATGCCTCCTCACCCATAAAGCCCTGTGTGATTAAAAAAATTTTTTTCTTTATTGATTCCAAAAGCTCTCTTCCTCTTGTCTGAATCCTGTTAACTCCCTTCACCTACTGAATAATACTATTCTTGTCCACTTTAGAGTTATTTGGGGTCATATTAGAATATTTTGGAATTTAAGCATCTTGAAGGGATGTGAGGATGTGTGTTTGAGCCCAGAAGAGTGGAGTATCATGCGCATGGTAGGGTATCAGTAAATATTTGTGTGTTGAATGAATAAATGACCTTGGAACTATAGATTGGAAATCACCATTTTGCCCCAACCCCAGGGATATCTGGAAGAGAAGTCAGTAAAAACATTGTCCAGTGCTTGACAGAACTTGGCTTCAGGGTTATTCTAGTTTTGTGTTTCTGTTTACTTATTTCCAGGGGGTGGACGGGAGTGAGATAAAGGGGTAGGGAGGTAGGAGGGGGGAGGTGGACAGCCAGGGAGGCTCAGTGTAGTTTATTTGACTGGAAATTTTGATTTTTTCTTCACCTAGAGATTAATCAAACAGGTAACCTTATTGAAGGAAGCAGAGTGGCCAGCAGCAAGAGTGAAACCCCACAGGCTAAAGATCAGGGCTCAGGCCATGCAAGTATTATTTAATGCCACTAAGGAATTATCTTTTAGTTTTTCTGAGACTTAGAGAGGCATTAGTCAAATGGAATCTCTGTTATACCCCACTCCACTGCCCAGCTCTGGGCTGATCCCCACAGATGAGGCTAATTGTAAGGCTTGATAATGAATGTGAAACTGCTTTATAAACAACGCAATCTATCTGAGGTGGTCTAGGGGATCTGGGTGAGCCTTTTCTTTAGCAGGCTCAATGGTTGGGAGGCTCTCACTGCCTGGTAAATATTTTCTAAGCCTAGTGTGGCCTCTCAGAGCTGCCAGAGTAGGCCAGGACTACTCTCTATCTCCCCATTCTCCCCTATCTCCCTGCCCAAATTTTGGCCTAGTTCAGCCTCTGCAGGGGGACAGGGAGAAAGGAAGGAATCTCCTTGTACTATGGAGTTTGGCTTCTGTTGTCAATCATTGGGCCCTCTCTCCTACTGGGAGAGAGATAAAGAATGCACATTAAGTCCCTCTTACTGACAGGGTAACTGAGGCTAAGAGTAGAGCAGGGACTTGCCCGAGGCACTCACTAGTGAATGATCTGTACAACTTGGATTTAAACCCAAGCATAATTGACTGAGGAACTCTGCAAGGCAGCCTACCACTCTACTTATTTCAGCTTCAGTTTCCAACAGAAAAAAAATTGGACCGACAGTAGAAATCACTCTGTACGTATGTTGGGAATATTCAGTGTATCAGTGGTATGCTCAACAAATGGCCATTATTATTGTCATCCACAAAGTGGCCGAGACTTCCACAGGGCACAGGCTACAGTGCCTCCCCTTGCCAACATCCATTCTTCAGAAGGTGCTGAAAAATTATTTTTTAAAATTTTATTTTTTCCATTATCATTGATCTCCTCCATGTCCTCTTGCATCTCCACCCCCCCTGCCACACTGTTGTCCATGTCCATGAGTTGTCTCTCTACCACCACTCCCAAACCCCCCACCAGAGCTGTCTGCTTGGTATCTATCTATGAGTCTGTCTCGATTTTGCTTGGGTCAGGGAAATATTATACAGGAGAGAGGGAGGAGGAAATCAGAGAGGCCAACCAAGAATAAGGAGACTGCACTAGAGTCTGAGAATATAGGGTGGGTTGATTCTCTAAAAGAAAAAGAGAAATTCAAGTCCTTGTTATTTGCCTGGGGAAAGAGCCAGAAACCCAGTTCACAGAGCATGCACTCCAGGCCAAAACCAGTGCTTGTCTTTCTGGTGTGAACTGCCATTAGGCTTGCTGCAATCAAAGAGGGTAGATGGTATCAGCTCTGAGTTACAGTGTTGGGGGGATGGAGGTGAGATTTAGTAACTGACCCAAGGTAAAACATCCAGTAAGAAGCACCTACTAAAGTATTATCTAGTCTGACCACAATGTTATGCCCATATTTATTGAACACAGGATAAAAGGGAAAATTGGCGTAAACTATAATGGGAGAGATTTAGATGACTTCTGAGGAAGAACATGTTCACTATGAGAGCCAGGAAGCACTGGGCTGGATGAACAAGTTCATGTAAGAAACATGGGGTGGTCTTTTTTAGAAGTCTAAATGGTACTTTGTGAGTGATTGTGTCAGAACAGTTCGGCTTTAAAGCCAAAACAGTCATATTAGTGAATGAGATTTGATTTTGTAATGAACATTTTCACTCTAAGGGGTTTGCTTTTACTTAGACCTTGCTTCAGTCCAGTTTCTTTATTTTCTCCCCCTTGAAAAAATACCTCTCACATCATCTCATCTTACTATTTTTTGCTTGTTCACTCACTGGAAAAATTCTCCACTGCATTTTCATTCCCTCCTAAACATCCAAACTTCATTATGCTTTACTTAACCAAGAGCAAAGAACAACATCTTTGACATTAGTTTAGAGATTGACAAATTGTGTCCCATGGGCCAAATCCAGTACTCCAACTATTTTTGTATGGCCTGTGAACTAAGAATGGGATATATATATGTATTTCTTTACTATGGACACCCTCTACCACAGCAGAGTGGTATATTTGTTACAATCAGTGAACCTATTTACCTATTTTGATGCATCATTGTCACTTAAGTCTATGCTTTATATTAAGGTTCATTCTTGGTGTTGTGTATTTTATGGGTTTTGACAAATATACAATGACATGTATCCATGATTATAGTATTCAAAATACTTTCACTGCCCTAAATATCCTATGTGCTCTGCCCATTCATCCTTCCCTGTCCCTATAACCCTGTTAACCACTTATCTGTTTACCGCCTCCACAGTTTTGCCTTTTCCAGAATGTCATAAAATTGGAACCAGGCAGTATGCAGCCTTTTCAGATTTCTTTCTTTCACTTTAATATGCCTTTAATATTCCTCCATGTCTTTTCGTGGGTTGGTAGTCCATTTCTTTTTAGCACTGAATAATATTCCATTGTCCAGATGTAACAGTTTATGTTACATACACCTACTGAAGGACGTCTTGTTTGCTTTCAAGTTTTGGCAATTATGAATAAAGCTGCTATAAACACCTGTGTGCAGGATTTGTATGGATAGATGTTTTTGATTCATTTGGGTAAATATCAAGGAACATGACTGATGGATCATATGATAAGAGCATGTTTAGTTTCAAAAGAAACTGCCAAACTGTCTTCCAAAGTGGCTGTATCATTTTATGTTCTCAACAGCAATGAATGAGAATTTGTATGGCAACATGTCCTTGTTAACATTTGGTGTCAGTGTTTTGAATTGTGGCCATTCTAATAGGTATGTAGTGGTAACTCATTTTTGTTTCAATTTGCAATTTCTTACTTACTGACAAATGATGTTGAATATCTTTTCATATGCTTACTTGTCATTTGAATGTCTTCTTTGTTGAAGAGTCTGTTCAGATCCTTTGCTCATTAAAAAACATTTATAATTATTGTATTGGAAAAATGACTGATAACTCCAAATGTTAGTAAATACACTAATAAGAACTCTTTTTTTTAAAGATTTTTTTTCTTTATTGATTTTAGAGAGAGAGGAAGGGAGAGATAAAGAGAGATAGAAACATCAATGAGAGAGAACATCGATTGGCCGCCTCCTACATGCCCCCCATTGGGGATCAGGCCCACAACCTTGGCATGTGCCCTGACCGGGAATCGAACCGGCGACCTCTTGGTGCATGGGTTGATGCTCAACCACTGAGCCACACTGGCCGGGCACTAATAAGAACTCTTACACACTGGGCTATGGGGGATTAAATCGATGCAACTACATCAAACTAAAAAGTTTTTGCAAAACAAAGAAAACCATCAACAAAATGAAAAGACAACTCACTGAATGGGAGAACATATTCACCAGTGATACATCTGATAAGGAGTTGATATCCAAAATTTATAAAGAATTTATACCACTCAAGACACACACATACACACACACACAAAACAAACCGATTTAAAAATGGTCAAAGGATCTGAATAGACACTTCTCCAAAGAGGACATAATGATGGCCAATAGACATATGAAAAGATGCTCAATGTCACTAATCATCAGGGAAATGCAAATTGAAACCACAGTGAGATGTCAACTGACACCTGTCAGAATAATTATCATCAATAAATCCACAAATGACAAATGCTGGAGAGGGTGTGGAGAAAAGGGAACTCTAGAACACTGTTGGTGGGCATGCAGATTGGTGCAGCCACTATGAAAACAGTATGGAGCTTTGTCAAAAGATTAAAGATGTACCTGCCTTATGACCCAATTATTCCACTTTTGGGATTTATCTGAAGAAACCCAAGACACTCATTTGAAAGAATATATGCACCTCTATGTTTATTGTAGATTATTTACAATAGCCAAGCTATGGAAGCACCCCAAGTACCCATCAATAGACAAATGGATAAAAAAACAACAACAACTGTGGTATATATATGCAATGGAATATTACTTGGCCATAAAAAGAATGAAATTTTACCATTTGCGACAGCATGGATGAACCTAGAGGTTATTAAAATGAAATAAGTCAGTTAGAAAAAGACAAGTTCCAAATGATTTCACTCATATGTGGAATCTAAAGAACAAAATAAAAAAACAAAACTGAAAGAGACTCATATATAGAGACAACTGGGGGTTGCCAAAGTGTGTGGGGCATTGGGGCACTGGATGAAAGTGGTGAAGAGACTAAGAAGCACAGATTGGTAGTTACAAAATTGTCCTGGGGAAGTAAGCTAAGCAAAGGAAATATAGTCAATAATATTGTGATAACTATGTATGGTGCCAGTTGGAGTACTGGATATTTCAAGGGGAACACTATGTAAAGTATATGATTGTGTAGCCACTAAGCTGTACACCCCAAACCAATACATAATAAAAATTTAAAAAATATATATGTCTAAATGAAGAAATATTGAAGGCTGATAAACTGGACATTGTTTTTTGACCTCAACGAAAACTCAAGATCTTTACCTCTTGGACTTCCAGTCAAGATGGCGGCGTAGGTAAACGTGGTATCGCATCCTCCCACAACCACATCAAAATTACAACTAAAATACAGAACAACCATCACTCAAAACCGCCTGACACCGAGCTGAATGGAAGTCCTACAACTACAGAATTAAAGCAGCAGCCACACTGAGACTGGTAGGAGGGAAGAGGCAGACAGGCTGGTCCCACACCCACATGTGGCAGATAAAAATCAGGAGAACCTCGGCTGGGAAGGTCCTCCCTGAGGACTGAGGAGTCCCTGTCCCACACCAGGCACCCCGCTCAGGGTTCCAGTGTCAGGGAGAGAAGTCACCATAACTTCTGGCTGGAAAAACCAGCGGGAACTGAGGCTCAGGGAGGCTGAGGCTGCAGGAGCCCTAGGCAGCTCCTCTTAAAGGGCCCGCGCACAGACTTATCGGACTGGCTCCCTCTAAGCTCGGAGGGGAGACAGCTAGAGGGGCGTCAGAGACATACAGGGAAGAATGGAGCTGTTTGGCACTAGAGCGAGGGCTGGAGAGGGGGCTTTCTCCAGGACAAACGTGCTGTCAGAGGCCTTGGTTCCTTTGGTGAGCCCTTCCCTGGGGTGGCAGACAGCCACCATATCTGGGACTCCAGCAACCTGGCTCATACTGGTTGCTCCGCCCTGGTGATTACCTGAGGCCCTGCCCCACCCAACTTTCAGGCCCACCCAAGCTGTTGCCAGTTGCTTAACCATAGGATTGGTCTGTCTTGGATCCTGCTTCAGGTTTTCCTAAATTCTTTCAAGCAAGCAGCATCTGGTCTCACCTAGCCCCATACCTCTCGTTAAGTAATACATAGAAACAAACACAGGGAGGCAGCCAAAATGAGGAGACAAAGAAACAGGTCCCAGATGAAAGTACAGAAAATATCTCCAGGAAAAGAACTAAGCGAAATGGAGATAAGCAACCTAACAGATGCTCAGTTCAAAATACTGCTTATAAGGATGCTCAATGAACTTAGTGAGAACCTCAGCGAACTTAGTGAGGGCCTCAAGAGCATAAAAAGGACCAGTCAGAAATGAAGGATGCACAGTCAGAAATGAAGGAGGCACTAACTGAAATAAAGAATAATTTACACAGATTCAATAGTAGAGTAGGTAAAGCCAAGAAGCCATCCATCAATTTGGAATATAAGGAAGCAGAAAACACCCAATCAGAACAGAAAAAAGAATCCAAAAAAATGAGGATAGTGTAAGGAGCCTCTGGGACAACGTCAAGCATGCCAACATTCGCATCTTGGGGGTGCCAGAAGAAGAAGAGAGAGAACAAGAAATTGAAAACCTATTTGAAACAATAATGGCAGAAAACTTCCCTAACTTGGTGAAGGAAACAGACATACAAGTTCAGAAAGCACAGAGAGTCCCAAACAAGATGAACCCCAAGAGGCCCACACCAAGACACATCATCAACAAAATGCAAAAGGTTCAAGACAAAGAGAGAATCTTTTTTTTTTTTTTATCCTCACCCGAGGACATTTTTCCATTTTTTGTTCAGGTAGAGTGGGAGGGAGAGGGGGGAACAGAGAGAGAGAAACATCGATGTGAAAGGAACACATCGAGTGGCTGCCACCCGCACGACCAACCAGGGCCGGGGACAAACTGCAGCCGAAGTACATGCCCTTAGCGGGAACCGAACCCGGGTCTCTCCAGACCGCAGGCTGACGCTCTAACCACTGAGCCAAACTGGCCAGGGCACAAAGAGAGAATCTTAAGAGCAGCAAGAGAAAAGCAGTTAGTTACCTACAAGGGAGTTTCCATTTGACTGTCAGCTGATTTCTCAAAAGAAACTTTGCAGGCTAGAAGGGAGTGGCAAGAAATATTCAGAGTGATGAAAAGCAAGAACCTACAACCAAGATTACTCTATCCTGCAAAGCTGTCATTTAGAATCGATGGCCATATAAAGAGTTTCCCAGACAAGAAAATGTTAAAGGAGTTTATCACCAACAAACCATTATTATATGAAATGTTGAAGGGTCTTTTTGAAGAAAAAGATAAAATATATGAACAAACAAAATGGCAATGAATACATATGTATCGACAATGGAATCTACAAAACAAAATGAACAGGCAGAACAGAAACATTCTCATAGATACAGAGAACATTTTGTTGATTGCCAGATGGGAGGGGGGTTGGGAGAATGGGTGGAAAAAGTGAAGGGATTAAGAAGTACTAATGGCTGGCTAGACTGACAAACCTCAAAGGGAAGAGGGGTTGGGGGTGGGAAGAAATAAACCAAAAACTTATATGCATACATGCATAACCAATGGACACAGAAAACAGTGTGGGGAAAGGCAGGAGCGGGGCAGGAGTGGGGAGGAGGGGGTCAATGGGGGAAAGATGAGGAACATCTGTAATACATTCAACAATGAAGAGAGAGAGAAAAAAAAGATCTTTACCTCTCTACCTTCTTTCTGAAAGTCAATTCATTTTCCTCTATTTACTTATCTATAAATCCTGCTTGGATTCCCTGTTTTATCATTTCAATTACTCTCTTTCTTAAGTATTCTTTTGCTTTCCTTTATTTTGTCAAAATCACCCATGAAAAATATCATCAAGGTAGCATTCAACTCTTAGCACTTTAAATCTTGAATTATAATTTCTGCTTACCACTGGAAGAAAACAGCTCGGCCCTGTTGCTGCCTGACAATTCTTTTTCCAGAGTCAGTTCTTGCCACAGTTTGGTACTGCAGTTAGTGTTAGACCATTTCATTCTCTTGAAGCTTTTTATATTTTCTTGTCATTTGCGTTCCTTTATTACAAAAAGTCCTTACTAAGGTTTACATAATTAGGATCCTCAATTCTCTGAGTAAAACTGGATCGAATGGACTAAATGGAAAAGCCACAAGGCCAATTAATGAACATACGAACAGAAATAAAAATGTCAAACTGGGTGTATGCCCCTGGCATCCTGACTAGATGCCTACATTCAGGTAAGAATAATCTAGAATAAAGAAGGGCATTAAAGTCAGTGAAACTACTGCTGGATTGTGTAAATATCCAGGAATATTTTAATATAAATGGGATTCCCTGGGAGAAGTTACTCTCATATCTTTGAAAAATTGTGGGTAGCTGAGCATTTCCAAGAAATTATTTAAGCCAGCATTGTCCTATTGCATAGCTTGATAATCTGAATAGCAAAGTCCCCACAAAAAGTATGACTTCTTCCCTCTAGGAAACCAAGGGATACTTTCTTGTGTTATGTATAGAAACCACTCCAAAATATCTGAGTTTAAAACAACAAACGTTTACCATCTCATGCAGATTCTCAGGGTAGGTATCTAGGACTGGCTTAGCTAGATGGTTCTGGCTCAAAGACTCTCATGAAAGTGGCAGTAAAATGTAAGCTGGGGCTGCTATCATCTGAAAGATTAATTGGTGTTTTTGGCTTAAGATCTTATTTCCTTGCTGGCTATTGTTTAGAAGCTCCAATTCCTCTCTATGTGGGACTTTCCATAGGGATGCTCAAAGCATGGAAGCTAATTTTTGTCAGAGAAATTGATCCCAAAGCGATGGGGGTGCTGCAATGTCTTTTATAACGTAGTCTCTAAAATTCTACAACACTTCTGCTTTATTCTATTTGTTAGAAGCCAGTAAAGTAAACTAAGTTTAACCTGTACTGAGGAATTAAACTGCTGTCTCTTATATGGAATATTATCAAATAATGAATATATTTATTGCTAATATAAGAATGTATAAACCTGAAGAGAATTTTTATAAAAATTTATTTCAGCCGGAGGAAACACTTGGAAGCAAGATATTAACAGACTAAGATAAATGTTTTGTAGAACAGTTTGCACTTTCTTTTATGCATTTGAGATTGAGAAGGGAACACAAAGATCACATGAAGCAAGGAAGAGATTAGATTATAAGACAATTATGACTATGTTCTCTCTTTAGAAGGAGGGGTTTGAAAGGGTAGTCATGTATTAAAAGGAAGGATGTGAAAGGTGGCATTTCAAAGGGGTGTGAACCTAGATCCACAGAAACAAAGCACAAGGCTTGCTTAAGGCAAAGATAGGCCTTTTACTAAAGAAGTTATAGGCCTGTGTGTGATTACCCACCATGACTTGCCCAGTTAGAAATTTATGACCAGATTACCCTGTGAGGTTAGTTTTTATAGAACCCTTTTTTCATCTATAATTCCCCCTTAGGACCATAAATCAACCTGAAGGATGTATTGATGACCAACCTTTTGGTCAAATAGCCTGGTCTCAGCACTAGGAAGGATCATCCTTAGGAAATTTCAGAATCAATGTTATCTTGCTGAAATGATGAGCCATTGGGGATGGGGCAACATGGAAACCATAGGATGTGAGTTGAGGTCAAATTTCTCTCAAAAGAAAAGGGCAGGTAAATGGAAAGCAGTCAGGTCTTATGACCTTCATTGAGAAAAAGCACTCTGGATCATTTCTAACTATCATGATGTGAGTTTTTCCTTCTGTCTTACCTCTCTATATTCGGCATCTACTGTAACATTTACACAAGCCATTAAAAGAGTATTAACAGTTATGTATTTTTTTTTAGTTTGGCAATAGGCTTCTTTTCAATAATGTAAGTTCATAAGTCCCTTTATCTAAGTCCAGTTGAAATACACTATGATGCATGAAGGAATTAAAAAACTGAAGAAAAAAAAAGCCTTGGCCAGTTTGGCTCAGCATTACAGCATCGGCCCGTGGACCAATGAGTCCCGAGTTCGATTCCAGCCAAGGGCACGTATCTCCGTTGCGTCATGGCAACCAGTCGATGTGTCCCTCTCACGTCAATGTTTTTCTCTCTCTCTTTGTCTCTCCCTCTCTTTCTACCTGAAGATAAATGAAAAAATATCCCTGGGTGAGGATTTAAAAAAACAACCAGCAATCAATTAAGCGATTTAAAAAAAAACTGAAAAAAAAATTAGGGTTGCCAAGGAGCTAGGAAGAAACAAGTTACTGTCTTGGGTTTCCCATAGTTCCAAATATTATTTTAATTTACAATCATTGTTTACCCAATCACTATACATTAGAAGCTTTTTATAACTTATTTTACAATGCTTCCCATTAAATTTAACAGAATAAGACATTTTGAGGTGTTCCAGGGGCCCTTCTGGAACACTGCAAAGTTATTCCTTCATATATTGAGATTTTAACCCTTAAAACCTCAATTTCTAATGAAAACTAAGAGGTAAAAAACCTCAAAGAACAACTATAACTATTTTATGACTAACATTTTTAGCAGATAGGTAAAGACAAACAAAATGGTTTCTGAGTTCAATGTCAATCCATAGGTATACAAGCCTTTTCAATGTCTTGGGATAGCTGTCTACCTCTGATGTCAGTGGCTTCTCATCCTAGAGGAGTTATTGATGGCCATTTTAGGCAGATGTCAGTGTCAGAGATGGGGTAGATGTCCATTCATGGTTAGACACCGTTTTTAGATGAGAAATGTGAATCTAAGAATTTACCCCTTTAAGTTTATCTGCACATGGATTAATTAGTGACACTTACTAAGGTTCTTTCCAATAAAGTGAAAGAGAGTCTTTTATTTGATGTCTTTTTCAATAGAAAAAAAATCTCCTGGTTGTAAGCCATGGTCTTTGAAGTCTGTCTCCTGGGAGTACACTATGAAATGAATCAGTTACTAATTTATTAATTTCTTTAATCTGTTAATTAAGTACTTGACAATAATGCAGAATGTTTCTTCTTAATAAGGTTGGCTCATTTGACCCTTCATCCAGATGCATAGGGTTATCAGTGACTATTTTATAAGTACTATGTTTACCAATAACGGTAGATCTCAGGTTGAGAAACACTATAGGGAGAGCTTTTGGCCAAGGGAGATAAAAAGTTCCTGAAAATTTAGCTAGTTGATTTTTTATTTTTGAGAGATAGGAAAGGACAGGGAGAGAGAGAAAGAAACATCGAAGAGAGAGAACATAAACTGGCCACTTCCTGCATGCCCCACACTGGTGATCGGCCCTACAACCTGGGCACATGCCCTGACTGGGAATTGAACTGGTGACCTCTTGGTGCATGGATCGACGCTCAGCCACTGAGCCACACTGACCAGGCAGCTAGTTGAATTTTAATTGTACTATTTGTATGTTTCACCAATTCAGAAGACTGGGGGTGATAAGCACAATAAAAATGCTGTAGAATAGGCCAAACAATACAAATGAATTGAATTATTTGTTCAGTTAAATGAGTCCCTCAGTTACTATGTAACTCAGAGGGAATTTTCTAGTTGGGAATTATTTTTTCCATTAAAGATTTACATACTGTTATGGCTGTTGATCTTCTGTAAGGGAATACCTCAAGCTAACAAGAGTGCTTACAAATCATAACACATATTTATATCCTTGAGATGATGGCATTTGAATAAAACCCAACTGCCTACCTCAAATGGACCTAAAGGAAGTGGGAAATGTCTATGGTTTCCAGGGAGTGGTTTTCCAGGGTTATATTTTGGACAGAAAGGACACCTGCTACATGAGCTACAGTGGGAGAAGGTTTCCAGCAATACTGCTTACTCAATGAAATAAACTTTTCAGAACCCCAAAATCTTAGTTCATGTACATGTTCAAGTATAGGCAATTGAGCTCTTATAGGTAAGATTGGTTTCCCATTAGCCCCAAGCCATATCTGCTTGTTTGACTTAAAGGGTTACCCTTTTTGTTGCCATATCTTCTTTTAGTTTTCTGCAGCTGTCTTTTGACACTGCATGAGAGTCTTTTATTGATTTAGCAAAGATCAAAGAATATTCTTGGGTCTGGATAATTTGATTGCCTAGTGCTGCTTGTTTAGCTTCAGCATCCGCTATTTAATTTCCCGTTGCTTCCATGGTGGTAACTGTAGAATGTCCTGGAATTTTGATAATTGCTAACTGTATCAGTTGCTGTATGACATCTAATAATTCTCCAACCTGTTTTCCATTCTTTATAAATGTCCCTAAGGAAGTTATGAAGCCTTGTTGGTTTCATAAAATTCCCAAATCATGAACTGCACCAAAGGCATAGAAACTGTTGGTGTAAATATTGGCTATTTGATCTTTGGTCAATTGATAAGCTTGAGTTAGAGCAATTAATTTGTCTTGCTGGGTAGATCTTATTTCAGGTAAATAAGTACTTTCAATTACATCCACCATGGTAGTTACTTCCTATCCAGCTCAGTAACGTCCCTGTTTGTCTTTGAGATAATACCCATCTGTAAATCAAAGTCAGCATTATCAATAAAAGTTTCCTGTAAATCATTCCTTGGAGCAAGAAGGTTGTCAGTAAGTAAAATACAATTATGCTGGGTGTCTTAATCCTGTAAAGAAAGTAGTCAAGTTTCTGGTTTAAGACTGTCACAGGGAGCTTAAGTAGTGTTAGGCACGGAGGACAGGCATATTTAATAAGAAGCCACTTGGCTGACTGAGTAATGCTGAGGATGATGAGAGTTTAGCAAAGATTCTACAGAATGAGGAAGATAAGTGGTTAAGAAGAACCTAAAGCTATCTCTCCTGTTTGCCTAACATGGCTGTAGCAGAGTTGGCCCTCATACAAGGAGGGAGTCCTTTTGCCACTGAGTCTAATTGCTGGCTATAATATCTCATAGGTCTATGATGATCTCCATGTTTCTGAGTTAGCGCTCCTAAAGCATTTGCTTTATATAAATGTATAAAAAGAGAGAACGTTTGTAATTAAGGTCGTCCAAAGTGGGAGCTTTAGCTAATTCTTCCTTTAGCGCTGTACAGCTTGTTTCCCTCCAGGGTTCTATTGGATTGGATCAGGTCAATTTGTGTGTGTGTGTGTGTGTGTGTTTTCCTTTCCAACTGCTTTTTTATTTTATATTTTTCAAATTTTATTAATTTATTTTTGTTACAGATGTTTCTCCTTTTCCCCCTTTAGACACCCTTGTCCCCATCCCGCCTCCCCCAACCCCAGCATTGGTGTCTAGATCTATTGGTTATGCATACATGCATATAAGTTCTTTGGTTCATCTCATCCATTCCCCCCCGGCCCCTTCTTCTGAGGTTTATCAGTCTGAACCTTACTCCTTTCTATGTGTCTGGATCTATTTTGTTCACTAGTCCACCTTGTTCATTATATTCCACAAATAAGTGAGATCATGTGGTATTTGTCTTTCTCTGATTGGCTTATTTCGCTTAGCATAATACTCTCAAGGTCCCTCCATGTCATCTCAAAGGATCTTTTTTTTTTTACAGCTGCATAGTATTCCACTGTATATATGTATCACAGCTTTTTTATCCACTCATCTATTGATGGACACCTGGGCTGTTTCCAGATCTTAGTGATTGTAAAAAGTGCTGTTATGAACATAGGAGTGCATATATTCTTTTTGATTGGTGTTTCAGGCTTCTCAGGCTATATTACTAGAAGTAGGATCACTGGGTCAAATGGCAGTTCAATTTTAGTTTTTTGAGGAAACACCGTACTGTTTTCCATAGTGGCTGCACCAGTCTGCATTCCCACCAGCAGTGTACTAGAGTCTTCTTTTCTCCACACCCTTGCCAGTACTTGTTGACATCTAATGATTCTCCAACCTGTTTCCCATTCTTTATAAATGGCCCTAAGTTGTTGTTTGATGATTTGTTGATAGCAGCCATTCTGGCATGTGTGAGGTGATACCTCGTAGTTGTTTTAATTTGCATCTCTCTGATGATTAATGACATTGAGCATCTCTTCATATGTCTTTTGGCCATTTGTATGTCCTTTTTGGTGAGGTGTCTATTTGGGTCCTCTGCCCATTTTTTTTTTAAAGTGGATATTTATTTTATTATTATTATTATTATTTTTATCTTCACCCTAGGACTTTTTTGCATTTATCTTCAGATAGAGCGGGAGGAAGAGAGAGAGAGAAATATTGATGTGAGAGAGACACATCGACTGGCTGCCACCCACACAACCCCAACCAGGGCTGGGGACACCCTGCAACTGAAGTACGTGCCCTTAGCAGGAACTGAACCTGGGACTTTCTGGTCTGCAGGCCGACGCTCTAACCGCTGAGCCAAACCGGCCATGGCAGGTCCTCTGCCCATTTTTTATTCGGTTCTTTGTCTTCCTTTTGTTGACTTGTATGAGCACTCTATATATATTGGAAATTAACCCCTTATCTGTGTCAGTCTGTTTTTTAATAAGGCATATAGAGGTCGAGCCATTAATAAAAAATTTGGAACCCAGTTGTGACAGTATCCAGTCAACCCTACAAATCCTCTAAGATGCTTCTTAAGCCCTGGCCGTTTGGCTCAGCAGTTAGAGTGTCGGCCTGCGGACCAAAGAGTAGCAGATTCAATTCTGGTTAAGGGCACATACGTTGGTTGCGGGTTCGTCCCTGGCTCTGGTCGGGGTCATGCAGGAGGCAACCAGTCGATGTTTCTCTCTCTGTCTCCTCCCTCCCTGTTTTTTACTCTAAAAATCAATGGAAAAATATCCTCGGGTAAGGATTAAAAAATGTACATAACAAAAATTACCATTTAAACCAGTTTTATCATTTATTTTATTTTATTTCTTAGCTAGAAAGAAAGATTTATTATTTGTATATTTGTTGTAGAATGTTAGTTTTTCATGAGGGGTGATGTTATGTTTACTTTCAACAGTGAAAATGGGCATGAGAGTAGCTGTTAGCAGGAAGTAGGTTAGGAAATTTAAGGACTTTTCATTTCTTTTTCCATTGGTCTTAATTTAATTTAATTCCAAAACCTTTTCATATTCAAACATAAGTGCTCAAATCCTAAAGCCAAATACAAATAACTTTTGAATTACCTATATCATTGTTTCACTCCAGTTTTGTCATAATTGAGAATGTGTTGTGTTCTATATTGGAGTCTCCTTGCTAGTATCAACCATTTCTTTATATCTCAACATTAAATTCTATAAATAATGAGGCAAACAGTTTGACAAACTCAACCAGAACCAGTTCATCCAACTGGATGCTGTCCCTTATGAGAGTAGACTCATAGAGACAGATACCATAACCATGATGAACTTGGAGTCTGCACTGGGTTGTTACAACTAAGTAAGCACATATAAAGATAGTATTTCTAATGACCTACTCTGTCTTTAGAACAGTAATGTTTCTATATATTAGTTTTCATTGCCTCAATGTATATAAATAAATATTTTTTTAGTATCTATTATAAGCCAGGCAAGGAGATACAGCAGTACATAAGGAAGACTAAATCCTTGCTAAAAAATTATTAAATTTACATTTTACTGGGGAAAGACAATGTGCTTTTTGTCATATCCTTAACAACTCTCTTGTTAACATAGTCCATGAGAACTATTGAAAAGGAATCCTCGTGGAGAACATGCTCAGGAGGAGTACTTGCTGCCCCTATTTCACTCACAGTTACAATTCTAGGGGCAAGACTGAATATGAGTGCACAGATGCATTATAGCTACATAGAAGTAAAGATGGATATTCACAATACTATTGAATGCACATTTTAACAAGGTTTAGATGTACAGTTCAGTGGCATTAAGTACAATCACATTATTGTGTGATCATAATGCACATGGAGAATATTTTCACTTTTTAAAACCAAAACTCTATACCCATTAAACAAAAACTCCTATTCTCATCTGCTTCCAGATCCTGGCAGCCACCATTCTGCATTCTGTCTCTATGAATTTGACAACTATAAGTATATTATATAAGTGGAGTCATACAGTATCTGCCTTTTTGTGTCTGGATTATACGACAGCATAATGTCTGCAAGGTTCATCTATGTTGTAACATGTGTCAGAATGTCCAGGATGGTACTGGAAATATCGGGGGGACACTTTGTAAAGCATATGATTGTCCAATCACCATGCTGTACACTTGAAACTAATATAATATTGAATGTAAACTGTAACTGAAATAAATAAATAAATGCCAAAATATAATTCCTATATGTATATTATATATATAATTCTGCTTGTTATTCGTTTCTTTGTCAATGGACATTTGGGTTGTTTCCACCTTTTGATTATTGGAAAATGCTATAAACATGGCTGAAAAAATATCTTCGAGACTCTGCCTTCAATTCCTTTGGTTATACACCCAGAGGTGAAATTGCTGGATTATATGGTAATTCATACTGTTTTCTACAGTGTCTGCATCATTTGACACTCCTCAGCGATGCATAAAGTTTCAAATTTCTCCACATCCTCACAGACACTTGTTATGTTCTGTTTTCATTTTTTGATAGTAGCTATTTTAATGGATGAGAAGTGGTATCTCAGTGTGGTTTTGATTTGCATTTTCTTAATTATTGATGGCCAGTATTTTTTCACATGTTATTTGCATCTCTTCTTTGAAGAATTGTCTATTCAAGTCCTATGCCAATTATTAAATTATTTTTTTTCCTTATTTTTGTTGAGTTGTAGGAATCTTTAATATATTCTGGATATTAATCCTCTATTAGATATATGATTTGCAAATATTTTCATCCATTTAATCATGGGTTGCCTTTTAACTCTGTTAATACTATCCTTTGATGCAAAAATGTTTCTAATTTGAAGAAATTCTATTTATCTGTTTTTTTCTTTTGTTACCTATGCTTTTGGTATACTTTTGTTTTATGTAATGAAACACATAATTTCCTTTGTGGCTTTTGTGAATGATGTATGATGATGAAAGATACTTCAGCCTTAAAATGGGATGAACATACTTTGTCTTTTAGTAGTTTAGTTTAGCAACATAATATATTTAAAAGCAAAAGAGTTTTAAAAAATTACACTATTGGAAACTATTTAAGGACAGTGGAATATTTTAATAAGAGAAAAAAGTTTTTAAAAGAGTCTATCCACTTTTATTTTTAAAAACCCCAGCCTAAATATAACATATAAACAATTTAGATTAAGAGTATCAAAATGTACATGTTTGTTCTCTCAGGGTTGTGAGATTGGTAGTGATTTCTGTTATACTCTAAAAATTTTCTCATTTTTCCAAAGTAAAATAAAAAAAGAGCATATATTGTATTAAAATTTTTTCTTTATTGATTTTTTTTTTTAGAGAGAGAAGAGAGATGGAGAGATAGAAACATCGATGAGAGAGAACATTGATTGGCCATCTCCTGCATGCCTCCTATTGGGTATTTAGTCTACGATCTGGGCATGTGTCCTGACTGGGAATCTAACCGTGGACCGCTTGGAGCATGGGTTGATAGATGCTCAACCCCTGAGTCAGAGCAGCGGGGCGAGCATACTTGTATTTAAAATCAGAAAATTACAAGAAACGGTACAACTACAGAACCAACAAATAAATCAACAAAATTTGGAATTCAGGGGACACATAACTATGGAACTACCAGAATGGCACATGAGCCTGAAAATTGAATTTTGTAAATACTGTAACAGTATATATTACACAGATATAAAATAAAATTTTTTATTACTTTTGTTACAGATGTTTCTACTCCCCCCCCCCGTTGACACCCTCCTCCCCATCCCCCCCTACCCAGTCCCTAGCTTTGTTGTCCATGTCCATCGGTTATGGGTACATGCATATAAATTCTGTGGTTTTTCTCTTCCCTACGCCCCACCCCTTCTTCTGAGGATTGTCAGTCTAACCTACTTCCAGGTTCACAGAGATAAAATAATTTAAGCATATACTTTTTTGGGGGGGGTATGTGACCCTAGCAGGAACCGAATCTGGGACTCTCTGGTCTGCAGGCTGATGCTCCAACTGCTGAGCCAAACCAGCCAGGGAGAGATAAAATATTTTAAAAAGGAAAATTTAGCTGTGTAATAAAAGAATCTGTAAAGATATACAATAATATCTGAATAGCATTTATCTCTGCAATAGTAACACAATACAAATTGTTTAAATCTGGAAAATAGTTAAAACGTTTAAAATTGTTCAATTAATAAATAATCAACATTAGAAATGTGGACAAAATCAACATCACCAATGATTCCTATCCAGAGGAAACTTTGTAATGACTGCATAGGATCCAACTTTAGGAACACTCTATTATATATTTAACCATGCCTTTAATGCTGAACTTTAGATGATTTTCAATAAGTCAAAAGTGTCAAGCAAATGTTATGATATTTATAAGAAGCATTACTTTATATTTGAACCCTTCTTTTTAAAGTTCCTTAGAGCTTTAAAGACAGCAACAAAAAAGAGGAAGTGGCAAGTCAGTATTAGTACTGGGTTACTGATAAGCTAGGCAACTGGTTTATAGTCTTCACTTTTTAAATTTTATTACATATATTTATTTTTATTGTTCACTTCTTTATTGTGTTCACTTGTGATACAGTTGAATACAGCACTTTGACTCTTCATCACAGGACCTCTTTCACCCTAACCCCTATTTAATCTCTCTCTCGCTCTCTCTCTCTCTCTCTCTCTCTCTCTCTCTCACACACACACACACACACACACACACACATACTTTCGCCTGCCACCCACCCAGAAAAACAGAGTATAGGGTATTTAAATCACTGACAGTAACACCACCCTGAGACCAGCGCTGTTAATTTTTTAGTGTTTTCCTTCTAACGTCTCTTTATCAGTTCCTCCAGCAGCCACCACTGTCCTTTACAGAGCCCAGGGCTAAGATCAAAGGGATAGAGTTAGGGTGGGGGATGCCTTGTTCTCTCCGGTTGTCCAACATTTTATTTATTATCTTATGTTTTTTATATTTTTAAATTGAATGCATAGGGGTGACACTGGTGAACAAAACTGTACAGGCTTCAAGTGTATAACCCAAGTAAACATCGTCTGCACAATGCTTGGTGCGCCCATCTCCCCAAGGTCTTGGCCCAGCTCCATCTACCCCACCCCCATTTCCTCTGGCTATCACCAGTCTGTTGTATGTGATTATATGGGTTTTTTTGCTTAACCCTTTCACCTTCTGTTAGTTGCAATTTTCTCTTAGCTCTTTTGAAATGATGAAAGTCTAATGCCAGTTGAAAATTGAAAGGATAAACTAATAAAACATTGTTTTCCGGAAAATTCGGAGGAGGGGTGCGAGGATAAGGGGAGAGGTAAATGAATCAGCCATATTCTCGGAAGGTGAGTGGAGTTGGAAAACTTGATAGATCTAGTAATTTATTGGCTCAGGGTTTGTCAATTACGACAGTCCAGCAAATGAGACTAGAGCAGAGTTGCGGGGGAGGGAGGGAGTGACGCAGCAAGCTATTGGCACCAGAAAATCTAGCTAAGAGGCAGCTGCGTTGTCATATTGCAGCACCATTGTTGGGTTGTTGTTTTTTTTGAATCAGTCTCTGCGGAGGTCTACCCACTGCAGCTCTCTGCAGTCTCTGGCCCGGTCCTGCAGGACGGGTCACATCGCCCCTCGCCATCCTCTGCACGCAAGCCCAGGCCACCTCAGCCTCTGTTCGGTTCGCACAGCCTCAGCACCGCTTTCATCCCGGCAGCAGCAGCCTCGACCGTTGCTTTCGCAGTCTGGCCGCTACCGCTAGGTCCACCTCTGCCACAGTCACTGCCGCTTCTGATATTCCGGTGAGTCTTTCCCTGCGGAGCTCAGATCTCCTGATCTTGGAGGTAGCCACATTAGGCGTGCACGGTCTTTTGAAAAATGGCCGAGTCAGCCGACGGCAAGGAATTGTTAGCATCCGTTCAAGAAGAAGCTGGTAATAAGGTGATGGTGGAGGGGCCAGGGAAACAGCCGGAGCGCGGTGAAAATGCCGCAGCTGGGCCTGGAGATGATGGGGAACACGGTGAGGAAGCCGCCTCTTTGCCTGGGGATGAAGGGGGAAAATGTGAAGATGCTGCTGGGCCTGGGGAAGGCGGGGAAAAAGGTGAAGATGCTCATGAGGACTCAGACCCAGACCGTCCCAAAGGACGTATCGGTTATCTTTTAGATACAGACTTTGTTGAAAGTCTTCCTATGAAAGTTAAGTACCGTGTGTTAGCCCTCAAAAAGCTTCAAGCTAGAGCTGCGAACCTAGAATCCAAATTCCTGAGGGAATTTCATGAAATTGAGAGAAAGTTTGCTGAAATGTATCAGCCCTTGTTGGAAAAAAGACGTCAGATCATCAACGCAATCTATGAACCTACAAAAGAGGAATGTGAATATAAATCAGACTATGATGACTATGATGAGGAGGAGATGTACGACGAGGAAGAGGGTCTGGTACAGCAGTACGTGGATGACGATAATTATTATGAGGAAGATTATTACGATTATGCTCTTGAGGAAGAGGAGGAGAATGATGATGGCGACGACGATGACGATGATGATGATGACATCGAGGCTACTGGGGAAAGTAATAAAGAAGATCCTAAAGGAATTCCTGATTTTTGGCTGACTGTCTTAAAAAATGTTGACACACTCACTCCTTTGATTAAGAAATATGATGAGCCTATTCTGAAGCTCCTGACAGATATTAAAGTGAAGCTTTCAGATCCTGGTGAGCCTCTCAGTTTCACACTAGAATTTCACTTCAAACCCAATGAATATTTCAAAAATGAGCTGTTGACAAAGACCTATGTGCTGAAGTCACGGCTGGCATATTATGATCCCCACCCCTATAGGGGAACTGCAATTGAGTATTGCACAGGCTGTGAGATCGACTGGAACGAAGGAAAGAACGTCACTTTGAAAACCATCAAGAAGAAGCAAAAACATCGGATCTGGGGAACAATCCGAACTGTGACTGAAGATTTTCCCAAAGATTCATTCTTCAATTTCTTTACTCCTTATGGAATCAGCTCAAATGGAAGGGATGGAAATGATGATTTTTTACTTGGTCACAATTTACGTACTTACATAATCCCAAGATCAGTATTATTTTTCTCAGGTGATGCAATTGAATCTCAGCAGGAGGGGGTAGTTAAGGAAGTTAATGATGCAATTTATGACAAAATTATTTATGATAATTGGATGGCTGCAATTGAGGAGGTTAAAGCCTGTTGCAAAAATCTTGAGGCAATGGTAGAAGACATTGACCGCTAAGGCAGAGTCTACATGGCTCTGAAATTAACAGCCTTATATCTGCTCAAAATTAAAGAAGTTAATTAGTCTTGTGTTCTGAATTTTTCTTATAGTGTTAGTTAAAGCATATGTCTCAGAAATATAAAAGAAGTTCAAATAATAATTCATTTGTCCTTGCATTTCAGTAATAGAATGCTTTCAAGAAATGTAGACTGTGGTAAAGTATTTAAGACATTAAAATAGTGTGATGTATTTTAATCCTTCTGAAATCTTCTTGTGACATAGCTATTAATCTGTGGCTGTGAATAATATCCAGACTGCTAAATGAGATAAAAACTTATTTGGAAAGAAAATCTTGGAGAACCCACCCAAGGTTGTTTTCCTCTTGTTGTTTGTATATTTTTGTTTTCTTAGTCCTTTAGCTAGTGGATTTAATTGTGTTGTGCCTGCTTCATTTTGCAATAAAAATGCAGTAGATTTTAAAACTTGAATGCTTAAGAAGCCTGCATATGGTTAAGAATTTCAGGCAAAACCAAATTTATTGTTAATAACAACTTGTTCATAGACTCTTGTATTATTTAATCATAATAAATAGTGAAATAGTCATATTGAGGTTATTGTTCATCAGTGAAGTGTCAATCACAGTATTTTTAAAAGATGACCACATATTGTTCTGTGTAATTGTGTAAGCTATAATTACAGTGTATAACTTATTTCTTATACTACATTTAATAATTCATTGAAAGTGATCACTTTACCATTTTGAAAAACTTTTCTGTTCTTTCACTGCAAAATAAAATGAATAAAAATGTCAGTGTTTTATGTTTTAAAATTGATATTTTTTCTAGTTATAAAAGTAATATGGTCATTGGGAGACATTGGAAAATAAAAAAAAAAGATTAATTAAAACTAAAATGTATATTCCCACTCCACAAAGATAAGCACTGCTAATGTTTTGATTTATTTTTTACTATTATTTTTCAATAGGTACATATGCATGCAAATTTACTAACACTATACTTAGATGTGCAAAGAACCTGTCACTTTTTTATTGTTTTTAACTGATCTAGTCTTTTTTGTTGTTGTTGTTAATCCTCACCCAAGGATATTTTCCCATAATTTTTAGGTAGAGTGAAAGGGAGGAAGGGAGGGAGAGAGAAAAATATTTATGTGAGAGAGATACATTGATTGGTTGTCTCCCACATGACCCCAACCAAGGATGGGGATCAAATAGGCAACCCAGACATGCACCCTTGACTAGGAATCGAACCCAGGACTCTCCGGTTCAGGAGCCTATGCCTTAACCACTGAGCCAAACCAGCCAGGGCTAACTGATCTAGTTTTAATCCTGGGTCCACCTCTATCACCCAGGATTGCAGGGAAACAAAAAATCTCAAATTTAACCAATGCAGTAACTCACTGCTATTTAGTAGTTTAAACACTCTGTATAAGCAACAAGGTCTTGTGTGTTAGTCTTTATTTCAGATTTACCTACCCTTCCACAATGTTATCTGGATGTATAGGGGCTTATGCTTTATGGCATGGGGTGGGGTGGGGGAGCATACCCTGACTGGGGATGAGATATGGTTGATCAGAGAGCTGACTTCGTTTCAGAACTTACTTTGCCTTCCTCAGGTGTGGAAACCCAGAGATTTGACTTTCCCCTTTGGCAGACTCTGTGAAAGTCACATCTATCCCTCTGCGACAACAGAGAACTTCTTTGTGTGTGTGTCTATGTGGTTTTTAATTAATTTTTAATGTGTCAATTACCATTGACATTCAATATTAATATTAGTTATTAGTTTCTGGTGTATAACATGGTGGTTAGACAATCATACTTTACAAAGTGTTTCCCCTTATTTTCAGTACCCACCTGGCACCATACACAGTTAATACAATATCATTGACTATATTCACTATGGTGTACTTTACATCCCGGTGACTACCAAGCTTCGGTTCTTAATCCAATGAGGAACTTCGTAATCTCTTCCATACCTTGTGAGAGCTGAGAGTGCGTAGGAAGGGATAACTCTACCTTGTTATGGCTGTCTATGCACTCTTCATCCCACGTGGTTGTGATGTGACCCCACAGAATTATAAAATGAAAGTCGAACACAAACTCCCCTGCTTGTGACTTATTTTTCTACTATTGAACATGCTCACTCCTTCAGATTTTGGCTCAAAGAGGTAAATTTATAACATTGCTTGCTGTTCTTACCTCTGTCTCATTTCTCTGCAATCAACAGTGCAGGAAGGTATGGGCTTTTTCCTCTTCTTGTCTGGACATAATGTATCTTTCTCCCAGGTACAATAGTAGATGCTCACTTGCTTTTCCCTGGGGTTGCAATAGTTGACAGTGTATAGGGAAACAGAGACAAGTTAATATTGTAGGGGAACATAAATATGGAAATACTTCCGACGTATACTTAGTAAATGTAGACTTTTTCACACTTTTCATCACTGTTAATCTCGACCTCTATTAAATTCCTGACTCCCTAAACCTTTCTTACACAGAAAGATTAGGCCCCCTTTAATTGTGTTAACTTTTACTGCGCATTAAAAAGTCAGGAACATGGGTGTATCTTTCCTGCTGTTTCATGGAGGAGAGCCAGGCATCATGAAGTCCCTCCTGTCCCTTTCTCTTGCCTGCATGAGATAGAGCAGGAAAACTGCCCTGGGCTTTCTATAAGGGCAGGCCAATCCCCTTTGCTGTGTCTCTCATGTAAATGGCCTCCAGCCAAAATCATCAGGGACACACCCGTAGTTGAACAAATTAGGTATATTCATTACTGCTGTGAGGCAGAACATGCATCAGTAAGTGGGTGATAAAAGCATATTGCAGGATTTGGGCTTTGGTTGTGTGATTGGAGGTTTACTCTATGTTGTAGGAAACATTTTATAATGAGCAGCTCAATAAATCTTTATGGGGAGAAGAGACTAGAACAAGAATAAGGCTGTAATTGGTAAAAAGGTTGTAGTCACTAATTTTAGCTAGAATGGCAAGACGTTGGTATTTTTTGGTTGGCAGAGTGACCTTGTTTTTGTCTATGCTTAGGCAAAATTAAGTGGCCTTGCTTTGTCTCATTTAATTGTAGTCCCAGAGGAATCTGGTCTGAGGTTCTGTGAGATGGTTTATGTCCAATAAGAGAATAGCACGGCCTAGCTATGAATATCAGGCCAGCTTCCTGATGTCAGGGACTGCTTTTTAGATTTCTTTTTCTTTCACCCCTTCTCAGAGATGTGACTTGAGAGTGTCATTTTCCCCACAGCTTGTGGCATGATGGCAGTACATTTGACTTGGGTTTAGACTAGTGTAAAGACCCTTTAGACGTTAAGGGTGGGCCGTTAGTTAGCTTCAGCCCACATAACAGGGAGGCCTGTACTAGAGTTTAGGGCACAAGTGTAACTACAAATAGAATTTTACCTTAATTCTTTTTGCAATTGTTCTTTTAAAAATATTCATACAGTGCTGGAGGAATTGTTGAGGTGATTGTTGGGCTTTGTTCAAGTTCTGGTATTTTTTTAATTAATTTATTTTTGTTACAGATTTTTCTCCTTTTTTCCCCATTCACACCCTGCTCCCTACCTCCCCCACCCCATCCCCAGCATTGTTGTCTATGTACATCAGTTATGTGTACATGCATATAAGTTCTGTGGTTTATCCCTTCCCTCCCCCCACGACCCCCTCTTCTGAGGATTGTCGGTCTGTATCCTACTTCTATGTCTCTGGGTCTATTTTGTTCATCAGTTTGTCTTGTTCATTATATTCCACAAAGTTTTGGTACTTTTAAGGAATATACTAAAATATGTAAATATAATAAAATTCCATTTTGGAGTACATAATTTATAGTGCAAGATACAGCATGTAGTATTATATATCATATGGTAGAGAGCCAGGTTGCCTGGATTCAGATTCCAATTCAGTAACTTATTAGTTGGGTGACCTTATACAACTTACTTTATGTGTCTGTTTTCATTTTCTAAACAAATGAAAGAGAGAAACATGACGTGAGAGCGAACATTAATCGGCTGCCTCCTGCACGCCCCTACTGGGGATCTAGCCTGCAACCCGGGCATGCACCCTGACTAGGAATCAAACCAGGACCTCTCAGTCCCTGAGACAACGCTGAATCCACTGAGCCACACTGGCTGGGCTATGTGTCTCAGTTTTCATATCTTGAAAGATAGGGTAATTATTGTGAATTACCTCATAGATTATTATGAAGTTTGAATTGATTTTTATAAAGTGCTTATAAAAATGTATAACACATAGGTCCTGATAGGTGCATCTATCTTTATTATTAAGTTTGTATTTGTAAAATACTCAAAACTGTGGTATAAAATAAGGTTGTAAATTCTTATTAAATTATTAATAGCAAAAACTGAAAGCTCATACTTTCTATTTAATAACAGACTCCTCAAGATTTTTTCAAGTATCAAGAAGGGCTAAGTGGCAAGTTTAGAGGCAAGTACTTAACTTACTGATGAACCTGGTCAGTAAAGATGAAAATACAGTGACTACGGTGTTATTCCCTCACCCTCCCAAGACACTCATTAACCTTATAACTGTGTACACCAAACTCAACACTCATCACAAGCCATTTGATCACTGGCCAATAAATGCATCATGAAATTAAAATATTTGGAAACCAGAAAAAACACACAAAATACAGAAAACAAAAATCACATAAAAGTATATGTCATCCATAGGTATGTAACAGATTTGATTCTTCAGTTACCACAGATACATGCAACATATAGCTGATTATTTTAAAGCAGAGAAACTCTTAAAAAGAAAAATAGCCCTGGCCAGGTTGGAAAGTTGTTTCCTACAACAAAAGTTGTTGGGCTTGATTCCAGTTCATGGCACATACCCAGGTTGTGGGTTCAAGGCACGTATGAGAGGCAATTGATTGATGTTTCTCTCTCACATTGATGTTTCTCTATTTCTTCTTGCCTCTAAAAATCAACGAAAAGGAAAGATATATAAAGACTAATTTTATGTGGGACACATTTCTGAAATGTATTTTCTCTGAATTCTTTGCCAGATAATATAGTTTTTAAAAGTAAAAGACAAAAGGATGTCTAAAATTAAATGATCCTTGCTTTTAAAAACCACACAAAAGCTCTATTTGTTGATCTGTTCCCAAGGTGATTTCAGACAACAAAAACTCCATTCACCCCCATTCCGCATGTGCACACATCCACAGTCCTACTGGTTCTGTGTGTGTGTGTGTGTGTGTGTGTGTGTGTGTGTGTTTGCATGTGCTCACTCATTGGATGGAAGGGGTAAAGTGGGATGGGAGTGCACAGGGTGGGAATGTCACTCATCATAAAGGACACAAACCCTTGTAAAATTTCTCTCCCAGTTCTTGTGCCTGTGCTAAGTAGGAGGTGGGATGAAAATGAGACAAGATTGAATCATCAGAGGCTCATAGTGTAAGTCTCTTCTTTGGCCTGTATGCCAGTGCTAATCAAAAGGAATAAGTGAAGCGTCTTTCAGCTGCCTGTACTTTATGAAATCATATTCTATGTGCAAGGATACCTGTGGCCGGGAAGAAAGAAGGCAACTCTGACCAAGGTGTGCAGCAGTTGGATGCGGCAAGCAGCTTTGAAGGAGGTGGGAGTCCAGGCGCTTTCTCCCATGATGAGGATGAAGGAATAGAAAGCAATAAAATATCCCAAGACATTTAGATACAGAGCTGTTCATCATACAATTGATATTACATACAAAAAATCAGAACCATTGAAAACATATCACTAGGAAGCTTAGTTTTAAAAATTGTTCATCCCTGTGATGGAATATTATTAAACAACATAATTAAAATAATATATTTAATGATTTAGAAATATGGTCCCAGAGAACAGTAATAGTGAAAATACCCTGCAATGAAGTGATGCATACATGATTATCAATATAAAGGTATGTAGATCTATTTACTAAAATTGTATTTTGTCAATTACTGGTATTAGGAGTTGTATAATGATGCTGACTTTTGTTACATGAATAATTTCAAAATATTTTCTATTATAATCAAGTACAATTTGTATGGAATATGTTTAAATTAAATAAAAAACAAAAAACTCCTGTTTCCCAGATAAAATATTGAGAAAATGCACGAATAATTGTAATACAAAGTGAAGAAAATAATACAGGTATTCAGGTACAGTTAAAATACTGGTCCACCTTGCAAAGATAAACATATCCTTTCCTTAGAGAAACCACTTGAAATTACTTTCCCTGCCAAATTGACCATATCCTTTGACACTGTACTTTTTCTTTTAGCGATGTTGGCTCAGGAAGTAATCTTGAAAGACACCAAGATTTGGGCCCTAGGATGTACTTGGGGAGCTTTGCTTGGATAAAGAAAAAACTACCAATAACTTAGATGCAGGAAGATACACACACACAAACACAGATACATAGAGATGGATATATATGTACATGTGTCTATCTGTCCACTGAGCCATCAATTAAATGAAATAGTAACAGCCAAAGAAAATATTTTAAAGGTGTCTTTAATAACATAAAATGAAGTTCAAGAGTATGTATGTGTGTATATATGCACATACACATTTATGTGTGAAAAGCAGATATAAAAACATGTACACTATTATATACATATATGATATTTCCATAAGAAAAATACTAGAGAGGTACAGCCAAAATGTTTCAGGTAGTTCTTGGAAAATATTAGACAGGTGCAGATGAAAATGATTCAGGAAGGCATGGATGGTCAGGAAGATTGATTACTAGTGACATCAGTTTTCTTCTGCTAACTTGTCTGCTTTGTGAATTTGTTTTCCGCAATGACACTGAGTTGTTTTTTTGGCAATGGGGAAAATGGCAGGAAGTAGGCACAGGGGGAGGAGGGGATCAACATTATGTAAATCCAGCAAAACAACCAAGGACAGCAAAATGCCATTTGCAGCCCATCAAGCTGGCCAGCACACACACACACACACACACCACACACACACACACACACCCAAGTACAGTGGCCTGGAGACTATGCAGGGGAAATGGGCATACTCTTTTCTACTGGCTGCACTGGCTGGCATGAATGCAAATGGGTACAATACTTGGGAAGGGGCCATTTGGCAACACACCAGAAAAGTGTAAAATGTCCATGTGTGGATCCTTCGAGTGCACAGTTAAGATGACTGCTCAGTATGCCAGCGAAGATTTGGCTTGCCAGTGAAGGAGTCACTCGTCAGAGAAGTCAGCGTCGGGCTCAAACCTAGGGAAGGGACTAGGCACCACCCGAACGTCCAACAACCGCGAGTGATCACAGACATGGTAAGGTCCGTGGGCACACTCTGCAGCACTGAAGACGACGTTTCGGAAGCCTGTTGAATAACACGGAAAGAAGTTCAGTGGGTTGATTTTTGTTTGGTTTCAGTTTCTGAAAAAGCAGGTGAAGAAACACCACACACACGAACCATTGGATAACAGTGTGTTAAGGGGAAGGCGAGGTGGGGGTGAGCACGGGCCGGGAGGTGGGGGTGGGGGGGAGAGAGGCTGGAAAACCCGCACACCACAGGGGTAAAAGTGGTTGTCTCTGGGCAGCAGGGTCATGGGGAGCAATTACTCTCTTGGTTTTCCCTCATGTGATTTCCTTCTCCTTTCTGATGTTGCTACCATGCAATCGTTATCACCTGTACAGTCAACAAAGCGAGAAAGTGCTTTTTAAACCAAACCAGGAGGAGAAGAGGCAGCCTCTAATTGATCAAGTGGCACAGATTAGCAAGAGTATTCACAATGCCCTTGGGGGGTGTCCAGGGAGAGCCAAGGGAAGAATGGACTAGAGGGTGAAAGGAGGGGGAGGGGGAGGGGGAGGGGGAGGGGGGAGAGGAGAGAGGGAGGAAACATAGGGGGGGAGGGAGGGAGAGAGAGAGAGGAGGAGGAGAGAGAAGGAAAGAGAAAGCTGAGACAGAGAGAGGGGAGAGGAAAGGGGAGGGGAGGAAGGGGGAGGGGAGGGGAGAGAAGAGAGAGCGAGGGACAGAGAGGGGAGAGAGAGAGAGTGGGAGAAGATAGAAGAGGAGAAGGGAAGGAGAGAGAGAGGAGAGAGCAGAGGAGAGGGGGGCGAGAGAGAAGAGAGAGACAGAGAGGGAGAGAGGAGAGAGGAGAGAGCAGAGCAGAGGAGGGGGGCGAGAGAGAAGAGAGAGACAGAGATGAGACAGAGAGGGAGGGAGAGAGGAGAGAGCAGAGCAGAGGAGACGAGAGGGGGCGAGAGAGAAGAGATTGGGAGAGAGACAGAGATGAGACAGAGAGGGAGAGAGGAGAGAGCAGAGAGCAGAGCAGAGCAGAGGAGGGGGGCGAGAGAGAAGAGAGAGGGACAGAGACAGAGATGAGACAGAGAGAGAGAGAGAGGAGAGAGCAGAGCAGAGCAGAGGAGAGGAGGGGGCGAGAGAGAAGAGAGAGGGACAGAGACAGAGATGAGACAGAGAGGGAGAGGGGAGAGAAGGTGGAGAGAGAGACACCTGCACTCCCCATACAATACACTGCTGGTGGGCTGGGGGCAAAGAGGGGTTGTAAACCGGGTGGGAGCCAAGGCTGGCTCTGCTGGCTGGCTCGCTCCGGGCCCGTCTTCATCGGAAGGTGGCTTCGTCGTCGGTGTCCTCGTCGAAATCCTTGACGCCCGCGCTGGTGGACTGCCTGGCCCAGGCTCCCCTCTCGGCCTCTCGTTCTTTGTGCGACTTGAACCTGCCCACGAAGATTTTGCGGTAGTTCAGGAACATGCCGTTCATCGCGTCGATGGCCCGCTCGGCCGACTCCTGCTTCTGGAAGTGCACGAAGCCGTAGCCCTTGGGCCCCTTTTCGTCGCAGGCCACCTTGCAGGACAGGATGTTGCCGAAGGCCGAGAAGATGTTGTACAGCGCCTTGTTGTCGATGGTCTTGCCCAGGTTCTTGATGAACACGTTGCCCACCCCGCTCTTGCGCAGCGAGGGGTCCCGCTGCGACCACATGATGCGCACGGGCCTGCCCTTGATGACATCGAAGTTCAGGGTCTCCAGGGCCCGCTTGGCGTCCACCGGTTGCTGGTAGTTGACGTACGCGTAGCCCAGGGAGCGGCGGGTGATCTTGTCTCTGCAGATGCGGATGGAGAGGATAGGCCCCGCCGGGCTGAACTTCTCGTACAGCATCGCCTCCGTCACCTCGGGGTGCAGGTCTCCCACGTACAGCGAGGCCATCGGGAAGTCGGGGCTGTCCTCGGGACCCCCGGCCGCGTCCGCGTCTGCGGGGGCCGCCGCCGCCGCCGCCGCCTGCTCCTCCGCACCGCCCGCCGCCCGCGCGGGGGGCGCCGCCGCCTCCGCCGCCGCCGCCGCCGCGCCTCCGGCCTCTGTCCCCGCCGCGGCCGCCGCCCCCTCCGCGGCCAGGGCGGCCGCCGCCTCCGCCAGGATGGCCTCCGCCACTGCCGCCTGTCCCGAGGCCGCGGCCTCCGCCTCAGTCTCCACCTCTGCTTCCGCCTCCGCCACGGAGGCCTCCGCCACCGCCTCTGCCACGGTCGCCGCCGCAGCCTCGGCCGCCGCCGCCGCCGCCGCCACTGCCGCAGCTGTCGCCACGGTCGCCGGTGCTGCCGGGCCGCTGCCGCGACCTCCCTCCCGCAGGCTGGGGCTCGCGCAGGCGGGAGACGGCGGGGCGCGGGGGCGCCGGCCCCGGGCGGGGGCGCGAGCGCGGCGGGGCGCGGGGGCAGCCCCGGCGGTGCCCGGGCCCCGGGTGGCGAGCGCGGGCAGGAGCGCGCCGCTGCGAGTCGCCGCCGCTGCAGCCGCCGCTCACCGTGGACCCGCGCGCGGGCGGGCGGCGCGTGGTGGGGGGCAGGAGGTGTTGGCGGCTGTGGTCCGGGCAGCTGGGAAGGCTTCTGTCTCTTTGGTTCCCCTTGTGGCTGCTGCGGGGCGCGGGCTGCGGGGCTGCGGGGCCGCGGGGCGCGGGCTGCGGGGCTGCGGGGCTGCGGGGCCGCGGGCGGCGGGAGGAGGCGGGACCGGGAAGCCGGGGCTGGGGGTGACGCGCGTGTGAGTCTTCAGCCTCTGGGTCGCCTACACAGTTACCGAGGAGCAGGGAGAGGGCTGCACGGTGAACTGAGGAGATGCAGGTTAGGCGTAGGGAGTTTCCTGTCGTCCCTCCCTCCCCCCGCCCCCCCTCCTCCCTCCCCAAAGAACATCGAGTGATTGAATCAACTACATTGTAGCAGGAGGTGGGTGCCCTTGGAATACAATTGCCCGGCCCGAACAGAGCCAAGCAAAATGTTCTTCTCACACTCAGGGGTTCTTCCCCCATTCGGGGTTCTTCCCACATTCGGGGTTCTTCTTCCCCCATTGGGGTTCTTCCCACATTCGGGGGCTCTTCCCACCTCAACGTGGCGCACTCTCTGCAACACGGCCGCCGCCAAGGAAAGGGCTCTGCCTTCTCTGTCCTTGCTTTGGAGCGGGAGCTGGGTCCAGCGGGGCAAGCGCCTCCTGCAGCCTGCTGACCCATTTCCTCCAAGATCTCTCCCTTTGGCCACCTCGTTCCCTCCTCTGCAACACTTGCAGAAGAGGGAGTAGATAACACAAGGGCACGTATTCATGGAGGCAGATTGCCATGCCACAAGTACTTATGCAGCCGGTTCCGTGGGGATACAGGGGTCTGGGAGACATGGGGACACAGGCTGGCTTTCAGCTTGTCCTGCGGAGCACACAGGCTGGGCTGGAAACCCTGCCTCTGCTGCAGACTATGGGAGAACTAGGGACCTGGGGTTCTTCAACCCTCCAGTTCCTCCCACTCTCCCAGCTTTAGTAAAGGCAGCCTGGAAGTGGAGGCACCAAGAGCACCCTGTCCACAGGGCTGTCTCCAACGACACCCCGAGGGAAGCCCAGCCAAGGGCTGGCGACCTGGCCTGGTCCAGAGCCAGGCGCCTGTTTGCTCTCTGCTCTGCCCTCCAGGTGCTGAGGTGCCCAGCATGGGGCAAGGAATGCACGCCCACGTTCAAAACAGAAGCCCAACGTGAACTCTCTCTAGAGTGAGGTTCATCAGCTAGTGTTCATGGAAGCCTTATCAAGTGCTTGGCGCGGGGGACTAAGGACAAGCAAGGTCATAAGTGAGCAGTGAGTGTCGCTGTTGGAGCTGTGGGGTGGGGTGAGAAAAGGTGAGCAGTGTGCGTTGTGGGACAGAGAGACCACACAGGGCTAAATGGCGAGGGCAGAGGCACGTGAGCAACCAGGAGGAGACTGTAGCAGAGACCAGAGTCCCACTTCCTCTGCAAAGGAGGACGCAGCTACTAAGGGCTCCTGGCAGGAAGCCAGTGCGGCTGCACAGGGGAAACCCCAGAGGTGAGCTCTGAAAGATGAGTAGCAGCCCACCGTGCTGAGGCAGGAGGGAAGGCATTCCAGACAGAGGGGTCGGTCTGTGTCCAAGCCCTGTGGCATGCTACCCCATGCATGGCCACTTCTGGTCACGCACGCCTAAAATCTGGAGTGGACAGAGCTCATGGCCTCCAAGAGTCTATGGCAGCAGATGGAGCTGGAAGGCATGGGGCCCCGAAAAGCAAGGGACGCTGCTTGGACTCCATATCCGGGCCAGCGGGCACCACGCAGCCCATTCAAGGAGGGAATCCGTGTATGCTCACAGCTTTCAAAAGGGCACAGATTGAACACCGACACGGAAAGGAGCCAAGAGAGTAGACCTTAAAAGTTCTCATCACAAGGGAGGAGACGTGTAACTGTGTGAGGTGATGGATGTCAACTAAACTGGTTCTGGTACACATTTCACCATATATACATGTATCAAGTCATTATGTTGTACACCTTAAAATTATACACTGCTGTGTGTCAACCGTATCTCGATAAAACCGGGGGGGGGGGGCATCAATATACTTATAAATGCACGTGTCCCCCCTCCACACACACACAACTGACAGAGCTGATAGAACAGAAAGAAGACAGTCTGATGTGACCAGTTTCTGTAAAGAGTCAGAACAACCCTTGCCTTTGTCCCTCATTTCATTCCACCAATAGGGGTGTTAGGCTTACCTCGATCTAGGCATTGAACTGTGGGCCAGGGGGTCAGCTATGGAAACAGTGACCACACCACCGTAGCGCCTTTCCTCAGGACGTCTCACCCCACTCCAGCTCTGTTATGTGTATGTCCATACACATAAGAGAAACGCCGGCAGAAGGCTGTAGGTGCTATGGGAATGGACTACAGTGGCTAAGCAGCTTCATCTGCCCAGCACATCGCCTCTCTTCCCCCTCACTCTGCCCATGCACCTTCTTTGGGTAAAAAAAAAGCTTTTCTCCCTGATGGCAGCATTGGCTGGACCTGCGCAGTCGCACATGATAGAAGAACCCGAACCTGTGGAACTGACCGAATGAGTCACTGTGGGGTGTGAGGCAGTGGGAACTTTCCTGTTACGTGCTAGCCATCCTTTTAAGCTCTTCACATGAACTAACTCATTTAATGCTGAATATTTACGCTGTGGTCAGCTCTTCTCCTCACAGCTTTATGTAAATCAACCCGTTTAATCCTCACAGCAATGTAACAGAAAAGTACTATTATTACTCTTATTTTATAGATGAGAAAAGAGAACCTCAAAAAAGACAGCAACTCGCCCTGGCCGGTGTGGCTCAGTGGTTACAGTGTCGGCCGGCACAACAAAGGGTCTCGGGTTCGATTCCTGGTCAAGAGCACTGTGCCTGGGTTGCGGGCTCAATCCCCAGTAGGGGGCGTGCAGGAGGCAACCAATCAGTGTGTCTCTCTCACAATGATGTGTCTATCATCTCTTTCCCTTCTCCTCTCTCTAAACAAATTAATAAAAACATACTTTTTTTTTTAAAAAGTGCATATCGTAGGGTGAGGATTTTGTTTTAAAGTGTTGGCGAAGACATCAGAGAAGAAAACCTTCGTTTACTGATGGTGGGATTTGAAAACTTGAGTGGGCATGGAGGAACTCGGAGAGTATTTTGCTAAGTGAAATAAACCAGTCAGAGAAGGACACGTATCACATAACCTCACTTATATGTGAAATCTAATGAATAAAATAAACCGATGAACAAACTTGGTCTAGAGGAAACACGGCACAGATTGATGGATCTCAGAGGGAAGTGGGGGTGAGGGGGTGGGCAGAGATTGACCAAAGGACTTATATGCATATATGCATAACCCATGGACACAGACAATAGTGTGGTGAAGACTAGGGTGGGGCAGAAACTGGGCGGAGGGGGGCAGTGGGGGAAAATGGAGGACATCTATAATACTCTCAACAATAAAGATAAATAAAAAAAAATTTTAAGTATTATGACAGCATATACAGTAAATTTGAAAATAAAATCTAGGATACAGAAATTCTAACTCTAGATACACTTCCATGGAAATTTATATATATATATATTTTTTATATGTTTATTGCTCTGTCATATTACTGGCAAAATGTTAGAAACAACATATGATTCCCATCAATTGAGGAATGAATAAATAAAATATGACATAGTTTTATACGTATACATTGCAAGGAGTCTACCTCAGCCTAATGTCCTTGTCTATTGGTTGTGCATACATGCATATAAGTTCTTTGATTTATCTCTTCCCACCCCTCCCACCCCTCATCCCTCTGAGGTTTGTCAGTCTATTCCCTACTTCCATGATTCTGGATCTATTTTGGTCAACGTTTTATTTTGTTCATTATGTTCCACAAATAAGTGAGATCATGTATTACTTGTCTTTCTCTGACTGGCTTATTTTGCTTGGCATAACACTCTCCAGGTCCCTCCATGAGCCTCAAAGGGTAAGAGATCTCTCCTTTAGCTGCATAGTGTTCCATTGTGTATATATGTACCACAGCTTTTTTATCCTCTCATCTACTGATGGGCACTTGGGCTGTTTCCAGCTCTTAGCTATTGTAAATAGTGCTGCTATGAACATGGGGGTACATATATTCTTTCTGATTGGGGTTTCAGGATTCTTAGGACACATTCCAAGAAGTGGAACCACTGGGTCAAATGGCAGTTCCATTTTTAATTTTTTGAGGAAACACCATATTGTTTTCCATAGTGGCTGCACCAGTCTGCATTCCCACCAGCAGTGTACTAGAATCCCCTTTTCTCCACACCCTCCCCAACACTTGTTTGATGATTTGTTGATGGCGACCATTCTGACAGGTGTGAGGTGATACCTCATTGTTGTTTTAATTTACATCTCTCTGATGATTAGTGATGTTGAGCATTTCTTCATGTCTCTTGGCCATTTGTATGTCCTGTTTGGAGAGGTGTCTATTTAGTTCCTCTGCCCATTATTATTATTTTTTAATCCTCACCTGAGGACATTTTTCCATTTTTTGTTCTTCTTTTTCAAGATTGCTGTGGATAGTCAGGGTTTTATGGTTCCACATAAACTTTTGGAGTATTTGTTCTAGATCTGTGAAATGTGCTGTTGGTACTTTAATAGGGAGTGCATTGAATCTATAGATTGCTTTGGGTAGTATGAACATTTTAATGATGTTAATTCTTCCAATCCATGAACATGGTATATGTTTCCACTTTTTTATATCTTCCTCTTTTCTTTTTTAATGTCATCTAGTCTTCTGAGAACAGATCTTTTACCTCCTTGGTTAAGTTTATTCCTAGGTATTTTATTTTTCTTGTTTCAATGGTAAAAGGGATTGTTTTTTTTAATTTCCCTTAAAAATTGTAAGCAATTTACTAGAGAGAAATAAAGGGGAAAAGGTCAGAGAAAGGAGAAAAGATAGCCGCATAGAAGAGAGAAGATAGGTGAGCAGAGGAAGCAAGAGAGAATGAGAAAAAGAAAGACCCAAAAATCATACAGAAAAGATTGAGACAGGTAAACAAATATGGTCAAAGCACTAGGATTAAAGTAGTGGAATAGGATAGTATTAAATATAATTTAATAATGTTATCTTAATTATGATAATGATTTTCCTTGACAAGAATAATTCCTGAAAGACTCCTCCAGAATATTCCTGTATTTCTTTTGATCTCCATACATACTGATTTGCATCAGAGAAACAATAATTTGCCATATCTATTAAGAATTTTTTTGTTTATTGATTTTAGAGAGAGAGGAAGTGAGAGGGTGAGAAAGATAACAACATTGATGAGAGAGAACATCAATTAGCCACCTCCTGCATGGGATTTGGCCCACAACCTGGGCGTGTCTCCTGATCAGGAATCGAACTGGCGATCTCTTGGTTCATGGGTCGGTGCTCAACCACTGAGCCACACTGGTTGGGCTCAATTAAGGATTTTTTTTATCCTCACCCGAGGACATTTTTTATCTTCAGATAGAGAGGGAGGAAGACAGAGAAAAACATCCATGTGAGAGTGACACATGGAGTGGTCACCACCCACATGACCCCAGCCGGGGCTGGGGACAAACTGCAACCGAGGTATGTGCCCTTAGCGGGAACTGAACTCGGGACTCTCTGGTTCACTGAGCCAAACTGGCCAGGGCTCAATTAAGGATTTTTTTTTACATAACCATATAACAATCAGTTAAATCATGTAACATTTAAAATTGTTTGCTCTACTTGCTAACCAGTTAGCCTGAGATTGTTCATCAACATGACAGAATATATTAAGATATAGATATGGCCCTGGCCAGTTTTGCTCAGCGGTTAGAGCATCGGCCTGCGGTCCAGAGAGACCCGGGTTCGGTTCCTGCTAAGGGCACGTACCTCGGTTGCAGTGTGTCCCCGGCCCTGGTTGGTCGTGCGGGTGGCAGCCACTCGATGTGTCCCTTTCACATCAATGTTTCTCTCTCTCTCTCTCTCTCTCTCCCTCCCTCCTACTCTATCTGAGCAAAAAATGGGAAAGTGTCCTCGGGTGAGGATAAAAAAATAAAAATAAAAAGATATAGATATGTACATAGGTAGATATAAATATAGATATAAAAATATTTAAGTTCTACTCTCAGCACATTTCAACTATACAATATAATACTATAAACTATAGTTACTATATTATACACTACATCCTCAGACAATTTCCATGTTACAATGGGGAGTTTGTGCACTTTTACAGATTTCTCCATAGTTCTTTCACAGCCGAGCCTCGGCAACCATTTTTCTACTCCCTGTTCCTACCAGTTTGACTTTGTTCTTTTTTCAGTTATAATAGACATTAAATATAATTTTATATAACAGTGGTTATCCATTTATATAATGTATGAAGTGATCCAAAAAATAAGTTGTGTACCCACCTGGCACCATACATAGTTATTACAATATTATTAACTATATTCCCTAAACTGTACTTGACATCTTGGTGGCTATTTTGTGACTACCAATTTGTACTTCCTAATCCCTTCATCTTTTTCACCCAGCTCCCCAACCCTCTTGCCATCTGGTAACTATAATTTTGTTCTCAGTATCTATGACTCAATTTCTGTTTTCTTTTTTCATTTATTTTGTTTTTTAAATTCCACATATAACTGAAGTCACTTGTCTTTCTCTGTCTGACTTATTTCACTAAGTATACCCACTAGGTCCATCTATGTTGTAGCAAATGGTAAGATTTCATTTTTTATGGCCAACTAATATTTCATTGTATATATGTACCACCTCTGCTTTATCCAATCGACTGAGCATGAACACTTAGGTTACTTCCATATCTTGTCCATTGTAAATAATGCTAAAATGGACACAGAAATAAATATATCCTTTCAAATTAGTGTTTTTGGATTTCTTCAGATAAATACCCAGAAATGAGATTGCTGAATAATATGGTGGTCCTATTTATAATTATTTGAGGTACTCCAATACTGCATTCCACAGGGGCTGCACAAGTTTTCAAATCCCACCATCAGTAAACGAAGGTTTTCTTCTCTGATGTCTTCGCCAACACTTTAAAACAAAATCCTCACCCTACGATATGCACTTTTAAAAAAAAAAGTATGTTTTTATTAATTTGTTTAGAGAGAGGAGAAGGGAAAGAGATGATAGACACATCATTGTGAGAGAGACACACTGATTGGTTGCCTCCTGCACGCCCCCTACTGGGGATTGAGCCCGCAACCCAGGCACAGTGCTCTTGACCAGGAATCGAACCCGAGACCCTTTGTTGTGCCGGCCGACACTGTAACCACTGAGCCACACCGGCCAGGGCGAGTTGCTGTCTTTTTTGAGGTTCTCTTTTCTCATCTATAAATAAGAGTAATAATAGTACTTTTCTGTTACATTGCTGTGAGGATTAAACGGGTTGATTTACATAAAGCTGTGAGGAGAAGAGCTGACCACAGCGTAAATATTCAGCATTAAATGAGTTAGTTCATGTGAAGAGCTTAAAAGGATGGCTAGCACGTAACAGGAAAGTTCCCACTGCCTCACACCCCACAGTGACTCATTCGGTCAGTTCCACAGGTTCGGGTTCTTCTATCATGTGCGACTGCGCAGGTCCAGCCAATGCTGCCATCAGGGAGAAAAGCTTTTTTTTTACCCAAAGAAGGTGCATGGGCAGAGTGAGGGGGAAGAGAGGCGATGTGCTGGGCAGATGAAGCTGCTTAGCCACTGTAGTCCATTCCCATAGCACCTACAGCCTTCTGCCGGCGTTTCTCTTATGTGTATGGACATACACATAACAGAGCTGGAGTGGGGTGAGACGTCCTGAGGAAAGGCGCTACGGTGGTGTGGTCACTGTTTCCATAGCTGACCCCCTGGCCCACAGTTCAATGCCTAGATCGAGGTAAGCCTAACACCCCTATTGGTGGAATGAAATGAGGGACAAAGGCAAGGGTTGTTCTGACTCTTTACAGAAACTGGTCACATCAGACTGTCTTCTTTCTGTTCTATCAGCTCTGTCAGTTGTGTGTGTGTGGAGGGGGGACACGTGCATTTATAAGTATATTGATGCCCCCCCCCCCCGGTTTTATCGAGATACGGTTGACACACAGCAGTGTATAATTTTAAGGTGTACAACATAATGACTTGATACATGTATATATGGTGAAATGTGTACCAGAACCAGTTTAGTTGACATCCATCACCTCACACAGTTACACGTCTCCTCCCTTGTGATGAGAACTTTTAAGGTCTACTCTCTTGGCTCCTTTCCGTGTCGGTGTTCAATCTGTGCCCTTTTGAAAGCTGTGAGCATACACGGATTCCCTCCTTGAATGGGCTGCGTGGTGCCCGCTGGCCCGGATATGGAGTCCAAGCAGCGTCCCTTGCTTTCGGGGCCCCATGCCTTCCAGCTCCATCTGCTGCCATAGACTCTTGGAGGCCATGAGCTCTGTCCACTCCAGATTTTAGGCGTGCGTGACCAGAAGTGGCCATGCATGGGGTAGCATGCCACAGGGCTTGGACACAGACCGACCCCTCTGTCTGGAATGCCTTCCCTCCTGCCTCAGCACGGTGGGCTGCTACTCATCTTTCAGAGCTCACCTCTGGGGTTTCCCCTGTGCAGCCGCACTGGCTTCCTGCCAGGAGCCCTTAGTAGCTGCGTCCTCCTTTGCAGAGGAAGTGGGACTCTGGTCTCTGCTACAGTCTCCTCCTGGTTGCTCACGTGCCTCTGCCCTCGCCATTTAGCCCTGTGTGGTCTCTCTGTCCCACAACGCACACTGCTCACCTTTTCTCACCCCACCCCACAGCTCCAACAGCGACACTCACTGCTCACTTATGACCTTGCTTGTCCTTAGTCCCCCGCGCCAAGCACTTGATAAGGCTTCCATGAACACTAGCTGATGAACCTCACTCTAGAGAGAGTTCACGTTGGGCTTCTGTTTTGAACGTGGGCGTGCATTCCTTGCCCCATGCTGGGCACCTCAGCACCTGGAGGGCAGAGCAGAGAGCAAACAGGCGCCTGGCTCTGGACCAGGCCAGGTCGCCAGCCCTTGGCTGGGCTTCCCTCGGGGTGTCGTTGGAGACAGCCCTGTGGACAGGGTGCTCTTGGTGCCTCCACTTCCAGGCTGCCTTTACTAAAGCTGGGAGAGTGGGAGGAACTGGAGGGTTGAAGAACCCCAGGTCCCTAGTTCTCCCATAGTCTGCAGCAGAGGCAGGGTTTCCAGCCCAGCCTGTGTGCTCCGCAGGACAAGCTGAAAGCCAGCCTGTGTCCCCATGTCTCCCAGACCCCTGTATCCCCACGGAACCGGCTGCATAAGTACTTGTGGCATGGCAATCTGCCTCCATGAATACGTGCCCTTGTGTTATCTACTCCCTCTTCTGCAAGTGTTGCAGAGGAGGGAACGAGGTGGCCAAAGGGAGAGATCTTGGAGGAAATGGGTCAGCAGGCTGCAGGAGGCGCTTGCCCCGCTGGACCCAGCTCCCGCTCCAAAGCAAGGACAGAGAAGGCAGAGCCCTTTCCTTGGCGGCGGCCGTGTTGCAGAGAGTGCGCCACGTTGAGGTGGGAAGAGCCCCCGAATGTGGGAAGAACCCCAATGGGGGAAGAAGAACCCCGAATGTGGGAAGAACCCCGAATGGGGGAAGAACCCCTGAGTGTGAGAAGAACATTTGCTTGGCTCTGTTCGGGCCGGGCAATTGTATTCCAAGGGCACCCACCTCCTGCTACAATGTAGTTGATTCAATCACTCGATGTTCTTTGGGGAGGGAGGAGGGGGGCGGGGGGAGGGAGGGACGACAGGAAACTCCCTACGCCTAACCTGCATCTCCTCAGTTCACCGTGCAGCCCTCTCCCTGCTCCTCGGTAACTGTGTAGGCGACCCAGAGGCTGAAGACTCACACGCGCGTCACCCCCAGCCCCGGCTTCCCGGTCCCGCCTCCTCCCGCCGCCCGCGGCCCCGCAGCCCCGCAGCCCCGCAGCCCGCGCCCCGCGGCCCCGCAGCCCCGCAGCCCGCGCCCCGCAGCAGCCACAAGGGGAACCAAAGAGACAGAAGCCTTCCCAGCTGCCCGGACCACAGCCGCCAACACCTCCTGCCCCCCACCACGCGCCGCCCGCCCGCGCGCTGGTCCACGGTGAGCGGCGGCTGCAGCGGCGGCGACTCGCAGCGGCGCGCTCCTGCCCGCGCTCGCCACCCGGGGCCCGGGCACCGCCGGGGCTGCCCCCGCGCCCCGCCGCGCTCGCGCCCCCGCCCGGGGCCGGCGCCCCCGCGCCCCGCCGTCTCCCGCCTGCGCGAGCCCCAGCCTGCGGGAGGGAGGTCGCGGCAGCGGCCCGGCAGCACCGGCGACCGTGGCGACAGCTGCGGCAGTGGCGGCGGCGGCGGCGGCGGCCGAGGCTGCGGCGGCGACCGTGGCAGAGGCGGTGGCGGAGGCCTCCGTGGCGGAGGCGGAAGCAGAGGTGGAGACTGAGGCGGAGGCCGCGGCCTCGGGACAGGCGGCAGTGGCGGAGGCCATCCTGGCGGAGGCGGCGGCCGCCCTGGCCGCGGAGGGGGCGGCGGCCGCGGCGGGGACAGAGGCCGGAGGCGCGGCGGCGGCGGCGGCGGAGGCGGCGGCGCCCCCCGCGCGGGCGGCGGGCGGTGCGGAGGAGCAGGCGGCGGCGGCGGCGGCGGCCCCCGCAGACGCGGACGCGGCCGGGGGTCCCGAGGACAGCCCCGACTTCCCGATGGCCTCGCTGTACGTGGGAGACCTGCACCCCGAGGTGACGGAGGCGATGCTGTACGAGAAGTTCAGCCCGGCGGGGCCTATCCTCTCCATCCGCATCTGCAGAGACAAGATCACCCGCCGCTCCCTGGGCTACGCGTACGTCAACTACCAGCAACCGGTGGACGCCAAGCGGGCCCTGGAGACCCTGAACTTCGATGTCATCAAGGGCAGGCCCGTGCGCATCATGTGGTCGCAGCGGGACCCCTCGCTGCGCAAGAGCGGGGTGGGCAACGTGTTCATCAAGAACCTGGGCAAGACCATCGACAACAAGGCGCTGTACAACATCTTCTCGGCCTTCGGCAACATCCTGTCCTGCAAGGTGGCCTGCGACGAAAAGGGGCCCAAGGGCTACGGCTTCGTGCACTTCCAGAAGCAGGAGTCGGCCGAGCGGGCCATCGACGCGATGAACGGCATGTTCCTGAACTACCGCAAAATCTTCGTGGGCAGGTTCAAGTCGCACAAAGAACGAGAGGCCGAGAGGGGAGCCTGGGCCAGGCAGTCCACCAGCGCGGGCGTCAAGGATTTCGACGAGGACACCGACGACGAAGCCACCTTCCGATGAAGACGGGCCCGGAGCGAGCCAGCCAGCAGAGCCAGCCTTGGCTCCCACCCGGTTTACAACCCCTCTTTGCCCCCAGCCCACCAGCAGTGTATTGTATGGGGAGTGCAGGTGTCTCTCTCTCCACCTTCTCTCCCCTCTCCCTCTCTGTCTCATCTCTGTCTCTGTCCCTCTCTCTTCTCTCTCGCCCCCTCCTCTCCTCTGCTCTGCTCTGCTCTCTCCTCTCTCTCTCTCTCTGTCTCATCTCTGTCTCTGTCCCTCTCTCTTCTCTCTCGCCCCCCTCCTCTGCTCTGCTCTGCTCTCTGCTCTCTCCTCTCTCCCTCTCTGTCTCATCTCTGTCTCTCTCCCAATCTCTTCTCTCTCGCCCCCTCTCGTCTCCTCTGCTCTGCTCTCTCCTCTCTCCCTCCCTCTCTGTCTCATCTCTGTCTCTCTCTTCTCTCTCGCCCCCCTCCTCTGCTCTGCTCTCTCCTCTCTCCTCTCTCCCTCTCTGTCTCTCTCTTCTCTCTCGCCCCCCTCTCCTCTGCTCTCTCCTCTCTCTCTCCTTCCCTTCTCCTCTTCTATCTTCTCCCACTCTCTCTCTCTCCCCTCTCTGTCCCTCGCTCTCTCTTCTCTCCCCTCCCCTCCCCCTTCCTCCCCTCCCCTTTCCTCTCCCCTCTCTCTGTCTCAGCTTTCTCTTTCCTTCTCTCTCCTCCTCCTCTCTCTCTCTCCCTCCCTCCCCCCTATGTTTCCTCCCTCTCTCCTCTCCCCCTCCCCCTCCCCCTCCCCCTCCCCCTCCTTTCACCCTCTAGTCCATTCTTCCCTTGGCTCTCCCTGGACACCCCCCAAGGGCATTGTGAATACTCTTGCTAATCTGTGCCACTTGATCAATTAGAGGCTGCCTCTTCTCCTCCTGGTTTGGTTTAAAAAGCACTTTCTCGCTTTGTTGACTGTACAGGTGATAACGATTGCATGGTAGCAACATCAGAAAGGAGAAGGAAATCACATGAGGGAAAACCAAGAGAGTAATTGCTCCCCATGACCCTGCTGCCCAGAGACAACCACTTTTACCCCTGTGGTGTGCGGGTTTTCCAGCCTCTCTCCCCCCCACCCCCACCTCCCGGCCCGTGCTCACCCCCACCTCGCCTTCCCCTTAACACACTGTTATCCAATGGTTCGTGTGTGTGGTGTTTCTTCACCTGCTTTTTCAGAAACTGAAACCAAACAAAAATCAACCCACTGAACTTCTTTCCGTGTTATTCAACAGGCTTCCGAAACGTCGTCTTCAGTGCTGCAGAGTGTGCCCACGGACCTTACCATGTCTGTGATCACTCGCGGTTGTTGGACGTTCGGGTGGTGCCTAGTCCCTTCCCTAGGTTTGAGCCCGACGCTGACTTCTCTGACGAGTGACTCCTTCACTGGCAAGCCAAATCTTCGCTGGCATACTGAGCAGTCATCTTAACTGTGCACTCGAAGGATCCACACATGGACATTTTACACTTTTCTGGTGTGTTGCCAAATGGCCCCTTCCCAAGTATTGTACCCATTTGCATTCATGCCAGCCAGTGCAGCCAGTAGAAAAGAGTATGCCCATTTCCCCTGCATAGTCTCCAGGCCACTGTACTTGGGTGTGTGTGTGTGTGTGTGGTGTGTGTGTGTGTGTGTGCTGGCCAGCTTGATGGGCTGCAAATGGCATTTTGCTGTCCTTGGTTGTTTTGCTGGATTTACATAATGTTGATCCCCTCCTCCCCCTGTGCCTACTTCCTGCCATTTTCCCCATTGCCAAAAAAACAACTCAGTGTCATTGCGGAAAACAAATTCACAAAGCAGACAAGTTAGCAGAAGAAAACTGATGTCACTAGTAATCAATCTTCCTGACCATCCATGCCTTCCTGAATCATTTTCATCTGCATCTGCACCTGCACAGTATTTTTCATGTGATATTTATGTGAATTTTAATGTATATACTGTTTCAATATCTGCTTTTTCATACATAAATATATAATACAGATAGATATAGATGTATAGTTAGATATTCTTGATCTTCTTTTCATGTGATTAAATATTCTTCTAAAATAATTTCTATGGCTCTCTTGTGTTCCAGTGGACTAGTTTAATAGCGGAATCGATAGATGTATGTATGTATGCATCTGTATCCATATTTAGATGTAGATATGAGGTTTTTCTTTCCATTGCTTCCTCATTGTTGAACATTTGGGTGGTTTCTATTTTTCCTTATCTAAACCCAAAGAGCTAACAATATCATAGTACACATACTTTGCTTACATTCAAAATTATTTTCTGAGCAAACTTTGCTAAAGTAGGAATTGAAGGCTCAAAGCATATGGAAGAATTAAAATCTGGTGGAGTTTTTATTTGGTTTATTATTAAATGACTATTCACAAAGATAGTTTTAATCTTCCCTCACCAGATTCACAAATACTGTGAGAGGTCCTGAATACCTGGACTGTTTTCTAGACTTGCCTTTACAATTGTTTTTGCGCTCTTAATATTTTATAAGGGGAACTATACCTATTTATTTTCAACATTTATTTTATATGAATAATACAGTAACATATTAAAAACTTTTTAACTGATAAGGAAAAAAGTCAAAATCAGTCTAAATTCTACCTCTTGACCAAGAAAATTTAAAACATGAAATATGTAGATAAATAATAACTTCCAATGTAATATAGTTTTATTGTTGGATACTTTCATTATAATTTGTATTGGGGGAAAACCCCAAAACTAAGTTCAGGATCAATTCCAAAGAACTGACATGTAGTCTTATTCAAATTCATAAGAGCTTTAATTGGAGAAACTTACATATATGAGCAAAGAAGCTGTTGCCTGTTGGTGGCCAGTTGGGAAGAATCAACACCTCTCCCAGGACAGGGTTTCTTTTTTTATAGGGGTACTTTAGATAAACAAAAAGAACAGTACATTCTTAACAGATAACATCAAGTAGTTATCACACTCTTTACCTTCATTAACCTGCTTCCTGGGGGCATGATGCTTATCTTTGGGTGACGTTTCACTGTTCTGGTTAGTCAGCCTGGCCTCAGTCTACAAAGAGTTGAGTCCAACATTTCCCAGATGTCTTTGCTATTGGAGCCAAATGGCATCTCAGAAAGTATCCATACAATTGGTCTTATAATATTTTCAAATGATTAAATATCCTCCTCTAATTTGTTCTTACTTTATGTTCCCTTTTATGGATGGGCTATAATTTATAAAACTCAACCCCTTGATGTATGTTTAAATTGTTATGTTTTTTCCTCGGTAAGATGAACTCTTCTGGGAACACATTTGTAGCTGAATGTTTGCTAACACATGGAAACATTTAGTTGCCTAGTATACCTTGCCAGTTTGTTGCTGAATGCTTCTTCCATAAAGGTTATGCCCATGAACAGTGTAAGACAGCATATTTCCCTGTTCATCTTATTTTTTTAAGAAATATTTTTATTGATTTTTAGATAGAGAGGAAGGGAAAGCAAGAGAGAGAAACATCGATGAGAGAGAAATGTTTATCATCTGCTTCCAGTATGCCACCCCCTATAGGGGATTGAGTCCTCAACCCGGGCATGTGCCCTGACCAGGAATTGAACCAGTGACCAGGATTAAGTTAATCTTTTTTAAGTTATGAGAAATTGGTTAAATTTGTAGATCTTTTCTTTATTATTTCATTTTACAAGTGCATTGTTTGAAAAGAAGAGATATATATATTAAATACACACAACAACCACTTTCAAGAGATTATTTTTGCCTATGTATACTTTGCCTATTTGTCCAAAAAATTTAAAACAAATGTACCACCACACTAAATGTATTCTGTCAAATTTTCATTTTCAATATATTGTAAATACATCTAAAACACTTTTTGTTCATCAATATTTTTTCACTACTCACTATCAGAATTTTTTAAAATGTGTTTTCTTACTTTGGACTTTAGTTTATAAAATTTCTCCGTTAAACCCAATCTGTGGTGAATAGTTTTACTGCAGAATTATTGTATTTATATAAATAGGTAAATGTGTAATTGAAAAGTAGAGGTCTTTTAAAAAAGTTGAACTGTACCATCAAGTGGCCTGAATACACTAATGTACACTTCCACTGCTCCTTTAAAAGAATGCCATGTTCCTGCACAAGTTTCTCCCTTGGTATTATAACCTTATTTTTTCCAATATAATACTGTAAAAAACATACTCTTCTTCTTTTTTTTTTTTTGGGTGCGTGCCCCTAGTGGGAAACGAACCTGGGACTCTCTGGTTCACAGGCCAACGCTCCAACTGCTGAGCCAAACCAGCCAGAGCCATACTTCACTTTTTTGTTTTTGTTTCTCAATGAAAAAATATTTTATTTTGGTTGTTATTAAAAACTATAAATTCATTTAAAAATTACACAGCATTTATAGGCAAAATAAAGAAAATAAAAGTGACATTGATTATAAGAAAAACATTTAAGATTTATGTATATATGTATATAATTGCATTGTATAAGGCATACATTATTACATATAATTACTGTATACATTATATACAAGATAGTAAATCCTATTTTACATTTTCACATTGCTTCAAAATCTTTATTCAGTAATATATAAACCTTTGTTATATTTTCATGTTTATTTTTTCCATCATTTATTTTGTGATTCCTATATAGTTTCATTATCTTTCCCCCATTTTCTGCTATTGTATTACATGCCACATATGTAAATATTAAAACATTGCTAAAATTCTGTTACAATTTGTTCTTTATGAAACTTCATACATTTTAAGAAAACTGAGAGATGAAGTTTGAGGAAGAATATATTTAGAGTGTTTGTTATATAACCCTCTCATTTACAATCTTTGGTTCTTTTACTTGCTTCCTGTGGATGCACTGTCATTTTCTTACTCTAATTTATCCTTGTCCTCACCATCTCCTTTAGGCTGCTTTTGTGAAATATAGTGTATGTGTATAAGTTAGAACCCCAACAATACATTTTATACCTATTGTTTTATAAAATTGCCTTTTAAAATAATTAAGAAAGAGTCCAATATGCATTTATATATTTTTGTAATTCTATAATTATTTTAATTTTATGTTGTTTTGTTTAATTTTAAATTTCTTTTGTGTAGATTTAAATTTCTGTGTAAAATGATGTTCTTTCATTAGCATTTCTTGTAAAGTGGGCAGCAAGTAATGTTATCTCATTTTTTATTTATTTGGGAACCTCTTTATCTCACCTTTATTTTGGAAGATAATTTGCCTGATGCAAGATTCCTAGTTAACAGATTTTTCTTACATATTTATCTATTCCATCTGATGCTTTGTGGCCTCCATAGTTCCTAATGATCAGTTAGTTACCTGTTCATCTGACTCAATTCTGTTTTTCATAATCAGCTGTTTTTCTCTTTGTCTTTGAACGTTTTTACTATAACGGACCTGGCTGTGGATTTCTTAGCACTCATTCTACTTAGATTTCATTCAGCATAGATGTGTATGTGGATTAATAACTTTCATTGAATAGTTTCCAAAAATTTCAGCCATCTTTCTTCAAGTATGTTTACTCCTCATTTCCCTCTCTACTCTCCTAGTATTCCCATTAGCTTAAGTTTGCTGACTTTTTTCAGACCAATCAAATTTTCCTTTGAAACCCCAGTAATTTTTTTCATCATACCCACTGTACCTTTCAACTCCAGACTGCATTTGATTCTTCTACTTTACCGAAAATTTTTTATTTTATTTTTTATTTTATTTTTTTATCCTCACCCGAGGACATTTTTCAATTTTTTTGTTCAGATAGAGTGGGAGGGAGAGAGAGGAATAGAGAGAGAGAAAAAAACATCGATGTGAAAGGGACACATCGAGTGGCTGCCACCAGCATGACCAACCTGGGCCGGGGACAAACTGCAACTGAGGTACACGCCCTTAGAGGGAACCAAACCCGGGTCTCTCTGGACCTCAGGCTGACATGCTAACCGCTCAGCCAAACCAGCCAGGGTGAAATTTTTTGTTTTTAATCATATGTTTAACCCTTTTAAATTAAATTTATTGGGGTGACATTGGTTAATAAGATTATATAGGATTCAAGTGTATATGTCTATGATACATGATTTGTATATTGTATTGTGTGCCAAACACCAAAAGTAAAATCATCTTCCATTACCATATATTTGACCCCCTTTACTGCCCCTCCCCTCTGGTAACTACCACACTTGTCTGTGTCTATGAAATTTTGTTTGTTTGTTTTTGTTTGTTCATTTGTTGCTTTCAGTTTTATATCCCACATATGAGTGAAATTATATGATTCTTGACTTATTATGACTGACTTATTTAGCTTAGCATAATATTCTCAAGATCCATCTATGTTGTCACAAATGGCTGTATTCCACCTATTCTTATGCCTGAGTACTATTCCATAGTATACATGTACCACATCGTCTTCACCTAACCATCTATTAAAGGATACTTCAGTAGTTTCCATGTCCTGGCCACCATGAATAATGTTGCAATGAACATAAGGGTACATATATTTTCTTTTTCTTAATATGTTTTCATTGATTTTTTAGAGAGAGGGGAAGGCAGAGAGAGATAGAAACATAAATGTGAGGGAGACACATTGATCGGCTGCCTCCTGCACTCCCCCTACTAGGGATTGAGCCTGCAATCCGGGCATATGCCCTGACCAGGAATCAAACCTATGACCTCTCAGTCCATGGGATGACCCACACCAACCAGGCAGGTTGCATATATCTTTATGATATACTCATTTTATTGAGTGTTTTAATCATAAATAGATGTTGTGTCTTATACAATGCTTTTTCTGCATCTATTGATATGATTATATGCCTTTTATCTTTTATTTTGTTAATGTGGTGTATTACATTGATCGATTTGCAATGATGAACCACAAAACTAGCCCCAACAAACTTAAGATTGAAATCATTCCATGCATGCTCTGGCCTTTTTGGCTCAGCGGTTAGAGTGTCAGCCTGCAGACCAAAGAGTTGCAGATTCAATTCCAGTCAAGGGCACATACCTAGGTTTCGGTTCGTCCCCGGCCCTGGTCGGGGTCCTGTTTTTCTCTCTCCACCTCCCTCCCACTCTACCTAAAGATAAATAGAAAAAAATAACCTCTAGCGAGAATTAAAAAAAAAGAGATCATGCCAAGCATAGTCTCTGAACACAATGCTTTGAAATTAAAAACCAACTTCAAAAAGGAAACAAAAACCCACAAATATGTGGAGATGAAACAATATGCTACTAAAAAAATGACTGGGTCATACAGATGTGGAAGTAGGGTACAGATTGACAACCCTCAGAAGAGGGGGTGGGGGGAGGGGAGAGATAAACCACAGAACTTATATGCATGTACGCATAACCAATGGACACAGACAACAAAGCCGGGGATGGGGTGGGGGGGATGGGGAGGAGGGTGTCAATGGGGGAAAAAAGGAGAAACATCTGTAACAAAAATGAATTAATAAAAAAAATGACTGGGTCAAAGGACAAATAAAAGATCAGATAAAAAGATATGTAGAGAAAAATGAAAGTTATAATACAACATATCAAAACTTTTGGGATTCAGTGAAAGCAATAATGAGAGGGAAGTTTATATCTTCACAGGCTATCTCAAGAAAGAAGAAAAATCCCAAGTAAAACTAACATTACATCTTAAAGTACTAGAAGAAAAAAAAAAAGAAATAAAACCAGCCCAAGGTCTGCAGAAGAAAAGAAATGATAAAAATTAAAGCAGAAATAAATGAAATACAGGAACAAAAAGACCATACAAATAATTAATACAACAATCTGGTTCTTTGAAAAAAATGATAAAGTTCAAAAACCCTTGGCTAGACCCACTAAGGAAAACCGAGAGGAAAAAAACAAATCAAAATCAGAAATGAAAGAGAAGTTACCTTAGATATACAAAGAATCATACTAGAATACTAGGAAGGACTATATGCCACCAAATTCAATAACCTGGAAAAAATGGATGTTCCCAGAAATATATAAACTTCCTAGACTAAATTATGAAGAATTAGAATATCTAAATAGACTAATCAACAGTGAGGAAATTGAAACAACCATCCAAAACTCCCTAAAAGTAAAAGTTCAGGACCAGATGACTTTGCTAGTGAATTCTACCAAATATTCAGAGAAAATTTAATACCTATTCTTCTCAAGTTCTTCCAAAACATTGAAGAAGAGGCAATACTTCTTAACACATTTTATCAGGCCAATATAACCCTAATACCAAAAGGTGGCAAGGATAACACACAAAAAAGAAAACTATAAGTGGATATCTCTGATGAATACAGATGCAGAAATTCTAAAAACAAAAAAAAACCAAAAACATTCTCATCATAGGAGTCCCCGAAGAGGAAGAAAATGAGCAAGGGTTAGAGAATATATTTGAAGAAATAGTGATAGAAAACTTCCTTAATTTGATGAAGGAAGAAGGTATTCAAGTTCAGGAAGCACAGAGAGCCCCAAGTAAGAAGAACCCAAACAAGCCCACACCAAGACACATAGTAATTAAAGTGCCAAAAATTCAAGACAAAGAGAGAATCCTAAAAGCAGCAAGAGTGAAGCAGCAGGTTACCTACAAAGGAAACCCCATAAGGCTCTCAGCTGACTTCTCAACAGAAACACTACAGGCCAGAAGGGAATGGCATGAGGTAATAAGGTCATGAAAAACAAGAATCTGAATCCAAGATTACTCTACCCAGCAAGGCTATCATTCAAAATAGATGGTCAAATAAAGAGCTTCTCAAACAAAAAAAAGGCTAAGGGAATACATTAGCACCAAACCAAAGCTGCAAGAAATGTTAAAAGGACTGCTGTAATTAGCAGGAGAAATGGAAAGAAAAATATAACCACACTAAACAAAAATGGCAATAAATAAGTACATATCAATAATCACCTTAAATGTAAATGGATTGAATGCTCCGATAAAAAGACACAGAGTAGCTGATTGGATAAGAAAGCATGACTCATCTATATGTTGTTTATAAGAGACCCACCTCACAACAAAAAACTCACATAGGTTGAAAGTGAAGGGATGAAAAAAAATCTTTCAAGCAAACAGAACGTTAAAAAGAGCTGGGGTAGCAATACTCATATCTGATAAAATAGATTTCAAAATGAAGGCCATAACTAGAGACAAAGAAGACCACTACATAATATTGAAAGGATCTATCCAACAGGAAGATATAACCTTGATAAACATATATGCACCCAATATAGGAGCACCAAAATATATTAAAAATCTTCTGGAGGACTTCAAAGGAGAAATCTATAGCAATACAATCATAGTAGGGGACTTCAACACCCCGCCAACATCACTGGATAGATCCTCAGACAAAAGAATTAGCAAGGAAACAGAGACTCTAAATGAAGCACTAGACCAAATGGATTTAATAGATATCTACAGAGAATTACACCCCAAAACTACAGAATTCACATTTTTCTCAAGTGCACATGGGACATTCTCAAAGATAGACCACATGTTAGGGCACAAACTAAGTCTCTACAAGATCAAGAAGACTGAAATCATATCAAGCATCTTCTCAGAACACAGTGGCATGAAACTAGAAATCAATTGCAAGAAGAACATGCAAAGACATTTGCACACATGGAAGCTAAATAGCATGTTATTAAACAATGAATGGGTTACCGAGGAGATCAAGGAAGATATTTAAAACTTCCTGGAAACCAATGAAAATGAAGACACAACAATACAAAATCTATGGGATGCAGCGAAAGCAGTGCTGAGAGGGACGTTCATTGCACTACAGGCCTACCTCAAAAAACAAGAAAAATGTCTAATAGACTATCTAACCTCACAACTTAAAGACCTAGAGAGCAAACAAAAAGTAACCCCAGAGCAAGTAGAAGGAAGGAAATAGTAAACATCAGAGCAGAAATAAGAGACCAAAAAAACAATTCAAAGGATCGATGAAACAAAGAGCTGGTTTTTCGAAAAGATAAACTAGACTGATGGACCCTTAGCTAGGCTCACTAAGAAACAAAGGGAGAGAACACAAATATACAAAATCAGAAATGAAAGAGGAGAAGTAACAACTGACACCACAGAAATACAAAAGATCGGTAACAACTACTGTGAACAATTATATGGCAACAAATTCGACAATCTAAGCGAAATGGACAAATTTCTAGAAAAACATAGTCTCCCAAAAGTGGACCAGGAAGAGATAGAAAACTTGAACCAATAACAACAGAAGAAATTGAAGATGTCATCATGACTCTCCCAGTAAACAAAAGCCTAGGCCCGAATGGCTTCACAGGAGAGTTTTACTGAACATTCAAAGATGAACTAATACCCATTTTCCTCAAATTATTTTTAAAAATTCAAGAAGAAGGAAGACTTCCAAACTCGTTTTATGAAGCCAGCATAATTCTAATTCCAAAACCAGAAAAAGACATTACAAAGAAAGAAAACTACAGGCCAATATTCCTGATGAATATAGATGCCAAAATCCTGAACAAAATACTAGCAAATTGGATCAAGCAATACACCAAAAAAATTATTCACCATGACCAAGTGGGATTCATCCCAGGGATGCAAGGCTGGTACAATATTCGCAGATCAATAAATGTGATACACCACATAAACAAAATGAAGAATAGAGACCACATGATTATATCAATAGATGCCGAAAAAGCCTTCGACAAAATCCAGCATTCATTTCTGATAAAAACGCTCAGCAATGTGGGAATAGAGGGATCACATCTCGACTAAATAAAGGCCATATATGAAAGACCTACAGCCAACATCATACTCAATGGGCAAAAACTGAAAGCATTTCCCTTAAGAACAGGAACAAGACAAGATGCCCACTTTCGCCACTCTTATTTAACATAGTTCTGGAAGTCTTAGCCACAGCAATCAGACAGGAAGAAAAAATAAAAGGGATCCAAATTGGAAAGGAGGAAGTGAAACTGTCACTATTCGCAGATGACACGATACTATAAGTAGAAAACCCCAAAGACTCCATCAAAAATTTACTAGACTTAATAAATGAATTTAGAAAAGTAGCAGGATACAAAATTAACGCCAAGAAATCGATGGCATTCTTATACACCAATGATGAACTCACAGAAAGAGAAACTAAGAAAACAATCCCATTTACCATTGTGGCAAAAAAAAATATTAAGATACCTAGGAATAAACTTAACCAAAGAAATAAAGGACCTATTCGCAGAAAACTACAGGTCATTGAAAAAAGATATAAGGGAAGATATAAAAAAGTGGAAGCACATACCCTGTTCATGGATTGGGAGAATTAACATCATTAAAATGTCCATATTACCCAAAGCAATCTATAGATTCAATGTAATCCCCATCAAAATACCAACGGCATACTTCACAGAATTAGAACAAGTATTTCAAAAGTTCATATGGAACCAAAAAAGACCTCGAATAGCCACAGCAATCTTGAAAAGGAAGAACAAAGTTGAAGGGATCACATTACCAGATTTCAGGTTATACAGCAAAGCCACCGTAATCAAAACACACTGTTACTGGCACAAGAACAGGCATATAGACCAGTGGAACAGAACCCAGAACCCAGAAATGGACCCAAGGCAATATTCTCAATTAATATTTGACAAAGGTGGCAAGAGCATACAGTGGAGTAAGGACAGCCTCTTTAATAAATGGTGCTGGGAAAATTGGACAGCTACATGCAGAAAAATGAAACTAGACCATCAACTTACACCCTATACAAGAATAAACTCAAAATGTATAAAAGACTTAAATGTGACTCATGAATCCATAAATATCCTAGAAGAAACTGTAGGCAACAAAATTTAAGACATCATACACAGCAGAATTTTCACTGATACATCACCTAAGGCAATAGAAACAAAGGAGAAAATGAACACATGGGAGTACATCAAACTCAAAAGCTTCTGCACAGCGAAAGATACAATCATCAAAACGGAAAGGCTACCCACTGTATGGGAGAGCATAATTGCCAATGATATATCAATGAGGGGTTAATTTCCAATATATATGGAGTGCTCATACAACTCCACAAAAGGAAGACAAAGAACCCAATTAAAAAATGGGCAGAGGAACTAAATAGACATCTCTCCAAACAGGACATGCAAATGGCTAAGAGACATATGAAGAAATGCTCAACATCACTAATCATCAGAGAGATGCAAATGAAAACAACAATGAGGTACCACCTCACACCTGTCAGAATGGCCGCCATCAAAATTCACCAAACAACAAGTGTTGGCAAGGGTGTGGAGAAAAGGGGACTCTAGTACACTGCTGGTGGGAATGCAGACTGGTGCAGTCACTATGGAAAACATTATGGTGTTACCTCAAAAAATTAAAAATTCAACTTCCATTTGACCCAGTGATCCCACTTCTAGGAATATACCCAAGAAGCCTGAAACACCAATCAGAAAGAATATATGTACCCCCGTGTTTGTAGCAGCACTATTTACAATAGCTAAGATCTGGAAACAGCCCAACTGTCCATCAGTAGACGAATGAATAAAAAATAAGTGGTACATATACACAATGGAGTACTATGCAGCTGTAAGAAAGAAAGATCTCTTATCCTTTGAGACTACATGGAGGGACCTTGAAAGTATCATCCTAAGTGAAACAAGCCAAATCGAGAAAGACAAGTATCATATGATCTCACTTATTTGTGGAATATAATGAACATAGCAGTCTGAGGAATGGGGTAGTCCCAGAGACGTGGAAGTGGAGTACAGAGTGACAATCCCTAGAAGAGGGGGTGGTGGGGGAGAGATAAACCACAGAACTTATATGCATGTATGCATGAACAGTGGACATGGTCAACAAAGCTGGGGACAGGGCCAGGAGGGAGGGGGAGGGGGGAATCAGTGGAGGAAAAAGGAGAAACATCTGTAACAAAAATTAATTAAAAAAATAAAATTAAATTAAATTAAAAAATGAAACAATTCTGAACAACAACAACAAAATACTAGCAAATAGAATACAATACATTAAAAAAAAAAGACATGATCAAGCGGGGTTAATTTCAGGAGCACATGGATGGTTTAACATATTTAAAAATTTTAACATAAATAAAGTCAATATTTTGTAATTTGAAAGGATGTTAACTCACAAATTCTTGTATTACCATTCTGATAAACTAGTTGACTATTTGAAGGTGTTTTTTTTTTTTTTTGGTGGTGGTGGGGATTAGCTGCTGGTACTTTTTCAGAGAGGCAGTACAATGTAATGTTCATATGTCCAAATGTTGAAGCTGGGATGCATGTACTAGAATCTCAGGCTCTTCCGTTAAGCAGCTATGTTGCTTAGCAAGATACTTATTTCTTCTTCTGTTTCTTCATCTCAAAAATAAGGATAACAATACTATCTACACTGTAGTATTTCTGTGGGAATAAAATTAATAAATATTCACAGAGTATTTATTAGAGCTTTATAAAAATGTTAGGTCCTTTTATTATTGAATGCATTTACATTATCTGCTGAAATATGTGTCTGGTGTTTATATTTTATTTGTTCATCAAGTGAATTACCTTGCATGATTTCCAAATATCTTTCATGCACTATTTTGAAATAGGTTTACTGTTCACTAATGTGACCTAGCTAGTGATCCTGGTGTTAGAATAATATAGTAAATAAAGCTGGCACTCTTGAGCACTGGCTGTTTGGAGCATTCAGGAGAAGGAGCCAGTTGTGAGTCTTGTACTGAGGATGGCCTCAGAACTCAAGATATCAATCCAGCTCAATAAAACAGATCATAAAAAGAACAACAAAACACAAAATATCAATGAAACCAAGAGCTGGTTCTTTGACAAAATAAACTAGATTGATGAATCTTTAGCCAGACTCATCAAGAAGCAATGAGAGAAGACCCAAATAAATAAAATCAGAAACAAAACAGGTGACGTAATAACTGACACCACAGAAATACAGAGGATTGTAAAAAAAATACTGTCAATATCTATATGCCAACACATTGGACAACCTGAGAGGAATGGACTAATTCCTGCAAACATACAATCCTCCAGAACCCAATCAGGAAGAATAAAAAAACCTGAAAAGGCCAATAACAACTAAAGAAATTGAAGTGGTAAAAAAAAACACACAAAAAAAACCCAGCAAACAAGTCTTAGACTGGACAGCTTCACAGGCAAATTTGTTTGTTTGTTTGTTTGTTTGTTTTTATCCTCACCCGAGGATATTTTTCCATTTTTTGTATAGATAGAGTGGGAGGGAGAGAGAGGAAGGGAGAGAGAGAGAGAAACATCGACGTGAAGGGACACATCGAGTGGCTGCCACCCGCACGACCAACCAGGGCCCGGGACAAACTGCAACCGAAGTACGTGCCCTTAGCGGGTACCGAACCCCGGTCTCTCCAGACCGCAGGCCGACGCTCTAACCGCTGAGCCAAACTGGCCAGGGCCCTATCCTACTTTTTTTTAAAAAAATTTATTTATTTATTTTTGTTACAGATGTTTCTCCTTTTTCCTCCACTGATACACCCCGCCCCTCCCTCCCCACCCTGTACCCAGCTTTGTTATCCATGTCCATTGTTCATGCATACATGCATATAAGTTCTGTGGTTTATCTCTCCACCACCACCCCCTCTTCTAAGGATTGTCAGTCTGTATCCCACTCCGACGTCTCTGGGACTACCCCATTCCTCAGACTGTTATGTTCATTATATTCCACAAATAAGTGAGATCCTGTGATAGTTGTCTTTCTCTGCTTGGCTTGTTTCGCTTAGGATGACACTTTCCAGTTCCCTCCATGTTGTCTTGAAAGATAAGAGATCTTTCTTTCTTACAGCTGCATAGTACTCCATTGTGTATATATACCACAGCTTTCTTATCCATTCGTCTATTGATCCTCTGCCCATTTTTTAAATGGGTTTTTTTGTCTTCCTTTTTTGAGCTGTATGAGCACTCTATATATATTGGAAATTAACCCCTTATCTGATGTATCATTGGCATTTATGCTCTCCCTTAAAGTGGGTTGCCTTTCCATTTTGGTGGTTGTTTCTTTTGCTGTGCAGAAGCTTTTGAGTTTGATGTACTCCCATATGTTCATTTTCTTCTTTGTTTCTGTTGCTTTAGGTGATGTGTCAGTGAAAATTTTGCTGTGTATGATGTCTGAAATTTTGTTGCCTACATTTTCTTCTAGGATTTTTATTAATTCATGAGTCACATTTAAATCTTTTATCCAGTTTGAGTTTATTCTTGTGTATGGTGTAAGTTGATGGTCTAGTTTCATTTTTTTGCATGTAGCTGTCCAATTTTTTCAACACCATTTATTAAAGAGGGTGTCTTTACTCCACTGTATGCTCTTGCCCCCTTTGTCAAATATTAATTTGGGTCCATTTCTGGGTTCTCTAGTCTGTTCCATTGATCTATCTGCCTGTTCTTGTACCAGGCTGTTTTGATTACTTTGACTTTGTAGTATAACCGGAAATCAGGTAATGTGATCCCTCCAACCTTGTTCTTCATTTTCAAGATTGCTGTGGCTATTCGAGGTCTTTTTTGGTTCCATATGAACTTTTGAAGTATTTGTTCTAGTTCTGTGAAGTATGTCGTTGGTATTTTGATGGGGATTGCATTGAATCTATAGATTGCTTTGGGTAGTATGGACATATTAATGATGTAAATTCTTCCAATCCATGAACAGGGTATGTGCTTCCACTTTTTTATATCTTCCTCTATTTGTTTTTTCAATGACCTGTAGTTTTCAGTGAATAGGTCCTTCATTTCTTTGGTTAAGTTTATTCCTAGGTATCTTAATTTTTTTTTTGCCGCAATGGTAAATGGGATTGTTTTCTTAGTTTCTCTTTCTGTGAGTTCATCATTGCTGTATAAGAATGCCATCGATTTCTTGGCGTTAATTTTGTATCCTGCTACTTTTCTAAATTCATTTATTAAGTCTAGTAAATTTTTGATGGAGTCTTTGGGGTTTTCTACTTATAGTATCGTGTCATCTGCGAATAATGACAGTTTCACTTCCTCTTTTCCAATTTGGATCCCTTTTATTTTTTCTTCCTGTCTGATTGCTGTGGCTAAGACTTCCAGAACTATGTTAAATAAGAGTGGCGAAAGTGGGCATCCTTGTCTTGTTCCTGTTCTTAAGGGAAATGCTTTCAGTTTTGTTTGTTTCTTTGTTTTTTATCCTCACCCGAGGACATTTTTCCATTTTTTGTTCAGGTAGAGTGGGAGGGAGAGAGAGGGACAGAGAGAGAGAGAGAAACATCGATGTGAAAGGAACACATCAAGTGGCTGCCACCCGCACAACCGACCAGGGCCGGGGACAAACTGCAACCGAGGTACGCGCTCTTAGCGGGAACCGAACCCGGGCCTCTCAGGACCGCAGGCCGACGCTCTAACCGCTGAGCCAAACCGGCCAGGGCGAAATGCTTTCAGTTTTTGCCCATTGAGTATGATGTTGGCTGTAGGTCTTTCATATATGGCCTTTATTTAGTCGAGATATGATCCCTCTATTCCCACATTGCTGAGCGTTTTTATCAGAAATGGGTGAGAGATTTTGTGGAATACTTTTTCAGCATCTATCTATATGATCATATGATTTTTACCTTTCATTTTGTTTATGTGGTGTATCACGTTTATTGATCTGCAAATATTGTACCAGCCTTGCATCCCTGGTATGAATCCCACTTGGTCATGGTGAATAATTTTTTTGGTGTATTGCTTGATCCAATTTGCTAGTATTTTGTTCAGGATTTTGGCATCTATGTTCATCAGGAATATTGGCCTGTAGTTTTCTTTCTTTGTAGTGTCTTTTTCTGGTTTTGGAATTAGAATTATGCTGGCTTCATAAAACGAGTTTGGAAGTCTTCCTTCTTGAATTTTTTGAAATAGTTTGAGAAGAATGGGTATTAGTTCTTCTTTGAATGTTCAGTAAAATTCCCCTTTGAAGCTGTCCGGGCCTGGGCTTTTGTTTGCTGGGAGAGTCTTGATTACATCTTCAATTTCTTTTGTTGTTATTGGTCTATTTAAGTTTTCTGTCTCTTCCCGGTTCAGTTTTGGCGGACTATGTGTTTCTGAAAATTTGTCCATTTTGCTTTGATTGTCGAATTTGTTGCCATATAATTGTTCATAATATTTGTTAATAATCCTTTGTATTTCTGTGGTGTCAGTTATTATTTCTCTTCTTTCATTTCTGATTTTATATGTTTGGGTTCTCTCTCTTTTTTTCTTGGTGAGTCTAGCTAAGGGTCCATCAATCTTGTTCATCTTTTCAAAGAACCTGCTCTTTGTTTCATTGATCCTTTGAATTGTTTTTTGGTCTCTCTGTCATTTATTTCTGCACTAATCTTTACTATTTCCTTCCTTCTACTTGCTCTGGGGTTTTCTTTTTGTTTGCTGTCTAGTTCTTTAAGCTGTGAGGTTAGATAGTCCATTAGAAAATTTTCTCACTTCTTGAGGTAGGCCTGTAGTGTTATGAGCTTTCCTGTCAGAACTGCTTTCACTACATTCCATAGATTTTGTGTTGTGGTGTGTTCATTTTCATTGGATTCTAGAAAGTTTTGAATTTCTTTCGTGATCTCCATGGTAATCCATTCACTGATCAATAACATGCTTTTTAGCCTCCATGTGTTCCAATGTCTTTACATGATCTTGTTGCAATTGATTTCTAGTTTCATGCCATTGTGATCTGAGAAGATGCTTGATATGATTTCAATCTTTTTGAAGTTGTAGAGACTTAGTTTGTGCCCTAACATGTGGTCTATCTTTGAGAATGTCCCATGTGCACTTGAGAAGAATGTGAATTCTGTAGTTTTGGAGTATAATTCTCTGTAGATATCTATGAAATCTATTTGATCTAGCACTTCATTTAGAGTCTGTGTTTCCTTGTTAATTTTTTGTCTAGAGGATCTATCCTGTGATGTCAATGGGGTGTTGAAGTCTCCTGCTATGATTATATTGCTGTTGATTTCTCCTTTGAAAACCTCCCGAAGATTTTTAATATATTTTGGTGCTGCTATATTGGGCGCATCTATGTTTACCAAAGTTATATCTTCCTGTTGGATAGATCCTTTCAATATTATGTAGTGTCCTTCTTTGTCTCTAGTTATGGCCTTCATTTTGAAATCTACTTTATCAGGTATGAGTATTGCTACCCCAGCTTTTTTTTTCCTTTCTATTTGCTTGGAAGATTTTTTTCCATCCCTTTACTTTCAACCTATGTGAGTCTTTTGTTGTGAGGTGGGTTTCTTGTTAACAACATATAAGTGAGTCATGCTTTCTTTTCCAGTCAGCAACTCTGTGTTTTTTTATCGGAGCATTCAAACCATTCACATTTAAGGTGATAATTGATATGTACTTATTTATTGCCATTTTTGTTTAGTATGGTTATATTTTTCTTCCCATCTCTCCTGCTAATTACAGCAGTCCTTTTAGCATAAGTTGCAGTGCTGGTTTGGTGTTGATATATTTCCTTAGCCTTTTTTTTTGTCTGGAAAACTCTTTATTTGCCCTTCCGTTTTGAATGATAGCCTTGTTGGATAGAGTAGTCTTAGATTCAGATCCTTGTTTTTCATGACCTTGATTACTTCATGCCACTCCCTTCTGGCCTGTCGTGTTCTGTTTAGAAGTCACATGATAGCCTTATGGGGGTTCCTTTGTAGGTAACTTGTTGCTTATCTCTTGTTTCCTTTTGGATTCTCTCTTTGTCTTTAATTTTTGGCATTTTGATTACTATGTGTCTTGGTGCTGGTCTGTTTAGGTTCTTCTTACTTGGGGCTCTCTGTGCTTCTTGAACTTGAATGCCTTCTTCCTTCACCACGTTAGGAAAGTTTTCTGTCACTATTTCTTCAAATATATTCTCTAACCCCTGCCCATTTTCTTCCTCTAAGGGGACTCCTATGATGTGAATGTTATTATGTTTCCAGTTGTCCCACAGTTCTCTTAAGCTATCTTTGTGTTTTTTAATCATTTTTTTGTTTGTTTTGGTTTTCTGATTGGTTGAGTGTTTCTACCCTGTCTCTCTTTTTTTTTTATCCTCACCAGAGGACATTTTCTCCATTTTTTGTTCAGGTAGAGTGGGAGGGAGAGAGGAAGAGAGAGAGAGAGAGAGAAACATCGACATGAAAGGGACACATCGAGTGGCTGCCACTCACACGACCAACCAGGGCCGGGGACAAACTGCAACCGAGGTACATGCCCTTAGCTGGAACTGAACCCGGGTCTCTCTGGACCGCAGGCCGACGCTCTAACCGCTGAGCCAAACCGGCCAGGGTTCTACCCTATCTTTTAATTCACTGATCCGGTCTTCAGCTTCCTCTACTGTGATGGTTAGTCTTTCCAATGTGTTCTTTATCTGTGCTATGTCATTCTTCATTTCCACTTGGTTGGTTTCAATATTTCTATGTCTTTACTCATGGTGCTGATGTCCTTACTCATGCTGTTGAGCTTCCTCAAGATCATGGCTCTGAACTCTACCTCTGATCATTTGCTTAACTGCATTTCATTTATCTCATCTTTGGTAGAGGTCTCTTGTTCTTTCATTTGGGATTTGTTTCTTTGTTTTACCATTTTGGCTGTCTCAGAGGGTTTTGGAGCCTGCCAAATTTTCCCTGTGGGTGTTGGTGTTCTGCTATTTGTGGCTCCCTCTACTGGGTTTGGATGAGCCTGGGTGGGCCCACGTTAAACACCACTGTCAAGTCTTACTTTCCTGGGTAGATTTGCAAGCCCAGGAATGGTTCAGTTTTCCTCTAGCTTTTTTCTGGAGGCTAGTAGTCTCTGTTACTCAGTGCCTTGGACTGTAGCCCTGGTGTTCTGCATAAGAAGATTTCCAGAGGGTCGGATAGATGCTGGTTGTTAATTAGCCTCAATTTGCATTTCTTTGCCTCACCTGGGGAAGACTGAATCTCCGGGGGGGGGGCTGCTGCTACTTTTCCCCACAGCTCTGAGAAAAAGCACACTGGCCACCGTCCTTTGTGGCCACAACTCAGCAAAAGCTCTGAGTGCCCTCCCAATCCCGGGTGTCCTTACAGTGTTCCAGCCCAGTCTTCCCTCCCTCTGCCATAGCCCCCAGGTGAGTGGCTGTGGCCATTTTGGTGCTCTGTTCAGGCTCTCTGCACTGTGGAGCGGTCTTTGTCTTTATTCCCCAAGGGCACTGCTCACAGCTAAGATTGCTGCTGTCTGTGGGCTCCAAGCCTGCCACCCTCTCGCGCCTCCACAGATCCTACCAGTGTCCCTCATTATATGGTCCTGTCCTGCTGCTTTTCTGTTGCTTTTTTCCAAGGATTTGTCTTTATTTTAGTTGTAATTCCCGTTTGGTCCTGGGAGCTCATCTGTGTAGCTTCCATTCACTCTACCTCCATTTTCACATCCTCTACACCTATCCTGTGTGCAGCTGAGTCACAAAGGCCTCTCTGGTGCCCCCATACCCTGCAGGTCCTGTGGGTAACTGGATGGCACAGTCCCTTTGGGGACTCAGCTCTATGCTTATTACAGGCTGCTGGCTCGCACTGGCCTCTCTGGTGCTTCAGCACCCCACAGATGCCGTGGGAAACTGGATGGCACAGTTCCTGCTGGGTCACACAGATCTCTCTGGTGCTTCAGCACCCCGCAGGTTCCACAGGTAATTGGATCTCACAGTCCCTGCTGGGTAGCACAGGTCTCTCTGGTGCCCCTGCTCCCTGCAGGTCTGCAGGCGGGCAGCTGGATCACACCAGTGTCTCTCGGGCTCCTGCTTCCCACTGCTCTTGTGAGCTGCTGGACTGCACAGGCCTCTGTGGAGCCCAAGGTCCCGCCACCGGTGGCTGGGGAGTGCTGCTGCCCCATGGGGCTCAAATACTGCTCAGCTTTTCAGTGGTTGAGCATCGACCCATGCACCAAGAGGTCACTGATTCAATTCCCAGTCAGGGCACATGCCCAAGTTGTGGGCCTGATCCCCAGTGGGGGGCATGCAGAAGACAGTCAATCGATGTTCTCTCTCATTGATGTTTCTATCTCTCTTTCCCTCTCCCTTCCTCTCTCTTTAAAATAAATAAATAAAAAAAGACAAGACAGATAAAGAAAGTTATAGGCCTATATCCCTGATGAAAATAGATGCTAAAATCCTCAACAAAATATTAGCAAATCAGATCCAGCAATACATTTAAAAAATCATACACCATCACCAAGTGAGGTTTATTCTGGGGATGCAAGGCTGGTAAAATATTCACAAATCAATAAATGCATAAACAAAATGAAGGATAAAAATCAAAAGATCATATCAAGAGATGCAGAAAAAAACATTTGATAAAATTCAGCACCCATTTTTTGATAAAAAAACTCTCAGCAACGTGGAAATAGATGGATGATATCTCAGCATAATAAAGGCCACATATTACAAACCTACAGCTAGCATCATACTCAATGGGAAAACACTAAAGTGTTTCCCTTAAAAACAGGAACAGTACAGGGATGTCTGCTTTAACCATTCTTATTCAACATAGAACTGGAAGTCCTAGCCACAGTGATCAGACAAGAAGAAAAAATAAAAGGCATCCGAATTGGAAACAAGGAAGTAAAACTGTCATTATTCACAGGTGACATGATATTATACATAGAAAACCCTAAAGACTCCACCAAAATACTACTGGTTTAATAAATTAATTTGGCAAAGTAGTAGGATACAAAATTAACATTCAGAAATCAATGGCATTTTAATCAATGGCAATAATAAACTCTCAGAAAGCGAAACCAAAAAATAAATCCCATTTACCATTGTCACAAACATATTAGGTTACCTAGAAATATATTTAACCAAGGAGGTAAAAGACCTATACTCAGAAAACTATAGGACATTGAACAAAGCAATAGAGGAAGATACAAAAAAGTAGAAGTATATACCCTGTTCATGGACTGGGAGAATTAACGTTATTAAAAGTCCATACTACCCAAAGCATCTATAGGTTGAATGTAATTCCTATTAAGATATCATTGGCATATTTCACAGATCTAGAACAAATATTCCAAAAATTTATAAGGAACCAAAAAGACCCTGACTAGCCACAGCAATCTTGAGAAGGAAGAACAAAGTTGGAGGGATTACAATACTAGATATCAAACTATACTACATAGCCACTGTAGTAAAAATGTTTGCTATTGGCACAAAAACAGGCATATAGACTAGTGGAACAGAATGGAGAATCCAGAAATCAACGCACAGCATTATCGTCAATTAATTTTTTTTTTTTTTATCCTCACCCGAGGACATTTTTCCATTTTTTGTTCAGGTAGAGTGGGAGGGAGAGAGAGGAACAGAGAGAGAGAGAGAAACATCGATGTGAAAGGAACACATCGAGTGGCTGCCACCCGCACAACCGACCAGGGCCGGGGACAAACTGCAACTGAGGCACGCGCCCCTAGCGGGAACCTAACCCTGTTCTCTCAAGACCGCAGGCCGACGCTCTAACCGCTGAACCAAACCGGCCAGGGCTAAATTTTTTTTTTTTGGTACATGCCCCTAGCGGGAACTGAACCCGGGACTCTCTGGTACGCAGGCCAACGCTCCAACCACTGAGTCAAACCAGCCAGGGCAATTAATTTTTGATAAAGGAGGAAAGAGAATACCATGGAGTAAAGACAGTCTCTGCAATAAATGGTGTTGGGAAAATTAGACAAAAACGTGCAAAAAATTGAAAGTAGACCACCAACTTACACCATACACAAGAATAAGCTCAAAATGTATAAAAGACTTAAATGTAAGTCATGAAACCATGGAAGTCCTAAAAGAAAACATGAGAAATAAAATCTCAGACATCTCATGTAGCAGACTTTTTGCCAATACATCTCCCAGGGCAAGAGAAACAAAGGAAAATATAAGCAAATGGGACTACATCAAACTAAAAAGTTTCTGCACAGCAAAAAAAACCATAAGCAAAATGAGAAGGGAACTCACAGTATGGAAGAACATATTCACCAATGATACATCTGATAAGGAGTTTCCAAAATACATAAAAAAGTCATATGACTCAACAGAAGGAGGATAATCCAATTTAAAAATCAGCAAAGGACTTGAATAGACACTTCTCCAATGAGGACATACAGATGGCCAATAGACATGTGAAAAAAATGCTCAACATCACTAATCATCAGAGAGATACAAATTAACACTACAGTGAGGCATCATCTCACACCTACCAGAATGGCTTCCATAACAAATCAACAAGCAAGTGCTGGCAAGAATGTGGAGAAAAGGGAGCCCTTGTGCACTGTTAGTAGGAATGCAGATTGGAGCAGCCACTGTGGAAAACAGTATGGTGTCTCCTCAAAAAATAAAAAATGGAACTGCCTTTTGACTCAGCGATCCCAATTTTGAAAATATATTTTTTTATTAATTTATTTTTGTTACAGATGTTTCTCCTTTTTTTTCCCCATTGACACCCTCTTCCCCATCCCCTCACTCCATCCCAGGGAATATATTCTAAGAATCCTGAAACACCAATCAAAAAGAATATATGTACCCCTATGTTCATAGCAACATTATTTACAATAGCTAAGATCTGGATACAACTCAAGTGCCCATCAGTAGATGAGTGGATTAAAAAGCTGTGGTACACATACACACTGGAGTACTAAGCAACTGTAAGAAAGAAAGATCTCTTACCCTTTGGGACCACATGGAGGGACCTGGATAACATAATGCTAAGTGAAAATAAGCCACCAGAGAAAGACAAGTACTATATGATTTCACTTATACTTTGAATCTTATGAACAAAATAGAAACCGACTCAGGGGAGGGGGAGGGAGAGGGGAATCATTGGGGGGGGGGAGAAACATCTGTAATAAAAATTAATTAATTAAAAAATAGAAACAGACTCATAGATACAGTTGACAGACTGACAGCTGTCAGAGGGGAGGGGTTTGGGGGGCTGTGTGAAAAGGTGAAGGGATTAAGCAAACACACACACACACACATATAAAACACAACAGTGTGGTGATAGGCAGAGGGAAAGGTGTGTGGGGGTAGGTGGAGGTGGACAGAGGGGGAGAAAATGTGGATGGAAAGAGACTTTGTTTTGGGCGATGGGCGCACAATGTGGTGTGTAGATGATGTTTTATTGAGTTGTGCACTTGAAACTTGTATGGTTTTGTGAACAAATGTCACCCCAATAAATTCAATTATAAAATTAAAAACAGAAGGAGGGACTCTCATAGCCCTTAAACCTCACATTTCCTTACTGTGGTTCTGAGCCAAATGCAGCAAGTCCAGGGGTCTGGTGGGCTCCAGAGTTTCTGAGGAACCAAACAGTCTCATTAGGCCACAGGGGCATGGACTACAGGGGCCTGGACTCCCCTGGCATAGACTTAGCCAGGAACAGAACAGTCCCAGAAAAGCTCCCAGGCTTTCCTCATTTCTGGAAACCACTCACCAGACTCAGCTCTTCCCCTGCTGCTGTTTTGCTGCCATACATAGCAAGAGCATCTTACAAAGGAATATGGTGTTAAAATGTGAGATAAATAACCTGAGGTGATGGGTGAGGACGGGTACTGGAGAGACTCTTTCCAAGGGGGTCATTGTGGTCAACTTAGTGGTTCTAATGCTTCTAAAAACCTCGGTTTCTGCAACATTTCTCCCTCTGACTCAATCTCTCTGTGCTTCTCCTCACTAGTACCCTCATACACTGCCCCAAGAGTTGTCACTCAGTCAAACATTTTTGAAATGCTTGGAATTAGTAGAGCAACCAGGCTCCATCAAATATAGTCCAATTCCAGCAGCGATGGAGAAAAAGGCAGTACTGCTCCAAGGCACAAGAGTACAGACTCGAATGGTTAAGTAATGTGGTAACACCCTCTTGTCAACACTTCTTCACCAAAAGGGGCAAACCATAAACCACAGGAAGTGGATGTTAGTGTGGAGACGTACAATAAACATCATGAGGCTAAATCAGTCAAGCATACCACATTTATTTCAGGCCCAGCGACTGGGGAAAGCAGGGGCATGTGGCAGCACAGGAGGCCTGGCCAGCATTCAGGGGTCTGTGTCTGTGGCAACGTGGTCTTGGCTTCCGAGTGTCCGGTATCCTCCCCTGCAACGGCAAAGCAGAATGAGCACTGGACCCTTGGGAACCCTGGGGAAGTCAGGCCTGGTCCGCAGGCCCTTCGGGTGGAAAGGAGGGGGCGGCAGAGGCTGGCTCCAAGCTCTCACCTGAAAGACTTGGTGAAAAATGCCAGGACTCTCTGGAACCAGCTCCTCCAAGACCCTTGGGGACCAGCAGACGCCCTGGGTAGGCCTGTGCCATTGGATGAGCGCTCCACCGTGTCAGAGAAAACAGCACATTCCTTGGTGACTTTAGGCTGGCCTTTCAGGTTCTGAAAAGAAAAGAAAACAAAACCAAAGAAACACTAAGTAGCCTTATCCTTTTGGGCTCTGTCTCCCCTAACATTCATCACCTCATTCAACAAGTGTTATGAGTATCCCCAGCCCTGCTTTAGGTGCTGTGGATACAGCATTGACTGCTACAGACCAAGCCCCAGGCCTCTGGGGCTGACATCGCAGGACAACAGAGGGAAATCGGACTCACCAGGTCAGGAGGCGGAAGGAAAGGAGTGAAGATCATGGTTCCAAGAGAGCGTGATGTGCTCCTAGTGACCAACAGGACTTCCTTGAAGAGACCAGCTAAGCTTCTCACTCTGCTGGGTGCAAAGAGTCAGAGGGCCGGTGTCCTCCACTCCCCTTCAGCCCCTCTGGCCCCGCCCTGTCTCTCCTCCCTCCTACAGCCCAGTGCACTGTGCTCAAGCAGTGGATACATTTCTGGTATAGGACATCCGCTCTGTTCCTGTGTCTGTTACTCCCACCCCCCCAGTCTCTTTTGTCATTTGTCCTTTCTTTCCTTTCTCTTCTTTCCTCTGAACCTCCCAGCAGACTCAAACCAGCTATCTGCTTGTTGAACAACAATGCAAAGGTAGGGGTGTTCAGGCAGATGGTGAGTTGTCATTTGGTGAGGATGCCATAGACAGGAAGGGGTCCAAATGGGTTATCAAAGCAAGGAGGGTGAGCTGGATGATGACATCCGCAGTCCAAATCAACACCAGAGGTCTTCCTCTCAGAAGGTTATGCTGACCGTGAGACAGTCAGCGTCTGGTAGATAGTGGACAAGTGGTTTGGGGGCTGGAGGGCTCGGAAAATGTGGGGGACAGAAGGGACAGTCCTGTGCTGGGCTAAACTGAAAGCACAAGCTGGGCTAAGTGAGGCGAGAGCTCGTTGTTGCCTGCTCCTCTTCTCTGTAATTCCATCTTTGACACTTGGTTTTCGAGCAACACTGCCTCGTTTTGCCCCCTGTTTAGCACCCAGAACTAGGAGGGTCTGCGCCACGGACTTCAAAGGGCAAAGGACACTCAGAAGGGAGAGAGGCGGGAGGTGGCCTCAGAGCCTTTTATTTGGTTTTTGAAATAATAGTGTTGTTTAGGAACGCATCTTTTACATAACTGAAAGTGCAGGGCTGATCTTCTCTGGGAGCCTATCTCGGGCCATGGCTTGGGGTTCTAGAAATGAATGAGCCTCGCCCTGGCCGGTTTGGTTCAGCGGTTAGTAGCTTTTCATTTACTTAGGAATGTGGCCCACGGACCAATGAGTCTCGGGTTCCATTCCGGTCAAGGGCACGGACCTCGGTTGTGCTTGGTCCCCGGCCCTGGTCGGGTCGTGCGGGAGGCAGCCAGTCGATGTGTCTCTCTCATATCGATGTTTCTATCTTTCTCTCTCTCTCTCTATCTCCTCTCTCTCTAACTATCTCTCTCTCTCTACCCCTCCCTCCCTCCCCCCTCCCTCCCACTCTACTTGTGGGATAAATAGAAAAATATCCTCGGGTGAGGATTAAAAAAGAAAAAAGTCTCTATGGGTGAGAAGCCAAAACAACAACAACAAAAAGATGGTTACATGGTTACGGGAGGGAGGTCGGAGGAGGTGCAGCCACCCAGCCTTGGGAGGTGGAATAGAGTGTTGGAGATTTCCCAAAGGAGGCATGCCTGAAATGAGTGAAGAAAGAAGTTGGCCAGGAAATGAGAAAGGGGAGAGTTTTGCAAGCAGATGCCTAAGACAATTAAGTGAGTTTTTGCAATTGAAATAAGTAGACCCTGGTTTCTGTTCTCGGTGTTACGTGGAAGTCAAGGTCAGTCATGAGGTTCCAGTGTAGGAGTAGAAAATGATGCCTCACAGAGATACTGAATCCTGGTTTTTCAGAAGCAAAAGATTTTGTTTGTCTTTCTCTTAATTTTAATAATGACCCATCAATTATTTTCCCTTTGTGATTTGTACATTTTTTAAAATTAAATTTATTGGGGTGACATTGGTTAATCAGATTACATAGGTTTCAGGTGTATGATTCTACGATACATGATCTGTATATTGCATAGTGTGCCCACCACCCAAAGTCAAATCACAAACTTTTTGAATGAATTTCCTACCCAAGACAACTTTGCCTAACTTCACAACGCAGAACTTTTCTCTCATGTTTTCTTGTTGCTTTTTTTTTTTTTAATCCTCACCCGAGGACATTTTTTTGATATTTTGTTCAGAGAGAGTGGGAGGGAGGGAGCGAGAGAGAGAAACATCGACGTGCAAGGGACACATCGAGTGGTTGCCACCCACACGACCCAACCGGGGCCGGGACAAACTGCAACCTAGGTACATGTCCTTAGCGGGAACCGATCCCGGGCCTCTCCAGGCCAACGCTCTAACCGCTGAGCCAAACGGGCCAGGGCTTCTTGTTGCTTTTTATGTTACGATTTACACTTGGAGCTATTGTTTATTTTAGTTAATTATTGCATATAGTGTGAGGTACTGAAGTTGTTTGTGTTTTCTCCTTCCCCATGGAGATGTGTTTTTTTCCAGCACCATTAGTTAATTATGAGTCATCTTAATGATCTTAGCACCTTTGTCACAAATCAACTTACCATATATGTGTAGGGCTATTTCTGGGCTTTCTGTTTTATCCATTGATCCACAGGACTATCATTATGGTAATGCCACACTGTCATGATTTCCACACCTTTGTTTTAAGTCAGGGAGTTTGGTAGTGTAAGTCCTCCATCTTTATGCTTTTCCAAATGGCTTTGCTAGTCGGTGTCCTTTGCATTTCCTTATACGTTTTAGTAGTAGCTTTTCATTAATTAGGAATGTGGCAAGTCTACAGATGAGTTACTAGAGACTTGACATTTAAACCTTTTTTGAGCCTTCTGATCCATGAACATAATATGTATACCTCCATTTATATCCGTCTTGTTTAATTTCTCTCGAAATATTTTATAGCTATCTGTGGACAAGCCTTGCAAATGCAACGTTAAAATTATCAGCAGGAATTTCATTTATTTTACTGCTAGTGTATGTGATGTGCTTTTAAAAAAAATCCATCTCCAGTTATTTGTTTCTAGTATACTGAAATAAAAAGAAACTTTCTATATTGACTTTCCTGTGACCTTGTTAAGTTACTTCTTGCATCCGGGAGGTGCTTTTTTTATTTTTATTTTAATTTTATTTCTGTGTAGAGTATCGTGCCTTTTGAAAATACAGTTTCTTTTTCTTGCCTTGTCAGCTAAGACCCAAGTATATGTTGACCTGTCATGGTAAGAGTGGACATACTGCCATATTCCTAATCTTGTGGGAGAAACATTCAGTCTTTCACCATTAACTATGATGCCAGCAGCAGTTTTTGGGTAGAAGCACTTTATCAGGTCAAAGATGTTCCCCTCATGTTCCTTAGGTTAGCAGATGCTTATCACGAATAAATATTTTGCATCAATCAAATGACTTTTCTGTCATATATTGTGATTGTTTTTCCTTCGTTGCCTTAATATGGCAAAATACACTGATGCCTCTTTTAAAATGTTAAAATGGCCTTGCATTCCTAGGATAAACCCTGTGTGGTCACAGATTATACTTTTCATAGACCACTGGATTCAAATTTCTAAAATTTCATTAGGGAGTTTTACATCTATGTTATCAGGGATATTGATCGGTAGTGCTTTCCCGCCCCCCCCCCCCCCCCCCCCAGTAGTGTCTTTTTTCTATTTTTTGTATAAAAGTAGTGCTGCCTTCATAAAATTCCTGTATTTTCCTGCTGCATTTTCTGGAAAACTTCTGTAAGACTGTTGCTATTTTTTTTCTTTTAAATGTGTGATATTGTTCATGAGTGAAGCCAGCCGAGACTAAAGTTTTCTTTATGAACATTTTGAATTGAAAATAGAATTTAAAAAATGTTATAATAGCTTTTTAAAACTATCTTTCGCGATGGCCAACACTACTATATGTAGTTATTAGAACATTAGACCATTATAAGCATACAGTGGTCAATCCCCAGCTTTCTCCTAAAGAAAATTTGCCTTTGATACATGGAAAATGTCTTGTCAGAGTAAAGCAATTTTCTGTGGAACTGAGTCAACTTCTTTCTTTTTCTCTTTCCTTTTCTTCTCTCTTTCTTTCTTCTTTCTTTCTTTCTTTCTTTCTTTCTTCTCTTATCTTCTTTCTTTTTCTCCTTCCTTCCTTCCTTCCTTCTTCCTTCCTTCCTTCCTTCTTCCTTCCTTCCTGCCTTCCTTTTCCATTCTTCCTTCCTTCTTCCTTCTTTTCTTCCCTTCCTTTTCCATTCTTCCTTCCTTCTTCCTTCTTTTCTTCCTTCTTCTTCCTTCCATCTTCCTTTTCCTTCCTTCCTTCCTTCCTTCCTTCCTTCCTCCTCCTTCCTTCCTGCCTTCCTTTTCCATTGTTCCTTCCTTCTTCCTTTTCCGTCCTTCCTTCCCTCCTTCCTCCTTCCTTCCTTCCTTCCTTCCTCTTTCTTTCCTGCCTTCCTTCCTTCCTTCTTCTTTCCTGCCTTCCTTTTTCCATTCTCCTTCCTTTCCTTCCTCCTCCTTCTTCCTTCCTTCCTTCTTCCCTTCCTTCCTTCCTTTTTCCATTCTTCCTCCTTCTTCCTTTTCCTTCCCTTCTTCCTCCTTCCTTCGTTCCTCATCCTCCTTCCTTCCTTCCTTCCTTTCCTTCCTTCTTCCTTCCTTCGTCTTTCCCTGCCTTCCTTTTCATTATTCCTTCCTTCTTCCTTTTCCTTCCTTCCTTCCTTCCTTCCTTCCTTCCTTCCTCCTTCCTTCCTTCTTCCTTCCTCCTTCCTTCCTTCCTTCCTTCCTTCCTTCTTTCTTCCTTCTTCTTTCCTGCCTTCCTTTTCCATTCTTCCTTCCTTCTTCCTTTTCCTTCCTTCCTTCCTCCTTCCTTCCTTCCTTCCTTCCTTCCTTCCTTCCTCCTCCCTCCCTTCCTTCCTTCCTTCCTTCTTTCCTGCCTTCCTTTTCCATTCTTCCTTCCTTCTTCCTTTTCCTTCCTTCCTTCCTTCCTTCCTTCCTTCCTTCCTTCCTTCCTTCCTCCCTTCCTCCTTCACTACTCCTTTCCTTCCTTCCTTTCCTTCCTTCCTTCTCCTTCCTTCCTTTCTTCCTTTTCCATCCTTCCTTCTCCTTTTCCTGCCTTCCTTTCCATTCCTATCCTTCCTTGCTTCCTTTTCCTTCCTTCCTCCTCCTTCCTTCCTTCCTTCCTGCTCCCTTCCTTTTCCATTCGTTCCTTCCTTCCTTCTTCCTTCCTTCCTTCTTCCTTCCTTCTTCCTTCCTCTTCCTTCCTTCCTGCCTTCCTTCCGTCCTTTTCCGTCCTTCCTTCCCTTCTTTCTTTTCCTTCCTTGCATTACTGCCTCCTTCCTCCTCCTTTACTTCTTCCTTCCTTCCTTCCTTCTCCTTCCTCCTTCCTTTCCTCCTTCCTTCCTTTCCTTCCTTCCTCCTCCTTCCTTCCTCCCTTCCTTCCTTCCTTCCTTCCTTCTTCCTTCTCCTTTCCTCCTCTTCCTCCCCTTCCTTCTCTTTCCTTCCGTGCTTCCTTCTTCCTTCCTTCTTTCCTTCCTGCCTTCCTTTCCCATTCTTCCTTCCTTCTTCCCTTTCCTTCCTTCCTTCCTTCCCCTTCCTTCTCCTTCTTCCTTCCTTCCATTCTCCTTCCTTCCTTCCTTCCTCCTTACTTCCTTCCATCTTCCTTCCTGCCTTCCTTTTCCCTACTCTCCTTCCTTCCTTCCCCTTCCTTCTTCCTTCCTTCCTTCCTTCTTTCCTTCCTCCTCTTACTTCCTTCCTTCCTTCTTCCTTTTCCTTCCTTCCTTCCTTCCTCCTTCTTTCCTGCCTTCCTTTTCCATTCTTCCTTCCTTCTTCCTTTTCTTCCTTCCTTCCTTCCTTCCTCCTCCTTCTTTCCTTCTTCCTTCCTTCATTCCTTCTTCCTTCCTTCCTTTCCTGCCTTCCTTCTCCTTCTTCCTTCCTTCCTTCTGCCTTTCTTCCTTCCTTCCTTCCTTCCTTCCTCCTCCTTCCTCCCTCTTCCATTCTCCTTCCGTTCTCCTTCCTCCTTCCTTCCTTCCTTCTTCCTTCCTTCCTTCCTTTTCCTTCCTTCCTTCCTTCCCCACTCCTCCTTCCTTCCTTCCTTCCTTCCTTCCTTCCGTCCTTCCTCCTCCTCCTACTTCCTTCCTTCCTTCCTTCCTTCTTCCTTCCTTCCTTCTTCCTTCCTGCCTTCCTTTTCCATTGTTCCTTCCTTTCTTCCTTTTCCTTCCTTCCTTCCTTCTTCCTCCTCCTTCTTCCTTTTTTCCTTCCTTCATTCCTTCTTCGTTCCTTCCTTCCTGCCTTCCTTTTCCATTCTTCCTTCCTTCTTCCTTTTCCTTCCTTCCTTCCTTCCTTCCTCCTCCTTCTTCTCCTTCCTTCCTTCCTTCCTGCCTTCCTTTTCCATTCTTCCTTCCTTCTTCCTTTTCCTTCCTTCCTTCTTCCTTTCTGCCTTCCTTTTCCATTGTTCCTTCCTCCTTCCTCCTTCCTTCCTTCCTTCCTTCCTTCCTTCCTTCCTTCCTTCCTCCTTCCTTCCTTCCTTCCTTCCTTCCTTCCTCCTCCTTCTTCTCCTTCCTTCCTTCTTTCCTTCCTTCTTCCTTCCTTCCTTTTCTTTCCTGCCTTCCTTTTCCATTCTTCCTTCCTTCTTCCTTTTCCTTCCTTCCTTCCTCCTTCCTTCCTTCCTTCCTTCCTTCCTTCCTTCCTGCCCTCCTTTTCCATTGTTCCTTCCTTCTTCCTTTTCCTTCCTTCCTTCCTTCCTTCCTTCCTTCCTCCTTCCTTCCTTCCTCCTTCCTTCCTTCCTTCCTCCTTCCTTCCTTCCTTCTTCCTTTCCTTCTCCTTCCTTCTCCTTTTCCTCCTCTGCTTCCTTCCTTCCTTCCTTTCTCCTCCTGATTCTTCTTTTTCTTTCCTTCCTTCATTCCTTCTTCGTCCTTCCTTCCGCCTTCCTTTTCCATTCTTCCTTCCTCTTCCTTCTTCCTTCCTTCCTTCCTTCCTTCCTCCTCCTTCTCCCCTTCTTCCTTCCTTCCTTCCTCCGCTCCTCCTTCCTCCTTCCTTCTCTTCTTCCTTCCTGTCCTTCCTTTTCCATTCTCCTTCCTTCCTTCCTTCCTTTCCTTCCTTCCTCCTTCCTTCCTCCTCCTACTTCCTTCCTTCCTTCCTTCCTTCTTCCTTCCTTTCCCTTCCTTCTTTCCTGCCTTCCTTTTCCATTCTTCCTTTCCCTTCTTCCTTTTCCTTCCTTCCTTCCTTGCTTCCTTCCTCCCTCTCCCTCTTCCTTTCCTTCCTTGGCCTTCCTTCTTCCTTCCTTCCTTCCTTCCTTTCTCTGCTTCCTTCTTCCTTTCCTTCTTCCTTTCCTTCCTATCCTTCCTGTCCTTCCTTCCTTCTCCTCATTCTCCCCCTTCTTCCTTCCTTCCTTCCTCCCTTCCTTCCTTCCTTCCTTCTTTCCCTTCCTTCCTTCCTTCCTTCCTTCCTTCTTCTCCTTTCTTCTGCCTTCCTTTTCCATTGTTCCTTCCTCCTCCTCCTTCCTCCTTCCTTCCTTCCTTCCTTCCTTCCTTCCTTCCTTCCTTCTTTCCTTCCTGCCTTCCTTTCCTTCCTTCCTTCCTTCCTTCCTCCTCCTTCTTCTCCTTCCTTCCTTCCTTCCTTCCTCTGCCTTCCTTCTTCTTCTTTCCTGCCTTCCTTTCCATTCTGCCTTCCTTCTTCCTTTTCCTTCCCTTCATTCCTTGCTTCCTCCTCCTTCTTTCCTTTTTTCCTTCCTTCATTCCTTCTTCGTTCCTTCCTTCCTGCCTTCCTTTGTCCTTCCATTCCTTCCTTCTTCCTTTTCCTTCCTTCCTTCCTTCCTTCCTCCTCCTCTCTCCCTTCTTTCCTTCCTTCCTGCCTTCCTCCTTCCTCCTTCCTTCCTTCCTTCCTTCTTTCCTTCCTTCCTTCCTTCCTTCTTCCTTTCTGCCTTCCTTTTCCATTGTTCCTATCCTCCGTCCTCCTCCGTCCTCCTTCCTCCTTCCTCCTTCCTCCTTCCTTCCTTCCTTCCTTCCTTCCTTCCTTCCTTCCTCCTCCCTTCCTTCCTTCCTTCCTTCCTTCCTTCCTTCCTTCCTCCTCCTTCTTCTCCTTCCTTCCTTCCTTCCTTCTTCTTTCCTGCCTTCCTTTTCCATTCTTCCTTCCTTCTTCCTTTTCCTTCCTTCCTTCCTTCCTTCCTCCTCCTTCTCCCTTCTTCCTTCCTTCCTTCCTCCTTCCTTCCTTCCTTCCTTCTTCCTTCCTGCCTTCCTTTTCCATTCTCCTTCCTTCCTTCCTCCTCCTTCTTCCTTCCTTCCTTCCTTCCTTCCTTCCTCCTCCTACTTCCTTCCTTCCTTCCTTCCTTCTTCCTTCCTTCCTTCTTCTTTCCTGCCTTCCTTTTCCATTCTTCCTTCCTTCTTCCTTTTCCTTCCTTCCTTCCTTTCTTCCTCCTCCTTCTTCCTTTTTTCCTTCCTTCCTTCCTTCTTCCTTCCTGCCTTCCTTTTCCATTCTTCCTTCCTTCTTCCTTTTCCTTCCTTCCTTCCTTCCTTCCTCCTCCTTCTCCCTTCTTCCTTCCTTCCTTCCTTCCTTCCTTCTTCCTTCCTGCCTTCCTTTTCCATTGTTCCTTCCTCCTTCCTTCTTTCCTTCCTTCCTTCCTTCCTTCCTCCTTCCTTCCTTCCTTCCTTCCTTCCTTCCTTCCTTCCTTCCTTCCTTCCTTCCTCCTCCTTCTTCTCCTTCCTTCCTCCTTCCTTCCTTCCTTCCTTCCTTCCTTCCTTCCTTCCTTCCTTCTTCTTTTTTCTGAGAAAGAAAGAAAAACAGACTTCTCAGCTGTTTAGCAGTCAAGTTGTAATCAGTTCTCAAGATAGGTATTCCTAATTTTATGCAAACACATCCAGAGGATAGAAAAGAGAGACTACTCACCAACTTAGTCAATGAGACTAGAAAACCGTGACCCTCAACCAGCAAAGATAATATGAGAAAGAGAAACATTATATCAATCTCGCACGTGAGCAGAAGATGCAAAATCCTAAGCAAAAGTTTAGCAAACTGATGCCACCAGCAGATACAAAAGATGCACCATAACTAAGTTACATTTATCCTTGGAGATCAAAAGTGGTTTAACATTCGAAAAACTATAGACACATGAGAGAGGTTTGTGTGTTAGTCATCATTCTGTTGCTTGCTGTAGGTGCTAATTGAATGTGTATGTTTAATGTTTGAAAATTGCTAAGAAGTACATTCATAATTTTTGTTCTTTTTTGTTACAAGATGAGCTTGACGAAACATTTTGAGAAAAGAAATCTATAAATAGCATTCACCGTATTTAAGAGACTAAATCAAAAGAGTCTTGATCATTTCAATCGAGGCAAAAAATGTAAAATTTAGTATCTGTTCATTACTTTTTACGACAAACTCCTTAAACTAGGAATATAAGAGAAATTCCTGAAGCTGATAAAGAGAAAGAGAGAAAGGAGCCCGGCCGATGTGGCTCAGTGGTTGAGCATCGACCCATGCAGCAAGAGGTTGTCAGTTCGATTCCCAGTCGGGACACGTACCCAGGGTGTGGGCCCCATCCCCAGTGGGGGGCCTGCAGGAGGCGGCCGATGGATGTTCTCTCTCATCCATGTTTCTATCCTTCTCCCTGTCCCTTCCTTTCTCTGTAAAATCAATAAAGGAAATGTATAAAAAGAGAGAGGAGAGGAGAGAGACAGAGGGGGGGGGAGGACGGGAGGGAGGGAAGACAATGAATCACAGGAAACCCATTTTAATATGGAAATGTTGGCAGCTATCTATTTAATATTAGGACCAACCCAAAGTTGCCCACAGTTGCCATCTCTATTTGACCTTGTAATGGATGTCCTAGCTAGCACACACACAGAAATCTGTTTGTTGATTATTGTACTTCTGTTAGTGAGAGCGCCATAGAAAACCGCGGAGCACCTGTAGAGAAATCATTAGGTATCCTTGAGCTTTTAGCATGGTGGCTGACTTTCCATTTACTTTTTAAAGAGCCCAGTGGATTTGTATAAATTTGATAGAAATAGAAAGATATAAATTTGACTACATAGCATATACAAGAGCAATAGCACTGTGGAGTATCTTAGGATAAATACAGCAAAAGATGTACAGGGTCTGAATGTCCAAAAGATAAAAGTACATACCAAACTGAGAGATTAAAACGTTACAGAAGACCCCCTAAGTGGAGAGACAGCCCCTGTTGGTGACTAGGAAGGCTGGATAGCATAAAGATGGTCCATTCTCGTCTGAGTTATAGATTCCAAATCTGCTGCAAAGGAGTTTTCCGGGAACAGGACCTGTTCATGATAACATTGATATGGGAAGGCAAAGTGCGAAGAGTCGTCAAGATGTGCCTGGAGGTGATGTGTAGGATGGGGGCTTTGCCCTACGAGAGATCAAGACGTCTTACTGAGAGATGAAAATTAACAGTGTAGCACTGTCATGGGAATAGACAAATTCAAGCAACTGAACGGGGAGCTCAGGAACAGAGACTCACCAATGTGGGACACAGTGACTCCGGACATTGCCACATGTTCCCTGGGGCTGAAACCTCGCCCTATTCGGAATCCCTGCCAGAGGCATGTGGATCGATCTTAAAAGCACACGCTGAATTTTGTGAAAGTACATGACAGAATACGAAGCACACGAGTTAAAAATGCACCCACATGTATATTTCACGTTCAAAGAGAGAACAGTCTGGGAAACAAGGTTGGGGAGCATCAAGGTGCACCTCAAGGTCCACCTAGTGTCGGCGTCCGTCGTATCGCGAGCCTGAGGAGGAGCCGGGAGAGGAGAGGGGGCAGGACTTTGGTGGGTGTGTTTCCAAGGAAATCGAAGCTTATTGGTCGCCGGCCACAGCGGAAGGCGGAAGGCAGTGCTGGCAGCTCATTGGCTTCTGTGGGAAGGGCGGGAAACGGAGAGGGACAGCTTCTTTCCTCTGGTGTCTTGTGCAAGAGTACGTGCTGCTGGAGACTGAGGTAACCACAGGCTGGTATGAGGAAGAGGAGCCCTCTGTTTTCCCTGCTTTTTCTTTTCTCCGTCCCTCCTGGTGTGAGTTCCCCACCCTCTCTCCTTTCTTCCACCCGAGCAGGTTACCTCTGCCGGCTCCTTGTGTCCCACTCTGATCCCTCCTGGGGGAGGACCCAGTGCCGCAGCCTCCTGAGTCCCGGTGCTTGGCCCCTGGGGCAGGGCTCAGGGCTCATGAGCCTGCCTTTGATTCTGATGGGGGGGGCAGCGAGTGCTTGGGCTGGTGGAGAGGACGTGGCACACTCCCGGCGTGTGTGTTGGGGGCGGGCAAAGGGGTCCTCCAGCCTAATTTTGGAGGCATGGGGACAAGCTCGGAAGGTTGTTGGGAGGCTGTGGAGGTACGCATGGGTTTGCTCGAAACCAGGGAGGGGTGTGTTGCTGCCAGAGAGCAATTAGTACAGTGAGGGCTCGGCTGTTGACGACATCAGGGTCTGACACTTGATACGAGGCTAGACAAACTTCTATTCAATGAATAATCGACAGGATGGGTGAAGATAATGATTGAAACAGGGACTTGGGGTACAGCGGAATAACATCATTTTGGGGGGAAACATCTGCCAGCTGGAAAGGGAGTAAGGACATAATTACGACCATGGTGTGCTGCAAGAAAAATATCAGAATGGTGTGTGACTAAAGAACATGGGATGCGGGGCATATATGAGACGAGTGAAATGGAGTGTCGGGGCACAGACTCAGGGAATGTGTGAGCTGGGGAGTGCACCGTGAATGAACGCAGAAGATTAGGAAGGCAATTCTGGAAGTGGGTGTCGGGAATAATAGTTGGGTGTAGCAGAGTACAGGACGATACATAACAAGGGCCAGTAGTTGTGGAAGAGGCACGAGGGTGCAGGGGCATGCCGGGAAACAGGGACTATGTGGAGTGAAACTAAGCAAAGAGAAGAATAATTGGGTTGCAAGCATCCAGGACCAAAGTCAGGAGTTTCTTGGAACAAAGCTATGTATGCATGAGTATGGCTTCTTGGGAAGGAGGCTCCATGAGCAAGAAGGCAGGGTGCAATCTGATTTCAGCAGTGAGCTGGATGGAAAAGAACCCAGGCTCTTCAGGTGGGGTTGACCAAGGTCAGAGGCAGTGTGGTTGGGGGCAGGGGATCATGTGGCCATCCTGACTTCCACTCCCGGGCCTAGAACCAAGGAGCCCAACAAAATGCCTGCTATGCCCTGCTGCCCCTGTGACTCCACCACTGGGCTGGAGACTAGAACCCCAATGGGGATGAACCTTGGCCTCACAAGAGCTGTAAATTGCTGTGTCTGCTGCCACAACTACGGCATGCCTGACCAAACCGAGGACCATGAGCACTTCTACCTCTTCCAAGCCTGCGAGTGTCACAAGTGTGACCTCTTGTCGTGAGTATGGTACCTGGCAAGGGAGAGGGAGGGCAGGCCTCCTCTAAGTGTGACGGACTTTAGACCTAAAACCTCCCACTTTACGGAGGACTGCAGGGTCTTGCCTGCTGAGAGTGCCTTCGAGATGGACCACGGGCCACACCTAAACAGGCATCCGACTCGAGATCTGAGGAGGAGTGGAAGCACACCTCCCAGACATCGCAGCTTTGTCAAGAAGATGGCCATTCAAGGAAGTGTCCTCAGTGAGTGTCTCTGGCCAGAGGGGGAACCGGGTTCTGGGTATAGGGAGCATGAGTAGTTCTGCCACCACACCTACCACTCAACCTGCCCGGTGGGGCCTTGGGCAGGTTACTCCTTGCCTTTAGCTTCCCCAACTACAAAACGTCTTCAGGATCATCTACCAACCGTTGCTGGCAACGTGGAATCTGACGGGGAGGGGTTTGAAAACATCCATAGTGGAAAGAGAGCTGAGACGGAGGATGAGGTGGAGTTGGGCACAGTGAGGGGGAAAGGATCTCGTAAGCTGTTCTGAGTCTTCCACAGCTGGGAAGGACAACGTCATGCCCCAGTGTAAGGCCCACCCCTGTGCAACCCCCAGGGAGGTAAGGAGAGCCTCGGGCCAGTGGGGAAGGTTTCCAACTCAGCCACGGTCCAGACCCCTTTCTCTCTGTCTGGAAGACGTGGGTTCCGTCTCTAACCCTACTGCAACTTGCCATGTCACCGTGGAGGAAAAATACTTCTCTCCGGGCCTCAATTTCCCCAGTTGCAAAACAAGCAGTAAGACTGGCTGGTCTTCAAAGTCTTCTCAGCCCCGACATTCACAGCTCCTATCCTCATCCCAAAGCATGCCCACCTCCTCTCCATGGCCTGACTTCTACCTGACTCCAACCTGTGCTCTCTGCTTCTGCAGGAGATCTCCCAGGGGAGTATGCGGATGAACCAAGCCCCAAACTCTTTGTCTCTGTCCTGGACTCCAGCACCCTTGAAGAAGCAACTGACAATTTCTCCTTCCGGGACTTCCCACAGGCCCCCTGCCCTGAGGGGCTCGTGAGTAGATTGAGAGGGAGCGCGGAGCTAGATGTGTATTGTGTGCCCATCCTTGTGCTCGATGCCGTGTGACATGCAGAGAGCAAGTGGAGGCAGCAGTGGTGGAGGAGGAGGAGGAGGAGGAGGAGGAGGAGGAGGAGGCAGAGGAGGAGGAGGAGGCAGAGGAGGAGGGGGAGGCAGAGGAGGAGGGGGAGGAGGAGGCAGAGGAGGAGGGGCAGGAGAAGGCAGAGGAGGAGGGGGAGGAGGAGGCAGAGAAGGAGGGGCAGGAGAAGGCAGAGGAGGAGGGGGAGGAGGAGGCAGAGAAGGAGGGGCAGGAGGAGGCAGAGGAGGAGGGGGAGGAGGAGGCAGAGGAGGACAAAGGTGAGAAGGCAGCATCGCGGACTAACAGGCAAGGACAGGGCTCTCCCTGCTTTGCTATTTCCTACTGGTGAGGGACTTCAGACAAGTGAGTTTAGGTGTCCAAGCCTCCACTTGTTTGTCAGTGGACTGAGAGGGGACAGTATTCTACACCACTAGCATTGACAGCAGGACAAAGGCCACATAGCAGGCCTTTAACAAGTGGAGCCTTTTGTTCCACATGAAACAGACTGATGGGATAGAAGGTCCTGCTGAAAAGGGGGAGCGCGATGGTGAGGGCCACAGAAGCCTAGGTGAGAGTCCAGAGACCATTACAGAAAGCTTCCTGGAGATAAGCCAAGCTGGTCCTTCCACTCCCATGGGGACTGGGAACTATGGACCCAAGAACCAGTCCCTGAACAGGGACAGTAACCACATCTCTCCAGGTGCTTTGCAGATTAAAACACAGACAACTGTGATTTCCCATAATCTTCACTGTTGCCCCCGGGGGTTCTGAAAAGGCTGGCAGGAGTTAGTGTCTCAGGAAAGATTTAGAGAAAAGAGATGGAAAAGAAGACAGGCTAAGCAGGGGAAGGGACTTGCCCAAGCCACAACAAGTAATGGTCAGCAGGCATTCGGACTCCCACATTCAGATATTGTAAAAATCCTGCCCCTCTCTGTCTACTGGTGGTGTGTGTCCTCCGGAGGGTTTCATCTCCTGGCCTCACCCTGGTCACTAGATACTCAACTCGGGTCCCCCACTCCTATGCCACCCTTGACCCTCTTCTACTGCAGCCACACATCCTGGGAGAACAGTTGGGTCCAGAACCCTGGCAGGGGCCAAGCGTAGTGAATGGGAGGAGCAGAATGCCTCGGGCAGGGTGGGGCCTTCAGGGGAAGTGGGGACTGAGGGGCACTTGTTGCATGAGGCGGGGAGGTGTGGGTTCCCAGCTCCCATTCTCTCACACCCTTTCCTTTGCAGGTTGCCGCAGCTTCTGGCCAGGCCTCGGTTTCTCCCTCCTCAGAGTGGCGGCGGAAGCTGGAGGCGGCCGAGGCTCTGCTGATTCTGAGAGCATCTCCTCAGGCCCCCTCAGGCTCCATCTCCCAGCTCCAGCCTTGAGTTGCACCAGGTAGCGTGGTCCTTGAAAGGAGAACACAACACGGGGTGGGAATAGTTGGGAAATGGGAGGGCGTTGTGGTAAGCGGGGCTTAGCTGGAAAGTCAGGCTTGGTGGGTTGAACCTTCCAGGGACCCGGCACCCAAGCTCCTCACGCTGATACCTGAGATGGCAGCTGATGGTTGTTCGGTGAATCATCAGTTTATCGAGCTTTGTACTCCTCAACAGCCAATGGCCGGTGCCCCGATATCAAGAAACAAGGAAACCGGGGCCCTGAGAATGGCAGGGACGTGCCCGAGGGCATGTGGCATATCAAGTGGAAGAGCCAGGTCTCCCGACTCTCGGCCTAGAGTTTTCTACCGAGACCCTTGTCACCTGCTGTGGTCTGGGGAGGACACATATAGGTGATATGTGCCTTCTCTGGGAGGGGATTCTGGTCCCTGCCTCCAGGGAGCTTCCAGTCTAGATGTGGAGCCTGGATGCGTGCCTCCACGAGTTGTGTCTTGCAGCTAAATGTCAATGATGAGCCCGGGGAGGAAGGACTGGAGGGGGCCTGAGGACAGAGAGACACCTGGGCAGGCTGAGAGGGAAGGCTGGGCACTTCCAGACCAAAATGGTGGATGGGGCATAGTGTGCGAGTGAAGCAGCAACCCTGGAGGGACTGCTGGAATGGAAGGGGATGAGGCTGCAGAGGCTACCAATCACAGAGGTCTGGCATGTCAGGCTTAGGAGGCTAAACCAGCAACTGTGGGTGGTGAGGTGCCAGGGAATGTGTGAGCTGGGGAGCGGCATATTCAAAGACCCCAGGCTCGGCAAAAAGAAATGTGGTGACTGTGATGGAGGGACTAGAAGTGGCAAGATTTGAGATGAGCAAATCAAGTGAGGAAGAGTTCTGTGCAATGATCCAGGTGGCAAAGCCTCGACTGGGTGGAACGAAAAAGAGGGGAGAGCGGGAGGGGAAAGGGATGCGAGCTGGCCCTCACCCCTCCCTTTCTGTCTACAGCTCCTGCTGGAGTTAGAGGGCTCCGGCCTTCTAGCCCCTCTCTCCGACCCAGGCCGGCCAGTTCTGTTTCTCTGCCTATTGGACGGACATCTGGGACACATCTCCTTCTTGAGCTAGAAGCCCAGAGGAGGAGGCGTCTTTAGAGTACTTGCCTGTTTATGCATTTGCAAATGTTTAATGTTCAAAATGCTTTTTTTTTTTTTTTAAAGCCTCCAGGTACTTCTATAAGCTTTCACGCCCTTTTTATTGTATGGCACAATTCCTTGGCCGAGGGCAGATATTCTTGCACCCCCATCACTTACTCCCTTGGATCCTGGGGCTTTTTTAGGTCCTATATAAACAAGGTTATGCAACCTAAGCTGGTCAGTCTCGAACCAGGGTTTCGTGTGTTCGTATATTCATATGCCAGAGTTTTTATTTGACTCGTCATTGCAAACATAGCAGTGCACTCATGCTTGTATCCATGCATATGAAAATATGATGATCTCCCCCCCCCCCATTTTTGTGCCTAGGTTTGTGTGTGTGTGTGTGAACAAATAATAAAATCTTGTTGTAAGACACTGAGACACAGGAGTTGTTTGTTACCACAGTATAACCTACACTATCCTGACTCCAACAGACTTGTTCAATTCACCTTTCAAAGTGAAAATCGCCTTACTCAGTAACTGGCATTTCTTAATATGGCTGGAGAAGAAAATGACAGAGAAAAAAGGGTGGGGGATTTATTCATTCAGCAAGTAAGTGCCTACCCGTTGCCTGGCATAGACTATTCCCATAGTTGTCCAGAAGGCCACGGATTGAAATGTCTGCGAGATCAAGCAGGTCATAAGGATGAGAGCAGGCCAGATGGGCCCTGGCCAACTGACAGTGCGTGTTCTGCCTAAGGGGGCAGCTGCCACTGGGCTCTAGCCAGTTCTAGCCAGTTGTTGTCGAGCAGGAATGTGGACTCATTGTTACCACATCTCCTGATTTTTTCAGAGAAGATGGAATTCTAGATTTCTGTGTAAAATATCTCAATGTTAAAATGTTGGCTGTGATTTCCTCTTAAAGCCCTTTACGTGGGCCAAGCAAAACACCCATGCAGGCCAACTTTGGCCAGTGAAATGCCAGTTTGATTCTAGTTCAATGTGTATGTTACAGTGGGGGAAACTGAAGCCAATCAGGACAACAAGAATCAAAAGACCGGAGATGAATTAGACCCAGAGCCTACCTTGGACGGACCCAGGAAATATGAGGAAGAATCATTATCATTTATTCATCCTGTGCCCACTATATGCTGCTAAGTACATAGAGCCTCTCAGCAGCTCTGTAAACCAAGCGATATTATCCCCCTTTCACCTATGAGGAAATGAACTCGAAGACTAAAAGTAACTTGCACAAGTGTTTCAGAGAAAATTTTTAGCCAAAGTTGGGGGAAGACTACCTTCACTTGCCAGGCCTTAAATTAGGTAATAATTATTTTTTGTTAAATAATGCATTGAGTGAAAGGCTCAAAACTTGAGGGGGCAGACATCCAGTCAAAAGATCTTTCAGAAGTAGTCCATTTATTTTGTACTCAAGGTTACAATGCACAGTAATCCATCAGCTCTTACCTGCACTTGTTTCTCAGTCATTTGCTGATGTTCCAAACAAAAGAAGAACTGGAGACGCCACCAGGAAGACAGAAAGCTCAGTGGACACGCCCAGGTCACCAATTCTTTCCCGTCAGGTTCCCTCCCTCCTGCCTTCCCTCCCTCTTTGTTACCCAAGATGATGGATGGTGATGACATCATTTACAACTTATCCTTTCTGGCTTAAGGCCCTCAGAAGGCAGGTTTCTTATGTTCCTTATCTAACGCCAGATAAACAAACATGCACAATCCCTCAGCCCATAGAGCAAGACTGATGTCCGTCTCATGCCTCCTTTCTTTGCCTGGTTTGTTACTTAAGTCAGTGATCCCTAAACTACCCCCCTCCCAGTATCCGATGAACAAGTTCACATATTCATGGAGGAAGGAAGCACTGTTATCTGGGAAATGACTAAAACCCTGCTAGGCAATTGTGCCCTAGGTATGCCATAGTCCCACAGCTGAGTTGGTAAAAAGAAAAAGAAAGTATATTTTGAGTTAAAGGGTGTGGCATGAGAAGAGGGAAGAAAAGAAAAATAAAGTGATGGAGATTGGGAGAAAAAGAGAGCCTCTTTTCCCTGTGCCCTTTCATTTTTCTGCATCCCACCTGCCCTTTCATGCAGGGCTTTTTAGACCTGATACTGGTGTCCCTCCCCCAATCTCCATCCCCCAGCAGCCACTGATCTCTTTTATGTTCCCGTGTTTTGGGCCTTTTCAGAATGTCACTCATGATATTTTTAATGGCTGAGAAGTAATTCAATATACAGATGGTGGCAGATGGTTTTTCCTGGGAGACACATCTAACACTGAGGCCTCTGAAGTCATAGGACCAAATGAACGACTTGATAGAATTCTATCAGTTTTGCCTGGTCGGTGTGGCTCAGTTGGTTGGGCATTGTCCCACGCACTAAGGGGTTGCCGGTTCGATGCCAGTCAGGGCACATGCCCGGGTTGTGGGCTTGATCCCCGCTAGGCAACCCATCTCTCTCACGTCGATGTTTCTCTCTCTCTCACCCACTCCCTCATCCTTGTTGCATGAGGGACATTGAATCTATCCTGATAGGATTGCGGAGGTGCAAGAGGGGGGCTGGGAGCCCATGGACACCAACGGCCTTGGCTGTGAGCAGTGGACACCAACGGCCTTGGCTGTGAGCAGTGCCCTTGGGGTTAAAGTCACAAGAGGCTCCAAAGCACAGAGGGCAGGGACAGAGTACTAAAATAGCCGCAGCCACTCACCTTGAGCTCCTGCAGAGGGAGGGAAGGCAGGACTGGAACTGTGTGGGGACACTCGTGATTTGGAGGGTGCTCAGAGCTCCTGCTGTGTTGCGGCCATACAGGACTGTGGCCATGTTACTCCTTCCCAGGGCTCTGGGGAGAGACAGCAGCCCCTTCCTCAGAGATTCAACCCCACCTAGGTGGGCTATTGAAATGCAAATTGAGGCCCATTAACAACTAGTATCTGCCCCACCCTGGGGAAATCCTCTTATGCAGAATACCTAAGGGAGGTTTTCATTCAATTGAGAAAGGAAGGCTCTTCAAGTAAGGGTGACTAATAGCCTTCAAGCAAAAAGCTAGAGGATAACTGAACCATTCCTGGGCTTCCAAATCTACCCAGGAAAGTAAGACTTGACAGTGGTGTTTAACATGGGTCCTCCCACACTCATCCAAACCCCTTAGAGGAAGCCACAACAGCAGAACACCAACATCCACAGGGAAAATTTGGCAGGCTCCAAAACCCACGGAGACAGCCAAAATGGCGAAACAAAGAAAGAAATCCCAAATGAAAGAACAAGAGACCTCTATCGAAGATGAGATAAATGAAATGCAGTTAAGCAAATGATCAGAGGTAGAATTCAGAGCCATGATCTTGAGGAAGCTCAACAGCATGAGTAAGGACACCAACACCATGAGTAAAGACACAGAAACATTGAAAATCCACCAACTGGAAATGAAAACCATCAAGAAGAAATGAAGAATGACATAGCAGAAATAAAGAACACATTGGAAGGACTAAACAGTAGAATAGAGGAAGATGAGGAACAGATCACTGAATTAGAAGACAGGGTAGAAAAAATCAACCAATCAGAAAACCAAAAGGAAAAAACAATTAAAAAGCAGAAAGACAGCTTAAGAGAACTGTGGGACAACTAGAAATGTAATAATATTCTCATCATAGGAGTCCCCGAAGAAGAAGCAAATGAGCAAGGGTTAGACAATATATTTGAAGAAATAGTGATAGAAAACTTTCCTAATTTGGTGAAAGAAGAAAGTATTCAAGTTCAAGAAACACAGAGAGCCCCAAGTAAGAAGAACCCAAACAGACCCACACCAAGACACATAGTAATTGAAATGTCAAAAATTAAAAACAAAGAGAGAATCCTAAAGGCAGCAAGAGATAAGCAACAGGTTACCTAAGGCTCTCAGCTGACTTCTCACAAGAAACACTACAGGCCAAGAGGGAATGGCATGAAGTAATCAAGGTCATGACAAACAAGGATCTGAATCCAAGACTACTCTATCCAGCAAGGCTATCATTCAAAATAGAAGGTCAAATAAAGAGCTTTTAAGACAACAACAACAACAACAACAACAAAAGCTAAGGGAATATATTAGCACCAAACCAGCACTGCAAGAAATGTTAAAAGGACTGCTGTAATTAGTAGAAGAAATAGGAAGACAAATATAACCACACTAAACAAAAATGGCAATAAATAAGTACATATCAATAATTACCTTAAATGTAAATGGATTGAAAGCTCTGATAAAAAGACACAGAGTAACTGACTGGACAACAAAGCAGGACTCATATATATGTTTACAAGAGATCCACCTCACAACAAAAGACTGACATAGGTTGAAAGTGAAGAGATGGAAAAAAATCTTCCAGACAAATGAAAAGAAAAAAAAGCTGGGGTAGCAATACTCAATATCTGATAAAATAGATTTCAAAATGAAGGCCATAACTAGAGACAAAGAAGGACACTACATAATATTGAAAGGGTCTATCCAACAGGAAGATATAACCTTGGTAAACATATATGCACCCAATATAGGAGCACCAACTTATATTAAAAATCTTCTGGAGGACTTCAAAGGAGAAATCAACAGCAATACATTCATAGCAGGGGACTTCAACACCCTGCTGACATCACTGGATAGATCATCTAGACAAAAAGTTAACAAGGAAACACAGACTCTAAATGAAGCACTAGCCTAAATGGATTTAATAGATATCGACAGAGAATTACACTCCAAAACTACAGAATTCACATTCTTCTCAAGTGCACATGGGACATTCTCAAAGATAGACCACGTGTTAGGAAACAAACTCTCTACAAGTTCAAGAAGATTGAAATCATATCAAGCATCTTCTCAGATCACAGTGACATGAAACTAGAAATCAATTGCAACAAGAACATGCAAAGACATTGGAACACATGGAGGCTAAATAGCATGTTATGAAACAATGAATGGGTTATTGAAGAGATCAAGGAAGAAAATCGAAACTTCCTCGAATCCAATGAAAATGAACACACAACAATACAAAATTTATGGGATGCAGCGAAAGCAGTTCTGAGAGGGAAGTTCATAGCACTACAGGCCTACCTCAAGAAACAAGAAAAATCTCTAATAGACTATCTAACCTCACAATTAAAGAACTAGAAAGCAAACAAAAAGAAAACCCCAGAGCCAGTAGAAGGAAGAAAATAGTAAAGATCAGAGCAGAAATAAATGACATAGAGACAAAAAAAAAAAAAAATTCAAAGGATCAATGAAACAAACAGCTGGTTTTTTTGAAAAGATAAACAAAATTGATCAAGATTGATGGACCTTCAGCTAGGCTCACCAAGAAACAAAGAGAGAGAACCAAAATACACAAAATCAGAAATGAAAGAGAAGTAACAACTAACACCACAGAAATACAAAGGATCATTAACAAATACTATGAACAATTATATGGCAATAAATTCGACAATCAACACTAAATGGACAAATTTCTAGAAACACATAGTCTCTCAAAAGTGAACCGGGAAGAGATAGAAAACGTGACTAGACCAATGACAACTAAGGAAATTGAAGATGTAATCAAGACTCTCTCAGCAAACAAAAGCCCAGGCCCGGACGGCTTCTCGGGGGAGTTTTACCGAACATTCAAAGAAGAATTAACACCCATTCTCCTCAAACTATTTCAAAAAATGAAAGAAGAAGGAAGACTTCCAAACTTATTTTATGAGTTCAGCATAATTCTAATTCCAAAACCAGACAAAGACACTACAAAGAAAGAAAACTACAGGCCAATATCCCTGATGAATATAGATGCCAAAATCCTTAGAAAATATTAGCAAATTGGATCCAGCAATACATCAAAAAAAATTATTCACCACAACCAAGTGGGATTCATCCCAGGAATGCAAGCCTGGTACAATATTCACAAATCAATAAATGTGATACACCACATAAACAAAATGAAGGCTAAAAACCACATGATCATATCAATAGATGTTGAAAAAGCATTTGACAAAATCCAGCACCCATTTCTGGTAAAAATGCTCAGCAATGTGGGAATAGAGGGATCATATCTCGACTAAATAAAGGCCATATATGAAAGACCTACAGCCAACATCATACTCTATGGGCAAAAACTAAAAGCATTTCCCTTAAGAACAGAAACAAGACAGGGATGCCCACTTTTGCCACTCTTATTTAACATAGTACTGGAAGTCTTAGCCACAGCAATCAGACATGAAGACAATATAAAAGGGATCCAAATTGGAAAGGAGGAAGTGATACTGTCATTATTCGCAGATGACATGATATTATACATAGAAAACCCCAAAGACTTCATCAAAAATCTACTAGACTTAATAAATAAATTTGGCAAAGTAGCAGGATACAAAATTAACATCAAAAATTGACAGTATTCTTATATACCAATGATGAACTCACAGAAAGAGAAACTAAAAAAAAAATCCCATTTACCATCACCCTCCCCAAAATTAAGATATCTAAGATTAAACTTAACCAAAGAAATAAAGGACCTATTTGCTGAAAACTACAGGTCATTGAAAAAAGAAATAGAGGAAGATATAAAAAAGTGGAAGCACATACTTTGTTCATGGATTGGAAGAATTAACATCATTAAAATGTCCATACTACCCAAAGCAATCTATAGATTCAATGCAATCCCTATCAAAATACCAACAACATATTTCACAGAACTAGAACAAATACTTCAAAAGTTCATATGGAACCAAAAAAGACCTGGGATACCCACAGCAATCTTGAAAGAGAAGGACAAAGTAGGTGGGATCACAATACCAGATATTAGGTTACACTACAAAGCTACTGTAATCAAAACAGCCTGTTACTGGCACAAGAGCAGGCATATAGACCAGTGGAACAGAACAGAGAACCCAGAAATGGACGCAAGACATTATGCTCAATTAATATTTGACAAAGGAGGCAAGAGCATACAGTGGAGTAAAGACAGCGTCTTTAATAAATGGTGTTGGGAAAATTGGACAGCTGCATGCAAAAAATGAAACTAGACCATCATCTTACACCATACACAAGAATAAACTCAAAATGGATAAAAGACTTAAATATGACTCATGAATTCATAAAAATCCTAGAAGAAAATGTATGCAACAAAATTTCAGACATCATATGCAGCAGAATTTTCACTGATACATCACCTAAGGCCACCAAAACAAAAGAAAAATGAACACATGGGACTACGTCAAACTCAAAAGCTTCTGCACAGCAAAAGAAACAGCCATCAAATTGGAAAGGGAACCCACTGTATGGGAGAACATCATTGCCAATGATACATCAGATATGGGGTTAATTTTCAAAATATATAGAGTGCTCATAGAACTCAACAAAATAAAGACAAAGAACCCAATTAAAAATTGGGCAGAGGAACTATATCGACACCTCTCCAAAAGGGACATACAAATGGCTAAGAGACATGGGAAGAAATGCTCAATGTCATTAATCATCAGAGAGATGAAAATTAAAACAACAATGAGGTATCACTTCACACCTGTCAGAATGGCTGCCATCAACAAATCATCAAACAAAAAGTGTTGGCAAGGGTGTGGAGAAAAGGGGGCCCTAGTACACAGCTGGTGGGAATGCAGACTAGTGCAGCCACTATGGAAAATACTATAGTGCTACCTCAAAAAATTAAAAATTGAATTGCCTTTTGACCTAGTGATCTCACTTCTAGGAATAACCCTGAGAAGCCTGAAACACCAATCAGAAAGAATATATGTACCCCCATGTTCATAGCAGCACTATTCACAATAGCTAAGATCTGGAAACAGCCCAAATGCCCATCAGTAGACAAATGGATAGAAAAGCTGTGTTATATATACACAGTGGAGTACTATGCAGCTGTAAGAAAGACAGATCTCTTATCCTTTGAGACTACATGGAGGGACCTGGAAAGTATTATCCTAAGCGAAAGAAGCCGACCAGAGAAAGACAAATATCACATGATCTCACTTATTTGTGGAATATAATGAACATAACAGTCTGAGGAACAGGTTCGACCCAGAGAACTGGAAGTAGGGTATAGACTGACAACCCTCAGAAGAGGTGGGGGGAGTTAGGAGATTAACCACAGAGCTTATATGCATGTAGGCATAACTGATGGACATTGAAAACAAAGCTGGGGAAAGGTTGGGGGGGATGGGGAGGATGGTGTCAATGGGGGGAAAAGGAGAAACATCTGTAACAAATATAAAAAATAAAGCATAAAAACAAAACAAAACATGAGTACACAAAAAAGAAGTAAAGACTGAGAAACTATCCCAGATTAAGGAAACATGAAAACTAAACGCATCTTGATGTCCTGGATTGAATCTTAGAACAGAAATGGATTAGCCAAAAAACTGGGGAAATGCAAATGAAGTCTATAGTTCAGTTATTAATAATGTACCGTTATTTTGTTAGTTTTGCTAAATGTACCATGCTTATAAAAGACTAAACATCAAGGTAAGCTTTGTGAAAGGTATATGGAAACTCTCTGTACTAGCTTTTAAACTTTTTGTAAATATAAAATTATTTTAAAGTAGAAAGTTAAAGAACAATGAGATAGCTATCTGTAGTATTAGCATAACAAAATCCCCCACACTTAAGTTTAAATTTAAAAAACATATTGCCACATGGAGTATGCAGCATAGTTACACTTATGTATATAACAAGACACATAAACAAAAAATTATGTGTTTCTATAAATGTGAATGTGTGTATTAAAATACATTGACAAAGTCTTGAAGAAAACACACCAAACTGGTAATTGTGCTTACCCTCAGCTAGAGGGCTGGTGATGGAGTGGATGGTCAAAGGAGGACTGTTTTTTGATCTACATTTTAAAATCTTTTCCAGTGAGAATGCACACAGAAAATATTTGTGTAAATAAGACAACTTTGAAAGTAGATGAGAAAACAAGGTAAGGACTAGTTACATTATTGGTGGTCCCCAGCCCTGCCAAATGACAAGACCCGTCTCCACCACACACACCACACACAGACACAAACCCTTCCCTTATTGGAGGAATTTCTGAGATTTTGGTAAAAGTCATTTATCCTGGCATTCACCAAGGGAGTATTGAGAGCCTAGTCTGTCCTGGGGTTCTTTACATACACAATCGCATCCCCCTCGCACAAAGCCTTGTGACTCTCATGAATAGGAGGAACCTGTGGTGCCTGTCCACTGCAACATCTCTCTGTTTGCATACACACATCTTCTGTGGCTGATTCATTACTCACGAAGCTGTGGGCTGGCTGAGCAGATGGGAAAGGATTTTTATATTTATCCTATCCTTAGTGTGGAGATCTGGTCAGTATTACTCATAGCCCCTTCCCCTGATATTGTCTCTAGAAATAACTTGTGGGGATAAGCTGAATCCCTTAGAGCTTTTTTCTGTTCCAGATTTTATTCTCTCAGCCCCAAGACCTTTCATTTGAAGACCTGGTATTTCCTTTACCCTCCCATACCTTCACATATCACCACATTCTCGACTTTCTTTTACACTTATCCTCCAGGTCTCTGGTGACTGTTCACCACAAAGAACCTCTCTGTCTTTCCCCCAACTACCCTGGCCCCATGTTTGTTAGGTGTTTCTCACAACATACTGAATTGCTGATTAGTTAATTTTTATAACATTCTCCAATCTCCTCTGGCCACTCTTATCTCTTAGATACAGTCTCTGTGTCTTGGTCATTTTTCTATCCCTAGCACAAGAACAATTAATATAATTTAACGTGTGTGGAGGTAACCAGTTAGCAAGCATTCTATGGTAGTGGCCATGGCAATGTTATTGATGATTTTGCTGGCACTTTTACTTACATTAGGCATATCTCCAGAACCAGCATTGGCTCTGCAGTGTAACATATTGCCTATAACTAAAAAACACATCCTGTTTTTACTCATTTCATAGGTCCCACATTTCAGTCCTTGCTTACAGTTTAATAAGCTTTCCTCTAGATAAAGTACTCCAAGTACTTATGCTTCAGAATACCTTTGTTGGCACAGGCCTTCAGCTCTGCAAAGGGGAAGTGCCACTTCTCAAAATTGTCCTACAACATCTGCAGTACCTCTCAGACATCCTCCTCAGGAGTATGTGTAGTCTTCATGAAATCACTCTCAGGAGAGTCACCAGGAACACTCTCATGTCTAATCTTGCTCTCATTTACCTACTGAACAAGGCATTTAGTTAGTCGCCAGGGTGGAGGAGTATTACACAGGATCATGCCCCTCACATGGCGTTCCAAGACATTCCTCAAGTTCTCTAAGGATCTCAGGGAGCAAGTCTTTGAGGGTTTGAGTACATACATACCTAGGCCTGTAGGCCTTTTTGACTGGCAACTTATTTGGTCCTCAACCAGGAACAGAGGTATCAGCTCAGTTGTCTTCTTGGCCATAGAGTCCAGGAATAGTCACCTCTAAAAGTTTCCTTGTGTACCTTTGATATTTCATTCTGTTCTGTTTCGTTTTTGCTATCTTATGATAAGAAAACTTAACGTGACATTTACCCTCTTAACAAAAATTTAAGTGCATAATATCTCTTATATAAAGCATCTAAAATAGTCAAACTTGTAGAAGCAGACAATAAAATGGTGGTTACCAGGGGACAGAGGAAGAAGGATATGGAGAGATGTTGTTTAATGGGTATAAAGTTATAGTTATACAAGATTAGTATGTTCTACAGAACTGCTGTGTAACATATTGCCTATAACTTAAAAACAAAGAATGTATTTTTAAATGAGAAAAGGCCAGGTGGAGAAACTTAAGGTAGATTTTGTAGCATGTATCTAAGGAGAAGAGAGTGTAATGAATGTCTCTCTGATGAGAGATGCAGGTCCAATGGCCAGATAACACCAGTTGCCCCATTCCTTTAGTCTTTGAAAAATCTGTTGAATACACTCCTGCATGAGATTCGCTTATTCTGGTGTCCCTACTTTTAAACTTCACCCAATTTTGGTTGTCGCCGAAAACACACGCTCGACAGTAAATGCTTTTGACAACTCATTCTGCTCAATATTTGTTCTATTTTTTTTTTATTATTTTTTTTATCCTCACCCGAGGATATTTTTCCATTTTTTGTACAGATAGAGTGGGAGGGAGAGAGAGGAAGGAGAGAGAGAGAGACATCGACGTGAAGGGACACATCGAGTGGCTGCCACCCACACGACCAACCAGGGCCGGGGACAAACTGCAACCGAAGCACGTGCCCCTAGCGGGAACCGAACCCGGGTCTCTCCGGACCACAGGCCGACACTCTAACCGCTGAGCCAAACTGGCCAGGGCAATATTTGTTCTACATTATTATATTTTATTAGTATTTCTCCCAGAGAGTAGGCTATTTTTGCTCAGAAACCAGTGATAGTAGCCCTTTACAGCCCTGCAATGTCAGTGACCTACTTAAGAAGAGGTGCCTTTCTGGGCAAGGTTGAAAGCCATGGAGTGCTGGAGGGGACTCTTACTTGAACATAAGAACAAATTGTTAAATTTTCAGTAATTTTGCAAACCAGCTATTAAAAACAGCTGTTATTAAAAGTAATTTATATGAAGTAACAATTACATTATGTACATTATATTGAAAACAGACATAATACATAACCAAACCTCATCAATGTCTAATTACTTCCTTACATTTTGCTATTATTTATGCTCTTGAGGTTATGTACATTTATTGTAATGGAATGATGGAAATATGTCTCTTCCCAACTCTGCATTAATTGACATTGAGTAGTTTGAAATCAGCAAATGCTATAACAGTGCATTTCTCCCAATGCTCTCCTCCCGTGAGCTTGGGGGGTTGGAAGATGGACATTTTGTAACCTTGTGTTAAGCACTCTCAATCTTGTGTTAATGCATTCTTGGAATACTGGCCCACCCAGGTGTATTGGGTGCTTCATTTGCATGTGAATAAGGGTTTGTTATCTTTTGCTTCAAGGTCTCTTTCCATAAAAAACAAGAGACAAAGCTAGGGTGTATGGTTTGCAGTAATGCCATCTCAAGGAAATAATTTACTTAAATCCACTAGTAACCTGGGGGTACCAATCTGCAAATAAATGGCACTGCTTCCAGAGATCTGAATATTTTACTCTCTTGCAAAGCTCCCTCTCACTCTAACCAGCCTGTGGTTGTAGGTGCATTGCTCTGCACGGATCCCAGCAGATCAGGGAAGGCATCCCTGCCTCCCCCCCACCACCACCACAGAGCCTATTGTTAAACATTTACCTTTATAAAAATGGTTGAAAGTGATCCACTCTACACATGCTCTGATCTGGTAAACTACTGTCCCAATATTTATGAAAAATATTTTTATTGACTTTTAGAGAGAGGGCAAGAGAGAGAATGAGGGGGTGGGTGAGAGAGAGAGAAACATCGACGTGAGAGAGATGGGTTGCCTAGCGGGGATCAAGCCCACAACCCGGGCATGTGCCCTGACTGGCATCGAACCGGCAACCCCTTAGTGCGTGGGACAATGCCCAACCAACTGAGCCACACCGACCAGGCAAAACTGATAGAATTCTATCAAGTCGTTCATTTGGTCCTATGACTTCAGAGGCCTCAGTGTTAGATGTGTCTCCCAGGAAAAACCATCTGCCACCATCTGTATATTGAATTACTTCTCAGCCATTAAAAATATCATGAGTGACATTCTGAAAAGGCCCAAAACACGGGAACATAAAAGAGATCAGTGGCTGCTGGGGGATGGAGATTGGGGGAGGGACACCAGTATCAGGTCTAAAAAGCCCTGCATGAAAGGGCAGGTGGGATGCAGAAAAATGAAAGGGCACAGGGAAAAGAGGCTCTCTTTTTCTCCCAATCTCCATCACTTTATTTTTCTTTTCTTCCCTCTTCTCATGCCACACCCTTTAACTCAAAATATACTTTCTTTTTCTTTTTACCAACTCAGCTGTGGGACTATGGCATACCTAGGGCACAATTGCCTAGCAGGGTTTTAGTCATTTCCCAGATAACAGTGCTTCCTTCCTCCATGAATATGTGAACTTGTTCATCGGATACTGGGAGGGGGGTAGTTTAGGGATCACTGACTTAAGTAACAAACCAGGCAAAGAAAGGAGGCATGAGACGGACATCAGTCTTGCTCTATGGGCTGAGGGATTGTGCATGTTTGTTTATCTGGCGTTAGATAAGGAACATAAGAAACCTGCCTTCTGAGGGCCTTAAGCCAGAAAGGATAAGTTGTAAATGATGTCATCACCATCCATCATCTTGGGTAACAAAGAGGGAGGGAAGGCAGGAGGGAGGGAACCTGACGGGAAAGAATTGGTGACCTGGGCGTGTCCACTGAGCTTCTGTCTTCCTGGTGGCGTCTCCAGTTCTTCTTTTGTTTGGAACATCAGCAAATGACTGAGAAACAAGTGCAGGTAAGAGCTGATGGATTACTGTGCATTGTAACCTTGAGTACAAAATAAATGGACTACTTCTGAAAGATCTTTTGACTGGATGTCTGCCCCCTCAAGTTTTGAGCCTTTCACTCAATGCATTATTTAACAAAAAATAATTATTACCTAATTTAAGGCCTGGCAAGTGAAGGTAGTCTTCCCCCAACTTTGGCTAAAAATTTTCTCTGAAACACTTGTGCAAGTTACTTTTAGTCTTCGAGTTCATTTCCTCATAGGTGAAAGGGGGATAATATCGCTTGGTTTACAGAGCTGCTGAGAGGCTCTATGTACTTAGCAGCATATAGTGGGCACAGGATGAATAAATGATAATGATTCTTCCTCATATTTCCTGGGTCCGTCCAAGGTAGGCTCTGGGTCTAATTCATCTCCGGTCTTTGATTCTTGTTGTCCTGATTGGCTTCAGTTTCCCCCACTGTAACATACACATTGAACTAGAATCAAACTGGCATTTCACTGGCCAAAGTTGGCCTGCATGGGTGTTTTGCTTGGCCCACGTAAAGGGCTTTAAGAGGAAATCACAGCCAACATTTTAACATTGAGATATTTTACACAGAAATCTAGAATTCCATCTTCTCTGAAAAAATCAGGAGATGTGGTAACAATGAGTCCACATTCCTGCTCGACAACAACTGGCTAGAACTGGCTAGAGCCCAGTGGCAGCTGCCCCCTTAGGCAGAACACGCACTGTCAGTTGGCCAGGGCCCATCTGGCCTGCTCTCATCCTTATGACCTGCTTGATCTCGCAGACATTTCAATCCGTGGCCTTCTGGACAACTATGGGAATAGTCTATGCCAGGCAACGGGTAGGCACTTACTTGCTGAATGAATAAATCCCCCACCCTTTTTTCTCTGTCATTTTCTTCTCCAGCCATATTAAGAAATGCCAGTTACTGAGTAAGGCGATTTTCACTTTGAAAGGTGAATTGAACAAGTCTGTTGGAGTCAGGATAGTGTAGGTTATACTGTGGTAACAAACAACTCCTGTGTCTCAGTGTCTTACAACAAGATTTTATTATTTGTTCACACACACACACACAAACCTAGGCACAAAAATGGGGGGGGGAGATCATCATATTTTCATATGCATGGATACAAGCATGAGTGCACTGCTATGTTTGCAATGACGAGTCAAATAAAAACTCTGGCATATGAATATACGAACACACGAAACCCTGGTTCGAGACTGACCAGCTTAGGTTGCATAACCTTGTTTATATAGGACCTAAAAAAGCCCCAGGATCCAAGGGAGTAAGTGATGGGGGTGCAAGAATATCTGCCCTCGGCCAAGGAATTGTGCCATACAATAAAAAGGGCGTGAAAGCTTATAGAAGTACCTGGAGGCTTTAAAAAAAAAAAAAAAGCATTTTGAACATTAAACATTTTGCAAATGCATAAACAGGCAAGTACTCTAAAGACGCCTCCTCCTCTGGGCTTCTAGCTCAAGAAGGAGATGTGTCCCAGATGTCCGTCCAATAGGCAGAGAAACAGAACTGGCCGGCCTGGGTCGGAGAGAGGGGCTAGAAGGCCGGAGCCCTCTAACTCCAGCAGGAGCTGTAGACAGAAAGGGAGGGGTGAGGGCCAGCTCGCATCCCTTTCCCCTCCCGCTCTCCCCTCTTTTTCGTTCCACCCAGTCGAGGCTTTGCCACCTGGATCATTGCACAGAACTCTTCCTCACTTGATTTGCTCATCTCAAATCTTGCCACTTCTAGTCCCTCCATCACAGTCACCACATTTCTTTTTGCCGAGCCTGGGGTCTTTGAATATGCCGCTCCCCAGCTCACACATTCCCTGGCACCTCACCACCCACAGTTGCTGGTTTAGCCTCCTAAGCCTGACATGCCAGACCTCTGTGATTGGTAGCCTCTGCAGCCTCATCCCCTTCCATTCCAGCAGTCCCTCCAGGGTTGCTGCTTCACTCGCACACTATGCCCCATCCACCATTTTGGTCTGGAAGTGCCCAGCCTTCCCTCTCAGCCTGCCCAGGTGTCTCTCTGTCCTCAGGCCCCCTCCAGTCCTTCCTCCCCGGGCTCATCATTGACATTTAGCTGCAAGACACAACTCGTGGAGGCACGCATCCAGGCTCCACATCTAGACTGGAAGCTCCCTGGAGGCAGGGACCAGAATCCCCTCCCAGAGAAGGCACATATCACCTATATGTGTCCTCCCCAGACCACAGCAGGTGACAAGGGTCTCGGTAGAAAACTCTAGGCCGAGAGTCGGGAGACCTGGCTCTTCCACTTGATATGCCACATGCCCTCGGGCACGTCCCTGCCATTCTCAGGGCCCCGGTTTCCTTGTTTCTTGATATCGGGGCACCGGCCATTGGCTGTTGAGGAGTACAAAGCTCGATAAACTGATGATTCACCGAACAACCATCAGCTGCCATCTCAGGTATCAGCGTGAGGAGCTTGGGTGCCGGGTCCCTGGAAGGTTCAACCCACCAAGCCTGACTTTCCAGCTAAGCCCCGCTTACCACAACGCCCTCCCATTTCCCAACTATTCCCACCCCGTGTTGTGTTCTCCTTTCAAGGACCACGCTACCTGGTGCAACTCAAGGCTGGAGCTGGGAGATGGAGCCTGAGGGGGCCTGAGGAGATGCTCTCAGAATCAGCAGAGCCTCGGCCGCCTCCAGCTTCCGCCGCCACTCTGAGGAGGGAGAAACCGAGGCCTGGCCAGAAGCTGCGGCAACCTGCAAAGGAAAGGGTGTGAGAGAATGGGAGCTGGGAACCCACACCTCCCCGCCTCATGCAACAAGTGCCCCTCAGTCCCCACTTCCCCTGAAGGCCCCACCCTGCCCGAGGCATTCTGCTCCTCCCATTCACTACGCTTGGCCCCTGCCAGGGTTCTGGACCCAACTGTTCTCCCAGGATGTGTGGCTGCAGTAGAAGAGGGTCAAGGGTGGCATAGGAGTGGGGGACCCGAGTTGAGTATCTAGTGACCAGGGTGAGGCCAGGAGATGAAACCCTCCGGAGGACACACACCACCAGTAGACAGAGAGGGGCAGGATTTTTACAATATCTGAATGTGGGAGTCCGAATGCCTGCTGACCATTACTTGTTGTGGCTTGGGCAAGTCCCTTCCCCTGCTTAGCCTGTCTTCTTTTCCATCTCTTTTCTCTAAATCTTTCCTGAGACACTAACTCCTGCCAGCCTTTTCAGAACCCCCGGGGGCAACAGTGAAGATTATGGGAAATCACAGTTGTCTGTGTTTTAATCTGCAAAGCACCTGGAGAGATGTGGTTACTGTCCCTGTTCAGGGACTGGTTCTTGGGTCCATAGTTCCCAGTCCCCATGGGAGTGGAAGGACCAGCTTGGCTTATCTCCAGGAAGCTTTCTGTAATGGTCTCTGGACTCTCACCTAGGCTTCTGTGGCCCTCACCATCGCGCTCCCCCTTTTCAGCAGGACCTTCTATCCCATCAGTCTGTTTCATGTGGAACAAAAGGCTCCACTTGTTAAAGGCCTGCTATGTGGCCTTTGTCCTGCTGTCAATGCTAGTGGTGTAGAATACTGTCCCCTCTCAGTCCACTGACAAACAAGTGGAGGCTTGGACACCTAAACTCACTTGTCTGAAGTCCCTCACCAGTAGGAAATAGCAAAGCAGGGAGAGCCCTGTCCTTGCCTGTTAGTCCGCGATGCTGCCTTCTCACCTTTGTCCTCCTCTGCCTCCTCCTCCCCCTCCTCCTCTGCCTCCTCCTGCCCCTCCTTCTCTGCCTCCTCCTCCCCCTCCTCCTCTGCCTTCTCCTGCCCCTCCTTCTCTGCCTCCTCCTCCCCCTCCTCCTCTGCCTTCTCCTGCCCCTCCTCCTCTGCCTCCTCCTCCCCCTCCTCCTCTGCCTCCCCCTCCTCCTCTGCCTCCTCCTCCTCCTCTGCCTCCTCCTCCTCCTCCTCCTCCTCCTCCTCCTCCTCCACCACTGCTGCCTCCACTTGCTCTCTGCATGTCACACGGCATCGAGCACAAGGATGGGCACACAATACACATCTAGCTCCGCGCTCCCTCTCAATCTACTCACGAGCCCCTCAGGGCAGGGGGCCTGTGGGAAGTCCCGGAAGGAGAAATTGTCAGTTGCTTCTTCAAGGGTGCTGGAGTCCAGGACAGAGACAAAGAGTTTGGGGCTTGGTTCATCCGCATACTCCCCTGGGAGATCTCCTGCAGAAGCAGAGAGCACAGGTTGGAGTCAGGTAGAAGTCAGGCCATGGAGAGGAGGTGGGCATGCTTTGGGATGAGGATAGGAGCTGTGAATGTCGGGGCTGAGAAGACTTTGAAGACCAGCCAGTCTTACTGCTTGTTTTGCAACTGGGGAAATTGAGGCCCGGAGAGAAGTATTTTTCCTCCACGGTGACATGGCAAGTTGCAGTAGGGTTAGAGACGGAACCCACGTCTTCCAGACAGAGAGAAAGGGGTCTGGACCGTGGCTGAGTTGGAAACCTTCCCCACTGGCCCGAGGCTCTCCTTACCTCCCTGGGGGTTGCACAGGGGTGGGCCTTACACTGGGGCATGACGTTGTCCTTCCCAGCTGTGGAAGACTCAGAACAGCTTACGAGATCCTTTCCCCCTCACTGTGCCCAACTCCACCTCATCCTCCGTCTCAGCTCTCTTTCCACTATGGATGTTTTCAAACCCCTCCCCGTCAGATTCCACGTTGCCAGCAACGGTTGGTAGATGATCCTGAAGACGTTTTGTAGTTGGGGAAGCTAAAGGCAAGGAGTAACCTGCCCAAGGCCCCACCGGGCAGGTTGAGTGGTAGGTGTGGTGGCAGAACTACTCATGCTCCCTATACCCAGAACCCGGTTCCCCCTCTGGCCAGAGACACTCACTGAGGACACTTCCTTGAATGGCCATCTTCTTGACAAAGCTGCGATGTCTGGGAGGTGTGCTTCCACTCCTCCTCAGATCTCGAGTCGGATGCCTGTTTAGGTGTGGCCCGTGGTCCATCTCGAAGGCACTCTCAGCAGGCAAGACCCTGCAGTCCTCCGTAAAGTGGGAGGTTTTAGGTCTAAAGTCCGTCACACTTAGAGGAGGCCTGCCCTCCCTCTCCCTTGCCAGGTACCATACTCACGACAAGAGGTCACACTTGTGACACTCGCAGGCTTGGAAGAGGTAGAAGTGCTCATGGTCCTCGGTTTGGTCAGGCATGCCGTAGTTGTGGCAGCAGACACAGCAATTTACAGCTCTTGTGAGGCCAAGGTTCATCCCCATTGGGGTTCTAGTCTCCAGCCCAGTGGTGGAGTCACAGGGGCAGCAGGGCATAGCAGGCATTTTGTTGGGCTCCTTGGTTCTAGGCCCGGGAGTGGAAGTCAGGATGGCCACATGATCCCCTGCCCCCAACCACACTGCCTCTGACCTTGGTCAACCCCACCTGAAGAGCCTGGGTTCTTTTCCATCCAGCTCACTGCTGAAATCAGATTGCACCCTGCCTTCTTGCTCATGGAGCCTCCTTCCCAAGAAGCCATACTCATGCATACATAGCTTTGTTCCAAGAAACTCCTGACTTTGGTCCTGGATGCTTGCAACCCAATTATTCTTCTCTTTGCTTAGTTTCACTCCACATAGTCCCTGTTTCCCGGCATGCCCCTGCACCCTCGTGCCTCTTCCACAACTACTGGCCCTTGTTATGTATCGTCCTGTACTCTGCTACACCCAACTATTATTCCCGACACCCACTTCCAGAATTGCCTTCCTAATCTTCTGCGTTCATTCACGGTGCACTCCCCAGCTCACACATTCCCTGAGTCTGTGCCCCGACACTCCATTTCACTCGTCTCATATATGCCCCGCATCCCATGTTCTTTAGTCACACACCATTCTGATATTTTTCTTGCAGCACACCATGGTCGTAATTATGTCCTTACTCCCTTTCCAGCTGGCAGATGTTTCCCCCCAAAATGATGTTATTCCGCTGTACCCCAAGTCCCTGTTTCAATCATTATCTTCACCCATCCTGTCGATTATTCATTGAATAGAAGTTTGTCTAGCCTCGTATCAAGTGTCAGACCCTGATGTCGTCAACAGCCGAGCCCTCACTGTACTAATTGCTCTCTGGCAGCAACACACCCCTCCCTGGTTTCGAGCAAACCCATGCGTACCTCCACAGCCTCCCAACAACCTTCCGAGCTTGTCCCCATGCCTCCAAAATTAGGCTGGAGGACCCCTTTGCCCGCCCCCAACACACACGCCGGGAGTGTGCCACGTCCTCTCCACCAGCCCAAGCACTCGCTGCCCCCCCCATCAGAATCAAAGGCAGGCTCATGAGCCCTGAGCCCTGCCCCAGGGGCCAAGCACCGGGACTCAGGAGGCTGCGGCACTGGGTCCTCCCCCAGGAGGGGATCAGAGTGGGACACAAGGAGCCGGCAGAGGTAACCTGCTCGGGTGGAAGAAAGGAGAGAGGGTGGGGAACTCACACCAGGAGGGACGGAGAAAAGAAAAAGCAGGGAAAACAGAGGGCTCCTCTTCCTCATACCAGCCTGTGGTTACCTCAGTCTCCAGCAGCACGTACTCTTGCACAAGACACCAGAGGAAAGAAGCTGTCCCTCTCCGTTTCCCGCCCTTCCCACAGAAGCCAATGAGCTGCCAGCACTGCCTTCCGCCTTCCGCTGTGGCCGGCGACCAATAAGCTTCGATTTCCTTGGAAACACACCCACCAAAGTCCTGCCCCCTCTCCTCTCCCGGCTCCTCCTCAGGCTCGCGATACGACGGACGCCGACACTAGGTGGACCTTGAGGTGCACCTTGATGCTCCCCAACCTTGTTTCCCAGACTGTTCTCTCTTTGAACGTGAAATATACATGTGGGTGCATTTTTAACTCGTGTGCTTCGTATTCTGTCATGTACTTTCACAAAATTCAGCGTGTGCTTTTAAGATCGATCCACATGCCTCTGGCAGGGATTCCGAATAGGGCGAGGTTTCAGCCCCAGGGAACATGTGGCAATGTCCGGAGTCACTGTGTCCCACATTGGTGAGTCTCTGTTCCTGAGCTCCCGTTCAGTTGCTTGAATTTGTCTATTCCCATGACAGTGCTACACTGTTAATTTTCATCTCTCAGTAAGACGTCTTGATCTCTCGTAGGGCAAAGCCCCCATCCTACACATCACCTCCAGGCACATCTTGACGACTCTTCGCACTTTGCCTTCCCATATCAATGTTATCATGAACAGGTCCTGTTCCCGGAAAACTCCTTTGCAGCAGATTTGGAATCTATAACTCAGACGAGAATGGACCATCTTTATGCTATCCAGCCTTCCTAGTCACCAACAGGGGCTGTCTCTCCACTTAGGGGGTCTTCTGTAACGTTTTAATCTCTCAGTTTGGTATGTACTTTTATCTTTTGGACATTCAGACCCTGTACATCTTTTGCTGTATTTATCCTAAGATACTCCACAGTGCTATTGCTCTTGTATATGCTATGTAGTCAAATTTATATCTTTCTATTTCTATCAAATTTATACAAATCCACTGGGCTCTTTAAAAAGTAAATGGAAAGTCAGCCACCATGCTAAAAGCTCAAGGATACCTAATGATTTCTCTACAGGTGCTCCGCGGTTTTCTATGGCGCTCTCACTAACAGAAGTACAATAATCAACAAACAGATTTCTGTGTGTGTGCTAGCTAGGACATCCATTACAAGGTCAAATAGAGATGGCAACTGTGGGCAACTTTGGGTTGGTCCTAATATTAAATAGATAGCTGCCAACATTTCCATATTAAAATGGGTTTCCTGTGATTCATTGTCTTCCCTCCCTCCCTTCCTCCCCCCCCCTCTGTCTCTCTCCTCTCCTCTCTCTTTTTTATACATTTCCTTTATTGATTTTACAGAGAAAGGAAGGGACAGGGAGAAGGATAGAAACATGGATGAGAGAGAACATCCATCGGCCGCCTCCTGCAGGCCCCCCACTGGGGATGGGGCCCACACCCTTGGTACGTGTCCCGACTGGGAATCGAACTGACAACCTCTTGCTGCATGGGTCGATGCTCAACCACTGAGCCACATCGGCCGGGCTCCTTTCTCTCTTTCTCTTTATCAGCTTCAGGAATTTCTCTTATATTCCTAGTTTAAGGAGTTTGTCGTAAAAAGTAATGAACAGATACTAAATTTTACATTTTTTGCCTCGATTGAAATGATCAAGACTCTTTTGATTTAGTCTCTTAAATACGGTGAATGCTATTTATAGATTTCTTTTCTCAAAATGTTTCGTCAAGCTCATCTTGTAACAAAAAAGAACAAAAATTATGAATGTACTTCTTAGCAATTTTCAAACATTAAACATACACATTCAATTAGCACCTACAGCAAGCAACAGAATGATGACTAACACACAAACCTCTCTCATGTGTCTATAGTTTTTCGAATGTTAAACCACTTTTGATCTCCAAGGATAAATGTAACTTAGTTATGGTGCATCTTTTGTATCTGCTGGTGGCATCAGTTTGCTAAACTTTTGCTTAGGATTTTGCATCTTCTGCTCACGTGCGAGATTGATATAATGTTTCTCTTTCTCATATTATCTTTGCTGGTTGAGGGTCACGGTTTTCTAGTCTCATTGACTAAGTTGGTGAGTAGTCTCTCTTTTCTATCCTCTGGATGTGTTTGCATAAAATTAGGAATACCTATCTTGAGAACTGATTACAACTTGACTGCTAAACAGCTGAGAAGTCTGTTTTTCTTTCTTTCTCAGAAAAAAGAAGAAGGAAGGAAGGAAGGAAGGAAGGAAGGAAGGAAGGAAGGAAGGAGGAAGGAAGGAGAAGAAGGAGGAGGAAGGAAGGAAGGAAGGAAGGAAGGAAGGAAGGAAGGAAGGAAGGAAGGAGGAAGGAAGGAAGGAAGGAAGGAAAGAAGGAAGGAGGAAGGAACAATGGAAAAGGAAGGCAGGAAGGAAGAAGGAAGGAAGGAAGGAAGGAAGGAAGAAGGGAGAAGGAGGAGGAAGGAAGGAAGGAAGGAAGGAAAAGGAAGAAGGAAGGAAGAATGGAAAAGGAAGGCAGGAAGGAAGAAGGAAGGAAGGAAGGAAAAAAGGAAGAAGGAGGAGGAAGAAAGGAAGGAAGGAAGGAAAAGGAAGAAGGAAGGAAGAATGGAAAAGGAAGGCAGGAAAGAAGAAGGAAGGAAGGAAGAAGGAAGGAAGGAAGGAAGGAAGGAAGGAAGGAAGTAGGAGGAGGAAGGAAGGAAGGAAGGAAGGAAGGAAGGAAGAAGGAGGAGGAAGGAAGGAAGGAGAATGGAAAAGGAAGGCAGGAAGGAAGAAGGAAGGAAGGAAGGAAGGAGGAAGGAAGGAAGGAAGAAGGGAGAAGGAGGAGGAAGGAAGGAAGGAAGGAAGGAAGGAAAAGGAAAGAAGGAAGGAATGGAAAGGAAGCAGGAAGAGAAGGAAGGAAGGAAGGAGGAGAAGAGGAGGAGGAAGGAAGGAAGGAAGGAAGGAAGGAAGGAAGGAAGGGAGGAGGAAGGAAGGAAGGAAGGAAGGAAGGAAGGAAGGAAGGAGGAAGGAGGAAGGAGGAAGGAGGACGGAGGAAGGAGGAAGGAACAATGGAAAAGGAAGGCAGAAAGGAAGAAGGAAGGAAGGAAGGAAGGAAAGAAGGAAGGAAGGAAGGAAGGAGGAAGGAGGAAGGAAGGAAGGAAGAAGGGAGAAGGAGGAGGAAGGAAGGAAGGAAGGAAGGAAAAGGAAGAAGGAAGGAAGAATGGAAAAGGAAGGCAGGAAGGAAGGAACGAAGAAGGAATGAAGGAAGGAAAAAAGGAAGAAGGAGGAGGAAGAAAGGAAGGAAGGAAGGAAAAGGAAGAAGGAAGGAAGAATGGAAAAGGAAGGCAGGAAAGAAGAAGGAAGGAAGGAAGAAGGAAGGAAGGAAGGAAGGAAGGAGAAGAAGGAGGAGGAAGGAAGGAAGGAAGGAAGGAAGGAAGGAAGGAAGGAAGAAGGAAGGAAGGAAGGAAGGAAGGAAGGAAGGAAGGAAGGAAGGAGGAAGGAGGAAGGAACAATGGAAAAGGAAGGCAGAAAGGAAGAAGGAAGGAAGGAAGGAAGGAAGGAAGGAAAGAAGGAAGGAAGGAAGGAAGGAGGAAGGAAGGAAGGAAGAAGGGAGAAGGAGGAGGAAGGAAGGAAGGAAGGAAGGAAGGAAGGAAAGGAAGAAGGAAGGAAGAATGGAAAAGGAAGGCAGGAAGGAAGGAACGAAGAAGGAATGAAGGAAGGAAAAAAGGAAGAAGGAGGAGGAAGAAAGGAAGGAAGGAAGGAAAAGGAAGAAGGAAGGAAGAATGGAAAAGGAAGGCAGGAAAGAAGAAGGAAGGAAGGAAGAAGGAAGGAAGGAAGGAAGGAAGTAGGAGGAGGAAGGAAGGAAGGAAGGAAGGAGGAAGGAAGGAAGGACGGAGAATGGAAAAGGAAGGCAGGAAGGAAGGCAGGAAGAAGGAGAGGAAGGAGAGGCGGGAGGGAAGGAAGGCAGAGAAGGGAGAAGGAGGAGGAAGGAAGGAGAAGGAGGAGGAAGAGGAAGAAGGAAAAGAGACAGGAAGGAGAATGGCGGCAGGCCGGAGGTGCCGGAAGGAAGTAGGAAAGAAGGAGGAGGAATGAAGGAAGAGGAAAGGGAAGAGGAGGGAGGAAGGAGAAGGAAGGGAGGACGGAGGCGGAGGAGGAGGAGGAAGAACGGGAGGAAGGAAGGAAGGACGGGAAGGAAGGAGAGGAAGGAAGAGGACGGAGGAGCGTGGAAAGGAGGGCAGGAGGAAGGAGGAGGAAGGAGGAAGGAAGGCGAAGGAGGAAGGACAAGGGGAAGAAGGCCGGCGATGGAAAGAAGGCGGGACAGGAAGGAAGGGGGAGGCGGAGGAAAGAAGGAAGGAAGGAGAAGGAAGGAAGGAGTAAGGAGAAGGAAGGAAGAATGGAAAAGGAAGGCAGGAAAGAAAAGGAGGAAGAGAAGGACGGAAAGAAGGAAGGAAGGAGAGGAGAAGGAGGCGGCAGGAGGATGGAAGGAAGAGAAGGAAGGAAGGAGGGAAGGAAGGAAGGAAGGAAGGAAGGGAAGGAAGGAAGGAAGGAGGAAGGAAGGGAAGGAAGAATGGGAAGGAAGGAAGGAAGAAAGAAGGAAGGAAGGAAGGAAGGAAAGAAGGAAGGAAGGAAGGAAGGAAGAAGGAAGGAAGAAGGAAGAAGGGAGAAGGAAGGAGGAAGGAAGGAAGGAAGGAAGGAAAAGCAAGAAGGAAGGAAGAATGGAAAAGGAAGGCAGACGGAAGGAACGAAAGCAGGAATTAAGGAAGGAAAAAGGAAGAAGGAGGAGGAAGAAAGGAAGGAAAGGAAGGAAAGGAAGAAAGGAAGGAAGAATGGAAAAGGAAGGCAGGAAAAGAAGAAGGAAGGAAAGGAAGAAGGAAGGAAGGAAGAAGGAAGTAGGAGGAGGAAGGAGGAAGGAAGGAAGGAAGGAAGGAAGGAAGGAAGAAGGAGGAGGAAGGAAGGAAGGAGAATGGAAAAGGAAGGCAGGAAGGAAGATGGAAGGAAGTAAGGAAGGAAGGAGGAAGGAGGAAGGAAGGAAGGAAGAAGGGAGAAGGAGGAGGAGGAAGGAAGGAAGGCAGGAAAAGGAAGAAGGAAGGAAGAACTGGAAAGGAAGGCAGGAAGGAAGGAACGAAGAAGGAATGAAGGAAGGAAAAAAGGAAGAAGGAGGAGGAAGAAAAGGAAGGGAAGGAAGGAAAAGGAAGAAGGAAGGAAGAATGGAAAAGGAAGGCAGGAAAGAAAAGGAAGGAAGGAAGAAGGAAGGACGGAAGGAAGGAAGTAGGAGGTCGGAACGTAGGAGGAAGGAAGGAAGGAAGGAAGGAGTGAGGAAGGAAGGAAGGAGAATGGAACGGAAGGCAGAAGGAAGAGGAAGGAAGTAAGGAAGGAAGGAGGAAGGAGGAAGGAAGGAAGGAAGAAGGGAGAAGGAGGAGGAAGGAAGGAAGGAAGGAAAAGGAAGAAGGAAGGAAGAATGGAAAAGGAAGGCAGGAAAGAAGAAGGAAGGAAGAAGGAAGGAAGAATGGAAAAGGAAGGAAGGAAGGAAGAAGGAAGGAAGGAAGAAGGAAGGAAGGAAGGAAGGAAGGAGGAAGGAAGGAAAGAAGGAAGGAAGAGAAGAGGAAGGAAGGAAGGAAGTTGAAGGAAAGGAAGAAGGAAGGAAGAAAGGAAGGAAGCAAATGGAAAAGGAAGGCAGGAAGGAGGAAGGAAGAAAGAAGGAAGGAAGGAAGGAAGGAAGGAAGGAAGGAAGGAAGAAGGAAGGAAGGAGGAAGGAAGGAAGGAAGGAAGGAAGGAAAAGGAAGAAGGAAGGAACAATGGAAAAGGAGGGCAGGAAGGAAGGAAGGAAGGAAGGAGGAAGGAAGGAAGGAAAAGGAAGAAGGAAGGAAGAATGGAAATGGAAGGCAGGAAAGAAGAAGGAAGGAAGGAAGGAAGGAATGAAGGAAGGAAGGAAGGAAGGAAAAGGAAGAAGGAAGAAGGAAGGAAGAATGGAAAAGGAAGGCAGGAAAGAAGAAGGAAGAAAGAAGGAAGGAAGGAAGAAGGAAGGAAGGAGGAAGGAAGGAAGGAAGGAAGGAAGGAAGGAAGGAAGGAAAAGGAAGAAGGAAGGAAGAATGGAAATGGAAGGCAGGAAAGAAGAAGGAAGAAAGAAGGAAGGAAGGAAGGAAGGAAGGAAGGAAGGAAGGAAGAAGGAAGGAAGGAGGAAGGAAGGAAGGAAGGAAGGAAGGAAGGAAGGAAAAGGAAGAAGGAAGGAAGAATGGAAAAGGAAGGCAGGAAAGAAGAAGGAAGAAAGAAGGAAGGAAGGAAGGAAGGAAGGAAGGAGGATGAGGAACGAAGGAAGGAAGGAAGAAGGAAGGAAAAGGAAGAAGGAAGGAAGAATGGAAAAGGAAGGAAGGAAGGAAGAAGGAAGGAAGGAAGAAGGAGGAGGAAGGAAGGAAGGAGAATGGAAAAGGAAGGCAGGAAAGAAGAAGGAAGGAAGGAAGGCAGGAAAGAAAGAGGAAGGAAGGAAGGAAGGAAGGAGGAAGGAGGGAAGGAAGGACGGAAAAGGAAGAAGGAAGGAACAATGGAAAAGGAAGGAAGAAGGAAGGAAGGAAGGAAGGAAGGAAGGAAGGAAGGAAGGAAGGAAAAGGAAGATGGAAGGAAGAAGAAGGAAGAAAAGAAGGAAGAAGGAAGGAAGAATGGAAAAGGAAGGGAAGAAAAGAAGGAAGAAGGAAGGAAGAATGGAAAAGGAAGCAGGAAGGAAGGAGAAGGAAGAAGGAAGGAAGGAAGGAAGAAGGAAGGAAGGAAGGAAGGAGAAAAAGAAGAAGATAAGAGAAGAAAGAAAGAAAGAAAGAAAGAAAGAAAGAAAGAAAGAGAAAGAAAAAGAAAGAGAAAAAGAAAGAAAGGTTGACTCAGTTCCACAGAAAATTGCTTTACTCTGACAAGACATTTCCATGTATCAAAGGCAAAATTTTCTTTAGGAGAAAAGCTGGGGATTGACCACTGTATGCTTATAATGGTCTAATGTTCTAATAACTACATATAGTTAGTTGTTGGCCATCGCGAAAGATAGTTTTAAAAATGCTATTATAACATTTTTTAAATTCTATTTTCAATTCAAAATGTTTCCATAAAGAAAACTTTAGTCTCGGCTGGCTTCACTCATGAACAATATCACACATTTAAAAGAAAAAAATAGCAACAGTCTTACAGAAGTTTTCCAGAAAATGCAGCAGGAAAATACAGGAATTTTATGAAGGCAGCACTACTTTTATACAAAAAATAGAAAAAAAGACACTACTGGGGGGGGGGGGGGCGGGGGGGGCGGAAAGCACTACCGATCAATATCCCTGATAAACATAGATGTAAAACTCCCTAATGAAATTTTAGAAATTTGAATCCAGTGGTCTATGAAAAGTATAATCTGTGACCACACAGGGTTTATCCTAGGAATGCAAGGCCATTTTAACATTTTAAAAGAGGCATCAGTGTATTTTGCCATATTAAGGCAACGAAGGAAAAACAATCACAATATATGACAGAAAAGTCATTTGATGATGCAAAATATTTATTCGTGATAAGCATCTGCTAACCTAAGAACATGAGGGAACATCTTTGACCTGATAAAGTGCTTCTACCCAAAAACTGCTGCTGGCATCATAGTTAATGGTGAAAGACTGAATGTTTCTCCCACAAGATTAGGAATATGGCAGTATGTCCACTCTTACCATGACAGGTCAACATTATACTTGGGGTCTTAGCTGACAAGGCAAGAAAAAGAAACTGTATTTTCAAAAGGCACGATACTCTACACAGAAAATAAAATTAAAAATAAAAATAAAAAAAGCACCTCCCGGATGCAAGAAGTAACTTAACAAGGTCACAGGAAAGTCAATATAGAAAGTTTCTTTTTATTTCAGTATACTAGAAACAAATAACTGGAGATGGATTTTTTTAAAAGCACATCACATACACTAGCAGTAAAATAAATGAAATTCCTGCTGATAATTTTAACGTTGCATTTGCAAGGCTTGTCCACAGATAGCTATAAAATATTTCCGAGAGAAATTAAACAAGACGGATATAAATGGAGGTATACATATTATGTTCATGGATCAGAAGGCTCAAAAAAGGTTTAAATGTCAAGTCTCTAGTAACTCATCTGTAGACTTGCCACATTCCTAATTAAATGAAAAGCTACTACTAAAACGTATAAGGAAATGCAAAGGACACCGACTAGCAAAGCCATTTGGAAAAGCATAAAGATGGAGGACTTACACTACCAAACTCCCTGACTTAAAACAAAGGTGTGGAAATCATGACAGTGTGGCATTACCATAATGATAGTCCTGTGGATCAATGGATAAAACAGAAAGCCCAGAAATAGCCCTACACATATATGGTAAGTTGATTTGTGACAAAGGTGCTAAGATCATTAAGATGACTCATAATTAACTAATGGTGCTGGAAAAAACACATCTCCATGGGGAAGGAGAAAACACAAACAAACTTCAGTACCTCACACTATATGCAATAATTAACTAAAAATAAACAATAGCTCCAAGTGTAAATCGTAACATAAAAAGCAACAAGAAGCCCTGGCCCGTTTGGCTCAGCGGTTAGAGCGTTGGCCTGGAGAGGCCCGGGATCGGTTCCCGCTAAGGACATGTACCTAGGTTGCAGTTTGTCCCGGCCCCGGTTGGGTCGTGTGGGTGGCAACCACTCGATGTGTCCCTTGCACGTCGATGTTTCTCTCTCTCGCTCCCTCCCTCCCACTCTCTCTGAACAAAATATCAAAAAAATGTCCTCGGGTGAGGATTAAAAAAAAAAAAAAGCAACAAGAAAACATGAGAGAAAAGTTCTGCGTTGTGAAGTTAGGCAAAGTTGTCTTGGGTAGGAAATTCATTCAAAAAGTTTGTGATTTGACTTTGGGTGGTGGGCACACTATGCAATATACAGATCATGTATCGTAGAATCATACACCTGAAACCTATGTAATCTGATTAACCAATGTCACCCCAATAAATTTAATTTTAAAAAATGTACAAATCACAAAGGGAAAATAATTGATGGGTCATTATTAAAATTAAGAGAAAGACAAACAAAATCTTTTGCTTCTGAAAAACCAGGATTCAGTATCTCTGTGAGGCATCATTTTCTACTCCTACACTGGAACCTCATGACTGACCTTGACTTCCACGTAACACCGAGAACAGAAACCAGGGTCTACTTATTTTCAATTGCAAAAACTCACTTAATTGTCTTAGGCATCTGCTTGCAAAACTCTCCCCTTTCTCATTTCCTGGCCAACTTCTTTCTTCACTCATTTCAGGCATGCCTCCTTTGGGAAATCTCCAACACTCTATTCCACCTCCCAAGGCTGGGTGGCTGCACCTCCTCCGACCTCCCTCCCGTAACCATGTAACCATCTTTTTGTTGTTGTTGTTTTGGCTTCTCACCCATAGAGACTTTTTTCTTTTTTAATCCTCACCCGAGGATATTTTTCTATTTATCCCACAAGTAGAGTGGGAGGGAGGGGGGAGGGAGGGAGGGGGAGAGAGAGAGAGAGAGAGAGAGAGAGGAGAGAGAGAGAGAGAGAGAGAGAGAGAAACATCGATATGAGAGAGACACATCGACTGGCTGCCTCCCGCACGACCCGACCAGGGCCGGGGACCAAGCACAACCGAGGTCCGTGCCCTTGACCGGAATGGAACCCGAGACTCATTGGTCCGTGGGCCACATTCCTAAGTAAATGAAAAGCTACTAACCGCTGAACCAAACCGGCCAGGGCGAGGCTCATTCATTTCTAGAACCCCAAGCCATGGCCCGAGATAGGCTCCCAGAGAAGATCAGCCCTGCACTTTCAGTTATGTAAAAGATGCGTTCCTAAACAACACTATTATTTCAAAAACCAAATAAAAGGCTCTGAGGCCACCTCCCGCCTCTCTCCCTTCTGAGTGTCCTTTGCCCTTTGAAGTCCGTGGCGCAGACCCTCCTAGTTCTGGGTGCTAAACAGGGGGCAAAACGAGGCAGTGTTGCTCGAAAACCAAGTGTCAAAGATGGAATTACAGAGAAGAGGAGCAGGCAACAACGAGCTCTCGCCTCACTTAGCCCAGCTTGTGCTTTCAGTTTAGCCCAGCACAGGACTGTCCCTTCTGTCCCCACATTTTCCGAGCCCTCCAGCCCCCAAACCACTTGTCCACTATCTACCAGACGCTGACTGTCTCACGGTCAGCATAACCTTCTGAGAGGAAGACCTCTGGTGTTGATTTGGACTGCGGATGTCATCATCCAGCTCACCCTCCTTGCTTTGATAACCCATTTGGACCCCTTCCTGTCTATGGCATCCTCACCAAATGACAACTCACCATCTGCCTGAACACCCCTACCTTTGCATTGTTGTTCAACAAGCAGATAGCTGGTTTGAGTCTGCTGGGAGGTTCAGAGGAAAGAAGAGAAAGGAAAGAAAGGACAAATGACAAAGAGACTGGGGGGTGGGAGTAACAGACACAGGAACAGAGCGGATGTCCTATACCAGAAATGTATCCACTGCTTGAGCACAGTGCACTGGGCTGTAGGAGGGAGGAGAGACAGGGCGGGGCCAGAGGGGCTGAAGGGGAGTGGAGGACACCGGCCCTCTGACTCTTTGCACCCAGCAGAGTGAGAAGCTTAGCTGGTCTCTTCAAGGAAGTCCTGTTGGTCACTAGGAGCACATCACGCTCTCTTGGAACCATGATCTTCACTCCTTTCCTTCCGCCTCCTGACCTGGTGAGTCCGATTTCCCTCTGTTGTCCTGCGATGTCAGCCCCAGAGGCCTGGGGCTTGGTCTGTAGCAGTCAATGCTGTATCCACAGCACCTAAAGCAGGGCTGGGGATACTCATAACACTTGTTGAATGAGGTGATGAATGTTAGGGGAGACAGAGCCCAAAAGGATAAGGCTACTTAGTGTTTCTTTGGTTTTGTTTTCTTTTCTTTTCAGAACCTGAAAGGCCAGCCTAAAGTCACCAAGGAATGTGCTGTTTTCTCTGACACGGTGGAGCGCTCATCCAATGGCACAGGCCTACCCAGGGCGTCTGCTGGTCCCCAAGGGTCTTGGAGGAGCTGGTTCCAGAGAGTCCTGGCATTTTTCACCAAGTCTTTCAGGTGAGAGCTTGGAGCCAGCCTCTGCCGCCCCCTCCTTTCCACCCGAAGGGCCTGCGGACCAGGCCTGACTTCCCCAGGGTTCCCAAGGGTCCAGTGCTCATTCTGCTTTGCCGTTGCAGGGGAGGATACCGGACACTCGGAAGCCAAGACCACGTTGCCACAGACACAGACCCCTGAATGCTGGCCAGGCCTCCTGTGCTGCCACATGCCCCTGCTTTCCCCAGCCGCTGGGCCTGAAATAAATGTGGTATGCTTGACTGCTTTTGCTTCAATTTTTAACAATGTAACTTTCAACACCGACCTCCGGTGATTTTGAGCTTGTCATTTGTGGTGGGGATAGTGGCCGAGGGAGGGAGCTCTCATCTTACTTATTCCTGCAAGGCTGTACAGCCTGTTTTGTGGGGCAGTGCCGCTGGTTCCGCAGTCATAGTTGCAACAGACTTCAGCTAATGAAGTGTGGATTTTCCACAGCATACAGGTGTCCCAGATAAGGATAATGACTACAAGAATGAGGGGGGAATAATAACTCTTTCTCCCCAACACCATACACAGTCTTCTTATTTGAGAACAACTGGGCAGTGTTTATATGGAGGGGAGCACGTGTGGAAAAAGTATTTCTGGATCCTAAGAAAATCTGTTAGGCCTGTATACACTTCGTCAGTTCCCAGACCCCTGCTCCACCACAAGACAGAACCCCTCTAACAGAAAACTTCGTCTCTAAGGATATCTTGTTCATTTTCATATGATGAGGATTTTTTTCCCCTTCCTAAGGTGACTTTGGTATGTGCCACAACATAATGTCAGCTGGGAAAGTCTATCCAGTGGGGCTGGAGCATATTTGTCCCTTTAACCTCACAACACGTGGTGGCTCTGTTACCTATTGCAGCAGCAAGAATCACCAGGCCAATGGACAAAGGTACAGGATGTTCTCTTTCAGATCAAAGATCCTAATTAGCACACAGGAACACCAGGAAGCTACAACTTCATGCTCCACAGGGAACCAATGGTCCATTTCTTGTAAATCACTGAAGAAAGGGGTCCAACAAAGAATAAGATGGGTGCATGCTCAGTGAAGTAGGGAAGGTGCTTGCCTGTTAGTCTAATCTAGGAACAAAAATAATTGGTGAGGAGGGCAGAGCCTCTACAAGCACATGAAATCCTTAAGGTTTAATTGGTTAAGCTCCTAGTTATAACTGCAAGACAAAAATTCTCACTCTCTTGCTTGTTCTCTTGTGCTCCTGTCTCTCTCTTGCTCTGTGACTTTCAGTCACCCATGCACTAGCCTATCATGTGGCCTTAGCAGCCACATGGCCCATGACCATGCAGATCCCACATGGAGGATGCTGAACTGGACTTTAATATGGAGCAGAGACTCTGGGCAGTGGCTTTAGTCCTAGCCCCACTGAAGACATGTTTGTACTTCTTCCATGACAAGTTGGAGGGAGATTGGATCTTGGAAGGGAACCCCCTTAATTTTACATCAACAATAAAGCTTTCCACAATACTTCATGGTCCCATGGGGGCTTTAGGAAATTATTTTTCTGGGGTACCTCAAGAGCTCCACTTCCACAAGTAACAGGTGGGGACACAGAGTGCACCCCCTCAATAACAGTAGTAGAACAGCATAATGGTGAGAGAATGCACAGTGATTTCAGGTAACTGCAAAAAATTTCAAGATAGCTAAAGCCTAGGGATATAGTAGAGACTGGAGAGAGATGCAGCTGGATATATACACACAGCCTAGGTCACAGTGCCATGTATAGATTTTGGATTTCCCTTAAAGGCTATATGAATCCATGGGAGAATTTTAAGTTGGGGAGTAACAGAGCCAAATTGGCATTTTAAAGGTGAATTTGGGAGTAATATGAAAATGAAGAACAAATCTGCAAAGAGACCACTTAAGAAGCTGTTATTATATTTCAGGGAGATACTATGGCAGTGACAGTGGGGATCAAGATGAGAGAATGGATCAGATATTTAGAAACTAGAATCTATAGATCTTGGTGACAATTTTGAAATGCAGGAAGGAGGTATTAGAGAAAAAAAGGAGTCAATGACTGGGCCCTGGTTTGGGTGAGTGGGCAGTGAGTGGTACCATTCACAGAGGGAACACTGGAGAAAGACTAAGTTTGGCAGGAAAAAAATTACACATTCACAAAGAAGTGCAAAAAAGCAACCTAGTATCTTAGACTTATACAGTAGATCATGCCTACTTTCTTATTTAATCCTGGTACTTAGGGAGATGAAAAACAGGATCATAGAGCTGAAGAAGTTTACCCAAAGTTATACAACCAATAAGTGAGAGTCTACACTACAACCCAAGATCACTGTTCATTACACTTCTTCAAAGTTACTGTGCAAAAATACTTTGAGGTAAGCAGGAAGAACACTTTAAAAATTAGTAAAGATGAATAGATAAAGAAAAAGGGGGACTCTGGACTTTTAGGGCAGGTTTCCCAAATAATGTTTTCTTTAAGTCTGCCTGGATGAAAGATACAGATATGAAAAATGTTTAGTAGCAACACATTTGGTTTATTTAATTGAATGATACATTATGTAAAGTAAGGAAGAAAACAACTTGGTACTTTTGCCAAAATCTCTCACTGGTTTCTTGGTTTGTCTTAATCATGCTAGGGTTGTCTTCAATAACTGTTGGGGGAACATGGGACTAGTGTTGAATGGTCCATGCTCTAGCATTTCTCATAGTCTAGTGAGGAAGAGAAACACCTAATTATAATATAGAATGAATGTAAAATCCAGAAACAGATTAAAAAAATAAACTATTTTGGAATAATTTATGTTCACAGAAGAGTTGCAAAGGTAAGTATATAGAAGTCTTGTGTAACTATCACCTAGTTTTAGTTTTCCCTGTTATCATCTTACATCATGACAGTACATTTGTCAGAACTAAGAAACCAGCATTAGTATTTTACTATTAACTAAACCCTGAACTTTATTTGGATTTCACCAATTTTTCCATTAATGTCCAATTTTTTCTTTTTTTGGTTCTGGGGTCCAAACTAGCGTTCCCCATTGCATTTTTTTAAATCATTGCATTTATTTGTCCTCTGATCTGTGACAGCTTCTCTATCTTTCATAGTTTTTCTGGAAACATAGACTTTTGAAAATATTACATGTAATGTATATACCATATTACATGTGTTTTTTACAGAGTGAATCTATTTGATTACCTTTTCTGATATATGCTAAAGGCACAAGTATATTCAGTGAAAATCAGAGACATGAAACATCCAAGGCAATGCATCAAAGATGAATTATACAAGGATTGCTGGATATGCTGCACTAATGCACTCTGTTCAGAGCAATTTTGCACAGTGCATTGAACTATGCATTGTCATCAGTAATAAACATTAAACATATCATGCATTATAATGTAATTATTATGTATAGTTGCCTATGTTTCTAAATTCTATTGCTAGCCTATACAAAGTACTAATTTGTAAATTTAACATCATCCCAATAAAAATATCAACAGAGACCAGCCAGTTTGGCTCAGTGGATTGAGTGTCGTCCCATAGACAGAGAGGTACCGAGTGGTTCGATTCCTGGTCAAGGCACATACCTGGGTTGCAGGCTCAATCCCCAGCAGGGGGTATGCAGGAGGCAGCCAATTGATGTTTCTCTCTCACATCAATGTTTTCATTTCTCTCTGTACAAAATCAATAAAAACATATTTTAAAAAATCAATAGAATCTATTTTTAATTATACAATTGATTATATGGAACAATAAATCAATAAAAATAACTAGGAAATTCTGAAACAGAATTGTTGTGGGTAGCTCTACCAGGTATTCAAACATTTTAAAGCTTCAAAATTTTAAAACAAAGGGTACTGGCACATGAACAGACATACATACCAATCATAAGTAGAAACAAATATTAAAATTTAAGGTATGATATGGGCAAAAGAAAGATAAAAGGTTTTCAAATTGAGAATGAAGAAGTAAATATGTCACTTTTTGCAGATGACACAATTTTTTATATAAAAAACACTAAAAACTCCACCAAAAAACTCTTAGAAACAATAAACAAATGCAGTAAAGTTGCAGGATACAAAATAAATGTACAAAAATTCATTGCATCTCTATATAATAATGATGAAATTCCAGAAAAAGAAATGAAAAAGCAATTCCTTTTTCAGTTGCAACAAAAAGAATAAAATACCTAGCCAGCCGGTGTGGCTCAGTGGTTGAGCGTTGACCCATGCACCAAGAGGTCTCGGGTGGATTCCTGGTCAGGGCACATGCCCAGGTTGGGGGTCAAATCCCCAGGGCGGGGCATGCAGGAGGTGGCCAATCGATGTTCTCTCTCATCGATGTTTCTATTTCTCTCTCCCTCTCCCTTCCTCTCTCTCTAAAAAAAAAACAATAAAGAAAAAATAATAAAATAAAATAGCTAGGAATAAACTTAACAGAGTATGAGAAAAACTTATACACTGAAAACTGTAAGATGGTATTAAAAGAGATTGAAGAAGACAAATAAATGGAAGGATATTCCATGTTCAGGGATTGGAAGAATCAAAATATTTAAAATAGCCATATTGCCCTGGCCGGTTTGGCTCAGCGGTTAGAGTGTCGGCCTGCGGTACAGAGAGACCCGGGTTCGGTTCCCGCTAAGGGCACGTACCTCGGTTGCAGTTTGTCCCCGGCCCTGGTTGGTCGTGTGGGTGGCAGCCACTCGATGTGTCCCTTCACATCGATGTTTCTCTCTCTCTCTCTTCCTCTCTCTCCCTCCCACTCTATAAAAAAAAAAAAAAAATAAAATAGCCATATTACCCAAAGCAATATACAGATTTATTGCAATCCCCATCAAAATCCCAGTGGCATTTTTAAATAAATAGGACAAAAAATAATCAGATTTGTATGGAACCACAAAATACCTCAGAGTCACAGCAATCCTGAATGAAGCCAGAGATATCAGACTCCCTGAGTTAAAATTATACTGTAAAATGACAAAAAAAAAAAAAAAAAAGGGTATTGGCAGAAAAACAGTCACACAGACCAGTGGAACTGAACTGAGAGCCCAGAATTGAGAGCCCACATGTATATGGACAAATAATTTTCGACAAAGGAGCCAAAAACATAAAATGAAGAAAAAAAAGCTTCTTCAATAAATGGTAAATGGTAAAAGGAAAATCAGAAAGCCACATACAAAAGAAAAGAATGAAACTAGACTGATATTTGGTCCCATACACAAAAATTAACTCCAAATGAATCAAAGATCTAAATATAAGGCCTGAGCCCTGGCTGGTTTGGCTCAGCAGTTAGAGCATCAGCTTGTTAGTTAATCTTCATGTGCCTTAGTTTCTTTATCTCTAAAATGGGGTTAATATTATTTATTTCATAGGGTTATTGTATAAAATAAAATAGCACTTAGTTAAGACTGAGGCTTATACATTATTAAAGTGAGGAATGTGGTGGTCAGGCTAATATATATTGTCACGACCCTAAGGAGATCAAGTTTTTGAGACTGAAGGCCCAGCCTGAACTGACATTGAAAACATCAAGGTAATGCCATCCAGCAAAGTCTCTTGATAGTCAACCAATTACCTTTCTTTGTGACACCTTATCTCTGGCATTCCTATATTTCTAAATAACTTTGTGTGTGGGGGGTCTGTGCAGAAGAATAAAATGATTAGAAAAAATAAACTAAAATATTAACTGGTGGTTGTGTGAAGGAATTATGAGCGATTTGCTTTACTTTGTATACTTTCCAAGTTTTCTTTAGTGACCATATATGCTACTTTAATATTTTAAAAACATGTTTACATGATGGTGAAGTAAAGAAAAAGAGAGGGCAGTAGCTTGAAGCAGACAAGGACAGAGTAAGGGTTTTTGAGGCTACAGGCTGAGGGGAAGATGGGGAGTTAGGGGCAGAGCAGGGTTGGAGACGTGCTGTTTCCTCCACAATGAACTAGCTTTCTGTGGAAAGACTTTTGCTCCACCTGTGTCCCTGGACCTTGAAGTGGCTTGTTATGTGCCACTCACAGCATTTGCGCAACTAAGGACTGCTATGGAAACCATTTGCTTGAGAATTCTAAGTTATCACGATGTCTATCACTGAGCATTCCTTTCTTCTTCATCATGGACATTACCAAATACTTGCTAGTCACCTCTGAGGTGACTTCCTTTATGGTAATTTTGAAGTGGGTGAGGGTAGAGGGATGGCACGGAGTGAGTTTAGAAGGAGAGATTACATTTAGACAAATAAAAATAAAAACAAAAGTACAAAATCACTGTGGACTGGGTGAGGCTTAGAAATCACAGATTATCAGTTGGGACTTGAAAGGTCTAATTCTCTTCTTAACCCCGCGATTCGGAGACCAGGTGGTAAAGTGAGCCTCGAAGACCTGCAGGGTGTTTGGACCAGCGGAGTTCAAGACGTGCATGTTGGGGGCAGTAAACCGAGGAAGCAAAAGCTCCGGCGCGGTGCGGGGTGATCAGCGTTACCTCCAGGCGTCTTTTCTAGCCTCTCCTTCCCCCCTTTACTTTCAGCGGAGTCTGTTGGCTCGGCCTTGTGACTTACGAGCGCAGGAGGGAGCCTTCCAAATGAGCTATAAAACCTCTTTCAGCTCCTCGCCAGCCAAGGCCGCCAGCCCACCCCAGCCCAGGTCCCCGCAGTGGCTGGCTTCCTCCTCCCCAGGCCCGCCGACTCTCCAGTTTCTAAGGAAATAAAGCACCCGAAGGAGTTCTTTTGTGTTTGCTTCGAGTCGGAGTGGGAAATTTCATCTGAGCGTTTAAGCAAAAGCCTAAAATACAGCAGAGACCCTGGAATTCCCATTCTGGAGATCCCCATTCTTTAGGCCTTCCACTCAAACGTACGTGTTTCTTTTTCGGTTTGAAGTCACCGTGGGTTCCTAAAAGGAGTTCAGCAGAAGAAACCCCGAAAAACAGCCCTCCTGACATTCTGGCTGCGAGGCAAATGGCAAAGACGGAAATATTCATCCGCAACGTCGAAAATAAACCTCTGAAGTCGCACTGCCTATGGTGACACTTTTGGGGCGGGCGCCGCCCCCCCCCCCCCCCGGACAGCGCGCAGCTGCCAGGACCCCGGCTCCCGCCCCGCCCCCTGCTCCGGCTCCGGGCGGGAGTGCCCAAGGGGAGCTGTCTCCCGCCGCGGTCTCCCAGGGCTGAGCGGAGGCGCAGGAGCCACACGCGCAGGCCGGACGGCTGTGGGTGGGAGAGAGCGGCGCCAGGGCCCCGGACCGCGGGAGGCTGAGCGCGTGGGCTCCAGAGGCCGCCTGGACCAGAAGCTGGCCCCAGGCCCGAGCATTGGGAGCGCTCCACCGGGGCCTGGCGCTTGGGCTTCCCATAGCCGGGGTGCAGCTGTGTGGGAGCCTCCTTCCTCCGAGTCCCGAAGGCCCCGGCGGCACCTGGGCCTTTTCTCTGGGTGGTTTGGAGACGTGGCGCGATGAGGAGTCGGAGTAACTCCGGGGTCCGGCTAGATGGCTACGCTAGGCTGGTGCATCAGACCATCTTGTGCCATCAGGTAAGTTACATGTTGCCTGTAATCACGGACGACTTGTGCAGCGTGAAAGCCTGGACCGAGACCCTCGGTGAGCCTGTGAGGGTGGGGGTGGGGTTCTCCTGCCCCTAGCTGGGAGTCAGGCACCCTTAGCCAAAGGCCCTGAGTCATGCCTTCTGTGCCCCCTGCTGGAGAGCCACAAATGGATTCCAGGACACAGAGTTGAAAGATGTGTTCAAGTTCGTTTATTGACAGCCCGCCCCAGTTTTGGGCCTCATCTCCTTCCCTTCTTGCCAAAGAAAACTGGGGAACGTTTAGCCATCTTAAGACTACACTATTGTGAAATTAGAGATACCTTGTATATACCGTTAATTATATTTTTAATACTTCTTCGATGCTGGTTTATTGTGGGTGGCTCATTCTAATTGGAAAGTTAAAACACTGCCTTCCTTTAATAGTACCCACATTTCAGACTTGTAAGTCTTCAAACAGCTCTTCCCCCTTACTCAATATTGCATTTGCTTGCACTTGGTTAGAAAAAGAGGCGGTTATAATACTCAGGAGTGGGGAAGTAGACAAAAGACCAAAGTCCCTAAGTATCCCATTTGATAGATTGTTTCCTAATATTAACACCCTATGGTTACCTGCCTGTCCTCTTTTTCCTGGCCTTGCAGAATCCAGTGACTGGCTTACTTCCAGCCAGCTATGATCAGAAAGATGCCTGGGTCCGTGATAATGTGTACAGCATCTTGGCTGTGTGGGGTTTGGGTCTGGCCTATCGGAAGAATGCAGACCGGGATGAGGATAAGGCAAAGGCCTATGAACTGGAGCAGGTACTGAAATAAAAATACAGAGATCTGAAGCTGTGTGATGTGTGTATATGGGAGGGGGAGTTGAAAGAATGGAACCTAGCCCACAGGAGTTAAGAGAATTATATTTTACCTCTGTCTCTTTTTATTCACCTTCCTAAAATTACATTCCAAAAACCTTTCTTGTATTGTAACGAATATTTTGCAACAGAAACTTGAAACTTGCTGATTCAGGGGAAGAGGGTACGGTCTGTTCTGTTACAGTGGAAAATACTATCATGGGATCTTTGCTAAAATGTATATCCTCTTTCTAAGTAAATGTCTTTTGCAGTCTCCAGCATATTTATTCTCATTGAGAAGAATGTTTGGTGGTTGGTATATACCATTTCACTTTATTTTTGAAAATGATGGTGATATTTCTTTGAGGGTCACTGACACAAATTGGCAGACCTCCCCAACTAGACACAAGTAAAGACTGTTTATTTGTTGATTTTTATACTTATGACCACTGTTTCAGAGCCTATTCCCTACCCCCTTTTCCCTGGCAAAGTAAGGTCAGAGTCAACAGATGCCTTTAAGCTAACTTTTAAGGCCCTTCCCCTCAGTAAAGAAGCATCTTTTATAAAACTGTTTAAACACAGGGTGCTTCGACCTTTTGAATGACTAAGAAAACAATATTCTGGGCTAATGTTAAGAAACTCTGTTGTCAGTTGTATGTGAATTTTTTTCCACAGTGGCTAAGATTCTCTCTATACCAGCCGTTTTCTCAGTGGTGTCCCTCAAACCTACGCAATCTGAGCTCCAGTATTCATTTAAAAATCAGAACATTGAGATTTGGTTATTTTAAGGGCACCAACGTTTTGTGGGTTGCAGTCCTTGGCAATAGGGAAGTTTGTTATTCTTTCAAGCTATTAATGAGAAGTTCTTAGGTCCACCAGAAAAAATTGTTGGCATTTTTGTTCTAGCCCAGGAAGTAGAGATCAATATTTTTATGACATATAAATAATATATAGCCATTGTATGAATTTGGAAAATTTAGAGAAGTGTTAAAAATTTACCTGTAATACTATTCCCCCCCAATCCTATATTCTACTCTAATGCTTTGCTATTTTGATCTCAGTGTTTTGTTTTGTTTTGCTAGAAATTGATATTAATGGAATAACACCCAAGATTCCATACCAGGTACAGTTTGACCGATTTTTTAAAAATACGATTAGAAGAAACCTGATATCTCCTTGTTGACCAATTATTCTACAAAGTTGACATTTTTCCTTAAGTGCCCCAGGTAGAAAGAATTTAACAGAGGAAGGGGAAAAAATTTAAGGAAACATTGAATTATTCATTCTAAAATTTTAATGCTCCATTAAATTATTTTTTACAAAGCCCCCAAATATTTTTTATACCACCTCAATAGTAACTTTGGAATGTCTTCAAAACATTATGGCAATAGGAAAGATCTTCAAGAAAGAAACATATTCTGTGGGAATTGTAAAATTCTAATTTTTTCTCAAACTTGACTCGCGTTAATTCAGACCAGGGATCACAAAACCATCTCTGTAAAGGGCTACATAATAAATATTTTTAGCACTGTGGGTCACATGTGGGGTCTGCCCAACTACTTAGCTCTTTCATTAATACACAAAAGCAGTCAGGGACAATACATAACCAAGTGAGCATGGTTACGGTCCAATAGGCGTTATTTAAAAAAAACAGTGAGCTATATTCATCCCTAGTCTACAGGAGTATTTCTAATCTCTGGCTTACAATGGAATCACTTGGGAAGCTTTTTAAGAAATATCCTTACTGCAACCTACTCTAGAACAACTTAGATAAATCTCTTAAAGTGGAGCCTTAGGGATATGAATATTGTAAATAAACTACCCAGGTTATTCTAAAGTACAGTCAGGGATAATAACCACTGATGTATGGACAATAAATAAGCATAGACTAAATCCAATAAATCCATGGGTTAAATTCCCATCTACTGTCAATTTAAAACAGATTTCCCCATTACTGTGTGGATTATCCCAAACCATTGATTTTTAACCGTTTCTATCCTTCCAACTCTCACCTTGGTTTCACTCTGAGAAATACTGTCAGAACTAAAGAGACTTCTGGATGAAAAGAGTACAAGGGTTTCGGTGACTATACTATCCAAAACTAAGAATAGCATTACGCACATATGTGTTTTTCAAATGCCATTTCTTCTTAGTCACATAGATATTCACTCACACCCATCAAAGTAAATAGTAACACAAATAGAGATTGCTCTTTGGCTGCCTTCAGTTCTACTTCTGCCTCAGTTTTATTCTCTTTGTGTAATCTCATCTTTTGCCATGACTTTAACCATTACTTTTGTGAGAATGACTTCCAAAGCTTCATCATTAACTCTGACCTCACTTCAATGCCAAACCCTGATTTTCATTTGTCTTCTGATCAGTTTCCCCTACATATCCTGTAGCTTCTCAAACTCATTATATCTGGAATGTTACCTTCCTTGCTAAAAACAAACAAAATGGACTACCAAACAACAGCAACTCATTAAACATTCTGTGTTCTCTTATTGGTGTCGTCAGTGTACTGGTCACCCGGGCAACATTAGTTAGAGCATTTCCCATAGTGTGTTCCATGGAACAATAGGCCGGTTAAGTTTGGGGCTATGTTAAACAGCAGGTCTGTTTACATCATAATTTTTCAGAGCCTTTGATGTACTAAAGTGTAGTAAAGTGCATTTTGAATCTAAGATGGGAGTGGATTTTACAGCCTTTTCAGAATTTCCTAGACTAGTGTTCTAGAAAATAATGTTTGTGAAGTACTACCATTAGGGTGATTTTTGACTTGTCCTTTTTGCCTTTGGATACATACACACCAAAGTCTGTTGATTGTTACAATTTTTCTTAAATCCATTCCTTCCTTTCTTGTCCCTTCTGCCTCAACTCTAGTCTAAACTTTGATCATTTAATACTGTTGTGAAAACCACACATAAATTATATTATTTCTACTCTCAACAATCTTTCTCTGGCTCTCATTTCCCAACAAGTAAAATCCAAATGTTTTGGATTGATAGGCAAGGCTCTTTAGGGTTTGGTCCTAGTCAATGTTATGTCATGCTGGTGCCCTGCATTACACCCACAGTTCCAGCCAGAGCAGTATCTTTTTTACTCTAATAATTCCTTAATAAAAATACCGGACATTCATATACATACTTTTCATTGTACTAAATGCTTCCCCATAATTACCAGTACTTTTTTCTCACAATTCCTTGTAAGTTAGGCATTCTTTCCCCAAATTTACAAGTGAAGGGATTGAAGCAGGCTGGAATTTAGTGGTGGTATGAATACAACCTTGGTGTAATGACTTCAGATTGAGTCTTTTAAAAAGTTTTCCTCCATGGAAGCCATGGACATTACCACCTCCTAATCTTTTTATGAGCATCTTCCATTTGTGATTCATGTTCACTTCCAATCTGGGCTAATACCCTCCTTTCAAAGCCCAGCTCCAATCTCACCTTTTCTGTGGCTCCTGTCCTCATAGACCACTCAGTGATCACTTCTTTCTCAGGACTACTTTCTTGGGATTTCTAGATTATGATCTGTGTTTTTTCTTCCCACTTTCATTTAGCAGACTTTCTGTTATTGTCATGTGTCAGGCCCTGTGATAGACATAAAAAATAAAATGGAACAAAATGAGAATAAAATGAACATATTTGCATATAATTATCTACATTCACTGAACAAAGCAAGGAAAGATTCACAGAGCAGTTGGATTTTTTTTTTATGAATTTTTATTTATTTTTTTGTTACAGATATTTCACCTTTTTACCCCATTGGCACCCACTACCCCACCCCACCTCCGCCCCGTCCCCGGCTTAGTTGTCCATGTCCATTGGTCATGCATACATGCATATAAGTTCTGTGGTTTATCTCTTCCCACCCCCCCCACCCCCATCCCCTCTTCTGAGGGATGTCAGTCTGTGCCCTACTTCCATGTGTCTGGGTCTACTGTATTCCTCAGACTGTTATGTTCATTATATTCCATATATAAGTGAGATCATGTGGTATTTGTCTTTTTCTGCTTGGCTTCTTTCACTTAGGATAATACTTTCCAGGTCCCTCCATGTCGTCTCAAAGGATAAGAGATCTTTCTTTCTTACCACTGCATAGTACTCCATTGTGTATAGGTACCACAGCTTTTTTATCCATTCGTCTACTGGTGGACACTTGGGCTGTTTCCAGATCTTAGCTATTGTAAATAGTGCTGCTATGAACATGGGGGTACATATATTCTTCCTGATTGGTGTTTCAGGCTTCGTAGGGTATATTCCCAGCAGTGGGATCACTGGGTCAAATGGAAGTTCAATTTTTAATTTTTTGAGGTAGCACCATATTGTTTTCCATAGCAGCTGCACCAGTCTGCATTCCCACCAGCAGTGTATTAGAGTCCCCTTTTCTCCACACCCTCGCCAACACTTGTTGTTTGATGATTTGTTGATGGCAGCCATTCTGACAGGTGTGAGGTGATACCTCATTGTTGTTTTAATTTGCATCTCTCTGATGATTAGTGATGTTGAGCATTTCTTCATATGTCTCTTGGCCATTTGTATGTCCTGTTTGGAGAGGTGTCTATTTAGGTCCTCTGCCCATTTTTTAATTGGGTTCTTTGTCTTCCTTTTGTGGAGTTGTATGAGCACTCTATATATATTGGAAATTAACCCCTTATCTGATACATCATTGGCAATGATGTTCTCCCATACAGTGGGTTGCGAGCAGTTGGATTTTAAAGGATAACTAGGAATTATTAGGTAGACATGTTTGTAGTATAGTTGTTTTTCTAAAAAACATGTTTGTCATGTCTCCCTTATCATTATGTTCCACAAAGCCTGGTAGAGTGCTTTGAATATTTTAGATGCTTAATGAATATCTGATTGTACATATATCTGGAGAGAGATACTAATACCTACATATATATGGTTGTACATAGTTATATACCCTTATATAATCTATTCAGAAACGTAGATCTATGTTTTCAAAAAGAGTAGGTGGAGGAGGGTGTCACTTGGTGTGGTCAGAAACCCTGTTATATGAATAAACATGCACAATCAATGCCACCTAGTGCACCTGAATCAAAATATGGCAAGTTTGGGGGAATAGAAAGTACAGATACCTCCTCTTATTTTTACTTCCCCATGCTTCCTATTAATTTCATCCTATCCTGACTTGGAAGTTGGAACTTGAGGACAGAAATGGCGGATAATGGCCATTTCAGGAAGACAAAAATGGATAACAATCAGGAATCCTCCACTGGGCCCAGATTCCCCAGGTTTTCTGTTAATTTAAAGAAAATGTAGCCCGGCCGGTGTGGCTCACTGGTTGAACATCCACCCAAGAGGTCACCAATTTGATTCTTTGTCAAGACACATGCCCAGGTTGTGGGCCCAATATCTAGTGGGGGGCATGCAGGAGGCGACCAGTTGATGTTCTCTCTCTCTCTCCCTCTCCTTCCCTCTCTCTCTAAAATCAATAAAGAAAATACATTTTAAAAATAGATTATAGAAAATGTAGGTGGGAGTATCAGGGCTGGATGGCAAAGAGATTTGAAAGGATATGATGGAAGCCTGTGAGTATGTGGTGACATGTAGAAGATAATTCAGAATTGAATGAAGTCTCCCCACAGAGTGAGGAGGCTATGTCAAATGCTTTCTATAACAGGGTACATTAAAGGACAATGTCTTTTATTAGGGTCAGACTAATAACAGAGATTTTCTTATAGTAGCTGTAATCAGTTTCATTATTTTATAATAAATGCTTCATGCTTTAAAAGGTGACAAGATCATGTACTGTGTCCCCTACCCTTCATCTCTATTTCTCTCTCTCTCTCTCTCTTCTCTCTCTCTCTCTCTCTCTTTCTCTCTCTGTTTCTCTGTCTCTCATTTCTTCATCTGTAAGAGTAAGAGGCCATTTATAGATAGAAATTACTTTTAAATTATACTCTCCCAAGGAAACACTTTTTATTTTTTCCTCAATAAGATAGATCATAAAGAGTTGGAGCATAATTAATAGGTACTTATCCTTATCATGCCTACTGCTTGACTGTTTTGAAAGAATAACACCTCTGAGCCAGCATTCCTTGGAGTAACCTAGTTGTAGTTCTTCTGCATTGTGACACAGAAAATTTAGAGAAGTAGAGAAGCTATTTGGTAATATTTCTCTAAAATATGTTGCCTACCCATACCATTGCTGATGGGCCCTTCTAGTGTCATGTAGTATAACTAGTATAGTATTGTATCGTGTCATATATCATGTAATATTGCATTACTACACTATATTATAATTAAATATAATTATCATTACTATATTATGCCAACTAGTATAATATATAGTTGGTAATCAGAATTGTGGGGTAATATGATTAGAAAACTACTTTAGAAATTGCCAGGCTCTAGTAGGAAAAATAATGACTTAAGACTTAAGACTTAAGAAGTTTGTGGCTTTTTAAATTTTTCATGGAAAAGGGGTTGAGTTGTACTAACAATTCCTCTTTACAATTATTCTGAATTGAAAATCATTTTTTTCTTGCCTGGCTGATGTGACTCAGTTGATTGAGTGTCATCCTATGACTGAGAGGTCCCAGTTCTATTCTGGGTCACAGCACATGTCAGAGTTGTGGGCTCTATCCCCAGTAGGGGGCATGCAGGAAGCAGCCAATAGATGTATCTCTCTCACATCAATGTTTCTATCTCTCTTTCCCTTCCTCTCTCTCTCTCTAAAAAAAAATCAATGAAAAATATTTTTAAAAAGAAAATAATTTTATTCTTTAGGGAAAATGTCCAGAAAAATATTGTCATGCACTCTTGGGGATAAGTCTTGGCTAGTTTCGAAAAAATAAAAGTGGTAATATTGGCTTTTCTAAGTCATAGGATGTATTTTAGAATATCCTCATAGTTTTATGATTTTTTTTAGTGACTTTCCTATTTTCTCCAGGTGGCATCTCCTCTAATAGGATGGTTGGCTTAGTTTTATATAAACCTGTTGGAACTTGGACTTTTTAATGTGAAGGAGTTACTGACTGCAGCTTTTGATTCCACTTTTAGCTGCAATCTGCTCTTCATAAAGTAAATGCCGTGTAAATAGGAACCCAGGATAGGGTTACTTGTTCTCAAAAGGTCATGTACCAACTGCAGTTGCTGACTAAGTGTTACTGCATCCAGGGATGTTTGTAACAGTCTTGTTTCCATTTATTTCTGCAGAGTGTAGTGAAGCTGATGAGGGGACTGCTGCACTGCATGATCAGACAGGTATGCCATTGTTAACAGCTCCCCTTCTAATAAAGCACATTATAATAGCATCTTTACACTTTAGGGAATCTTTACACACATGCACACACACACACATACACACAATTTTAATTTCACAAATAGTACACACTCATTTTAGAAAAGTTTTAGAATCGAGGGGGGAAATGTCACCCATGATTTTACCACCAAGTTACCACGGGAATGTTTCCTTCTTATCTTTTTTTAACTCCTCTACAAGTGATTTTAATATGCTTTGTCATTGCTGTGCATGCAATTATGTATATTGAGTAAAATATATAGTTCTATAAGCCATCGTCTGAAACTCTTGGGACCAGATAAATTTTAGAATTCAGAATTTTTTAGATTTTAGAAGGTACTACAGTACATATACCATATAGTATGTTATGCCCTCAGCAGGTCCAGAACAGCACTCCATTATAAAAAACAGGGAAACACTCATTTTCACACTAATGAAATAAATAAAAACTATAAACCCATGTCAAAATAAATGTTGGTTCAAAACTTAGGGAAAAAAACATTTACAAGTGTTCCAGATTTTATGATTTGAGAAAAGGAGCCAAGAACTTACATCTCCTTGCATGAATTCGCATTTTCCTGATCTTGAGATAAATTGAGTATCCTTTCCTGTGTAGATTAAAACTTTGCATTTTGGCCCTGGCTGGCATCTGCCCGTGGACCAGAGAGATCCGGGTTCAGTTCCTGCTAAGGGCACGTACCTCAGTTGCACGTACCTCAGTTGCAGTTTGTCCCCGGCCTCAGTTGGGGTCATGTGGATGGCAACCATTCTGGCAACCACTGGATGTGTCTGTCTCACATCGATGCTTCTCTCTCTCTCTTCCTCCCCCTCTCCCTCTCGCTCTATCTGAAGGTAAATTTTTAAAACTATATTAAAACTTTGCACTTTTTTTCTATTAAATTGCCTGTTAGGTATTTTGACTATTTCTTTTGGGCTGTCTCTTCTTGCCTATTTGAGGAGTTCTTGAACATGATGGATATTAATCCTTTGTCACATACTGCAAATAATTTTTAGCAGTCTATGATTTAACTTTTAGGTTGTTTATGATATTTTTATTCAAAAGCATTTTACTAAAAAATGTACTTTCCCTTTATCCTGGGAGATCTTTACACAAGTTGCACACCTTGAATCTGAATAGATTTTCTTGAAACCAGTATCACATTTTATTAGAAGAAATTGAGGCCCAGATTAATAAAATGACCATTCACAGGCATTCAACAAATCTAAAATAAAAGAAATCAGTTCTAGACTTCTGAACTTTTTCACTAGTGCTCTCTCTATTCGGTTATCTCACAGCCATCATTTTTCCCCCCTCTTTGCTGCATTTTTAAAAAGTTTAGCCCTGGCCGGTTTGGCTCAGTGGTTAGAGCGTTGGCCTGTGGTCCTGAGAGACCCGGGTTCAGTTCCCGCGAAGGGCATGCACCTCCGTTGCAGTTTGTCCCCGGCCCTGGTTGGTCGTGCGGGTGGCAGCCACTCGATGTGTCCCTTTCACGTCAATGTCTCCCTCTCTCTCTCTTCCTCTCTCTCTCTCTCACTCTATCTGAACAAAAAAAATGGAAAAAAAGTTTAGATATTTGCATTGTCTAACTTATCATATAGGTTTAAAGTCATTACTTTAATAAACCATATTTAAATGTATAATAGTTACGACTGTACATCAGGTGCACACATAATCAAATCTAAGCTTCAGGAACTAAGTCTTTCCGTTAGAGCACTACAGAAGTATGGCATATGGGTTGCTTTTTCAGCATAGCTTTCTCTGACTATTTTTGTTTTCTTCAGGTGGATAAAGTAGAATCTTTCAAATACAGTCAGAGTACCAAGGATAGCCTCCATGCCAAGTACAACACCAAAACCTGTGCCACTGTAGTGGGTGATGACCAGTGGGGACACCTGCAGTTGGATGCTACCTCTGTGTACCTGCTCTTCTTAGCACAAATGACTGCCTCAGGTCAGTACAAGGACAGAAGTAGTGGGAGCCACAGTGGTGTAGAACGCTTGCTCTACACGTGGCATCTCCAGAAAACAACATAGCTCTTTACATTGCTCAAAGGTGCACATTGGAAACAGGATATTTTGTAAATTTTATAAAGACAAACAATTTTTTGAGATCTAGTTGGTATTATTTTACATTGATAAATAAGTCTGGGGTAGTAATTAAAATTTTATTGTGAACCACGAAATTTGGGTTAGATTTTCTTTAGACAAGATATCATGAGATGGGCAAAAGGGACTAGAGTTTATTGCTTGTTTTCATACTATGCACTAACAAGCCTATAGTTAGTATTAATATAACTTGAATCACCTACTTTATACTATTTATCAACATATTAAAAACAAGGCATCTAAATTGTATTAAGGGAATTAACTTAGGAATCAGAATTCAAATGTTAATTTTTTTATTGAATGATATACCCTTTTCAGATGGTTTTGTTACTACTTTTAGATGCTTTACCTGAAAATGGAAAGCATAAGAATCAACATAATTCCTTTTTATTTTTTCTAAATTGGGAAAGACAATGAATATGATTACATTCAGTTTGTAAATTAAACAGGACCTTTGCCAGATTTTCCCGAGGTAAGTAAATACACTTGTTGCAATACCACATTTTTGACATTTTAATTTCTTTATCTTCCTGTCTGGTTACAGAGCTCCTTGGTACTAAAAGCATTCAGGGTGAGAATTACTCTAGAATACTTCTCTTCTCCTTTTCTTGCATAAATATATATTTGGTGATAAAGCCTCCCTCCCCCGCCCCAGAACAAACAGCTCAGAGGCTGAATAACCTTTTCTTAAAATTATAATATGGCTACCTACATACTTCCTTCTTTTGGAGGGGTGGTTTCTCCCTGAATAAATATATTTTACGTTCTATTTATTTAAACAGAATGGCAGCTACAACTCCATTTCTAATATTCTTTTAATACCAACTCTGGAATGTTTTTTTTACAAAGCAAAAAGTGTCTAAATATTCCTTGGGTTTTTTTATTTTGGGCCCAGGAAAGAAGCAGAAATTATAAGAGATATATTCATTCATTCAATAAATGTCATTTGTTGGTTCTTGTCTTAACATTTGATTTTCAGCTCAATGAGCTGACTTTGATAGGTGCTTAGGATAAGGTAGATTATTTTGATTAGGCCTTTAAGAAATAAGTAGAAATTAATGAGTCAGAAAAGGGAAGGGAATAGCATGACTATAAGCACAGAAGTTTGAAAGGTACTTCTATGTTTAGAGTGTAAGATCTGGAAAAGTGGCAAAAGGTGAAGCTACAAAGTTGGGACTAGTTGTTTTAGTGCCTGTGTATTATGCTAAGTAGTTTGTATTTTATTCTATAGTCAGCAGAGAGCCACTCAAGTTAAACAGAAAGTTTAAGCTAATTAATTCCAGTAGAAGGAGGATAGATTGTATGGGGGAAGAAAATTAAGATGGAGGACTACTTAGAAGGTTAGTGAAATACTTTAGGCAAGGAATGATGGATAACTTATGTAAGGTAGTTGTCTTTAGGATGAAAAGGATAGATGTGAGCAATAAGTTACAGGTAGAATATGAAAGATCTTCATGGAAAATTTAGCAATTCTCTATGCATTTTTGAATTCTTAAAAATCTCAATCTTGTTTAAAGGAGACGCTTAGGCAGAAGTTGACTACAATTTACAGGATGGTAGCTTGAAGAGGTCCACAGACCCTCTCCCACCAAAATAACCATAAATAATGAAAATTACTATTATTTTTAAAACTAACAATTTAAATTCACTGGAAATTGTCCTAAGGACACAAAGCAAGTAGAGAATCATTTATTCAAGGAAACCTAAATCTTGGTAAGAGCAGTGAGAAAATGTGGTATTTGGGCCACAATCTACTTCCTTCCCCACCCCAAACGCACTGTGACAGAAGCAATACTCAAGGTGGATGCAGACCAGAGTACAAACTTCCCTCTTCCCCCAGCTCCCATTCTAGGGATATGAGACCTTTCTGAGAGAGGTAGGTTGCCAGCATTCTCCCCAACTCTGTGTGGCAGAAGTTGTAGTCTAGCCAAGAATAACTAAGAGGTCTGGAATTCCCTTCCTACCCCCTATTACCAGTCAAGGAGTAGAAGTTTAACCCCAGGCAGAACATGCCTAGAGAACACGTCCAGAATACTAGTTCTGGCCCAACTTCCTAATAGCATGGGTCCGGGGTGGGAGGGGAGGGGCAGCCCATAAGAACAGAAAGCTTTATGTAACTTTTCCCAAGAGAACTGGCATTATTTGGAAAAGAGTATGGAACATTTCAAGCCTAAGGACACTCACAGAAATGTGGAGATTTTGTCTCTAAGAAATTAAGAAGAGGCTGATAACTCAATAAGAGCAAGAACTTCCCTGGCTTAACGGTTAGAGTGTCAGCCCACGGTCCAAAAACTAGTGGGTTTGATTCCGGTCAAGGGCACATACCTCAGTTGCAGTTTGGTCCCCAGCCCTAGTCAGGGTCGTGCAGGAGGCAACCAATTATGTGTCTCTAAGGGGTTCGCTGGCAGACAGCCCAGGGTCAGAGTAGGAGCCCCATCACAAAGCCTGGCAGGCCCTGGCTGGGTAACTCAGTTGGTTAGTGCATCATCCCGATATGCCAAGGTTGCAGGTTTGAACCTTGGTTAGGGCACATACAAGAATGAACTAGTGAATGCATAAATAAGTGGAACAAGAAATCAATGTTTCTCTGTGTGTCTCTGTCTCTCCCTCCCTTTCTCTCTCTCTCACATCAATAAATTTAAAAAAGCAATAAAGTAACCCATAGACTATCTGAAAGTTGTAACAGAGAACCAAGGAAAGAGTCAGCTAAAAATAGAACTCCCTAGGGTCAGAAAAAATGTCAAAGACCGGCCTCAAGCCCTAGCCAGTTTGGCTCAGCGGTTAGAACGTTGGCCTGCAGTCCCAAGAGACCCGGGTTGGGTTCCCACTAAGAGTGTGTACCTCTGTTGCAGTTTGTCCCCGGCCCTGGTTGGTCATGTGGGTGGCAGCCACTCGGTATGTCTCTTTCATGTCGATGTTTCTCTCTCTCGCTCGCTCTCGCTCTCTCTCTCTCTTCCTCTCTCTCCCCCGCCCACTCTATCTGAACAAAAAGTGGAAAAATATCCTCAGGTGAGGATAAAAAAAAAAAGACTGGCCTCAAAGACCAACTGAAATGGGGCCTGGATTTAATTAGATGAGACTGTGGAGCAGTTTATGCCCCAGGACATTGTACAATTTAGTAGAACGACCAGCTGGTAATTATGGGAGATAAAAAAACTGTTTGTACCAGCAGAGGCAGACACTTAATAGATCAGGGAAAGAGACAGTTTACTAAAACTAAAACTGCTGTCTTTCTGGGGTGACTGTGCATGCCCAAGGCTGCATACATCCTCTGAGGAACATCAGAGGCTGCATACTGTGGTGAAAATAGATTTCACTGACATTGTTCAGCCAAGTCACTAAACAAATAAGAAAAGCAATCCTCATGGAAGAGAGGGTATCAATATCTATAGAGTTTCTATAACATATTGTCTATAGTATCCGGTTTTCAAAAATTTATGAGGCATGCAAAGAAATCTGAGCCAACACAAGAAAAAAAAACAGGTAACAGAAACTGCCTTTAAGAGAAAGCATATGTTGAATTTAAGAGACAAAGATTTATAAGCAGTTACTATATAAATGTCCAGTAATCTAAAGGATACCATGCTTAAAGAAAGCGAGAGTATATGATGAAAGTATTTCACTAAATGAAAATATTAATAAAGAGATAAAATGAACCAAAATGTAATTCTGGAGTTGAAAAGTATAGTAACTGAAATAAAAATTCACTAGACTGTTTTAACAGATTTAAGCTGGCAGAAAAAAAAACATCAGCATACTTGAACATAGATAAACAGATTATTCAGTCTGAAGTACAGAGAAAAAATAGTAAAGAAAAATTAATTGAACCCCAGAAATAGATAGGGTACCATTTAGAACACCAGCTAATGTGTAGAGAGTATTACAAGGAGAGTAAGGAGCAGAAAAAATATTCAAAGAAATAGTGGTTGAAAACATCCCAAATTTGATGAAAAACTTTATCTATCTAGCTGAGAAGCTTGATGATTTCCATGTAGGAAAAACAGAGATCAACACCCTTCATAGCGAAAATGTTACAAAGCAATAAGAAACAGGACATCTCAAGAGCAATGTGAGAAAAAGTGAGTTGTCATGAACAAAGGAATCCAAATAAGATTGTCAACTGACTTCTCTTCAGAAAAAAACCATAAACAAAAATGGAAGCCAGCAGACAGTGGATTGATGTATTCAAAGGGCTGAGAAAAAGGACTGTCAACCAAGAATCTTATATCCAGCAAAACTCTTTTTCAAAAATGAACTGAAAATAAAGCATTCTTGGATAAACAAAAACAGAGAATTTGTTGCTTCTAGTCCTACCTTATAAGAAATGCTAAAAGAAGTTTTTTTATATTAAAAATTGTTTCTTTCCATTACAGTTTACATTTAATATTACTTTGTATTACTTTCAGATATACAGCATAATGGTTAGACAATCACATTCTTTACAAAGTGTCCCCCTGATATTTCTAATACCCACCTGGTACCATACATAGTCAATACCATATTATTGACTATATTCCCTGTGCTGTACTTTACATCCCCATAACTATAACTACCAATCTGTATTTCTCAATCCCTTCACCTTTTCTACCCAGTCCCCCAAAGCCCCTCATCACTGGCAACTGTTTTCATACTGAAATCAGGTGACCCCAGACAGTATTTAGAATCCCCACAATAAAACAGATCACTGATAAAATAAATTATAAAATAAAGTATAATTTCATATTTCTTTCTTATCTTAACTGCTCTAAAAATTAGTTGTATAAAATAATATAATTGTATTGTTGGGCCTGTAGCATAGAAAAGTCTAATATATTTGATAATAACAGAACTAAGGAGGTGTGTGTAAGCAAAGCTATATTGAATTAGAGAAATAATACCAAATAATAACTCAAATAGACAGGAACAAATAAAGAGAACAAGAAATGCTAAATTAGAATGTTAATATAACAAAATATAAATATATAGTTTTTCTCCTCTCAGAGTCTTTAAAAGATATATAAAGTAGTAATTATAACAATGTATTGTTGAGTTTGTAATGTACATACATGTAAAAGTATTAAAATATATATATATATATATATATATATATATATATATATATAATGCTAGAGTAACTAAACTAATCTCAGGGTAAAAAATAGACTAAAACAAAAAGGGTTGTAGAGGAACATTTTAGTATGGTAAAAGGGATCACTCCAATGGAAAGGTATAACAATTATAAATATACAAGCATTTAACAATACAGTTCCCAAAATACATGAAGGAAAACGTCAGAATTAAAGGCAGAAATATAGTTTTTAACAACAGTAGTTGGAGATTTCAATACCCCACTTTCAATAATACATAGAACAATTAGGCAATAGAACAACAAGGAAATAGAAAACTTAAAGCAGGTAAATCTAACACACATCTATAGAATACTTCCTCCAACAACAGAATACATATTCTTCCCAAGTACACTTAGAACATTCTCTAGGATATACGGTGAGGTAGGCCATAAAAAAAGCCTCAGTAAAATTTTTTTCTGATAGAAAAATGTTTTATTATATTGTTCTGTAACAATTCTTTTTTTATTTTTTATTTTCATTTTTATTTTTTTTTATCCTCACCCGAGGACATTTTTTTTCAGGTAGAGTGGGAGGGAGAGAGAGAACAGAGAGAGAGAGAGAGAAACATCGATGTGAAAGTGACACACCAAGTGGCTGCCACCCGCACGACCAACCAGGGCCGGGGACAAACTGCAACCGAGGTACGTGCCCTTAGCAGGAACCGAACCCGGGTCTCTCTGGACCGCAGGTCGATGCTCTAACCGCTGAGCCAAACTGGCCAGGGCCAATTCTTTTTTTAAATTAATATATTTTTGTTACAGATGTTTCTCCTTTTTTCCTCCATTGACACCCTCCTGCTGATCCCGCCGCCCACCTCCCCAGCATTGCTGTCTATGTTGATTGGTTACGCATACATACATATAAGTTCTTTGGTTTATCTCTCCCCCCCCCCCCCCCGCCATCCTCCTCTTCTGAGGTTTGTCAGACTGTACTCTACTTCTATGTCTCTGGGTCTATTTTGTTCATCAGCTTATTTTGTTCATTATATTCCACAAATAAGTGAGATCATGTGATATTTATCTCTCTCTAATTGGCTCATTTCACGTAGCATAATACTCTCCAGGTCTCTCCACGTCCTCTCAAAGGATAAGAGATCTTTCTTTCTTACAGCTGCATAGTCTTCTATTGTATATATGTACCACAGCTTTTTGATCCACTCATCTACTGATGGGCACTTGGGCTGTTTCCAGTTCTTAGCGATTGCAAATAGTGCTGCTATGAACATAGGGGTACAAATATTCTTTTTTTTTCTTTAGTACGTGCCCCTAGCGGGAACTGAACCTGGGACTCTCTGGTCCGCAGGCCCACACTCCAACCGCGAGCCAAACCAGCTAGGGTGGGGGTACATATAGTCTTTCTGATTGCTGTTTCAGGCTTCTGAGAATATATTCATAGAAGTGGGATCACAGCATCAAATGGCAGTTTCATTTTTAATTTTTTGAGGAAACACCATATTGTTTTCCATAGTGGCTGCCCCAGTCTGCATTCCCACCAGCAGTGTACTAGAGTCCCCTTTCCTTCACACCCTCTACAGCACTTGTTGTTTGATGATTTGTTAATGGCAGCCAGTCTGACAGGTGTGAGGTGATACCTCATAGTTGTTTTAATTTGCATCTCTCTGATGATTAGTAACGTTGAGAATTTTTTCATATGTCTCTTGGCCATTTGTATGTCCTGTTTGGAGAGGTGTCTATTCAGCTCCTCTGCCCATTTTTTAATTGGGTTCTTTGTCTTCCTTTTGTTGAGTTGTATGAGTACTCTATATATTTTGGAAATTAACCCCTTATCTGATGTATCATTGACAATTATATTCTCCCATATAGTGGGTTCTCTTTCCATTTTGATGGTTGTTTCTTTTGCTGTGCAGAAGCTTTTGAGTTTATGTAGTCCCATTTATTAGTTTTTTCCCTTTGATTCCCTTGCCTTAGGCATTGCATCAGTGAAAATTCTGCTGAATATGATGTCTGAAATTTTGTTGCCCACATTTTCTTCTAGGATTGTTATGGATTCACAAGTCACATTTAAGTCTTTTATCCATTTTGAGTTTATTCTTGTGTATGGTGTAAGTTGGTGGTCTAGCTTCATTTTTTTGCATGTAGCTGTTCAATTTTCCCAACACTATTTATGAAAGAGGCTGTCTTTACTCCATTGTATGCTCTTGCCACCTTTGTCAAATATTAATTGAGCATAATGTCTTGGATCAATTTCTGGGTTCTCTGTTCTGTTCCATTGATCTATATGCGTATTCGTGTGCCAGTACCAGGCTGTTTTGATTACAGTAGCTTTGTAGTATAACCTGATATCCAGTATTGTGATCCCTCCTACTTTGTTCTTCTTTTTCAAGATTGCTGTGGCTATTCAGGGTATTTTTTATTCCATATAAAATTTTGGAGTATTTGGTCTAGTTCCATGAAATGTCATTGGTATTTTGATGGGGATTGCATTAAATCTATAGATGCTTTGGGTAGTAGGGACATTTTAATGATGTCAGTTTTTCCAATCCATGAACAAGGTATATGTTTCTACTTTTTTATATTTTCCTCTATTTCTTTTTTCAATATTCTGTAGTTTTCTGAAAACAGGTCCTTTAAGTCCTTGGTTAAGTTTATTCCTAGGTATCTTAGTTTTTTTTTTTTTTGCTGCAATGAGAAATGGGATTTTTTTTTTTAGTTTCTCTTTCTGTGAGTTCATGGTTGGTGTATAAGAATGCTGTCTATTTCTTGATGTTAATTTTGTATCCTGTTACTTTGCCAAATTCATTTATTAGCTCTAATAGATTTTTGATGGAGTCTTTTGGGTTTTCTATGTACAATATCATGTCATCTGCAAATAATGACAGTTTCACTTCCTCCTTTCCAATATGGATACCTTTTATTTTTTCTTCTTTTCTAATTGCTGTGGCTAAGACTTCTAGTACTATGTTAAATAAAAGTGGTGAAAGTGGGCATCCCTGTCTTGTTCCTGTTCTTAAGGGAAATGTTTTTAGTTTTTGCCCACTGAGTATGATGTTGGCTGTGGCCTTTTCATATATGGTCTCTATTATGTTGAAATATGATCTCTCTATGCCCACATTGCTGAGCATTTTTATCAGAAATGGGTGCTGGATTTTGTCAAATTCTTTTTCAGTGTCTATTGATATGATCATATGGTTTTTATCTTTTATTTTGCTTATGTGATGTATTACATTTATCAATTTGCAAATATTGTACCAGCCTTGCATCCCTGGGATGAATCCCACTTGGTTATGGTGAATAATTTTTTTGATGTATTGCTGGATTCGATTTGCTGTTATTTTGTTCAGGATTTTGGCATCTATGTTCATCAGGGATATTAGCCTGTAGTTATCTTTTTTTGTAGTGTGCTTATCTGGTTTTGGAATTGGAATTATGCTGGCCTCATAAAATGAGTTGGGAAGTTTTCCTTCTTCTTGGATTTTTTGGAATAGTTTGAGGAGAATGGGTGTTAGATCTTCTTTGAATGTTGTGTAAAACTCCCCCATGAAGCCGTCTGGGCCTGGGTTTTGTTTGCTGGGGGTTTCTTGATTACGTCTTCAATTTCCTTAGTTGTCATTGGTCTGTTCAAGTTTTCTATCTATTCCAAGTTCAGTTTCGGGAGACTGTATGTTTCTAGAAATTTGTTCGTTTTGCCTAGATTGTCCAATTTGTTGGTGTATAATTGTTCATAGTATTTTTTAATGATCCTTTGTATTTCTGTGGTGTCAGTCATTACTTCTCCTCTTTCATTTCTGATTTTGTTTATTTGGGTCCTCTCTTTTTGTTTCTTGATGAGTCTGGCTAAGGGTTTCTATCAATCTTGTTTATCTTTTCAAAGAACCAGCTCTTTGTTTCATTGATCTTTTGAAATTTTTTTTAGTTTTTATGTAGTTTATTTCTGCTCTGACCTTTACTATTTCTTTCCTTCTACTTGCTCTGGGTTTTTCTTTTTGTTTACTTTATAGTTCTTTAAATTGTAGGGTCTGAAAGTCCATTAGAAAATTTTATTGTTTCTTGAGGTAGGCCTATAGTGTGCTATGAACTTCCCTCTCAGGACTGCTTTCACAGCATCCCATAGATTTGTGTTGTTGTGTGTTCATTTTCATTGGTTCCCAGGAATTTTTTTATTTCTTCCTTGATCTCCGTGATAACCCATTCATTGTTTAATAACATAGTATTTAGTCTCCATGTGTTCATATGTTTTTGTAATTGATTTCTAGTTTCATGCCATTGAGATCTGAGAAGATGCTTGATATGATTTCAATCTTCTTGAACTTGTAGAGACTTAGTTTGTGTCCTAACGTGGTCTCTCTTTGAGATTGTCCCATGTGCACTTGAGAAAAATGTGAATTCTGTAGTTTTGAGGTGTAATTTTCTGTAGATATCTATTAAGCCCATTGACCTACTGCATAATTTGAGTCTCTGTTTCCTTGTTATATTTTTTGTGTGGAGGATCTATCCAGTTATGTGAGCGGGGTGTTGAAGTCGCCTACTATGATTGTATTGCTGTCAGTTTCTCCTTTGAAGTCCTCCAGAAGTTCTTTAATGTATTTTGGTGCTCCTATGTTGGGTGCATATATGTTTACCAAGGTTATATCCTCCTGTTGGATAGATCCTTTCATTATTATGTAGTGACCTTCTTTGCCTCTAGTTATGGCCTTTATTTTGAAGTCTACCTAACTGGATATGAGTATTGCTATTCCAGCTTTTTTTCCCTTTCCCTTTGCTTGGAAAATTTTTTTCCATCCCTACACTTTCAACCTATGTGAGTCTTTTGTTCTGAGGTGGATCTCTTGTAAACAACATATATATGAGACATGCTTTCTTATCCATTCAGTTACTCTGTGTATTTTGATCTGAGTGTTTAATCCATTTATGTTTAAGGTTATTATTGATATGTACTTATTTATTGCCATTTTTGTTCATTATAGTTATGTTTCTCTTACTATTTCTTCTGCTTATTACAGCAGTTCTTTTAACATTTCTTGGAGTCCTGGTTTGGTGCTAATATACTTCCTTAGCCTCTTTTTTGTGTGGGAATCTCTTTATTTCACCTTTTATTTTGAATGATAGCCTGTTGAATAGAGTAGTCTTGGATTCAGATCCTTTTTTTTTTTTCCATTACCTTGATTTCTTCATGCCATTCCCTTCTGACCTGTAGTGTTTCTGTTGAGAAGTCAGCTGATAGCTTTATGGAGATTCCTTTGTGGGTAACTTGTTGCTTATCTCTTGCTGCCTTTAGGATTCTCTCTTTGTCCTTAATTTTTGGCATTTTAATTATTATGTGTCTTGGTGTGGGCCTGTTTGGGTTCTTCTTACTTGGGGCTCTCTGTGCTTCTTGAACTTGTATGGCTTTTTCCTTCACCAAGATAGGAAAGTTTTCTGTCACTATTTCTTCAAATATATTCTCTTGCTCATTATCTTCTTCTTCTGGTACTTCTATGATGCAGATGTTGTTACATTTTATGTTGTCCCACAGTTCTCTTAGGCTGTCTTTCTGTTTTTTAATTTTTTTTTTCTTATTGGTTTTCTGATTGGTTGATTTTTTTCTACCCTGTCTTCTAATTCACTGATTCAGTCCTTAGCTTTCTCTACTCTGCTGGTTATTCCTTTCAATGTGTTCTTTATTTCTGCTATGTCATTCTTCATTTCCATTTGGTTGATTTTCACTGTTTCTTTATCTTTACTCATGCTGTTGAGCTTCCTCATGATTATTACTCTGAACTTTCCCTCTGATATCTTGCTTATTTCCATGTCATTTTTTTCTTCTCCTGCAGACTTCTCTTGTTCTTTCATTTGGGATTTGTTTCTTTGTTTCACCATTTTGGCTGTCTCAGTGGGTTTTGGAGTCTGCCAAATTTTCCCTGTGGGTGTTGGTGTTCTGTTGGTTGTGGCTCCCTCTACTGGGTTTGGATGAGTGTGGGAGGACCCACGTTAAATACTGCTGTCAAGTCTTACTTTTCTGGGCAGATTTGCAAGCCAAAGAAAGATTCAGTTATCCTCTAGTTTTTTGCCTGGAGGCTATTTGTCTCAGTTACTTATGAGTCTTGATTTGTAGCCATCAGCTGAATGAAAAATCCCTCAGGTGTAAGAGGATTTCGAGTGGGTGGGGCAATTGCTTACTATCAGACTCAATGTTAATGAGCCTCAATTTGCATTTTTCTGGCCTGAACTGGTAGTGTTGAATTCCTGCAAGAGGAGCCATTGCTTCTCTCCAGGAAGGGGCTCTTTGAGTAATATAGCTACTGTCCTTTGAGGGGGTGATTCAGCATGAAATTCGAGGTGTCCTCCCATCCAGCTCTCCTAACCCTAACTCTGGATTCTCTCCACATAGTTCCAATCCAGTCCACTCTCCCTCTGCTAGAGCCCAAGGTGAGTGGCTTTAGCTGATTTGGTGCTTTTTAAAACCCCTGCTTTCTCAGTGGGAAGCACACTCAGCTAATACAGCCCTTGTTGCTGTCTGTGGGCTCCTAGCCCACCTTCGTGCACTTCTGCTGTTCCTACCAGGCTCAATTTGGTGTCTTCTTTCTGTCCCTGGTTGTACAGGTTCTCTCCAGCTGCTTTTCAGTGGATTTTCCTGATAATTTGTCTTTATTTTAGTTGTAATTGCAATTTAGTCCTGAGAGGTGGTCTGTGTACAAGCCTCAATTAATTTAAAAGTATTCAAATCACACAAAGCATCTTCTATGACCAAAATGGAATGAAATTTGAAATAGGTAGCAGAATAAAATTTGGGAAACTCATAAATATATGGAAATTAAACAGCAGACTCCTAAATAACCAGTGGGTCAAAGAAGATTCACAAGAGAAATTAGAAAAACTGAACTGAAGGAAAAGTACTACACAATTTACCAAACTCATGGGAAGCAGGGACAGCAGTGTTTAAAGTGGGGTTTATATCTGTAAATGCCTATATTTTTAAAAGACTTCAAATCAATAATTTAACCATTCACCTTAAAGCACTGGAAAAAGAAGAGTAGATTCAACCCAAAGCATGCAGAAGGAATGAAATAACACCATACATGAGAATAAACTCAAAATAGATAAAAGACTTAAATGTAACTCGTGAATCCATAAAAATTCTAGAAGAAAATGTAGGCAACAAAATTTCAGACATCATACACTGCAGAATTTTTACTGATACAACACCTAAGGCAACAGAAACAAAGAAAAAAATGAATACATGGGACTACATCAAACTCAAAAGCTTCTGCACAGCAAAAGAAACAACCATCAAAATGGAAAGGGATCCCACTATATGGGAGACCATAATCGCCAATGATGCATCAGATAAGGAGTTAATTTCCAAAATATATAGAGTGCTCATACAACTCCACAAAAGAAAGACAAAGAACCCAATTGAAAAATGGGCAGAGGACCTAAATAGACATCTCTCCAAAAAGGACATACAAATGACCAAGAGACATATGAAGAAATGCTCAATATCACTAATCATCAGAGAGATGCAAATGAAAACAACTATGAGGTATCACCTCACACCAGTCAGAATGGCTGCCATCAACAAATCATCAAACAAGTGTTGGCGAGGGTGTGGAGGAAAGGGGACTCTAGTATACTGCTGGTGGGAATGCAGACTGGTGCAGCCAATGTGGAAAACGCTATGATGTTACCTCAAAAAGTTTAAAATTGAACTGTCATCTGACCCAGTGATCCCACTTCTAAGAATATACCCTAAGAAACCTGAAACACCAATCAGAAAGACTATATGTACCCCTATGTTCATAGCAGCACTATGTGCAATAGCTAAGATCTGGATACAACCCAATTGTCTGTCAGTAGATGAGTGAATTAAAAAGCTGTGGTACATTTACACAATGGAATACTATGCAGCTGTAAGAAAGAAAGATCTCTTATCCTTTGAGATGGCATAGAAAGACCTGGAGAGTATTTTGCTAAGCGAAACAAGCCAAGCAGAGAAAAACAAATATCACATGATCTCACTTATTTGTGGAATATAATGAACTAAACAAACTGCTGAACAAAATTAACCCAGAGACATGGAGGTGGGGTACAGGTTGACAAGCCTCAGAGGTGGGGGGGTTCATGGGGGAAGAGATAAACCACAGAACTTACATGCATGTATGCATGACCAATGAACATAGACAACAAAGCTGGGGATGGGGCGGGATGGAAGGGGAAGAGGGTGTCAATGGGGGAAAAATGAGAAACATCTGTAACAAAACCAAATTAATAAATAAAAATTTTTTAAAAATTTATGAAATAGAGAAAGAAACAATAATAGAGAACATCAGCAAAACCAAAAGTTTGTTGTTTAAAAAGATCAACAAAATTAGTAAACCTTTAGATAGACTGACCAAGAAAAAAAGAGAGCGAACTCAATTTATTAAAACCAGGAATAAAACATTAACACATCACTGGAACCTTACAGAAATATAAATAATTATTACTGTGAACAAATGTTTACCAACAATTTAGATAACTGTACTGAAATGGATAAATTCCTAGACACAAACTACTGAATCTGACTCAAGAAGCCAAAGAAATCTGAATAGATCTATCATAATGAAAATGATATAATTAGTAATATAAAAAGAAAAGCCCAGGACCAGATAGCTTCACAGATAAATTTTACCAATATTTAAAGAACTAATACCAGTTCTTTACAAACACTTCCAAAAAATAGAATAGGAAGCAACATTTGCAAACTCATTCTATGAGGCCAGTATTACTCTGACACCAAAACCAGACCAAGACATCACAAGAAAAGAAAGCTGCTCACCAATATCTCTTATGAATATGTATTTTTAAATCCTCAACAAAATATTAGCAAACTGAGTTCAGCATTGTATACAGAGGGTTATATAGCACAACCAAGTAGTATTTATCCTAGTAATGCAAATTTGTTTTAACATGTGAAAATCAGTTACTATAATGTCATTGGAATAAAAGAAAAATAATACAATCCTCTCACTAGACACAGCGAAAGCATTTGACCAGTCCAATACTTTTTATAATAAAAACACTAAAATCACTAAATAGAAGGGAATATCTTCAACCTGGTAAAGAGCATTTACAAAACCCACAGCTAACATCATATCTAATAGTTTTAAAAAAATATTTGCTTTCCATCCTTAGATAAGAACTAGATAAGGATGTCAACTCTTGTCACTTGTACTTAGAAGTCTACTGGCAGTTTTGGTTAGGGCAAATAGGCAATAAAAAGAAATGAAAGACATCAGATAAAGGAAGAAGTTTAACTCTCTACATTTGTAGATAATAAGGTCTTATACATAGAAATCTTAAGGAATTCACTTAAATATACAAGTTCAGGAAGGTAGTTGGGAAATATCAATATGCAAAAATCAATTTTATTTCTATACACTAGAAATGAATCAAAAGTGAAATTAAGAAAACAATATTTACATTATCAAAATGAAATACTGAGGAATAGATTTAATAAAAGTAGTATAAAACTTGTACTTTTAAAGCTGTAAAACATTAGTAAAAAATCAAAGATCAAACTAAGTGGAAAGACATTCTATGTTCATGAATCAGGAGACTTATTGACCTATAGATTCAACATAATTCCTATCAAAATCCCAGCTGTCTCAAGACTTCACAGAAATTGACAAACTGATCCTAAAATGCATATGAAAATCCAGAGGACTCAGAATGGCAAACATTTTTTGAAAAAGAAGAAAAAAGTAGGATGATTGGCACTTTTTTATTTCAAAACTTATTACAAAGCTACAGTAATTTAGACAGTATGGTGCCGGTATAAACATAGACATATAGAGTAACAGAAGAGAACCGATAGTCCAGAAATAAACCATCACATTATGATCAGTTCATTTTTGACAAGGGTACCAAGATCATTCAATGGAGAAATAATGATCTCAAAAAATGATGCTAGGAAAACTGGATATCTGCATGCAAAAGAATGAAATTGCACCTCTTCCTCACACCATAGACAAGTAACTGAAAAATGAATCATAGCCCTGGCTGGTTTGGCTCAGCTGTTAGAGCGTCGGCTTGTGGACCAATGAGTCACGGGTTCGATTCTGGTCAAGGGCATATACCTCGGTTGTGGTTCATCCCCGGCCCTGGTCAGGGTCATGCAGGAGGCAGCCAGTCGGTGTCTCTCTCTCACATTGATGTTTCTCTCTTCCTCTCTGTTCCTCCCTCCCACCCTATTTGAAGATAAATAGAAAAATATCCTCTGGTGAGGATTTAAAAAAAAAAGAATTGTAGACCTAAATGTATGTAAGGGGAAAACTATAAAACACTATTAATCTGCTAGGGCACCCATAACAGAATACTATAGAATGGGTGGCTTAAATAACAGAAATTTATTTTCGCACAGTTCTGGAGGCTGGACATCCATGATCAAGATGTTGACAGGGCTGGTTTCTGGTGAGCCTTCTAGCCTTGGCTTGCAAACAACTGCCTTCTCTACTATGTCCTTATATGTCCTTTCCTTCTGTGTGGGTGCACCCCTGTTATCTCTTTTTATAAGGATACCAGTCCCTATTATATTAAGGACTCACCCTTCTGACCTCATTTAAACTTTATTGCCTCCTTAAAAGCCTTATCTCCAAATATATTCACATTGAAGGTTAAGACTTCAACATCTGACTTTGGGGGGGCATAATTGAGTTCATAACAAACACTTAGGAAATCATACCAAGTGTATTGTCCAGCCACAATGCTTTGAAATTGAAAATGAACTGCAAAAAGGAAGTGAAAAAAACAACAGATATGTGGAGATTACACAGCATCCTTCTAAAAAACAAATAGGTCAAAGATGAAATGAAAGAAGACATTGAACAATACCTGGGGACAAATGAGAATGACAATACAAAATATCAAAATTTTTGGATACAGCAAAGGTGGTAATAAGAAGGAAGTTCATATCATTACAGGCTTATCTTACAAAACAAGAAAAGTCCCCACAAACAACTTAACAGTTATATAGAACTGCCATCTTGGGTTTTGCCCTGCCCTACCTCGTTTCACCTCTGTGTACTCACCTCTGCACCCTCTGTTCTGCAAGCAGTGCCTTGGCTCTGAAGGGACAGAACCCATAGGTCCTGCAAGGATGGTATTGCTTCAAGGGATAGGTTTTTCTCCTGTGGTTAACATAGTTGTTTCAGATCATTAAATAAATAACTATTGAACATCTGTTCTATATTATTTAATACCATTCACAATGGTATGAGATACTTTTAGGGACTATTTGAGATACTTTTATAGACTGCAGATATAAATAAGACATGATTCTTTCCTTTTAACCGAGGTACATATTTATCTATAGTACATACAGACAAAAAAAAAAACAAGTTCATAAAGAGCAGGGAAATTAAAATTAAATGAAGCACAGAAGAGGGGCAACAATGACAGCATCATAGAGGAGATAGAATTTGAGCTGGGCTTTGAAAGAACAGTTAGGATTTCAAGATGTGGAGAAGGCCTTTCAGACAATATCATGAGCAAAGGGACAACTGGTAGAAATGTGTGGCATTTATATGATATAGTAATTAGCTATGATAACAAGTTTATGAGATAGACAAATTCAATTTCACACCTTTTGCCTTCTTTCAATCTCTGAAAGCACTTTGACACACTAAGGTGACAAAATGAAGCTGTGAAGCTAATGTCCAACATTACTATCTATCTTCTTTCTGTCTCTCTATCCAAGAGGTTAAGGTCATCACTACTACAAGAAAGACCCTTTGCTGCTGCTGCTGTTGTCCTGTGCTGTGGTTGCTGTTTTGACAAAGCCATGGATCAGGAGGAGCTTGCCAATCTGATAATATGGATCATATGGTCCTTTTTAGTTTTAAAGTTACTGCTCTATGGTTTGAAATATCTGCCAATAGATCAAATATTTAAATATTTAAAAAATGAAACTATGTAAGTACCAGAAATAGTCATGGGATAAAACTTTTTATTAAAAGTTTTGGAGAATAAAAATGTACTGTAAACAAAGTCAAGGTTCAAACAAACCAGGAAAAACACTTGTAACACATAAGATGGGTAAAAAGCTAACTTCCTGAATATTCATTAATGTGTCAATAACAGAAAGACCAGAATTCAATAGAAATTGGTGGACACAAAATTGGTGGATACAGATCATAGAAAAATAAATACAGATGGCATATAAACATATAAAAAGAGTTACAACCTGACTCATAATAAAATAACTTCAAATTAAACAAGGAGATTCTATTTCTTATCCATCAGAGTGGCAAATATAAAAAACTTATTAAAGCAAGTGTTGATGGGGAGTAGGGAACAGGTAGGTAGTGCTGCTTGGTATATAAACTGTGGTACTTTGCAGAATAACTTGGTGATAATTATCAACATTTAATGCATACATGTTGATATATTTATGGAGAAGCATACTCATATTTGCAGCTTAGTTAGAAATGTATCAAAAATAAGGTTGATTGATGGATGGATAGATATATATTAAAAAAATATAGTAAGTCCTGGCCAGTGTGACTCGGTTGGAGTGTCGTCCTGTACACCAAAAGGTGGTGGGTTTGATTCCCGGTCAAGGCACATACCCAGGTTGTGGGTTTGATCCTGGATCAGGGTGTGTGCGAGAGGCAACTGATCGATGTCTCTATCTCTGTCTGTCTGTCTCTCTCTTCCTTTCTCTAAAATCAATTATAAAATAAATTAAAATCAATTTTAAAAGTATAGTAAAATGTTAATGGTCGATTCCAGATGGTGTGTATACAGATGTCCACTGTAAAATTCTCTTGTTTGTTTGTTTGTTTGTTTGTTGAAAATTTTCATAGTAAAAATTTGGAGAAATATATGTAAATCTGTGACTCAGCAATTCTACTTCTAAGGATTTACCTTGATATACTGGTACATGTGCATAAAGATATAAAAATACACAAATATTAACTGCAGCACTGATTGTTGTGATAAAAGATTAGGTACAACTTAAATGTCTTTCAATAGTGAACTGGTCATATGAGTAGCCATTCAGTGAAAAGTTGTGCTGCTGGAAAAAAAAAAATGAGGCCGACCCTGGCCGGTTTTGCTCAGTGGTTAGAGTGTCAGCCCATGGACCAGAGAGTCCCGGGTTCAGTTTCCACTAAGGGCATGTACCTCGGTTGCAGTTTGTCCCCAGCCCAGGTTGGGGTTGTGTGGGTGGCAACCAGTCAATGTGTCTCTCTCACATCGATGTTTCTCTCTCCCTCCCACTCTATCTGAAGATAAATGCAAAAAATGTCCTCAGGTAAGGATAAAAAAAAAAATGAGGCTGATATATTTAAAATTGTCTCCAAGGAATATATGAGAAAAGCAAGGTGCAGCACTGTCTGGTTAAGACTTGTTTCTTCCAAAGAGGAGATTTGGCAGAGTGGGAGTGATGTGATTCTAAGTGGAAGACTTTCATTGTATACCTGTTGGTATTTCTCTCATTAAAAATAAGAGATGGGGAAGAAAGAGGAGAGAAGTGTTACTTTTTAAAGAAAAAGGGATTATACTGTACATATTGGAAAGCAGTATGGCATCTTGGTAAGATCTTTGTCTCTAAAGTGATGTAGGACTTGATAGTCAATTGAGTCCTATTTATTAGTTACATAACCTTAGGCAAATGACCTCTCTAGGCCTCAGAAGTACCCATCTCTTAGGGATGTTATAAAAATTAAGTGGATAATTCATGCAAAACTCTACATTGTATGCTATAACTTACATTTGTATAGCTTACATTTAGAACAATTCTCATTTTTACTCCAAAAATTATGGTTTTAAGTTCTCCTTAGAATCATAATATTTATCTACTTGTTGCTCAGTATTTGGACTCTCTCCAACTCTTTTATGAAATATTTGTCTTTTTTCCAGATGCCTAGGTTTGTACATTTAAACACATTATAAAGTAGTTATCTATAGAATTGGGAGTCTGAGACTTTCTATTAAAACCTACAAATAACAGTTAAAATTCTTCCATGTTAAAATATGCTGGTATCTCAGTTGAAGACTAGCTGAAGGCTGATTTGTGATCTTATTTTTATGGTTTAAGAATAAAAGTACCTCTCATTGTTTCTAAATAAAGTAGGATTACTTGGGAGCAGTGGGGTCATTTAGTGATCATTGACCAGCTCTGTATCTTTATTCTCTTTTTCCTCAGGACTTCATATTATTCACAGTCTAGATGAAGTCAATTTCATACAGAACCTTGTGTTTTACATTGAAGCTGCATATAAAACTGCTGTAAGTACTCATTTGGTAATGTATTTTAAACATATGGTGTTATAAAAATTCTGGACAACTCATTCTTTCTCTTATAGCTGCCCCTCATAGTGAACAATCTATAAGTCTTCTGATAGAAATTACCTTCAGCCTCTTTCTTTGTTAAGCTCTGTCATCTGCTGTTTACTTTCTCCCCCAGGGAGTTACAGGGGCTAGAGAGTTAAGATGCTGTGCTTTCATTTCTTTCAAGCTGTATAATACCTGATGGTATATATTTGGCAATCTGGGGCTAAATTGTAGTCTTCTTTTAATGACTTATGGTCTTAAACAGGAGTAATATGGCTAGAGAGCATTATGGGTCACTTAGCTACTTAGAAATAATATTTAGTCATGTGTGTAATATTATCTGTAGACATTGATTCCGTATTTACAGTACAAAATAGTTACTTTTTCTTATAACTACTATATGAGGTAAATTTATATTAAGTCATAAAATATTTAACATCTCTATTCTCCGGGATCACTGTTCTTCATTACATGATGTTCATTGTATTGAAAATGGATGAGTCATGAATAGTCCAGTTCTGAAACTTAATTGTTTAGTTTGTTTAGTTGTTTTTAGTTATTTTAGGTGGGAGGGTAAATCTGACCTGTCACCCCATATTTTTCAGGAAGATAAGTCCAACATAGACAGATTTGATGCACGCAGATATTATCTGTTGACTGATTACTTTGCCTTTTGATACCATAGGCCTGCTGTGGTCCAGGATACAAGTCAGGGTTCTCTGGTCTTTCCACTGAAGCTAAGGATTATAGTAGTAGAGTCAATGATATCTGTGCCTTCTGATCCTGTAATCTTTGCTGCACAAACTAGGGTATAGCTGAATTTGGAGGCAGGTGAGGCTAGCCATGGGATAAATGTGGCTTACCTTCGTAAAGCTTTAACTCAGAGATTTGACATGAAAAGTGATTTAAGATACATACAGAAATAAATACAGGTTTGTGAGGTATATGTGTGTGTGTATGCATGTCTGTATGCACATGCACGTGTGCACATGGATATTCCCAAGTTCTCTTCAGTGAGAGGGCCTGCAAGCAATGGCAACACAGTGACAATGAGCACCACTGATCAAGTTTTACATTGTAACTATCATTCTCTAATAATAGAAACCAAGATTCCTTAAAGAAGTGGTCAATTCCTGGGCTCATATGTGAAAAATACAAGATGGGACTGGAGCATCATGTAGTGACAGAAGTGAGGAAGTGTTCAAAAAACAATGGAGTGTGTCAAACCTGGAATAACTCCCTAAGGCCAAATTTGGAACAATTTGAGCAACAAAATAAGTAATAACTTTTTATTACAATCCAGAAAATAACCTAAATACCCATAAGTTCATACTGAAAAAAAATCAACAACTGAATACATAAATGGGGGAGAAAGGATAGCTCTTCCTTAGTGATGAATTGCAGAGGCAATGAAGGAACTAGAAAAATCACCATTGAAACACGACTAATAATTGTTGCAGGCAAGAATCACATTAATGGATGCTGGCAACTGATGGTCATTGGCACCAATTTACCACCAACGTGAATCCCCAATTTAGGGTGCAGTGAAGAATGAAACTTTATTCAGTGCAAAGAGCTCAACTGTGATACAGCACAGCTGTGAAAACAGCATGGCTGCAGAACAGCTCAGTGTGGTACAGCACTGCACGACTTTGACGCTGGCACAGCTCTGCTCTGCTCCACTGTGAGGCAGGCCCTGGGGCCAGGCCTCTCTCCTGCTAGACAGCTCTGCTCTGCTCCTTGCCACTCTGCTTTGTGCTGCACTGGTCTGCTCTGCTGTGCTTTGGTCTGCTCCTTTCTGTGCCAGTCTGCTCTGGCCTGCGCTGTTCTGCTACACTCTGCTCCGGCAGGACATCTTTGGTGTTTCAGCTCAGCCAGGAAATCGCAATCCTCACAATTTGATTGGTCCTAAAGGCACTGTGCTGATTGGTCAGAATAGAGCCTCTCTGGTTGGTTGGAACTGTGTAGTTCCAATTAGATGGGGAAAGCCTCAGTCCTACTGGTTAAAATAGGATTCCAGGAATTCCTCTATAAGGGCTGTCTCAGAAGGCAGAAACCAGGCAGGCAGATCAGTGCAGAGGTGGGCAGTTCAATGCAGGCCTCTCCCTTAGTGACGGGCCCCTGTACATAAATGTCTGCTATATTCTGTTTTTGTTTTTAACATTTGGGCCCAGTTAGCCACCAGGAGCCCTTCTTAGCAGGCATCTTCTTTCTCAGGGTCAAATTAGTGGGTGGGTATTGGAGGAGAAACAGGATATCTGCCCAAAATGTATAACCTCAGTCTAAGCAAGAGAAGACATGAGGCAAACCCAAATTGAGGGACATCTATAAAATATTTGACCACTAATCTTCAAAAAGTGTCGAGGTCATGAAAGACAAGACTAGAGGAATTGTAACTGATTAGAAGAGACTAAGGAGGCATGACAAATATAGCATGGTATTCTGGCTTGGATCCTGGAATATAAAAAGGCTGTTAGTGGAAATCTTAATAAAATCCATAATTTGGTTACTAATACTATTCTGATGTTAATTTCTTAGCTTTGACCATTGTACTATGGTTATGTCAGGTGTTAAAATTAAGGAAAGCTGAGTAAAAGGCATATGGGAACCCACTGTACTGTTTTTGTAACTTCTTTGGAAGTCTAAAGTTATTTCAAAATAAAGTTTATTAAAAGTAATTTCAACTGTTATCTTTATATTAACAAGGGGTCATATAGAGTTATGGTTAACAATGTAGGCTTTGAAGTGAGAGTACTTGAGCTATAATCCTAGGTCTGTCACTTAGTGGCTGTGTATCCTTGGGTGAGTCACTTAACCTCTCTTTGCACCACAGTTTTGTCATCTATAAAATGTAATGATTAAGGAAGATAATATTGAAAAGTGCATTGGTTAGTGAATGGTACATTGTCAATGCCAACATGGAGTAAAATTGGAATAGATATTTAAGATAAAATACCCAGATGTGGTTTAGGCTTCATTTCCTAGACCCCTTGGGTATCTGCTTTGATGTAAATTTTGAGAAGTACCTCTCTAGATGGACTGAATTATAGTTCTTAGTACCAATCAACTGTCCAGGAGTCCTCCAACTTCTTGGAGGCCCCACTATAATTTAAACTTACTGGGAAAATATCTATGGGGGCAACCCAACTTATTGGCATATCCTTAATAAACATTGTGGATTCACATAAGTATGGCAAATTAGCTACTATGTGTGCCCTTTATTCAAGGGTTGTGCATCTAGTAAGCATTTAGTAATGGTGACTTACTAATGGTATCTTGGTTATTTTATGCCAGGACTTTGGTATATGGGAACGTGGAGACAAGACCAACCAAGGGATCTCAGAATTGAATGCCAGTTCAGTTGGAATGGCAAAGGTAATTTTCCTTGCTTTGTTTGTCCCAGGGATGGGGTAAGGAGGTCTGGCACATCTTTGCCATAGATAAAGGCTTAATGTGAATATGGACCATCATCAAATTAATTATTCCTTTAAACCACAGGCAAAATTCAGATTCTCCCATAGAACTAAGAACATATATGTGAAGCCTTCTTTCATAAGTTCTAGATTTATATATCCAAACTGGTTTTGTAGCATATTTCAGCTTACATATCCCACAAGGACCTCAGAGAACATATCTTAAATGAAACTCATCATCTTTACCATTATAAAAACAAACAAAAGGAGGTCTTTGGTCCTTCTATACACCATTTGACAAAGCCTGATATCAGGAAACCATTTCTTAGTCCTCTACTACCCACATTCTCCTGCAACCCCCATATCACTATCATCATCATTATTACCTTTCCACTTGGCTCTATCTTTTCTTTTCCACTGCTACTGCCTCAATTCCAGCTCTTTGGAAACAGCAAGAAGGCATCAAATAAAATAGCAAAAATCAGATTAAAAAATATCCATTATAACGATAAATATGCATGACTTAATTTGTTTCTCCTACCAAAAAGCAAAGACACAGAATGATTTATAAAAAGAACTCCAATCTAAACTACCTATAAGAGCTAATGCTCTAATATAACTTTTGATACAGAAAGATTAAAAATAGAAGGATGTGCACGTTATTTTTTTCTGAGCCAGTTGAGAGGAAATTGCAGGTGTGATATTCTATTTCTCCTAAATGCTTCAGTGTGAATTTCCTCAAAGACTCATTGAGTGTTCTTGACTCCCTCGTCAAATATTAATTAACCATAAATGCAGGGGTTTATTTTTGAGCTCTCCATTCTGTTCCATTGATCTATGTGTCTATTTTAATGCCCATATAATACTATTTTAATTATTATACCTTTGTAGTATATTCGAAAGTAGGAAGTGTGATGCTTTCAGCTTTGTTCTTCTTTTCTGTGATTGCTTTGGCTATTTGAGATATTTTGTGGTTCTATACAAATTTTAGGATTGTTTTCTATTTCTTTAAAAAATGTCATTGGAATCTTGATAGGGATTCCTTTGAACCTGTAAATGGCTTTGGGTAGTATGAACATTTTAATAATATTAATTCTTCTATTTCATGAACATGGGATATCTTTCCATTTGTTCATGTCTTCAATTTCTTTTATCAAGATGTTGTAGTTTTTATGGTACAGATATTTCACCTCCTTAGTTAAATTTATTCTTCAATATTGTATTAATTTTGATGCTATTGTGAATGGGATAGTTACTTTTTAATTTCTTTTTCAGATGTGTTGTTGTTAGTGTACAGAAACACCACTGATTTCTATATGCTGATTTTATATTCTTCAACTTTACTGTATTCATTTACTAGTTTTTTAGTTGAGTCTTTATGGTTTTCTATATATAAGATTGTATCATCTATAATTAATGACAATTTTACTTCCTTTTCAAATTAGATACCTTTTATTTCTTTGTGCTGCATAGTTGCTTTGGCTACGACTTCTAGCACTATGTTGAGTAAGAGTGATGAGAGTGGGCATCCTTGTCTTGTTCCTGATATTAGAGAAGAAACTTTCAGTTTTTCACTGTTGAGTACAGTGTTAGTTGTGGGTTTGTCATATATGGTCTTTATAATTTTGAGGTATGTTCTTTCTATAATGAACTTATTGAGGATTTTTATCATGAAAAGATGGCTACAACCATCATCTTAACTGTCTCTGGGATAATATGGAAGGCAAAGAAAAACTTAGAGGCCCCCTCAGAATAAAGAATGTTATTGTATTTTATGTTCTGCTGAACATATTCAAAATGACATTGTGTACATTGATACAATATTGAGGTACAGGGAGTAGAAATATGTATCTTTCCAATACTGAAATTGACCTTTCCTTCTCTGTTCCTCATAGGCAGCCCTGGAAGCATTAGATGAACTGGATCTGTTCGGTGTGAAAGGTGGGCCCCAATCAGTTATTCATGTCCTTGCTGATGAAGTGCAACACTGCCAGGTAAGAAAATAATGGACCACATTATAGACAATTTTATTTTACCCAGATTCGGACTTAGTATGGACTTTAGAATAAGGAGACCTGATTGAGAATAGATCATCTTATTTATTACTATGTGCCAAGAATGTCTTATCAAACATCCTATACTAAGATAAGGCTGATATAACATTAGCTGTAACATAGATCATAATCCTGTTCTCTCACCCAAGGTTATAAAGGGATCCCATCATAGTATATGGAATCCTTCTCTGTTGTCATATCAAGTGTATGGCCTCTGCTCCTGAGTATCTCCTTTTCTAAATATAGCAAGAGAGCAAGGGGTGATTGATTTTTCAATGTTGATAATGGCTCCGAAGCATTTCTGTGTTCCAGGTTGGTTGTAGGGTTAAATGTTTGGGGTTTAGACTATTTAAATGGTAAATATCTGAACGCATCTTCTAAAAGCAAAGTTTTTTTGTGGAAAAAATAAATATCGAGGATATATGAGCTGAAACTTCCATTTCCTACTTTTCAGCTGCTACATTTTCTCTTATCTTTATGCTTAAATAGATGTTAATGGAGCGATGAGATTGTGAATGGGGTAATGATATTTAGAGTATTCTGTATTACCTATATGCATGTACGCATAACCAATGGACATGGACAACAAAACCAGGGATGGGGTGGGGGGGTTGGGGAGGAGGGTGTCAATTGGGGAAAAAAGGAGAAACATCTGTAACAAAAATAAAATAAAAAATTAATAAATTAAAAAAAAAAAAGAGTATTCTGTATCCATCAGTAGCTGTTTAATAATCAGGATTGGAAAACATTGAAAGCAGGATTGAAACCAGGGCTAACTTACAGAAATAGCTAGTTTTTAAACCTCTCACTATTGAATTATGTTTACATTTTCTTCTGAATGATCCTCTTCTACATAAATCTTTTGAAACTAAATCTGTTAGTTTTACAACACTGAGTTATTGACTAATGTGCCACATTTGATTCCCTTTCTCTTAGTCTATCCTTAATTCAATACTCCCCCGAGCTTCAACATCCAAAGAGGTTGATGCTAGTCTACTTTCAGTTGTTTCCTTCCCGGCCTTTGCAGTAGAGGATAATCATTTGGTGGAGGTCACAAAACAAGAAATCATCACCAAGCTTCAGGTACGTCTACATGTGCCTTTCTTTCCTTTAGGATTCTTACTGTAAGAGGAAATTACTATCTTTTCGGACCTTTAGTATGACCCACGTCAGTGATTTAACTAAGTGATCAGGGTTAATATCAACAGTAATAAGGCGTATTGACGTCATGTACTCCTGATACAGTGCAATGAGAAGTGCACAACACCTCTGACCTCTGTGACATCTTTGCCAATGACACATAACTTCAATCTCATCATGAGAAAACACGAGACAAAATCAAACTGAGGTACATTATGCGAAATAACTGACACACATTTCAAAAGTGTCAAGGCAACACTTTTTAAACAAGGAATGACTGAGAAAGTGCCACAGATTCAAAGAGACTAAGGAGATGTGACAACTAAATGCAGTGGGATCCTGAAACAGATACTGGGACAGAAAAAAGCCACTAGCAGAATTTTTCAGTTTTTGATAAATGTTCTATGTAAGATGGTTAAAATAAGGGGACAGTGGTGGAAGGGTATATGGAGTCTTTCTACTGTTCTTGCAATTCTTATGTAGGTCTCAAATTATCTCAAAATTTAAAAAATGTGCCCTTCCTTCCTTCCTTCCTTCCTTCCTTCCTTCCTTCCTTCCTTCCTTCCTTCCTTCCTTCCTTCCTTCCTTCTTTCCTTCCTCTCTTTCTTCCTTCTTTTCTTCCTTTCAGCCTAGGGTCTCTTATGAGCTCTGTGAGCAGGAACACCTAGATCAGTAATTAGACTATCACAGACTTACCCTAAGGCAGAAAGCCATGAAGAGGATAACATTATGAGCTTTGCTTTACAGAGAGAGGAAGGGAGAGATAGAAACATCCATGTGAAAGAGAAACATTGATTGGCTGCCTCTTGCACGTCCTCCACTGGGGATCGAACCCTCAACCTGGGCATGTGCCCTGCCTGGGAATCGAACCCGGACTTCTCAGTCCATGGAATGATGCTAAGAGCTTTGCTTTAAGGAAGAGTCTATAATATAGCCCTCCGTTAAAATCACATTGATCAAATCAGTTTCTACTGCTGGGCTGTTATCAGGGTTTTAAAATTATTACTTTTTAATTATTGTGTCTGTATTAGTGATAGGTTGACACATGTACCTGTTGCAAATGATATATTTCTTTTTTTCTCAAATATAGTTCACATTCAATACTATTTTGTAGTAGTTTCAGATATATACCACAATGCTCACACATTAATATAACTTAAGAAGTAAACCCCCGATAAGTCTAGTATCCACCTGACACCATCTGTAGTTATTACGATATTATTGACTCTACGCCCTATGCTGTACTTTACATCCCTGTGACTATTCTGTAACTACCAATCTGTGCTTCTCAATCCCTTCACTTTTTTGCCCAGCCCCTGAAACCTCCTCCCTTCTGGCAGCCAAAACTCTGTTCTCTGTGTCTATGAGTCTGTTTCAATTTTGTTTGTTTATATTGTTCCTTAGATTATGCATATAAAGAAAATCATTTGGTATTTATCTTTCTCTGACTGGCTTATTTCACTTAGTATAATACTACTCTCCAGGTCCATCCATGCTGTTACAAATGCTAAGATTTAATTTTTTTTTTATCCTCACCTGAGGACATTTTTTCCATTTTTTTGTTCAGATAGAGTGGGAGGGAGAGAGAGGAAGAGAGAGAAACATCAACGTGAAAGGGACACGTCGAGTGGTTGCCACCCACACAACCAACCAGGGCCAGGGACAAACTTCAACTGAGCTACGCACCCTTAGTGGGAACCAAACCTGGGTCTCTCTGGACTGCAGGCCGATGCTCCAGCCACTGAGCCAAACCAGCCAGGACGCTTTCATTATTTTATTTACATTTTTTATTGTTGACACTATTGCACCCTCATTCCTACCCCCCTTGCCCACCTCCATCCAGCCCCTGCCCCTCCTACCTTGGCTCTCACCACACTATTGTCTGTGTCCATGGGCTATGCATATATATTCTTTAGGTAATCCTTTCACCTTCCTTTATTTACTCTCCCTCACTCTATTACCCTCTGACTGCTGTCAGCCTGTTCCATGTATCTGTGCCTCTGGTTCTATTTTGTCAGTTTATTTTGTTCATTAGATTCCACATATAAGTGAGATAATGTGATATCTTTGTTTCTATGATTGGCTTATTTCACTTAATATAATAATTTCCAGGTCCTCTCACAGGATAAGAGATGTTTTTTAATCCTTACCTGAGGATATTTTTCCATTTATCTGCAGATGAGTGGGAGGGAGATGGAGGGAGGGAGGGAGGGGGAGAGAGAGAGAGAGAGAGGGAGAGAGAGAGACATCGATGTGAGAGAGACATATCTACTGCTGGTTGCCTCCCGCACGACCCTGACCAGGGCCAGGGATGAATGGCAACCCAGGTACGTGCCCTTGGCCAAAATGGAACCTGCGACTCATTGATCCATGGGCTGATGCTCTACCGCTGAGCCAAACCGGCCAGGGCAGAGATGTCTCTTTTTTTACAGCTGCATAGTATTCCAGTGTGTAAATGTACCTCAGCTTTTTTTATCCACTTATCTACTAATGGACACTTGGGCTGTTTCCAGAGCTTACCTATCGTAAATAGCATTGCTATGAACATAAGGGTGTACCTATTCTTTCTGATTGGTGTTTTGAGATTCTTAGGGTTATACACCCAGAAGTGGGATCACTGGGTTAAAAGGCAATTCCATTTTTAATTTTTTGACGAAACTCCATATTGTTTTTCACAGGGGCAGCACCAGTCTGCATTCCCTCCAGCAGTGCACAAGGGTTCCCTTTTCTCCTCATCCTCACCAACACTTGTTTGTTGATATATTTATGATAGACATTCTGACTGGTGTGACATGATATTTTATTATGGTTTCAGTTTGCATTTCTCTGATGATTAGTGACATTGAGCATCTTTTCATGTCTATTGGCCATCTGTATGTCCTTTGGAGAAGTGTCTAGTCATGTCCTTGCCCATTATTTAATCAGATTGTTTGTTTTTTTGGTGTTCAGTTGTATGAATTCTTTTTTTTCAATCCTCAACAAAAGATATGTTTTTATTGATTTTTAGAGAGAGTGGAAAGGAGGAGGGGGAGAGAGAGAGAAACATCTATGTGAGCTAGAAATAGCTATCAATTGCCTCCTGTATGTGCCCCCAACCAGGGATCCATCCCACAACCTAGGTTTGTGCCCTGACCGGGAATTGAACCTGCAACTTTTTTTGGTGTACTGAGTGACACTCCAACTAATTAAGCCACCCAACTAGAGACAGTTGTATGAATTTTTATAGATTTTAGTGGTTAACTCCTATCAGATGTATCATTGGCAAATATGTTCTCTCATTCAGTGGGGTGTCTTATTATTTGGTTGATGGTTTCCTTCACTGTACAAAAACTTTATAGTGTGATGTAGTCCCATTATTTTATATTTTCTTTTATTTTCCTTGCCTGAGGAGATATATGAGAAAAAATATTACTTAGAGAAATGGCTGATAATTTACTGCCCATGTTTCCTTTTCTTTTAATTTTTATTGTTTATTTTTTTGTTAATCCTCACCTGAGGATATTTTCCCATTGATTTTTAGAAAGAGTGGAAGGGAGAGAGAGAAACATCAATGTGAGAGAGACACATCGACTGGCTGCCTCCTGCACAACCCTTGCCAGAGCTGGGGATGGAACCTGCAACCCAGGTTCATACCCTTGACTGGAATAGAATCTGTGACCTTTTGATCCGCAGGTTGACGGTCTTACTGCTAAGCCAAACCAGCGAGGGTTTGCCTATGTTTTCTTCTAGGAGTTTTATGATTTTGAATCTTACATTTAAGTCTTAAATTTATTTTGAGTGCATTCTAGTATATCATGTAAGAAGGTAGTCTAGTTTCATTTCTTTGCATATATCTGTCCAGTTTTCCCAACACAATTTATTGAATAGATTGTCTTTACTCTGCTGTATGTTCTTACCTCCTTTATCAAACATTAATTGACCATATAGTTTGGGTTTATTTCTATGCTCTATATTCTATTCCATTGACCTATATGTCTGTATTTATGCCAGTACCATGCTATTTTGATTACTATAGCCTTGATATCAGGTAGTGTGATACCGCCAACTTTGTTCTTTCTCAAGATTGCTGTGGCTATTAGGGATCTTTTGAGGTTCCATATAAATTTTTGGATTATTTGTTGTAGATCTATGAAATCCAACATTGGCGTTTTGATAGGAATTGCATTGACTCTATAGACTGCTTTGGGTAGTGTGGACATTTTAACAATATTAATTCTTCCTGTCCACGAGCTTCCAATTATTTCTATCTTCTTCAGTTTCTTCCTTCAGTGCATTATAGTTTTCTGAGTACAGGTCTTCTACCTCTTTGGCTAAATTTATTCCTAGGTATTTTTATATGTATTTGTAAATGGGATTGTTTTCTTAGTTTCACTTTCTGATAATTTATTATTAGTGTATAAAAATTGCCTTCTGGATGTTTATTTTGCATGCGGCTACTTTACTGAATTTATTAATCAGTAGTTTTTTTTTGCTATAATCTTTAGGGTTTTTTATATACAGTATCATGTCATCTGCAAATAATGAAAGTTTTACTTCTTCCTTTCCAGTTTGGATGCCTTTTATTTCTTCTTCTTGTCTGATTGCAGTGGCTAGGACATCTAGTACTATGTTGAATAAGAGTGGTGAAAGTGGACATTCCTGTTTTATTTCCAGTCTTGAGGGAAACACTTTTAGTTTTCCCTATTGAGTATGATGATAGCTGTGGGTTTGTCATATATGGTCGTTATTATGTTGAGTTGTGTTCCCTCTGTTCCTATTTTGCTGAGAGTTTTTATTATAAATAGGTGCTGGATTTTTTGCTTTTTCTGCAACTATTGCTATGATCATATAATTTTTATCCTTCATTTCATTATGTGTTGTGTCACGTTTATTTATTTGCACATATTGTACCAACGTTGCATCCACTAAATAAATCCCACTTCATCATGGTGTATGATCTTTTTCATGTATTGCTGGATTTGGTTTAGTAATATTTTGTTGAGGATTTTAGCATCTATGTTCATCAGAGATATTGATCTGTAATTTTCTTTCTTTCTAGTGTCTTTATCTGGTTTTTGAATCAGGATAATGCTGGCCTTGTAAAATTAGTTTGGGAGCCTTCTCTCCTCTTGAATTTTTGGAATAGCTTGAGAAGGATAGGTGGTAGTTCTTGGAATTTTTGATAAAATTCACCTGTGAAGCCATTCAGTCCAGGACTTTAGTGCATTGGAAGTTTTTGATTACTGTTTCAATTTCATTAGTTGTAATTGGTCTGTTCAGATTTTTTTTTTCTTCTTAATTCAGTTTTGGAAGATGGTATGTTTCTAAAAATGTATCCAAATTATCCAATTTGTTGGCATATAGTTGTTCATAATATTTTTATACACTCCTTTGTACTTCTGTGGAGTGAGTTGTTACTTTTTCATTTCTGATTTTATTTATTTGGGTCCTCTCTCTTTTTTTTCTTGATGAGTCTGGTTAAAGGTTTGTCACTCTCATTTATCTTTTCAAATACCTCTTGGTTTCATTGATCTTTTGTATTGTTTTGTTTTTAGTCTCTCTTTCATTCATTTCCACTCTAATCTTTATTATTTCCTCTCTTCTATTTACTTTGGGATTTGTTTGTTGTTCTTTTTCTGGTTCCTTTAAGTGTGTGGTTATATTGTTTATTTGAGATTTTTTTTGTTTCTTGAGGTAGGCCTGTAATGCTGTGAATTTCCTTCTTAGTACTGCTTTCTCCGTATCCCATAGATTTTGGGTTATTTTGTTTCTATTTTAATTTGTTTCCAGGAAGTTTTTTATTTCTTCCTGATCTCACTGTTAACCCATTCTTTGTTCAGTAACATGTTATTTAGCCTTCATGTCTTTGTGTGTTTTTCCCTTTGTTCTTGTGAATGATTTCTAGTTTCATACCATTATGGTCAGAGAAGATGCTTTATATTATTTTAGTCTTCTAAAATTTATTATAACTTGTTTTGAGGTCTAGCCTAGAGAATTTTTCATGTGCACTTAAAAAGAATGTATATTCTGCTGCTTTGGGGTAATATGCTCTGAAGATATCAATTAAATCCATTTGATCTAGTATGTCATTTAAGGCCCCTGTTTTTCTGTTGATTTTCTGTCTGGGAGACCTATCCATTGATGTCAGTTGGGTGTTAAAATCTCCTATTGTGACTATATTACTGTTGATCTCTCCCTTATGTTCATCAAGATTTGCTTTATATATTCAGATGCTCCTATATTGGGTGCATAAATGTTTACCGGGGTTATAGCACAGGATGTATTTCTGATTAATTATATGGCTGGACCAATGTGCATACTTCTGATGTTTTTTCTCTGCATTCCCAGGGTCGTTATGGTTGCTGTCGCTTTCTACGAGATGGATATAAAACTCCTAAAGAGGTAGGTTCCCGCTCTCCAAAATGATTCCAAGGTATAATGTTCACTACTATCTGTAGCCTCATTCAGAGAAAATACTTCACTCGTGGTACTTAAAATAATCACTAAGTAGGATAATAATATGTGATGTTTGCTACTTTTGTTGGGCTTCATAGCTAAGTTCTATTTGTCAGCCTTTCTGGATTAAACAAAATAGAGAAAGTATAGTCTTTCCACTTTTTGCAGTTGGTTACTTGTAGGTTGTATGCTTAAATCAGTGGATAAAAGTTTAGGCAGAAACAGAATATTTACATAGTCTCAAAGTATGTTTCCACCCAAATATTTAATAATGATATAGGGAAAAATCTTTCCATCAGTAGATCTTTCTGGTTCCCTTTTACGTTTTGCAGTTGGTTAGTTGTAAACAGTTCTTGATCTTGAAAAATTAATTTCCTTTTGTTACATTTGTCAAAAGTTCTTGGAAATATCAGTGGAGAAAATTAAGTATTATTAAAGGAGATGAACGAACAATAAAAAGCACTTCCACTGGCAATGTAAATATCATTTAAGGCTTAGATTTGCTGATTGAGAGCCATTATGATAATTTTTTTAAATCATTGAGCTCAAACTTTCCTGGTCTACTTCGTCTCTTTAACTTTATTCTTTAGCCCTGTTGACTTCTGGCCCTACTAAAATTATGCTCTGAAACATCATAATAATCTTCTAAGTGACCAATCTAATAGCCTTTCTTCAATCCTTATTCTGCTTGACTTCTCTGTAGCACATCACTGTTATCTATCTCTACATTTTCTTGAAATTCTTTTCTTATTTTAATTGCTATAGCACTACACCGTCCTCATTCTTTTCCTCTTTCTGTCCTTCACTCACTAAACTGTGATGGTTTTCCAAGATTCTGTTATTGGGCCATTCATTTCTGTTTGTATTTTCTGCTGCTACCTAAAACTTAAAAAGTATAAAATCAAGCTAAAGTTTATTACAGATTAATCTCACTTCTTTATACAGCTGTCTGTAATGTCATTACTATCCCAGGTATAGTAGTTATAAGTCACATCACAAAGTACTTGCTAAGGCAGAAGAATATGTACATGCTCTGCCTTATCTGAAACAAACTATCAATAGTGAAAGGCTATATTGTAATGCCTCTGCTCTAAAGATGTTTATCTGACCTTGGAGTGATAAGACAGACTGTGCTTATTATGCTTTTACCAGGATCCCAATCGTCTATACTACGAACCAGCTGAGCTGAAGTTATTTGAAAATATAGAGTGTGAATGGCCATTGTTCTGGACGTACTTTATCCTTGATGGGGTCTTCACTGGCAATGCAGAACAGGTAATGCACTGGTGAAAGAGCTTTTTAGCAGAATATTCTTATTATGTCTTCTTCTTTCAGTTAATGGCTGTGCCAACCCTATGCCCAAATGGAAGTTTTCCTTGATAGGGAAGAGATAGAGTGGTCTTCTACAGAATAAGAGTTGAGGGCACTAGGTTAGGATTTGGAAGACTCAGATATTGCTATCTCTAATACTTTGCTCTTAACAAATGTAGAAAGCAAAATAGCAAGCCCTGTCTACTTGCCACAGTAATTAGAGGTACTCAAATTTACTTCCTGATTTTGTATGTCCTTTTCTTTTTCTTTTTTTTCCTAATGCATTCTTTTTTTAAAATTTATTTTTGTTACAGATGTTTTTCCTGTATGTCCTTTTCAAAATAAATCTTAGACAGGATGTTCTCACTTTAGCCAAAAATAAATAAATTAATTAAAAAACCCTACAGTTCACTCATTCCTGTCCTCACCCCTGAAAACATGGTCATCATTGCTTTTTTGGGCTACATGAATAAAGCACTGTAGAAATCATTGATGGAAAACAGTGAGATTGGGAATCTTAGGTAAATTTAGTGTCAGGCTCTCTACAAATTGGCTATGGCTTAAACTTGAATATAACCTGTCGTACTTTGATCACCCTGATTTGATCCTCATATTTTCCTCAGTCCTTAAATTCTGTGAAATTGTTTATAAAAAAAACTTTAGTTGCTTAAATAGAGATTTATTTATCAAATATGCCTACTAAGTATAAAGCACATTTAGGTTATTTGAACTTGGGAGGGGGAGGAGTTAGAAGACCTGTACTTTTTTTTTTACTTTATAACTGACCATTGAGTAATCCAAGTATTGTCATTGACTTCTTTGGTTTCTCTGTGTTTATGATGAAAATAGTATTTTTTATAAATTGAAGAAGAAGATACCACTAAAGTTCTTTGAATTTCATAGGTAGAGTTGGTTAAGCTATAAGGAGATGTATATGTTTCTTAAGAATTACCATGTTCTGTATATTTGAGAAATAAAAACTATAGGGCTTGTGGGAAAATAGGTCAGAAATACATACAAAATTATGGGATCCTAATAAAAACTCTATCACAGCTTCATACAAGTTAAATGATTAAGAAATACAATCGATATGATACTTGCTCCTTGAAAAAGACCTGAAAATCCCTGTGGATATGTGCGCCCACATTCCCACCAGCTTACCCTGGCTCCCATGCCCACCACCTTGTATGCCAGAGGAAGAGAACAAAAGACAGCTATCAAAAGAGTGAGATAAAAGATAAAAAGAACATAGAACAGAGAGGAAGAATAAAAATAGGCTGAGAAGAAAGAGGGGGGAATTAAAGAGAAAGGAAGGCACAGAGCCATTTTGCTAAGGTGGCCACGAGAAAAGAGCAGCTCAGGGGTTACGACGTGGTGGTGGGGTTATCGGAAATCAGATGGATGGGTGTGGTTCATTGTCTTCTTGAGTTATCTGCACATATGTTTTGTGTATTCTTTCATAGCTTATTTCAGCTAAATGTGTTCTCAGTTGAAATGATGTGTGAGCATATGTGAAATTCATGCTATGTTCAATTTCCCCCTAATATATCAAACGCATTGGAACAAATTTGTGTTTTCAAAAGAACTGTTATAGCAGAACTATGTATTTTTTCCACCATAAATTATATATATATATTTTTTTAATTAAAATTTTTTTTTCTTTATTGATTTTAGAGGGAGAGAGGAAGGGAGAGGGAGAGACAGAAACATTGATGAGAGAGAACATGGATTGGCCACCACCTGCATACCCTGGGCATGTACCCTGATCGGGAATCAAACCGGCCACCTCTTGGTGCATGGGTCAGTGCTCAGCCGCTGAGCCACACCAGCTGGGCTTTTTTACTTTTTATGTATTACTAATCTACAGCAAATTGTTAGGCGAAAACATGTAAACTTGATCATAACAGAAACTTATTTGGCAGGTAAAATACAGTTTTAAAACTCATTACATGTAAAGTGAAGAAACTATCCTTAAGGTAATACATAGGGGATAAAAATAGGTCTGTGGAGGCAGACTGACTTGGGCTCAGATCTGGGCTTAATCTTGCACTCACTATGTGATAGTCTACAAGTTCATAATCTCCTAGAGCCTTAATGTTCCTGTAAAAAGTCTGTAATTATATATATGTCCTAGGGTGGTTATTAAAATTAAATCTGTTAAAGCATGCAAAACTCCTAACATAGTATCTCCTACAATAAGCATTTAATAAATGTTACCTACTTTTTTTCTCTCTTTTATCAGGTGAATACATTCCTTTTAAATAGGATCTTCTTTGTCAACAGCTCTTCCCTAGATCCCCAAAGGGAACTCTCTATAATTTTTTTTTCCCTTTCTTGAACCTACAGGTTCAAGAATATAGAGAGGCTCTTGAAGAAGTCCTCATCAAGGGAAAAAATGGAGTCCCACTGCTGCCAGAGCTGTACAGTGTCCCCCCTGACAAGGTGAGCTGGACAGTGCTGGAATATGGGGCTGGGAGAACAGAAGCAGTACCTCGATAGGACTGCCTTGTTTGAGTCAAATAATTTGTACCTTCTTTTGATTTTTATGTTGTAAAAGTTTGTCTTTAGGTATAGGACAATAAAGATATGGTTTTGTTCCCTTGAAAATAAGTTTTTAAAGCATACTCAGTTATGACATTGTTGCACAGCAAGACAAGGATAAGACCGAACCTTATGGTGGTAGTTTCAAGGGTATAGTATACTTACCCTCAAAATCTCCAAGATGTATATATTAAATATGTATGGCCTTTTTGTGTATTAACCATACTCAGTTAAAAAATTAATTGTTCAGAGGTTGATGTTTTACAAAGACCTGATCTTAAGGTTGAGAATGATATGGAGATCAGTAGGTAGAACCAGAGTGATGTTCTCTGTGAACTCTCCAGATTTAATATTCTTTGCTCTGAGGCCAGTAATCTGGGATTGTTTGAATAGATCAGTCTTGGAAAATGAAGTAGGTCTCCATTTCCCCAAAATGCCAGTTGGGAATACTGTTGTTTTTCTCCACTAAAAAGAGTATTAGCCATGGGAGAGATGCAGTCTTCGATTCTGGTGGGGATGGGTGGCATAAGCTCCTAGCAACATCAACAGTATTACCCAGAGCTGGTTAGAAACGCAGATTTCAGTGGGCCACCACAGTGGGACGGGGACAGGGGTGGGCAGCGGGGGATCACGGACCTGGGTCCCACGTCCCCTTTCCCAGGGGGGACAGGGGGCTGCTTCCTCTCCTCCCCTCTCTCCTAAAAAAAGAAATGCAGATTTCAGGCCTTGCCCCACACCTAATCAGTCAGAATCTACCTTTGGACAAGATCCTCAGTTAGAGGAACACTGCTCTACATGGTAGTCATAGTGCTTGACTTTTTAGTTATCTAGTATTTTAAACCATCTATTACCCTTTATGTGGCCTCTTCATCTTTTCTTTTATTTAGGTTGATGAAGAATATCAAAATCCTCACACTGTGGACAGAGTCCCCATGGGCAAGTTGCCTCATATGTGGGGTCAGTCTCTATACATTTTAGGAACCTTGATGGCAGAGGTAAGAGGAAACTTCAAGGCTCTTTTTCTGCATTAGTCACCATAGTATCAGATTTGTGAATAACTCATTAAATCTTTTGCCTTTTGCCTATTCTGCCTTAATTAAATATTTTCCTCAAGGCTATTAGAGTGGGAGTATGACCAGTCCTTGACAAAAAATCTTTCCCCCTGGCAACTGTGTCCCTCGTGCTGCCCAGGGCTTCCTACCTTGGCACTGTACCCGCATCTGCTCTGGGATCAGGCCCTAGATCTTTCCCTTTCAATACACCCTCTAGTGCCTTGCCTGGTGACTGACGAATGCAGTTGTCAGACAGCATGACTGATAATGGATTTAAGTGCTAACTTTTCTAAGCAATGTGATGCTTTATTCTTTAATTGAATAAATGGATAAGATCATTTTAGACATCATAAGTGGTTGGGAACACCATAGTTTGTATTTATTTGTTTGGTGTTTAGTAAGGGGCCATTTAAATATTTCATATATTAAATTCTATTGAGACAGCTCTTAATGGAGCACTTGGGAATTTCTGTCAGCTTATATAGAAAGGGTTATCTTTCTCAAAGTTTTTCAGATTTACTAACAAATGTATTTCCACATTGTAAGTTATAGTAAGCTATAACCCAAGGTGCTAGAGGATATAGGGTGGGACTTAAGGTATCCTTTCTAAGCCAGCCTCTATGACTTGTTTATATGTGACTGTTGGTTTTCTGTAGCTATTTTTATTGTTTTGTTTTTCCCAGTTCTATTGAGATATGATTGACATAAATAAGTATGAGTTTCAGGTATACAGCATGTCAACCATGGTTGTTGGCACCAATTCAATGACAACAGGAATCCCCAATTTGGGGTATGTTGAAGAAGGAAACTTGACTCAATGCAAACAGCTCAACTGTGACACAGTACAGCTGTGAGAACAGTGTGGCTGTGGAATACCTCAGTAGTGTTACAGCTCAATTATAGAATAGCGTACTGTGAAACAGCACGGCTGTGATCCTGCCCTAGAACAAGGCAGCCCTGGGGCGAGACCCCTCTCCTCCTAGAAAGCTCAGCTCTGCTCTGCCTGCTTTGCTCCTCTCCACACTGATCTGCTTTGCTCTACCCTGCTCTGCTCTGCCTGATCTTCTCTGCTCTAGTGTTTCAGCTTCAGTGTTTCAGCTCCAGCCAGGGAAACACAGTCTTCAGTCTTCTGTGGAAAGGGAAAGTGTAGTGTCCAAGCCAGAGGGGAGTGACTTACATAGAGAGAAGTCCCACCCATGGTCCCTGATTAGTCTGTCTTCATGCAAATGAAGACTCCAAATCCTCACAGTTTGATTGTTCCAAAAGTTACTGTCCTGATGTTACAACGGAGCCACTTTGATTGGTCAGTGAAGATGCTGATGGGGATATAGCTGTGCAGTTCTGATTGGATGGGGAAGCCTCAGTCCTATTGGTTGAAATACAATTCCAGCAACTCCATTTTAAGGGCTGGCTCAGATGCAGGAACACAGTGCAGGCAAGTAGTTCAGTGCAGGCTTCTCTGTTTATGAACAGCTGCTAGGCCCTGCTTTTAAATTTGAGCCCAGTTAGCCACCAGGAGCCCTTCTTGGTAGGTATCTTCTTTCTCAGGGTTCACAAGCATAAAGTTTCGATTATCTGTAGTTGATATTATATAACAATAATGGGCAGAATTATTTGTTTAAAGTAATATTCCCTAGTAACTTTCTCATTCAATTAGAATAAATTAAATGGTATGAAAAAAGGAGATGGATGGTTTTCTTAAGGGCAAAACAAGTGAGTTCATCCCATTTCATGAAGGACAGAAACTCAAATCAAGTCAAAATATATCCGCTGAGGAGAAAGAATTGCAAATACATAAACAAATGAGAAATCAACAGGATCACTGAGTTAAAATAATGATAATAAGCATTGTAGTCTGATTGTCTAATCATATACACCCAGAGAAGGTAGAAATGGATTTAGAAAACTTTCTGTTTATCATTTATACCCTATTTCAAAAAAAGGATTTGTTCCAGCCACTAGAAATTAACTGCAGATAAAGTTAATTTGGATAAGAATTCAAGAGTTCGAATACTTTCATACAGGGAAGGTATTTGTTACTTCTCATGTTTGCCTTTTACATGTTGTGACACTGGTATGTTGTTTCTCCTTAAACATTAGCTTTTTGGAAATATAATACTTTTTTTTATGGTTTTTCTTTAGGGATTTTTAGCTCCTGGAGAAATTGATCCCCTGAATCGTAGGTTTTCAACTGTACCAAAGCCAGATGTTGTGGTTCAAGGTATGCATTCTTATTTTCAACAACAGAAACTTTATGTTAAAGATCTGGTTTGGACAGTAAATGGTGACTTCATTCTTTTTTTTTTTTAATTTTTTTTTTTTCTTTATTGATTTTTTGTTTGTTTGTTTGTTCAGGTAGAGTGGGAGGGAGAGAGAGGAACAGAGAGAGAGAGAGAAACATCGATGTGAAAGGAACACATCGAATGGCTGCCACCCGCACAACCGACCAGGGCCGGGGACAAACTGCAACCAAGGTACGCGCCCTTAGCGGGAACCGAACCTGGGTCTCTCAGGACCGCAGGCCGACGCTCTAACCGCTGAGCCAAACCGGCCAGGGCAGTGACTTCATTCTTTATCATGTATTTTGTTAGGCTTCAAAAAGTATAAAATGAACGTGGTTCTGTTTGGTTTCAAAATTGCTATTAATCTTAATTATGAACAAATGCTTAAAAAATAATATTATGTGACACTTAACCACTACTTAGTTCTGGAAACACTTTTCTTTAGATCACCATGATATTGTAGCATCCTGATTATCTCTGCTTTCTTTCTGAGCATTCCTTCTGTGCTTTTTCTGCTAGTACTCCTTTCTTTTCATACCCTCCTAATGGTTGTGTACTTAGTCTTATACTCTTGTTTTTCTGTACTTACACCCTGTGTTGGTTTTCTAGGGCTGCCTCCTTCATAATAAAGTAGCTTATATGGCTCTAACTATTACCTCTTTGGAAAGTACTCCAAACCTTTCTGTTCCTAATAATCAAAACTTTTGAGGCACCTACTCTATAAAAAACACTGGGCTAAGCTCTAAAAAGTATTAAGAATTCTAGTCCCAATACCTATAAAACATCTTTATCTCTTCCACTTCAAATGCAAACCTGAACTCTTTTTGTCTCCATTCCATCGTTTTACCTCTCCCAAGAAAAGCAGATCTTTCCACCTTCCTTATCTATCTCAATTACTTCACTGTTATTCTAGTCTCCTAGGGTAGAAAGCTCAAGGTGATTTTTGGTTCTCCAATAACACAATCCAACATGGTACTAAGTGCTGCTGTGAAGTTTCTCTGTAAGGTCTCCAGTCACTTGACTTTGGGGTTGGTTATATATGGAAAATAATCTTGTGCGTGTTCTAAATTTTCTTATACTTGACACCCTATGTGGTCATACAGGTAGTCTTGGCTTATCAATGTATATGGCAAACATAATATAAAAGACCATTCCTCTTCCCCTCCCATGAGAAAGCTTGTTCTCCTTTGAGGCTTATGCCATCTGGCTATATTGATCTCCTGGTTGCTCTCATTTATTCATTGAAGACTTTGATGTTTGGCTCACAGCCTTCTTCTTCCCTAACTCCTTCCATAGCGCTAGACTTCAGCATTCGAGTAAGTGCCCTCAAACATTTTAGCCTCAAATTTCTTTGATATTCATAACCTTACTAATATTTTCCTTACCTATACTTTAGGTTTGAAGAGCAAGGATCAGACTTTAGAACCACCTCATATATCTTCTATTTCAAAAAATCCCAGTCTTTGGTCATAGCTACATATTACTTCAGTTTTCTTTTTCCTCCCATTACAGTTGTCTCTATTTTCTCCTAGTCTGCCCTTCCCTACCTCTTGGTTGATCATTAAAATATCTTAATCACCAGTGTACCACACTTTTACTACACCCACCCGAAAAATCATAGTTCCAGATCAGTGTTACAGTCTGCATTTTCTGATCCTATACTTGGCCTGCTAACGTCTACTGGAAAAAAAGTCACACAAATTAAGTCAGTGGTAGCACTGTAAATCCACGGTCTCCAACTCAGCTAGATCCATAATGCCTTGTTCTTATTGTTAACCAGCATTTTCATTCTTCTCAACCACTCTGTTTTCAACACCACCCCTTGATTTTAGTGTCATTTTTGGCCTGCTACTTCATGCTGGATAATCTTAATACTCTGATCTTTGTCAGTTTCCCAACCCCCCACCACAATCTTACTTATATCTTCACCCATCCTTGCTTCCTTTTCTCTCATCTCAGAAAAGGTGTCTCTTGTCATCTTCAAGGCCAACTTTCTTTTTTTTCTTATGCTTGATTCTATCTTTCCTAGAATCCTATTCTTTCCTTTAATCTTCAAATCTTTTTCTTAGTTGGTTCTGTTTTTTAGTCCACTGACATGTTCATCCTTCTTTAGTTATCCTATCCTCCCTTTCTCATCCAAACTTCTCCTTCTTTATATTTTATTCATTTTGTAGTTCTTTACAGTATAGCTCATTATTCCCTGGAAAATTCTTTTGCTTAAGTTATTAGTTTTCAATTCATATCTTAATGGATCTTTTTGTTTCATGTATTGTTTATCTTTCTGGACACTCTTAACTCTTCTGTGACAGCATCCAGTGTTAGATTTCCTTCAACCTAAATTTTTTACTTTTTGTCTCATTCTGGCCTTCCTTCTTCTCTTTGCCCCCTAACTGTTAGTCTTCTAGGAAGTTCTGTCTGTAGCCCACTGTCCTTGATGACAATATTTTTTCTTGTTTCTCAGGCTCCTTCTCTTTCAAAAACTTTCCTTTTCCTACCTCCTTACTTCTTGCCTCTCAGAAGATGTCCTTACCTCCTATAATAAAGAAAATATAAGCCATGAGACAAAAACCACTCACTCCTAACCCAGACCTTTCTTTCTTTTCTTTTTTGCCCTTTTTTTTAAAAACTCATCTTTATTGTTGAATGTATTATAGATGTCCCCCCCTTTTTTCCCCATTGACCCCCTCCTCCCCAATTCCACCCCCTCCAGCCTTTCCCACAATGTTGTCTGTGTCCATTGGTTATGCATATGTGCATAGAAGTTCTTTGGTTTATCTCATCCTGCCTTCCCTCCCCCCTTCCCTTTGAGGTTCCTCAGTCTAACGACAAATTTGTGCTTCTTAATTCCTTCATCTTTTTCACCCATCCTCCCAGCCCCCGCCCATCTGGCAAGCAACAAAAAGTTCTCTGTATCTAGGAGTCTGTTTCTGTTCTGCTTGTTCATTTTGTTTGTAGAATCAATTGTTGATAGATATGTATTTATTGCCATTTAATTGTTCATATTTTTGTTCTTCTCCTTCAAGAAGACCCTTCAACATTTCATATAATACTGGTTTGGTGGTGATGAACTCCTCTAGTTTTTTCTTGTCTGGGAAACTCTTGATATGTCCATCGAGTCTAAATGATAGCTTTGCAGGATAGAGTAATCTTGGTTGTAGGTTGTTGCTTTTCATTACCTTGAATATCTCTTGCCACTCCTTTCTGGCCTGCAAAGTTTCTTTTGAGAAATCAGCTGACAGTCATATGGGGGCTCCTTTGTAGGTGACAAACTGCTTTTCTCTTGCTGCTTTTAAGATTCTCTCTTTGTCTTTAATCTTTGGCATTTTGATGATGATGTGTCTTGGTGTGGACCTCTTTGGGTTCATTTTGTTTGGGACTCTCTGTGCTTCCCAGACTTGTATGTCTGTTTCCTTCACCAAGTTAGGGAAGTTTAATGTTATTGTTTCAAATAAGTTTTCAATTTCTTGTTCTTTCTCTTCTCCTTCTGGCACCGTTATGATGTGAATGTTGGCATGCTTGAAGTTGTCCCAGAGATTCTTGATACTATCTTCATTTTTTTTTGGATTCTTTTCCTGTTCTGATTGGGTGTTTTTTTTGTTTCCTTATATTTCAAACCGATAGTTTGCTTCTTGGCTTTACCTACTCTAGTCTTGATTCCCTGTAAATTATTCTTTTTTCCCCCTCACCCGAGGACATTTTTGCATTTATCTTCAGACAGAAGAGAGGGAGGAAGAGAGAGAGAGAAACATCGATGTGAGAGAGACACATCGACTGGTTGCCACCCACACGAACCCAAACAGGGCCAGGGACAAACTGCAACCGAGGTACATGCCTTTAGCAGGAAGGAAACCAGGACTCTGGTCTGTGGGCCAACGCTCTAACCGCTGAGCCATACCAGCCAGGGCAATTCCTTATTTCAGTTAGTACATCAGTTCTGACTGGTCATTTTTGATGTTGTTGATGTTCTCACTAAGTTCCTTGGAGGTCTCCTTTAGTTCTTTGAAGGTCTCATTAAGTTCCTTGAATGTTTCACCAAGTTCCTTGAGCAACTTTATAACCAGTGTTTTGAACTCTGCATCTGATTGATTGCTTCTCTCCATTTTGTTTAATTCTTTTCCTGGAGTTTTGTTCTTTTCTTTCACTTGGGACATGTTTCTCTTTCTCCTCATTTTGGCTGCTTCCTTGTGATTATTTCTATGTATTAGGCAGAGTTGCTATGTCTCCTAGGCTTCATAGGGTGGCCTACTGTTGTAGATGTCCTATAGGGTCCAATGGCACATCCTCCCTGATCACCCCAGCTGGGCCCTTGAGGTGCACCCCTTGTGTGGACTGTACACCCTTCTGTTGTAATTGAGTCTTGATTGCTGTTGGCACATTAATGGGAGGTATTTACTTAGACTAATAGGCAGCAAGGACTGGCTGTGCCCACTGACCACTGGCCTCTGACTACCTTGGAGGATCAGCAGTGTAGGAGCCTACCACACAGAGCAAGACCTGCTTCATCAGGGCTCTGGTACCCACTAAGTCTGCTCATTGATTGTGACACTTGTGGAGGTGGTTGGGTGGTGGTGTTTTGATGTGGTCTGAAGCTGTCCACTGGGTGTACTGGCTCTGGGGCAAGGTCAGCCACTGCCTGTGTTCTATCCAGGGCCACCCAGCATAAGCTACAAAGTGATCTGCTTCTTGTGCTGGGCTTGGAGGTGCCCAGGAAAAGCCAAGTTGTGAACTAAAGCTGGCTGCTTCTAGTGCCAGGCCTGGGGCCACTTAATGAGAGGTATGGGGCTTGCTCAGACCAGATGCTGCTTGTTTGAGAGAATTTAAGAAACTCTGAAGCAGGAGCCAAGACAGGCCAATCCTATGGTTAAGCCTTTGGAAGCAGCTTGGGTGGGCCTGAAAATTGGGTGGGGCGGGGCCTCCGAGAATCACCAGGGTGGGGCAAACAATGTGAGCCAGGTTGCTGGAGTTCCAGATATGGTAACCATCTGCTGCCCCAGGGAAGGGCTCACCAAAGGAACATCAGCCTCTGCCAGCACGTCTGTCCAGAAGAAAGCAGCCTCTCCAGTCCTCGTCCCAAGGCCAAATAGCTCAGTTCTTCCTTGTATGTTTCTGGCACCCCTCAGGCTGCCTCCCCTCTGAGCTTAGAGGGAGCAAGTCCGAGTAAGTCCATGTGCGGGCCCTTTAAGAGGAGATGCCTGGGGCTCAAGCAGCCTCAGCCTCCCTCAGCCTCAGTTCCCGCTGGTTTTTCCAGCCAGAAGTTATGGGGATTCTCTTCCTGGCACTGGAACCCTGAGCGGGGCACCTTGTGTGGGATGGGGACCTTCCCAGCTGAGGTGTCCTCCTGATTTTTATCTGCCACACGTGGGTGTGGGACCAGCCCGTCCGTGCCTCTGCCCTCCTACCAGTCTCGATGTGCCTGCTTCTTTAATTTCGTAGTTGTAGGACTTCCATTCAGCTCGATTTCATGTTGTTCTGAATGATGGTTGTGCTGTAGTTTAGTTGTAACTTTGATGTGGTTGTGGGAAGAGGTGATACTGTGTTTACCTACCCACCATCTTGACCGGAAGTCCCCCAGGGTTTTCTTTATCTACTCATTTCACATATGTTGAAATTTCTCATGGTTGTATTCATTTTCTCTTCTTCTCTATATATTCTCCTTGACCCTTCTCATCTCTTTCTATGCCAGTGTTCTTTAATCTATAGGGTATCCCCAAAAATGTATACACAACTTTGAATAATTATAAAACCAGTGTTTATTAAAATACATTTCATTTTGAAAATGTAACAGAATCTACTGACGTCCTGTAAATATTTTTTGGGGGACACTCTGTATATCAGTGTCCTCTAACAAAGCCCCACTTAGATGTCTCACATGCACTTTAAACTCAACATAGCATTCTCCCAGTTACACACAAATACCTGGGGATACATTTTCAATATAATCAGTCAACAATTCCTGGTTTCTTTACCTCCTAAGTAATTGTGAAGTCTATGTAGTTCTCTCCAGTACCAATGGCATGATCCTAATCTATATAATCAGCATCTCTCCCTTACATTATTGCAATAACTTTTTAAGTGGTCTATCACTTTATTCTGAAATCATCAACATGAATGTGTTCTTTTTAGATGCAGATATGTGTATGTTATTACCCTGATTACAAGTCTGCAGGGGCCTCCCATTGCCAACCTCCTTAACATGGCTTACCAGACTATTTTCTGATCCTTGACCCTATCTCCAGTGTCCTTTGTTACCATTACTCTTTCACACTCCATGCCCCAGCTGTAAAGAATGTTTTATAATTCCTAGGTCTGCCTTGTTCTCTGTTGCCCTTGAATCTTTGTCTATGTTGTGTTTTTTTTTCTTTCTGGAACAATTTCTCTTTTATTTTTGCCTGAATTGTTGGGGTTAAAATATTCCTGGGGCCCCAGAGTATTGTTCAGTTGTCTCTCTTTCAGTCCCTTCTTTTTCCTGGCTAACTTATTCATTCCTTCAAACTCAGTTTAAACATCAATTCTTTTGAGAAACACTTTCTGAAACTACTTCCTACCAACCCCAGACTAGATAGGTATCACTATTGGGTGCTCTCATAATATTTTCCGCATATCTCTGTTTACCTAGCAAGTTATTTTAGAATCAGTTTATGTGTGTGTCACTTTCATTATACTATCAACTCCTAAGGGAGAGAGTAATTTATTCATCTCTATATCCCTAGTGCCTAGTATAGTACCTCATCCATTTACATGCTTAGTAAATGTTTATTAATGAATAAACAAATCACTGCATGTGTTTACCTGGACTGTTCTCAGCCTATTGTTCATCTTCTGTTCATTTCCCCTGGTGAATCTTTTTCCTTTTCATGTTTCCAATAAATTCAATAAAATTTTAAAAAAAGAAGTAATCAAGATGATGTTATATCCAGGGGCTTTTGTAATCACCATATTATGCATATCCTGTCCCAGACCACAGCAATGCAATACCATGATGTTCTCAAGCTAGAAAAATACACAAAAATAATGTCAAAGTATCACTTTGTTAACTAGGCTTTTGCCCCAAAAACTCAACATAGAGAATACTGGTAAACTGAAATGAACCAAGTGGTACCTTCATTTTCCCATTAACCAAATTCAACACATAAACCAGCACTAGAAGAGCGGGAATCAGGTGCATGTTTACTCCTGGTACTTAGTGTCAAATATCTGTCTCACAGAGGGAGAGTAAACAGAAGAGTCAGGGAGCCTGGACTCCTCCCTGAAAAGTATGATTACTACTTCAGAGACATGAATATAAGAGGAACAAAATGGAGCTGTCCAGGCTTGGCAGGCTCTGAGTCTAGAAAAGAATTTGTCCCTACACCCCCAAACAACCACACACAATTTCAACTATGGTATCTCAATCTTTATCTCCAATTTACCTTGCCTTCTACCATTCTCTAGCTATAGAGCAATTCTTATTAGTGCATTCTTTGTTACCCTTGTAATCCTATCCTGGTCTTAAGGGTATAGGATATGAAAGAGCCTTAGGGAATCAACTTTCACCAAAGGTATAATACATTGCATGTTGGATTTTTTCCTGTTTAAACATGGAATTCCAGATATAAAGAGAGTGTAACATTCTCTAGGAACACAAAGATACTTGACCAAAAACCAGAATATGATACTTTAGTCAAGAGATCTTTTTTTCCTTTTTCATTTAGAGAATATCATGAAAATTGTTTCATCAGTGTTCTACAATAATTGTTAATTTCCTCTTCTTTCCCTTCTCTTCTCTTCAAAAAAAGTATGTGGCTTGAGACATTTTAAGTTCTTACCAAAATAAAATTTCCTGTTCATCTCACCCTCATTTTTTTTTATTACAGTTTCCATTCTAGCTGAGACAGAAGAAATTAAGGCCATTTTAAAGGACAAGGGAATTGATGTGGAAACCATTGCTGAGGTGTACCCCATCAGAGTACAACCAGCTCGTATTCTCAGCCACATTTACTCCAGCCTTGGTAAGGAGATTGAGCAGCCTGCTAGAATGAAAGCATTATTTGATACAAGCTGGAAGTTGTTTCCTTTTGATTTTTTTCTTTATCCCTTATTGCTTTATTAAACTGGATCTTAGAAGGAAACTAGAGTCTCTGGAATCTAAATTTCTAACACTGTATATACTGAGCAGGCTTGATCATTTTAGTTGTGTTTTATGAATTTTTTGGTACATAGGGCATGGCTGTTACCAGACAATATCGTATCTTCATTCCAAGTGTGTGCTTAACTACCATATTCTCCCCTTTCTAGGGACTTATACTTCTGTTTTGAATGCATGCTAACTTTACATAGAGTTAACAGCCAAACAACTTGTTTTTAGGTCTTTTATATATTGTCGTGTAATGAAGTGGTTGACAAAATAAAAAAATTCTTATTAATATAATACTTATTTTTAATTAGTACTTATTTTTATTCAATTTATATATTAAACTTAGTGATGGACACATTAAACAAATTAATACAAATTACAAGTTTATACAACTTATTATAAATTTTAAGCAAATTACACTAGTAACTAAAAAAGTATATGCAGAATTTTTACTTCTATTTTATTTTATTTAAAAACTTTTAAATTTAATTTTTAAAATTAATTTATTTTTGTTACAGATGTTTCTCTTTTTCTCTCCACTGACACCCTCTCCCAATCCCCCCCTCTTCACGGTATTATTGTTTACATCCATTGGTTATGCATATATGCGTATAAGTTCTTTGGTTTATCTCTTCCCGCCCCCCGCCCCCACCTCTGAAGTTTGTTAGTCGGATCCCTACTTCTGTGTCCTGGGTCTGTTTTGTTCATCAGCTTATTTTGTTCATTAGATTCCACAAATAAGTGAGATCATGTGATATTTGTCTTTCTCTGATTGGCTTATTTTGCTTAGCATAATACTCTCTGGGTTCCTCCATGTCATCTCAAAGGATAAGAGATCTTTCTTACAGCTAATATGCAGACTTTTTATTATTTATTTATTTATTTTCTTTTTTTATTTATCCTCACCCAAGGACATTTTTCCATTTTTTGTTAAGATAGAATGGGAGGGAGAGAGAGGAAGAGAGAGAGAGAGAGAGAGAGAGAGAGAGAAACATTGACGTGAAAGGGGCATATCAAGTGGCTGCCACGTGCACGACCAAGCAGGGCCGGGGACAAACTGCAACTGAGGTACGCGCCCTTAGCGGGAACCGAACCGGGTCTCTCTGGACCGCAGGCCGATGCTCTAACCGCTGAGCCAAACCGGTCAGGGCTATTATTTATTTATTTATTTATTTATTTATTTATTTATTTATTTATTTATTTATTCTTTATTGATTTTTAGAGAGAGAGGAAGGAAGGGGGAGAGAGATAGAAACATTGATGAGAGAGAACATTGATTGGCTGTCTCCTGCATGCCCCCCATTGGGGATTGGGCCCACAGCTTGGGCATGTGCCCTGACCGGGAGTCTTACGAGCAGCCTCTTGGTGCATGGGTCGACGTTCAACTACTGAGCCACACTGGCCAGGCGATATGCAGAATTTTTTTTTAAATTAATTTATTTATTTTTGTTACAGATGTTTCTCCCTTTTCCCCCACTGATTCCCCCTCCCCCTCCCTCCCTGCCCTGTCCCCAGCTTTGTTGTCCATGTTAATTGTTCATGCATACATGCATATAAGTTGTGTGGTTTATCTCTCCCCCACCACCCCTTTTCTGGAGATTGTCAGTCTGTACCCCACTTCCTCGTCTCTGGGACTACCCCATTCCTTAGACTGTTATGTTCATTATATTACACAAATAAGTGAGATCATATGATACTTGTCTTTCTCTGTTTGGCTTGTTTCACTTAGGATAATACTTTCCAGGTCCCTCCATGTAGTCTCAAAGGATAAGAGATCTTTCTTTCTTACAGCTGCATAGTATTCCATTGTGTATATGTACCACAGCTTTATCCATTCGTCTACTAATGGACACTTGCGCTGTTTCCAGATCTTAGCTATTGTAAATAGTGCTGCTACAAACATGGGGTACATATATTCTTTCTGATTGGTGTTTCAGGCTTCTTAGGGTATATTCCTAGAAGCGGGATCACTGGGTCAAATGGAAGTTCAATTCTTAATTTTTTGAGGTAACACCATATTGTTTTCCATAGTGGCTGCACCAGTCTGCATTCCCATCAGCAGTGCACTAGAGTCCCCTTTTCTCCACACGCTCGCCAACACTTGTTTGATGATTTGTTGATGGTGGCCATTCTGACAGGTGTGAGGTGATACCTCATTGTTGTTTTAATTTGCATCTCTCTGATGATTCGTGATGTTGAGCATTTCTTTATATGTCTCTTGGCCATTTGTATGTCCTGTTTGGAGAGGTGTCTATTTAGTTCCTCTGCCCATTTTTCAATTGGGTTCTTTGTCTTCCTTTTGTTGAGTTGTGTGAGCACTCTATATATATTGGAAATTAACCCCTTATCTGATATGTCATTGGCAATTATGCTCTCCCATACAGTGGGTAGCCTTTCCGTTTTGATGATTCTATCTTTCGCTGTGCAGAAGCTTTTGAGTTTGACGTGTTCATTTTTTTCTTTGTTTCTATTGCCTTGGGTGATGTATCAGTGAAAATTCTGCTGCGTATTATGTCTGAAATTTTGTTGCCTACAGTTTCTTCTAGTATTTTTAGGGATTCATGAGTCACATTTAAGTCTTTTATCCATTTTGAGGTTTTTTTTTTGTGTATGGTATAAGTTGATGGTCTAGTTTCATTTTTTTGCATGTAGCTGTCCAATTTTCCCAACACCATTTATTAAAGAGGCTGTCCTTACTCCACTGTATGCTCTTCCCACCTTTGTCAAATATTAATTGAGCATATTGCCTTGGGTCTGTTTCTGGGTTCTCTGTTCTGTTCCACTGGTCTATATACCTGTTCTTGTGCCAGTACAATGCTGTTTTGATTACAGTGGCTTTGCAGTATAACCTGAAATCTGGTAATGTGATTCCTCCAACTTTGTTCTTCTTTTTCAAGATTGCTGTGGCTATTCAAGGTCTTTTTTAGTTCCATATGAACTTTTGAAATACTTGTTCTAATTCTGTGAAGTATGCCGTTGGTATTTTGATGGTGACTGCATTGAATCTATAGATTGCTTTGGGTAGCATGGACATTTTAATGATGTTAATTCTTCCAACCCATGAACAGGGTATGTGCTTCCACTTTTTTATATCTTTCTATATTTCTTTTTTCAATGACCTGTAGTTTTCTGCGAATAGGTCCTTTATTTCTTTGGTTAAGTTTATTCCTAGGTATCTTAATTTTTCTGCCACAATGGTAAATGGGATTTTCTTAGTTTCTCTTTCTGTGAGTTCATCATTGGTGTATAAGAATGTCATCGATTTCTTGATGTTAATTTTGTATCCTGCTACTTTTCCAAATTCATTTATTAAGTCTAGTAAATTTTTGATGGAGTCTTTGGGGTTTTCTATATATAGTATCATGTCATCTGCAAATAGTGACAGTTTCATTTCCTCCTTTCCAATTTTGGATCCCTTTTATTTTTTCTTCCTGTCTGATTGCTGTGGCTAAGACTTCCAGTACTATGTTAAATAAGAGTGGCGAAAGTGGGCATCCTTGTCTTGTCCCTGTTCTTAAGGGAAATGCTTTCAGTTTTTGCCCATTGAGTATGATGTTGGCTGTAGGTATTTCGTATATGGCCTTTATTATGTTGAGATATGATCCCTCTATTCCCACACTGCTGAGTGTTTTTATCAGAAATGGATGCTGGATTTTGTCAAAGGCTTTTTCAACATCTATTGATATGATTATGTGGTTTTTATTCTTCATTTTATTTATGTGGTGTATCACATTTATGGATTTGCGAATATTGTACCAGCCTTGCATCCCTGGGATGAATCCCACTTGGTCATGGTGAATAATTTTTTTGGTGTATTGCTGGATCCGATTTGCTAGATTTGCTAGTATTTTGTTCAGGATTTTGGCATCTATGTTCATCAGGGATATTGGCCTGTAGGTTTCTTTCCTTGTAGTGTCTTTTTCTGGTTTTGGAATTAGATTTATGCTGTCTTCATAAAACGAGTTTGGAAGTCTTCCTTCTTCTTGAATTTTTTGAAATAGTTTGAGGAGAATGGGTGTTAGTTCTTCTTTGAATGTTTGGTAAAACTCCCCCGTGAAGCCATCTGGGCCTGGGCTTTTGTTTGCTGGGAGAGTCTTGATTACATCTTCAATTTCTTTTTTATTAATTTATTTTTGTTAATGATGTTTCTCCTTTCCCCCCCACTTACATCTTCAATTTCTTCAGTTGTTATTGGTCTGTTCAAGTTTTCTATCTCTTCCTGGTCCACTTTTGGGAGACTATGTATTTCTAGAAATTTGTCCATTTTGTTTAGATTGTCGAATTTGTTGCCATATAATTGTTCATAGTAGTTGTTAACAATCTTTTGTATTTCTGTGGGGTCAGTTGTTACTTCTCCTTTCATTTCTGATTTTGTGTATTTGGGTTCTCTCTCTCTGTTTCTTTGTGAGTCTAGCTAAGGGTCCATCAGTCTAGTTTATCTTTTTGAAAAACCAAGTTTTTGTTTCATCGATCCTTTGAATTCTTTTTTGGACTCTATGTCATTTATTTCTGCTCTGATCTTTACTCTTTCCTTCTTTCTACTTGCTCTGGGGTTTTCTTTTTGTTTGCTCTCTAGTTCTTTAAGTTGTGAGGTTAGATAGTCTATTAGACATTTTTCTTGTTTTTTTGAGGTAGGCCTGTAGTGCTATGAAATTCCCTCTCAGAACTGCTTTTGCTGCATCCCATAGATTTTGTGTTGATGTGTCTTCATTTTCATTAGTTTCTAGGAAGTTTTTTATTTCTTCCTTGATCTCTTTGGTAACCCATTCATTGTTTAATAACATGCTATTTAGCTTCCATGTGTTCAAATGTCTTTACATGTTCTTGTTGCAATTGATTTCTAGTTTCATGCCATTGTGATTTGAGAAGATGCTTGATATGATTTCAATCTTCTTGAACTTGTAGAGACTTAGTTTGTGTCCTAACATGTGGACTATCTTTGAGAATGTCCCATGTGCACTTGAGAAGACTGTGAATTCTGTGGTTTGGGGTGTAATTCTCTGTAGATATCTATTAAATTCATTTGGTCTAGTGCTTCATTTAGAGTCTCTATTTCCTTGCTAATTTTTTTGTCTAGAGGATCTATCCAGTGATGTCAGCGGGGTGTTGAAATCCCCTACTATGATTGTGTTGCTATCGATTTCTCCTTTGAAGTCCTCCAGAAGATTTTTAATATATTTTGGTGCTCCTATATTGGGTGCATATATGTTTATCAAGGTTTTATTTTCTTGTTGGATAGATCCTTTAAATATTATGTAGTGGCCTTCTTTGTCTCTAGTTATGGCCTTCATTTTGAAATCTATTTTATCAGATATGAGTATTGCTACCCCAGCTTTTTTTTGCTTTCCGTTTGCTTGGAAGTTTTTTTTCCATCCCTTCACTTTCAACCTATGTGAGTCTTTTGTTGTGAGGTGAGTCTCTTGTAAAAAACATGTAGATGAGTCATGCTTTCTTGTCCAGTCAGCTACTCTGTGTCTTTTTATGGGCGCATTCAATCCATTTACATTTAAGGTGATTATTGATATGTACTTATTTATTGCCATTTTTGTTTAGTGTAGTTATATTTTTCTTCCTATTTCTTCTGCTAATTACAGCAGTCCTTTTAACATTTCTTGCAGTGCTTGTTTGGTGCTAATGTATTCCCTTAGCCTTTCTTTTTGTCTGGGAAGCTCTTTATTTGACCTTCTATTTTGAGTGATAGCCTTGCTGGGTAGAGTAGTCTTGTATTCTGATCCTTGTTTTTCATGACCTTGATTATCTCATGCTATTCCCTTCTGGCCTGTAGTGTTTCTGTTGAGAAGTCAGCTGAGAGCATTATGGGGTTTTTTTTGTAGGTAACCTATTGCTTCTCTCTTGCTGCTTTTAGGATTCTCTCTTTGTCTTTAATTTTTGGCACTTTGATTACTATGTGTTTTGGTGTGGGCCTATTTGGGTTCTTCTTACTTGGGCTCTCTGTGCTTCTTGAACTTGAATGCCTTCTTCCTTCACCATATTAGGGAAGTTTTGTGTCACTATTTCTTCAAACATATTCTCTAACCCTTGCTCATTTTCTTCTTCTTCGGAGACTCCTATGATGCAAATGTTATTACATTTCCAGTTGTCCCACAGTTCTCTTAAGCTGTCTTCCTGCTTTTTAATTGTTTTTTTTCTTTTGGTTTTCTGATTGGTTCATTTTTTCTACCCTATCTTCTAATTCACTGATCAGGTCCTCAGCTTCCTCTACTCTGCTTTTTAGACTTTCCAATGTGTTTTTTATTTCTGATATGTCCTTCTTCATTTCTTCTTGGCGGTTTTTAATTTCAAACTGGTTGATTTTCAACATTTCTATGTCTTTACTCATGGTACTCATGTCCTTACACATGCTGTTGAGCTTCCTCAAGATCATGGCTCTGAATTCTAGTTCTGTTAACTTGCTTAACTGCACCTCATTGATCCCATCTTCGGTAGGGATCTCTTGTTCTTTCATTTGGCTTTTGTGTCTGTGTTTCACCATTTTGGCTATCACAGTGGGCTTTGGAGCCTGCCAAATTTTCCCTGTGGGTGTTGGTGTTCTGCTGTTTGTGGCTCCCTCCCCTTAGTTTGGATGAGGCAGTGAGGACGATATGCATAATTTTTAAACTACCCTTATGGAAGGCTGAATATTGGCCCCCAAAGATACCCAGGTCCCAATTCTCAGAACCTGTGAACACATTACCTTATATGGCAAAAAAGACTTTGTAGGTATGATTAAATTAAGGGGCTTGAGTTGAGGAAGATTATCCTGTATTATCATTTAAGGTCCTTATAAAAGGAAGGCAGAGGGAGATGAGACTATAGAAGTAGAAAATGTGACAACAGAAACAAGAGATCAGAGTGATGTAACTGTGAGACAAAGATTTCCAAGGAATGCCCATAGCCTGTAGAGGTTGGAATTGGCAAGGAACAGATTCTCCCCTTGAGCTTCTAGAAGAAAGTCATCCTGCTGACACCTTGATTTTGTTTTAGTCCTGTAGAGTCATTTGAACTTCACACCTCCAGAACTGTAAGAGAATAAATATATGTTATTTTAAACCTCTGTTTGTCATAATTAGTTACAGCAGAAATAGGAAAGTGACATAGATTTTGGTACTGAGAAGTGGGGTGATGATGTAATGAATATCTAAAAGTGTAAAAGTGACTTTAGAACCAGGTAATGGATAAAGGCTGGAAGAATTTTGGGTCATATGATAGAAATCTAGATTGCTTTACACAAACTGTTTTAAAGGCACTGATGGTAAGGGCTCAGAAGGAAATGAGGAACATGTTAGTGGTAACTTAAACAAAAGGATCCTTATTGTATAGTGACAGAAAACTTAGCTGATTTATGTCCTATAGTTATATGGAAAACAGAACTATAAATGATGAACTTGAATATTTAGCTGAGATGCTTTTCAAGCAAATGTTGAAATCATGGCATGATTGTTTTCTTGCTGCTTATAGTGAAATGCAAGAGGAAAGAGGTAAATTGAGGGACGAATAGTAAAAAAGAAGTAAAAACCAGGATGTGATGAAATCCTCAGCTTATCTAGATTAGAAAAGATGATAAAATTAGGATATTTGCTGTCAGGAAAGCACACTCTGGAAAAACAATCAAGGGTGTGGCTGAACAACCTTTTGCTAGTGCTTTAGAAATATCAGAAGATCAGAGTATTCATTCACACAGAGGGCTTTCATTTTGGTTTCCTTTTTTGTGTGTGAAATTTATCTTTATTGTTAAAAGTATTACAGATGTCCCTCCCTTTTTCCTCTATTGACTCCCTCCTCCCGCCATCCCCCCAGCCTTCCCCATCCTGTTGTCTGTGTCCATTGATTATGCATATAGGTTCTTTGATTTATCTCTTCCCACATCCTCCCTTTGTAGCTCATTTTACCTGTTTCCACATTGTACCTTAAAAAGACCAACCCATTTTTAGTGACATCAATAAATATAAAATATACCTTTTTAACACTTTTGCTACCCATGCAACATTAATTTTTAAAATCATTTTTGTTACACTAGTCATTTTAATATACCTAAGCTATTTTAATTTCCTTTCTTTAATTCACAGTGAGAGTATGTACTTTTTTCATTTTTGCTTTACTTTTTTTGGAAATTGTGTCTCCTATTACCTCAACATTTTTATATATATTTATCAATTTTTAAGTATATTTTATGGTAACCTTTTATCAATGAGGTTTATAATGTAAATATGTCCTATTCTATAACTTTTTAAAGATATTTATTTTCTTGCCTTTGTGCAAATTAAAAAAAAAATTGTTTATTGATTTTACAGAGAGAAGGAGGGAAAGGGAGAGAAAGATACTGATGAGAGAGAACATCGACTGGCCGCCTTTTGCACGCCCCCCACTGGGGATCGGGCCCACAACCTGGGCATGTGCCCTGACCAGGAATTGAACCGGTGGCCTCTTAGTTTATGGGTCGACACTCAACCACTGACCCACACCAGCTAGGCCCTTTGTGCAAATTTTAAAACATCAAATATACCCATTTTATGGGGTATATCTTTTTTCAGGAGTTGTTGAATTTATCTCCTCATTTCTTTTATTTTTTTGGTATGTGCCCCTAGCGGGAACTGAACCCGGGACTCTGATCCACAGGAGGCCGATGCTCCAACTGCTGAGCCAAACCGGCCAGGCCTCCTCATTTCCTTTGAATAGATATGCTATTTCTTGTTCTCTCCAATCTTCATAAATAGTAAGTTATCTGATTACAAATTGAAATGTACATTTTGATGGCAGCAAACTGGAAAATAGGGAAAAGCACAATGGGAAAGGATAAAAATCACCTGTAATTCTACCACTCACAGGAAGCCGCTGCTTTCATTCTGGAGCTTTAGCTTCCAATCAGTCTTTATAAAATAAATACACACTTGTTTTTAGGAAAATGGTGTCAGAAATAACAGTCTTTGTAATCTGTTTGTATTTTTTGCAACATAATAATGTATGATAAACCCTATTGCGTTTTCTTAAATAGCCTCCTACAATGCTATTTTATTATCTGTATTGGCATAATTTCTTCAATTTTTTGACATATTGATGACAAACTTGTTTTCATAAACTAAGTAGCCTTTTTTCTACTTATTTTGCAAATTATCTACTTATATTCTTTTACAATTTTTCTACTGGAAAATTGTCAGTTTCTTATTGGTTTATATAAGTTTTTTTATATACTGGGGATGCTAACACTTTGACTTCCACATATTATTGCATTATTTTGCTATTTTTATTATTTCCCTTTAATTTTATATTTGATTTTTATATAGATAATATTTACATTTTTATGTAGTAAAAGTTTCCCCTTTTTGGTTTCTTTCTATTTGCTTAGAGATAGACCCTATTCCTAGGTCAAATACATACTGTCTGCATTTTTCTTCTTCTTTATCGTTACAATTTTACATTTAACCCTTAGTCTAGAATTTTAATTTTAGTTTATCTTATGAGGTAAGAATTGTAACTTGTTTGCCAAATTATTATCCAGTCTTTTCAGCACAGGTAACTGAATAGTTCATATAAACTATGTTTGAAATGCCACCTTTATCATTTATTATCTACATATATAGACTCACTATCTATGCACATGTGTGTATTTCTCTGGTCTTACTTCATAGTGCTGCTGATCACAGTTTCTTCTTTCCTGGTACTAGAGTTTTCAACTTATCATAGCTTCAGTTTCACCAATGATTAGGGAAATGTAAGGCAAAGCAACAATGAAATACAAGTTTTGCCCATTAATTTTGCAAAAGCTAAGGTTGATAATATCTATGCTGTTTAATATGTGGAGATAGGTACACTCTTGGCACTCCTTGTAGTAGTGTAAATCAGAGGCAATTTGGCATTACCTATAACAAATTTAATTTACTTACCTTTGACCATCAACCTTATTTCTAAGATTCTCTCCTGTATAACACATATACAAGTACACAAGAATATATGTATAGAATTGTTCGTTATAACATATTTGTAATGGCAACACAATTAGAAGCGACCTAATGTGTATGGATAAATTATGATATATTGTGCCATAGTTTCAAAATAAGGTAGACTTTCAGCTTCCAGTTATGATAAAATAGTTTGTATCAGACTAACCTTCATTCTAAGAACAACTACAATGCCTGGATTTTAAAATAAAGGTGAATGGTGGCATCAGAAAGTAATTAAGGCAGACAGGACGTAAGAAACCAAAACCCAGGAGAGAAGAGGGCCTCAGAGAAGGAACCCCACTATTCTTTTAAGGCAGTTTCCCTTTAAGGCATCTGCTGTTGAAGGAGATGAAGATACACTCTTATTTCAGTTTCTCAGTTTAGTATGCCATCTTTAAGTTGATGAGGATTTTGTTCAGCTTTGTTGAGGCATAGTTTACATTAAAAAGTTTGATAACCAGTATATCTTTTGCACTTTTATGAGCTTTAAGGAAATTTAGTGTATGACAATTGGTAATAGAATTCTATCATTCATAGACCATTAATTTTATGTCCATTCTTGTTTCTCATGTGTAGATGATGTGGATTCTTTATAGGAACATAAAGTTCTTTAAGACCCTTACATATGGTGCTTAGCATGGTCCTGTACATGACATGAACAGTAACTTTGAGACACAGAACTTTGATTGTTCAATCGGAAAATGTTAACTAATACAAAAAAAGTTTGCTGGTTGGATTTGTACACTAAAAATATCTTGACCTTTTCTCAATTCTATCTCAGGATGTAACAGTAGAATGAACCTCAGTGGCCGACCCTACAGACACATGGGAGTCCTTGGAACTTCAAAACTGTATGACATTCGGAAAACTATCTTTACCTTCACTCCACAGGTGGGTGGAATGAGCTTTATCATGTATAGAGAGGAATGGAAATAAAAGAGAAACATTACAAAAATAAAGTATTTACTGGAGTTTGGACAAGTGTCAGAGTTCCACAAGCCTTGTACATATTAAGTTGCTCAGTAAACATTTGTTGAGTTGGACTGAATTCAATTTCCAGCAAGTGATTTTGGCTGCCAAGAGTAGTCCTGGGTGTGACAGAAGTAGTGACTAGGAATTTTACTGATGTTTGTGTACTTTAAAAAGTACTCCTTACTTTTAAAAGTTAAGACTGTTGTCCGGCCGGTGTGGCTCAGTGGTTGTGCATCAACCCATGCACCAAGAGGTCGCTGGTTTGATTCCTGGTCGGGACACATGCCCAGGCTGTGAGCCCAATCCCCAATGGGGGCATGCAGGAGGTGGCCAATCGATGTTCTCTCTCATCGATGTTTCTATTTTTCCTTCTCCCTTCCTCTCTAAAATCAATAAAGGAAAATAAATTTTTAAAAAGTTGACTTATTTGTATTTATCCTTTATAAACAAAATATAGTCTTTTTCTTTCAGCTACTAAATTATGTGTTCTCTTTGTTAGGGGGAGGGGTCCTTTTCACAAAATTGGAGATCTTTGATATCCTCTTCTAAACAAAAATGTCAGTACTATTTTAGCCATGATTGTTACCCTGTTGTTTATTAGCCACATTACAATAGCAAGCTGGATTATTTGTGTATATGGGGAAGAGAAGTATTTTTTGGAAAGAAAGCTTAAGCTCTCTGTTTGTCATCTTACATCAGAATTACTGCAACAGAGATATAGACAAAAAATATTGGACCATAGATGATATTTCAGATCTTGCCATTTGTTAGCCATATGACTTGCTACTCCACTTAATGTCTCTTGGCCTTATTGTTATCTATTAAAAGAAGAAAAGCCCTTACTGGGTTGTCAAAGAATTAAATAAAATTATGTACTTGAAAACACTGTAAATTATAACACACTGTCAAGTGTCAAAATTATTACATGGATCAATGGACCACCAGCTGCTTTGGGAAGAATTAGAAATTAAATTTCAAGTTATTGTTGCCTTGTGACATCTTATGTACCCTTGTGAATATGCAATTACTTTAAAATATTACTTGATAGTTGTGAGAGTAAATTATTCTGAGCTGTTGTTTTATTTTTCTCAGTTTATAGACCAGCAACAGTTCTACTTAGCTCTGGACAACAATATGATAGTGGAAATGCTTAGAACAGACCTCTCTTACCTCTGTAGCCGCTGGAGGATGACAGGCCAGCCCACCATTACCTTCCCCATCTCACACACCATGCTTGGTAAGGTTGTATGAGGCCAGGAATGAATGTGGTGAATATTTTTTGAATAAGTCATGTGGTTAGTCCTTTAAAATCTTTGGGTCGCTAGAGAGCTCCTTCTTATCATTTATTCTTTCAGTAGTTATTGGCTTCTACTTTGTACCAGGCCATTTTCTAAGGACTGGGGGGATATATGAAATGAATAAGGCACATGAGGTTTCTATTCTCATGGAGTTTATGTTTTAGAATAAATGTGTAAAAAATAAACCAATACACAAGAATATTTCAGGTGATTTGAGAACTATAATTTTTAAATTTTAACAAATAAGTTGGTTGGAGGCTACTTTATATAATTGGTTTGTAGGTCAATTTTCAGAAACTTTATAAGTACAATTCATTTCAAAGACAGTAATACTACATTCTGCATCTGTCTTACTCCAGTGGAGCATCAAGATTTTATACATAAATTCCCAAACATCTCCCTCCAAGGCTTGTCTAACTGAAGCAATAAAATCTAGCAGGGAAAAGTGAAAAGGCTTTCAGTTTATCTTTCCTTTATTGTCTGGGTTTCCTGACATTACTTACTTGAAATTGGGTGATAGGCTGTAGTGTTCTCAGTTCGTGGAGGACAATCAGTGCTGAAGCATTGCTTCCTTTCTGTGTCTCTGTTGTTGTTTCCAACAGCTTGTTTGTACTGCCAAAGTACATCGAATTCCTTTTCATTTGAGAAGAATCCTTTGTCATAAATCATTCAAAGTTCGAACAGACTGTTAGGGATTTTACTGATATCTCTTAAAGTGCTTCAAAAGCACAGGAGTTGAAGAAGTAAGATAGTTCTTTTTGTCTTTCTTATTTATTTAAGACAATTAACAAGTGCCCATTTAGCAATTGCTATATTCCCAGAATTGCCTTTAGAAAGTGTAAAGTCTAATTTGGAGAGGCAAAGGTAATACACCAAAATAACAGAAAATAATTCAAGACAGTATGTAAAGAAGCACTAAACCATTAGATTAGTATTTTATAGTAAAGGTGATCAAGCTGTCAAAGAAAATTTCTTGACTGAAGTGGGACTTATTCAGGTTTTTCAGATGAGGACTATTTATATGGGAGGAGGAAGAGGGAAAGGTAGTTTAAGTGAGGAAAAAACGCCATGAGTGAGATCTGGAGGCAGGGATGACCTTGACTTGTGAGTGGACAGTGCAGAGGCCAACCTAAACAGAATGTACTTTGCATGTTAAAGTATAATTATCAACAAAATTAGATAAGTAAATTGGATCAGATTATGAAAAACCTTGAAAATAAGCACATATTTAAAACAGATTTTTCTCAGAAGTCTGAAACTAACGTCTTTGAACAAGTAATGACATGAAAGTGATGTTGATTTGGTGACAGTATATTCTGTAGTGAGGACAATCTGATATTAAGGAAACTAGTCTACGTACGAGGTGGGAAAGGAGGATGCGAGAGTCATTTTTAAACAACACCTGCAAGTCAGGTGTTAGCTAACTAGATATGAGATATGAATCAAGATATTGCCAAGATTTAGAGACTAGGTAAATAATGCTGCCATTGATAGAGGCAAAGAAATTCTATAGGAAGATGACAGTTGTAAAGGGACATGTTGAGTTTGTAGTTACAAAGAAATTTCAAACTAGAAATACCTAATACAGTCATATGCCACCTAGTACCATGTTGCAAATGGAAACAGTTAATATTGAGAGAATGTCCATTCTCATTAAATTAATCTATCAATTCAGAGCAGTTTCAAATAAAAATAAAAACACAAATGTATATGAACAAGTTGGATCTAAATTTCTTATGGCAGAGAAAATATACAAGAATACTCAGACTTTTTAAAAACTGAAAGCAGCCCTAACCAGTTTGGCTCAGCGGTAGAGCATCAGCCTGTGGTCCAGAGACACCCGGGTTCGGTTCCCGCTAAGGGCACGTACCTCGGTCGCGGTTTGTCCCCGGCCCTGGTTGAGTCGTGCGTGTGGCAGCCACTTAATGTGTCCCTTTTACGTCGATGTTTCTCTCTCTCTCTCCTTCTTTCTCCCTCCTGCTCTATCTAAACAAACAAACAAACAAACAAAAACCTGGAAAAGTGTCCTCGAGTGAGGATAAAAATAAATAAATAAATAAATAAATAAATAAATAAATAAATACTGAAACCAGCTCAGCCAGTGTGGCTTAGTAGATTGAGCCTTGTTCCATGGACTGAGAGGTCCCGGTTTGATTCCCGGACAGGGCACATGCCCAGGTTGTGGCCTTGATCCCCAGTAGGGGATGTGCAGGAGGCAGCCAGTCGATTTTTCTCTCTCATATTGATGTTTCTATCTCTCCTCTCTCTTTAAAAAATAAAATAAAATAAAATAAATAAAAATGTATTTTAAAAACTGAATACAATAAGAGCATATAGAGCCATCAAAATTAAAACATTCATAGATAGCAATGAAAATACATCAGTCTCCACCTTATCTACGGTTTTGCTTTCAATGGTTTCAGTTACCTGTAGTCATCCATGACCCAAAAATATTAAAAATTTCAGAAATAAATATTTTAAAGTTTGTTTTATCTTCACCTGATGATATGTTTATTGATTTTAGAGAGAGGGGAAAAGATAGATAGATAGATGATTGATAGATAGATAGATAGATAGATAGATAGATAGATAGGAACACCAATGTGAGAGAGAAACATCAATAGATTGCCTCCCATATGTGCCCTGACCTGGGATTTAACCCAAAACCTAGGTATGTGTCCTGATGGGGAATTGACCCCACAACGTTTTAGTGTATGGGACGAAACGCCAACCAACTGATCCATCCAGCCAGGGCAATAAATAATTCATAAGGTTTAAATTGTGCACCATTCTGAGTACTGTGATGAAATCGTAGGTTATCTTGCTTGGTCCTGCTTGGGACATGAATCATTCCTTTGTCCAGTGTATCGATGTTTTTTTTTTTATATGCTACCCACTCCTTAGTTACTTAGTAACCATCACAGTTATCAGATAATTGGAAAGTGAGACCACATTTACTGTATAGTTATAATTGTTTTATTTTATTATTAGTTACTGTTAATCTCTTAACTGCATAATTTACAAATTAGACTTTATCATATATATGTATGTATAAGAATAAAACCTGGTATATATAGGGTTTGACACTATATATAGGCATCTACTGGGGTCTTGGAAAATATTTCCTGCAGATAAAGGGGGACTACTGACTGTGGAGGCAAAAGAATATAATAAATATATTTAGTGAAATCATTTATTTAGGCCTGCTACTTTACATTTTATGCAAAATTAAATTCTGAATATATTGAAAAGCTTAGCAAAGAAATCTATAAAAATATGAGAAGAAAATATGGGAGAATGTTTTTATGATCTTAGACTGAAGAAAGCCATCCTTTGTAAGAAAGAGGAAAAATTGACAAATTTTAAAACATGAAAATTTAAATAAATCTTTTATATAAAAATGAACTATGGTTGAGGTTGAAAGAAAATAATGTAGGTAAAGGATTTGCCATACATATAATAGAAAAATGGTAATATTCACAAAATGTAAGTATGGAGCTCTTCAAAGTCGATTGAAAAAAAGATAAATTACTTCATAGAAACATGGGGAAAGGACATGAACAGGCAATTCATAAAAGACATAGAAATGGCCAGTATGTGCCTGAAACATGCTTGATCTTACTAGTAATACAATTAAAATGATGTCTTTTTAATGTATTAGATAAGCAAAGATTAAAAAGATTATTAATGTCTATTGTTGGCAAAGGTGTGGGGAAACAGTCACTTTCTATAATGATAGTAGAAATATAATTGACTTGATTTTTTTAGTGGGCAATTTGGCAATCTCTATAAAATATTTTGTGTTTCCTTTGTCCTAACAGTTCTACTTGTAAGATAATAGAATACATATATATATAGATATAGGTACAATGATCTACATCACTGTATGCTTATAATACATAAACAGTCTAAATGTCTGCTATGGAATTATTTTTAGCTTTTACAAAATATAAGTTAGAAAAAGTAGATCATGAAAGAATATGTGTAGTATGATCTCCTCCACATAAAGTCAGATAATTGTTAGTCTTCTAAATATTTTTATGCCTACACACATAAACCAAGGCTCATTAGATGACATAATATTACATAAAATATTTAACAGTGCTTGGCACGTAACATTCAAGGAATGGCTACTGTTACTATTGTCAGCATGCGGTAGCCAAGTGTTCTGCCATCAGACTCTGTGCTAAGTATTTATGATAAATAAGGTGTGCACTGTCTTTGAGGAACTCTGTTGGTCATCATTCCTTACCAATTGCCCATTCTACAGTATTGTTGGCTCTCAGATGAATTGTTGAAATGCAGGGTGGTCAATGAGGAGTGTCTCATTTATACCATCCTCACCAGACTATTGGTTCGAAATAATTAAAATATTCCCCTTATTTAGAAGTTTAAACCACAAAGATTGTTTTAAAATTCTCTTCAAGATGAAGATGGAACCAGCTTGAATTCAAGTATCCTGGCAGCACTCCGAAAAATGCAGGATGGCTATTTTGGTGGGGCAAGGTAAGTGACCTCTATATACTCTTTAGTTAAATGAAATGAAATTTGGAAGCTGAGTACAGTAATCATAGACTTGTTATGCCTTTCTGTGTATTGTTTTTTTTTTATAGCTGCATTTTTATATTTAATTTATTGGGGTGACATTGGTTCATAAGATTATATAGGTTTCAAGCGTACAATTGTATAATACATCATCTGTATATTTCATTGTGTGTTTAGCATCCAAAGTCAGATATCCTTCTATCATCATATATTTGGCCCCTTTACCCTTCACTGTCCCCCTTCCCCTCCGGTAATCACTGTACTGTTGTCTGTGCCTACCAGCTTTTGTTTATTTGTTGCTTTCAGTTTTATATCCCATATATGAGAGAAATCATATGGTTCTTGGCTCTCCCTGTCTGATTTATTTCACTTGGTATGATATACTCAAGGTCCATTGATGTTGTTGCAAATGCTAGTATTTCATCTTTCCTTATGACTTAGTAGTATTCTATTATACATGTACTATATCTTTCTTTAATCATCGACTGAAGGACACTTTGGTTGTTTCCATGTCATGGCAACAGTGAATAATACTGCAATGAACATAGGGGTGCATATATCTTTGTGAATAAATGTTTTCAAGTTTCTTAGGTAGATACCCAGGAGATGGAGTTGCTGGGTCATATGGTAACTATATTCTTAATGTTTTGAGGAACCTCCATACTGTTTTCTTTCTATCCTCACCTGAGGACATGCTTTTATTTATTTATTTATTTTAAATTTTATTTTTGTTACAGATGTTTCTCCTTTTTTACCCCATTGACCCCCTCCTCCCCATCCCCCCCCCCCCGCCCCATCCCTGGCTCTGTTGTCCATGTCCATCGGTTATGCATACACGCATATAAGTTCTGTGGTTTATCTCATCCCACCCCCCGCACCCCCCCTTCTGAGGGTTGTCAGTCTGCACCCTGCTTTCGTGTTTCTGGGTCTACCCTATTCCTCAGACTGTTATATTCATTATATCCCATATATAAGTGAGATCATGTGGTATTTGTCTTTTTCTGCTTGGCTTGTTTCACTTAGGATAATACTTTCCAAGTCCCTATGTCGTCTCAAAGGATAAGAGGTCTTTCTTTCTTACAGCTGCATAGTACTCCATTGTGTATAGGTACCACAGCTTTTTTATCCATTTGTCTACTGATGGACACTTGGGCTATTTCCAGATCTTAGTTATTGTAAATAGTGCTGCTATGAACATGGAGGTACATATATTCTTTCTGATTGGTGTTTCAGGCTTCTTAGGGTATATTCCTAGAAGCAGGATCACTGGGTCAAATGGAAGTTCAATTTTTAATTTTCTGAGGTAACACCATAGTGTTTTCCATAGTGGCTGCACCAGTCTGCATTCCCACCAGCAGTACACTACAGTCCCCTTTTCTCCACACCCTCACCAGCACTTGTTTGATGATTTGTTGATGGCAACCATTCTGACAGGTGTGAGGTGATACCTCATTATTGTTTTAATTTGCATCTCTTTGATGATTAGTGATGTTGAGCATTTCTTCATATGTCTCTTGGCCATTTGTATGTCCTGTTTGGAGAGGTGTCTATTTAGTTCCTCTGCCCATTTTTCAATTGGGTTCTTTGTCTTCCTTTTGTTGAGTTGTATGAGTACTCTATATATTTTGGAAATTAACCCCTTATCTGATGTATCATTGGCAATGATGTTCTCCCATATAGTGGGTTGCCTTACCATTTTGATGGTTATTTCTTTCGCTGTGCAGAAGCTTTTTGGTTTGATGTAGTCCCATGTGTTCATTTTTTCCTTTGTTTCTCTTGCCTTAGTTGATGTATCAGTGAAAATTCTGTTGAGTATGATGTCCGAAATTTTGTTGCCTACATTTTGTTCTAGAATTTTTATGGGTTCACGAGTCACATTTCAGTCTTTTATCCATTTTGAGTTTATTTTTGTGTACGGTGTAAGTTGATGGTCTAGTTTCATTTTTTTGCATGTAGCTGGAGGACATGCTTTTATTGATGAGAGAGAGGAACAGAGAAAATGAGAGAGAAAGAGAGAGAGAAGACTGATAAATTAACTGGTTGCCTCCTGCATGTGCCCCATCCAAGGATCAGGGAGGGAGAGAGAAGCATCAATTTGTTGTTCCACTTATTTATGCATTAATTGGGTGATTCTTACATGTGCTCTGACTGGGCATCGAACCTGCAACCTTGGTGTTTTGGGATGATGCTCTAACCAACTGATCTCCTTGGCCAGGGTCTTATTTTCATTTTTTAAATCATTTTTTAATTTTTCAATTACAGTTGACATGCAATATTATATTAGTTTCAGGTGTATGCCCCAGTGATTACACATTATATAACTTACTAAGTGATCATCCCAATAAATCACGTACCCATCTGACACCATACATAGTTATTGCAACATTACTGACTATATTCCCTATGCTGTACTTTACTTCCTCATGACTACTCTGTAACAACCACTTTGTACTTCTTAATCCATTTACCCCAGTCTATCATATTTATTCCATTTTTAAATAATTTTGAAAAGCACAGTTTTTGGGTTTTTTTGTATTTTGATTAGGTCCAGTTTATCAGTTTCATTTGTTTTTGTACTCTGTTTTTGGTGTCATTTCTAAGTTCTATCCCAGTCCAAAGTCTTGAAAAGTTTCCCCTATGTTTTCTTCTAAAAGTTTTATTGTTTTCTCCAGTGGGTATGGCTCAGTGGTTGAGCATCGACCCATGCACCAAGAGGTCACCGGTTTGATTCCTGGTCAGGGCACACGCCCAGGTTGTGGGACAGGTCCCCAGTGGGGGGTATGCAGGAGGCAGGCAATTGATGTTCTCTCTCATTGATGTTTTTATCTCTCCCTCTCCCTTCTTTTCTATCTAAAATCAATAAAGATTTTTTTTTTAAGTTTTACTGTTTTGACACTTAAAATGATGCCTATCATACATTTTAAAATTAAATTTATTGAGGTGATATGGTTAACAGTATTATATAAATCTCAGGTATACAACAATATGGTTCAATATCTGTAAACCCTACTGGGTGCTCACCACCAAAATTCTAGTTTCCTTTTGTAAGTTAATTTTTGGGCATGGTATATAGTGAGGTCTAAGTTGATCTTTTTACATGTAGATATAAATATGTTCCAGCACCATTTGTTGAACACAGTATCTTTTTGCCCAATCAACTGTCTTGGTACATTTGTCAAAATTAACTGACCATTGCCCTGGCCGGTTTTGCTCAGTGGTTAGCGTGTCGGCCCGCAGACCAGAGAGTCCCGGGTTCCATTCCCACTAAGGGCATGTACCTTGGTTGCAGTTTATCGTCAGTCCCGGTTGGGGTCGTGTGGGTGGCAACCAGTCTATGTGTCTTTCTCACATCGATGTTTCTCTCTCTCTCTTCCTTCCTGTCTCCCTCCTACTCTATCTGAAGATAAATGCAAAAATGTCCTTCGGTGAGAATAAAAGAAAAAATTAACTGACCATCAATGTTAGGGTTGTTTCTAAATAATCAATTCTGTTCCACTGATCTATATGCCCTTGCTGTGCCACTACCATACTGTGTTGATCACTGTAGCTTTATAGAGTTTTCTGTTTCCTGAATACGTTATGTTCTCTCTCTCCTCTTCCAGTGCTTTGTACATGTTATTCCCTCTGCCTAACCCAGTCTTATCTAGACAAGTCACACTTATTTTTCGGGTCTAAGCTCAAAAGATGCTTTGTCTAGAAAGCATTCCTTGATTTCAAAAGTCTGGGCCAGGTATTCCTCCTTAGTGCTCCAGATCATCCTGTAGTTCTCTTTCTCACTGCATCATCACCTTGTATGTCATGTGCCTGCTCACTTGCTGTAAGCTCCACAATGGCGAAAATCCTCTGTCAGCAGTTCTAGAGTTTCAGCTCCAGGGCTTGTACAGTGCTGGATGCCTCGGAGGCGATCCCTCCCTTCTCGTTGAAGACAGGAGGGCCCGAGTCCCCTTCTCCTTAGGGAAGACTCCTGCAGACCCCATTTCCTGCTGCAAACCAGAACACCGTGATAGAATAGAAGTCATGAGTGTATGTGAAGGCACCCGAGAGCGAACAAGGCCTTACAGGACTGTGGAGCCCAGAGGCAGGACAGAACGAGACCGACGAGGCTGTTCTCGTCTGAGGGCCTTGGCTGACCACACAAGAGTCCGCGGACAGACAGCCGCGCTCTTGAAGGGCGAAAGCGCCAGCCCCAGACCTCTGCACGCGGGAGCCCTCAGGAGGGGACCCCCAGACCCACGCTCGGGTGTTCGGCCCCACGGAGAAAGGCTCCTCACGGACAGGAAGGCTCCATCAGCCTTCGGGGCCAGCATCCAGTGACCCCGAGGTTGCGCTGGATGCAGGCCGTCCGGGACTCGGGTGCCTACCACCGGCCCAGGGCAGCATCCGCCCTCTGTGGGTGCAGATGAGAAAGCCCAGGCCTCACACCATCTCCATCCCAGTCTTGCAGCTACCAAGCCGGCCCCGGAGCCCGATCCAACCAGGCCGAGGAGCACAAAGGCACAATGAATGGAAAATCAGGAGAGACCACAGACCACGGACGCAGCCCCCGCGGAAAGGAGATGATAGAATTTCACAGAACTGCTTCCTGCGTTCAGGAAAACGCTCATTGGAAATACTCCTGAACACTACTTTTCAGAAGGTCCCAGGGAACATTCTGGAAACAAAAAACAGGGGCGAGGAGGAGGAGGCAGACGGAAAGAAGATGGCGCCTGCCGTGGTGGGTGGTCCTGAGCGGGAGCAGGAGTGGGTGCGCGCTGGGCTGGGGGGAGGGGCCTCAGAGACCTGGACGTGGCCATGGTGGGGGGCTGAGGACCTGGACATGGGGGAGGGGCTTGGTGACCGGGACATGGCCATGGGGGAAAGGGCTTGGGGCTTGGGGATCTGGACAAGGCAATGGTGTGGGGGAGGGGCTGGGGACCCAGACATGGCAACAGGGGAGGGGGGAGGGGCTCGAGGACCGGGATGTGGCAACGGCAGGGCTGGGGGGGCATGAAGGGGGCTCCAGGACCCGGATATGGCAACGGTTGGGGGAGGGGCTTGGGGACCAAGACATGGCAATAGGGGATGGGGGAAGGGTTGGAGAGCCCGGATATGGCAACAGCTGGGCTGGGGGTACAGGATGAGGGCTCCAGGACCCAGTCACAGCAACATCTGGGCTAGGGGGGTAGGGGGGAGCTCGAGGACCCAGACACAGCAATGGCTGGGCTAGGGGGGCATGCTGGGGGGGTTCGAGGACTTGGACATGTCAACGGCCGGGCTTGGGAGTCATGAAGGGGGCTCAAGGACCCGGATATGGCAACAGCTGGGCTGGGGGGGCATGATGGGAGCTCGAGGACCCGGATGTGGCAACGGCTGGGCTTGCGGGCATGAAGGGGGCTCGAGGACCCGGATGTGGCAACAGCTGGGCTGGGGGGCATGATGGAGGCTCGAGGACCCGGATGTGGCAACGGCTGGGCTGGGGGGGAGGCATGATGGAGGCTCGAAGACCCGGATGTGGCAACGGCTGGGCTGGGGGGGCATGATGGGAGCTCGAGGACCCGGATGTGGCAACGGCTGGGCTGGCGGGGCATGATGGCGGTTCGAAGACCCGGATGTGGCAACGGCTGGGCTGGCAGGGCATGATGGCGGCTCGAGGACCTGGATGTGGCAACGGCTAGGCTGGGTGGTTATGCGGGAAGCTCGAGGACCCGGACACAGTAACAGCTGAACTGGGGAGCGTGCCTGGGGGTCTCGAGGACTCGGACGTGGCAATGGCTGGGCTGGCCTTGGGGGGCGAGTCAGGGGCTCGAGGACCCGGATATGGCAACGGTTGGGTGGCCAGGGCGTAGCCAAGGCAACCGTTGTTGGTGTGCTTGGGCAGCTGTGGCGGCGCAGGCCGAGGCGGCAGCAGACCATTTCCCGTGAGTGTCCGGGTGACGACCCACCCAACCCACCCGTGGAGTCCGGGAAGAGGTGTGGGCTTCCTGAGGTAGCCGACCAGCGAAGGGGCGGGTGCGCATTGGGCAGCGCCCTGTGTGCCCACAGCCATGAGCCGACGCAGCCCCAGGGCGCCACCTCCTGCGCCCTCTGAAGGCCCAGCACCCCCTCCTGCACCCTCCGACGGCCCGGTGCACCCTCCTGCGCCCTCCGATGGCCCAGCACCCCTTCCTGCACCCTCCGACGGCCCAGCGCCCCCTCCTGCACCCTCCGACCGCCCGGAAGATGCAGCTGTGCCCAGTGCTGACCTTGCCTCTCTGTTTGAGTGTCCTGTGTGCTTTGGGTCCGTCTTACCGCCCATCTTCCAGTGCTACAGCGGCCACCTCCTCTGCAACAGTTGTCGTCCGAGGGTGACCTGCTGCCCGACCTGCCGGGGCCCGTTGGGACACATCCCCAACCTAGCCATGGACAGGGTGGCCGACTCCGTGCTGTTCCCGTGCCAATACGCCTACAACGGCTGCACGGCCACCATGCAGCTCACCGGCAAAGCCGCCCACGAGGAACTGTGCGACTTCCGGCCCTACCGCTGCCCGTGCCCCGGCATTGTCTGTACCTGGCGAGGCCCCCTGCATACCATGTCGGCCCATTTAAACAAGCATGAAGTCATCACGTCCATGCAGGGGGCAGAGGTCGTGTTCCTGGCCTCCTACGTGCACCTTTCCGGCGCCCTGGACTGGGTGATGGTGCAGTCCTGCCACGGAGGTCACTTCATGACGGTCCTGGGGAAAAGGGAGAACTACCAGGGCTACCAGCAGTTTTTCTCTGTAGTTCAATTCATCGGAGCCCCCGGCCAGGCCCAGCAGTTCACCTACCAGCTGAAGCTGGCCAAGCACAGGCGGTACTTGGTGTGGGAAGCCCCGCCTCTGTCCCTGCTCGAGGACCCGGAGGAGGCCTTCAGGAGGAGTGACTGCTTGATTTTTGATGCTGGCACTGTGCAGCACTTCACCGAAGGCGGCAACCTGAGCATGAAGATCACCATCTCCAAGTGCTGAGAGAACAACAGAGCACTTTTGGGCCGGGGGGGGGGGGGGAGGACACCACGGTCAATAAAATAAGAGCTGTTACAAGGAAACACTTGTGTGGGTGACACTGATATGTATACAAACACGTCAACGGTAAACTGCTGAATAGACATGTACACACACATTCAAGACGGGCACCTCTTGTATTAAGAAAGGAAGTAGGGCAAAATAATTCTCAATTTGTGTTTGTTGTAGCTTGAGGGTACTGTTGAAAAACAGTGGAGTTTTTGGTTTTGGTTGTTGTTGCTTTTGGTTGCATGTATGTGTGTCTGAGATTTTCTTTCTTTAACAGACAAGCCATGCTGAGTGGTCTTAGACCACTGCTTTCCCCTCTATTTTAAATTAAATTCATTGGGATGACATTGGTTAGTAAGATTATACAGGATTCAAATGTACAATTCTAATTCTACAAAAATAAACATTTAAAAAAACAATAAATATAAATATGTATCAAAAGTGAAATTAAAACATCACTGGGTGAGTTTAATGAAAAATAAAGCTAAGCTAAAGAGAGTGAATTGGAAGATAGATCAGAAAAAAAATATTCAGAAGGAAATACAGAGAGAAAAAGAGATGTAATATAGAAAATAATGTGTCAGAGGTGTAAGGGTTACAGAGAAAATGTCTAAAAGAGGTTGTAACCAAATCTTTATAAAGTAGACCAAGAATAGGTCAGGAACAGCATTTAAAGAAATACTAACAGCTCTGGCTGGTGTGGCTCAGATGGTTGGAGCATCATCCTGTATTTCAGTAAAGGTTGTGGTTCAATCCCTGGTCTGGGCACTTGCAGGAGGGAACTGATCAAGGTTTTTCTCTCACATCAATGTTTCTCTCTCTCTCTTTCTCTCTCTCTCCCCCTCCCCCCCCCTCTCTCTCAAATAATTTTGTATATATTCAAAGTGGTTTTTAAAAATACAATAAAAATCACACCCGTGAACATCATGGTAAAATTACTAAAACCCAAAGATAAAGCAAAATATCAAAAGAAGCAAGAGAAAGAAGCATATATACATTTTTTAGCTGATTTCCCATTAGAAATAATAGAAGTGAGTCAGCAGTGATATGATACCCTAAACATATTTTAAGAAGAATGACTGATAACCTACAATTCTAGATCTAGTAAAAATGTCCCTCAGAAATGAAGGTGAAATAAACACAGTTATTCACAGCAGATACAAACTAAAGGGAAGTTAAAGGGTGCTATTGCAGCAGAAGGAAAATTTTCAAGACAGAGGCCTGAAAACAAAAAAGAAGAGAAAAGAAAAGGGTAAACATTGGGGAATCTAAATAAATATTGACTGTAAAACAACAACAATGACAATGTCATGTATGGTTTAAATTATTTGGGTAATTAAACTATAAAACAGCAATAGCATATTGTCAGCCGGGGAAAATGGAATTAAAGTGTTCTAAGGCCTTTGCACTGTATAGAAAGAGGTGAAAGAACTAACTTATCTCAAACCATAATAAGTCAAGAATTCATGTTGTAATCTTTAGAATATACACAAAAACAATCATAAATAATGTAGAACTACAAAGTTAACAAAGGGTAAAAAATGAGACAAAAAAATCAAAAAGAAGGTAATAAGGAGAGAAAAGGTGCAAAGCAGGCAGGACAAGTAGAATGCAAAGAGTTTGATGGTAAATTTAAGGCAAGTATATAATTAATTACACTCAATGAAAATTGATTAAATGTGCCAGTTAGAAGAGATGGACTGTATTGAAAAAGAAAGTGATATCTGTTTACAAGAGATGTATTTAAAATGTAGAGGTTAAAAATTTAAAAGATGGAAGACATACCAGGCAAATGGCATCCAGAAGAAAGTAGCAATATTAATGTCAAGCAATATAGACTTTAAGGTAAAAAGCATTTCTAGAGATAAAGAGGGGCACTTTATAATAATAAAAGGTACAATTCAACAAGAAGATATAATCATTCGAAATCTGTATGTACCTAATAACATACTTTCAAAATATATAAATCAAAAATTCCAGGAATTACAGAAGACATTAGTAAATACATAGTCATCGTGGGAGATTTTTAACACAAATATCTCAGCAACTGACATACACATAGGGAACAGACTGATGAATACCCAAGGGGAGTGGGGGAGACTAGGTAAAAAAGTTGAAGGGATAAAGAAGTATATATTGGTAGTTATAAGATAGTCACAGGGATATAAGGCACCTCATAAGGAATCTAGTCAATACTATTTTAATGACTATATATGGTATCAAATGTGTACTAGACTTATTGGGGTGATTACTTCATAAGTTATATACATGTCTAATCACTAGGTTCTGCTCCTAAAACATAATATTGTATAACAACTGTAATTGAAAAATAATTTAGTAATACTTTAAAAACAAAATATTTTTGCCCTGGCCAGTGTGGCTCATTCATTGGGCATAGTCCCATGCACTAAAGGGTTGCTGGTTCAATTCCTGGTCACGGCACATGCCTGGGTTGAGGGCTCAATCCCAGGTAGGGGGTGTGCAGGAGGCAACTGATCGATGTTTCACCCTCAGACATGGATGTTTTTCTGTCTCTTCCTCTCTCTCTAAAAATCAATAAAAACAGTTTTCACAAAAGCTAAGTGAAATAAGCCAATCAGAGAAAGACAGATATCACATGATCTCACTTATCTGTGGAATATAATGAACAAGGTGGGCTGGTGAACCAAATAGACCCAGAGACATAGAAAGGAGTATGGTTCAGACTGACAAACCTCAGTGTGTGTGTGTGTGTGTGTGTGTTGGGGGGTGGGGATGGATGAGAAGAACCAAAGAACTTATATGCATGTATGCATAACCAATGGACATAGACAACAATGCTAAGGGGATGGGGGAGGGTGGGATGGGGAGGAGGGGGTCTAGGGGGGAAAAGGAGAAACATCTATAACAAAAATAAATTAATAAAAATTGGAGGAAATAAAGAAATCTTTCATAAGGCTATAGCTGCCATCAGGACGATGTGTGGTTTATTTCACAAGAGCAGGGCTAGTTTAACACCACATTCAAAGAATAAAGGGGGAAAATCAAATGATTATTTCAATAGATGCAGGAAAACTATGTGATACTCTTAGTAACTAGAACTAGAAAACTTTAAAAATGATAAACATTGTCTTTTAAAAAACAACAAAACCCACAGCAAACACACCTAAATTGAAATGATAGAAGATTTTCCCTCTGAGACTAGGACGAGGACGAGGATAGGTGCTATCACTGCTTTGGTCAACATTGTCCTGAAGGTTCAAGCCAATACAGTAATGCAAGGGAAACAGTGATACAGGCCCAGGTTGGTTTTCTCATCAAGCATTCTGGGAGACATAGATTATCACGCAGGATTTTTATGAGGAAGTGCTTTTGCGCTCCACATATGTGCAATGGAAAAAAAAATCAACCTCCAAAAAGCCCTAGCCAAATTCATAGATCTGGAACTGGTATGGCCCTTCAGAGGTTTCTGGACTAGGGGGAAAGGGGCAAACCTAAATTTACACTCCATCATTGATCAGTCATTGGACGAGGGATGCCAGTTTTGGGTGAGACAGTTTTCTTCAACCAAACAAATTCAGACAAGGCCTGTCAACTGAGCCCTGTCTGCTAGCAGCACTCCCAGCAGCTGAGGGAATTGAATGGGGACTTGGGCGATGGACCACAGCATTAACTGCAGACATTTAAAATAGCTTCGCACTGGGGAAAAGGGAGAAACATCTGTAATAAAAATAAATTAATTAATTTAAAAAAATAAATAAAAATAAAAATTATTTACAAAATAAAGAAATAAAATAAAAAAGAGAAATCTGAAGCAGATATAGCAAACTGTTAGTATTATTTCAATATTAGTGCATACTTAAATATGTGTTATATTTTTTCTATATCTGTATATGTTTGAAATATTTTCAAAATTTTAAAAATAAATAAAAAAAAAAGAAAATGGCTTCACACATATAAAATACCTAAAATAAATCTAATGAAAGGTGGATGAGTTCTCCACAGAAAATTAAAGAAAACCTCAATAAACGAAGGTATATACCGCCATACTGGAAGACTCAATATTATAAATATAGAAGTTCTTCTAAATTGACTTGTAGGTTCAATACAATCAAAATTAAATTCCCAGAAGGGTTTTCCTCTTCATTTTATTTTATTGTGGCAAGAATACTTAACATGAAATCTACCCTCCTAAAACTTTCCTGGGACAAACCACAACCGAGGTACGTGCCTTTAGTGGGAACCAAACCCGGGTCTCTCTGGACCGCAGGCCAATGCTCTCATCGCTGAGCCAAATCGGCCAGGGCTGGATTTGACTATTTTAGATAATTCATAGAAGTGTAATCATGCAGTATTAGTCTTTCTGTGACTGGCTTATTTTGCTTAGCATAATGTTCTCAAGGGTCATCCTTGTCACACAGAGCAGAATTTACTTTTTTAAGGCTGAATAGTATTACCACATTTTCTTTATCTATTTAAGTATCAGTGGATATTTAGATTGTTTCCACATCTTGGCTAGTGTGAATAATGCGGCAATACACATGAGAGCACAAATATCTCTTTGGGATACTGGTTTTAAACAAACGCCCAGAAGTAGAATGACTGAATCGTATGGTAGTTCTATTTTTAATTTTGAAGGAATGTCCATATTGCTTTCCACAGCAGCTGCACAACTTTACATTCCCACCAACAGTGTAAAAGGGTTCCAATGCTTCCATATCCTTATCAATACTTGTCTGTTTTTAATAGTAGCCACCCTGACACGTGTGAGGTAGTGTCTCATTCGTGACTTGATTTGCATTTCCATGATGATTGAACATTTATTCATATTCATGTTGACCATTTATGCCTTCTTTGGAGAAAAGTCTTTTCAAGTCCTTAGCCCGTTTTTTAAACATTTATAGAATTTATTTGGGAGACATTGGTTAATAAAATTACATAGATTTCAAGTGTACAGTTGTACAATGCCTCATCTGTATGTTGCATTGTGTTCACCATCCAAAGTCAAATCTCCTTCTGTCATCATATACTTGATCCCCTTAACCCTTCACTCTGCCCTTATCCCCTTTCCCTCTGGTAGCCACCATGCTGTTGTCTGTGTCTATGAGTTTTTGTTTGTTTGTCTTGTTTGTTTATTATTTGTTGCTTTCAGTTTTATATCCCACACATGAGTGAAATAATATGATTCTTAACTTTTTCTGTTTGACTTATTTTGCTTAGCATGATATTCTTTCTGTGTATCTTTAACAACAATCTCATCTTATTCAGAAAAGCTAAAGTTTGATAGATTGAATGAAGGAATTTAATGTCAAAGAGAAACATTAGAATTTTTCCTCATCCTGATCTTTGCCTACATCTTAACAATCCAATCAACAAGCAAACTTATTCTTTTAAAAACAAATGAGGGGGCACCCTGGCCAGTTTGGCTCAGCAGTTAGAGCGTCGGCCTGCGGTCCAGAGAGACCCGGTTCGGTTCCCGCTAAGGGCACGTACCTCAGTTGCAGTTTGTCCCCGGCCCTGGTTGGGTTGTGCGGGTGGCAGCTACTCGATGTGTCCCTTTCACATCGATGTTTCTCTCTCTCTCTCTCTCTCTCTCTCTCTCTCCCTCCCACTCTATCTGAACAAAATATCAAAAAATGTCCTCAGGTGAGGATAAAAACAAACAAACAAACAAATGAGGGGGGAGTTACTGGACTATTCAATTGTGGCTACTTTTCTTTTCCTTTTCCCCTAAGTTTTAGTTTGAAAAAATTTCAAGCTACGGAAGTCATACTGAAAATCTCTCCCCCTTCCCTTCTTTCCACTCCTACCTCCCTTTCTTCTTCCTTGCCCTCCTCTCTCTGCCACACACATATATATGCATGCATACCTACACACATAGAGAGATTTTTTTTTGCTGAACTATGTGATAGTTAGCCAGAAACATCACAACTCTTCTACCCTAAACACTTCAGTTTCTGTCTTCTAAGAACAAGAGTATTTTCACATATAACTGCAATGTAATCATCACACTCAGAAAATTTATTGCTATTATTTTTATTATACTATTGTTTAATATAGAACTCATATTCCCATAGTTCTCCCCCCCACTTCAGGATCCAATCAAATGTCACACATTGGCATTTAGTTATTATATCTCCTTGATGTCTTTTTCTTTATTTGAGGGCAAGAGAGAGAAATACTGATTTGTTGTCTCACTTATTGATGCATTCATTGGTTGATTCTTGTATGTGCCCTGACCGGGATCAAACCCACAACCTTGGTATATCACAAGAATGCTGTAACCAATTGAGCTACCCGGCCAGGGCAATATGTTTTTTTTTATCCTCACCCGAGGACACCTTTCCATTTTTTGTTCAGATAGAGTGGGAGGGAGGCAGAGAGAAAGAGAGAGAGAGAGAGAGAAACATCAACATGAAAAGGACACATCGAGTGGCTGCCACCTGCACGACCCAACCAGGGCCGGGGACAAACTGCAACCGAGGTACGTGCCCTTAGCAGGAACCGAACCCGGGTCTCTCTGGACCGCAGGCCAACGCTCTAACCACTGAACCAAACTGGCCAGGGCGTGATATGTTTTAATGTAGAACAATTTCCTAGTTTTTTGTTAATCTTTCATTACAGTTTTGAAGAAGGAAGGTCAGTTATTTTGCAGAGTGCCTCTCAATTTGGTTAAAGTGGTGGCATCTGTCAGATGTTCCCATGTCCTTTGTCCAACAGTGTTTCAGCAAATGGTCTTACCTTCCATTGACAATCAATTATTATTATTTTTTTATCCTCACCTGAGGACATTTTTAAAATTTTTTGTTCAGATAGAGCGGGAAGAAGAGAGAGAGAGAAACATTGACGTGGAAGGGACACATCGAGTGGCTGCCATGCGCACGACCCAATCAGGGCCGAGAACAAACTGCAACCGAGGTACATGCCCTTAGCGGGAACCGAACCCGGGTCTCTCTGGACTGCAGGCCGACACTCTAACCGCTGAGCCACAGCAGCTGGGCTGGAGCCTTTCTTTTAAAAACATCTCTCCTCTACCCCTTTTATTTTATAGTTTTAGTGTCAGCATTGATTCATGGCTTTTTATTTTGTTCATTTTGTCATGCTCTATTCCTGTCATTTTTTATTTTAATGTTCAAACTACAAGATCTGGCCATCGGGAGCCCCTTCAAACTGGCTTCTTTTAAATATCAGGACTATTGACTTTCCCTTTGGGCTTTGCAATTGGCTTTATAAGTAGGGGAGGATATGGTTTACAATCTACTATAATTTATAGAGTTTTCAAATACCATCTTTCATTTTCAAAATGGTCTTTTTGAGTATTTTAAAATGGTGTGATGGATTTGTGATACTTTTTCTTCCTTCTGCCCTAGCTTCTGTGGTAGCCAATAGAAATTTTGGCCAAATGTTTGGCATAGTTATGAACAGAGCAACAGAGCAGTGAAAGAAAGCAAAACTGCTTGGGTGGATTGTGAACTAGCTCATAATTGTATTTTTTATTAATGCAGTACCCTACCTTACAATGCACCATGCCTAGGAATGCTGTAAAATTTTACTTTTACAAAAGTTATACTAATGGCCCTGGCCGGTTTGGCTCAGCAGTTAGAACATTGGCCTGTGGAACAGAGAGTCCTGGGTTCGGTTCACGCTAAGGTCACATACCTCGGTTGCACTCTGTCCCTGGCCCCGGTTGGGGTCATGTGCGTGGCAACCACTCGATGTGTCTCTCATGTCGATGTGTCTCTCTCTCTCTCTTCACCCCTGTCTCCCTCCCGCTCTATCTGTAGATAAATGCAAAAATGTCCTCGGGTGAGGATTAAAAAAATTTATACTAATGTATAAACATTAGTAATCACCCAACACAACATTCTGGGTATGCTTTTTCACTAAATTGTATTGTTTTAGAAATCATTTTCTCTGATTTTCTGTTTTCTATTTACCCTCTAATTGTCAGGGTTCAAACAGGTAAATTGTCAGAGTTTTTGACAACATCTTGCTGCACACATTTGAGCTTCATGGACCCTGAACTTGAAAGTAAGCTGTACAATGAAGATTACAATGACAGCTATAGTGAGCTAGAATCTTGTGACTGGATGAATGTCTATGATTCAACCAGTAATGGTAAGGAGGCTTCATAAAGGTACTGGCCTTGCTGGATAAGAATACAAAGTATTGTTGAGTATCTTGCTTAATATATCTCACTCCTATTTAATACTCCTACTTTTTGTTTGGCTTTACTTTTCATTCTTCTACTTACTTTTGGTTTCTGGACTAATATTCCTGTTGTGATTGTGGAGTATGGAGTTGGACTATCCCTTACTAAGTAAGGTTAGGGAAGAGTTCTCTGCTGTGCATATAAAATGGCTAGTGATTTCAAAATGACAGGAAGCAGTGAAGAATGAGATATTTAATCAAGTACATGGTAGGAAAACTATACATATACACTACTGCTTTTTGACATTAAAACACAAACTTTTAAATTAAATTAGAATGCTTTTTATATATAATATTAAATGGGCACTTCAGAATCTCTTGGGAGGACTGCATAGTTTGAAAAAAAGAAACCAAAAACCTATTCGGTATGCATGTTGCTTTTATGTTGCAAACTAGACAAATAAAGCACAACAAAGTCTAATTGGTTGTTAGGAATACTAAGATGACATAGTGAGAAAACATCATGGGGGTATATATTAAAAAGAGCTGAAAAGTACCCTAAAGTGTTAAAAGACTCACCTAGGCAGGGCAAGCATTACAGTACTTGAATCCCAAGATAAAAGGGACAATAGGAGCAAATTCTTCTTCCAGCTATCTAAAACATGGTTTACCTGCTTTCATTGTCTGGGTATTTAACTGTTAGCCTATATAATAAGGCAGTCAATTTCTTTATCTTAAGAGTGGTGTGTTGGAGAAAAGAAAAAATAAATAAATCAGCTTTCCTTGATGCAGTAGCAAGCATAATCTTGTATACAATAGACGAACATAGCAGTCAGAGGGAATATTTTCTTATTTGGGCTCAGCAAAAGTCATGATATCTAGCTTGGCATAAGGTGAACTATTTTGAAAATCAGACAAGAATGATCATAGATTGAGGTTGTTTGTTATTCCATGGGTAATTGTGATTTTTATCTGTAGCACTCATTCTCTTACATTAATTTCTAAAACATATTTTTAATGATATGTGTTACTGAATTTGATATTATGCATCTGAGTCACTTTTTCCTCTCTAGACTTACTCATCCGTGGTTTCACAATGGATGTGTCTATTGCTTGCCAGCCCTTCCATGAGGAGAGCACTTTTCTCCATATACAATGTTATATTTGTTATATTCATTTCAAGTCCCTATTCTTTATAATTCTCCACCCAAGAATCTAGATTGTATTCAAGGCTGTAATATTTGTGATTAGGATATCACTGAGTATGAGATCTATTCTTACAGTTTTGCTTAGTCACATCAGAGCACAGAAAGACATCTTAAGAGATCACCAAAGATGATAAAAAACCAGTTGATACCTGACTGACCTTGTAGACTTCAGTATTGATCCAAATACTGTGCTTTTCAAATTATAAATGTTGTGAATGTTCATGTAAAGTCTGAGATGTTAAGCATCCACAGGGTATACATGTATTTTTGTTTCCGTTCTCCATAGTGAGAGATAATGTTATAGTAGGTATGTGGAAGAGGGGGAGCCAAGACCATAGGGACCATATCTGCCTTCTTCACCACTGAAACCTCAGCATCTAGTATACCTCCTGCTACATCGTAGGCAATAAATATTTGGTAAATAAATGAATGAGGTGACTAAAAAGACAAATGTGTGGCCAGTAGTCCTTTCAACAGTAATGCTACACAGATTGGTTTTTTGTTAGCAGTTGTGGAATCTGTTTTCAGCTAGGCTCAATATTTAGTGGAAGATTTTTGCCCTTTCCCACAAAAGTCTCATCATACTAGTGATACTAAAAGGGCCCTGTTCTACTCCTTTTCCATTATCACTGTCACCACCACTATCATCATATGCTTGCATATGAAATGCTTGTACCATCTGTCTTATATTAACCTCATACTGCTTCCAAGAGCCCTAATATTGTCTCAGAAAAGTTGAAGAACAACTGGGTCCTGGTAAATGACCCTAGTTTTTAAATGGCAAAGCCATGAAATAACGTAATGATTGCATATTTCCCCCACCCCCATGAGCTAAAACAACCTACTTCTGGTGCTATGTTGTGGTCACAGGATCCAGTCATTCAGTTTGGTGAGTTTGATTGTGATATACCTAAAATGTTCCCTTTTTTCTTTTCACCCTCCCCATACTAACCCTGCAGCTCACTGTGGTGATGAAGTCGCTCGTTATTTAGATCACCTTTTGGCGCACACTGCTCCCCATCCTAAACCAGCCCCTTCCTCACAGAAGGGAGGGCTAGATCGGTTCCGAGCTGCTGTGCAAACAACCTGCGATTTAATGTCCTTGGTGACCAAGGCCACGGAGCTGCAAGTACAGAGTGAGTAATGCCAGTACTCACTGGAGTCAGTCACAGGATGACGTGAATCCCAGGATGGGGGGTGTGTCATTTATTACAGTATAAACAGGAACTTTGTTTTGTTCACCGCTTTATCCCCAGCATCTTGGACAGTACTTAGAACATATTAGACACTCAAATACTTGTAAAATTAATGAATTAGGTGTAGTTTTGCTGTAGATAGTGCTATGTAGTCTAGTTTAACCAGTTACATAATGAGAAGAGACCAAATAAGAGACATGGAACATACTCAGTTTTAACATAAAAGTATTAAAATGGTGAAAAGTGTTTTCTTTTGTTTTGGGTATAATTTTATTTAAAGAGAAAGCATTGCCAAGCTATTATAAGAGTGCCTTGCAATGGAGAAAGAGATTTTCTCCGTTAAGGAAACTACATCTGGTTACCTTAGGCTGTAAGTTTTATAGTCAGTTGTTCTAGGAGTGTAGAGCTGTGTTTGTCGGCTACAGTACCCATTCTTCAACAGCTTTGCCATGCACCTCTCCATGACCACTACCCTCCTTCAGGAGTATTTGTGGTGGAAGATACCTTCTAGATACCAAGAGTAGTCATGGTCCCCAAGAGTGTTCAACACCTCTATGGTAGCTCCATGTGAAGGGACTGAAGGACTTAAATACTAACATTTACAGATGATGACAATGAAAGAGATGCATGTTCTTATTGTCTAAAACTTTATTGATCGTTACTAACCAAAGATTGGAGAATCATTTAACATTTAGAATAAGGGAAAGCTTAGTATTCCCTTCAAGTATGCTTCCTTGACAAAGGGCTTATGTGAAGAAATAAAGTTTATTAAGTCATACTTTTAGATTATGAATCATGAAACTTGAGCTTAATGTCCAGCTCTGCTACTTACTTGTTTGAACAGTTATTTGAGCTCCATATCTTTATTTTTGTATCTTTAAAATGGCAAAAATGCCAAGAGAGTCTCTCATTAGAGGTTATGGTAAGTATTTCAACAATGGACTGTAAGTGAAAATTTTAAGAATATCTTAAAGGTGGTCAGCTAGTCTTGATACATTTTTGATTCCCTATATAGAGTCACCCATTTATCTATTCTCAAGAAAATCTAACTGCTAGCAGCCAGATATTCTCCTAGGAAAGTCTAGAAATATAAAATATAACTATGTACTATGCTATAAAAGCATCAATGATAGTATCATTCTGGTTACATTTTTAGACTTTAATATCAGCTGATGCTACAATTCTAGACATTCCATTAAAAAATGTTTCATGTTTGAACATTCTTTAAATTATCTAATATTTATATTTCTTTCCTTTGGTGTTACCCAGAAAGGATAAACTTCTATAAAGAACCAAACATATGTAACTTCATTGTTGAGATCAACTGTGCATTTTTGTTAGTCTCCTAATTATGTAAACTTTATCATAAATGTCAACCTTTTGCAGATGTTCACATGTATCTTCCTACAAAGATATTTCAGGCTTCCCGGACTTCATTCAACTTACTTGACTCACCTCACCCCCTACAAGAGGACCAGGTAAACTTGCACATGAGGTATTTCTATCAGCTTTTTGCAAAACTGCCGTCATTATGGAAAATAATAGAAGCATCCATTATGGTTTCTGATAGTAACTGCTGGTAGGCAAAATGCTATCCTGGTGAAGATACATGACCTTTTCAGTTCACTTTTAAAATTAGGAAATTTTTCTAGCCAGACTTTACAAGAACTAGATTGCTATATTATACACCTTGAAGGTTTCATTGTTTTTGGTTTACTTTTCATCAAAATTTAGCAAATTTTTATGGGAAAAGTTTAGAGATGAAAAGGTCAACACTCTAGGGCATTATTTACATTGAGCACTTGTGGACTTAATTTTTTTTTATCTTTTCTTAAACTAAAGGTTCCATCGGTTCGTGTAGAAGTACATCTTCCTAGAGACCAGTCTGGGGAGGTGGACTTCAAAGCACTGGTTTTACAGTTAAAGGAGACATCCAGCTTTCAGGAGCAAGCTGATATCCTCTACATGCTATACACTATGAGGTAAATGATAGGTATTATCAATATACTTTAATGTTCATCTGGAGAGGGAAAATGGTTTAGTAAATATAGCATAAATTTGGAATCTTACTGATCTGGATTTGAATAGTTTTGCAACCTACCCACTTTGTAACTTCAAAGCCTCAATTGTCTTCATTTATAAAAGTTGGATTATACCTCACAGAGTTGTAAATATTAAACAAGATATAATATCTGCAAAGTCTCTAATACAGTATCTTGTACATAGTGACCAATAAAGTAACTATTATTATCATTATTATGGTTATTTTAAGCCTTCATTATTTGGTATAATCTATAGATAAATATATTGTTAACTCAAAAGAAGCAGAATGGACACAGCCCCGAATTTTGGTTTAGATGTTGAGACTGATGATGCCACATACATACCAAAAGTGTGTGAAATGTTTATTCCTCATATAATGAGACTTTCTCTGAAAGAGAAGAACAGGTTCCTAAGTTGGTCCCCAAAAAGCTTGAGTGAGCAGGGGAAGGAACTGGATTCAGGATTGTATTATGATTAGGAGGTGAGACTGAGGCTGAGATGAGAGTCCCTAAAGGGGGCAACAGTTACCCTCTCGTCCACCTTGAATCATTTTGAAGAAAATATCAGACATTTTAATATTTTATTTCTAAGTATTTTAGTAATATTTCTAAAAGACAAGGAATCTCTTAAACATAACCGCAAGGAAACTTCTATTTTCAGACAAGATACAGTACATGCATTTCTTTTGGTTCTTCCTAAGTAGAGGAGGACACTATTTATAATGCAACCACAACAGTGTATTGAAAAGTAGACAGAAGAAGACACATTATCTAAGGGCCTCAGGATCTGAGGAATGACAATGTGGTTTTCTTTGTTGCTTCATATATCCTGCAGTGGGTACTGAAGAAGCCAGCAACTTGAAAATGATTGCACAGACAACAAAGGACTCTAAGGAACAATACAAATGAATAGACAAAACAGAAACAGACTCATAGATATAGAGAACAGTCTGGTGGTTGTCAGATGGGAGGGGAACTGTGGGGACTGGAGGGCTGGGTGAAAAGGTTAAAGGATTGAGAAGTACAGATTGGTAGCACAGAATAGTCACGGGGATGTAAAGTGCAGGACAGGGAATATAGTCAATCATATTGTAAACCTATGTATGGTGCCAGGTGGGTACTAGACTTGTTGGGGGAAATCACTTGATATGTTATTATATAAATGTCTAACCACTATGTTGTTCACCTTAAACTTATGTATGTCAACCGTAACTGAAAAATTTAAAGACATTTTTGAAAAGAAAAACCTTTTGTTTTTAGACAAAGGACTAGGAAAGGGGCAACCTAGCAAGACACAACTTTTAGACAACAACCACTTAACTCTAGCCAAGCACCACAGAAAAATCTTCCAGCCCCACCCCTGTCAACAAAGGCTGAGTGAGAAGCCCACACTTCCACTCTTGCCCAACTGGAACAAGGCAGGCACTGTTCTACCTTCTCCACTGTTAGGATACTGTCAAAGAAGGCCAACTAGGGATCTGGAACTTTCATCCACTCCAGGTACTAACCAAGTCCCCATGGGCCATCTCACTCCAAAGCCCATGCTACTTCCATCACATTATGATGTTTAATAAGTGACAGAGACAGCTGCAAAGCTCACCAGCACCAAAGTCAAATTTTTACATATCCAATTGTTTTAGAAGTAATACAAACATATTTTTAGCTATTTAGTATGCTTTGTGTACTCCTCAAAATCCACCCCACATCTGCTAGCAAGAGATAGGCCCTGGTCCAGGAGCACCCCAACTCCTACTGCCATTCAGAACTCCAATCTATTGATAAACATTTGGGTCGTTTTCAGTCATTCAGTCACATGCATATATCATTTCTCATGTATGGAATTTATCCTACAGATATGGCAGAAGTAGAATTGCTAAATCAAATTCTTTTTACGTATATAAATGTATCAATTTTTTGTTATATGCCTTCTGGTGTATAGTTCATAGTTAAAAAGTCCTCTTTCTCCAAAATTATAAAATAGTTCTCCCATATTTTTTCTAGTACCTTTATTTATTTTCAATTTTTATTCATTTATTTTTGTTACAAATGTTTCTCCATTTTCTCCCCTAGACACCCTCCTCCCCATCCTGCCCCCAACCCCCCCAGCATAGTTGTCTGTGTCCATTGGTTACGTATACATGCATATAAGTTCTGTGGTTTATCTCATCCATCCTATTTTTTTTAAATATGTTTTTATGGATTTTTTTAGAGAGAGAGGAGGGGAGAGAGAGAGAGAGATAGAAACATCGATGTGAGAGACAAACATCGATTGGCTGCCTCCTGCATGCCTCCCACTGGGGATTGAGCCCACAACCCAGGCATATGTCCTGAATGGGAATCGAACTGGGACCTCTCAGTCCATGGGAGGATACTCAATCCACTGAGCCACACCGGCTGGGCAGTAATACCTTTATTTTTAAATATTTGATACATTTGGAATTCTGTGATGGATCCAACATTTTTTTTCAGATAGCTACTTGATTGTCTTAACATCATTCAATAAATAATCCACTTTATCATATTTTAAATTCCTAACTTCACAATCCTTTATATGTCTTTTATGGTACTTCACAGCTGATTTGTGTTATAGTAATTTTTAAAACAATACCATATATGTATCCTTTAAAAATAAGCGCGCATCTTTGTTATTTCTTCATTAATTCCCTAGTGGCTATTTTATGAACTTTCAATTGTTAAATTGAATCTTCGACTTTATTTTCAGCACCATTGAAGCCCATGAAGAGGGTAAAAGAATGCATTTTGTGAAAACACAGCTGAAACCGAAACTATTCTTGTCTAGGTATTTGACTTCCAGGGATGACTACTAATCAGAGTTTTACAAGGATTCTTACTTAATAACAACATTCATTTTCTATTGAGAGAGACCTATCAACACCAGGCATATCCATTATAACACTGACAACTTCATGTACAATTAATGTAGGCCCCTCTTTCACATTCCAGAGGACCTGACTGGGACACTGGATTGTATGATGACGGGAGTGCAACAGTCAGAGAGCTGCTTACTGAACTATATGGCAAAGTTGGAGACATCCGTCACTGGGGCCTGATCCGGTACATTTCTGGAATCTTAAGGAAGAAGGTAGAAGCACTGGATGAGGTACTATAAATTCTTCTTCAGTTGACACCAAATCCAAATAGAGGACTTTTTTAAAAACTGGTTTCCGTAATTATTTTTAAAGCAACCACAGCCTCTAATCATTTGAGGTCTTGTCTTTCCCACATAAAGTTTCTAATATTCAGTTAGCTTTCTGTTTGTGAACATCAAATATACAATACTGAAGCATATCGACTGTAGACTTATAAACTATAAGCATTTGAGATCTTAAGAATGAATTTACCTTAGGAGATAAAATACCTCATTGTTCCCTCAGAGAATTCCCTCTTTTCTAATCTTCATGGTGTTTCCTGAGAAAGAGAGTTTGGTATATCATTAAATTAAGGAGGAGCAAAAGCTTCTAGGCAGGAAAGGGGTAATTTTTATGAAAATGTGAGGTGTTGTGGAAAGGATAACGATGTTTTGCTGCCTCTCCTTAGGCCTGCACAGACCTTCTCTCCCACCAGAAACATTTGACAGTGGGACTCCCTCCAGAACCTCGAGAGAAAACTATCTCTGCGTGAGTATGGTTTTTAGTTGAGTTTGGTCACGTTTCTCTTAGTCATTAAGGAGCTGTGTGAACCGACCCCAATTCTCTTGCCCAAATCTGTCAATGGATAATAATGTCCTATATGTGTGAGCTTCTCAGCATAAGATTGTTGATAATAATAGGGCAGAGTAAATGAAAAAGGAAACGCACAGTGAGTAACACTCAGATGTATTTTGCTTTTTTCTGGTTTGATGATTTTCAACTGGAATTAGCGCCCACACAAAAAAGTCAGCTATTCTTTGGACTTTGTTCCAGGCCTCTCTCCTTGGCTTATAGACGGCTGATTTCTCCCTATGCCTCTTTATGTTTCTTTCCTCTACGTGGGTGTCTCTGTGTCCAGATTTTCCATTTATATAAAGGCACCACTCTTATGGGACTAGGGCCCACACAATAACCTTTGCCAAATAAGGTCACACTCTGAGGTACTAGGGGTTAAATTTCAACATATGAACTTTTGGGGGACACAGTTTAACCCATAACACCTTGCTGCTGGCAAACAAAACCTTTTATCACAAATCAGATTAATTTTGTGACTACAAGCATACCTTGTAGATATTGCGATTCAGTTCCAGACCACCGCAATAAAGCAAATATAGCAATAAAGTGAGCCACACGAAAGTTTTGATTTCTTAGTGCATATAAAGGTTATGTTTACACTATGCTGTAGTCTAGTGAATGTCCAATGTTATTATGTCTAAAAATTTACGTACTTTAATTTTAAAAATACTTTATTATTTACAAATGCTAACCACATCTGAACCTTTAGTGAGTCGTAATCTTTTTGCTGGTAGAGGGTCTTGCCTCAATGTTGATAAAAATTCAGTGTCTGCAAAGAACGATAAAGTGAAGTATGTTATAACGAGGTATGCCTGTACTACAGGCAGTCCCAAAGAAGGAGATGGCATGGTCCATGCCCCGTGCCTCCGGAGTGCTTAGTGTCAACAGGAGAGTCAGAAGTGTGTGTGTGTGTGTGTGTGTGTGTGTGTAAACTGATGAAACTATAGAAAATCAATATAACTCGATAAGGTATGATTATAAAGTAATAAAATGGCTTCCAAAATGCACAATTTAAATTTAGTTTATTCCTTTTTAGCCATAATAGTTACTTGTCAAATGTTAAAAATTAACCATGAAAGACTAATCTGGAAGGGCACCATAAAATTTTATAGGGCCAAGGCACTCTAGGTTTATATAGGAGACAGCAGAGCTCTTTTGAGTTGATATGGGCCAGAGTGGTTCGGGGAGGCAGTGAATTCTGAAGATTGAAATAACCAGCATTGCTACTGGGAGGAGCTCCCCCCCCCTCCAGTAATTTAGGCTTCAGTAGTTGCATAATTTTGTCTTTCTTTACTGTCTTCTCCCTCAGACCTCTGCCCTATGAAGTGCTCACTGAGCTGATAGATGAAGCCAGTGAAGGGGACATGAGCATTTCAATCCTGACACAGGTGAGCAGAGTCCTGATTGCTATTTTAAAGTTTGTTTTCAGTGGATCTAGGACTTTACCAAAAAATAGGCCCATGGGGCCTGGGCCATAATTTTTGTCTATATCCATTCCATGCACAGGAAATAATGGTATATCTAGCCATGTACATGCGAACTCAGCCTGGCCTATTTGCTGAAATGTTTCGACTGCGAATTGGTCTGATCATACAAGTTATGGCAACAGAACTGGCCCACTCCCTTCGATGCTCAGGTATTCAATTTAGTAATTATTTTAGGCAGAATTCACTGTTGAGTTTGGTATCAGGAGGGGAAAGAAAGCTAAAATATTTTTTATGAGTAACACAAAAGCTGCATATAGCAACCTTGTTCCCAGGGTAGTCAATCTCTGTACAAGAGACTGATATTATGACAAATATAATTAGTTCTGTAACTTCAAAACTCCACCTCTTGGGGGCTCTGCACTCCAAATGACTACATTCTTCCTAATTCCTGGCATACATGGAACCTGAGTGTGAAAGACTGGGTTAGATGCTGATTAGTCAGTGTAGCTTCTGGACACCAGATTAAGTCACCATATCAGTTTGACCATAGTGCCAGTATTCTGTCCATTCAACATCGAGACTGAATAAAGGAAGGCAATATTTCTGCTAATATTTATGTGACAAGACTCTCTTTGAAGCTGTAGAGCAGAATTGTATAAAATGTGAAGGGGGAAAAGGGGACCGCATGGCATGACTTTTTTTCCCATTGGTATTTGTTTTATTTCAACAAGAATGGCAAGAAATAGAGATTGTATACAAAAACAAAATCACAGTGGCTAAATTCAATTTTACCCATTTTTTTTTAGTTAAATGACCTTAAAAGGCTTTAAATTGAGCTGTTAACAAGTACCTAAATTTATTGGTTTGAGTCTAACCTAAATTGCATGAGATAATTTATATTTAAATAACTCTTTAAAGGAAGAGAGCTAATGATTATTTTATAATTATCATATGCCACACATTGTGCTTTTTGCTTTATATTTACATACATTATCTCATTTAATGTTTACAACAACCCTCTGGAGAAGGTATATTTGTTCCACTTCTACTGATAAGGAAACAAACTCAGAGAGGTTAAACAATTTGCTCAAAGTTACATAGCTAGTAAGTAGTGGAAATTGAGTCCAAGTCTGCCTAATTCCAAATGATTTCTAGTTTAGCACATTGATACAGATTACAGGTATTATATATGTGTATTCTCTAGCTATAGTATCAAGGGGGGTTTTATGAGGATCTGATTATTCAATAATAGACCTCAATGAGGGACAAACCTCCAAACATTTTTCACTTTTCCTTAATTGCCTGCTAAGATCTTTTTTTCCTGTGGATTCGTCAAAACCACGATTATTTATTTCTTAGAGGATAAAGTTAAGATCCCTGGGCCTGATAGTCAAGATCTTCTACAGTCTGGCCTCTGCCTCCCTACTTCAACAGTATTTCCCACTAATTTAATCAACCCTCATTTGACACTTAGTATAGCTATGTTTTATTATTGTTTATCTTGTTTAGATTTCAAGTCTCTCCCAAATAATTGGTCAGCTTCTCAAGGTATAACAGGTACCATGTCATACCTGTTAGTACTAACATTACTTAAAAATCATTACCCACATGTAGTAAACTCTTAATAAGTGTCTGATGCTGATAAACAAGTTTAAGTTATCTTCTCTATATTTAAAATTTCATGGATTCATACTTCTTCTCTTTTAAGTCTCTGTATTTCCAGGCTGACAGATTTTGATTATTTTAGTCTATCTGCATATACACATTCATTGCCTTTCTCTGATTGGTTCCAGTTCCATTGTTCTCCTTTCATTCTTCCCACCTTCAAATAAGGATCCTACTGAGTACCCTAATGGTGTGGAGGGGGGTGAGAAAGAAATCAGGGACTGGGTTAATCCATAAACTGAATAGTCCTTAAATTATTATAAATCTACTATAGTCTTAATATCTAGGCAGTATGGTGCTAGATGTTTGTTTTATTTTATTGTTCCAATCAAGTGACTCAGAAATTCTAAGCAAGAAAGAAATAGAGAAAAATAGGGTGGGCATGGCAGGCCAATTAGAAATATCTCTGCCCTAACATTTCTGCTGACTAGCTGAGGAAGCCACAGATGGCCTGATGAACCTTAGTCCTTCAGCCATGAAGAACCTCCTGCATCACATTCTCAGTGGCAAGGAGTTTGGAGTAGAACGAAGCGGTAAGGTTGAATAACTGCACTTTCATTTCAGAGCGTTTAAATGTCTCATTGATTTTTAAATGTTTTTCTTTTATCAGAGGAACCTTTACCCCCAAATAGATAGAACCCTAATATATGAAACAGTTAAAAGCAAAGCTGTCTTCTGGAACAAGATTTGGAAGCCACTGTATGTCTCCATTTTTTTTTTTTCTTTAAATGATAATATCAACTAAGTAGACTGCTATCATGTTTTGTTTTGAACTGTTTTATCCATTCCCTTAAATTATCCTAAATTGAAGTCTCTACTTTAGGACAACAAACAACCCATGTAATAATCTAAATCTTTCTTGTGTTCCAGTTGGCAATAATTCAGTAGCACTTAATGTTGTGTGTGTGCATGCACACATGTGTAGCTGCTACAGTACATCTGATGGATCCTTTGCCTTTTGGGGCCCACTACAAATTAATCTTTCACCTGCACTTGGTGGTTTGGCAGTGGGATTTGGTGTTGAATACCTAAACCATCAAAGCAGATGAGAAAGGTTACCTCCTGTGCTCAACTTTTAGGCTTAGGATAGATAAATATATAATGTCAGATGGATGGATACCAGAACTTAGACTAGTAAAAGAAAGTTTTAAAGCAGTGCTCCTCAACCTTACTATGCACCTGGAGAACTTGCTAAAATGCAGACTTTGATTCTGGATCAAAGGTCAGGAGTGAGGCCTAAGATTCTACTAAGAAGCACCTAGGTGATGCTGATGTTGCTGGTCCATGGGCCACACTTTGAATAGCAAGGTTATAGTTGTTATTGTTTTAATTACCATAAAAGAAAGAGATGCATCAAAGTCTTTTACATGTGGTAGAGAAAAAAATTGAACTTGATTATCTTCTTAATCTTTAATCTGTCATGCTATATAGTGCGTCCCATTGATTCAAATATCAGCCCTGCCATTTCTATCCATGAGGTTGGTGCTGTTGGAGCAACCAAAACTGAACGAACTGGGATCATGCAGTTAAAAAGTGAGATAAAGCAGGTAAGATAATGCTTAGCCCGTGTGGCTCAGTGGTTGAACGTCAACCCATGCACCAAGAGGTTGCCAGTTTGATTCCTGGTCAGGGCACATGCCCAGGTTGTGGGCCCAATCTCCAGTGGGGGACATGCAGGAGGAGGCTAATCAATATGTCTCTCTCACATGGATGTTTCTCTCTCTCTCTCTCCCGCCACCTCTCACTCTATCTGAAGATAAATGGAAAAATATCCTCGGGTGAGGATTAAAAAAACAACACAACAAATAGTTAAACTGATGTTGGTAAATAATTCTTGTTTTGATTGAAAGTGATTGGTGAAACGTTTTATAGTTGTTTATAGTCACACAGTATTACTTACAAGTCCGTTATATATTTAGAACTTGAAGTCCATATTCTCAGCTACATTAATATACCCAACTATATCATTTAATTCTTTTTTTACACATTCACTACCTATAGGACTTCAAGAAAGCCAAAATCATTAGGACTGTATTTTAGATTATGCAGAGTCATAAATTTTCATTATTTTCTTATTTCTAAATATTGATTTCTATTGTCACCTGTCTGTCAAGTATTTTTTATTGTTCTAAACCTTTTTCTCTACCACTCACTAATGTCCTGTTTTCTTATGGTGAAATATATTTCAGGTAGTTGACTTTGTTTTACTCTTTACTGTGACTTCTGGGAGTAAGGTGATTGCATCAGGTTTTTAAATGATAAACATGCCGGCTAGTTACTTGAATAGTCTGTAATTTTACTCTACTAATACCTTTAAAATGCTATTAGTGGTTGCTTTGCCTCATGTCTTTTAAACTTGTATTTTCTCAATTTTTTTTTTTATAGTCCAGTGGTGGTCACACTCTGGGTATAGACTTGATGTCACCGTCTTTTCTGGTAATGGCTGTTCTCTTGTACTATATACCATTTAAAGTGTTTTGAATATACTGTTATGTAAATCATGGCATACACCGATTGAGTGAAAAGAAAAATAAAATGAATTAAGACCTGAAATAAATATAAATTAAGTTTATGTATAAAGGTGAAATCATTTCATCTTTCCCAAAAAGACAAGAAAGGGAGTTCAACTCCAACCTTTTTTCCGTTTCAGAAAACAAAATTGAATTTTATAAGTATTTCTTAAGTATCTATTTATTCAGTTATTCTTCAAGTAATAATTAGTTGCATGTCTACTATGCACCAGGCAGTGTACTAGACAGCATCAGCATTCCCTGGGAACTTGCTCGAAATGTAAAGTCTTGGTCCCCACCCTAGGCCTGAAAGTCTGGGGGGAGGCCCAGTAGTCTGTGTTTTAATAATCCTTCTAGGTGATTCTGATGCACTTTTAATTTTGAAAAACACTGGGGTAGCTATTCTGATTATTGATTCATGTGCTAAATAGTAAATGAGTGCCAATTTCATGCCAGACACTGGAAATATAGTAGTGAACTTTTCTTGGTTTAAATCAACAATTCATACTGACCTATAATTTCAGAAGCAAGGAAACAAAAAAAAAGAAAAAAACTATTGGAAACAATATTGATATTTTGTGGGGGGTCTTAACCAAATGCCCTGTAATAAATTAGTATAGTAAGATTTGGCCAAGTCTGTCATATGCACATCAATAAAAGAGGACTGAAGCACGCAGGAGAAGTTAATCTAGAAACTCAAAACTACTGCTACTTGGTTTTGGAAAATAGTCTGAGTACCCTTTGTGGGTTCACCCCACTATCAGCAGCCTAGGATCTTGATGGTAGAGACAAAGACAATGAAGATAAATGGCAGATCATCTACTTAGTACATTAATGTGATAGTCACTGGCCAATAAATGTCTTAGGGCACTTTTCTGTTTTACTTAGCAATGGTTGGTGATATAAGCATTTGGCCCAAATTAAAATGTGTTTTTTTCTCAGAAAATATTTCTATGTTTTTTCTTTTATGTTTATTTCTGAAACTAAACAGTCAAAGAACCACTTTCCCCAATGTATTTCCTTCATATCATTTTCAAAGTTCATCATGTTGCAGCATGAGCCAGTACTTCATTCCCTTGTGTTGGTGAATAATATCTCATGTCAATACATGCCACATTTTATTTATCCAATCGTCATTTGATAGACAACTGGGCTGTTTCCGTTTTTTTATTTGTTTGTTTTTGTTATTAGGAGTAATGCTGCTATGAACCTTTATGTACAAGTTTTTGTGTGGACATATGTATTCATTTCTCTTGCATATATACCTAGGAATAGAAGTGCTGGGTTATTTGATAACTGTGTTTATCATTCTGAGGAATTGCCATTGTTTTCCAAAGTAGCTGCACCATTTTACATTCCTACCAGCAATGTTTGACGGTTCCAATATTTTCATATCCTCACCAACCCTTGTTATTTTTTGTCTTTTTTATTCTAGCCATTTTAGTGGGTGTGGAGTGGTACCTCATTGTGGTTTTGATTTGCATTTCCCTGTTGGTTGATGATATTAAGTCTCTATTCATGTGCCTATTGGCTGTTTATCTTCTTTGGAGAAATTTCCATTCAGATCACTTCCCCAATTTGTTAATTGGGGTATTTGTCATTTTATTGTTGAGTTGTAAAGGTTCTTTATGTATTCTGGATACAAATTCCTTATCAGATATGTGATTGGAAAATAGTTTCTTCCATTCTATGGGTTGTCTTTTCACTTTCATTTCTTTTTCTCCCTCTAGAGCAGTGGTTCTCAACCTTCCTAATGCTGCGACCCTTTAATACAGTTCCTCGTGTTGTGTTGACCCTCAATCATAAAATTATTTTTGTTGCTACTTCATAACTATAATTTTGCTACTGTTATGTCTTAGGTGACCCCTGTGAAAGGGTTGTTCAACCCCCAAAGGGGTCACAACCCACAGGTTGAGAATCGCTGCTCTAGAGAATATAAACTACTGAATTACTTTTTTGATAATGTCATTTGGAGAACAGAAGTTTTTAATTTTGATGAAGTCAAATTTACGTATTTTTTCTTTTAGTGTCATATCTAAGAAGGTTTTGCCAAACCCAAGGTCACAAAGACTTATTCTTATTTTTTAAAAAAAGAGTTTTATATATTTTAGCTCTTAAAATTATGTCTATGATTATGTTGGGGATCCCTAAGACCACCCCCAAGTTTTATGATTCACTAAGAGGACTCACAGGACTCAGCATATGGTCATACTCACAGCTATGATTTATTGCAGCAAAAGGATACAAAGCAAAATCAGCAAAGGGAAAAGGTGAATTGGACAAAATCCAGGGAAAACAGGCACCCGTTTCCAGAGTACTCTCCCATTAGAGTCACACAGGATGTGCTTAATTCCCCCAGCAAATGAGTTGTGACAACATCTATGCAATATTGCCAACCAGGGAAGCTCATTAAAGACTCAGCAGCCAGGATTTTTATTGGGGGCTGCTCACATAAACAGCCTCTGTCTGCCACATACCAAAATTCCAGACTCCCACAGGAAAAGCAAGTGTTCAAACAGAAACCATAATGTTTGCACAAACAGTTTAGGCACAGTAAAGCCACTGTTATCAATTCTGGGAATGGTGGGAGCCCTCCCCAAATCCAGGTTTCCAAATGCCAACCAGGGGTCAATCTTGTAAGCAGGCCTTTCCAAGAATAGCACTTCTGTCCTGCTATGGTAACTCTTTTCTGCACAACAACCCATTTAGACTTAAATTTTTGTGTATGATGTGAGGTAGGGGGTCCAGCTTCATTCTTTTGCATGTAAATACGAAGTTTTCCCAGCACATTTCTTGAAAAAACAAAAACAAAAACAACTATCTTTACCCCCATTTAATTTTCTTGGCACCCTTGTTGAAAATTAACTGACAAATTCCGAATTCCCAGTTCATTGATCTACATGACACAATCTTGATTATTGTAGCTTTGTAGTACATTTTGAAATAGGAAATTGTAAATCCTCCAACTTTGCTTTTCTTTTTAAAGATTATATTAACTATCATGGATCCCTTGAATTTCCATTTTTAAAAAAAACTTTATTCTTACTGTTGACACTATTACAGATGTCCACATTCTCCCTCCCCCACATAAGCTTATTAGTTTCTACAAATAGCCCAGTTGGGATTTTGATAAAGATTGTGTTTGATCTGCAGACCAATTTTGAGAGTATTGCTATCTTAACAGGGTTAACTGATCCATGGACATAGGATGTTTTTCCCATTTATTGAGGTCTTTAATTTCTTTCAACACATTTTGTGTTTTCGGTGTATATGTTCTACAATTATTTTGTTAAATTTATTCCTAAATATTTTATTCCTTTTTACGCTATTTTTAATGGGATTGTTTTTTATTTCATTTTCAGATTGATGCCTGCTACTGTTTAGAAATACAATAGATTTTTTAATATTTTATTTTTGTATTAAAATATTCTTTTAATGTTGACATTATTGCAGTACTCCCCCTTCCCACCTCTTTGTATAATGATTTTTTATCATTCAACTTTACTCAACTTATTTATTACTTCTAATTGTTTTGTAGTGAATTTCTTATATATAAGATCATGTCATCTGCAAGTAGAGACAGTTTTACCTCTTCCTTTCTATTTTGGATGACTTTTATTTCTTTTATTGCTTAATAGCCAAGGCTAGAACCTCCAGTACAATACTGAATAAAAGTAGCAACAGTGAACATCTTTGTTTTGATCTTAGGGGGGAAGATGGTCCATCTCCAACCATTCACTATGTCAGCTATGGATACCCTTTATTAGAATGAAGAGGTTCCCCTCTGTTTCTGGTTTGTTGAGGTTTTTATCATGAAAGGGTGTTAGATTTTATTAAATGCTTTCTCTTAATGTATTAGGATGAGTTGGTTTTTATCCTTTATTCTTATTCTATTAATATAATGTATTACCTTAAGTGATGTCCAGATGTTAAAATAACCGTGAATTCCCGGAATAAATCCTATTTCGTCATGGTGCATAAATCTGTTTATATGTTGCTGAATTTGGTTTGCTAGTGTTTTGTTGAGGATTTTTGCATGTGTTTTTTTTTTTTGTTTTTTTTTTTTGGTACTTGCCCCTAGCGGGAACCGAACCCCGAACTCTCTGGTCCGCAGGCTGACGCTCCAACCGCTGAGCCAAACCGGGCCAAGGCTGCATGTGTTTTTATAAGGGATATTGATCTGTAGTTTTTTTTGTAATGTTCTTGTCTGATTTTGGTATAAAGGATGAGGACCGTATAACCTTCCTCTTCTTCTTTAGGAAGAGTTTGTGAAAAACTGATATTAGAATTAATCTGTGAACCCATCTGTGGCTGGGCTTTACCTATGTGAAAAGTTTTGTAATTACTTATTTGATCTCTTTGTTATTGATCTATTCAGATTTCTGTTTCTCCTTGAATCAGTTTGGGTAATTTGTGTCTTTTTGGGAATTTGTCTATTTCATCTAAGTTATATAATTTGTTAACAAATGGCTATTGATGTTATGTCCTTATAATCACTTTTATTTCTTTAAGGTTGGAAGTGATGTCCCCTATCTCTATCCTGATTTTAATACATTGAATCTCTGCTGTTTTAATTTTTTTTTTTGGGGGGGGTCCTATCTAGCTAAAGATTTGTCAATTTTGTTGATATATATTTTCAAAGAAGCATTTTGGTTTCACAGATTTTCTCTATTTTTCTATTCACTATTTTAGTTTTTTCTGCTATAATATTTATTATTTTCTTTCTTCTCCTTGCTTTTTGTTTAATTTGCTCTTCTTTTTTTATTGTCTTAAGGTGAAAGGTTTAGTTCTTGATTTGAGAGCTTTCTTTTTTAATATAAACATTCATAACATAAGTTTTTCTTTAAGTACTGTTTTAACTGCATCCAGTAAGTTTTGGTATGCTGTATTTTCATTTTCATTCATCTTAGAGTGTTTTCTAATATTCCCTGTGATTTATTTCTTAATCTACTGGTTATATAAAGTTATGTTTTCAAATTTTCATGTATTTATCGATTTTCTTCCCAAATTTCTTTCTGTTATTGGTTTCTAATTTGATGTTGTAGTCAGAGAACATACTTTCTCTGGTTTCAATTCTTTTATTTATTTCTTTGTACCAAAATGTTCAGTATTTATTTGTGCCCAAGGCACCCATCCTTTTTTTTTTTTTAAAGCTTACCTTTAGTGTTGAATGTATTATAGATGTCCCTTTTTTTCCCATTGACCTTCTCCTCCTCCCCAGTCCCGCCCTCCTCCTTGCCTTCCCCACACTATTGTCTGTGTCCATTGGTTATGCATATATGCATAGAAGATCTTTGATTTATCTCATCCCGCCTTCCCTTCCCCCTTCCCTTTGAGGTTCATCAGTCTAACAACAAATTTGTACTTCTTAATTCCTTCATCTTTTTCACCCATCTCCCCAGCCCCTTCCCATCTGGCAAGCAACAAAAAGTTCTCTGTATCTATGAGTCTGTTTCTGTTCTGCTTGCTCACTTTGTTTGTAGATTCGATTGTTGATAGATAAGTATTAATTGCCATTTTAGTGTTCATATTTTTTATCTTCTTCTTCTTCTTCAAGAAGACCCATCAACATTTCATATAATACTGCTTTTGTGGTGATGAACTCCTTTAGCTTTTTCTTGTCTGGGACACTCTTTGTACGTCTATCGATTCTAAATGATAGCTTCGCAGGATAGGGTAATCTTGGTAGTAGGTCGTTGCTTTTCATCACCTTGAATTTCTCTTGCCACTCCTTTCTGGCCTGCAAAGTTTCTTTTGAGAAATCAGCTGACAGTCATATGGGGGCTCCTTTGTAGGTGACAAACTGCTTTTCTCTTGCTGCTTTTAAGATTCTCTCTTTGTCTTTAACCTTCGGCATTTTGATGATGATGTGTCTTGGTGTGGACCTCTTGGGGTTCATCTTGTTTGGGACTCTGTGCTTCCTGGACTTGTATGTCAGTTTCCTTTATCAAGTTAGGGAAGTTTTCTGTCATTATTGTTTCAAATAGGTTTTCAATTTCTTGTTCTCTCTCTTCTCCTTTTGGCACCCCTATAATGCAAATGTTGGTACACTAGAAGTTGTCCCAGAGGCTCCTGACACTATCCTCACTTTTTTGGATTCTTTTTTTTTTTTTTGCTGATTAGATTGGGTGTTTTTTGCTTCCTTATATTCAAAATTGATGGTTTGCTTCTTGGCTTTACCTATCCTACTATCAATTCTCTGTAAATTATTCTTTATTTCAGTTAGTGTATCCTTTATTTCTCACTGGTCCTTTTTGATGTTGTTGATGTTCTCACTAAGTTCCTTGGAATTCTCCTTAAGTTCCTTGAAGTTCTGAGTAAGTTCCTTGAGCGTCCTTATAACCAGTGTTTTGAACTCTGCATCTGATTGCTTATCTTTGTTTTGTTTAGTTCTTTTCCTGGAGTTTTGTTCTCTTCTTTCATTTGGGACACGTTTCTTTGTCTCCTCATTTTGGCTCCTTCCCTGTGTTTGTTTTTATGTATTAGGTAGAGTTGCTATGTCTCCTAGGCTTCACAGGGTGGCCTATTATTGTAGGTGTCCTGTTGGGTCTAGTGGCAGAGCCTCCCTGATCACCCCTGCTGGGCCCTCAAGGTGCACCCCTAGTGTGGACTGTACACCCTTCTGTTGTAATTGAGTCTTGATTGCTATTGGCACATCAATGGGAGGGATTTACTCAGGCTGATCAGTTGCCAGGACTGGCTGTACCCACTGACCACTGACCTCTGACTACCTTGGAGGATCAGCTGTATAGGGGCCACCACACAGAGCAAGACTTACTTCAGCAGGGCTCTGGTACCCACTGAGTCCATTCCTTGAGTGTGTCACTTGTGGAGGTGATTGGGTGGTGGTGTTTTGCTGTGGTTTGAAGCTGTCCACTGGGTGTGCTGGCTCTGGAGCAAAGTCAGCCTCTCCCTGTGTCCTACCCAGGACCACCAGGCATAAGCTACAAAGTGATCTGCCGATGGCTGCTGCTTGTGCTGGGCTTTGAGGTACCCAGGCAAAGCCAAGTTGTGAACCAAGGTTGGCTGTTTCTAGTGCCAGGCCTGGGGCCACTTAACGAGAGGTATGGGACTTGCTGTGACCAGGTGCTGCTTGTTTGAGAGATTTTAGGAAAATCTGAAGCAGGATCCAAGACAGGCCAGTCCTATGGTAAAGCCATTGGAAACAGCTTGGGTGGGTTCGAAATTTGGGTAGGGCAGGGCCTCAGGGAATCACCAGTGTGAGCCAGGTTGCTGGAGTCCCAGATATGGTAGCCATCTGCCTGCCCTGTGGGGGAAGGGCTCCCCAAAGGAGTAATGGCCTCCACCAGCATGTCTGTGGGGGAAGGGAGCGGGAGCTGCCTCTCCACCCCTTGCCCTGAGTCCAAACAACTCAGTTCTTCCCTGTATGTTTGTGGTGCCTTTCAAGCTGCCTCCCCCATGCCAGAGTGTGGAGGAAGCAGGTCCAAGTAAGTCTGAGTGCTGGCCCTTTAAGAGGAGCTGCCTGGGCTCCAGCAGCCTCAGCCTCCCTCATCCTCAGTTCCCACTGGTTTTTACAGCCAGAAGTGATGGGGATTCTCTTCCTGGCACTAGAACCCTGAGCTGGGCACCTGGTGTGGGACGGGGACCCCTCACTCCTCAGGGAGGACCTTCCCAGCCGAGGTGTCCTCCTGATTTTTATCCGCCACATGTGAGTGTGGGACCAGCCCATCCACGCCTTTGTTCCTCCTACCCGTCTCGATGAGGCTGCTTCCTTAATCTTGTAGTTGTAGGACTTCCCTTCAGCTTGATTTCAGGCAGTTCTGAATGATGCTTGTTCTGTAGTTTAGTTGTAATTTTGATGTGGTTGTGGGAGGAGGTGATACCGCATTTACCTACGCTGCCATCTTGACCGGAAGTCTGGTTTCAATTCTTTTAAATTGATTGAGGCTGTGTTACAGTTCATGATTATAGCAAACTAAGCCATGGACCAGTTAGAAGTTTAACAAATATCTAGGGAAAGAGAAAGCTAAAAACCTTTCATGTGTTAGTATTGTTAATAGCTATTCTTATGTATCACTAGATTGCTTTCTAAAAGGATTGTACCAGTTTACGTTGCTGCTAGCTACTCATAAGTCTCCTAGCTTCACTGTAACCTCTTTACCTTGGGCATTACATTTAATACGTGGTTTATAAATATGCAGAGTGTTTATTATTCGCTGTGCTATAATACTTTATCAGAGGAACAGAGATTACTTTGGATTTATATTCTTTTCTCTTCTTTTCTCCCAAGTCACCTGGAACCTCTATGACTCCAAGTAGTGGTTCCTTCCCTAGTGTATATGATCAAAAGACATTTAGAGATAATCGTCAAGGTCAGTGGCAACGTCGAAGAAGGTTGGATGGAGCACTGAACAGAGTCCCAATTGGATTTTATCAAAAAGTATGGAAAGTTTTGCAGAAGGTGAGCATAACACATTGCAGATGTCTATTTTTCCCCTTCTTATTCTCCTTGGCTGAGATATGACATGACTATGACATCACTGCAATTATATAGAAGTGAAATGCTACAAGACAAAACCTAGAAAAAAAACTAAAAATAAAGAAGTTGATTTCTTATTTTGACAGTATTGATAATTTAGTCTCTTTTCACTGTTGTTGTTATGGTGTTGTTCATAAATTAGATTTCAAAAGTCCTCACTTCTCTGCTTGTGGACACTGTAAGACATTGTGATACATTTTCTGCTAATCAAATGAATTTGATGATAAAGAGCTCACTTTCTTCGTTTATGTTGTAGAGTGGAAATGTGCTACAAAGTCTTTCAAAGTCGATGATGTTAACAGTCCAAAGACTTTGTTGGTGTGACCAATTTTGTTTTTCTTTCAAAGGCTTAGTTTACCAAAGACATTTAAGGGTACATCAAACCATTGTGTTTGTGACAGATTTAGAGGGCCAAGAGGCCATTGTACTCACTCATAGACCTCATTCATAGTTTCTCAGGTGCCACTTTATGCTTCATTGTCCTTTGCAAAAACCTGAAGAATAGTTTATCCAGGACTTCAAAACCTTTAGTTATGTCTCTCCCCTTGGTACATTCATATTCATCCAGGGACAGAATCATGTGATCTTTTGGAAAGGTGGAAGTTGATTCCTCAGACTATCAGGTCTGGCAATCTTCCTTTCAAATAGCACCTAAAACTTGTTTCCTTCCATCTAACTTCTCTAGCACAGTGGTGACAGATATGTACTTTATCTCTCCAGTTATACCTAGCTTATAGAAATTCAGTTTCACAGATGTGTAGTAGTTACTGTTCTACTGCAAATACCGTGGAAGGTATCTGTGGTGTAATATATAATGTTTTGATTTATTTGACTTCTAAAATGGCAATTCATTAATTCTTATTTGTTTTTAGTAATTGAATTGATGAGGAGGGGGAAGATAAAATATTATTCATTCATATAGTATGTCTTGAGCACCTGCTGCACACTGGGCAAAGAGCAAAACAGATAGCAATCTCTAACCTTATGGAATTTATATTGTACGAGGGAGAGAGAAACAATAAATAATAAACATAATAAATAAGTAAATTATGTAGAATGTTAACAGGTGACAAGTAGTATAAAAGAAGTAGAGCAGGGTGAAGGGATTAGGAATGCTGATGGGGGATGCTTAACTACAAAATGTAGTAACCGAGCATGGCCAGTAAATGTATATCTTGAGGTTTGTTTGTTTTTTACAGCCTAAAAAGTCTTTCCGAAAGCCTATTTGTGTTTGCTCTGGGACTGAGTATGGTATCCTCCCACACAGTCTCTGAGTCTTGGGGGACAGTCTGTTGCCAAAGGTAGACGTTCCATCTAGGTAGATGAATCTTAGGTCTCCTATAGTCCAACCCTGCTTCCTGCTACATAGTAATCGCAACCACTTCACAATGACACTTGAGCTGCAGGGCCTTTCAGTGGCCTGTGATTACTCAGCATCTACCCTGTAAAGCACACTTAGAAGTGTCTCCTTACGGCCTCCCAGCTGTCAACATATCCTTAGTGACAACATGTTTTTGCTGTTTTGTAGTGTCATGGACTTTCTGTGGAAGGTTTTGTTCTTCCTTCTTCAACCACTAAAGAGGTAAGATTCTGTGTCATTCACATTTATGTGATTGATAGCTTCTCTGACTAAAGTATTCCAGTGACCACTTTTTAAAATAATAGATCTATGCTTTTATAAATCAACTGTACATGAAATGCATTTTAAGAAAGGAGAGAATGTTTTTAACAAATAGAACAGGAAAATTAGAGAATAATTAGGTATTATATTAGTTATTTAAAGACAACTTCTTTGAATGATTAAGTTAGGCTGATTTATGTGAGTGTTGCCAAAGTTGGAGAGGGCAGACAAGATAAAAACCTAAGAATGAATGACTTCTCATGTTCGCATCCCTCTCATCCCCACCATTCTCTAGTAGGATGCTTGTAGACTACTAGACCACTAGGTGATAAACCAGTGGTCCTTACTCGAACTATATGTCACAGCAACCTAAACCTTCATCTCCAATTTAGTGAATGATAGACTACAGGTATGGAGCCTGAGCATCCGTACTTGTTTTGTTTTTGAGCATCTGTACTTTTATTTTTTATCTTTCTTAATCCTCACCCGAGGACATTTTTGGATTCATCTTCAGAATGGGAGAGAGAGGGAGGAAGAGAGAGAGAGAAACATTGATATGAGAGAGACACATCGACTAGTTGCCTCCCACACGACCCCAGCCGAGCCGGGGACAAACTGCAACCGAGGTACATGCCCTTAGTGGAAACCAAACCTGGGGCTCTCTGGTCCGTGGGCTGACGCTCTAACTGCTGGGCCAAACCGGCCAGAGCCAGCATCTGTACATTTAAAACATCCTTAGAATGACTTTGATATATAAACATGGTTGGAAAACATTGCCATGAACCACAAACATAGATTATCAGGTGCTTTCATATTTTACTTTTTGCCCAAACAAAAGGGAAATTTTAAAGAAATAGCTTTTATGCAAAATCAACAAAGAAGTTAGAATTAGCAAGCTACAAATAGTAAGATGAGATAGTAGAAAATTCTCAAAAACACTGGATAGTTACAGATAATGGCTGAAGGGGTTGGTACAGAAAGCTGATGCTATGCTTCAAGGATTCACTCTTGCCTATAGATCTTTCCTCTAATAAAGAACACTGTGTCCCTGGCCGGTTTTGTTCAGTGGTTAGAGTATCGGCCAGCAGACCAAGGAGTCATGGGTTCAATTCTGGTCAAGGGCATGTACCTCGGTTGTGATTCTTTCCCGGCCCTGGTTGGGGTCATGCAGGAGGCAGCCACTCGATGTGTCCCTTTCACCTCAATATTTCTCTCTCTCCCTCCCACTCTATATATCTGAACAAAAGTGGAAAAATGTCCTTGGGTGAGGATAAAAAAGAACACCGTGTCCTCTATTTGTCTTTTCTGTGTTTTTAAGTGAGATTGAAATGTTAATAGAATTAATCATAATACATAACTGATTGGTACCTTTAAGAGACTTCAAAGCACCTTCATACATTCTTTAATTTGAATTTCGCACAACTATGTGAAATAGCTAAGGAGGAGATTGTAATGGAACTAGTTACTGACAAAGAGAACACCTGAACCAAGGTTTTTAGATTACAAATCTTCATTGCCACCCTAAATTGTATATGCAATACTATTTTGTCAAAAATTATTCCTCAGTCCTCTTCACCCTAAAATCACTTTATATTTCTTCAGGCCCATTTTTACATAACAGTATATTAATGCTTTACATATATCTAATCATCATGTATGTATGATTTTAAGTTCTGTTTAGGTTGTTCCTTTATCCATGGTCATTATATTTATTCTTTTGAAAGACTGGATAAAAACTCATGAAATTGCTATACGATAATATGCCATTGTTTACATTATTTAGGTTATGACTAGTTTTACACTGTGACTGATAATGCTGCCACACTCTTGTACATAGGATTGAGGTTTTTTCTCTCTTTTGAATTATTTTGTTAGGATGAACTCCCAGAAATACGATTTGGGGTTAGAGGGCATCGACACTTTTATGACTCTCTAGGCAATGCCAGATTGCCTTCCAAAAAGATTGAACCAATTTACTAAATTACTTGAAAGGGTCCTGAAGCTGTGCTCTGGGCTACAGTGTTTTTACTGCCTTTCAGAATAGGTGATTGATGCCTCCTGATGATGGGCTCTTCAGAAGTGATTTTCTTTTTCTCTATCACAGATGACTCCAGGCGAGATTAAATTCTCCGTTCACGTGGAGTCGGTCCTAAATCGTGTACCTCAGCCAGAATACCGCCAGCTCCTGGTCGAAGCCATTCTTGTCCTCACCATGATGGCAGATATTGAAATTCATAGTATTGGAAGCATTATTGCTGTGGAAAAAATAGTGCATATTGCCAATGACTTGTTCCTTCAAGAACAGGTAGGCAAACCTGTTGTTTTCTCAAAAAGGAATGTCTGGCATTAACCTGACTGCATTCAGAGCTCTTGATGACGCCAGGGTCACTTTCTTGTGCCCTCTTCCTCATAGCTCTTTTCTGGGCCCCTTTTGTAGTGGCTCTGAGCCGATTGCGAAGGAAGTAGGCTGTGACATGACCTGTCTTTCACCATGTGTTTTGTGGTTGTGTCCGATTGTAAAATTGCCTAGAACTCAGAAGGCTTTTATGTTTTTCATCATATTTCAAACTTTTAATCATACTACTTTTTGTTGTGATAAAGACTTAATAACAGACTATTGGGTGTCCTATCCTTTTTGAACTATTAAGAAAAAGAAAATTTCATTTTACTTTAGTTTTGGTTTGGTTTTGCTTTTGGTGCTTACCTATAGGAAAATATTAAAGTGAACCTTTTAATTCTACCTTTTTCTTACTTTCTTAATAAGTTTTCTTCCAGAAAATTAACCATACTTTACAAATCTAAACAATTTATTGAAAGCCTTCCAAATGCTTCCTACATTAAGTGTAGGAACACATAAGGTGATGGACGTTCATTGTTGTCCATAGGAAAATTTCCAAAACATGTAGCAGCTGCTTTATTCTATTAGGCACTATGGGGGAATGCAAAAGAAAGTAAAAGCATCCAGGATTTTCTAGGACAACCCTAATTTTAAATATTCTGGGTTGCAGTTAGTTCGTGTATCAGAAATGTGATCCCTTTTATACATAGACTCTAGTTTAGAAAATTATGGTGTATTTGAATTAAGTCGAGTTACTAAGTAATAACGATGAAATGCAAGATAAAATAATACACAGCTGAAATCAGTACTATTAGAGAGATTCAGACCAAAGTCCCTCTAGGGCAGTGGTTCTCAACCTGTGGGTCGCCGACCCCTTTTGGGGGTTAAATGACACTTTCACAGGGGTCGCCTAAAACATAACAGTAGCAAAATTACAGTTATGAAGTAGCAACAAAAATAATTTTATGGTTGGGGGTCACCACAACATGAGGAACTGTATTAAAGGGTCGTGGCATTAGGAAGGTTGAGAACCACTGTTCTAGGGTGATTTGTAAGTATTAACATTTGAACTTTAATAGGTACAACTAATTTAATTAACAATTATATTTAATTTTCAAAAATCTAAACAATTAACCCTTTAAATATAATTTCATATGATTTTGGGGTCTAGTAGAAAATGAATGTATAGAACATACCCACTGCTTAACCCTGATCCCGTCCTGGCTAAACAGCCTAAGATCCAACTAGTTGGTGATGGGAGGGAGGCTCTGAGTTATCCTAATCAGGACTTTAATTAGTAGGATCAATAATTTTCCCTTTCCCCTGTGTTCTCCTATCCTTACAAACCAAACAGAAAACCCTCGGCGCAGATGACAGTATGTTGGCAAAGGATCCTGCATCTGGCATCTGTACTCTTCTATATGACAGTGCACCCAGTGGCAGGTTTGGCACCATGACCTACCTCTCCAAGGCAGCCGCCACCTACGTGCAGGAGTTCCTGCCCCACAGCATCTGCGCCATGCAGTGAGGCCCTTGGGACCTGGCTACCGGGAGCCTTTTGACAGTGGGCTCCTGCCTCGGTTGATTGTGCGTGGAACTGAAATGTGATGGTCTGAGCACTCCCGCCCTACCCCATTCCAACTCATCACTCCCAAGAAGAGTGACCTTTTCTGCTAAACCAGCTACTGTAGAACAAGTGAAACCTTGCTCACTCAGGCTCTTCATTGTGGGCCTTAATTATTGCACAGGTCACAAAATTACGCATGTGTTTTTATTGTCTAGCCCTGTTACACACTTAGTTTTCTAACTGCTGTTTAGGGACAGGTATTAATAATAACGTATTCTTCAGGTTTGGTTTTCCTTATGTGTGGTTTCCTTGTGTGAATGAGTGATGGGTGCTTTGGGACATGGTTTCAAGTGAGTAAAACCCTAAATTGTTTCATTTCATATTGCTATAAATTGCAAATATTTCTTCCAAGTGCCTTTTGCTTGGAAAAAGAGAGTAGCAGATTACAGTTTCCCTTTTTACTCACGTGATGCCGAGCACTGAGTGATATACTCCTTCCTGTGGAGAATTATTGTTTTGGCTTTTGCCTTTTCTATATATGCACACATGATTTCTAGTCTCCCTTTGGTGAAATATCAAAAACTGCAACTCCAGTGCATACAGTTCAGGATTTGTGTATTAATACTCAAATTCACTTTTGTGAAGATTGCTGGGACTCAGAGATGTATTTGCACCAGAAAATGCATAGTAGCCCAGAGAAATGAAGCTAGGAGCCCAATTCCAGAGAGGAAGGGGCCGAAGAGAAGATGCCTGGGTAGTGTATTATATACCCCGGAAACACAGAGGGAATCAGAGGTGGGTAAGTGCCCTGAAGAGAGCCTTGTGGGCCAGCACACAACACAGAGACTAACTGAAGCCTCAGTCTTTGGCAAACAGGAATCCAGCAGTCAATTGTCCAGCCTCTGGATGCTTTACTGAGCACTCTTTCCTTGCGTTCACTTGATCTCTCTCTCATTCATCTACTTACTTTCTTCAACACCCACCCCCTCATTCCCTGCCCTCCCATCTATTCATAAACCCTTTCACTTACATTTTCACTTCCTCATTCTAGTGTTGGTATATCGCTTGCTCTCTGTGGGCATAGATCCGTTTCTTGAACACAAATGCATTTATGTGTGTCTAAGCATACATGGGAACTTTCCTGAATATAAGTACTTTTATGTGCCTGCATATCTGTAGCGACAGTTGAAAGACTACATAAGTATGCAAATATGAATGTTGTTTGTGGTGGTGATGGGAGGGGGGGGCAGTGACTGTGGCCTTGGGCTGACACACAAAGGGTATTGGAAGAATCGTTAAGTCCTCTTCCCTGGTGCCACGTTTAGGCGGCCTTGTTTGAATAATGTGTTTTCTAACTTTCTATCTCAGTTCAGGCTGCTGTAACAAAAACCATAGACTGGGTGGCTTAAACAACAAACGTGTTTCCCACAGTTCTGGAGGCTGAGAGCTCCAAGATCAAGGTCCCAGCAGATTCAGTGTCTGGTGAGGGCCTGCTTCCTAGTTTACAGATGGCTGCCTTCTTGCTGTGTCTTTACATAGTCCAGGGACAGAGCTCTCTTCCTCCTCTTATAAAGGGTATTAATTCTGTCATGGGGACTCTACACTCATGATTTCATCTAATCCTCATTAGCTCTGACAAAGGACCCTACCTCCAACTACTGTGGCATTGGGGATTAAAGCTTCAATATATGATTTTGGGAGGAACACATTTAGTCCATAGCACTTTCCTTCTGGTTTATGTGTAAAGACTCTCCTAATTTCCCTGCTTACAATCAGAGAATTTCGTACTCCAATCCTCTCTTTCCCGTCAGATTTTTCTTTTTTCTCCAAGAAAGGGGATGGAGATGGGGGACCCTAAATAATTCTTACAGAACCAGTGACAGTCTTTTGAGTACACATGAATAAGTGAGCAGAGCAGGGTGATAGAAAACAGATAGAAACAAAGAGAAGATGGCCAGCCTTCTCAGTACCTCTGTTAGAGAAAACGGAAACACAGATTTCTGCTCATATGATTTTCTGGTCACGTATAAAGGTAATCTATAACCTGTTCTGCAATTTTGTCTTCACTAACTGCAAGTGTGCCCCAACCATGTGGAGTACATCTGTAGTGGCACAGGTGGAAACCACCACTGCCTCCCACACTAATTTGCCTGAACTGACACTGATGGCTGCATTTCTCTGGGTTTGCCAACTTGTCTAGCACTAGGCTCCCCTCTCACTATGTTGATGACTTTTAAACCAACTTTTTAGAAAACTTGATTTGTATTTTACTCATTTATGTGATACTAAAAGATGTTGGATTCCTTTAAAAGCACTTTTGTTTTTAAAATAGAATAAAAAATAGAATTTTTGATTAAATCACATCTGGTGCCAGTGTATAAAACTTATCATGTGTTTTTGTGATTGGAGTTGTTTCATGACTCTTTTATGTACACTAGTTACACACTACAGTCAAAGCTCATTAGTTGGGTCCAAGTAGAAAATTATTAATACATAAATCACATGTACATTATATAATATATAATAAATATAAAAAATGCAGTTTTACCATTCAAATACCCGCTTAATCTAGGCTCACTGAATTCAGCTGGGTTTATTGACATCTTTAGGGAACCTGTTCTGATGAATGAATGAGACTGATTTTTACTCAGCATTAACAGCTATGCCCTACTGGAAGTCTCTAAGAACAATTTGTTCTCTTAAGTACTATAAATATTCAGCAGATTCTTGTTTGTATTACTCATTAGTCTTTTGTGTAATCAAAGAGGGTTTACCCAGTAAGGATGAACAGTCACTACAGGCCCATCCTGGTTAATTAGGTTTTACTACATTCTGGGAATTTTATGCAGCTGGTGGGGCAAAAGTTGTTTTTAACCACAGCTCACAAAACCTCTACCATCCCCTTTTGCATTTACCAAATGCCTAGTACCTGTACTAATGCCATAGAGGTTCAGTGTTTTCCACATTTAGTCTTCATCTCCTAGTACACTTGAGCTGCCTTAGGTCTTGGTTTGCGCAGGACAGTCCCCATTTATGCCTGTTGTCCCAGCATAATTATTAATAGCATTCTCTGTCACTTTCAAAAGTTCCCCAGTTTGGATGATATGGTCACCCTATATTTAGCAGGAGTCTGATTTCTTTTAAGGTTAGGCCTAAAAGCCAAGGACCTATTCTCAAACTGCTAGCAATACTCATGCAGTAGTGAAATGGGGATGATGACAACAATGGGGGCAAACTTTCCCCCAAATTAAGGATTGTTTGGCCTAATGCCAAACATTGTTATATGGGCACTTGGCCTTTAAGGAAATTGCTTCAGATCAAACAAGTAAGATGTGACTCTTAGACATTCCAGTGTAGTTCCCTTGACTATCTCACCCACTGATGATTTTAGCTATCTCTTTCCAATGTAGAAAAAGCAACACTTTTAACATTTTAAAAATCAAACTAATGTTCATTCTGCTCTACCCTATGAGTTGTTCCTTTTTGTTTTCCTCTTTATATTGATACTACTAGCCTTGTCTTCAACTAGACTTTAAATTTCAGAGTTTTCAGTGACTCTCTTCCATCTCCCTCTCCGTCACCAATATCCAAGTAGTAAGGAGGTCCTATTGAGCCTACCCTGTATGTTGTTTCTCCATTGTTTCCGTTGCCCCTACCCTAGTTTAAATCATCATTACTTCCCATCTGGACCATTGTGGCACTCTCCTTGCCTCTAGTCCTTCAATGGCCCATCTTTCCTACATACCACTGCTGTAGAAATCGTTTTCTAAAATAAATATTTCTGTTTAAATGTCTCCCCATTTGCCACAGGATGAAGTCTGTTATCTTTAGCCTGGCATTTGAAACCTTTCATGATCCAGCCCCTTCACCTAAACTAGACTAGAAATATTTTCCTTTGTATTTTTGCTTGTGCTGTTGATTCTACCCTGTATGCCCTTTCCTGGCTCCCATCTTCATCAAGTAAAATCCTGCCCATCTGCTAAGACTCCCTCTAATGACGCTGAGTAGGAATCCCAGTTGCCATTTAAGGACTAGTTATTGAGTACTTGATGCTTATTTATTAAGTAATCCTACATTCATTATCTGACTCTGTGTTGCATATAGGTTTTTGGGGTATTTGTCTCATCTCTATAAGAATGCAAATTCCCTGGGAGCAGAGATCATATTGTAATTTATCTTGAGGATTGAATACTCATCTGTACCTTAGATTTAGTCAGATGTCAGATAAATGTTTGATAAATGACTTAATTTTTGCAGACCTTTAAACTAGTTGCTATGGGAAAATATAAAAAGCACGAGAGCTTACATTTTAGTTAAAGAACACACACAGGGAAAAGAAACATTTGCAGAATACTAAGCTTTGTGGAGATACTAAATGGATGGTGGAACAAATTTAGATTTAACACAAAGTCATCTTGGAGGAAGAAAGTTTATACAGTAAAGGGCATGTTCAAAATCTTCCTGGTTTTGAATTTCTGCTTTCTGTTTGTTAAGTGTGTGACTTTGAACGGTTATTTTTTTTCTCTCTAAACTGCATCTGTAAAATGGTGTATTGCAACCTCCTTCATAGGGCTGTTGCAAGGATAAAATGAGATAATATATACAAGTTTACATCACAATGCTCAATAAAGGTTTGGAGAGTTAAAAGCAAGGTATATTTTGAAGAAGGTGAGGATATTGGGTTGTCTGAAGGCTGTTAGTAGGTCAGTTCAGGCTTTGGCATTGACCAGCTTTCATTAGCACATAGGGTCCCTTAGGAACTTGGAAATACCGATAGTAATTCTAAAACTGCTTCAGCATATTCTTTAATGTGGACCCTCACATGAAACTGAACATATTTTCCTAACCTTTCAAGAGCTGCAAAAGCAAAGGGAGGGAGGAAGATAACTGGTCTCTGAACATCACTGAAAGTATCTGCTTACACCATTAGGCACATGAGTTTTCAAGGAGTAATTTGACAGCATGTGCACTAAAGGTGTAAGCAGATACTTTTATCTGTACATATGAGATTGTTAACTCTTACATCAACATGGACAGGTGATGAAAAGCAATGAGGGCACAGAGGCACAGAATTTACAGGAAAGTGTAAACTTTTCAAACCCTTTGTAGCATTAATTGGTCCTCCACCAAAAAAGTCACTCTAATGTAGCTGGGTGGTGCCCTTGGTGCCCACGTTGTGTATGTTTTTAACAGTTTACATGGGTGTATTTTCAGATTGAAACAATTCATAAAGAGTCGTGGCTTTATTTATTTATTTATTTATTTTAGCGCTAGAACAAATTTGGGCTATTTTAGTAATTAGCCCCAGTTCTTCCGCCTCTCATACTCCTGGAAACTACATCTCCCAGCATGCTCTGAAGCTGGTCTGACCTCATCTCAAATGGCCCCGTAGGGCAACAAGGATGGTTAGTTTTGACCGTGCTTTTTTGTGCCATAAAACATCGATCCTAATTGGCAGTTATCTGGGCTTTTATATCTGCCTACCTCCCGTTTTTGAACTGTGGTCACTAACTGAAGGGGCTCTGGCCTGGGAAGGCCTATGCATGTCTTCAGTTGGATGGGGAGCGAGGACAGTGACTCTGGCGATCTGCAAAATTAGGAGGGAATGTTGACCGGGTAGCACCGCTGCGGCCGATCAGAGGAGCAGGAACCGGAGCCCGGGCTGAGTCCGAAAAACGCCGGATCCGGATGGTGGCTCCGGAACGGCTGGAAGTGGAAGATGGAGGAGCCCGAGGAACCTGCGGACAGTGGGCAGTCGCTGCCCCCGGTGTACATCTACAGTCCCGAGTATGTCAGCATGTGCGACTCCCTGGCCAAAGTCCCCAAACGGGTAAGAGAGGTTGGGATGAAAGACCATGGGCTTTTGCGGTGGCGGAAGGGTGGGGGTGGGGCGGGGTGGACGGGAGGGCATTGGGGAGCGAAGAAGGTACTGGGCTGGGGGAATCTTCAGCAGTAATTTGGGCAACTGTACCAGGCGATGGAGGAAGTGTTCCCTCACGGTTTCTGAGAGCGCAGCGTTTCTCAGCCGGGCGCCCAGCGGGCACAGGTGGGGGCGGGGTGCGGAGGGTTCGGGGATGGCACTGACGGGTGGTGTCCCCACTGTAAGGGGTCCCTGAAGTCGTGGAGAAGAAGCTGCAGGAGAAAAGTGGTCCAGCGCCTCGATCCGGCCCGGCAGCATTCTCCTCCGCGACTTAGAGACTTTGTATCCATAATGCCTCAAGTGCATGGTAACTGTTAAGTAAAACCGAGGGAGGGAGGCTAAAAGTTCATTCCTTTGTTCAGGGTGATGAAGTCGACGCAGTGTGTGTGAATTAAACATTAAGAGACTCCTTTCTGCTTTTTCCCCTTTCTTTTCTTTCTGCTAATTTTCTTAGGCCAGTATGGTACATTCTTTGATTGAAGCATATTCACTCCCTAAGCAAATGAGGTAAGTTATCTTTCATGAACAAAGCCCCGAACCCAGGTGGTCCTAGCCTTAACATCCTGCTTCACAATGGGACTAATTAGGGAGAGTGGTCCTTCTTTTAAAGCTTTTTGTGATCCACAGGGTTTGTAATTTGCCTGTAAAAGCTTTTTAGCAATTAAGAAAACTTGACAAGAGTGCCCGAAGCACTTCAGATCCATTTCAAAGAGGACTTGACTGCGAGAGGGAAACCATCCTGATGAACACACAATACAATATACACATGATGCAGTCTAGAATTGTACACCTGAAACCTATATAATTTGATTGACCAATGTCACCCCGGTAAATTCAATAAAAATAAATTGAAAAGAAAGTATCCTGGGGATAGATCCCTTGTGGAGATTTTGAGGTGAGTACATTTGGGTACTAAAAAATAGGTGTCCAGGTAAAAGGTGTTCTGGTTTGGATCTTTTTTTTTCTAAGTCAGATCTGAGGGTGTGATTCAACTTAAGACTTTTAGACACCCCATAACCACCACCAAATTTTAATCAGTGAGCCCACACACAAGTCAAAACCAAAGCAAACTCCTGTGACCAGGCACAGAGCTAAGTACATCTTTTTAAAAAAAAAAAAAGCCCTCATTTTTGGTCATTTCAAGAGTAAATATAACCCTGACACTTGTAGGATTATTTATGACTTTTCTGGCCAAATAATTGTCTGTTTACACCTGTTAGTGTGGCACGCCTCATTTCTCTCCCAGACGTACTGTACCAGGCTTTCAAATTTTATTCTTATTATTAACTTAATCATTTATTGAGTACCTTCTTTAGGAATGTTTTTTCAACCATTTTTTAACCCATATATTTGATAAACATAAAAACTACATGCCTTTCATTAAAGTCATTTAATATTTCAACAACTGAGACAAGAAACCAAAACAAAGCAAAACTGCCACATTTCCTTGTCGGTTATTCAGGGAGGCTTTCAGTAAACATTTGTTAAATAAGAAGAAGATTGTTAGAAGAGGGAGCTGTTAGGGCTGGGAAACAGAAACTAAAAATTTTTATTTGAATGGGCAGATTTGTCACCTCCAAGGATGTAGACATATTTTCTTGAAGAAGGAGCAAGAATCAAATCCTTCAATCTTGGCTATATATATTTACTTTTTGAGGCTGAGCCTCAGGATTCTTCTGGCCTGTTTGGTGATTGTTGTAGCCTGAAAAGTCATACTAATTTGGAAGAAACTCCCGGCCCTGTTCCGAATCAGCAAACGTTAAAAAAAAACAAAAAACATTACTGACTCCCTGTGGTGTCAAGGTTATTGCTTTTCTAACTTTAATATGCATATAAATTACCTTGTTAAAATACAAATTCTGATTCAGTTGGTCTGAAGTTAGGCTGAAGTGCTGCCTTTCTAAGTAGCTCCCAGGTGATGCTGCTGTCAGTCCATAGACCACCGTTTGAGTGGCCAGGGTTAGAGAGCAGTAGTGGCAGTGGTGGAGTCAGGAGGAGGAACTGGGGAATAAGTAGGCAGATAGAGGTTAGAGGTGCTAAGTCCTGTGGTTGGCTTAGCATCCTGTATTCTCTCAGTCACTCCTGTTTGTCACTTCTTATGAGGAGGTGGTTGGGAGCTTCTGGGTGAAGCCCAGGTCCAACTGTTTGTCCATCCTCTCCTTCCCCTCAGAGACAGGTGTGAGGGACCAAGCACAGGAACTTGTATGTTTTCAGTTGCCTTTTTTATCCTTTAATATTAACAGTGATAATTATCCCCAAAGCATTTTAATATATGGTATAATTCAATCTTCACATAAGTTCCATAAGATCTCCCCACTTTACAGATGAGGTAACTGAACTACAGAAGAGTCTTCTTACCTGAGGTTATAGAGCTGGTAAGTACAGAGTTAGGGCAGGAATAGAGTTCTCTGACTTCAGATCCAAAATTCATAACACAGCTGCCTATGAAAGTAAAAATATAGCTGAAAGGATCACATGGTCCAATTAGGAGCTGATTCAAATGAAAAAGTCTCAGCCTACTGGTTTGTCATGAAAGTTGTAACTCACAGAATCATGTTTGTCCAAGACCTGATTATTTAACGTAAATATACTTTACTACCCATAAACTCACGGGAAAAATCTACCCTCTCACCCTCATTGATGGAGCCATTGCATAGATGTGAAGAAATGAAGACTGTACAGTGCAGTGGAAGAACAGAACATGTTTATTACTCCACCCCTGGAACCAGAAACTAGGAGTTGTATTTCTGCTCAGATTACTGCTTCCTGCTGCCAGCTTCTGGATCTGACTCACTCACATCTCTTTGTTCTGTTATTATTAGAATAGTTAAGCCCAAAGTGGCCTCCATGGAGGAGATGGCCACCTTCCACACTGATGCCTATCTGCAACATCTCCAGAAGGTCAGCCAAGAAGGAGATGACGACCATCCAGACTCCATAGAATATGGCCTAGGTAATGTCATTACCGATCAATGGTGGGAGATATACAACCTTCATCTATAGATCAGAACTACTTACTCTCTTTTATAACGTGCATGCTGGTCTTTAATATTTTTTAATTAAGAACTAATATGTTCACCACAAACTTGATCTCTCAGTTTAACCACATACATTTCACTTAACAAGCAAACCGTCTGAGTTGAGCAGAACTGAATGATGGATCAGATGGAGGAAAATCTTTCACTTGCTTGGGTCTGACTGCATGTATATGAGTTTAACTGTCCTGTTACCATACATTTTAACTTGAGTACAGATTTATGTTCTGGCTACTTTTTCTACTTTATCTCTCATTAAACAGCTGCATTTAAAAAAAATTGGAAGTGGTTAATAGGATAATTTAGAGAAACAACATGGTTTAGTAGAACTGGACTGGAGGGGGGCAAGAAACCCGTGTCCCAGGCCTGCCCTTTGTGACTATAGATAAGGCATATCTCCTATTAGACTTCAGTATCTCCATGTGTAGGGTGTGACTAGTTAATCTTGAAGGTTTAGCCTTTCTAGCTCAACACTTGAAAGCATTCTTTTCCCAGTATTGGAGATGTTTCTCTCGTTTGCTTGGGTACGTTGTTGTCGTACTTCAACCTATTCCTCCTAATAGGGTTCTGGACCCAATTCCAATGTGTGGAGAAGGGGTTTACCCCCCACCCCACTAAGCAATGCTCATGACACCAGCTGGGTGTCCTACAATTCAATTCTGACTCTATCTACCTGGAGATGGTATCAAATTCCACAGATAAAGGGCTTAGTCCCTCAAGACTGCTGCTCATTTCAGATGACAATCACAAGCCCAGGTTGTTACCTGTACTTCTGACCCACTCCTTGGGTTTTATTAATTTGCTAGAGTGGCTCACAGAACTCAGGAAACCCATTTACTCTCTAGATTACCTGGTAATTATACAGTTGACCCTTGAACAACACAGGTTTGGACTGTGCAGGTCCACTTATATGTGGATGTTTTTCAATAGATACTGTAAAATATTTTTTCTCTTCCTTCTGATTTTATTAATAACCTTTTCTTTGGCTTACTTTATTGTAACAATACAGTATATATACATATAACTTACAGAATATGTGTTAACTGACTATGTTATTGGTAAGGCTTCTGGTCAGCAGTAGTCTATTAGTACAGGTTTTTCGGGACTCAAAAGCTGGTACATGAATTTTCAACTGCGCAGGATGGAACTACTGTGTGGTTAGAGTCAACTGTAAAAGGCTATAATGAGGAACAGCCAAATAGAAGAGATGCTCAGGGCAAGGTATGGGCGAGAGGATTCAGAGTTTCCATGCCTTTTCCAAGTGTGCCACTTTCCACAAATCTCCACATGTTCATCAACCTGGAAGCTTTCTGAACCCTCTGCTCTTGGGTTTTTATAGAGACTGTATTACATAGGTATGGGTGATTAAATCACTGACAAGTTGGTGATTGAATTAAATCTCCAGCTCCCCTCCCCTCACTGGAGGTCAGAGAGTAGGACTGAAATTTCCAACCCTCCAATCACATGGTTGGTTCCACTGGCAACCAGCCCCCATCTGTAGGTGTGGTCTACTTGTTATGTTATGTAGGTGTCTTGATAAAGACACCGTTATCAATTGCTCTCATCACTTACGAAATTCCAAGAGTTTTTGGAACTCTACCAGAAATGGGGACAAACATAGAATATATATTTCTTATATAAATCACAATATCACACCTTCTCTTTCTCCAATTCATCTTTTAACAAGCTATTTTGATGTTTGCCCAAAGGTTATGACTGCCCAGCTACTGAAGGGATATTTGACTACGCAGCAGCTGTGGGAGGGGCTACAATCACAGCTGCCCAGTGCCTGATTGATGGAATGTGCAAAGTAGCGATTAACTGGTCTGGAGGGTGGCATCATGCAAAGAAGTAAGAAAATGACCTTTCTGCTTTCTGCCTCTTTCCTCGAGTCGGTTCTTCAGTTATGTAAGCTCATGTGCTTATTGTATTTGCATTTATTGAGAGACCTGTCTATATATTAGCACTTTATTAGACATTCTGAAGAGATGCAAGTGAAATAGATAACATAGTATAGTGGAAAGTGAACTGTTGAAAGTCAGGACCCTAGGCTTTTTCTGCGAACTTTGCTAACTGACTAGGACAGATTAATCTCTTTAGGCCTCAGTTTCTTCATCGGGAAAATGTGCAGGGCAAAGGATATAATCTCAAAATTCCTTTTCATCTTTCTGGAAATCCCTCTCTTCAAGGAATTTATACTCTAGAAACATTAACAAAACTGGAATAACTAGGGAGCAACATCAGTTTTGGTACCAACTGAATATACGTATGAGCTGAAGAAATTTAGCATCAGGGAGAAATTAATCATAGGAGGTCTTAGAAAAAGTTCATTATACAACTAGGTCTTGAAAGATGTAACAAACATTTTCAAATAGGTGGACAATTGATGAGAATAGATTTAAAACAACAGGCTGAAGAATCAAGAAGGAGGCTCATGCTGCCTTCTCCAAGGAAAGTAGCAGCTGAGAATTAGGTATCACCAGCTTAGTAGTCAGCAGTTGAAACAGCTATACTCTGTATCTGACAAGGACTGCTGGGCCTCATTCAGCATTTGGCATCTTGCTTGATATGTCTGTAGTACTTAATACACGTTGGAGAAGAAGGGTTTGTAAAACTCTGAATTAAACAATGTGCTAAATACACCAGTTGTTCATACTACCGGTCATGACCTTGATAGTCTCCAGTGTCCTTGAGTCTCCACAAAACAGCACTTTGTTTTTTCAGAATAAAATCTTAAGCACACATTCAGCATATGCAGGTTAATATAATAACATGGAATTCTTTTCACCAAATCGACAGATTTCATAACCAAGGAAGTCCTTGAGAAAGTTTACTACTAAAATCTACTGAGTTGATAGAGCTAAGAGAACCAGTGTTTAGCAAGAAGTTTTAAATGGCCTTAAAAACAAAGAGAAACAGCCCGCCTTTGGCTAGCTTTTGCTGCAATCCCAAAGAGAAAAAAAAATGACCTCTCCTTCAAGCTACAGATAAGGGGGAAGAGCATTTCCCTGAGTCAGGGGCTTATATGCCTTCTTGTGTTTAGCAAGTTGAAGAGAACAGTGTGCTTTCATGGAAAATGCCTGGTCCTGTGAGTCTGATCTAGTTTGAATGTGGCACTTGGAGGAGCTTATGTATTTATTTTATTAAAATAAATTTTAATGTTTGTAATTTATGAGAATACCTTTCTAATGCTACATCAGAAGTCGATTCATCAATACTGAATTTGGAAAACAAGCAAGAAAGATGCAACATTTTATTGGTACTACACAACGTAGCATAGTACTAGGCACCACAATTCTAGAACAAAAACAAAGAACACAAAAATGGTATAGTGAGGAGCTTATGTATTTAAATTCATTGCTTAAGGCCTGCTAGGGCCTGGGTCAGTTTCCAGGGGAATACCGAGATACCTGATACTTCTTACCACTGTTTTGCTGCCAAAGGAAGAACACTCTATCTTAAGCCAGTCATGGCTCCTTCTGGGCTGTGTGTAGGTGTGGGCATACACACACACCATCATTATAACTATTTCAGACAGCTTTCAGATGGTCCTACTTCGAAACAGACACACATGTGGTAAAAATGTAAATTATAGAGTGTTTCTAGGGATTGATTGTCCCAATTCAGGGGGTTCTTGATACCTCTAGAACCTCTCTGCAGATGGACTACAGAGATTTAGCCCACAAACTTACATCTAGTCAACATTTATCTTTTATAACCACAATATTTTTCCATCCCCAAATACATGTATAGATTCATACATGCCTTTTATTCATTCAACATGGATTGATTAAGAAGCTACTATATGTCAAGTATATGTTTATCATCACTAATAAGCAGAGGTGTATAAATTGAAATGTGGTATATTTTCCCCCCTGACACTTTTGAAAAATGATCTTTACTTCAAAAATATCCAGATACTGGCAGGGTTATAATGAAACTGGCGCATTCTTTTTAAAAACTTTGGAAATAAGAGTGGGGGAAACATTTTGTTCATACCTCTTGACCTAGTAATATTATTCCTAGCAATCTGTTTTAATGAAATAAACCAGTTCTTCCCTCAAGAATTCATATCACAGAGGTAAGACAGCAATAATTAGGTTTGAAAGCTAAAGAAGAGTGATTTTCAAAGAAGATTCTGCAAAGGAAGATTAATGAGGGACTAATGCTATTATATATTAAACATACAAAACTAGAATAATGAAAACAGTGATACCACAGGTAGAAGATATGACAGATGATATTATGGTAAACTCCCCAAAGAGACAGTTACATATGAGAATTCAATCTGTTACAAAGGATTGTTCAGTAAACGCTGTTGTGACAGCTTGGAGCATTTATGCTCTCATCTCCTGTAATAAACTCAAGTAAGTGGCAGCTGGATTGAAGAGTTAAATATGAAAAAGCAAATTTGAAAAAACTAGAATGAATGAATATTTATCAAGTCTCTGAAGGGGAATAGTTTTCTAAGCTTTAGGAAGTAAGAGAGGAAACTCATGAAGGATGGGATCAACAAATTTGACTGTATAAAAATTTCAAAACCAAAATAACTTAAAACTTTTGTGGCCACTTAAAAAATAAAACCTAAACATATACTGAAAAGACATAGTTAAAGTAAACATGATGAAGCTTGATAGGTTTGCATTTTCTAAGGTACTCATATAATATGATATATAGGAAGAAATACAGGCAAAAAACATGACTAGACAACTTGCCGAAGAGGTTAAGTACAACTGGAAGATGTGGGACACTGTTAATCACTACCAACCAAGAAATGTAAATTAAAACAACGAGGTAGCCTCTTTTTAAGTCTGTAGTTAACATAATTGAAGAAGATGGTACTCAGTTTACTAGTAATAGTGCCATTTGGTTCAACCCTTAAGAAAGCGATTTGGAAGCCTGCATGTGTTAATACTCTTTTATGTAGTAAGCCTACTCCTAAGAATGTTTTCTAAGAAAACAATTCAAAATATAGAAAAAACTATTTGTATGAAGGTATTTATCAGTGTTATGTATTTAAAAGTAAATAAATAACGTGAATGTCTAGCAATAAGGAAATGGTGAATCCTCTCCATGGATTATTATGCTATTATTTTAAGTAATAATTATAAAGACTACAGGGCATTTCAGAAAAATACTTATGTGCTAATGAAAAAGTATGTTTTAAAATTATATGTACACTGCAGTTACAACTTTGTAAACCACATAGGTGTGGGGAAAAATTAGATGTAATGATAATAGTGATTATGTTAGGATGGCAGGATTATTGATATTTTATTATTATTTTTTTATCCTCACCCGAGGACATTTTTTTCGTTCAAATAGAGTAGGAGGGAGAGAGAGAGAGAAACATCGAGGTGAAAGGTACACACCAAGTGGCTGCCTCCCACACAACCCAACCAAGGCTGGGGACAAACTGCAACCACGATAAGTTCCCTTAGCGGGAACCGAACCCGGTCTCTCTGATCCGTAGGCAGACACTCTAACTGCTGAGCCAAACCGGCTAGGGCGAATTATTGATATTTTAAAAATATATTTCTCTAGTTTTCAAATTTTCTGCAATGAAATTTTATTTTACAGCTAAAATTTTACCATAAGAGGCAAATATAGAAAGAGTTAAAACTTTATTCAATTTGACTTTTTAAAACACTAATATTCAGATAAATAGGTAGAAGATAGGAACAGACAATTCACAAAAGAGGAAATAAATAGTAAATAATTAGCATCACTAATAATTAGAGGAAGTGAAATTGAAACATCATATATACATGTATATATATTCCTCCTAACTAATATGAGCCAAAAGAACAAATATGTTTAACTTATAACATCTATTATTCTTGGTAATCTATTCTAAGGAAATAAACCAATCCAAAATATGGAAAAGCTGTGTATATGAAGGTGGTGAGTTCTCTCTTACTTAAAATAATAAAAAAAAAGGAGGGAGACCTAAATATTCAACAACAACATTGGAATGGTTAGGTAGTATACTGTAACATATCTATTTGTTGGGCTGTTATGTAACCGTTAAAAATGGTGGCTAGGGTTACGAGAAGAAATGCATATTGTATAATGTTGGTTTTGTTTTTAAAGGGCAGGTAGCTAGATCATAATTCCCTTTGATTTTCCTATATGACTCTAACCAAACTGAATGTATGATGTAAAAATATGTGCGTATGAAAAAAATCTTAGAAGGATAAATGATTGACCTATGATCAATGCAACAGTTAGGGGAACAGATCTCCTGCACAATCCAAAATTCACAGACTATAGTGGGCCCTCTATGTCCATGGATTCCAAGTCACAGAGCTGAACCTTGAACAACAGGAGTTTGAACTGCGCAGGTCAACTGAAAAAATTTGCCTATAAGTGGACCTGAGTAGTTCAAACCCACATTGTTTGAGGGTCAACTGTACAATAAAATGATCCCAGTGACTCTGTAAGGAGGATGATATTGTGATATACATATATCTGTATATACTCATGCACATACATATGCATGTACGTTTTTCCTATTTCCCCTACTTTTCCTATATGTTTCTCTAATGTGATTATATTACTTTTATCAATAAATTTTTTGTTTTTTATCCTCACCCGAGGATATTTTTCCATTTTTTGTACAGATAGAGTGGGAGGGAGAGAGAGGAAGGGAGAGAGAGAGAGAAACATCGACGTGAAGGGACACATCGAGTGGCTGCCACCCACATGACCAACCAGGGCCGGGGACAAATTGCAACCGAAGTACGTGCCCTTAGCGGGAACCGAACCCGGGTCTCTCCGGACCGCAGGCAGACGCTCTAACCGCTGAGCCAAGCTGGCCAGGGCTCAATAAATTTTTTTATAATAAGTGCTTACAACAAGTTGGGAAGCAGCTAAATACAGATACAGTGGGTTGTGTGGAAAAAGGAGAAGGAGCCTGCCTTCCCATTGGTGGGGATGGACAATTCCAAACAGAGGGAATAATAAAACTTGGCAGGAGGAAATTATGGGGCATTTGGAGAATGACAATAGTTAAATGTGGCCTGAGTAGAAAAGCAAATAGAGCAGCACCAGATTCTAAAGATTTTGTAAAGCATGCTAAGGAGTTGGGTTTTTCCCCCTGAGGCTGGTGAGGATGTACTGAAGAATTTTAGTGTGGGTGTCAATGTGGTAATTGAATCGAAAGGAACCGAGATTAGAGGCAGAGAAGGCACTGTAATTATTAATTTAAAAAACATTTATTAGGTTCCTGCTGTATGCTAGGTGATGTGGAAACAAAGAGGTATGCAAGAGGTTATTATTTGAGGACAGTTGGTACCAGACAAAAGGGCACTTAGTGAATCCATTTAAAAGGGAAACTAAAAATTTCAAATAGTGGAGGGGGTGGGGCTTGATAGTATGTAAATTTGAATAACTAAAAGCTATTAAAATACATTTATTTTGTCTCTTTTAATAAATTGGACTGTTAAATACTTCTTACACCAAAAAATTGTGTATCCAGAATTACTGTTTTTGATTTGGGCCTAATTTTTCTAACAAAATTGAGTGATATTTCAAGATGGTACATTTCAGTTGCTGGGAGAGGAACATGATCATTAGAGGGTTGATTTTGCCAAAATATTCAAGGGATTCATCAGTTTTCCGGAGGGCTTCTTAATCATTTGGTATTTAAATCCTTCTCTTGAATCATGTTTAAAATCATTATCCTTATTTATTTTTCTCCTCTTCAGTTGAAAGCTGGCCTACCAGATCCTTGTCATCAGTTCTCTGTGCTGACTTCATGATATCCTGCATCTGTTTATAAGATTTATAATGTCACTTTGTGATAGATATGCATTGAGTTACTCACTGATATATCTGAGAGACAAAATGATGGAACAGATGGATGGGGATAGGTGTTAGAAGGAGTCGGTTGTTTGAATGGGGACTGATACAAGTGGTCAGTTCATTAGCAAATACTTCTATGTTATGACAGATTTTTATCCCTAGGAAACCTCAAAATCTTAGTACTGCTGGGGCTAAGATACTAAATTCTCAGTAAGGAGAACTCCCTGTATCAGCAAAGGTCTGATGCAGTGTTTTTCAAACTAAGGGTTATAATTCATTAATGGAACAATATGTCCATTTAGTGCACTGCAACCAGCATATTTTGATGTCAAGGTGGATTTCATGAAAGTTGTTCTAGTGTGTGCATGTATTTGTGTGTACCAGGTCACACTGTAAATGTCAAGCCATTGTAGAGTGGAATGTATTATTTTGAAGACCTGGGTGCAAAGCTAGGCTGTACCACTTGCTGTTTGTGTGGGTAACCCTGGGATTATTCCAGGGACAGCATGTGTAGAGGCGTGAAAGCTGAGGAACTTCTAAGTCTGTAATGAAAGCTGGAATCCACGGCTCCTTTAGCCAAGTGGCTGGAGATAAGGTGGGAGAGGTGTGAAATGTACTTGTTGCCAAGCTAAATAGCTTGGAGTTGATACTTCATGTCAGTGCTCTTGACCTATTTTGGTCAAGGACGTTTCTGAAAATCTGATGAAAGCTGTATACACTGTGCTTAGAAAAGTATATATACACAAATTTCCCCTTATAATTGCAAAAACTTTAAGGATCTGCTATAGCCCATGTATGAATTTCTGGTTAAGAATCTTGGCTGTAGACAGTGAGGAATCACTGAAGGAATTTTTAACCAGGGGGAGGTAACATAATCATATTTGCATTTTAGGACGAGTTGGCAGATAAATGGTGGAGGTGGTGGGGTGGGGGGTATGTTGGTAAGGAAGTCTGTTAGGTGAAAGCAGTGAGGGAATAAACCCAAAGCCATTGATAGCTGGAATAGATAGGGAAGCTAACAAATTTAGTATAAATGATAAGGAGTGATCTAGATTATCTGTGCACATGAGAGAGTAAACTGTGTTATCATTAACCCAGAAGAGTAGGGGATAAGAACTGATGTCCTTATAGAACATTGAATTAAAGATGTCTATTAGAGAGCTGGCAGTCAGGCCCAGCACAAGGCTTCTCACCTTTTAATGTGTGTATGAAATACCTGGGATCTCGTTAAAACACAGAGTCTGGTTCAGGAGGTCTGGGGTAGAACCCAAAACTCTGCATTTCTAACAACTCCCAGGCGATACTAAGTACTGCCAGTCTGTGGACCATGCTTTCACTAGCAAGAGGCTAGAGCTCAGGAGAAGCATCTTCACTGAAAATACAGACTAGGGAGTCACCAGCATGATAGGGGGAATTAAAACTAAGGAAACGGCCCTGGTCGGTTTGGCTCAGCGGTTAGAGCATTGGCCTGCGGTCCAGAGAGACCCAGGTTTGGTTCCGCTAAGGGCACGTACCTCGGTTGCAGTTTGTCCCTGGCCCTGGTTGGGTCATGCAGGTGACTGCCACTTGATGTGTCCCTTTCACGTCAATGTTTCTCTCTCTCTCTCCCTCCCACTCTATCTGAACAAAAAATGGGGGAGAAAAGTGTCCTCGGGTGAGGGAAAAATAAATAAATAAATAAAATTAAGGAAACAGATCAAGTCACCTGGAAAGCACGTATAGAATAACATGGAAAAAGAAGCACAAGCCCTGAGCCTTGTGCAATGCTGGTATTTACAGAGCAGGTGGAAGAAGAAAGGCCTGCAAAGGAGTCTTGAGAAGGAATAGTCAGAGAGGCAGGAATACTCAGTATAAGACATCACAGAAAGCAAAGTGAACCAGTTTGGATAGCAGCGTCTGCCACTGCAGACCTTGCATTGTCAACGGTGACAATATTGCCCCCAAGTGAGCAAGGAGTGATTTTTTTCCTGGAGTGGGGTAGATGTTCAATGGCTTATGGCCTTCCAAAGGGCCACAGTACAGAAACAGATGTCCAGTGTATCTGTGATATGCAAATTCCACCGAGGGTTCAATTAAGAAAAGGTGTGTAAAAGCTATTTGGATAAGGGAGCAGTAATGAAAAAGATGGTTGAGAAACGGAGCTGTAAATAAGTAAAGTAAGATTTATCACTCAGGAGATTTTGATGAAGACTTCAAAGAACGAAAAGAAGTGTGCCAGTGAGACAAGGAAGTGAAGGGAATTTCCGAAGGCCAAGCTATTTGGCATTGCTCTGCTTTTGCAATGGCAGAAGATGAAGTGGAAAAGTATGGAGTGTGGGTCATGAAGGGCTTTGTGTATATAGGCATCATCCAATTGAAATGTGCGGATTTCTAGGTCTCAGAGGTCTTGATCAAGTAGGAGTGGTGTGTTAGAACCCTCAGTTTTAGGCTCAAGGGGGTGATTCTGATGCACCCACTTTGAGAAACTGCAGTAGGAAATAGGGGGGCACTAAAAAATTATGTTAGGAAGTGAAATGGTTAGGTTTGTGTTTTAGCAAAATAATTCTGACTGCAGTTATAGAGGATGGATTAGAGGAGGCATAGAGTGGAGATAGGAAAATATTGCCAAAATGAGAAGGATAAGAAATGGAACAAAAAGTCTCAGGAGATGCAGGAGAGGATGGGGTGAGGAGCTTTGGGAGGAGGACTACCGTCTCTTCTGAAGCCAGAGCAAAAGAAATCAAGGAAGTGTAAGTGAGAAGTATGTGGGTTGTCCACTAGTGAACTGCCTGCCCAGTGGCCACTACTTTCTCTGTGAAATGACTGTTGTCCTCTTCTATGACTTTCTCATGGGCCTCTTTGAATCCTTTGATTCCACTTTTTCTAGTCAGTCTCCTAGGAAGTCGTCTTGTCCATTCGATTCCCTTATATGGGACTCACCCTATCTTTGTAAACCACGTGCTAGAAGTTATTAAAACCCAACACAGGACAGTGACTTGGAAACTGTAGAATTTGTCAGATCACATTTGGTTAGTCCAATTTGAGTGGCTGTTCCTCACCTTTGCCACTTCTGATGTCTCTCACCCTGTCTGACTCTGCATACAGCTCCCAATATTCCTTTATCTCATTCTGATCACCCATTAAGACTTACCGCTCCAGCTCAGCCATGCTATTCTTCCTCCCACAGTCTTGTTATTTACCCTCTTGTGCAGTGTCAGCTCTCCACCTGCAACACTGGATCCCTGTCCTGCTTCCCTGCCAGCAGAGGGAGAGATTATCATCCTACAATGCTGTTGATCTCTGATACTTCCACCTGGGGGCAGTGTTTGGTAGAGCCATAAAACCGCCTTGTGTGTTTGCAAGCTCTACAAAACGACTGTTGGACTAGACCTCCAGCTCTTAGTTACTACCCACCTGGTCAGGACCAGAGTTCTGAATTCAATGTCAGCCTCACTACCAAGGCAGACCCCTCCTTCAACCTCGAATGGCATGTCCATATCACTTCTACTCATCCCCGTTCCATGCCGACAATGGCAGTATGGTACATCACTAGACAGCGAAGACAAGCCTTTACCATGTCCAACCCATAAGGCACCAGGCCTTCAACCAGAAAACTGCCGGGCCAGCCAGCAATTACGAACAAACTAAGACATGCTTTGTCTCTATGGCATTCCCCACCAGTAGCCTCTAGGGGATGAGATGTGTTCCTGTAGAAATGAGAAGATGGTATATTATACTGGCTCACTGCCACGTAGAAAATCCCAGCTTCATCAATGACTAGCTATAAAAACCTCTTTCTGCCTTGGTGTTGTCATTTGTAAATTGGACAAGATAATAGTACCTGCCTTATAGGGTTATAGGTGTTAAATCGGATAATTGCATTGAAGAGCTTAGCAAAGAGCCTAGCATATAGTGTTTGATAAAAGTCATTTATTATATCCAGACTGTGTTACACTACAGTGGTCTTAGGTGGCCTCTCAGATAAGTCCCTGGTTCAGCAGATCCCACTTCCTATCCTGCTGAACTTTTTGCACCCATCACACTTCCATTACATTTCCCCTCTGTCAATAAGCTACTCTTGGCTGAAAGTAGACTAGTCATTGTTGCCCTCAAGACTCATGTCCTTCGCTTTGTCAAAGTTTCACTGCCAGCATTTCCTATCCTCCAGTCCTTTCTAAACATCACATAGAATAACCTGTTTGACCTGCCCCTCACACTGCTAGGTCCAGTCCATACCCATAAGGCAAGTAAAGATACTCCTTGCCAAGACACACAGGGATCACTCCTAATTGGCAAGGGTGACTGTGGTGGTGCCAATGCCCAGGAGTCTTACTACCAAAGGAACAGAAGCTCTCCGACTCTAAAATCAAGGCCGTCAATAAAATAATAGCTTTGGACAGCAGCAGGTTTCATCATATCCATCATCTCTTCTACAATGGCCTTGAGACTCTTTCTGAAAATAAAAAGCAGGGAGGTCTTGTCAAGATTATTCCATCCTCAATGTAAACACTATTCAAAATCCTTTCTGTTAACCTGGAGCCTTCTGACTCAATTCCATAAACCTCTGGCTTTTACAGAGCTATTCATTCTATACCTTAGAGGCACCTACAACCTCATCTAGATCAAGAAAGATAGTGAGTGGAAAATGCTCCTACCTTCTTCCAGAAAATGAGATCATGCACCACCACCTCCTACAGTAGTTATTTGCCTGGACAATATTTTTTATAAATTCACTTAATTTGACTTCAGAGTGTGTGAGCTGCATGGTAATGGAATGATGACAGTAGCACTATCTCCAGGCTAAGCCCCAAAGTGTGAAGGTGCTATTTATGAGATATAAGTCTTTCTGAAATGAAGTTCCTTAGGAAGATTGAAGATGTTAACAATTCCTTGATACTACCAGCAATTCATCTACTACCTCTGCATCTTCACTACCCCAGTATCCTTTCTTCTTAAGAGTAAGGAATTTGATCCTCAGACACAAAAGTGACCTCCAGTAGCTTAAGGCTGTCTACCCCAGCCCTGGCCAGTACCCTTGAGTAATGCCTTCCAACATCCAGGTGGAAGGCTGTGTGGAGGGGGATATGGGAGGGAGTTGTCCTGTTACAGGAGGACCAGGGTGCCTTGATCTCTGCCCCTGCACCCACATCTCCAGGAAATTGGTCCTAACTGAGGTCAATTACTGCAAGTGGAAACAAAAACTCTTAGTGACCAAGGCTACTTTCAAAATAGGGTGACACTTCCTTTAAGAGAGACAGGCGGTTTGTGATCATAAACTGAAACCAGAGCAGCAAGCACAGATTTCTCAACTCAGGTAAGACCAGGTCAAGCAGACCCTTCCCAAAGCACCTATCTCTGTTATAGAATTCAGAATATCAAGGGGCAGCAGAAGTGTGCTCTTGCCTGAGAATTATAGCCATTTACCCCAGTCATAGCACAGAAAGTAGGCAGATGCATTGTGGAAGATAGAGATCCATGTCCACCCTGGGGCACTCCAAAGGTGTACATTGTTCAAAGTGCCCCATTATATTATGATCAGTGGTTGCCTGTACTCATGGCCACCACTCCAATAGGCCAACACAGCTTATTCAAACAGCACAGTTTGAAAACTCTTAGTCTAAGGGTTTGTCTGGTTGCTCCATACCTGATGAAACCTCCATGATGCCTACAAATGAGGCAAAGCTAGGCCAAGGTAACCTTCAGGCCCTTGGGACATTGTCCCATTGAACTTCAGAGGAGGTTTTTCCTCTTCCCACATCTGTAAGTCCTTACTGGTAGTGGATTCCTTTTTCCCTATTAGCTCAATTGATACCTGCCATCGCTCCCCATGCATCTAAAAGGTCTTCCTGGTTCGCAGGTTCCATGGCCATCTGTCCTCCCACTGCAGCCCCCAGTTCATACACTAGTTTTGGAGAATGCCACCTAAAGTCCTCCTCCTCCACATTTACCTCTCTGTTATTCCACTACCAGCAGACAACCTGTCAGCCTGCATGGACTAACCAGGTCCTGGGGGAGTAACACTGCTACTACACCTGCAACACATAATGCAATTGATCTTCTGCCCCAGTCTTGGAATTCATTTCTAACTCACTACCCCCTTCCATCCAGACCTCTTCCATTCATGGGATCAATTGTTCCCAGCCCACTATTGCCCTGGCTGGTGGCTGGAATCATTGACATCTCTGTCTACTTGGCCATCCAAGTGTGGACTACCCAACGGCACATTCAATTAGTCTTCACTGTACAACATGGCATTAAGGGTTACGAGCAGGGAATCTGAAGTCACACTGCCTGGATTTGTATCCCAGCATCACCAGTTTCTATGTGACCTTGAACAACTTAAATTCTCAGTTCCTTGATTTCTTCACCTATAAAGTGGACATAATAATAGTACTTACCTCACAAAGCAGTTGTATTACATGAACTAATATATGTAAAGGATAACAGAATAACACTGACATGTTCTAAGCACCAAAAAGTGTTTGTTGTACTAGTGGTATTTGAACTACACTAACTGGATCATTCAGGTGTGAGACACCCGTTAGATTTCCTTTTGGCACAGCCCCATCTGTCCATGCCAAACATTGGACTCACCTAGATACCTTTGAAGTGAAATGCAGTCACCCACCCATGTACCTCCCACATCAACAGCTTCTAGAACTTTGTGCCCTTCCTACTCTCATGATCAACCACCCCCTGGTGCACTTGTCTGTGTGTAGCCCCAACAACCTAAGGCTGAGAAACCAGTTTCATCATGAAAGCGTTGCTAGCTTTCCCACAACATCGTGAATGGCCCGCTGCCTGATTCCTTGGAAGGTTGTTGATCAGGAAATAGCTTGAGGGGCCACTCAAGGGGACCTTGATTTAATTCTATCACAGGTATGCTTTCCTAGCTCAACCTCAGAATTCTGTCTTACATGCAATTCTGGTGTTTGCTTACAGGTGCAGGTACCAACTCTTTCTTATGCCCTACCCTTTGCCTCCACCTCCACCTCCACCTCCCAAACCCAGACCAGCTGGACCACTCTACTCAGTCTTACTAATAAAGGGGGAAAAATCAATCTGTCATGCTCAGAGATGAAGGAAGAGATTCTGAAAGTGTGAACAAAGTGATAGTGGATGTGAAATGAAGATAAAACACTTGAGAGTGATTTTAAAGGCATAATTGACAGAACTTGGTGATCAATTGGCTGTTGGGGGTAAGAAGGGAAATATAAAAAATACTTTATTGCATAAGAAGGTGGCAGTATTGTTACTAAGATTGGAAATGACACATAAAAATATATAGAAATAGCCCAGCCAGTGTGGCTCAGCAGTTGAGCATCGACCCCTGCACTAAGAGGTTGTTGGTTCAATTCCCGGTCAGGGCACACGCCCAGGTTGTGGCCTGATCCCCAGTGGGGGGCATGCAGGAGGTGGCCAATCGATGTTCTCTTTCATCGATGTTTCTCTCTCTCTCTCCCTCTCCCTTCCTCTCTCTCTTAAAATCAATTAAAAATTTTTAAAAAAAGAGATATCAGGGGATTTTTGACAAAGAAATTGGAGTGAGTAAATGGATAGATAGATAGGAGAAGATAGTATAGGGAGAAGATGATGGGTCCACCCCACATGTGGCAGCCCTATTTTCCCAGTTGTTCAAGCCATACATGTTAGAATCATCCTTGACTCCTTTCTTTCACACTCCACGTGCAATCTGGGAAAAGGCCTGTCAAATCTGTCTTCAAAATATATCCCGAATCTGACCACTTCTCACTACTTCCAGCATTACAACTTTAGTCCAAGCTGCCATGATCTGTCTTGGATTATGGCAACCACCTTTTTGGTCTATTCTCCACACAGCAGACAGAGTGATCCTATTAAAACAGAAGTCAGCTCTCATCACTCCTGTGCTCAAAACACTGCATTGGCTCCCCTTTGCACTCAGAATAAAAGCCAAAGTCGCTACCGTGGCCTACAAAGCCATGCTGTTCTCTTCTCCCCCACTGCAGAACTACTGTTTGCTTCCTTTCCTGCTGTTCTCTGGCCACTGGACTCACCTTGTTCCTTGAACATACCCGGCTTTTGCCCTCGTATGTTCCTACCTCTAGACTTTGCCCTTGCTATTCCCACTACCTGAAATACTCTTTCCCCAGAGGCCCTTCACCTCCTTCAAATCTTTGCTCCTGTATCACTTTCTCAGTAAGGCTTTCCATGACCACATTTTAAAAATTTGCAAGAAGCCTCTCAGTGCCCTTTCCCTGTTTTGCTCTCTAGAGCAGCGATCTGCAGCAGGTGCGCCATAAGAATGTTTAAAACATGCAGTACCTGACTATTTAGTCCAGGGCACTGACCTCTTTTCCCTTTGACTGTCAAATAAAAAAATGGCAGCAGTCAACACAACAATAGCTGTCTAGTGAGAACGAATCGAAGTTATATTTATTTTTTGGTGAGCCACAGAATATTGGTGATTACTTTATGTGTGCTACGAGATGAAAAAGGGTGCGAATCACTGCTCCATAGTATCGATCATCTAAATACTTATTTAATTCCATTATTAATTATTTATTATACATTCTGCCCCCCCCACATTAGAATATAAACTTCATGGGGTAGGCATTTTATCTGTTGTGTTCATTACTATATCTCTGCTTCCTAGAACTCTACCTGCACATAGTAAACCCTCAATAAAATTTCATTGGGTGAATGATGCGGTGTGAAAGTTGGAATGGATGGGCTGGAGGGAGATGAGTGGGAAACACTGGTTCCCAACACTTTGGAGAAATGTACCTCATGGAACTGTTAGATGACCTATTGACTGTCAAAATGTTTGTGAAGTAAAGAATAAAGTTATTAAATTGAAAAGATCAATTAGTCCCTTCTCATGGCAGGCCATCAATAAATATTTGTTGTATGAAGCATGATAATATCTGTTAAGATACGAAATTAGAAGAACCAAGAGAGAAAGGAGCGAGGAAGAGAGGCAGGAGATGGGAAGAGGGAGGAAGGGGGGAGAAAAGAGAGAGATAGAAGAGAGAAGAAAGAAGAGAGAATGAGAATGAGAATGAGAGAGAATTCCACACAGCACTCAGATGCTTGAGAGCTCACAAAGTCAAATATACAGTATGTCAGTTCCAGGGTGTTCAATGACCAAACTGTGAGCTGTTACATAAGCTTTGCATTTTAACCGCGGGACCACTAGAGGGCGTGCAAGGTTAAATCAAGAATGTTCTCTGCTTGATGAGATTCTATTAACGTCATCCACATTTCTATTTATTGATCTAATGTTCATCTAAACTGTTTCGTCAGTTCAGAGTGTTCTCCTGGGCTAATTTTTTTCATCAGTCCAGTGTCTGGCTCATAACAGGTCTTCAATAAATATTTATCAATTAAATGAGGTAATGAATATTTAGAATCAAGGCATTTTTCACTTTGAAATTTGTGTTTGATTAATTAACTGTGGTCCGTATTTCCATTAAAAAACCATCCTTCAGAGTTCATAACCTAGCTTATGATAAATATAGCACCCATGGTTTTTGGCACTTAAAAGACTCTTTAGGCAAGAGAAGGGCAAGAGTCTGACTTGGAGTTTGTGTGCTTTATGGGTGTAAGTCATGCTATTAGACAGCATGCACATTGTAGAGCTTAAGCTGGCGGTTATTAAAGGCAGGGTGGCCCCTGATCCCACACCAACCCCTCCCTCCCTCAGGAGGCGCTGGTAGCTCCGGAGGGATGCGAGTCACCTGGTACGGCTTGCCTGCCCACCTCCACCCCCAGAACTGTTAGCTCAATTTATGCAAATAGAGTTTTCTGTGCTTTTGAAGCCTGCTGTCCACAATGTGTTTTAAAGCTGTTGACTTGTTTGGGATGAAGAAAGTTTAACAGGCATTGTTTATTGTCTTAATTATCGATTGTTCTCATTGAAATTTTTCTAGGGGATTTGGGGTGCCTGGATTTACAGTTTACTGAGATGGATTACTATGGGGGTGTGGGCCCTCAGTATTAGGCATTTTTCATTAATGGAATCATTTCAAATAGCCTGAGAAATATAACCTATTCTTAGCAAACTATTTTTTAGAATAGTTTTAGATTAACAGAAAAATTGAGTAGATCTTAAAAGTTCCCATGTACCCCGCACCCAGTTTTCCATGCTGTTGACATCTTATATGAATATGATACATTTATTACAATTAAATGAACCAATATTGAGGCATTATTATTAATTATATTTCATTTTGTTCTGATTTCCTTAGTTCTTACCTAATGTCCCTTTTTTTCCATCCCAGGATTGCATACATGCCACCACATCACATTTACTCATCATGTCTACCCCAGCCTGACTTTAATACAAACTGTGTTATCATCAAGATAAAACTCGCCCTGGCCAGTTTGGCTCAGCGGTTAGAGCGTCGGCCTGCGGTCCGGAGAGACACGGGTTCGGTTCCCGCTAAGGGTGTGTACCTCGGTTGCAGTTTGTCCCCAGCCCTGCTTGGTCATGCGGGTGGCGGCAACTCGATGTGTCCCTTTCATGTCGATGTGTTTCTTTCTTTCTTTTTTTTGATATTTTGTTCAGATAGAGTGGGACGGAGAGGGAGAGAGAGAAACATTGACGTGAAAGGGACACATCGAGTGGTTGCCACCCTCACGACCCAACCAGGGCCAGGGACAAACGCAACCGAGGTACATGCCCTTAGCCAAAACCAAACCTGGGTCTCTCTGGACTGCAGGCCAGTGCTGTAACCGCCTGACCAAACTGGCCAGGGCCACATCGATGTTTCTCTCTCTCTCTCTCTCTCTCTCTCTCTCTCTCTCCCCCTCTCCCTCTCCCTCCCCCCCCCCTCTATCTGAACAAAAAAATGGAAAAAAGTGTCCTCTGGTGAGGATTAAAAAAAAAAGATAAAACTCAGCTTTCTTTTTTTCCAGCATATTTTAAAATACTTAATCCAACTACCCACACAGATTTGTATATAATTGCTACCACTAAATTTAGCTGAAATGCTAGTAAGCTACATTCACTTTCTAGCTGATCTTTGTTAGAATTTAGTGTATTTTTTTTCTGAGAATCTTTATTGTTTATGCCTTTTATGTATTGTCTTTGGAATTTAATAAAAATGGCTCTTTAAACTCTTCTGGAGACTGGGGGCAAATCAAGATGAGGTATAAATTGAGAGGAATTGAAATCACTAGTCTTTTCCCATGTACTTCTTTATAGCAGTAATAAAGAATTATACAAGGTGGATTGAGTCAAGTGGTGATTATGGACTTTATTCCAGACAACTAACAAAACCTCTGTAAGTGATTCTTACAGCTTCCCTTCGGAGGTATCTTGAAGGTTGTTAAGCTCTTATTAATGCCTTGGCCAGGAATCCCTATCTGTGAATTTCCTATAGGAAAGTTACACGTCCATAAAGATGGTACCACAAGTAACTTTAGAGACCTTTGTTTGTACTCTAAGGCTTATTTCATATAAAGATGATCAATGTTTGCTAAAAACTTGTCAGAAATACATGTGAATTGTAGGAAATGTGGTATAAATAGAATTCAAGCCATTCACATGAAAGAAAATTAATTATTGGGAATAATGGTACAAATTATGGATTTAAAAAACTGTTCGGTTAAATAAGGGGGCTTAATGTTGAATATAGGTCATGGATACTGAATGATTTATCTGTGTAAATTCTCAAGTGCATTTAAAAAAACATTTTTATTGATTTTTAGAGAGAGAGGAAGGGAGAGGGGTGAGAGAAACATCAATCAGATGCCTCCTGCATGCCCCCTACTGGGGATCGAGCCCCCAACCTGGGCATGGGACCTGACCAGCAGTTGAACTGGCAACCTTTTGGTGCACAGGAAGATGCTCAACTAACTGAACCACATTGGCCAGGGCTCAAGTGCATTTTTGTTCCTGATAAAGGTTGGTTTTCTCACAGTGCTAATAAGGCAAGACCATGATTTGTGTCCTTGTACAAACCAGTTAGTTTTTGCTGACTCTGATGTTAGTGACTGCAGCATTTACCTTGGTCAGTCATCTCTTCAAAGGTATATCCTTAGTTACAAGGACGGCCAAGCCCCTTTTCCTCAGTGCGGGGCCAAGTGCATCCTTTTCACAAGTTTGCCCCACTGTGTTGTGATGAGTACCCTAAAATGCAAGACTATGTCCACTGCCTTCCCTGTTTTATATTCTATTAGCTCAGGAAAGATTTTCATTCCATTGAGCACCAGACTGTGGGGTATATTTTTGGAAGCAAGTGTAGGTGTACCAGAGCCAAAAAAGGTTGGGAACAACTGTAGACAAACTGATCTCACTGTTCTTAGAGCTGCCAACTCTAGGCATGGAGCCCTTAAAGTGGACTATAAATGTAGAGTGGGTGGTTAAAAGAAAATCCATTATGGGACCTGATTTCTGGTTTCCCACAATCAGGTGCATGTATTTTGTGTGCATGTTTTATGGGGAGAGAGCAGGTGTGCACAAAGCTGATTTATTTAGCTATATTAAATTAGAATCGGGGCCTTAATGAGAGAAGAATTGCAAGTTGGATAGTTAGGCTAGTTAGTACTGTGACCATTTTAAATGCCTTCATTTAAACTTACTGTGATAACTGTCCTGTAAAGGAGATAGATGAGGTAGGAACTTTTTGATAAGTTGAAAAACCGAAGCAGAGAAACCTAGGTCTCCTGGTTCCTACCCCAGTTTCTATTATGAGAACATGGAAGTCTCTAAAAGGACTTGCTGAACATAACTATGAAATCAAATGACGGAAGGATTTCTGGTTTTTTAGTCTCCTTCTTTGATAGGGGAAACAATAACATTATAAATAACACAGAAACTCGATCTGCAAAAGTCATCGCCAGTTCTCACAAGACACGGCGACATGAACTGGCGGCAGGCGGAGTAAGCAGGGTGTTAGGAAAAGGAGCCCATGTTTTTGAGTAAACATGATGAGATTTGGACATTAGGCATGGAAAGATCTGATTATATAATATGTTAACCAGTCGTAACCTGTAATGACACAAGCTAGGACTTGTTAGCTCATTTTCCCTTTCCTGGATCATTATACCCAGCAGAGGGGAAAAGAAAGCTAATGTGTTCTAACAGTGATTTCAGCACTGTCTTAAAGATCAAGTACAGGTGTGCTCCAATTTAAGAAAACTCAGGAAATAAGAAAATGCACATTGCCAAATGGATAGCTACAGGAGCTGGACGGAGAATTCATTTTATAGAAGGAGACTTCACTGTAATAGGACTCACCCACTGAGTTCCTGAAATTAATTTCTCTGTAGAACTCAAGGTTTAATTTGCAGTCGGTTATCACAGAACTTTTTATGAATGTGCCTGCTATAAGAGTTACTTTAGTATCACTATTTGTTAAATATATACATATTTTGCAATTCATAGTCTATATACACCAGCATAAAGTAAAGAGCAGATATCAAAGAAATAATTTTCCTGGTTTTTCATATCACCATATGATCTGTGTAGATTTACATGTAGGTCATAGCATAAAAACAGGATTATGAATGCTGACTAGAGAGAAGGAGAGACATGTTGGTACTAAGAGAGGATTAGAATTGGATGAGTAAGAGATGTAAAAAGGAAAAGAACACTGAAAATTTTGGCCATTTTCAATTTCTGGGAAAGCCATCTTGCTTTCTCTCTCTGGTGTACCTCTGACATCTGACCAATTGAATTTTTGTCTCCTGCTGGTCTCTTATAACTGATTCAGCTCTTAAACATAGAAATTATCCAAGAAGGTACAAAGAACATCATTTAACAAAGCAACAATAGTAGAAGCACCAATAATACATTCCCATAATGGTTAAGAGGTTTGATCAACTAGTACTGAAAATAAGGGGGAAAGTATCTTATTTGAAAGTAAGAATGAACTTGTTAAACACACTCCTGGATCATAAAGGCTACAGGCTTGGATGGGGGTGCTCTTAAATACCAAAATTATAGCTAGAAAATCTGCCCTTGTCCTTAACTGCCAACAACCATGGAAATTTATGAAAGTTTCAACAACTGCAGCTTTGTAGAAAATGATGGCCAGAATTATAAAAATTTCTTTCAGAACTTCTGGCTAATTGCAGTTAAACACCCAAAATATATGAAGTAAATACATTTCTAAAGGGCATCTTCCCACATCAGAAAAAGTGTCAGCTGCTTTCTTCATCCTTTCCTGTGATAATCTGCATATATCAAGTTCTGGAACTACCCTCCTAGCTCTATTAGCACAGGCCCCTTGAAAATGTGCATTTGAAGAGTCACAACTTCATTTCTTTAGATCCTTAAAAATTTCTCTCAGTGATGTTTTATAGTTTTCAGTGTACAGTCAAACCTTGGTTCTCAAGTGTCTCCCATCATGAACAATTCAGTTCTCAACTAAGTTGTTTATGGAAAAAAATGCCTCTGTTGACCAAAATTTCAGTCTTCAACCTGACAACCCTTTCTTTAAAAAATTTTTTTTTTCTTTCTTGAATTTCAGAGAGAGAGGAAGAGAGAGGGGGAGGAATAGAAAAATAATGAGAGAGAACACTGATTGGCCACCTCCTGCATGCCCCCCACTGGGCATGTGCCCTGACTGGGAATCAAACTGATGACCTCTTGGTATGTGGGTGGACGCTCAACCACTGAGCCACACTGGCCGGGCCCTGACGACCCTTTCATGCTGATACCTGGGCATGACATAAAGCCTCATGCTTTTGTTGCCGGCAAGTAGATGATTAGCACAATTTTAAAACAAAAAGAGGTCATCAAGAGTGCTAATGTTGCTAAGGGTGTGGAAGAAATAATGATCACAGGCAACTGAAGAGGAAGAAAAACTGTTGTTGATTTAGATAAAGGAAAAGCAGTTAGTAGGTGACAGCATCTCAGAGGCACTGACATGTGGAAACGGAAAGGTGCTGCCCGCTGACCTGGTGGACAGCCCTGGACTGAGAGCGGAAAGCAATTCATTTCAGGCTAGTAAGGGGTGGTTCTATGAATTGAAGAAAAGAAATGTTTGTTTACAGATTAAACAGTACATTAGACATGTACTGTATATAAGAAAGGTTAAAATTGAATCATTTAGGGGTCTGGAATGGATTAATTAAATTTTCATAATTTCTGATGGGAAAAATGATTCGGTTCTTGAACAGCCTTCCAGAATGAACTATGTTTCAGAACCAAGATTCCACTGTACAAGTTTTACATGTGTTTTGTTAAATTTATTTTTATGTAGGTATTGTCTATGTAGAGTTTTCTTAAGTTCATTATTGGATTGTTCATTGCTATGGTATAGAAATACAATTGATTTTTGTGTTTCAGTCTTGAATCCTGCAATGTTACTAAACTCAGTTTTTTGTTTTTTTTTTTACTTTGAACAGTTTTATTCAGTAGAATCCTTAGGATTTTCTGTATACAAGATAATGTCATACTAACCTCATAAAATGACTTTGGACTTGTTCTTTCTGCTTCTATTTTCTGGAAGACATTACAGATAATTGGTATTATTTACTCCTTAACTATTTGGTAGAATTCATTCAATGAAACCATTTGGATCTGGGCTTTTTATAGAAATGGACATGAGGATCCTAAAATTCTTATAAAATTTCAAGGTACCCAGAATAGCCAAAATAATCCTTAAAAGAAAAGAACAAAGTTGAAGACTCACACTTCCAAGTTTCAAAACTTACTACCAAGCTTCAGTAATCAAAACAGTCTGTTACTGGCATAAAGAAAGACATATAGATCAATGGAACAGAATTGAGAGTTGAGAAATAAACCACACATCAGTGGTCAATTGATTTTTTTTTTTAATCCTCACCTGAGGATATTTTTCTATTTATCTTCAGATAGAGTGGGAGAGAGAGAAAGAGAAAGAGAGATACACATCGACTGACTGCCTCCCACAGGACCCTGACTAGGGCTGGGGATGACCACAACCAAGGTACGTGCCCTTGACCAGAATAGAACCTCGACTCTTTGGTCCACAGGCCGACGCTCTAACCACTGAGCAAAACCAGCCAGGATGATGGTCAATTGATTGTTAACAAAGATACTAAGACCATTGAATGGGGAAATAATAGTCTCTTCAACAAATAGTTCTGGGATAACTGGATAACCAAAGGCAAAAGAATGAAGTTGAACCTTTACCTCATACCATAGATAAAAATAACTAAAATAGATCAAAGACCTTTAAACTCATTGAAGAAAACTTAGGAGTAAATCTTCGTGACCTTGGTTGAGGTAGACAATCATTTCTCAGATATGACACCAAAAACACAAGTGACAAAATAAAAAATAAACTGGACTTTATCACAGTTAAAAGTATATGTGCTGCAAACAATATCTTCAAGTGTATAGAATGACAACTCATAGAATGTGAGAAAGTATTTGCAAATCTTATATCTAATAAGGATCTTGTATCTAGAATACATATAAAACTCTTACAAATTAACAATAAAAAGAACAGCAACCCAACTGAAAAATGAGCAAACAATTTGAATACACATCTCTTGGCACATATACAAATGGCCAATAAAAATATTAATAAGTGTTCTACATTATTAACCTTTAGGAAAATGCAAATCAAATCTACAATAAGATACCACCTCACACCCACTAGGATGGCTGGCTGTCATCAAAAAGATGGACAATAGGACCTGGCCAGTTTGGCTCAGCAGTTAGAGTGTCGGCTGGTGGACTAAAGGGTCTTGGGTTTGATTCCCAGTCAAGAGCATGTACCTGGGTTTCAGGTTTGATCCCCAGCCCCATTCAGGGTGGTACAGAAGACAACCAATCAATGTGTCTCTCTCACATCAATATTTTTCTCTCTCTCCCTTCCTCCCTTCTACTGTATCTGAAAATCAATTGAAAAATATCCTTGTATGCACAAGGATATGGAGAAATTGGAACTCTTATACATTGCTGGTAGGAATCTAAAATTGTAGGAATGGTACTAGATCCTTTTGTTATATAGCTACATAGTACTCCATTGTGTAAATTTACCACAGCTTTTTTATCCACTCATCTACTAATAGGCACTTGGGCTGTTTCTAGATCTTAGCAATTGTAAATAGTATAAATTGTAAATAGTGCTGCTATGAATATAGGGGTACATATCGTCTTTCTGATTGGTGTTGCAGGATTCTTAGGATTATATACCCAGAAGTGGGATCGCTGGGTCAAAAGGCAGTTCCATTCTGAGTTTTTTGAAGACACTCCACACTGCTTTCCACAGTGGCACACCAGTCTGCATTCCCACCAACAGTGTACTAGGGTTCCCTTTTTTCCACATCCTCACCAACACCTTGTTGATTTATTGATGGCAGGTGTGAGGTGATATGTCATTGTCACTTTAATTTGCATCAGACCTGGAGAGTATTATGCTAAGTGAAATAAGGCAGTCAGAGAAAGACAAGTATCCCATGATCTCATTTATATGTGGAATCTAATGAACACAATAAACTGATGAATAAAATAGAACCAGAAGAAGCATGGAAACATGGCATAGACTGATGAATCTCAGAGGGAAGGGGGAAAGGGGGAGGGAAGAGATTAACCAAAAGATCTATATGCATATATGCATAGCCCATGGACACAGACAATAGGGTGGTGAAGGCCTGGGGTGGGGCAGGAACCCGGTGGAGAGGGGAAATGGGGCAAAAAATGGGGAGACATCTGTAATACTCTCAACAATATAGATTTAAAAATTTTAAAAATAAATAAAATTGTAGGAAGAAAGCAAATGTCCACTAACTGATGAATGCAAAATGTGGTCTATCCATATAATGGGATAATGTTTGACAAGAAAAAGGGAAAAGGTACTCATATAGGGTACTCATATATGGTACCTATAGATGTACCTTTAGGGTACCTATAGATGAACCTCGAAAACATTCACATATAAAATGCAAGTCAGTCCCTGGGATAGCTTTAAAAGTCTGGCCTTAGCCTGCCTTTCTAGCCTCATCACCTACCATTCCCAGCTCTAGCCCATTGTTTTCATAACTCCTCTGTGCCCTTCCACGCGCTCCCTTTGTCTAGAAGGCCCAACACACCTCTTCTCTTCCTGCAAAACTACTTCTTCGAGGCACAGTTTAATTGTCACCGTCCTGGACTTCTTCCTGACTCCCACAGACAGAATTGCTTGCTCCTGCCTCTGTCCTAATAGTATTTGTTTTTGCCTCTAGCATATTGTGTTATATTTTAATGTGTTTAGCAGTCTTTGTCAGCCAAGCCTTCAATAACAGAAACCAAGTGTTTACTTCTGTATCCACTGAATGTACAAAGTATATGCCTGGCCTGTGGTAAGATAAAAACAAATGTCTGTTGGATGAATGGATGGTTGGATGGGTGGACAGACAGATAAATTGAGTCAACTTGCTGTTTGTGGTCTGAAAAAGTAAGCATGAGATATGAGTCCTCCCCCTACCCAGCTTCTTGATTATTAGTAATAACTAAGTGCGTGCTAAGTCCTTCTGGAATGTCTAATATCATGGAAGATACAAATATATATAGTATATACAAATACATATATATATATATATATAAATCATGGTCCTGTTCCTTAAGGATCTTATGTAATTGAAGAGATAAGACTCAGATGGATGATGTAACTAGAAAACAACATAAAATAGCATATAATAGAGTGTGCAACATTTAAAGCAGATTATAATTCCTGGCAGAGTTCAGTGAAAAGAGAACTGTATCTTGTTCCTACTCTCAGGTGTTAGGTCTGCATGACACAGCATTTCAGGCAACTGAAGCCCTAGAAGCGCAGCCCAAGGCGATTAGCAAAGTGGCAACAGGAGGGTGGCAGGTACCAGCACCATGGTGGGCAAGCAGTGAACGGTGCAAAGACTCCCCAAGCCAATGCAGTCAGGGGAGAAGTGAGCTGTGGTTCCTTGGAGCATTTTTAAACTTCTGGGCTCTCTTCCAATCAGTAGGCTATCCCTGTACTTTTACCTCTTTTATGGAACTTTTTTACAAAATTGACATATTCACAAATATTCATTGAGCACTGTATTTGTTTCCTGTTGCTGCTATAACATTACTACAGATTTAGTTGCTTAAAACAACAGGAATTTATTCTCTTACATTTCTGGATGCCAGAAGTACAAAATGAGTCTTACAGGGTTAAAATCGGGTGTCAGCAGGGCCACCTTCCCTCTGGAGGCTCTGAGGGAAAATCCGTTTCCTGGCCTTTTCCAGTGTCTGGAGCTACATTCCTTGCTCGTGGCCCCTCCCTCCATCTTCAGAGCCAGCAGCATCTCTTATTCTCTCTCTGACTCTGCTTCTATTGCATGGCCTCTTCTGTGTCAGATGTTCCTCTTCCTTCCTCTTGTAAGGACACTAATGATGACATTAATGGCACACCCGGATGATCCTGGATAATCTCCCCATCTTAAGATCCTTAACTTAATCACATCTACAAAGTTTCTTTGGCCACATGATATAACTTTCACAGGTCCTTGGGATTAAGACATGGACCTGTTGGGGAGCCACGAGTCAGCCTTCCGTGAATACCTAGTCCACAGCAGGCACTGTGCTAGGCACTGCATACATCTGTTACACCTATGTGTTCAGAGCTTCTCTTGCCTCCTAAACTGTAAACTCTTGCAAGAGAGAGAGAGAGAGTCTATGTTGCCTACTCTCTCGCAAAGCTTACTCAGCATGTGGCCTTGCTTATAGTATATAATAGGTATCAGGTAAATAATTAATGAATCACATGAGACACACCCTGCAACATAGTAGAATTTAAATTAACTTCATTCAAAAACTATTGGGTCAGTGAGGGAAAGGGTTTTCACTCTCTGCTGGTTCTTAAAGATAAGAACAGGAGGAAGCTGGTCCTGCCCCCAAAGAGGAGTGAGCAGCCATGTGAGCCCCGGCTGGCTAAGAAAGGTCTGGTTCGTGAAGAAGATGTGTCCCAATCCACCGGCATCCCTAGGGGTGAGGGTTGGATGCCCCATCCAGAAGGAACCCTGGGGGTCATCTAGCACCACCACCACCATCACCCTACTTCCACCTCTCCAACTGCTATAGAAATCCCCTCTCTTATGTCACTGCCTAGCACTCCTCGTCTTCTGATTGTACACCTCTTAGCACAGGGAGCTCACATTCCCCAGCAGGAGCCCATTGCATACGCAAACTATTTTTTAAAGTTAACAGAACTCTTTCTTCCATTGAACTAAAACAGTGCCACTGTTCTTCTCAGCTCTTTTGCCTCCTGCAGCTACACAGAACATTCTACTTTCTCAGTCCAGAATAGCCATTCCGATATTTCTAGAGACTTTGCTAAGTCTTACCTTCTTGTTCATCCATTTATTCATTTAACAAATGCTTTCTGAACATCTCTTGTGTGCCTACCACTGTGCTAGGCACTGCAGATTCAGAGATGGGTAAAACAAAATTTGGTCTTCAAGGAGCTCCCAGTCTATCAGGGAAGCAACCATGTGAATAGCAGTGTGGTAAGATTCTGTGAGAGGGAGATACAAAGTGCTGTGGGAGCTTGGGGTGCAGACCAACCAGCTGCACCTAGGGCTGTTGGGAGGTCAGGGAAGTAGTGGTTTGAGGTTATTTTCATTCATTCATTCATTCATTCATTCATTCATTCATTCAGTCAGTCAGTCAGTCAGTCAGTCAGTCAGTATTTATTGAGTACCTACTGTATGTTTTATACTCTGCTAGGTGCTAGGGATACAGTGGTGACCTAGGAACTTATCGTGCAGAGTATGCCAGAGAAAGGGATCAGCATTTACAAAGTAAGAAGGCATTCACTTATTTAAACATTTGTTTTGGTTGTTGAATTGTTACTGTGTCCCAGGCAAAGATGCTAGGCACTGGAGATACAGAAATCAACCACACTGACGCCATCCCTCACCTCAAGAACCTTATGGTGAACTGAGAGGTACTGACAGGTAAACTACTATTCTGGCATCATGTGGTTAGTGGTTGTAATAGGCACAGGGTACCAGGAAAGCACACAAATAAAGAGAGTAAGCTCAGCAGTGGTGTGGGGAGGTACTGTGTTGAGAGTCCAGATTTTTTTGAAGTATTGAGGTTGTTGTGATGTTTGAGCTGAGTCTTCAGGTGCATAAAAGTATAAGCCAGGTAGATGCAGGGGAGAAGGATAAGGAAAAGGGAACTGAACATGCACAGTTGAGAATAAGATTTGTGATGAGAGTTGTCGAGAGTTCAGTATGGCTGAGGCAGAAAGTCTGTATGGGCCAGTGGTAGGAGATGGAAAGTTCGATGAGGCCAGATCCTTAAGGACCTTGTGTACTGTACAAAAGTGTTTGGATATTATGCTGAGGACAGTGGGGAGCCAGAAAAGATCATTAAGCAGGGAAGTGACACAATCAGATTTTTCTTTGACAAAAATAACTCTGGCCGCATGTTGGAGGATTAAATCCAGGGGGTGAGACTAGAGGCAGGAAGACTGGTTAGAAGGTTGGTGCACTCAGCCAGGGGGGTGATAATGAGGACAGTGGCAGAGGAAACAGGAAGGAGAGGCCAGAGGGAGGACTTATGAAGTAGAATTATTAGGAAAAGGAAGACAGGATAATTAAAACTGACACTGAGGTTGCCAGTTTTAAAAATTATGGTAGGAATACACAAGGAAGAGTAGGTTTCAGGACTGATGATGAGTTCACTATTTGTCATGGTGCCTTTGAGGTACCTGAAAGACAGAAAGATGTCTGGTAAGCATTCGGTTAATGGAGTTTGGAGTGCAGTGGAGTGGTCTGGGCATACAGTTGGATCATTCTGCTGGTTGTGTTTCTGTCTCCTAGAATACAGGCTCCTGAGGCCAAGGCCTTTTGTGTCAGAGCATCTAGTAGACACTGAATAGACAATTGTTGAATAAGAAAATGAATATAGGGGATTGATGTGAGGGGCCAAGACTAAAGGCGGGGAGGCTGTGACAATCATCCAGAGTGTGAGTGATTAAGGCCTGGCCTGACACTGGCATTGGCAGGTGCAGAAAAGGCACTGGACTCAAGCATTACGGACCACGCTTTGGTGATACCTGCAGCGATTTTATTCTCCTTTCAATTTAATATACTGACAGTCCTGGATACTGTTAGATTCCAGGAATGCAACAGTAAATAAGATATGTGCCCTGCTGTAATGAACCTCTCAGTTTATTTATTTTTATTTTTTAATTAATTAATTTATTTTTGTTACGGATGTTTCTCCTTTTCCCCCTACTGATTCTCCCCTCCCCCTATCCCCTCCCTGTCCCCAGCTTTGTTGTCCATGTCCATTGTTCATGCATACATGCATATAAATTTTGTGGTTTATCTCTTCACCACCCCCTCTTCTGGGGATTGTCAGTCTGTACCCCACTTCCACGTCTCTGGGACTACCCCGTTCCTCAGACTGTTATGTTCATTATATTCCACAAAAAGTGAAATCATATGATACTTGTCTTTGTCTGTTTGGCTTGTTTCACTTAGGATGATACTTTCCAGGTCCCTCCATGTAGTCTCAAAGGATAAGAGCTCTTTCTTTCTTGCAGCTGCATAGTACTCTATTGTGTATGTGTACCACAGCTTTTTTATCCATTTAAAGAACCTCTCAGTTTAGTGGGCTAGACAGATCAACCCATGAACAGATACATATGGCATAATTTATGTGTTGGTTCTATGATAGAATTCTGAACTGATGCGGGCACCATCTAGAAATAGCTGATCTACATGGGGAAAGACTTTATGGTAATGACATTTGAGCTGGTTTTCAGACATGGAAAAAGGAGTTGTCTGGCAGAGTATGGCATTCTCCACGTCCTGTTGGTTCTACCTCCTAAGTAGTTCTTGACTCCAACCCCTTCTTTGCACCTCCCACTGCCAGTCCAGGCCAGGCCTTCATAAAAGGGCTGTGCTGGGGTGATTGGCACAGGATGTAGTGTGCAGATGATGTTTCATTGAGTTGTATGCTGGAAACCTGTATGGTTTTATAAACCAATGTCACCCCAATAAATTCAATTAATAAAAAAAGGAAAGCTTTTGAAGCCCCTACCTGGGCTTAATAGCACCAAGTAATGCGATCAATTAGCAATGTCATGGGTATAAAAGTGAGGAATGGCAGTGTGTATGTCACATCCCTGGGCTACATCACAGGGTATGAGGTTGGCAATGCCAGAGCTGGTAGGTAGTATATAGTATATGGGATACAATATAGTCAAGTTGGCACTAGAAAATACTTGAGTTTCAGTCCCAGCTTTGTACATACTAACTTTGTGACTTTGGACTAGCACTTAAACATCCCTGACTCTGATTCCTCCTCCATAACTGACTTACATGCTTCCTTTCAGGATAACAGAACTATTCCATGTAAGCATTAATTACAGTACTTGTACACAGTAAATGCTCAATAAATATTTGCAATTATCAACATCACGGCTACTGTTGGCATTATTTGTGTTGTTAGGGATTTTAATTAAAATCATAAGAGCAGATGAGATTACTGAAGAAAAGTGGATCAAGCTGAAGAGAAGAGAACATCAATATTTAAGGAGCAAACAGAGGGGAAGAAACTGGTAACATTGTAGGAAGGGGACCCAGAAAGAATCTAAGGAAAGAGACTGTTTTAAGAAAAGGGTGAGAGCCCTGGCCGGTTTGGCTCAGCGGTTAGAGCGCCCGCCTGCGGTCCGGAGAGACCCGGGTTCGGTTCCCGCTAAGGGCACGTACTTCGGTTGCAGTTTGTCCCCGGCCCTGGTTGGTCGTGCGGGTGGCAACCACTCGATGTGTCCCTTTCACATCGATGTTTCTCACTCTCTCTCTTCCTCTCTCTCCCTCCCACTCTGTCTGTACAAAATATGGAAAAATGTCCTCGGGTGAGGATAAAAAAAAAAAAAAAAAAAAAAAAGAAAAAGGGTGAGAGGCCCTGGCCAGTTTGGCTCAGCGGTTAGAGCGTCAGCCCATGGGCCAGAGAGTCCTGGGTTCGGTTCCTGATAAGGGCACGTATCTTGGTTGCAGTTTGTCCCCGGCCCTGGATGGGATCGTGTGGGTGGCAGCCAGTCGATGTGTCTGTCTCACATCGATGTTTCTCTCTCTCTCTTTCTCCCTATCTCCCTCCTGCTCTATCTGAAGATAAATGCTAAAAAAAATGTCCTCCAGTGAGGATAAAATAAAAAAGAAAAGGGTGAGAGGCAAAGGTCTTACACATTAGAAAAATGGGCAGAACAGTAAAAGGCAGTTAGCAAAAGACATACAAGTGGATAATCATAAAAAGATGTTCATTTTCACTGATAATTAAAGAAAGGAAAATAAAATGGGTTTTTGTTATTTATATATGAGATTGGCAAATATATAAAAGATTGACACAGTGTCACCAAGACTGTGTGAAACAGGCACTCTTGTGTACTTCCTGGGGGGAATGTAAATTTCTTGGACTTTCCAGAGGACAGTTTAGCAATATGTATCAAAATGCAAAATAAGTGTATTCTGTGAGACAGTGATCTTACTTCTGGGAATTTACTCCAAATAAGATAGGAAATTATACAAATGCATTTTAAAAATATTGGTCCCAGCATCATGATAGCAAAAACAACCTAAAAGGTTCAACAGTAGAAGAATTAATGTGGCAGATACACACAGTGGAATACTATACAGCCATTAAAATTATATCATAGCTCTGTACTTAACTGACATGGAAAGATGTCCGTGACATACTGTGTAAGGTTATAAGATAGCAGTGTATCATTTTCTCCATTAAATAAAGCTTTGCTTTCTAGCAAACAGTGTTTTTGCTTTTTTCTCAGTAGTGAGATTTTAGGTCATTGTACTTTTTGTGAAATTTGAATATGTAGTTGAACATATTTTACTGAGCATGTGTCATTTTATACAAATAGTAACAGGTAGACCAGATCTCTGAAAAAATAAAGCCCTACATTTCTAGCCTTTGGTAATTTTGATGATATAAGTATTCCCAATGGCTTGCAAAATTCCTGAATATTTAACAGTCAGCTCTCAGTAGCTAGCTTTGACACACTACTGGCAGTAACTCTATTTAAAACAAAAGAAAGAATCAAGGTATGTTAACCAATGTCAGGTACTTATCAAGCGAGATGAAAATGAAAAATTTCTTGTCACTGGTGAACCTGGTAAAAGGAGTTTCAGTGGGACAGACAGTTGTAGAGCAAATGCGAAAGAAGGAGTAAGAGAGAGCAAGCAATTCTGTAGAAAATGGAAGGAAAGAAATAGGCGTTTGAGGAAAGTTTAATTTAAGGGGAGTATGAAGAAATACCAGAGGTAATGTTATAAACTATTTCTTTTTTTTATCCTTACTGACGGCATTTTTGCATTTATCTTCAGACAGAGTGGGAGGGAGAGAGGGGGGAAGAGAGAGAGAAACATTGATGTGAGAGAAACACACTGATTGGTTACCACCCACACGACCCCATCTGGAGCTGCAGACAAACTGCAACTGAGGTACATGCCCTTAGCGGGAACCGAACCCGAGACTCTCTGGTCCACAGGCCGATGCTCTTACCGCTGAGCCAAACCAGCCAGGGCTATTGCTTACTTTTGAATAATCTATAGAGTTCATTGTATGTAGGTACATGAATGTTCTTTTTTCTTTTCTCTCAATTACAGTGGACATTCAATATTATATTAATATCAGGTGTGCAACATAGTGGTTAGACATTTATATAATTTATGAAGTGATTCCCCCCAACAAGTCTAGTACCCAGCTGGCGCCATACGTAGTTATTACAGTGTTATTGACGATATTCCCTATGCTGTACTTTGCATGCCCGTGAACATTTTGTAACTGCTCTTAGGATTGGTATTATTATCATTTTCATTGTATATATGGGGAACTTGAATCCCAGAAAGATGAAGTGGCTAGAGGGTGAGCCACATTTCTATGTATCTGTTGGGCTCCACCCACTGGTTAAGCCCTAAAAGTACCAAGATGGTTAAAATGTAGCCACTAACATATTGCATCCCAACCCTTCTGCAACCTGGGTCATCCTCTCCCGTGGGTTTAGGTTCTTTTTCTGCTTGTTCTGGGCAGGCCATGGGAAACCATGAACCTGGATGTGCGTTGTTTGTCCCTGCTTGGTATAAGAAGAGAAGAAAGCCTAGCATGGGAAGGCAAGTGGTTATTCGTGACAATGAAGTTGGGTATGTTGAAGACTGAGAAAGGTCTGTTGGATTTGGCAATCAAATGATTACTGGTATATTTCCAATGGTGTAAAAAGAGTAGACTGGTGAGCAAATGAATGATGAGAAAATAAAGGCAGTGGAGAAAGAGACATGGGTTGGGGCAGGGGGGAGAGGGAGAGAGAGAGAGAGGAAAAAAAAGAGAAAGGGGGTTATAGATGAGGCCTAGTAAACTATGGATAATTTAAAAAGTACTTCTTTTTAATGCCCAAATTATCCCAAATTTAGCCAGTGAGAGCCCTTTCCAGTAGCTTCTGTATGCTCCCTGTCAGTTCTTTACTGCATCTTTCTTTCTGATGAATAAGGCTTCCTCGGTTCACAGCGAACTTTCCTTGCTCCATCCCTCACATCAGCCATTTCTCTCAGCAGCCCTGGTTCTTATTAGAAGGAAATGGTATTTCAGCATCACAATGTAGTTACTGATGTGCATTGCTTTTAGGTCTGTTCTGCAGATTGAGCTAGGAAATACACATTTTTCAGAAATTGTTCAAATATTAATAGAAGTGGATTATAGCAGTAAAAATAATAATCCGTTAGTCTGTAGTGATATTCTGAAGAGAGGGGGTAAAAAAGGGAGAAAGATCTTCTTTCTAGCAGAATACTAAGTAGTGCATGTGGAAGGAAGATAGACTAGAAAGTCACTATTTGGCAGCCCCCAGTATAATAATTGATTTTGGCAAAGATCATCAAATAGATGCAAAAACCATCAAATAAAAACTTCTTGGGAAGCAGGATATTCACACAGTTTTAGATTATCACCCCATAGAATCCTTGCTAATTACAAAGGGGAAAATATACATTTGCAATAGGAAAATCTGGCAGTCACTAGGTTAAACAAGTGATTAAACCCAGCACTGTCAATACCAGGTCAACCTGACATTGTGCCTCCTGATGTGATTTAGTAAGAGGTACAGAGCGTCTATGAAATATTCTTGCCAAAGAAGGTTTAACCTGACAGTCACTGTGGAAAACATGGAGTTTCCTCAAAAAATTAAAAATGGAACTGCCATTCGATCCAGGGATTCCATTTCTGGAATTATATCTGAAGAAGCCCGAAACACCAATCAGAAAGAATATATGCACTCCTATGTTCATAACAGCACTATTTACAATAGCTAAGATCTGGAAATAGCCCAAGTGTCCATCAGTACATGAGTGGATAAAAAAGCCGTGGTAGCCCTGGCCAGAGTGGCTTAGTTAGTTGAGCGTCACCCCATGCATAGAGAGGTCACCAGTTCGATTCCCAGTCAGGGCACATGTCCAGATTGTGGACATGGTCCCCAGTAGGGGGTGTGCAGGAGGCAGCCAATCTATGTTTCTCCTTCTCAAAGATGTTTCTCTCTTTCTTTCTCCCTTCCTCTATCTAAAAAAAAAATCAATAAAAACATATTTTTAAAAAAAACCACAAAACAAAAGCTGTGGTACATGTACACAGTGGAATACTACTTGGCATAAAAAAAAAAAATGGAAATCTTACCCTTAGTGACAGCATGGATGGACCTGGAAAATATTATACTAAGCAAAGTAAGCCAGAGAAAGACCAATATCACGTGATCTCACTAGTATGTGCAATATCATGAACATAATAAACTGACGAACAAAATAGGTCCACAGGCATGGATGCGTGGAACAGACTGACAGATCTCAGAGGGGCGGGGGATGGGAGGGATGGGAAGAGATTAGCCAAAGAACATATATGCATAGCCTGTAGACACAGACAATAGTGTGGGGAAGGCCTGCAGTGGGGCAAGGGCTGGGTGGAGGGGGTGCAAGTTGGGGAAAATGGGGAACATCTACAGTGCTATAAACAACAAAAATAGATGTACATTTACGCAAAGGAATATTATGCAGCTGTAAAAAAGAAGGACCTCCTACCCTTTGCAACAGCGTGGATGGATCTGGAGATTATTATGCTAAGCAAAATAACACAATCAGAGCAAGACAAATACCATATAATCTCACTTATATGTGGAATCTAATGAGCAAAATAAACAACATTTAAAAATGTTTAACCTGGGCCCTGGCCGGTTTCGCTCAGCAGTTAGAGCATTGGCCTGCGGTCCAGAGAGACCCGGGTTCAGTTCCTGCTAAGGGCATGTACCGCGGTTGCAGTTTGTCCCTGGCCCTGGTTGGTCGTGTGGGTGGCAGCCACTCAGTGTGTCCCTTTCACATCGATGTTTCTTTCTCTCTCTCTCTCTCTCTCTCTCTCTCTCTCTCTCTCTCTCTCCTTCTCTCTCCCTCCCACTCTACCTGAACAAAAAATGGAAAAATATCCTCAAGTGAGGATGAATAAATAAATAAATGTTTAACTTGGCCCAGCTGGTGTGGCTCAGTGGTTGAGCGTCGACCCATGCACCAAGAGGTCACCAGTTCGATTCCCAGTCAGGGCACATGCCCAGGTTGTGGGCCAGATCTCCAGTGAGGGGCATGCAGGAGGTGGCCAATCAATGTTGTCTCTCATTGATGTTTTCATCTCTCTCTCTCTCTCTAAAAAATTTTTTTAAAAAATGTTTAACTTGAATCTAAATATGAAGAAATAATCAGACAAACTTAGACTGTGAAACATCCAACAAGTCAACTGGCTTGCACTCTTTAAAATACCATTATCATGAAAAACATAGCAACTCTATTCTCTTCTATTGTTTGGTTAGTCATAATAACCAAAAGTGAGAACAGTCCAATGTCCATCAACTAGTGCATGGATAAACAAAATGTTGTATATCGATAAAGTGGGATATTTTTCAGGGATTTAAAATGGAATGTAATATTGATACCTGCTGCAACATGACTGAACCTCAAAAACAGTATTCTCAGCAGTCATGCTCATAGGTATTTACCCAATTGAGTTAAAAACTTATATCCATATAAAACCAGCACATGCCCTGGCCAGTTTGGCTCAGTGGTTGAGTGTTGACCTGCGGACCAGAGAGTCCCGGGTTCGGTTTCCACTAGGGACACATACCACAAAACAAAACAAAAAACAAAAAAAACCTGCACATAAATGTTTATAGCAGCTTTATTTATAATTACCAAAATCTAAAAGCAACCAAGATGTTCATCAATAGGTAAATGGATAAAACAAACTGTGTTACATCCTCACAATAGAATATTATTCAGCAATAAAACAATGAGCTGTCCTGTATTGTATAACTGAAATTTGCTAAGAGAGTAGAAGTTAAATATTCTCACCAAGAAAGAAAAAAAATCTGTTAGGCGATGGATATGTTAGTTAATTAGAAGGGAGCAATCCTTTCACTATGTATATCAAATTACCACAATATATACTTAAAATATCTTACAATATTATATGTGAATTATACTTCAGTAAAGCTGAAATTTTTAAATGAGGTTTCAAGCCTCAAAAAGACATGGCAAACGTTTAAATGCATACTGCTCAATCTGAAAAGACTACACACGGTTTCATTCAAACTATATGACGTGCTGGAAAAGGCAAAACTATAGAGGCAGTAAAAATAGTAGTGGTTGCCAGGGGCATGGAGGGAAATGGAAGAATAATTAGAGGGAGCACAGGGGATTTTTAAGCTGTGAATCTATTCTGTATGATTCTATAATGATGGTTATGTGCTATCATACACTTGTCAAAACTCATATAACTATACAATACTAAGAGTGAACCCTAATGTAAGCTATAGACTTTAGTTAATGATAATATATCAATATTGTAACAGATGCATCATACTAATGCAAGATGTTACTAGTGGAACCTGTATGTAGGGGACAGGGTATATGGGAACTCTTTGTTTTAGCTGCTCAATTTTTCTGTAAGTCTAAATCTGTTTTTAAAAAAAGGAACTCTATTCATAAAAAAAACACAACCCATCATGCTAAACGAAAGAAGCTAGATAGAAAAGGCCACATATTATATAATTTTATTTGCATGAAATATCCAGAAAGACAAGTCTCTAAAGACAGAAAGTAGATGAGTGGTTGCCTGGGTTTGGGGGTAGGAGCAGGGATTAACTATAAACAGGAATGAGGAATCTTATTGGAGGGATAAAAATATTCTAAAACTAGATTATGGTGATGGTTGCCCAGTTCAGTAATTTATTAAAAATCATTGAATTGTGTATTTAATATGGATAAATGTTATGCTATCTAAATTATATATCAATAAAGTTATAAAATAATTTCAATCGCATATTTCAAAATAGTCTATTACACATTAGTTCCCTATAACTGTAAATCGTATGAATAATGTGTAGTGATATCCCATGTTCATTGATCAGATATTGTTAAGATGGCAATGCACCCACATTGGTCTACAGATTCACCATAATCCCTGTCAAAATCCCAGCTGACCTTTTGTAGAAATTGTCAAGCTGATCCTAAACTTCATATGGAAATACAAGGGATCTACTACTGCCAAAACAATCTTGAAAAAGAGCAAAGTTGGAAGACACACACCAAAATCAAGATGGTGTGGCATTGGCATAAGGACAGGCATATAGGTCAGTGGGATAGAATTAGGAGTGCAGAAATAAGCCCTCATCTTATGGTCAGTTGATTTTAGACAAAGTTGTTTCGACAATTCAATAAGGAAAGAATAGTCTTTTCAACAAATGGTGCTGAGACAAATGGATCCACATACAAAAGAATGAATTTGGACCTCTACTTTATACCATACATAAATATTTAGTCCAAATGGATCATAGACCTATATGTAAGAGCTAAAACTATAAAAGTCTTAGGATGAAGCATAGGAATGTGTCTTTGCAACCTTGCATTAGACAGTCTTGGTATATCACTGGAAACAAAAGTAACAAAAGAAAAATTAGCTGAACTTTATAGAAGTTAAATTCTTTGGGGCTTCAAGGAACATTATCAGGAAAATGAAAAGACAACCAATAGAATGGGAGAAAACACTTGCAAATCACATATCTGATCAGATGTTTGCATCAAGAATATATAAAGACTACTTAGAATTCAGTAATAAGGGGACAGATAACCCAATTAAAATATGGGCAAAAGATTTGAATAGATGTTTATCCAAAGAAGACATTCAGATGGCCAATAAGCACATGAAAACATGTTCAACGTCATTGGTCATCAGGGAAATGCAAATCGAAACCACAGTGAGATACCACCTCACAGTAACTAGGATGGCTAGAATAAAAAGAGAGGCACTAACAAGTGCAGGTGAGGACAGAGAGAAATTGGAATTGTCATACATTGCTGCTGGGAATGTAAAATGGTGCAGCCACTTTGGAAAACAGTTTGGCAATTCCTGAAAAACAAACCATGTAACTGCAGACACACATATCCACTTGATGTTTCTTATACCAGCAAGAAGGCTTAATGTGGCTGGAGCAAAGTGAATAATGGTGACAGAGGCAGAAGACGGTGAAGTTGACAAGGCCTTGTGACCATGGTGGGACTTTGTGTTTTATTGTATGTGAAGGGGTTTTGAATAGGAGGTCTTGAGTCTTGGGTCTTGGTGAGTTTGTAGTATCCATTGTCATCTGTGAGAAAGAGACAGTTAGAAAGAAACCAGATTGATTGAAGATTGGGATTTGAAGTTCAGATGCTAGGAGGAAAGCAACTCAGTAAGGTCGTTCACCAGGATAAATTAACTAAGTCAGTACTCACGCAGTTCTTACAGAGAAAAATTGGTTTCGGGAGCCCGTAAGAAAGAAAGAGCCGTACTTCTACACTTTGCCATCGTTCGCTGCTTTGGTGTAAGCAATTAGAAGCAATTAATTCAGTGAAAAGAACATTTGAGGGTCAGGACTGGAACATCAAGGGTAAATTGCCAAAGCTGACAGCCTTCACTGAAGGTTCAAGAAATCATCTTTCTGGCTACTTGTTAAATCATACCAAGAAATTAACTTTATACCATTAAATAAAATTCTTCGCTCTTTCTTGGCAATACTATTCCTGAATTTCTTCTGTCTTACCAAATTTCTCCTGATGCAGTTTAGCCCATTCTGCCTTGTGCTAGGGATCGCTTACACTCTCCCTTCACAGAGTAGAAGACAGGAAATCAGCTCATATCCCTGCTCTGCTCCCATCACTTCCCATCCCATCGAGGTTAAAATCCCAGCTCCTTGTGGTGGCTCCTATGATTAGTCCCTTCAGAACTCATCATGTACCACTGTCTTTCGTTAACTGTGTTCCAGCCACACTGGCCTTTCAGCTTCTTTCCCGCCTCAGAGCTTTTGCAATGCTGTTCTCTCTGCCTGGAAGAATTCTGCAACTCAGTATGGGTGAGTTTCTTTTCCCTTTTCAGGTCTCTGTTTAAATATCACCTACTCAGAGCTTTCCTAACCAAGCTACCTGAAGTGCCCCCCCATACACAGCAGCACCCTCTGTCCCATTACTGTGTGTTATTGGTAATATTGCTTGTCTCAATCCCGTTTTCTTGTTTGCTTTTGTATTTTATATCTGCCTCCATGTAACCCTGCCCCCAACTGTGAGATCATTAGGAATAGGTATTATCTGTTCATCATTATTTCCAGACTCTAGAACAGGGTGAGTGCTCAATACAAATTTGTATTTTAAGGGAGGAAGAAAGGGAGAAGCCTCTTTTGCTACCTGCACCCAATAAATAATTTCTCAGATCCTTAGTGATTTGTGTTGCCCTCCACTGGACTCCTCTCTAAGTGGAATAAAATCATGATTTTCTGACTGATCTTTAATATTAAAGAGAGGGTTATCATATTACAGAATTTTAGAATCAGAAAGAACTGGGTCATCTATTCTAACCTCTCTCCATATAGAAACCTTCCCACAGCCTCTCTCCCCAGAACTCATGAGAGGTGCCTCAATGACAGCTACAGGAAGTGAAGGGGTGGCTAAATACAGAGGGTCCTAGACTCCCACGTGTCTACCCCGTGCTCACGCTTTAACCAGAGTGCTGACTTTGTTTTATATATTGGAATTGCAATTTAATTGGAAAACACATTCTGCTGCTTAAGGAAAGTTTAAAAACAACTGACCTGACCTGTGCCTGAATGTGCTCAGTGACTAGGAATTCACTTTCTTGATATTCTTTCATGCTGTTTTCACATCTCTGTCTTTAGTACTTACGGATGACACAACAGGTAGTCATCACCATTTCTGTATGTGCTTGACACCGCAGAGAGAAATGTACCACCAAATGGTTCCTTGTACATTTGAAGCCTGTCCATTGGTTTGATGCAGTACTTGTAGGTTGAAGAGGCTGCTTGTCTCATAGATTTATCTTGATGCTGCAGTACTCAGGACTGCTGCAAATATCACCTTACATCACATCTTCTGCCTTCCTTATTTGTTTTACATCAGTGGATTACCTTCTGTGTTCGAAAATTAAATTGTACCCCAGTGATATTCACCTACTTTTTAAAAAGCTAATGGTATGTTTCTAGATCCATGACCTGCCTCTACATGAATCTGCTTTGTTTCTCTATGTGTTTGTTTGTTCTGGATGGGTAGGTTGGGCAATGAATCAAAGGGCCTTCAAGTTTCCTGATGTGGGTACTGGCCAGTTTATGTTGTAGTGAGTGATTCCAATTTCTTTCTTTTCTTTTTTTTTAATCCTCACTTGACATTTTTCCATTTTTTGTTCAGATAGAGTGGGAGGGAGAGAGAGGAAGAGAGAGAGAGAGAAACATCGACGTGAAAGGGACACATCGAGTGGCTGCCACCCACACAACCCAACCAGGGATGGGGACAAACTGCAACTGAGATACGTGCCCTTAGCGGGAACCGAACCCGGGTCTCTCTGGACCACAGGCCAACGCTCTAACTGCTGAGCCAAACCAGCCAGGACCCAATCCGTTTCTAGCTTATCACATTTGACTTTAAATGTGTAATGTGAAAGTTATTTTTTTATTTTATTCAAGGTAAATAATAGCAACCCTTTTCTTCATTCTTTAGCCATTTCACCATTTCTAGAAATTCTTTTTATTTAATTTTTTTATTGATGTTTAGAGAGGAAGGGAGAGGGAGAGAGAGATAGAAACATCAATGAGAGAGAACATTGATTTGCCGCCTCCTGCATGCCCCCCACTGTCATGTATTCTGACTGGGAATCGAACTGTTGACCTCTTGGTGCATGGGTCAACGCTCAACCACTGAGCCACACCGGCTGGGCTCCCATAAATTATTTAAACTAATGTTTTCAGAGCAGACCATGTGCCAAGAACTTTACTAGGTACTGAAGGTTATAAAGGTGATTAAGATACAGTCCTCGTGCTCAAAGAATTTCTAGCATTGTGGAAGAGACAGGTACATGATGTAATCATTGCCATTTTGATTGTCAAACAGAGGAGGTAGAAGTCATTCTACATCCAAGACTACATAGCTGCAAATCCCCAGAGACTTGAAGAATATGATATGTTTCGGATAGGGAGAGAAGTTTGAGGAGGTTAAGTTGTGGATACCTGAGGGGAATGTTAAGATAACAGGCCTGAGCAAATAGACAGGGACAAAATTATGAAGGACCTTGCAGACTATGCTAAAGAAAGGATCTCTTTTCCTGTAGGCATGGGGTCTCGTGGAGGGGTTTTTAAGCAGGGTAGTGATAGTGTCAGAATCAGGCTTTAGAAAGTTACAATAAGCAGTGTGAAATGTGCTGTATAGGAGGGAACAGTGGGAGGAACAAAAACTACCAGTCTATGCAGTATGCAGCCAATTCTGTAAGTACCCTGAGACATACATCATTTTTGCTTTTCAGCTCTACAAGGGGAACTACCATTTCTTCCTTTACTTCTCCTGGGTCTAATGAGAGTAAATGAGATCATACGTTCTTTCAGACTTAGAAGAAAGCTTTCTGCTTATGGCTAGGTGGTTGGAAGTTGAGGCAGGCATCATATACACCATATAATTTTATACTTACTCATGCTCATCTTATGTATTTTGTAAAATGTGTATTAGTCTTTTCTTACAGCTTGAGTCAACTCAACTATAAGCTCCTTGAGGGCAGGATCCAGGACATCTTGTGTTGTCCACAATCCCTAGGACAGAGGAAGAGCACAGCATGAGTCCCCAGTACCTACCTGCAGGTTGATTGCATACAGAGTCCCCCCTTGGGCAGACTGCCTGAGACTGAGGCAGCAGGGCTATTGGGAACAAGTAGTCATGTTCTACTTCAGGGCTCCTTCTCTAGTGGTGACCAAAAAGATTCCAAACCTTGTTCAAGCACACATGAGTGTGAGCAAGGACCTTTTCCTTCCTGCCTTAAGCATGACACCTTCTTATAAATCGAAGAGGTAAGTCACTAAAGTTCTCTTTGAATAAAATAGAAATGAAATAATTGCCATTTGCTAGGAAGTCACAATCCACAGATGAAAGATATGGAGTGGAATGTATACATACTGTAGTTGTGAATAACATTTCAGGATTTAGCTGGTCATTTGTTTGCAGATAAGGGGTAAAAAGAATGTTCAAAATGTTATATTCTTTCTGGTATTACAATTAATGTAGATATAACATGACAACACCCTAGGTGTTTTTAAGGCAAGTATTGAAAAATTTCAGTAATATGTGGTCAAATTTTGTAGAGGGGCTTAATCCTATGGCAAAAAGGACATTTGAGGAGCATTCATATGTTGGTTTTTTTTGGTATGTAAAAAATTAACCTAGAGTTGCATCAACAGAGGCCAGAGAGTCTGAAAGCATTTCCTGCATTTAAAAAGCAAGCACTCTCTCTCGCTCTCCTGATTCAGCAGAAGTGATCAGTTCACTGAACACAATGGCCTTTCCTCCTATCCACACCTAATATAAACTGCAGCCAATTTACTCGGGTCAATTACATAGGCTGGGGATGCAAGCACATAAAATCTTTGGCTCTTGAGACACTTGTCTTGTGTGCCAGGACCAGGTGCAGAAATACACATACATACATATTAAGTCCAGGACAGCCTGATTTGCCAGTGCTTTTTTGTTATTTTTCTATTTAAGTAGAAAGGTGAGCAGGCACTATTTCCATCAATTAAATCTAAAATGTTACTTTTCTTGTGGGGAAGAGAGTACATTTAATTCCTCAACCCAGTCAGTGTTCCTGTGTAAACCATTAAGGTTTTTAAGAGTTTAAAGCAAAAAGTGCTATTTTTTTTAATTTACCACAATGCTGAGGGATAAAATAGCCTGGTTAATTGAATTTTCTGGTTTAGGGAACAGTCACACCAGACAGACTTTTGTTGTTGTTTTATACGTATTCCTTAGACTCTTTTAAAAATGTATCTATATATTTCTGCCTTAGTAAGCGCAGGAGATGGGAACTATTGAATATGCTGCTATATTGAGTTACACCGTGTTTCTTCGCCCTGCATTCTAATTGGATCAAATCGTTGGAGTTAGTGGACATTGCCTAAACCTGGAGACACACTGGGAATTAGCTTTTGGATACTTGTTGGGTTCTTCTAATTTATCTCTTTCCCTAAAAGCAGAATATATAAAAGAAAAACTTACAAGTGAAGTAAAAGACTTTGATTTTCTAATTAATGCTTTACTGAATAAAACCATATTTTAGATCAGGAAAATTCTACCTACACTATCTGAGAAAAAAAATGTGCTAAAGAAGCTTAGACCCAGAAAAATGAGGCCCAAAGGAAAGAAGAAGTGAATTTAGCTCATCATTCTGTTTATTCCCTAGCTGTATTAACCTTACAGCAATTTTCATGGACACGCTCACCACTTGGACTCTTCTGTAGTACAAATGTTAGGTTCTGTTTATAAACTATCTAAGATTCTTGGTGAATAGAATGCCTTACACTTTTTCCATCAGTTTAGCTTGGACAACATAATTATCCACAGGGAAATATGGTTTGTGGATTCTAAAAGTGGCCTTCTGGCACTTTTCACTATAATTAATTCATAGGTAGTTTTTTTATTCATTTTCAGGCAAATATCACATTATTTTTACTCTCTCAAGCCTTTGTTTGTCTTCAACAGTGCCTGCTTATGACGCTGCATGGTGTGGAGAGAGCGAGAACTATAGAGAATGATGGTGCTGTCACATTAATTTTATTTCCTAGATAACATTTTTGGTTTTGTCACACAGTTAATGGATTTGCTTCTATTAACAAGTGGGGCCTTTTGACCTAATCTTTTTTCACACATAGTCCTGTATAAATTCTACATCCAAAGGTGCTAGGTCAGTAGCTAAATTGGGTTTATAGAGGAAAGGACCACCACAAAGTCAATTTGTGCAAATTTGTCCTTGGGTCATTTGCTTGCTTGTGGGGGGGGGGTTAAAAACCCACTTATCCTAAATTCTAATAACCTGAAAGTTGAAATGGTTAAAGTTTGGTGCATTATTGTAGGATAATTCTAGAGAGAAAAGTTCTTACTAGAGGGATCTGTGCTGGTTTGTTTTCTAACCAAAAAGTTCTTAAATTCAAATCAGAAAATGGCAAAGGGGACAGAGACAAACAGAAAAAGTGGTAAAGTGGTAAATGGGAAAAGACAAGTAAAAAGAAAACTGACAAAATAGACTGATGTCACCAACATTACACAATTGAAATGGTGAAAGGGGAATAGGCATGAAGGAGAAGTGGAAGAAATTACGAGAAATAGAAAACATAATAGATGTTGATAGAAAGATATCAAAGTTGTTTAACAAAGAGATTAAGCTTATGGGCTGATAAGTCAAACTGTCTAAATTCAAACGCAGGATCAGCTGCTTTCTGTGTAGCCTTAGACAACTTACTTCATCTCCCTGTTTTTGTTCCCTTGTTTGTAAAATGGAAATAACAATAGTACCTACCTCAGAGGGTTGTTGTGAAAATTAATTGGGTTGACACACTGAAAGTACCTAGTACCGTTCCTGGCACAGCGTGATCAATAGATGTTGGCTATTATTTTTGTTATATGCCAACAACAGAGAAAAGCTGAACCATAATATAACTTGTTCCAAAATAGCCATAATTAAAGAATTATAAGAGTTATGCTAATACTAAGAGAGAAAATAGATATCTGAGCAAGTCTTAGGAAGGTCTAAATAAGAAAACACTGGAAATCTATAATACTGACTCTGGATACCGGGACTAGAAAAACAAAACAAAAAAAGAAAAAAAAGGATTATTGTTGCAAAATCCATGTCTGGCTCTGCCTGATTGAGGTAGCCTCCTGATGTTTTACATAAATACCTTGATGTCAAGATCCAAGAATCCCTGATCTCTGGCCTAATGGACATAAACACAGCAATGCATATGAGCAAATGCAGTTGACTGAGCCCTGTACTTTTTCTTAAACATTGTGGTTTACAGTTCACCAGGGCATTTAAGAAGCTAGATGTTTCTGGTAAAGAAAAAATTGCCTAACCACAAAGTTGCAGACACATTTCTCAAAGTTTTCAAAAACGTGTGTGCTAAACCTGGTCAATGCTCTGAATACATTTGTGATAATGATGTGAAAGACAAAATTCACTGGACAATTGAAGACATTTTATTCAGCTATTGCAATGGAGAGAACATGACCATTTCCCCCTTTTGTTCCAGACAAATACCATTCATTGCTGAGCAACACAGAGGCGATTATAAACTCTTCAATAGGGTGAAGCAGGGTCTAAGAAATAGTTTCTTGAGGACCCTCTTAAGGTGTTATTCCTGTAAAGCCAGGCGAACCATCTATTGAGAGGTGGTGGCAAAAAGTCACTTGTTTTAGGGTCTTAGAGATCAGGCATCTTAAAAGAGAGAGGACTAAAATGAAAAAGAAAGATAATAATATAAAAGGTTAGATCATAGTAAAGAGCCAAGAATTGAACCTTGAAGGTAACCAGTCAAGTGGATTCTAAGACATTAGTGGAGAAAAAGCATTCTATTTTTCAGTACCACTCATCGACCTAGGATGTCAATGTTCTTCATGATATTGACCATACTCTACTTACCTCTCTTGTAAGGATGTGCATGATCCAACCATTTCCCTAGACTTTCTTAGTGGTCTAGGCAACAGCTTGTTCAAGGAGAATTTCAGTCATGTGTGGTCTGCTGTGGTGATGTGTTCTTCCAGGTTTATATCAAGTCATTGGACTTGAGCTTGCAGGGCTGCTTCAGATCCCAGAGGAGAAAGCAAGCTGTAAGGCAACATAGGGTCCTGATAGGGATGTGGGCAGTCAGGTTTTAGTTCTCGAATCTCCAGGTCAGACAAAGGAAGAAACATTGGAAAAGTTAGTTTGGAGGGTATTAGCCAGATATTGAGGAAAACTGGGAGAACTGAAAATTTGGTAAGCATCAACAATTTGGGCAAGGTAACAGGATCCAGTCCAATTTCTAAATGGGTACCCGAACTGGTTTTTCATGTAGGAATGTTCTGTTTTCTGGATGTATAAGGAACTTTTCCCCCTTTTCCCTTATGCTATCTATAATTCATAATAATTAGTAAACCATGTTTTTGTAAACAGAAATTAAACATTCATAAATAATATCTTATTTCATTGTCTGAGCCCTCCTGGATTCAGAAACTCTTGTTGAGTATTCTTATTTTCATAGTAATATACTTACTTGTATATGCTAAGTGAAATAAGCCAGTCAAAGAAAGACAAGTACCATATGATTTCACTCATACGTGGAATCTAATGAACAAAGTGAACTAACCAGCAAAATAGAGACAGACACATAGACAGAGAGTGGGCTGACAGCTGTTGGTGGGGAGGGGTGCTGGGGGGTGGAGGGATTGAGCAAAAAAGGAAAAAAAGAGAAAAAACTCATGGACATGGACAATCGTGTGATGATTGGTGGGGGTGTAGAGGAGGGCGTGGGAGGTGGAGGTGGGTAAAGGGGGATAAATGGTGATGGAAGGAGACTTGACTTGGGGTGGTGGACACACACTACAGTGTACAGATGATATGTTGTGGAATTGTGCACCTGAAACCTGTATAATTTTGTTAGCCAGTGTCACCTCAATAAATTAAATAAAAAGGAAAACAAGTCATAATCAGCCCTCATCAGTTCATGCAGGTCTATATAATTATTTCTTGAAGTCCTAACCCTGTTCACTGGTATGATCTCAAACTTGTTTAAACCCATACCATCAGAAGCTCATAACCAACAGTACTTGGCATAATTCTTTTTAACGGGGTCTCTGCAACAGTCTTTCTTTGTTGAAGATGAAGTGCTCTCACTTGTATTTGATTACAAGTGCTTTCAGGGCCATATCAGATTAAAACATAAAATACTATCTATAGATGGCAAAAGACTTACTCATAACTGTGGTTAACTTGCTACCGATCATTTTTAAAACTGAAGAATCTGATGAGTTGTTCCTGTGGCAGGTAAAAAAAGAGACAAGTCATTTAAAAAAATTTTAGATAAAATATCCATAAGTGTTATGATTAACCCTATTTCCAAAGAAGAGATGATATTGTATCTAATTTATAAAAATAGATGAACATAATCTTATAGACACAAAAATCCTCAAATATATAATAATCTTGTTAAATTTTAAATGAATATACTAAGCATACAGTTTGAATATATCAAGAATATTAAGTAAAGAGATTTAGTAAACTGGAGTACGTCTTTAACATCTCAATATTAGTAAAATTCCATAGGTAAGTGATGTGAATCACTAGTGACCTAGCAGATACTAGATTTAAAATAAAGAAGCAAAGTTAAGACCAAGTAACAACTTTAAAAATTAAAAAGTATGACTTAAAACACTATACTGAAGTTGTCTAATATCTAGCCAAGCAGCATCAGGACTCTGACAAATAGAAACAATTGGCCAGCAAGGACACTGATGAATCTCTAGGACCGTCATATACAGCATACAATTTCTGAAATACTTATATTCATAACATTTTGCCTATAACAATTTAACCTAGGGAAGGCTTAGCATTTCTTCTTATTTGGCAACTCTTCCCATGCATCTCATCAATAATAACATGTGAAATAAGCCTAATTATTTCTAGCACCTCTCTTTTTATAAAGTGAAAGAATAAATCCTTTGTGATTTTCCAGGAGCCGTTTGGAACTCGATTAAAATTAGGATGATGTGTTACAGAAAAACAGTACTTGGTTCTCTAACCAAAATGATGATAAAAAACTTTAAAAGCAAACGTAGGAGAGAATGTGATTGTAAAGAACCTCATCTCTATCCTAAATGAGTATACTGCTTTCTTAAATAACCAAGAACATAAAGTCAACATAAACCATAGGTTATTCTGTTAAGACACAGAAATCTGTTAGAGGAAGATTACTCACACAGTAAACAAAACCTTTATAACCTGTTATTAAGAGAAGAACAATAATCCAAAAAATTTGTCATTTTAACAGAGAGAAAACCAAATTGTAGTTTTGCATCGTATAGTATTTGATATTAAAGTTCTTTTTGGAAATTTTATAAATAAGCCCATCTAACCTTAGCCAACTTTGACCTTGACGAATAAAATTCCCTTAATGTGAACCTTCTACCACTTTCTATATCCCTACACTTCTCTTATAGTACAACTTCTCTAAGTAGCAAAAACTAACATGTTCATTCATAGACTCAAATACATACAATGTCTCTGTAGCATGTAAAAATAAGAAGGAAAAGCAGCCCTGGCCAGTTTGGCTCAGTGGTTAGCATCGACCCGCAGACCAAAGGGTCATGGGTTCAATTCTGGTCAAGGGCATGTACCTCGGTTGCAGTTTGTTCCCTGGCCCTGGTCAGTGTCATGTGGAAGGCAACCAATTGATGTGTCTTTCTCACATCAATGTTTCTCTCTGTCTCTTTGTCCCTCCCTCCCTCCCACCTTCCCTCCCACTCTATCTGAAAAATCAATGGAAAAATATCCTTGGGTGAGGATTAAAAAAAAAGATGCAAAAGAATATAAACTCAAAATTATGCTTAGTAATTAATAACATTCTTTTACTTAGAAATGATCTAGATATCTAATGAATATCCATTAATTAGCTAAATTTAATATCAGCCCAAAGTTTTAAGTTACCTAAAGATCTTGTAAATTATCTTCATGCTGACGTACTACAAAACCTAATTGCTGTTGAAATAAAGATGGTCAGAATAATGACTCAATTTGGTTGAACAAATTTATATCTGTCATAGTCTCATACATTTAGTAGAATTAATGTTAGCTCATTCAATTAGTAAATTTATATCATTTTTGAAAGAATATACCCAAATAGAATAAAAATCTACATGTATATTATACTTAATGTTAATAACAGAAAAAAAACAGTTGATTTTAGTAAGCCAAAATTATTAGTCTTCTTTGCCAAAGAATTACTTAAATTATGTGAACATGAATTATTATTATTATTTTTTATTTTTAGTGGAACAAGTGTAACCTTATATTCCTGTACACATAAGAAAGGTGAAGGACACTTCAATGGCTTAACTGTCCTTCTAAATTTGAACATGAATTCTTAAAACATTTGAGTTTGCTTTATTAAAAGTTTTTTCATTAAATTTATTTGAGTTACATTGCTTAATAAAATTATATGTTTCAATTGCTTATGTTTTCTTCTAAGATTTTTATGGTTTTGAGTCTAAGATTTAAGTTTTTTATCCATTTTGAGTTTATTCTTGTGTAGGGTATAAGAAGGTCGTCTACTTTCATTTTCTTGCATGTATCTGTCCAATTTTCCCAACAGCATTTTTGAATAGACTATCTTTATCTCATTGTACATTTTTGCCTCCTTTGTCAAATATTAATTAACTATAATGGCGTAGGTTTATTTCTGAGCTCTCTACTTCATTCCATTGATCTATGTTTGTATTTATGCCAGTACCATGCTATTTTGATTACTATGGCCTTGTAGTATAGTTTGATATCAGGTATTGTGATACCTCCAACTTTGTTCTTCTTTCTCAAGATTGCTGTAGCTATTCAAGGTCTTTTGTGGTTCTGTATGTTTTTGGAATATTTGTTCTAGTTCTTTGAAATACGTCATTGGTATGTTGATAGGAATTGCATTGGATCTATAGATTGTTTTTGGTAGTATGGACAGTCTAATGATGTTAATTCTTCCTATCCATGAGCACGGTATATGATTTCATTTATTTATATCTTCCTCAGTTTCCTGCTTCACTGTCTGTCTTTTTTTTTTCCATTGGTATATGCCCCTAGTGGTAACCGAACCCAGAACTCTCTGGTCCACAGGCCAACGCTCCAACCACTGAGCCAAACCGGCCAGAGCCCTTCTTCACTGTCTTATCATTTCCCGAGTTGAGTTCTTTTACCTCCTTGGTTAAATTTATGCCTAGGTATCTTATTTTTTCTGAAGCAATTATGAATGTGATTTTTTTTCTTAGTTTTCCTTTCTGAATAGTTCATTGTTTGTGTGTAAATAGACAACTGATTTCTGGATATTTATTTTGTATCCTGCTACTTTACTGAATGCATTGATCACTAACAGTAGTTTTTTGTGTGGAATCTTTATAAAGAGTTCTCTACTACAGTATCATGTCATCTGCAAATAATGATAGTTTTACTTCTTTTTTTTCCAATTTGGATGCCTTTTTTTGTCTGATTGCTATGGCTAGAACTTCCAGCACTATGTTGAGTATAAGTAGTGAGAGTATAAGCCACCCCTGTCTTGTTCCTGATCTTAATGGAATTAGGATAATGCTGGCTTCGTTAAATGAGCTTGGGAGTCTTCCTTCCTTTTGACTTTTTTGGAATAGTTTGAGATGGATAGGTATTAGTTCTTCTTTGAATGTTTGATAAAATTCACCTTTGAAGCCATCCAGTGCAGGACTTTTGTTCATTGGGTGTAATTTTTTTTTCAAAGAAAGGATTAATTAATTAATTAATTAATTAATTTTTATCCTCACCCAAGGATATGGTTTTTTTTGGTTTTGTTTTGTTTTTATCCTCACCCGAGGACATTTTTCCATTCTTTGTTCAGGTAGAGTGGGAGGGAGAGAGAGGAACAGAGAGAGAGAGAGAAACATCGACGTGAAAGGAACACATCGAGTGGCTGCCACCCGCACAACCCACCAGGGCCGGGGACAAACTGCAACCGAGGTACGTGCCCTTAGCGGGAACCGAACCCGGGTTTCTCAGGACCGCAGGCCGACGCTCTAACCGCTGAGCCAAACCGGCCAGGGCCCAAGGATATGTTTTTATGTATTTTTATAAAGAGAGAAAGAGAGAGAGGAATAATGATGCAAGGGAGAAACATCAATGGGTTGCCTCCCATACACACCCTGACAGGATCAAACCCACAACCTGTGTATGTGCCCTAACCAGGAATCAAATCTACAATCTTTGGGTGTATGGCATTGAGCCACTGGGAGTTTTTTTTTATTACTGTTTGAATTTCACTAGTTGTATCTGTCTATCCAGAGTCTGTGATTCTTTCTGCTGTAGTTTTGGAAGACTGTGTGTTTTTAGAAATTTATCCATTTCTTCCAGATTTTCCAATTAGTTGGCATATGATTGTTCATAATATTTTCTTACAATCCTTTGTATTTCTGTGGTGTTAGTTGCTACTTCTCTTTTATTTCTAATTTTATGTACCTGGTTCCTCTCTCTTTTTTTCTTAATGAGTCTGGTTAAAGTTTTGTCAGACAAATGTTTAAATGATTTTTATCTTTTCAAATAACCAGCTCTTGCTTTCATTGGTCTTTTTTATTGTTGTTTTATTAAGACTCTATTTCATTTCTTTCTGCTCTGATCTTTATTATTTCCTTCCTTCTATACAGTTTAGGCTTTTTTTGTTGTTGTTCTTTTTCAAGTTATTTTAAGTATTAAGTTAGAACATTTATTTGAGATGTTTCTTGTTTCTTGAGGTAGTCCTGTACTGCTATGAATTTCCCTCTTAGGACTGCTTTCTCTGTGTTCTATAGTCTTGGGTTGTTGTGTTCCCATTTTTATTTATTTCAAGGTATCTTTTGATTTCTCCTTTGATCTCATTGTTAACTCATTCATTGTTTAGTAACATGTTGTTTAACCTCTGTCTTTGTGTGTTTTTCTAGTTTCATAGCATTATGGTCAGAGAATATGTTTGATATGATTTCAATTTTCTTAAATTTATTGGGACTTGTTTTGTGTCCTAACATATGGTCTCACCTAGAAAATGTTTCATGTGCACTTAAAAAGAATGTATATTCTGATGCTTTGGTGTGAAATACTCTGAAGATATCAATTAAATCAATGTGATCTAGTGTGTCACTTAAGGTTACCACTTTTTTTTAATTGATTACCTGTGTGGAAGATCTATTTATTGATGTCATTGGGGTGTTCAACTCTCCTACTATAACAGTATTACTGTCAATCTCTCACTTTATGCCCATTAAGATTTGCTTTATACATTTATGTGCTCCTATGTTGGGTGCATAAATGTTTACAAGGGTTATATTTATATCCTCTTGTTGGAATGTTTCCATTATCATTATGTAGTGTCCTTCTTTGTCTCCTATTAATGCCTTTATTTTAAAGTCTATTTTGTCAGCTATAAATATTGCTATCCCAGATTTTTTTTCCTTTCTATTTGCATGAAATATCTTTTTCCATCCCTTTACTTTTAGTCTGTGTGTATATTTTGTTCTGAGGTGGGTCTTTTCTAGACAGTATACATATGGGTCTTGTTTTCTTATCCATTCAGCTCCCCCATGTCTTTTGATTAGAGCATTTAAACCATTTACATTTAAAGTGATTATTGATAGGTGCATATTTATTGCCACTTTATTCTTTTAACTATGTTTCTCTTTCTTCTCCTCCTCTAGATTCTCTTCCTCCTTCTTCTTCTTAAATTGGGCCTTTTAACATTTCTTGTAATACTGGTTCAATGGTGATGAACTCCTTTAGCTTTTTTCTTGTCTGGGAAGTTCTTTATTTCTCCTTTAATTTTAAATGATAACCTTGCTGGGTAAAATAGTATTGGTTGTAGGTCTTTGCCAATGCCTTTGGGCCTGAAATGTTTCTGTTGAGAAATCAGCTGTCAGTCTCATGAGAGCTCCCTTGCAGGTAACTCCCTTGCAGGTGTCCTTCTCGTGCTGCTTTTAAGATTCTTTCTTTGTCTTTAACTTTTGCCATTTAAATTATAAAGTATCTTGGTGTGGGCCTCTTTGAGTTTATCTTGTTTGGGACTCTCTGTGCTTCTTAAACTTGTGTGTCTTTTTTCTTCACCAGCTTAGGAAAGTCTCAGTCATTATTTTTTCAAATAGGCTCTCCATCCCTTGCTCTCTCTCTCTTCTTCTGGTACCTTTATGGTGTGAATGTTATTATACTTCTTGTTGTCCCAAAGATATCTTAAACTATCCTCTTTTTAAAAAAATTCTTTTTTCTTTTTGCTGCTGGGAATGGGTGTTTTTCTACCTTGTCTTCCAAATCTCTGATTCAATCATCTGCTTCATCTAACCCACTGTTTATTCTTTCCAGTGTCTTCTTAATTTCAGATATTGCATTCTTCATTTTTTATTCATCCTTTTTTATGGTTTCTAGGTTTTTTTTCATGCTATGGAGCATCCTTATAAACATTACTTTGAACTCTATATCTGATAAATTTCAGGCCTCCATTTCATTTAGCTCTTTTTCTAGGAATTTATTTTGTTCTTTCAGATGGGGCCTGTTTCTTTGTCTCTCCATTTTGGCCACCTCTTTGTGTTTGTTTCTGTGTATTAGATAGATCTGGTATGACTCCCTATCTTTGTGGGGTGGATTTATGTAGTAGATTTTGTGGGTTCCAGTGGTGCAGTCTCCTTGATTATCTGAATTGGGTGTTCCAGGAATGTCCCTTGTGTGGATTATGTGGGCCCCCCTGTTGTAATAGATTCTTGATTTCTATTGGCCTATCTGTAAGATTGATCTTTGGGCTGGCTGACTGTGAGGCTCAACCCCAACTGTGGTGTATGATCTGCTGTGCAGGTGCTGACCACATGAAGTGTCATTTGTCTCAGCAGGGTTTGTTACCTGCTGAGATCTCCTTTGGGTATGCCGCTTGTGAAGCTTACTGGATCCTGTTCTGATGTTGTCTGAAGCTGGCCACTGGGTGTGTTGGTTCTGGGCCTCTTAGGAGCTACTCTAGTGCAGGCCAATGTATGATGTTGCCTGTGACTGGTCCTTGGCAACCAGTCTTGATGTAGCTTCTGTAAATCCTTGGTTATTAGACTTCTTTTCAGCTAGTGTTCAGTTGGTTATTCAGGATGATTCTTCTATAATTTAGTTCATTTGTGAGTGTGTGTGTGTGTGTGTGTGTGTGTGTGGTTACCGTTAGTTTTATGCAAAAGGATTTTATAATTTCTCGTGAATGCATCCTATCTCCATTCCCGTTTGCAAATGCAGACTTCCCCCCTCTCCTTTTATGTTTTGTTGTCACAAATTATTTTATGATGTGAGTTCATTTCCAAATTGCAGTAGCTACTGTCTTCTTCTCTTTTTAATGTTTTTTACCCCCTTACACCTTTATGTTATATTTAAATGTATAATACCCTGTTCTGAAAAAGGGCTACAGTAGTCTGCTTCAGTCTGTTTGTTAGTCATTTTACTCATAGTTTTGTATCCTTTTGTCTTTTTGTTTCAGGAATACTAACCCCTTGGGTATTCCCTGTAATGGAGGTCTTTGTGGTAAATTCCTTCAGTTTCTGTATGTCTGATAAAATCTTTATTTCTTCTTCATATCTAAATGATAACTGTGCTGGACATGTTATTCCTGACTTGTAATATGTCTCTTTTAATAGTGTGAATATTTGATTCCACTGTCTCCTAGCTTGTAGAGTTTCTGCTGAACAATTTGATCATAATCTAATGTTTGTTTGTTTATATCTATATGTTATTGTCTTCTTGTCCCTGGCTGCCTTGAGAATTTTTTTTGTCATTAATTTTTGACAGTTTAAATATAATGTGCCTTTGAGAAAGCCTTTTTAGATTGGGATAATTAGGTGTTCTGTTTGTTTCTTGGATTTGAGGATCCAGCTGTTTCCATAGGTTTGGGAAGTTCTCATCTACTATTTGTTTCAATGGGCTCTCTGTTCCTTTCACCTTCTCTTCACCTTCTGGAATACCCATTATTCTTATATTGCTCTTTTCTGGTAGAGTCAGATAGTTGTCATAGAGTTATTTCATTTAAAAAAAAACAAACCTTCAAGTCTCTCTCTTCTTCCCTCTGCATCATTTTTAGATTTCTGTCTTCGATATCACTAATTCTTTCCTCCATCTGGTCAGTTTTACTTCCTAAGCTCACTATTTCATTCTTTATCTTTTTTTATTGAATTCTTCATTTTCAGAATTTCTATTCGGTTCATTTTTAAGGTTTCAGTGTCTGATAAACTTTTTGTTCATTGATTTTATTTCTGAGTTTATTAAACTGGGCTATTTGTGTTTTCTTGTATCTCATTGAGTTTTTTCAGGACTGCAGTCTTGAATTCTCTATCATGTCAATCACATACTTCCACTATCTTTGTTTATATTCTGGAGAGTTTTAATTTTCTTTCCGAGCTGCCTCATCACCTTGCTTATTGATGGAATTTCATGGATTATTTCTCTGCTAGGCATATATGAAAATGAAATCTGCTTTTTTTTTTTTTAATTTAAAGAGTGGCATTTCTCTATTCAGTAGGTTGATAAGAAGTCTTTCTTTTGTTTTCCAGTAGGTGGCTCTGGAGTGCAAGTTTCCTAGTTTCCCTTGCACTGCTCTGGCTCTTGGATCCTTGTGGGGTGGTGGAAATACCTTGTATTCCCTGGGGAAGTAGGTGTCTTCTCTGTGACCAGGTCATTGCAGTCTCAGAGCATCAGTCCTATTGGGGAATGTTGTGGGTGATGGGGTTCCGAGCCTGTGAAATTCCAGCACTGCCCCTTGCAACCAGACTCTTCTGGTAGTGCAGACCTGATGGGTGGGGGTAGGATGAGCTGGGAAAGACCAGCTGGTTCCTTTGTGGCTTTGTTCTCCTTGTAGTAGTGGCAACTGCCAGACCTCAACTGCCTCACCTCCCTATCACTTGGATCACCTACATGTGCCCCACCGGACAGGGAAAAATATATCTACCTTTCCAGTTCTCAGGGCTGCAGATATTGTGCTCTGTAGCTCAGACACTGAGACCATTACTGCTTCTTCTGGAGCCTGCTGCTAGCGCTGGGAGGTGGAGAGGAAGGCAGCTGTGGGAAGGTGAACAGAGAGTGCCAGGCTTCATGGCTTTGTTTTTGTGTCTGGAAATGGCACCAGACAACAGTGGCCTCCTCTCTGCCCAGGTTACTGGGTTCATCCACAGTGCCTACTGCCCACTCCTACAGGAATGCTCACTGTGTCTCTCTGGTCCTCTGGGCTAGTGCCAGTGGCAACCTGATTCCTCCCTTGTCCCAAGACCCGCAGTGAGCTTTCAGCTACATCTGTGGCACCATCTCTGCTCTTCTCCCTTCCCTCCTTCCATTGTCACTTCAACTCACCCACCCTCAGATGTTTTAATGCACAGATCTCTCAGATGTTTGTGTATAGAGCAGGGAATCCTTAGTTCAATTATAGCTGTTCAAATTGTAACAATAAGGGAACCTCTGACCACCAGTTCTCTGATGTCACTCTCTGAGTTTGCTTTTATAGAAATACTTTTTTAGCACATTAAAAATCTTGAAGGTCTAGTTTCCTAATTTTCTGGAAAATTTAGGAATATATTTGTTTAAGCACTTATTTCTAGAAATCATTGAGACTTGAGCTCCATTAATTTAAGAAAATATAAAGAAATTATTACAGACAATGGCCTTTCTGAATTCCAGATATCATCATTATTCAGGCTATTGCCATAGGCGAATGTTTATTAATGAGGAACATCTCAAAGAAAAAGAAAGGATCCAGGAGTTCTATAGAGGCAGGTAAACAAGGAAGTCATCCGTGAGTCTTATAGGAGTCATGAAGAAGCATGAAGATGGTTCTTCCCTTGGAATATGCCAGGGCAATGTGGTCCTTTGTGGTTAACCACTTCTCAGAACACAAGTGGTGGGGAGGGGGAAGGTCTTACCCAGTGCTGATTTCTAGATTTCTAGAAGGTTTATAAATGTTTAACACTGTGATGAGATGACTCTGCTTTGTCAATTTTCTCTATAGAATTTCTCTGTATTCTTCTTTTGCTTGCCTTTTATAATTTTTGTTTTGTTTTGTTTTTCTGTGCTTATGACTTATCTCCATAACTTAATTATAGGTTCTCTGAGGGAAGGAAGTATGTCTTGCATTGATTTCTATTTCTCCTCCTCCTCATCTCCCCCCTCTTTTTGTCTCACACTTGATATTCCATTCCACCTACCCAAAAGTTACTGATATTTAATAGGAAGACAAATTATTTCTTTTCTGATGTGCTAAGACAGTAGACTTATAAGATGTAAACTTTTCAGAACTGGAAAATAACATCCAAGAACTTTCAAAGTCACATATTTAACTCTTACAGAAAATTCACAGATGAACAAATCTTTTTCTCTAATTGGTTTCTTACCTGTTGCACACCTAAGGCCATGTATTCTTTTGGTATATTATCACTGAGTTCATCCTCACGTGCAAAATCAATGTCTAGTGATATTTTATATATATATATAGATAGATATAGATATATAGATATAGATATATATTTTTTTACCAACTTCCTGCTCGCCAATATACCTGTCTTATTGACTCAGCCTGTGAACCAGGGCATTGTTCAGAATATGAAACATTATGCTAGAAGAGATTTTATGAAGTTTATGCATTGTGTAGGCACTAGAAAGATCTTACAATCTCATAGTAGTAAATATGCCATTTTAAATGATGTTCATGCCTAGCATTCCATTTCAAGTAAAATATCGGGAGAAATTAGGGGGAAAATGGACTGGATATTTGAATTCAGTGGAAGGAAAATAAACTGAAGCATTTAGAATGAGGCCATGAAAATAAATTTTAATATATTTTGGATGATAAAAATGTTCTTTTATATCTACTCAGCAAGGCTTAATGGAAGCACAATAAAAAAGTAGGTTAATGTTTACAAGAGGTTAAAGTAACACAGTATCACCAAAAGCAAAAATGTTAAAGGACACCAGTATTGTCAATGAAGACAATTTTAGTGAAGGAAATAAAATAACTTTAGAGGAGTCTGCTTCAGTCTTCATTGTAATAATTACATTTACAGAAAGGCAACCAGATTATGCTGCCCAGGAGATTATACATTTGTACATTCTACACTTACCTTTTATGATCAACAAGTGCCAAAATTTCTTTTAAAAAAAAAAATTTAGGTTATGTCATAGGGTCAGTATAGAGAATCCTGTCTCCAGCATCTTTTACATCTGGCTGAGTAGGATTGTCTTTAAGGCCCCCTCTAGATTCTAGCTTTTTAAAAGTCCTATAAGTGATAATCAGTGTTCATTATGATGACTCCAGGGTACTACAATTTTTAATGATTCCTGAATAATTGGAGAAAGTTTCTGTTTTGTTGAATATAGTTGTAACATTCTAATTCTTTGAAAATCTGGGATTCTGAATGTAAAATGTTACCAATCAACCTGAATATTTAGTTTACCAAAACACTTCATTCCCTCATCATTCTGAGGCATTTACTATATAATCTTTGTAGGTAAATTTTTGTTTTTCTAAAAAGAAGGGGGAAATGTAAGGGAATAGATCTCAAGGGTTAGATCCTTGGCTATAAAGACTCCCTTGGATTGCTTTTGGCTGTTGGCTGTAGCAACTTATTTTCTTGCAGAGATGAAGCATCTGGTTTTTGTTATCTCAATGATGTTGTCCTGGGAATATTACGATTGCGACGGAAATTTGACCGTATTCTCTATGTGGATTTGGATCTGCACCATGGAGATGGTAAGCCCTTCACTTTCAAGGGTGCTTCGCTGCTAGGACGACAGGTTTTTATCAGTAAAGTTGCTTCTAGGCAGCTTGTAAAAGGAGAAATACCTGTTGCGATGGAAATTTTCCTAATTGAGAATGCTAAAATAGGTAGAGATTCTTCTAACTGATGCAATTCTTCCTCTGCTAATAAAGCTGCTGCTTTAAAATGCCAGGTTCCTGTAATTTCTCTTCTCTCCTCCAGGAGAAAAGCTCTCCAGCAGAGAACGGTAAAAGTAGAAATCTTACCTAGTGTTTACTCCAGTGCCCAGTAACCTCCCTCAGGTCACTTTCATATATTCTTAGTGAAATCTGCAGTTAGAGCTGACAGTCTTGATGCTTCTCTCAAGTTCAGAATGGATGCATGATGAAATAACATTCTAAATTTTTCACCAATAGGGAGACCAACTCACATAGCAATTGAAATCTGTCCCACTTTCTTTGTATTGCTAAAATATTTAGTCCTGCGCAAACAAACCCCAGGCATCTTCTCTAACTTTTAACAGTAGCAGAATCATTAACAATTCGACTTAACTTCATTAATTTCTTCTTACAAGACCTCGCTGAAAGGGTGCATCCAGCCCTCCTATGTGCTTTCCATCTACCATGTAGAGCTTCAGTGACAGTTACCCACATTCTGTTTCTTTAACAAATCCTATGGGTGGCACATATTTCCATTGATCTAGGAACACTTACCCAATAAAATTAGTTAAGGGTGTTCCCTCCCTTCCCCCACCTCAGGGCTTGCTACTTCCCTGTTTCTAGGGATTTTTGCAGGCAAATGAACATAATCAAGGGAGTTACCTAGATGGATGCTACTAGGTGATGGTGACAGGAAATTAAAGGTAACCGAGAAAAGAGAGAAGAGTTAAAATAACCAACATACTACTTTGAAAACAATGTCCACTGAATATCTGAATACGCAGCCAGTGCAAAATAGCCTTGCTCGAAAAACTTCAAGAGGCTCCTTATCACCTGTAACTAGGGCCTTGTTTTTTGGATGGCCAGCAAGCTAAGAATGATTTTTTAATATTTTTACAAGGTTGTAAAGGAAAAAAAAGATGCCAGAGAGACCATGTAGTTTGGAAAGCCTAAAATATTTACCATGTAGCCACACTGGCCTATAGCAATGTGTCTCAGACCCAAGCGTATATCAAGATGACCCGGGGAAGCTTGTGTTAAAATGCAGATGCCTGGGCCACATCCCCCAGATATTCAGATTTAGTAGGTCTAGTATAGAACCTTGGAATCCACATTTCAACAATACCCCAGTTGTTCCATAGGCCATACTTTGGACAACAGTGGTCTCCATGGTCAAGTTCACACTCTTTACCTCCTCTCTCTAGCCTTCTCTCTCACAACCTGCTGTTTTCTCTACTCAGCCATCACCAAACATGTCTCAATGTGCCCACCTCCCTGATTTGGCACCACTTTTTCTAACTTAGTTTTGTTTTCTCCTCCCCTTTTGCATCTCCAAGTTCTACCCAGAAGCTCAAGTTCCAACAGTAGCAAATTTGCCCTGACCATTCCAGCCGAAGTGTTATCTACCCTGCTCAACTGTATTGTTTATATTACTGATGTGATATTTAATTATATATTGTCTTGTATTGTTAATTCTTTAATCTGTCTATGTCTTCTCCTCCCATAGAAACTTTCAGTTACTCCAAAACAGAGATCAAGTTGTTTACTTGAACCATGGCTTGAACAAACAGAGCTGTGCATGCGTTATAGTAGAGGTTCAGTAAAATATCTGTTGAATGAATGAATGATTATGAAATTCAATCTATTAGTATTAGAGTTTAAGAATAGCATCAACTCTATTGAACCATGTAAGAACGAAATAAGACTGTCACCTGAAACCGTTTTTTCCATTTGCAATGTTATTTCTACACCATTTAGAGTTTCCTGTTTTAGCCAACTTTTATGGTGTGTTTCATTTCAGTTTATTTCCCCTCTTCAGCACCTCCCTTCCAGTGACCCCTGCCCCACCTCCAAATTCTTACACATTCGGTTTATTTTAAATCTCCCATGATTCCATAACTAGCATTTTGTGGTGGCTTCACTAGCAGTGGTGCCTGTCTTCACCTTCTTTCTTCTCCTACCTACAACTCTTATTCACCCGAAACCCGGCCCTCCACCTATCTGTCTGTGCAAAGTAGAATTTCCTAACAATGCCTAACGGCATTTCCTGTGAGAAGAGATACAAATGGGTACTAAACATATGAAAAGGTGCTCAAAACCCTAATACCCAAAGAAATGCAAATTAGAACAAGGCCATTATTTCTGCCTAAGATGAAAAAGAATAATAACATCCAGTGCTAGTCAGAGTGTGAAGAATGGGAACTCTCTGACCCCATTGACAGAAGTGTAAATTGGTACCACCTTTCTGCATGGATAAATAATCAGAATTTTCTGGAAGTATAAATAATTATCCTTCAGTTTCTAAGTAAAAATGCTATTTTAATTTATTTTGTTTTGTTTACTTAATGCTTTGTGCCTAGAGCCTTTAACTGGTTTTAACTGCTTCCCTAGGGCAAAACATAAGGCTTGGGAAATTCAAACATACTTGTGATATACAAATAGAGTTCATATTTTTAAGGTCACTGTCGACCTCTCTAATGAAGGCTGAACACATTAAGTAAACACAGAGACAATTTCTTTATTTGAAGTATTAAAGAGTAGAGTGCATGAATTTGCTAATAGTCCTTCCCTTTACCGAGGGATTACTGTGTGTGACAATGTGTGATTCAGGGAGGAAAGGTGTGGAGGCGGGCAGTCTGTTTATTTGAATAAGTAATGGCTTATAAGAGTGACATCTTCTAACTCCCAGGCCTCTATTCGTTTTCTTACTCTGTTTAAATGGAAAGGAGACTCCTTTCTAGAAATGTGTCCCCCCCCTCCCCCATCTATTTCCAAGCTGCTCTGAAGGGACAAGGCCAGGGCTACTTTCACTCTTCTGTGTTTTAGCCAGAGATACACTGTAAGTCACCTTGTACCCATCGAGTCTGTATCATGGAGAGGCAATTTACAGTTAGGTTATTGCTACACAATGCTTCATGTGTGTATTAGTCGCATGTTTAAACAGGCTGCCACATTGTGCTTATTTTGTACTAATTCCTAATAATTTAACTAGAACCACTGAAACAAAGCAAAATGTAAAACTTCCAAGATGGTGCCAGTTTCCTCTGCGAATGCCTCAGTTCTGAGCTCAAGCCCATCCCCACCTTTTTGAACAGGTTGTCAGAGAGCCTGATCACCCCATTGCTTGAAAAGGGGAAGTCCACTTTCAATTCTCCATGAATTTGAAAAGGAACCTCATCCTGTAATGACAGAGATAAAAGACCAGAGGGTTTTGTTACATCATTCCTCAGCTTGTTACCTTTATTATTGTCACCTTCTCCTTTCTCTTCCTTTCCACAGCTGCTTTCTAGAGTTTCAGTGGTTGAAACAGGAGTTGCACATATGAAGTGATTCTTCTGTTTCTTTTTCTGGTAGGTGTAGAAGATGCCTTCAGTTTCACCTCCAAAGTCATGACGGTGTCCCTGCACAAATTCTCTCCAGGATTTTTCCCAGGCAAGTGATCTTTGTGCTCAGCATTACATTTGAGGAATAAATGCTGCAGTTCTTCTATACATTTCTTATATCTTATATTTGAATAGTTCAATGCTATTAATACCTTATTGGTGCTACTTTATGCAAAATTTTAACACAGGTCATTTCAGGTGACAGTGATAAGAGAAATATGATGCCGTTTCTTACTTCAAATGACTTCTATGGACTGTCAATAGATAGCTCACTTACCCTTACTGTGCTATCAGATGCCCTGCGTCACTCCTGATCATTGCAATTATATATTAATATTATGTCACTCTCAGATATAAGGAAAGTCAAGCACAGGAGTTAATCTCTTTTTGCCCCAGCCAGATGCAATCTGAGGTTTTTCCATTTTCTAATTTTCTGCTTCCCAAACATTGTTTCCAACAGTCACTTTTCCATATTATTTTAATTTCATTCCTTCAGAAAAACCATCCCAGAATGGTGCTCCCCGTTGACCTTTTGGTCTTCTGAATTCCTATCAGAGAGTCCTTCAACTTTTCAAATTCTCATGTTCTTAAAGCTGTTCATTGTGCCCATCTCTTTTACAGGAACAGGCGATGTGTCTGATGTTGGCCTAGGGAAGGGACGGTACTACAGTGTGAATGTGCCCATTCAAGATGGCATACAGGATGAGAAGTATTACCACATCTATGAAAGGTATGGCAGTAATGCTGAGCCAGTAACAGGTGGATTACATTTCTGTAAGATGAAGTGGCCACAATCTTACAGATTTCTTGTTTTCAAAGAACAATTTTTTTTGGGGGGGGGAAGGTAGTGTATACTTACGTAGCATTTGTACACTGTTTATTATGCTTATTTGATCAAGTAACCATCCCGTGTGGGAGAGTCGAGTGTTTGGACCCAGCGCCACACTCTTGGTTTGATGTCACTACCTACCCTGTGTGAATAAGGCCATCCCAAAAGCAAAGTTTCTAGGCTGCCTTTGAAGTTCCTTGTCTGCTACTTTCTTAGCTGAAATCTGCATGTATGTAATCTCATAGCCTGGGAGGGTCCGCTTCAGTTTTCTGTTATGGAGATCTGCCTCCGTCCACCAGTGTGAATATTAGAGAATCTTTATTATGAGTCCTTGAGTTCTAGTTGTTGTGTTAAAATTGGAGTCAGAAATCTGTTCTTTTTACATCAAGTTTATTGTATTAAATTATAGTCACTTGTAGGCAAACAGTTGGTTGTAATGTATAGACCACTGGGGCTGAAAAGTGCTACAGAACGAGGTGGGGGACTATACCCATATTCATAAAAATTGAGCTTGGCCCTGGCCAGTGTGGCTCAGTTGTTTGGAGAATCATCTTGTGCATCAGAAGGTCATGGGTTCGGTTCCCAGTCAGGGCACAGAGTTAGATTGTGGGTTCATTTCCTGGTTGGGGTGCATGTGGGAGGCAACAGATCTCTCTCTCTCTCTCTCTCTCCCCCCCCCCTCTCTCTCTCTACCCCTCCTTCTCTCCCTTCCTCCCTCTCTAAAATCAATTAAAAAATTGAGATTGATCATGTATAAATTCACTGCTGACATTGGCAATAGAGAAAGTGAGTTTGAGCAGAAGTCAGCAAGTGAACATTACTCCACTCTGCTCAGATTTTTCCCAAGCAACCTGTGATAAAAACAGGGATTTCCCAAAGGCAGTTGTATAAACAAAGTAGAAGTATTAAAAAAGGAAAAAAAAAAACTTTGTTTCAAAGGTGTCTCTTAGCTGAAGACATTTGGTGGGCCAAGTGATCACGCAGCTCTGGCCTCTTCAGGATTTTGATCATGTTCCCTGGCTACCTCTATGTTGTCAGAGGGAAAAGGCCTTTTTCAGAGCCTGCCGTGGACAGTTTTAATTGCCCTCCTCTGTGCGACTTAGGCCGTGTTCTGTCCTTGACACGTGCAGATCGGAGCTGCGTGTGTAGGGTCACTGATGGAGATGTCCTGTGGTTCTGTGTAAAAGAGAATTCTTTTTTATGCCATGACAGGAAACTAGGTTGTTACCTTCAACACCCTGTACACAGAGTTTCCTAGAGTTCTTTCCTGGACCTTCATGGAAAGGTCAGCACCCAGAATCCTCCAAGTGTACTTTATAATATCTGGCCCTCCATAAATGGACTACGTGACACGTGCCTCTATTGAAGCTCATCTGCCAATCATAATACCTCCTGAGACCTTCCTTTAGCCTCTGTCAGCGTGGCACTTTACTGCCTGGAAATGCTGAGTATCATCTGCAGACTTGAGAATTTCCCAGGGGCCGCCCCCAAGGAAGTCTACTATTTACCCTTCTTCAGTCACAAAAATGTCTGTTTCTCCCCTAGTTTTCTTTTTCTCTTTCTCTAAACTAGTCCCTACTATATGGTAAGGAACATATTTTAAATTTTGTGATAATCCATGTTTGAAAAGAGCCTTGGTATCAAAATTAATCAGAAGCATTTTAAAAGTGAGTTTAGCCCCAAGGAAAAGCTCTATGGAAGATCACACATGATTTCTCTTTACAGAAACCCTGTTACCTTTCTCACCCCAGTGTACAGGAGGCCAGCATTTATTAAAGATTCTTCCAGCTTGCCTACTGAAGTACCAGACACTCATCAGTGTGTGGTTCCCAGGGCCCCTTTGCACAGGGATCATCCAGGATAACAGGTTCCAGGTTTTCATTAGAGATACAATCATTTTCCCCTTTGATTTCTTTCAGAAGTCAAGTCTGGTCAGGGTGTTATGTGAAGGCACCTCTGATTGCAAGGATGCCAGGGAGCCTTCCTGACCCAACATCTCTCCCATCTGTTGGACTAATATCTGAAATTCCTTTAACAGGAAACATACTTTCATTCTACAATGAGAAATAGACCTTGAAATGGAATTTGGTCACAACCTGTCCTCCTCGCTTGCACTCTGCTGTAAGGTGTGTGGTTCACACAGTGCTTTTCTTGGCAGCAGATTTTGAGAGGGTTGGAGCGTGAGCACCCTGAGCATTCCGAGCAGCAGGCATCGAGTCCCAGAGCAGCAGAGGGAAGGGAAACCAAACCAAACCAGTCTTTGCCAATGAAATAGTTTTGCAGAGGATGGACCATGGTAACTAGATCACTTGGCCCCAGTCATTATGCTTGTGACTACTTCTGGTTTGTTGCCAGGGTCTCTTGCACATTTGCCATTATGACCTCTGACCCATCTGCCTGCCTCGGATGATATATAGTAGACACAGGAATGGATTACTGATGTAAAGAAGTCATTTGGTATATCTACTATCTCCTTTTCATCCTTTCTGTTCCATGAGCCCACTGATTTTCTGGGTCACTCCTAACCTGGGATAAATAAAGGAACTCTTTATTGCTGGTTCACTTGCAAGATGCTCTAATTCTTGTTTGTCACTCAGTTTCTAGTTTGCTCCTGGTAACTGCCTCTCCCTGTGGGATTCATGAGACCTTTTTCTCTCACTTCCTTCTTCCTTTTCACCCTCCTTGCTTCCCTCCCATTCTTCCTTCCTCCCCTTCTTCCTTTAAAGGTTTTGCCTCTGCTATGTTTTTGACTGCTAGCTAGTTAGGCAGGACTTAATGGTTTCATCTTAAAGTTGAACATGCCCCCTTTATTTTAAAAAATGTCTTTGGGTTTATTTTTTAATAGGCCAGACATATGATCTTTATGTGAATGTTTTCAACATGAAAAGACCTTGGGTTCCATTTTATGTAAAAGAGAATGTCAAGGTCAGAGCTTCCTATGACATTCAATACAAATTTAGAAGGGTAGGGTCACTGATTCCCATAATTTCCATGTGAGCTATTGGAACTGGGATTACAAATAGAGCCCTGTTTTAACCAGCATAAAGGAACATGAACATTGTTCTGGAAAATATACCTCCTCCTTCAGATAGAAGTTATGGCCCCAAGATATTATTGATTTACGTAGAAGTTCACATCCCTCCTCAGCCACATGCACAGGTACACACACAGTTTGGGGGAGAGGAAGGCTGTTTTGCCAAAGGGAGGGTTAGCTAGTTCCCAAGCTCTGATATCTAAGAGAGGAAATACGACTTTGTATATGTTTAACCTGTTCGCTCTCTAACTGTATTTGAATGCAGTGTGAGATAGTTTTAATAATATTTAAGCTATTACCCACACGCTGTGTTGATGACTTTGGGAGTGTTTATAGTTAAGGACTGTGGGAGAGAAGGACAATGACAAGTACTTCCTGGCTGTTGGTTCAAGACAGGTTTTAATAAATAGTAGGGTGCCACTCTGAACCTCAAATCTTGCAGGATGACCAAAGGACTCACCCACTGTGACCTGTCATGGTATACGTGTAGTTTGAAGAAGAAAATCAGAGTTGTGCTTAAACTTCTTAGTTTGTATTTCACCTATAATTTTACAGCTCTAATAGCCAGAAAACAATTCTTTACTCAATGTCCAATTATTAGCATATATCTCATAGGAGAGCTATATATATAGTGCTTTTAATGTGTGTGGATTCAAACTACACTGAAGCGGACAGTTCAACATTTTGAAAAAAAAACAAAACCTCACATTTTATTAAGAATATTCAACTATTCAACTTTGTGAGGTAATTAAGTGCAGACACTGTATAAATATTTCACCAAAATGAAAACACATTGTTAAACAGACTTTTCAATGAATAGGACTTATGAAAGGCTCTGTTAGGCAGGGCTTCTCATTCAATAGCAGTCTTTATATCCACATATGCAAAACTTTGCTGGTAAGAGCTATCAATCCAACCAAAAGAATAATCTTATTCTAGGGAACTACGGTTCATAATGGTAGTTATTGAAATAAAAATCTACCTGTATTTGGTCCTTGGTCCTGTACCTTGAGTCCTATAGCTTATATTCTATAATTAAAATGCAAAGAAATCTTTTTTCCCCCCATTGAAGACCACTGACCTAAAGGAAAATTCAGAGATCCTAGGAGTATAAAAAACCCCACAACCTAGTATTTTTGCCTCCTTTTACTGGAGAAATATTATACTTTTCTATTTTAAATAATTTTTATAGCTCTTCAACTGCTTTTTTCAAACATTAATTCTGCGCATGGGCTAACCAGAATAGCCCATCCAGAAAGAACTTGTCCTCCAGGACAATAGCAAGCTCATTAAAGGAATAGCTTATTTAAGCCTAAGTTTTTATTCCTGTGGGGATTCCTTTGTCCATCTGTAGGGAGCTCCACTGCTAGCCAACAAGAAAGAGAAAAAAATATATGACTAATACTTAATATACATATACTTCTGTAGTATATGTTTATTGTGTGAGAATTTTCCTTAGACCCTGACATAGCCTCTGAGGTCCAAGTCAGTGATGTTTTAAGCACAGGATCCATTCCTGTGGGTCTGGGGCCAAGATTCACCTCTCTGAAGCCACTCTGACCTTCCTACAAAAAAATTGAGCACCTTAAGAGACCTTATGATTTTTTTAAACATTAATTTCTAAGAATAAAGGGGAAGGAGCTACCATGCAACAACATGGGAGATTTGTGTATCTTTAAGTATAATGACATTGTTTTATTCATTTGTCTGGCAAATGTTTATTGAGTGTCTGCTTTATGCCATCTTGTAAGTGAGAAAACTGGAACTTAGAAAGTGATTTGCACAAGGTTGCTCGGCTAGTAAGTGGTGAAGGCAGCGTTAGAACCCATGTCTCTCTGCCTATTAACCATCAGCTACGTTGTCCCCAAAGTGTCATGTGGAAGTATAAAATTTCTTCATGAGGAAAAAAATACCATCTCAAGATTTCTTGGAAAAATTTATCTCAGGGGATTGCAGAAAACCCCTAAAAAATGAAACCATTAAAGTCTATGCAAGTGAACCACATGATCTGTGGTGTACATTATCCGTTGTGCTTATGATTGTGGAAGTGCAATTTAGATTTTTGTCCCCCAAATAGTCCTGAGGATTTAATTTGTAATTTGATGGATAGAAACCAAGAACAAATACTGCCAGATTTTATGTCTTAGGTTTTTTAGACTAGTATTGATAAAGATTTTGACGTTATGCATTTTTGCAACTATAGACATAATTTCTATCATCTCTTAGTTCTGGCAGAAGGCCATATCTACGTAGAGGATTAATTTTTTTCATCTATCGTACAAGTTGTTTATCTAATACCAATGGAATAAAATGAGAACCAAGGGACATCTCTAAAGGACATTTAAGTGAAATGTTTCTTTACACTATTAACTTTTAATGTTAATATTTAAAGAACAGATGTTTTAATGATGATAGGTTTTTCTTTCATTACAATGATAAGTCATCTAGAATTTATCTTCCACTTGGGACTCCAGACTTATTATCAGTCAATTTTAGAAGCAGGTGAATAGATCCTCAGTGAAAGGGACTCCAACAATTATAACCTACTCCTTAGAGCTTGGTAATATGGCAAAAGCAACACAAATACATATTTCTACATGAGTATTTTAACGCTGCCTTCACCACTTACTTGTTGCATTTGAGAACAAATAATTCTTTTTTTTTTTTTATCCTCACCCGAGGACATTTTTCCATTTTTTGTACAGATAGAGTGGGAGGGAGAGAGAGGAAGGGAGAGAGAGAGAGAAACATCGACGTGAAGGGACACATCGAGTGGCTGCCACCCGCACGACCAACCAGGGTCGGGGACAAACTGCAACCGAAGTACGTGCCCCTAGCGGGAACCGAACCCAGGTCTCTCCGGACCGCAGGCCGACGCTCCAACCGCTGAGCCAAACTGGCCAGGGCGAGAACAAATAATTCTATAGCCTTACCTACATCTTCATCCCCATTTCCATCACAATCTAAGAGCTGGTGAAAACTCTTTACAAAGTTGTTCAAGCTCTCTTCAGTTAGGTCACAGCTCCTCCACCTTGATCATAAGGAGCTCTCTTTGGCCCCACAATAAGGTAACAGAAGCTGCTAATTCACTTTTTTTTTTTTTTTTTTTTTTTGGTATGTGCCCCTAGCGGGAACCAAACCTGGGACTCTCTGGTCTGCAGCCCAATACTCCAACCGCTGAGCCAAACCATCCAGGGCTGTTAATTCACTTTATAACCCTTGCACTTTAGGTATTTGAATCAAGTGCTTTTATTCTATTTGATAAGCTTTTCTCCTGCCTCCACATGATATGGCAAATATGAAATTGCCTATTGTTTCTGGAAAAATGGATGACTCAGACAGCAATTAAATTCACAGGTAAAAATGAAACCAAGTGGGCTGTTTATTTATTGTTTCTAGTTTGATATGCCTTTTAAAATATGAAAGTCAAAAAATGTTAAGTGGCTAAGAATGGAGGATAATTTGGAGAGGAGATACTGTGCTTAATTATCTGAGTTGTCCTGAACCCTCTGTCAGTGGGCTCACCCTGCCTATTTCCAGTACTTGGTGGGGGTTGTAGTGGAGAACTCTGGGGTTTTTGTCTTACCTGATCCTTTGAGCTTTAAATCCATGTGGTTGGAAAGACAGTTCTTAAATCTCTTTCTGCCCCTCTTGGCCACTGTCTTTCTTTCTTTCTTTTTTCTTTTTAATAACTTTAGGTAATTTTATTTTATTTTTTATTTATTTTAATTAGTTAATTTATTTATTTTTGTTACAGATGTTTCTCCTTTTTCCCCAATGACACCTTCCTCCCCCTCCCTCCCCACCCTGTCCCCAGCTTTGTTGTCCATGTCCATTGGTCATGCATACATGCAAACCACAGAACTTTGGCCACTGTCTTTCATGACAAGTTCCGAAACTCCTACACCAAGTAGCCCTGACACCACGACAGCCCCTTGCCCCAGCAGAGTCTTCATAGGTGATTTTTTTCCCCTTTGAAGTCAAGGAGGACAATCTCCTGAGGTTCTGTGGGTTTGTTCTGTCACTCTGAGGTGCGCCTTCTCTGCTCTCCTTAGTGCTGAGTGATCCCTGCCCCCTGGAGAAAGGGACCTGATTCTTCCATAGCAGTTTAATAGGTTCTGATGCTAGAATGTGCTCTGAAACGATCCGGAGACAGGGAGACCTTGCTCATAAATGGACACTTTGAGAAGTGCACCCTTTAACGTAAGGCTCCTCTGTCCCTTCGGTGTAGCCTAGAAAATTCCCTCTGGGCTCTGCTTTCACACCTTACAGCTTTGAATCACTTCTCTGGACACTGCTGTTCACGTGGCAGCTGCTGGCACTGATGAGCTGCCTCCTTGTGTCCTGTTGCCATGGACTGTACGGAGATTAAGTTTGATGCGGTGTCCCTCACTTGACAAAAGGCCCAAAGCTATATTTTGCTGGAGCCATACCCGTTGGTCCTTAAAGAAGGAGCAAAGAAAAGACTCTTCACAAAAAACATATCCAATAACTAGATAACAAGTGAACGCGTGAAAGGGTGTCTGTGTGCCGGGCACTAAAGGCGGCACATTAGCCTGGAGACCGTGAAGGTGCAGCTGAGGCGCGAGCTGCAGGTGAAGGGCTGCGTGGTGCCCGCTCCAGGTGCAAAAATCCTGGAGAGGAAGGTGAAGTATGGGGGAGGTGTTAAATATATTGGGTGAGAAAAGCAGAAAAATCTCTATCCTACTTCAATATAGGAAAACCTCCCTACCTCGGCCTGATTAGAGGCAAGCAGCTCTGAATCATGGGATATTTTAAAATGCATTTGTATTACTTTCAAGCACTGGACATGCTAGTAATTCAAACTACACTAAGAGCGCCTGAAGAAAGGGGCTTTAAGAATCATTTGTAATTAGCACATCAATTATTTGTATATAAGTGAATGTGTACAAAGTACATAAAGAGTTTATTCTCTTAAGTAAGACAGACACTCTCCAGTGCAATCCTGTTTACACTATTAATTTGCTTAGCCAGCCCTTTCTGTGCCAAGATAGATGTATGTAAGAAATGCTTATTTCCTCAGGGAAGAATGAATCGCTTCCCTGTGTTTAGTTCAGTAACTAAGAAGCGGAGCGCCACTTGATTGGTTTGGGATTTCCAGGATATGGAGTTTGAATTTGCATACAGACCAGAGAGATTTCATATGGAGAAGATCTGGCAGCCATTGCCAGAGACCCAGTTTCCCCATCTGGATTTCATTGAAGTGATCTGGACTTCATCAAGCAACAGGACACTGATCCTAAATGATCCACCAGACACTTTAACGTAGGCATGTTTAAAATACATCCTGCCCCAGAAAAATAACTGTTAAAATATGATGAGTTGGAGTTACTCTATGTGCAGTACTTAAAAGTAATAAAAAGGCATTTCTTTTTAAGTCCCACAAAAACCATGCAATATCAAGTTAATGATGAAAATCAATCCCCAAACTCTTTCTCGCACACCTCATTGTGTGACGGCATTGCAGAGATTTCCAATCATCTGGGAAAGGGTATTATATTTTGATGAGCTGTACCAGGTGCTAACTACATGGCAGGACTTCAGCTTTGAATCTTACCGAGGCCCTCCTGGGTAAGGGTGAGGGAAGGGCTAGGGACATGTTTATTGTTAACAAATCGTTATTGTCTAGCTAAGTTTGAAAATCAGAGCAATTGAATAGAAGAAGAGGACATATCAGGTATATAGGGAGTGTAGAAAATCTGATTGAGGAATGAGACAGACACAGAGGCCTGTGTCTGTACCTGTGTGTATTAAACCATGCTCTAGGTAAATTGTGACTTCTTCAAGGCTCAGAGAGCGAAAACTAAGTGCAGAAAGCATAAGCACAAGTAAATAGACACGCAAATGTTGTTACTACAGTTGGAATGACTCCAGCTTTCCCCTTTCCCCCCAAGGGCATCACTATCCAGGGTCTGCAAAAGCCAAATAGCTGTTTGTCTTCCAATCTGATTTTTTTTTTTTTGCCTAAGAAATCAGAGAAGTAGGTTTCAGTTTTAATAATATATTCTCCCAACCTCTATCTAACAGAAAGGCATTTGTATTTCGGCCCCTTCTTAAAGTGAATTTTGTGTTTGGTAAAAGGTAATAGATTGGCAGCACTGGAAAAGGAATTACTGTACTCCCAGAACAGGTATAACTGTGCAGTGACACTATGAAATTTCTCCCTGCCTTTGGGGGACATTAGAGTACTATTCAGGAAGTCACGGCTGTGGTGTGCTATGCTGAACTCAACAGTATCCTAGCGGGCCGAAAGAATTAACATAGCACTCCAAGGGCCTGACTTAAGGCCATTCATTTATTCATTCAGCGGTAGGGAGTGCTTGCTCTGTGCCTGGTGCTGGAAGAAGACTTTCGCAAATGTTGTACCAGTTAATCCTCACAACAACCCTGTGAGGGAGAAAATAGTCTTGTTTTACAGAGAAGGAAACAGAGGTTCAGAGAAGTGAAGGGATTTGTCCAAGTTGCTATGCAAGCACTGGATCCAACTTTGTCTCATCCCCAGGGCAGTGTTTTTCCTGAACTCTTATGTTGTAAGAGCTGCAGAGGGATGGGTAAGACACATGCCCAAATGATGTGACACAGAGCAGAATGCTCTGTGGTCCTGGTGATTTCAGAACAGTGACATGACCTACCCCCAATCAAATAAGAGTCATTAGTACAGCTGGCCTTAGGATTCATATTCTTGAAGTCTTCTCTCATTTTTCTAAGCTTAGCTCTCCAACCCAGCTGGCCTCTTGGCCTACCCTAAGCCCTGTCCAAATAATATACACTGCTTGCTGGAGCCTCTGGCCTTTCAGAATGAGAAGAGCCAAAGAGTGGTGAGGTTTGTGAAAAGAGCACTGAATTGGAATTAGAATTAGTGTTCTAATTCCAACTTTGATGATTCAGTCTAGGCCACTGGTGAGGTCCTTTAATTCTGGATGACTCACTTTCCCCTGTGTAAATGAGAATGGTTTACTTCAAAGAGGTAAAGAGATAAGTAATAACAAACTAAAAATAGTATACAGCCCTTTTTGTTGCCAAGGTGACATATAATTGATGAGTAGAAATACTTGCGACAAGGCATATTAGAAGGAGATGCCAATTAGAATCTATGTTTTCATAGAATGGACTCAGCAATGATAGAAAAGATGCCTCTACAAAACGTTAAGAAAGTACATCTTGAAAATTAAAACAGCAAAAACAACGTGAGGATTGTTTTGTTTTGTTTTACAGTTTGGGCATTTAGGAGTTTGGGTTTGGTTTTATTTTTTGGTGGTTTTGCGGTTTGGGGGATTTTTTTGTTTTGTTGTATTTTGTTTTGTACTAAAGATGTTAATGGGACTAGTACAGCTTGCTTATGCTAAAATTAGAAACAGAAACTTATAGGAAATAAGATGTGTTCTGGATATGTCCAAGAGGCACCCAGGCCTCAAACAAAATGACACATCTTCCTCACTGCAGTGACCGCCCCCTGAATTTCCTGCATCCCTGAACCATTTGTAATAGACACTCAGGAGTCACGGAGGCATTTACCATATGTTGCATCCCCTGGCAGGATGAGTTTTTGCAGAATAAGTCAGCAGTGCCTGAGTTGAGAGATGATTGAGAGAATTTAGAGAGAACACACCTGTGAAAAGTTGAAGCACTCCCACTTGGGACTGATTAGTGATACTTTGGGTCCTTAACAAAATCTCGCTCTGAATCCCATCCGATACAATAGGTTTTTTATTTTGTAGTAAAGGCTTTGCTGCTGGCAATAACTCTTCTCAGGCTGACCTTGGGAGGTCACAGCATTAGTGACAAACATTTCTCTCTTTTCTCCTTCTACATCCTATCTTGGTTTTTCAACTTTGAATTCCTTATTTCTTTAATCTCTATTGATGAAGTCTCTAGAGGATGCTGAGAAGGCTTGTTGGAAAACAAAGATGATAAGGCTGGTCTGAGCTGGTTTGCAAGCTAGAAATCAGGAGACCATCCTGCTGGGAGCTTGCGCAGATCAAAGGTCCAGCTAGAGGGACAAGTTTGGGTTACCACATACTACCCCCAGCGTTGATTAACTGTAACACCATCTCTGGCTTCCCATTGTCCTGGTATTAGAGGTAAAGTGGCACCAATGAATCATCTCAAGACACACTGGAGAAGCTGTGGTCTACCCTGATGGAATAAAAGAAAAGGGGTTAACTGTATAATTTGGTTCTTGGGCTTTTCCTTTTATCTAAAAGCATCATTAATGTCATCACCCCTGGCTTTTATCCTCCTCAGGCACTAACTGCCTTCCCCAAAGCAATGCCTATAGGAACAGCTGCCACCGCTTCTCTTCCTCATTTGCATAGCCTGGTCTGAAAACCAGGCAGCTGAACACTGAGATCAGGCTTCTCATCAAGAAAAACTGCATTGCAAATGAATATCTTGTGTGTTTATAGGGAAGTTACTAATGTAGTGTAATGAGGTGCCTATCCTCCCCCTCCTTTCTGGATAAGACATTTTATACCTTGCCAAAACTTAAAATTAATGATTTGCAGTGTGGAACACTGTTACAATGGTAGGGAAACTTTCCCAAAAGCAATCCGGAGTGATTTTTTATTTATTTATTTATTTATTTAATGATTATTTATTGAATGCCTACTATGTATAAAGTATTGATTCTACCCTCAAGGAAGTTAGTGGATATATTAAAATTACAGATACATAGAGATATACATTTATATTCATATTCACATGCATTTGAATAAAATAAAATGCAAAAAGTTCTAAGAACCATAAGAGGTAAAATGCTGTGGGCACTGAAAGGGAGAAAATACTTCAGAAAAAAGCTTAATTGCAGAGGTAACACTTGATCTGGGTTCTAAAGGGTAGCTAATTACTCTATCTTTACAAAGTGTGTGAATGTGTATGTGTTTATAAAATCTGGGTCAAGTTTAAATATACAGAGAGCGTAAGGAAGGATGTTCTATACAGACAGTACAGCAAGATCAAAGTCAGGAGAGGATGAGCTATGTACAAAGAAGATTGGAGAAGTGGGTGGGAATCACATCATGCAGGAGCTGGAATGTTGAGCTATGAAAATTTGTAATGTAGCCTGTAAGCATTTGAGGAGCTGCTGAAGCTTTTAGAATGAGGGATAATATGATCAGAGCTTGCTCAAAAAGATAAACACTAAAAAAATGATAACACTGTGGCTGCTACTACTGCTGTTACACAAAATAATATGTGTAAAGTGGCTGATGCAAGCACCTAATGCATAGTATCTCGGTAAGTCATGGAAGCAGGTATACTGTAGTGGTTCAGACCATGATTCTGGTGCCAGGCTGCCTGAGTTCAAACATGAGCTCTGCCACTCAATAGATGTGTGGTCTTGTACAGATTTCTTAAGCTCTCTGTTTCTTAAGCTGCTGATTTTCCATCTATAAAATAGGATTAAAAACAATAGCTATTTATAAATTATTATGAGAGTCAAGTGAGCTAATACATATAAAATGCATAAAACAGTGATGTTTTGAATAAAGTTTTCAATAAATGTTAGTTATTATTATCATTTTTTATTCATGAATGGGATGGAACATGAGCTACCCTTTAAGGAATAGATATGATGTACACATGTAAAAGGGTTTCATCACAAGGAAGTACACGACAAAAAATCATAATATAAGAAAGTGCACCCCAGTGGGTGGCTCAGTTGATTGGAGTGTCATTCCATATACCAAAAGGTGTGGGTTCAATCTGTACAGGAGGGAATCGATCAATGTTTCTCTCTTGCTCCCTTCCTCTCTCTCTAAAATTAATAAAAGTATGTCCTCAGGTGAGGATAAAAAAAAGAAAGTACAAGGTGAGTGAAGTGAACCATGGACAGTTTAGTTTGCCTACAGAATAATATGAGTTAAGCAGTTATTAAATAATAAGATAAAAGTGTAGGCTGGAGTCCGATCATGAACAACTTTGAGTCATAGGCTAAGAATGTTAAGCATTATCTCAAGAAAATGGAGGAACATTGAAGGCTTTTGAGTAAAGGAGTGACTTGATCATAACCATTCCTAAGGAAAATTAACCCAATGGTAGTGTGTGATGCATTGGAGAGGTAAGAGACTTGAGGAAGCTATTGGAATCCACGAAGGAGATCATAAGGGCAGGTTAGAGTACTGCAGTGGGCATGAAGAAGAGGAAATGGGAGAGGCACTGGTAACTGAAAAGGAACAGGGAAAGGGAGGAATCAGAAAGAGCCTCAGAGTTTTGAACACAGATGTCTGAAATGATGGGGTATCATTAGCAGAGATGGGGAATAGAGGAGAAGATAAGGTGACAGGTTCAGCATGGTCAAAATTACAGTTGACTTTGTAGAAATTAACAAGCTGATCCTAAAATTTATGTGGAACTTCAATCCAAAATAGCGAAAGCAAACTTGAAAAGAATGAGATTGTAAGACTCAAACTTCCCACCTTCAAAACTTACAACAAAGCTACTGTAATCAAGACAGTGTACTGCTGGGATGAGGGTAGACATAGAGAACAATGGAATAGAGTTCAGAGTTCATGAAATATGTACAATCAATTGATTTTACACAAAGAGTTTTAATACAATTAAATGGGGGAAATAATAGCCTGTTCAATAAATGGTGGTGGGAAAATTGGAGAGCTACACTCAAGAAAAAGGAACTAGCCCTGGCCGGTTTGGCTCAGCGGTTAGAGCATCGCTCTGCAGGCCAATGAGTCACGGGTTCAATTCTGGTCAAGGGCACGTACCTTGGTTGTGGTTTGTCCCCAGCCTGGTCTGGTCACGTGGGAGGCAGGCAGTCAATGTGTCTCATATCCATGTTTCTCTCTCCCTCCCTCCCACTCTATCTGATGATAAATAGAAAAAAAATATCCTCGGGTGAGGATTAAAAAAAAAGAAAGAAACTAGACCACCAACTTACACCATACACAAGAATAAACTCAAAATGAATAAAAGACTTAAATGTAACCTGTGAAACCATAAAAGTCCTAGAAGAAAATATAGGCAGAAAACTCTCAGACATCATATGTAGTGGAATTTTCACTGATACATCTCCTAGGGCAAGAGAAATAAAGGAAAAAATTAATAAACGAGACTACATCAAACTAAAAATCTTCTGCAAGGTAAAAGAAACCAGCATCAAAATGAAAAGGGGACCCACTCTCTGGGAGAACATATTTGCCAACGATACATCAGATAAGGGGTTAATATCCAAAATATATAGACAGTACTCATACAACTCAACAAAAGGAAGACAAACAATCCAGTGAAAAAATGGGCAGAGGGCCCAGCCAGTGTGACTCATATGGTTGAGCATCAATCCAAGAGGTCACCGATTTGATTCTTTGTCAGGACACATGCCCAGGTTGTGGGCCCAATATCCAGTGGGGTCCATGGAGGAGGCGGTCAATTGATGTTCTCTCTCATCGATATTTCTCTCTCTCTCCTTCTCTCTTCCTCTCTAAAATCAATAAAGAAAAAAAATTTTTTTAATGGGCAGAGGACCATTAAATAGACACTTCTCCAAAAAGGACATACAAATGGCTAAGAGACATATGAAGAAATGCTCATCATCACTAATCATCAGAGAGATGCAAATTAAAACAACCATGAGGTATCACCTCACACCTGTCAGAATGGCCGCCATCAACAAATCATCAAACAACAAGTGTTGGCGAGGGTGTGGAGAAAAGGGAACTCTAGTACGCTGCTGGTGGGAATGCAGACTGGTGCAGCCACTATGGAAAACACTATGGTGTTTCCTCAAAAAATTAAAAATTGAACTGCCATTTGACCCAGTAATCCCACTTCTAGGAATATATCCTAAGAAGCCTGAAACACCAATCAGGAAGAATATATGCACCCCTATGTTCATAGCAGCACTATTTACAATAGCTAAGATCTGGAAACAGCCCAAGTGTCCATCAGTAGACGAATGGATAAAAAAGCTGTGGTACATTTATACAATGGAATACTATGAAGCTGTAAAAGAGAAGGAACTCTTACCCTTTGATACAACCTAGAGGGACCTGAAGAATATTATATGCTAAGCAAAATAAGCCAGTCAGAAGAAGACAAGTACCACATGATCTTACTTATTTGTGGAACAGCATGAACAAAATAATATGTTGACTAAAAGAGATCCAGAGTCATGGAAGTAGGGAACAGACTGACAAACCTCAGAGGGATGGTGTTGGGAGGGGTGGGAAGAGATAAACCAAAGAACTTATATGCATTTATGCACAACCAATGGACACAGACATTAGGCTGGGGAAAGTAGGACGGGGATGGGAATGGGAAGGAGGGTCAATGGAGAAAAAAGGGGGACAGCTGTAATGCTTTCAACAGTAAAAAAAAAAATTGTATATACAAACAATGGAATATTATTTAGCCATAAAAAGGAATGAAGTAGTAATAGATGTTACAACATGGATGAACTTTGAAAACATTATAATAAAGTGAAAGAAGCAAGTTGGAAAAGGCCACATTTATATAAAAGTTAGATTAGACAGATCCATAGAATGTAGATTAGTGGCTGCCAGGGGCTAGGGTACTGAAGAATGGTGGGAATGGTGAGTAGCTTCTTTTTTTTTTTTTTATCCTCACCCAAGGACATTTTTCCATTTTTTGTTCAGATAGAGTGGGAGGGAGGGAGGGAGGGAGGGAGAGAGAGAGAGAGAGAGAGAGAGAGAGAGAGAGAGAGAGAAACATTGACGTGAAAGGGACACATCGAGTGGCTGCCACCCACACGACCAACCAAAGCTGGGGAGAAACTGCAACCGAGGTACATGCCCTCAGCGGGAACCGAACCCGGGTCTCTCTGTACCGCAGGCCAATGATCGAACTGCTGAGCCAAACCGGCCAGGGTGTGAGTAGCTTCTTTAGGGGATGATGAAAATGTTCTAAATGTATTGTGATGATGGTTGTACAACTCTGTATATACTAAAAGCTGTTAATTGTATACTTTAAAAGGAGGGAAGAGATAAACCAAAGAACTTATATGCATAACCAATGGACACAGACAACATTGCTATGGGAGGAGGTGTCTGGAGGTGGGGGGAGAAACAGCTGTAACAAAAATAAATATAAAAAATAAATTTTAAAAGGGAGGTATTTTATGGTATGTGAACATCACTGAAGTTGTTTTCTAAAAAAATTTTTTTAAACATATTTCTTAATTGAGCTGTAGCCATTGATGGCCAGCTGCAGATTTTGAGTAGTATCAAGTAGCAGTCCCTTCTGAGAAGTTGAAAAGATAACAGAGAAAAGACGACTGGCTATCATGACCCAGGGGTCTCTTTCCCTTGAAGAGTGCAGTTGCGGGAGAGCCATAGAATCAGAAACTGGTTTGCAAGAAGTACATATAGTTGGCCAGTAAGTGGATAAATTTGGCAGAGCTGAAAAGGAGAGGAGGAAATGGGCAACTTGTGACCTAAAGGAACAGAATCAATAGGAAGGCAGAGACTAAAGATGTAAGAAGAGCTCATCAGCGATAGATGGCCCTTAGAGTGACAAGAAAGAGGATCTAGTGTTCATGGGCGAAATTCACCTCAAGGAAGAGGAGAACTATGAGAGAAGACATTTTCAGATAAAGAAAAGAGGTAGAGGAAGGCATTTATTGCACATTCTTTCAACCAACTCAGTCAGCTATGAGGCAGAAAAAGTCTGATCTAGAAAAACATCAAAGTTGGTGCTTCATACCTGACTGAGCTGGTCAAAGCTACATGTAGTGAATCAACAGTTACCTTTGGAGAGGGAATGGAAATGGAGAGAAAGTAATTTTTCACTTTTATTTGATAGGCTTTTGTATTTTATTTTTAGCATGAATAATATATTCATTATATCTGTATTTTTTTGAAAATTAGACTAGATATTGCAAGAAATTGTTTACCAATAGGAGGTGAAGCGAAGGCTTGCCAAGCTACACAAGAGTGAGTGGCACATCTCAGTCACTCAGTATGTTTATGGAATTTGTTGAATTGAAGTTATAAGCACAAATTGTAGAGGAAGCCATTGTTTTGATTTCTCAGCTTTCTCCAACAGAAAAGAACAGAAAATTCTGACAGTGTGGTTTATCCAAAGACTTAAGGATTGACAAGGCAAGAATGACAAAGGTGCGAAGGAATTAAGTATGCTATTAGGAGTTTTTGAAATGACTAACCATTTTCTCCAAAATGAGTAGTGAAGTAAGTGAGGCCAAAAGATAGGCCTGTAGACTTTGAAAATGGGAGAGAGACTAGGAAAAATAGTTATAACGAGAATAAAGAGAAAAATCAATGGGAGAAACATGGAAGGATAGAACACTGTACACAGGAAATGTAGGTCCTAGAAGTGAACAATTTCAAGTGCTTTCTTACCAGACCCGAAAGGATTATGCCTAGGGATAACTAAAGCAGAGTTTGGGTGGGCATCCCTGTTCAAAAAGTGAAGAAACTGTGATGTCATTGAATTAGAAGGGTCAGGTCTCCCTTATTCAATACAGTAAGCCCCACTTCCCAACCTAGTGCCTGGTATATAGTAGGCATTCAGGAAGGGAGGGAGGGAGGGAGGAAGGAGAAAAGAGTGAATAACACTTATCACAATTATTTGTTTTTCTGTCTTCTTCCCCTACTGGATCATAAGCTCTTTGGGTCTTATTTCTGTTTCTCTATGCCTAGCATAGGGAAGAGTAGGTGCTTGAATCAAGATTTTAGTGAGTGATGGCCGTAAAAAAGAGAAGGAAATCTTACTTTTTGGGACAGCATGGATGGACCTGGAGAGCATTATGCTAAATGAAATAAGCCAGTCAGAGAAAGACAAGTACCACATAATCTCACTTATATGTGAAATCTAAGGAACAAAATAAACTAACAAACAAGATAGAAACAGCCTCAGATACAGAGAACAGAATGACAGCTGTCAGTGGGGAGGTGTATTCGGGGGCTGGGTGACAAAGATGAAGGGGTTAAGCAAAAAAAACAACCTCATAGACAGAGACAACAGCATGGTGATTACCAGAGGAAAAGGGGGGTGGGGAGGTAGGAGAGGATAAAGGGAGGACTTGACTTGGGGTGGTGAACACACAGTACAATATATACATGATGTACTATAGAATTGTACACCTGAAACCTATATAATTTTATTAACCAATGCTGCCCCAATCATTTTAATAAAAAAAATAAAGACAATGCAGGAGCATAAAGGTTTTAGTGAGTGAATGGATGTTGAACTGTAGAGAATGATGAAAAGGAAAGAGAGAGAGACAGAAAGATTGTGAACCAGGTGTTAAAATCCTCAGGGGAGGTAGAAGAGTACATTATAGGTGTACAGATAAGAAATTTCATAATATTTGAGGAGTGTAAGCAAGTGACATTGACTTCAAAAAAGGAGCAATTGATGACAAGTAGGAATATTGGATTTGGAAGTAGCAATAAGGAAAAGGAATATTTTAATTTCTCTTTCCTCTTCCTATAAATTCAGGAGAAATGAGCACAATGTGTTTTCTCCTTTGACACACCCCTCCCCCAATCTGTCACCTAGCTTTCTCAGTTTTGTCCTCAATTTGTCTTACCTTGCTTTCTGTCACTCTTGTGCCTAGAATACTTCAATGCCCCCCTTTTTTTTATCCTCACCCGAGGACATTTTTCCTTTTTTTTTTTTTTCAGATAGAGTGGGAGGGAGAGAGAGAGAGAGAAAGAGAGAGAGAGAGAGAGAGAGAGAGAGAGGTGAAAGGAACACATCATGTGGCTGCCACCCGCATGGCCAACCAGGGCTGGGGACAAACTGCCACCGAGGTACGCGCCCTCAGTGGGAACCGAACCCGGGTCTCTCTGGACAGCAGGCCTACGCTCTAACCGCTGAGCCAAACCGGCCAGGGCTTCAATGCCCTTTTTTGCTAATCCCTCTGTCTCCAGCTTTTCTCTCTTTAGCCTTATATGCAACAGCAAAAGTCAAATTTCCTAAACATTTTCAGCAACATCAGTACTTATACTTTTCCAGTGGCTCCTATTTGGCAGTCAAACCAAATGAAAACTTCTAGTCTTGAATTTAAGAGTGTCCACCATCTAGCTCTTTGTAAGCTGTCCTCATTTCCAGTTGCTTTGATAGTTATACTGTATACAAAATACCCTACTTTTTTCAAAGGTTCTAATTACTCTTTTGTCATTTACTTTTCACCAGTTTACATGTACTGATTGTGTGTGTGTGTGTCTATGTGGCTTTGCATAACCACAACTACTTCCACAATCAAGATACAGAACTGTACCATCACCACAAGGCTTTCTCATGCAACCACACCCAACCCCTGGCAACCAGTAATCTGTTCTCCATCCCTCCAATTATTATTTCACAAATGGTATGTAAGTGGAATCATGCAGTATCGATTTGGGGATTGGCCTTGTTCACCCAGCATAATTCCCTTGAGATCCATCCAAGTTCTTTGACATGTATCAGTAGTTCGTTTCTTTTTATTGATAAACAATATTCCAATGCTATAGATGTACCACAGTTTAACTATTCACTTGTTGAAGTATATCTGAGTTGTTTCAAGTTTGGATTGTTACAAGTAAAGCTACTATGACCATTTATGTACAAGTTCCTATATGAAAATTAGTCTTAATTTCTCTTGAATAAATGCCCAAGAATGCAATGGCTGGGTCTTGTGGTAAGTCTCCTTTTAGTTTTGATGGGAACAGCCGAAGCATTTTCCAGAGTGGCTATATCATTTTACGTTCCCACCCACAAGATATATGTGATATCATTTTCTCCACATCCTCACCAGCAATTGTTATTACTGTTTTTCATTTTAGCCATTTTGGTAGATGGCTCATTGTAGTTTTCCTCCTCTTTTAAGACCTAAGTCAAGAGGTACTCCTGTAGAGCCTTTCCTAACATCATCTGGAAACGCTAATTATTCTCTCTTCTATGCCATCTCTGATACTTCATTTATCATTGTATTTTAATTATTTATTGACATAGACTGAGTCTTCCCCTCTGTTCTGAGCCCCTTGAAGATAAGAACTGTGCCATATTCATCTTTGTTCATGCAACATCTGGTATAGTTATATGCTGTACACACAGAGGGCACTCAGTTAATGTGTGCCAAGTGAAGGGAAAACTGAATGAGAAAACATCAGTCTTTCTTACCTCCCCCACTCCACAGTACACTATAAACCTTTTTAGAACAGAGATCATTCCTTCCACTCTGTCTCCCAACAGCAGCTCTGTACATGTAGATGCTCAATAAATGTTGGCCAACTATTCAGGTGGCTTATCATTTCTCTGCACCCAGGAGATAAGCACATGAAAGAGAGGATAGGCCTGAGTATTCCTGCATTGAGTATCATAGGTCATAAGTTTTATAATATTCTTATAATCTCCACAATCACTCAATATTTGTCTGCACAGATGAGAAATCAAAACAAAACAGTCCTTTGACTCAAAGAATGTCTCTGCAGCTGAGCACTTTTCAATAGTTTCAGTGCCCTTGTTACATATGAATTTGAGAGATCGGCATTTTACATCCCTGAATTCTTTTTGCAGTTTCAGAAGGATCTGGGATTTTTCTGTTTTTGCTGCACTGGTATAATTTGACATGTTGACTATGAAGGGGTATTAACCCCAGCATTTTAATCACTTTTTGACTCTGCTTTTTCTCAACTCTGAAGTATGTTAATTTGCACATGTTTATATGTCTCTGTGAGAGTTACTCAGGCCCTTGAGTACTGGTATATGTTTTGTCTGGGAACTAGATTGTAAGCCCCTTGAGAGCAGGGACCTTATAACTCCTAGGAATGCATTCTGGACATTGTCAGTGTTCAATTAATGAGAAGACTGGAAACCTGACGAAGGTCATCTGTCACATTGACAACTTCCTTTTCACTTTAAAGGCTTCTAACTTTATAAAAAGCTGTTAGGTTGATTTGATAGCATTGAATGATTCTACCCAAATTATGCTCATTCCTACCCACTACAATTTGTTCTTTAGGTTGGTTTCAGATTTATAATTTGGGATCAGTTGTTGCTGTTCCCTTCCCTATAATACTCTGGTTACAGAAGAACTGGGGAGGGCTGCATTTCATGCCCACAATTCCTTTAGCATAATAAAGAGTAAGCTGATAGTGTTTATGCTTGCAAAGCATATAATTCTCTTCACCAGCCCCCAGTGATAACTAGGTGATAAACTCAAAGTATGTTGACAGTTTTAATTATCAGAAATAATCCTTAATAACTAGTCAATATATATGTCGTATTTTCCCATATTGGAAAGTGGAGTAAATATGTCCATTGTGTACTATGGCTGTTGAAGCTGAGTTAATATGAAAGTTTCTAGTAAGTCTGCATTCTAAAGCTCAGGATAGATTTGCTCCTTGGTGAGGGTGGAGGTGGGTATCACTTTTGTGTAAATGAACTTATTGAGGTATAATTTATACACAGTCTGATTACACCCTTTTTAGATGGAAACTTTGATGAGTTTGACAAATTGGATTTTTTTCCCTTCACTATTTCCTGATTCAACTATACCTCCCACTGGCTCCACCACCATCACCATCCCTAGAGCAAACTGAGCTGTCATTTTCTGACATTTTGTATTTTTTCTCTTTCCTACAGTGTACTAAAGGAGGTATACATAGCCTTTAATCCCAAAGCGGTGGTCTTACAGCTGGGAGCGGATACAATAGCTGGGGATCCCATGTGCTCCTTTAACATGACTCCTGTCGGAATTGGCAGATGTCTTAAGTACGTCCTTCAGTGGCAATTGGCAACGCTCATTTTGGGAGGAGGTGAGTACAAAAGGAGGTCACCAGGAGAATTTGTTGACCTTCCTATACACTTTATTTATTGACACTGAGGAAACTTGACTTCCTTAGATTAGATAATATCAACCTACCTGTGGTCCAGAAGCCCGAGTCAATTCAGCACAAGGAAATGCTCTGTCTCTCTGCTCGGTTTGGTGTGTGCAGACTCCTTGGCAGTCTGAAATGAAATGTTCAGTTCTTGAAGCAAAGGTCTTTGGGTTACGAGTAACACCAGATCTTCTTAAGAATAGAGAATGTTGACAGTGGACTTGGATCCATCTTCTCTCAGTATAGTCTTTGATTCTCAGTTCTAATAATGATCTTATAGAAACATGCCACTAAAATTCTAACTCTACTCAAATATATGTAGTAAACACATGAATGCATTAAACCTAAGCTGAAATCAGGAATGACTTCTGCCCCCCACCTCCCCTTAAAAAGTGTGGCTTTGTTACTAAAAGTAAAATTGAGAGATCTAAAGAATCTTTGGACATTCTTGCCCTCAGTATGTACTGATGTTTTGTGTTACTTAACCAACAGAAAACTGAATTGGTGCAATAGAAGCATTTACACATCTGTGAAAGGCACCTTTCACAACTTCAGCTACCTTGAAGATGCCTTGCTTAGAATCTTCTCTCTGTCTGGCACAATCTTTATTTTATTGGATGAATGCATCGATGTGTTCAAGTAACATGGTCAAGTTAGATTGAGCTTTAAATGTATGTATTATGGAACAGCTAATAGTTTATTATTCTGTCAACCTGTTGTAAAAAAAAAAATTAGAGGAGATCGTGGGAAGGCCTTATGAACATGAGTGAGCATTCACTAAAAATGCACAAGCCTGGCCCTTTGGCAGCCTCAACCCCTAGAGGGATCAAAATTAAAGGTGCTTACAAGAAACAACCTCTTATAAAAAGCCAGAAAGAAATGTATTAACTTCAACTCAAGGAAACGATAAAATCGATAACTACTGTGTGACATACTGCTTTCCTTAACAACATGAAGAATGGTGATTATGATACAAGTACAGTTAGGGGAGAAGAAAAAAAAAGGCCTTTCCACAACATATATCTGCATGCATCCAACTTTTGTTTGAGGATCCAGCTTTTACTTAGCATTAGTAAAGCCTCTTAGCTTTCTCAGTCCAAAGTTTTGGCTTTCGAAATACGTGTATTCCTGAAACTGCCTGTGTATAAATGGAATTTTTGGAAATCATATTGTATGGACACTAGAGAGACCTGTTACTTAAAACCTGTATGAAATCAAATAATCACTCCCAGTAAGTCAACCTTAGAAATTTTGATTTTCTACATCAGGAGTGTTTAAATAGTATCTATACTATTTCATTTAAATTTTCAACCGCCAATAAATAATACACAAACAATTCATGGAGGTGGCCACATCCCCCAAGCTTCCGTGGCCCTTACTGAGGCCTAAAAGTCACATTGCAGAAGCCACAGCATCCTTGACCTTTTAAGGAGTAGAAAAGCTTAAGAAATGGGTGGCCATATGTCCCACTTATACGTATTATCCCAATGAAATTATTAAGTGCCCCTTTTTACCCTTAAAAGTGTACCATTTTGGATGATAAATTTTATGGTTACCCTGCCTAAAATAGACTAAATTCTATTTCCCTCAGGCTGCATTGAGGTTAGGAAATTATTCCATTTTATCCTCACACTTTTGGAATTTAGCTAAAGGCCAATGTACTAATGCTTGCATGGCAGAACACAGCTATTCAGAACAAAAATATGCTAATTATTAGTCAGTATAATATGGCTTCTGGGTGATGGACAGGACCTGACGACATGGGTCAGAATGTCAACCAACCATTCTTCCTCATCTCATTCTCTTTTATCTCTGCTACTAGGCCCGCATTTTGTGGAGAAAAGGAGTGGTGATATTAAAAGAAGGACATCTGTTTCTGTTAGCATTTCCTTTTCTCTTTCCTGGATGTATCTAGGGCTATATCTGCCAAGATATTTAATATGCAAACCACATCCAGCAGTCATTTTATAGAATTGTTACAAAATTCATTACAGAAACCTTCACGTTGGGTAGGTCACCTCAAGAGATCCAGGTTTCAAGGATCTCATTCTTGCCGACGACTCTTGATGGAATTGAGGAGTTTAGGGTCCTCAAGTGCATATTTGTCCTGATATTAGGACCTTTTTAATCTCTGTAGGCCTTGAACTTCCCAGTTCCACACTGTGCATGGTCTAACTGGTCCACTAACTGACTACCAGGTGGTTTAAAATATAAGGGGATGTTTGAGTGAAATTCTACAAGTTGAAGTTGTCTTTTTAGCCCTTTTATTAAAACATTTTTCTCTCCTTCCTTACCCCCCTTCCCTCTCCTGCTGTTTTGTGACTATTCTTTCCTAACTTCACAATTCTTGGTGGAGACAGGAGGCTATAACCTTGCCAACACGGCTCGATGCTGGACATACTTGACCGGGGTCATCCTAGGGAAAACACTATCCTCTGAGATCCCAGATCATGAGGTAAGTAAGGCTCTGACAAGTCCTCTCTTCTTTAAGGGGAAGAGCTGAGTCATTCCACCTAATCAAAATCACGTCCTCACTACTCAATACCGTTTTGTTGAGAGACACTCCAATAACAATAACACACTGTCTTGGCAGAATAGTGGACTCTTGTTCCAAAATATCCAAGACCTTCTGCCTTTTTTACAACAGATCTCAAAGGCCAACCAACTTTAATTTCTCAATTAATTACAGAGACTGTGGGAAGGGGTCACCTGTTCACACAAAGAACTCTTTGGAATATGTGCATATTTTCATCCCCTACCTCAAAAAAGAAGGGGCAGTTTTCTAAACATATAAGCTGGGTTCTCATCCCACAGGCAGTGTGTCACACCTATGTTCTTTGCTGGTTGTCCTGGTCTCTCAATTTTCTTTGACTAATATAAAATTTAAGAAACACATAGTCACCACAAAGACAGGTGTGGTGACTTTTAAGTGATTAGTGGCACACAGAGGCTTGGGAAGGACCATTCAAAATGTGAACCATGTCATTTGAACCCTCACCATTTTCTTTAATCACATGATATGGGCTTTATGTTTTCCAAAGACAAGATGCCTATTCTAGTTTTCCCAAAACAGGTTAATAGAAAGCTCTCTGGGACCTGTGAGTGTGCTGATAATCCTTTACCCAGAAGTGTATCCCTTCTCTTCCTACCTACCTGCACACCTGGCAGGAAGTATGTTATCACAGATCTGGATGTGTAACTGCAGGCCTTAGACTGTGTGACTTTATAATAATGAACCAATACCTGCCTCCCCACTTTCTCAAGCCAATTCCCAAGATATAGAGATGGTGCTTTGGTTATAAAGTTTTGATTCCTCCCCAATGCAGAAGCTGTGCACTTGGGAGCATTATGTTCTTGAAAGTTACTTTTTTTTTTTTTTAATTAGAAACAACTTAAACTAATTTCCTTACAATTTTCTTCTAACCACAGATGACTTATAATATGTATCTCAGGAAAAAAAACCACTCAGTGTGTCTAGAATACAAATAGAAGGCAAACTATAATTTGAGACAATTTGCTGGTGTCAGGGTTAATAGTCCCTTTCCTTGACTTGACTTACCTTTATTCAGTATTTGGAAGCTTTATGAAATATAAAGGTAAGGAGACAAATTACATTTGTGAACACATGTAATTGTTGTTATTGCTGTGAGAATATCTCAGGTTGCATTATAATTTAAAGCACTGAGACTTTAAAAATGGATAAAGTTTTAAACATATAGAAGCCTGAATTGAGACTGTGTTCTGTTCCTAGGAAACAGTGCAAATCCATAGATTCATCTGTCTTAAAAGGTTGATAAATTTTAATAAAGATGATTACTGCATCTGGTAAAGCAATGTGTCTCAATAAGTGTAGGCTTGGCCTTACATATAGGCATGTCCTGTCTTTATTCTGACATATTCTGCCAGATTAAATGAGATATAATGTATGTCACGTGCCTAACACAGTTTTTGGCACATAATAGGCAACTTTGAAATCTAAATTTTCTCTTTTCCCTTTGCATGCTCCTAGCAACTTCTTATAACCAGACATTTATGACTTTGCCATTCATAAATTTCTCCAAACCTGTTTTGAATTCCTTCTATCATATTCTTCTGGTATTAGAGATGTGAGTCATCCAAGAAGGAACAAAGAAAAAAAATTGAAATGACAGTCTTCCAAGTGTAATAAGATAACATTTTCCTGAAAATTGTCAAACATAGACTCCACAGTGTGAAGGCACATATAAATTTTGTGCCACAATACACACTTGCACACAAATATGCTTGTGGTCCTCTGTAACCAGATCAACAAATGGTAGATCAAAAAATATTTATTAGCACCTATTGTGTGCTAGGCACCATGCTAGGTATCTTGGAAGAGGCCAAGACACGAAGACCTTGTCCCCTACCTCAAGCAGCAGGGAAGGTAGGCTGTGTAAGTGATGGGGGAATATGTGGACATACAAATAATTATATTACAGAGCAGAATAGGAACCACAAGACAGTAGGAACAGTGGCTATGGAGATGTGCTTCAAATGTAAACAGAATACAAGGGAGTGTACAGAATCCCCTGCCCTCCCGGAGCTGAAAATATAATTGAGAAATATAGTCACTGACAAGGTCAAGACAGTGCAACAGTCAGCCACAGTCTGGCTGACTCCTTCACTGTCTTTACTTTCAGTCTTGGGCTTTTGTTTTGTCTCTTGGGATAATAATCCCCCCCCCCACTTCCAAATGCCTTTCCCCTACCTCTCTACTATCTTCCTAGGTCCAGCTTCAAGCCCTATGCCTTTAATAATCCCTTACCTAAATATACCAGAACCCTTTCAGCTCTTCCTTCACATTTATTTGTTAAATGTCTCTTCATTCATTTAACAACTATTCCTTGGGCCCCTGCTACTTGCCTAGATTCAGAGATACAAAGACTAACAAGATAGACCCAGTGTCCTCAAAAAAATCTCATCATCTAATAAAGGCAACAGAATAATGTGTTCAAATCCAGGACAGATAAAGAGCATACAGGACATGTTTCATCAAAACTTTGGAAAGAAGGGGGGATATCTGTAATACTTTCAACAATAAAGATAAATTTAAAAAATAAAAATAAAACAAAATATAGCAAATAAAAAATTTTTTGAACTGAGTCTTGGCGGTTGACTGGGAGTTTGCCAGATGAAGAAGTGGGGAGGGCATTCTAAGCAAAGGGAACAGAGATTGGAAAGAACCTGGTGCCTCATGGGACCACTGATTATGTTTCATATAATAGTAGAACATGGGGTTTATGAGAAAGAATGGGAAGAATAAAGGCTTGAATGGAAATTGGAGCAGATAATGAAGACCCTTGAAGGCTACACTAAAGAGCTTCATTTTTTTCCCTGTGAAAACAGATGAGCATTGGTTTTTAGAAAGCTCACTTGATAGAGCATGGAAGTTAGATTGCAAAGGGAGAGACTTGAGAAGGCAAATCTGCTGAGAGGTTCAAGTACACTCCAATAACACTTAATCTACACCATTCATTTGGTCATTTGTATTTTGATTGTTTGCATTCCCCCCTCAATGCCTAGCAGAATGTTAACCACCTACCTAGTTGGAATGAACAATTGAATAAATGAGTGATTGATTAATATGTGTCTCAACATTTGGAAAACTTCTATTTTTAAGATGGAAGAATTGGATGTATAACCTAGCCTTTCTCTGGAAACAGTTTAACCCTAGTAGCAACTATCCATCCTTTGCAAGAATTCCAGGAGGATACCAGCTGTATCCATCATAAATAGATGTATCCATTAGAAAATACTAGATTGCCAAATGAAGGGAAGGGACTTGGGAAGGCAAGCCCAGCACAAATATTAGAAATGATTGGTGGTGAGATTTCAATCATAATTCTCATTAGATGCAAAACTAGTGATGCCATAAAGCCAGTTGTCAGAGAGTTAGTCCCAGCCCAAGAACTGGGAAGCCAGGTTGGCCAGCCAGGCATGGAATAAGGAAGCAATCCCAGCTGGAAGAAGCATTGGCCCATCTGGGAAAGCTGAGAGGAATGGAGCCTGCCCATATGACTGGCCCAGGTGTCTCTACCATAGGAAAATCCCAAAGGTAATATGGGTTCCCATAAAATCATCAGTGCATAGCTAATTTAGTAAATCATCCACACCATGTAATAAGGCTTATGGGCTATTATATCTCAGAATGTTCTGTAATCTAGTAATACTACTTGGGTCTTATGATCTAAAATTAGAATAAGGCAGTTCATGTACTCATATATACATATATGTATACGTATATACAGATATGTCAGCTACATGTATATACCTGAATCATCACGTAGGTTTATAAACAAAATTTAATGAAAAAAAATATTTACTTAGCCAACCACTTTTGATGAACTGTTAGATAAACTATGCCTCGTTCATACAAGGGAATATATGTAGCCATTGAAAAGAATTAAGTTGATTTACATACAAATATATGCTGCTAATGTAAAATAGACTTACAGTGCAATCCGTAGATTATACTGAATCTAGCTTGCTTTGGGGAGAAATAACATTTTAACAATATTTAATCTTTCAATCCATGATTTTGCTATATCTTTTTCATTTACTTAAGTGTTTAATTTCAATTTTTAATTTATACTTTTCAACAAACAGATCATGTACAAATTTTGTTAAAGTTATCCCTAAGTATTTCATTATTTTGATCTGATGTTATTATAAATGGTATTCTTAATCTCAATTTCCAATTGTTTGAATATAGAAGTTGTTAGAATATAGAAGTACAATTGATTTTTTTATATTGATCTTGAATAATGTAACATTACTAAACTCATTAGCACTAGTAGCTTTTTTGTAGATTCTTTAGCATGTTCCATGTATATAAACATGTTATCTGTGAATAAAGAGAGTTTTACTTATTCTTTTATAATCTTCATGCCTTTTATTTCTTTTTCTTGCTTTATTACACTGGTTGGGACCTCCAATGCAATATTGAGAGTGAACATCCTTGTCTTGTTTCCAATCAAAGGGGGAAAGCACTTAATCTTTCACTATGAAGTGTGATTTAGCTGTAGGGTTATTTTTTAAATAAATGCTCTTTGTTAGATTGAGAAAGTTCCCTTCTATTCCTAATTTACTGAGAATTATTCCCACAAATGAGTGTTAGATTTTGTCAAATGCTTTTTCTTTATCTATTGAAATGATCTTATGGTGTCCTCTTATTCTGTTAATATAGTAAATTGCACTAATTATTGCTTTATTTTAATATTGAACTAACCTTGCTTTTCTGGGATAAACCCTACTTGGCCATGGTATGTTATCCTTTTTATATATTGGTGGATTTAATTTGCTGAAATTTTGTCAGGAAATTTTGTGTCTCTGTTGGTGAGGGATGATGACCTGTTGTTTTCTTGAAACGTTTTTGTCTGGTTTTAATATCAGAGCAATGCTGATCTTATAAAATGACTTAGGAAGTATCCCTGCCTCCTCTATTTTAGTATATCTTACTTAAATGTTTGAAAGAATTCACCAGTGAAAACATTCAAGCCTGGAGTTTTCTTCATGGGAAGGTTTTTAATTATGAATTTTATTTCTTTAATAGTTATATGGCTATTCAGATTTTCTTTATCTTCTTACTTCCATGTTGTTAATTTGTCTTCAAGGAATTTGCCAATTCACTCATAGTATTCCCTTACTATTCCTTTAATGTCTGTAGGAGCTATAGTGATATCCAGTCTTTCATTCCTAGTATTGCCAATTTCTGTCTTTTTTCTTGATCAACTTAGCTTGTGGTTTATCAGTTTTATTGAACCGTAGTTGTTGTTTTGGTTTTTTGTTTTTAAGAACCAGCTTTTAGTTTCATGACTTTATTTTTCTCTTTTCTATTCCATTGCTTTACTCATATCTTTGTTATTTCTTTTCTTCTACTTTGTATTGATTTTTAGTTCTTTTTCTAGTTTCTTATGATAGAAACTAAGTTCATTGCTTTTAAACATTTTATGCTATAACTTTTCATCTAAGCACTGCTGTAGCTGCATCCCACAAATTTTGATATGTTGTCATTTTTATTTTGTTCAAAATATTTTCTAGTTTTCTTCTTTGAATGAAAGGTCATTTAGAAGTATGGGTTTACTCTCCAGATATTTTTCTGTTTATATGCATTTTAATTCAATTTTGTTGTGCTCAGATAACATATTTTGCATGATTTCAGTGCTTTTATATTTATTGAAATTTGTTTTATGACCCAGTGTATGATCTGTCTTGGTGAATGTTTCATGTGCAATTTGCAAAGAATGTATATTTTGTTGTTATTGGATAGCATTTTCTATCATTACCAATTAGATCAGGATGGTTAAGAGTATTGTTTATGTATTCTATATCCCTGACTTTCTGTGTGCTTGTTTTGTCAATTATTGAGAGAAATCTCCAAACATGATTTTGGATTGGGCTATTTTTCTTGTTAGTTGTGTCGGTTTGGGCTTCATGTAGTTTTGAAGCTCTGTTATTAGAGGTATACATATTTAGGGTTATTATATGTTCTTGATGAGTTGACCCTTTATTATTATGAAATATACCTCTTTATCTCTGGTAATAGTCTTGTATGAAGTCTACTTTATTTGATTTTAATATTGTCACACCTGTTTTTTATGATTATTATTTGTGGTGTATATCTTTGTCTTTTTACTTTTAACCTATTTGTTGCTTTATATTTAAATTGTTTTTCTTACAGACAGCATATAGTTGGGTCCTGATTTTTTTAATCAATTTTTTACAATCTTTGCCTTTTTGTTGGGGTACCTAGATGACTTACCTTTAAGTAAATTATTTATATGTTTAGGTTTAAATCCATCTTCCTATTTGTTTTCTATTCGTTCCATCTATTCTTTGTTCCTTTCTTTCTATTTTCCTGCCCTCTTTTGAATTAAATAAATATTTTTCAGGATTTCACTTATCTCCTTTATTTGCATATTATCTATAACTTTTTTCTTTTTTGTGTGGTTGCTCTGGGGTTACAGTATGCAGTTTTAACTTATCACAGTCTACCTTCAAATTCTATTACACTTCTTTATGTATAAAACAACACCCTTAATGACATTGTTCTTTCATTTTCCCCCTTTTCTTCCTTTGTGCTATTGTAGTCAGATATTTTATTTTTGCATATGTTATAAACTCCATGATATATTGTTACTGTCGTGCTTTAAAGAATCAATTCTATTTTTTAATTTTAAAGTATTTATTAATTTATTTAAAATAAGAATAATAAATCCAGTACACATTAGCACAAATAACATGCTGTGATTTTTTTTTTTTTTTTGGTATGTGCCCCTAGCAGGAACCGAACCCAAGACTCTCTGGTCTGCAGGCCAACGCTCCAACCACTGAGCCAAACTGGCAAGGGCTAACATGCTGTGATTTTTTTAATGTATTTTCCAAGACAAAAATTAATTTCATGAGAATAACAGTAATTTATATTTGTGCATATATGTAACATCTGGCTTAATAGATGACAGTTGACTTCTTATACCTGCTTCTACATTCAGCATGTTTTGATGTTGTTTTTGTTAGAGTATATGAAGAAAATTAAGCCTCACATGGATATGTAGTTGGAAAAGGGTACAGTATTTTAATAAACTTTTCTGATAATTATAGATATTCTTTGATACTACACAAAAATTCTACAAATGATAGTTTCTTAAAGGTTAATGCTGGTGGAATCTGAAACCATATCGACGAACTTTTTATATACTGTTACATTAAAATTTAGTCATCTTGTACATTGAATGGATACATATTATACATACTGATTTTTGGAAAATATTGGTTCAGTAAGTTATATAAATATTACAAATGTTGAAACATTTTATACAATATTTTTTTAAAAATCACATTAACTGGTATCACCACTGATTTCATTGGAACAAAGCTTAAGCTTTGGGAAGCTGTCAAGCTTACAGTGACAGAATGTTTTTCAAAATTCTAATTTTCACTCAAAAACGTGAATATTGTCATTGGCAACAAATAATATAAATGTTTATCCTAAAGTGATAGGTTTACTTCATTTTTGAGAAAATATCTGCCAAGTACCCAAGTATTTAATCATAGTTTTTCCATCAGTTGTTCTTTCAAGCAAAAATCGTGTTTTGGGAAAAGTGGCTACTTAAGCCACAACTTAATCACAGATGTGCTATTTCTCAAGACAACCACCATAGTATAGTTTATTACAGAAGCAACTTCTGCATAACTCCTATTTTGATGCACAATATTAAATCCAGGGTCAATAATTAAAATTTTTAGTGCTTCACCAAGGACATTGTTAAATAAAATTGTATTTTTTTACTCTGAGTACATGACAGTAAAGAATAAAATAACTGCTGGTGTACTTTGGTGCTACTGCCTTAATTTGTACTGTGGTGCCAGCAGTTTTACCCGACATTGCTTTTGCACCTCCATGAAAATATAAACCAAGTTGCTCCAGGATAAACCATGAAATTCAAACAAGTTATTCAGCATTTTCAGTATTTTAGTACTACTTGTATTTGTTGCCAACCATTCACATAATAAAGGTCTTCTTTAATGATTAGTTAGTGCTGATACCACATGACTACAAGCAAAACAGAAAGTCCAGCCACATTTGTAGACTTGTCTGTCTGTAAAGTGAAAGGACAATTCTGCAAATGAAATAACAACCAAGTCTTCATGTTTAGAGCTAAAGGATTGAATAAACAGGTTACTTCGCCATTGAAAAGAGACAGTACTGTGAGTTATTTTACTAACTTTTCATCCAGTGGGCATCAAGCAACGTCAACTGTCCAAGTCTTTATTGGTCTTTAAACTATTATGTACATTTCTCTGGCTCACGCAGTATAATAACTTATGCATAAGATGCTTCAGTGACTTTTTCATGTCTAGTTTGAAAAGCTCTAACAATTTGGGATTTTGATAAGCTTATCATGTCCACATTTAAAATATTCAGTTTCCCTATAACTATAAATAAGTGATCTGAATGATGCCACCACTTAAATAGCAAGCTCTTTAGAAACTATGAAAATGTCCTGTGCATAAGACACTAGAAGGTAAATAAATGGCATATATAAAGATAGTTTGAATTATATTTTTGTGTCTTACTTGCAATTTCACCCTATGTCTTTGAAGCAAATGTTTTCCTTCCATTAGTCAGAGCCCTCACTGATACTTGTTTCATCTTTTTCAGCTTTTTAAAGATAGATGTTGCAGTTCTGGCTTGGGAAAGCAAGTCTTCTAATCTCCCTTTAGTAAATCAACAATCCATTCTTGTTATGTTTCTATCTAGGTGCAGGTAAAATTCTGGGATTTCAAAAATAATAAAGTTGCAGAGATTAAGTCAGGTATAACTAAGGATACCTCTTCATGTCCCTATTGTGGCTAGGGTGTCCAGGCACAAGTCATGGTGCCAGTACTTTGGAGGAGACAACTAAGAAGCTTAAAGGAAGGGACAAAAGAGAAGACTTAGAACCCAACCAGGCAAGAGGTCTCATGGTAGTGGCATCTGCTTTATGGGCCCCAGCAGAGGGTACAGGTAAGTTAGATAGCTACTCATAGCCGTCGATGGATACACTGTTCAGGATAGAATGCACCAATTCTGGGCTACTCTGTGTCCCCAGCTCGGCTGTGCCACCTTTTGGCTAAAATGTACTGCTCTACTTACTCTGCCACCATCCTGATAGCCTGCCTCACTCCTCCATGGCCTTCCATGGCATTTCTTTGCAGTCAGCTACCAAGGGACCTGCTGCTCCCAACATGGCCCTAAATGATCATTTAAAGAAGTTAAAAGATGGTAAGAGACTATCTTTTACATTTACTCATATATTTACCTTTTCCGGCATTTTCCAACCTTTGTGCAGATCCATCTGGTAGAAGTTAACATTCTGCCTAAAGAACTTCAGTTAATTTTTCTTATAATGTAGGACTGCTAGCAACAGATTCAGCTTTTGTTTGAAAAGTATTTTGTCTTAATATTTGAAGGATGTTTTCACTGTTTATAGAGTTCTAGGCTGATGGTATTTTTCTTTTAGAACGTTAAAGACTTTCCATTGTTTTCTTGCTTGCATATTTCCTCATGAGAAGTCTGTTGATTTTCTTATCTTTGTTCCTTTAGCTAATAGTGCTCCCCCTTATTTTTGCTTCTTTTAACTTTCCTCTTTGTGACTAGTTTTCAGCAGCTTGATTACAGTTTGCTCTGGTGCATTTTTTTGTTGTTGTTTATCCTGTTTGTGGTTTATTGAGCTTCTAGGATCTGAGGCTTTATAGTTTTCATTAAATTTGGAAGTATTTCTGCTATTATTTCTTTTCTGTCCTTTATTTTCTCTACTTCCAATTCCTGTTAAACTTATGTTAGACCAGTTTTATTATCCCATACGTCACTGCAACACTTTAAATTTTTTTAGTCTTTTATTTCTCTCTGATTCATTTTGGAGAGTTTCTTTTGCTTTGTTTTAAATTAATTGATCTTTTCTTTGTAGTTTATAACTGCTATTAATCCCACCCAGTGACATTTCCTTACAAATATTTTATTTTTTATGTCTAAAATTTCTATTTCTAAAAATATTTTTCAATAAAATAAAATTTTTAAGAAAAGAAAACCAATAAAAATTCTTCCATTTCTCTGATCATTGTGTTAATATTTTCTTTATATCCTTGAATATATTGCACATATTTATAATAGCTATTTTAAGGTTCTTACCTAATAACAGAGATAATAGTATCTCTGTCACTTCTAAATCTGTTTCTATTGACTGGTTTTTCTCCAGGTTATAGATCACATTTTCCTGCTTCCTTGTATATTTAGTAATTTTTTTTTTTAAATTGGATATCTAACATTATGAATTTTACATTGTTGAGTGCTGAATTTCTTTGTATTAATTTAGAGAGGAATGTACTTTTTATGATAGACAAGTTGTTGTGGATCAGTTTGATCCTTTTAAGGTTTGTTTTTAAACTCATTTAGAGTAGGTCTTGAGTAATATTTACTCTTGGGCTAATTGAGCCCATTTAGAAAGCACTGCCCCTCTGAAGTCCCTACTGATGCACCATATAGTCAGTGAGGTCTCTCCACTTTGGCCATGTGAACTCTAGGAAGTGTACTCAGTAACTGTTTCCTCGGAAGTTTTTCTAGACTATCTTTGTCATGTATCTTTTACCCTATACATGTTCAGATTGGTATTCATTAAAAAACTGAAGGGAACTTGTACGTATATTTCTAGAATTCTTTTTGGCTTAGCTCCAACCCACAATTTCTAACTACCTTGACCTTTCTGAGCTCCAGTCTCTGTCTCCTTTATTCAGGGATTGTGAGGCTCTGTTTGGATTTCCCCCACCCCTACTCTGTGGTCCAGGTATTACCTCCAGGCAGAAAGCTGGGGTGATAATAGCATTCACCCTAGTTGTAGTCCTTTTCTCTCAGATCACTACATTGTCTTGTATATTGTCTAATATCTGAAAATGTGTTTCCTATATTTTGTCAATTTTCCAATTGTTTCTAAAGAGAAAATAATTCAACACCTTCTTTCCCCTCATAGCCAGAAGCAGAAACCCTTTACTTATCTACTTTTACTTTTTTTTGGTACGTCTAGCAGGAACCGAACCCAGGACTCTCTGGCCCACAGGCCGATGCTCCAACTGCTGAGCCAAACCGTCCAGGGCTGGCCTACATTTTTAAAGGATGTTTTTATTGGATATAAAATTATATTTTGACTTGTCTTATCTTCTTCATGTCCATCATTTGTTTTTTAAATTTTATTTCTTGATTTCACAGAGAAAGGAAGAGAAAGAGAAACATCGATTTGTTTTTCTACTTATCCATGCATTCATTGGTTGATTCTTGTATGTGCCCTGATTCTTGTATGTGCAGTGATCGAACCTGCAACTTTGGTATATCGGGACAATGCTCTAACCAACTGAACTATCTGGCCAGGGCCATCTCCATTATTTCTGATGAAAAAGCAGTCTTGTTTTTAATTATTGTTTCCTTCTATAGAATGTTTTAATTTTCCTTCTGACTGCCTTTATAAACTTGTGTTTGGTTTTCAGAACTTTGACCATGAAGTACATCAGTGTACTTTTCTTGTATTTATCCTGCTTGGGATTCCCTGAGTTCCTGAATCTGTGTGTTGAAGTTTGGGATATAATTTGGAAAATTAACAGCTGGAATTTTTTTCACATTCATTTTTTTTGTTCTATTTTCTCTTTCTTATCTTTTTAGGACTTCAGTTACACATGTTAGATGGATTGACACTGTCCTACAAGTCACTGAAGCTCTCATAATTTTTTTCAAATATTTTTCTCTATGCTTCAGTTTGCTTCATTTCCATTGACTTATCTTCAAGTTCACTAATTCTTTTCTCTTTAGTATCAATCTAATACTAATCCAATTCATTAATTTTTTTTATCCCATCCAATGATTTTTTATAACTTCTTCATTTTGAAATGGATTTTAGGTCCAAAGACAATTTCGCAAATGTACAGAGGCGCCATGTACCCTTCACTGAGTTTTCTCCAGTAGTAACATGTTACATAACTATAATACAATATCAAAACCAAGAAATTAACAATGGTACAATCCACAGACCTTATTCATATTTCACCAGTTTTACAAGCATTCATTCGCGCACACATGTGTGTGTGCATATGTGTGTGTGTGTCTTTAATCCTATGCAGTTTTTTCACATGTATATATTGATGTAACCACTATCACAGTCAGGATATCAAAATGTTCTAATACCACAAAGACCTCTCTTGTGCTACTGTTTTATAATCACGCCTGCCTTCTTCTCTTCCCCAACCCCATCTCTAATCACTTCAGCCACTAATCTGATCTTCATGTCTATAGTGTTTTTTATTTTTATTTAGACTGTGTGATATACATGGAATCAGGTAGTATGTGACCTTTTGAGATTCACTTTTTCATTCAGTTTAATTACCTTGAGATTTGTCCAAGTTGTTCAATGCATCAGCATTTCATTTCTTTTTTGTTGCAGAATAGTATTCCATGGTATAGATATAGGATAGTTTGTTTAACCATTATCTATTGAAGAACAGTTGGGTAGTTTTCAGTTTTTGGCTACTGAAATTAAACATCCAGTTTTTGTGTGGATGTAAGTTTTTATATCTCTGGGATCAATGCCCAATAATGTAATTGCTAGATCATATGGTAAGTATAGGTTTACTTTTGTAAGAAACTGCTACTTATGCTTTCTTTTGATTACTATTATGGTAATAGTATATCTTTTCATAGTATATCTTCTAACATCATTTTTATTTCAATTTCTCTGTATTGTTATATTTGAAATGACTTTCTTGTATACAAAATGTAGTTGGGTTGCATTTTTTTTATCCATTGTGCCAGTCTCTGTCTTTTAATTGGCATGTTTAAATGACTTGCCTTTAATGTAGTTATTGATATGTTAGGGTTTATATCTGCCTTTTTTCTGTTTGTTCCCTTTCTTCTCCTCCTGCCTTCCTGTGGATTTCTTGGACATTTTTTAATGAATTCCACTTTATCTGTAGTGTTTTTTAGAGTATCATTTTGTATAGATTTTTAGTGGTTGCTTTACATATTTCATTATATATATAACATCACAGTCTGTTGCTATCGACATTTTGAGTAAACTCTAGAAACCTTACCAGCCTTTATGTCTTTTTACCTTTCTCTCTAATATGTCTTAAAATTTCCTCTACATACATTAAGAATCACATCAGACAGTGTTGAGTTTTTGCTTCAACCATCAAACATAATTTTTAGATTCAAAAGGAGTAGGAAAGTCTTCTGTTTTTACCCAAAATTTTACTCTGTTTCCTTTTTCCTTTTTGATGCTCTAAGATTTCTTCTTTTATCATTTGCTTTCTGTTTGGATAAGTTCCTTTGATCATTCTTTTCGGGGAGGTTTGAAGAAGACAAATTCTCTTTGTTTTCTTTCTGGCCTCCATGGTTTCTGATGAAAAATCTACTGTTATTTGAATCATTGTTCTCATATAGGTGCAAATGTAAAATGATGCATTGTTTCTCTCTACCTGACATCATTTTTATTTCAATTTCTCTGTATTGTTATATTTGAAATGAGTTTCTTGTACACAAAATATAAATATTGATCCCAGAGATATAAAAACTTACATCCACACAAAAACTGGATGTTTAATTTCAGTAGCCAATTTTTTAAAGCTGATTTTTATTTTTTCCTTTTTAATTAATTAATTAATTAATTTTTGTTACAGATGTTTCTCCTTTTCCCCCCACTGATTCCCCCTCCCCTAACCTCCCGGCCCTGTCCCCAGCTTTGTTGTCCATGTCCATTGTTCATGCATACATGCATATAAGTTCTGTGGTTTATCTCTCCCCCAACACCCTCTCTCCTGGAGACTGTCAGTCTGTACTCCACTTCCACACCTCTGGGACTACCTCATTCCTCAGACTGTTATGTTCATTATATTCCACAAATAAGTGAGATCATGTGATAGTTGTCTTTCTCTGCTTGGCATGTTTCACTTAGGATAATAGTTTCCAGGTCCCTCCATATCGTCTCAAAGGACTAGAGATCTTTCTTTCTTACAGTTGCGTAGTACTTCATTGTGTATATGTACCACAGCTTTTTTATCCACTCGTCTACTGATGGACATTTGGGCTGTTTTAGATCTTAGCTATAAAGCTGATTTTTAGAGAGAGGAAGGGAAAGAGAGAGAGAAACATTGATGTGCAAAAGAAACATCAGTCATTTGCCTCACATGCCCCAACTGGGGATTAAACCTGAAATCTAGGCATGTGCCCTGACTGACTGGCAAGCAAACCCACCAACTTTTGGTGTATGAGACAATACTCCAAGCAAGCGAGCCACACCAGCCAAGGCACTCTCTACCTGCTTTTAGGGGGGTTTCTTTGTTTGTTTGCTTTTTTATCTTTATTTTTCAGATATTTGATTATGATGAGACTTGGAGTGGATTTCTTTGGGTTTATCCTGTTTGAATTCATTCAGGTTCTTGAGTCTGTAGTATTCTGTCTTTTCACCAAATTGGGGGAATTCTTGGCCATTATTTTTTAAAATATTTTTTAATGCCGCCTTCTTTATCTTCTCTTTCTGGGACTCCAGTGACCCAAATGTTTGATCTTTTGTTCTTGTCTCACAGGGCCCTAAGTCTCAATTTGTTATTTTCCAGTCTTTGGTTGTTGTTGTTCATTTTGGGTAAATTGTATTGTTCTGTTTTTCAAATTCACTGATTCTTTTTAAAAAATATTTATTAGTTTTTTTGTTTTTTTTTTCACTAATTCTTTTTTTGGTCACCTCCATTCTTGTATGAAGCCCATCCAGTAAGATTTTTATTATGGTTATTATACTTTTCAATTCCATTCTTTATGTTTTCTATTTCTTTGTTGATAGTTTCTAAGTTTTCATTTTGTTTATAGCATGCTTATAATTGCTTCTTGAAATATTTTTATGATGGCTGCCTTAAAATTCTTGTCAGATAATTCTAACATGTGCCTTGGTGTTGACCTCTGTTTGTTGTCTTTTCTCATTCAAGTTGAGATGTCCGTGATTCTTGGTATGATGAGTGAATTTGTATTTGAACCTGGAGATTTTCGATCTTATTTTATGAGACTCTGGCGACTCTGTGCTCTGAATCCTCAGGCTAATGAGCCTGCAGTTTTCTTCTTGAGCTCTACCACACATCACACACAATGAATGAACTGTGACACCCAGTGCAGTTCTCTCCTTTCAAAGGTTGAATTCCCTCTAGGTCCTGCCTGTTTTTTAATGCTCTCTAATACCTTCAATGTATCATGATGGTTAGTCTGATAGAAGCTATTCTGTCATTACCAAATCCAAAAGTCAGAATTTACTTTTCATTGTGTACTTTTTGATACATACATGTGTGTATGACTTCTTTTTCTTTAAATTTACCTTCATTGTTGAAAGTATTACAGATGTATGACTTCATTTAAAATATAAATAAATTTTTGAAATTAAAATGAAAAAAATTAATAAATGTATTTATTAGACAGACCTACTTTCATTGACCAGCTCCAGGACGAGTGATCATAATAACAATATATACAAGTTTACCAAATTATTTAACCAGTCTGTGCCATGGTGTCCTTATGGGAATTATTATAAGGGTTAAACGTATTGGTCTGGGTAACATGCTTAGAACAGTAGCTGGAGTATATAAATAACATATATAAATATATTACTAATATATAAGTAATATAAATTAATGTCAGAAATATTGGTAAAACTCCTCATAGTCAGGGACCTGTTTTTTCTTAGTCCCTCAGTGTTGAGCATGTGTAGCCCAGCAAGGGCTAATACATTAAAACAAACATAGTGCTGCTATGTTGGATGTTATGTGGATTTAGCCTAACAGTCCTTGCTGGCACTGAGAACTCACAGAACAAAATATTGAAAACGTATCTAAATGAAGTATCATTTTATGTGAACAAATGTGAGTATGAGTGAAGGCAAATACTAGAAATTTTATATTTGAATTTTCTGTTTACATAAAGTCATACTACCAGGCATTCGGCAAACTCTCCTCCTATTATAGAAAGGCCTCATGTAGGTAGGATTTGGGAACTGTTTGAAAGAGAAAAGAACTTGATACTCATTACGTACCATTTATACCCCATGCAAGTATATTTATATGCTAGGTCCTTCATCTGTATTATCTCATTTAATGTTTCTTAGCAACCCTGGGAGGTAGGGATTATACCCATTTACCAGTGAAATAGCAGCACTAAGACCGAAATTCAAATTTTTCAGATTTCTAAGCTTATTCTTTTTTCCCTACTTTCAGTGATAAAAACCAGCATTTTAGTATAAAGAATGCATGGGAGAAAAATGAACATTTGTTAAGCATCTACTACTGGCCAATGTGCCACATGCATTATTTCATTTTGTTCTCAAAGCATTATTTTATCAAATCTTCACAATAACCCTATGGGAAGGAAGAAAACTCATATTTGTTAAGCACCTGCTGTGTGCCTAGCACTGATGTGAGGCTTATATAAATGATCTCATGTGATCTTCTAACAGCCCAGTGAAATCTGTTGTCTCCACAGCTAGGAAGAAACCGAGCTGAGCTTACACCACATTTGCCTAGCTCTCAAAACAGCTCTAAAGAACACTGCTACAGCACACATATTTTTGAGCATCTTGCAGAACATTCATTCCACAAAACATGACTTTTTAAAGTACAGTGCACACAACCAAACAGGATAATTCATCTCCATATCAGTGGCTTTTTAATATTTTGGGTGATCATGGACCGTTTTGAGAATCTGATGGCCCCTCCTTCCAGATAAATGCTTCGAATTACCCAATTTTGGATACAGTTTCAGAGCATTCAGCAATTTCCTAAAGCCCATCAATGGATTCTTTGTTTAAAACAAACAAACTGAAACCTCTAAAGAACAAAAATAAATCTTAGGAAACAAGAAAGCTTGTTAATTCTTTAATTATTGAGTTTTAGAAATCCTTTAGACCACTAAAACCTATATTTGGATAGCCTAGTATGTTTCTCTTTGGGGTTTTCTTCGCCTTGGCTCTATTGACTTTCCTGGTTGTATAATTCTTTGTTGTGGGGGATTGTCCTGTTTTATAGGATGCTGAGCAGCATCTCTGCCCTCTGCTCACTAGATGCCAGTATCACACTCCCTGTGCCTCTTCCTGTTTTGACAACCAAGAATTTATGTAGACATTGCTGAGTGTCCCCTGAGGGGAGGCAAAATTGAAAACCACTGGTTTGTAGTAATTGCAGTCGTCATTCTTGAGTCACTTACAGCATAAAGAGCTGAAGAACCAGACTTTAAAAATATATATATCCTTTTCTTGCTTGATTAAGGTCTCTTACAATACTTCTCAACTGTGTTGAACAAGATGATTCATCTCAACAATTACATTGCTAGCTGAAGTTGTAAAGTTTTTCTTACGTAACAGACCAAAAATAAAGTTCATATAGCTTCCCACCCTGCTTTATTAAGTGATTGACTTTTCAAGTCATTCAGTCATTCAAAGACTGTTTATTGAAGGCTGTTGATGTGCCAGACACTGTACCAAGTGCTGGGGCTACGGTGGTGAACAGTGCAGATGTGTCCCTGCATCATGGAATGTGCAATCTAGTAAGAAAAACAGGCTACAGAACACACAGAAACTGAGTGAAAGTAATTCTAAACTATGATAAGTATGATAGAAGCACACAGAGTGCAGAGGTAGAAACTAACAAAGGGATTTATATGGGGTCTCTAGGGAAAGCCTCTCTGGAGATGTGATGTTTAAGGCTAGAACCTGAAGGTGAGAAGAAAACAGCGAGGTGAAAAACAGCTATGTATGAAGGCTCTGAGCTTGGTATATTCTGAGTACTGAAAGAAGGCCACTGTAACTAGTGCTGGTGAATAATGGGTAAGAAGTGTGAGATAGAATAGGCAAGGGCCAGACACTGCAGGGCCCTAGAGGCCATGGTAAGGAGTTGGATCTCATTCTTAATAGACTGGGAAGGCTTTAGCCAGGAAGTATAATGGTTTGATATGCATTTTTAAACTATGCTGGCTGTTGTGTGGAGTAGGGGGTGGGTATCAAGAATGGAATTATGGAGACAAATAGAAGGCCAATACCCGTTGAGAGATGATGCTGGTAGTATTGGAGATGGGAAGAATGACATAGTTGGAGATAGACTTGACATAATATGCTAATGAATTAGGTGTAGAGGTTGAGGGAAATGGAGCAATCAAGGTCTCTACTCGAACATTTAGGTAGACAGTAGTGGGATTTATTGAAATGGAAAAACCAACTTGGTTAAAAGAGAGAGAGAGAGAGAGAGAGAGAGAGAGAGAGAGAGAGAGAGAGAGAGACATTCTTTTCCTGGTCAAGTGAGCCATAAATGTTGTGGATACTTAGTTATTCTGTGAAAAGGGAAGCTATTTAGTTCAACTAACATTTATTAAGCACCTACTGTATGCTGGGCACAATGCAAAGTGCTAAGGGTACAAAGAAGTAGAAGACATGTCCCTTTTGGTCAGTCAGATTACAGCCCAGCAGCTGAGACAAACATAAACAGACAACTTTAGTTGGCTGTGTTAAGTGCTAAGTTAGAGGCATGCACAGGGTCCATAAAGTCACAGAACAGAGTGATTAGTGTGACACTTAGGTAATTATAAACAATGCAATATTACTAGAACATAAACTTGAATGCAGGGAATGGGAGAAGATGGACTAGATGCATAATATTGGCAATAGCTAACAATTATTGCGCACTTATTATATGCCAGGCATAGATATCTCGTGTAAGTCTCGATTATAATCCTCATGATTATAATACAAATATGAAATGTAAGATATTGGAGGCAGCATGGTAGAAAGGGCACAGATTTTGAAATCAAACATTAGAATTTGAATTATATTATATTGTTATACTTCTTGTTCAATTTTATTATTATTGCTATTAACCTCTTACTGTACCTAATTTATAAATTAAAACTTATCATAGACATATACACACACACACACACAGACAAACATACTATGTTTTGTCCTATGTATTTGAGTTTAGTGCTATCTGTGATTTCAGGCATCCACTGGGGGTCTTGGAACATATCCTCCACTGTGCATAAGGGAGAACTGTTGTAGTTATATTGATGCCAGGAGGCACCCAGGGAAACCAAGGGAGGCCTCAACCTGATCCAGGTTCTTGTCACGAACAAGAAGGAATTCAAGAGCATGAGAAAGATTTAGCAAAGCACAGTAAATTTATTAAAGCGATAGTATGCACTTGAGAAGTGACAGTGGGTGACCTGGGAGAATGAGACATGCCGACGGGGTCTGGATGGAAAGTTTTTATTTAACATGGGCATAGGGTGGTAGAAGGGGATAGGGTGGTCCTCTGCTTCTGATGCTGGTAAAGTGACTGCCAACTGGTTCATCCTTGTCTGTTTTCTCCAGACAGTGATTTCTTTTTGTTCCTCCCAATTCGAACTAATTGGGGAGGGGGAAATGGGGAACGGGTGGTAAGCGAAGGTGACATCTCTGATATTCCAGCAAAGACGAGAAAGGAAAGGTTAGGGCTTGAGGCCTTTGTTCCCTATTCTAACTTTCCTGCCTCCATATGACTTTAGGCAAACTCCTTGAAATGTCTGAAGTTCAGTTTCCTTCTGCATAAAGTGCGTATAATCACATCTATCTCACAGAAAAACTAGCACATGGTCATGGTACAATAACTGTTAACCCCCTTTTCTCTCACCCAGCATTTGTTGGGCACTGATTATAAAACATTCTGTTCTGAGGCCACCAAAATAAAGGTCAATTAACTTTCTTTTAGGGACTCATGGTGTAGCAGAAGCGACACAAATACAAAGAGGTAAATAACACGATGTAAACAGATAAATTACAGTTCTGGTCGCTAAGTACAATGACAGCAGTATGAAGACACTTTCACTGGCGTGAGGGAAGGCTTCCCTGCAAAGCTACTCACAGCTCCCTTTGTTTAGTTCTAATGTTTGTTGAAAGGAAGTAGTAGAAAATGGGGAGATAACACTTCAAGGAGGAATAATAAAGACACTTTTACTTTTATTTTCCTAGACAGTATTCCAAGGGACAACAGGTTCCAGACAAGGTATTTGACTAGGGAAGATGACATGTGCAAGTCTGTTACCTGAGAAGTATGTAGTGAAGTGAGAGACATCTAAGGTGATTGAGAGGAAAGGAACTAATCAAGAATCCAAGGTTCCAGAGGAGGTAAAACCTGGAGCCCCACTTAAGGGTTTACTTCTGGACAAGATACAAAATCACCCTTTCTCTAAAATGAGGGGAAAGAAAAATGGATTAAAGTAGACATAAGTAATTTACATCTTTTACTCCAATCCACACACATGAATACCACATGAAACAATTTTCCAACCTGAATAGAATGAGCAACCCATGTGGCCGCTATGCTCGCTTAACTGACCCAAAAGTGTTTGTCTGCATCGTGCTCCCTCCTGACCTCTGCAGCCAGCGACTCCCCCTTTCTAGAATAATCATCCACAGTTACTTCTCACTGTGGACCTCCAGAAAGTAGACCTGAGGTGAGGCTCGCTGACAGTAATATTGAGCCTCTCTGCCCGGCCTCACTGGGAATGTAGTAGGGGGTAGACCCCGACACTGGGAATTTACCAGATGCCTAGTACCTCTCAAACTGCACCATTTAATAAAATCAGAGGAAATAATTCAAACTCTGCATTGTAGAGACCTTCAGGTAATTGCTGCTTTCCTGCTTCTGCTCTAAGCACATGCCAAGGTAACAAAATATCTGTACAGATTGTAACTGGGCTTCTTACACTTTTACTGTTAATGTGAAAACTGTCTACATTTCCTGCTAGCTCGCACATTGGCCTTGTAAAGTTTATAACTTTTTTATAACCAGGAAAAGAATCCAAGAGAGGAAGAGTATCCCTGTCAGGAGGTAAAGTTTCTTCTGAGGTGATGAAGAAAATAATTTCTCATTAGAGGAGTACAACAGAAGGACGAGGCTTTGAAAGGTGAAGAAACTCTGCTCTTTATAGGAAATTAGCAGACTTCACTAGAAGGCACAGAAAAGAAAAGAAACTAACATTTATTGAGCACCTACTATATGCCAGGGACTATGCTAGACACTTTCACAGGCCTTAATACATGTAACACTCACAATAACCTTGTAAGGTATTTATCTATATTGAGGGAAGAGAAAACTGTCTCAAAGAGGTTGGCTGGTTGGCCCAAGGTCACACAACTAGTGAGTGAGTAATAGAGAGGAGAGAGGGAAGATTCAGAAAGATAGTTGGGCATGAGAAGAGATTCCTGTTACCCATATTTTGAAACTAGACGATTGGTTTCTTTTAAGACTCATTCATATCAGTGGACAGCCCTTTTCTATTCCTGGGGTAACCTTAGACTTGAAAATTAACCATCATTTTAAAAAAGGAACTAGCATTTGTTGGGCACTTTGATTATTTCCCTCCATGTCCACTTTCTCAAATTCTTCAAGCTAATCTTCTAGACTACTCACTTTCTCAACTAATTAACACACATTTTCTACTCTTTCTACTCATTTGTTGGTTCATTAGTTGAACCAAAAATCACTTTTTAAATGACTACTATGTGTCAGAATTCTTCCAGATGCTAGAAAAGCAAAGGTGAAGACCCAATTCTTGTTCTGGAAAGATTCACAGTCTAAAAGAGGCCACAGACATAGAAACATTGGCTTAAATCCTATTAGAGAGAGTAGTACTAGATCCAACTTTTGTAGGCCTGAAGCTTACACAGATCTGGGGGGGGGGTACTATTTAAGAAAGACAACATAAAACTATAAATATAAAATTACGTACAAGTGAATATTTAGAATGGTAAAAGAAATTGCAACTATTTATACATTTTATTTTATTTTATTTTTGTTGTTGTTTTATCCTCACCCGAGGACATTTTTCCATTTTTTGTTCAGGTAGAGTGGGAGGGAGAGAGAGGAACAGAGAGAGAGAGAGAAACATCGATGTGAAAGGAACACATCGAGTGGCTGCCACCCGCACAACCGATCAGGGCCGGGGACAAACTGCAACCGAGGTACGCGCCCTTAGCGGGAACCGAACCCGGGTCTCTCAGGACCGCAGGCCGGCACTCTAACCGCTGAGCCAAACCGGCCAGGGCCTATTTATACATTTTAAAAAGCTGAACAATACTACAAACATCACAATATCTAAAAACATTCAAACATATGTCTTATTAATTAAATATATGATGCATCTATGGTACTTTTCCCTACATTTTTTGGCTGCATATGCTTTTGTAATGTCATTTTCAATAGAAAGAACAAAAAGATAATTCAGCCCTGGCCGGTTTGGCTCAGCGGTTAGAGCGTCGGCCTGCGGTCCAGAGAGACCCGGGTTCGGTTCCCGCTAAGGGCACATACTTCGGTTGCAGTTTGTCCCCGGCCCTGGTTGGTCGTGCGGGTGGCAGCCACTCGATGTGTCCCTTCACGTCGATGTTTCTCTCTCTCTCTCCCTTCCTCTCTCTCCCTCCCACTCTATCTGAACAAAAAATGGAAAAATATCCTCGGGTGAGGATAAAAAAAAAAAAAAAAAGATAATTCAATGATTTCTGTAGTGTGTTTGATCAAATTTTATTTTTTAGTATTGATAGATAGTATATTAATGTGCTCAGGCTCCCATAAGAAAGGTGGCTTAAACAAAAGAAATATCAGTTCTGGAGGTTGGAAGTCCCACATTAAGGTCTAGCAAGTTTCATTTTCTAATGAGAACCTTTCATGGCCTTTCCTCTGAGTGCAGTTACGGGAAGACAGAGAGAAAGAGATCTCTCTCTTCTGCTTCTTATAAATGATCCAATCCAATCAGTTAGAACCCCACCCTTATGACCTTGTTTAACCATAATTACCTCCTAAAGGCCCCATCTCCAAATATAGTCACATTGGGGGTTAGGGCTTCAGCATATCAATTGGATGAGAGGGGTGTGGTGAGGTCGACACCATTCACTCTATAGCAGTGGGGATGCATAAAACGTGACTGTACACACAGCCATACTCAATGTTTGTAATACTGCTAGGAGGCTTGGTTCCTTTGAAAACAGTAATTATGATAAATTCTATTTTGCACAATTCCCATGCAAAAGAAAGTATGTCATGGTTCATTTATAGTTCTATATGCTGTGTTTATTGACTATATCTTTGAAAGGAGAACACTCTCATTTTGACTAGGTATCACACAAAAAAATTCTCCACTTAAAATTTAAATGTGATGATTACAAGAACTTTCCATAGACTAACTTTGACTTTTTACATTTCAAACTATGTTTAATACCAGCAGTACAAGATGCATCCATATCATGATTCTGTCTCTGGCTCTGTCTTTTTTTGTGTGTGTAAAGATGCTGGGTGAGTTAGGGCATTGGGTTATGGGAGCATTCCTGAAGACATTTCTACACCATTAGCAATAAATTAACTATACAGTAAGTTCTCAGTTAATGTTGTTGATAGGTTCTTAGAACTGCAGTTTATTAATATTTAATTAATAAAACATGTTTCAATGTTTTTAGATATTATGCTGTTTGTAGTATTGTCCAGCTTTTATCATTCTAAATATTCACTTGTACCTAATTTTATATTTATAATTTTATGTTCTCTTTCTTAAAATTTAACAAAACCAATTTTACTATGGGCTAATTGATATAAACAAGAGTTAAGTTCCTATGGGATCTCATCAATGTTGTAACACTGAGCAAAACAACATTTTTCGAGGCCCTGATGTGTACATAAGTTGTTGCAAATCACATAAATATATCCCAGTGGATTAATAATAAGTCTATCCATACCTCAACTTCTTAGCCACTCCAGTGCCACCCAACACAGGGCAAAGTCTGATGGAGGACAAGTCAGACTGGACAATAGTCTTAACTGAATTTGGTTATATATCTTACTTTGAAAATTAGAAAAAAAAATATAACCTTCTGAAAATAATGTTAGGGCCTCTCCCAGGATCTTGGAAATGGTCTGTCCAAGTGAGGGGCTTTCAAGATTTATGATTATCTTTGTGGTAAATTAGCCTCCAAAAAAAAAAAAGAAATTCATGTTACTTTAGGTGATCACAAAAGCTTCAAAAGTTAACATTTAAAACTGAATCTTTAAAGATACTCAAGGGGAAGGACATTTCAGGAAAAGTGATCGCATATACAGAGCCACATAGAGGAGTGAAAGAACACCAAGTCTTGAGGAGCTATAAATAGTTTACTATTTCTGTAGGACATCTGAAAGAATGGTGGGAGATGATGCAACAGAGGCAGACCTGCAACTGAAAGATACCAGGTTCTTGGAAAGTCATGGAAACCACTGCTTACATCTTTCCCTAAGCTACCTGAAGTTCCCTGATTCTCATTGGAGGAAGACATCTTTTTTTTTTTCTTTCTGTTTCTATTATGGGTATGATGGAACAACTAGACAAAATCAGGAAACATAAAGAAGAAAACACCATCATCAACCAAAACAATCTAATTGACATATATAGAACATTCTACCAATAACAGCAGAATGCACTTTCTTTTCAAGCACCCATGGAACACATACCAAAATAGACCATATCAAAAGTGATGGAGTAGGTAATGCCAAGTTCCCATCACCCCACAGAAAAACAAACTGTCAGAAACAACTTTGTCAAAACTCTGGAAAATAGTCAAAAGTTACAGCAACAAAGCAAATGCCAAATTAAGGAAAAATCAACTTAAAAATGGTAAGAAACCATAGTGAGTTACCATTTTGTATCCATTAAAACGGCTATTATTTTAATGGAATATAACAAGTGTTGGTGAGGATGTGGAGAAATTGGAACTTTTGCGCATTGCTGGTGGGAATGTAAAATTGTGCAACTGCTGTGGAAAACAGCTGGACAGTTCCTCAAAAAGTTAGATGGATAATTACCATATGACCCAGCAATTCAACTTCTAGGTATATACCAAAAAAAAAATTATAAACAGATACTTTTATAGCAGTGTTGTTACATTATTATTTGTAAAAGCCAAAAGGTGTGAACAACCCAAATATACATCAAAAGATGAATAGCCCTGGCCGGTTTGGCTCAGCGGTTAGAACGTCGGCCTGCAGTCCTGAGAGACCCGGGTTCGGTTCCCGCTAAGGGCATGTACCTCGGTTGCAGTTTGTCCCCGGCCCTGGTCGGTTGTGCGGGTGGCAGCCACTCGATGTGTCCCTTTCACATCGATGTTTCTCTCTCTCTCTCTGTTGCTCTCTCCCCCCCCCCCCCCCACTCTACCGGAACAAAAAATGGAAAAATGTCCTCCGGTGAGGATAAAAAAAAAAAAAGAAAAAAGATGAATAGATATACACAATATAGCATATGCATACAATGGAATGGAGCAGATATCCTGGACCGCCAGAAAGATGAACAAGTAGTTCCTAGAGCAAATTAAGCTTGAAATACTGCTGAAAACTGAAAAGTTGCTGGAAATAAAAATTACAAAACTTAATCTTTCTACTTTTGAGTACATTTTGAGAAGGCTGGGCTCTTTGGAAAAGACAATGCTGCTAGGAAAAAATAGAAGGCAGCAGAAAAAGAGGAAGACCAAATAGGAGATGGATTGACTCTATAAAAGAAGCCATCGGCATGGGTCTACAGGAGCCGAGCAGAGCTGTTGAGGACATGGCATTGTGGACACCACTCATTCATAGGGTTACCAGGAATTAGAAACAACTCAATGGTACAAAAGACACACATACAATGAAATATTATTCAGTTTTACAAAGGAATAAAATTCTTATGTATACTACAACATGGATGAACCTTAAGAACATTATGCTAAGTGAAATAAGCCAGACACAAAATGGCAAACATTGTATTCTTCCACTTATATGAAGTACTTAGAATATGCAAATTAATAGTGACAGAAAGTAGATTAGAAGTTACTAGGGGCCATGGGAGGGAGGAATGGGGAGTTATTATCTTAATGTGTACATAACTTCTGTGTAAGATAATAAGTTCTGGAGATACATAGTTGTGATGGTTAAAAAGCATTGTGAATGTACTTAATGCCAGTGATGAAAGTGGAGACATTACTCCTAACCTTTAAGAAACAAAAACAGATTATAAAAGAATACCATTAACAGTTGTATGATAACAAATTAGATAGCTTAGATGACATGTAAAAATTCATAGAAACAAAAAATTACCTAAATTGACTCAAGAATAAGTACAACATCTCAACAGATCTATAACAAGTAAAGAAATTGAATTAGTAATGAAAACCTTCTGAACAGAGAAAAGTACACCAAGCTATCTTAAATTCTCAGATAACTGAATAAGATGGAAAACTTCCAAACTATAAGCCCAGCATTACCCTGAAACCAAAGCCAGATAAAAACATCACAAGAGCCCTGGCCAGTTTGGCTCAGCGGTTAGAGCGTTGGCCTGTGGTCCGGAGAGACCCGGGTTCGGTTCCCGCTAAGGGCATGTACTTCGGTTGCAGTTTGTCCCCGGCCCTGGTTGGTTGTGCGGGTGGCCCTTCACATCGATGTTTCTCTCCCTCTCTCCCTTCCTCTCTCTCCCTCCCACTCTAGCTGTACAAAAAAAAAAAATGGAAATATCCTTGGGTGAGGATTAAAAAAAAAAAATCACAAGAAAATTACTGCCAAATATATCTAATGATAATAGATGAAAAAAAAAATCCTTCAAAAAATAATCAAATGGAATCCAACTGCTATTTAAAATTATTATTCACTGTGACCAAGTAGAATTTATCCCAGGTATCCAAGGATGGTTCGACATAAGAAAATCAATCAATATAATGCACCACATTAATTTATTGGAGGAGAAAAATCACATGATTATCTCAATTGATGTAGACAAGTCATTTGATGAAATTCCTTTTCCTTTCTGTGCCTTGGACATGATCATTTCAAAAATCTTTTTTTTTTATTTAATTTATTTATTTTTGTTACAGATGTTTCTCCTTTTTCCCCCCACTGACCCCCCCCCATTTCAATCATCTTATCTTCAAGTCTACCTTGTGCCTGAAGCTTCTAGTGAATTACTAGTGTTTTGAGATATTTCCTTGAATGCCAGGAGTTTTGAAAAAGACAAACATCCCTGGCTGGTTTGGCTCAGCGGTTAGAGCATCAGCCTGCAGTCCAGAGAGACCTAGGTTCGGTTCCCGCTAAGGGCATATACTTCGGTTGCAGTTTGTCCTTGGCCCTGGTTGGTCATGCGGGTGGCAGCCACTCGATGTGTCCCTTTCACGTCAATGTTTCTCTCTCTCTCTCTTCCTCTCTCTCCCTCCCACTCTATCTGAACAAAAAAAGGAAACAAAAAATGTCCTCGGGTGAAGATTAAAAAAAAAGAAAAGAAAAAAGAAAAACAACACCTTTATATGATAAAAGCATTCAGAATGCTAGGAATAGGGGGAAACTTCCTCATCATGGAAAAGGGCACTTATGAAAACCTTCAGCTAACATTATAGTCAGTGTTAAAAGACTAAAAGCTTCCACCCTAAAATCAGGAACAAGACGCCCACTTTCACCAATGCTATTCTATATTGTACTAGAATTTCTACTCAGAGAAATTAGACAAAAAAAGAAGAAGAAGAAGATAGATAAAAGGCATTAAAATTGGAAAGCAAGTAATAAAACTCTATTTATAATGACACAATCCTTCATATAGAAAACCCCAAAGAATTCATATGAAAGCTACTGGAGCTAGTAAACAAATTCAGCAATTATTCAGGTTACAATATGCACACACAAAATCAGGTGTGTTTTTATACACTAGTAATGAACAATCAGAAAAATTTTAAGAAAATAATTCCATTTTCAATAGCATCCAAAAGAATAAAAGACTCAGAAACAAATTTAACCAAGGAGATGAAAGACTGGTATGCTGCAAACTACTAAATATTTTCTTAAAGAAATTAAAGAAGACCTAATACATGGAAAGGCACCCTATGTTCATGCATTAGAAGAATTAGTATTGTTAATATGTCAATACTACCCAAAGTAGCCTGTGGAGTCAATGCAATCCCTATCAAAATCCCAGCAGCCATTTTTTCAGAAATGAAAAGATCAATCCTCACAGTCATATGGAATTTCAAGAGGCTACAAATAACTAAAATAATCTTGAAAAAGAACAAAGTTAGAGAACTCACACTTCCTAATTTCAAAACTTACTACAAAGCTACAGTAATCAATACAGCGTGGCATTGGCATAGGATAGATACATAGACTAATGGTATAGAATTAACTCAAAATAGATCACCAATCGAAATATAAGACCTAAAATCATAAAGCTGTTAGAAGAATGCATAAAAGATAAATCTTCATGACCTTGGATTTGGCAGAAAATTACATATGGCGAAAAAATAAAATAAATTTGACTTAATCAAAATGTAAAACTTTTGTATATCAAAAGACATTATCAAGAAAGTAAAATGGCAACATACAGAATGAAAAAAAATATTTGCAGAGCATATCTGATAGGATATAATATCCATAATATATAAAGTCCTACAACTCAACAATGAGAAGACAATCCATTTTTCAAATGGGCATAGTAGTTAAATAGACATTTGTGCAAAGATGACATACAGATGGCCATTAAGCACATCAAAAGATGCTCAACATCACTAATCATTAGGGAATTGCAAATCAAAACCACAGTGAGATCTCAACTTCACAGCTACTAGAATAGCTATTAAAAATACTTAAAATAATAAGTGTTAATGAGGATGTGGAACTCTTGTATATTAATGCTGGGAACATAACATACCACAGCCACTGTAGAAAATAGTTTGGTGCTTACTCAAAAAGTTAAGTATAGAATTATCTTATGACCCAACAATTTCACTTCGAGTTTTATACTCAAAACAAAAAGCAGGGACTTGTATAGCAGTGTTTGTTATAACATTATTCACAATAGTCAAAAGGTAAAACAACCCAAATGTCCATTGCCAGAAAAATGGATAAACAAAATGTGGTATATCCATACAATAAAATAACATTCAGCCATAAAAAGAAATGAAGTTCTGATACATACGACAACATGGATGAACCTTGAAAACATTATGTTAAGTGTAATAAGCCAGACACAACAGGACAAATAATGTATGATTTTACTTACAGTACATGAAATGTCTACAATAGGCAAATTTATAGAGATAGAAAATAAGTTGGAATTTACCAGTGACTAGGGGAAGAGGGACTGGGGAGTTACTACTTAATGGGTACTGAACTTCTCTTTGGGGTGATGAAAACGTTTTGCAAATAGATAGTGGTGATGTTTGCACAATATTGTGAATATACTTAATGCCACTGAATTTTATACTTAAATGGTTGCAATGGCATATTTTGTCTTACATATTTTATGACAATATAAAAATTAAAAAATATAGGCCATATGATGAACCACAAAGGAAACCCCAACAAATTTAAAAGAAGGAAATCAAACAAGGTATATTCTCTGCCAAAAATGGAACAAAAAAGAAATAAATATAAGAATGATAATAGGATAATCTCCAAATACTCAGAAACTAAAGAACACACTTCTGAATAACCCTGTGTCAAAGAGAAAATGTGAAAGGAAAATAAAAATTACATTGAACTAAATTAAAATGAAAATATAACGTTCAAATTTGTGGGACATAGGTGAATCACTGCTAAGAGGAAATTTAAAACAGTAAATCTTTAATTTAAAAAGAGAATAGTCTCAAATTAATAATTTAAGTCACCACTTTAACAAACTAGAAAAACAGAGTAAGCACAGAGAAAGTGGAAGGAAGGAAATAAGAAAGAGCAGAAATAAATAAAATTGAAAAAAGAATAATAATAATAATATAGAAATTCAATGAAACAAAAAGGTAATTCTCTGAAAACATTAATGATATTGACAAATTTCTAGCAGGACTGACAAACAAAAGACAAATTATCAGAAATGAAATGGGTTATCACCACAGAACCTGAAGACATCAAAAGGATAACAGCAGAATTACATGTAACAACTTTATGCACATAAACTTGACAACTTAAATGAAATGAACTACTTCCTCAAAAACCAGAATCTACTGCAATTCACCAAATGTGAAATTAATTGAATAGCCTATAACTATTAAGGAAATCAAATTTGTAATTTAAAAATTACCAAAAAAGAGCTCTCCAGGCCCAGATTGTTTCACTGGAGAATTCTACCAAATGTTTAAAGTAGAATTCACACCAAATCTGTACAATCTTTTCAGAAAATAGAAAAGGAGGAAACAGTTTCCAACTCATTTCATTAAACCAGTACTATTCTGATACCAAAACCTGACAAAAAGTGTACAAAAAAGGATTACAGATCAATACTTCTGTGCTTTTCATATCTGAAAGACACAGCAGGCAGCATCTCAGGAACATACCAAACAGAAAGGAAAAAATAAAAGTGTCCCTATTTGAAAATAACATGATTGTCCACGTAGAAAATCCCAAGGCATCTACAGAAACTTAGTAGAACTAATAAATGAGTTCAACAAGTCTCAGGATACAAGATCAACATACAAAAATCAACTGTAGTTCTAAATATTATCCATAACTACGTGGAAACTAAAATTAAAAATACAGTGCTATTTGCAATCATTAAAATAAATTAAATACTTAGGTATGAATCTAACAAAATATGTACCAGACTTGTATGCTGAAACTGCAAAATGCCGATGAAAGAAATTAAATATGTAAATCCATGCAGAGACATACAGTGTTCATGGATTAGAAAAGTCAACATAGTCAATATGTCAAGTCTTTCCAAGTTTATGTACAGGTTTAATACAATTCCTAACAAAATTTCAACATGGTTTGTGAAGATATAGGCAATAATAAAATTTGTATAAAAAAGCAAAGGAACTAAAATAGGTGAAACAGTTTTGTAAAAGAAAGATAAAGTGAGAGGAATCATTCTACCAATTTTAAGACAATATACAGCTACAGAAATCAAGACTGTAGTATTGGCAAAGGAATAGACACATCCAAAGAACTGAATAGAGATCCCAGAAATAGACACACAAATACGGCCAACTGATTTTTGACTAATGTCCAAATGCAATTCAATGGAGCAAAGACAGCCTTTTCAGTAAATAGTGCTGGATTAGTTGGGCATCTATCAGCAAATTGGGTAGTTTAAGAAGAAATAAAAAATGATTGTACTGTTTTTGCAGCTTTTCTGTAGACTTGAAAGTTTGCAAAACAAGAAAATTGGGAAGAGGTATATAAAATATATTGCAATTACATTAATTTACAGTGAAAGATATACTTGGCAGGTAATCACAGTGGTCTTATCTACTCTAAAGGCATTTTTTCCCCAGGATGAAGGAACCTGGGAAACTTGATAAGCACAGAATCAGAGTGAAGGAAGTGGAATGGTAAAGTCTGTGGATAGACAAGACTGTTTCATAATTGAGTCTACGTCCTTAGGAACCACAATGTGTGTCTGTCACATGCATGGTCTACTGAGCTCCCTCTTCTCTCTTGCCACTGCACAAATGCACACACTTTTCTCCCTTACCCCTCCCTGCCTCTGTGCAAGTGAATAACGAAGGGTGCTCAACAAGCAGTAACATATCTTTACTATCTAATTCCTTTTTTTAAATAACTTGAACACCACCTTTCTGTAACACATTATTCAGACAGTTTACAGTAGAGCTGATTAGATTGCAGCTTTCTTCGAGTACATTCTGGTCCTGCGGGTATGCCCAGATCACCTTGATTACACTTGGATATTTCCCAAGTCTCTATCAGCAACACATCTACTACCATGTCTTTGTGTTATTTCATTCTCAGAGCCATTCTAAGTCTATCTCCAAATACCCAGGTCACCTTACTGCAGTCTAGACTCTGACTGCATTTATTTCTTTAGTTTGATTTATTTAGACAAGGCCCCATCATAGACAGATTCTTTTAATGTATTGACAACACTACTCTTTCTTTTGGTGTCTTTGCCACTGCTCTACAAATGTACTTTTACAAGCAGTCTGAGCTAAAGAAGGCACAATAAATAAAATGATAAAATTAGGTAATATATATGAAAGCGCTTTGAACTTTAAAAGCACTGAAGTAAGAGATGATTGTTGCTGTAATTTAATAAGTAAAGCCAGCGGCTGCTTCAGGCCAACTCTCATAGGACAGCAGCACTTGAGGAGGCTCTGGCCATTCTGCTCTGTAGTTCTTCCACCTCACATTTCTCTCCCCTTTTCTATCCCATCGTAGGATGATGAGTCTCTGGGGAGTGAATCCACTTTGCCAGCGCTACAGCAATCTACTTATAAATCAGACCTCAAAGTGATCGTTTATAATAAGCAATATATTAGGCAAGATGAGGCTTCTGCCATTTGTATAAGGGCCCTCCTGGCTGGTGGGTTGCCCCAGTCAAGACCAGTTATAAACCAGAAAGCTGATTGGTGAATACTTAATTAGAACAAAAGGAACTGAGTATTATCCGTAGTTTTTTAAAAATTTAATCCAGGTACCTGAAAATTGCCCTCCTCCATACTAGAAATAGTTATCTGCAGAAGCAAAGAAGCCACTGCCCAGAAATAGACAGCCCTCTCTATGCTTGTTCCTGGAAACATACCGACAGATATTCTTTTCTCCACCCGTCTCACTCTGCAAGTCATCTAAAGCATCTGTCTTTACAGCATCACCTCAAAACAGTCATGTTATAATTTCCCACATTACAGTTTATCTCAACATTAGTAACATTTTAGAGTGAGCTTGTCCTGACACCTTAATATCGCCATTTCCCAATACACAGTGGGTTACCATGGCAGGCAGGCTCCATTGTTGACCACTTTGAAATGCACTCATCTAACAGTGCCACAAAGAAACTTATGCTTCATTTCTTAAGTTTATTCATCCACTTTCCCCATCTCAGAAATAGCCAAAGAGTACTCCAGTGCCTTTAGGATATTACCAAAAACCAGCCTGTTGCTCTAATGCAAAAGTGTGCAGGTTACCTAAAGTCTAAGAAGGAATTCTTAAAGGTCTGTCCAGCACTAATTGTTTGGGAACCAGAAATCTAGACTGCTAAAGTTTGAAGGAAGATGAGAAACCTGATACTTAGAAAAGGTAATTAATTCAATAAAATACTATATGTGAAAGTACATAGCATAGGGCCTCAATAATAGTATATAAAAAGAAATGAGCAAATTGTCCAAGATCTCCCAAATGGTGAATGGCAAGGCCCAAACTCCCTCACCTAGTTGTTTCCCCTCTAAAATGGTGCACCAAAAGTCATCTTTTGAAATATTGTTTCCCATCCTGCTTTTAAGAAGTCTTTTGTGGGGAAGAGCAGAAGAGGGTGCCTGTGCTCTCCTTTCGCTGTGGACTGGAACTTGTTGACTTTAGTGTCAGACTCACTTTCCTTGAAGACTTCCTGAGCCCCTAAGCCTTTGATTAAGTTCTGCCTTTTATCATTATTTATACTTCTGTCTCTCCTATTTCTGTTTTTTAAATATAAACTCCTGGAGTGTCCACTTACTCATCTTTATAACTCTCACAATGAAGGCCCAGCATAGAGCCTGGAAGTTAAAGATTGTGGTAAGTGCTAAGAAGAAAATAAATAGATAATACTGAGATCGGGACTGACCTCTTGAGGGTATCAAGTCTAGCTCTGAAGTACCAAAACTGTAAAGAATCCTGTTAGGCAAAGTTACATTCTAGGTAATAGCATGTGAAAAAGTAGGAAAGAGCTGAATGTGCTCAACTAAAAGCAAAAAGGTCATGTGATAGGTGTGTTGAGTGAAGGGAGCGTAGGATGGGATGAGGTTAGAGAGGCAGGCAAGAGCCACGGCATGTGGGAGTGATGTGGGAGCCTTTTAGGCTGGTTTGGCTCAGTGATTAGAGCATCGGCCCACAGACAAAAGAGTCGTGGGATGGATTCCGGCCAAGAGTATTACCTTGGTTGCAGTTCATCGCTGGCCCTGGTCAGGGTACTACAGGGGCAACCAGTCGGTGTGTCTCTCTCACATTGATGCTTCTCTCTCTCTCTCTCTCTCTCTCTCTCTCTCTCTCTCTCTCACACACACACACACACACACACACACTCTATCTGAAAATCAATGGAAAAATGTGCTCGGATGAGGATTAATAAAACATAAATAAATAAAAGATGAAGCTGACTGTTGCATGGAGACCAGATAATGTGAGGACAAGAGATGGTACAGAGAGACTATCAAGGCTAATATAGTGGTCCAAGTGAGAACTACTGGGGCCTGGGCTATGGTGGTGGCAGTGAACCTGAAGAGAGTGATTCAAGAGATATTTTTGAGGTAGAACTGACAAGATTTGCTGATAATTTGAATATGGAACCTCTTTGTTTTACTGTTTAGGAAGGTAAGGCACAAAGAACCCAAGCTGATAGGGAATAATGTTTGTACTACAACTAATCCCTAATTTTCTCACCCCTGATCTTATGTCCTTTTCCTGCATCTACTCTACCTTTCTATTTATTTATTTATTTATTTATTTATTTATTTTTATCCTCATCCGAGGACATTTTTCCATGTTTTTGTTCAGATAGAGTGGGAGGGAGAGAGAGGAAGAGAGAGAGAGAGAAACATCGATGTGAAAGGGACACATCGAGTGACTGCCACCCACACGACCAACCAGGGCCGGGGACAAACTGCAACCGAGGTACACGCCCTCAGCGGGCACCGAACCCGGGTCTCTCGGGACCGCAGGCTGATGCTCTAACCGCTGAGCCAAACCGGCCAGGGCTACTCTACCTTTCATAGTCTTCAGCAATTCTCATTACCTTTATATCTTTTCCCATATGGTATCATTTACCAAAGCTAGCCCCATCCTTTTCTGTGCCTCTTTAAACTCTCACCTATGCTTGCCGTGTCCAGTCTGCTCTGGGTTATTGTGACTGCCTTCTGGCTGTCCTCTCTGCCTCTTTTCAGCCTCACAGTGCAGGTCATTTTTCATGGCTTCACTTCCAGTGTGTCTGTAATAACTCTCCAGCAACTCCCTGCTCATTCAAATGAAAATCCAGACTTTGGGCAGTGGCTACACAGCACTTTCCCAATTAGCTCCACCCAACCCTTCCTGTTTGCTCTTGTCTCCAACTATAACCCAGCCCACACCTTCAAATTTAGCCTTTTTGTGACTACCCCTCCCACCTCTGAACTTTTAGGCCTGCTGCTTTGTGTATGAAATTCTGTCTTTTTTGTTCTTTCTTGACTGGTACAGTTGGACATTTTTCTTGAATCTTTTCAATCATTCAGTCTTTATTTCATCAAATAAGAATTTAGTGCCTCCTTTGGGTTGGGCACTATTAGCTGCTACGGTTGAAAAAAATCAATATGAAATGGTCCCTGATCTCAAGGAGGTTACAGTCTGGTGGGGGAGACAGATAATCAAATAATCACAGTGCACTGTATTAGATGGAAGAGGGGCTGTAGATATAGAATGCTGGAGGTACGCATTAGGAAGTAACAACGAACACTTGAGGGAAACGAGAAAAGCTTCACAGACAAAATGGCATTTGAATTGACTAGAAGTATATATAAGTATTTTTCCAGTTGAAGAATCTGAGTAAGAGGATTCTTAGAAGAAGGAACCTGTTGTTATGAGATGATGATAATAATAGCTATCATGTGTTGGTTTTCAGGTACCTGTACACCTGTGATAAGGCAGAATATGCTTGGACTACAGTAAAAGGTTCAGTGTGGCTAGAGTATAGAGGGCATAGACAAGCATATTAGAAAATGGAGCTAGAGGGAGAGGCTGGGACAAGCTTCTATAAGCAGTAAGAGCCAGTAGAGGTTTTTAAAAGAAGGAGTGACATGATCAGTTTGGGCACTGTGGCAGCTGCTGTGTAGTTGGTAGTAGACATGTTATAGAACCATAGAGGTACTTACAGTGGTCCCATGAGAGATGAGAGCTTGAGCTAAGGTGAAGGCAGAGGGAACAGAGAAAAGAACATATGTAAAGTAAAACTGGCATGGTTGGGGAAAGCAGAATCAGGAGATGACTCCAAGAGTCTAATGGGATGCCATTAACTGGGACAGGGAACAGAAGAGGAGGAAAGGATTTAGAATGGAAGATCATGAGTTTGTTTTAGGGAAATGTGAGTTTGTGCCATTAATATACAAGTAGAAATGTCCAGGAAGCAAATGGATGTAAAAGGATGTAAAATCTCAGAAGAAAATCACCTCACCATCTTCAGGGAGCATGCTCACTAATGACACAGATTTACAAAAGTTTGTGGAAGGATGTAATCGAGCTCTGAGGCCACCACATTCCTTGGGAGCATATGTTGGTTTAAACGTTTCAGAGCAGCACTATCCATCCTGTGATGATGAGAGTATTCTTTATTGTTATTATTATTATTGTTATTATGTATATCCTCACCTGCGGACATTTTTGCATTTATCTTCAGATACAGCAGGAGGGAGAGAGGGAGGAAGAGAGAGAGAAACATCAATGTGAGAGATACACATCAACTGGTTGCCACCCACACAACCCCAACCTGGGCCGGGGACAAACTGCAACCGAGGTACATGCCCTTAGCAGGAACCGAACCCGGGACTCTCTGGTCCGCAGGCCGACGCTCTAACCGCTAAGCCAAACAAGCCAGGGTGAGAATATTCTTTATATATGCTGTCTAATACAGTAGCCACTAGGCAATGTGGTTGTTGAGCACTTGAAATGTGGCTAGTGAGACTGAGAAGTGAAACTTTTATTTTTAAAATTATTTTATTTTATTGCAATGAATTTAAATGTAATAGCCACATGTGGCTAGTGGTTACTGTATTAGACAGCATAGGCCTAGCATTGGGGCAAAGGGACAGACAATAAGGAAAACTTTTTGTCTTAGTTTTACTTTTGGGTGGAATTGAAAACAACAAAAAATACCTCCCTGAGATTTTGTGGTACCTGGATTTGGTGCTTAAATATATATTATGTGAATGGTGCAAAAAGCCACAAGCGAAGAATTTTAATTAAAAGTTGAACTAGGTGTTTGATATCTGAAGCAACTGGAAAAACCAAATGGAAATCTTGCATGGGAGCATGTACCCTCACTCTCAGTCCTCATGGAAATCCTACAGAGTTCTAACAAGCATTACTTCACAATCAAAAGTCACAATTTATGCAAGAAAGCCAACTACCAAGAGGGAGATGTCAACAGGGGAAAAAAAGATAAAGCATAACCAGACCCACAGCAGTTTTGGATAATGAAAGTATCATATGCAGAATATAAAATAGATTTTTTTGGGGGGGGGGGGCGGTGGTATGTGCCCCTAGCAGGAACCATACCTGGGACTCTCTGGTCCACAGGCTGATGTTCAACCACTGAGCCAAACTGGCCAGGGCCAAAATAGATTTTTTTTTTAATTTAAAGAAATGAAAGAGTATAAAACAAAGAGCAGGAGACTATAAAAAATGATCTGCTAGGTTTGAAAAAGGCAAATAAAATACCTATAAATTAAGAATAAAATAATTGACATTAAAAACCTGAATGAAGCCCTGGCCAGTTTGACTCAGTGGTTTGAGCATCAGCCTGTGGTCTGGAGAGACCCGGGTTCAGTTCCTGCTAAGGGCATGTACCTCGGTTGCAGTTTGTCCCCAGCCCCGGTTGGGTCATGTGGGTGGCAGACACTCGATATGCCCCTTTCACGTCCATGTTTCTCTCTCTCTCTTCCTCTCTCTCCCTCCCACTCTATCTGAACAAAAAAAAAAAGGAAAAATGTCCTTGGGTGAGGATAAAAAAAAAACCTGAATGAAAGTTTATGCATCAGTTGAAGGAAAAGTAGGAAACTGGAAAATAAATTGGAAAAATCACACAGAATACAGCAAAAAGGTATGAAGAAATCGAAAATATGAGTAGTTAAGATGTGTAGGGACATTGCAATCATTTTAAGAACTTTAGTTTTATCAGAAAAAAAAAATGAAAGCCATCAGAGACTTTTCATCAGAGTAAAGATATAATCTGACATATTGAATGTGATCTTTCTGGCTGCCAGCTTAGAATAGTCTTTAGAAGGGCAAAAGTGGAAGGTACAAACTGGAAAACAATTGGTGCTGTTGCAAAATCCAGGTAAAAGATGAAGGCGGGTTAATGGCTTGAAGAATGGTGACATAAGAAGCTCTGTACACCCACTGAAGAGCAAAAAAATAAAAAAAACTGGTCATGATAATTTTTTATAAACAATTACCCAAAGTCTCTGGAAGTTTTTGTAAGGACACACAACAAATGGAGAAACATTTGTTCAAGAAAATCTACTAGATTTCAAAAATAATTAAAAGAGTCTATGGCAGTCAAACCATGTCTCACTCTCTTACCACAACTACCCCTCCCCCAACTCCACTTTACCGAATCTCTACCCCAACCTCACTACTCTGGGCAGAAGTAACCAGAAAGATGGAGGCTTCTTCTCCCAACAGTTCTCAGTCTGGGCTTATGATTTCACCTAGGGAGGGGCAGGCTGCTGGAATTTCTCATCTCTCCCAGCTCTGTGTTGCAGAAACTCAATTCTAAGCAGGCATGGCCAAGAGGACCAGGTCTGTTTTCTTCCACCCAGCACCTACTTGTAGGGCAGAACTTCTACCCCAGAAGGCTGAGAATACCGAGGCACTGATCACCCCCAGCCCAGATTTCTCAAAGGGCAGAGGTTCCACACCAGGGAGGATAATCCAAGAAGACCAGGGGCTACAACCACCTTCCAGTGCTCATTGAGTCAGGGTGTCACTAATAGAAAAGCAAGTTGCACTCTGACCGGTTTGGCTCAGTGGTTAGAGCGCCAGCCCGTGGACCAGAGAGTACCAGGTTCGGTTCCCGCTAAGGGCACATACGTTGGTTACAGTCTGTCCCAGCCCCGGTTGGGGTCATGTGGGTGGCAACCACTCAATGTGTCTCTCTCACATTGATGTTTCTCTCTCTCTTCCCCCCTCTCTCCCTTCTGCTCTATCTGAAGATAAATGTAAAAATGTTCTCGGGTGAGGATAAAAAAAGAAAAGAAAAGCAAGTTGCTCTCCTAAGCTACAGAGCATGATACAGGTGTTCTGTTGAGGGGAGAGAGGTGAGCCATAAAAATAAAGGACTCCCATCTCTGCCTGAAGGGACTGACTTTATTTGGAATAGCGAGTGGAGAGTTCCGTGCCTAAGGCTACTATAAACACAAAAAATTTGAAACTTTGATGGAGATCCGCTAAGAGGAAACTGATAACTCTTTGATACAAGTAAAGCAGCTTGGCAGTAAGAAGTTTAATAGAGAACAAGGAAAGGGTCAGCAAAGAAGAGGCCTCCTGTTATTACAATCTACTTTGGAAGATAAAATGTTATGTTCATGTGCTAGGCTGTTTCCACTCAGGAACAATCGAAGTAGGTCATGGGACAGACTTAAAGGCATTCCCTTAGCTGCATGCAAACCCATCAACACAGAGCAAAAGCTTCATTGTCACACCAGCTTTAAAATATAACTTTTGACTAAACATTGACTGCACAATAAGCTACTCTGACCCAGGGGTGACTCCTAGGAATCCAGGCCTTAAAAATAACATCACATCCCTGGTAGTCTGGAAGACTGTACTCATATTCAAAGCTGTGACCTCTCAGGAGCCATCAGAGAGAAAAACCTCTAAACTGCTAATCCTTCACTGAATAAGAGGCAAAAATGATAAACTCCTTGAACTATGAAAACAGCCTCCAAACCACAAACATATCCAATGATAAAGGTTAAAAAAATCTAACCAGTTTTGAAGGCCTTAAACACAACCTTGACAATAAGTGGCTTGTGCCAACCCACAGGCAACACCTAGGTACTAAGGCTAAATGATAAAAACCAGAGGAAAAAATCTGAACAGGTACATCAGATGCTTCACACTGTGGGGAGGATAGACTCCACAAAGTTCACTCAAGTTCTTAAAATAACCAAGCAATTAACCACCAGTACCCCCGGGGTGGAACATGGAATCAGTATCCCAGAGTGTTCAGGTCTCACCCTGACCAGTTTGGCTCAGCAGTTAGAGCATCGACCTGTGGTCCAGAGAGACCTGGGATCGGGTCCCGCTAAACGCACATGCCTCAGTTGCAGTTTGTCCCCAGCCCTGGTTGGGTTGTGCGGGTGGCAACCACTCGATGTGTCCCTTTCACATCGATGTTTCTCTCTCTCTCTTTCTCTCTTCCTCACTCTCCCTCCCATTCTATCTGAACAAAAAATGTCCTCGAGTGAGGATTAAAAATAATAAATAAATAAATAAATAAATAAATAAATAAATAAAGTGTTCAGGTCTCAACAACAACAAAAATTAGATATGCAAAAGAATAAATAAACCAGAAAAGTGTGACCCATACCTGGAAAAAAAGAAAAGACAAGCAGAAGAAAATGTCTTTGAAGAGATTCAGATGGTGGACTGAGCAGACAAAGATTTCAAAGCAGTTGTAAGTAGACTCAATGAATTAAAGGTAACCATGTTTAAAGAAGTAAAGTAGCCCTGGCCGGTTTGGCTCAGTGGTTAGAGCGTCGGCCTGCGGTCCGGAGAGACCCGGGTTCGGTTCCCGCTAAGGGCGCGTACCTCGGTTGCAGTCTGTCCCCTGCCCTGGTTGGTTGTGCGGGTGGCAGCCACTCCATGTGTCCCTTTCACATCGATGTTTCTCTCTCTCTCTCTCCCTCCTGCTCTATCTCAACAAAGAATGAAAAAGTGTCCTCAGGTGAGGATAAAAAAAAAAAAAAAAAAAAAAAAGGAGTAAAGTAGCCCTGGCCAGTTTGGCTCAGCGGTTAGAGCGTCAGTCTGTGGTCCAGAGAAAGAAGTAAAGGAAAGTATGATGGCAATATCTCAACAAATATAGATGATCAATAAACAGATGGAAATTACACAGAAGAACCAAATGGATATTCTGGAGTTGCAAAGCACAATAACAAATAAAATATTTGCTACAGAGGGCTGTACAGTAGATTTGAGTTGTCAGAAGAGATCATGCAATCTAAAGAACAAAGAGAAAAAAATGAAGAAAGATGAACAGTCAGAGAAATGTGAGACATAACTAAGTGCATCAACATATGCATAATGGGAGTACTACAAAGAGAGGAGAGCACAAAGCAGACAGAAAAAGACACTCAAAGAAAGAATTGCTGAAAACCTCTCACATTTCATGAGAAATATTAATCTACACACCCAAGAAATTCAATTAATTTTAAGTAAGGTAAATATAGGTATCATATCCAGAGACATCACAGTCAAATGTTGAAAGTCAAAGAGAAAACTTTGAAAGCAGGAAGAGACAAAAAGACTCATCACATTCAATGGAACCCCAGTAAGATTAACAGCTAACTTTCGATCAGGAACAATGGAGTCAAGAAGATAGCAGGAAAATATTGTCAAACTAATGAAAGTTTTTCTAAAGCATTAAGAATAGTTTATCTAGCAAAAATGAAGATGAAATAGGAAAAAAAATATGAGAGAATTTATTGCTAGTATACCTTTCTTAAAACAAATACTAAGTGAAGTTTTTCAGACTAGAAGCAAGTGATGTTACACAGTAATCTGAATCCACATGAAAAAGAATGCCGGTGAAGGTAATTAGAAAACACTGTATAGTTGCATATTTCCCCCTTCTTCTCTTAACTGATTTTTAAAACAATTGTAAAAAACAGTAAGAGTATTGTATTGGTAGGACTATAATATATAGAAATATAATATATTTGGAATAACAGCTCAAAGGAGTAGGATGAGAACAAAGTATTAGAATAAAGGAAAGATACTGGATAGTAACTCAAATCCACAGGAAAAAATTAAAAGAACCAGAAGAGTAAATAATATTAATAAAACAAACACTATAAATATATATTTGCTCTCCATTCATTTCTCAGTCTTTTTAAAAGACATAAAATTATAAAATAATCATTACAACAATGTATTGCTGGATTTGTAACATACATAGATATATACGTATGTATAACAATATTATCAAAAGAAGGGGAGGCAGTTAAGCTATATAAACTGTCTATATTTCACTGGAACTAAGTCAGTATAAATCCGAAGTGTAGTCCAACTGGTGTGGCTCAATGGTTGAGTGTCCTGACTGGGAATCAAACCGGCGACCTCTTGGTACATGGGCTGACGCTCAACCACAGCCACACCGGCCGGGTATTTCTATATCTCTCTCCTCTTTTCCCTTCCTCTCTCTCTAAAAAACCAATAAAAACATACTTTAAAGACAAATAAAAAAGTAATAAAGAAAAGTCTGGCCAGTGTGGTTCAGTGATTGAGCGTGGACCCATGCACCAAGAGGTCACCAGTTTGATTTCCGGTCAGGACACATGCCCAGGTTGTGGGCCCGATCCCACTGGGGGGCATGCAGGAGGCAGCCAATCGATGTTCTCTCTCATCAGTGTTTCCATCTCTCTCTCCCTCTCTTTTGCTCTCTCTCTAAAATCAATAAAGGGAAAAAAATTTTTTTAACAAAAACAAATAAATAAATCTGAAGTATATTCTACTAAGATGTATATTATAAGCCCTAAAGAAATTAGTAAGACAGTAACTCAAAAATATTTTAAAATGATAAAAGAATTAAAATGCATAAAAAATACACAGCTATACAAAAAAAGTAACAAAAAACACATGACATATAGAAAACAAAAGGCAAAATGCAAATGTAAATCCAAACATAAAATGTGAATGAGTTAACCAATCCAATCAAAAGACAAATATTGTCAGACTGAATTTTTTTTTGTCCTCACCCGAGGACATTTTTTCTTTTTGCATTTATCTTCAGATAGAGCAGGAGGGAGATAAGGAGGAAGAGAGAGACAGAGTGAAACATCAATGTGAGAGAGACACATCGACTGGTTGCCACCTGCATGACCCAAAACAGGGCCAGGGACGAACCACAACTGAGGTACGTGCCCTTAGTGGGAACCAAACCTGGGACTCTCTGGTCCACAGGCCAATGCTCTAACTACTGAGCCAAACCAGCCAGGGCTAAATTTTTAAAAAGACAAGATCCATCAGTATGCTATCTATAGGAAGCACAGTTTTCAAAGATACAAATAGGTTGAAAGTAAAAGGATGGAAAATGATACACATGCATACCTCAAAGTGGTATGTAGGTTTGGTTCCAAACTAATGCAATAAAGCAAATAATGCAATAAAGTTGTTACAAAAATTTGTCATTTTCCCAGTGTATATAAAAGTTATATTTACACTAGACGTTAGTCTATTAAGTGTGCAATAGCATTATATCTAAAAAATATATATACATATCTCAATTTATAAATAATTTGCTGCTAAATATTGCTAATCACCAGCTGAGCAGTCATTACATCTTGATCTTGTTGCTGGTGGAGGGTCTTACCTTCAATTTGTAAAATATGCAATATCTGAGAAGCACAGTAAAACAAGTATGCCTGTACTATGCAAACAGCAACCACAAAAAAGCTGGAATGGGTAAACTAATATCAAAAAACAGACTTTATAACAAAAAATATTACTAGAGATGAAGAGGGATATTTTATAATGATAAAAGGGTCAATCTGCCAGGGAGCTACAACAACTATAAACATATTTGTACCTAACAACAGAACACCAAAATACATGAAGCAATAATTGACAGAATGGACAGAGTAGAAGGGAGAAAGAGATGATTAAACAACAATAATTTGAAAATTCAATACCTATTTTCAGTAATGGATAGAACAATTAGGCAGAAGGTCAATGGAATAGAAGATTTGAACAAAACTAAACCAGACCTGGCATATATCTTTGGAACATTCCACTGAAAAACAGCAGAATACACATTCTTCTCAAGTACACATGGAACAGTCTTCAGAGTAGACTATAGGCTGGTCCATAAAGCATAGAAGAAATAAAATCATGCAAAGCATGTTTTCTGACCACAATGTAATGAAAGTAGAAATCAATAACATAAGGAAATTTAGGAAATTCATAAATATGTGGAAATTAAACAACACATTCTTAAATAACGAATGAGTCAAAGAAGAAGTCACAAGGGAAATTAGAAAATACTTTGAGATGAATGAGAATGAAGAAACAACATACCAAAATTTATGGGATGCAACTAAAGCAAAGCTCAGAGGGAAATTTGTAGCTATAAATGCCTATGTTAAAAAGAAAAATTTCAAGCCCTGGCCAGGTTGGCTCAGCGGTTAGAGCATCGGCCTGCGGTCCGGAGAGACCCGGGTTCGGTTCCCACTGGGGGCATGTACCTTGGTTGCAGTTTGTCCCCGGCCCTGGTTGGTTGTGTGGGTGGCGACTGCTCGATGTGTCCCTTTCACATCGATGTTTCTCTCTTTCTCTGTTCCTCTCTCTCCCTCCCACTCTACCTGAACAAAAAAAATGGAAAGAGGTCCTCGGGTGAGGATGATAAAAAAAAAAAAGAAAAGAAAAATTTCAAATCAATAGCCTAAACTTTCACTTACAGAACCTGAAAAAGAAGAGCAAACTAAACCCAGAGCAAGCATAAGGAAGATAGTAACAAAAATTAGAGTGGGAATAAATGACAGAGAGAATATTAAAAGTAAAGAAAAATTAATGAAACCAAAAGTTGTTCTTTGAAAACATCAATAAAATTGGCAAACTTTTAGCTAGATCAACTAAGGAAAAAACGAGAGAGACAAAACTCAAATTACTAAAATAAAAAATGAAAGTGGAGCCCAGCCAGTGCAGCTTAGTGGATTGAGCGTCATCCTATGCACCGAGGTCACTGGTTCGATTATTGGTCAGGCTCGATTCCCAGTAGGAGGCATGCAGGAGGCAGCCAATTGATGATATTTCTCTCTCTCTCTCTAAAATTCAATCAAAACATTTTTTTAAATGAAAGCGGAAAAAATTACTACCAATTTTACAGAAATAAAAATGATTATGTTATACCTCAACAGTAAAAAAAAAAAAAATCTGATTTTTTTAAATGGATAGAGGACCTGAATAGACACTTCTCCAGAGGACATACAGATAGCCAATAGACATATGAAAAGATGCTCAACATCACTAATTGTCAGAGAGATGCAAATTAAAACCACAATGAAATATCACCTCACCCTGTCGGAATGGCTATCATTAACAAATCAACAAGTGTTAATGAAGATGTAGAGAAAAGGGAACCCCTGTACATTGTTGGTGGGAATATAAATTGGTGCAGCAGCAATGGAAAACAATATAGAGGTTCCTCAAAAAATTAAGACTAGAACTACCATATGATCCACCAGTTCTACTGGCTATTTTTCTGATGAAAAAGAAAAAAACTAATTCAAAAAGTTGTATACACCCCCAATGTACATCGCAGCATTATTTACAATAGCCAAGATATGGAAACAACCTAAGTGTCCATTTGGTGGATAAATGGATAAAGATGTGAGGTACACAATGAAATACTAAAAAAGAATGACATCCTGCCATTTGCAGCATTATGATGGACCTTGAGGGCATTATGCTAAATGAAATAAGTCAGAAAGAAAAATACAAATATCATATGATTTCACTTATATGTGAAACTAAATACACAAAAATAAAACAAGTTCATAGAGAAAAGATTGGTGGTTGCCAGAGGAGGGGTGTGGAGTGTGGGTGAGATGGGTGACGGGGGTTAAAAGGTACAAACTTCCAGTTATAAAATAAATCATGGGGATGTAATATACAGTATGGTGACTATAGTTAATAAGACTGTATTATGTATTTGAAAGTTGCTAAGAGAGTAGATCATAAGAGTCCTCATTACCCGGCCCTGGCTGGTGTGGCTCAGTTGGTTGGAGGGTTGGAGCATCATCCCATACATCAAAAGATGGTGGGTTATTTTGAGGCAACCAAATGTTGTCTGTCTGTCTGTCTGTCTGTCTCTCTCTCTCTCTCTCTAATCATTTTTTTTTAAAGTCCTCATTAGAATGGGGTAGTAGTCCCAGAGATGTGGAAGTGGAACAGATTGACAATCCCCAGAAGAGAGGGTGTTGGGGAGAGATAAACCACAGAACTTACATGCATGTATGCATGAATAATGAACAACAAAGCTGGGGACAGGGCGGGGAGGGACGGGGAGGGAGGATTCAGTGAGGGGGGGAGGAGAAACATCTGTAACAAAAATAAATTAATTAATTTAAAAAATAAAAAAATAGAAATGAATGATTTACCCTGAAAAAAAAAGAAAAAAAATTTTAATAAAAATAAAAAAGATGGGAAGGAAAAAAAAAATAAGAAGTCCTCATTACCATAAAAATTTTGTAACTATGTAAAAAAAGGATTATAAGAGAAATGCTATGACCACTTGTATGCCAACAAGTTTCATAACCTAAACAAAATGGGAAAACTCCTAGAAAGGCAAAAACTACTAAAACTCAAGACTCAAGAAGAAATAGAAAATCTGCATAGACCTATAACAAACAGACTGGATTAGTAATACAAAACCTCCCACCTAAGAAAAGTCTAGGACCAGATGGCTTCACTGGTGAATTCTATGAAACTTTTAAAGAAGAATCAAAAACTATCTTCACAAACTCTTCCAAAAAAATAGAAAAGGTAAGGCTTTTTAACAATTCTATGAGGTCATTATTACTTTAGATTTCAAAACTTACTACAAAGCTAATGTAATCAAAATGTAATGTGATACTAGCATAAGGATAAATGGTGCCAAGGCAGCTGGCTACCCACATGCAAAATAATGAAGTCGGATCTCTACTTTCATGTCATATATAAAAATTAACTCAAAATGCACCACAAACCTAAATGTAAGTGCTAAAACTATAAAACTCTTAGAAGAAAACATTGGTGTAAATCTTTATGACCTTGTATTAGGTAATGGTTTCTTAATGTACAACACCAAAAACATAAACAACAAAAGAAAAAATAGATACATTGGACTTCATCGAAATTAATTTTTTTCTGCTGCAAGAGATATCTTCAAGTAAATGGAAAGACAACCCACAGAATGGGAGAAAATATTTGCAAATTATATATCTGATACGGGACTTGTATCTGGAATATACAAATAACTCTTTCAACTCAATAATAGAAGACAAATAACAATTTAAAAATAGTCAAAGAATATGAATGAACCTTTCTCTGAAAAAGATATACAAATGACCAACAAGGACATGAAAAGATGTTCACCAGTGTGAGTCCTTACAAAACACAAATCAAAACCATGTTGAAATACCACTTCACACCCACTCAGATGGCCACACTCAAAGTGATAGATAATAACAAGTGCTGATAAAGATGTGGAGAAATGGAGCCCTCATAGACTACCAGTGAAAAACAGACTGGTAGTTCCTCAAAAGGTTAAAGCTTATGACTCAGCAATTCCACTCCTAGTTCATAGCAGCATTATTCATATTAGCCAAAAAGCAGAGACAAATCAAGTGTCTATCAACTGACCAATGTACAAATAAAATACTATATAACCATATAATGGAATATTATTTGGCAATAAAGAGAAATGAAGTACATGACATAAAAACCACATATTGGATTCCATTCATATGAAATGTCCAGGATAGGCAATTCTATACAGATAGAAAGTAGATTAGTGGTTGTCTAGGATAAGATGAGGTCAGAGGCTAGAATGGGACTGCTGATGAATAATGGTTTCTTTTAGGGGAAACAAAAATATTATAAAATTGGATTGTGGTGAAGGTCACACAACCCTGTGACTATACTAAAAGACATTGAATTGTACATTATGAATGGGTGAGTTGTATGATATGTAAATTATATCTCAATGAAGATGTTATTTAAAAAAAAAATGGTGGGTTGAACTATTGTGGTATTCATGTAGATTGTGAGAAGTGATATGAATTCATATATATATATATTGAAGGTAGAGTGAGGAGGATTTTCTGACATATTGTGAGTGGCATGAGAAAAAGCAAGGATTCAAAGATTTCGTTCTGAGCAATTGGAATGATGGAGTGAGCAAGTGAGACAGAGAAGAGTGTGGGCATGCAGTTTTCAGTAATAGGGTTCAGTTTGGACCTGTTCAGTTGGACATATCAAATAGGTTGAATATATATATATATATATATATATATATATTCATATCTCACAGGGAAATTATATGTAATGATAATTCCAGACAGTGAGTTGAACTAGCATTGCAAAATTGATTGTTTACAGATGGATAGAATTTAAAACTATGAAGATGAATATGATCACCAAAGGAGTGTAGATAGCTAGACGAGAGATCTAATGACTGGCCCCTGGGACAGTTCAACATTAAAATGCTGGGAAAGTGAGAAGACCTAGCAAAGAGAGAATAACCAGTAAGGTAAAAGGAAAATAAAATATATGTGCTGTCTTGGAAGCCAAGTGAAGAAAGTGTTTTGAAGAGGAGGAGTTACCAACCGTGTGATTTGTTACTGAGAAATCAAGTGAAGGGAGGACCATGATATGACCATGGGACTTCGCGACTATGTAATCATGGGTGACCTTGCCAAGAGTAGTTTTGATGGAGCTAAATGGGAAAGTCTGATTGGAGTACATTTTTAAAAGAATGTAAGGACATAAGTCTCATTTCTATACACTAGCAACTAGAATCAAAAATGCAATTTTTAAAAGATACTATAGGAGCCCGGCTGGTGTAGCTCAGTGGTTGAGCATCCACCCATGCACCAAGAGGTCACTGGTTCGATTCCCAGTCAGGGCACATGCCCAGGTTGTGGGCCCGATTCCTAGTTGGGGGCATGCAGGAGGCAGCCAGTCGATGTTCTCTCCCATTGATGTTTCTATCTGTCTTTCCCTCTCCCTTCCTCTCTCTCTAAAAATCAATAAACAAAAAAAAATTTAATAAAAATAAATAAAAGATACTATAGGAATAAAAATATAAAGCATCTATGAAGAAAATCTAACAAATGTGGCAGAGATCCTTTATGGGGGAAATCATAAAACTTTATAAAATCTGTTCACAGATTAGAGTTTTTCGATATTATAAAGATATTTTTTTCTCCATGAATCAGTCATAGTCAATATAATTCTAATCAAAATTCCAACAGGGTTTTTCATGGAATTTTACAATCCAATTCTATAATTTATATGGGGGTACAAAGAAAAGTCAAGGCATTCTTAAAGAGCAAACAAAGTGGAAAAACTTACTCTATTAGATATTAAGTTTATCATACTACTGTAGTAGTTAGAAGAGTGTAATGTTGGTACAGAACTTGACAAATAGGCCAATGGAACAGAATAGAAAACTCAAAAATAGAACTATACCTATTTGGAAATTTGATGTATGGAAAGTGGCATTGCAGATCAGTGGTAGGGGGAGATTAATTTTTTAATAACTGATTTGGGGGAAATTGGTTATCTATAAAGAAATAATACAATTAGATTCCTACGCCATGTCACACACAAAAATCAATTCTGGGTATGTTAAATGCTTTAAACATTTAGAAGAAAATATAGTTCAGAAACTCTCAATTGGTAATACCTCCACCCAGGGAACATTTAAAAATGTATTGGAGTGTTTTGGGTTGTATAATGACAGAACAGTGCTAAAGGCATTTGGTACCCAGTGCCCAGCATGCTAAGTGTCCTGGAGTGTGAGCCCCACATAAAGAATAATTGTCCTGCCTTCCCGGTGTGGCTCAGTGGTTGAGTATCGACCCATGCACCAAGAGGTTGCAGGTTCTATTCCTGGTCAGGGCACATGCCTGGGTGGTGAGCTCAGTTCCCAGTGGGGGGTGTGCAGGAGGCAGTTGATTGATGGTTCTTTCTCACATCGATGTTTCTATCTCTCTCTCTCCTCCCTTCCTCTCTCTGTAAAAATCAATAAAATAGATTTTAAAAAAGAAAAAACTGAAAAACTAAGGAATTTTTATAATAATTTAATATTTTTTTAAAAAAGAATTGTCCTGCCCCAAAAGCCAGTAACCTCCTCTCTCTCTCTCTCTCTCTCTCTCTCTCTCTCTCTCTCTCTCTCTCTCTCTCACACACACACACACACACACACACACACAAAACCCCCATTGATATAGGAGAATTTCTCTGTGATCTACACATAGGTGAGCATTTTCTTAAAAGAAATACAAAAAGCACCAACCATAAAGGAAAAGAGTAATAATTCAGTTACATTAAAATAAAGTGTCTCTATTCACCAAAAAACACCATAAACTAAAAAGACAAGCCACAAAGTAGAAGAATATAGTTAGCACTCATAACCGATGTATGTATTAGTATTTGCAATGTACAAACTTTGTATACCAATACATAAAGAAAAACTCGGAAGAAAAATGAGCAAAAGATATGAACAAACCTTTCACAGAAGAGGAAATATGAATGCCAAAAGTCGTGAAAAGATGCTCAGCCTCATTATTAATCAGGGAAATGCAAATTAAAACCACAATGAATGACAAAAAAGCAACAACACAAAATTCTACTTTAATCTATCAGATTAAAAAAATAATTAAAATTAGACAATACTGTTAATGAGAATGTGGAGTGTATACTGGGCAATGGATTTGGAGACAATTTGGCATTATCTAACAAATTTGAACACGTGTGTACTTTACAACTCATTGATTCCACTCCTAGAAACCAACCTTAAAGAAACTTGGGCAAGTATATTATAAAGAAAGTTTATAGCTACATCGTTCCAAACAGCAAAAAAAACCCAAAACAAAACAAAAACAACTAGAAACCACACCTGCTTACCAGTAAAGTGTCTCTGCTATGGTAGATTTGCAATACTAGGCAGCAATGACAATGAATGAACCGCTGGTATAGATAATAATGTAAAAGGTTCTCAGACACCATTTTGACAAAAAAAATGCAGACATATTTAGTATGATACTGATATTTAAAGTTCAAAACCAAGCAAAACTGAAGAATATGTTGTTTAGAGTACTCGCATATGTAGGTAGATGATAAAGAAATGCAAGGCAGTGGCTTCTTAAAGGTCTTGATTGTGGGCACCTCTGGGAGGAAGGTGGGGTGGTGGGCTAGAGAGAAGCATGAGGGGAGCTGCAGTGGTGCCGCCAACGTTCTGTGGAGGCAGATGCTGGGCTTCCAGCTGTTGAGCCCACCATTATTAGAATGCTTCCTAACTTGTATAAGGACTTCCATGTAGAAATTCCATACAAATATGGTTTCCAAATGTTAAGCATTTTATGCATATCGGTTCCCTCAATTCTTTAAATGAAGACGTATTTTCTGCTCCTGGAACTTGCAGGCTAGTGCCTGCAACATTGTCACAGCAGCGGTGCTGCCTTTGGAGGCACTGTTCTCCCTGATGTCCTCATCTTGCGGGCCATCAAACCGAAGGCAGGCTGCAAATGGCAGAGTGGCTCTTCTCCAGCTAGGTCAGGAGGACAGGATAAGACTCCCTCTGTTATGACCAAGGCTGTGCTCAGGCACTGGGCCTGCCAACGTTGTCATGGGGCAGCAACCGAAATAGCCAGAAGAACACACAGAGTTTTCCACAGTGGGTACATTTATGGGTCCCTGCAGGGTTGCTTTCTAATGGCATCTTCACTAGGTCATGCAATCCTAGGCAATTCACACCCCTTCTCTGGTCTTACATTCCCTTGTCCCGTTCAGGGCGTAACTAGAATGCGCTTTAAAGTCGCTTCCAGCCTGAACACCCAACTATTGCGATTCTAAGTCCACTTCAAGGAAAACAGTTTGCATATTTACACTGCTACTCTCTAAGTCGGTGAGTAATTAAGGTCCTCTCTATTGGTCAGAGCTGTTGAAAGTATTGCTGGGTTGGTGGTGTGGAAAATAAACTCACGTGCATCTACAAATGGCCATTCTTGAGTAAGAAACTCCCATTTACACAATTAGCCTTGAGAATTACAGTAGAAGCAAAACTGTCCCCAAGCCTTTGTCGCCCATCCTCCCTCCTCAAGACTTCCTTTGATTACAACAGTTACTATGTCTTTGGATGTAACCTTCCTTAGGCGTTCTGTCTCATGTGCATGTTTTGAGAGAGAAAAAAAATTATCTTTGTCAAGTTTTTCCCACATAACCTCCCTTAACCTCTGTTTTCCCTCGGTTTATAACAACTACAATCTCTAGCAGAAATGACTTATATGAGCCAAATGAGCTTTGTCATTTGGGGTATGAACAAAGGGTTAAATTAAAGAGACAGCTGTCTATACAACTGGCTAGAATGAAGGGAAGGCTCAGCTGCTTCTTACTTTTATTCCTTTGCACTGTTTGTGTCCCTTCCCCCCTCTGGCCAGGGGTGCTGAGCTTCAAACCTCCCCAAGCTCCTGGGAAGTTTCAAGCAGTGATCTGGGGCTAAGGTACTCGAACTCCTCCTTTCTAACTTCTCCTGGAGAAAAGATGTTTCGGTCTAAAAATCGGAGCTGGAGAGGAAATCTAAAATGTATAAGCCACTTTTTCATCGCTTGCAGATAATCACCCTCTCCTTCAACATCTTCTTGGCTTGTTTAAAGCACTCTTTTGCTCTTAGAACTTTTCTTTCCCTTGAACTATAGTTTTGTTTTGTTTTTCTTAGCAGCACTTTTGAGTAACTACTTTTCTGAAAGAACGAGAGACTTGTATGTTGCTCTGCATGACTCACTGTTCTTTAATCAATGCTGGTGAGAATCTTAAAGATCAACAAAGATTGCCAAGGGTGGCTGCGATCCAGTACCCAAATGCTCACATAATTCCCCCCTTCCATTTTAGGGTGAAAATAATCAGGGACAAGAAGAGGAGGGGATTTATGAGAATAAATAAGATACTGTCTTCCAGCCAAAGCAACATTCAGATTCTCAGCTGGCAAAGGAATTCTTGAGCCTGATCTGTAGTGAAAGCATGAGCAAACTGCTCCGTGGAATGCAAAGAGAACCCTTGGCTTAATCTCTGTTCCAGTCAGTCTACAGAAGAGTCTCAGAGCAGTACTATTCCTGGAAGGCGAAGTGCTTACCCACACACTGCCCCACCCCCAGCATGAGAAACCCAGGCCTCCGAGGCTGTGCCAGCCTGGCTCTCATTTCTGCAGCCCAGTTGCTTGGGTGAAATAGGAGTGTGCGCTGCCTATCTATGAACAAGGACCACTGTGCAAGCGGTTTATAAACTGTAAAGTACTAAAGGGACATCAGGTGGCCCTGTCACTCACCATTTCTGTTGTAGACTTCACTCCTTCAGTTGTCTTTTCTCATTATTGGACAAAAACCACAGAAATTTGTGGTGAGAGGTCAGGCCCTGCATATAATCAATCATGCCCAAGTCCCAAGGCATAGAAGCATAAATTGGCCTTAATTCTGGATTTCCCAGTCTACACATGGAGAGCATTTGCCAGGCAGCAGCCTCACAAATACATCATAGCATGGTCAAGAAATGACCCTAAAAAAGCTGTTGGGGAGGGGGGGGGAATAGCTTTAAAGCCTTTTGAAGGAAAAAACTCTTAGTTCCAACATGCTGTTATTACTTCTGCATTGAAGTAAACGCCCTGGTGTTTAGATAGCCTTTGATTCCAATGTCAAATATCTGATGACTCCTCAAACTCTGCTCTGAAGTGAGGAGAAAGCGGTGGTGGAACAGGGTTGGGCTGTGCCCAGTGTGACCAGACGGGAAGATCAAAGAGCCAGGCTGAATTCACTTTGCGGGCTGGGGCATCCACGGACTATATTTAAGGACTTGCATCTCTGGTTGGCACCTCACTTAGGCACTGCACTTAGTAAACAGAGGAGCTTGAAATTTGTGATAAAATGAAATAAAAAAGCAAGAACTTCGTCATCCCATTCATCCATCTGCCCATTGCTTATTTTGAGTGTGTACTTAACAGCACTTTCCAGAACGGAATAATCCCTACGTAGAGACAAAGATGGCTCTAATACCAGGGCATGGGGGGAAGGAATGCTGCATTCCTTCCCTCCCCATCCTCCTTTTCCCAGAGCTCATCCAGCTGACAGGTGCCAGAAGGGAAGAAATGTTAGCAAATGTTAGTTTCCAGCCCCAAAGAAGCTGTCACAAAAGGGAGACAGAACAAGGCAGCTCATAAAATCCTTCAACTGAGGGATGTAGCGAGACCTATCTAATTACACAAGATTAGAAACAGTTTAACTCGTTGAGAATGTGCTACATGTGAAATGAAACAAAATGACACCTCTGGCACCCTGTAATGATACTGTATTGGGAGGAAAGCACAGAGCGTTTGTTCACGCTATCAGTAACACCAGTTTTTCTCATCCCACATTTTTGACACATCTGGTTTTAATATGGTGGTTTAAGTGAAGTAAGTTAACTTTTCACCCACTGTTCAGACCCTCCTTTGCTTTCTTCACTGTACATATCCACTTGTGTTGGCATTGTCCTTCGCTCACGCCTCCCCAGGCTAACAAAGGTAGAAGGGGATTATGTTGAGAAACTCAGCTTATCTCTGGACTCTTGATTATTTTACTGTTCAAATAGCACTAACAATGATTTGAAAGCAACTAGTCTTTCTTTGTTCCAGCTAAAATCAACAGATTTTAGCTCTGTCCTGCTACCTAATTTGTTAAACTACCAATAATAAGAACTCCCTAAATAATCAGTGAGTCACTAAACATCCTGGTTTTCAAATATTATGGAATGATCACCTCAGCTACTCTTACCTAGCATGCTCAGGGAGTCTGGTATCTGTCTAACTGGTTTCTAACTGGTGATTATATACAGAGGGTCTACAAGCCGGTGTATTTGCACCAGAAGTGGAACTTTCACGCTACAAAACAAGTTTTCTTCTACACAGCCCTTGTTAGAACAGAAAAGGGATTTTACTCTCCCACACCAGAGAAAGAGTACGATTTTGAAAATAGCTATGGTTAAAAAGCAGATTTTAAATTTTGTTAGTATTTTGATACCAGAAAATGTTAATAGTGTTCACTCAACCTTTTTTTATTTTACCTTCTTTTTTTTTAGTAATTAACTTTTGTTACAGATGTTTCTTCCTTCTTTTGATTTGTGCCTCACGGGACTGTGCAAACAGTAAAATGTGTGACTCTAAGCTAACAGGGATTATCTGCTGTGATTACAAGGACAATTTAAATTGGGCTCGATCGGAACTGTTTTTAAGGACCTTTTTCTGTGTTCCGAATTCTCTCCGGGTTACAGATTGTAGTTGGAAGGAAAGGGGCATGAATGATCTATAGGGGACTTCTGATGTATTTTTCTTCTGTCTGAAAGCCATCTAGCAGGGAACTTCTGTAGCAAATGCTTTAACTTGAAGAAGTGACTAATAATGGGGCATTTCATGCCCTCTGGCAAGCCAGTGAGGGTGATGATTTGGGGCACATGTACCATTCAATGTGTGGATCATCACAAGGATGTTTGTGGAGGGTTACTGCCTGCTGCGTGGCACCATGAAGGGGCTCCCAACCATTGCTATCTAGAGCCTTGACATAGCAGAAGCACCATTTTTACTACAGTCAGTGTCAGCAAACCTTCATTAAGTACATACTATATGCAAAGTCTTGTCAGGCTTCTATAATATTCTCTGTAATTTGTTAATAGATTTATTTTTCAAAGTGGTCATCAATCATTAACTGACTACAGCTATACACAGGCAGTGTGCCGGGGATACCAAGATAAATCAGAGGTGTTCCCTGCCTTGCAGAGCTCAGAGTACAGTGTGAGAAAGAAAAAAATTACAAAGGGGTGTGAGAGTAGAGTTTCCTTGCAAAGAGCTCTGTGAGTGTAGATAAAGGAATGATTAATTCTCTCAGGAGGGATCAGAAGGGCTCACACAGGAGATGATATTTGAGCTATATCCTAAAGGATGGGTAGGATTTCAGCAGGCAGACAGAAGAGGGGGAAAGAGAATTCCAAGCAGAGGGAACAGCATGTGCAAAAGCTGATTAAAGCGTGGTGGACAGTTCTTTTTACCATCACTTGCGAATATAAGTTATACTAATATTGAGTTTGGATATTTCTACTCATGATTACACTGCCATTTTTAAATATAGGACATGATATTTTAAGGCAATGACAAGAAAAGGCCTGATAGATTTGAAAATTCTTATTAAGCTGTGATGCTTATCTAGTGTCTTGCTGAATGATGAGTCTCATATCTCTTTCCATTTATAAATTACTACTCTATAAAGGATCGGCTTACAAAGCAGAATTCCTGCCTGTGACTTAGGAATGGATGTTCACAGTTCTGCTCTCTGTCACCCCAGCCTCCTCTACTCTTAAGTATGTCACTGCCACTGGACCCTAATTGTGTTTATGAGAAGCAGGAAAAACTGCACTTGGTTTGAATTTTCAGTAACACAGATTTCTACTTGGAAGGCCTCTAGATAATTGAAATCCAAAAAAGTGCAATTTGAACAGGACAGTCCTCATGTTGACAGCATAGGGCTGGTGTCCTGGGAACTTTAGTGGCACTGGCTAATATGGATAGGTAGACCTCACATTTTAAATTTTACGGTAGAACCTAAACATGATTGATCAAACACTTTATATGGCAGTAATGAAGATATGAGTGGTCTGTGCTGAACGGCTTTCATAGCATAATGTGGTGCTGCCTATGGTTTTCTTCTTAAGAAAGAGAAGATAAATTTTTATCATTTTTATAAATTATGCAATAACCTTTAGGGCAGTAATCAATTTTTGCTTTGAAAATCACCAGAGGATAGATGACAGAAAATGCAGTTTGACATAAACCATTTGTAAATTACATGCAAGTTCACTTGTATTCCTTTCATTGAGTGTCTGACTCCAGTCTTTGGGGAAATTACCACCAGGGACTGTTGTTTCATATTTCGTATCAGAAATAAACTTCAGTTTGAAATCTCAGTATCTATGTCACTGACTCTTTTGGGCCTAATCTCTATAGCTACACCTTTCTAGAGGCCACGATAGCAGGCCACAGAATGTACTCTTCCAGCCCCTGCACTTCACTGGATAAAAATTCTTTTCACAAATAGTTATTGCGTGCCTCCTAGAGCCAGGCACACTGCTAGGTTCTAAGAATGCAGAAGTACATAAGAGCTACACGCTGTCCCCATAGCACCCTCCGCCTAGTGAAATTGCTGAAAATCTATTCTGGGTCATGGTTCTTTTTGAAAACTTGATTCTGACTGGCCATACATTACTTAAATATTAAGGTGGCAGCTTCTTGTTTCTCCAAAGAAAGGCAAGAACTTTTGTCTCTGATGAATGGAGTCTTGCAAAATCTAATGTAGGTTATTTTTCTGAACATTAACCTTTATCCTCTTTTGGTACCTGTAGCATGAAAAAAAGAATATAAGCTTTTTAGCCAAAGAGTCTGGGATTCTGATCGTCTAACTAGTAGTGAGACTTTGGATAATTTACCTGGTTTCATAAGGTCAGTTTTCTCGTCCCTAAAACAGTGATCGCCATATGCACTTTGCTGGATAGCTCTGATGATTGAATGAATCAATGTGTATAAAGCACCTCACACGAGGTGCGTGCTCCAATCAGTGTCAGTAAGTGAGAAAATGAGATTTTAAACCAGGGCTTTATGACTCAAAAACCTAGTCTCTGCTTCCTCACAAAGGCTGTGAAAATAATAGAGGATATTTAGGTCTCACCAAAACTCTGTGAGGGAGGTAAGCAACGAACGCCACAGCTGAAGAAACAAATGGATAGAAAAGGAGAAATATGCTAATTTGTTTAGAGACCCTTAGGACATCTGTGACAAAGCTGACACCAACTCCAGAGTCTCAGCATCCTTTTCTAGCTGTGAACAGTTAGCATCTACCTGTGCAGTTGCTGCCATTCCTTCTATAAGCATTTATTGACTACCACTGTGTGCCCAACTTGATTGTAGGTATTTCTGGTGATTTAAAAGACAAGATTCATGCCTTCTAGGAGAGAGCCTAGTGAGGAGACATAAGCTGTACCCAAGAAAAAATGAGTAAAAATGACACAGGACAGTGCATAACCAAAGACTAATACTGTAGCCAAAAGTAAGTGCATTCATTAACTTGAATTGCCATAACAAAATACCATAGGCTGTGGGGCTTAAACAACAGAAATGTCTTTTCTCACAGTTCTATATGCTAGAAGTCCAGGGTCAAGGTGCCAGCATGGTCAGTGTCTGGTGAAGGCCCTCTTCCTGACTAGTAGATGGCTGTCTCCTCTCTGGTTTCACATGGGACAGAGGGAGGGAGGGAGGGAGAGAGAGAGAGAGAGCTCTGGCATCTTTTTTAAGGGCATTAATCCTATCATGAGGACTCTAACTTCCTGGCTAATTATCTGCCAAAGACCCCCATCTCCAAATATAATACTAGGGGTTAAGGCTTCAACGTATGAATTGGAGGAGGGCGTAATTGCATCAATAGCACCAGTAAGTGTTGTGATCATGAGGGTGTGACTTCTCTTTTTTTAATTAAAAATTGTACTGACACTACTAACACTTTAAAATCCTAATATATAGGTGTAGTCGTTAAGGCTTTTTATTTTGGAAACAAGTTGTATATTGTTTTCTAGTCAACATAGTGTCACATCTGGTCTTTCCTAGACCATTGCAATAATCTCATTCACTCACTCACTCGTTCCTTCATTCAACAAGTAATGTGTGCTCACTCTGTGCCACACCCTCAGGAATCCAGTGGTTAAGAAAGTTGGCATGAATCCTGCCCTGAAGTGCTTACATTTTAGCTGGGGGACAACATTAAACAAATTACCAAATTAATTATTTAAATCCAACTAATGAAGTCTGCCAAATAGAAGTAGAGGAAGTTGAGAGCATATAACATGGAAAGTAGCCCTAACCTAGGGAAGCGTCAGGGAGACTTCAGGGGAATTAAAGGTAAGCTCTAAAGGCCAATTGTAGGCAACTTGTCAGAGAGCCTGGAAGAACAGCTCTCCTGGCAGAGGATGCACCCTGTGTGAGGGCCCCAGGTGAGAACAGAGCGGTGCCCCTTTGCAGAACTGAAGGAGAAACAGTGAGGTGGAGCTGGGAAATCTAGGCATAGCAGGTGAGGTTGGAAAGGTAGTCATGGAGCTAGAAATTACAGGATCTTGTCATTACTAGGCCATGGTGAGGACTTAGACTTATGAGCACCAAGTAACAGGCAGCTATTGAAGGGTTTTAAGCAAGGGAAGACCAAGATTAGATGAGTGTGTGTGTGTGTGTGTGTGTGTGTGTGTGTGTCTGCCATAACAAAATACCACAGGGGCTGGGTGGCTTAAACAACAGAACTTTATTTTCTTACAGTTCTGGGGGCTAGTTGTCCTAGAGCAAGGTCCATTAGGGTCAATTTCTGGCTCTCTTCCTGGCCTGCATGCAGCCACTTTCTGGCTGTGCCCTTACATGGCCTTCTCTCAGTAGTACATGCACACAGCGGGGCTAGTAAGCTCTGACGTCTCTTCTTCTAAGGACACTAATCCCGTGGGATCAGGGTCCTACCCTTATGACCTTATTTCATCCTAATTATTTTCTTATTCTATATACAATCACAATGGTGTTAGGGATTCAACATATGAATTTGAGGGGGACACCATTCAGTCCTTGTCAGAGTGTGTGTGTGTTGAATTACTCTAGCATTTGTGTAGACAACAGATTAGAGAGGTGCACTGAAGGAACTGGAGTGGCCAGTTAGGAAGCTGTTGTGGTAGTCTAGTCTAGATTCCAAATGCATTTTGGAAATAGAACCAACAAGACTTGCTGATGGATTAGATGTAGCGATGAGAGAGAGGGAAGGGATGTGGAGGACCTTAGAGTCCTTTCTTGGGCAACTAAGTGAATGGTTGATTGATAAAAGGAACGCTGGAGGAGGAGGTGTGGGTTGGGGTGGGGATATCAGTGCAGCTCAACTAGTCTTTCTTTCTCCAGTTTTTCCATCCATAATCTATCCTTCGGATAAGTCATTTTTGAGCAATGTAACTTTAATCATGTTATCTCCCTGCTTCAAACACACACACACACACACACACACACACACACACACACACCCCAATTTAAAAAACAGCAACACCTCCCAGAGCTTATAGATCCAAATTTCTTAGGAAAGCACACAGCATCATTGTAGATTGAACCCTAATCAATCTTTTCTTACTATACCTGCCCTTCCTTTGTCCCGAATCAAGATATTCCTTCTACCAGGAATGTGCTTTCTCTCACATGACTTCCTGATGAAATCCTACTATTCCTTCAAGCTCCAACTCCCATGTCATCTATCTATGAAGTCCTCCCTAGCCACCCCTCCCCTTCAGAGTTAATCACTTCCTTCTCTGAGATTCTATAGTATCTGACACACAGTTATCTGACACCTTATCATATTGCATTGTAATTCATTTACTCATATCCCCAACTAAACTAAATGCAAGGGCAAATACTGTGTCCAGTAGTTATCTCCATCTCCAGTTCCTGCACAGTGCCTAGAAACAAATTGTACTCCGTTATAATGATGATGATGATAACAAACATTCATAGAGTGATTACTATGTGTCCAGCACTGTTCAAAGTGCTTTAAATGCACTTACTCATCTGTATCCTCAACAGTTCTATTATCCCCATTTCACAGATGGCTTGCCCAAGTTGGCAGAATGAATAAGTGGCAGAGCCAGGATTCAGACCCAGACAGCCTGGCTCTGGAGTCTGAGCTCTTCACCACTGTACTGCACAGCCTCCCAGTACGTTTTTGTTCCTCAAATGATTGCCTATTGCTCTTCAGACTCTCTTTCCAGCAGAGCAGTATTCATCTCCTCCCACCCCACTATTTCCTTGTCTGTGATTTCTGCTTAAAGCCTAGGAGCTGCTTTCATGATGACTCCAGAGAACAGGAGGATTACTCTACCAAAAGCAGAGGCTACAGCAGAAAGAAAGCTATAGAAACACCCCTGTCCCTTGTATCCCTCCTTTTTCTCCTACTACCGTATTACTCAAGCACTGGATACATACTTCATTCTGCCTTAGGAAGAAGCCAAAAGGTTTCCCTCTTTCTTTCCAGTTTCATTTTTCTACCCTACTTGGCTGCCAGCTCCTCCCTGCTCAACCTTTTGTAGTCTAGGAACGAGGCTTAGCTAACGCCTGTGAACTCCAGTTCACACACAGGCTCAAATTGAATGTGTGCCTTTCAATGCCCCCAACTGGGCCTGTCTCATTTTGTTCCACCTGATGTTTTGTTTTTGAGGGGAAGCACAGTTTTGGGTTTTGATTCTCTCAAGAGAGCAGCCCCTCTCAGCTAGCTCAGCTCCAGAGGGGAGCCCTCACCACCACCCCTAGACTAAGATAGCAAATAGAGAAGCTGGCAGGTAGATTAACACTGCACAGTTGGGTTCATTCTCTACTTTGCATTTTCTTAGTATTTAGGAATTTGGTTTTATGCTGTTTTATCTAGATTTTAAGAATTTTGAGAAGTTTAAAGGCGATTTAAGGCAAATGCATGGCTGCTGGAATCAGATACACCCACCACTTACTAACTGTGTAACCCAGGGAAGTTCAAATTCCATCATCTGAAAAATGAAGCTAATGTGCTACTTACTTGATTGGGTACTTGTAAGTATTTAATGAGTCAACCCATGTGAAACACTTAGAATTATATCTGTACATAGTAAATGCTCGGTGAACATTAGCTGATAGTATTTTTAAGTATAGTATAGTAACAGAGGAAAAATATAACAAATACACATATTCCTACCATTCAGAATTGAAATCAGTTAAGATTTTTTCTTAGCTTTATGTCTTTCTTAAAAATAAATTATTATAGATAAATTTAATGTTCTGTGACCCTCATACCCAGTCCTATCCTGCTCCCAATTCCCTAAAGGCATCCATCATTATGAATTTGATGGATATATTTCCAGTTCATTTTCACAGTAATCAAAAACAAGATTTGGTTGGAGAGGGGGATGAGTGTTATTTATTTTAATTTACACAAATGGCACCATGATGTATATATCATCTTGCAACCTGCTTCTTTCATTTAATGTTGTTTTTGAGATCTATCCACTTAACTCTAGTTCAGTTCATTTAACTGCTCTATAGTATCTCTTTTTTCTAATTCTCACTCAAGGACATGTTAGTATTGATTTTGAGGGGCGGGGGGAGGGGGGGAGAGACAGAGAGAGCAGTCAGTTGCCTTTCATATGTGCCCTGACCAGGAATTGAACCCACAACATTTTGGTGAATGGGACGATGCTCCAGCCAACTGAGCCACCCAGCCAGAGCTATAGTATGTCTTTATATTGGATATTCTGTGTTTTACTTATCCATTTATATCTGTATGGATATTCGGATCAGTCCTGATTTTTTGCTACTGAATTCAGTCAATTGCAATGAACATTCTTGGATTTGTCTCCTTGGGCACATGTACAAATTTCTGTGAAGCACAGAGCTGCAAATGGAATTGCTGGGTCATCAGTTCTAGACATTGAAGACTGGCAGAGGCAACAGAGTACAGTGAGGAAGAGCATGGCCTGAGGTCCAATATATCTAGGCTCATATACAAGTTCTAATACTTCCGAAGCTGTGTGACTCTGAGCAATTCTTTGTGCCTCAATTTTCTTATCTGTAAAATGAGGAGAATAGTCCATACTTCTTAGGGTTTTTGTGTGCATTAAATGCAATTAGATATTTAAGGTGCTTTAGTGACTAAAATATGGTAAGCTATTACTGTTTTTTACTATAATTTATTATATAATTCTTCCTCAAATATGAGAATAGACCTTTTGTAAAGTATAGATATGTGAATAGGAAAAATGCTAGAAGAACATTAATCAAAATGTTAACTGGTGTTTGAAATATGAGTGATCTTTTTTTTGTTTTTAAAAATATTTTCCACATTTTCTACAAATGAAATATATTACTTTTGTAATTAGAAAACAAAATCACAGTAAATGCAATTTTTAGTGAAAAAGAATATAACAAAATTCAGGTTTTTAAAATTTCCCTTCTGCTGAGCAGGGACACTCTGGATGAGGTCTTAAGAAATAGCTTTTCTTTTGCACAGGAAAAAAAAAATTCAACAAAACGAAAAAGCAGTCTCCTGAATGGGAGAAGATATTTGCAAATAATACTTCTGATAAGGGATTAATTTCTAAAATCTAAAAAGAACTAATATATCTCAACAACAACAAAAACAACCTAATTAAAAAATGGGCAGAGGATCTGAAGAAACATTTTTCCAAAGAAGGCATACAGATGGCCAACTGGCACATGAAAAGATGTTCAACATCAATAATCATCAGGGAAATGCAAATTAAAACCACAATGAGCTATCACTTCACACTTGTTAGAATAGCTGTCCTCAACAAGATAAGAGATAAGTAAGTGTATGGAGAAGAGGTGCAGGAAAGGGCACCCTTATAAACTGTTGGTGGGATTGCAAATTTGTACAGACTCTATGGAAAACAGTATGAAGTTTCCTCAAAAAATTAAGAGTCGAACTACCAGCAATTCCTCCTCTGGGTATTTATCTGAGGATTATGAAAACACTAATTTGAAAAGATACATGTACCCCTATTTTCATAGCAGCATTATTAACAATAGCCCAGATATGGAAACAACCAAAATGTTTTTCGACAGATGAATGGATAAAGAAGAGGTGTACACATATACAATGGAATACTACTCAGCTATTAAAAAGATGAAATACTGTCATTTGTGACAACATGGATGGATCTTGATGGTATTATGCTAAGTGAAATAACTCAGATGGAAAAGGACAAAAACTATGTGATTTCACCCATATGTGGAATATAAAAGAAAGAAGTAAAAATGAACTAACAAAACAGAAGCAAACTCATAGATACAGACAACAGAATGGTGGTTACCAGAGTGGAAAGGGGCTGAAGGAGGGTAAAATGAGTAAAGGGGATCAAATATATGGTAACTGATGGAAACTAGACTTTTGGTGGTGAGCACACAATAGAGTATGCAGATATCGAATTATATTGTACACCTGAAATTTATATAATGTTATTAACTAAAGTTACCTCAGTGAAAATAATTAATTTAAAAAAAGAGTACTATGCAGCTGTAAGAAAGAAAGATCTCTTATCCTTTGAGACGACATGGAGGGACCTGGAAAGTATTATCCTAAGCGAAACAAGCCAAGCAGAGAAAGACAAATACCACACGATCTCACTTATTTGTGAAATATAATGAACATAACAGTCTGAGGAACAGGATAGACCCAGAGATGTGGAAGTAGGGTACAGACTGACAACCCTCAGAAGAGGGGGTGGGGGGTGAGGGAAGAGATAAACCACAGAACTTATATGCATGTACGCATAACCAATGGACATGGACAACAAAGCTAGAGACGGGGTGGGAGGGGATGGGAAGGAGGGTGTCAAAGGGGAAAAAAGGAGAAACATCTGTAACAAAAATAAAATAATAATAAAAAATAATACAAACAAAAAGAAATACCTTTATAAAAGTTTAGAAACAAATTAAATGCTTACCAGTAGATAATTGGTTCAATATAGTGCATTGTGAAAGGATCTCCAATATAATATGGTTAAATTAAAAGGATACATACAGGGCACTGTGTAAAGCATGTTTTTTTTTTAATCAAAAATGGGTGTTGGATTTTGTCGAATGCTTTTTCTGTGTCCATTGATATTATCATATCATTTTTATCTTTCAATTTGTTTACGTGATGTGTGACATTACTTGATTTGCAGATATTGTACCAACCTTGCATCCTTGGAATAAATCCCACTTGATCGTGGTGTATGATTTTTTAATATATTGCTGGATCCGGTTTGCTAATATTTTGTTGAGGATTTTAGTATCTCTGTTCATCAGGAACATGGGCCTATAACTTTCTTTTTTTGACAGGTCTTTATCTGGTTTTGGAATTAGGATAATACTGGCCTCATAAAATGAGGCTGGGAGTCTTCCCTCCTCTTGAATTTTTTGGAATAGTTGAGAAGTACAGGTGTTAGTTCTTTGAATGTTTGGTAAAATTCACCTGTGAAGCCATCCAGTCCAGGACTTTTCTTTGTTAGGAGTTCTTATTACTGCTTCAATTTCACTAGTTGTAATGTGTCTATTTGGATCCTCTGATTCTTCCCAATTGAGTTTTTGAAGATTATATGTTTCTCAGAATTTATCTATTTTGTCCAGATTTTCTAATTTGTTGGCATATAGTGGTTCATAATATTTTCTTACAATCCTTTATATTTCTTTGGTGTCAGTTGTTACTTCTCTTTCATTTCTGATTTTATTTTTTTGGGTCCTCTCTTTTTTTTTCTTTATGAATATTGTTAAAGGTTTGTCAGTCTTGTTTATCTTTTCAAAGAACAAACTCTTGGTTTTATTGATCTTTTGTATAATTTTTTAGACTTTATTTCATATATTTCTGTTCTGATCTGTATTATTTCCTTCTTTCTACTCTTTCCTTGTTGTACTTTTTCAAGTACCTTGAAGTGTAAACTTAGATTTTTTGAGATTTTCTCATTTCTTGAGGTAAGCTATGAATTTCCCTCTTATGACTGCTTTTCCTGTGTACCATAAATTTTGAGTTGTTGGGTTCTCATTTTCATTTGTTTCAAGGTATCTTGATTTCTTCATTGATCTTATTGTTAACCCATTCATTGTTTAGTAACATGTTATTCAGTGTCCGTGTTTTTGTGTGTTTTTCATGTTTTATTCTTGTGATTGTATTCTAGTTTCATGCTATTACAGTCAGAGAAGATGCCTGATATGATTTTAATCTTCTTAAATTTATTGAAATTTGTTTTGTGTTCTAACATGTGGTCTATCCTAGAAAATGTTCCATGTGTGCTTAAAAAGAATGTATATTCTGCTGCTTTGAAGTGAAATGCTCTGAAGATATCATTTAAATCCATCTGAGCTATTGTGTCACTTAAGCCCTTCATTTTCTTTTTCTTTTTTTATCCTCACCCGAGGACATTTTTCCATTTTTTTGTTCAGATAGAGTGGGAGGGAGAGAGAGAGAGAGAGAGAGAGAGAGAGAGAGAGAGAGAGAGAGAGAGAGAAACATCAACGTGAAAGGGACACATCGAGTGGCTGCTACCCGCACGGCTGCAACCAGGGCCAGGGACAAACTGCAACTGAGGTACATGCCCTTAGCGGGAACCGAACCTGGGTCTCTCTGGACTACAGGCCGAAGGCCCTTCATTTTCTCTATGAAAGATCTATCCATTGATTTCAATGGTGTGTTAAAATGCCCCACTGTGACTGTATTACTGTCAACCTCTCACTTTATGTCCATCAAGATTTGCTTTACATATTTAGATGCTCCTATGTTAGATGCATAAATGTTAACAATGGTTGTGTCCTCTTGTGGGATTGCTCCCTTTATCATTATGTAGTGTCTTTTTTGTCTCTATTATAGCCTTTGTTTTAAAGTCTATTTTGTCAGATATAAGTATTGCTACTCCAGCTTTTTTTCCTTTCCATTTGCATGAAATATATTTTTGCATCACTTTACTGTTAGGCTGTGTGTATCTTTTGTTCTGAGGTGGGTCTCTCATAGACATCATATATATGGGTCTTATATTATAATCCATTCAGTTACCCTATGTCTTTTGATTGGATCATTTAAGCCATTTACGTTTATAGTGATTATTGATAGGTGTGTATTTATTGCCATTTTATTTTTTAACTATGTTCCTCCTCCTCTTCCTCCTCCTCCTCCTCCTCCTCCTCCTCCTCCTCCTCCTCCTCCTCCTCCTTCCTCCTCAAGCAAGCCCTTTAATATTTCTTATAATACTGATTTGGTGGTAGCATACTCCTTCAGCTTATTCTGTCTGGGAAGCTCTTTATTTCTCCTTTAATTGTAAGAGATAGCCTTGATGGATAAAATAGATTTGGTTGTAGGTACTGGATTTTCATCACTTTGAATATTTCATGGCAATCCCTTCTGGCCTGAAATGTTTCTGTTGAGAAATCAGCTGGCAGTTTTATGGGGGCTCCCTCATAGGTAACTAACTGTCTTTCTCTTGTGGCTTTTAAGATTCTCTTTTTGTCTTTAAGCTTCGCCATTTAATTATGAAGTTTCTTGATATGGGCCTCTTAGGGTTCATTGTGTTTGGGACTCTGTGCTTCCTGGGCTTGTTTGTCTTTTTCCTTCACCAGGTTATGAAAGTTTTCAGTCATAATTTCTTCAAATAGGTTCTCAATCCCTTGCTCTATTTCTTCCTTTTCTGGTACCCCTGTGATGCAGATATTGTTATGCTTTATGTTGTCCCAAAGGTCCTTTAAACTGTCCTCTTTTTAAAAGTCCTTTTTTGTTTCTGCTGCTCTAATTGGGTATTTTTTCTACCTTGTTTTCCAAATCACTGATTCAATCCTCTGCTTCATCATACCTACTGTTTATTCCTTCCAGTGTATTCTTAATTTCAGATATTGTATTCTCCATTTCTAGCTCTTCAATTCTTCATTTATGACTCTTGAAAGAGTCATAAAAATACTGGTAAGGGAACGAGATGTCTAGGGCATTGCAGAGTTTCGTTCTTTCACTAAATATCCTTTCCTGCCTTTCAAATTTTGTAATATATGCATGTTTTACTTTCTTAGATTTTTAAAATAAAATCTTTTAGCCCTGGCCAGTTTGGCTCAGCAGTTAGAGCATTGTCCTGTGGTCCAGAGAGACCCGGGTTCAGTTCCTGATAAGGGTGTGTACCTCGGTTGCAGTTTGTTCCCAGCCCTGGTTGGGTCTCATGGGTGGTAACCACTGGATGTGTCCCTATCACATCGACGTTTCTCTCTCTCTCTCTCTCTCTCTCTCTCTCTCTCTCTCTCTCTCTCTCTCTCTCTCCCTCTCTCTCTCTGTCTCTCCCTCCTTCCCTCCCTCCCTCTCATTCTATCTGAACAAAAAATGGGAAAAAAATATCCTCAGGTGAGGATAAAAAAATAATAAAATGAAATATTTTAAAGTAGCTTATGCTGGAGTTTAATGTTGTTGTTGTTGTTTTTAAAGTTATTGTCAATGTCTCCTCCACTGCCTTAATTTTGCTTCCAAAGTTAGGGGGGAAAGACTAGAGCAAGGCTCTAACTTGCCCTGGCATCTGGCTCGAGAACCTGTACTCACACCAGCTATGCTGCTGCTCACCCCCAATGCATAAATGATTCAAAGTAAACCAAGAACAGAGGGTGGAAAGTGGTTCTAGGAGAGTAGAGGAGTGGGTGCAAGTGTGCATTTGTCTGTGTGCAACTACAAACAATATGTGTAAAGTGTGAGGTAGAAATCATAAGAGATGTAATTTGAGAGGTCTGTTGGGGCCAGACTATGGAGCCAATATTTTATGAGTCGTGCAGAGTAGCTTACACTCTCCTATCCAAGATGTGGTGTCACTAAAGGGTTTATAGTAAAGGAATGAAAAGATTTGATTTGCATTTTTGAGAGTTTATGAGGCTGCTGTAAGAAGGATGAGTTTGAGAGAGTGACTCAGAGGCTGTTAAGAGATGAAGGCCCAAATTAAAAGTGTGAGCTGGAATTTGAACCCAGGCCTGCCTGACTCCAAAGATCAAATATCATATCTCCATACAATACACTGGCTGAAGAAATGAATGACTGAATTCTGTTTTATAAGCTTTTTGCACACTAACACTAGAAGTGTTACCAGTGTCTTCATTTACATTGAAACAAAAAGGAAAAGACCACCTCCTAGAAAATCCTGTGGATTCATGAAAGCAATTCTTTTAAAGGAATAAACCTCAAAATATATGCTGTCACCTTTCTAGTCTAACTATTTTCACTAATTACTCTTGCTTACAACATCATGGGGAAAGAGGAAGTTTGCATCCTTCCTTGTTATTTAAATATTTTGTTTTACTATTATTATAAATTGTCTAGTATATTTTATACTTCAGGTATTGAAACTTTTAAATTAGAAGTACTTCATCCATGAATTTCTTTTTTTTTTTTAAAAAAAGGAATGTGAATAACACTAACATTGTCATTAACATGTTTTAATCTTTGATTATTCAAAAGGCAATTAGTGAACTTGGGGTGTCTCAGGGTCAATGTTAAGAACATCATTATCATATGCTCCTAATAAAAAGGGCAGGGTTTATTTATGTTGTATCTACCCCCAGAGCCTAGTACATAGCAGACTTTCAATTAATGAGTTGGATCCATGACTGAATGGTAGAGGACTTAGAGCAGTAAACAGGATAGACCCTTCTGATGCTATAGCTTTTCTAGTACCAGCTTCCATGCCTTTTTACTAACTTATTGTTCATTTATTTATATTTGATTCTTTCTATTATAAAAAGAATACAGAATAACAAGGCTGAGAAGATTGATCTATAGGAGCTTTTTGGGGGAAAGAGGAAAGAAAACGTTTAATGACCCTTAATCTTTTGGAAACAGCTTTATCAAGATATAATTCTCATAATATATAATTCATCCATTTATTTATTTATTTATTTTTTATTAAAACATTTTTTTCTTTATTGATTTTAGAGAGAGAGGAAGGGAGGGGGAGAGAGAGATAGAAACATCAATGAGGGAGAACATCAATTGGCCACCTCCTGCATGCCCCCACTGGGGATTTGGCCCACAACCTGGGCATGTGCCCTGACCGGGAATCAAACCGGTGACCTCCTGGGGCATGGGTCAACACTGAACCACTGAGTCACACTGGCTGAGGTACAATTCATCCATTTCAAGTGTGCAACTCGCCCTGGTCGGTTGCTCAGTGGTTAGAGCATCAGCCTGCAGACCAATGGGTCATGAGTTTGATTCTGGTCAAGGGCATGTACCTTGGTTGTGGTTCGTCCGGCCCTGGTCAGGGTCATGCGGGAGGCAGCCAGTCTATGTGTCCCTCTCATGTCGATGTTTCTCTCTCTCTCCCTCCCACTTTATCTGAAGATAAATGGAGAAATGTCCTCAGGTGAGGATATAAAAAATAAAATAAAAATAAAGTGTGCAACTCAGTGATATTTAGTATGTTCACAAAATTGTGCAATCATTACCACTATCTAATTCCAGAACATTTTTGTACCCCAAAAGAAATCACATGCCCACTAGCAGTCAATCTCACTCATCTCTCCCCAACCTTAGTGACAACTAAACTACTTTCTGTATGTATAGATTTGCCTATTCTGGACATTTCATATGAATGGAATTCTACAATATATGGTCTTTTCTCACTGGCTTCTTTTATTTAGCATAATATTTTCAAGGGTCATCACATTGTAGCATCTATCAGTACCTTCTTTCTTTTTATAGGAGCTTTCTGAGCCAATGATTTGTGGTTTAGGTTATCACAGCATTTCCTACATTTTAGACCACTAAAAAAATTCACCTAAAACTGAAGAGAAGCCAGAATGAATACAACCCAGAATGAATGAAATTACGTCCATCCTCATCTTTGGCATTGGCACAGTTGTACCAGAGCCAAAGATCTGTCTTAATAGGATGGCAGGCCCAAGGTACTCGGAAAGGCTCATGGGTGCCGGTAGGATGAAGCAAGCACCTCATAGTTTGTGTTTCTGGCTTGGGCAGAGCTTGGGTGCAATTCCTCATCTTCAGACATCTGAGAAAAGTATGTCGGGGATCTCTTGGTTCCATTTGTTCTGTTTGCCAGTGGGCAGAGTACACTGCACTGTGCAGACAGGTTAGACAGTTTATTGTAGGCTGATGAAAGCAGATTAAAAAACCATCAGCTTGGTGGGAAACTAGCTCAGAATCCAATCCAAATGTCAGATGAAATATTTACACAGCCAGGAGATAAACCAAGGGAAACAGTGTGCCCTTTGTGTGTGCCTGTGAGTGTGCAGGCACACACAGAGCTGCTGACCATTTGTCAACTTCCAAGATTTATTCTGCTGCTTCTGGCAAGGGACAGCCTAATGATTTAATAGCTTGTCAACACCTACACAGAGAAACAAGGACTGGCACTTCCTCGTTTTTTATTTTCTTTGCTTTAAATAGGAATTCCTATTCTAAGTCATTGGAACCTGGAAATCAGACTGTCAGGTTTCTCTTGACTTGAGTGCACAGTTCCTGAATTTGAGCATGATGAATGTTATAACTTTCCTGTTATACAAACACAGGGTTGCTACCCTTTCAGAAGAACCCTTTGAGTTCATGTCCTAAAGCCTGAGTGTTTGCTTCAGACCGTTGCTGTGAGCCAATTTCAAATGGAGTGAAACTGTTTTGTTTCTGTCCCATGAACCTCTTGAGTTGAATGCCTGTTTGATCAATCCAGTGCCTAGTTGCCACATTTACATTTGAGATGGAAAAGTTATTTAGAGGATTTAATGGGCAAGAAGACTGGACTTCTTGTGCAGAGTATTATTCTCCAGGCATCTTTTGGTCACTGAAAGCAGTGACCACGTCCTCTTCAGCTCAGCAAACCTACAGGGCCGAGTACAGCGTCTGACACACAGTCACCTTCCTTGTCTGACTCCCAGACAATTCAACCATGATCTAGTGATTAGAATGACAACTTAACCAAAGGGTTACATTTTATATTAGTATAATACTTACGGTACACTGAGCCTTTATCCCAAAGAGAGGTAGAATAGTGAAGTGGTATAGAGCTTTACTTATCAAACTTCAATATGCATGTTATATTAGCTAGAGCTTGTTAAATGCTAATACTGATTCTGTCAGTCCAATTGGAGCCTGAGATTGTGCCTTTCTTGCCAGTCCAGGTATCACACTTTGAGTAGCAAGGATCTAGAGCTATGTTGTCCAATATGAGAGCCACTAGCACTTTAAATTTGGCTAGTCCAAATGAGATGTGTTATAACTGTAAGACACACATCAGAATTCAAAGACTTAGTAAGAAAAGGTAAAATATCTCATCGATAATTTTATATTGATTATATATTGAAATGATATTTTGAATAATTGAGTTAAAATACAGGGGTGGGCAACAGTAGGTTTACAGTTACAATACAAATAAATAATACAATAATTAAAAATAATAATGCAAAAATAAACTCTGTGTTTCACGTTCTCCCAAACTGTAAACCTACTTTTGCCCACCCCTGAAAAATCCTAAAATTAATTTCACCTGTTACTTTTTACTTTTTAAACTATCTTCCCTATGCTGTACTTCATATCCTCATGAGTATGTTGGAACTACCAATTTGTATTCTCAATCTCTTCACCTTTTTCACTCAGTTTCACACACACACACAACCACACACACACGCACACATGCACACACGCACACACTCCCTGCCAAAACATTCGCCTCTCATCTGGAAACTACCCATCTGTTTTCTGTATCTATGGGTTTCTGTTTTGTTTGTTCATTAATTTTGTTTCATAGATTCCACATATAAATAAAATCATACAGTATTTGTCTTTCTCTGTCTAACTTCTTTCACTTAGCATAATACCCTCTAGGTCCATCCATGTTGTTGCAGAGGGTAAAATTTCCTTCATTTTTGTGGCTGAGTAGTATTTCATTGTATAAATGTACCACAGGTTTTTTATCCACTCATCTACTAATGGACACTTAGATTGCTTCCATATATTGGCATTGCAAATAATTCGGCAATGAACATAGGGGTGCATGTATCTTTTCAAATTTGTGTTTTAGATTTCTTTGGATAAATATCCAGAAGTAGATTCGCTGGGTCCATTTTTAATTTTTTGAGGAAACTCCATACTGCTTTCCACAGTGGCTGCACCGATCTGCATTCCCACCAACAGTGCACAAGGGTTCCCTTTTCTCTGCATCCTCGCGCATACCTTTTGTTCATTGATTTATTGATGATAGCCATTCTTACAGGTGTAAGGTGATACCTCATTGTGAATTTAATTTACATTTCTCTGGCCATTGGTGACTTTGAGCTTCTTTTCATATGTCTGTTGGCAATCTATATGTACTCTTTGGAGAAATAACAGTTCAGGTCCTCTGCCCATTTGTAAATTGGATTGTTTGTTTTTTTGGTGTTTAGTTGTATGCATTCCTTACATTTGTATATTAACCTCTTATCCAATGTATCATTGAAAAATATCTTCTCAGATTTGATTGGTTGTCTTTTCTTTGGTTGATGATTTCCTTTCCTGTGCAAAACCTTTTTAGTTTGATGTAGTTTTTTAATTCTTTCTTTTGTTTTTCTTGCCCTAGATGATATATCAGAAAAAAATATTGCTAAGAGAAATACCAGATATTTTACCGCCTATGGTTTTTTTTCTTTATTGATTTTAGAGAGAGCTGAAGGGACAGGGAGAGAGATAGAAATATTGATGAGAGAGAACATCGATTGGCTGCCTCCTGCATGCCCTCCACTGGGGATTGGGCCCACAATCCAGGCATGTGCCCTGACCGGGAATCAAACTGGTGACTTCCCAGGGCATGGGTCTATGGTCAACCACTGAGCCGCACCGGCTGGGCCTGCCTATGTTTTTTTATCTAGAAGTTTTATGTTTTCAAGTCTTACATTTAAGTCTTTAATCCATTTTGAGTTTATTCTTGTGTATTGTGTAAGAAGGTATTTGAGTTTATTTTTTTTAATCTGTCCAGTTTTCACAACATCATTTATTGAATAGACTGTCTTTACCTCTTTTTGTATTCTTGCCTTTTTATCATAAATTAATAGACCATATAGGTGTGGGTTTATTTCTGGGCTCTCTATTCTGCTCCATTGATCTATGTGTCTGTTTTTATGCCAGTACCATGCTGTTTTGATTACTATGGTCTTGTGGTATAGTTTGATATCAGGTAGTGTGATATCTCCAACTTTGTTCTTTGTTCTCAAGAACTGCTGTGACTAATCAGGATATTTTGTGGTTCCATATAAATTTTAGAATTGTTTTTTCTAGTTCTCTGAAAAATGCCATTGTTTATTTAATAGGGATTGCATTAACTCTATAGCTTGTTTGCATAGTATGAACATTTTAAGGATGTTAATTCTTCCTATCCAAGAGCACAGTATATTCTTCCATTTATATGTATCTTCTTAAATATTTTTTAATCTTATAATTTTTCAAGTACGGGACATTTACCTCCTTAGTTACAGTTATTCATAGGTATTCATTTTTTATGCAATTGTAAATGGGATTGTTTTCTCTCTCTCTTTTTTTTTTTTAGTTTGTTTTTGTAACAGATGTTTCTCCTTTTTCCCCCATTAACACCCCATCCCCAGCTTTGTTGTCTATGGCCATTGGTTATGCATACATGCATATAAGTTCTGTGGTTTATCTCTCCCTCACCACCCCCTCTTCTGAGGGTTGTCAGTCTGTACCCTACTTTCACGTCTCTGGGACTTCCCTGTTCCTCAGACTGTTATGTTCACTATATTCCACAAATAAGTGAGATCATGTGATAGTTGTCTTTCTATGTTTGGCTTGTTTCACTTAGGATAATCCTCTCCAGGTCCCTCCATATTGTCTCAAAGGATAAGAGATCTTTCTTTCTTACAGCTGCATAGTACTCCATTGTGTATATGTACCACTGCTTTTTTTTTTTTTAATTTTATTTTTGTTACAGATGTTTCTCCTTTTTTACCCATTGACACCCTCCTCCCCATCCCCCCCGCCCCGTCTCCGGATTTGTTGTTCATGTCCATTGGTTATGCATACATGCATATAAGTTCTGTGGTTTATCTCTTCCCACCCCCCACCACCCCCTCTTCTGAAGGTTGTCAGTCTGTACCCTACTTCCGTGTTTCTGGGTCTACCCTATTTCTCAGACTGTTATATTCATTATATTTGATATATAACTGAGATCATGTGGTATTTGTTTTTCTGCTTGGCTTGTTTCACTTAGGATAATACTTTCCAGGTCCCTCCATGTCGTCTCAAAGGATAAGAGATCTTTCTTTCTTACAGCTGCATAGTACTTTATTGTGTATATGTACCACGGCTTTTTTATCCATTCGTCTACTGATGGACACTTGGGCTGTTTTCAGTTCTTAGTGATTGTAAATAATGCTGCTACGAACAGGGGGGTACATATATTCTTTCTGATTGGTGTTTCAGGCTTCTTAGGGTATATTCTTAGAAGCAGGATCACTGGGTCAAATGTCAGTTCAATTTTTAATTTTTTGAGGTAACACCATACTGTTTTCCATAGTGGCTGCACCAGCCTGCATTCCCACCAGCAGTGCACTAGAGTCCCCTTTTCTCCACACCCTCGCCAACACTTGTTTGATGATTTGTTGATGGCGGCCATTCTGACAGGTGTGAGGTGATACCTCATTGTTGTTTTAATTTGCATCTCTCTGATGATTAGTAATGTTGAGCATTTCTTCATATGTCTCTTGGCCATTTGTATGTACTGTTTGGAGAGGTGTCTATCCAGGTCCTCTGCCCATTTTTTAATTGTGTTCCTTGTCTTCCTTTTGTTGAGTTGTATGAGTACTCTATATATTTTGGAAATTGACCCCTTATCTGATGTATCATTGGCAATGATGTTCTCCCATACAGTGGGTTGCCTTTCCATTTTGATGGTTGTTTCTTTTGCTGTGCAGAAGCTTTTTAGTTTGATGTAGTCTCATGTGTTCATTTTTTCCTTTGTTTCTGTTGCCTTAAGTGATGTATCAGTAAAAATTCTGCTGCATATGATGTCCAAAATTTTGTTGCCTACATTTTCTTCTAGAATTTTTATGTATTCATGGGTCACATTTAAGTCTTTTATCCATTTTGAGTTTATTCTTGTGTATGGTGTAAGTTGATGGTCTAGTTTCATTTTTTTGCATGTAGCTGTCCAATTTTCCCAAGACCATTTATTAAAGAGGCTGTCCTTACTCCACTGTATGCTCTTGCCCTCTTTGTCAAATATTGAGCATATTGCCTTGGGTCCATTTCTGGCTTCTCTATTCTGTTCCACTGATCTATATGCCTGTTCTTGTGCCAATACTAGGCAGTTTTGATTACAGTCGCTTTGTAATATAACCTGATATCTGGTATTGTGATCCCACCTACTTTGTCCTTCTTTTTCAAAATTGCTGTGGCTATCTGGGGTCTTTTTTGGTTCCATAAGAACTTTTGAAGTATTTGTTATAGTTCTGTGAAATATGTCGTTGGTGTTTTAATGGGGATTGCATTGAATCTATAGATTGCTTTGGGTAGTATGGACATTTTAATGATGTTAATTCTTCCAATCCATGAACAAGGTATGTGCTTCCACTTTTTTATATCTTCCTCTATTTCTTTTTTCAATGTCCTGTAGTTTTCTGCAAATAGGTCCTTTACTTTTTTGATTAAGTTTATTCCTAGGTATCTTAATTTTTTTGCCGCGATGGTAAATGGGATTGTTTTTTCAGTTTTTCTTTCTTTGAGTTCATCATTGGTGTATAAGAATGACATCAATTTCTTGATGTTAATTTTGTATCTTGCTACTTTGCCAAATTCATTGATTAAGTCTAGTAGATTTTTGATGGAGTCTTTAGGGTTTTCTATGTATAATATTATGTCATCTGCAAATAATGACAGTTTCACTTCCTCTTTTCCAATTTGGACCCCTTTTATTTTTTCTTTATGTCTGATTGCTGTGGCTAAGACTTTCAGTACAATGTTAAATAAGAGTGGTGAAAGTAGACATCCCTGTCTTGTTCCTGTTCTTCAGGGAAATGCTTTTAGTTTCTGCCAATTGAGTATGATGTTGGCTGTAGGTCTTTCATATATGGCCTTTATTATGTTGAGATATGATCCCACTATTCCCACTTTGCTGAGAGTTTTTACCAGAAATGGGTGCTGGATTTTGTCGAATGCTTTTTCTGTGTCTATTGATATGATCATGTGGTTTTTATTCTTCATTTTGTTTATGTGGTGTATCACATTTATTGATTTGCGAATATTGTACCAGCCTTGCATCCCTGGGATGAATCCCACTTGGTCATGGTGAGTAATTTTTTTGATGCATTGCTGGATCCGATTTGCTAGTATTTTGTTCAGGATTTTGGCGTCTATGTTCATCAGGGATATTGGCCTTTAGTTTTTTTTCTTTGTAGTGTCTTTTTCTGGTTTTGTAATTAGAATTATGCTGGCCTCATAAAATTAGTTTGGAAGTCTTCCTTCTTCTTGAATGTTTTGAAATAGTTTGAGGAGAATGGGTGTTAGTTGTTTTTTCAATGTTCGGTAAAACTCCCCCATGAAGCCATCTGGGCCTGGGCTTTTGTTTGCTGGGAGAGTCTTGATTACATCTTCAATTTACTTAGTTGTTATTGGTCTGTTCAAGTTTTCTATCTCTTCCAGGTCCAGTTTTGGGAGACTGTGTGTTTCTAGAAATTTTTCTATTTCGCTTAGATTGTCGACTTTGTTGCCATATAATTGTTCATAGTAGCTGTTAATGATCTTTTGTATTTCTGTGATGTCCGTTGTTACTTCTCTTTCATTTCTGATTTTGTGCATTTGTGTTCTCTTTGTTTCTAGGTGAGTCTAGCTAAGGGTCCATCAATCTTGTATATCTTTTCGAAAAACCAGCTCTTTGTTTCATTGATCCTTTAAATTGTTTTTTGGTCTCTATGTTATTTATTCCTGCTCTGATCTTTACTATTTCCTTCCTTCTACTTGCTCTGGGGTTTTCTTGTTGTTTGCTTTCTAATTCTTTAAGTTGTGAGGTTAGACAGTCAATTAGAAATTTTTCTTGTTTTTTGAGGTAGGCCTGTAGTGCTATGACCTTCCCTCTCAGAACTACTTTTGCTGCATCCCATAGATTTTGTATTGTTGTGTGTTCATTTTCATTAGTTTCCTGGAATTTTTAAATTTCTTCCTTGGTCTGCTCAGTAACCCATTCATTGTTTAATAACATGCTATTTAGCCTCCATGTGTTCAAATGTCTTTGCATGTTTTTGTTGTAATTGATTTCTAGTTTCATGCCATTGTGATCTGAGAAGATGCTTGATATGATTTCAATCTTCTTGAACTTGTGGAGATTTAGTTTGTGTCCTATCATGTGGTCTATCTTTGAGAATGTCCCACGTGCACTTGAGAAGAATGTGAATTCTATATTTTGGGGGTGTGATTCTCTGTAGATATCTATTAAATCCATTTGGTCTAGTGCTTCATTTAGAGTCTCTGTTTCCTTGCTAAATTTTTGTCTAGAGGATCTATCCAGTGGTGTCAACAGGGTGTTGAAGTCTCCTGCTATGATTGTATTGCTGTCAATTTCTCCTTGGAAGTCCTCCAGATGATTTTTAATATATTTTGGTGCTCCTATATTGGGTGCATATGTTTATCAAGCTTCTATCTTCCTGTTGGATAGATCCTTTCAATATTATGTAGTGGCCTTTGTTGTCTCTAGTTATGGTCTTCATTTTGAAATCTATTTTATCAGATATGAGTATTGCTACCCCAGCTTTTATTTACTTTTTGTTTGTTTGGAAAATTTTTTTCTATCTTTTCAGTATCAACCTATGTGAGTCCTTTGTTGTGAGGTGGGTCTCTTGTAAACAAGATATAGATGAGTCATGCTTTCTTATCCAATCAGTTACTCTGTGTCTTTTTATTGGAGCATTCAGTCCATTTACATTTAAGGTGATTATTGATATGTACTTATTTATTGCCATTTTTGTTTAGTTTGGTTATATTTTTCTTTCTATTTCTTCTACTAATTACAGCAGTCCTTTTAACATTTCTTGCAGTGCTGGTTTGGTGCTAATGTATTTTCTTAGCCTTTTATTGTCTGGGAAGGTCTTCATTTGACCTTCTATTTTGAATGACAGCCTTGCTGGGTAGAGTAGTCTTGGATTCAGATCCTTATTTTTCATGACCTTGATTACTTCATGCCATTCCCTTCTGGCCTGTAGTGTTTCTTGTGAGAAGTCAGCTGGGAGCCTTATGGGGTTTCCTTTGTAGGTAACCTGTTGATTATCTCTTCCTGCTTTTAGGATTCTCTCTTGGTCTTTAATTTTTGGCATTTTAATTACTATGTGTCTTCGTGTGGGCCTGTTTGGGTTCTTCTTACTTGGGGCTCTCTGTGCTTCTTGAACTTGAATGCCTTCTTCCTTCACCAAATTAGGGAAGTTTTCTGCCACTATTTCTTTGAATATATTCTCTAACCCTTGCTCATTTTCTTCTTCTTCGGGGACTCCTATGATGCGAATATTATTACGTTTCCAGTTGTCCCACAGTTCTCTTATGCTGTCTTCCTGTTTTTTAATCATTTTTTCCTTTTGGTTTTCTGATTGGTTGATTTTTTTCTACCCTGTGTTCTAATTCACTGATCTGGTCCTCAGCTTCCTCTACTCTGCTCTTTAGACCTTCCAATGTGTTCCTTATTTCTGATATGTCACTCTTGATCTCTTCTTGGTGGTTTTTAATTTCCAGTTGGTTTATTTTCAGCATCTCTATGTCCTTACTCATGCTGTTTAGCTTCCTCAAGATCATGGCTCTGAATTCTAGCTCTGTTAATTTGTCTAACTGCTCCACATTGATATCATCTTTGGTGGAGGTCTCTTGTTCTTTCATTTGGCTTCTATTTCTGTGTTTCACCATTTTGGCTATCACTGTGGGCTTTGGAGCCTGCCAAGTTTTCCCTGTGGGTGTTGGTGTTCTGCTTTTTGTGGTTCCCTCTCCTGGGTTTAGATGAGCGAGGGAGGCCCACGTTAAACACCACTGTCAAGTGTTACTTTCCTGGTTAGAGTTGCTAGCCCAGGAATTGTACTGTTATCCTCTAGCTTTTTTCCTGGAGGCTAGCAGTCCAGGTTAGTTGAAGAGTTTTGGGTTGTTAGTTGATTGAAAAACTTCCTCAGGTGCTCAGCAGCATAAGGGGATTTCCCGAGGGTGGGGCAAATGCTGGTTGTTAGTAAGGATCAATTTGCATTTCAATGGCCACAGGGTGGGGTTGAATCTCCGAGGGAGGGGCCACTGCCTCTCCCCAGAGCCCTGGGAAGGAGCAATATGGCCACCCTCCTCCCTGGCTGCAACTCAGCAAAAGCTCTGAGCGCCCTCCAAAACCCGAGTGTCCCCACACAGTTCCAGTCCAGTCTGCCCTCCCTCTGCCAGAGCCCAAGGTGAGTGGCTGTGGCTATTTTAGCCTCTGTCCCACAGCTTTTTTATCCATTCCTCTACAGATGGACATTTGGGCTGTTTCCAGATCTTAGCTATTGTAAATAGTGCTGCCATGAACATGGGGGCACAAATATTCTTTTTGATTGGTGTTTCAGGCTTCTTAGGATATATTCCTAGAAGTGGGATCACTGGGTCAAATGGAAGTTTGATTTTTAACTTTTTGAGGAAACTCCATAGTGTTTTCCATAGTGGCTGCACCAGTCTGCATTCCCACCAGCAGTGTGTGTACTAGAGTCCCCTTTTCTCCACACCCTCACCAGCACTTGTTGTTTGAAGATTTGTTGATGGCAGCCATTTTGACAGGTGTGAGGTGATACCTCATTGTTGTTTTAATTTGCATCTCTCTGATGATAAGTGATGTTGAGCATTTCTTCATATGCCTCTTGGCCATTTGTATGTCCTGTTTGGAGAGGTGTCTATTTACTTCCTCTGCCCGTTTTTTAATTGGGTTCTTTGTCTTCCTTTTGTTGAGTTGTATGAGTACTCTATATATTTTGGAAATTGACCCCTTATCTGATGTATCATTGGCAATTATGCTCTCTCATACAGTGGGTTCCCTTTCCATTCTGATGGTTGTTTCTTTTGTTGTGCAGAAGCTTTTGAGTTTGATGTAGTCCCATGTGTTCATTTTTTCCTTTGTTTCTGTTGCCTTAGGTGATGTATCAGTGAAAATTCTGCTGCATATGATGTTCAAAATTTTGTTGTCTACATTTTCTTCTAGGATTTTTATGGATTCACGAGTCACATTTAAGTCTTTTATCAATTTTGAGTTTATTGTTGTGTATGGTGTAAGTTGATGGTCTAGTTTCATTTTTTTGCATGTAGCTGTCCAATTTTCCCAAGACCATTTATTAAAGAGGCTGTCTTCACCCCATTGTATGCTCTTGCCACCTTTGTCAAATATTAATTGAGCATAATGTCTTGGGTCAATTTCCAGGTTCTCTGTTCTGGGGATTTTGTTTTGTTTTTAATCCTCACCTGAGCATATTTTTTTACATTTATCTTCAGACAGACTGGGGGGGGGGGACATCGATGTGAAAGAGACACACCAACTGGTTGCCTTCTGCATGACCCCAACCAGGGGCAGGGACAAACCACAACTGAGGTACTTGCCCTTGGTTGGAATTGAACCCAGGACTATTTTGCCCACAGGCCGACGTTCTAACTGCTGAGCCAAACTGGCCAGGGCAGTGATGGGTGTTAGTTCTTGTTAATGCTTTTTCTTCATTTACTGATATGATCATATGATTTTTATCCTTTTGTTTATGTGGTGTATCATGTTAATTGATTTGCAGATAATAAATCAAACTTGCATCCTGGGAATAAATCTCAATTGATTATGGCATATCTTTTTAATGTATTGCTAAATTTGGTTTGCTAATATTTTGTTAAGTATATTGGCATTTATGGTCATCAGGGATATTGGCCTATAGTTTACTTTCTTTGTAGTGTCATTATCTGGTTTTAAAATTTGGATAATGATGGTCTTGTGAAATGAGCTTGGGAGTGTTCCCTCCCTTTGAATTTTTTGGAATAGTTTGGGAAGAATAGGTGTTAGTATTTCTTTGAATGTTTGGTAAAAATCACCTGTGAAGCCATCCAGTCCAGGACTTTTGTTAGTTGGGAATTTTTTGTTCTTTTTGTTGTTGTTGTTGTTGTTAATCCTCACCTGAGGACATTCTTTCCATTGATTTTTTTTTTAGACAGTGGAAGGGACAGACGGGGAGAGAGAGAGAGAGACATCAAAGTGAGAGAGACACATCGATTGGTTGCCTCCCACACACCCTGACCAAGGCTGGGATTGAAACTGCAACCCAGGTATGTGGCTGTGATTAGACATCAAACCTGCGACCCTTTAGTGCACAGGCCAACACTCTAACCACTGAGAAACACTGGCCATGGTGGTTGGGAGTTTTTTAATTTTGTTGTTTTGATTGGGTATTTACTGCTACCTTGTCATCCAAATCATTGATTCAGTCCTTTGCTTTATCTAATCTGCTGTTGATTCCTTTTTGTGTGTTCTTCATTTCAGTTATTGTATTCTTCATTTTTGACTAGTTCTTTTTATGATTTCTATGTTCTTTTATATGCTTACTCTCTTTCCTTTGAAGTTCTCACTGAGTTCTTTTAACATTCTGACAACTAGTGTTTTGAACTCTACATCTGGTAGATTGCTTACCCACATTTTGTTTAGTTCTTTTTCTGGAGATTTGTTCTGTTCTTTCATTTGGTGCTTGTTTCTTTTTCTCCTCATTTTGACTGCTTCTCTGTGTCTGTTATTATATATTAAGTAGATCTGCTATGTCTCCCAGTTGTGGCAGGGAGGTCTTGTGCTAAAGTCTCTTGTGGCCCAGTGGCTCAGGCTCTATGATTGCCTGAGCTGGATGCTCCAGTAGTATCCTTTGTATGGATTGTGTGTGCCCTACTGCTGTTGTTGAGCCTTGTTTGCTGTGGGCATGACATTGGGTGGGGTTGATCCTTAGACTGACTGACTGTTAGTATTGTCCATGACCACAGTGCACAAGTTCTGTGCAGGGACTGACCCCACAGAACAGGATTTGCTCCAGTGGGCTCTGGTGCCTACTGAGACCACCTTTTGGTTGTGCCACTTGTGGAGCTAATTGGGTGGTGCTCTATTGTGGTCTGAAGCCAGCCACTGGGTATGTTTCTTAGGGGACCTCATGGGAGGGGCTCTGGTGTAGGCCAAGGTCAGCCACTGCCTGTGACCAGCCTGATGCTCCCTGGTAGAAACTACAAAGCAAGTGATGGTAGGTAGCTCCCTGTGCTGGGCCTGGAAGAGTGTGGGAGGGACCATGCTTGGAACCAAGGACAGCTGCCAGCAGTACTGGGCATGGGGCCTCTTAGCAAAAGACACAAGGCATGCTGTCCACTACCTAACAGCTGTCCGTAAGGCTCAACCACTGAAAGGGCCTTGGGCAGTATGCATGTTGGGTGAGGCAGGGTCTCAGAAAGTCACCAGGTAGGGCAAGTGGTGTTCACCAGGTTAATGCAGGTTCAGATTTGGCTGTGTGAGGTTAGAACTCAACACAGGAAACATGGTGCTCATCTGCTGGCTGTGTGGGAAGAGGGCTCAATACAGGGAGAATGGCAGCTATCCTTCCATCTTTTTCCCTGAAGCCACACAATTCATTTGCTTCCTTTATGTTTCTCCCCACCCCCACCTCCAGACACTGTCCCTTTGCAGAAGGGTGAATGCCTGTGAGTCTGTGCGTGGACCCTGTAAGAGGATGTCTGGGTTTCCAGCAAGCCTCTGTCTCACTGGGATGGATGGAATACCTGCTGATTTTTAAAGCCTGATGTTGTGGGTCTCCTCTTTTTGACACTGGTGCTCTGGGGTGGGGAAAGCAATGTGGAGCTGGGGATCCCTCACTCCTCAGGGTGGACCTCTGAAGCTGAGATATACTTCCTGATTTTCAACCACTACATGTGGGTCTGGAGTCAGCTCGATTTGCATCTCTGCCCCTCCTATCAGTCACAATGTGACTTCTTTTTTTTTTTTTTATCCTCACCTGAGGACACTCTCCCACTTTTGTTCAGAAAGAGTGGCGGGGGGGACATCGGCGTGAAAGGGACACATCGAATGGCCCAACCCGCACGACCCAACCAGGGCCGGGGACAAACTGCAACCGAGGTACGTACCCTTAGCAGGAACCGAACCTGGGTCTCTCTGGACCGCAGGCCAACGCTCTAACCGCTGAGCCAAACCAGCCAGAGCTAACTTCTTCTTTATATCCTTAGTTATAGGACTTTCGTTCAGCTAATCTTCAGATAGTTCTCCAGGTTGATTGTTCTATAATTTAGTTGTAATTTTGATGAGGTCATAGGAGTCGTCGAGCACAGCATTTATCTGCTCTGCCATCTTAACTGGAAATCTCTTCTTTTTACTTTTTAATGTGGCTACTAAAAATTTTTTTAAATTTTATACATGGCTCACATTATATTTCTACTAACCATCACTAGTCTAAAACTGCAGTCAGAAAACTTTTTCAGTAAATATCTGTACAATAAATATTTTAGGACTTTCAGGTATTATAGTCTCTGTTCCACTATTCATAAAAGCGCCATAAACAATCCATAAATGAATGAGCATGGCTGAGTTTCAATAAAACTTTATTTATCAAAACAGGTACAGATGAGTGGCCTTAAAAACCAACAGACCCTCTTTGGGGGGAAAACTGAGGCATCTGTAGTACTTTCAACAATAAACAAAAACAAAAACAAAAAAACCAACAGACCATAATCATAGTGGGAACCAGTGATCTAGCAACCACCAGAGGGGGCCAAACAGTGTTGGAGCTCCTTCAAGTCCTCATTCCCAGAGAATTATTATTTTACCTGTCTGGTAGTTCCCTGGAAGATGCCATTTACAAGGCTTTCTTTATTAGATCTGACTCAAGAGCTCATTCAGTGTGAAAAACTTTTCCCTGGGGCATTTGTCAAAAGCAAGTAGAGGCAAATGATTAATTTCACAGCTGCCTGAGGAAGTAGATAATAGTTGGGGCAAACATTAGTCTAACCAAAACACTAAAAAGGAAAGGCTAGGGAATGAGATGTCCATAGGGTCTTTGAAAATCTCCAATATTGTCCTGGGAATCTATAAGGGCACATGCATACAAAAGGCTATGTGCATGCCTGGGGCCATGCATGCTCATGAGTGACCTGAGAAAGACCTCAGCTCTCAACTCTGGCTGACCTTCAAGCTTAACACAAATGAAGTGCTACAACACACTTATCAACTGCCTGGTTGAATGTTGAAGATGTGCCCCAACATGTACACAGAATCTCTTGGTAAAGACTGGGAGACTTACTGTTTCTAGGCATTTAAGAACATCTGTGTCGCCCTGGCCAGTTTGGCTCAGCGGTTAGAGCGTTGGCCTGCGGTCCAGAGAGACTCAGGTTCAGTTCCCGCTAAGGGCATGTACCTCGGTTGCAGTTTGTCCCTGGCCCTGGTTGGGTCGTGTGGGTGGCAACCACTCGATGTGTCCCTTTCACGTCGATGTTTCTCTCTCTCTCTCTCTCTCTCTCTCTCTCTCTCTCTCTCTCTCTCCCTCCCACTCTATCTGAACAAAATATCAAAAAATGTCCTCGGGTGAGGACTAAAAAAAAAAACAATTAAAAAAAAAAAAAAGAACATTTGTGTCCAACCATTAGCTGACCACTTAGCTAACCAAGTAGAGACTTCAGTTGCCACACATGACAAAGAATATCAACTTTAAAGAATTAATTTGAAAAATCACTAAAAATAAATGCCACCAGCAACAACAACAAACCCTGGAAAGAGGGAGAATCTGATTACCAGAGTGACCAAATCATATAATTTGAAATTTCACTTCTTAACAAAAATTACAAGACATGCAAAGAATCAAGAGAGTGTGGTCAATATACTGAAAAACAATAATCAACATAAACTGTCTCCCAGGCTGTCTAGACATTGGACTTACTAGACAAAAACTTTAAACCATTTATTTTAAATATGTACAAAAAATAAAATTCTCACCAAATAAAAATATACAAATAAAGAGACAAAAATTATTTAAAATTAAAAACAAATTTTGGAATACAAAAGCACAATAATAGTAATGAAATATTCACTAGACAAGCTCAACTAGATTTGAGCAGGCAGAAAAGACAATCAGTAAACTTGAAAACAGGTCAATTGATATCCTGTCTGAGGAGTAGAAAGTAAAAATAATAAAGAAATTGTCTAAAACTTACCAAGTTTGATGAAAGACACTGATCTATACACCCAAAAATCTCAACAAACTCAAAGTAATATAAACTCAGAGATTTACACAGAGACACATCATAAACTCTTTATTATTTATAACCCTATTTTGTAGAACTAATTTTTTTAAAGAGAGGCTTAGCAAAAGAGGATAACAGGTATATTAAATATCTACTTATAACCTCAAAAAATGAAATAAGAATATGAAGAAAATCATTAAGAAATTATATAGTAAAATTTTTTAAATCCACTGGTGGCCACCAAATATATATGTATGAAAATCACTTTTTACAAAATTAATACCTTGAAAACCTCTTATAACCTTAAAATTAATCCATTTGGAGAAAATTTCACTGAGAATACCTAGGGAGATAAACCAACTTTTATTGTTATAAAAAAACATACAAGAATATTTAAATAAAAATGCTATATTTTAAGTGAAAAAGGTCAGCATAATAATACTAAAACAATAAATACTTACCTATCATAAACACAGAGTACTGAAGTAATATTAATATCACTCTAGGAACTATAATTAAACCAAGTCCACTAACCCTCTTTGTTAAATATTCACCTATAATTACCCCCATGTTCATAGCAGCACTATTTACAATAGCTAAGATGTGGAAATAGCCCAAATGTCCATCAGTAGACAAATGGATAAAAAGGCTGTGATACATATACACAATGGAGTACTATGCAGCTGTAAGAAAGAAAAATCTCTTATCCTTTGAGATAACATGGAGGGACCTGAAGAGTATTATGCTAAGGGAAACAAGCCAAGCACAGAAAGACAAATATCACATGATCTCACTTGTTTGTGGAATATAATGAACACAACAGTGTGAGGAACGGGGTAGTTCCAGAGACGTGGAAGTGGGGTACAGACTGACAATCCCCAGAAGAGGGGGTGGGGGGGAGATAAACCACAGAACTTATATGCATGTGTGCATGAACAATGGACATGGACAACAAAGCTGGGGACAGGGCGGGGAGGGAGGGGGAGGGGATTCAGTGGGGGGAAAAGGAGAAGCATCTATAACAATAATAAATTAATTAATTAAATAAAAAAATAAATAAAATTTACTGAACATTAAAAAAATATTCACCTATAATAAATAAAAATAACATTTAAAATGTTTCCTCCATACTTCCTACTCTTGGGAAGTTAAAGTACTTAATTTATTAAATGTATTCATCTCAATACTACTCTGATAAACTGCAAAACATTTAAAAATATGTTTCTCCCCAAACTTTACACAAAACAAGTGACTATTTTTTATTTAAGACCAAACTCAAGGCATCCAAATGTCAACATCTAAGCCTCTACATGTCGAAACCTTGAATTGGCTCTGCCTCCTTAACAACCTTGCAGAATTCCAGTGAGAAACTTTGGAGCCTCTCTTACTAATTCCTTCATTTCCTATATCCAATCTGTCCCAAAGTCAAAATATTTATTCTTTCTAGATGTTTACTGAATTCTTCTTGTTCCTACCATGTCTTCACTAACTCCAGCTGCAAATAGGGATGCCAAATTTATGCTCCTAAATATTATACCCATACTGTATTCTGCTAAAAAACAAAACAAAACAATAGCTTTCTACAGTCTATGCTTTGAATCCCAGCCTATCCTTGCTATTCTTTCCATGTGCTGTTTACCCTTATTTCCCACTTCCATTCCCATCTTCCAAATACAAATGCTGTTTCACATTGATTTGTTTCCCACATTATTTCCCACTTCCATGTATTGGCCAATGAAGTTTGCCTATATAGTGGCTTGAATAGTGGCCCTAAAGATATGTCCACCTCCTAGTCCCTGGAATCTGTGAATATTAATTTATACAACCAAAGAGTGAATGTTACATTATATGGCAAAAGATATAATTAAATTTAGGATCTTGAAAGAAGGAGCTTATCCTGGATTATCCAGGTGGACCCTAAATCCAGCGATAAGTGTCTTTGGAACAGAGAGGCCAAAGATTTAACATGAAGGAAATTGGAGTTATGCTACCACAAACCAAGGAGTTGCAAAGATTGCCAGCAAACACCAGAAACTAGAAAAGGCAAGAAATGGATTCTCCCTTAGAGTCTTGGGAAGGAATATTGCCATGATGACATCTTTATTTCAGGCTCGGGGTCTTTAGAACTGTGAGATAATTGCTATTGTTTTAAGACACCCAGTTTGTGGTCATCTGTTACAGCAGCCCTAGAAAACTATGTCCCACCAGTGTCCTATGTAGCATGCAGTGCTATTTGATAGCATTTAACCCTCAATAAAACTTCTTTCAAAATTGGAGTCAGTCCTCTCCTGTTGCTGTTTTATCAACTAAGTTTATGAATTATTCTAAATCCTTTGTTGTCATTTCAATAATCTTCACAGCCTCTTCACCAGGAGTAGATTCCATCTCAAGAAACCACTTTCTTTGCTCATCCATAAGAAACAACTCCTGCCCTGGCCGGTTTGGCTCAGCGGTTAGAGCGTCGGCCTGCGGTCCGGAGAGACCCGGGTTCGGTTCCCACTAAGGGCACGTACTTCGGTTGCAGTTTGTCCCCGGCCCTGGTCGGTCGTGCGGGTGGCAGCCACTCGATGTGTCTCTTTCATGTCGATGTTTCTCTCTCTCTCTCTGTTCCTCTCTCTCCCTCCCACTCTACCTGAACAAAAAAAAAAAGAAACAACTCATCTATTAAAGTTTGATCATGAGACTGCAGCAATTCAGCCACATCTTTAGGCTCCATTTCTAACTCTAGTTATCTTACTATTTCTATCACACCTGCAGTTACTTCCTCCACTGAAGTCTTGAATCTCTCAAAGTCATTCATGAAGTTTGGAATCAACTTCTTCCAAACTTCTGCTAACATTGATATTTTGACCTCTTCCCATGAATCACAAATGTTCTTAATGGCATCTAGAGTGGTGAATCCTTTCCAGAAGGTTTTCAATGGGCTTTTCTGGGATCTATAGAAGTATCACTATCTTTGGCAGCTATAGCCTTATGGAATGTATTTCTTCTTCTTTTTTTTTATCCTCACCTAAGGACATTCCTGCATTTATCTTCAGATATAGCAGGAAGGAGAGAGGGAGGAAGAGAGAGAAACATTGACATGAGAGAGACACATCACGTGGTTGCCACCCACACGACCCCAACCGGGTCCAGGGACAAACTGCAAATGAGATACGTGCCCTAAGTAGGAACCGAACCCGAGACTCTCCAGTCCTCTGGCCAACGCTCTAACCACTGAACAACTGGCCAGGGCTGAAATGTATTTCTTAAATAATAAGACTTGAAAGTTAAAATTACTCCTTGATCTATGGGCTGCAGAATGGTTATTGTGTTAGCAGACATGAAAACAACACTAATCTCACTGTATATCTCCTTCAGAGCTCTTGGGTAACCAGGCACATTGTCAATAAGCAGTCATATTTTGAAAGGAATCTCTTTTTCTGAGCAATATGTCTCAACAGTGAGCTTAAAATATTCAGTAACCATATTGTAAACAGATTTGCTTTCATCTAGGCATTGTTGTTCTATTTATAGAGCACAGGCAGAGTGGATTTACCATAATTCTTAAAAGCCTTGGATTTTCACATGGTAAATGAGCATGACTTCTACTTAGTCACCAGCTGCATTAGTCCCTAACAGGGGAGTCAGCCTATCCTTTGAAGCTTTGAAGCCAGGCATTGACTTCTCCTCTCTAGCTATGAAAGTTCTAGATGGCATCTTCTTCCAATATATGACTGTTTTGTCTACATTGCAAATCTATTGTTAGTGTAGCCACCTTCATTAATTTATCTTAGCTAGATCTTTTGGATAATGTGCCGCAGCTTCTACATCAGTACTTGCTGCTTTACCTTGCAATTTTATATTATGGAGATGGCTTTTTTTTCTTAAACTTAATAAACCAGCCTCTGCTAGCTTCCAACTTTTCTTCGGCAGCTTCTTCACCTCTCTCAGCTTTCATAGAATTGAAGAGAGTTAGCACCTTGTTCTGGATTAGGCTTTGGCTTAAGGGAATGTTGTGGCTGGTTTGATCTTCTATCCAGACCACTAAAATGTTCTTCATATTAGCAGTAAGGCTGTTTTGCTTTCTTATCATTTGTGTGTTTACTGGAGTAACACTTTAAATTTCCTTCGGGAACTTTTCCTTTGCATTCACAACTTGGCTGTTTGGTGCAAGAAGCCCAGCTTTTAGCCTCTCTCAGCTTTCAACATGCCTTCTTCATTAAGCTTAATCATTTCTAGCTTTTTATTTTAAATGAGAGACGTGTGACTCTTCCTTTCTCTTGAACACTTAGAAGCCATTGTAGGGTTATTAATTGGCCTAATTTCAATGTTGTTGTGTCTCAGGGAATAAGGAGGATAGGGAGAGAGATGGGGTAATGGCTGGTTGGTATAGCAGTCAGAACAAAAACACATTTATCAGTTAGGTTTATCATCTTATATAAGTATAGTTCATGGTGCCCAAAAGAATTACAATAGTAACATCAAATATAACTTATCATAGCCCTGGCCAGTGTGGCTTAGTTGGTTGAAGCATCATCCTGTACATCAAAAGGTGGAAGATTTGATTCCCAGTCAGGGCACATACCCAGGTTTGAGGTTCATGCAACTGGGGCATATGTGGGAGGCAACCAATCGATGCTTCTCTCTCTTTCTCCCTCCTCTCTCTAAAATCATTTTTTAAAATAATCTTTAAAAAGATGACTTATCAGCCCTGGCCGGTTTGGCTCAGCGGTTAGAGCGTCGGCCTGCGGTCCTGAGAGACCCGGGTTCGGTTCCCGCTAAGGGCACGTACCTCTGTTGCAGTTTGTCCCCGGCCCTGGTCGGTGGTGCGGGTGGCAGCCACTCGATGTGTTCCTTTCACATCGATGTTTCTCTCTCTCTCTCTCTCTGTTCCTCTCTCTCCCTCCCACTCTATCTGAACAAAAAATGGAAAAATGTCCTCTGGTGAGGATAAAAAAAAAAAAAAAAAAAAAAGATGACTTATCAGCCCAGCTGGTGTGGCTCAGTGGTTGAGCTTCCACCCATTCACCAAGTGGTCACCAGTTCAATTCCCAGTCAGGGCACATGGCCAGGTTGTGGGCCTGATCACCAGTAGGGGGTGTGTAGGAGGCAGCCAGTCAATGTTGTCTCTCATCAATGGCTTTATCTCTCTCCCTCTCCCTTTCTCTCTCTCTAAAATCAATAAAGAAAAACTATTTTTTAAAAAGATGACTTATCATAGATCACCATCACAAATATGATAATGATGAAAAAGTCTGAAACACTGCAAGAATTACCAAAATGCAATAGAGACACAAAGTGAGCAAATGCTGTTGGAAACATAGCACCAATAGACTTGCTCAACACAGCCACAAATCTTCAATTTTTTTAAATCAATAACCATGAAGCACAATAAAGCAAAATGCAATAAAACAAGGTATACCCATGATAAGAATTAGAGCAAAAATAAGTAGAGAATAGAAAAACAATAGAGAAAACCAATAAAACCTAAAAGTTGATTCTTTAAAAAGATCAACAAAATTGACAAACCTTTAGATAGACTGACCAAGAGGTGGGGAGAGAAAGAAGACTCAGAGTACTAAAATCAGAAAAGAGAGTGGGGAACATTATTACCAACCTTACAGAAATAAAAAGGAGTATAAGGAAATATTATGAACAACTGTATGTCAATAAATAACATAACCTAGATATAATGGACATATTCATAGAAAGACACACACTACAGAAACTAACTCAACAGAAAAAAAAAAAAGAAAATCTAAATAAACCTATAACAAGTAAAAGAGATTGAATTAATGATTTTTTTCAAAATCCCACAACAAAATCCCCGGCACTTATGGTTTTGCTGGTTAATTCTACCAAACATTTAGAGACTTAACACTAATCTTTCATTTAATAAAATAGGTAACACTTTCCCATGCATTCTGTGAAGCCAGAATTACCCTGATACCAAAACTCAATAAAAATATCATACAAAAATTTACAGACCAATATCTCTTATGAATATGGATACAAAAATCCTCCAAAAATACTAGTAAACCAAGGCCAACAACATATAAAAAGGATCATACACCATGACCAAGTAGAATTTATCTTAGGAATACAGCATCATTGTAGCATCTGAAAAGCAATTAATGAAATAAATATACCATATGAATTGAATCAAAAACAAAAACATGATAATCTCAATAGACACAGGAAAATCATTTGCCAAAATCCTATACTCTTTTATCATAAAAACACAACAAATTAGAAATACAGGGACCTTCTTCAACCTGACAAAGGGCGTCTATCAAAAATCTATATCTAATTGCCTTATTTTGCTTAGAATAATACTCTCCATGTCCTTCCATGTCGTGTCAAAGGATAAGAGATCTTTCTTTCTTACAGCTGCATAGTATTCCACTGTGTACATGTACCACTGCTTTTTTATCCTCTCATCTATTGATGGACACTTGGGGCATTTTCAGTTCTTAGTGATTGTAAATAATGCTGCTATGAACATAGGGGTACATATATTCTTTCTGATTGATGTTTCAGGCTTCTTAGGTTATATTCCTAGAAACAGGATCACTGGGTCAAATGGAAGTTCAATTTTTAATTTTTTGAGGTAACACCATATTGTTTTCCATTGTGGCTGCACCAGTCTGCATTCCCACCAGCAGTGTACTAGAGTCCCCTTTTCTCCACACCCTCGCCAACACTTGTTGTTTGATGATTTGTTGATGGCGGCCATTCTGACAGGTGTGAGGTGATACCTCATGGTTGTTTTAATTTGCATCTCTCTGATGATTAGTGACGTTGAGCATTTTTTCATATGTCTCTTGGCCATTTGTATGTACTGTTTGGAGAGGTGTCTATTCAGGTCCTCTGCCCATTTTTTAATTGTGTTCTTTGTCTTCCTTTTGTTGAGTTGTATGAGTACTCTATATATTTTGGAATTAGTCCCTTATCTGATGTATCATTGGCAATTATGCTTTCCCATACAGTGGACGTGGGGGGAGGAAAGAGGTAAATCACAGAACTTATATGCATGTATGTGTAAACAAGGACATAGGCAATAATGCTGGGGGTGGTGGGATTGGGAGGAGGTTGTCAATAGGGGAAAAAAGGAGAAACATCTGTAACAAAAATAAATCAATTAATAAAAATTTAAAAATTTTTAAAAAGAACAGAAAAATATCTATATCTAATATCATACTAAAAGGCGAAAGACTGAAAGCTTTCCTCAGGAACAGGACACTCTTGCCTCTTCTGTTGAACATAGTGCTGGAGGTTCTAGCCAGAGCAATTGAAGAAAAAGAAATAAAAAGCATCCAGATGGGAAAGGAAAAAGTAAAGCTGTGGCTATTTGCAGATTATATGATTTTGTATATAGAAAATGCTAAGATGTACACAAAAAATTATTAGAGCTAAAAAATGAGTTCATATGGCCAAAATTCAAAATACTGGCAACAAATTGTGACAAGGATGTGGAGCAACAGGAACTCTTGCTCATCACTGATGGGAATGTAAAATGGTACAGCTACACTGGAAGACAGTTTGGCAGTTTCTTACAAAATTAAACATACTCTTACCATAGGATCCAGCAAATACTCCTTGGTATTTACCCAAAGGAGCTGAAAACTTATATCCACATAAAAACCTGTACCTGGATATTTAGAGCAGCTTTATTCATAATTGCCAAAACTTCAAAGCTGCCAAGATGTCCTTTAGTAGGTATACAAATAAACAAACCTTGGTACATCCAGACAATGGAATATTAGTCACCACTTAGAAATGAGCAGTCAGCCCAGCCAGTGTGGCTCGGTGGTTGAGCGTCTACCCATACACCAAGAGGTCGCCAGTTCGATTCCCGGTCAGGGCACATGCCCAAGTTGTGAGCAAAATCCCCAGTGGGGGGCATGCAGGAGGCGGCCAGTTGATGTTCTCTCTCATCGATGTTTCTATTTCTCTCTCCCTTTCCCTTCTGAATCCTCTAAAATCAATAAAGAAAAAAAAAAAGAGCAGTCAAACTATGAAAAGTCTTGAAGGAACCTTAAATTTATATTACTAAGTGAAAGAAGCAGTCTGAAAAGGCTACAGAGTATGGTCCCAACTCTATGGCATTCTGGAAAAGGCAAAACTATGGAAACAATTAAAAGACCATGGATCAAGGATGGGAGAAGAGGTTGATGGATAAAGAACGTGGGATTTTTAGGGCACTGAAAATACTGTGCATGATACCATAATGATGAATATGTCATTATTTATGTGTCCAACCCTATAGAATGTACACCAAGTGTGAACTCTAGAGTAAACTATGGACACTGAGTGATAATGATGTGTCAATGTAGGTTCATGATTTAAAACAAATGTGCCACTGTGGTGGGGGATGATGATAATGAGGAAAGTTACGCATGTGTGGATGCAGCTAGTTTATGGGAAATCTCTATACCTTGCTCTTAATTGTACTGTGAACCTTAAACTGCTCTAAAAAATTTTCTTTAAATGAGTTCAGGTAGTTTGCTGGAGATAAGATCAATATTCAGAAATCAGCTGTATTTTCATACAGTAGCAATGAATAATCCAAAATGTAATTAAGAAAATTCCTACTACAATAGCATCAAAAAGAACAAAATACTTTTAAATATATTTAACAGAAGGAATGCAAGACTTGTACTCTACAATACCAGGACATTGTTGAAAAAAATTAAAGAAGCCCTATACGTATGAAAAAACATTTGTGTTCATGGATTGGAAGACTTAATATTCTTAAGATGACAATGCTCCCAAAATTGATCTACCAATTCAACATAATTCATATCCAAATCCCAGCTAGTTTTTCCTTTTTTTAAAAGAAATTAACAAACTTATCCTAAAATTTATATGCAAATGCAGGGGACTCAGAATATCCAAAACAACCTTGAGAAAGAACAAAGTTAGAGGACCCACACTTCCTGATTTCAAAACTTACTCTAGCCCGGCCAGTGTGGCTCAGTGGTTGAGCATCAACCCGTGCACCAAGAGGTCCTGGTTCGACGGTCAGGGCACATGCCCAAGTTGCAGGCTAGATCCCCAGTAGGGGGCATAGAGGAGGCAGCCAATCCATGTTTTTCTGTCACATCGATGTTTCTATCTCTCCCTTCCTGTTTCTCTAAAATAGTCAATAAAAACATTTTTTTAAAAAGCAAGTGAAAAGACAATCCACAGAATGGGAGAAAATATTTGAAAATCAAGTATCTGATAAGGGACTTATGTCTAGAATACATTTTAAAACACTTGCAACTCAATTTTTAAAAAAAGGCAAAATAATCCAGTTTAAAAATGGGTAGGCCCTGGCCAGTTTGGATCAGCAGTTAGAGCATTGACCTGCAGTCCAGAGAGGCCCGGGTTCGGTTCCTGCTAAGGGCACATACCTCAGTTGCAGTTTGTCCCCGGCCCTGGTTGGGTTGTGTGGGTGGCAGCCACTCGATGTGTCCCTTTCACGTTGACGTTTCTCTCTTCCTCGCTGTCCCACTCTATCTGAACAAAAGAATGGAAAAATGTCTTCAGGTGAGGATTAAAAAAAAATAATAATGGGCAGAGGAACTAAATAGACACCTCTCCAAACAGGACATATAAATGGCCAAGAGACATATGAAGAAATGCTCAACATCACTAATCATCAGAGAGATGCAAATTAAAACAACAATGAGGTATCACCTCATGCCTGTCAGAATGGCGCCATCAACAAATCATCAAACAACAAGTGTTGGCGAGGGTGTGGAGAAAAGGGGACTCTAGTACACTGCTGGTGGGAATGCAGACTGGTGCAGCCACTATGGAAAACAATATGGTGTTACCTCAAAAAATTAAAAATTGAACTTCCATTTGACCCAGTGATCCCACTTCTAGGAATATACCCTAAGAAGCCTGAAACACCAATCAGAAAGAATATATGTACCCCCATGTTCATAGCAGCAGTATTTACAATAGCTAAGATCTGGAAAGAGCCCAAGTGTCCATCAGTAGACGAATGGATAAAAAAGCGGTGGTACATATACACAATGGAGTACCATGCAGCTGTAAGAAAGAAAGATCTCTTATCCTTTGAGATGACATGGAGGGACCTGGAAAGTATCATCCTAAGTGAAACAAGCCAAGCAGAGAAAGACAAATATCATATGATCTCACTTATTTGTGGAATATAATGAACATAACAGTCTGAAGAACAGGGTAGTTCCAGAGACGTGAAAGTGGGGTACAGACTGACAATCCCCAGATGAGGAGGTGGGGCAGGGGGAGAGATAAACCACAGAACTTATTTGCATGTATGCATGAACAATGGACATGAACAACAAAGCTGGGGACAGGGCAGGGAGGGAGGGGGAGGAGAGTGTCAATGAGGGAAAAAGGAGAAACATCTGTAACAAAAATAAATTTAAAAATAAAGTTAGGTCAAATACAGTATTGGGCAAAAGTTGGTTTACAGTTGTTCATATGGAAAATAATACAATAACTAAAAATAATCATACAAGAATAAATTATCTTTACGGTACTCATACCTGTAAACCTACTTTTGCCCCATCTTGTATAAGCTCCATGAAAACACTGTTTCCCCAGGGCCTAGAATTGGCTTGGGCTCAATGTATCTAAATGAATAAGTAAAATATTTAGAACAGTCACTGGCTCACAGTAATAAATAATAATAGCAAATCCTTATATACCATTTACTGTATATCAGGTAGTATTCTAAGTGGTTTGTAAAACATCTCATTTTAATACACAGTGTTATCATCATCTCAATTTTCCAGATGAGAAAACTGAAGCATGATAGTGTAAGTAACCTGCCCAAAATCACAGGTGGCCAATGGTAGAGCCAAAATTAAAATTCAGGTGGTCTGGCTCCAGAGTCCATGCAATAAATTTTCAGTGTGAATATGGTTATTATTATCATCATCATTGAGTTTAATACTTATGCAAGTATACTGATCCCATTTCTCTCTTTGGTGTCTGAGCACACATTAACACCTCCATTTACCCAGCATTTGATTTAAGGTGAGGATGCTTCCCAAGTCTCCAGTATTCTGCTAGGGAGCATATTCATTTTTTCACCCATGCATTCATCATATCTTCATTAAGCATGTATAGCGGTGGTTCTCAACCTTCCTAATGCCGACCCTTTAATAAAGTTCCTCATGTTGTATGTGGGCAGATCTGCATGTGGGCGGACCCGCCTGGAAACAGATAGAGGAGCAGCGTTTCGGTTCTTAAGACCATCGGAAATATGTGTTTTCCGATGGTCTTAGGCGACCCCTGTGAAAGGGTCGTTTGACCCCCAAAGGGGTCATGACCCACAGGTTGAGAACTGCTGATGTATAGGCTCCTTTCTGTATCCTAGGCCCTGTGCTATATAGATATAAGAAGACATACTCTCTATCGTCGAAGAGGTCAAAGTCTAGTAGGGACAACAGTTATAATCCAGAGGGTAGACACTGTAGAAGAGATGTCTGCAAGGCTGACCTGAAAGCAGGGAGGACCCAGGTGGAGGTGGGAAGAAGGAATAATCTGTGACAACTTCACTGAGGAAGTGGGACATAGAGAGGAATGTGGATTAATCAGGTGTAGGCGGGGACAATTAAGTCAAGAATGAGGTCAAGGTGTATATACATCAGAAGCTCTTGTTGAAACCCAGGCAGAGTCTAATATCACTATATGCCAGGCTGCAGGGGAAACTGAAAAGTTCATAAGGGCCTAAGTACCATGCAAATTTGGTCCAGAGACACTACCCAGCGTTCCCTATCTACCTTACCCTACATTACTTTTCTTTGCAGCATTTATCACCATCTGGCATATATCCTTACTGTTTATTTACTGCCTGTCTCCTCCCATTAGAATGTGAGCTCCTGAAGGCAGGGATTTGTTTTGCTGTAGCTCCTTTGCTTCTACCACACGCACACATTTGTATTTCCTGGCTATAGTACACACTCAATAAAATTCTTAAACGAAAGCATGAGTGAAATAAAATGAATAAACTAATGTCCTGAGAGCTCTAGGGAAGACAGAGAGCATTAAGATACAGGCCTAACCCCCAGGAGCTTATAGGCTAGTAAGAGATCTAGCGTGGACGTGAGCACCATATCACATTTTCTCTCTCTTCTCTCACTTCCTGCCTTCTTCCCGCGAACTTTCAGACTGTCTGACCTTTCAAATCCCATTCCCTCACACACATTTCACCCCATCCAGGATTCTGCACTCGCAGACAGTGGCCCATGCTCCAACACATACCACCTGTACTCCTGGCTCTGCCCATCCCAAGTCCCCTTCCTGATAGCTGCCTGCATCTGCTAGGTGTTTGTATGATCAAACTTATTTTCACTCATGTATGAATCACTGCCACACAACCTAGGGTATTTTTTAAGTCTTTGTTATGGAAATTTCAAACATATACACAGGAAAGAGAAGAGTCTAATGAACCCCCATATACTCATCATCTAGTTTCAATGATGATCAAAATGCTGCCACTCTTATTTTTCTATTCTCCATTTTTTTTCTTGAAAAAAAAATTTTTATCCTCACACGAGGATATTTTTGCATTTATCTTCAGATAGAGCGGGAAGAAGAGAGAGGGGAAGAGAGAGAGAGAGAAACATCGATGTGAGAGAGACACATCAACTGGTTGCTTCCCGCATGACCCCAACTAGGGCCAGGGATGAACCGCAACTGAGGTACATGCCCTTAGCAGGAACCGAACCCAGGACTCCCCGGTCCACAGGCCGATGCTCTAATTGCTGAGCCAAACAGGCCAAGTCTTGAAATATGTTAAAGCAATGGTATGGGTGCCATGACATCCCACAGTTGCTGGCCTAGAAATATTTCAATATGTTTGTCCAACAGAGAAGGACCTTTTCTTAACCACAATACCATTTTCAAACTTCACAAAATTACTAGTTCATTAACATCATGAAAAACCAGTCACTGTTCAGTTTTACCCAACTGTCCCACAAATATCTTTCTGCATGGATTTGTTCAAATAAGGATCTAAACATGGTTCATGCATTAGGCTTATACTTTATAGGTTTAAGGCCCCTGGGTAGAATTCCAGGCCTCGTGCAAAAGTGGGGACTAATCAGTCCAAAGCCCCTCAGGGTGACCTCTCCATGGCTGGAGAGAGGAGCTAGCCATCCAAGCCCCTCAGCAGGTGTTTTTCCTGTTCCTCAATAAGGGATAGAGGTACTGTTGCCTCAGGGTGGGTTGGAGAGGGGAGAGGAAGGAGTCCCAGAGAAATGCCTTGCAACTAGCTTTCTGCTCTGCCTCCTGTCCAGACACCCCAATCCCTATCCCCATCCGGCCTGACCTCAGAAGTATTTGGTTCGGCTGTGTAAAAGTAATCATAATTGCAGTCATTTCTGGGAGCTGCTTACCATTATACCTAATTACAGTATAGCACAATAATCATTATGTGTATCACTGAAGACGTGTCAGATTGACTTTGTCATGAGTTTTATTTGATTTCGATACAAAACTGTTCCAGTACACACAATCTTCAGAGTTTGTTGCTCCTGATCTCTACCAGGGAGCAGAGGGCCAGCTGTCAGCAAGCCAGCAGCTGCTAAGCATCCCATCCCGTCCCATCCTGTCCCCTTCCTCCCATCCCATGTCATCCCGTGCTGTCCACTTCCATGTGCACTGGCTCCGCTGCGGCCCAGGCCGGAGGTGCCCACTCGCCTGCCCTTCCTCTCTTCCTCTCCACAGTCTGCACATCTGGGCTTGAGGCAGAATGATTCACACTTACAAACAGAAACAAGCAAAACAGCAAAACCCTACAGGCTCTACCAGCATCGACTGCTGCTTCCCTCATCCCCAGGGATCTCAGTCAAGCCTCTTATGGACTTAATCCATGCAACATCTTTATTCTTCTCCCCATTCGGGGGACATGGAATGTGAGATGAGCTAATGTGTCCAAAATCATCGAGTTCATCATTAGCAGAAGCAGAAAGAGACCCAGAAGCTGTGGCTGCTAGGCCATAGCTTCTGTGAGCGCCAAGGCCAGGTCAGGCTTCCTCCGTTAGGCGTTTATCTCTGGTAATGGATACATTTTCAATTTCCACACAGACTAAGAATGCTGTCTACGCTACTGGGCAACTCCCTGAGAAGCAAGCACATGAGAAGTTAGGGGTGGGGGTAGAGAGCAGCACTTTTCCAGGTTATGTTTGCAAGTTGTGGGAACCAAGTCGATAGCCTCGACCAGGAGGTTGCTCGGGCCTCGTCTCATCAATATATTGTCCGACAGCCTCTGCCAAAAGGTTTCTTGCTGTCTGCCAGCACGGAAGCAGTTCCTAATTAGGTAAAACAGTGTGGAAGAAGCATGAATGCCATATCAAATCATTGCCTGATGAGCGTTCCCTTTGGGTACTGTGCAGATCCAATAAATGAGTTTGGCACATACATGCTCAGATGCTCATCCGTTCAGCTGACCTTGAGTGAGGGCCATCTTTGTGACCTGCTCTGTGCTAAGCAAAGCTACTATGTGGTTCTTGATCCTGAGAGCTGCACTCACAGCTTAATGGGGAAGAAGGGCATGTAAACAAATGTGGCAGAGTAGGCCAGAGGGCTACAAGGGGCCTGTGGAGGCACAGAGGAGGTAATAAGAAACTCTGCCTTTGGAGAGTCAGCTAAGACATCAAAGAGGTTACACTGGAGCTGGGTCTTGAAAGATGAGTAGGAATGGCCTAGGCTGGGATAGGAGGGCTGGGCATTCTCTGCGAAAAGAATGGTGAGTGGAAAGGCAGGGAGGTGTGACACAGCTTGAAGGCACCCAGGATCACCTTGCAGATGGAGTGTGAACAGGTTTCCATTACTGTATCTCAAGGCCTGAACAATTTAAGGTCAGAAGTTTAGGTGGACCACCACTCCAGTGTGCTGATTTTCCATCCTTTGCTTCCCTGCCGTGATTTGGGCCAGCCTGACCTTATCTCAAAAGCTGATGCATTTCAATTTGTTCATGCTAAATTTTGCACCAATCTCGTTAGCCCACACTGAATGCTTAGCTATATATTCTAGGTTTCTTAGAGCAGCAAAAGGAGGCTTTTTTTCCCTAGACTGGAACCTAAGGGAGCAGAGCCTTCTGTGGGAGGAATGGCACAAAATCTCTGTGGACACCTGGACTCCATGTGCTAGGCTTTTGCTGCCCCGTGTCTGTCCTCAACCAAATGGCTGTTTGTTTAGCTGCTAACTACTGACTTCATTAGAGGGACATTAAAACACCCTTGGTTTGAGTGTGGCATGGTAATGAATCATCCTTGTGTGAACTCTTAAAGAAACTATTATGGGACAAGCCTTAGTGTAGCATTACTGACCTGCTGATGAGCTTCAGCCCCATCTAGAACATTGAACAGACCCAGCAGCCACAAGGTAGAGTTTGTGTAATGAAAGTGAGACCCCAGCCCTGGCCAGTTTGGCTCAGCGGTTAAGAGTGTTGGCCCACGGACCAGAGAGTCCCAGTTCGGTACCCGCTAAGGGCACGTACCTTGGTTGCAGTTTGTCCCCGGCCCCATTTGGGGTCGTGTGGGTGGCAAGCAGTTGATGTGTCTCCCTCACATCGATGTTTCTCTCTCTTGCTTCCTCCCTCTCTCCCTCCCCCTCTATCTGAAGATAAATGCAAAAGATGTCCTCCAGTGAGGATAAAAAAAAAGAAAGAGTGAGACCCCATCCTTATGAGCCTCTAAGAGCTTTCCACAAATTTCTTCCACTGATCCTCATAAACAACCCTTGAAAGTTGACAGGGTAAGGATTTGTGTCCTCTTTCTACCAGTACAGAGGCTGAGCCTTGAGGGGTTAAGCAATTCCAAGTGGTTCCAAAGTTATTGAAAACCAAGCCTCTCATTGTAGTGCTGGGAACTTGCCTACTGCCCTGAGCCGTCTGCCTTTCCCCCATGACAGGGTGGGTATAGGCAGAGTCAGCACACACATTTCAGGGCATCACACTGTCTACAGACTCCTCACACTGGTCACAGAGCAACCTTAGGAAGCAAATATACCTCCAAGATGTAAGTCACTTACTCCCTTCTTACTAACAGGATCAGGTTCAACCTGCATAAATCTATTTTAGTGTATTTTAATTGCTTGTAAACCAAGTGTTTCCTGGACATGCCACTGACCATGAATAATTAGAATCATTTTAATGACTAGTTTTCGAAAGTGAATGGGAAAGCAGACAAAAAGGGGCTGCTCAGAAGGGAAAGTCATTTGTTAAAGCCTGAGTGGGAGCGTTGTCTCAGCCTTCTCCAGTTTTGTTTTGTTTTGTTTTGTTTTTTCATGATGTCACTAGAGCTGCCTGTTTTCCAGCCACTCTGGCTGCCCTTCATTTTTATGTATCTCTCATGTTAAATAATACCAGCTGCTGACAATGACTGTGCTCAAGTGGCCACATGTCAGAGTCATTCATTCACTCAACAAAGATGTATGGAGTGCCTACTACATGCCAGGCCTGTACCAAATCTTGAGGATAAAGAAAAGAGTAAGGCCCAGTTCCCAACCTTGAGGAGGATACTGTCTACTGGGGGAGAGAGGCACATAAACAAATAGTTACACTGTAATGTGACAGGTGCCAGAATAGAAAGGTGGACAACAAACTGTGGGAACACAGGGTAGGAACTTACTCCATCTGGAGGAGTTGGGGCCAGTGCAGCAAAGAAGCAACATTTAGCAGGGGCTCAAGGGAAGCAGAGGAGTTGACCAGATAAAGAGGAGCAGGAAGAGATACTACAGTTCCGTGTGGCTACAGTTTGGCAGCCATAGCCTGGACAATGGTGTGAGATAAGACTGGACAAGTCAGTTGGGTCAAACTGTGAAGGTCTTTGTATGTCCTACTTTAGTTTGAACTTGGCCCTGCAGTCACTTGGGAGCCAAGCACAGCTTTTAAGCAGAGGGAATGACATGATCAGATCTGAATGTCTGAAAGAAAGCTTGAGGATGGAGGGAGGGCAGGGAACTCAGTTAGAGGTTGACTTAGAGCACACCTTTGCATTGTCTTCCTTCTGGACTCCCGGAGCTCCTTGCCTGCAGGTCTATTACAGCACTTACACAGAGCATTTGAATTAGTGTTTGCACAGCTATCTCCCCACCCAGTCCTTGAGTGCAGGGGCTGAGTCTCATTCATCTCTTCATGCCTAGAGACTGGCACACAGCAGTGCTCAGCATCAAGTGAATTTTGGTATCAACAATTGAATCAATCAGTTCTAAGCAAGTACAACTTAGGTTTGCCCCCAAGTAACCACTCTGCTGGCTATATCAGAAATAAATCCTACTCAGATGGAGGATCCATGACTTTTCCCTGGCCTCTGCTGAGCCCATCAATGTATCACTGTCCATCACAAAGAAAGGATGTACTTACTATTCAAAGATAAGAAAGTTGTTTACAGAGCTGTGCTGGTACTGATTATGACCCAGTACTCTGTTCTTTCACATAAATTAATTTTGATGACTTCTTTAAAATGTATCTTTATTGTCCTCATTCCACTCCTTCTTCCTTTCTTACCTTCTCTCCCTTCCTATTTAAATTTTACTTAATCATTCAAGGTCAGTTTAGTTGCTTCCTATCTCCTCCATGTAGCCTTATCCATTAGCCATCCCCCACACTGAGAATTCAGAATTCCCACTTCAGTTCCCATAGCTCTAGAGAAATGACTCCTCTCTAACACTCATCTTGTCACAGTTATCCCTGGACCTATCTGCTTTCTTTACTAGACTGTAAGCTCCTCAAGGCCAGGGACTGTCCACTTCATTATTGTCTCCCTAGCACCTGCCACCTGCATCCTGCCCCAGAAGATAACCAGTGAGTGTTTTCAAGTAATACCCAAAGCATACAGGCTGGGGCAATAGTAGGTTTACAGTTATTCAGGTGGAAAGTAGTACAATAATTAATAAGCAAGAATAGAAGAATAAAGTGTTTTTCCTACTCACAACTGTAAACTTACTTTTGCCCTACCCTGTATTGCTTGCTGTCCAGCTGTACCCTGAGAGATAAGGCCAGTCTTGGGAGTACCTATGCCTTTCTCTATCTTCTTGTACATGGTTAGGTAATGTTTTTCTTGTTTCTTTTATTTTTTCCATCACCATTTATCCCCCCATATACCCTCTTCCACTTCTACCCACCCTCAACACACTGTTGTCCATATCCATGAGTTCTTTCTCTTTCGCCCCTTTTCTGTTTAATCCATTCACCCCACCCCTAACACCCCCCTCTCACCACCAGGGCTGTCTGCCTGCTCTCTAGCTATGAGTCTGTCTCTATTTTACTTAGTTCAGTTTGCTCATTGGATTCCACATGGAATGAAATCGTGTGGTACTTGTCTTTGTCTGACTGGCTTATTTCACTTAGCACAATGTTCTCCAGGTCCATCCATGCAGTTTCATATGGTAAAATTTTCTTCCTTTTTATGGCCAAGTAGTATTCCATTGTGTAAGTGTACCACAGCTTTTTATCCACTTATCTATTGATGGGCACTTGGGCTGTTTCCAAATCTTGGCTATTGTAAATAATGCTGCTATGAACATAAGGGCGCACTTATGCTTTCAAATCAGTGTTTTGGGGTTTTTTTTACCTTTCTTTATTTTTTTTTTAATTCCTCACCTGAGGATATTTTTCCACCTATTATCAGATAAAGTGGGAGGGAGGGTTGGAAGGGAGAGAGAGACAGAGAGAAACATCGATGTGATAGAGCCACATTGACTGGTTGCCTCCTGCACAACCCGACCAGGGCCGGGGATGAACTGCAACCAAGTTATGTGCCCTTGACCAGAATCAAACCTTCGACCCACTGGTCCGCGGACCAACGCTCTAATCACTGAGCAAAACCAGCCAGGGTGGGTTTTTTTAAAATATAAATTCTCACAAGTGGCATTGCTAAGTCATAGGCCAGTTCCATTTTTAATTTTTTGAGGCAACTCCATATTGCTTTCCACAGTGGTACACCAGTATCTATTCCCACCAACAGTGCACAAGGGTTCCCTTTTCTCCATATCCTTGCCAATACTTGTTGTTTGTTGATTTATTGATAGCCATTCTGACAGGTGTGAGGTGATATCTCATTGTGATTTTAATTTGCATCTCTCTGATGGTTAATTATGTTGAGCATCTTTTCATATGTCTATTGGCCATCTGTATGTACTCTTTGGAAAAGTGTCTATTCAAGTCTTTTGCCCATTTTTTTTAAATTGCATTGTTTGTTTGGTTTTTTTGGTGTTGAGTTTTATATGTTCTTTATAAATTTTGAATATTAACCCTTTATCACATATTTTGATGAATATGTTCTCCCATTCAATAGGTTGTCTTTTCATTTTGTTGACGGTTTCCTTTGCTGTGTAAAAACTGTTTAGTTTGATATAATCCCATTTGTTTATTTTTGTTTTGTTTCCCCTGCCTCTCTTCCCTATCAGTTCTCATTTCTCATTCCCTCCTCCTCACCTCCATTTTTCTTAGTCTCTTTCATTTGGATTCGTCTCTTCTTGATCTCTCTGCCCTTTTTGTGGCTTTAAGGTTTTTGGATACAGGGGAAGCTCTTAGGAATTCACCCTCATTCAGTCTGAATGGGCATTTATTTGTAAGGAAATCCAGTTTTGCTACTGTCCATTACATGCAAAACTCCTTTTTCAGCATTTAATAATATTTACTGAGCATTTACTATGCACCAGGCAGTGCTCTTAGTTCTTTACATGAATTAACTCACTTTCTGTCACAACATCTCTATAAGGCACATTCTATTACTATCCCTATTTTACTAACAAGAAAACCAAAGCACACTTGCCCAGCCAGTGTGGCTCAGTGGCTGAGCATCGACCCATGCACCAAGAGGTCGCCAATTCCATTCCCAGTCAGGACACATGCCCAGGTTGTGGGTCTGATCCCCAGTGGGGGGTATGTAGGAGGCAGCCAGTCAATGTTCCCTGTCATTGGTGTTTCTCTCTCTCTCTCCCTCTCCTTTCCTCTCTCTCTAAAATCAATAAAGGAAAAAAATTTTTTTAAATAAGAAAACCAAGGCATAGGACAGTTAAATAACTTGCCTAAGGTCGCACAGCTAGCAGATGGTGGAGCAAATATTTAGGGCTTATCCGCTATGACTCCAGAAATCTTACTCTTTAATCACTAGGCTTATTGCTTCATGGTGTAATAGAAAGCCCACTGGGCTGAAAGTCCAAAATCATGGGTTAAAGTTCATATCCGTTACTTTAGTATTATGATACTGGACAAGTCACCTCACTTGTCTAGTGCCCTACACTTGTGGGGGCATTTTATTGTACTCTAGCCAATACTACACAGTTTAGTTTGGTTTTATTTCTCTGCCATTCCTGTAATTATATCTTTTTCTATTTAGATTTGCATCTCCTTGAGAGCAGTCACCAGACCTTATTCTCTTTTTGTACTCAGCTTCCCCTCAGAGCCTAGAATAATGCTCAGCACCTAATAGAACATGTGAATTAGATAGAACATAATACACACACAAATTACTGTGGATTGGCTAATATAGGATCCTTAAAATACACTGAAGGGCTATATATGTTTGTTCATGAAGCCTCTAAGTACTTTAGCTATTGAAATAAGACAAGTTAATATTGGGCATATTCTTTGCTTAAATATAATTGATGCTCAAATAAGCTAACATTTCTTAGGTTTACCTGATTGTTTTGCTTAATAAACCTTCTCTATACCAATAGTTAAAATACCATTAAAACATCTGAATAATAAAACTATTTCCGTGCTCTATTCATTCATCCACTCATTCATTCAAACAGTTCTTGACACTGGCATATGACCTCACCATAGGGCAGTTTTTAAGTCCCAACTCTGTGTTCAAGATGAAGGGCACAGATGGGATACAGACATAGTCTAGATAGGATGCCAGGTTTTTATCATGTCTACCTGCACAGGTAATATCTTATCTCCATTAACCCATATCTCCCAGACCTCTCACTGGTGCTCTGGACACTCCTAATTCCCCATCCCCTTGCCCAGAAGTGATCACCTTATAATTCAGTCCAACTAATGGGCTATTATTTCTGTTTGTTTGTGTCGCGAAGCCATGGCAATAAAATTTACTCCTAATAATTCCACCACAATTTTATGTCCTTAAAATGTACCATAAATGATATTTATAGTAACCAAATTTCCTGTAAACAGAAATGATTTTCTGAGGAAAACAGGGCTTTTTTGTTTCTATCATGATTAGGCCCAAGTTCTTTGATGGAGTAATTGGTGATATAGGAAAGGTTGAGAAACATCGTATAAAAAGCATGGTAAGGTTCAAAGTACTGGTGCTATGTTATCATGGTTGTAATGAGTTCTATTCCCAGGACGATTCAGGACAAGAAATGCCCTTCCAGGTCAGAGCCCACATTATAGTCACCATCACAACCTCCACAACTGAAGACAGAGAAAATCCTCAAGGGTCTGTAAGAGAGATGGGCACTGACTTTGGGCTAACCTCGATAGGATAAGCCTAACTTTTAGGCAAACATTAACCTTGAATTAACAATAAAAAAATTGACAGTGATCTGGTCTATTAGAAAAAGGGGGCTGAGAAGTGGTGTCATTGTATCCCCTGCGGACTAGGAGAGAACGATGCTAGTTTAGCCACAGGAGCATATTTCCAGGCAAATTTATTCCTTTAAGCATCTTCCTCATGCTGAATCTCATCCCTAAGGCTCCATAAGATTTCACTTTGATTTTCTCTCCTGTTGCTCTTTTTTTTTTTTTTTTTTTTTTGCCTTTTCACTGGATCTTTTTATCACCCTACTACCTTAGTCCTTGGCCATGATCTCACTTCTACACAGTCATTCCATCTCCAGCTGACTGCTAGACATGGTGACTCAGATGCACTAATGTCATTTCAAACCCAACTAAACCTAAGCCCATCACCTTCCCGTAGCCAGACTAGCTCTTCCTGCTGATTTACCCCAACTCCGTCAGCAGCACTGTGATTCTCCCACTTACCCAGATTCAAAATCTAGGAGTCAGCTTTGACTTCTCCTTTCTTTCCACAGCCAACCAATTATCAAAGTAGTGATGAGCCCACCTTCACAATATCTCTTTCCATTCTCTCCATCCCCACAGCAATCACCCTTGCTCAAGCCCTTTTTATCTCCCCTTTTAATGATTGCAGTAGCCCCCACACTGGGCACCAGCTTTTGTATGCTACTCCCAGGTTTCCTAAGGCACAGCTCCGGTCCTGATGCTGCCCCAGTGCCTGTCACAGCAAATTCTGTCTCATCAACCTGGTATTCAAGACTTCCCATGTTCTTCTTTGGCATCTTTAGCCAACTTACGGTACTTGCTGGTCACCTGACTTGACCTGCATTGTCTTGCCTGCACTGACTATCCCCTACCCAACCTCATCTTTGCCCATTTGCAATTACCCCATCCTTCAAGACCCTAATTCTCCTTACTGGGTGTGAATATCCTCAGAATCCCAAATGCATTTTATTTCATTCATTCAACAAACATGAATTGAGCACCTATTCTTTTCCAGGCCCTGTGCTAGAAGATATAAGCAATATAAATATGAATACAACAATATTTTCCCTTTGTGGCACTCAGGTGAAGGGGCCAGAAAGACAGACATAATTAACTGTAAGTCCTTAGCAGGCTGCCTCTGACTCCCATCTCACAGGCTCTTCTCCTCAGCCTATAAATATACTTAAGACCCTCTCACCTTAAAATACCCACCCTTACCTCAGCCCCAGCCCTGTATCAAACTCCTAAAAAAAAGAGTGTATACTTACCATCATGCTCATCTTTACCTCCCCGTATCAGACTCTTCAGCCAACTCCAATCACACTTGTCCACACTTTCCACCGTTTGTACTCCATCTGTCCACATCTCAAGTGTTAGCTGTTCCCCATGTTTCTTTTGTCATTCTGTAGTAAGCCTCCCCTGCCAGCCAAGGGGCAATTCCTTGGCAATTCTCATCCAATTCCTTTAAGTCATTGATATGTGTTAAATCTTTAACACATATCCTGTATTATAGGCCCAACCTCTCCTAAATCCCAGACCGCTCTACCATCAGGGTCCTGACCCTCAACATGCTCCACTAAACTCCCCTCTGCACAAGCACCACGCTACAAACTGTTGTCTGTCCTCTGCCTGGATCCCTCATCTCATTAATGTGCCTCATTGACTCTCTTTTCTTCCATACTTCCCACAAGTATTGCAGTTTAGGCCCTGTTACCACTCATTATGGCTCTAGGACCAGCCTTCTAACTGATCTTTCTACTTGCATTCCTCACCTCAAATCCCATTCCATTATCAACATTATAACCAGTGAGTCCTCTAAAGTGCACAGCTGACCTATTCATTTCCTTGTTTACAAGGTCCCCCAGGCTTCCATTCACGTACCCCACAAAGAGCTATTTACCACATACTAGGTACAACCACTGTTTTGGGAACTGACAATACAGCAGAGAGCAAAGCAATGTTCTGCCCTCATGGACCTTCTAGTCTGGGATAAAGCCAAATGGCTTCCTTAGCGTGGGCAGCAGGCAGCACATACCATAAAACTCATGCCTGCCTCCCCAGCCTTGTGTCCTAATTCTCCTTATGCCCTCCCTTTGAGCCATATCAAATTAATTTCAGTGCCTTAAATGTGCTGTTCTGTTCTACACTCCCTGCCTTTGCCCAGGCTCTCTTGGGAATGCCTGCCTCCCACCCACCGTGCACCTACACAGTCACTTTCTCTGAGGTAGTTTAGAGGCTGCTGTGGGTAGTGCTGATCTCCATAATGACCTGGGTTCAAATCTCAGCTCCACATATGCTAGCTGCATTACCTCTGTCAAGTTATCTGATTGTTAGGTGATTCAGATCCTCCTCTTAAAATGGAAATAATTATAGTTCCCTGGTGAGAGTTGGTTGTGAAAGTTAGTCGATCCACAAAAAGTGCTAAGATACTTTAGGTGCCTGACACATAATAAGGCTTTAATAAATGTTAACTGTTTTTTACTTTTTTCTTTAGTATTATTATGATACCTCTTTTCATACTATTCTATAATAATCTCTCCTGCTAAACATTGTACCGTGGTGACTAACCTAGTCAGGCACATAGTGGGTACTGAATAAATATTGAAGAGAGGATAAAAGGATTGGCTGATCTAGGTTTGTGGTTTGGTTTCCTATGAGCAAATAAGATCATGAAGGAATAAGAGCAACTTTAAGGCTTCTTCTGAATATCTTAGTGACCAAATGTCTTAAGTGTATGCTGTTGGCATTGCATGAGCAAGAGCTGAAGAGGAGTGAGCAAGAAAAGTGTGTTGAGCTGGGCTGAACTGAGCAATTTTCATTGACTTTTGGGTCGAGAAGGGACCAACTACCCTAAAGAAGCCATTACCTTTTATTCTCATCCTTCAGTCCCACCTCATACTTTCCATTTACCACCTTCCCACTGCCATGTTCCCCTCAGTCACGTATAAACAGAAACCCAGAAAGCAAAAAGAGTACTGAGGGAAAGGGGAATGGGATGAAGAAGCACCTCCCTCCTTCCTTTACTGAGATCAAAGCCAGCATTTTCACTGGAAGGCCACTGACCTCTTTCATCCCCTACTCCACCTGTCTGGGAATGGGATCGCTGCTTGTCTATTTCCTTTCCTCTTTAGGGCTGGAGGGCAGTTTCAGGGTGGGGCCTCGAGCTATTTCTAGTGCTGGCCAAATCCGTCCACCCTAACATCTCTTTTGCCTTATGTGATCAAATTTCCTTTCCACTTCGCCAGTAAGTAACAAGTGGCAGGAGCATAGGGCAGGAAATCGTGAGAGAAGCCAGTTTCTCCACAGGCCTTAAGCAGGGCTAATGGTTTAAGTAAATGGGGAGGCCCTTGGGGCTGCTGGGCTTTGTCTGGCAGGAGGAACAGCCTTCTGCATCACAGTTCCAAGTGTTTGGCCCAACATCCCCCAGGGTATAGGTAAAGTACTAGTTAGGCAAGAGACTCTTGCCCCAGGAGAAGGGAATTTACATTACTGAAGTCCTACTAGGCATATATTATCTCAGTGATTGCTAACAGCCCAGCCAGGTCTGCGCTTATCATCCCTCTCATGCAATGATGAGTCAGAGATTAAGAAACTCTTTTGAGTCATGCAGCTAAACCCAGGTACAAAAAACCAGCTCTGTCTGGACTCTAAAACCAGGACTCTCCTATCACGCTGCCTCAAGAGTCTAGAAAAGCTGTTAATGCTCTGAGCATTATTCCACAGAATTAACCCAACAGCCAGCTAAACCTTTTGTGAACTACTTTAATTCAACATAATTTTAAAATAAATGTTTAAAGAAAAACTTTAGTGACTTGAGTTCAACTCTACAGACTATGCAAAGAGAATGTGACGAAGGTTCTGGTTTTGCAGAGTTCATAGTCCAGTAGAAAAGAATTAACGGGTGCAAAAATAAAAGTAGAATATAATGCAGAAACAGGGAAATGCCACAAGGGAGCCAGGAGGGGGATAGGGCACCACCTTCACCTTAGATACAGCCTCTGCCTTCCCAGGGCCTGTTGCTTCCCACAGCCCCAAGCAGAGCCTCCCAAGGCTGGGGCCAGCCAACTGCCATGTGGAACTGGATCACAAAACAGGAACTTTCTTAAATCACCTGTGTCCCCCTAGCCTAAGAACAGTGCAAATAAGCAGGACCTGGGAATGGTATTTGATTGTCAAAGGTGGGGAAATATTTAAGAACCCAGGCTTGCCTATTACCTGCAGCCAGCCTGCTTCAGCAAAGAACGGGTTATTTAATGGTTAGTTAAAGCCAGGTGCTAATGCAACCAGGACCAGAGGTTCAATCCCAGGCAAGGTGAATTCTGTTACATGGCAGTTCTAGCCCCAGCTGATCATCTTGTAACCATGTGCTCTTGGTCAAAGAGGGGACTAAAGTAGGAGAGTGCAGGTAACCATGTAGCTGACACTCACAATGTGGACGTCTTGTTCCAAACACTCAATCCTCACTGACAGGATCAGCAGTGTTCCTTTCATAGATGGAGGCAGCAGTTCCATCCTCCTATACCTCAGCAAGGCCCCCTCCCTCTGATTTCATAGCACTTGGATGCCAGGCTTTAGGTCTCCCAGAGGGGCTGCTTTATTGCAGCTGCCTTTCTTCTATTGCTCTCTCCAAACCCATCCTGCCATACCCGTGAAATGAATGTACTATTTGACACCCTCTGGAGGAGAGGCTGTCTAAGGAGAGAAGGCCACACCTGTTTGAAGCTTTCTCTTCCAGGGCCAAGCCATGAGGTCCCCAGGCTTAGACCAAGGGGCCCTCCTTGATTAAAAATATAAATCTCTCAAGTTTCTTTGATCATAATGAGAGGTTAGTTTCTGGTTGTGTCACCCAGGTAACCTCTCCTGTTTGTTTCATATATGGGTTTGGTAGAGATGATCTCTACTCAAGTCCTCTTCTATCTCTGGACTCGGGGCTTCAGGCATCAGAGAGTAATGATCCAGGAGCGGGAAACTAGGCCCCTCTCTTTGTTCTGAGTCAAACCAAAAAAAAAGCATTATATGCACTGGCACATTATAAGTCTTAGACATTTTTCTTTTAATATAAATGTGTAGAATTTTCTGTCCTAGATGCGCAAAAGCCATCTCCCCATGAAATTACTCCAGTGGATTCCACAAAGACGCTGTCAGAATCTGTAGGGACTGTCCCACACTACCAGATGTACGGCCAAGCTTAACAAGGACAATTTGGTGGCAATGGCAATACCCTGGATTCTTTCTTAGAGACTCTTTGAATGACATAAAATTCATGACACACATCAAGATCCCTTTTTTTCCTACCCTCTGTACTATTTTTTTCTGTGGAATTTGAATTTCCCTGGCTTACTTACCAGCTAACAATATCACTATTGAAAGCACATAATGTTAAGGACCATATGCTCTCTCTCCAGAGAGTGTGCACAAATACTATTTCTGTTAAAAACTCAACAGAAATAGCAGTTTTGCATATTTCCCATTCAAAGACTTACCCCAATTGAATGATTCCCTTTGTCATTGAGTGTTTTCCCCAAGCGGGCCCCACTAGAGAAGCTGAATCAGATATTGTGACTAACCAAAGGTCACAAGGAGTCATCTAGTGAGCTAGAAATAGAATCCAAAAACCTTTATTTTGATTCCCTGAATTTAAAAACAAATAAACTCTACTACAGAGAAAGAAAAACTAAAGTAGAGAAACTAGACTTGTTTGACATTCCCGGGTCAGGGAATTCAAGACAGCCAGAACTAACAGGCAGCCGCCATGGTCTGACGGCCGATGAGGTGAATAGGACATAGGTGCTCTCTGCCTTCAAGGAGCTGATAATCCAGTGCAGAGAGATCAGGTCACTGGCGAAAGTCCTCTGTCCAAAGCAGAATGTGCTTGTGGACGGCTAGAGGACCCCAGAGGAGGTCTCGTCCATCCTCGCAGCCCCCACAGCAGTTGGCACAGTGACCTGCATGTGATACGCACACAGCACCGTCTATTTGTTGAACGAGGGCCATGAGAGAGGTACTAACAGAATGCTCTGGGGATTGGTGGAGAATGAAGGACAGCTTTGTGAAGAAGGTGACATTTGAGCTGCGCCTGGAAGGATGGGAAGGCTTTTACAGGCAGCAAGGATTGGGGGAGGGCCTTTGTAGGCCCGGGCAAAGAGCAATGGCAAAGCTCCTAAGGGGGGACAAAGCTATGATTTGAGAGAGCTCAGAGCAGGCCAGTGTGGCTAGGGAGGGGCCTCAGGGAGGCAGAAGGAGCTAAGGCTAGAGAGAAAAGTTGAGACCTGAACAGAGAGAACCTTGAACAACAAGCTAAAGAATTTAGCAGTGAACTGTCACTGGAGGTTTTAAACAAGGGGAATGGCACCACCAGGACAGGGCTTCCTGTTGCATTATCCTGCCCTGCCCACCTGGACCTCCCTTGCCTTGTCAGTAGTGCTGGGTTTCTTTTGATTGTACTGTTTGTATGTGGTTTGGTTTGCAGGTTTTCTGTGGTTTAGTTTGTTTTTTGGCCTTTCCCTTTTCCTTACAGTTTTTCACAGCATATGGTCCTGATTATGTGCTGGAAATCACGCCAAGCTGCCGGCCAGACCGCAATGAGCCCCACCGAGTCCAGCAAATCCTCAACTACATCAAAGGTGAGCACCACCCCTTGAGTCCTGCCCTCCTCATTCCACCCAGCTTGGGGTGGCCTATCAGTGGGGCTTCCCCAAGTACCATTTGTCTTTTTGCTGGGTAACCGTTTCACTGATTGGGAAGGGAAACGTCTTCTTGTCCTGCCAGATTATAGTTGCAATTCTCCACTGGCCACTCTGGTCTGGATTGTCATTCGACCAGCTAATGTGACCTTCAGGGGCACAAAAGGTTCTGCGTTAGGCACCCCAAGTGCAAAACAAGTTCTAAAGTGTGCCCTGGATCCCTTTTTTCTTTCAAAAGGGGAACAGTAAAATCCTCTTGAGATGAGGTAAATTTAAGTCAATTCAAACTTGTGGGGTGAGGGGATGGGGTGCTCACCAACATTCTGTTCCAGTGTGGTTCCTTGGTCCATTAGAGCCTTGAGCAACTGTGGGTCTACACTGAGTCGTCAGGGATTCAGATGCTCTGCAGGCAGATTCTCCGGACTTACCCAGAGCACTAGAGATGGGGCTGTTGCCATATTCTTCCCTTCCCTGAGACTGGCCTACAATTATTCTGGCCTCTGGACAGAGAGAAAATGGCAGTCATGATGTTACTGCCCTCTTGATCACACTGTCCACTAGCTGTTTGGGGACGTTGCTCTCAGATTTCCAGTAGAGGTCCCCTCCCAACCCCAGCTGCTACTTCACAGCTCAACTCACTTTACCATTTTTAAAGTAGTTTTGGCATCCATTTTCCTGTTTAATTAAATTTCTATGTATGTGTGAATGTTTTTTGGATCCTACTTATTTGCAGAATTGAGGAGCCAAGGGTATCACATTGCCCATCCTGGACAGTGAAATCCCTGTTTATTCATATAACAACCAAGATAGAACCAGTTCTCCTGCTTTGCACCCCTCTTTGGAATAGAGTCCAGCAGGGAAGGATTCTGTGCCAGAGTTAGTCTGAGGGGACACATTGTGTCCTGGGGTCTTTGCCCAGGGCTGTATTAAGGCTCTATCCCCTAATAGAGCCCAGTCTGTGACAAGAGCCAAGTCTCTAGGCAGGGACTCCATGTCTCAGGCTCCTTTGGTTTAAAAAAAAAATTCTAAGCTCATAAGTCACAGACTCATAGGTTATGCTCACGGCAATGCTTGTCGCCTTTCTAAGGTATTCCATAGCCCTTAGCCTTTCCCTGACCCTATAGTTTCAAGCCGCCTTCCTCTGGCCTCTCAATGGCTACTGACTCCATGGGTCCTCACTTCCTAACCAAACCTTCCTCCCCTGTCCAGCCTCTGGGGCCTTTAAAATCTTTCTATTCCTGGCACTTTTCTAGTCCTTTTCACTGTATACTCCCACCCTGGTTTCCTTCTGCCCCTCTCAGACCCAGGACACGTTTCCTGTTTACTTTGGGACTGTACCTGAACCAACTTCTCTTACCCCTCTTCCTTCAACCTTGCCATTGTCCCCCCCATCCAGGCTCTAAATCCTGGTAGAGCACATACAAAGCAGTAGAAACAGAAACTAAACAAGCCTCTTCAGCTACTTGCGCACATCTACATATGTGCAGATATCTGTATGCCCTCATGCACGTGTACCCAGAAACATATCTCCAGAGAGTGGTGATATCTTGCTATTGCGGAAATGGAAATGACAAGCGAGAGAAGACATAAGGAAAGTAATTCGAAGGGAAGAGAACTAGGAAAGGTAAGAAACCCAAAAGAGGAATACATTTTAAAAATATTTTAGATAAAAGACTAGTTTGAAGGTTGGTGAAAACATAATAGAAAATCTTACAAGACATGTAAATTATATGGAAGTCAGGATTTTATTAAAAAATCCTACCAGGTTAAAGCAATATTCTGATTGCAACACAATAAAATTAAAGTGAGAGGAAATATGTGAACCAGGAAGTGGGTCCTCAAAAGCAACAGACACGTACAACATGGAAAGATAAGGGGTAGCTGCATTTTCTCTGAGAGAGAGTTAGGAATTTTAGTCAACAAAGAGCTCAGTGTGAGTCATCAGGGTAAGGTAGTTCACAGATGCTGGTCCCAGAGATGCTGATATATTACTCAGCTCACTTTTACAAGGCCCTAGACATATAAGCTTGCTCCAGGACATCAGTCAGGAGGGAAGAGGACTGGAGTCTAGGCTCCAAGATGTCTGATAAGGAGCTGGGCTTTGGGAGAAAAGAAGACCTAGGGGCATGTAGTCACTACTTCATATCTTTGAGAGCCTCCAGCATTTGGGGACGGGTGATTGTACTAGATTACTGTTAAGGTTCCTTCTAACCCTGAGATTGTAGGATACTGTTTGTTAAAATGAGGAAAGAATTTTAAAAATCTAAGAATATGATGGGAGTGCACAGGTTGGTAGATGAGTCAGAGTCGTTGTGTATACGAAAGAAATGATGAAGAGAGAAAAAGAAACTAAATGGCTGAGAGTGGGCAGGGAGGAGCCGGAGAGGGCAGACAGCAAGTAGAGTGGCTATAGCATGAGCAGGAATCTTCAGATTTTCCATTTAGTCGCTCCTTTTATATTCACAGGGTCTTGTGTTCTAGCCATGCAAAGGAGCAGAGCACACAAGTCCAGAACTGAAAAGAAATTCCACTAAACCTAGAAGAAATCAGGCTAGAAAGAAGTCCAAATGTTGCTAAAAATGGCCAGGCTAACCTGCTGTTCTGAGACCGTGCCCCTCCAGCCTTGTGACGCATGCTGTCATCAGATAGTGCGTTGCCATGACAATGGTCAATGTGGAAAGGCTGCTGAATTTTCTGCATTCTGAAAGATTTTCCTGAACCTGCCTATAAGACTGTCATTTATTCTTGCATATAAAAACCTCGGCAAGGCCGGCCATTTCTCACTGTGCCTCCCTTCCCCTCCCCCCCACTAAAAACAAACTGAGGGACACAGGCACAGATTGATTTGGGAAGGTGGAATGGCGATGAGGGAGTAGATGAATTAAGCTCCACTCTATGGGAGGAAATTTAGCCACCATGTCTAGTTGAATTTGTTCAGCCTTTGAGCTTGGGTTTTTTTCTCTTTCTCACCATATCTCTTAGAAGCACAAAAGATGGAATTTTTAACCTGTTGGAGATCAAACCTGAAAAGGTTCATCTTATACAGATGCATTCCACATGCTACAGGATGACTGGAGGGACAGGCAAATTTAGACTTCACCTTATCCCATCTTTTCTGCCCATTAGTCTATCTAAGAGGGAAAAAAGACAAAAATAAAATCATGGAGAAAGTCAATCCAACCTTTTAACTTCATACAGAGAAAAGTTATGTTTTGTTCCTACAAATTGCTCTTCTGATGACAGTGAATATTGGGAATATATGTCATTGTTCACAGGAAGTGTTGAGTTAGAGAGTGGATCACTCAGCCTTGCTCATGACCACTACTGTAAAATCATCTTCTCACCATCTTCATGTACTCAAACTTGTTTGCCTTTCCTCTGGTTGACGTACTCTAGAGGAGTTGGCTCACAGTGAGCCTTCCACAGTTGGAACAGTGCTGATGTAATTAATCTCCGGAGGCAACTAGCTCTCCAAGTTGCTGGGTAGCTCTACATAGGGAAACAAGGGTAGAGGTTTTCTAGTCTCTGTTACTGATGATATTTGAATCAAGTAAAGATCCCTGGGAGGGGGGGTAAAAGCTTCATGTTGCACCCCAGGCCAAACCTTTCGGGGTAGGAGCAGAGAAAAGTGGATGAGTTGTGCATATTTGGAATTGTAAGGTTTCTACACTTGCTCTGAGTTCCCAGACTGTACCCCAAGCTTGCCTGTGATAGAAAAGGAAACAAATGGGGCCAGGAGGTAAGGAGGAGCAGGGGGGGCGCACAGACAGAAGAGAAGGTCTTGTGCACATCTGCCCTTTCTGACCCTTAATGAAGGACACTTAGTATGGCAGCCTCTCTAGTGCAGGGTTGGGGAGATGGGCCAGCAAACTAATGCGGGTGTGGGGAGAGACAACACAGGTAAAATAGTAAGAATAATAAATACTATTCATCTTACAGATGCGGAACCTGAGGCTCAGAGAGGATAAGTGAGCTAGTCAAGGTCACCATCATTCATTCATTCAGCAAGTATTACTAAGCACCTACTATGTGCCACACACTGTGCTGATAGGTAGTGGAGTGAACATTTGAACTCAGGTCTGTCCTAACTGGGGCTTCGGAGTCATGCTGTTTGGCCTTTCCAGTGCCCTCCCTCTCTTTGCAGTGTGTTCTGTCAAGTCTAACCCATCATCCCCAATCCACTTTTTCTAATCACCCCTAATAAACCCTTCCCACCTTGCACTGCACACCCACTCCTTCCATGTGACTGATCCATAGCACCTGAAATCTGATGTCTCCCTGCAAATAGGAGAAGGATAGCCATGGGTAACATTTGAAATCCTGGCCCCTGACCTAGGTCTTTGAGTCCTCCCTAATCCCCTACCCCACCATGTCCCCATCATCCCACCATACTGTAATTGAACTTTCTAGCTCCATTTTTACCGAAGTAGAGAAATAAGAGAGAAGGACAGAAGGTGGAAGAAGCCAACCCACCCTGCCCCTGCTGCCTGAAATGTGCTGTGGTCACCAGCCTGTCTGCTATTTATAATTCCTCAGCCTCAAGCTGAGAACCTTTGCACATCTTCCAGTAATATTCTCCAGAGAACCATTGTGCTGGGTGCAACCAGCACCTCCTCTGGCAGCCTGAAGTCTGGGATTGACATTCTTCTAGAGACTTACAATTGAGGCATCAGGTCTGGGCATGTCCAAGGCCTCCTGGAGCCTCAAGCTTGAGATAGTGCTTCTGCCTGGTGGGACTCAAAACCATGGAAACTCAGTTTACTTCCATATTTTTTCTTGCTTCCTGAGAAGCCATGAAGATAAGTTGAAAGACAAGGTTGATTTCAAGACAGACTGACCATTTGCTTCAGGGCTTTTGGAAGAACTTTAGAGCAGTGTTGTGGAGGATAGCTTGAGCCAATTTGCATGACTTCAGGTGAGGATCTCTTTGCTGTCCACCCATTTTCTCATATTGCTATCCTCTGTCTTTACTTTATTCCTCTCCAGCCTGGTATGGTCCTTTTTAGCCTACCACCCATCTGTGCTTCCCCATTGGCCAGGTTCCTCTCTTTTGCTTTACCAGAGAGTGTAATAATTGGAAAGATTTGTTGATGTTTTGTTGTTAAACAGAAAGATAAGATATAAAAATATCATGATGAAAATTTTATAAATTCTAAAATAAAAATGGAATCTGCTACCTAACATTATAATAACTTAGTAGCTTTTAACAAACCAAGAAAACCCTTGGCAGGTTATTTATTAAGACTTGAAATATCTACCTAAATCCAGGAGGTGAGAACTACCATTATTGAAAGCCTACTGTGCAACACTGTGTGCCGGATTCTTTATATACATCATCTCATTTAATCCTCACAATTACCTTATAAAGTAGAAAACTCGTGCCTGAAGATGTAGTGTAACATGCCCATAGTCACATAACAAGTAAGTGGTGCCCTCAGGATTTGAATCCAGGCCTGATGCCCCTCCTCTCCTTGGAAGTATTGCTCAGTCAAATCTACTCATCATCCCCTGTCTGCTTTTTCCAGTAGCCTCTTAGTAAACCCTTCCCACCCTGCAATGTCTCCCAAAGGGAGGTTCTGAACCAAGTTAACTCTAAGAAGTATTATTGTGTCTCCACTTGAAAGCCTAGCTAAATCAATCAATGAATATTCTTTGGCACATGTCATGTGCTTGATGCCATGAGAAATATAAGAGAAGATTAGGACATGGTCCCTGCTTCTGATAAACAGCTGAGAAGTCTAGATGAGGATATAGTGGCTGACACTATGTAGAAGTAGGGGAGTATATTCTAGAGAGACTGCTTTCAGAAGACTGGAGGATTTGAATGGATAGGACTGTTGAAGTGCTTGTAAACAAGGGAACTCAGATGGAGGTCAGGGACAGATTGCAGGTTCCCTTGAATTTCAGGCAAGTAGTCTGTATCAGATACAGGAAAGTAGGAGCCACTCTAGATTCTGGAATTAGGGTATGACTTGATGCAGTGATATTTGCATGGATCATGGTGGTTGGTATTCCAAGGGCCTGAACCAGAGCAGTGGTGGTAGCATATTTCCTGTCTTACTCCTCATGAATGGCTGAGAGCTATTAGGAAGAGAGTATCAACAACACTTGGAGGTAGGTCAAGGAGAACAGAAGTAAAGATGACTGAGTTTTCCAGCCTGGCTACCAACTGGAATGGGGAGCTATTGAGGAAGGGGGTTAGTTTACAGAAACATATACTCGATGTGTTCTGTTTTGATATGTTGAATTTGTGGTATGATACAATGCCTTGGTACATCCACATGGAAGAATTTCTTGCAGGCAGTTAAAAAGAAATGTTTAAAGATCATTGGCTGATGCAAGAATATGCTCGTGATAACAATGCTAAATGAAAAAAAATAAGATAGAAAATGATTTAATACTATATAGTCTCAATTTTGTAAATATACATAATCTCTGTGTGTGTGTGTGTGTGTGTGAGTGTGTGGATATGCACAGAAAAAACAATAGAAGAAAATATACCAAAAATGCTAATAGTAATTATCTTTGGTGGTAGAGTTGGAATTATGGGTAATTTCATTAAATTATTTTATTTTTAATTTATTTTTTAAATTAGTTTATTTATTTTTGTTACATTTATTACTTGTTCTTTATTCTTTTTCTGTATTTTTCAAAACTTCTAGCATGAACATGTATTCCTTTTACATTCAAATAAAAGCAATACATGTTTAAGAAAAAGACAATAATATTTTTATCAGAACTATGTCCCAATTATTTATTTATAAGACCCGGTCATTACACCTGCACACAGCTGGAAAAATAAAGGACTGGAGAGTGAATATTTTTCATGTGTCAGGTGCTGTTGCCTTTGTTTGGTACTCCTAGTAATCCTAGTAATTCTTCCATTTGTTTTACAAAGTAGATCCTCCCTTTACTTTCTGGTACAAGGGCAGAAAATCCAGATAGCTCCCTAGGACCACCTCCGTTTCCAAAATTATCATTCACTCCAAGGTAACTGTCTCATTCTCAGTCTCAGTCTTTCTGGTTTTTCTCTTCTGCCCCATTGATCTATGTATCTATTCTTTTCCACAGTTTTGATTACTGTAGATATATAATAAATCTTTTTTATGTTTTTATTGACTTTTTTAGAGAGAGAGAGAAAAAAAAAATATTGATTGTGAGAGAGATACATCAATTGACTGCCTCCTGCACACCCCCTACTGGGGATCAAGCCCATAACCTGGGCACGTGCCCTGACCGGGAATCAAACCGGGACCGTGGGATGACACTCAATCCACTGAGCCACAGCGGCTGGGCTGTATATAATACATCTTAAAATCAGGTATAGTGGGTCCTCTTACTTTCCTCTTTTTCAAAATTGTTTTAGCTATACTAGGTACTTTGCCTTTTCATACGAGCTTTAGAATAATCTTGTCTATATCTACAAAAAAGTCTTGATGTGATTTTTTTAGGAATTGTGTTAAACCTGTATATCAATTTGGGGAGAATTAATATCTTTATTATGTTGAATCTTCCAATCCATGAACATGGTATGTCTTTCCATTTATCTTCTTTGATTCCCTTCATCAGCATTTTATTATTTTCAGCATACATATCCTGAATAGGCTTTATACCTAAGTTTTTCCTTTTTGGAGTCATTGCATTTTTTTATTTTGCGTCCCATGTGTTCGTTGCTAGTATATAGAAATACAGTTTTTGTATATTGCACTATATCCTGTGACCTTGCTGAACTCATTTATTTGATCTAGGTTTTTCTTGTAGATCTCTTGGGATTTTCTACAGAGATCACCATTCATCTGCAAATAGGGATAGTTTTATTTCTTCCTTTCTAATTGGTATGCTTTTTGTTTCCTTCTCTTGTCTTATTGTGCTAACTTCCACTTCCACTATTATGTTGAATAAAACTGGTGAGAGAAGATATCCTTGTCTTATTCCAGAACTTAGAGGGGAAACATTCAGTCCTTCACTATTAACTATGATGATAGCTATAGGTTTTTGTAAATTTTCCTTATCAAATTGAGGGAGCACCCCTCTATATTCCTAGCTTTGAGACCATTTTTGTCATGAATGTGTGTTGGACTTTGTTAAATGCTGTTTCTGTATCAGTTGATACTAATACTGATATATATGTAATTTTTATTCTTTAGCCTTTTAATATGTTATGTCACCTTGATTGATTTTTCAAATATTGAACCAGGTTTGTGTACTTGGAATAAACCCCACTTGGTCATGGTATATACTTTTTATACAGATTGCTGAATATTATTTGCTAATATTTGGTTGAGAATTTTGCATCTATGTTTATGGGAAATATCAGTCTATAGTTGTTTATGTACTATCATCTGCTTTCAGTATCAAGACAATACTAGAATTATAAAATGAGTTCAGAGTGTTCCCTCCTGTTCTGTATTCTGCAAGAGATAGTATAGAACTGGTATTAATTCTCTTTTTTAGTAGAATTCTCCAGTGAGACCATCTGGACTTGGAAATTTCTTTTTCATGAGGTTTTCATTTCTACTTTGATACCATTGTGGTCAGATAATATGCTCTGTATAATTTCTATTCTTTTCAATTTGTTGAGGTATGTTTCATGGCCCTGTATGTGGTCTATCTTGGCATATGTTCTATGAATGCTTGAAAATAATGTGTATTCTATTGTTGTGTGGTGTAATGTTCTGTCAATGTCAATTAGATCTTGTTGACTGATAGCATTGAGTTCTTCTATATCCTTGCTCATTTTGTGTCTACTTGTTCCTTTATCAATTGCTGAGAAAGGAATGTTGGTGTTTCCAACTCTAATTGTAGCCCTATTTCTCCGTATAGCTCAATCAGTTTTTGCTTCATGTATTCTAAAGCTCTGTTTGGTGCTTACACATTTAGGATTGCTATATCTTCTTGGTAGATTGACCCTTTTATCATTGTGTAATGTCCCTCTCTGTCCAAAGTAATTTGCTTTGCTCTAAAGTCTACTTTATCTGATATCAATATAGCCACTCCTGCTTTCTTTTGATTAATGTTTGCATGGCATATATTCTTCTTCTTCTTCTTCTTTTTTTACTTTCAACCTACTTATATTTAAAGTGAGTTTCTTGTACACAGCATATAATTGGAACCTTTTTCAGCCACTCCCAATTTTTTATTTATTTAGTTTTTTGGTTAATCTTCACCCGAGGATATTTTTCCATTGATCTTTAGATAGGGGGGGGGGGGGGGAGAGAGAGAGAGAGAGAGAGAGAGAGAGAGAGAGAGAGAGAGAGAGAGAGATGTGAGAGAGACATATGGATTGGTTGCCTCCCACACAGCCCTGACTGGGGCCAGGGATCAAACCTGCAACCCAAGTATATGCCATTGACCAGGAATCAAACCCTAGACCCTTTGGTTTGTGTGCTGACGCTCTAATTGCTGAGCCAAATTGGCCAGAGTTCAACTTTGTCTTTTAATTGGTGTATTTACATCATATACATTCAATGTAATTTTGATATGCTGGGGATTAAATCTGCCATTTTAGTTTTTGTTTTCTCTTTGTGTTCTTTGTTTTTGTGTTTTCTTCTTCCTCCTTTACTGTTGGTGAGTTATATACCTTTGTTCAAGTTCCATTTCGATTCATCTGTAGTAGTTTTGATCAAATCTCTTTGTATAGGTGTTTTAGTAGTTGTACTGGGTATATATTATACATACATATCTTATCACAGTCTATTGATGTCAACATTTTACCAGTTTAAGTGAAGTGTAGAAACCTTACCTACCTTTAAGTCTCTTTTCTCTTCCCCAATTATAATTGTCTTAAATATTTCCAATACATATATTTAGAACTATATCATACGTATTTTAATTTTTGCTTCAATTATCAGACATGATTTAGAAAACTCAAAAGAAGAAGAACGATCTATTATATTTACCCACAGTTTTATTCTTTCCATTGTTCGTTCTTCCTTTCTAATGTCCTAAGATTCCTTGTTTTATCATTTACTTTCCATTTCAAAAATTTCCTTTAGCTATTCTTTTAGGGTAGGTCTGGCAGCAACAAACTCTCATTGTTTTTCTTCCTCTGAGAATATCTTTATTTCTCCTTGATTTCTGAAGGATATTTCCACTGGGTATAGAATTGTGACTTGATGGTTATTTTCTTTCAGCACATACAAAATGTACCACCTCCTCTGGCTTCCATATTTTTTTATGAGAAAACCACTGTTATTTGAACTCTCTTTTCCTTATGGGTAAGCCTTTGTTTCTGTTTTGCTACTTTCTAGATTTTCTCTTTTTCTTTACTTTTGAGAAATTTGATTGTGATGGGACTTGATGTGGACTTCTTTGGGTTTACTCATTTTAGAGTTCAATAGGTAGGTATATGTCTTTTGCTAAATCTGGGAAATCTTTAGCTATTATTTCTTCAAATACTTTTTCATTCTACCTCTTTCTCTTTTCCTTCTGGGACTTTGGTGACATGAATATTAGATATTTTATCATAGTCTCACATGGTCCCTGAGGTTCTGCTCATTTTTTCAGACTATTTTTTGTCTTTTGTTTAAACCAGATAATTTTTATTATTTTATATTCCAGTTTACTGATTGTTTTTCTCCCCCTCCATACTGCTGTTGAGCCCATCTGTTAAGTTTTTTACTTCACTCATTGTATTTTTCAGTTCTAAAATTTCTATTTACTTTTTCTTTATTTCTTCCATTTCTTTGGTAAGACTTTTACTTTTTTCATTTGTTTCAGGTATGTTCATCTCTCACTGAAGTGTATTTATGATGGATGTTTTAAACTTCTCAGATATTTCCAACATCTGTGTCATCTCTATGTTGGCATCTGTTGATGCCTTTTTCTCATTCAAGTTGAGGGTTTCCTGTTCTTGGTATGAGTGATTTTTCTATTGTATCCTGAACATTTTAGATACTTTTATAAAACCCTGCATTGTATTTAAATCTTCTGTTTTTAGCAGGCTTCCTCTGACACTATACAGGCAGGGGGGGGGAAGGGCATTATCCCATTACCTCTAGGTGGGGATAAAAGTCTAAGCTCCCCACTCAGCTGCTATTGACAGCCCAGGAGGAGGGTGGGGAAGGTACCTCATTACTGCTAGGCAGGAGTAGAAATTCAGGATTTCCACTAGACTTTCACTGACCAGGAATGGGAGTGACACCTTGTTACTTTTCCCCATGTAAACCCTACTGGCACAATGCTGGGTGGGCCTCCTTAGCATTGAGCAGGGATGAAAGTTCTGGCTCTCCATTCTGCCTTCACTGATACCACCCTGGTGGGGTTTAAGGGGAGCCTGGTTACCACTGGGCCAACTTTTTATTTTATTTTAATGTTTCATTCATTCAACAAATATGTATTTGTTATTAATATGTGCCAGGCCCTATTCTAGCCACTGATGACAGAAATGTAAATAGGATGGGTAAGGGCCTTGCCCATAGTGGAGCTTATGTTCTAATGGGGAAGATAAACAATAAGCAAATAAGTAAATATTTAATATTGGTTACTAATAAATACAGAAGCAGTGTATTTTAAATTAATAATTTAAAAATTATTTATTTTTAAATAATTTTTCTTTATTGATTTTAGAGAAGGAGGAAGGGAGAGGGAGAGAAATAGAGACATTGATGAGAGAGAATATCCATTGGCTTCCTCCTGCATGCCCCCACTGGGGATCGGGCCCACAACCTGGGCATGTGCCCTGACCAGGAATCGAACTGGTGACCTCTTGGTGCAGGGGTTGATGCTCAACCACTGAGCCACACCGACCGGGCAGAAGCAGTGCTATTTTAGATAGGGTGGTCAGTAAAAGCCTCTTTGAGAAGATGATGTTTGTGAATAGAGCTTAATGAAGTAAGGAAAGATTGAGGTAAAAATTGAGGTAAAGAACATTCTAGATCAGTGGTTCTCAACCTTCCTAATGCCATGACTCTTTAATACAGTTCCTCATGTTGTGGTGACCCCCAACTATAAAATTATTTTCGTTGCTACTTCATAATTGTAATTTTGCTACTCTTATGAATCGCCGTCGGAAATATGTGTCTTCTGATGGTCTTAGGTGACCCCTGTGAAAGGGTCGTTCAACCCTCAAAGGGGTAGTGACCCACAGGTTGAGAACCGCTGTTCCAGATGAAGGGAAAAGCAGGATCAAAGACCCTGAGGCAGGAATAAATTTAGTGTGTTTAATGTATATTTTTTAATGTGAATTAAAAATATAACTATCTCTCTCTGGCCAGTGTAGCTCAGTTGCTTGGAACATCATCCCATACGCCAAAAGGTTGCTGGTTCAATTCCTGGTCAGGTCACATACCCAGGTTGCGGGTTTGATCCCTGATTGGGGCGTGTACAAGAGGCAACCAATCAGTGTTCCTCTCTCTCTCTTTCTCTCTCTCTCTTCTCTCTCTCTCTCTCTCTCCCCACCCTTTCCTTCTGCTCTCTCTAAAAATCAATAAAAGCATGTCCTCAGGTGAAGATTAAAATAAATTTAAGAAATATCATTATCTCATCAAACTCTTTAATTTCATAGATATCATTGGAAGGTGATGTTAAGTTAAAAAAGAGTCTGTATAAGAGATATAAGTGGTATATGAATATGGTGAAATTTTTTACAGTGTTGGAGTTTGGGAAACAAATCTGTGTCTGAGGTAGATAATGTTATTATCCCCATTTAACAGGTGAGGCTGAGGGAAGTTGATTAACTTGTGCAAAGTCACACAGAAAGTGAGGGAGCTGAGATTCCACGAGAAACTGAATATCATACCCAAAGTTTAGAAGAGGAAATATTGAATTTTTCTTCTGCCCGATGGAGCTGCTGCTTGTTGCATATAACAAACTAAGAACTTCTCTCTATAATATTTTTTTTATCCTCACCCGAGGACAGTTTTGCATTTATCTTCAGATAGAGTGGGAGGGAAAGAGGGAAGAAGAGAGAGAGAGAAACATCAATGTGAGAGAGACACATCGAGTGGTTGCCACCCACATGGCCCCAACCAGGGCCGGGGACAAATTACAACCGAGGTACATGTCCTCAGTGGGAACCGAACCCAGGACTCTGGTCTGCGGGCCAACACTCTTACCGCTGAGCCAAACCGGCCTGGGCACAAACTAAGAACTTCTGAAGAACATTTGGAGACCTCTAATGTGTTTAATTAAGCATTTTTTTCTGTTTGTCCAAAGTACATGCCTAAAGCAATTATATCACTTATTCCCCTCCAGCCTTTAGCCCTAAAATAATCAAGGGGCAAAAGGGAGTTGGAACTTATTAGAGAAAATAAACTAAACCACTCTAGGTTCTGGACTTCCCAAGTGTTGACAATTCCCTCAGTTTACCCGGCGGCCCTTAACTAACTGAGAGTCAGGTGCTGTTTTTAGCAAAGCCTCCAAATCCTGCAGTGCTGAGGGGCATTTTGTGCCAGAGTAAGCAGGCCCGGCCTCCCTGGCCTTGCTGCCAAGGGGTAGCCTTTGCAGGAATCTTACCACAAAGTTCTCCAGAGCAAACTCTGCAGACATCCCATCTCGTGGACTCCTCTACTATACCGGGTCAGGGATATCCCCAATCCACAGTCAGTCCACCAAAGAGCTCTCAAGTGTTTTGAGAAAGGGAAGCATCTTTATAGGCTCCTGGTTTCCAACATCCTTCTGCCTCTTTGCAGCTTCAAGTATATTTTGGAGGGAGATTTCATAAAGATTTCTAAATTGAGTTAGAATTTCAAGTCTATTGTGACATGCAAATTAGTCCTGCTTGCCCGTTGGCAGCAATGCAGCTGAAGTGCCTAGAGACAGGCCGTAAAATGAAAACATCAAAGTGATTAAATGTGCCCAAAGAGCATAATTGAGTGCATGAATAAGAGAAAATAAAACAAATTGATTTTCTCCCGTGCCAGAAAAACAGAATAATTGAGAACAAAATAATAGACTTTGAAGTAATCAAAGTGAGGAATGCACCATAGTGACATAGAAACAGCCAGTTGTGGGAGAGATTTATTGTGTTTCTGTTATCATTTTTACAACTTTAATTTCATTAGCTAATAAATACAAATCAATTGAAAAATCAGTCAACCAGAGAAGAGGCAGTCCCAAGCCGAGATTTTTATTCACATCTCTAAAACATCTCTGTTCTGCCAGTCACTTTCCACATATAGGCTTACAGATGCAACTTTCAAGAGTCAGTTAGATACCCCGCCAAAATTTCCAACAGACAGAATTGCCTGAGTGCAGCATTTTGTTTACAAAGATGATGTTTTCATGGCACTTACCAGCATCTTTGGTCCTGCACTGGTCGTGGTGGCAGATATGGCAACAACAAGAGCAAGAGTACCTGCCCCTCTTTCACTGTAGTTGAGCATCTGGGGCTCACGGCTTCCATCATTGTCCCCCACTACTGCCCCTCCTACACACACACACACACACACACACGACACAAATCTAATCTAAAACCAAGAGGGCCAAGCAAGCGTGTGCCACCTCCTTGGTTTCTGGCCTGACAGCCATGATGCTGAGGTGGATCAGGGGAGGGAGCTATGCCGGGAGACCTCATACCGACTTGGAGCATGGGGGACTCCAAGCTATGCTGGGACCAGGTGCTGGGAGATCACAGAGCAAACATGAGACCACTGCAGAACTATTTTTATGGCTCCTCCAAGGAACGAATCCCTCCACCCCGCTCCTCAGCTGTTCACGGCTGGGCTCAGTGGTCCTTCACTTCAGGATCTGCGGTGATGGCTAATGTGACTCGAATTGCAGTTTTTCCTTTCACAGGCCCTCGAGCTACTCTGGCAGCTGTTGGCACTTCCAGATGTTCATGACACACCCTACCTTCAGGGCTCCACAGTTAGCAACCATGCCTTTGGCTCCGGTAAAGGTCTTTGGGACCATTGGGACTGTAAACCAGAATGTGCAGAAGGAGTTGGCAGTGCTAAAACTGGCAGTCCTTGCTGGCTCAATCAGAATGGCATGGTGAATAGATTGTGCCTGCCAGGCAATTGTCCTGAGAATTTATCTTCCAGGAAGCACCTAAAAGCTGAAAGGAGCCTCTCTGACCTTCTGGTGGCATTCAAGGCCTCATCACGATGTGCCTTGAGGTGAATAGGGAATGTTAGCCTTTAGCTCTTTTGCGCAAGAGAGTAAGAGTTTGTCTCCAGTTCAGACCTAAAATCCCAGCTTCCATTTCCCACTGGTGTTTGGGTGGAGCAAAATGGAGCAAATGGCTTTCACAACTCTAAAGCATTATACAGATGTAGGGCTGTATTATTCTTCCTGCCACTGCTATTCCCATTATCCTGGATTTCCCAGCCCAGAATTTTTGTCTGAAAAAGAAATGTGGATAAAGCACATGGACCAAAGAACCTGGAGCTGTAACTCCAAAATGCCTGGGAGGCGTTGCCCAGCAGATAAAGCACTCGGAGGCTGAGCTGCACAGGCTGGCTGGCTGGCAGGCAAGCAGCCCACTTCTGTGATGTCACCTCAGTTACTTGTGCCTATCCCTCCACATGGATCCAGCAGATTTATGCACAGGAGGGGAGAAAAAGTGAATCACCAGCTAGTTTAGAAATTGCTTCGATTCCATTCGAGGTTGCAGCAGTCCCTTGCAAGCTGAGACCAGAGCACCCTGACTATCAGGGTAACATCCTTCAAGTGCTGACATCTTGTAAATGCCAGAAGCCTGGTGGGATTAATCTACAGCCTCAGGTTCTAATTCAGATCAGAGGCAGACAAGTGGTAATTGGTGATTATACTTAATTGTCACTGAAAGGCTTTCTGATAAGAGTTGACAATTAAGAGCTAAAATTAAATCAATCGTCAATATCAGCACATGCCTCATAGAAATTTTTTCTTCTGCCATCATTCTCAGGTAGAACATGAGACCCTCAAGGCTGGCTGTGATGAGGCAGCAACTGCAAAACTTTCTCTAGTCCTAGATCACACTAGATAAACCTCTTCTAAATCTTAAAACAAATAATTCAGAGGCTTCCTGTGGCCTCTAAGATAAGACTATGGCCTTCTAGGCCCTTGATGATCTGGCTTCTAGCCACCTCTCTAGCCTTTTTGCCCCCCACCCCTGCCTTACCCTCATCCTGTGCTCTGGCCACAAAGTCTACAGTTGCCTTTATGCATCCTGCTCTGTTTCTACTGCCTAGAACATTCTCTCCTGCTTTCCTCTTCAAGATGCCACCTCCTCTGTAAAGCCTTCCATACCCTCTCCTTGTATGCCCTTGGTAATCTGTATGGACTGGTATTTTATTGCCTTGTTGCTATGTGAACTATGATGTGTTTGTCTCCATATATGCCTTCCTCACTAGACCGAGAGCTCCTTGAAGACAGAACTGTGTCTCCTTCTCCTCTGTGACCCCAAAACCCAGCACAGGGCCTAGTCCATTTTAGACATCAGTAGTAAATGCTTGTGAAATGAATGAACAGAGATGAGGACCAGATTGGGCTGAGTGAGCTGGATGATGGGAGATAGGTGCACCATCCAAGATTCTCAGATACTAGAAGCTATAGAGGCTGATGGTGGCAGAGCCTGGGCACCAACTGTCTAAGAGCAATCCCTACAATGATTTTCTTCCCCAAAATGTTCCTCATGTACCTCTGTATATGAGAGACAGTTCAAGGTGACACAAAGACGTTTTTCATTTTAATACATGTTTTAAAGTGCACATCAAGTCTGATGATGATGATGATGATGATGATGATGATGATGATGATTTAGGATATATGAGCCCAAAAAATTATTAAAACTTTGAGTTGATATAAAGAAAAATATTGTTACTATTAATACAAATGTTAAATAGATATGATGACATTTCTGAAAGGGGTACTCATGTGATGGAAGCTTTGAAAATACTTTCAGCAGCTCTAAATTCATTTCTCTGTTCCTCTATGGTGCCACTCAGCCTCTGAGTGTTCTGGGGTTACCTCGAGCATTCTTCCAAACTGCCATGCCACTAACTATTTTCAAAATTCATTTGCAACTTAGCCTGGTGGCATGGATGCTTCTTTTATAAGCATATGTTGGCTCTCTTCGACCACATTTATAAGGGCCTTAAGAGCAATGACCAAGCTTTAAGCCTCTGTGAACTGAATGGGAAAATGGTTTATCAGCTGCCCCATAACTCTACAGATGTTCATACCTTCAATTAATATTTATTTAGCCCCTATTATATGCCAGGCACTGTTGAAGGTGCTAACAATACAGTGGTGAACAAGACAGACAAGGTCCCTGCCCTCATAGAACTTGTGATGGGAGACAGACAATAAGCAAATAAACATACAAGATGTTTTTGGTGTGTTAAGAGCATTGAAGAAAATAAAGTAAGATCATGTGACAGAAAATGAGTGAGTGGGGGTGGCCACTTAGATTTGGTGGTCATGAAGTCTCTCAGAGGTGATTATTGAATTGAGATCTGAATGATGAGAGAAGTAAGAAATGGGACTATCCAGGGACAGAACATTCCAGGTGGGAGGAATAGCAAGTGCAAAGTGGAGGGAAGCCCTAAGATGGAAAAATGACTCGTGTGTTCCAGCAACACAAAGATGCCCCATGTGGCCTAGAACAGAGTAAGTAAAGAAGATTGTGGCAGGAGACAGAAGACAAGAGCCAGGCCCTGCAGGGCTTGGTAGCTAAGTAATTTGTGTTTTATTGTAGGTGTGACTGGAAGCCATAGACGGTTTTGAGCATAGGAGTGATGTGGTCTCACCTAACTTTTAACAAAATACTCTGGCTGCTATAGGATGGTTATATAAGGGGCAACAGTCTTTTGGAGTAAGGTTGTAGTGGTGAAGGATGGAGGGAAGTGGGTGGATTTAGAATATATTGTGGTGGTAGAATTCACAGGAGTTGCTAATGTATTGAAAAAGAGGTTGTAAAAGTAGGAGGAAATGAGCCCTGGTCAGTTTGGCTCGGTGGTTAGAGCATTGGCCCACAGACCGAAGAGCCGTGGGTTTGATTCCAGTCAAGTGCATGTACTTCAGTTGTGGTGCAGTCCCTGGCCCTGGTCTAGGTCATGTTGGAGGCAACCAATTGATGTGTCTCTCTCACATCAATGTTTCTCTCTCTCTTTCTCCCTCCCTCCCTCTCTGTCTGAAAAAATAAAAACAGAAAAATATCCTCAGGTGAGGATTTAAAAAAAAAAAAAGTAGGAGGAAATGAAGATGATGCCTAGTCCATGTCATGAAGAAAAAAAGTCCAAGGGAACTGTTCTGTATCTCTGCTGTTCAATATGATCACTACTAACCACATATACCTATTTAAATTTAAGGCAATTAAAGACCAATGCAAGATACAAAGAAGGATACTACATAATACTAAAAAGGTGGATCCAACAAGAAAATATAACCCTTGTTAACATATATGTACCCAACACAGGAGCACCTAAATATTAATTTTAAAAAATACTGGCAGACTTTAAGGAAGAGATTCATTAAAACAACAATGAAGTATCACCTCACACCTGTCAGAATGGCCGCCATCAACAAATCATCAAACAACAAGTGTTGGCGAGGGTGTGGAGAAAAGGGGACTCTAGTACACGGCTGGTAGGAATGCAGACTGGTGCAGCCACTATGGAAAATAATATGGTGTTACATCAAAAATTTAAAAATTGAACTTCCATTTGACCCAGTGATCCCACTTCTAGGAATATACCCTAAGAAGCCTGAAACACCAATCAGAAAGAATATATGTATCCCCACGTTCATAGCAGCTCTATTTACAATAGCTACGATCTGGAAACAGCCCAAGTGTCCATCAGTAGACGAATGGATAAAAAAGCTTTGGTACATATACACAATAGAGTACTATGCAGCTGTAAGAAAGAAAGATCTCTTATCCTTTGAGACGACATGGAGGGACTTGGAAAGTATTATCCTAAGTGAAACAAGCCAAGCAGAGAAGGACAAATATCATATGATCTCACTTATTTGTGGAATATAATGAACATATCAGTCTGAGGAATGGGGTAGTCCCAGAGACGTGGAAGTGGGGTACAGACTGACAATCCCCAGAAGAGAGGGGGTTGGAGGTGGAGGTAAACCACAGAACTTATATGCATGTGTGCATAACCAATGGACATGGACAACAAAGCTGGGGACAGGGCGGGGAGGGAGGGAGAGGGGGGAATCAGTGGGGGGAAAAGGAGAAACATCTGTAACAAAACTAAATTAATTAAAAATAAATAAATGAAAGGAAGAGATTCATAGCAATACAGTCATAGTAGGGGACTTTAACACCCCACTGACTTCACTGGATAGATCTTTTAGGCAAAAAATCAACAAGGAAACAGCAGCCTTACATGACACACTAGGTCAGATGGATTTATTTGATATTTACAGAACATTTCATCCCAAAGCAGCAGAATGCACATTTTTCTCAAGTGCATGGATCATTCTCAAAGATAGACCATGTGTTAGGACACAAAATAAGTCTTAACAAATTCAAGAAGATTGAAATCATATCAAGCATCTTCTTGGATCACAAAATCTTCTTAGAGACTGAATAGCTTGTTATTAAACAATGAATGAATTACCAATGAGATCGAAGCAGAAATCAAAAAACACCCTGGAAACAAATGCAAATGAACGTACAACAATCCAAAATCTATGAAACACAGCAAAAGTAGTCCTGAGAGGAAAGTTCATAGCATTATAGGCTTACCTCAAGAAACAAGAAACAGCTCAAATAAACAATCTAACCCTACAACTAAAAGAATGAGAAAGAGAACAACAAGAAAAGCCCAGAGTAAGTAGAAGGAAGGAAACAATAAAGATTAGAGTGGAAATGAATGACATAGAGACTAAAAACACAATACAAAAGAACAATTAAACCAAGAGCTGGTTTTTTGAAAGGATAAACAGGATTGATGAACCTTTAGCCAGACATATGAAGAAGCAAAGGGAGAGGACCCAAATTAATAAAATCAGAAATGAAGGAGGTTAAGTAAAACTGACATGACAGAAATACAAAGCATTCTAAGAAAATACTTTGAACAACCATATGCCAACAAACTGGACAACCTGGGTGAAATTAACAAATTCCTAGAAACATACAATCTTCCAAAACTCAATTAGGAAGCATCAGAAAACCTGAATAGGCTGATGACAACTAATGAAATTGAAGCAGTAATAATAATAATAATAATAACTCCCAACAAACAAAAGTCCTGGACTGGATGATTTCCCAGGTTAGTTTTACCAAACATTCAAAGAATTAACACCTGTCCACCTCAAGCTATTCCAAAAAAAATTCAAGAGGAGGGAAGACTTCCAAGGTCTTTTGATGAGGCCAGCATTATCCTAATTCCAAAACCAGATAAAGACACTACAAAGGAAGAAAATTACACATCAATAACCCTGATGAACATAGATGCTAAAATCCTCAACAAAATATTAGCAAATTGGACCCAGCCATATATTAAAAATATCATACACCATGACCAAGTGGAATTTATTCCTAGGATGCAAGGATGGTTCAGTATTCAAAAATTAAATGTGATACACCATATAAACAAAATTAAGATTAAAATCCATATGATCGTATCAATAAATGCAGAAAAAAGATTTTGACAAAATCCAGCACCCATTTAAGATAAAAAGCTCTCAGCAAAGTGGGACTAGAAGGATCATACCTCAATTTAATAAAGGCCATATATGACCAACCTACAGCCAACATCATACTCAATGGGCAAAAACTAAAAGCATTTCCCTTATGATCAGGAGCAAGACAGGGATGTCTGCTTCCACTACTCTCATTCAACATAGTACTAGAAGTCCTAGCCACAGCAATCAGACAAGAAGAAATAAAAGGCATCCAAATTTAAAAGAAGGAAGTAAAACTGTCATTATTCACTAATGACATGATATTGTACATAGAAAACTTTAAACACCTCACCAAAAAAACTGCGAGATTTAATTAATAAATATGGCAAAGTAGCAGGATACAAAATTAACACCTGGAAATCAATGGCATTTTTATACACCAATAATGAAGTCACAGAAAAAGAAACTTAAAAAACAATCACATGTACCATTGCAACAACAAGAACAACAACAAAAGATACCTGGGAATAAACTTATCCAAGGATGTAAAAGACCCATACTCGGAAAACTAGAGGACATTGAAAAAAGAAATACAGGAAGATACAAACAAGTGGAAGTATATACCGTGTTCATGGATTGGAAAAATTAACATCATTAAAATGTCCATATTATCCAAAGCAATCTACAGATTCAACGCAATCCCTATTAAAATACCATAGGCATATTTCACAGATCTAGAACAAATATTCAAAAAATTTATATGGAACCAAAAAAGACCCTGAATAGCTACAGCAGTCTTGAGAGAGAAGAACAAAGTTGGAGGGATCACAATACTGGATATCAAATTATACTACAAAGCTACTGTAATCAAAACAGCCTGTTACTGGCACAAGAAGAGGCACATAGATCAATGGAATAGACCCCAGAAATCAACCTATGCCAATATTGTCGATTAATATTTGACAAAGGAGGTAAGAACATACAATGGGGTAAAGACAGTCTCTTCAATAAATGGTGTTTGGAAAATTGGACAGGTACATGCAAAAAAAGAAACTAGACCACCAACTTACACCATACACAAGAATAAACTCAAAATGGATCAAAGACTTAAATGTAAATCATGAAACCATAAAAATCCTAGAAGAAAACATAAGCAGTAAAATCTCAGACATCTCACGTAGCAGTATTTTCATCAATGCATCACCTCAGGCAAGAGAAACAGAGGGAAAAAATAAATGGGACTACCTCAAACTAAAAAGCTTCTGCACAGCAAAAGAAACCATCAACAAAATGAAAAGGGAACCTACTATATGAGAGAACTTACTGTATTCGGCAATGATACATTGGATAAAGGGTTAATTTCCAAGATATGCAAAGGACTCATATAAGTCAACATCAAGAATACAAACACTCCAATTAAAAAACAGACAAAAGACCTTAATAGACACTTCTCCAAAGAGGACATACAGATGGCCAATAGACATATGAAAAAATGTTCACCTTCACTAATCATCAGAGAAATGCAAATTAAAACTACAATGAGGTATCACCTCACACATGCCAGATTGGCTACCATCAATAAAACAACAATTGCTGGCAAGGGTGTGGAGAAAAGGGAACCCTAGCACACTGCTGGTGGGAATGCAGACTGGTGCAGCCACTATAGAAAACAGTATAGATGTTCATCAAAAAATTAAAAATTGAACTTCCATTTGACCCAGTTATCCCACTTCTAGGAATATACCCTAAGAAGCCTGAAACACCAATCAGAAAGAATATATGCATCCCCATGTTCATAGCAGCACTATTTACAATAGCTAAGATCTAGAAACAGCCCCAAGTGCCCATCAGTAGATGAGTGGATAAAAAAGCTGTGGTACATTTATACAGCTGTAAGAAAGAAAGAGCTCTTACCCTTTGAGACAGCATGGATGGACCTGGAGACTATGATGCTGAGTGAAATAAGTCGGTTAGAGAAAGACAAGTATCACCTGATCTCACTTATATGTGGAATCTAATGAACAAAATAAACTGATGAACAAAATAAGGCCAGAGGTTGCATGGAACAGAATAACAGATCTCAGTGGTGGGGGGTGGGGGCAGGAAGCAATTAACCAAATAGTATATGCATATATACATAATCCGTGGACACAGATAATAGCCTGGGGTGGAGTGGGGGTGGCATGAAGGGGGACGAAAAGGAATAAAATGGGAGACATCTGTAACACTGTCAACATTTTAAAATTTTAAGTCAATTAAAATTAAATAAAATTTAAAATTTGGCTTCTCAGTTGCACATTTCAAGTGCTATTAGCCACATGTAACTAGTGGCTAACTATTGGGCAGCATGGATATAGAACATTTCTATCATCAAATAAAGTTCTGTTGAACAATGCTATTCTGCATTAAGAAGAAAAAAAACCCTGAAGGTTAGAGGAATAAAAAGACAAGCCACAGCTTAAAAGAAATATTTCCAAAACACATATCCAATAAAGGACTGTTATCCAAAATATACAAAGTACTCTTAAAAGCCAACAATAAGGAAACAAACAACTTGATTTTAAAATGGGCCAAAAATTTGCCCTGGCCGGTTTGGCTCAGTGGTTAGAGTATCAGCCCACGGACCAATGAGTCTCAGGTTCAATTCCAGTCGAGGGCACGTACTTCTGTTGCTGTTCATCCCAGGCCCTGGTCAGGGTCATGTGGGAGGCAACCAGTCGATGTGTCTCTCTCACATCGATGTTTTTCTCTCTCTTTCTCCCTCCCACTCTATCTGAAGATAAATGGAAAAATATCCTATGGTGAGGATTAAAAAATAAATAATAAAATAAAAAGGGCCAAAATTTTTAACAGAGACTTCACCAAAGAAGATATACAGGTAGGTGGCAAATAAGTGTATGAAAATATGCTCACTATCATGTCACTAAGGAAATGCAAATTAAAACAATGTGATACCTCTACACACCTATTAGCATAGCTAAAACCAAAACAATGACACCACCAAATGCTGGCAAGGATGTGAAGCAGCAGGCACTCCTCATTCATTGTTGGTGGGAATGCAAAAAAGTGCAGCCACTTTGAAAGACAATTTGGCAATTTCTTACAAAGCTAAACATAGTTTTAGCATACAATCCAGTAATTGTGCTCCTTGCTATTTAATTCAAATAAGTGGAAAACTCAGGTCCACACAAATACCTGCACATGAATGTTTATAGCAGCTTTGTTCATAATTGCCAAAACTTGGTAGCAACCAAGATGTCTTTCATTAGGTGAACAGATAAACAAACTAGTACTTTCAGACAATGGAATATTTTTCAGAGCTAAAAATAAATGAGCTATCAAGCTACAAAAAGATGTGGAGGAAACTTAAATGAGTATTGCTAAATGAAGGAAGCCTGTGTGAAAAGATGCCGACCATATGACATTCTGGAAAATGCAGACTTATAGAGACAGTAAAAAGATCAGTGATTGCCAGGACTTTGAGGGAAGGAAGGGACAGATGAATAGATGGAGTATAGGTTTTTTTAGGTCAGTAAAACCATTCTGTGTGATACTGTCATGGTGGATACATAACATTATACACTTGTCAAAACTCATAGAATTGTACAACACCAAGGATGAACCCTAATGTAAACCATGGATTTCACTTAATAATAAAATATCAGTATTCATTTATCAACTGTAACAAATGTACCACACTAGTGCAGGATGCTAATAATGGGGGAAACTGCCTACCAGGGGAGGAGGGAGGCAGTGGGGATACAAGAGCTCTCTGTACTTTCTGCCCAGTTTTTCTGCAAACCTAAAACTGCTCTAAACATAGTCTATTAATTAAAAAAGATTAAAGAGAGTGCTCACCAGCACCTAGTACTTAGCAAAGAATAAACACTCCATGGATGTTTGTTGAATAAATGGATGAACAAATGAACCAGTCAGTTGATGAATCAGTAGAACCCCTGCCTCCTGAGTCCCAATACAGTCCTCCTTCTTAGATATCAGAGGTAGGGTGACGATATAATTTATTGGCCAAACCGGGATACTATTTGAAAGTGAAATGGGGTGCCATATATGTAAGTCAGAACTGTCCCAGTAATCATGAACTGGGAGCCCATGAGCCACATCTTGCCCCCCAAATTCTTTTGTTTGGCCTCACATACTGATGTCCCGCACAAAATTCTTTAAAAATGTAAATCAGTTGTCCACATTTAGCACTGAAAACTCTACATTAAAGTGTGAATTTCTGACATCTCTGGGAAAGTGGAATATCTGGGCCCACATTCTTGCACAGACATGAACAGCTAGAGCTGAGTAGCAGCTGCCCCCTTTATGAGCATGTATTTTCCCGTTTGCCACAGACCCCACCACTCCCTTTTACATCTCTTACTCTATCTAGGCCAAGTGTGAGTTTCCATTTATCATCTCACTTATACTGTTTTAATTTTGTTTTCTTTTGCAAAAGAGTTAAGAAAAAGAGAAACTATTTCTTATGCTCGTGTCATGATTCAAAGTAAGGGGCAAAAGGATCAAGGGGACTCCATATATCTTGCCCCCAGTCTTCTTTACTCACATACAGTACATTCTTGGCCTCTAGGCATTTGCGTTTACCCCCTCTGGTCTATACACTGTGCCTCCCCAGGCCCCAGACATTCTGGCCTTTAGAATTTTCTCAGGCTGCCACCCACTGCTGGAAAAGCTAGATGTGAGGGGAAAACAATGGGCATTATTTAAGCTAGTATTTGTATTGTTACCCAAAGTCAATATTGCTCATCATCAACTTTTGGTGGAAATTATTTCTGTTGTTTTTCTTAATTGCCTCCAAATGTAACTGGAGAGTGAGACAGAGCAGCCGAGAATACAGCACCCACCTTTCCTTTCTGTAAAGATGTATTGTTAGAACACTTGAACATGGAGTTTTGTTTATCCCTGCATCTACTCATTCATCAAGCTCTGGATATACTCACAGATGGAAAGACCCTAGATTCAGCACCAGGATCCCTGTAGGTTTTCTTCTGTAGAGACAACTTAAGCAAAAACCCACATGGAGATAGGAAAGCATGGATAAGGCACAGTTAAGCTAAGGTGTTGGACTTAATTCATAGGTAGTTGGGAACTGCTAAAGTTTTGTGGGGTGTTATGGAAGCAGGGGAGGCATGTGGTCACAGCTATGAAATTGGGTGGGGAACAGCTCTAGAGGCAGGAGCACCAGTTAAGAGGTGGTTGAGTAACCTGAGTGGTGAGAGATACAATTACAGTGGAGACAGTAGAACAGAAAGGAGAGGACAGATTTGAGAGACATCTTGAGGTTAGGCTTGGCAAGTCATAAGATGTGGAGGGGGCTTGTACTAAGAGATGAAGAATCATCCAGAGGCCCAGCCGGTGTGGCTCAGTGGTTGAGCATTGACCCATGCACCAAGAGGTTACTGGTTAGATTCCTGGTCAGGGCATATGCCAAGGTTGTGAACCAGATTTCCAATGGAGAGCATGCAGAAGGCAGCCAATCGATGTTCTCTCTCATTGATGTTTCTATCTCTCCCTCTCTCTTCCTCTCTCTCTCTCTAACATCAATAAAGAAAAAAAATGTTTTAAATAAAAAAGAATCCCAGAGATTTTGAGCTTAGGGGTTTAAAATAGCAAAAACATGACCCCCAAAAATTAATTTTTGAGTTGCAAGAGTTAAGAGAATAAAAAGGCAAGTTACATGCTGAGATAAAATATTTGTAAATCATATATCAAACAAAAAATTTGTACCTAAGAATATATTAAGAATTCTCCAAACTCAACAGTAAAAAAACCCAAAAAACCTCCAATTAGCAAAAGACCTAAAGAGGATGTACAGACAGCAAATCAGCACATGAAAGATGTTCAACATAATTTATCATTAGAAAAATGCACGTTGAGAGCACAAGGAGAGATCCCTACACACCTATCAGAATGGCCAAAATAAAAAGTATTGATGCCACCAAATCCTGAGAAGAGTGGTGAGAATGTAAAATGGTGCAGCCACTCTGGAAAACAGTTCAGCAGTTTCTTATAAAACTAAACATGCAACTACCATATGGCCCAGCAACTGCACTCTTGGACATTATCATAGAGAAATGAAAACCATGTTCACACAAAAACTTGTACATGGATGTTCACAGCAGTTCTACGTGTGGGAGCAAAAAATGGAAGCAACCCAGATATCTTTCAAGGGCCAAATGGTTCAACTGTGCTACATCCATACCATGGAATGCTACTGTGCAATAAAAAGGAAAAAACTTAATGCACACAACAACTTGGATGGATCTTAAGGGCAATATGCTGAGTGAAAAAGCCAATCTCAAAAATTTTATATTGTATGATTCCATGTATATAACAGTCTCAAAATGACAAAATTATAGAGCTGGTTTGGCGAGGGCAGGGTACTATATAACAAGGTAGCATGAGAGAGATCTTTGTAGTGACGGAATATTCGGAATCTCTTTCTGATGGGGGTGATATACGTGTGATAAAATTACATAGAACTATATATGTAACACACACACTAATGAGTACATGTAGAATTGATGAGATCTGACTAAGTAAGGTCTGTTACTAGTGTCAATGTCAATATTCTACTTTGGATATTAAACAATAATTATGTAAGATTTTGCCACTTGGAGAAATGTAATGAAGGGTACCTCTTGGTACTTCTTTTTTTTTTGTAACTTCCTATAAATCTATAATAACTATAAAATTAAAAAGTTAAGTACAGCCCTGGCCGGTTTGGCTCAGCAGTTGGAGCATCGGCCTGCGGACCAGAGAGTCCCGGGTTCAGTTCCCGCTTAGGGGTACGTACCAAAAAAAAAAAAAAAAGTTAAGTACAAAAAAAGAGGGACATTTGTAATACATTCATTAATAATAGTTAAGTACCCAAATAAAAAGGAATGAACTATTGACATACCAGAATATTTGCATGAAATTCAAAGGTATCATGTTGCATGCAAGAAGCCAGTCTTAAAAGGTTACATACTATTTGATTCCATTTATATGACATTCTCTAAAAAACAGCACTTATAGGAGTAGAGAGTATGTCAGTAGTTGCCAGGTAGTAAGGATAGGGAAGAACAGACTGCAAAAGGGTAGCACAGGGAATTTTGAAGGTTGCTGGAAGTGTACTGTGTCATGAATCTATACATGTGTTAAAAATCATAGAGCTGAACATAAAAAAAGTTGATTGTATTTTAATTTAAAATTAAAATTAAAAACAGATAGGTAATGAGTGCTAATTTGTTTTTTCTTACCTTCCTTTTTTTTATTTCACCCACTTATGCAGCCATTTACTGAGCACATACTTTGTGTGAGGTACTGTGCTAGACTTTGGAGATCAACCAAAAGTAAGACAGCCCAGGTCCTTGCCCTTATGGGGCATTCTTTCTCTTTTAGAAGAGGAATGGTCAGTAAGGGTGGGAGCCTAGTGTTTCTGCTCGGGGAAGTGGGGCAAGGAGAACACTGCAAAGGGCCAAGTAAGCAAACTTTCCATTCTTAGAGCCCAGTCCTGTAGGATTTCAAGTGCTTACTTGTCCCTCAAAAACTCTTAGGTCTGAAGACAGGGAAAAGCCCCAAATTCATATTTCTTAGATATTCACAAGAGAAAATACTAGGGGCTGTGCCCTGCTAAGCGGGGAAGAAAGGTTGGAAGTGAGGAAAGATTTGGTGCAGTTAGTGAAGTGTAAACTCTGAATAGTGTTGCCTGAATGTGTGTGTGTGTGTGTGTGTGTGTGTGTGTGTGTGTGGTGTGGTGTGTGTGTGTGTGTATGTGTGTGTGTGTAAAAACAATCATTTGTTTAGCTCATGACTCTGTAGATTAGCAATTGGGCTGGGCTCAGCTGGGTGATTCTTCTGCTGGTTTGGACTGGGTTTACCCAGCACTGAGTCAGTTGGCTGTCAAGGCGTCATTCACATGTCTGATGGTGACTGGCAGTTGCTGGGGTAACTGGGCCATATGTCTCTTACCATCCAACAGGCTTACGTGGGCTTGCTGGTTCATATGTTGGGGTCTCTGAGTTCCCCAAAACATCAAGAGAACAAGTCTCAACATGCAAGTGCTTTTTAAAAACAGCTTTATTGAGGTGTAATTCACATATGTTACCTGAATTTGAATTTTGTTTTCTCTCCTGTTTTCAGGGAATCTGAAGCATGTGGTCTAGTTGACAACAAGAGATCAGGTTTCCAGAGCCGAAGAGCAGTGCCCATAACGAAGACAGCGTGTTTATGCGAACAGTGTGTGGAATTTGTGACTGCAGGGGAAATTTGGAAGAAATTACTTCCTGAAAATTTCCAAGGGGCACCAAGTGGCAGCTGGCCTCCTGGGGTGAGGCAGGCAGGCACCCCAGAGGCTCGACTAGGCCAAGAGGAAGAGTGAGATTTCCAACATTTAAAGTGTTTATTTTTTAAAAACACACACACACACACAAATGCTGTTTTTAATCTTTGAAAATTATTTTTAAGCAAGTTGGGGAGGGGGTATTTTTATTTTCTTAAAGGAGACAGATCAGAAGCTGGAAGAAACCATGGAGGTTTAGTCAGCAGTTTGTGGGGCAGGGGGAGCTGAGAGGTAGGGTTTGGGCCTCAGCATCATCCGGGTGGCGCTTTGGTGAAGGGGAATGATAGTAGATTGGGAGGTTGGAAGAAGCCCACCTCTGTTGTTTTTAGGATTATTGATCTATTTTGTTTTTAATAAAATCCTTGAAAACCTACCTCTTTGTCCCATTGTCCTCATTATAAAGTACAGCTGACAGCGCATACAGCTTTAAATACTTCCTCTCCCTGAAGTCTTGAGAATAACCCTTCTGCTTCCATGTTCTGCTCTGGTCCAGCCTAGGAAACTGTCTCTGAGTTCTGGACCCCACTAAGGAACTAGTGTGTCCCTACTAAGTGCTGGAGACAGAAGACCAAGCTCTGTGCTGTGCTAGGGCCCATCTAGGGCTCGTGGGAATACAGTCACTGCAGCCATGGAGAGGATCTTGCTGGCACCCAGGAAGGAGCTATCCCTGCCTGGGGAGCGACTCAGGGATGGGAAGGGCAGGTGGCATGTCAGACCAAAGAGGGAAATTTTGATGAAGAGCATGCTTCCTTGTCAAGTGTAGGCAATCAGCACACTTGATGAAGATGGGTTACAGTTGTGATGCGTTATTGTCACTGTAACCTCGAGGAGAAGACCTCAAGGCAAAATGAGGATGAAGTTAATGAGAGACAGAGAGATGAGGAAGCCAAATGTCATGATTTTGTAACTTGGCTCCCCAAATATTTATGAAGCTCCTTCAACTACTTGGACGGGGATAGGAGAAAAGGACACAGCCCCGTCCCGGTCATCTAGGAACTCCCAGACAAGGAGAAGGAGGAGGGGAAGAACCAGATCCCAGAAGGTTTCCCACTGTTACCAACCTGAACCCAGAGCTGTGGGAGCTCTGAGGAGAGAGCAAGTCGCCTACCAGGGCAGCATCCAAGAACGGTTCAAAGAGGATGATGTTTGAGCTGGGCACTGTAGGGTGAGTTGTATTTCTCCAGGCCTCTAACAGGGTCAGAGGGCCGGGGGTGGGGGGAGGCAGTGGAAAAAACCTTGAATGCGTCCCGGGATGGGAATAGCCAAGCTTTCATTAAAGACCGTTGGGGCGGCTGTTCAGCTAGGAATACCAGTCACTTCAAATGCCCACTATTCTAATTATATGCTCTCAGTTTAAGGGCAATTTGACTAATACCAAAAAGAAGGGGATTACAAAATAAAAGTGGGGGTAGGTGCTGAATGGGGCAGTTGGGGATGGTGGGAGGCCAAGGAAGGGAAATGGGAACTCGGAATTCCAAGCCTGCAAGAGACCACCCCACCAAAGGCTCCCCTATCCCAACGCTTTGTAGGGGACACATGCCCAAAGTCATCACCCAAATTTCTGTGAAGACCTCAGCCCTGAGAGGCAACCACATGGGAAAGTGGCGAATAAGTAATGCTCCATTTTTCTTTCAAAGGGAATGTACCTGAGCAACAAGAGGCCTTTTCCCCCTGAGCAGCCAATACCACCTTCTTTACAGATCACAGTGAATTCAAAACACCACGAAGGAAGAAGAGTGTGTGCTTACACCCTGGGGCTGTTCTAACCACTCAGATGTTTCTGGGCTGACAAGGAAGAGCAGTCAGGCTGCATGGCTCCTGATTTCCAATTCACTGGGCCAGAGAGAATCTTTTTAGATAAGGTGGTCAGAGGCCAAGGCAACTTTGTAGCCAGTGTGAACCTGTCTTCCCTTCAGGAAACAGCTGTCTTTGTGCCAGCAAGGCCCAACCACAATAACCATAATAATAATGCAAAGCAAGCATTGGAATATTCCCCATTTTACAGATTGCTTTCATTTATACTATGTCACTATCTGCCCTGCTGGATGGTCGTTATCATCCCCACTTCATGGATTAGCAAACTGAGGCTACGCACTGTGAAGTCACGTGCCAAGTTTTAAGTAGCAGAGCCAGGAAGCAAACCCAGCTGGAACTTCGAGTTCCCTTATTTTTTCCACTGCCCCACACCTAGTGCCACTAAAATATTTTTAAACTGTGACTTTGGAGTAAACAACTTTCTTATTGCTTCCAAAGTCCAAGCTGGACCAAGCCACACGCTGCTCCCAGGACCTCACCACACGACAACATTAATTAGTTGTGTGCTTTTCAGCAAGTTATTTGACCTTTCTGGGTCTGTTTCCTTGCCCATAAAGTGAGGCGAATAATTCTTGCACTTCATGGGCTATTGTGAATGCCTGATAAATTAGCACAGATGGAAGGACTTTGAAAAGAGTCCAAAGCAGTGTATGCAGGAGGGGCTGCCATGAAAATGGGCGTGTAAAGGCCAACCTCTGAGGACAGTCCAACGCTCCCAGGAGACCCCTACCTCCAGGGCCCGCATGGGGGCCAGAGAGACTGAAAGAGAGGGTGAAGTTTAGGCTGTGTCTGCAACTGAAGGGTTAATAAAATAACTATTTAAAATATGTATACATATATATATTGGATATGCCTATATTTGCTTAAAACATCTTTGGAAAGATACACAAGAAACTGGGGCACCTCAGTTGCCTCCAGGCAGGGGGACCAGGTGGCAGGGGAGCAGGGAGATTTGCACTATGTTCTTTTTTGTACCTTTTGATTTTTGAACCATGCGGATGTATTACCTGGTCCAAAAAAAGTAAATAAATAATTTTTTAAAGCCAACGGAAAAATCCCAATCCAGTTTCCCTTTGGGGGAGTGGATCTGCCTCTACTGCCTCCACTGTGAGCTGTCACAGAGAGAGCTGTATATTCCCAATTCTATATTTAAAAGACTCTTTCTAAAGCAGAAAGGCTTCTTTATAAGAACGTGAAATATTGTCATTCAACAAAAAAAGGAAGAAGGAGGAAGAAGAGGAGGAAGATAAAGAAAGAAAGCCAACAATCTTCTAGACCAAGCAGGTTTTGACAAGTCCCCAAACCTCCTGCTCCGTGCTGGGCCCCAAGCTGACCAGCAGAGCCTTGGAATGCATGCAACATAGGCACTCTGGCCTCAGACTGCCTGGGTTTAAGTCCCCTCCCTGTCACTCACTGCCTGCGTGACGTTGGCCAAATAACTCACTTTCTCTGAGCCTTAGTCTCATCTACCAGATGGGGATAATACCTGTACCTACCTCATAGGGTAGTTTCCAGGAATCAAAGAGATAGTGAAGGAAGACACATATTAGATGTCAGTATCAGACACTGTTCCTGCAGTATATTTGAACCCAGTCTGGGCAAATTCGTGGGACTGTACATGTGTACGTTCTTCTGGGGCAAGGAGCCAGAGCTATTAGCAGATTTTCAACACTCAAATGGGTTTTCATGATCCCCCAAAGTATGAGATCTACAGATGTAGGTAAAGACAAACATAAATAGAGCCTGCTAAGACAGGGGCCTTCACTTGAGGGTCTCTGTACCTAGAAGTCCTACTGCCTGGAATGCAGTTCTCAGCCACAGTGTCACTACCTCAGTAAAATAAAAGTAGCTACCCTGCCCTCTCTATTCCAAATATCACTTATTTTTATACCATTTGTTATTATCTTACTCATGTTTTATTGTTTCCTACACACACGCACGAGGAGTGTGGGAGCTTTGGCAGTTTGATCGCTGTATCCCTAGTGCCTGGCATGGTGCCTGGCACCTACAATTCCCAACACATACCTATATGTAGTAAGACCAATCAATGTCTTATATTCTGAGTATTATGGGACACAGAAGAGGGACAGGCCATCTAGACTTGGGCAATCATGAAGGCTACGAGCTGATGTTGGGTCAGGTGACAGGGGCAGGCATTCCAGGCAAAGGTACATGAAATTTAGGGAAGTGATAAGCAGTTCGGTGTTGCTGGAACCCAGAATATTAGATAATATTCAAGCAAACCAACTGTAAAAAAAATATTTTTGAGACAATAAGGGAAATTTGGACATGGGCTAGGTGATGTTAAGAAATTTTTGCAATAAGTGAAGGGACTAACAAACTCATAGACACAGACAACAGCATATTGATTACCAGAGGAAAAGGGGGGGTGCGGGAGGTTGGAGAGGGTAAAGGGGGCATAAATGGTGACGAAAGGTGATTGGACCTTAGGCAGTAAATACACAATACGATATACAGATGATGTGTTCTAGAATTGTACATTTGAAACCTATATAATTTTTTTTTCATCCTCACCCGAGGACATTTTTCCATTTTTTGTACAGATAGAGTAGGAGGGAGAGAGAGGAAGAGAGAGAGAGGGAAACATCGATGTGAAAGGGACACATCGAGTGGCCGCCACCTGCACGACCAACCAGGGCCGGGGACAAACTGCAACCGAGGTACATGCCCTTAGCGGGAACCGAACCCGGGTCTCTCCGGACCGCAGGTGGACACTCCAACCGCTGAGCCAAACCGGCCAGGGCTAAACCTATATAATTTTTTAACCAATGTCACCCCAATCAATTCAATAAAAATTTTTAGAAAGGAATTATTGATAATTTGTTAAGTGGAATATCTACATGGTTGTTATATATTTAAGTCTTCATCTGTTAGAGATACAAAGTGAAGTATTTACAGGTGAAATAATCTATCTGAAGTTTATTTTAAAATTCTCCAGAGAGGAATATATGTATGTGTGTGGCAGCAGGTGGTGGGTGAAGATAAATAAAACAAAATTTGAAAAATGTTGATCATTGTTGAAGTTGGCTTGATGGACACATGGAGGTTGAAAATACTATTCTCTCTGCCTTTGCGTGTTTTTAAATTTCCACAATAAAAAGTTGAGATATATATATTACTGAGTGACACGAAGTAAAATAACAGGGACCAGATGACAAAGGGCCTCCTGTCCCAGGTGGAGGAGGCTGGGCTTGATTCTGCAGGTAAGAGACCCATCAAGAGTCTTCTGATAACATTTACATCTTTAAAGCATTGCTGGAGCTGCTAGAACAATAGAAATGAGCTTGCTGCCCTGGCCAGTTTGGCTCAGCGGTTAGAGCGTCGGCCTGCGGTCCTGAGAGACCCGGGTTCGGTTCCCGCTAAGAGCACGTACCTCAGTTGCAGTTTGTCCCTGGCCCTGGTTGGGTCGTTTGGGTGGCAGCCACTCGATGTGTCCCTTTCACGTTGATCTCTCTCTCTCTCTCTCTCTCTCTCTCTCTCTCTCCCTCCCTCCCACTCTATCTGAACAAAAAATAGAAAAATGTCCTCGGGTGAGGATTTAAAAAAAAAAAAGAAAGAAATGAGCTTGCTGAGGCCCAGATCCAAACTGGCTGCCTATGAGAAGCCACTGTTAACCTCAGAGGTCCAGGGCTTGCCTCTCTCAGCCGGCAGCACCTTTCTTTTTACCACTTACTTGGAGATGCAGATTGAGAGAGAGGGAGATTGACTGATGAAAATACATTTTTAATATATGCACTATATTAAATACAGTATACATGCAATACAGATAATGATTCTCTCATAACCTTATACCTCAGTAATAACCACTATTAGCAGTTTGGTGTTTATCTTTTCAGACTTTTTTTTTTTTCATTTATTCTATAAATATTTATTGAGTACCTACTATGTACCATGCTGTGTGTCAGGCACTGAGATTACATCTATGGACAAAGGAGACAACAATCCCTGTCTCCATGGAGCTGGCATTATGCATATATGACCATTTGACTTTTACATGAGTGCTACCACTCGGTAACCTGCTTTATCTCACTTGATTATATGCCATGGACAGCTTTCCATATTAATCCACAAAGTACTATTTTATTCATCTTTTATTATGACATATTTCAGACATACCAAAAAGATGGCATATCTAATCCCTTAAAATGGTCACATTACATGGATACTCCAAAATTTGTTTAACCTGTCCTCTAATACTAAACATTCAGAATTTTCTCATTTTTCTTTACAAATGAAAACACTGCACAACAACAAGTATACTAGAGCTACTAAACAAATTTAGCAAGGTTGCAGGGTATAAGGCTAACAAACAAAAAGAAGTTGTGTTTCTATATCAATGAACAATCTGAAAAGGAAATTGGGAAAATAATTCTATTTACAATAATATCTGAAATAATAAAATACTTAGGAATAAACTTAACCAAGGAGGTGAAAGACTTGTATATTAAAACTACAAAATGTCCCTGAAAGAAATTTAAAAAGACACAAATAAATAGAAAGACATTTGTGTTCATGGATTGGAAAACTTAATTTTGCTATGGTGTCAGTACTACTCAGACTGGTCCATACATTCAATGCAATCCCAATGACTTTTTGCAGAAATTTTTAAAAAGTCCATCCTGAAATTCATATGGAATCTCAAAGGACCTCAATGGCCAAATCTTGAAAAAGAAGAACAAAGTTAGAGGTTTCATACCTCCTGAATTCAAAGCTTACTACAAAGCTACAGTAATCAAAATAGCATGTTACTGGCATAAGTATAGACATATAGATCAATGGAATAGAACTGAGAGTCCAGAAATAAACCCATACGTATGTGGCCTATTGATTTTGGACAAAGGTGCCAAATCTATTTAATGAGGAAAGAACAGTCTTTTCAACAAAGGGCACTGGGCAACTGGATTTCCATGTGCAAAAGAATGAGGTCTGACCCTTTCTTCACACCATATAAAAAAAGTCAACTCAAAATTGATCATACACCTAATTGTAAGAGGTAAAACCATAAAACTCTTAGAAGAAAACACAGAGGTAAATCTTCTTGACCTTGGATTTGGCAATGGATTTGGCAATGGATTCTTAGATATGATACCAAAAGCAGAAGCAACAGAAAGAAAAACAGATAAATTGGACTTCATCAAAATTAAAAACTTTTGTGCTGCAAAGAACATTATCAAGAAAGTGAGAAGAAAACCCACAGAATGGGTGAAATATTTCCAAAGCATGTATCTAAGAAAGATCTAGTATCCAGAATATATAAAAACTCGAGAAGAAACACACAACCCATTTTTTTTAAATGGACAAAGAACTTGATTAAGCATTTCTCTAAATAAAATATAGAAATGGACAGCAAGCACATGAAATGATGGTCAACATCATTAGTCATTAAGGAAATACAAATCAAAAGCACAATGAGTCGCCAGTTTATTCCTATTTGGAAAACTATACTTAAAAACAAACAAACAAACAAACAAACAAAAAAAACAGGCCCTGGCCGGTTTGGCTCAGCGGTTAGAGCATTGGCCTGCGGTCTGGAGAGACCTGGGTTCAGTTCCCGCTAAGGGCATGTACCTCGGTTGCAGTTTGTCCCCGGCCCTGGTTGGGTCGTGCGGGTGGCAGCCACTCGATGTGTCCCTTTCACGTCAATGTTTCTCTCTCTTTCTCTCTCTCTCTCTCCCTCCCACTCTATCTGAACAAAAAAATGGAAAAATGTCCTCAGGTGAGGATGAAAAATAACAACAACAACAATAATAATAATAATAAGAAGAAGAGTCTACAAGAATGTGGAGAAATTAGAACCCTCGTACATTGTTGGTAGAAATGTAAAATGGTGCAGCCACTGTGAAAAACAGTCTGGTAGTTTCTCGACAAGTTAAACATAGAATTACCATATGACCCACTAGTTCCAGTCCTAGGTATGTACCCCAAAAGAACTGAAAACAGATGTTCAAATGAACTTGTACATGAATGTTCATAGGAGCACTCTTCACAATGGCCAATAGGTGGAAACAACTCAGATGTCTATTAACGGATAAAGGGATAAGCAAATGATTGGTATTTGCATACAATGGAATATTATTCAGCTATAAAAAGTAAAGAAATTCTGATATCTGTTACAGTACTCAAAAATATCACACTAAGTGAAAGAAGTCAGATACCAAAAGTCACCTAGTGTATGATTCCATTTATAAGAAATATCCGGAATGAATAAAACCATTAAGGCAGAAGGCAGATTGGTGATTGTCAAGGCCTGGACAGAGGGGAAAATGGGGAGTAATTTTTTGATGGGTACAGATTTTATTTTGAGATAATGAAAATATTTTGAAACTAGTAGGACCTTAGTCAATGTTGTGAGGAACTAAAAGAAAGGCAGTGACTATAAGCTCCTCCTAGTTCCCCCAGGGCCTGAGCTAGCTGCAGACACCTGGCGCATTTCTAACATATCTTTCCCACAAACCCGCCTCAGTACCTTTTGAAACGTGCTGTTGGGAATCACACTGTGAGTTGCACGAAGGGCATGGGTTTGCGCTGGTTGTAAATGGAGATCAAGGCAGAAGAAAAATGGGAATGAGGGTTGAACTGAGGAGTGTTGTGGGCAGCTGGAACAGCAAATGCAAAGAGCCACTGACAGGAACCACCTTGTGACATCCTAGAAACAGCAAGGCCCTTATGCCTGAAGCTGAGGGAAAGAGGAGGAGAGAGGGAGGGAAAGAATGCGGAGCCGTAGAAGGGACCAGGCCATATAGGACTTCAACTTCTGCCTTGGGTGGGATGGAGAGCCACTGAGGTTCCTGAGCAGAAAAGATCAGGATCCCTCTGGCTGCTTTGTGGAGAACAGACTGTAGAGGACAGGGCACAGGGGAGCAAAGAGACCAGTCAGTGATCTAGGTAAGAGATGACAATGGCTTGAACCAGAGTGGTGAGAAATGGTTTGGATCTTGGATGTATTTTAAAGATGGAGTTGACAGAATTTGCTTATCAGTTGGACATAAAGGTGAGAGAGGAAAAGAAAGATGAAAGCAAGGTTTTTGGCCTGAGAAACTATGTGAGTAGAAGTGTCATTTACTGAGCTTGGGAAGCTGAAAAAGGGTGGGGGGCACAGGTACCTTATTTGTGCCAAGTTCAGGAGAGAGGACTTGGATCTCTCCTGGAAGCTTAAGGTTCAGCTAGATTGCTTGCTGGTGGGGATGGAGAAAGTCTAGGCAATGAACATGTTTTATTTTGTTTTAAATCTTCATCCGAGGATATTTTTCTATTTATCTTCAGATAGAGTGGGAGGGAGAGAAAAGGAGAGAGAGAGAGAGAAACATCGACATGAGAGGGACACATCAACTGGTTGCCTCCCGCAGGACCCCAACCAGGGCTGGGGACAAATCGCAACCGAAGTACGTGCCCTTGACCGGAATCGAACCCTTGACTCTTTGATCCGTGGGCCAACGCTCTACCGCTGAGCCAAACCGGCCAGGGCTAGGCAATGAACATGTTTTACTGAGTAACAAACTGTACCAGGCTTCATGTATATTTGCCCATGTAGCCTTCAGTCAGCACAATATCAAAGCTGAATTTCATAACGCAGCATCCAAATCTGGCTCCTGTGACCTCAGGACCCCGTCCTGTGCTATTCTCCTAGTTCCCATCAATGCCTTTGCGCATCCTGTTCCGACACCTGAAGAATATGGGCCCTCAGCTCAAAAGTCACTTCCTCCAGTCTCCCACTAGATTTTATTAATGTCTGTTTTTCTATCCACCCCCTCACACACTGTATTAGGAACTCCTGGAGGGCCCAAGTGACACCTTGGTCCCCATCTCAGACCTCGGTGACTAGAGCAAGATTAAGCAGAGCCTCGGCTCACATTTGTGGCCTGAAGGAAAAACTGCGTAGGAATAACAGCCAGCCCTGGTGAGCCCACCCTGGTGGGTCGGGAGGCCCGACTTCCCACACAGTCATATGTGACAATGAGGAAAACAGGGCCAAGAAGGTGAAGTCAGGCTTGGAACTGGACTCAGATTGGAAGGCTGACTCCATCCCCCAAGCAGCAGTGAACAGGGGTCAGAGAAGAGTAATTACTCACATGTGTACAGCACTTGAGAGTTTATGGCCACAGACATTATCTCATTCAACCCTGGCACAACCTCATAAGGTAAGTATTCTCATTTTCCCCACTTGACATCTAAGGAAACTGAGGCCCAGTGAGCTAAAGTCATTTACCCAACGTCACACAGCTGTGAAGTGGTAGCCTCAGGACTTGAACCAAAATCAATCCGATGGCAGAGCTCATGCTTTTGATGTCAGACTAGGCCAATGCCTCCAGCTGGCCGGGAAGCTCTCCCCTGTCTCTACCTATCCCTACTGTGTCCCAGCTGATGTTCGCAAGAACCAGCTACCCATCCCATCAGACCAGGCAAGGCAGGAGCCAGAGAGGCCCGATTCGAACATTGGAGAGTCCGCAGGTAACACCTGGGAGAGGCTGAAGAAAATGTGTGGGAACAGCAGAGAGGCTGTGAGCACCTCCCTCCCCAGGAGCTTCTCGGAAGCAAGCCCCGCTGGGTTGAAGGTCTTCTTGGCCCTTAGGGGAGGGCAGTTCCCTCCCATTCCCGTAGCCCAAAGCGCCCTAGGGAAATCTTTCTTGTGGGGGCCATACCTTCTTTCTGAGTGAGCACTGGGCCCTCCTACCTGTCGGTCCAGTTCTCCTGCTTCACTAACTCACACCCCCGGCACTTAGTGCTGCTTGCAGATGGCTGGTCACTTATGCCATCACCCCACGTTGAGCCCTTTCTCATTTGATTTCTTTTCCTTGCCTTGTTTTCTTCCCAGTCTCTCTCTCTCTCTCTCTCTCTCTCTCTCTCTCTCTCTCTCTCTCTCTCTCTCTCTCATTTGCTCTTTCTTTCTCTCCCCATTGAGCACATTTCTTTCTGCTCAGTCTGTCCATCTCTTTTCCCCTGACTCTAACCAGGAAGTGATATACAGTACTAGCTTCCTCCTCTGTAACAGTGAAAGGTTCACATGAGGTCATCTCTCTGCTCCCCACCAGCTCTGACATTGAGCTTTGAGACAGGCAAGACCCTTGGAGGGGAAGAGTAGCTAAAGACTGGGAACGAGCCCTGGCCAGTTTGGCTCAGTGGTTAGAGCATCGGCCTGCGGTCCAGAGAGACCCGGGTTCAGTTCCCGCTAAGGGCACGTACCTTGGTTGCAGTTTGTCCCCGGCCCTGGTTGGGTCGTGCGGGTGGCAGCCACTCGATGTGTCCCTTTCACGTCGATGTTTCTCTCTCTTTCTCCCCCCCCCCCACTCTATCTGAACAAAAAATGGAAAAATGTCCTCGGGTGAGGATAAGAAATAAATAAATAAGTAAGTAAGTAAGTAAATAAATAAATAAAAATAAAAGCAGGCAAAATTTTTTAAAAAGACCAGGAAAGAGAGAATTGGGCAAGACTGGATTCAAATTCCAGCATCGTCACTTGCTAGCTATGTGACCTCAGCAAGGCTGCCTCACCTCTCTCCGCCTCCTTCCTTCATCTGTAAAATGGGATCGATAATAATAGCGACAACCTCACATAAGGGTGGACGAGGTATGAGAATTGATCTTGCTCATGAATGGGAAAGGCCTTTATGGACTATAAGGGGTAGGTCCCAGCAGCTGTTACTTACCAATGGTCACTAGCAGAAGTTCTGGGGCCAGTCTGCCTGGTTTGAATCCTCAGCCCAAAAATACACAGGGTGTGGAACATTGACAAGCTAACATCTCTATGTCTCAATTACCCTGTTGGCAAAAGGGGAATGAGGTAGTAACAGTACAGCAGGTCCTCAAATAACATCATCTCGTTCAACATCATTTCGTTATAATGTTGATGACATGCTATAGGAACTTAACTCTTGTTTATATCAATTAGCCTATGGGAAAACTTGGTTTCCCTATACGTACTTCGTTTCACTTGTAGTCCAAGAACCTATCAATGATGTTATGTGACTTACTATACTCACTAATACAAGCTTTGATGGGGATTAGATGAGAAATGGAGCATTGAGAACAGTAAGGGTCTGTCACCTAATATGTGCTCAAGAAATGTTACCATCGATGTTTTTAATCGGAGCTATTAGGAATAAAACTCTCCTGGGGTGGCTGGTTTTCTTAGTGATGCGGGGCCTCTTCGGGAACCCACGCTGGCTGCTGATCCAGACTTATTTCTTCTCAGGACCTCCTGAAATTCAGCTGGTGTTCCTCCTAGAAAACCATGTGCCCTGGGGTGCGGGTTGTGTGAATCCCAGAGAGAGCAGCACCTATTTCTAACTGGTCCTTCAGAGAAAGTGTCTTCTTGTGATTAGCACAAGGACACCGGTGAGTGGTAGCTAAGAAGCACTGTCTTTGTGTCAAAGCAGGAGAGGGACCTTGGGTAACTGGCCTGTGGTCCTTCTTTCATGGCTAGCAGCAGTGTCTGCAGCCTGACCCTCCACCCCCACCCCCTGAGGCATTCTAGATCCTTGATCTATCTCCAGCTCTGATCGCTGAGGCCCAGAGAAACAAGTTTCTGTGGGAATCTGGAGAAATATTTTCAGCCTGCCAGGTAGTACAGGCAAAATGAATCCTAACCATGTCTACACAGCCATGTTGGTCTGAGCCGACCCCCAGACCCCAAGTGAAGGGCAAGAGAGGCAATGGGGGTTACTGGTCCAAGCTGGGAGACTTCTCCATGTCAGTGGGGGCTCTGATTAGTGAAATACTGGGGTCCATGAAGAGATGATGAGTGGAGGTTTGACGCTTCGGACGCGATAGGGTTGGGAAACGGAGGGCAGGACCCCAGAGTCCAAGAGAGGTGAATGCAGGGAATGCTCCCAGCATGCAGAAGAGATTGGGTGCCAAGGGACTGCCACATCACCTTAGGGCTCAGGTAAGGGGAGCAATTTCAGCCTGACACTGCAGCAGCCTACGATGGAGGTCAACAGAAAAGGGAGAGCAAACAAGACCCCAAAGGCGTGTGTTCTAGAAGGAGTGAATCTAAGGAAGGCCTGGCATGTTTAAGGCCTGGCCAAAATATATTCAGCAAAGTGAGATGAGGCCCCTGTCACTCCCTGGCATGGCAAAATGTATAGACTGAGATCCCCTCACACTGCCCTTTAGGGCTTTGAAGCGTGTGTCCATCATCGTGCTGGGCTGGAGGGGCCGGGAGGGGAGGGGACAGGCAGAGCTGTGGTGGAAACGCAGTGTCCTGTCCTGGGACCTGAGGAGAAAGCCCCTCTCTGTGCTGGTGGAGAGGGGCAGGGAAAGTTCCCCACAGTTTGGCCAAAAGTCATCCTGCCTATTGCTCTTTTTGACACAACCTCACACTTTCTTTCCAGTCCTATATTCCTGGCTGTGTGTTAGCTATTTCCACTTGGATGTTCTGCCAACAGCTTAAACTAAACATGCTTAAGGCAGTTTCTCTTTCCCCACAAAGCCTCACACCTTCCCAAGGTCTCCAGCTTCTCTGCTGACAACCGAGCACCCCGGGGCCTGGCTGCTTCTTTCTCCCCTGCAGCAATACCTCCCGCCCTCCCTGCCTGGGAACACTGTGCTCTTCCCTGGGTGATATTTTTCAGAGTCACCTTTGCCATACCCTGGCTAGAGCCCTCTCCCACCCCGTTCCTCAGCGCCTAACTGGGCTACCCCCTCAGGTTCTCTCCCTCAACCTGGGCCATGCATATGTTCTGGCCACATACATTGACCATTTACTGCAATGTGTATGGTGGGGCATCCATTCTAGAAGAATGAAAAGCATAGACACAGATAACAGAGGAGCAGGGAGCTTACTGGGCAGGGTGACTCAGACTGCGCTGTGAGTCCCAGATCTGCTACTTACTAGCTGTGTGATCTTGGCCTTGTTATTTCACCTCTCTGTGCCTCAACGCCCTTGACTCTAAAATGGGGTTGAGAGCGGTGACTTCCTAGAGTTCTCGTGAAGTTGAATGCTAAAAGGGAGCACAGGGAAGGGGCATACACTACAGTGACATCCCCCCAAAACTGGAGTGGGCAGAGCCATGGAGACAGTCCCCAAGGATGTGAAAGGCTGGGTGGCCAGAGCTGTTTGTATATTTGTGGTTTTACCATTATGTATAAAAACAGGAAATCAAGTAGGGAATCAATTCAACTGGACCCAATTCTCGGTCCTTTCCAAACTTCCCCCACCCCCTTGTGTAAACAGGAAACCAAGGCCGCTGGGGCTGACTGCAGTGCCCAAGGATGCCCTGTTATCTCGCTGCTCTCCCCTCAGTTTTCTGTTTGTCAAGGCCCTTTCCCCAGCGCTAATCTTGTTCCCTGTCTTTTCTTTTCAGTCCTCCTCCTCTTTTTTTTTTTTTTTTTAGCACAGGAGCAGAAGCCAGTGCCTGGGGCAGAGGAATGTGGCTGCTCCCTGGGCGAGGGGTGGCCAGGCACTCACTCAGGCTGGCAGTGCACAGGCACGAAGCTGGGGAGGCTCCGGCACCTTGCTCCGAGGGGCTGGAAAGCACTACAGACGTTAGCTCATCACTCCCTGGCAGGGGCCCACCGGTCTGCTATTCTCCCTAGCATCTTCCAGATGGGGAAATGGAGGCACAGCCGCACTCGCTGTGGTTGCAGACTTGCAGGATCCCCAGGGGCCTTCGGGGCAGGGTCTCCAGATGAAGTGAGGGGAAAAGGGCCACCTGGATTTCCCCAAACATCCTTGCCTTGCTTGAGATCGTGTGGGGCAAGGAAGGGTACAGGAAAGAACCCTGATCTAGATTGCAGGACCTGAAGGGGCACCCGGGAAAACAGGGAAGGTGGTCGCAAGGACCCACCACCCTGAGCCCCCATACATGAAGGGGCCCCCAAACAGCTGCAGCTTTGCTCACTAGCCTGTTAGGAATGACTCACCACTCTTTACTGCGACGTCTGCCTCACCCATTACCAATGGAGTAGCCGCAACCTAGATCAAGTGTCCATGGCCGGACACCAAGGAGTTAACTCTGATTAGCTTGAGTTGATTGTGTTTTCCTCCCCTTGCTTTCCTGTTATTTCCACATTCTGTGCAGTGAACAGTTATGACATTTATAACCAAACAAAATGTTAATCATTTTTAATTATTAAAAAGAAGCAGCAACTGGGATGTGGTGAGGAGCCCAAGTCAAGGCCACTCTCTCACTTGCTGTTGTGTGACCCGGGGCAGGTGACTTCATCTCTTTCAATCCTAGTGTTCCATAAAATGGCAATAACCCCACAGGGTTACCATGAGACGAAGGGAGATAAGGTATGTGAAAATGCTTTTTAAAAAATATTTATGGAACTTTTCAAACGTATACACAAATAAACATAATTTAGAAGGCCATGTGTCCATTTTGTTTTATCTATACTGCCACCCACTGAACCCTATCCTCCCTGGAATATTTTAAAGCAAAGCCAAGATATGTCCTTTTTACCCATAAATACTTCAGAATTGAACTGCTTTTTACACTTTTCGTAATTAAAAAAATAATACACAATGACTGTAAAAACAATTGGAAAATGAAGAAATCCTGTATAAAGGAGAAAACAAAAATCGCCCCACCATCCAGAGACAACCATGTTTTGAAGTAGCCTAGTATTTATTCTGTGTGTATATATACACACATATACACAAAAGTGGGATGCTACTGTATATGTCATTTTTGTATCATTTTATTTAATTATAAAAGTAATAAAATCATATTACAGAAAATCAAAAGGGAAAATTGCCCATAATCCTTTACCACCTAATATAAAAACTTAATATTTCCATATATCTCCTTCTCACTTTGTATACATACTTTTAACACAAGTGGGAGCATACTGATTATCCACTTTCCAAATTATTAATGTTTTAATTGTAAGAAAATAATATAATCATATTGCAGAAAAATAAAGAAAAGGAAAAGAAAAATAGCACCATTATCTCCCTACTCAACTATAATCACTGTTATCATTTTGGTGTATTTACTTCCAAGATTTCTTCTGTGCAATACAATTTTAACAAAAGTGGGAGCATATTGTCTATGTAGTTCATTAACTATAAACATATTTAATTGTAAGAACAATATTATATGACAGGGAGAAAAGAGAGAGAAAATTCACTCATAACTCTACCACCCCACTTACTAGTTTGATGTTTTCCTGACCATCACTTCATTACCCATATTCATACATGGCCGGAAATACACTATTTAATATTTTACTCTTTTTGCCCTTTGCAACTTGACATCATATTTATGCAACTTTGTACCCAGAGGTTTTTTTATTTTCATTTTGTACCATTTAATTTTTTTTATTGATCTGAGGGGGGGGGAGAGAGAGAGATCTATTTTTGTTGTTGCACCTATCTATGCATTCACTGGTCGACTCTTGTACATGCCCTGACCAGAGATCGAACCCCCAGCCTTGGAGTTCGATGCTTAACCAACTGAGCTACCCAGCTAGGACCAGGGGTTTTTGTTTTGTTTTGTTTTAATAGTTGGTAGTGAACATTTTCCCATAAATGAGTTTTGGAAATCAGTTGTTTTTTTAAGTGTCAAGGTCCCAAGGGACACTTCCTTACCATGGACATTTAGATTGCTTTCTATTTTTCACTATCATAAACAATTCTGCTCCAAACATTCTTGAACAAAGACTTCTGCTTTTTAACTTTTCTACACACATATTGAGTATATGTTTCTGGAGCCTCTTCTGGAAGTTTCCAGCTGTTGGGGGAAAGGCGAGCGTCTTGTATCGGTCCCTAATTTACTCCTGCCATGTGGCTCAGAGAGCCCTCTGTCTGGTTTTGTTTTTGTTTTTTTCTTTAATCAGTCAGCAAATATTATTGAACCTGAAGTGTGTGAGCTTAGACAGGGCTACGAGGCAAAAGAAAAAGAAGCAGAAAATAACAGCACTTTTTGACCCCTTGCTACACAGCAGGCTAACCGCTTCCTCCAATCCTTTCAACAACTCCAGAGTTGCTGCCATTATTCCCCATTTAGCAGATGGGAAAACTAAGGCCCTATGACTGACCACGTAGCCTAAGATCACAGAGCTTAGTAAATAGCAAAGTAGGGATTTACACCCAGGCAGGCGGACTGACTCCTGAAACTGTACTCGGGATACAGTCTAGATGATTCTTGACCCTCCCAGGCAACGAAGTGCAGGGGTGAAGGTAAGGTCTTTGCAGTCAGCTTGACCCGGATTCAAACCCCCATCTCCTGGCTGTGTGAACTTGGGCAAATCTCCGGGACTCCGTTTCACCTTTGGTAAACCCTGCCTCACAGGTGATTAAATGAGATAATGGATAGGAACATGCCAGGCCCAATGCTGGCGCACGGAGGGTTCTCGCCGGGAGACCAGCTCCGTCCTCTACTTGCTACTCTGAGCTCGAAGTCTAGTTGCCAAGTTGGAGAGAAGAGTTCAGCGGAGAGCTCGGAGCTCGGCTGGGGCGGACTGGGAAGTCCGAGATCCGGGGCTTATTTGCAGAGAAATGCAAATGTCTCCTTTGCTCTCTCCCAGCCTCTGCAACTAACCTCCTCTCCCATCTCCCCCCAAAAGAAAGGGGTGGCTTTTGTGCTCCGGAGCTGAGCGCTTGAAGCCCCTCTTTCCTGCTCTCCGGGAGGGGGACAGCAGAGATGACAGGAAGTCACCAGTGGGAAGACCCTTTCTGGCATGTGGGCACAGAAATGGGGCGGAGGGCGCTCTTTTTTCTGCCCTTCAATGGTCCGGATGGGGGAGGGGATGGCTGTTGAGCAACTGCTCCGGAGACACTCCAGAAGCCGAGATGAACATATGCCTCTTTCTAACAATTGGCCTGGGAGTCATCCAATAGATGGAAGGTGGATTCGCCACCTCCTGGATCTGGAGTCTGCGACGAAGCCGCTGCCGCCTTTCTGGATCTGCTCCCCAGCGGGGGCTGAGAGGGAGAATAGGTCGGAGGTCCAAATGAGCAACGCACAATTTGAAAACCTAGGGTCTTCAGCCTCAGGCAAACACAGAGATGGCTTGAGGGTGTATTTTACAGTCAAACTCCGTAGGGTTTTATGATCTGGACAGATCCCACCTTTTATCAGAGGGAAACAACCCACGATCTTTGGGTCAAATGAGAAAGTGCAGCAATGGTGTGGTAGTTACTGGGGTTTGTGTTGGGGCTGGGTGAGGGGAGGGAATGGAGACGCGCAAAGCAGCCTTGGGGGCTGGGAAATGAGCTTACCTGGCCGTCAGAGAACTCGCCCCAGCTTCCTCCAGGTGTCCAGAAAGGGCCTTGACCTGTCCCTCTGTTTGCTGCCCATCTTTGCGTTGGTAAGCGGTCAGTCCGTCAGCAAACAGAACTTTGTTCGAAGAGCAAATGAAGGCACTTGGGGATGAAAGAAGGAAAAGAAAGGGGGGAAGAGAAAAAGACCTATAGGTCTTCAAATCCAATTAAGAAGACAGAACACATACACAGTGAATATGCTTTGGTGACATCCCCCCCTTTTTTCCCCTTAACATTTGGGAGGGTTTTTTTTTCTTTTTTTAAAAAAAGGATGTTTTATAAACGGTGTAAGCTGAGTAGTTGTAGCTAAAACGGACCGAAAAAGGGAGTGTGGGAGAGGGGTAATCCTGGCGGCCTTCCTGTAAGAGGTGAGGAGTTTCTTGGGCACAAGGAACACGAACTGATGAAGGAGAAGGCTGGACCTCTTTCCCGTAAAGATTTTTACGGTAACATCCCAACCTGTGAAAGATGAACTCCGAATGCAAAATCTTGTTCTTGCTGGATGGCAACGATTGTGTAATCATAATAAAATAACCTGGGCAGGCAGGAGGAATCCCCGGGAACCCAGGGGCAAACTCTTCCTTCTCTGCTTCCCGATCCTGGCCTTTGGCATGCCTCGTGAGCTGCACCTGGCCTGGCAGGGCAGCATATTTCTGCGTCGCATCCCGCCAGCCTCCGTCCGCCCTGGGTGACCACAAGAGAGAATCCCTGGAGCCCAACCCGGCTCAGGCCTTCGAGGGAAGCCACTGCTGCCGGCAGAAAGGCTCTCGACGAGGCTCTGCCTGAAATCTGGACACTTTGAGGGGAAAAGGGACCACAGCCTAGTCCCTTCAACAAGAGAGATGGTGCAGCCCAAAGGGACAGACAGGCTCCGGGAAAGCCCTCCGGAGAACCCCTATAGTGCCACCCCTCCCCGGTCCAGTCCCTTGTGCGCCCCCCGCTCGCTCGGGGTCACTCCCTGAGTCCAGAGTTGTCACCCACCAGCCACCCCCACCTCTCCTGAAGCCCTCTCCGGCCACCCGCTAGATTTAGGTCAGAAAATACACACTAACAGCTCTCCTTCGCCTTAGCGAAATTACTAAGTGGAATTTATTGGGCAAGTCCATGCAGGGCGGTGGGGAGAGACCATGTCCCGGGCCCAGGTCCCCGCCAGCTTTAGAAGCACAAGCGTCGGCCGAGGGTTCAGGGCTCGGGGTGCCTATGGCCTGGGTCCCCCAGCTCCACCCCGGGAGCCGTGGCCCGTTCCCGGCGCTGCCGGACCCGCGGGGCCGCTCGGACTCCGTTCCCCAGCCGGCCCTTCGCTTTCACACGATCCGCGGTGACTGCACCAGCTCGAGCGCCTTTAAAGGGCCACACACTCCAGCCGCCGCTATAAAATGTTCCCAGCGGCACAGCTGCAGAAGGGATACGGCTGAGCTGCCCGAGAGGCTGCTCTCTGCACCCGGAGGCTGCTCTCTGCACCCGCAGGCTGCTCCGTGCGCGCGGAGGCTGCTCACCCCGCCCGCAGCCCGCGCGCAGCCCGCCGACTGAGGGTCTTCCCGGCGAGGAGGGAGAAGGCTACGGAAGGCACAGCACCCGCTCTGGCCCTGCGTGAGTATCCAGTTCAGATTTTGCCACCAACTCGCCCACGAGCCAGGACATGTGCTAATAATGCCCTAAGCCGGTTATAAAGACGTGGAAATTGAGGGGGAGAGGGGAAAAAGGGGGAAAGGGTCTGTCCTTCCTGGGATTCCGAGCCGAGGCCAGTCTGCTGCCGTGTGCGTGTGCGTCAGGGCTCTCCGGGCGGCAATGGGGGCTTGAGAGCCGGGTCCCCCGCGCCGGGAAGGGAGCGCGGTGGCCGCCACCGCCGCGCCACCGCCCCGGAGTCAGGCGCCGAAGCCGCGGGCGGGCGGGCGGGCGCGGGCCGGGGCCGCTTGGCGCGGTGCGGCGCGGCGGCGGCGCGCGGTGCGGGCTTTTCCCAGGCGCCCCGGGGTCGGGTGGCACTGAGCGCGACCGGCTCGCGGCGGCGGTGGCGGCGTGCGTGACAGGGGCTGGGGGCTCCGCCGCTTCGCCCGCGGCTCACCGGGCTCCGCGCTTCCTTCTCCAGGGCAGGCGGCTTCCCAGAGGTAAGGCGGGCCGCCCGGCAGGGCGCTGGGCTGGGCGGCGGGGCCGGGGGACCCCAGCCGCGCGGGCGTGGGGAGCGGGCGGCGGCCGGGCGGCCCGGGGGGCTTCGAGGGAGTTGTTTCCTGTTCGAAAGCTGCTCTGCTGGGGGCGGAGGGGCCGCCGCCTGCCCGCCCGCGAGCCGTTTCGCTCGCCAGCGCTCCCGCCTGCCGGCAGGCGCCCGCTTTTCCCGGGGAGACGGCAGCACCTTTTCTCCCCGCGCCCGCGCTTTCTCCAGCTCGGCTGCCACCGACTTTGCTAACCGCCCGGACCGCATCTGGACGCTCGCGCTCCGGGGCTGCACAAAGCTCAGGTTTCCTTTGGGGGCCGGAGGCGAAACGGGGCTTTTCGGGCCGAGTTCGGGGCAATTGCGAGATGGAAGTTAGCGAATTTGGGCAACTTGCCTCTACTACCCAGGCGACCTCTGCTCTCCCCCACACGCACGCCCACTCAGCCACGCACACCCACGCACACACCCCTCTGCTTATAAGCGAGAGCGGCGGGCCGGCTGCTCGCGGAGTCCTGGCCTCGCGGAGCGCCGGACTTGGAGCCAGAGGGACGTGGCTGCGAATCCCGGCTCCGCCACTTTCTAACGCTGTGACCTTGGGCAAGTTACCGGACCTCTGCGAGCCTCGGTGTTCTGGTAGCGGGGTTAGAGCACCGATCAGAGGCGGCCTGGCTAGGGGGTGGGCTCAGCCTGCGGCCGCGTCGGATGCTTAGCGGGCGCTCAGTAAGTGTTGGGGGAACCAGCGCAGGAGTGGCCGCCGCCGGTGCCTGAGTGCGCCCCCGCGCGCGGCCACCCCGCGGGGCCCCAAACTCGCCGCGGAGGCCGAGACCCCGCGCCCGGCCCGCCTGCCCCTACTATCTGTTCCCGGCACAGCGCGTGCGGGGACGGGCGCACGGGGCCCTGGGGGCCTGGGTGCTCGCGCCCACCGTGCAGGGATGCTCCGGGCCGCCCCAGCTCCGGCGCCTCCACCTGGGATGCGGCGAGGAGGGCAGCCGGGCTGTCCGCAAACAACGGGCCTTTAGTTTTCAGGTGGCGGAACTGACTGGTCTGGGTTAGAGCGCGTCCAAGCCAAGCCGCAGTACTGTTTGCATTTTTAAATTTCTCCTCGGTGAGAAAATAGCCATGGAGATGGAGCCATCCGGTTGGTGCCATTTTAACTTTTGGTCCCCCAACAGGTCAAGGACGAGGCCCCCCGACTTGCCTCTCCCGTCTTTCTGCTCTCCCCACCCCCATGTAGGCGGGAGGGGGCTGAGAAGGGCGGGCGGGAACGGTAGCCGGAGCCCGCGAGGCACCAGTGTGGGAGCCGGCACTTGTTGCTGGGGTGGCCCAGCCGCCTCTCGCAGCCGGCTCAGCGGTCAGCTCTCGGCTTGGGGAGCAGGCTGGGACGCTTCGGAGCTGCGAAGTTTTATCTTCGAGCAGGCTGCGTGGCGGGCTGGAGACAGAAAATCGGGCAAGCAGGGGCAGGGATTCCGATCGAAACGCGCTCGATTGCCTCTTCAGACGAATTCAACAACACTTACTGAGTGCCTAAGGGGCACCGATCCAGCCGGGGGTTGGGGGGGGAGGCAGCGGCTTGGGAGGCAACACTGCGGAGTGGCAACAGGGTCCCGGTTAGGGGAACTCCCAGCCTGAAGGGGGAGACGTGGTAAAAGGGTCTTCCCCAGGGACTGGTCTTAAAACATACTTTTTTCTGGTTCTTTTTTTTCCCTACCCCCCCCCCCCCCTTTATTGTTGTTGCTGCTGCTGCTTCTTCTTTTGTACATTTCGGGACATTTGGGCGGCATAACGAAGGAAGGCTGGATAGGATTGAGGGAAGATGGGCAGGGCCCCTCCACATTTTCCTTAGCATGTGGAAACTGCTTGAGAACTGAAGGTGCTGGGCTCTGGAAGACACATGGATTAGACTCCTCGTCTTGTGATCACGGGCTTGAAATATCGCTGGGTTGCCTCAGAGAATGAACAGAGCTCCAATCAAGCAGTGGTGGTGGGGATCCAGCCACTGATTTTGTTTTGCTGATGTTCCCCCCCCCTACGTTGTCCTTCCTTTATTTTCTTGCCTCCCTCTCATCCGAGTGGTGCAAAGACGATAAAGAGAGGAAGTAAGTGGCCACTTTCTAGAAGTGTCTGAGCAGATTCTTAATGACCACTGGGGGAGGGTGATGTCAAGGAGAATTCTAGCCTTGTTGGAAAGACTAGAGATGCTTTTTAAGGTGCGCGAGATTCTTCGAGGCAGAAGGTATTTATAAATATAAAATTCGACATCTCTGATTCATCACAAAGGCTAGAATATATGAGGCTTCAAAAACAAGCTTTTACGAAAATAACTTAAGAGTTCTCAGGTGAGGAGATTTTTATTTTCTGATTTGGGGGGGGTTCTTGTTCTCTCACCCCCTTATCCTTTGGCACCTGACCTAGGGAATTATTTCTTCAGCAGCCGTTTGAATCATTCTAGGAGTGATTCAGTGGTCAGGCGAGAACTGCGGGCTAAGAGTGCTAGACCCTGCTCCCAGAACCACTGCCACTTGATAGGAAAGCCATTGAATCTCTGTGCCTGTTTCCCTGCAGGAGGAAGTGTTGGGGTCTGGCACTACAGGTGTGTGTGGCTGGGCTCGGACCAGGTGTCCGAGGCTGACTTGGAGGGGGCTCGAGGCAGGGAGGAAACGAAAACATTCCTTGCTGCTCTCTGGCCACCTCAGAGCCCCCAGCCCACCTTGATCAGCCTGGCTCTTCTCACACCCACACCTGAGACAGGGCTTTGGCGCTCCATGGCGTTGGCTTTGGGGACGTGCTCCTTCCCTGGGCTGCAGCCTCCAGCTTTCTAGGTCTCCTTGCCCTGACTCCTTCCCACTCGCTCTCAGTCCCAGTGGAGGCCCAGCTCTCCAGCCCAGAAGCCAGTGGCCCATGAAGACAGTGTGCTCCTTACTCAGGGACATTTCTGCCTTCAGAATCAGGAATGGTGCCATCCCCTCCCATACACACACTCGGGGCTGTGAAATCACCGGCAGGAGGAAACGGTCATTGTGTACCCTCTTGGTGATGTGGGTAGCTGGCTGCCAGGGCAGCACCTGGCTGAACCAAGCACCTTTCCTGCCTCAGGCAAACGAAGTTCCCGCGTGATCGGCTCCCTTGCTCAGTGGTCTCCGGTCTGGGGTCTGACCCTGCTGCCGTCCTTGCCTTGTAGCTGTGTGGGATTGCCCTGCTTTGAGCTCTGTTAGTGCTTTCTTGGCTAATGAGGGCTTTGCCCTTCTTACCTTTTCTCCATCACGAACAGCACAACAGCTCCAGCTGACAGCATCACCTCCCACCAATTTATTCAACTTCTGCCAAGGCTCTGAAATGCCAACAATGTCGAGACCTGCACTTGATGTCAAGGGTGGCACCTCACCTGTGAAGGAGGTAACTTTTGCCATTTTACAAATGAGACACAGACCGGGAAAGACGACCTGGTCTGGGGCCATGTTAGAGGCCCTCCTAGTTGTGGCGTCTAGTGTCACTTAGCAGGGAGGAGACAACACGGCTTTCCCTGGGGAGAGGGAGGATACCTTCTGCCTAAATGTGGTCAAATTGAACCCACTTGGGTTGTTGAGAGGTGGCTGGGCAGGGAGCAGAGAAGTACAACTGGAACAAGACAACACCATTGAGGCCGAGAAGAGGGCCAATGAGATGCCCTTGTTGGAATGGGGAGGTGGCAGGAGGGAGATGACAGCAGCAAACCCACTTAGGGTGGCAGGTGCCCAGCACGAGGACTGGGCTCTGAGCATTGAGATCAAAAGGATCCTCGGGCTGGGAGCTTAGCTTCTCAGGGGGTGTTCTTGCTACCTGCCCACCACTAGCCCCAAATGAAGTCCACGTAGGAGCTTCCTGGGCCTACGTACTATGCTGTGCCTTTCTCTGTCTTCTAGGATGCCAACCAAGAGATGAGCTCTCTGGCTTACTCTAACCTGGGGGTGAAAGATCGCAAAGCAGTAGCCACTCTGCACTACCCCGGGGTCACTTCGAATGGAACCAAGGCCAGTGGGGTTCCCACTAGTTCCTCGGGATCTCCACCTCCAGTAGGCTCTCCTGCCACCACCCCTCCCTCTAAACCCCCACCCTTCAACGTGCACCCTGCCCCTCAACTGCTGGCCAGTATGCAGCTGCAGAAACTTAATAGCCAGTATCATGGGATGGCTGCCGCCACTCAGGGCCAACCCGGGGAGGCAGGGCCCCTGCAAAACTGGGGCATTGGGGCTCAGGCGGGAGGCGCGGGGTCACTCTCTTCTTCTGCTGGTGCCCAGAGCCCTGCAATCATCGATTCCGACCCAGTGGATGAGGAGGTGCTGATGTCGCTGGTGGTGGAACTGGGACTGGACCGGGCCAATGAGCTTCCGGAGCTGTGGCTGGGGCAGAATGAGTTCGACTTCACTGCAGACTTTCCTTCTGGCTGCTGATGCTAACTGTCCCTAAACATGGAGGAATAAAGCCACCAATTCTGTTGTAAATAAAAATAAAAGTTACTTACAAAGAGATGGGCCAACTGGAGGTGTTCTTCATTGAGGTCTACATGGTCTGGTGTCCTTTCAGCAATTCTGAGGCCCCTGGGTTGGGGGTTGGGGGTTGGGGGTGAATAGCCAGGAGGGAGCTGGATGGCAGAGGAGGGATGGAGGAGCTGGAGGGGACTGCTCACTGAATTCCTGCCGCCACTGCTGCACCGGTATCTCTTCAGGAGCCCAAGAACGGAGCCCTCATTGCCCCTAAGACCCCAGGAACACTGTCCTGTTCGAGGTTGAAAACGGGGGCTGGTTGGGGGCGTTCCCAGAAGACAGACTGATCCAGACCCTTCCTCAGCCTCCTCGCCACTTGCACATTCAGATCTAAAGGGTTGTCCTGGCCATGTGGCACACACTTCACCAACCCTTAAAGCCACCCCCACCCACTCTGTAGCCCCAGCCCAGTTGACCCATTAAGGCCACCCCTTTGTCCTTTTGCCTTGGAGCAGTAGATAGAACCTAAGTAGGATCCTATGACCTGGGAACTCAGATTTCTCTGGAAAATTACAAAAGCTCCAGACTCCATCGATTAAACAGATTCCCATGCCTTCTTTAAGTCCTTCAGACAATTGCTCAGGCCCTCCCTCCAAGCCTGGTCTGAGTGTATCCGGACTCGGGCCTCCCTGGCAACGCGTGTGGGGGCTGCCCTTTCCATCTCACAGACACAGATCAGGGCTGGACTTGACAAGTTCCACTCTTGGGGATACAGCCTTTGCCCTTAGTTTAACTGCTGAAGAGGCAGTGGCTTCAGAAACGTGCCCAGTGACAAGACAGCACTGAACTGGATCCTGGCCCTGGGAGGGCAGTTCAGCCCTATCCTCGTGTTGGCACAACCCAAGGGTCTCCTCTGCAGACGTTTCAGACTCCTAGAGACATCCTTCCTCGGACATTGTGAAAATGACTTGGAGCAGCTCAGGACTAGCATGAGGCCTGTCCCACACCAAGCACTTTCAAAGGAGCCTGCTGGCAGAGGTCATGCACTGGGTTTGGTTGGCACTCCCTGAGCACCTGCTCTGGGCCAGCCACTCTGCTCGGCATTGGAGCGTGAATTAGATAAAGTGTGCACCTTTGAGGGGTCCCCCATCTAGAAGGAGAATGACAGGCCCCAACAAATCACGAACACAGCATTGCCCATAATGCTTGGGGAAGGTGCTGTTCGATCCCAGAAAAGGACACGTCTCCATCTGCCTGGGAAGTCTGGGGAAGGAAGGCTTCCTAGGACTAAACTGGTTCATTTGTTTGTTTTTAATATCTCACAAGCACTAACTATATGATACAACCTCTTTGGGAAAAGTAGAAACTACACATAAGGTTTAAACCCTTTGAGCTTGTGTTTCCCTCAATCTTGATCACCTCTGGCCCTGCACAGAGGTAGCAACTGTTTATCTATTCGTGGTGCATGCTCACCGGCCTTGCCCTGTGCCTTTACACAAAGACGTGTCTACCTACAGAAACAGTAGGGTTTGAAATGAGACTACAGCCAGCCAAGGCTAGAATGAGTAAGGGGGTAAGCTGCTCTGCAGGCACAGGTTCATGGAAGGCGCTGTGGTGGCTGAGACGCAGACTTTTCCTGTTCTTCTAGGCCAAGTGAGGAGCGTGGCTTTATCTGTAGTACCACCAGCCCTGTAGCTTGTTGGAGAATCTCTGGGAGTTTGCAGGGAAGCAAAGACTTAACTAACTTTGATTTTTAGGATGATCCCAGGGAAGGTGGATGGTTAGATTTATCTAAGCCTGCAAACATGGAGACATGGGGCTCTGAGGGGCTGCTGAGGCAGGGGTGGGGAAATGAAGAGGAAAGAATGGAAGCTTGGGAGAAGGTGGAGAAAACAAGGGCCTGGAGGCCCGTGTGCAGGGAAGAGATGAGGATTGGGAGAGGCAGGAAGTGAAGGAAAAGGTCAGCAAGCAGGTTTCAGAATATTTATATATATATATATAACATTTTTATTGATTTTAGAAAGAGGGAGAGGGAGAGAGATGGAAACATCGATGAGAGAGAACATCGACTGGCCACCTCGTGCATGCCCCCCACTGAGGATCTGGCCCACAACCTGGGCATGTGCCCTGACTGGGAATCGAACTGGTGACCTCTTGGTGCAGGGTCGATGCTCAACCACTGAGCCATACCGGCCTGGCAAGTTTTCGGAATCTTGACAGTCTAATGACACAGGGCAGAGGTGAGCTCAGGAGTGGGATCTAAAGCAGAATAGCAGGATGTGGAAGGAACTTAGACCCTAAAAGGCTGTGGGTTCCAGGTCTCCCCACCCCCTCCCGCTGCTGAGGCCTTCCCAAAACATGGTTCTGGCCAAACAAAACAGGTCAGCAGGCTGGACCGCTTGCCACCCCTGCCCTCTGGAGCCCCTAGGGTGTCAGCAGTCTTTAGGGTGAGGAGAAGCCCAAGCCAGGGGTCAGTGCCTCTGAGGGGGAGGGGCTGCCATGGAGTCATGGAGATGACAGTACCGCTGGGAAGCAGGTGGGGGTGGGGGATGGCCTGGACATCCCCAGAGAAGGTGCTTCTGAAGGAGCGGGGAGAACAAGACCTCGGGCATGGCAATCCTGCCTCCTGGTGCCAGGGTCCAGAAGTGTGGCCAACTGAACATCCTCTTCTCCAGAGGGCTTGGAGGGAGAAGGCGGCAGGGAGCCCTCCAGGGAGAGAGAACCCAGGTTGAGCTCAGGTGAGAAGCGTGAAGCAGTCATTTTTTATTGCTGGAGAAGGAGCCAGAGAGGCAGAATGTCACAGGGCACAGCGGGCTGAAGGCAGGGCAGCTTCTGCCTCTGCCCCACCATTTCACATTCAGGCCTCTTATTACTCAACTAGACACGTTCACGGGGTCACCAGAAGATTTCTGAAGCCAACTCCTCTCCCTGGGGGCTAGGAGGCAAGGTTCCCAGATGCACACAGATAAGGAACGCTGCCTGCCCTCAAGGAGCTTGTAGCCTAGGAGCAGATGAAGTCTGACCAAGAGCGCCTCCTAGGACACCAAGAGTGGTTACGCTCCCTGAGGCCACACTGGGGGGGCTCTCTCTGGTCTCAAGGAACTGACAGTCCAGTGATGGAGACAGCCGCAGCTTGAAGGATACACTGGATTTCCGTACGGTAGCAATGCTGGTGGGGAACTGAAAGGAGGGCGTGGCACAAACGAAAAGCTCAGGCTTTGTGGGGAAGGGTGGAAATGCAGCAGCTTGATGTCCTTGAAGGGCAGAGGGCTGAGAGATTAAGTTCAAATCAGATCTTGCGTTGTTTCTACTTTATCCCACAGACCGATCATTCCACAAGCATGCACTGAGCACCTACTGTGTACCAGGCGCACACTAAGTACTGCAAATAGGTGGTGAGCACATTGCCCTTTCTCTCATGAAGTTTAAAGTTTAGTGATGAGATAGACAACAGTCAAATATCGCGCAGATAGCCCTGGCCGATTTGGCTCAGCAGTCAGAGCATTGGTCTGCCGTCCGGAGAGACCTGGGTTCGGTTCCTGCTAGGGGCATGTACCTCGGTTGCAGTTTGTCCCGGCCCTGGTTGGGTCCTGCAGGTGGCGGCCACACCATGTGTCCCTTTCGCGTCAATGTTTTTCTCTCTCTCTCCCCCTCTCTCCCTCCCACTCTATCTGAACAAAAAATGGAAGGATGTCCTCGGGTGAGGATAAAAAATATATATATCACACAGATAATTATAATTACAAATTATGAGAAGCGACAGGAGGAAAGGTACAGGTGCTATGAAAGAGTATAATGGGAGCTTAATTTAAATTGTAGTACATCAAGGAGGGCTTTGAAGGTTCTGAATAATGGAGTGCTGTGGTCAGAGCTTGCATGAGGAAAATGAATCAGGCTATAGTGTGTATGGCAGGTTGGAATTATGGTGATGCTAGAAAGCTGTTACAGTGGTTCAGGCAAGAAGTAAAAGAGACCAGAAATTAGTCTATGATGAAAAGGTAGCGTTTCAGCGGGGAGTTGTTCGCTGAGCATAGAGTTTCACTTTTGCAAGATAAATTTTTGAGATCTGTTGCACGACAATGTGACTACCTTAACACCACTGAAATGTGCACCTAAAATGGTTAAGATGTAAATTTTGTTATATGTTTTTTGACCACAATTATTTTAAAGGTAGCATTTCAAAGGAGAGAGGTAATGATGGACCATTTAATAAATGCTTTGGGACAACTGGATACACTACTTCACACTACACAGAAATAAATTCCAGATGGACCCAAAGTTTTTAAATGAAACTATAAAAGTACTAGACGAAAATATGGGAAGACTTTTTAAAATCTTGAAATGAGGAGGCCTTTCCAAGAATGACACAAAACCCAGAAGCTATGGAAGAGATTTATATATTCAACTACATAACAAAACCTGCATGGCAAAAGTGCCATTATAAAAGCAAAATCAAAAGAGAAACAATAATCTGGGGTAAGTATCTGCTACCCATAGTGAATATGAAAACAGCTGTTACATATCAATATGTCAAAGACAACCAGCTTAATATAAAAATGAGCAAATAATATCAACATTAAATATAGAAAAAGAAATTGAAATGGCTTTACAACTTATCAAAAGATGCTCAAATTCACTTGTACCAAAATAGTACTTTAAAACTACACTAGGGGCCCTGGCCAGTTTGGCTCAGTGGTTAGAGTGTCGGCCTGCGGTCCAGAGAGACCCGGGGTTCAGTTCCCACTAAGGACATGTACCTCAGTTGTAGTTTGTCCCCAGCCCTGGTTGGGCCCTGTGGGTGGCAACCACTCGATGTGTCCCTTTCACGTCGATGTTTCTCTCTCTCTCTTACTCTCTATCTGAACAAAAAAATGGAAAAATGTCCTTGGGTGAGGATAAAAAAAAACCTACACTAGGGGATTTCTAGTCTCAGAACAAGATGATGTAGACTCACTTTTCCCTGCTCCTCTCCTACAAATACAACTATATCTCCTAGAAATTACTCAACCGATAATGATGAAGGGACTGTGAAAGCAGGAAAGGAGAAGGTGAATTGGCTAGGAGCTCAAGACTTGAAAAATGACAACCTGGGGAGTTCTCTTGGGTTTCTTTTTATCTCCCACACACCCCTACACTGGGTACCAAAGTGGCCTGCAACCCAAAACCACCATCACCACCACCACCACCACACACACACACACACACACACACACACACACACACACAGCACTGCCTGGGAAAGAAGCCCAACAGAGACCTAGTGGGGGAATGAAGCCCGCTCCACAACCCAAACCGCAGAGGGTGGTGTGAATTGCCTGCAGTAGCACAACCCTGAGCTGTCTCAGTTCCCACTCCAGAACGGGGACAGCAGCAGCCTGATTTGCCTACAGCAGTCACAGTAGCAAAGCCCCATATCTCCCTGCTCCCCACCCAGTGGCATGAGGATACCCAGCCACAACCACCCCCACCTACCAGAAGATCACCCAGCAAAAGCAAGCAGCTCAGGGAAGCACCTTCTGCCCCTGCAGACAGCACCAGCGAGGACTGAGTGGGAGCCCCAGGGACAACAGAATAACGGAGCATACCAAAATAACATCGCAGTGGCTTGGAAAACTAAACCTACAACCCACAGGAGTACACCTGAATGTACACGCTAAACCCAAACACGGTGACTGCCTACTACATAAAAGGCTGAAATGGGATCAAGACTCTCCTGACATAACCAAAATGATCAGAATACAATTAAAAATCACTCATCATAACAAGAGCCAGGAAAATCACAATTTGATGAGAAAAGATAATCAACGACACCAATAGCAAGATGAATTAGATGTTGGAATTACCTGACAAGGGTTTTAAAGCAGCCATCATAAAAATGCTTCAACAGCCTGGCTGGTGTGGCTCAGTGGATTGAGCGTCGTCCCATGGACTGAGAGGTCCTGGTTCAATTCCAGGTCAGGGCACATGCCTGGGTTTTGGGCTCTATCCCCAGTGGGGGGTTTGCAGGAGCCAGCCGGTCAATGTTTCTCTCTCACATTGATGTTTCTATCTCTCTGTCCCTTCTCTTTCTAAAATATCAATAAAAACATGCCCTGGCCAGTTTGGTCGGCCCAAAGACCAAAGAGTCTCCAGTACCAAAGAGTCTCCAGTTTCACTCCAGTCAATGACACGTACCCCGTTTGCAGTTCGATCCCCGGCCCTGGTTGGGGTCATGCAGGAGGCAACCAATCAATGTGTCTCTCTCATATCGATGTTTCTCTCTCTCCCTCTCTCTCTCCTACTACATCTGAAAATCAATGAAAAAATATCCTCGGGTAAGAATTTTAAAAAATTTAATAAAAAAGTATTTAAATAAAATATTTCAAAAAGCAATTAAAAACTTACAATAAATAAAAATTGAAAATATCAACAAAAAATATAAGTTATAAAAATAACTAAATGGAAATTATGGAATGAAAAAACAACTGAAGTCTAAAACCTCACTGCATAGACTCAACAGTAGACTGGAGATGACAGAGGATAGGATCAGTGAATTTTAAGACATATCAATAGAATTTAGTCATTGGGAACTCACTTGAACACCAGTAAGCTATGATAAGTATGTATATAATACTACTTAAAGCAAGCTCAAGGGAACTGTAAAAAGCAATATACTTAGAATCATTGTAAATAAATCTAAATGGAAAATACCATATGATAGTGCTTATATGAGGAATCTAAAGAACAAATAAACAAACAAACAAAATTTTAAAAAGACTGATAGACACAGAGAGAAAACTGGTGAATTTCAGAGGACAGTGAGATTAGGGAACCAGGTGAAAGAGGTGAAGGGATTAAGAAACATAGATTGGGCCCGGCCAGTGTGGCTCACTGGTTGAGCGAGGGCTCATGCACCAAGAGGTCACCGGTTCGATTCCTGGTCAAGGTACATGCCCAGGTTGTGGGCCCAATCCCCAGTGGGGGGCATGTAGGAGGTGGCCAATCAATGTTCTCTCTCATCGATGTTTCCATCTTTCTCTCTCCTTCCCTTGCTCTCTCTCTCTAAAATCAATAAAGAAAAAATATTTTTAAAAAAGAAATACAGCCCTGGCCGGTTTGGCTCAGCAGTTAGAGCGTCGGCTCATGGACCAGAGAGACCCAGGTTCGGTTCCCACTAAGGGCATATACCTTGGTTGCAGTTTGTCCCTGGCCCTGGCTGGGGTCATGTGGGTGGCAACCAGTCGATGTGTCTCTCACATCGATGTTTCTCTCTCTCTATCTTCTTCCCACTCTATCTGAAGATAAATGCAAAAATGTCCTCAAGTGAGGATAAAAAAAAAAAAAGGAAATACAAATTGGTAGTTACAAAATAGTCACAGGGATGTAAATAAAACTTAGGGAATATAGTCAATAATATTGTGATAACTATGTACGGTGCCAGGTGGGTACTGGAAATACCAAGGGGGACCACTCTGTAAAGTATATGACTAACCACTAAACTGTACACCTGAAGTCAATACAAAATAAAATTGAAAAAGAAAATAAAAGAAAGAGATAAGTAGAATGGATTTTTAAATAATATTCCAACTATATGCTATCTGCAAGAAACTCACTTCAAACATAGCAGCATAGGTAGGTTGAAAATAAAAGGATGAAAAGATATATCATGCAAACATTAAGGTTTTAAAAAGCAGGAGAGACTATGTCAATATCAGATAAAGTAGACTTCAGAGCAAAGAAAATTACTAGGGACAAAGAGAGACATTACATGATGTTGAAAGGATCAATCCAAGAAGACATAGCAATCCTAAATGTGGATGCGCCACAACAAAGCTTCAAAACACGTGAAGCAAAAACTGAGAACGCCGCAAGGCAAAATAGACAGATCTGCAATTAGACTTGCAGAGTTCAACACACTCTTAGCAGCTAATAGAAAAACTAGACAAATTCAGCAAAGATAAAGAACTCAGCAACACCATCAACCAAGAGCATCTAGTTGACATTTATAGAACACTTCACCCAACAAAAGGAGAACAAATATTCTTTTCAAGTACTCATGGAACATTGACCAAGATAGGCCATATCCTGGGGCATAAAACAAACCTTGGTAAATGTAAAAGAATTGAAATCATAGTATGTTCTCTGGCTATAATGGAATCAAACTAGTAATAAATAACACAAAGATAACAGAAAAATCTCCGAACACTTGGAAACTAAACAACGTAATTCTAAATAATTCATGGGTCAAAAGGAAGTCTCAAAGGAAATGTTTTTTGTTTTTTTTTTAGTTTTTTTCAATTACAGTTTACATTTAATATTAGTTTATATTAGACAATTGTATACTTTCCCTCCCCCCATATTTCCAATACCCACCTGGCTCTATACATAGTTATTACAATAATACTGACTATATTTTCTATGCTATAATTTACATCCCTGTGACTATTTTGAATCTACCAATTTGTACTTGTTAATCCCTTCACTTTTTTCACCCAATCCCCCAAGTCCCCTCCTCTCTGGCAACCTTCAGTCAATTCTCTGTGTCTACGAGTCTGTTTTAATTTTGTTTGTTCATTTATTTTGTTCTTTAGATTCCACATATAAGTGAAATCATACAGTATTTGTCTTTCTCTGTCTGACCTATTTCACTTAGCATAATACCCTCTAGGTCCATCCATGCTGTCACAAACGGTAAGATTTCATTCTTTTTTGTGGCCAACTAATATTTCATTGTATATATGAACAACCACTGTTTGATCCAGCCCAGGAGGGCAAAATCAAATGTTGATCAGAAAATACAGGAAGTCTTTATGGAAGAGATATCCCAGATTTGGAGCTGAAGAACCCAGCAACCTGGAAACATCAAGGGGTACAACATAGGGAAAAGCCCCCTCTCCACTCCAAGACCACGAAAGGAAAAACGTAGCAAAACCGACAACTTTTAGACAATAGCCGCTCTACTTTAGCCAAACTGCACAGGATAACTATGACCCAGCGCCCGTCTAAGGTAGCAAAGCCCGAGTGGGGAGCCTATTCTTCTGCCCCTGCCAGAGGAGCCCACATTGGGGCCTGGATTCCCACATGCACCCAGGACTAATGAAGTGCTCTCCCCCTCCCCATAGGGGTGGCCTCAGGACTTGCATGTTTTCCAGCAGCGAGGCCACACCTTGTGGTGTCCCTGGAGACCAGTTGGGAAGCAACAACAAGGCGCACTTGCCCCTCCCAGCCAGGGACAGAACAGCAGGAGTCTAGACCATCCCCCACGTGGGTATGCACAGAGACTCACTGAGGACCCTGGACTTCTGCTCTCACCCAGCAGTGATGACATGGGGAGCCCCTTCTCCTGGCAGCCAGCTGATGCAGAAAGTGAAAATAAGATTCAGAGTCTCTTGCCCAGCCGGTGTGGTTAAGTGGTTGCGCGTCGACCCACGCACCAAGACACAGGTTGATTCCCAGTCAAGGCACGTGCCTGGGTTGCAGGCTCAACCTCCAACAGGGAGCGTGCAGGAGACCCCAGATTGATATTTCTATCTCTCTCTCCCTCTTCCTTCCTCTCTCTCTAAGATCAGTGAAAACACATTTAAAATAAAAAAGATTCAGAGTCTCATAACATAATACCTGAAACATCCAGGTTTCAATTAAAATCACTCATGATTCCAAGAACAGAGAAAATTTCAACTTGAATGAAAACACACAGTCAATGAAAATGACAGAGAGGTTAGAATTGTCTGACAAAAGATTTTAAGTAGTCATCATAAAAAAATGCTTCAATGAGCAATTATAAACACTCTGAAAACACGTGGGGAAAAAAGAGAAACTTGGCAACAAAATAGAAGCTGTAAAGGAGAACGGAATAGACATTTGAGAACAGAATAGTGCAGTAATTGAGATAAAACCCAGTGAGTGGGCTCAAGGCAGAATGGAGGGGGCAAAAGAACAGTGAACTGGAAGACAGAACCAGATAAATTTTAGGCAGAGTGCTCATGGAAGTTCTCTGCGGTAAGGTGACAGGCACCTGAGCAATGACATAACTACTCCCAAGGCCAGTCTCTGCTGAAAACGTGGGACAAGGAATTTAGCTTTTAGGTTGTAGTGAGGATCAAATGAGGCGCTACATTTGAATGTACCTGACCAGGTACCTGAAACATAGAAAACATTGAAAAAGTCAAAGCTATGGTTGCTATTGTGTTGTTATGGTTACAGGTGGTTACTAGTTGTTATGACGGTCTGTGAAAACTGAGTCAGAATCAGTGCTCCTTCCACTAGAGTCCCAAGGGAATGTTTCTACAAAAAGAGCTGGGGGTGGCGGGAGAAAATTGAAGCTTTTTTCCCCACAGTCACAGTAGCATCTGCTGGAGGCTGAAATCTTAATTAACTCAGACAGGGGAGTGCCCCCATTTCTAGGCTCTGCAACTTGTGATGTTTGTGGAGCCAGCAGGACCGCTGGCCGGTTGCCTATGGTGGCTGAGGGAAGAGCCAGCACCTCCTCCAAGCGTGGGGTGCACGGCTCCGGGGCGGAGCAGGCCTCATGTGCGTGGTCGGAGGATGCTCCGGCTCTTTGGTTCTCCCAGGGGATGTCATGCGGGGGCTGCCTGCACCTTGCTCATCCACTTCACTCATTCTCCACAACCTGGATCCGGCCCAACTTATTTCCTAACTGGCTCGGCAGCCGGAGAAACGGCATCATCAGAAGGCAGTGGTGAAGGGAATGCAGACATATGTTACTAAGACTAATGATCGAAAATGAGGCCGGGCTCTGGAAGGAGGCTTCTAGCAAAATAGCGGCCCTTAGTGATCACCACTCTGAACACCTTTGTTCCACAGCTGGGAACACAGGGCTGTGTGTTGCTTTGGCCAAGACCACACAATGAACTCGTGGTACATTAGCAGTCAGAAATCAGATGCATATTTTTCAAACTGAGGCCCACAGAAATCTCATGGATGATGATTGCATCAGTCTGCGTCTAAGCAGGAAGACAAAAATGACTTCCAAGTATTTAAAACAGAAGGAATGCAATAGAAGGAATTGTCTACCTGCACGAGAGCCACGCTGAGACCAAGCACAGGATGCTGAGGTCGCCCAGAGATTACTTATGACAGGAAGCTGCTTCTAACTCTTGGCCAAAGAGGTAAAAAGAAGAGGTGGTGTTACCAGACCTTGGGGGCACCTGGAAGACGCTAGAACCACGATGGGTCTGTCTGGGAAAAGCCGAGGCCACAGAGAATACACAGTTTGTACCCCACAAGCCATCTGCATGGAGAGGAAGGGAGAAATGCCCCCTGTCTCCTTCCTCCTTGCTGTCCCATGATACCCTGCCAGTGCCTGCCATTGACCAAGCCTAGGAGATTCAGCCAGGCAGGGGAGCCCCAGGAACCATAAAGCAGAATAGAGAAAGGGGGATGAAATCCATCTGAGTGCAAACAAGCCAGAACAAGCAACATAGTGACAATAGCTACCTTTTACCGACCTAGGCTGTCTGGGAGCACAGCAGGAGGGACAGTGGTAGCAAGATCAGTAATAGAATTCATCCAGGCAACTCCCTGGTTACATAGGCACTAGCAGCCCCATTTTTCAGCCAGAAAACACTGAGGTTGAGCAACACTAGCTGACTTTCTGCACAGGCAGCACTCGAACGTGGCCAGACCAGTGTTGACCTAAGGTTATTTGGATGCCAAAGCTGATCACTTTAATCCACAATGGGAAGAGAAAAGGAAACCATAGATTTTTTTTTCCAACAGGACTCATCATATCTGTTGGTAAATACATTAAAACGGTAGCTTTCTAGTAAAATAAATATTAATGTTTTTATTAGAGGGGAGAAAAAAGAGGAAAGGTCGCAAACCAATAGTCTAAGTACTTACTTTAAGAACCAATAAAAGAAGAGCAAAATAAACCCAAATCAAGCAGAAAGATGAAAATAATAGAGATAAAAACAGAAAGCAATAAAATGGAAAACTGGAGAAAATCAATGAAACAAAAAGTATTCAGAAAAAAAAAATCAATAACATTGACAAACCTCTAGCAAGACTGACACAAATAAAAAGAGAAAAAACACAAATTACCACTATTAGGAATGAAACGGGCTATCACTACTGATTCTTCAGCTAGTAAAGAGCTAACAAGAGAATGCTACAAATAACTGCAGGTTTATATATTCAGTGTGGAAGAAATGGACCAACTTCTCAAAACCCACAAGGTACCGAAACTCTACCAAGATGAAATAGATAATCTGGATAGTCCTACAACCATTAAAGAAATTACATTTTATAATTAAAGAGTTCCCAGAGAAGAAATCTCCAAGTCCAGATTTTTTTCACTGGAGAATTTTACAAAATATCCAGAGAAGAATTAACACTAATTATACACCGTGTCTTCCAGAAAATAAGAGAAGGAAACTCCTCCTAAGTATTACCCAGATTCCAAAATCAAATAAAGACAATGCACAAAAGAAGAAAACTACAGACCAATATCTTTCCTGAACTTAGTTGCAAAAATTCTTAAAAAAAAAAAAATTAGCAAATCCAATCCAATAATATATAAAAAGATAATACACCATGACCAAGTGGGATTTATTCCAGGTATGCAGGGTTGGCTCAACATTAAAAACTCAATCAATATAATTTACCATATCACCAGACTAACAAAGAAAAAACATAATCATATCAGTTAATGCAGATACAGCATTTGACAAAGTTCAATGCCAAATCATGATTTAAAAACAAAAACAAAAACCTTAGTACACTAAGGAATAAAGGAGAATTTTCTCAACCTCTTAAACAGCATGGGGGGGGGGGGTGGACATCTGTAATACTTTCAACAATAAAGATAAAAAACAAAAAACCGCCCTGGCCGTTTTGGCTCAGCGGTTGGGGTATCAACCCGTGGACCAGGGAGACCCGGGTTCATTCCAGCTAAGGGCACGAACCTCGGTTGCAGTTTGCCCCCGGCCCTGGTTGCTCGTGCGGGGTGGCAGCCACTGGATGTGTCCCTTTCACGTTGATGTTTCTCTCTCTCTCTTCCTCCCTCCCTCCTTCCCGCTCTATCTGAAGATAAATGCAGGAGGAGTGAGGATAAAAAAAATAAAAATAAATAAAAACCTACATCTAGCATCATACTTAATGGACAAAAACCAAATGCCTTCTCTCTAAGATCAGGAACAAGACAAGGATATACATTCATCATTCTTATTCAACATAGCACTGGAAGTCCTAGCCCCCATAGTAAGGCAAGAAAAAGAAATAAAAAGCAGCCCTGGCCGGTTTGGCTCAGCGGTTAGAGCGTCCACCTGCGGTCCGGAGAGACCCGGGTTCAGTTCCCGCTAAGGGCATGTGCCTCGGTTGCGGTTTGTCCCCGGCCCTGGTTGGTCGTGCGGGTGGCAGCCACTCGATGTGTCCTTTCCACATCGATGTTTCCCTCTCTCTCTCTTCCTCTCTCTCCCTCCCACTCTATCTGTACAAAAAAATGGAAAAATGTCCTCGTGTGAGGATAAAAAAAAAAAAAAAAAGAAATAAAAAGCATACAGACCAGAAAGAAAGGAAGAAATTTTCCCTTTTTACAGATAACACGATTGCCTACATAGAAAATTGCAAGGAAATCACAAAAACACTCCTAGAACTAATAAGTGAATTCAACAAAAACAACCACATTTTATACACTAGTGATGAACATATAGAAATCAATTTTAAGACATGATATAATTATATATATACACATATATATATATACATATATATATGTGTATATATATATGAAACCTGGTGAGGATCTGAATACTGAAAATTACAAAATGGTGATGCAAGAAATCAAAGGACACCTAAGTTGATCTATACATTTAATGCAATTTCTATCAAAATCTCAGCAAGGTGTTTTTCTGTAGTCACAGTCACGCTTATTCCAAATTGTATATGGAAAGGCAAAAGGACTAGAGGGGCTAAAACAATTTTGTTAAAGGAGAATGAAGTGGGAAGAATGACTCTAATCAATGGTAAGGCTTACTATGTAGCTGTAGTAATTGAGATAGTGTGATACTGGTGGAAGGGGTGACACAGATCAATGGGACACAATAGAGAACCCAGAAATAGACTCACACAAATACAAACCAATGATTCTGACAAAGCTGAAAAAGCAATTTCAAGGAGGAGGGATAGCTTTCTCAAAGAACGCTGCTGGTGCAACTGGACATCCATACCAAGAAAAAAAAAAAAAGAATCTCTATCTAAATCTTGTATCATATATGAAAATTAACTCAAAATGATAACTGATCTAATTATAAAACAAATCACACTTTTAGAAAACAAGCCTCAAATCTTAGGGCCAAGGGAAGAATTCTTAGACTTGACACCAAAAGCATGATCCATAAAAGAAAAAAGAAATCGATAAAGTCAATCTTGCCAAAATTAAGAATTTTGCTCTATGAAGAGGATGAAAAGGCAAGCTGTAGACTGGAAGAAAATATTTCCAAACTACATATCTGACAAAGGAGTGGTATCTAGAATACCCAAAGCATTTTTCAAAGCTAGCATACATAAAGAATTATCCAAACTCAACAGTAAAAAACCCCAAACAATCCAATTAGAAATTGGGCAAAAGATACGCACAGATATTTCAGTGAAGAGGATATACAGATGGCAAATAAGCACATGGAAAGATGGTCAGCATCATTAGCCATTAGGGGAATGTAAATTAAAACTACACATCTAGCTCAGCTGGTGTGGCTCAGTGGTTGAGTATCGACCCTTGGACCAAGAGGTCACCGGTTCGATTCTCGGCCAGGGCACATGCCCAAGTTGTAGGCTCAATCCCCAGTGGAGGTCATGCAGGAGGCAGCCAATCTATGTGTCTCACTCTTCGATGTTTCTATCTCTCTCTCCCCCTCCCTTCCTCTCTCTCTAAAAATCAATAAAAATATATATTTTTTAAAACTACACATCTATCAGAATGGCTAAAATAATAAATACCTTCTGTTGTGGACCCTAAAACAATTGTTAATTGAAGAAAAAGTCACTGAACAATAAAAAATAAAATAAAATAATAAATAGTGACAACACCAATGCTGACAGAGATGCAGAGAAACGATCACTCACACACTGCTGATGGGAATGTCAAATGGTGCAGCCACTGTGACAGAGAATACAGCAATTGTAATCAAATTAAACTTAAACTGACCTTTCAATCTAGCAGTCACCTCTTGTTCATTGGCCTCAGAGAAATGAAAACATGTCCACACAAAAACCTGTACACAAATATCCCTAGCAGCTTTATTCCCAAGAGCCCCAAACTGGAAGGAATCCAGATGTGTTTCCAAGGGTTAAACTGTGGTATATCCGCACATTGAAGTACTATTCAACAATAAAAAGGACTGGACAATTTAGACGAGGGAAAAACAGCCAATGAGTCTAAAGGATTACTATTGCATGATTCCATGTATATAACATCCATGAAATAGCATAATTGTAGAAATAGAAAACAGATCACAGGAGGCTAAACTGTTAAGAGCATTGACAAGCCCTGGAATTAGATTGGCTTCTAAACCCAGCTCCAACACATGCTAGTGGGAGTTTGGTTAAATTGCTTAATCTCTCTGAGCCTTGATTTCCTTGTGCATAAAATGGTTTTCATTTATTCAGTCAGTCAACAGAAATTTATTTATTTATTTTATTTTTGGTATGTGCTCCTAGTGGGATCTGAACCTGGGACTCTCTGGTCCGCAGGCCGACGCTCCAACTGCGGAGCCAAACCGGCCAGGATGGTCAACGGAAATTTAGTTCCAGGTATTGAGGATAGTGGTGAACAAGACAAAATGTTTGCCCTCATAGAGCTGACATTTGGGGAGGGGGGCAAAAACAAACACACCAATACAGAAGCAAAGATTGTACTGCGAGGAAAAGTAAAGCAAGGTGAGGTAAATAAAGAGAAAACATATAGAGTGTTTAGCACTTGCTAGAACATAGTAAGGTGTTCCAAAAATATCACTTGTTAGCCCTTTATCGAAGGAATTGTTTATAAATATCTTCTCCCATTCACTTGGTTGTCTTTTTGTTTTGTTGATGTTTTCTTAAAACAAACTCATAAACACAGACAACAAAAAGGCAGTTACCGAAGGAGAATAAAGAGGGTAAAGGGAGTCAAATTTATGATGATGGAGGGAGACTAGACTTTGGGTGGTGAGCACACAGTGCAATATACCAATGATGAATTGTAGAATTGTACACTTGAAACTTATATAATGTTATTAACCAATGTCATCTCAATAAACTTAATTTAATATATATGTATATATATCAGTTGTTATACATTGCTATTAATAATCAGAAAAATGATTTTTTAAAGGTTTAAGTGTCAATAAGAGTAAGGAAAATGAACACTCGGAGGCCAATTTGGCAGGTTTTTTAAAATAAAAAATGTGCTGGAGGGACCTGGAAAGTATCATCCTAAGCGAAACAAGCCAAACAGAGAAAAAGACAAGTATCATAGGATCTCACTTATTTGTGGAATATAATGAACATAACAGCCTGAGGAACAGGGTAGTCCCAGAGACATGGAAGTGGGGTACAGACTGACAATCCCCAGAAGAGGGGGTGGTGGGGGGTGATAAACCACAGAACTTACATGCATGTGTGCATGAACAATGGACATGGACAACAAAGCTGGGGACAGGGCGGGGAGGGAGGGGGAGGAGGGTGTCAATGGGGGGGAAAAGAGAAACATCTGTAACAAAAATCAGTCAATCAGCCCTGGCCGGTTTGGCTCAGCGGTTAGAGCGTTAGCCTGCAGTCCGGAAAAATCAATCGATCAATCAATCAACAAATAAATAATTAAAAAAATAAAAAATGTCCATGCCGTATGACCCAGCAAACTGAACTCAGTCGCCAAATTATCTGAGTTCAAATTCTGGCCTAGCTATTGACTAGCTGTTCAACCTCTCTGCGCCTTGGTTTCCTAATCTGTCAAACAAGGCTAAAAACATGGGGTTGTGTGCATGAAGTGAGTCCATATATATGAAGCATATAGAACAGTACTTATACAAGATGTATTTGATGCATAAATTCCACTTCTCAGTATCTACTTAGGGAAACACATGTGCAGCAAAAGAGGTTCATGAATGCTCATCTCCAGCATTGTTTATAGCAGTAGAAAAAATGGAAACTAACTAAATATTCAGCAACAAGTCGATAGTAAAACAAAGTGAGCGAAAGGGGTACCATGGAATACTAAGAAACAGCTGAAGAAAACGAGGTAGATCTCTATGTTCTGACATGGAAAGCCCTCTGAGATATGTTGCAAATCCCAGATTCAGAATGATACATATAGGCTGATCTTATAAACACAGCAAAAATTATGTATGTTTCCATACCTAGAAAAAGATCTGGGAGGATATACCTCAAATTGATGTTGTTAGAGTTGTTGTTACTTGGTTGGGAGTATAGGGGGGACAGCATGATTGGGTGTAAAAAAAGGTCAAAAATGATTTTATATTTTACAAGGAGAGTGTATTCATCTGTGACTTATGTGAATAAAAAGATTTTTATTAAGTTTAATGAGGAAGTAGCCAGAAGTGGCCACAGGGAAATCTCTTTTCAACAAATGGTTCTGGAACAACTGGATATCCATAAGCAATAAATTGAACCTCTTTCTATATCTTGTCTCATCTACAAAAGTTAACACAAAATGGATCACTGACCTAAATGTAAAATCGAAAACTATTAAATTTCTAGAGGAACTCATAGGAGAAAATTTTTGTGTCCTTAGGTTAGACAAAGATTTTTTTAGATACAATATCAAAAGCCATTTGCTCAAGGGCACACAGAGACCATGCAAATTGAGCTCTTTCCATTTTGCCTCACTGTCTCCCAGAGATGTGAGAAATGGAGTAGTCTGTGCTGGTTCATTGATTGCTGACAATAAGTTGATCAGGGAATAAGAGGCACGAAGAGCTACGCTTTAGATGAAGTGAGGAGCCTGAACTGCTCTACTCATGGCATGACTTAGGACCATGAACCATTCATACATGTCCCTTCCCTCTGGTAATCTGGGATAGGACGCTGGGGATGTATCCTATGTCCTCTGTCCTCTACTCAGCATAGACTCCATTGCCCATGTCCACGCTTATAGAAACAGAACCATGTACTATATGATTTCACTTATTATGTGCTAAAGCAGTTCTTACAAAACAGCAGAGAGGGGAAATAGCATTCAATATACTGTAGTGAGAAAATCGGTTAACCATTTGGGGGAAAAATCAAATTTTTCTATTTGTCAACTCAAAATTGGTAAAGAATTAAGTATGTTATTAAATAGAATTGAATATTCAGCAGATCTTTGAACTGATGGTAGTTCTAAGCTTTGAGTTGACATAGAAAAATATAACCAAAAGGAAAATAACCAGCTGGTAAAAATATCTGCCTCAAGTATGACAAAAGATGAACTATGTTGTAGAAAGTACTCATGCAAATCAATCAGAAAACACGTGTCCCAAAGATACATGGGCAGAGATAGTTCACACAAGAGAAAATGGAACTAAAGTATATGGCTAAAGGTTCAACCTCCCTAGGGATTTTTTTTAAAGTACAATTAAAACATCAGTACAAGTTAAAGAGTAGCAATTACCAGGCCGGCATGAGTATAGTAAAATTGCAAGGATCCTCTGAGAAAGGTTTTCGGCAATGCACATTCGCTACTATCAAAGTGTGCAGACTCAACTTAGTGCTCCCTTTCCAACAGTTCTGCCAGCCACGCCTATGGACTCAGCACAGGTGCACTCGTGCGAGTCTCCAGCCTAGATCATGCACCTGAGCTCAGACCTGTGTTTATAAGACATCTCCAGTTGGCTGGCCCTACTTTTCAACCCCATGTCTCACACCAGGCATGCCTCCTCCTTGTTCCCAGTGAATGCACCACTGAGTCACCAAGCCAGAAACCTGGGAATCATCCTAATTACCTCCTTGTCTTTCACTTCTGCACATTCGTTATTTCCAGTCAGATCTTGGCAATATTCCATCTGCAATGTCTTTTGCCACTGCCCTGTCCTCCTCCGCCCCACAGTCACAGTTCTGGGTCTCACCCTTCTGTTTCTTGCTTGTATTGTTATTTCAGCAATACACACTTCCTTCAAACCATCTGCAAGGAACAGTCAGAGTTAGCTTTCTAAAGCACAAATATGAATACTTCAAAAGTTCATATGGAACCAAAAAAGACCCCGAATAGCCACAGTAATCTTGAAACAGAAGAACAAAGTTGGAGGGATCACATTACCAGATTTCAGGTTATACTACAAAACCACTGTAATCAAAACAGCCTGGTACTGGCACAAGAACAGGCATATAGACCAGTGGAACAGAACAGAGAACCCAGAAATGGACCCAAGGCAATATGCTCAATTAATATTTGACAAAGGTGGCAAGAGCATACAGTGGAGTAAGGACAGCCTCTTTAATAAATGGTGTTGGGAAAATTGGACAGCTACATGCAAAAAAATAAAACTAGACCATCAACTTACACCATACACAAGAATAAACTCAAAATGGATAAAAGACTTAAATGTGACTCATGAATCCATAAAAATCCTAGAAGAAAATGTAGGCAACAAAATTTCAGACATCATACACAGCAGAATTTTCACTGACACATCACCTAAGGCAACACAAACAAAGGAGAAAATGAACACATGGGACTACATCAAACTAAAAAGCTTCTGCATATCAAAAGAAACAACCACCAAAATGGAAAGGCAACCCACTGTATGGGAGAGCATAATTGCCAATGATACATCAGATAAGGGGTTAATTTCCAAAATATATAGAGTGCTCATACAACTCCACAAAAGGAAGACAGAGAACCCAATTTAAAAATGGGCAGAGGACCTAAATAGACACCTCTTCAAACAGGACATACAAATGGCCAATAGACATATGAAGAAATGCTCAACACCACTAATCATCAGCGAGATGCAAATTAAAACAATAATGAGGTATCACCTCACACCTGTCAGAATGGCCGCCATCAACAAATCATCAAACAACAAGTGTTGGGGAGGGTGTGGAGAAAAGGGGACTCTAGGACACTGCTGGTGGGAATGCAGACTGGTGCAGCCACTATGGAAAACAATATGGTGTTACCTCAAAAACTTAAAAATTGAACTTCCATTTGACCCAGTGATCCCGGTTCTAGGAATATATCTTAAGAAGCCTGAAACACCAATCAGGAAGAATATATGTCCCCGCATGTTCATAGCAGCACTATTTACAATAGCTAAGATCTGGAAACAGCCTAAATGTCCATCAGTAGATGAATGGATAAAAAAGCTTTGATACATATACACAATGGAGTACTATGCAGCTGTAAGAAAGAAAGATCTCTTATCCTTTGAGACAACATGGAGGGATCTGGAGAATATTGTCCTAAGCGAAACAAGCCAAACAGAGAAAGACAAGTATCATATGATCTCACTTATTTGTGGAATATAATGAACATAACAGTCTGAGGAATGGGGTAGTCCCAAAAACATAGAAGTGGGGTACAGACCGACAATCCCCAGAAGAGGGGGTTGTGAGGGAGAGATAAACCACAGAACTTATATGCATGTATGCATGAATAATGGACATGGACAACAAAGCTGGGGACAGGGCGGGGAGGGAGGGCAGGGGGGAATCGGTGGGGGAAAAAGGAGAAATATCTGTAACAAAAATAAATTAATTTAAAAAAATAAAAATAATTTTTTTTAATCCTCAAAAAATAAAATAAAGGACAAAGATGATCCTGTCCTGAACCTCTTTCAGTGGCTCCCCACTGTCTACCTACATGTTCAAGTCCAAGGGTCTTAAGATTTAGCAGCCATCTGTGTTCCCAACTGCCTCGCCACCATCTTTTCTCCAATGAGCTTCTCCTGGCTTTCTACCCTTCTCCCAGCTTGCCTCTCCCATTATAACGTGAATTCCTTGAGAGCAAGAACCAGGTCTTAATAATCTCTGCATCCTCAGTTCATAATACAGAGATGGACACAGAGTAGGTCGGGTGAAAGAATGAATTTATTTCCAGAAAATCATGTGACTGAAGGGAAAAGCCATATGAAGGAAACTTCATTGTAGCAACATTCATAATAAAGAAACAGTACAAAAAGTAAATGTTCAACAGTAGAGAACTTTTACTAATTGTGGGACATCCATTTAATGGAATGTGATGCAGCTGTTAAAATACTAATTATGGAGATTAGGTAGCAACTCAGAAAGTGTTTGTCATGCAATAAAAGCAGAATAGGAGATGGTCTGTATGCTAGGATTAAAATTATGTAAAAGCATGCACGCACACAAACTGATCAGAATGAGAACAGGAACAAACGAATACAGATGATGTGTCTAAGGTGTTTTAGAAAGCACTGTTTGTGATTTTCTTAGCTGTTTCCAAATTCCATTTATTGTTGTTAAAACGTCATTTGTGCTTAAATACAAATTGACAGGGGAAAAAATATACTGAAAAGGGTGCTTTGATTTCCTCAAGTCCTTTCATAAACTGTGGTACAAACAGAAACCACTGACCTGGGAGACAAGAAACCAGCCCCCCACCCAACCTCACCCCTAACTGGCTGTGTAATCTTAATAAAGTAAGATCTGCAGCTCTAAGCAGTCATTTCCCTTATCCCAGATCAACTCCCATCACTTCTGTTAGCAGTACCACCCTCAGACTGAAAACCTCAGAATTCACCATCCATTGCTTCGCCATCTCCACTCTCTCTCATCCCTAGCTCCACTCAATCGCCTGTTCTTTCCCATAAACATTTATAATATGCTTTCCTACGGGCCTAGCTTTAGACAAAGAGTCCTTGCCCTCTTAGTGGATACTGTCTGGCTGAGAAAAAGCCAACAATTTGTGTCTCTCTTGCTCCTATGCAGACTGCTGAGGGGGAGAGTGGAGGGCAGAGACCGAGATGTGTAAAACAGACCCTCCTGAGTTGGGAGCTTGACCTAGTGTTGGAAGGAGTTCGGGAACAGGCCGGATGTTCTTGGGGATAGTATAGTAAGACCCGGCACAATGAGTGGGATGTTGACTCAATTTATTCATTTAACAAGTATTTACCAAATGCTGGACACAATGCCAAGCTCTCTGTTAGGTGGTGAAGGACCTGCTCAGAATTAGGGCAGACTCAGGCACGGGGATACTCACAGTCTAGTGGATGGCAGACAAGGACGCCAGTCCTTACAGCCCAATATGCTAAGTGCTGTCATGGAGTTGAACAGAGGGCTCTGGGGCAGACCAATGTGGGGCTGACCCCACCTGAGGGGCCTGGGGGCTCGCAGAGCCAGAAGGAATGGAGTTGTGTTTATCTCGGAGGCTGAAGAGATGAGGGGCCCAGGAAGGGGGCTGAACTGTCCATGGCGGTTCCAAGGTGAGGGATCCTCAGGTCCACAGGCAGGAAGCTTGCAAGAAGCTTTCCCAGAACAGGGATTGTTTAAAATGGGGAAGGGAGCAATGGGCGTCCAGGCACAGGAGGCAGCGGGTGCCCGGCAGAAGGGGGGGGTCTCGGAGACCCAGGAAAAAAGGCCAAGCGCAGTCTCCACGTAGGGAAAGGGCATGATCAACTAAGTTCTAGTTAGATAACCGGATGGCCTCTCATGTCACCTCTCTTACCTGAGGCTTTGTAAGTGCCAAACATGTTGTACAGGAAGCAGGGGCTGGGCCCCAAGGTTCAACGAGGGCTCCCACCCTCCCACTCCCTGCTCACCACCCTCTGGGCAACCTGCAGAGAAGCAAGAGAGACAAAGTGTTCCTTCTTCCCAACTTATAGTGTGGGCAGATCGGCTGGCTCGAGAAAACTGGGAAGAAGAGGCACACCAAATAACTTTAAGCAACAATATTAAGTATTTATTAAAATGTATTCTATTGCTTACCCACTCACTTGCATGGGAGCCTTCAGGTAGCCTCACTTTGCACGCTACCAGAAGGCAGGGAGTTGGTCTAGGTCATTTTGGCACTTCTAGCACCTCACACAGAATCAGGTGCCTCCGAGGGGGAGGAAGGGAGGGAAAGGAGGGAGGAAATTGCTTTTAGGAGACCGCCCTTTCGCTGGGGCCCTTCCCAAGCTGCAGACCTATGACCTCCCACCAGCAGGTGGCAAAGTAGGCTCCCGGCGCGCCGGGGCGGGGCGGGGCGGGGGGGCGGGGCGTCCGCGGTCGGCGCGCGCAGCCTCCGACCCTTTTTTCTGGGTGCACCGGGAAGAGGCGGTCCTCTTTCTGTGCCTAGCGCAGCCATGGTAAGGCCGCCTTGCGAGCTCTTGGGGTGCCATCAGCCTCCATCCTCCCAGGGCCAGGGCTGTCCGGGGCTTCGGGGGCCCCGCGGGGAGTAGCCGGGCCGAGGCAAAGGGAGTGCGCCCTCGGGGGTGACCCCGGAGGGCGCGGGCGGGGGCGATCGGTGGCTCCGGCGGAAAGGCCTGGTCCCGGGCCGGCCACGCAGACTTGGCCGCCCCGGGAGGAGCGGCTTCCTCCCCAGGCCGGGGGCGCGGATGGCCCTGGAGGGCGGACGGAGGTTCGGGGCTGGTGGGCGGCAGCTGCGACCGGCGGAGAAGCGTTTTCTCTGTCACCGTCCCTTTGGCACGACCTGACTTTGCGTAGTGAGGCCAGTGAGCATCTCCACGCAGCGTGCAGTAGGCTTTCCGCGTGGGAAAGTGAAAGGCGGTGTCAGCTTCTGGCTTTAGAGTGAGAGGGAGCAGCGGTTGGCACGTGGTGGTGCGGTGGTCAGGGTCATCTCGCACCTGACACTTGAAAGCAGACGATCATGTTTCGAAAACTTACTTGATGAACAAGGAGAAGCACAGATTGGGTTCTTGTCTGTTTCTGTGGCCGCCTGGCTGTGTGCCAAGAGGTCCAACCCCTGTTCATGCCACCAGCATAGTGTCCCGGAAAAAGAATAAAGCCTTGAGAAGCAGACACACTTTCAAGCAAAGTAACATGAAAATACTTACAAAACTCTCCCTCAGGCCCGTGGTCCCAAGAAGCATCTGAAGCGTGTAGCAGCTCCAAAGCATTGGATGCTGGATAAACTGACTGGTGTGTTTGTGAGTATCGTTACATTGTCATGCATTTCAAGGGGCATGGTTACTTTTCCCCCAGTTTTATTGACATGTACTTGATAGAATTTAAGGGACATATTTTCTACCGTTCCTTTGTGTGTCAGACATCCCTGATTACTGGATCCATGAATGTTTCTTGCAGTGCCTCCCATAAGGTTTCTGTGCCTCATTTATTCCACATTCCACATAGCACACTTACATGGACTCAGGACCCACATGTTCTTAGGCCTGGTCCTCTGAAGGGGGCAAAATGCTGTAAAACTTGAAGGTATGGAAGAGTTCTCTAAGCTTTAAATACCTCTTGTTGACCCAAATTGGGGGGAGGGTTATGGATAGTCTGCTGTCTAGTTCTTGGATCTCAGGACATGGAAGGTGGGTTTGTGTGAATCTCAACAATGGTTTGAGGGTTGTTTTTCATCATTTTACAGGCTCCTCGGCCATCCACCGGTCCCCACAAGCTGAGAGAATGTCTCCCTCTCATCATTTTCCTAAGGAACAGACTGAAGTATGCCCTCACAGGAGATGAAGTCAAGAAGATCTGCATGCAGAGGTTTATTAAGATCGATGGCAAGGTCCGAACTGATATAACCTACCCTGCTGGGTTTATGGGTAAGTGGTTAGTGCGTGACTCTTGATGGTGGCTCCTTGAAGCATTGGAATATTACAGGTTAACCAGCTGTCATTAGTCTTAGAGATCCTTGTTGGTGTTTGAAATGGGAAGCGTGTGGGTTGTTTTTCTTATACTAGTGTAGTTATGCAGCATGGGATAGTGGGGGTCACTGGAGTAACATTAGTTACTGTTTGATATCAGATGTCATCAGCATTGACAAGACTGGAGAGAATTTCCGTCTGATCTATGACACCAAGGGTCGCTTTGCTGTCCATCGTATTACACCTGAGGAGGCCAAGGTGAGTGCGAGCAGACGGCTTTCGTTCTGTAAAATTACTTGTTTTGAAGTAAGAGCCTAAAGTAAGTACATGGTCTGGTCCATTGGGACGTGGTTGGTAGATTAAGATTACTTAAAATCTTTTATCTGGAACTATCCAGTAAACAATTTGATTACATTCTGTTGTATGTACAATTTTGTGTGGTGTCATTAAAAGCATTTCTGAGAGCTGTATAGAAGTCTATTGCTGGGTATCTAATAATTGACCCCTCCTTTTAAGTTAATATTCTCAACACTTTTCTTTCGAGTCAAGGAGAGTGATTTCTCTAAGAACATTTACGAGTACCTAAAGTAAGGCTCTTTTAAGGATAAAGAAGCAGAAAACCAACATCTAGTCTAGTCCGGTTGACCTTTGTCATACCTCCACTATGGAGTGGAAAGGTGTTAATGGGAGAGACTGAAAATCCTGGGGCACTATTTTGAGATAGGTCAAAAAAAGATTACATTGATTATTTAATCAGATTTGTTGTGATGGTTTTATACAAAGGTTTAAGGTTTCTTGAATTATTGGCTGTAAATGAAGGTTAATTTAATTGGGTGATTCAACTCCTAATTTCCTTTGCTGCCTTGTTATCAGCAGGCCGGAGGGCATATCCATGACATCGAGGTGATTTGATTTACTTTAAACATGTCAGGGAGTGACAAATCCAAAGTTGAAGCTCTTTGTGAGGCATTTGTTGATTGGATTAACTTCCAGTGCAATTGCAGTTTTTGAGACAGTTGTGATGCAGAGGGAGCCATTAAGAGGCACTTTTTAGGAACTGTGGGTGAGTCGGAGGGAAGAATTCGACCGTGAGGCTGGGGAAAAGGGTGATCGCCCGCCCCGCACAGGAATTGGAGTGTATGGTGCCTTCACTGCCTTGAACTTGAATATGGGGGTGATGCAGTGCTACCAGGAAAATCCACGATGGCACTAGTCAAGAGAGGGGTGGTGTACAAGGTCCCATCTGTGGAGGGTGGCCGGAAAAATCAGGGACACCATTATTCTGCTGCAGGTCAGGAAACCAGCACTTCCCATGTGGGGCTGTTGGCCTTTGGCTGCTAATGGCGCTTTTTTAAGCTGGTGACTTGTTGCTTTGTGAGCTAGACTAAACGTGGCGAGCCTTTGTGTGTTTCAGTACAAGTTGTGCAAAGTGAGGAAGATCTTTGTGGGCACAAAAGGAATCCCTCATCTGGTGACCCACGATGCTCGCACCATCCGTTACCCCGATCCCCTCATCAAGGTGAACGACACCATTCAGATTGATTTGGAGACTGGCAAAATCACCGATTTCATCAAGTTTGACACTGGTAAGCAGCCTCTGTACTGCCTGGACATTCTCTTTAAAGCCCAGCTATCAGCTATTTTATTTTCTTCTATCACCATTTATCCCTTCTGTGTCCTCTTCCACCTCCACCCTGTAAGAGCTGTTCTTCCCCCCTCCCTTTTTTATTAATTGAAATTTAATCACGCATTATGAGTTGCACAGGGCTTCTGTCTGAGCCCTCCAGGTGATTCCAATACGCCTAATCAGTAAGCAAAGCTGGATGTGGGGAGGGCCTTAGCAAGGTGGGCGCACAGTAGTTCATACTTGTTAGGTGTGCTGGCTCGGGTTTCAGATCCACAGGAGTGAATGCCGGAAGGGGTTACTGGTCAGGCTCGTCTCTGTGCCTTGCTGAGAGATTCTTCCTTCCTGCCTAGGTAACCTGTGTATGGTGACCGGAGGTGCTAACCTGGGAAGAATTGGCGTGATCACCAACAGGGAGAGACATCCTGGTTCTTTCGACGTTGTTCATGTGAAAGATGCCAACGGCAACAGCTTTGCCACCCGGCTTTCCAACATTTTTGTTATTGGCAAAGTAAGTCTGCGTTTCCCTTCCCTCTGGCCCTGGAAACCTGTAAGTGCAGGTGCTGCTGGGATTGCAGCTCCCGCCCCTGGCCGGCGGCAGGCCCTCGTGCGAAGCCTGTTCTGGGATGGGGCTCACATGTCCGCAGGGGGTGGGGGGCAAACCTGGGCTTTTTTTTTTTTAGTGTCACAGAATCAGCAGAGGGCCTCATCACCTTGGTTTGTGACAAGTGCCATTGATTGGATGAATGCACTGTTCAGCCTTGACACCACCCCAGTACTCCCAAGACCTTCCTTATGAAGGGTGTTAGTTTCCATCCTGTGTGGGCAGCAGGTTTAAGAGAATGGCTCCAGGCAGTGGGTATTTCTGGTAAACCAGCATCCAGGTGTCTAAAGACACATCTGTCTCATTTAAAGGAACAGAAGCTTGTTTGTTCCCTCAAACTAGATGACAAGTGCCAAGTTGCTGATGGAATTGGTGCATAGCAGGGTTTGATTCTTGTTTTCTCCTTCAGGGCAACAAACCATGGATCTCCCTTCCCCGTGGCAAGGGTATCCGCCTCACCATTGCTGAGGAGCGGGACAAGAGACTGGCGGCCAAACAGAGCAGTGGCTGAAATCAGCCCTAGGTGACACGATTGGAAAAGTCTTTGTACTTAATTAAAGATAATACAGCACGATTAATTGCCTTTTTGGTATGAGGGGGGTGAGGTTTTTTGTGACATGGAAAGCAGGTTGAGTTTTTCGGGCATCCTGTTTGTGATGGGATTCGTCCTGTGTGTGTTGTAGGCTGGGCTTGGGTGGCAGTAGGAGGGAGGGAGCAGCAGCCCTTGATTTGGCCAAGAACTCAGCTCTCCTGTTGAGCCCTCTTGGCCTTAAAAGAAATCCGGTGCCCTCCTTTGTCTCTGGTCTTTCCTGCCACTGCAGTCCCCCAACCCCAGCCTCAGGACTGCAAAACAGAAAGCATGTGGAAAATCAACTTGTCCCTGCTTCTCTGACCCTGTGGTGCAGGTCGGGCTTGCCTGCCAGGCTCAGAAAGAGATGCCCCCGCTGCCAGGTGCCAGCTGCTCAGCCATCACACTGTTGGGTCACACACAACGTGGCTGTCCCATGTATTGTGGGGAGGACAGCATGCCCGACCTCTGCCCACTGGGTGTCACGGTATGCCCTCCTGTTTTGCCTGGTTGTGACAACTAGAAGTGATCCAGGTTATCACTGGATTCCCCCGCTCCCGCCCCAGGGGGACAGAATTGCCCTGTGAAAAAGCACTGCCCTGTAGGTGCTGCTGTATCTCCCTCACCTTCATGTAACGTCTCGATTTGCTGCAGATCACTCAAGCTTACAAAATCAGCCCACCATGACAGGTTTTAGGGTGAGAAACTTGGACCTGTTTCTCCACCTGGGGTCTGATGCATCCGTGTACAGTCACTGCGTGTTTAACCACCAGGGTTCCTAGTTCCCAGGTCTGGTTCAGCAGAAGAGGCCTGAGGGGCTGTGGCTTGGGGTCGTGTCTCCATCCCTGGCTGGGTCCTGGTCTTGGAGGCAAGAGTGGCCGAGTGTGGGTCTGAAAACTGAACAGCATCCGAACCGGTCAGGTAAAGGGGGCTTGTCCAGGAGTCTCAAGCCCAGGCTTGGCCCCACAGGACTCCCCTGCCTGGCGTTTTGCAGACTAAAAAGCTGGGAGAGCCTCCGGACTTCTGCTAATGCAGAAGGTATTTACGTAGGGGTTGTGTCCGAGCAAACCTGGATGGAGAGGGACGTGAAAATGGGCTGGTCGAGAGTAGAATCTGAACCCAGATTGGCAGTTCTGATGAGGGTCCAGGTCAGAAGTAACCTGCTGCCCCTTGAGAAACTGGCAGGTTGGACGGAAATGTCAGAGGGCGGGGGTCCCCGAGTGCTGGTGGCTTCCCTTGCACGGGCTGTGCCCGCCCTTCCTAGGCTGGTTCTAGGTGTCAGCTCAGCAGGTGGTGGAAATGATTTAAATTAGCTAAGGAGCCAAAGCCGATGGGAATGGGAGCCCTCGAAGTTGGGGAATGGGTGGGTTTGGCTGCGGTCTCCTCACATCACCAGAATCTTTTTTAAACGTAAGCTTTTTGTTGTTAAACTAGCACAGAAATGTATTAGCGACTAACGCCAATGTAGGGAACATTTCCATCCTAACACCACATCATGTTGACAGACCCGGCCAAAGTGGCCTGGATGGTCGGAATTAGCTACAAGTTTCCGAATAAAATGGCTGTCTTGGCCGTAGGGCTTTTCAAGGCTTTCGATTTGATTCGTAAAATCTTATACCCTTTGTAGATCATCTCAGCAGGGATGAAGACAAATGGTCCAAAAATGAGCCATTTCAACCAAGGGTATGTTGTAGAGAGAGGAGGAAACATCAGTAGGTTGCCTCCTGAACACTCCGACCAGGGGTCAAACCCACAACCTTTGGTGTACAGGATGACACTCCCCAAAGGAGTCACCTGGCCAGGGCCCAACTTGATGTTTTAATGTCCTAGTCCTGTGTTCTTGTTGCTAAACCAGATGTTAATTTTGTGTGTGTGATAATTATGGAGTCCTTATCTTTGAGAGAGATATACTGAAGGATTTGCAGAAGAAATGAGAAGCAATCTGGAATTTGCTTTAAAATAATCATGAAACAAGATCGACCATGTACTGATAATGTTGAAACTGGGTGATGGGTACACGGGGTTCATTACACTGATCGGTCTATTTCTATATGTGTTTGATATTTTTCATAATAAACATAAACAAATAGTATGGTGTCTACCTTTCCTTCCAGATGATACTGGACCACTTATCAGCTGCATTGCTATTACCCTGATCTGAGCTGCCAGACAACTCTTGCCTGTGTTGTAGATTGGCAATTTTCAACCTTTTTCATTTTATGGCACACACAAACTATACTAAAATTCTGCGGCACACCAAAAAATACACTTTTTGCTGATCCAACAAAAAATTGGTGTTATTTTCATTGCTTTACAAAAAAATAGTAATTAACTACCCTTTCTGCTCCAAAGTTACTTCTTAAAAAATTTGGTGCCACCCTGGCTGGTTTGGCTCTGCGGCTAGAGCGTCGGCCTGTGGACCAGAGAGTCCTGGGTTCGGTTCCCGCTAGGGGCATGTACCAAAAAATAAAAATAATCTGGTGCCTACACTTGTATATAAGCATATCTGGTACCAAGAATTAACCAATCAGACAACCTTACGCGATGTGAGCAATGAGATGCAACTCTATGTGATTCAAGACAAGGCATTCACACCAGTGACTATTGTGTTGGTTGGTGTCTTTTTATTATTATTTTTTACAATCTAAAGGAAAAGAGGTCAGTGCCCCTGACTAAATAGACAAGTGTTGCATGTTTTAAAAATTCTTGTGGCACACTTGTTAAACACTGGATTCAAGCATTTGCCCCTGACTGGTGTAGCTTTCATCTCTGTCCCCATGCAGTCTCAACCTAGCAGCCGGAGGCATCCTGGTTAAAGCACTTAAGTCAGGCGAAGTCACTGCTTAGAGCCCCTGAACGCCTCCTGTCTCACTCAGACTAAAGCCCAGTCATCATGAGGCCCTACGAGGCCCCCACAATCTGGCCTCTGCCCTCATCTGTTCCAGCCACACTGATCTGCTGTTTCTTGAACATGAGAGGTACTCTCCTATCTAAGCAACTTGCACTGACTCCTTTTTTAATACATATATTATGAGCACTTTCAAATATACAGGAAAGTCAAAAGGGTAGTACGATGAATACCTATATAGACATCAGCTAGATTCTGTAACGGCTTTATTTCTCTATGTAGACATGTATGCACACACACGCGCGCGCACGCGCACGCACACCTATTTTTCTAAATCCTTTGAAAGTAAGTTGCAGACGTGACCTTGAATTTCCTGGTGCCAAGAGACTGGCTCCCGGGGGCTCTACCTGGGCATTAACTTCCATGTTACCTTGGGTATAAAATGGATCCCAAGAGAGATGCTATATTTTCAGGTATGACCTTTCCATCCTGAATCAGGGGAATCTGCTCATCTGGCCCAGGTTGTTAGGCCTGGAAAATTCTCCAAATCCAAAGATCAACCCTAAAACTCAAAGAGAATGGAAAATGAAGTTCTGATGTGCTCAGGCAGGAGTTTGTGAGCTGATTTTCTCTACCATTTGGATTTCTGACAATGTTGTAATGTTTGAACAAGAAATTACAGTAACAACAATGAATGTTCCCAGGAGACAACAGCCAATAATAAGAACAACAACAACAACAGAAAGAAGAACCTTCCCAAGAGCCAACAACTTTTCAGTTTATTCCTGGGGCTTTTCTAGGAATATGCTCATGTATTCTTAGCTTGTCTAGCAATGGTGAACATGTGTAATCAATGACATGCTGATAAATGGTTAGCAACTAACTCTCTGGGGGAAAATGTGCGTGTGTGTGTGTGTGTAGGTTTATTATAAATTCTAATAGACAGGATATATATAACACAATTTACATATAATAAACTCAGCAATACTCTTTTTTTTTATCCTCACCCGAGGACATTTTTCCATTTTTGTTTAGATAGAGTGGGAAGGAGAGAGAGGAAGAGAGAGAGAGAGAGAGAGAGAGAGAGAGAGAAACATCGACGTGAAGGGACACATCGAGTGGCTGCCACCCGCATGACCAACCAGGGCCGGGGACAAACTGCAACTGAGGTACGTGCCTTTAGCTGGACCCGAACCCGAGTCTCTCTGGACCGCAGGCCGACGCTCTAACCGCTGCCAAACTGGCCAGGGCTCGGCAATTCTCTTCACTGTGAATTCCATATAGCCAGTTGATTGTCACAGAATGCGTTCATTGATTTTTTCCAAATTCTTGTATCCTATAGTTATGCAGTTCTCACAAAAATGTTCACTTATATTTTGTTTTGCATTAACAAATAAAGTAAAAGAGAGACAACAAAGCCGAATGTTGGAACTTTACTTGTTTGTCAGTGATGCGAGCAACTTTTTGCTGAATCGGGTAATAGTTTCCGAATACTAAAAGAATAGTTCCTTAATTTTTTGTACTGTTCACAATGTAATGGTTATAAGACACAATACACTTCTAAATTTAACCTGCATTCCAGCATTTTCTCTATCACTTCCTTAATTCTAGACAATCAGCAAAACAATTAAGTCCTGATTTGTAGTGTTTACAAATCTCCATGGCCCATTTTAAGCTACCACCGTGATGTCACTAAACAGGGAGCTGGGAAGACATGCGCAGTAGCATGCCATTACACAGCATTTCTACCACCCACATGCAACAGGTGTGAATAACCTCGGGGTTATAGCTAATAGTAAAATATTTAAGAAGTGATGAGTTTTTAGTATTTACTTACTACCTTTGTATTTCATATAATTTACTTAATTTTAAGTTTATTAGCATTTTAAATCATTTAACTATTTACATATTTAATAATGGCTGATTTCGGTAGACCCAGAAACATGGAAGTAGGGTACAGACTGACAACCCTCAGAAGTGGGGGTGGTGGGGAGAGGGAAGAGATAAACCACAGAACTTACATGCATGTATGCATAACCGACGAACATAGACAACAAAGCAGGGGATGGGGTAGGGGGGATGGGGAGGAGGGTGTCAATGGGGTAAAAAAGGAGAAACATCTGTAACAAAAATAAAATAAAAATAATAATAATGGCTGATTTCAACAAACGGCTCTGAAAATTTAACAGTTGATTCCCATGAGCTGGTATGAGCCCGTTCCAGCATGCTGGCACCTGAGTCTCTCCTCCACACCCAGCAGCCCGATCCCCAGAACCCAGCTCAAATTGTGTCCTGTCTCCAAAATGTCTTGTCCAAACGCACTGTGTAGAATCAGGTCCAAATGCCTCTGCTATCCGGCAAGCCCTCCCCAGCGTAGTGCTAAGCCATCCTCTCGATGGGCGGACAACACAGCAGCTCCCCCGCCAGGTCTCTCCTCAGCTGCCACCTGGACAGCTCCTCTTGGATGGTCCCCAGACACATCAAACTCAGCATGTCCCAAATAGAGATCACCCTTTTCCCCTCCCTTTGTCCCCCAAGTGTTTCTATTCCTGTAGTCCCTGATGTCTTTTTATGTCTTCAAATTGACCCTGTTCCATCGCTCTTCATACTCTTTGGATATTTTTTTCTTCCAGGGACTTTTTTCCACTCCAACCCCTGCTTGCCCCCTCCCCTTGCTTTTTTTTTTTTTTTTTTTTTATCCTCACCCGAGGACATTTTTCCATTTTTTGTTCAGGTAGAGTGGGAGGGAGAGAGAGGAACAGAGAGAGAGAGAGAAACATCGACGTGAAAGGAACACATCGAGTGGCTGCCACCCGCACAACCGACCAGGGCCGGGGACAAACTGCAACCAAGGTACGCGCCCTTAGCGGGAACCGAACCCGGGTCTCTCCGGACCGCAGGCCGACGCTCTAACCGCTGAGCCAAACCGGCCAGGGCCCCTTGCTTTTTTTCTAGCTGACTCTCACCCATCTTTGAGGTGTCAGCCGAGAAGTGGCTTCCTGTGGGAAACCTCTGGGAAGGTTAGGGGCCCACAACTCACCATGGCCCTGTTCTTCCCATCATAGATTTTTCCACTGTGTTAAAATTGCCCGTCTTCCTTAGGGGACTGAGGTCCATAAGGCTCATCTTGCTCACCACTATATCCCCAGTAGTGCAGTCACTGGCACACTGTGGGTGCTGAACAAATGAATGAATAAATCAGGCCTGGCCGGTTTGGCTCAGCTGTTGGAGCATTGGCCTGCGGACCAGAGAGTCCCAGGTTCGGTTCCCGCTAGGGGCACGTACCAAAAAAAAAAAAAAAAAAAAAAAATCAACGAAAGGTCTATCCTGCGGTTCCTCTACAAAACCTCCCCTCCACATGTCTTGTTTCCTCACTGTTCCACAAGCACATCTTGTGCTTTTTCACTCTCCCCCTACAAAAAACTATAGTTTTTGCTTTCGTTTAAGGCGACAAGGTTAGAAAATTTCATCTTCTGAAAGTGGAACAAATAGAATCAACATCGAATGGATGAGAGCAGCCATCTGCAAAATAATCCACTTTAAGTGCTGGTTTGTAAATGTGGTACCAATGAGACAAGGCAAGGGTGCTTCTGAGGTCTCTATGGTGACCAGCATGTTGCCACAGGCTGGGAATCTGTCAGATATAAAGAAAGCGATAATGTCAATCAATTGTAACCGGATTGTTAGAGATAATGCTGTAGAAACAGGAGAGCCCTTGTCTACATGGAGTCTTGGAAAGAGTTGAGCCAAAGAGCAACACATTTTCCATGTTTGATCATCATCAGGTGCGACATGCAGATCTTTGCAGTTTACAAAGCACTTCCATGTGCCACCCCAATGACCCTCCATAGTGACTCTGCCAAGTGGGCCTTATTTGGCACTTTGCAGAAGACAAAAATGAAGTTCAGGGAGGTGAATCAACTTGCCCTAACCCCCCCGCCCCCAACACCCAAACCTTCACTAGACCTACAGGGAGTGAGGGGCTTGTGAACCCAAAGACGGAAACGCCTCCGGGGCAATGACAGAACGTTCTTGCCATGACCAGGTGGTCAAACCTCAGCTTTGGTTCAATCTGATTTTGTGCTTGGTTAGCAGCTTTTGGTTTTGAAGAGGATTGGCTCGGGGTGGGGGTGGGGGTTGGGGGAGAGGGTTGCTGCCAGGCTAGTCTGTCTCTTGTTCTTGCAGCAAACATGTATTGGCCAACTACTATGTGTCCAGCCGTGCTAAGAGCTGGGAATAAAGTGATGGATACGTCAGAGTTCCTTGCCAAGATGATGGCCTAATTCCAGGAGTCTGACAAGTAAATAATTACAAATATGGTGTGACAGAGGCTCTAGAAAGGAAGCTCTGGGGGCCTGTAGAAGACCCATCTACACTGGTCTGGGGAGGGGTTGAAAGGCTTCCCAGAGGAGTCAATGCCTGAGCCCATAATGAAAGGGACTTAGCAACACACAAAAAAAAGGGACTAGAGGAATCAGAGGATGGGGAGAGAGAAACTTTTTAGAGACAGAGAGGTGAGACTGGAGAGAGAATCATAAAATACAAATTAATATAATAATAACAGTCCAGCCGGTGTGGCTCAGTGGTTGACCGTCGACCCATGCACCAAGAGGTCGCTGGTTCGATTCCAGGTCAGGGCACATGGCCAGGTTGTGGACCAATCCCCAGTGGGGGTGTGCGTGCAGGAGGCAGCCAATCGATGTTCTTTCTCATCAATGTTTCTCTCTCTCCAAAATCAATAAAGGAAAAAATTTATAAAAAACCATACATACAATATAACAAGATCCATAATATTGTCATTCACAACAACTCATCAGTGGATACATCAATAATATTTTATATGGCTGGTACTGATAACTTTATAATCATGACATCTAAGTTGCAGTGAATGGTTAAAGTGCTGCACTGAAGGACATTACAAGCACTATCTCCCCTCACCCTCACAAAAAACCCACTTTACAAAGGAGAAAATTCCAGGTTAGAGAGGTTAAGAAGTGTAGCGAAAGTCACATCAACTATCCGGTGGCCAATGTGGCATCAGGAGCAAAGTTTAATATAGACTCCAGAACCCATCCTGGAAAATGGCTTGCCTAATAGCGCCATGCCTCAGCAGGTGTATGTAGGAATTTGGACTTAATCCCAAGGGAAATAAAGCCATCGAAGAGTTCTGGGCAGGGGAGAGACACCCAGATTTGCTTTAAAAAATTCACCCTGGCCCTGGCCAGTTTGGCTCAGCGGTTAGAGCGTCGGCCTGTGGTCCACAGAGACCCGGGTTCGGTTCACGCTAAGGGCATGTACCTCGGTTGCAGTTTGTCCCCGGCCCTGGTTGGGTCGTGTGGGTGGCGGCCACTCGATGTGTCCCTTTCACATCGATGTTTCTCTCTCTTCCTCTCTCTCCTTCCCGCTCTATCTGAGTAAAAAATGGAAAAATGTTCTCGGGTGAGGATAAAAAAAAAAAAAACTCACCCTGGCTGTGGGGCGGAGGATGGACTGGAAAGGGGAGGAAAAGGCAGGGTGGGCAGGGGAAGGCTTTGGCTTTTTACTTTATCTCTCAGATGGCGGTGGCTTGGACGGGGGGGGGGGGGGGCCGGGGGAGTGCAGAGAGAGAGTGGATTCATGAGCTATGTAGGAGGTCACATCAATAGTCCTCGTGACTGATGGGTGATGAGGGAGGGCAAGGAAAACTTGAGGATGACTCCCAGGGTTCTGGCTTAAGCAGATGGATGAATGGCAGAGCCATTCCTTGAGAAGAGAATCATGGAAGGAGGAAGAGGTTCTGAGGGAAAAAGACATCCACTGAGTTCACAGTGCAGATGAAATGCAAGATCCATGGGAGACACTAAGGAGAAGAGCTCTGGGAGGCATCTGAAGAGATGTTTCTAGAGCTCCAAGAGGAAGTCTAGGCCAGGCATCAGGATAAAGAAGCTGATTCCAGTCCGGCAGGTGTGGCTTGGTGGTTGACCATTGACCCATGCACCAAGAGGTCTCCGGTTCGATTCTTGGTCAGGACACACGCCCAGGTTGTGGGCCCGATCCCCAGTGGGGGGGCGTGCAGGAGGTGGCCAGTTGATGTTCTCTGTCATCAATGTTTCTCTCTCTCTCCCTCTCCCTTCCTCTCTCTCTAAAATCAATAAAGGAAAAAAAAAAAAAGAAGCTGATTCCAGGCATGGAAGAATGATGTCTCCCAGGCGTCGAGTGGGAAAGGCAAAGGTGGACGCACAGCTCTGAGAGAGGACAAGGTGAAAACGTCTGCAAGGAACTGCAAAGCATCTGCTTCCTCCCATGGGAGGAGACAGCTGGCAGGCCTGAGACAGAGCTGAGACTTCAACTCCTTGAATCGAAAGGACCTTTGGAAGGTGTTTAGCTCAAAGCTCTGACTCAGAGATGCCTTCCCAAAGAGGTACACTGGGCAGCACCATTGCCAGTTTGAACACTCTTGTATTTTGCAATGAAGATGAGGGCTCGGGGCTGGGTCTCCAGTCATGGGGAAGACTGCAGAAAGTTTACCCCACTCCCTCAACCCATCCCGGTCCCATGTCTGACAAGAGACTGTGCAGAACAGAGATTCAGCGTCTGGACTCTGCAGCAAGACTGCCTGTGTTCAGAATCTCCACCAACTTCACTAGCTGTTCAACATTAGGCAAGTCAATTCACCCCCTTCCAATTCTCGGCTTTCCCATCTGTAAAAGGGAGACAATAGCTGTACCAACCCCACAGGGTTTGTTGCAGGGATAAAATGAACTAGAACATTCTCTGGCAGGTAGTAAACTCTACTGAGCGTTAACTGACCCTGGCCAATGAGAATGTGTCTGACCCATTACAGTTTCCAAATCCATATTCTCCAGAGCTTGATTGCTCAATAAAAATGCTTAGGGCATTCAGAAAGTAGGGACAACAACAAACGTGTTTGGGAAAAGAATATGAGAGTTGATATTTCCAAGGACTCCTTCAAAGTAGTCATCACAGGAAAAAATCAAACTTGGTTGGACTTTCTTCCCCTTTTTACAGTTTGGTATAATTTTTCCTCTGAGTCACCTAATGATAGTGGCAGTATTGAGTGTGAAGGGGGCGGGGGTCGAGGTAGGATTCACATCTTTTCAGCACTTAGAGCTTCTGAGTCATGCATAGTCTCGGATAATCCCATTTGAGCCTCTCATCAAGCCTGTGAAGGAGGTGTCATTATTCCTTCTTTGTAGAGCTGGAAAATAAGGCTCAGAGAGGTCACGAACACAACTTCGTAGGGATGGGGCTGGATGGGAACCCAGGCAGCCTGCTGTCAGAGCCTCCCATGATCGGTGTTCATGGTTCTGGACTGGGGGTGGGGGGGGGGTGCTCCTTGGCATGGGCTGATGGGTAAGTAAAATTCACGATTTATGCAAGGGTCAAGGGAGCAAGGGGACACTGGTGGCAGGCTCCAGGCCAGAGTGATTGAGGCCAGAAGGCAAAGATGGCTCTTGAGGCCTTTTGGAAAGCCCCCCTCACCGGGGGCCATATGTTCACAATCAGTGTGTATATAGCTGGGGGTGGGGGGTGGGGGGGTGCTGTCCTGGCCAGTGGCCAAACCAGATGTTTGTTGTGTGACTTCACGCAGCACAGAGCTCAGTAAACCCTCGCTGTACTGGGAATTTGTGTGCCATAGTTACAACCAGCTCCATCCTGTAACTCGGAAGGTTTCAAAGGTCCTCTGGGCCGAGGCTGGCCCAAGGCACAGCAAGGGAGGTGGGCGGTTGGCCTCCGATTCCCGCCTACCTCCCTGCTGAGGCCTCGTTTCTTGCACATGAGTTTTTTTTTTTTTAATTTTTCATTTATTAATTTGTTTTTGTTACAGATGCTTCTCATTTGCACACGCCTTTCTTTCCCTCACACTCTCCCCACGCCCAGGTGCTCCTTGCCTTTCTGTAGCCTTCCCCACTCCAGGACCCCACTGAAGCCAGCCCGACCATGGACTGCATGTCCCCCTGCCTGTGGTGAAGTATGAGGCCCTTTGCCCCTCTTTTCCACCTAACAAAGCCCCACTCATCCTTCCCAGGCACCCCCAAACTCAGCCCTTCCATCGAAGGGAAGGACAAGGGGCAAGTGCTCAGAGAGCACCCACTCTGTGCCTGTCTGCCGTGCAGCCGGTGGTTTACATACCTCACCTCATTACATCTTCACAACAGCTCTGTGAGCTGCTACGGGGGAGGGAACTCGGGTTCAGAGATGGAAAGCAACTTGCCCAAGGCCACACAGCTGAGAAACGATGTAGCTCAATTTAACTCCTGAGTCCCTGTGAACTTGAACTCTCTCCAGTTCATACCATACTGCTATCCCGAAACATGTTCTTCTTTGATCACCTTAGACTCCTCTCTTCATCCCACCATATATGCAATCCATCAGCAAATCCTTTTGGCACTACCTTTTGAGTATATCCCGAATCCACCACTTTTCACCATCTCCATAGGTGCAACCCTGGTCTAAGCTCCCATCTTTCACCTGGGTTACTGCAATGGTGCCCTAACTGGTCCTTTGCCCCTAAAGGTGCTCCTGTTTCACCCTTGCCCCTCACACCCCTCTCCCCCATGGTCTGTTCATCACACAGAAATCAGAGGGATCCTATTAAAACACAAGTCAAATCATGTCATGTCTCCATCTCAAAATCCTGCAATGATTCTGCAGACCCTGAGAAAGAAGACGCCTACTAAGAAGCGCTCCTGGTGGGTAACTGTTCTCAAATTTCTTTGCAAAACAGCAACAACAAAACAGAGCCTAGCAGCCATTTCTGCCCAGGGGCCACTCACCAAACTGCACTTCAGGGAGAGGCCTACACGCATGGTTTCTGCCTTCTGAGACTGCCCTTATAGAGGAACTCCTGGAATCCTATTTCAACCAATAGGACTGAGGGTTTCCCCACCCAATTGGAGCTGCATAGCTCCAACCAAACAGAGAGGCTCTATTCTGACCAACTAGGACAGTGCCTTTAGGACTAATCAAACTGTGAAAATTTGGAGTCCTCGTTGCATGAGGACAGGCCAATCAGGGACCAGGGGTGGGGACTTATGTCCATATATGTAGGCCAGCTCCCCTGCAGCTCCCGGAGTGTAGTGTACATCTCCAACAAGGACTGATGGCTGTGTTTTCCTGGGACCAAAGATGGCTCACCAGAGCGGCCGGAGCACACTGGGCCAGAGCAGGGCTCCTGGCTGAAAGGGGACCTGGGCCCAGAGCCACCTCACAGCTGTGCTGTTTTCACAGCTGAGCTGTCTCACCGGTGAACTGTTTGCGCTGAATAGTTTCCTTCTTCACTGCACCCCAAATTGGGGATTCCTGTTGGCGTTGAGTTGGTGCCAACAACCGGAGGTTAACAGTTCTCATTTCACTCGTAGTGTAGGTCCTTCTGCTGGCCTACAGGGCCGGGGCGCTCTGCACTTCCTTCCTAGCCCTTTCTCCCTCGCCTACTCCGCTCCCCATACTGGACTCACTGCTGCTCGAACCCACCAGACGCACTCCTGCTTCAGGGCCTTTGTACCTACTGTTTCTTCTGCCTGGAACATTCTTGGAAATCTGCATGGCGTGCTGTCTCACTTTGAAGCCTTCATTCAGATGATGCCTTCTTAGTGAGATTTTCCCCATCACCCTCATTCAGTTTGCAACCTGTAGCCCACCAACACCTCTTATTCCTACTCTCCCTTCTCTTTTTCTCCCTTGCCTGCTCTGTGATGATTCATTCTTTGTGTAGTCAATTTGACGGAGCCGTGGGATGCCCAGATATTTGGTTAAACATTCTTTCTGGGTGTGTCTGTGAGGGTGTTTCTGGCTGAGATTAACATTTGAATCCAAAGACTGAGAAGAGCAGATTGTCCTCCCTAATGTTCGAAGGCCTGAACACAATAAAAGGTTGAGTAAGAAAGACATTTTTCTCTCTGCCTGACTGTCTTGGAGCTGGGACATCAGTCTCTTCCTGACTCCAACTGGAATTTACACCACCAGCTCTCCTGGGTCTCAGCACTTGGACTGAAAGTATATACAGGTTTCCCCTGTACATGAAAACAGAGACTTCCTATGAGACCTTTCGTGAGTGGAAAGTGAAGGAACAATTACCTTAGGACACATCTTGCTAACAAATGCAGAAAATACAAGGAGGGAAACACAGATGCTCAGACAACAGCTCAAAGCTCTGCAGCTTGGTGCTGGGAGGATGAGTGTGGTTCCCGAGGAAGAGCCTGGCAGGATGCATGCTGCCTCTACAGCTGCAAAAAAAAAAAAACCAAAACAACCAAAAAAGAAAAAAACGCTGAACGCTGTTTTCGCCCTCCCCCCCCCCCCAAGCTAAAATCCTCTTTGGATTTCCTTCAGTTGCCATAAAAGGGCGCTAATGCAGGTCTTTCCTAAAAACAAAGTAGCATAAAGTGAACTTGTTAAAGGCAGAGGATACCTGGATACTTCCTGGGTCTCCAGCTTGCCCACTGCACATCTTGGACCTAGCTTCCAAAATCTCAAGAGCCAGTTCTTAGACTAAATAGGTGCGTGCACACATCCTATTGGTTGTTTCTCTGGAGACCCCAGAAAAATGCACCAACGGCTGAGTGAATGACGGCCCTTATTATTGTACCTTGCTTGGGTGTCTTAGGTTTTTGTTCCCCGGGAAGGGGTCTGTAAGCCACTCCACCGCAGGAAGTGGCCTTTGCATCCCCTCTACCAGGCAAGGTGCCCACTAGCAAAGGTGCCCACTACGTAGTGAATGAATCGCCTGGCTATGATCCATCCTGAAGAACATTCGAGTTTCCAGGACCACACAGGGCAGAGCCCCCCTCAGTACCTAGCTCAGAAAGATCCCCCCTCTGCTCTCTCCTACCCCTCCCGGAAAACCAGCCTTGGCAGGGCCGTCAGCCGGCTGCCCGCTCCCTCCCCCTCGCCGCCCCCCTCCCCCGCCCAGCGCTCCCCTCCGCCTGAGCGCAGGCGATTATCTGGGGGTGGTAATTATTGCGAGTAAATTGGAAGTTGTTTTGCACAGGGCTGTGTCTCACGCAGGTCGATTTGTATGCTTCCTGGGCACTTGTGACACTCCAGAAATGCCATAGCAACGGCCCCGGCGCCGCCGGGCTCCCTGACGGCGGGAGATAAGGCGGGGGAGCGGCGGGCGGCACCGAGGCGGCGGGCAGGGCAAGGGCACTGCGCGGCGGGGGGCCGCCGCCTTCGCCGCCGCCACCTCTCTGCGCCTCGGGTTCCCCGTGGGCAACGCGGGAATAATAGCCCGCACGCAGGCAAAAATGAGATAATGGCTTGCACAGTTCGGAAAACTGTAAACCGAGGGCTGGCTCTTAGCACCGGGACCGTTCGTGGGAGCGGCATTGTCTTCGGTGCCACCTCTGCGGCCGCTCCCGGCTGCGCCTGCCCCCTGCCCGCCGCGCCCCCGCCCGGCCCGGTGGCCGCCAGGTCCCCCCGCCGCGGGCGCGCGGTGCCCCTGGCGCTGTTTCGTGGGGGCAGAAAGCACGGCCCCTGGAACGCCTTTGGCGCGGAGGCCCACAGGGACACCGCCAGCTCATCCCGCGGGGACCGAGCCACTGATTGAATTGCATTCACTCTGCTTTTCTGTCGTTCAGATGGGCTGGGGGGAGGCCGGCTGGAATTAGTGACAAATTTGAGGCAGAGAGTATTGACCAAGAAAGGCCCCGTTATTGCCTGCAGTGACACGCGATCATTCAAAGGAGGCTCTCCGAGTGCTTCCAAGGAGAGCTTTAGTTAGTGAATAGATAAGACTTTTATTTGCTAATTACTTGGATAAATGTAGACCTCAAGTCCTTAAAATCAGTTTTGTTCCCTTCAAGTTGAAAAGCGACCCTTCCTTTTCCAACTGCCTCCTCCCTTTCTAAATCCGAGTTTCTGAGCAGGGGAAGGCTTTGAAAACAAGAAAGCACTGTGAACTATGCATTCATTCCAAATATTTTTAAAGCACAATCTATGTGGCAGAACTGTTGTCGGTATTGGTGATACAGACATGGGGTTAATGTTCTAGAGAAGGAACAGACAATATGGAAAGTAAACGAGAAAGGATACACTTTGAGACAGGATTGATACTCTAAAGGATATAAATAGGAAGCGGAGGTGGGGTAGCTACTTTCAAGAAGATGGGTCTGCAAAGGTCTCACAGGAGAGAGATTGCTGACATCTGAACCCCAAGAAGGAGCCAGCCATGCTAAGATTTTAGGGGACAGTGTTCCTGGCACAGGGCATAGCAAATGTAAAGACCCTGTGGTAGACATGGGTTTGCTTGTTTTAAGAAGAGAAAGCAAGCAACTGATATTGAGGTGAAATGAACAAACAGGATGAGATTTGGACAGGGCCAAGTCACTAGACCAAAACAGAACCCAGGGGGGATAATTGCCTCCCTTGCTCTCTCCAAAACAACCCCCTGTGCTCCACTTGAATGTCCTTGACCTGTCTCAGTGAAGACTTAGCAAAGAAAAGTACAAAGTGCGACTTTTAATAATCAGAAGGGTGAAGATCTAAAGGTTGAAAAACATTGTGGGGAAACAGGCACCCTCATCTATCCTTGATGGGAATATAAGTTCCCCCATCCCTTATAGGGGACAATTTAGCAATTTCTATGAAACTGAGAAACACATACATTTCAACCCAACAATTCCACTTGTAGGAAATTATCGTACAGATATGCTTGCACATATTCACAAACATGCATGTAGCAGGATACTTACTGCCACAGTGTTTGTTATAACAAAAGGTTGGAAAATATCCACAGCTCGGGGACTGGTCAAATTAAGTATACTCTTGCGCTGGCCGTTGTGGCTCACTAGTTAAGAGGGTCGGCCTGAGCTCCGAAGGGTCTCAGGTTCGATTCACAGGCAAGGGCACAGACGTACCTGGGTTGCAGGTTCAATCCCAGCCCATCAGGGTGCCTGTAGGAGACAACCAGTTCATGTCTCTCTCTCTCACATCAGTGTTTCTCTCTCTCTCTTCCCCCTCCCTTCCACTCTCTCTAAAAATCAATGGAAAAATATCCTCGGGTGAGGGCTAACAAAAAAGTATACCCTTAACAATGGAATATATGCAGACCCTAAAGCTGAAAAAGCTCTTGATTTTTAAAATTGAGATGAAATTCACGTAACATTAAATTCATGGTTTTAACCATTTAAAAGTATAAAATTGTGTTTTTATGTTTTAATAAGAAACATCCTCCGAGATATATCGGTAAGTGCTCACCCTCACTCACCTTCTGTTCCCATCTGTCTACCTCTGCTGGGAGGAATTGTTTCCAATGAGCACCGTTGACAAGTCTTGGTGACACGGGAGGCTGAGAGGATCTGTTGCTAGGGAAAGGTGGTGTTAATATTAATTAGTGGTTCTCAGACTGGATGCACATTAGTGTCACCTGGGGAGATTTTAAAAATGTACTTGCCCAGGCTGCACCTCTAGAGATTTTTATTTCATTAGTTAGAGGTGTGGCCTGGGCATGATTTTTAAATTTAGATATAATTGACACACAGTAAAGCCCATGTCTTAGTACATAGTGCAGTTAATTATGATAATTGTTGATACCTGTGTAACCACTGCCCCAGTAAAAACATAGACTGCCCTGGCTGGTGTGGTTCAGTCGGTTTGGCATCGTCCCATGCAGAGAGGTCGCAGGTTCGATTCCCAGTTAGGGCACATGCCCGGGTTTTGGGCTTGATCCCCAGAAGGCAGCCGATTGATGTTTCTCTCTCTCCTTCTCCCTTCCCTTTAAAAAATAAAAATAAAAATATTTTAAAAAATAAAATAAAACCGCCTTTATTTGAAACGGCCAGTTTTCCAAAGTTCTTACACAAATTTGCACTCTCACTAGCAAAATATGAGGTTCACATTTGCTCCACATTCTTGCTGATACTTTGTATTGTCTTTCTTTCTAAAATTTTTTTATTGATTGATTTTAGAGAAAGAGGAAGGGAGAGAGAGAGAGAAACATCAATTTGTTGTTCCACTTATTTATGTATTCATTAGTTGATTCTCATATGTACCCTGACTGGAGATCGAACCCATGACCTAGGTGTGTCGGGACAATACTCTAAGCAACTGAGCTACCTGGCCAGGGCTATCTGTCTTTTGTTTTGTTTTTTTTTTATCCTCACCCAAGGACAGTTTTCCATATTTTATTCAGATAGAGTAGGAGGGAGAGAGAGAGAAAGAGAGGGAGACATCGAAGTGAAAGAGATACATGGAGTGGCTGCCACCCACACAACCCCAACCAGGGCTGGGGACAAACTGCAACCGAGGTACGTGCCCTTAGCGGGAACTGAACCCGGGTCTCTCTGGACTGCATGTCAACGCTCTGACCGCTGAGCCAAACTGGCCAGGGCCTATCTGTCTTTTTATTTATTTATTTTTTTATCCTCACCCGAGGACATTTTTCCATTTTTTGTTCAGGTAGAGTGGGAGGGAGAGAGAGGAACAGAGAGAGAGAGAGAGAAACATTGACGTGAAAGGAACACATCAAGTGGCTGCCACCCACACGACTGACCAGAGCCGGGGACAAACTGCAACCGAGGTACATGCCCTTAGCGAGAACTGAACCCGGGTCTCTCAGGACCACAGGCCGACGCTCTAACCGCTGAGCCAAACCGGCCAGGGCCTATCTGTCTTTTTAATTGTAGCAATTCTTATGGATACACAGTGGTATCTCATCATGGTTTTAAACTGCATTTCCCTAATGACTAATTATGTTAATCATCTTTCCATGTGCTATCCTATTCACATATCCTGTCATAAGGTGTCTGTTTCAGTCTTTTGCCCATATTTTTGGGTTGTCATTTTATTGTTGATTTGTAGGGGCTCTTTGTATATTCTGGATACTCGTCCTTTGTCAGATACATGTATTGCAAATATAATTCTTGTTTAAAAGATCCCTAGTGAGTGTAACATAAATCTAGTGTTGAGAACTCCTAGTTCACTAAAGATCAGTCTCAGAAGCTCCCTACTTTTATGGGCCCCCAAGTCTGCCCCCTGGCATCTGTGCCTGAGGGTTAACTCTTCAATCCATGTGATATCCACTGCTGCAGGGATTTTAGGACTGAGGGGTGCCTTGTCAGTCTTCCTCCTGTGGATCTATCTGGCTTTGGACATGTCCATTCATCTGCAGTGTTCTCTTATCCTCTGCTGTTAGACCATAGGTAATTCTTTTCTTGTCTCCACCATAAAATTTTCCATGTCTGAAACTTGACCTTATTGTCTGACCCATTCCCACCACCTGGAGATGGTTGTGTCAAAGGGACAAAGCTATGTTTTCTCCTGGATGGAGCAAGCTTGTGTTTTAGGCATACGAGTGTGACTTTCTGCACCTCCTCCCAGCCACTGTCCTCAGGCTGCCTACCGGCTCACTGAAAAGGAGAATCATTTTCTAGCAGCCTCAGCAACCATTCACCAAGAAGCTGGGAGCGATGGCCTGGTCCCTGTCTCTTGAAATTTGCTGTGTACTTGCTGCAGGTCCTTGCATAAGGCAATTAACCTCTCTGAGTCTTGGCTCCTGTGATTGGTAAAGGAGACTTCCCGCTGGTTGTGGAGGAAGTGCCTGGCATAGAGTAGGCGTTCACAAGCCATTAGTTCCCTCGAAAGGGGATCTGTGAAGTCTGGGCTCCGAGCAGTGCAGCTGGGCTCTGCCTGGGGAGTTGCCTCGCCCTCAACATGCTCTGATGTCATATATCTGCCCCTTTCCTCCATACTTTCAGAAGCCTGGATTGGCCAAGGTCCCTCCTGTTGTGTCATCCTCACCCTGCCTTTCTTGGCTAATTTAAACAGAGCATCCAACAAGGGCCCCCGGGCTCTTTAAGCTCAGAGCAGATGGCTGGGAAGCCAATTCTCTGGGACATACAGTTCCTGACTCAGATCTGGGCAGGGAGCCAAGGCCTTCGAAGGGCTGTAGAAAAATGTAACCCTCACTCCCCCCACGTAAGAACTTGTAGTTCTTATTGTACGTGTCTTTTGGTGCCAAAGAGAAGGGAAGAGGACCACAAAGGTTAAGATTAGGTGTTTCCTGGGAGTCTGTTCCTGGGTTGGCACCAGGGAGGAGCCTTGACCGTATTTTGTAGGAGAGGTGTCCACGTGCTGTAGGAAGGGTTTCTCTGTTGCTCCAGGAGGAGGGTGAGGAAGCTGAGGAGGACATCATGGGGAGCTCCCAGAAATGTCCTTGACCTGGGGAACAAGTGGGTACAGGGCATCTGGAGAATCTACCAACACTAGGCACTGGCTGGAGCCCATCCATCTCACAGCGAAGCATGGGTGGTTTGGTCCCAGCACAAGATTTGGGAAGGGAATAGAAGAGGGATGTCCCATTTCTGGGTGTAAGTGAGATTTCTCTGAGCTATTTCCAGGTCTGTCTGGAAGCAGGTTCAAGAGGGAGACAGGGAGAATGCTGGCAAGAGGAGTGGCTGGGATGGGGGGGACCTCTCCTCTTCCCTGGTTCCTGGTCCCCATCAGTGTTTTGGATGCATCAGTCCCACCCAGGGCCTCATTCTAGCTCCCCAACATGGTGCCCATTGCTCTCCGTTAGGATTAGTCAACTGACAAACTCACCCATCCTTCCATCCAGCAAATATTTACTTATCAGCTCCTACATGTAGGTACTAGGCTAAGCTCTGTGAATCTGTAACTGTGAAAAAGACAGGTCTGTCCTTCACAGGGCTCACATGGTTATGGGGGAGTCAGAGAGGTTATCAGGAAGCCACATTCCATGGACTAAGTCCAAGGATACAGGCAAGGTATGTCACATTGTGTCACAGAGCAACTGTTAGGAAGAATCATGGAAGGTGCCTGGAACAAGAGAGACGACAGCTGAGAGCCAAGGAATCAGTAGGAGAGATAGTGAGACAAAAAAGAAGGGAAGAAAGTCCGGGCAGGGGAAACAGCAGGCGGGAGGGCCCAGAGGCAAGATGGGAATAAGAAAGTGCTTCAGTTTGAGAAAAGTGTCTGTGGGGTGGGGGCGGGGGGGGGCGTAAAGAAGTGAAACGGCAGAGAAGCAGTCGGGGACTAGATCAGGAGGCCTTGTCAGACACGGTGAGGAGGCAAGACTTGATCTGGAGGGAAAGGAGGCGGCTTTGAGGGGTTCAGACAGGGCCATGACATGATCAGACTGGTGTTTTGGAAATATCGCTCTGGTTTGCAGAGACAGTGGGAAGCAGGCACAAATAAACACAGGAAGAAAGGCAGGAGGCTATTGCAGTGAGCCAGGCGAGAGATGATGGTGATGTAGACCAGAAAGGTAGCAGTGGGGGTAGAAAGATGTGTTTGGGTTTGGGGTGTATTTTGGAGGTTGAACCAATAGGACTCACTTGTGGATTGGAAAGATGCCTCCCAGTTTCTGACTTGAACAATTGGGGGGTTGGTAGTGCTGTTCATGGACATGGGGAATATTGAGGGAACAGGTCTAGGGGAGGGTGGGAGAGGAATTTAGTGCCACGATGAGTGAGCTTCCAGGAAGACATGTCCTGTAGCCAGCTGGTCATTACGTCTGAAACTCAGGAGAGAGATGTGGCTGGAGACAGACGGAATTGTGAGGTCTTCAGAGTGATGAGGCCGCCCCCAGGGAGTGGAGGATGCCAGGTTCTGTGCAGCAGCACTGTCCTGTCAAAGGATTCCCTGCGCTTTGGTTCTTGCTTCAACCTAGACCCTGGGAGGCAAGTTTAGAAGGCATTCATCAAAGACTTTGCAATTTAGTGCAAAGACCCTGCAGACAGGCCTAGGTCTTGGCTCCCTCTTTCCCCCCAGTTCTTGTCATTTCCACAGCATCTTGGGAAGACGAGACTCGAGACTCGTTTCCAGTACGAATTTGTCCAGCCCCGGGCCAGGGTCAGTTGCCATTCTTGGGAAATTCGGTTTCCAACTCCCCCTGCTGGCAGAGCTGAAGATGACTCAAGGCTGAGTGCAGAGCTGGAGAGAGCACCCTACCTCCTGCTTCCCCTGTGAAAGATTCTTCTCACCCCAAAGGAGGAGATTAAGGCCTCAGTCCCAGGCCCCTTCTCCACCTCCCCCCAACACTCCATGCACTTTAGAACCCTAGCTAGAAATAGGGAGAGAAAAGTCTAATTAGTTACTGGGAAACAAATTAAAATTTTCCTGTTTCCAAATCACTTTTCTCTTCTGCCCCAAACCCATTCTTGAACTCCTTGCCCACGAAGACTTAATTTGGTTATTTATACCTGTCTGCAAAAACATTCTCTTCCTATCTCAGTATCCCAGAGTAGCATTTTTTTTTTTTTATCCTCACCCAAGGATATTTTTCCATTTTTTGTACAGATAGAGTGGGAGGGAGAGACAGGAAGGGAGAGACAGACAGAAACATCGACGTGAAGGGACACATCGAGTGGCTGCCACCCGCACGACCAACCAGGGCCGGGGACAAACTGCAACCAAAGTACATGCCCTTAGCGGGAACCGAACCCGGGTCTCTCCAGACCGCAGGCCGACGCTCTAACCGCTGAGCCAAACTGGCCAGGGCCCAGAGTAGCATTTTGCTGACACCAGTTGGCCTTCCTCCTCATATAAAGTGAAGCAATGGTCTGTGCTGTAAAGAGCACTGGACTGGGAGTCAAGGAACCTAGGTTTGAGTCCTGTTTCTGCCACTGATTCACAGTGTCACCTTGGGCCAGTCACTTCCTTCTTTCCCAGTAGCAGTTCTCTCACTTGTGACATTGGACTGGACTCCAAAAAGACATTCGAACTCTACCGTTCTAGACTTTGCTCCCACCACCTTAGCCTTTTCAGTTCTTCACATGCCTCAAGCTCTCTCCTGCCTCAGGGCCTTTGGTCATGCTCTTCCCTCTGCCTGAAATGCTCTTCCCTTCCCTTTTTTGTTTCGTTAACTCCTTGTCCTTCAGCTCTCAGCTTACATGCTACTTGCTCAGAGAAACCTCTCCCAGACCGCCAGACGGGGTCAGGTAACTCATTATATGCTCTCAAAGCTCCCTGAAGTTTTCCTTGCGTGCCTTCCTTCATCATGGTTTGCAATTTTTCATATGCTTGTGTGATGATTGTTTTCAAGTCAACTCTCCCTCCACCATAAACTGCTTGATAGCAAGGACCTGTCTGTATGTTTCACTCACCACTGCACCACGGCCTCCAGACTTTTGCCTGATCATCTTCTAAAGCTCAACACATATTTATTAAATAAATGAAAAAGTAAATGGATGAGTGAATCCCTCTCTTCATCTATCGGCTGCTTTTTGTATCTAACTAGTATAGTACTTAAGAGCAGAAAGTCAAAAGCTAGGCTGCCTGGGTTTGGACCCTAGTTTATCATGCACATATTGTGTAAACTTGTGTAACTTATTCAATCTTTCTGGGTCTCAGTTTCCTTATCTATAAAGGGAGGATAATAATAATATGCACCACCTGACAAGGTTGTTGTGAGGATTAAAAGACTTAATATCTGTAAAGTGTGTAGAACACGGCTGGCATTCAAGTGCTGTATTAGTAATAGCTTTTGTTCTTATTCTGCCTCATCCATCTCTCCACTTACCCATTCTGAACCCTCCCACAAGACCTCATTATCTTATTTCCGGTCTGTGAGTGGGTGACTCAGTGTAATTTGCAGAACAGATAGCAAAGGGTTTTTTTTTGTTTTTAATTTTATAATGGAAAATTTTAAACATGCAGAGAAGAAGAGAGAAGAGGATAATGAACCTCTGTAACAAGCTTCAACAATTATCAATATTTTGCCAATCTATGTTCATCTGCTCTCTTCTCGTTTTTCTCCCTACTGGAGTATTTTAATGTAAATTTCAGATGTCATATCATCTTATCTGAAAATATTCCATTATGTTTCTCTCGCAGATAAGCACTTTAAAAAATACAACAATACCATTAAAACACTTAAAAATTAACCATAATTAGGGAAGGCTTTCTAAACCGCAATCCCTTGAGAGAAGCTGGGGAAACGAGAGCCCTCACTTCGTGGTAGATGTGAAATGAGAAACAGCCAGAAGAGTTAATATAAGTAAAAGTGCTTTGAACAGGGTCTGACAACATCAATGGACTATAGTAGTTACTAATATTTTGATTCTCTTTCGTTCTCCCCATGTATCTACTCTAAATCCTCCCCAACTTCTCTCTCGTTTCCAGTCGGTGAATGAGTGTGACCATTTACAAAGAAGGAGTAGATGGTGAGTTTCCTGGGTCATTGGCACCCTGGGGTAGGATCTGGATCTCCTGAAGGCACTGCAAAGGGCAAGGACTGAAGGACTGGGTGGAGGGAAGGAGAGGTAGAGGACTGGGTGGATTTAAAGAAGGGGGAGTCCTGTGGCTGTGTGACAATGGCACCTGCGAAAAATCCAATAGCCAAGGGTTGGTCCTTTCTTCCCAGTGATCAGGGCCTTTAGGGATCACTGCCAGTTGGGAAGCAGGAAGGAGGTAGCTCCACTCCTGAGGGAGTTCCTTTCAGCTTTTCTCCACACACCACAGAAGGGCAGCTGCCCAAGACAGCAATTGGGGTTCTGCTTTGCTTCATCTTGAGTTCTCAATAGTTCCAAGTGAGGATGGCCAACACTGAGCTAAAGCACAAGACGGCATTCCCCAGACTGGAAATAAAGATTATTGTGCTCCCATCTCTCTTTTCCTTACTGTTGAATCCTACCTACCAGCCCTCTCACCACACTCATCCTTCGGGTACCCAGGGCACCCACACACTTGACCCACCCCAGTCCAAAATTGCTTTAGCAGGTTAAACAAACTCCTTCCAAACTGGCCTCCGACGACCTCATCAACCTCACTTCCCTCTTCTTTCCTAGGCAGTGGGACACAGGCAACTAGCACAGACCCGTATCCACGTAGAGCTGGTATTTAATTCTGGCTCTGCCATTTCCCATTTCTGGAAACTTGGGCAAAGCCACCTTTTCTCAGACTCAGTTTCATGTCAGAAAAATGGGGATTGTAATAGTATATAAAAAGCCCCGTTAAGAGCCCTGGCCAGTTTGGCTCAGCGGTTGAGCGTTGGCCTGCGGACCAGAGAGTCCCAGGTTCGGTTCCCACTAGGGGCACATACCACCAAAAAAAAAAAAAGCCCTGTTAAGAGAGGGCCTAAAGCCCTATGAACATACGACTCTAAGTCATATAAACCAGGAAAATAGCCCATCTTCTCTAAAGGTCCCTTATAAATGCCTAACGGTCTATAAAATTTACAAAAAGCTTATAATCCTCTGGACATATGGCAGACATATGATTGGGCCAATAGGTGGGTTTTCAAATACTGAACGTTAATTGTGCCTTGAGGAATCATAACAAGGAATCATAATGTCCATGTTCTTACGAGTGTATGAGCACGGGCGGTTTTTGTTGTCTCAAAACCTATCTGCATCGCCTAAGCAAACCATTAACTCAGTCGCCACGTTTCCTGAAACCCTAAGCTCTGCCTTGGGAAATACGACTGCATCTCAGTTGGAGCTTCTGAAGAAACGGTGACCATAACGACAGCACCACTGGTTTTCTTAAATCATAGCTTGGCTTGGTTGGTGCAACCCTTCTTCTGTGTGAGTTTAAGTCACGGGGGCCGTGCCTCCCAGGGTGTCTGAATTCAAAGCAGGCTCGGGTGCCCGGCAGTGACGAGCAGGGAGGGAATGATACTTGGGGCGCAAGCAGCGGAGGAGGGCTCCAGGGGCTGCAAAGATGACGGAGATACCACGCAGCCTACTCCACTCACGAGGGGCGCACGCGCACGCGCACGCGCACGCGCTGGTCTCAGCGCGCTTAGGATTGGACTGAAAACGCCGGAGAAAACAAAGAGGACACGCCCACCCCGCGCCGCCGGGGGGCCGTACCGCCTCTTAGCTCCAGCGTGCTTAGGCGCAGGCGCGCGACCTTTGTGGGCGGGACTCAGATGGTGGTGGAGGTGGTGCCGGAACGCGGGGATAGGGATTGGCCAGTCTGGAGGCCAACGGTTAGCGCTGCTCCGCCCCCACCCGTCCCCGTCCAGGCTCAGAGCGCATGCGCAGCGCGGGAGCGAGCGAAATTCAATCTGGAGGTGTTGACTGGGACCACGGGTGGCGGTCATGGAGGCGTCCCAAGGGTTTATGGAAGCCGATGCTTTAAGCCCAGAGCAGGCGGCCCGTTACCTGAGGTACGTCTGGGCCGCTGGGCGGGACTGGCTCGCAGGCCCTGGCCGGGAGTGGGGGTGACGGGGCGCCCCACGGAGCCCCCCAGGGTCCTGAAACTGCGGAGGCGGAGCTTTTGAGACTGTCGCCAGCATTCTCAGAGTAGGGCGCGTGAATTTGCTCCAATTTCTGAGAGCTGGGGAGCCCCCGATGCCCGCTTTGAGGAGTGAATGACCCAGTTTTGTGAACTGCTTAAGAGCCAGAACTTCAGTCGACCAGCCTTTCTTGGGTTTGTCTTTGCAGCCTGCCAAGCCCCAGGCCTGGGAATACAGAGATAAGTACAGCACTGGCCCCCCTCCCCAAATTGCTTATGATCTGGTAATGGAAAGGAGTAGGTAAACCTATAATGTTTAGTAAGTGTTGTAAGAGGTATGATGTGCAGGGCACAGTATGGCCAACGACAGGGTCGGTGAGCTAAGGGAAGGCCTCAGAAAGAGGAAGAGACGTTTGTGTTGAAAAATGAGTAAGCGTTCACCAGACGGCTGAGGGTGGAGAGGGCATGGTCAGGTGGGAAGAAGCATTGAAAACTTTCTAGAAGTGCGGTAAAATACACAACATAAGATTTGTATTAACGAAATTTAACCATAAATTTAACCATTCTTAAGTGGTATTTAATACATTAACATGTTGTTCAACCACCACCACCATCCATCTCCAGAACTCTTTTCATCTTGCAAAACAAACTCTGTACCTGTTAAAAAACAGCTGCTCATTCCTCCCTTCCCCATCCCCTGGCAAACACAATTCTACTTTCTGTCTCTGTGAATCTGACTCTAGGGACCTCATATAAGAGGAATCATACAGTATTTTTTTTTCTGTGACTGGGTTATTTCACTTAGTGTAATGTCTTCAAAGTTCATCCAAGTAGTGTCATGTGACAGGGTTTCCTTTCTTTTTAAGACTGAATAATATTCCATTGTATGCATATATCATATTTCCTTTATCCATTGATGGACACTTGGGCTGCTTCCATCTCTTGACTATTGAGGTAGTGCTACTGTGAACATGGGTGTGCAAATACCTCTTCAAGATCCTATTTTCAATTCTTTTGGATATATATCCAGAAGTGGGATTCTGGAACATATGGTAGCTCTACTTCTAATTTCTGGGGGACTTGCCATAGTGTCCTCTAGAGTAGCTGCACCGTTTTACATTCCCACCGACAGCGCACAAGGGTTCCAGTTCTCCACATTCTTGCTAACACTCGTTTTCTCTGTTGTTGTTCTTGTCACCAGCCATCCTAATGATAGTGAAGTGGTATCTTGCTGTGGTTTTGATTTGCATTTCTCTAATGATTACTGATGATGCCCTCTTAGCGCAGTAGGCAGCACGTCAGTCTCGTGATTACTGCTGTTGAGCATCTTTTCAAGTGCCTATTGGTCATCTGTATGTCTTCTTTGGAGAAGAGTCTACTCAAGTTCTTTTTTAGTTGGCCAGTTTGTTGTTCTTGTTGAGTTGTACTTCTTTATATATTCTGGATATGAATTCCTTATCTAATGTATGATTTGCAGGTATTTTCTCCCATTTTGTAAATTGCCTCGTCACTCTGTTGATTGTGTCCTTTGATGCACAGAAGTTTTATTTATTTATTTTTTTAAATCCTCACCCAAGGATATTTTTCCATTTATTTTCAGACAGGGAGAGGGAGAGAGAGAGAAACATCAGTGTGATTGCCTGATTGACTGATTGCCTCCTTCACGACCCTGACCCTGACCAGGTCCAGGGACCAAACTGTAATGGAGGTACGTGCCCTTGTCCAGAATCAAATCTGCTACTCTTTGGTATGAAGGCCGATGCTGTAACCACTAAGTCAAACTGACCAGGGCAGAAGTTTTATTTTGGAAATATTTTTTTAGAGTTTAATTTTAATTTTTTCAGCATACTTTACTTTTCTATTGAATTTATTGGGGTGACATTGGTTAATAAAATTAAATAGGTTTCAGGTGTTCAGTTCTATACTATATCGTCTATATATTGTATTATGTGTTCATTTATCCCCACTTTATCCTCTTCTACCTCCCTCCCAGCCCCTTTTCCCTCTGGTAATCGCCATATGGTTATCTGTGTCTATGAAGTTTTTTGTTTTTAAATTTTGATGTAGTACAGCCCTGGCCGGTTTGGCTCAGCGGTTAGAGCGTCGGCCTGTGGTACAGAGAGACCCGGGTTCGGTTCCCGATAAGGGCGCGTACCTCGGTTGCAGTTTGTCCCCGGCCCTGGTTGGGTCATGCGGGTCGCAGCCACTCGATGTGTTCCTTTCACGTCGATGTTTCTCTCTCTCTCTCTTCCTCTCCCTCCCTCCCACTCTATCTGTACAAAAAATGGAAAAATGTCCTCAGGTGAGGATAAAAAAAAAAAATTTTGATGTAGTACAAAGAAATAAATTGAGGTAGTGAACAGTTCTATATTCCTTTTCAAAAAATAATGTTTTAAGACTGTTGAAAGCCACAAGATCTCCTTACAGAGGAGTAAAAGCACATTTTTGGACTAAGTTACACGCCTTCGTTCAGGAAGATTTGGGAAAAACAGGGAGGCAGTGTGGTGGCAGAGGGCTGGCTTTGGAGTTGGGCCATTAGGGTTTCACATTATGACTGCCACCTGCTAGCTGGGAGACCTGAAACAAGTCACTTGACTTTTCTGACCCTCAGTTTTCTCATCTGGAAAATGGTGGTTAGGCTTAAGGCCTTTAGTCCCCTCCCCTCCTTTCTGTGAGTGAGCAAGTGGGCCTGGTTCCTTAATACCGCCTCTCTCTCTGGCACCTCTCTCCCTTGCTCCCAGGTGCTTTATCCAGAACATTCTTTTTTTTTTTTTTATCCTCACCCGAGAACATTTTTCCATTTTTTTTTTTTTTTTTAGGTAGAGTGGGAGGGAGAGAGAGAGAGAGAAACATCGATGTGAAAGGGACACATCGAGTGGCTGCCACCCGCACGACTGACCAGGGCCGGGGACAAACTGCAACTGACGTACGTGCCCTTAGCGGGAACCGAACCCGGGTCTCTCTGGACCGCAGGCCGATGCTCTAACCACTGAGCCAAACCGGCCAGGGCTCCAGAACATTCTTAAATGGCCTCTCTGCCTTCCCAGCCACCACGCCCTTATCTCACAGCTGTCTTCTGCTGTTACAGTCCATACCTTTCTTTCACAGGGTCCCTGCCTCTCGTGACCTCCCATCGCTCAGGGCCTCGCAAGCCTCCTACTTCTTTCACTCCTAATCTTTTTCTTAATATGTTTTTATTGATTTCAGAGAGAGGAAGGGAAAGAGCGAACTTGGCTGCCTCCTGCACACCCCCCACTGGGATCAAGCATGCAACAGAGACATGTGCCCTAACTGGGAATTGAACCCGTGACCTCTTGGTACATGGGACAGCGCTCAACCACTGAGCCACATCAGCCCGGCACTCCTAATCTTTTTCAGTGTCTTCCATTTGCTTCTAAGTCCCCCCACACGGAAACCCCCTCACGCAAAAGCATTGCCTTCTCTACCTTCTCTATTGCTGGTAAATATGCTCCTTGGCACAACCCTACTCACAGTTTCTCTGTCTCCCCCCCTTCCTCCCCTTTCTGTCCCTCTCCCGTCTCTGCCTCTCCCCCCTAAGAGATGAAAGAAAACTCTGAAACTCGCTGTCACACACACTGCACACCTTTCTTTTTCACACACTTTTATCTTTTGTCACATCTTATAACTCTTGTCACATATTCTGTGTCAGTCCTGCCTTCCCTTGGTGATGCCAGCCCAGCAGCTCCTCTCTTGCCCACCCTCTCACTCTGATGCCCACCGCCTATGTGTGCTCTCTGTGCCCTCCGAATGCTTCTACTCTGTGTTGCCCCCCACACACATTCACCGTTGCCCACTCTTTCTCTTCCTCTGGCGTTCTCTCTCTCCCTCTCCCCGCTTTTATCTCTGAACCTTTCATTCTTTTTTTAAAAAAATAATTTTTCTTTATTGATTTTTGAGAGAGAGGAAGGGAGAAGAAGGGAGAGATAGAAACAGTGATGAGAGAGAACATCGACTGGCCGCCTCCTGCATGCCCCCCACTGGGGATGGGGCCCACAACCTGGGCATGTGCCCTGACCGGGAATCGAACTGGTGACCTCTTGGTGCAGGGGTCGACTATCAACCACACTGAGCCCCACCGGCCAGGCTGTCTCTGTCTCTTTCTGTCACCCATTATCTCTCCCTCTGTGTCACCGACCTCTGTCACCCACTGTCCCTCTCTGGCACTCGTTCTCTCGGGCACTCTCTCTCATTGTCTTACTCTGTCACCCACCACCCCGTTCTCTCTGCTGCTCACCCCTTTCTCTCTGTCACCTACCTCTTCGCACTGTCATCTACCTGCTCACTCTGTTATCCATTCTCTCACCCACTTGCTCTGTCCACCCATCCTCTTTTTCCCTGTCATCCTCCCCCCTCTGTACCTCTGTTGCCCCTTGCCCCCTTTCTTGTCACTCACAATCTCTATCATCCACTTCCTGGCTGTTTTCTCTATGACCTATTCTCTGTTACCCACTCTTTCCCTGTCACCTCCTTTCTGTCACTTACTCTCTGTCAGTTACCCTCCTTTTTCTCCGTCACTGTGTCTTTCTGGGTCCAATCAGGAGGTAGAAGCCATACAGTATATTAAAACATGAATTTTAATATAAAGAATTATTAAACCATTAAGTGAATGGCTGTACAAAATAAACTGCATGATGGTACCTTAGGGCTAAGGGAGAGTACCGCGGAAAGGACAAACTCGGAAGGGGGCTCTCTCCCCAAGGCGGAGGCTCAGCCTCCTGGGAGAAGGTGTGGTCCCGCGCACTGCATGGCAGAGAAGTATGCTGGTTTGCCCAGGTCCAGCGCTGGTCTGCATTTCCCAGGCCGACGGAAAGCAACCTTCTGGAGTGTGGGATGGGAGCCGGCTATCAGCAACCCATGGCCTAGGCGAGCAGAAGAGGTGGGGCCCAGGGCCTCGGCCAGCTCCTGGGAGAACTGATTTTCAGTAGAGAGAGCTGCGCAAAGGTCGCCTCCAGGCCAGGTGCATGCTTCAAGGTTCCCGAGGGACTGCGTGTTTGCTGGTGGTGTGTGGCTGACCCACGTACCGCAGCCGCTGGCAGCTGGAGAGCCCTCTCCTGCAGTGTCCCTCAGGCGCCCTCTACTGAGAAAACTGAACATTGTCCTGGCTGAAAGGAGAGATGCTTAAAGGAATTCTGTCCCTTACTACAGAACAGGTGTTGAGTGAATTTGGAACTGAGAGGCAGTACATGATGACTGGCACAGTTACCCACCCTCTTCGCTATGTTGCCCACCTTTTCTTTCTGTGACTCACTGTCGGTGTCATCCTCTCTTCCTGTCACCCACTTGGTTGTACTCTATGTTGGCCACTCTCTCTTGCTGTCACCATCTGCTTTCTTTTTCTGTTTTCTATTCCACCCGCTTATTCTGTTACTCTCTTCAAACTGCCTTTGTCCAGGTCACCAATGACTTTCATAGAACTACGTAATAGTCAGTTTTCAGTCCTCATCTTCCTTGACCTACCAGCAGTATTCGGCAGAGCTGATCACTTCTCCATGAAACACTCGGTTCACTGGGCTTCCAGGACCCCTCATTCTTTTGGTTTCCTTCCTTACCTCGCTGGTGGCTGTTTCTCAGACTCTGCTGACTCCTCCTCATACCCTCCATCGTGTTTTCTTCTAACGTACTTGAGGGCAGATTTGCAGGCTGCGGGGCATTTCATTTTTAAACACTTCAGTCAGTATGCATCTCTAAAAAATAACATTCTTACAAAACCATCATACCATATCACACCTAACAAAATAACCGAATTCTTTGATACCAGCTAATCCACAATCCATATTTAAATTTTTGAAATGCTTTTTGGTCTTTTTATAATTGGTTTGCTTGAATCAGGATCCAAAGAAGGTCCACATACTGCATTTGATTATATTTCTTAAGTCTCTTAATCTTGAACAGTTCCTCCCCAACCCTACCCCCCACTCCCATTTCTGTGCCAGTGATTTGGATTAGTCTGATGGCTTCCTTGTAGTGTCATTAGCTTGTTCTCCTATCTCCTGTAATTTAAATTTAAAGGTTTGATAAATGAGTAGATAAGGAAAGTATGGCATATATGCAAAATGGAATATTATTCAGCCACAAAAAAGAAGGAAATCCTGCCATTTGTGACAACGTGGGTAGACTTTGAGGGTATTATGCCAACTGAGGCAAGTCAGACAAAGAAGGACAAATACCTTGCGGTCTCACTTATAAGTGTAATTTAAAAATAAAACCCTACTCATAGATACAGAGAACAGATTGGTGGTTGCCAGAGGAGGGGGTGGGAGGTGCACAGAATGGGTGAAGGTGGTCAACAGGTACAAACTTCCAGTTATAAAATAAATAAGTTGTGGGGGCATGTATTGTACAGCATGACAACTATAGTGATACTGTATTGCATATTTGAAAGTTGTTAAGAGTAAATCTTTTTTTAAAATTAATTAATTTTTGTTACAGATATTTTTCTTTTTATCCCATTGACACCCTCTTCCCGATACCCCCCACCCCGCCTCCAGCATTGTTGTCTATGTCCATGGTTATGCATATATACATATAAGTTCTGTGGTTTATCTCTTCTCTCCCCCTCCCCCGGCCCCCTCTTCTGAGGTTTGTCAGTCTGTACCCTACTTCTATGTAATAGTAAATCTTAAAAGTTTCCATCACAAGAAAACATTTTTTTCTAACTATGTATGGTGACTGATGTGAACTACATTTAAGGTAGTGATCATTCAACAATATATACAAATATCAAATCATCATGTTGTTCCTCTGAAGCTAATAAATGTTGTATGTCAATTATACTTCAAGGAAAAAATTAAAAGGAAACTATTCTAAAGCAAAAAAGATTAAGGTTCAATATTTTTGGCATGACTACTTTGTAGGTGAAGCCATGTACTTATATCAGGAATTGTATGATGTCTGATTTTCCTTCTTTTAGTAACGTTAAGTAATGGAGTCATGTGGTCACAAGCTGGTCATTTCTTTGCAGAGTTGCATCCCCTCCCCCTTATAATGGATAAATAATATGTTGGGGATACTTTAGCATCTTGTGAATACCCAGTTCCCATCAGCCTTTCATTCACTGATAATCAATGCCCAAATCAATTATGTCATTAGGGATTACAAAGTGGCGATTTTCTAATTTTGCCATTCTTTCTGTATCCATTAATTGGAATTCTTCCATAAGGATTCTTAATATTGGAGTGTTGGATTGCCATGTGTGTTTTCTTTTCATTATACTACTTCCTTTGTTGATCTTATCTAGGTTCTTGGCTTTAAATCCCATCTTTATGCTGAGCCCTGGCCAGTGTTTCTCAGTGGTTAGAGCATCAGCCTGTGGACCAAAAGGTCATAGGTTCTATTACCAGTCAAGGGCACATACTTGGGTTGCAGGTTCGATCCCTGACCCTGGTTGGGGCGTGTGCAGGAGGCAACCAATTGATGTGTCTCTCTCACATTAATGTTTCTCTTTCTCTCCCTCCCTCCTTCCCTCCCTCCCTCCCTCCCTCCCTCCCTCCCTACCACTCTCTAGAAGAAAAAAAAAATCCATCCTTATGCTGAGAATATTCACATTTTTGTTTTTAGTCGTGACCCCTTCTGAACTCCGGACTCCTGTGTCCAACTGCTTACTTGACATCTCTACTTGATAATAAACAAAGGAAAAAAACCACATGTTCATATTAATAAGTGCAGAAATAAACATTTAACAAAATCTAGCACCCTTTAATGATCAAAACACTCAACAAGCTAGGAATACAAGTTAATTTCCTCAACCTGATTAAGGGTATCTACAAAAACCCAAGGTAGTAGTATACTTAATGGTGAAAGACTTAAAGCTTTTGCCTCTTATATAAGAAACAAGACAAGGATGTCTGTTTGTGTTACTTCTATTCAATATTATAATTTATTATAATTTAACATTGTAATAGAGGTTTTAGCCAGGACAGTTAGTCAAGAAAAAGAAATAAAAGTCATGTAGCCCAGCCAGTGTGGCTCAGTGGATTGAGCGCCATCCCATGGACTGAGAGGTCCCAGTTTCATATCTAGTGCAGGGCTCGATGCCCAGGTTGCGGGTTCAATGCCCAGTAGGGGGCGTGGAGGAGGCAGCTGATAGACGTTTCACTCTCACATCAGTGTTTCTATCTCTCTCTCCCTTCCTCTCTAAAAAAAATCAATAAAAACATTTAAAAAACTTTTGTTCTGAAACATAAGACACATAGAGGAAAATGTATAAAACATAAAAATATTCAAGTTAATGGCCCGGCCGGTGTGGCTGTGGTTGAGCGTCAGCCCATGCACCAAGAGGTCACTGGTTTGATTCCTGGTCAGGGCACATGCCCAGTGAGGGGCATGCAGGAGGCAGCCAGTCAATGTTCTCTCTCATTGATGTTTCTCTCTCTCTCCCTCTCCCTTTCTCTCTGTCTCTAAAATTAAATAAATAATTATTTTTAATCCTCACCTGAGGACATTTTTGCATTTATATTCAGATAGAGCTGGAGGGAGAGAGAGAGAAATGTCAATGTGAGAGAGACACATGGAGTGGTTGCCATCCACACGACCCCAACCAGGGCTGGGGACAAACTGCAACCAAGGTACGTGCCCTTAGCAGGAACTGAACCCCGAACTCTCTGGTCCACAGGCCAACGCTCTAACCACTGAGGAAAACCAGCCAGGGCTAAATAAATAAATTTTAAAAAATATTCAAGTTAATGAATTATTCTTGTAACCACCACCTATGTCATGGTTTGCTTTTAGATTTATATTCTTATCTTAATGGAAGGTCTCATCTACTTCCCCTCCGACGTGGCCTGAAGGTGAATTGAAGGCAAACATGAGGGTTCAGGACTTCTTTCCAAACAACTCTAGCTTTGTTCAAATTCTGGAATAAGTGCTTGCTTGAAGCCGCAGAGTTTTGCATGCTAATGATGGTTAACTAGATAACCTGGAGCTGGAAGGTTGGGGGTCGAAGTACTAAAGGTCTATACCTTCTATAAAAGAAGTTAATACTGTTCTTGGAGAATTTTTCATTTTTCAGTTAGACTATGTCAAAGGGCCAGTCAGGATTTTTGCCACCAAATGCTTCCCAAAATAATGAAACTTTTTCCTGCTGAGGACATTGGCTGGTATGGTCCATCTGGATGCCAAAGCACATCTGCTGTGCCCGAAAAAAGGATAATTTTGGTTTTGGCATACTTACTAATTAGCTGGGTTTTTTTTTCCAGAATAACTAGCCAGCAGGTTCAGCTGCTTTCTGAGGGCATGTTGTTAACACGTAAGAGGATGCTGTCTTCCTGTTTATTCTGGCAAAAGGGTGTTTACCCAGTTCAGCCAAAGTTACAAAGGAGGGGGACCAGATCCCTGCCTGCCTTTACCCACTTGGAAACAGGCCTCGCTCTTCTTGACTGCTTGTATTCTCTTTGTGACGGTATAAAAGACCTACAAGAGCACTAAGAACCTTGGGGCCGTATGGTTTGGTCCAGATAGTTCTCTGTAGAATCCAAAGCCAATGACACAGATAATAAATACTACAGAAAGCCTTACACTGTTTGAAGTTATTGGTCTTACAGGTGGATGGTGTTAAGCCCCAAACCCAACCTTGTAAACCAGTGGTTCTCAACCTTCCTAATGTCGCAACCCTTGAACACAGTTTCTCATGTTGTGGTGACCCCCAACCATAAAATTGTTTTCATTGCTACTTCACAACTGTAATATTGCTACTGTTATGTCTCAGGCAACCCCTGTGAAAGGGTCGTTCAACCCCCAAAGGGGTCGTGACTCACAGGTTGAGAACCGCTGTAATGTAAACCTTGTGTAGGCTCTGATCCTGAGAACCTTAGAACTACCTTTTTTTTGAGAAAGCATTTGGAGGGGAGACCCAGGCAAAGTCAGTGGTACTTTTTCAAGCTGAGATCACCCAGAGATCACACACTGGCAGCTCATGAGCCATGTTTGCCCTGCCCGGTGTTTTTAAGGTCCATGTGCATTGGTTACCATTTTAAAATCAGGACAGTTCGCCCTGGCCAGTTTGGCTCAGCTGTTAGAACATTGGCCTGCGATCCAGAGAGACCCGGGTTCGGTTCCCGCTAAGGGCACGTACCTCGGTTGCAGTTTGTCCCCGGCCCTGGTTGGGTCGTGCGGGAGGCAGCCAGTCAATGTGTCCCTTTCACGTCGATGTTTCTCTCTCTTCCTCTCTCTCCCTCCCACTCTGTCTGAACAAAAAATGGAAAAATGTCCTCGAAGGAGGATAAAAAAATAAAAAATAAAATCAGGACAGTTCACAGAAAAATCAGAATTTCCTACTTTTTATTTATTTATTTATTTTTTTATTAATTTTTTTAATCCTCATCCGAGGACATTTTTCCATCCCTTGTACAGACAGAGTGGGAGGGAAAGAGAGGGAAACATCGACGCGAAAGGGACACATCAAGTGGCTGCCACCCGCAAGACCAACCAGGGCTGGGGACAAACTGCAACCGAGGTGCATGCCCTTAGCGGGAACCGAACCCAGGTCTCTCCGGACCGCAGGCGGATGCTCTAACCGCTGAGCCAAACCGGCCAGGGCAGAATTTCCTACTTTAAAAAAAAAAAAAATTTTTTTATCCTCACCCGAGGACATTTTTCCATTTTCTGTTCAGATAGAGTAGGAGGGAGAGAGGAAGAGAGAGAGAAAGAAACATTGACGTGAGAGGGACACATCGAGTGGCTGCCACCCACACAACCCAACCAGGGCCGGGGACAAACTGCAACCGAGGTACGTGCCCTTAGCGGGAACCGAACCCGGGTCTCTCTGGTCCACAGGCTGTTGCTCTAACTGCTGAGCCAAACCAGCCAGGGCTTCCTACTCTTTTTTAACCATCAGAAGATCGTGATAACCTTGGGCTCATGTTCCTGCATCACAGTTACCATCTAGGAGTGAATAGTAGATTGCCCCCTTTAGATGGAGCGTCTGGGTCTCAGTGCTGCTTTTCATTCAGCAGCTTCACTTGGTTCAGTTACTGGCTGTGTACCTGTGGGTCTTTGCTTTGTGACCACTACGCTTTGGGTATGTTCAGCAAGTACCAAACCTGGAGAGTTAAGAGAATTCTGTGAGGTTTGAGGCCCACTGCTGTTCTTCATCCCTGGGTTCCCCTGTTGTATGTTCTAATAGCCCTCTATACTTCTTCTTCATAGCCGTTATTACTGTTTGTAACTAATTATTTATGTTTTTTTTTTTTTAATAAATATCAGTCCCCTGTACTAGAAGCTACATGAAGGCAGAGACCTGCTTTGTGCTCGGCTCTATCTCTAGTGTTTAGCACAATGTTTGACACACGGGAAGTGCTTAATACATATTTGATGAACAACTGGTTAGTCAAATGTCCTGCAACCACAGTGGTTATTCTTTCACTTGTGGAGGACCTGTAAACACTGGGTGATTATGACAGGAGAATGTTCGGGGAGAGAGAGAGATTTCTGAAGCATCACTGGGCATTGGTGCCTTCATGCTACCTCTGTTTTGAGCTAATTCAGGAGCAATTATGTCTCAGGATCTACGCTTCTGCTGGGTCTTACAGCTAAGCTCAAGTTCTTACATTGAGATCTCTTAGCCTGATATTTTAGATTTGTTTTAAACTTGGCTGCTTATAAAAGCACTTAAATTGGCCCAGCTGGTGTGGCTCAGTGGATTGAGCGTTGCCCCATGGACTGAGAGGTCCTGGTTTGATTCCCAGTCAGGGCACATGCCTGGGTTTTGGGCTCAATTCCCAGTGGGAGGCATGCAGGAGGCAGCCGATCGATGTTTCTCTGTTGCATCAGTGTTTCTATCTCTCTCCCTTTCTCGCTAATAAAAATCAATAAAAACATATTTTTTTAAAAGGCACTTAAATTGGCCCTGGCCAGTTTGGCTCAGCGGTTAGAGCATTGGCCTGCAGTCCAGAGAGACCCGGGTTCGGTTCCCGCTGAGGGCACGTACCTCGGTTGCAGTTTGTCCCCGGCCCTGGTTGGTCGTGCGGGTGGCGGCCACTTGATGTGTCCCTTTCATGTCGATGTTTCTCTCTCCCCCACTCTGAACAAAAAATGGAAAAATGTCCTTGGGTGAGGATTAAAAAGAAAAAAAAAAGGCACTTAAATTGTATTGACATTGAATAGACCTGTTCTGAATTCTGTTTAATGTGCTGTCTTGAAGGCATTGTTTTACACGCCAGGTTTTAGGTGGTTGTGCATGTTATAGTCTGTTAGGGTATGATTAGTGGAAGCACTTCTAAGGTGGCTTCAGTGGAGGGCTGCAAACTCCTGGAAGGACAAAAGACTGCTCATTGTATCTGAAAGATGCTGTCTTTCTCTTAACTTTTGAGTATCCTGATCTCACTTTCATGCCTTCAGCAAACATTTACTAAATGCCTTCTGTGGACCAACCCAACACTGCTGGTTGCTGAGGGTGCAGTGGTGGAAAAGACACATGTCCTTTTAGTCCGGTGGGAAAGAAAGACACATGAAAAATATCATGTGATAGATATAAATACAGAGGGATTCTGGAATTTGGGATGTGTGTGTGTGTGTGTGTGTGTGTGTGTGTGTGAGAGAAAGAGAGAGAGAGAGAGAGAGAGAGAGAGAGAGAGAAGGTGGAGTTGTCAGAGGAGGCTTCTTGGAAAAAATAGTACCTTTACTGACTTGTTTTATTTATTTTTAAAATTTTTAAATTGATTTTTAGAGAGAGAAACATCGATGTGAGAGAGAAACATTGATCAGTTGCCTCTAGCATGCACTCTGACCGGAGATTGAACCTGCAACTTGAATGTGTGCCCTGACCGGAATTGAACCTGCTGCCTTTTCGTGTAGTATATGATGCTCCAAAGAACTGAACACTTCCTCAACTTTCTGACACTACAAGATGTTCCAGGCTCATCTTATGCCTCAGCACTAAAAGCAGTCATTCTTCCAAGAAGTCCTGGTACTTTTATTGGAGAATGATGGTATTAGAAACCAAAATTTAAATGCTAGGTGTGCTCATGCTTCTTTGCTTCTTGGCTCTCTCAGCTGAAAGAGCAAGGAAATATGTGTGTATACTAACCTGTGTATATACACATATCTGTAAATATTTCTATGTATAAGCATCTGTATCTGTGTTAAACATGGGTTTGTACTGATGTCTCCAACTGATCCATTACCACATGGATCATTCTAACCTGTTGCTTATCTGTAAACTCCCACTCCAACAGTGAGAAACCTGGTCCCCACTGTCTGTCATCCGTTTATTTAATTCTTCAGTGCTAGTATACGTGCATTGCAGTATCAAAATTATTAGCCCATATCTCCATGGGAAACAACTTTACCCACTAGAGTACAATGCTTGTGTGATTTCCCTTGCTTTTAGTCTCACAGGGTACACTCATTTCCTAGGTTACTTAGGTTAGCATGTCTTTTCCCTCCACCCCCTTCAGTGAGGTTGTTTCATTCATTTGCAATATAGCTATGTGGTTTTGGAATGATTTTAATACAATGCATTAAATACTTTGAGAGAGGTTAACACAGGAATACTGAGGCAGAACAACCAGTCCAGTTGGAGGATAAGGTAGGGATGGAAGGAATCTTATTTTTTAAAAAATATTTTTGTATTGATTTTCAGAGAAAGAGAGAGAAACATTGATTGGCTGCCTCCTGCCCACCCCCACTGGGGATCGAGCCCACAGCCAGGGCATGTGCCTTGACCTGGAATTGAACCAGCAACCTCTCAGTGCAGGAGAAGATGCTTAACCATGAGACACACCAGCCAGGGCATGGATAGAAGGCATCTTAGAGGAACCTCACTGTGACCTGATACATATTTTAAAGCAGCTCTTAAAGTGTGGTCTGTGGACCACAAGTATTAGCATCACCTGGGAAACTTACAGAAATACAAGTTCTTGGGCTTCACTACAGAATCAGAAAATCTGCATTGGGGTCCAGCAGTCTGTTTTTTTTAACAAGCCCTCCAGGAGATTCTGCAGAACATTGAGAAACCACTGTCTTAAAGACACTTCTGTGAGGTTAGCGTGGTGAAAGGAGAGGAGTGCATTCCAGGAAGAGGAGATTCTGCGAGCCTAGGCTTAGAGAACACAACGTAGCATGATGGACTTAAAGAGTTAAAGTATTTGCAGCAGGAAGTGACAGGAGAGGTCAGCAGTTCCTGGCTGTACCAGGGAGGGTTTGGAATGCTAAGCTAATGAGCTTAAACTTCATTCTGTAGGCCACAGGAAGCGACTGAAGAATTTCTTTTGTTAATAGTTTTATTTAGGTACAATTCACATCCTGTATATTTATGCATTTAGAGTGTACAATTTAATAATTTTTAGTATAGTCACAGAGTTGTGCACTCATCACCATCATTAGTTTTAGAACGTTTTCATTACCCCCAAAAGAAATTCCTTATCCTTACCCTGAATCCCCCAGCCCCCAGCCCCTGGCAACCACCAATCTACTTTCTTTCTCTATGAATTTGCCTGTTCTAGAAATTTCGTATTAAATAGAATCATAAAATGTGTATTGCCTTTTGTGACTGGCTTATTATTTCACATAGCTAAATGTTTTCAAGGTTCATTCATGTTGTAGCATGAATCAATATTTCATTCCTTTTTATGGCTGCATAATATTCCATAGTAAGGATATATCTTTTTTTTTTTTTTTTTTTTTATCGTTCACCAGTTGATGGACATTTGTGTTGTTTCCTCTTTTGGCTTATTAATAATACTGTTATGAATATATTCATGTACAAGATTTTCTGTGGACAAGGGTTTTCATTTCTCCTGGGTTTGTACCTGTGAGTAGAATTCCTAGATCACATGCTAACTCTAGATGTAATTTAAAGAACTGACAGGTTGATTTCCAAAGTAGCTGTACCATTTTACATTACCAGCAACAGTGTTATGAGAGTTCCAATTTTTCCACACTTGGTATTTTCTCACTTTCTGATTCTGGCCATCCTAGTGGGTATGAAGTGGTATCTCATTGTGGTTTTGGTTTGCATTTTCCTGATGACTAATTATGTTGAGCATCTTTTCATGTGTTTATTGGCTATCTGAATATCTCCTTTAGAGAAATGTCTATTCAGATCCTTTGCTCTTTTTTAATTGGTTGCCTTTTAATTAAGTTATAAGAGTTCTATATGTATATTCTAGGTACAAATCTTTTATCAGATACATGATTTTCTCCCATTCCTTGGTTGTCTTTCTAGTTTCTTGATGGTATTCTTTGAGCACAAAAGTTTTTAATATTATTTAAGCCCAATTTATTTTTTCCTTTGGTTGCTTGTGTGCTTGGCATATCTAAGAAACCATTGTCAAATTCAAGGTCATGAAGATCTGTACCTATATATTTTTTTCTTTTATATATCTTTTTTTCTGTCACCATTTATCCCCCGCATTCACCACCCTGTTGTTCATGTTCACGAGTTCTTTCTCTTTATTTTTGCTCAATCCCTCCATCTCCCCCCCCACCCCCAGCCCCAACACTCCCTCCAGAGCTGTCTGCCTGACTTCTATGAGTCTATTTTGCTTGGTGGTTCAGTTTGTTCATTAAATTCCACATATCAATGGAAATATATGGTACTTGTCTTTCCCTGACTGGCTTATTTCACTTAACATAATGTTCCCCAGGTTCACCCATGCTGTCACAAAGGGTAAATTTTTCTTCCTTTTTATGTCTAAGTAGTATTCCATCGTGTATATGTACCATAGCTGTTTTATCCGCTCAACTACTAATGGACACTTGGGCTGCTTCCAAATCTTGGCTATTGTAAATAATGCTGCAGTGAACATAGGGGTACATATATTCTTCAGGTTTCTTGGGATAAATTCCCAGGAGTGGAATTGTTGGGCCATAAGGCAGTTCCATTTAAAAATTTTTAAGAAACCCCATACTGTTTTCCATAGTGGCTGCACTAATTTGCATTCCCACCAAAATACACAAGAGTTCCCTTTTCTCCACATTCTTGCCAGCACTTGTTTTTTGATTTATTGATAGTAGCCATTCTGACAGGTGTGAGGTGATATTGTGGTTTTAATTTACATTTATCTGATCATTAGTGATGTTGAACATTTTTTCATATGTCTATTGGCCATCTGTATGTTCTCTTTGGAGAAGTGTCTATTCAGGTCCTTTGTCCATTTTTTAAATTGGGTCATTTTTTTTTTTTTTGGTGTTGAGTTTTATAAGTTCTTTATAAATTTTGGATTATTAACCCCTTATCAGATATATCAGTGTGGTCTTCCATTCAGTGAGTTGTCTTTTCTGTGCCTATATTTTTTCTAATAGTATTATAGGCTTAGTTCTTATATTTAGATCTTTGATCCATTTTGAATTAATTTTGTGTATAGTGTGAGGTAGGGGACATATTTCATTCTTTTGCACATGGATATCTAGTTTAAATGACTATTCTTTCTACAGTGAATTGTTTTAGTATCTTTTTTAAATCAATTGACCATAAATCACTGAAGAATTTTAAGCAGAGTGACATGATTTCTTTTATATTTTAAGACAATATCGCTGGCTGCTATGTAGAGAGTGTATTGGAGGGGTCAAGAGTGGATATAGGGAAACCAGTAAGAAGTTGCAGTTTTCCAGGCCAGAGATGATTGAGACTTGGACCACAGTAGTGGTAGTGGAGATGTAGAGAAAGACAGGTTATATTTGGGAAATAAAGTTAATTGGATTTGGGGACTGTCTGGTTAGGGTAGTAAAAAGAGGGGGAGAGGTCAAGGGTGACTTTGGGTTGGAGTCAAGGATGATATTCAGATTTCTACCTTGTGCGGCTAAGTGGATGGTAGCATCATTTACTACCCCACAAATGGAGGAACATGTTTTTAGAGAGGAAATACTTATTTTAATTTGGGATTAATCTTTCTGTTTCCACGCTCCCACAGTACAGATTGGTTGGTTGATTTTACAGGAAATGTCACTCCATACTTATGGGCGGCAGTTTTTTATAATGTTGTGGAACCAATAACCTTTGCACAGACATTTCCCATAACCAGTGCCTGAAGGTGTTGCTGGCAGTGTCTGGTGGATATTTGTGTCTTATGTAATGCCAGCTTTCATTGGCATCTTCTGTGCTAATCTTTCCCATCCTGAACTGAGGATATTAAAAGCCCAGGTGCAGTTTTGATTCCAAAGTGGACTCTAAAGTGTTCTTAGATTGAATGTTCAAACTGTTTCCTTTCTTTCTAATTTTAATATATATGTGTTTTTTAAAATCTTTTTTTTTTTTTTTTTAATAGATACGTGAAAGAGGCCAAAGAAGCAACTAAGAATGGAGATCTGGAAGAAGCATTTAAACTTTTCAATTTGGCGAAAGACATTTTTCCCAATGAAAAGGTGATGAGCAGAATCCAAAAACTACAGCAAGCCTTGGAAGAGTTGGCAGATTCTGGAGATGATGAATTCACAGATGTGTGCAACTCTGGCCTGCTGCTTTATCGAGAACTGCACAACCAGCTATTTGAGCACCAGAAGGAAGGCGTAGCTTTCCTATATAGCCTATACAGGGATGGAAGAAAAGGTGGTATCTTGGCAGATGATATGGGATTAGGGAAGACAGTTCAAATCATTGCTTTCCTTTCTGGTATGTTTGATGCTTCACTTGTGAGTCATGTGCTGCTGATCATGCCAACCAGTCTTATTAGCACATGGGTAAAAGAATTTGTCAAGTGGACTCCAGGAATGAGAGTCAAGACTTTTCATGGTCCTAGTAAGGATGAACGTGCCAGAAATCTCAGTCGGATTCAGCAGAGGAATGGTGTAATTATCACTACATACCAAATGTTAATTAATAATTGGCAGCAACTGTCAGCCTGGAATGGCCAAGAGTTTGTGTGGGACTATGTCATCCTTGATGAAGCACATAAGATAAAATCTTCGTCTACTAAGTCAGCAATATGTGCCCGTGCTATCCCTGCCAAGAATCGCATCCTCCTCACAGGAACTCCAATCCAGAATAATTTACAGGAACTGTGGTCCCTGTTTGATTTTGCATGTCAAGGGTCCCTGCTGGGAACATTAAAAACTTTTAGAATAGAGTATGAAAATCCTATTACTAGAGCAAGAGAGAAGGATGCTACTCCAGGGGAAAAAGCCTTGGGACTGAAAATATCTGAAACCTTAATGACAATCATAAAACCCTATTTTCTCAGGAGGACTAAAGAAGAGGTACAAAAGAAAAAGTCAAGCAACTCAGAGGTCAGACTTAGTGAAAAGGATCCAGATGTTGATGCCAGTTATGAAATGCCTTCCCTTTCTAGGAAAAATGATTTAATTATTTGGATACGTCTTGTACCTTTACAAGAAGAAATATACAGGAAATTCGTGTCTCTAGATCACATCAAGGAGTTGTTAATGGAGACACGCTCACCTTTGGCTGAGCTAGGTGTCTTAAAGAAGCTGTGTGACCATCCTAGGCTGCTCTCTGCAAGGGCTTGTCATTTGCTGAATCTGGGGGATGTCGGATTCTCTGTTCAAGATGAAAATGAAGGGGAAGATTCCTCAGATGTGGGCCATATTCATATTGATCAAATAACTGATGATACACTGATGAAAGAATCTGGAAAAATGATATTTCTAATGGACCTGCTTAAGAGACTGCGAGATGAAGGGCATCAGACTCTGGTGTTTTCCCAATCAAGACAAATTCTAAACATCATTGAACGCCTCCTAAAGAATAGACACTTTAAGATACTGCGAATCGATGGAACAATTACTCATCTTGTGGAACGAGAAAAAAGAATTAACTTATTCCAGCAAAATAAAGATTACTCTGTCTTTCTACTTACCACGCAAGTAGGGGGTGTTGGCTTAACATTAACTGCAGCAACTAGAGTGGTCATTTTTGACCCTAGCTGGAATCCTGCAACCGATGCTCAAGCTGTGGATAGAGTTCACCGAATTGGACAAAAAGAAAATGTTGTGGTTTATAGGCTAATCACTTGTGGAACTGTAGAGGAAAAAATATACAGAAGACAGGTTTTCAAGGACTCATTAGTAAGACAAACTACTGGTGATAAGAAGAACCCTTTCCGATATTTTAGTAAGCAGGAGTTAAGAGAGCTCTTCGCAATTGAGGATTTTCAGAACTCTGTAACCCAGCTGCAGCTCCAGTCTTTGCATGCTGCTCAGAGGAGATCTGATAAGAAACTAGATGAACATATTGCCTACCTGCACTCTTTGGGGATAGCTGGAATCTCAGACCATGATTTGATGTACACAGATGATCTGTCTGTTAAAGAAGAGCTTGATGTAATAGAAGAATGTCAGTATATCCAACAAAGGGTTCAGAAAGCTCAATTCCTTGTTGAATTTGAGTCTCAAAACACAGAGCTCTTAATGGAAAGACAAAGAACTAGAAATGAGGGGACCTGGCTGAGAGAACCTATATTTCCTTCTCAAACAAAGAAGAAACGCCCTGAAGTGAATAAACCACAGCCTCAGCCTTCGCCTCTTCTAGCTACTCATCATACCCAGGAGGAAGAAATCATTTCCCCAATGGCAAGTGTAATCATCGATGATCTGCCCGGAGAGAGTGAGAACTACTGTCTCAAAGATGTTACGATTGTACAAGATAGTAGGCACCCACATGAAAGCACATTTGATGCCGACTTTGTAGCTACTTTACCCAAGGGGTGCGGTAGCGTAGTAGAAGTTTGCACCGACTCTTTATCTGGAGAGACTCTACAGAAAGAGGCATCACGAGAGTGGCCTACACAGGAGGCACAGCTAGAAAACCCTCTGGGAAGTTCTAATTATTTACTTTGCAAATCTGTTAGAGCTGATCTTGGGCCAAATATAGATGAACTAAAGGATGATGAGATTTTACATCACTATAATCCCTGGCCCGCTAATCCCATAACAAATGAAAGTCAAAATACAGAATCAAATGCATCTGTTGTTATAGTAACTGATGATGACTTGTCAGTATCCCACAGTGTACTGCAAGATGCTCAAGCAAATGAGGCCACATTGGAAGAGGAACCTTTAACATCTTCGCCACAGTATGTGTGTGATTTCAATCTTTTCTTGGAAGACTCTGCAGACAATGGACAAAGTCTTCCCAGTCAATCTTTGGAGCATGTTGAGAAAGGAAATAGCTTGTGTGGCTCCGCAGCTAATTCTCGAGCAGAATTCGTGCAAAGCAAAGCCGGTCTCAGTATGGATCTTTCTGAGAAAGAGGATGAGTCAGAAGAAGTAGTTAATGTGAGAGTCACAAGTAAAGCTAGAAGGATCATTTCCGATGATGAAGATGAACATGATACTTTTAAAGACACTTCATGCCCAAATCCATTCACATCTCCCTTTCAGTTCTTACCTGTAAAACAGTTTGATGCTTCAACTCCCAAAACTGACATCAGCCCATCTGGAAGTTTCTTTTCACCTAAAATACCTGATAGTATAAACAAGTCTAAAAACTCTAGAAGATCCCTGGCTTCTAGGAGGTCTCTTATTAATGTGGTTTTAGACCATGTGGAGGACATGGAGGAAAGACTCGAAAACAGCGGTGAAGCAAAGCTAGCTGAAGACTCTCCGGAGGAAGGAGCCGAGGAAAGCAATGGCGAAGCCTCTGAATGTACAGAAGAAGAACCTTCTGCAGAAACCTTGTCTTCTGAAAAGAAGTCCAGCTGGTTAACTACACCTCAGCCTGGGGCTGTAGCTCAGGAGACCGCTCGTGGTGACCCTGGGTCTTTGTCTGGTGGACAGTTGGTTGGTTCTCCTCAGGAAGAGGCTGTGGAGGCTGCGGACGACTATGAGACTCTTGTAATACGTGGAAAGGCGTTGAAAGAGTGTGGGAAAATACAGGAGGCCTTAAACTGTTTAGTTAAAGCACTTGACATAAAAAGCGCAGATCCTGAAGTCATGCTCATGACTCTAAGTTTGTATAAGCAACTTAATACAACTTGAGAATATAACCTGTTTGTATTTTAAAGCAAAACTGAGTATGAGATAATTTGTTATGATTGGATTCTTTGGGGTCATGAAGCATTCAGGTTTAAGGTGAGAGAGATCTCAAAAGGCAAGGTTTTTCTAAGTTTCTGTAAATTTTGCCTTTACTCCCTTCTGCCCCCCAGTACATATATTCTGGTATTCTTTTAGGCATATTCTACAAACTTAATAGAACGATATTATTTCTAGAAAAGTTTTTGTGAAGTTATTCTGGCCGTTTTGAAGTTTATTCTGATCACTTTTGTATATCATAATACAGATAAGGTTATTAAAGTTACTCTTCTGAAGTGTTTTCTATTCACTTTCTTTCACTGAGATGACTGGGCAATGCAAACACTAACTCCTTAGTGCAGGCGGGAGGTTGGCATTAGTGTTCCGCATCTAAAGCCTGCTGCTGTATGCGCTCAGCTTACTGAAGCCGAAGGCTGGGCGCTGGGCTTCTCTATCACTGGCACCCTCCCCTAGAGTCACTTTGCCGACCATTTGGCCATTCTTTCCTCACCACCAACTGAGCTCTGACACATGCGAGCACATTGCATCTTTGGGGTGTAGACTGAAAGGGAGTTTGGTTCCTTTACAGGAGCAAAGTATAGCACACTCTGCACTTGGTCGCTAGCATTTATCAAGTACCTACTGCGTATTGGGTACACTCTACATAGGTTTCTTGTTTTATGTTTACCGTCATCTTTGAGGTTGAGGGCGGCATTCCATTTTTTCAGTCAAGGAAACTAAGACTCAGCAAGGCTGTGACTTCCCCAAGATCACACCGTAAGGGGTGAAATGGACTTTTAACTGTTACCTAGTGAAAAGATATACTATAGCCCGGCCGGTGTGGCTCAGTGGTTGAGCATTGACCCATGCACCAAGAGGTCACCAGTTCGATTCCCGGTCAGGGCACATGCCCAGGTTGTGGACCCAATCCCTAGTGCGGGGCATGCAGGAGGTGGCCAATCGATGTTCTCTCTCATCAATGTTCCTATCTCTCTCAAATCAATAAAGAAAACAAAATAAAAAAAGAAAAGATATACTATATATTGCAGCCACTATAATATGCGAGCTGTTTCACTCACTTCTGACACCAAATAAATGTGTGGGAGTTTTCACACCAAGCAGTTCTCCACAGACACCAGTGGGGTGTCCAGCCATTCAACTCATTTCTGACTCTACCTGGGGTTCGGGTCAGACTCCACAGGGAAAAGGGCGCATTCCCATGAAACTACCCTGACTTCTGATGCCAGTTGCTAGTGTTGGGTCTTCACATTATCCACACTTCTGTCCAACTCGACTACAAACTGAGGGTTCCCGTGACTGCCCCTTCAGGTTCATTAATTTGCAAGAACAGCTCACAGAACCCAGGAAAACAGTTTATTTATTATTACTCGTTTTTATGAAGAATACAACTCCAGAACAGCCAAATGGAAGAGGTGACTGGGGGCAAGGTATGGGGGCTGGGGTGGGTGGTTGAAGTGTCCACGTTCTCTGGGCACTGCCGTGCTCCTAAACACCTTGATATGCTCACAAACCCCAAGCTTTGGGATTGTTTATGGAAGCTTCATTACATCATTGGCCATTGGTGATTAACTCAATCTAGCCCCTCTCCCCATCCCAGAGGCCAGGAGAAGGGGCTAAAACTTTCAACCCTCTGATTTTGTCCTTTTACTGACCAGTCCTTATCTGAAGCTGTTTAGGACCCCGCTTCCCACCAGTCATCTCATTAGCATACCAAAGGCAATCTAAACTGCAAGGGTTTAGGAGCTGTGTGCCAGGAACCAGGGACAAAGACCACTTTAAAAAAAAATTTTTTTTTTTTAATCCTCACCAGAGAACATTTTTCCTTTTTTTTTTTTTTCTGTTTATATAGAGTGGGAGGGAGAGAGAGGAAGAGAGAGAGAAACATCAACACATCAAGCGGTTGCCACCCGCACGATCCATCCAGGGCCGGGGACAAACTGCAGCCCAGGTACGTGCCCTTAGGGGGAACCGAGCCCGGGTCTCTCTGGACCATAGGCCGACGCTCTAACCGCTCTAACAGCTCTAACCGCTGAGCCAAATTAGCCAGGGCCTACTTCTTTTTTTTTTTTAATCCTCACCTGAGGATACGTTTCCACTGATTTTTAGATAGAGTGGCAGGGAGGGAGAGAGAGAGAGAAACATCTATGCGAGAGAGACACATCGACTGGTTGCCTCCCACACAACCCCAACAGGGCTGGGGTTCGAACCGCAGCCAAAGTATGTGCCCTTGACCAGAATCGAACCCGAGACTCTTTGGTTCGAAGGCTGACGCTGTACCCACTGAGCCAAACCAGCCAGGGCAATGACCACTTATTTTTTTATGTCACACACAAAAGTTACTTAAATTATATGTATATACTGTTAAAAAATAAAATTCAACCCAGTAAATTTGAAGATCTAATTTGCTTTTTCAAGTGATTCATGACTTGAACAGCATGCCATCCAGCAAGTAGGGTACTCAGGGAAGATTTTTATAGGAAGAAGGGTGGGGCAGGGGAACTAGCAAAGGAAAAACAGGATTTTTAGATCAGGACATCATCCTTTTTGGGGGGAAACAGAAGGCAAATTGTCTCTTCTTCCTTTGGGGGTTGGAGAGGGCCCTTGTGATAGATGATCTCATTGATGTTGACCACAAAATTCCAGTCCTGTTGATAAAGGTTACATTTCTGGTGAAGGTCAAAACTGCAGTTAGGTCAGGTATTAAGTCTAGGTTTGGTATCACGGGCTTTAGCACAAGTGATGCCATTTGGGGCCTGTGGTTTTCTCTAACAATTCACACACTACTGTCCTCACATACGATGTATATTAATATACAGGTAGAAGTTTGAAAGAGATGAGCTGAGCCCTGGCCAGCGTGGCTCAGTTGGTTGAGCGTCATCCTGTGCACCAAAAGGTTCAATTCCTGGTCAGGGCACTTGTCCAGGCTTCAGGCCCCATCCCCGATATGTACGGGAGGCAGCTGATGGATGTTTCTCCCGTCCTGTCTAAAAATAAAAACATTTTTTACAAAAGAGATGAGCTGAAATTTAAATAATAGATTATTTATTGAGAGTACAAAAATTTGCTCTTACCAAAGTAAATTATTACTAATATTTTAAGGAGGGTAACGTGATCAAATATATATCATTTAAAAAATCTTGGTAACACGGTGATTCAGCAATTCATACTCTGCATCTGCGTCCAGCTCACCTTTTCCCTATGGGGACTATGTCTTGTTTTGTTAATTCCTTTTCCCTGATGTTTAAAAAAAAGGGGGGGGCCTTCTCACCCTGGCCGGTTTGGCTCAGCGGTTAGAGCATCAGCCCGCAGACCAGAGTCCTGGGTTCGGTTCCCGCTAAGGGCATGTACCTCGGTTGCAGTTTGTCCCCAGCCCTGGTTGGGGTCGTGTGGGTGGCGACCACTCGATGTGTCTCTCTCATATTGATGTGTCTCTGTCTCTCTTTCCCCCTCTCTCCCTCCCGCTCTATCTAAAGATAAATGAAAAAAAAAAAAAAAAGAGAGCCCTCTCCTACACAATTTATTTGCCTGCCAGGAGGCTTTAGGGATCTGAATGCATTTGAACAGTGAGGTGTAAGTCCTAGGTATAACGTCATGCACCGCATGTTTCAGTCAATGACGGACTACATGTATGACATGTTACCATAAGATTATAATGGAACTGAACAATTCCTATTGCCTAGTCACGTGTAGCCTAAAACATTCCTCACGTGTTTGTGGTGATGCTGGCGTAAAGAAGCCTACAGTGCTGCCAGTTCTATACAAATGTGTGGCGCATACAACTGTGAATGGTACATAATCCTTGATAATAATATGCGACTGTTCCTGGTTAATGTATTTACTGTTACCATTATTTTATTTTTTAAATCCTCACCCAAGGACATTTTTGCATTTATCTTCAGATAGAGCAGGAGGGAAAGAAGGAGGGAGAGAGAGAGAGAAACATCGATGTGAGAGAGACACATTGACTGGCTGCCACCCACGCGACCCGAACCGGGGCCAGGGACAAACTGCAACTGAGGTACGTGCCCTTAACGGGAACCAAACCCGGGACTCTCTGATCTGCAGGCCGATGCTCTAACCGCTGAGCCAAACCGGCCAGGGCTGTTTACCATGATTTTAGAGTGCACTTTTCCTACTTATAAAGTTTGCTGTGAAACAGTATGTTGTTATGTTGGCAGCAGCCTTGAACCTCTCGTGTTCACCACATCTCTTAATTGCATCATTTTCTCTTGTGCTTGATTTAATCTCGTTTTATTAATTTAGTGAACCCTAAGTGTACAGTGTCTGTGAGTCTACAGTAGTGCAATGTTCCAGATTCACACTCACTCACCTCTCACTCCCTGGCTCGCCCAGAGCAACCTCCAGTCCTGTAGCTCCATTCACGCTAAGTGCCCCGTACACATTTACCGTTTTATATCTTTTATACTGTATTTTAAAGTACCTTCTCTATCTTTATTTTTTTGTTATTTAAATTTTTTTTTACTTTATTGATTTTAGAGAGAGAGGAAGGGAGACGGAGAGAGAAACATCAATGAGAGAGAACATCGATTGGCCGCCTCCTGCATGCCCCCCACTGGGGTTTGGGCCCACAACCTGGGCATGTGTCCTGACCGGGAATCGAACCGGTGACCTCTTGGTGCATGGGTCAACACTCAACCACTGAGCCACACTGGCTGGACCCTTCTCTATCTTTAGAAACACAGATATTTACCATGTGTTGCCTACAGTACTCAGTACAGTAATAGGCTGTGCTGGTTTGTAGCCTAGGAGCAATAGGCTGGACCATACTAGGCATGTAGTAGGCTAGACCACCTAGGTGTGCAAGAGCAAGCACTCTGTGAAGTTCATACGATGAAACTGCCAAACTACCCATTTCTCAGAATGTGTCCCTGTTATTCAGCGGTGCATCACTTTCTCACTGAAAATACAAAATGGTTTTTGTTTGAATGTGTATTATGATAATTTAGGGGGAAATACATGCACACATTATTCAAACTGTACCTAAGGCGGGGGTTTTACAATGGCAGTTCATGGATAGAATTCAGATGTCTAAATGTAGGCAACAAACTGCGGAAGTATCAGAGGTACCTGTGACTTTGTCATCAATAGACATCACTCAGATTTCATAGTTATTGCAGCTATCTCAAAATACCTCCGGGAGTCATAACTACACATCATGGTCGTTTTTAGACCTACCACTGGACATTACTGAATATATTAATGAAGATACACACACACACACACACACACACACACACACACACACACAGTTTTTAAACTTTTTATTATTTCAGTATAATTGGTGTCATTTGTAATCTTAAGTATTTTACTTTATTTAAAATCATTCTGAGAAGGGAACCCTATGGAAGGGCAAACTGCCAAAGGGCTCCCTGGCACAAAACACATTAAGACCCATGATTTGAATAGACACCTCTCCAAACAGGACATACAAATGGCCAAAAGACATATGAAGAAATGCTCAACATCACTAATCATCAGAAAGATGCAAATTAAAACAACAATGAGGTACCACCTCACACCTGTCAGAATGGCCGCCATCAACAAATCATCAAACAACAAGTGCTGGTGAGGGTGTGGAGAAAAGGGGACTCTAGGACACTGCTGGTGGGAATGCAGACTGGGGCAGCCGCTATGGAAAACACTATGGTGTTACCTCAAAAAATTAAAAATTGAACTGCCATTTGACCCAGTGATCCCACTTCTAGGAATATACCCTAAGAAGCCTGAAACACCAATCAGAAAGAATATATGTACCCCCATGTTCATAGCAGCACTATTTACAATAGCTAAGATCTGGAAGCAGCCCAAGTGTCCACCAGTAGACGAATGGATAAAAAAGCGGTGGTACATATACACAATGGAGTACTATGCAGCGGTAAGAAAGAAAGATCTCTTATCCTTTGAGACGACATGGAGGGACCTGGAAAGTATTATCCTAAGTGAAAGAAGCCAAGCAGAAAAAGACAAATACCACATGATCTCACTTATATATGGAATATAATGAACATAACAGTCTGAGGAATACAGTAGACCCAGACACATGGAAGTAGGGCACAGACTGACATCCCTCAGAAGAGGGGGTGGGGGGTGGGGGGTGGGGAGAGATAAACCACAGAACTTATATGCATGTATGCATGACCAATGGACATGGACAACTAAGCCGGGGACAGGGTGGAGGGGGGGGTGGGGTGGGGGGTGCCAATGGGGTAAAAAGGTAAAATATCTGTAACAAAAAAATAAATAAAAATTCATAAAAAAAAAAAAAAAAAAAAAAGACCCATGATTAAGGACATGAGGTAAAAAGTCCCTCACCTGCCCTCTGCCAGTTCTGGATTGCCATGCCCAGGGACAGTCTGTGTGTGTATAAGCACAAGTATATAGGTTTCATCTTTTTACCCGAATGGTAGTATACTATATACACAGTTTGCACCTTAGTTTTTAATTTAACATAGTTGCGCAATACTCTATTGTGGATATACTATAATTTATCATCTTCTTTTGATGGACAGTTTGTTTCCAAATGACACTGTAATGAATATCCTTGTACCTTTTATACATGTGATTACACCCATAGGATAAATTCTAAGAAATGGAGTTGCTGGGTCAAAGGGTATAGTTATAATTTTGATAGGTACTGCCAAGTTGTTCTCCATAGAGGTTATAACAATATACATTCCCACCATTAATGAATGAATATGTTTGCCCATATCCTCACCAACAATGTTAAACATTTTGAACTTTGCCAGTCTCCTAGGTAAAAGGTGGGATCTCATCTTGGTTTTAATTTGCAACCATTTTACTATGAATGACTTTGTTTTCCACGAGGTTTACTCTTTAAGCACTAACTTAAAAAGATGCAGTTTCAAAGCAGAATCGAATGCATATGCCATGTGTATAAATCCTTAACTTCTTCAGAACCCTGGTTGCCAGTCAAAAGCTAACTTCCCGAAGGTTTGCCTGGCGTCAGGGCCATTCCTACCCTCCCTCCTCACAAGCCAGCTATAGCTGCTCTCGCCACGCCCCAGAAGAGTTTGCTTTTTCCAGCCCACCTTTCTAGCACTCCAACTTCCCTCTTTGTGGGCGACAGAAAAGCCTTTCGTCTGCTCAGTGGGAGAAAAGGAGGCATAACCCGTGGTGTGCACAGAACCGTCTCAAATGGGAAGCTAGGTCTGTAGGTGAAGTGGCATGATGTTGGCATGTCAAATGAGTGTCAAGAATCACATAGTTGGGGAAATCGGTGAAAAAGGTGAAGGGATTAAGAAGTACAAGTGATTGCTAGACTGACAAACCTCAAAGGGAAAGGGGTTGGGGGGTGGGAAGAAATAAACCAAAGAACTTATATGCATAACCAATGGACACAGACAATAGTGTGGGAAAAGGTGGGAGGGGGCGGGAGTGGGGAGGAGGGGGTCAATGGGGGAAAATGAGGAACATCTGTAATACATTCAACAATAAAGAGAAGTTAAAAAAAAAGAATCACATAGTTGTATTGGCAAAGTTTTATTTTTTAAGAAGTACAGGATTCATAATATCCTTTGTGGTAACATGAACTATACATTTGAAGATGAAGGAGTGTTTTATGCTGACCTTTCTCCCTTTAACCAACACTTGGTGAATGGCTGCGCAGGCAATACAAACTGATGGAAGAACTGAGTGCTTTTCCCCCCATAAACGTTTATTTAAAAAGAAAGCACTAGCCCTGGCCGGTTTGGCTCAGCGGTTGGAGCGTCAGCCTGCAGACCAGAGAGACCTGGGTTCAGTTCCCGCTAGGGGCACGTACCAAAAATAAATAAATAAAAAATAAAAAGAAAGCACTTAATGTTGAATGGCCATTATGTGCCACGTACTATGTTAAGACAACGGAGCTAATAGTAATTGTCCTGGCTGTTCAAAGTTGGCTAACTTATAAAACTATTGCCTACAACCTTATTTTATGGTTTTCATATGCTAATCTGTCTCTTTGATGCCCAGTTCAATGTGTGAATAGTATGAGCTGATACTTGGCTCCCCTAGAGATGGTTTGTAAATTAACTTATGGGATTTACTGAGAATCAGATACTTTAGTTCTGGGAGGAAAAGGAACAACAGTAAAAGGAGTCTGCTTGACTTATCTTTGAGAACCACCAACTGAAGACCTACTGCAGTGCACACTAGCCTTTACCCGCCTGATTTTTTCCTTTATTTTTATTGTGGATGCTATTACAGATGTCCCCATTTCCCCCCACTTTGCCCCCCTCCACCCAGCCCCTGGCCTCCTTCCCTCTGGCCCACACCACACTGTTGTCCGTGTCCAGGGGTTAAGCACGTATGTTTTGTGGCTAATCCCTTCACCTTCTTTCAGCCAGTCCCTGCTCCCCCGCCCCTCTGACAGTGATTTTGCATTTACAAACCCGTAACGACAGAGTTCATAAAATACAAGCATTACTTAACACCTTTTAAAGAGATAAACAGAATGTATAAAACAAATTCAGTGTTCCATACAATTTTATTTTCTGCCTTCGACCATAATAATATGATATCCAAATTTGGTCTTAACTGGAGGGTCTGTAAACACAGGCTTGTCCAGCCCACTTACAGGCAAAGCAAATGCTGCTTCTTGAAATGGTCCCACCATGGACCCTCTGGTCATCCAACCCAAGTCGCCCTGAAAAAACCCAAAAGATATGTGATGTCAAGCGGCCCTGAGGAGGGAACGGTTCTACCCGAGCTTGAATGCTGAGCTTTCCAGGTTTACTCATGTGGGCTGTGAAGGCCCAACGGCTGGAAGAGGCCCAACCCTGCACTGACCACGTGAGACTCAAGGGCTGCTGGGTATCTGTTAGCTGTGCAAGTTTGGGCACATCGAGGTTCAGACATAGGTGACCCATATTCAACTGTTCACAAGTTGGACACTTCTGTTTTTAAGATCTTTACACTAACACATGGCTAAAATTAATGGCAGAACACAGCAATACTCCCTGCTGCTGGGGACAGGTCGTTGGAAACGGTAAGAGCACCATACCCCTTGCCTGGCTTTATCTTCACTATATTGTGTGGCCACTTCATTGAATCGCATTCCAGACTTTAGCTTTTCCAAGGCTTCCATGATTTTTCCGTGTTTTTCACACAAAATGTGTCTGACCTACAAGGAAAAAGGATGTTCACGTAAACCTGGAGATGCAGATGATTCCTTTCCTCACAGTGCAGCAGTCAGGTCTGGGTTATCCTCACTAGGGAAAAACCACCCTGACTCGTGGCAATGCCAAATCCTGGAAGTCTGACCACAGACCCATTTTGCCTATCAAGGCAGTATCTCAGGACCCCAATTTCCATGGAAAACAGGCGCCTGGCTGTGGGAAGCTCCCGTCTTTTACCATGTACTCCAATGGTAACAGGAAGAGGAAACATGATAATGACTGAGATTTGGGGTCCTGGAGTCAAATCCCAACTCTGCTGTATGGGCTTAAGCATGTTTTCAAACCTCTAAGTGTGTTCCCCGTTTGTGCACTGACATAGTAACTGTACCTGTGTGTCCTCACAGGGTTGTGAGGACAGAGAGTAGTGCAGCTGCCCTGGCCGGTTTGGCTCAGCGGTTAGAGCGTCGGCCTGCGCTCCAGAGAGTAGTGCAGCTAGCATTCAACGAGGGCCATTATTTCCTCAAGGTGGGGGCGATATGGAAAAAACCCACTAGGACATACTTTTTAAAAAATTGATTTTAGAGAGAGGAAGGGAGAGAGACAGAGAAACATCAATGTGAGATACATGCCTCCCGCATGCCCCCTACCTGGGATCAAACCCACAACCTGGGCAAGTATCCTAACTGGGAATTGAACCAGCGACCTCTTGGTGCATGGGTCGATGCTCAACCACTGAGCCATACTGGCTAGGCTTTTTTTTTTTTTTAATTTTTTAAATTTATTGGTTGATTTTAGGGAGAGGGGAAGGGAGAGAGAGAGACAGAAATATCAGTGAGAGAAAACATTGATTGGCCGCCTCCTACATGCCCCCAATGGGAATTGGGCCCATCACCTGGGCATGTGCCCTGACCAGGAATTGAACCAGCGACTTCATGGTGCATGGGTCGATGCTCAACCATACTGGCTGGGCAGTTTTTTTTTTTTTTTTTTTTTTTTATCCTCACCTGAGGACATTTTTCCATATTTTTTTCAGATAGAGTGGGAGGGGGGGAGAGAAAGAAATATCGACATGAAAGGGACACATCGAGTGGTTGCCACCCACACGACCCAACCAGGTCTGGGGATAAATTGCAACCGAGGTACGTGCCCTTAGCTATGTGCCCTTAGCAGGAACCGTACCCGGGTCTCTCTGGATCGCAGGCTGATGTTCTAACCGCTGAGCCAAATCAGCCAGGGCTGGGCAGTTTGTTTTATTATTATTATTATTATTTTTTTTAATCCTCACCCGAGGACAGTTTTCCATTTTTCATTCAGATAGAGCAAGAGGCAGAGAAAGAGAGAAACATCGACGTGAAAGGGACACATCGAGTGGCTGCCACCCACACGACCAACCAGGGCCGGGGACAAACCGCAACTAAGGTACATGCCCTTAGCGGGAACCGAACCCAGGTCTCTCTGGACCGCAGGCTGACGCTCTAACTGCTGAGTCAAACCAGCCAGGGCGGGCAGTTTGTTTTTTAATACTCAGAACTTAGTACACTGGTTGGCACAGGGCAGATGTCACTAAATCCTTATTGAATGAATATCCTGACTGAAACATGGACAATGCCGTTATATAGCACCAATTGGTCCAGTTTTGTTTGCAGATTATATTTTCCCAGGGCAAACATCCCTCTGGGACGTGGGCAAGCCCTTCAGGTAATTATTTGTGATTGTCTTCCACCCCTACATTTCTGATAGGGCCCTGGCTTGGAACTCACCAGTTTTTATAAGATATTTTATCCTAAGAAATAATTCATTCACCTACTAGTATGATCTAACTTAATACATTTAAGACACAATACTAAAGTCTGAAGAAATTCTGGATGTCTGCCCTGGCCGGTTTGGCTCAGCGGTTAGAGCGTCGGCCTGCGGTCTGGAGAGACCCGGGTTTGGTTCCCGCTAAGGGCACATACCTTAGTTGCGGTTTGTCCCCGGCCCTGGTTGGTCGTGTGGGTGGCAGCCACTCGATGTGTCCCTTCACATCGATGTTTCTCTCTCTCTCTGTTCCTCTCTCTCCCTCCCACTGTACCTGAACAAAAAATGGAAAAATGTCCTCGGGTGAGGATAAAAAAAGAAAAAAAAAGAAATTCTGGATGTCTGAGAAAGCAGCTGAAAAATATAGAAAAGGAATTACTTTTCATAAGTGAGATTGGTCTGTTTTCCAATTTTGTGTTATCTTGATTTTATATCAGTGTTAGGCTAGTCTCTCAGAATGAATTAGGCAAACTGTCTTTTTCTTTTGCTTTTTAAAAAAAATTCACACCCAAGGATATTTTTCCATTAATTTTTCAGATAGAGTGGAAGGGAGGGAGAGAGAGAGAGAGAAACATCGATGTGAGAAAGACACATCGATTGGCTGCCTCCCACAAGACCCTGACCAGGGCCAGGGATCAAACCTGCAACCAAAGTACGTGCCCTTGACTGGGAATCAAACCTGTGAATCTTTGGTCCTCCGGCTGATGTTCTAACTGCTTAGCCAAACTGGCCAGGGCAACTGTCTTTTCCTTTTATGTGCACCAAAATAACACAGGTACATGTTATTTATTTTAACATGAAAAAAAAAAAGGAGCCAGTAACTCACCTTTACTGCATTGCCACCACCTTTGGGACCCTGAGACTTCTTGTCAGAACTGTCACTCCCAGACGCTGCTCCCCCTTTAGAGAAGAGATGACAGGTACTCATTTAAACTGCACCTTGATATTTACAGAAAGGTCCAACACAACAGGAGTTGCTACTTCTGTCACGGTACCAAGCTTCAAAAGGGAACTCTGCCAGACACTTTACTACAAGCTAAATGAATCTGTGACTCACCCCTCTTAAAACAGGAAATGTGTGCCCTACATAAACCCTTCGCTGAAAAACAGACCCACAGGCGAGTGTGCTAATGTGTGAATGAGAGTGCCAGAGCCTGGTTCAGATCCTCTTGACCTAGTTTGAAATCCTGCCTTCTCAGTGCAAACCTCTGGGCTCTTGTAAGACTGTTCTGTTTTTGTTAATCGTCACCTGAGGATATTTTTCCATTGATTTTTAGAGAGAGGGAAGGGAGGGAGACAGAGCGCGAGAAAAACATCAGTGTGAGAGAGACACACCAATCGGTTGCCTTCCACATGACCCCAACTGGCACTGGGGATCCAACCTGCAGGTACGTGCCCTTGACCAGAATCAAACCCACGTCCCTTCAGTCCAAGGGCTGATGCTCTAACCACTGAAGTAAACCGGCCAGGGTTCTTATAAGATTTTTATTTTTTTCTTGTAAGATTTTTAATAAGCATTGCAACTATATATTTGAGTACTCACAATTCCAATCTGTCAAATCTCCAAGAATATATTTTAAATAATGATCAAATTTCCCACCATCCACATTTGGCTACAAAGTACATTTATGTCCAAATTCCCAGAGTCTACCACATTGCCTATGGATAGCTTCCTAAGAAAAGTTATTGGTGCCCTGGCCGGTTTTGCTCAGCGGTTAGAGCATCCACCTGCGGTCCGGAGAGACCCGGGTTCGGTTCCCGCTAAGGGCAGTACCTCGGTTGCAGTTTGTCCCCGGCCCTGGTTGGTTGTGCGGGTGGCAGCCACTCGATGTGTCCCTTTCATGTTGATGTTTCTCTCTCTCTCTCTTCCTCTCTCTCTCCCTCCCACTCTGTCTGTACAAAAAATGGAAAAATGTCCTCGAGTGAGGATTAAAAAAAAAAAAAATTAAAAAAGAAAAGAAAAGTTATTGGTATTGAGATTAACAACCGCAAGCAGAAACTTACATTTTACTACAAGGTCAACTTCTGTGTCATTGGTGGCATACTTACTGTTAGAGACTGATGTCCCTAAGAACTACTGCTGGGTTAAATGTTCAGTTCAATAAACATTTCCTAAGTAAGGACTAAGTCCCAGGCACTGGGACTACAAAGATGAACAAGCCATGGTACCTCCCTTCAGGGAGCTCATTTGCTCTCAGATGTGTAAGCAGATTACTTCAGGAGAATGATCTATGTTCTATGGACAGGGCGCTGTGGAAGCACAGAGGGACATTTTAGCCAGTCAGGGAAGGTTTTCTGGATGTATAGGCACTGCCCACATGAAGAAAGAACGAGGGCGTGGGGACACTCCAGAGTGGAAGAACAGCATGGTATGTTGGAAACTATGGATAACGCCAAATCTGAGGTAGGAGTGCTATAAGATGAGCCCAGGGGAGGTGGCTGAGGGTTAGGGCATGAGGTCTGTGGGCCCCATTAAGGAACTTGGAATTTATCATAGAAGTAACAGGGAGGCGCTGAAAAGTTTTAATCAGGAGACTCCATCTTGCTCGTATCTCCAATATATAGCACAGTGCCTGAGACACAACAGTTCAAAAAACTGCAACTAAACCGAACATCCAAAATACTGTACTGACCACCAAATGCCTAAGCACATATTACTGCCAAAGGAGTTTTATGACATCAAACTCTTAAGTGGGTTTGCTGTATATTCACTGTTGAACAATGATGCCTCCCAGTTATCCTTTCTGCTCCCCAGTTGGATGCTGTCATCTTCAGGCTTCCTTTCCACTGTCACTCCTGCCATCATTTTAGACGACCTCACCATCTACACTCCAGAATCATCCAACAACCTGACCTCACACTTCTGAACCTCCTTCCCAAATGCGCATGTCTTCTACTACAGGCCACCTGCTTCCAGAGGCACAGGATTAAACTGTGCCACTCAGAACTAGTAGTTCAGTCTGTGGTTACAACTTCCAGTTATTTTAGCTTTCTCGGGCCTCACTGCCACACTCTGGCTCTTTGTCTTCACAGAAACCAACCCCACCTTCAGCCCCTTTATCCAGCTATGTTCCCCTGCACTATTAGACTTCTTCCCTTCCCAGTCTGGACCCCATACTCGATCATCTGAACTTGATCCCACCCTTAATTCCCCTGTGCTGCTATCCTTCTATTATCATTGTCCAACAAAACCTCAACCTCGGCTGAAGGCTACATCTCTTTTCAATCCTATATTGCGCCAGTTGCTCCGTACTAGGTAAATCATGACTGTGCAGAATGTGCCCTCTACAAATTCATGGCCTTCAGTCTTAGGCTCTCAGCCCTCAGAGCAATCCTTGTATGTTTCATTACCTCTCCCATCACCTTCTGGGACTATTCCAAACCTTTACCACTCTCGAGATGCCTACTCAGTCCCTGCCCATCAGTCTTAAAAATTACCCTTGCCTTCCAGTTTACTAAGAAATTGAGGCCATTAAGTATGACCTCCTACAGCCCTGGCCGGTTCGGCTCAGCGGATGGAGCATAGGGCTGCGGACCAGGGACTCCCGGGTTCGGTTCCCGCTAAGGGCACGTACCTCCCCCCCCAAGGTATGACCTCCTACAAGCTCCACCCCTTCCCCACCTCTGGACCCCAATTTTGACAACCACACCCATCCCCATCGCTTTCCTTGTGACCTCAAGCATCAGGTGTTCCTTCTCCTCTTCAAAGCCCAACTGCTCCAGTCCTGGACCTCATTTTACCCTAAAGCTAACTCCTCGGTACCTTTACCCCTCTAACTCCACTGGATCCTTCACGTCAGCCTCACTACCAAGTTTTCTGCAAACAAAACTTCCTCCTAGTCCTTTCTCCTCTGCTATCTGCTATCTAATTCCCACGCTTTTCAAATGAAAGCTTTTCCGAGAAGTCCACACCGATGGTTTATAATCACTTCCGGGTCAGTCACTGACCACCCGCTGCCCCTGTCCCGGACCCCGGAGGTCGCCGCTCAGCTCCCTCCTGTCGCTTCTCATCCGACCCCATTCTCCCGGGTTGCTCCGGCCGCTCTACCTTTCCCCCCTTTTCCAGAACCGCCTTTTCCTTTGGGAGGCATCTAGGAAACTTGACGTTGAACTCTCCACTGCGTCGGTGGCCGTGCAAAGCCCCTTCAGGCCCCAAGGGCCTGTCCCAAACAGATGCCTGAACCGGCATCGCCACTGAACGTTTCTGCTGTGGCTCTGGAAGCAGGCATATCTCGGGGCAGACCGAGTCCCTTGGCTCTCGGACCAATGGGGCTGAAGATGCCTGACCAATAAGGAGCTTGGGCCGGGGGGCGGGCCAAAGGGAGAGCGAGGCAGGAAACCCCGCCCCTGCGCTTCCTGTTCCTTTTTTCACACGCCCTCCTGTGCGCTTGCTCCCTGTTCCCCAGCTCCCCCCCACACCGCCCACACCCTCTCCGCGCGTGCGTAGTGGAAGCCGCGGCGGTCTGCGGTCCTTTGGCGCCGGCCCCAGCCAATCCCGCGTGGCCTCCAGACAAAGGGAGAGCAGGAGAAGCCTCGGCGGCTGCTGCCCCTCCTGCCCCCTCTTACACGCGAGTCCGTCCTCCCTTGCGGTCTGCAGGTCGCAATTTCATTTTGCTGCTGTAGCTGATTGGGTCAAAAGGTAGTTTCCAAAACAGGCTGTCACCCCTCTGCCTCTTGCAGAACTCTGTCATGGAGGAGTGGAAGCAGTCTAAATGTCCCTCGGTAGGATATTGCTTCACTAAGTAATGTTCCAACCACAAAAAAGGATATTTGCCATTTACAGTGCAGACATGGGAAATGGCCTTAGGGAGATTGTAGACCAAGCTGTAGAATACTCCTTTTTTTTAAAAAAAAAAGTACACACACACACACCACACACTTTTTAAAGTATATGTATGTATATATGTGTGTGTGTCTGTGTGTGTATATGTGTATATATACACACATAGTGTACTATATAATATATACATTAAAGGACAGGAAGACTTCCCAGCAAAATGTGACCAGTGGTGCTAGCATGGGTTGTTGTGTATGTGTGTGTATTTTCCTAAATTACTATAATGGTGCGGCATAATGTAGTAGTTAAAAGCATAGATTCTTGCTTCAAATCCCTGCTCCACCATCTGGCTACTAGCTCTGTGACCTCGAAGTTACCTCACCTTTCTGGCTCAGTTTCATCCTCTGTAAAATGGAGTTCATATTAATAATACCTACTTAGAGAATTAGCTTAAGAGTACTAGTTTAAGATAAATGAGTTTTGAATTTGTGTCCCCAGACTTTATCCCCTTTCCCACAACCCCCTTCCCCTAATTTATACACAAGGTCAGGGCTTTTCCTCCACTCCACAAGATAGCTGTACCAGCTCCCGCTGCCAGCCAGAACCTATAGGTGGTGCAGCTCAGAGATTAGCTTTTGGAGACAGCCTTGTTGGACTCAGGATGCTTTGTGCTCAGACCCACGGATCAGGTATTTCTGAGACTATGCCCACCTCCAACTCATACATAAAAAGCAGCCTTCTCATGCTGTGCTGCTGTGGTTTCTGGACATGGCACATCTTGGGCACACCTTGTTTCAGATTAGGAGTGATCAACTGTGGGGAGCACACCCAGTGTAGAAGGGATCAGTATTCCCCTCCTGAGAAGGATCCCGCAGGCCCTGTGTACTGACTTGCCAAGTCCAGTTGGGAGGTGTGGGGTGGACTTTGACAATGACAGTGTGGCCTCACATTCATCTGCTCACCCCCAGCCAGAAGGCCCAGGAGGCACCTTTATTTCATAGGGAACAGCCTTTCCTGCCACCTTGGCATTCTTGGAGTGGGAACGAAGCAGGGTTCAGATCCCCGTGAAGAGCCAGTGTTCAATGGCTACTGTGCTTGGCAAATGCCTAGTGCATGGGACATTGTGAGAACTGCATTCCCGCAGATGCTACAATAAGCAAGCCTATGCAAGTGGCTGAATTCGCCCAAAGCAGTGCCTAAAGGTCCTTAACTAAAGGAGAAAGGGATAGACAGAAGTCTGCTGGGGGCTTCAGGGTTAAAGGCACTTCAAAGACAGATACAAAATCATGTTCCATCTCAACTATGTAGCATGCGTCATAAAAAGGTGGGGAGGGGAATATGATAAAATCTTAAGTGTTAGTTCTGGAATATGAGTCTACAGTTATTTTTCAATTTTTTCTGTTTATATTATGTTTATATCAATTGGCATGTTTTTTTTTCCTTCCCCAAGAAAAAGGGCAATAAATGCTATATGTAAAAAAAAAATACAAAAAAGCTAGCTTCTATACAGGGTTAAGTCTGAACCAATCTGGAGGCCGACTGTGGAGGAGTCTGTGGAGCCGAGTGACGAATGAACAGAACAGGCAGGGGGGCAGAGAGGAGAAAACTTCAGCCTTGAAACCATGGTAACGACTGCAGGAGTGTGCACGAGTCAGAGCCAGGAATGGCTGCCAGTTGTATTTTCTATTAATTATCTCCTCAGACCGATTCTTCCATGCATTTCTTGGACAAGGAAAAGCAGGAAGGGGAGCTGGCAGCCCTCTTCCCAGGACAGAGGTTCAAAAACCTTGACCCAGACTCACTGTCCTGCCCACTCTGCTCCACAACCAAAAGGCTGCAGTTTCTCTACCATTGGAGATCCCAGCAGAGCTTATTCTGAAAGAGGAGCTTGAGGCAAGAAAACAGAGATCTAGTTGATGCCATTCAGAGGTGGTCAACGCATGTGGAGCTCTGGGCCCCAGACTCTGGGGACCACGGTAGAAAAAGGTCACCTTTGGAAATCGAAACCAGGAAAAATCAGTACACAGTAGATGAAGATCAGCCCTCCCTGCAAAAGTAAACACCCATTATGGCAAATGGATGCGGGTATATTGCTGATGGGGTAGATGTTGTCTCCTGAGCTATCAGTGGCTGAAGAACTTTCTGTCCCTCTTCATGCTGTTGTAACATGCCTGGCATGAGATAATAAAGGTTTGAACAACTAGTTTTAAGAAAGAGCTTCAGAGAAGATTCTATCTATGTTTATACAGCGTTCTCTAAGCAAAAGAGCTACAGTTTCTGGAGGGCACTAATATTCCAGTATCTAGTGAGGCGGGTTTTGTCAAAGGCAGTGTTCATTTGAGACAATGGAAAACAACCAACTCCAAAGGCATCTGTAGCATGAGCCTGGAGTTTTCCCTTCATGAGCGTTGTAGTTTTCACTAGTTTTATTGCACAGAATCACCACTGCCATTTTGGAGCTGAAAACAAGCTCAGAGAAGTCAAGAAATGTCTTTAAGGTTTCACATCCTAGAACTGTGGCTGGGTTGATCTCTGGACTCAGGTCTGTGTGACTCCCAAGCTGGTACCCTCTGCATGATGATGTGCTTTGCCATCTCCTAAATGAAATCCAAGAACACCCAGTTCCCTTTGTTCTGAGTGAATGTTCTCCAAGTAAGCTTCCCAGGGACCTTAAGCCTCACAAGGGGACACTCTGCTCAAGAGATGCCAAGGCCAAATTATGCCGCCACCATGGGACAGAAATAAATGCTCCTCTGGTTTATGCATCAGTGTGTTGGTTCTGAGTAATCTGGAAGGTGATCACCTCTGCCTCCTGTGCCAGACCTCCCAAGCTCAGAAGCACTAAGGCAAGGAGAAGGAACATGGAGTGGGTGGGGGATGGAGGGCACAGCATTGTTACCAAGGCAGAAGGGGACATGGGAAAGAGGTCTTCTGCGTCCTCACCTTCAGAAACTGATCTCCATGTCCCATGGATTCTGCCTCCTAAACAACTCTTCTCCCCTCCCTGCCCCTCGTCATTTTACAGTGAACAGCGAACAGTTTACTAGGATTCACCAAACATCTCTTGTGCTCATTCTCCATCCTCTTCTTCGCTGCCACAACCTGGAACAGTGTTTTGGAACAGTGGAACTGCCTCCACATTGGTCTCTCAGTCATCCTTACCACCTCCCAAGCTACCTTCCCCAGTGTCTGACAGAGAGCTCTCAGAAACACAGATCTGACACTTACTTCCCCAATTAAGACCTTTCAGTGGCTACCTAATGTTGAGAGACTCCTTTGCCTGGAGGTCCTAGGGCTATTCCGCTGACATCTGCAGGCTCATCTCTTGCTAGTCCCCAGTGGGCTCCAATCATGTCCAGTTACCGTTTACAGGCCCTCAAATGTGTAGTGTTCCCTTCAGACTTCATGCCTTTGCACATGCTGTTCTATCTGAAATGCTCTCTATCCCACTTTTAAAAATATGTTTTTATTGACTTTTTAGAGAGAGAGACAGAGAGGAATGAAGAGAGATAGAAACATCTATGTGAAAGGGAAACTGATCGGCTGCTTCCTGCACACCCCCTACTGGGGATCAAGCCTGCAACCCGGGCATGTGCTCTGATGGGGAATCGAACCGGGACCTCTCAGGCCATGGGGCTTCGCTCAGTCCACTGAGCCACACTGGCCGGGCTCTTACCCCCTTTTTGGTTTAGGTAACTCTTACTTTTCAAGACTAAGCTCAGGTGCTACTTCCTCCTGGAAGCCTTCCCTGACCCTCTCTTCTGCATTCTCTCCGGCTCGGCTAGGTATTCCTCTGCACTCCCAAAGCACCCTAGGCTTATCTCTAACATTTGTATGATTTTGAGTAGTAACCTGTGCCTCAGATGCACCACAGTTTGTTTAACTCATTGAAAAACATTTGAATTGTTTTCAGTTTTGGACTATGACAAATAAAGTGGCTGTAAACATTGTGTACAGGTTTTTGTGTGAATACAAGTTTTTATTTCTCTAGGATTATTTCCAAGAATGTAATTGTATAGTAAATTACATGTTTAATTTTGTAAGAAAATGCCATACTCTTCCAGAGTGCCTGTACCATTTCACATTCCAACCAGCAATGGAGGGGTGATCCAGTTTCTCCATCTAATCAACAGCGTTTTGTGTCATGACGTTTTATTTTCAGCCGTTTAGATAGATGTGTACTGATATGTCATTGTGATTTTTAATTTGCATTTCTCTAATGGCTAATGATGTTGAACATCTTTTCATGTGTTAATTTGTTCTCTGTATATCCTCTTCAGTGAAATAAATGTCATATCTTTTGCCCAGTTTCTGATTGGATTTTTTTAACTGTTGACTTTCAAAAGCTCCTTATATATTCCAGCTATAAATACTTTGTCAGATACATGGTTTGCAAATATTTTTTCCCTGTCCCTAAGCTTGTCTTTTCATCCTCTTTTTTTTTGCAAAAAAAAAAAAGAGGTTTTTTTTTTTTTTGCAAAGCAAAAGCCCTTAATTTTTTTAAATGGATCATGCTTATGGTGACATAGCTAAGAACATTTTTTTTTTTTTATCTTCACCTGAGGATATTTTTCTGTTTATCATCAGATAGAGAGGGAGGGAGAGAAACATTGACTGGTTGCCTCCCACATGACCCGACCACAGCCGGAGATGAACTGCAACTGAGGTATGTACCCTTGACTGGAATTGAACCCGAGACTCATTGGTCCATGGGCCCATGCTCTAACCACTGAGAAAACCGGCCAGGGCAATAAGTAAGAAATTTTAAAGTCCTATATTGCAAAGATTTTATCCTAAAAGTTTTATGTTTTATCCTTAAATTTGTAATCCATTTGAGTTAGTTTTTGCATAAGGTGTGAGGTTTAGATGGAAGGTCATTTTTTTTTTTTTTGCCTATAAAATTCCAATTGCTCCAACATCATTTGTTGAAAGCTATCCTTCATTAAGTTGCTTTTCCACTTTTGTTAAAAGTCAGTTGGCTGTACTTGTGTGGGTCTGTTTTGGATTCGATGTTCTGTTCCATTGATCTGTGTGTCTATCTCTCTACCAATATCACACAATGTCATATGGTCTTGATTATTATAACTACATACTAAGTTTTAAAATTGGGTACAGTGATTCTTTTTCCACTTAAAAAAATGTTTTAGCTATTCTAGTTCTTTTTACCTTCCTATACACATTTGAGAATAATCTTGTCTGTATCTACAAAAAATGTTGCTGAAATTTTATAGGAATGGTGTTAAACCTATAAAACATTTTGAGGAGAATTGATATCATTACTTTGTTGACTCCTCCAATTCACGAACATAGTATGTCTCCCCATGTGGTTAGATCTTTGATTTCTTTCATTTGTGTTTTGTAGTTTCAGCATACAAGTCCTGTACATCTTTTTTTTTTTTTTTGATTTATACCTGTGTATTTTATTTGAGTGATTGTGGGTGATATTGTAGTTTTAATTTTGGTTTTCACATGTTCATTGCTAATATTTAGAAATAAAATTGAGTTTTGTGTGTTGATATTTTACCCTGAAACCTCACTGATCTCATTTATTAATTCTAGGAGGTTGTTTATTTTGTGTGTAGATTTCTTGTGATAGTCTATATAAATCATCATGTCATCTCCAAATAGAAATAATTTTGTTTATTTATTTCCAATATGTATGGCTTTTATATCATTTCCTTGTCTTGTCACAGTGGCTAGGACTTCCAGTACTATGTTGAATAAGAACGGTGAGAATAAATATCCCTGTCTTGAGGAGGAAAACATTCAGTCTTTCAGCATTAAGTATGATGTTAGTTGTAGCGTTTCTGTAGATATTCTTTATGAACTTGAGGAAGTTTCCCTCTCTTTGTAGATTTCTTTTAAAAATGTTTTTATTGATTTTTTTTTTTTTTTTAGAGAGAGAGAGGGGGAGAGAGAAGCACCGATGTGAGAGCAGAACAATCTATCTGCTGCCTCCTGCACACCCCCTACGGACGATGGAGCCCACGACCTGGGCTTGTACCCTGACCAGGAATTGAACCAGCACCCTTTCAGTGCACAGGATAATGCCCAACCAACAGAGCCACACCAGTCAGGGATATTCCTAAATTTGTGAAGGATTTAAAAAATATAAATGAGTATTGATTGGTGCAGCCACTGTGCAAAGCAGTATGGAGTTACCTCAAAAAAATGAAAAATGGAACTGCCTTATCACCCAGCAATTCCACTCCTGGGAATTTATCTGAAGAAACCCAAAACACTAATTCAAAAGAATATATGTACCCCTGTGATCACTGCAGCGTTATTTACAATAGCCAAGATTTGGAAGCAGCCCAAGTGCCCATCAGTAGATGAGTGGATAAAAAGCTGTGGTACATTTACACAATACTACTCGGCCGTGAAAAAGGACAATTTTGTGCTTTGTGACAGCATGGATGGATCTGGAGAGTGGCATGCTAAGTGAAATAAGCCAGTCAGAGAAAGACAAATACCACATGATTTCATTCATATTTGGAATTTAATGAACAAATTGAACCACCAAGCAAAATAGAGACAGACTCATAGATAGAGAGCAGGCTGACCGACTTGGGATGGGGAGTGTTGGGGGGAATGGAGAGATGGAGCAAAAGAAAGAGAGTTCATGGAAATGGACAACAGTGCAGTGATTGTTGGAGAGAAGGGGTTGGGTGGATGTGAAAGAGGGCACAGAGGGGATAAATGGTGATAAAAAAATAAATTTAATTGACTTACAACAATATAAAAAGTGGTATATGATGTACCTGTATATGTTAAGTTTATAGTGAGTCTAGTGTGGGTGGCACTGGAGTCCAACTGTCTGAGGATGAATCCCAGTTTCGTCACCTAACATTGCAGGCAAGTTTCATTTCTGGGCCTTATCTGTAAAACAGGGTAATACTAGTATCTTCCCTGTAGGGCACTTGTGGGGATTAAAAGGATTAATTTGAATAAAGCACTTACAACAATGCCTGACACATGGTATGCTTTCAACAAACATAAACAATTATTATGTATGCATGAGCCAGTATTTTTTTCTTTCTTGGGAAAATGTATCAACATAATAAAAGCTCTGTGAGCCCTGGCCCGGTTGGCTCAGCTGTAGAGCGTTGGCCTGTTGTCCAATGAGTCACGGGTTCAAAATGAGTCCTCAGTTGCAGTTCATCCCCGACCCTGGTCAGGTTGTGCAGGAGGCAACCAGTCGACGTGTCTCTCTCACATCAATGTTTCTCTCTCTCTCCCTTTTTTCCTCCCACTCTATCTGAAGATAAATAGAAAAATATCCTCGGGTGAGGATTAAAAATAAATAAAGGCTCTGTGAGATGAGTTGCTGGTGGATGACGTGTGTTTTACAGGGTAAGTTGCTTTCCTGTAGTAAAACCTATGACAACCTTTATGAGGTATTCAAAAACAAAGGGAAACAACAGTCTCATACACACAATACACAAATGTCCATAAAAGACAGTTTATGCAGGGACTCAGAGAGATCATCTCCGTGGCGGAAACTCCACTGTCACCTTTTATTCCAGATATTTTCCGCTGGGGCTTATTTATCCTAGTGAGACACATGACTAGGCTACTTGGGGGGCGGGGCTAGGGCCACAGCTGGAAGCTGAAAGTGTACACAAACAGGGATGAAAGTTCAGGAGCAGACCGAGTGAAAGAGGCTAGAAGGGGAGTAGATTTTGAGTACTGTGTACTGTGATCAATGTGAGAACAGAGGCACCATATGTTAATAATTTCTCTAGGCTGAAGATGATTCACTAAATATTTGCTAATGCAACTGATGGAATTAAGGTTAAACAGGTCAGGAATGGTGTCAAGGATTTCCAAACAAGTAGGAGAGACGAGGCAGAGTGGACTCCTGCAGGGTGCCTCGGATCAGTATCTCTGAATGCAGCACCGACAGACGGATGCATGGAATCGGCAAAGCACCATCAGAAAAAAATAGACACCAAAACACTGCAGACATTTTGGAAAAACTTTCTCTAATCATATTTCATTACTGACAAGTACTGTCAATTTTGTTTATTCCCTTGTGGTGGTTGTGTTGTGGTGGTATTCCCTATATATATGTTACTTTTTATTCATTAATTCATTCACCAAATGTTTACTGAGCACACATGCCAGACATGTTCTGTGCATGGTTGTACACGGTCGCCGTCATAATTTGCATGCCGTTTTGTAGCCTGCCTTTCCACTAACTGCAGCATGAACCAGCATTTCCCCAGAGTGTTTTTTTTTTCCCTGAGCACAAGCTGCCCTAAAACAAAAAAGGTTCTGTGATCAAGAAGGCTTGGAAAAACTGTACTTTTGAGCCCCTCTCTTGGCAGCTCACAACTCAATTTCCTTTCTTGGTCGCTCCTGCTGTACTGGATACCTAAGCAATGAATGGCCCCAGGGCTTGGCCTGAGCTCTCCTTTCTCCTCCTTTTTTTTTTTTTTTTGGGGGGGGGTATGTGCCCCTAGTGGGAACCGAACCTGGGACTGTCTGGTACGTAGGCTGATGCTCAACCGCTCAGCCAAACTGGACAGGGATCCTTTCTCCTCTTTTTACTTTTGCTGCCTAGGTGAACTCAAGGCTGTAACCGTTGATGTTCTAAGGACTCCCAAATTTCTCTCAAGCTCCGACCTCTGCCTGTATATCCAGCAGTCCACCTGTCATAACCACTTACATCTCCGACAGGTAATTGAGATTTAATATATATAAAGCGTAACCACTGAGTCCTCTGCCCTTCCAAACCTGCTCTTTTTCAAATCTTCACCATCCTAATAAATGGCGCCACCCTCCATGCAGCTGCTGAAACCCCAAACTGATGAGTCATTCTTTTAAAAAAGTGGTTTTTTTTCTTTATTGATTTTAGAGAGAGGAAGAGAGAGGGAGAGAGAGATAGAAACATCGATGAGAGAGAACATGGACTGGCTGCCTCCTGCATGCCCCCCACTGGGGATCAGGCCCACAACCTGGGCACGTGCCCTGACCGGGAATCTGACCGATGCTCAACCACTGAGCCACACCGGCCTGGCTGAGGAGTCGTTCTTGAGTCCTCCCTTTTGCTTGTCACCCACCTCCAACTCACCAGCCAGTCCACTCGGCTCAATATTCAAAATATTACCCAAATCCTTCCATTTCTGCCCGTCTCTGCATCATCACCCCAGCTCGAGCCCTGGGCTCTGCCTGGCTCCCAGCAGTGATCTCCTTATTGCTTCACTCCAATCTGCTCCCCACAGAGCAGCCAGACTCGTTTTCACAAAGTCAAATCATGTGCTGCCCCCGCCAGCCCCTCTGATGGCTTTCTTCTGCTCTTAGTACAGATCCTAAACTCCTTACCACGGTCCCTCTGCTTCCCTCACTAGCCTCCAGGTGTGCTGGGCTTCATTCTACTCCTTGAAAACCACAAACTCTCTCCCTCTGGATGTTTTTTTTTTTCTTCTAAATATCCTTTTTATTGATTTTATAGAGAGACAGGAAGGGAGAGAGAGACAGAAACATCGATGAGAGAGAACATCGATTGGCCACCTCCTGAATGCCTCCCACTGGGGATCGGGTCCACAAACCAGGTATGTGCCCTGACCAGGAATCAAACTGGTGACCTTTTAGTCCATGGGACGAGGCTCAGTCCACTGAGCCACACTGGTTGGGCTCCCTCTTGATCTTTTTTTTTTTTAAATCCTCACCCGAGGATATTTTTCCATTTTTATTCAGATAGAGTGGGAGAGAGAGAGAGAGAGAGAGAGAAACATCGATGTGAGAAGGACATATCAAGTGGTTGCTGTCCGCATGACCCCACCAGGGCTGGGGACGAATCACAACTGAGGCGTGTGGAATCGAACTCGCGACTCATTGGTCCATAGGCCGATGCTCTAACCACTGAGAAAACCGGCCAGGGCCCTCTTGATCTTTACATTTGCTGCCCCTCTGCCCAGAAGACTCCTTTCAGGCTCCTTCGGGTCTCAGCTCAAAAGCCCCCCCCCCCCCAGGAACGTTCTGTGCTCAGCCCATCTAGAGTAGTCCCCTTCTCAGTTCCCATTTACCACGTCAGCTTGTTGATTTCCTGTACAGCGCTCACTGCGACCTGAAGTCATTTGGGGTATTTATTTGTATTTTCCCTCTTCTGACTGGAATATAAGCTTCGGGAGGGCAGGGATCTTGTCTCTCTGATTCAGTGCTTTAATCCTCAACACTTGAGTGTCTGATATTCAGTGAATATTTGTCGAATGAATGAATGTGTAATAAAGGCTCTGAGAAGTCCAGTAGTAAAGAAATCTTTCAAATTGGGTATTTAAAACATCTATTAGTAGTGTCTTATGTTTTGGGGAAAATATTTTAAGAAATGCTAGCAGAAGTATTTTTTTTCCATGGTGCAGTGTAATGGAGTGAAAACAACAGAGGTTTTCTATCCAGACAGATACTCAAATCTTGGTTCCGCCCCTCACTAGCTGTGTGATCTTCAGCAAGTTACTTTGCTTCTCTGAGCTTCAGTGTCTTCATATGGAAATGGAAATAACAGTCAAACACTTCGGACATGGTTGCATTAAACTAGATAATGTAATACACTTATTATAATATATCAAATGTATGACATTATCATAATTATGATTTTTACTTGGTGGCACTTAAAAAAGTTTATTCATTGGCTTCCTTTTGGAAGGATACTTGATTCCCTTCTAGACTCATTTCCATACCCTTTCCTTCCTCTGTCTGATGTTCCTAGCATAGATTCCCAGAAGGATTACTGAGTAATATAGTGTAAGCATTTAAATTTTCTGATGCTTATTGCCAGATTTTATTTTAAAGAGATGGTATTTATTCATAACGTTAGCAGCCATGCTTCATTATTCTCTTCAGGCTGACATATTGCAGTTTCTCCCCCCCCTCTCATTTTTGCTACTATAATAGGAATAAAATGGCCATTCAGTTTTTAAATTTTTGTATGTCTCTGCTCATTAAGGAAGAACAAACATTCTCCCATATGTTTGCCTCCTAATAGTATTTCTTCTCATCTGTGCCTTCTCTCATTTTTCTCTTGTGCAAGTATATTCTTGTCATGGCTGTAAGGACACAGGCTGGTGGCTCTCAGCTGCGCTGTGATGTGTCCTGCAGGGCAGGGGCAGGTAAGGGTTAGTGCTGTTGTCCCCTCCTCTTTGGAGATATGGGTGCTTCTTCTCTCTTGGTTTGCCACTTGCCCTTTCTCCTGGACTCCTTTTCCCGAAGCCCTTCCTTTATATCTGATATAACTCAGAATTGTATCTTGGGTCTTTAATATACCAGACCCTGCCCTTGATAAGCCTTATGAGTTTGGTCACTGTGGGTTAGACCTTGAAAGCTGCCCCAACTCATGGTGCAAGGGCAGAAGGAGGCTCTGACCCTACCGGGGTGAACACTGGGCCCTGAACTACAGGGCCTCACAGAGGTACTGCTTGCATAAGGCTGACCTTTATCTTAAATCTTTACACCTGCTATTGTCTGAGAGTACCTCCGGCCTCTCTCCCTTCGCCATGTGAGCTTTCTACGTTGTTCCTAGCTCTGTTATGTCTTTTCGGAGGAGCATCCTGGTGGTGTCTGGGAACATGAGCTAGCACAGGGCCCAGGGAGACAAGGATGCTGGCTACAAGGCCTTAGAAGTCTGCGCCAGTTGGGAACAGAAAACAAATCTTCCTTTGGATGGGAGTTGACCCTTGACTATAGCTGTCACCAAGTGAATGGTGGGACCATACATACCCTTTTTGAGGAACAGAAGTGATCTGGGCCACATCTGGTCTGCGTTTTTTGCTCCCAGCCCCGGCTCACACTGGACTGCCCTGCTGGGTGGCTTTTTGAGCCAGAGAACAAAGGGGGAGCGCAGCACTAATCACAGTTGCTAAGGCAACCTCCTCCCCTCAGGATTCTGGTAACTGCTGCCCACTTCACCAGACCTTGCTTCATATGTGGCCCATTGTTGCCTCCATGAGCGGCTGAACTCCAATTCTCCAGATGAAGTCCTCGAACACGGATTACCTGCCTGTATGGCTGAGTCTCCTGGCTCAGTGCACCGCATTTCTGCAAGACACCGTGTCCCGCCTATCTGTTTTGGGCTCTCAGGGGTTTATGGGAATCAGATTCCATTTGTGTGGGCCCCATACTTGTGTGGTCAGTAAAACACGCTCACAAACTGGGCTTAGTGTCTGAATAAAGGCATCGCTGCTACTATGAAAACCAGAGGGTGAAACAGAAAACGATTTTAACAGAAGTTGTTTATTTTAAGAAGACACAAACAGCTCTAGCTATATAAAGAATACAATTCAATTGCTGGTAGCAAGCCAGTAAGAAATGCTTTTGTTTAAAAAAAAAGAAAGACTAGAAAAACCCTTTGTAATATCACCCCACAGAGGGCTCCCTTCCATTTGTGTTAGAATTCTAGAAAGACTGGGATTCCGATCTTTATTAGTTTCTGTTGCTTCTTGAAATCTATCCATGGACACATTATCATCACTGAGGGGATTGCCTTATTTCTGCCTTTCAGTTTAAGGATATTTGTCTGTAAATTCCACTCTCCTTTATTTTTCTTCAGTGCACTGTTGGCACTCAATAGCATTGGACCATAAGTGCTAACTTCACAAAAGTCCGTCTCTTGACTATGCATAGTAGGACTAGCCAATCCTCCTTCCTCATTTTGCTTTTGGCAAGTGTGGCACTTTTGCTGCCTTAGACTCCAAGACACAAGCCTGGTTCCCTTCCTAAGCCTGCAAATCCTAAACAAAAGGCAGAAAGAAATAGTTTCATGGGTGCTTTCAAATCAGGAAATCCTGCAAGTGACTCATGTCTCTGATTTTTTAAAATTTTGATTTCAGAAAGTGGGTAGATCCCTGGGCTCAAAGAACAGAAAGCAAGCTAAAGGTCTTAAGAAGCAATTTGCTTAGATAGGAAAACCTGCAGCCCGAAAGGTATGTCTGAGTGACTGAGTCCTTAATAATAAGTGAGAGTCATAGCTCTCTGAGTGTTGGCCTGTCCAGAACTGCCACAGAGCAGTTTCTTCCAATAGCTTCTTGGGAGAGGCCAGCACAAGCCAGTGGGAAAAAACGAGAAAAGGGACATGCCTCAGGAGCCCCCACAATCCCCTCTCCTTGGCCAGCCCCATCACACCTGAGCCTGGACCAAAGAAGTGCTGTGAGCACTGGACGGGGTGTGTGTGCATGTGTGTGAGATGCACATTAGGGAATGAGGCCCTCACAGTCCACATAGAAGAACCACACTTTCGTACACCAGCACACACCTTGTCACTCACGCGTATCTTCCCATGTTTGTATGAGCAAGTATGAAAATGTGACTCTGAGTAACAGAGTTAGAGATAGAGATGAAGCAGGATGGAGAGAGATGGGAAGAAGCTTTAAGGAATCCTTTCAGAGGTGCAGAAAACAGGAGGTGGTAGTGTGTTGAATGCCTGCTGCTTGTGATGCTGCCCAGAGCATCTGAAGAAATCCATCCCCAGGGGCCCAGGAGGCAGGAGGTTTGGGCAGGAAGAACTAGAGGGTACAGAATACCTTCTGCAACTCATCAACTTTATTGCTGGGGCTGTCTACAACAGGTCCAAATTACATGAGAAAATGGACATGTGGGCATTCTGGGTTTTAAAACCAGCCATGGAAACCGAGAGAGCTGGGGATTTCCCTAGGAAATCATAGAGTGCGCTGGACTCTTACAGCCTAGGCCACCAGACTCTCCAGAGACAGCCCTAAGCTCACGATGGCAGTGTGAGGCAGGGCAGGGCTGATGAACCACAGTCGGGGGATAATGATGGGGCAAAATAAATAAGAAATCTCAGAAATCCATTCTTCCCTGCCAGCTTAACTGAAACTCGAGGAAACAGAGGCACATTGGATAACTAGGATGGGAGGGCTGGAGAAAACAATGAGGGCTCCTACACTGAGGTACTCAGTGAGAATGAGATGATGGAGGGAGAGAGGCCATAAAGGACACCCTAGTGAAGAGTAATGGTCGGCATAGGCAGCTCCTCTCCACCCACCTCTGTGTAGACTTGGGAGCCGTATTACCCAGTACACAAGCCAGTGAGCACATTGGGGGGGGAGGGGGCACAGAAGACAGTCTGGACCAGGGCCCAGCAACTCTGACAAGTGGGCCAAGTCCAGACTGCGGCTTTGTATAGATCATGAGCTAATAATGCTATTTACATTTTTAAGGTGTAAAAACACCTTTTGAAAGGTCTAATAGCCCTGGCCGGTTTGGTTCAGTGGTTAGAGCATCGGCCTTCGGACCAGAGAGTCCCGGGTTTGGTTCCCACTAAGGGCACGTACCTTGATTGTAGTTTTGTCCCCGGCCCCGGTTGGGGTTGTGTGGGTGGCAACCAGTCAATGTGTCTCTCTCACATCGATGTTTCTCTCTCTCTCTCTTCCCCCTCTCTCCGTTCCACTCTATCTGAAGATAAATGCAAAAAAAAAAAAAAAAATGTCCTTGGGTGAGGATAAAAAAAGAAAGGTCCAATAAACAAGAAAAAGAAGAATTTGCTGCTGAGGCCATATGTGGCCCACAATGCTTAGAATAGTTACTATGAGGCCCTCTACAGAAAAAAAATGTGTCAACCCCTTGTCTGGATGATGGGGAAAATACCACCAACCTCTGAGCATTCCTGAAAAGGGCAACCAGAGGAGGTGTAGGAGAAAAAGTGGGACAATGGAAATGACTAGAAACACCACTGCCTATGACTGAGGCAGCCCTGAAGGGCCACTGCCTGCAACTCCACAGAATAGCTAAGGAGAGAATCACACTAATGAGCATTAGGTAAAGAATGTTCTGGAAAAGAGACTGCATGCAGAACTCTCTACTGATTAGTGAATTCTGTGATTGTTCGATAAGATGGAGATAGAGTTTGAGCCCAGGGATTGACAAAATATCAAGCTAGGAATAGTTTCTAGAACACAACGAAGTATCTCATGAGCATCTAACAGTCTGAAAATCTCATAAAGTTTAAGAAAGGAAGGATAAAGTAGATTTTAGGAAAGCCTATATCGGCTTGCCCTACTTTAAATAAACACCAATTACAAAAGTTCACACTAAAAAAAAAAAAGCAAAAAACCCAGAAAAATCTAGAGGCTTTTAGGGACACTGACAAGAGGATTCTTCATTTTTCTAAAGAAATCATCAAAAACAATTCCCTTACATAAGAAGCTTCTCTCCTAAAATATGGAATTTTATAAAAAAAATCATTTTAAAAACAACTTTTAAGGAGAACATCCATTGTACAAAGTAGAGCACATATACTGAATTCAGAAGGAAATGACTGTTTCTAAACTGAAAATCAGATCTGTCTTTGGATTCATGAACTAAAGAACTCTTGACCATTTTTTATTAAAGCATATATATTATTTCACTGAAATATCTAGGAAATTTATGTGTCATAAAAGTAGAAGCCAGCTGCGGGTCTTCTAGAAATGTAGTGCTTTAAATGAAAAACACTGGACCCCGAGGCAGGAGACCTGAGATTGAGGCCAGACCCTGCCACTGTGTGACCTTGTGTAAATTATTTAAACTTTCTGGGCCTCAGTTCCTCATCTGTAAAATGAGAAGTTGGTTCCTTTCAGCTCTAATATTCCATGACTACAGATAAATATAGAAATAAGATAAATACAACAATCTAGAAATAAGAAATCTTCCCCAAAGTAAGCTTTGGAGTCAGTAGAAAAATGTAGCAATGAAATATAATAAAAAGAATAAAATTTTAACTACTAGCCAGAGTAAATATATCTCATTTAAAAATTAATGAAAAGATTTGCAATTTACAATTGATCGGGAGAGACAAGAACAGACATATTGATATTTCTTCACCATCATACATACGGAGGAATACATGAGTTTGGGTGAATTGTACAATGAGCACAATGCTGTTTTTGCATGCCTAACATTTTATAAAATTGGACATTAAAAAACGCTCAACACTACGTAAAGAATAAATTTCTATAAAGCTTAGCATTAAAGAGAGGCTGAGAGGGGTTAACTGGTTGTTCCAGTTCATATTTTGTTTGAGAATTTGTTGATATAAAATTCTGCTATTTAGGTAAAATCTTAAAATCAAATATACTTCTGCCAGAGCCCTTCTAGAGAACAACCACCATAGTGAAGACAGGTATTTAAGGATTGGCAATACCAAACAAACATTAACACCTTTTCTTTTTCCTTATTTGTGAATTTAAAAGTATTTTAAATAAAAACACTAGATGTGCTGGTTAAGTTAAATCAAAGATTTTGCAGGTTGAGGAAGTAGTTGATTCAATCTGGTAAGTTCTTAACACCAAGCAACATCATATAGCTGACTAATATAACAATATATATCACGTGGCCAGAGACTGATCAGTGTAATGATAGCAGAAATGACGAGAAGGTTGAAATCATTTGGAGAATCGTGCCTATAGTGATTCAGGGGCTTGAAGAAGTAACATCACTGGATAGATGCATGCGCGCGTGCGTACACACACACACACACACACACACACACACACACACATTCCAGGGCTGCTACTGCTGGTGGTCCTGAGACCACGCTTTGAGAGCCACTGGTTTAAATTTGAGGCATTACTGAACAAAGTACATACCTATTTCACACAACCCATTACTTATGCAAATTGGTTTTTTGCTAAACATATTAAAAGCATCTCAAATGTGTGTCTATAACCATTTACTACTGTATTCCTCTATAAATCTGTTTCTGAGTATTCTAAAACTATTTAATGTCATTGTTTAAATAATTATAATTTTTGCTGCCCTTTGACAAATGCAGCTCTTTGTACCTCTTTCCCTCTCTTTTCTCCTTTTAAACCCCCAATCACTTACAGCTGAAGTATACCCAAAGGCTTTGCAGGGACTGGGTGCTGTGGTGTAGATCTGGACTGATTCTCACATGAAGCTGAAGTCATAGCACAAAACACAGATGGCAGGGAGCAGAGGCTTGTGTTCGGTAAAGTTGTACCTCCAATAAGTTTGATCATCACCACCAATACTGGATGACTGACATTGATCGGACAATATTGGACAGTCTCACTTTCACAAACAGGACATATCTTCACAAATTCTTTAAATCCTTTTCTTTTTACTCAAATGATAAATAGTATTAATTCCATTTGTGAAAAAATGTTAATGTACACCATGAATTATCTAGGCCTTTTCAGTGGCGTTTGGTAGCATTTCTGAGAGTCCTTTGATAAGAGCTGTATTGAACAGCACTGGGTATTAGGGCGGTTGAATCGACCACCAGTAATTTACTAGAATAATTCCAGGAGATTAAAATATTTTCAGTATTTTGGAGTTAGCTGTCAGGGAATTTGGCCTTTTGATGGTGAAAAAAAACAACAACAACAAGAAAACAAACACTTCTGCAACTAATTGATGCCTAAAATTCTACAGTAGAATTTCATTCCTTTGGCATAAGGCTTTTCCCCTGTTAAACTGCAAAAGACCTTCAAAAGAGGTAGCATTAAGCCTTATAACCTCAAAGTAAAGGAATTTATCCCTTTCCTGAGAGCATGCTTTTCTTAACTAGGATGAGAACAAAGTAGGAGGCACTCAGAAGAGTTGGTGCTGAGAAGCAAGGTCTAGGGAGAATGGAGCACAAAGAGGCGGATGATCCCAATGACAGACCTCCAACTCATTCACTATTTTGCTGACGGGCTATCCTGTCGGCATCCCTTACTAAAATAGGTACTAACTTGCCACGTGGAGCAGGTTACTTAGAAAGCAACCATGTTTTCTGATAATAATGAAGAGTCTTTGATGTATAAGCATACAAATGTTTCCAGTAGTGGAAAAACAGATGGTAATAAAAACACCTGGTGTAACAGCAGGTAGGGAGTTACCCCAAAGTCAGAAGAACCATACTTGTTCATAGGAAGGGGATAAACTGATAGTACATTATGGAGTGCATATCGCAGGGCCAGGACGAGGGTAAGGCACTTGCACAGCCCTGAGAGTGGGCGCCTCCTTAAGCTTTGCACTACAAGCGCCTCACTCACCTCACTCTAATCCTGGCCCTGGCAAATCATACTAAAGTGAAAGCTCATCATTATGTTACAGACTTGGTGAGAATGAAAGGCTGCACTGGTAGGAAAAGAGCGCTGACCACGAACTCGTCTTTTTAGGGAACAGTTTGTTTACGAGGAAGAGGGCAGGTGCATGAACAGATCTGCTCAGACTGACAGTTACAATGGACGTCTGGTAGAATCTCCTCTGTCTTGGCATATTCAAGCTGATGTCTCCAGCTCAACTGGTTGATTTGTGGTCATTAAGCTAACATGAATGAATCTTCTGCCTTGCTCTTGCCTCCTTAAAGGGTGAGCTGTCAGCTAGGGATGCGGTTCACAGGGGTTGTGGCTAAGGGACAAGTTGGGCCAGGTGGAAGTCCCACGAGGGAGACTGAGGCAGGCAAAGGAGAGGAGACACCAGCAAAATTTCCTGTTATACTGAGAATGACTTGCTCTCTGTCCTCAACATCTGAACCACAAATATATAATGAATACCCACCAAGTGCAATGTACTCTTGGCTGCCAACTAACCTCCTCTCCTGGGGATGACTTCCTGCACTCTTGACTGACCTGAAGTCAGACTAGCAGAGCCACCTGCTACTATTGGTTGGAGTCAGAGGAAACAAAGGGACAGAAACAACTTGAATTGGAAGCTGACCTCTTGGGGCCAACTTTATTTCACTTGCGCCTCTTCTGTATTCCGCCTTCAAAAATTGTTATTATTATTCACACTAGTAATAGTGGCAGTAGTAGGGTCCCTGAAAACCTTTCTGGAGGGGCTTCAGCCTCTCTTCTACAGTCTCAGCAGAGTAGTGCAGAGGCAGCAAATACTGTAGTTTGTGCCTAGGTGGGAGAGGGAGTTGGTGTTACGAAAATCAAGGGGAGGAGACAGGTTGGGTGTTAGGATTAGGAAAGATGTTCAGTGCTATGTTCATCAATGACTGGTAGAAGTAGTACAGTTTGGTTGTTGTTTGTTTGGAACTAGGTCCACCTGTTGTAAAACATTAAATGAGTATTTCCAGTTCTCAGTATTACCTCTGACCATACAATCTCTGCCCCAAATCCTCTTGTGCTAATTGGAATACCACTGGGGCATTTGAGGGCCACAGTGATGACACAGAAGATGCTCTAAAAATCCCAGGCATACAGAGTATTGTAGAGGAAAGTAAGACTCAAGGTAACTGACAAATATGAAGGTGCCTGGGCATTTAGCTTTGAATATTTTGTGGAAACCACCAGAGGTAGCAAGGTGCAGGGAGAGGCAAAACCCACTAGAAGTAGCAAACAAGAAGCTTCCAGAAAAATCAGCAGAAGTAGCAAGTTCTATACGATGTGAGTCTCACACTTGACTTTAGAGTTCAGCTATTCATAATGGTTCCTAAGAAGGCCCTGGCTGCCTTTTACCTTTGTGAGGCCAAAACACAAACTCTCCTTCATTTCTCTACAGAGCAAGATGTTTGCATCTTTGGAAATTCTCGGTCTGGGACAGACAAGTGTGGCACTCACATATACATCAAGGTCAGGAATGGATCTATTTTATTTCAAGTAAAACCCCTGAAATTTGGTCAGGTCCTTCGAACCGAATAGTTTGAATGCTTTCCAAAGCAGCTGGGATTTTGCTGTTTATTATTTTAAGTGGCTTCAATCTAAATCAGGGGGAAGCGCTGACTGCAAGAGAGTGGGTGGGTTTGTTCTGTACTCAGAAGTCTAGAATTCAGAACTGTACCAACCAAGAGCCTAGGCCCAGGGCTTCTGTGTGAGAGGCTTAAGTCTTCTCAGCACTCGGTGTGGTTTTTCAGCTACTCTATCCCCTGGAGTGTGGGCAGTTGTGCCAAGAGCTTGCTTCTCATTGGTGAGCAACATCACCTATCAAAATCAAGATCTGCTTGTCTTGGTGGCAGTTTCTGCATCCTTCAGGAGGTTGACCAATGGATCTGTTGGGTCAAGAGGGGTGAAGGAAGAACGGGTCGGGGAACCCTCTTTGTGAAACAGGCTGCTATTTCATTTGACTTCTTTTCCCTTCTTGGGATGGTGCACAATTACCCCTCCATTATTGGTCAGCCAGTTTTCTTTGTTCAATGCTTTGTCTGGTTTTTCCTCAAGCTCCCAGAAACCAGACATATGAAAATCAAATGAATCACTGCTCTGGCTTTCTTTAGAAAATGGAACTGAAAAGAACAGTTAGTGCCTATAAGCTTTGGGGTGGGGAAGGAGGGGTCACAATGATTGTTCTGGGGCTCCATCAGCATCCAATTTACCTAGTTCTTACCCTCTCTCCCCACATAGTTAACTAAAAGTTGGTCAAACAGCAGAATCTAAATGGCAAAAAGTAAGCCTTTTTTTTTAAATGTTATGGGCCATAGTAAGACTTCCTTTAAACAAAACAAACCAACCACAAACCACAATCTGAACTGAATGGTGGTAGGCAAGTTACACTTACTTTCTCTCCTCCTTGAGACTTTGATGATGCCGTTCGTTCAGCTAATTACTTCCTGTAATGAATGTTATATGCCAATGACATGAGAGTTCTTCGAATGCAGCATAAGCTGGGCACAGATCCTAGCTATCATTGTTGAAAGACACTAGAAGGATCTGAAGGCGTGTGTGCGAGTTACCTTGGATAGATCAGAGTGGACAAATGGATGCCTTGTTCGTTGGCTGAGCTTGGTTCATCCAAAGTAACCCGGTCCTGACCTTTTCTAGCTAAGGGGTGGGGGTGGGGGGTCTGTATGTTATTGAAATTTATCACCCTGATCACCGTGTAGACAATCAAACTGAAAAAGGCATGAAGTTCAGGACAGAGTAACATTCACATTTTGCACAAAAGCCATCCAATCAACTCATGCCGAAATAAGTGTACACCTGCAAACCTCTAGTGGGAGAGAGTTAAACTGTGGTTGAAGAGGCATCAGAGTCTTTCTGTTTCTTCATATAAGTCATCAAGGCCTCACCAGGAAAGTGAATAATCAGCAATGGCTCCCTATGTCCCCAGGTTTGACAGCCCTCAATCTGCTCTCACACTCTGCCCCTCAGTTACAGGAGCAAGGGATGGAGCAGCCGGTCATTGATGGCAAACATGGCACGTGTGCCCTTGCAGCTGAGAATTTCTTCTTAGTGCACACCACTGGCGGAAAATAAGGAGAAAATTTGTAGTCAGTAATGGCAAGATTTTAAGTATGACAACGTAAAATGTCTAAGCATGATTAAAGTGCCTGATGATTTTAGTTCTAAACAAAGTGGTCTCTCTCCTGTTGTCCAGAGTGTGAGTTAAAGTAAAAGAAATGTAGGCTCTTTTGCTATTTCCATGGTTTCTTTTTCAAATCTTTTCTCTTCTCCCTTTTCTCTCAAGTTTAGTAACTGAACCCTACTTGCTCAACCCAGGGCTTAGGTACTGGGGTTATCAGTGGTATCGTAGTCTTTTGAAAACTGTGCGATGATTCTCCGAGCCAGTGGGTTAGTGGTCTTCAGCAGTTCGGCTGCTGAGGGGCGGGACCTTGGAGTGGCCTTACTTCCCTTCTTCTGTAACAAGGCCTTGAAATAATCGTTTCTGCCAGCATCTAGGCTGGCACTACCGCTTGACCCTGCGGAGGCAGCTGACTCACTAACTGGAGAATCAGCTGTGTTTCTTATCGGTGAATGGGAGCTCGGTCTGCTACCTCCGGCAAAGGCCTCACCGGGCTCCTTCCAGCCAAGCAGCTTTCTTTTGGACCTAAATAAGAGAAAGTTTGCTTTGAGTGAATTCATGTGGTGGACATTTCTTAATGCTTCATATACCTTCATGAATGCCAGTGACATGATCTGGGAACTTCTACAGAGCAGCCTTGCAAACAGTCACACTCACCAGCTTTCTCTCTCCCCAGTAAGTCCTTGGGCTCCCTTATCTGGCCCCCTCTCCCTACACTCCTTTCAATGTCTGCAGCTGGAGTCATTGGCCTGTGCCTGCAGGCTCGGTCCTGTACAGGTTCTGGGACCCAAGAAGAATGTAAGGAGTCAAGGCTAGTAGCTCAGTGACTCAATGAAGACAGAAGACAGTCTGGGAACTAGTGCTCTAGCTCCAATCATTGGGTTCTTTCCAGTTTCCTCCTCACTGAGCCCCTGCTTTGTGCCCCTATCCAATAACTAGGTCCCCATCTGGTCCCCCTTTGCTTACGTTCCTGCTCTGATACTTGGCCTGGTGCCCCACTTCACTTCTTGATAAGATTTTTTGATACAAGGAATTCTGTGAAGGGTTAAATGTCTCTGACTGTAGACAAAGCTGTGAGAGAGCAGATGGAGCCACAATAGGCCGTGCGGTTGCTAGGAGACGAGGGGCCTCTCACTTGGCACCTGGTTCTCCCTTCCCCGCCCCTCCTCCACTTCACCCAAAGATGTCAGTGAATTGGTGATGTGAGGCTCTGGACTGCTTTCACATATGTTGGTATCTGGAATTAAGCCTCTAGTTTCAATCTAATGGCTGCTTAGAGGTGGCAGTTTGTCTTTTGGTATAAAAAAGGAAGGTGATTACAATAGAAATGAAGGAAATTCGTCCAGACCTGTGTATCACAGTAAATAAATCTTCAGTTGTGCGTGAAGCCACAAACACATCATCATCATCTTCTGCAATCCATTCAGCTGTTTTATCACTGATAACACTTTTTTCTTCAGTGCTTGGTTCCATAGTACTCCCTAGGTAGAAGAACCAGAGGAATTACTTTGACCACAAGAGTGAGGACAAAGCACATTCTCATCTGTATCTCATTTGATGTTCAAAGCAACTCCAGAAGAGCAGCAGGGCGGAGACTCTTAATGTCTCCATTTTGCAAAGGAACATGATGTTCAGAAAGTTATTCATTTGGCCAAGGTGGACTGCGTGCTGAAGGTCAGCCTGGGTCCCTGTTCTCTCATGCCTCTTCCATTAGAATGGGTTGCTTGAGCATCCTCTTATTTTAAATGTATCATTACTAAAGATCAAGGAGCTGGGAGCAACGAAAGCAATGACTCAACCAGCAGGTGGGAGTGGGACCTGTCTAAATCTCAGAGGAAGCCTGTGTAGTTTGAGGAAGAGTATTCTAAAATTACCCGTGGCTTTGATTTGTTTGCGTATTTTATTCACAATAATTTAATTTATGTTGAAAGTCCAAATCAGCTTAAGGAAGGCCAAAATATTTTGATGTTTGTTCTTAAGAGTTCAAAAAAGGATGAAAAACATGGATGAATCTGGAGGACATTATGCTCAGTGAAATAAGCCAGTCACAGAAGGGCAAATACTGCATGATTCCACTTATATGAGGTCCCTAGAATAGTCAAATTCAGAGACAGAAAGTAGAATGGTGGTTCCCAGGGCTGGGGAATGGGGTGATGGGGAGTTAGTGTTTAATGGGTACAGACTTCAGTTTTGCAAGATGAAAAGAGTTCTGGAGATGGACAGTGGTGATGGTTGCTCAACATTGTCAATATACTTAACACCACTGAACTGTACACTTAAAAATGGTTAAGGTGGTACATTTTATGTTATGTGTATTTTGCCACAAGAAAAACAGGAAGAGACAGGAAAAAAAAAAGAGGAGAAATGTTATCTAGCTTAGTCTTATTGTTCCAGAAAGAGCTAACCATCCAAGAAAGTGAGCTCCCTTTCCTCTTGAAATCTCTAAGAAAGCCTGCTGCTGCTAACATACTCCATTACTTCAGAAGCCTGCAAGCCCACCATGGCACTTGAACTCAGCTTTGGAGGGTTGAGTTCACCACCATTCTACTTTCTGTCTCTGAATTTGACTATTCTAGGGACCTCATATAAGTGGAATCATGCAGTATTTGCCCTTCTGTGACTGGCTTATTTCACTGAGCATAATGTCCTCCAGATTCAACTCGGAGGAGCATAATGTCCTCCGAGTCCCATGCATGGAACTAAATTCAGTGTGGTAGTGAAAAGTACTGTACAGTGAGGTACAGCAGGGGATGCATGCTTGACTAGGGCTACTGAGGTCCGAGGGTGCTAAGACCTAGTTCGATTTCATTACCTCAGCACCGGGGGTTCCAGGGTAGACTGGCTCAAACTGAGCTTTGGAGATCTGCCCCTGGGTCAGTTCCAATCCCAAGGGCAGTGAGGCCTATTTAGAACTCTCAAGAGGTGCCCCTGCTGACTTGGTCATTCCAGGGTCAGGATCATGGGGCACTGGCTTCTGTCTCTGGCACTCCATGCTCACCCTCATCTCCCCTGGGATTGAAAGGAAAAGCCAGCAGACAGTTTACTAACCTGGAGGGCTTGCCTCCGTTTCATCGTCAGCCGGTGGCATGGAAGTCGTCCTTGTACCAGGTGATTGCAGGTGGTCGCCAGTAGGGGGGCACTTGGCATCTTCCTCCAGGGTAATGATGGGGCTGACAGGCAGCCTTGGTTCAGCCACATAGGCCTCCATTTGAGCTGTGGGTGAGGTGAGAGGCAGGTACAACACACTGGGCTTTTTTGGTACAGGAGGTGGAATCTTGCCTTTCTTCTTCTCAGCTTGTTCCTGGCTCTGAAGGCTAATTCTTTCCGGCAGGGATCTCACCTTGGAGCCCTCCTCTTCTGTACTTCCCTGGAGAGGTTGCTGTGTTCCTGAGCAGAAAGCACCAGAGGAACTGGCAAAAGGTGTGAAAATAAGAGATGAGGGTGCTGTTGACTCTCCTGGGCTTCTGGCCTCAGGGAAGCTGGAGGACTTTGGCTTCCGCACCACCGTGTAGATGTCTGGAGGGAATGGTCTCATGTGTTGAATTGAGCTCTTAGGGGTCATAACCAATGTAGGCGAAGTTAGTGGGTACTCTTCAGGGACAGATGGTGGCTTGTGGATCAAGCTTGCAGGCCTTCGGGCCAGCAGGGGTTTCTCAGCTATGGGAGGTTTTATCTTTCTTTCTGGCAAGGTGAAGACTTCTCCTCCCGACTCCTCAGCATAGTCAGGGCTCTCAATGTCATCTTCTGGCTCAGACTTGCTGACTGACCTCAGCCGAACAGAACGGAGGTCAGACTGAGTAACCATGGGCATGATTGGCTGATTGGGACTAGTTTTCTGGACCAGCTTGGCCCCAAAATTTGTATCTGAGTGATGCCGGCTCACCTTGGTTTTGCTTCGGATGGAGATACTCATCCCAGACAGATCCAGGTAGGTCGAAGAGGTCAATGGTAGGTCAAATGATAGTCGTGACTTGGAAATTTTCTCCATTGGCGATGTTGGGGGTAGTGATGACTTCCTCTCGGGCACCACTGGACGCACCCGGACACTGCCACTTGGAGGGGGCAAGTGGCCCAGGGTCAAGGACATGGAGACAGTGGGTGTTGGTGTCTCTGACTGGCTGGAGTATCCACTAGAGGGTGACATCAATCCAGTGGGCCTTCCTGGAGAGGGTACCTCCCTGGCCTCTACCTCGATGGAGAGTTGGGAAGGCGTAGTAGCTCTGGAGGTGGAAGGGGAGACCAGAGACTCTGAGCTGCCCTGAACTTGGGTACACTCAATGACTGTGGTGCCAGTGGCAGTGCTGGAGCTGGACAATGACTGGTAGGTGTCACCAGACTTCCAGTCAGTAAGATACCAGTGGTGAGAGAATTGTGTACCCTCTGGATCTTTGAAGGTGGGCACAGCTGGGTGACCCTGGGATGAGTGATGTCCTTGGTGTTCCAAGGAGAGGCAAAGGCTCCTGGGCCTCTGGTCCTTGGGTAGTGCTGACCCACCTTCTGGCAAGGCAACTGGCTCATCTTTGACCAGTGAGACACTGCGCATTGGTGGGCAAGGCTTCTTTTTGGCCTTCTTCAGTGAGATACTCTTGGATCTCTGCCTTCTGTGCTGGGCCTCCTGTTGGGAACTAAGGGAGGCAATGTTGTCAGCACTGTTACTGCCCTCAGAACTGGTACTGGCATAAGGCAGGGCACAGGCTTCACTGGACTTCTGCTCCTCATCATAGTCCACATCGGTGGTGCCTGAGTCTGTGGGCACAGACAGTGACCGCTCCCGGAACCTGCTGGCCCCACCTGGGCCTGTCTCCAGCCTTGAGGTACCACCAGTCAGAAGTCCAATCTTGAAGGGTCGCTCTGATACTTGCCTTCGTTGCGTAGGGGGCTCAGAGTAGCCAGCTGACCCACTGCATCCTGCTGGGTTATCACGAGTGACAAAGAGTGTGGTAGCCTCCTTAGGAACCAGAGGTGGCAGTGTGTGCAGAGAGACCCATGAATTCCCAGAGGAAGGATTTTTTCCATTTTCATTGACTTGATTGCTCTGACCTGTGGCACTTGGAGTCATATAGGTAAAAGCATCTCCTTTCCAGGAAGCAGAGAATGTCGATTCTGTAGGGCCATTGCAAGAACTGGGGACGCTATACACCATTCCCATGCTTTCCATGCTAGGAGGCTTGGTGCCACCACGTGCCTGGGGAGGTTCTTCCGGATCTCTAGAAGGGTTTCTTAGTACCGGTGAGGGGAAACGAGCTTCCTGACCGACTGCAACTCTTCCATGAACACCTTCTGGAACGGAATGACTGGGCTTGATGTCTGAGCTGGTAGAGTGAGCTGCCCTGCCTGTGGGGCTGTTGCTGTGACCTGGAGGAGGGAAACACAGAATGTTAGTGGTATAGCCAGGGATCCCCTGGCAGCTCCCATGATGGCAGCACCAAATTTTTGCCAAGAAGCATTTGCCAACAACTTGGACAGAATTCCTTGGTTCTTCCTTTCCACAGATGAGAGTGTGGGGGAAATTGTGTCCTTGCCCATCACGACATGATGAGCCACAGGGTGCCCTTGAATTGTCCAGATGGTTGTCAAAGACTTTCCAGCTTTGATTGTTCCTTTTGGAGCGGAGGTGGCAGGTGGGACTACCTTGGGGTTTTTCCGGACTTTCACCCCAGGTTTATGAAGCCATCACAGACCTCAGCGTTCACCTCTCCTGAGATGACAGCAGAAGTTTCTGAACTGTAAACGACAGCACTGTGTGCCTCTCAGCTCCAGCAATGAGTTTTGAATATGCCACAGCTGGAAAGCCCACAGTCTGGTTGCATTTTTGGCACCTGTCACTTTTTAGCTTTGCAACATGTGACACTTAAGACAACCTACAGATGTGAGGCAACTGTTCAAATGTTCAAAAAAAATTTCTCATACACACAATTGTTACTATTCTATCATTATTACTACTACTTCTACTGTTATGATAATTTATAATAACAGTCATCATTTTTTAAACACATACTATGTAGCAGGCACACGGTAGGCAAATTTCATATAATAACTCTAATCCTCACAGCAACTCTACCAGGTTGGTATCATTATCCTCAATTCACAGATGAAGAAGCTGAGGCTCAGAAAGGTTATGTAACCTGGCCAAGGCCTCACAGTTAGTAAGTGGAGAGGCTAAGATTCACATCCATACCTCTCTGGCCTGTGCTCTTTGGATGGCATTTATTTAGCAGCATAATGGTTCTGCTAAGATGATGCTTTTAGTGATGCTTTCCCCTTTTACCTACTTGCTTAAACTTGACATATATGGTTATATTCCATTTATAATGGAAACAACATAATGAATTTATAGCCTGGAAGACCTGCTCTTCATATTCTATTGCTTTCCTTGACCAAAGGCCCTTGGTTATCTCTCATTACCACATTGGCTTTTTCAGGCTATCCAAAGTCCCCTTCAAATTATTCCTGTTCCCCATAATCATAATACCACCAGGATTGGTGTGAGTGAGCAAGGGGAAGGGTCTGGGGGATCAGCTGTAGTGGGGTCACCTTGGTCTCGCTGGGAAAAGTTAGAGAATCCAATAATGGTCCGCCTCCGCCTCAGGGTGGACTTGGGGTTCACGGCTGTCTCTGTGTTAAACAAGGAGTGTCTTGAACTTGCGTGTTTATCAAACTGCTGCCCTGTAGCCAAAATAAAGACACTTGGGTGCATCTTGGTTTCTGTTTACAGTACAGTGGAAATGGGCCTGGGTAGAGAGAAGGGATGATGGCAGTAGCGATGAGCATGATAGCATCCAGGCAGGTGGCCCTTCTTCAACATCCCTCCCAACATGGCCCCAGACACCCAGAGCCCCAAGGCAGACATGCTGGCTTTCATAGGCCACACTAAGGGTCACCTGTGAGTCTTAGGTGGCCGAGAGCCATGATTTTCAATCCTGCCTACATATATGGAAATACACTGAGCAGCTTTTTAAACTCCAATCCCTGGACGCCACCCCAGCACATTGAACTCTTTGGGAGGAGGGCCCAAGTAGAAACTATTTTTTGAACTCCCCAGGTGGTTGATTATTCAGATGTGTAGCCTGGGGAGAGAACCACTGGTACAGAGAGACAGGCTGAGACTAGATGTTGCTTGATTATAATCTTTTCTTAAAGAAAGCTCTTATATGGGACAGAGGACAGTGTTTCTGGGAAGCAGCCTGATATCTGCCCTCCAGCCATCATTGATTACATTTTTTCAAAGTTCACCCCTGGGCGGTGACTGAGATTTATTCCTCTTAAAGCACTGGGTCAGTCTTTGTTCCTGTGGAATTGCTGGGATGGGGCAGGGTTAGATAGGGGGCAGGGTTACACAGGGGCAGAGTTAGACAGGGGGTGAGTCTGCTGCTCCCCTCACTGTTTCTCTCTCAACAGCTGCCTACCCAAACCCTCCCCTCTCAGCCTTACAGCAGCACATGACATCCCCCTCCCACGAGTGACTCTACAGGCAAAGTTCAGGGCCAGCCTCATTGAGAGTAAGATAAAAGTTTAGAAACAAAGTTCCCACTATCCTTTCAGCCCTTAGTCCTCTTGGTACATCTCCCTAGGCTGTGGGCTCTGTTTTCTGCCTCTGATTTCCTCAGATGACACCAATGGCGCTGGATGATCCCATATCCAGGGAGCGTCACCACATGTGGCCAGAGCTGCCCTCATCATCTTCAACGGTTCCCCGCAAACCACAGGCCAATGTTGGCTCACAGGGTGCCTTGGTCCCTATGGGTCATGAAGTCTTGATTTCATCGGCTCGCTGGCCCTATATCCTTATGAAATGACCAACCCTCCTCCTCTTCCACTTGCAATCGATCACATGTTCCCAAAGTCACATCCAATTGAGCTACATACGTCATTTTCCCCACTCTTGAGGTGGTACTGGGCCTCCCTTTGGCCTTTTTGGCCTTGGTCCCTTTCTGTTACTTCTTAAACACTTGCCACATAAGTCGAGGAGGCCTACCTCATTAGAAGACCGAGTGTCTACTTAAAGTGCCATTAGGCCCATAGTCTGTGCCCTGGGGATGACCCTCCCTTTTATCACCAGCACTTTGAAACCCACACTTTTCCTCAGACTCCTATCCAACCAAACATGGCTTCTGTCGGAGGAAGTTTTCTTTTCCCAGCCCAAACATAACTCACAAACCTAAAATTTCCATAGATGCTCCAAAGAGCGCACAAGTTCATAAATGTTCAGAGTTTTCTATTAAGAACACTTTGCTTGCCATCAGATGGTCTCAGTTAGTGTGGCAGAGCCAAGAGAGAGTGAAGGAAGAGCAGCCAGAGCCCCCCTTCTGCATGCCTCCGTTCCCTGGCGAGAGCCATGACCTTGACAGTGCAGGGTGAGCCAGTAGCAGAGAAAGTCTCGCTCCCTCCCCCAGCCCCAGTGCATTTGAAGAGGATGGTCTTTAGTTTGCATGGAAGGAAGCAAACAGAGGTGGTGCTAAGCAACTCTACCAGAGATGTTGATGGGCACAATGTCAGAGTGCGTGGAGCAAGGCTGAAGCCACCACTTCTCCTCTAGGATGGGCAGAGGGAAGGGGTTATTCCAGGCAACTTGCTTGTCGGCTGTGGTAGACAGGCTCAGGGAGGCCTCAGGGGCCCTCACACCCTGGGTGGTAGTCTCATCCTCGCTCAGCTGCTGTTTTGTAGGCTGTTGGGAAAGAAGGTGATGCAAAGGGTGTGCTCCTGACTGGAGGTGAGCTGTGCCCACAGGATGGCTGTCTAGGCAGGCTGGTTGGAGGCTTCATCTGGGAGTCAGGAAAACGTGGACAGGCTGCCAGGCCAGACCCTGCCTCAGGGTAGCTCTGCTGGTGAGCAGAGGTGAGCAGCAGCTTCCAGTGGATACTATAAGCAGCTCGAGGTTCCCTGTCGATGGGTGCAGGGCGAACTCTGCATGCTGGCTCTCCCAGGCAGGGGAAGAGGCAACTCACCATCAATACAAACTCCAGACGCCTGGCAGACTGAGGCCTTGGGCTGGGGGTGGGCTCAGGGGCCTCATCAGCAGAGCGGAAGGTCTGCCCCAGCAGTCTGACCTCCGAGTACTGTTCCTCATATTCTTCTGAAAAACAGCATAGTGGATACAAACTCTAGGGGGCCATGGTCCAGTGCCGGGCAGGGGAGGGACCACGAGCCAGGGCTCCTGTTCTAGCTGCCAGGCCTGACTTGCATGATTTCTTTAGTATATTTCCTGGCATCTGAGTCTCTGGATTTGGAAACGGAAAAATGCCTACTTCCTGGGACTATGACAGCCAAGGAGAAAAGAGAATCAAGAAATCTGAGTTGTGCTGGTTCTGGGACTAAGCGGTCCACGCCTGAAGTGCTCAGCTTGGAGAAGTTCAGGATGCAGATAGTTTTTGCTGCTTTAAGCTGTAAGGTCCTCTTTTGAAGCCTTGCGGCTCTGGGTTTTCTGCCACCTTGCCTGGGAAATGGCCTGGGTGAGGCACGAGGAAACTGGTATCGGTAAGTCCAGTGTGGAGTAAGGGCCTGGCTTCCTCCACCTTAGTCCTACTAGAAGGCGGGGACAGGTCGAGGGGGGCTTAGGTGAAGGAGAGGAAAGGGAGGAAGTGGCACAGAAGGAAGAAGTTCAAGGGCATCAGCCTGGAATAAGAAGGATGCTTAAGATTTGAATTGGTTTCATGTAAGTGATGAATTTGAGGGAAGTGAAGGAATCCAATGAAATACAGGAAGTCAGAGTAAAGAATCAACGGGCAGGGCTCTATGCACATCTCAGCAAATACTTTAAGAATTGTAAGCTTGGGAGTCAGGAGAGGTCTCAAAGGCTCTCTGGTCCAACACCTCATTCTGGGCTCAGATTTCCTCCCCAGCACCCCTTCGACATGTTTCTTCAGCCTCCGCACAGACCTTCAGAGAAGGGAGCAGCCCTCCTCCCGAGGCTTCTGATTCCACCCAAGACAGTGGGGGCTGTTAGGTGTCAAGAAAGTTCTTCCTTATCTTGAGGACCTAATTCTGCCCTTGGGGGCAGCACAGAACACAATGCCCCTTCCTGCATTGTAGCACCTCTCCTATCTGAACACAAGGTTCATGGTGTCCCTTGGAATCTTGCTTCTCCAAGGTCACCACCGCCCTGGCAAGGAAGTGGGGGTTATGGCTACAGTCCAGCTGGGTGGCTATCAGCCATTTTCTATTCTCCACCAGCATTAATCTTCGTTGGCACGAAGAAACAAGAACTGATAAGATGTCTTTTCACATTTAACGTTCACTCAAGAAATCTCTACTGAGCGCCTCTTGGGGATCCAGCCCTGTGCCAGGTGCTTCTGGAAAACCAAGAGATGTGATTGTTTACATTGGCAAGCTGTCTGGTTAGGTGGAAAAATATATACCCAGGACTAGTAGATGAAAGAGTAAATGAATGAACTATATACCCAGGTCTAGTAGATGAAAGAGTAAATGAATGAACTATATACCCAGGACTAGTGGATGAAAGAGTAAATGAATGAACTATATACCCAGGGCTAGTAGATGAAAGAGTAAATGAATGAACTATATACCCAGGGCTAGTAGATGAAAGAGTAAATGAATGAACTATATACCCAGGGCTAGTAGATGAAAGAGTAAATGAATGAACTATATACCCAGGGCTAGTAGATGAAAGAGTAAATGAATGAATTATATACCCAGGACTAGTAGATGAAAGAGTAAATGAATGAAGAAATGAAAAAAAAAAAGCAGTTCAGAATATACAAGTCCTCTTGAACGAGATGGTACCAAGTGCTCGCAGGAGTGCTTATGGAGGGAGTGGTGCAAAATGCAGAACTCAGGTTAAAGGTTTTCTCGGAGGAGGCAAGCACAGAACTTTAAAGAAAGTGTAAAGATTGGAGTGGGGAAGAGGGAGGAGGGTCTTCTAGGCTTGGAAATGAGGGGTGGATGGGATGTGAGAGCCTGAAGTGGGGATGTAGCTTGTGACTTAGCACTGAGGTTTTATTTGTATTTTATTGAGATATAACTTAGCAATAGTGAAGTGCACAAACTTAAGTGTATAGTTCAGTGAATTTTGACATATGCATGCCTCCTGTAACCTCCACCCAGGTATTTGGCCTGTGGTCTCTGTCATAGCTCTGAGATTTAAAACTCTGGCTGCTGACATTGGATAAGTCTCTCTGATCAATGTGTGTGTCTTTCATATTGTAAGGTCTTATCAGGGACCACCTTGTTTTTTCTTTTATATTGACTTTCATATTGTGCTTAGCGCATCCCATGTTCCGAAGGACATGTATTGGGAGTTGATGCTGCATCTGATCAGGATCCCTCCAGCAGCAAGAAACTTGCTAATCCCTCTTTTTAATTCTCACAAAGCTGTGCCATGTGGGGAACTGGAATTGTCATTTTAAAGATGACCGATGAATGTGAAGCTCAGAGAGGGTGGGTATCTGCACAATGTCACACAGCTGGGCAGGCGTGTGATTAGAATCACAGTGGAGCTCTATCTGCTTCCCAAGTCTGGGTTTTCTCATCTGCCTGGTGGGTGCAGTCTGACTGCTCAGGCACCCTGACCGGGCGGTTTCTCTGGGTGCTGTGGACCCAGCTTGGCGGGCTCCGTGTTCAAAGACACTGGGTTGGTAACTGGGCATGAAGTGAGTGCCGGGTGCTGTGCATTGGGTCTGCTTTGGTGAGGTAGTAACTGTCCGGGAGAGATGTGGACAAGGTCAACGCCGGAGTCGAGTGAGGGAAGCCCAAAGTGGGAGACCTCGCGGCGGAAGGTCTGGGCGGTGTGTGGGCCCCACTGTGGGCATCTCTCACCCAGCCGTCCTTGGAAACGAATGGTTTGACCCACTGCCCTGCCTCAGTTTCTGCCCTTTTCCCCATGGACGACTGAACCACAAAAGGGGGTGATGGTGGTGGTGGTAAACGGCCGTAGAAAGAAGGCTTTTTGGAACCATTAGTGTAGAAGGTGACAGATGGAAACTGTGTTGTTTCTCAATGGGTTTAAGCGGCTCGCGCTCTCTCTCTCTCTCTGTCTCTCTCGCTGGTCCCTGTCCTCTCCGTGCCTCCCTCCAGCCGCAGCACATCTGGCCTGTGGGTCCGGCCGCAGCCCCGCACCCTCTCGGTACCTTGCAACAGGCTCTGGAGATTAAGCTGCGCCTCTCGAAGCAGCTCCTTTACACTCGGGGGCCTGCCTGAGGAGAGGAACACGTTCACTGGCTGTCGCCATGACGACCTCGAGTGGGCAGTCGCTGTCGCATTTTCCCGACCCGAGTTAGCTGCAGCTAGGGAAGGAGAGAGTCAGTGAGAGGCGCAGCCCAGGGGTGGGCGCGGCGGCCACTGGGCGCCCGAGGTGCCCGAAGTCCCGCCCCTGCCGGGGTGGGGGTGGGGGCGGGGCGAGGCTGTATTTAAATAGCGGGGATCCGGCAGCCGCAACATTTTTCCTCGACAGATCTGCCGCAGTCCGCTCCGGCCCGCTCCGCCCGCTGCCGCCGTCTCGCCGCCGCGACCTGCGCTCGGCGCCCGCCGGCTGCCGCCCGCCCGCCCGCCCGCTCGCCCCGGACGAGGTAACGCGCCCCGGCCCAGCCGCCCGGCCCTGCCCGGAGCGCCCGCCCTCCGCGCTCCCCGTGGGTGTGGTCGGCCTGCCGCGGCCGCCCTCCGCGGCGCTGCGCCCCTCCCGTGCCCGCCGCCTGTCGCCTCCTCGCGGCCCCCAGCCCTCCACGCGCCCCGTCCCCGCCCGCGACCCTGCGCCCGGGCGAGTCCAGATGTCCGAGGCGTCAGGCAACCTCAATAGCCTACGCATGGCGAACGTGGCCCTGCGAGAAGAATTAAATGCCCTTCGCGGGGAGAATGCCAATTTGGGCCTTCAGCTCGGAAGAGCCCTGGCCGAGGTGAATTCCTTGCGGGGCAATGTGTCCAGCTTCATCCGCTGGCCGGTGCCCGTCCTTGCGGAGGAGAACTTGGAGTTCCCGCTCAGCGAGATAGACGCCGTGCCCGAGGGCGAGCTGCCCTTCACGCGCTGGCCTCCCCCACGCACGGGGCCCGAGTGCGCCTCGGACGAGGTGCCGGCCAACGCCACCCAGGACTGCGGCACCTCGGAGGGCCAGGGCGACCCTCCCCCGCAGCCCAGCCCGCCCCCGCAGCCGGTGCCCCCGGCCGCCTCCAAGGAGCTGCCCGCGCAGCCCCCGGTGCCGCCTCCGGAGCGGCCCGAGCTCGAGCCCTTTGCAGGCGACCCGGTCTACCTGCCTGAGTTCCTGATGCGGCTAGAGACCTTCATAGCCGACCACGAGGACCACTTCCCCGGGGGTGCCGAGCGGGTGGCCTTCCTGGTCTCCTTTTTCACGGGCGATGCCAAGGACTGGGCTGTGTCAGTCACCCAGGAAGGAAGCCCCCTGCATGCCAACTTCCCGCGCTTCCTGGATGAGATCCGTAAGAAATTCTGTGGTCCCATCCCCCCGAGCGTGGCGAAAAAGGCCATCCGCAAGCTCAAGCAGGGAGACTGTACCCTCGGCAGCTATGCAGATGCCTTCCAGTTCCTGGCCCAGTTCTTGTCCTGGGATGACTGCCGCCTCCAGAACCAGTTCCTCAAAGGCCTGTCCGAGTTCTTCCGCAAGGAGCTCCTATGGTCAACTGAAATGGCTGACCTGGACGAGCTGATACTTGAATGTGTGGAGATAGAAAGAAAAGTGCGCGTCCCCAAGCCGATCCCGCTCCCCGGGGTGCGCAATGTCTTCTTCCCTTTCGCTGCAGACCCCAATGTCGAGGGCAGCGGAGAGGAAGAGCGCTACAGTGAGGATGAAGACGCAGAGGTGCGCAGGCGCAGGCTTCAGGACAAGGACCAGCGGAGGCGTGTGAGGGCTCTTCAGCAGGAGATGAGGGAGCAGGAGGAGAAGAGGAAGAAGGAGGAAGAGATGAGGAAGGAGGAGGAGATGAGACAGAAACAGGAGGATGACGACGACGATGAGGATGAGATCGTGGTGGTGGACGACGTGGACGAGGAAGAGGAGATGAGGAAGAAGAGGGAGGATGAAGAGAAGGGCCAGGAGACAGGCCAGGAGCCAGAGCAGGAGCCAGAACCAGAAGAAGAGACGGAGGATGAGGCCCAGGATGACGACCTGGATGATGTGATGGACGTGGAGCCGACCTTTGCCAACGCTTCATCCCAGACTACGGGCTACTATCACGAGAATTTCCTCGATACGGCGCCTCCCATAACACAGCCCAGCAGACGGAGGAACCAGAATCGAGTCCCGCTGCTGGAGGGCCTTCCGGGCACCAATTCGCCCTTCCACAGCTCACCGCCCCTGATTCGCCGGGCGGGTCGCTTGGGGCAACGCCAAACGCGAAGACGCCCCCCCGTGCTATTCCGCCTCACTCCGAGACAGGGGGGCCACCGGGCTGCACGTGGCCGAATTCGCGTGTGAGTGCTAGGGCCAGATGGCCACACAGAACACACCCTTCTACTGCGTCCCTTGCCCCTGCTATTGCTGCCACACCTGCCCCATTTTTCTGACCGGAACTTAAGGGACTTCCAGACCTGAAGAACCTGAAAAAGCCCTGTAGAACTTCAGCCCATCTTGCAGCCAAGACCGCGCAGGAAAGGAGGGGCCACCAATAGCTGTGCTCTTGACTGTGCACTCTGCTTAGTCCTGCCACAGCTAGCCAGCAGGTTTCTGGGCCTGTTCCCGTCAATGAACTGGTCACCCCCTCGTATTTCCCCTCTAGTCGTGCCTAACCCTGTGATTATGGTTTTATCAACACTGACTGGCTCGCCAGGCCTTCACCCAATGCCTCACTGATCTGCCCCAAAGAGCGGAAGGACAGGCTACACTGAACTCCTAATGCCACCGAGGCCACTCACTGCATATAATCGACAGCAGGATGAGATCAAGAAATGTGCCTAGAAGCCCACACTGGCTTCGGTCTCCAGCAGAAGGGTCCCGAAGAGGACCCTCCATCTAGCCCAGTGAAGGTGGGCAAAGCCAACATGTCAAAAGGACATTTCACTGAGGTTTGTCCTTCCCACAAACTACTGTATCAGGGTCCCTAGATCAGCTCGCCAAAATGGGGCCTTTCCCTTGATGTTGCCTGGAAGATGAGGGAGTAGGAGGTGGTCTCCTCCCCGGGCCAGTTCTTGGACTGCAGCCCCAGCCAAAGATCTTTGTGGGAGACTTGCCATCCTTGGGGGGTTCACAGGAGGCGTGTCGGGCCTTTCCTTCCTGGACCACCAAGGCCTGCTCTTTCACTTCAATGTGAGGGATTCCTTAGTTCTCGGAAGAGAGAGGAACTTTCTGTCTACAGAGACTGTGGCCTTGCAGCCAGGCCGTCCTCGCGTCTCTCACATGGAGGCCTGACACTGGGCTTCAATTAGATGGTAAGGCTGGAGAGGGTGACTGCCTCCTAGTAACTCTTGGGACTTCTGGGTACACACCTAGGGACCCTCATAAAGAGTCCTGCTGCTTGCCGTGGGTCCAAAAGACGCTGCTTCTGCAGTGGAAAGGACACACTGTGTCACTGGCCTCAGAATGGCAGCCGGATCCACCGCTGGCCTGAACTGCCCTAGACACTGAGCTCCCCGCACCGTGCCTGGCAGCTGGGTGGGTGCGGCCCAGGTGTCTGCAGCCAGAGGGAAGAAAGCCGAGGAACTCAAGCCTCTGTCCCTCACCGGCGTCTGGCTGATCCCCCGCCCAGCCTTAGGAGTTTGAGCCTGGAAGCCAGAGGAAGGAGCTGGAGGAAGAGGAGTCACAAAGAAACCCAGTCTGCTGGCTGGTTGCTGGTGAGGTCTTGATTCATCAGCAGGAGGTAAGAAGCCCTTTTGTTTATCATACATTTCTCAGCCCGGGGAATCAGTGCAGCCGGGTTGCTATAACCTGTTGCTACCTTTTACAAAGGCTTCCCCTCCTCCAAAGAGAAAAACAGTACATCATCATTAGAGAATATTTGGAAAATAGTGAAAACTATCAAGAAAAAACAAAACAAAACAGCCAAACATTCAGAACCCCACCACAGAGATGCAAGTACTAGCAACACTTTGTTGCCTTCCTCTGTAGTGTGTCTTCAATGCATCTTTTCAGAGCTGAGATCATCCCGCAAGCTCGGGATGAGCAGGATTTAAAATGGCTGCCACCTATGCAGTCAGACATGCTGAATAATTGAAGTATTCTCCTAATTCATTAGACATTTCAGTAGCCTGGTTTTCCCCACCCCCACTAGTGCAGGACTGAATAACCCTGTAAAAGAAAATGTGGTCTGTTTTTTTTCCAGCTATTTCCTCAGGAGAGAGACCCAGAAGGGGAACTGCTGTTCTTCAAGGCCGCGGATCCTGTTTGCTGATGGTCAACACACTGGCCCTGCTGCCCATGTCCCTGCTGGAGAAGTGCAAAGGACAGGTGCCTTGCACCCCAACTCCAGGGACCCCTCAGCACAGGCCCTGCCTGTTCCCGTGGTGCTTCTCACCCTGAGACCTCGTAGCCTCAGCTGGGGAAAGTGGGTGAGCAGTGAGCTGGTTTCTGGCCCTCTGGTGGCAAGGGTCCTGGGCTTCCCTTCGACCCTCTTCCCTCCTTTCCCAGGTCTTCAATATCTGTTGTGATGTAACAGCCACAAGGGCTGCAAGAGGAACTATGGGCTTTGGGCACTTTCTTGGGTTGAAGGAGGGGTGGGGGGAAATGCATGCCGGGGTACGAAGGCAGCCCAAGGATTCCCAGAGACTCGGGAGGAAACCCGTTGGAAAGAAACGTTCTTGTTATTGTGCTATTGTTGCATTGCTGTGTTGTGAAGATAATAAATCATTCTGTATGCTAAAGCTTTCTCCTCAATAAAAATATAAAGGGTGTGTAAAGACTGTGTCTGTCTGGGTTATTGATCAAGTAGAGATGGGTACCTGGAGCCATCAAGTACTTCCCAGGCACCTTGCCTGCAGCGACCCTAGCCTGAAGCCGTGCATTCCTTAGATGAGGACACTAAGACCCAGTGAGGATCTAGGGACCCACCTAGAGTCCTATGCCTTTGTGTCGGAAGGAAGCGGAGGGACTAGGCATCTTGAAAAATAGCATTAGTTCTCCACTTGCTGGGAAATAAAGGTGTGGGTGGACCAGCTGTACCATCCAACAACAGTGTCCCCCCCACCTGCCTCCCAAAACACATGCACAGGCACACGCATACGCTGTCTTTGGAGGGAGGGTGGCCGGGCGGGTCCTTCCACTTTGGGGCACTAGGTGGTGCTATGTGACACCAGTAAACTAGCTAGTGAAGATTTTTAAACAGCCACACAGCAGTCCTTGCAGAGACCCTCCCAGCACGTGCGTCAGAAGAAACTGAATCCCATTCTGGGGTTTGCTCAAGTTTTCCAGCCATGAATTGGACATTTTTTTCCTGGAACAATGGGTGGGAAGGTTTACTGAACCCCCTACTAGGTCCAAGTCCTAAACCACACGCTCGATATCCATGATCTCAGTTCGTTTACCCTCCTCTTGCACATGAAGAAACAGGCTGAGAGAGAAGTCACGGGCCCAAGGGGTACAGCTGGTAAGTGGCTCTTTCGCAGCCCTGCAGCTGCCCAATAGTCAGCTCCTCTCTGCCTCCATTCACGGGCCCTACTGTCTTCGGGTCTGACCCGTCCTGCCCGCCTCCTCCCAGCTTCCAGGAGTGCAGCGAGAGACAAGGCCCGGCTTCAGGGACACATCAGCTTTGCCCCTTTCAGGGGAGGGAGGGAGGGAGGGAGGAAGGAAGGAAGGAAGGAAGGAAGGAAGGAAGGAAGGAAGGCAGGCAACCACTGTGTTTCTGACCATGTGCGAGGCATTTTCACCAACATCATCTCACTCCATTCCCTCAACAACTCAGTGAGGCGGGTAATGGTGTCTCCTTTTAGAGCAGAGGGACCCCAAGCTTAGAGATATTAGGTTCTGGAGGGGACTCAGGTATGTGTGACTCCCAAACTCAGTCTCTCAACTCTAATCCACCATGCTGTTTCCCAGGAGAGCCTCAACCTGATTGGATTTTGGGTCTTTGCCCAAGCAACAAGGTGTGCATCAGGTGTGCTACCTCTGGAGGCTCTGGGAGAGCCACCCAGGTGACAGCTCTGCCCTGAAGAGAAAGGCAGGCAGTGGTGATGAGTTTGCATGAGTGTGTGGCTGACTGTCCGTCTGGGGAGGGACAGGACTATGGGGCCGTAAATTACACCTGTGAGCACTGGGGCTCCCTATTCTGTTTCAGGGGTCAGATAAGGTCTCCAGTACCCTGAAGTTCCTCATGGCCATTGCTGGCAGGGAGAGGTGGGCCCTGACTGTGTCGGCCCATCAGAGCAGGTGGGTGGAAGTAAGAAGAGTAGGCTGAGCCTTGCCCAGCCCTGCCGCTGGCAGCCCCATGAGTATGGGAAACCGAGTCCTGGATTCCAGGTGCTGCCAACGACTCCACTGGGAACTTGTGTGAGTCCTACTCAGGCCACAGTTACTTTAGGTCCCCGGGGCTTAGCACACGGCTGGGTACACAGTCGGATCTCAACCCGAGACAAAGAAGCGAGAGAAGAAGTGGGCTGCTGGATGAAGACCTGGAGGCTGCCTACTAGGAACACCTACAGATGGCATGAAGCCTGGAGGACTAGACTCTTCTCCAAAACGGAATCCGAGTCCAAATCTTCCTAACCCGGAAGGATGTGCTGAAATGACCTTTGCTAGGTGCACCTGTGAGTTCTTGGTCAGGTTCAGAAGCCAACTCAATCAACTGCAGGAGCCTGAGTGGGGACGATGTGGCTTAGAAGAAATTTGTGAAGAAAAATCTGAGAACTTCACTTGATGGGGTTCAGGATGAATCAGCAGACTGGGTGTCAGACATGCTAATGCCTTCCTGGGCTACTGCAGCAGAGGGTGGGGGGGGGTCCAAGAGATGGGCCGACCTCACCTGGGGTCCTGGCCGGCCAATGGAAGGTGACCAGGCTGCACCTCACCGAGGCCTTTTTGCATGCCAGCAGTAAGGAAACATTAGAATAAAACAAAGGATAAGGAAGAAAAGATTGGTGAGGGTCGTAAAAATCCTGTTCCCAAGGGATGGAGGAAGGCAGAGAAAAATCTTGCTGAACCCACTGTTCCCCTCATCATTCTGTGAGGAAACTGGCAGCTCAAGGTCACTTGATTCATTTGCAGAATTCTGCTGTGAACTCCAGCAGTTTGATATTCAGAATTCTTAATCGGCACCCTCCACTCACACCCACACTGACGGAATCAGAAACCCCAGGAATACTCCTATTTCTAAAAAGCACTCTAAGCAAGTCGAATGCCCAGCTTGGCCCAGCACAGAAAAGACTCTTGGGTACTAACTAGCCGAGGGACATTTAATGGCCAATTTGGTTCTGAGCCTTCCCATAGAGCTCTCCAGAGGAGAGATCAGCCTGGAGATCCCACACTATGTACATAGTCATAAAGACATATTTGTGTAATGACCCCAGCATGTGCCATGGTCTGGTGTGAGCTTGCCCCTCTTGGACGCCTGCACAGACTGCACCCCTTCAGAGTGAGGTGACATAGGATTGGTGCAGAAGTCTGGTCCTGGGAAACCAGGTTCATAGGAGCCTAAACCTTACCCTTGACCATCATAACTAACTCACGTGGGGCCCTTGCCCCTCCCAGAAAATAAGGACAGGCATGACCAAGGCAAGAGATCACCGCCAAATTGGGGGGGAGGGTGTCTCCATCTCCCACTAGCACTTCCTGCATCCTGCACAGACTATGGAAAGCTCTGCAGGCTACTTCTCCCCAGGGATTCAACAGACACAGAAACAAAAAGCCCAGAGTTCTCTGTTGCCCTGGTAACAGCGGGACCTACTTTGAAGAAAACAGTCTGTGAAAGGCTTAGGAGGGTGGATATTTCCTTTGACCGAGGGCAGGCTCTGACCTGCTCCTTGAGTCCTCTCTCTCCTTCTTGCCTGCCGCACACTGGGATAGAGATGGGGCCCCTCGCCCCAGCAACTCTACTGGGAGCTGGGTGAGCATGATGGAAAGTAGGACCCTGGTTTTTGATTCTGCCCTTGCTATAGACTGTTAATATGAGGAAGAGGCTGAAATGGAAGGTGTTGGCATGTGGATTCATGGTGAGTGTCCTCTGGCCCCAGGAAACCTTACCTCATAGGACCCATAGTCAACCAAACCCGAGGAGGCCAAGTGCCCCCAGCAATCACAGTCCTACCATTTCCTTACCACAGAGGACACATAAGCCAGAGAGAGTGTCCGGAAGTTCCAGACTTCTCCCCCCAAATTCAGCACCTCCTCACCCCTCATCTGGACTACTGAGGTAGCCTCCTTGCTGGTCTAACCAGCCTCTAGTCTCTACCCCTTCTAATCAATCCACCTTCCGCATGCTTCTGGGGTAGGTCCGGTTGCTCCTGTACAAAAACCCTTCTGTGGCTCTCCTTCCTCTATTAGAAGACTCGTGGACCTGATGCTGGCACTCCTCACTGTCTGCTCATAAACTCTGTATGCCATCTCATCCCCCCATGCCATTTCTCTTCCCTCTTCCATTCAATCCAAACCTCAGACATTCCGAATTACTTCCTTCTTTCCTTACATACGAGGGCCTTTCATGCCTCTGGGCCTTTGCACACCCTATTCCCTCTGCTTTAAAAATTCATAAGCACTCCTGGCCCCACTCCAACTGGCAATCTCCTCAGCCCATAGACCACTTCCTCCAGGAGGCAGCCTTCACTGCCCAGACAGGCTCCTGCCGTTTTGAGTCCCCACTCACTCCCCCAACCCCATTGCTCTATGAGGCTGGAGTTGCACCTGAGACCAGAGGCTGGTTTGTCCCCTTCACAGGTGAGTCTGTATTGGCAGTAGCCTTTTGGAGAAGCACCGGCCTCCTAAGATCTGGGAGCACCCCACCTCATCAAGTTGGAGATATGGACAGTAGAGATAAGTTGGGGACGAGACCAGGAGCTTGCAGAGTGGCTGTTCATTCCTGAGTACCCTGTTGATGGCCTTTGCATCTTTGAGGGACCATCACTCCTCAGTAGTGTGGTGCAGACTGACTTCCACTCAACTTCAGAGTCACACAGACCTGTCTTTGAACCCTGGCTCTGCCAGTTCCTTGTCGTGTACCCTTGGGCTGGTCATTTTCCCTTTTTAAGTCTCACTTTCCTTTCTCTAAAAATGGAGATGATAATAGGATATATTAGTGAGATATTGATATGAACCACCACCAACAGAAATAGCAAATACTTATTACCACTTACTATTTGTTGGGCATGAAGTAGTTTACATTTATTAACTCACTGAATCATCACAACAACCTTCTACAGTAGGTGGTGTTACTAGTCCCCATTTTGCAGATTAAGAAATGGCACAGAAAGTGTAACTTGCCCAGTGTTTTCGAGCTTCCTGGTCGGACAGGGCAAGTTCTGTGGGTCAGAAAGGAGGCCAGTGGAGCAGGAGAGAGCCAAGATCTGGGGCTGGGGTCTTAATCTCTTTGGGGTGGTAGATTCCTCTAGCAGTTTGGGGAAACCTCTAAATCCTTGCTCAGAATAATGTTTTCAGATGCGTAAAATAAAATATATAGAATTACAAAGGAAACCAGTCATAGTGAAGTAATTAAAAATGTTTTTAAGAAATTGTGACTTCGTTATATTACTACTTTAATAATGCATTAAATGACAAAATTGAGTGGCACGTCTATAGATTAGAAGTTTTGAAGTGATGAGATGAAAATATTTGTGATTTCTACTGGGGGATAAAGTCACAGATACTGCTAATACTATTATGGCTTGTTGCCTACATTCTGAATTTGAGGAAATGCTAAATTTCTGTTAGATGTTAATGGAAATAAGATCACATAATTCTGTCATCCAAGCTCATAGACCCCCTAAATTCTCTCCGCGCAGCCCTTGGTGGTTCATGGAGATCAAGTTAAGGAGCTCTGCCCTAGGGTGTCAGAGAAAAGACAATGGCTGCACTGTCAGCTGTGAAGAGAAGCCGGGGGGCAGGCGGGGCTGGCAAAAAGACAAGTGTGTGGTTTCTCTTTCAAGAACTGTTTACAAAAATCGTGAAGTCTGGCAGATGCCTCTTCCTCTTGGTCCTGAGTCAGCAGCTCAGGGTGGAGCCGAGGTTGTCATACTTGGTTTGAATTTCAAGCTCACCACACACCCATCCCTAAGCGTTGACTTGTTGCCACTTCCATACGAGTAACATCTTGCTGGGTTTGCTTTATTTTAAAATTTGGACCTGTTTGCACACACAGATGTCCTATTAGTCTGGAAATAATCTTTAAGTGGACATTTTATTGGCTCTAAGATATTTTCTGAGCTAATGGATATTTTCTGCCCTACTACCCCAGTCAGGAGTAGGACACCCAGAGAGAAGGGGAATGATCATCCACTGTGCCATGCACCCCAGAACACTAGTCAGAATTGGTATTTTCCCAAAATACCAAATGCTTTTTCCTGACTTCCCGGCTTTGCCACCTGTCAACTGAGTCCCTGCCAACCATGACAGCGCAGTCCTGGGTGCTGTGGCCAAGGAGACAAATGGTTGGAACAGCAGTAGGCCTCTAGTTTTCTAACTTGCCTCTGTTCCCATTCAATACTCAAACAGAGCACTGCTCATATAGAACCAGGCCCCAGGTCTACTCACAATGCCTTGCTTGGGGGTCCCAGCTGGCCAGGACCCTTGCCTTCTGTTCTTCCCTAGCTCCCATATTTACTCAGAAATGAGCGATATTTGCGCGATGGCCATGCAATATAAAGGCTGCAACTTAATTTCCAAAGTGAAAGGGTGGGGCCGTGATAGCCTTATGAACTACCACCACTGGCTAATAAAGAGGCTGCTTCAGAATGAATCTGCTTCAGTTAGTCGAGGGAACAGAAAAGTATGCTTTGGTGGTTCAGACTGAGAGCACCACGTGCTGGAATGGGAAGAAGATTTATTTTCTTGACTATAAAAGAAATATGTGTATTTGCTAGGTTGGCCCAAGGCTCCCAAATATAGGCTGAAGGAGACTGAGGACCAAATGAGAATTCAAATAAACTGGTTAGCTAGATTGACCAAGAAGGCCCCTATTACTAAAATCAGAAATGAAAGGGGCGGACATTACAATTGTCCTTACAGAAATAAAAAGGATTATAAAAGGAATACTATAAACAATTGTATGACAATAAATTATATAACTGAGATAGATGAACTGCATAAATTCCTAGAAAGATAGAAACTATTGCAAATAACTGAAGAAAAATAGAAACTCCAAATGAACCTATAATAAGTAAAGAGACTGAATTAGTTATCAAAATTATCCATGAAGAAAAGCCAAGACACAGATGGCTTCTTTGGTGAATTCTACTAAACATTTAAAGAAGAATTAATGTTGATTCTTTATAAACTCTTTCAAAATATAGAAGAGGAAGTAATACTTTTCAACTCATTCGCTGAGGTCAGTAGTACCCTGATATCAAAACTAGACAGAAACATCACACACACACACACACACACACACACACACACACACTACAGGTCAAGAGCTCTTATAAATACAGACACAAAAACCCTCAACAAAATACTCAAACCAAATCTAGCAACAGATAAAAAGGATCATACACCGCAACCAAGTAGGAGGATTTATCCCAGGAATGCAGACTTACTGTAGCATCTGAAAATCAATTCATGAAATATAGCATATAAATATAACATAAAACAAAAACATGATCATCTCAATAAAAAGAGAAAAAGAATTTGACAAAAATCCAACACCTTTCATGATAAAACACTCAACAAACTAGGAATAGAAAGGGATTTCTTCCACCTGACAACGGGTTCCTCCTATGAAAAACCCACAATAACATCATAATGGTGAAACATTAGCAGCTTTCCCTCTAATATCAGGAACAAGACAAAGAAGTCCACTCTCACTACTTCGACCCAATATTGTACTAGAGATTCTAGCCAGACCAATTTGATAAGGAAAAAATAAAGAAAAGGCATTGGAAAGATTACAAAGGCATGATCTCGTATATAGAAATTCTAAGGAAACTGCTAAAAATCTATTAGAATTAATCAATGAGTTCTACAAGGTTGTGGGATATAAAATCAATACATAAAATTGTATTGCTATACACTTGCAATGAACAATATGAAATAAAATTAAGAAAACAATTCCATTTAAAATACCATCAAAAGGATACACCAGAATAAATTAAACAATGTGGTGCACGATTTGTACACTGAAAACGTACAAAACATGTTGAAAGAAATCAAAGCAGATTGAAGCAAATGGAGACATCCGGTGTTCGTGGATCAAAATATCCAACATGGTCAAGATGGTAATACTTTCCTAAATGATCTACAGATTCAATGCAATCCCTATCAGAAACCCAGCTAGATTCTTTGTAGAAATTAACAAGCTGATCCTAAAATTCATATGTCAATTCGAGGAACCCAGAATGGCCAAAACAATCTTGATAAGAAATGAAGTTGGAGGACTCACACTTCCTGATTTCAAAATTTTATACAAAGCTACAGTAATCAAAAGAGTGTGCTGTTCGCATAAGGATGGATGTATAGATCAATGAAACAGCACCGAGAGACCAGAAATAAACTCATACATCTGTGGCCAACTGATATTTGACAAGGGTACCAAGTCCATTCCCTGGGGAAAGAATAGTCATTTCAACAAGTGGTGCTGGGACAGCAGAATTTCCACATGCAAAAGAATGACGTTGGAATTAATTCGCGGAGTCATACAAAATTAAACTCAAAACTGATAAAAGACATACATAAAACAGCTAAAACTTAGAAGGAATTACAGGTGTAAATCTTTGAGACTCTGGATTAGGGGATGGTTTCTTAGATATGGCATTATTACCACAAGCAACAAAAGAAAAAACACAGATTAATTGGAGTTTGTCAGAATTAAAACTTTTGTGTTACAAATAATGCTATCACAAAAGTGAAGACAGCTACTGAATGCCAGAACATATTTGCGAATCTTATCTCTGATAAGAGACTTGCATCCAGAGTATGTAAACATCCATAAATCAATAATAAAAGATAGATAACCCAATTCAAGCATGGACAAAGGACTGAATGATATCTGTCCAAAGAAGATATTTAAGTGGCCAAGGAATACATAAAGAGATACCCGACATCATTAGTTATTAGGGAAATGCAAATAAAAACCACACACCCTCTCATATTCTGGATGGGAATGTAACATGGCACGTGGCTGCTTTGGAAAATGATTAGTTCCTCAAAATGTTAAATATAGAATTATCACTTCCACTCCTAGACATATACCCAGATAAATGAAACCCCATGTCCATGCAAAAACTATATTAATGTTCATAGCTGTATTATTTACAATAGCCAAAAAGTGCATCAATTGGTGAATGGATAAATAAATAAACTGAATGTGGTCTAGCCATATAATGGAATGTTATCCAGTCATGAAAAAGAGTGAAGTAATGACGCTTGCTACAGCATGGATGAACCTTGAAACATTCTGCCATGTGAAAGAAACCAGTCACTAGATGGCACATAGGAATGATTCTATTTATATGGCATGTCCAGAATAGACAAATCCATAGATACAGAATCAACTGGTGGTTGCCAAGGCCTGGGGAGGGAGGTAAGGGGAAATGGGGTGCAGGGTTTCTTTCTGAGGTGTTGAAAATGTTCTAACATTGTGGTTATGACTGCACAATACATTAGATATACAAAACCCGTATAATTGTACACTTTAAATGGGTGAATTGTATGGTGTATGCACACATTATGTCTCAATAAAGCTGTTATCAGGAATAAAACTTTGTTAAATCAGAAATGTACCACAATATCATACTCCAATGTCAAAACAAAGGCCACAAAATGAGATCAGGGTAGCTATGTGATAAACTGCAGGAATTCCAGTGTATTTTAGTAGATTCCATAGTGACCGTATATCAAGTGGTTGTGGTACAAAGAAATACCCTATAGAGACAGCACCATACTCAGATCTGAGTCAAGTTTTGCTGGAGTGTCTTGGTTCTAGGTACCATAGTTTAAAAGAGGAAAGTGGGGCTGAGAGTGACCTTGCTGTCCCGGAGTGGAGATGGGGACCCACATATAGCAGTTCTATACTCTGCATCCTTTTTTATTATTTATTTATTTATTTATTTATTTATTTATTTATTTTTTGGTATGTGCCCCTAGCGGGAACCGAACCCAGAACTCTCTGGTCCACAGGCTGATGCTCTAACCGCTGAGCCAAACTGGCCAGGACACCCTGCATCCTTTAAGCAGTCTTTACTTCAACTCTGCCCATTGGCTATCCATGATCCAATACATTTCTTTTGTCCAACTGAATTTATTTAATATTTCCAAAGATATATTCCAAAGATATATTCTATTTAACTACATTTCAAAAGTTTGTGATGAGAAAAAGAAATCACCCATACTTTTACTTTATCCATATGCATACATATTTTTACATGAGTACAATCACAATAAAGACTCAAGTTTGTACCATATTTTTTTACTTATCAAACCAGAAGAGCTTTATGATCCAGTTTCTTACTTACAACCACTGTCGTGCCAAGGGAACAGACAAAAGTCCTAAGCTCCGTCATTTCCAACAATAACAGTTGTTAAATATATATCATAAGCACTTGACAAATTTAATCTTCACCACAACCCTATGAGGTAGGTACTCCTCCTATTTCCCCCATTTTGCAGATGAAGAAACAGAGACCCTTAGGAGTCAGATGGCTTGTCTAAAGTCACACAGCTAGTAACCAGGCTGCCTGGAACCAGAGTTTGTGCACATAAACCCTCCAGTGGGTCTCAAACTTTAGGGATCATCAGAAGTCCCTGGAGGGCCTGTCAAAACACACAGTGCTGGGTCCCACTGCCAGGGTTTCTAATCAAGCAGGTCTGGAGTAGAGTTCAAGATTCTGCCCTGTGCCCCCTCCTCCTTCCCTCACCCCTCTGCACTGGCAGGACATTCGGCAAGGAGTACCACGTCATAAGGGGGTTGCCCAAAGAGAAGACTTATTCATGCCAGTCTCAAACTCAACTAGCTAAATACAACCCCATCCATTAAAAGGACGGATAAATCAGTCCCTAGCTGTGAGGCTGCCCCCTCCATTGCTATCACTTGCTTGGTGCCTGCAGCCGATTGATCTCACAGGTTAATGAGATTAACTCGGAATGCCTGCAGCCAGCCTCCCATGTCCCCCCAAATAGGGGCGGCTCAGGCCTGTCCTCCTCCAAAGACAACAGCTTTCCAGGAGAGTAAGGGCCACTATGTGTTGCATCAGCTAAGTTATATTTCACTTTGATTTCTGGTACTGAGACCAGCTCATCTGAAAATTGATTGGTGGGCGTGGTTCAGCATTAATGAGGGGGAACAAATGTGTCCATTTGACCACAAAAACAGTCACTGGAAAGTTTGGGCAGCTGTGTCCTCAGGGAAAGAGGGTGAGAGCTGGAGTTGGACAAAACTGAACCCAGGTTAGATCAACTGAAGCCTTTGTCGAAACTGTGGCGCTGTTCACTTTATCCTCTCTGCACAACCCTGCTTCCTTAGCCACTTTCCACAGCGGTTGATCCCAAGAGCATCCCTAATCAACTTCCTGGGCACCAACCTCCATCTCAGAGCCCACTTTCTGCACAGCCAAGCTCCCGGGCAGAGAGGGCACCGTGCAGTTTGAAAGGCGCACTGGCACCGTTGCCATCGGCTCCAGTGGTGGTGGTGTGGGTTGCTCCCTTTCTCAATCCTTTTCTTTGCTAACGGCTTCTAGGCAGTCTGTCTCTTTAAAAAAAATTGTCAAGCTTAATTTCTTTCTTTTGTGCCTTCCTTTTATTCTTATTTCAAAAGTAAAACATGTTTATCACAGTGGAAAAGCAGAATATACAAACAAACTGAAAGAGGAAAGTAACACATAGTCCTACACACCACAGACAAGCAGTGCTGCTACCTTGGGTGTATTTCTCTGGAAATTTTCCTACACCAAACAAAGATGGGATCATACTGTAAACACTGCTCTGTGGTTTGCTGAAACTCTTACTCCTGCAGCAAATATTTCTGCCAGCCCTGTTCAACCACCCTGTGAGATCGGGGAATGGAGGATCCAGAAGCCGGTGGGGAGCCACAACCCCAGTGCAGCCCCCTCACATAACAGAGATGTGGAAATTGAGGCCCAGAAACAGGAAAGGCTTCTTCTCATGCCCACATTGAGTTAGCATGACAAGGGCTCCTCCCCAGTCACCCAAGGCCATCCAGACCACCTCCTGACCTGGCCTGTCTTTCCAAATGTCGGAGTCGCCCAACCAGGTTCGAGTCAGCAGGAAATGGGCTTTGCATAAAATAAATGTTACGAAAATGAGGACAGCAAAAATACAGACATTTCTCCAAATAAGATATACAAGTGGCCAATAAGCACATGAAAAAATGCTTGACATCTTTAGTCATCAGGGAGATGCAAACCAAAACCACAGTGAAATCCCACTTCGCACCTACTAGGATGGCTAGAATCAGACAATGACAAGTACTGGCGAGAATGTGGAAAAACTGGAACCCTCACACCCGGCTGGATGGAAGGCGAAATGGTGCAGCCACTATGGAGAACAGACTGCACTTCCTTGAACCATTCGACAGAGTTTAAACATACTTACAGCATGACCCAGCAACTCCACTTGTACTTATCTACCCAAGAATTGAGAACATACGTCCACACAAAAACTTGTTCACAAATGCTTATACCAATATTATGTATAATAGCCCCAAAGTGGAAACAACCCAAATGTCCATCAACAGATGACTGGATGAACAAAATGTGGCATATACACACAAGGGAACATTATTCAGGATTATAGTGGAATGAAGCTCTGATACATGCTATAACATGGATGAACCTTGAAAACTTGATGCTAAACTGAGTGAAAGAAGCCAGACCCCCAAAGTCACACATTTTATGACTCTATTCATATGCTATGTCCAGAGCAGGCAACTTCATGAAGACAAAAAGTAGACTGGAGGTGGAAGTGGGAAGGGACTGCTAACGGGTAAAGGGTTCCCTTTGGGAGATAACGCAAACATTCTGGAATTAGATGGTGGTGGTAGTTACTCATGTCAGGGAATATACCAAGAACTATAGGACTGTATGCTTTAAGTGGATAAACTGTCTGGCATGTGAATTCTATCTCAATAAACCTGTTATTAGATAATGCATTAAATCACATCCTGTTGCTCCCCAGCATGTCTTCCAGTGCTTGTCCTCACACTAGACGAAAATGCAAAGTCCTCACCATGACGTAGCCTCTGCCCCCTCTCTAGTGTCATTACCTGCCACTCCCCTTGCTCTGCTCTGGGCACTGCAGCTTTCTTGCTGCTCCTGAAACATGCCAGGCCCATTCCCACGCTAAGACCTTTGCCTGGCTGTTTCCTCTGCCTGGAGCACTCTTCCACCAATCACATGGCTTGTTTCCCTTTTTCATTTGGGTCTCTGCTCAAATATCACCTCGTCAGGTAGACCTTCTCTTTTCCTGCGATCCTATGCTGCCCAGATCCTCGCCACCCTGGCACATTCCTCTGCTTGCCTTTCTTCATAGCATTTACCACCATTTGAAACTTTTCTGGTTTATTGATTTCACCACTTACCACCTGTTTACTCTACACTGGACAGTAAAATCCCCGAGTCCAGGGACTTTAGCATGGTCACCAGCATATCCACAGAGCCTGGAACATAGTAGGTGCTCAGTAAATGCATATGGAATGAATAAACAAATAAATCTCAGCCAATCATCTTTGCAGATATCCACTCCTGACCGGGTGGAGAACTGAGTGCGATTGTGTGGAGGGTCAGTGCAGCCTCAGTACAGGGTGAGCATGCACCCGAGAGCACAACTTCATAGCTTGGCTTCACGTTTCAGTTTTAGTACCTTGACTTTACAACAGAGACCACAAGTGGAGCCTAAAAACCCAATCCCAACTGTGCACCAACTGTGTGACCTTGGACAAGTCACTCCACTGACTCAAGACTCGGTCTATTTGCAAAACTGAGATGCTTCTCATGCCTGGCAGGGTTGCTGTGAGGACTGAAAGTGTGTCAAGGACTTAGCTCAGTGCTCGGCATGCAGTAAACACCCAATCAAGAGTAGACATTGTTATATTTCCTCAATTCTCCCACCTTTCCCAGCTGAGTGGAGGGCCACCTTACATATGCAGACAGTGCTGGACCTCTGGTCAGGACATCCTCTTCCCAGTGAGCTTCCTTTCCCACACATCCTGTATGACTTCAGCCTACATTACCAGAGAGAGTGGCCCCCAGCGACTTCGCACAAGCCGGTCCAGGCAGGATGGGGAAGATGAGCTTACAACTTGTTTTCCACTATTCTGAAAACTCTCAGTCCCAAAACATTGCACATAACCTCCTTGGCCAACTGACTTTCCTAATCCTGGTTGCCGTAACAACGTGACTTAATGAAGGAGCAATTTTTTTCTTAAAATAATTCGACCCGTTTCCATATCAACAGGGGTTTATTTTGGTTCCACACTCGGCGAGGGCTTGGTGAGCCAGCACCCGGCAGTAGCTTCTGCACCTTGGCAGGGACTTGGGTTCCTAGGGGGCATTTGAGAAGCACCACAGGAGTTGTGGTGGCCGGTCACATGTGCCGAGGAGGCCGTGCCCTCAGTGAAGGGAGCCAACACACAGGGTGAGGGCACCAGAAGTTCCTCCCTGGGGTTTTCGGGGTGGGAGGATGAAGGGGAAAGGAGGGGACAAGTCTGTTTAGTGTCTTGTCCAAAGTCTGAGGCCTATATAGACAAACTCCCTGTTGTTGGGTCTCCCTCATGGGACCACAGGCCTGGAGAGAGTCCCAGGGCTGGGCCTCCGCGTGGGGCAGCTTGCAGGAGCGAGTGACGGGAGCAGGCAGGGCTGTGCAATGTGCCTGGTGAATGATTCCAACTTTGCCTAAACTGGCTGTATGTGACCAGATCCCGTCACACATTTCCTCATTCTACAAACACGACGGACTACCCACTAGGTGCCCGGCATTGTGAGAGGCCCTAGGGATATGCCCACAAGGCGCAGCTCTGCCCTCAGGGAACTCCAGTCTGGTAATGAGCCAGGTCACTCTCAGAAGCCACCCTTCTCAAACTTTTTGTGCATGTGAATCTCCTGGGGATCTTGTGAAAATGCAGGTTTGAATCAGGAGGTGGGGAGGGGGAACATGAGCCAAGAGTCTGCACTCCTAAGTAGCTTTCGGGGGCTGGTGTTATTGCTGGTCCTCATACCACACTCGGAGCAGCAAGAAGTCGGTGGAGGAAATACACCAGGGCCGGAGGGAGGCACTTGGCCTCCCTGTTCCCAACATCCCCCACCGACATCCCCCACCGGGGTGGAATAACTTCCTCACTGAGTGGATACTCTGCTTTCTAAGCTACTTCTCTCAAACTGTAGGGTTTTTCATAAACAAGAGTGAGAAAGTGGGACAACCCGTTTAATAAACAAGAGCGAAAAAGTTAACAACCCCAGCTGAGAGGCCCCCAGGGTTGCTGCAATTCCTTCCTGAGGAAGCTCAGTCAGCGATCTGAAACAGTCTGTGGGAGACCAGAGCCCTGGACCTTCTCAATTAAGATCCTGTCTGAATGCACACTTTGGAGCATAAGTCAGGAGTCAAATCTCAGCTCTTTCTTTTCCTAGGCCTTGTGACCTTGTGCAAGTCACGTCACCTCTCTGTGCCTCATTTTCCTCATCTACAAAATGGGGTAACAATCATACCTAAGTCATAGTGATATTTTAAAGATTAAATGAATATTTGACAAGTACCTGATGCACAGTAGGTGCCAAAAACTAGTTCATTCATTCATTCATTCAATAAATATGTATTGGGTCATTTCTGTGTACTGGACACATAGGCATTCGGGGATACTGTGGTGACCATGGCAGGCACAGTCCCTGCCCTCATGGACTCTGCAATGAAGCAGATGAGACTTGAATAATGAGAAGGAATCATTCATGCAAGAGGTGGGGGTGGGGAGCATGCCTGGCAGGGGGAATGGCATACGCAAAGGCCCTGGGGTGGGAAAGAATGACTGAAAGGAGCCAGCAGTCCTGGAGGATAGTGAGTGAGGGGGAGTCCCCGTAAGAAAAGATGTGGGAAAGGTGGGCTGGGAGCCAGATTACTTCAGGCTCTTGCAGGTGGCAGTCAGGAACCTGGATCTGACTGGCAGTGCAATAGAAAACTCCTGGAGGGTAAATAGTTTGGGGAAGAGACAGAGTCCGCTGTGACCTGACTGCTCTCCTTCATTGTCTGCAACGCTAGCCGCCCGGGCTTGGTGTTAGCCTGGCATCTCCCCAAATTCTCAGAACCTGAAAGCCTAGCTAACACCTGGGGGTGTCCCAGTCTGGATGATCCCTGGAGCACTGCGAGGTTGCCCGTACTCCTAGGCTGGTGCCATCAGCTGTGCTGGTGTGCACTAGGTCTGTGAGCTTGGCGACCACTCTTCTGGCCCGCACAGCCAGCAGAACATAGGCACTGGAGCAGATGGCATAGGTCAAAGCCTTGCTCTGTCACTGATTAGCTGTGTGACCCAGGAGAGTCGTGTTGCCTCCATGAGCTTCAGTGTTCTCATGTGTAAAAAGGAAAGAGCAGTATCTATTTCACTGGGCACGTCAACGATCCAGTGAGTGAATCCATGGGAAAAGCCCTCTGCCTGGCACACAGTGCACACGGCCTGGAGCCCTGGAGCCCTTATGGCTAAGGTCAGGGTGGGTGAACCACGCCAGGGTATCAGGAAGGAAGCTAGGAAGCTCCTCAAGGAGCCGGTTGCCTTGTGGACACACAGTGGGTTGGCTGTCCTTGGCTTTGAGACCAATGTGTTAATGGATGAGCAAATGCAAACATAACAGAACCCTGAACAAAGGGCAGTGATAACTGGGGCCGAGATCGCAGAGCTCCCCAGTGTGCCGTGGTGTGTAGTTGTCCCCTCCCACTTTGAGGAATCACCAGGACCTGTCAACCTGACCTGCTAAATCCCTCTTGAATCCCTTCCTTCCTCCACTCACTAGCACCTCCCCAAATCAAAGCCCATCAATCTTACCTGAACAATCAGAAGAACCTCCTGCCTGCCCTTCCTGCCTCAGATCTTGTCCTCCACGGGGCCACCAAAGTCAGCTTCTAGTCACACAGTCAGGTCATCTCACACCTCTGCATCCAAAACTCCAGGATAAAATACCAGTTCCTCAAGCTTGGCTGACAAGTCCTCCTCCATCTGGTCTCCACCCCTTTCCACTTCACGCGTGACACGTCCTTCAGAAGCGCCATTCTCCAGGACCCACTACTTCTTTGCACTGACAAACCGCTTTCCTCCACCCCTGCCCTATTTCCTACCCAGTAGAAGTCTACCTGTCGTCCTAGAATCTCCAAAGCTTTCCCAGCTTCTCTTGGCCACATTTGTGGCTCCTTCCCCCAGGGCCCTACAGAACTCTATCTTTTCTGTCTGTTGGTGCACATGGCTCGGCCAAGTTTTGGTTGTCGAGTCCAACAAGTCCCACACTAGCTGGTGAACAGAAGATGGCAGAGGAGACAGCTCTGTGAGCCGAGCCAAAGCACCATCCAGCTTCTCTGAATCGAGCATTCATGAACACAAATTCTGAATTTGCCCAGGCCAAGGCGAGAAACAGGCTCAATGGGGCCTGAGGTGAACTGGGGAGCTTCATGCCCACCCACAGGAGGGCAGCACTCTTCAGTTTTAGCTGATGGGTACATTGTTGGGAGATCTTGATTTTTCAAAAAAGTGAATCAGAGAAAGACAAATATCACATGATCTCACTTATTTGAACAAAACAAGTTGATGAACAAAATAGACCCAGGGACATAGAAGTAGGGTATAGACTGACAAACCTCAGAAGAGGGGGCGGGGGGAGGGAAGAGATAAACCACAGAACTTATATGCATGTATGCGTAACCATGGACACGGACAACAAAGCTGGGGGTGGGCAGGATGGGGAGGATTCTGTCAATGGGGGAAAAAGGAGAAACATCTGTAACAAAAATAAATTAATAAAAATATATATATATTGAAAAAAAGTGAACTAGCAACTAACTTAAATTGTGTTTTGTTTTTTAAAACTATGCAGGGCAACGACGACAAAAAACTGGCTTTCTGGCCACACTTGGTCTTTCGGCCTATCATTTTGCAAACTCAGAACCTGCTATTTGTTTGTGGAATGAATGAATGGATAGATGAATAAATGATCTTTTTTTTTCTGGATTCAAGTTTTCTACAGCAACTCTAAATTTCAAAGTTTGGGGAGAGTTTATGCCTAATCAGTTTGATTGCTATTTAGTTTGCTTTTTTTGGTGTAAGGACATGAAAATCAAAATCAAAAGTCAAGTTTGTACATTTCTCTCTTACAAAACAAAGCCCAATCTCTTTTACTCGGCAACTGTAACAATCCCATTTCCTGGGCAGCCTGCAGGCCTTGTGCGCAGGGCTCTAACCTCAATTGTGGTAATATCTCCATTTGAGATGTGGGTCGCTCCAGGAGGAAGGGAGGGATGCAGAGGCCACAGAGCCTGTTCCTGCAGTGGATGGTTTGCTTAGTTTGGTAACCTTTTGAAAACAAACTGCAGAGGGTGGCAACAGTTCAGCTCTCTTCAACGACCCCCATCCCACCAACCCCCCCGCCCCCCATCCCACCCAGCTTAGCCTCTAATGAGCTTGGAGGAGATACTGAGGATTCTCAATTACAGGCATCAAGGCCTCAACTGCCTCTTAGGCCCTGGCTCCCTGTGGCCAGGACTCCTGTGACTGGCTGTGGGCTGCTGGCTGGGATCTGCTCAGAGTCCTGCAGGGCGCTAGCCAGTTGCACCTCTTGCAGGGCTGGACAGCAGACCCGGAGCTGCCCCACTGCCCATTCAGGACCAAGGCACTCTTTCCCCCAGCTGCCAGGTATGTTGCTGATGGCTCGCGGCTGAGTCCCTCTCCGAGGTAATGCCCGTTCCCTGGGGGGCAGCCTGCATCCAAAGACTAGTCAATAGATAGGGGAGCCACAGTGACGAGGGGACAAAGACCCAGCCACCTGGCCTCAGTTGGGACCATCTGAAGGACCATCCCAGCTCAGAGTTCCCTGTGGGATTGGTTGAGGTCTCCAGTGCGACTCTATTGCCGTTCAGCTCCTGCCTTTGACCAATCCTGCTTCCCTTACTCCATCGCAGGTGCTTTTCTGGAAGGCAGCCCCCAACAAACCTGCGTTCATACCTCTGCCTTAGATCTGTTTCCTGGAGGAGCCAGGCTCTGGCAGCCTCTTTCCTCGGCCTCTTTCCTCTCACTCCCCTTTCTTCCTTGACGACTGCAATTACCCTGAATGCTTCCATGACCGCCGCAGGGAACGACCCCAACTCTTTCCTGTTGCCATCGCCACTCTCCCTGTCTGCTCCGTTGCATTTCCAAGAGCAGGGCGGACAACTTCACCTGGATGCCCATTTTTTAAGTCCCAAATTTAATATATTTAAAACAGAACCTTCTCCCACTCCCCTAACCAGCCTTTCCCCCTGACTTCTCTATTTCTATTAATGCCACCACCATCTCTGTAATTCCAGTCTGCAAAGCTCAGCATCATCTTCATCAGCCCCTGCTCAGCAACCTTCAGCATCTTCAGTACCTAGAGCACAATCCATGCTGTTTGTCCTTGCATTGCAGGCCTTCCCCATCGACTCCAATCAACCCGACTTCCTGCCAACTCTCTGATCCAGGAGTTCTTAACGTATTTATGGCTTGGACCCCTTTGGCAGTCTAATGACACCTATGGGCCCCTTCTTGGAATGTTTCTCTAAGCATAAAATAAGATACACAGGATTGCAAAGGAAGTCCATTATATTTAAAGACAGTTATTAATATATGTTTTAAATTTTATGATAGAGCAACATATGTTTAAGTATTAGCACATTAAGTACCAAGATCTATTGGTGGGTCAAATAGCTCCCATATTTTTGAAGGAACCATGAGTGGAAAAGTGTTTCAAGGTATCTGCAACAAGAGTAAGGAGGTGTCAAAACCCCGTGGTTCTTATGGGAGGCAAGGTTAGAGACCACTAACACTACTGTGCTGTACTGCCTGCATTCGTAACGGAAGAACAGGCAAAATTTCAGCTAGAGGTTAGTGAAGATAAAGCTGTGATTTTTTTTCCATCCAACTACAGGTCAAGCACAGCTGCAGCCGCCCCTGCGAGCCTGGCCGATGCTGGGAAACGGGCGTGGGCGCTGGGCCAAGCTGGCCCTCTTCTCCACGTGGGCTCCCTGGCACAGGCTGCCCAGGGCTCAGGGCCCTAAGCAGAGTGGCTCACTGCCTGCCAGAGGCACCAGCTCCACTTGGGCAGCTTCTAGGGGATTTGTTCTGTGGCTTCCCTCCCCTCAGGCCTAGGCTCTGTCTGTGGGACTTTACGTTTCCTCTGGCCCAGCCAAGGTTACCTCGGACTCATGAAGGCACCAGGCTCATGGGTTGGTTCATAGCCATCAGGCCAAAACAGAGTTATGAAGAGTCTGGTTGAAGAAGTCACCTCCAAAATGCCATCCAGAACTGTGAAGAGGCCACCACTGTGCTCAGGCCCTTCTCCTGAGCTTTGGCAGCTGAGACCAGTCCGGCTCTCAGGCTTACAGGGCGCCCCCTGCCCTTATCTTGCCGCCAGATGCTAAATGTCCTGCAATGCAAGGAACAGTCCTGTACAATAAAGAATGAGCCTACCCCAAATGACAGTCAGGCCCTCACTGGGAAGCACCGAGTAGGCCCTCAATAAACAAACGTCTGCCTGATGCCCCAGTGGTCCTCGCCAGCCCGAGGAGTCAGCATTTGAGGCACGGCCCGCCGATGGACATTTCTCTTGCCTCCTCCCATTCCCCTCTGGCCTGAGACCCCAGTGACCTTTACGGCTACAGTTGGGATTGGGTAGCAGATATATAAGAAGGTGAGGTCCCCACTCCCACCCCTGCAGGAGCTGGTGCCCTGCCCCTCCTCACAGTGGGGTAACTGGGAGGAAGTGCTCCCACCCAGGCTGCCAGGGAAGAAATTCCTTCCTTCTGCACCTCAGTCCACTCTGAGCCCTTGGCCCAGCCCAAGCCACGGAGTTGGTACTTGTGGCTGGCCAGTGGGGGGAAGGGTAGGCTGGGGTAGGGCTGGTTTGGAAATCAGGCTAGCAGTGGGCATGGGGCCACCGCCTTTGCCCAGGGACAGCATGCTGCTCTGTGGGGGATAATCACAATTCTCAGCTTCCTGCCTACCCTGGGGGAGCCCTCAAGCCTGCTGTGGAGTCCAAATGCTTCCCAAACCTGGCCTGGCTCAGGCCAGGCCAAAGCTTGCTTCCCAGTCCCTAGTGCTCTCCAGCTGACCACCTACCTGCCTTCCCTGGCACTTCCAGCACCCATTCAGGTACCAGCCCCACCCTCCAACCCCCATGCGAATCCCCTTGCGGCTGTGCCCCAGCTCACCGTTCCAGGCTATCGGCTGAGCCGCCATGGCCGTCACCACTGCCTCCAGGGACCACAGCCGCTCTGGGGCCACTGGGCTAAGATCTCACCGTTGAGTAAGCCTCGATGTGGGTTCCTCCCACCACACCCTCCCCAGGGCTTTCCCCAGAGCCCGTTGCCACACCGCTGTGTTGTTTAAAAAAGGAAACTGGGGGCAATGGGTCTTGAATACAATGAGAAGTGCAACGACAGACTGTGAACAGAGGCACCTATGGAGGCAAAGAAAGGGGAACCTGTGGCAGGACCCTGAGCACTCAGAATTCTTTCCTTGTTTCTGTGGCCAGCAAAGCTAGAGCCCATGAGGCAGAGAGGAGTAGGGTCTTTTGTAACCTGGGTCAGCTGTCCTGCCCTGCACTGGGCCAGCACGCACAGCTTATGGGGGTCCACACTCCAAGGACCCGAGAGGCCCCAGGAGCTGCCCAGATTGTTGAAGTTGAGGTTTTTTGTCCTCAGCTTCTGCCCTTGCAAACCATTCCTGCCCACTACAGAGACACGCAGCTCAGGTGACTGTCCAATCTGGTAGCTACCAGTCACTCGGGACTTGTGAGCAACTTGCAACTGGCGAGCCTGAAGTGAAATGTGCTGTGAGTGTAAGATGCACTCCAAATTTTAAAGACTTAATATGAAACAAAATGTTAAATGTCTTAATAATTTTTAATATTGATTTTATGTCAAAATATTTTATATATTGGATTAAATACAATTTATTAATAAAATTAATCCCATCTCTTTGTTTATACTTTTTACACGTGGCTACTGGAAATGGGGGATACTGGTGTACAAACTGGCAAATCAGTGAATGAAATGACATTGTCTAAAACAAACTCATGTGTAGAAGGTCATTTAGAGTATAATAAAGATGGCATTTCAAAGCAGCAGATAGAGTGGAAGGGAAGGAGGGAGAGAGAAAGAGGGAGAAACATCGGTGTGAGAGAGACACATCCATTTGTTGCCTCCTGCACGACCCTGACCGGGGCTGGGAACTGAACTGCAACCGAGGCACGTGCCCTTGGCTGGGATTGAACCCAAGACTCTTTGGTCCACCGGCCGACACTCTAACAGCTGAGCCAAACCAGCCAGGGCCATTTGTGTTTTTTTAAAAAATTGATCCTAGGGAGAGGAAGTGGGAGAGGGAGACAGAAACATTGACTGGCTGAGTCCCCCACACATCCTAACTGGGGATGGAACCCAAAACCAGGTATGTGCCCTGACTGGGAATCCAACCGGACACCTCCGGGTGCATGGGACGCTCCAACTGAGCCACACCTGCCAGAGCAGTGCTATTTGCAGTTTTAACAATAGTAAAATTACTGCCTACATTTATATTTTACATATGGGAATATAATTTGTTATAATAGTTTATATAATAGTATAAAATATTAATATTTTTCAATAACAATTCAGTTTCTATTATTATTATTTTATTTATTATTTTTTTAATCCTCACCCGAGGATATTTTCCATTCATCTTCACACAGAGTAGGAGGGAGGGAAAGAGAGAGAGTAAAACATCGATGTGAGAGGGACAGATTGGCTGCCTCCCGCACCAACCCCAACCAGGGCCGGGGACAAACCTCAACTGAGATACATGCCCTTCACCGTAATCAAACCCACTACTCTTTGGTCCACGGGCCGACAATCTAACCGCCGAGCCAAACCGGCCAGGGCCTATTATTCTTTTCATATCTTTATTTCTACTTGGCAGACACCCCTTTCACCTTCCTGTTTCTGATTTCTCCCTTTCTGTCCTCTTCTTTCCTCATCTTCTCTTTCACCTTCAAAAGCCTCAAGGATGTGAGAATGGGAGTCACTCCACTTGTGTTGGCTCCTTGCTCAGCTTGAACCTGAGCATTGGCATCTGCTGCTATCTCTGTCTTACCATAGAAGAGGAAGGCACTTGCTGGATTCATGCTCAAGTACAGATACCATGAGCTAAGATGGCCACGTCCACCCTATTCACCCTGGAGAGGAACACCTACCCAGTGGAAATACACCCTACCATTTCTCCCTCACAATCTGGCCACATTCATGTTAACACTCATATTAAGACAGCTTAGAAAGAGAAAAATAACCACTTAGGAAAATGTGTGTGTGTGATTTTCTTTTTCTTTCCTATTTCAGGAATGGGTGCAGGCAGGGTAAAAGTGGTGGGCTTTGAAGCAAAGGCTTTCCAGTTTGGGAAACCAATTTAATTTGCCATCTGCAGTTAAAAAATCACTAAGAGGGTCAAGTGTTTTGAAAAGATAACTATACAAATCGGAGAAAGGAAAAAAGCTCTCTAGCTTCTGGGAAACAGGTACAACAAAAGATTTGTTTGCTCCAAGGCAGATGGGAACCTCCGTCCTTAGAGTTTAATTGAGAGAGGAAAAAAGACAAGAGTCTCAGCCAATTGTCAAGCAGATAATAGCTTCTGAAGGGTGGGCCTGCAAGGACTGAGAAATGAAAGCCGTCTTGAATTGTGTGGGGAACAAGTGGTGTGGGAAAAGACCAAATTTTCTTTTAACAATCATTCTCAATGCAAATGAAGTAAAATTTTGCTTCAGTAAAGAAAGACCTTGAATGTCATTGGAACTTTTTTTGTTTTTCATGGGGAGACCTGCCCCCCCCCCCCAAATAAAGCTCTGGCATCGAAGTAAGTAGCAAAAACACCAGACTGGGAGTCAGGACACAGTTCTGGTCTTGATTTTACAAAATATGGCGGCAAATAATTGGTGTGAGATTCCTTTGAAAACTGTGGCTAAACATTGTTATGGGACTCAACCTTGTCTTTTGGACCTTTCTATCTCCCCCTGCCCGCTGAGCCCCTCTTGTCTTCCAGCACCTCAGAACAAAACATAGTAAGCCACAGCTATACTGATCCCTGAGACCACATAGATCGAAGAATTTTCTCAACATCCTAAGTTAATGAAAACTAAGCCAGAATGCCATATATTTGGCTTTATTATTTACACAAAACCCAAAATTTAAATACTAGGGTCTTATTTAAAAGTAAGTCTACTGAACTGATTTGTAGAATCAAGGACTGGCACCGCCCTGCTCACCAGAGGGAGAAGAGGAGAAACAGAATCCCTCAGCAGCCTGTCTTTGTGGCCCGAGTGACCCATGTGCTGGGAACACAGTTAGCTAAGATACCTCCTTGCCTCTTCCTCACTCCCAAACATCACTCCATCATCAAATTCCATTGCTTCTACCTCCAAAATAGATCCAGAATCAGACCATTTCTCCCTGGCACTGCCACCACCCTAGTCCAAGCTATCATCGCTGGCAGAACCTGCCAAGTGGCTTCCCCTCCCCTCTCCTGTCTTCTCACCCTACACAGGAGCCTGAGTCAGCTTTTAAAAGGAGCGACTCTACCCTGTCTCTCCCCAGCATGGACCTCAGATGTCTGCCAATCCCCTGGGCTAAAGCACCATGCTGGCTGGGACCTTGTCTGTTTTGCTCACCTCTGTAGTCCTAGGACTGGCCTCATGCCAGTCATGTAGTGCATACTTATCTGTTGAATGAAGGAATGCATTTTAACAACTAATATTTGTGCAAGCTTTAAAGGTAAACATCTTTTTTGATGGTCCAAATAACCCTGTGTCGTTGGTATTATTGTTCTCCTTTTACAGGTGAGAAAATTGAGGGTCCGAGCATTGCCGAAGTTGACAGAGTTGGTGCACAGCATATTGAAACTCAGGTCTGTAGGGTCAAAATCTATGCCTTTCTGGCTACACACCCCTGGAGAGCAATCTCGCCCTGTGGCGGGCACCCCGTGTGGGAATTCCCTGCTAACCAGTGAGAGCAGAGTGAATTCTAAATCCGCCTTTCCTGGATGACTTAGACAGCCACTATAACTGCAGTGACCTTATTTTCTGAATCTCTAATCAGGATTCTTGGTGTGACAAATAGAACCAAACACTTGCAACTGGGACTTCTCTGGAAAATCCAGGGCACAGAGTTGCTGTACTCGTATTTCATGGCAGCTACATAATGGGCATTTCCCAGCGAATTCTGATCCAGCCACTCAGTCCATCACAATCTCAAGAAGATTCTCTTTAAAAAATTGTTTTTGGGGCCTTATGTTTTTATACACCAAATTCTTCTCACCCACTATTTATGTTTGTTTAATTACTTCCCTACTCTCTTTTATCTTTTCTGTTAACCAATTTCTCCCTGGTCTGCCTCAAAGAGATTCTAGGTCCTGCTTGCTGATGGGTGCCATGGATGGTGGAAAGAAACAGTAAGCAAAAGTGCTTGGGGACCATGGCAACAGAGGCCGTGGCAACGGGACCAAACACTGAGGACAGCCCTTCCTACCACTCCTAGAGTCAGTTTTAGAGCAAGTGCTGCTGATAAGGCCTGCTGGCCCCATTGTGTCACTAAGCAGGGCAATGCTGCTTGCAGGACCCATCGTGGTAAAATTTCAGTTCCAGCACCCGTGTCGCAATGGCAGGCTTACGGTAAAGGTTGTTGCAGAATCCAGGGCTGGATCTACTATTTGCTCCAAGCACTGATCACACTCCACTGGAGTATACCCAGAACCCCTAGGTGGGCAGGCAGGGTCCAGAATTAGAGTGACAACAGCAAAAATGTCATGGTCATCTTCTTGGGCCTGGAAGCCAAGTATCATGATGTAACTGACCCAAGCAACTGACCCAAGCAATTCACTCCAACAATTTATACTGGAGTCTGACAGACAAGGAGATTCTCAATGAACTGGAGTGTGGGGTCTCTTCCCATGGACGTTATCAGTCTCTCTGATGTACTGGGTGCTTCTAAAGCACAGGATGGGCTCTAGGCCCTCAGTTTCCTCATCTGCACAAAAAGAAGCAGCAGGAATGTGTGCCCTGATTTCCTTTTCTTCTTTTTAGATGATGAACTATTTTAAGCATACAGAAAAGAGCTAGAAAAAAAACAATTTCCCCAAGAACCTTTTTCTGGAAGAAATAAGGTTTTATAGGTTCAATTGAAGCCCCTTGTGTACCTACCCAGTCCCAAACCCCTCCCCTGCAGAGGCAGCCATTGTCCTGATTGGGGGTCTGTGATTCACATGCATGTCTTAAAATGTACTACACCTAGGCTCATAAACAATATGCAATATACAGTCTTATTTTACATGCTCTTAAACTTTGTTTAAATTATAGCAAACTGCACCTATCCTTCTGCAATTTCCTTTCCTCGCTCAATATTAGGTTTCTGAAAAATATTCACATTGATGCAGGTAGCCCTGGCTCAGACATTCTCGTGCCATGAAGTATTCCATTATTCGAATCTACAGTGATTTGATTTATCTATTCTGTTGCTTCTCAACTCTTTTGCTCTTATTAACAATGCTGCCGTGAACATTCATGGTCCACCTGTATGAGAATTTCCCTAGGATATGTACCCAGGAGTGCAGCAGTTGATGTAAGGCATGGAATTGTAAATTTTAAGGCTTTTTGAGGGTGAGATTCTGGTATTCATCCCAAGCAACAATTTATACACCATTTGATCCAGTAACTGTAATTCCATAAAGCTACATTAGTCAGCCCTGGCCGGTTTGGCTCAGCGGTTGGAGCGTCGGCCTGCGGTACAGAGAGGCCCGGGTTCGGTTCCCGCTAAGGGCACGTACCTCGGTTGCAGTTTGTCCCCAGCCCTGGTTGGTCGTGCGGGTGGCAGCCACTCGATGTGTCCCTTTACATCGATGTTTCTCCCTCTCTCTCTCTTCCTCTCTCTCCCTCCCGCTCTGTCTGAACAAAAAATGGAAAAATGTCCTCGGGTGAGGATAAAAAAAAAAATTAAAAAAAAAAAAAAAGCTACATTAGTCATATATGCACACACACACACATATGTTTGTTGCCCCACTGTTAGTAATAGGGTGAAACTGGAAACATTCCCAATGTCCATCAATGGAGAGCAAGATAGATGGATAACCTGTGGGACACCCACCCTGGCTAACACTTTGGACTTTGCAAGAAAACAGTATTAAAAAGTCCCTTTCTTACCTACTGCCTTGAGCCCTGGAATAAAGAAATAACACTCCTCACAGCACAGAGCCTGCTACCAGGAGGTGACTTGTAACTGCCTGTACATTAGATGGAGATACCCTCACTGCTGCCCATGGGGACCTGGCCAGAATCCCATGTCTGCAGGGAAGGTGCCTTTACTGGTGATCAATTCCAATAAAAATAGGGAAACAGTCCAGGGGATAAATTAGAACTCAGGAGGAGACAATTCATAAGTATTTGAAAGGAATGACCAGCAGGAAAAAAAGGCTTTTCCCTTCAGTAATGAACATCAATAAGAGGTAATTGTGGTGCCTGGCGGTGTTTGACTTGAGAAATTCACTTGCTGGGAGCTTATTTGATAAAGTCAGAGGTTTAAATTAAAAAAAAAATTAAATAACTTTAAAAAGTTATTTTAAAAATCTCAATAGATAATACCACTTGAACACCTGCAGGTACTAGGCACTGCAGTGGGCACTTTGCAGTCTTTGTCTAGACTAATTTTCCCAACAACATTGCAAGGTAGATATTGTAAGGCCCTTTTTATTGGTGAGGACATAGATAGGTCAAGGAACCTGCCCAAAGCTGCAGAATCAGTAATGGTCAGGACTGGAGCTCAAGTCTCTCTGGTGACAAGGCCTGCACTCTTCACACAACATGCTGCACCTCTACATTTGGAGACAGAAGTATATCAGAAAGCCAAGTGATTGATTCTCTAAGTTTGGTTTTATGCTTAATGTATTAGAGAGGACTCCTACGATGCTCTGCATGCCTGCCTTACCCATAAACCCCTTCTGAACGAAGTGGACAGAAGTGCTTCCTTAAGTCTAGATTACTATTCACTCATTCAATAAATATTTTGCTGAATGGCTACTCTGTGCCAGGCACTACTCTTTTGGTCAAAACTGAGTGGACTAAGGAGCCTGTGCCTGGGTCAAGGGTAGCCATCTTCCAGCTGGGTCTGATGGAGCCCAGTGGCCTAGGAGTGTTCTGCGATGAGGACCTGACTGACAGGGATGTTCCAGACTGCAGAGTGACCGACTGACTTAAGGAGAGGCATGTGCCCAGATCAGAAATCAAACCCACAGCCTTTCCGTGCACAGGACGATGCTCGACCAACTGAGCTGTTCTGGCTGGGCTACCTTGCTAATTTTGAAAGCATAAAGTTGAACCCTGCACTGCACTTTGGCCCCCATAGCCTATTGCAAGCTCCCTACAAGGAAGTCAAGGAAATGAGTAGAAATGAGGGCTCCCTTGCTTAACCCATGAGGCCAGCATGGTCCTGTGAACATGTGAAGACTTTTCTCCTCTGGAACATAAAACAACTGTTGGATCTCTACAGTGTGACAGCTTCTGCTAGGAAAACTCTAGATTTCTCTAGATTGCTTTAGGAAAACTCTGGGACCAGACAAGCTACAGTGGAAGCCATCGGGAAAGATACTAGAATTCTTTTTTTACAGCCTCAAAATGTGCCTTCATTGGCAATTGACAGGAAATTTGGGGCAGTGAATGAAGAGAAGAAAGAGACTTGGCCTGGAGTTTGGGCAAAAGGCACAGCCTAGGGGTGTTGGGAGTGAACAGGGAACAGCAGCCCTGCCCAGGACTCAGCTCCTCAGGGAGGATTTTTTGTTGCCTCTAAGTGGCCTTTTATTCAGTCTATATAATCCACCCCTAAATCTCTCCTAGAGTAGTTATTAATCACACATAAAATTAGAGGTAATTTTGGTTTCATACATTTTTAATGTTTCAAACCAAGAAAGCCTTTTTGACTAAGGCTGAAATTTAAAAAACAAAAAGCATATTTTCCCCCTTACAGCTCAAAAGGAACTAACAGGATTTTGATCACAATTTTCTCACATTTGTGATAAAGCATGAGAGAACAGATGAGTGTAATGGAAGAATTTCACAGGTGGTTAAGAATGTGTAGGAAAAAAAAAACGGAATAAAAAAGAACGTCGCTGTTATAAATATGATCAGAATACATCTATTTCTGAAAGCATACCAGGCAGGTTAAGGAAATAAAAGAAAAAAACCTACTTTCTTCTGAAACTCTTCTTCTCCCTCACAGGGCTGTGACATGAGACGTAGGTAACAAGCACTTTGCAAACTGGGTGGTTCAGGGAGAGCGCATGGGCTCTGAAGCCCCATCGTGCTCAGGGCTGGCCCGGCTTGAGGATCTGACCAGCAGTGAGGTTTAAAGCCAATCTCTTCACTTCGGTTTTCACATGTGTCAAGTGAGCAGAAACAATAACTCATGCCTTGCAGGGTTGTTGGAGGGACCTTATGATAAGGTCTCCAAAAGAAATAAGAACACAGTGCTGTGGAAGCATGGTCTTTGGTACACTTTGCAGCACTTAACTACATTGTTCTGAAATAGTGTCTTTGCTGTTAGTAAACAGCCACCTTAATTATAGCAGAAGTTCCCTGGGACTTGTTTGCCTCTGTATTGTCCTTGCCTCTAAGCACAGTGCTTAGAACATCATGCTCAGGCATTCATTCTTTTAACAAACATTTCTTATGCCCTTCCAGCCAATAACTTTCGACAGCCACACTGTGCCCTCCAAGTCTTCCTGCCTCTTCAGCATTTAAGCCCCAGGAGGTCTGATGAGGACCCTGTGGCAGACACAGTGATCCACCCTCAGGGGCCCCCAGGACTGAGTGCTGCTGGCTGACAGTCCTCTGTGGGGAGTCCTACCGGAGTCCACATGTACTCCCCTAGGGCAGCCCGCATCTAATCACTGGTCCATGTTGGGTACCAATGTCTGGTTCCGTCATGGTAACTCAGCTGGAAGATGGCTACCCTTGACCCAGGCACAGGCTCCCTAGTCCACTCAGATTTGACCAAAGGAGTAGTGCCTGGCACAGAGTAGCCAACCCAGCTCCAGAGCTCCTCACGGGTCAGCTGAGGCTGTTAGGATGGTGTCACAGCCCAGCTTCCCCTTTGAACCAATTCTGCTCCCTTCCTGTAGACTTCAGGTGTTGATCCACAAGACATCCCAATAAACTTCCTACATGAGACCTGCAACAGCCCCCCAGGGGCAGTTCCCAGACTGGTTTTATGGCCTGTGTAGCCTCTGACTCAGCATCTGGGAAGCCTCCACTATGATCCCAGGAACTGCAAGTCCCCGCACTGTGCACAGACCTCACTCAGTTACATGTTTTCTCCCCCTTTCTGTCTCTCTCATTTTTCTTATCAAACGCATTTGGAACCAATAGTGTGGAAAATCTAGGCCTATAAGCAAATAATTATAGCAATGGGAAAGATGGTGTGATAGAGAAGAAAAATGAACCTGAAGGAAAGCTTCCTAGAGAAGGTGCCCTTTAAACTAAGTCTTAAAGGATGAATTGGGATTTGTTGGGTAGACAAGGGATGTGGGGAAGACATTCCAGACAGAGGGTACAGCATGCTCAAAAGCTGGCAGGCCTGAAGAGGTGTAGGGTGTGGGAAGAAGGGGAGGAAGGGACAATGAAGGCCAGGACACTAGTAGGGGCAGACCATAGGCCACGCATAGGAACCTGCTGCTGAACCACAGCCACGTTCCAGTGTCGCCCAAGCTTCAGCCATTTTGGTACCACTGGTTCTATTTACTATTCATTTAATCTGTTTCTTGAAATGAAATTAATGTATGTTAAAATAAATTTTATATGGCAACAAAACAAAACAAAACAAAAGGAGTATCATTTGCCAGAAATATAAATTCACTATAAAAAGAAATACAATGGAAACAGAACAGAGTAATTAAATTCTATGTAGATATCTCTGTCAATGTCTTTGAGCCTGAGGCCCGCGCCAGCTCTGTTCCAAAAGATTAGCAAGCATTATAGAAGCTGAAGAAAAGCACCATGCTGAGACTTTCTCCTTGATGTAATCAGAAAGCTGGAAGGAGAAGGAAGCGAGGATCATTTTCTCACCATGTAATTCAATGTATTTTAAAGCCGTACCATGTACCATTAAGATCACCTTGAAGTTCCCCTCCCGACCACCCCGCTGACTGTGAAAGCAGTTGGTAAACAATAAAGTGCCCTGCAGATGTGGTTGTTATTACTGCTGTACTGCTTGGTCCACTGGCCCAGGGGTAGTCACTTCTATGTAGCTGTCCCTTCTTTGGCTCAGTGAAGGTTTCCAAACCAGTGACTGTGGTGACCCTCATGACCCACATTTTGGGGGATAAAGCAACAAAAGGGTGGGCCAGGGAAGGAGGTAGAACCCTGGGAATCCCAGCCTCTTGGAACTGGGAGGGCCATTACTGAGTTTACTATCTTCCTACTTTACAGCTGGGGAAACTGGGATCACAGGAGGGAAATGATCTGTCCAAGGCCACAGAGGGTGTTAGTGTTAGCAGTCCAGAAGACAGACGAGGAAAAAGAATAGTATAGCTTATTGTGTGAGGCTACTGGTCTCAGCACTTGCCATCTGTAAGGCAGTGGGGAATACAATGGGGGAGCAGAGGTGGGGAGAAGTCAGTCCATCAGACCTGAGAGCACAGGGCTACTGTCAAAAAATCAACTTCTTGCCTAGGCTCCTTGGCTAGGTGCAGAGGTCAAGGTGGGCCCAGGGCCTGGGTGGTGGGCAGTGAGGAATGAGCCTGCAAGGGGCAATGTCAACTCAGCCAAGACATCCTGAGGGTGTGCAAAGCAACCTGGCTTTGGGATCTGCAGCACCTGGGTTCAATGCCAGTTCTGCCACTTTGTAGCTGTGAATGAGTCTGGGTAAGTCACTGAGCTGCTCTGAGTCCAGTCTCCTCACTCGAGTATGATGTGGGTTACTTCTCCCCTATCCCCAGCCCCCTAGACCCCTGCAGATACATTTTCTTCTCTCCTGGCTTTCCCCTCCCCCAGCCAACACTTACAGGCCCTGTCTCTGTCCTATTCCCTGCTCGCCTGACTGCCCCACTTATCTGCCTGTGGAGCTCATAAGGAATCTTTCAAGTATCTGCAGATAAGAAAGCTAAGGGGGCATGTTCCACGGGGTGGGACGGGGACCTCCTTCACCTAGAGGCGGGGGGGAGAGGGCAAGGAAAAGTCTCTGGTCTGGTGTCAGGAGGCAGTGCCTGAAGCGGGTCCCTTCAGTAAAAGCTGCCAGGTGGAAGGTTAAATACAGCCCTTTCCAGCTGTCTAGGACATAGATTTATGAAATGTCAGAGCTGTGTTAGAGTGAGAGAAGATCTTATCTCTGCTCTGTGTTTAGAGAGTAGAAAGGAGGTGATAAAGAAGAGAAAGAAACCTGGACTTTCAGCAGTGAGTGGTGGGCGGCCATTCAGCAGTGACTGGTAGGCGGCCATGGCAGGATTTTGAGCTGCCAGGTCTGTTTTTTTAAAGTCTTGCTCAGGCTGAAGAGTGGAGAATGGGCAGGAGAGGGGCAAGAGCAGGAGCATGGAGCCCAATGGGAGGAAGCGTGCTGGGGTGCCAGGCCAGGTGCTAGCTGTGGAGGTGGAAGGCGGGCACTGACTACGGGGTGGGCCAGGCCTGCATCGCAGGTGAGGGCGGCACCTCCTCCCTCCATCCCCCACAGACCTCAATCTACTCCCTTCATCCTGTGACAGCCCCTCAAAGACCTGAAGACCAAAGGCCACATTCCTCTGATTCTTCACCTGCCAAGCAGCACATGATCTCCGTCCTCAGTCCCATCACTTTGCTTTTCACACCGCATTAGCTCCACAACTGAGCAACCAGAACCCAAACACATGACGCAGACTCGCCATCTGTCCTACCAGCTACCTTGCAGCCTCAACTGTAGCTTCCAGTACATTTTCCAGGGCACGCGACTGCAATGTCACGTCTCCCCCACCCCACTATCCTCTTCACAGAAGCCAGGGAGGGGTCCTGGTGTCGCTAAGGATCCTGAACTTGATTCCACCCTTCTGCCAGCGAGTCTGGCTTGAACTTCGATTAGAAGGCATTTGGTTACCTTGATAGCAACCTGTGTGGACAGATGGCCAGTGATAGGCACTTTTTCCTGCTCCCCCCTGCCTCCATGCTTCAGTATTACAAAAACAACAACAACAACAAAATACAAAACAATAAAAACAATCCCCCCCCCCCCAGCATTTTAGGAGGAATCCAGAGGTGGGTAAACACCAAGATTAACAGACAGTATTTTCCATCATCCACAACATAAGACTTCAGGAGGCATCATAACTCTATTTATCAAAAATTAGAGATACAGTATTTCTTACACACACACACACACACACACACACACACACACTTCCTCGGTGACTTTCATTATCCCTTTGCAATCCCAGTTTATCAGGGTTGGGATGTGATCACATCCACCCTTTCTTCCCTGAGAGCTACCCAGTTTGAAATTCCCTTCACAGCACTTCTGCCGTGTCCAGCCTGCCCCTCCTTGCGGACCTCTAGTACTGGGCTACCCGCTTCTCCCAAGATGGCCCAGGCTGCCTCAGGAGAGATCTGGGTGCAGAAAATACCTCCTCCTCAAGAGACCTCAATTCATTCCCCTCTCCTCTCTGCTAAGCAAGCGATGCTCCTACCCTGAAGGAAGACTCACCTGCCCGGCTCCAGAAGAGGGTGATAGACTCAGCTCTCTCCATCCTAGTGGTGTGGATGGCCAAGACTCCACATCCAGCAAATTCTCATGCAGGGGAGAACTGTGTGGTGGGCTCACACTGGCGGCAGGGAGCCAATGGGCTCCACGCTGTTCTGAACCCCCTCCCCAGGCTGCTCAGTGGGCGCCCAGGCACTCTTCCTGATCCCCGTTCCCCAGCGCCCTGGCTGGGTCAGTTTGGCCCCATGGGTCACATGCTCTGTTGCCCTGTGAAGCTGTTCCTGGGCTGCCCAGCCCAGGGAAAGTGATGCAGGACTCAAAAAGTGAGTTTCCTCTCTCTCTTTCCCTCTCCTCTCTAGCCCTACCGCCTGCCCACAGCCACACTGGTCCAGTCGGTCCCGTCGCAGCAGACCAGTGAGGGGAGCTGTCTGAGTCGGTCTTGTCTTTCTCTGGGTGAGGTTCTCAGCCAAAGGCCCAAGTCAGAGCCCCACAGAGGCTGACCTCCCGCTTAGCTGCTGTCCTGCAGCGAGGGGAAATGAGCAGGAACTGGCTGTCTGAGTCAGCGGCCCTGGTCTATTGTCACTGCGTGGGCCCCTTCCTTCCCAGAGGAGAGACGTGCACAGAGATAGGCCTTGTTATTTGCAAGTCTCTCTTGCACACACACACACTTTCTCTCTTGGCCTGGAAAGAGTCGGCGCACTATGGCTGGACGTGATTCAATTCAGATTCCCTGACTCCTAGTGAGTCCTCCCGTGGAAGAGGTTGTGCCCACAGCACACAGAGGTCATCTCCCAGAATCCTCATCTGAGACAGAGGAGATAACAATGATGAGTCCTGCTAACAGGGCAGGAAAGTGAGTCTCAGAGAGGAAAGGGGCTTCCCAAGGTCCAACACTGAGAGAACAGTGAGATTCGGATTCCAGCCTTGCTCTCCATGGCATCGGGTAGAGTCCTGCCAACCTTCCTCACTGTTTCTCCCACCTCCACCTCACTGGCACGCTGCAGATTCTAGCAAAGCCTATTTCCTAGGGCACAAAGCATGAGAGAACTGCTGGCTTTAGAACATTTATAACGTACCTTGTTCAAATTTGTTTCTGTGTATTCAGAAGGACGAGGGTCTGGGAAACAAGTCATGTGTCAGAAGCTCCTTAGAAAGGGACTCCACAACCATACTGGCAAAATGAGCACAGGCGGAAGGGCTGTGCCTCGTCTCAGTGACCACCTTCTCATTGCTCACAGCGTGAAGAGAGCCCTAGCTGCAGCTCTGTTCTTTTCTTTTTTCTTCCAGAGATGCAGACAGACAGGGAAGCAGCTTGAAGAGAGGACTTGGAAGCCTCCCCTGGAAGAGCCTACCTTGTTGCCTTGAGGCCTCTGCACACCTCCAGTACTAACCACGCTAAACTCCTCCAGGGCAGGGGTAGGGCTGTGGATCTCTGGAGGCCCCGCCTTCAGAACATATTTATAGGGCTTGGTACGAAAAGCCATTTAAAAAGACTGAGGTGAAATTTCCAGACCAGGAGTATGCATTGTGTTGGGAGGGGGCTGGTTTCAGTTGACATCATCAACTGCATTCAAGAATTTAAGTAGGCCCTGGCCAGTTTTGCTCAGCAGTTAGAGCATTGGCCCTTGGACTGAAGGGTCGCTGGTTCAATTCACAGTCAGGGGCATGTACCTGGGACAGATGCTGTGTGTTTTTAAGTCGCGGAGCTTGAGCAGAAACTGCTGCTCACCCTACCCTCCATTCTCCCTGCCAGCTGGACTTCATCTCACGGCAGTTAAACCAGAATCTCTCAGAGGTGGGGATCCAGGCATTGACACTGCTTTAAATTTCCCCAGGTTGAGAGCCATGGTGCTGACTCTTGGTAGAGACTGAAATCCAGTCTTAGCCCAGCTGGTGGGTGAGGGACAAAGGCAGCCTGACCGTCTTAGCTCCTTCACATTGGCATATTAGCACAGTGACAAAGAAGACAGACTTGGGAGCCCCACTGTCTGGGCTTGAGTCCCAGTCTCAACTGCGTGCCCTTGGGCAAGCTGTTTAAACTCTCTGAGTCTCAGGTTCTAATCTATAGATTAATTGCATAATTTACAGGTTCTCATCTATATATGCCTTTTAGGAGATAATAAAAGTTCCTATACCATAAGGTTGTTGTGTGGATCAAATGAGTAAATGACATCTGCAAAGTGCTCAGAGTGCTGCCTGGCTTGATAAAAGCTATGCTGGGACTGGCTTCTGTCTTCTAGTGGCCCTCCTGGACCTCCACCTAAGGCTCAGGAGGGCCTCCCTTCAAAAAAACGTGGTGGTTCTAACAAGTGTTGGTGAGGATGCGGAGAAGAAGGAACCAGCATAGGGAACACACTCAATAATATTGTAATAACTATGCATGGTGCCAGGTGGATACTAAACTTATCCAGGGGATCACTTCTTAAATAATATGAATGTCTAACCACTATGCTTAGCACACTGGTGATGGGAATGCAAACTGGTGCAGCCACTGTGGAAAACAGTATGGAGTTTCCTCAAAAAATTAAAAATGGAACTTTCTTTTGACCTAGTAATCCTACTTCTGGGTATATAATCCTAAGAATACTGAAAGACCAATCTGAAAGAATATATGCACCCCTATGTTCACAGCAGCTCTATTTACAATAGCTAAGATCTGGAAACAGCCCAAGTCCTCATTAGTAGATGAGTGGATAAAAAAGCTGTGGTACATTTACACAATGGAATGCTACTCAGTCATAAAAAAGAAGAAACTCATACCATTTGTGACAGCATGGATGGACCTGGAGAGTATCATGTTAAGTGAAATAAGGCAGACAGAGAAAGACAAACACCATATGATTTCACTCATATGTGAAATTTAAAGAAAAAAATAAACAAACAAAACAGAAACAGATTTATAGCTACAGAGAACACACTGATGGTTGCCAGAGGGGAGGGGGTTGGGGGGCTGGGTGAAAAAGGTGAAGGGATTGAGAAGTACAGATCGGTAGTTACAGAATAGTCACAGGGATATAAGCTACAGCATAGGGAACATACTCAATAATATTGTAATAACTATGCATGGTGCCAAGTGGATACTAAACTTATCCAGGGGATCACTTCTTAAATAATATGAATGTCTAACCACTATGCTGTACACCTGAAACAAATATAAAATAATAATGAATGTCAACTGTAATTTAAAAAATTTTAAATGGTTATCATATGGCAGTAAATTTAAAAGCAGGATAAAATACTGTAGGTAAAATTTGATCTCAACAATGTAAGTATTCAAAGAAACATTACTGGAAGGAAATGTATCACACTTTAATCAGGGTCTAAAAATTTATCTTAAGAAAATAACCAGAGCTGGGTAAAATGGTCTATGTTTAAAAATCAAGAATGTTGTCAGTCCTACCTTTGACTTGGTCTCCCATCAGCCATCAACCCTGGTCTGCCTCCCACAGGACTCAGTCTGTCATCCCCTCAAAAATCACTTCTCACCTGGGTCCCTCTGGGCTGAAACTGGCTGCTGTTGTTACGATAGGAGCTGCCATTGCGTGTGAATACAGCCACATTGCTTGGGGTGGAAAGAGTCAAATTAGAGTCTCAGCTGATTATTTGTCTTTTGTTTTCCCAACGCAAGTTTTTTAGTTCCTTCGGCTGGAGTCAGGGCAGACTATTGTCCCAGGGTGGGGGAATGGTTGGTGTGTGTCAGTTTCTATAACACGGACTTCATGTTTGGGAGATTGGAGGACTGATGATGGCAGGGGTGGGGACTGGCTTCATATTCAGAGTTAACAGTGTGACCTTGGATTCTGTGGGTTAGGACTCTGGCTTGGGTGGCCACCAAAAGAAACCTCAACCTTTCCAATTTTGCTCTTTCCCTTGAGCAGATAACTCCCATCACCCCCCAAGCCAGGCCCTGTAACGTCCAAAGAACAGGAGGGAGCTGGTGACAAAAGCAAAGGTTGAGGCAGATGTCCAGGTAGACAGTCATGGTACAGGTGTAGGGTGGTTGAGTCCGAGAAGAAAGAGGATGGAACATCAGTGTTCAGCAGTTGAAGCCAGGGCAGAAGTGTGAGGAGCTAAGTCACAGAAGCCCGAAATTCCAGAAGCCAGGTCCCTGAAGCAGGAGCAAGGTCCCAGGCTGGATCAGAATATTTCAAAGGAATTCATGGAGGGGGTTATGTGACACCCTCTCCAATGCCAGAAATAACTCAGAGAACACACTCCACACAGATGGCAGGGAGCAGTTGGAAGCCTCACCCTGCTCCTTGGACCCCATGACCCTTCATGTACGCTCTTGGAGAATTTGACAGGAGATTGACTTTCAACATAGGAAATCTGCTGTTGAGAGAGATGAAGGTTCCACCAAAGACCATTTATTCTGTAGGGATGCATGTGGCAGTTAGGAGGCGACATCAACCTAGCTTGTTTGGAAGTACTGCCTAGAGGCCATGCAGAACTGACCTGTCAGTGTGCAGGACTTCGCACCAGAGGCATCTTTCTTTGTCATCTGAAGCATCATTGTTGCCTCTTTTCAATGTCAGAGCCTTCTCTGGTCTCTCCCAGCTTGAAAATGCTCGTATGGACATGGACATGTGACACAGACTGTCTCCACCAAAGTGATGAGGAAATCTCCGAGGGCATGAGTACTACTCTGAGTGGTAGTGATGGCACATTTCCCCTTTATTAAAGTATCTGGGTCCCACCATGATAGACAAGAAGTCTTCTGTTTAATGTTGATATGCAAAAATGGTAACATGTATACACTGTGTTCCCTGAAGACTCCCTCCACACCCTTCTCAGTACCTATTGAGAAGCACTGGATCAGTGATCCTTAGAGTATCCTACTCTGATACGTTGAAGCAGCAATGATGGCAGCACACTGTGCTCCTTGCTCACTACACGCCAGATGCTTCACACGCAGCACCTCACGTCATCCTCACAACCACCCTATGAGGTAGGCCCTGTTAATCCCACCAGACCAAGGAGGCAGCAGAGGCTCCAAGAGCTTAGGTCACCTGCCTTAAGGCACACAGTTTGTAAGTGGCTGAGTCTGGCTTAGAACCCAAGCAGCTCTGGAAGTCTTCCCTATGTTCTTTATCACTTATTCTAATCTTCTTGCCGCAAAGCTTAAACATTTTAGAGAAGGAGAAAAACCCACAACATTTACCCAATTATTAGCCAACCATGACTAAACCAGAAAATGTCACTTGTTTAATAAAATTTTAATAGCACCCAGCACTCAGGAGACAAGGTGGCTGCCACCTGAAGCCACCCAGAAGCACAGGCCCAGCCTGGCTCTGTTGTCAACTGCTGTGAGACAGTGGCAAACAATACATAATACTTTGGTTTCAAAGTATTTGCATATATCCCATGATAAGGTGTTCCAGTGTGCAGCATTTTATACCTCACAAAGCCCTTCAAAACCTCCCACATCGTTTGCTCCTCATCATAGCCCCGTAAGGTGATGGTTGGCAATTACTGCTATTCTCACACTGCAGATGAAGAAACTGAGGAAGTAACTTTCCCCAAAGGCCCACAGTAAGGGTCAGAGCTCAGATTCAAACCTGAGGCTGCCCACCCGAAATCTACACAACTCCTCATTCCCTGTGGCTGCTTCTACTTTTGCATTTGTCTTTCTAGTGTGTTTGCTGACTCAGGAAAATGATATGATTTGGTCTCTCTGCTTGACAAAATGATTTGCCAGTGTAATTGTTCTATGTGTTAGTGATTTTTATTTTTCACTGCACAAATAGGATTATAACAACATTAGTGGAAGTCTAGCCCAGGGAATGTGGGAGTATCACGTTGGCCTCAAACCCCAGGGTCTGTGCCTCTACTTCTAACACATTGCTTAGCGTGGACAGTGAGGAGTACCAGGAAATATTTTGTTTTGTGGTCTAGAATTTCAACTTCTTCCATACCTTCCAGTGGGGTCCTTAAGTTGGGTAAGGAAATATGTCTTTGGGGGAAAGATCCCTGGGGGATATGCGCCACTTGACTCCCTTATATGTCTCTGCCACTTTAGTGTCTAGCATATGGAAATCAAGGGTTGTAAGAATGCAATAACCTTGTGAATGTGATAGGGCCAGGTCAACTACGAAATGCCTTTCAAATGCAATGAGATGAGTTCTTCATTTTGCTTAGGCACAGAGAAGACAATAGTAGACAAATTTTCATCTTTAAACACAGGTCACCTTGCTCACAGCATCAGTGTGGTTGCTTGGGACGGGGGTGGTTGGAAAGTAGTATGACACCAGTCGTCCCTGTATGTGAAGCCCCTCTCAACATCTGCTTTAGGCCTAAATTTAAGAATCATCCCACTTTCCTGCCAGCTCAGAAATCCTCAGCTTTAGCTTCTGGACCCAACATAGATTCTCCAATGAGTTCAATTATTCCAACACAAACGTGCCATCAAGGAGACATACGGTGGCACTTCTACAAGGCTGGGAATTGCAGTCCTGGTTGCTATAGAGATTTGCTAGCCCTTCCAGAACAGAGCCACAGAATCCTCCTTTCACCACACCCAGTCTCCAGGGTTACTAACTCCTGCCGCAGATGCAAAGATACTGAGAAGCGCTTGGCAAGGTAAAATAGATACAAGCTTGACAGTTGGACAGACTTGGGCTCAAATCTGGGCTCTGCAACTTCCTGGTTATCAAACCATAGTTCAGCTCTGCCCCTGAGTCTCAGTTTTCTCATCTGTAAAATGGCATCAACAGTCTGGAGGTTGTTTTGAGAGTTAAAGTTGTGGATGGAAAGTGCTGTCAGACAATAGTGTGTTATATTGGTTCCCTTCCCCTCCTCTGTGGGACACTAGTTCAAATTGATGCTGGGTAGTCAGGGTGGTGCGAGCACATATCTCCTCCCACCCCCATACAGATTCATGGGGTAACAAGGCTATACTTATTCAAGAGGTGAAAGTGAATGGGAAAGTTGGGGAGAAATCAATTCAAACTCATGATCCTGGCAGACAAAGCTTTCCAGTGTCAAAGCAACCTATGCTCTAAGGTCATGTTAGGCTTCCACATGCTGTGACTATCCTACCCTTACCCCATCCCCACCCCACACCCACCCACTTTGCAGCTTCACTGGCTGCTGGGAGTGGCTTAGCCTGGCTGCTCTCTGTGGTCCCCCATGCATGCCAGGCTCATTTCTGGTTCTATTCTCAGGGCAGGACCCATGGTACTCCCCCATGTGCAATCATAATCACTCTTCTTTCACTTGAAAATCAATTTCAACTTTCTAAAAGCTTTCCTAGCTATCTTGTACCAAATCTTCCCAGCTACCCTCGGAATGTGTGTTAAGGATCCCCTGTAAGGATTCATAGCTTTTCATACTTGAAGGGTGGAGGTAGCAGAGGTGACTGACTTGTCTAAGATCACCCTGTTTGTTCAAGGGAAAGAGAAATCAGAACCCAAGCCTTCCAAGGCCTGGTCAATGGCTCTTTACCACCATTGGTTAAACAAGTTTTAACCCTTGTCCTTGAAAAAGCTCACATTTTACTAGGGGAGATAAACATGTAAAACAACCATAAAAATGACAATGCCTAAAAGAAGCCAATCTGAAAAGGCTACATATTGTACGGTTCCAACAATATGACATTCTGGAAAAGGTAAAACTATGGAGACATTCAAAGGATCAGTGGTTGCCAGAGGCTGGTGGGTGAGGGGGTTAGGATGGTAGAGCCCAGAGAACTTTTAGGGCAGTGAAACTATTGTGTATGATGCTATAATGATGGATACATGTCATTATACATTTTTCCAAACCCACAGAATATATAATACCCAGAGAGAACCCTAATGTAAACCATGGACTCTGGGTGATTGCTATGTGTTCTTCAATTGTAACAAATGTATTACTCAGGTGGAGGATGTTGATCATGGGGGAGGCTAAGCATATGTGGGGGCAGGGAGTATACAGGAATTCCCATACTTTTTCGTGAATTTTGTTACAAACTTAAAACTGTTCTCAAGCCCTGGCCGGTTTGGCTCAGCGGTTAGAGCGTCGGCCTGCGGTCCAGAGAGACCCGGGTTCGGTTCCCGCTAAGGGCGCGTACCTTGGTTGCAGTTTGTCCCCGGCCCTGGTTGGTTGTGCGGGTGGCAGCCACTTGATGTGTTCCTTTCACATCGATGTTTCTCTCTCTCTCTCTCTCTCTCTCTCTCTCTCTGTTCCTCTCTCTCCCTCCCACTCTACCTGAACAAAAAATGGAAAAGTGTCCTCGGGTGAGGATAAAACAAACAAACAAACAAACAAACAAAAAAACTGCTCTCAAATTAGTGTTAATTAAAAAAACCCCAAAACAATGCCAGCAATGATAAAATTGTGTATAAGTCTCTAAATCACTACAGAGGAAGGAAGGATGAACTTTGTTAATTTTGTATGGCAGAAGAAGGTCACTCAGGGAAGACTTCAGAGCAAAGGTGACACCTAGTCAGCATTTTGAAGGATGAACATAAAATTGCCCAGAGGCCCTGGCCAGTTTGGCTCAGCGGTTAGAGCGTCAGCCTGCGGTCCGGAGAGACCCGGGTTCGGTTCCCGCTAAGGGCACGTACCTCGGTTGCAGTTTGTCCCTGGCCCTGGTTGGTCATGCGGGTGGCAGCCACTCGATGTGTCCCTTTCACGTCGATGTTTCTCTCTCTCTCTCTCTCTCTGTTCCTCTCTCTCCCTCCCACTCTACCTGAACAAAAAATGGAAAAATATCCTCGGGTGAGGATAAAAAAAAAAAAAAAAAAATTGCCCAGAGAAAATGAGGGGTATAGGAGAGCGCGGTTCCAGGAAAGTGCATTTGTGACAACGTGGCAGTGTTGAAAGGGCATGGTGTATTTGGACAACCACAAATCATTCAAGATGGCTGGATCATCAAGTTCAACAGAAAGTAACAGGAGGTAAGGCTGGAGAGGCAGGTGAGGCCCGATCACGAAGGTGTCTAAGTTATGCCAAGGAACATATATTTTACCCAGTTTCTACTGGTGCTTCCCAATCCTCACGCAATCCTGTCTCACATCCTCAACTTTTTCCATTTCCATGCAACACCTGTACTACTATTTACTTAACCATTTTATTTAAAGAGACTCACTTTGTAAACACTGAATCTTGCCCTAATTAAAAATCTGGCCTGTTTGGCTCAATGGTTGGAGCATTGCTCTGTGGACCAGAGAGTCCGGGTTTGGTTCCCCCTAGGGGTACGTACCAAATATATATGAAACCATGGGTTAGATTTACTACCTATGTTTTTTCTAATACACATTAAAATACATAAAGAAATCTGAAAGGTAACAACAGTTTTCTCTATATCACTTACAAATGATCCCCTGGGTCACCTGGGACAAGGTTTGGGCTCATAGCAAGGGAGTGCAGGGCCAGATCACGCTGATGGTATGATAAGCATGGCAGGGAGGAAGGCAAAGGTGGAGGTAGTGAACCCAGTTCTGGATTGGGTCAGAGGTAACAAAAGTGTAGACGCAGGCATTAACAGGGGGACAAAAGAAGGGTCTGACAAGTCTCAGAGGTAGATTCAACAATAAATACCTGTTGGATGGATGGATGGATGGATAGCTAGATGGATGAGTAAAAATTGTAAGCATGAGGTGAGGGAAAGAGAAGAGTGAAGGATGGCTCCCAGGTTTCTAGTTTGGATTAGTGGAGGTGTCACCAAGACAAAATAGAAGAGACAAAAGGGAGCTTTTCTGCAAGGATGGAGGGTAGTGCAAGAAGATGTGTTTAGCCGAGAATGAGGTCCTTCTGGGACATTCAAGGGGAGATGAAGCAGTTGACTGTGTTAGTCTGAGCTGGAGATAGACATTTGGAGGCCAAGCCTATGGAAGTGGCCTCTGGGTATGGCCTTGACCACTAGTGGAGACGGTATAGAGTGAGAGGAAACACAGGCCAGAGACAGCTCAGAGGAAAGGAGATTTGTGAGTAAGGATGCACAACAGAAGAGGTGCTTTCTTCCTCCATGAACTTTCCTGCCAACCTCACCTTTTCTGTTACACTATTCGCTGACTGTTTCCTCTGCTCATCTCTTCTCTTTGACCGTCCTGTGGGCAGTCTGTGGTGGGAGGCTAACCAGTCTCTCTCTAGATAGCATAGTGGGGGTGTGTTCAACCAAGCCTTCTGGGGCTGCTTAGGGATGGCAAGTGAGCAGTACAGTGCTGGGGGAAGGCGAGGGCCAGGAGGCAGAGGGGAGAGAGGGAGCAGCGGTCATCAGGCCCCCTCCTCATGCTGCCAGGAGCTGGTCCAGTACTTATCTCCGGGACTGGAGCTGGCATTGAAGAGGCAGAGCAAAATTTAAGCAATGAAATGGCAACCAGTAACTGTCCTGAGCTGCAGCACCAGCAGTTATGTGTACATTTATCTTCAAGCTCCTGTGTTAGGCTGTGCAGAGCCTCTCCATCGAACACCAGTGGATCCTGAGCATCCAACTCTATGGCAGAGAAGCAGGATGCTACGAGGTGGTGGTCAGGCCATCCACCTAATGATAGTCTTAGAAAAGTGTGTCCACAGAAGATTCCAAAGAAACTTCAACAGCCAGAACCATCGCCATTGGTTCAGTCCACGACAGAAACCCAAATTCCACCCATTCATGGGGCCAAAGCACATCCCAAGTCACTTTTCTGTAGCCTCCCTCCTGCACACACCCTGTGAGACCCCACTTGGCAGCTATCCCTAGGACTGGTTGGCCCTGGACAACTGTCCACTACATGGTCAGCTGAATCCCCAGAAAAAGAGATTGGCAACTCTCTGGGCCTGAGCATGGCACGCTTTTGACAAGATACCAATCCTTGCATTGCTTTCTTATGGTAAACTTCAGTGAAACTCGACAGAAACTTTCCCTTCATTCTCACTGGCCTTGAACGGGGGATGAAGTCCTCCCAAACGGGTACCGAGAAAACCGTGGGCTTCTCTATGAGGAGGGATGCTGAGAAGGGAAAAGAGGGGGCACCATGAATACGAAGGTGCCAGGGTAGAGCACCTCAGGCATGTGGCCCGATTTGAGGCGGCAGTGGAAGGTGCTTCCCAGTAGCCACGGAACAAGCAGGAGGGAAAAGAGTTGGTGGGGGGTGAATGGGAAGGCAAGTTAAGAAAAGTTGTTTCCAGATTCTGCCTCCCTGCTTTCCATACTCTCAGCATCCAGGAAATTGTTGGGGGGGGGGGGGCGGGTTACACCAGCATCATGAGTCCATGTCTGGAGAGGACCAAGGGGCAAAGCAGGGCACACCCAGGTTAGGAGGGCTACAAGCTCAAGGCTGTCACATTGTGCTGTCACCCATGCAGTAGGCAGATCTCCCTGCCGGAGCTGGGGCAGGAGATGGGGGCAGGGCATTACACAGCAAGAAACAGATTCCTCTGGTTCATTCCGTGCATGCAGCACAGGAGGTAGAGCCAGGAGAGGTGTAGGTGTACAGTGCGGGTGGGAGGTGGGCTGGGGGAGATGAAGGCTTGAATAACAAAGGAGGCTCGTAAAGGATAAGCCATGCATGCTTCCAGGTCCCTGCCTCCTGGATCCAGACAGAAAGCACAGTCCTAGCAATAAACTTCAGTCCACCGCACGCTGCTCACTTCCCTGACGCTCCAGCCACCCTCCAGAGGCTGCACGGGGTTGCTGGTGAAGAGGCTGGCCCCTGCCAGCTCAGGAACATTTGACTTATGCAATTCAGGCTGGCGCGAGAGCAGGGGAGCTGGGAGTTCACCCGCATCTCCCTTGGGCTGTCTCCCCGCCCCCTGCCAGCTCCTGAGAGTCACACCAAGGGTCAGGGGCCCCACGGCTGCAGCTGGGGAGGCCCTGGCTGCAAGAGCCGAGAAAAAAGGAGGGAAGGGAAGAGAGTACCTGTTGCTGAATGCATCCTGCTTTGGCTCTTACTCCTCGGTTGCTTGTGGTGAGAGTTGCCCATCATTCTGTTCTGGACTGGCAGCCGCCCCGTAGCTGCCGCCGCCGCCTCCGCCGCCTCCTCCTTTTCCTCCTCCTCCTCCTCTTCCTCCTCCTCCTCCCCTCCTCCTCCTCCCCTCCTCCTGCTCCCCTCCTCCTCCTCCCCTCCTCCCACTCCTCCTCTTCTGCCTGTGCTCCTCCCCAGGTGCTTACATCACCTCAGCTGTGCTCCTCACACACATGACTCATCCAAATCCCACTTGTGCCCGGCACACAATTGTCCAGACCTGACCCTCTCAGTTGGACTACAGCCTGCTAGGAGCTTCTCTCAGCCTCTGTCTCTCCTTCTCTCCCTCTCCTTCCCTCCCTCCCTCCCTCCCTTCCTCCCTTCCTCTCGGTCTCTCCCTCTCCCTCCCCCTCCCCCTTGCTTAGTGCTCCACTCAGGTTGAGCAGCCCAGGTTTCAAAAGAACCCTAGCAAGCCCTGAGCGTGGCTCCCGCCTCATCTGCCTCTGCAGACGGGGCCAGCACAGGAGCCCTCGGGGACCCGAGCCGCCTGCCCTTGCTGTCCCTCGCTGCCTGTGCTCTCAGCGCTGTCATTTCTGCTGCCGCGAGCTCACTGTCTGCAGGAGCGAGGGGCCAATAACAGAGCCTAATCCAGGAGTGTGACAGGGACCAGTGAAGGAATGTGCTACCCAGGAATTCTAAGTGACAGAGCTCTCTGCTCCATTGGGGGACGGATCCAGTTCTGTAAGTGACAGGTGCCACTGGACTCCAGGCTCCAGTCTTGACAGAGACCTGGAGAAATCTGGGCACAGCATGAGGCTGCCAGGCTGCAGGCTTGGAGCTAACACAGCTGGATGCCTCTTGTATGCCCAATGTGGCCACCAGGCATACCTGCCTCCTTGGCAGACACACCTGAAGCCCCACTGCACTCCCCTCTCCCCACGCCTGGGGTAGAGCAGAGCTGTAAACCCGGAGATTCACAGACTGGAACTGGGACCCTTGGCAGCCAATGGGAAAGCTCCTTCCATAAGTCTCAGTGTAAATCCTCAGACGCACTCTCAATTTCTCTCTCTCTCTCTCTCTCTCTCTCTCTCTCTCTCTCTCTCACACACACACACACACCACACACACACACACACACACACAAACACACATACGTAAGTGCTGCAGCCCTGTGGGATAAGTGACACGGGCAGGTTGTGCTGGCTCAGCAGTTCATTCTAGCTCCAATAGCCTGGCAGCGAGGAAGGGCATGGCTCCTGGAATCAACTCTGCCAGAGCTACACAACCTTGACTGTCTTCACTTTACTTAGCAGAGCTGTGGTACTACCCAAGGCAAATTTCACCAGATATCTGCTTATGTTGACACAAGACCTGTCTGTCATAGTCACAGCCACAGAGTACTGTTGGTGCAGGTCCAGCTAGAGTGTCAGCCTGGCAGACTTGAGGTACTGTGCCACCCAGAAAGCAGAGCTTTCTGACTTTGGGGCAAGACATTTCAAGTGGGATCCATCCACCCATCAATCCATCCATTCATCCATCCCACCACCCACCCACCCACTCACCCAACCAGTCATTTAGTCATTCTTTCAACAGTTCTTAGGGATCTTCTCTGGCCAGGTAGGCCTTCTGCTAGGTGCTGGTGACAGAAAGATATGTCACCATCCAAGAGGGGTGACCAACACATCCATATACCATGACAGTACAGTGTGATTACTGCTATACCAGGGAAAGAATCCACTTATGGGGGAGCACCAAAGAGGAACTCCTGCAGTCTGGAAGGGCAGGAGGTACTGTCCCAAAGGAGGTAACATTTGGGCTGGGTCATAAAGGATGAAGCAGAGTTACCCAGACACAGAAAGGGAAAGGGCTAAATACTGCGGCTATTATTCCTGCCAGGCCCTGTTCCTGCCAGGCCCCCAACTGTCAAAGGTCTTTTCAGTTTTCTTCAATAATTCCACACATCCCTTCAGATCCACTTATGTGCCAGACTGAGGCTACAGAGGGTGGCAAACACTACCTCCAAAGTTCTCCAGCTTAGTGACAGAGACAGATAATCATACAGAGAAGTCACAGGATGGTGTGATCCATGCTTGGCTTTGAAGCTCACTGTAGAATGTGGCAGCAGGCCTCCAAAAGGACCTGCCAGAGGTCAGAAAAGAAGACCTGTGAAACAGAGGTCCCAAAGCAAGTGGGGAAGGCCAAGAGTGAAGCATCTTGGGAAAATTGATTCATGAATATAGTAAAAATCTTTAAGATTTATGAACATGGCATACACCTCAAAGGTGAGGTTTGAGAAATGTTTGGTCTTTGCCCTCTTATCCACTTGTGATGGGTCCAAGATATGACTCTTGATTGGTTCAAAGTTCTCAACATGGACTGAGAAAAGCTTAGGGAGGCTGGAAGAGATAGAACCATGACAACGGAGATGGTTCTAAACTGCCCATCCTGAACGTCAGAACGGATGTGAACTCAACCAAGTTGTGTACTTGGGACCCCAGGTTATATTCCCAGGGATCAGGTGAGGAAGCTTGACTAGGAACAGGCATGTTTGGGAAGTGTATGGGGAGAGGCTGAGGAATAAATGAATGATCACAAACTGAACATGCTCATGTGTGCACTACTCAGGTCAAGAATCTGAGCCTGATCAGGACTGCAGAAACAGACTTTAGCCATCATTGCAGATCTCACAACTGAGGCTGAGAAAGGGGAGACGGCTTGGCCATGGTGCCCATTGGCTCTTCCCACTGGGTCTACACATGTGTTCAAGTGGTTTCCAGAGTAGAAAAACCATTGAAAGACAACAGTAGACACAGAACCCCTACTTTCTTCCTATGTCCCCCGACCTTGTCATTCTTCTTTTGCCTCTTATTGCTTGAGCATCTCATAATAGAAATCTACACCTTGTGTCCCACATCCTCACCTCCCCTTCTCTGTTGGCCCTGCTGCAGCCTCAGCCCCTCTTCATCTCCAAATGGAACTACCCTCGCCTAGTCACTAGTGTCCCAGTGGCCACAGCCAGTAGCTGCCTTAGCATCTTTTGTCACTGGGCCTCCCTGCTCTGTTTGCCACTGGAGATTACACACTCCTTGACAAAATAAACCCAACAAGTACATGGCGCAGCCAGGATTTGAACCCTTTTCTGTCTCTTTCCAAATTCAGTACCTTCTCCACCATATATATTCCTCTTTGTCATCTGAAGTGGATGAAGAATGCCTTTAGACTTCCTCTGCTTCCCCTAGCTATTTACTGAGTCCTATAACTTTTTTTTCTTGGAACTGTCTCATAGACAAGCTTCTTAGTGTCATCTCTACTTCCCTCACCCTGGTCCCATCCATCATTAACCCTCCCTTGGACCACTACATTGCACACTGGTTCCCTGTTTCCACCCCTGCATCCTGTAATCTGTTCTTTACACACCAGCCAGAGTGAGATTTTACAAATACAAACCAAATAACATCAGTCTATTGCTTGGAACCTTCCAATGATCTGTTGTTGTAAGTGTGAAGTCTGCCCTGGCCAGTTTGGCTCAGCGGTTAGAGCGTTGGCCTGCGGTCCGGAGAGACCCGGGTTCGGTTCCCGCTAAGGGCACGTACTTCGGTTGCAGTTTGTCCCCGGCCCTGCTTGATCGTGTGGGTGGCAGCCACTCGATGTGTCCCTTCACGTTGATGTTCCTCTCTCTCTCTCTCCCTTCCTCTCTCTCCCTCCCACTCTATCTGTACAAAAAATGGAAAAATATCCTCAGGTGAGGATAAAAAAAAAAAAAAAAAAGAAAGTGTCAAGTCTATGCTCTAGCTGATACTCAGAACCCACCCCATCTGACCTGTTAAGCTTCTTTCTTTATTCCCCCAAATAAAGCCCTGTGCCCGTTAACTCTATGGGTTATTCATTCTGTTCTTTATCTTGTCCCTGTGATTTATCACTTAAGGGTAAAACAAGCCAGGAAGGTTTTGGAGTCAGAGATATCTGGATTCAAATCCTTACTCCGCCATTATACCTGTGAGACCCTGCAAAATTACTTAACCTCCCCAGCCTCCATTTTTTCATCTCTATAATGGCCTATGGAAATATCTAACTTGCAAGTACCAAGCATATAGTGGGTACTTGCCAAAAAGTGCTTCTGATCCCCTTTTCACTATCTCTCCCTTCTGTTCCCATATCCTACAACTCCTCAGACTTCAAACCCCACCATCCCATGAGAGCCCTGGCCCCAACCCCCACTCCCCCCAGTCTCTAGGGCTCAGTCCCTCTTCCAAATGCCTTCAGCCCTGGCTGTCTGAGCCACTCATTTGTCCCTAAACATAGTTGTCCTGAACTTGTTAGAAATCTTCCATGTGCTCATGAACGTTCTCTGGCCCAGAAGCTTCTGAGTTTCTTGAGAAATGGGTCAGAGCTTGAGTCTTTGAGTATGCCTTGCACAAGGCCTGGCACAAAGGGTATCTCAGTGTTTTCTGGAAAATCAGCACAGGCCAAGCCACCCTACCCATGCGGACTCCCTCCCTCCTCCTCTTCCCCCTACTTCTCTTTTGCTCCCTGACAATCCTTCCAAAAGTTCCATATGCTTGGTGCTCATGCCTCTACCAATCCAAGAGTCCTCTAAAAATATTCATACCCATTTTTAATTATCAGATGGACATCCAGGCTGTGTGTAGTGCTGGAGGCAGCTGACCATGGAAAGGTGCTAAACCAACTATCTTTTGTTCTGAGCGCTGTGCTTGGGGGTGGGAGCCGGCCGAGGTGTGGTGGCTCTAGGAAGAGGCTTAGATCCCCTTCGGTATCTTCCTGTGGAGTTCAGGAGGAAAGTGCTTCTTTGTGGTACATGTGCAAGCTGAGCCAGGCCAGAAGCAACTGTGTCTATCGAGGAGAGAGGGCCAAGCCCCACCATTCAGCCAGCCCCTCACCCAACTTGGTGCCTTAGATGCACCAGGAGAAGGGACAGAGAAGTCTGAGGCCTGAAATGAGTCACTCTGGGCTCCATTTCTCCAAACTGATAGTGTTTAAGGGTCATTGTTGTCACCTTGTCAGCCATGTCTAGCTCTACTTAAGACTGGGGGAGAGGGGTACAGTGCAGTACTATCTCTAGACTGTATTCCTGAGCCCAAGAGATAGGACAAGAGCCAGCTTGTCACTTCAGTCACGCTCTCTCTTACTTTTCACTATCACCCTGTGACTGAGGATTTTCAAGCCTCATTCTCCAGCTGAGGACATGGAGTTAGGAGAACAGGTGGACCTGGTAAGTGGCATGGTTAGGACTAAAACACAAGTTAGGCTGACTCTAAACCCGGTTCTTTGTTACTTTGCTGGCCCCGTCTGCCATGGCCTGAATGCACTCTACCTCTGAGTGAGGAATCTCCAGGTACAAGTTCCATAAGGAGAAGTGAGTTCTAATACACAGCACTGACTCCCCGTATTGGAGACACTTTCCAATGTGTCAGTCACAGCCCCCGAAGCCTAAAGCACCAACTTCTCTTCCAGCCCCAAATAAGTGCTGTGTGTTTTCTACCCCTTCTGTCTGGAGTGCTTTTTCTTCCACCTCCATCTCTGCTTTTGAAAAGGCATATAATCCTTCAAGACTTAGCCTCCTCCTTTATGAAGATTTCTCTCAGCCTTGCCGCCAGAAGCAAACCCAGCTCCATATTGCCATATCCTCTTCATGAATGTCAGGTCCATTGCATATGCCTCCTCATCCTGCTTCAAGCCTTTTCTGATCTCTCCAAATGTAAACAGCCTTCTCCTGTGTTTACTCCCACAGCACAATACAATGTTCCCCAAAGGGTAGTACACATTTGCTAGTGGTGCATGAAGTCATGGTATGAAAGGGATATATATATATATATATATATATATATATATATATATATATATGATTTTTAAGTTTAATAGCTGTGTATTTTTCTAATGCATATTTGACTCTAATAATAATAATAAATAGAGGAGAAATAGTGCATAAAATGTGTAATTCTTGAGTATTGAAGATGGAATTAAATGAGTTGGTGTCTGTAAAGGGGATTGAACTATTTACATCTTCCTGTAGAGTTGTGAGAAGATCTGCAATAATGGCTAAAATCTTCCCTGAAGAGGGCTTCTATAGTCCTGATCAGGCTCAGCTTCTTGACCTGGATAATGGGTCTATGGATGTGTTCAGTTTTCAATCAGTCATCAAAATGTGAACTTTTTTGGTGTGTACTTAAAAAAATGTTTTTTCTTTTGATTTTTAGAAGAGAGGAAGGGAGAGGGGGAGAGAGATAGAAACATCGATGAGAGAGGACATTGATGGGCCACCTCCTGCATGCCCCACAATGGGAATTGGGCCCACAACCTGGGCATGTGCTCTGACCGGGAATCGATCCAGTGACCTCTTGGTGAAAGGGTCGACACTCAACCACTGAACCATACCAGCCGGTGTGTGCTTTTTAGTGTGTATGTAATTGTCCTTAAAAAGTCTAATTTTTAAAAAAATAGTTGACACATAGCGGTTCAATACTTTCTTTGGGATCCAAGTGACTAGAAGGGCAGTGATGCTATTAACATCCAAGGAATGGGGGTGTGGGTGTATAGAAAGTGGGCTAAGGGAAGGCAGGAGGCTGTGGAATTGTGATTTGGGCCCTTATCCAAGTTAAAAAGCCAGAGTGTCTTCTGAGAGCTGGTGCTGATGAGTATCAGGCCAATGCCAAGACCAAGGGGGTGGAATCAGCCAAGAACTGAATCATAAATGAGCATAAAACCCAGAGGCTAAGCAGAGAGGCTGACACAAGGGTACACAGTGCTGCTGTCTGCTTCATAACCTTGCATGGGTCCTGGGCCTCTCTGACCCCCATGTAGTTTCCACTTGGGCAGTAAAATATATGGACCTAATTGTTCCCAGAAGGTCCTCTCAGCTCAGACATTGGGAAAGAAGTTGTCCTGTGTACTGATATTAGTCAACAAGTATGTTCTCAAATGATTGGATGAGCAATTCTGTACTAGGCACCATTCTGATCACAGGGGACACAAGAATGAGAGGCCCCAGGTGTTTCCCTCAGGGGGGCTCCTAGGCCTTGTTTTTTTCTTACATCCTTGCCCCTGGAGAGAATGGTCTCTAGAGACTTACAAAGGAAATCCTAGTCTGGGTTGGAAATTCACATGCTTCTGAAGGTCAGGAAGGGCAAAGAAATTTGTGAAGTAGGCTGGGGGAAGCAATCGGGGTTGGTGGAGAACTGAATTGTGTGCCAGTTTGCATCCCACCAGCTGTGGTCTCCAAATATTTTAGAGCCTATCCCTTGACATATGGATATTTATGTACAAATGATATATGTGTAATATGGTGCTGATCGATTTTATAAATTATAAGACATAAACACATATGGAAATTAAGATATGATAAATAAAAATGAATGTTAACAGGAATTTTAATTTTTTCTTCCTGCACCCCAATAGATTATGCACCTACTTTGGAGGCCAGATGATTGAAGAAGGCCAGAAGAAGGGGATAAGCATGAGTTGGGCTCTGCTATCTGTTAGACCCTGCTCCCAGTGTTTTGCAGCCTTAGTTATTCATTCATTCAATAGATTTCATTGAGTCTGTTATATGTAGGTCCTGTGTTGGGCACTGAAAGATTGAGATGAAAAGGACACACACGCCCTGGCCGGTTTGGCTCAGCGGTTAGAGTGTTGGCCTGCGGTCCGGAGAGACCCGGGTTCGGTTCCCGCTAAGGGCACGTACTTCGGTTGCAGTTTGTCCCCGGCCCTGGTTGGTCGTGCGGGTGGCAGCCACTCGATGTGTCCCTTTCACGTCGATGTTTCTCTCTCTCTCTCTCTCTCTCTCTCTCTCTCTCCCTCTCTCTCCCTCCCACTCTATCTGTACAAAAAAAGTTAAAAAAAAAAAAAGGACAGACACAAGGAGCTTACAATCCAGTCAGAGGAAACAGGCAATAAGTACACCCACTATGTAGACGTGTAATGAAGGAAATCAATATGGCAATATGATGAGGTAGAGGTGGACAGCTAGTCTGGATAAGTGATTGAGGATGGTCTCTCTGAGCTAAGAACTGAGGATAACAAGGAGCCAGCAGAGAGAACGGAAGTGCCAAGTCCATGAGGTGAGAAAGATCTTGATGTTTTTGAAAAATGGAAGAAAAGCCAGCATATCTACAGTAGAGGGAGTGAGGGTGGAATTTATTTTAAATGCAATAGGACACTATTTGAGAGTTTTAAGCAAAGAAATGACAGGATTTGATTTCCATTTTCAAAAGACCACTATGTTCGATATGTGGACAGTGGACTGGAGGAGGTTCAGTAGAAATGAGGAAGTCAGGAGGCTATCGTATTGGTCCGGACAAGAGATGATGAACCAGGATTAGGGCAATGAAAACAGTGAGAGGCAGGCAAGCATAAGACATATTTAAACTTTGTAACAACCCTACAATAATGTCCTTGAAAGGCCACTATTATCATTCCCAGGGTATATATGAGAAAACCGAGGCCAAAGAAAGTTAAATAACTTGTCCAAGATCACACAGCTTGTAAGTGATAAAAGCAGGATGCATCCAGGTGTGCCTGGCTTCCTTCCCATCCTACTCAGAATTCTAATTATGTTTCCTGCTCCAGGGAATCAGTCACTGGGACAATGCAGGGTCTTCCTGAAAATCACTGGGCATCCTGAACAGAGAAAAGGGCATTGAAGCCTATTTGACCTAGCAACCAGCCAAGGGTATAGAAGTGATTAAAAGAGTCCATTTGTCCTGTTTTCCTAAACATGCTGGGTTCACCAGAGCTCTAAGTAAGGGAAAAACCATTCTTTCCTTTGGAGGGGGAGGGGACAGGAGGGGGGTTATGAGGGTATATTTAGAAATAGAAAAACAAAAAGCTGCCAACTTGTGCCTTCAAGGAAAGCCCAGGGGCGCAGGCCAAGACAGGGGAAGTGACTTGCCAAGTCCTTCACAGCCCCTAAAGTTATCCATGTGAAAAAGAAGGCAGAATTGTTCCTGCCAAAGACATGGAGTCCTTTACAGAGCACTTTGTTAGCAAAGCCTAGCATCCCTGTCACTATGCAAAGCACGTTGGACCATTGCCATGGCAACAGGCAGCTGGGCGCCTGAATCAGCTCAAGGCCTGCCTCAGCAGAGAGGCCCAAGACTGTGGGGGCATCTCCCAGAGGGTAGGGGGAGCTTTTTTTGTCTATGTTGATGAGGAGCCCTGAACTCCCTTCCAGGTCACTGGGTCCACAACCTGTACCTTCAGGAACTATTTCCTGTTGCTAGCTATGCCTAACTCCATTGCACCCCAGGTTAGCATGACCTGACATTTTTCCATGGTTCTCTTCTGGTGGGTTTTTTCTTTCTTTTTTGAGTGGCTGGAAAATGAGCGATAAATGGAAACACCCAACGGCTGTAAAACAAAACTCCCTTGTGTTACAAGTATATGAAGAAACCACAGTCCAGAGAGGAAAAGTGACTTGACGAAGGTTGCACAACCTCGGTGGTACCACAGTCAGATCATAGCTACCCTGAGTGAAGGTCACACAGCCAGACAGAGCTGGCATTAGACTTCAGATTGTTTCCTGCATTCACCATACCTGTATAGCCTCAGACTTCTGATGTCAAATTCACTCCTTTACCCACTGTGTGAATAAGCCACACAATGGCAAGTGATTTTAGATGCTGCCCCTACTTTGCCACTTATGTATGGCAAGAAAGTGTCCTTCAGTAGATCAACAAGCCACCACTCAGTAAAGACCAGCGGCCATCGCTATGCCTCCGTGGGTCTCAGTTCCCTCATCTCTAAGTGAGGATAATGTTACCTTGGGTTTTCTAGATGAATGAAATGAGAGTGCATATAAAGTGCACGGAGCAAGTTCTGATGTACAGTGAGTGCTCAGTCAATGTTACTTACTATTAAGATTATGCCCTTTACAGACCAGCTCAAAGCCTGCCACCTCAATGGCCCTAGTCCTCATTTGATGCAACTCAGTTTCATTCTCCAATCATGCACTAATCGCCTGTTGCCAGCACCCAGAGTTGAATTCCTTCTGCCAGAAGAAGGGAAGGTCATTGGGAAAAGGTGATACTGCCTTGTCTGGGTAGCTCAGTTGGTCAGAGCGTTGCCCCGACACGCTGAGGTTGCAGGTTTGATCCCCAGTTAGACGCATACAGGGAACAATTAATGAATGCATAAATAAGTGGATCAACAAATCTCTCCCTACCCCCAGCCCCCATGTCTCTCTAAAATCAATAAATTTTAAAAAAGAAAAGGTGATGCTGAGCTAGTCCTTAAAGAATGAAGCAGCATTTACAGTACAATGGGGGTTGGAGAGAAGACATTCTAGGCAAAGGGGACGTTTTGATCAACAGTATAAAGTATGAAGATACCTGGTGTTTGGGGAGAAAAAAAGAGTGATCTAGTATAGTCAGGTAGAAGGTGAGATAGTTGAAACAAGACTATGGAGGCCTTAAGTATCATGATAAGATGTGTGGATTTTACCTTGAAGGTAACAGGGAACCACAGGAGCTTTTAGGAAAGGAAATGACCCAGAGATCAGCACGGGGGCTGTGATGCTGAGGGCTGATTGCAGAGAGCTGGGAAGAGCAGCCCAGAGCTGTGGAAGGGTGTGGGTGAGGAGCGATGGGGAGCTGCCTTGAGAGGAATGACGGAATAGAGAGGAAGAGCAGACAGTGGTGAGGACATAGCAATACAATGGGTGCTGCCATTCTCCAAGTTAGGGAGCGCTGGGAAAGAAGCAGGTGCGGGGATGGGGAGGAGAGGCCTCAGTTTGGCCATTGTGTGTGTGCAGTGCCTCTGGGCAGGGCTGGCCAGGAGGCGGTGCAGGTATGCAGTCTGGAGCTCAGTGGAGGTCAGGGCTGGAGATAGAACGGAGCAGGCACCAGCTCTCCAGAGTATATGATGCCGCAGTGGGTGAGATGGTCCAGCTGCAGTGGGAGAATGGGAAGACAAGGGAGCACTGATGTTTAAGCTTTGTGTCCTGGCATTTTGGGTCTCTTCCCAAAAGCTGCGGTGGCAGCTTTCTTGATGCACTTTTATGAAGCCCCCTGACATGCAGACCAAGGCACTTGGGTCACTGGGTGGACAGAGATGGTGCAGACGCTCACGAACACAGCTGATCCAGGTGGGCAGCTGGCACCCTTGACATGAGGGTTTTCTGGAAGAGGGACTTGATCATTTCAATAGGTCATAAAGAATTAAGGGACAGTCAGAGGAAGCCTTTAAGTATTGGGAAGTTGTCAAGCCCGTAGTGGCAGAAACAAGCTCTCCAAAAGTCTGATTGCCGCTTGAAAGTTCACTTTTTATCTTTGGTGACAAATACTGTCAGCTGTGTTCCTTGAAGCGACAGGCTCACTCTGCTCATTTTCGAGGAAATGTCTGCCGGGTACCCCGGTCTGAATGAGTCCAGCCCGTCTGTCAGTCATCGTTTCAAGAAGAAAGGAAGCTCCAAGCACACGGCCTGCTGCGCTCACCCTCCAACAGGCGTCGGGCCCCGGCCTCCAGACACCGCCCTCGCAGGCGGCGCCCACGCGGGGTGCTGCCCGCTCCCTCTCACCTACGAGACGGTGCTGAACTCGAGGGTGCAGACTTCACCAAGGAACAATGTTCGCGGCCTTATCAAGGCCATTCTCAAGTGAGGATCGCCTTTTACATCCGTGAGTCTACAGTGAGTCTACAGTGAGTCTACAGGTCTACAGTGACCACCGCTACAGGTTGGCACCACTGCCCTTATTCAAGCTAAGGTGACAGCATTTTTGCCCTTGGTGTAAACATCAGCATTGTGAAAAAGGCAAATAATGCCTTAGAAGTAGCTTGAAAATGGCTCTGACCTTGCGAACCCTTGAAAGGGTCTCAGGAACTCCTAGGGGATGTCTGTGGATCACACTTAGAGAACTGCTGGTTTAGAGAAATTCTGGCCTAGGTCCGCAGGGGCAAGTTAAAGAAGGTTTGTTGCAGCATTATTTGTGGTCACAGGGAGTTGGCAGAAGGACCAGGATGTCCAGTCTTAGAGGAAAGGAGAAGTAAAATGTGGTGGGTGAATGATGTGTCAGAAGTGATAAACTAGATGGGTACATAGCAACATGAGAGACCTCAAAAACAGTGTTGAGGGAAAAACAAATAGAATGTGATCTATGGATCGACTCCACCTATGTAAATTAAATCACATATATACATAAAACACTATATATATTTTCAGAGACATCTATGTTTCCAAGAACACATACCAATCCACTGAAAGGGGATGGAAGTGGGGATTGGAGATAAAAAGAAAAAATGAAATAAAACCAAAATTTTAAAGGACCTTTTCTGGATAGATAATAGTGTACAGAGCAGTATATTCGCTGCACCCTTGAGTGCAAATAAAGACAGAGTGAATAGGCGGCAGGAAATATTTTACTCTTTCAAGAGCTCTGATGGTGTAAAGAAGGGAAGATTGCTGGAGAGAGGTTCAGAGAAAGAAGCAGGTGGGATATGTGCTTTCTGCCTCCTGTCTGTCCACCCTCCCTGCGCTAGCTTGGCTTACCACTGGCCTGGTTTTGAAGTTTACAGAATAAGGCCCAGAAAGGTAGGGGAGGACACGGCAGGAGCTCCCATTTGCTGGCTCTTATTTTCTCTCGGAAGTCGGAGATGAGATCATTGCCTAGAAGTAGGAGATGGTTTGTAGTCAGGGCTCGAAGAGCTAGGGAAGATGTGAAGCAGCTGTCATAGAGACTAGAGAAAAGTAAAAGTATGTGCAGGCCCAGCTGCAGATGAGGGGCGTTTGAGACGGATGGAAGGAAAACTGCCTTGATTTGTCCTTCATTTATTCAGTCAGTTAGTCAACAAATATTTATTGAGTGTCTATTATGTGCTAAGAACCTTGCAAGGTACGTAGGATACTGTAAGGACTATTCTCATTGACCCACCAGTTGTGTGTGTGTGGCGGGGGTGGGGGTTGTTAAGTAAGCATACAAAAACAAACATAATTAAACCATGATAACTGCAAGGAAAGAAGATAAACGGTGCTGAAAGAGCATACTAGTGAAGCTTAATGCAGTCTGGGAGGTCTGCTCAACAGTCCCATAGTGCCCCAATGTTGACAAGCTCCATAGTTTAGTTGGCCAGTCCCTTACTGTAGGGCAATTAGAATTTTTCCCTTTCTCTCCACATCATAACCATCATTTTGATGTACATCTTTGGGCATTCATTTGATTACTTCCTTAGCATGCATGTCTAAAAAAAGAATTGCCAGGTTAAAGGGTATGCACATTTTTAAGGCTTCTGGAACAGGTTGTGCTGGTTTATACAGAAAAAAAAAAGTCTGCATTAAATGAAAGGATGAATAGTAGTCAGATCTTGGAGGTGAAAATTCTGTAAAGATTTTCCTTTTCTAGATTTTCAACATTAAAATTTCCCCCCATTTCTCCACCTTCTAACCACTCTTGTGTGTATGTGTATTACTCATTTAAAATAGTTTTGAATAGTTTATGCATTCACATGGGAGAAATATTCAGTGAGTATAAAAGGGAATTTAGAGTAAAGTGAGTCTCCTTGACCCCTAGCCCAGCTTCTTGGGCATCCTGCCAGAGATGTTCTGTGCGTACACAAGAAATTAGATGGTAGGGCCAGATTATACACATTTTTTGCACTTTACACTTTTCATTCAACACAAAGAGTCCCCTCATTTTAAAAGCTTCATAGTATTCTAAGGCTATTTAGCTATTTTCACTCTTTTCCCATTTTAAAAGAAAACTGTATCATTGATTTAACAACAATAACAAAGGTAGAAAGGAAGTTGAAAAAGACCCTCTACTGAGGTTAGAATATGCCTCTCTTTGTTCTAGTCATATGCTCGGTGATAGGAATAAAAGTATAAGAGATTTTTGTTAGTTCTGGGGGTGGGTGGGGGGAGTGGATGTTTTAGTCTCAAGGTTTGGAACACTCATGCTTTTATCAAGGAATTGATTTGCTTTTTTCTGTGAATCATACCTGATCATGTCTCCGGTTCTGTTATGTGCCCTGAAAGAATTTGAGAGTCACGTTTATCAAGAAAGGACTTTCTGACATTCACTTTCTGTTAGGACTTCTTCACCAGTTCCCCTTGTTCTCCCCTCGCCTCATCTTCTCTTGTACAACTAATTTAGGCTCTCTCCAAGTGCTGGGTGTATCTTCACAAGCCACCTTAAACACTTTTTAGAAATAAATCAAGGTATAAATAATTTTTTTTACAAAAATTGACTTAAATACTTGAGTCTCCCTCGGACACAATCCTCAAAAGGGATAGACAAGACATAAGCAAAAGATGCCCCGAGAAAACAATGAAAACCTAATTGGAGGTCAATCGATTTCTAGGTTACATGCGTCAAAGCTGAGGTCTTCGGCTTCCAAACACGCCAGCAATTTAGCGCTGGTGTTCCCATGGCAACGGTGCCTGCTCGCCTGAGAAGAGGCAGGAGTGGGGCCTGGCGGTTGCTGGGGGAGCTCTGGCTGCTGGCCGCATGACTTCGTTCAGGCCTTGAGATGCTCGGGGGACTTCCTCTTAATGGGAGGCGCTGGATTTGGACCTAATTGAAAATGTGGTTGCTGAGGAGAGGTGAAAAAGCATACACTGGAGGTGGGGTGCCAGCAAGGTAGCCCTCTAATACTTGAAGTTAGTTCTCACTGTTCTGTTCCTCCCTCTCTCCGGGCCGCTAAGAAGGAGGGTAGGAAGCAGGAGATAGAACCAGTGGGAGGGACCACACCAAGCGGCCCTTTCTCAAAGGGGCTGAAAGAGTGAGTGGGGCAGAGATTGGGAATGGCTTGACCTCATTAGCATATTTAAAGCCTCAGCCTAATTGACTGTTTTGGCCCGCACTGAAGAAAGGTTGTGTTAGCCGCAGGGGGAGGGGCTGCATGGAGGCTGGAAGAGGGAAGGCCAGAGCTGGAACGGCGCCAGGTCGGTGAATATCCCCCACACCACTAGGGGAGAATATAATATAGATGAGTCTTCGTCTGATCTGAGAGGATGGAGGACTTTCTAGGCATAAAAACCACAAAGGAAATCGGCAACAGATTTGGCTGCATCATTCAAAAAAAAAAAAAAAATGTTAGCACATCCCAAAACACAATAAACTAAAAATCAAAGACAAAATACAAACCGGAAATAAAAAGATACTTCCAGCCCGGGGTAGAAAAGATTTCTATCTTCATTATAAAAAGACCTTTAAGTAATACACTCTTTACCAATCAGTAAAAAGACACATGTTTTACTTTTACAATCAGAAAAACTAACTCTGAGAGGAGAGCAGAAGAACGTGTCCTTCGTTGAAACGGAATCTATTGAGAATACCAGAATGTGGATTAGCTCAGAGGACCGCAAAAGTGACCCAGGGAGGACAGAGTCTGAAAATGTCCTGCTTATTGCACTGCAGAGATGGGAGTGGGTCTCCTAAAGCTTATTCCGCCCATGGAAAAGCAACCAATTTAGAACCACTTATCAAAATGTACTGGAACGTGCCATTGACTGTAGAAGCACGCTGCTGCCCACACAGAGGACAGAGAGGAGTATGGCAGAGAACGGGCTGCGGCATCTCCTTGGCAAGAGGGCTACGGTGTCTCTCCAGCACCTGGAGCAGACCGACCCAGAGTCAGAAGATGCCCAGTCAGTGAGACCTTGCTGAAGAGTCTGTAAGGTTCTCTTGACGATGACCAAGTTCTTAGTTGGAGTCCCTGCTCCGAAGCAGGCTGCAACGGACTCACCCAGGGGAAAAGACCTATTCTGTGTTTCTGTAGTTGGCAGAGACCTATTATGTGCCAGGCATGAGATAGAAGTGGAGGAATACATCCGTAAATGAGGAGCTTATTACAAAGAGTTCCCAGTCTACTGGGGGAGATAATATGCAACTTGTGAAGGAAGCAGCTTTTGAGATGGGGTTTGAAGGTTGGGTAGGAGTTCAGTTGGCAGAAACGTAGTCAGAGAGGAGATGAAAATTGGAAATAAAGGCAAAGGCATGTGAGTGGGTGTGATGATCTCTCAGGCCCTTCTCAGCTCTGCCAGTTTGTTTCTGAACTTCAGCTTCATCCTGAGCAATAATACCTCCATGAAATCATGTATTTGGTGGGTTGCTTATATTGTTCTCTAACATATAAAAACAAATACATAAGCATTCAAATAAAAAACAAAGTCTATCCATACTTCTTGAAGGCATTTCAATTAATATCAGTGGGGGCAGTTCCACATTTTTGGAAATTGTGCCACAGGTAATAGGGAGCTGCTGAGGGCTCTATCTCCAGAACTGAGAAGATTGGAAGGGGAGAGAATGAAGGTAGGCAAACTGGTCAGGAAGTTAACGCAAGAATCCAGTGAGAGGGGATAGGGCCCAACTCAGAAAAGATGGCCCAGAAGCCTGGAGTGTATGGGTGAAGTGACTTACTGAAGAACAGGCTCCTAATTTCTGCTTTGATGCACTCAAATCCTAATGAGGCAGAGCTCGCATTCAGTGCTGGCCACTACAGTCTTCCCAACATGGAAGGGTATTGTTTTCCATTTCCCTTCCCCAATTTGGGACACATTGTTATGGCTGTTGAAACAAGGTGCCAATCCGACTGGGCAATGGCAGGAAATATTTTCCCACAGGAAAGGCTCACATCAGATCTTTGCTGCCCTTTGCAAGTGGGAACCGAGCCCCCTCCTGTAGAGGACACAAGCCCAGACCACAGCTGCACTTTCAACAGGTGTTAATAAGAGAAAATTCTCCTTTCTGGTTAGCAGCCTGGGCATGGAGTGTCTACAGAGGGGCTGAGGGAGACAAGCGGGAGACTCATTCCCAGCTCTGTTGCCTGAGCAGCATGGAGTGAAAGCCCTGGAAGGCTATCACCTGCCTTTTCTATTTGCAACCTGCAGGGGAACCTTCCCTCCTCACACACAGGAAAAGGTTTGGAAACCACCAGGGCCATCAGCCCAAGTTGGAGAGGCAGGTGCAAGTGCCCTGTGCTCCTGAAGGAATGGGAGAGGGGCGTAGGGGAAGGTGGATGAGGGGAGGACCAGAGGACCCCATCCCCCCCTGCACCCTCAAGCCCACCTCCGTCAGCTGAGGCCCCTAGCCTTGTTCCAGAAATCGTGTGGCCTCCCAGGCCACTCCCAGAGCAGCTGGCTTGGAGGCCTCCTAGCACCTCTGCGACCTGAGATGTGCTTCTCTCCCTTCAGCCCTCCAACCTTTCAGTGCCTCACCTTTCACACCAGCAAGCTCGCCCTCATCCCTACCCAGTGCCAGGCAGTGGGGACGCAAACTGAAAACTGGGCATCCAGCTAGTCACAACTCAGAGGCCCGAGGGGCCAACTTTCTCAGAGAATGACAGGCATGCGTGTGGCTCCTTGTCCCATCACACTGGGAGCACGGGAGTGGGCATGCCATGTATAGTATTTGTTTAATTTACCGAAGGAATTCTAAGCAACAAGGGGAAATTAGATCCATGTTGGCCAAGCTTACTTTCCAAGCACGACAGTCAGAGGCTTTATGTCTGATCTTGTTCTAGCTGCTGGGAAAATACTGTATGAAGTGCAGTGGGAACCCAGAGGGGGCTTTGCCTGGAGGTGTCTGGGGAGGCTTCCAGAGGTGTCATCGAGGCAAGTCTTCGGGAATAAATGAGGTTTTTCAAGGATGGAAATGAAGACTGTAGCTAGTTGGAGAGAACAAGCATGCACAAGGGTGTGTGTGGTTGGGGGCCTGCATGTAGAGGACTTTGCTGGCAGGAGGTGGTAAGAGATGATGTGGGAAAGGCTGCCTAGACCCATCCTGTGGCGGCCCTTAAACGCGGGCTGGAGGAATAGTCGAGAGCACATTGTGGAGAAAGGAAGCTTAACTAAGACTGGCCTGGCAGTGATGTGGGAGAAACCAGAGAAAGGAGGGTAGGGTAGGGGATGGTCACGTGATATGACAGTGTGTGAGATAGAGCGGGAGGACAGAGGGTGAAACGTTGATGACGAAATCGGTTCTGTCACAAATTACTGGTGGAACTGTAAATTGGCCCGGCCAACCTAAAGAGCAGTTTTGCAATATCTACACATAACCCTCAAGCCAGCAATCTGACTTCTAGGTACGTACAGTTGAACATTTCTGCCTGTGTGTGTGTGAATGTGCAGAAGAATGTTCATCGCGGTGTAGTTGGTGATGGTAAACATATAGAAACAACCTAAGTTTATATCAGCAGGAAATTAAACAAATTTTATTATTCATATGATGGTATACCATGTAGTAGTTAATATGAACAACCTACATCGGTAAATGGAATAGAGACCAAAAATATAATGCCGAGCCAAACCCTCCCCCCAAATTTTAGACAGTGATTTCATGTAGAATATCACTTATGGCAAATGTTTTATGTATGAAAAGTAATACATACCATTTATGGACACATAAACATGGCCTGAATACATATCATGGTCATGACAATGAACAACGAGGCTGGGGAGGACAGCACAGGGACTTCGGTGGTATCTGTAATGTGTTATTTTGCTTGAAAAAAAATCTCAGGCAAATAATACAAGTGTTAACATTTGTTCATTTTCAGTGGAGGGTCCATGAGCATTTGCTGCATTATCCTCTAAGTTTTCTTAGAGTTTTTTCTAAGTCAAAAAGAAAAAATATGAAAAGAGGGGAGAAATGAAAGAGACAGAGCTGGTCATTACCGCGTCTAGCAACTAGAAGCCCACAGACCCCTATTGAAGGGCACCACAGCCACAATCAGGAAAAATAACAGGAAAAGTGACCCGACAGCTCTTAATAAATGCCACATCACAGAGCCTGGGCTCAGTGCCACCCTTGCCCATACCCAGCTTCACTGCCTTTTAGTCAAAGAAACAATACATGAGTGCACGAAACTGACCCAAGGTGGAGAACAATGATTTGGAGCTTTTGCCAGGCCCGGATGCGAAGGCACTTGGAGAACAAAATTTACACATATGTTCCCCACATGAGAAAGAGCTCGTCTCTGCAGGGTGTCAGCGCCACAGCCAGAGTGTCAGGTCCAGCCTTTGCCAGGGACCAGAGAAGGGGGGCCTTCTACAGGGGAGGGAGAGGAGGAGGGCTTTCAGGGCATCCGACCAGGAGAGAAGGACGGTGAAATCAAAGGGAATGTAACCTCGCTAGGACTAGAGCAAGAGCTTCAGGAGTATTTGCTCGTGCCTGCTTTGCTCACTGCTGTATCTGCAGTGCCTAGAACTGTGTGCAGCACACAGTAGGTGCTCACTATGCATCCAGTGAGTGAAAGGCACGGTAGAAAGGAGGAGCTTTGAGTGTCCCCAGCTCTTCATCATCTTGATTGCTCAAGTGACCAGATTTTGATATGCCAAAGCACACACTCTCAACGTTTCTGCTGAATCTACACTGCTGCCTGAGGTAGGAGCTGAGGACTGGGGTGGAGGCGTGGCCAGAAGAAAGGGCAACACAGCTGGAAAGAAGTGAAGTTTCAGGAGAGGAAAGAGCCAGGAGGCTCAGGCATGGAGCATCCCTTAAAAAATGAAAATGTGCAGAAGTAGACACAGGTGTGGGGAAGGTGCTTTTGGAAGCAAAGTAGACACCAGAGAGAATAAGAGGAGGGGTCTCATTCCCGTTGGACACTGCTAGCTTGTAAGGCACCTGTGCATAATTTGAGAAGGGCGCCTCCTCCTGCTGAATGCACAGAGAACAGCTGCAATGCCTTTGGGAGAATTAGGAAGAAGTGGTCCTGGGACATAGGGCGTGGCCATCAGAGATTGGACTGGGTTTCACTCTTCACTCACTTGGGCAACCTTATGCAGGTTACAACTTGCAGAACTGCAGGCAGCGGCCCTGACCCCCACATCAACATACTGGACAACCAAGTTCTTCCTAGTCTCCCATCAGTGTGCAGTCCACCGCCAGCTTCTGAGGACACTGCCACCACCCTGTTGCCATCCCTGCCTCTCAGCCCCTGCCAGTCCATTTTGCACTGGACCACAGCAGGACCTTCTCTGGCAGGAAGGACTGTTGAGTTAGCAGACAATACTCAGGTGAATTTTCGATACTCTACGTGTGAGGACTCTGTGTTCTATTATCAGGAACATCTCAACTACCTCATGAGGGAGTTACTGTACTTCTCTACCCTCCCAGCAGAGGTCAAGGAAAGTCCTAGAAGCCAGGGACCAGAAATAAGCTGCTGCACCCCCTGGTGTTGCCTAAAGGAAATGCTGATGACATTTCTCAGGTCACCCTGGAGGAGAAATAAAAGGCTCCCCACTGCCATCCCAGGGTGAGTTATTGCGTCTGCCAGCAAACAGTGGAGGTAGAGCATTAACACTCTCCCCAAGACCCAGGTGTGATCATGTTGCCCCTTCTCAAACAAGAGAATACAGCCTCTTAATTCTGAGAAAGTGGTGGCCATCAGATGAGAACTGTTTCTGCCACCAACACTTGTCTGCATTTATTTTCTGTGAGCTCCTTTGTCCCCAGAATGACAGGTCCTTCGTCTTTTCTTGGGGCTAACCTTGCCCACCGTTACCCTGAATTGTACCCCATCCTATTAACCACCTCTCCTTGAACCCAAGTGTGGGAAAATCACTTAATCTCTTTGCATCTCCACTTCCTCATCTGTATTATGGGGAGAAATAGTATCCACTTTATAGAATTGTGAGGATTGAGTGAGTTAATCCACATGAAGTGCTTAGCTTTGTGCCTGCCATATAGTAGGAACTCAATAAATGTTAACTATTATTATTGTTGTTATTATCGTGAGTGTGAAGGCACAGTTAAGGGCAATTACGTGCTAATGGCACTGAAACAGTCTGCACAACCAGATCTGGGTTGGATAGCTCAGAAACTAGGGTTTGTTTAGGGATGGAAGTCCTACGAAGAAGGCTTTTGGCCGCTACCAGGCTGGACCCTGGAGCCCTCAGGGTGCATTCTTCTGCCTAGCAAAGTTGGCAACCCTTTCCTCCAGACACTCTCAGCTTCCCATCTTGCCTCCTCTCAGCCCTATTCAGACTGATCTGATTTGAATGACTGGGAAATTGCAGTGGTTGCCTCAGGTGCCATGTTACAAGAGGGTATGAGGCACGCCTTCTCCATGTCCAGCCCAGCACACGCCTCACCATGGCGCAGAGAAATCTCCTCATGGTTCCCATCCTGCCACAATTGGGACTCCCTGGAACCCAATTTGGGGCGACAACTATTGAGCTAAGAAAATTTCAGTCAGCATCAGGCTCAATAAAGGTAGAGAGGATTTAGGGAGCAAGCGAAAGACCCCAACATGACTCTTCTGCCATTCAGCGGCTGTTGCCTAAAATTCCACTATCAGAATGCTTCGTAGCCATTGTTCCCAGTGCGAATGCAAAGGCCCCGAGAATGAGAATGCAGTGACTCAGTCTCCAGTGTTGATGGCTTCAGTGGAATGGTTTACTGAGCAAGGTTTCTGCGAAACAGAAATACAACAGGTGCCAGCTCTCTCCTTTCCCTGCTCGGCCTGCCAACACTTACAGTGAAATAGAAAGTCAAAAGCAGGTAAGGGAAGCACACTGGTGGAGACACCTTAGGGGAAGCATGAGGGCAACCAGGCTCCTGGATATGGTTTCAGGGTAGTGGGCAGGAAGGACGATGAAACGAAGTGTGTATAATGGGGATGGAACTAAGGGTAGAGCCATGCTTCAACTTCACCACCTCCAGGATGAATGACAGCTCTGCCACTTATTAGCTGTGTGACTTTGGAGAAGTTACTTAACCTCTCTGAACCTCAAACTTCCCATCTGTACAACCATGAAGAAGATGATGATGATGATACCAAATTGATCATGTTGTTTTGGGGCTTAAATGAGAAAAGATGCCCAGTGTCTGGCACAGGGGAAGTCATTTATTTGTGACATCTGAATTTTGTTCTGGGCCAGCAAGCAATAGGGGCTTTACCAGCAATGTAAAGACACCGAGAAGCAGAAACATGGGGCAGATGTGACTCCTGAACCCTCTCTCTGCAGTGTCTGTCCTTGAAATGTCCCCAGAGAAGAAAGAGCATAATCCTCAGCCCAGGATTTGGGAGCCAGAATCCAGATGGCATGGCCCATTTATCAGTGCCACCAGACCCTCCTAATAAGCTTTCGGTATTCGTAACCACAGGAAGGGGAGGAAATGGGCCAGATGCCTTAGCGATAATGAGCACGGCTGGCTAACTTTTATACTGGCAACGTGCATCATGATCACTCTACTTCATTCTCACATCGGTCCTCAGGAGGTACAGGAGGCGTTTTCTCTTTGTTTCAAGACGTGGGAACTGGGAAGTACAAGCTTTCTGCGATTTCCAATTTCTGGTGTAGTCAAATCCCTCATCTAGGTAGGTAGAGTTGCCTCATTGCTGTTAGAATTTTAGGGATGACTTTTTAGGCTTTAGTGATATTTGATACTTTTCCAGGAAGACAGGCTGCCTGGTGTGGTCTAAGAGACTGTCTTTTACCTATCAGTTGGGGCTGTGGGCCTGCCTAGCAGCAAAGAAACTCCAAACCTTAAAAGGTTAGGAATGCAGGGCCCAGGGAGTGAGGGGAAACTGGCCAATGAAAGCACTTAGCAACATCCAAGGACCAATGGGGGGGTGAGCCCCTCTGTTTCCATGAGGCAGCCTTGATTTTCATTGGCCATGAACATAAAACCTGCTCCCTGAACTGGGGGGCAGGGGAGGAGGGGCATGAAGCTCTGTTTAGGTGCTTACACCTGTCCAGAGAAACTGGGAGGGCTCCCACTCCGGCTTTTAGTGTTAGTGATTTCTCAGTTGTATCAGACACACTAAAGCACTTTTTAGCAGACTTGCTTTTGCAAGGTCTGCACAAATGCAAATTGTGTGGGCCGTAGGCATGTGGTCTAATGTAAAAAGGCACGCATGGTCATCTTAAACTCCAGTGAAGAAAGCTGTTTATGCCAGTCCCTGCCTGGCCCAGGCTTTTATCAGTCAGCAAAGATGGTCAAAGAACTGCCTGCTCAGCCTTGTCTAGCTCTGGAATCAATATAACTGAAGTCTGACTGGGTACTGGGGGCTCCGTCCTCAGCAAGTGGTTTGAGGGGGAACTGCCAATAGTGTGTGCTGCCCTGGGCGCTAATGTGAGGCTGGCAGTAAACTGAGCCCCTGAGGCCACGGGAGCTTCCCGCCTCCCACTGCCCCTGCACCCCCCGACATGAGGGGCTGGTTTTTCTGACCCGCCATTATGCATGGGGCCTCTGTCTTTGCTTTCTCCACCAGCTGCACCCCACAAGAGACCTGACACCCAGTCCTGAGCTTCAGTTGACTGGTGGGGAACCAGTTTGCAAGTATGGCTCCTGCCAGCCCTTCCCTTCCCTCAGTGTGGTCCGTGTGGGCCTGTGGGCCTGTGGGATAGGTGACTAGATTCCCACCAAACCCCATGTACTGCTATTGCACCCTCCTTCCTGCACTCCCCAAATGGTGTCATCTGTATCAAATCTGCTTTGAGTTTTCCCCATACCCCTTAGACATTATACTCAGACTGGGCTCTAATTTTAGCACCTACTCTGTACTAGAAGCTGGGAAAATTCCTGGGTCTCAGTTGTCCCTGGTCCTTCTACCCACTGCCAGCTTGGACCCTGATGGTCCCAACCCACCACGTGGAAGCTTCCAGAATCTCTGCAGCCAGGCTACATCAGTTAGGAATTTTCATGGGCCACTCTCCTGATGCAATCTCTAGAGTTCTATGGGGGCCCAAACCATGCGAAGGGGAGGGTGAGAAGGATCCCCTTCCAAGCACACTGGTTGGTGCACATGCAAGGGAGGGCTTGAGCTACTGTTTAGGAAGCAGCACTTTTCCTTCCATTCAACCAGGGGAAGAATTCCAAAAGTTAGGGGAATCTGGATTCAGTTCACTGTCCTAAATCCTGGACTCTGGTTTTGTGAGGTGAGTCTCAGGCATGTGAGAATCCAAACCACACCCTCCACTGCTACCACATCGGCTGTGGACATCCACCTCCACTCTTCTTTGAACCCTTGATTCTCACTGGCTTCCCCATCAGAAGCAGTAGTCATGCCCTGAGTTGCAGTCTGCAGGGTCTGAGATTGACCTGTGTCCCCTCAGCTCAACCTCTTCTCTTGCATGACCACGGCACTGGCTATGCCCCTCTGGAACTGGTTCCCCGCCACCCTCTCAAGGAGTCTGGCAGCTCCTTAAGGACAGGGCCTGGGCCTCATTCATCTTTGCATCCCTTTCACCACACATGCAATATGACTTAAAGGAGGGCGTGGTAAGTGTTGGCAGAACAAATACATGCACTCAGCTTCAAGTGTAGGACCAAACCGGTTTCCGCACAGCTTCGTCTGTTTACTTTGTACTTGAGGAACCTGCACTTCTTTCTAAGAATGAGCCTACCTAAACCTTGGATTTCCATTTGCCTGGAGTAGGGGAAGGACAAGGGCTTAGGAACACAGGCTCAAGGTGAGATGGGGAGAGTAAATATTTGCCAAAATAATCAGTAAATGGCATAGATTAATAATACCATTAATAATATCCGGTGTGTGGTTAATACTGACACACAGGGTTAACCTGGTTAATTTTGCAGAGGCCTCAAGGTACTTCTTCAGGGTGAAATTGTGTATGTAGGTGGGTTACATTTTCTAGGGATTTCATTCAGATTAGTAAATGAAGTGATAGTGAATTGGTATTTAGAGGGGCATTAGGTGTGATGGGGTTGACAACTACTGGAGTAGGGAAATGGCATGTCGTGGTTGCATGCGTGCATGTCCATCCCACCCTAAGCCAACTGTGGGCATCCCAGAGGCAGCAATGAGCCCAATTCCCCTCTGTCCTCTGTCCCACCACCCAGCATAACTAGTCTACACCTGACACAGAACAGATGCATGAGGGGAAAGGGTGACCAAAGAATTCTGAGCAGGAGCTACCTGATTTTGGTCTGTGAGTGCCCTGAATGTCCTGCCTACACCTGGTTCATTCATTCACCCATTCATTTATTCAATAAAACATCTAGAATGCACCTGGCACACAATAAGTCCACCCTTCAACCCAGGCCTAAGGCTCCCTGCTCACTCTACAAAGTCCTTGCAGCTCCTTTTTTTAGTTCAAGGAGTGTCTTCTTGATCAGACACTCTATCAACTTGGATTTTCAGCCTCTTTCCAAGATTCTGCCTCTGAAATCCCCCACCTCGGCTCCCCCCATTACTGCAAACAAGTGAGTGTGGTCCAGTTCCTAAACCCCTTCCAGCTCCAGAACATCCCTAGGCTGCCACTGGCCTGAAAAGTGGGTTGGGAGTGAGGCTCAGCACACAAACAAAGAAAACACAGCCACCGAGCTGCGCTCGCAGGGAAGAAGTAGATGGGGAGCAGAGTAGGGCATGGAGAAACAGCAAGGCCAGGAAGTCAGCTGGTGACAGTCCTCTCCTAGACCCCTGCGTGGGGTGAACTGGAACTGCTGCTCTCCCGGAGGCAGCACAGTGGGCTTGCCACCGCATCACCACACAAGCTTGGAGCCCAAAGAGTGGAGCTTCAGGCTTTTGTTTAAAAGACTAGATCACTCTGCCTGGCCTTGTGGTTTGAACACATTGTAGATGTTTTCCTGCTGAAATCACAGGGACTAGGGATTAGACAGAATGGGAGGGAAGGACAGAATACCCAGGGCAGGGCCTGAGAGGGTGGCTTCGAGAGGGTGGCTTCACCCATGATGCCTGCAAGGCCTTTGTCTCAGGCAAGGCCTACAGACTCCTCCAATCTCCTCCCTAGGTCAGGGTACGTCTATCCCCTTATCCAAAAGAAAGTTCTTGAGATCTGTGTCAGCTGTTTTTCTCAGGGCTGCCAGGCCTTGTAGCGAAGCCAAACTGAGGGGTGAGGGGAAAAGAAAAGTCAAGTAGTATCCTTTGGTCCTGCGTGGGCAGCTTCTGAGAGAAGTTCTCTCCACCCCCTTCTCAGATTACTTTTGTTTATCAACCCAGCCCCATCCCTAGCCTGTTGACAATCGATAGCTGAGGGCCAGAATCAGATGAGTACATCAGCCAGATACTAAATGTTTTCACCCAGAAGGGAAAGAGGGAGGTGACATAAATCCTCCCCCCATGTTTTGCTTCTCCAACTTCTTGGATCTCTTCTGCTTTGTCTTCTGTTTTAAGGCCAATTTGGAAAGTCAGGTGAATATACTTCTGCATCTCCCAGGAGTTGGGCTACTTGCACAGGGAAAGGGTTCGGGTTAGCATCTGGCCCTGCTGTTTCTTTCCTGCTTCCTCTGCTCTCCATGTTACCAGAGGCCACAAAGGGTGCCAGTAGACAAGTTTTGATGGTGTGCCGGCAAATTAGAGATAGTGCACGCCAATGTTGAAAAGTGACAATATTTTACATTTAAAAAAATCTAAATTTCTGGCATCTCAAAAAACTGGAAGATATGGCAGCACTGGGCCAGTAATTTTATACGACAGTGAGTAGCAGAGCTTAGAAGCAATTGCTCCCTTAGACAGGGCACAGACTGTCCAGTTTCCCATAGTCCCCTTACCTCCCTATGATGCTCCAGGCAACAAGAGCCCACTTACCATGCTACTTGCTATTTCCAAAACACATCTCCATGTTTGTTTTTATTTTACCCTCTGCGTGGAATGCCACCCCACAGCCACCCTAGAAAATGTCTACCCATCCTTCAAGATCCAAATGCAGCCTCATCTACCCTGTGAAGCCTTCCCTAACTCATGCAAGTGGAGTTGGTGAGTTCCTCTCCTGGATTCTCAAGGTATCTAGTCTAATGCTTCATCATTATCATTTACTCATCGGACTATAACGATGTGTTTATATAGCTGTTTCTGCTGCTAAACTGTGTGTGCCTCAAGGTCAGGGAGTGGGTTTTCCTTATCCTTGAATTGCTAGCTCCGAGGGCAGGGCCTGGTACCCAGGAGACACTCAATGCTTGTTGAATAAATGATGGAATGACTGACTGAAGGAATGGAAAGGGACTTATAAAGTGCTCCACCAATATAGATAGTGACTATTCCTTGATGGGGAATACAGCCAAGTTGGGTGGCACCAGACCAGCTCTAGTTTCCTTGAAGTCATTCAGCACCAAGTGCTTGGAGCAGAGCCTGTCACACTCTAGGGGCTCATAGACCAAAAGAATGGAGCACTTCTAACCAAGGAGAATGACACTTGAACTTCAGTTTGGAGTTGGAGTGCTCCAGGGGCCACCCCACACCACTCTGGTTTAGAATTCTGTCGCCAGCATATCCTAGCTCTGAGACCCTGGACAAGTGACTTAACTTCTCCGAGGTTCATTGTCCAAACCAGAAAATAAAATAGAAATAATACTTCATGACAGAGTAGGTATGGGGAGTAAACAAGGTCAAGTGACATGTTTCAGACAATTGAGTGTTTGGGCCCTTTGTTGGTCTGGGTTAGTAAGAGAGTGTGTGCGTCAGACAGTGAGTGGGTATGTTAAATGACACGAGAACTGCACTGACATGATCTATGTTCCTATCCAGCTCTGATTCCTAGGGATACCTTCTCAAGGGAAAATTAATGCACATTCCCTAAAAGGAAGAATCCTGTTAGAGGATGATCAATGAAAATTCCAAAGAAAGAGCTAAGTCCTATTCTTCCATCAAAGGCTCACAGGCACAGTAGAGCTCCGCCCCATTCCATAATGTCCACAGTGCTCATAGGTATAAAATGCTGTACTTGCTTAACCCACTTTGGCTGCAGTCCCTCATCTCTATAATGGAAATGTAACAACTACTTGGAAGGGTGAGTGGAACAGTTAATGAAACTGGGTATCTAAACGCACTTAACTTGGTCTTAGTGTACAGAGCAGATGCTCAATAAATGTTAGGCCTTTTCCGTTCCTGGGGCCACAGCATTGCAGGCTAACAAAGCATGGCAGAGGGGGAGACACTGTGAACAGTGTTGTGTACTGAGGGGTGGGCATGAAAGTGGCAGGGACAGGAAAAATTTTAATAGGGCCCCAATAAGATGAGACCAAGGAATTGAGAATGGGGGAAGGAAGACACACGTGGGTGTCTTAAATGTGTGCAGTCTCTCACTAAGTCCTGAATACCCATAACAACTCCATACAGGGCACAGCCAACCTGATGCTACCAAGTCCCAACTATTGCAAAAGGACCAGATTGTGGTTAACAGACCTTTCTGAAATTTCCCACAGACATCACTGAACTTGACTGAACTTGAAGTTAGAGACTTTTTGGAATGATTGAAAAGGCTTTTTACATAACATTGTTTGTAAACAGTGAGAAATGAGAAGAAATCTAAATGTCTAACAACTGGAGCCCTGGAACCGGTTTGGCTCAGTGGTTAGAGCATTGGTCTGCGGTCTGGAGAGACATGGGTTTGGTTTCCGCTGAGGGCACGTACCTCGGTTGCAGTTTACCCCCAGCCCTGATTGGGTCGTGTGGGTGGCAACCACTCGATATGTCCCTTTCACTTCAATGTTTCTCTCTCTCTCTCTCTCTCTCTCTCTCTCTCTCCCTCCCACTCTACCTGAACAAAATATCAAAAAATGTCCTTGGGTGAGGATAAAAAAAATAATAATAATAAAAAATAAATGTCTAACAACTGGAGAATGGATAAATAAATTGTGATACAGCCATTATACAGAATACATAGTACATACACAGTGATAAAAATAAATAAATTTTAACTTGTGTAGTAGCATGGATAAATCTCAAAAGCATAATGTTAAAAAAGAAAGTTGCAGAAGACTATGCATGCACAGTATGATGTCATTTATATAAAGTTTAAAAACATACAAAATAATATATTGTTTATGGATGCATACATATGTGGTAAAGTATAAACACATGCATGGGAAGTAGGAACAGCCAATTTGGGATACTGGTTTCTTCCAGACCAGGATGGGGTGGGGCTCACAGCTAGCTCTGTAATGAGCTGTTTCTTAGAAAAGATCTGAAACAGATGTGGCAAAATGTTAAGATTTGACATTTTTCTCTCTACTTTGCTGTATGTTTGAGTTTATCATTTTGAAAATGTGGGGCAAAAAGGTGTTTCAGGCTGCCCCTGCCTCATCATTTTACGTACACACCTTCTTTGAGGGCCTGCTTCAGCAGGTGTGGGGCTGGGGAGACGATCACAAGTCTACCACAGACCATAGATCATTAAAACCTTCCTACTACCCCAGGAGAGAGGAGCCACTTTCATCTCATTTTATAGAGGAGGCAGTTGAGGCTCAGACAGGTGAAGTGATTTGTCCAAGGACAAGATATGTGATTAGGTTGCCAGATCCTCCTCTCATAATGTGCATCTGGAAATATTAGTCCTATGCTACCAAAGAAAATTGGGATTCTTTGAGCTTTCTGGTGGTTTGGATTGTGTGTTAAAAGGGATTGATCGGCATTTCTCGATCCTCCACTTAGTGGCAGAAGGCAGCCTGGGTCCAGCATCTCTCAGCTCTACACCCAATGACAGAAGGTGGCCTAGGTAAGTCTTTTCTCCCCTGGTAGAACTAGCAGAGGTTGAGTGGGAGCCCTGTTGACATCAAACTCCCCAGACAGTTGGCTGGGTGAGAGGCACTCTTAGCTTTGCAGCCTGGTATCTCTCAACACAACCCCTATTAAAATACCAATGGTATATTTCACAGATCTAGAACAAATATTCAAAAATGTATACGGAACCAAAAAGACACCAAATAGCCTCAACTATCTTGAGAAAGAAGAAAAAAGTTGGAGGGATCACAATGCCGGATATCAAACTATACTACAAAGCCATTGTAATCAAAACAGCCTGGTACTGGCATAAGGACAGAACAGAACAGAGACCCCAGAAATCAACTCATGCCAATATGGTCAGTTAATATTTCACAAAGGAGGCAAGAGAATACAATGGAGTAAAGATAGTTTCTTTAATAAATGGTGTTGGGAAGATTGGACATGCCAAAAAAAAAAAAAATGAAATTAGACCACCAACTTACACCATACACAAGACTAAACTCAAAATGAATAAAATATTTAAATGTTAGTTGTGAAACTATAAAATTCCTAGAAGAAAACATAGACAATGAAATCTCAGACATCACACATAGCAGTATTTTCACCAATACAGCTCCTAGGGCAAGAGAAACAAAGGGAAAATTGGATTATATCAAGCTACAAAGCTTATGCACAGCAAAAGAAACCACCAAAAAGATGAAAAGGGAACCCACTGTATGGGAGAACACGTTCACTAATGATATATCTGATAAGGGGTTAATTTCCAAAATATACAAAGAACTTATACAACTCAACACCAGGAAGACAAACAATCCAACTAAAAAATGGGCAAATGCCCTGGCCGGTTTGGCTCAGCGGTTAGAGCGTCGGCCCGCGGACCAGAGAGTCCTGGGTTTGGTTCCTGCTAAGGGCACCTACCTTGGTTGCAGTTCATCCTCAGCCCCTGTTGGGATCATGTGGCTGGCAACCAGTCGATGTGTCTCTCTCACAATGATGTTTCTCTCTCTCTCTTCCTCCCTCTCTCCCTCCTGCTCTATCTGAAGATAAATGCAAAAATGTCCTCCAGTGAGGTTAAAAAAAAAAAAAGGGGGGGGGGGCAAAATATCTCAATAGATACTTCTCCAAAGAGGACATACAGATGGCTAATAGATATATGGAAAAATGCTCAACATCACTAATCATGATAGAGATGCAAATTAAAACTACAACGAGGTTATCACTTCACACCTGCCAGAATGGCTACCATCAATAAATCAATAAACAGTTAGTGCTGGCAAGGATGTGGAGAAAAGGGGACTCTAGTACACTGCTGGTGGGGATGCAGATTGGTGCAGTCACTATAGAAAAAAAATACGGTGCTTCCTCAAAACATTAAAAATGAAGCTGCCATTTGACCTTGAAATCCCACTTATATCCTAAGAATCCCAAAACAACAACCAGAAAGAATACATGCACCCCTATGTTCAAAGCAGCATTATTTACAATAGCCAAGATTGGAAACATCCCAAGTGCCCATTAGCAGATGAGTGGATAAAAAAGCTGTGGTACATTTACATAATGGAATACTATGCAGCTGAAAAAAGAAAGATGTCTTACCCTCTGTGACAGCATGGATGGACCTGGAGACTATTGTGCTAAGTGAAATAAGCCAGTCAGAGAAAGATCTCACTTATATGTGGACTCTAATGAACAAAATAAGCTGATGAACAAAATAGGTTCAGAAGCATGAATGCATGGAACATAATGACAGATCTCAGAGGGGAGGGGAGTGTGGGGGAAGGGATGAGATTAACCAAAGAATATATATGCATGTATGCATACCCCATAGACACAGACAATAGTGTAGGGTAGGCCTGGGGTGAAAAGGGGGCTGAGTGGACAGGGCTGGGGTAGGGAGGATGAGGGACATCTGTAATACTGTCAAAAATAAATAAAAATATAATTTTTAAAAAGACTACGTATTAGTGGAGAAATAGATATACAAATCAATGGAACAGAATAGAAATAAACACACAAAATACACTCAAACTGATTTTTGAGAAGGTGCAAAAGCAATTCAGCGGAGGAACGAGTCTTTTCAACAAATAGTACTGAATGGATTGACATTTATAGGAAGAAGAAAGAAGAAGAACCTTGACCTAAACCTCACAACTTACAAAATAATTAACTCAAAATGGATGATGACTTAAGTGTACACATAAAACTATAAAATGTTTTTTGAAAAATAGAGAAAGTGTTTGGTATCTAGGACTAGGCGACATGTTCTTGGACTTGACACTGAAAGAATAAGCCATAAAAGGAAAAAATGATAAATGAATCTTATCAGAATTAAATTTTCTTGCTGTGCAAAAGCCCATATGAAGAGGATGTAAAGGACAAGCTGCAGACTGGGAGGAAGTACTTGTAAACCACATATCTAACAAAGGACTAGTATCTAGAATGCATAAAGCACTATCAAAACTCAACCGTGTAAAAACAACAACAACAACACACAAACCAATCCAATTAGGAAATGGGCAAAGCCATGCACAGACACTACACTGAAGAGAATATATAGATGTCAAATAAACTCATGAAAAGATATTCAATATCATTAGCCATTAGGGAAATGTAAGTTAAGACCACAGTATGATGCCATTCCTATCAGGATGGCTAAAATTAAAAACAAAAAAAGTTAGTGACCATACCAAAGGCTGGTAAGGATGCCAAGAAACTGGATCACTCATACATTGCTGATGGAAATGTGAGATGGTACAGCCACACTGGAAAATACTTCGACAATTTTTCAAAATATTAGGCATGTGATTACCATACAACTTGGCAACTGCACTCCTGGGCATTTATCCCATAGAAATGAAAACTTATGTTTGCAGACAAACCCGATACAAGGATGTTCATAGTAGCTTTATTCATAATAGTATCAAACTGGAAACAACTCAGATGTCCTTTAACAGGTGAATGGTTAAACAAATTGGTACATTCATACCATGAAATGCTCCTCAGCAACAAAAAGGAGCAAAAGTATTGATAGACTCAACAACTTGCAAAGATCTCAAGAAAATTAGGCTGGATGAAATAAAAGCCAGTCTCAAAAGGTTGCAGAAAATATGAATTCCTTTATATAACATTCTTGAAATAACAAAACCATCTAGATGGATATACAGCCTTGGTTGCCAAGAGTTAGCGATGGTGGGGGGGCGTGGGTAATGGGTGGGTGTGAATACCAAGAAGTAGCACCAGGGAGATCTTGTGGTAGTCGAACAGTTCTGCATTTCCACTATGGGGGTAGTTACATAAATCTACACGTGATAAAACTGCATACACACACACAGTGTACATGTAAAACTAGAGAAATCCGAATAAGCTCTGTGCATTGTACCAATATCAACTTCCTGGTTTTGATGTTGTACTATAGTTATCTAAGGTGTCAACATCAGAAAAAATGGCTGAAGCGTCAGAGGACTCTCTGCACATTTTTTTTTTTTTTTGCAACTTCCTGTGAATCTATAATTATTTTAAAATAAGTTTAAAAAGTGGGGTTGGTATATTTATTTGATCTATTTATTTCCTGAGATGTCAGAGCTGGGTTTTTTCAGTAGAGGGTGTAAGTCAGTATATCAGGAAGCAGGAGGGGAGGAAAACCAGCATTTGCTGGGTGCCTGCTCTGGACCAGACAATTCACATACGTGATCTTATTTCATTCTCAAGACAACCCTGACAAGGCTGGCATTTTATTCTCATTTCACAGATGAAGTAAATGAGTCTTAGAGAGACTCAGAGTTTGTCCGAGTTAGTAGTTAATAATCCCTAATTGAAGCTAATAATTAATAAATGTTTACATATGCTAAATATTATATATGAATTTCAGTCTCATGTAATACTTAAAATAATAATGCAGGGCAGGTACTACTATTACCTCCATTTCAAAGATAAAGAACCTGAAGGTCAGAGAAGTCAAGTGACTTGCCCAAGGTCACACAGCATGAAAGAGGTGAAACAAAATCCAAGACAGTATGTATGAGTCTGCTGCTCTTTTCTTCAACCTCAAGGCACTTCCCAAAGTAAAGTGGGGTAAGAAATGCATTTCAGATTCCAAGGCAGAAATGGACCATCTTCAGGGCCCTCAATAATTCCCACGTAGTCTCTCCTACCCCAGCCCCTAAAACCCCTTATTGCATATATACTTCCACATGTCTGCCTCTCCCTCCACGTATTAAATTATGTAAGTTCCTCCAGAGACAATACTATGGTTTACATATATTTGTGACCCTAGACTTTGCCATGAGGTGAGGACACTACTGATGTCTTATGTGTAGATGATGGCAATTAGAGATAGCATTAAATCTTGTGAACAATTTTCTCCTCACTAAGGGGGCTGGACATGGAAATATTTGAAAGTCCACTCTTACCTGTGCCCCACCAGGCTGGGTAGGTTCTCTTCTTTTTTAATCCTCACCGGAGGATATTTTTCCCTGTATCATCAGATAAAGTGGGAGGGAGGGATGGCGAGAGAAACATCGATGTGAAAGAGACACATTGACTGGTTGCCTGCTGCAAGACCCAACCAAGGCCAGGGACGAACTTCAACCAAGTTACGTGCCCTTGACCTAAATTGAACTGGAGACTCATTGGTCCACGGGCCAACGCTCTAACCACTGAGCCAAACCAGCCAGGGCTGGGTTGGCTCTCTTTGATCCCTCATCACAATCACTGGTATGTTGGAGCCAGTTTGCCCTGGCTCACCAGAACCAATTGTTAAATTTTCAGAATTTTGCAAGCCAGTTGTTAAACTGTTCACATTGTGAAATCAGCCATGGCAGGAATGTTTACACCGCAAAAATTGGCAAACACTACAAAGCAGGGCACCCCCTACAAACACCAGAACTGGTTGTTAAACATTTACCAACACATCACTAACCACAAACATTCAGCCGCAGCACTTTGGTGCATGTAAATAAAGAACTCCAAGTGGAAGGGGCAAAAGTGAGCCTTGTGGAGTACTGAAAACGTGCTATATGTTGATTTGGATGGTGGTTACACGCAGATGTATACATATGTAAAAATTCATTGAGCTGCTCATTTACAACTAGTGTTCTTTATGTAATATAATGCTTGTATGTTTTCCTCAATAAAAAAGAACTCCCAGCCCAGTGAGCGTGGCTCAGTTGGTTGAATGTCGTCCTGTGCACCGAATAGGTTGCTGGTTTGAATCTCAGTCAGGGCACATGCCTAGGTTTCAGGTTTGGTCCCTGGGGCACGTACAGTAGGCACCCGATCTCTCTCTCTCTCTCTCTCTCTCTCTCTCTTTCTCTCTCTCTCTCTCTCCCCCTTCCTCTCTTTAAGCATGTCCTCAGGTGAGGATTTTTTTTTAAAGTAAAAAACAAAAACAAAAAAACTCCCAGACTATGCAAAGAGCTGTGGAGTGATCCTGAATGCCCCCTGCAGTGACCCCACTTATCAAGAAGAGCCCCAGCTGAATTCATCTGCATCACAGGTGATGCAGTCCAGTTCAATCCATTATCTGGTGCACAGGAGGCAAAAGTGGTACAAACAGCTGCTGGCGTCAGGAACCCGAATCCCTTCACGTCTTTTCTTTGTCACGGCTACTGGCATCTCTCAACTACATTTTTCCTGGCTCTGGCTAAGGATGGTGCTGTTTGCTGAAGGGCAGCATGACTCACTACCCGGTGGATTATTTTTCTAATTAAGTGGAGAGATGGATGGATATTTTCCCATACTTGGGCAGAAGCCCCATTCGCTTGAATCTTTTTACTGGAATTACTCAGCTTTACATTTAAGGGGCAATTTTCTCCATTTTAAAAAATGGCACACAGACCAGGCTCCCCCCAGACAATCAGACTTGTAGAGAAAATGGAGAGGAAAATAAGTGCTTCTTAAAAATATATGTCAGAAGGAGAGAAAACAACCTTTACTCACCTTCTTCCATAAAGTTGCTCTATGGAAAGGCCCAGCTCCCTACTTTAGCCCTAGGATGTTGGCTGGCATTTAACCCCCTTCTCTCCAGCCACCCAGCTGAACAACTTGCTTAGGGCAACTGTTTCATTCTGCAAAGGAATGACTGGAGTTTCCAGGCAGAGCCCATGATCCCGGGCACAGCATGTGAGAGGGCAGAGGGCTACCCTGCTGGAACAGGAGGTCTAGCTCAGTGACAGCCTTCCTTGGGAAAGCAGGAGTAGCCACAGTGGGATCTGCCACCACAGCTTAAGGAAATCACATAGTCTACTCCCATCTCCTTTCCAAGCTCCGAAATCACCCCTCAGACAAGTCCAGCACAAGCCCAAATGCCCAGCGGACAATGAGGCTTTGTTTTTAAGTAGGGTAGTGGGAGCCTCTGGCGATCCCACTCAGCCCCCCTCAACTGAAGTCATGAGGCTAACCCATCCGTTCAGCCCTTTCTCATTTCTGCCCCCAGAGGGCGAGCAGGCCCCGGCCCTGGCCTCACTGTTCTTTCACTGTATTCATTAGACCCTTGTGCAACCTGCCAGCTGAGTCCAGTACCGAATCCCAAGCCTACTTGGATAGGGTTACACTTCCTGTCTGGCTTTTGCCAGGCTTTTTCTCCGAGGGACTACTTCCTATATCACAGACACACACAGACACACAGACACACACACACACACACACACACACACTCAAACCAGTGTGTGCTATTCCTAAGCCTTCTACACCCAAAAGACTACCCAAGAAACAATATTCCCAACTCCTCCCACCTTCCTTTACAGCCTAGGTGGCTGAGATCCCAGCATGCCTCCTGCCCAGATTATGACAACTTGCTTAAGTCACAAAGAACAAAGTCCTTAAATGCTCTTGGCAAATCCAGCCAATGTTTGGCCCACATATGAAATCAAAGGCCCAGTCAGGGGCCCGGCTTTACCACTAATGTCCAAAGAAGGCTTAGACCACCCCTTCTGTGTGGGAGTGGTTAGGCTGAACTTCTGTGTCCCTGTTGCTTCCTGACCTTCAAAGTTCTTCCCAGTGGTTGAGGTCATGTTTGGGACCTAGGCCCAAGTCTCTTTCAAGAGGGACTGTTGTCAGGTGAGACGTACCCACTCTAGTGCCAACAACGTCAGCACTTATCTTGCCCTCATCAGGTCACCTGAGTGCATTAGAAGCTGGTGCCTCTTGCCATCTTAAATGGACCAGGATGTGGGTGAGGAAAAGAGGAGCAGAGACCTGGAGAAGGAGTTCAAGTGGGAGGATCAGCTGCCATATTGGGGTACAGGTTCCCCCATACCAGCAATGACTGCCAACAGGCATTTAACAGATGTTTATTGAATAAACACATAAATAAATGCATGGACGAATCCTAAACTACACAGGGAAAACATTCTTAGGCTCACAGCAATCTTCACCACCAAACTAGTGTGCCTTTTCTACTTCTTTATGCTTCCCCCTTTCAGCTAAGTAGCATCAAGTCGTTTTCCCTGAAGTGTAAACTGAAGTCCTTAAAAACTAGCAGCATTGCTTTTAGTCACTCACGAAGCTGAAAACAAGCACGAGAAGACTTTGTGTGGCTCCTGGACCACCGCACATGCAACGCGAGCAGCCTGAATCCGATTAATCTCATTTTAGAGATTACATGCCACCAGTGTCATGGACAGACAGATGGCTGAGGTTGGACATGTTCTCATGTGATTTTCTCATGGGGTTGCTAGCACCCCTCTGGCACCAATTCCTCCAGTAGCAGCAGCAAATTCAACACTCTCAAACTCCCACTCATCAGGGGTTCCGTAGGCAACAAGGCAGGGGGGCTGGGTGCATAGACCAGGCCTCTCTCTGAACCTATGGATGCCTGAACACAGAGCCCCTGATGGAGTCACCAAGAGGAATGTGGCCAAAGCCCACCCATCTTCTTCCTGCCTGTTACTAATGTTCTTAGAGGTCCTGGAAGTCCCCCTCCCACCTCCCACCAGATCCATGTTGGACACTCCCCAGACCTCATTGACAGGGCGAAGGTTAAAATGTCCAGACCACGTACCTAATCATTCCAGCAACTTGCCCAGCATTCCTCCAGATCGTGTGCTCGGGAGCTGGAGGAGGGACAAGGTGAGAGAACAAGGCTGCTGGGGAAAGCCCTGGGCTCCGTAACCTCCTGGCCAAGTTAACTGAATTTCCAGACTAAGGCTGGAGGAGGGACGAGCAAAGGAGAGAAAGGAAAGGAGGCAGGACCAACGCTAACCCCTTCTTTTTTCTTCCTAAACTCAATCCAGATTTGCCTTGTGAGGGCTGCTTGAAACTGATCCTCGTGGCTCTGACTCGTCCTTTCTTAAAGACATAGTCTCCACTTTTGTGGGGGGCAGGCAAGGAAAATCTCACCTGGCTAAAATATGTCCCAGAATAAAAGGTGGGGGGAAGGCAACACAAGCACAAAACCCCAAGTGCACCACCTCTCCACTCTTGATCCAGACCCAGACCCAGACCTGGAGGTTTATTTGAGATCAGAGCAGCCAACTCCAGACCTCTACTGAGTGATTTGCCAGATCCTGTTAGAGCCACAGGGCCATGGTGGGAAACAGGTCCCTTTCCCAGGCCTGAAAGGTTAGGGGCCAAAGCTGAAGTGTGCAAAGTGTGCAAGTGGGTGTAGGAAAAGGAGCACTGGACCTGGAGCCCTGACTCTAACACTACTCCCTGTGTCACCGTGAGCAAGTTTCTTTCCTCTTGGCCACAGTTTCCTTTCTTGATACATGAAAAGATCATAACAGCAGCCCTGCCGAGCTCCCAGCTTGCTGCCTTCTCCTGTTACAGCAAAAGGCAGCAGCCATGGGGACCTGGTATCGGACCCCCAGTGTGCTGTTCTGCTCTGGGCACCAAATATTGACATGGAATGGAGCTGGGTCATTCTGCTGGGTTGGGTGGGGGAAGAATCCAGGTGTGAGCTTGTGAGTAGGTAGATGGAGAGCCATTCTGTGTGCGCCAGAGGAGGAGGAGGACTAGACTGTCTCCTGTGTTCCTTACAAGGTGTTAACAAACCAGTCAGGATCTGCCCTTTGAGGGAGGGCACAGAAAGAGGCTGTGAACACATTCTCACCTTCCCCTCACCCCCATATGTCCCATTATCTTCTGTGGGAAAACCAGCTAGGCTATGGGCCCGGGGCCAGGCTCTGGCCCTGGTGGCTCCTCAGTAGCTCTTTGGTACTGCAGGCTCCGGCTCCTCTTCTCCAGAAAGCTGCCTGCCTCCTCTCTGCACCTGGGCTTCCGCTCCTTGTCATCCTATCTGCAAGGGCCTTGTGTGTGTTACCCCCGAATCCTCAGGACCAGCCTAGGAGCTATCATCATTATCCTTATTTTACAGTTGAGGAAACTGAGGCATCAGGAGGTTAAGCAATCGGTCGAAGAGTGCTCAAGAACAGCCCTGGCCAGTGTTGCCAGGTGGTTAGAGTCGGCCCACCAACCAAAGGGTTGCAGGTTTGATTCCTGCTCATGTACCTTGGTTGCAATTTGACCCCTGGCCTCGGTTGGGGTGCATGCAGGAGACAGCCAATCAATGTGTCTCTCTCACATCAATGCTTTTCTCTCTCTCTCCCCCTCCCTCCCTTTCACTCTATCTAAAAATCGATGGAAAAAATATCCTCTGGTGAGGATTAACAAAAAAAGAGTGCACAAGGACAGAGTTGAGATTTGAACTCAGGCCTGTGGCTGCCAACCATCAAACCTGGTACTGCTGTCAGGCACTCCCCTCCTCCCAGGAAGGGCCCTTGTTCAACAGTGTATGTCTGGACATGCACTGAGGCTGAAAAAGTGGTGTCACCTAGTGTGATTCACGTGTACTTTGTAAGTCATTTGTATTTGAATCAAACTGCTTTGAGGGCTGGCGGTCATCATTCAGGGAAGACAGACAGCTACAGTGACAAAGCTGGGTGCAGGTCCCAGCTTGGCCACTTACTCGTGGGGCTGCAGTGAGAGCACATGGCAAGGCGCCTGGCACAGAGCACTGCTCCGTGTACACGCTTTCCGAGTTTCCAGCCCGCCCTCTATCAGAACAGCCTCTCAGGGCATGCTGTGGACTCCTTTGGCAGTCTAGTGCTGCCTATGGGCCCTTTCTCGGGAAATAAAAGGCTTTTAAATGCATTAAGTAGATTACCCAAGGTTACAAAGGAAACTGATTACTGTATACTGAAATGCAATTTACATCCTACTCATATGTGCTTCTTGATGAACACATTCAATATAATAAGATCTAGCAATGGGTCTAATGACTACCATAATTTGAGGTACTGATGAGCATAAATGCCTTTTTCGAGATGCTGGCAACAACTGTAATGTGATATGAAAGAGCTGTAATTCTACTGGTGACAGTCACAGATGCTGTTAATAGCACTGTGCATTACTGCTCACAAGACAGGTTTGCCTGCTCCTCCACTCTGTGATCGGGGTCAGCCTACTTAGCCTCTCTGTGCCTGTCTCCTCATCTGTAAAATGGGGGTTGCTTTGAGGATACAATGAGTTGATGAAGACATGTAAAGAGCTTAGATCCAGGCCTAGGAGGTAGCAGGATGCTCTTTATGTGTTAGCTCTTATTGGTTACCTACAAATAGGCTTCGAGGTCAGGGTGCAGAGTTCATTTATTCCAATGTCACAATAAAGCCCTACCACCAAGTTCCCCTCCTATGTAAAGATGGCTCAACAACATGCATGATGCCTCCTTTAAAACACTGCCAAGGCCAGGTTTCCTGGGGCCAAGAAATAAGCTCCTTTTCAGGACCGCCTGCCTTTGGACTTGACTTCAGAAGAGAGTGCCCAAGGTCTCTTCCTGAAGCCCTGTTCGTGACCTCACCTACTGCCCCCGCCAGCTGCCCTAGGCACACTCTTTAAAGACTCTGCTGTGGCGCTGGGCTTCCCATTGAAGAACCTGGAATTAGCCTACAAACTTCTAACAAGCGAAAGGGCAATTTGGGAACCTGAAGCACTCCTTAACTTATTGCAGTTGGCATGGGTCAGGGAGAGGGTTTGGGACAATCAAAGCCATCTTTTTACTGTGCAGATGTGGCAACCAAGAACCAGAAAGAGGTAAGGACTTGTCTAAGGCCACAGGCTGCTGGCAAGAGCCTGGGACTCAAGATTCCTTTCCGTCTTCCTGGGTTAGAGCTAAATCTCCATCTTCTTTCACCTCTCTTTCTTCCTTACTTCAATCTGGTCAGTTAACAATTCCTGCAGTTCCATTTCCTTCTAAATACGTCACCAATCCGTCAACCCCTCTTCAGGCTTCACTGCTGCCCAGGGTCCGGCTCTCTCTGTCTCCACTCCCCATCTACCTCCCCTCTCTAGTCTGCTTGAGCCTTCCTGGTCCGTACTTCTTTTTTCTTCCTGTCACATACCGAGAATGTCAAGAGCTCAGAGGAAGCTTAGAGTTTATGGGCCCAGGTTCCTCACACGCTGCCCTGCTCCACATCCTGCCATGTCAGAGAGGAAGAAACTGAGGCTGCACTAGGGGAATGGAGCCACCCTAGGTCTGATAGCAAGAGGGAGAGCTGGCCCTGAAACTCAGGTCAAAGGGTCATAGAATCTGAGTTCTAGAAAGAAGTTTAGTTCAGTGTTATTCCCATTACATCACCCGTTTCTCAGAATTACACCATCAAATCCTATTGTTTCGAGTAACAACTGGAAATACTTTTTGTCAAGATCATAATTGCTATTTCCCCTTCTATGCACTTATTTTGAAAAAAGCAGACAATACTCCATCTCCTTCTCCCACTTCTCCCCAAGGCCCCTAAGTAGGCCTCCAGTATCCAGCAGCCAGAATTTCCTTCTTATCTGTTCTAGGCATGGGCAGGCCCTGCCTGGTCACCAACCATTTTCACAAATATTTCCACTGGCCTGGGCCCAAAATTAGTTTGCCAATCTCATGTTATTGAACTTCCCTGTAGCCTTGAATCTCCTAGAATATACTAGACCATGTATGCTTCCCCTCTGCTGTCCCAGTACCTGGTATCAGGCCTGGCAAAGAATGGACATTCAGTCTTTGAGAAACAAGTGAATGAATAAGATGCTGGTGTTGCAAGGGATAAAGAGAACAAAAGGACACAGAGAGTCCTGCCGTCCAGGAATTTAGAGTTTACTTATGAAGACAAGATATATGAAGTAATAGAAATATGTGGGAAGAGAAGCAGGTTGCCATGTTTGACTTACCCTGCAGGCCACACAGGGGCACCATAACCAGCCTAGAACGCAAAGGTGGCTGGGTGCGAGAGCACATCAGGTCAGGTCATGGATGCAAGATCTTTGATCAAAGGGGGACCTCAAGCTAAGCAAGCTAAGTGTCAGGCTCTAACAGGGCTGGGGACAGTCAGGAAAACCAGATATGGTTTCCAGGACCTAGAGACACCAACATAGTAAAACAGGTTTAGAGTGGAGAAGAAAGATTCTGGAAATATTTCTTCAAGGCTTGGTGCATAGCTGCAGAGGCTTATTAGTAGACTGGAGGGGAAAGGGGCCAGAGACACGAAGGCAAGGGATAGATAAAGAGGATCTGAATGAGAATAAATGGCTAAGGAACTAATTCCATAGGGTGACTGAGAAGCTGATGAGATCACCACTGAAGCGGGAAACCCATGGAGGTGTGGGAGTGTAGCCTTGTCTTCTCGCTCCTCAACTTCATGTATTCACTCACCAAACATTCACTCAACATCCAAGACATAGCCCTGAACTGTGTGTGTGTATGTGTGTAAGCACACACACCAACACATTCTAACCTCTAGAGAACACTTAAAGACCTTTCCTGCCTTTCACGTTCAGTCAGGGAGGATGAGGGAGCACAAAAGAGCTTTCTAGATATTTGCTACTGAAAGTATGGGCCATGACCAACTATATCGCTTGTACTTAGGAGCTTGCTAGAAAATAAAGAATTTCAGGTTCCATCCCAGACCTTCTGAAACAGAATCTGCACTTTGTTTCTTAAACTTTAGTATACAAACCATCACTTAGAGGTCCATGACACTGGCCTATGGATCACATATTGCATAGCAAGGAATCAGGACACAAAAAGGGGCCAGTGTGCTGGGGATGGAGCTATTAATGGGAGGGACTAGGAAAACTGACTAAGCTAGAGTTATGGGTTGATTTTTCTGCCCCCTTCAGTTAGATAAGGAAGCATGTTCCCAAGCAGCCCCTCCCTAAGCTCTGCAGAAAGCTGCTCAGCACTGTCTCTGGTCTGGACCAAAGGAGGCCTGGTAGCCCCCATGCAATCTAGCCTAACTCTAGCCCAACAGGCAGGGTGAGGAAGGCACACAGTGGTTTGGGTCCAGGACCCTGCCTCAGAGTGGTGAACATACAATGCAGTATACAGATGATGTGTTGTAGAATGGTGCACCTGAAACCCACATAAGCTAAGCAAGCTAAGTGTCACCCCAATAAATTCAATTACATAAATAAATTAACCCTTCCTCAAAATGAAAAGTCCTCTGAGCAGCATGGTTTTTGAGAACTTAGCATGATGGTCTGAAGCTGGCTAAATAGTCTAAGTTTTGGGGCCCCAGTCAACATCTCTTCCCATCGGAGACACAACTAAAGGAGGGTAAGAGAGAACTGCCCCCAGCTTATGCTTTTGTTGGGAACATAAGACTCACACAACAGTCTTCTGTGACAATGTGGTTGTATGAGCCTGTGTGTGTGTGTGTGTATTTTAATGAAGGCATAACAACTTGTCAAGGGACTACATCAGGTAGTCCTTTCTTCTTTGTACTTTTGTGTTTTGCACACGATTAACCCATGTTAGTTAAAAATGTTGTAATTAACAAAAGCTTTATTTCAAAAGCCAAATTAATACAAAGAAAAATAATGGCAATATTCAAATAAGTGCTGACTTTTGTGGCGTCTAATTTATTGTATGGGGATTTGAGGGAGATTTCCAAGGTGAAAGACAGAGCAAGGGGGTAGAAAAGAGATGCCTAAGATCATCAAGCCTTTATTATTATTATTATTATTATTATTATCCTCACCCGAGGACATCTTTCCATTTTTGTTAAGATAGAGTGGGAGGGAGGAAGAGAGAGAGAGAGATTGACGTGAAAGGGACACATCGAGTGGCTGCCTCCTGTACAACCACAACCAGGGCCAGGGATGAACTGCAACTGAGGTACGTGCCCTTGACCAGAATTGAACCCGCAACTCATTGGTCCACCAGCCGACGCTCTAACCGCTGAGCCAAACCGACCAAGGCAAGCCTTTATTATTGAAGACAGACTTGAGTCAAAAATAAAAACCCTGAATCTCTTGGACTGCAAAACTGACACTGGTCAGGCCCTAAACTGCATAACTGAACTTATTTCTAGAATCAGAGAATCTTAGAGGTAGAAGAAGCTAAGAGATTACAGGGCCAACCCTGTCCTTTTCTTCTTACAGGAGGGAACCGAGGCACAGAGAAGTGAGGACATTGGGCTCGGTACAGGCTCTTCTCTCTGTTTCTATCTCCCTTCACTCTGGCCCTATATGCCTAGCCAGCACCTAGAACCCACTTTTCCTCGAGACTGGGTTCAAACATCACTGCTCTTGTGGGTTAGGTGCCCTCTGTGCTCATGAAACACTCAATGCATTCCTCTATCATTCATCTGACAAATCGTTGAGCAACTACTGTGTGTCAGGCACCTAGGATGCATCAGTGACCAAAAATCCTTTCTCTAGGGTGTTGTGATTAAATCATAGTATTTATTCATTCAGTACATATTATGCATGGGGCCCTGTGTAAGGCATAAGCTGTTTTAAGGTCAGGATAATGGTCTGTTCACAGTTTTGGCCTCTTGTGGGCACAGTAAAATGTATTTTTGATGAATGAATAATGAAATGGCCACAGTTACACAGCAGCCTGGAGATGGAGCCTGCACTGAAACCGTGGCATATCTATTTGGGAAAGGGGAGACCTACTCTATCAGAGACCCTTTTTGAGGAGAGTGAAGTCCAGCTTCCCATCACCCTGCTCAAAAGCTTGAGGTGAGCAAGAAGAGTCATTCTCCAGTAGTCCTGACGGCCCACCACTCTGTACAGAAAGTGATCATTGTAAGGTACAAATCAGTTCTGTGTTAAAAGCAAGCATTTTGGCCCTGGCCAGAGTGGCTCAGCGGTTGAGCATCAGCCTGTTCGGTTCCCACTAGGGGCACATACCACACACACACACACACACACACACACACACACACACACACACACACACAAAACAAGCATTTTGTTAAAATTAAAGCCACCACTGGAACTGCAGAGACATTCCCTACCTACCCCAATCCTCTGCCCCGCCCCATGCCCTGGGCCCCTAGATCTTTCCCTGAGCCAGAGGTAGCGCCCACCTTTGGCAGCTGGAGAGGCTGCGCTGCAGCGCCCTCTGTTGGGCACCTGACTGGTTCGCCGTTCTGCAGGGCGGAGTAGGCGTGTGGGTGGGGTCTGTTCCAGGAGGCGCTGAAGGACCGTGACTCATCTTGCCCCGCTGCGCCAGCACCAGCCACCCCTGTAGCCTCGCCACCTCTGCACGCGTGGGGTGATGCACCAAGACAGTCCAGCGGCTCTGCGCATGAAAAGCAGCCCCCGGGCGGCCCCGACGGCTGCCTTGCGGCAGCTCCTGCTCCCCTAGCCAAAGCCTCGTCTGGCCCAAGTCCCCGCATGGTGGAAGCTCCGGGCGCTGGAAGCCCAGTTCACTTCCACAACACTAACCTCGAATAGGGGTCGTTTTGTGACACGGCCTTAACAGAGTGGGAAACTGGGGACGAGAGAAAGGTGAAGTGAAGGCCAGAATCAAGTAGCGAAGAAGCAGAGAGGGACTAGATTAACCACTTACATCTGACTCCAAAGTTAAAGGTGGACCTTCCACAGCATCAAACTGCATTGTGCTCCTAACTGCAACAGGGCGTGTGAACACACACACACACACACACACACACACACACACGGAGAGAGATGATTGGACCACATCATAGAGGACCTTGAAAGTCAAGCACTATAATAAGCATTTGGCACTTTAGAAAGAAAACAAAAGCTATACACGGCATTTAAGAAGAAAGTCAGATGGGTATTGGGCTTGATTCTGTAAAGATGTTTAATCATGGAGCAGAGAGCATGATCAGAACGTTGAGTTAGGAAGCTGCACCAAAGGAAAATAAACTAGAGATGTGGTGCTTCAGGTAGTCCAGTAGCACTCAGTAGAGTGTACATCAGTCATGAACATGGGACGAAATAAAAGATACAGATCCAAGAGACAGGAAAAGACTTAAAGATAGACTGGATTTTTAAAAGTAGGGTAAAATCCACAATCAATTTTTCCTTCTTTATTAGAGTGATGTTTCGTCCACCTTCTTAGGTGCTAAGATCCATACATGGTGCTGGTGTTTCAGGCCCCACTCTTGCTTTGGAGAGGATGACCTTGTTGGAGGAGCAATATATATATCCTGTCGGCTGGTCGAACATCAGTGAGGGCAGAGCTGCTTGCTCAGACATCATCTGCACATGCCAAGGAACACTTAAACCAGCTCCCACTTCCTCTTTTAGAAAAGTTTGGAGGGCTCCAGCTCAATTCCAAAGCAACCTAATGTTAGCGAATATCCTTCTGGGCCCACAGTTTGCAGTAGCACCTGACTGGGTAGCACCTGACTGAGTAGCACCTGACTGGGTAGGTTGAACTGCTCTGGCAGCCCTGAGGCAATCCTACCCCGAGGTCAGGCATTGAGACCTGTGCAACTGGCTGTGAGTACCTGTTGCTAGTTAATAACACTGAATGAACACACCACTGGGCAGGCATCATAGCTCTATTGTGACAGAATGAGCCATTTTTATACAAGGGTAAATTATCCAGGTATTAGCACCCCTACCAAGACAGAAACTCCACAGAACTGAAGAGTATTATATCAGCAGTGGACCCAAAGGTAGGCATATATATCTCCAAACCCACACTGTGGTCTATTCAGAATATCAGGCCCAATAGGCAGAGCTACTAACCCAACCATATACAGATGGACACAATGGATGAGAGCATCCTGCTGGGAATGAGTGGTCCCATAGTTCCTCAGGACCCCACCCTATAGATACCAGCATGAAATAGGGGGTCACCCCTAATCTCTGGTACTTCCCATCCTCCACCATTCATACTTGCTGTCATCCTGGGCTCGCCTGGCTAGAAAATCATGACCCCACTGTCTCCTAATGTTACCACATGCTGTTTGTATGTGTCATCCACTCTCACTGCCTTCCTTGAAGTCCAGCAAAGTATGTTATCAAACCAGAATTTTATTTTGTTTTGTTTGTTTCCTTTTGGTTAGGTAAAAAGTTGCCCCCATTTTGAAAGTATCACTGAACAACAGACCTAGTGCCTAAAGCCTATGTTTCTAATAAATACAGAGGTGGGATCAATACACAGATGATGTATTCTAGAATTTTACACCTGTAGCTGTCCAATTTTCCCAACATCATTTATTGAAGAGACTGTCTTTATGCCATTGTATGCTCTTGCCTCCTTTGTCAAATATTAATTGACCATAAAGGTATGGGTTGATTTCTGGGGTCCCTGTTCTGTTCCATTGATCTATCTGCCTGTTCTTGTACCAGTACCAGGCTGATCTGATTACAATGACTTTGTAGTATAACCTGATATCTGGTATTGTGATCCCTCCTACTTTGTTCTTCTTCCTCAATATTACTGAGGCTATTCGGGGTCTTTTTTGGTTTCATATACATTTTTGGAATAGTTGTTCTAGATTTGTAAAATATGCCATTGGTATTTTAATTTTAATAGAGATTGCATTGAATCTGTAGATTGCTTTGAGTAGAATGGACATTTTAATGATGTTAATTCTTCCAATCCATGAATATGGTGTATGCTTCTACTTGTTTGTGTCAACCAACAGGATCAAATTTAACATTTAAAGAACACTCCAGCCCTGCCCAGTTTGGCTCAGCAGTTAGAGTGTCGGCCTGCGGTCCGGAGAGACCCAGGTTCAGTTCCCGCTAAGGGCATGTACCTCGGTTGCAGTTTGTCCCCGGCCCTGGTTCGGTCGTGTGGGTGGCAGCCACTCGATGTGTCCTTTTCACATCGATGTTTCTCTCTCTCTCTCTCCCTCCCACTCTATCTGAACAAAATATCAAAAAATGTCTTCGGGTGAAGACAAAAAAAAAAAAAAAAAAAAGAACACTCCATTCAACAACAGAAGAATACACATTCTTTTCAAGTGTCCATGGAACATGGACTATGTTAGACCATATTCTGTGCCATAAAACAAACCTCAACAAGTTAAAAACAACTGAAATAGAATGAACTATATTTTGTTACCACAATTTAATCAAATTAGAAACCAATAATAACAGAAAAATAAGAGGAAATATGTAAACACTTGAAAACTAAACAGCATATCTAAATAATCCATAGGTCAAAGATAAAATCTCAAGAGAAATTTTAAAAATACCTCCTTGAACTGAGTGAAAATGAAAATGCAACGTAACAAAATTTGTGGGAAGCAACTTTAAAGGGAAATTTATAACACAAAATGCTTATACTAGAAAAAAAATCAATCAATCAAAACTCAAATCAATAATTTAGGTTCCCACCTTAAGAAACTAGGAAAGAAGAATAAAGACAAAGTAAAATAAACAATAAATAAAACAAAGGCAAATCAAACAGAAAAAAGAAATTAAAATAAGAGCAGAAATCAATAGCACTGAAAACAGGAAATCAACTAGAGAAAACCAATTTGCAAAGATCAGTAAAATTGACAAACTCTAGTATGACATAGAAAACCCACAAATTATTAATATCAGGAAAAAAAGAATATCTCTACAGACCCTTCAGACATCAAAAGGATAATAATGGAATACTAATACTATTCCAATACTAATGGAATCCTAATATAAAGGATAACAATGGAATACTCTACACACTTTGAGAATTTTTAAGGGAATAACCAATTGCTTGACAAACACAAACTCCCAAAACATTCTGTAGGAAATAGATTATTTGAATAGCTCTTTAACTGTAGAATTAAGAAAATTGAATTCAATGGAAATCAAACTCCCCAAAAAGAAATCTCCAGGTTCCATAGTTTCACTGGAGAATTCTACCAAATGTTTAAATAATTAACACCAATTCTACATAATCTTCTAGAAAACAGAAGAGGAGAAATTACTTTCCAAGTTATTTTATGAAGCTAGTATTATCTTGATGTCAAAAAACATGACAGTCACACAAAAAAGAAAACTACAGACCAATATCCCTCATGAATATAGAAGCAAAACCCCTCAAAACAACATTAGCAAATAGTATTCTGTAATATGTAAGAATTATACACCATTAACAAGTGGAGTTTATTCCAGGGATGCCAGACAGTTTTAATATCTGAAAAGAAATCAGTGTAATCCACCATATTAACAGACTAAAGAACAATCACATGATCATACCAATCAATGCAGAAAAAGCACTTAACAAAAACCAATACCCATTATGATTTAAAAAAAAAAAACCCTCCAGAGCCCTGGCCGGTTTTGCTCAGCGGTTAGAGCATCGACCAGCGGTTAGAGAGACCTGGGTTTGGTTCCCACTAAGGGCACGTACTTTGGTTGCAGTTTGTCCCTGGCTCTGGTTGGGTCATGGGGGAGGCAGCCATTCGATGTGTCCCTTTCACATTGATGTTTCTCTCTCTCTTTCCCTCCTCACCCTCCCACTGTACCTGAACAAAAATGGAAAAATGTCCTCGGGTGAGGATTAAAAAAAAAACAAAAAACAAAAAAAACAACCTCTCAGAAATAGGAGAAAGGAATTTCTTCAACTTGAAAAAAAAAGCATAAGCATAGTGATGAAAGACTGAATGCCTCCCTCCTCAACAGGCAAGGATATCTGCTTCACCTCTCTAATGCCACATAATAATACTGAAAGGTCTAGCCACTACTATCAGGCAAGACAAGGAAATGAAAGCCATCAAAATGAAAAGGAAGAAATAAAACTCTTCCTATTCAGAGATGACATAATGGTATATATAGAAAATTCCAAGAAACTACAAAACAATTACTAGAACTAATAAGTAAGTAAGTTCAGCATGGTTATAGGATGGAAGATAAGCATACACAAATAAATTGTATTTCTATCTATCAGCAATGAAAAAATGGATACCAAAATTAAAAATACAATAACACTTACAATTGCCCAAAATAAAATACTTAAGTGTAAATATAAAAAGACTTGAATAGGACTTGTATGCTCAAAACTACAAGATGCTGATGAAACAATTCAAAGACCTACATAAACTGAGAAATATACTGTATTAATAGATTAGAAGAGTCAACATAATAGAGATGTCAATCCTCCCTAAATTTATATACAGGTTCAGTGCAATTCCTTTCAAAATTCCAAGAAGATATTTTAGATATGGACAAACATTCCAAAATTTATATGGAAAGGCAAAGGAACTAGAATAGTCAAAACTATTTTGAAAAAGAAGAATAAAGTAGGATTACTCTACCCAATTTCAAAACTTATTATGTAGCTACAATAATCAAGACTGTATGGTCCTGCTGGAGGGATAGACACATAGATTAATGGAGCAGAGTAGAGAACCCAGAAATAGACCCACACAAATATGCCCAACTGATTTTCAATAAAGGTGCAAAAGCAATCAAGTGGAAGAAAGGTAGCCTTTTCAAATGGTGCTGGAGCAATTATACATGAGCAAAAAAATGAACCTTGAATAGGAGCTTAAATAGTAACCCCTCAAGAGATATGTTCATGTCCTTACCCCCAGAACCTGTAGATGTTACCATAATTGGAAAATGGACCTTTGCAGATGTAATTAAGTCAAGAATTTTGATATGGAGAGATTATTCTGGATTATTCAGTGGGCCCTAAATCCAATGACAAATATCTTTGTGAGATAGACACAAAGAGGAGAAGGCGATGTGAAGATGGAGGTAAATATTGAAGTGATATGGCCACAAGATAAGGAAGACAAGGATTGGTGGCAGCCAACAGAAGAGGCAAGGAAGGATCCTGTCCTAGAGCCTCTAGAGGGAGCATGGGCCTGCAGACACCTCAGTTTCAGACTTGTGACCTCCAGAACCATGAAAAAATAAATTTCTGTTTTTTTAAGCTACCAAGTTTATGACAAATTCTTATGACAGTCTCAGGAAATTAATACAACCTGTCTTATATCTTATACAAAAAATCTACTTAAAATGCATCACAAACTAATCTTACTGTGCTAATAATCATTTTGCAATATAATGTATATCAAATCATCACACTGTACACCTTAAACTTATACACTGTATGTCAATTATATCTCAATAAAGCTGGAAAAATTCATAACAAGCTTACATGTAAATGTAAAACTAGAGAATTTTGAGAAAAAGGAAAATGTTTGGAATTTAGAGTGAGGCACATAAGCTAGATCTCATACCTGACAATCAAAACATGACATGAGCCCTGGCCAGTTTGGCTCAGTGGCTAGCGTGTCGGCCTGTGGACCAGAGAGACCCAGGTTTGGTTCCCGCTAAGGGCACGTACTCAGTTGCAGTTTGTCCCTTGCCCCACAGGATTGTGAGGGTGGCAGCCAGTCGATGTGTCTCTCTCACATCGATGATTCTCTCTCTCTCCCTCCCTCCCTCTCTCCTTCCCATTCTATCTGAAGATAAATGCAAAAATGTCCTCGGGTAAGGATTAAAAAAACAAAACAAAACATGACATGAACAGACAATTCACTGAAAAGGATATATGGGTGGCAAATAAGCATATGAAAAGATGTTCAATCACTTTACATTAGGGACATGCTAATTAAAACCATACATGTCACCACATCACTATCAGAATGGCTAAAATGAAAAAAAAAATATTGATGACACCAAATGCTGGTGAAAATGCCAAGACACTGCTCCCTAATACATTGTTGTTGGGATGTAAAATGGTATGGCCATTCTGGGAAACAGCTGGCAAGCTGTTTTAAAAGCTTAACTTGCAACTTCCATATGACCCAGCGATTGCACTCTTGGACATTTACCCCAGAGAAATGAAAACGTCTGTCCATATAAAAACCTGTTGCATGATCGTTCATGGCATCTTTCTCTATAACAGCCCCAAGCTGGAAACAATCCAGATGCCCTTCAGTGGGTAAATGGAGCCACTTGTGGTACATCCAAGCCATGGAAAGCTACTCAGCAAAAAAAAGGAAAAGACTTTTGATACAGAAGCAACCTGGACGATTCTCCAGATAATTATGCTGGCTAAAAAAAAAAAATAGTACTGTATGATTCTACCTACATAAAATTATTGAAATGACATAATTTTAGAAATGGAGACAGATTTAGGAGAGTCCAGAGGGTGGAAGTTGGGGGTGGGTAGAAAGTGGGAGTAGCTTTGAAAGGGCAACTTGAAGGACCCTTGTGGTGGTGGGAATCTTCAGTATCTTGACTGCATCAATGTCACTTATCCTGCTTGTGATATTGTACTAGAGTCTTGCAAGAGGTTGCCATTGAAGAAAACTGGGTGATCAGTATATGGGATCTCTCTGTATTACTTCTTAAATTGCATGTGAATTTACAATTATCTTAAAATTAAAAGTTTAATGAAAAAGAATGACTTAGATCCAAGTGCCCTAACATGGCAAGGTTTCCAAGATATATTGTTGTTGTTTTTTTTTATCCTCACCCGAGGACATTTTTCCATTTTTTGTTCAGATAGAGTGGGAGGGAGAGAGAGGGAGAGAGAGAGAGAGAAACACCGATGTGAAAGGGACACATCGAGTGGTTGCCACCCGCACGAGCAAACCAGGGCCGGGGACAAACTGCAACTGAGGTACATGCCCTTAGCGGGAACCGAACCCGGGTCTCTCCGGACCGCAGGCGGACGCTCTAACCGCTGAGCCAAACCGGCCAGGGCCCAAGATATATTCTTAAATGATAAAAACTAATTACAGATCAGTATATACAGTATAATACTTTTTCTTTTTAAATACCTGCACACAATGTACACATAGAAAAAGATTTGGAAAGGGGAATTTATACTGCTAACAATGGTTACCTCTGGGGAGTAGAGTTGGGGAGAGAAGAAGATTTTAACATTAGCTGGATTGTTTGATTTTTTTCACAGTGAGAATATATTCATGCTACTTGTATAGTAAAAACATTATCATGGACACAACTCTAGGAATTCCAACCTGTTTTTGCTTGTCTTGATCTGACCTATACCTGTTTGACCACCACTGAAGCCAGGGGACCCAGCTCATGCTCACCTGCACTTGAGCTTCAAAGAAGTGGCTCCTAAGCCTACCCAATTTGGAAACAGGTCCGCCAGCATTATCTTTGAGGTATGGAAGTACTACCTGGAAGGGCCAGTGTCCCCAAGACTGTGAATCTACTCACTGCTTCTAACAACTTCAAACCCACAAAGCTCAGCCCACACTAATCAATGCAACAACAGTTTCTATAAGGTTCAAGGTGCCGAACTGTCATGGAAATTTCAATGCTGGGAGCGGCAAAGGCTTCCCCATCCTCTGACCTGAAAACGTGGCAGCAGATGAGCTTCTTGAGCATGAGTAACGATCGGACCCCTGTGCCCAATTGTGCCTGGCTGTGAGCAGAGCACTCTAGGGTGGCCCCTAAGAGTGCATTCATTCACCACCATACATTTATATGTGCCAGGTACTATTCTAGGCACTGAAAATACCAGTAATTAAAACAAAGCCCCTGCCCTCATGGCGCTCCCATTGTAATGGGAGAGCAGGTGACAGGTCAGATAAATAAATTATATGTTAGGTGGTATTAAGTGCAATGGATAAAACACATAGCATGTAAGGAGGGTATAAGGTGTTGGTTGCTGAGGGTTGAAATTTTACAAATGGTGGCCAGAGAAAGCCTCACTGAGAAGGATCAGATCTTTTGGTGAAAATCTGAAGGAAGTAAGAGAACCAGGTAGCTACGAAGTTATCCATTGGTTTTGGACATTTTCCATGTGCCCCTCCAGACCTTCTTCACCCTTTTCCACCCAGCTTTGTGCCCTGGGAAGCTGACCTGTATAGACGGCATCAACAGGTTCCCTTGCTCTCTGGCTTCGGGTTAGCTTTGACCAATATGAGGCACCTGCGAGGAGATCAGAAGGAAAAAGGGTGAGATTTTTCATCAGCTCTCTCTGTGCAGGTTCATCATGGGTTGACTGCATTCCTCTACCAAAGACCACAGCTCCTGTCAGGTGGTCCTTTCCATATGGCAACCCTTCTGCAGTCCCCATAACCAGTTTCTCCCAGGATCCTAACTGACATACTGGGGAAAAGCATTCTGGGGAGAAGGAAAAACAAGTACAAAGCACAAATGTGCCTGGGGAGCTTAAGGAATAATCAGGCAACTAATGTGACTGGAATGGAGGAGATGACAGAGGGATTTGCAGGGGATATGTCAAGGAGATAAGGGTGCCCAGATTACGAGGGCCTTGCAGGCTATCACAAAGACTTTGGCTTTTTTTAGTGCTTTATCATTTAAAAATATTTCACATATATTCCATTTGTCCCTCACAACAACCCTGTGATAGAGGCAGCACAAATATTCTTCTTCTCATTTAACAGATGAGGAAAGTGAGTCTCAGAGCAGTTAACTGATGTGCCCAAGTTTGTAGTTAGTAAATAATTTGTATTAATATCAGTCTTTGACCTAAAAATTCAGCATCCAACCTCCCCTCAAACTTGCCCTACCTACTTCACAGGGATAATGAAGACAGAATGAATGCAAGTTTAGAAAAATACTTTGGAGAAAAAAGCACTGTATAATTATACCTGCAAACTATAATTTTCCATGATATACGGCTCATCCTCCTCATCCCAGCTTGTGCATGAACCCAGAATTTTATGTTGTTTCTGTTCTGTCCTCAACTGAGCAACTAAGTAAGGCACGGGAATAGTGTTTAAAGTTATGTAAATCACAATCAGGGTACCTGCTCTTATAGCAAATTGAAAATCAACACAGAAAGGTCAGTGTGCAAGTAGAAGCCATTGGAACACCGAGCAAGCAAGACACCATCATCAAATAGAGCATGAATGCACAGAAGGAGAATGTGGTGTCACAGTTCAAACTGGCACACACATGGTTATCTAAGGCAAAGTGGTGGCAAAGAAGAGTTATTTTTTCTATATTATATAAATGAGCAGAAGATTTATGGGAACCCATGCAAAAGCATATCATGTCACACTGATCTCTCCAGCTGCCTACAGAGAACATAAACAGTGTCATCTTCATTTTAAAGAATGACTGTACCTGTGCTCATGTTCTGAACTAAACCGGGGAATAGCTCCAACCTAACCTTCCTCAGCTAAAGTACAACCAGTACCATCATTCCTAGTCAGGCTAGTAAACAGAATGTCTTTGAATGTAATGAGTTAGATGGCTGTGTTTAGGTTTTTTTCAGGATTCACTTTAGATTCTCCTACTTTTAAGATCCAAAGAAAGTTATATTAAGGTTTTTGTTTTGTTCTGTTAATTCTTACCCGAGAATATTTTTCCATTGATTTTTTTTTAGAGAGAGACACATTGATTGGTTGCCTCCCGCACAACCTTGACTGTGGCCGTGGCTGGGGATCGAACCTGCATCCAGGTACGTGCCCTTGACCGAATTTGAACCTGTGACCCTTTGATCTGCAGGCTGACACTCTAACCACTGAGCAAAACCAGGCAGAGCTATATTGAGTTTTTATTGGTGATTCTAAGAATATGTGTTTGTAACAGTTAAAGTGTAAAAGGTGAATTAAACATATTAAAATAATTCTATAGCATCTGTTCAGAAAAGATTATATACTATACAAAGTATTCAAGTCATACAAAACCATTTTTCAGTGTCTTTTCAACTGAGAAAAATTCTATTCAACACGTTTTTTCCTCCTGAGGTGGTTCATACTGAGCAAACTTTGCTTTCAGTCTTTTATTTTCTTCTACAATAGCTTCATATTTCTCTTTCATTTCTGCCAATTCTAGGTGAAGCAGCTCTATTTCTGGATCTTCTGGGGTACTAACTCCTAAGTGATGCTTTAAAAATCTTGGTCAGCATGTCCAGCACTCCTGGCTTCTCCAAGTACCTCTGGGACTGCTCACGCTTTGAGTTGGCAGGGCCATGGTGACTGGCAGCAGCGTAGTTGGCGCCAGAGACCATGGCTCAAGACTTTGGCTGTTACTATGAGTGAGATGGGAGTAATTGGAAGTTGTTGAGAAAAAGACTGACATATTAAGACTAAGTTTTAACAGCATCACTTTAGGAGACTGGTGACAGGCAAGAGAGGATAATAGCTTGGACTAGGGTGGTAGTAATGGAGGTGATGAGAAGTGGTCGATTCCAAATAGATTTTGAAGACAGTGCAGAAGAATCTTGTTCACTAAAATAACCAGCACAAAAGCCCAAACCAGAGACTTATTACCCTGCTTGCCCATATATATCACTGAAAATTTTGCTATTCAACAAGCTTTCATTCAGAAGGCTCTACATGCAGCATGATAATCCTAATACGCTACAATTTATGTGGGACACATAACTCTAGGCCAAGCCCAAAAGGTTCCTAGACTATACCTGACTCCAGAAAACTATTGTCATCGATTTTTCTAGCCAATCTACCTCACCCCAAAGCCACAACCCCATGTGGGTCATGCTGAGGGTCATTTTGCTCCAGCCACCCTATCTCCACTGACTATTCCATGAGCTCGCCTAACCATGTCATATCAGATTCTGGGAAATGCTGTCTGCACCTGCCCTGTCCATACCAGCTGTCATCTGCTCACAACCACTCACAGGCTGGCACCAGTCAGATCGTATCCATCAACCACTGAGCAGGTAGGGAAGGGTTGCAAGGGCAGTCAGAACACAGTGTGGGCAACATCTCAAAGGTACCATGAATTTGATAAGGATTTTTAAACTTGTCCAGGAAAGCAGTAAACCATCAAACATAGGAAGTTCATTGGGAGGAAAGAGAAAATAGAAAACTTGGCTCCATAGGCTAAAAGTGCCCCGCCTGAAGCATCTTCTGGGAACCAAAACATCCTGGCATTTTGGGGTGCACACTGTTGATTCTCAGGATAAGGCCTGTTGCTTCATATTCGTGAACCACCAGCAAACGCACCCAGCTGGAAACTGGAGAACGGCACATTATTCTGAGGGCTCGTTCCAGAGCCAGGAAAAACTGATGGTATTTTATTTATATTCAAAGAAATCAATCCAAAGAGATCAGCACCACAGCCAAAGTCAGCAAGAATAGGGAGCAAATTGTTGCCAACCGGGGAGGTGATGGCCTGTATTGTAATCCTGGATCCAAGACTTTTAAGCTATGTGATCTTGGATCAGATTCTTAACCTTCCCAGGACCTCAAATTTGTAATCTGTAGAATAGGGACAATGACCACCGCACAGAGATGCATTAAGGATCAAATGATGCCGTGTGTATAAAAGGTGTTTGCATGGCCTCTGGGATACTAGCCATTCACAACATGCTGGTTTTTTCTCATGCCCACCCGCAAGACCACTTTTTCACTCATTTACACTGGGCTGGGAAACTGGATTACAAAGCAAAATGAGACATGGCTACTGCCTTCGGAGAACTCCTAGTCCAGTGGGAGAGACAGGCAGCCCCATGGTACATAGGAAAAGCTGAAGAGGTGGGTGCAGACATGGGAAAACATTTGCTTGCCTCTGAGGGATCAGGTAAAGCTTTACAAAAGAGAAGAGGCTTGAACTGGGCCTTGAAGCCTGAGTGTGTTTTTCTAAATGGAAAGAGGGTCAAAGGGCATCCCAGAGGAGGAGGTGGCATGGAGGAGAGAAGGGCAGTGTGTGTATGTGTGGGTGGGGGGCTCTGTGTAGCCAGATGGTAAGGTCTAGGAGATGAGCAACAATGAGGCTTGAAAGGAGAATCTGGTACCAGCTCACCAAGGGAGTGCCAGGTTGACGGGAAGCTGTACTACAGGGGGTTAGATAGAATGTATGGCTGAGGAGGTTGGACCTGGTGAATGTTGAGAAGGGACATGATGAAAGCTGTGCTTTAGGAAGATAATTCTGGAAGGCAGAGAGATCGGAAGAACAGAAGCCAGTTAGGAGGCTGTAGCAATGGCCCTGGCACAAGCTGAAGCCCTGAAATAAGGTGCTGACGGTGAACTGGAAATGCTGGGGCAGAGGAGACACCATCGGGGAGTACTTCTCTAGCTCTGGCCTTTATCCTGGATTAATTCTCCACCTTTCCCTAATACCTTCTTTCTTAAGCATCTTAATGGATCCTGGACTTCAACTCTAACTCCCACTTCAATATGGATTTATCACAAATCCATATCTGAAGATCTGACCTGTCATCTGCCCCGGGACAAGATTGTGGCTGCTTTCTGGACATCCCCAAGTAACTACCTCATCAGCACGTTCAAAACTGCCATTGTGCCCTGGCTAGTGTTGCTCAGTGGTCAGAGCATCAGCCTGCACACCAAAGGGTTGTGGGTTCAATTCTTGGTCAAGGGCACATATCTGGGTTGTAGCTTCATCCCCCTGTGAGAGGCAACCCATGAATGTGTCTCTCTCACATCAATGTTTTTCCTCTCCCCATTATCCCTTCTCTTCTCTCTAAAATAATTACAACTAAATTACAGAACAACCACCATTCAGAACTGCCTGAAATCGAGCTGAATGGAAGCCCTACAACTATGAAATTAAGAGGTCACATCAAGACTGGTAGGAGGGGCTGGTACCACACCCACGTGTGTTGGATAAAATCAGGAGGGTACCTTGGCTGTGAAGGTTCTCCCTAAAAAGTGAGGGGTTCTCATCCCACACCAGGCCCCCCCAGGTCAGGGTTCCAGTGCCAGGAAGAGAAGTCCCCATAATTTCTGGCTGTACAAACCAGTGGAAAATGAGGCAGAGGGAGGTTGAGGCTGTTGGGGTCCCAAGAAGCTCCTATTAAAGGACCCACACACGGACTTACTTGGACTCAGTGCCTCTGGGCTGCAGTGCTGAGGAGGCACCTTGACAGGCACCAGAGACATATGGAGAAGAACTGAGTTTGGCATAAGGGCGAGAGCTGGAGAGGCAGCTTTCTGCCAGACAGACATGCTGATGGAGGCCGTTGTTCCTTTGGTGAGCCCTTCCCCATCAGGGCTGGCAGACGGTCACCATATCTGGGACTCCAGCAACCGGGCTTTCACTGTTTGCCCCACCCTGGTGATTCCCTGAGGCCCTGCCCTACACAACTTTCTGGTCCACCCAAGCTGTTTCCAGTGGTTTTACCATAGGATCGGCCTGTCTTGGCTCCTGCTTTAGATTTTCCTAAAAATATCTCAAACAAGCAGCATCAGCAAGCCCCATACCTCTTGCTAAGTGGCCCCAGGCCTGGCACTAGCAGCAGCTGCTCTCGGTTCACAGCTTGGCTTTGCCTGGGCACCTCCAAGCCCAGCACAAGAAGCAGCCATCTGCAGATCACTTTGTAGCTTATGCCTGGTGGCCCTGGATAGAACACAGGCAGTGGTTGGCATTGGCCTGTGCCTTCTGGGAGGCCCCAGAGCCAGCACACCCAGTGGACAGCTTTAGACCATGTCAAAGCACCACCCACCACCCAACTACCTCCACAAGTGACACACTCAAGGAATGAACTCAGTCGGTACCAGAGCCCTGCTAAAGTAAGTCTTGCTCTGTGTGGTGGGCCCCTACACAGCTGATCCTCCAAGGTAGTCAGAGGTCAGTGATCAGTGGGTACAGCCAGTCTTGGCAGCTGATCAGTCTGAGTAAATCCCTCCCATTGATGTGCCAACAGCAATCAAGACTCAGTTACAAAGAAGGGTGTACAGCCCACATTGGGGTGTACCTTGAGAGCCTAGCTGGGGTGATCAGGGAGGCTGTGCCACTGGACCCTAGGGGACACCTACTACAACAGGCCACCCTAAGAAGCCTAAGAGACATAGTAACTCTACCTAATACATACAAACAAACACAGGGAGGCAGCCAAAATGAAGAGACAAAAAAAAAAAAAAATGTCCCACATGAAAGAACAGAACAAAACTCCAGAAAAAATAGCTAAACACAATGGAGATAAGCAATTTAACAGACGCAGAGTTCAAAACACTGGTTAGAAGGATGCTCAAGGAACTTAGTGAGGGCCTCAAGAGCATGAAAAAGGACCAGTCAGAAATAAAGGATGCACTAACTGAAATGAAGAATACTTATATACACAGAATCAATAATAGAGTTGGTGAAGCAGAGAAGCAAACCATCAATTTAGAATATAAGGAAGCAAAAAACACCCAATCAGAACAGCAAAAAGAAAAAGGAATCCCCAAAAAATGAGGATAGTGTAAGGAACCTCTGGGACAACTTCAAGTGTACCAACATTTGCATCATGGGGGTGCCAGAAGGAGAAGAGAGAGACCAAGAAATTGGAAGCCTATTTGAAAAAATAATGACAGAACCTTTCCTTAATTTCGTGAAGGAAACAGACATACAAGTCCAGGAAACACAAAGAGTCCCAAACAAAATAAGCCCCAAGAGGCCCACACCAAGACACATCATCATCAAAATGCAAAATGTTAAAGACAAAGAGAGAATCTTAAAAGCAGCGAGAGGAAAGCAGTTAGTTACCTACAACAGAGCTCCCATAAGACTGTCAGCTGATTTCTCAAAAGAAACTTTGCAGGCCAGAAGGGAGTGGCAAGAAATATTCAAAGTGATGAAAAGCAAGGACCTTCATCCAAGATTACTCTATCCTGCAAAGCTGTCATTTACAAGCCATGGCCATATAAAGAGCTTCCCAGGCAAGGAAAAGGTAAAGGAGTTCATCACCACCAAACCAGTATTATATGAAATGTTGAAGGGTCTTCTTGAAGGAGAAGAAGAAGATAAAAATATGAAAAATAAAATGGCAGTAAATACATAGGTATCAACAATTGAATCTACAAACAAAATGAACAAGCAAAACAGAAGCATACTCATAGATACAGAGAAAGTTTTGTTAGTTGCCAGATGGGTGGGTCCTGGGGGGATGGGTGAAAAAGGTGAAGGGATTAAGAAGTAAAAGTTGTTAGACTGATGCACCTCAAAGAGGAGGGGGGAGGGGAGGCAGGAAGAGATAAACCAAAGAACTTATATGCATATATGCATAGCCAATGGACACAGATTATAGTGTGGAGAAGGTGGAGGAGGGTGGCTCAGGGGCGGAGAGGAAGGGGGTCAATGGGGGAAAGAAGGGGGGACATCTGTAATACTTTCTACAATAAAGATAATTTTAAAAAAATCAGTGGAAAACAATATCCTTGGGTGAGGATTAAGAACAACAAAATAACTGCCATCATGATGCTTATGCCTGAGCCTTAGCCCAGCTCAGGAGAACCAGGCACCTCAGCCACATGATGAGCATCTGGAGCTTAACTCAGCAACCAAAGGATCAGTTTACATATTTCTAGAGCAAACATGATTTCCCAGTTCTAAACCATCTATTTATATGTGCACTTAGAGGACTCAACATGTTCACACCTTGGTGTTGGCCTTTTTCACTCACTCACTGTCAAATTCCTCAGTGGTGGATACTCAGCCAGGGCAGGGTCCTCCTGGCCCCAAGAAGTATTTGGAAATGTGTAGAGGCATTTCTGGTTGTCACAATGATTCCAGCGTACTAGTGGCACTTAGGGTCAGGAGGCAGGATATTAAATACCCTGCAATGGTGTCCCACACTACAAAGAATTGTCTCACTCTAAATGCCAATAGTACCCTCACTGGGAAACACTGTGAACATAAGCTCATTGAGCTGGGACTCTGTCATTTTGTTCTCTACTGTGTTCCCAGCGTGTAGCAGAGCGCAGTACATGATGGTACACAATAAGTATTTGTTACATTAATAAATCAACTCAACCCTTCATATAACCAACACCTGCTGAGCACTGCCCTTGGTGCCAGGGCTAGAAAGATGAACAAGGCTTGGCCACTCCCTCTGCACCTCGGCCAGCCACAGCTGGAATGGGCAAAGATGATCCTGAGATGAGGTTAGAAGTCAAGAATGCAGCACCTTCCACAACTACTACAGGGCCTCTTCCTAGCAAGGGGAACATACTACCGGTTAAATGCTTAATTGAAAATTTATTCATTCATTCAACCAACACTTGAGTAGCACATGAACTTTTCAAAGCACTTTCTCAGACATGATATTGCTGGGGTTGGACTGGGAGGACAGGAGGGTTGGGGCAGGGGCTGGAAGCGGAGGTGGGGCCTGAGAGGTTCCTGCCCAGTTCAGGCCAGGGCTGGAGCAGACAGGCCCGATCAGACAGTCTCCTGGGATTGAGGTGGGGGGTGGGGTCTGGTGTGAATGGAAATATGTGCCACATGGCCTGAATTGCAGGGGCAGGCCTCAGGCTCCCACAGCCCCAAACACTTCCAGATGGATTTATTTATAACTTCCAAACCAGAGGCAGCACTCAGCTGCTTTTCCTCACTCCCCTCCCCACTCCTGGAGCAAGCCTTGGCCGCCCCTTTCCACTCCGGAAACCAGCAGGAGACAGGAATGTGCTGTAGTGCCCAGCCTCAGTCCAGCCGCAGCAACAGCAGCCTGGGCTCTTGGTCACCGCCTTTCCCCTAGGTGGCAACAGCAGCTCACGGTGCGGATATACCCCTGCCTATCTGGCTCATCTGGACTCTCTAAATGGGTAGTGTGAGCAGGGCACATCCACTTTAGCAAGTTTCCATCCCAGACTTGCCTCCACTTCATAAAGCCACAGTCACACCCATGTCTTCTCATTCTCTGTCTCTGGGAGATTCTGAGTTTCCTCGCCTCCACCTTTTCCCACCGGACCCTGCTTCTCACTGTGTAGGCTGCCAGAGGCTTTGGACTCGGCCATTTTCCAAATCAGGAAAGTGAAGCTCAAAGAGGTTGAGTAACTTGCCCAAGGAGAATCACACAGCATGTTAAATAACAGAGCCAGCCCTGGCCAGTTTTGCTCAGTGGTTAGAGCACTGGCCCTTGGACCAAAGGGTCCGAGGCATGTAACTGGTCATGTAACTAGGTTTGGGGTTTTATCCCCAGCCCCATTCAGGGTTGTGTGGGAAGCAACCAATTAGTGTATCTCTCTCTCTCTCTCTCTCTCTCTCTCTCTCTCTCCTCCCTCCCTTCCACTCTATCTAAAAATCAATGAAAAAATACCCTTGGGTAAGAATTAAAACAAACAAACAAACAAACAAACAAACAAACAAACAAGTCTAAAGCCCCAAGCTCTGTCCCTGACGCCAGTGCCTCCAAAATCTCCTTTCCTCAAGTGTGAAGTGGGCTAATGTTTGGCAGGTGGTCTGGTTAGAAGTATCAGCTCTGAAACTGCTCTGCATGGAGCATGTACTGGTTATGATGGATTTAAATGACTTAGCATAACATCTGGCCCCATAGTAAGCCCACAGTAAATAATAACCAATATGATAGTTTATTGCACCGTTATAGAACTCACAGCTCCCATCTCTTGAAATATGGGCCAGGCCCCATACAAACATCACTTCATGACCCTTTACACACAGAGGGAAGTAAACATAGGCTTGGAGAGATTAAGTGACTTGCCTAAGACAACAGTTGTAGGAATAGGGGAGGGGCTTGAATCCAGTTCTAGGTCATCCAAGGCTGCGTATTCCCTTTTCTATAGAGTCTGAAGGACAAAAGCCCCCATAAATGCCCTTAGCTGAATTTCTGCCCTGCTTGCCTTATCGCCTCCACCCTGCCCTATCATGCCTGCTTTAGGACTGGCCCAGAACCTTCCCCCTGCCCGGAGGTTCAGCCCACCCAGCTGAACCTGAGCATTTTGGTGGCCCTAAGCAGGGCCTGTAAGCATATCAGACCCGGAGGAACCTAATGGCCCTAAGGCTGAAGGCTTCACACCTCGCTCCTTTCCTAGCCATGCTTGGAACTGGTGGTGGCTACTAGTGCAATATGTCTGTTTCTTCTACAACCTCTTTGACCTCAAATTTACTCAGAACCAAAGTCTGGCAAATGTACCTCTCTACATCCAAGCGTCCAGACAAATTTTCCTGCAGCTGTTCAGCAACACACAACACCAGATTTCTGCCCCAGTGGGAGTCTTTGGTATTCTTACATTCCTTTCGGTTTGCTGCTGCGCAATTAAACAGGCGTAATTTCTCCATGTTGTCCCATCCGCCGGCACATCAGTACCACCAGTGATGGCATGAGGGAGTAGCACATATGGGCAAGGGAATCAGTAGAGGCTTCTCTCAGTTGAACATGACTTATGAAATGGACTCCAAATCCCATCAACAGTTAGTCTCAATCTATCTATATTGTCCTCATCTTTTCAGTGGGCTTCCCAGGATGCTCAGAATCCCTGATAGTCCCAGAATAACTGTGGACTTACTTAATAAATGCCCAGCACAGAAAGTGCATTTAATAAATATTCAATTTCTTTTCTTACATCATTATTTTTTGTTGTTGTTGTTAATCCTCACCCAAGGATACTTTTCCATTGATTTTTAGATAAAGTGGAAGGGAGGGAGGGGAGAGAGAGAAAAAAAACATCAATCTGAGAGAGACATTTCGATTGGTTGCCTCCTGCACAACCACAACTGGGGCCAGGGGTTGAACCCAAAACCCAGGTACATGCTTTTGACTGGGAATCGAACCTGAGACCCTTCGGTCTGAGGGCCAATGCTCTAACCTCTGAACAAAACCCATCAAATGAAGTAACTCTAAGAGTTAGTGGACAAACATTACCAGAGGGTGCCAGGGGCAGCTCCTCTCTACTTCCAGCACTGACACTTAGTAAAGCTCATTCATTGAAGAAACTACCAGATCTACAGCCCCGGCCCTGCTGTGTAGGCTTCCTGAGCCTTGGTTTCCTTCTCTGTTGTTCTGAGGCATCTAACACTGAGTCAGGTAGGTGGTACTTTCTCAACAAATGTTTCATTTATAAAGCTTTGCTTTGTAGTAAAAGTAAATAGGTACACATTCTAAAATCATCTAGCAGGAAATTCTTTAGTCTCTCAATATTTATTGTGCATCTACTATGTAAAGAGCAGCATGGGAGAAACAACAAGATTTCAAAATAAAGTTTCTTTCTTTCAAAAAACTATAATATAGCTGGACATTAAAGCAAGCATAGGATATATCAGAATTTTAGAATGCCTTTAGGAGCCAGGTAAGTACTATCAATGAGTGAAGGAGGCAGAAGTAATATGACAGTAGGGAGTTGGTACCTGTGGCAAGCTGGAAACCACATGAGTCATCTAAAGGGGAAGCCACCACCCTAATCCAGCTAATTGCCATTCTATGGGAATATAGACCAACCAATGGCCAGAAGTTGCCCCTCCCCCCCAGGAAACCTTCATAACAGGCAGACCCACTTCTTCACTACCTCCATCTCCAACTACAACCTTTTTGTTTCCCCACTTCCATCCTTTCCAGAAGTATTACTAGACTTCTGTCTTTCAAAGAGACCAGAAATCCGGATGGTATGGAAAGATTACCAACTGTTACATGTTAGTAAATAATTTTAACAAGGAACAAATCACATTCGAGCCAAACAGAACAGATCCGTGGCTATTATTTGGCCGACCAGCCACCAGTTTGCCACTTCTCCATATTTATAGATGATAAAGTGTCAACATTAGTGTTACTGGCAATAAGTTCTGGAAATGCTCAGAGGAAGGCATGAGTCTCTTGGGCTGGTATGATCTTGAAAGTTTTCCTCAAGGTGGTTAGGATTCTAACTGGGCCCCAATGTGTGGGTGAGAATCTGATAGGCAGAAAGGAAGGGCAAAGAGCTTCTGGAAAGGATGGAAGTGGGGAAACAAAAAGGTTGTAGTTGGAGATGGAGGTAATGAAGAGGTGGGTCTGCCTGTTATGAAGGTTTCCTGGGGGGAGGGGCAACTTCTGACCATTGGTTGGTCTCAGTGGAAAAGGTTTCTCATGATGGTGACCGGAATCAGGATCTCAGTGTGGAGGAAACAAGGGAAGATGGGGGACTTCTAGTTAAAGAGCATGATTCTGAAAAGACAGTCAGAGAATAATATTAAACCCAGACAGACAGATGCCTCGTCAGCAAGCATGGGAAAAGGACTTTTCTAGAATGCAACAGTGTAAAAACCTGTGAGAAGAACAAATAAATAATGCACGATCCCGGCTGGTGACTAGCAACAGGCCGAGAAGATGGCGATGCATAAAGCACAGTACATGAGACCGACCGTGGAGGAAACGGGAGGACTGGCCCCAGCCGAGCACTGGGCAAAGGAAAAAATGAACAGGAGCTTTGATAAAGTCAGCAATCCACAAAAATCCTGGAAACTATTTTTAAAACACCTTAGTAAGAACAAAGATAAAATATATGTCCAGGGTTAAAAGTTCCAGGGAGTACAAAACATTCTCCCTCAGCACTCTGGCATGCTGGGAGAATGAACAAAGAAAAGAAGACATCATATCCCAAAGCAGAAAGCATAGGCGTCAGGGAGAATAACGGGGCGCCTGCATCAGATTAGGCAACGGCTAAAACAAGAGGCAAGGAGGTTAAGGGTCATGGAAAAAGCACAAGTATGATAGGTAGAATTTTGGGTTCCCCAAAGGTGTCCATGTCCTAAATCCTCAGAACCCGTGAATATGTTAGGTTAAATGGCAAAGTTCGGAAATAGGATTTGCAGATGGAACTAAGGTTGCAAATCACCTGACCTTGAGATGTGGAGAGTCTCCTGCACTTTGCGGGTGGGCTCAGTGTCATCTTAAGGGCCCTTATAAAGTGAAAGAGGGAGGCAGGAGAGGCAGAATTAGAGGACGACAGAAGCAGGGTCAGACAGAGGGGATCTGAGAAAGAGTTGACTGGCCGTTGCTGGTTACGAAGATGGAGGAAGGGGACAAAAGCTCAAGAATGCAGGTGGTGTCTAGAAGCTGGAAAAGGCAAAGAAACAGAGTTTTCTCCAAAACCTACTCTAGAAGAAACACAACCCTGCCAAAACCATGATTTTAGTCCAGTGAGACCCATTTCAGACTTCTGACCTCCAGAACTGTAAGAGAATAAATTTGTATTGCTTTAAGCCACTAAATGTGTGGTCATTTGTTTCAGCAGCCATAGGAAACTGGTATAGCTAGCTTTGGACCCAGACAGATGCAGGATTTAATCCTGGCTCCAATTAGTTGACCTTAGTTCAGTCACTATATCCTAATCTCATGTTCACAAATGGTGTCCATAATATGTACACTTCACAGAGTTGAGGAGAAGAGCACCTGAGATGATGAACATAAAGAGACAGCACAGCCTGGCATAAAGCAGGTGCCTGTAATGTTTTCTTTTTTTTCTGTTAGGGCATTTGATGAAATAGTAATGAATACTGAGGACCAGTGGTGTTCTGGTAAATGTTTAGCAACCATCCCTCAAAAGGAAATGAATGCATGTATATACATATGTGTGTGTGTGTGTGTGTGTGTGTGTGTGTGTACTATATAAGAGTGTGAAGCACAGAATTGATGAATAATAATGATATATATATAATATTTACTGCAAATTCCACATAGCCAATTGATTGTCATATAATGCTCTCATTGATTTTGCTGAATATCCATAATCAACCTATAGTTGTAGTAGAATGGTGGATGATATTTTCATTTATGTTAATGAATAAGAAGAAAGTGAAACAATAAAGAAGTGCTGGAATTTGACAATTTCATTAATGATTCAAACAACTTCTCTGCTGAATCAGATTATAGTTTCCATGTACTGGAAGCATATTTCCTCAGTTTTTTGGTGTTATTCACAAAGTAACAGCTATAGATATGACACACTTTTAAGCTTAATGTACATTATTAATATTTTCTCCATCACTTTCTTAAGTCTAGAGCAAAATAAACAAAATAGAATCAAAGCCCTGATTTGTATCACCCTCATATTTCCATGATATAAATATTCCCACAGTGGCCTATTTTAAGCTACCTATGATAGTGACATCACCAAGCACAAGGTGGGATAAGATGCACAGTAGCACACCATTGAGTTTCAATTGATGTGAATGAGCTCACAAGTATAGTTCATAGTAAAATACTTTGGAAGAGCTGAATTTTAAGTATTTATTATTTTTGTTTTTAATATAGTGTATTTAATTGTAGGTTTATATAATTTAATATTTTTGTTTAACAGTTAATTTTCATTTTGAGATAATTTTAGACTTACAGAAGAGTTGCAAAAGCAGTACGGAGGAGTTCCTCTATACCTTTCACCCAGCTTCCTCGTATGTCGACATCTTGCATAATTTTAAAATATTTATTCAAAACTGAGAAATTAACCTTGGTACAACACTAGTATCTAAAGCACAAAAATTATTTTGACTTCACAGTTTTCCCAGTAAAGTCATTTTTCTGTTCTAGGATCCAATCAAAGATCCCATATAGCATATGGGTGATCATTCATTTGGTAGAATGTCCCTCAATTTCAGCTTGTCTTCTGTTTTCTCACATACTGCAATTTAATTTTTAACGATGGTTGTGTTTAACAATTGGCTCACAAATTTCCTAAATATTTAACAACTGGCTCTCATGAGCCACAATAAGCCAGCTTCAGCATATCTCTATCTAGGGCACACTAAGTAAAATTGACAAACAATTCATTTTTTAAAAAAATTCCTCAAATATTTATTGAGCGCCCTCTAGGGGTTAGTGCTGGGGATGTGGAGATGAACAAACACAGTCCTTGCCATTGAGAAAATTACAAGTTAGGGGACTTGACAGAGCAGTAGCAGAAAATACTCATAAAGTGATTAGGGACCTAATAGGGGAATAGAATGCGCTGGAGCATTCAGAGGTGGGAGGGACCAACTCTGCCTGGGGAGGTCAAGGAAGGCTTCACAGAGGAAGTAAAGGATAAGCAAGAGCTCCCTAGGTGGTACACAAGGTGATAAGATGACATGTGAGCCAAGCCTTGATGTCTGAGTGGGAATAAGCCAGTCAGTTGAGAAAGCAGAAGGAAAGAAAGTCACCCATTTATTCTTTCATTTGATAAGCATTTATTAAGTGTCAATTCTGTACTGGGCTCTGGAGACGCCCAAACATATAATAGATAAGGGCACACAAGTGTGACAAGGATTGTGATGGCATGAGATGATGTCTAGGCTGTCTTTAAGATGAGGCACTGTTCGCATGTGTGAAGAAGGCAACGTACATGAGCCGGTATCATGAGAGCACCTGTCAGACACCTCCTCCCTGCGAGTACAGCAGGACTTCAGGGGAAGCTCTCAGGGCACTACCATTATTTCACTTAGCACAACTAAGTTTTGCCAGAGGACAACTGATACCAGAACCTTCCTATGAAGGTATCACATGTTCATAGCCTTCTTCTCTTCAGCTCCTCATACCCATACCCTCATGTACAGATCCATGGGTGATACACCCAGATCCCTGCCTTGGGCAGACAGCATATACATGCTTACAGGATGAGGTAATGTTGACAGCGTATTGAGGACCAACTCAAGGTAGGAAACCTTGATCTGAGACCAAGACTCCCCAGAAGAGCTTTTATGTCACTTCCTCAGCCCTTTTTACATACACAACCCAGCCACTCTCTATCCCATTACCCTGCTTTATTTCCTTCACACATTTATTACTATCTGAAATTATTTGTCTTTACAGTTGAGCTTTGAGCAACAGATTTGAACTGCATGGGTCCAGTTATACAGAGATTTTTTTTTCAATGAATACTGTAAATATATTTTCTCTTCCTTATGATTTCTTAACATATTTACTTTTCTCTAGCTTACTTTCTTGTAAGAATATAGTATATAGTACATATGCCATACAAAATATGTGTTAATCGGCTATTTATGTTATTAGTAAGCCTCTGGTCATCAGTATACAGAGTGGGACAAAAGTAGGTTTACAGTTGTTTGTATGGAAAAGAATACAATCATTAATAAATAATAATACAAGAATAAACTCTGTTTCATGTACTCATAACTGTAAACCTACTTCTGCCCACCCTGTATTATTAGTAAAGTTTAGGGATAGTCAAAAGTTATATGTAAGTTTTTTACTGTGGGAGGGTCAATGCCCCTAACCTCTACATTGTTCAAGGTCAAATGTACTTCCTTTGCCTGTCTCCTTCCACTAGTATCAGTTCCTCAGAAATAGAGTCCTTGAAGACCCAAGATGGCTGCAGAGTAGAGGGAAGCTACACTCACCTGCTCCCAGAACCAAACTGAAATTACAACTAAATTATAGAAAAATCATCCTGAATAACCAACTGAAGACTTGCTAAAGAGAAGTCCAAGGATTTACAGAAGAAGCCACATGAAGATGGGTAGGACGTGGAGAGATGCAGAAAGGGCTGGCCTTGCTCCCACAGGCAGCGGCTGAGGTTCCAGAAGAATATCTCAGCTTCAAAGGTTCGAGGAGGAGCATGGTGTCTAAACCCCGTGCCAGGTTCCCCAGTACAGAGCACCAGAGCCAGGAAGAAGCACACACATAATGTCTGGCTGTGAAAATCAGTGGGGATTCTGTCCACCAGGGAGAGACGAAGTCTGGTAGAGACACAGACAACCTGTTTAAAATTTTTTCCTGGCCCTGAACCAGTTTGGCTCAGTGGTTAGAGCATCGACCTGCAGACCAGAGAGTCCTGGGTTTGGTTCCCACTAAGGGCACGGACCTTGGTTGCAGTTTGTGCCCGGCCCCGGTTGGGGTCGTGTGGGTGGCAGCCAGTCGATGTGACTCTCTCACATCGATGTTTCTCTCTCTCTCTTCCTCCCTCTCTCCCTCCCGCTCTGTCTGAAGATAAATGCAAAAATGTCCTTGGGTGAAGATAAAAAATAAATAAATAAGTAAATAAATAAATAAACAAACATTTTTTCTAATTTATTGATTTTAGAGAGAGGAAGGGGGCAGGAGAGAGAGAAACATTTATTTGTTGTTCCACTTATTTATGCATTTATTGTTGATTCTTTTATGTTTCCTGACCAGGGATCGAACCCACAACCTTGGTGTATAAGGACAATGCTCTAACCAAATGAGCTACCTGGCCAGGACCACAGGCACCCTCTTAAAGGGCCAATGTACAAAATCTCATTCGCAGCCCCTTACCCTGGGTTCCGGTGCAGGGAGGGCAAATAAACTAGAATCATGTGAGGAAAGACTGAGTTTTGTGGCTCTAGGGAGAAAGCTGAGGGGACAACCACTAGGACTCCTGTGCTCAGTCTCACTACCACACTGCAGACACCATATTTATTGGGTGGAGCTTGCCCCTCCCTGTGGCATCAGCCTGGGCAAAGCAATAGGCCCAGCCTCTGGTCTCCCTATCAACCCACACTGTGGAGCTTCTGCCCTTTGAGGAATCAGCTGCCCAGGCCAGGATGTATAGGTCTGGGTAGACTTAAGGGTGTCAGTGACTGAACTGTGTGGCTTTGGACTTGAGGCGCATTCCCCCAACTTTCCCATGAACGTGACTGACACTTCCCCCTCACGGGATCCCAGAGTCCCCATCCTCTCAACTCCTGGCAGCTCCGCCCTGCTGAGATCTGGGAAGAATTTGGGTTATGTGGTTCTGGGGCCGGGGCCCACCCCCAACTTCCCCAAGCCTGACCAGCATCTCCCCTCTCCCTATTCCCAGTGGCCTCGCCCTGCTGAGATGGGGCTTCTGGTAGAATCTGGGACAGACTGAGCTGTGGCTCTAGGATGGGGGAAATTTTTCTCTCCTGTACTCTACCAGCGCAGAGACTTCCCTTCGCACGGTCAAATCTTGGTGTGTTTGGGCCTGATAAACTCTGCTGACCTCCCCCTGACGACTCCCTGAGACTCTACCCCACCATAAAGGTGTGCGAGCACCCTGAGGGTGGCAGCTAGACTTGGTACACCCTGGGACATTTGCTGAGTGCCTCAGACCCAGCACTGGCACTGAGTTTGAACCTGTATAGATCTGGTGAACACTTCTCGCTTCTACCTGGTGACTAACTGAAAACCGATTGCAGGCAATTCAAGTATTGCTGAGGGTCTTTCAGTGACTGAGCTTAACAGGCAGCTGGCAGGCGGAGGCAGACATAGGTGGACCTTGAGGCTCCTTAGAACATTTGCTAACCTGCCGCCAAGCCCAGTGCTGGTAAAAGCCAGCCTTGGTGTGCAGCTTGATCCTTCCTGCACACACCCAGGCTCAGCAGAGGAAGCCACAAACTGTGGATCACTTTGTAGCTCTAAACAAGTTGCCTAGGGTGAGTCCCAGGCAGCATCTGATATTGGCCTGCGTTACCGTCCCTCCTGAGAGGCCCTAGAACCAACACACCTAGTGGCCAACTTCAAACAACACCAGAGCAGAATCCAATTAGCTTCACAAGAAGCATATTCAAAGGGAGATCTCAACAGGCACCACACACTACTGAGGTGAATTACACTTCGTGTGGTCAGCACCTGCACAACAGTTTGTGCACTGTGGTTGAGGATGCTCCTCAGTCAGCCAGCCTGAGGGTGGACCCCACACATGAATGAACCAATAGCAATCAAGACTCAACTACAACAGGAGGACCCACATAACCCATGCAAGGGACATTCTGAAGCACCCAGCACAGGTGATTAAGGAGACTGCACCATGGGTCCTACAAAACACCTACTATAAAAGGTCACCCTACCAAGTCTGAAAGTCATAGCAGCTCTACCTAATACATAGTAACAAACACAAAGAGACAGCCAAAGTGGGAAGACAAAGAAATATGCCACAAATGAAAGAACAGGAGAAATCTCCAGGAAAAAAAAGCTAAATGAAATGGAGGCAAGCAATTGAACAGATATAAAGTTCAAAACAATGGTTATAAGGATGCTCAAGGAACTTAGTGAGAACTACAAGAAATAGTGAAAACAAAAACAGCATTAAAAAGTACATAGAGCTCTGGCCGGTTTGGCTCAGGGATTAGAGCGTCGGTCTGCAGTCCAGAGATACCCGGGTTTGGTTCCCGCTAGGGACAAGTACCTCAGTTGCAGTTTGTCCCCAGCCCTGGTTGGTCATGCTGGAGGCAGCCACTTGATGTGTCCCTTTCATGTTGATGTTTCTCTCTCTCTTTATTTCTCTCTCTCTCCCTCCCACTCTATCTGAACAAAAAATGGAAAAAATGTCCTCGGGTGAGGAATAAAAAAAAAAAGTACGTAGAAACCATAACAAAAGAACCAAGCAAAAATGAAGACCATAGGAAATGAAGAATACACTAGAAGGAATCGACAATAGGCTAGATGAAGCAAAGAACTGAATTAATGATTTGGAAAACAAGGTAGCAGAAAATGCACAATCATACACACAAAAAGAAAAAAGAATGTTTAAAATTGATGGTAGTCTAAGGGGATTTTAGAGCAACATGAATAGTAACAACATGTGAACCATAGGGGTACCAGAAGGAGAAGAGAGGGATCAATGTATCAAGAACCTATTTGAAGAAATAATGACTGAAAACTTCCTTAACCTGGTGAAGGAAAATGACACACTAGTACAGGAAGCACAGAGAGTGCCAAACAAGATGAACCCAAAAAGGCCCACACCAGGCCCTGGCTAGTTTGCCTCAGCAGTTAGAGTATCGGTCCGTGGACCAAAGGGTCTCAGTCTCTGGTTTGATTCTGGTCAAGGGCACATACCTGGGTTGTAGGTTTGATCCCTAGTTGGGGTTGTGCGAGAGGCAACCAATCTATGCGTCTCTCTGAAATCAACGTCTGTCTCTCTCTCCCTCCCTCCCTCCCTTCCACGCTATCTAAAAATCAATGGGAAAATATCCTTGGGTGAGGATTAACAAAAAAAGAAAGAAAAAGAAAAAAGAAGCCCACACCAAGATACATCATGATTAAAATGGCAAAAGTTAAAGAGAATCTAAAAGCAGCAAGAGGAAGATGGTTAGTTCCCTACAAGGGAGCTCCTATAACACTGTTAGCTAATTTCTCAACAGGAACATTTCAGACCAGAAGGGATTGGTATGAAATATTCAAAGTGATTTAAAGCAAGGACCAAGACTACTCTATTCAGCCAGGCAATCATTTAAAATTGAAGGAGAAATAAAGAGCTTCCCAGACGAGAAAAAGCTAATGGAGTTTGTTTTGTTACCACCAAACCAGTATAACAAGAAATGTTAAAGGTTCTTCTGTAAGAAGAAGAAGAGTCCTGGCTGGTTTGGCTCAGCGGTTAGAGTGTCGGTGTGGACCAATGAGTCGTGGGTTTGATTCCAGTCATGGGCACGTACCTTGGTTGCGGTTCATCTCCAGCCCTGGCCAAGTCATGCCAGAGGCAAGCAGTTGATGTGTCTCTCTCACATCGATGTTTCTCTCTCTCTCTTTCCTTCTCTCTCCCTCCCATTCCATCTGATGATAAAATGGAAAAATATCTTTGGGTGAGGATAAAAAAAGAAGAAGAAGAAAATAAAAATAGAGGAACATAGTTAAAAGAATAAAATGGCAATAAATACATACCTATCAATAATCACTTTAAATGTAAATGGTTTAAATGCTCCAATCAAAAGACAAAGGGGCCCTGGCCGGTTAGGGTCAGCGGTTAGTGCATCAGCCCTCGGACCAGAGAGTCCCGGGTTCGGTTCTCACTAAGGGCACGTACCTCGGTTGCAGTTTGTCCCCGTCCCCGGTTGGTATCGTGTGGGTGACAACCACTTGATGTGTCTCTCTTACGTCGATGTTTTTTTCTCTCTCTTCCTCCCTGTCTCCCTCACACTCTATATGAAGATAAATGCAAAAATGTCCTCAGGTGAGGATAAAAAAAAAAAAAGACAAAGGGGAGCCAGGTACTGTTTAGGCATTAGGGATAGAGCACTGGATAAAAGCCAAAAATCTCTGCTGTCACGGAGTTTAAATTTCAACTTATTTAATCTAAAAACAACCTTAAGATGTAGACCCTGTGATTATTCCCATTTTAAAGATGAGCAAACTGAGGCACATAGGCTAAGTAGGTTGCCCCAAATCACACAGCTATGGAATGACAGAGCCAGGCAGTCTGGGCCTGGAGCCTGTGTTCTTAACCAACAGGCTACTCTGCCTTCTGAAGAACTATTATATGGAGAAGTGCTTGGTAAACTTTGAATGACTGACAAATTTGAATTCCTACTATTCTTGGTGGTAGTATAGCGTGTTTTAAGGTCAGGAAAGAAACTGGGCCATGGTGCTCAGAGGACACATGGAGAGCACTTCTTGGGCCAGGAAAACACTAGCCGTGCTGTGTCTCTGGGTTCCCCCTGGCTGCTTGCTGTAGACTGCCTGACTTGGCAGATCCACACGGCTGCAAGGCTTCCCCACCAGCATGTACTTAGTTTAGCTCATTGTTGTATGTGTGTTTGTGTGTGGGGGGTTGGGTGGGGTGTGTGTGTGTGTGTGTGTGTGACTTGAGTCCTGTCCTGGTTTCCTTTTACTGATTTGTGGCCCTTCTGGAGGCCCTGCACCACCCCCACCGCTGTCCTCCCATTCAGCCTCCCAGTCCAAGAGGACAAAGGAAAGTTTGGCCAACCCCCACTAGGTTTTTCTGGTTTTCTGTTTCCATTGGAACAAAGGACAGCTCACCAAGTGCTCTCTGATCTTTGGAATGAGAAAGGAAAATAATTTATCACATGAAGTACCCGGCACACTCTGCCCCCATCAGCACACACTGCCTCCATTGCTCACTGGTCTCAACCTCTCAGGACACCCAGATTCCTGGCAGGGCTAGGCGGGGAGGGCGCCTCCCTTCTGCTCAGCCCTCAGGGAGTCGGCGGAAGAGTGATGACTTCCATCTGGACGGGCCTGTTTTCCACCCTTTGGGTTCCACCTGTGGCCTAGATGGAGCCGAAGCTTCCTCCCTTCTGCCTCTATCACAGCTCCAACCACATGGTTGTGCCTCCTACCCCTCAGTCAGCAGATTTCCAAGTGAATCCTGCAGAAGGAAGAGAGATTGTGTGGGACCTTGGGCAAGTCCCTTCCACTCACTGATCTTCAGTCTGCTCATAATAGAGGATATGTTTTTTTATTGATTTTAGAGAGAGAGGAAAGGAGAGGGAGAGACAGAGGGAGAGAGAAAAGAGAAACATAGATCGGTTGCCTCTCAAAAATGCCCTGACCAGGGATCAAGCCTGCAACCTAGGTGTGTCCTGACTAGGAATCAAACCCCCAGCCTTTTGGTGAATGGGACGACACTTCAGCCAACTGAGCCACCTGGCCAAGGCCTGTTTTATTTCTTGACCATCTTATTTTTAACCCACATCTATAAAAACACCACATTACAGCTGTTGAAATAATGGTGGTGGAGGAGGGTGGCTGCCCATCAGCTGCTTTCAGCCAAGCCAGCTGTGCTGCCTAAAGTGCGTCCGACTCGGGCTGGAAGGCCTGGTACAGGACAGAGGTCTGACAGAGGCCAGTGGCGGGATGTTGTCCCAACCCGCTTTCCAGAGCAAACACTCTTACCACACCTACCACTGCGGTGGGCCTACCTCTGGAGCAATCTCCTCTCCAGGACTCAGTGTTCTCTTCTGAAAAATAGCTCTGAGAATGCCTGCTTCATACTGTTATTATGAGGATTAAAATGTTAAGTGACAAATATTGGAAAAGGAGTAGGCCCCCAACTAGACTACGATCAGAGAGAGAAAGAAGGGGACCAGAGGAAGTGTCACAGAGATGCCATTTAATCTGGGTTTGGAGGATCAGGAAAGATTTCACCAGGCAAAAAAGAATTATCAGTGATATACAGCTGAATTTTGCTTCTCACATGGGTCACAAACTGGCAACCAGGGGGCCAAATTTTTTTTGTTCACTAATAGAACAACCTTGGTTCATTCATGCAGAGCTCCCATGCCATGTAAACTGTATGGCCATGGCATGTCTAGCCAGCTTGTTAGTAGCCATGGGGATGGAGACTCAAATGCCTGTCAACTACGGGACCATCATGTCCACCTCAATCAAACCCTGCAAGGTGTGCAGGAGCTCTGCTCACAATGGTAGCCAGAGATGCAGGGCTTGCACAATCTGCAGGAAGCAGCTGAGAGCCCAGGCCAGGGCTTGGATTCCCTGAATCCCAGTTACTCAAAAGACAGAGAACAGCAACTCCAGAATCCCCTCAGTGGCTCCAGTCTCAGCAGGAGACTGCATTTCAGCAAGACGTCTCACTGCGTGATGATAACCAGGCCTTTAGCTGAGCGTGAGGCGCAATCTGGGTCTGCAACCAAGGGCCCAGCCTTATCTCCTCACCCTGCTATGCTTCTAGGGCACATGGGGGTGCCGTAAATGGCCCAGCTCCATGCGTAGACTTCCACGGCTTACATCTGAAATATTGCAGACCAGCTAGAGAAGACATGGAAGCCTTCCAACACCATCAAGGGCTGGCTCCATGGAAATTCAGGGGACAGCAATTCATTCTGTGCTCATGTAGCTGACACTGGGGCTCTCTGGTCTTATCTCCTCTGCTGGCTCCTGGCGCTGCCAGAACATGCTGATTTCAACCTACATGAAACAAATTCACACATGACAGCTACAGTCAGGCCCCCAGTCATGTCACAAACTTGTACACAGCACACCCACAGTCACAACACCCACCCCATCATGTGGTCACGTGTGCACGGTCTTTGGTCCTGGCCACAGCCCAGCCCTGCACAGCCAGCCTTTTCCACACTTCACAGCTGACACTTCCACAACAGGTGTACCCAGTGCCCCTTGCTGATGCAACGGTCTTAAGTGTCTCACCCAACCCTTTGCTGACAAGAGTAGGTTGCAGTCATGCAAACGAAGCCAACAACACACACAAAAAATCTAAAACTGCTTCTCTGGGGCTTTGAAATGTGTCCTGTAACATTTCTTCGGGAAGTTTACCTTCTCCATTCCACTTGGCTCTTAGAAACAATACTAGGAATTTGTCTCCCTGAGTTCATAAGCCAACAGCAGGAGAGGACAGAAACAGGGAGGTAAAACCACACAGCCAATCCTTTTCACCCCAGGAAGCTCTCTAGGGTTGTTCCAGACAATGAGATGACTTAGCTAGAAGCACTGCCTGTCTTTTCCCTTGTGCCTTCCCCGTCCCCATCCCAGATGCCTACGGCTATTACATATAAGTGGACTCACCAGGTGTGTCCCCTAATTGAATGGCCCCTCTATGCTCTACACATTGAGTTTGGGGGCAGCCAGACTATAGGTACCCCCCAGTTACTGCAGACATTTGGCACCATGGGCCATCAGTGGTGCTACTTTACCCAGTGGTTGTGCCCAGAGATAGGCACATTCACCCACACCAGCCCTCTGCCCCTTCTCGGTACCTTTCACCCAGATGCTGCCCAAATGTGTGAGGCTCGAGTGCTGTCCTGTCTGGGCGGGTGCCTCCTAGCAGCTGCTGTGTTGATGTAGCATGTCCCAGTGTGCAGGGCCTCGCCAGCTTGGGGCCGAGCAGATTTGCAGCTTATGTGGCCCTTGGGACCAGCTAATGCAAAGGAGCCCAGAGGAGAAAATGCCATCCCTAACCTTCCCTCCCCACCCTGCACCTCTCTGTGGACTCTCCGTGTGGATACGGCCGCCGAGAGCCAGGCAGACAGCGAGAGCAGTGCCTGCCAGCACACACTCCACATTCAGCACTTTGTCCTGGAAAGGACCTTGCCAGGCAACTTGGGTTAAATTCATACTTTGTGCCTGCAACCAATGCCCCCTGTGTGTGCCCAGCTGGCTGCCAATGGGCTGGCTGTGCTTGGTTCTTTGTAGACTATAAATGGACCCCACTTGTGCTGGGCTATGTGAACACAATCACTTTCAATGGACTAGCATCTCCCTCTGCAGCTGACTGCCAAAGTCAGAAATACTAAGGGTACATACCACTGTTCTTTGGTGGCCTGTTTTGGGAGGGCAGAGCCAATCAGGCCTGGTTGTTGTGTATTAGATGACATTGGAAACCACTTAAACAAAGCACTTGCAATTTTCTTTTCAAAGCAGGTCAAACAGAGAATCTCTGCCTCCCCAGAGTTGAAAGGTGCATAAACACCACCTAATGCAAGGGTCACAAATGTAAATGCCTTTAGGCACCAAGCAGCTAATGAAAATGAGAGAGGATTGGAGGTGTAAGAAAATGGGAGAAGGGCAGGGAACGAGAGCTCACATGCCTTACAAAAGAGCATTTAAAATCATTTTAATGTGCCAACCAACAAAGCATGTCTGCAGGTCCTTAGGGCCTAGTCATAAGTTTAGGATTGCTCTTGGAGACAAAAGGACTTATCCAAGGTCACCGAACCAGTCGGTGACAGAGGCCTCTGCACAACGATTTTGCAAAATGAGTCTTGTGATATCTTCATCTTGTTTGTTCCTTCATTCCATCACCAAACAAGTCATGACCCCATTGTGTTCTAGGTATCCTGCTGTGCTGTCAGGGCCCCAGAAATGAACCAGGCATGTTCTCTATCTTCAAGAAGGCCTCATTCCAGTAGGGCACTGGCAAGAACAAATAAAGATTAGGAGCAGAGAGCATGGATCCTTGAACACCAAGCCAAGGCATTTGAATTTTATGCTGTTTAGCAGCAGAGAAGTTTTGGGCAAGTCTGAGCAAGTCTCAGGAAGCTGTTTCATAGGAAGATTCATCTAGCAGTGATGATAAGATGAATTGGGGCTAGGCCAGTGGGGTGGGAAGTATAATTGGAGGCATAGAGAATGGCTGAAGAAATCAATAGTGTAGACCTGAAATAATGAGGTGGGGGGGGTCACTAAGAAGACAGGGGAAAGGAAGAATGTGTAAGACACTGCATATAAATAGGTTGGGGTATCTAGGGTGTGCATGTGTACATGCGTGCATGTGTGTGTATGTCTGTGAGGGTATGGGCTTGGGGTGAAGGAGATGGGTTGACAAAGGGCAAGAAGAGAGAAAAATCAAAATGTTTCCAAAATGGCTTGAATGGCTTCAGTGCCAACCAAAAGGAAGAAACCAGGGACTTGGATTGGGGGGCAGTTGGTGGATGGGGTTGTCCAAATGTTTCTCTATGACAGCAACCTCAAGACCAATAGGAAGAATTTGGGATTGTCTGTTTATGTTATTGTAGCCTCTCCTTCCTCAGAATGGAAAATTGAGCCAGTCCTCTTGGCCTCTCGACTTTTCCGTATGCCCGGAAGTGACCCCTGGGGAAATCCCACTCAGTGCCTCTGGTTGAAATGGCCCAACGATTTAACAAATACTAATCAAGTAAATAACTAAAATACATTCTCCACCCCTGGCCTCTTTCTGTCCCCCACTCCAAAACAGCTCTGTGGGAAAGTCAGTTTGGGAATTTCCCACGTGTCTATGACCGCTATGCCAGAGCAATGGTCTGAGTCAGCTACAACCTTCGAAATGTTGTATTTGCTGTTCATATCAAAGGCAGCATGCTGGCTGGGAGAGCCCTAGTGACTCTGTAAAATAATTCCCAGTGTCACCTCAGCGGTTACCTGGGGCTTCTGTGCTGGCTTCCAAAGGCCTGGGCTGCCAGGAAGAGAGAGGCTGCCAGGCCTGCCACCAGACCGTCAGGGCCATCTGAATGATTCTCTAACCCCACACACCCCACAGGGATGGTCCATTTGCTTCCCATTCCCTCTCAAGTCACCCTTTCCTTTTCCCTCTGGGAAGAGGATGCTGCATCAGTGAACAAGGCCGAATCACAGTAGGGTTCCAAAAATAGACGAAGACTTCCAGTCCAAGTTTTGACCACAGAAAGGGGACTTGAACAGCTGCAGATGAAACTGAAGCTGAAGGATGCATGGGGCTCTGGAAAAAGAGTAGGGGCTTTGGAGTCTAAAATTTTTTAAAAATTTAAATGTATTGATTTGAGAGAGAGAGAGAGAGAGAGAGAGAGAGAGAGCAAGGGGCAGAGAGACAGAAACATCAATTTGTTGTTTTCCTTACTTATGCATTCATTGGTTGATTCCTGTATGTGCCCGAGCAGGGATTGAACCCACAACCTTGAGCTACCCAGCCAGGGCTGGAGTCCATCTTCGGTTCCAGTCTCAGCTTGGCATCCTACCAGATGCATGGTCTGGTCATAGTTTTCTCACGTGTAAAACTGAAATTATGATACACCCCATTCAGCGTTACTATGAGGATTAAATGTGATGATGTATGCACAGTTCCTGACATATAACAAATGCTCAATAAAAGTTACTTTCATCTTTTAAAGACAAGGTCTTCTTCAATAAGTACCATATGTGGTACCAAGATACCACCTGGTGAGAGGGGTGGGTGGGAGGAGAGCTGAGAGGAAGGGAAAGGGTGCCTCATCTTACCAAGAAGGGATTCTTAAGATGCAGCCGAGAATTGATGGAGCAAAAACATGAGTCAGTACATTGCAAAAATTACTAGATTAACCAAAAAGGGGAGACAAATGGTGATAGAGCTGTGTAACAGGATGCATCCTCAACTAACTTAGCTGAAAGTCACCAGATAACTTTCAAAAATTGGTAAATGAAGGAATAAAAGAAGTGCTTTACTTAGAGAAATGAGGATAAATACAAGAAGGAAGGAACAAAAATTGGTTGCCTCCCACAAAGGGGACTGGGGTTGGGGCTCCTACATGGTACGCTCATTTCTTTCCATGGCCATTTTCCAGTTTGATGACCAAAATCCAGCCAAGAATATGAAAAAGTCAGAAGTAGCACCCATGTCCACCTGCCTAAGGAAGGACCCACAGCATCACAGCTGCCACAAACCACTTTAACACCCTTCCCTGCATGCTGTGGGTATCCCTCATTTGAGGCAGACCAAAGCCTTTAAAAAAGAGAGAAATTTGACTAGTCCCGTTTCTCAAAGAAGCTCCCTTACAAGAGAGCAGAGACGGCACACTGACCAGTATGGGGCACAGGCCTACTTCTGAAGCCCTTTACAGAACACATGCTCCACTGGGAGGGGTCTGCCTGTCCCGCCCCTGGGTGCCCTGTATGATGGACAGTTCACACCACCTGACCACAAATAGCATCCTGATATGCCAGAATATGGCACATCTGGCTACCCAATTCTCCCCTTCTGCAGCCTTGCCTGCAAGGGGTACACATGAAAGAACTGATGGCACCCAATCTGTACACAACTGTAGTCCCCAACAGAAATGTAAAGACAGCTTCGAGGGAGAGTACGTTAAAATGTTTTCACCTTTAAGCAGAGGGAGAATTAGAAAAGTTCTGAGAAAAAAATTTGCCTATATGACAGTTCTTCCTGAGACCAGGCCAGAACCAGAATACTATGAAGCACCCATGTGAGTACATGCGTGCACGTGTACACACACACACACACACACACACACATATACACAGACAGGGAATACACACCCACACAGACACACCAACTGATTATCATTGATAACCCCTTTTATCTTTGTCAAGTCTGCCATGGTAGCTCTACATAGTTTTTTCTTTCCATTTTTTTCTTGTAGTTTATTTGAGATATAATTCACATACCATGCAATTCAAACTATTAAAGTAGATAATTCAATAGTTTTTAGTATATTCACAGAGCTGTATATCCATCACTACAGTCAATTTTAGAATACTTTTTATCACTCCAATAAAGAAATCCCACACCCATTACTTCTGTATTCCCCCTCCTCCACAGCCCTGGCAAATACTATATTTTCTATCTCTGTGGAACCACATAATATGTAGGATTTTGTGTTTGGCTTCTTTCATTTATCATAATGTTTTCAAGGTTCATCCATGTTGTAGCATCTATCAAAACTTCATTTCCTTTTTATGGATGGATAATATTCCAGCGTGTGAATCTGGACATTTTACATTTGTTTATCCCTTTGCACATTGAACACAGATTTAAATAGTGAGAGATCTTGATAAAAACTTGCCCATGAATGATGGAGAGAGCAAATTTAGAGGAGTTCAGGATAAGAAACCAAGAGGTGAGGGCACTGCAGTGGTCATGGTCTCAAAGCATCCATTTCTCAGTGTGCCAAAACTTCCTTTACAAAGGTAAGTGATAGAGTGTCCCCAGCGAACAGTCTGGTATCTGCCCCTCCAGCCCCGTGCCCCCCCCCCCAGCCAGGGTATGAGGTCTCCAGCTGTAGGCACAAAGGAGCAGTGGCTACCCAGAATGAAGACACACACAGGCTAAACAACGGAGGAGAGAAGTGAGAGCTGCAGTAGCTGCCTCTTCTGTTTGGGGTCCTGCATCGCTTTAAAACTCACCATTCCCCTGGTAAAGTGCTCAGGATAAATAGGTCAAGAAGAGACACAGCTGGGGAGAAGGTGTCAATTTAGAAGAAGACATCTCTCCTAGTGGCATAGCCTTATCACACTTTCCATTGAGGTAACGGTTTCCCAGCCTGGCTAGTGTGCAGAGATCAAAGCTACAGAGGGACAAAGCGAGGCAGAGAGAGAAGAGAAACCATTTTTCCCAATGGTTAACATGGAATGGATCGGTAAAGTAGTTAAAAGTCACAGCAATGTCACAGTCAGCTTTTCCACAATTTTGGGCCCAGCCTATATGTGTCTAGAGATCTAATGGGGCTATTTTATGCTCTTGACAATATTTAGTGAAGACAGTTTTCCCCTTTTTTCTTAAAAAAAAATTAAAATGAAATTTCAAAACCATAACTGTATCAGCAACTGAGCAGGTCTTACATCACCACAAGCAGTTCTGGGGAATGAGATGATTTCTGCTGCTCCAAGAATCAAAATGTTTTACACATAATTATTGCTGTTTCCTCTTCTGATTAACGCCTGATGCAGAAGAACAGCTGCTCTGCAAAACACCAGCACTTAGGTGATAAACCTCAAACTATTTATTGGGTTTATTTTTTCTTTTTCAATATTTTTTAATTTTTCAATTACAGTTGACAATCAATATTGTATCGGTTTCAGGTGTGCAGCATAGTGGTTAGACACTTATATAACTTACAAAGTGATCACCCCAATAAGTCTAGTACCCAGGTGACACCACACATACTTATTACAATATTATTGACTGTGTTCCCTGTGCTACATATTACATTGTAACCCTCATTTCACTTTTTTGTATGCTTTATTTTCACCTGAGTAAACTCTTGGGTTTGGGCTTGATGGGATTCTAGTAGAAATAATATGTGGAAAAGGAGCTGTAACCAAAATACTTTTTTCACTGGAAATATTTTAAGAGAGTGGGGATTGCAGAATGGCTATATGGAAAACAACCATTTCACTGGTGAAAATTATTTGAAAAAAACAGCATTTTAAAGTCCCTGGAGCCCTGGCTGGTTTGGCTCAGTGGTTGGAGCATTGGCCTGGGGAGGAGAGAGTCCCAGGTTCGGTTCCGGCTAGGGGCACATACCAAAAAAATAAATAAAATAAAATAAAATAAAGTCCCTGGAGATTGTCCTCTTGGCACACAGCTAGTATAGAAAACAACGTCCCTTTCCCCCAGCTCCAGTCTAGGGACTAGTTTCACCCAGGAGCATCTTTCTGCCCTAACTCAGCATTTCAAAAGCTCTATTTTGGGTGAGAGTTGCCAAGAGGGATGTGCTGCCTTTTTCCACCCAACCCCTACTCACAGAGTGGCAGAAGCCTACGCCAGGCTCAGCAGGCCAAGAATCCTGAGCCCTCAATTATCCTACTCCTGCTAGCTCACATGATGAAGGCTCTACGCTAGGAGAGGCAAGCTGAGAAGACCAAGGGTTAGCATCTCCTCTCCCACGCCTGCATATAGAGCAGGGGAGGCAAGCACTGTCCCCACTCCCAGCTTCAGTGTAGTAGCCCAGAAGTTCTACCTTGGGGTAAAGGTAGACCATAAGGATGGAAAACTCCACAGCTTTGCCTTAAAGGGACTATTTAGAACAGAACATGGAGGAGATCATGTCTCAGGGCACTGTCAAAACGATGGAGACTTTGGTGGCCAGATGTTACGAGGGTGCTGGTAGCTTCATGAAACTAGTAGCAACAAGAAAAACGGCAGACCAGCAAGAAGATCGCCAGAGAAAGAGACAGCCAAGAAGACCCTCTCGCTGGATCACATTCATCTCTATGGATCTGGAAGGCTGTGCACATGCACGAGGGTGCGCCCACTTCAGGAGCAATCAGAGAAGGACATGGGATAGACTTAAAAACATTCCCCAAGCCACACACAGATCAAGCAGCAAAAAGCAGAAGTCTTACTGGCTCTTAAGCACAACCTCTGACCAAATACTGATTGAACAGAAAGCTACTCTGATCCAGAGGCTACTCCTAGGAAACCAGGCTTAAAATTAAATTGCACCCATCCTTAAGAGTATAGAAGACTGTGTCCTCTCAGAAATTACTGGAGAGAGAAGTTTTAAGCTACTGCTTTCTGATTGAATGTAGGGCAAAATTATAAACTCCCTGAACTGTGAAAACCACACACAAACATCCAACAGTCAAGAAAGATCAGTAGAGATTTCATGATCTAAAACAGAAGGAGGAGAAGGAGGAGAAGGAGAAGGGGAGGAGGGAAGGAGGAGGAGAAGAAGAAAACCGAGAGACATATGGGACAGAGAAATGTGGGACACTATTAAGTGCACTAACATATACATAATAGGATTACCAGAAGGAGGGGTGATAGAGAAAAGAACAGACAAAATATTTAAGACTATACTGGCTGAAAACAATCCAAATTTGACGAAAAACATTTATATACATAACCAAGAAGCTCGATGAATATACATGTAGAAGCCAACAAAATTTAAGCAGACCTAATCTAGTAACATAGAAAAAGAATGATACGCCATGAACATGTGGGATTTGTGCCAGAAATTTAAGATTGGTTTAACATATGAAACTCAATTAAAAATCACTAAAGGACAAAAACTATATGATCATTTCAATACATTCGGAAGAAGCATTTGACAAAAATTAACACCCTATTATGATTTTAAAAAATTAAATATACAAGGAATAGAAGGAAACTTCCTCAACCAGATAAAGGGTTTCCATGAAAAACAAAACAAAACAAACAGCTAACACCATACTTAATAGTAAAAAAATGAACGTTTTTCTGATAAGATAAGGAAAAATGTCTGTTCTCGCCAGTTCTAGTCAATATTATAAGAGGAGTTCTAGCTATGGTACTTGGGCAAAAGAAAGGAAGGGAAGGATAGAAAGAGGACATTTTTTAAAAGAAAAGAAATAAAGGCATCTGGATTGGAAAGGAAGAAATAAAACTGTCTCTATTTGCAGATGACAGGAGTTTGTATGTAGAAAATCCACAGAAATCACTAAAAATATATTAGAACCAATAAAGAAATTCAACAAGGTTGTGGGATAATAAACTTCACTAAAATAATCTAGTGAATGATTTAAAAAGTAAACAAACAAATAATATAAACAAACCCTGGGGTGGGGGTGGGGAGAACAGTACCCAGAGTAGCTACAATATATTGTCTAGCCCTGGCCAGTTTGGCTCAGCGGTTAGAGCCTCAGCCTGCGGTCCAGAGAGAACCGGGTTCGGTTCCCGCTAAGGGCACGTACCTCGGTTCCAGTTTGTCCCCGGCCCTGGTCGGTCGTGCGGGTGGCAGCCACTCGATGTGTTCCTTTCACTTCGATGTTTCTCTCTCTCTCTCTGTTCCTCTCTCTCCCTCCCACTCTACCTGAACAAAAAATGGAAAAATGTCCTCAGGTGAGGATAAAATATATATATATATATATATATATATATATATATATATATATTCTAAAATACCCAGTTTACAACAACAAAAAAGTATGAGACATGCATAGAAACAGCAAGCAATGATCCACCACCAGAAAAAAGTCAATCCACAGAAACTACCTGTGACAATGACCAGATGTTAGATTTCAGAGGCAAAGACTTCAAAGGAGCCATTATAAATATGTCTAAAGAACTGAACAAAATTATGAATAAAAAAGTTTTAAGAAGATCTGGCAACAATGTCACATCAATAAAGAATATCTATAAAGGGGTGGGAATTAGTAAAGAAAGCCAAATGGAAATTCTGGAGTTAAAAAGCACAATAACCGAGATGAAGTAGAGAGAGATCTCGTGTGTTAGTTTCCTAGGACTGCTATAACTAAGTACTACAAACCGGGTGGCTTTTCCAAAAAGCAGAAATTTATTGGCTTGTGGCAGCACAACTCCAATCTCTGCTTCCATTTTCAAATGGCCTCTTCCCTGTGTCTATATTTGTGTCCAAATTGCTCTCTTCTTATAAGTATACTAGTCGTATTGGACAATGGACCCACCTTTCTCCAGTACTACTGTATCTTAACTAATTATGTCTGCAATGATTCCATCCCAAATATGTCACATTCTGAGCTACCAGGAATTAGGACTCCAATGTATCTTTCTAGGGCACATAATTCAACACCTAACAACTGGTCGTTATAATTATGTAATTATGAAAAACAGTAAAAATACTCATTTCTTCTCCTACCTTACTTTAATTTATTTAAAATCAATTCTATAAAACAATATGGATATAATGTATTGCTGGGCCTGTAACATATAGACATGTAATATATTTGTCAATAAGACTACAGAGAAAGTGGGTGGAGGCAAGGCTATGTTAGACTAAGGAAAAGAGTCAAGATGGAAACTTGGATCCCACAGGAAAATGAAAAACACCAGAAATATATTGATTTTAGGGTTACAAATAAATTTTAGCAAGTAGGCAAATTTATAAATGTGGAATACATGAATAATAAGAATCAACTGTATACAGGAGTAACATTTCTACATGTCAATGGAATTAAGTTAATATAAATCTGAAGCTGATTCTGACAAGTAAATCTGTATATGGTAAGCCCTAGAGCAACTAATAACTCAAAAATATAGTGTAAAATAATTTAAAACATTAAAATATTACATTAGAATATATTCCCTTAATATAAAAGAAAGCAGTAAAGGAGGAACAGAAAATAAAAAGACATGAAACAGAAAACAAAAACAAATTGGAAAATGTAAACCCAACTATAGTATATCAATAATAATATTAAATGTAAATGAATTAAACAATCCAATCAAAAGGTAGAGATTGTCACACTAGATTAAAAAAAGAGTATAACAGTTTAACTATAGGCTATCAAGAAGAGATACATTTTAAATCCAAAGACACACATAAACTGAAAGTAAAAAAATAGAAAAACTTATGTAAACAGCAACTTCAAGAAAGCTGGAGTAGCTAGCTATATTACTATCAGACAAAAGAGACTTTAAAACAAAAAATGTTACTATAGACAAGGAGGGGCATTTTATAACAATGAAAGGGTCAAGCTATTAGGAAGATATAACAACTATAAACATATATACAACAGAGCATCAAAATACATGAAGCAAAAACTGACAAAATTGAAAGGAAAATAGACGATATAACAATAATAGTTGTAGACTTCAATTCTCCACTTTCAATGATGAATAGAATTAGGCAGAAAATCAACTTAGCACATCAAGGAATAGAAAAAGAAACCTAAAACCAAACTAGCAAAAGGAAGGGAAAGTAAAGGTAAGAGCAGAATAAAAGAAGTAGATGATTACACTGGTGAATTCCAGTAAACATCTAAGGAAGACTGAATCAACATCAATCCTTCTCAAACTCCTCAAAAAATTAAAGAGGCAAGAACACTTCCTAACTCATTCTGATTCCAAAGCCAAATACATCACAAGAAAACTACAGACTAATCAATATCCCTTATATGGATCCAAAAGTCCTCAAGAAAATACTAGTGAACCAAAACCAGCAGCATGTTGAAAAGACTGCATACCATGACAAAGTGGGATTTATCCAAGAGTGTCAGGGTGGTTCCACATATGTAAATCCCAATCATTATAAAACACCACATTAATAGAATGTAGAAAAAAGACCACATGATCATCTCAAATAATGCAGAAAAAACCTTTCACAAAATTAAACACCCTTTCATGATAAAAATGTTCAACTCGTGATGAATAAAAAACAAATGAGGAATAAAAGGGAACTTTCAAAACACGATAAGGGTCATATATGAAAACCTATACGTAATATCATATCACTAGTAAAAGACTGAAAGCTTTCTCCCTTCATTCAGGAAAAAGACAAGGATGTTCTCCCTTGTCACATCTATTCAAAGTTGTACTAGAAGTGTAGCCAAAGCACTCAGGCAAAAAAAAAATTTTAAATCATTGAAATAAAAAAGGAAGAAGCAAAATTATTTATATTCACAGATTAAATGATCTTATATATACAAAATCCTCAAAGAAACCTATTAGGGTTAACAAATAAATTTACCAAAGCTGCAGGGCACAAGGTCAACATACCAAAATCAGTTGTGTTTCTATACACTAGCAATGAACAATGCAAAACTAAAATTAAGAAAACAATTTCATTTATCAAAACGAATAGCATCAAAAAGAACAAAATACTTAGATATTAAATCCAACCAAGTAGGTACAAGATTTATACACTGAAAAGTATAAAGTTAAAGAAGCCTGAACAAATGAAAATACATTCTCTGTTCATGGACTGAAAGACTTAATATTAAGATGTCAATACTCAATGTGATCAACGAATTTAATGTAATTTCTATCAAAACCCCAATGGCCTTTTTTTGTAATAAATGGAAGAGCTAACTCTAAAACTTCTACGGACTTCCAGGAAACCCCAAATAGCCAAACCACTCGACAAAGAACAGCAAAATGGGACAACTCATTTCTGGATTTCTAATCATACTAAAAGCTACAGTAATCGAAACCATATGTACTGGCACAAAGACAGACAAATAGACAAGTGGGATAGAATTGAGATTCCAGTAATAAATCCATACATCTACGGACAACTGATTTTTGACAAGGGTACCAACACCACTCAATGGGAAAAGAATAGCCTTTTAAACAAACGGTGCTGGAACATACAAAAGAATAAAGTCGGATTCCTACCTCATATCATATACAAAAATTAACTAAAAATGAAGAAAGACCAAAATATATGAGGTAAAATGATAAAGTCCTTAGAAGAAAACACAGGGGTAAATCTTGATGACCATGCATTTGGCAATGGATTCTTGGATATGACACCAAAACGATAAGCAACAAAAGAAATAATAGATAAATTGGACTTGAGTAAAATTAAAACTTGGTGCATCAAAAGACACTATCAAGGAAGGGAGTGCAAGGGCAACTCACAGAATGAGGGAAAATACTTGCAAATCCTATGTCTGTTAAGGATCTAGTATCTAGAATATATAAAGAATGATTAAAACTCAATAAAAAAGGCAAATTACCCAATTATAAATGGGCAAAGGATTTGAATAAATATTTCTCCAAAGAAAATACACGAACAGCCAACAAACACATGGAAAGATGCTTAACATCATGACTCATTAGGGACATGCGAATGAAAAGTACAATGAGATAGCCCTTCATGCCTACTGGGATGGTTATAATCAAAAGGGCACTCAACAGCTATGGATACAAATGTGGAGAAATGGTGCACCCACTTTGGAATATAGTTAGGTTCCAAGAGAGTTGACAACATATATCCACACAAAAAACTTGCCATTCAAAGGTCTGTCAGCTGATGACTGAATAAACAAAATGTGTCATATCCATACAATTGAATATATTTTGGCAAAATAAAGAAACGATATACCAATACATCCCACAACATAGATGAATCTCACAAACCTTAGGCTAAGTACAAGAAGACATATTGTATAATATCATTTATTTGAAATGATTTGTCCAGAATAGACAAATCCATAGAGGCAGAAAGTAGATTAATTGATACCTAGTACTGGGGAGTGGAGGAGTAGGGGAGGGGGAGGGATTGGGAGTAATGACTAAGAAGGTACAATATTTATGTTGGGGGTTATAAAAATGTACTAAAGCCGCTGGTGATGATTATACAAATCTTTAAGTATAGTGAAAACCTTTAAATTGTACATTTTAAATGGGAGAATTTCATGAAATATAAATTTTTTGTCTATTAAAGCGATAAAAAATACTTTAATAAAAACCTCACTAATCACCAGAGAAAAGAAAATTAAAACCACAGTGAGACATCACCTCATACCTGTCAGAATGGCTGCCATCAATAAATCAACAAACAAGTGCTGGTGAGGGTGTGGGGAAAAGGGAACCCTAGTGCACTGCTGGTGGGAATGCAGACTGGTATAGCCATGTGGAAAACAGTATGGAGTTTCCTCAAAAAATTAAAAATGGAACTGCCTTTTGACCCAGCAATCCTACTTCTGGGAATATATCTGAAGAAATCTGAAACTTTATGTTCATTGCAGAACTATTTACAATAGCCAAGATTTGGAAACAGCTCAAGTGCCCATCATTAGACGAGTGGATAAAAACAAAAAAAGCTATGGTACATTTACACAATGGAATACTACACAGCTGTAAAAGAAGGAATCCTTACCATTTGTAACAGCATGGATGGACCTAGAGGGTATTATGCTAAGCAAAATAAGACAGTTAGAGAAATATAAGTACCATTATGATTTCACGCATGTGTGGAATCTAATGAACAAAATAGAAACAGAGGTGTGGGTACATGGAACAGACTGCCAGCTGTCTCAGGGGAGAGGGGTTGGGGGACTGGATGAAAGAAGGTGAAGAGATTAAGCAAAAAAAAACCATATATATTAACACAGATAACAGTGTGGTGATAGCAAGAGGTAATGGGGGATGGGGGCATGTGGAAGTGGGCAAAGGGAGGATAAATGGGGATGAAAAGAGACTTTGTTTTGGGTGACTGGTGCATGATGCAGTGTGCAGATGATGTTTTGTTGAGTTGAACGCTTGAAACTTATATGGTTTTGTGAACCAATGTCACCCCAATAAATTAAAAACAAAAAAAAACAAAAACAAGCTACAGTTTTGGTGCACGATGAAGTGTGCCAATGGATATCATAATCAGGAATGTTGTTCTCCAAAGCCTCACTGTGTAGTTTAGGGACAGCCATATGAACAATCTCATACAAAATAATGGGCCCTCCTCCTGCTCTCACTCAGCCCCATTGCTGCCCAGCAATGCCTAATTCCAGCCACTTGAATGACAGATGAAGTGAGCCAGCAACTGTTGCTCCCTACATGTCCTTCTCCAACACTCAAGGATCTTTATTGTTTCTAACACTTGCACTGAGCTGGAAAGGAAGACTTCAGTGAAGAAACTACTAGCAGACCACCAGGATTGGCCACCATTTTTGGTTTGGACTAGCCAGCCCATGAGGCACCAAGGACCCTGGCTAAATCCATTTGGCTACTTGGTAGGTCTGATCAAGGCATAATGGGAAGAAGATTGAAAACTCTCAGCTACACTGTGGCTCTGGGATTATCAGTGACTTTCAGTTCTCTGTGCTCCCTGGGGACATCCTCAGGGAGCTTTCTGGCCCTAAGCCTGCTGCTGGGGCCTGGAATACAGCCTACCCTCGCTCCCCACCCCCACCACATAAACATTCCTGATCCCGTATAGAAACCCTAGTCCGAATTCAAGATCAGCTCTAATGTCACCTCAAGCAGGAAGTTTTCTCTGGAGCCCCATCCCCCCACCACTGCCAGATGTGAGCCTCCCTCCTCTGGATCTCTTCACAGTTCCCTCCTAAGGCATTTATCACATTCTGTCGTGTGTAACGGTTATTTAAGTGTTTGTCTTATCCCTCTGTCTCTACTACAGCCAGGGACTGAGGCCAGCTCATTTCTGTTCCCCCATAGTGCCTGACAGAAGTAAGAGTTCATTAATTCAGTCAAAAAATATTTAATGACCACCTACTCTTGGGTACTTGCTGAATATTCAGGAAGTAGACACCCTGTGCCTGCACAGAACACTGCTATCACCTCAAAGTCCCCTTAGCTGAGAGTTGTCTCCAATGTACTGCTTTCCCACCTTACCCTGGAGCACAGAAAATAGGCAGGGTTGGGGGTGTCTAAAAAGAAGGGAACCAACTAGCTCTCCTCCCTTCAGGAGCTACAAAAGATGCAGTTGTTAGGAACACATGCCTGCTCCAAAATGCCTGTGTGAGGCTCAGCCCAGTGTTGCCTCAACCCCAGCCTATACAAGTCCCCTTGAAGGGTTGTCCCCCTAGGGTAGCCCATGAGGCAGAGTGCCAAGTAGCATTCCTTCCCAACCCCAAACTGTCTACCCTTTCCCGCTGACTCTATGATCCCACCACCAGGGATTACTAAACATTTGCTCACACATGGTCCCAGGAGATGGCATATAATGAGTTATATGCCCTGAAAATTACTGCTTTCTGGAACCTTCCAGTCTAAGAAATTGTAAGAATCCTATTCTGTGGCATGATTTGGTGGTTTAGGGAGGTAGGGGAGCACAGTTCTGCCACCTCAGCCCTACCAGAGACCTGCAGAGGTGAGCTATGGCTCTCAGATCAAGCCAGGAGGAAAGCAGGACTATCTGTTGCATGCAAGGACCCTTACTCATCCCAGCAACATGGAGAGAACTGAGCCTGCATTCTTGGGAATATTGTCTTTGAATTAAGTGTGGGCCACAGGATTAAGTCAGGGCTGGATTTGTATCCCAGCTCAGCTATTTATTAACTGTGGGGGGATCATCTCTCCTTTCTGACCCTCAGTTTCTTCATCTATAAAATGGAGTTGATAACCCCCTCAGAACCCTCAGAGCCCTGCAGCACTATAGTCATCAGCCAGAATGTAATTTAGGGCATGAGAAAACAAAGAATATAGATTATACACTTTTTCATGCTTTTAAAAAATCATTCATCAAAATCCAGCACCTATTTTTTATTTTAAAAAAACTCTCAGAAAAGTGGGGATAGAGGGATTATACCTCAATATAACAAAGACCATATATGACAAACCTACAGTCAACATCAAACCATACTACAAAGCCACTGTAATCAAAACAGCCTGGTAATGGCATGAGAACCGGCATATAGATCAATGGAACAGAACAGAAACCCCAGAAATCGACCCACACCATTACAATCAATTAATATTTGACAAAGGAGGCAAGAGCATACAATGGAGTAAAGACAGTCTCTTCAATAAATGATGTTGGGGAAATTAGACAGATACATGCAAAAAAAATGAAACTAGACCACCAACTTACACCATTCACAAGAATAAACTGTCTTTACTCCATTGTATGCTCTTACCTCCTTTGTCAAATATTAATTGACTGTAATGGTGTGGGTCGATTTCTGGGGGTTTTGTTCTGTTCCATTGATCTATATGCCGAATAAACTCAAATGGATAAAAGATTTAAATGTAAGTTACAAAACAATAGAAATCCTAGAAGAAAACACAGGCAGCAAAATCTCAGACATCTCACATAGCAGAATTTTCACCAACACATTTCCTAGGGAAGAGAAACAAAGGAAAAGATAAACTAATGGGACTACATCAAACTAAAAAGCTTCTGCACAGCAAAAGAAACCACCATCAAAATAAAAAGGGAACTCCCTGTATGGGAGAACATATTTGCCAATGATAAGGGGTTAATTTCCAAAATATACAAAGAGCTCATACAATTCAACAAAAGGAACACAAATAATCCAATTAAATGGACAAAGAATCTGAATAGATACTTCTCCAAAGAGGACATACAAATGGCCAACAGATATATAAAAAAAATGCCCAACATCACTAATCATCAGAAAGATGCAAATTAAAACTACAATGAGGTATCACCTCACACCTGGCAGAGTGGCTACCATCAATAAATCAACAAACAACAAGTGTTGGCAAGGCTGTGGGGAAAAGGGAACTCTGGTATATTGCTGGTGGTGCAGATTGGTGCAGCCCCTAAGGAATTAACTCAAAAAATTAAAAATGGAACTGCCATTTGACCCAGCAATCCCATTTCAAGGAATATATCCTAATAATCCTGAAACACTAATCAGAAAGAATATATGCACCCCTATGTTCATAGCAGTGTTATTTGCAATAGCCAAGATCTGGCCCGGCTGGTGTGGCTCTGTGGTTGAGCATTGACCCATGCGTCAAGAGGTCACCTGTTCAATTCCCAGTCAGGGCGCATGCCCGGGTTGTGGGCCTGATCCCCACTGGGGGGCATGCAAGAGGTGGCTTATCTGTGTTCTCTCACATTGATGTTTCTATCTCTCCCTCCCTCTTCCTCTCTCTCTCTAATATCAATAAAGGAAAAAAAAAATTATAATAGCAAATATCTGGAAACATCCCAAGTGCCCATCAGTAGATGAGTGGATAAAAAAGCAGTGGTACATTTACACAATGGAATACTATGCAGCTGTAAAAAAGAAGGATCTCTTACCCTCTGTGACAGCATGGATGGACCTGGAGGATATTTTGCTCAGTGAAATAAGCCACTCAGAGAAAGACAAATGTCACATGATCTCACTTATATGTGGAATCTAATGAACAAAATAAACTGACGAACAAAATAGGTCCAGAGACATGGATGCATGGAACTGGCTGACAGATCTCAGAGGGAAGGGGCGGGGGAGAAGGGAGTAGATTAACCAAAGAATTTATATACATATATGCATAGCCCACGTACACAGACAATAGTGTGGTGAAGGCTTGGGGTGAGGCAGGGACTGAGTGGAGGAATGGGGGACATCTGTAATACTATCAACAATAAAAAATATATATTTACTAAATAAATAAATAAATGGTATAAAACAGTAAAAGAAAAAAGAGTAGAGACCCCAATGTTGCACTAAGAGCTTAGCAGGGTCTGAAGATTGCTAAAGTGGTGTCAAAGTAGCTCTGTTGTTCAAGATCAGCATTCCTTCCACTGGGTTTCATGGAGGCACCACAGGCAGCTTTCTTCAAAGTTGTTATGTCTGCCCTGCCCCCAGAGCACTGAGGCTCTTCTTGGCCGTTCAGCTGGTACACAGCATGGGGCCCACTGGGCAAGGTCCTAAGGCCGCGTCCTGCTCTTTGGCCCATCCTGTGGTACTCTAGGGCAAGCCAGAGAGAGACGCAGGACTAGCTTTTCTGACTTCTTTCTCCCTAAAGATTCATGGGAAATCTGCCTCCTGAATTCAATGAAAACTCAGAAAATTTAGGCATCAGTGAAACGGGTTAATTTAAATCATTTGAAAGACTTCCATCACCTCCCTCTATAGTCATCCCACTCCCCATCCTGTCATTGTCCCTTGCATCACATCAGGGACATGTATGCCATACCTGAGAGTTGCTTCCTAGTCACAGAATTGGCTTTTCCTTTTTTTGCTTCCCCCGTCCAACAAATGTCCCTTAACAATAAGAAACGGCATTTGAGTAGTGTTTTATATTTTATAAGAATTTTTCATATCACTCTGTCTCATCATCACAATTATCTTAAAAGGTAGCTGGACTGTATCATTAACCGCATTTTAGAGAGAAGTAAACTGAAAGCTCACAGAGGATAAGCTTGTAGGTATGACATTCAGTCCATGGCTTTAGAGTCTAATTCCTCTTACTATTCCATGAGGCTGCTTAATTGGCAAAGGTCAGAGGGGCAAGGAGAACAGAAATCCCAGGAGGGCCGTGGTGGGTATTTTAATCAGCAGAAAAATCAGGATCAAAAGTGATGAATCACAAGACTGGAAAGGCTGCTTGGGACTGATTTATTGTGTGAACCCTAAGAAAGAAAACACCTACTAAGAGGGACTCTGGTGGCTAACTGTGCTCAAAAAAAGCAGAGCTTAGCAGCAATTTCTACACAAGGGCCTCTCACGGAAACAGCACTTCAGGAAGAAGCCTGCACTGAACTGCCTGCCTGCACTGTATGTCTGCCTTCTGAGACAGCCCTTATAAAGGAATTCCTGGAATCCCATTTCAACCAATAGGACTGAAGCTTTCCCCATCCAATTGGAGCTATGCAGTTCCAACCAACCAGAGCAGGTCTATTCTGACCAATCACAACAGTGCCTTTTGGACCAATCAAACTGTGAGGATTTGGAGTCCTCATTTGCATGAGGACAGACCAATCAGGGGCAGGGACTTCTGTCCATTTAAGCCAGCTCCCCAGTGGCTCTTGAAGTGCACTTTCCCTTCCCACCAAAGATTGAGGATTGCTTTTCCTGGCTGAGCTGAAACACCAAAGATGTCCTGCCGGAGCAGAGTGTAGCAGAACAGCACAGGCCAGAGCAGACTGGCACAGAAAGGAGCAGACCAAAGCACAGCAGAGCAGACCAGTGCAGCACAAAGCAGGGTGGCAAGGAGCAGAGTAGAGCTGTCTAGCAGGAGAGGGGCCTGCCTCACAGTCCTGTGGTGCTATATCACCATTAAGCTGTTTTGTAATGAAAAAAGGTTCTTTCTTTCCCATATCCCAAATTAGGGATTCTTGTTGATGTTGAATTGTCACCAATGACCATCGGTTGACAGTTGGTAGCTTTATTTTTTTTTTATTATTATTATTTTTTTAATCCTCACCCGAGGATATTTTTCCACTTTTTGTACAGATAGAGTGGGAGGAGAGAGAGGAAGGGAGAGAGAGACAGAAACATCGATGTGAAGGGACACATCGAGTGGCTGCCACCCGCACGACCAACCAGGGCCGGGGACAAACTGCAACTGAGGTATGCGCCCTTAGCGGGAACCGAACCCGGGTCTCTCTGGACCGCAGGCCGACGCTCTAACCGCTGAGCCAAACCGGCCATGGCGACAGTTGGTAGCTTTAAATGCCAGGCTAAGGGTCTGCAAATTTATCATCTATGTTTCATAAGACTAGGGATAGATGTTAACTAAACATATTGTAGTGATCATTTTGCAATTTATACAAATGTTGGGTCATTATGTTGTACAACTGAAACGTATATGTTACATGTCAATTATATCTCAATAAAAAAAACAATAGGGTTAGAATGAGTGCTTGGAAGTGAGGTGGGGACAAAACAGTGAAGTATGTAAAGAGGTGCCTTTGCTTTGCTTTTAGGCCTCCAACAAAACAAGCAATATCAGGGTGACTCCAGTCCTCCTCCTTTGGCCATGAGTAGATTTCCACAGAAGACACATGGAGACACTTGTCCAGGTTAAATAACAAAAGCCATTTCCTTCTAAGATGCTTGCTTTTCAGCTCTCATGGAGGGGGCAGTGGGGTCAGGGAGCAGAAGGCAATGAAAGAGGGTAGGAAGATAAAGGGAGGGCCAGGAAGGGAAGTCAGGCTCCAGGCCACATCCTGACAGCCAGCCTGGCCTGGCCCAGTGCTCTCCAGAGATGCTCTGGCTAGTTTCCCACTAGGACAAATCAAACTTTAATTAATCTGTTTTCGCCTCCAGTTCATTGTTGTTGCAGGCAAAAGAGAAAGCCCTGAAAACCCTTGCGCTCAGACCTTTCGCTAATCACCCAAGTAGTAGCTAAGGCAGAACACACCGCACTGGGCAAGAAAGAGCAGGCTCCTGTGAATCAGGAAACCTGGGGGCAAGTTACTGAGCTTCTCTGAGCCTCAGTTTCCTCAAATGTTAAATGATACGTGCTGGGCTGGTGGGAGAATTTGAAGAGCTCAATCAGATGGAGGCCTAGTTCAGTGCCTGGCTCCCAGTAGGGACTCAATAAATGACAGCTTCCTCAGTTCCTTCCCACTGCATCTAGAACATCTACAGGGAATGCCCATAACACAGTGGACCATGAAGTCGTCTCACAAGCAGAAGCAAATGAACCCAGTGTAGATTTCTTTAGGCCAAATAACATTTATGAATGCATCCCATGTGATGTTTTGGGAGGATAAGGACTGAAATAGTGTGAAGTATAAGGAGAAAAGATTTGAAAAACCCCTCTTTCTGGCCCTGGTCAGTTTGGCTCAGCTGTTAGAGCATCGGCCCTCCAACCAAAGGGTCATAGGTTCGATTCCTGGACAAGGGCACGAGCCTGGGATCCAGGTTCCATCCCCAGCCCTGGTTGGGCTTGTGCAGGAGGCAAGCAATCAATATGTCTCTCTCACATCATGTTTCTCTCCCTCTCTCCCCACTCCCCCACTCTAGCTAACAGGAAAATATCCTCAGGTGAGGATTAACAAAATAAAAAATCCTCTTTCTGGAGGGTTCAGGTGGGGATGGGGAGGTAAAGTATTGAGTGGAAGAGATTCTGCTAAAGCAGAGTAATTTGAGGTTTAGTCACTACTATTTCTGCCTTGAATTTCAGCAAGAAAAGTATTAGAGGAAGCTAAGGAGGAAATAAAACCAAGTTAATGGTCCAGTTTTCTGTGCTCACAGAGGAGACTATTAGTAGATGAAATAGATTAGTAAATCTGGTCTAGGCTTTCCTTGCTCTCACCAGAGATCCAGAAACAGAAAGGCCCCTGAAAGCAAATGATGGCAATCCCTGTCAACACAGCTCTCCTGACAACTGTCTGCTTATGTCCTCTTCGTGAAGAGGCAGGTCACTCTAAGGTGGTGTGTCCCAATCTCCAGTCACCTGTGCACCACTTTTCCAATTTTTAACATATTCACTATTGACCCTGAGAAGAATATACCTGTCGAAAAGGACTCCTCATGGTTAACTGAGCTCAAATTCATAACCAGAGTCTAGCAGTCACTGTTTGCAGAGGCCTCTTATGCAGATTGCATACCAGAGAAAAGCCACAGGCTGAACTGTCAGTCTGTGCATTGTGCTCCTGTTGTCTGAGTAGACCCTTATAAGAGAACTCCTAGAATCATACTTCAACCAATAAGACTGAGAGTTTCCTTATCCAATAAGAGCTGTGGCTTTAGCCTTATTTGCATCTTCACCAACCAATCAGAACAGCTCCATTCCATCCAATTAGGACAGTGCTTGTTGGACCAATTAAACTGTGAAGATTTGGAGTCCTCATTTGCATGAGGACAGACCACTCAGGGACCAGGAGCAGGTACTCTTCTCTATAAACACCAACCTCCCCTCTGTGTCTGTGGAACACACTTTCAGTTTCCACCGAAGACCACATTTTCCCAGCTAGAGCTGCAACATATGGATGGTAGTTCAGGGCCACCTCACCCAAGTTGCTGTTCCACAGCCATGCTGTATTATGACTGACCTGTTTGCACTGAATAAAGTGTCTCTCTCCCTTCACTGCACCCCAAATTGGGGACTCCTGTTAGAGTTGAATTGGTGATGAGGACTTTCAGTTGACACCACGTACCACCTGAACTATTATTTCATTAATATTTTCTTTGAAATTTCTCACTCTTTTACTTAAAGAAATGGTATCACTCATGTAAATGGAAAACCACTACTACATGACCTAAATCAAAGAAACCATAAAACAGATGCACAGCTATTAAAATAAAAATATTCATTTATGTTCCATCTAAAAGCATGAGATGTACCCCCACTTCCAGGAGAACGTGGGCCCAGTTTGGGAAGCCAGCTCTAGACAAGATCACTGCCTTAAGGATGAAGCCTGTGCTGAGACAGCCCCAGAGGCAAAACTCCTGCCCAAACAGGAAACCAGGTTGGAGTGGGAGGGCTCTGATGAACAGCTGGTTTAGCACATGGTCTCTTTAGGTCTTGACCTGGAATCTCCTCTCAGATCATGGAAATTTAGATGGCACCCACCCCTATGGACAGGCAAGGAGCTGGGCCAGAAGGCAGACAGGTGAGGGATCTGTTGGATCCAAAACCTGCACTCAGGTAACTTATCTATTTAATATGTTGCTAATTTTATTTTATTTTTCACAATGATTTCCTCCTTCCTCTCCTGTATTATTTTATAGATGTTCTGTCGAGAATGTCAGATGTCTCAGGATCCCAAAGAGAAGGCCTGGTCCCAGGTGGGTTAACAAACAGCAGGCCCCAGGACACCTGGGGTTATATGGAGAGCGGAGTCAGTGAGAGGACTCCGAGAGGAATATGAAACTGAAGAAATGGGTCACTTCCCCACCGGGAAACCCTCCTACTATAACTCTTGCTTGCTAAGAACATGGAGGGGTTTCTTTTTTGTTCTTACTTTTGTTTTTCATGAGGATCACCATCTCTTTGCACTTACTCAGAGATCAAATAGCAAAGAAAATTTCTGGATGACATTTTTTGTGACAAATTCAGGTGTTTTGATAGTAAACCTTTCATAGGTCCATTTTTAATTCCTCATCTTACATTAATGGAGAATAGACAGGTTTCTAAGAAAGCAGAAAACTACTTTATAAACACACAAAAAATAAGCTTTTTGTATGGAGAGAGTGGTAGATTTATCTACTCTTTTTACCAGAAAATAGGTTCAAAGAAGTCTACCACCTCTTGCCTTTTCCCTTTCTCTCCATTCCCTGAGTCTGTTTCTCTACAGGATGGTTGATTGGCTGTCACAGTCCAGTGTGATTGTATGGGTCAGATGACAAAAAAAACCCAGAAAATCAAAGAAATCCTAAGGTTAAGGAATGCCAAGTTTCCATCCATGGGCAGAGTTGAGAATGGCGGCAAAACTAACTGGCTGTAGGGTGGCAGCATTCAAAGTGTGTGGAAAGTCCAGAGGAAACAATGACTTTAGTCCAGGTAATTCTAACCTATAAAACAACGGGCAATTCCGACTTCCAAAAGGGCTGGGAAAACAAGGCAAAATGCACACCCTCATAGGCAGGCCACGAATTTAACTGCCCAGTGCATGAAAAGAGGCTCAACTAGTTATTAAGGAACTGCAATTAAAAACTACAATGAGGTGCCACTAGGATGATATAATAAACAAGACAGACAATAACAAGTGTTGGTGAAGATGCAGAGAAATGGCAACCCTTGGGGTGCATTGCTGGTGGGAATGTAAAATAGTGCAGCCACTGTGGAAAATGGTATAGCACATTCCTCCAAAAAATAAATGCCCGAAAGAACTGAAAGCAGGAACTCGAACAGATATTTGCACACCCATGTTCACAGCAGCACTACTCACAATAGCCAAGAGGTGGAAGCAACTCAAATATCCATCAATGGATAAACAGAAATGTGATCTTTACATGCAATGGAATACTATTCAGCCTTAAAAAGGGAAGGAATTCTGATACATGCTATAACATGGATGAACCTTGAGGTCATTATGCTCAGTGAAACAAAGCAGGTACAAAAAGACAAATATTGTATGATTTCACTTATATAAGGTCCCTGGAACAGTCAAAGTTATAGGTTCAGAAAGCAGAAGAGAGGTTTATAGGAGTTCGGGAAAGGGAAGTGGGGCATTACTATTTAAAGAGTATGGTTTCAGTTCTGGAAGATGAAGTGTTCTGGAGATGACTGCACAACATTGGATGTATTTAAATAACATTAAAATGTACACTTACAAATGCCTCCAATGGTAAATTATATGTTATATATATTTTATCTCACACACACTTACCTGCCCAATACTAAAGGCAAATGAAGAGAAAGGACATGGAGTGATCACGGCCCCCTAAGGCTCTCACCTCTGCTCATAACCCAGAGAGACATCTTGGGGTGGGGGGATGTACCCCTCTAGGTGCTCATTGCAAAAGAGTGTGAAGAAAGGAAGAAAGCGAGGGGTCCCTCTGAGTGTCTCCCGGAGGCGGGCAGTATCGCACTAGTCAGGGAAGGCGGTAAGGAAAGGAGAAACAAGGCGACAGTGAGCCAGGAGGACTCTGTCCGGGGAGGGGCAGTGGGGCGGTACTGTGGGTGCTGCTGGCAGACAAGTACTTGTTCTCCCCAGTGAGAAATTCTGAGGCTTCCAGCAGCCCCTTCTCAACGCAAGCAAACCTCAACAAGGAAAGAAACCATCCAACCCCATAAGTGATCTTGTGAGTAGCTATTTAAGTGCAGGTTCTACACTGAAGCCTGGTGGTATCAAGGAGGAACCAGAGCCCTGGCTGGGTGGCCCAGTTGGCTGAGTGTCATCCTGTACACCACAAGGTTGCGGGTTCGATTTCTGATCAGGGCACATTCCCAGGTTGCAGGTTTTATCCCTGGTCGGGGTGTGTAAGGAAGGCAACCGACCGATGTTTCTCCCTCACATTGATGTTTCTCTCTCTCTCTCCCTTCCTCTCTCTCTAAAATCAATAAAAGAATCCCTGGGTGAGGATTTTTTAAAAAGAAGAAAGAATCAGAGATGAAACATACTTTCAGAGAACTCACAGACTTGTAAGGAAAACAGCCAACTATACCACTGACTCTAAGCCAGGGGAGAAGGCACCAGAGACTGTCAAATAAATCTGAGTAAGCACTGTGGAATACACCGGAGGGAGAAATGCTGTCTGGCTGGAAGAGGCTGAGCGGACTTCGGAGAGGAGGGGGCCTTTAAGTTGGGCATTGAGAGATGGGCAGAGAGGGCTCTGTGCTTTTTTTCTGTTTTTTTTTTCTTCTTCAGAAATAAGCTCCTCTTCTTATGCTCATAATTTACAATATCCCGGACTAACTTCCTCAACCTATTTATTTTTTGTTGTTGTTGTTCAGATAGAGTGGGAGGGAAAGAGAGGAAGAGAGAGAGAGAGAAACATCGATGTGAAAATGACACATCGAGTGGTTGCCACCCATACGACCCAACCAGGACTGGGGACAAACTGCAACCGAGGTACATGCCCTTAGTGGGAACCGAACCCGGGTCTCTCTGGACCGCAGGCCGACGCTCCAACCGCTGAGCCAAACCGGCCAGGGCCTCAACCTATTTCTTACAGCAGAGCTTTATGTCTAAAATCTCAGTGACAACAAATTAGTTTACATACCTTGCCAGTGCGGGTAAGACTTGGACATGTGACCACTGAAACACCAATTACTATATCAAATATTGATCAGGCAAATATATTTGGACACACAGTTGAAATTGTCAGCCTGCAGATGAAATTTGACACCACACCTGTGTCAGTGATATGCCAAATACATGGATACCAACTGAAAACATGTCATCGACTGTCCTTTTGTGTCGTGATGCCATGTGCACCAGTATTTGGAAATGCATATATTCCGTCTGGGGGCTAAATACATAGCACTGAAATGTTGAGCATTATAAAAGATTAATTGTTGAAGTCCGAATACCAAGCTCAGGAATTTGGACTCAACTCAAATGCCACCATCAAAATGAGAATTACCCCCTCTCCTCGCCATAGCTGCTCAGTGTCGGGACACACAAGAAATCAGTAGGGTGTGGCTGGTACCCACTCCACAGAAATGGCTGCTTGGTCTGTGTGGAGATGATAAACAGAGTTGTGTAAGCCAGGCCACAGGGATGGGGAGCGCTCACAAGCCACAGGAAAGGCCCACTATGTCACAGGTGGGAGCAGAGCTGTGGCAAACACACACTCAGCCAGGACCTTAGAAGACTGTGAAGCATGAGCCACTGCTAGACATTTCCACCGGCAGGAACCCCTGAGGCATAAGAGCACAAGCGCTCTGTCTGTAGCAGAGGCCTCCCTGCTGAGTCAAACCCCAGCTGGAACGGGGCAGAAAGTCCAGCTCTCCTCCAGCTTGTAAACCCCTCCATCCTCAGGCTCACTAACTCCTCTGCCGCCCCCCCCCCCCAGTCCCACTGCACCAGCAGGTAAAATACCATGGCAGTCTACTGTGAACAGGGAGCTGGGAGTGCTGAGTACTGTTGGCTGGGTTGGGTTGGGCTGGGCACTGGGACTGGCTGCTGCTGCAACTCCTTAGCCTCACCTTCGTGCCTGCCCCAACAGGCTTCCTCTTCCTCTGGAAGCTGTCCTTTGCCCCTTGCCTGGGCCAGCTGGGCAGCCGACAGGCACCTGGCATATGCCCTGGGTTAAACAAACCAGTGGCTGCACCTCCTGGCCGAAGAAAGGATTCCAGGTGGAAAAAAAAATACGCTGATGGATCCCGCAGAAGTCTGGAGAAATCCAAGAAATGGATAATCCAGACTCACCACTTGGAATGCAAAAGCGCATGCTCAGGTGGCCATACTCTGCCCCTGTGGACTGGCCTGGGCCTCCCCATCGCCTGGGGCCTCCTGTTGCTGGCCTGCAGGCAGTGGTGTGATCTGGAGAGGCCAGAGGTCACATAGCAGGCCCTGGAGAAGTGTGCTGTCCTATCCCCACCCCCAGGCCTGCCATGTGGCATCCTGGGGAAAGATCCAGCCCAACCCCCACTCCAACTCCCCGGGTGTGGGAGGGGGTGGGGGGATCTTGAGTTTCTCCTGAGCCTGTGTGTTCAGGCTGTGGGATCTTGGCCTTCCCATCACAGAGCTGTGACTCTTGCTGCACTAAAGCTGCGGGGGCAGCAGAGGGGGTAGAGAGTAAGCCATGTCAGAAGGCGAGTTGGGGATTTGATGCAGAGTGTGACAGTGACTGACTGAGAAGATTGCAAGGAGCAGCCACCTTTGGGTTGGGACAGGGGAGCTCAGTGACTGCCTAATGTAGTAGCCTGGAGTTTTTCAGCCCCATCTGTGAGCCAGGCGATTCTAGGACAAAGCAACTCACCCCTCCACCCCAACACCTCTGGCCAGGACAGCTCAGAGGTGTTAACATGCTGGGTGGCCCTCAGCCTGTGCAGATTCCCATCCTGGCCTAGATCTCCAACCCGTCTGTGTCCTTCCCACCCTTCGCCACCTAACACACACCTATTCATCCTTTCTAACTCTTCTCAGAACCCCTCTTCAATCCCAGCCCACGGTCCTCTCCCTCAGCTCCTGGGACTACCTGTATCCCAGGGGACTCTGACAGAGCAGTGCTAACATGTTATTTGATCAAGTAAAGGCATTAAAAGTAACTGTCATTTACTATAACCGACATTTCATAAACAAGAGAACATTTTAACATCAAAAAGTTGGAATGACAATTTCATAATTTTAGAAACTGAATACATTTGGCTTTTATGAAAAACCATGTCATCGCCCTGGCAGGGTCCCGATGCCCCAGGGTTGCAGGTTCGATCCCCAGTCAGGGCACATACAAGAGTCAATCAATGAATGCATCAATAAGTAGAACAACAAATCAATATCTCTCTCTCCCCCATTCCCCCTTCTCTCTAAAATCAATTAATTAACAAATAAAACTAAAGCATCATTTTTCTCATTTGGGAACTACAGGCTACCTGTACATGCTCACAACACCCCGCCATAGGGGTATCATTATTTCCATTTTACACATGAGGAAACTGAGGCTCAGAGAAAATAAAAGTGCTTGCCCAAAGCCACACAGGTGGTGAAGACCCCAAAACCTTGTTCTCCTGGGCCATGCTGCTTCAACACGATGGTGTCCGCAATTCAATTTGAGAAGTGTTTACTGAATTCAGACCCCATGTTCTGTTAGATGCAAAGTTAAAGAGAGCTTGTCTCGCAGACCAGCAGGAACACTACAGATAACTTAAATAACACCCCCCAGGGCTGTTGTGACAAGGAATGACACAACTCATGAAGGTTCCTAGAACGAGGCCAGGCATCCAGTAGGCATTCAATAAAAGTTTCTTAACTTCATTCCTTTCCTTCTTCAAAGCATCAGTAAGTGATACGGAAAACAGCCCTGCTGCCCACCAGCACCCATGCCTCCCAGCCTCAATATAGTCTGCTTTAGAGCACACGGAAGTGATAGGGCCTTCTCCAATTGTGTCCCTTAACATCTGATGTGGTTCATCCCAGTTCATTTGGTCCATTACTGGGAGTTAAGGGTAAGTGCATCTGAGAGACCAGGTTAGGAAGGGAGGAGACCGGAGTCAAAGACCAGCTTGAGTAAGGAGAGGGAAAGGTCTGGTGAGCAAGCAGAGGAGCAGGAATTCTTTACTCCTGGTGTGTGAGAAGACTCAGCATGGGGCAGAAGAGAGAAAATGGAGGACCCATTGTTCGATTTTGCCAGAATGGAAGGGAGGGATTGGCAGGAGCAGGAAACTAGGGAAGTGAAGGAGGTTGGGTGCCCAGGTGAAGGATCTGAGGCAGAAGATGGAGGTTTGCTGAGCCCTTGAGTCTCCTGTCAAGACCAGCTACCACATGGGAAAATCCTTGGCAACCTCTCCACTGACAATGCAAATAGAAAAGAAAGGTTGATAGTGAGTCAGGCTCTGTGCTGGGCTCTTTACCACATGTGCAGTTTCCATGGGTCTCACAACTCTGGAGCAGGAAGTCACATTAGCCCCATTTTACATATGAAGAAACTGAGGCTCTGAAAGACCAGGAGGCTCGCCCAAGGTCACACAGGTAGCAAGTGATAGAATGGGAGTGAGTGCTTTAAAATCCACACTTTTCTACATAATCTCTCTGTTCCAATCAAATTATTTTACTCATCAAGTGACCCAGTTAGCAGAAAAGCTGTAAGTGACTTTTGAGAAAGACTTAAGAAACAGTAAGTTGTGAGATTATGTGAGTAGTCCAGATATAAAACAATATGGCCTCCAACCAAGGCAGTGGTAACAGAGCTGGAAAGGATGAGACATGTGAATGTGGAGCCAGATGACTGCTCCTTTTCAGTCTCCTTTGCATGCTCATCTTTTCCTAACTCTTGGCATTCACCAAGGTTTGTCCTAGGCCTTGTGCTCTGTACAGCCTCCCTAGAAAATCCAGCCACAACTACAGCTGAGCATCCCCAAATGTGATCTTCAGCCACTGGTGTTCTGGTAAATCGGCTGGGACAGGGGTGGGGAGGGGACACTACTTTGTAGCATTTGCCAACTTCCTTCCTTGCTATAAACACTTTTATCATAACCAATTTGAAGTAACCAATGGTTTGATAACCAGCTTGCAAAATTCCTCAATATTTAAACAATAGGCTTTCAGGGGCCAATGAGAGCCAGCTCCAGACCGCTGAATCCACTCACCCTTCTCCTCTAAAACCTGGGTCCATTTATCTAAATAGTTGGCTGCATATTTGACCCCTACTCTCGGATGTTTCAATGGTACCTCAAAATTCACATGCCCTAAACTGAATGCATGATCTTTCCCCACAAAACTCAGTCCTCTTCTGGGTTCTTCAGAATATAACCACCATCTCTCTACCTAGATATACAAGGCAGAAAACCTTAGGAGTCTTTCTTGAAGGCTCATTCTCTGTTCTCTCCTTACACTCAATCTGTCACCAAATTCTATTGATTTTCCTTCCTCAATAGCCCTTGAATCCATCCACAGCCCCAAGATACCACCCAAGTCCAAGCCACCATCCCAGAGCTCTACCCTGGACTACGGCAATGGCCCCCTGACTGGTATCCTGGCTTTCATCCTTGCCTCTTTCAAACCAATCTCCACACTGAAGCCAGAGTGACCAGAGAGATCAGCTCAAAGTGCAGATGTGCAGTGCCATCCCCTTCTTGAAAATGTTCAAGAGCAAAAGTGAAAGGGGCCTATAGGCCTTGCCTATGTGAAGGCATCAGTCCACCTCACACATGCTGCTCTCTCCAGACACATTGGCATTCTTTGGTCCCTTGAATACACCACGTTCCCGCCCACCATAGGGTCTTTGCACCTACCATTTCTTCTGGAATGCTGTTCCTTCTTTTCTTTGCCTAATTAACTCCTAATCATCCTTCATATTTCATCTCAACTATCACTTCCTCAGAGAGGCTTTCTCTGACCTCCCTGACTAGGTCAAACACCCATTGTAGGCTCCCTTAGCATGTACACATTTGTCTGTGTGGTTATTTGGCTAATATCTGCCTCCTCCACTGGACTGTGAACTCCATCACGGCAGAGACTGGGTCTGGTCTTGAGGATCATTCCAGCTCTAGTTCTTAGCACATATTATATACCCTCGATAATTACGTATTGAATGCACGAGTAAATGAGCAAGTGAATGAGTGACTCCATAGAAGAAGCAGCATAGAATTCTGGAGTGAGACTACCTTAGTTTGAATCCCAGCTCTGCCACTTACTAGCTGTGTGTCCTTGGTCAGGATACTTATCTCTCTGTGCTTTAGTTTCCACCTCTGGAAAAATAAGATAATAAAAGCAGTTGCTATGAGAATTAAATAAGTAAATATTTGCAAAGTACTTAAACAGTGCTGGACACATGTACAAGGTGTTCACTTAAATAAACAAACACACAAAAAAACAAACATATTTTCCTTTCCCACTGGCTCAGTGGCAAGCAAGAAGCACATTTGTTGGTGACGGAAGGAGACTTGACTTGGGGTGGTGAACACACAATACAATATAGAGATGATGGATTGTAGAATTGTGCACTTGAAATCTGTATGGCATTCGTTAACTCGATGGGTTAATGAGTGTCACCCCAAGAAACTCAATGAAAAGGGAACAGAATAGAAACACACTTGTTTTCTAGTGGTTCCAGTGCTCCAGATCTTAAGTCTAGCTGCAGGAAGCCCTCAGCTTCAGCCTCCTTTTTCAGAGAAGAAAAGCTAAGATCTTTGGAGCCTAACTGACTTGACTACTCCTCCCTTTCTCTCCCTACCTCGAATCCATTAGAAGTGCTGTCAGTTCTACCTGAAACAGAAAACCCAAATCTGTCTTCCTTGGTACTACCACCCTGAGCTAAGTCCCCACTGTGATATCTTCATTTCCACCTTTGTTCCTTATAGCCCATTGTCCACAGAGTGGCCAAATTGAGCCAAAGAGACTGCCAATCCGATCTCGTCAGTCCTTTGCTCAAAGCTCTCCTGTGAATGCTCATTACATCTAGAGTGCAATCCAAACTCCTGCTCATGGCTCCCAGGGCATTTCACCACAGAGCCCCTGCTTAACTCCTCCGTCTCTTCACTCAGCTTACTCCAGCCATACTCAAGCATGCTGAGGCTTTTCTCTTGATTCTAGCCATCTATTTGGATCACTTTTTTCCTACCATGGCCTTCATTGGGCTGACTCCTGCTCCTCCTCCAGATCCAGCCCAGACATCACATCATCTGGAAAGCTTTTGTTGACTCCCCACCTCTTGCCCCTGGCTAGGATGGGTGCCCCTCCTCCATGCTCCCAAGATATCAGTTTCTTCCCATCTCAGCCTGGGTCACCCTGTACTGTCCTTGCCTGTTTACTTGTGTGTAACACCCCTCCCCCAAAGGCTACTCTTGTTCACCGCTGGAGGTCCAGAACCCAGCACGGGTTTGCCAAAGATTAGGTGGTTCAATAAATGTTTGTTGAGTGAATCTTGACTTTACCATTCCCTAGGTAAATTACCTTGCATACGGTCTCTCTCAGTCTGCTTCCCCAACTGTAAAGCAGGAGGATGATACTTTGCTAATCTGTGGTGAGCATTAAATGAGATAACGTGCATAAAGTACACAACACAGAGTAAGCATTCAATAAACAGGAGCTATTGTTGGGTAGCAACTGGTCAGGAAAAGACAGAAAAACAAGTCTCTCCTCCCTGCTATCCCATATACACACCCATCCTGCTTCCCTCCTGTCTTTGGTCTCTTGAATAAAGCTGGAAAACCTGACCCAGCAAAAATAATCCCCTTCAGTAAACTCTGGGAGAGAACTATCTTCTGTATCAACAACACACCCTTGGCTCAGCCTCCAGTGGACCAGCCCCAGGTTGGAGGTCTGGCTTTTCTTTTCACCCCAGATATTTACAGTGTAAACTTTGGATGATAGGGAGGAGTACACAGCCTGTGCCAAAAAATCTCAGGAAGGAACTCACACTGGGTCTCCACACAGTAACGCACACTGTTCTGGAATGGGAGTGGAGTCTTCCATCCAAATGCTTTGTCGGCAGTGAGAGAGAAAAAAGGGATTATTTCTGCAGTGAGGTGGACACACAGAGCCCAAGTATCTTTCTCCAAACTCTCATTGTAGTCTGCTCTGTCTGGCAGAGAAAAGGCCCAAGTTCTAGTTCAATCTCCATCTTAACCTTTCTGTCTTCATAGTGAAAGGCTTCCAACACCCCACCTCCCACTTCTAAACTTCAGCTGAACTGGAATCTCCAGTTGATGACCCCCAACTGCCTCAGAGTTGGCATTCAATTTCAATAAATATGTATTGGTTGCCTAGTGCCACTTTCACTTAAAATTTGAAAGTTATCTTCTGATATATATCATATATACATATATATTTACAAGTGAATATGTACCTACTGTTTTACTCTATCTTTTCCACTTAACATTATTCCATACAAATATTTCCTTGAACCAGTGGAGTTCATGAATTTTTCAAATTTGGTGACCATATTATAGCCAAACATATTAAAACTTGCAGTCTGCTTAGTCAAATCCTTATAATTGATCATTTAGGTTGTTTCTATTTGTTGCTATAATAAATAGCAAATAATAAATAGCACTTTGTACAGTTTGCTTTGGGAAATGTCCTCTTCTGGATTTTTTTCTCTGGGTACAAATTCAATTTTAGAAGAAGAGAGGGAGAGAGGAAGAGGGAGGGAGAGAGCGAGAGAGAAGGAGAGAAAAGAGAGAATGAGAGCTCTCAACACAGACTAGTAAATAAATAAAAGTAGATGAGTAGAATAGGTCTCATTTTTTCTTTAAAAAAAATTCAGCATGGTTCTAAGCAATAATATCCTTAAAACTACCAATTTTTATGTATTAATTATATTTTTCTAAAACACAAGATATCTAGTAACCCAATCTCTGATCAATGGGCCTCTGGATCCACTTCCTTCTCCTATGTTAGCAATTTGTATTCTTTTCTGGGAAAACAATTTTAGAGGAATGCAAATTAAAACCACAATGAGATATCACCTCATACCTGTCAGAATGGCTATTATCAATAAATTAACAAACAAGTGTTGGTGAGGATGTGTAGAAAAGGGAACCCCTGTGCACTGTTGGTGGGAATATAGGTTGGTGCAGCCACTGTGAAAAGCAGTATGGAGTTACCTCAAAAGATTAAAAATGGAACTGCCTTATCACCCAGCAATTCCACTTCTGGGAATTTATCCAAAGAAACCCAAAACACTAATTCAAAAGAATATATGGCCCTGGTTGGTTTGGCTCAGTGGTTGGAGCGTTGGCCTGTGGTCTGTAGAGACCCGGGTTCGGTTCCTGCTAAGGGCACGTACCTTGGTTGCAGTTTGTCCCTGGCCCTGATTGGGTCATGTGGGTGGAGACCATTCGATGTGTCCCTTTCGCATCGATGTTTCTCTCTCTCTCTCTCCCTCCCACTCTATCTGAGCAAAATATCAAAAAATGTCCTCGGGTGAGGATAAAAACAAAAACAAAAACAAACAAAAGAATATATGTACCTCTATGTTCATAGCAGCACTATTTACAATAGTTAAGATCTGGAAACAGCCCAAGTGTCCATCAGTAGATGAATAGACAAAAAGCTGTGCTACATGTACACAATGGAGTACTACTGGGCCATAACAAAGAAGGATCTCGCACCCTTTGAGACAGCATGGAGGGACCTGGAAGTGAAATAAGCCAGTCAGAGAAAGACAAATACCAAATGATTTCACTTACCTGTAGAATCTAAAGAGCAAAATAAATAAATAAATAAAACAAACAGGCTTATAGTTGCAGAAAACAGACTGATGGTCACCAGAGGGGGAGGGGGTTGGGGGACTGGGTAAAAAAAGTAAAGAGATTAAGAAGTACAAATTGGTAATAACAGAATAGTCACATAGGTGTTAAGTACAGCACAGAGAATATAGTCAACAATATTGTAATAACTATGTATGGTGCCAGGTAGGTACTTGAACTATCAGGGGGACCACTTTATAAAGTATATGATTGTCGCCCTGGCCGGTTTGGCTCAGCGGTTAGAGCGTCGGCCTGTGGTCCAGAGAGACCCGGGTTTGGTTCCCGCTAAGGGCATGTACCTCGGTTGTCCCCGACCCTGGTTGGTCGTGCAGGTGGCAGCCACTCGATGTGTCCTTTTCATGTCGATGTTTCTCTCTCTCCCTCCTACTCTAACTTTAATCCTCGGGTGAGGATTAAAAAATAAATAAAATAAAAAAATAAAGTATATGATTGTCTAACCACTATGCTGTACACCTGAAACAAATACAAAATACTAATGAATGTTAACTGTAATTTAAAAATTAAAATTTTTAAAAAGAGAGAAATAATTTACCTCTTTGGATCAAGCTCTAGGGGATAGAGAGATGGAGAGGAAATGTCCTGACTGTTATGGTGCCTGGGGAGGTGTTGCTCACACACCAGGCATCTTGGACTTCATGAACCAGGTGAACAGATCCCTCCATAGCAATCTGATCACAGTGGGGCCTCAGATCCCCTCACTAGAGCTCTAAGGAAAGTTTCCTAAAACTCGAGATTACCAACAAATTCAGAAAGAGGCTAAGTTGCTGCCTTCCTCCTCCCTTTCCTCCCATCCCATCACCCTACTCCCCTACTCCCCTTCCAAATCTGAGCTGGACGTTAGCATAAGGGGAGCGTGACTCATAGAAACCAAGGACTGAGCCAGGGAGATCAAACTGCCAGGATTCCTCTCCAACTGACAATAAGCAGACCCGGCAGCTTTGTTCTCAGCCCGTGGCAGACTCAGTAGTCCAAAGGCTTTGGGCGGCTCTGGCCAGTTTAGCTCAGCAGTTAGAGCATCGGCCCAAGAACCAATGAGTCTGGGGTTCGATTCTGGTCAAAGGCACGCACCTCGGTTGCGATTTGTCCCCGGCCCTGGTTGGGGTCGTTGAAGAGGCAGCCACTCGATGTGTCCCTTTCACGTCGATGTTTCTCTCTCTCTCCCTCCCTCCCACTCTATGTGAACAAAAATGGAAGAATGTCCTCGGGTGAGGATAAAAAAACAGAAACAAAAACAAAAAAGGCTTTGGGCCTTTAGAGCCCACAGGGTGACAGACACCAGAAAATGGCAAAGAGCTCGTGTGCAGGAAAGAAGATTGTGTTCATTGCATCGTGGTGGAATGCAAACCCTGCCTCCCCTAGTGTCTTGTCCAAAGTCAATTAGACCCTAAGTGCCTGCCTTCATAGTAAAATAATCACAACATTAATAGTAGTAAGTACTGTTTACACGGAAATAACTGTGTGCCAGGTACTGTGCTAAGTCTTATGTATTATTTCATTTTCACAAAGACCAAAAGGCAAGCTCTTTCATTGAACCTATACAAAAATGAGAAAACTGTGATCAGAGAGGTGAAATAAATTGCCCAAGGTCACATAGCAAGTGGGATATCCTGGATTCAAGCCTAGGTGCCTGGATCCAGAGCCCAAATTCTTAACCATTCTGTGTGTCTTACCCGCTACACCTTCTAAAGAATGTTGACATTAACTGACTGGAGCAAACATAAATCCCTGACTCAGGGCAGAAAATCCGTAGGTTTGCCAGCAGCCTAGGGAGTGGCCTGAGCTATCTGCCAAACATAGAAGATAATGACTAGTGAAATCACTCAGTCTCCCCTGTGGAATCTCAATCTCGACATGGAGAGGGTCCTCAATCAGTGCTGGGGGCAGAATCAGGCACGCGTGCGCGCACACACACACATGCACACATACACGTGAGGCAGAAGCCATGAGGCAGTATAAGAGCCTTGAGTGAAGCAGAAGCTATGAAGTGGAGTGGGGAATAGAAGGAAATTGCTGGTGACAGCACAAACCAGAGTTTCTGAATCGAAGACCAGAATAATTACAAGTCAATCATTTAACTACTCAGTTGCCAATATCCTCACTTTTCTAACACTGTTGTCCACCCATTATATCCATCTTGCAAATCCCCAAGCCTTCAATCAGTCCAACTGTCTACTCTTTCTTCTCTTACCCTAGAATCGCTAAGCACTGCTTGGGGAGAACACCCAACCTTGCAGATGGAAAGGATTATTCATTAATGGTCTCAACTTCCACTGGGCTTCACTGTGACTAGGCAACCCTTCTTGGTCTCTTTCTTCTATTCTCTCCAGAGGCTCTCTGAGCAACCTTGGTCTCCACTATCATCCACAAACTTCTAATCATGCCACATCCCCCTCAGCCAATTTCACAGAAAAAGAAAAGCCACCAGGCAGTAACATTCCATAAGGAAATCTACAAGCTCACTCACCATATCCATACCTTCCCTCTTCCCTGATGTGACTCCTCCTGCCTGAGACTGACTTCCTTTGCATTCTATCTCCTCCTGCCATCTCAGGGACCTCAAGCCTCAATTATTCCTTCTCTCATCTGTATCTTCCACCTCTCCCTCTCTACTGCCAGCCTCTCCCCCATCAGCATCGAAGGATGCCCTCCCTTCCCCCATAACCCTCTCATCTGCTCTCACTTCCCTTTCACAGATAAACTTCTGAAAAGAGCTGTCTACACTTGCTATCTCCATTTCCTCACTCCCACTCTTCAACCCAATGCAGTGTGATATCCAGTCCTACCACTCCATTGAAACTATTGTCACCAACAATCTCCTGGTAGCTAAATCCCAGTAGTTTCTCAGATCTTCTCTTACATCAGCCTCTCTTCTTGGCTTCTGTGATGCTGTGCCCTCCCCTGATTTTTTTCCTATCTCTCTGGCTGCTGCTCAACCTCCTCATTAGGCTCTTTTACCTCTGTCCATCCCACACATGTTAAGGGTTCTCAGGGCTTGCTCCTAGGCCTTCCTTTCTTCTCTAGGAATTCTTCCTACACAATGTCTGAGGTTTACAGATTGTATAATCATCAGCTTACAATCTATAAGCTGATGACTGTCAAATATACATTTCTAGCCCAAATATCTCCTAAGCCACAGAGTCATATAGCCAATTTCCACTTAGGTGTTACACAGACAACCGATGCCTTTTTCTCTTCCTTCTTGCTTACAATAATAGCTAACGTTTATTGAACATTTCTCCAGACATGGTTCAGAGCATGTAATGTATTGTTTATTTAATTATTATAAGGAAGGTAACATTAACAACCACATTTTACAGGTAAGGGAACTGAATGAAGTACATAGAGTTTAAGGAACTTGTCCAAGGTCACACAGCTAATCAATGGAAGACCTGGGATTCAAAGCCAGGCAGGCTGGCTTCCGAGCCACTGCTTTTAGCCATCATACCATACTCCAATCACTGCTATCCACTTGTCCAGGCCAGAAACCTAGGCATCATTGTTGACTCCTGACTTTCCTTTACTGTCCACATCTGTGTATTCAGATTATCAGTGTAAATGTGCCTCAGATCCATCCAATTCTCTTCAGCCCCATCACAACTATCTTAACCAGGTCACTAGTACTCGCAGACTCCCAGCCTCTAATGTCATTCCTTCCCAACCCATCTTCCATGCTGTTTCTACAGTGATGTTTCTGAAAGGCAAGTTTAATCCAAAAGGCAAACCATTCCATAGTTCCCCGCTGCCCTCAGGATAATGTCCAAGTCCCTCCACATGCCATTCATTCTCCTTTGTGATCTAGTCTCTGCCTGCCTCTCTAGGCTCAGATCTTCCCGCTTCCCTCTACCTCCCAACTTTCAGCAACTTTCTTTCTTCCCACCTGCCTTCACCTGGCTAACACTCATCCTTCAGTTCTCTGTTTAGATGAGGGACTGACTACCCCGTAAGGAAGCCTACCTTGACTCCCCACGTCTAGCTCAGGTGCCATCCCTTTATTACCTGGTACTTATCTTTGTCAGAGCCCTTCTCATACCCTATATTCTTTGCTTAACCATTTTCTTCCCCTACTAGACTTTAAGTTCTGTGAGGCCAGGGACACTGTCTGTCCTGCTCACTTCTGTGCCCCACCTAAGCCTGGTACAGTTTGGTAAATGCTATGCATGTATAAACCATGCCCAAGCCCTCTCTCTTTCTTCATTTTTCTCCAGGCCACACTCAGTGGTCTGCAGAAGCAGCCTCAGGAAACCAAGACCGGCCTGCAACAGGTCCTGTTCTCAGAGGCCAAGGACGTGTTTCCTGGGCTATCAGGCCAATCTTTCCTTTTCAAAAGCAGGGCCAAAAGCCAGTACCTCCCCTTTACTCTTTTTCCTGAACTTGCTTTGCATTATGAATTTCAGTTATCCCTTGGCATTTAGAACTAGTATCTAGCTACGTCTTAATTACTGGTTCTTTCTTTTTCTTTTTTTTTTTTTTATCCTCATCCGAGGACATTTTTGCATTTTTCTTCAGATAGAGTGGGAGGGATAGAGGGAGGAAGAGAGAGAGAAACATCGACGTGAAAGGGACACATTGAGTGGCTGCCACCCACACAACCCCAACCGGGCCTGGGGACAAATTTCAACTGATGTACATGCCCTTAGTGGGAACCGAACCTGACACTCTCTGGTCCGCGGGTGGGCACTCCAACCGCTGAGCCAGACCGGTCAGGGCAGTTACTGGCTCTTTTAATACCCTCGTGAGATCGATGGGAATGCAATGGAAATAACAATGATGACTCACCCAGCCCATCTCTTCTCCCCTCACCACTCTGCACGAAATCCAATTCCACGATTGTCAACTCAAGTGCCACTCCAAAGGAGGTAACAGCGGCTCCCTGATTATCTGAGAAATAATTATGCATGGGAGGAAAAGAACCTAAAGTGAGACCTCGTTGTGAGATGCCAGTCAGAATCTATGGTCAACTGCCCTATTGGGCTTTGAGGCTGTGAAACAGACAGATGGAAACGGGTACAACAGAATGGGAACTTCCAAGGAGAAAGGGCTTCTGGTTGGGAAATGGGTGCAGAATGGGACAAGCTTTCTTAACAGTATAATCTAATGTGAAACAGGAAAGGGTGAAACTCAGGTGGGCTTCTTCAACTCTGGCCATGTAACCCCCTTCTTCCAGAAATTTCTCACAAAGAGGCACTTCATGTCTACTTATTCCATCACAGTAGGTAAGATGGTCGCTAGCATTGTTCTCCCAATATCCCCAGCTCTGCGCCTTCTGGATACACGGTGCGTGGGTGGGATCATGTGATGAGTTCTTCAATGGCGGAGAAGTAAAATATGTCACTCCCAGGTTGCAACATTTCAGTGCCAGTGGCAGGCCCTACAGACCTTTATTTCCCTTTGCCATGGTAACCAGCAAAGTTTGAAATGGTGGCTTCTCTAACCACCTGGGTTCTGAGGTAAGGAGTCCAGGAGTAGAGCCCCTAGCTATCTCAACAGATATGTACTAAGAGCAAGGAATAAACCTTTATTGTTCAGAGCCACTAAGATCCTGGGTTGTCTGTTACCACAGCACAATCTAGTTCATCCTGACTGATACATAAACTAAATCTTCTCTTTGGGGTTTGTCACTATCAGGGAAGGGAAACCACAACCACAGCACTGAAGAGAAAGACAATTATTTATCAAAATGACCACAAAAAATACTTAGCACATTGGTAAATAGAAGTTCTCAGCAATGTTCTAGATCATGTTTTGAGTGCTGTGTTCATGCATGTCTGTTATATTATTAAACCAAGTAAATAAATAAATTGGTAAATGAGGGTTAACTACTTTACCACAAGTTTGATGATCTTGGGATGCAACCAGCAATTCCAAAATAAATAGCATAGCCCAAGAGTCCAAGTCGATTCAGTGAAGAATACAACTCCTAAGAGGTTCTAAACCCTTTTGTCCAGGCCCAAGTTCTGGCCCTTCCTGGCCTAGCTCTGATACTCCATTCCTGTGGAACTGCTGATTTCTCTTCCCCTCACTCTCCTTCCCAGGCTAGAGTCTCTCTCTCTCTCCCCCCCACCTCTCGTTCTCTAATCACTAAGAACCTGAAATCGGCTTCCTTGTTCTCCACAAGCATTCCCAGCTCCCCTGCCTGCTGCCAAAGGAAGGTGCTGTGTGTCCCTGCTGCCCATCCACCTGTAACTCCTCGACCCTTTTCCAGGGGAAGAGCTCCTAACTGGAGTGGGTGTGGCTTTGGGGATCAAACAGAGGTGGGTTTGAATGCCAGCAACACAATTTCCTTGCTATATCATCTTAGATAAGTCATTTAGTCTCTCTGAGCCTCAGTGTATTTACCTTTAAAATAGGAACAATAATATAGGACACAGTGGGTCCTCAATAGCCATTGCTTCCCTTTTCAATTGCCTAGTTGCTCCTTTCAAAATGGCAATTGACACGTACTAAAACTCTAATGTCGTTTTTTTTCCTTGTTTTTATTTTCTTCTTTTCCTTCCAGTCCAAACAGCCCCCCCCCCACACACACACACACACATACACCACTTACAACTATCACTACCAGTGGATACCTTCGTTCAAATTTCTCTCTCATTCACTGTCTAGTTCAGGGCCTTTACATTTTTATTTTGCTCATTCTTATTTGTTTGTTTTTCAAAGTAACCCTTTTTTACAAAGACCTGTACATCCCCACTATACAAACAGGGTCAGAACTGTTCATGGCAGCCCCTGAAACATCTCTCTGGGGTTCACTAAGGTTCAATACATCACATATTGAAAACTCTTGGGCTCTTTGCCCCTCCCAGGTCTATAGAATGTCAGGGCTGGCAGGCTCCTTAGAGGTCATCTGCCCAACTATCTGGATGGGAAACAGGTCCAAGGACGTAGAGACCTGTTGGTTTTCAGGGCTGGGAAGAACCTTGAAGGTCACCAGGCACCAGGCTGACAGGTAATCAGTGCAGAGCAAGGACAGGGCCAGGCCTCCAATTCCAACATGTAGGCTTTGGGAGCACAGCCTGCCTCTCACTGTACACAAGAAGAAGAAGATCATCATGTAATCAAGTATCAAGAGCTTGAAAACCCAGGTGCAAACCCGCTCAGACAGCTGGTACAGTACTTGTGTGGCCTCAGGCAAATCACTTCCTCTCTCTGCATTTTTCTTCTTCTCTCTCCCTTTTTCCCCTCGGTAAAATGGGGTAATGATGCCTACCTCATAGAAGCTGTATATAACCACAGTGCCTTTATGTCTGTAAAAAAAAAAAAAAACTGGTAGTGACACCTGGCTTCAGAATTTCTAGGAGGGACACAGACAGTGGTGGTAGGAAAGAAGAGAGGCACCGCACGCTTTTTTCTTTTCCCCGGGCAGAAGGGAGACTCACTTCCTCCACAGAACCGTGGCTCCTGCTTATGAGAAGCACCTAGCCTCTCATAAATCCCCTAGGCTTTTCCTAGCGAGGAGGATGCCTCCCAATTGGGGCTGTAAGGCTAAGGCTCAATTCAGGTTCCCCCTTTGTTCCACTTCCCCTCCAGCACACAGCCTGAAGGACTGTGTTGGCCTTTTAGGGAGAAAAGTTTGGCAACCAGAGTCTGAATTGAGCCCATTAGTACCTGTTTGCACCACTGATGCAAACTCCTGCCCTGAGGCCCTGGGAACACTGAGCTGTGAAGTTTGTCTCAGTCAGAACTGACTCTGCCTGGAACCAGCTGGTCCGTGGCCAGACTCATTCATTTTGTTTCCAGTTTTCCACAACTCCTTTCCCCTCTAATGAGCTGCCCAGGCAACAGGTTGCGCATTTAGTTAGCAATTATACTTAGCCACAAACTGTTCCTTTGGACTGTGTACATTTGGTTTAATAAATGTGCTGCTGCTGTGGTCTGCGTATTTCCAAAGGCTGGAAACCACTTGACAGGACGGAAGGTCCTTCAGACCGCCTCGCTCACTTGTTGCTGCTGACCTACTCCCAGGAGCAGAGGCCCCAAAAGGGTGCCACTGTTGTTATTGTTTCAAACTAAAAATCACTAGAAAAATGTCCATTCCTATCAGAAACAAAAATACTGACAGGGAGATGTTAGGCGCCCTGCAGCTGCCCCTGCCTCCCAGGACTACTGCCGTGCGAGGTCCAGGAAAAGCTGCCACCACAGCGTGTGATGTGCACGTGTTTGTGAATGTGTGGGTGTATATGTATAAGCATGTGTGTCCACTATCAAAGAGCTCTCCCGAAAAATCAAAAAAGCTCCTGCCAGTTAAATCGTTACAAAACAGCTGGAGGGGCACCTCTAAAGAACTCCAAGTGGAGGCTCCTTTCAGTTGTCACTGAGGTATGTGTTGACACATCCAAGGATTCTGTGGTTTCAATACCAGTTTGTAGAAAGGAGGCTAAGGATGTCCTGGAAGCATAGGCTGTGAGGTTTGGGAAACACTTGGTGTGTAGGAGAGCGGTCCTAGCATTGATTTTCTCCAATTATTTGGGACAGACTTTTCTAGAGAGTTGGTTCTGGTGTCACAGAGAAGAAAGAGCACAGGATTGTTCTTACAGTATTGGGGTTCTGATCTGGCTTTGCCAGTTACTGGCTGCCCAGCATCAGGCAAGCCATGATAACCTTTCTGGTCCTGTTTCCTCATCTGCAAAATAAGGACAAGAGTTCTATACCTTCCTTACAGGGATGATATGAAGTGAGGATCAAATAACTTCATGACATCTGCAAGGCATCTCAAACTCAATAACACTGATTGCCCCCTCCCCAAAGCTGCCTACACTCCATGGTTCTTTATCTTGATGAAAACCACCTCTCCTAACACTGTCACTCAGGCCAGAAACCTTGTGTCCTCCCTAACGGAAGGCTGTCTCTAAAACCTCCTCTCTAGAGTTACCATTACCACCTCCTTGAAAACACCGTCATTTCTTCCTCGAATTACAGTAATACTTTCCTAAGTAGCCCACCCCTCTCCAGTACATTCTCTCTGTACAGCAGCCAGCATGAGCATTTTGAAATTAAAATCAGATCATGTTACTTCTCTGCTGTGGTGGCTTCCTGTTGTTCTTAGGATAAAAATCTTAGGACTTCTTCCACGGCCCACAAGACCCTGAGGGTTTGATCGCCCTTGCACAGCTCTCCCTCGTCTAGTGCTGCTCCTTCCATTGTTCCCTTGTGCTTCACCAGACTTGCCTCCTTGCACGTCCTGGAATCATGCTCCCTCCTGCCATAGAGCCTTCTCACATGGTGTTCTCACCGACTGGAATACTTTTCCCAAAGCCCCTCCTGGTTGAGACACCTTCCTGATTACTAATTTCTCCAGGAAAGATTTCCAGTCCCTGAGAGTATGTCTATTCTTTCTGTTATTCACTTTAAATTAATTTTTGTGATTATTTTATTAATGTCTGCCTCTCCCAATAGATTCTTAGGTTTCTGAAGGCAAGGGCCACCGCTAGACACCGTGCTCACCATGGTGTCTCCAAGCACCTGACACAGTGCCTGTCACATGGTAAGCACTCAATCAATATTTGTTGAGTGAATAAATGAGTGTGGATATCCTTGATAAAGAGTAAAGAGCTGTGCAAAACTTAATCGGCATTGCAGGAATGCACAGGCTGATCTTACAATTCATGTAGAAATCCAAGGGGCCCAACATAGCCAAAACAATCTTAAAACTGGAAAACAAACTTGGAGGAATAATACTTCCCAATTTCAAAACTCACTACAAAGTCATACTGATCAAAACAGTGTGGTACTGTCATAAGGACACATATCTAGATCAATGGAATAGAATTGAGGGTCCAGGAGAAAAACAACCCATACATCTATGGTCAATTGATTTTGACGAGGGTATGAATAACATTCAATGGGGAAAGTAATCTTTTCAACAGAAGATGCTGGGACAACGGGATTTCCATATGCAAACAAATGAAATTGGACCATTACCTCACATCATATAAAAAAGATAACTCAAGGCTCTCCCTCCTGGGAGAACACCCACACCCTTCCCTTCCCCCTCTTCTTCCCCCACAGATGTGCATCTCCTAAACTGTAAAGAACACCATGAGACTTGCGACCAGGGGAGCAATAGGCAGTGGCAGCTTATAACGGGCTAACCCCCTAAACCTGTCTCCAAGCCCCACTTTTCTCTGACTCTCCAGTGAACTAACAGTGGCTTCATCTTGGCACATTTCTTTCCCATGTTTCTAGAGCCTAAGTAGCCCCGCCTAGTCTCTCTCTTGTTGCTTCTTCTATCCTAAGCATCTTCCTTGTTTCACTGTCCCCAGCTTTAATAAACGTACTCTCAAAAAAAGAAAAAAAAAAGATAACTCAAAATGGATCAAAGACCTATAAAAGACCTATAAAACTCAACTACAAAACTATTTGAAGGAAACACAAATGTAAATCTGAGTGTCTTTGGATTACACAACAGTTTCTTATATATGACACCAAAAGGGTAAACAACCAAAGAAAAAATAGATAAATTGGACATCATCAAAAATAAAAACTTTTGTGTATCAGAGGACACTATCAAGAAAATGAAAAAGCAACCCACAGAATGAAACAAAATATTTACAAACCATATGTCAGACAAGAGATTAATATCCAGAATACATAAAGAACTACAACTCCACAAGAAAACAACAAACAATCCAATTCAAAAATGGGCAGAAAACTTGAATAGAAGTTTCTCCAAAAAGATATACAATGGCCACTAAGCACATGAAAAGATGCTCAACATCATTAGCCATTAGAAAAATGCAAATCAAAGCCACAATCAAATATCTTTTTACACTCACGAGGATGACTACAATAAAAAAAAAAAAAAAAAAAAAAACACGTGGAAAATAACAAGAATGTAGAGAAACTGGATGCAGAGAAATATCAAGGATTTCGAGAAATTGTAACCCTCATACATTACTAGTGGGAATGTAAAATGGTGCATCCTCTGTGAAAAACAGTCCGGCAGTTCCTCCAAAGGCAAAACATAGAGTTTCCACATGACCCAGCAATTCCACTCCTAGTTTTATTTCCAAGACAAATGAAAGCACGTTTACACAAAATTTTGAAAATGGATGTTCATAGCAGCATTATTCATAATAGCCGAAAGACAGAAACAACTCAAATGTTTTTCAGTGTAGGAATGGATAACCAAACTGTGGTATAGCCATACAAAGTAATGAAGTACTGACACATGGTACAATATGGATGAACATTGGAAACATTATGCTAAGTAAAATAAGCCAGACACAAAAGGCCACATATTGTATGATTCCATTTGTATGAGATATTCAGAATAGAAAATCTACAGAAATAGAAAGTACATTAGTAATTATCATGGGTTGGTTGGGGGATGGGGAATTAGGAAGTTATGGCTAAGGGGAGCAGAGTTTCTTTGGGGGATAATGTTCTAAAATTGATTGTGGTGGTGATTGCACAAGTCTGTGAATATACTAAAAGCCACTGAATTGTACACCTTAAATTGGGAAACTGTATGGCATGAGAATTATATCTCAATAAAGGTAAAGGTCTTAAAATGGAAGGTGGGAGGACTAAAGGTCAAGAATGAGCTAGTGCCCGGCTGGTGTGGCTCAGTGGTTGAGCGTTGACCGATGTACCAAGAGGTTGCCAGTTTGATTCCTGGTCAGGGCATATGCCCAGGTTGTGGGCCCAATCCCCAGTATGGGGTATGCAGGAGGCAGCCAATCGATGTTCTCTCTCATCGATGTTTCTATCTCTTTCTCCTTCTCCCTTCCTCTCTCTCTAAAATTAATAAAGTAAAAAAAAAAAAAGAAAAAAAAGAATGAGCTAGTCATACTAAGATTTGGGGCACGAGTATTCCAACCAGAGGAATCACTTATGCAAAGATCCTGGGGCATGAATGAGCCTGGTGAGGAATAGAAATGAAACTGGTGCAGCTAAAGCGGGCCAGAGTGGAAGTGGTAGGAGCTGAGGTCAGAGAGCTTGGCAGGACAGAGAGCCTCGAAGATCATGGCCCAGGCAAATCACATGGCCACACCTAACTGCAAAAGGGTGAGGAGGTGCAGTCCTGTCATGTAGGTGAAGGAAGGAAAGCCAGAACTGTTTGGAGAGTAGTGCCAATGACATCCACCCATGCATGTGTCCACACACATGCACAATGTTAAATGTAGCCTCGGGGTGATCAAGTGTCTCCTCAGAGTCAATTCCTAGAGCAAAATTAAGATCCTACAGTGAGTTGGTTCTCCAGCATCTGCTTTGCCTTAAATCAGAGATTCTTTTTTTTTTTTTTTAAGGCAGGGATTCTTTACCTGGGGTGCACAGACCACCTCCTCCAAGAGTTACATGAGGAGAGTTCAGGAAGCCTGTAAAAAAAATTGCCTCTTTATTTTCACTGAGCTTTAATTGAAATGATGAGTGTAGACAACAAACTACAGAAGTGTTAACAGTACCCGCGACTTTATCAGTAATAGAAATCACAGATTCTCATATCATATAATAGTTGTCACAAGTATCTCGAAATTTCACTTACACTCATTCAAAGTCACAGTAATTATTAGACCTGCTGTTAGATCTTGTAATTTAAAGTGTGTTCTCAAAGAAGCACATATATTGCCATATAACAATTTTTTTTATCCTCACCTGAGGACATTTTCCCATCTTTTTGTTCAGATAGAGTGGGAGGGAGAGAGGGGGGGGAGAGAGAGAGAGAGAGAGAGAGAGAGAGAGAGAGAAATATTAATGTGAAAGGGACACATTGAGTGGCTGCCATCCACATGACCAACCAGGGCCGGGGACAAACTGCAACCGAGGTACGTGCCCTTAGCGGGAACCGAACCCGGGTCTCTCTGGACTGCAGGCTGACGCTCTAACCACTGGGCAAAACTGGCCAGGGCCATATCACAATTTTTTACAAAATATTTGATAACTGTATTTCAATAACAATTGTTTCCCTTTGTAAGTCTATCTACTTTAGCTAATGCATTTAAAAACAATATTTTGAAAAAGATTAAGAACTCCAATACCCCAAGGGGTGACGCTCACATTTGGTTCCTGTCCTGTCTTCCTCTCAACTCACCCTGTGTGGCCTCCATGGTACGTCTGTCAAGCCTCATGCTCAAGTCTTAACCTATGACAGGACAGGAAGTAAAGCCAAACACTTCAAAGCAAGTTCTAATGATGACTTCTGGGTCTAGAGGAGCAAACTTGGGTGCTACTAAATCATATCTCCAGTAAATGGCCCAGGCTCTCTTATGCATCACTACATGGCAGAAATATTGGCCTGACAAAGCCTACCAGTTTGCTATTGGCTTTCTGGGCTTATCCTTTCATCTCTCTGGACCTCAGTTTCCCCATCTATGCTATGAAGTGTTTGGACTGGATGCTCTTCTTATGGCCTGTCCAGCTATGACAGCCTAAGGTTATGCTTCTGTACTATCTGCTTCCATGACATCCTCAGAAACAGGCCCAGCAAGACTAGGCACCACCTCACCTTGGCACTGAGTTTGAGGGGCCTCCCAAGGATTCCTTACAATATGGCAGAGGTAAAAAGGTGCTTACCCCAGCCCCCAAAATGCCACCCACAGCCTTATCTACTTGCCTTTGCTCATCCAGCTCCCTCAGTCCACAACACCCTGCCTGTATCTGTCAAGGACCCAATTCAAACCCAGACAGTATAACAAAATTGTCACTGGCTACTCTCTGAATTCCCTTGGCACCAAGCATGATGCACCTTTGATTGCAATCTTGTATATGTCTGCTGTCCCTAACTACAGTGTAAACTCCCCTAGGCAGGACCCAGGAATCATCCTTTTCGGCATCCCCAGGGCCCAATTCAGTTCCTTTATCAATGGGCATCAAGATGAAGATAATGGCTTGAATAATTATGCAGTACATTTCTATGGTTGAGTGGTATGGGGGAAAGGGGGAAGGAGCTCTGTAATGAATCTGACCAAAAGTAACCTCACAGGGTAATCTAATTATAAATTCCTAACTGCAGATCATATTGGGCAGTCATGCCCCAGGCCTATAAAAAGGTTTATATTTGTCTTCATCAAGCTTTGTCCATTGTTCTTGTGCATCTAGGTAAACACACCTTTGAAATGCCAGATAATCCTCTTTTTCAGACCCCTCAGAAAGGTAACCACCCTCCAGGAGCACATGATTTTGTTAACTGTCCTGTACCTTGCTTTCTTCCTAATTCCAAATGTATAAAAGAAGCTACAAAACTGGAGCATTTGAGATCTTGTTTCTCAGCATGCCATCAGTTTGTCTCAAATAAACTCTTATAAAACAGACTTGGATGTTTCTTACATCGACAGTGGGTGCTAAGGAATCAATTCCTTGGAGTCAAATCCTGGCTCTGTGACTTACTAACTAGGTGACAACATGTCTGCTACTATATTTATTCATCTATAAAATTGGCCTACTTCATGAAAAATAAAGATTAGGGAGCAAACAAAGTAGAGTGCTGGACATTTACTCAAAATCAATATTTTATGTAAAAATACTGGGTGCCAAGCTTGTAATCTTCATGACATACCTATGAAGCAGTTATTATTGTAACAAGCTCCAATTTACAGATAGGGAAACTAATGTAAAGAGATGTCAGGCTACCTGTCCAGGGTCATAAAGAAAGCAAGTGGCAGAGTGAGGATTCAAAACCAGGGGGAATGGCCCCATGGTCCATGAGCTTAACCATTATGCTAACTATGCTGCCTCTCAACAGCTGTGACTATCATCTTTCTTCTGCAAGGGCAGACCAATTTTAGGTCAAAGAGAACTAGGCCAAGTGGTACGCTGCCTTCCTCTAGCTTGCTTTATGCTGCTCCCAGGTGCTTTGGATATGCAAGGCACACATTTTTGTTTCCTCTTCCCTCCAGCTGACTTTCACAGTCTGACCCTATTGAGTCTTCCTCTCTGAGCCCGCCCTTGTATGTCTATCTGTGTTGCCCATCCTGTGGTCAGCAAAACGGTGAACGAGATGAAGAGTCCATATGCTCCTTGTGAACAGATTGCTTAATGTGAGAAAAAGACTCAACCACACATTACTGGATTTTCACGAATTTCTGTCTCAGATGCAACATATACTCTGAGCCATTAACATTCTTAGCCCAAATCTCCCTTGAGCATTATAGACTGTTTGAACTTCAATAAGCCTTAAAGATGATCAAGTTTGTCACAGAGAGGAAATCAGGACCTGGGAAAATGAAGGGACTCGCCAGCAGTATAGTAGGTGTTCAATAAATATTTCTTGCAAGAATGAAAAACCAATCGTCCATATGCTTGAGAAGTGAGAGGAACTGTCTGAGATCATGGGTCCAAGTTGTTCTTTTCCCAAGTGCTTCATGCAAACCCCTCTCTGAACTCAGTAGCACCTTTGGAACAGGCATATTTTAAACCACAAATGTCTGGATACTGCAGTAGAGATTCTAATTTAATTCATCTCAGAAGTGAAGCCTAGACATTGGTAAATATATTCTTAAGTGTTCGAGGTGATTCTAATGAGCAGCCAAGGTTGAGAACCACTGCTCTAAACCAATGCTTCTCAAGCCTGAGTGCACACTGAAACCCCAGAAACCCTCTGGAGCATCTCTCTCTCCCTCTCTCTCTCTCTCTCTCTCTCTCTCTCTCACACACACACACACACACACACACACACACACACAACCAGTGCTTGGATTTTACCCCCAGAGAGTCTCATTTAACTAGTATGGAGTGGGATCCAGATATCAGTGTTTTTTGAAAGTGTGACAGATGATTCCAGAACACAGCCAACATTGAAAATCAAAACCAATATCCGTTACTTGACAGAAAGTAATTGAAAAGAAACAAATCATAGTTTATTTACCTTGTAAACTTCATGAGGACAAAGAATTTTTTCTGTCTTGTTTGCTGCTATATCCCTAGCACCTGAAACAGTGCATGGTATGCAATAGGTGCTCAATAAATATTTATTGAATGAATAAATGGTTTCTTGGTCTTCATAACCATCCTACTTGCCACCATGGACAAGTTAGTTATAATCTATCTCAGTCTATTGTTTTTTCATTTTTCAAATAGGAGTAATAACTCACAGGACTGTCATGAGAACTATATGAGATAACACAAGGAAAACTGCTTCTTAAATTTGAAAGAAATGCAAAAATGCTGATTAACTTCATGGAGAAAAATTTAATTCTCTGTTTTCTTTCCTGGTTCCTACAAAAAATTTCAATTCTTGGTTTAGTCCCACCACATATGGTCTTGATGAATCTCCCACTACAAAGCCCTCGATCTGATCCTACCCCAACCTACGCTCCTTTCTGATGGTGACAGAAACACATTCCTTTCCTGCTCCTTGCTTTCAGTACAACTCACTCCCCATTTATTGTGATTTAAAGCATACATCAGGGGTTCAAATTCTGGATCCTCAACTTCACAAGTCTTAAGGAAATCATTCTTGTTCGAGCCTGTCCCCTTAACAAGAAGATGAGGATAAGAGTGGTAACTATATCATGGAATTGTTGTGAGGAATAAATGAGTTAATGATTCTCATATTGCCAGGCACACAGTAGGCTCTTAAAAATAATAATAAAAGCCATGCCTTTTTGTCCAAAGGCTCTTTAATTTTAAGAAAGGAAGTTCGGCCTGGCCGGTTTGGCTCAGCCGTTAGAGCATCGGCCCGTGGACCAAAGAGTCGCAGGTTTGATTCTGGTCAAGGTCATGTACCTTGGTTGTGGTTCCGGCCCTGGTCCGGTTCGCGGGAGGCAACCAATTGATGTGTCTCTCTCATGTTGACCCCCCCCCCCTCCATCCCACTCTGTCTGAAGACAAATGGAAAAATATCCTTGGGTGAGGATTTAAAAAAAAAAAAAAAAAGAGCCTTGGCTGGTTTGGCTCAGCAGTTAGAGCATTGGCCTGCAGACCAAAGAATCACAGGTTTGATTCGGTCAAGGGCATGTACCTCATTTGCAGTTCTGGCCCTGGTCCGGTTTGCTGGAGGCAACCAATTGATGTGTTTCTATCAAGTCGATGTCTCTCTCTTTCTCTCTCTCTCTCTCTCTCTCTCTCTCTCTCTCTCTCTCCCCCCTCCCTCCTTTCCTACCACTCTATCTGAAGATAAAAATGGAAAACTATCCTCTTGTGAGGATTTGGAAAAAAAGAAAGAAAAGGGGTTCACCTCAGTGCAGAAGTAAGGTGGGGTACTATAACTGTGATATTTGTCACTTTCTGATATCTGGAGTTGATTTGGCTGGCCAAATAGATGTGCAAAAACATGCTACTCCCTCTCCCTATTAGTCATTCAGCAAATATGTATTGAGCACTTGCTGCACAGTAGGGTACTGGGGGAACACAGACAGGGATAGGATACAGCCCCCACCCTTCAGGAGTCTGGAAGGAGACCTAAGCTTTTCAGTAAAAGGTCATAGCCCAGGCACCAATGGCCATTTGACAGCAATATATCCTGATTGCAGGCAAAATACCTAGGAGTCAATAAACCGTCTATTGGATGTTGGGAGCTTGAGAGCATTGGTAACAGCAAAAATTACAAAACAGCTAAGGGTAAGCATTAAGCAGTATGACATATTTATTAGATAATATGGAAAGGCTTAAAGAAATACAAACATGTATCTCCTAGGACACTTAATCATTCAACAAACATTTGCAGTGTGTCTACTTCCAAACCAGAGAAAAGGGATGACTCAACCACTATCCTTGTTCTTGAAAATGATAATACCTAAAATTTTGGGGGCGATTTTTGTTTACAAAGCTTTTCTCCCATGCAGGATTTCATCTGATACTCCTGGCAAATAGAAAACAGAGGCTGAGCACTGAAATTACCCTCATTAGAAAATACCAGAATTGGGCTTATCTATAGGACAAAATAAGCAAAGTGAGTCAAGCTCATTACCAGGGATTCTTTCTACCTCTAAAGGATGTCACTAGCCCACAGCACCTAATGAAACTCTGATTTCCCTTTAGGTTGAGGAAACCCTTCAAACTCATCTATAAATATATCAGGATCTGAAGGCCACAGTGGTTCTATCCTGCTTGCAAATCTCCACAATCTTTAATACAGGCTTTCTCTTCTAGGGAGAGAATGCTACCTTCTGCCTTCTGGCTCATCTTAGGCCCAGGATTGGCCAGGCTGTTCTTCCGAGTTTCAAAGAGGAGGGCCAAACTACTTTCAAGAGGTGGTAAAGGAAAGGATATAAAAATGAACTCAAGCCCTGGCCAGTTTTGCTCAGTGGTTAGAGCGTTGGCCCACTGACCAAAGAGTTGCGGGTTCGATTCTGGTCAAGGGCATGTACCTCGGTTACGGTTCGTCTCAGCCCCGGTCGGGGATGTGTGGGAGGCAACTGGTCAATGTGTCTCTCTCACATCAGTCTCTCTCTCTCTCTCTCTCTCTCTCTCTCTCTCTCTCTCTCTCTCCCTCCCTCCCTCCCTCCCTCCCTCTTTCCCTCACACTCTATCTGAAGATAAATGGAAAAACATCCTTGGGTGAGGATAAAAATAAAATGAATTCAAGAAGTTGTCAATATGTATTTGGCAATCTGCCTCAACTATCTCCTCCCAGGCTGGACCCAATTCCAAAAGTACACAAAGCACAGCAGGAACATAGCAGAAGGAGTCGGAGAAGGCTGTACAGTGAAAGTCTTGACGGATGAATAGGAGTTTTCAGGAGGACAAGAGAGGAAAGCCCACAGAAGTCTTCTCTGCCTCTGTGCTCTATGCTTTTCACACAGGACCCAGCAGTCTGTAGTGGGGTTGTCTCCCTCCACACTTTCTTCCCAACTGTTAAGACTCAAGAGCAAAAGGTAAGTCTTACCAATTCAGTGTCACCACTACCTGGCACAGGACCTGGTATAGACTTAGTACAAGGAGCTAGGTAGGAATTAGCCCTTTAAACTGGCTCTAAACCACCAGATTAGAGATAAACTGCTTTCCTTTATTAAAGAACATGAAAATTAAAGGGAAAAAACATCTCAGCTATGCCCAAACTCATCATTGAAAAACACATTTAAACAGAATACAAGAAAGTTTTTAAACAGATGCCAAAGTATAAAGTGATGTCCATATTTTCCCATCTAGAATCCATAAGCAATGAGCCCTCACAATGAACAAGCGGCCCTAGCGGTTCATTAGCCTGGAGCCTCAGACAGGAGCAGCACAGCCCCCTCCAAGAGCAGACAGCAGCCCCTGCATCTGGGGGGTAGACGTTTTGGCACCATAAAGAGAAGCTCTGTTGGGAGGATGCCGCATGGATGCAGCTGGCAGCAGATGGGGTGAGTTAAAGAGGGTAGGGGTTAGGAGGAAAAGCTCTATAAATTCCTCAAGGACAAGGTCTAGCTCCTATATATCTGTGTGCCTGGTGCCTGGCCCAGTGCCAGGCACTATAGGACCTCCTGTACTGTCGTGCAAGTTGTATTCCTATGAGGGCACCTTGCCAAGAAGTCTCAAGTTGGCAACAAATCCAATGCTCTGATTGCACATGAAAAAAGGGGTACCTTTATTTAATTATTATGCCCAGAGTGGGTGCTTTTTAAAATTGGTCCACCTGGGGATGCTCTAATTTTTAATAGTTATGACCAGAACGAGAGACTTTGTCTAATTTCTATACTCAGAGATGGTGCCCTTGTCTACAGGTTCACCAAAAGGGATAGGTTTTCCTCATTGGTCCATCCAAAGGAAGCCCCCTTTTTACCATCACTCTACCTGAAGGGGACACCTATTTGCCAAATATGCTACCAGCTCCCCCTGGCATTTAAGAGGGGTTCAATATATGTTTACTGGAATGAAGAGGGTTCTTATATTCACTGTTTCTTCCCCCTCCACCACCATCTCCTCCCCGTGTGCATCAGATCGTTTTGAAAGTACAGGCAGACATCAGTGGGGAGGGGAATATACTAAAAGTGCCCCCCATAGTTCTCCTCTCTCCCTTGTACCCTTTGTTCCAGCATTTCTCAGGGGTTACTGATAGGGTCACCTTAGTGGATGTCTCAGGACTTCCAAATAGCCCCAGGAGAAGTTCAGCAGTGGAAGTCAGGGTGGCCACTGACCACAGATATGCCTCTGGGCAGCTGCTGGCCTAGACCCACATTCTAAAACTATTTCTATTGAGATCATGAAGGGGAGAAAAAGCTAAATACTTTTTCTTCTAAATTGCATTTTCTGAAGAAGATATGGGTTTTAAAAATACTAAATGCATCTGTATAGCTGTTCTCATTATTGTTAATGCAATAATCTACCTGCACAAAATGCTGCGCCAATCAGAGGATGTGGAAAGCATGAGGTCTGTTGATTCAAAGGCAACAATTTCAGCTTCTCTTTGTAGTTTCTGGAACAGCCTAATTTGGAACAATAAATATGACCAACTGTGAGTTTCTTTCCTCTTCCCTGCACCCTGGGCGTGGAGGAATCTTTATATTCTCTTGCAAAGAGAAAGAAGTTGAGGTTGCCTGAAGTAGGGATCCAACCCAGTAACATTATGTATGACATTAAGTGGCTATGGCATAAGAAAACAAAAATATTGTTTCTTTTTAAAATTTTAATTTTCAATTAGAGTTTACATTGAATATTATTTTGTATTGGTTTCAGGTGTACAGCATAGTGGATAGACAATCATGTACTTTACAAAGTGATCACCCCGATAGTTTAAGTACCCATCTGGCACCATACAGTAATTACAATCTTATTGACTACCTTCCCTATGCTGTAATTTTCATCTCTGTGACTATTTTGTAACCACCAATCTGTATTTCTCAATTCCTTCACCTTTTTCACCCAGTTCCCCAATATCCCTCCCCGCTGGCAACCATCAGCCTGTTCTCTGTGTCTATGAGTCTGTTTCAATTTTGTTTGTTCATTTATTTTGTTCTTTACATTCCACATATGAGTGAAATCATACTGTATTGGTCTTTCTCTAACCGACTTATTTCACTTAGCATAATACCCTCCAGGTCCATTCATATTGTGTCAAATGGTAAGATTCTTTTTATGGCCAAGTAATATTTCATTGTGTAAATGTACCACATCTTCTTTATCCATATGTGTAGTGATGGGCACTTGGGCTGCTTCCAAATCTTGGCTATTGTAAATAACAGTGCAATGAACATAGGGGTACATATATCTTTTTGAATTAGTGTTTTGGGTTTCTTCACATATATAGTCCAAGTGAGATCTCTGGGTCAAACGGCATTTCCATTTTTAATTTTTTGAGAAAATTTTTGTTGTTTTCCATAGTGGCTGCACCAGTCTGCATTCCCACCAGCAGTGCGCTAGAGTCCCCTTTCCTCCACATCCTTGCCAGCACTTGTTGTTTGTTGATTTATTTATTTATTTTTTATTTTTTATTTTTTTTTATCCTCACCCGAGGACATTTTTCCATCTTTTGCACAGATAGAGTAGGAGGGAGAGAGAGAGAGAGAAACATCGATGTGAAAGGGACACATCGAGTGGCTGCCACCCGCACGACCAACCAGGGCCGGGGATAAACTGCAACCGAGGTACATGCCCTTAGCGGGAACCGAACCCGGGTCTCTCCAGACCGCAGGCCGATGCTCTAACCGCTGAGCCAAACCGGCCAGGGCTGTTGATTTATTAATGGTAACTGTTCTGACAGGTGTGAGGTGGTATCTCATTGTGGTTTTAATTTGCATCTCTCTGCTGATTAGTGACATTGAGCATATTTCCATATGGCTATTGGTCATGTGTATGTCCTCTTTGGAGAAGTGTCTTTTTAGGCCCTTTGCACATTTTTAATTGGATTGTTTGTCTTCTTGGTGTTGAGTTGTATAAGTTCTTCATATTTTTTAAAAGTCCAAGTTTGCTTCCTTGGTCTGCTGCAAAGCCAAAAGTAGATAAGAAACCGGTCTCAAAGCATGCTCTGGAGCATTCTCATCGGTCACTTTAATAACAGGTTCTCCATCTCTATCTGACACTGCAGTAGCATGGAGCTCTTCAACACTTGGTAACTTTTTATACAAGAATTGTTTTAGGTCATCCACCATGATGACCCCTTTCTCCCGCAGATTCAAATCCACGCCTGGTTCTCTGGGCAGCAAGATTTGAGGCTGCCTACTGCCACTTCATGGACAGCATCAGAGACAGGTTCCTCAGAAGCTGCCATCACATAATCTGTGACCTCCTCTCTGCTCCAGGAAGCACTCCCTCGCCTTGGATGCCCGGTAACATGGTTCTTGTCACTTAGTACTTTAAGCCTGCATTACAATTCATGCTCATTACCCACAAATACATTATAAATGTTCAAGGATTATGTGGTCAAGTAAATTTGGGAAACTCTGGACTGCTCTCTTCCAACTTTAACCGTCTACACTTTCACAGTGATTCTCAGTCTTGGCTGCACATTAGTATCACCTGGGGATCTTTTTTAAATCCTGATTCCTGGGCTCATCCCCCAGAAATTCTGGTTTTGTTGATATGGGGTGAGGACCACAGCATCAGTAATTTTTTTAAAAATGTTTTTAATCCTCACTGATGATATGTTTATTGATATGAGAGACAGAGAGAGAGAGAGAAATATGGATGTGAGAGAGAATCATTGATTGGTTGTCTCCTGTACATGCCCCGACTGGGGATCAAACCTAAAACCTTTTAGGTATATGGGACGATGCTCCAACCAACTGAGCCACCAGGCCGGGGAACATTATTAATTTTTTAAATCTCTCTGAGTAGTTTGGATTTGCAGCCAGGGTTTATATTTTTGGCTGTAATTAAAAAATGAAAAATGCACCCTGGTCAGGTAGCTCAGTTAGTTGGAGCTTCATCCCATACACCAAAAGGTTGTGGGTTCAATCTCCGGTCGGGGTGCATATGGGAAGCGACTGATCGATGTTTCTCTCTCACATCAATGTTTCTCCATCTCTCTTCCTTCCTCTCTCTCTAAAATCAATAAAAACATATCCTCGGGTGAGGATTAATAAAAAAAAATCTTTTTAATGAAAAATGCAATCAGATAAGCAGTGTGAAAGATTCTACCCTGGGAGATGACAGACTTGCCTGGTGGTTTGGGCATGTTTTAGACACTACCAAGGTGTTCCCGTGACCTTGAGGCTGCCTGGTTGTGATGAGGTATTTCTTCATCCAAAACCTAGCTGGTTCTGTAAAACTGGTGAGTCAAGCCAGGAGCCATGCAGACAGCCCGAGGGAAGAGAGCCAGCAGGACACTTGGAAAAGAACTCTGCCCAAAGGCGGGGGGGGGGGGGGGCTGGCTAGCTGTGAGGCCTGCATCCATCCCATGCCGCTTCATTACAGCCTCTCCTTGGCATCCCAGCCTGGCGGGTGCTGTGGTCATCCAGCACCACGTATTCCCTGTGACAATAAACATCTCATAGCTGCCAGGACTCTCAGTGGTGCCTCGGCTTCCGTTCCAAAGAATGTTTTCCCCCTTGGTTGGTGAGGCAGTGAACAGATGTCAGTGGGGGAGAATGAAGGGAGGAGTCAAAGGAAAGGAAAATCCTCAGGTTGGGAGACAGGAGCTGACAGCCTCAAGAACTAGATGCTGCCCGCTCCTCCTTGGGCACACAGGCATTCTTTACATGTTCTTTAAAGGGAAGAGTGGTTGCAATTCAGGGATGTCTAGGGAACATTACTGAAACTTCATCTTGATAGTGCCCCCATCTAGAGATTTCAAAAGACTTCGTGGAATTTTATCTTCCTACTGTTTAGTGATTGTGTGTGTGATCGTGGCATATGTGCCAGGCATTTTACATACATTGTTTTGGATCCTCACAACAACCCTCTGAACTGTATAGCATTAACCTAAACCTCTTTCCCAGATGAAGGGCTGCGACTCAGAGACACAAGGCAGGTAGTAAGTGCTGGGCAAGTGAGACTTCAACCACACCTGCTGCTTCTAACTCCCAACATCCTCTTCCTTAACATATTATTCATTTTTTTCTATCTATTAAAAGTAATGCATGTTCACTTAGGGAAAACTTTTTTATCCTCACCCAAGGACATTTTTGCATTTATCTTCAGATAGAGCAGGAGGGAGAGAGGGGGAAGAGAAAGAGAGAAACATCAATGTGAAAGGTGCACATCGACTGGTTGCCACCCACGCGACCCCAACTGGGGCCAGGGACAAACTGCAACCGAGGTACGTGCCCTTAGTGGGAACTGAACCCAGGACTCTCTGGTCCGCGGGCCAACGTTCTAATTGCTGAGTCAAACTGGCCAGGGCTCATTTAGGAAATTTTGAAAAATATAGAAAAGTATAAGAAAAAAACTCGCTCCCATAATCCCACAAAGATAAATGTTGTCCTAGTTATCATTGTAATCAATTGTCACCATTGTTACCACTCTGAGAGAACCATTGTTAGCATTTTGGCACACACCCCCTCCATTTCCTTTTTGATATGTGTGTGTTTTATTTTGGATAATATTGTATTACATGCAATTTTATACCCTAGTTTTTCACTTAGGGTTATGTTGTGCATTTCCACATATCCTTATATATTTGTTTCCAGCATGAGTTTTCTTAGCTGTATAGTATTCTATCGCTTAGACCTGTGAAAATTCATATAACCACACCCTGTTACTGAATGCTCAACTTATTTTCATTCTTTACTGATATGAATAACCAAAAAACAAAAAATGCACTGAGCACCCTCGAATAGTATCTGATTATTTCTTTAGCATAAGGTCCTGGGAGTGGAATTACGGAGTCAAGGAAGACAAGAGTTGCTGCCGACTGTGACACACAGCCTTCTGCTGATGGAGACCTCACTCCCCTCAGGGCTTGATAGTTGGGAAAGATAATATGAGTTGGGCTATTTTGAAAATCCTAAGAATCAGACTCTAAATTGCCAGGCAGGTAATTACACTTTTCTCAGAAGCAAGTTATTTCAGTTAAAATAAAAGCAGTTGAATCGTTTTTTAAAGTCGTGTCTTCTTTGAGTCCATTTTCCAAAGAAAAAAATATTTTTTCTGATTTTCCCCATAGATGAATTACAGAACATTCTTAAGAATCTATGCTATATAGAAAGAAAAAATAAAATAAAATAAAGAGACAGTCAAGTGTTCCCACTCACAAAAAAGCAGGGGAATGAATAATATATTTAGTTTTGGAGTACAACTAGATACACACAGCCAGGGACATACAGGCAGGTAGACTTGCTTTCTCTTCCTCCTCCTTTTTCACTGTGGCTTGGAGCTCCTCCTGGCCTGGACTTCTTAGAGGGGATGGGGCTAGAACCTTACTCTGCAAAGCAGGTAGGCCAAGGTCACCCAGGTTTCATCTGACCAAGGATAATGAAAATTTGAATGTAGATCAAGAAAATCTGCAGTTACTACTATGATTTCATTTTAACCTTCCCAAGACTCTCCAGTATTCACCTCCTTGGCCAGCAAACAGGATGCAAATGCCTCCCCACCACATGTCTACCCTGAGGGCTCATTCTTAGTCAGGAGGTGCCTTGTACCCTCTCCTCCTGAATCACTTGAGTTAGTTCCTCCCCCACACTAGCCAGGCCTTGTACTGGCTACTTCCCGAGCCAGGAGTCCCCTCCCCCTCCTTCAACTGGCGAGCTCCAGATCATCCTTCAGAACTCAGACATCAAATCCTCCTGGAAAATTTTCCAAGCCTCCAGGCTGAGTCAGGTGCACCTCCTCTGCCTCCCCTTGACCCCCAGCTTTTCTCCACAGCAGTACAATGATTCAATGCTTTCCCCTATGGACTGTGGGGCTGCATTCTAGTTTGGCTCTATATTCCCAGGAACCAGCATAGGGCCAGGGCCAGGCCCAGACTCAGGTGGTCAATAAATGTGAGAGGGCTACAAAGAAGGGAGTAATTGAACTTAAGTATTTACTAAGTGCCTGTTAGGTGCCTAGCACCATTTGAGGGGCTGGAGATACAGCCCTAAAAACAGATAACGATCTTTGCCCTCAAGAAGCTTACATTCCATTGAGGAGCTTACATTTTAGAAAGAGAGGGAGGGAGGAAAGTAAGAGGGGGAGGAGGAAGGGACAGAATGCAGTCCAATGGCTCAAACTTCCCACGTTAAAGGATGCATACCTAGTGGTATTGCAAAAGATCGGACCCACTGCCTCACACACAAAGCACCTTGCTGCAAGCCTGCTCATGCAAACACTTAGTCAATACACCTTCTGTTTGTGACAGGATTAACATAGCCTTGTTTATTAAGATATTGCCATCCTGTGCACTCTAGCTTGAAAACTTCAGTGACGGCTTATCTAAGTGAAATCATGGAATTCTGTGGCTTATCAAAGTGAAATCGTGGAATCCTGCGGAGCAGGAAAGAGATGATAGCTCAAAACAGGAAAGTTAAGCCACTGGTTCCCAGCTGAAAGTAAAGGACTCCAGAGGGCCATGGAGTTAGCACACGAAGTCTGTGAGTCAGCAGATCCACCAAACACTGTCCACCTACTGAGTAAGCACCACCCTGCCGATGTGTGAAGAGAAGGTCATCAATTTCAAATCTACAAATTCATGTGATCACACTGCTGAATTCACAGTAGCATTCTGTCATTGTTTTTATTTTTGTTTTTACCATAGGGGATTCTAAAAAGTCCAATTCCATCCTTGGATCCAAAACCAGGCTGAATGGAAAATCCTCTGGGGTATATAGACCAGTGTCTTGGTTCTGGTTATTATCTCTCCCCCTCCCCTGAAGCCTAGGAGACCTTTGAAGAGAATGACTGGGTCTGATCTACCTCTCTTCTTTAGCACCCAATACAAGGGGGACAGGGTGGAAGGAGACAGAGTTCAAACAAAGTTTCACTCTCTCTTCAAGGCTAGAAAGTAATGATCTGAGGAGAAGGTGATTTGAAGACCTCAGAAAGCCACTGAAGCTTTGAAGAATAAACCCATACTTTGAAATGTGTATGCTAAATACATTTTTGGTAATAATTTTACTTTCTCATTCCCCTTGGTTTTTATTAAAAGTGCCTTTGTAAATGCCAACCAGGCTCTGCTATAATAACAGAAAATGGTCAGGATGTGGTGGGTTGTGTGACAAGGACTGTCCACAATTGAATTAAAAGTTATGAGGGAGTCTAGCGGATATAAAGATGACAGAAGGATTAGTAGTGAAAAATCCCAGGGGAAAGGTAACCTTCAGAGAACAGTATCAGGGTCACTGGCCCAGCCACCCCTACCCTCCTGAATATTGTTTTCTCCAAAACTGTTTCCCACTCAAAACTTAAAGGAGACTGTGTTTTACTTTAAGAAGCAAGCCTGTTGCCTCACATCTATTCTCTACATGCTGCAAGGTTGACCTTCCTCCTTCCTCTCCACCTCCCGCTCACTCTCCAAGTCTCAACTACAGAAATCATAGGGGCCCTGTACTTTAGAGCATCCCACAGTTCCTAATAGTAGCAGGAGTCATTCCTCATCCTGGAGAAGTTCCAGCTAGGAAAAAAGGCCAAGGCAGTGACTCTCAATGAACTACTGACTTTGACACCATTGTGGATGTCAGAAGGCCTGACTTCTAGATCAAGGCTTCCTGCCGCTGACCTGCTTGTGATGTAGCCAGTGCCATATTCCCCAGCAGATATCAAGACACCCCTAGGCCACCAAGAACAGGAGTACAAAAGACAGAGAATGCAAAAATCTAATAAGAAGCCATTTTCATTTCAACATACATGTGGAACTTTGAGTAATTTCTAATAACATTTTATTTGAAGGTTTTGTACTGCTTTCATTTGCAATTACATGTGGAGAGCAACTATAGGGCTACTAAAGATCTTGATCCATCTGGGTACCTTTGGATAAGTCCCTTCCCTTTTCTGGAACTCAGTAGTCAAGAATTTTAGGTACCATGTAGTATAAATCGACTCCACCCAAGCCAGAGAAGTACAAGAACAGATGATTTAAATCCATCACTCTCCTGCTGGTACCTAATCAACTGCAAAAAGGTCAAAGTTGAGCCAAAGACCATAACTTTAATCTTCTCCTATTACTCTACTATTCCGTCATCCTGGCGCTTTTATCGCTCTGGCTGTTCATGTGTCTAAAAAAGGAGAAGATTAAATTTCTTGTTTCTAAAGTGGAGGATATTCTAGCGGACATTTTGGTGTCCAAATTTCCAGGAAAGATGTTTTCAACACATGGAAATACCATGAAGCAAACCAGGAATTTCATGGTATTTTAAAGAAAATGGGCCTGCACCCCCCTCCCCACTCTGTCAAGCCATTGTCTCAAGGGTTCTCTGGAGCAGGACAGAGACAAAGTGAGCCCCAGCATAGTGCCTGTTCCAAGTCCCCCAAATCCCCCCTGCTCCATCCAACTCAAGCAGGCCCCTTCTCAGGAGCAGTGACAGTCAGATTTGGGGTCTACGACACCTCATCTAAAATGGCCAACTGGCCACAGTCTGGAGGTGCAGCTTTCATTTTTTTCATCTCCATACAGATTTACAATAGTCCCCTCACTGGAATTATGATTTAAACATAAATAAACCAGCTGTCCCTTATGATTTGGAGCCAGAGTTTCCACAAAGTCAGAAAATCAAGAGACAGGAACTTGACATAAAGATGAAGAGGGAGTTTCCACCACTGATCTAACTGGCAGTATTCAAGCCAAAATAATTGCAAGAGGAACAGCGCATCTTTCCCACAGCAAGTTCCTGGGCTAGTGTAGCGTGATAGCTCCCCAGTGTTATTAAACATACCTAGAGTTGATTAGTGCTTCAGTGACTTCCTTGCTCACACAGGAGATATTATACCCCTAGGCCAACGGTCTGATTGCTTTTGTAATTATCATCTAAGCACCTACAAACACTGAATAGATCTCCAAGGGAGGAATTGGAGAGCTTGGATTGACTCAGCATATGGTAGCAGGCAGGGAGCTATTTCCCACTGGTTTTGACCATGCCATTCTTGAGATGAACAATACAGAGTATAGGACATGAATGCAATAAAACGGGTCACATGCAAAGCCAGATATGAGGAAAAACTCAAGTGATAAGAAGGGCCATGCCAAAGGTTTGGCAGCAGCCACAGACCCACAACCAAAGGAGCCACGGGTAGTCCCGTAGCACACACTCTCCTCCTCCCACCCCGTACCCCATACCAGTTATAAGAGTTTCTGGGGCAGTCTCAAAGGACTTCAAGTTACCAAAGAACAACCTTCACTGGAGGAAAGGGTATTGCCAGGGAACCAGCCCAGCCCAAGTCCTACCCTTGTAACCTTAAAGATGCTGGGGGCACGACTCCCGATTGTGTAGAGGAGCACTTTGGGCTCCTTTAGCATCAACTTTTTCTTCCTCTGCCTCTCTCCTTCTCCTCTCCCCCTCCTCCCCTTCTGCCTTCCAGGGCCCCAGGCCAGCCTGCAGTCTGGTCGCCAGAAGCCTGAAGGCTATGGGCCAGCCTGACTTGCCATTACTCAGTCTGTAGGTGGCAATCAAGCTGTCCCTGCAGAGAGGCTACAAGCTGCTGGCCTATCAGGTGTCATTCACCCCAGCCATATTGCTTCCAAACCTTCCTCTCTCCTTCCCAGGTATTTCCTGCCTCCATAGTTAAAGAATTCGGTAGAGAATTTAGGGGAAATCCAGCCACAAAGAGGCTACACACATAGAGTAAAATGCTGACTGAGCACCAGCAAAATGGTCCTTCAAAGAGTAGAAGTGCTAGGAGGAAAGACACAAGGAAGAACAAAGGGCAAGTCCTGACAATGGTAAAAAAAAGAGAGGGGATATTTATTTAGGGTCAAGTATAGTATACAGCTTGCTGAACACCTTGTTGAAGCTTCTGCGGGAACGAGGAAGGGGTGTCTAGATGTTACAGTGATTATGCAGCCCAACTCTCACTGCTGAGAAAGCCTAATTTAAGTGCTACACACTCGAAGCTCCTGAAGAGAAAAGTGTGCAGTGGGAACCTCAAGGGGAGTCTAAGGTAGGACATTAGACCAGACAATGGAAAACCAGATCTTCTTGCCAAATTCAGGTAGCTGTGTTCTATTTATGCAGCAGACCGCTCAGTGCCTCTGAGCCCAGAGACAAACATTTTCCAAGGCAAGTTCCCACACCAAAGATGAGAGAGTGCCACTTTCCCAGCTCTTACAAACTTCAAAGAAACCAAACCAATGCAATGTATGCTAAGACTTGCTCCATACCTTTCAAAGATACCCACATTGTCCTGTGCACCAAAGGTGGCAGGTTCAATTCCCAGTCAGGGCACATGTCTAGGTTGAGGGTTCAATCCCTGGCCAGACCCTGGCCGGTTTGGCTCAGCAGTTAGAGTGTCAGCCCGAGGACCAAAAAGTCTCGGGTTCGATTCTGGTCAAGGGCATGCACCTCAGTTGTGGTTCCGTCCCCAGCCCTGGTCAGGATTGTGCAGGAGGCAACCCAATCGATGTGTCTCTCTCGCATCGGTGTTTCTCTCTCTCTCTCTCTCTCTCCCCCCTCCCTCCCACTCTATATGAAAATAAATGGAAAAATATCCTCAGGGTAAGGACTTAAAAACAAATTAAAACAATCCCTGGTCAGGGCACGTGTGTGAGGCAACCAATCGATGTTCCTCTCTCTCTCTAAAAATCAATAAAAACGTATCTTTAGGTGAGGGTTAAAAATAAGAAGAAGAAAAAGATAACCACTGCATAAAGCTATGTCTTTCTAACCCAGCAGATCACTGGGAGGGTTAGATCCCAAGGCGGCTTGGTGAAGCCTGGCCTTCCCTCATGAGAAAAGGTCTCTCCAATTAGCAGGCAGACTGGTACAAGTTGGAAGCACAGAGCCTCCTCCCTGTCCTTAACTTAACCTGATAAACTCAGTAGGTGGCTCTCTGCAAGCTGTGTGGAGATTCTGAAAACTACTCCCCAAGCAGACTTATCAGATTTCTCCTAGGCTAATCCTGGTAGCCAGTGGGACCCCGGCAACAACAAAAAAAATCAACAATGACCTTCTTACCTTTGCTGTTAACTGAGAACTAACCAGACCTAGGCCCCAGCTTTCCTGGTCCCCTGCCATGCAGAGGTTTCTGGTCCCATGTCTACATTCCATCTGGCAGTCATCTGTATCTTCCACCTTCTTTTTCCCACAGGCTCTGGTTCATTTTTCTCCCCCAGTGCCCTCTGCCATCTACCTCAGAGGTCAGACACCTTTTGGAAGAGGAGGCCCAGGGCCTCTGACTCCTGTCCTACGGAAGGGGCAGGGGCCAGGTGGCGTCTGCAATGGACTGGGGCTGACCCAGGCAATTCTTTCCCAAGACAGCTGGAAGCTTGCACTCAAAGTCAGCCAGTCGCCATCTCCTGCCCCATCCGAAACTTTCTGGCCTCACTGCTCCTGTCCCCTAACTTTCAGGTGGTACTCGGCATGCCCAGCTGTGGTCAGCATTTCCAGCATATTCAGCCCCCCGCGTTCAGCAAGAGGCCACACTCTACGGGATCAGTGTATTTCCCTGGAGAGAGGATTCCCCGTGCAGTGTCAGAATCCAAAGTAGTAAAGGACAAGGGCTCGCGGGTCCTGAGTACTCAGCCAGGGCACCACTCGGTTTTTCAGGCATGACTGGTTCCTAAAAAACCGCGAAACTGATGATGGTTGTTTTAAACGGTTCTCGGTTCTCGTAAGCAAATCTGTGTTTAGGGGTACGGGGTCAGGGAAGCTGGGGCTAGTCTCTCTTCCCCTCCCACCCTTCTCTGGCCACTCCTGGCGCAGAGGCTCAAACTCGCGGGGAGAAGCAGGCGGGTGGGCGCTCAGGACACTCCTGTGAGTGCGAGCCCGGATCACGCTCCAGCGCGAAGCTACACAGGTTTAAAACCGGTAGGACCGCCGCCAGGCTCCCGCGATCGCCTCGGTGGCCCGCGGCTGGGGCGCTCTTTCCGAAGTCGCCGGGCTCCTGGACTGGAGCAAAGACGCCTGCGGCGCGGCCATTTGGTTCCCGACGCCGCGAAGATGAGGACGCCTCCGGCCTTGGGGCGGCGCTGAAGCTGTCCCAGACCCAGTGGCTCCCACCCCCGCCTTCATCCCCCAGTTCCCCAGGAGGCGGCCGCCAACCCCAGGGCCCGGAGCCCCGAGGGCACAGGTCCACTCAGGACGGCGCGGCCAGGTCCAGGAGCAGGAAGTTGCAGCAGGAGAGCGGTGGGTGGGGAGTCAGAGAAACGGGATCCCCTCACTCCCAGAGGGGAAGGGAGAGAAGGGAAGGGGAGGAGCGGGCAGGGCGGGGGAAGGGTGGGCGCCGAGCGGGCGTAGAGCGGGCGCTCGCTCACTGGCGCCCCCAGAGACGGGGTAGTCGCGGGGCCGCGGGCTGCCTGAGCGCTGTTACCTAGCTCGTCCTGGTCGTCCTCGGGGCCAAGCAAGCGGCAGGGAAGGCGGCGGCGGAGGCGCACGGTGCGCCGGGCCAAGCTGTCGGTGCGGCGCCCCAGGGCCAGCAGGTGCCCCTCGAGGTCCTCGAGCAAAGCCAGCGAGTGGCCGCAGAGGTCGGCGAGCTGTCGGAGCAGGCTGAGCGCGGCCAGGTGGCTCACGTCGCGGAGCTCCGTCAGTGGCTGTGGCGGGTTGCGCGGGCACAGGCGCTGGGGCACCACCGTGCGCCTGTAGAACGGCATCCCGGGCGCGGGGGACCAGCCTGGCGGCGCGTCGGGCTCGCCACAAGTGGTGCCCCTGGCCCTGGCGCCCCTGAGCGGCGGCCCCAGCTCAGGGTGTAGCAGGCCCCTGGGCGCGGGAGGCGCAGGGCAGGGGCTGGGGTGGGGGTGGGGGACGGGCTGACGGGTTCCCAGCCTGGAGTGCCGGCTCCCCCAGGGGCTGCACACTCGCCGGAGCCACCAGTCCCTCTGACTCTGGTTCGCTGGGCTCCTCCTCCTCCTCCTCCTCCCCGCCTTTCTCCACCTCCTCCTCCTTCACTCTGCTACTTCGGGATCCCCCCACCCACCTTTTTTTTTTTTTTCTTTTGCGGTCAGAGATTCGCAGATTAACGCTTGATCCGGGAGAGGAGGGAAAGGGAAGTAGGAGTAAAAAGAGCGAGCTGGAGCGTGAAAGAAGGAATGTCCGCGTGAGTGGGGTGTGTGTGTGTGTGTGTGTGTGTGTGTGTAAGATGTTCGCTGCAGTTTGTGTGCCCTCGCCCTGCGGAGCTCGAGTCTTGGGACTGATAAAGTTGTTTTCTACTTGGATGGTTTTTGTTTGTTTGTTTTAACTTAAACTTTGTATTTGTAAATAATAAAAATTCAAGCGCACCGGGCACTCACACCGGCAAGTAACCAGTAGGGACCGGCCGGATAGTCGGCCTTCATTCATCTCGCTGCCCTTCTAACGTGTCCTCAGTGCCCCGCACAGGCTTGGACTAGGCTGAGCACAGCCTTCTAGCTCCCAGGAGCTTGGAAACGAGGGGAGAAGAACCAAGTATCTTACCCCACTACTCAGGAGGGCAGAGTCTCTGGGGAGCACCAATGTGCCTGGACTGCGGAGAAGGCTTTGGGATGAATGAATGAAAACAAACCCGTTCTCGGGAACAATACACCCAGTTCGCAGGGAGAGACGCCGCCCATATTTTAGGCAAAAAGACAGCCCAGAGCCTGGCGGCCCTGGGCTCCGGGGACCCTGCGGAGGGGACAATACTGGAGCTAAGGGTGCGCTTGCTGTGCTCACAGTTGTCCCAATTTCTCTCCATGTAGAAGGTGGAAGACAGGGGGACACTAGTGTCTTCAGAAAGCCAGAGTGCCTGATTGTGTGTAGGTCCCTGTGCAGTTGGGAAGTTTCCACTCTGAACACTTCTTTTCAACACATGGAGCTCCCATCTGATTCTCCTCTGGTCCCATTTCTTCTCTCTAGTAATTCTCTCATCTTTTCTCCTAAAAATGTTCCTATCCCTGTAATTGCTTATAATCTGTTAGTATAACACCTTGAACAGGATATGTGTGTCTGCACTAATAAGCCTGAGTGTATCCTGTTTTCATTCATTCCTTTAGAGAATTGTCCCTTAAACAGCTCAAGAGGGCTCTACAACTCATTAAAAACAATCAGATTACCCTTTGCAGTAAATAGATGTTCCTTGTTCCGTAAATTGGAATATGGATACTAGGAAAATTGGGTTCTAACTGAAATATGAATAAACAAGCGGACAAAAGGCAAACCCTTTGCTAAAATGTAAAATTCAGTTACAGAATGAGGACCTGCAATTCTCTATTTGGTGAACTCAAACCTGAGCCAAGAGAGTAACTGGCAGGAAGTAGGGATTTAGCTGGACTCTCCAGGGATACTTTTCCTTGACCTATGGGCTGTTTAGACTGATCTCTGTTCCGGAAAAAAAAAAAGAGAGAGAGAGAGAGAGAGAGAAAGAAATGAGGTACGAGCAGATTGAAGGAGACTGTGTGGGCAGAGCTTCCCGGCCTGAGGGCCAGGCCTGGTGTCAGCTGCCCCTCACTACTCTAATTCCTGAAGCTGATGAATCTTTCAGGCTTCTGTAATAACAAGCTCAACTGCAAGCAAATCAGCCTTGGCCCCACGCCCTTCCCCCAGCCGAGTCTGCTCACTTCAGCCTCCTCAATGCCCTGGCCCTGGCTTTCATCAAGGAAACATCAAGGACTTGCAATGGGGCCATCTCAGAACAGAGCCCCTCCTCCCTTCCCCGGCACCAGATCAGGACTGCATGTACCATGGTAGAAGTCAAAGGCATATGAGTTTTTGCCTTCCTTCTTATCTCCAGTTTCTTCCCAACAAGAAAGGTGAGATCTCCAGTGAGAGGCAGGCCTGGGTGTAGAGAGCCGCCAGGGATGGAACACAGGGGCTTGGTTTTGATCTGAAGCATGAGAGTTGGGGTTCTAGAAGTGCCACTTCAGCCAAGCTGTCCAGGGCAGGCAAGCAGCCCAGGTGAGGGGTCCTGTCCTGTGCTCCCACTTCACCCTCCAGCACAACCTCTGCACAATTATCTTGTTTGATAGTAATACATTTTTGTTTGCAATAATATTGTCTCTCTCACTAGACTGTTAGGTCCATGGAGGCAGGAACCATGCCTGTCTCGCTCATTTCTGTATGCTCAGTGCCAAGCCCAACAACTGGCACACAATAGGTACTCAGAAAATGTATGTAAATGAAGGTGGCTTATAGGCAGAGACTGATATGAAGAACTTTACTAAAGGATTTAACTTGGCCCAGGGGGCAATAGAGAGCCACTGTATTCTGGAGCAGAACACCTTCTGACACAGGGAAGGAGAGCCCTTATCCTTTACTACTTTTCATGCAGAGGCAGTGGGAAGAGGCAAAAAGGGAAGCTGCTATGCGCCCACAACCCCAGCTAGAAAGTGCTCTGTACATTACACATTTGCTTTGATTTGCCTATAAACCTGGACACCACACAGTCAGAAGAAGAAAGAGGGAAGGTGCAAAAGGGGAAAAGAAAGGCCCCTAAAAACCAAGCCAGACCTGAAATGCTGGGTGCTTCCTACCTAACCACCAACTCCCAGACTCCAGGCCTGTAGCACTTCATCTGTCACTGTGCTGGGGGTTGTGATCTGAGCTGTGACCACCTGCGGATTGGGGCTTGGGTCTTGGGTCTAGCCTAGAAACAGAGACTAAGAGAGGGGCCAGACAAGTAGGAGGAACATGGGAGAGTTGACCACTCACAACCAACAACACTCCTGCCTTCCTTCCCACCTCCAGTCCCGCCTATCTAGCTGCTGCTAAGAACCAAGAGTTTCAATAAAAACTGATTTTGAAAAATAACAGAGGATATGCCATTTCTCTTCCTCCAAGCTGGCAGTTTCCATGGCTGCAAAATGAAAATGAAAATTGATGAGCAACCCTCATGCAACCTACCTAGCTTCCTTGTACAGCCCTCACACTTATTTTTAAAAGTTGCCCCCATGGAAGCAGGCACCTCTTCCCCTCCAACCTCACCTTGTTGTGGCCACTCCTGTCCCTTCTGCCTCTTCTCCATTCAGGGACTGTGTATTATTGTGAGTGGATAAACAGAGAGATGCTAACAAAACAAAACAAAACAAAAAACCTAGCTGCTGCCATCTTGCTACCTCTCAAATATAAGAATCTTGGCAGCTAAGCAGTGATGCCAATTTTCTCCTTGATGTTGTTCTATAATCAATCATTTTATCTAAGTTGTAAGAATATACATTCCATTACACACCCTCTTGCAATGAGACTCAATAAAGATGCTTTCCTTATGAATGAAAAATATATATGTACATAGACAGTAGGGTGGACAAAAAGGCTGTTCCTCAGTCTCCACTCTGACATTCTCTTGTTCCCTTCTTCTAAGTATGTATACTAAGAGAAATTAACAAAAATTAGCAAATACTAGAATGACTCTTTATAAATGTCATTTATCCTTTGGCATTAAGGGTTGTTCTGCAGCCCTGGCCAGTTTGGATTAGCGGTTAGAGCATCAGCCCACAGACCAGAGAGTCCCAGGTTTCAGTTCCCGCTAAGGGCAGGTGCCTCCATTGCAGTTTGTCTCCGCCCCCGTTGGAGATGTGTGGGAGGCGACCAGTCGATGTGTCTCTCTCATATTGATGTTTCTCTCTCTTCCTCACTCTCACCCTCCAGCTCTATCAAAGGCTTGGCTCTGCAGTTAAGAACACTAGTAAACTCACCCCAGACAGGTCCAAGGAAAGCAAACCAATCAGAACACAGCCAGTCTCAACAATGGGGACAAGACCCATGCTAATCAATGACTCCTCTGAAAAGAGTGGGAGCGGGGAGTGGAGCGGTGTCTCAAGAGTGGAGAGGAGAAAGCACATTTCTGCCATTGAGGCAACCAACACTGCCAGTGTGTGTGTGGGGGGGGCGGGTGCACCCCAGAGTTGGGCCTCCAGGGGTGGTTTGGAAACTTACACAGCCATCAATCACATCCTTAGGCCAGAGGAGTGTGAGCCCAAGTCGGTTCAAGGTCCTAAAATAAATTCCTTTCTGCTCAGCCTCAATGCTTCACACCACACATAAGACAAGGCAAACCCTTCAAGAATTCCATGAGGAAATAAACCTTTATTTCAAAAATAAACTTTGATGTTCTTTGAACTTTGGCCCTGACTCGGAGCCCAGGCTGAAACTGTGAGAAAAGAGTTGCAGTATTTTGAAAGGAACCGAGGAGATTTCAGCAGAATGTGGACAGATTCTTTTTCAGTCCTTCATCCTCATGTCCTGTGTGGCTCCCCTCACCTCTGGTCCCCCAATGCCCACCTCACCATCCTGTTTTTCCTCTCTACCTTGTTAGGATGAGACTGTAATTACGAACATCAAATGTTGCTACATCCAAAGGGTAATTTTATTTTAACATGCGTGCTTTACTCAAGGGAAATCATATTAAGCGGTCCTATGCTTGACCTAACTGCCACCCCTCTCCTGAAAACTCCTATCTCCCCCAAAATCCTAAAACAGTAAGTAAACGTCTTAAATCTCCCCAGGATGGACTATGCCCACCACATGGCAATATTCATTCTATGTGTATGACATTAATGCTGGTTTAGGTAGTAACCACTCCAACTCTACCACGTTAAAAGGGGAGTTTGTTACACAGGTCAGGGCTTCGGATTAATTAGGGAAAATACTGAACCTAAATAACTAGTGTTTCAGCTTCTTCTTTTTTTTTTTTTTTTTTGGTATGTGCCCCTAGTGGGAACCGAAGCCGGAACTCTCTGGTCTGCAGGCCGACACTCTAACTGCTGAGCCAAACCTGGCAGGGCAATGTTTCACCTTAATAAGCACCAACCATAGTTAGACATGTGGTCAGCCTTCCCTCCATAGTAGAAAGTTATGCAGCACAGCAGAGTGGTAACAGCCAAATGCAGGCATTGGAGATCCACTGACCTGAGTTCAAGTCCCCGGCTCTGTTGCTGGCTGTGTGTCTTGGGCAGGTTACTTAAACTCTCTGTGCCTTGATTTCCTCACTCATAAAAAGGACAAGGCCAATATTCAAATGACATGCATGGGTATGACTGTACTGATTGACTACAGGTGTCCATTCTGATTGCTCAGGATCTGTGCCACACTGGTAGTTAAACATTTTGAATGCTACCCCTTAAAATGAGGATAATATTGGTAGTTACCCTGTTGGATTGTTCTGAAGATCACATGAGACCATGTAAAGTGCCAAGCCCTGCACTTAGCGTACAGAAGACACTGAAGATGAGTGGATAAAAAAGCTGTGGTACATGAACACAATGAAATACGATGCAGCTGTAAGGAAGAAAGATCTCTTACCCTTTGAGACGACATGGAGGGACCTGGAGAGTATGCTATCCAAAATAAACCAGTCAGAGAAAGACAAGTGTCAGAGGATCTCACTTATTTGTGGAATATAATGAACAAAATAAGCTGACAAAATAGATCCAAAGACTCAGAAGTAGGGAACAGACTGACCAAACTCAGAGGGAGGGGTGGAGGGCGGGAAGAGATAAACCAAAGAATATATATGCATATATGCACAACCAATGAAAACAGTGTGGTGAAGGCAGGGAGCTGAAAAGCTGGGAGGAGGGTGTCAATGGGTGGAAAAAGGAGAGACATCTGTAATATTTTCAACAATAAAGATAAATTTAAAACAAAGACGACACCTAAGAAGTGTTATTAGCAGTACAGATAGCAGTTTCCTGATTATAAAAAGGAAGGGACAACCTGACAATATAGTGTCATACAGGGTTTTTCTGACAACGATGCCCTTAATTTCTAAGTTAATTCAATTTCCAATAACATTTCCAAGATAGAGAAACATGAAAATTCAACCCAAATATAACATGGAAAAGCCATGAGTAAGTCAGACATTGCACTGGCTCAGTCCTGGTGGAGTTACGGGATGATCACATGTTCCACAGACTTGCCTCTGTTGTGACCTATGTATGCCTTGTGTGCCGGGGCTCAGCCACAACCCAGTGGAAGCAGTATTAAGCCTGTAGCTCTGTGATGTTGTTTCTCTCAGACACAGTTTTACAAGCCACTTAAAAATTCTCCATAGGTCCAATCTTACCTTCTAAATATGTCTCCATAATTGAGATCAATAATCCATGAGCCCATGGAATCTCCAGTTGCATTATTTTTCATTAAAAAAATTTTTTTTATCCTCAGGCGAGGACATTTTTTCCCCACATTTATCTTTAGATAGAGTGGGAGGGAGAGAGGGAGGATGAGAGAGAGAGAAACCTCGATGTGAGACACATCGACTGGTTGCCACCACACAACCCCAACCGGGGCCGGGGACAAACTGCAACAGAGGTACATGCCCTTAGCAGGAACTGAACCCGGGCCTCTCTGGTCCGCAGGCTGACGGTCCTACCGCTGAGCCAAACTGGCCAGGGCTCCAGTTGCTTTAAATGTAGAAAATGCATTGTCATTTTTTTAAAAGGGACATTTTTTTCTCCCTTCTCCATCCTGGGTCAACATAGTTTCCAGTCCTTGGGTCAAGATTCTGTAGTTACAAAGAATTGGTTTAGATCAGGAATAGTCTAAATCATGTCTCTTTCCAAATTACCTTTTGATTTATCAAAGGCTTCCTGATATTCAGGTGTCTCAACTTCTTTATCAAGCCTTTTCTCGGCCAGTAAAGGAGCCAGGTATTTAGTGAATTAAACTGGGTTACAAACTTGTGGCAATAACCAGTGCCAGCCCTCATGTGCTTTTTTTTTTTTTGTATGGGGTGCTCGACTTCCCAATCATCTCAGCTGCATCTTACCTAACTAGGAGCCTGCTACTGCAACTCTCTAGCCAGAATCATCACCTCGAGCGATCAAAATGAACTTTTGCTCTACTTCTTAGTAAGCCCAGTTCCTGGAGTTACCTTGGAGAACAGTCTCCAAACATCCCAGAGGAGATTCCTTATTTACCTTATAAATGGCTATCTCATCACTATATGTAATTACAAGATCGTTCATTCCAGATAACAAAGTCATAAATTTCTCACACATATAATCCTGTCTCAGTATCTGATTCTCAGAGGGCTCGGGCTTAAACAGTCAACAACCAATTCAATAAGCTCTTCTCCATTGTTATCAAATTCTACTCTTAGTAGCATTTTACAATGATGATCACACCCACCTTCTTTTTTAACTTTTATTAAATGTATCAGGGTGATATTGGTTAATAGGGTCATATAGGTTTCAAGTGTACATTACTATGATACAGGATCTGTATATTGCACTGAGTACCCACCACCCAAAGGCAAATCATCTTCCATCACCATATATTTGGTCCCTTCTACCCCTACCACCCCCTGCTCCTTCCCTATGGTAACCACCATACTGTTGTCTGTCTGTTTCAGTTTCATATCCCACATATGAGGGAAATCATATGGTCCTTAGCTTTTTCTGACTGACTTATTTCGCTTAGCATAATATTCTCAAGGTCCATCCATGCTGTTGCGAATGCCAGTATTTCATCTTTCTTGTGGCTCAGAAGTAGTCCATAGTATATATGTATCACATCTAGTTTATCCAATCATCTCTTGAAGGACACATACGGTAACTCCATTTTTAGTTTTCTGATGAAACATCATAGTGTTTTCCATAGTGGCTGTACCAGTTTACATTCCCACCAGCAGTGAATGAGCATTCCTTTTTCTCCACAACCTCTCGAACATCTGTTATTACCTGTCTTATTAATAATAGCAATACTAACCGGTGTGAGGTGGTATCTCATTGTACTTTTTCCTTCTTCTTTTTATTAATTAATTAATTTATTTTTGTTACAGATGTTTCTCCTTTCCCCCCACTGATTCCCTTCTCCCCTTCCTCCCCGCCCTGTCCCCAGCTTTGTTGTCGATGTCCATTGTTCATGCATACATACATATAAGTTCTGTGGTTTATCTCTCCCCCACCACCCCCTCTTCCGGGGATTGTCAGTCTGTACCCCACTTCCACGTCTCTGGGTCTATCCCATTCCTCAGACTGTTATGTTCATTATATTCCACAAATAAGTGAGAACATATGATATTTGTCTTTCTCTGTTTGGCTTGTTTCGCTTAGGATAATACTTTCCAGGTCCCTCCATGTCGTCTCAAAGGATAAGAGATCTTTCTTTCTTACAGCTGCATAGTACTCCATTGTGTATATGTACCACCGCTTTTTTATCCATTCATCTACTGATGGACACTTGGGCCGTTTCCAGATCTTAGCTATTGCAAATAGTGCTGCTTCAAACATGGGGGTACATATATTCTTTCTGATTGGTGTTTCAGGCTTCTTAGGATATATTGCTAGAAGTGGGATCACTGGATCAAATGGAAGTTCAATTTTTAATTTTTTCAGGTAACACCGTATTGTTTTCCATAGTGGCTGCACCAGTCTGCATTCCCACCAGCAGCGTACTAGAGTCCCCTTTTCCCCACACCCTCGCCAACACTTGTTGTTTGACGATTTGTTGATGGCGGCCATTCTGACAGGTGTGAGATGATACCTCATTGTTGTTTTAATTTGCATCTCTCTGATGATTAGTGATGTTGAGCATTTCTTCATATGTCTCTTGGCCATTTGTATGTCCTGTTTGGAGAGGTGTCTATTTAGTTCCTCTGCCCATTTTTTAATTGGGTTCTTTGTCTTCCTATTGTTGAGTTGTGTGAACACTCTATATATATTTGGAAATTAACCCCTTATCTGATATATCATTGGGAATTATACTCTCCCATACAGCGGGTTGCCTTTCCATTTTGATGATTGTATCTTTTGATGTTAATTTTGTATTCTGCTACTTTGCCAAATTCATTGCTCAGAAGCTTTTGAGTTTGATGTAGTCCCATGTGTTCATTTTCTCCTTTGTTTGTGTTGCCCTAGGTGATGTATCAGTGAAAATTCTGCTGCGTATGATGTCTGAAATTTTGTTGCCTACAGTTTCTTCTAGGATTTTTATGGATCCATGAGTCATATTTAAGTCTTTTATCCATTTTGAGTTTTTTCTTGTGTATGGTGTAAGTTGATGGTCTGGTTTCATTTTTTTTTTTTTTTTCATGTAGCTGTCCAATTTTCCCAACACCATTTATTAATGAGGCTGTCGTTAATCCACTGTATGATCTTGCCACCTTTGTCAAATATTGAGGATATTGCCTTGGGTCCATTTCTGGTTTCTCTGTTCTGTTCCACTGGTCTATATGTCTGTTCTTGTGCCAATACCAGGCTGTTTTGAGTACAGTGGCTTTGTATAACCTGAAATCTGGTAATGTGATCCCTCCGACTTTGTTCTTCTTTACAAGTTTGCTGTGGCTATTCGAGGTCTTTTTGGTTCCATATGAACTTCTGAAGTATTTGTCCTAGTTCTGTGAAGTAGATCGTTGGTATTTTGATGGGGATTGCATTGAATCTATAGATTTCTTTGGGTAATATGTACATTATAGTGATGTCAATTCTTCCAATCCATGAACAAGGTATGTGCTTCCACTTTTTATATCTTCCTCTATTTCTTTCTTCAATGACCTGTAGTTTTCTGCGAATAGGTTGTTTATTTCTTTGGTTAAGTTTATTCCTAGGTATCTTAATTTTTTTGCCACGATGGTAAATGGGATTGTTTTTTTAGTTTCTCTTTCTGTAAGTTCATCATTGGAGTATAAGAATGCCATCGATTTCTTGATGTTAATTTTGTATTCTGCTACTTTGCCAAATTCATTTATTAAGTCTAGTAAATTTTTGATGGAGTCTTTGGGGTTTTCTATGTATAGTATCATGTCATCTGCGAATAATGACAGTTTCACTTCCTCCTTTCCAATTTGGATCCCTTTTATTTTTTCTTGCTGTCTGATTGCTGTGGCTAAGATTTCCAGTACTATCTTAAATAAGAGTGGTGAAAGTGGCCATCCTTGCCTTGTTCCTGTTCTTAAGGGAAATGCTTTTAATTTCTGCACATTGAGTATGATGTTGGCTGTAGGTCTTTCATATATGGCCTTTATTATGTCGAGGTATAACCCCTCTATTCCCAGATTGCTGAGCGCTTTTATCGGAAATGGGTGCTGGATTTTGTCGAATGCTTTTTCAGCGTCTATTGATATGATCATATGATTTTTATCTTTCATTTTGGTGTATCGCATTTATTGATTTGCGAATATTGCACCAGCCTTGCATCCCTGGGATGAATCCCACTTGGTCATGGTGAATAATTTTTTTGATGTATTGCTGGATTTGATTTGCTAGTATTTTCTTCAGGATTTTGGCATCTATGTTCATCAGGGATATTGGTCTGTAGTTTTCTTTCTTCGTAGTGTCTTTTTCTGGTTTTGGAATTAGAATTATGCTGGCCTCATAAAACGAGTTTGGCAGTCTTCCTTTTTCTTGAATTTTTTGAAATAGTTTGAGGAGAACGGGTATTAGTTCTTCTTTGAATGTTTGGTCAAATTCTCCCGCGAAGCCATCCGGGCCTGGGCTTTTGTTTGCTGGGAGAGTCTTGATTACATCTTCAATTTCTTCTGTTGTTATTGGTCTGTTCAAGCTTTCTATCTCTTTCCGGTTCAGTTTTGGGAGACTATGTGTTTCTAGAAATTGGTCCATTTTGCTTAGATTGTCAAATTTCTTGCCATCTAATTGTTCATAGTAGTTGTTAACAATCTGTTGTTTTTCTGTGGTGTCACTTACTATTTCTCCCCTTTCATTTCTGATTTTGTGTATTTGGGTTCCATCTCTTTGTTTCTTCGCGAGTCTTGCTAAGGGTCCATCAATCTTGTTTATCGCTTCAAAGACCCAGATCTTTGTTTCATTGATCCCTTGAATTGTTTTTTTGGTTTTTTTTTTTGGGGGGGGGGTCTCCATGTCATTTATTTCAGCTCTGATCTTTACTATTTCCTTCCTTCTACTTGCTCTGGGGTTTTCTTTTTGTTTGCTTTCTAGTTCTTTAAGTTGTGAGGTTAGATATTCTGTTAGAAATTTTTCTTGCTTCTTGAGGTAGGCCTGTAGTGCTATGAATTTCCCCCTCAGAATTGCCTTCACTGCATCCCATAGACTTTGTGTTGTTGTGTGTTCATTTTCATTGGTTTCCAGAAAGTGTTTAATTTCTTCCTTGATCTCCATGGTAACCCATTCATTGTTCAATTACATGCTATTTAGCCTCCATGTTTTCAAATATCTTTGCATGTTCTTCTTGCGGTTGATTTCTAGTTGCATGCCATTGGGATTGGAGAAGATGCTTGATATGATTTCAATCTTCGTGAACTTGTAGAGACTTAGTTTGTGTCCTAACATGTGGTCTGTCTTTGAGAATGTCCCATGTGCACTTGAGAAGAATGTGAATTCTGCAGTTTTGGGGTGTAATTCTCTGTAGATATCTATTAAATCCATTTGATCTAGCGTCTCAATTAGAGTCTGTGTTTCCTTGTTAATTTTTTGTCTAGAAGATCTATCCAGTGATGTCATTAGGTTGTTGAAGTCCCCTACTATGATTGTATTGCTGTCAATTTCTTCTTTGAAGTCCTCCAAAATATTTTTAATATATGTTGGTGCTCCCATATTGGGTGCATATATGTTTACCAAGGTTATATCTTCCTGTTGGATAGATACTTTCAATATTATGTAGTGGCCTTCTTTGTCTCTAGTTATGGCCTTCATTTTGAAATCTACTTTATCACCCATGAGTATTGCTACCCCAGCTTTTTTTTGCTTTCCATTTGCTTGAAAGATTTTTTTCCATCCCTTCACTTTCAACCTATGTGAGTCTTTTGTTGTGAGGTGGGTCTCTTGTAAACAACATATATGTGAGTCGTGCTTTCTTGTCCAGTCAGCTACTCTGTGTCTTTTTATCGGAGCATTCAAACCATTCACATTTAAGGTGATAATTGATATGTACTTATTTATCGCCATTTTTGTTTAGTGTGGTTCTATTTTTCTTCCTATTTCTTCTACTAATTACAGCAGTCCTTTTAGCATATCTTGCAGTGCTGGTTTGGTGTTAATATATTCCCTTAGCCTTTTTTGGTCAGGAAAGCTCTTTATTTGACCTTCTATTTTGAATGATAGCCTTGCTGGATAGAGTAGTCTTGGATTCAGATCCTTGTTTTTCATGACCTTGATTACTTCATGCCACTCCCTTCTGGCCTGTAGTGCTTCTGTTGAGAAGTCAGCTGAGAGACTAATGGGGTTTCCTTTGTAGGTAACCTGTTGCTTATCTCTTGCTGCAGTTAGGATTCTCTCTTTGCCTCTAATTTTTGACATTTTAATTACTATGTGTCTTGGTGTGGACCTGTTTGGGTTCTTCTACTTGGGGCTCTCTGTGCTTCTTGAACTTGAATGCCTTCTTCCTTCACCAAATTAGGAAAGTTTTCTGTCACTATGTCTTCAAATATATTCTCTAATTCTTGCCCATTTTCTTCCTCTTCGGGGGCTCCTATGATGCGAATGTAATTACGTTTCCAGTTGTCCCACATATTCCTGATTTTGAATTAATTTTTTTTCTTTTTGGTTTTCTGATTGGTTGATTTTTTTCTACCCTGTCTTCTAATTCACTGATCCGGTCCTCAGCTTCCTCTAATCTGCTGTTTAGTCCTTCCAATGTATTCTTTATTTCTGATATGCCATTCTTCATTTCTTCTTGGTGGTTTTTAATTTCCAACTGGTTGATTTTTACCATTTCTATGTCTTTACTCATGGTGCTCATGTCCTTACACATGCTCTTGAGGTTCCTCAAGATCATGGCTCTGAATTCTAGTTCTGTTAACTTGCTTAACTGCTCCACATTTATCTCATCTTTGGTATAGATCTCTCGTTCTTTCACTTGGTTTTTGTTTCTGTGTTTTACCATTTTGGCTATCACAGTGGGCTTTGGAGCTTGCCAAATTTTCCCTGTGGGTGTTGGTGTTGTGCTGTTTGTGCGTCCCTCTACTGGGTTTGGATGAACCTGGGTGGGGCCACATTAAACACCACTGTCAAGTCTTACTTTCCTGGGTAGATTTGCAAGCTTAGGAAAGGTTCAGTTATCCTCTAGCTTCTTCCTGGTGGCTAGTAGTCTCAGTTACTCAGTGCCTTGGAATGTAGCCCTGGTGTTCTGCCTAAGAGGATTTCCAGAGGTGGGATAGATGCTGGTTGTTAATGAGCCTCAATTTTTATTTCCTTGCCTCATCTGGGAAAGGCTGAATCTCTGAGGGGGGCGGTGGCGGCAGCTGCCTTTCCCTACAGCACTGGGAAGGAGAACACTGGCGACCGTCCTTTGTGGCTGCAACACAGCAAAAACACTGAGTGCCCTCCAAATCCCGGATGTTTCCACACAGTTGCAGCCCAGTCTGCCCTTCCTGTGCAGTAGACCCCAAGTGAGTGGTTGTGGCTATTTTAGTGCTCTGCCCTGGCTCTCTGGGCTGGGTTTTTATTCCCCAAGGGCACTGCTCACAGCTAAGACTGCTGCAGTCTGTGGGCCCCCAGCCCGCCACCCTCTCACACATTCACAGATCCTACCAGTGTCCCTGGTTATATGGTCCTGTCCTGATGCTTTTCTGTTGCTTTTTTCTGAGGATGTGTCTTTATTTTACTTGTAATTCCCGTTTGGTCCTAGGAGAGTGTCTGCGTGGCTTTTATTCCCTCAGCCTCCTTTTTCATATCTTCTAAGTCTGTCTTGTGTGCAGCTGGGTTGCACAGGCCTTTCTGGTGCCCCAGCACCCTACAGGTTCTGCAGGTAACTGGATCGCACAGTCCCTCTGGGGACCTGGCTCTATGCCTATGTTATGTGCTGCTGGGTCGCACAGACCTCTCTGGTGCTTCAGCACCCCACAGGCCCCGTGGGAAATGGGATTGCACAGTCCCTGCTGGGTTGCACAGGCCTCTTTGGTGCTTCAGCACCCCGCAGGTACCACGGGTAATTGGATGGCACAGTCCCTCCGGGGTCGCGCAGGCCTCTCTGGTGCTTCAGTGCCCCGAAGGTCCCGCAGGTAACTGGATGGCACAGTCCCTGTTGGGTCAGGCAGGCCTCTCTGGTGCTTCAGCACCCCACAGGCCTTGTGGGTAACTAGATGGTGCAGTCCATGCTGGGTCACACAGGCCTCTCTGGTGCCCCTGCACCCTGTAGTTCCCACAGGCGGGCAGCTGGATCGCACCAGTCTCTCTCAGGCTCCAGCTTCTCACTGCTCTTGTGGGCTACTGGACAGCACAGGCCTCTGTGGAGCCCCAGGTCCTGCCGCTGGTGGCTGGGGAGTGCTGCTGCCCCGTGGGGCTCTACTCTTGCTCAGCTTTTGCTGTAGTTTTGGGGGATGGGTCTCAGCTGGTGGTCTGTGCTTCTGTTGCCTGCGATGGATGTCTGCTCCCCAGCCTCTGTTGCTGGGGGTATATCTGGACTCTGATCGGGGTGCTACTATGGGGGATGGTGCTGGGCTCCAGGCTGTCTATGCCTTCCATGACCGGCACCTTGGGAGCTCCACTACTGTGCACCGGTCTGTGTTGACACAGAGAGTCCACTGGTCCGATGGTGCCAGGTGCGCTGGTGGGCTCAGGTTGCTGGGCCCTAACCGCTTCCACTGCCACCTCCCAGGGAAGACCCAGATCTTCCAAAATGGTGGGACTGCCCTGGCCGGTTTGACTCAGCGGTTAGAGCATCGACCTGCGGTCCTGAGAGACCCGGGTTCGGTTCCTGCTAAGGGCGCGTACCTCGGTTGCAGTTTGTCCCCAGCCCTGGTCGGTCATGGGGTTGGCAGCCACTCGATGTGTTCCTTTCACATCGATGTTTCTCTCTCTCTCTCTGTTCCTCTCTCTCCCTCCCACTCTACCTGAACAAAAAATGGGAAAATGTCCTCGGGTGAGGATAAAAAAAAAAAAAAAAAAAAATGGTGGGACCTCCCTGTGGCCCAGGGAGAAGTGCCCTGTAGGGCTGCTTATGACAGTAGCTGGCTGTTCCTGTCCACAGCACAGGAAGCTTCTGCTCCACGGGTCGGGTTTGGTCGTCCACCTTTAAGTCCACTCACACTCACTCACACACTCACCATCCCTCAGGTCCTGCCATCTTTTTTCTCTCATTGTACTTTTGATTTGCATTTCCCTAATAGCTAATGAAGGTGAATATCTTTTCATATGTCTGATGGCCTTTTGCATGTCTTCTTGGGAGAAGTGTTTGTTCGGGTCCTCTGCTTATTTTTTAATTGGATTGTTTGTTTGGTGGCAAATTGTATGAGTTCTTTATATATTTTGTATATTAGCCCCTTTTCAGAGCTTTTGTTTGCAAAGGTCACTCCCATTTGGTTAGTTGCCTTTTTGTTTTGTTGGTAATTTCTTTTTCTGTGAGGAAGCTTTTTAGTTTCATATAGTCCCATTCATTTATTTTTACCTCACGTGCCTAGTCTTTTGAGTCAAAATCATAAAAATCTTCTCTACTAGCGAGGTCCATAAGATTAATACTTATGTTTTCTTATACGTAATTTATTTTTTAGATCTTATATTATTGTCTTTGATCCATTTTGAATGAACTCTTGTTCAGGGGACAAACCGTAGTCTAGTTGCATTCTCAGAATTGCTTTCTTCTTTGGGGTCTTTTGTGCTTCCATAGAAATCTGGTAATTTTTTGTTCACAGATTGTGGCCACAGGTTTGTCTGAAGGAACATGATTGGAAAACTGATGACAATGAGATCTGGGGAAGGGGTATGTGGATAGAACTAACCGAATGGGCAAAGAATGTTAAGATATCTATATCCCATGGGAATGCTCATTAAAGGATGACCTCAGCAGAGGTGGATTTAGTAATCAAGTGGCTATGATAACCTGCTCTATGGATACCAGTTATCGACTCTTTCTCCATCTACTCTTGTCATTAATCAATGGACTCATGAACATAGTGGCCATGGTGGCAAGGATGAAGGTTATGCATGAGCTCAGCAACATGGACTGCTGGGTGTCCAACTGCCAGCAACAGAAACCAACACCAAGTACTTCATATGGCCCCTTTCCCTAGGGTGATGAGCCAGCCACCAGGGGGCAGGTTGATTACAGTGGGTTGCTTCCTTCATGGAAGGGACAGAGTTTTGTTCTTACTGATATAGGCACATACTCTTGATGTAAATTTGCCTTCCCTACACGCAGTGATTCTGCTAAAATTACTATACATCGACCTACAGAATGCCTTATCCATCCACAACCATGGTATTCCACACAGTGTGGCTTCTAATCAAAGAACTCATTTCACAGAACTGAAGTATGACGACGAATCCATGTTCAGAGAATTCACTGGTCTTATCATTTCCCCATCATTCCAAAACAGGTATCTTGATAGAATTGTGGAATTGCCACCTGAAGAATCAGTTACAGTGCCAGTTAAGCAGTAATACTTTGCAGAGCTGGAAAAAGGTTCTCCAGGATGCTGTATATGCTCTGCATCAGCTTCCAATATATGGTGTTATTTCTCCAATGAGTCCAAAGGAAGGTGTGGAAATAGGAGTGGTTCTCTACTCACTATTACCCTAGTGAACCATTAGCCAGATTTTCACTTCCCATCTTGATGACCTTAGACTCTGCTGATCTAGAAGTCTTCATTCCAAAAGGAAGAATGGTTCCACCGGGAGACATAACAATGATTATATTGAACTGAAAGTGAAGACTGCCTCCTGTCCCATTTGGGCTCTTTCTGCTTCTGAATCAACAGGCACAGAAGGAGGTTAATGTACCGGCATGAGTGATTGATCGTAATTACCAAACAGATAACAGGCTGCTGCTGCTGCATGATAGGGATGAGAAAGACTTTGTCTGGAACACAGGACTTTTATTAGGTTCTTCACTCTACATTACCACTAACCCACAAGGCCATACTATTGACCTTACCATTCCTAAAATCCGCCATTCCTTTTCTTTTCTCAATTTGAAGTACTCAGTCCTTCTATGCCCTGTGATTAAAAATCAAGGAAAAAGTACAAAACTCAATTCTGGCATAACTGGTCATGGCCCAGACCTTTCAGGAATAAATGTTTGAGTCACTCTACCAGAGAAAGAACCAAACCCAGATGAGGTTCCTGCTGAGCGAAAAGGGAATATAAAATAGGTAGAATACCCCTGGCCAGGTAGTTCAGTTGGTTAGAGCATCGTCCTGATATGCCAAGGTTTCGACTTCAGTGCCCGGTCAGGTCACATACAAGAATCAACCGATGAATGCATAAATAAGATGAAAAACAAATCAATGTTTCTCTCTCTCTCTCTCTCTCTCTCTCTCTCTCTCCCTCTCTTGCTCGCTCTAAAAATCAATAAAAAATAACCTGGCTAGTGTGGCTCAGTCGGTTGCCATTGTCCCACCCACCAAAAGGTTGACGGTTCAACAGCCAGTAAGGGCGTATGTGTGGGTTGCAGGCTTAATCCCTGGTGGGGGCATACAGGAGCCAGCAATCAATGTTTCTCTCTCCCTCTTCCTTGCTCGCTCGCTCTCTCTCTAACAATCAATTGAAAATCTTTAAAAAATAAAAATTAAAAACAATAAAATAAAATAATAGCATAAAAATGTACCTACAGTCTCACCCAGTCAAGATGGCAGAGTAAGTAAATGCTGTGCTTCCTCCTCCCATAACCACATCAACATTATAGTTAAATTATAGAACTACCACACTTGAGAACCACCTGAAGGCTAGCTGAACAGAAGTCTTCTGACTAAAGATGTAAAGAAGCCATGTCGAGACTGGGAGAAAGGACGGAGATGTCAAACGGGTTGATCCCACACCCACGTGTGGCAGTTGAGATGAACCCAAAGAGGCTCACATCAAGACACATCATAATTAAGATGCCAAAGGTTAAAGAGAAAGAGAAACTCTTTCAAGCAGCAAGAGAAAAGCACTTAGACCTTTAAGAGAGCTCCCATAAGATTGTCAACTGATTTCTCAACAGAAATTTGCAGGCTAGAGGGGATTGGTATGGAATAGTAAAAGTGATGGAGAGAAAGAACCTACGACCAAGATTACCCAGCAAGGCTATAATTTAGAATCAAAAAAGAGATGAAGAGGACTTCCGGTCAATATGGCAGTGTAGGTAAATGTGGTATCACCTCCTCCCACAACCACATCAAAATTACAACTAAACTACAGAACAACCGGCACTCAGAACCACCTGACATTGAGCTGACTGGAAGTCCTACAGCTTCGAAATTAAAGAAGCCACATGGAGACAGATAGGAGGGGCAGAGGTGCGGATGGGCTGGCCCCACACCCATGTGTGATGGATAAAAATCAGGAGGGATACTTCAGCTGGGAAGGTCTTCCCTGAGGAATGAGTGGTCCCTGTCTCACACCAGGCCCCGCAGCTCAGGGCTCCAGTGCCATACCTTCTGACTGTAAAATCCAGCAGGAACTGAGGCTGAGGGAGGCTGAGGCTGCTGGAGCCCCAGGAAGTTCCTCTTGAAGAGCCCACCCACGGATTTACTCGGACTCGCTCCTTCAAGGCTTCAGCACAGGAGGGGCAGCTTGAAAGGCACCAGAGACATACGGGAAAGAACTGAGTTGTTTGGCATCGGGGCAAGAGCTGAGGAGGCAGCTTTCTCCCAGACAGATGTCCTGGCCAAGGCCGTTGTCCCTTTGGTGAGCCCTGCCCCCACGGGGCAGGCAGCTGGGCACCATACCTGGGATTCACTGTTTGCTCCACCCTAGTGATTCCCTGAGGCCCTGTCCCACCCAACTTTCAGGCCCACCCAAGCTGCTTCCAGTGGCTTTACCAGAGGATTTGCCTGTCTTGGCTCCTACTTCAGATTTTCCTAAATTCTCTCAAACAAGCAACATCTGGCCTCAGCGAGCCCCTCCATCTCGCCACGTGGCCCCCGGTCTGGCACTAGAATCAGCCAGGCTTGGTTCATAGCTTGGCTTTGCCTGGGCACCTCCAAATCCAGCACAAGAAGCAGCCATCTGTAGATCTATTTGTAGTTTATGCCCGGGGGCCCTGGGTAGAACAGAGTCAGTGGCTGACCCTACCCCAGAGCCAGCACGCCCAGTGGAAACCTTCAGACCATGTCAAAGCACCACTATCCAACTACCTCCACAAGTGACACACACACTCAAGGAGTATGGACTCAGTGGGTACCAGAGCCCTGCTGAAGTAAGTCTTGCTCTGTGTGGTGAGCCCCTGTTCAGCTGATCCTCCAAGGGAGTCATAGCTCAGTGGTCAGTGGTCACAGCCAGTCCTTGCAGCTGATCAGCCTGAGTAAATCCCTCCTGTGGACATGCCAACAGCAATCAAGACTCAATCACAACAGAAGAGTGTACAGTCCACACGAGGGGTTCACCTTGAAAGCCCAGCTGGGGTGATCAGGGAGGCTGTGCCACTGGACTAGGGAGCCTCGGAGACATAGCCACTCTACCTAATACATAGAAACAAACACAATCCAAAATCAGAGACAAAGAAACATGTCCCAAATGAAAGAACAGAAAACTCCAGGAAAAGAACTAAACGAAGCAGAGATAAGCAATCTAACAGAGGCAGAGTTCAAATCACCGGTTATAAGGATGCTCAAGGAACGTAGTGAGGACCTCGAGAGCACAAAGAAAGGCCAGTCATAAATCAAGGATGCACAGTCAGAAATGAAGGGAGCACTCACTGAAGTAAAGAATCATTACAGGGGATCAATATAAGAGTAGGTGAAGCCAAGAAGCAAACCATCGATTTGGGATATAAGGAAGCAAAAAACACCCAATCAGAATAGCAAAATGAAAAAAGAATTTAAAAAGCGAAGACAGTGTAAGGAGCCCCTGGGACAACTTTAAGCGTGCCCACATTCGCATCATGAAGTGCCATGAGGAGGAGAGAGGGAGCAAGAAGTTGGAAGCCTATTTGAAAAAATAATGAAAGAAAACTTCCTTAATCTGGTGAAGGAAACAGACACGCAAGTCCAGGAAGCACAGATTGTCCCAAACAAGATGAACCCAAAGACGTCCACACCAAGACACATCATCATCAAAATGCCAAAGGTTGCCCTGGCCGGTTTGGCTCAGCGGTTAGAGCGTCGACCTGCGATTCAGAGAGACCCGGGTTTGGTTCTTGCTACAGGCACGTACCTCGGTTGCAGTTTGTCCCCGGCCCTGGTTGGGTCATGTGGGTGGCAACAACTCGATGTGTCCCTTTCACGTCGATGTTTCTCTCTCTCTCTCTTCCTCTCTCTCCCTCCCACTCTATCTGAACAAAAACATGGAAAAATGTCCTTGGGTGAGCATTAAAAAAAATGCCAAAGGTTAAAGACAAAGAGAGAATCTTAAAAGCAGCAAGAGAAAAGCAGTTAGTTAGCTACAAAGGAACCCCCGTAAGACTGTCACCTGATTTCTCAAAGAAACTTTCCAGGCCAGAAGGGAGGCGCAAGAGATATTCAAAGTGATTAAAAGCAAGGACCTACCGCCAAGATTGCTCTATCCTGCAAAGCCATCACTTAGAATCGATGGATATATAAAGAAATTTCCCAGACAGGAAAAAGCTAAAGGAATTCATCACTACCAAATCAGTATTATATGAAATGTCAAAGGGTCTTCTTGAAGAAGAACTTAAAAAATATGAACGATAAAATGGCAATAAATACATATCCATCAAAAATTGAATCTACAAACAAAATGAACAAGCAAAACAGGAACAGACTCACAGATGCAGAGAACTTTTTCTTGGTTGACAGATAGGAGGGTGGTTGGGGAGATGCGTGAAAAACGTGAAGGGATTGGACAGCTACATGCAAAAAAAATGAAACCAGACCATCAACTTACACCCTACACAAAAATAAACTCAAAATGGATAAAAGACTTAAATGTGACTCATGAATCCATAAAAATCCTAGAAGAAACTGTAGGCAACAAAATTTCAGACATCATACGCAGCAGAATTTTCACTGATACATCACCTAAGGCAACACAAACAAAGGAGAAAATGAACACATGGGACTACATTAAACTCAAAAGCTTCTGCACAGCAAAAGATACAATCATCAAAACGGAAAGGCTACCCACTCTATGGGAGAGCATAATTGCCAATGATATATCAGATAAGGGGTTAATTTCCAAAATATATAGAGTGCTTATAAAACTCAACAATAGGAAGACAAAGAACCCAATTAGAAATGGGCAAAGGAACTAAAAAGACACCTCTTCAAACAGGACATACAAATGGCTAAGAGACACATCAGTAATCATCAGAGAGATGCAAATTAAAACAACAATGAGGTATCACCTCACACCTGTCAGAATGGCCGCCATCAACAAATCATCAAACGACAAGTGTTGGCGAGGGTGTGGAGAAAAGGGGACTCTAGTACGCTGCTGGTGGGAATGCAGACTGGTGCAGCCACTATGGAAAACAATACGGTGTTACCTGAAAAAATTAAAAATTGAAGTTCCATTTGACGCAGTGATCCCACTTCTAGGAATATACCCTAAGAAGCCTGAAACACCAATCAGAAAGAATATATGTACCCCCATGTTTGAAGCAGCACTATTTACAATAGCTAAGATCTGGAAATGGCCCAAGTGTCCATCAGCAGACGAATGGATAAAAAAGCAGTGGTACATATACACAATGGAGTACTATGCAGCTGTAAGAAAGAAAGATCTCTTATCCTTTGAGACGACATGGAGGGACCTGGACAGTATTATCCTAAGCGAAACAAGCCAAACAGAGAAAGACAAGTATCATATGATCTCACTTATTTGTGGAATATAATGAACATAACAGTCTGAGGAATGGGGTAGTCCCAGAGACGTGGAAGTGGGGTACAGACTGCCAATCCCCAGAAGTGGGGGTGGTGGGGGAGAGATAAACCACAGAACTTATACATATGTATACATGAACAATGGACATGGACAACAAAGCTGGGGGTCGGGCACAGGGGGAGTGGGAGGGGGGAATCAGGGGGGGAAAAAGAGAAACACCTGTAACAAATAAATTAATTAATTAAAAAAATTAACATATACATATATATTATATATATATATATATGTACAAATTGGTTGTCAGCCTGAGGAGCCTCAAAGGGAAGAGGGGAGGGAGGTGAGAAGAGATAAACCACAGAACTTCTATGCTTATATGCATAACCATTGGACACAGACAATAGTGTGGGGAAGGCAGGAGGTGGGGCAGGAGCAGGGAGGCGGGGTCAATGGGGACAAAAAAGGAGGACATCTGTAATACATTCAACAATAAAGATAAGTGTTTTTAAAGGATCTGGAAGGATATGAGCTAAAAAAAAAAAAAAAAGAATCTCTATAAGCCCCCAAGGAATATAAAGCAAAAGAAAAACAAATCTGAACACTTTTGAATGAAACTGCCAAAAACAAAAGAAAAGAGAAAATCTTGAAAACATCCAGAGCAACAGTATGGTGCTTCATGAAAATATTAAAAAATAATACTACCATATAATCCAGCAATTTCACTGGTAGGTATCTGCCCAGAAGAATTGAAAGCAGGGTCTCAAAGAGGTATTTGCACACCTATGTTCATAACAGCACTATTCACAGTAGCCGAAAGTTGAAAACAAGCCACGTGTCCTTTGATGGAGAAATGCATGAGCAAAATGTTGAAACAGTAGAATATTATTCAGCCTTAAACGGGAAAAAACTTCTGACACATGCTACAACACGGATAAACCTCGAGAACGTCATGTTCAGTGAAAGAAGCCAGTCACAAACACCGCACGACTTCACTCTCAGGTACCTAGAAGAGACAAATTCATGGTTGCCAGGGCTGAGAGGAAATGTTTAATAGGTATAGAGTTTCAGATTTGCAAGATGAAAAGAGCTCTGTAGATCTGATGCTCAACAATGTGAATGTACTAAACATGACCGACTGTACATTGCAAAAGGGTTAAGATAATACATTTTATGTTCTGTATATCTTAATGGATTTTTAACATTTTTAGTTGAAAAAATCTAGAGGAAACATGAACTCCAAAGGAGAAATAATTAAACCAAGAGCTGACTTCTCAAGAGAAACTCTAAAAACCAGGAGAAAGTGGAATGATGTTCTCAAGTGCTGAAAGACAATAAATGCCAACCTACAACTCTATACTCAGCAAAAATATCCTTAATGAATTAAGTTGAAATGGCACTTTCAGACAAACAAAAAAATGAAAGAATTCATCATTAAGTAGACAAGCACTAAAGGGAATACCAAAGGTTTTTCTTAAGCATAAGGAAAAGGATTCTACATGGGAAGTCAGAGATTCAGGAGAGAATGAAGGATGGGCAACGGGTTAATGAGGGGAGGAGGAAAGTGATACTACTAATCATGTCTTGTGGGGATAAAGAAAGTTGAAATACATCACAATAGCATGCAAGTCAGAAGGGCTAATGATAAAAGGAGGTGGGAATAGAGTCTGGTTCACAGTGAGCCCACCGTGTCCCGGGATCAATCCAGTGGCCGTTTCTCCAGTCTCCAGGTTGATCATTGCGAGTGATACACTTGGCAGTTGGAGCAATGAACCCCACAGGGTGATTGGTCTGCGGGGTAAGAGCTATCACAGTGGGAAGGCCAAGTGAATCCTCTGATACTGGCCCCACCCCAGGCCAAGATAGTAGGTCAAAACCAATATCGGATCCTGGTGAGCACAAGGCAGGGGGCAAGGGATTAGCGGAGATTAGTGACACTATTGAGGACCTATACAACGTAGGGAAAGAGTAGACAGTAGAGCCCCAGGGATGAAGAGAGTGGAGGAGGTATGAGGAAGTTCTAGGATTCCCTCTGTGGGGAAGAGAGGAAGGGAGAAATGGAGGGAAGCGATGGAAATGGCCAGAGGGATGCCCGAGGCTTCCACTGGGTGGGTGGGAAACGTTTTCTAGAACCGTGGTGGGTACAGGAGATTTCCCTATATCCTTCGTTGTGCATTTTAGCGTGTCCGAAATAGCACATCGTGTCTTTAAAAATCACTGGGAGAAGTGGGAGAGGGTGTTATCCACATAGAGGCAGGGATTGTGGGGGGTACCCATGAGGAAGGTGATCAGTGATTTGGGGTGCACCCAATCTCCCTGCTCCATAACCTTCTCCATCAGACCCAGAATAATTGGGCCTTTGAGCGCCCTCAGGCAAGAGGTGCTCAGAAACCCCAGGCCTCTCTTGGAGATCAGCCAGAGTAGGATACAGGAGGGAGAGGGGACTGGAAAGACAGAGGAGTATGAATGGGAGAGAGAGGACGGTGTGGAAGGAATGGAGGAGGGCTGTTGGAGTAGGGGTTGGGTGGCAAGCAAGTGGAAATTCTAACAGTCGAGGGCTTTATAGAAACTGAGAGAGAGCCAGGACTGCTGAGCTCAGGGAAGCTGAGAAGCAGGTGGTTCCGACAAATTTGAGAGACAGCTGACGCTCTGTCCGGCCCACCCACTGGTAAGCATTGGCTGTGTGTCCTTCCAGACCTTTAAAGCATGCCTGTACTTACCTACACCCAGATGTGTTCGCAGACCTTATATCGGGTGGACTCGTTTTTTTATTGTGCTTTTAATGACAAATGTGTATCCAATGGCATTGCTCAGCACCTTGCGGTCCACTTTTCAAATCTGTGAACAGTTCTTCTGACTGTGGCCTTTTAATCTACTGGATGCATGCACCACATTGCACTCCTCCATTTCCCTCCTGAAGGGAATTTAGAATGTTCCCAGTTTCCCCATCACCAGCACCGTTGAGCGTGTGTCCTGACACACGACATGTACCAGCATGTCTCCAGAAGACGTACCCGGCAGGGACGTGGCAGGTCAGAGGGGAAATGGGCGCTTTCCTCATTTTAAGATTTTCCGCTCCAAGCAAGGGCCCTGGAGTGGGACTGTCTGGTTTCCATCCTGCCGCTGATCGCGACAACCCTACTGACCTTGAGCCAGTGGCTGAACCTCTCAGCGCCCATTTCCTCACCTGCAAGAGCGCGACAATGGTGGGTACTTCAACCAGGATTGTGACGAGGATGAGTTACTACTTCTGAAGGCTCAGAAGAGAGCCAGGCACAGAGTACAGTACGTGTTGGTCAAGTTGCTTTTCCTGGATTCTGCCCAGTGACCGTCCCAAAGGGTTCTTCCGTGCTGCGACACAGGCCGCCACTTCCCGCCCCCGCCCCGCTCCAGCCCCTGGGCAGTGGGCAAAGCCCGGGTTTGCTCGTGACTCTCCACCCTTGGAGTGGTTAAGCTCTTTGATGGTTGCAGACCTGGTGTGTGAAAGTTAACAGGTGGTTTTATGAGGCTATATGTAGTTCGTATCTCCAGAATCAGTGATGGCGCGCATCTTCTGGGGTGTGCGGTTGCCATGAGGAATCCGTCTTCTTTGCACTGACTCGGGGTAGGGTGGGGCTGAGGGATGGGGAGCAAACCCCAGCCCTTCCGCCAAACCGGCCCGCCAGTGCAGTCCGCCCCCCACCCCCCGCACAATGGTCACCCATCCTAAAGGTAAGGCAGTGGCGACAGACACCCTCGTCCAGCCCACTTTGCCCCCTGGCCCTTTAAGGGAAAAGCAGCCCGAACCCCAGGCGGCCGGTGGCCATTTTCCTGAAGGGTCCTAAGTCTTGGTGTGGAAGAGTGGCTGGCAAACCCTTTGTGTCTCAGGCGCCCCCCTCCATGCTGACCTTCCCCCTCTCCCCCCTGCGCCCAGCCCCGCGGCAGGTGCGGGAACTCCCCGCCTCCTCAGCAGGAGGCCGAAGGGGTGCTGTGATTGGCCGCAAAGCTGGCGCCAGGTCAGGGGAGGCGGGACAGGAAGTGAGGGGGGCGGAGCCCGGGCCACCGCACCCCAGCTTCCGCTGCGCCGCCGCCTGGCGGCCCACCGGAGGCCCTCCGCCCCATTGGCTGGGGCCTCGGGGGCGGGCCCAGAAGGCGCGCGCTGATTGGCGGGGAGGCGCGCCAACGAGAGGGCTGCGGCATCGAAGGTGCTGGAAGTCGTGCTCCGTCTGCGGCAACTCGTGCGTGCGCTGCCTGTGGTGACGACGGTTCCTCAGACGGTCTGCGCGCTCCTGTCGGCCGCCTCGCGTCCCGCCGCCGCCACTGCGCCAGCTCAGGGCCATCGTGCACCCCGTAGGTGGGCGGGCTGTCGGTCCTTGGCGCCATGAGCACCCCCGAGGGCCACGAGGGGTCTGTCTGGGGAGCGGGGCTCGACCCAGAAGGCGGCCCGCAGGCCCGCACACTAGGCCCCACGCTGGGGGCGCTGCCCAGCAGCCCGGGCAAGGGCAGGGTCCCCGAGCCCGCGAGCCTGGAGGAGGAGCGCGAGGTGAGGGGCGCGGGCGGGCCGGTGCTGTGGGGCCGCGAGGGCCGCCCCGGCTCCCCGGCCGACGTCGAGGGGCACCTCCTGGACTACCTGGGCAGCGAGGCCGCGACGGCCATCCTGCAGCAGCTGACCGACCGCGACGACCTGCGCGTGCGCAGGAACCCCTCCCCCGAGAGCTGCGAGTCCGAGGTGTCCGCGTCCACCGTCTGGGCCGACCTGCAGCAGCAGCAGCAGCAGGGCCCCGGCGGCACGGGCGCGGTGGGGGGGTGGCGGCTGCCCTCCGCCGCCGCCCCGGCCCGCCGCAGGAGGCCTGGGGGAGGCCGCGCCTGGGGGAACCCCAGAAGAGGCGCCAGGGGCAGGTGGCAAGGCCCGGTGGAGCACCAGCCCCGGCGCGCCGACGGCCTCGTGGGCCCGGTGGGCCCGCCCTCCGACTCCGAGTCATCCGACGAGTTCAGTGCGGAGCAGCTACTGAGCCTGAGCACGTGTCGCCGAGGCGGCGGCCAGGCCAAGCGCCAGGGCCCGCAGGAGCCGCCCAGACACTCGTGCACCCACTCCGGGGAGAAGTTCCTCCCCGTGCAGGGCTCTTTCCTGCCCTCCGCCCCGCGTCCGCTCGCGTCGGCGGGGGACAGGCCGGCCGCTGGAGGGCTGGACGTGTCCTGGAAGAAAGCCCAAGGTGGGGCCTGCGGGAAGGCAGGGAGCAGGCCCAGCTACGGGCCCGGGGCGGTGGCTGCCGCCGCCGCCGCCGCCGCCGCCGCCACCGCCGCCGCCGCCACTGCCGCTGCCGCCGCCACCGCCACTGCCACTGCCACTGCCAGCGCCAGCGGCCTGCCCAAGGTCACCCCGGGAAGGAAGGTGGCCCACGAGAAGAAGTCCCCGGGGGGGGCCTGCAAGGTGGCCCCCTGGAACACCTATCCCTCCTGGGAGCACACAGCGTTGGAGGTGGCTCCCCTAGAACCGGCCACCTTCCCCCCACTCTCTGGCAGTCCGATGCTTGGGAGGGGCAAGAAGTACCCCTTGTCCCCTCTGGGGACCAAACAGCCCAAAGGCTCTGGCTCTGGGCAGAGGCGTGTGGCCAGGAGGAAGAGGGGGTCCCTGCCGGTGATGGTGGAAGGCACGGAACCCAGGAGAGGCCCAGGCCCAGAGGTCCAGGTGAGTATGAGGCCTGCTCCCCCTGGCTCTCCGCCCTGCCCTGCCCTGCTCTGCCCATGCTCCCTCGGTCCCTTCCTCAGGATTCCTCACTGGGCACCCTGCATCATAAGGATGCCAGATCGGGGCGGTCTTCGCCAGGGCCGGCCCTGAGATGGCCCTCCCTGTGTGCCGGGCCTCTTCTCCACAACTGGCAGGATTCCTGGCCTCGTCCAGCAGAGGGCTGCGGTGGAAGGGCGGCTGGGGCAGCTGACTTGGGTGCGGGGACCCCTTCCAAGTGTGGGCCGCAACGCTTCAGTGTTTAGGACCACCGGCTCCCTGACTCCTACTTGCTGGCTGCTCCCCAAGCCGCCCTTCCGGGGCTCTGGGCTTTCTCAGCGCCCCGCTGTTCCCTCGAGCTCAGGCTGGCCTCCTGTCCTGGGGCCGACTGAGGGAGACAGTGTGGGTGAGGTCGGCCTTGGAACTGCCTTCCCTGTTCCCTGCCTCACCCCAGGCCCTGAACACACAGGGACACACGCATGCACGCGCACGCGCACGCATCCCGAGTCGGAATAAAGGAGGACTCTCTCTTTCAGCCTCTGACACTCAGCCCATGGCCATCATGTTCCTGCGTGTGTCACAGAGAATGCAGCAGCGGCCACGAGGACAACAACAGAGCCGCCCAGGTTCCAGGAGACTCACAGCCCTTGGCCCTGAGCCAGGGAGAAGTCCTGCCCAGAGGGCCCACCCCCTCCAGTGAGTCCCCTGGCTCTGCCCAGGGTCAGCCTTGCTCCCCGCCGCCCTGCCTCCCCAGACAGCTTGTCCCACAAGACGCAGGGTGTCCACGGGGCTGGACTCAAGTCGCCGCCTCCTCCACGTGGGGCTTGTGGGCAGGGGTGATCCATGGCAGCGCCCCAAACTGCAACTGCAGGCAGAGTGTCGGCGGAACAGGGCCCCCTCTGACAAGTCCCGCTGGGCGCAGGGCTCCCCCGGGCCGCCTCTGGCTGCAGCTCTGGCAACATCCCACCCAGAGCCACACTCAGTGTCGGGGAGCACAGTAGTGGATGGGCCACCCTGGGGAACAGGGGAGGCAGGCCCAGAGAGAAGGGTGGAGCCAGCCTCTGCGGAGAGCAGGGGCAACTTGTTGCCAGCAGAGGGTGGTGCTGCCTCACGGTAGACCCCGCTGAGCCCTGGACACCTCCCTGGGAGCTTTGGAAGCTGGGCTTTGTGTTCTTTCCCTCTCAGGTGACCAGGAATCACTTGGACATCCCCCGACACCGGAAAGGCAGCAGCAGCCACCTGCAGCAGAGGGTTGTCCTCGGGTAATGCTTCCTGCGGCTCCTGGCAGTGCGGGCCCGAACTGGACGATGGGATCCCTGTCCTCATTAGACCCACGGGTGTCCGTCCCGCCTCCCACGCCACCGCCTCCACCACCGTCCCGCACCTCAGGGAGGGAGCCCGCCTGCTCCTTCCAGTGAGGATGCCAGGAGGGTCTAGGCCCCGCTGTGTACGTTGGGGGGGGGGGCGTCGACGGGAGCGGAGGTCTGCCTATACTAATAATTCCTCTTTCTCCGGTGTCGGCTGGACCAGTGCCCGGAGCTGCAGAGACAAATATACTACCTTAGACAGCGACTAGGTAGGAGGAACCTCTGGCTGGGCCAGGGGCAGGGCCAGACTGCGGTGTCCTAGTGTGGGGTGGGGAGGGCTCACGGGGCCCAGCATTCCTGTGGGGAGGAGGACCTAGCAGGCCTGGCCCTGGGGCCCTCTGGGCACTACAGTGGGTGCGTGGACAGAGAGGAGAGCGTGGTCGCAAGTGCCCGTCCTAGACTCTCCCTCTCTGAGGACGTGTAGAGATGCCTCTTTGGTGTCCCCTCCCACTACTGCTTGCTGTGGCTTCTGTGGGTCCTCTTTGTGGGACAAGTCCTGAACGGGCCTGGTAACGCCCCAGAGCTTGAGCGCTGCCGCCACACTTTGTCCCGTTTGGAGAACATTTCCACACGGAATTCAGGGGGTGGGCGAGAGAGTCAGGCCCAGAGCTCCTTGGGTAGGCACTGGAGAGGGTTTCGGGTTGCAGGGCTCGGCGGCTGTGCACAGGGAAAGGGGGTCGGGCTTCTCCATCCCTCCATCTGGAGGGCCTGCTTATGCCTCTCTGTGTTTCAGCGGCCATGCATTCCCTGGTCGACAAGTTCCAGAGCCTTGGATGTGAGTGTTACACACACCATACGTCTTCCCACAGTCATGGCTGCTGAGGAGGGCCGCGGGCTGGCCCTGGCTGAGGCTCCTCCCTGACTCTGCTGTGTTGGACAGGTTGAGCCCAGCATCTTGCCACAAGAGGAGCAGCCGGCACCCTGGGCGCCCAGGAGCTGCAGCCAAGCTGGTTCCCTCCTGTTCCACCCCAGCCAAGGCTTCCTCTCCCCTTTCGTTCGCCTCCTCCCCATCCCATCCTCCAGCAGTTTCTAAGTAAAGTCCCTCTCAGATCCTGTGGTCTCGCCCTGGCCAGTGTTGCTCAGTTGGTTGAGCGTTGTCCCGCGCACCGAAATGTCGCCTGTTTGATTCCTGGTCAGGGCACGTGCCCAGGTCGCGGGCTTGATCCCCAGTTGGGCAGCCGATTGATGTTCTGCTCTCACGTTGATTTCTGTTTTTCTCTCAATTCAATAAAAACAGGTTTTAGCACAATTCTGTGGTCTCTCTTGGGCGGTGGGGGGTGGAAGAGGGAATCTGGGCCGGGAGGGCCCGTGTCGGCTCCATCTCAGCCCTTTCTCAAGTACAGAGCCTCTGGCATCGTGTGCTGGGCCTTCTGCCTGCGGGAGTCTGGGCCAGGCGCTGATGGGGCCCTGCAGTCAGACCACCAGACTGGCCGCGTCTGGCCTCTGCCCACACTAGCGTCCCTCCCCTTTCGAAAGCCCTGCGGGCCCTCTTGGTGTTCTCATCTTCTGCACATTTGGCTCTCAGGCCATTCGTGGACGCCCGGCCCCTCCCTTTCAGCAGGAACTCACCACCTCCTTCCAGAGCTCAGTCCCTCTTCCCTTCCATCACTGGGTCTCCCGTCTTCTCTGCTTGGCTGTCTGAACACCCTTGGTCTCCCCAGTGGCTCTCTGTTGGTGGCTTTCCCTGCACCTGTCCTTCAACAGGTGGTAAAGAGCACAGTCGAGCTCATCCTCCCCCTCCCTGGCCCAGTCCCCTCTGTGGAGTCCTCCCCTCTCCTGGAGCCACCGCACACACGGACAACGCGCCCAGGAACCCATGGGTCATCCTGCTCTCCTCTTTAGCTCTCACCTTTGACGCTCGGTAGCCAGTCCTTCGTTCTCCCTCCTGGTTTCTGGTGGAGGGGTGGGGGCAGAAGTCACAGCCCAGGGCGTTGCGGGTCACGGGACACGAGTAGAAATGGAGCAAAAGCAGGGGTTAGTGTCCAGCTTGTGGGACAGAGAATGCGTTTGTGGTGGTGGCCTCTGGACGACCTGGGGAGACTGCCTGCCAGAGGGTTCACGTCCTTCCTGCCCGAGCCTGCTAATGCCCCTCCTCCATCCAATTCCCTGGTCTCTCTTGGGTGGTGGGGGGTGGAAGAGGGAATCGGGGTGGGGAGGGCCCGAGTCTGCTCCATCTCGGCGCCTTCCAGGTCCAGGGAAACTGGAGGCATCATCACCATCAGCACTACCACAAGCAGCCAACTGCTCTCTTAGGATTCTCCCGAGTGTTTGCACACCCAGGGAATGTAGGAGGAGGTGAGCTCTGGAGAGGAGGAGAGAGTGGTGGCCAGAGTACTGGTGCCCAAAGATGTCCATGTCCTAATTTCTGCAACTGGTTAGTGTGTTGCTGTGCCTGGCCATGGAGAGGCATGATTAAGGTTACAGATGCAATAATGGCTGCTATTCATCTCCCTCTTTCATAGTCAGACCAACTGCAACACAAGAACGCTGTTGTAAACCTACCCATCATAGGCCATGGTCAGCACCTTCCAGGTTCAGGGGAAATAAGGGGCAGATACTGAGGTATAAATTAAAGCAACACATAGGTTCCCAAGCAAAACAATGAGGTTGGACCACAGCCCTAATTCAGTGTGCTCCTTGTTCCTTTCCCCTCAAACCTCCTCTCCAGGTCGGAGGCAGTGGTGGCTGGACTGGAGAGCCCTAGTTCCCAGCCTGCCTCCTTCTTTCACCTGCCTAGTTCCTGGGCAGACCCACCCTTTCCACCCCCACAAGCACCACCCCACCACCAACACCATCATCTTTTTCTAATTTGCTGAGGTGTTATATTAAGGTTTTATTGAGATAGTTCTTATTTTCTAATGTAGGCATTTATTAAATATAAACACCCCTTAGTCTGGCTCTGGCTGCTTCTGATGCATCTCAGAATGTTGTGTTTTTCTTTCAATTCGTTTCAATGTACTCTCATTTCTCTTGTGATTTTTTTCTTTGACCAGTTGGTTGTTCAAGAGTCTAATTTCCACACATTTGTGAAATTTTCAATTTTCTTTCTGGTATTCATTTCTAGCTCCAATCCACTCTGATCTGGAAAAATACTTGGTATGTTTCCAAACTGTAAAGTTTTAAAACATTTGTTTTGAAGTCTAACATACGATCTATACTGGAATATAATCTGTGTGCATTGAAGAAGAATGTGTAGTTTGATGTGGTTGGGTGGACTGTTCTGTATGTGTTTGCTAGGTTCAATTGTCCTGTAGTGTTGTTCAAGTCCCTTGTTTCCTTATTGATCTTCTTTCTCATTGTTCTATCCATTAATGAAAGTGGATATTAAAATCTCCTATTATTATTGTATTAATTTCGGTTTCTCTCGTCAATTATGTCAGCGTCTGGCTCACATATTTGGGTGTTCTGATCTTAGGTGCCTGTATATTTATAATTGCTACATCTTCTTGGTGAAACACTAGAGGAGATGGATAATGAGAAAATGTGGATGGAGAAAGGAGGAGTTCTTGGCACAGACACTGAGGATAGATGTGCATGAGGTGTCCAAGTTCACCCAGGAATTACTGAAAGCAAAGACTAGCCTCTCATACTATGATTATCATGACATATCTCCCTGTGCACTATTATGGGCCCCCGTCACAGACATGGATGGCTGCCCTTGATGATTATTGCTCACCTTCCATCCTACCTGGAGTCTGCATAAGAGACAATATATTTTGCCTGCAGAGTTCAAGGTCCTATTTGAAAATGAAAACCTGAGAGCCTCAGCATGTTTACATATGGACTTTTTGCTCAGGGCTTTACCACCATGGCTGCATTAAGGCTAGGCACACGTGTCAACAAATCTCCAGAGCTCCCTCTGAGCTGAGCAGCAATGGAAATGTTATTATCCCCTAGAGTATTACTTTCTTCTTGTTGCCATAACAAATTACCACAAATTGAGTGCCTTAAAAAGTACAGTAGTTTGTTAAATTATGCCCCTGAGCCCTGGACGGTTTGGCTCAGCGGTTAGAGCGTTGGCCCACAGTCCAGAGAGTCCCAGGTTCGGTTCCTGCTAAGGGCACGTACCTCGGCTGCAGTTTGTCCCCGACACTGGTTGGGGTCGGGCGGGAGGCGGCCACTCGATGTGTCCCTTTGACAATGTTTCTCTCTCTCTTCCCCCCCCCCCCTCCAGCTCTATCTGAACAAAAATGGAAAAATGTCCTTAGGTGAGGATTTAAAAAAAAAGTATGCCCCTAGGGGGCAGAGCGAGACACAGAAATCAGTGGGCTAATATCAAGGTGTCAGCAGGACAGCGTTCTGTTCCAGGGGCTCTACAAGGAACCAATTTCCTTGTCCTTACAACTCTAGAAGATGCCTATATTCCTTGGCTCATGACTGCCTTCCTCCATCTTTCTAGCCAGTGATGGGGAATCAAGTCCTTCTCATATTGCATCACTGTGACCTATCCACCTCCCTCTTCCACATTTTCTGTTGTTAATCCTTACTCAAGGATATTATTTCTAATTTTTTTTTGAGAGAGTGGAAAGGAAGAAGGGAGGGTGAGAGACAAAGACATAAAAAGAGAGAGAGAGAAACATTGATGTGAAAGAGAAACATCCATTAGTTGCTTCCCGCACTCACCCCAATCAGGACTAAATGATCAAACCTGCAACCCACACACATGCCCTTGAATGCGAATCAAACCCTCAACCTTTCAGTGCACAGGCTGACACTCTAAACACTGAGAACGCCAGCCAAGGCTCCCTCTTTCACTTTTAAACCCTAGAGATGATAACAAATATGAATGGGTAATCCAGGAAAATCTAACAACTATGTCAGTGAAGTAGCAGCACTATTGCATCTGCAACCTTAACCAACTTCTTTATAAATAAGGATGTCGACGTCCTTATTCCAAAAATAAGGACGTGGACATCTTTGGGGACCAGTACTCTGGCCACCACTCTCTCCTCCTCTCCAGAGCTCACCTCCTCCTACATTCCCTGGGTGTGCAAACACTCGGGAGAATCCTAAGAGAGCAGTTGGCTGCTTGTGGTAGTGCTGATGGTGATGATGCCTCCAGTTTCCCTGGACCTGGAAGGCGCCGAGATGGAGCAGACTCGGGCCCTCCCCACCCCGATTCCCTCTTCCACCCCCCACCACCCAAGAGAGACCAGGGAATTGGATGGAGGAGGGGCATTAGCAGGCTCGGGCAGGAAGGACGTGAACCCTCTGGCAGGCAGTCTCCCCAGGTCGTCCAGAGGCCACCACCACAAACGCATTCTCTGTCCCACAAGCTGGACACTAACCCCTGCTTTTGCTCCATTTCTACTCGTGTCCCGTGACCCGCAACGCCCTGGGCTGTGACTTCTGCCCCCACCCCTCCACCAGAAACCAGGAGGGAGAACGAAGGACTGGCTACCGAGCGTCAAAGGTGAGAGCTAAAGAGGAGAGCAGGATGACCCATGGGTTCCTGGGCGCGTTGTCCGTGTGTGCGGTGGCTCCAGGAGAGGGGAGGACTCCACAGAGGGGACTGGGCCAGGGAGGGGGAGGATGAGCTCGACTGTGCTCTTTACCACCTGTTGAAGGACAGGTGCAGGGAAAGCCACCAACAGAGAGCCACTGGGGAGACCAAGGGTGTTCAGACAGCCAAGCAGAGAAGACGGGAGACCCAGTGATGGAAGGGAAGAGGGACTGAGCTCTGGAAGGAGGTGGTGAGTTCCTGCTGAAAGGGAGGGGCCGGGCGTCCACGAATGGCCTGAGAGCCAAATGTGCAGAAGATGAGAACACCAAGAGGGCCCGCAGGGCTTTCGAAAGGGGAGGGACGCTAGTGTGGGCAGAGGCCAGACGCGGCCAGTCTGGTGGTCTGACTGCAGGGCCCCATCAGCGCCTGGCCCAGACTCCCGCAGGCAGAAGGCCCAGCACACGATGCCAGAGGCTCTGTACTTGAGAAAGGGCTGAGATGGAGCCGACACGGGCCCTCCCGGCCCAGATTCCCTCTTCCACCCCCCACCGCCCAAGAGAGACCACAGAATTGTGCTAAAACCTGTTTTTATTGAATTGAGAGAAAAACAGAAATCAACGTGAGAGCAGAACATCAATCGGCTGCCCAACTGGGGATCAAGCCCGCGACCTGGGCACGTGCCCTGACCAGGAATCAAACAGGCGACATTTCGGTGCGCGGGACAACGCTCAACCAACTGAGCAACACTGGCCAGGGCGAGACCACAGGATCTGAGAGGGACTTTACTTAGAAACTGCTGGAGGATGGGATGGGGAGGAGGCGAACGAAAGGGGAGAGGAAGCCTTGGCTGGGGTGGAACAGGAGGGAACCAGCTTGGCTGCAGCTCCTGGGCGCCCAGGGTGCCGGCTGCTCCTCTTGTGGCAAGATGCTGGGCTCAACCTGTCCAACACAGCAGAGTCAGGGAGGAGCCTCAGCCAGGGCCAGCCCGCGGCCCTCCTCAGCAGCCATGACTGTGGGAAGACGTATGGTGTGTGTAACACTCACATCCAAGGCTCTGGAACTTGTCGACCAGGGAATGCATGGCCGCTGAAACACAGAGAGGCATAAGCAGGCCCTCCAGATGGAGGGATGGAGAAGCCCGACCCCCTTTCCCTGTGCACAGCCGCCGAGCCCTGCAACCCGAAACCCTCTCCAGTGCCTACCCAAGGAGCTCTGGGCCTGACTCTCTCGCCCACCCCCTGAATTCCGTGTGGAAATGTTCTCCAAACGGGACAAAGTGTGGCGGCAGCGCTCAAGCTCTGGGGCGTTACCAGGCCCGTTCAGGACTTGTCCCACAAAGAGGACCCACAGAAGCCACAGCAAGCAGTAGTGGGAGGGGACACCAAAGAGGCATCTATACACGTCCTCAGAGAGGGAGAGTCTAGGACGGGCACTTGCGACCACGCTCTCCTCTCTGTCCACGCACCCACTGTAGTGCCCAGAGGGCCCCAGGCCCAGGCCTGCTAGGTCCTCCTCCCCACAGGAATGCTGGGCCCCGTGAGCCCTCCCCACCCCACACTAGGACACCGCAGTCTGGCCCTGCCCCTGGCCCAGCCAGAGGTTCCTCCTACCTAGTCGCTGTCTAAGGTAGTATATTTGTCTCTGCAGCTCCGGGCACTGGTCCAGCCGACACCGGAGAAAGAGGAATTATTAGTATAGGCAGACCTCCGCTCCCGTCGACGCCCCCCCCCCCCAACGTACACAGCGGGGCCTAGACCCTCCTGGCATCCTCACTGGAAGGAGCAGGCGGGCTCCCTCCCTGAGGTGCGGGACGGTGGTGGAGGCGGGGGCGTGGGAGGCGGGACGGACACCCGTGGGTCTAATGAGGACAGGGATCCCATCGTCCAGTTCGGGCCCGCACTGCCAGGAGCCGCAGGAAGCATTACCCGAGGACAACCCTCTGCTGCAGGTGGCTGCTGCTGCCTTTCCGGTGTCGGGGGATGTCCAAGTGATTCCTGGTCACCTGAGAGGGAAAGAACACAAAGCCCAGCTTCCAAAGCTCCCAGGGAGGTGTCCAGGGCTCAGCGGGGTCTACCGTGAGGCAGCACCACCCTCTGCTGGCAACAAGTTGCCCCTGCTCTCCGCAGAGGCTGGCTCCACCCTTCTCTCTGGGCCTGCCTCCCCTGTTCCCCAGGGTGGCCCATCCACTACTGTGCTCCCCGACACTGAGTGTGGCTCTGGGTGGGATGTTGCCAGAGCTGCAGCCAGAGGCGGCCCGGGGGAGCCCTGCGCCCAGCGGGACTTGTCAGAGGAGGCCCTGTTCCGCCGACACTCTGCCTGCAGTTGCAGTTTGGGGCGCTGCCATGGATCACCCCTGCCCACAAGCCCCACGTGGAGGAGGCGGCGACTTGAGTCCAGCCCCGTGGACACCCTGCGTCTTGTGGGACAAGCTGTCTGGGGAGGCAGGGCGGCGGGGAGCAAGGCTGACCCTGGGCAGAGCCAGGGGACTCACTGGAGGGGGTGGGCCCTCTGGGCAGGACTTCTCCCTGGCTCAGGGCCAAGGGCTGTGAGTCTCCTGGAACCTGGGCGGCTCTGTTGTTGTCCTCGTGGCCGCTGCTGCATTCTCTGTGACACACGCAGGAACATGATGGCCATGGGCTGAGTGTCAGAGGCTGAAAGAGAGAGTCCTCCTTTATTCCGACTCGGGATGCGTGCGCGTGCGCGTGCATGCGTGTGTCCCTGTGTGTTCAGGGCCTGGGGTGAGGCAGGGAACAGGGAAGGCAGTTCCAAGGCCGACCTCACCCACACTGTCTCCCTCAGTCGGCCCCAGGACAGGAGGCCAGCCTGAGCTCGAGGGAACAGCGGGGCGCTGAGAAAGCCCAGAGCCCCGGAAGGGCGGCTTGGGGAGCAGCCAGCAAGTAGGAGTCAGGGAGCCGGTGGTCCTAAACACTGAAGCGTTGCGGCCCACACTTGGAAGGGGTCCCCGCACCCAAGTCAGCTGCCCCAGCCGCCCTTCCACCGCAGCCCTCTGCTGGACGAGGCCAGGAATCCTGCCAGTTGGGGAGAAGAGGCCCGGCACACAGGGAGGGCCATCTCCGGGCCGGCCCTGGCGAAGACCGCCCCGATCTGGCATCCTTCTGATGCAGGGTGCCCAGTGAGGAATCCTGAGGAAGGGACCGAGGGAGCATGGGCAGAGCAGGGCAGGGCAGGGCGGAGAGCCAGGGGGAGCAGGCCTCATACTCACCTGGACCTCTGGGCCTGGGCCTCTCCTGGGTTCCGTGCCTTCCACCATCACCGGCAGGGACCCCCTCTTCCTCCTGGCCACACGCCTCTGCCCAGAGCCAGAGCCTTTGGGCTGTTTGGTCCCCAGAGGGGACAAGGGGTACTTCTTGCCCCTCCCAAGCATCGGACTGCCAGAGAGTGGGGGGAAGGTGGCCGGTTCTAGGGGAGCCACCTCCAACGCTGTGTGCTCCCAGGAGGGATAGGTGTTCCAGGGGGCCACCTTGCAGGCCCCCCCCGGGGACTTCTTCTCGTGGGCCACCTTCCTTCCCGGGGTGACCTTGGGCAGGCCGCTGGCGCTGGCAGTGGCAGTGGCAGTGGCGGTGGCGGCGGCAGCGGCAGTGGCGGCGGCGGCGGGTGGCGGCGGCGGCGGCGGCGGCGGCGGCAGCCACCGCCCCGGGCCCGTAGCTGGGCCTGCTCCCTGCCTTCCCGCAGGCCCCACCTTGGGCTTTCTTCCAGGACACGTCCAGCCCTCCAGCGGCCGGCCTGTCCCCCGCCGACGCGAGCGGACGCGGGGCGGAGGGCAGGAAAGAGCCCTGCACGGGGAGGAACTTCTCCCCGGAGTGGGTGCACGAGTGTCTGGGCGGCTCCTGCGGGCCCTGGCGCTTGGCCTGGCCGCCGCCTCGGCGACACGTGCTCAGGCTCAGTAGCTGCTCCGCACTGAACTCGTCGGATGACTCGGAGTCGGAGGGCGGGCCCACCGGGCCCACGAGGCCGTCGGCGCGCCGGGGCTGGTGCTCCACCGGGCCTTGCCACCTGCCCCTGGCGCCTCTTCTGGGGTTCCCCCAGGCGCGGCCTCCCCCAGGCCTCCTGCGGCGGGCCGGGGCGGCGGCGGAGGGCAGCCGCCACCCCCCCACCGCGCCCGTGCCGCCGGGGCCCTGCTGCTGCTGCTGCTGCAGGTCGGCCCAGACGGTGGACGCGGACACCTCGGACTCGCAGCTCTCGGGGGAGGGGTTCCTGCGCACGCGCAGGTCGTCGCGGTCGGTCAGCTGCTGCAGGATGGCCGTCGCGGCCTCGCTGCCCAGGTAGTCCAGGAGGTGCCCCTCGACGTCGGCCGGGGAGCCGGGGCGGCCCTCGCGGCCCCACAGCACCGGCCCGCCCGCGCCCCTCACCTCGCGCTCCTCCTCCAGGCTCGCGGGCTCGGGGACCCTGCCCTTGCCCGGGCTGCTGGGCAGCGCCCCCAGCGTGGGGCCTAGTGTGCGGGCCTGCGGGCCGCCTTCTGGGTCGAGCCCCGCTCCCCAGACAGACCCCTCGTGGCCCTCGGGGTGCTCATGGCGCCAAGGACCGACAGCCCGCCCACCTACGGGGTGCACGATGGCCCTGAGCTGGCGCAGGTGGCGGCGGCGGGACGCGAGGCGGCCGACAGGAGCGCGCAGACCGTCTGAGGAACCGTCGTCACCACAGGCAGCGCACGCACGAGTTGCCGCAGACGGAGCACGACTTCCAGCACCTTCGATGCCGCAGCCCTCTCGTTGGCGCGCCTCCCCGCCAATCAGCGCGCGCCTTCTGGGCCCGCCCCCCGAGGCCCCAGCCAATGGGGCGGAGGGCCTCCGGTGGGCCGCCAGGCGGCGGCGCAGCGGAAGCTGGGGTGCGGTGGCCCGGGCTCCGCCCCCCTCACTTCCTGTCCCGCCTCCCCTGACCTGGCGCCAGCTTTGCGGCCAATCACAGCACCCCTTCGGCCTCCTGCTGAGGAGGCGGGGAGTTCCCGCACCTGCCGCGGGGCTGGGCGCAGGGGGGAGAGGGGGAAGGTCAGCATGGAGGGGGGCGCCTGAGACACAAAGGGTTTGCCAGCCACTCTTCCACACCAAGACTTAGGACCCTTCAGGAAAATGGCCACCGGCCGCCTGGGGTTCGGGCTGCTTTTCCCTTAAAGGGCCAGGGGGCAAAGTGGGCTGGACGAGGGTGTCTGTCGCCACTGCCTTACCTTTAGGATGGGTGACCATTGTGCGGGGGGTGGGGGGCGGACTGCACTGGCGGGCCGGTTTGGCGGAAGGGCTGGGGTTTGCTCCCATCCCTCAGCCCCACCCTACCCCGAGTCAGTGCAAAGAAGACGGATTCCTCATGGCAACCGCACACCCCAGAAGATGCGCGCCATCACTGATTCTGGAGATACGAACTACATATAGCCTCATAAAACCACCTGTTAACTTTCACACACCAGGTCTGCAACCATCAAAGAGCTTAACCACTCCAAGGGTGGAGAGTCACGAGCAAACCCGGGCTTTGCCCACTGCCCAGGGGCTGGAGCGGGGCGGGGGCGGGAAGTGGCGGCCTGTGTCGCAGCACGGAAGAACCCTTTGGGACGGTCACTGGGCAGAATCCAGGAAAAGCAACTTGACCAACACGTACTGTACTCTGTGCCTGGCTCTCTTCTGAGCCTTCAGAAGTAGTAACTCATCCTCGTCACAATCCTGGTTGAAGTACCCACCATTGTCGCGCTCTTGCAGGTGAGGAAATGGGCGCTGAGAGGTTCAGCCACTGGCTCAAGGTCAGTAGGGTTGTCGCGATCAGCGGCAGGATGGAAACCAGACAGTCCCACTCCAGGGCCCTTGCTTGGAGCGGAAAATCTTAAAATGAGAAAGCGCCCATTTCCCCTCTGACCTGCCACGTCCCTGCCGGGTACGTCTTCTGGAGACATGCTGGTACATGTCGTGTGTCAGGACACACGCTCAACGGTGCTGGTGATGGGGAAACTGGGAACATTCTAAATTCCCTTCAGGAGGGAAATGGAGGAGTGCAATGTGGTGCATGCATCCAGTAGATTAAAAGGCCACAGTCAGAAGAACTGTTCACAGATTTGAAAAGTGGACCGCAAGGTGCTGAGCAATGCCATTGGATACACATTTGTCATTAAAAGCACAATAAAAAAACGAGTCCACCCGATATAAGGTCTGCGAACACATCTGGGTGTAGGTAAGTACAGGCATGCTTTAAAGGTCTGGAAGGACACACAGCCAATGCTTACCAGTGGGTGGGCCGGACAGAGCGTCAGCTGTCTCTCAAATTTGTCGGAACCACCTGCTTCTCAGCTTCCCTGAGCTCAGCAGTCCTGGCTCTCTCTCAGTTTCTATAAAGCCCTCGACTGTTAGAATTTCCACTTGCTTGCCACCCAACCCCTACTCCAACAGCCCTCCTCCATTCCTTCCACACCGTCCTCTCTCTCCCATTCATACTCCTCTGTCTTTCCAGTCCCCTCTCCCTCCTGTATCCTACTCTGGCTGATCTCCAAGAGAGGCCTGGGGTTTCTGAGCACCTCTTGCCTGAGGGCGCTCAAAGGCCCAATTATTCTGGGTCTGATGGAGAAGGTTATGGAGCAGGGAGATTGGGTGCACCCCAAATCACTGATCACCTTCCTCATGGGTACCCCCCACAATCCCTGCCTCTATGTGGATAACACCCTCTCCCACTTCTCCCAGTGATTTTTAAAGACACGATGTGCTATTTCGGACACGCTAAAATGCACAACGAAGGATATAGGGAAATCTCCTGTACCCACCACGGTTCTAGAAAACGTTTCCCACCCACCCAGTGGAAGCCTCGGGCATCCCTCTGGCCATTTCCATCGCTTCCCTCCATTTCTCCCTTCCTCTCTTCCCCACAGAGGGAATCCTAGAACTTCCTCATACCTCCTCCACTCTCTTCATCCCTGGGGCTCTACTGTCTACTCTTTCCCTACGTTGTATAGGTCCTCAATAGTGTCACTAATCTCCGCTAATCCCTTGCCCCCTGCCTTGTGCTCACCAGGATCCGATATTGGTTTTGACCTACTATCTTGGCCTGGGGTGGGGCCAGTATCAGAGGATTCACTTGGCCTTCCCACTGTGATAGCTCTTACCCCGCAGACCAATCACCCTGTGGGGTTCATTGCTCCAACTGCCAAGTGTATCACTCGCAATGATCAACCTGGAGACTGGAGAAACGGCCACTGGATTGATCCCGGGACACGGTGGGCTCACTGTGAACCAGACTCTATTCCCACCTCCTTTTATCATTAGCCCTTCTGACTTGCATGCTATTGTGATGTATTTCAACTTTCTTTATCCCCACAAGACATGATTAGTAGTATCACTTTCCTCCTCCCCTCATTAACCCGTTGCCCATCCTTCATTCTCTCCTGAATCTCTGACTTCCCATGTAGAATCCTTTTCCTTATGCTTAAGAAAAACCTTTGGTATTCCCTTTAGTGCTTGTCTACTTAATGATGAATTCTTTCATTTTTTTGTTTGTCTGAAAGTGCCATTTCAACTTAATTCATTAAGGATATTTTTGCTGAGTATAGAGTTGTAGGTTGGCATTTATTGTCTTTCAGCACTTGAGAACATCATTCCACTTTCTCCTGGTTTTAGAGTTTCTCTTGAGAAGTCAGCTCTTGGTTTAATTATTTCTCCTTTGGAGTTCATGTTTCCTCTAGATTTTTTCAACTAAAAATGTTAAAAATCCATTAAGATATACAGAACATAAAATGTATTATCTTAACCCTTTTGCAATGTACAGTCGGTCATGTTTAGTACATTCACATTGTTGAGCATCAGATCTACAGAGCTCTTTTCATCTTGCAAATCTGAAACTCTATACCTATTAAACATTTCCTCTCAGCCCCTGGCAACCATGAATTTGTCTCTTCTAGGTACCTGAGAGTGAAGTCGTGCGGTGTTTGTGACTGGCTTCTTTCACTGAACATGACGTTCTCGAGGTTTATCCGTGTTGTAGCATGTGTCAGAAGTTTTTTCCCGTTTAAGGCTGAATAATATTCTACTGTTTCAACATTTTGCTCATGCATTTCTCCATCAAAGGACACGTGGCTTGTTTTCAACTTTCGGCTACTGTGAATAGTGCTGTTATGAACATAGGTGTGCAAATACCTCTTTGAGACCCTGCTTTCAATTCTTCTGGGCAGATACCTACCAGTGAAATTGCTGGATTATATGGTAGTATTATTTTTTAATATTTTCATGAAGCACCATACTGTTGCTCTGGATGTTTTCAAGATTTTCTCTTTTCTTTTGTTTTTGGCAGTTTCATTCAAAAGTGTTCAGATTTGTTTTTCTTTTGCTTTATATTCCTTGGGGGCTTATAGAGATTCTTTTTTTTTTTTTTTTAGCTCATATCCTTCCAGATCCTTTAAAAACACTTATCTTTATTGTTGAATGTATTACAGATGTCCTCCTTTTTTGTCCCCATTGACCCCGCCTCCCTGCTCCTGCCCCACCTCCTGCCTTCCCCACACTATTGTCTGTGTCCAATGGTTATGCATATAAGCATAGAAGTTCTGTGGTTTATCTCTTCTCACCTCCCTCCCCTCTTCCCTTTGAGGCTCCTCAGGCTGACAACCAATTTGTACATATATATATATATATAATATATATGTATATGTTAATTTTTTTAATTAATTAATTTATTTGTTACAGGTGTTTCTCTTTTTCCCCCCCTGATTCCCCCCTCCCACTCCCCCTGTGCCCGACCCCCAGCTTTGTTGTCCATGTCCATTGTTCATGTATACATATGTATAAGTTCTGTGGTTTATCTCTCCCCCACCACCCCCACTTCTGGGGATTGGCAGTCTGTACCCCACTTCCACGTCTCTGGGACTACCCCATTCCTCAGACTGTTATGTTCATTATATTCCACAAATAAGTGAGATCATATGATACTTGTCTTTCTCTGTTTGGCTTGTTTCGCTTAGGATAATACTGTCCAGGTCCCTCCATGTCGTCTCAAAGGATAAGAGATCTTTCTTTCTTACAGCTGCATAGTACTCCATTGTGTATATGTACCACTGCTTTTTATCCATTCGTCTGCTGATGGACACTTGGGCCATTTCCAGATCTTAGCTATTGTAAATAGTGCTGCTTCAAACATGGGGGTACATATATTCTTTCTGATTGGTGTTTCAGGCTTCTTAGGGTATATTCCTAGAAGTGGGATCACTGCGTCAAATGGAACTTCAATTTTTAATTTTTTCAGGTAACACCGTATTGTTTTCCATAGTGGCTGCACCAGTCTGCATTCCCACCAGCAGCGTACTAGAGTCCCCTTTTCTCCACACCCTCGCCAACACTTGTCGTTTGATGATTTGTTGATGGCGGCCATTCTGACAGGTGTGAGGTGATACCTCATTGTTGTTTTAAGTTGCATCTCTCTGATGATTAGTGATGTTGAGCATTTCTTCATATGTCTCTTGGCCATTTGTATGTCCTGTTTGGAGAGGTGTCTATTTAGTTCCTCTGCCCATTTTTTAATTGGGTTCTTTGTCTTCCTATTGTTGAGTTGTATGAGCACTCTATATATATTGGAAATTAACCCCTTATCTGATATATCATTGGCAATTATGCTCTCCCATAGAGTGGGTAGCCTTTCCGTTTTGATGATTGTATCTTTTGCTGTGCAGAAGCTTTTGAGTTTAATGTAGTCCCATGTGTTCATTTTCTCCTTTGTTTGTGTTGCCTTAGGTGATGTATCAGTGAAAATTCTGCTGCGTATGATGTCTGAAATTTTGTTGCCTACAGTTTCTTCTAGGATTTTTATGGATTCATGAGTCACATTTAAGTCTTTTATCCATTTTGAGTTTATTTTTGTGTAGGGTGTAAGTTGATGGTCTGGTTTCATTTTTTTTGCATGTAGCTGTCCAATCCCTTCACGTTTTTCACGCATCTCCCCAACCACCCTCCTATCTGTCAACCAAGAAAAAGTTCTCTGCATCTATGAGTCTGTTCCTGTTTTGCTTGTTCATTTTCTTTGTAGATTCAATTTTTGATGGATATGTATTTATTGCCATTTTATCGTTCATATTTTTTAGGTTCTTCAAGAAGACCCTTTGACGTTTCATATAATACTGATTTGGTAGTGATGAATTCCTTTAGCTTTTTCCTGTCTGGGAAATTTCTTTATATATCCATCGATTCTAAGTGATGGCTTTGCAGGATAGAGGAATCTTGGCGGTAGGTCTTTGCTTTTAATCACTTTGAATATCTCTTGCGACTCCCTTCTGGCCTGGAAAGTTTCTTTGAGAAATCAGGTGACAGTCTTACGGGGGTTCCTTTGTAGCTAACTAACTGCTTTTCTCTTGCTGCTTTTAAGATTCTCTCTTTGTCTTTAACCTTTGGCATTTTTTTTAAATGCTCACCCAAGGACATTTTTCCATGTTTTTGTTCAGATAGAGTGGGAGGGAGAGAGAGGAAGAGAGAGAGAGAGAATCATCGACGTGAAAGGGACACATCGAGTGGTTGCCACCCACATGACCCAACCAGGGCCGGGGACAAACTGCAACCGAGGTACGTGCCTGTAGCAGGAACCAAACCCGAGTCTCTCTGAATCGCAGGTCGACGCTCTAACTGCTGAGCCAAACCAGGCAGGGCAACCTTTGGCATTTTGATGATGATGTGTCTTGGTGTGGACGTCTTTGGGTTCATCTTGTTTGGGACAATCTGTGCTTCCTGGACTTGCGTGTCTGTTTCCTTCACCAGATTAAGGAAGTTTTCTGTCATTATTATTATTATTTTTTTTATCCTCACCCGAGGATATTTTTCCATTTTTTTGTACAGATAGAGTGGGAGGGAGAGAGAGGAAGGGAGAGAGAGAAACATTGACGGGAAGGGACACATCGAGTGGCTGCCACCCGCACGAACAACCAGGGCCGGGGACAAACTGCAACCGAAGTACATGCCCTTAGCGGGATCCGAACCCGGGTCTCTCCGGACCGCAGGCCGACGCTCTAACCGCTGAGCCAAACTGGCCAGGGCTGGCATTATTTTTTCAAATAGGCTTCCAACTTCTTGCTCCCTCTCTTCTCCTCATGGCACTTCATGATGCGAATGTGGGCACGCTTAAAGTTGTCCCAGGGGCTCCTTACACTGTCTTCGCTTTTTAAATTCTTTTTTCATTTTGCTATTCTGATTGGGTGTTTTTTGCTTCCTTATATCCCAAATCGATGGTTTGCTTCTTGGCTTCACCTACTCTTATATTGATCCCCTGTAATGATTCTTTACTTCAGTGAGTGCTCCCTTCATTTCTGACTGTGCATCCTTGATTTATGACTGGCCTTTCTTTGTGCTCTCGAGGTCCTCACTACGTTCCTTGAGCATCCTTATAACCGGTGATTTGAACTCTGCCTCTGTTAGATTGCTTATCTCTGCTTCGTTTAGTTCTTTTCCTGGAGTTTTCTGTTCTTTCATTTGGGACATGTTTCTTTGTCTCTGATTTTGGATTGTGTTTGTTTCTATGTATTAGGTAGAGTGGCTATGTCTCCGAGGCTCCCTAGAGTGTCCTGTGGAGTCCAGTGGCACAGCCTCCCTGATCACCCCAGCTGGGCTTTCAAGGTGAACCCCTCGTGTGGACTGTACACTCTTCTGTTGTGATTGAGTCTTGATTGCTGTTGGCATGTCCACAGGAGGGATTTACTCAGGCTGATCAGCTGCAAGGACTGGCTGTGACCACTGACCACTGAGCTATGACTCCCTTGGAGGATCAGCTGAGCAGGGGCTCACCACACAGAGCAAGACTTACTTCAGCAGGGCTCTGGTACCCACTGAGTCCATACTCCTTGAGTGTGTGTGTCACTTGTGGAGGTAGTTGGATAGTGGTGCTTTGACATGGTCTGAAGGTTTCCACTGGGCGTGCTGGCTCTGGGGCAGGGTCAGCCACTGACTCTGTTCTACCCAGGGCCCCCGGGCATAAACTACAAATAGATCTACAGATGGCTGCTTCTTGTGCTGGATTTGGAGGTGCCCAGGCAAAGCCAAGCTATGAACCAAGCCTGGCTGATTCTAGTGCCAGGACTGGGGCCACGTGGCGAGATGGAGGGGCTCGCTGAGGCCAGATGTTGCTTGTTTGAGAGAATTTAGGAAAATCTGAAGCAGGAGCCAAGACAGGCAAATCCTCTGGTAAAGCCACTGGAAGCAGCTTGGGTGGACCTGAAAGTTGGGTGGGACAGGGCCTCAGGGAATCACTAGGGCGGAGCAAACAGTGAATCCCAGGTATGGTGCCCAGCTGCCTGCCCCGTGGGGGCAGGGCTCACCAAAGGGACAACGGCCTTGGCCAGGACATCTGTCTGGGAGAAAGCTGCCTCCTCAGCTCTTGCCCCGATGCCAAACAACTCAGTTCTTTCCCGTATGTCTCTGGTGCCTTTCAAGCTGCCCCTCCTGTGCTGAAGCCTTGAAGGAGCGAGTCCGAGTAAATCCGTGGGTGGGCTCTTCAAGAGGAACTTCCTGGGGCTCCAGCAGCCTCAGCCTCCCTCAGCCTCAGTTCCTGCTGGATTTTACAGTCAGAAGGTATGGCACTGGAGCCCTGAGCTGCGGGGCCTGGTGTGAGACAGGGACCACTCATTCCTCAGGGAAGACCTTCCCAGCTGAAGTATCCCTCCTGATTTTTATCCATCACACATGGGTGTGGGGCCAGCCCATCCGCACCTCTGCCCCTCCTACCTGTCTCCATGTGGCTTCTTTAATTTCGAAGCTGTAGGACTTCCAGTCAGCTCAATGTCAGGTGGTTCTGAGTGGTGGTTGTTCTGTAGTTTAGTTGTAATTTTGATGTGGTTGTGGGAGGAGGTGATACCACATTTACCGACACTACCATATTGACCGGAAGTCCTCTTTATCTCTTTTTTGATTCTAAATTATAACCTTGCTGGGTAATCTTGGTCGTAGGTTCTTTCTCTCCAGCACTTTTACTATTCCATACCAATCCCCTCTAGCCTGCAAATTTCTGTTGAGAAATCAGTTGACAATCTTATGGGAGCTCTCTTAAAGGTCTAAGTGCTTTTCTCTTGCTGCTTGAAAGAGTTTCTCTTTCTCTTTAACCTTTGGCATCTTAATTATGATGTGTCTTGATGTGAGCCTCTTTGGGTTCATCTCAACTGCCACACGTGGGTGTGGGATCAACCCGTTTGACATCTCCGTCCTTTCTCCCAGTCTCGACATGGCTTCTTTACATCTTTAGTCAGAAGACTTCTGTTCAGCTAGCCTTCAGGTGGTTCTCAAGTGTGGTAGTTCTATAATTTAACTATAATGTTGATGTGGTTATGGGAGGAGGAAGCACAGCATTCACTTACTCTGCCATCTTGACTGGGTGAGACTGTAGGTACATTTTTATTCTATTATTTTATTTTATTTATTTTTACTTCTTATTTTTTAAAGATTTTCAATTGATTGTTAGAGAGAGAGCGAGCGAGCAAGGAAGAGGGAGAGAGAAACATTGATTGCTGTCTCCTGTATGCCCCCACCAGGGATTAAGCCTGCAACCCACACATACGCCCTTACTGGCAGTTGAACCGTCAACCTTTTGGTGGGTGGGACAATGCTCAACCGACTGAGCCACACTAGCCAGGTTATTTTTTATTGATTTTTAGAGCGAGCAAGTAAGAGAGAGAGAGAGAGAGAGAGAGAGAGAAAGAGAAACATCAATTTGTTTTTCCTCTTATTTATGCATTCGTCGGTTGATTCTTGTATGTGACCTGACCGGGCACTGAAGTCGAAACCTTGGCATATCAGGATGATGCTCTAACCAACTGAGGTACCTGGCCAGGGGCATTCTACCTATTTTATATTCCCTTTTCGCTCAGCAGGAACCTCATCTGGGTTTGGTTTTTTCCTGGTAGAGTGACTCAAACATTTATTCCTGAGTGGTCTGGGCCATTACCAGCTATGCCAGAATTGAGTTTTGTACTTTTCCCTTGATTTTTAATCACAGGGCATAGAAGGACTGAGTACTTCAAATTGAGAAAAGAAAAGGAATGGCGGATTTTAGGAATGGTAAGGTCAATAGTATGGCCTTGTGGGTTACTGGTAATGTAGAGTGAAGAACCTAATAAAAGTCCTGTGTTCCAGACAAAGTCTTTCTCATCCCCATCATGCAGCAGCAGCCGGTTATCTGTTTGGTAATTACGATCAATCACTCATGCCGGTACATTAACCCCCTTCTATGCCTGTTGATTCAGAAGCAGAAAGAGCCCAAATGGGACAGGAGGCAGTCTTCACTTTCAGTTCATTACAATCATTGGTATGTCTCCCAGTGGAACCATTCTTCCTTTTGGAATGAAGACTTCTAGATCAGCAGAGTCTAAGGTCGTCAAGATGGGAAGTGAAAATCTGGCTAATGGTTCACTAGGGTAATAGTGAGTAGCGAACCACTCCTATTTCCACACCTTCCTTTGGACTCATTGGAGAAATAACACCATATATTGGAAGCTGATGCAGAGCATATACAGCATCCCGGAGAACCTTTTTCCAGCTCTGCAAAGTATTACTGCTTAACTGGCACTGTAACTGATTCTTCAGGTGGCAATTCCACAATTCTATCAAGATACCTGTTTTGGAATGATGGGGAAATGATAAGACCAGTGAATTCTCTGAACATGGGTCCGTCGTCATACTTCAGTTCTGTGAAATGAGTCCTTTGATTAGAAGCCACACTGTGTGGAATACCATGGTTGTGGTTGGATAAGGCATTCTGTAGGACAATGTATAGTAATTTTAGCAGAAGCACTGCGTGTAGGGAAGGCAAATTTACATCAAGAGTATGCGCCTATATCAGTAAGAACAAAACGCTGTCCCTTCCATGAAGGAAGCAACCCACTGTAATCAACCTGCCCCCTGGTGGCTGGCTCATCACCCTAGGGAAAGGGGCCATATGAAGTACTTGGTGTTGGTTTCTGTTGCTGGCAGTTGGACACCCAGCAGTCCATGTTGCTGAGCTCATGCATAACCTTCATCCTTGCCACCATGGCCACTATGTTCATGAGTCCATTGATTAATGACAAGAGTAGATGGAGAAAGAGTCGATAACTGGTATCCATAGAGCACTTGATTACTTGATCATAGCCACTTGATTACTTGATTACTTGATTACTTGATTACTTGATTACTTGATCATAGCCACTTGATTACTAAATCCACCTCTGCTGAGGTCATCCTTTAATGAGCATTCCCATGGGATATAGATATCTTCACATTCTTTGCCCATTCGGTTAGTTCTATCCACATACCCCTTCCTCAGACTCATTGTCATCAGTTTTCCAACCCTGTTCCTTCAGACAAACCTGTGGCCACAATCTGTGAACAAAAAATTACCAGATTTCTATGGAAGCACAAAAGACCCCAAAGAAGAAAGCAATTCTGAGAATGCAACTAGACTACGGTTTGTCCCCTGAACAAGAGTTCATTCAAAATGGATCAAAGACAATAATATAAGATCTAAAAAATAAATTACGTATAAGAAAACATAAGTATTAATCTTATGGACCTCGTTAGTAGAGAAGATTTTTATGATTTTGACTCCAAAGACTAGGCACGTAAGGTAAAAATAAATGAATGGGACTATATGAAACAAAAAGCTTCCTCACAGAAAAAGAAATTACCAACAAAACAAAAAGGCAACTAACCAAATGGGAGGTGACCTTTGCAAACAAAAGCTCTGACAAGGGGCTAATATACAAAATATATAAAGAACTCATACAATTTGACACCAAACAAACAATCCAATTAAAAAATGAGCAGAGGACCTGAACAAACACTTCTCCCAAGAAGACATGCAAAAGGCCATCAGACATATGAAAAGATATTCACCTTCATTAGCTATTAGGGAAATGCAAATCAAAAGTACAATGAGAGAAAAAAGATGGCAGTACCTGAGGGAGGGTGAGTGTGTGAGAGAGTGTGAGTGGACTTGAAGGTGGACGACCAAACCCGAGCCGTGGAGCAGAAGCTTCCTGTGCTGTGGACAGGAACAGCCAGCTACCGTCATAAGCAGCCCTTCACGGCACTTCTCCCTGGGCCGCAGGGAGGTCCCACCATTTTGGAAGATCCGGGTCTTCCCTGGGAGGTGGCAGTGGAAGCGGTTAGGGCCCAGCAACCTGAGCCCACCAGCGCACCTGGCACCATCGGACCAGTGGACACTCTCTGTCAACACAGACCAGTGCACAGTAGTGGAGCTCCCAAGGTGCCGGTCATGGAAGCCATAGACAGCCTGGAGCCCAGCACCATCCCCCATAGTAGCAGCCTGATCAGAGTCCAGATATACCCCCAGCAACAGAGGCTGGGGAGCAGACATCCATCCGCCGGCAACAGAAGCACAGACCACCAGCTGAGACCCATCCCCCAAAACTACAGCAAAAGCTGAGCAAGAGTAGAGCCCCACGGGGCAGCAGCACTCCCCAGCCACCAGCGGCAGGACCTGGGGCTCCACAGAGGCCTGTGCGGTCCAGTAGCCCACAAGAGCAGTGGGAAACTGGAGCCTGAGAGAGACTGGTGCTATCCAGCTGCCCGCCTGTGGGAACTACAGGGTGCAGGGGCACCAGAGAGGCCTGTGTGACCCAGCATGGACTGCACCATCTAGTTACCCACAAGGCCTGTGGGGTGCTGAAGCACCAGAGAGGCCTGCCTGACCCAGCAGGGACTGTGCCATCCAGTTACCTGCGGGACTTTTGGGGCACTGAAGCACCAGAGAGGCCTGCGCGACCCAGGAGGGACTGTGCCATCCAATTACCCGTGGTACCTGCGGGGTGCTGAAGCACCAAAGAGGCCTGTGCAACCCAGCAGGGACTGTGCAATCCCATTTCCCACGGGGCCTGTGGGGTGCTGAAGCACCAGAGAGGTCTGTGCGACCCAGCAGCACATAACATAGGCATAGAGCCAGGTCCCCAGAGGGACTGTGCGATCCAGTTACCCGCAGAACCTGCAGGGTGCAGGGGCACCAGTAAAGCCTGTGCGACCCAGCTGCACACAAGATAGACTTAGAAGATATGAAAAAGGAAGCTGAGTGAATAGAAGCCACACAGACAATCTCCTAGGACTAAACGGGAATTACAAGTAAAATAAAGACAAATCCTCAGAAAAAAGCAACAGAAAAGCATCAGGACAGGACCATATAACCAGGGACACTGGTAGGATCTGTGAATGTGTGAGAGGGTGGCGGGCTGGGAGCCCACAGACTGCAGCAGTCTTAGCTGTGAGCAGTGCCCTTGGGGAATAAAGACCAAGCCCACTCCACAGCCCAGAGAGCCAGGGCAGAGCACTAAAATAGCCACAACCACTCACCTGGGGGCTACTGCACAGGAAGGGCAGACTGGGCTGCAACTGTGTGGAAACACCCGGGATTTGGAGAGCACTCAGAGTTTTTGCTGAGTTGCACCACAAAGGACGGTGGCCAGCGTTCTCCTTCCCAGAGCTGTGGGGAAAAGCAGCTGCCGCCACACCCCCACCCCCCTCAGAGATTCAGCCTTTCCCAGATGAGGCAAGGAAATAAAAATTGAGGCTCATTAACAACCAGCATCTATCCCACCTCTGGAAATCCTCTTAGGCAGAACAACAGGGCTACATTCCAAGGCACTGAGTAACTGAGACTACTAGCCGCCAGGAAGAAGCTAGAGGATAACTGAACCTTTCCTAAGCTTGCACATCTACCCAGGAAAGTAAGACTTGACAGTGGTGTTTAATGTGGCCCCACCCAAGCTCATCCAAACCCAGTAGAGGGAGGCACAAATAGCACAACACCAACACCCACAGGGAAAATTTGGCAAGCTCCAAAGCCCACTGTGATAGCCAAAATGGTAAAACACAGAAACAAAAGCCAAGTGAAAGAACGAGAGATCTATACCAAAGATGAGATAAATGTGGAGCATTTAAGCAAGTGAACAGAACTAGAATTCAGAGCCATGATCTTGAGGAACCTCAAGAGCATGTGTAAGGACATGAGCACCATGAGTAAAGACATAGAAATGGTAAAAATCAACCAGTTGGAAATTAAAAACCACCAAGAAGAAATGAAGAATGGCATATCAGAAATAAAGAATACATTGGAAGGACTAAACAGCAGATTAGAGGAAGCTGAGGACTGGATCATTGAATTAGAAGTCAGGGTAGAAAAAAATCAACCAATCAGGAAACCAAAAAGAAAAAAAAAATGATTCAAAAACAGGAATATGTGGGACAACTGGAAACGTAATTACATTCGCATCATAGGAGCCCCCGAAGAGGAAGAAAATGGGCAAGAATTAGAGAATATATTTGAAGACATAGTGACAGAAAACTTTCCTAATTTGGTGAAGGAAGAAGGCATTCAAGTTTAAGAAGCACAGAGAGCCCCAAGTAGAAGAACCCAAACAGGCCCACACCAAGACACATAGTAATTAAAATGTCAAAAATTAAAGGCAAAGAGAGAATCCTAAGGGCAGCAAGAGATAAGCAACAGGTTACCTACAAAGGAAACCTCATTAGGCTCTCAGCTGACTTCTCAACAGAAGCACTACAGGCCAGAAGGGAGTGGCATGAAGTAATCAAGGTCATGAAAAACAAGGATCTGAATCCAAGACTACTCTACCTAGCAAGGCTATCATTCAAAATAAATGGTCAAATAAAGAGCTTTCCAGACCCCCCCACCCCTTCAAAAAGGCTAAGGGAATATATTAACACCAAACCAGCATTGCAAAATATGCTAAAAGGACTGCTGTAATTAGTAGAAGAAATAGGAAGAAAAATAGAACCACACTAAACATAAATGGCGATAAATAAGTACATATCAATTGTCACCTTAAATGTGAATGGTTTGAATGCTCCGATAAAAAGACACAGAGTAGCTGACTGGACAAGAAAGCACGACTCCAATATATGTTGTTTACAAGAGACCCACCTCACAACAAAAGACTCACATAGGTTGAAAGTGAAGGGATGGAAAAAAATCTTTCAAGCAAATGGAAAGCAAAAAAAAGCTGGGGTAGCAATACTCATAGGTGATAAAGTAGATTTCAAAATGAAGGCCATAACTAGAGACAAAGAAGGCCACTACATAATATTGAAAGGATCTATCCAACAGGAAGATATAACGTTGGTAAACATATATGCACCCAATATGGGAGCACCAACATATATTAAAACTCTTTTGGAGGACTTCAAAGGAGAAAATGACAGCAATACGATCCTCATAGGGATTTCAACACCTCACTGACATCACTGGATAGATCTTCTAGACAAAAAATTAACAAGGAAACACAGACTCTAACTGAGACGCTAGATCAAATGTATTTAATAGATATCTACAGAGAATTACACCCCAAAACTGCAGAATTCACATTCTTCTCAAGTGTACATGGGACATTCTCAAAGACAGACCACATGTTAGGAAACAAACTAAGTCTCTACAAGTTCACGAAGATTGAAATCATATCAAGCATCTTCTCCAATCCCAATGGCATGCAACTAGAAATCAACTGCAAGAAGAACATGCAAAGACATTTGAAAACATGGAGGCTAAATAGCATGTAATTGAACAATGAATGGGTTACCATGGAGATCAAGGAAGAAATTAAACACTTTCTGGAAACCAATGAAAATGAACACACAACAACACAAAATCTATGGGATGCAGTGAAAGCAATTCTGAGAGGGAAATTCACAGCACTACAGGCCTACCTCAAGAGGCAAGAAAAATTTCTAACAGAATATCTAACCTCACAACTTAAAGAACTAGAAAGCAAACAAAAAGAAAACCCCAGAACAAGTAGAAGGAAGGAAATAGTAAAGATCAGAGCTGAAATAAATGACATGGAGACCCCCCCCCCCAAAAAAAAAAAACAATTAAAGGGATCAATGAAACAAAGATCTGGGTCTTTGAAAAGATAAACAAGATTGATGGACCCTTAGCTAGACTCGCGAAGAAACAAAGAGATGGAACCCAAATACACAAAATCAGAAATGAAAGGGGAGAAATAATAACTGACACCACAGAAATACAACAGATTGTTACCAACTACTATGAACAATTAGATGGCAACAAATTTGACAATCTAAGCGAAATGGACCAATTTCTAGAAACACATAGTCTCCCAAAACTAAACCGGAAAGAGATAGAAAGCTTGAACAGACCAATAACAACAGAAGAAATTGAAGATGTAATCAAGACTCTCCCAGCAAACAAAAGCCCAGGCCCGGACGGCTTCGCGGGAGAATTTGACCAAACATTCAAAGAAGAACTAATACCCGTTCTCCTCAAACTATTTCAAAAAATTCAAGAAAAAGGAAGACTGCCAAACTCGTTTTATGAGGCCAGCATAAATCTAATTCCAAAACCAGAAAAAGACACTACGAAGAAAGAAAACTACAGACCAATATCCCTGATGAACATAGATACCAAAATCCTGAACAAAATACTAGCAAATCAGATCCAGCAATACATCAAAAAAATTATTCACCATGACCAAGTGGGATTCATCCCAGGGATGCAAGGCTGGTGCAATATTCGCAAATCAATAAATGCGATACACCAAAATGAAAGATAAAAATCATATGATCATATCAATAGACACTGAAAAAGCATTCGACAAAATCCAGCACCCATTTCCGATAAAAGCGCTCAGCAATCTGGGAATAGAGGGGTTATACCTCGACATAATAAAGGCCATATATGAAAGACCTACAGCCAACATCATACTCAATGTGCAGAAATTAAAAGCATTTCCCTTAAGAACAGGAACAAGGCAAGGATGGCCACTTTCACCACTCTTATTTAAGATAGTACTGGAAATCTTAGCCACAGCAATCAGACAGCAAGAAAAAATAAAAGGGATCCAAATTGGAAAGGAGGGAGTGAAACTGTCATTATTCGCAGATGACATGATACTATACATAGAAAACCCCAAAGACTCCATCAAAAATTTACTAGACTTAATAAATGAATTTGGCAAAGTAGCAGAATACAAAATTAACATCAAGAAATCGATGGCATTCTTATACACCAATGATGAACTTACAGAAAGAGAAACTAAAAAAACAACCCCATTTACCATCGTGGCAAAAAAATTAAGATACCTAGGAATAAACTTAACCAAAGAAATAAACAACCTATTCGCAGAAAACTACAGGTCATTGAAGAAAGAAATAGAGGAAGATATAAAAAGTGGAAGCACATACCTTGTTCATGGATTGGAAGAATTAACATCACTATAATGTCCATATTACCCAAAGAAATTTATAGATTCAATGCAATCCCCATCAAAATACCAACGACATACTTCACAGAACTAGGACAAATACTTCAAAAGTTCATATGGAACCAAAAAAGACCTCGAATAGCCACAGCAAACTTGTAAAGAAGAACAAAGTCGGAGGGATCAAATTACCAGATTTCAGGTTATACAAAGCCACTGTACTCAAAACAGCCTGGTATTGGCACAAGAACAGACATATAGACCAGTGGAACAGAACAGAGAAACCAGAAATGGACCCAAGGCAATATGCTCAATTAATATTTGACAAAGGTGGCAAGATCATACAGTGGAGTAAAGACAGCCTCATTAATAAATGGTGTTGGGAAAATTTGGCAGCTATATGCAAAAAAGAAAAAAAAAAAGAGAAAAGAAACCAGACCATCAACTTACACCATACACAAGAATAAACTCAAAATGGATAAAAGACTTAAATATGACTCATGGATCCATAAAAATCCTAGAAGAAACTGTAGGCAACAAAATTTCAGACATCTTACGCAGCAGAATTTTCACTGATACATCACCTAGGGCAACACAAACAAAGGAGAAAATGTACACATGGGACTACATCAAACTCAAAAGCTTCTGAGCAATGAATTTGGCAAAGTAGCAGAATACAAAATTAACATCAAAAGATACAATCATCAAAATGGAAAGGCAACCCGCTGTATGGGAGAGTATAATTCCCAATGATATATCAGATAAGGGGTTAATTTCCAAATATATATAGAGTGTTCACACAACTCAACAATAGGAAGACAAAGAACCCAATTAAAAAATGGGCAGAGGAACTAAATAGACACCTCTCCAAACAGGACATACAAATGGCCAAGAGACATATGAAGAAATGCTCAACATCACTAATCATCAGAGAGATGCAAATTAAAACAACAATGAGGTATCATCTCACACCTGTCAGAATGGCCGCCATCAACAAATCGTCAAACAACAAGTGTTGGCGAGGGTGTGGGGAAAAGGGGACTCTAGTACGCTGCTGGTGGGAATGCAGACTGGTGCAGCCACTATGGAAAACAATACGGTGTTACCTGAAAAAATTAAAAATTGAACTTCCATTTGATCCAGTGATCCCACTTCTAGCAATATATCCTAAGAAGCCTGAAACACCAATCAGAAAGAATATATGTACCCCCATGTTTGAAGCAGCACTATTTACAATAGCTAAGATCTGGAAACGGCCCAAGTGTCCATCAGTAGATGAATGGATAAAAAAGCGGTGGTACATATACACAATGGAGTACTATGCAGCTGTAAGAAAGAAAGATCTCTTATCCTTTGAGACGACATGGAGGGACCTGGAAAGTATTATCCTAAGCGAAACAAGCCAAACAGAGAAAGACAAATATCATATGTTCTCACTTATTTGTGGAATATAATGAACATAACAGTCTGAGGAATGGGATAGACCCAGAGACGTGGAAGTGGGGTACAGACTGACAATCCCCGGAAGAGGGGGTGGTGGGGGAGAGATAAACCACAGAACTTATATGTATGTATGCATGAACAATGGACATCGACAACAAAGCTGGGGACAGGGCGGGGAGGAAGGGGAGAAGGGAATCAGTGGGGGGAAAGGAGAAACATCTGTAACAAAAATAAATTAATTAATTAATAAAAAGAAGAAGGAAAAAGTACAATGAGATACCACCTCACACCGGTTAGTATTGCTATTATTAATAAGACAGGTAATAACAGATGTTCGAGAGGTTGTGGAGAAAAAGGAATGCTCATTCACTGCTGGTGGGAATGTAAACTGGTACAGCCACTATGGAAAACACTATGATGTTTCATCAGAAAACTAAAAATGGAGTTACCGTATGTGTCCTTCAAGAGATGATTGGATAAACTAGATGTGATACATATATACTATGGACTACTTCTGAGCCACAAGAAAGATGAAATACTGGCATTCGCAACAGCATGGATGGACCTTGAGAATATTATGCTAAGCGAAATAAGTCAGTCAGAAAAAGCTAAGGACCATATGATTTCCCTCATATGTGGGATATGAAACTGAAACAGACAGACAACAGTATGGTGGTTACCATAGGGAAGGAGCAGGGGGTGGTAGGGGTAGAAGGGACCAAATATATGGTGATGGAAGATGATTTGCCTTTGGGTGGTGGGTACTCAGTGCAATATACAGATCCTGTATCATAGTAATGTACACTTGAAACCTATATGACCCTGTTAACCAATATCACCCTGATACATTTAATAAAAGTTAAAAAAGAAGGTGGGTGTGATCATCATTATAAAATGCTACTAAGAGTAGAATTTGATAACAATGGAGAAGAGCTTATTGAATTGGTTGTTGACTGTTTAAGCCCGAGCCCTCTGAGAATCAGATACTGAGACAGGATTATATGTGTGAGAAATTTATGACTTTGTTATCTGGAATGAACGATCTTGTAATTACATATAGTGATGAGATAGCCATTTATAAGGTAAATAAGGAATCTCCTCTGGGATGTTTGGAGACTGTTCTCCAAGGTAACTCCAGGAACTGGGCTTACTAAGAAGTAGAGCAAAAGTTCATTTTGATCGCTCGAGGTGATGATTCTGGCTAGAGAGTTGCAGTAGCAGGCTCCTAGTTAGGTAAGATGCAGCTGAGATGATTGGGAAGTCGAGCACCCCATACAAAAAAAAAAAAGCACATGAGGGCTGGCACTGGTTATTGCCACAAGTTTGTAACCCAGTTTAATTCACTAAATACCTGGCTCCTTTACTGGCTGAGAAAAGGCTTGATAAAGAAGTTGAGACACCTAAATATCAGGAAGCCTTTGATAAATCAAAAGGTAATTTGGAAAGAGACATGATTTAGACTATTCCTGATCTAAACCAATTCTTTGTAACTACAGAATCTTGACCCAAGGACTGGAAACTATGTTGACCCAGGATGGAGAAGGGAGAAAAAAATGTCCCTTTTAAAAAAATATGACAATGCATTGTCTACATTTAAAGCAACTGGAGCCCTGGCCAGTTTGGCTCAGCGGTAGAATCGTCAGCCTGCGGACCAAGAGGCCCGGGTTCAGTTCCCTCTAAGGGCATGTACCTCTGTTGCAGTTTGTCCCCGGCCCCGGTTGGGGTTGTGTGGTGGCAACCAGTCGATATGTCTCACATCGAGGTTTCTCTCTCTCTCTTCCTCCCTCTCTCCCTCCCACTCTATCTAAAGATAAATGTGGAAAAAAAATATCCTCGCGTGAGGATAAAAAAAAATTTTAATGAAAAATAATGCAACTGGAGATTCCATGGGCTCATGGATTATTGATCTCAATTAAGGAGACATATTTAGAAGGTAAGATTGGACCTTACCTTCTAAATACCTTACCTTAAAAATGGAGAATTTTTAAGCGGCTTGTAAAACTGTGTCTGAGAGAAACAACATCACAGAGCTACAGGCTTAATACTGCTTCCACTGGGTTGTGGCTGAGCCCCGGCACACAAGGCATACATAGGTCACAACAGAGGCAAGTCTGTGGAACATGTGATCATCCCGTAACTCCACCAGGACTGAGCCAGTGCAATGTCTGACTTACTCATGGCTTTTCCATGTTATATTTGGGTTGAATTTTCATGTTTCTCTATCTTGGAAATGTTATTGGAAATTGAATTAACTTAGAAATTAAGGGCATCTTGTCAGAAAAACCCTGTATGACACTATATTGTTAGGTTGTCCCTTCCTTTTTATAATCAGGAAACTGCTATCTGTACTGCTAATAACACTTCTTAGGTGTCGTCTTTGTTTTAAATTTATCTTTATTGTTGAAAATATTACAGATGTCTCTCCTTTTTCCACCTATTGACACCCTCCTCCCAGCTTTTCCGCTCCCTGCCTTCACCACACTGTTTTCATTGGTTGTGCATATATGCATATATGTTCTTTGGTTTATCTCTTCCCGCCCTCCACCCCTCCCTCTGAGTTTGGTCAGTCTGTTCCCTACTTCTGAGTCTTTGGATCTATTTTTTTTGTCAGCTTATTTTGTTCATTATATTCCACAAATAAGTGAGATTCTTTGACACTTGTCTTTCTCTGACTGGTTTATTTTGGATAGCATACTCTCCAGGTCCCTCCATGTCGTCTCAAAGGGTAAGAGATCTTTCTTCCTTACAGCTGCATCATATTTCATTGTGTTCATGTACCACAGCTTTTTTATCCACTCATCTTCAGTGTCTTATGTGCGCTAAGTGCAGGGCTTGGCACTTTACATGATCTCATGTGATCTTCAGAACAATCCAACAGGGTAAGTACCAATATTATCCTCATTTTAAGGGGTGGCATTCAAAATGTTTAACTACCAGTGTGGCACAGATCCTGAGCAATCAGAATGGACACCTGTAGTCAATCAGTACAGTCATGCCCATGCATGTCATTTGAATATTGGCCTTGTCCTTTTTATGAGTGAGGAAATCAAGGCACAGAGTGTTTAAGTAACCTGCCCAAGACACACAGCCAGCAACAGAGCCGGGGACTTGAACTCAGGTCAGTGGATCTCCAATGCCTGCATTTGGCTGTTACCACTCTGCTGTGCTGCATAACTTTCTACTATGGAGGGAAGGCTGACCACATGTCTAACTATGGTTGGTGCTTATTAAGGTGAAACATTGCCCTGCCAGGTTTGGCTCAGCAGTTAGAGTGTCGGCCTGCAGACCAGAGAGTTCCGGCTTCGGTTCCCACTAGGGGCACATACCAAAAAAAAAAAAAAAAAAAAGAAGAAGCTGAAACACTAGTTATTTAGGTTCAGTATTTTCCCTAATTAATCCGAAGCCCTGACCTGTGTAACAAACTCCCCTTTTAACGTGGTAGAGTTGGAGTGGTTACTACCTAAACCAGCATTAATGTCATACACATAGAATGAATATTGCCATGTGGTGGGCATAGTCCATCATGGCGAGATTTAAGACGTTTACTTACTGTTTTAGGATTTTGGGGGGGGGGAGATAGGAGTTTTCAGGAGAGGGGTGGCAGTTAGGTCAAGAATAGGACCACTTAATATGATTTCCCTTGAGTAAAGCACGCATGTTAAAATAAAATTACACTTTGGATGTAGCAACATTTGATGTTCGTAATTACAGTCTCCTCCTAACAAGGTAGAGAGGAAAAACAGGATGGTGAGGTGGGCATTGGGGGACCAGAGGTGAGGGGAGCCACACAGGACATGAGGATGAAGGACTGAAAAAGAATCTGTCCACATTCTGCTGAAATCTCCTCAGTTCCTTTCAAAATACTGCAACTCTTTTCTCACAGTTTCAGCCTGGGCTCTGAGTCAGGGCCAAAGTTCAAAGAACATCAAGTTTATTTTTGAAATAAAGGTTTATTTCCTCATGGAATTCTTGAAGGGTTTGCCTTGTCTTATGTGTGGTGTGAAGCATTGAGGCTGAGCAGAAAGGAATTTATTTTAGGACCTTGAACCGACTTGGGCTCACACTCCTCTGGCCTAAGGATGTGATTGATGTCTATGTAAGTTTCCAAACCACCCCTGGAGGCCCAGCTCTGGGGTGCACCCGCCCACACACACACACACTGGCAGTGTTGGTTGCCTCAATGGCAGAAATGTGCTTTCTCCTCTCCACTCTTGAGACACCGCTCCACTCCCCGCTCCCACTCTTTTCAGAGGAGTCATTGATTAGCATGGGTCTTGTCCTCATTGTTGAGACTGGCTGTGTTCTGATTGGTTTGCTTTCCTTGGGCCTAAGACAAGAGAGTTTACTAGTGTTCTTAACTACAGAGCCAAGCCTTAATGCCAAAAGGGTAAATGATATTTATAAAAAGAATCATTCTATTATTTGCTAATTCTTGTTCATTTCTTAGAATGAGGGAACAAGAGAATGTCAGAGTGGAGACTGAGGAGCAGCCTTTTATCCATCCTACTGGCTAGATACATATATATTTTTCCTTTCCAAGGAAAGCATCCTTATTGAGCCCCTATTCTTTCCATTGATTCAGGGTGAGTTGGGGCTGAGGGATGGGGAGCAAACCCCAGCCCTTCCGCCAAACCGGCCCGCCAGTGCAGTCCGCCCCCCACCCCCCGCACAATGGTCACCCATCCTAAAGGTAAGGCAGTGGCGACAGACACCCTCGTCCAGCCCACTTTGCCCCCTGGCCCTTTAAGGGAAAAGCAGCCCGAACCCCAGGCGGCCGGTGGCCATTTTCCTGAAGGGTCCTAAGTCTTGGTGTGGAAGAGTGGCTGGCAAACCCTTTGTGTCTCAGGCGCCCCCCTCCATGCTGACCTTCCCCCTCTCCCCCCTGCGCCCAGCCCCGCGGCAGGTGCGGGAACTCCCCGCCTCCTCAGCAGGAGGCCGAAGGGGTGCTGTGATTGGCCGCAAAGCTGGCGCCAGGTCAGGGGAGGCGGGACAGGAAGTGAGGGGGGCGGAGCCCGGGCCACCGCACCCCAGCTTCCGCTGCGCCGCCGCCTGGCGGCCCACCGGAGGCCCTCCGCCCCATTGGCTGGGGCCTCGGGGGGCGGGCCCAGAAGGCGCGCGCTGATTGGCGGGGAGGCGCGCCAACGAGAGGGCTGCGGCATCGAAGGTGCTGGAAGTCGTGCTCCGTCTGCGGCAACTCGTGCGTGCGCTGCCTGTGGTGACGACGGTTCCTCAGACGGTCTGCGCGCTCCTGTCGGCCGCCTCGCGTCCCGCCGCCGCCACTGCGCCAGCTCAGGGCCATCGTGCACCCCGTAGGTGGGCGGGCTGTCGGTCCTTGGCGCCATGAGCACCCCCGAGGGCCACGAGGGGTCTGTCTGGGGAGCGGGGCTCGACCCAGAAGGCGGCCCGCAGGCCCGCACACTAGGCCCCACGCTGGGGGCGCTGCCCAGCAGCCCGGGCAAGGGCAGGGTCCCCGAGCCCGCGAGCCTGGAGGAGGAGCGCGAGGTGAGGGGCGCGGGCGGGCCGGTGCTGTGGGGCCGCGAGGGCCGCCCCGGCTCCCCGGCCGACGTCGAGGGGCACCTCCTGGACTACCTGGGCAGCGAGGCCGCGACGGCCATCCTGCAGCAGCTGACCGACCGCGACGACCTGCGCGTGCGCAGGAACCCCTCCCCCGAGAGCTGCGAGTCCGAGGTGTCCGCGTCCACCGTCTGGGCCGACCTGCAGCAGCAGCAGCAGGGCCCCGGCGGCACGGGCGCGGTGGGGGGGTGGCGGCTGCCCTCCGCCGCCGCCCCGGCCCGCCGCAGGAGGCCTGGGGGAGGCCGCGCCTGGGGGAACCCCAGAAGAGGCGCCAGGGGCAGGTGGCAAGGCCCGGTGGAGCACCAGCCCCGGCGCGCCGACGGCCTCGTGGGCCCGGTGGGCCCGCCCTCCGACTCCGAGTCATCCGACGAGTTCAGTGCGGAGCAGCTACTGAGCCTGAGCACGTGTCGCCGAGGCGGCGGCCAGGCCAAGCGCCAGGGCCCGCAGGAGCCGCCCAGACACTCGTGCACCCACTCCGGGGAGAAGTTCCTCCCCGTGCAGGGCTCTTTCCTGCCCTCCGCCCCGCGTCCGCTCGCGTCGGCGGGGGACAGGCCGGCCGCTGGAGGGCTGGACGTGTCCTGGAAGAAAGCCCAAGGTGGGGCCTGCGGGAAGGCAGGGAGCAGGCCCAGCTACGGGCCCGGGGCGGTGGCTGCCGCCGCCGCCGCCGCCGCCGCCGCCACCGCCGCCGCCGCCACTGCCGCTGCCGCCGCCACCGCCACTGCCACTGCCACTGCCAGCGCCAGCGGCCTGCCCAAGGTCACCCCGGGAAGGAAGGTGGCCCACGAGAAGAAGTCCCCGGGGGGGGCCTGCAAGGTGGCCCCCTGGAACACCTATCCCTCCTGGGAGCACACAGCGTTGGAGGTGGCTCCCCTAGAACCGGCCACCTTCCCCCCACTCTCTGGCAGTCCGATGCTTGGGAGGGGCAAGAAGTACCCCTTGTCCCCTCTGGGGACCAAACAGCCCAAAGGCTCTGGCTCTGGGCAGAGGCGTGTGGCCAGGAGGAAGAGGGGGTCCCTGCCGGTGATGGTGGAAGGCACGGAACCCAGGAGAGGCCCAGGCCCAGAGGTCCAGGTGAGTATGAGGCCTGCTCCCCCTGGCTCTCCGCCCTGCCCTGCCCTGCTCTGCCCATGCTCCCTCGGTCCCTTCCTCAGGATTCCTCACTGGGCACCCTGCATCATAAGGATGCCAGATCGGGGCGGTCTTCGCCAGGGCCGGCCCTGAGATGGCCCTCCCTGTGTGCCGGGCCTCTTCTCCACAACTGGCAGGATTCCTGGCCTCGTCCAGCAGAGGGCTGCGGTGGAAGGGCGGCTGGGGCAGCTGACTTGGGTGCGGGGACCCCTTCCAAGTGTGGGCCGCAACGCTTCAGTGTTTAGGACCACCGGCTCCCTGACTCCTACTTGCTGGCTGCTCCCCAAGCCGCCCTTCCGGGGCTCTGGGCTTTCTCAGCGCCCCGCTGTTCCCTCGAGCTCAGGCTGGCCTCCTGTCCTGGGGCCGACTGAGGGAGACAGTGTGGGTGAGGTCGGCCTTGGAACTGCCTTCCCTGTTCCCTGCCTCACCCCAGGCCCTGAACACACAGGGACACACGCATGCACGCGCACGCGCACGCATCCCGAGTCGGAATAAAGGAGGACTCTCTCTTTCAGCCTCTGACACTCAGCCCATGGCCATCATGTTCCTGCGTGTGTCACAGAGAATGCAGCAGCGGCCACGAGGACAACAACAGAGCCGCCCAGGTTCCAGGAGACTCACAGCCCTTGGCCCTGAGCCAGGGAGAAGTCCTGCCCAGAGGGCCCACCCCCTCCAGTGAGTCCCCTGGCTCTGCCCAGGGTCAGCCTTGCTCCCCGCCGCCCTGCCTCCCCAGACAGCTTGTCCCACAAGACGCAGGGTGTCCACGGGGCTGGACTCAAGTCGCCGCCTCCTCCACGTGGGGCTTGTGGGCAGGGGTGATCCATGGCAGCGCCCCAAACTGCAACTGCAGGCAGAGTGTCGGCGGAACAGGGCCCCCTCTGACAAGTCCCGCTGGGCGCAGGGCTCCCCCGGGCCGCCTCTGGCTGCAGCTCTGGCAACATCCCACCCAGAGCCACACTCAGTGTCGGGGAGCACAGTAGTGGATGGGCCACCCTGGGGAACAGGGGAGGCAGGCCCAGAGAGAAGGGTGGAGCCAGCCTCTGCGGAGAGCAGGGGCAACTTGTTGCCAGCAGAGGGTGGTGCTGCCTCACGGTAGACCCCGCTGAGCCCTGGACACCTCCCTGGGAGCTTTGGAAGCTGGGCTTTGTGTTCTTTCCCTCTCAGGTGACCAGGAATCACTTGGACATCCCCCGACACCGGAAAGGCAGCAGCAGCCACCTGCAGCAGAGGGTTGTCCTCGGGTAATGCTTCCTGCGGCTCCTGGCAGTGCGGGCCCGAACTGGACGATGGGATCCCTGTCCTCATTAGACCCACGGGTGTCCGTCCCGCCTCCCACGCCACCGCCTCCACCACCGTCCCGCACCTCAGGGAGGGAGCCCGCCTGCTCCTTCCAGTGAGGATGCCAGGAGGGTCTAGGCCCCGCTGTGTACGTTGGGGGGGGGGGGGGCGTCGACGGGAGCGGAGGTCTGCCTATACTAATAATTCCTCTTTCTCCGGTGTCGGCTGGACCAGTGCCCGGAGCTGCAGAGACAAATATACTACCTTAGACAGCGACTAGGTAGGAGGAACCTCTGGCTGGGCCAGGGGCAGGGCCAGACTGCGGTGTCCTAGTGTGGGGTGGGGAGGGCTCACGGGGCCCAGCATTCCTGTGGGGAGGAGGACCTAGCAGGCCTGGCCCTGGGGCCCTCTGGGCACTACAGTGGGTGCGTGGACAGAGAGGAGAGCGTGGTCGCAAGTGCCCGTCCTAGACTCTCCCTCTCTGAGGACGTGTAGAGATGCCTCTTTGGTGTCCCCTCCCACTAGTGCTTGCTGTGGCTTCTGTGGGTCCTCTTTGTGGGACAAGTCCTGAACGGGCCTGGTAACGCCCCAGAGCTTGAGCGCTGCCGCCACACTTTGTCCCGTTTGGAGAACATTTCCACACGGAATTCAGGGGGTGGGCGAGAGAGTCAGGCCCAGAGCTCCTTGGGTAGGCACTGGAGAGGGTTTCGGGTTGCAGGGCTCGGCGGCTGTGCACAGGGAAAGGGGGTCGGGCTTCTCCATCCCTCCATCTGGAGGGCCTGCTTATGCCTCTCTGTGTTTCAGCGGCCATGCATTCCCTGGTCGACAAGTTCCAGAGCCTTGGATGTGAGTGTTACACACACCATACGTCTTCCCACAGTCATGGCTGCTGAGGAGGGCCGCGGGCTGGCCCTGGCTGAGGCTCCTCCCTGACTCTGCTGTGTTGGACAGGTTGAGCCCAGCATCTTGCCACAAGAGGAGCAGCCGGCACCCTGGGCGCCCAGGAGCTGCAGCCAAGCTGGTTCCCTCCTGTTCCACCCCAGCCAAGGCTTCCTCTCCCCTTTCGTTCGCCTCCTCCCCATCCCATCCTCCAGCAGTTTCTAAGTAAAGTCCCTCTCAGATCCTGTGGTCTCGCCCTGGCCAGTGTTGCTCAGTTGGTTGAGCGTTGTCCCGCGCACCGAAATGTCGCCTGTTTGATTCCTGGTCAGGGCACGTGCCCAGGTCGCGGGCTTGATCCCCAGTTGGGCAGCCGATTGATGTTCTGCTCTCACGTTGATTTCTGTTTTTCTCTCAATTCAATAAAACAGGTTTTAGCACAATTCTGTGGTCTCTCTTGGGCGGTGGGGGGTGGAAGAGGGAATCTGGGCCGGGAGGGCCCGTGTCGGCTCCATCTCAGCCCTTTCTCAAGTACAGAGCCTCTGGCATCGTGTGCTGGGCCTTCTGCCTGCGGGAGTCTGGGCCAGGCGCTGATGGGGCCCTGCAGTCAGACCACCAGACTGGCCGCGTCTGGCCTCTGCCCACACTAGCGTCCCTCCCCTTTCGAAAGCCCTGCGGGCCCTCTTGGTGTTCTCATCTTCTGCACATTTGGCTCTCAGGCCATTCGTGGACGCCCGGCCCCTCCCTTTCAGCAGGAACTCACCACCTCCTTCCAGAGCTCAGTCCCTCTTCCCTTCCATCACTGGGTCTCCCGTCTTCTCTGCTTGGCTGTCTGAACACCCTTGGTCTCCCCAGTGGCTCTCTGTTGGTGGCTTTCCCTGCACCTGTCCTTCAACAGGTGGTAAAGAGCACAGTCGAGCTCATCCTCCCCCTCCCTGGCCCAGTCCCCTCTGTGGAGTCCTCCCCTCTCCTGGAGCCACCGCACACACGGACAACGCGCCCAGGAACCCATGGGTCATCCTGCTCTCCTCTTTAGCTCTCACCTTTGACGCTCGGTAGCCAGTCCTTCGTTCTCCCTCCTGGGTTCTGGTGGAGGGGTGGGGGCAGAAGTCACAGCCCAGGGCGTTGCGGGTCACGGGACACGAGTAGAAATGGAGCAAAAGCAGGGGTTAGTGTCCAGCTTGTGGGACAGAGAATGCGTTTGTGGTGGTGGCCTCTGGACGACCTGGGGAGACTGCCTGCCAGAGGGTTCACATCCTTCCTGCCCGAGCCTACTAATGCCCCTCCTCCAGCCAATTCCCTGGTCTCTCTTGGGTGGTGGGGGGTGGAAGAGGGAATCGGGGTGGGGAGGGCCCGAGTCTGCTCCATCTCGGCGCCTTCCAGGTCCAGGGAAACTGGAGGCATCATCACCATCAGCACTACCACAAGCAGCCAACTGCTCTCTTAGGATTCTCCCGAGTGTTTGCACACCCAGGGAATGTAGGAGGAGGTGAGCTCTGGAGAGGAGGAGAGAGTGGTGGCCAGAGTACTGGTGCCCAAAGATGTCCATGTCCTAATTTCTGCAACTGGTTAGTGTGTTGCTGTGCCTGGCCATGGAGAGGCATGATTAAGGTTACATATGCAGTATTGGCTGCTATTCATCTGAATGAAGTGGACAGACTTTCCCCCGCGTTTGCCAGTGTGGCTGGAGCCACTGGCGCTGCCAGGGTAGCCATGTGGTGTGTGCCTGCCAGATTCCCGGGCTCACCATTGATTGTAGGGTGCTTCATTGCCTGTGCCAGTGCAGTGTTGAAACCCTGCTAAGTACCACTCAGATGAAGACGAAGAACATGCCAGGATGTTTGGACCCTCCTTTTGCTCCAGGCCAATCACATCCCCTTCTGTAGCCCTCCTGAGGTCACTGCTGTCCTGACTTTCCCAATAATCCTTCACGTCTTTGTAAACGATAACAATGGCACCCTGGCTGGTTTGGCTCAGCGGTAGAGCGTTGGGCCTCCGACCAAAGGGTCTCAGGTTCAATTCCCATTCAAGGACAGCTGTCTGGGTTGCAGGTTCGATCCCCGACCGCCAGGTTATGTGGGAGGCAACCAATCAATGTGTCTCTCTCACATTGATGTTTCTCTCTTCCTTCCTCCCTCCCTCCCTCCTTGCCAGTCTCTCTGGAAATCAATGGAAAAAGTATCTTCAGGTGAGGATTAACAACAAAGGATAATAGTGGCTATTTAATAAATAACCCTTCCAAAGTTATGAGAGATAAATTGCATGAAATATAAATGCATTTATCAGGACTCCTAACTCTATGTGTAAAAAACACACTGCATATACACAATTGTAGAAAGCATAAGCCCCCAATTTGACAAATAAAGTGATCAAGCCATGTAACCCTACCCAGGGGAAGAAAAGGCACATTCACTTCCAAAAGTCCCATACATGTCTCGTCCTGTGAAGGAAGCCAAATGCCAAGTTCTGCATACTGCTTGGTTCTATGACATTCTTGAGAATGCTGGCCTATAGGGATGCAAACAGACTGGTCGTTGTCAGGGTCTGGGCATTGAGAGAAGGGAGACATTTGGGGGGGGTGATGAGAATGTTCTATATTTTGGTTGTGGTGGTAGCTCCATAATGATACGCATTTATCAGGACTCTTAAGACCTTGTATGTAAATTATATCTCAATAATCCCATCTTTTAAAAGAAATTGTAAAAAGTACATCGTAAATGGATACTTATACTTGCTAATTTTTTTTTAATATGAGGATCATAATTTTCTCCTGGAATCTGTTAATGTAGAATATTTTATTACTTTATTTTCTGAAGTTAGATCAAGTTTGTATTCCTGGGATGAATCCAGTTTAGTCATTGTACATTATGTACTTTCCTTCTCATACCCTGTAGGATCCAATTTGTTAATATTCTTTTTTAGATTCTGGCTTCTATGTCATGAATGTGTGGTTAACCGGAGATTTTCCTTTCTCAAACTGTCCTTGACAGGATTTAGTATGAAGGTTATCTTCCTCACAAAATGGATTAAGGAGTATCCCTCCTTTTCTACGTTTTCCAATAGTCAAATTGAAAATATTTATGTCTAGGGTGTTTGTCAGGATTCAGTGGGGAAGCCTGGAATTTTCTGTGAAAAGCATTTTGACTACTGATGTATTTGTTTATGGTTACGGAGTTATGTAGCCTGGCTATTCCTTCCTGAGTCAGTCTGGGCAGGTTATGTTTTTCTAGACATTGATCACCTTTTTCTAAGTTTCAAATTAGAATAAAATGGTCCATAATATCCTCTTCCTCCCCGAATTTTACTTCGTCTTACAGATAGGTACAGGAGAATTGCAAGGAATATATCCTTCACCTGGATTCATTATTAACATTTTGTCCTCTCTCTCTCTCTCTCTCTCTCTCTTTCTCATTAAATCATTTGAGTTACTTGAAGACATTACAGTAAGTATATCATCCTGAATATTAATGGAATTATCACTCAAAAAATTTCACTTTGAAACAATACTTACCCTATGATCCTACTCAAATTCTTTGATTGTCCACATATTGTTCTTTGTACCTGATTTCTTTAGAGTCATGTTTCCGAAGACCATGCATTGCATTGTTGTCAAGATGTTTTTTTTTTTTCTTTTCTGCTGTGGTCACACTTATTTTATTTTATTATTAAATTTATTGGGGTGACATTGGTTCACAAAACCATACAGGTTTCAAGTATACAATTCAACAAAACATCATCTGCACACTGCATCAAACTAGAACATTTTCCCATATGTTTTTTTGTCTTGCATGACATTGACATTTTGAAGATCCCATCCAAAAGTTTTTCAGAAAGCTTCTCAAGTTGGATTTTCCTGGTTGCTTCTCTCTGAATATATTCAGGTTAAACACACTGCGAGCGGGGTGGGGGGGGCACTCTAGTCGATGTCCCACCCTTCTCATACATCAGGGTATTTTCTCACTCTGTAGCACCACTTGATATCAACTCCGATCATTTGGTTTGGTGGGTTACTTCTATGCTTTCTTTCCTGATATCGGTGACCTGCTCCCTTGTTTCTTTGACCTATCTCAGTATAGTTTCACCAATTTTCTCCCCAAAGACCCAACTCCTAGTTTTGGGATCTTTTCTATTGTGTACTTGTTTCTCCGTCACTGTTTCTTTCACCTTTATTACTTCATTCTACCTTCCTTGAGTCTATGCTGCTGTTCTTTTCTACCTTCTTCTCATTAACTGTCAGCTAGTCTCTTCTTACACATATGCATTTAAATGTACATTTCTTTGTTGTCTCACATAAGGGTTTGTGAGTAGTATTTTTGTTATCATTTTCTTCCAAATGTGGAAACAACACAAATTTCCACTTTCATGAACTGGATCAATAAATTTTGGCATATTTATATGAGAGGATACTATTTTATTAGCAAAAATGTACAAAGTACTACTATATAGAACAAGAATTAATCTTACAAATATAACATTGAATGAAAGAAGTAAGAAACAATACTGGCATGTTACTAATTCCATTTGTACCCATAATAATAGCATTAACTTATATCATGTAAGGATGCATGTACTGGATATAAGACCATGAAAAGAAGTGAGGAAAGGGTGGTGACAAAGTAAGGATGTGGGTTTCCTGTCTGGAAGAGGACTGGGACAGAGACTAGGCAGGGAAACTTCAGGAACCTCTGGGGATGCTGACAGTGTTCTCTTCTGCGACCTGGAGGTGCTGGCATCTTGGTTCACCTGATAATCATTTATTAAACCACACATGTATATTGTGACACTTTATGTCACCTTTCATCATAAATGGAGTAACAATAAGAGAAATAATATCCCAGTATAAATACATAATAATTATAACTAGAAGTAGAATTAACATTATTTCCTTCATTTGTAATAGATGTCATTGAGATTAGTAATTTCATTTCATTTATATGAATAGTTTTATGTTCAAAAAGTCAGACATTTTAGCCCTGGCCGGTTTGGTTCAGCAGTTAGAGCATCGGCCCATGGTCCAGAGAGACCTGGGTTTGGTTCCCACTAGGGGCACGTACCTCAGTTGCGGTTTGTCCCCGGCCCGATTGGGGTTGTGTGGGTGGCAACCAGTTGATGTGTCTCTCTCATGTCGATGTTTCTCTCTCTCTTCCTCCCTCTCTATCTGAAGACAAATGCAAAAATGTTGTTGGGTGAGGATAAAAAAAAGAAAGCAAAAAGCTCATACATGTTACTTAAAATCAGAATGATGCTTATGCAATTATAATATCAATCTCAATTACTTATAAATACTCCAGTTTGTGTGGTGCATTTTCATTCCAATTTTAACTGTTAATTTGTGCTGAAAACCCACAGAAGTATTGCACTATGCTTACAGTTTCTTAGAGATTTCTCCTCACCTGACCTACTTCCTCTCGGAGAAGGAAGACCAAGAACCCGAGAAAGATGAATGTTGGACTGGGTGAAAGAAGTGAAGGGATGGAGAAATACAGATTGAAAATTACAGAATAGTCATGGGGATATAAAGCACAGCAAAGGAAATAATACAATCGATAATATTGTAATAACTATGTATGGTGTCAGGTGGGGTGCTGGAAATATCGAGGTGAATACTATGTGAAGTATAATTGTCTGACCACTAAGTTGTACACCTGAAACCAACACAAAATATAATTAAAAGAAAAAAAACAAAGAAATGAAGGCAAAAAATGCAATGGTGGCGGAACATGATTTGCCTTTAGGTGGTGGGCACACAATGCAATATACAGATCATGTATCATAGAAATGTACACCTGAGCGTGGCCGGTGTGTCTCAGTGGATTGAGCATTGGCCCATGGACTGAGAGGTCTGGGTATGATTCCCAGTCAGGGCACATGCCCAAGTTGCAGGCTCAACCCCCAGTAGGGGGCGTGCAGGAGGCAGCCGATTGATGTTTCTCTCACGTTGATGTTTCTATCTCTCTCTCTCTCCGTTCCTCTCTCTCTAAAAAATCAATAAAACATATTTTTTAAATAAAAATAAGTGTACATCTAAAATCTATATAATTTTATTAACCAAGGTCACTCCAATAAATTTAATGTTTAAAACTTCTAAAACTACGTGCCTGCGTTGTAATACACTGATTTAACCACCTGAGGGCAGTGCTATTTAAGGCTGTTTATTGGGAAGCAAGGGGCAGATGTCATGCCTTTGGGGTTCCTCCTGTTCTTTGGATTGTCCACTGGGACTGAAGGGGTTATTGTGCCAGTACAGATAGTTTTGTAGTTTTGGTGGTGGTTTTGATGGGCTTTTTCATTCCTGCTCCCTCAGCAGAAACTCATTTCTTCCTCTTTCTTCTCCCTAGATAGAAACTGATACCACTGATGTGCTAGACTAGGTGTTGAGTCCAACAAGCAGAGAAACAGCCACTGTGTAGCCCTTCAAGCCTTATTGTTTGTGGGGAGCAAAGCAAGAATTTTCTTGAGAAGGTAGCTTCTACCCCACAGTGAGTACCCCTTTTTTTGTTTCTAGTCTTGTGTTCCCCAAAGGTGGCCCAAATGAAGGCTCCACACTGGTTTGTGGCATTGATAGTGTCAGTAGGAACAATGTCATAGTTATTTATATCATTAATTGATGAAATAAAACAAAAGTGACTCTCTGGGGCCATTCCTTCTGCCTAAAGAAAACTAGCACTTCCCGTTATAAATACAGCTTCATTCTCTGACCCCATTACTTAGAAGTCTAACTACCAGCCTTACTTAAGGATGGGCCTGAAGCAGAAATGTTTATGTTGACACTTCATTTTTTTAAATTTATTGACTTTTTTTTTTTTTTTTTTTTTTTTTAGCGAGAGACATGGATTTGTTGTTCCACTTAGATACATTCACTGGTTAATTCTTATATGTTCCCTGACTGGGGATTGAACCCACAACCCTGGTGTATCCAGATGATGCTCTAACCAACTGAGTTACCTGGCCAAAGCAAAACTTTACTTTAAATCACTATTTAAATATTTAGAGTCTTCTTAGATTCTCGTTAGGGGGTTTTCATCTCTTTAAACCATTTTCTTTATTGCTACTTGTATTATACCCACAAAAGACATTTTGTGGAAAAAAAATGTTTTGTCCATAATTCTAGGGCCCTCATGCCTCAACTGATATTTTCTCCATGGTTCCTGCCCCAGAATCATAGAAGTACAGAATATTGGAGCTAGAACTCTTGGAGAAATCGAACAGGCCAACTCTCAGGGAGTGTACAGTGAGAAATCTGAGAGCTAGAGGGACAGCACCATGTCAAGGCCATCAGACAGTTCAAGGGTGTGCCTCCTCGGGGGACAGAAGTGTTTCCATCCCCTCGCACTCAGGCCTCTTGTGGACAGTTATTGAAAGTGGTGTCGTTTCTTCCCAACCTGACTAGTTTGAAGCACTGACATTGGTCCCATTTGATGTCAGTTAGAGCCTTGTTAACCCATGTGAACATCCCAGGTGAAGAAGTGCTGTCCCCTGCACCCTAGCCACAGGACCTGGAGTGTGCTGGGGTCACCCTGGATAGTTGACCTAACAGGCCTAGTAGACGTCAAAGTGACGTAGGTAAGCACTGGATGAGGAATTGAGAGACCTGGCTCTCTCCTAACCTGCTGAAAATCACTTCCCCTTTGAAGCTCTGTTTCTCCACCTGTGGAAAGAGGAAGGTGGGCTGGAACACTGGTTCTCAACCTGGGGTCTAGGAACTTCCTGAAATTGTGTGCAGAGTTGTGGGAGGTGATGTATACGGTCTCCTTGGAAGGGTGTACAGAGCTTTCAACAACTTCTTGAAGGAGTTCTGTATGGATTGAATTGAGTTGCCCTAAAATTCTTATGCTGAAGCCCTAACTCTCAACATGACTGTATTTGGAGACGGGGCCTTTAGGGAGGTAATTAAAGTTAAATGAGGTCATAATAAGAGTGGGGCCCTAATCTGATAGGACTGGTGTCCTTATAAAAAAAAGGAAGAGACACCAGATCTCTCTCTCTCTCTCTCTCTCTCTCTCTCTCTCTCTCTCTCTCTCTACATGTGCACACAGAGGAAAGGCCAGATGTAGACACAGTGAGAAGGTGGCCATCTGCAAGCCAAGAAGAACATCTTCACCGGGAGGACAATTCGCTTGCACCTTGAACTTAGACTTTTAGTATCCAGAACTATGAGAAAATAAATTTGCTATTTAAGCCACCCAGCCTGTGGTATTTTGTTTTGGCAGCTGAAACAGACTAATACAGGTTTCATAACCCAAGAGATTCAGAGCCACTGGACCCACTGGTCCCCAGAAACCCATCCTGGACATTCATGTTTTACTGCAACTTATTTCTAGATCTTTTGCAGACTTCTTGAGTTCTTAACATTTTATACACATATTTTACATAGTTGTGATTATAGTGTATATACAAATTGGTTTTCCCTTTTCTGCTCAAAACTGTGCAGCATATTTATGATTGCAACATACTTTATTTTCTAATAGTTGCATAGCACTATTAGATCTATATAAACCCATAGACCAGAGTTAAGTTCTGATTCCACTGCCTACTAGCTCTTTGACCTTGGACAAGTTGTCACATGTTTGGGCCTCGTATATAAAATGGGAATAAGATTAATATCCACCTCACATGGCTGTTATGAGAATCAAATGAAATAATGTATTGTGAGCTTGATGTATTGAGGGCCTGACATATAGTAAAGATTCAACAGATATTAGTAGCTCTTATTATTGTCATTGTTGGACAGTTCAGTTATTATTGAGTTTTTATTTTTCCTCAGGCAAATTTTTTTTACACTCTATTTTTTATTGACTTTGTTGGGGTGACATTGGTTAATTAAATTATACAGGTTTCAAGTGTACAATTCTATAATACATCATTTATATGTTATATTGCATGTTCACCACCCAGAGTCAAATCTAATTTCATCACCATTTATCTTCCATTTACCCTTCAAATATGGTACATGGTATCACATTTTCATTGATCAATTTTGAATCCTTCACAAGCACACTCTACTCTGGTTCTTTTGATTAAACTCTTCTATAGCTGTATCTTCTCAGTTTCCAAACATAAGACTAATCTACATGAATCTCTGCTATGCAACAGCTGTTACCTTTCAAAAGCAGGGAGACCATTATTCACCCTTCATTTTTGCTGCCATTTATGCTGTCCCTAGTAACCCACCCTTCTAACAGGAAAACTTCATTTTTCCAGTGTCCTGGCCTCCTCTGTTTCATGATCATCTGGTAGAGAAATCCTTTCCTATGGTCATCAACAGAGGCCCTCAGTCATACCAACAAATCTAGGGAAGAAGCTGTGACCACAAAATGCATAATAATTTAGATGATAGTTTTACATCTATGCTCTGTCACTCCCCACTCAGGCTAAATTTCTGAGAGTGGTATAACCAGGTGAATAGTTAGGTTATTTTTTATCAATTAGAATTATCAATTTAGAATTTTTATTGTGTTCTTATTGAGAGATCTCACTGAAATTTATTTAGGTGTAAATCTCTTGTGAATACATGAAAAAAAAATAAATCAGTGAACCTATTTCTAGTTCTTTATATCTAGTGTAGAACTATTATGAGTCCCTTTTCAACTCAGCATTGTCTGCATTGCTGGTTTTGCACTCTATGGGGTTTTTTGTTGAGACAGCATTTATAAATAAGTGCTTCACTGATGGCTTCAGGATTTCCTTCCAGGCTACTGAGACCCCATCTGCACTCCTTTTTTTTTATATATATAAAGATTTTTAAATTTTATTTTTAGAGAGAGAAGGGGAGAGAGAGAGAAACATTGATGTGAGAGTGAGACATGGATGGGCTGGCTCCTGCACACCCCCTACTAGGGATTGAGCTCACAACCCGGGCATGTGCCTTGACTGGGAATTGAACTAGGACCTCTCAGTCCATGGGAGGATGCTCCATCCACTGAGCCACACTGATTAGGGATATCTGCACTCTTTTGATGATAATACTTTTTCCATCTTATACGGGGTTTTTATGTACATAGAAGCAATGAGAACCACATCACAAAACTGCCAGATGGCCAACAGCCATCATTGACTGTCAAAAGTATGCTGATTTCAAAGACATGAAAATGTGAAGAAAAAAAAAGTGTCTTAGAGTCAATGAAATATGTTTACTCACCCCTACTGTGAATCCCACATTCTTCAGACAGAATTTCCTTAAACTACATTTTCCAGCATCCCTTGCAGGCCTGTGACCTAGTTTTCATCAATAAAATGCAGCCATGGGAGGTTGTTGTTTTTTTTCCCTTTATTTTTTCATGATTATTATTATTATTTTTTTATCCTCACTTGAGGACATTTTTGCATTTATCTTCAGATAGAGTGGGAGGGAGAGAGGGAGGAAGAGAGAGAGAGATAAACATCGATATGAAAGAGACACATTGGTTGCCACCCACATGACCTCAACTCCGGGCAGGGGACAAACTGCAACCGAGGTACGTGCCCTTAGCGGGAAACGAACCCTGGTCTCTCTGGTCCATGGGCCAACGCTCTAACCGCTGAGCCAAACCGGCCAGGGCAGCCATGGGACGTTTTAATTTCGAATTGGCATGGGGAAAGGGAGACAGCTGGGCAGCGCAAGCAGTGTTTCTGAGGTTAATCAGACCAATTAAGCAGCACTGTCTCTGAGAGCTTTGCCTAGACCCGCTTCTGTAATCTTTCTACCAGGTCTGCAGGGCATCAAGTCCTTTCTGCTCCAGCTAGATGCAGTTGCCCACCTGAGATCTTTTCCTTCCTTCTTTGTTAACAAACCCAGATTTTGTTGGGGCAGCAATGTGTGTGCCAGCTAAAAAGCTACGTTTCCCAGTCTCCCTCAAAGAAGGATAACCACATGAGTAAATGTTGGCCAGTGAAATAGATGTAAGTAGAAGCTGGTGCACAGAGCTTTTAAGAAAATCTCTCAGGCCCTGGCCAGTTTTGTTTAGTGGTTAGAGCATCAGCCTATGGACCAAAGAGTCGCAGGTTTGATTCCGGTCAAGGGCACGTACCTTGGTTGCAGTTCAGTGTCCAGCCCTGACATGCGAGAGGCAGCCAGTAGGTGTGTCTCGTTCCCATCACTGTTTCTCTCTCTCTCTATCTCTCCCTCAAGTCCCCACTATCTGAAGATAAGTGGAACAATATCCTCGGGTGAGGATTCTAAAATCCCTCAGGAAGCAAGGTGACTTCAGTATGTCCACAGCTAGAGTGGTATATGTCAGCTTGTCAAAGCTGGAGTTTTACTTTATTATTGTTAGGTGTAACCACAGGGCACATATTCAAGGTACATATTCATATTGGCAAAATCAAAATCACACCCTGAAATGCATTTGAATTATTATAAGGCGACAAAGATATGAATCCATAGCTCTCATGGTTTATACTGATAACTCCCCCAGGAGATGGAAAAGGCTCTTTCAGCTCTGTGCATAGGTTTATACTTAGTGTCATTTAATCTGAACCCCATTCAGCATGCAGGAGTCACCAGGTACAAACTGGCCAGATGCTTCTGCAGATAATGTTAGTGCAGGAAATATTTGACAAGCCAGAACTTGATCCCATTGCCTTGCCTCTACTGCACATTATTTCTTTATTGTTGACCGTATTATAGATGTCCCCCATTCCCCCTTTTGTCCCCATCACCCAGACCCCACCCCACCCCAGGCCTTCACCACACTATTGTCTGTGTCCATGGGCAATGCATATACGCATATAAGTTCTTTGGTTAATCTTTTCCCTTCCCCCCTGATTTGGATTTTATTTTGTATTTGTAAGGTTTGCCATTGGATAAAAATTAATGTCCATCTTATAAGGGTGTTTCATGTAAGCATAAAGCTTGTACTTATAACTCAACAAATGCTAATTTTCTCACATTCTTTTTCATACCCTCAGAAGTTGATGTTTTTCATGATGTTCCTATTTCTTAGTGTTTTAAATTGGAATAATCCTAATTCATGAAACTTTAAATTATTATGTTTCTTTTCATTTTAAGTGCTGTTTGGAGAACATTTGTTGCAATGTGCCACTGCCTATCCCACACTAGGTAGAGCATTCTCTGACAGGATAGCCTGCTAACCCCAGCAGGGCAATCTGAGTATCATCTTTCCCACCTCGGTTGCCCTGGTAGGGGTAGTGCAGGAGGTAACCACTTGATGTGTCTCTCTCACATCAATGTTTCTCTCTCTGAAGATAAATTTTAAAAATTATCCTCAAGTGAGGATTTAAAAAAATGGCCTGGCTGGTGTGGCTCAGTGGTTGAGCATCGACCCATGCACCAAGAGGTCACTGGTTCAATTCCCAGTCAGGGCACATGCCCAGGTTGTAGGCCAAATCCCCAGTAGGTGGTGTGCAGGAGGCAGCCGATTGATGTTCTCACTCATCGATGTTTCTATTCCTCTCCCTCTCCCTTCCTCTCTCTGTAAAATTAATAAAGAAAAAAAATTTTTTTAAAAGCTGTGGTACATTTACACAATGGAATACTACTCCACTGTGAAAAGGAAGACAATTTTACCCTTTGTGACAGCATGGGTGGACCTGGAGAACATTATACTAAGTGAAATAAGCCAGTCAGAGAAAGACAAGTACCATATGATTTCATTCAAATGTAGAATTTAATGAAGAAACTGAACTACCGCCCTGGCCGGTTTGGCTCAGCGGTTAGAGCGTCGGCCTGTGGTCCCGAGAGACCCGGGTTCGGTTCCCGCTAAGGGCATGTACCTTGGTTGCAGTTTGTCCCCAGCCCTGGTCGGTTGTGCGGGTGGCAGCCACTCGATGTGTCCCTTTCACATCGATGTTTCTCTCTCTCTCTCTCTCTTCCTCTCTCTCCCTCCCACTCTACCTGAACAAAAAAATGTCCTCGGGTGAGGATAAAAAAACAAAACAAAACAAAACAAGAAAAGAAACTGAACTACCAAGCAACAAAGAGACAGACTCATAGATACAGAGTAGGCTGACAGCTCTGACAGGGGACAGGGGTGGAGGAATTGAGCAAAAAAGAAAAAAAGAAAGAGAGAACTCATGGTCATGGACAACAGTGTAGTGATGGAGGGGGTTGGGTGGAGGTGGAAGAGGGCATAGAGGGGATAAATGGAGATGGAAGAGGTAAAATAAAATAAAAACCAAAAGAAAGAATATATTTTTTAAAAACAGTAACAAGAGAACAAGAATATTTTAAAATGTTAAAATAGTCAATCTACCAAGAAAATATAACCATTATAAATATTTGTGCACTAAACCTTAGAGCTTCTACATATAAAAGTCAAACTTTGACATAACAGAGGGAGAAATAAGCTGCAACACAATAATAGTGGGAGAGTTCAATTTCTCACTTTTAATAATGGATAAAACAACAGAAAATCAACAAGGAAGTAGAAGACCTGGAAATGCTATATGGAACATTCTCTAGGATAGACTACATGTTAGGCCATGAAACAAGTCCTAACAAAGTCAAGAAAACTAAAATCATACAAAGTATATTTTCTGATCACAGTAGAATGAAACCAGAAAACAATTACACACACACACACACACACACACACACACACAACTGAAAAATCCACAAATATGTAATAATTTAACAGCACACTCTTAAAAAGCCAATGGGCCAAAGAAGAAGTCACAGAAAAAATTAGAGAATATCTTGAGACAAAAGAAAATGAAAACACAACATACAGTGAAAGCAGTTCTAAGGGAGAGTTTGTAATTGTAAATGCATACATTAAAAAAGAAAAAAGATCTCAAATCAACAATGTAACTTTACACTTCAAGGAACTAGAAAAAGCACGAACTAAACCCAAAGTTAGCAGAAGAAAGGAAATAATAAAGATTAAAGCAGTGATAAAAAAAATAGAAAATAGAAAAAAACAACAGAAAAAATCAACACAGCTAAGATTTGTTTTTTAAAAGATCAACAAAATTGACTAGTAGATAGATTAACTAAAAAAAAAAAAAAATAGAAGACTCGACTCAAATCAGAAATGAAAGGGGGTACATTCCAACCAATGCCACAGAAATAAAAAGCACCGTAAGAGAATACTATGAACAATTGTATGCCAAGAAATTAGATAACTTAGAAGAAATGGATAAATTCCTAGAAACACACAACCTACCAAGAAGAAATAGAAAGCCTGACAAACCAATACAAAATAAGGAAATTGAGCCTGGCTGGGGTGGCTCAGTAGATTGAGCATCATCCCATGGATTTAGAGGTCCCAGTTGGATTCCCAGTCAGGGCACATGTCCAGGTTGCGGTCTCAATCCCCAGCAGGGGGCATGCAGGAGGCAGCCTATCGATGTTTCTCTCACATCGATGTTTCTATTGCTCTCTCCCTTCCTCTCTCTCTCTCTCTAATAAATAAATAAAAACATATTAAAAATAAAATAAAATAAACAAAATAAGGAAATTAAATCAGTAGTCAAAAACCTCCCAATAACAACAACAAAAAAGACCAGGAACAGATAGCTTCACTGGTGATTTCTACCAAACATGTAAAGAAGAATTAATACCAATTTTCCTCAAACTCTTCCAAAAAATTGAAGAGGAGGGAGTACTTCCAAACTCATTTTATGAGGCCAGCATTAGCCTGATGCCAAAGTCAGACAAAGACACCATAAGAAAAACTATAGGCCAGTTTCCCAGATGAATATAGTTGCAAAAATCCTCAAGAAACTACTACCAAATGAATTCCATAGCACATTAAAAAGATTATACATCATGGCCACATTGAATTTATCATTTGGATGCAAGGATAACATACAAAACTCAATCAATGTGATACAGCACACTAACAAAATGAAAGATAAATATCACATGATCAGCTCAATCGATGCATAAAAAAGCATTTGAAAAATTTAGCATCCTTTCATGATAAAAACACTGAACAAACCAGGAATAGAAGGAAATTACCTCAACATAAAGGCTATATATGAAAAGCCCACAGCTAACATACTCTATGGTGAAAAACTGAAAGCTTTTCTTCTAAGATAAGAAATAAGGCAAAGATGTCCACTCTCACCACTTCTATTCAACATAGTACTAGAAGTCTTAGCCAGAGAAATTAGGCAAGAAAAAGAAATAAAAGGCATCCAAATCATAAAGAAATAAAATGATCTCTGTTTGCAGATAGCATGGTCTTATATATAGAAAATCCTAAAGATTACACACACACACACACACACACACACACACACACACCCTGTTAGAACTAATAAACAAACTCAGGAAAGTTGTAGGACACAAAATCAACAACAAAAAAATCAGTTGCACTTCTATACACTAGCAATGAACAATTTGAAAAAGAAATTAAGAAAATTCCATTTACAATAGCATCAAAAAGAATGAAATACTTAGGTATAAACTTGAACAAGGAGTTGAAAGACTTGTACACTGAAAACTACAAAACACTAATGAAAGAAATTTAAAAAGACACAAAGAAATGCAAAGGCATCTATGTACACAAATTGGAAGACATAATATTGTGTAAAGGTCCATACTACTTGTGATGGTTAGTTTTATGTTTTAACTTGACTGGGTCACAGGTTACTTAGATATCTGGTAAAACATCAGTCTGGATTGTGTGGTCCAGATGGCATGAAATGGCTAACTCCCACCTCACCCAATATTCATTTTCAGCCCAATGGGCTAGACTCTTTTTTTCTTTTCTTTTTTTTTATCCTCACCTGAGGATATTTTTCCATTTTTTGTACAGATAGAGTGGGAGGGAGAGAGAGGAAGGGAGAGAGAGAGAGAAACATCGACGTGAAGGGACACATCGAGTGGCTGCCACCCGCACGACCAACCAGGGCCGGGGACAAACTGCAACCGAAGTACGTGCCCTTAGCAGGAACCGAACCCGGGTCTCTCCGGACTGCAGGCCGACGCTCTAACCGCTGAGCCAAATTGGCCAGGGCCCAATGGGCTAGACTCTTATTTTCAGCTAATATCCAAATGAGGAAGGACATTTTGCCACTAGATGAAAACAAGTCATACTAGATGAAGGGACTTAATTAACTTCCTTGTAAAAACAAAACAAAAACAAAAATATTACTCTGGGTATTTCTATGAGGGTGTTTTGATGAGGTTAAAATTTAAATTAACAAACAGAGTAAAACAGATAGCCCTCCCTAATGTGAGTGAGCCTCAATCAATCAGTTGAAGGCCTGAATAGAATAAAAAGGTTGAACTTTCCTCCAGTAAGAGAAAATTCCTCCCACATGAAAGCCTTTGAACTGGGACATCAGCTTCTTTATCTGCCTTCAGACTCAACGGAAACATCAGCTCGCCTGGTTCTTAGGCCTTCTAACTTGGACTAGAACTAAACCATTGGCTGTCTTGGGTATCAAGCTTCCCAACTCGCCATTCAAATCTTGGGACTTACCAGCATCCATGATTGCATGGCATTTCCTTATCATAAATCATATATATGTTTACATACATATTCTAGTGGTTCTGTTTCTCTGGAGAACATTGACCAGTACACTACCCAAAGTGATCTACAGATTCAATACAATCCCTTTCAAAATGCCAATGGTATTTTTTGCAGAAATAGAAAAATGTATCCTAAAATTTATATGGAATCTCATGAGACCCTGAATAGCCAAAACAATTTTGAAAAAACAAAATTAAAGGGCTCACACTTCCCAATTTCAAAACATATTACAATGCTACAGTGATCAAAACAGTTTGTACTGGCATGTTGACAAATAGACCAATAGAATAGAATAGAAAGTTCAGAAATAAACCCTCACCTACAGTCAAAATCCTCAACAAGAGTGCCAAGACTACAAAATGGGGAAAGGACAGTATCTTCAACAAACACTGTTGAGAAAATTATTAATCCACATGCAAAAGAATGAAGTTGGACTCTTACCTTTTATAACATGTCAAAAAAATTATCTAAAAATAGGACTTCTGGTCAAGATGATGGCACAGCCCTGGCCGGTTTGGCTCAGCGGTTAGAGCGTCGGCCTGCGGTCCTGAGAGACCCAGGTTCGGTTCCCGCTAAGGGCGCATACCTCGGTTGCAGTTTGTCCCCGGCCCTGGTTGGTTGTGCGGGTGGTAGCCACTCGATGTGTCCCTTCACATCGATGTTTCTCTCTATCTCTCTCTGTTCCTCTCTCTCCCTCCCACTCTACCTGAACAAAAAATGGAAAAATGTCCTCGGGTGAGGATAAAAAAAAAAAAAAAAAAGATGATGGCACAGGTAAACATGGTACTCACCTCCACCCACAACCACTGTAAAGGACAAACACATGACCTTACACCCTGGATTTTAAGGGAATGGCAAGAACTAGTTGCTAACAGATAACCACTGCATTGTATAGATAACCATTGCTTTGTGTACACAGAAACTGCTGGTTCCCTCAGGCATAACAGCTAACTGCAAATATCTGGTTCTGTACGTGCTTGCTTGCTCGCATACCCTAATCCAAATTCCTTAACAGGGGCTAAGACAACTATATAAGCAACCCACCCCCTGAGCTCAGGGTTGCTCTCTCCTCTGAGTAGAATGGGATAGTCGCCGCGTGGCTAATAAAGCTCTGTTAATTCGAACCCAGTTTGGAGTCTGAGTCTGGTCTGTCTCATTGGTCTACAACATTTGGAGGCCCCAGTGAGATAGACAAACGAGGTCCCCCACTTCGGCGAGTTGACCTGCTCAGACTCCAGGAGACAGGTCCATCCCAGGAGCAGATGGGCGGTCTAGGGGAAGGCCTCGGAGAGACATTCCTCCGCCCCAGACGCCGTTCTGCCCTGGAATTGTCTCTACTCCAAATTCCATCTGGAGAGCATCTGGAAACCCCGGGCCCAGGTTCGGTTCAGCAGACGGGACATCCCTCAGGTAAGTCTGTTTCTGAAAACTCTGTAGAGTGAGGGGAAGTGGATCTGCTGGACACAGCACAGAGATCCTGCCCCAGGGCCATAGCGTGAGGTCGCTTTTGGCCCCAGTTCAGTTTGTCTGGTTTTTTGTCTGTCTTATTTGTTTGTCCTTTTGTGTTTTGTGTTCTGTGTTTCTGTGCTGTGCCAGCCTGTGTCCTTCAAAATGGGTCAGGGACCTTCAGGACCTAGGACCCCTCTTCAATGTCTCCTTAATAACTTCTCAGACTTTTCCAAGCGCGCTTCAGGTTACAGCATCTCAGCAGACCCTGGATTCTTGCGCACTTTGTGCGAATTGGAGTGGCCCACTTTCCGGGTCAATTGGCCCTCCCAGGGCACTTTTCACTTAAGCTCTGTTTGCAGTTCCAAGCATCATCTACGGAACTCCCGGACACCCAGACCAAACTCCTTACACTGATGTTTGGATTGACATAGCTACTGACAAGCCCAATTATATTAAGAAATGTTCGTGCCCTAATAGGGAGAAGATTTTAATTGCCCAGCTTCCACGGAAGCCTCAGAAGCCCTCGGCTCCTGCTCCCTCCCAAAGGCTTCATCCTGTTCTTCCAGGTCCCCCAGAAGACCCCCTCACTGACCCTGTGGGGCCACCCCCTTATCGGCCACTGCCACCTGCCACCATTGCCAGAGAGGCTGAAGCCCTTCAGCCGCTCAGTCCTCCCCATACCCGTGGCAGCATCCCTTATAACCCCCTCCGCAGGCGCCAGACTCCTCAGCTGCCATCCTGCCCCTCCGTCAGGTTGCTCCACCACCAACTAGAGACCAGACTTGGCTCTTCATGGTTTATGTCCCCTTCTCAACTAGCGATCTGTATAATTGGACTGATAAACCCCAAGGTTTAATCTCTCTCCTAGAGACGGTCTTCCACTCCCATCAGCCCACTTGGGATGACTGTCAGCAATTGTTGCAGGTCTTGTTCACCTCCAAGGAGAGGGACAGGATCCACAGAGAAGCAGCAAAATCTGTCCTTGGGCCAGACAGTCAACCCCTCACAGATCCGGCCCAGATAGGAGCCTACCTCCCAACTACCCAACCCAATTCTACCTGAACACTGATCAAGGTAAGGAGGCTTTAACCCAGTATCACTGATCTCTACTTCAGGAGCAGCCAAAAAGCCAACTAACCTGTCTAAGGTGAGCGAGACTGTTCACACCGCAGGGGAATCCCCAGCGGCCTTTCTCGACCGTCTCATGGAGGCTTATCGCCTCTCTACTCCCATAGACCCAGAGGCCCCTGAGAATAGACGGGCAATTAATATTGCTTTTGTCACCCAGTCGGCCCCAGACATTAGGAAGAAACTCCAGAAATTAGAGGGTTTTGAAGGAAATCAGAGGGCTTTGAAGGAAAGAATCTTAGTGAGTTAGTTGAAATAGCTCAGAGTGTATTTAACAACCGGGACAACCCAGAAACAGCCAGTACTTAAAAAGTCACAAGAGTAATCATAGCCGCTCTTCAAGAGAATCAAAAAGGGCAACGGGGAAATAGGCCGAAAAACATAGGGCCAACCCCACGGAGACCTAGGCAACGATCTCGGCCACTTCTTGACCCTAACCAATGTGCCTACTGCAAAGAATATGGTCATTGGAAAAAGGACTGCCCTAGGAGGGGGGCCCAACAGAAACCTAAGGACCTCATCCTCTTGGAAGACACTGAATGAGGGGGTCGGGGCTCCTACAGATTAGGCCCCCGGGAGCCCAAGGTAACATTACAAGTTGGGGGCCATCCTATTGAATTTCTACTTGATACTGGAGCCACCTTTTCTGTTTTAAAGGAGACCACGGGGCCACTGTCATCTGAGAAAACGCCAATTGTAGGGGCGACAGAGAAGTCCAAATCCTACCCTTGGACTACAGCGAGGATAACTGACCTGGGCAAAGGAACTGTCACTCATTCCTTCCTAGTCATGCCGGACGGTCCCTACCCCCTCCTTGGCCGAGATCTCCTCCAGAAATTGCAGGCCACGATCTCCTTCAAACAGGAGGGCTCCACCCTAACTTTTGGGGAACCAGCGGTCTCTCTTCTGCTCTCTGTGCCCCTATCCGAGGAATACCTCCTACTAGAGGAGCCTTCTAAAGAAACCTCTAATGCTGCCCTCGAGAGATGGAAAAAAGAAATACCGGGGGGTTTGGGCAGAAACTAACCCCCCTGGCCTAGCTAAGCATCAGGCTCCAGTTATAGTACAACTAAGCAGCAATGCCTCCCCATTCGGGTCCGCCAATACCCGATCTCCATAAAGGCCAAGCTAGGAATAACTACGCATATTAATAGACTCAGAGAAGCTGGCATTTTAAAGCCTTGCCATTTGGCCTGGAACACTCCCCTCTTGCCGGTTAAGAAGACTGGGACTGAGGATTTTAGGCCAGTGCAAGATTAAAGGGAAGTAAACAGTCAGATAGAAACCATCCACCTGACGGTTCCGAACCCTTACATGCTTCTGAGCCTGATCCCTCCTAACTGTGTTTACTATACTGTCTTGGACCTCAAGGACACCTTCTTTTCAATTCCCTTATTGCCTCTCAGCCAACCCATCTTCGCCTTCGAATGGGTTGATCCAGAAGGGGGATTCTCAGGAAAACTGACCTGTACCCGACTGCCTCAAGGATTCAAGAACTCTTCCCACTATCTTCGATGAGGCCTTAAGCAAGGACCTCCAACTGATCAGGGAAAGGTACTCCTCTTAGACACCTCCCAAATACAGTTCCTGAAGACATCTGCCCTCAACCTGGCCACCCTGCTGCCTGACGATAACCCTCAGGCTCCCGTTCATTCTAGCTCATTCTTGAAACTCCAACTAACCTGAGGTCTGACCTAAATGACAACCCTCTCCCAACTCCAGACCATGCTCTCTATACAAATGGAAGCAGATCCATCCAGGAAGGAGTCCGATATGCGGGAGCAGAGGTAGTCACACAGGACAAGGTCATCTGGGCCCTCTCGCAACAACAGAGCTTACTTTATACTGATGGGAACAGCTCCAGCCAGAAAGAAGTTCGATATGCCGGAGCGGCGGTAGTCACACAAGATAAGGTCATCTGGGACCTCTGCAAACACCACAGCATGCTCTATACAGATAGGAGCAGCTCAATCCGGGAAGGTGTCCAATATGCGGGAGCAGCGGTAGTCACACAAGAGAAGGTCATCTGGGCCTTCTCCCAACTCCAGAGCATGCTCTCTACACAGGAGGAGCTCCATCAGGAAAGGAGTCCGATACGCAGGAGCTGCGGTAGTCACGCAGGACAAGGATATATGGACCCTCTCCCAACTTTAGAACATGCTCTATACAGATGGGAGCAGCTCCATTCGAGAAGGCGTCCGATATGTGGGAGCGGCGGTAGTCACACAAGAGAAGGTCATCTGGGCCTTCTTCCAACTCCAGAGCATGCTCTCTACACAGATGGGAGCAGCTCCATCCAGTATGAGTCTAACATGCGGGAGCGGCAGTAGTCACGCAGGACAGGGACATCTGGGCCCTCTCCCAACGTTAGTGCATGCTCTATACAGATGAAAGCAGCTCCATCAGGGAAGGGGTCTGATATGCAGGAGTGGCGGTAATCGCACAACAGAAGGTCATCAGGGCCCTCTCCCAACTCCAGAGGATGCTCTATACAGATGGGAGAAGCTGCATCCGGGAAGGGGTCCAATATGCATAAGGGGCGGTAGACACACAGGATAAGGTCATCTGGGCCCCGTCCCAACTCCAGAGCAACGTCTCTGTACAGATGGGAGCACCTTCATCAGGGAAGGGGTCTGATATGTGGGGGTGGTGGTAATAACGCAGGACAAGGTGATCTGGGGCCTCTCCCAACTCCAGACGATGCTCTATACAGATGGGAGCAGCTCCATCCGGGAAAAGGTCCGATATGCGGGAACGGTGGTAGTCACACAGGACAAGGTCATCCGGAAAGGGGTCAGATATGCGGGAGTGGCGGAAGTCACGCAGGACAAGGTCATCTGGGCCCTCTCCCAACTTTAGAGCATGCTCTATACAGATGAAAGCAGCTCTATCCGGGAAGGGGTCTGATATGCGGGAGAGGCGATAGTCACACATGAGAAGGTCATTGGGCTCTCTGCCAACTCCAGAGCATGCTCTATACAGATGGGAGCTGTTTCATGCTGGAAGAGGTCCGATATGCAGGAGGGGCGGTAGTCACACAGAATAAGGTAATCTGGGCCCTCTCACAACTCCAGTGCATTCTCTCTACACAGATGGGAGCAGCTCCATCCAGGTAGGAGTCCGATTGTGGGACCAGCGGTAGTCAGGCAGGAAAAGGACATCTGGACCCTCTCCCAACTCCAGAGGATGCTCTATACAGATGGGAGCAGCTCCAGTCTGGAAGGGGTCCGATATGCGAAAACGGCGGTAGTCATACAGGACAACGTCATCTGGGCCCTCTCCCAACCCCAGAGCATGCTCTCTACACAGATGGGAGCAGCTCCATCGGGGAAGGGGTCCGATATTCGGGAGTGGTGGTAGTCACGCAGGACAAGGTCATCTGGGCCCTCTCCCAACTCCAGAGCATGTTCACTGTTCAGGGGGGAGCAGCTTCATCGGGAAAGGGGTCCGATATGCGGGAGCGGCAGTAGTCATACAGGACAACGTCATCTAGGTTCTCTCCCAACTCCAGAGCATGCTCACTTTACAGATGGAAGCAGCTTCATCGGGGAAGGGGTCCGACATGCAGGAGCGGCGGTGGTCACGCAGGACAAGGACATCTGGGCCCTCTCCCAACTTTAGAGCATGCTCACTTTACAGATGGAGCAGGTGTATCCAAGAAGGGGTCCGATATGCGGGAGTGGCGGTAGTCACCCAGTACAAGGTCATCTGGGCCCTCTCCCAACTCCAGAGCATACTCTCTACAGATGGGATCAGTTCCAACCAATAAGGGGTCCGACATGTGGGAGCGGCGGTAGTCACACAGGACAAGGTCATCTGGGATCTCTCCCAACTCCAGACCATGCTCTGTGTACAGATGGGAGCAGTTCCATCCGGTAAGGGGTCCGATATGCGAGAGCAGGGGTAATCACACAAGATAAGGTCATCTGGGATCTCTCCCAACTCCAGAGCATGCTCTCTACACAGATGGGAGAAGCTCCATCCGGGTAGGAGTCCGATATGCGGGAGCAGCGGTAGTCACGCAGGACAAGGACATCTGGGCTCTCTCCCAACTTTAGAGCATGCTCTATAAAGATGGGAGCAGGTCCATCTGGGAAGGGGTCTGATATGCATGAGTGTGGGTAGTCACACAAGAGAAGGTCATCTGGGCCCTCTCCCAACTCCAGAGTCTGCTCTCTACGCAGATGGGAGCAGCTCCATGCAGGAAGGAGTCCCATATGAGGGAGCTGCAGTAGTCACACAGGACAAGGTCATCTGGGGCCTCTCCCAACTCCAGAGCATGCTGTATACACATGGGAGCAGCTCCATCCGGGAAGGGGTCCGATATGCGGGAGTGGCAGAAGTTACGCAAGACAAGGTCATCTGGGCCTTCTCCCAACTCCAGAGGATGCTCTATACAGATGGGAGCAGCTCCATCAAGGAAGAGGCCCGATATGTGGCAGCAGCAGTAGTCACACAAGATAAGGTCATCTGGGCCCTCTCCCAACTCCACAGCATACTCTATACAGATGGGAGCAGCTGCATCCGGGAAGGGGTCTGACATTCGGCAGCGGCGATAATAACACAGGACAAGGTCATCTGAGCCCTCTCCCAACTCCAGAGCATGTTCTCTATACAGATGGGAGCAGCTCCATCCGGGAAGGGGTCCGATATGCGAAAATGGCGGTAGTCATACAGGACAACGTCATCTGGGCCCTCTCCCAACCCCAGAGCATGCTCTCTACACAGATGGGAGCAGCTCCATCGGGGAAGGGGTCCGATATTCGGGAGTGGTGGTAGTCACGCAGGACAAGGTCATCTGGGCCCTCTCCCAACTCCAGAGCATGCTCACTGTACAGGGGGTAGCAGCTTCATCGGGAAAGGGGTCCGATATGCGGGAGTAGCGGTAGTCACGCAGGACATGGACATCTGGGCCCTCTCCCAACTTTAGAGAATGCTCTATAAACATGGGAGCAGGTCCATCCGGGAAGGGGTCTGATATGCGTGAGTGCGGGTAGTCACACAAGAGAAGGTCATCTGGGCCCTTTCCCAACTCCAGAGGATGCTCTATGCAGAGGGGAGCAGCTTCATCCAAGAAGGGGTCCGATATGCGGGAGGGGCGGTAGGTACACCGGACAAGGTCATCTGGGCCATCACCCAATTCCAGAGCATGCTCTCTTTACAGGTGGGAGCATCTTCATCCGGGAAGGGGTCCGATATGCAGGAGTGACGGTAGTCACGCAGGACAAGGACATCTGGGCCCTCTCCCAACTCCAGAGGATGCTCTATACACATGGGTCAGCTCCAAGCGGGAAGCAGTATAGTATGCGGGAGCAGCGGAAGTCATACAAGAGAAGGTCATCTGGGCCCTCTCCCAACTCCAGAGCATGCTCTCTGCACAGATGGGAGCAGCTTAATTCGGGAAGGTGTCCGATTTGTGGGAGCGGCGGTAGTCGCATAAGACAAGGTCATCTCGGCCATCTCACAACTTCAGGGGTCTGATATGTGGGAGCGGCGGTAGTCACACAACACAAGGTCATCTGAGCCCTCTCCCAACTCCAAAGCATGCTCCATACAGATGGGAGCGGCTTCATCCGGGAAGGGGTCCGATATGCGGAAGCGGGACAGTCACGCAGGCCAAGGTCATGTGGGCCCTCTCCCAACTCCAGAGCATGCTCTATACAGATCGGAGCAGCTTTATCCTGGAAGGTGTCCAATATGCTGGAACGGCGGTAGTCACAGAAGACAAGGTCATCTGGGCCCTCTCCCAACTCCAGAGCATGCTCCATACGGATGTGAAAGGCTCCATCCAAGAAGGGGTCCGATATGCAGGAGCGGCGGTAGTTACAGAGGACAAGGTCAATTGGGCCCACTCCCAAATCCAGAGCATGCTCTCTACACAGATGGGAGCAGCTCCATCAGGGAAGTGGTCCGATATGTGGGAACTGCGGTAGTCACACAAGATAAGGTCATCTGGGCCCTCTCCCAACTCAGAGCATGCTCACTTTACAGATGGGAGCAGCTCCATCCGGGAAGGAGTCCGATATGCGGGAGCGGCGGTAGTCACACAGGACAAGGTTATCTGTGCCCTTTCCCAACTTGAGAGTGTGCTCTATACAGATGGAAGCAGCTCCATCCGGGAAGGGGTCCGATTCGCCGGAGCAGCGGTTGTCACTCAAGACAAGGTCATCTGGGCCCAGGCACTAGGGCACAGGACTTCAGCTCAGAGGGCTGAACTAATTCCTTTCACTCAGGCTTTATGATGGGCGAAAGCTAAGTCAGTAAACATCTGCACTGACAGCCGCTATGCCTTCGCCACAGCCCATGTCCACGGGGCCCTCTACCAAGAAAGGGGACTCCTAACCTCAGGAGGGAAACAAATTAAAAATAAAGAAGAAATTCTTGCCCTCCTAGAGGCCATTTGGCTACCAACAAAAGTGGCCATTATCCACTGCTGGGGCCCCCAGAACTCCAACACCCCTGACGCTAAAGGGAATGCTTTCGCCGATCAGACAGCCAAGGAGGCTGCCCTAAGACCAGTGGGGCCACTAGAGATCCTTCCTGTCCTTCTGGGGTAAGCCTCGCCAAGGAGCCCTCCTATACCCAAGAGGAGGAAGAACTCGGACAGAGGCTCACCTGCAACCAGACGCTGCGCAGCTGGAGGCTTCTCCCCATGAGAGGATCCTCTTGCCTGCGGCCCTAGGCCGAGAGCTGATCTCTCAGCTCCATCAGGGCACCCACCTTGGCTAAACTCTCTAGTCTCATAGCCCGGGACTTTTATGTTCCAAACCTCAACAGATGGATAGAATCTGAAATTAGGAGATGCCCTGCCTGTGCCCAAGTCAACTCTCACCCTCGGGAAACAACAGACCTCGGGGACCGAGAACGAGGCACAGCTCCTGGTGACCACTGAGAAGTTGACTTTACTGAGGTCACCCCTGGTCAATACAGCTATAAATATCTGCTTGTTTTCATAGATACCTACGCCGGCTGGACTGAGGCTTTTCCTACCAAGACTGAAACTGCAACCACGGTAGCCTGGTTACTGCTCTCTGAGATAGTCCCCCGATTTGGCCTCCCTCTAGCTCTGGGGTCCGACAATGGCCCGGCATTCATTGCTCAAACCACAAAATTGTTAGCTAAAGCTTTAGGGAGCACTTGGAAATTGCATTGTGTCTACAGGACTCAGACTTCAGGACAGGTAGAGAGAATGAATAGGACATTAAAGGAAACTTTAACTAAGCTCCACCTTGAGACGGGTGACAACTGGGTAAGGCTCCTTCCTTTTGCCCTCCTTCATGTGTGTTGTACCCCTTATCTTAAGGGTTTCATCCCATTTGAAATCATGTTTGGGCGACCTCCCCCTATTCTACCCAAAATCGGGGATGAGGTCTTAGCCAACCTGGGTAACCATAACCTCCTCAGCTCTTTGCAGGCAATCCAGAGGCTGAGAGAACAGACCCGACAGCTAATCAAGGACACCAGACCCCAACCGGGGACACCCCAGATACCACCACACGACTTCAGCCCTGGTGACTGGGTCTGGGTCAAGAAACATCAGCCTCCTTCCCTCAAGCCTCGCTGGACTGGCCCTTTTCCTGTTATCCTGACTACGCCCACCGCTCTGAAGGTAGCAGGACAGAAATTTTGGATTCACCACACTCAGGTAAAGAAAGCACACCCTGAGCAAATACCTGAGTAATGGGCCTCAGAGTGGACCAAGGATCCTGAAGATAAAGCTCTCCAGGGTTTCCTCCTAATCTCTTTCCTGACCCTGATCACGGGTAAGGCACCTACCCAATTTAGAGGGACTCTTATCCACACCACAGATGGAACTCTCATTGCTACTAATATAACTTATGCTGCACCCTCATTCACCTTTGATTTTTGCTCCCTCTTCGGGCCTAAGCCCCCAGGAGGTTGCTCAATATACGGGTGTTATGGATGCGGGAAGCCATCCTATGAGAAAGGCCTCCGGCACACCCAGCGCTATATATGCCCAGACCGAGGAAACCCTCACTGCGGTTCCCTTTCTGATGACTACTGTGCCCACTGGGGGTGCGAAACCTCAGCTCTCTGGGACGGACATCCTGGGGCTGACCCACACATCTCCTTCCACAGGCTTACCACTCCCGGCCCCCAGGCCTGTAACAGGACCACCGTCGGCTCCTGTAACCTGGCTCACAGGAAGAACATGGGGACTCCGGCTCTATGTCACTGGGCCAGACCCAGGGACCGCCTTTACTATCCAAAAATCTGCATTTAGAACACTCAGCTTATCTATGGGTCCGAACGTAATTCTCAACCATCTGTTACTTAAGCCCACTCTTTCCCCTAGTGGCACCCCAGATGGGATGTCTCCCACTTCCTCCCCAGAGGGCATCACTTACCCCCGGGCTAGACGCACCCAAAAGCCCAGGATTGAAAATCCCCTCCTGACCACCCTTGATGCAGTTTCCTCCTTTGCCAACGCAACTAACCCCAATCAAACTCAGCAGGACTGCTGGTTCTGCTTAAACCCTTCACCACCCTATTACGTAGGCATCGGTACTAATAGGGCTTTAGGAAACTCTCAACAGGACATCAGGAACCAATGCTTGCAAGGCGCACTCCAAGACGGCCACTGCCATCCCGGTCCGAACCCCCGCCTAACTCTCGGGGATCTACAAGGACAGGGGAAATGCTTCATCATCGGCAATTACGACCTGAGCTCCTCCCCTTAGAGAGATGCATGCGGGGATTTTACCACCCTTGCCCCATTAGACTCCTCTTCACTAAAGACTTGGGTTCTTGCCGCACCCTCTGGGAGTTGGTTTGCTTGTGCCTCAGGACTCACTACCTGCATTTTCCCCGAAGACTCCAAAGACTTATGTATTCTCACTTATATTATTCCACAGGTTTATTTCTTCTCAGGAGAAGCTGGGAGAGAACATCTCGAATCTACTAATCTTGGGCATCACCTTCTCAAGAGAGCCCGGATCCTAGTTCCTCTTTTAGTCGGACTAGGCATTGCAGGATCGACAGCAGTAGGAACAGTGGCCCTTTTACAGGGCCATTTAAGCCTAACCATTTAAGCCTGACCTGTCGGCTCAGGTCACCCGAGATCTTCAGGACCTCGAAGACCAGATATCTCACATAGCGAAAGCCCTTGACTCCCTTGCTGGGGTGGTCCTTCAGAACCGGCGAGGACTTGACCTACTATTTCTTAAACAAGGAGGTCTTTGTACAGCTTTGGGAGAAGCCTATTACTTTTATTCTAACCAATCTGGTATTATTAGAGAAAGCATAAAATTAGTTAGACGGCGACTAGATGAACGAGAACAGGCTCTATCCACCTCTAAGAACTGGTATGAGAACCTCTTCAATTGGTCCCCATGGTTCACTACTCTTATCACTGGCTTTACGGGCCCCTTAATCCTCCTCCTATTAATATTAACTTGCGGCCCAATCCCGATTAATTGCTTAATGCAATTTTTTAGAGAAAAAGTACAGGCTGTTAAGCTCATGGTCCTTAGCACTCCCTATCAGAGGCTAGCCACAATGGAAGAAATTGAAGAAACTTTAGAACCAAAGATTTGATTTAACCCTAAGACCAGTGGGGAATGTAAAGGACAAACACATGACCTTACCCCCTGGATTTTAAGGAAATGGCAAGAACTATCTGCTAATAGATAACCGCTGCATTGTATAGATAACCATTGCTTTGTGTACACAGAAACTAATTGTTCCCTCAGGCATAACAGCCAACTGCAAATATCTGCTTCTGTACATGCTTGCTTGCTCGCATACCCTTAACCCAAATTCCTTAACAGGGCTAAGACAACTATATAAGCAAACCACACCCTGAGCTCGGGGCTGCTCTCTTCTCTGTGTAGGATGGGACAGTTGCCGCTCGGCTAATAAAGTTCTCTTAATTTGAACTCAGTTCGAAGTCTGAGTCTGGTCTGTCTCGGTCTACAACACCACATCAAAACTACAACTAAACTACAGAACAGCTATCATTTCGAACCACCTGAAATCAAGGTGAATGGAAGCCCTACAACTACGAAATTAGAGAAGAAGCCACATGGAGACTGGTAGAAGGGGCGGAGGTGGATGGGCTGGTCCCACACCTACGTGTGGCATATAAAATCAGAAAAATCAGAAGGACACCTCAGCTGGGAATGTCATCCCTGAGGAGTGAGGGGTCCTCATCCCACACCAGGCTCCCAGCTCAGGACTCCAGCACCAGGAAGAGAAGTCTCCATAACTTCTGGCTGTAAAAACCGGTGGGAACTGAAACTCAGGGAGGCTGAGGCTGCAGGAGTCCCAGGCAGTTCCTCCTAAAGGGCCCAAGCATCGACTTACTCAGACAGGCGCCATATCTGGGACTCCAGCAACCTGACTCACACTGTTTGCCCCACCCTGGTGATTCCCAGAAGCCCCGCCCCACCCAACTTTTGGGCCCACCCAAGCTGTTTCCAGTGTCTTTACCATAGGATTTGACCTGTCTTGGATCCTGCTTCAGAGTTTCCTAAAATCTCTCAAACAAGCAGCATCTGGTCTGAGCAAGCCCCATACCTCTTGTTAAGTGGCCCCAGGCCTGGCACTAGAAGTAGCCAGCCTTGGTTCACAACTTGGCTTTTCCTGGGCACCTCCAAGCCCAGCACAAGAAGCAGTCATCTGCAGATCACTTTGTAGCTTATGCCGAGTGGCCCCAGATAGAACACAGGCAGTGGCTGACCTTGCCCCAGACCCAGCACACCCAGTGGACAGCTTGAGACCACATGGAAGCACCACCACCCAACCACCTCCTCAAGTGACTGACTCAATGAACAAACTCAGTGGGTACCAGAGCCCTGCTGAAGTAAGTCTTGATCTGTGTGATGGGCCCCGCTCAGCTGATCCTTCAAAGTAGTCAGAGGCCAGTGGGCAGTGGCACAGCCAGTCCGTGCAGCTGATCAGCCTGAGTAAATCCCTCCCATTGACATGCCAACAGCAATCAAGACTCAATTACAACAAAAGGGTGTACAGTCCACACAAGGGGTACACCTCGAGGGCCCAGCTGGGGTGATCAGGAAGGCTGTGCCTCTGGATCCTACAGGACACCTACAACAACAGATCACCCTACAAAGCCTAGGAGACATAGCAACTCTACCTAATACATAGAAACAATCACAGGGAAGCAGCCAAAATGAGGAGACAAAGAAACATGTCCCAAATGAAAGAAAATAACAAAACTCCAGGAAAAGAATGAAATAAAATGGAGATAAGCAATCAGATGCAGAGTTCAAAACACAGGTTATAAGGTTGCTCAAGGAACTTGTTGAGACATTCAAGGAACTTAAGGAGACCTCCAAGGAACTTAGTGAGAATGTCAACAACATCAAAAAGGACCCGTCAGAAATGAAGGATGCATTAATTGAAATAAAGAATAATTTACACGGAGTCAATAGTAGAATAGCTAAAGCCAAGAAGCAAACCATCAATTTGGAATATAAGGAAGCAAAAAACACTCAATCTAATCATCAAAAAGAAAAAAGAATCCAAAAAAATTAGGATAGTTTAAGGAGCCTCTGGGACAACTTCAAGCATGCCAACATTTGCATCATAGGGGTGCCAGAAGGAGAAGAGAGAGAACAACAAATTGAAAACCTATTTGAAACAATAATGACAGAAAACTTCCCTAACTTGGTGAAGGAAACAGACATACAAGTCTAGGAAGCACAGAGATTCCCAAACAAGATGAACCCAAAGAGGCCCACACCAAAACACATCATCATCAAAATGCAAAACGTTAAAGACAAAGATAGAATCTTAAAAGCAGCAAGAGAAAAATAGTCTGTTACCTACAAAGGAGCTCCCATAAGATTGTCAGCTGATTTCTCAAAAGAAACTTTGCATGCCAGAAAGGAGTGGCAAGAGATATTCAAGGTAATGAAAAGCAACAACCTACAACCAAGATTACTCTATCCTGCTAAGCTATCATTTAGACTCAATGGACATATCAAGAGCTTCCCAGACAATAAAAAGCTAAAGGAGTTCATCACCACCAAATCACTATTATATGAAATGTTGAAGGGTCTTCTTGAAGGAGAAGAACAAAAATATGAACAATAAAATGGCAATTAATACATATCTATCAACAACTAAATCTACAAACAAAATGAGCAAGCAGAACAAAAACAGACTCCTAGATACAGAGAACTTTTTGTTGCTTGCCAGATGGGCGGGGGCTGAAAGGATGGGTGAAAAAGATGAAGGAATTAAGAAGTACAAATTGGTTGTTAGACTGATAAACCTCAAAGGGAAGGGAGGAGGGAGGGCGGGATGAGAAAAATGAAAGAACTTCTATGCATATATGCATAACCAATGGACACCAACAATAGTATGGGGAAGGCAGGAGGGGGGCAGAATTGGGGAAGAGGGGGTCAATGGGGAAAAAAAGGAGGGACATCTGTAATACAATCAACAATAAAGATAAGTTAAAAAAGAAAAAAATATCCTTGGGGGAAAAAAAAAATATATATATATATGTATATATATATATATATATTCTTGGGGGACAATTAACAAAAAATAAATAAATAAATAAATAAATAAATAAATAAATAAATAAATAAATAAAAACATATCCTCAGTTGATGATTTAAAAATAAATAAATAAATAAAATGGTGATGAACATGTAATAATCAATAATCACTTTAAATATAAATGGATTAAATGTGCCCATCAAAAGACATGGGATAGCTGAATGGATAAGAAAACAAGACCCATATGTATGCTGTCTACAAGAGACCCACCTCAGAACAAAAGATGCAAACAGACTGAAAGTAAAGGGATGAAAAAAGATATTACATGCAAGTGGAAATGAAAACAAAAGGCTGAGGTAGCAATACTTAGACAAAATAGACTTTAAAACAAAGGCTATAATAGCAACAAAGAAGGACACTACATAATGAAAAAAGGAGCAATCCAACAAGAGGACATAACCATTATAAACATCTGTGTACCCAACATAGGAGCCCCTAAATATGTAAAGAAAATCTTAATAGACATACAGGAAGAAATTGGCCATAATACAATCATAGCAGGGGATTTAAACCCCATTAACTTCACTGTATAGATCTTTCAGACAGAAAATCAACAAGGAAACAGCAACCTTAAATGACACACTAGGCCAGATGGATGTAATTGATATTTTCAGAGCACTTCACCCCAAAGCAGCAGAAATACATTTTTTCAAGTTCACATGTAACATTTTCTAGGATAAACATTGCGTTAGGACACAGAACAAGTCTCAATAAATTTAAGAAGTTTGAAATCATATCAAGCATCTTCCCTGACCACAGTGGTATGAAACTAAATGAATTACAAAGAAAATGGGAAAACATACAAATACATGGAGGCTAAATGACACGTCACAAAACAATGACTGGGTTAACAATAAGATCAAGGGAGAAATCAAAAGTTACCTTGGGTCAAAAAAAAAAAAAAATGAAGACACAACAATCCCAAATCTATGGAATAGTGTAAGGAGCAATTCTAAGAGAGAAATTCATAATAATACAGGCCTACCTCAAGAAGCAAGAAGCATATTACATGATACTGTATGTAGAGAACCCTAAAGATTCCACAAAAAACTGCTAGAACTGATAACTGAATTCAGTAAAGTAGCAGGATACAAAATAAATATCCAGAAAGCAGTTGTATTTCTATGTACCAATAATGAACTCTAAGAAAGAAAAACAATCCTATTTAAACCTGCATCAAATATATATATATATATATGAATAAATTTAACCAAGGATGTAAAATATTTGTACTTGAAAAATATAAGACACTGAAGAAACAAACTGAAGAAAATACAAAGAAGCATATACCGTGTTCATGGATAAGAAGAATTAACATCATTCAAATGTCCATACTATCCATAGCAACCTACAGATTCAAGGCAATTCCTATCAAGATATCAATGGAGTATTTCACAGATCTAGAACAAATACTCCAAAAATTTATATGGAACCACAAAAGACCCCAAACAGTCACAACAATCTTGAGGAAGAAGAACAACATGGAAGGAATAACACTACCTGATATCAAACTATACTACAATGGCATAGTAATCAATACAACAGACATATAGATCAATGGAATAGACTAGATTGCTCAGAAATAAACCCATGCCTTTTATGGCCAGTTAATATTTGACAAAGGAGGCAAGAACATACGATGGGGTGAAGATAGTCTCTTCAATAAATGGTATTGGGAAAATTGGACAGATATACGCAAAAAAGTGAAACTAGACCACTTTCTTACACCAGATACAAGAATAACCTCAAAATCGATTAAAGACTTAATGTAAGATTGGAAACACTAATTCGAAAGAATATGTGTATTCCTGTGTTCATTGCAGCATTATTTACAATAGCCAACAGATGGAAGCAACACAACTGCCCATCAATGAAAGAATGAATGAATGAAGAAAATGTAGTTTATACATACAGTGGAACATTATTCAGCCTTATAAAAGAAGAAAATCTTGTTAAATGTACACCATGGATAAATTTGGGGGACATTATGCTAAGTTAAATAAGTCATTCACAAAAAGACCAATGCTGTATGATTTCACTTATACAAGGTATCTGCAGTAGTCAAGTTCATAGAAACAGAAAGTGGAATGGTGGCTATCAGAAGATGGGAGAAAAAGGAAAGGGAATTTGTTGTTTAATGGCTATCAAGTTCCAGATTTGCAAGATGAAAGTTTCTGGGGATCTGTTTCACAACAGCGTGAATTTGCCATCTGTTGCACTTAATTGAATTTTGCACTTATAAATTATTAGGATGGCAAATTTTGTTTCATGCTATGTATTTTTTACCATGATTAAAAAATAACCTAAAAAGAAAAATCACTGACTGCAGTATAGTGCCTGACTTGAATTGGGGCACAGACTAGAGACAGGGAATCCAGTGACAGAGCTGTGACAATTGTCCAGAGGAGAGATGCTAAGGGCTTGAAACAGGACAAACTGAATGGAATTGAGAAAAGGTGGGGTTTTCAAGAGATGGTTAGGAAGTAGCACTGCCAGTTATTTTACAGAAGGCAGGAAAAGCCAGAGTGGCTGAGGTTTTGAACCTGGGTGACTGACATAATTATACCATTAACAAAAATAGGTAATTCAGGGAAAGGAAGTGATTTGAGGGGGAATACATTTTGTTTTGAACACACTGAATTTGAGGAGTGCATGGGATAGCAAAGCACAGATGTCCGATAGGCAATTAGAAGCACAAGTGTGGAACTCAGCAAACTTTCCTCCAAAGAGATGGGAGCTGGAGGTGTCAATTCGTAGTTTTCACGTTGAAAGCAGGGGTCAACTGCAGCCCACAGACCAACTCAAACCCACAAGGCTTTTGTATAGCTTGTGAGTTTTTCCATTTTTAATGTTTATATAAGTACCCACATAATTGCCTTGATTTTGCCTCTTGGCCCACAAAGCCAAAAATATTTATTCTCTAACCTTTAAGAAAAAGTGTGCCAACTCTTGCCCAGCAGGTATGGCTCGATGGTTGAGTGTCAACCCATACACTAAGAGGTCACCGGTTCGATTCCCAGTCAGGGCACATGCCCAGGTTGTGGGCTGATCCCCAGTGTGGGGCATATGGGAGGTGGCCAGTTGATGCTGTCTCTCATCGATGTTTCTATCTCTCTCTCCCTCTCCCTTCCTCTCTCTCTAAAATCAATAAGGAAAAAGAAAAAGTGTGCCAACTCTCGATTGAAACCATGGGAGTAGAGGTGCTCAACAAGTGAGTGGTGTCAACAGAAGAGCATCATGGGTAAGGAAGAGAATAGATAGAGGAAAACCCATAATGAAGCAACAGTAGAGATCAAGGAAGGAGAGTGCTTCAAAAAAGATAACTAGGACGAAGAGCCAAGTGCTATATGGAGGATGACAACTGCCATCTAAGTTTGGCAGCCAGGACACCTTCAGGGGTTGTTAGGTTGACAACCAAACAGAATGGTGAAAGCAGGAATTTTTGTAAGGAATGAATAAGTGAGTAGGAGATGAGCAGGTGAGGAACATGTGTAGAATATTCTTTGAAGAAGCTTAATGTTGGCATGCATTGGCTTAGGGTGGTATCTGAGTGGAAGGCCAAGAAAGTGGTGTTAGAATGGGGGAGGTCTGAGTTTGTTATACACTGAGGAGGAGATGTAGAGAGACCGACTGAAGAGGCAAACGACAGAGGAGAAAGGCCTCGGGGGCGGGGGGGCTCTATGCAGGGGACAATTCTTCCTCAGTCAGAGCAAGAAGTTGGCAGGGAGAGACCAACAGACCTTCCAGTGAAGAAGGTACTCCCGTAGCATAGGAGAAAACGACTTTTTCTGCTGCAGACTGGGACATTTGGAAGCTAAAAGAGTAAGCAGAGAGTTATCCTGGCCTGGAGGTCATCCAGAGAAAGGGAGTGTGGAAACGCAGGGTGCTGGTGAGAACATGGGTCCTAGCTTGTCAGAGAGGTGCCAGAAACCATCATCATTCAGAATGAGGAGGGCTCAAGGGGCTAGAAACCAAGCTGAAGACAAGTGACTGGTAGAAGGAAGAAAGCTGAAAGAACCAGAGGTTATACTCAGAAAACGGGATTTCCAAGTTTAAAGTCTTGAAAATGAAACTTTGGCTGTGTGAAGATGACATCCTAGGTGTGATCAAACGTGTGGGAGGCTGAAGAGGTGCAGAGATGGAGATTACTGAAATCGAAAGGAACAGTTGCGTGGCCTTGTTTCTCCATCGCTGATCTAGGAACTAGGAGATGAAGAAACAGGCACTGGGAGGTTATGTGGCCAGTCCAAGGTCATACAGCTAGGAAATGGCAGGCTTGACATTTGAGCCCAGATCTGTGACTCTGACGTCCAGTTGACTGCATTATGGAAGAGACCTGGTGCTCTTCTGTCACTGGGCATGGAAAGAGGAGGACAACGTCCTGCAGGTGAAGGCAGAATTAAACCCAAAGTGAGTTTGAACAGTGGGAAAGTAATAAAGAGGGTTTCACCTGTAGGACCAATTTCCTAAATTAGGGGCTTAATTTTTTTATGTCTCTTGTTCTAGGCCACTTTTAACTGCAGTGCTTCTATGGACGTTATTATCAGTGTGTAGCACATGGCAGTGTGTAGAGCACTTTCACTTCCCTCTTTACCTTCATGACAGTCTCTGAGGGTAGCGATTATTATTATGCTCATTTTACTGAGAAGAAACAGAAGCTTGAAGACTGTGATTTGTCCATGATTGCACAGGAAGTCACAGATATAGGCGTGTAGTCCCATATTGTGTTCTTTTGTTGAACCACCTAAGTGAAAGTAGGATTTACTGCTCCCCACCATCCCTCGTTGTTGAAGAAAACTCCAGCTCCAGCACCTTCAGGCCGAGGTGACTGAGACCAGGAGGAGGTGGTCTCAAAGAATGAGGAGTCCTGTGTGCCTGAAACCATATCCTTGGAGAGAACCACTGACAATTGTACAGTATGGCAGAAATAATGAGATAACAGGCATAACCTGCACCTTCAAAGAACTCATCAGTGGAGGAGAAAGAATTCTTTTTCAAATTACACTCCAGTATACTCATTTCCATTCCATTCTGGCGCACACTGATCTGAGAGAGCCGAAGGAGAGGCAGTGTAGGGGCAACTTTTGAAAGGAACAGCTTACTGATGGATAAGGGCCACTGAGATAGGGCCGAGTGGAGGGCAGCGACAGGCACACAGGCACAGAGAAGAGCCTGAGCCATACGGAGAATGAACTTTTCAGCATGCTTGGGAAGTGGGGTGATTGGTAAGAAGCAGTCAACGGCCCTGGCCGGTTTTGCTCAGTGGTTAGAGCGTCTGCCCGTGGTCCAGAGAGACCCAGGTTTGGTTCCCGCTAAGGGCATGTACCTCGGTTGCAGTTTGTCCCCCACCCTGGTTGAGTCGGCGGGTGGCAGCCACTCGATGTGTCCCTTTCATGTCGATGTTTCTCTCTCTCTCTCTCTCAAAAAAAAAAAAAAAAAAAAAAAGAAGCAGTCAACGGTGTGTTGTGTGGCCAGCTCAGAGCATCAAACTATATACAGGGGTGGGCAAAAGTAGGTCTACAGTTGCATCATGACATTCCTTTGAGTTAATAAAGTTATTGTAATAATCATAACCTACATGTGTCTTTTTGAATACCAACAACTGTAAACCTACTCTTGCCCACCCCTGTACAGAGGCCAGTAGAGAAGAGCTTTATAGTTCTGAACAGGGAGGTAATCCATTCAGGTATTCTGAGCAGTCTTTCTATAGAGTGGCAAGACTGGACACAGGAAAATCAGTTAGGAGGCTGTCACAGTGGGCCAGGTAACAGATGCCAGCTTGAACTGGGAGGAAATGCTAAAGAGAAGGAAAGCTGTGTGAAAACACCCTGGTATGTATGTGTTTGAACACTTGTGCTGTTGGGGTTGCTGAAGCATAGGTCTGCTTTTTTAGTAGACACTGCCCAACTGCTCTCCCAAAAGGCTGGCCCATTTATGTATGCAATGTTCTTTAGAGTACCCCAACTATTTTTCATTCTGTCTCCCTATAATGGCCTTTCATAGTAACTGCTCCATAGAGGAGACTGTATTCTTTGGTTGTGGACAAAGAAGGGCAAAAGCTTCATTTTCGGCATACGATTTTCCATGCAACCACGTGGCTCCCTTCTGCCTCCTCTCCCACTGTGCCCAAGCTCCTCGCCAGATTGAAAGTTGTGGATCTTTTTTGTTAGCAGTCACAGACAATAATCTAGGTATGCAAGAAATATTGAGTCTGTACTGTTTTTCAAAATCAACACAATTTCAGTTCTGTACCCCATCTTGGCAGATTTGGGAAATTCTGCCTGAGTCATTCTTGCACTTCTTGCCTCCCTGAGATCAAGACTAGGTCTTGGGACCTGGCAGGTTTGGCTCAGTGGTTAGAACGTCAGCGAGCAGACCAGTGATTTGTGGGTTTGATTCCAGTCAAGGGCATGTACCTCGGTTGCGGTTCATCCCCGGCCCTGATCGGGGTTGTGCAGGAGTCAACCAGTCAGTGTGTCCCTCTCATGTCGATTTTCTCTTTCTCTCCCTCTCTCTCCCTCCCTCCCACTTTATCTGAAAATAAATAGAAAAATATGCTCAGGTGAGGATTAAAAATAGCCCTGGCCAGTTTGGCTCAGCAGTTAGAGCGTCGGCCTGCGGTCTGGAGAGACCAGGGTTCGGTTCCTGCTAAGGGCGCATACCTCAGTTGCAGTTTGTCCCCGGCCCTGATTGGGTCGTGTGGGTGGCAGCCACTCGATGTGTCCCTTTCATGTCGATGTTTCTCTCTCTCTCTCTCTCCCACTCTATCTGAACAAAATATCGAAAAAATTCCTCGGGTGAGGACAAAAAAAAAAAGGATTAAAAATAAATAAACTGGTTTCTTTAGGAAAAAAACTAGGTCTTGGAAACTTCAACAGTCCCAAACACCTAGGCATCGACTGTCTGGAGTATGTAAGTTGCCACTCAGCCATTCATCGTCCCCTGTCCATTGCTGCTTCTGTGGAAAGCTGAGGAAATCTGTCGGACCGCTGGGAGTGCTGGTGTTTCTGGATGAACCTGGGAGGGGCGGGCACTCCACTTTGGAGAATTACCAGCTCCTCAGACCACTACTAGGAACCAGGGTCAAGAAACTCATTGTCCTCTCTCTGTTCCCTTTACCAGGATGGTGGAGGGTGAGATTAAAACAGATGGCCCACCTCTGGCCCTGGCCACACGAGCTCTTAGAAACCAGTGTCCTTTCCTTGCTCTCCAATCCATCCAAAAGCCATGTCTTGAGTAGAGAGAAGTTCTGACAGCTGCAGGACCTACCAACAGGTCCTCCTTGCAGGCACATGGCAGGGCTGCACTTCCTGTCACCACTGAAGTTTGGAGTGGCCATGTGTCTTGCCTTGGCCAATGAAGCATTAGGAGATGGTGTCCAATTCATCTTGTTCTCCTCCCACCGCTGCAGTGACCATGAGAGCGTGAACCAAGAGAGGGCCACCAGCAACCTGGGTTCTTGAGTGACTACAGTGAGCCAAGCTCTCACTAACTGCTATTGAACATCTAATGTCAGTGGAAAATAAAGTTCTGTTTGGTTAGCCCTCTAGACTGGGGAGTTTTTTATGCTCACAGCGTAGCTTTATTTGCCTACACTGAGAGACTTGGGTGTTATCCGAGCTGTCTCCTAGCCAGTCTGAGCTCTTCACTTCAGCACAACCTTGTGCCACATGACTCTGGCCCCAGCCTCATGCCCTTGGCTTCATTTGACTCCAACTGAACTTTGATTTCCCCTGGTCTACTCTGGGACACTATATCCATGAGGATACCTTGGGCTTTGAATAATACAAGTAAGTGATAAGGATTCTTACTCTCTCGCTTCATAGATCCAGAGTGGTCCCAGGGTTTATTCAGGAGCACAGAGACTGCAGGATTTTTCTGTCTTTCAAGTTTGCTAAGCGTGTTCACGCTTAGTCTCAGGTTTGTCACATCATAGCTGTAAGATGACTGCTTCATACAGCCCTGTTCAAAGACAAGAAGCTGGGGGTGGAGGGGGACACTTCTCATCAAGTTCTCTTAAAGCAGGAAACCCTTTCCCTGAAACCATCCAGCCAATTTCCCCCTTTGTGCATCATGGTCCAGAACTCAGCCACCGTGCATGGCTACTCCTACCTGCAAAGGAGGCTGGGAAAATGAGGGCCTAGTATTTCCAAGCTCTGTTATGGGACAAAGGCTCTCCCAGTGAGAAAGAAGGGGGGGGGGAGCATGGATGTCAGGCAGACAAGCAACAGGCTTCCAGAACCACCATCTGCCCAAGTTCCTGCACACGAGCATCTTCAACTGGGCATCTTACTCCCTCCCACACCAAAGTGACCCCTTGATCCACTCTGAGTTGTGGCTTTGCTTCTGCTCTTCCCCACACTGCTGGTGAGACCTGGGTTATGTCGCACCTGAAACACACAAATGAGTGTGCCTGGTAGCTGAGACACCACTTGAAGGTTTAATGGCAGTCCTTAGAGAATTTTGATTCCTCTAACTTTTGTGATTGTTGGAGGGGCTGGCATTTCTTGGAGGCAGGCAAGAAAGATAGGGTTACTTTTAGGAGGTTTCCCATGCGCTTAGATGCAAAAGTGCTTTCAAAGGTGCCATGCAATGCTTTGGTGAGATACTTGCTTCTTACCTGTCTGGTAGTAGTAGTGTGGATGGAAGAAGTGAGGGCCATACCTCTTGTAAGAAACTTGCTTCTCAGACTCAGCCTGGATAGAAAATTCAAGGCAGGAACTTACTTCCCTCTTTCTCCCTCCAGCTCCTCCTGAGGGCCATAGTAGTAATGTTCAAGAAGAAACATGTCCTATTGGAGACCAGGGTGTCAAGAAGCCTTAGGAAGCAGGACACAGGTGAGGAGAGGAGAGAGACCCCAACATCTTCCTTTTGGTCAGAAACAGGCATAAATGTCACCCAATCAGAGGAGCTCAGCCATCTGACTCCGGGGGTTTGTGCAAGGTAAAGAGAAAGCTTTTTCTATGGCCATCTTAACTAGTGGGCCCAGTCCAAGCTCCCGAGGGTGTGAATGGCCAGCACGCAGCACAGCTAGGGCTGTCGAGGTGGAAGGGTGGGGAGCAGGGCAACTGTTTCTTTGGAGGCCGCCTAGCCCAGCCAGTGAGTCGGATTTTTGTCAAGGCAGAATTTGAATCCTGGCCCCGCCACTGATTTCTTGTAAGATCCTTTCTGAACTTTACTTTTCTCTCCCGCAAAATAATCACCACTGTTACAGCAACATTTTTCACAATAGCCAAAATGTAGAAGCAACCCAAATGTCCACTGATGGATAAACAGATATCTAAAGTGTAGTATACAAGAAAATACTATTCAGTCTTTAAAAGGAAGGAAATTGTATCACATACTACCACATGAAGAACCTTGAGGACATTATGCTCTGTGAAGTAAACCAGTCACATAGGGCAAATATAGTGTGAGTCCACTTATCTGAGGTCCCTAAGGTAGTCAAATGCGTAGAGACAGAAAGCGGAATAGTGGTTGCCAGGGCCCGGGGAAATGGAATGGGAATTAGTGCTGAATGGGTGCAGAGGAAGATGAACAGAGTTCTGGAGATGGATGGTGGTGGTATTTGCACAGACTTGTGAATACACTTAATGCCACTGAACTGTACATGTAAAAATGGTTACGATGTGAAAATTTAAGTTATGTATATTTTGCCACAATTTTAAAAATTGTATGCCAGTTGCCCTGGCCAGTCTGGCCTGTGGACCAAAGAGTCTCTGGTTTGATTCTGGTCAAGGGCACGTATCTCGGTTGTGGTTCGATCCCTGGCCCTGGTCGGGTTGTGCGGGAAGCAATCAGTCACATCGATGTTTCTCTCTCTCTCTCTTCCTCTCTTCTTTCCTCCCACTCTATCTGAAAATCAATGGAAAAATATCTTCAAGTGAGGATTTAAACAAAATTGTATGCCAGCTACCAAAGTAAAAGCACTTACAGCAAAATAATAAGTGTCTAAATAAAATAACTCAAAACAAAGAGTCTGATTCCATGTTCCCATACATTTCTTACTCCACCCATACTCGTGGGGAAGAAAGCTAAAGTCAGGCCTGCAATATAATAAATAGTGTATTCTTCCTGATATTTATAATTTTTCTAAATAATCTAGAACTTTAAAGTTTACAAAAAGCAGCTTCAAAGACATAGCACAGGTTGTCCTTTCAATGTACTGAAATGATTTGGGATTCTGAGGTTAATGTGATGTTCTACATGTGAAGACCCCATCGCCTATCATAAACATGTATCTATGGGTCCTTGCCCCAAAAGTGGGTAAAATGGTAAGCTTTATGTTATGTATATTTGCCACAATGTTTTAAATGAGAAAAAAATAACAATCATGCCTGCCTGGCTTAACTCCCAAGGGAGCTGGGTGGCTTCGGGAGACCCCATAGAGAAAGGGAGGAGGATTCCTTTTTGGAAGCTCCAACCTACAAAAGGTTTAATTCACCCTTTGCAAAGTCTCATACGAGTTAGCTTGAAACGTGTACATGTAAGACTCTGGCACCAAAAATATTTGGCCCATCCTAAAGGCCAACTTCTCTGTCCATCAGAGAGTCAGCAGAATTGCCAAAGACAAATCCACCTCTGGCCATGCTCTGGCCCCACCCTGCTGGGCCAGAAGGGAGTAGATGCCACTGACTGACCCATGGGCCAACACCAAGGGCTTTTCCCTTTTTTAGTCAATAAACAACACTTTCCCTTCCTTGCTGGCAACTTTCAGGAGCTCTCTGCTGGTTCCTTGTGCCCCCCAACCCTAGCCCTGTAGTCTCCATCTGGGGGTGGAGCACCTCCCCTCCCCTAGTGGTCAATAGGGTTAATTGTTGATGTCAATATTATGAACTTTATTACTACTCTTTTTTTTTATACTCACCCGAGGACATTTTTCCATTTTTGTTCAGATAGAGTGGGAGGGAGACAGAGGGAGAGAGAGAGAGAAACATCAATGTGAGAAGAACACATTGAGTGGCTGCCTCCCATACAACCCCAACCAGGGCTGGGGACAAATCGCAACCAAGGTACATGCCCTTGACTGGAATCGAACCTGCGACTCGTTGGTCCACAGACCGATGCTCTTTCTAACTGTTGAGCCAAATCGGCCAAGGCTTTCTTAACTACTCTTAAAGATAATGTTCATCACCAGCTGTATTTTGAACCTCTCACTGACTCAATGCCATTGTCTAGTGGGTTTCCAATGTTGCTACGCATTCCAATTACCTGGAGAGCTCTTGAAAACCATCTATACCCAGACACCCTCTGTGGCCTAATTAAATGAGAAGCACACTGCAGTCATTACTCTCCCTCAAACGTAATTAATTACCTCTCCATGTCTTTGTAACAGTGGGGCCCAGTCCTTGACACACAAAAAGAATTAGCAGGAGAGTTTAGTCAATATTCATCCCATCCCTCCCATCCTGAGGAGGGCTTGACAGTTGCAGTACCTTTCACATTTTCAAGAAGCTATTTCTTTCTGTACTCTACTCTGATCCCCACCCTCAGTCTTTCTCCAAGCTCATTTTTCTCAAATCACCATTTCTCAAAGTATACTCTGTAGTGATAGTAGAGGGTTGTGGAAAATCAGGCAGTTACTGACTGTGGTTGGCTGATAATGGCTCCCAAAGATCTAGGCAGTCCTAGACCCCAGAACCTGAGAATATGATCTTATTTGGAGCAAGGTCTTTACAGATGTGATTAACATAAAGGTCTTAAGGTGAGGAGACTACCCTGGATTATCTGGGTGAGCCCGAAATGCCATCACAAGTACCTTTGTAAGAGAGAGACAGAGGGAGATTGGACACACAAAAGCAGGGGAAGGTCCCATGAAGACGGAGGCAGAAATTGAAGTAACGTGACCACAAACCAAGGCATGCTGGCCAGCAGCTATCAGAAGCTAGGAGAGGCAAAGAATGGCTTCTCCCCTAGAGTTCTGGAGGGAGTGCGGCCCAGGCAATGCCTTTGGACTTCTGGCCTTCAGGACTGGGAGAGAATGAATTTCTGTTGTTTAAGCCATGCAGTATAGTAATTTGTTATGGCAGCCTTAGGAAGCTGATAGAGTGACCAAATGAGTTTGGTCACTGTTGTCTTCACAATAGAACTTCCCCAAACCTTTCTTATACTGATGGGCATTGTTTCCTAAACACAGGCCCTGGACAAGTGCTCTTGAGAACCCACCGGGTGCCAGGTCATGCCAGCCAGCAGCTATGACCCAAACTCACAGCATTGAAAGTTGTGCACATGCAAAACCTTTATGCCCGAGAGTTCCATATACAGAGTATCCCCCAAAAATGCCTACATGGTGTCTGTAGATTCTATTGCATTTTGAAAATGAAATATATTTTAATAAACATTGACTTTATAATTATACAAAGTTGTGTATTCATTTTTTTGGGATACCCTATATATGTCATGTATCTACCCCTTCAGAATGTACTATCATTCATTTAGGAACTTAGTAAATATTTATGAGCACCTACTATGTATCAGAAATTATTCAGGGCATTGGGTATATGGTGATTTAAAAATCAAAATCAGCCTTGGCCAGTTTGGCTCAGCGGTTAGAGTGTCAGCCTGCGGACCAAAAAGTCCTGGGTTCAATTACCGCTAGGGGCACCTACCTCAGTTACAGTTTGGTTCCCGGCTCCGGTTGGGGCTGTGAGGGTGGCAACCCGTCGATGTGTCTCTCTCACATTGATGTTTCTCTCTCTCTTCCTCCCTCTCTCCCTCCCAATCTATCTGAGGATAAATGCAAAAATGTCCTCGGGTGAGGATTAAAAAATAAAAACAACATATCCCTTGTGAAAAGTATACTCTAATGGAGTAGTCAATAAATAAGTAAGCGAATAAACAGCAGATGATGCTGAGCGCTCTGAAGAATATAAAGCCAGCTAAAGAGATAGAGAAGGGTAGAGGGTGGCTACGTTCAAGTGGTTGTCAGAGCCAAGCATCCGCACCAGGTGATTTACCGAAATTGATCTCATGTAATCCTTTCAACAACAATTTCATCCTTATCATATAAGGTCGGTATTATGACAAATGGGAAAACTGAGCCTCAGAGAATCAAAGTGATTTGCCCAAATTGGGTGGCTATTCAGTGGCTAACATAGGATTGAAACCCCAACAAAGCCCATTTACTACTACCATGCTACATGGCTCCTATACTCAGTTGGACTCCCACTGAGATCCCCCAGAGCATGCCTTGGCCTTTCTATACTTGTTCAATGATTCCCAGTGGAATAAATGGTTCAGAGAGTGAGAAGGTTGGAGGCAGGAGATGGTATGGTAAAAGATACTGGTAGGCAGAGACTTGCCCTGCAGAATTACTTCAACCTATTTCTGTGTTGGGGAGGTAGGCGGAGGGTACTGAAACTTTCTGCTTCCTCCTCTGGGTCTTCTCACATCTCCTTTCTGTCCTGCCCTATCACCTGGAACCCTCAGAGCAGAGCCGCAGGGTCCAATCAAGAGACTTTTTTGTCTTCATAGCTCTGAGCTGCACCTCTGAGTCCTGAAGGGTGTGTAGGACTCAGCCAGAGACCAGCAAGCAGTGGACACCTGGGGTATGCTTGCAACAGCATGTGGCGCGATTTGGCTGGAATATAACATTCACAAAGCAGAGTGGAGAGTCAGGCTGGGCAGGAGGTTGGGACCAGGGAAACAGCCTCCATCCTCTGGGCTGGTATTTGTGTCCTGCAAACATCTCATGCTTTGGAATAACAATTGCAGTAACAAGAAGGCAGGTTGTGTGAAAAGGTAAAGGCTCCTAGTCAGTAAGTTGGTGTTGAGGCCCTGGCCTGTGTGGCTCAGAGTTTGAATATCATCCCGTGCACTAAAAGGTCACCTGTTCGATTCCCGGTCAGGGCACATGGAGGGTTGTGGGCTTGATGCCCAGGGGTGTCATGCAGGAGGCAGCTGATCGCTGTTGATGTTTCTCATCCATATGTCTATCTCTCTCACTGTCTCCCTTCCTCTCTCTCTCAAATCAATAAAAATTATATTTAAAATAAAAACAATAAGGTGCAATTGAAAGAGGTCAAACAGATCCCTTTTATGCCAGACTTCCCAGACCTGGCATGAAGGCAGAGGGAGAGCCAGAGGCCACAGTGGATCCATCCTCACAGCGAAGATCAATGGAGACGCACTAGAGGCCGGGCTGGGGTAGGCCATCAGTGCTGTGCATTCCATCTCTAAATCATTTCTCTCTCCCCTTCCTGCCATCCTACCCACCTCCACTTCAGTAAACAATGTCCCTCCTTCTAATGTGTCTGCCTGCAACTATCTGCCCCCAAACTATCTCCCTTCTTCCAGCTCCTTCCCTAACCCCACCCCCTCCATCCTCCTGGACCCTCCCTTCCTGTGCCTTTTCTTATGCAAGCACTTCTCTAGCTACACTACAAGCTACAGTAATTTATCAATATTTTGGATAGTTATGTGAAAGACTACTATTCACTAGCAGTCATGCGAAAAAAAAAAATATATATATATATATATATATATATACACCATCTGAGTTCCACAGAGGGTTGTCCTAAGCCATCCTGCAAAACCTCTAGAATCTTTAAAAATACCATTTGGTTATTTTTTTAGACCCAGACAGGCTCAGATTTGAGCTTGACTGTGCTGTTGGTTTCCATGGTAACCATCCCTAGTTCCTGACTCCTGTCCTTCCTCTTCTGTCCTGACACCCAACTGTGGAATGCCTGAAGAGCTGCCTTGTTCCAGGAAGGGGCCCGGCCCCTGCACTGGGCTCAGCCCCTCTGAACCTTGCTTTGGGATTTGCATAATGAGCAGCACACCCAGGCCAGGCCCAGCGGTAGGGAGGGGGAGAAGGGGGAGGGCAACTTCAGGCTCCTCTGCTCCTCTTCAATTCACATGATCGCCTTTTCAAACCCAGACAGCAGACCAGGGTGGTTAAGAGTGTGGACTTGAAGCCAGACTGTTTGGTTTGAACCAGACTGTCACTTATTAGCTGTTTTACTGTGGGGGAGTTACTTAACCTATTTGAGTCTGTCGCCTCATCTAAATGGAACCCATCTGAAAGACTTGTTAGGAGTATGTGTGTGTGTTTCACATGGCAGCCGGCACGTAGTGAGTGCTACGTAAGCGTTACTGGTTAAGATGATTGTTGTTGTTCCAGGGCTCTGTCAGATCATCCACAGACATTTGGGCTGAGTCAGCAATGACTGTGGTATTCTGTGAGTGAGGAACTTGTGGGTATCACGGAGGAAAGCATCTTCTCTTTTTTTTAAATATTTTTATTGATTTTATTTTAGAGAGAGAGGGAAAGAGAAACATCAATACACACCCCAAATGAGGACGGAACCCACAACCTGGGCAGGTGCCCTGACCAGAATCAAACTGGTGAACTTTCAGTGCACAGGACAATGCTTAACCAACTGAGCCACACCAGCCAGGGTGGAAAGCATGCTTGCTTGCTTTCTCTCCTTCTTTCTCTCCTTCTTTCTTTCTTTCTTTCTTTCTTTCTTTCTTTCTTTCTTTCTTTCTTTCTTTCTTTCTCTCTCTCTCTCTCTCTCTCTCTCTCTTTCTCTCTTTCTTTCTTTCTTTCTTTCTTTCTTTCTCTTTCTCTCTCTCTCTTTCTTTTTTAATACGTTTTTATTGATTTTTTAGAGAGAGATAGAAACATCGATGTGAAAGAGATTCAAAGATCAGCCGCCTCCTGCACGCCCCCTACTGGGAATCAAGCCTGCAACCCGGGCATGTGCCCTGACCGGGAATCGAACCGGGACCTCTCAGTCCACAGGACGACACTCAATCCACTGAGCCACACTGGCCAGACGGAAAGCATGTTTTCAATTTGGAGTCTCCTCAAGGCCCTACTAAGTGCAGCTTCTAGGGCAGTCCCTTCTGCACCCGCAGCACAGAGTGCACAGCCCACCCAGCTGGGCTCGGCTTCTGGAAGGGACCTCCCACCTCGTTGCCTCCCAGGACTTGGGCACAGGACTCAGACTAGCATTTAGCCCCATAGCCAAAGGCGGTAGTGCTTTGACCAGTTCTGTGACTCAGCCAGGGCCCAGCTTAGGCTCTCACTGAGGTGTGCTACCTCAGGGCAAGTGAAACTGCCCTACAAGTGTGCCCAGTCTTGGGAGGACCTCAGCAGCCACAGGGAGGAGGGTAGCTAACAATTCATACAGAGCACTGACCACGTGCCAAGCATCATTCTGAGTGCCTTTACATATATGGCGCATGAACTCTTTTCATCCAGAGAGGGAAACCAAAGCACAGAGCGGTGACATCACCTGTGCATGGTGGCACAGCTAGTGACATTTCAGTGCCAGGAAGGCGATCGAAGAGCCTGCTTCAGAGTCCGAGTGCTCCTCTGCTCGGCCACACTGCCTTGCGTGGGGCCAGCTCAGCTCTAGCCAGACAAGCACCTCTGCCTGCGCCTGTGCAGTTGACTTAGTGCCTAGTTGGAGAAATGTGGGCTCCACACAAACAGGAGGCAGGGCTTGGCCACGACAGCCCTGTGTGGACGTGTGGACAGAGCCCCCAAGGCCAATACCACATGCTGGTGAGATTTCAGGAAATGCATTTGGCTGGCCGAGAAGTTTTCCAGGAGGCCAGAGAGTCCAGGAAGGTAGCTTGGAGTGAGGCCCAGCACCAAGGGGCCTCATGCAAAGCCCTGGCGAGGGCAGCTTAAAGCACAACTGGGTACCTCCTGAGGGAAGGACCCATACGGGGACACTCCTCAGCAGCGTCTGCTCAGCGGCGTGCGTATGGGGTGGGCACCGTGGTTTCCAGGGTGTGCCTTTTCTTCATGGCAGCTCAGCAGTAGCCAAGGGCCTCAGGGAGAGTGACCTTGGCAGGGGCCTCCCCCAGCTTTGCAGGCTCACCTCTGTTTGGAAAAAAGAACACCAGCTCCCAGCTGGTGACACCCTCTAAAGGACACAAGCCCCAGTCGGGGCCAAGGATGGGGTCTCCCTGAGTGCCTCAGGTACAACTTGTGTCCTCTGAGGGCTGCTGGGGCCTTCCGCCTGGTGAACAGGCAGCACTTCCCTTCCTGGTCCAAAGTCTGCAGGGAGTCAGGAGGCAGTCAAGGCTGAGAGGCTGGAGGTGGCGAGATGGTGGGAAAAGGGAATCAGCCCGGAGTCCAGAGGCAAAGTGAGTCTGCTGGGAGGAGAGGCGGGGACTGGGTTGTCCCCAGAGGCCTCTAAGCTGGTCCTGGGAATAGCATCTGACAACAAAACCATTGTGCATGAGAAATATTCTCTTAGTAACTTTTATTTCTATATAATTTCAAATGTGCGGAAAAGTTGTAAGAATAGCACAGAGAATTCCATGCTACCCTTTCCCCACATCACCAACTATGAGCAGGTTTCCCCATTTGTTTTATCCTCCACATTCTCTCTGCAGGTTTTCCAAGTCATGTGACAGTAAGTTGCCAATGGGATAGCCCTTTACCACTAAATACCTCAATGTGTATTTCCTACAAAGAAACACATTCTTTTATGTTGTCAAAATGAGCAAAATCAAGTGGATGTAGGGTTTTTGTCTAATCCTCGGGCTACATTCAAATTTCATCAATTGTCCCGGGTTTTTAATATGATTTTTAAAATTTATTTTAGACAGAGAGGATGGGGGGGGAGAGAGAGAAACATCAATGTGAGAGTGAAACATCAATCGGCTGCTTCCTGCACACCCCCCACCGGGGATCAAACCTGAAACCCAGGCATGTGTTCTGACCGGGAATTGAACCAGCAACCTTTCGGTACACAGGATGATGCCCAACCAACTTGGTCAGGGCTGAACCAATTTTTTGGCTTAATTTTAATTTCCTTTCTGATGGCTTTTTAATCACACAACTAATACATAAATACAGTCTCCATGTAAAACATTACAGATAAGGCCAAAATAGTCTTCTCTGAACACTACCCTCCATCCTGGTTCCTCTAACCTCAACAAGCATGACGTGTCCTGGGAAGAACATAAGGTCTCAGCCACTTGCTGGTTGTGTGGTTTTGAGTGAGTTCCTTAAACTTTCTGTGTTTCTGTCATCTGCAAAACAGGAACGAATGATAATAGTAACAAGTCATGGAATAGTGTCCAGCACATAGTTAAGTAATCAATAGACAGCAGCTCTTGCCCGGCTGGTGTGGCTCAGTGGTTGAGCATCGACCCATGCACCAGGAGGTCGCCGGTTGGATTCCCGGTCAGGGCACATGCCCAGGTTGTGGGCCCGATCTCCAGTAGGGGGCATGCAGGAGGCGGCTAATTGATGTTCTCGCTCATCAGTGTTTCTATTTCTCTCTCCCTCTCCCTCCCTCTCTCTCTAAAATCAATAAAGAAAAAACATTTTAAAAAGAAGAGACATCAGCTCTTATTATTATCCTGTTTCACTTCACTCCGTGCGGCAACCCAAGGGAAGGCAAGAAGCGGACATTGGGCCTGACGCTGACTTCATTTCAAGGGGTGGCCCAGCTGAGCAGTGCAGGGGCACAGCCTCCACCTGTTAACTGTGAGATCAACTGGGACTCGAATCCATCAAGGTCAGGCCTCCATGAGCAGATTTCTTCACATTGGCAAGTTGCCACCTGCCCCTCTGCAGAGTCTGACCAGGCCTGAGTCAAGGTGGGGTCCCGGGTACAGGACCGGATGGGAACAGATGCTCGCCCACCCCAGAAGGGGACGCGTTCCCCAGCCCGCCCTTCAGGAGCCGGCCTGTGATGGGCCGGGGGCATTACTAAAGGGCTCTGGCACTTGGCAGACTTTTGCTTGATCCTCCAGGCCCCTCATCCTGGAGATTCTGACTTTGTGTCTCCCTGGTAAGCGGGGAGAAGTGGGGCGAGAAGATCGGGGATGCGATGAGGTTTACCCAGCCTCCCCAATGTCATAATCCTGGGTAAGCACCTGCCATCACATGAGATGCCTGGTTGGGGCATTGTGGTGAGTCAGTACTGGTTTGTGGCTCCTGAAAGAAGCAGTCCTTGGGCCGCAGTACTTTTGCAGGGGGTGGGGCAGGGATCTCCAACCCCAATAGTCAGTGTAGTACATTAGAAAGCAGCCTGGATAGGCATTTTGCCAGCAATCCTACTGGCTGACTAGCCTGGGACAAGCCACTTCACCACTCTGAACCTCTACCTCCATTCTGCAAAATGTGTACAGTGACCTCTGCCTCCCCAGGTGGCCGAAGAGTTTCAGAGAGATCATGCGTAGGAAAGGCAGAGCTTGCTGAAGGGAAGCTTTTATTTTTATTACTGATTTCAGAGAGAGAGAGAAAGAAACCTTGATGTGAGACAGAAACATTGATCAGCTGCCTCCTGCATGCATCCCAACCGAGGATAGAACCTGCAACCTGGGCAGGTGCCCCAGCCAGGAATTGAACATGGGATGATGCTCAACCAACTGAGCCACGCTGGCTGGGCTGGAGGTTATTTTTTCTTTCACAGTTTCCCAGCACTTCTGGAGACAGAATGACAGGAAGGTTATCGTGCTTGGTGGCAGGCTTGGGGTCTTGAACTACTCTCCAAACCCCTTGACCCTCCTGCTTTCACATGTACCTTCTTCTCCAACAAGACTGACCACCACTGTGCCAACAAGTTGTTCCTCACCTCCTTGCCCAGACACCTGCTGGTCCCACAGCCTAAATTGCCTTGTCTCCCTTTGCCACCTGACAAATGGCAGCAACATCTTCCTTCCCTGGTCCCCAAAAGAACGAGTGCCCCATAGCTTTGGAACTCACCCTCACGGGCGGGGACTGGCCAGGCCCACCCCTTGGCCCCAGCACTTAGAAAGGACTCGTCTCCAGTAGGGCTCAGCGCTGCAAGAAGAGGGGCAGAGGAGGGGTGGTCCCCAGCCCCCCGGGCCTTCGATGACTTAAGCTCTCCTTCCCTTAGAAATTCAGGGCCGGCAGGAGGAGCCCCAGCGGCCCAGCAGAGACTGGGGAGACCCACGGGCCTTCCGGGGCTAGGACGCTGTTCATTTCACGAGAGAAAGGCTCCAATTCAGCCTAGGCCGCCGCCTGAGCCCCAGGAGCTTGGGCCTGGCTGAGCCTGCTCCCCTGACAGCCAGGGCTGGTGGCTGAGCTCAGGGACTTTGGGAGCAGGTTCCCAGAGGTACGCCAAGGGCCTGAGAGAGAGAGAGACAGAGAGAGGGGTGGCGAGGCAGACACTGAGAGGGAGGGGGAGGAAATGGCCCCTTCCCTGTCTGTTCTGATAGACAGCTGTGGAGGCCCTCCTTCCGGTGAGGGAGTGGGCCCAGGGCTCAGACCTCTGAGCCTCCCATCTCCCCAAACCACAGCCCAAAGGTGTGAAAGAAAGCAAACAACAGGGGGAGGGGTGGCGGAGAAGACACAGGTGCGCAGTTCACACCTTGACCACAGGCGGGGCCTGGAGCAGCCTCACTGACTAACTTCCTCCTCAGGCTTCCCGCTGGGCTGGGGACAGCAGAAGCAGGCTGCACCCCAGGGTTCGTCAGGGGTGTCTCCCCAGGGGCTGGGCCGGCCTTCGACTCAGCCTGGGGCTGCTCGGGACAAGAGAGGACCAAATTAGAGGGCCACCTAAGGGGAGGGGCAGAAGGTGGCCACACACCTGCCGTTTGAGGCCTTGGAGGGGAGGAAACCGCCCCGTGCCAGACACTTTGCACACATGTCACTTGTAGTCCACAGAGCAAGCCAATCGCACAGGTCGTATCTTCATCCCTTTCTTTCGGGTGAGGAAACTGCCCACCCCACGGGGTAGCACACGCCCTCCCAGGGCTCCCCCAGCGTGAAGGCTCCCAGTCAGGCGGGGTCTGTAACCACCCGCCCTCCCACTCAGCATTGTCAACAGGGCGTCTGCAAAGCACTGGGCCCGGTGCCAGGGGCCTTAGAGCCCTGGTTCCCTCCGTTTATCTCAGCTCAATCCTGCTGAGGAGTTAAGTCCTGTGTCCAAGGTCACACAGCCCGAACAGGGTGGAGTCGGGGTTGGAGCCACACAAGTTCGATGGTCTTCCCACTGCACAGAAGCAGGGACAGCGGTCCACCTCGCTCCCTAGGCTGGCCTCTGACGACGTGGCCCTGAAGCTCAGAAAGGAAAGCTCTTCCCAGTGGCCCGGGAAGGTGGGGATCACTGTCCCCATGTGACAAATGAGGAGATTGGAGCACGGGAAGAAGACCAGGGGTCCCTGGACTTTGAAATCCCACGTAGACCACAGTGGGTCGTCAACTTTGCCAACGGGCCTTACTTCCCAAACCATCAGCTACTTCCACCACCTCATGAAGAAAAAAGCCTTTTAATACCAAAAAGGTGCTGAAGGACAGACTCGCAGGATAGACCTTCCTTTCCGTTGAACAAGCAGAGCGTTCTGTTGTACTCGTTTCTCTCATTGTAGAAGCCCAGTGAACGGAAACTTTGTGCACCAGCATCAGGAAACTGTGGTCCTGGCTCTCATATCTCTTCTTCACCTGACAGGCAGAAACTGGCCAAGGCCATCCTAACTTCCATGGCTTCTGGAGCCCTCCCAGTGCCCTCCACTCACAGGGCTCTTGGCCTCCTCCAGGCCCCCAGTTCCTTCTGGCCTAGTCCCTGCAGGTGACAAGCTGCTCGGAGCAGGGATAGCCAGGTCTTCTGCCCGCAGAAGGCGGGGAAGGGCCTTGGGGCTTCGCAAGTGCGCATCTTGTCAATAAGGGAACTGAATCCGGGGCCCCAGACCAGAGGCTCTTGCAAAGCGCTGTGGCTGAAAACTGGACCCCAAAACCATGGGCCAGCCTTGCCTCTGTCTCCTTTTCATCTGTGGGAAGAAACTGCTTGGGGAAGGGAAGTTAGGGGCCACCTTTCCCTGCTGATTCTGAGGCTGATAGGGAGGGGACCGGAGGGGGGGACCTGGGAAAGCTGAGGGCAAGGTAGGGAGCGAAACTCCCCGCAGTGCGCAGCCAGAAAGGGACCGAGGGGCTCCACAAATGAACGGTGGTTACAGCTTTTCCTTAAAAGCGGGAGGTCCCCCGGCACCCTGCTCCAACCCTGTGCCCCTTCTTCTCCCAGGAGAAACTGCTCTCAGGAACTGCTGGTATCTCCGGTCGCTCTTTGGAACTTCTAGAGCAAATAGCTGTACTCAAAACAATACGGTGTTGGTTTTGTGTGTGTGGTTTTCAGAATTTGTGTAAGTGGTGGCCAACTATACACACTATTCTGTCACTCGCCTCTTCCACCGTGTGCTCGCTGGCTTTCGGGGTGCAGCCACGTGAGGATGAAGATGAATTAACGGCATGAATATGTCATAGTTTCTCAATTTTAAAAAACTGAAGGTGGTGTGGTGAGTGGTAAAAGGAGTCAGATAGTCCTGGGTCCAGTCTTAGCACCCACCCTGACTTGCTGTGTTGGCTGAAGACTTTTCTCCTTTCTGGGTTAGTCACAGGATAACCCCAGCTGCTGAGGGAGCTGTGCGGTTGGAGCGAGGAGGCGACAGAGAAAGCACCTACAGCAGCATCTGCCACATGGCAACTTCATTACTAGTGATTCCCTTTCCTGGCCTCAGTAAGGACTAGGTTTGGTGGAATCGATTTCTTTGAAACCTTTAGATTTTTAAAGAGGGTTCATCTCCTTTTACAGATTGAGCACATTTAGCGATGCAGTCCGCAACCGGTCTACAACCCACAGTCTACAATCGGGCAGACACTGACTGCAGCCAGGACAGAGCACGAGTTGTTCATTTGAGCCTTGGCTACACCAGCGCAAGAGAAGCAGTTCTTGCCCCTGCCTGCCGCCACTTGCCGGCTGCCCTGCTTCTCCTGCACACCTCTCCCGTCGGGGGGCCTGCCCTTGCCCTTCCCTAGGCTTCGGCCTTTCCGGCCCCAGGCTGGTGGTCAGCCCCCCACCGAAGCTCCCAGGCCAGGGGAATGGCGCTGGCTCCAGGGAGGTCGGGTGGAGATAACCCCATGGAAGAGGCGGCCGTCAAGAACCGCATGAAACCCTCACTTCCTCTGTGTAGTTCAGGCTCCCAACCACAAGCACCAAGGCAGCCAGGCAGGCAGCACGCGCCAGGCAGCCTGAGCACCAACCCAGCCATGCTCCAGGAGGTGAGTGCTGCTGCCCAGCCAGGCCAGACTGCTCTCCACGTGAAGAGCCCAGGACCCTAGGGGACCAGGGCTGGCCCCCGAGCCAGCACCTCCAGAGGGGTGGGTGAGTAGGTAGAAAATGCAGGGGTTGTGGAGAAGGGACACTGGACGGGGGATTGAGAACCCACCTTGGCCACTGACTTGTGCCAATGACCAGTGGTGACTCTCTTCCCCTCTCTGGCTGGTACCTCATCTGCAAAACGCAGGAGGTAGAGGCTCAGCCCTGACAGCCTGCAAGCCCCCTTCAGCTCTGACTTGGAACTCTGACTGGTCTATGCTGGGCTGAACTGGCCCTGGGGATGCCTGCAGCTCCGTGTGGTTTGTGTGAGAAGCGGGGAAGGACTATTTCTGCTACAGCTCAGTGGAGGAGCCCTCAGTGGGTGGCAGTCCTTGGTGTAAGGGAGGGAAAGAATGGCAAAAAAACATGCCTAGGGGGCACAGTGATTTGTAGAGGGGCGCTGTGGGGAGCAGGAAGTTTGGGGTTCCCAGACAAGGGCTGAGGAGTGAAAAGGCGAGCCGGGGACTGGGAGAGGGGACGGTAGGGTGGTGTGTGGGGAGGAAGGTGGTAGAATTAGGTGTGGCCGGGACACAGAACCTCAAGCCTTGGAGGGAGGGAGAGGAGAGAGAGGAGAGGGGCGCGGGGTGGGGGGGGCTCTTGGCACAGAGGCCAGCTTCCCCCAGCCCACAGTCCTGGGCTAAAGGGATGGCCCCAAAAGGTGGGTAAGAACTGACCTTTGAGAAGGAAAGTTACATCCCAGCCCAAGGCTGCACAGGGGCAGGGCAGGAGGCGTGACCTTGGAAGATAGGTGGGGACGATCGCTGGGTGTGGCCCAGGCCTCAAGGTCTGCCTTACAGTGGAGCTGCTGGGGCTAAATCCCCCAAGGAGTCTGTTCACAGGGTCTGTTCCTGCTTCCTTCCTTCTCTCCCCTCTCCACAGATCCGTGAACCCCTCGAGCTCCTAGGCTCGGAGACTATTTTCCTGGACAACTATAACTCTTCCTTTGACTACGGAGGAGAAAACGGGACTGATTTCTGCTGTGACGCCCCACCCTGCCCACAAGACATCAGCCTGAACTTTGACCGGGCCTTTCTGCCAGCCCTCTACGGCGTCCTCTTTGTGCTGGGGTTGCTGGGCAACGGCGCCGTGGCGGCCGTGCTGCTCAGCCAGCGGGCAGCCCTGAGCAGCACCGACACCTTCCTGCTCCACCTGGCCGTGGCGGACACCCTGCTGGTGCTCACCCTCCCGCTCTGGGCAGTGGATGCTGCAGTCCAGTGGGTTTTCGGCTCCGGGCTCTGCAAAGTGGCAGGTGCCCTCTTCAGCATCAACTTCTACGCAGGGGTCCTCCTGCTGGCCTGCATCAGCTTTGACCGGTACCTGAGCATCGTACATGCCACCCAGCTCTACCGTCGCGGGCCCCCGACCCGCGTGGCCCTCACTTGTGTCGTTGTCTGGGGGCTCTGTCTACTCTTTGCCCTCCCTGACTTCATTTTCCTGTCGGCCCACCGTGACGCACGCCTCAATGCCACTCACTGCCAGCACGACTTCCCACAGGTGGGCCGCACAGCTGTGCGTCTCCTGCAGCTGGTGGCTGGTTTCCTGCTGCCCCTGATGGTCATGGCCTACTGCTATGCCCGCATCCTGGCTGTGCTGCTGGTCTCCAGGGGCCAGCGGCGGCTGCGAGCCATGCGGCTGGTGGTGGTGGTAGTGGTGGCCTTCGCCCTCTGCTGGACCCCATATCACCTGGTGATGATGGTGGACATCCTCATGGACATGGAGGCCTTGGCCCGCAACTGCAGCCGAGAAGGCCATGTGGACGTGGCCAGGTCCGTGACCTCAGGCCTGGGCTATATGCACTGCTGCCTCAACCCGCTGCTCTACGCCTTCGTGGGGGTCAAGTTCCGAGAGCGCATGTGGACCCTGCTCCTGCGCCTGGGCTGCCCTGGCCGGAGTGGGCAGCAGCGGCCGCTGCCGTCGTCCCGCCGGGACTCGTCCTGGTCTGAGACTACAGAGGCCTCCTACTCAGGCTTGTGAGGCTGAGCTGAGGGCCACCCCCACATCCCAGGCTCCTCCCTCCCTCCCTGCCCCCTGGGAGTGGGCCTGGCTCCCCAGACGCACACTCCTGGGATTTCTTGGCGGCCCCAGCACCGCCATGTCTCCCAAGGAGCCACCCTCCTGGCTCTGGGGACTTCGCCATTGCTGCTCCTTAGTTGCCAAGCCCCCTCCTGCCAATTCAGAGTTGGCTGCCCTCAGGCCCTTCTTCTCTTGGCTGCCGGAGCCCTACCACTCTCTTCATTAACTAGACCTTGGCCTTCCCTATACGCAGAGCTGGAGGCAAACAGCACGGTGTAAGCTGCCCCTGTGGGGTCTTAGCCCAGGCCTCCAGCCCGCAGTGACTACCTACGGTCCCCAACACCTCCGTATTTGCTCAAATTTATGTCAAATTCTGCTTCAAACTTTTCAATAAACAAGATAATGAGGACCAAGATGTGGTGGTTGTGCGTACTCGGGGACAAATACGCCGATTCCATCCACAGCCCAGACTGGGAGCAGTCACAAGAGCCAGAGAGAAACCCAGATGGAGAACGCCCTTCCTGGCACATCCAGGAGCTTCGGGTGTCCAGGGGCCTGGACAAAAGACCCAAGGGCTTGCCCTGGCTGGCGTGGGTCAGTTTGCTGGGTGGCATCCTGTGCACCAAAAGGTGGACGGTTGATACCCCGTCAGGGCACATGCAGGAGGCGGCCAATCGATGTTTTGCTCTCACATCGATGTTTTCTCTGTCTCTCTCTCGCTCTCAGAATAATAATTTAAAAGAGACTCGAAGGCTTGTTTTATTCTCGGCACAGGTTGGCAATGAACAGACTTTGCTAACAAGTGAATTGCAAAAAACATTTTATTAACTTTTTTAATGTCATGAACAATTACATTGGTTCAAATGGCAAGAGAAATTAAACTCATAAAACATGTCTTCTATTTCTAGGCAGGTAGAACAGGTTACATCTGCCAGCAGCCATCGTTTGGAAAAGCTGCCTTTAAAACCACCACTCTCGAGAACGTATTTGGCTTTTGCGTTTCATTCTACACGTTACAACTCTGGGGTATAAGACACGAGGTGGGTCCAAAGGGCCTCCGAGTACAGTCAAGGGCACAACATGCTGGGCAACAGAAGCCTTGGTTAAAGAACAGTAACAATATAAAGCTTTATAAAAACGATTTAAAGTCTAACATTTATAACTTCAGAGAAACAAAGGTATTTGTCTGCAATCTTTTTTGCCAGTAGAGGGCTCAGCTCAGTCAGATAGCCTCTCAGTTACCTCCACTATTTTGATTTTGGTCTTGGTTTTGGTTTTGGTTTTGCTTTTGTTTACAGATAAAATAATCCTTGCTGAGGGTTCTCATCACATCCCCATGGTCGATGCCTGCGGTCTGCTGTCTAACCGGTCTGTAATGCTGCTGCACATACTTGGCAAATGGTCTCACATGGGGCTTTATGGGGGTGCCATCTTTCCGAGTTAATGGCAGCACCACCAACCGCCCCTTGCATTCGGCACACACATAGCGCTGGACATCCAAGGATCTGGTGTAGCGCCCAATCCTAAAGAGGAAAGACACCACATAGTACAGGGTTTATCACTGTAACTTGGCCTCTTCTCTGAACTGTGGGCCTTGGGCCTCAAACTAGATTTTCTGGGGGTACCAAGCAGCGCAGTGGGCAGGCTGGCTCAAGGTAGGAGAGATTGGAGAAAAGAGGAAATGGAAAGGAGTCGAAAGGTTTTACTCCTCAAGTTAGATAACCATGAACGTACTAATGTCATCACTAAAGAACCACTTGGAGGCCATAGTAAAAACATAACTGGAGTCTGGCTGGTGTGGCTCAGTGGTTGAGTGCACCAAGAGGTTGCCAGTTCGATTCCCGGTCAGGACACATGCCCAGGTTGTGGGCCCGATCCCCAGTGGGGGGCATGCAGGAGGTGGCCGATCGATGTTCTCTCTCATCGATGTTTCTGTCTCTCTCTCCCTCTCCCTCTCCCTTTTTCTCTCTTTAAAATCAATAAAGGAAAAGATTTTTTTAAAAAAACATAACTGGAGAAAGTCTGAGAAGAAGGGACTTACCTGGTTTTGCACCGAGAACACTCATAATAAATCTTGTAGTTGATCTTGTAGTTATGGCAACGGGTGACCAAGGGCAGCTCAGGGTGCACCATGTTACACAATCTGGCATAGTATTTCCATGCATCGCCATGAGAATCACGAATGCCATCCAGCAGCCAAGAGGCCGCGTGGCATACTTCATGGACCAAAGTATCCCGGATTCGGTCTTGGAAGAAGAATAAAAAGAAAATATGAGCACTTAAACTGACGACCTTCTGGTCACTACCCAACCAGCCCTGGACTCTCCACCCCACCACACAGAAAGCCACCTTACAGTATGAACATATGCCCGCGGGCATGAGTGTTATCCTCCCAGGATTCTGAAAGTGCAATTTCTACCCACTTCAGTCCGACACGGTAAGCGGCAGAGAGCCTTGAGCGCGCGCGTCTTTTCAGAGCAGCTCTGACCTGCTCACCTTTATGTGGGCCACGGCCCGAACTCGAGCAAGCCCAGCCCTGGTTTCCGCCCCCTAGGAGCATGAGTGGACAGGGTAGGGAGCAATCAGCAGGGCCGTGGGATTTGGTCAGGAGAAGCACCATGGAGAAACTGGAATCTGAGCTGGGCCCTTACCAATGGACTGGATTTTCAAAATTAGAAAAAAGTCATTGTAGGTGTGAAAAATGTGAGCAAAGGCCGAGGCCAGGAAAGCACGTGGTCCACTCTGAGCGCCGGTGGGGAGCCAGCCGCACCAGAGCACAGGCTAGTGGTGCAGCAGGGAGCCCAGAGGCCGACAGGCGAGGGGCAGACTATGCGCCTTGAAAGTCGGGCTCCAGGCCGGCAAGCCCCGGGTTTCTTAGCAGGAAAGCAACACCGTGGTGTGCAGGGGACTGAACACAGCAGGGAGAAGAGTGAGGTGGCGAGAGCCCACACCTGGGCAGGGGCAAAGACAGAGAAGGAATGATAGGACAGTCGTGAAGATTTGGTAACCGGCTAGATACAGGGGAGCTTGAGCCTCTGTTCCCAGAAGAATGAGGAGGCTGCAGAGGGAAAGTTAGGCCTACTGGAAAGATAGACAACTGGGACTCTCAGGGACAGGGAGACATCCAATAATAATGTCCTCTAAGCAACACACAGTAGGCCTGTCCCCCAGGAATGACAGGTAGGGCTGTGACACAGGCTGGCAGAGAACACCAGATCCCCGGAGAAACTTAACAGGCGCTGGGGCAGAGAGCCCGGTGGGAGAGTGGCCACGTCCCTGCCGTGCGTCACCTGCAGAGTCGCAGACCTTTATGGAAATCTCAATCCTAGTGTAGCGCTCTTTCGGGTAATGATGTCTGCCGGAGCTGCACAGGCCAGCGGTTCTCAGCATCTTTTTATTCCAGCGGATGTCCAGTCTCTCGGGCAGCTGAGGACAAGCGGACAGTGACTCAGAAGGCAGCTCTAAGCAGACCAGAAGATGTTAGCTCAAGAGTTTTTGCAAATCTCGACACCCTAGGGGGCGTGGAAGGCAAGTGGAAGCTTAGGCAAAGGCAGTGGGCAGGCCACTGGCACTGAGGGAGACCGCTGAGAGCCTGGGGATGCGGACTTTGCGCGGCCTCGCATGGAGACCGGGTCAGGGGCAGCCAGGGTAGGTATGAATTGTGTGTGAGAGGGGCGAGGGGCAACTGAAAATGCAACTCACTTAAGGTTCCACTAATCAGTCATTGGATGTGACATCAGGAAAGGCACCAAAGAATGGGGAACCTTTAGAATGATAGAACTTTCCCTACAGAGACAATCAAGTCTGAAGAACCTAAGGAGCAATGGGTCTGTCTCTCTGCCTCCAGGTTCTCTCCAGTCTTAGTCCACACCCACTCCTGACAGATTCCTTTCTCTCAGCGGCCACTTCATATCACATCCCTACACAGTGCTGCGTACTGATTTCAATTTACTCTCCTCCAATCTGAGTTCCTAGTTCTACGCCATCAAAAAGAAAAAATAGCCCACATGTATTATTGATTATGCCCTAAGTCCTGTTCTAGGCACTTCAGGTATATTAACTTACCTAGGCCAAACAAAATTCCATGAAGTAGGAGGCACAGTCCTACACTGTCCCCATTTTACAGATGAGGAAACTGAGGAGGCAAAGGGGGCTCAAGTAACTTGCCCAAGGTCACATTATTCTTCACCGTGAACCCTCTTTCAGATAGTCAAGCCTCAACACATGCCCTCTCTCCCATCATTGTTTTTTAATCCTCCGCTTATCATCCTTCAAGAACCAGAAAAAGTCTCACTTCCTGCAGGCAATCCTATTTCCTGACTACTCGGGTCTCAATGATCTCCCCCTCTGCTGATCTCCCGTGGTAGTACCGGTTGTACCGTATATTATAATCCACACACATTTTCTACTTCTTTCACATAAGCATGTCTCATCTCCCCATTTAAACTGACACGTCTCAAGGACAGGAAATACACTGCGAGCACATCTTCACACCTCACAACACCCAAGAGTGCTGGGCATATAACAGGTACTCAGTAAGTGCTTCTTCATTGACACTACCTTGTTACCAAAGATAGTTTCATTAATCAGGGTATACAGTCTCTGAACCAGTTCATCCTTGTTTCTTTTGAAGTTCCTTCCAGAATACTGCTTTTGCTTTTCAATGTCACGAAAGAAACATCCAGGTATATTGCAATCAGTGTGTCTGCAAAAGAAAATCAACTGAGTCCTGTATCGCTGAACAAATAAATAGAAGAAATGCATACATACAGGTCAAGAGAGATGTGGAAAACTCGCTGGTCCCTCCAGGCTCTTTTTATTCTAATGTAACTCACAAACATACCTCCAGATTAATTTTCCTAGGCCAAGTTCCAATTATGTCCCACTGACTTCTTGGCCTGGCATTGAAGGCTCAGGTCAAGCTAGTCCTGATTTCTATTTCTTCTTCTTTTTTTTTAAGTGGTTGAGTTGGGAGTCTGGGCTCTCTCTACTACTTCACATTTTTTTAAAAAATTTCCTTTATTGACTTAAGAGAGAGAAGAAGGGAGAGGGAGAGAGAGATAGAAACATCAATGAGAGAGAACATCAACTGACCGCCTCCTGCATGCCTCCCACCTTGGCATGTGCCCTGACTAGGAATCCAACTGGTGACCTCTTGGTGCATGGGTGAGCCACACCAGCCAAGCTCTTTTTTGTTTTTAAGATTTTTAAAACTGATTTGAGAGAGAAGAAAGGAGGAGGAGGAGGAGGAGAAGGAGAAGGAGACAGAGGGAGGGAGGGTAAGATAGAGAGAGAGAATCATCTATAGGCTGCCTCCTGCACCCTCCCCCCCAAGAAGGGATCATACCTGAAACCTGGGCATGTGCCCTGACCAGGAATCAAACAAGCAACCTCTCAGTGCAAAGGACAATGCCCAACCAACTAAGCCACAGCAGCCAGGGCTCCTGACTTCTATTTCTAACTGTCATTTCCTCTCAGGCCAAAGTGGGCAACTTCAACATTCCCTGGATAGGAACTGTGCTTTCCCACAGCCCATGGCCGAGAATGGCCACATTTCCACTGAGAGCAACCTTCTGTGTAGCGCTTCTTAATTGCCAAGAACTTCCTTCTGCGTTATCATAGCCAATCCTCACAACCCGCCTCCACAGAAACTACAATCAGTCTTGTGATCTGCCCTTTGCAGATAAGGAAACTGAAGCTCAAAGGTTGTGACATACCCCAAGTTCACAGACATAGTGAATCTTCTGACTCAAATCTCATGACCACTCTTGTTGCCCCATCTTTCAAGGCCTAATTCAAAGGCACAAAGAATAGTGTTGAACACACAAAGGATTCGCACTTCTCATAACTATTTATTGAAATGAAAGCATTTTTATCTTGGCTAGAACAATCCACAAGTCCAAAGAGATGAGCCCACAAAGCTGGAAAGATAAAACAGGAGCAAACACAAGGAAGCGAGTTTCTGTCTTAACAGGACACTCATTAACCCTGAAGTCACAAAATTAACCCTATGGGAGGTGTCTGGCGTAAGGAGAGGCGGGAGAAGTACCAGACTAGGCAAACGCAGCTAAAGTAAAGTTCTTCATCCCAAAACCTGACATGACTAATATTTCCGCCTTGAATTACTTAGTCCTAAAAGCAAATTTGCATCCGAAAAGGTGGCAGATGAAGACCCAAACCATCTGCAGACCTCAGCAGAGAATGTGGCCCTTGCATGTGTTGGCACTCACGACAAGCAGGCCCCATGGCTGAGCACACCTTCCCCCCAACGCCTGTGCCACTGACTGCAGGAAGAGTCAACGAGACCCCAAATGGGCACATTAGACACCACGACCAGCAAGCAGCCTCCACAGGAACAGTGCTAAGCACAACAGGAAGCCTACAGACTGAAGCAGGAAGTACCAGGCAACAGTGCACAGTCCAAACAGGCTAGCCTCCTTTGCGTGAAGCAGAGGACAATGACAAAGGGGCAGCTTCTTTCTTCTGTCCCACTCCTCAGCCACGCAACCTGAGAGCGACCCAAAACACCCATTCCTATAGCAGAGCAGCTTCAATGTGCATCTAGGAATCCAGAGAAGGAGCTGGGCTGGAAGGGGGGCATCTCATAGAGAACAAGCCGAACGGCATCGGCTGCCTCATCCGCTGAGAAGCGCAGAAACAGCCTCTCTGCTGTGTTGCCCAATGCCTGGCACATCCTTCCCCCTCTCCCCTTAGGATGCACTTATTGGCCCAGAACACATGTTAAAAAATAAGCATACAGCTTTGGCCGGTTTGGCCCAGCAGTTAGAGTGTCGGCCTGCGGTCCAGAGAGACCCGGGTTTGGTTCCCACTAAGGGCATGTACCTCGGTTGCAGTTTGTCCCCGGCCCTGGTTGGGTTGTGCGGGTGGCAGTCACTCGATGTGTCCCTTTCACATCAATGTTTCTCTCTCTCTCTCTCTCTTCCTCTCTCTCCCTCCTACTCTGAACAAAAAATGGAAAAATGTCCTCGGGTGAGGATAAAAACAAACAAACAAACAAAATAAGCATACAGTCCTTCAAATGTATGCCTTCTCTTGTGAGATCATTCAGAGGCAGGTAGAAACAAGAAAAGAAAATTATACTTATTGCATCAGATTATTAAGGTAAAAAGTGAGAAGTTCCCGGAATCTAAATGAGCAACTGTATTCATTCTTTGCTTCCTCTAAGTATTAGCATGCCTTTGGTCTAAATGGCCTGTTGTTTTCAGTATCAATTATACATAGCACAATAAAAAACAGGAACTATAAGTAATCTATTTTACCCGAATGTTTAATAAAGCCTGAAAATTTTGCAAGAATATGTATATGTATATGTATATGTATATGTATATGTATATGTATATGTAGTGAAAGTAGCCAATTTCATTAAAAACCTGGAACACAGTCCTGACCGTCCCCCCTCCAACCCCAGGGGACTGGAACATCGTGTCAACTCTGCTTTCTCATCACTTCCACCGTGTGTTTTGGTTTAGAGCAAACTGGTGGCCATGAGGCTAGAAAAAGTGTACTGTTTGGTTACACACCATCCTTCTGAGCTAAAGAGCAGAGGAAACCTCAGAGGCCAGAGCTGTTGCAGGGGCAAGAGCTCCAGTTGCCCAGGAAACTGCAGGGGTCTTTGCAGAGCAGGTGCCCAGCTCTGCGGCCACAGCCTCCGCCTCCTGCTATGCCTTCCCAATTCAGGGATGGAAACTTTGTCCCCCTACCCCACCAGACGCCTTCGCCCCCTTGAGTCCCCCCACATGTGCCCAGTGGGCTGCCTAACATCTGACAATCATTCAGTCAACCCCTGGTTGGTTGAACAGGAGCAGTACGTACTTAGTCTCAAGCTTCTTAGCACACACTGCTCTGGGCTTCTTCTTTGAAGACTGAAGCTGCTTTCGTCCTTTAACAGCTGAAAAGATAACAGTACGTTTGTGCCTTGAAAATTGGTACCATCAAGCAACTGACAGAAGCCCAGGAGGAGCCCCCACAGCCAAGCCCAGAGCAACATCTCCAAGTGACAACTGTCTGTCTGAAGCCTGCATACTGCTCCGTCAGTCAGCATGAAATATTCTACAGATGTGACTTGGAGCTGCCCGCAGAGGAAGCTGGTAGGACTGTCACAGGCACTGAGACTTGTAACAAGGTCACAGGAGCATGTGCCCATGTTGGGCTGTGAGGGCACCTGAGGTGCGAGCAGTACAAGCAGCGGCAGCACCTCTGACTTGCTGAGGACGGTGACTGTCCTAGGAAGCACCGCCACTGTGTATGAAAGCTGAATCTCCCCACCATGGTCCAGCACCCATGCTGCCCGTGGCTGTAGCCGGAGACTTATGTATCAGGAGTGTCATCCACTCGTTTAAGGTCTTTATGAGGCATCTGTTACGTGCCAACTACCAGGCTAGACCCTGGGAGAGACCGGAAGATGAGGACGGTCCTCCAGTCAGCAGGCTCACCATCTACTGGGGGGGTGGGTTCAGATGTGAGTGCTTTGGGAGAGGCAGGGTCTAATAACCATGGGAACCCAGGAGGGAGGAGCCACTCTGACTGAGAGCTTCCCATGGGAAGTGACAACTGGACTGCGTCCTAAGAAAAATGAGACGCCTCAGGACAACAAGCTCAGGGAGAAAGCACTCCAGGCAGATAGAATGGTGAATACTAAGACTCCCCATTCCTTGAAATATGCTGTTCATTGGCCACTAGGCAGCCGCTGAAATGGCACAGGGTTGCCAGGCAGGAAAGGCCAACCTGACAAGACACATATCCAGGGGAAAGGGCAAGGAACACTGGGCAGGCTACGCACATTCAGGGGACCAGGGATACTTGGCTTGACAAACTTACCAGGTGTTGTACATATATTTTTGGTTTTACATTTTCTTTTCCTTGGTTGTTCCTCCACAGGTTCAAGCTCTGCATCCGATATATTTATATCTGAAAGCTCTACTTCAATCTCAGCCACATCTGGTGGTTGGGAGAGATTTTCACCAGTAACATCAGATGAATTATACTCGGAGAGAGCAAACTGCTCCATCTCCTTTTCGACTGAGAAAATGTGGCCCTCATCAGCTGTATCGTCTTCTATGATCACATCCATCTCCTTTTCGACTGAGAAAATGTGGCCCTCATCAGCTGTATCGTCTTCTATGATCACAGGGACCACCACATCACTACTATCATCATCATCATCATCATCATCATCATCACTGATGATTATTGGGAGCTCCTGGCCCGTAAACTTGTCAGTATCACATAACACTTCCAGAATCTCATCTGAAATTCAAGAGGCACATTCACAATATAAGCAGACTTTCTCCACCCCACCCCCGCCCCCGCCCCCGCCCCTCAACCTTAGATTACCGAGCAGAAATTAAACAAGCAGAAAACTGTGACATTATGAATCAGTTAAGAATCAGTTATTCCAGATTATTTTCCCTCTATTACTTTTTTCTTTACAGAAAGCCGTGACAGATAAAACAGCAGTCCAAGTCCAGAGGCAACTTTCAAATCACAATCTCTAAATAGCACGATGTAGGTGATCAGAGGTTCCCAAACACAGGTCTGCAGACGTATATTTTCACTGGTCCACAGAAAACTAAGAGACAGTAGAACAATACAGTGCATTTTTCCCCCATCAAGTTCAATTTCTATCATTTAAAGGACTGTCCTTTGAGATGATGTCCTCACTAAGCTTTCGGCACTTTACTTCATGAAATCATGGCAATAGTAGATAGCAGTTGGAGTGTATTTCTGTATTCCCATCATCAGGCAAATTAAAAACGGGCAATTCTACGCCAAAATTTAATTTTCTAACTAGTCCGTAAGTACGAAGCTTTCAGAACCACTGATGGGAGAGTGAGGAGTTAAGTTCTGATGTCAGCACTGAGAGGCCTTGGGGACATTCGGAACGTCACCGCCATCAGTTGAAGGTCCCTTTCACCTGAAAATGAGGGGTGGCATGTCTAATACCATCCGCTCTCTGGAGTCTGTTCAGAGCTCAGCTTCTAGATTTCTATGATTCTGGATGTAAACCAGAGCAGAGACAAGATGTGAGAACATATTCATGGCACCAAAACTCTTTATGGGAAAACTGCGGATTTGGGAGAACATATATTGAGACTCTCATCTACCATTTGAATTAATTATCAAAGAACTTCAGATACGCAGTAAGGAAAGAGAAAGGAGTGGGTGTTCGTATGGTAAGAAGTCATGCTTCCCAGAAAACTCAAAGGTTTCCCACCTGCAGTTGAAATTTTAAAAAACGAACAGTGGAGGTGCTCTGCTCACAATCCATAAAACATGACCCCGCCCACTGACAGAGGTTAGAAGTGAGGCTGGAAGTATGTGTTAAAGCTCCTCCCGCCTTTTCTTCTGTAAAATTACCAAAATTCGTGATAGTAGCAAAGGAAACGGCTTGTGGAGAACAGGGAAGAGACAGGCAAAGACAGTCCTTTGGAAACCTCTTCATCCCTCTGTGACGGAAAGGGGTGCCCACAGTGCCAGTCTACCGGTCAGAGAGGTAAGAGCAGCCTGAGTTGGAAGTTCACCCTCAAAAACTATGGGTCTTCTAATTCAAGGAGTCAGCAGCTGGTAGTCTATGGTGATGGACTGGTTTCTGGCTCTGTCATGCTCTACTCTACAGCTAGCTTCTGGGGATCCCTTTGCTTGACAGCGCCTGGACCCCTGTCCTGCTCAGGCAGATGTACTCACAGCTGGAGAAGAGGAAGGAGAAAAGAAAGTCAAGTGGACAGGTGGTGAAACAGGAGACTCGGGTTCTCGGCCACCTCTCCTTTCCCTGTGTCGTATCCCAGGTTAGCTAGGAAGTGCTAACCAACAGTAGCTCTGGGGTAGTTACCGAAGTAGTAACCAGTGCTTTAACTGGGCGCCTATGTATATGCCCTACACCTTGTACTGAGCAAACAAAGAGGAATAAAATACTACCCCAGATGCTTCAGGAGCTCCTAGTCTTCCTACGTTTCAACCCTCTGAGCTGGGAGTAAAGCTCCATGCCTCCCACAAGGTTCAAAGGACCTCTGAATCCAAAGACACAAGGGTCTGCTGTGGGAAACAGGCGGTGAGAAAAACAGGAATCTCTAGAAAATGTAAAGGGAGTAGCGACAGGCAAAGACAAACAGCCAGGTGGAGGAAGCACGGATTCCCCAGGAAGTCCCTGCCTGCTGGCCCACGATCATCGCCCACCCAGGTCTCCATCGGGCAGAGAGCAGCCCAGCCTCTCTCTCACGCCTCTTTCCTCCGCTCTGTCACTCCCCCAGGGAGAAAAAAGAAGGGCCACGGGGAGGAGCAGAGCAACCTTCATTCTTCTCAGTCCCTGTTCTTGACTGGCTTCCCTCTGCGCCCTCGACGCAGGTGAGAAGTCTACTGAGAGCAATGCCCAGGGTCGAAGGCAGCGGCAGGAAGTCTCCCGAGGGGCGCAGGGAATCCGGCCTCAGCCACACCCCGCACAGGAGGGAAGAAGTGGTGGCGCTCGTGCTGAGATGCAGAATAGAACTTGGCTGCCTTTTCCCGACAGGCCTGTGGATGAGCTGCAGAGCTCTGCTGCTTCTCTAGTCGGCGGGGTACTTGCCTTCGCTGCTGGTTTTGGAGATCTCACTTCCATCTTCCTCGGGGAAGTGTTCCTCATCGTCATCGGACACCAAGTCAATCACCACACAGCTGAGTGACGAGACAAGGGAACACCAAAGAGAACTGTGAGTGCCACCTTCTTTCCATGCGCTGTCTACCTCTCCTGCAATGGACAGGGACCTCTGACATGTCGTGGTGATGTGTTTCCTGCAGACACCGTACCCCTTCTTTGGAACTACTCAGTCATTATTCCTAACTTTCCATCTTTCTACTCAACCTTTCCATCTGTCTCAACCCTTTCCAAGGAGCTACCTGTCAAGGGTGAGAGTGAAATGAGCTGTCAGAGGGTAAGTGCTCAAACGGCTTGGGCAAGGGGTGGGGCAACTGTTTGGGAAGATGCCTAGGTAACTGCCAGGTGCCTAAGAAACCTCCTGCAGCCTTGGAGAGGGCGGCTCCCCGCCAGTGCCCTGAGCCAGCACCACTCCCTGACTGACAGGCTGCCATGGCAGGAGTCAACCTGCTGATGCTGAGCACCCCTCTGGGGCCCTCATTCTCCACTGGCCCTGGTCTTTGGGTCAGAGTTTCCAGGAGGTCGAAATTCACCATCTTTCTGTGTTTCCCAAGTAGTGTACGATAAGCCTGATATACCTGTAGGACAAGAACAGTTAGAGGATTTGAGTGCACCTGTTACAGATACAAACCCATTAACCCATTCCCACCGTATTCACCACGGGCTGCCGAGTTGCTGGGCCTTTGCTATCCCGTTGACCATTCCATCCTTAAACTTGTCTCTTTTCTTCATCTCCAGAATGTTCTGTTTCGGTCCTCTTCTCACCTTTCCATCCACTCCTTCTCACTCACTCCTCTCCCTCATCTCACTCCCGGAGGTGAGCCACAGTCCTTTTCTACGAATCCAATCAATTCCCTGGCACTGGGTAAGCATGACCTATCTGTCCGCCCAATCCTTTCTGTCCAGTCCAACTTTGCTTCTGACTTCCAGCTCCTCAATTCCAACTTCGTCCCTGAAGGTCCTGCACGTAGGGGCGATTTGTAGTTGGCATGCATAGGGTCAGCCCTCCCAGCTGCCGACTGACAGTGTCTGTTCCCAACACTCCGGCAACCATCTGGACTAATCCCTGTCTGTATTCTACTGAGCCTTAAATGTTTTGGATCTCAGCCCTGCCTACTGGCCCCTTAATTTCAACATGCCCCAAAATGAACTCCTCACTTTCCTCCCCCAAATCCACCCTTCCTACGGTATCCCACAGAGAGAAGCCACCTGAACCAAGATCCGGGGTCTCTCCTGGGAGGGCTCTTAAAACAGATTTTCTTTCCATATTTAGTCTAGGAGAGGCAGGAAAAAACCAATTTTTCTATTTAAAAATTGGATACTTTGAAACTTATTGAATAAGGACTTTATTATGTATAATATTGCAAAGCAGACGACATCTAAGGATCCATTATAAACCACTTAAAATGTCAATGGCAGTGATGGAAATATTCTGCATCTTTGACCATGGTGATGGTTATGCTACAGTATTTGAGTTTTGTCAAAATTCATCGAACTGCACATCTAAAAAGTGTGCATTCTGCTATATGTAAATCAACCCTCAAAAAACCTGACTTAAGTATAAATAATGAAACCAATCACTTCCAATAAATAGCTTTATACAATGCATTATTTACTTCCAGAATTTCAACTAACTGCAACTGCTGACTTTATATACTTGTCACACACTGGTGCAGGCTTGACGGCTCACATGTTTCACAATAATCAACAGAGAGAAAGCAGAGCTGGCCAGAGAAATTTTCCCCTTTAACAGCGCTACCTGGCTCCATGGTCGGGGAGGGGAGGCAGGGATGACCAATTCACATTTCTACAAAAATTCAAGGCGTCAATGTGGAAACCACAGTCATCTAGCACCGTATTTAGGATTTATTCCAGTAATTTTTTTTTTTTTATCCTCACCCGAGGACATTTTTTGCATTTACCTTCAGATAGAGTGGGAGGGAGGGAGGAAGGGAGGGAGAGAGAAAGAAACATCGATGTGAGAGAGACACATCGAGTGGTTGCCACCCACGACCCCAACGGGGGCCAGGGACAAACTGCAACCAAGATACGAGCCCATAGCGGGAACCGATCCCGGGACTCTCTGGTCCACGGGCCGATGCTCTAACTGTTGAGCCAAACAGGCCAGGGCTGTTCCAGTAATTATTTTAGCATCTCCTCTACTTTGGCACCTGCAGAGAGCTCATTAATGGGAATAGTAGAAGATGATGCTGAGAGATAGGAGGGGATCCGACCACAGAGGGCTTGAACAACCGGGCTGGACAGCTTGATTCTCCTATGACGAGTAATTGAAATAGGGGATCACTATGGCCAAAGCCAAGCCTCTGGAGATGAATCTGGAAGTGAGATGCAGACTGGATCAGAGGAAGAAGAGATCAAGGGGAGGAACCACTGAAAAAACACTCTTGCATTAACACAAGAGTGACTGAGCAGGGCCTGTGCAGTGGAGGGTGAAAGTTAGGAGATGGTTCATGGAGACGTTATGAAGAAGAATCTGATTACTTAGAAAATGGGCCAGAATTAAGGAACCTAGTATTTTGAACCTGGTTGTGAGATCAAGCACTCATTAAGATCATGAACATGGTGTTCACAGAGGAAAAGTGATGTCCATTCTCAAATCTTTTGACCCAAAACACTGTTCTTTAAAAAATGTTAAATTTGCCCTGGCCAGTGTGGCTCAGTTGTTGGAGCATTGTCCTGTACACCGGAAGGTTTCAGGGGTTCCATGCCCCGTCAGGGCACATACAGAGGCAACTAACTGACGTTCTCTTTCACATCAATGTTTCTCTCTTTCTTCCTCTCTCTCTCACCCCTCCCCTTCTCTCTAAAATCAATAATCATATCTTTAGGTGAAGATTTTTTAAAAAGTCAAATTTCACTAATTCTCCTACTTACTCCGAGTTCCCATTCTGAGTGTTCATTCTGGTCACACCTAAATCAGAGAGAGAAAGAGGCCATCAGAAAGCATCCGAATCGTGATGAAATCTGGCGACCCATGTTTTTAACCCCCTAAAACCAAAGTCCACAAATTGGAACTGGCTAAAATCGATGGTGGACTTTTAGATTTCCTGTGAGGGGCAGAGAGGAAATAAGAGTAAGGAGATCTAGAATGAACAAGGTAAAGGAAGCAAATGAGAAAAAGAGCTCCCTCTGCTCTTAACAGCAAGGACCTTCACTTTGTGTCCCCAATCTAGAGAGAGCCCTAAAAGAGACAAACCCGGGACCAGCTCACATCCAATGTCCCAAATCACATTTCAGTCTTTCAGTCATCTCTACAAAGACATGGTCAAAAACACTTTAAAGTGTAAATTACTGCTTTGAATAAACTGTACTTACAGGGCTCAAATTCTTCATCGCTGCTGGAGTCCACAGTAAGAATGCTACTACAAAAATAAAATACACACTAATTTAGATAAAAGAAGGCATAAGAAACCAAATATCAAAAATCTCAAATGAAGAGAACTCCCCCGCCCCATCAGAGTTTCTGAAATGCAAACGGTTTTAAAGGCTTATGACATTAGGATCACAACAGAAGAGAGTAGAAAAATTCGAAGCAACTCAGTCTGGACTGCAGAATCAAAGACAGGGGAAGAATGGTAGTGGAGTATCATTAGCTATCAGTGAGAAGCCTGTCTTCTGCCAAATGATTTCTTTCTATTTAAAGATATTAAAGTGAATTCTGAGAAAGGAGCCACAGGGGAAAGAACTTAAAGATGAAGAGAATACAGTTAAAAATGAAAAGGGGGGGGGACCAGCAAGGAGGACATCTCTTGAGCCTTGACTGCTTGAACAGAGCTGCTTATTGCGACCGCTGTCTAGGTAACAGACAAGTGCTGGAGTCTGTTTCCTGGGGAGCAAACGATGGGTGATTTCAAAGCTGCAGCTGAGCCATGATGTTAGTTAGGGCCTCTTGTTCTCCGCCTCACAATTTGCGGGGCCCTTGTGCTCATCTGCCCTGCCCTGTGGTGGCCTGAGGTGAGCACGTCCTGCCTTGATGAGCTATCGCATCCATTGTCAGCCACGCCCGGTACAGATCCACAATCCAGCATGGACAGGTCATGCTGCAATAGGCATCACTTCGGTGCTGAAACTGGCTACATCCCAGGATCTAACCACAGGTCATCTTACCATTAGTTATTGTGACAGGGCTCACAGAGGGGACCAAACGTGTGAAAGAAAGTGAACATAAAAGCAGATATTTATATGGTTTTACATAATAGTTACAAGGTTTTACATATAAAGATGTAGCCGTAACCACTTTTTTTTTTTTTTTTGGTACATGCCCCTAGTGGGAACCAAACCCGGGACTCTCTGGTCCACAGGCCAATGCTCTGACTGCTGAGCCAAACTGGCCAGGGTTTAACCACTTCTTGATGACTTTTATTTTAGCCTTGAGGTTGATCACCAGACTGACTGTATACTATTTCAGTCTTTCAAGATACATGCTGGCTAAAGAAGAAAGTACTGTCTGGCTGGTGTGGCTCAGTAGTTGAGCATCGACCCATGCGCCAAGAGGTCACCAGTTCAATTCCCAGTCAGGACACATGCCCAGGATGTGGGCCCAATCCCCAGTGGGGGGCACGCAGGAGGTGACCAATCGATGTTCTCTCTCATCAATGTTTCTATCTCTCTCTCCCTCCCTCTCTCTAAAAATCAATAAAAAAAGAAAAAAAAATTTAAAAAAGAGGGAAGTACTAATTAGGCTTTGACCAATTAAAACCAGTCCCCCAGCCTTTGCATTATGTACTTCATTAGTACTTCTGCTTTCAAACTGCCAGAACCCCTTCACTCCGTTAACAACCTTGTCTCACGAGTCACTGGGAAAATAGAAGCAGACAGGAATGCCCTCATCCTCCCACCAACAAATCTACCGTCCTCGCCTTAACTACACCCGACTCTGCCTTCTCTATCCTCCGCAAGAGAGTAGTGTCCCTACCAATATCTAAGGCCAGGTCCTCCCTTGTACTTTCAATCTCCTCCACCCTGGCCTTCTCAAGAAGTTTATTCCTGCAATTTTCTGTACTGCATTACTGTCTCTCTCTCTGGATCATTGGTACTACTATCCCTAGACCCCATGTCCCCCCAGTTTTATATTTCTAGTCTTGAACTCTGCACTGAACCCCAGCTATACGTGTACCATCTTGGGCATTACTAGGTATTTAGAACATAACATGGCCAAGACAGAACTCTTGATTTCCTCCCTCAGTCCTGTTCCTATACCAGTCTTACCCATCTCAGTCAATGGCACCACCATCCGTCCACCCAGTAACAGAGACCAAACACTTAGGAGTCATCTCCTTCTCTCACTTCCCACATCCAATCCATCAGCAAGACCTGCTGTCTCTACCTCCAGAGTCAACTGCATCTAATCTCAAACATCACTATATGTACCTCTAAGAAAGAAAAAAACACTACCAACTGATGACATGCTATCAACTATATAATGTATTCCAATTTCAGAAATGTTGAAATGTGAAAAAAATGTCTCAGAATGGATGTACTACAATATATCCGACATTCATCCAAATCTCTCCAGCTCCACTATTACCACCCTACTCTAAGCTACCGTCACTTCTCACCCAACTTCCGCGAATCCAGTTCTTGGGCCTCGGTTGTAAAAGAACTGTTTCTCTCATAGGGCTACTGTGCAAATGAAATAAGATAATGTCTGCCCTCCTATAGGACAGTGTATTTCTCCCCCATCACAGCACTGAATCACACTGTGATCGCCTGTTTCTATGTCTCTATCTTACATCGCAGAGGCTCAGCTGTTCCACTGTGTTACTGAATGAAGCTGTACATTCCTGGCCGCTAACAGAGATGTCAAACAGAGGAGTAACACACTGGGTAGGAGGCTGGGCTCCTACGATTCTAAGATCCTTTTTCATACTTCTCATTTTATAATGAAGTTATACACTCTACAGACTCTAAATAAAACAAATATGTCCTTTTTAAGAAAGTCGTTTTGCCAACAAACTAGGACTAAACTAAAAGAAAACAGCATTTTTCAAACCTCACCAATCATCATCATGAATGTTCAGCTGGCCGGCCTCTCCTTTGGACACGTCCTCACCTGTGGTCAAGACAAAGATATACTTTTTTAAGAAAACCAGAAACAAGAACACGTTTCTACATTGTGCAATCATCTCTCAGCAGTTTCTTCACCCTAATTTAAAAGCAAAACTTTGGCCCTGGTCGATTTGGCTCAGCAGTTGGAGCATTGGCCCGTGGACCAGAGAGACCCGGGTTCAGTTCCCACTAAGGGCACGTACCTTGGTTGTAGTTTGTCCCCAGCCCCGGGTGGGGCTGTGTGGGTGACAGCCAGTCCATGTGTCTATCACGTCAATGTTTCTCTCTTTCTCTTCCTCCTTCTCTCCCTTCTGCTCTACCTGAAGATAAATGCAAAAATGTCTTCGCATGAGGATAAAAAAAAAATTAAATAAATAAAAGCAAAACTTAGCTCTGTGAAATGAGAAGTATTTAAATGTCCTTGCTGCAGACTGCCTGGATGTAGAAAACTATAGACGAGGAGTAGGTACACACCCTTCTCCCACTTTGCCCCCATCAATCAGAAAGTCCAAGGCACCTCCTGTGAAATCACAACACCCATGTGCTATGGGGATGTGCAAGGACAAGCATTTGTTCATGAGCAACCAGAAAACTTTTCTCCATGTTGTAAGGTTTTAGCATGCATTACTCCTACTCAGTCTCCTGCCCAGTGCTCTCTTTCCCCGAATTTCCTACCCTCCAAACCTGCCCCTCCACTCCCCCACTGCCTTCACTCCCCTTACTCCCACCTCACACCTCAAGGAAGTCTACCTATCCAGCTTCAAACCCTCTATCCTCACCCATCTCTCCACCTCCCTACTCCTGCTCCCAGCTAGTCTTACACAGACCAGGCCACCACACACCTCACACATCTCTCTCCAACCACCTCTCTCCCAAGCCCCATCCAACCTCCTGCTGGTTTTATCCCAATCAGGCCACCATCCCTCCACACCTCCATCTTCCTACTCCTGCCATCTGCCCCAACCAGCCTTCACCACTCAGGCCTCAATTCACTGCTCACCTCGCCCATGACCCACACCCCCATGATCCTGGCCTTCTCCTGGCCTCTACTCCTCCACTCACCCACTTCTGTGCCCTCCCCACATTCCCCATCCCACCTCTTTTCCTGAGGATGTCTTACACCAGCAGGTTTATACCACCCTCCAACTCCAGCTTCCCACTGCCAGCCAAACAGGCCTTGACGACTCCTCTCAAACCCCTCCAAGTCCCCTTTCCTGCCTCCTCTCTTCAGGATGTCTTTCACCAATGGGACTTCACCCGTCCCCCACTCCTGCCTTAGGCCTGGACACCTCCTCTCACATCTGCTCCCCCACCATACTCCTGAGTCCCCCATCCACCTCTTCTCCTCAGGAGGACATATACCTGCAGGCCTAAACCCTCCCCCACTCCCACCAAACAGACCTCCACTCCTCCACTTACTATCCCCTGCCCCCCCTCTTCCCTCACTCCTGCTTCCCAGTTCCTGCCAAACTGGCCTCACTCCTCCACTAACCCCACTGTGCCCCCCCAACTCTTCTCCTCTGATGGTCTTATAGCTTCTTCTCAGGTCTTATACCTCCAGACCTAAATCCCTCTCCCACTTCTGCCTGCAGCCAATCAGGCATCAAGTCCTGCCATCAGCCCCTCACTCCGCCCCTCCTGATTCTGCTCTTCAGCTCTTACACTAACAGGCCTTACCCCTTTCCCACTCCCACCAATCAGATCTCCACTCCTTCACTCACCCACCCCTCCCAACTTTTCTCAGTAGTTCTTACATGGGATGACCTACACCGCTCCCACCCCCTTCCACTTCCGGCCTCCAGCCAATAAGGCTTCGACTCCTCCACTCTCCCCGCCCAAAACCCCTCCTAACTCCTCTCAATAGTTCTTACATGGGATGGCCTACACCCCATCCCCCACTTTAGTTCTCACCTCTGCCAATCAGGTCTCCACTCCTCCACTCACCCCGCCCCACACCCCTCCTACTCTTCTTCATAGTTCTTACGTGGGATGGCCTACACCCCATCCCCCACCTCTACTTCCCGCCGCTCGCCAACCAGGTCTCAACTCCTCCACTCTCCCCGCACTGCACCCCTCCTATCTCTTCTCCATAGTTCTTAACGTGGGATGGCCTACACCCCATCGCCCACTTCTACATCCCGCCCCCTCCACACCCCGCCAACCAGGTCTCGACTCCTCCGTTCTCCCTGCCCTGCACCCCTCCTATCTCTTCTCCATAGTTCTTACATGGGATGGCCTACACCCCATCCCCCACCTCTAGTTCCCGCCTCCCACCAACCAGGTCTCCACTCCTCCACTCACCCCACCCCGTACCCCTCCTAACTCTTCTCCGTAGTTCTTACATGGGAGGGCCAACACCCCATACCCCACTTATACTTTCCGCCACTCCCAACCAGGTCTCGACTCCTCCACTCACCTCGCTCTACACCCCTACTAACTCTTCTCCGTAGTTCTTACATGGGATGGCCTACACCCCATCCCACACTTCTACTTCCTGCCCTGCCCCCCCCAACAACCAGGTCTCGACTCCTCCATTCTTCCCGCCCAGCACCCCTCCTATCTCTTCTCCATAGTTCTTACATGAGATGGCCTACACCCCATCCCCCACCTCTAGTTCCCGCCTCCCGCCAACCAGGTCTACACTCACCCGCCCCTCGAAACTCTCCTCAGCTTTTACAGGGACAGGCCTACACCCCTCGCCCTCCTGCCAAACTGGCCTTTACTGCTCCCTTCACCCCGCCCTGCCCACCATGCCACCTTTTCTCCTCAGGTTTTACACCGGCAAGACTTCACCCCTCCCCACACTCCCGTTTCGTGCCCTGCGCCAAACCTGCGTGAACTCCTCCACTCATCCTGCCCAGCCCCCCGCCGCCTCTGCTCCTCAGGAGGTCCTACACTGGCAGGCCCACACTCCTTCCCCCACTCTCACCTCAGGCCTGGACGCCTTCATTCACACCCGCCCCCACACCCCGCCATACCTGTGTGCCCCGTTCCCACCTCTTCTCCTCTGGAGGACTTACCGCTTCTTCTCCTCAGGTCTTATACCTCCAGACCTAAATCCCGCCCACATTTCCACCGGCCCGCAGCCAATCAGGCCTCGAGTCCTCCACTCACCCCCTCCTCCCACTTCTATTTCCTGCCTCCAGCCAATCAGGCCTCGAGTCCTCCACTCACCTCCCCCTCCCACTTCTATTTCCCGCTTCCAGCCAATAAGGCTTCGAGTCCTCCACTCACCCCGCCCCATACCCCTCCCAACCTGTCTCAGCACTTCTTACATGGGCTGGCCTACACCCCATCCCCCACTTTTACTTCCTGCCTCCCACTACCCAGGTCTCCACTCCTCCACTCACGACTCACCCCTCCCAACTCTTCTGCGTAGTTCTTACATTGGCTGGCCTACACCCCATCCCCCACTTCAGTTCCCGCCTCCCGCCAACCACGTCTGGACTTCTCCACTCACCCCTCCCAACTCTTATGCGTAGTTCTTACATGGGAGGGCCTACACCCCATCCCCCACTTCTAGTTCCCGCCCCCGCCAACCAAGTCTCGACTCCTCCATTCTCCCCGCCCTGCACCCCTCCTATCTCTTCTCCATAGTTCTTACAAGGGATGACCTACACCCCATCCCCCACCTCTAGTTCCTGCCTCCCGCCAACCAGGTCTCCACTCACCCCGCCCCTCGAAACTCTCTTCAGGTTTTACAGGGGCAGGCCTACACCCCTCGCCCCAGTCCAGTTGTCCACCACCCGCCAAACTGGTCTCTACTGCTCCCTTCACCCCGCCCTGCCCCCCATGCCACCTCTTCTCCTCAGGTTTTACACCGGCAAGACTTCACCCCTCCCCACACTCCCGTTTCGTGCCCTGCGCCAAACCTGCGTGAACTCCTCCACTCATCCTGCCCAGCCCCCCGCCGCCTCTGCTCCTCAGGAGGTCCTACACTGGCAGGCCCACACTCCTTCCCCCACTCTCACCTCAGGCCTGGACGCCTTCACTCACACCCGCCCCCACACCCCGCCATACCTGTGCGCCCCGTTCCCACCTCTTCTCCTCTGGAGGACTTACCGCTTCTCCTCAGGTCTTATACCTCCAGACCTAAATCCCGCCCACATTTCCACCGGCCCGCAGCCAATCAGGCCTCGAGTCCTCCACTCACCCCTCCTCCCACTTCTATTTCCTGCCTCCAGCCAATCAGGCCTCGAGTCCTCCACTCACCCCGCCCCGCACCCCTCCCAACCCGTCTCAGCAGTTCTTACATGGGCTGGCCTACACCCCATCCCCCACTTCTACTTCCTGCCTCCCACTACCCAGGTCTCGACTCCTCCACTCACCCCTCCCAACTCTTCTGCGTAGTTCTTACATGGGAGGGCCTACACCGCATCCCCCACTTCTAGTTCCCGCCTCCCGCCAACTACATCTCGACTCCTCCACTCACCCCGCCCTGCACCCCTCCTAACTCTTCTCTGTAGTTCTTACATGGGAGGGCCTACACCCCATCCCCCACTTCTAGTTCCCGCCTCCCGCCAACTACATCTCGACTCCTCCACTCACCCCGCCCTGCACCCCTCCTAACTCTTCTCTGTAGTTCTTACATGGGAGGGCCTACACCGCATCCCCCACTTCTAGTTCCCGCCTCCCGCCAACTACATCTCGACTCCTCCACTCACCCCGCCCTGCACCCCTCCTAACTCTTCTCTGTAGTTCTTACATGGGAGGGCCTACACCGCATCCCCCACTTCTAGTTCCCGCCTCCCGCCAACTACATCTCGACTCCTCCACTCACCCCGCCCTGCACCCCTCCTAACTCTTCTCTGTAGTTCTTACATGGGAGGGCCTACACCGCATCCCCCACTTCTAGTTCCCGCCTCCCGCCAACTACATCTCGACTCCTCCACTCACCCCGCCCTGCACCCCTCCTAACTCTTCTCTGTAGTTCTTACATGGGAGGGCCTACACCCCATCCCCCACTTCTAGTTCCCGCCTCCCGCCAACTACATCTCGACTCCTCCACTCACCCCGCCCTGCACCCCTCCTAACTCTTCTCTGTAGTTCTTACATGGGAGGGCCTACACCCCATCCCCCACTTCTAGTTCCCCGCCTCCCGCCAACTACATCTCGACTCCTCCACTCACCCCGCCCTGCACCCCTCCTAACTCTTCTCTGTAGTTCTTACATGGGAGGGCCTACACCGCATCCCCCACTTCTAGTTCCCGCCTCCCGCCAACTACATCTCGACTCCTCCACTCACCCCGCCCTGCACCCCTCCTAACTCTTCTCTGTAGTTCTTACATGGGAGGGCCTACACCGCATCCCCCACTTCTAGTTCCCGCCTCCCGCCAACTACATCTCGACTCCTCCACTCACCCCGCCCTGCACCCCTCCTAACTCTTCTCTGTAGTTCTTACATGGGAGGGCCTACACCCCATCCCCCACTTCTAGTTCCCGCCTCCCGCCAACTACATCTCGACTCCTCCACTCCCCCCGCCCTGCACCCCCTCCTAACTCTTCTCTGTAGTTCTTACATGGGAGGGCCTACACCCCATCCCCCACTTCTAGTTCCCGCCTCCCGCCAACTACATCTCGACTCCTCCACTCACCCCGCCCTGCACCCCTCCTAACTCTTCTCTGTAGTTCTTACATGGGAGGGCCTACACCGCATCCCCCACTTCTAGTTCCCGCCTCCCGCCAACTACATCTCGACTCCTCCACTCACCCCGCCCTGCACCCCTCCTAACTCTTCTCTGTAGTTCTTACATGGGAGGGCCTACACCCCATCCCCCACTTCTAGTTCCCGCCTCCCGCCAACCAAGTCTCGACTCCTCCACTCACTCCACCCTGCACCCCTCCTACCTCTTCTCCATAGTTCTTACATGGGATGGCCTACACCCCATCCCCCACTTCTAATTCCCACCTCCCGCCAACCATGTCTCCACTCCTCCACTCACCCCGCCCCTCGAAATTCTCCTCAGGTTTTACAGGGGCAGGCCTACACCCCTCGCCCCAGTCCAGTTGTCCACCACCCGCCAAACTGGCCTCTACTGCTCCCTTCACCCCGCCCTGCCCCCCATGCCACCTCTTCTCCTCAGGTTTTACACCGGCAAGACTTCACCCCTCCCCACACTCCAGTTTCGTGCCCTGCGCCAAACCTGCGTGAACTCCTCCACTCACCCTGCCCAGCCCCCCGCCGCCTCTGCTCCTCAGGAGGTCCTACACTGGCAGGCCCACACTCCTTCCCCCACTTTCAGCTCAGGCCTGGACGCCTTCATTCACACCCGCCCCCACACCCCGCCAAACCTGTGTGCCCCGTTCCCACCTCTTCTCCTCTAGAGGACTTACCGCTTCTTCTCCTCAGGTCTTATACCTCCAGACCTAAATCCCGCCCACATTTCCACCGGCCCGCAGCCAATCAGGCCTCGAGTCCTCCACTCACCCCTCCTCCCACTTCTATTTCTCGCTTCCAGCCAATCAGGCCTCGAGTCTTCCACTCACCCCGCCCCGCACCCCTCCCAACCTGTCTCAGCAGTTCTTACATGGGCTGCCCTACACCCCATCCCCCACTTCTACTTCCCTGCCAACCAGGTCTCAACTCCTCCACTCACCCTGCCCAGCCCCCCGCCCGCTTCTGCTCCTCAGGAGGTCCTACACTGGCAGGCCCACACTCCTTCCCCCACTCTCACCTCAGGCCTGGACGCCTTCACTCACACCCGCCCCCACACCCCGCCATAACCCTGTGCCCCGTATCCCAACTCTTCTCCTCTGGAGGTCTTATACCTCCAGGCCTAAAACCCTCCCCCATTTTCGCCAAGCCAGCAGCCAATCAGGCCTTGATTCCTCCACTCACCCGCCCTTCCCCTCCTCCCCCTTTCAACTCTTTTCCAGATGTCATACACCAGACAGGTCTTCACCCCTCCCCCCACACCGCCCGCCCACCAAACAGGCCTCCATTTCTCCACTCAATCTGCCCTGCCCCCGCCTGCCCCCTCTGCTCCTTAGGAGGTCTTACACTGACAGGACTTCACCCCTTCCCCCATTCCCAGTTCCTGACACCCACTAAACCGGCCTTGACTCCTCCATTCATCCTGTGCAGCCCCCCTCCTTCCTCTTCTCAGCAGGTCTTACACCTGCAGGACTTCACCCCTTCCCCCACTCCCACCTCAGGCCTGGACGCCTACACTCACACCCAGACCCACACCCAGCCATATCCCTGTTCCCCCTCATCCCACCTCTTGTCCTCAGGAGGTCTTACCACTTCTCTTCAGGCGGTCTTATACCTCCAGGACTAAATCCCTCCCGCACTTCCACTCCCCGCCTACAGCCAATTAGGCCTCGAGTCTTCCACTCACCCTGCCCCTCCCGACTCTTCTCCTGAGGATGGATGTCTTATGCCTGCAGAATTATACTCCTCCTCCCATTCCCGCTTCCCACCTCCAGCCAATCACACCTGGACTCCTCCACTCACCCCGCCCATCCTAGCTCTGCTCCTCAGGCCTTCACCCCTCCCCCACTCTTGCTTCCCACCAATCAGGCCTCGACTCCTTCACTCATGCCCCCCTCACACCCGCCTGTTGCCCTCAACCAAATCTGGCATCAACCTCCACCCACCTGCCCCCACTTCCATTCCCTATTCCCACCTTAACCAGCCAGCCAGCCAGCTGGCCCTCCACAGGCATCCACTACCCCCACGCGCCCTCCACGTCCACCCCCACTCACGTCTCACACCAGCAGTTCTTCCACCATTCAGCCCTAGATGCTCCCACAACCTCACACCACCTCCCAGACCTCTACTCCCTCATGCCTCCAGTGCGACCTCCATGCCCCCCATTCCCCATCTTTGATTTAGCAGAGTTAATAACACTAACAAAAGAAAGAAAAAAAAACATTTCTTCTGAAAGCCCTTTTTTAAAAGTGGAAACAGGCTAAACATTTTAGCAGAATCTCAGTCCCAAGGTTCGTGGACAATCAGTGTCCAAGGCATAGGGCATCCTGAATTAAGTCTGCTCAACTACAATGAGTTATCAAGACTGTGCCTGCTTCAGTCCCCACCTCAACCCCTTGTCATCTACCTGCTTCTGCCACCTCTGGAGTGGCCAATTGCCACTCAGCTCCCACCTCCTCAGAGGGGGAGATCCTGAGAAACCACGGGGTTTGCCAGCAGGCGCCATCATCTTTTACACAGTCCCAGCTCAGTGGAAGGTAGGAGCCGTGTTCCCACCCTCTCAGTGCCCACCTATCACAGCCCTCCCTGTGCCCATCTATCACAGCCTGGTTGTGAGGCAGATTTAAAATTCGCGGCTACAGATATTTGACACCTGGCTGTACAGATTCCCGGATGAAGCCTATCACCTCCAGGGGTATTGTTCATCTGTCCTGAAAGCCCATTTCCTGAGTTTGTAGCTTGGCAATCCCTAAACTAACTTTTTGGGTGACAGAAAACTGACCCGAATCCTCCCAAAGTTCCAGCCTTGTGAGGACTTAGATAAGTGAGCCCTGTTCCGTTTTCCTTGCTCGAACTGCCCAAACCTCAAGGGCTGTTTGCGTGCCCCTCAAAGTCCTCCAAGCTGGCGGGGGGGGGGGCACCTACATCCCTAGATAAGAGCAAAGCAGCAACCCAACAGTGCTTGGCAACACTGATGTTTCCTTCCAAAACCTTTCAACCCAGGAGATAAAGAGAGGTTGGCTACTTGAGGCTTTTTGGCACTCGCTCCAAACACACCGAGAAAAACAAACAGGGAAATGCTTTCTAGACTGTGCTGGATCCTCTGGCAGACACCCATACATTTCAGAATTCAACCGTTTGGCCAACAGAATACAAAGAACACGTCCCTGCATTTAAAGATATTAATAACCGAGTTTATTTCATGCTAGGTACTGTTCCATGTGTTTTGTGTCGATTTAATCCTTACAACCCTTTAAAAGGTAGGAAGTTGTCTGTCCGGTGTGGCCCAGTGGATTCAATGTCTTCGCATGGACTGAGGTCCCGGTTTGATTCCCGGTCAGGGCACATGCCCGGGTTGCAGGCTCGATCCCCAGTAGGGACCTCAGGAGGCAGCCGATCGATGTTTCTCTCTCTCTCTCTCCCTTCCTCTTAAAAAAGTGTCAATTGAAAAAAAAAAAAACAACATTAAAAAGTAGGCCACTGGGCAGGTGTGGCTCAGTGGATTGAGCACTGTCCTATGGACTGAGTGGTCCTGGTTCGATTCCCCATCAGGGTACATGCCGGGGATGTGGGCTCGATCCCCAATAGGGGGTGTGCAGGAGGCAGCAGATGGATGTTTCTCGCTCACTCTATAAAATAAATTTAAATATATTTATAAAAAAAATAAAAGTAGGCAGGGTTTGCACTCACAAGCAATTCCTTTAATAATTGATGCAGACTCCGAACAAACAGAGTAGGGCGGGTAGGGGTAAGAACTTTCCGGAGCAGCCTACCGGACACCTTTCTCTCCCCACTACCTTTTAGGAAACGAAGGAATCTGTGTGAGGAACAAGACCACAGGGTAGTGAGGCCGCAGCAGTCCTGAGCAAACAGGAACACGCGCGATCGGGTGTGCTGGGAGACGCAGGCTTTGTCGTCTTCAAGGGTCATGTGCCAACCCCACCCTCTAGCACACTGGGCTGAGAACAAAATAATCCTTAATCTCATAGCTGCCCCCGAGAAATCTGGTCCTTTGTAGTTAGGAGCTGTTCAGATGCGGGTGTCATCACCGGATGGCCGGATTATTCTGTTTAACACTCAATCTAACAGAACACAAACGACATCAGCCATAGTAAGGGCAAATCATTCGTTTATTATTTAAAGATCACAAGACAACATCTGATTTCCTTAGCACAATTTAAATGTTTTACTTTTTTTGATAAAGCAGAGCATAATAGAAAAAACAATTAGTTTCCAGTAATATCAATATCTCTATTCATAATTAAGTTTTCCATAGACATGTAACCCGGAAACCAAAGCCTGTTACAACGAGCAAAGCTTTAACCAGAGCGGCTACTTTCGTGCCAGGAAAAAGTTCATCCCTATCGGAGGAACGATGTGCTATGTAAAACGGCTGTCAGAGCACAGCCTCGAGGGCACTAGAAGTATATCTTTCTAATCCACATTAAGTAGTTTGGTGAATTCCAGACATCAGTTTAGCTGCAACCATGCCGGCGACCTTTAATATTTCAATCAGGTAAAAAATAAATTAAGAAATCCCTAAACTGATGTTCCTTGATTTACACTGTTAAAAGATACACAGTTCATCGACACATAATTCTGGCTAAAAGTTACATTTGAGACTCCTTGCTCAGATTTTGGTTAACAGTAAGACTTTCAGAAATTCAAGTTCTTATTAATCGAGAATTTGTCAGCTAGGATACATTCAGGCATCAGCTGCGACTACAGAAGGAGCACGCTGCCTTGGTGCTTTGGGAAGACACTCTAATCTAGGACACTACTAGCAGACAAAAATGACCTGTTACTGTCACTGGGTAGCGGGAGTGCAGCACAGCAAGACAAAACATATGTTCATATGTTGGTTTGTTTAAGCCTCAAGTCCTCCATCATGTGTTGAAATGCACTCATTTTATTCCTATGATCTTTAATAGCAAGAACTCAAGCTCCAGATGGCCTGAAGTCTAATTTGTATTCCACATCAACTAGCAGCGCAGCTGGCTACTGCTAAGGCTGAATCCACACACTTCAAGACCAAGTCCAGAAGACAGTTAGTATTTAATACCCTAGAAGGCCTGAAAAAGAATTATTCATAGACACAGCTGGTCCTGGTCCTTCAGAGCTTTTTACCTATAACATGTTTTGGATTAAAGTTATTTAACGTATTCGCAATAACTTTAACTGAGTGAGCAAATATTTGAATACTTATACTTACCTGGGATTTCATTTCTGCTGACAGAAATGGGAAGAACAGGACTCACTTAAAAGAAAACACAAACCTTAGAAAGGAAGGTCAGAACCTTATCGCACACTATCACTCGGGAAGCAGCATAGAGGGGCAGCCGGAGGGAAAACATTGGTGAGATAGATCAAAACTAGGCCCCAAAAATCCGCATTATGGTCAATGACAGTACAACTCTGCCCTTCATGATTAACATTATTCCTAAAATTGTCATTTGGCACTGGATGATGTGTTTTAGAGAAACACTCTGGGATGTTTTGAATCAGACTTGGTTTTGTTAGCTGAGTTACAGGAGAAAGTTTAAAGTAGGGGGAGGGGAAGGAAATGGACCAGAAAAAAAAATTAGAATCATCATCTAAATCAAAAAAGTACTGATAGCTCCAATCATTACGTCGGACACTCAAACGACTGATATAGGCTCAAGTGGTTTATAAAACCTATAAAAAGACTACACCAGTGAAGTTCCCATTAATCTGTAGAGTTCAGAAACTAAAACAAAGAGCAACATTTTAGCTTAAAGCCTTATCTCAAGAGAATCATATACACTTCACATGAATAAAATCACCTGAAACCAAACATTTTTAAAAGCTCCAATACCCAAAATATAAAGAAAAAATTAATCCCGAAGACTCGATCAAGCAATGGAATCAAAACAGCCGGACAATCTGGGTGTCCCCTCCGCACTGACCATCCCATGAAGACCAAGGGAGAGCAGACCTTCCAGATCTATGCACCGTCGGGTTGCTGCCAAATTCGGGGGCGATTCCGTGGAGAACAGCAGTTTCCCATCTCCTGTGTCTCTTCCTATCATGCACGAAGCAACTCTGGCTGTGCTATTCTATTATCACTATTTGTCACCCATCTGCAACATACTATACAGGGAAGTAAGAAGCACATTTTCGAGTTCCCTTTCCTGAAGGTTGAGGCTCAGGTAGAGGGGTCATTCTCCTGCGTGCACCGTCATTAGGCCGACTCAGTGACCTCGACAGGCTTAATCATGTGATCGGGTTTGTTGCCAGCTGCATAATGCTCCCACATCTGTAGATAGAGCCGCTCTAGTTCCATTGTGTACTGTTTGGTGTTGAACAGAGGGCTAGATATTCTCTGCTTCCAGACTTTGCCACGAATTTTCTTCAGGCTAATTTCGAGAGAGAGAGAGAGAGGGAGCCAAGTTTACACACAGAGCAGAAACCCAGAACTAGCTCCCCTGAATACCTAGTCATCTTTGGTAAAAGACAGGACGAAACTTCATCTCACCTCAATGCAGAAAAAGGAGAGGGTCACACCTAGCACAATGCTAACACATAATCAATCGGCGGTCGCATCCTCTGAAAAACTTTGGTTCTTTCTTGAACAAGTATATCCAAGTGGTACCACGCTTTCCCCATTTCATCTCATTTTTCCCTTTAAAATCTGACATGACTACTCCTACATACCACTGGTTAGAATGTGAACTGCTTACTCTTTTGGTAAGCAAGTCAGTGATGTGCGTAATAAGAACCTGCCGTTTGCATAACCCTCTGCCAGTCAGAAACACTTTCAAATCTATTCGAAAGCGATCATCAGGGCTGCGGACACCTGGCCACGCAATGATGCTCACGAAGCACCACCGACAATAGCTAAGGCACACACAATACTGGATGCCAACTACAACTGAGGAACATTCGTAAAAAAAAGAACCAACAAAAACAAAATGAAAAAATAAAGATAAAAAATGGCTTTAGTGTTTGTTGTGATGTAACTAGTGAATGGCTGTGCTTCTCTCTCTCTGCTGGCCTCAACCCAACTATGACCATATTAACGCTACTTTCCAAATAAAAATACGTTTGTGCTCTATTTCTTTTTTAATTTTTTAATCCTCACCTGAGGACATTTTTTTTGCATTTATCTTCAGACACAGCAGGAGGGAGAGGAGGGGAAAGAGAGAGAGAGAAACATAGACGTGAGAGAGACACATGGAGTAGTTGCCACCCACATGACCCTGACCGGGGCCGGGGACAAACTGCAACCGAGGTACATGCCACTAGCGGAAACCCAACCCGGGACTCTCTGGTCCGCTGGCCAACGCTCTAACTGCTGAGCAAAACTGGCCAGGGCTAATCTGTTTTTTAATGATTTTTTTAAGAGAGAGGAAGAGAGCCCTGGCAGGTTTGGCTCAGCGTTCGGAGCATTGGCCTGCAGACCAGAGAGTCCCAGGTTCGGTTCCCACTAAGGGCACGTACCAAAAAAAAAAAAAGAGAGGGGGGGGGGGAGGGAGAAAGAGCCAGAAACATCGACGTGAGAAACATGGATTGGCTGCCTCCTGCACATCCCCTACTGGGAATTGAGCCAGAAACTCAGGCATGTGGCCTGACCGGGAATCGAACTGGCAATCTCCTGGTGCATGAGTTGATGCTCAGCCACTGAGCCACACCAGATGGGCAGTGTGCTCGATTTTTTAAGTTCTGTATGCCAACACGAGAATGGTTAGACTATGGTACGTCCATACAAGAACTACTACTTAGCAATAAAAATGAGTGAACACTGATACAAGCCAACAACATGGATGAATCTCAAAATATTAGGCTGAGTGAAAGAAGTCTTTAGGAGTACATACTGTATGGCTCCATTTGTCTAAGGTAAATTTAATGATGGTGGGGGGAAATTCAGAACAGTGGTTGTCTGAGGGTAGTTGAAGGACTGAATAAGAGGCATGAAGGAACTTTCTGGAGTGATAGTGTTCTGTATCTTGTTAGGGGTTTGGGTTATAAAGGTATTTCGCAAAACTAATGTAAGATTTGCGTATTGTACTGTATTCGTGTATTCTGCCTCAAAAAAAATATTGAACCCTAATTAATGATGCCCATATTCTGAAGTTTTTAGGGAGAAGAGTACTGATATCTATCTGCAATCTACTTCAAAATGTATCAAATAAGATGGATTGCTGGATGGAAAAGAATAGAGAGGTGGACAGACAGCAAGCACAGCAAATGTCAGTGGTGGAATCCAGACGACAGGTATCTAGGGTTTATTATACAATTAATAGTTTTCATTACAAAGTAATGAGAAAAAGTATTGTATGAAATCAACTAAGTTCCAAAAAGTCAAAAAACAAAAAACAAAAGACACTAAATTACTTGCTGTAGTTATCTCTGGGATGACGGACATGAATCTTACTTTTTTTTAACACTAGGGCTCAAAATCTTTGCTCCTTTTCCTTAGATGTAGATGATGTTCAATGGAGAAAATTTGAAAATACTTAACCTCTGCTGAATGCTGACTACGTACCAAGAACTGTTGTTTTACACAGAACACCTTTTTTAATCATCAGAACATCTCTGCAAGGTAGGTACTATCGTTCATCCCTGTTTTGCAGATGGAAAAAGCAAGGCACGCAGAAGCGAATTCGCCCAGCCCTGGCAGGTTGGGCTCAGCAGTCAGAGCGTCGGCCCACGGACTGAAGGGTTCACGGGTTCCATTCATGGTCCAGGGCACGTACCTGGATTGCAGGTTTAATGCCTGGCCCCAGTCAGGGTCATGTGGGAGGCAACCAATCGATGTGTCTCTCTCACATCAGGCAACTTGATTCAAAGAGAGTGCCTCTTTAAACTTCTATACACTATGCTTCTTGGAACACAAAGGAAAAAAGGAGTCATAGGCACAAGGGCAGCCTCAATTACCAGCACGACTTCCCGTCGCCTGGACAGAACAGCGCTCATTTGCGCGTCCTCCCTCCAACCCCTGCCCAGTCAGGGCATTTAAGTTACGCCTTTTTCCCCTCTTGGGCTCTTGTGAAGAGGTGGCATTATTCGGGTCAAAGCTCTGGCTTTTTTTTTTTTAAAGATCTTAAAACTTTGAGGAAGGGGTGTATCAGTCCACTGACCAGTGTGTGGAAAATACTATGCAGCTGTAAGAAAGAAAGATCTCTTATCCTTTGAGATGACATGGAAGGACCTGGAGAGGATTATCTTAAGCGAAACAAGCCAAGCAGAGAAAGACAAGTATCACATGATCTCCCTTATTTGTGGAATATAATGAACATAACAGCCGGAGGAACAGGGTAGACCCAGAGACGTGGAAGTGGGGTACAGACTGACAACCCTCAGAAGAGGGGGTTCGGGGGGAGGAAGAGAAACCACAGAACTTACATGTATGTACGCATAACTGATGGACACAGACAACAAAGCCAGGGACAGGGCGGGGAGGAAGGGGAGGAGGGTGTCAATGGGGTAAAAAAGGAGAAACATCTGTAACAAAAATTTTAAAAATGAAAAAAAAAGGCCAGCACCTCGATGCTCCCTCGTCATAGGCAGCATATCAAAAACCTTTTGTTTTATAGGCATATAACGGGTATGCCTCAATGTTATTTTAACTTCCATTTCTACTTCAGTGAGTTGTATGGTCATTTCCTTGTAAGTTAAAATCCCCATTAAGGGAGTTTAAATGTAAATGTGCTTCAGTCTTTATATAGCCAGGCTATTTATAGTTGACATAAACAAAGATTTTTCTCCTCTCATTTGCCTTTTAATTTTTTTTGAGTTATGTTCATTCAGCCATTTACTCTTTACAGAGTAAAACCTATCTATCACTTCATTTATGGAAGTTTAGAAAGTTCTCCTCCCATCCAGAGATCATACAACTGATTTGCTTCTTTTATATTACCCTTCTTTTATTACTTCATTTCATAGCACCTATGTTCTCCCTACACTTTCCTGCTTCCCCTTACTTTATCATAGGATTTGTTCATGGCCAAGTTACTTACTATTCTAGATCGGTGCCCAGTTTCACAGCTATGTCTTCATATTCTTGTCTATTTTTAGCAATAAGCTCAAGACAACCTAAACAGGTGAGCTGGGAAGCCGCAACTCGAGAAGCAAGAGTCTCTCCTGCAACAGGGAAGATAACAATTACTCACGAGAATGCAAATAGCACGTGATCATCAATGTTATTCATGTTAAGTATCCACACAACCCAGATGAGGAGACTGGAGCCCAGTGCTCAGAACAAGTCTTACTTTTCATCATTCTCCCCCAAATGTGGCTTCTAGGAGACACAAGGGCACCTGGAATTACCTCCCGTAAAGGAGATTCTAGAAAGAACAAGGAAGATTGCCATGATTTATCAGCAGCTCACCTGGCATAGTTACCATGGGTGTCCCAGCCCACAGGACATCCATTCCTGTGGTGTGGCCGTTACAGAGTGGAGTGTCTAGGCAGACATCAGCCAGCTGGCCTCTCCTGACGTGCTCCTCTTTAGGGGCGACAGGTGAGAAAATTATGCGGTTCTGGGGGAGGCCCATGTTCTGTGCGTACTGTTGGATATTAGGTTCGCCCACCGCAGGAAACCGCAATAGCCACAGCACACTGTTGGGAACACGCTTCAGAATCTAAAACAGGGAAGAGAATGATAATTAATAGAAGCCCTGCCCTTCTCAAGAAAGGCTCCTATAGCCCTGGCCGGTTTGGCTCAGTGGTTGGAGCGTTGGCCTGCGGACCAGAGAGGCCCGGGTTCGGTTCTCACTAAGGGCACGTACCTCGGTTGCAGTTTGTCCCCGGCCCTGGTTGGGGTCATGTGGGTGGCAGCCAGTCGATGTGTCTCTCTCACACTGATGTTTCTCTCTCTTCCTCCCTCCCTCTCTCCTTCCTGCTCTACCTCAAGATAAGTGCAAAAAGATAAAAGAAAGGTTCCTATATATCTCTAATAATTCAACCACACTACCCTTTTCACCAGCTAGCAGCCTCCTATGAACTGAAGTCTTTCCTTCACATACATGAATCAGAGCAACAGAATTTTAGGTTCCTGTTCTGCCAAGCTATCCCCAAAGAGAGTTAAAAGAAAGCAGAGACTGATGTAAAAAGATACAAAACAAGATATGAATTGGCACAATCTGAGGCTGGCAGTGATTTTGTCAAAAAGAGAGCGATTTTCCATTTCACGTTTTAAATCTCCCGCCATGCCTTGACAACTAGTTAGCTCACACTTGCCTGACTTTATGTGCTTACTCAGGGGACAGTAGACTTTTTGTAAAAGTCTAGAGAGCAAATTATTTTTCACTTTGTAACCACACAGACTCTGTCCAAACTTCAGGCTCCATTGTCCTGGGTCACTGGACAGCAGCCATAGACAATATGTAAACAAGTAGGTAAGGCTGTGTGTCATCAAAATTTGATTTACAAAAGCGGGAAGTGGACTGAATTTGACTCACTGCCTGTGTTGATGCCAAAGTTTGCCAGCCCTGGATTTAAATCTGCATCTACTCAATGCACCTCACTAGCCCACCACCCCTTCTTTGAAAGCCATAGGAAGAGACAAGTTTCAGAATTCAGAATAGTTCAGATTTTTAAAAAAGTTGTACAGTGCATGTATATTACATTATACCCTCAGCAGCAACTCCCTGTAAAAAACACATTAGTATCTCTGCACCGAGGTGTCGGAACAGTCACACTACATGGAATAAATAAAAGACCATAAATAGAGTAGTTTAGGTAGTTTTGCCGCCAAATAAACGTGTCATTTAGTTATCAGATTTTTTTTTATATTGGGAAGTGAAGATTAAGGAATAATAAGCCTGTGCTCACCTGCTTCCTCTTCTCCCCCACCCCCCCAAAAGGAAAAAAATGAACAAACAAACAGGTATTAATCAGCAAAGAAATCAACCAAGAATCATCTCCATTTCAGCTCTATTGAATAAGAACAAATTGTGGAGGGCCCTGGCCAAGGAGCTCGGTTGGTTAGAGCGTTGCCCAATATGCCAAGGTTGCGGGTTCGATCCCCAGTCAGGACACATATAAGAATGAACCAATGAATGCATAAAAAAATAAGTGGAACATCTCTCTCTCCCTCCCCCTTTCTCTCTAAAAGTTCATTTTTAAAAATGAACAAATTACGGATACCAAAGGGTAGACCCTTCAGCGGTGCTCCTTACGCACACTGGTCCGATGAGCTGACTGACAGCTGATGTCACAAATGGATTCCTTCCTGGTTGTGTCTCCACAATACTGCAAGAATGTTAACCGTGGGTGAATAAGCATGACAACGTTTGCTGTTAGTTTAGACAACGGGCTGGCAAACTGCAGTCTGTGAGCCAAACCTTGCATGTTGCCTGGTTTTTGTCAGTCAGATGTTATTGGAACACACCTACGCTCATCCATGTACACACACCTGTGGCGTTTTCCTGCTACAATGGCAAAGTTGAAGAGATGTGACAGTGAGCACAGACTGCAAAACTGACCCTTTTCACCAGCTGGCCTTTCAGGAAGAAGTTCGCTCATCCCTGTTTTTTTCTGGGGAGAACACAAATGCAGGCCCCACTGCCACAAATGATCAATCGTGCAGTCGGGTTTCCCACACGTGGGGCAACTGCAGGGTCTGCACATCTGGAGTGCAACAGATAAGCCTCGCCCTGGGAAGCCACCTTCGTGAGCATGGTATCTCCCGGGTCCGGAAGTGGCATCATCCTGGGTTTTGAATACATACTTTTAAAAGGATCATAAGATCATCAAACAACAAGTGTTGGCGAGGGTGTGGAGAAAAGGGGACTCTAGTACACTGCTGGTGGGAATGCAGACTGGTGCAGCCACTATGGGAAACACAATGGTGTTACCTCAAAACTTTAAAAATTGGCCCCGGCCAGTTTGGCTCAGCGGTTACAGCGTCGGCCTGCGGTCCAGAGAGACCTGGGTTCAGTTCCCGCTAAGGGCATATACCGGCCCTGGTTGGTCATGCAGGTGGCAACCACTCGATTTGTCACTTTCACATCGACATTTCTCTCTCTCTCCTCTCTTTCCCTCCCACTCTATCTGAACAAAAAAAATGGAAAAATGTCCTTGGGTGAGGATAGAAAAAATAAAAACTTTTAAAAAATTAAAAAATTAAAAATTGAACTTCCATTTGACCCAGTGATCCCACTTCTAGGAATATACCCTAAGAAGCCTGAAACACCAATCAGAAAGAATATATGTACCCCCATGTTCGTAGCAGCACTATTTACAATAGCTAAGATCTGGAAACAGCCCAAGTGTCCATCAGTAGACGAATGGATAAAACAGCAGTGGTACATATACACAATGGAATACTATGCAGCTGAAAGAAAGATCTCTTATCCTTTGAGACGACATGGAGGGATCTGGAAAGTGTCATCCTAAGCGAAACAAACCAAACAGAGAAAGACAAGTATCATATGATCTCACTTATTTGTGGAATATAATGAACATAACAGTCTGAGGAATGGGGTAGTTCCAGAGACATGGAAGTGGGGTACAGACTGACAATCCCCAGAAGAGGGGGTGGTGGGGGAGAGATAAACCACAGAACTTAAATGCATGTGTGCATGAACAATGGACATGGACAACAAAGCTGGGGACAGGGCGGGGAGGGGGGGGAAGGGAGGAAACAGTGGCGGGGGGGAGAAACATCTGTAACAAAAATAAATTAAATAAAAATTTTTAAAAACGCACAAAAATAAAATGTTGAGAAAAAAAAAGAATCATAAGATGTCATTTAGACACTGGAAGGAGAAATCAAAGATGGCTGAAACAGTCACAACTCTTTTGAAGATTCAAATTGAGCACAACAGACTTCCGGTGAAGACAGCAGAGTAGGTAAATTCTGAGATTTCCTCCTCCTATAACCACTGAGAACCACCTGAAGTGCAGCAAACAGAAGTCCTATAAATAAGGATGTCACGAAGCCACATCAACACTGCTAGGAGGGGCAGACACGTAGAGCAGACAGGCCCCACGCCCACGGTGCAGCAACTGAGAAACAGGAAGGCCATCTTGGCTGTGGAGGTCCCCACGAGGTGCTAAGGGTCCCAGGCCCACACTGGGCTCCACAGCCCAGGACAGCAGGGTTGAGAACTCCCCGAACATGTCACTGTGAAAACGGGCTGCGAAGCACCGAGACAGCTGCTCCTGAAGGGCTGGCACAGAAACTCGCTCACTCTAAGCTCCAGTGCCAGGGCAGCAGCTGGAAAAGCGCCAGGGACATCTGGGGAGGAGCTAAATGGACGATCTTCGGGGTGCGGGCTGGAGGGGCAGTGGTCAGGGCCACTCTCTCTGGCCACGGAAGCGGTGGCAGATACCACTGTTCTGTGCAGCTCCTGCCACCCGGCCAGCCCAGTGGAGGCAGATGCCAAATGCTCGCCCTCCTGTCACCCGGCTCGCTCTGTTCCTCCTGCCCGTGATTCCCTGAGAACCTGGCCCCGCTGAGCCTCTGCAGCAGGCCCGAGCTTCCTCCGGTGGCTTCTTCAAGGAGCGGTCTGCCTCCGCTCATGCAGCGGACTCACTCCAAGGACAAGCCCACATGAGCGGTGGCTGACCTAGGCTCGTGCTGCCGACTTTCTCCAAGGCCCACAAGACGCACGGCTGCCCTGGGCTCCTGCAACACTCTCTCCAAGGCCCAGAGCCCGTACGAGCAGCGCTGGCCTCGGCATACACTGTGGCCCGGCACACGGCGGCTGTCCTCGGCCTGAACCACAGTGGCACCCTAGTAACCAGTTGTCCGGTGCCCTGCTTCCGAGTGCATCAGTCCCCCACCCAGCCAGCTCCAGAACCGAAGCAACCAAAGGGCGGACTCCGCTAGAACTGAGTCCTGCGAAAGCAACTCCCGCTCGGAGGGGTCAGCCACACACAACAGCTCGTCGGTGGCAAGCACAGCCAGCCTTCACAGCTGTCAGCCTGAGGGTCAACTGCACCAACGGACATGCCTACATGACTACATGACTACAACAAGAGGGGACAACCCCCACACAGGGGACACCCCAGGAGGACCCAGCTCAGGTGACCAGAGAGACTGTGCAACTGAGCCCCACAAGACACTTGCTATATAAGGCCACTCTGTCAGTATCAGGAGATGGAACAGATCTACCTCATACACAGACACACACAACCCTGGCAAGTGTTGCTCAGCGGTTAGAGCATCAGCCCATGGACTGAAGGGCTGTGGGTTTGATCCCCGGCCCCAGCTGGTGTTGTGCGGCAGGTAACCAACCAATGCGTTGCTCTGACATCAATGTTCCTCTCTCTCCCTCCCTCACTTCCAGCTCATCTAAAAAAATAAATAAAAAAAAAATAAATGGAAAGCCCTGGCCAGTTTGGCTCAGCGGTTAGAGCGTCGGCCTGCGGTCCGGAGAGACCCGGGTTCAGTTCCCGCTAAGGGCATGTACTTCGGTTGCAGTTTGTCCCCGGCCCTGGTTGGTCGTGCGGGTGGCAGCCACTCAATGTGTCCCTTCACGTCGATGTTTCTCTCTCTCTCTCCCTCCCACTCTATCTGTACAAAAAATGGAAAAATATCCTCGGGTGAGGATACAAAAAAAATAATAATAAAATAAAATAAATGGAAAAGCATCCTCAGGTAAGGATTTAAAAAAAAACAAACACACACACACACACACACAGGGAGGCAACCAAAATGAGGAGACAAAAAAATATGTCCCAAGTGGGAAAAAAAAAAGACACCAGAGAAAGAACTAAACCAAATGGAGGCAATCTCACACATACAGAGTTCAAAACACTGGTGATAAGGATGCTCACTGAACTTAGGGGAAGATGGATGAACTCAGTGAGAACTTACATAAGGAAATAAAAACATAACTGCAATGAAGAATACATTAGATGGAATAAATAGCACATTAGATGAAGACGACTGAATGAATCCCGTGATTTAGATGACAAGGTAGTAGAAAACACCTAACCAGGACAGCAAAATAAAAAAATAACTTAAAAAATGAGGACAACCCTGGCCAGTTTGGCTCAGCGATTAGAGTGTCAGCCTGCGGACCAGAGAGACCCGGGTTCGGCTCCCACTAAGGGCATGTGCCTTGGTTGCAGTTCGTCCCCGGCCCTGGTTAGGTCATGAGGGTGGCAGCCACTCGATGTGTCCCTTTCATGTCGATGTATCTCTCTCTCTCTCTCTCTCTTCCTCTCTCTCCCTCCCACTCTATCTGAACAAAAAATGGAAAAATGTTGAGTGAGGATGAAAAAAACAAATGAGGATAGTTTGCCCTGGCCATTGTGGCTCAGTTGATGGAGTATCATTCCATATACCAAAAAGCTGCAGGTTTGATTCTTGGTCAGGGCACATACCTAGGTTGCAAGTTCAATCCCTGGTCATGGCACATACTGGAGGCAACCTATTGATGTTTCTCGTTCTCTCGTTCTCCCTCTCTCCATCGCCCTCAATAAAATCAATAAGGTGAGGATTGAAAAAACATGAGGACAGTTTAAGGAACCTCTAGGAAAACACCAAGCATACCAATATTCACATCATAGGGGTACCAAAAGGAGAAGAGAGAGAGCAAGGGATTCAAAAGCTATTTGAAGGGAAAATAACAAAATTATTCTACCCTAGTGAAGGAAATAGACATACAAGTCTAGGAAGAACAGAGACTCCCAAATAAGACAAACCCAAAGAGGCCCACACCAAAACGCATCATAATTAAAATGCCAAAGGTTAAAGATAAAGAGAATCTTAAAAGTAGCAAGAGAAATATCAGTTAATAACCTACAAGGGAGCTCCTGTAAAAACTGTCAACTGATTTCTCAACAGAAACTTTGCAGCCAGAAGACACTGGCACAAAATATTCAGTGATGAAAAGACAGTGATCCAAGATGTCCGCAGAGTAGGTGGATGTTACACTCACCTCCTCCCAGAACCAAACTGGAATCACAACTAAAATATAGAACAATCAACCTGAATGACCAACTGCAGACTAGCTGAACCAAAGTCTGATAACCAAGGATTTGCAGAAGCCAGTGAGATGGGTAGGAAGCGCAGAGATGTGAAGAGGGCTGGCCCCGCCTCCTCAGGCAGCAGCTGGGATTCAGGATGGATATCTCAGCTGCAAAGGCTCTCTGAGGAGCACGGGGTCACTGGGAACATAGCCAAAGAAACCCCAAACACTAACTCAAAAGGATATATATGCAGCCCTATGCTCACTGCAGTGTTATTTACAACAGCCAAGATCTGGAAGCAGCCCAAGTGCCCATCAGTAGATGAGTGGATAAAAAAGCTGTCAACTACTTGGCCATGGGGGGGGGGGGGGGAGGAAATCTTACCTTTTGCAACAGCGTAGATGGACCTAGAGCTTATGTAAGTGAAATAAGCCAGTCAGAGAAAAGCAAATACCATATGATTTCACTTATATGTGGAATCTAATGAACGAAATAAACTAACAAACAAAACAGAAACAAACTCACAGATACAGAGAATAGACTGATGGCTGTCAGAGGAGAGCAGGATTGGGGTGCTGGGTGAAATAGGTGAAAAGATTAAGAAGAAAAAAAAATTCTCGGCCTGGCCAGTGTGGCTCAGTGGTTGAGCGTTGACCGATGCACCAAGAGGTCGCCAGTTCGATTCCCGGTCAGGGCACATGCTCAGGTTGTGGGCCCGACCCCCAGTGGGGGACATGCAGGAGGCGGCCAATGTTCTCTCTCATCGATGTTTCAGTCTCTCCCTCTCCCTTCCTGTCTCTCTAAAATCAATAAAGAAAAAAAATTAAAAAAAAATACTCAAAGACACAGACATCAGTATGGTGATTACCAGAAAGAGGTGGGAGAATGTAGAAGAGGGTACAGGGGTTATAAATAGTGATGGAAGGAGACTTGACTTTGGGTGGTGAACACACAATACAATACACAGATGATGTATTATAGAATTGTACGCTTGAAACCAATCATATGCCAACAAATTGGATAACCTGGAAGAAATGGATAAATTCCTAGAAACATACAATCTTCCAAGGGTGAAGCCGGAAGAAACAGAAAATCTGAACACACCAATAACTACTAACAAAATCAAGTCAGTAATAAAAAAAACTCCCAACAAACAAAACTATGGACCAGATGACTTTGGATGTACATTTTACTAAACATTTCTCTTTAATTTTTTAAAATGTATACATTTTATTTTTTAAAATATATTTTATTGATTTTCAGGGAGAGAGTTAGGGAAAGGGAGAGAGAGACAGAAACATCAATGACAGAGAAACATTGGTTGGCTGCCTCCTGCACGCTCCCTACTGCGGACCAATGAATTGCGGGCTCAATTCTGGTCAAGGGCATGTACCTCGGTTGCAGTTCGTCCACAGCCTTGGTCGGGGTCGCATAGGACGCAGCCAGTCAATGTGGCTGTTTCATATCGATGTTTCTCTCTCCCTCCCTCCTACTCTATCTGAGGATAAACAGAAAAATACCCCCAGGTGAGGATTAAAAAAAAGAAAAGATAAAAATATTATGATCATGTCAATAGATGCAAAATGGGAATAGAGTGAACATACCTCAACATAGCAAAGGCCATATATGACAAAACCACGGTAGCATTATACTTAATGGTGAAAAGCTAAAACCTTTTTCTTTAAGATCAAGACAAGGATGCCCAGTTTCATCACTTTTACTCAATATAGTACTGGAAGTCCTAGCCATAGCAGTCAAAAAATAAAAAGTAAATAAAGTCATCTGAATTGGAAAGGAAGAAATAAAACTGTCATGATTTTCAGAGGACATAATCCTATATAGAGAGATCCCTAAAGAATCCACCAAAAAACTATTAGAATTGATAAATGAATTCAGTAAAGTAGCAGAATATAAAATTAATATTCAGAAATTGGTTGCACTTTCATACACCAATAACAAACAATCAGAAGGAGAAATTAAGAAGACAATTCCACTTACAATTGCATCAAAAAGAATAAAATACCTAGGAATAAATTTAACCTAGGAGGTAAAAAAACCTATACTCAGAAAATTATGTTATTGAAGAAAGATATGAAAGACGACACAAATAATTTGAAGCATATACTATTGCTCATGGATAGAAAGAATTAACATTATTAAAATGTCCATACTTCTCAAAGTATCCTAGAGTCAATGTAATCCCTATGAAAATACCAAAGACATGTTTCACAGAAATAGAATACATCATTTAAAATTTTTTATGGAACCACAAAAGACCCCAAATAACCAAAGCAATCTTGACAAGGAACAAAGTTGGAGGTATCATGCTATCTAATATCAAACTATACTACAAAGCTATATAGGCAATCAAAAGAGCATGGTATGGGCATAAAAATAGACACATAGGTCAATGAAACAGAATAGAGAGCCCAGAAATAAGCCCATGCCTATATGGTCAATTAATGTTTAACAAAGGAGGCAAGAATAAACAATAAGGTAAAGAAAGTCTCTTTTTAAATGGTGTTGGAAGAACTGGACAGATACATGCAAAAAAATGAAACTAGACCACTTTCTTACACAAGGCACAAGAATAAACTCAAAATGCATTAAATACTTCAATGTAAGTTCCAAACCAATAAAACTCCTAGAGGAAAACATATGCAGTAAACGCTTTGACATTGCTCTTAGCAATATTTTTTTAATACATTTTTTTCCCTTTATTGATTTGAGAGAGAGAGAGACGAAGGGAGAGGGAGAGAGAGAGAAACATCAATGAGCGAGAACATCAATTGGCTGCCTCCTGCATGTCCCCCATTGGGGAGCGGGCCCACAACCTGGGCATGTATCCTGACCAGGAATCGAACTGGCAACCTCTTGGTGCATTGGTCAACACTCAACTACTGAGCCACACCAGCCAGGCCTTTTAACAATATTTTTAATATGTCTCCTTGGGCAAGGGAAACAAAGGAAAAAATAAACAAATGGAACCACATCAAACTAAAAGCTTTTGCATAGAGAAGGAAACCATCTACAAACAAAAAGACAACCTACTGAATGAGAGAAGATATTTGCCAATGATACATCCAATAAGAACTTAACATCTAAAATATGTAAGGAGCTCGCCCTAGCCGGTTTGGCTCAGCGGTTAGAGCGTCAGCCTGCGGTCCAGAGAGACCCGGGTTCGGTTCCCGCTAAGGGCATGTACCTCGGTTGCAGTTTGTCCTCGGCCCTGGTTAGGTCGTGCGGGTGGCAGCCACTCGATGTGTCTCTTTCATGTCGATGTTTCTCTCTCTGTCTCTCTCTCCCTCTCACTCTAACTGAACAAAACAAAACAAAAAAAAATGTCCTCAGGTGAGGATTAAAATATGTAAGGAGCTCATACAACTTAACACCAAAAAAACAAGCAATCCAATTGAAAAATGGGCAAAGGACTTGAACAGACATTTCTCCAAAGAGAACATACAAATGGCCAACAAACATACAAGAAGATGCTCAACATCACTAATCAATTGGGGAAATGCCAATTAAAACCACAATGAGATATCACCTCACACCTGTCAGAATGGCTATTATCAATAAATCAACAAACAACAAGTGTTGGCAAGGATGTGGAGAAATGGGACCCTCGTGCACTGTTGGTGGGATTACTAACTGGTGCACAGTCATTATAAAAAAACAGTGTGGAGGTTCCTCAAAAAATTTAAAATAGAACTACCATATGACTCAGCAATTCCACTTCTAGGTATTTATCAGAAGAAATCTAAAACACTAACTTAAAAATATCTATGTATCCCTATGTTCACCACAGCATAATTTATAATAGCCAAGATAAGGAAGCAGCCCAAGGGTCCATCAATAGACGATTAGATAAAGATGCCTTACATATCTAAGATGGAATACTACTCAGCCATTAAAAAGAAACGAAATCTTACCATTTGCGACAACATTGCTAGACCTAGAGGGTATTATTATGCTAAGTAAAATAAATCAGACAGAAAAAGACAAGAATTAGCCCTGGCTGGTTTGGCTGAGTGGTTAGAGCATCGGCCCACATATCAGAGAGGCCCGGGTTCGGTTCCTGCTAAGGGCATGTACCTTGGTTGCAGTTTGTCCCCAGCCCTGATTGGGGTTGTGTGGGTGGCAACCACTCAATGTGTCTCTCTCACATCAATGTTTCTCTCTCTCTTCCCCCCCTCTCCCTCCCATTCTATCTGAAGATAAATACAAGACTCTCCTCAGGTGACGATGAAAAAAGAAAGAAAAAGACAAGAATCACATGATTTCACTTACATGTGGAACCTAAAGAATAAAATAAAGAAACAAACTCATAGATACAGAGAAAAAAATCGATGGTCACCAGATCGGAGGGAGGTTCGGGGAATGGGTGAAAAAGTTGTGAAAGGAGTTTAGTAGTACAAATTCCCAGTTACAAAAACAGCCTAGAGGTGTAAAGTATAGCACAGGAAATACAGTCAATATTGTAGTAACTACGTAGGATGTCAGATGAGTACTAAACTTATTGGGGTAATCACTTTGTAAGGTATATAAACGTCTAATTACTATGCTGTACACCTGAAATAATATAACATAGCATGTCAACTGTACCTGGAAAGTAAATTATTTTTTTAAAAAAGAATAAATGAGCACAGTTGCTCATGAATGGGGTGGGAGGCAGCCTCAATAAGACAACCTGTATACAGAATCTTTATCAGTCTCTAGATATTAATAACGAATCTACATATACTCACATTTGCCCACATCTGCAAAGTAGAAGGGTCAATTTTATATAACTGATTGAAGTTACAATACACAATGGCATCTTCTGGTAAGCCGTACTGAGAACGTGTGGTTACAATAATGGTACGGGGAACCTCCTCTCCAGTGGCAGCCTTATTATTGATCTAGAACGAGAAAAAGAATATGATGATTATTTTTAAAGTTAACGTAGTCCGATATTTTTTAATCAGTGAAGAATCCTTAACGTGCAAAATGGTATAGCCATTAAGAGTTATGTCACTGAAGTATAAGAGAAAGTATTCATGACATATTAAATTAAAAAGAAAAAAGTTATACCAATATGACCCAATAATCCCACTTCTGGGTATTTATCTAAAGAAATCTGAGGATAAAGACAGGAACAAGCCTGGTGGTATGGCTCGGTGGTTGAGCGTCGACCCACGTACCAAGAGGTCGCTGGTTCGATTACAGGTCAGGGCACATGCCCAGGTTGTGGGCCCGATCCCCAGTGGGGAACATATAGGAGGCGGCCAATCGATGTTCTCTCTCATTGATGTTTCTCTCTCTCTCTCTCCCCCTTCTTCTTTCTCTAAAATCAATAAAGGAACAAGATTAAAAAAAAAAGACAGGAACAAATTCTTGGAGGAGCTCTGAACTGAAGGTCTTAAAGAGGAGTAAGAATTAGCTAGGGAGAGGAGAGTCAGTTACAGAACCAAGTTCATCACTGTTAAAGAGTAAAGCCACCGCAGGAAATAACAAGATCTGAACACAGTAGACTCTCACTAGTAGAAGAACCTGCTGGTTGAATTGAGATTTTAAAATCAGACAAACTTATATAAGATGCCAATTTCCACTGATCTCATTTCCTCGTCTATAAAACGGGGATAAGTACGCTTACCTGCTAGAGTTACTATGAGATTTCAAGGAGATGAATGTATACCTGGTGGTACACATCACGCTCTATTATTCTCTTCTCACCTGGGTAGTTGCCAGTCCATTGCTAATACTGAATCCGTTAATTGTTATCTGAATTTGGCCTCTGTTAATCATTTCAATAACGGCTTCTGCAATCGTATTCATAGGAATAACCGGCATGTTCAGAGCGGTATTACTGCTGTCTGCATTGTCTCCTCCATCAGGACATTTCATCTTTAAGATAAACGGCACAAAACGCATCGTTAGGGAAAAGATCCCAGCTGCAGGTAACTTTATTTCAATGACAACACTGCCCAGGTTCTGACCTTGACAATTTTCACATCTGGTAAACTATCAAGAAATGCTTTGAGGTCGATGCCGTTCAGAACAATCCGATTGTCGTAAATGTGCCCGTTGGACTTAAAATCGATGACTGCTTTTTTCTAATCGGGAAAAGAAAAAGTTGCAGACGTGTCTTTTAGGATACATACATAGGGACAACAGCAAGAAAATAAATGACTGCAGTTCCTTGCGACTCTCCCACGGCACTTTTCTTCTACCTACCTTCAGATGAGGAAACATATTAGCGTGATCACCAATAAAGAAAGTATGAGGCATATACGCCAGTTTCTCAGAATACTGCTCAGCAACTTCAGCTGGTGAGGTTTCCTGATCGGTGATGATATAATCCATGAAAAGCGCCCCACTAGTTCCAGGGTATCCCAGCCACATTGCCTAAGGAGAAAAAAAAAAAGACCAAACACTGAATAAGAACCTTCATCCAAGGGGTCCAAAATTAAATAAGTAAACAAACAGAGGACTGACTTCGTTAGCCAACTACAATCAAATAATATTTTAGACTAATGCAACTGCTAAATTGGTTTTCCAATTTACAAGACAAGGAACAGCAATTTATGCCCAACTATGGAATGCATGTCTCTGTATACATGTACTGTGGGCACTGCGTTCTACACTCCGAATTCTGTCCCTGTGCATTTCAAGAACTGCACCTTTTCCCCTTAAGTCAGCCACGCCCGCTCTATTGTTTCCAATGCCAGGTAACCAGAGGGGGAAAAAAGCACATTACTTGTCTTTTTAGCCAAATAAACATTGTGAGCAATTATAAATTCCTTTACCTGAATAGGAGCTGGCCTGAGAGCAAAGAGTTCATTTCGAGCCCCCTTGGTATAACCATTCATATTCACAAGGATGTGTATACCATCCTGATGGATCCGATCAGCTGCTTTTCCGTTGCATGGAATCTATGGGATAAAAAATAAGAACTCACTATGCATAATCTTAAACAAATTATTAGCTTCAATGGCATGAAACAGAATTCAGATTCCCAGATACACAAGTGGCAAGAACACAAATTATGTTAACGCAGGGGGAAATATGGTTACGTGCCAGTAAAATGGGCCCAAAGCATGACAGAAACAGAACATATCTGACCCTTGAACAATCTGGGTTTAAACAGTGCCGGTATCTTCCAATAAATATACTGGAAAAATTTTTGGAGAAATGCGACAACTTGAAAAAACTCACAGACGAATCACATGGCCTAGAACTACTGAAAACAATTTAGAAAAAGTTATGCTGTGAATGCAGAAAATATATCTAGATACGAACTAGCCTCTTTTATCATTTACGACCATAAAAATGTACAAAAATACATTATCAAAAGTTAAAAGCGATCCAAACTTTCACACTTAGACTGCACATGACTGCGTCTGCAGTTGAGAGAGATGTAAATGAACATAAAGATGTGGTATTATGTCACAACTGCAGGAAATTCACCACAGTACAGCTGGTACCACTGGAGTCAATGCATGGCCACTTCTTGTTGCTACTGCGGTGAGCTCAACTGTTGTGAGTGTCTGCTGACAACGCCGCGTGATGCTAACCGTCTGCGAGTGGTTCATCACTCCGGCAAACTGCGCGGCACTCAAAAGCGATCTCTCACGGTTCTCGCGTCCTTTTCGTGGTGTTTAGTGCAACACCGTTATCCTTGCATAACACATGGGACCCACTGAAAGTGCCTCTAGTGATGCTGAAAGTGCTCCCAAGAAGCAGAGAGAAGCCGTGACCCTCCGAGAGAACGCTGAATTGCTTGGCATGCACCGCCGCAGACTGAGGTCTGCAGCCATGGCTGGCTGCCTTTCAAGCTAAACGAATCCAGCTGCAAGAACCATTGGAGGAGGAAAGGGAACTCACGAAGCATCTCTGCAGCTACGCCAGCAGGCTCAAAACCCTTGCACTTTTATGAAAATGCGGCTTTGATGTGGGCGCCAAGCTGCCGTAAAAAAGGCAGGCCTGTGCACTCTAATGTGACTCGAGAAAGAGCCGTCATTTTATGACAACTTCAAGCAAAAGGAAGGGGAAGGATCTAAAGGTGAAGAATGTCATGCTAGCAAAGGATGGGTTGATAATTTTAGAAAAAGGTTTGGCTTTAAAATGTCAAGACAATGGGAAAAGTAGGTTCCGTCAACCAAGAGGCAGCAGACAAGTTCCCAGACGCCATTAAAATCATTGAGGAGAAAGGCTATCTGCCCGAACAGGTTGGTTTGTTGTTGTTTTTTTAAATATATTTTTAAATTGATTTTAGAGAGAAAGGAGAGAGAGAAACATTGATGAGAGAGAAACGCCCCTACTGGGGATCAAGTCCACAACCCAGGCATGTGCCCTGACCAGGAACTGAACCGGTGACCTCTCGGTGCGTGGAGTGATGCTCAGCCACTGAGCCACACTGGCCAGGGCCTGAACAGGTTTTTAATGCAGATGAAAGCACCTATTCTGGGGGAAAGGCCACAAATGACATTTATTAGGAAGAGAAGTGAGCACCAGGGTTTTAAGGCAGGAAGGGACAAGGCAAACTCTGCTTCGTGCAAAAGCCGTCATGTGTGATCAGGACTACCCTCGGCTAACCCCCGACCCTCACCTCCCCCCAGCCTCAAAGGGAAAAGATAAACACCAGCTGCCAGTCTTTTGGTTCTACAACAAGACCTGGACAATGAGAATCCTAAGTACCTTGCCAGCATGGTGTTAAACCCCATGAGTTCAACACCAAAGGGGTCAAAATGGACTGCTTGCCCCCAAACATGTCTCTGATTCAGCCTCTAAATCAGGGGGTCATAAGGACTCCGAAGGCTCATTGCACATGGTCCTCTACGGGAAGATCTGTCAGCTGTATTCAAGAGAACCCCGACTGAGAGAACATCGTGCGGGTCTGGACCACCCCACAGAGGACACCGGTAGAGCAAGAGCCAGGAAAGCCATCGAGCCGGAATCAATCGATCCCTGCTGGAGAAAACTGTCCAGAAGCAGCGCATGATTTCACAGGATTCACGACAGTCAAGAAGGAAATCGTGGAAGAGACTGGATCTGGCAAGAAGGTGAGGGGCTGAAGGGCGGAGATACGGATCTCAGAGAGGTTAGGCAGCTAACAGGCACCGCACCAGAGGAATGAACAAAAGCTGACTTGCTGGAGATGCGCGCTTCCGAAGCAGAGCCCGACAGTGAGGGAGACGTAGAAGCAGCGCCCCAAACAAACGGCCATCAGGCGATCTGCGGAAGCCTTCCAGTTATTCAAGACTGCTTTGCACTTCTCTGACAACATGAGCCCTTCTATGATACGGGCACTAAAACGAAAGCAAACAGTGGAAGAAGGGTTGGGTACCACGTAAAACATTTTGAGGGAAATGAAAAAGCAAAACCTGCAGGCAGAAATCACAAATGTATTTCTGAAAAATTACGAGTATGCCTGCCTCGCCTCCCACCCCCCACCCCTTCCGCCGGGGAGAGCAAAATCAGCCCATCCTCTTCCTCCCCCCCCACCCCCCGCCTGCTCCACGTGAACATGAGGATGAAGGTCTTTATGATGATCCATTTGCACTTAATGAACAGTAAATGATCTTGCTGTACAGTTAATGATGGCAAGAACTGCATGAAGCATTTCTGTGTCGTCGCCTACATATTCATCAGCGCGCAGAGTATGGTCTGCAAGACTCAGCTGGGAGTGGACAGCCTGTCCATAAATAGGCATAAGGTGAGGACTCTTTAATATTAAATTAAGAATGGATTAGTTTACTTACTTTTTTATAACTTTGCCTTCAAAGAATTACATTACTGTACAGTATGCCTATCAGCCTATAATTACAGGTAAGTGGTTTTTTAAAAAGTAGCAATGTCTCCAATACTCCGTTCTGAATATGACTGTAAACTGCATGCCACCAACATTTTATAACAGCTCACCATGAGTGTATAGGCTAGGCTACCATAAAGCAATCGTGCTGCTGCCGTTCGTTACCAATGCATGAATCGTATACCTGTAAATAAATGTATTTCTTTTTCACATCATCTTTTCATTTTTTGATGTCTAGTGTTAGGAACACATGTAAGTGTTCTGCCTCACGCAAAACAATACTGATGTAGGTTCCGACAGACAGATGATTCATCTTGTAAACAGACAACGTTAAGGTATTGATAAATACAGTTCAGGGTTATACATGTATTTTCCCTCCATCATGGCTTCCTTATCATCTTCTTTGCTCTAGCTTACTTTACTGAAAGAATACAGTCTATAGTACATATGACATACAAAACGTGTTCATTGACTGCTTATGTTTTTAATAAGGCTTCCAGTCAACAGTAGGCTATTAGTAGTTACGTTTTGGGGGAGTCAAAAGTTACACGTGAGTTTTCAACTGCATGAGGGTCAGCACCCCCAACCCCTGCATTGTTCAAGGGTCATCTGTACAGAGGAAAGAGTGCTGACTTCTAGCCTGAATGCGTGGTTAACAAGACTTCGTAGAGGGCCTAGTATCTGAAACGGCCCTTCAAAGATGAAGAGGAGTTGAGGGAGCTGGACAGAGTATAATCGGGATAGAGAACAAGATGAATCAAGAACCAGAGAGAAGTGTACGGCAGGTTTAAACGTGGCAAACAGATCCCTTCCATTTGGTACAGGATATACATGAGGGGGATGGCGGGTAACAAGTATCGGCAAACAAGGCTGTGAAGGCCATGCTGAAGAGTTCAGACCTCAGTCGACAAGCAGTGAGTCTCTGAAGGTCTCAGAGGTGGAGGGCGGTATGATTCTCGGACACAGAGTCCAACCCTACATCAAAAATGGTCAGGTAGCCCTGGCCAGTGTTGCTAAATAGTTAGAGCATCAGCCTATGCACCAAAGGGTTGCGGGTTCGATTCCCAGTCAAGGGCACGGACCTGGGTTGCAGGTTCTATCCCCAGCCCTCATTAGGGTGCATGTAGGAGGCAACCAATAGATGTGTCCCTCTCACATTGATGTTTCCCCCCGCCAACCCTCCCTTCCTTCCACTTTCTCAAAAAAGCAATGGAAAAAAATATCCTCAGATGATTTTTAAAAAGTATAGTCAGGCATACTTCCAAAGCAACAGCTATCTTGCAAAAGATGTTGGTACATATTATGTATTAAATAACAAATCTAACAACCCTCCTGCTAAGACTTTTAAGACTCAAATATGAATTACCAGACATACTAGATACTGCATATCACTGTCAGTCACCAAGTGGCCAATGAAGTAACAAAAAATAACTCTAGCCCTGGCCGGTTTTGCTCAGCGGTTAGAGCGTCGGCCTGCGGTCCTGAGAGACCCGGGTTCGGTTCCCGCTAAGGGCACGTACCTTGGTTGCAGTTTGTCCCCGGCCCTGGTCGGTTGTGCGGGTGGCAGCCACTCGATGTGTCCCTTTCACATCGATGTTTCTCTCTCTCTCTCTGTTCCTCTCTCTCCCTCCCACTCTACCTGAACAAAAAATGGAAAAATGTCCTCGGGTGAGGATTAAAAAAACAAAAAACTCTAGTCCACACCCTCGGTAAGTTAATTCCCTCACAGGTTTCAATCTTAATCTTAATAAAACTTATGCTCCTAGAGGAAACAACAATAAAGCAAGTATAGAAATAAAGAGCAAAGGCCAAGGCCCATGGAAACAGATGAACCATTTTTAAATGACCTATTCATTCTTCCAAGCTATTCTGTTCAATTTATTCAGTATATTAAGTATCTACTGTCCCAAGTGCTCAATGCCCAGGAAAATTTTTTTGTTTGTTTGTTTGATCCTCACCCGAGGACCTTTTTCCATTTCTTGTTCAGACAGAATGGGAGGGAAAGAGAGAGAAACATCAACGTAAAAGGGACACATTGAGTGGCTGTCACCCGCATGACCCATCCAGGGCCGGGGACAAACTGCAACCGAGGTACGTGCCCTTAGCGGGAACCGAACCCGGGTCTCTCTGGACCTCAGACTGACGTTCTAACCACTGAGCAAAACCAGCCAGGGCCCCAGGAAAGTTTTATGTCCAAGCAAAAGTACACCACGTTTCTATTTCACTTGCAACCTCGGCCAAACCTCTGCAGATTGCAAACATAAACGATCAAGGAGATAAGATCAAAGCAAGTGCCCATAGGTAGTAGCTGAGGTTAAATACCTGTCGTGAAAAACACTACATGCCAACAGTTTAATTCACTACTTGCTCAAAAGGAAAAGTTGGAAGCGTGAGCATTTCACCTACCTGGGAAAGATCAATGAAGTGATTGGCTTCTGCCATGACCTTCACTCGGAAGTTCGTGCCATCATCTGGGCTCAGGGCATAGCAGAACACCTGAAAGGCAGCGCACGGTCCATTCAATAACCCTCTCTCAACTCTTTCCGACAGACACTGCACTTAACACCTAATGGTGGCGATCAATCCGCCACTGTGGACTTGCTTGGTTTGCTTTATAAACAGATAGTGACTCTGGGGCAACACTAATCTTACCTCGAATTTATCAGGATTGTGCATGCCTGGGATGGACTGCATGAGGTGGGAAGTAGGATGGTTCCCAAAGTCAGAACTCACATATCCTACACGCAGTCGACCATCACTGAGCTTCAGATCCTTCGGATGTTCATATGGTGGCTTATGAAGGACATTGATCTACCAACGGAATCCAATGCTTGTTAGAAATTTTCATCGGGAAAGAATGACTACAGACAGACCACCAAACCTGCACCTCACTCCTGCTGGGAACGGTTTGCCCACAATGCCTCTCGTCATTCACACACACACAGCCAGTTCAGTGCGCCCTTAGCAGTTTAGGCGTTCGCCTGTCCCCTCAGAAACAGCCCGAGCAAAGCTAAAACTTGTAGGAAGAAGGCAGTGTAGACAGAGCATGACAAACCCTGCATTTTAGAAAACTCCATAGGGAAGCGTTTAAACAAAGCACAGAATTACACTTAGGAGTCCAATATATTCCACCAAGCAGAGTCCCACCCCTGGTCAAGTATACAGTGCTCTAAATCTCAAAAAGGAGTACAAAATAGCAACCCTTTATTGAACGTCATGGCCTTTTCTTTTAATTTGTACTGAGTTATTCGGGTGACACCGTTGAATAAAATTATACAAGCTTCGGGTGCGCAATTCTACACCATCTGTATATGGTGCTGCGTGTTCAACACCCCAAGTCAAGGCTCCCTCCATCACCATTTATCCCCCCTTCACCCTCTTGTACCTCCCTCCCTCTGGCAAGCACCACACTGTTGTCTATGTCTGAGTTCGGGTTTGCTTTTTTTGTTTGTTTCTTTTTTTTTTTGCTTAATTCCTTCACCTACTTCACCCCCCAGCCCCTTCCCCTCTGACAGCTGTTAGTCTGTTCTCTGTATCTATGAGCCCGTTTCTGTTTGCTTGTTTATTTTGTTCATTGGATGGACCTGGAATGTATTATGCTCCATGAAATAATCCAGCCAGAGAAAGACAAACACTGTAGCATTTCATTCACATGCGGACTCTAATGAACATTATGGTTTTCAAATGAAAGGAAAACCATCGGTCTATTGTTAGCATTTCATTTGAGAATTCCGCCTTCTGGAATGGACGGGGTTCGAACTGAAGCAGGACACAAGGCAAGGGGCTTCTGGGATGGCTGACCAAGTTTCATCTCTCGACTTAGCTGGTGTTCGCCTTACGGCAACTCACCAGGCTACACTTGTGACTCATAGTTTCTGAGCGCGTTTGACTTGACAACAGCAAGATGGAAGGAAAAGACTCGCACCTTGTCCAAGCAGAGGTTCCCATGCCTCTCAGCAATGGCCTTCCTAAAGCCATGCGAGAGAGGGTACAGCATACTGTGATGTGGGTGCACGGAGGGCAACCTGTTCTTCTCTAACTGGTCAGCCACAATGCTGACCAGCTTCTTCATTCGCTCGTCATAGTCTGTCCAATCACAGACAATCTAGAGGAGGCAAAAGAAAGAAGTTATACAGAAAAGCCTATTGCAAGATTCAACATTTTCTGTGTCTCTGGCCTAAAACAATGCCAGTCAAATAACCTATTAAAAACAAACACTGTCTCGCCCTGGCCAGTTTTGCTCAGTGGTTAGAGCGTCAGCCTGTGATGCAAAGAGACCTGGGTTCGGTTCCGGTCAAGGGCAGGTACCATGGTTGAGGTTCAATCCCCGGCCCTGGTCGGGTCATGCGGGAGGCAACCAATCGATGTGTCTCTCTCATATTGATGTTTCTCTCCTTCCCTCCCTCTCTCTCTGTAAATCAATGGAAAAATATCCTTGGGCCCTGGCCGGTTTGGCTCAGCGGTTAGAGCGTCGGCCTGTGGTCCGGAGAGACCCGGGTTCGGTTCCCACTAAGAGCACGTACCTTGGCTGCAGTTTGTCCCCGGCCCTGGTTGGGTCATGTGGGTGGCAACCACTCGATGTGTCGCTTTCACGTCGATGTTTCTCTCTCTCTCTCTCCCTCTCACTCTAGCTGAACAAAATATCGATAAATGTCCTCGGGTGAGGATAAAAAAAAAAAAAAGAAAAAGAAAAATATCCTTGGGTAAGGATTAAAAAAAAACCCACCACTGTCTCTAGGCAGGCTTTGATTAATATGGCACATGACCATACAGAAGTGATTACAACACCGAAAACCCACGACTGGCATGCGACTGTTTACCTGCAGGCAATGAGCCAAGTTGCAGTAAGCATCAGGAAAATCAGGTTTAAGTTTCAGAGCAGTGCGGTAAGAGGCTATTGCTTCCGGAATGTTCCCCGAATCCTGGAAACAGAGAGAGCGGAATGGCTAAGTGCCTCCCTGACACCGACGCGAGGAGCTAGGGTGCGCACGTTCCGCCGAGCAGGGGCACCTTGTGAATGGAAGCCAGGTTGCTGTGGGCGTCTGCGAACGCAGGGTTGATCTGAATGGCTCGGGTGTAGCACTGCAAGGCGCCCTGCACGTCCTGCATCTCCTTCAGCGTGTTTCCCATGTTCGAGTAGGCATCGGCGAAGGTGGGGCTGATCCTAGAGGGGAGGACACAGCTTTCACTCATCGGGCACACAAACCTTCAACCCCTGTACCGTGAATTCAGTCTGCTGCTATCCCGGGTCATTTTAGCGCACACCACACGCCAAACATTTAAAAATGTAGACGAGAAAGACAAAAAGAACGCTGTGAGTCTCTTACCGAATAGCCTCCTTGTAATGCATGAGAGCTTCCTGCAGTTTCCCCTGCTGCTGCAGGACACTGGCTAAATTTGAATGGGCAGCGGCAAACTCGGGGAAGACCTATAAAGAGTCAAGAAAATTGAGGCTCAAAAAAACTGCTACAGCCCTGGCCAGTTTGGCTCGGTCCTGGTCAAGGGCACGTTCCTCGGTTGCGGTTTGTCCCCGGCCATGGTCGGGGTCGTGCGGGAGGCAACCAGTCGATGTGACCCTCTCATGTCGATGTTTCTCTCTCTCTCTCTCTCCCCCCTTTCTCTCCCTCCCACTCTGTCTGAAGATAAATGGAAAAATATCCTCGGATGAGGATTAAAAAAAAAAAAGCCCTGGCCGGTTTGGTTCAGCGGTTAGAGGGTCGGCCTGCGGTCCTGAGAGACCCGGGTTCGGTTCCCGCTAAGGGCAAGTACCTCGGTTGCAGTTTGTCCCCGGCCCTGGTCGGTTGTGCGGGTGGCAGCCGCTCGATGTGTTCCTTTCGCGTCGATGTTTCTCTCTCTCTCTCTGTTCCTCTCTCTCCCTCCCACTCTACCTGAACAAAAAATGGAAAAATGTCCTCGGGTGAGGATAAAAAAAAAAAAAAAAAAAAAACCTGCTACAACAGCGATGACTTACCAGACAATCTTTGTTCAGGTACCATTACATCCCTGCACTTGTCTCCACCTTCTCCAAGCCTAGGCCCTCTGCAAAGCCACGTAGCTCAAAGTCTGCCTCTTCCTTTATTTTTTACCTCTCCTTGTTCCAAAACATAATGAGGTAGACCTTTCTGCATCTTAGTTTATGCTGATCCCTGCAGCATCTCTCTCTTCTGAAATCCCTCTCTCCCAAACTCCTAGCACACCTACCAGCCACTGTCACAGGCCACCAGGCACAGGAATCATATAGGTAACTTCTCTTGAAGTGTAGCTTACTGTTCGCTTTTTGGGGGCAGATCTCATCTACCCATACAATAACAAATTCAATATGGGGATTTCCTTAAATGTCCCACAGGACCTCACTCATCCCTTAGGTATTCAATTACTGGTTCAATGAATGATTCAACCACCATTTTTACAAAAGTAGTGGTTAACGTAGCAAACTTAATTGCCCTCCCTCTACTGTCACACAGACAAAATACCCAGCCACACCACCCTCAACGTACTTCTAATGCTTTGCGATACAAGCGAACTGCCTCTTCAATGTTTCCCTGTTCTCGTTTGATATTGGCTAAGTTGTTCAGCGAGTCTGCATGGGTGGGACACAGCCGGAGAGCTGTATTATAACAATCTTCTGCTTCAGCAACCTAGAAAACAAAGCACACTATTCAGAACCTACACAGAGGAACCCCAGAACCACCACTGCTATTACTCTAGCAACTGATTAGTTAAGCTTAATGGCTGGTAAGAGTCCAGAAAATAAATATTTTTGCTTTTCTTCCTCTCAACCAAAACTCTGGCCCTGGCCGGTTTGGCTCAGAGATCAGAGTGTTGGCCCGTGAACCAAAGGTAACAGGTTCAATTCCCGGTCAATGGCATGTACCTGGGTTACAGGTTTGGTCCCAAGCCCCAGTCGGGGTCATGTGGGAGGCACCCAATGAATGTGTCTCACATTGATGTTTCTCCCCCTCCCCCCACTCTATCTAAAAATCAATGGAAAAAATATCTTCAGGTGAGGATTAAGAAAAAAAACTCCAAAGGAAAATAATTTACCACCTAAATACTTAATACAATATGTATTAAAAAGACAGTTTAAATTACACCATGTAACAAAGTAGACGGAATAAAAATCCTTACACTGCCCTTCTCTTTGAGAGCATTGGCTAGGTTGCAGTAAGCATCGGGGAAGTGTGGTTGCAGTTCAATAGCTCGCCTGTAGGTGTCTATTGCCAGATCTATGAGGCCTTGCTCATAGTATACACAAGCCAGGTTGCCGTGTACCACTGCATGATTTGGACTCAAGCTTAGGGCACGAAGGTAAGCCGCCACAGCTCTATAAACAAACACACACACACACACACACAAAATGTGACTTTTAATGGATACTTTTGTACAATTAATCCATGCTATACCATACCTAAGTGTATCAATTAATTATAGTTATAATGAATTCATGCTATACTATAGTTAACCTCAAATCAAAACTGCATCTTTATAAAATATATTTTTATACTGAAATGTATTCTATTCCCACATGAGAAATAGGCTTTCCTTGGACAACCACCAACAAAGTTCCAAATCAGAATTTACTTAGCTTTCTGAATTAGACCAAAGGAATAAGTTAGCCTAAAAGATAACCATTTCAACATCTTTACAATAAATAAAATTTCAAATGAACTCCAAAGTGAGGATAATGGCTTTTGTGGAAAGCCAACAATGAAGTCAGGCAACAATACCTATGAATGAAAGATAACAAGCAGACCTGGTCAGGAAAAAGCAACATCCTAGAAATGGAAATTTATTTCAAGGGACCTCTGCCGTAATTTCAGTCTAAACTCCCAACTGTCAATACAACAAAGACTCAAGAAAATGATCAAATAGAACATTCTCTCACCTGTCAAAAATCCGTGCCTCTTTCAAGACATTGCCTAAATTAATATAAGCATCCAAAAAATTGGGATCCAATGTGACAGCCTGAAAGTTACAAGATAGTTACTTAGAGCAAGTTAGGATTTCAGATTAACTTCCCAATTAAAACTTTTTATTGAAATCCTTCTAGACCTCCAGTTACATTTCCTAATGCATTAAAACATTTGTTTCACTTTTAAAACCCAATTATTTTAGTGCCTATTCATTACTCACTATTCACAATCTCAATGTTGTCAAAATAACTTCTCATGCAATATGTCCTGAAGGGAACACTTTTAAATTGAGTCTACTCCAATTTCATTGAGCTGAATACTTCTAATGGTTCGCCTTATTTTATTAATGATTAATCAGTCTAATTCTTCTAAAAATAATGGCAGGAAGAAGCAGCAAACTCTAACTGAAAAAGAAAATATATATCTCAGTAACTCCAACTGTATACTCTGTAAGACCTCAGCAAGCTATGTAATTAGAGTTGTATATGGAGTAAGATACATTACTTCAAGAAGAAACTAATGCCCTGGCCGGTTTGGCTCAGCAGTTAGAGCGTCAACCTGTGATCCAGAGAGACCCGGGTTCGGTTCCCACTAAGGGCACGTACCTCGGTTGCGGTTTGTGCCCGGCCCTGGTTGGGTCGTGTGAGAGGCAGCCACTCGATGTGTCCCTTTCACGTTGATGTTTCTCTCTCTCTTTCTCTTCCTCTTTCTCCCTTCCACTCTGTCTGAACAAAAAATGGAAAAATGTCCTCAGGTGAGGATAAAAAAAATAAAAGAAACTAACCAATAAATGGTTTCATCCAGATAGTTCTGAAGTTGCCTTAAAATATGACAGATATGTCCGGCTGGTGTGGCCCAGTAGTTGAACGTCAACCCATGCACCAAGAGGTCACTGGTTCGATTCCCAGTCAGGACACATGCCCAGGTGGTGGGCCTAATCCCCAGTGCGGGGTATGCAGGAGGTGGCCCATCGATGTTCTTTCTCATCAATGTTTCTATCTCTCTCTCCTTCCCTCTCTCTAAAATCAACAAAGAAAGAAAACAAATATGCCAGCTGGATCTAGAGCAATGATTCTCAACCCTGGCAGTGTATTAAGAATTCACCTCCTAAAAGGTGCCTGGCTTCATCACAAGCCAGTTAAATCAGACCCTCTGAAGACGGGGCCAAGACATCCATATCTTACAAGTTCCTCGTGTGCAACCAAGGTAGGCAATCACTGAGCAAGAGAGGTATGGTAACTGCAAACCTTAACTGAAACACTGAAAAGGTAAAGGTAGTATTAACTGTGAATACATTGACGATTCATACAGAACACTTCCTTTTCCCTTAGATGCCAACTCTAGAGTGGAGACAGTGTGATGCACTTAACTTAGATTGTCTATAGTGATAGATGTCCACCCCCAAAACTTTTACGTTTTATTATGAAAAATGCCAAACATGCCCTGGCAGGTTTGGCTCAGCGGTTAGAGCGTCGGCCTGCGGTCCTGAGAGACCCGGGTTCGGTTCCCGCTAAGGGCACGTACCTCGGTTGCAGTTTGTCCCCGGCCCTGGTCGGTTGTGCGGGTGGCAGCCACTCGATGTGTCCCTTTCACATCGATGTTTCGCTCTCTCTCTCTCTCTCTCTCTCTGTTCCTCTCTCTCCCTCCCACTCTACCTGAACAAAAAATGGAAAAATGTCCTCGGGTGAGGATTAAAAAAAAAAAGAAAAATGCCAAACATATGCAAAAGCAGAGGAATATAACAAACCCCCAGGTCTCCATTATCCAGCTTCAACAATTAATCATGTCCAATCTTTTTTATTGATTTGGGAGGCGGGGGAGAAACGTCTATTTGTCATTGCACTTATTGATGCACTCATTGGTTGCTTCTCGTATGTGCCCTGACCGGGGATCAAACCCACAACCTTGGTGTATTGAGGTAATGCTCTAACCAACTGAGCTCTCAGGCCAGGGCTAATCATGTTCAATCTTATTTATTATTTAGTCTCTATTTCAACCTAACTCCTTTTCTTCCCAGATCACTTTGAAGCTAACCCAGACATATCGGTCCATCTGAAAATATTTCAAAATGCATCTCAGGGACTAGATGGCACACTTTTTCCTCCCAACATAACCATACCCTCAAGACTGACAGCAATTCTTTAATATCAAATATCCATTCAGTAGCACAATTCCTTATCACCGCTGATTCAGGATCCAAATCAGACCCATAGAATTTGTCAACATGAGTTCATCGTTTCTTTTCATCTTTTGAATGAAAGGTTTAATTTAAACCTCCATTTTTATTCCTGTAATTGGGTGAAGAAATCAGATCACTGTCCTCTAGCTTCCCATGGGTTGGATTTTGCTGACTGCATCCCTACAGTGCCTTTTAACATGTTCCCCTGTGCTATGTATTTCCTGTAATTTGGAAGTTAGAACTACAAGCTTAATCAGATTTGGGCTCTTTTCTCTTTTTGCAAGGCTACTTCCCTGGTGCAATTGTTTACTTCTATCACAAGGTACATCATCTCTGACTGTCTCTTCTTGCCACTGATAAATCCTAAATCTATTAATGGTGACACTCAGATTCTATCATTACTTCTTCATTAGCGGGAATACTTCTAGAAAGAGAAATCCCCCCCTATCAACTACTGGGTTAACCTGAGGTTCAGTTCATATAAGGGAGGGAATATGCTTTATTCTTCCCTTTTCCACCAGTTTTCAAAATGAGTTGCTCCTTATCTTCTAGAGGTGACCAATGAATTTCTTCTGAGTATAATGATGAATTCATGGATTAAAATGTATCTGAAGAGTTTCAAAATATTTCAGTTATTTTTCCTACTGCTACTCAAGTCTCATCTTGGGCCAGTGGAGTGCAGTTGCCTCCTGAGTCTTTTTTGACATAATCAAAGTACCTAAGCGTCCTTGCTTTCTGGTATGACAAGGCACTCCGGACTAATTCCGCACGCTCCGGCCCTCGAGCTGAGTCAGCCTTTTCACCCCGAAGGCCTGCTTCTTTACAGTAAAGCTGCCTGGGTTTTTTTCTAGGAATTTTTTTATTACTAAAATATATTTTCAATGCAAAACTGGAAACTACCATATCATACACCATCCAGCAAATGCTATAATACTGTTAGGAAACAAAGATATTATCTGACTGCTTAAGTAGAGGTGTATGATTTCGTTCTAGTAAAAACACCTTGCATGCACGAGCACTTCGTAAATACCAATTATTCATTTAATGACTAACCTTTTCAAAGTGATGAATTGCAAGCCAAATTTCCCCTTGTGCATTGAAAACACAGCCAAGATTACTCCAAGCTACTGCAAAGTTCGGTTGCGTCTCAATTGCTTTCAAATAACATGCCTTAGGAGGGGTTAATGAAAGAAGAAGATGGGAGGGGAAGGAGGTAAAGGGAAAGGGGAAAATTTGTAAAGGGAAAAAAAAAGATTGGGGGGGGGGAAGAAGGTGATATCATTATTCCTTCTCTGACCAGCCAAAAGTGACCCTGCAGCATAGGCTCGCTCGCGCCAAAACTAATGCGCTGCCACAGCTGGCTGCTCCTGCGCCTGCGCCTGCGCCACCAGAACCCAAGTGCAAACCACCATGTTCAGTTCTGCGAACCAGTGAGCAACCCTTCCACCAGGACGATCGGTGAAGTCGCCCTAAGGCTGTGCTAGACTTCTCTGATCCGAACACCTAAGGGCTCTGTGTGTTTTCCAGGGATATCTCGAGGGTGCCCTTTAAGTAAGACCCAGTCCCACCCCCCACCCCCCGTTTCCCAAAGTGTGTTCTCTGAGGTGTGAGTGGGTATCATGGCAAACAGGACTTCAGGACCAAATCAATTAGAAAACCAGCGTTCTTCCCTGCAGGACTTCCCTAAGCCTTTGACGGGGTGGACAGGGCTCCCTGATCTCAGCTGACCGTGGGCCTCTCCTTCCACTGGGCATTTTCTTGTATGAGAAACTGTAAAACACATTTGGGGAAATGCTGCTCGGAACAATGCTGGGCCTCACTACCATCAAAACCGTGCCACCCAGGAGCGATGCCCCCAGCTCTCCCCAGGGGGCCTGAAGCTGAAACCTCGTATGACCGGATTGCACCTAGGTTGAGGTCCCTGTAATGCGAGCGCAAACATCGCTGGCGCCACCTAACAGCATCGCGCTGCGCAATCGCTGCGAAGTGCTGCGCTCCATGGAACACCCCTAGACGCAGCAAACGGCCAACCAGATCCATTAATCTACTAGACAGGCCCGGGGAGAATATCTGTTTAATGCGATTAGTTGGACTTGAGGCATGTTAAAACCCAATTTTATCCAAAAAGGCTACGGAATAGGACTGAGGGAGCCAGTCAATCAGATTACTCATCTAGTCAACCGTTCACAGGGGCTCATTCGCACGCACTGCGCGTTAACGCTGCGCAGCCTTTGCGCTACTGCAGGGTCACAGCGCATCATCAGAAGAGCAGAACGCTGCAATCCAAACAAAGAAGAAAAAAGGAAAAAATGAACAACGAGAAGAGTTAGAAGCTTTTACTAGTAAATTATCTAATAGTTTTTAATATCAATTAACTTTTACTTATCTTTGACAGAATTGTGGCTATAGTTTAAAACATTCTCTTACATAACTTTGCTTGTAAATAAAATTATTTTAAGCTGTTTCTGAAGCCACAAGACAGAAGATTCAGGCATGGAGGCAAATGGTTTTGCTGTGGCAGTTACAAACCCGTTACCATATTTCTCATCATGTGACTTTTCGGTGCGTTCCTTGCTGGAAGAGGAGGAGGTGTGTGTCTGCCCTAGATCCAGGCCTCGAGCTCCCTTCAGCGAGGCACCTTACGCATGGGATAGGAGGTTTCACCCACCTGAAACCTTCTAAATACAATATCAATGGTGAAAAACCAAAAACAAGAGAGAAAATAAAAACAAGATCATTAGTAAAAGTTCAACAAAGCAATCGAAATTCTTTGGATGTCTATTACATATGGGAATGAGGACAGTCTCAAGTCTGTAACATGGGAAACATGCAGAAGGGAGAGGGTTAATCAGGGCTATTGCATACAGCAGGGAGTTGGGCTGGAAGAAAGGCTCTTCATTTTCTACAAAGACAACTTAAATTTGCTTCCATCTGCTGGGAATATGCTGGCTTGAATTTTCAAATGCACTGATTACAAAAGAAATACATTGCATTTCACTCAGAGGATTTTCTTGTTCACTAGTTCTCACAAAAACAGAATGACATTTTTCAAACTAGGTGTCTCCAGAGCTCTGAAATAAAGAAGTCAGCAACCTAAGGCAGGCGCAGTGTCTCAGCCTAGACCGATCTCTAAAGCCGCAGTGAAGTGCAATCCATGTTAGCTGTCCGCTTGGTGGGGTGACAATTAATGGGAGCTGATCAATATTTGTTCGGTGAATTACCAATTGGATTTATCAGCTGTGATTGAAATCAATTACAATTCATTAGCTGGAAACCTACGTAAGGTTAATCCAAAGTGTCCGCAGAATTTATGAGCTATGCACTTAAAACTTGTGCCTTTGAACATGAGATGGTGCTAAAAAGCCTTCTCCCTCCCTGGATGAAGCAAACAGACAGCTACGCTGCGCATACACTCCACGCATTAGCATGCGCGTGGGGCTCAGAGCAACAGGTGGGAGTTTCAGAAGCATTCTGGTTTCTCCCCACTCCTCACCCCTGCAGCGCGGTTGCGTAAGGTGGCTTGTAACAAGACAATTTCATTGATAAATTTAATTGAAAACGATACCAAATGCTTGAATAACCCAACCTGGTGTTCAAATTCAGTATTTGGAAACAGAATGCTAAAAGCCACCTTTCCACTTGGGCAAGTTTTCTTTCGATCAGTCCATTTCCCAAACAAACCAGCTTTGTCCTGACTTTTTTTTTTTTTTTTTTTTTTTTTTAAGGAGGCAGGGTGGGGAAGAGTAAAAGAAGGAAGTAAGAAGAAAAGAAGGTAGATGACTAGGATTGGAAAAGAGGAAACGGGAACTTGGAGGAAGGAGTGGGACAGGAAGGGGCAGGATGTTCCAATTATTAATTTGCAATCGTTTTAACAGCCTTTCTTCCACTGTAAAAGGGTGAGGCAGATGAAGGGAGGAAGGTTAAATAAGAGTTTAAATGCCAGTATTACAGGGTAACATTTGGATGAAGTTCTTCTCCACTTACAAGCCACAAAGGACTTAGAAGAGCAGCACTTTCAATGGCACCTGCATCATAAGGAGTCTTGAGCCAAATCACAGGCGCTCTGCTTGTCACCAGCAGGCAAGCCTCAGATTTGAAGGAATGTTATTTATTCCCACAAAAGAGCATGTCGGAGCCCAATGTTATAAAGATGATCTAGCTCAGCAGAAAGGCTCCAAGATGTTCAGGTTCTTGCTTTACCCCCAGATTTAGAACAGATGTGCCAAAGCCTGGCCCTGCTCTAGTCTGAGGCGATTCGTGCCGTCAGTTTTCCAGTTTCTTAGGACTGTTTTGTGAAGACAGCTCAATGAAGAGTTGAAGACTTGGCAAAAGGTACAGGTTTTCATAACACTGATGTTTAAATGTGTTCTATCAAACACCTACCTTGGCTTCTTCCAAGCGACCCAGGGCTTTAAGCAGGTTCCCCAGGTCACTGCGAACACAGTACAAATCCTAGAAACCCAGAGATACCGTCGTTAATTATACTTTCTCCACCAAAAATGTCTCCAAATAACTCTTATGTATCTAGCTTCCTGTCAATTTCTTGTCACCTAAAGCTACTGCTTGACAGATGTTAAGAAGAGAACCACAATCCCCCATCCTCAACTGCTAATTCCAAGAAGTTCCCAAAACTCATTTGATGATCGAGCCTCACCTGAACTGGCACAAAGTCACACCTTTGCTGCAGAAATACGCTTTACTAGGTGTCCGGACCCACCTAGGAGTTTTATATACGCTATTATCATCTTTCTAGAACCCTAAAAATTCTGAACTTTGAAATGCATTTGATCCCACGTTTCAGATAAAGGACTACGAGCCTTATTACAGCTTCTCCTCTCCTCAAATGTCAGCCACGTTTTTAAAAAAAATCAAATGTTTGTTCAACTATTTTGTTCAGTTATAAGGAATCACTCCTGTATCAAGGGCCAAAAATTTTCCGTAGTCAAAGGAGTATTTATAAAAAAAAAAAAAAAAGATTATTTATAAGATGTATAAACTGGTTGTTAGACTGATGAACCTCAAAGGGAGGGAGGGTGGATGAGATAAACCAAAGCATTTCTATGCATATATGCATAACCAGTGGACACTGACAGTGGTGTGGGGGAGGCAGGAGGGGGTGGAAGTGGGGAGGAGGGGGTCAAGGGGGAAAAAGGGGGGGACATCTGTAATACATTCAACAAGAGACATGAGTTTTAAAAAAAGTACTTAGCCATGATTCGCTGTCAGCAAGCCTATCCCTAGGCTGCCAGGCATATTTAGAAACCTTGACTTCATTGCACTGCTCCAAAGGTCACTATCCAACTGCAGTGTCACTCCTGGCACCTGGCGCCACATCACTCATTAGTACTAAGTGCCATCAGAGCTGAGTGGGTGAATATTGAAAAGCAGTTGACTCTGCTTTTTATTAGCAGCACAACTGTAGTCCATTCACCAGTATGAAAAGACACACCATCAGAACAGTGAGTTAAAATTCATCTATGTCCTTGTTTGCCTCTGTCAGTCAAATCTATCAGTCAACAAGCAGGGACAATGGCAATAGGGAGTCAGTCGGCTTATCATTCCAAACCGCCCCATGGGTGGAAGAGCCTCAAATGAAGTCCTAGAAAGTGAAATTTTGTCAACTGCACCCAAGTATCGTCACATAGACTATTCTATGTGCAAGTGGATTACAATCAGGTGATTCATTTAACTGATAAACACCTTTTGGGATTATCATCATCCATCAGGTGAACCACATCAGCCAGCAAAGAATCGCTTGCTACAGAACACCCAACACCCTTACAGCTGAACATACTGAGTCAGTCCCATGACCTACCCTATCTGTCTGTCCATCAAGCAATGACTCGCGTTTGGGGAGAGAATGGTTGTCTCCAGTGACCTGAAGCACAATAGGCCGAGACTAGTTCTCAAAACATTATACGTATCACTGATCATTTTACAGACTTATCCTCCCCTAACGAATCTAAGCACTTTTTTATCCTCATCCCAAGAAGGTGTTTTTGATTTTAGAGGGGGAGACAGAGAGAGAGAGAGAGAGAGAGAGAGAGAGAGAGAGAGAGAAACATCAATCAGTTGCCTCCCACATGCGCTCTGACTGGGAATCAAACCCGTAACTTGTTGGTGTACAGGATGATGCTCCAACCAACTGAGCCGCCTGGCCATGGCACTCAGCACTTTTTAACCCTATTTATACTCTCAGAAGTAATGAATTCTCTAACTCCCTATCTACTTTGTATGATTTCCCCCCTAAACTTTAAAACCATGAGTGAACAATCTAACCTGTTCATACCAGCTCCTACTACACCTGATTATTGTGGTTATACACAGCTTTGAACTTTTACCAATTCCTGTCTTTTCTAATCCATAATAATCAGAAGTCTTGCAATAATTCTGTAACGATGACCCTAATGGGCTGTACAGCCTAGCCAACTGCTGCATAATTTTACCCTCTAGTTTCTATAAACTCATGGATAACTGCCATCCAAGTCTTGACAGTGTATCTATATTTAATTATATCATCTAGGTCCATTACAGCATACTAAATCAAGTTAACACAAGGACCATAGTTAAAAATAGATTATCTTCAAGATCACTATAAGATAATAAGGCAACCTGGCCAGTGTGGGTCAGCGGTTAGAGTGTCGGCCCCCACACTAAAGGGTCTCAGGTTCGATCCCCAGCACCGGTCAGGGCGCGTGCGAGAGACAACCAATTGATGTGTCTCTCACACTGATGTCTCTCTCTCTCTCTCTCTCTTTCTCTCTTCCCCTTCCTTCCTCCCTTCCACTCTCTTTAAAAATTAATGGAAAAAAATATCCTTGGGTGATGATTAACAACAACAAAACAGTAAGACAGTTTTAGAAAAAGGTAGAACACATCGCCTTAAATGTAACTGAAATCTGATTCTCACTTGAGGACCCAAACCTATGCATGAATAGTTCATTTCTAGAAAAGCCAAGGATACCACTAGTCTCCCAAAAGTTCTAAACATAAGCCCTGGCCAGCGTTGCACAGTGGTTAGAGCGTCGGCCCATGCACCAATGGGTTGCAGGTTCGATTCCCAGTCAAGGGCATGTACCTGGGTTGCAGGTTCGATCCCCAGCCCCAGTCAACTGGTGCGGGAGGCAACCAATGGATGTTTTCTGTCTCTATCCCTCCTCCTCCTCCTCCCCCTTCCACTCTAAAAAAAAAAAAAAACAGGCCCTGGCCGGTTTGGCTCAGCGGTTAGAGTGTCAGCCTGTGGTCCAGAGACACACGGGTTCGGTTCCCACTAAGGGCATGTACCTCGGTTGCAGTTTGTCCCCGGCCCTGGTTGGGTCATGCGGGTGGCAACCACTCGATGTGTCCCTTTCACATCAATGTTTCTCTCTCTCTCTCTCTCTCTCTCTCTCTCTCTCTCTCTCTCTCTCCTCTCTCCCTCCCACTCTATCTAAACAAAGAATGGAAAAATGTCCTCAGGTGAGGATGAAAAAAAGAAAAAAAAATCAATGGAAAGAAAATATCCTCAGGTGAGGATTAACAAAATAAGAAAAGCTCAAAACCTAAGACATCAATTCTGCTTCATTTATCAAGTCAAAACAGTATCTGCTAAGAGAACATTTCTCAAGCCTAGCCAGTTCTATCCATTCCCAGGTTAATACCTTTCATGCAAACCTTCATGCAATCCACTAATGTTTCTGGAACTGCAGGGAGAAGAAATTAATAGAACCCTTCCCCTGGAGGGGACTGCAATCTACGTGGAAAAACGAGCCTCGCATATATTAAACGCCCACACGGCAGTGAAGAATTTTACAGAAGTAAATGAACTCAAATAAGAAATTTAAACCCGGCCAATGTGGCTCAGTGGACTGAGCGTCATCCCATGCACCAAGAGGTCACCGGCTGGATTCCCAGTCACGGCACATGCCCAGGTTTCAGGCTCAATCCCCAGTGGGGTTGTGCAAGGGGCAGCCGATCAATGATGTTTTACCTCTCTACCTCTTCTTTCCTCTCTCTCTAAAATCAATGTTAAAAACAAACAAATAAATAAATAATAAAATCAATGTTAAAAGAACATATTTTTTAAAAAACTACCAAAAATAAACAGTTTTAAGCTGGGCCTTAAAGCATGAGTAGGACTTTAATGGACAAAGGAGGAGGGCACTGTAGACAAGGGAAAGTCATATTAATCAAAGTAAGAAGCTGGAAATTAGTAAGAATTAGAATTCCCTGCATATCCACCCCTCCTGAGATAACATCTATTCCCTGCACTTTCTCTCAAATTCAATTTCAACTCCTCAGCCTCTCTACTCTTTGGGAATCTTCCAGTGGATGCTCTACCCCACTGCTTCTTGTCACTATTTGACTCAGCACTTCAGCCAAGGAAGTCGACATGCTGTTTACCTTCCTACAGAACGCTTCGGTTCCAAGCACCCACTCCAGAAAATCTTCTCATTAATACTCTCTAACGATGATCACCCAAGGAGTTTTCACCTTTCATTTCTCTCGGGCCAGATCCTGTCTCATTTTCCCCCCAACACAGCTCCCCAATTTCTAACAAAGCATTGTTCACACAATAAGCAAATATTTATTTATTAAATGTATTGGGGTGACACTGATTAATAGGCTCATATATGTTTCAGGTGTGGATTTCTATGCTACAACACCTGTATATTGTACTGCGTGCCCACCACCAAAGTCAAATCATCTTCCATCACCATATCCTAGGCCCCCAGCCCCTTCCCTCCGGCAACCACCACACTGCTGTTAAATGTGACGCTGGCGTGGCAAATTTAAACAGCAGAGCAGAGAGGAATCGAAATAGTTTCCTACAGTATAGCTAGCGACAGTAACAATGAACACGACAGGAACAATTACCGTGCTAGTAACACGTGCTGGTCAGGATGCCATAGCTCTCAGTGCTGTGCATTTACAAGCAAATCAGAAACAAGGGTTCATGCCCTGGCCAGTGTGGCTCAGCGGTTGGAGCGTCGGCCTGTGGTTCAGAGAGACCCGGGTTCGGTTCCCGCTAAGGGCGTGTGCCTCGGTTGCAGTTTGTCCCCAGCCCTGGTTGGGTCGTGCGGGTGGCAGCCACTCAATGTGTCCCTTTCACATAGATGTTTCTTTCTCTCTCTCTTCCTCTCTCTCCCTCCCACTCTATCTGAACAAGGAGTGGAAAAATATCTTTGAGTGAGGATAAAAAATAAAAAAAAAGAAACAAGGGTTCAACAAGAGCTCCTTAGAGCGACTCGGGACTACAGATAGCCACGTTACAAAGGACAATTTCATACATGATTCCTAAGAGGGATGGCCAGGTATAGGCAGCTCTAATCGTGTGAAAAATCACCAGCTACAATAGCACCTTCAAATACAGTCGACTAAAAGGAGAATGAAATTATTAAATTGGCCAGCATTACAAGAGACAATTCGGAATGTAAAAGCATGAAACAGCTGTCTTAAAAGTAATTTCCATAACCAAATCACAGACTAACTTCTGAATGGACATACCATTCACTTAAAAAGGTAAACAGTGCTGAGAACAGGTTACCAAGAGCACTGCCTTAGCATCTTCCTTTCTCACAGCTGCAACACCGAACAACCTGAGTTTCGTCAGATACTTTTCAGAGGGTGCCAGGCCCATCTAGGGTCCAGGCCAACGACACACTGCCGGCAAGGGCACAAGTCAGCAACAGGCTCCCGCTTCTGTCAGGGCTGAACTGACAAAGGCATTTGGTGGTAAGTCTAGTTAAGACTTGGTATCTTGAAATACACTAAAACATGATCACCGCGGTATATTTCGGTGAAATCAAGGCAGCTGGCACAATTCCTTTTCCATTCTCACTGGTGAAGACAGAGGAAGACAGGAGCACTTTCCGCGAGGAGAAACAGAACCAGATGGGCAGGCGCTGCACGCTGCCTGGCCCAGGGGGAGTCGCTGCCTGGCCCAGGGGGTCGGGACTACCTTCCGCCTCTGGGAGGGCCCAGGGATAAGCTGCCTGCTAACAGGTCACAGACTGGGAAGCCTGGCTCTGTCTCCCACTTCAGCCCGCCCTCCTCCCCGCCCTCCAGTCTGGTATACTGTGAGCAGCGACTGGTAACTGGAAATCCAAGCCGAGGGGATCAAAGTTCAAGATGTTGGGAGCCACAGCCCTGTACGAGGGCACGAGTGAGCTTATACTCAATAAACAAGTGAAGGGTGAAACCAGCCCTGATTAATAAAGGGAAAGAACTGGACCGTGACAGCCAGGTGCACTAGTGAGCCCCCAGCTCCAGCAAGAAAGGGCCTAAGCCCACACGACGGGGTTCTCTCAAACTTCTTGTGGGTAACCAGCTGGGCAGTACTGCAATAAAAACCACCAAGTTTGGGGGGGAGGGGCTGAGAGTTTTTGTACATGTCAAAGGCAGATACAAAGAAAATGTGAATTGTCCGTTTTAAAAATGTACAAAACGCACTCAAATTTACCGATATATGCATGGAGTATCTCTGAAAGAATACATGAAAATTTGGTTTCGTTGGCCACCTCCAAGGGTAGGCTGGGAGACTTCTCACTGTATCCACACATAAAGCAAGGAATTGAAAAAATTTGAATTTTACACTCTCAAGATTAACTGAAAAAACAACTGTTAATAGATGTCATGAGAAAAAAAGTGAGTTCAGATCTTTGTGCAAACTACTAAATCAAGCTTCACTTTTCTAACCTGTAGAACAGGGATGAAGGGGGAGCAGGACATAATCAACGGTTTTCAAACTGCTCACGTGGGCCCTGGCCGGTTTGGCTCAGCGGTTAGAGCGTCGGCCCGCAGATCAGAGTCCTGGGTTCGGTTCCCGTGAGGGGCACAGACCTTGGTTGCGGTTCGGCCCTGGGTGGCAACCAGTCACTGTGTCTCTCTCGCTTCGATGTCTCTCTTCCTCCCTCTCCCCGTCCCACTCTATCTGAAGATGAATGCAAAAATGTCCTCGGGTGAGGATAAAAAACAAACAAACAAACAAACAAACAAACACTGAGCCTTGAGGGGTGCGTGCCCTCTGGGCACATCGTCCCCTTTCCCTTTCATTTCTTCTCTCTTGAATGTTTGCTTTCAAGATCTTCAGGCTCAGGTTTTAATATCCTCTTCACCATTCCTAGCTATGTGCTCCCCACAAAATTACATAGTCCGAGTCTGATTTCTTTTTATTGGTAAAACTGAAAATAATCCCACCTATTCTGAACGCTCATTGTGAGCACTGAGACCCACGCCTGACGTCTGACACACTGGCAGTGTCTTGAGCAGAGAAGACCCGCAATGAATGACAGTTGTAATCGTTCATTATAACCCGCTTCCAGGGTTGCTGCAAAGCTACGCGTTGACAACGTAGCTTGGAAATGCATTCTTAAATGTTTCGGGATTCCTTCCACCCCTCTCTTTACCACGTACCTCTTCAGTTTCTATCGTCTACCCCTAGCTCCCTCAAAAGTTCAGAGGGCGAGTCTCACTCCTGTGTATCTTTCAAAAGAGTCCCTAACATGATGTGAATTTAATGTCTGCCAGCTGGGTCTCACCTGGTCCCCAGAAAACATCTGCAATTTTGACCAGAAAAAAATTAAGGACTATTCCAAAGCCTGGGGTGGATACTATCACTTTGACTCAACCACTTCAAATTATGTTGAAAGAAAAGAGAATACGATATTGAGGAACGAATTTTACAGCCTAGTTCTCGTGTCACTGATCAGTATGTTGGCCTCCTGTTGTACCTATTTTATAGTCCAGATTAAGGCCCTTCATCCACTAGTCCCTGAAAACCAATGACCTGTTGGTTGCAAACACCTAGCAGTGTATCCAAATTTAATCAAAACAGCCCAAAAACCAATGTCACATGTTCTGTACTGTTACAGGCATTATAAAAACAGACATCGTGCCCTGGCCAGTTTGGCTCAGCGGTTAGAGCGTCAGCCTGCGGTCCGGAGAGACCCGGGTTCTGTTCCCGCTAAGGGCATGTACTTCGGTTGCAGTTTGTCCCCGGCCCTGGTTGGTCGTGCGGGTGGCAGCCACTCGATGTGTCCCTTCACGTCGATGTTTCTCTCTCTCTCTCCCTTCCTCTCTCTCCCTCCCACTCTATCTGTACAAAAATGGAAAAATATCCTCGGGTGAGGATAAAAAAAAAAAAAAAAAAAAAAAAAAAAACAGACATCGTTTCAGGCAATAAGGACAATTTCATGCCTCTTAATATAACTTTCGAGATAAAACAAACTTTAAAAACCACGCTCCTGCAGACCTGGTCAAAGCAATTTCATCATTGTAAGCAGACAAACACTTCTAGGCGCTTCACCTGATTCCATGCAGAAATCTATTTCAGGGTCTGAAGTATCAAACCATGTTTCTTTTGGGGCTTTGGTGAAGGGAACATAACCATTAAAAGTGTACTCACAGGATTGTACTGAAGAGCAGAGACGTAAGCTTGGACTGCCCCTTCCATGTCACCTGCTGCCACCAATGCGGCTGCCAGGTTAATGTAACCATCGATGAAATCTGGCTTGAGACGCAATGCATGCCGGTAATGCTCAATCGCTTCCTGCAACTGTCCTCTTTCCTTGTACACGTTGCCCAGGTTTGAATAGGCTTCTGCCAGAAGGGGGTTCTGTTTAATTGCCAGAGTGCTAAAGTGAGCAGATCTGGAAAAGGCGAGAAGTGTTGACGCAGGGGTGTGCTGTTAGACAGAAGGTACGGCCCATACGCAACGCAAAACAGTTTCTGAAGACCCTGTGCTATGGCTGATCATGTAACAACAACAGTATCTTTTAACTGGTGCACAGGACAAATTTTGGAAATCCAAGTTGCCCAAAAGTACAGGTAGTCCAGCTCTCAAACCGGAATGCTGTTTTCCCTTATGAGATAAAATTCTTCCCGAGTCTCATTACCCAACTGCCACGTTGTGGGCCATGATTAAGGTCAATGAAAAGGCTGCGTGCAGGAGTCTCACTTTCCATTTGTGGATGAGACTTAATGTCGCATATCTTTAAATGTTTAAATAAACTGTCAGAATGACAAGTCCTTCAGAGAATAAGAACACAGTTGCTGCCCTGGCCAGCGCTGCTCAGTGGTTAGAGCGTCAGCTCTCGAACCGAAGGGTCGCAGGTTCGATTCCAGTCTGGGACACCTACCTGGGTTGCAGGTTCGCTCCCTGGCCCCAGTCGGGGTTGTGCAGGAGGCAACTAATCAATGTGTCTCTCTCACATCGATGTTCTTCTCTCCCTCTCTCCCTCCCACTCTATCCAAAAAAAAAAAAAAAAAAAACAACTGAAAAATATCCTCAGGTGAGGATTAACAGCAACAACAAGAATGCAGATTCTTTCCTTTTGATGACTTCAGCTGACTAGCTAAAGTGGAAGCATATTATAACTTAATGACAGTCGTTGCAACTAGAATCACACCCGCACCTCCTACCACAGCATATACACCACCATCTCTGAGGTACTCTGGCCCTCAAGATGTCACATCTTACAAAGGTGAGACTGGCTGGTCAGATGTACACTAAGAATACTTATTACCTGGACAGGGTTAAGAGAGCAGCAGACCTAGGTGGGAAAATCTAGACAAGGTCTCTGGTCATACTGCTCACATCACCACTGCCACAAGAGGACGGAGAGGAACTGGCAGCTGGACACGTCACAAGTGGACAAGGGAGCAGATGTGCACTGGTGGCTCAGTGGAAAGCCAGGATTGGAAACATTTCAAGTTCACACATTCAACATCATTTTGCAAGCTCAGCACGCGGAGGCAGCAATCAGCAGAAGGACCCCCCCATCTCCTACCTGTCCAGCCTGCGACACTGGAAGTGTATAGACGAAAGTAATAAAAGCACACCGGTATTGTCCGGCTCTTGTCTCCAGAGCTGCATGCAGTGCCTCTCGGCTGCCTCAAAATCTCCTGCCTGATATTCCCGATGTGCCAACTCAGCTAACCCTTGGAAGGAAAGCATACGTTTCGTTGGTTCTGGAGAATCATCAAAACATTTGAGGGAAGGAGGGGGGAAAACAAAAAGTTAGAAATGCAAACAAAAAAATGAAAAAATATGGTCTATTAAACTTAAAGATGAAAACGCTTGAAACTATGTAAAGCACTAGAGTGTTCTGCACATCACTGAGACCCCCGAGTTAACATCAGGTGCAGAATTGATCCATTAACTTTAGTTCCCAGACTAGACAGAAATATTTACTTCCAAGTAAGATTACAGTCACTTTAACTACAAATATTTTGTACTTTTCAGTTACAAAGCAGAGGTAGTACCTAAAGATTCACTGGACAGTAATTCTGTATACTTAACATACAGAAACAAAATATAAAACATGATTTGCAAGGTCCCAAAGGTTTAATCATGTCAGAATAATCTACTGGGAAACAATACTTTGTGCCATGTTTTACGTTGGATTTGGGAGGGGGGGTAGCATTAACAATCTATTTCTTAACATGGGTGGGGACACAAGATGTATTTTCAACTCAAAATTGTGCTATGTTTCTGTATACTCCACAACTGAATTTGTTTCCATTAAGGGCAATACCAGAAACAAGCATAAGGGAAAAAAACTAAAAGTCAAGGTGCTATTTTTACAACAGCTAATAAACAAGATGAATTCATCTGTCAAGAGCCAAAATATTTAAAGGGTCATCAAACATTTTAAGTAAAGACCCAAGATTATATTGCTCTTCTACCATCCCAAACTCACAATGAAACCAAACTAGCCGAATCCCACCCACGCTGGTTTAACAACACTGGCATTTTCCACTGAGCTCTGATACTGAAGGATTAAGACATTGCAAACAACCGTACATAATCAAGCAGTTACCTACGACTGCAATGATTGTTTAAAATAATGGGGAAACAAAATATAAAACCATTTGATAAAGTGCAACAGAATGAATAATAAATGAAAGCACTTTGCTGTGTCTAAGTGACTTAGCTCAGATACATCAAGATAAAGGGTACAGTTAAAGCCCACAGCTGGGTAAAAAAAAAAACAAAAAAAAAAACCCACCTAAGTCTCAACTTAATACTTTAACTTCAGCAATGACACATTGCTGGATTTTCACTAAATGGTTACAAGGGGAAACCACGTACAAATTACTTAAATTGTACCAAGGTCACAGTGACCAGCTCAAATTTGAGCCAAGCTCCCCAATCATGAGAGCTGGCAAGTGATCTGTATGCTCAGGAAAACAAAGTCAATTTCCTGAACTGAACAGCAGCTGACCGGTGACACAAGAGCAGAAAGACTTGCATCCAAATCTGGAGGTTATACAGTACCTCCAGCAGAAACTGGAAAATTACGTTTTAGACAAGCCTCTAGAACTTCTTAGCTCCTGGATTTTAGCACGTTCCACTGTCAACTTTTCAAAGCCCCTTATCTGACACTTGAAATGACAACTCCCTCAAGTAAAATAACACACGTTAGAAAGGGCAAGCTAGAACAAATCTTAAATCTTTTAAAAAAAAAAAAATCCCCGGGAGGGAGGGGAACACTGATGATTAATCCCACTACCTATAATCACGGATAAAATACGACTGAAGGTTCACCTACTCCTTCCTGCGCAATGTCCAAAAACAATGAATAGAAAAACCCTGAACAGATCTCAATGGAGAAACAGCAGCAGCAAAAAAGAACCTCATGGGAAACCTTAGAACTGCGGCCCAATCCCTCGCCCCCGCCCGCCCCAAACAGCCTCAATAGGGAAAGGCAGCTGAAGGACACTCCTATAATTTGGTTGTTTTCTTATTTTTAGGACCAAATGTTCTCGACTGAATTGTCTGAAAGGGCAACCGCCTTGCGCTTGTGCGGCCAACACTCCAGTTGCTTTACAAACTCTTCAAGCAGGAATGGAAACTTAAAAAAAAAAAAAAAATACACACCCTATGAATAAAGAGATCCCGGGCTTAAGAATGGGGATGGAAGATCCAGAGGCGGCGGCGGAGGAATACAAGGAGAAAGTCACACAAAGCGAGAATCCGGCCCGCGGGGTGGCCGACACCAAAGCACCAGCACCGGGGTGGTTTCACCCCAAGGGTAGGAAGTGGCCGAGGGCTGGCAACCTCCCGAAGGAAAGGGTGTGGTTCCCCGCGGGAGGGGAGGGCGGGCCGGTGGGAAACCCAGGCCGGAGCGGCTGGGGGAACGGGCCGCTGGCAGAGGAGCCCCTGGAAATTTCCAATCGAAACGGGGGCCGCTCAAGCGAGGGAGCCCAGCCCGGCGCTGCCCAGCGGGGTGCCGCTCCGGGTCCCCCTCCTGGAGGCTGACCGCGAGCACACCGAGGAGCTTTTGCTCATCCCTGGGTGATGCAAAGTGAGGCTATGATGACATCGGAATGGCACCCCCGCCCTAGATCGACAGGGCTCCAAATCGGGCTCCGGAGAAGGCGCAGGAGGGGCTGGAGGGGGACGGGGACGCGCAGGGCCGGTGAGCGGGGCTGGGGAAGAAAACGGGAGCGGACAGGGAAGCGACAGGGAGCCCCACGCATTCCATCCCGAGACATTCTAAGCGTGCACAGGTGACAGGGGCGTCCCGACACAGCGGGCAGCTAGGGCAACTGTGAGACTGAAAAACCAAGAAAGGCAGCAAAGAGCCGGGGAGCCAGAGGAAACGTGTGCGGAGCAGGCGACAGCGGAAAACCCGATCGGATGCCGGTAGACGACGGGAAGCTCAGCCAATGCCACTGATGTCATGGGGATGGCTAGAGGGAAGGTAGGGGACAATGAGAGGCCGAGGACGGCGCGAGACCCCAAAGGGGCGTCTGCCAAGGTGGAAGGGACACCGGTACCTGTGCTGTCGGCCACGTTGCCCACGGAAGACGCCATCTGGAGCTTCTGGAGGGAGAGCGAGGAGCGGGTGAGGGGGTCCCGCTGCGCCACCAAGACTCGCAAGACGTTTCGAGAGGTAGGACTGCGAGGGCAGCGGCCGGACCAGGGCCTGGGCGGGCTGGGGCGGCGGCAGCACGTACAGGCTTCCAACCTTAGGGGCTCTGGTTGGCCATCGACTCTCACGGTCTTGAAATGGCGGCGACGACTCCTCTACCGAAACAACACGGGCCGGAACTACTTTCTGTTACAATCAAGTGCCCGCGGAAGCAGCGGGCACGGCGCACCCCCAGGGCGACTGTCAGCGCGCGTAACCTTCCGCGCGGGGCCCATTGCGACAAACAGGGCTGCGTGGAGGGCGCGAGGAAACGACCCTGTCCACCCGGCTCGGGGCGAGGGCAGCGGCCAGGGCCCGAGTGGCCGAGGGGTTCGGTTTTGTTTGTGTTTTTATCGGGGAGGCGGAAGGCGAAAAAGAAATTCCCACACGTGACCGATACATTTCGGCCGGAGGGGTCCAGGCGATCACCTGGGCGGCCGCGCAGACAGCGACGGAAACGCCGAAGGCGGCCACGAAAGTTGGGTCAAGTCGGTGCCCACGAGCACGCGCCGTTGCAGCCCGGGGGGCCGGTTCTGGGCGAGTCCATGTAAATAACATGGTTACATCTCAAAGACTGAGCTGTGGGAAATGATGGGGGGAAAGGTTCCCATTGGCACACGGCTTAATTCTGACTTCAGCCATTGATTTAAGGACTTGCATTCAAAACACTGGTCCTTTCACAGGGCCAGACGAACCCCAGAGCTCAGGTTTTGGCCATTCAGCCCGAAACTTCAAAATCGTTGTGTTCAGATCGTTCTGCCCACAGGACGAAGGCAAAAGCTTCCTAACTCCCGGGCAGGCTGAGAATTTGCACTCCAAAGGCAGCCATAAAAATGTTAAGGGTGATTCACATTCGTCAAAACCCCTGACTTTTTTTTTTTTTTTTCTGAGTTGTGACTTCACTTCCATCTAATCGCTTTGCAAATTGTCCCAATCGGTGATTTCTTTTAGCTCCAGGCAGTGCAACAGTGATAACTGAATTCACTTGCGGTCTGCCCAAACCACGCCTCTAGGTTGAATCGAATTGCCTCCACTTCCTTGAACAAATTAGCTCTTAGGATCCTCGTGTAGTTTCAAGTCTACTGTGCAGACATTTTGTCACATTACTGTTTATACATCATCTCTTGTTCCAGCAAGAAATTATTACAAACCACGGGAGGCAACAAGTTGGCTCTCTTAGAGCCTTTTTATTTCAAAAAGTCCTTGATCTAGGTAACCTGTCCGTGCCTTTTATTCAAAACGTTGGTACTACGTAGCCATGTGACCACATTAAAAAACACCTAAGTCCTTAAGTTCTGCTTCAATTCCTTTGAAACAATTCACAAACTGTTAACTATGGATACGAGCACAGAGAACATTCCTATTACTGCTATTTTTTTTCCATCACATACATACCCAAACTCTCCAGATTGGGCACCAACCTCTTCTTTTAATTTTATTTAACTGGTAAAGCATTTCCGCCCCGCCCCACCCCCTCGCACAAGCGCCCCATCTGTGGTGAATAAACCCAGGTTCTCTTTGAGAACAGACTTCTCCGATTCCACTGGCAGATGTTTAGGCCGTACTGATTAGTGGGCGCTACCTAATTAAGTTAAACTGTTGTTAAGCACCAGGCCATGTTCCCAGTCGGGCACTGGCCATCCATTCCTGTGGTACATATTCTGAGAGAAGGGTCAGGGAATGTCATGACAGGTTTTGCTGCCGGATGAGGAACTCACGGTGGTTTCATAAGGAAAAGCCCCTGTTGGAGTCTCCAGAACCACCCCCCCCCCTTTCATTCCAGGAATAGCACCTGGAGCGTTTAGTTTGAAGGACTTACTGATAGGACAGATACACCTCGGGCCAATCAGGTAACATCTACACCTGTATGTGCAGGGGACATTTGTCCTCAAGGAACTCAAAGCCCAGTTAGGTACACACAGCCACTAGAGTTTAAAACAGACTGGTGTCATTGAGGTGATAAAATACATTACTGTCCATTAATACCTGGGGAGGGAAGAGCCCTTCAGGCTGGAGGACAAGGACCAAGGCCTGACCCGAACACTGACGGAGATGCTTGGGTGTGTTCTCTTTAACGCCCATTGTCCCCCACCCCGCCTCCCTCTTACGTGCAGCAATTCTAAATTCAGAACCATCTGAAATGCGTCAGCCGCTCCTTCAGCCCCGTCCCAAAGTTTGCCACCGCAATACCACCACCAGCGGTGTCTCCACTTTGTCACCATGTAACAAGTGACTGCAAACGGAACAGCTCCAAGCGGCCCACGTTGCGCGGCAGTCGGGCCCACGGAGAGCGAGCAGGACGCGCTGTGGCCGCTGTCGCCGCTGCCACCGCCACCGCCACCGCCGGAAAATGGCTCCGAGGGTTCAGTGAAGCTGGGCAAGTATGTGCACGGAGCGCCGCTGTCTCTCCAGATATTTGCGGACAATATTCCAGACACATTCATGCCTCCCGAGTGGGCAACTAGGCTTAACGAAGAAAAGGAGTCTTCGAACCTTCCAGAAATCTTTGAGCCGCAATAAAGGTCGAGAAGCAACGGCTCTCACGGTGGTAATACAACCCTCACTGGCCCGTGAACTGGGGGGGCAAAGGATTCCTTATTTGGTAGCTGCTACGTTGAAGATAGGGCCGGCTGCGCCATCCCCAGTGCTGATGGCAAAGGTGGCGAAGAAGATCGGAGAATGAAAGCCAAACGGGTGTCTTAATTTTTTTGTTCTTTTTTTTTTTGATACGTTCCCCTAGTGGGAACCGAACCCGGGACTGCCTGGTCCGCAGGCTGATGCTCCAGCCGCTGAGCCAAACCGGCCAGGGCCGAAGGGGTGTCTTTAAAAGGCGGCTTTCTGCAGAACAAAAGCAGAAAGGCAAGGGGAGGGTACCCTCTGGAGCCCTGCCAGCTGGGGATCGCTTTCCTCTCAGGCACCAATAGTCTTTCAAGATGTGAGAGCTCAGAGCTCAGTGGGGTTCACTTCCATCCAGTCGTCACCATGCCCTACCCCTTGGCCTCTTGACCTATAAACTGAGGAGGCGGGTATCCAACTGGAGGATGTGAGGGTCAAAGCCTTGCTTCATTCTGCCCATCCAAGTCCAACACCGGATGATGTCCGGAAAGGTGGTCACCGCCTTCAGCCCGAAACAGCGTGCCCACGGGCCCAGAACAGAATCCTTCCTGAAGGAGTGGAGACCCCAGGAAGGAGCCTTGGATCCCCCCGCAGTGAAGAACGCTGGAGTTCCTAAACTGCACCTCAAGGCTGCCTTTGGTGTTCTGTGCCCGGGGTGAGGACATGTGTCCTCTGGAAGGATCATCCGGCTCTTTCTGGCCAGCTGCTCCCGTGGAGTTTCTGCAGCTCCTTCTCAGGTTGGACAGAACTCCTTCTCCCTAACCGTAATCTGGTAGACCAAGACCTAGTGGTTGCCCCAGAGACCTCTGTGAGTCACTGAATGGCTCCTGACTTTGATCCTGGCTTTGCTTCCTGGGGTTGTCCGAGTTCAGGACTCGGTGGAAAGCAGTGGTCTTGGGTTTGAGACGCCTGACAGGGAAGCTGCGGAAACCTGCGAAGTAAGGATGGTACTGGGCACCAGTCACATGCTTGAGACGGAAGGGTAGCTGGTAAGCGGACCAGATGGTTCTTTTCTTGTTTGGGATAGTTCTAATGCCCTTTATCTTTTTTTTTTTTCTTTATTGATTTTAGAGACACAGGGAGAGATAGAAACCTCGATGACAGAGAACATTGATTGGCCGCCTCCTGCATGCGCCCCACTGGGGATTTGGCCCACAACCCAGGCATGTGCCCTGACCGGGAAGCGAACCAGCAACCTCTAGCACAGAGGTCGACGCTCCACCACTGAGCCACACTAGCTGGGCTAGTGACCTTTATCTTTTAAGCTGGAGTTTTCGTTCCCACGGTAAAAACCTTCACACTAGAATTGAGCACTCAACTGGTAGGTTTCACTTTTCTGAACAAACAGATGTGGGTGGAAAATTCACTGATCTAATTAAACATTCAACCAGGGACTCTAAAAATGAAGCTTTTTGTTATTCAAGGTCTCGGTGGCCTGGATCTGCAATTTACCAAACCGAACACCACCATTCACGGAGGTGTGAGCTTTGCAGGCTGGGAGGTCTCACTGTACGTCAGTATCCAGAATAGACGTCTCCAAAATGGCCTTTGGCAAACAAAAGGAAGGATTACGGAGATATAGTTTACAAACTGTCATTGCTATGAAAATCTTTTGCTGCCGTAACTGACTTAGTTGTAGGTGAAAAGAGTAGTTAGCTTAGGGGCGGTGGGGTGTCAGCAAGGTGTCTTGATTTTATTTTTTGGTTCTTCAAGGAGGAAAGTCTTCAGAACTTCAGATTTTAGAAGTGTGAATTGTCTTCCATCAAGCACAAAATAATCACAATGTGAATTGTACCACATTCTCCTTAATTGCCCCCCCAGTCCTTTTCTGTTATACACATTGAGAGCATATTTCATGTGTATTCAACTTAAAAAAAAATTTTTTATCCTCACCCGAGGACATTCTTCCATTTTTTGTTCAGATAGAGTAGGAGGGAGAGAGAGGAAGAGAGAGAGAGAGAGACATCAGCGTGAGAGGGACACATCGAGTAGTTGCCACCTGCACGACCCAACCAGGGCCGGGGACAAACTGCAACCGAGGTACATGCCCTTAGCGGGAACCGAACCCGGGTCTCTCTGGACCGCAGGCCAACGCTCTAACCGCTGAGCCAAACCAGCCAGCGCTCATGTGTGTTCAACTTAAAGTTGAATGAAACTTTTAGAACAAAAATTGCTCTCTCTTTAAATGGCTTATTTTCAAAGCTGGTGTTGAAGAAACATACCCATATGATAAAAGGCTGAATTTACATATACACTGAAAAGGACTTTTTAAATTATTACTTTTTTAATCCTCACCCAAGGACATTTTTGCATTTTTGTTCAGAAAGAGTGGGAGGGAGAGAGAGGAACAGAGAGAGAGAGAGAGAAAGAGAGAAACATCGATGTGAAAGGGACACATCGACTGGTTGCCTCCCAAACAACCCCAACCAGGGCCGGGGATGAATTGCAACCAAGGTACGTGCCCTTGACCGGAATCGAACTCACAAGTGACTCATTGGTCCTCGGGCCAATGCTCTAACTGCTGAGCCAAACCGGCCAGGGCTTTAAATGATTTTTAATCTCCTACCTTTAGCAATATTTAGAATTATGAATTAACAATCTTAGGTAATAGAATGCAGATCTGCAACATGCCTTTTTCAATACACTTTTCTACATTTTTTATTTATTGTTTTTTTGTGTGTTTTTTTTTAGCAAGAGTGGAAGAGAGAGAGAAACAATGATTTGTTGTTCCACTTCCTTGTGCATTCACTGGTGGATTCTTGCATGTGCCCTGACTGGGGATCAAACCCACAACCTTGACATACCCGGGTGACACTCCAACCAACTGAACTACCTGGCCAGGACCTAAACTGTTTTTAACGTTGTGCTGATATTTTGGTTGTAACAAGTAGGATTTTTCTGTTGCCTTCATTTTCAACTAGTGGTTTGTGTATTTTTTTAAATGCGTTACATTAAAAAGTCTTAAATAAATGTATACCACCAATTCAGAAATCGTTGCCTTTTATGTCATTAAACTCCAATCAAATCAGCATAACACAGAAAGCCTGTGGAACTAGAGCTGTTATCAGAGAAATATTACACAATCTTAGATTCCTGTGATAACAATCTTTGCGTTCTCTAGACTTTCCTTTGGCAAATGTGTTTTTCTCAATTTTCTCACCTTCGTCAACCTTTCCTTGGGTAAAACTTGATTGTACAACTACTTTTCACAGATGGGTTGGACTCTCTTGCAACAAAGTTTTGGGTTGATTTAGATAAAAAGAAAACATTGTTTTAAAGTGGATTTCTAGTTTTCTTTCATGTAATAACTAGTAAAAGATGCTAGATTTGGCCCCTGCCCCCACCAAATATTCCAGTTGAAAAAGCATGGAAATTGTGAAGTATTATTAAGAAAAAACATCAAAACTATATCATATATGGAAGTCTTCTTGCCTCCCTATATACTGCCATTTTAAAAACTACTTTCTCCCTGGCCGGTTTGGCTCAGCAGCTGCAGCGTCGGCCCGGGGACCAGAGTCATGGGTTGGATTCCAGTCAAGGGCATGTACCTCGGTTGTGGTTCATCCCTGGCCCTGGTCGGGGTCGTGCGGGAGGCAGCCAGTCGATGTGTCTCTCTTGCATCGTCAATGTTTCTCTCTCTCTCTCTTCCTTCCTTCCTTCCTTCTTACCTCCCACTCTATCTGAAGATAAATGGAAGAATATCATCCAGTGAGGATTAAAAAAACAAGCCCTGACCGGTTTGGCTCAACGGTTGGAGCGTCGGCCTGTGGTCCAGAGAGACCCAGGTTCGGTTCCCGCTAAGGGCACGTACCTCGGTTGCAGTTTGTCCCTGGCCCTGGTTGGTCATGCGGGTGGCAGCCACTCAATGTGTCCCTTTCACATTGATGTTTCTCTCTCTCTCTCTTCCTCTCTCTCCCTCCCACTCTATCTGAACAAAAAGTGGAAAAATGTCCTCGGGTGAGGATAAACAAAACAAAACAAAGCTTTTTTTGGCCCTGGCCGGTTTGGCTCAGCAGTTAGAGCGTCGGCCCACAGACCAATGAGTTGCAGGTTTGATTCAGGCCAAGGGCATGTACCTCGGTTTCGGTTTGTCCCCGGCCCTGGTGTGGGTCGTGCGGGAGGTAACCAGTCGATGTGTCCCGGTCACATCAATGTTTCTTTCTCTCTCTCCCTCTCTTTTCTTCTCTCTCCCTTCCTCCCACTCTATCTGAATATAAATGGAAAAGTATCCTTGGATGAGGATTTTAAAAAACAAAAACTGTTTTTGTTTCTTTACTTTTAATTTAGCTAAGTCTTGAGTAATTTGGAATCATTAATCATTTTACCTCTGGTTCAGTAGTAGTCCTGGGGGGTAGTTATCCCTAACATTTTTAGTTATTTTCTTATTTTTATTTTTTTGTTAATCCTCACCTGAGGATATTTTTTCCATTGATTTTTAGAGAGAGGAGAAGGAAGAGAGGGGGGGAGAGAGAGAGAGAGAGAGAAACATCTCTCTCAAAATATGAGAGATACATTGATTGGTTGCCTCCTGCATGTGCCCCAGCGGGCCAATGATCGAACCTGCAACCCAGGTAACACACCATTGACCAGAAATTGAACCCGTGCCCCCTCACTGCAGGGCTGACACTCTACACTGAGCCACACCAGCCGGGCTTTTTTAGTTGTTTTGAAAAGCAGAGTGTTGGCGCTGGCCGAGTAGCTCAGTTCATTAGAGCATCATCCCAACACGCCAAGGTTGTGGGTTAAATCCCTATTCCGGGCACATACAAGAATCAACTACTGATGCATGAATAAGTGGAACAACACATTGATCGTTCTGTGCTGTCCCTTCCTCATTTTCTCTCTCTAAATCAATACATTAAAAAGAATTTTTAAAGAAAAGAAAACAGAAAAGCAGTGTTTATTCATCACACAATGCTGTGATGTTGTTTCAAGATTGCCCTGTCCAGAAAATATTTCCAGTTACACAGCTTTACAGGAAAATGTTTCCATCTAAAATGAAACATGTAGTTCGAGGTGTTTGTTTCTCTGTCACTTAATTTTTTCTACCCTTAATCAAGCATATGTATATCCTTACTTTTTTCTGTTTGTTTTTAGAATTGATATATTACCAAGAAAAGGCACAAAGCCATAATATCATGGTATGACGTATTGTGACTTAAAGGGGAAAGCTACTCAATTTTGGTGGAATGTTGATTGTATGTCATTGTGGAGATTCCTCTTTCACTCTCTGATGTTTCACTTGATAAGATGGTTTATGGAAAATATCGTAAAAACATAACTTAAGGGTTTGCTGTAAGCTATTTGGATTAAGAATTGTTACAGCATTGAAACTCATTATTAAATTAATGTAAGACATTTGGCCCTGGCCGGGTGGCTCAATTGGTTGGAGCATCATCCCATGCACCAGAAGGTTGTGGATTCGATTCCCGATCAGAGCACATACCTAGGATACAGGTTCGATCCCTGCTGGGGGCAAGTATGGAATGTAACTGATTGATGTTTTTCTCTCTCTCTCCCCCCACCTCTAAAATCAATAAATATATCCTCGGGTAGATGGCAGGTATATCGATGATTGTTGAAATGACTTCTCCATGTACCTAGAGGCATTTACATGTACTATTTGTGAAAGCATGGTACACAGAGATCTTTGGACTGGCCTGAACCTCATTGTATCATGTGTACCTAGCTCATTCCCCACGTTTTGCTCACGTGCTACCTTTTTTTTTTTTTTTTGGTACGTGCCCCTAGCGGGAACTGAACCCAAGACTCTCTGGTCCGCAGGCCGATGCTCCAACCGCTGAGCCCAACAGGCCAGGGCTCATGTGCTACCTTTTGCATAAGATCTACCTATTTATTTTCAAAGGTAAGATTATCCTGAATTTCATCTAAATGTTTTAACATTTTTATTTTGTGTTGTTTTAGAAGGCAAATGTTATATTGTTCTATTCAGAAAGACAATTTTTGACTTTGTGCCTTGGTATATACATAATGTAAAATACTTCAAAGAAATATACCCTGTTAAAATGCAATCTGAAATTGTTAGGTTCTGATAGTGTATCAGTAAAAATTAAAGTACTTGTCAAGAAATTAATTCAAGCCCTGGACGGGTATCTCAGTTGGTTAGAGTGCCATCCCAATACACCAAGGTTGTGGGTTCGATCCCTGGCTAGGGCACATACAAGAAGCAACCAGTGGCCTGGCTGGTGTTGCTCAGTGGATTGAGCATCGACTGGGAGGTCCCAGTTCAGTTCAAGTTGGGGCCCATGTTGGGGTTACAGGCTTGATCCCCAGGAGGGGGTGTGAGGGAGGCAGCCAATCGAATGTCTCTCACATCAATGTTTCTCTCTTCCCCTTCCTCTCTCTCTAAAAAAAATCAATACATTTTTTTTAAAAGCAACCAATGAATGCATGAACAAGTAGAACAACAAATCAATATCTCTCTCTCATTCCCTACTTCTCTCTCTCCAAAATCAATAAAAAAAAAATTAAATTTGTAAACAGAGAGAAAAGGGGTATTGCAATATGTCCTGCTTTTGTGCAGAGAAAGAGCCATTTGACATGAGTAGCAAACATAATGTGAAAGGTTAACTTTATATGCTACTCAGTCTGGTTGAAATGGAAGGGGCAAAAAAGAGAAATAAAATTCCATCCTCTAGTTTCATCTACATATATTTTTATTATATTTTTGGATTCTATAGACAGTTTTGTTAAAAAGTCAAATAAGGAACTATTGCCAGTTCCACAAATAACTTCAGATTTCTAAAATAAAGTATTGGTACACTAGTAATCACAAATTTAGTTTCTTTCAGTTCATTTTCAATCCTGTAAAGAGGGTTTTTTGTAAACATCTTTTTTATTAATCAGCCATGACATGGCAGAATGTGCAGTTGCTATTTCTGAAAAGTGTTATAAACTCTACATCTAGAGATGATGAAAAATTCTTATAGAATTTTGCAATAAGTATGCATGTTGGGTTAAGGACATTTTAGTCATGTGGAAATGTCATGAAATTAGTCCTTGCAATTCAGACTGCTGTAGTTTATACTTTTTCTGTATGTTTCAAGTAAAGTATGTACCATTTATACTGAGAACCTGACAGAATGAATCATCCCAAGTCCATTGCCTGTAATATGTCATTTGATTTATAAACAAATAATAGTAACTTTTTGTACATTTCTGGAAATAGATTGTATAATAATTTATGTATCTGCTGCTAGATAAAGTGTATGAATAAAAGTTTTATTAAAACACACACACATTTACCTTCTCACAGTTTTTTTTTTGTTGTTGTTGTTCAGATAGAGTGGGAGGGAGAGAGAGAGAGAAACATTGATGTGAAAGGGACACATCGAGTGGCTGCCACCCTCATGACCCAACCAGGGCCAGGGACAAACTGCAACCGAGATACATACCCTTAGCGGGAACTGAACCCGGGTCTGTCTGGACCTCAGGCCAACATTCCAACCACTGAGCCAAACCGGCCAGGGCTTCTCACAGTTTCCATAGATTAGGAATCCAGGTACAGGTTAACTGGTCCTCTGCTCAAGATCTCACAGGCTAAAATGAAGGTGTCAGCCAGGCTACAAGCTCATCTGAGGCTTAGGGACCTCTTCCAAACTCATGTGTTTGTGGCAGGATTTATTTCCTTGAGGTTGAAGGACTGAGGTTCCCATGTCTCTCATGGCAGTCAGCTAGAGGCCACTGTCACCTCGTAGAGGCACGTGGCCCCTTCCATCTTCAAAGTCAGCAGTGGAAAACCTTCCTCATGTCAAACTCCTCTCATACTTTGAATCTCACCAGAAAGAGCCCAGTCCCTCCCACTTCTGTAAAAACTGTGACTACAAAAAAACCCCATATAACACAAAATTCCCCACCATCTTATTTTAAGTGCACAGTTCAGTAGTGTTAAGCACATTCACATTATTGTGCAACAGATCTCCAGAACTTTTCATGTTGCAAAACTGAAACTCTATTCATTACACAACAGCTCCCCATTTCCCCCTCCCCCAGCCACTGGTAACCACCATTCTACTTTCTGTGTCTATGAATTTGACTACTTTAGATCTCTCCTATCGGTGGGAATCAACAGTGTTTGTCCTTTTGTAACTGAAGAACCCGATCCTTTTTAAGAGCTCACCTGATTAGGTCAGCTCACTTAGAATAATCTCTATTTTTTTTTCTTTATTGATTTTAGAGAGAGAGAGGAAGGGAGAGGGAGAGCAAGAGAGAAACATCAATGAGAGAGAACATCAATTGGCTGCCTCCTGCATGTCCTCCACACTGGGGATTTGGCCCACAACCTGGGCATGTGTCCTGACCAGGAATTGAACCGGTGACCTCTTGGTGCATGGGTTGACGCTCAACCAGTGAGCCACACAGGCTGGGCTTAAACTGAATTGATTTGGGGCCTTGATTCCACCTGCACAACCCCTTCACCGCAGTGCCTAGATCTGTTTTTGACCAACTGGGAGAAGGTGTGTGTTCACAGGGTCGAGGGACAGGAATCTTGGGGCCATGTTAGAGTTGCCTATCACAAATGGTGAAGCGACCCTAAAAAAGGAGGGAGATTGCTAACTGGGGCCTGTCAGTTGCCTGTGCCAGGTTCAAGTTTCGATCAAAATAGCTCTGGGATTCATCCTCTAGCTCCATTGTCAGTACCGGTCCGGGCAACCACAACAGCCCGGTGACTGCTCTCTAGCCCCGCCTGACTCAAATTTTCCACAGTTCACCTTAGAAAATCTACAGCGCAAATCAGAATGAAGTCTACACTGTGAGAGTCCCAGTGGCTGTGCTTCGTGTGTCAGTGCCACCTGCTAAAGCAGCTTCTTCCCTGTACTCACACGCGTACTGCTCTCGGCTCTCTGGAGAGATGAAGCTCTTCCAGCCATCCAACCGTGCCTTTTCCCAACCTTTCACTCCACCTAGAATGGTCACCCCTGCATCCCAGTCTCCCTGGAAAATTCTTACATAACCTTCACTCCCCGTCCTTAAGGGAAGATGCTGGCATCCAGCCCATGACCTCCCTCTCCACCCTGACTCCTGGCGCTTATACTAGGGGATCTCGTTGTCCATGGAGATGACACAACAAACCACCTCTCCATCCCTGGACTCTCAGTTACCTTCTCCATCCAGTTCAGCCACCCACACACCCAAAACAGTGCATCTTGAACTTGACTATGGCCCAGAATTGTTCACCTCGGCCATTTCCACCGCAGTTTCCTCCCCTACTTGACCCTTCAGGCCCTCGCCCACTTGACCCTCTTTTTCTTACTTCACAGAGTCCCCGTTAGTCCTTTGAGCCCTGAGTTTTTCCCAGTCTGTCAGCCCCTCCTGGCCTCTTTTCCTTCCCTTCCCCACCCTTCTTAATCCCTTACTGCCCCTTTCACTCCGGTCTGCCAAACTAGCCACATAAACCTTCCGCCTCGGGTCACTACTGCACACCACCCTCTCCTCCTTCACCTGGGGGTTTGAACCTGCTGGAGAAAATCCACAAACCATCAAAATCAGTGCTACTGTAAATCCATGGTCTTCAGCCTCGGGTGAATCTCTTCTATGAACAACATTCCGTTCACACACATCCTTACGTACATTCCATCCTCCTGTTCAATGTCCACCATCCTAAGCGCCATCTTTTCCCATCTCTTTCAGAATCCTGCTCCCGCCCTGGCCAGTTTGGCTCAGCGGTTAGAGCATCGGCCTGCGGTCCGGAGAGACCCGAGTTCGGTTCCCACTAAGGGCTCGTACTTCGGTTGCAGTTTGTCCCTGGCCCTGGTTGGTTGTGCGGGTGGCAGCCACTCGATGTGTCCCTTCACGTCGATGTTTCTCCCTCTCTCTCCCTCCCACTCTATCTGTACAAAAAATGGAAAAATATCCTCGGGTGAGGATAAAAAAAAAAAAGAATCCTGCTCCCTCAGTTATCCCCTTTCTCTCTGATTTCGGTCTGGGGTGCTTTTTTTGTCAGACTTACACATGCCTGGGTCTCTCCCATTGAAAAAACAAAACAGAACTCTCCCTTGATTCTAAGTCTCCATCAGGTGCCAACTTCTCTCCTTATCTTCCCAGCTTAAGCTTCCCCAAATAGCAGTAGTCTACATCTGCTGTCTCTACTTTCTCAAATGCCTTAACCTGCTGAAAAAAGTTTCCAGGGAAATTTCCTTTGGGAACAGTCATCATTCACCTCCAAGCTGCCAAAGCCAATAGCTACTTTTCAGCCTTGACGTTATCGACTTCTCTATGCAATTCACACTGCTGACAATTCTCACCCTCAGCCGCTGAGCCACACTGGCCGGGGCATTACCTCCCCCTTAAAATGTTCTCCTTCCTACGTTCCCATCACATTGAATTCATTCTGTTTCCTGGTTAGTCTGTGCTTCTCTGGCCATGTCTGTTTGTTCTCTCTCTTTTAACCTCGTCCCCTTTTCAGCACGTAAATGTTAATGTTCCCCAAAGTTTTGTCAAGAACCATAAAGGGTCTGAGATGTTACTCCACTTACGAAGTTATATGCTTTATATGTGTGAATACTAAAGAAACACAAGGCACCTGGATCAGAGACAGGAGTGTTTTTTATTAATACTCACAACCAGATGAATAATCAGGATGGAAACTTTCCATATGGCCGGTAGGTTTCAACCCATAGAAGAGGGATGAAGAACAACGGATTTTCTCCATTTGTACGTGAGAGATAGCCAACCTGCCCCCTTCCTAAAGGAGAGAGAAATCCCTTTGCTCCTGGGTACAGAATGAAAAGGATCTTGGTTCTTATACTAACCTTTGTAACGTTAACATGTCTTTCCAAGGGCCAGATAAGCTGTGTCTGCAGCTTTTACCGCCCAGAGAGATGTTCCCAAGGTCTGAGCCTCACCCCTTGTTAAGCGTTAACACCTGGGGAAGTAGCCCTGCAGTCTTCCTGGCTCCGTTCGGATCTCTTGGGAAGATAAGTTGGTGTCCTTTGGATCGGAGCAGTTAACCAGACAAATGGCTAGAGAGCATCCTGATGGAAGTGAAAAGTGAAATGCACCCAGGGGAAGCGAAAGCAAACAATCTCTCTTTACATCTATACATTCTTGCGTCTCAGGTGCTTAGGGCTTTTGACAGGCCACTGAGAAATCCCGCGGTTTCATTTCGCACCAGGCTTCTAAGTCTCCATCAGGTGACTTCTCCTCTCAGTCTGGCTCTCCCTGGACCACGCCGCCCGCTCGTTTCCAATGTGACCTGTGTGCCGAGCACTGCAAACATCCCCCTACCTGCTAGCCTTCTGGATCTGAAGGTCCTACCAGCGCCTCCAAGTCCACGTGTTCAAAATGGGCCTCTTCCCCCGCCCCAAGCTCCGGTACCCTCTCCCCTAGCTGACCACAGCGCCGTCTGGTCAGACCTGGGGCTGTCCTCGTCATTCGAACAGCCTTTCTGCACGGGGCAGACTCTCCGCGTGCTCAGCTCTGCCTCCCCTGTAAGAGCCAGAGCCGCCTGCCAGCCGCCCTCCGCCAGCCACACCTGCGTGAGACGCGTCAGGACCCAGGCAGGAGGGCACCAGCTCTGTGCGGACCTTCCATTGCCTCTGCCCGCGGAGTTGCCAGTGTTGTGCTCGGGGTGGGGGCGTTGCTGTCATCTGGCCACTTCTGCAATGGCCCGGGCCCTTGTTCCTGGAAGCTCAGCTCCCAACCTCACTCTCCAGCCCTCCTAACCGTTGTGGGAAATCCTCAATATCCTTTTTATTTTATTTTTTTAATCCTCACCCGAGGATATTTTTACATTTGTCTTCAGACAGAGTGGGAGGGGGGGAGAGAGAGAGCGAGAAACATCAATGTGAGAGAGAGACATCAATTGGTCACCCGCATGACCCCAACTGAGGCCCCGGATGAACCCAAACCGAGGTACATGCCCTTGACTGGAATCGAACCTGGGACTCTTTGGTCCGTGGGTCAACACTCTAACTGCTGAGCCAAACTGACCAGAACTTATTTTATTTTTATTTTGTTTTTTTTGTTTGTTTTGGTTTTTTATCCTCATCCGAGGACATTTTTCCATTTTTTTTTTTTTTTTTTTTTTTTTTTTTTTTATCCTCACCCGAGGATATTTTTCCATTTTTTGTACAGATAGAGTGGGAGGGAGAGAGAGGAAGGGAGAGAGCGAGAGAAACATCGACGTGAAGGGACACATCGAGTGGCTGCCACCCGCTACGGACCAACCAGGGCCGGGGACAAACTGCAACCGAAGTACGTGCCCTTAGCGGGAACCGAACCCGGGTCTCTCCGGACCACATGCCGACGCTCTAACCGCTGAGCCAAACCGGCCAGGGCACATTTTTCCATTTTTTGTTCAGAGTGGGAGGGAGAGAGAGGAAGAGAGAGAGTGAGGGAAACATCGACGTGAAGGGACACATCGAGTGGCTGCCACCCGCACGACCAACCAGGGCCGGGGACAAACTGCAACCAAGGTACGTGCCCTTAGCGGGAACCAAACCTGGGTCTCTCTGGACCGCAGGCTGATGCTCTAACCACTGAGCAAACCGGCCAGGGTTATTATTATTATTAAATCCTCACCCGAGCCCGGCCAGTGTGGCTGTGGTTGAGCCTCAACCCATGCACTGGGAGGTCGCCGGTTCGATTCCTGGTCAGGGCACATGCCCAGGTTGTGGGCTCGGTCCCCAGTGGGGGGCATGCAGGAGGTGGCCAATCGATGTTCTTTCTCATTGCTGTTTCTATCTCTCTCTCCCTCTCCCTTCCTCTCTCTGTAAAGTCAATAAAGAAAAAATATTTTTAAAAAAATCCTCACCTGAGGATATGTTTTCATTTATCTCCAGATAGAGTGGGAGGGAGAGAGAAACATCGACATGAGAGAGACGGACACATCGACTGGTTGCCTCCTGCACGACCCTGACCAGGGCCGGGGACAAAGCACAACCAAGATATGTGCCCTTGACCGAAATCGAACCCAAGACTCTTTGGCCCTTGGGCCGACGCTCTAACCGCTGAGCACACCGGCCAGGGCAAGTCTCTTACGCCTTTCTTGATTCTGATCCTTCCACTTTATCCCAATTACCACTTCCCTGGTTAGGCCCTGATAAGTGTTTCAAGGTAATTAGTCTCCCTGCCTCCAGCCTCGGTTCCTTCCAATCCCAGCCTCCACGAGAACATGGAGACTTACCTAAAACATAAGCCTCACTGTCATTCCCTTGCTTTATTTAAAAAATTTTTTTTTCTTTATTGATTTGAGAGAGAGAGAGAGAAATGGAAACATCGATGAGAGAGAACATCGACTGGCCACCTCCTGCACACCCCCCACTGGGGATCGGGCCCACAACCTGGGCATGTGCCCTGACCGGGAATCGAACTGGTGACCTCCGGGTGTATGGGTGGATGCTCAACCACTGAGCCACCGGCCGGGCTCATTCCCTTGCTTTAAACCTCAATATGTGCCACTTCCTATTTTGAAAATGTTTGCTAATACCACCTGGAATCACTTGAAAGTGCTCCCTATGTGTGTGCATGTGCACACGGCACCACACACGCGTGCACCGCACACACGTGCACCGCACACACACTTCTGTATCTTGGCTCCATGCTTTTGCTTGAGCTGTTCCCACTAACTAAAATGACCTTCCTTCTCCTCTCCACTTGGCCACTTCCTGCACTTTTTTCTTTTTTTTTTTTTTTTCAAATCTTTATTGTTGGATGTAAAATGTATTACAGATGTTCCACATTTTTCCCCCATTGACCCCCTCCTCCCCACTCCCGCCCCCCTCCCGCCTTTTCCCAATGTGTCCATTGGTTATGCATATAAGTTCTTTGGTTTATTTCTTCCCACCCACCAACCCCTTTCCCTTTGAGGTTTGTCAGTCTAGCAATGAATTTGTGCTTCTTAATCCCTTCACCTTTTTCACCCATTCCCCCAACCCCCTTCCCAACTGGCAACCAACAAATGTTCTCTGTATCTATGAGAATGTTTCTGTTCTACCTGTTCATTTTGTTTGTAGATTCCATTGTTGATAGATATGTATTCATTGCCATTTTGTTTGTTCATACATTTTATCTTTTTCTTCAAAAAGACCCTTCATCATTTCATATAATAACGGTTTGGTGGTGATGAACTCCTTTAACTTTTTCTTGTCTAGGAAAGTCTTTATATGTCCATCGATTCTAAATGACAGCTTTGCAGGATAGAGTAATTTTGGTTGTAGGTTCTTGGTTTTCATCACTCTGATTATTTCTTGCCACTCCCTTCTAGCCTGCAAAGTTTCTTTTGAGAAATCAGCTGACAGCCTACTGGGAACTCCCTTGTAGGTAACTAGCTGCCTTTCTCTTGCTGCTTTTAAGATTCTCTCTTTCTCTTGAACCTTTTGCATTTTGATGATGATGTGTCTTGGTGTGGGCCTCTTGGGGTTCATCTTGTTTGGGACTCTCTGTGCTTCCTGGACTTGTATGTCTGTTTCCTTCACCAAGTTAGGAAAGTTTTCTGCCATTATTGTTTCAAACAGGTTTTCGATTTCTTGTTCTCTCTCTTCTCCTTCTGGCACCCCCAAGATGTGAATGTTGGCACGCTTGAAGTTGTCCCAGAGGCTCCTTACACTATCCTCTTTTTTGGGGATTCTTTTTTCTTTTTGCTGTTCTGATTGGGCATTTTTTGCTTCCTTATATTCCAAATCGATGGTTTGCTCCTTGGATTTACATACTCTATTATTGAAGCTGTGTAAATTATTCTTTATTTCAGTTAATGCCTCCTTCAATTCTAACTGTGTATCCATGATTTCTGACTGGTCCTTTTTTATGCTCTTGAGGCCCTCCCTAAGTTCACTGAGGTTCTCACTAAGTTCATTGAGCATCCTTATAAGCAGTATTTTGAACTCAGCATCTGTTAGGTTGCTTATCTCCATTTCGCTTAGTTCTTTTCCTGAGGTTTTGTTCTGTTCTTTCATTTGGGACCTATTTCTTTGTCTCCTCATTTTGGCTGCCTCCCTGTGTTTGTTTCAGTGTATTACTTAATGAGAGGTATGGGGCTATCTGAGACCAGATGCTGCTCATTTGAAAGAATTTAGGAAAAACCTGAAGCAGGATCCAAGACCGGCCTATCCTATGGTTAAGCAAGTGGCAACAGCTTGGGTGGGCCTGAAAGTTGGGCGGGGCGGGGCCTCACGGAGTCAGCAGGGCGGGGCTACCAGTGTGAGCCAGGTTGCTGGAGTCCCAGATACTCCGGTTTGTCTTCAGATCGCATAAATCTTTCGCCTTTTACTTCCCTGCACTTTTTTCAAACACCCACAGGCTGTGAGGGGTGCCTCTTCTCTGTCTCTCCCCACTCCCGTAATACCTTGTGTGCCCATCTCTCACTGCGTGCACCCCAAGGCACTGTAACTGCCCCCCTAGACTGTGAGCTCTCTGCAGGGCAAATGCAATCTGAGTGTGTATATCTGCATAACATCTCATGGCATTTACTGTGCGCACAATCAATGTTTGATAATGGACTCACGAATGGATTGACTCAACTCAATTCAAACATCACTTCTCTGAACATTTCTTCCACACTGCCATCTTCTGGACCTTCCTCTACACACTTTGTCCATTCCTCTTTGTAAATTGAGGAAAAATTCACATAACAGAAAACTAACCATTTAAAAATATACAATAAGCCCTGGCCGGTTTGGCTCAGCGGTTAGAGCGTCAGCCTGTGGTCCAGAGAAACCCGGGTTCGGTTCCCGCTAAGGGCATGTACCTCGGTTGCAGTTTGTCCCCGGCCCTCGTTGGGTTGTGAGGGTGGCAACCACTTGGTGTGTCCCTTTCACATCGATGTTTCTCTCTCTCTCTCTCCCCCACTCTATCTGAACAAAATATAAATAAATAAAAATAAATAAAAATATACAATAAATTCAGTGGCATGGAGTATATGCACAGTACTGTATGGCCATCACCTCTATCTAGTGCCAAAACATTTTCTAACTTTTTTTTTTAGCCTCACCCGAGGACATTTTTCCATTTTTTGTTCAGACAGAGCGGGAGGGAGAGAGAGGAAGAGAGAGAGAGAGAGAGAGAAACATCGATGTGAAAGGGACACATCGAGGGGCTGCCACCCACACGACCCAACCAGGGCCGGGGACAAACTGCAACCGAGGTACATGCCCTTAGCGGGAACTGAACCCAGGTCTCTCTGGACCACAGGCTGACACTCTAACCGCTGAGCCAAACCGGCCAGGGCGCCAAAACATTTTCATCCTCCTGGTGCAAAACCACAGACACGTTAAGCGCTCAGTTCCCATCCCTCCCCTCCCCCAGCCCCTGGCAACCACTAATCAGCTTTGTGTGTCTATAAATTTATTTTGGAAATTTAATAAGAAAGAAATCATACAGCCCTGGCTGTTGTGGCGTACTTGGCCGAGCATCGTCCAGTGCACCTAGACATCGTTGGTTCGATTCCCAGTCAGGGCACATACCCAAGTTGTGGGTTCTGCTGGAAGCAACCGATCAATGTTTCTCCCTCTCCCTCTGAAATCAATAAAAACATATATATTTTTTTAAATCACACAATCTGTGACCTTTTGTGTCTGTCTTTTTTCCACATAGCATAATGTTTTCAAGGTTCGTCCATGTTACACCATGTATCAGTACTTAATTCCTTTTCATGTTTGGGTAAAATTTTATTTATTTTTATTTTTTAAATCCTCACTGGAGGCCTGGCCAGTTTGGCTCAGCGGTTAGAGCATCGGCCTGTGGTCCGGAGAGACCCGGGTTTGGTTCCCGCTAAGGGCATGTACCTCGGTTGCAGTTTGTCCCCGGCCCTGGTTGGTCGTGTGGGTGGCAGCCACTCGATGTGTCCCTTTCACGTCGATGTTTCTCTCTCTCTCTCTCTCTCTTCCTCTCTCTCCCTCCCACTCTATCTGTGCAAAAAATGGAAAAATGTCCTCAGGTGAGGATAAAAAAAAAAAATCCTCACTGGAGGATATTTTTCTATCTATCCTCAGATATAGTGGGAGGGAGGGGGAGAGAGGGAGCGAGAGAGAAACATAGACGTAAGCGGGACACATTGACTGGCTGCCTCCCGCAAACCCCTACCTGGGCTGGGGACGAACCGCAACCAAAGCACGTGCTCTTGACCAGAATCGAACCCATGACTCCTTAGTCCGCAGGCTGACACTCTAACCGCTGAGCCAAACTGGCCAGGGCTGAGTAAAATTTTATTTATCCATTCATCCATCGATGAACATTGTGTCTACTTTTGAGCTGTTGTGAACAGTGCTGCTGTGAACATTTGTGTACAAGTTTTGGTTGAATACCTGTTTTCAGTGATTGGGGGTACATACCTAGGAGTGGAATTGCTGGATCATATAGTAATTTTATTTTTTAAAAAACATTGTGGAACCGTCAAACTGTCTTCTGTAATGGCTGCTCCATTTCATATTCCCACCAGCAACGCACGAGGGTTCCCATTTCCCCACATCCTCGCCATCACTTGTTTTCCTTTTTTTATTTTTTTATTTTTTGCTCTGGAGAGAGAGAGGGAGGAGGAGAGAGAGAGAGAGAGAGAGGAGAGAGAGAGAGAGAGAGAGAGAGAGAGAGAGAGAGAGAGAGAGAGGAGAGAGAGAAAGAAAGCATGTCTTTCTTTTTTTTAAATCCTCACCCCGAGGACACTTTTTTAAAGATATTTTGTTCAGATAGAGTGGGAGGGAGGGAGGGAGGGAGGGAGGGAGGGAGAAACATTGACGTGAAAGGGACACGTCGAGTGGTTGCCACCCACACGACCCAACCAGGGCCGGGTCGGGGACAAACTGCAACCGAGGTACATGCCCTTAGCGGGAACCGAACCCGGGTCTCTCCAGACCACAGGCCAACGCTCTAACCGCTGAGCCAAACCGGCCAGGGCCATTTTCCTTCTTTTAAATACAGCCATCCTAGTGCGTGTAAAGATGTATCTCATTGTGGGTTTGGTTTGCACTTCCCCGATGACTAGTGATGTCGAGCATCTTTTCAGGTGTTTGTTGGTCGTTTGTGTATCATTTTTGGAGAAATGTCTATTCAAGTCCTTTGCTCATTGATTTTAGTAGATTTAATTTTTGTAGTACAGTTTGAGATTTACAGAATAATTAAGCAGGTGTTACATGAAGGTCTCTATACCCACGCCACCCTCTCCACCCCCACCCACTTTCACCTCCACATGAAGTTTTCCCAATTATGAACATCTTGCAATAGTGTGGTGCATGTGCTACAGCTAGTGAACCAGTATTAAAACAGTTACAGTCTAATGGTATGTAGTTCACTCTGTGCTGCAGTCTATGGGCCTTGGCAATGACATGTCTCCATCACAGCATCATACAGTAGTTTCACGGCCCCAAACCCCCTGTGCCCCACCTACTCAACCTTCCCCCCTTTCCCCTGAACCGCTGGCAACCACTGATCTTTTTATTGTCTCCATAAATAAACTTTCTTTTTACAGCAGTTGGATATTTACAGAAAAATAAAGAAGACAGTACAAAGAGTTCCCATATACCCAACACCCAGTTTCACTATTATTAACATCTTACGTTGTATGGTCCACATTTGTTATAACCAGTGAACCAATATTGATACATCATTATTAACCAAAGTCCATACTTCGCTCAGACTTCCTTACTTCTTACCTAATGTCCTTTTTGCTGTCCCAGGATCCCATCCAGGACACCACCTTACATTTATTCATCATGTCTCTTTAGGCGCCTCTTGGTTGTGATGGTTTCTCCGATTTTCCTTGTTTTTGATGACCTTTAGGGTTCTGAAGAGTGCTGGTCAGGCATTGTGTAGAATGTCCCTCAATTGGGACTTTATTGCCGTTTTTCTTGTGATTAGACTGGAGTGATAGGTTTTAGGGGGGAGGCCACAGAAGTACAACGCCATTTTCATTGTGTCCTACCTATGACATACAGTATCAGCAAGACTTTTCATCGTTGATGTTGATGTTGCTCTTGATCACCTGACTGAGGTAGTTTATCAGATTTCTCCACTATCAGGTTATTCTTTTTCCCCTTTCCAAACTGCAGTGTTAGGAAGGAAGTCACAGTGCATACCCGGCTCCGGAATGGCAGAAGGGCTCACTCTTCCACATTCCTAAGTGGGCTCAGCCTGTGGTCCGGTAACAAATCATTCCAGGCTCACCTCCTGCTCTGAGCCCAGGGCTGTTCTAGGGCAGGCTGGGCCTCCTCGAGAGCTTGCCTTACCAGGGGCTAACCTTCGCCCCCGGGGCCTATTACTGAACTCCACTGACTCCTAAAAAACATTAATGAGCTCCCTTCTTTCTTACTTAAAAAAAATAATAATAATAATAGAGAGCCCAGCCCGTGTGGCTCAATGGTTGAGCATCGACCCCTGCACCAAGAGGTCACTGGTTCAATTCCAGGTCAGGGCACATGCCCAGGTTGTGGGCTTGATCCCCAGTGGGGGGGTGCAGGAGGCGGCCGATTGATGTTCTCTCTCATCGATGTTTCTCTCTCTCTCTCCCTTCCTCTCTAAAAAAAATCAATAAAAGCATTAAAAAAAGAAAGAAATAGAGAGTAATTCTCTACCTCCTTGAGGACAGAGTAACTGAATAACTTATTTGGAAGTCTTCTGAATGAGAGGTTTGCCTCTTCCATTTATTTATCTATTTATTCTATAAGTCACTTTATTTTATCAGTATGGAGTCACAGACATTTATTTTTACACTCTCATATTTCTGCTCAATCATTTTTACTCTCTTTTTAAATGTAATTAACAGCATGCTGGCATCACCCACCCAACCAATAATAGTGTGCTTCACTTGACAACCAAGCACATTGTTCTCGACACTGGGGAATCTTTCCTGGGACCTGAAGAGTATTTTATTTCCTATTACAGGCAATGATGAGTCTCTGTAAGTATTTTTTTAAAATATGTTTTTATTGAGTTTTAGAGAGGAAGGGAGAGAGAGATGGAAATATCAGTGTGAGAGAGAAACAGCAATCGACCGCCTCCTGCACGCTCCCCACCAGGCATGTGCCCTGACCAGGAATCAAACCGAGACCTCTCAGTCCACGGGACAGTGCTCAATCCACTGAGCCACACCAGCCGCGCTCTCTGTAAGTACTGAAGTTATCTTATCCCTTGAGGTCCAGATAAAAGGGTTTCGGGAGAGCCTCCATACACTTGTCAATGAAATAAGGATTTCCCACACTGGATGGAGAAAATACTTTGAGTTCAACCAGAGAAACAGAACCAGTAGAACAGCGGTTCTCAACCTTCCTAATGCCGCGACCTTTAATACAGTCCCTCGTGGTGTGGTGACCCCAACCATAAAATTATTTTTGTTGCTACTTCATAACTGTAGTTTTGCTACTGTTATGTCTTAGGCGACCCCTGTGAAAGTGTTGTTTGACCCCCAAAGGGGTCACGACCCACAGGTTGAGAACCACTGGAGTAAAAGATCTGTATTAAGAGATTTACTGTAGGAATCTTCTTACATCATATACAAGAATAAAGTCAAAATGGATTAAAGACATAAATTAAGATTCAAAACATAAAACTCCTAGAAGAAAACATAGGTAGTAAAATCTCAGACATTTCTCTTAGCAATATTTTCTCTGATGTATCTCTTCAGGCAAGGGAAACAAAAGAAAAAAATAAATGGGACTACATCAAACTAAAAAGGTTTTTTTTATCCTCACCTGAGGACATTTTTCCATTTTTTGTTCAGATAGAGTGGGAGAGAGAGAGACAGCGGAAGAGAGAGAGAGAGAGAGAAACATCGACGTGAAAGGGACACATCGAGTGGCTGCCACCCGCACGACCAACCAGGGCCAGGGACAAACTGCGACCGAGGTACATGCCCTTAGCGGGAACCGAATCCGGGTCTCTCTGTACCGCAGGCCGACGCTCCAACTGTTGAGCCAAACCGGCCAGGGCAAACTAAAAAGGTTTTGTACAGCAAAGAAAACTGTCAACAAAATGAAAAGACAACCTACTGAATGGGAGAACGTAATCACCAATAATACATCCAATAAGGGGTTAATATCTAAAGTTTATAAACAACTCATACTACTCAACACCGAAAACACAAACAATCCAATTTAAAAATAGGCAGAGGGCCTGAATAGACATTTCTTCAAAAAGGACATACAGATGGCCAATAGACATATGAAAAGATGTTCAGTGTCACCAATTGTCAAAGAAATGCAAATTAAAACCACAGTGAGACATCTCAGAAGGACTGAAAGATGGTAGAGGAGTATGGGAATCTACACTCACCTCCTCCCAGGGCCAAACTGGAATTACAACTAAAATATGGAGTCCTGGCCAATCTTGCTCAGTGGTTAGAGCATCAGCCCATGGACCAGAGAGACGGGGATCAGTTCCCGCTAAGGGCATGTACCTCAGTTGCAGTTTGTCCCCGGCCCCAGTTGGGGTCATGTGGGTGGCAGCCAGTCGATGTGTCTCTCTCACATTGATATTTCTCTCTCTCTCCCTCCTGCTCTATCTGAAAAAAAAAAAGTAAAAATATCCTCGGGTGAGGATAAAAAGATAAATAAATAAGATATGGAGCAGTCAACCTGAATAACCAACTGAAGACTTGCTGAACAGAAGTCTTGTGACCAAGGACAGAAGTCACATCGAGACTGGCAGGAAGTGTGGAGACAAGAGAAGGGCTGGCTGTGCTCCCGCGGCAGCGGCTGAGATTCCAGAGGGATATCTTTTTTTTTTTTAAAGTTATACTTTTTTATTAATTTATTTTATTTATTTATTTATTTTTTATCATCCTCACCCGAGGACATTTTTCCATTTTTTGTTCAGGTAGAGTGGGAGGGAGAGAGAGGAAGAGAGAGAGAGAGAAACATCGAAGTGAAAGGGACACATCGAGTGGCTGCCACCCGCACAACCAACCAGGGCCGGGGACAAACTGCAACCAAGGTACATGCCCTTAGCGGGAACTGAACCCGGGTCTCTCCGGACCGCAGGCCGATGCTCTAACCGCTGAGCCAAACCGGCCAGGGCTATTAATTTATTTTTGTTTCTCCTTTCCCCCTACTGATTCCCCCCTCCCTCTCCCTCCCGGCCCTGTCCCCAGCTTTGTTGACCATGTCCACTGTTCATGCACACATGCATATAAGTTCTGTGGTTTCTCTCTCCCCCACCACCCCCTCTTCTGGGGATTGTCAGTCTGTACCCCACTTCCACATCTCTGGGACTACCCCGTTCCTCAGATTGTTATGTTCACTATATTCCACAAATAAGTGAGATCATGTGATACTTGACTTTCTCTGTTTGGCTTGTTTCACTTAGGTTGACACTTTCCAGGTCCCTCCATGTCGTCTCAAAGGATAAGAGATCTTTCTTTCAGCTGCATAGTACTCCATTGTGTATATGTACCCCAGCTTTTTTATCCATTCGCCCAGAGGGATATCTTAGCTGCAAAGGATCCCCTGAGAAGCACAGGGTGTCAAACTCAAGTTGGGCTCGCCAGCCCAGAGGACCAGGGCTGGGAAGAGGCACCCACATAACACCTGGCTGGGAAAATCAGTGACGATTCTGATGCCAGGGAGAGAGATGACTGCTAGAGACACAAGCACATTCTTAAAGGGCCAACACACAAAATTTCATCTGCAGCTACTCACCCTGGGCTCCCGTGGAGGGAGAGTTGAGGGGGCCAGAGCTGTGCGAGGAGAGACTGGGGTTTATGGCTCTGGGGAGAAAGCCGAGGGGACAATGGCTGGGACCCCTGTGCGGAGTCACACTACCACACCGCAGGTGCCATCTCCCTTGGATGGAGCACGCACCTACGTACAGCATCAGCCTAGGGAAATGCAGTAACCTAGCCCTCTGGGCTCCCTGTCCACCCACCCCATGGAGCTCGTGTCCTGCTGAGAAATAAGCTGTCTGGGCCAGGGTGTACAGGTCTGGGCAGACTCAGGGGTGTCAGTGACTAAGCTGTGTGGCTTCGGAGTGGCGGCCATTCCCTGCCACTTTCCCATGAACCTGACTGGTACCTCCCCTCACAAGAGATCCCCTAGGCCCACTCTCCAGGCTCCTGGTGCCCCACCCTTTTGGCTCTTGGTGGCTCCACCCTGCTTAGGTCTGGGCAGAATCCAGGACAGACTGAGTTGTGTGGCACTGAGGTAGGGGCCACACCCCCAAGTTCCCCCAAGCCTGAGGGGCGCCACCCCCTCTCCCTACTCCCAGTGGCCCCGCCCTGCTGAGATGGCTCCTGGTAGAATCTGGGACAGACTGAGCTGTGGCTCTAGGATAGGGGACATTTTTCTCTCCCGTACCCTATCAGCGCTGAGACTTCCCTTCACACAGGCCAAATCTTGGTGTGTTCGGGCCTGATAAACTCTGCCGGCCTCCCCGTGACGACACCCTGAGACTCCACCCCACCACAAAGGTGTGCCAGCACCCTGAGGGTGGCAGCTAGACTTGGTACACCCTGGGACATTTGCTGAGTGCCTCAGACCCAGCACTGGCACTGAGTCTGAACCTGTATAGATGTGGTGAACACCATGTGCCCCTAACTGGTGACTCACTGAGAACCTATCACATGCAACCCGAGCACTGCCAGGGGCTCTTTCAGTGGCCGACACTAACAGAGAGCCAGCAGGCAGAGGCGGACCGCAGCCCTCCCAGGGACTTGTGCTGACCTGCCTCCAAGCCTGGTGCTGATAAAAGCCACCCTTGGTGCACAGCTCGAGGCTTCCCCCCCACACCCAGGCCCCGCAGAAGCAGCCACGAACTGTGGATCACTTTGTAGCTCCAAACAAGTGTGCAGGGCCAGTCACAGGCAGCATCTGACACTGTCCTGAGCCTCAGTCCCTCCCAAGAGGGCCAAAAACCAGCATACCCAGCGGACAGCTTCAGACTCCAAATCAGGATCCAATTACCTTCCCAAGTGGCATATCCAAAGGGAGATATCCGCATGCACGGAACCTGTCCAGGCGAATTCTGCTCTGTGTGGTCAGCACCTGCATGGCAGTTCATATACTGTAGTGGGGGTTGACCCTCACGGTCAGCCAGCCTGAGGGTCGACCATATACACAAATGGGCCAATAGCAATCAAGACTCAATTATAATAGGAGGGCCCAGATAAACCACACGAGGGACATTCCAAGAGTACCTAATGCAGGTGATCAAGGAGACTGTGCCATGGGGTCCCACAGGACACCTATTACGTAAGGCTACCCCACCAAGACTGGGATCATAGCAGACCTACCTAATACATAGTACTAAACACAAAGAGGCAGCTAAAATGGAGAGACAAAGAAACATGCCCCAAATGAAGGAACAGGAGGAATCTCCACAAACAGAGCTAAATGAAATGGAGTCAAGCAATTTACCAGATATCTAGTTCAAAACAATTGTTATAAGGATGCTCAAGGAACTTAGGGGAAGATGGATGAAGTCAGTGAGAACTTGAACATGAAAAAATAGAAGCCATAAAAAAGAACCAGTCAAAAATGAAGAATATGCCCTGGCTGGTTTGGCTCAGCGATTAGAGTGTCGGCCTGCGGTCCAGAGAGACCTGGGTTTGGTTCCCACTAAGGACACGTACCTTGGTTGCAGTTTGTCCCCAGCCCTGGTTGGGTCATGCAGGTGGCAACCACTCCATGTGTCCCTTTCACATTGATGTTTCTCTCTCTCTCTCTCTCTCTCTGTCTCTCTCTTCCTCTCTCTCCCTCCCACTCTATCTGAACAAAAAACAAAAAAATGTCCTCGGGTAAGATTAAAAAAAAATGAAGAATACATGTGCTCATTTTGGCAGCACATATACTAAAATTGGAATGATGCGGACAAGATTAGCATGGCCCTTGCACTAGGATGACACACAAATTCGTGAAAAATTCCATATTTTTAAAAAATGAAGAATGCAACCTGACCAGTGTGGCTCAGTGGTTGAGTGTCGACTCATGCACCAAGAGGTTGCCGGTTTGATTCCTGCTCAGGGCACATGGCCAGGTTGTGGGCCTGATCCCCAGTGGGGGGCATGCAGGAAGTGGCCAATCAATGTTCTCTCTCATCGATATTTCTATCTCTCTCTCCTCCCATCCTCTGTCTCTAAAATCAATAAAGGAAAAAACATTTTTTATATAAATAAAAATGAAGAATATAATACCTGAAATGAAGAATACACTGCTAGGAAAAAAACCCAGTACACTGGATGAAGCAGAGGTTCGATTCAGCAATTTGGAAGACAAAGTACAAGAAAATACCCAATCAGAGCAGAAAAAAAAAAATGAGGATACTTTACGGGACCTTTGGGATAACATAAACCATAACAACATCTGCATCATAGGGGTACCAGAAGAAGAGTAGAGAGAAAAATGAATAGAGAACCTATATGAAGAAATGATGACTGAAAACATCCCTAACCTGGTGAAGGAAAAAGACACAAAAGTCCAGAAAGCACAGAGTCCCAAACAGGATGAACTCAAAGAGGCCACTACCAAGACACATCTTAATTAAAATGTCAAAGGTTAGCCCTGGCCAGTTTGGCTCAGCGGTTAGAGCATTGGCCTGCAGACCAGAGAGTCCTGGGTTCAGTTCCTGCTAAGGGCACATACCTTGGTTGCAGTTTGTCCCCGGCCCTGGTTGGGGTCATATGAGTAGCAACCACTCGATGTGTCTCTCTCACATCAATGTTTCTCTCTTTCTCTTCCTCCCTATCTCCTTCCCGCTCTATCTGAAGATAAATGCATAAAAGATGTCCTTGGGTGAGGATAAAAAATAAATAAAATAAAATAAAATAAAATAAAATAAAATAAAATAAAATAAAATGGCAAAGGTTAAAGACAAAGAGAGAAGCTTAAAAGCAGCAAGAGAAATACAGTTAGGTGTAATGAAAAGCAAGGACCTACAACCAAGACTACGTTACCCAGCAAGGCTATTCTTTAAAATTGACGGAGAAATAAAGGGCTTCCCAGACAAAAAAACCAAAGGAGTTTGTTATCACCAAACTTACATTACAAGAAATTAAAGGGCCTGCTAGAAGAAAGAAGAGGAAGAAGGAGGAGGAAGGAGGAGGAGGAGGAAAAGGAACATAGTTAAAAGAATAAAATGGCAATAAATACTTACCTATCAATAATCATTTTAAATGTGAATGGCTTACATGATCCAATCAAAAGACATAGGGGGAGCTCAATGGATAAGAAAGCAAGACCCATATATATGCTGTCTATATGCTATTAGAACAAAAGATACACAGCCCTGGCCGGTTTGGCTCAGCGGTCGGAGCGTCGGCCTGCGGTCCTGAGAGACCCGGGTTCGGTTCCCGCTAAGGGCACGTACCTCGGTTGCAGTTTGTCCCCGGCCCTGGTTGGTCGTGAGGGTGGCAGCCACTCGATGTGTCCCTTCACATTGACGTTTCTCTCTCTCTCTCTTCCTCTCCCTCCCGCTCTATCTGAACAAAAAAAAAAAAAAAAAAAGGAAGACCTTTAAGCCCTGGCCGGTTTGGCTCAGCGGTTAGAGCGTCAGCCTGCGGTCCAGAGAGACCCGGGTTCGGTTCCCGCTAAGGGCATGTACCTTGGCTGCAGTTTGTCCCCGGTCCTGGTTGGGTCGTGTGGGTGGCGGCCACTCGATGTGTCCCTTTCACATCAATGTTTCTCTCTCTTCCTCTCTCTCCTTCCCGCTCTATCTGAGTGAAAAATGGAAAAAAGTCCTCGGGTGAGGATTAAAAAAAAAAAAAAAAAAAGATACACAAAGACTAAAAGTAAAGGGATGGAAAAAAAATTTCTTGCAAATGGAAATGAAAAAGACAGAGTAGCAATACTTATATCTGACAAAATAGACTTTAAAACCAAGGACATAGTAAGAGATAAAGAAGGACACTACATAATAATAAAAGAAACAATCCAACAAGAGGATATAAATATAACCCTTGTAAACATTTATGCATCCAATACAGGAGCACCAAAATATATAGAGCAAATCTTGATGGACATAAAGGGATAGACTGACAGTAAAACAATCATAGTAGGAAACTTTCACACCACGTTGATATCAATGGATAGATCTTCCAGACAGAAAATCAAGAAGACAACAGTTGCCTTAAATGACACATTAGATCAGATTGATTTAATTGGTATCTTCACAGCATTTCACCCCAAAGCAGCAAAATATACATTCAAGTGCACATGGAACATTTTCTAGGCTAGACCACATGTTAGGACACAAAATAAATTTCAATAAATTTTAGAAGACTGAAATCATATCAAGCATCTTCTCTGACTATAATGGTAAGAAACTAGAACTCAAGCACAAGAAAATACTGAAAGACACACAGACATGGAGGCTAAATAACATGCTACTAAACAATGACTGGGTTAACAGATCAAGGAATAAATCAAAAGATAACTGGAAACAAATGAAAATGAGAACACGACAACTCAAAATCTATGGAAAACAGCGAAAGCAGTGCTAAGAGGGAAATTCATAGCACCACAGGCCTACCTCAAGAAACAAGAAAAATCTCAAATAATCTAACCTTATAGTTAAAGGTACTAGAAAAAGATCAACTAACAAAGCTCAAAATGAGTGTGAGAAAAGAAATAATAAAGATCAGAGCAGAAATAAAAGAAATAAATACAAATGACCAATGAAACCAACCACTGGTTCTTTGAAAAAAAGATAAACAAGACGGACAAACCTTTAATCAGATTCATTAAGAAAAAAAGAGAGAGGACCCAAGTGAATAAAATCAGAAATAGAAGGAACAAGTAACAACCAACTACAATCTTCTAAAACTGAATCAGGAAGAAGCAGAGAATTTGAATAGTCAGATTACAACTAGTGAAATTAAAGCAGTAATCAAAAAACTCCCAGCCCTGGCCAGTTTCGCTCAGCGGTTAGAGCATTGGCCTGCGGTCCAGAGAGACCCAGGTTTGGTTCCCGCTAAGGGCACATACCTCGGTTGCAGTTTGTCCCAGGCCCTGGTTGGGTCGTGCGGGTGGCAGCCACTCAATATGTCCTTTTCACGTCAATGGTTCTCTCTCTCTCTCTTCCTCTCTCTCCCTACCACTCTATCTGAACAAAAAATGGAAAAATGTCAAGTAAGGATTAAAAAAAAAACTCCCAACAGCCCGGCCAGTGTGACTCAGTAGTTGAGTATCAACCCATGCACCAAGAGGTCCCAGTTTGATTCCCAGTCAGGGCATATGCCCAGGTTGTGGGCCCGATCCCCAGTGCGGGGCATGCAAGAGGCAGCCAATCAATGTTCTCTCTCATCGATGTGATGTTTATATCTGTCTCTCTCCCTCTCTCTTCCTCTCTCTAAAATCAATAAAGAAAAAAATATTTTAAAAATTAAAATAAAAATTAAAAAAAGACGAAAAAACTCCCAACAAACAAAAATCCTGGACCGAATGAATAGCTTCACAGGAGAATTTTACCAAAATTTCAAAGAAGGACTAACACCTATCTTTCTCAAACTATTCCAAAAAATTCAAGAGGAGAGAAGATTCTCAAGCTCATTTTACGAGGCCAGCATTATACTAATTCCAAAACCAGATAAAGATACTACAAAGAAATAAAAAATTATAGGCCAATATCCCTGATTGAACTTAGGTGCTAAAATCCTCAACACAATACTAGCAAACTGGATCCAGCAATACATTACAAAGATCATATACTATGATCAAGTGGGATTTATTCCTGGGATGCAGGTTTGGTACAGTATCTGCAAATCAATGACCATGATACACTACATAAACAAAATTAAAGATAAAAGTTACATGATCATATCAATAGATGCAGAAAAAGCATTTGACAAAATCCAGCACCAATTTATGATAAAGACTCTCAGCAAAGTGGGAATAGAGAGAATAGAAGGCCATATATAACAAACCCACAGCCAACATGATACTCAATGGGCAAAAACTAAGTGTTTCCCTTAATATCAGGAACAAGACAGGGATGTTCGCTTTTACCACTCCTATTCAACACAGTACTGGAAATCCTAGCCACAGCAATGAGACAAGAAGAAATAAAATGCGTCCAAATTGGAAAGGAAGAAATAAAACTGTCATTACTTGCAGATTACATGATATTGTATATAGAGAATCCTAAAGATTCCACCAAAAATCTGTTAGCCTCTTTTCCAGCTGGAACCATGGAGGGTGCAGAAGAGAAGAAGAAGAAGGTTCCTGCTATGCCAGAAACCCTTAAGAAAAAGCGAAGGAATTTTGCAGAGCTGAAGATCAAGCGCCCGAGAAAGAAGTTTGCCCCAAAGATGCTTCAAAAGGCAAGGAGGAAGGTCATCTACGAAAAAGCTAAGCACTATCACAAGGGATATAGGCAGATGTACAGAACTGATTCGAATGGCTAGGATGGCAAGAAAAGCTGGCAACTTCTATGTATCCGTGGAACCCAAATTGGCCTTTGTCATCAGGATCAAAGGTATCAGTGGTATGAGCCCAAAGGTCTGAAAGGTGCTGCAGCTTCTTCGCCTTTGTCAGATCTTCAGGGGCACCTTTGTTAAGCTCAACAAGACTTCAATAACATGCTGAGGACTGTGGAACCATATATTGCATGGGGGTACCCAAACTGAAGTGAGTAAATGAACTGATCTACAAGCATGGCTACAGCAAAATCAACCAAAAACGAGTTGCCCTGACAGATGACGACACATGGATTGCTCGATCTCTTGGTCAATATGGCATCCTCTGCATGGAGGATCTGATTCATGAGATCTATACTGTTGGAAAATGCTTCAAAGAAGCAAACAACTTCCTGTGGCCCTTCAAATTATTTTCTCCACGAGGTGGGATGAAAAAAAAAAAAAAAGACCACCCATGTAGTAGAAGGCAGAGATGCTGGTAACAGGGAAGACCAGATCAACAGCTTATTAGGAGAATGAACTAAGATATCTACCATGGTTATTTTTGTAATCTGGCCAGTTAATAAACAGTGCTTTAAATTGAAAAAAAAGCCCTGGCCGGTTTGGCTCAGCGGTTAGAGCGTAGGCCTGCGGTCCGGAGAGACCCGGGTTCAGTTCCCGCTAAGGGCACGTACTTCGGTTGCAGTTTGTCCCCGGCCCTGGTTGGTCGTGCAGGTGGCAGCCACTCGATGTGTTCCTTCACGTCGATGTTTCTCTCTCTCTCTCCCTCCTACTCTATCTGTACAAAAATAAATAAATAAATAAATAAATAAATAAATAAATAAATAAATTGAAAAAAAAATCCATTAGAACTGATAAATCAATTCAGTAAAGAAGCAGAATATAAAATAAATATCTAGAAATCAGTTGCATTTCTATATACCAATAATGAACTTTCAGAACGGGAAACTAAGAAAACAATCCCATTTATAACTGTATAAAAAAAATACCTAGGAGTAAACTTAACCAAGAATCTAAAAGACCTACACTGGAAAATTATAAGACACTGAAGATAGACATTGAAGAGGATACAAAGAAGCATATACTGTATTTATGAACAGGAAGAATTAACATCATTAAAATGTTCATACTACCCAAGTCAATCTAGATTCAATACAATTCCTATCAAGATACCAATAGTATATTTCACAGAACTAGAACAAAAACTCCAAAAATTTATATGGAACCAGAAAAGACCCCGAATAGATACAGCAATCTTGAGAAAAAAGAACAAAGTTGGGAGAATCATGCTACAGTCATATAGACCAATGGAACAGAATAGAAAGCCCAGAAACAAACCCACACCTTTATGGTCAATTAATATTTGACAAAGGAGGCAAGAACATACAATGGAGTAAAGATTTTCTATTCAATCAATGGTGTTGGGAAAATTGGACAGACACGTGCAGAAAAATGAAACTAGATTACCTTCTCTGGACTGCAGGCCAACGCTCTAGCCACTGAGCCAAACCAGCCAGGGCTTAGACTACCTTCTTATACCATACACAAGAATAAACTAAAAATGAATTAAAAATGTAAATGTTAGACTCAAAATCATGAAAATCCTAGAAGGAAAAAGGCAGTAAAATCTCACACATTTCTCATAGCAATATTTTTTTTATGATATATCTCCTTGGGCAGGGAAACAAATGAAAAAATGAATAAATGGGACTACATCAAACTAAAATGTTTTTTCACAGCAAAGAAAACTATCAACAAAATGAAAAGACAACCCACTGAATAGAACATATTCACCAATGATATATCTGACAGGGGCTTACTATCCAAGATTTATAAAGAACTTATAAAACTCAACACCAAAAAAAATCAAACAATCCAATTAAAAATGGGAAAGGGTGGCCGAGGCTGGTGAGGCTCAGTTGGTTGGAGCCATCATCCCATACACCAAAAGGTCACAGGTTTGATTCCCGGTCAGGGCACATACCTAGGTTGTGGATTTGGTCCCTGGTTGGGGCACGTTTGAGAGGCAACCAATTGATTTCTCTGTCTCTTTCTTTCTCCGTCTCTCTCTCTCTGTCTCTCTCTCTCTTTCTCTCTTCTCCCTTCCTCTCTTTCTAAAATCAGTCAACATATCTATCCTTGGGTGAGGATTAAATAAAAAAAAGGAAATCTTACCTTTTGCAACAGCATGGATGGACCTGGAGAGCATTATGCTAAGTGAGATAAGCCAGTGAGAGACCAAGTACCACATGATCTCACTTATATGTGGAATCTAATGAACAAAACAAACCAGCAAACAAAGTGGAGACAGACTCATGGACACAGAGAACAGAATGATAGTTGTCAGAGGGGCGTGGGGAGGGGGACTGAGTGATAACGATGAAGTGATTAAGCAAAGAACAACAAAAGAAAAAAACCTCATAGCCCTGGCTGGTGTGACTCAGTTGGTTGGAACGTCATCCTGTGCACAGAAGGGTCACAGGTTCAATTCCTGGTCAGGGCACATACCCAGGTTGTGGGTTCAATCCCTGGTTGGGATGCATACAGGAGGCAACAGGTTGATGTTTCTCTCTCCCTCTCCCTTCCTCTCTATCTAAAATCAATAAAAAACATATCCTTGGGTGAGGATTTAAAAAAAAAAAAACACCTCATAGACACAGACAACAGCAAGGTGATTACCAGCGGGAAAGAGGGGTGGGGAGGTAGGAGAGGGTAAAAGGGGGATAAATGGTGACGGAAGGAGACTTGACTTGGGGTGCTGGACACACAATACAATGTACACATGATGTGTTATAGAATTGTACACCTGAAACCTACATAATTTTATTAACTAATGCCACACCAATAAATTCAATTTTTTCAAAAAAAGAAAGCCCTGGCTGGTTTGGCTCAGCGGTTAGAGCATTGGCCTGCAGTCCAGAGAGACCCGGGTTTGGTTCCCGCTAAGGGCATGTACCTCAGTTGCAGTTTGTCCCCGGCCCTGGTTGGGTCGTGCGGGTGGCAGCCACTCGATGTGTTCCTTTCACGTCGATGTTTCTCTCTCTTTCTCCCTCTCTCTCTCTCTCCCACTCTGTCCGAACAAAAAATGGAAAAATGTCCTCAGGTGAGGATTAAAAAATAAATAAATAAGAAATTTCCCCCCTTCGCTGGTGTTGTTCAGTGGTTAGAGCACCAGCCCACAGACCAAAAGGTCATGGGTTCGATTCCTTGTCAAGGGCATGTACCTGGGTTGCAGGTTCGATCCCCAGCCCCAGTTGGGGTGCGTGTGGGAGGCAACCAATTGATGTATCTCTGACATCAAGGTTTCTCTCTCTCTCCCCCACCCTCCCTCCTTTCCACTCTATCTAAAAATCAATGAAAAAGATACCCTCGGGTGAGGATTTAAAAAAAAGAGATTTTTACCTCACACCTGTCAGAATGGTTATCTATCATCAATAAATCCACAATCAATAGTGTTGGCGAGGGTGTGGAGAAACAGGAGCCCTCGTGCACTGCTGGTGGGAATGCAGACTGGTGCGAGCACTGTGGGAAACAGCATGGAGGGTCCTCAAAAATTAAACATGGAGCTATCTTATGACCCAGCAATTCCACTTCTGCGAATATATCCTAAGAAACTCAAAACACTAATTCGAAAGAATACATGCACCCCCGTGTTCACTGCACCGTTACTGAAAGAAGTCCGAGAAAGACAAACACCATATGATTTGGCTTATGTGTGGCATCTAAAGGACAAAGTAAACGACAAACGAGATTGAAACAGACTCACAGAGAACAGACACTGAAACAGACTCACAGACAATGAAACAGACTCACAGCGAACAGACACTGAAACAGACTCACAGAGAACAGACTGACGGTTGCCAGAGGGGAGGGGGTTGGGGGGCTGGGTGAAAAGGTGAAGGGATTGAGTACAGATCAGCAGTTACAGAACAGTCACAGGGATGTGAAGTACAGCACAGGGAATACCGTCAATAATATTCTAATGACTATGTATGATGTCAGGTGGGTACTGGAAATATCGGGGGGAACACTTTGTGAAGTATATGATTGTCTAACCCCAGGGCTGTACACCTGAAACTAAAACAAAATAATATTGAATGTCAACTGTAACTGAAAAATAAGAATTAAAGTGCTTTTAGAAAAAGAGATTTATTGTAAGAAACAGGCTTACATTGTTTTGGGGGCTGGTTAAGCAAGTTCAGCATCCACGGGCAGTCTCTGAAGAAGGCCAGGCGGAACTCTTAAAAACAGGCCAGAGAGCCCTGGCCGGTTTGGCTCAGCGGTTGGAGCGTTGGCCTTCGAACCAGAGTCCCCAGGTTCGGTTCCCGCTAGGGGCACGTACCCTCCCCACACCCCTGCAAAAACAAAAAACAAAAAAACAGGCCAGAGCGAATGTTCGGGGCAGGACTTTCTTCATTAGGGAAGCCTCAGCTCTGCTCTTAAGGCCTCTCAACCCATGGACTCAGGCCCACCCATATTATCTAGAATAATCTCCCGTACTTAAGGTCATATGGTTATGGACTTTGATCACATCTACAAAATACCTGCACAGCAACACGAAAATCAGTTTGATTCAATAATTGAGAACTGAGTGAGGTGTCAAAAGAACTTTATTGAAAATAAATTATCTCACAATAAAAAAAATAACGGGGGGACTCTAGCCTAGCCAAATTTACATATCAAAAGACCACCACAAAGTACAAAGAGGAAGAGGCGATAGGAGAAGACAAAAAGAGAAGGGAACATAAGAAGGAGGAAGAAGAGGACAAGGAGGAAGAGGAGAAAGTGTTGGAAAGAAGAGAGGGAAGATGCCAGGAAGTCAGCAGAGAGTTTCCATAACCAAGGCTATGATGATAAATAGAAGAATGTGAAAAGAACAGGTTAAACCAGACACATGACACCACAGATACCAAGCATTCTCCGTGAGGGAATTCTACAGATACACTAGACAAGATGTTTGATCACATACTCCCTAGAAGAAGAGGGAGGTCTCTGTGAGACAAAAAGAAGTGAAAACAGTTGCCCTTGGCAGCAGCAGCAGAAGTGGATGTGGAGGTGGAAGATGCTGCCGCGGTGTTCAAGTGATCACGGGACAGAGCCTCCTCGTGGCCAACCAGAAGGCACAGTGTCACTATGCTGTACACCTGAAACTAACACAAAACGATATTGAATGTCAACTGTAATTGAAAGATTGTTTTAATTTTTAAAAGTCATAGTGCTGTATAGTCTTTGATCTAGAAATTCTACATCAAGGGATGCACTCTGTATTTATTCTCTTTATAATCTATATATCATTCTATATATAGTCAGTAAATATATGTTTGAAATGATACGTGAACAAAAGTATTCACTGAAACAACTGTTCGCAAGAGCTGGAAATTGGAAGTAACCTAAAAGTCCACCAGTAGGAAATTGATTAAATAAATCATGGTACAGCTAGCAGTCACAAAAATAGTGAGCAATTCCACATGGACTGCCTTGGGAAGACCTCCAGTGCACGCTGTTAAGTGAAAAAAGCAAGGTGCCAAACAGTGGGCATACAATGCTACAATTTGTGTTTTTTCCTTTTCTTTTTTCTTTTTCTGAATATAGCATTTTATCTATTCTTCTTTTTTTAAATTTTTTATTAATTTTTGTTACAGATGTTTCTCCTTTTTTTCCCCATTGACACCTTCCTCCCCCCCCCCACCCCGTACCAATTTGTGTTTTTTTTCAAGGAATACATACATATATGTTGATAAATGTATTGAGTATTTCTGGAAGAATATATAAGTAACTGTTAGCTGTGGTTGCCTCCAGGGAGGGGAAGTGAACTGAGGAACAGAGAGGGAAAGAAAACTTACTCTTTACCACATACCTTTCTGCAGATCTTAACTTCTGTAGCATACATGATGTGTATAAAATTAAATACTGTATGTAGTGTTGAAAGGGGGTGGGTGCTGTCTTCTCAAGCTATGACTCTGGAGGATGTCATGAATCTATCAAACTTTCTGGCCTCTCCCTGCTCCTGGCGCCTCACACACAGCTGGACAGCACTTGTACAAGTACGTTGCAAGGCGCTTCCACGGAATGACGCCTGGACAAAGCCGAGAACCTAGGGAGCATAAAGGGGCATTCCATGTCGCCTCCACCGAGAGCAGGGCTTTGGGGAGCAGCGAGGATGTGAGCAGTGGTGAATGCATAGCTACTGGACAGTGGCAATCTGGCCTCTTAAGATATTACAGTGCCAGGGTTTTTCTGCTAGAGGGGGCACATTTCTTTTTATTTATTTATTTTTTGGGGTACGTGCCCCTAGAGGGAACCAAACCCGGGACACTCTGGTCCACAGGCTGACACTCCAACTGCTGAGCCAAACCAGCCAGGGCTGGGGCACATTTCATAAGGGTTAGAGAAAGTATTTACTTAGAGACAACCTAATCTGATTATATATTATTTTACTTTTGTCTGTTTCATTCTGTATTTTATTTATTGATTGATTTTTAGATTCCACAAGTACAATTTATCTTCTGTATGATATGCCCTGGGCAAGTGCTCATTCACAATGTTGCTTAAGTATATGATTATATGGATTTTAAAAAGAAAATAAAGAGTTAGAAATATTTCAAGTGAAGCTACAACTGGTTGCAATGGAGCACGTGAAGAATGGCCATAAGGCCCTGGCTGGTGCCAGCCGGTTAGTACGCTATCCTGATAACACCATGGTTGTGGGTTTGATCCCTGGTCAGGGCACGTACAAGCAGCAACCAATGAATGAGTGAGTAAGTGGAACAACAAATTGTTGTTTCTCTCTCAAAAAAAAAATTATTAAAAAGACACAAATAAAAAGAATGGCACTAGTCCAGATAGTGTTGCTCAGTGGTTGACTGTCGACCCATGCACCAAGAGGTCACCAGTTCGATTCCCAGTCAGGGCACGTGCCCAGGCTGTGGGCCCAATCCCCAGTGGGGGACATGCCGGAGGCGGCCAATCGATGTTTCTCTCTCTTTCTCCCTCTCCCTTCCTCTCTCTCTAAATAAAGGAAACAAACAAACAAAAAATAATGGCACTAAAGAGAAAGTGACAATACAGTAGTCCCCCCTTATCTGAGAGGGTACATTCCAAGACCCACAGAGGATGCCCAAAATCTCAGGTAGCATGGAACTCTATATACACGGTGTGGCAAAAGTAGGTTTACATTCCAGCCGGTGTGGCTCAGTGGTTAAGCGTTGACTCATGCACCGAGAAGTCGCTGGTTCAATTCCCACACATGTCCAGGTTGTGGGCCCGATGCCCAGTGGGGGGCATGCAGGAGGCGGCCAATCGATGTTCTCTCTCATCGATGTTTCTATCTCTCGCTCCCTCTCACTTCCTCTCTCTCTAAAAGTCAATAAAGGAAACAAACATTTTTTTTTTTTTAAAGTAGGTTTACAGTTGTGAGTACGTGAAACACAGAGTTTATTCTTGTATTACTATTTATTAATTACTGTATTCTTTTCTTACAAACAACTATAAACTGACTTTTGCCCCGCCCAGTATACCATGTTTTTTCATATACATGATAAAGTTTAATTTATACATCAGGCATAGCAAGAAACTAACAACAGCTAATAAGAAACAGAACAGTTATCAGATCTACATAATAAGTGATGTGAACATGGGCTCTCCCTCTGACAATTGCTCTTATAACGGAGACAGCCACCGAGTGACTGATGGGCAGGGAGCATGTCCAGTGTGGTTCTGCTGGACAGAGGGAGGGCTCACATCCCAGGCGGGACAGAGTGGGACAGCTTCAGATTTCATGATGCTACTCAGAACGGGGCACCATTTACAACTTATGAATTGTTTATTTCTGGAATTTTCCGTTTAGTATTTTCAAAGCACAGGTGATGGCAGGTAACTGACACCATGCACAGAGGAGCTAAGATAAGGGAGCTCTGGGGCAGGTGTAGCCGCCATCCCAGGACTGGAGAAGGGGTGAAAAGTGAGCTTAGAACCCCAGATGAGCTGTGTCCTCCACAAACACCCTCAACTTGTTTTCCCCCCGTGTTTGCTTTTCTCAGAGCCCTTCCCCCAGTACCCTCTGGAGTTCCTGTTCCATGGGAAATAGAGTACCTGGCAGCCTGGTTTTCTTCACTGAACTTGGCCTTCCATCCTTGGCCTTAACTGAACCGGGGCTCTCCCGAGGCTCCTGCTTCTCTGAGCCCCTCCAGAAGGAGACTGCTTCTCTCGCACTCTGCCTACCGCGGAGAGGGCGGTGGAGGTGGGCGGGCGGGGGAAGCTTTGTCCTCGCTCCCTGTTGCCAAGCGCGCCACTCCTGGGTAAAGCATCTCTGTGCCTTTGAGCCTCATGGTATCTGGCTTCGTAACAGTCTACACAACTTTAAAGCTATCACCCCGGCCTCCTTATTCAGTAAGAATTTTTTAATCTAGCTTTCAGGTTTCCTTTCTACCTCCTGTCATCAGCTAGAAGACTCCAGAATGAATCTAGATGATCATCTGACTCCTGGCTTCTCAATTTCTTGACTTTCTCAAATGCCATCAAGAAAATATCCAAATTCCTGCCCTGGCCAGTGTGGCTCAGTTGGTTGAGCATCATCCCATGGACTAAGAGGGCACAGGTTTCGTTTTTTGTTTTTTATCCTCACTAGAGGACATTTTTCCATTTTTTGTTCAGGTAGAGTGGGAAGGAGAGAGAGGAAGAGAGAGAGAGAGAAACATTGATGCAAAAGGGACACATCGAGTGGTTGCCACCCACATGACCAACCAGGGCCAGGGACAAACTGCAACCGAGGTACGTGCCCTTAGCGGGAACCGAACCTGGGTCTCTCTGGACCACAGGCCGACGCTCTAACCACTGAGCCAAACTAGCCAGGGCAAGGGCACGGGTTTTGATTCCCAGTTGGGGAACATTCCCGGGTTGCAGGGTCGATCCCCAGTAGTGGGCATGCAGGAGGCAGCCGATCAATGTCTCTCTCACATCGATGTTTCTCTCTCTATGTCTCTCTCTCCCTCTCTCTCCAAAATAAATAGAAAAATATTTTTAAATACCCAAACTCCTTAGTAGGACAGACAGCATCCTTCAAATGTGGTCACCAGTCTATTTTTTTTCCCTGACACAGCTTCTTATTCAAATGTGGTTACCAGTCTATTTTTTTCCCTGACACAGCTATAGGACATACTTTACAGTTCTCCAAAGCCACTGCTAATTTGTTCCTCCAGGCCCTTACCCTTTATCCCTCTGCGGTGCCAGTTTCCACCCGCACCTGATTGGCCTGTTAAGCAGCCATATGAATGATGCATTTAACAACGTAGTCTTGCCCTGGCCAGTTTGGCTCAGCGGTTAGAGCATCGGCCTGCGGACCAGATAGTCCCGGGTTCGGGTCCCGCTGAGGGCACGTACCTCGGTTGCAGTTTGTCCCCAGCCCCGGTTGGGGTCGTGTGGGTGGCAACCACTCGATGTGTCTCTCTCACGTCAGTGCTTCTCTCTCTCTCTCTCATCCTCCCTCTCTCCCTCCTGCTCTATCTGAAGATAAATGCAAAAATGTCCTCAGGTGAGGATAAAAACAAAACCGAAAACAATGTAGTCTCCATTTCCTCCTCTACCTTTACTCTAGGAACTCTGTTCTCCATTCCATTTCAGCCTCCCCTCTCAGAGCCACATCCTGGGGTTCTTCGCTGCCTGGAAAAATAGGACATCTAAAATCTTAACCGCAGTCTCATGAAAAGCCAGAGAGGACTTGCACCTGTGGCCAAGATTGACTAATTTCTCCTCTCACCTGAAATGACAGCAAATGGACAAACTATACGGAACAATGGTTCGCAGACATTCAACACCAGGCAGCACGTGATAACGAGCAGAAACAAACAAGATGAGTCTGATGACTGTCTTAGCATCTGGAGATAGAGTCTAAGCCACAGGGCAGACAGTGAAGCCAAGGCGGAGCCCAGCAGTCTGTCTGAGTTGAGAAGACAAAGTTGGGAGTCTAGAGAGCTCCACAGAGAGCAAGTTCTGGAGATGTGTGGAGGATACCCCTTGAGTCTTCAACTGAGTATTGGTTAGTGAATGTATATAAAGAGACTACCTAAAGTTGTAGAAAGAACCACCTGAAAGGATTAGAAAGAAAAATACTCAAAGCTCACATGGGGACCAGATAATTTGTGTTCTCACCAGCCCAAGTGAGAAAATGCACATCATTCATAAGACACTGGGTGGAATACTGAAAAGGGTTTTGCTTCAGTAGTGGAACAAAATTAGCCTAAAACTAAAAGGCTGCTTTGATTCTGGCTTTTAAAAAAAGCTTAAAAGCTAGCCTCAAAAGATAAAATTGTTTCCAAGTAATGTAACTTTCCAGTACAAAGCTTAAGCACATTTATAGTAGTATAAAAATATCCACGAACTAGGTAAAATTCACAATGTCTGGCATCCAATGAAAAATTAACAGGCATGCAAAGAAGCAGGTAAATATAACCCACAAGGAGGAGAAAAACCAATCAATAGAAACGGACCCAGAAATGACACAGGTGATAAAATTAGTAGACAAGGACGATAAAACTGTTATTACCTCCCACAACCACATCAAAACTACGAATAAACTACAGAACAATCATTCAGGACCACTGAAACCTGGCTGAATGGAAGCCCTACAACTAGGGAATTAAAGAAGCCACATGAAACAGGTAGGAGCTGATTTTTATCCATCACCACGTGTGGCAGATAAAAATCAGGAGGACACCTCAGCTGGGAAGGTGCTCCCTGTGGAGTGAGAGGTCCTGTCCCACACCAGGCCCCCAGCTCTGGGTTCCAGGGCCAGGAAGAGAAACCACATCACTTCTGGCTGTAAAAACTGCAGGAATTGAGGCTCAGGGAAACGGAGGGCTGCGAGAGCTGCAGACAACTCCTTTTATTTTTCTTTTCCATTTTTTGTTAACCCTCACATGAGAATATTTTTCTATTCACCTTCAGACAGAGTGGGAGAGCAAGAGAGAAAGGGAGAGAAAAGGAGAGAGAGAAACATCGACGTGACACATTGGTTGCCTCCTGCACGACCCCGACCAGGGCCGGGGACAAACTGCAATCGAGGTCGTGCCCTTGACTGGAATCGAACCCGTGACGCATTGGTCCACAGGCCTGCACTCTACCACTGAGCCAAACCGGCCAGGGCCAGGCAGCTCCTTTTATTTATTTTTATTTTTTTTAATTCTCACCCGAGGACATTTTTGCATTTATCTTCAGATAAGAGCGGGAAGAAGAGAGAGAGAGAGAAACATCGATGTGGGAGAGACAGGTTGACCGGCTGCCACCTACACAACCCCAACTGGGGCTGGGGACAAACTGCAACCGAGGTACATGCCCTTAGTGGGATCCGTATACAGGTCTCTCTGGTCCACGGGCCGACGCTCTAACCGCTGAGCCAAACCGGCCAGGGCCAGGCAGCTCCTTTTAAAGGGCCCGGCACAAGGACTTACTCGGACCCAATCCCTCTGAGTTCCAACATGGGGACAGCAGCTCAAAAGGTACCAGAGACATACAGGGAGGAACTGAATTGCCCGGCATCAGGGTGAGAGCTGGGCGGGCAGCTTTCTCCCAGACAGAAGTGCTGGCAGAGGCCATGGTTCCTCTGCTGAGCCCTCCCCACACAGAGCCAGCAGGCGGGCACCATAGCTGAGACTCCATCAACCTGCTTCACACTGTTCCCCCTGCCCTAGTGATTCCCTGAGGCCCTGCCTCACCCAACTTTCAGGCCCACCCAAGCAATTCCCACTGGCTTTTCCACAGGAACGGCCTATCTTGGCTCATGCTAGATTTTCCTAACACCTCTCAGACAAACAGCATCTGGCCTCGGCCTGCCCCATACCATTCGCTAAGTGGCCTCAGGCCTGGCACTAGCAGCAGCCAGCCTTGGTTTACAGCCTGGCCTCACCTAGGCACCCCCAAGCCCAGCACAAGTCGCAGCCATCTGCAAATCACTTTGTAGCTCATGGTGGGTGGCCCAGGCCACAACCCAGGTGGCAGCTGACCTTGGCCTGCACCTCCCAGGAGGCTCCAGGGCCAGGACACCTGGTGCACAGCTTCAGACCACGTCAAAGCACCACCCAACCACCTCCACAAGCAATACACTCAAGGGGCAGACTCAGCGGGCACCAGAGCCCCGCAGAAGTAAGTCCTGCTGTGGGGTGAGTCCCTGTACAGCTAATCTTCCATGGTAGTCGGAGATTGGTGGTCCTTGCAGCTGACTGGCCTGGGGCTAAATCCCACCCACTGAATTGCCAACAGCAATCAAGTCTCAACTACAACAGGAAAGTGTACACAGCCCACATGGGGGGAGGAAAGGGGTGCACACCTCGAGTGCCCAGTTTGGGTGATCAGGGAGACTGTGCCCCTGGACCCTCACAGAACACCTACTACATTAGGCAACTCTACCAAGGCTGGGAGACGCAGCAGCTGTACCTGACACATAGAAACAAACACAGGGAGGCTGCCAAAATGAGGAGACAAAAAAGCATGTCCCAAATGAAAGGACAGAACAGCCAGAAAAAAATGACAAGAATGACTGGCTTTTCTCAGTGGTTAGAGCTTGGACCTGTGGACCAAAGAGTCTCAGGTTTCATTCCTAGTCAAGGGCACATACTTGGGTTGCAGGTTCAATTCCCGGCCTTGGTGCGAATCATGTGGGAGGCAACCAATCAATGTGTCTCTTTCCCTCCTTCCCTTCCACTCTATCTAAAAGAATCAATGGAAAAATGTCCTCAGGTGAGGATTAACAACAACAACAAAAAGTTACAGAACGGAGACAAGCAATCTACTAGATGCAGAGTTCAATACACTGGTTATAATGATGTTCCAGGAACCTGGTGAGGACCTCAACAGCATAAAAAAGGACCAGTCAAAAATGAAGGATACACTAACTGAAATGAAGAATCATTAACAGGGAATCAACAGTAGAGTAGATGAAGCCAATAATTAAGTCAGTGATTTTGGAATATAAGAAAGCAAAAAACACCCAATCAAAACAAAAAGAAAAAAGAATGCGAAAATATGAGGACGGTGTAAGAAGCCTCTAGGACAACTTCAAGCATATCAACATTCACATCATGGGGGTAACTGAAGGAGAAGAGAGGGAACAAGAAATTGAAAACCTATTTGAAACAATAATGACAGAAAACTTCCCTAACTTGCTAAAGGAAATAGACATACAAGTCCAGGAAGCACAGAGTGTCCCAAACAAGATAAATCCAAAGAGGCCCACACCAAGACACATCATCATCAAAATGCAGAAGATTAAAGACAAAGAGAGAATCTTCAAAGCAGCAAGAGAGTGCCCTGGCCGGTTTGGCTCAGCAGTTAGAGCATTGGACTATGGACCGAAGGGTCCTGGATTTGATTCCCATTTGAGGGCACGTACCTGGGTTGCAAGTTCGATCCCTGGCCCTAGTTGTGGTCATGAGTGAGGCAACCAACTGAAGTGTCTCTGTCACATCGATGTTTCTCTCTCTCTCTCCCTACCTCCCTATCTAAAAAATAAATGGAAAAATCTCCTCAGATGAGGATTAACAATGAACAAATAAATAAAAGTCTGCTAAGAACATTTATGTACAGATTTTATTTTTTTAAAAAGCAGCTCTAAGAGAAAAGCAGTTAGTTTCCTATCAGGGAGCTCCCATAAGACTGTCAGCTGATTTCTCAACAGAAACTTTGCAGGCCAGAAGGGAGTGGCAAAAATTATTCCAAGTGATGAAAAGCAAAGACCTACAACCAAGATTACTCTATCCAGCAAAGCTATTATTTAGAATGGAAGGACATAAAGAACTTTGCAGACAAGAAAAAGCTAAAGGAGTTCATCACCACCAAACCAGCATTACATGAAATGTTAAAGGGTGTTCTTTAAGAAAAAATAAAAATAAAAAATATGACTAATAAAATGGCAATAAATAGATACCTATCAACAATTGAATCTAAAAAACAAAATAAATGAACAAGCGGAACAGACTCAGATACAGAAACCATTTTGACAGTTGCCAGATGGGAGCGGGTTGGGGGGAATGGATGAAAAAGGTGAAGGGATTATGAAGTACAAATTGGTTGTTACAGAATAGTCAGGGATGTAAAGTACAGCATAGGGAATATAGTCAATAATATTCTAATACCTATGTATGGTGTCAGATGGGTGCAAGATTTATCGGGATGATCACTTCATAAGTTATATAATGGCTAATCACTGGGGTGTACACCTGAAACTAATATAATTAATGTACATCAACTGTAATTGAAAAATAAAAAACTATTTAAAATAAAAGCAGTATTGTGTTAAAACACATGGGTTTTAGAAACAGATAGACCTGTATCCAAATCCCAGTTCTACCATTTATAAACATGTGACTTCAGGAAAGTCACTTAATTATTCTCATCTGTAAAAATGGGCATACTACCACCTACCCTCAGGGCTATTGTGAGGATTAAAGAAGACAATGTATTAAATTGAACCATATGAAATTGCCAATATTCAATCTCATTCTGATGTACATAATGTTTTTCATATTGTTCAACCTAATATAGAAAACATGGTATCTGTCATAATACATGGTCAATAAATGGTAGCTATTGAAATTATTATTATGGCCCTGCCAGTGTGGCTCAGTGGTTGAGCGTCGACCCATGCACCAAGAGGTCACTGGTTCGATTCCCAGTCAGGGCACATGCCCAGATTGTGGGCCCGATCCCCAGTGGGGGGACGTGCAGGAGGTGACCAATCAATGTTCTGTCTCATCGATGTTTCTCTCTCTCTCTCCATTTCCCTTCCTCTCTCTCTAAAACCAATAAAGGAAAAAAAGAAGAAATTATTATTATGGAAGCAGGATAATAGACATGAATGATATTCTTGTTGAAAACCCCAAAACTTAGATGAGCAGAAATAATCTCTTGAAAAACTTTGGGCCTTTTTAGAAAAGCAGTAGAAGCTTCAAGTATATGATACAGGTAGAGGAGTTATTTATATCTTACGTTTTTACCTGTAAGATACACACTGAAGAATTTACTGGTAAAATATAATGTCTGGGATTTGTTTTAAAATACTATAGCCCCTGAAAAATAATCCAGTAACTAATAAATAATAATACAAAAACTAAATAAGTAAATAAGTAACTAAAATAAAATACTACAGGCCCCCCCCAAGAAAGGGGATAGAACAGATGAAAGAAGACTGACAGAATGTTGATCATTGTGAAAGCTAGATGAGGGGTTCATTATAGTCTTCTACTTTTAAGCATGTTTGAAATATTTTGTAGTAAAAGTTCAAAGTAAAAATCCACCTTACTGTCCTGGTTCTGATTTTGTCCTCCCTGACTGAGCAACATTCTGATTACAATGACTTCTCATGGAGATCTGTGAACTAGTAAAGAAGGCACTAACGAGCATATACAAGTACTTGCCTATTTTAGCTCCATCTCTCATTGCTGATTAATAAATTAGTAAGCATTCATTTCAGTTTAAGGTTTGGACACAGCAGATTGCTGAGGCTGAGACCACGGGCTGGGATGAAGGTCAACTAATCAGTTGGTCAGCTGGTGTTCCCAGAGTGGACATACTTGCTTCCAACAGTTCTGCATTCACTGGTTTAGCAGCATGCTTACTTTTCTACTTGAACTACATCACTGGGCCCTGCCAGTGTGGCTCACTGGTTGAGTGTTGGCGCATGCACCAAGAGGTCGCCAGTTTGATTCCAGGTCAGGGCACATGGCCAGGTTGTGGGCCCAATCCCCAGTGGGGGGCATGCAGGAGGCGGCCAATCGATGTTCTCTCTCATCGATGTTTCTCTCTCTCTCCCTCTTCCCTCCTCTCTCTCTAAAATCAATAAAGAAAAAAAATTGAAAAGAAAAAAACTACAACACTGGTAGATTGTGATTTAGAAACTGATGAGCGTGGAATTAGAACAAGGGAAGGTCCACCTCCTTTTCCTACTCATTATTATTTGTAATAATAAAACAATAACACATACTGAGTGCTTACTATGTGCCGGACGTTATTCTAAGCACTTCACAATATATTTCATTTAATTTTTATGATGATCCTACCATCCTGTATTTACAGATGAGGAAACTAAGGCCCAGGGGACTTGCCTAAAGAGCAGACTGAGCGTAGGAGTTTGGCTTTAAAGCCGTATTTCTTAGGCACTATGGCATGTTATCTTAATGTGAAAACGATGTCAGAAGTCTAATTACTTTGTAAATCATGCGCATGCGCATCTCCAGACTGTATCTAGGCTCCAAAGCAGCACATTACAGACTGGGCAAGTAAGCACGTCCCTGGCAATATGCACAAAGATAACATATGGTGGAGAACAGAAGACTTCACGGAAATTCACAGTTATTATTTTGTAATGAGTACTGGGGGGAGGGGACAGAGCAGCATAGGCTGTCTGACCTATAAGTTGAGAGACTATCTTCCAAGTCTTAGACTTCCAGCTGTAGTAAGACTGGACACCCAGGGAAAGTCCAGGCTGTCCTCTTTACACAGCTCCCCCTGACATGACAAGTGGTTTAAGTGCTTAAAATTGTACTAATTAGAAGTTTGCATGAAAAACATAGAATTTATATGTTATAAAATGAGGAGCCCTTGAAACTAGAAGTCAATCGACTGAACTGGGATATAAAATGTGTATTAATTGGCCCTGGCCAGTGGTTAGAGGGTTAGCCCAAGCACCAAAGGGTCACAGGTTCGATTCCTAGTCAAGGGCACGTACCTGCGTTGCAAGTTTGATCCCCGGCTCTGGTTGGGATTGTGTGGGAGGCAACCAGTCAATGTGTCTCTCTCACATCGATGTCTCTCTCCCCTCACCCCCTTCCTCCCTTCCACTCTCTCTAAAAATAAATGGAAACCATATCCTTGGGTGAGGATTAACAACAAAAAAGTGTATTAACTGAATGGGTATGTTACTACATAAAAACTTCTAAATAATGATTTTAAAAGTCATCATGCTAGGGTGGAGTTAAAGAGAACAGCTTCTGGTTTTAAGAATTTACATTACAGCCCTGGCTGGTTTGGCTCAGCGGTTAGAGCGTCGGCCTGCGGTCCTGAGAGACCCGGGTTCGGTTCCCACTAAGGGCGCGTACCTCGGTTGCAGTTTGTCCCCGGCCCTGGTCGGTCGTGCGAGTGGCAGCCACTCGATGTGTCCCTTTCACGTCGATGTTTCTCTCTCTCTCTCTGTTCCTCTCTCTCCCTCCCGCTCTACCTGAACAAAAAATGGAAAAATGTCCTCGGGTGAGGATAAAAAAAAAAAAAAAAGAATTTACATTACATTTTTTGGTAAACAAATTCTGCCCAGTATGATATTTATTGTTCAAAGTTAGAAGAAGCCATACTTGGTGATCTGAGAGTTAAATCTGATGACTTACCATTTAATTTTAAAGTAAAAAAAAAAAAATGAAATCATACAAAGGAAAAAAAAACCATGAGAAGCAAACCTTTTAAAATGCCAGATTTGTATTCTAAACGTGAATTTTGGAAACACATCAAGAAACTTGGAAGAAAAGCTAAAATGTTTAAGTTACAAAAGTTGGTGCTAAGCAAATGCTTCTGGCTTTTTCCCTATCTGCAGTACAGTTGGTATCACAGCATCTGAAGCCGTACATCATGCAGGAGACGTCTAGAGCCTTCAAGTATTTGTTTTACTCGTATTTGTGTCATAAAGTTTATTTTACATAGAGGAGTGCCAAGTCCATTGGAAGGTGGTGTTTTCTGGCCCTGCCAGAATGGGAGGTGACGACAACAAGCGGCTCGAAGGTCCTCCCCTCCCTTTCCACATTCTCACCGGTACCAGTGGTCCCCCAGGGCGCTGGCTTTCAGCCAAGGGGCTAATGTAACTCTGGGTGGTAGTTATAGTATCTGAATGTGGGGAAGATTAATGGGGACAATGGGAGTTCGAGTCCCTCAGGTAATTCTGACAAACTGGTGTTTGGAATTTAACAGTAAGGTTTCACTTTCAGGAGTTAGAATAACTTCAATTGGTCTAAAGGATGAGCTATTATTTATGCAGAACAACTACCATTTCCTGGGTGTGCACTACCGCAGGCCCTGAGCTAAGCAATTCCCATGCTGAATCTCCCTCAGTTCTCACTCCAAGCCTGGGGACAGCTGAGGAAACGAAACTTGGTTCATTGCTCAAGGGCACACGTCAGCTGTGGGAGCCACGGGATGACACACCTATATTCGAAACCAGCAAACTACACTTCCTTAAGACACTTGGATCCGAAATGTGGGTTTGTGTTGAAAGGTTTTTTTCCTCCACAAAATAGATTCTTCTGGAATCTGGAGTTACAGCTGGCATTTAGGAGGTGGGAGGAAGTGGAATGAATTGTAAATTAACCTCAAGAGAATGGAAATGTGCTGCCCCAACTTTTCTACTGTAAACTGACAACCCCACCTGTAACTGGCTTATGATTTTTTTCTTAAGATTAGGAGTATTTAAATTATGCTCTAGTGTACCCTGGCTGGGTAGCTCAGTTGGTTAGAATGTCAACCTAATATGCCAAGGTTGTGGGTTCGATCCCTGGTCAGGGCATATATAAGAACCAATGAATGCATAAATAAGTGGAAAAACAAATCAATGTCTCTCTGTCTCTCTCTAAAAATCAATAAAATTTTAAAAATTAAATTATGTTCTATTGTTTGAGACTTACACACTTTGGAGAGAAAGTTACTTTATTTATTTATTTATTTATTTATTTAATCCTCACCGGAGGACACTTTTCCATTTTTTTTTTGTTCAGATAGAGTGGGAGGGAGAGAGAGGAACAGAGAGAGAGAGAGAGAGAAACATCGATGTGAAAGGAACACATCGAGTGGCTGCCACCCGCACAACCGACCAGGGCCGGGGACAAACTGCAACCGAGGTACGTGCCCTTAGCGGGAACCGAACCTGGGTCTCTCAGGACCGCAGGCCAACGCTCTAACCGCTGAGCCAAACCGGCCAGGGCACTTTATTTATTTTTTATTATTATTTTTTATCCTCACCCAAGGACATTTTTCCATTTTTTGTTCAGATAGAGTGGGAGGGAGAGAGAGGAAGAGAGAGAGAGAGAGAGAAACATCGACGTGAAGGGACACAGTGAGTGGCTGCCTCCCGCATGACCAACCAGGGCCGGGGACAAACTGCAACCGAGGTACGTGCCCTTAGTGGGAACCAAACCCGCGTCTCTCCGGACCGCAGGCCGAAGCTCTAACCACTGAGCAAAACCGGCCAGGGCAAGAAAGTTACTTTAAACTTCAGCTATACCTCTTTTTAAATTTGTTTCTTAAACAGGAGCCCAAGAAACACACTTAATATTATATACACAAAACCTTGTATGAATTTTTTTTTTCCTCTGGAGGAAGATTTCACAGCTTTTACCATATTTTCAAAAGTGTCCATACCCCCTAAACAGGCTAAGATCCATTATTTTAAGCATTGTTCAATAGATTGAAAACTGTTTGATGGAGCAGAACAAAGGTAAAAGGTTGAAAAATTCCTTATTGAGAAGGAATTCATTGATTTTGAATTTAAATACTGAGACCTAAAAATTTTTGCCATATTGCAGAAACTTCATCATGTTGTCTAATCAGAGATTGAGGAAGAGGGGGGTAGGCTTCCCTATCATTTGGGAGGCTTTAAAAAAATCCTCCTCCCAGCCCTGGCCGGTTTTGCTCAGCGGTTGGAGCATCGGCCTGCAGACCAGAGAGTCCCGGGTTCGGTTCCCGCTAGGGGAATGTACCAAATAAATAAATAAATAAATAATCCTCCTCCCAGACTTATGACTTTCCCCACCACATCTATAAGGTATACCCCTTGAGAATCTAGAACCTTTGTTTTGGGGGAAGAAACAAAGAAACAAATCAAAACTCTTGACTTCATGGTCATAATATGTATACTATGCTGACATTATTCTAAAAATAGGCAGGATGTCAAAATTTAGAATAAAGAAATTTAGAAAGTAAGTTGTCTAAAACAAATAGCCTCTATGCCTAGCTGGTGTGGCTCAGTGGTTGAGCGTCGACCCATGCACCAAGAAGTCGCCGATTCAATTCCTGGTCAGGACACATGCCCAGTTGTGGGCCCAATCCCCAGTGGGGGGCATGCAGGAGGCGGCTGATTGATGTTCTCATTGATGTTTCTATCTCTCTCTCCCTCTTCCTTCCTCTCTCTCCAAAATCAATAAAGAAAAAAAATTTTTTAATAAAATAAACAGCCTCTAATACACTTACTAATGATATACTTTCTTCTGATATATTTACATAGTTGATAAAAGTAAAGCAAAATATATCTGGCAATCTTCATTTCTCATTTATAAATTCATTTTCCTTCCTAAGTATTTAACTATCTCTCTAGTATTGAGCATTTATTTGCTTTGTTTTCCAATCTAGCTTTTTCCTCTCCTTAAAATATTCCTGATTTCATAAGAAGAAGAAAAACACAGGAAGAGCGAATAATTTTGTGATCAATGATATGACACACGCTCCACCTACTAAAATGTAACTTTTTAAATCCTCACCTGAAGATATGTTTTTATTGATTCTAGAGAGAGGAAGGGAGAGAAAGAAAGAGAGAAACAATGATGTGAGAAACATCAACTGGCTGCCTCCTGTAGGTGCCCCAACCAGGAATTGAACCCCCAACCCGCGTATGTGTCCTGACTGGGAATCAAACCCACGACCTTTTGGTGTACAGGATGACACTCCAGCCAACTGAGCCATACTGGCTAAGGCTAAAATGTAATTTAATTTTGCTTACTCTATTATTTGATCACTGCTCACATTATATAGGGCGGGGCAAAAGTAGGTTTACTCTTGTGAGCATGTAACACTGAGTTTATTCTTGTATTATTATTTATTTATTAATTATTGTATTATTTTCCATATAAATAATGATAAACCAATTTTGCCCCACCCTGTATTATAGATAGCTGAGTCAAGTTTTTGGTTGATAGAAAGTCTTACTTGGACTATGTAAGTGAGAAAGAAACACAGGATATAAGTATACATTTAAATGTTTTGTTTTGTTTTGTTTTTATCCTCACCGGAGGACATTTTTGCATTTATCTTCTGATAGAGCAGGAAGGAGGGAGGGAGGAAGAGAGAGAGAAACATCGATGTGAGAGAGACACATCGACTGGCTGCCACCTACACAACCCTAAGGGGTCGGGGACAAACTGCAACCGAGGTATGTGCCCTTGACCAAAATCGAACCCGAGACTCATTGGTCCGCAGGCTGACGCTCTAACCGCTGAGCCAAACTGGCCAGGGCACATATGCAAAATATAAAAGAAATTATTTTGAAAGTCTTATATCTATTTAAACCAATTTGCCGAATTTGTAATCTGTATGTAATTTAAACTGTCACAGTTTATGCATGTTTATAAATAGGTGAGACACATAATATTAACGGTAATATTTTTTAAATCCTTAACTATTAAGTTATCATGAACCAAAAAGCCAAGGATAAATTTTTGCAATATTATATTTCCTGATAATTTAAAAATTGTAATTCTGGCCCTGGCCAGTGTGGTTCAGTTGGTTGGAGCGTCGTCCTGAAGGGTTGCAGGTTCAATTTCTGGTCAAAGCACATACCCAGGTTGCAGGTTCGATCCCCAGTCAGGGAGGCAACCAACTGCTGTTTTTCTCTCACACTGTTTCTTTCTTTTCCTCTCACTCTCAAGTCCATAAAAAACTGTGATTCTATATTTCTTCTAAAGAACTTGTTTACCAAAGGATTATTGATATTGTTGCTATTATTACTTTAACGACCATCTGCATCAGAATTATAGGTGAGCGCATTAAAAATGCACATTCCAAGCCCAGGAATTTACTTTTTTTTTTTATCCTCACCCGAGGACATTTTTCCATTTTTTGTTCAGATAGAGTGGGAGGGAGAGAGAGAGAGGGAGAGGGAAACATTGACGTGAAAGGGACACATCGAGTGGCTGCCTCCCGCATGACCCAACCAGGGCCAGGGACAAACCGCAAGAGAGATTGTGCCCTTAGCGGGAACCGAACCCAGGTCTCTCTGGACCACAGGCCGACGCTCTAACTGCTGAGCCAAACCTGCCAGGGCAATGATACCTTTTCTTTAATCAAATCAAGCTGTTTCTACTTCCTCGCATTCAATTCCTTAACTTGCCATCTGGTTTCTACACCCACCATTCCAGAAACTGTTTTCATTAGGCTCACCAACTGCCAAGTCCAAATGTCAAATTTCAGCCCTTATCTAAATGACCTTTCTGCAAGGATTGGCCCTTGGCCCTTGGCCCTTCCTGACCACTCCCTCCTTTGGAATTCTCCTTTGGTGTCCCTGAACACAGTGTATCCTGGTTTCCTCATACTTCTCTGGCAAGTCTTTTTTTGTTAATCCTCACCTGAGAATATTTTGTCCATTCATTTTTAGAGAGAGTGAAAGGGAGGAAAGGGAGAGAAACATTGATGTGAGAGAGACACATCGATTGGTTGCCTCCTGCATGACCCTGACCAGGGCTGGGGACGGAACCTGCAACCCAGATACATGTCCTGTACTGGAAATCAAACCCGCAACCCTTCAGTGTGCGGGTCGATGCTCTAACCACTTGGCAAAACTGGCCAGGGCTCTGAATAGTTTTTGAAAGTACCTTTTTGTGCCCAGCCAGTGTGCTCAGTAGATTGAGCATCGTCCCATAGACTGAGAGGTCCCAATTCGATTCCTGTTCAGGGCATATGCCCGGGTTGCAGGCTCCAGTGTGTAGGGTGGGGTGGGGGGCATGCAGGAGGCAGCTGATAGATATTTCTCACATGGATGTTTCTATCTCTCTTTCCCTCTAAAAAATCAATAAACATACTAAAAATAAAAGTAACTATTTTTTTAAAGGATTTTGTTCACTGCTTTATTCTTACAAGTGCTTCAATATTAAAAAAACAATTCTTTTTGCCAGCATTTGGCATGTCTGAAAGAGGTTAGAAAAAGTTAGAATCTATAGAATTAGGTGTCTAAAAATAGAAAAAACCCTAAACATTTAAAAATTCCTCACTTAGGTCCTGAGTAGAAATCACATTCATCAGCAAAAAGAATGTTCTAGGTCAGAATGGTATTTTACAACCCCAGATCCTGACCTAGACTTGACCTGTGAGGATCCCACGCACCTGCATGAATGTCAGGAGAGAAGCCATTCCTTTGGCCAATTCTGGCGTGTGACCTACCTGGCTTGCAAAGGTTTTTTTTTACTTTTTTTTTTTTTATCCTCACTGGAGGACATTTTTGCATATATATTCAGGCAGAGTAGGAGGGAGGGAGGAAGAGAGAGAGAGAAACATCAAGTGGTTGCCCCCACATGACTCCAACTGGGGCTGGGGACAAACGTATGTGCCCTTAGCAGGAACCAAACCCAGGACTCTCTGGTCCGAGGGCCGACACGCTAACAGCTGAGCCAAACTGGCCAGGGCGGCTTGCGAAGTTTTATACATCTCTTAAACCCAAACCTCCTGGTTCTCTGACGCCGATTGTCTTAACCTAATTCTCAATGATGTTTTAAACAAACAAACAAACAAACAAACATTTTCCCTGCAAGATCACACATTTAAATATTTGCTGCTTGTGGATAAAAACAGAGAAACCAAGTACTGATGTGAATTAACAATTCAGTGATGGAGCTGTGAACTCTCGATGGCTGTGTACACAGTAAGGCAAGTCCTTCTCTGGCCCTGCACTTGCTGTGCACACAGGAGGTGACCACCCAGGCAAGGTCAACAGAAGAGAGTGTGAACCCCAGCAGCTGCTCGATGGGTTTAAACCGCCACTCATGTGCCTCCAGCTCTTCTACCAAACCAGCTAGTTTTTCCATCCGAGCAACTTGCTGATCATGTTTCGCCTGCTTCAGTGTAGACGCCACCTGATAGCTGAACACAGATTCACAGAGGAATCTCTCAGAGCCGTCTTCTAACATCTCCCCAGCTCCTTCGGGCTAGGTGAGAAGGGCTTTCTGTGGTAGGGCAAGGTCTGAGACCCTGAAACCAGATCCAGTGACAGAACTTCCACTGACCCCACCAGCTGACCAGCTGAGAAGGAAGGTGAAGAGGCAGCCATGTCCTTCCTAGCAGAATTCTCCCGTCACCCAGTGGCTTTGGCACTTTCCTCTACAGCCCCACCCCCGTGCATCAGCCCGGGCGGCCGCGCAGACGATGACGAGCAATAAAAGTAACTTTTGTGGTTCTTTCATTGCTTACCTTTTCAGATGTCTTTTTTTTTTCTTTTAATATTTGTACAGAGAGAGAGGAAGGGAGAAGGGGAAAGAGGAACATCGATTGGCTGCCTCCTGCACGCCCCTTACCGGGGATTGAGCCCACAACCTGGGCATGTGCCCTGACCGGGAATCAAACCAACAAACTTTCAGTGCCTGGGACAACATCCAGCCGACTGAGCCACACCAGCCAGGGCCCTTTTCAGATTTCCAAAAAATGTTACAACTTTATCAAAGTAATACACGCATTATTTCTATGCCAGTGACAGCCACTCAGCAAGGCCTTCCTGGACCATTACATTAGTACCCTCACCCCATACTCTTTTTTTTCATACCCTCTTCACATCAGTTTTTTCTTCACAGTACTTGCCACTCTTGTTTACTATCTACTTCCCCCCACTAAGGTTCTAAGCTCTTTTCAGGCAGGGGTTAGGTTTTATTCACGGCTATTTTCAGAGCACCTAGAATAATGCCGGGTACCCACTAGGCTCAATCAATAGGCATTGACTGACCAACTGAAATATCTCCCACATTCAATCCGTCCCTTGCAGAGTCTACCTCCTAAATTCTTTCAAATCTCTGCCTTCTGTTCTTGCCTTACAATGGACTCACATCTTGCCTAAATGACTGTCACACCATCTCCAGTCCTGTTCTCCTACAATCCATATTCCAAAATGGTAAAGTCATCCAAGTCCTCCAACAAACAGATTCCGACAACCTTAAGGGTTAAGTCCAAAGTCTTTAGCAAAGACTGCCAAGCTTTCCACGATCTGGACCCTGGCTAATTCTAGTCTCAGCTCCCACCTGCCCCTTCCATGTGCACCATGCTCCAGCCATCCCTAACTACTCGTATGGTCTTTTCTCTACCTGGAATGATACCCATTCCCCACCCCCCATGCCTTCATTTACTATTTTTTAATTTTTTCTTTATTGATTTAAAAAAAATTTTTTTTATCCTCACTCGAGGACATTTGTCCATTTTTTATTCAGATAGAGCGGGAGGGAAAGAGAAGAAGAGAGAGAGAGAGAAACATCAATGTGAAAGGGACATGAGTGGCTGCCACCCACACGACCCAACCAGGGCCAGGGACAACTGCAACCGAGGTACATGCCCTTAGCGGGAACCGAACCCGGGCCTCTCCGGACCACAGGCCGATGCTCTAACCGCTGAGCCAAACCAGCCAGGGCTTTCTTTATTGATTTTTAGAGAGAGAAGAAGGTAGAGTGAGAGAGAGATAGAAACATCGATGAGAGAGAACATCTATTGATTGCCTCCTGCATGCCCCCACTGGGATTTGACCCACAATCTAGGCATGTGCCCTAACTGGGAATCGAACCAGTGACCTCTTTGTGCATGGGTCAATGCTCAACCACTGAGCCACACCAGGCGGGCATCCCCATGCCTTCTTTGTCTGGATAACTCACACTAGTCATCTGCAAAAGTTGTCTCCCATAGTTCCAGACTAGGAATACACACCCTCCTCTGTGCCTTCACATGAAGCTGCATTTATCATTTCACTTATCACACTCTTGTGTGGACTTGTCCACCTCCAACACTGTATTCACAGCACCCAGCACAGTTCTTGGTACACAGTAGTGAAGAAATGGTTATTGAAAAGCAATTCACCACCAACCCAAGTGTCCATCAGTAGATGAGTGGATTAAAAAGCTGTGGTACATATACACAATGGAATACTATGCAGCTGTAAGAAAGAAAGATCTCTTATCCTTTGAGATGGCATGGAAGGTCCTGTAGAGTATTATGCGAAGCGAAACAAGCCAAGCAGAGAAAGACAAATATCACATGATCTCACTTATTTGTGGAATATAATGAACTAAACAAACTGCTGAACAAAATTAACCCAGAGACATGGAGGTGGGGTACAGGCTGACAAGCCTCAGAGGAGAGGGTGTTTGGCGGGGAAGAGATAAACCACAGAACTTACATGCATGTATGCATGACCAATGAACACAGACAACAAAGCTGGGGATGGGGCAGGGAGGAAGGGGAGGAGGGTGTCAATGGGGGAAGAATGAGAAACATCTGTAACAAAAACAAATTAATAAATAAAAATTTAAAAAAAAAGAAAGGCAATTCACCAATCTGTCTCTTTTATCCAGGTCTCCACCTGATACTGCTTTACCTTTTCTGTTTCTACACCCTGACAGCTGTGTTGCTAAGTACCTTTGGAGAAAAATCACGCAATAAAGTACATTGGTGCCACTTTAAATGAATGGGCTGTAACCTCATTGGTGCATTTGACACCCAGCAACCCTTTCATGGATCCTTAGTCAGCTCTCATTTCCCTCAGTGACCATTAAAAAAAGACACTTTAACAGGGGGGTTTACAGTGAAAACAAGCCCTCCTCCCACTCTACCTCACAGAACTGCATCTTGCCTAATCTTCTGTGACTATGCAAACATGGGTTTGTATCTTCTTTGCTCCCTAAACAGATTAAATTAAATGCTGCCTACCATGCTATCACTTATTTTTTCAAGAATATCTTTGAGGGCCGTGGCTGGTGTTGCTCAGTGGTTAGAGTGCTGGCCCACACATGAAAGGGTCAAAGGTTAGATTATCAGTCAAAGGCATATACCTGGGTTTTGGGTTCTATCCCGGCCCCAGTTAGGGTGCATGCGGGAGGCAACAAATCAATGTGTCTCTCTCATGTCAATGTTTCTTTCTCTCTTTCCCCTTCCTCTCTCTCCTCCACTCTCTCTAAAAATCAATGGAAAAAATATATCCTCGGGTAAGGATTAACAACAAAAAAGCATATTTTTGAAGGTACAATGCTAAGTGAAATAAGTCAGAAAGAGAAATACCATGATTTCACTTACATGAGGAATCTAAAAAAAATGAACAAACAGAAACAAACTCATAGATAGAGAACAGACTGGTGGTTACCAGAGGGGAAGGGGGTTGGGCAGGAGGATAGGCAAAAGAAGTGAAGGGGCCTTGGCCAGTCTGGTTCAGCGGTGAGATCATCAGCCTGCGGTTCAGAGAGACCCGGGTTCGGTTCCCACTAAGGGCATGTAACTTGGTTGCAGTTTGTCCCCAGCTCTGGTTGGGGTCATGTGGGAGGCAGCCACTCGATGTGTCCCTTTCACGTTGATGTTTTCTCTCTCTCTCTCTTCCTCTCACTCTAACTGAACAAAAATGGAAAAAAGTCCTCAGGTGAGGATTAAAAACAACAACAACAAAAACAATAAGTGAAGGGATCAATTGCATGGAGATGAATAGTAATTACTTTTGGGGGTGATCACAATGTAGTGTATATGGCTGATGAACTATAATGTTGTACACCTGGAACTGCATAATAAAAAGACTGTCTTTCCATATTAAGCACATACAGATTTTCCTCACATTTTTTTAAGTTTCATATTTTTTACTGAATGATATACCATCATGATTCATCGTCTCTGCTGCTGAGGTACATTTAGCTGGTTTCCAGTTTTTCCCTATCCCCCGCGGCAGTTCAACCCTTCCTCAAGCTCACATCCAGTTTTCGCTTTTCTCACCAGGATGATTTACTTGTCTCACAGAGGAAACTGAAACTATAAACTATGACCCTCTTCGACTTTTATCTCCTTTATCTACACACTGATCTGTAACTACTTTTCTCTATCTCAGGGGAAAGATCTCTTCCCCTCCAGGTAACTAATATTCCCTCCTGTTTACACTGAGGTCTTTCCCACAATTGTCCTCTCTTGCTTTTTTCTAACTTCTCTATTGCTTTCTACCCTAAGCTTTTGTAAGAAGGCTTATTTGTCTTCCATCTTCAGACTCTCCCTTTTATTCCTCACAGCCTAGCTTCTTGAGAGAATAGAGTGTGATCTCTATTGTTACTTCATCTTCCATCTGTGCCTCGTTCTGCTGCTGGCTGATTCCAATCTCACTACAACTGCTTCTGCTAGCTAAGATCACCAGGGACATCCGAGCTGCCAAAACCCAAAGGCTGTCTCTCAGGATTCGTTTCACTTCACCTCTCTGTGGAATATATGTTGTCTCTTTTATGCCTTAAAATGCCTTCCTTGGTTTGAAAGCTATCACTCTTCAGGTTTTTCCTTCCATTTCCTTCCACCCCTAAATAATGGTCTTCTCCAGGATTCTGTCCTCCATGCTCCTCTGACTGTACAAGCACGCTGGGTGATGTCACCTATTTCCAAGGTTGCACTAATCCTAAGCTTTATACCTATCACAGTTTAAATGTGCATGCTTCCAGTCAAGCTTAGCTATTTCTCCTTCCTTCCACCTTCAACCTGTTCAGAGAATGGCACCACCATTTACCCAGTCACCTAAGTCAGAAACTTAGGTTCTGGTTACTCTCCATTCTCCAATCAGTCACCAAGATGCACTTCTTCCCCTACTGCCAATACCTCAGCCAGTTTAAATCTCCCTCTCTCTCTGACATCTCCTCCCCAGTCCATCCACAGGCATGCTGCTGCCAGAGTGCTCTCTCTCTGCAAGAAGCATTTGATCCTGAGCCTTGTAATCACTACACTATATATGTTCTCTACATTCCACCCACCCCAACTACTTGTTCCACGAACAGACAATGTAGTTTCATGCCCCCAAGCACTGTTCTCTTTGCCTAGAAAGCCCTCCTCCCTTCTTCCCCCCATTGTCAGGCCAACTCCTTCCTCCTCTTCATGATCCATCTCAAGGATCTTTTCTTGAAGACTTCCTGTTCTTACCCCATAAGCAGAGTTGGTAACTCCTTCCTCTCACCACAGAACCTTATAAATATGTATTGGAACGATTGCTTTTTATTCAACTTAGTTATTTACATATGTACCTTCTATTCTAGACCTAGGTTCTCTGCAATCAGAAACTATATTTTACTTTTGTATCAGCATCTAGCAGACTGCTTGACAAAAATGGGTGGCTTGATAAATGTTGAATGAATGCATGAATACCCTGTACCCATTCACTCCCCCAAACCCAAATTCTCAAAGCCACCTTCCATTCCTCGTCCTCTTCCACCCCCAAATGCCAACTGGTCATCAGGTCCTATTGATTCTATGCCCTAAAGACCTCTCAAATCCATCCCGCTCCTCCCATCTTAAAGCCACAGCTCTAGTTTGGGTTCCATTACTCCTTACTTGATCTAGATTTGCTCCCCTCCAAACCACTCTCCACACTACCGCTTGATTTTTTTAAAAAACATTTTTATTACAAAAAAGAATACATGTAAAAAATTCAAACAATACAGAAATAAAAGCACAATACCCCACCCAGCATACATGCAACCATATAAGCCCCTTCACCTCCAATCCCATTCCCCAGAGGTTATCGCTGTGAATAGGTTAGCATATATCCTTTTAGACCCTTTCCTTTGCACACACAAGTATATATAAATACATATAAATATACACACATGATTTTGTCTTACAAAAATGGGATCACACTTGACATGATTCTTCAATTTCTTCATTCAATGCACAGAAAATTTCTAAAACACAAACCTGATTATATCACTCCTCTAGAGCTCATTTCCTATAATATAAAATTCACACTCATCAGCATCAGAATCGAAGCTGCTGATACGCTTCCTGCCCATCTTTCAGTCTCATCCCTAGCCATTCCAGCATTCAAGGACTGGAACTAAACCACCTTAAATCCTTTCTGGGACAAGGCAGGTACAAACAAACAAACAAACAAACTAGGAACACACTCTGCCATTTCTAGACTTCGGCCTTTCCACTTCATGTTTCATTCTGCCTGGACTTTCCCATCTGGCAAGCTCCTACTAATTCTTCAACAATCAGCTTAAAAATTACCTCCAGGAAGACTTCCCTGACTTTTTCAGACATGATCACTCCTGTTTTCCCCTATACTTTATACCTAGCTCTTTAATTGCACTTATCTCACAGAACTGTAATGCTTTATTAACATGTTTTGAATTTCACCCCCCTTCCCCCAACTTGATGGTGAGCTCTTTGGGTAAAGGAATGTGTCTTATTTAGCTTTGCATCCCAAGGATCTGATAGAGTGCTTATGATGAAGCAGATGTTAAATAACAAATCTGTTGAGAACTTTTATGATTCTAGGAATATTTACTGAGTACCTACTATGCACAGAACCATATCCTAAGCATGAAAAGAAACAGAAGACACAGTCTTTGCCCTAAGGAACTTACCATTTTCCTACCATTTCCCCTGGGGGTGGGGGACAGAACACATTCACATGGCAACATATCACTTCTGACATATAGGCTGTTTCAAAGGTCTGTAACATTTGCCTCAAACCCATTTAGGAACAAGGAATTGCATTTTCAAATAAATAATAAAATAATGGGCAGTTTGTTCAACAGGTTTGTATGTTCAGTGTGGCATAGAGACCACGAGAACGAACCCAATTCCCTGTCCCAGCAGGGGAGCTGTCATCTGTTCCAGCCTGCTAGAAAACTGAGTTGATACCATGCTTGGAAAATTTCTAATACACCAAGAGGACATAAAGTTATTAGTCCTTTAATAATTTCTCCTCCTTCCCCAGGGACAAATGATATGAAGAACAATAAATGAAGTTAAAGGTGGGCACTGAAGAAAGAGGAGATTGCTCTATTTTTATCAGTGGTAGAGGAAATGGGTTGCTTGATTTCAATTCAAAGGGTGACATTGCCCCAGGAAGATCAGGAGAGGCGATTCATTATCATTCATTTGCTATTTTTTAAAGGCTAAGGTGTTAGTTAATCTGGTGATTTCAGGATCAGACACTGTACAAATATAAACAAATTGAATCACCTAGGCTGGAGAACAAGGAAGGCTGACCAAGGAGGCCTAAAGGAAGCCTCATTCATCAGAGTCCAAGTCACTGTCCCCAGCAATGGAGTGGAAATCCTCACTGTCCTCCTCGTCCTCTGACAGGTGGACCTGGCTTAGTACGCTCGGCCCAGAGCGCTGCTCCTCCTCCTCTTCTTCCTCCTCTGATACCTCATACCCACCGAGGCTGCTGAAGCTTGTGTCTTGGGTGTTCGACTTGGGATCAGGCTCCTCATAGCTCCCATAACTGAGAAGAGAAACATGTCATCTCTCAAGCTCGAGCACCATCCTCTAGCTGACCAGTCCCGTTCTTGGTGCCACCAAGGGATCAGCCCATCTCACCTCCCCTGGACACTACAATGACTAGTTCTGGACTGTTCTACAGGTCCCTGAGAGAAAAATTATCCTGTTCAAAAACATCAACTTGCCAACTGCATGTACACAAGAACCTGAATGAGAGAAACTCCCCTATGCCTGAACAACACACTGCCAGCTTATGTGACCATAAATGCTCTGATAGCCTCGTCACTTCATTTACCACTTATGGCCTCACTCACCTACATATCCAGTTAGGCAACAGTCCTAGGAGTCTACCTCTTCATTATATCTTGTCTTTATCCCTCGCTTCATCCCTACTCTGCATGCCTTGCCTTAGGCCTTTGTCACCTCTGGCCTGCACCACTGAAATCAGTCCTCATGCCTCTAGGCTTGCTCTCCTCCAATTAATTCTTCACACTTCTGCCAGAGTGTGCTTTATTTTTTGTTTGTTTGTTTATTCTTAATTTTACTTAAAAAAAATCACACAAATGATGCACGTTCACTGGTTTAAAAATATTAGAACAGACAACCAGAAAAAAAAAAAAATCACCAATAACTCCACTACCCAGAGATAATCTTTTGGTATATGACCTTCCAATTTTTCTCTAAGCACTTCACTTAGATGCTTAAATATTTTTTATTTACAAAATTAGAATACTCTACATACTCTTTAGGAATCTGCTTTTTTCACTATTGATTTTAATGAACATCTTTATAAACATACATCTACAAAATCATTTTTATAGCTGCACGGTATTCCATTGTGTGGCTGTAACATGATTTATTTAACAGTCTCTCACTAAGACATTTAAGCTGTCTCCAATTTTGTCACTATTAGAAACAATGCTGTGATAAACATCCTCGTACATACATCCTGATGAAGGTGTTTTATTATTCCCATAGGATTTCCTAGACATGAAATTTGGGGGCCAAAGGGAACGCACTTTCAAAATTTCTGATTTCTGACTTAGCTCAGTTTCCTTCTCTAACCAGCTCCCCTACCCCACTCCTACCCAAGTCCCAGAAAAATCCTGTAGTCTCCTATCACAGCACTGTTCATGCTACACTATGGTCATCTGTTGACCTGCTTTAGGTTTCCCATTAGACTTAACTCCACAGAGGAAGGATCCACATCGTTGTGACTTTCGTACTTGTGATAAATATTTGCTGAATGAATAAAGACTCTAACTGCTTTCTGGCTACCTTTGGCTAGATGTATCATATGTAGCTTAAACCCAACGTGTCCAAACAAATTCATTTTTTCCTCCTTTCCCACCCCATCTAATGCCTGTTCTTCCTCTTCGCTATCTCAGTGGCTTTCCATTCATTATATACCTGATCTCCTTACCTCCCAAATCCCATCAATCTACCTTCTAAATAGCTCTTGAATATGTGCCTTCCTCCCTGCCTCTAACAGAGCCCAGTTGAGATCCTTATCATTGCCCTAGAGTTATTTAATACACAAATCTGATGTTACTTCCGTTTCCTTAAATAATGATTCCCATCACCCCAAATCCAAACGTCTTCGCATGCCATTTGAGGTATTCTGCAATATGAAACGTTGCTGCTTTTGGAGTTACAACTCCCAACAACCTCCCTTCACTCTGGCACATACTTTGCTACATTTCTGTGCCTTTGAACATACTGCTCCATCTCTAAGGATCTCCTCACCTGCTGCCACTTATCTACTTAGTAGACTCCTATTCATCTTGTAAGGGCCAGTTAAGTGTTCCCTGTATGTGAAACTTCCCGATTACTCCAAAGCAGGGTGAGACATTCCTTCCTCACTGGTGACTTGGCACTTTGTACTTAACTTATGCTATAGCACTTATCATATTGTATTTGTAATGATTTTGTTTTTATCAGTCTCTTCCACTAGACTGTGAGCTCCTCAAGGGCAGGGTATATCTTGCTCCTCTGTGTATCCCCAAGGGCCTAGCACAGTGCCTGGCCCTTGTAGGTGCCCAGGAAATGTTTGATGGAGGAAAGTAATCTGACGCTGGGCCCTTTGACATCATAGCTGGGCACGAATGCCACAGCCCTGTAGCATGTTGCTGTCGATTACCTGATGTTGCTATCCTCCAAACCATGGGAAGCCTCCCCACCGTCTCCCTCATAGGACATCATGCTTTCTTCATTTTCCATGCCCATCCTTGTGTTCTCCTGAAGCATGCGGGGCTGTTTGGGTCTTATCCCACCAGATCCCACATCAGAGTCACTTCCACTTTCACTCAGCTGGATAGCTGTGAAAAGAGACAGATTCTGAGATAAGTTGACAGAATGAACATCTTGGCTTGGTCTTTCAAAACTCCACACATCTAGACAGGCATCTTGCCTAGACGCCTCACCTCGCCTCGGGTCAACACTGGCAAGAGATGTAGTTTAGAAACTAAATCCAAAGAACCATTTCCCTTTTCTGTCTCAGTCCAATCTATCTGTTTTTCTTCTATCATCTCCTACATTTTCTCCTGCCATTGTCACTGATCCACAAAACATCTGAAAGCAGGATCTTTGTTCTCAACTGTCCTTTCCTACTGCCACATGGAACACTTTTCTATTTTTCATCAAGTATTCAAATCAAAGGTGCTACTTGGGCACTGCCTTTCCCACTGTCATCTTTCGTATCTCCTGTGTGGAATTTCTTCACTTCCTCTAAGGCCAGTGAATCTGGTCAGCCTCCGAGTGAGTGCTCTGTACTCTGAGGTCTATTACTAGGACTTCATCAAAAGAGCATATGTGGTCAAGAGCTTCCTATCCAGTCCTCAGGGTGCTACAGTGAGCTACACAGGAACAGAAGCAAAGGAGCAAGACTTACCAGAGAAAGGATTATCTCCTTCTTCATCACTCCCAGCATCTTCCTCATCATCTTCTCCTTCAGACATAAGCAAATCCTCATACAGGACACTGGCTTGAGGCTGTTGCACAGTTCCTTCCTCTTCATCTGCAAGATCGCCATCTGCATCTTCACCTTCCTGAGGAAGACCAGTTGGGAGGAAAAGTCCCATCAATCACCAAAGTAAGAGACCAGAAGCCACCGCCAGCCCCCCCCTTGCTGCCTCACAGGAAGTCAAGTAATTCTGGTGGAATGGTTTGTTTAGTTGGTTCCAAGGATTAAAGTCAGACTGGGCCTCACTATGGAGACCCCCTGATATCGCCTTAGGATTTGGCCTGCCCTGTACTGATGGGGCTCCTAACATAAAAAGGTATAATGTAACCAGAAGCTTCCTGTAAGCATACTCACTGGGGCTGGAGTCTTAGGTTTCCCATCCTCCTCCTCATCATCATCATACCCTTCAATATCTACATCAGAGTCTTCCTCGCCCAGCCTACCTCGGCCCTGGCGCATCTGAGTAAGGAACACAAATAGCACATCATTGAGGGACGTGCCTGTAGGAGGAGTTAACGAGGGCTCTCACCCAGGGTGGATGCTCCTCCCTGATATCCCAGCCAACCCCACAGCTAGTGGGGGCTGTTTACACAGCTCAGGGCATGTGCATTTTCCCCCGATGATTCTTTGGAAATCACAAACAGGGCGAAAAAAACCAACGAATAGGAAGGTCCTTGTCCACTCTTACAATATCACAAGGAGACTCTTCCTTTCTAATCCAAGCTTTCCTTAGCTTGGCTTGGATTCTTTGGAATAGAAAAAACCCTTTTGGGTTTTATGCTCTCCAGTAGAACCCTGATTGAAATCAGCTAATAGGATTTCTGGCTTCAGATGAGAAGTATCTTCTGATACCGCCAGCAAAGGCCAATTTAAAATTTTAATCTAATTTTATAAATAATTTGAACTTAGATTATAGCACACATACAGTAGAGTAGAAGGGCAATTACTTTGAACTCTGTCTCTGAATATAGTTGGTCCTTTTAGTCACCTGTAAGGTTGTTCTGATGCGTCCTCTACTTTTCACACTTGTGCTTTCCTCAAAGTTCTGCTGTGCCTGACTGCCCATGGGGACAGAACGTAGACAGTAATTCTGGTGGATTGGTTTGTTTAGCTGGTTCCAAGGGTTAAAGTCAGACTGGGACTCACTACAAAGGCCCTCTGATATCGCCTTGGGATTTGGCCTGCCCTGTACTGGTGGGGCTCCTAACATATAAAGGTATAATGTAACCAGAAGCTTCTGGTAAGCATACTCACTGGGGCTGGTGTCTTAGGTTTTCCATCTTCCCCCTCCCCCTCCTCATACCCTTCAAAGACTACGTCAGAGTCTTTCTTGCCCAGCCCACCTCAGCCCTGGAGCATCATGCGACCTGCCACCATCCCACCTTGAAATCACATCCTTAACCTGAATTCCCAGGGCCAAGGAGCTCAATTAGCCTTGACACATGTCATGTATCAGCACCAGCACTCCCCCACTCTGAAGCACACTACCAATATCACAGAGAAAAAGAACCCCCTACCTGTGTCGTCTGCTTTTCTGGAGCAGCATTAGGAATATCCAGGACAGACATATTGCTCTCATCTTGAAATACAGAGGCATCTCGAGACACACTGAGGGATGTGTTGGTGTCATACAAATCTGGAGGCTGTAGCACAAATCATACAACTTAGCTTCTATTTAGGAAAAGAAGTAAGAACTACAGAGAACTCCCCTTTAGAGCACTCACTGCAGAAAGAGGTCATGCAGACCAATCCATTTAATGAGAAAACATAGCTTGAAACAACTTTATGGACAGGTTTTGGGGAATCTTACAAATGTCGCTCATTCTAGCAGAGAGGCATCTAATGTATATGATCAGTACGTGCCAGAAGCAGAAAGCATAAGAGCTATGGGACAATTGGATGTCCCAAAAGCTTTTCTGGCCAATAATCTAATTTCTTCTAAGCCTTGTCTTACTGTTTTTAGACCCAGGGCTTTGTACCAGTGCTGTTTTGATTGGTTTAGAGACATCTAATAGAAAATAGGATCAAGAAATTTCAGTACCAACAAGAGATCATCGGAGGATGCTCTGAGGCAAAATGGCGTGGTGAAAAATCATGGGCTTTGGAGTAAACTGCCCTGGGTTTGAGTCCTGGCTCCACCACTTGCTAGCTGAGTAACTTTAACAAACTACTTAATCTCTCTAAACCTTGGTTTCCTCCGTTGTAAAACATGGATGATAATGTCTATCTCACAAGGTTGTTGGGAGATTTAAGAGACATGTGTAAGCTCCTTCCCCGATGCCTGGTATTTAATATATTATAGATACCTTCTTCCCTCTCCTGAAGAGAACAAGGATTTCGCAAAAGGACTTATTCAGTGATAGTAGGGCAGGGGGGACCAATAAAGAACAGACTGGAGAAATAGAGTTCTCTTAGGATAGAAATATTATGCAGCTATTAAAAAATCATGTTTTCAATGACTAGTTAATGATATAAAGTACTTGTAATATAATGTGAAGTGAAAACAAGACCCAAAACTATCTTGAACAATTTCACTTTAAAAGCTCGTCTATAAACACACATGCGTGCATGTATGTGCATATACACACACATCACAGATGTGAAAGAAACACACCAAAATGTTCACAGTGGTTAGTTCTGAGTAGTGAACTTATTTTAGGTAACTTATTTCTTCTTTATATTTTCCAATGAACATGTTAGTTTTATCAACAACAACAAAAAACTGTATATGTTACTTTGTTGTTGCTTTTTTTAACAAGCAAGGCCGACCAAGAAGAGGGTCTTGGAGAAAGAGAGGCAAACCAGAACTTAAAGGATTACAGAGTAAATAAACAAATTATGGGATGGAAGAGAAAACCAGGGAATGAAAGGCTATGTGGGCAACTGCAAAGTAAGCAGTTTTATTTATTTTTTAAGTATTATCTTTTTATTTATTTTTTTCCTATATTGATTTTAGAGAGAGGAAGGAAGAGGGAGAGAGAGAAACATCGATGTGAGAGAGACACATCGAGTGGTTGCCACCCACATGACCCCAACCAGGGCCAGGGACAAACTGCAACCGAGGTACGTGCCCTTAGCGGGAACCGAACCCGGGACTCTCTGATCCGCGAGCTAATGCTCTAAACCACTGAGCCAAACAGACCAGGGCAAAGTAAGCAGTTTTAAAGAAGTGTTAAGCTGAATGTGTGATGTAATACAAGTGAGGTGGGAATAGCTGAGTGTAAATAAATCACTGACCACTACCCTTTAGAGCCAGCGGTCAAGTGTGATTACTATGATGTTTCTACACAACCAGAATTGTATTATAACAGGTTAACTCACATAACACTCTTTAATAGCATGTGGGTTTGAGGGTAGTAATGAGTCAGGAGGATCACTCACATGCATCTTCCACAGGTTAAGAGGTAATGAGCTGGGCTAATTATTTAAAAATCTATATATATATGATTGAAGGCGATGATGAGAGGGTGAACTGGAATAATGAAGAAGCACTATCTACGCCCTATTCCTCATAGAAGACCCTCTACCTGTACCAAGCTACAGCTACTGCTCAGGAGGGAGAACAGTTGCCAGGTTTTCTTCAGTCATCGGAGAGAGCATGGGAGGGGAGAGAAGAAAGGAAGAAGACTTTCAGGTCTAAGGCTCTGACTCACCAAAGAACTAGGCCCATGCTGTCATAGGCTAGAGCAAACCACGTGCCACTTCGAGGCTAAAATCTCCTGGGGAATGATGGCTAAAACCCAGGCTTTAACTTACCAGAAAGCATCTGGTGGGAGCTGTAGGCCCATTAGCAAATAAGGCCTTTCTGGGCAACATCACTCACCCAAGCCCCCTTGACCCAATCTGCCCACACACTCCAAAAGCCTTTCCTTGTTCTGGGCCTGGAAGAAGTATCTTAGGGTTCTTTACACACGGCCCCTCAGTAACCTATGTTTTAGGATGAAAGAGAGAGTAAAAGACAGATAGGACGAGTGCATGAATGAAATACAGACAGCAATAATCTAACAGAAATTATACAGGTTGCATTATCAGTTCAGAGCAAAACCTAAATAGAACAAAAAAAAGTTTTCCAGTGGGAATTGGGAGAATTTTTGCATTAAAACAATTGGTTAAATTTGAAAGGGCCCTTGAAAACGTTGTAGATAACTTTTGTACAGATAAGAAAACAAACATTTACTGAATGTGTACTTAATGTGCCAGGCAAATTAATTCATTTCGTGTTTATAACAATCTTGAAAAGTACATTTTAGAGAAAAGAAAACTGAGTTTGAGAGGTTAACTTTCCAAGTTCACTAAGCTAGAAGGTAGCAGAGCTAAGATCCAAACCCAGGCCTATTTTATGCCAAACTTCATGTACTTTCCACTTTACCATAGTGCCTCCAACACAGAAACCAAGCACCAAATATATTCTGGTAAGTCCTATTCTTCAAATATGCCATCCCTCTAAGAGTATAGCATTGATGAAATATACTCAGTTTATTCAAGGGTCAGAACAGCAGCACTAAAAAAAATCGTATTAATCCTACTCTCTTAGTCTTTGGGCTTATAAATTTAAGATTATAAATATTACCTCTCTTCATTTACGAAAAGAGGGAATCAATCCAGGAAAATGGGTGACATCTGAGCTACACTGAGATACCTCTGAGGGAATGAATAACCAGGTGTGTATAAAGCAAAGAAACAATATGGCCCATCCCTAGAACTGAGAAGTCTGTACTCTAGGGAGTGCCAGAGCCCTAATTCACAGGCAAGGAAGCTCCAGAGACTCAAGAGAAAGGCCTCTGGCTGTAGTAGTCAGGAATCTGGTATTCCTAAGTACTGCTTAAACAACTAAGAACCCACCCCACTCAATCAACCCACACCTGCCTCTTCTAATTCAACAAGGCCACCAAGACCCATGGCCCTCACTCACCTTAGCCTTTGAGAAGACAAGAAAGCACACGAAAGGCATATGAAGAGGAAGGACAGAGAAGAAGGGTATCTCAGTAAACGCATCTGTGAACATGCTCCCAATTTCCCAAACCAATAAAACTAAAAGAGGAGGTTCCTAGTCCTCAGACTCACCTGTGGTGTGTAAGGCCCTGGGGTCATTGGGTCCAAGCTTTCTAATTCTGCTTCCTCCAAGGCTGCTTCTTTAGCTGTACAAATATCCTTCTCAAGCTGAGTCAAATGCTCATCATACTGAGAAATAAAATTAGTGAATTCATTCAACATGATTTTTAGGCACTGGGGATATAAAAGTAAGCAAAGCCGACAAAAATTCCTGTCTTCATGGAGCTTTTATTCTAGAGGCAGGACACATGATAATTAAATAATTATATAGTTTGTTAAAAACATTTAGTTCTAGATAGAAAAATAAAGCAGGGAAGGATATAAGGGCTGTGGGGTGAGGGTGGGGGAGCAGGATGTTACATTTTAAAATAGAATCGGCAGGGAAGGCATCCACACCCAAGGGAACAAAAGGATTCCATAAAGCTAGATCCCAAGGGGACCTTCTCTTTGCCACCTACCTCAGTCAATGTCTGGTAACAGACATTCACAATCTCCTGAGCAGTCTTAGTGTACTGACTTTCCGGCCCTATAAGTGAGAAAAAAAAGTGTTGCTACCTTTGCAGATTTCAGTTCCAGAAATTTACATCCTGTCACCAGCACTGGTGTTCCAATATTATCCTAGCCCTGAAGATCATGCTTCAGCTTTCCCTTGGACTCTGACTTTACTTTTGGAGATTGAAATTTTCAAATGTATTAAAAAACAAAGACACTAACATAATGAACTCCCATGTACCCACTACTCAGCACCAATGATTATCAACACATGGTCAATCTTGTTTCATTTAAATCTGAACTTCCACACTCCTCCCAAATTATTATTATTATTATTTTTTTAATCCTCACCAGAGGACATTTTTCCATTTTTTTGTTCAGGTAGAGTGGGAGGGAGAGAGAGGAACAGAGAGAGAGAGAGAGAGAGAGAAACATCGACGTGAAAGGAACACATCGAGTGGCTGCCACCCGCACAACCGACCAGGGCCGGGGACAAACTGCAACCGAGGTACGCGCCCTTAGCGGGAACCGAACCCGGGTCTCTCAGGACCGCAGGCCGACGCTCTAACCACTGAGCCAAACTGGCCAGGGCCCAAATTATTTTGAAGCAAATTCCAGTATCATTTCATTACATCCACAAATTGTTCAGTGTGTATCTTTAAGGACTCTTTTGTTTGTTTGTTTGTTTTTGTTTTTTTGTTTTTTTTATCCTCACCTGAGGACATTTTTCCACTTTTTTGTTCAGGTAGAGTGAGAGGAAGATAGAGAGAGAGAAACATCGACGTGAAAGGAACACATGGAGTGGCTGCCACCCACACGACCCAACCAGGGCCGGGGACAAACTGCAACCGAGGTACATGTCCTTAGCGGGAACCGAACCCGGGTCTCTCCGGACCGCAGGCCAACGCTCTAACCGCTGAGCCAAACCGGCCAGGGCTTTAAGGACTCTTTTGAAAAATAAGCACATATGATACTATAACACTGCCAAAACCCATAGATTGTATAACACCAAGAGTGAAAGCCAATGTAAACTGTGGGCTTTGGGTGATAACAATGTGCCAGTGTAGGTTCTATTGTAACAATGTGCCTCTAGTGCCGGCGTTGATAATGGGGAAGGCTGTGCATGTGGCGGGGCACACAGCATATGGGAACTGGTGCATAAGAACCCTCTATACCATATTAGCTCAATTTTGCTCTACATTGTTCAAAAAAATAAAGTGTATAAAAAAATCCAACCAGCCCTGGCCAGTTCTGCTCAGCGGTTAGAGCGTCGGTCTGCAGTCCAAAGAGACCCAGGTTTGGTTCCCGCTAAGGGCATGTGCTTCGGTTGCAGTTTGTCCCCAGCCCTGGTTGGGCCATGCCGGTGGCAGCCACTCGATGTGTCCCTTTCACGTCGATGTTTCTCTCTCTCTCTTCCTCTCTCTCCCTCCCACTCTATCTGAACAAAAAGAAAAAAGAAAAAAAGTGTCCTCAAGGTGAGGATAAAAAAAAAAAATCCAACTATATTACATCTAAAATAAACAATTCTTTAATATTATTGAATAACCAATCAACATTCAAATTTCCAATAATTTCATAAATATTCTTTTACATTTGACTTCTTGGAATCAGAATCCAAATAAGGCCTACACATTGCAGTTGGATGATGTCTCTTTAAGATGCTTTTACCTCTTAGGTGATTCTGAACTAAACTATACAGTTCCCCATATGGCTTTGTCACAAGTTGCAAACTGGTGGCTTGCAGGTCAATCCAGTTTTTTTTTGGCCCATAAAAAAAAATGCAGTACAGTTTGTGAAAATGGATTGAGCTATACACCCATTCTATATACACTTTTTGTATGTAAATTATACCTCAATAAAGTTGTTTAAAAATCCGAAATGACAACACTTAACAACCAAGATATTTTATATAAAAACCCAAATGTCTAACTTCTCTTAAAAATTTCAAAGTTCTGGCAACACAGGGCCAGCATCCCCACAAGGCACCAGTTGGCTGGGGTTGAGAAACAGCTGCCCCTTTTAGATAAAGTATGTCTTCTCCAGGTTACCACAGTCCTACTGGGTCTGCTTAATTCATTTATGCCTGGATCCTGAAGGCATCTGAGTTTTTAATCCCTGCCTTAGTGCTTTATAATATTCTTTAATACACTGTTTATTCACCCATTCATTCATAAAACATTTTGAGTACCTTTTATGGGCCAAGCATTATACACAGAAATGAGTAAGACACAGACCATATCCTCAAGAAGCTTATAGTCTAGCATGGTGAGATAGACTATAAACAAATAGGGAACATTATTTGTGAAAAAATACATACAGGGTTCAGGAGAAGCACAGAGAAGGAAGTGGCCAATTCTGGGAGGTAAGAGGGAAAGATGAATTAGGAAAAGCTTCACAGGGGAGGTGATCCCTGAGTTAAACCTACTATTTCTCAGGATGTAAAGGACACAAAATATACTGCGTGTATATGGGAAGCTTTCATGCCAAACCCACTCTGACTGCTACAAGCTATTCTATGAACAAAGAAGTCTCTTTCAGTTAAAACCTCTCACAAGTATATGCCATTTATTCTTTAAAAGATGTAAAGTAAAGCTGTGTCCTCACACAATCTGACTGTACCTAATACAAACAAACCAGAAAGAAAACTCAGTCAACCATCAGGATATTCCAGACACATAAATACAGCCAGAGCCGGCTCACAATCAAGAACAGTTTGAGTGACGAGAAGACTGCAGCTCAAGTTTCCAGAGCTCTGATCTCCTAGGACCACCGGTGGGTTGGTCCTCACAGTACTGATGGAGACAGATTACAGAAGTTATCAGACAAGCTTTCATGTTGACAGTAATGCATTATGCTAGAGAAAAAGGCTGTCTACAGGTTACAGGTCTCCTTCACCGAGCCAGTACATTAGCTTCTCACAGTATACTGGCCCTCCTACCTATCAGGACCTGCCTCACGGCTAAAATTACAGACTACACATCAAGACCCTCCCTATTTTCTTTGCAACATACAACTCTATACCCACTAATATCCCCAGAATATTAAAAAACAGACACTTACTTACATAGCCAATACAGTGTCTATGTGTTTTGATTACTACCGTGTCTGTTCTGTTTCTGACAGTCCATGCTCTCAAGAGTTACAAGAGCTTCAGCTATTTAACTTTATTACTTTACTGTATGCAAAGTAACACTGAAATATTTTTGATGAAAGATGGTGGTGAAGTTGGCAAACCACTGGTTAACACCACCAAAAAAGGACAAAATTACCCAGATGTTTTCTTATCTCTACCCATACCAGGAATTTTTTTTAAGTTTGTTTTATTATTTTTTTTATCCTCACCCAAGGACATTTTTGCATTTATCTTCGGATAGAGCGGGAGGAAGAGGTGGTTGCCATCTACACAACCTCAAATGGAGCCAGGGACAAACAGCAACCGAGGTACATGCTCTTAGTGGGAACTGAACCCGGGACTCTCTGGTCTGTAGGCTGATGCTCTAACCGCTGAGCCAAACCAGCCAGGGCATATACCAGGAATTTTTTAACAAGATGATAACGAGAGAGATAAACCTCCTCAAACTCTAAACAAAATTCTCTATGTAATACCAATTTTTCTGAGTACAAAATCTGTTTCTTCATCAGACTCTCAGAAGGGTCCATAACTACCTCCATAAAGCTAAAAATGTTGCTCTATATTCTGAAGCAATCAGGAGCTTACTGAAAGTAAGATAATCAGCTTTAGGTTTCACAGCTTAGGAAGAAAAGAGGAGTCTAGTGAAAAGACTTACAGAGATAAATGGGCCACTGTGGGAATAATAAAAGTATGTGTGTCGGGGGGGAGGACAGTAGAAGTTGAGTTCCAATTTCCCAGTCCTTAAAGGGTTACTATACAGAAATTCATTTTATTTAATCCTCACAATAGCCCTCTGAGGAGGGTACTATTATTATTCCCATTTACAGATGGGAAAGCAAAGGCTGAGTTACTTACCCAAAGTCACATTGATATTAAGCAGAGGGGACAATATTCAAATTCAAGCCTACTGGACTATAAAGTCTGTTCGCTTAACTATTTTTTAAGTCTCTCAATGCTGCCAAAGAGCTTTCCAGAAACATCTTACAATTTTATGCTGCCAACAGCAGTATGCGAGAGCACCTGCCTCACTGGCATTGAATACTCCCTTTAAAAAATGAGCTCATCTAGTAGGTGAAAAAATTGGTACCTCTTTGTTTCAATTCGTATTCCTCTGATTACCAGGTGCAACTGAATATTTACTCATGTTCATTAGCTATTTAATTTTTGTTTTCTGTGATTTGTCCATCTGCCCTCTGCTCATTTTTCAATGAACATCTTCTGAGTTTTTCCTATTGCCTTACAAAAGCTCCTATCTTAAGCCAGCCATCACAAGGCCAAGCAGTCTTTCTTAACATTTCTGCTTGCTTACCATTTGCTATCATTATTACTGAGCATCTGTGAGCCTACCAATACTTCTATATTACCGCTTAGCTCTAGGTGTTTTCAGGAGACAATAACAGATAGATAACTGACCTGACAAAGGACATTTCCACTCTCTAATTTCTAATGAGCAATAAGGAGAGCACAAGGGAGAAAGCACATTCTTCTAACCCAACACAGATGGAACAAAACGGAAGGCTCATCTCCCACCACTTCCCTTAGTGAACATAGAGGTTCTAGTCAAATACAGTTACAAAACTTGCCCTGTTCTCTCATGATACTTAACATTCTGTTCTCTCTGGTGAGAATGCCCACTTCCTCATCGGTCTTCCTGGCTGTCCCTTCCGTCACTTCCTCCCTCCAATTCTCTGTCCCTTCTATCTGGCAAACTTGCAGCCATACTACTTGGGCTGCTGCATATTGCTGGAGAAATGCCCTATAATCATGTGGATTTTAATTGAGATCTCAGTATGCTAGTCAAGTCTCTCAAATGCCCTTAGTGCCTTCTTCTACTTGGCTTAATGAGTTATATGGATCACCATTAAAAATCCCTTCATTGTCCTCCCGCTTAGGGTAAAGTAAAAACTCTCACCTATGGCATATGGCACACAGGTTCTCTATGACTTGACTCTTATGTACCTCTCTACATATAACCCACCAACACATACACTTAAACTGCAACCCCAATAACTTCTTTTGTAAACCTATAATGTAATTTCAGGCCTCTATGCCTTTACATATCACCGCTCTCTCTGCCTAGCAAACTCCATTGATCCTTTAGAACTTAGCTTAAGAAAACTCTTTTCCAGAAAGTTTCTTTAATCCTACTTGGATTTAGATACCCTGTTTCTGTGTATTTTTGGCACTCTGCATCCATCTAGCATAATATTTAAATTCCATATTTTTTCTTTTTTGTTTCCCCAACTAAACTATAACCAAGTTGGGGGGCAGGGACCATATCTAATTCGATTTTATATTTGTAGCATCTATCAGTGACAACACATAGTAGATGCTCAATCAATGTTTACTTAACAAGTGAGTCCTTTAAAACTGAAATTTATTAGTTTAAGAAGCCTTCCCTAATCCTTAGGTGAAGGGGCTACTTCCTCTCTTGCAGTACACTCTGTACATCCGTGTAACATGGCCCTTGCCAAGCTGCATTTTAACCATCTTTCCCTTCAACTGGACTGTGAATTACATGAGGACCATGACTATGTTCTTCCTATTAGTAGATTAAGTAGCTAGCACAGAACCTGGCATATATTATCCAATCAGCTCACATACTGAGCTCACTGTGGTCTATGTCACACATTTCCCTAAGCTCTATCTCAGGGCCTGGGACATAGGTGAGTTTTCACATCTCATGGAAAGCAGTGATGACTCAAAGTCCAAATAATATCCACTTGATTTTTATTCTCACCTCATTTTTCTGTGCTTTCCAAAGTTTAAAAAATAAATGTACATTGCTTTTTCATCATTAACTTGTAAACAAACTTTACAGAACACATACACTGAAATATGTGCATGCTTTCAAAGCAGAGTAGGATACTTGACTGATTCTGCCGACTACCACTGCTCAGGGCTGCTTTATGCACTTAATGTTAACTAATGTTAGACAGACAGATTGATGGAAAGAGAGAAAAACAAAGAGACATACCCACCATTGTACTTAACACTGTTGGCCAGGATAAGGTTGACATCATCTAGAAAGCTCTCTCGACTCTGATACTTGTGCTTGGAGATATTCTGTGATTAAAAGAATCAGGCACTCAGATACACATACAAAGTTACTTGATTCCAAAAAGACATCTCAGATCAGATCACTCACCTTCCGTATAGTCTCTAAATCCATCGGACTGACAATCACTTTGTAATAATCTGGAACAAACTTCTTATTAACTGGGTGATGAAATGGCCAAGACTAATAAAGAAAGCATGAGAAATTAAATAAAAACCATTCTTTATACTGGAGATTCTCAATACTTACTGGGTCACAGATATTCCTAAGATTCTGACGAAAGCTATTGATGCTTTTCAGAGAAAGACACATAATTACACAAAACTCTGTATGTAATTTAAGGTGTTCATGTATTCCTTTAAGGGTTCCTGTGCCCTAAAAGAGTAAGAACCCCTGCTCCATACTCATGATTAAAATTTTATTCCCTAGTCCCATCCAGAAGTTTTATAGCATTATACATATACAACATATACCTACAACACAAAACAGTTCAGAATTCCTAGGCAGGATCCTTACAATAAAATGGTACACAGAACCAACATGGTAGTCCTGGTCACAAAATTGCAAAAGACAAAAAATGAAACAAAAGACAAGACAATAAACACTGGGTAATTATCAAACTGTCATTTTTCAAGAAGCAACTCTATTTCCCAAGCTTCCATTAGCTGGCATACTAATTGTTCTCCAGGGCTATTGAGGAGCATTCCAATATTGAATGTAAACAACAGGAATAAAGAGTCTCTCTATGTCCACAGCTTTCTGGCCTCTGATTTCAATGATAATGCACACAGAGCAACAAAGGCAGTATTTAAACGTATATGTCAGTCCAAAATGACAAACAGCACCCTCCGGACTCCCCAGCATTCATACACATGCACACCCTGCTGTTCTTCCTTTTCCCCTATACTATCTTCACAATATTTAGCACAAAGACCACTTACATCAGGAACTGCCATCATTTTCTGGGTGACAATATTGTCCAGAATAAAAGAAAATGCCACTTGGTCATCATCATCCAATAAGGGATTGATAGCTTTCTCTAAACGAGCCAACTTGTCTTCTTTCTGACATGAAACAAAGCAAAGCAGTGGTTTCCCTGAGGTGTGATCACCACAGAAAATTAAGGATAACAAAGTTCAGTTGTCTACTGCCCTTGCCCAAAAAAGTCTAACTATGAATTGTTAATTATTCAGTTTCAGGCAGAAAGTCCAGATAAATTATATTCAGTAAAAAGGTACAAAAGGTTGTACCAACCACTCCTTTAGCTATTATGTATTCTACTCTTTGTAGATCACCAAAAATATACATCCCTAGACATCAAAACCTTAGCTTCCATAACAGAAACACCTTCACCAAGTTAGGTTTTAATATCACACTGTTTTTGCTGTAAAGCTAATGCTGAAAACACTGAACACATTACTGCTGATCAGTGATTGTGTTTAAGAAAATCTAAATCAAATTCATTTCAGACTGTACTAGGAAAAGTTTGTGTACTGACTGCTCTACATCCTCACCAACACTTAGTATTGTCCATCTTTTTAAAAAAGTCTTTTTAGATTTTAGCCTTTCTGGTGGGTCTGTAGTGGTATCTAATCATGCTCTAAATTTGCACTTCCCTAATGATCAATCAAGTTGAGAATCTTTTCATGTTCACTGGCCATTTGATTATCCTCTTTTATGAAGTATCAACATCATTATTGTTACCATCACTACATTTTTCTAAGCTTGTAAGGCACCATTTTAGGGGGGTAAGAAAATGGAATATGAATAGATTCTTTTAAAAATTAAAATTCCTCCCTGCCAAAATAGTCTCTTAGCTCCAGATGGACTTCCTGGAAAATCACTGTCCCTGGTTCTTTCTAAAGACATATATGGGTTCTAGAATGTAACCCTGGTTCTTTCTAAAGAGATATACGGGTTCTAGAATTTAACCCTGGTTCTATTATTTAATAGTCATAATGCCCAGGACAAGTCATTTTCTTCTATCTCAATTTTTCTGTCTACAAAAGGAAAAAATTGGACTATATAATTTCAAAGGTCCCTTCCAGACTGTAACATACTAAAAGATTTACCCCCACATTTCTCTTCCTTCTGTTATATTCCCTACTCCCTCAACTCTGCTGCTCACCACCTTCTAATTCCACTGTCTTTCACTCATTTTAAATGCCTTACCTCTTTGAGCTTTTCATCACAGAGATCCAGCATGGACTGAGAGATCTGAGTCAATGAGTGCTTTGGCCCTAAATTATAGAGCAACAAGAAGAGATGGAACTGTTACAAATGGGAAACAAGAGCTGCCAACACTTCTCCAGACTTTTACCACATTTACACGTACCAGGCACAGGCCTAGCTGCTGGGTTACAAAAATATACCAGTCTCATCTTCGTTTTCAGTGCCTAACAAATAGTAGACACACAACGAATGAATAAACTAATTTTAACTCTTCCTTATTTGTGTGTATCCACATATAGTAGTGTAACTGTTGATACTGCTGTCTTTAATACCTTAAAAATGATACTATGGATGGGAAATAATAATATGTTTAAAGATGGCTACGGAGATCAATGGATGATTTAAACTCTTTCCATTCTTGGCATAAAGAATTTGTTACTGCAATTTTTGTTTGCAGAACTCATGTTTTGTGATGTCCCCCCAACGTATGGCTGATCCAAAGCCTTTCTCATAATAGAATCTCCATCCCACATCATACTATTACTTTAGTTTCCTAAAATCTGTAACAAGAGCTTCAGAAAATCCTTGAACCATTTCCCACATTGCCTGCTTATGGCTGCCCTAATTTAAGCTCAGCAGGATAGTTAAAACATTTCATCTAGACAGTAATTCTGACTTCTTCCTTTTAGTACTTCTTTGCTTGATTATCTTCCTTTGTCTATTCTTTCGTGTGTTCCCCAGAGTCTAAACCTCAGCTCTTTTCTAAACCACTAATTAATTTAGCATTCATTTGTTTATTCATTCAACAAATGTTTAATGACACGTTTAATGATAATAATGGAAAAATAAGACAGTTCCTACCATAGACAGTTCTTGGTTTAGTCAAAGAGAATGACATGAAAATAGATCACTGTAAGACAGATTTTAAGTGCTTAAAGTATCTATGGATGAAATAATACGATGTCTGTAACTACAAACTAAACAATAAACAAGATCAGCCCTATGCTAGTAATTATTGAACTGGGTGAATAGGTGCACTGAGATTTATTTACTCTCCTCTCCACTTCTTTTTTATTTTCTCCTCTCCACTTCTGTGTATGCCTAAAATTTCCCATAAGAAAGTTTTTACAATCGAGTGTAAGTATGAATAAAGAAATACACTGGTTACTATGAAACATGGAGGGATTGCATATGTTGTAAGTTGTTTTACAACAATTAAATCTGCGTACTGAGCAGGAGTAGGGAAGGCTTGTCATGACGAACATTTGAGCAGTGTCGTTAATGAAGAGAAGTCCATTAAGAAGACAATAAGGTAGAAAAATATTCCAGAGGAAGGAAAAAGTGCACAAAGACAGAAGTAAGCAAAATTCATGGAAACATCAAGTAGCACATTGCATGACAGAAACCAGAGTAGTTTGGTACAACTGGAATACAGGCATGTGTGGAGGAAACAACAGGAAATGAAACATTGCAGGAGAGGCTACATTACAAAGGTCTCACAAGCAAGAGAAATCCACTGAAGATTTAAGCTAGAGGATAATTTTTCAAACTTGTGTTTTAGAGAAAAATACCCTGTCAGCAGTGTGAAGAATTAAGGCAAGCAGTAGAAGAGAAGTTTAGAAGCTGTTTTAAGAGGTCAAACAAGAGATGAGAAGGACTTCAACTAAGGAAGTATCAGTGAGGTCTGAAAGGGAAGGGTGTGTTCCAGCAAAATTTGTAAGGTACAATTTATGAAACTTAGTGATCTATAATGTGGAAAAGAGAGGGTGGAATCAAAGACGACTAGCATTTCTAGGCTGCACAACTAGGTGGACGGTAATATCGATCTAAATAAGGCAATCAGATAGCTTCCAGTAGGGCATGGAATATGTTTGGCAGGCAATCTGAAACATGAGTATAAAGCTCAGAAGAGAGGTATGGGCTGGAGACAGTGATATCAGTGGATATATGGTAGCTTCTTTTTTTTTTTTACTGATTTTAGAGAAAGGAAGGGAGAGGGAGAGAGAAACATCAATGTGAGAGAAACATCAATCAGTTGCCTCCTGTATGCAACCTGGGTATGTGCCCTGACCAGGAAAAGAACCCACAATGGACAATGCTCCAACTGAGCTACACTGGCCAGGGCAGCGGTAGCTTCTTAAGTCATGAGAATGAAAAAGATAGGAAAGGATTAGATCAAGTACTCCTGGAAAAAGCAGAAGAGAGTATCAGAGAAGGAAAAGGTGGTCAATAGTGCTCAAATACAGCAAAGCTCAAGAAAGCCATTTCTAAGCACATTCAGGGTGCTCAACAATGAAGACAGATACTATACAATCTCACTTATATGTGGAACCTAAAAACACAACCCCGACTCATGGAAAAAGAAATCAGATTTGTGGTTACCAGAGGTAGAGGGGAGGGGAGGGGAAATTGGATGAAGGTGGTCAAAAGGTAAAAACTTCCAGTTATAAGATAAATAAGCACTAGGGATGTAATGTACAACATGACCATGATAGTTAACACTGCTGTATGACATATATGTAAAAATGTGAGAAAGTCATAACTTTTAAATTTCTAATTTTCTACTAACATCTCCACCTAAATGAACTACAGCTATCTCAAACTCTGTATTTTCAAAATCAACTCTTTCCTTCCCATTTTCCTTCCAATCTGGTTTTTAAGTATTTATCCTTGCAACTTGAATGACAATTGAGCCTAACAAATGTATACTTCCCTTGTTAAGTGTCTGGCACTCTGTGAGGCCATGGGAATACAAAGATGAATAAGAAAAAGTCTCTAGGAAGTCACAAAGTGGTGGGAGAATCAGAATGATATAAAACAGTAAAAGCTATAAACATTGATTTAATTTTCTGCTGAGGGGCACAGAAGATCAAAAATGGATATTCTGTGCAATTTGAACAAGTCTTCATGAAGAGATGATATGAATTGGTCAGGAAATATGAATGGAAATTCACCACACTTGAAAGGGAAGGAAGGGCATTTCAGATAGAGGGCAAAGACTGGGCAAAGGTATGAAGAAATGGCATAGGATTTTTAGTAAAATGTACTGTTGAGTAGAGCAGAAGTCTATAGTAGGAATGGGAGCCAGTTATTGGAGATGACACTAGATAAATGGGTCAGACCTGCTTGTGAAAGGTATTGAAATGTAGGTACTACTGTTGCTCCATGTTTACAGAGGAGAAAACTGGGGAGGCTATGAGCATTTAAATAATTTGTCTAAGGCGGCTCAAACAGTAAGAGGCAGAGCCATGACTCATACTCTACCTGTACTCTTAATCCCTAAACTTGTACATGAATCTATACTAAAGGATAGAAGGAAAAACAGAAAACTTCATCCTTTACATGCAGAAGCTGTCTTGTTTTCCCCCTTTTAAAGACTCAAAACATTTCTTCCTCCTTGCCTTTCCAGCTTTTAAGCAAAGTGGACATATAACATCCCCTATGATAGACTTGTAGACCAAATCAAAGAGTCACACACAGCAAATATGGTCACAAGCACATACTCTGCACAGGTTCTATCCACAATGAATGTTTCTCCCTTCATTTTACGTAGGCTCACTTCTACCTCCCAGTACTCCCCATGTAATCGTTTCATTTCAACAGATAAGACTCCAAATTCTCCAGAGGATACATTAAAAAGTGTTAATAAAAAGAAGCAATACAGCCCTGGCCGGTGTCGCTTAGTGGTTAGAGTGTTGGTCCACATACCAAAGGGTTGCGGGTTTGATTTCCGGTTAAGGGCACATACCTGGGTTGCAGGTGCAATCCCTGGCCCTGTTTGGGGCACATGCGGGAGGCAGCCAATCGATGTCTCTCTCTCTCTCTAAAATTCAATGGAAAGAGGATTAACAAAACAAAACAAAAAAAGCAGCAGCAATATACAGTCGACCTTGAACAATGCAGAGGTTAGGGTGCTGACCACCAACAAAGTCGAAGACCCATGTATAATTTAAGTTGGCCCTCTGCATATTCAGATTCCCACTGCCAGTTGACAGGAAGAATGTGGGTTTGAACTGCGAGGGTAAATTCAGAAATCGCACAGAAATCGACCCACTCAATTCAAACCCATGTTGTTCAAGGGTCAACTATATATCAAATGATTAAAATGTATACTGATTTTCATAACCCCAAAACGCACTAATACATTTTAGGACCTTTCCATCAGTCCAATCCAGTCTGAATTTATGACTAGTAAGGGATAAATCAGGTTCTGAAGAGTGATTTCGTCAGTCAAAGTATAGATGATTCTTACCATTGTAGGTTGCACTATTTTTCACAATGAGCTCCAAATGCTCCCTGAACTCTTCCCGAGATGGATAGAGGCGTTTACGCACATTTTCACGGAGTGTCTGTAAGTCCATTGGCCGAGTAATGATTTTGTAGTAGTCCTTTACAACCTTTCCATTGACTGGAGTGTGGAAAGGGTATGTCTGTGCAAACAAGAGCCAGCACCATCCATAAGCAAAGAACACTTGCCAGAGCCAATTCCTGAAGATTCTCTCACATCTTACCTGTCTACCTGGTCATTAACTCTCAAAGGACTCTTTCTAGATGGAGCAGGTCTGTTTCCTCTACTAATCTTAGAAAAATAAAACAAAAAAACTATAACCCAGCCCAGGCTGGTGTGGCCCAGTTGATTGGGCATCATGCCATGCACCAGGAGGTTGCCAGTTCGATTCCCGGTCAGAGTATATGCCCAGTAAGTGGGCTTGAACCCTGTAAGGAGGCATGCAGGAGGCAGCTGATAGATGTTTCTCTCTCTCTCCCCCTCCCTCTCCTTTTTTTCCCCCTTATTTTTTATTGAGAGGGGGAGAGAGATAGAAACATCAATGAGACAGAACATCAATTGGCCGCCTCTGGCATGCCCCCCACTGGGGAATGAGGCCCACAACCTGGGCATGTGCCCTGACTGGGAATTGAACCAGTGGCCTCTTGGTGCATGGGTAAACACTCAACCACTGAGTCATACCAGCTGGACCCTCCCTCTCTTTCTCATCAATAAACCCTGGCCGGGTGGTTCAGTTGGTTAGAGTGTCATCTCATACAACAAAAAGGTTGTGGGTTTGATTCCTATTCTGGGCAGATACCTAGGTTGCAGATTCAATCAAACATAGAATGAGAGAGAGAGAAAGAAAACTACATCCCAAAGAATTAGGAGTTCCACATACCTAGGACTATACTGTCCTCTATCTGAAATCACAGATAGAACAAAGAGCCTTGCCATCCCTACTATAGATACGAATGCAATGAACTCACATTTGGAAGATCTCTCATGTCATTGATGATAGACTCCAAGATGGATGACAGTGTCACCATGGGGTCTGTCCGGCGCCGGTGGATGGACTTATGAGGTCTCTAAGGAGAAACAAGGAATCAGAATGCATCTATACACTAAAACACAATCCTTTCTAGCTAGACAAATATATTTTGGAAGTCTTGTAATGAACAGTACACATAATTTTCAGGGCAAGGACAAAGAGAAAATCTAAGGCTGTGTCAGAATCATGGCTTAAAGGGCTAGGGGACTCAATGAAAAATCTCATCTGGTCAGAAAGAAGCAATGCAAATACTCACATTCAAATAGTCACAGTGAACAGTGGTTCCGACTCGCCGTTTCTTCTTGGGAGGAAGTTGCTGTTTAGGGAACTTGAGAACCAGAGATTTTCTGCGAACCTCATCTGCACTGCAATCAATAATAACTTTCATAGCATGCAGTAATTATTTCTAGTCCCCATGGAAAAAAGCAACTACAGTGAAATAGTCCAAAGTACCTGAGCATAGGCCTGGGGAGAAAAAAAGCCAAACCAAAGGCCAGAAATTCACATTCTAAGGCTCAGATTAGGCAAGGCCTCATAGGATCTCCAAATTAATAAAGAACGAGGCAAGCCACAATTTCACCTCAGTTTCCTATTTAGAACATAGGGAACGAGGCTAAAGGAATTTCAAGAATTCTTTTAACTCCAACATTCTGTCTTAGGGTTAAAGGGCTAGGAAACTTAACTTACTCAGAATAGAAACAAGGGAGACATTAAAAACTGGTTTGCAAAAAAACCAAAAATACTAGTTTGAGCTTCCCTCAGTCATTAAAAGCCCATCTACCTTCTTCCCTTCCACTATATGGGACTGGGATCAAGAGGACTGGGGAAATTCAACAAGGACAGAAAAAGACCCCAAAACTTAGAAGAAACAGAAACAACTGAATATCAAATTTAAAAACAAACACAAAAAATAATTCAAATATATTTTGAATATAATACCCTACTGTACACTTCAGTAGTCCAAGGACAACTACAGAAAACACCTGACTCTATAGATTTGTTGTTGGAAGTGATATCGGTATTATAATTCTCAAACTATTTTGGATATACCATAAGACAAAGCAAATGAATAAATATACTGATGTTGGGAACCAGAGAAAAGATACAAATATAAAATGGAGGGAGATGAGAAAGAATCTGTAAATACAATTTGAATTGGAAGTATTTCTATGAAGTTGTGATTTACAATACATGTATATTTCCTAGTTCTGTCCACTAAGCGCCTAGAATAGAAGCAATGATATCTAGATCTTGGTTTCTAAATAGCATTCCCGAATAAATGGAACCAGGGCTCCTTTAGAGAAATGGCTGATTCTAGGTCTGGGACAGGGAAATTTCAAGGAGAGCCTAGAACATCTTGTGCCAGAAAGCAAAGAAGTTCTCAAAGATATAGGGTCATTTCAAAAGGACATAGGATCTCTGGTATGAAGGGGTCAAGTTTGGGACAATATAGGAATCAAAATTAATGATGAGGTTAAATTTACAAAGGAAAGAAACTCCACAATAGTACTCAAAAAGGGAGGGGAAGCTTTTCTTTATAAAATGCCATTTAATGTAGAAAGAATGCTAGAATTAGAAGGAAAAAACCATTGTTTTGCAACCTCCAATGTAATACTAAATTTAGGCAAGGATCATCAATGGATGCTAAAACTGTTGAGAGAATGACTTAGGGATCAGGATATTGATCCACATATTAATTACAACATGTGTGGAAAAACATACCTTTATTACAGAGGATCATCACTTGAACGAGATGATTAAAACAGTAAGAAAACCTGATACAGTGAGCTTCCTGATGTGGTGTTTAAGTATACAATACCACCTATGCAATAACCTTGCCAAGGACATTTAATCTGAATATAATCAATGAGAAAATAACCAGACAAATCCAGAATGGGGGATATTTTATGAGACAAATGGCCTGGACTCTTCAAAAAAAGTCAATTATCATAAAAACCAAACAGGGTGGGGAGGACAGTTCTAGATTAGGAGAGACTCAAAATACTTAATGTTTGAACTAGGACTGGATCCTGAATTTGGAGACAGGCAATAACGACACTGAGACAGCTAAGGACATTTGAATAAGAACTGGATATGAGATACTACTGAATCAACATTAATTTTCTCAGTTGTAATAATAAGTATCATGTTGTTATGTCCTATGCTAAAGAATTTATAAGGGAAATGTCATGATGCCTGCATCTTATTTCCAAACAGTTCTGCCAAAAAAGATGAAGTATATAAAGATGAAACAAATGTGACAAATGCTAACAGTAAATTTAGAGGAATAGTATGCTGTATTAGTCTTTCAAATTTTCTGTAGGTTTGCAATATTTAAACTAACAAGTTAGGGGAAATTTTTAATTTAAAAACTTCTCCATTTAAGTTCTCTTGAGGGCAAGAGATAGACAGGTATTAAACATAGTTGATGTCTCCTTAATCTTTTTGGATGGTCTATAATTAGAACATCCTGAAATTAGGGACCTTATAAATATTGAGTACCTGGAAACAGAAAAGGAAGAGCATCTACTATATGCCAGGCACTGTGCTTTAGTCTCTCTCATTTTTTTTTTCATAACTACCCTGGGAAGGGTAGTTTTATTTTGTAAGTAAGAAAACAGGTAATGCCCAAGAGCCAGTGGTGGAACTTAGTAAGTACTTTACAACAAAAGATTGTAATTTTCATTACTGGAACAATTACAGAGGAAAATCCATCAAAGTTCCTATGCCCTCAGTTCCACATCAGAAAATATATCCCATTCACCCCTGCCACCTCTCAATATCACCCAGCTCCAATAGATCTCTTCTGTGGCACTTCCTATCCCTTACCTCTCAATTAGCTGTTTCCCCAAGACGATCTTGGTCCCTTCAACCTTGATAAGTTCTTCATTATCATTATGAATGACTGTCTTTTCCAACTCCTCCTCCTGTTCCTCTGTCATGGCAACAGGGTTGGAAGGTGGAGCATTTGTTTGGTAATAGAGGGGGCAGAATTTGTTTGTCCTCATGTGTCCTATGGCTCCACAAGCCCCACATTTCAGCTGCAGGAGGAAAATATCAATGTCAGAGGTAAGCAGGCTGTATGATGTTAGCTTTAGGAAATATATACAACATGGGTAGTTCAGCCTACAATCTTTCCAGAATAAAACTAATTTAATTTCAATGAAGTTTCATTTTGCGTAGAAAAATAAAGTTAAACAAAGGTCTGCTAAAAATATATATATACAAGGCAAGAGAGAAACAAAGGCAGGCTCAGAATTTTGTTTGAAAAGTAACTGTTAAATACCTTCAACCAGAAGGCATTAGACAAAAGTACATATATGGAAATGACACTAAAAAATACAGAGCGCATACTCTGGTTTCTCTTCAGATCGCATAAATCTTTCGCCTTTTAAAAAATACAGAGCACAGCCCTGGCCAGTTTGGCTCAGTGGTTAGAGCGTCGGCCTGCGGTCTGGAGAGACCCGGGTTCGGTTCCCGCTAAGGGCACGTATTTCGGTTGCAGTTTGTCCCCGGCCCTGGTTGGTCGTGCGGGTGGCAGCCACTCGATGTGTCTCTTCACGTCGATGTTTCTCTCTCTCTCTCCCTTCCTCTCTCTCCCTCCCACTCTATCTGTACAAAAAATGGAAAAATATCCTCGGGTAAGGATAAAAAAATAAAAAATAAAAAATAAAATAAAATAAATGGTTTGCCTTTAAAAAAAAAATACAGAGCACGAACATTTCTTTAAAAATTAAGTAAGAGCCCTGGCCAGTTTGGCTCAGCGGTTAGAGTGTTCTGCCCGTGGACCAAAGAGTCCTGGGTTCAATTCCGGCCAAGGGCACGTACCTTGGTTGTAGTTTGTCCCCAGCTGTGATTGGGGTCATGCAGGAGGCAACCAATCGATATATCTCTCTCACATCGATGTTTCTCTCTCTCTTTCTTTTTCTCCCTCTCTCCCTCCCACTCTATCTGAAGATAAACAGAAAAATATCATCGGGTGAGGATTTAAAAAAATCAAAGAAAGAAAGAAAAGGGAGAGGATTTCCACTCCCAATTTGAGTTGTAAACTATGCAAATAGTAAATGTACAGAAGAAAAACTGTTGGAAGCCCAAGACTGCATTCAACAGCACAGGCAGCCAGCAGGGACATATTCCCAACCCCAAGGAAAAGGCTAAATAATACCAAGTTTCCATCTGTTTTGAAATCGACCCCATTTTCATCTGTAAAATGTGGTCAATGCTGTATCATATTTCTGTAAGATCATGTACAAGAAAGAAACATTAAAATACTTTAATGACCGCCGTGGCCGGTTTGGCTGAGCGGTTAGAACGTCGGCCTGCGGTCCAGAGACCAGGGTTCGGTTCCCGCTAAGGGCACGTACCTCAGTTGCAGTTTGTCCCCGCCCTGGTTAGGGTTGTGCGAGAGGCAGCCACTTGATGTGTCTCTCTTGCATCGATGTTTCTCTCTCTCTCTCTTTCTCTTCATGTTAACAGCAATTTAAATTTGTTGAGAATTTTATAAAGTGCTTCCCATGTATTACATCACTTAATACAACAACACCGTGAGATAGGTATCATTTTATAGAAGAGAAAATAGGTTTGAAGGGGTTATGGTCACAGAGTGCTATTAGATGGCAACCAGATCTGTCTAGATCTTCTGTTTGCAGTGCACGGTCCTTTGTACCAAACCACAGTTGCCTCATTTTATGGTGCACGGTACAGTCACACTGTATGCTGATATCTGGAATCCTACCTAAGTTATGTAAAGCAGCATGTATTTTATATTTGTTTCTATTGCTTCTTTTAATATATACAATTTAAAAACAAGATGTGTGCATGTGTAAGTATATATGTACATGTAAAAGAAATCCACCAAACCTATTTCAGCTCCTAGAAAATGTTTCCAATGGATGAGGTATGAAATGACACCCAATAGCACCAGATTAGGTTTGGTGTCATTGGTACCAGTCATACTAATACTGAAAATACTCAAGTAGCCACATCAATTCAGACTAGGTTTCGAAGATGCTGCCCTCATTCCCAGTAAGGGAGGATCCAAAAGCTAAGGAGAAAGATGTGCTTTCTTCTTTTCTTTGTTAGTTATGATCACACCACACTATACTTACTTTTAGGTCAGGACGCTCCTTCAATTTTTTTGGCTTTTTCTCAGGAGGACCCTTAAGCTTCTCCTTCTCCTGGTTCCGCTTAAGCCGCCTCAGCTGCTCTTGAATCCTCCGCCGTTCTTTTCGCATCTCTTCTCGATGTTGTTCATCAAAAAGGGCAAATTTTCGACTAAATAAAGGGGGCGGGGATCATAGGACCATAAGCAAACCTAAACCAAGAAGACTGTTTTGATAGCTAAATGTCTCCGAACTAAAGTAAATCATCCATACTGAAATAAAAGGGGTTATTTCCCATCTCCCCCACTCATCAGCCTTTCAGTTGCAGAGTGGCACCTCTCTCAGAACCTGAGTAATCCCTAATATTTTTGCTAGACAACCAACTAACCAAAATGCAAAGGATCCAGGCACAACTGAAAATCAGTCTTTGTTTTGTGGCGCACTTAGAATTCTCCCTGTGATTTGGCTCTACCAAACCCAAAGCTCTAAAGGCAAGATGGTTCCCTATTAGTAGCCTTCCAGGGACAAGAGTGTAGAACCCTGTCACTAAAACTCAAGCACCCACCCTCACTCCCATTCCCCACCATTAACATTTGTAATCCCGTGGAAAGTGGTGAGACAAACGCACATGAACTCCTCGTCTTTTGTGGTCCGTATGCGCACATAGGCATCGATAACAGCTGGTTTCCGGACCGTCTCACAGCGAACATACTCTTTCCCCTCTTCGTCTCGAAATGTGCGATAAATCTTGAGACAACGGCCAGTGGCAGAAGAGTTAAGACTAGTCACAGAAGCTGTGTCATCATCTCTGTGATTGTTTCCTGCTGCTGCCGAGCCTGCTGCTGCAAGGCAGAAAAAGATTTCCACACATTCCCCCTACCACCCAAATGGCCGTTTTCTTGGGGTTCAGTGAAAACCTCGAAGCTCAACATGCCACAAAACTATGGTTCTACAGAAAGTATAAAAGTCCCCACCAGCCCCCAAATATACTGATTTGTCCTTTCCTGACTTCATTTTACCACTGCCAATACTCCCATTTTTACAAGTGCAAAGTTCTGAAAGGATCTCAAAGAACTGCCTGTTTATAGAGGACAGAAGAGCAGTATTGATTCCTCTGAGCAACAGTGCAAGAGGAAAAGCCCAAACAGGAAAGAGTTGATGAGCATGTTAAAAAAAAAAAAAAAAAAAAAAAACACCCAAGCACCCAGGGGGGAAAATGTCACCACAGAAACAAATCGAGAGTCTCACGGCCTAGAGTATGCTTCTCAAACTTTAATATGAATGAATAGAAATCACCTGAGGATCAGATTCTACTCCAGTAGGTTTGGGACAAGGCCTGAGATTCTGCATTTCTAACAAGCTCTCGTGATGTAGATACTGCTGGTCCAGGACTACCCTGGTGGAAAGGCTTTATCACATCTTTACAAAGTAGTTCAGAATAACAAAATTACACAAAGCTTTTACAGACAGAAGGAAACAAAGGAGACTACTATGAGAATAGTCATTTAAACCTCCATCTTCAGCCTTTATCCTCTTTTCAGTGTCTACATCGAAGTTTTCAATTGCCTGCTTGACATTCATAGTAGGGCGTGTCATGGGGACCTCGAATTTCACACATCACACCTTCCCTTCTTAATACTGCTTCTTTCTTTGAAATGTACTACTTTAATCAATGGTACCACCATCTTTCTAGCAAGTCCAGAGTGAAATCTTAAGGTTACCTTGGTTTTTCTCTTTTCATTCCCAGTGTCCATATCCCATACCAGGTTAGGCGTTTATCATCTCCACCCTCAACTTCTGCAATTTTGGGTTGGTTATTTTTAAACCCTTTTTAGGATCTAAAACTGCTTTGAACATTTTCTGAAAATTATGGATCTTCCCAGAAAAGGTACATATGCATAGAATTTTACATGTAATTTCAGAGAGTTCAAGAACAACCCTCCAAATTCATCCATAGATTCTGTACTAAAAATTCTTACCCTCTAGGATGAATGAATGCCCAGAAAGCTCACTTGATGGACAGCACTGATAACCTTGGCTTGGCAAGGCGTGGCACAGATGGAAGCAGTTAGTAGATTGGCAGTATCTCTTCCCTTTGTGCCCCCCAGACAAAGCTAGAGTCCAGTTTTCATCAATCTCTACCTCATCTACAGGCTTTTCTACACATTCCCTACTACTTCTGCCTGGTTATGAGTCTGAAGTTATTTATATCTCTTTGATCCTTCTCTTTTTTGTCTGTCTGTCTGTGAAGCCACTACCCTCACCCAGCAGCATCCGCTGTAATTCCTTCCGCTCCTGCTCCTCCCGTTCACGTGACAGCTGAGAGCTGGTTTTCTTATTCTGCAACATGTTCTCGATATTCTTTCCCATTTCTTCAAAGTCACTGTCTTCAGCTGAGCTGCTATCTGTGTCAGTTGATAGGACTTCAGTTGATGACAAAACCCTAAAAAGAGAAAGAAATAAACTAAGACAAGGGAAAATATGAAAGTATAGGAAAACCTGAACAAATATGGTTTTAGGAAAGAATAGAAAACTGGAAAATCAACTTTAAAAAAGAATACTCAAAATCCACTAAAGTCATGAGACCCTACCAGAAAAGCTTTACAAAGTTTTCCTAGACATTTAGTCAACAAGGCAAGTTTGAAATATGAAATAGTATAGCATTTCATACTGAGAATTCCCAGAGAAAGTCCGAGAAACAAATCAGCATATTGCTCATTTTTAATAGGGCTTTACCATCCTCCAGCCAGTAAGCCTTCAAAGAAAACACACCTGTCCCCTATCACCACTGTGGTTGGCTGCCAGGCCCAAGTAAACCACAAAAATTACCACGGAACCAAAGCTCAAACCTAGCACACCTTACCATTCAAAACCCTTCAAAACGAGTTTTTTTGAAGGGAGTAGGTACTCTAGCAGAATTATGAATATATACCACACTGAAATCTCAGATACCTCACTACCTAAGTCACATTATTACGTGACCTCCTATTCATTATCAAATAATATCTGGGACCCCACCCCCTGCCAGCTTGGAGTTCCTGTGGCACTAAAACAACATACTTGTTCTGTAGGTCAAAGATGCGTTGACATTCCTCTTTGTAACGTTCTTGATGCTCAGCCACAGAAAACCTTGATCCACGGGCAAATTTACTCATTGGCCCTTCTCCAGAGCGGGCCTGTTCGGTTGACATTGTTCGTACCACATCAATCACTTCCCAGCGGGACAACTTTTTAATCTACAAGAGAGACAGACATACACATACACGAATCATTCAGGGGTTTCACAGAACAAACCAAAGCACTGTAAGAGGGGTAGACAAAAAATTCACACAAAGCAAATTAAACAGAAAGCTTTGGGAAAGTTAACTCCTAAAAAAGTATCCAAGATCCAATCAGCTACATGCTACATCACAAAATTCTTCAGATAGTTCTTTAACTTCTCCCTCTTTATACAAAGCCCATAGGATGCCTGGCTGGTGGGCTCAGTGGGTTGAGTGCCATCCCATGCACTAAGAGGTCACTGTTCCCAGCCAGGGCACATGCTCGGGTTGCAGGATTGATCCCTAGTAGGGGCCATGCAGGAGACAGCCAATCAATCTTTCTTTCTCCCTCAAATCAATAAAAACGTATTCTTAAAAAATCATAAGCCCCTAGGAACCTTTAAGTTTCCCCTTCCACACCCACCTCTTCCTCAGGCACACCAAATTTGCGTAGAAGTTGCTTGGCATTTTTCAGAGAGAGGCGACGGAGGTCTGCATCTGTTCCTGTCACTGTCTTCTTCACTGGCTGAGGCTCCTTATCATCCTAGCGCAAAAACAAAACAAAACAGGTAAGAATCCCAAGAAGTTGAATTCCTTATAATAGGCATCTAAGTTCATCCCGTCAACTTAACTGCTTTCCAGATCCTCTATCCCATTAGGCTCCACTATTTAACCTCCATTTCCTCCTCCCTTGATTTTCGCCTTCTAGAAATTCAGACAGTCTCACCTTCTGCTGTGTTGGTTTGTTTGGAATCTTCACATAGGAAAATCCTTCACCACATCCTGTGGGATCTGCCACCCCAGTCACCTCCAAGAGACACTTGCCCTTCATAGCAGCAATGAAGGCCCTTGTGGTATTCCAAGGAGCAGTGCGAACCTGAGGTATAGAAAAAGATCCTAAAGGCTGAGGGAATCTTTGCTCTATGTCTAGCCAGATTTAGATGGTTGGAATACTTACAATAATATACAATTGGATGCTTTCTTAAACTGTCCACAAAGTTCAATGATTACATAAAGCTACCCAGTACTCAGCTTGCTGTTCTTCTTTTCTATGATACTTAAATTGTGTTATTATATAGAGTCAAGATTGCAGTGTGAGGAGGAGTATCTGGAACAATGATACCCTTTCAGCAGTTTTCAGACGTGCTGCCCACACCCTCGGGATGTGCAAAGAGGTGAGTTAGACTGACGATTTTATTTGTTTGTCCAATTGCTCAAATGGCTTTAGAATGACCTAGATAGTCTCATAATCAGATGATAAACATGCTTTACGAAGCACTGACCCCAACCCAAGTAGCACTAAACCAAAGTCCATTCCACCTCTGCCACTATTTTGGTCAAAAATGCCTATCCTCTCCTGGGTCCCTAAACAGTGTTTACCAACCCCACAAAATAATCAGGGAATTAAGGGGAATGTGCTTGTCTACACAGGTTAGTCAAGAGTACATTAGCTAGAAAGTGGCCATTTCTCTATTCAAAATTCAATCTTGAAGGCCTTCAACAGAATCCTTACTTAATTTCTGAAATTCTTAGTCATCATCATTTTTCACTTCAATCTCAAGAGAATAGTACAGCAATGCTTCTTTACTCAGTTTCACCTCATTTATAATCATTCACTCACTGACTGACTGATTGATTTGAATGATTATCTACCACATGCCAGAACTGCTTTTTCATGGACTTCATATTAGTGAGGAAGAAACAATCAACCAACCAAATTCAACACCGCACGATCAGTGCCATGATAGGAAAGAAAATAGTACTATATATACATAAAGAAAGAAAGGATGATCCAATCTGAATGAAGGGCGAGAGTGAGGGCAAGAGTCAGGGAAAGCTTCCAAGAGAATGTAACTTATAGATGAAGGTCAGGTGGTAGAAGAGTGGAGAGAAAATATTCCAGGTAGAAGGAACAGAAGTTATAAAAACCTAGAAGGCAAGAAAAAGAAATTTAGGGAACTGACTGAGTTTTAGTATGTTTGCAGCTTAGAGTACAAGATAGGCAATGACAGGAGATGAGAGGAGGTTAGAGTTGTATACAAGACCCAAGTCATACAGATCCTTATAAATCATGTTAAGGTCTTCTTCCTGAAAGAAATATGTCCCCAAAGGATGTCTTTGGGCAAGAGAGTGATATGATCAAAAATTTGTCTTGAAAGATCATTCAACTTTAAATAACTTTTATCTTCATTGTTGAAAATATTACAGATGTCCCCTCCCTTTTTTTCCCATTGAACACCTCCTCCCCACTCCCACCATCCCCCCCCACCGCCCGCCTGCCTTCACCTCACTGTTGTCTATGCCCATGGGTTATGCATATATGCACATAAGTTCTTTGGTTTATCTCTTCCCCCTTCCCCCTCCTCTACCCTCTGAGGTTCATCAGTCTGTTCCCTATTCCCATGTTTCTGGATCTATTTTGTCTGTCAGTTCATTTTGTTCATTAGATTCCACATATAAGTGAGATCATGTGATATTTGTCTTGTTTTTACTGGCTTATTTCACTTAGCATAGTACTCTCCAGGTCCCTCCATGCTGTCTCAAAGGGTATGAGATCCTTCTTTTTTACAGCTGCGTAATATTCCAGATGCTAGAATGATTGGACATTCATTCATATGTAAAAAGAACCTTAATCTATACCATGTACCCTACCTATATATAATTAATTCAAAATAGATCTAAAGATAAGATTGAAAACAATAGAACTTTTAGAAGAAAATATAAAGTCTTTGTGACCTGGATTTAGATAAAAATTTCTCAGATATAACACCAAACCCATGAGTAACAGAGAAGATTGACAAGTTGGACTTCTGCTCTTCATAAGAAACTGTTAAGACAATTAAAAGAAGAGCCACAGGTCCTCGCTGGGTAGCTTGGTTGGTTAGAGCATTGTCCTGATATGCGGGTTTGATCCCTGGTCAGGACACATACAAGAACCAACCAATGAATGCATAAATAAGTGGAACAACAAATCAATGTATCTCTCTCTCTTTCTTACCACCTTCTTATTTCTCTCTCTAAAATCAACAAATTAAAAATACCAAAACATTTTTAAAAAAAAAAAAAAAAAGAAGAGCCACAGACCAGGGAAAATCTTTGCAAATCACATACCCTACAGAAGACTCAGACCTAGAATACATAAAGAACTCACAAAACTCAATAATGATAATAAAACAAGCAACTAATTAAAAATAAAAATGGGCAAAGAGATGAACAAACACTTGAGCAAAGAAGATATCTGGATGATCAATAAGCACATGAAAAGAAGCTCAACATCCTTCCCTATTAGAGAAATGCACATTAAAACCACAAGGAGAGACACACACACACAAAACATGGAAAATAACAAGTGTTTACAAGGATACGGAGAAACTATAACTCTCATACAGTGCTGGTAAGAATGTAAAATGATGTGGCCACTGTAGAAAATAGTCTGGCAGTTCTTCCAAAAGTTAAGCATAGAACATGATATAGCAATTCTACAAGAAAAAGGGAAACATGTAAAAAGATTTATACGTGAACATTCACAGCAGCTTTATTCATAATAGCCAAAAATGGAATAACCAAAATATCCTTCCATGAGTTATTAAACAAAGTATGGTACATCCATACTATGAAATACTGTGCAGCAATGAAAAGGAACAAACTATAGCCCTGGCTGATGTGGCTCAGTTGGTTGGGCATCATCCCACACACCAGGAGGTTGCTGGTTCAAATCCAGGTTAAAGACACATGCCCTGGTTGTGGGCCTGATCCTAGGTAGGGGGTGGACAGGAGGCAGCTGACTGACGTTGTTCTCTCACATAAGTGTTTCTCTTTCTCTCTCCCTCTCCCTTCCTCTCTCTCTAAAAATCAATAAACCATTCTTTAAAAAGAAAATGAAGAGTTCTGGAGATTGATTGTACAACAACGTGAATGTACTAACACTACTGAACTGTACACTTAGATTAAGACAGCCCATTTTATATAACATATAAAAAAGAAAGGGTGCGTACTATGTGATTCATTTATCTAAAATATTAGAAAATGGAAACTCATCTATAGTGATAGAAACCAAATCAGTATAGTTATCCAGGGGACAGGGAGGGTGGAGAGAAGAGAGCAAGGGATTTCTAAGGGGCACTAAAAAACTTGGGGGTGACAAATACACTTATTATCTTGTCATGAGAATTTCAAAGGTATAAACATATATCAAAACATACCAAATAGTACACTTTAAATAGGAGTTGTTTATTCAATGTCAATCATATCTCAACAAAGCTGGGTTTGTTTTTAAGGATAAATGGAATGTACTAATACAAAATGTAAATGTAAAGCCTACCTCATCATCGATCTTCATCTGGAAATCTTCCTCATTTTCTTCTTCTGGAGCAAAAAAGGACTTCTCACCATAGCCAGCATCCTGGAAAAGGACAAATCCATCCATTAATCAATCAGTTAACACAAAACAAGTTTCATTGAATACAGTTTCACTGAATACAGACTATCAAAGCACATTTTGCATACAGAAAAGGTATTGTCTAGTTTTTGCTGCATCTATCACCATTTTACATCCTTAGGCTATGACAACATAAGGAAGCTGAACAGAAATGCTCATTAACTCCGTGGGACTGAGTTGCACTACCTCCCCTCAGCTCGATCTGGCACATGCTGGCCTGACAAGGGCACCGTGCTTCTTTAAACCACATGTGCAGCACATCACCACAGCCCATCTGGAAAGTTGTGGCAAACAACTGAGAAGTATTTTCCCTGTTTACATACCTGTCTTGTAAAGAAGAGACTTCAAAGTCACCACCAAATGGATGAGTAACCATTTTCAAAGCAAAACAATCTGCACTAAGTCCCCCTCATTAAGCCTTTCCATTGATATTTAGCTATACTGTAGTTTTCCCCAGAACCTATATACCTCATACAGAATTTTCAATCTTCCCCGTCATTTCTAAAACAGTGAGAATGGTCTTCGTCCTCATCTCTCTGAAAACCCACAGGCGTCTACGGCCATACCACCCTGAATGCGCCCAATCTCATCTGAAAACCCACAGGCACAGGCAGTACCCAAGAGGAAGATGTTCACCTTCAGTCGCTGCTCTGCAGCTATCATGCTGTAATAAGCACAGCACTGTTCTGGAGACACCATAGCTCTGATTTCCTCTTCGGTTGGTAAACGAAAATCAGACTTCAGAACCCACCAATTTGAGTCCATCCCTAGAAAAGATAGAGAGAATGACTTCCAAAGGCCCTTTTATTACCAACAACAGGGATAGCAAACCAAGACTGAACCAGGCAATGACCTAAGAGGTACTAGGCCTAGCCACAATTAGCCCGACTAACCAAGAAAATCCCTACGGCTAGGTTTCCTACATCTCATATAAGACAAAATCAAGATGCAATTATAGCTTCCATAAGTAAAAGATCTGCTACCTCCTCCTTTTGATGATTATCTATTTCTATCTCTACTTTATCAGCTGTATGCTTATCCTTAACTGAAAGCCATAATTCCTTTCTTGGAAAGAGGCAAGGAAGACAAATAATCAGTCACAACTGATGACCTGTGCGTTTGAAGTCAGCGCAGAGCTTTAGCCTCTTCCGGATGCTGCTTTCTGAATGAGAAGGAAAGGCTTTCTTTATATCTTCCATTCGGATCCGCCGTGGCCGATCTGTACTCTTCCAGAACAGGCGGTAAATAAAAACCTGCCCAAAAAACCAAATCTTTTTTTATGTGGCCAAAAAAAGGATAAAAGTCACCAGGGTCCTTCCCCTGCTAAGCCTGTACGTGTTTTGATCTTTCCTGACATGCCCCCAAATACGCATACCCTTTTAAATGTCCTGATCCCCTCCCTATGCTCTCCTTACCTGGAGAAAGTCCCGAATATGTGTATTGGCCCTTTTGGAGTTGGGCCCAGGAACTTCAAATAAGGGGCACTGCTGGCCAACCACAAAGATATCCACTAATTCCCGAATGTAGTAACCTTGCCTTGTCCGAATGATAAGAAAATCAGTTTCTGGCATCTTATGAAGATAAATTGGGGCACGAAAAAGATTGTTCTCAAATGCCTAACAAAAGTAAAAACATGAAAGTTATTTTTCTAGAAACCCTAGGAAGTGTATGCAACTAAAGATAAAGAAAAACTATGCTAATTTGCTTTCTCCATCTCCATCACGCCATCTATCCAGTAATATAAACAAATTATAATATGGAATATCGAATGGGGTTAGATAAATCATTTTTCCCACTGCCTGATTTTAAGAGTTAGTAGTGAAGAAACCAAAAGATATAGATTCAAATGACCCTGACTACTCTGCTGCTATTTGCTGTCTGATGTCAGGTAATTTAATATCTCTGAACTTAATTTCCTCATATACAAAACTGAGATATTTAAAATGCCTAACACCTCACCAGATTGCTATGAAGATTATATATGAAAATCACTTTAAAAACTAACAAGTACTGCCCGGCCAGTGTGGCTCAGTGGTTGAGCGTCAACCCATGCACCAAGAGGTCACTGGTTTGATTCCCAGTCAGGGTACATGCCCAGGTTGTGGGTCAAATTCCCAGTGAGGGGTATGCAGGAGGCGGCCAATGGACACTCTCTCATTAATGTTTCTATATCTCTCTCCCTCTCCCTTCCTCTCTCTCTAATATAAAGAAAAAACATTTTAAAAAAACACAAACTAACAAGTACTATACAAGTAACCTTAGACCCCAGCATAGACCCTGATATAATAAAGGTGAGAGCAAAACATTTGTTAAATATATTTTTTTCAAACACAACAGAAACAACTAACAAAGTAGAAAGTGTGCTAGAGAAGACATTAAACACATAGGACAAAAACATTTGAGCTTGTTTAAGTAGCAGCCAGATGGGGATCACCTGTTAAAAGAAACCCATCATTCTAGGGAAAAACCTCAGAAAATCAGAAAAATGGCCAGAAAGAAGAAAGATCTTCAATATATGGGTGTGAAAAGAAAATCCTAAATATAAAATGTAGAGAGAAAAAAAACTACAGAAAATTTAAAAGTATCTTTAAGAAACTACACAAGTACAATGGGCAAAAATTAAAAGTATTTCCCTTAAGAATAGGAATAAGACAGGAATGCCCACTTTCGCCACTCTTATTTAACATAGTACTGGAAGTCTTAGCCACAGCAATTAGACATGAAAAAAACAGATGACATATTGTACATAGAAAATCCTAAAGACTCCATAAAAAATCTACCAGATTTAGTAAATGAATTTGGCAAAGTAGCAGGATACAAAATTAACATCAAGAAATTGACGGTATTCTTATATACCAACAATGAACTCATAGAAAGAAAAACTAAAAAAAAATAATCCCATTTACCACTGTGGCAAAAAAATTAAGATACCTAGGAATAAACTTAACCAAATAAGGACCTCTTCACAGAAAACTACAGGTCATTGAAAAAAGAAATAGAGAAAGATATTAAAAAAAAGTGAAGTAGCCTTGGCCAGTTTGGCTCAGCGGTTGAGCATCAGCCTGCAGACCAGGGTCCTGAGTTTGGTTTCCGCTAGGGGCACGTACCACAAGAAAAAAAAAAGGTGGAAGTATATACCTTGTTCATGGATTGGAAGCATTAACATCATTAAAATGTCCATACCAACCAAAGCAATCTACACATTCAATGCAATCCCCATTAAAATACCAATGACAGTCTGGCCGGTGTGGCTCAGTGGTTGAGCATCAACCCATACAACAAGAGGTCGCTGGTTCGGTTCCCAGTCAGGACACATGCCCAGGCTGTAGACCTGATCCCCAGTGGGGGCATGCAGGAAGCGGCCAGTCGATGTTCTCTCTCATCAATGTTTCTATCTCTCTCTCCCTTTCACTTCCTCTCTCTCTAAAATCAATAAAGAAAAAAAAAATTTAATAAAATAATATACCAACAACATATTTCACAGAACTAGAACAAATACTCCAAAAGTTTATATGAAATAAAAAGAGACCCCGAATGGTCATAGCAACCTTGAAAAAGAAGAACAAAGTAGGAGGGATCACAATACCAGATATCAGGTTATACTACAAAGCCACTATAATCAAAACAGCCTGGTACTGACACAAGAACAGGCAGATAGATCAATGGAACAGAACAGAGAACCCAGAAATTGACCCAAGTCATTATGCTCAATTAATATTTGACAAAGGTGGCAAGAGCATACAGTAGAGTAAAGACAGCCTCTTCAATAAATGGTGTCAGGGCCCTAGCCGGTTTGGCTCAGTGGTTGGAGCATCAGCCTGTGGACCAGAGAGTCCTGGGTTCGGTTCCCACTAGGGGCACATACCAAAAATAAAATAAATAAATAAATGGTGTTGGGGAAGATTGGACAGCTACATGCAAAAAAATGAAACTAGACCATCAACTTTCTTTTGACCTAGTGATCCTATTTCTGGGTATATAATCCTAAGAATCCCGAAATACCAATCAGAAAGAATATATGTACCCCTATGTTCACAGCAGCACTATTTACAATCACTAAGGTCTGAAAACAGCCCATGTGTCCATCAAAAGATGAGTGGATAAAAAAAGCTGTGATACATATACAGAATGGAATACTATGCAGCTGTAAGAAAGATCTCTTATCCTTTGAGACAACATGGAGGGAACCTGGAGAGTATTATCCTAAGTCAAACAAGCCAATCAGAGAAAGACAAATATCACATGAACAAAATAGACCTAGAGACATAGAAGTAGTGTACAGGCTGACAAACCTCAGAAGAGGGGGAGGGATAAACAACAGAACTTATATGCATGTATGCATAACCATGGACATAGACAACAATGCTGGGGGGCCAGGATTGGGAGGAGGGTGTCAATGGGGGAAAAAGGAGAAATGTCTGTAACAAAAATTTAAAAAAAGAAACTACAAAATTAGCCACAAATGAAGGGCATGGATTGGTAGAAAATCTCAAAACGAAGTTACAGGCGAGAATGCCAGGAACAATATTAAAAACAGTACCCAAGCCCTGGCTGGTTTGGCTCAGCGTTTAGAGCATTGGCCTGAGGTCCAGAGACCCAGGTTTGGTTCCCGCTAAGGGCACGTACCTCGGCTGCAGTTTGTCCCTGGCCCTGGTTGGGTCGTGCAGGAGGCAGCCACTCGAGGTGTCCCTTTCACGTCGATGTTTCTCTCTCTCTCTCTCTCTCTCTCTCTCTCTCTCTCTTTCTCTTCCTCTCTCTCCCTCCCACTCTGTCTGAACAAAAAATGTCCTCGGGTGAAGATAAAAAAAATGGCACCCAAAACATGGTGGGAAATGGACCATAGATACAAAGGATAAAGGAAAAAAAAGGCTCTGTAGATGCTTTAGAAAAATAAGCAATAGTAATAATGAAATAAACTTGGTATAAGAGTAGGGAAAGTGGTTAAGATTGCTAAGAAAAATGCAGTGGAGGAACAAAGGCAAATGCTAGAGATTTCCTCACATCCTTTGTAGACGACTCTACTTCCCCTTAACAAAATATGTAAAAGCTAAGTGACCAGAGAGCCCCGCTGCATCCATCAGAACAAAGAGGGGGTTACTTCACTATGGCTGAGGACTATAAGGTTCAGGTGTGGTTCAATACTCAAAATGACAACTAATACAATCAAAACATACCAATTTTATACATACAAGTCAAAATTAACTACAGTAAATAATCACTCCTAGGTTGACTTCCCTATGCCACCTACGCTTCTGGACTTCTTACTCTGTGAATTTTCAAAAAACTGTTTTTTAACAGCACAGTTGAGTTCTCTCTCTCTCTCTTTTAAAATTCATTTGAGAGAGAGAGAGAGGAAGGAAGAGGGAGAGAAAGAGACATCAATTGGCTGCCTCTTGCACACCCCCTGCTGGAGATTGAGCCCACAACCCTGGCATGTGCCCTGACAGAACCTGTGACCTTTTGGTGCATGGAACGATGCTCAACCAACTGAGCCACACCAGCCAGGACTCAAAAAACTATTTTAAATGTACCTTATGAATAACATAATTAAGAGTCAGTTTTAATTTAAAAAATCAAAAACATTTTGGATTATAATAGTCTTCCCCATACTTGATGTATGAATAGTATCTCAATCAACTAGAATCGGCCCTTTCTGAACGAAATAGCTGCTCATCTGTCAATTTCCTTAGGGAAGGGTTATAAAAGGAAAGAATTCCTCACCTGCAGCAACTGGCCAGGATGGAGAGAGCCTAGGAAAGGAGACGTATGGCAGTATACAGTTTCTCCATATTTACAATCTGGGGCTCCGGGATCTTTTCCAGGTTTCTATATGAAACACAGCAGACCCAGTTACTACCACAGAATATAATCAATAAGCCCGCACAAAATATTCCATGAGCATGGCATTTTACTAATATTATGAACTACAAAAAAGATGCCATTCCTTTATCCTAAGAAACTTACAGTATAAAAAAGACAAAATACATGTTCACAGATTATTGTGGGATATCTAACTACAGGTATATTAATAAAGATTTTCTGAGCAGAGACTTACCCGCTTATAATAGTTTTTTATCTTGGTTGCCATGCCAACCTGCATCATTAATGGTCCATTTTCCTCACTGTATTCTGCTAGAATAAGATCTCCATCTTTGCCTGTGAGGTCCTGAGGTGTGCGCATAAAAAACATCTCTCCACCACCTGAAGCTTGCCTCTCTTGTTCTCTCATCTGCCCAGAACAAAGAGAATACAGTCCAGCTCCTCATAGGACAATAATGACACACATCAATGCTGTCCATTCCAAAACAATGACATCAAAAACAATTTTATCTTGCCTTTTTTCAGTTACATTAAAAATTTTTTCAAACACATGAACATTTATTATCCCACATCCTAGATACCAATGTTTAAATCTTTACCATGATTCACCTGTAACTATCTCTCTACAGATTTTGAACCACTTTTGAAAGCTGCAATCATTACACTTCACACTTAAGTATTTTCACATGCACCTCCTAATAGGGACATTCTCCCAAATATCAACATTCTATTGCAGCTGAGATAATAAACAGTAATTCCCTAATACCATCTAACATCCAGCCCATTTCCCCAATTAATACTTTAATGTTCACTTTTATAGCTGTTTTTTTTTTTTTCTAACTAGGACTCAATCATACCTTAGCCTTCTTTTTTATGTGCTTTAGCAAGGGCTGGACTGAGTGGGGACCTGGTTGAGACAGTGCCCCAAAGGAGTATTTCTTCAGAGGTGGGCGATGGAACTGCCGGAGTTTGATGGGCCCCATATGGGTGGGAAAGAAGGGCTGCCGTAATTCCACAGCAGGAATTGAGTGCTAAGACAGAAAATACAAGGATTCAAATTAAATACTAACTCCAGCCTAGGCAAGATTGATTCATATTCCCCATCAGAACAAAGCAGCGGTTCCCATCCACCACAGAAAAATGCTTTTACCTGGATAATATTTCCTCCAAAGGTGCCTCGAAGACCCTGTTGCTTGGGGTAGTAATATTCATCATTGGAGAGATTCCATGGATCTTTCACTTCTGGCTGAGACATGTTCTAATGACAGGTCATCAAACAAACCTTAAGTCAGACTTCCCTTCTCCATTACCTTCCTTTGTTCTTCTAAACCCTAACACCCCTTTCCCTTCACAGACCTGCTGTGGTTCCTCCTTGATGACTCCTGTTTTCCCTAAGAGAATTCGACTCTTCTTCAGAGATGATTCCTTTTTACTCTCCTTGGAGGGGGAGTTAGATGTGGCCTCTTCCTTCTCATCAGGAATTTCTGAGGATGAAACAAAGTCACTTTGGAGTTGCTATCCCTAGAGAGTCACCTTTCCTACTGATACCTTTGCAATTCCGAACCAGATCTCTCACCCACCAGACCATTTCCAGTCCATGATTTACTCTAACCGAACTATACTCCTGACATCGGAAAGGTACTCCTTTCCAACATTCCTACAGTATGTGTTTTCCCTAAACAATATACAAATACCAGAAACTGACCACCACAACTTTCCTCTCTCAAACTGCTACTTGGAAGCTTCTAGTCTTGACCTTCCCAAAACTTCTGATTTCTTCCTGTTCCTTGACATTAGCTACAAGCTGTCAACTATGAAGGAGTAACACTGGTCCCTGCCAGTGCCTTACCTAAAATGAGGTTCTCATCATTGGGATCAAGTGTCAAAACAGGAGGCTCCAACAGCCGGGGCATGGCCTGAGCATCCCAAATGATATTGTCCTCCCAACGTCCATACACCAGCTCCTCATTGTCAATGGGAAAAATGGAGTACCAAGGCTTGTCATCATCTAGTGTGGCTGCAAAACCTAGTCAAAACAGAATAAACATTCAATAACACAAAATATTTATACTCCTTTCAATCATGATTTTAGCAAAAGGAAAAGGAGCAAATGTTAGCAGAGTTAATCATGTGACTGAAAAGTTACCGGTGTTACTGAAAAGGAACCTAATACAGTGTATTTCTCATTTTGAAATGTTACAGACAAAAAATGTTCACTGCAATATTGCTTGTAATAGTCAAAATATGAATGACCAAATGTTTAATGAGAAATTGGTTAAATTATGGTAATAAATAACACAGTAAAATATGTCAATGATGACAGTAAATGTATTAGAAATGTAATAATTATTGCTAAATTATGAAAACATCCACACAAGAATACTATACAACCAAAACCAACAAAGTATTTAGAATGGAAAGAAGAAAAACTATTTCTTAGATTTAAAAATAAGACATTTTGGTTTTTCCTCCAAATTATAAAGTACTCCAGGTTAACTGAGAAAAATCTAGAAAACAGAGAAAGGTATAAAGAAGAAAACTAAAGTTTGTGATGTTACAAACCAGAAATAACCACTATGTACCCCATGGTATATCTTATTTTAGTCAGCATGGTGCTTTTTTTTTTCACAAATACAAACAGGATATTAAATATGCTACTTCATATCTTTTTCCATTTAAAATGAGCATCCCATGTCATTCAACTTTCTTTATGAAGAACTTTGAATGACAGAGAATATTTATGTTAAGAGAAAAGCACAGTATACAAAACTATCTATAGAGATGAGCTCACCCGCATACACACACAGAAGACAGAAAATTGAAAACAAAACACACCAAAAAGTTAAAGGGTGATAATCTCTGAATAGAATTACCAGTGATTTTTGATACTGTGTTGCATTTTCAAAGTTTTCTACATGGCATAGCTTTTTTTGGCATATTTAAGGAGAGAAAAGGCAAATTCCAGAATGATGAAGACGAAGGGGCTTTGTAAACAAAAACAGACTATAAAGATAAAGCATCGTTATGGTGCAGAAAGATCTTTAACTTTAAAGTGGTTTTCACATTTTTCTAATGAGAAATCAGAGTTCCATCCAAGCTTGTTAATAGTGTAAAAAAAAAAAACCCAAACTATTACAGAATAGAATAAGGGCTCAGATCCCAAACATTTCCCCATCCCTCAGCAGAAGAAAAGTACAGAGCAAAGCCCACTTAGGGTTACTGAGATGAAGGCAGTGTGCTGGACACAGCTGGCATAGCAGCATACCTTGCTGCACATTGTAAGCCATGGCATTCCTAGTCATGCTGGAAGGAAGCCAGCCTGCCAGACTTGCACGCTGAGGCTTTGTCCCTTTGTGTTTGACATCTTCCCCATCCCAGATGATATCATCCTCCCAATGCAGTTGTGTCACCATCAGGAAGTTTTCATCAGCCAGAAGATCAGTGCCATTGCTTTCCTCAAGTTTCCTAAATTCCTGTAAAAGTAAAGAAGGAACAGCAAATCCCTGAATACTCGCTGGTCCAAGTTCCCACTCCAAATCCCACATCAGATACATCAAATGTGGTCCTTGACTTGAGAGAAAAACCTGGTAATGAAGGAACTTCTGCTCTCTCCTACTCCTAGTCTAGCACAGCACTCTTTTCGCAAACAGAATTCTTGCAATGGGGCCTAGCTGCCAGAGTGATATACCAGACCAAGCAAAAAGATGAGACCTAATCTCCCACCAAAGAAACCCTACCCATTATTTTCCCAATTAAACAGTAAAGTAAAACTGCTAGGGCCCTGGGCACACTGATTCTTTTCTTCCATACCAGTGTTGCTTACCTCTATCATTCTACCTTTTATCACAGGTTCATGTTCCATCTTTCTTAGTTTGAAGCCATAGTCAAACCCACTGCCGTCTTCAGGGACACCCAGCATATCATACCACAGCTGGGCAGGCCCATAACGCCACTCAGCCACTCTTGGTTTGGTATCTGTCACTTTATCTATATCTCCAGTAGACTGGGAAAACTTGGACTCCACAGGAGCCATCATTGTAATCTGCAACAGAACAAAGAAGTAGAAGGGGAGGAAGATTTCCTGATCACAGATGTCTTAAGACTATAAGGGATTAACAGGCAGGAGGGAAATTTAGAGGAGCCATAAGGATGATTCTTGAACAGGACTGAAGTCAGAATACAGTGAAGGTATATCCTGGCACACTGCCTATCATTTAAACTTACTTATTCATTAGTGTGTATATTACCATTTGTCTGCCCCCAGTACTTTTCTATTACAGTAGAGAAGGGACAGCCACTGGGATTGAACTCATGATTAGTCACTGACAACACAGGACTCTGCCTGCTAAGGTGTTATTTCCCATTTAGACATGAGCTAAGGCTAATTCATTTGTCCCCCTCATAATCCCAGGACTCTATTTTGCCTACTTCATCATCAGAGAGACACTGTTCTGGAGGAGGTGGTGGAGCATAATCGTAGTTCCACAGAGACTTCTGGATGACTTCTGATTCTACTGAGCCTTCCACCTCTTGGATCTGCTCTTCCTGTATCAGCTCACGGTGCTTCTTCTTTCTCTTTCTCCGAGCACTCCTCCAAACAGATGGGACATTCTTCCCTGGTCCAAAAAGACGCAGGAAGCGTAACACCTAGAACACAGAACATGTTGCTATGTCAGAGACTCAATGTCAGGCAGAAAACAGCAGCCTCTGGGTCTGGAAATTCCCTTGAGGGGACTATTCAACTGTCAGGGAGGGAACAAGGAGTGCTGAATTCAGATTTATAACATCTATCCAAAAAATAAAGAAGTGCCCCTTAATAACTGGGACTAATTCTTTTAAGACAACAAAGACAATTTATAATGAGAACTATATAAATCACACGTACTACAATGTATACAGCTTTTTAAATGTCATTGAATAGGGAAAACTTTAGGTCTTATCCATTCTGTATTCAGCTTTCAACAAGAGAACTAATGAGGTCAGTGATTTTCAATGTAGATATTCTCCAGAGAAAGTACCTTCCCAGGCCGAAATTCTGGGAAAAGTTCTGTGACACTCGGCAACAGCTTGGTGGCATCATGCTGCATAATCCCAGCCAATGGTAGGGTCAGCTTTCCATCCTCAGATTCTGCCTGTGTTGCTTCCTGAGGTCCCATCTCAGATTCTGAGTCAGAGGAACTACTGAAGTCCACTTTCTCTGAGGCCAAAGAGGAAGGGGCAATGATGGAGGGCAAGATGATGCCTTCTCCATCTTCAGACACTGCAACAAGGAAGAAAAACCCCCTTGGCATGTAACTGTGAGCATATGTCCTTAAATTCAGCCAATAACCAGTCCAGGCGATATGCATGGCTCAGTGGCAGGGGATATAGTTCCAAGCACCCAAATTACTAGTAGTATGCAACCCAGAAAATTCATTCCAACTCAGTATCACCCACCATCCCCAACTCACCTTGTACCTGGTACCCTAGGGTTGTAATGAGAGAAAACAAACACTATTACTACATTTACTACTTTCTGTAAGTATGTGAGGTTAAAGGAATATGACCAATAACAAAATTATGTTCATACTTTCATACCAGTCAGGCCTTATCATGTCCAGTTCAGAGACCCAGAAGCTGAAGAATTTTTTAAGCCCACATGATAATGAAATTATTTAGCACAAAGTAAGATCCATGACATAAAGTTAACTGGTGTTATTTAGCCTGCAGACCGAAAAGGAAATGACTTAAAGCTCTAATAGGAGGAATTTAGGTTAACATAAGCCTCAAAATACAACAGGATCAAACACATTGCTCTTCTCAAGGTACTGTTGTAGACATAGAAACAGGTGCAGGGATCCTTGAAGACCCTGCCTTAGAAGTCTCTGAATTGGGTAGTTGGCTCCATATGACTTATATACATTCTAGGGTGCCTTCCCTATTTAACCATTTCTTTTCAAGAGAGTCATTTAACAGGTAGCTTCCAAATACCAATATGCAGACCAGTTGCTTCAGAAATTACTTAGGGAATGCTTTGAAATTCCTGGGGTCTACCCCAGATCTTCTGAATCACACTTTCCAGGGGTGGGTCAGAAATTTGTATTTTTTTTTTTTAAAGACTTGCAGTGATTCTGATGGGCAGCCAGATTTGAGAACCACTGACCCAAACATTTTCTTGAATGCATCCTAAAATACTGCTGTCAAACATTTTAAAAGTAAAACTTCCCTTTAATGTAGACATTTGAAAATTTTATGACTCACTCTGGAAGTTAAAGTCTTTCCCAGCAGCTTAATTTTAAAAGCCCCAGTGCACGCCAAAAACCTGGACTTAGGAATGGAACTTAAGACTTAGACAAAAGTAGACAGTCTCTGCTTACCACCGGTAATAGCATCCTGGTCCTTATCTTTCTTTAACGGTCCTGGGGGTGGAGGTGGAGGAGGCATCAACTTGCAGTCAATGTCTTCACAATCAGCATCATAGTCATCGTCATCATAATCAACTAAAACCAAGAAGGTGATCTCCTCGATATCCAGAATGTCAGAAAACAGCCCTGAGCTCCCTTGTCACTCAAGAATTTAAAGTACCACAGGAAGCACTATGCAAACCCCTTAACACACAAGAGGTGCAGTTTCCGCCTTCGGAAAGAGATAACATGGTATCACCAAATTGCTGTAACACTATGTATATATATTATACCTCATGCAGGAGTTGAGGGAGCTCACAAGAACTGCTTGAAACCTTTGCTCTTACTCCTGATCAAACCCTATTTTATTTTCACCGTGCTCAATCTCATAACTGAATTTAACATTCTTTCTCTGTCAGTTTGCTTTAAGACAGGACTTTCTTCCCACCTCCCAAGTCTTTGATACATTTTTTTTCTGTCTACCTTCTGCAGTTTGTTATTCTCTTCTATAGCATCCCTCAATACTTGGTCCTGAACACTCCACTTTTATTCCTCTACACACTCTCCTTTCCCTTTTCTCAAGAATCACCTTTTCCAGATTTAACCCAAATCTATGTCTTGCCCTGACGTATCCCCCTCTACAATTGCCACACATGTTCTGCTGCCTAAAGAACCTTCCCACTCAGATATTCAACAAGTGCATCTCATCACACTGAGACATCCTTCACCCCCTTTTTTGTTGTTGTTGTTGTTCAGATAGTGGGAGGGAGGGAGAGAGAAACATCAATTTGAAAGGGACACATCAAGTAGTCGCCACCCCCACGACCCAACCAGGGCCGGGGATAAATTGCAACTGAGGTACGTGCCCTTAGCAGAAACCAAACCCGGATCTCTCTGGACCGCAGGCCGATGCTCTAACCACTGAGCAAAACCAGCCAGGGCTCCTTCACCTCTTTTAAATCCCTTGTTACTATCGATACCACCTCCATCTTCATTTTCCCAGCTTATAACTGTGGTCTCCTGTCTCCTTTATCAATCTCTTAGCCCCAACACATCTTATCCAATCAATCATTAATAGTCATTATAGCAACTTCCATTTATTGAGCTCCCATAATGTGCTAGGCATTTGCAGCCATTTTATCTATAATCCTCCCAATAATACAGCAATGCAGAATTATTCTGATACACAAAAGTTAAGCAACTTAGGATGATATGGTTTTAAGTGACAAAATCTGAATTCTAGCCTGGTTTAATAAGAGCCTACAAGCTTTCCAACACACTTCCTCACTCAGCAAGTCCTACTGATCCTTTATCAGCAACTCTAAAATTTGACCCTGCCTATCATTTTCCATTATTGTCATCTACTCTAGACCTTGATAACTTTATATCTAGCCTGCAAAAACAGTGCCCAAGTAACTCTGCCCCTTTAACCTTTTTCTAATCAAATCCCCAAAGCATCAGCTACCATCTTCCATCTTCATTTAGGACGACGACTAACATTAACAGAAATCTATCATGGCTCTGTACTATGTAGGTGCTTTCACACCATGTGATAATGAACTTAAATTCCCTCAAAAGCCCTATATTAATGAAGTAGGTATTATCACCTTTATTGCAGACAAGAAAATTGAGGGATTATTACAAATGACAAGTCCAAACCTCAGGGAATGAGTAACTTTCCCATGGTCAAACTAAATATGGAGTTGGGATCTGAACCTATGAAATGCCAACTCCCAAAGTCTACTTTCCTTTCATTATACCAGCCTGCCTTACTTAACAATCTTGGTTCACAATCCTTTATGGCATCAAATCCCAAGTAATACATACAAAAAGGTGCTATCACATTGCTCTACTCTTGGTTCTTGCTATTTGGCAGAATATTTTCCATTCCTTTCAAGAAAATCTGCTGTTCAATCCCTACCGCCACCTCCCACTACTCGCTGATTCCCATTTTCAAACCTTTAGACATGTTTCCAAACCAAAACGCCCTTCCTCTCCCTCAAAACTTGTCTTTCAAAATTTTACTTAAAATTCACCTCCGTGAAGCCTTTTCTAATGACCTTCACCCACTTCCAATTATTCCAAAGAAACATCCTTGTAAATCAAACTGTGTGAAGGGACCAATGTCAGGGAAGGAGGAAGCTAAAGGCATCCTCAGAAGATAAGGAAACTTAGAAAAGAGCATCCCAGAGTACTGAGACGCTACCTAATGCAGCATCATCCTTCCCAGGTGAGGTCACAAAACCCAGCTAGGAGAGCCCCACCTACCCTCTTCCTTAGCATCCCTAGCCAAGACAATAAACTCAAACCTGAAAATTACAACATCCTCTGAAAATCTGAGCTGCTACCACCTTTCCCTTAGCCTAAGTCAGAATGCTCAAAAATAAGTTATGCCATTTGACTTCACTATTCTGGCAGCTCCTCAAAACTAAATATAATGCTCTGTACACAAACATGTGCTTATAGCTGGTTTATGTCGTCTTGTGATGAATACTTTTGCTTTGCATTCATTTATCCCACCCTTCCCCAAATGATAACAATATCCCTAAAGGAAAGGCTCATGTCCTCTATTTTTCTGGGTTACTTCTTGTGTATGTGGTGTAGTTAGTTCTCTTTATATAAACAGCACTCAAATTCATTAACTGGCCCTGAAAAAACTAAGTTCAAATATTTACCAAGGTTTTATCGACATTCCTCAACAGCTTGAAATCTAATTCAAAGAGGTGGACAATGAACAACTTCATGTAAAATTTTCAAGCAGTGAGAGGTGGTGTGGGGTTGTGGAAAGAATGAACCACAACCAGTAGCTCTAGATTCTAGACCATCGAACTGAGCTCCTCAAAGTCAAAAAACAAATTTTGTTATCTTTGTACCATACCGCCCATCAGTTTATAGCACATGACAGATGCTCAATCAATGTCTAATAAACTGAGTTGCTAAATATGTCAAGGTCTGCCACTAGCTAACTGTAGATCTTCTGATAAAGTTCCACATTTGCTTAACGTTCTCTGAAGTTAAGTTTTGCTAATCTATGATGAAGTTAAGAATAAATAATCACTAAGACCCCTTCCAACTCTGACATTATGATTCTATAATGCAGCACTTTACATATGTTGTGAGTAAGCATGAAGTGCACTGTGTCGGCCTATAGGTCGTGAGTGATAATTAGAAGTGGAACCAGTAAATACATGCGTTCATTTATAATGACATTGTAGACTTAATCCTTGAACTACCAACTCCTTGAGGACAAAGACTGAGTTTAAATAGTATCTAAAACAGTGCCATGAACATTGTAGCTACTAAAATACCAGATGATAAGAAGGAAAGCATTATCATCCTTACTTGGCATTCCTCAAGAATTTGCCATTCTCAGGCTTTTATTCTTCATACGGGACGGGCCTGTATGAGGAATAAAAGCCTGAGAATGGGGACAGACTCTGGCCCAGAACACAGAAGAGGCCAGCAGCTCTTACAACTGGGCTGAGAAAGGCAGCGAAGCAGAACAGAGGCGCAGAGAGCAAGAACAGCAGCAGAAAGCGTGCAGAGACCAATAGACTGCACGGCAGGAAGACGCACTGGAACGCTCTGTTGACACCAAAGAATCACCTGAGTGGCAAAGAGGCTGCAAGCTCCCCATTGTCTGCTGGTATCTCCGACTTTCATCTTCTGCCACCTCGCTGATGTCCGAATAGTCCACGGCATCTTCTGTGCTCCTGATCCAACCTGTAAATAACAGGGGGGAGGGACAGAGCTCAGCAAGGAGCTGTCAGTCCCTCAGGTGACTGCCATTGCAAAGCATGAGGACAGGACGTGGCTGGCCTCCCCCGCCGAGCTCCCCATGACCCACTTCACCTTCGTCATTTACCAGAGCACCATCATTCCCCGTCAGTTCTTCGTTGGCCGTCAGTTCAGTGATCAGGCTGCCCAGCCCCAAAGCCCCCAAGCCTGCCAAGTGCTTCTTACACTCCTGAAAAAGGTAACAGCACCAGAGTGGAAGACGACAGCTAAACCCAAGCTCCCCACACCAGGCTCCTTTCCTGGGTGCACAACGCTACGAGCACACGTGACAAAGGACCGCGCTGCGTGCTGCAGGGAGTGGCCATCACGTCCAGGACGGTCAGGTCCACCTCCCTGCCACTCAGTTCCACGTGGGCCGAGCCTTTATTAGCACAGACCGGTCTCTTCGCCACGCTGGGAAGTGACATAAGGATCCTTCCAAGGACCGCCACCAAGACTAAATGACTGACCGGTAGTTGCAGGGATAACGGCCCGGAGGTGCGTGGGCTCGCGGGCGGGGCGGGAGCGTGTTTTGCTCACTTGCAGGTGTTGCAAGCGAGGGTGGGGGAATTGCTCAACTTTTCCTCCAGGAGCAGTGGAAGGAGGAGAGTTTGGGAGGCTTCTGATCGGCGGGGCAAAGCACCCAGGGGGGGCCTGGGGACCGTTCCGGGGCCCTGGAGACCACTACGGGGGGCCTGGAGACTGCTACGGGGGGGCCCTGGAGACCACTACGGGGGGCCTGGAGACTGCTACGGGGGGGGGGGCTGGAGACCGCTACAGGGGGGCCTGGGGACCCTTAGGGGGGGGGGGCGCCTGGGGACCGCTACAGGGGGGCCTGGGGACTGCTATGGGGGTGGAGGGGGCTGGGGACCGCTACAGGGGGGCCTGGGGACCCTTATGGGGGGGCGCCTGGGGACCGCTACAGGGGGGCCTGGGGACCGGTACAGGGGGGCCTGGGGACCGCTACGGGGGGGGGCGCCTGGGGACCGCTACAGGGGGGCCTGGGGACCGCTACAGGGGGGCCTGGGGACCGCTACGGGGGGGGGGCGCCTGGGGACCGCTACAGGGGGGCCTGGGGACCGCTACAGGGGGGCCTGGGGACCGCTACGGGGGGGGGCGCCTGGGGACCGCTACAGGGGGGCCTGGAGACTGCTACGGGGGTGGGGGGGCCTGGGGACCGCTACGGGTCTGCCCCGCGTGGTCGGACAGTCACTGGCCTGAGAGCCGGGCCGCACCCCACGGTCGGCGGCGGGCCCCGTGCAGCCCCCGGCCCGGGGGCCGCCGAGCGCAGCCGGGTGGGATGCAGGCCGCTCCCGAACGCCCGGGAAGGTTCCCGGGGCGGCGCATTGACAGCGACCGCCCCAGGGGAGCCGCTGTCCCCCTGCTGCCCGATCGGACGGGTTGTCCCCAAGCCGCCCGCCCCGCCGCCCGGCCCCCCCGGGGGTTTGCGCGTCCGCCCCGCCCCCGCCCCGCCCCCGCCACTGCACGACCGGCGGGTCCTGCTGTCGCTCCCCGCTCGCCCGCCACAGCGCCCCGTCCCCGGTCCCCGTGCACCCTCCGCTCGCCCCGCTCCGTTTCCTCGGCCGCACCACGCCCAGCCCTCCCTCCCGGCCCACCCCTCACATCGTCCAAGACGCTCTCCCCCTCCAGCTGCCCGGCTCCATTGATGTTGCCGAAAAGGAAGCCGGTTAAAGAGAACGGGCCGCCTCCAGCAGAGTCGTCATCGCTGTCCGTGTCTGACATGATGGCGGTCGCGGCGCCCGCAGCAGCCGCGGGAACCAGCAAATCCTTGCTTGGACCCATAGACCGGATATACGAACGTCAGTGGCCCAGAAGTGACTCAAGGCACGCCTTGACCTTCCCAGCCCCTGCCGGAAGCGGAATAGGGTGAGAAACCCGGAAGAACCGGTCTTCCTAGGACAAAGTAGAATTGTTGTTACTACTTTACTAACGCCTTTTGATTCGACCGGCCGCGAGCGGAGGCCGGACGTGTGCAAAGCGATTGGTCAAAGGAAATGTCCGGTCCTGCCTCCTGCCACTCATCTGCGCAGGAGCAGTCTCCTAGCGCCGGATCTTCCACCAATCGGAAGGAGCGGCCCGGATGACGCGCACTACGTCCTGGTAGCCGCCCCCTTACGTCACAGTACACGGAAGTAAGCATGAGAACCGGTCCTCGTGTGCTGTCCGTCACTTCGCCCCTCGGTCCCAAAGAGCAACGGGCCGTAAACTGTGCTGTGCCGGGGCTGCCTTCGTGAGTTGGTGGTTTTTAATCGACATTTCCCCACCCAAGTGAGTTTTTCCCTCCGTTTTATTTAGGGAAATGTGAAAGTGAAGCCCGAGTAGAGTGAGCAGCCGACCTTTCACCTCGATTCACGATTGTTGATGTTTTCCCAGGTGTTTTCCGGAACCATTCGAACGTGGGCTACAGATACCGCGATTCTTCCCGCCTAAAATAAGACATTTTTCTACGTAACCGCCTGGCCATTTTCACATCTTTGGAAATTAACAGTGATCCAATATCATTTAATACGATCCATATTTAAAGTTCCCCAATTGTCCTTTCCTTGGAGCATTTTACATTTCAGTCTACGGTCCACTCTGTCAAGGTTCATGGCTTGCGTTAGGTTATCTCCCTTTGGTCTCATAACCCAGCCTTTTTCTTTGTGTTGCACGACACTACATTTTTTAAAGAATCCAGGCAAGTTGAAAATATTCCATATTCTGAATTCATCTGATTGTTTCTTCAAGTTGATTTAGGTTGAATATTTTACCAGCTTACCCGATGGCACCAGGTGTACCAATATGGGTGATGTTAAATTGTGATCACATCAAAAAAATGGGGACCATCAGATCTCTCCATAGAAAAGGCATATTTTTCCTTTTGTAATCAGGAAATGATCTATGGAGTGATAACGGTTTCCCATAGCCCTTGAACCTGGTGTTTTTTTTTTGTTTTGTTTTGTTTTTATCCTCACCCGAGGACACTTTTTCATTCTTTGTTCAGATAGAGCAGGAGGGAGAGAGAGAGAGAGAAACATCGATGTGAAAGGGACACATCGAGTGGCTGCCACCCGCACGACCAACCAGGGCCGGGGACAAACTGCAACCGAGGTACGTGCCCTTAGCGGAAACCGAACCCGGGTCTCTGGACCGCAGGCCGACGCTCCAACCGCTGAGCCAAACCGGCCAAGGCGAACCTGGTGGTTTTTAGCATCATTGATGATCTTTGCCTGAATCAATTATATTGGGAGAATGCAAGAGGGTGATTTTTCTCATTCTTCCTTCTACATTTATTAACGACTTTACCAGTAAAGAAGAACTAACCCCTTTTCTGACATTTTTAATGTATTATAATCTAGCACCATCATTATCCTTTATGATGCTCAAACTCTCCCAGATTTGTCCAGTGGGAACCACTTAACTCTGGCTCCTTTGTCCTTTCGACATGACCCACTAGTCTTTGATCACTTCTTTGTTTTTTGGTATAAGATGTTCCAGTCTTACTTTGTACATTCTCTGCCATTTCACCAAGGAGCCCTGTTCCTTTTAGTGGGGAATGGTGTTTAGAAACTGGGCATCATTGCTTGTTATGCCCTGTCAGTGGAGAGAGAGCTAAAAAAAATAGAGTTTATACTAATATTTCCAAATCCAATACCACAAGGTTCTCCCTCACTTTTCCCCATTTCATATTTGTATCTTGCTCCTCTTACAATGAAAATTCTGGTTCCCATTACCAATATATTCATTGATTTCAAAATTATAAGACCAATACCACTCCAACAGTAAACTTAAATAAAGTTAGTAAGTTCTTTTCAGTTTTCTATCCTTAGAATACATCCTACTGAGGATATACTAAAAATTACTTGAGCCCTGGCCGGTTTGGCTCAGCGGTTAGAGCGTCGGCCTGCGGTCCTGAGAGACCCGGGTTCGGTTCCTGCTAAGGGCATGTACCTCGGTTGCGGTTTGTCCCCGGCCCTGGTCGGTTGTGCGGGTGGCAGCCACTCGATGTGTCCCTTTCACATCGATGTTTCTCTCTCTCTCTCTCTTCCTCTCCCCCCCCCGCCACTCTACCTGAAAAAAATATATAACAATAAAAAATAAAAAATTACTTGAATCATTTTTTTCCCTCTTTGGAATTATTGCTGTTTGTAGTCAACTTTAGGATGTTTTATTATCCTTTTTATATAATTTTCTTTTTCTTTTTTTTTTTTTATCCTCACCCGAATACATTTTTCAACTTTTGTTCTGATAGAGTGGGAGGGAGAGAGGGAGAAAGAGAGAAACATCAACATGACAAAGACACATCGACTGGTTGCCTCCTGCAAGACCCCAATCAGGACCAGGGATGAATCGCAACTGAGGTGCGAGGTACGTGCGTGCCTCTGACCAGAATCAAACCCGTGACTCATTGGTCTGCCGGCCGAAGCTCTAACCACTGACCAAAACTGGCCAGGGCTAACTTTCTTTTTAAAGTATGTAAACCTTTACGTGGCTCAAAGTAAAAACTACATAAAAAACTATTCCCACCCCAGCTCATTTGGTTCCGTGGTTAGAGCATCGGCCCACGGAACTATAAGTCCTGGATTTTATTCCGGGCAAGAGCACATACCTAGGTTGTAGTTCTCCCACCCCCTTTGGGGTGTGGGAGGCAACCAGTGATGTTTCTCTATCTCTCCCTCTCCCTCTCTCCCCCTCCCTTCCACTCTATCTGAAGATAAATAGAAAAATATCCTCAGGTGAGGATTAAAAAAAAAACACAAAACACCCAAGAGAATTAAAAACATGTTCACACAAAACCTTGAACACAAAGGTTCATAGCAGCATTGTTTATAATAGCCAAAAAGTAGAAACAATCCTATGTCCGATAAAATATGGTATATCCATATATTAGACTATTATTCAGCAGTAAAAGGAAATGAAGTACCCATATGTGCTAAAAAATGGATTAACCTTGAAATCATGAGGTTAAATAAAGGAAGCAAGTTCCAAATGGCCACATATAGTTTGATTCCATTTATATGAAATGTTCAGAAAAGGCAAAGTAGATAACTGGTTGCCTAGGGCTGGGGGATGGGAAAAGGATTAACTGCATGAAGAGGGATCTCTGGGGTGATGGAAATGTTCTAACACTGGACTTTAGTGATAGTTGCAATGCTCAGTAAATTTACTACAAATCTTTAAGTTGAATTCTTGAAATGGGTGAATTGTAAAGTATGTAAATTGTACCTCAGTAAAGCTACTTACAAAACAAAACGTGTTTTTTTTTCTTCCCTCCTAGTGCATTTAATAGTGCACCAGCATCCCCACGGTGTTGCTCAGTGGATTGAGCTTTGTCCCATGGACTGAGAGGTTTGATGCCCAGGTTTCGGGCTGGATCCCCAGTGGGGGGAATGCAGGGGCAGCTGATTGATGTTTTTATCTATCTCTAAAAAATAAACATATTTTTAAAAAATAATGCACCTGCACTATATACAATTACCAGCCAGGATTAGTTAATTTTTATAACAAACAGAGGAAGACTCTTTTCCTGAGATAACCAGGAGAGGCAAAGGATGTTAAATATGTCTTATTTTTACGACCCCAGCCTCTAGTACAGTAATGCCTGTAACACCGCAGGAGCTTGATAATTGTTTACTGAATATAGTGTAATAAATGAGAAAAACCCCCTACAGGGAACTAACTGGTCTTTCATTAGTGAAAACCAAAAAATGAAGCTAAATCCTGGAGATGAGTTGGTGGGGGCTGGGGGTAGAACTAGAGATCAATGTTAGCAGAGCAGACAGTTCCATACACTGATTGTCTGATGTAGAAAAATGAGTACAGTTACACACAGGTGTGATGTTCAATACAACAATTATAGTTATTCTATCCTTTCCAAGTTGGAAAGCATTTTTTTTTATTAATTTATTTTTCTTACAGATGTTTCTCCTGTTTTTCCCCATTAACACCCTCCTCACCATCCCTCCCACCCAGTCCCTGGCTTTGGGGTCTGTGTCCATCAGTTATGCGTACATGCATGTAAGTTCTGTGGTTTATCTCTTTCCTCCCCCCCACCCCCCTCTTCTGAGGGTTGTCAGTCTGTACCCTACTTCCACGTCTCTGGGACTACCCTATTCCTCAGACTGTTACGTTCATTATATTCCACAAATAAGTGAGATCATGTAATATTTGTCTTTCTCTGCTTGGCTTGTTTCGCTTAGGATAATTCTCTCCAGGTCCCTCCATGTCATCTCAAAGGATATCCTACGGAGTGCATAGTACTCTGTTGTGTATATGTACCACTGCTTTTTTATCCATTCATCTACTGATGGACATTTGGGCTGTTTCCAAATCTTAGCTATTGTAAATAGTGCTGCTACGAACATGGGGGTACATATATTCTTTCTGACTGGTGTTTCAGGCTTCTTAGGGTATATTCCTAAAAGTGAGATTACTGGGTCAAATGGAAGTTCAATTTTTAATTTTTTGAGGTAACACCATAGTGTTTTCCATAGTGGCTGCACCAGTCTGCATTCCCACCAGCAGCGTACTAGAGTCCCCTTTTCTCCACACCCTCACCAGCACTTGTTTGATGATTTGTTGATGGCGGCCATTGTGACAGGTGTGAGGTGAAACCACTGAAAATGGGGGCGGTGTGTGTGTGTGTGTGTGTGTGTGTGTGTGTGGAATTGCTTTGATTTTTAGAAAGCAACAGACCCAGGAAAGTCAGAAAAGTTTATAACCATCCATTATGAATTATTTAAAAGTGATACTAGCATGTTAGTCTTCATACAAAATCCTTTTAAGTATAAAAATCAAGATGTCAGTGTAGCCCTGGCCAGTTTGGCTCAGCGGTTAGAGCGTCGGCCTGCGGTCCGGAGAGACCCGGGTTCGGTTCCCGCTAAGGGCACGTACTTCAGTTGCAGTTGCAGTTTGTCCCTGGCTTTGGTTGGTCGTGCGGGTGGCAGCCACTCGATGTGTCCCTTCACGTCGATGTTTCTCTCTCTCTCTCCCTTCCTCTCTCTCCCTCCCACTCTATCTGTACAAAAAATATCCTCGGGTGAGGATTAAAAAAAAAAAAAGATGTCAGTGTATGATTAGGATCATCACGTCAGCCCAATACAAAACTATTCTCTCAGACGTGTGGCTCACACCTCTGTTTATTAGAGGACACAAGTTTGCCCAAACCAAACCTAGGCTTACATTTGGGAATTTGCCAGCAAGAAGAGCAGGAGGCACTGTTACATTAAAAACCACTTTAAAATATTTCAGCAGCTAAACAGAAGGTTCCCATGCTTCTAGGCCCTCTCACCATGAAGTCCTGTGAGCACCCAAGCAGCATGGATCAGAACATCCTGAGACGAGCAATAAGGGCTTTCATTTGGCTGCCCGAGGGAAAACGGGCTCCACACAGGGCAAAGGGCACACATGCCCGCAGGCCAGGTGACTGCTGAAGTCACCCTGCTTCTACAACAGCAACCCCACTTCCCAAAGTGCTCCTGGGCCTTAGTTGAGAAGGGCCACTCTCACTCTTCCAGTTAACACATGGCTCAGAAAGAATCCCTGCCACCGCCTTGGTGGAGGTGGTTCAGTTGGTTAGACGTCCTCCTGCACGCTGAAAAGATGCCAGTTCTATTCCCGGTCGGCACAATTTAGGTTGTGTGCTTGATCCCCAGTGCAGGGCGTGCAGGGGGCAGCCAGTCGATGCTGTGCTGTCATATCAGTGTTTCTCTCTCTCCCTTCTATTAAAAGAAAAAAAATTGTCCACCCAGTGTGGCTCTGGTTAAGCATCGACACATGCACCAAGAGGTCAGTAGTTCGATTCCCGGTCAGGGCAAATGCCCAGGTTATGGGCCCGATCCCCAGTGGGGGGCATGCAGGAAGCGGCCATCGATGTTTCTGTCTCTAAAAATCAATAAAGGAAAAAAATTTTTTTAAAGAGAAAGCATCTCTACCCCCTACCCCCAAACCCCTACCTCCAGTAGGAAGCCCTGGGTCACCCAGCAGGAAATAGATGCAGTACATTGGAACTGAGAGAAAAGGCATGTGCCACACCATACTATTCGCCCTGGCTCCTCCATAGCTCTAGACAATCAGCTGCTGTAAAAATACACACCAATGAAGTATTGAATGAAGTGGTGTACAGTGATGAAGGGAAACAAAACTAAACACTTGAGTACCTGGTGAGGAAAAGGAGAAACCAGAAGAAATGCAGGAAGAAGAGAGAGTTGACATAATCTTTTCTCTTCTGTCAATACTTGATTTCTCCTTGACCTCCAGGCTCCAGATTCTCTAATTCTATGGTTGCCAGATTTAGCCAATAAAAATCCAGGATGCCTCCATTCAATTTGAATTTCAGATAAACAGCAAATAATATTTTAGTGTATGTCCCAAATATTGCATGGTACATACTTGTACTAAAAAACTAGTTGTAAAAATCATTTTAATGTTTGTAAATTGTAATTAAATATATTGGGGTGATATTGGTTAATAGCATTGTATGTCTCAGGTGTATAACTTTATAATACAACATCTGCATACTCCCTTGTGTGCTCACCACCCAGCTGGTCTTCAGTCCTGCAGAACATTGCTGTGTTTTTTCTGGCAACCCTATCCAGGAGGTTCAGTTAGCCTGAGGCTGCTCTGATCACATCTTGTCAAAAAACCACAGCAAGACTATCACAGAGCAAATCAGGGACACTTCAGCCACCACAGGGGGAGGTAGGGAGGCATGTGATCCTTTTAGCTGCCAAACTCTCAAAAATCCAACGCTAGCCCTGGATGGTTTTGCTCAGCAGTTAGAGCGTCGGCCCGCAGGCCAAAGAGTTGTGGGTTCAATTTTGGTCAAAGGCACGTACCTCAGTTGCGGTTCAGTCCCTGGCCCTGGTCAGGGTGGTGCAGGAGGCAACCCAATCGATGTGTCTCTCTCACTCTCTCACATCCATATTTCTCTCTCTCTCTCCCACTCTGTCTGAAGATAAATGGAAAAATATCCCTGGGTGAGGGTTTTTTAAAAAATTCCCATGCTGTTTTGGCAGGATGAGAGGGTACAGACACGATGGAGTTGTCAACGGCTATCAGCCAGGTGGAGAAGTAAGTTTTTCTTCCAGATCCAATAAAGGTCAGCGACAGTACTATGGAAGTGTTCTCTCCCCCAGGAGCATGTCTGCACTGCCCCCCTTCTTCCCCACAGGCGTGCATCTCCTCAACGCTAAGGAACCCGGGAGGCGTGCAACCAGGGCAGCAGTGAGCAGCTGCAGTTCCTCCCAGGAAAACCCCCTGAGCCTGTCCCCAAGGCCCCCTTTTCCCTGACCTCTCAGTGAGCCAAAGCAGACCAGCCAAGGCTCGTTTTCCCAGCCCTTCCTTGTATCATTGTCCCCAGCTTTAATAAATGTCCTCTAAAATTAAAAAACAAAAAAAAGAAAGACCACTATGGGAGAAGGAATCTGACTCATACTTCCCCAGATCCAACATACTCCAACTCTCTTGGAGCAACTGAAAGACCTCAAAGGGCACGTGGGGCAGAACACACACACACCCAAGATGTACAGACAAGGGAAGAAAGAGCAGGAAGAGAACAAGGTAGCTTTGCTAATAACTCGGAGAAATGACAGCAAAAGAGAAGACTCAGAGGAAATACCAGAACTCCTTCACAATGACTGACAAGACCTTCGGGTTGGTTGGTTGGCTGGTTGATTGGCTGATTTTACTTAGGAGGTTCACCTTCAGTGGTAGTTCCTTAAAACGGAAGGTGAGAAAAAGAATAAAAGGTCACACAGAAGCCTCAGCAGCACAGCTTTTCAAATGGTTAATTCCACCTCACCAGGGCCATAGTGCTATCAATCTCATAGCAGCCCAGCCGGTGTGACTCAGTGGTGGAGCGTTGACCCATGCACCTAGAAGTCACCAGTTCGATTTCCGGTCAGGGCACATGCCCAGGTTCCCAGGTTGTGGGCCCAACCCCCAGTGGGGGCGTGCAGGAGGCGGCCAGTCGATGTTCTCTCTCATCGATGATGTTTCTATCTCTCTCTTCCTCTCCCTTCCTCTCTCTAAAAGTAAATTTAAAAATTTTTCTTTTAAAAAAGAAAAGAATCTCATAGCAGATCTGACCCTCAGATCCCACATCCAAAGCACTATCTTGACCAAGTGCCAAGCCTAGCTCCTGAGAACAGAAGAGGAGCAATGACGAGTCCATGACTGACATTACTTTCAAAGGCATGAGGAGGGCCATGTTGTGCTTTCCCCCATAGACTCCGCCATGGGAATTCCTAGTCCTATTAACCCAGCATCTCAAGCTGTTTCCAGACATGTAAATAGGTGTTGTGGAATACCACAGGAAAGTTCTGCAAAAGCTGCATATTTAGTAAAAGTTATAAATTCCAGCAGTAGAGGAACCTCTTCAGCTTTATTTAAATAGCTAGTCCCTGGCTTATTTGACCACGGAACCCTTTTAGGGAACATCTATTACCATCTCACAGAACTTTGGAAAATATTGCTTAACTGGTTTTACAAAAATGTCTCATCTTAAGAATGGGAAAAACATGTCAACACTGGGGACACCCAGGAATCGCACATACACGGGTTTTCAGAAATAATGATATGCCCTGGCCAGTTTGGCTCAGCAGTTAGAGGGTTGGCCCATGGACTGAGGGGTCGTAGGTTCGATTCCTGGTCAAGGGCAGGTACCCGGGTGGTAGGTTCGATCCCCAGCCCCGGTTGAGGTCATGTGGGAGGCAAGCAAACAATATGTCTCTCTCACTTCGATATTTCTCTCTCTCTCTCGCGCTCTCTTTCTCTCTCTCACTTCCACTCTATCTAAAAATCAATGGGAAAATGTCCTCAAGTGAAGATTAACAACAAAAAAAAGGTAAGTTGTTTGTTTTTTTAAATTATGATAGCCAGTTTGAGGCGATGAGTTGGAAACTGGAGAGCCCTGTCCTTCTGTGAGGCACTTGCTCAATGGGGAACACAGCCAGGAAAGCTGAAACTCGATTTAGAAGCAGATGAGTGAAAGTCTGCAAAGAACAGAACAAGGCTGCTCTGCTTAGCTGTGGCCCGGCCAGGACAGGAAAGAGCTGCACTCGGCGGTGTCTCCTCTTACCCCACTGACGGGACACGCACTGAAACGTCCCCCACAGGTTCCAGCCAAGCAGCCCTGTGCGGACTAGCCTGTGTCTGCGTCCCTTCGTGAGCTGAGTCACCCGGAGCCTGGGCTTCCCAGGAGAGACAAATGCTGTCAAAGGGATCCCCTCTTATTCTCCTTGGGTACAGCCCCTAAGTGCCACCCCAGAAGCTAGAAGAGGACACACTTCTTGGTGTTCTTTGTTGCAGGGTAAAGCACAGCCCGGACAGCTTCCTAAAAGACCTTGTGCACCTTATCCTGCATCAGGGCAGAATATTCCAGATACTTCACAGCCCCCACCTGCTTAGCCAGGGATGTGCCCTGCTGGGGAGTTGTGGGCACTAGGCTCTGTTCCTTCAGCTTCCTCACTGTGTCCAGGCCACTCCGCATGTCCCTCTTGGTGCCTACCAGCAGAACAGGTACATTGGGGCAATGACGGGAGACCTCTGGGTGCCACTTATGCCTCACATTGGCATAAGAAGATGGGTTTCAAATGGAAAAGCAAATGACAGATACTGGTCTGGGGTTAGGAGAGCGTTCTCAGTTGGTCGTACTCTTCTTGACCACCTGTGTCCCACAGGTTCGGGCTGACGATCGGGCCATCCACAGATGTCTGGGCGCCATAGTTGTCAAAGACAGTGGGGACGTACTCTTCGGGAAAGGCGTTGGTTGTGAAACTGATGAGGGGGCACGTCTTACCCACAGCCCCGTCTCCTACAACCACACATTTGATTATCTGCATTCTTCCCTTTGGAGCCCTCTGATAAGAGGGAAATGAAGAATGCCCCAGATGCTGGGTTCAGTAAGAGAGCCTAGGCTTCAAACGCTTGTCTCTGAGGAGAAAGACAGGAGGTGACCCCACTGCCCATCCCCTGCACACCACGGAAGAATCAGCCGGAAGGTGGTGCAGGGCAAGAGTTCTTACGTGGACCGTAGAGGTCAGGCTTCACTGGGTCCTAAAAGCCGCCACTGAAGTTGTGTGCAATCGTACATGTATGTGAGTAAGTGAAGTTTTCTGGAAAGAAGACCCAAAGCTGCCCTGGCCGGTTTGGCTCAGCGGTTAGAGCATCGGCCTGCGGTCCAGAGAGACCCGGGTTCGGTTCCCACTAAGGGCATGTACCTCGGTTGCAGTTTGTCTCCGACCCTGGTCAGTTGTGTGGGTGGCAACCACTCGATGTGTCCCTTTCACATCGATGTTTCTCTCTCTCTGTTCCTCTCTCTCCCTCCCACTCTACCTGAACAAAAAATGGAAAAATGTCCTCGGGTGAGGATGATTAAAAAAAAAAAAAGAAGACCCAAAGCTGTTATTAGATTCTTGAAAAGGGCTGCGAGCCTGAAAAGCTTAAAAACCATTCATATACGGAGGTATTTGTGTTAAAAACCATTCATATACGGAGGTGTTTGTGCTACGTTGTGGTCATAAGCTCTGAATATATTGTATCCAAAGTGCTGAAATAGAGTAGGTGTTCAAAAATGGTAATTAATTTTTTTGAAAGTATAGAAAGAAGGTTCCCAAAGCCGAAAGAAAAGAAACAAGGCGCTCACTTTGGGTGAGTGGCTATAGGAACCTCTGTTGCTAAAAAACAGCAGCACTTACTACTGGAGTGAAAGGTGGGCGGCCAGAATCAGCCATGTAGAGAAGTGGTTAAGAATCCACCTCTATCCCGGCCGGTGTGGCTCAGTGGTTGAGTGCTGACCCCTGCACCAAGTGGTCGCCAGTTCGATTCCCAGTCAGGGCACATGCCCAGGTTGTGGGTCAAATCCCCAGTGTGGGGCATGCAGGAGGCAGCCAATCGATGTTCTCTCTCATCGATGTTTCTGTCTCTCTCTCCCTCTCCCTTCGTGTCTCTCTCTCAAATCAATAAAGAAAAAAATATTTAAAAAAAACAAGAATCCGAGCTCTGGCTCGGCCGGTGCAGCTCAGCGGTTAGAGCGCTGGCCCACAGACCACAAGTCACAGGTTCTTCAGGCTCATGCGGGAGGCAATCAATTGATGTGTCTCTCATCAATATTTGTGTCACTCCCTCCCACTCTATCTGAAAATCAATGGAAAAATATCCTCAGGTGAGGATTAAAAAAAAACAAAAAGCCCTGGCCGGTTTGGCTCAGCGGTTAGAGCGTCGGCCTGCGGTCCTGAGAGACCCGGGTTCAGTTCCTACTAAGGGTGAGTACCTTGGTTGCAGTTTGTCCCCGGCCCTGGTCGGTTGTGCGGGTGGCAGCCACTCGATGTGTCCCTTTCACATCAATGTTTCTCTCTCTCTCTGTTCCTCTCTCTCCCTCCCAGTCTACCTGAACAAAAAATGGAAAAATGTCCTCGGGTGAGGATAAAAAAAAAAGAAAGAAGGTCCTGACCAGTTTGGCTCAGCAGTTAGAGCATTGGCCTGCGGTCCAGAGAGACCCAGGTTCGGTTCCGCTAAGGGCATATACCTCGGTTGTACAGCCCTGGTTGGTCGTGCGGGTGGCAGCCACTCGATGTATCCCTTTCACACTGATGTTTCTCTCTCTCTCTCTCTTCCTCTCTCTCCCACTCTATCTGAACAAAAAATGGAAAAATGCCCTCGGGTGAGGATAAAAAAAAAAAGAAGAAGAAGAATCCTAGCGCTGAGGTCAGACCACCTGGAGTCCAAAACCAGCCCTCTCTTTTCCCAAGCCTTCTGAAGTTGGACAAATTTTCAACCTGAGGCTTAAATGGAAGAATGCAGGTGCAGTAATTATTAGTGCCTGCCACACAGGAAGTGCTTAAGTTTCAGAAGCTACTATGTCTTCATGATAATTCTACTATTCTGCTGAGAAAGGCAAAAGTTCTCTGATGCGATTACAATGCTAGACAAGACTTCCCACCGTCTCTGAGTAAAACTACAGGTCATAAGAGCACCATGCTGTTGTCCATTTCTTCATGAATAACGTATTTGCAGGTTAATGTCATGGCATAGATGATCTCCAAGAAGCATATTGAAAGTATTACAGTCACCCCCCAACTTTTTCCCCCAGTGGCCCCCCTTCTCGCCATTGTCTGGGTCCATTGGTTATGCATATATGCATATACGTCCTTTGGTTAATCTCTTCCCACCCCCACCCCCCTCCCTTTGAGGTTTTTTAGCTTCTTAACTACTGCCCTAATTTCAGACCGGAGCCTTATAGCATTAACTTCAAGTGTCAGAACGCAGAGGAAATGGGATAAATTGTCATATGCATTTGATTATAGAAACACAAATTGAGAATCAATTCATTTCTCACCTTGGGAATATGGGGGAATAGACACCTCCCCCATCCTGTTGTCTCATTAGCAAAGGTCTATATTAGGCTCATATCATAGACAAAACAAAAAACAATTCATTTTGGGTCACGGGAAAGAAAAGTTGGCCTTCAGGGTATGCTTCACACAGGCCCACTAGGGGTAGCTCTCTTCCCACACAGCCAATTCTGATCAGGGAAGCATTCCCCCTGGAAGCTTTCAGTGGTGCAGGTCCCATCGCTGAAATTGCAGGGGCGCCTTAGGACTGGTAGGCAACCGTCCCAGGGCATTCACTGCCCACCAGCGCTCTCTTTCCGTGTAGGGATCGGCACAAGGATCAAACACACGTGGTCAGTGGAAACGGCAAAATTACTACCACATTCCTTGAGAATAGTCTTCCTTGACTTTCCCAGGCTGGATTAATTTTTCTCCTCTGAATTCCTAGAGCAATCACTGCTTGTGCAATTCATCTGCTCAGCCTCCTCTAGGAATCACCCAGTGTCAAACATCTCTGCTCAAAGTGGCTGCTTTCAGGACGACAGTGCATCTGAGAGGGTTGCTGAATCAGAGCAAAAGTGTTGGGTACAAAGACCGCTTTGCGCCCCAAGCTCAGCTCCTCATCTCTATAGCTGGGAATAGGCATCCCCACTCATTTCTACTTGTTTATATCTGCCGATGTTCCTGGTATATGTGGCCTGTGGCGGGGCACTCGCACTGATGGCTGAGAGCCTCGATGATGAAATGCAGCTAGAACATCTCAGGTCTGAAACAAAACTCAAAACATGCTCACCCATGAGAAACTCTCTACGAAAGGAGGGTTCAGCAAATGCCCCAGGTATTTAGGGGAGGCCGTTTTGTACAACTGACTCCTTTATTCAGCCCACATGCTCATGATACTATTTTATCTACTTGTGTATAAGTTTCAAATTCTCCATAGTTCCAAAGTTTTAAAATAATACTAAAAATATACCCAAAATAATTGAAAACAGGATCTTGAAAGAGATATTTGCACACCCGTGTTCACTGCCCCGTTCTTCACAAGAGCCAAGAAGTGGCAGTGGCCTAAATGTTCGTCAGTGGATGACTGGATAAAGAAATGGTTAATAAATATTTCAGCCTGAAAAAAGAAGGAAATCTTTTCCCGTGCTACACCATGGGTGAACCTTGAGGACGTTATGCTAAGTGAAATGTACCAGTTACAAAAAGCCGAATACTGCATGATTCCAATTATATGAGGAAACTAGAAGACTCAAAGTCATAGAAACAGGAAGTAGAATGAATGGCGGGGAGGGGGCGGGGGGAAGGGGAAATGGAGTGTGTAATGGGTATAGAATTTCAGGGTTTTTTTGTTGTTGTTAATTCTCACCCAAGGATATTTTTTTCATTGATTTTTAGAGAGTGGAAGGGAGGGATGGAGGGAGGGGGGAAACAGAGAGAGAGAGACATCAATGAGAGAGACACACATCAGTTAGTTGCATCCCGTATGACTCCAACCAGAGCCAACTCCAACCAGGGCCAACCCCAACCAGGGCCAGGCATGAATCGCAACCGAGGTCCATGCCCTTGACCGGAATCGAACCCGCGCCTCATTGGTCCACAGACCGACGCTCTAACCACTGAGCAAAACTGGCCAGGGCTGATCGTTTCTTCTAAATCTCCCCATCTCGTCTGATAAAGCCTCCTTCTTCACAAGTACAGTCTACACTACAGTCAGCTTACTCCTAGGTTGGACATGATGTACAAGACCCAGTAACAGTGGAGACAAGAATGCCACTCAAAGTACTGCTGTTTGTAGCTCCTTCTCCAAGTCTCAAGCCTTCCGCAAGTCTCAGTCTGATGCACTTGCAATCACTCTGAAACCAACACAATTCAGCAGAAGACCCCGTTTTTCTTTACTACTTTCTGCAACTCAGTTGTCCTCTAAATCGGGGGAGCTTTTCACATTGAAGACTTATCTCTTTGGTTCAAGTGCAAAGAAGACTCCGGGGCTGGGATGGAAGGAAGCCCCAACCTGGAGCCAGGAGGCAACCCCAGTGACCCATCAATAGCCACCACAAGCCCGCTGGGCATGTCTCTGTTATCCCTCTCCACCATGGGTGATGGGTTCTGGGACTTCATCTGGACTCTTGAGCCCGGGGCAGAGGGGTGCCCCCCATCTGATTCACAAATAGAGCTGGCTCACCCTCCCGTTACACAGACAGCCCATGGCACCCTCAGATCCCTTCCATCCAAGGTGTGGCTCATATACTAAGGACGGGGAGACCGGAGAAAAGCTCAGAAGTGGGCACCACCTGGGGGTTCTCAGTAGATTACCTGGTAAAGTGCTGGTCATCCTGCAGGTTCAACCGCCACCTGCAGAGCCCCCAGCGAATTTTGCTGGGTGGAGGGCTCAGCGCCACATCCGGGCAGCGATCCAGTCCCATCCAGTCTGGATGCAGTCTCGACCCTGCGCCCCGAGACCTCCTGGGAAGTGGAGTCCCGAGGCCGCCCTCGCCGTCTGCAAATCACAGGATCCTAAACTACCCCTCCTGGTAATTGAGGATCACTTGGCTCATCCTGACCCCAGGATCAGGTTCGTGGTTCCCTGGTCTCACCTTCCACCTGAAAAAGTGAGGCCACCCCTTCATCCCCAGGCCCCTGTTTTCCCCCAAGACCAATATTAACATAAGAGGCAGTCAGGGAACTGAAAGTGTTGGGAAAGATGGAGGCGGTGAAAGAAAATGAGGTAAGTGAACGAATAAGGGCTGCTCTCTGTCGCCACATATTAGTTGGCATTTTCTAGAGTTTTATATAATGGAATCATACAGCATGCACTTTAAAAAAATATGTTTTTGTTAGGAAGGGAGAGGGAGAGAAACATTAATAATACTGTAATAACTAATTATTGTTTAATGGGTACAGAGTTTCTCTAGGATGATGATGTTCTGGAAATAAATAGTGGTGATGGTTATACAAACATTATGAATGTACTTAATGCCACTGAATTGTATACTTTAAAATGATAAAGTTTATGTTTTATATATTTTGCTATAAAAAATACCAAAAAAGCCCTGGTCGGTTTGGCTCAGCGGTTAGAGCATCAGCCTGCGGTCCAGAGAGACCCGGGTTCGGTTCCCGCTAAGGGCACGTACCTCGGTTGCAGTTTGGTCGTGTGGGTGGCAACCACTCGATGTGTCCCTTTCACGTCGATGTTTCTCTCTCTCTCTCTCTCCCTCCCTCCCACTCTATCTGAACAAAATATTAAAAAAAAAAAAAAAAGTCCTCGGGTGAGGATAAAAAAAAAAAGTCCGGCCAGTGTGGCTCAGTGGTTGAGTGTCAACCCATGCACCAAGAGGTCGCTGGTTGGATTCTAGGTTGTGGGCCTGATCCCCAGTGGGGGGCGTGCAGGAGGCGGCCCATCAATGTTCTCTCTCATCAATGTTTCTCTCTCTCTCTCCCTCTCACTTCCTCTCTCTCTAAAACCAATAAAGGAAACATATTTTTTTTAAATACCAAAAAAAAGTCAAAAGCTAAAGTAGAAACTCAGAAAATATATTTCAACCCATATGATAAAGGCCTGGTTTCTGTAGTGTGAAAAGCTTTTACAAAACAATAAGAAAAAGATAGATAGAAATAGAAAACTAGGCAAAGGATATGAGCGGTATACACACACACACACACACACACACACACAAAGGAAATACATGAGACTTAAGCATGTTAGAAAGAAGCTTAACCTTATTCATGATAAACTTTATATTGAAAATATACCACCCTGGCCTGTGTGGCTCAGTGGTTAGAGCATTGGCCTGCAGACCAAAGGGTCATGGGTTCAGTTCCGGGTCAAGGGTATGTACCTGGGTTGCAGGTTTGATCCCCAACCCTGGTCGGAGGGTGTGCGGGAGGCTACCAATCGATGTAGCTCTCTCACATCAATATATCTCTCTCCCCCCAACCTTCTTTTCTCCCTTCCACTCTCTCCAAAAATCAATGGAAAAAATATCCTTGGCTGAGGATTAACCAAAAAATATAGATATACACACAAACACACATATATATGATACCACTCTTTTCCTATAAAAATGACAACATCAGAAACTCATAATGCATTCTTTTTGCAGGTGTGTGGAGAAACACTCATATTTTGTTGTTGGATTGTAAATTAGTATAACTTTTGGAAGGCGACTTGTCAAAACATTTTAAAAGTAAATACACCTTGCCCTGGCCAGAATGGCTCAGTGGGTTGGGTGTCATCTCACGCACTGAAAGGTCACTGGTTTGATTCCTGGTCACGGCACATGCCCAGGTTTCGGGCTCGATCCCCAGTCGGGCATGTGCAAGAGGCAGCCAATCGATGTATCTCTCTCTCCCTCTCCCTTCTTCTCTCTCTAAAAAAATCAATAAAAAGGCCCTGGCTGGTTTGACTCAGCAGTTAGAGAGTTGGCCTGCGGTCCTGAGAGACCCGGGTTCGGTTCCCACTAAGGGCACATATCTCGGTTGCAGTTTGTCCCCGGCCCTGGTTGGGTCGTGAGGGTGGCAGCCACTTGATGTGTATCTTTCACGTTGATGTTTCTCTCTCTCCCTCTTGCTCCCTCCCATTCTATCTGAACAAAAAAAAAAAAAAAGGAAAAATGTCCTCGGGTTAGGATAAAAAAAAAATCAATAAAAAGTATTTTTTAAAAAAGTAAATATGCTTTTGTTATTGGTAAGTAACAGAAAACCCAACTCCAATAGGCTTAAAACAACAAAGAGGATTTATTGGTTCATACAACTGCAAATTCCAGGGGATGAGCAGGCTTTGCAATTGGTTTGATTCCATGGATCAACAATATAACCAAAGACCTAATTTCTTTCCATCTGTTAGTTCAGCCTTCCACGGTGTGAGCTTCAAGGTAAATTGACTCCCTTCTTGGTAGCAGAAGGGCTGCGGCATTTGAAGGCTTCACATCAGCCATGTCACACTGTCCAAAAGAAGAGACAAAGCTGGCCTTCTGCTATCTCTCTCAGAAGAGCAAAGAACAAAAACAAACAAGCCAAAAAATTCTTCCTCCAAATACTTCAACAAACATCTCTAACATTTCATGAGTTTGAATTGGGTCAGTGGCCCATTCCTGAGCAATCTCCTTGACAGGACAGTGGTGTGCATTGATTGGCTAAGGCCAGGGTTGCCTAAACCAGTCGCTGAGGCACAAGGGGATGGACTTACCCTGACTGGGTTACATGATGGTACCACCTGCCAAAAACTGGGCGTGAGATCAACGATACCCCTTCAGACTTTATAACTGCTAAACCATGGGGAAGGCATGGAATGGATGTTGGGCAGGAAATCACATCAGCCACAATATACTTTTAAAAAATAGATGTTTTATTGATTTTTAGAGAGAGAGGAAAGGAGTGGGAGAGAGAGATAGAAAGAGCCATGAGAAAGAAACATCAACATCTATCAGCTGCCTCCTGCATGCCCCCTACTGGGGATTGAGCCTGCAACCCAGGTATGTGCCCTATTGGGGAATCGAACCAGTGACCTCTGGTGCACGGGTCAATGTTCAACCACTGAGCCACACCGGCCGGGCTGCCACAAGATACTTTGATCCAGCAACCAATACTTCTAGAAATTTATCCTACAAGTATACCGGCATGTGTACACAAATAAGTATGTTCAAAGAGACTGTTTGTAATAATAGGATATTTGAAACACCCGAAATCTAGATCTCGTTAAATAAATTATGATGTAGCCACATGAACAAGTAAGGCAGCTGTAAATATACTGATATGACACAATCTCAGAGATATATTAAGTGAAAAAAACAGACTGAATAGCCTGCTATCAATTGTGAAATAAAAGGGAGAAGAGATGGATATACAGATATAGACATTTTTAAGTGAAAAAGGGAAACTTCCATTTTCATCAATAAACCAGACCAGATAGAGATATCCAAACACGTGTGCACACACGTATATACACCCACTTACACTTGCATATGCATGATTTGTATAGAATATACACAATAAACTGACAATAGTGATGGTCTCTGGAAAGGGAACAAAAGGAACTAGAAAATAAGAGTTGGGGTAGTATACAACTTTCATTGTTTGTTTGTTTTTTATGTTTTTTTCCTCAAAGCTCTGATCTTGAAACTTAGCTTCCTCTCAGTAGTCCCAGAGCTTTTATTTATTTATTTTTTATTGGTTTTAGAGTGAGAGGAAGGGAGAGGGGGGCAGAGAGAGAGAGAGAGAGAGAGAGACATCAATGAGAGAGAACATTGATTGGCCGCCTCCTGCAGGCCCCCCACTGTGGATCGGGCCCATGACCTGGGCAAGTTCCCTGACCGGGAATCCAACTGGCGACCTCTTGGTTGCATGGGTCAACACTCAATTACTGAGCCACACCAGTCGGGCTCTTTTTTAATGTTTTTTTTGTTTTTTATCCTCACCCGAGGACATTTTTGCATTTATCTTCAGACAGAGCAGGAGGGAGAGAGGGAGGAAGAGAGAGAGAAACATCAATGTGAGAGAGACACAGCAAGTGGTTGCCACCCACACGACCCCAACTGGGGCCGGGGACAAACTGCAACCAAGGTACATGCCCTTAGCGGGAACCAAACCCACGACTCTCTGGTCCATGGGCTGACGCGCCAACCGCTGAGCCAAACCGGCCAGGGCTTTTTAAATGTTTTTATTGATTATTTAGAGAGAGGAAGGGAGAGAGAGATAGAAACATCGATGTGAGAGAGAGACATCTATCGGCTGCCTCCTGCACACCCCCTATTGGGCTTCAAGGTTTGATCCCCACCCTGGTGTGGGAGGCAATTGCTTGATGTGTCTCTCTCATATCAATGTCTCTCTCCCTCTCCCTCTCCCTCTCCCTCTCCCTCTCTTCCATTCTATCTAAAAAAAAAAATCAACGGAAAAACATCCTCAGGTGAGGATTAACCAACCAACCAAACAAACAAAAACCCCACACAAACATTTATGAGACAATCAGGAAAATTTGAACAGCGTTGGTACATTTGATGATAGTAAAGAGCTGTTCATTTTTTAGAAGTGGTGGTTTTGTTGTAATGTTTAAGAAAAGTCCTTATATTTTAGAGATATATACCAAAATATTTATGAATGAAATGAAATACTGTGATGGCTGATATTTGCTTCAGAATAACCTTGGTGTGTAGGTGGGGGAGCAAAGGTTAAGGGAATATAGCTGATGAAACAAGGTTGGTCATGAGCCCTGGCTGGGTAGCTCATTTGGTTGGAGCGTTATCCTGTGCACCAAAAGGTTACGTGTTCAATTCCTCGTCAGAACATATACCTAGGCTGAGGGTTTGATCCCCGGTTGGGGCACATATGGGAGGCAACTGATCAATATTTCTCTCTCTTTCTCCCTTCTTCTCTCTCTAAAAATCATTTTAAAAAATGCACCAAAAAAATCTTCATTAAGGATTTGTTTTTGGGGGGGTTTTTGGTATGTGCCCCTAGCAGGAACCGAACCGGGGTCTCTCTGGTCCGCAGGCCAACGCTCCAACCACTGAGCCAAACTGGCCAGGGCTCAGTAAGGATTTTTTAAAAGGCCTCTCTGAGGTGATCTGTGGAAGAACTCAGTCTCACTGTGGATTTTTCTAATTACACAGGCATCAGGCAGCTCCTCTGTATTTCCTGCAAATTGGTAGCTAGATCCAAAGACTGGATCAGACTCGGGTTCCATCCCTTTGGTACGCCTATAGGATACAGATAGTGTTTGATGGTTCCCTTTTTGTCATCTTAGAAGCTGTTGATGCTTGCTATCTATAACTATCTACCAAGGGTTGCAGAATGGTGATATTCTCATTTTACTATTATTTTTTATTCACTGGAATCATTTTGTAAAAAGACATGTCCCCTCATGCTACTATTTTGTTACCTAGTTCATCTAGAAAAGGCAGGATGCTTGCTACTCTCCCTTTAGTGATGAATTTTCAAGATAATGAATTGATTTCCTATCATGAGAGGTGCTGTCTGGGCTGAGATGTGAATGACAGGAAGGAGCTGGTATTGAAAGACCTGGAGAAGATTACCCCCAGGGTATCAGAGAGTACGGAGGCGCTGAGGAAGCGTGAGCTCGTTAAGTTAGAAGAACACAGAAGACCAACATTACGGCCCTGGCTGGGTAGCTGGTTAGAGCATCATCCCAATATGCCAAGGTTGTGGGTTCAATCCCCAGTCATGGCACATACAAGAATCAACTGATGAATGCATAAACAAGTGGAATAACAAATCTCACTCTCTCTCTCTCAAAAATCAATTAAAAAAAATTTTTTTAAAGATCAGCATAGCCAGTGCGGCTCAGATGGTTGAGCGTCGACCCCTTCACCACAGGTCATTGTTTCGATTCCTGGTCAGGGCACATGCCCAGGTTTCAGGCTTGATCCCCAGTAGGGGGCATGCAGGAGGTGGCCAATCCATGTATTATTCTTTCATCGATGTTTCTATCTCCCTCTCCTTTCCTCTCTCTCTAAAAAAAAAAAAAAAATCAATAAAAAACATATTTAAAAAGCCCTGGTTGGTTCAGCTCAGCGGTTAGAGCGTCGGCCTGCGGTCCAGAGAGACCCGGGTTCAGTTCCTGCTAAGGGCATGTACCTCGGTTGCAGTTTGTCCCCGGTCCTGGTTGGGTCGTGCGAGTGGCAACCACTCGATGTGTCCCTTTCACGCCAATGTTTCTCTCTCTCTCATGTTTCTCTCTCTCTCTCTCTCTCTCTCCCTCCCTCCCACTCTATCTGAACAAAAAAAAGTTGAAAAAATGTCCTTGTGTGAGAATAATAATAATAATAATAAAAGACCAGCATGGCTACTTTCACTCCTGCCTGTGGAATTATGTTGTTATAGATGGAACGTGTGCCCCGGAAGTTCCTGTGTTGGAATCCTATCCCCCACTGTGATGGTGTCAGGAGACGGCCTGCCGTGGGTGATTAGAGGGATTAGTGCCCTTAGAAGAGTCATGACGGAGCTTGCTTTCTCTTTCTCTGCGGACGGCCTTCACCAGAACTCAACCATGCTGGCGCCCTGACCTTGGCCTTTTAGCCTCCAGAACTGGAAGAAATACATCTCTGTGTTTATAAACCACCCGGTCTATGGAACTCTGTTATAGGAGCCTGAGCTGGCTAAGAAACCTCTCAAATCCATTACTCTCTCCTCCACTCTTTCTACCACACCAACTTCGTCTGGGGGTCTCATCTTTCTCCCCTGGACCACTGCAATTATCCAACTGGTTTCACTGCCTCCAACCAGCTCTTCCAACTGACTCAATGAACTCTGTCCCCCCACCCCCAGAAGCTTGCAATTCTGTGTATAGTTCTTTTTGCTGGGGATGCATCCATAATCTTATAACAGATGGCATCAGTAAAACAGATTCATTTGTTAGAGGGCAGTGTCTGCTTGAAAGTACTGCTGGACACCAAAGAGCACAGGCTTTGTGGTCAGACTTGAATTTGAGTCCCAGCTCTGCCACTTGATAGGAATATGACCTAGGGAAAATTCTGTAACCTCCCTGAGCTTCGGTTCCCTGCTCTATGCAAAAATCGATAATAATGCTTTTAATACATGGTTGTAAGAATTAAATGAGTATATATATTCTCATAACATATAACATCTCAGAGAGACAGAGAGAACAGGGGAAAATATGTCTTTATTAGAGTGCTTAGATCATAGTAAACTCTCAATAAAGAGTAGTTTTCTTTTAATTTTTTTCTTTATTGATCTTAGAGAGAGAGGAAGTGAGAGGGAGAGAGAGAGAGAGAGAAACATCGATGAGAGAGAACATCAATTGGCCGCCTCCTGCACACCCCCCACTGGGGATCAGGCCCACAACCTGGGCATGTGCCCTGACTGGGAATTGAACTGGTGACCTCTTGGTGGATGGGTTGATGCTCATCCAAAGAGCACAGGCTCTGTGGTCAGACTTGAATTTGAGTCCCAGCTCAAAGAAAATTAAAGTTTCTTTAATTTTTCAATGACTCCTTACATCACCCTGGTTGGGTAGCTCAGTTGGTGGGAGCATCATCCCGGTGTGCCAGGATTTCCAGGTTCAGGGTGGTCATCCAGTGAATGCCTGGATGGGTGGAACAACAGATCGATGTTTCTCCCTCTCTCTCCCCCCTTTCTCCCTTCCTGTTTCTCTCCAAAATTCATAAACTGAAAAAAATTTAAATGACTCCTTATTCTATGCCTCTTGCAGAAGTTCCAGTTTCACTGATAAATTCCACCTGATTAAAACCTCCGTCATTGTGCAGAGCCGTCCAGAGTCATTTGAGAACATCCCAAACCTACGGACCGACTCACTGGGATCTTAGGAGAGGAACTTGACACCACGCCGGTAGCCTAGCAGAGGCCCTTTGACAAGCCAAACTGGAAAGCAGCGAGGCCCTTGGTCGATCAATGATATCTCACATTGTTACAACACTTTTCCAAACAACGCTTATGTCTCTGATCACATCTCTAACCTCAGTGGGACTCCTTTCATTTTACCCTGATCAGTAATTACCTCCCCGTTCCACCAGCTTCAGTGTGACTGGCTCTGGGACCCCTGCCTCCACTGTCCTCTTTCTTCCTTTCTGCTCCCAAAGTCCCCGAACGCTGCTAGAAGGAGAACCGAGCGGACCAGTGTGAACTCATGCTGTCCAATTTCAACAGGGCCCTGGCCGCTGCCCAGCCACCCTTTTATTTGTCTCCTGCATTCCCTGGCTCTCCCCACAGGGCTGTTCCAGACCTTCCTCTTTCTCCTCAAATGACAAATTCCAATCTCCATGCTTCTACTTCCACAGGCTTCATATTAGGTACTTCCGTCAGATGAACTGTGCCTCCGGCAACAAATTGGGAATGTCCTTCTCCCCTCCAGCCCTGTCCTCTGGCCATCCAGCCCCCTTCATGGGAAAGCACTCGGTGATCTCTTATTTACGCTTTCACAGAGATGCTATGACTCAACAATACGGAAAGAGGGAACTTGCACTGGTTGTTAAAGATAAGTAGGATTTAGCCCTGGCCGGTTTGGCTCAGTGGGTAGAGCACTGGCCCAGGGACCAGAGTCGAGGCTTAGATTCCGGTCAAGGGCATGTATCTCAGTTGCAGTTTGGTCCCGGTCCTGGTCAGGGTCGCAGGAGGCAACCAATCATGCAGGAAGCAACCAATCATTGTGTGTCTCTCTCACATCGATGTTTCTCTCTCTCTCTCTCTCTCTCTCTCTCTCTCTCTCTATATATATATATATATATATATATACACACATATATATATATATATATAAACATAAATGGAAAAATATCCTCAGGCGAGGATTTAAAAAAAAAAAAAAAGATGAGTAGGATTTGGCCCGGCCAGTGCGGCTCAGTGGATTGAGCATCATCCCATGCACCAAGAGGTCACCAGTTTGATTCCCAGTCAGGAATCGGGTTTTGGGCTCAGTCCCCAGTAGGGAGCATGCAGGAGGCAGCTGATCGATGTTTCGATTTCTCCCTTTCCCTTCCTCTCTCTCTGAAAAATCAATTTATAAAAACCATATTAAAAAACAAAGATATGTAGGATCTGGATAGGTGCAGAGCAAAGGAGATGATATACCAAGCAGAGGAAACACCCTGGGCAAAAGTAGAGGTGGGAATGAATAAGTTATATTTAGAAAACAGGGTATCGCAAGTAGAGTAATCCCCCCGAGGAAGAATCCCAGCCACTGCGTCAAGTGCGAGCTCTCCCCTTGCAGCCGACTTCAGCCTGGCCATTCCTTCCCGCCCGCTGCTCCGCATACCAGCAGAGGGGAAACCTGACCCCGCGCGGCCCCCCGCCCGCCCTATCTTGCCTGCACTTCTGTTACTATTTATTGAGCTTTGACCCCAACCATCTGTTTCGGGCCAGATAAAGAGGTCCTAGCTCCTTCCTGAGTCACTCCCCGAGCCAGAAACCTTCCATTTCTTTGGTCACATGGACAATTTCCTCACAGCACCGAAAACAGGACAATAAACATAGAAGATGCATTGTACAGATGTTATTGGTTTTACCAGTATATACAGCAGAGGGCAAGGAAACGGGTCAGCCATAAACCAGAGATGTAATCAGCAAAGCCCAGACTATGTGAGACTCGACTGAAAAACTATCCAGTTTCCTCAACAAAAAGTTAGAAGGAGAAGAAGAAATGAAAGGGAACCTGTAGTTGAAAAGTGAGGACTTTATTTGGATGCTGATTCAAACAAGAAAGTGGTGAAAACTTCTTTGGACATTTATGAAACCATCGGAAATTTAAATAGCAACTTGGTATTTGAGGACATTAAGGAATTATTGTTTGTTTGTTTTTTATGTGTGCTAATGGGATTACAATTGTGATTTTTTGAAAAAGGATGCTTACCTTTTAAAGACACATACTGAAAGGTTTGGGTATGGAATGGTATGTGTGGGATTTGCCCCAAAATAATATGTGAGGGAGGAAAGAGATGAAATGAGAGTGCCCAAGAGTTGGTACTAGTTGAGCTGAGTGGGCAATGGAGATTCATTCTTTTATTGTCTCCTTTTGTGCATATGTTAAATTCTCCCTAAGAGAAGTTTTAAAACAATGTTGTCGAATTGTCAAGCGTCTAATGAAAGTGAGTGTGTTATTCTGAAGGAGTGGAACAGGAGGAGATGATATTTGAGAATTTGAGAAGAGGAAGGTCTGGAACAGCCCTGTGGGGAGAGCCAGGGAATGCAGGAGACAAATAAAAGGGTGGCTGGGCAGCGGCCAGGGCCCTGTTGAAATTGGACAGCATGAGTTCACACTGGTCCGCTCGGTTCTCCCTCTAGCAGCGTCCGGGGACTTTGGGAGCAGAAAGGAAGAAAGAGGACAGTGGAGGCAGGGGTCCCAGAGCCAGTCACACTGAAGCTGGTGGAACGGGGAGGTGATTACTGATCGGGGTGAAGTGGAAGGTGAAGTACCCTAGGAGTGCCCCCGAGGTCAGAGAGGAGGTGATCGGAGGCATAAACGTTGTCTGGGGAGTGTTACGGGCCTCGCTGCTTTGCAGTCAGTCTTGTCAAAGGGACTCTGTCAGGCTACAGGGCGTGGTGTCAATTTCCTCTTCTGAGGTCCCAATGCGGCCCTTAGGTTTGGGATGTCCTCAAAGGGCTCTAGGACAGCTCTTTGCAATGACCGAGGTTTTAATCAGTAGCCTTTTTTGAGCCTTGGTTTCCTCATCTATAAAACTTTGGGAAAATACCTACTTTACAGAGCAGGTGTGAGGATGAAGTGAAATGATGTGGGTAGAAGTGCCTAGCCCAGTGGGACTCTGTTCATGAGACTTGACTCCCTCAGCAGGTGAGTACAATATCCATTAATCCGGAAGCTGACGCCATGTTATGGTAAATATCACTTTTTTTTCTGTTAATCCTCACCCAAGGATATTTTTTGCTTTGATTATTATTTATATATTTTTTAGAGAGAGAGTAGAAGAGACAGAGGGAGAGAAAGATAGATGTGAGAGAGACACATCAATTGGTTGCCTCCCACATGTGCCCTGACCAGGGCTGGGGTTTGAACCTGCAACCCCGGTGTGTGCCCTTGACAGGAATCAAACTTGCAACCCTTCGGTTGGCGGGCAGATGCTCTAACCACTGAGCAACATCCGCCAGCACTGTTATCACTTTATAGAGTAGCAAAACCTGACTATGAAGAAAATGCGATTTTCTTACTGAAACATTATACATTTGGATATTGGAGATGTGTCCCTCCCAAGAAAAAAGCACCCCGACTTTCCTAATAGTCTAAGGCCAAAGCTTTTGATGAAGAGAAAGAGGAGTCATAGTACTAATAATAGCAAACACTTATATAGTACTTACTATACGTCAGACACTGTTCCAAATACGTGCCAGCCATTCGTACTATGACACAGACATGGGCCTCAAAGGAAAGATACGTCCTAGAGGGTAACATGTAGGAGTCATCTGCGTGTGGGTGGTATTTTTTTTTCTTTATTGATTTTAGAGAGAAAGGGAGAAGAAGAGAGAGGTAGAAACATCAATGAGAGAGAACATCGATTGGCTGCCTCCTGCATGCCCCCTACTGAGGATCAGGCCCACAACCTGGGCATGTGCCCTGACCAGGAATCGAACCAGCAACCTCTTGGTGCAGGGGTCGATGCTCAACCACTGAGCCACACTGGGCGGGCTGTAGGTGGAATTTTAAATCATGGGCATAAAAGAGAGTGTCTAGAAGAGTTATATCTAAGAGAGAAAGCCTAGGACCGAGCCCTTAAAAGCTTCCTAACTGAATGGCCAAGTAGCAGAGGAGGAGCCTGGAAAGGGGATGAAAGGAATGGCCAGAGACGTAGGAGGGCATCCAAGAGGAGTGCTGTGTCCCAGAAGCCAGTGGGTCTCAAGGGAAACCACCATTGGGGTCCAATTTCTCTTGAGAGATCAAGCAAGATGAGGACAAAAAGTATCCATTGGACTGACTTAGTGACTTGGTGGCCAATGGTGACCTAATCAGCACAGACTGAGCAGGTTGGAAGACAGGATGAAGTGTGTTGTGAAGGGTTTAGGAAGAAGGAAATGGCAAAAGTAGTTATTTCAAGAAGTTTAGGTATAAAGGAGAGAACAGAGTTAAGTAGTACCTAGGGAGGGCTGTGGACTCGAGGGAAATTGTTTTTGTAAGATTGGAGAGACTTGAGCAGATTTAAATTCCAATGAAAATATCCAACCAGAGGGAAAAGTTGAATAAACAAGAAAGAGAAAGGATAATTAATAATGTAAGGTTTCTGGGAAGGTGTGAGGGGATAGGATACAAAGCACAGGAGGAAGAAATGAGAAGTGTCATAGGAGATAGGGAGAGGATTTGTGCCAATGTGAACAAATCTATATATTCCGTGGTGGGAAGTGGGGGATTAAAGTCGAGAATGCGTGCAAAGCCCTTAGCACAGTGCCTGGCAGGTTAGTTTGTATCAGACATGGTAGCTATGGTTATTGTTGTTGTTGTTATTAATGTTATACACCTGCTGGAAAATGTCTTACATTTTAGGCGCTGGGCTATGTAGCTAGTACACTACTTTATTAATGCTGTAAATGTGAAGTTTTATATATCAAGTTTATATACAACAAGGGTTACTTGAACTTTCTGATTCCTCACCTCCATCCTCTCCAGGATTTCTGGGTAGTTGCTGGTCCCCTGATTTTGATAAGAAGATAGAAAAAAAGTTGTACATTGAAGATTAGTGCACTTTATGCATTTTTCTATATGCATTTTCACTTCTACATATTTTTAAATGTCCACCAAAGCCCCTGTGGATGTCAACTCACCCACAGAAAAATGACATTAAAAGTGAACTGCTGCCAGGGTTAGAAAGGATTCGAAGGGTTCAGTCGAAGGGGGAAATTGTATTTGCGCTTCAAATCCATAGAATGAGAGTGGAGAACTACTGAGTGAGAATTGGTGAATGTCCTGGAGCTCATTCCCTCGTGTCTCCTACTCCTGCCTCAGTCTCCAAATCCTCAGCCACACTGCGCTGTGATACCTCAGCTTTGCCGCCCATATCCATTCTCCCACCCCCATCTTACTCCTAGCTCCCAATGAGACCTTAGGTTTCTTGAATCTGAACTGAGAGGGAAGGTTGCTACGAAAAGAACTTGAGATGATCTGAGGTTTGGTGAGCTTCCTAGTTGATGTTCCTTGGAGTTAGAATCTCCCAGATTCTTGGCCATGCTGTAGAGGATGTAAATTTGACTCAAGGGAGACTTAAAAGAGAGTACCTTCTCATTAAGAATCTACATTAAAATGCCTTTTTAACTCTTTTAAATCATGTTCAAAATCATTGATCTAGAATTTTAGGCTCCTCCTAATCTAGCCACACTTCATTTAATTTTTCTGTCCCTTCCCTTGCACATGCTTTCTTATGCATTAACAGTGGTTACAAACAGCAAAGAGACTAAGTTTGGAGACCATCTGAAGAGGAACATTTACTTTGTACTCTCCATACTTCTGCACTGAGTTCTTCTGCAGTGGCAATGTATTACTTTTAGAATTAAAATTAAAACACAAAAAGTAAACTAAAACACTTTCTTGCCCCATCCTGGCTCTCCCTCTCTTCCATATCCATCCAAATGTCCCATTCTTCAAATTTCCATTCAGAATGTATTCCTTAACCCTCACATTTATGGTCCATTGATTTTCAACGAGGATGCCAAAGCAATTCAATGGGGACAGAAGAGTCTTTTTCAAAAAATGGTGCTGGGGCAACCATGTATCCATCCATATGCATAAGCATAAAGTTGGAACCCCCCACCTCATACCACATACAAAAATAACTCAAGGTGGATCGAAGACCTAAATGTAAGAACTAAAACTATAAAACTCTTACAAGAAGACATAGGAGCAAATCTTCATGACCTTGGATTAGGCAATGGTTTCTTGGATATAAAACCAAAAGCATAAGAAAACCAAAGGAAAAATAGATAAACTGGACTTCATAAAAGTTAAAAACTTTTTTTGTACCAAAGGACACCACTAAAGCAGTGGATCGACAACAACGGGAGAAAATATTTGCAAATCATATATCTGACAGGAGACTTGTTTCCAAAATAATTTTTAAAACTCTTATAACTCAATAAAAAGACCAATAACCCAATTAGCAAATGGGCAAAGGATATGAATGGACATTTTTCCAAATAAAAGACACAAATTGCCAATCAGCATAAGTAACAATGCTCAACATCATTAGCCATCAGGGAAATGCAAATTAAAACCACAGGGAGATTCCACTCTACACCCACTGGGATGGCTAGAATAAAATAAGACAAATGAGTGTTATTGAGGATGTGGCGAAACTGGAACCCTCTTTCATAGCTGCTGGGAATGTAAAATAGTGTAGCCTCTTTGGAAATAGTCAGGCAGTTGCTCAAAAGGTTCAAGTTACCATTTGACCCAGAAATTACACTCCCAGGTATCTATCCAAAAGAAATGAAAACATATGTCTACATAAAGACTTGTACATGAAGGTACATAACAGCAGTACTCATAACAGCCAAAACGTGGGGGGAAACCCAAATATCCCTCAACTGATGAATGGATAAACAAAATGTAGTATATGACACAGTGGAATATTATTTGTTCATAAAAAGGAATGAAGTACTGATACATGTTACAATATGGATAAACTTTGAAAATATTGTGCTAAGTGAAAGAAGCCTGTCACAATAAAAGCTCACACTGTATGATTCCATTCATATGAAATATCTGCAATAGGTAAATCCATGGAGGCAGAAAGTGGATTAGTGGTTGCCTAAGGCTATGAGTTTGCACGGAAATTGGGAGTAACTGCTAATGGGTACAGACGGGGTTTCTTTTGGAGTGATGAACATGTTCTAAAATTGATTGTGGTTGTACAATTCTGAGTATACTAAAAAAAAAAAACCACTGAATTTTATACTTTAAATGGGTGTTGTATGGTATGTGAATTGTATCTCAATAAAGCTGTGAAACAGTAAGTACCTCTTCCATGAAGTACTCAGTAAATACCTGGTGGTTGTGAAGAAGAGACTGAATGCGCATGTGCTTATTTTCACACATGTGTGTCAAACACACACAGAAGTTGGGGGAATGAATGCAATCTTAGATAGTGAGGTGAGAGAACGACACTATGTGAAACTGTAGAATACAAGATTTATTTAAGAGAAAAAACAGCATGGTTTGGATACTTTTGTTCTCCCCTCTTGCAGCCTCCTGCTGCTCAATACCACATGGCCAACCATATCCTGGTCTCTGAGGTCCTAAGAGAGTCACTGAGGTCCTGTCTAAACACTTGACTCTTTGGTGTCACTATTCCCCCATTGCTTCCTCCTCGTCCTCCTCCTCTGTCCAGCTCAGATCATCTGAGTCCTCAGACTCTCCCTCATCCATCTCTAACCCAACCCCTGCCTTAGCCTTCTGAGCTAGTGCATCGGGGTGCTCCAGCTGCGCCCAGGATCCTGGGTCAGCCTTCACCAGGGAGATCTCAACCCGAGATGGCATCAAGGAGACAGAGCTCTGCTCCACGTTTACGACCTGAGGAAGAGGGAAAGATAGAGGAACACAGAACAAAAGAGAAAATGAGGAAATCAAAGGGGTTGGGGTCAGGGTGGGGTGGTGATAAATGACAGGGAGACAAATCACAATGTAAGGTGGGGGGAAAGATGGAGGAATAAGACAACATAGTAAGGGAGAGAGAGAAAGAAGAAAGGGGAAAGGGAAGGGGGAAGAGAAGAAGAAAAGAGGGAGGGAGGGAATATCAAAGCAAATGAAGAGAAAACCTCCACTTTTCCCCAGTACAGCTCCTTCCCTCGAGACACCTGGCCCTTCTATTCACCCCATCTGCCCCCCTCCTGTGCTCCCTTATCTTCACTTACCCCCCAGAGCTTCATCTGTGCTTGAAACACACGGTTACCATCAAAGACAATGTGGACATGAAGCTGAGAGAAAAGAATTACAGGGGTAGTAACAATCCCAGAAGGTCCAAACAGGTCACGCTGACACAGAACCGGGCCAGAGGTGTGATCCATACATCTACAGGTCAGTCAGATGACCCTGACCTAACAGCTCTTCCCTCCTCTCGGGGGACTACGGAGTCTGCGTGTTAACCACACACAGCCACTCTGCCTGTGAGATTGTAGTAGCACCCAATTCACGAGGCGCCCAGCCAGCCGCAGGCGTTGCTTACCTCGGTTTGACTGGCCTTCACCCAGTTGAACGCGGGAAGTGGAATCTGGCCATACACAGTCACCACTACTAAGGAATCTGTCTGGTGCCAATCATGACGGCAAGACGCTGGTAGCTAAAGAGAAGATGTGAGATGTAGGTGGTAAAAATAAACTCTTAGCCCAAGAGGAGTTCTCATGGTTTGTGTGGAGAAGAGACAGTCTCAGAAGGATTAACACTACCTTATATTGCAAAGCTTCTGGGCTGTCGAGGGACAAGGAGCAGAATCTAACTTGGTCCGTACAAAAAGGAGATAGAGAGCTTGGCTATGAAGTCCGGTGGGGGAGAAATTATTTCAGGAATTGGGTTCTAATCAAGAGCTCAGGAAAGTCAGAGCTTACCTGCTTCCCCCAGTCATGTCTACCAACTCTGCATCCTGGCTGTGCCAGGAATGCCCCAAAATCCAAGGTCTGGATGCCACAACAGCTCCAAGACTTCATCCTGAGGTAGGAAGATAATTCAACTGAATCCCTGTCCACTCCCACGAGCCCCACTTCCATCTTATGATCAACATCGGGAGAAACCTCTCTCACAGCCCACCCAGCACCCTGCCTCACCCCTCATGGAATCGAGGTGCCCCTGGGTGGTAGGTACATGGAGTAGCATCACTCTCAGGGCCTTGGTAAACCTAAGACAGATCAAGAAGAATCTGGTCCTTCTAAAAAGAATCAGGTCCTTCTAAAGTGTACCCCATGCAACTTCAGATCTGTACCCAGTTATCTCGAGTGTAGTATCCCTCGGCCACACGCTTGAACCCCCACAAACTCTCACTCACAGCATCACATCCGGGGTTCTGGCAGCTGGAACCAGTCCGGATCAGACTACTGTCCAGTCCTAGGCAAGAGAAACAGAGTCAGGAACCAACCCATCCCCTCCACCCAATGGCCACTTCCACTAAATTCCAGTCTGGGAGGCCTGTTCTACTAAGGACCCACTTACCTGCTCCAGATTCCTGGTCTAACTCCTTCTTTTCCAATGCGATTTCCAGAGCTTGGGATATATTTACTGGAAGCAGCTTTGGAGGCAACTCTGACCTAGGGGTAAGGGTGGGGTGATTTAGTTCTGACTCATCAGCCATGATCGACAGCTCCAACATCCCCACCAGTGCTACTGGAGTCAAAGTTTGGTGAAAGTGGGGTCAGGGTTGGTGAAGTCAGGTAGCAACCCCATTGCCAATTTTCTTCTCTGTGGACATCCCAGATCCCTGACCCTCGGGAAATGCCTAGGACTTCTCTTGCCCTTCTACTCAGTTGCTATGAATCTCACATTTCACTGTAGAATTGCACCCTTTCCTCTTCCTCTAATTAATTGTGGACCTAATAATGACTTGCTTCTGTTCATGCCATTTCCACAAAATCAACTTACTCTTCTCTGCAGCTTCCTGGCTACCGACACTACACCCTTTCCTCGATGTAAAACTGTCTTAAAGCTCTTTTCCCAAAAGAAGAAATAGCAAGACCTTCCCATCAATTCCCCTTTGTACTGTAACTAAATATAGGGTGTCCCTAAAAAATGTATACATGAAAAAAGTGCAACTATAAAGCCAGCGTTTATTAAAAGATATCTCGTTTTCTAAATGTAATAGAATCTAGACACCCGGTATACATTTTGGGGGACGCCCTGTATGTATTCATGAGGGGTATCTGGCCTGTTAACTCAAAATACCTATTCTATCACTCCAGACCATCTTCCGGCAAGGGACATTATTTCCGGACAGATTTCTCTGTGGCACAAAATATACGCCAAGCCCTGACACTTGGCCCTCCTCACGTCTCTACTCCCTAGCTCCCAACCCCCAAGGACCCATTAGTCTCTCCTAGGAAGCTCTATGAATGCAGCGAACACCCTGGGACCTCCTCCTCTTTACTTGGGCCTCTCCCGACGCAAAGTCTCTGCTGACTTGGGAAGCGTCGTCAGTTTTTGCTCCTGAAGCGAACCGCTTGTGCCAGGGCCCTCGGGTTGAGGGGCTTCGGGGAGTTTCTCGGCACAGTGTGGTCCCACAGTACAGCCCTAGTACGGATAAGGAGAGAAGGATTAGAGCGAGAATCCTTCTCTTAGGGGCAGAATTGAAGTCAGGAGTTTACCTTGATGTTTAAGAACTCAGAGAAATCTACAGTTCGCTTCCGGCAGCAGGACCAGCCCTGATAAGGAGACCCAGCTCATCTTAGATCCCTGGGTGGGTTTCCTCTGGGAAATGCTCTGGCTAGCCCCCCTCCCTTACACCTCACCTTAAGTGCGTCGTGGAAGATTGGGATCCCAGGGTGATGGCAACAGGAATCTGTGGGTACCGGGAGAAGGATCAAGAAAGGAAACTATACTAAATGTCACTTGTTACCGCTTTCCCAGGTCTACACACAGTGGTTTTGGCACGATGTGAAAACACTCGGTGAAGGTTGAAGACCACCCAGCCCGTGAACCAGGGCAGGTACACTAGCTTTCTTTCTACTCCTGTAACAGACTGCCCACAGATAGTCACTTGCCAGCGCCCAGAGCCCCCTGACAAGACCGGGATTACTCACCAGGAAGGTTGGTACTGGGGTCAAAGAGCTGCCCACAGCCTTTGTTACGACAGAGGAGAGACATGGAAGCGTTGGTCGAATTACTGAAAGGGTATTTCAAGGAGCCTGGCTGCCGAGTGGGGAACACCTCTCAGCCGGGAAGCTTTTAGCTGCCTGGAAGGGCCAGCTGTGTCTATCTTTAGTTCAGGAGGCGTACACCTCCTAACATGGGCAAGGGAACTTCAGCTGGTCTTCGCAGCCAATAGGATAGAGCTCAGGAGCATTTTAGCTCTGAGGCTCAAGAAAAGGATCAGGCAGAGTAGGGCTTGGAACTTGGGTGAGGTCAGCTAATCACTGCGAGACCATTTTAGATTTACCGTGCCAATTCCAAGCCTGCTATACCAGCAGCTGCTCAGAAACAAATACCAATTTTGAGACCCCTCCCAACTCTATGAGGGTACCCCAATCCCCCAGCCCGTTTTCTTTCAAAGCAGCTTTCTCCCCATCCATATTCATTGTGTACCGCCAATAGCACCGATCTTGGACTTCAGCCACAGTACGCATGCAACCCTCGCCATGTTTGCCTAGACCAGGGGTGGGGAACGTCCAGTCCACAGGCCACGTAAGGGCTGCATAATCAATACCAGTTAACATCACACACACCCCCAACTTAGCCTGGCCAAATATAGCAGGCTAATTTTTAAGTTGATAAGTTAGTATGGCCTGAGAATGCTATAAATATGCAAATGGCCCTTGGCAGAAAAAAGGCTCCCCAACCCTGAGCCCTAGATGGATAAATACTTCATAAAACCTACTGCTCATCTCCTGAGATAGAATTCCCATCCCTCCCTTCCCCTTCAAAAATTGCACAGCAAATTAAAAGGATTAAAATGTATTTTAATAAGGTGATGCTGCATTACTGCTCCATTTCTCAGAAAAACTCCAAAGGTATCAGGGACAAATCAAACATGGTACACCAATAAAAATAAAAAAAAAAAGCACAGCGTAACTACCTAAGATAGGCAAGGCTAAGAGCTACTGTGTGACATTCAGCATACAGCAACCCTGTTCCCATGATTGGACTAGGCCTATCAAGAAAAGCTGTGGACAGCAACATCAGACACAACAGGGCATTCCTGGGTGATCCTTACCCAAGAAAAAGATGGAGGCAAGTTAACACAAGATTTTTTTTAAAGATATACTAAAATGAAAACCTCTAAGAGAAAATGCCTTCCTTAGGACATGAAGGGATAATATATGGGCTATAACAGAACCGTGTGCATGTTACCTGTGACCTCTGTGGACATTTGCCTGAATTCCCACCTGGGAGGGAATGGAGTGATGGGCTAAGGTCATCGGGGGATGCTTATGGTCTGTGGTACATGTGGCAGTGTCTCTGGGGTTGGGAAATTTAATGAGAATGCAAATAGAACATGATAAACAGAGAATGGAATGATCAAGATTAATGGGGACTCTAACTGGATCCACTTTGCCCTTGTCCCCCCCCAGGCCTTCAATAACCACGAGACTTCAGGAATGCACCACGCAGACGTGATCGAACGATATACCACACAGACATGATTTGTTACATACCGCCCCTCCCTTGCCCTCTGTCTCCAGCACACTCCCTTAGAGTAGTACAGGCAGGGAAGACCTAGCTAGTGGGAGGAATCCCTAACACTTTTCCAGGGTAGAATTCCGGCTAGTCCAAAAAGGGTCCTTCTCGTAAGGGTTTTGGGAAACTAGACACTGCAATTTTATTAGTATCGGCGACGCTTGTTTGGAGCAAACTCAGCTCCAGGGGCTGCACGGTTGAATGCAGGAGGGGTTCCACCAATTGCCCCGATTCCTTCCATTGTAGCAGCTTGGCCAAAGCGTTCGGTAGTTGGTGGGGTCTTCAAAAGAAAGAGAGAGCAATGTTACAATTCCACCTATATCCGAAACTTCCCACCCACCTGGAGCCCCTCCTTTGGAGGCCATTTCCACCCAATTTTTCAAGACTCCTGATGCTGACGGTGCCCACACATGTTTAAAATTCTAGCAAATAGATGTCCCTGAAAGAAAGGTTGCCCGAATTATGGACCCACCCAACCATCCCACCTTTAACTTTACCCCTACTCTTATTGGCTAAGCAATATTACATACTAATTTCCTAGGATGGTTAGGTTCTACCCCCATCTGTTTTGCTGAACTAGGTACACGGACAAAGGCAGGTATCGCTCTTCAAGCAACCTCAAGCCTACCCAGTTTTAACATTTTGACATGAGGATTGTATGAACCATAAAGCCATTTGGATTCACATCTATTTTCTGTGATAATGCCTAGCCTTCATTGCTTCTCTCCAAAAAAGAATCCATTCACCCAGAGTAGCAACTAAACCGTCAGTCAGACTGGCCCTCCGAAGCATCTGCTTAGTCCTACATAAAGTATATTTTGAGAGTGGGTTTGCTCAAGATTCCAAAATAAAGACCTTGAGGCTACATTTAGTCGATAACAGTGGTTCTAAACAGTTATCTGTAGCAAAATCATGGCAGGCCCAGGGATGGGGAGGCCAAGTCCTCTCCCCTCCTATCACCGTTTAGAGGCCCCAGAGTGATTACCAATCCCAAGGTGCCATCTGGCATCATCGCGGCAGGTCCTGGAGGAGCTGGGGTGCCAGCAGGCACAGGAGCAGGGGGCATGGCACCTCTGTTGTTTATACCCATGGCACCTAAAGCAAAGGAGTGTGATCAGTACAGGACACAGACGTCATGGGTCTTTCTGTTCTTAAGGAAACAATTCAACAAGACCTTTGGGCTAAGACATGTTACTCCACCCCACGCCCCAAAACGATGCTCCCAGAAATGTGAACCCCTTAAATCTGGACTAGGTAAGATAAGCTGCATAGGCCACCAGAGACAAGACAAAAAAAGAAATCAGAGCATTGACCTGTGTCCTTACCTCCCATAGCCATCTGGCCCATCCGTATCTCCTGCTCTCTCTGCAAAACAAAAAAACACTAAAGACAGTCTAAGACAGCACTGCATTCTACCACAGTCCACTGCAGACCACACACTAAGAGAAGCACCCAGCCGAGGAACACCAACAGCTCCTCCCTATTGTACAGTGAGTTCCAGATCAGAGCCACTAGGACACAAGGCAGAGCCTCCTAGTAGATGCAAGAGAGGTGCAAGGAAAGGGGAGAGGCAGTTGATTTCGTCCATAGCTCCAACCTGTACAACTTCGAGGCCAGCAAAGGACTAGGCAAGGCTGCTATAGAACTGGATGTAGCTCATTCTAGAGCCACCGAGTCTGAACAGCATACACTGGTCCCCGCTTTTCATCCTAAATTGCCTGTGGGGCAAAAAAAGCTCTCCTTCAAACCATACCTTTCCTTCCTACGAATTCTTTCTAAAAAGTTTCACAGAATGGAAAAACTGATCATAACCCGGTGGGTCGTCTAGTCCTAGTGGGCAGGCAATTCATGGTGGGTTTGTCATATCGCAACTGGCCTAGTACATCATAGGCACAAAGAGGATATACCGCATCAGGGAAGGTTCCCTTGAATCCTTCCTGCTGTCGCCGCATCATTTCTTCCTGCTGTCGCCGCATCTCTTCCTCACGGCGCCTGCGCTCTTCCTCCTGCCTACAATAGTCACCAAGGTATTTAAGCAGAGGCCTTCCAGAACGTGAACAGATGATCTGAATAGGGTACTCAGCCAAGGGGATCAAGAGCCTACTGAAAACTATCAGAGCTCTCCAGGAAACTCCATGTTAAATGTGCCCAGCGCTAAAGCAACCCAGATGTGTTTCTCAGGGGGGGAAAGTCCTTTCCCAAAGGAACCTCATGAGACCAGCACTCAGCCATTTTCCTCTAGTGTGGCCCTGAGTAATTTTCAGAACCATCTCCCATCCGAAGGGAGAACTTCAGAAACAGCCAGGAAATGCCCGCCAACATATCCAGATGCACGAGACAGCATGGTGGCAGGAGAGGGGTGAAGACACCCATAGCCTTTCAAGCTGGGAGGATAGGGTGAGGAGTTACCTGAGCTCCAGCTGCTTTCGTTTTTGCACTTCTTGGTTGTGCAGCTCTTCCATCCTCCGCAGTTCTTCTTGACGCCTCATCAGATCTAGAAAAATGACAGATTGATTGAGAGTATTCTTCATTCTCCTCCTACGGGCCCAATAGCTTTCCATAATTAAAGATCCAGAAGGCAAAGGGGATATGTAATCCCTGAGTGGCCATCCGAGGTATCCAGATTCCAAAAATAAAGCCAAACCTATTATTTCCTTCTCCACAGAATCCAGTATTCTCTGCCACATCTCCAAGATCATTTGCCTACCAAGATCAACAAAATATTTCAGAGAATAAAAGTAGAGGTTTAGGCCTTTCTCTACTGACTGATACAAAGAAACTCCGGAAAAACTTATTTTGTTCTCCTTCTAGTTCTAAGACTTGCAGGCTTATACTCACCCTGCCTCATTAGCATGACCTGGTGCTCATGGCGGGCCGCCTCCATCTCCATCTCCAGTTTCTCACGAGCCTCCTTGATGTTGCGGTCCACTTGGTCCTGCTGCTGTTTCTCCATCTCAATGAGTGCCTTCCAGCGCATGGCATACTCATACTCAAAGGAGCCAGGCTGTGCAAATCTAGGTGGCTGCTCCCGCTCCCTAAAGACAAGGTTCCAGTTACTAAAACTGTCCAAGATTCCAACTAAGCAAAGCACTCCTCCCAAGGGCCAAGATAATGGCTGCCAGTGAACATGTGCAGCCAAGACCCACCTCTTTTACACACCCCCTGACAAGCTTCCTTAAGAATGGGCAGACACCTAACAGGGAATCTGTCAGGACAACATACTTGTGAAATTGCTGGTTCTTTATAACCAGCTTCTCTGGAAGTCCCTCTTCATCATCTAACTGGTCCATGGGCTCCACAGTCACAGGCCGAGGAAATCTGGGAAAAAGAAGGATCAAATTATACTCTACACCAGGCTTCCTCTCTACACCCGCTACTGACACAATGAACTAACTACACAATTAAACTTCTAAAGGGGTTTTATACCCAGTCCCAAGTAACCAATTCCTTTTAATGGTATTATGTGGAATTTGGGGTGGACAGGATCGAGTCAGGCTTCAGAACTCTGAATACAGCCTTAAAATAGATGTTCAAGCCCTGGCCAGTGTGGCTCAGTGGATACAGAGTGCCAGCCCTTGCACTGAAGGGTCACAGATTCAATTCCCAGTCAAGGGCACATACCTGGGTTCCAGGCTCGATCCCCAGCCCCGCTCAGCGTGCGTGCAGGAGGCAACCAATCAATATGTCTCTCTCACATTGATGGTTCTTTCTGTCTCTCTCTCTCCCCCTGCCTCCACTTTCTAAAAATTAAATGGAAAAATATCCTCAGGTGAGGATTAAAAATAAAAATAGATGTTCAAAGTAATTAAAGCACTTAGGTACAGTCTAAATATCTATTATCTACAGGACTCCAGACAACAACTTGGGGTAGATACTAAGATGTTGCTCGCACAAAACAACTTTTCAGAATTATAAAATTTCAAAGGAGAGATTTGACACTGATTAAATGACAACCCACTGAAGAACTGAAAAATTTTATTTTATTTTTTTTTAATTTTTTTTTTTTTTATCCTCACCCGAGGATATTTTTCCATTTTTTGTATAGATAGAGTGGGAGGGAGAGAGAGGAAGGGAGAGAGAGAGAGAAACATCGACGTGAAGGGACACATCGAGTGGCTGCCACCCGCTCGACCAACCAGGGCCGGGGTCAAACTGCAACCGAAGTACGTGCCCTTAGCGGGAACCGAACCCGGGTCTCTCCGGACCGCAGGCCGACGCTCTAACCGCTGAGCCAAACTGGCCAGGGCTGAAAAATTTTATTTTTTTAATCCTCGCCCAAGGATGTATTTTTAGTGATTTTAGAGAGGGAGGAAGGGGGGGATAGAGAAACACGGATAAGAGAGAGAAACATCAATTGGTTGCCTCCCATAACCCCAACCTAGGTATATGCCCTGACTGAAAATTGAACCCGAAACCTTTTAGTGTATGGGGTGACACTCCAATCAACTGGGCCACTCGACCAGGGCTGATAAAGCTTTTTTCAAATTAAAAAAAAAAATTTTCTTTATTGATTTTAGAGAGAAAGGGAGGAAAGATAGAAACATCGATGAGCGAAAACATTGATTGGCTGCCCCCTGGAGGCCCCCCACTGGGGACTGAGCCCACAACCTGGGCATGTCCTGTGACCAGGAATCAAACCGGCGACCTCTTGGTGTATGGGTCGATGCTCAACCACTGAGCCACACCAGCCGGGCTAAAGTTTATTTCTTAATCTGCATACTACTTGTATTAATTTCACATTCCATTAAAAACCGTACTAGAAAGCTGAACTAACACCAGCAGTCTTCAAATGAACACAGGAAAAGGGTCCTAAAGACTAACTCCCCAGACCACAAAAGGAAGTCACAGTCTAAGGTCTAGTTCTGAAAACAACCCCTCACTCACGTGGTTAGCAGGAAGGAGCCTTCACTGCATCTGTCCAGAGCTTTCCGGGCAGCTGGCTTCCCTGAGAATTCAACAATGCCTTTTCCTGAGGGCCTTCCTCGATCATCCACAATGACCACGGCCCTTTCCACCTGGCCGAACACAGAAAAGGCTTCCTCCAGCAGTTCGTTGGACACATACTGAGGAAGGTTTCGGACCGTGAGGGATGCACTATGGCAGGCAAAGCGCACACGCAGCTGCTTTCCACGGAGTGGCATGTTGTCAAGCTCCACTTTAGCAATCTCTGCTAGGGTTCGTGTTTCCTAGGAAGCAGAAGGAAGTTAGAATGATGACTCAGTTCGACAGACCAACTACACAGTTACCAAGTCTAAAGTAGCATAATTCAATATAAAACGTCTCAAAACAATTAAAAAGAAGCTTGTCAACAGCATACTAAGAAACACAGATAGAACGAAAGAATGGAATTATTTGTTTCAGATAACTCTTTGATTAGCCTAACTGCTCTGATGGCCTTGCAATAAACCAACTTGAAATCCTAGAAGTTACTAACACTTGCATGGTCAGCAGTATCACAGGTTATTCTCCCAAGGGGTAACAGATCATCTGGATAGCAATGACCAGCCTAACACCTACCCTTACAATACTGTAGCTAGATTATTTAAATTTCAGCTAGCTACAAACAAGTTACCCAGCCCAGCCAGTGTGGCTCAGTGGACTGAGCATCATCCCATGGACTGAGAGGTCCTGGTTCGATTCCCAGTCAGGGCACATGTCCCGGTTGCAGGCTCGATCCCCAGTAGGGGGTGTGCAGGAGGCAGCCGATGGATGTTTCTCACATGGATGTTTCTACCTCTCTCTCCCCCCTTCCTCTCTCTCTAAAAAAAATTTAAAAAACATATTAAAAAACCCACAAACAAGTTACCCAGAATCACTTACGCCCTCCAAGAGACCTCTTTAGAACCACAGACCTTGATGGGACTCCCTTCATATTACTAAAGAGTAATCTGGGCCCCAGAGAAACTGACTTGTCTATATAGTCTTGAATGACTGGTACATCTGGAAGGAATACTAGCTCTGACCACATCATGATCCTAGAAAGGAAACTTAACACGTTTCCTAAATCAAATCAATTTTAAAAAAAGATCTGTACTTAAAAATGATTAAGGTAATAAATTTTATGTTATGTGTATGTTAGCATAATTAAATTAAAAAATAGATGCAGCCCTGACCAGTATGGCTGAGTTAGTTGAGCATCGTCTCATGTACCAAAAGGTCGCTGGTTCGATTCCCAACCAGGGTGCGTGTGGGAGGCAACTAATAGATATTTCTCTCTCTTTCTCTCTAAAATCAATTAAAGAAATAATAATAGTACTATAGCTGCCTTTAAAATCAATTTTAAAAAAAGATACAAATAGCTCTGGCCAGTTTGGCTCAGCAGTTAGAGCGTCAGCCCACAGACTGAAGTCTTAGGTTTGATTCCCAGCCCTGGTGAGGGTCGTGTGGGAGGCAACCAATTGATGTGTCTTTCTCACATCAATGCTTCTTTTTCTCTCTCCCTTTCACTCTAAAAATTAATGGAAAATAGAAAAATATCCTCGGGTAAGGATTAACAACAACAAAAAACACACAGGTTAGAGTGTCGGCCTGCAGACCAAAGGGTCATAGGTTCAATTCCCAGAAAAAAATATCCTCAGGTGAGAATTAACAAACAAACAAAAAAACCCCAAACTGTCCCCTCAGTTTTAAAGAGTCTTAAGTGAGACAATACACGTGGAAGGGCTCTGGAAATAATTATATAAACCCTGACCATTACTAAAATAAAAACATTTTTTCATCTTTCCTGAAAAAAAAAATCTAACACACTAAAATATTTATGGAGGTAGAATAGGGGAAGAGTATAGATAAAACAAGATTATGAGTTAAGTACTGATATTGGGCAGTATGTGCAGGATCAATACATTATTCTGTCTATTTCTGTATGTTTAAAACAAAAAAGTTCCAAAGGGGCCCTGGCTGGTGTGACTCAGTTGGTTGGAGCACAGTATTGTACACCAAAAGGTGGCAGGTTTGATTCCTGGTCAGGGCACATACCCAGGTTGTGGGTTGGGGCAGGTGCAGGAAGCAACCAATCGATGGATCTCTCTCCGAAATAAACTTTTAAAAAGTTCCAAAAGGCACACTTTAGCCCTAGTATCTTAGGCAAAATAAACCTACAGTTGTCTTTGAAACAAAACAAAAACCTGTAAGGAAAAAAATGTTTAAATCTGCATTTTCTGTCCTGTTCCATCAACTACAACTATAAGCTTTTAACAGACCATCTGAGAATCATTTACTGCCTAATTTTCCATATCCATCCCCCAGCTTCCCCACCTTTGCTCTTTAAGCCCACAGCTGCTTACCAAACGGATAAAGCCAAAGCCCTTATCCTTATGAATGAAGACTTCGCCCGCCTTCCCATACTTCTCAAACAGTTTCCTCATTTCCTCCTCGGTGATGTCAGGAGGAAGATTGCCCACAAAGAGCCGGCTACGTTGGGTGAAGGTCTTCTCTCCCGGTTTCCTAAAATTCTTCAGGTCAATAGTCAAGCCTTCATCTGAGAGAAGACAAGAGACGTACAGTCATTCTCAAAGAACTACAACTACTGCTAGATTAGGAAACCTAATTGCTGTAGAAAAGCCAAACACCATTTCCCAGTGCAATCCATCCACTAACCACTTATTACTAAATTACACCGTAGAATATGAAAGCAGCATGCTGAGACCTGGGGGACTACTGTGGGCCAGGAGCCAATCTGGACCAAGTCAAAGACAGAAAGACAACCCAGGAGATACTGGCCAAAGAGAAAATTAAGCAAGTCAAGGAACTCTATGTGAGAAGGGACAGATTTTTAAATGCAAAATATAACTGCTCCATTTCCCACTCTCACCCATCTTCTTAACCTTAACAGTTCCCATTCTTTCAGGCTGGGATGGGGGTAACAGAATAAAAAGAAATGAGTTAGGAAAAAGTATTCTTTGTAGAAATCTCTGGAAACAAAGAGGGTTGAAGTAGGTTCTAGTCTTTCCCATCACCATATCCCCCCCCCCTCTATGCCCTCTTCCACTCCCCCACAATCACCATACTGTTGTCCATGTCCACGAGTTCTTTTAGGTTCTAGTCTTAGATGCACACAATAGACGTTCAAAGTTTGCTGAATGAATGGGAACATACCTTTAAAGACTTTTTACTCCAATTAAAAATGGGCTGGCACAGACCCCAGGCTAAAAGTGTAAAAATACTCAGTACCATACTACTTCTCCATTAAGTCTTAAAAGACTTGTTCTATATGTACCCTAACTACCAGACATCTGATTATCTCTAAGAAACCAAGCTCTGAAGTAATACATGCAGACATCTGTTTAGCAGTAAAATGTGCCAACACAGCAAAGCAACCTATACTCAACTGCTATCCCTACAACATGTTTGCTCCTTGGTTTCAGAGAATCAGCCCTTTTCTATCTTAAGACGTATTAAGAGGTAAATAGAACAAAGACCTATTTCTTTATAATCCCAAAACACTAATGTAAAAAGCAAGAACCCATTCCCAAGAGGTAACCTAGCTCTCACTACCCCATTACTTAGACGCACTCACTCTGGCTACTGGCTTGTTGCCCGTTTGCAGGTATTGGTGGCGGCGGCTGCTGCTGCTGCTGCTGCTGGTGGTGCTGCTGGTGGTGGTGCTGATGGTGCTTCCTTGGAGCATGGTTTTGCTTCTCCAAATTAAAGGTTTTATTGCTCTGCATTTTTTGTACTTAAAAAGAAAATATTGACTGTCAAATACTACATTCAGTGCTAAGAATGCAGTCAGTCACCTTCCTGATGACTTATACTATATATCATCAATCATTTGGTACCCTGGCTTTTGCCAGTTCCAAACAATTGGTTATTTTGAACAAGTATGGCACAGGAGTACAATTCAAAAACAAAAACAACCAGACATTAGCAGTTATGTTGTGCACAGAAATTAGACACGTACCAGACAAGAACTGCTTGCACTAGAATGACTTGAGGAATCTTCTAGTTCAATCATTTTACACATAATAGTAAACTACTTTCCCAAAAGAACCTACCCCTTAAATATTGACCCTATCATAATATTAAAGCACATTTTAAAAACACAATGATTGCCCTGGCCGGTTTGGCTCAGCGGTTAGAGTGTCAGCCTGCAGACTAGAGACCTGGGTTCGGTTCCCACTAAGGGCACGCACCTCGGTTGCAGTTTCTCCCCCCGGCCCCGGTTGGGGTCATGTGGGTGGCAACCACTCGATGTGTCTCCCACACATCGATGCTTCTCTCTCTCCCCCTCCCTCCCTCCTACTCTATCTGAAGATGAACGCAAAAATGTCCTCAGGTGAGGATAAAAACAAAACACGATGATTGAAACAGATTTTAGTTATCACAAGGACAAGAAACTATAAGTCCTATTTTTCTCTGGCACGTTGCACAGTCCTAACCTACACTAGATACTATGGAATGAACAGCAGGAAAAGTATGGGTTGTGGAGTTAGACATACTTAGGTTTCAAGCATGGTCCTAATACTAATTAATGTACTACTCAGTAAATCTGCATCAGTTTCTTAATCTGTCATAAAGGGTATAAATAAATACCCCTCTCAAGGTGGCTATGAGAATCAGTCAATATGTGAAAACACTAGTTTAAGTACTGGCACATGATAAACACCCAGTAAATATTGTTAATAATCAAAATGAAAAGATAAATGGCTAACAAGGTAGTAACAGAAGCCAATACAAAATGATAAACCTACAAACATAAAATGTTAAATCCTGTCATTTAAAAATAAAAATAAGCGCTGGTGGGTTTGGTTCAGCAGTTACAATGTCGGCCCGCAGACCAATGAGTCGCAGGTTCGATTCTAGTCAAGGGCACATACCTCAGTTGCGGATCGTCCCTGGCCCTGGTCAGGGTTGTGCGGGAGGCAACCTGTCCATGTTTCTCTCTCTCCCTCCCTCCCATTCTATCTGAAGATAAACAGAAATATATCCTCAGGTGAGGATTTTTAAAAAATCAAAATAAGAATGAAAGAAAACAAAATAAAAATTCCTGGCACAATCCAGAAATTGATGGCTTCAAAATGCAAATTTTCCAACTGATCAGATTAACAAACTGAGGACAGTCTTGGCATCCAAGGATAGTTCTTCAGTAAATAAAAGGGCAAAGTCAATTCTAAATCCTTTCCCTTAAACACAAAACCCTCTAGTCAGAATTCAGCTGAAGGAAAGATGCAGAAAAAGACCTTTCTATGACTACTGTGTTAACCTTGTATCATTTCTTTAAAATAGCGCAAGTTAACAAAGTGGTTGTTAGACTGATGAACCTCAAAGGGAAGGCAAGGAAGAGATAAACCAAAGAACGTATATGCATAACCAATGGACACAAGACAACAGCGTGGGGAAGGCACGCGGGGGGGGGGTCAATGAGGGAAAAGGGGGGACATCTGCAATACATTCAATAATAAAGCTAAGATTAAATAAATAAATAAAGGTCAAAAAATAAAATAGTGCAAGTTATATTCCTTAGATGAAGAAAATGTGACAAAGGCTTGATAACTATTATTTTGGATGATGAGCATATGAGAATACTTTTACGTGTATAAAAACTTTACTAATATAGTTTTTATCACATCCTACCAAAACTGGGAACATCAATGCAATTACGAAATACTATAGACAAAAGTTGTTTCATAAGATAACAGGTAATAAGAGCTATCAAGATGTTCATATTCTTGCCCTGGCCAGTTTGGCTCAGTGGTTAGAGCGTCGGCCTGCGGTCCAGAGAGACCCGGGATCGGTTCCCGCTAAGGGCATGTACCTCGGTTGCAGTTTGTCCCCGGCCCTGGTTGGGTCATGCAGGTGGCAACCACTGAATGTGTCCCTTTCACGTCGATGTCTGTCTGTCTGTCTGTCTCCCCCCCCCCCTCCACTCTATCTGAACAAAAAACGAAAAAAATGTCCTCGGGTAAAGATAAAAAAGATGTTCATATTCTTTAACTTGGGAATTATATTCCTAGAAATTCATCTTAAGAATATAACTTTAGCCCTGGCCAGTTTGGTTCAGTGGTTAGAGCGTCGGCCTGCGGTCCAGAGAGACCCGGGTTCGGTTCCCCACTAAGGGCATGTACCTAGGTTGCAGTTTGTCCCCGGCCCCAGTTGAGGTCGTGTGGGTGGCAACCACTCGACGTGTGTGTGTGTGTGTGTGTGTGTGTGTGTGTGTGTGTGTCTCTCTCTCTCTCTCTTCCTCTCTCCCTGCCACTCTATCTAAACAAAAAAATGGAAAAATGTCCTCAGGTGAGGATTTTAAAAAAAGAATATAACTTTAAGGGTGTCAATGGGGAAAAAAAAGAAGAAACATCTGTAACAAAAAAAAATTAATAAAGAATATGACTTTAAAATTTAAAAATCATGTCCATGAACTATTCACTGCAATGGCCTTTATAACAATAAAAATGACTTACATACCCAAAATTAAGGGCACAATTTTTAATAAATTATGGTACGTATCTATGAAGACCATGTAAACATGAAGAATGTAGACAAGGAACAGAAGGTAGGCAAAAATGAAAACTGTCTTCCTTGTAGGTTATCGATAAATTTTTTATTAATACATTCAACAAATATTCACCAAATGCCTACTATTTGCTAGGCACTATTTTAGGTCGTGTGGGTATTTTAGGTCGCTTGGGATGCATCAATGAACAAAGATTCTTGCCTTCCAGGATCTTATCTTCTAAGGAGAGAGATGAAACCATATACATAATAATTAAATTACATAGTAGCTAAGAGATATTACCGGAAAATCAAGAGAAAAAGCATGTGTACGCACGCACGCAAAGTGGGCAAGGAGTGGAAGGTGAAGACAGCAATTTTAAATAGAGCTGTGAGGTGAGCCTCACTGGAAAGTTGACATTTAAGCCCAGACTTGAATTTTCTCATTTATGTCACTATGTCAACTTTATGTTTCTCATTAATAAGGCACCTATCACAAAATACATCTTTGTTATAGAAAACTTAGAAATAAAAACAAAAATTAAATTAAAATCCTAAGACCCAGGACTAAAATAGTCACCGTTAACATTCTGGTATACCCTTCCAGTCGTTGATTTACATATTTGTAGGTACTGTAAACAAGATATGATAAAAATCATTTTATAATAGTTTTATAATGCCTTTTCTACTTTACACACGACTAACAGTTTTTATGTCACTACATTAATTGTTAATGGACACAGTATTCGGCTGTCAACCAAGCCATTTGTTGTGGACACTTGGGTTGTTTCTAAATCTTCACCATTATTAAACAGTGCTCATAGCTAAATCTTGGGGACCAGCTCTGAGTAAATCTTCCTCTCACAATTTCCATTTTTGCTTCTCTACCCTCCCAAACGTACATTATCAGGTCAATGACTGTAATCATAATGCACCATTGTATATTCCACTTCCCTCATTTTTAGTGTGAACACAATTATAATTTTTCACAGCTACATAAAGCCGAGATGGATCTACTAACCTATTCTCTACTATGAGACATTTAGGCTGTTTTCAATGTTTTCCTATTATAACGCTGTAGTAAATTATCTCTCTGCTTGTAGCTTTCTGCTTCATTATTTCCTTAGGATAAAAATAGAATAACTGAATCTGTGACTCTTGCCACAGTGAAACAGTTTTCTCAAAAAGTTCTAATAACTTTAAATGCCATGAATAGGTGTAGCAGTTTCACCACAAATGGAGTAACTTAAAAAAAAAAAAAGGAAATCATGATTTTAAAGATCTAGAACAGAAATAAAAACATACAAAATTTAAAGTCTATCCCAGCAACAGTTGGGGGCAGGTAAGGTGGGCATTAGAATCAGATCTTTTTCTATTTGAGCCCCAGCTATCAAACACCTCCCCTTCCCTGACCCCAAAGTGGCCTATAACAGAAACTTGAATTATCTTCACAGCCATTTCTTCAGTATTATCTCTGGCTAGAATCCAAGCACCCTTTTTTTCCTCCAGCCTCAGTACCTAGCATCCCATTCAGGAATCCACAATTTATAATTTACATGTTAATAGAAATCTTTAGAGATCCATTTAAAAAATGAATATTCAAACTCTGTATTTACATCTTACCCTCACCTCATTATTTCATTTCAAAAAGGGCATTTTACTTCTTGGTGCTAAGATGTTCTAAGCCATTTAAGATTACTTCAAGGAGGATATTTTTGATTTTAGAAAGTGTAGCCTGGTAGTTAAGGTGAAAATACAAGATATTTATCGACCATTATATGTCAGACACTGTTCTAAGTCTGCATTATCTCATTTAGTACTCACAACCATTATTCTTCTGGATGAGAAAAATGATGCCCATCCCAGGTCATGCAGTGTGATGAAGCACGGAGGGGAGAATCTCATACCCATCACTATGCTACAAGCTTTATAATCAAACTCACCTCAATTTCAGAGTCCCGCAAACTTACTAGCCATAATGTTCACCTAACTTCTGAGCCTCAGTTTCCTCACCTGTAAGATGGGGGTAACAATACCTACCTCACGGGGCTGGTTATTTTAAGGACTAAATGAGATCATGTACACAGCAGACACCTGTTCCTCCTGGCAGTCACTACTCTTATTTCCACATATGGTGGGTGCTTCAGTTAGACAAATGTAATTCATTACATTCTTCCTCCACTCTTCTGGATTCTAGTAAAAATCACTTGTATAACCAAATTTCCTACCTTTGTGTTTTTAAATAAATGTCTCCGCAATGCTCACCTTTATCATCTTTCCTTTCAGTGCCCAGAGTAGCCAAGTACTAAGTATTGTCCCTATCACCTACTTCTGATGCTGACCACCAATATAATTTGGAAATATGCAGAAGTCACTGCCCCCCAACCGTGATGCCTCTGAGAAAAGAATAAAGTACAAAAATCAGCAGCAAGGATTTCTGTCCAAAAGACTAACCCTGATGAAGGAAGGACCTGCTTGGGAAAATATGTATTGCTGGTGTAGAAAGACTGGGGCTACTGGGCACAAGATACAGCTGCACAGGTGTTTAAGTACAGGACCAAGTACTGTATCACACAGATCTGAAACCTAAATAAATGTCCCCTTAACTTTCAGGATAAGGATCAACTTTTTAAGTGGAAACAGTGGGGAAAACCTGCTAAAAACCTACCAGGTCCAGATGGCCACCCGGATGTGGACCAGACTGAATGCTGTAGAATGCACTGGCATGGTAAGGTCCTTTTTTATTTCCTAAGAGTTTCTTAGGACCCTTCATTGATAACAAGGAAGCTGGACAAAGACAGTATAAATCTAGCCAGTGTACCCCGACTAGAGTTGGCAGGTTTATCAAACAGAAATACACAACACAGTAAAATTTGAATTTACGATTAACAATGAATGCTTTTTTGTGTGTAAGTCGCATGCAACGTATACTAAAAAATACTTCGTTGTCTGCATCAAATTTAAATGTAAAGGGGCGTCCTATATTTTATCTGGCTATCCTCCAACCACCTCAACTTAGATTTAAGATAGCCAAGTGCCTCCCAGTGTTCTCTAACCCCGACTTCTCGTCGAAGGACACAAAAGAACAATCGTTCTCCGAGTGGAAAGGAGTCGGCACAAAATAGCCATAAAATTAAGTGCCCTGTTTTTTTTAAAGTGATGCTACACATGGCTCGAGTAGCTCGGCAATGAGACTTGGGAAAAGGGCATCCAGGAGCCAAAGGCGAGCGGAGGGGCCTGGCCTCGCAGACGAACTTGCCGGCGAAGAGTTTTGACAAAGGAACCCCGCTCGGGGGGCCCAGTGGCTCATTCGGAATTCATGGCCTCGCGAGGCCGAGGGGAGGAGCGGCCCACAAAGCGCCTCCTCCTCCTGCCGCCGCTCCAGGGCTCTGGGCTGAGACCCCACACCCTCGGGCCCGGGGAACTTACCGACAGGGCTAAGATTTGGGGCCACGCCGCACAAAGGCGGCGGGAGAGGAAGCGGGAGGCAGGTTTGAGCGCGATGGGCCCCGCGCGCGGATAGGCTGGGAAGCCCGCGGGGCGGCGGGGACAAGGCCTCAAGGGGGCCTTGGGAAGAACGGCCAGCCTCCCTCCAAACCCAGCCCTGCCCTGGCGTCTTCCTTCCTCGATTGTCGAGAGAAACCCCCCTCTCCTCTCAAACGAGAACTAAGTCGTCCCCAAACTCACCCTCTAACGACTGTTCTCTCCTCAAAGTAACGGCGACGCTACACGGCCTCTACCGTCCCAAGAAAAGAGCGCGCGACCGCCGGAAACGAGACGACGGAGCTCGGTGCCTCCCCAGGGGGACAGAATGGCCTTCTCGATTGGCTCGCTGAACTGCCAATCAAGGTTCATCTTCAGAGGCGGAATCCGCTTTCCGCCATTCCTACGATCCTATTGGCTGCCGAATGCGAAAGACTTGAGTTCGTGTGAACGACAGATGGGGGACAAAGAGCGAGGCGTTCGGCCTGGTGCGCATGCGCCAGTTGCGTCCGCAGGAGACCGAAAAGGAAGGGGGGAGGGGGATGGAGGCTCGGAAGGAGAGTCGTGCACGGGCTAACGGAAAGACTGGAAGACCAAGTGATGGGAGGGGGAAAGGAGAGGGAAAAGAGGGGGAGAGAGGAAAATGGAAAGAGAGAGAGAGAGAAGGGGAGAAAGTGTGCGCGTAGGCGTGCTGAGGCTTCCTGCACTGCGCCTGTGCAAGAAGCAAGAGTAACAATGTCATTGTATTCGGTGTGTTAGATGTAGCCTTTTCCTACTGAAAAAAGGCCCCGCCATGTTTCTTTTCCACACTTCCTCTTTAGGGCTTGGACTCTGATACTCCATACTTAATCAGATTTCTGGTGGTTTCTCCTGCTGCCAGGTCTGCTCATGAAGCCCAACTGAAATAATCATCACTATGGTTATGATTATAAAAAGGGGTGGGGGAGGGGAGAAAGGGTTGCTACCTTGTTCTCTGTGATGACACAATTGTAGTCAGGTACTCATTTCCATGGTAACCAGGAAAACCAGCAGTCCAAACACCACTATTGTTCCTAAGATTTACAGAGATTCAACAGGTGTCATCATTGGCGTGGATACACTGTAGACCTCCAGATCAGACTGATTCTATATAGGACACCAATCAGGTAATCGCCTTTATTTTTCAGTAACGCTTAACTAGCCTTAGCCTTGTGGTAAATCAAGGGCTACAAGGCTCAACTGATAGGACTTCATAGTTAATTCCCACTAGTTAACTAATTCACACTCAGGGTTTCAGGGTGTCCTAAGTGGCTCCACCTTATGTGGGGACGCAGTGAACTAGACCTGCACTGTCCAATATAGCCTTCTGCAATGATAGAAATGTTCTGTATCTGCTCTGTTCAATACAGTAGCTACTGGCCGTATGTGACCATTTAGGACTTGAAATATGACTAGTGCAACTAAGGAGCTAAATTGTTAATTCTATTTCATTTTATTTTTTTGTTAATGCTCACCTGAGGATATTTTTTGCATTGATTTTTAGAGAGAGTGGAAGAGAGGGAGGGAGGGACGACAGAGAGACAGAGACAGACATCCATGTGAGAGACACATCAATTGGTTGCCTCCAGAACATGCCATGACCAGGCCAGGATCAAACTGGAAAGCCAGGTACTTGACGGGGAACTAGAACCCTCGACCCTTCAGTGAGCAGGCTGATGCTCTAACCACTTAGCACACCAGCCAAGGCAATTCTATTTCATTAGCTAATTAATAATTAGCTAAAATTTAGTCCATATAGCTAGTGGCTACCATATTGTGTGTATCTGGACTAGTGGTTCCCAAACTTTTATTTATTTATTTTTTTTTTTGGTGGTACGTGCCCCTGGCGGGAACCAAACCCAGGACTCTCTGGTCTGCAGGCCAACACTCAACCGCTGAGCCAAACTGGCCAAGGCCCCAAAGTTTTTGAGAATTAATAACGCCTCCATTATGAAAAAAGAAAATTTACCTCTATCTTTTCTGAAAAAGACATTTTCTTCCTGCTCATGGGAAAATAAATACCCAACAGTATAAAGAGAAAAGAATCTTTCTCTGCTCATTCTAATGGTTACAAGTATCACCACGTTCTTGCCTTTCTATTTTCTGTGTTTGTCTTGTTCTGGTCAAACAGAAATGTTTTTACTCTTTTACATATGTAGGATTAAGCTGTATATAGTTCTCTGAGTCATGACCGCACTAAAAAATACTTTAGCAATCTTTCCATATAAATACTTAAAGATTTATGAGGATATTTTAATATTAACTACCACTTGATGGTTTTTAGTATCTGTTGTAGGGGAAATTTTATTTAAAAGATATTGTCGTACATTTGTGTATCTCCTCAAGTCATCACAACATAAGCAGAGAAATGTTAATGAAAACAAATCATTTCTGTAAATAAGATCACAATGGCATATTAGAGGTGAAGTGGTAACTTAAAGGAAGCATGGATCTGCTTGAGTGGATCAGGAATGGCTTCACAGGAAAGAGCACGTTTGAATTGGGTCTTAACCAAGAGGTTGGAGTCAAAGGGACCCATGTGCAAAGGGTCAGAGGCAGAATGACCTGTGTTTTTGGTCATTTGTCATGGCTGAAGAGAAGTGGAGGCTAAGTAATAGGAAATTAGACTAGAGAGATAGGCAGAGGTCAAGTAATTAAGGGTCTGTGCCATGCTTAGAAGTTTGTACTTGAATCTGTAGGTGATGGGGAGACATTGAAGGGTTTTTACTAAAATAACTTGTTTTTTTTCTGATTATAAAAGTAATACATGCCTATTGAGGGAAAAATTTGAAATACACTGGAGTATAACAATCATCATAATCCTACTATGTAGAAATAACTGTTAATATTTTGATATGTTTTCTTCCAAACTATCACATATGTGTGCTTGTGGGTGTGTGTGTGGGAGGGGGGGGGTCATCTATATAGATACAGATAGATGCAGAAAGAGACAAAGAGAATTCATTTTTTCCGTGTATGATAAGTTTGAACTTCAGAAAGATCACTGTGTTCATGTCCTAAGGTTGCTGTGAAAAATGACCATAAACTCAGTGGCTTAAAACAATATAAATGTATTCTCTCATGGTTCTGGAAGTCAGAACTCTGAGATCAGTATCACTGGGTTGAAATCTAGGTGTTTGCAGGGCCGTGATCCCTCTGGAGGCTCTGGGGGAAACTGTTTCTTATTTCTTCCAGCTTCTGGTGGATGCCAACATTCCCTGGCATGTGGCTACATCACTCCAATCTCTGCCTTCGTGGTCACATGGCCTTTTCCTCTTTGTGTGTCAAACTTCCCTCTGCCTCTCTTGGAAGAATACTTGTCATTACATTTAAGGCATACCTTGATCATCTCTCCATCTTAAGATCTTTAACTTAATCACATCTGCAAAATCCTACTTTTTCCCCATGTAAGGTAACACTCACAGGCTCCAGGAATTAGGACAGGGATATCTTTGGGAGTGCATTATTCAGTTTACCACAATCACCCTGGCAATAGTGTGTAGAAAAGATTGGAGAAGGTAAGCTAGGAGAGAGGGACACAAAAATAGTTTCAGGTGAAAGATGAGGAAGGCTTGAACTGTGACAGTGGTCATAGGGCTAGAGAAGAAGAAACCAAATCCAAATATTTAGAAGGTAAGATCAAGGGGACACAATAACCAAATAAATGCAGGGGGTAAGAAGTGGAAGAAGACTAGAACAATTCCCAGGTTTCTGTTTTGGGTGCCTGGTTGTGTTGTTGTGCCACTAACCAGGATAGGAGATGGAGGAGGCAGAGCAGCATTGGGAGAAAGTCAATCAATGCAGTTTTGGTCAAGTTGAGTTCAAGGTGAGAGGAGTCAGCCAAGCAACAGAAGAACAGGGTCTAAGTGAGGCTCTGAGAGTTCATTTTTTCTAATTACTATCATCATCAGCCACATAATATTTATTTAATACTTTCAAAGTATCGAACATAATAATGTGTGGTCTATCCGTACTGAAGTTGATTACTGTCCTCAGTAAGTTACCAAATAACTAGATAAACAGGAAACATCAATCAAGAAAAAGTGAATGGCCTAATGTGCAAGACTGTTTTAAGAACTATAAGTGGAGGAGGGGGGTCAATGGGGAAAAGGAGGGGACATCTGTAATACTTTCAACAACAACAACAAAAAAGAATGATAAGTGGATGTCACCTATATTCAACATTGTACTAGAGGTTCTAGCCAGGGCAATTGGCAAGAAAAAGAAATAAAAGTTATCCCAAATGGAAAGGAAGAAGTAAAACTACCTCTATTTTCAGATGACATGATCTTGTATATAGGAAATCCTAAGGAAACCACTAAAACAATTAGTAGAACTAATAAACAAGTTAAGCAGAGTTTCAGGATACAAGATCAATATATGCAAATCAACTGCATTTCTATACACTTGCAATGAATAATTTGAAAGCTAAATTAAGGAACAATTCCACTTACAATAACACGAAAGAGAATAACATGCTTAAGAACAAATTTAACAAAAGAAGTGAAAAACCTATACTCTGAAAACTACAAAATATTGTTGAAAGAAATTCCAGAAGATCTAAATAAATGGACTTTGATTAATCAGATAACCAGCCGTTAGCAAGAATGTGGAGAAACTGGAATTCTGCTGATGGAAATATAAAACAGTGCAGTTACTTTGGAAAACAGCCTGGCAGTTACTCAAACAAACATAAAGTTACTACATGATCCAGAAATTCCACTCGTTGTTATCTATCCAAGAGAACTGAAAACCTATGTTCGCATAACATTTGTACACATGAATGTTTATGGTAGCATTATTCATGATAGCCAAAAGTACATCAACTGATGAATGCTTAAACAAACTTTGGTATATCCATACAATGGCATATTATTCAGCTGTAAAATGGAATGAAGTTCTAATACATGCTACAACATGGATGGGCCTTGAAAACATGCTAAGAGAAAAAAGCCAGTCACAAAAGACCAGATATTATATGATTCCATTTATATGAAATGTCCAGAATAGGTGAATCTATGGAGACAGAAAGTGGAATAGTGCTTGCACAGGCTGTGGGGGATGGGAAGGTAGGGGAAGATAGCCAAAGGGTACACGGTTTCTTTTTTAAGTGATAAAAACATGAAGTCAACTGTGCATATACTAAAATCCATTTTATACTTTAAATGGGCAAATTGTATAATATATGAATTCTATCTCGATGAAGCTCTAATTAAAAAAAAAAAAAAGTCCTGGCCGGTTTGGCTCAGCGTTTAGAGCATTGGCCCGCGGTCCAGAGAGACCCGGGTTCGGTTCTTGCTAAGAGCACGAACCTCGGTCGCAGTTTGTCCCTGGCCCCAGTTGGGGTCCTGTCGGTGGCAGCCAGTCGATGTGTCTCTCTCACGTCGATGTTTCTCTCTCTCTCTCTCTCTCTCTCTCCCTCCCTCTCTCTCCCTCCCAGTCTATTTGAACAAAAATGGAAAAATGTCCTCGGGTGAGGATAAAAGAAAAGTGTAGGTGGGACCCAAAGGAGTAATACTAACTTAAGTTGATTTCCCAAGGCACAGTGCCATAGCATAAAGTCCTGTAGAGACTTTGGGACCTATATAGACCCAAGGGAGTGTGTCTCATAAAGTTGGTAGACCTTCTGTGGAGTAAACTAAGACATGTTGCCTCCAAATTGGGGGGAGATATTTGGACCAGACATAGTGAATATTAAAGAGTGGAGTATAGTCAGAATCACACTAAGTCAGACTGCCACTATTGGACTTGCTGAGAAGGACAAATAGGTGCCTTTTTGCTACGTTTCACTTACCTTCTTTTTTTAATATATTTTTTTATTTTTTATTCCTCACCTGAGGATATTTTTCTATTTATCACTAGATAGAGTGGGAGGGAGAGAGAGAGAGAAAGACAGAGAGAAACATCGACGTGATAGAGCCACATGGACTGGTTGCCTCCCGCACAACCTGACCGGCCAGGGGAGGAACAGCAACCGAGGTACGTGCCCTTGACCGGAATCGAACTCGAGACTCATTGGTCCACAGCCCACGCTCTAACCGCTGAGCCAAACCGGCCAGGACCCCCTTATCCTTCTTTAAAAAAAATTATCTTTATCCTTTGAGACGACATGGAGGGACCTGGAGAGTATTATCCTAAGCAAAACAAGCCAAGCAGAAAAAGACAAATATCACATGATCTCACTTATTTGTGGAATATAATGAACATAACAGTCTGAGGAACAGGGTAGACCCAGAGACGTGGAAGTAGGGTACAGACTGACAACCCTCAGAAGAGGGGGTGGTGGGGGGAGGGAAGAGATAAACCACAGAATTTATATGCATGTACGCATAGCCAATGGACATGGACAACAAAGCTGGGGACAAGGTAGGGGGGGATGGGGAGGAGGGTATCAATGGGGAAAAAAGGAGAAACATCTGTAACAAAAATAAATTAATAAAAAAATTATCTTTATTGTTGAAAGTATTAGATGTCCTCCCTTTCCCCCCACTGACCTTTGCCACCTCGCTCCCGCCCCCCACTGGCCCTTCACCACACTATTGTCTGTCCTGCCCTTGCTTCCCCTAGTTTCACTCTCATTTCTTTCCTTATTAAGCCTTATATTATAGAAATATTGCTACAGTTTGATTTCATTTGGGGCTTCTTTTCTGTCTCCTTTATTCACCCATCCACCAATTCATCCAATAAACATTTATCATGTATCAGGGCCTATACTAGATGCTGGAGAGAGATGAGTACGAACTGGTCCCTACTGTTGAGGAACTTCAGCCTAGCATTTCCCTAGCGTCCCCCTGAGTACCTGTTGCCCTTTTCTTCATTGCAGGGTACTTTAGAATGACATAAAACACTAAATAAAAATCCATGTGTTTCATAACTGCCAATTTGTACTTCTTAATCCCTTTACTTTTCTAAGTCAGTCCCCCCAAGCCCCCTCCCATCTGGCAACCATTAGCTTGTTCTCTGTATCTATGAGCTTGTTTCTGTTGTGTTTGTGTTTTAGATTTCACATATAAGTGAAATCATATGGTATTCGTCTTTCTCTGTCTAACTTATTAACACCTAATACCCTCTAGTCACAGGGATGTAAAGTACGGCATAGGGAATATCATCAATAATATTGTAATAACTATGTATGGTGTCGGGGAGGCGGGTACTAGACTTACCAGGGGAATCATTTTGTAAATTATATAAAGGTTTAACCACTATGCTAAACACCTGAAACTAATATAATATTGAATGTCAACTGCAATTGAATAATAAAAATATCTGGAAAAAAAAAAACCCATGTCTTTTCAGAGTAAGTTTTAAAAAGTGAACCACACTGTAATCAATGACTGCTGAATAGTGCCTCCATTTGTTTGATCAAGTTATATGTAAACTTTCGTGTCATGAGAAAATTAAAGTTTGACATCCAGCAGTAATTAGTTAAATAAGGCACGGTGAATCCAAATGCTGAAACAATATACAACTGCTGCAGTTATGTTGAAGAACATATACAAAATAATTCCAATTTTGTAAAAATATGTTTGCAAAAAAAAAAAATGACTGAAAGGCTATACATCAAAAAGAGCGGTGGGGCCCGGCTGTTGTGGCTCAGTGGTTGAGCATAAATGCATGCATCAAGAGGTCACTGGTTCGATTCCGGTCAGGGCACATGCCCAGGTTGTGGGCCCCATCCCCAGCGGGGGGCATGCAGGAGGCACCCAATCAATGTTCTCTCTCATCGATGTTTCTATCTCTCTCTGTCCCTCTCCCTTCCTCTCTCTCTAAAAGCAATTAAAAAAAAAAAAAAAGAGCAGTGGGCCCTGGCTGGAGTGGCTCAGTTGGTTGTGCATTGTCCCAGGCACTGAAAGGTTGCCTGTCTGATTCCCAGTCAGGGCGCATACCCAGGCTGCAGCTCAATCCCTCGAGGAGGCAGCTGATAGATGTTTTGCTCTCACATTGATGTTTCGATGTTTCTCTGATATATATATATATATATATATATATATATATATATATATAATAACATTTTTAAAGGGCAATAGTTATTTTCAAGTATAATAGGGAGGATATAAGTAATTATTGCTTTCTTCAAACTTTCTATGCTTTCCAAAATTTTTACAGTGAAAATTTATATTTTTGTAATAATAAATATATATATAATTAAAATGAAAGTGCTCTCTAGAGGACAAAGACTGAGTTTCTACATCGTATACGGGGTGAGGCAAAAGTAGGTTTAGTTGTGAATATGTGAAATAATAGTTCATTCTTGTATTATTTCGTATTGTATTATTTTCCATACAACAACTGTAAACCTACTTTTGCCCACCCCGTAGTCCTTACGGAGGGCATTTAAGAAGTGCTTTATAAATGTTGATTAACAAGTAACAGAAGGAACGCTAAGCAATAATTGTAACAAATGACTGTAAACCTACTTTTGCCCACCCGGTAGTGCTTCGGAAAGGCACTTAAGGAGTGCTTTATAAATGTTGGCTAAAAAGTAACAGAATGAGCACATTGAGTAACTGTAACTAATCAAGGCTGAAGATAATGTTTGAGCAGCAGGCTACACTCTTACCCTATAACCTCCCTCCCCCAAATCAGCCCATTCTTCGCTAGAGCCTTTCATCTTTGGCTGATACATACTCAAACCTATTAACTGTGGGCACTCGGCTTAGTCAAAGACAAAAACATTTTTTTTGAGAATATGAAGGCTCCGGTGTGTGAAGTCCCCGACCATGCATGAAGTCAGGTATATTTCTCTTCTAATGATAATAGTAACTAAGTATGTCGGGCGGGTGTTGATCTCAAATTTTTTCTTCCTTTTTTTTGGAGGAGGTCGGAGCTGGGGTCTGGCCTGTCACCTGGCGGAGGTGGTCCGCTGGGGTGGGGGTGGGGGGACTTGGGAAAGGGGCCACGGGCAGCCAGCGTCGCCCCCCCCTTAATCTCAATAGCATCTCTATGAAGTATTATCTCCATTATTTCCTTCTAGTCTTTTTCTATGTGTACATGGACGAAGAATTTCCCTACAAAGTATCATATTTTAACTCCTTTCTAAAAATGTATCAGGAGCATTTTCGTGTGTCATTTGTTTTTTAATAGACTATATTTTAGAGCAGTTTTATGTTTACAGCAAAAAATAAGCTGAAAGTACAGAGTTCCCATATGATTGGACATTTAGATTGTTTTCTTATCTCTTTTTCAAGATGAGAAAACTAAGACCCGGTGAGTTGACAAGTGACTTGTCCAAAGTCAACTGGCTAAAAAGTGGGCAGAACTGGGATTAGAAAACTAGTTTATCTCTCCAGAACCCGACCAGTTTTATGCAACCGCGCTGCCTCTGAATTAATAATACAGCATTAACACCCACAGAGTGTCTCCCCTCAACTCGAAACCGGGCATTCCCCCCAGTCCAAGAGTGGCCAAGGATCCAAGCATGTGTTTGAGGAGGGCAGGCAATATGCAAAAGAAAGAAGTGTCCCAAATGAGATGAAACAAATTGAAAACGCAAAGGGAGAAACAAACGGACAGAGAAATAAGACGGATACATAGAATGCTGGTTAAGATCAAGAGAAAGCGGGACTTGAGAAACCGGGAGAACTCTTGGTTTTATCTCTGTGTATAAGGAGAGAGCAAAGATAACCTCAAGGCCATGTGGGGAGTCAGGAAGGATAAGGTTTCTGGGAAAGTGAATGAGACAAGGGAGGATCAAACTCCCTGTAAGGCTAGGAAAGGCTTAATGTGGGAAGGAAGAAAGGCCCAGAGCAAAGAGGCAGGCTCGGGTAGGCACTGGACACCAAACCTTCTGGTGCCTAAATCCGTGGCAGGACTCCTAGCCTGAACCTCCAGCAGTATCTCAGACACTAAACACTTTTCAGCCCTAGGGGCTGGGGGAGGAAAGTGGGGAGCAGGGATTGCAAAGTACTCAAACTATAATGGAGACTGAAAACAGATCCTGGCACGCAGTTTTAAGAGCCGGTAGGCCTAGTGTTGGTGCCCCTTCCCCCTACCCCACTTCTCCAGCCTCAACCTCAGCCACACCCACACGCTAAGGACCATCCAGGAGGGGAGCGTGTGTGCGCGCGCGCGTGCGTGCTCGTGCTTAGGGGAGGCAGAGAGACAGAGACCAAGACAAAAAGAGACCGGGAGAGAGAGAGTACGCGCCAGGGAGAGGGAGAGGGGGTGGGGGGAGGAAAGAGATCGACCGGGACAGAAAGAAAGAGGGAGGGAGGGAGAGAGAGACTGAGACAGGGAGAGGCAGAGAGAGAGAGAGAGAGAAACAGGGCAAGAGAGCTGCGGGCCTTGGTGAGGAAAACTACTGAAGAGGGAACGCAGGGAGGCCCTGCGACTAGACTCAGGGAGAAGATCCCAGAACTTACCCTAAGACCCTCGAGGGAGTGGGGGGAGTGTCTTTGCAGGACCTGGTTTTGGAGTCATCAGGCTGTAACGGTTACTGCATAGGCGTTGTCACTGAGCCAGAGCCATGTAACCCGCCCTGGGTGACTGGAGAACAAGCTTAAGACACCCCACAACTATGACTCTCAGAATGGTCAGGGGGGCCCGGGGCTGCAGACAAGGGGAGGAGGGGCACGTGCGGCCTGGGTCCCTGCCTCCCCTCACCCTCTGCTGTCACTCATTACCCCAACAGTCGCCCAGGGGGCGGGCCCCGGAGAGGTGGGGTTGGGGGGAGGGTAATCTTGGCAGGCGCTTGCTGCATGGCGTAGGTAGGGACTGTGGAGGGGGGCGGACGCCCGGGGGTTGAACACGAGTGGGAAGCGAAGAGAGACACGGGGAGGGGGAGGGGACCGGGAACCATTTGAATGAGAGGAGGGGATCACGGGTAGAGTGGGCTCCAGGAGGCAGGGCGGCCACGGGTGTGAGGGGGGGCAGACTCTTGCGCCAGGTAAGGGCAGCAGGTGCGTAGATCTGGGATTTTGTGGTTTAGTGCACTCAGCCCTTCGGTGGAAAGGGGGTGCCGCCTCCCCCAGGGGCGGGCTTCCAGGCTCCAGAGCCTAGCTTTTCCTCTCCAACTAACGGGGCCCCGGGCGGGGGCTCAAGCTCCATCTCCAGCAACTCGGCTCCACTCCGCAATTTCCAGGCGGCCACTGGGCTGGGAGTCTCGCGCCGGGGGCCGGCGCTGTCTCGCGAGCCCCCTCCCGGAGCCAGCCAATGGGGTTGGTTGCTGGCGCCGCCCGCCCGCCTGGTGCAGAGAGCTGGGCGCTGTGAGCAGCGCTGCCATTTAAAGGGGCCGCGACCCCTGTCCCGGCTGCTAGGGAGGGAGGTGGAGAAGGAGCGCGGGGCCGTCTCTGTCTGCAGTTCTAGGCTTATAGCCGTTACACTAACCCTGCCGCAGGTAGGGGTCGGGCCTGATCAAGCCGAACCGAACCTGCAGGCGGGATCTCGCAGTAGCCGGGAGGGGGGTCTAAGGAGAGATCGTAGCTCCAAAATGTCTTCCTGTAAATGCCTGAGGTGGGGGGTGGGCAACAGGAGAGGAGGACTGAGGGAGCAATAGGAAAGGGTGACGGGGCTGAGGAAGTGGGCGACCTGAAAGGTAACTGGGGGGAGGGGTTAGGAAGGGCAATTTGTGGGGGCGAGGGAAGGGCTGAGGGAGGACCGTGCAGCGCGGGGAGGGGGGGTGGGGCCAGGCTGGGTGGGTAGAGACTGGGGAGCTGGGGGGCTCCCGGGGCGAGAGGAGGGGGTAGAAACTGGGATCGCGGGGGCGGGAAAGGCTCCTAGTGGCAGCGGCCCTGGGAGACTCTAATGGGGCGTTCAGCCCGAGTTGGGGGGGGCGAAAGGTAAAGGAGGAGGGAAACGGAGTTGCAGTGGGGTGGTGGGGGCAGGCGGGCTGGTAGGGCCAACGACTGCCCCGGCGAGTGTGGGCGCGGGGCCAGGGCGGGGAACGCCTCTCCCCACAGGGGGCGCTGTATGTGGTGGTGGGGGGGGAGTGGTCGTTTGGACCAGAGCTTGTGGAAATGCTTGTCGTTTGTGGTGGGGGCTGTTCGTGAGAAATACAAGTGGATGATGGGGTGTGTCCCAGAGCCTGTATGAGAAGGAATTCTGGCGAAGACCACCTCTTCTGCCCCCTCTTCTACCCCTAATCTGCAGCCCATATCCAGCCATCCTCATGGACCCCAGTGATTTCCCCAGTCCGTTTGACCCATTGACCCTGCCAGAGAAGCCCCTGGCTGGAGACCTTCCAGTAGACATGGAATTTGGAGAGGATCTACTGGAATCCCAGACTGCCCCAACTCGAGGATGGGCCCCCCCTGGCCCTTCTCCATCCTCAGGAGCCCTGGACCTGCTTGATACCCCTGCTGGCCTGGAAAAAGACCCTGGAGTTCTGGATGGAGCCACTGAGCTGCTGGGGCTGGGGGGGCTGCTCTATAAAGCCCCCTCCCCCCCAGAGGTGGACCATGGTCCTGAGGAGACCCTTGCATGGGATGCAGGAGATCAGACCCTAGAGCCTGGACCAGGGGGCCAGACTCCTGAGTTGGTGCCACCTGACCCAGGGACTGGGGCGAATCCCTCTTCACCAGAGGGACTACTAGAACCTTTGGCTCCAGATTCTCCAATAACCCTTCAGTCCCCACATATTGAAGAGGAGGAGACCACCTCCATAGCTACAGGGAAAAGGGGCTCCCCTGGGCAGGAGGAGGAGCTTCCCCAAGGGCAGCCACAGAGCCCAAATGGCCCCCCCAGCCCTTCAGTGGGAGAGACTCTGGGGGATGGAATCAACAGTTCTCAGACCAAACCTGGGGGCCCCAGCCCCCCTGCACACCCTTCCTTACCAGGTAGGTTGCCTCCTGAGCTGGAGAATCAAGGCTGGAGAGAGGGTGGGGGTAAGGAGGGGCTGCTGTGTGTGTTTGGGGAAGAGGTGGGGGGGGAGATTTGAGAGAGAAGAGGAGGGATGTGTATGGAGGAGGAGTTGGGGGTTTGGAAGGGAGAAGTGTAGGTGGTGAAGAAGATTAAGGAAGGTAGGGGTGGCTGAAGATCAGCTGCTGTGGGGGAGGACTAGGGTTGAGGTTTCAGGGGTGGGTGAGAGTGAATTTGGTGGGAGAGGTTCCCTTTTTCTTAGCCCAGTGGGTTTTGGGTGCCAGGTCCTTCAGGATTTGGAGAGGACTCCAGGCTCCTGGGGTCTAAGATCTTTCCAGATGTTTTGTTTTATCTGAGAGCAGGGATTCTGGGTTTGACCAAGGATGACGGTTCTGGGGCCACCAACAGCCTGGTGAATTCAGGGGAATGGTGGAAGCGCAGGGCCTAGGACTGAGGCTCTGAGAGGGGAGGGGCGCCTCGGACTTGGAGAGGCTCTGGTTCCTCCCCTGTTCTGCCTAGTGGTGACTCTCCCAGGCTGTGGCCAGGGTCTTAGCACTTATGTAACCACCTGAGTCTAGGGCACCTACCTTCTCCCCTTGCTGCCTCCCTTTGGGGGATTTCATTGGTTTTTGTTGGTAAACGATTCATTGTGGGTGAGAGGTGTGCCACCTGTGTTTGCTCCACTCCCGGTGATTGGGGCAGAAGGCTGGAGGGAAGGTAGGATTCTTTCCCATGGAGAGCAGCTGCACCACCACCCTCCTCTTAGTGCAGGGCTCGAGGTAACCCCGAGAGGGGCCCCAAGAAGCCACAGGCACTTGAGTTTTCCCTTTCAGTTTTGAGTAAGTTCTTCCCCGGGAATGGAGGCCGAGGTTGGGCCAGGGAGGGGGTGTGAGGGCAGGCTGAGGATTTAGGCTGCTTTCTGCTTCCTTTGCAGGAGATGGCCTGACTGGGAAGGCGAGTGAGAAGCCGCCTGAGAGGGTGAGGGGGGAGGGGACTGGAAGGAGTCTGGTTCCCCCTTTAGCTCTGGGAAGGACAGACCCTTCATTTTCCCTCCCAGATGTTGTTCTGTAGAGGGTGCGTGTGAGGAGAGTTAGGAGGAGGGAGGGAGCTCTTGTGTCTATGGCTTCTTAAGGCCAGCCTCCTTCTCTCCCCTCCTCCCAGGGGCTGGGCCAAGGGTCCCTACCTTCCCTCCCCCTCCCCTCTGTAGCCCCCTAAACCCTGTGCTAGTGCAGTGGCCCCTGGTGTCAGTTTTCCTTTCCTCCCCATGTTTCCAAGGTGCAGAAGAGAAGTGAGCGCGTTAGAAGAGTAGAACCTCCCAAACCCGAGGTTGTGGACTCCACTGAGAGCAGTGAGTAGGACCGGAGGAAGTACGGACCAGTGGGATGAGTGGGAAGCGCCGTGGGTCTCCTGGCTCCATGCAAAGTGTGACGTGCCTATCTCTGCTGTGGGTTGGCATGGGAACCAGGGGCAGTGGGGGAGGTTGAAAACAAGAGCAGTGAGAATGGAGTTTCCTGTTTCAGCTCTGCCATCCTTGTCCCGAAGAATGTCCCCCCTTAGAGCTCATGGCTGAAGATACCAATGTGATGGGGTGGGGGGCAGTAAAGGCAAGAGCTGAGGGGACCCCAGGAGCAGCAGAGCTACCTGTTGGTCAGGGCCTGGCTGGAAGACCTTGCAGGAGTGTTTTCTCATGGCCCCTCCCCCTTGCTCAGTTCCAGTGTCAGATGAGGATTCTGACGCCATGGTAGATGACCCCAACGATGAGGACTTTGTGCCCTTCCGGCCCCGGCGCTCCCCTCGCATGTCCTTGCGCTCCAGCGTGGCGCAGAGGGCCGGGCGCTCTTCGGTGGGCACCAAGATGACTTGTGCGCATTGCCGGACACCGCTGCAGAAGGGACAGACGGCCTACCAGCGCAAGGGCCTGCCTCAGCTCTTTTGCTCCTCATCCTGTCTCACCACTTTCTCCAAGAAGCCCTCAGGCAAAAAGACCTGTACCTTCTGCAAGAAGTACGTGTGGGTACTGGGCTGTGGGGAGGCATCCGGCCAGGAATAATGGGTGAGACAGACTATGTTGGCAAGAACCTAGTGGGGCTGGGAGAAAGAGGCCATTTGGGTAGGGGGTCTGAGCACGTCGGCTCTGTGGTCATGGATTTCAGAGCAAGGGGGGAAGCGGTTGAAATGAGTGAATGTTCAAGACTGTTCCCCACTGCAGGGAGATCTGGAACACCAAGGACTTGGTCGTGGCACAGACTGGCTCGGGAGGCTCCTTCCACGAGTTCTGCACGTCCGTCTGCCTCTCCCTGTACGAGGCCCAGCAGCAGCGGCCCGTGCCCCAGGCTGGAGATCCTGCCGATGCCACTCGCTGCAGCATATGCCAGAAGACCGGAGAGGTGAGGACGCTGGATGGGGGCTGATGACAGAGCCTGGCCAGCCCCAAGCTGCCCCTGCAATCCTGGGGCTGCGGGGGCCAGGCCCTGTGGAGGAGGGGAGCGGGGAGGAAAGGCAGCCGTCGTGAGGGAGTATATTCAAGGTTAGAGCTTCTCCAGGATGTGCGCAGCCGGCCTTCCTTGCCTCCCAGGACCTCACCATCGAGTCGGCAGCCTGATGTGCAGGTTGGGGGGTCCCTGGGCACAGTGTCTGCTGTGAAGGTCTAGGGTGAGGTGGGGTGGGCTATCCTCGCACTGGGTGGGTGGTGGTGGCCAGGCCCCAGCTCAGGGTGTGTGTGTGTGTGTGGCAGGTTCAGCACGAGGTCAGCAACGGCAGCGTGGTGCACCGGCTCTGCAGCGATTCTTGCTTCTCCAAATTCCGGGCCAACAAGGGACTGAAAACCAACTGTTGTGACCAGTGCGGGGCTTACATCTACGCCAAGACCGGGAGCCCTGGCCCCGAGCTCCTCTTCCACGAGGGCCAACAAAAGCGGTTCTGCAACACAACCTGCTTGGGGGCGTACAAGAAGGTGGGGCCGAGGGAGTAGTGTATTAGAGGGCTGTGGAAGGGGGTGCGGTTCCTGGGTGAGAAATAAAGGTGCCTGATGGGTCGAGGGCTGGGAGGAATAAAACAAATAAAGGGGGTTTCAATTGTATCTGTTATGTTTTATTTTTGGAAGCTGGCTGGTGGATCCACAGGTCTTTGTTATATCATCATCTATACTTTTTTGTATGTTTGAAATATTTCATGTTTTAAACATTTAAAAAATAAAAGTGAAGGGACAAATCCAGCCTCAGCCTCTCCTTCCCCATCCTCACAGAAAAACACACGTGTGTACCCCTGTGTCTGGTGCAAGACCCTGTGTAAGAACTTTGACATGCTATCCCACGTGGATCGGAATGGCAAGACGAGCTTGTTCTGTTCCCTCTGCTGTACCACCTCTTACAAAGTGAAGCAGGCAGGGCTCACTGGTAGGTGCAAAGCCCTCTTCTCTGAGACCCCTGCTGGCCTTCCTTCTACCCCCCATACTCCCCTCTTCTAAAGTACCCCCTGCTGCCTGACCTCGGCCCCAACCACACCTCCCCGTGGGTTTCCTGTTCCCTCTCTGCACTGCCTTACACCTTCTGTGCTCTCTCTGTCTCTCTCTCTGTGTGTGTGTGTCTCTCTCTGTCTCCTTTCTCTCTCCCTTTCTCTCTATGCCCCAGGCCCTCCCCGACCCTGCAGCTTCTGCCGCCGCAGCCTCTCTGACCCCTGTTACTACAACAAGGTCGATCGCACAGTCTACCAATTCTGCAGCCCCAGCTGCTGGACCAAGTTCCAGGTACTTCAGACCCTGGACCAGGGATAAAGGGTGTGGCGCCATAGAGAGGGTGTGAGAATCGGGGTAGGTAGGCCTGGGCAGAGCAGGGAATAGGTGGCCGCCCCTCCCCACCGCCAGCACGCATCTCGTGCCCTTCCCTTACTTGTCTTCCTTCCCTCCAGCGCACAAGCCCTGAGGGGGGCATTCACCTGAGCTGTCACTACTGCCACAGCCTCTTCAGTGGCAAGCCTGAGGTCTTGGACTGGCAGGTAAGACCCCCACCCTGCCCACATCTTGCCACATGCCCAGACGTCTGTCTGCAGGGGTCCTTCCGCCTGGCTCTTGCCAGGTCCAGATGTCACAGTCCTCTCCCCCCGCCCTGTGACCCCATCCCAGGACCAGGTGTTCCAGTTCTGCTGCCGTGACTGCTGTGAGGACTTCAAGCGGCTCCGGGGCGTCGTGTCCCAGTGCGAACACTGCCGCCAGGAGAAACTCCTGCATGAGAAGCTCCGGTTCAGCGGGGTGGAGAAGAGCTTCTGCAGCGAAGGTAAGGACGTGGAGAAGCGGCCCAAGGCCCCGGACCCCGGGGGAGAACGGCTGAGAGCTTGGGATGCGATCCTCAGGATGCTCGGCCCCGTCCCTTGTGAGGCTCCGGGTTCGAGAGGCTGTCGGCGAGCGCTTTCGGTTGTCCTGCCTTGCGAAGGTGGGGCTCCCAGCCACGGCGCCTGTCCTCTGGACTCTTGCAGGCTGTGTGCTGCTGTACAAACAGGACTTCACCAAGAAGCTGGGGCTGTGCTGCATCACTTGTACCTACTGCTCCCAGACCTGCCAGCGCGGCGTCACCGAGCAGCTGGACGGCAGCACCTGGGACTTCTGCAGCGAGGACTGTAAGAGCAAGTACCTGCTGTGGTACTGCAAGGTAAGGGGCCGGCGGGGCTGGGCTCCAGGGCACAGGGCCCGGGCCAGTGGGGGAGGCCCGTCTGAGCATCCCGCCATCCCCAGGCCGCGCGGTGCCACGCCTGCAAGCGCCAGGGGAAGCTGCTGGAGACCATCCACTGGCGTGGGCAGATCCGTCACTTCTGCAACCAACAGTGTCTGCTACGGTTCTACAGCCAGCAGAACCAGCCCAACTTGGACACCCAGAGCGGGCCTGAGAGCCTCCTGAACAGTGAGTCCCGGGCAGGGGGCGCGCTGTCAGCACTGGCCTGGACTCCAGTTCCGGGCCCTCTCTTCTTCCTCTGGCTTCCGTCTCCTCCCTGGCCAGAGCTCCTGTGCAGGTACTAGGGGGAGTCTTGTTTAAAGGTTTCCAGGGCCTGCCCTGGCTGGTTTGGCTCAGCGGTTAGAGCGTCAGCCTGCAGACCAGGGAGTCCCAGGTTCGATTCCGGCCAAGGGCACGTGCCTCGGTTGCGATTTGTTTCTGGCCCCGGTTGGGGTCATGCAGGTGGCAGCCAATCGATATGTCTCTCTCACATCGATGTTTCTCTCTCTCCCTCCCTCCCTCCCACTCTGTCTGAAGATAAATGTAAAAATGTCCTCAGGTGAGGATAAAAAAAAAAAAAAAAGGTTTCCAGGGCTAGATTCTACTGATCTTCTAGAAGGATGTATTTTTAGGGAATGGGTACCAGGTAGGTTGGGCATGTGGGGGCTGCAGAAATGTCCGCCTTTAAGCTCTGCCTTTAGTGAAACTGAAGACCACTGTCATTTCCAGAATGTCACCCTGGCCCCTCTGCCACTCCACGGGGATCACCCTCCCGAGGGCCATGAAACAGAAGGGCTCAAATTATGGGTTATTGGGGAAACTTAATGTTTTTCATTCTCCGTGGCAGCCAGGAGCAAAGAATCTTCTTGGCCACTGTTTCTGGGGCCTAGAGAAGACTAGCCCTGGGGTGGTGAGGAGGAGAAGGTCTAGGCTTCCCATTCCCATTTGATGAGAACGGAGAGCTGGTTCCGCAGAGGAAAACACTCATTTGTTTTGATCTACAGGTCAGTCTTCTGAATCAAAGCCCCAGACACCCTCTCAAACCAAAGTGGAGAACAGCAATACAGTGAAGATCCCAGAGGAAAATGGGAATCTGGGCAAGGTCAGGGCACAAGCCGAGGGGGAGGTGGCCTCGCAGGAGGGTCCAGCAGTTGGTGGCACTGACCGTCCTTTGTGTGCAGATCCCTGTGAAGATCCGGTTGGCTCCCACTGCTTCTACCCCTCCTCCCCCCACACCGCCCCCAGCCACACCCCGCAAAAACAAAGCTGCCATGTGTAAGCCTCTGATGCAGAATCGGGGGGTCTCCTGCAAAGTGGAGATGAAGTCCAAAGGGAGTCAGACAGGTGAGCCAGGGTGCCCAGACGCACGGGCGGTGTTCCGTCGTTCCAGGCCTCCTGCCCTGTGCCTGGGAGCCACACGAGGGGGTTTCTTAGGTGGCTGAAGTGTCGTGGATGTGGCTGTCCTAGATCACAGAGTTGGCTCTCCACCTTCGATGCCAGGGCAGTTTTGTGACACTGAGCACATATCAGAGCTTTGGCAGGCAAGCATCAGGTCGTGGGTTGGATGTCACCCACCTAACAGGGGCTCTGAGAAGACCCCTTTCTTGCCCGCAGAAGAGTGGAAGCCGCAGGTGATCGTGCTGCCCATCCCAGTGCCCATCTTCGTGCCAGTGCCTATGCATCTGTACTGCCAGAAAGTCCCGGTGCCTTTCTCAATGCCCATCCCGGTAAGCGCCCTGCCGGGGGGGCTGCCCCCGGCCCTCCTCTCAAACCTGCCCCCCTGAGGCGCGGTCTCGGTCCTGGGCGTTCAGTCGGGATTCATGTCTCTAGGTGCCTGTGCCCATGTTCCTGCCCACTACCTTGGAGAGCACAGACAAGATTGTGGAGACCATTGAGGAGCTGAAGGTGAAGATCCCTTCCAACCCCTTGGAGGCCGACATCCTGGCTATGGCAGAAATGATCGCAGAGGCTGAAGAGTTAGACAAGGCCTCGTCTGACCTGTGTGGTACGCCATGGATGGCGGCGATGAGGGAGTCAGGGTTTTACTGGCCCACCTCTGCCCTGGGGGACAGGGAGTGGTGACTTTGGTGCCTAGCGGGCCGGGGGCGTGCTCGGGGTCAGCCCCTGGAAGCCTGTGGGGGAGCCGCCGCGTGACTGAGCCAACTTCTCTTCCTCCCAGATCTCGTGAGCAACCAGAGTGCAGAGGGACTTCTGGAAGACTGTGACCTGTTTGGGCCAGCTCGCGATGATGTCCTGGCCATGGCTGTGAAGATGGCCAATGTCTTGGATGAGCCCGGGCAAGACTTGGAGGCGGACTTCCCCAAGAGTGAGTGGGAGTCAAGGCGTGCCCACCGGGTACGGTAGCATTTGTGCCATGAGGAAAGGGTGACCCAGTGACAAAAGGCTGTCAAGGCAGTGGTGGCAGAGATCCTGGGACAGGTGCACACTTTTACACTTGAGTCTCATTTTGTTTCGACGGTGCTAAAACACAGACTGTGGAGTTGAGCACCTTGACCCGGCTGCAGTGCGCAGTCGGGGAGCGCTACGAGCTTCCCCTTGGGACTTGTGGCCTGTGCGCGCCTCTGAGCACGTCTGGGTCTGGCTTTGCTGCTTCCCACTGAGTGCGATCGGCGGTGTCTGAGAAGGTCAGGGCTGAGATCTGAAAAGTCCGTTTGCTTCCTCTCCCCTTGGACAGATCCATTGGACATTAACCCCAGCGTAGACTTCCTCTTTGATTGTGGCCTGGTGGGGCCCGAGGACGTGCCTACTGAACAGGACCTTCCCCGAACCATGAGGAAGGTGAGGGCTGGGGCTGCTGGATCCCCAGAGGAGAGATGGGGGTTCAGAGCGCTGGGTGCGGTGGGGGTGCTTTCACAGCCGGGTCAGCAGCTTGAATTTGACCTTGTTCCCTGACTGACCTCCCTTCTCCACCGTGGTGAGTACGAAGATACGGCCAGACTTCACTCTCTCCCCACTTCCCGATGTCATCAGAGCTCTCCCTGGGGCTGTGTTCTGGCATCAGCCCCCGCTCCCCTGGTGGTAAACACGGTCCTGATTAGTTTCGGTGGTGTCCCCAACCTTGCCTCCTTCATCACCCCCTCCTTTCTCCCCCCCCCCCCAGGGTCAAAAGCGGCTGGTGCTTTCAGAGAGCTGTTCCCGGGACTCCATGAGCAGCCAGCCCAGCTGTACCGGCCTCAACTACTCATACGGGGTCAATGCTTGGAAGTGCTGGGTGCAGTCGAAATATGCCAACGGAGAAACCAGCAAGGGTGATGAGCTGCGCTTTGGCCGTAAGTGCCCGGGGAGGAGGGGAAGGGGCAGGGCTGTCCTTCGGCTGAAGATGTCTAGCAGTGATAGGCTGCGATCGCTTAAGGCTGTCCTGCGAACACGGGAGGAGTCGCAGAATAAGGGGAGATGCTGTCTAGGTTTCAAGGCTTCGGGCTCTTTTGGTAATTGGCGGTTTGTGCTGTAGCCGGACGTGACTAAGGGACCAAGGAGTGAATGGTGGAGCTAAATGAAATTCTCGATGCGAACTGTTCTGAATCCTCCCTGCCTTCACTACCTGTCCCCACAGCCAAACCTATGCGTATCAAAGAAGACATTCTGGCGTGCTCGGCTGCGGAGCTCAACTACGGGCTGGCCCAGTTCGTGAGGGAGATCACTCGACCCAACGGTGAACGATATGAACCTGACAGTATCTACTATCTGTGTCTTGGCATCCAACAGGTACCCCTTGGCTTCTGACAGGTACCCCTTGCATATCACCCCGCCTGCCGACTGAACACAGTGACGTGGCCGGCAAGGTCCGAGCGGGGATGACTCTGCCCCACTCCCCGGTCCTCACCCTGCCTGCTACCCTGAGCAGGCGGCCTTTCGTCGATAGTCCTCGAAAATCAAAGCTGTGTTCCAGGACTGTTGGCCGGGGAGCCATCTTCAGTGTTCTCGGTCCCCTGCGTAGCCCTCAAACCCAGTCCAGGGATGGGGATGGGTAGAACTGGGCTCCTTGGGTGGTGGGGCAGTGTTTAGTTCCTGCCGGGAGAGGCCAGCCAGGCGCCATCCCTGACAAGGGGTCTGGGCTTGTGAAGAACCCGCGATGACATCTCCAAGCCTCCTCCTCTTCCAGCAAGGCCTTGGTGCCTCAGGTGGAGATACACCTGGGGAAGAACACCTGGGTGACATCATCAAGCACCTGTTTCCCGCCATCTCCTAATGATCAAGCTTGCCATGCCCGGGGCTTTTGCCATCACTGTCTTTTCTCTGGGACCCAGAGTCTAGCTTGATGTGTGTCTCTTTTTCTTTCTCCAGTACTTGCTAGAAAATAACCGAATGGTGAACATTTTCACGGACCTTTACTACCTGACTTTCGTTCAAGAGCTCAACAAATCTCTGAGTACCTGGCAGCCCACACTCCTTCCCAACAGTAAGGGACAGGGACATAGCAACCCCCTGCGCTTCCCTCCGTTCTTCAGAGACACCAGCCCGGGAGTCCCGGGCTGTTTGGTCTGCCACTCTCCACGGAGGGCCTGAGGGAGGAGCATGGAGCCGGGGCTTGGGGTTTAGAGCTGGAGGATGCGGAGCCCCTGTCCTTGAACATGAGGGCATCAGGACTTAGGTCTCAACAACTATTTTTGGAACCACAAAAGGTGGCCTGAGTTTGGGTGGTAATTGAAAAAAAATAAAAAAGGAAGTTGGGGGATTCCTCCAAGTTGACATCTACCTGCCTATAACGCGTGGGTGGAGAGAGAAGATCCAAAGGCAGGTGGGAACTAGATGAAGAACCATCTGGTTCTACGGCGGAATGTAGCCGATGCCAGGGGCCCTAACCATGGTCGCTCACTGAATGGAAGTGCTATGAGCAGGACACCCGGGGCCAGAGCGCTCGGGCTGGGGAGCTGCTCCCTGCTGACCAGCCTCTCCTTGACCATTGCAGACACGGTGTTCTCCCGAGTGGAGGAAGAGCACCTCTGGGAGTGTAAGCAGCTGGGGGTGTACTCACCCTTTGTCCTTCTCAACACCCTCATGTTCTTCAACACTAAGTTTTTTGGGCTGCAGACGGCTGAGGAACACATGCAACTGTCCTTCACCAACGTGGTGCGACAGTCCCGCAAGTGCACCACCCCTCGGGGCACCACCAAGGTGGTGAGCATCCGCTACTACGCCCCGGTCCGCCAGAGGAAAGGGCGAGGTACGCAGCTGCCCCCCCTTTGCTTTCCTCCCTCTCTGCTCTCCCCGCTGCCCCACCTGAGCTGCCAGGCCGGCCCTGTCCTTTGTCACTACCCTCCCTTCTTCCGGGGAAATAGCCAGTCCTTCAGTCTGATGGGTGTCACATAAATGGGAGGCCACCCAGCTGCCTCGTCCCGCCTTTCCCTTTCCAAGGCAGTTTTCTTACGCGCCTACTCTAGCAGGGTGGCGGGGTAGGCGGGAAGCTGTTGGGTGTGTTGTCTGTGGGAGAGAGTTGATGGGGGAATGACCATCTTTCCATGTTCTTTGCTGCTCCTTGGTTCTGTTCTGGCCCTGAGATCCTGCCCCGTCTGAGTGCAGGTCCCAGTTGCAAGCTTGGGAAAGACTGGAAAGCAACAGCGTGAAGGGGTGGGGGGAGGCGGCTGCAGAGCGACACCCCTGCAGCTTGGCTGGTGTGGGGAGATGGACCGACTCTTCTGCCTCTGTTTCTCCGTGAGCCTGTATGGTCCTGAGGCCTTCCCGCTGGGCCCCCGACAGTGCACTTAGAGCAGCCTGTGAGACTCTGCTTTTATTTATTTATTTTTCTTTATTGATTTTAGGGAGAGGGAGAGATAGAAACATCGATGAGAGAGAACATTGATTGGCCACCTCCTGCGTGCCCCACACTGGGGATCAGGCCCAAAACCTGGGCACATGCCCTGACCGGGAATTGAACGGGTGACCTCTTGGTGCATGGGTCGATGCTCAACCACTAAGCCACACCGGCCCGGCAAAATATTGATTTTTTTTTTTTTTTTTTTTTTTGAGAAGAAGGGAGAGAGATAGAAACATTGATCGCCTGCCTCCTGCACATTCCCTAACCGGGAATCGAACCCGGACCTGTCAGTCCATGGGATGACGCTTAATCCACTGAGCCACACCGGCCAGGCGAGACTCTGCTTTTAATGCATCTGCGTCGTTTGCCTCCTCTGCAGACATGGGTCCTGGGAAACGGAAGAGAGAAGACGAAGCTCCGATCTTAGAGCAGCGTGAGAACCGCATGAATCCCCTCCGCTGCCCTGTCAAGTTCTATGAATTCTATCTCTCGAAATGGTGAGTCAGCCGCTTTGCAGCAATGGCATTCGCGTAGGGCCTCGTGGGATCCACATGGTGCTTCCCCGTGGTACTGATCTGTCCCGCCCCCACCATTGCAGTCCCGAAAGCCTCCGGACTCGCAACGACGTGTTCTACTTGCAACCCGAGCGGTCGTGCATCGCCGAGTCCCCTCTCTGGTACTCCGTGATCCCCATGGACCGAAGCACATTGGAGAGTATGCTCAATCGCATCCTGGCTGTGCGTGAGATTTATGAGGAGCTGGGTCGTCCTGGGGACGAAGACCTGGACTGAACCACGTGCTGTCTGTGTCCATCGTTCACACCAATGCCTGGCCTGTGACCACGTCCCACAGGGCGACTGGCCCAGGAACCAATGCTACTCGTTCTGAAGGGGCCTGACTGTCCTTTTCTACTCATCCATTCCCTGCCTTCCCTAGGAACCCCTGGCTTCTACCTTCCTTCACACCACTCGCCGACCACGGGGCCCCAGCCCTCTGTTCTCGGGGGCTGGTCTCCCAGTGACAGGCAAAAACCAGCTCGGCCATTTTCTTGATGCTTCATAGTCAACCCCTTCTCCTGGGGCCAGACTCTGGTTTGGGGTGTCCTGACCCATCCCACATAGGTAAAGCCCCTTGTTCCTAGATTTGGCCAAGGGAAGAACCCAGCTGCCTTCTCTGCCCTGTGCCCACTCCTTCTCCATCCTCCCCCAGTACCGCGCTAAAGGGTATGAAAGATCCGAAGGAAACTCTGAAAGTAACGAGGGGGACCATTTACCCGAAACACAGAGCTTGGATCCTCTCCCTCCCATGAAATCACTGGTCGTTGGAAGCCCCTGGCCGCCTCGTTCCCCCTCCCCACCCCCCGCGAGCACCAGCCTTGGTGCTGCCATTGAAAACAATTTCCACGAGCTTTCTGTTCTTCAAAGGCAGAGAATGACTACGGATAGGGAGCAGACCTCTGGCCCCTTGGTTTATGTGTTTGTCTCTCTGCCATCTTAGGTTGGTGTGAGCCATGTGTCAACATGCTTAGCCCCCTTCTGTAACTGCCTCCTTTAGTTCAGTGGGCACAGTCCCAAGGCAAAAACTACCTTCTGGTTGGGGTTGGGGCTGGGTTCCCCACTCTTGTTCTTCCCCCATCATAAGAGCCGGGCCGCTCCTGTGGGGGCCCGGGCCCTGCAGCATGGGGTCTGTGGTCAGGATCGGGAGGAGCTTTTGTAGTTCCACAAAACGATTAGCGGCCGGCGAAGGGGGTACCCAGTTCTTTTCCTGTTGGCTTTGCTGTTCCCCAGCCTCCTTTTGTGTTTTTATAACTGTCACCAGTTTAGCCACTGTTTAAATTGTATATATTGTTCTGAGGTGCCTGGCCTGTCCCTTCAGCGAGCCATGCCCGCCCTTGTGTTGTAGTGAGGAGCTGTTGTCACGACTAACCTGTCCCTGGAATTGTTTGTTTCAAATAAAGAGTTAAAAATGTCTTTGGCCTTTTCTAGGGGAGGGAGAGCAGTGTTTGGGGGTGGTGGTGAGAAAGTGAAGTATCCCACCTCAGTTCGACAATCATTTTTACCCAATGAATGAATGAATGAATCCACTAGGAATATGGTCCTTTTGGTAACATGTTTCCAGACACTTAAGGGAGAAAATTACTCCACAGCTATCTATTAAGGACCTATTATGTTTAAGGACCGAGATTCAGGGAAGACAAAGATTAATTAGACCAGGATCCTATCCCCAGCAGGTTCCCAGGCTAGAGGGGAGAGACCAGTGGGCAGTCAGTTGTAAGAGGCAGAAAGAAATATCTAGTGTGGGAGAGTAGAATAAGCTCATTTTAAGGTTATAGGGAGGTTAGCCCTGGTCCAGTAGATCAGTTGGTTAGAACATCATTCCAACATACCAAGGTTGCGGGTTTGATCCCCCGGTCAGGGCACATACAAGATTCAACCATGAATGCATAAATAAGTGGAATAACAAATCGGTGTTTCTCTCAAATCAAATCAATCATTTAAAAAAGTATCACAGGGAGGTTATATGAGAGTCCTCTGAGCGAGATGGCATTTGACCTGGGCCTCAAAGAGTAAGTGGGAGGGGTTGGGGACAGCACAATCAAAAGCTGAGCCCTGGCCGGTTTGGCTCAGCGGTTAGAGTGCCGGCCTGCGGTCCGGAGAGACCCGGGTTCGGTTCCCGCTAAGGGCACGTACTTCGGTTGCAGTTTGTCCCCGGCCCTGGTTGGTCGTGCGGGTGGCAGCCACTCGATGTGTCCCTTTCACATCGATGTTTCTCTCTCTCTCTCCCTTCCTCTCTCTCCCTCCCACTCTATCTGTACAAAAAATGGAAAAATATCCTCGGGTGAGGAAAAAAAAAAAAAAGCTGAGATTTTTCCAACCAGGCTATTAGGATCAGATCTGTTGCTTTAGGGCGGAGACCCCTAGAACCATATGGAGGATGGGGGTGGGGGGAGGTGGCTGGTCTGAAGGCCAGGATGTCTGAAGAGTGGCTAAGAGGTTATGTGGGCCTCAATGGGACCGTGGGGATACAGAAGGAAAAGAGAATGGATTCAGATGAGTTTCAGACATTGTGAAGGTCGAGTCTGCAGGATCTGGGGGAGAAGGAAGAATTGGTGGGGCTCAGTTGGTTGGGCGTCATCCTGTGCACCAGAAGGTCACCAGTCTGACTCCCCGTCAGGGTACATGCCTGGGCTTTGGACTCGATCCCCAGTAGGGGGCGTGTAGGAGGCAGTCAATCGATCTCTCTCTCTCTCTCTCTCTGTCTCTCTCCCTCCCTCCCCTCTCCCTTCCTCTCTCTCTAAAATCAATAAAAACATATCTTAAAAAAAGAATTGTAGCCCAGCCAGTGTGGCTCAGTGGTTGAGTATTGACCCATGCACCAGGAGGTCGCTGGTTCGATTCCCGGTCAGAGCACATGCCCAGGTTGTGGGCCAGGTCCCCAGTGGGGGGCATGCAGGAGGCGGCCAATCGATGGTCTCTCTCATCGATGTTTCTGTCTCTCTTCCTCTCTGTAAAATCAATAAAGAAACAATTTTTTAAAAAAATGATTGTACATTAAGCATTAATTCCATGTTTTGATTTAGAGAGAGATGTTTTTAACCTAGTTGGAAAATGGGCAGGGTTTTTTTTTTTGTTTTGGGTTTATTTATTTATTTATTCATTTTCTCTAGCTGAGGAGCAGGAGTTAGGAAGAGGTTGGTAACAAGTCGAGGTTTTGATCACCTTGGGTTCAAGACTCCATTGAAACATCCACATGGTGGGCAGTGCAAGGTAGCATAGCAGGAAGAACACCCAAACTTGAGTTTTTCATCGCAGCTCTGCCACGAAAACTTCAGCAAGCCTACCTCTTTGAGCTTCGCCTAAAAATGCATTTCTCTTCTGCCCTGACCTTCTCACAGAATTGCTGCAAAGGCCGGATGAGAAAATGCACATGAAGAGTAATAGTGATGCTAAATGTTACCATGTACACTAGGCAATGGGAAATGTGGGTCCGAGGCATAAAAGAGAGACAAGGTATCTATTTTCTCCAGCTTTATGGAGATACAATGACACAGAACATTGCCTGAGTTTAAAGTGTACACCAGGTTGCTTTGATACACAAATGTTGCAAAATGATGGCCACCATAATGAGCTAACACCCACATCCTATCATATAATCACCCTTCCTTCCTTCCTTCCTTCCTTCCTTCCTTCCTTCCTTCCTTCCTTCCTTCCTTCCTTCCTTCCTTCCTTCTTTCTTTCTTAGAACATTTAAGATCTACTCTCTTAACAACTTTCAAGTATATCATACAGTATTGTTAATTATAGTCACCATACTGAACAATAGCTCCCCAGAACTTACTCACCTTATAAGTGGTAATTTGTACCCTTTGACCAACATCTCCCGATTCAACTTATATCCCTCCAGCCCCCAGAAACCTGTTTCTATGAGTTCAACTTCTTTAGACTTCACATATAAGTGATGTCACACAGTATTTGTTTTTTTCTGTCTGACTTACTTCACTTAGCATAATGCATGGGGTGTCCATTTAGAAGTCATCTGCAAAAAGCTCTGAGCTGAAGCTTGGGGAGTGGACAAGATCACTGAGGGGGTAATAGAATAAAGAGAGAAGAGGACAAAAATGGTACCTTGCAAAATATCGCCAGTCCCCAGAGAAAGAAACTGAGAGGGAGAGACCACAGAACTGGGAGAAGCCTCAAATCTGCCAGATGCCAAAGGTAGACCCACCTGATGAAAAGTTGTCCTCATACCCCAGGCCACGATGAGGCTTTGGGCCCTGTTGAGGATGGGACAGGTCTATTACATTTGCCTTCTCCCTCTCCCATCCTCAACAGGGCCCAAAGCCACCTGGCTCTCCTACCTCCTTCCCCTGCTGGAACAGAGAAGGGTCTGATGTCATTGGTTTAACTAGATCTCTACTTCATGCCCAGCCTTGTGCTGGCCACTAGGCATATAAAGATGAGTAAAAACTTGGAGTCTGCTCTTGAGAAGTCCCTAGTCTGATAGGGAGGACCAAGACTGGGACTAGGGCAGGGCAATCCGAGTACCTAGGTTACAAATAGAAGGGGGCACTCGGTGCCGGGGTCATGCAAGGGCAGAGTCAGCATTTGCACAACCCCAAGAGGGACTGCCTCCTGAAATGTGGCAGGTGCCTCGATGGCCTCACCCTAGTCCTGACCCTGGGGAAGACACGTGTCAACAGAACGACCAGGGTAGAATGCAATCGTTACTCATTCTCTACCAGGCAAGCAAGACCACAGAGGCGACCTGGGAGCTGAGTTTTCATGAAGAGCGGGCATCGTCAGGCAGAGAAGAGGTGCAGGGACCCGTGCGCACAAAGGCGTGGAGGTAGATGAGGACATGGAGCGTCTGCGGGGAAGGGTGGCTGGGTTGCAGAGGGGGTGGAGAGGGCGCAGGAAACAAGGTGAGCAGTGGGTGGGAGGTGTTGCTGGGAATATAGGGATCAGGTTGTGAAAGGCATTGAATGTCATGCCACTCCCTGCTAGGGTGACCAACCACCTCGGTTTGCCCAGGGCCGTCCCGATTTGAGGCATGAAAGTCCAGCCTCCTGGGAAAGCCCTTGGAACTGGCGAACCAGAGGGAGAGAGAGAGAGAGAGAACCATCGATGAAAGAGAACATTGATCGGCTGCCTCCTGCACGCCCCCTACTGGAGATCGAGCCCACAACCCAGGCACGTGCCCTGGCTGGGAATCAAACTGAGACCTCTCAGTCCCTGGGATGGTGCTCCATCCTCTGAGCCACACCAGCCGGGCTGGGCTTCATATTTTGGGGTGACCCTAGCATGCCTGGGTGGGGTGGGGGGAACTGGGTGGTGAAGAAGTCCAGGCGGCCGGTTACAAGGAGGCAGCCAGGAGGCTCAGTTCCGTGGCTCAGCCCATTCTTTCCTAACTGTGTGGCCGGGGCCTGCAACTTAACCTCAGTTTCCTCATCTCTCAGTGGGGACAGTCATGGTGCTCACCTCAACCAGCGGCGAGGATTAAGGAGTCTGCTGGTTAGCACAGTGCCCAGCACACAGCAAGCACTTGATCAACAGTAGCCTTTGTTGTCCTCGCTCTCAGCCCGAAGGAGGGCGCAGTGCGCTGGAGAACAGGGGCGGGGAAGGAGAGGGACTTGCTCAAGATTCGCGACAACACTCCCAGGCCTTGCTGTTGGCTTCTGGGTCATATTTGAGTGCGAGCGACTGCTATCTCCAATCGGGGAACGAAAGGCTTTGCCCCTCCAAGGGCAGGGGATCCGGCTGGGAAACCAAGCGCCTCTGAAAGTTGGTGAAAGTTGAGGAAGGAACTGCCCTGTGCCCAGGTGGGGAGGGCCGTCTGGAGCACGGGGCTTCTCCAGACATCTCTGCCGGGAGCAGGATCCGGAGGTCCGTCCCCACGAAGCAAGGCAACTTGGGGGTGCAGGCAAGATGGAGAGAGACGGTTCTTCAGAACCCCTGCCCTCCAAACCCTACATCAAGATAAGCTTTTGAAACCTCCACCACGTCTCAGCATTAACCTTCGGGGTCCCCGGACGCACACTGTGTATCCCAGCAGGTTCGTGTTTAGGGAGATTGCGTGATAATGCGCCTCTCCCAGCCCACCCCTATGTCCCGAAGCGCCCCCACAACTCTGAGATGTGCAGCCTTCGGGCAGGTTACCTACCCTCTCTGAGCCCCCGTTCCCTCATCCACACGGCGGGGACAGTAATAGCTGCCCGGCCGTTACTGAGATTCTGTATGTAAGCGCCTAATTCAGCACCACATCTGGTCCATACCGTGTGCTCCATCGAGCCTGCGTTCCTTTCAGCCACCTAAGTGATTTCTAAGTGTGACAGGAAAGTTTCAAACTATTTTATGATTGACACATAATCTGCCACAAAGGTGGTCATGTGTGTCGTGACATATGTATGCAAACATGCAGACTTGCTCACTAAAGCACACGCATATGGCAACTAACAACTAAAGAATCAAGCCCGGCCGGTGTGGCTCAGTGGTTGAGCGTCGACCCATGCACCACGAGGTCGTTGGTTCGATTCCCGGTCAGGGCACATGCCCAGGTTGTGGGCCCGATCCCCAGTGGGGGGCATGCAGGAGGGAGCCAATCGATGTTCTCTTTCATCCATGTTTCTATCTCTCTCTCCCTCTCCCTTCCTCTCTAAAAATCAATAAAGAAAAAAAAAAGAATCAAGAAAGCGTCCGGCTAGTGTGGCTCAGTGGTAGAGCATCGACCCATGCACCAAGAGGTTGCCAGTTCGATTCCTGGTCAGGGCACGTGCCCAGGTTGTGGGCCAAATCCCCAGTGGGGAGCATGCAGGAGGCAGCCAATCGATGCTCACTCTCATTGATGTTTCTCTCTCTCTCTCCTTCTCACTTCCTCTCCTTCTAAAATAAATACAGGGGAAAAAATTATAGAAAGAAGAATCAAGCCCTGGCTGGTTTGGCTCAGCGGTTGAGTGTCGACCTGCGGACCAGAGAGTCCTGGGTTCAGTTGCCGCTAGGAGCACGTACCACTAAAAAAAAAAAAAAAAGAATCCAGAAAGCATGTTAATTAAGTGCAGCAAAGAGTTTAGCTCAGTGTTTGAGAGAGTTGGTGAATAGCTGGAGGATGGAAAAGACAGAGATGAAATCCCAGCAGCACACACGTGTACACACAACTTCCTATCAATGAGGCCCTCTTCCAAGCGCTTTACATACAATGCGCACACTTAACCTCACTACAGCCCAGGACGTAGGGACTATCATTGTCTGTATGACAGAGGGACTGAGTAACTTCACTGAAGTCGCACACATAGGCAGTGGACCTGCTCTTAATCACTATGCTACACTGACTTTTCAGAGAGACTTCGGTGGGGATGGAAAACGGTTGTTACCATCCTGTGTCAAATACCCTTTCTCCTTGAAGCCCACTGTTAAATCACGGCTCTTTCTTCCACAGTTCACCATCAACCTTAATGGATCTATATTTAAAAAAAATGTTTTTAGTCCTGGCCGGGTTGCTAAGTGGTTAGAGCATCGGCCTGTGGTCCAGAGAGACCCGGGTTGGGTTCGGTTCCCGCTAAGGGCACGTACCTCAGTTGCAGTTTGTCCCCGGCCCTGGTTGGTCGTGCGGGTGGCAGCCACTCCATGTGTCCCTTTCACATCGATGTTTCTCTCTCTCTCTCTTCCTCTCTCTCCCTCCCACTCTGTCTGAACAGAAAATGGAAAAGTGTCCTCGGTGAGAATAAAAAAATATATATATATGTTTTTATTGCCCTGGCTGGTTTGGCTCAGTGGTTGGAGTGTCGGCTTGCGGACCAGAAAGTCCCAGGTTCAGTTCCTGCTAGGGGCATGTACCCCCCCCCAAAAAAGTTTTTATTGATTGATTGAGAGAGAGAGAGAGAGAGAGAGAAACATCTACTGACTGCCTCCTGCACGTCCCCTACTGAGGATTGAGCCCATAACCCAGGGATGTGCCTGGACTGGGAATCGAACTGGCGACCTTTCAGTGCACAGGGCAACACCCAATCAACTGAGTCACACAGCTGGGCTTAATGTACTAATTTGTGCAAAGATCTGCCCTGACCTGGCTCTCTTCAAGGTCTCCGCAGTCAGTCTATAATTATGAGTACAGAATCACCTGTAAGTATAGCACGGGCCTGACTTGGAAGTCATAAGGGTTTCATGTGATAACTGAGACTTCAAACTCCTGCGCAAACTTCTATGCACAGTACAGGAGACCCTTCATGAACTGGCTCCAACCTCCTTTGCCAGTCTCACCATCTGCTACGACCTCTGCCCAATCCCATGCATTCGCTGCTCTAGTCACACTGAGCACACGCTACTCTTTCAAGATGCTGAACCATGGCACATGCCTATATCCTGTCCCTACTGCCCGTAATCCAACAGGCTCGGTACCTCTTGTGTGTTAAGATTGTGCAAGTAATTACCACACAATTAAAACATTTTTGTTGTTGTTGTTAATCCTCACCCAAGGATATTTTTTCAATTGATGTTTTAGAGAGTGAGAGGGAGACACAGAGAGAAACATTGATGTAAGAGAGATACATCAATTGATAGCTTCCAGCATGACCCTGACCGTGGCTGGGGATCAAACCTGCAACCCAGGTACGTGTCCTTGACTGGAATTGAATTGAGACCCTTCAGCCAGCAGACTGATGCTCTAACCGCTGAGCCAAACCAGCCCGGGTGTAATTACCACACAATTGGATAAGTGCCCTAATTAACATATACTACAAAGCCCAGCAGAAATTCGGAAGCGGAGGGAGACCCATTCTCGCAGAGGGACTGGTGGGGGTCGAAGAGGAGACAGTTGAAAGCTTCACATAGTAAATGACATTGGAGCTGAGTCTTGGATGATTAGGTATCTGCCCATCAAGGAAGGGGAAGGAAATGACCCAATTGACTTTGGCTCCTCCATCTCCCTGTTGGAGATTCTACAACGTGTCCCTCACATTTGTCTTCTCTTATTCCTTCTGCCACTGTCTGAGTCTTATGGGCCCTCCTTGGACTATACATAGCTGGTCATTCTGCCTTTTCTCTTCCCAATCCCTAATCTACTTTCCGTGTGGCAGCCGGACTGAGCTCCCAGACCACAAATCTGAAACTGGCACTTCCCGACTCATAACCCTCATGGTTTCCACTACCTATAGGACAGTCTTAACCCCTGACAGTGACAGATAAGGCCCATCGTAAGCTGGTCAGCTTGTCTTCCCCACCTCCCCTGTAGCTACCCCATCCTTAACCCCCCACAGCGGATTATTAGTCTGAATCTGAAGACAGCATCACTGCCTTTCAGATATGTATGTTTTTTGCCTGCTTTATTCCCCTTCCCCACAATGGCCCAATCCTATTCCCACCTGACAGGTTCCGCCTGGCCTAGTCCAGAAATCAAAGGGGGCCCAGCTTAGTGGGTATTTATAGCCCCTTCCCCCCCACAGGTTAGGCTGGCATTTAAGTATCGTGGAATCAGTAGACGGAGCAGACATCCTCTAGCTGCCACTGTGTGCGCCCAGGCTATCTGATTGGGCCTCCACATCAGTCCATGGTTGCTATGCCAATTCTCTATGGATACTGCAGCCTGCTTTGAAATCCCATCTCAGCCGGCTGGGACTTTTACTACTCTCCTACTTCAGCCAGGGGCTGACTCTGCCCCTTAGCCCCAAGCTCCCAGTAGCTCTGCCTACAGATGCCTCCAAAAGACCACACATGTTCTTAACAGCACCGAGAACACGCACGAGAGTGTGTTAGAAAGTCCTGTTATTAGGCTCTTTCTGCCCCCTTAGGTGGATCACACTCAGGAGAAGTTTGCAACATCTCTTGGACCTTGCTGGTTGGCCTGCTGGCTGTTCCCTGGGGGAGCTAACACTGTTACTGCCAAGTTCTTTCCAGCAGCTCCGGCCTAGCTCAACCTGCCTCACTCCTTTCTGGTTCGTCGCAAGTTTTAGCCTTAAGGCTGTGGTCTTAGTGCTTCTGATGTATCTTCCCCTCCTTTACAGTTCGTAGCTGGGCCTTGCATGAATGTCACAAAGCTCTGTGACAGAGGCAGAAAGGTTATTATCAACCTTACATTGCAGATGAGGAAACAGACTCGGAGAGGGTAAGTATAAGGTGTCCAAGGGGACGGAGCTAATGAATGGACACCCAGGTCTCCCGATTCCACTGTCCCCTTCGCCACCCTGATTACTCAATACAGTGTCTACTGTGTGGCAAGAATGAAGCTCCATCTGCTTCCTGTTTCTCCCTTACACCCCTGTGAGCAGAGCCTCAAATAAAAAGAGGCAGTCCCGGGGTTCCCTCTACTCTTCCTCCTCCCTCCCTGCGACAGTGTGTACACTGGCTCGGCTCACGCTTCCTGTGGCCTGCTCCCGCCTGCTTCGCGGGACGCGAGAGCCAGTGGCCTCCTGGTGACGGGAACACCCATCTGAGTGTAGCTTCATTGTCCCACCACTGCCCCCTGGAGAAGAAAGCCTCGATCTGGACTTGGAGCTCTTTCCAAAGGGGATTTGTAGAATCTTTTGAAAAGAAAGACAATTTTGGAGGTGGCGATGGATTTAGCATTTCTCGGTGTGCGGAGGGCAATTTCAAAAAGAAAATCAAAGAACTTCTATGAACCCATATGCATATATGCACGAGCAGTGGACACAGACGATGGTTTGGGGAAAGCAGGAGGGGGGTGAGAGTGGGGAGGAGGGGGTCAATAGGGGGGAAAAGGGGACATCTGTAATACTTTCAACAATAAAGATAAAAAACAAAATTAAAAAAAAATACAAAAACAAAATCTCTCTCTTGATGGCCTTTTGGACCGAGAGGTGATGCTCCCGTGTGTAGTGTTGTGGGCAAGGGGTGGATGGGTTTCTGAAAGAAAGGGAATCTCTCCTGCCGCGAGGGGGTGTGGACCCCCTCTGACAGGGCTGATGTTGGTTTCCAAGGAGGAAGGACATTTCTCCCAGGAAAGGAATGTGTCTCTTTTAAGAGAGGAGGAAGCTCTCAGATTGCTGACTGTGGGGGAAAGGTCTATGCTCTGTCTCTCTTATTCTAAAGGACAAACAGCCTGCCCGGAGAACACCTCCCATGCTTTCTGGAGGAAGGAGAGACTGTTATTAGGGGAAAGCAATTCCGATAAGATTCTGCCTGCTTTTCTCTTCCTTTCTCGACTCGCCATGTGGAGCCAGCACTCTGAGAGGGAGTGGCGGATCGCTTTTTCTGTTAGGAGGTAGGAAAGCTGAGGAGAGAGATCTCCTCGCAGGAGGGGGTTACTTTTCCTCTGAGGGGCCATTGGCCAGGGCAGCAACCCTGAGAGGGGAAACCCCCGGCGAGGCAGGGGAAGGCTTTTCAGAATTCCAGAGGCATGGAGTGTTACGGGGAGCTCAGAGATGTGTGGGGCCAGCCCTATTTGCTCACAGGGAAACTGAGGCTTGGAGAAAGGCATGCCTTGCTAATGAGTGACAGAAGCAGGACCGGAACCCAGCTCTGTCAGGTCCCAGCCTGGGGCTTTTCCCTCCACAGCAGACGGCTTTGCAGAGGGATGCTGGAGAGGACACTGTTGCTATGCAGTGTCGGACGTGGGTGGGGGGAGATATCTCTGGGGTGGGTGGCATTGATCCCTGAGGCTCAAAGGGGAGGAGGGGAGATTAGGGGCTAGATGCAGAGGAAATGGGTCAAAGTCATTGCACAATTGGATGGGCGGCTGCAGGCGTTCCTTTGCTTAGAATGCTGACTTTCGATGCAGGAAAGGGACTACACGCTTCTCCCAAGGTACCCAGGGAATGTGCGCTCCGCTCAAAGACCCGCACAATTTCTCTATCATTTCCCGCTTCCCTGGAGGCAGTCCTCATTTTAGTCTTTTCAACATCAGAGGAAGGGGCCCAAGGAAACTTTTCGAGGTAATGTCACTGGTTTATAATATATCGTGCTCATGTTTACAAAACTTCACACAGTTACCCAAACTCAGTAAACTGCGTGCCTAACATGGATAATAAATAAATAAAAGCAGGGGAAGGGAGTAAGTGAATTAGATCCCAATGAAGATGTTATTACAAAATGAAGAGGAAAAAAAAAAAATACAAAACCCCAAGACCGAGCAACGGAGCCCAGGGCAGAAGAGCCCGGGCCGGCTTTGGGGCCAGGAGGGCTGCGGTCCCTCGTTCCAGCTTCCGGCCTCGGGTGGCCCTGCTCCGCGTCCATTCCTTCCTTGGCCAGCAGCAGCCGAGGCAGCTCAGCCAGGGGCAGGCCAGAGGCTGCGGGAGAAAGCACTTGACAAACACACAAGCCACCCCTTCATTTACTGCAAAATTCTGTTTAATGTGTAACATTTCAGGCACAGGGAGGCCTTGGGGACTAGAGGCAAAGCAGCCCTGAGCAACTCCCACTCGGATTTATTTGCCTGCTTCTGTCTCCCTCCCTCGCCCTCCACTCCAGACTTGTCCTCCTTTTCCTTGAGGCAGCTGTTCCCCCTCCACCCACGCGTCCGCAGCACCCCCTCCCTCTACTCGCTGACTTCCCTCCCCACCGATGCGACTCCAGAAATAGGGTACCTGACAGCACAGGGTTAAGATTAGTTTCATAATCGGAGATACTGCAGAGCATCCTAGCTCTGGTCCCCAGTGGCCCCAGAGAGGAGAGGGAAGAGGAAGGGGTCCAGGCAACAAGAGTGCCCCCAATAACCTTGAACACTGGCACTGGCCGCAGACAGAGGCCCTGGGAGGAAGGGGAGTGGGGCCGGAAGGCAGGTTCTGATGGGCTCTCTCCCTGGCAGGCAGAGGCCTGTGCACCGTCGAGGAGAAGGAGGCCCAGGACGGGACGGGGTGGGGGCAGGGCGGGAGGGCGCCTGGCGCTTGGCATCAGCAGGCAGAGCAGCGGTCGCTCTTCTCGGCCAGCCCGGCCCCCGTGCCGGGGCTGCGTCGCAGTATGTCTTTCAGGGAGCCGTCCTGCTCGCTCAGCAGCTTGTTGATCTCGTTCTGCTTGTGCTCAGGTGACAGGCGGTGGCCGAAGCCCGAGCCCTTGCGGGAGGGCGGATTGGAGCGGCGCCGGGCCCGGCGGGCACAGGCCCTGATGATGAGGTATACCACTTCCGCCACGTTGAGGACGATGCAGATGCCGGAGGCCACCAGCATGAAGACGGTGAAGACCGTCTTCTCCGTGGGGCGGGACACGAAGCAGTCCACCGTGTTGGGGCAGGGGTAGGCCTCGCACTTGACCAGCCGCACCATGGCGTAGCCGGGGTAGAGCAGATAGAACACGTACATGAAGGCGGCCTCGAACAGCAGCCGGCAGACCACACTGATGACATAGGTCCACCACAATGTCCCTGAGATGTGGACCTTGTGCCTCTTCACCTCCTCCAGGTGCAGGGGGTCACCGTGGCCCTCGAGCCGCAGCATTTTCTTCTCTATGTGCTGCTGGTGGGCCACGTGCATGGCCACGAGCAGCGCCGGCGTGGAAACCAAGATGAGCTGCAGGGACCACAGCCGCACGTGGGAGATGGGGAAGAAGTGGTCGTAGCAGACGCTGTTGCAGCCGGGCTGGAGGGTGTTGCAGATGAAGGAAGACTTCTCGTCACCCCACACACTCTCTGCGGCCACCACCAGCACCATGATCCTGAAGATGAAGATGACCGACAGCCACACTCGGCCGATGGCTGTGGAATGCCGGTTCACGCCGCTGAGCACGGTGTACAAGCCTGCCCAGTTCATCCTGCCTCATTCACCCCTGTAAGACAGGAGCCACAAAGCAAGCTGTCAGGGCGGGGGCGGAAGGTGGCCACCATGACACCGGCTGACACGCTCAGCCCTTCCGAGAGAGCCGGTGTCAGGAAAGAAAGGGTAGTCAGAGCTGTCCGCATCACCCCATCGCCCCTGCCGGCCTCGCCTCCTCTCTCACTCATTCGCCTCGACTTCCCTGAGCCCCAGCTCCCTTTTGCGCTTGCATCCAACATTCCTTCCTCTCTAGCCCCTTTCTCTGCCAGGCCCATCTTCTGCCCTCAGCCATCCTCTTTAGCTCCCCATCCTCCAGCTCCTTAACTTTGAACCTGGGGCGAACCCCCAAAGCCCCGTTACCTTGGGGAGCGCCTGTCCCTGAGGCCACCCAGACAGGTCCCCTATGGTCTCATGTCTGTGCCGGGGGAGTGGTCCCCGGGTCCGCGCCTGCGTCCCAATTCATCGGCGCCCGGTGCTGGGGAGTCATATGCTGCTTTATACCCAGTGTCTGCACAATGGGACCTTTGTGGGGCTCTGAACAACGCCCTTTAGAATTCAGATCAAACGCCCTGACTTCCGCCCACCCTCCACACAGAGCACTTGTGTCCCAGGCCGGACACCCAGCCTGCACCCACCTGTTCTGTGCCCGTCCGGTCCGTCGCCGCACCCGCCCCATAGCCCCACCAGAAGAATGGTCGCAGTGGAGGGGGAGGAGATGTAACAAATACAGGTACATGTACGAGGGGACCCGAGGGAACCAGGACACTCTTGGCCCAGGCCCTTCCCCATGAACTAGAAGCTTCGGCTGTGCGGGATTTTTCCTAGGCCAGAGCCCCTCCAGGGTATGGGTGAGCTAGAGGAGAGGAGAGGGAGCTCGTGTCTACGCAGCCAGGAACTGCGTTAGGCATTTTCCCATACGTTCTTTCTTTTGACCTACTTAGCCAGCCTCTAAGGATGTTACCCTAGTCTTTCTAGATGAGGAAGCTACAGCTCGGATAAGTTAAGTCACTCACTCAAGGTGACACAGCTTGGAAGAGTGAGAGTAGCATGAAACACAGAAGGGTCTGAAGCAGAGGTCTCGGCTCTCTCCACAGTGTACTTGTGCTTTTGCAGATGGTGTCAGCAAAAGTCAAGGCTAGCCGATAGTAACAACAAAAGCCAAGGCTAACGCTGCACGTAAAAGTACAGTCAATGCGGATGCTGTTGACCTGCGAGCAAATTCCAAATCCAGGCTCATGGAGCACACCCCGAATATCTCTCCTTGAGCTTCTGGAAAGGGGACCCCTACAGAGAGGGGACCCCTACAGAGAGTGGACAGGTGAGCACATGGTGAGAATAAGCCAGAAGGAGAAAGAAAGAGTTGAGCAATCAGTAGAAAGTTAGAAGATGGAATAGGTAACAGTCACCCAGTTTGGGGTTTGAATCCTGGTTCTGCACCTCATGTGACCCTGGGCGAGTGACTGAACTTCTCTGAGCCTGCTCATCTGTACACGGCCTTAGTACCCAGGGCTATACAGGGAGGTAATGAAGCAACCTGCAAAAGTTCTTAGCTCCACTTGCACAGTTGCTGATCAAGGGAAGTATGAACCTTACCAGGAAGAAAAAACAATATCGCTTTGGGGGACTAAGTGGGCCGCCAAACCCAATACCCCTCTTTTTCCTTCCCAATGCTACTGTTGACCTACAGTGTCCATCTCAGATGGAACAGACGGTTCCGTTGCTGCCCTGGCCCCAAAGTCAAGGGTGCAGTGTAACCTCCTGGTTTCCCAAGCTTGCCAGATGCTCTAGGGAAGAAATTCACCTCTATCCCTTAGGTAGGCAAGAAGGCCTCCCCCCACCTCCCACCACTTCTGCCCTTAAGTCGTAAGGAGGTCACGCTGGAAGCAGGGAACTGGGTGCGAGGAGAACACACAGGCTTGAACTTGCGGGAAATGCAGGGCATTTCCTGCCCCCGGTGCAGGGGCAGTTGGTTGTGGCAGAATCTCCGCATCCACTTCCGGGCGGTCCTCTCTGTCCCGAGGGGAAGGGGTAAGGTATTAGCAACTGGAAAAGTTGGGGATTGGGGTGAAAGAAACTAAGGGACGAAGAGACGGTCCACAGGACATAGACGGTTTCTTTCGACCAAGTTTCTTCATTTAACTTACAAAAAAAAATCACTAGTGAGTTCATGCTGTGGCCCAAGGCAGTGTAGGGAAACAAGGGCGCCGGTGCCCTTTCTCCCAAGCCTGGGGTCCTGAAGGCAGATCCGCTCCTGGAGGCGCCACGGTGAGCTGTAAGGAAATGTTCTGTCCGGTGAAACATCAGATTCAGAAACATGTGGTCAAGGCGCATTAAGAATAATCGTTTACTGAGCACCTATTATGTGCCAGGCCCTCCCACACGCACTATCTCATGTAAAACCCCGAACAACCCCACGAGGTCGGTGTGACTTTCAGTCCTCACGTCCCAGACGAGGAAACTGAGGTAAAGAAAGGTGAAGGGATTTGTCCAAGGGGTCACAAGGGCTGTGCACCTAGCACATGACCGAGCTGGGATTTGAGCCAGGCCAAGTTGACCCCAGAGCCCACGCTCTGTCCCATCAGCTCTAGCACCTTGGCTGGAACGAATCATTCCCTTTCTGTGTTTTCAGAAACGGGGAGATTCAACACTGGCCTGGCTTTATTTTTCTGTAGCCGCTTCTCCCCTTTCCTGTTGACTGACAGCTCTTCCTTTCAGCTGCGTCCTGGTCTGTCCTGTTCTCCCTCCCTTAGCTTTCGTGCACTGCCTACTCAAGCTCCAGAGCACGGTTGAGCTGTTCTCTCTGGCCCTCAGGGTGCCCCGCAGACGGCCTGGCCCCCTCTGAGTGTCTAGTTCTTGGAGCTCTCAGCCTCTCATCTTCCTGAGCCTCCTGGGGCATGGCCAGCAGCTCCCTAAGGACCCTTGTGTGGGCACTTGGATCTCAAGTTTTGCTCTCCTGTTTGGAAGAAGAGCTGATCCTTATGTCAACATTAGTATCTCAAGGGTTTCATTTTAAAAAACATCGAGGGGCGGGACCTGATTTTGAAATCCAAACCGTGTTTTTGACTTTGGGTTAAAGTCCAGATATTCATGTGCTCTGTGTCGTTCCCGGTGTGTTTTGCCTTCGTGTTTAGTTAGACAAGGCAATGGAGGCTCGGAGAGGTGGGGCAGCTCATCACACCGCTGGGAAGCAAGTCCTGGAGCTCCGGTCGGGTTCACGTTGGTCTCTCACCAAAGCTGGGTCCCTACCCCCTGCTCTGCGGCACCCGTGTCTCCCCTCTCTCCATTCAAACCCCTCTTTCCCGGCTCTGTTATCCTCCCTCCTCTCATTTCCCAAGTCCACGCGTCCTGCCATGCCATTCCTAACAGCTGGAACAACTTTCCAACAGCTGGAAGGCAATCCCTTTAGACCTCCAAATGGCCAGTTCCTCCAAGCTCTGCCTACGTCTGCCCGCCTCCCTCAAGAAGATGGAAATGCGCGTCCCCAAGCCTCAGCCCTGCTGGCCGCCCTCTGCACCTACGGAGTGCGCCGCGCTCATGTGCCCGCAGCCCCCGTGTCGCTCACGTGCCCGCTTTCCCTTCCAATCGGGGGAGGAAAACAGCAGCGCCCAGTGGTCCCGCCGAACCCTAACCCATGTGGCAGGAAATGTTCTCAAGAGATGAACTTGGCCACCCTGTGCCAGGAGGAACCTCAGTTCACCCTGGGAATTTGGCCCTATGTGTATGAGGGGAACCCTTGGCTAAGGAAAAGGACTGAGAGGGCAAACAACTTGGAGCCTGGACGGGGGATGAGAGTTGGGGGCTACAAAGAGAGGCTAAGCAAGCCTGCCACCTGGCAGGAGGGGCCTCACCCCAACTCACAGGGAGGCACAGAACTGATCCAAGTGGCTGAATGCCAAGGCCAAGGGAAGGCAAGAGCAGGGCTTCTCCCCAGCCCCCACTGGTGTCCCCTGTGCCACACCAGCACCCCCTGGTCCACCGCTCTCAGCACCCGCACTTCCTCACCTGGCTGCAGCTGCTGCTGTTTCACGGGAACGTCTGCAGACGTGTCTGCGCCGTGCCACTAGGTACTGTCAGCCCAGCCCAGGGGAGGGGCGAAGAACCCAGGGCCGGAGCCAAATATGGCCCAAAGCCCAAGAGGAACCAGACAAACATTAACCAGCCCCACCTCCTCACACACACACAATTATTAAATAAGATTGATCCCCCTGAGCTCCCAATGGGTTTGGCTAGACAGATTCCATAGCCCGGAGTTACTGTCCTGTCCCGGGGAGACAGGCATCATTGTCATCAGTGTACCCACATTTAGTCCGTCTCATCTGGGAGACCGAACTGCATGGACGTGAGCTCATCAACAGCTCTCAGCCATCCCCCATCCCCTGGCCACAGGGGAACTCAGTGTGTGGGGCAGCTGCAGAGAAGTTTCCTTCCATCCCTTCCAGCTCCCAGCCTCTAAAAGGACACGACTCTGGGGAGGAAAACAGGCATGGGCAGTGCCGATTGACACCTTGAGGTCAAAGCAGAGGATGGCACCACTTCCCCCACCGGGCAGTGCCCGGGTGTTCTTTGGCTCTCAGCTTATGGTCCACGTCGTGAATGCGTAGGGATGGACCAGAGTATTTCCAATCCCATCCCAGACCCTACAACCACTTCAAAACTGGTCTTCTACCCTCAGGGCCAAGGCAATCGGACTGCAGTGTGTATCATGTGCAGCAATAGGTCTTGGCAATCATTAAGGTAAACAAAGAATGTTAACCATTAACTGTGGGATCAGTCCAGTCTGAAGGAAGACGTACCCGAGCACCCTGTGTTAATTCGGTGGCCTGCGTGGCAGCAGAGAAATAACTGAAGTCAGCAGAAACCGGTCCCCTGCCTTCTGCACGCCACCTCCGCGTCCCTTGGCCAAATCTGGGCATATGAATACGTCAATTGATAAGTCTTCACTGGACATCTACTGCATACTAAGTACTGGATACACTGGAGACAGGTGGCAGAAGAGTGGACAATATCCTAAGTGTTCTTAAGGCAACAGAGTACTTTGTACCTGGCTGGTGTGGGTCAGCTGGTTTGAGCATCACCCGGTACAACACCAAAATGTGGCAAGTTTGCTCTCTGGTCAGAGAGCATATGAAAGGCAACTGGTTGATCTCTCTCTCTCTCTCTCTCTCTCTCTCTCTCAAATCAGTAAAAACATATCCTTGGGTGAAGACTTAAAAAGAGGAATAAAACCACAGTACTTTGCAAGTATTACTTTGTTTAATCCTCAACATACTCAACATAACCCTATGCATGTTACAGAGGAATTAAAGCACACAGAGCTTAAGTTACGTAACTGAGGCCACCCAGCTAGCAAGTACCGAAGCTAGATCTGAACCTAAGCTGCCTGGCTCCAGAGCTTGTTCCCGTCCATCACAGCTGATGGGCTCCACAGGGCCTGTCGACGAGTGAAAACCAGTCCCTGACTCAAAGGTTCTAAGCTAGCAGGAGAAATGAGACATGTAACTTCATAGCAACAAACACCCGAAAGCAGCGGACATTTATTCCTCAATTTCCGTGCCAGAGTGTAAAGATGCATTTGGCGGAAGCTGATGGGCAGTGAGCACCAGCCGTGGCCTCCAGGCTGGCCTGGTTTACAACTAGATTAGGAGAGGGAGGGGGAAAAGGTAACTTGCCTCGTTGACATGAACGATGTTTCTGGCAAGCACAGTTGCTTACGAGTTTCAAACTACATTTTACTAGAGTCAAGGGAAGACTTCAAAAAGCCACATACAGTGGATTTTCAAATGGGATGAGCACCCTGCAGTGTTAGAGACATGTACCTTTGTACCTGCAGCAAGGGAGTATGTCCTAAATGCCATCTGCAGACGCAAGGGGCCAGAAAGCATTCAGATGTAGGAGAAGATAGGTTTCTTTTTTTAAAATATGTTTTTATTGATTTTGTTTTTATTTATTTATTATTATTATTTTAAAAATTCTCACCCAAGCCCTGGCCGGTTTTGCTCAGCGGTTAGAGCGTCAGCCTGCGGTCCGGAGAGACCCGGGTTCGGTTCCCGCTAAGGGCACGTACCTCGGTTGCAGTTTGTCCCCGGCCCTGGTTGGGGCGTGCAAGTGGCAGCCACTCGATGTGTCCCTTTCACGTCGATGTTTCTGTCTCTCTCTCGTCCTCTCTCTCCGAACAAAAAAATAGAAGAATGTCCTCAGGTGAGGATTAAATAAATAAATAAATAAATATTCTCACCCAAGGGTATTTTTATATTTATCTTCAGATAGAGTGGGAGGAGAGGGAGAGGGAGAGGGAAGCATTGATGTGAGACAGACGCATCGATTGGTTGCCACCACATGACTTGGGGTCAGGGCTGGGGACAAACCACTACAGAGGTGCATGTCCTTGGTCAGAATTGAGCCCTGGACTCCCTGGTCTGCAGGCCAACGCTCTAACCGCTGAGCCAAACCAGCCAGGGCTGATTTTGCTTTTAGAGAGAGAGGAAGGGAGAAAGAGATAGAAACATCGATGTGAGGAACATTGATCGGCTGCCTCCTGCACGCCCCCTACTGGGGATCGAGCCCACAACCCGGGCATGTGCCCTGATCAGGAATTGAACCGGGACCTCGCAGTCCACGGGAGGACGCTCAATCCACGGAGCCACACAGGCCGGGCGAGAAGAGGGTAGGTGTAATGGGAGAGGCAGAGTTGGGCTGGGGTCATAAAGGCGATGGAAGGCCAAGCATTCCAGGTGGCAGGAAGCTGTGAGATGTCTGTAGGGAATGGCGGGCAGACCTGTTTGACCAGAAGAGAGCTCTCATGGCAGAGCTCCTCGGAAGGGAAGCTGCAGGTCAGTATCAGCGTGTACTCATTGTTCCCTGGCGTTCTGGCAGGGTTTCCCTGTGGGTGCTTCCAGTTCTAGGCTACAGGAAGTCCATTTGAATAGCTTGTAGCAGTACAAAAAAAAAACAAACTTGCTAGAATCAACTTGTCCTCTGCCTGTTTACTGCTACTTGAACACATCTTCTTGATAAGGTATTGATGCTGGAAGAGAGAGGGAAAGGCGAGGAGACAGAAGGGAGGGCATGGGGGGGAAGATGAGAAGAAAATGGAGCAGAGAGGAGGAAAAAGTACTACACTGAGCAATGTAAATCCACTTGCTACTGGTAAACAGTTTAAATCAGCCTCTGCCTTGAATCCTAAGCAGACTTTCTTCTTACAATGGATGTTTTGGGGGAATATTTGAAGATTTTACATTAGCCTGCTTATTTCCTTGGATTCACGTAGTGAGACCTTCATTAGATCTTTTTTTTTTTTAAATTCTTTATTTTATTGATTGATGTTTTTTTTAGGGGGAGAGAGAGAGAAACATCGATTTGTTGCTCCACCCATTCATTCATTCATTGGTTGATTCCTATATGTGCCCCTACCGGGAATCAAACCCAAAACCTTGGCATATTGGGATGATACTCCAACCAACTGAGCTACCTGGCCAGGGCCTTTTCAATTAGATCTTGAAACATACAAGGTAAGAGTCCCTAAACATAAGCCTACTGTCTCTGGCATGGCTCAGACATCAGCCTCAACAAGGGCTTTCCCCATTCCTGTTCTACGCAAGACCCAGACAGTTGATGGAGGAAACTGATCACATTATTTAAGAGCACATCTCACCAGTGACATCATCATAGTTCAGCAGTTTAGACCCCATCAACAGAATCAATGAGCAGGCTGGTGGGAGCTCTGCTTATTACATCACAGCCTCGCATGTGGAGTCCATCATCCAGCCCGTCCCTGGGCCTCATTACTGAACAAAATGTGGCATTGTGTATGGCTTTGATCAATGACACAGCATTGCTATATGGCTCGGAAATCAAAGGGGACAGCTCCCAATATAAATGGTGTTTAAGACACACAGGCAAAAACTTCCCACGTGGGTCCATAAGAAAATGGGAAACCCTGAAAATCTGTAGAACCTTTCCAATGTCCCCAACCCAGCTCAGGGGGTATGCAAACTACATGTAAGGGCTGCCAGGGAAAGAGGGAAGTGGTCCTACATTCATGGTTGATACTGGTTTTCACAAATCCTTTTCAAAAGAACACATAATTATATGAATGAGTCTGTGCCCCAGGAATTCATATTCTTAAAAGAAAATTTTTTAAAATTAATTTTAGAGAGAGAGGAAGGGAGAGAGAGACAGAAACATTGATGAGAGAGAACATCGATTGGCCACCTCCTGCATGCCCCCCACTGGGGATCACACCCACAACCTGGGCATGTGTCCTGATTGGGAATCGAATCAGTGACCTCTTGGTTTATGGGTCGATGCTCAACCACTGAGCCACAAGAGCAGGAATTCATATTCCTAGAAGAGATGAAATAGAGGAAGTTATCAGTATTTTTCCAAGGGGGGTGCTGAAGGACTCTACCCAGATAGTGTACCAATTCACCTGACAGTTAAGCATATACCTTTTGCTCTAAGGACAGTCTGGAGCAGGAAACAAAAGCCAAGTTGTTTCAGCGCCCCTCCCCCCAAACTTGCTATCCTAACACCAGCCCCACAGAGTCAGGATGGTACACTCATCACACCAAGACTGAAGCCTTAAAGGTGAGGTAGCACTTTCTGGAGCCTCTAGATTTCCTGGGAAGAAAAGCTTTCAGCAGCACCGTATCCACTCCCTGCAGTTTGCAATTCGCCCCTGTTTTTGTGTTTCATGAAGACCTTAATTCCTGCGCTTGAGGAATGCTACTGTATTTCACTGATGTCTGATCACTGCACCAACGGAAGATATGCTTGCAAAATATTCCAGAAAATTTGACACCCTTTCGCTACACCAGGTAGCCAAGTGAAAAAAGTGAAATGGAAAATTGGAACTTTTGGGCTCCTGTGTCAATGTTGCTTTGATTCAGCCAATACAGCTTGATGTCCATTTGCTGATCGCTCTTCCTTTGGGGGGTACAGCGCACTATAGGACTTCAGGAGTGGCACCAAAGTAGAAACTTCCCAGGCTGAATCCAATCCTGGATTTTTTCTTTTTTTTAATTTTTATCCTCACCCGAGGACATTTTTCCATTTTTTGCTCAGGTAGAGTGGGAGGGAGAGAGAGGAACAGAGAGAGAGAGAGAGAGAAACATAGATGTGAAAGGGACACATCAAGTGGCTGCCACCCGCGCAACCGACCAGGGCCGGGGACAAACTGCAACCGAGGTACGTGCCCTTAGCGGGAACCGAACCGGGTCTCTCTGGACCGCAGGCCGATGCTCTAACCGCTGAGCCAAACTGGCCAGGGCCCAATCCTGGATTTTTACCCAAGGGGACTAGAGGTAGTGGGGTAGGGGTGAAGAATCAGAAAGGAGTCCAGGTCATAGCCAGAAAAATGGGGCTAACTGTCCAACCTGAAGGGTGAACTAAAAAGGACACAGAAGAAGTTAGCTATTTCTGCTCATGGTTCAAGTGTGGGAAGCCAACCTGAGGAGCCAATGCCCTGCCCGTTAAGCTGTTAATATAGTTTAGTACTTTACTTCCAGTTTTCTTTCTTTATATATACACACATCATTGAAATCACTTTGTACATACAGAAGATATTTGTTCATAGGAACATTTTCCAGGTCTTCCAAATAGAAATTCAATGGTCTATTACCTTACCACCTTCTCAGGCTGAGGATCCAATGAAACATGTATTTTATTGATTTATTTTTAAAATCCTCACCCAAGGACATTTTGGGGGGGGGCATTTATCTTCAGATAGAGTGGAAGGGAGAGAGGGAGGAAGAGAGAGAGAAACATCGACGTGAGAGAGACACATCGAGTGGCTGCCACCCATACTGCCCCAAGTGGGGCTGGGGACAAACTGCAACCGAGGTACGCGCCCTTAGCGGGAACCAAACCCAGGTCTCTCTGGTCCGCAGGCCGACGCTCTAACCGCTGAGCCAAACCAGCCAGGGCCAATGAAACATGTAAACCAGGCTCTCAACAGAAGCCCCTGTGCTTACCCTTTCTGTTTAATCTTTGGGCTCCTCGGCTATTCCCTGTCAGACAAGTTTGCCAACAATAACACCATGAGTCCCCAGGCCTCAGTAATCACAACCACTACCCTGCTCCTTCCCAGAACCACCCAACACTGCCAGGTCATCACGTTGGCGAGTGCCGGGTTGCTGCCAACACCCTGAAGGCCAAGGCTCCTGCTGACACGCACTGCTTATAGGACGAGGGATGGCGGGCTATCTAGGTAGGAAACCCAGGCAGTTATTCTCCTACGCCACCTGCCCAGCCAACCCTGCTGCAAATTAAAAGACTGAGTTCTAGACACATTCAGACCTTTGAAATCACCAACTCCATTGCTTCTGCCTGAATTCCCCTACCTCCCTGTTCACGCACATCCATCCATCCTATCAGAGACGGGGAGCCAGAGTATGTCTTACCGATCCATGTGGATTCTGGCACCTGGTCTGGGGAGAGAACACTGGACCAAAAAGGGATACGCGTAAGAGCTTCAGTCCAACCTTAACTCTCACCATGATGCCTTGGACCTTTCATAGAGCCAACTCACCTCCAGCCCCAGCCAATAGAGCAGTGTGTGTGTGTGTGTATGTGATTGTGTGTGTGTGTGTGTGTGAAGAGGAAGATAGGGTTCAGTCCTCTCTACCTTCTTTAAACTGCCAGATCAGTCCCTGCGACAGGCGGCCCTGAGTGCCACATAGAAAGAGCTCTCATATACGTTCATCCTTCATAGCCTTTACCCTAACTAACCAGCTTTCCTTAATCTGCTCCTTGCACCTGAACAGGACAATCCTGCGCCCACGCCTCCCAGGCAAAGACTTTGTCTCCCTTCTATTTCCATCCTCATGTTGCCTTTTGTTTAAAGATTATGGTTCTCTTCTATGGCTTTGCTGCCCTGCGCCTCCTACAATGCAAACCTTTTCTAGTTGAATGCCCCTAGGATCCTCCTCCCTCTGCTTACCCCACAAGCAGACACATCCAGAATAAGGAATCTGCAGAGCCTCTGCTTTGGGTATAAAGAGCTTCAGGTCCTCTGAAGAGGCCTCCATCTTTGTTATGTTTTCCTCCTACAAAAGACAAGGATGATGGAGTTACTTCATTATCTCCCAGGAAATGGGTTTGTCAGCATGAGGGCGCTTTTCAGAATGTCAAGCAGTTATTGATTTTTGAATCTGAGTTAGTGCTTTAAAATAAACATAAACTGCTCTTTCTCACTGCTGACATTTCAGCTCACACTGTCGGGGCTGGGTTAATCCACAGTAAGCACCGAGGTTGGCATCATTCCTGGAGAACAATATTGTGTGTGGAACTGAGTCGCACACCTTGATAAAGAAGCCCCGACTATTCTCACACGAGCAGAGAACTTCCACGACTATTTCATCCTCATCACAAGGGTTGTTTTTGCGGGGGGTTCTTTTTAAGGATTAACCCACACCCTAAATGATGTAGCCATATATGTAGCATTGGAGTGTTTTGCTCAATATTAATAAGTTTTTTAGAGAGAGAGAGAGAGGAAGTGAGAGGAAGCGAGGGATAGAAACACGGATGAAAGAGAAACATTGATCGACTGTCTCCTGCACGCCCCCTACTGGGGATTGAGCCCACAACCCAAGTATGTGCCCTGACCTGGAATCGAACCAGGACCTCTCAGTCCATGGGACGGCATTCAATCCACTGAGCCACACCGGCCGGGCTCTCTTTTCCTTCTTAACCAAATTACTGAAAGACACTTCTACATTTGCTATCTACACTTATTCATCACCCATTCACTCTTCAGTTCCACTCCTGTCTGACTTCTGCCTCTCCTGGCAAGACACTGACACACTTTTCACCAAGGTCGCTTTGTTGCTCAGTCCAGTAGACAACTCTCAGAAGACTCTGAGGTGTTTGATTCAGTTGACTGTTCCTACCTTCTCTAAACTTTCTCTCCTTTGATTTTTTTCTTTTGATATAATTTTTATGTTTGCTGATTATAAAAGTAATGCATGTTCTTGCCCTGGCTGGTTTGGCTCAGCGGTTAGAGCGTCGGTCTGCGGTCCAGAGAGACCTGGGTTCCGTTCCCGCTAAGGGCACGTATCTTTGTTGCAGTTTGTCCCCGGCCCTGGTTGGGTTGTACGGGTGGCAGCCACTCGATGTGTACCTTTCACGTCGATGTTTCTCTCTCTCTCTCTTCCTCTCTCTCCCTCCCACTCTATGTGAACAAAAAATGAAAAAATGTCCTCGGGTGAGGATAAAAAAAAAGAAAAAAAGTAATGCATGTTCTTTATGGAAAGACAAGAATATAAAAAAAATCATAGGGATGAAAATAGAATCAGTCTGACCCAGAGACATAGAAGTCGGGTACAGACTGACATTCCTCAGAAGGCGGGGAGGGAAGGGATAAACCACAGAACTTACATGCATGTATGTATAACCGATGGACATAGACAACAAAGCTGGGGACAGGGCGGGAGGGGATAGGGAAGAGGGAGTCAATGGGGGGGGGGGAGGAGAAACATCTATAACAAAAATAAATTAATAAAAAAAAGAAAAGAAAAGAAAATCAGTCTGTAACACCACCACCAAGAGATAGTCATTACTAATAGGCGTGAAAGTTTACAGTTGTTTTTCAATGAAAAGATAGAAATATATTTTTAAAATAAAATTGTCATCATATGATACACATTATTATTTTTATTGAGGTATAATTGACATGTAACGTTATTTTACCTTCAGGTGTACATTATGATTCAATATTTGTGTGTAGTTAACATCCATCACCACGCATAGCTACGATGTTTTTTGTGATGAGAACTCTTTTTTTTTTTTTTTTATCCTCACCCGAGGATATTTTTCCATTTTTTGTACAGATAGTGTGGGAGGGAGAGAGAGGAAGGAGAGAGAGAGAGAAACATCGACATGAAGGGACACATCGAGTGGCTGCCACCCGCACGACCAACCAGGGCCAGGGACAAACTGCAACCGAAGTACGTGCCCTTAGCGGGAACCGAACCCGGGTCTCTCTGGACCGCAGGCCGACGCTCTAACCACTGAGCCAAACTGGCCAGGGCTGTGATGAGAACTCTTAACATCTACTCTCTTAGCAACTTTCAGATTTGCAGTACAATATCATTACCTGTGTTTACCATGCTGTATGTTACATCCCCATGACTTCTTTATTTGATAACTAGAACTTTGTACCTTTTGACTCCCTTCACCCATTTTGCCCACCTTCCACCCACCACCTCTGGCAACCACCAATCTGATCTCTGCAATACATATTTGATATCCTCTCTCACTTGTCATTATAGCATGACTATTTATAAACATCAAGAATTATTTCCTAAAACAGGGTTTTAAACGGCTTCATCATCTTCAATTTTTGTTATACTTTTTCCCCTACTGGGTCTCTCATCTTTCTGATGCTCGATGCTTTCCTCTTACTCTGCCCCTTAAATGTTGATGCTCCTCAGAGTTCCACTTCGTCTGTTCCTATCACTTCTCAAAATCTCCCAGGGCAGTCTTATCCGCTCCCGTAGCTTCAACTACTGATAGTTTCAAATCTGTATCTTCAAGCCAGACTCCACGCCTGGTCTCCAAATATATACTCTGTTCTGCTCCCACACCTGCTGTTCCTCAAGTGTCCCCTCACCCCAGTTAATGGTATTGTATCCATCTAGTTGCCCGAGCCAAGAATCCAGGGGGTGGTGTTAGCTTCCTCATCTTGCTCACCCTTCTACCACTTCTTATTCAATAAATAACTAATTCTGTAAGTGTTACCACCTCATGTCTTCTGACTCATCCTCTTTTGTCCTATTCCACTTTCAGTGCCCTGGTACGGACTGATAACTTTCCAATTGAATTAGCAAGCCAGTTTCTCAGCTGTCTACCTACCTCCATTCATGGCCTCTTCCCATGCATTCTCCAAACTTTCTTCAGAGCGGTCTTCCTAAAAAATATATCTGATCATGTCACTTCCCTGCTTAGAATCCTCCCTTGGCTCCTCACTGCCTTTGGGATAAAATCTGCCAATCACACCTTTTCCCCATTTCTTTACCAACTCTTCTTCATTCTGTGAAACTCAGTTCAGATGGTCTGCCTTTCACGTGCAAAGGCTAAGGAGTGGAGAGAGGTAGCCAGTGGCCTTTCATGCTAAATTCAGGAGTTTGGGTTTTATTTCCTCCATTTTCTCTATTCTTCTGTTTCTCCTCTGCACTGTACATCTCTGAGATAGCACTTACCATAGCCCATCAGATTGTCTGTTTATTTGTGTGTCTCTTCTTTTAGGACAATATTTTCGAAGAGCAGGGACCATGCATTTCTGTATGAGCACCTATGTGCCTAACTTATACTAGTCACTTGGGGAAAGTTAGATGAATGGCGATTGAATAAATAAATGGACATGGCCAACAAAGAAATGAACTGGAGGCCTTCAACCTTTCCTTAAGCTGTCAACATGATAATGCAGTTACCTTTTATCTTGGCAATATCCCAGGCATCACTTCCAAAATTGGAATGACTGCATAGCAGCCTTAGCTAAAAGCTTATCCAGAATGGTTTAGAATAGACCCTGCTACTGAGAGACCATAGAAGTGTGTTATACATGTCAACCTCCTGGGCTTGCATCACTCATCACGGTCAATACCCTTCCAAGGGAGATGATGCAGGGAGCTCAGTCAAGAATCATTTTTCAGGGAGAGATGAATTCCTGGGTCATGGTAGCCTCCCTTTACAAATGGCTCCAAAGAGTTTTTGCTGCCACCTTCTTGCCTCTTCAGCATCAGTACTGCTCTCTGCAGCAACTTGTAACTTACTGGCTGGAGACAACGGACCTACATTGAGTTGTATCAACTTTCCTACCTTATCACCCTTAAGCAAACTGCTTGAAAATTATCAAGGCTGCTCAGAAGCACTTTGTTGGAGATTTGCCAGCAAGGTTTCCCAGATTTCTCTTCTTTCAATATGTCACTCCATGTTCAGCAACAGGAGGTGGTCTTGCAGAATTACTAATGAGACGGTGTCTTCAGACTTGGCTCCACAGTTTTTGTTTTATTTCGATAAATATTTGTTAAGTACCTCGCACTTGCCAGGAACTCTGTTAGGGGCCTCGGAGGATGTGAAGATGAACCAGGGAAGTCTCACTGGTTGTTTAAATAGCCAGCTCTAATATAAAGTGAGTGAAATAAGTGTTAAACAGAGGTATAAGCAGCATGCTGTGGGAACGCAGGTGAAAAACTCTTGTTTACTAAACACCCATCTATGATGGCAACTCTTGTCGTGTGTATCACCGTTGAGATGAATTCTGACAAGGGGAATCTGAAAAGTCTTCATGAACCAGGACATTTGAGTTGGGCTTGAAAATATGAGGAAGAATTTGGCAGGAGAAAAATCAAAGTAAGGGCACTCAAAGTTGAGAGAACAATATGTAAAAAATCAACAGGGCATGAAAGTGCATGAACTGTTCGAGGAACACAGAGTATTGGGCATGGCGAGGTCATGGGGTATGAAAGGGTAGGGTGGGTACCGAAGCATGGAGAGATGGGTTGGTAGCAGATTTTGGAGAAGTTTGGTTTTTTAACTTCTAAAAAATTGGATTTTTAGAGAGAGGAAGGGAGAGAGAGAGAGAGAGAGACATGATGTAGGAAAGAAACATCGGTCAGTTGCTTCCCTCATGTGCCCCGACTGGGGACCAAATCCACAACCTGGGTGTGAGCCCTGACTGGAAATTAAAACGCCACCTCTTGGTATACGGGATGACACTCCAAAAAACTGAGCCACACCAGCCAGGGCTTGGAGGAGTTTAAAAAAATTTTTTTTGTTCCTTTATTGATCTTTAGAGAGAGAGGAAGGGAGAGAGAGAGAGAGATAGAAACATTGATGAGAGAGAACATCAACTGGCCACCTCCTGCATGTTCCCCACTGGGGATTTGGCCCACAACCTGGGCATGTGCCTTGATTGGGAATCGAACCGGCAACCTCTTGGTGTATGGGTTGATGCTCAACCACTGAGCCATACCAGCCGGGCTGGAGGAGTTTTGATGCCTAACTTAGACATTTGAATTTTACTTAGTAGGCCATGCGGAATCACTAAAAGCTTTTCAATGAGGGGAATGACAAGATACAAATGATGCTTTAGGGAGATTAACTTGAAGAGATGAACCATGGAGAGGGTAGACCACAGGTTGCAAGATAGGTAGCAGGCTTTGTCAATAGTCCAGACATGAAGTTACAAATATTCGATCTCGGTGGGTGTCAGTAGTGACAGATCCATTAAGAATGCCCGATGCAACATGGTAGAGTACAAAGTGCACTGGACTAGGGCTCCAAGAGCCCTTCCTCCCAGCCCTGACTCCTACTCACAGGGTGTGGCAATTCACCTTTGAGGGCTTCATTTTATTTCCTGAAAAAAGGTGAAGCCTGAAGAAATACGTATCTTTAAGGTCTCTTCCAGTTCCAGTGGCCTCTGGTTCAGACTAATTCACTTGCGCAAAATCACGGAGCCAGGGTTTGGTCCCAGGTAGTCTTGTCCACTACACTACAAGGACATTTATACAGGACCCATCGATCACGTTTGATAAGGGATTAGCTGACTAGGAGAATGGAGGTGCCATTAATAAGATCGTGGAGGAAAATGATGCTTCAGACATGGTGAGTGTGAGGTGTCAGGAAAACATCTAGCTGACTGTGGGAAGGGCAGGGTAGCAGTTCCGGAGAGAGGCCTGGGTGGGAGATTTCAACTTGGCAACCGTAAACCTAAAGACAATCCTAGAAGCTATGCAAACAGATGAGTTTATATAAAGAGGAAGTGAGTGTAGGAGCAAAGAGCAAAGAACCATGGGAAGTGAGAAAAGATGCGGGGAGGCAAGGAAGGAATAACCGACTGTAAACCCTGAACAAGCTACTTCCATTTTCTGGCTCTTTAGTTGCATCATTTGTAAAACGAGGGGGTTGGAGCACGTACGCTAGAAGGCTTTCAGCCGAGACATCTTATGCATAATCAGAGAAGATAGAAGAGAACAAAATGCCATGGAAACGGAAAAGCCTTTCTAAAAGAAGGCTTTCTGAGGTTGCTTGCATCCAATACTGTACAGGGTCAGGGACTAAAGACTTAGATGAAGCCATTACATTTAGCAATTTAAAGATCCTCTGCAAGGTAAGAAGCTCTCCGTCCCTCACGGGCCACTAATTTGCCGAACCCCTTCTCCAACCACTTGTAAGCGTGAACAACATTATGCAAAAGTTCGTTCTCTATAAGGTGAATTAGAAATCTCTGGTTTATACCTTCCCTTTACACTTCAGTTTTAAATGTCCAACTGCCTATTGAACATTTCCATCAGTCAGTGAAATTTAGTTTGCAGGAAAAAAGTAATAATATTAAAAGTAATAGCTAACAGCCTGGCTCGTGTGGCTTACTTGGTTAAACATCATCTCCTGCACCAGGAGGTCCCAGGTTTGATTCCTGGTCAGGGCACATACCTGGCTGCAGGCTCAGTCCCCAGTAGGGGGCATCCAAGTGACAGCTGATTGATGTTTCTCTTTCATCCATGTTTTGATCTCTCTCTCCTTCTCCTTGAAATCAATAAAAACATATATTTTTAAAAAATGCCCCAACCACTGCTTAAAAAAAAAAAAGCTAACATTTATTAAGTATTTATTCTGTGTTGTCCTATAAATAAGGTAGGTATTTTATTATCTCTATTTTGCAAATGAGGAAGCTGAGGTTCAGAAATGTTAAATATTGTGTATAAGGTCACACCACTGGGATGTTGCAAAGCCAGAATTCTTCCTGATTCCAGGGCTCAAGAGCTTCATAATTGCACTCTGATCAATTTAAAAGCAAGTCATCATCTTCATTTCCTAAACAAGTTCAACTACTTTTTTTAAAAATCCTCACCCGAGGACATTTTTCCATTTTTTGTTCAGACAGAGTGGGAGGGAGAGAGAGAGAGAGAAACATCGACGTGAAAGGGACACATCAAGTGGCCGCCACCCGCAGGACCAACCAGGGCCGGGGACAAACTGCAACCGAGGTACATGCCCTTAGCGGGAACCGAACCCGGGTCTCTCTGGACCGCAGGCCGATGCTCTAACTGCTGAGCCAAACCGGCCAGGGCAAGTTCAACTACTTTGCTTCTCTATTTCTGTTTCATTCTCCTCCAACATCTCGCCACTGTCTTAGCGCAGGTTCTCATGCCCTCGTGCTCAGTTATGGACGTCTCCCAACTGGTCTCGCCACTTGCAGTTTTGCCTTCCTAATTCCGGACGTGTGACCCTTGGTGGCAGCTGCACAGCTCCAGCCCAGGCACATGTGGGAGAGCCTCCCGGAGCACCCCCACCCACTGCGCCCCGCCACCAGTTGGGCAGTGCCTGAATAAACAGAGAAATCCAAGAAGGCGGCGCTTGGGCATACTGCGGACACTTCAAAATGCATCACAGCAAACCTGAGATGTTGTGGCTGTTATGGGCGGAGACCGCACTGCAGTGAAGATACAAAGGCTCAGAGAAGTGCAGTGATTATTCGCCCAAGACCTCACAGCTACAATGGAGACCAACTGAGCTCTCCTACTCCAGGCTTGAGTAGCACCAGGATCCCCCTCGGGGCTGTGTCAGCTGGAGGGCTTCCTGCCCCAGGCCTTGGACTCCCACACGCCTCATTTAAATCCTCAGCACCCGTTTCCTCGGGTGAGGATAAAAAAAAGTCCAAACTCATTAACATGGCTAGAAGACCCCTTCGCAGTGCAACCCCATACTTCATCTGCCCCGAACCACTAGTGATCACTAGACAGGACGCAGATATTTCTATCTGCAAGACTTTGGTTCCGTGTCTCTACCTGGAATGCCTTCCCCGCCCTTTACCAGGAGAACTTCCACTCATCTTCCTAATGCCATTTCCTCTGCCAAGGCTTCTCAGATCGCCAACCCCTTCTTCTGACAGAAATTATGTTCCCTCTTCTGTGCGTTCAGACCCCTAAGTCTGGCTCCTACTACAGTGTGAGCACTTCGGGGATAGTGACCACAGCTACTTGTTCGTCATACCCCCGACAGCCAAGCCACCCGATACATGTTTGCTGGAATCGAAAGAAAATTTAATACTCATCTTCTGTACATTTGTTATTTAACATATGGTAACTGGTATTGCTACTTTTAAAGGAAATGCTCAGATTCTGGTTTTCACACTCACTATCACCACTTCCTTTCCTCCCATCATCATTCGACTCACTGCAATCTGGCCTCTGCCCCAGCCATCTGCTAAGAGTGTTTTCCTTCTGCTCAGAAGTGACTTCCATACTAGAGAAGCCAACAGACATGCTTCAGAGTGAACTTCTCGGTAGTGTTTGATGCCATGAACAAATCTTGTTTCTAGAAGATGACTCTACCTCTGGCTTCCATGATACCACGCTCATGATGCTCCTCTTCATTGTGTAATGTTCCTCAGAATTCTAGCCTCAGTTGCCTTCTTACTCTCAGACTCTTGCTGAGTGATTCACTTGACTCTCTTGATTTCAAATATCATCTCTATGTTGATGACTCCTGGAATTCTATTTCAGGTTTTGATACTTCCTTCCCACATCCGCCCCTCCAGCCCATTCTGGGGATCCCCAGTGTGAACACCCATTTATCTGAAGCTTGCCCCACTCCTCTCCTGGAGTCTGTGCAAAGTCGGTAGATGAACATGCCAGCGGTGTTTACCTCACATCTGGACAGATTTTTAAGTCCATTTATATGCATGGTGAAGGGCAAGGGTACTGGGCACTCCTGGGAATGAATCAGACAGTGACCATTTGTAATATAGTGGTGTCCATCACATTAAACTGAGATGAATAAATTCACCTAAACATTTATATAGAGAGAAAATATTTAAATAGTTTAGATTCTGCCTCTGCCCCTCCCACTACTATTCCCAATCAATAAGCATGCACCCTGTAGTGAGGTAGCATAGGAAACATAGATCCGATGTTCTCTCCCAATTGATTTCCAGCCCAATAGGAATCTCATGGAACCAAGTGGGGTTCAAATTTACAAATTTTTCAACAACATGGCTCCTAACTGTATGTGCACGACTTCATCAAGGGCTCAAGTCAAGAAATAGCAATCTGTCCCAAGCTGACTATGTTGGACTCCAATGTGACATCTCCTCATGGTGTTTTTTTGGGGGGTGATGGTGGTGAACTTAACTCTTGTTACTGGGGAAAAAGCAAAAATACAAAAGGGAGGAATATTTGAACACATAGGTGGCAATGTACAGATTGTTTTTCTTTAGTACAACTTATTTTAAATTAGGAAAGTTCATATTCCACTTAAAAATATTACGATAAAAAGCCCTAGCCAGTTTGGCTCAGTGGTTAGAGCATTGGCTTGCGATCCGGAGAGACCCAGGTTCGGTTCCCGCTAAGGGCACGTACCTTGGTTGCAGTTTGTCCCCGGCCCTGGTTGGGTCGTGTGGGTGGCAACCACTCCATGTGTCCCTTTCACGTCGATGTTTCTCTCTCTCTCTCTCCCTCCCACTCTATCTGAACAAAATATAAAAAAATGTCCTCGGGTGAGGACTAAAAAAAATATATATATATATATATATATTACGATAAAAATAGTCTAGCATGTATATATTTTTTGCATTTTATTTTATTTTTTATTGAGTTTATTGGGGTGACATTGGTTCACAAAACCATACAGGTTCCAAGTGTACAACTCAACAAAACATCATCTGCACACTGCATCGTGCGCCCATCGCCCAAAGCAAAGTCTCTTCAATTTTTATAGCCTAAAAGGGTTTCAAGCATCTCTAACACTCACCGATATTGAATACATTATTCTCGTGTCACAACTTATTTAGTCTGAAAATTTTAGTCCTGGTAACTTTCTTTTAAACGACCTTTTAAAGCAACTGTTTGCCTAAAATTACCTTATGTATCAAAAAAAAAAAAAAAAAGGAAAAAGTTAACTGAATAATAATACAAGTGGTCACATGGATTCGGTAAAACCTGTGAAGGTGATCCTTGAATGATTCAAGTTGGAGAACTATTGCCAGGTCACTCATGTGAGAATTGGGCTGAACTATGCCCTGGGAGAATCTAGCAACACTCTCTTGCATTGAGTTATAGAAAAGATTAAATTACTGTCCAATGGGTTTGTAGAGGATGGGTTTCTGATCTTGACTTGATGGTCTTTAGGCGAGGGCTGAGGGTGCCTAACACAAGAGAGCATGCGCATGGCCAGGGCCAGCAGGAAGAGCTAGGTCAGGGTAAGGACGGAGGCAAGGGCAGAGCAGCCCAAACCTTGCTAGCTCTAGACCTGTGCTCCCAGTGACCTTCTAAACACCTCCTGGATGGTCCTCAGAAACCTCTGTTGGTGTGTTGGAGTTGGCTTATACTGTTAATTTTTTTTAAGATTTCTTTTTGTAGTGCAGCTTTAGGTTCAAGGCAAAATTGAGAAGTTACAGAGATTTCCCATATACCCCTGCCTCCACACATAATAGCTTCCCCCATTGTCACCATTTCCCACCAGAGTGGTACAGTTTTTATAGTTGATGAACCTACATTGACACATCATCATAACCCCAAGTTCCTACTTTACTTGAGGGTTCACTCTTGGTGCTGCACATTCTATGGGTTTGCACAGATGTATAATGACACGTATCCACTATTATAGTAGCATGTATGCTGGGTACTAAACTCATAAGGCTGATCACTTCGTAAGCTATGTAATAACGGTGTTGTACAATGGAAACTAATGTAATATTTATTGTATGGCAACTGTAGTTGAAAAAATGTTTAATTTTTAAAATTAAAAATGATAAAATAAAAAAATTTAAGAAATAAACAGTACCACTGGGGAATGATACATTCATTCCTAGAAATGGTAAGATTTTATTTTTGTTTGTTTGTTTGTTTTTTATCCTCACCCGAGGACATTTTTCGATATTTTGTTCAGATAGAGTAGGAGGGAGAGAGAAACATTGACGTGAAAGGGACACATCGAGTGGTCGCCACCCGCATGACCCAACCAGGGCCGGGGACAAACTGCAACCGAGGTACATGCCCTTAGCGGGAACCGAACTCAGGTCTCTCCAGACCGCAGGCCGACGCTCTAACTGCTGAGCCAAACCGACCAGGGCAGTAAGAAGACTTTAAAAGTGAAAAATTGGCCATTAAAATGCAACTGAAACCCTAAAAGGTATTTCAGTTAATTAACTACAAGATGGTCTACAATATGTTGTGATTTTTCATTTAAACTCTCAATTAGTAAAAATCTAAGCAAGGGATGGTACAACCTAAGTATTATCCTTCAATAAAAATTTTCTTGGTTAAAAAAAATCTTCTGTACTCTGCTTATTCACCCCTCCCCGAACACCAACCCTTGGCAACCACTGATCTCTTTACTGTCTCCATAGTTTGGCTTTTTCCACAAGGTTATATAGTTGGAATCATACAGTATGTAGCCTTTTCAGATCGACTTCCTTTATTTAGTAATGAGCATTTAAAGTTCCTTTATATCTTTTTTATGGTTTGATAGCTCACTTTATTTTTTAGCAATGAATAATATTCCATTGCTTGAATGTACTGTAGTTCATTTATCCATCACCTACTGGAAGACATCTTGGTTGCTTCTGAGTTTTGGCAATTATGAATAAAGTTGCTATAAACATCCGTGTACAGGTTTTTGAGTGAACATAAGTTTTTAATCCTTTGGGTAAATACCAAGTGGTGACATTTCTGGATCATATGGTCAGAGTATGTTTAGTTTTGTAAGAAACCACCGAACTGTCTTCCAAAGTGTTGTCCAGTTAAAATATATTTTTTATTGATTTTTGGAGAGAGAAAGAAGAGGGAGAGAGACAGAGAAACATCACTGTAAAAGCAACACATGAACGGGTGCCTCCTGCATGCCCCCTACTGGGGATTGAGCTTGCAACTTGGGCATGTGCCCTGACTGGGAATTGAACCAGCAACCTTTTGGTTCACAGGATGATGTCAACCAAATGAGCCACACTGGCCAGGGCAAAGTGTCATCCATTTTGTATGCCTACTAGCATTTGGTGTTGCCAGTGTTCGGATTTTGGTCATTCTAAAAAGTGTGTAGTGTTAGCTCATTGTTGTTTGAATTTGCATTTCTCTGATGGCATCTAACGTGGAACATATTTCCATGTGCTTGTTTGCCATTTGTATATCTTGTTTGAAGGGGTGTCTGTTAAGGTCTTTAGTTCATTTTTGAATCAGGTTGTTCTTATTATTGAGTTTTAAGAGGTCTTTCTATATTTTGGGTAACAGTCCTTTATCAGATGTGTCTTTTGCAAATATTTTCTCCCAGTATGTAGTTTGTGTTCTCATTCTGTGGATATTGTCTTTCACAGAACAAAAGTTTCTCATTTTAATATTAAGCTTATTAGTTATTCTTTCATGAACTGTGCTATCTTTCAGGATATTATATCTTAAAAGTCATTGCCAAGAACAAGTAAAAGACAAAAAAAAATGTTAACAAAATATATAAAAAAAGAAAAAGTCATTGCCATACCCAAGGTCATTTAGGTTTTATCCTATGCTATCTCCTAAGAGTTCTATAGTTTTGCATTTTATATGTTGAATTAATTTTTGTGAAAGATGTAAGGTCTGTTTCTAGATTCACATTTTTTACATGTAGATGTCCAATTGTTACAGCACTATTTGTTGAAATATCTTTGCTCCATTGTGTTGCTTTTGCTTATTTGTCAAAGATCAATTCACCATATTTATGTGGTTCTATTTCTGGGCTTTCAATTCTGTGCCATTGATCTCTTTGTCTTGTCTTTCATCTTGATTACTGTAGCTTTATAGTGAGTTTTGATGTTGGGTAATGTCAGTCCTTCAACTTTGTTTTTCTTCTTCAGTATTGTGTTGACTATTCTGAGTCTTTTGACTCTCCATATGAACTTTAGAATCACTTTGCCAATACCCACAAAATAGCTTGCTGGGATTTTGATTGGGGTTGCTTTGAAACTAGATCAAGTTGGGAAGAACTGACATCTTGACAATATCAAGTCTTCCAGTCCACGAATTTAGTGTCTCTCTGCATTTATTTAGTTCTTCTTTGCTTTTGTCCATCAAAGTTTTGTCATTTTCTTTATATATATCTTATACATATCTCGTTAGGTTTATATCTAAGTATTTTATTTTGGGGGTGCTAATATAAATTGTATTGTGTTTTAATTTCAGATTCCACTTGCTTGCTACTGGGATTTCTTATCATTCTGTTACTGATTTCTGTTAGCAGGCATTGTGTGATATCAATTTTTTAAAATTTGTTAAGGTGTGTTTTAAAGCCCAGAATGTGGTCTATGTGAATGTTCCATATGAGCTTGAGAAGAATGTATATTCTGCTATTGTTGGATGAAGTAGTTTGTAGTTTATAGAGGTCAATTATGTCCAGCTGATTGATGGTGCTGTTGAATTAAACTATGTCCTTACTGATTTTCTTACCTACTGGATCTGTCTATTCCTGATAGAGGGGTGTTGAAGTCTCCAACTCTAACAGTGGATTAATCTATTCTTTTTAAAAAATATTTTTAAATTTTTTCAATTACAATACAATATTATATGTATTTAAGGGGTATGACATGGTGATAAGACATTCATATAATTGATGAAGTGATTACCCAGTAAGTCTGACACCATACATAGTTATTACAATATTATTGACTATATTCCTTATATATATGTTGCAAATGGCAAGATTTCACTTTTTTATGATTGAGTAATATTCCATTGCTTATATGTACCACATCTTCTTTATCCGTTCATCTATTGACGGACACTTCGGTTACTTCCATGTCTTGACCACTGTAAACAATGCTGTAATGAACAAAGGGACGCATATATCTTTTCCAAGTAGCAGTCTGGGTTTCTTTGGATAAACACCCAGAAGTGGAATTGTTGGGTCCTTCTTCGTCTCTCGTTATAGCCTTTGTTTCAAAGTCTATTTGTCTAATATAATTATTGTTACACCATCTTATTTTGTTTCCATTTTCATGAAATATCTTTTTCTATCCCTTCACTTTAGGTCTGTGTGCATCTTTCAATCTGAAATGAGTCTCTTGTAGGCAGCATATTTGTGAATCTTATTTTCTTATCCATTCAGCCACCTTGTCTTTTGATTGGAGCATTTAATCCATTCACATTTATAATTATTGATAGGTATATAGTTGTTTCCATTTTATTATTCATATTTCTCCTTCTCCTCTTCAAGTTTAACATTTCATGTAATACTGGTTTGATGGTGATGAACTGTTTTATTTTTTTCTTGTCTGGGAAGCTCTTTATCTGTCCTTTGATTCTAAATGATAGCTTTGCTGGTTAGAGTAATCTTGGTTGTAGGTCCGTGCTTTTTATCACTTTGAATATTTTGTGCCAATCCCTTCTGGTCTGATCTATTTCTTCTTGAAGTTTTATCAGATTTTGCCTCATATAATAGTAAGAAAGACTGTCAAGATAAGGGAAAGTGATTGGACAAGGACAAGGACAAGGAGGGATTTATAGCCAATGAGCAGAATGAAGGCGTCAGTGGCTGGAAAATTATTAAGAGGAGGTATCAAGAATGGAAGATTCTTGCTAACGTGACCTAAGAGTCTTGCTAAAGGCAGGCCAAGGACTTAGACATCAAAGTTGGGGAATAAAGAATTTGATCATATATCAAGGGTGGGAGGATGGCTTAGCAGGATTCTTTGCTAAGACTTGCTAAGACTAACTTGGACAGGCCAAAGACAGGATGAGGGTGAAGGCTGAGGCTTCGGTTGTAAAAAGGACTCACAGAGCCTAACTAAAGTTGGGCCAAGGAGACAGTCTTTGCCAGTCCTCCCTCTTGTTCAAGGAAAGAAGAGACATTCTTCATTCCTCTACAGTTTAAGTCCATTTCTCATCTGGTTGCATTTTGTTCATTAATAACCAGCTGAACCATATGTTGAGACTTGGTAGTAGAGGGTATTTATTAGCTGGTGTGAGCCATCAGGCATTTAGTGTGGAAATTTATGAAAACAAAAGAAGAACAAAGATTAATGGTTGGAGCAGATCATAAGCCCAGTTTACAAGTCCAGAGGGCTGCTAGTCAAGAAATTTCTGTACACCGGGCTCAAAGCATCTTTAGATGGTGGGATGAGGACAGCACCGGCAATCTGCTGGATCTCTCAGTTTGCAGTTTGCATGGTTATTTCCTAGAGCAGAGCATGGGAGATGCAGGTGTTCCGGTGAACTTCCTGAATGGCCCACAGAGCAGCAGGCACAAAGGCTGCCCACATGTGCTCTGCTGTGGTGATGACTCTTTTGAAGTTTATAACAAGTTGTGCAGTTTTAGTTTTCAGGGCTTATTTAGATCCTGAGGGTGGGGGTGGGGGGGTGGGCAAGGTCCACTACAAGACAGCCTAGGGCTCCAATAAGGATCTGGGCAGTCAGGTTTTAGTTCTCAGCGACACCAAGTCAGGGCGTGGGAATAAAAAAACGAAAAGGCCAGTTTAGAGAGTTGTAGCCAGATATTGATGGAAACTAGAAGAATTAAGAAATTGGTAAGGAATGACAAAATGTGCAAGATGACAGGATCCAGTTCAATTTACAGGTAGATAACAAAGTGGAGAGTAAAATGTAATTTATCCAGAGGTTAAAAAACAGCTAAAAGACAATGAACAGGACTAGATCCTAATAACCCACAATGGTGGCAATTATAAAATAAACAAGTCATGGGAATGTAATGCACAGCATGGTGACTTTAGTTAATAATGCTGTATTGCATATTTGAAAGCAGCTAAGAGAGATCTTAAAAGTTCTTATCACAAGAAAATAAATTTGAAACTAACTATGGTGACAGATGTTAACTGGACTTATTGTCATCATTTTGCCATACATACAAATCATTATGTTGTGCATCTGAAACTAATATAATGTTATATGTCAATTATCTCTCAATAAAATAAAACAAAATCTGTTTTTCCTACTTCACATAGTTGTTGCAAAGATCAAATCAAAAAATGTGAAAATGCTTTGACATTCTAATGCACCACAAATGTGGGATACAGTGTTATCATTACTGCCATAGTTATTACTGAGCATATAAACAGTTGCTAGAAGAGCTATGGACCTATCCATGCTATGAATCATCTTTCCCTATAGGGCCTTACTAAACTGAAAGGCTATATTCCTGGCAAGAATGTAGTGGGTCATTGTTTGCCTATAGAATGTGCTTACCGGGAGTTTACAAGGTTCTTTTTGTCTGTATTGAGGCTTCAATTTGAACCCAACATCACTCCCTACTCTACTATTTAGTTGTGTGTGCAGGACTGGGCTGACTAGGATGCTGCTGAGGAGGCCCAGGAGGAGAGGAACTATAGAGATGTCTGTTGGCTCTGTCCTTAGATTCTGTAATGGGTTGAAATGAGTTCCTTCAAAAGACATTGAAATTCTAATCCTCAGGACCTGTGAATGTGCTTTTATTTGGAAATGGGGTCTTTGTAGATTATCAAGTCAAGACGAGGTCGTTAGGGTGGGCCCTAATCCAACAGGACTGGTGTCCTTATGAAAAAGAAAAACTTACACAGAGACAGACACATATAGAAGGAAGCTAACACGAAGGCACAAGGAGAATGCCACCTACAAGCTACCAGAAGCTAGAATGACACTTTGAGCCCTTGGAAGGAACTAACCCTACCAATATCTTGATTTCTAGCCTCCAGAACTGTGAGAGAATACATTTCTATTGTCTAAGCCAAACACACACACACACACACACACACACACACACACACACGTGATTTATTGAAGTATAAAATTTCTCTCCATGGTCACCCCCACTTATTTCTGTTTATGAAATAAATCTGGTGTCATTAGGTTTGACATGATTATTTACATAAATGCATCAAGTATGATAATTGACCACATAAGCCTTTGAAAGTTAGCTTTGCTGGAAATTTTTATAAGGAAATTCACATTAGATTCCTTAAAGCTTTCTGGAGGCTGAAAAGCCAAGTCAAGAACTTGCCACCAGATTTCAACTGCAATACTTATAGTTTTGGGTGAATTCCTCTCTTTTTGAGGTTCCCCAAATAGCCTAAGATTCCTGGGCCTTCCAGGAAGTCACTTTCCTTACTCCCCTGTCAAGCTGGGAGCCCTGTAAGCCAGGTACTAGGCCAGTTTTCTTCAGAGGGCTTCTTGTGCTTTGGCTCCATAAAGTCAACCTTAGTTCCTTGAAAGTGTCCGGTTATATCTGATTTTGTGTACATCATTCTCAAATATGACATTCCAATCAAAATATTGGTTATATAAGCAATGTTTTGAATTATGTTCTGTTACAATGAGGACAGAGTCTTTTTTTTTAATTATTTTATTTTTGTTGCAGATGTTTCTTTTTTTCCCCATTGACACCCTCCTCCCCATCTTCCCCACCCCGACCCCGGTTTTGTGGTCCGTGCCCATTGGCTATGCGTACATGCATGTAAGTTCTGTGGTTAATCTCTTCCCTCCCCCTACCACCCTCTCTTCTGAGGGTTGTCAGTCTGTACCCTACTTCCACGTCCCTGGGTGTACCCTGTTCCTCAGACTGTTATGTTCATTATATTCCACAAATAAGTGAGATCATGTGGTATTTGTCTTTTTCTGCTTGGCTTGTTTTGCTTAGGATAATACTTTCCAGGTCCCTCCATGTCGTCTCAAAGGATAAGAGATCTTTCTTTTTTTACAGCTGCATAGTACTCCATTGTGTATATGTACCACAGCTTTTTTATCCATTCAATGAGGACAGATTCTTATTGAACTTTTGTAAATAGCTATGTTGCCATGAAACAAGAATAATCAATAAGATTTTCCAAAATTCCAGAGAGATCAGTTAGGGAGAAAAGATGAATGTTTCATTTCTGTTTAGGAAAGTATGATCTACTAGTTGTTATGAGTATAGATAACTTAAGAGAAAGGAGAAAGGGATTCTGTAAACCCATCAGCCATTTTCCAAACAAAAGCCATAATCTTCCTTCATCAGGTCCTTCAGTCCCATGTAGTTAATTCTTGTTCTGCTTGGTCTTGGGTTAGCAGTTTTATAAACCCATTCAGCTTCTCCAACAGAGTCCTGAAAATCCTGACTCAGCTCAGTGGTGTGGTCTCAAAATTATTTAAGCAATGCCATCAGAAGCCTGTGCCCTCAGACTACCTGGCACAGTCCTTCCATGGGTCTCTGAGACTGACTGCTAAATTTTCAGGAATTTTGCAAGAGGGTTGACATCACACTGGTAGCTCCAAATCGGCCACAGTAGGTGTATTCACACCACAGAAATAAGTAAATCAAGGCTCCCCCAACCAGCCAGAGCTGGTAGTTAAACATTTACTAACATGCCACTGGACACCTCCAACTTCACACGTCCCTAACTAAATTCCTTATGCCCTCCTGTAAAACCCGTTCCTCATCCTAGAGTCCCAACCTCTATGCAAATGATGTCACCACAGACTCAGTTGTCAAGCAAGAAATCTTTGGAGTTGTCCACGGCTCGTTTCTCCCTGTCACTCACCAGATCAATCACTGAGTCTTATCAACTCTCCCTCAGAAATCTTTTCCTGAATTAATCCTCTCTGTTGCTATCTTAGTTCAAGCTCTCATCATTTTTTTTTTTGTCTGCACAATTGCAATAACCTCCTCAGTGATCTTCCTGCCTCCAGTGCACCGGGGCACCATCCCCCACACCGCTGGCTCTCCTTTGTCTATGGGAGAATGTCCAAGCTCTTCAGCAGCACCCAAAAGCCTTCGTATTCTAGTCTTCAGATTCATAGTTCCCACCTCTCCCTACCATCTACCCCATGGTCCAGTATGAATTGCTTCTTGTTCATCAAATGTGCCCTACTCGTTCAAAACTTTATTTCTTGGCCCATGTTATTCCCTCTGCCTGAAATCCTCTGCACCACTCAGAGCCTGGGAAATTTCTCCTCTTCTTTCACGACCCAGCTCAGAGTTAATATGCTTTGTGGCCTGGCCAGTGGGGCTCAGTGGTTAAGCATCGTCCCATGGACTGAGAGGTCCCGGCTCGATTCCCGGTCAGGGCACATGCCTGGGTTGTGGGCTCGATCCCCAGTGGGTGGTGTGCAGGAGGGAGCTGATCAACATTTTTGTCCCACACTGATGTTTCTCTCTCTCTTCCTTCCTCTCTCTCTAAAAACATATTTAAAAAATTCTTTGTGAACTCTCCCAAGAAAAGTTACACTGCTCTCCACCTCCATACACAGTCTGTTTGTGCCTCTAATAGAGAACTAACTGCAATATACAGATATTGCAACATAGAAATTCACACCTGAAACCCATATGATCCTATTAACCAATGTCACCCCAATAAATTTGATTAAAAAAAGAGAACTAATCACATAGTACTGTAGCTACCTGTTTTACAGGTCTGGCTCCCCTACTAGACTATGTCTTACCCCAGTGCCTAGCATAGCAATTGCAACACAGTGAGAGTTCAAAGATGTTGTTAAAAGAATAGACAGGAGGATGAATGGAGTTGATTCCTAGCTCTAATAACTGGAGTGTTTCCTGGTTTCTTGTATAAAAGCCTCTATCCTAGGCCCCTATTCTGGTGTCCCCTGCTCCTTAGTCCTACCTGGGTGCCTTGTCTGGCGCCTTGGCCTTCTTGAGAATAGTGCTTCATCTAGCTCTAGCCAGACCTTTTGACATCTGGCATTCTGCTCTGAAGCTCAGGCCCCATGGCAGAGCCTCTGTCACTGGCTGCCAAGATACCCTGTCTGCCAACCACCTGCCTGTCTGGGCTTCCTCCGAATGTCTGTTGCATCCTGGTTACCCAGATGCTTGCTCTACCTGCCTGTCTACATAGCTGGCTGGGGATTCTGCTGTTGCTTCTGGGATCCTGTGCTTTACACTGGTCTGCTCTCAAAAGCCCTGGCCCTCTCTGTTCTAGCTGTCCCTGCCACCAAAGGCCTCCTATTCTATTACTGTCCAACTGGAAGATTAGGTGGAGCACACTGATGAAATTCATGGGCTCCCGACTGTAACTGACTAGATTCAAATCTAACCTCTTGTGCTTACAGCCAGCTGTGTGATTTGGGGGTAAGTCACTTCATCTCTGTGAACCACAGTTTGCTCATCTGCAAAATAGGCCTGATCATGATATCTACATCATAAGGTCAAGGTAAGATTTCAATAAGATAATGTGCTTAAACACAGTACCTGGCACATAGTAAATACTCAGTTACTGTTTGCTATCATCATTATTTTTATGTTCCTGATATCTAGGGCAGAGTTGACACCCAACAAATGTGTGTTGAGAGGGGAGGAGGAGAAGGAATCAGTCACAGGTGATTCAAGCTTTCCCGATCAGTCTATTCCATCTGCTAATTCTGCTCCCACCTCAGGTGCAAATGCCGTGTGGCCATTTGGTTCTGTCACTCAGCCATTTCAGAAATCCCACCTCCTTCATTAATCCTTTGCAATGGAGAGCCAATGGCTTTGCTCTCCCAATCTGCCTACATGTAAAACTCTCACAATTGCCCACCCCCGTTTTTCATCGAAATCACATGTATTTATCCTGACTCCTTTGCCCCAAATTGCACTGAACCCCCAAATAAGTGTCTGGTGCAAACAGCTCTGGACTACACATTTTACCCATGAACCTACACTCCCTGCCATGTGTGTGTGTTTTCTGCATTTTGGGTGTCACTCAGCCCTTGTTGCCTCTGATTGTCAGGCAAGGATTTTGTGTCAACTAATGAGGCTGACAGACAGAGCCTGGGACAGAGAAATGCTTCCCAGTTGTTCTGTGATGAAGATGAAGGAGAGGAGGTGGAAGTAGAAGCTGGGAAGCAGAGGCTTGTGTCTCCACTTACTCTTCACCCCAGCAGGGGCAGAAAGCATGCCGCCTCTTTCCTGTTCACTGGCTACATTCCTCCCAGAGGCCAGAGGGGCATGTCTGGACAATGAAAATGAGCTGTGGACGGGAATTAGCCAACGGGCCTCCAAAGCCGAGCAGCAGGAACAGCGGGGCTGGCTAGGAGAGAATAGCCAGGGAAGCTGCCTACATTTCTTTTGTTTCCCCAAGTTGCAAAGTACTCTTTTCTCGAAGAGCCACAATACAATGTAAAAGTGCTGAAGCTCTTCTGATGACAAGCCCGCATCTCAGAGCACTTGCAGCCTGGGTGGTCTCTGCGTCTCTAGCTTCCTATGACGCTCAGACTCAGGGGATTTGTTGTGCGTCCAGTGTGCTCAAACCCTATCCAGGTAAGGCAGTGTTTCAACCTGGGCAGAACTGGAAGCTTTCCATCGCAGGCTTTAGTTGTGGCATAAGGAGCATAGAAGTGGTGACGGTTGTGTGAGCATGAAAGAGCAACTTGGCCTACAAGCGCCGGAAGGGGACCGATTTAGCCAGCTCCTTGCCAACTTCCTGCTATAGATCTTCTATTGGCTTCACTTGACCTTGTCCAGGAATGCACGCGGTGAGGATGCGCATAGGCACAGCCTGGCAAGGGCCCCTGGCCGGGGTTAAAGTCCATTCATTCACCTATTTAAACGAACTGGGTCTGGGTCAGCTTCTTAGTTGAGTCTCGGCCTCCTACTTGTTCTTGCCCCCCCCCCCCATTAACGACTCAAGTGTTTCCTCTTCAGGACTGCAGTCCCCAGCAAAGTGGTCATTTGTGCCTGATGCAGATGCCCAAGGGACCCACAGAAATGTCTGGAAACTTCCGAGCCTAACTGCGCCTCCCTGGGCTCCTCCCTTGGCGAGGCCGGCGTTGGAGCGGGCAGCTCGACCTTCGCTGGGAACTGAGCTGCCTGGGCTTCAGAGACGAGCTGGAAACGGAGGCGGCAGCCCTGCAGGCCTCCCTCCCTCACCCACCCGTCCTGGGAAAGGGAGCGCTCCCAGCAGCGAGGGTTAAGCGCCTTATAAGGAAATGAACCGCCTCTTTCCTGGGCGGAAATTGTTTGTTTTTTGCGTTTTTTTTTTTGTTTTCTGGTTTGTTGCTGCTGCTGCTGGTTTTGCTTCTATATGTTTAAAGCACACTGTAAAAAGCATACCCGAAAGGATCCCCAAAACCCAGTCCCCCAAAGGTGGGGGCAACGAGGAGCCGAAGGAGAAGTCGGGCGGGGCGCGCAGGAGGAAGGCGGGCGCCGGAGCGGAGAAGCCGGGGATGAGTCATCAAAAAGCAGCTGGGAAAGAGAGCGGAACTCGTCATTCTAGCTGGGAAGGAGGCGAGCATTCATTGGACACAGGTCGTGTCAATCACGTGTGCTCAGCAAATCACCTCACAGCCTGCCGGTCTTCTCGGCCGGAAAAGGGGGTTGGCGGGGGGGCGGGCTAAAGGCTTTGAACTAGGAAAAGGCAGCTCCAGCGGCCGTCAGAGGAGTCTGAGGCCGCTCGGGCACGTTTCTCAGAAAGATGGCGTTTGCCTTCAAGGTCGCATGGCCACTGTAGGGCACTAACTGAAATGCTAGTGAGAAAAATAGCAACAGCCACCATAGGATCCAGATTTTCAGAAGCAGTCCCGAATCCAATTTTTCCCCCCAGTTGGACTCATAAACACACTGGTATTTGTCAGAACACGTGTCCTAAAAACATCATCAAAGCAATGTGTGAAGGGGTAGTTTCACTGGGGCTCTTTGCTCTCGGGGAGCAGGGGAGGGTTGGGGAGCCCAGGGGCTAGGGTGACCACAGAAGGCAGCACATGCCAGCCCAGGGACAACATGTAAACTGATGCCACCCTGATCTGCCAGTCTCACCAGATCTATGCCAGGCTAAAGTCTAGGCAGCCTGGTCTAACCTCTGACCTTCCTTGTTTTGATAGGTTGCTCTGGCCAAAAAGGACTTGGTTGGGTGCCCCATACATTGCATCAGATAAGTTTACCTTATAGTTAGATTTTCACTGATCCAGGATAGGATAAGAAATGTGAGTTAGCCCTGGCTGGTTTGCTCAGTGGTTAGAGCATCGGCCTGCGGACCAGAGGCCCAGGTTCAGTTCCTGCTAAGGGCCACGTACCTCGGTTGTGGTTTGTCCCCAGCCCCAGTTGGGGTCGTGAGGGTGGCAACCACTCGATGTGTCTCTCTCACATCGATGTTTCTCTCTCTCTCTTCCTCCCTCTCTCCCGCTCTATCTGAAGATAAATGCAAAAAAAAGAAAGAAGAAAGAAAGAAAGAAAGAAAGAAAGAAAGAAAGAAAGAAAGAAAGATGTGAGTTAACCCATAAAGCTGTTTGGTTGAATGTTCTTGTCATTCAGTTTACTAGCAAATGTTACTTTTAAAAAACTGCAACCCTATTGTATACAAAGTACAAGATAAAAGGAACATGTTAAATTCTTGACCAGTCCAGTTAGGGGGCCTCCATTCATACCGCCCTGTATAGTAGGGACCAGGCAAGAGCCAGGACACATCAAAGTAGTGATCCAAACCCTGGCTAGTGTGGTTAGAGTATCAGCCTTACACACTGAAGGGTTGTGGGTTCAATTTCTGGCCAAGGGCACATACCTGCGTTGCAGGTTCAATCCCTGTCAGGGCACATGCAGGAGGCAACCAATTGATATCAGTGTTTCTCTCTCTCTCCCCCTCCCTCCCTCTTTCCCTTCCACTCTCTCTAAAAATCACTGGAAAAAAATATCCTCAGATGAGGATTAGCAACAACAAAACAGTAGTGATTCAAGAATTGAATCGAAGTCTTCTAATCTAGCTAATTCTTTCCTTTGGCCTTTCCGCCATTTTTATGCTCCCACCATCCATCCTCTGAACTGAGAGCAGACACTCAGAAGAGCCCGAAAAGGCTGTGCCTGAGAGGGTGGGGCACTTCAAGGGGACCTGAGGAAGGAGGCAGTGGAAGAGGGATTCACTTTTTCACTAGCTCAGTCTTGTCCTTACTCAGCAATGGCCATCCCAGTTCGAGCCATCCCCTCATTCTACCCTCTACTGTTACCCTATTGTGAAGCATCATCAGACCAATCCAGTTTTAGTTTTATTGACAGCTTTGAATCCATTCAGGAAAGGGGTTTGAGGAAAAGGGGCCACCATCTGTTCTGTTCTCTGAGGCTCAGGGTTCTTTCTCCCCTAAGTTTTTGGAAGGGGTGTAGGAAGCTAAGTGTAGCCTCAGGAAGCAAATTTCTTTTTCTTTTCTTTTAAAAAATATGTTTTTATTGATTTTTAGAGAGGAAAGGAGAGGGAGAGGGGAGAGGAAACATGGATCAGCTGCCTCCTGCACGCCCCCTACTGGGGATTGAGCCTGCAACTCGAGCATGTGCCCTGACCGGGAATGGAACCGGTGACCTCTTGGTGCATGGGTCGATGCTCAACCACTGAGCCACACCTGCCGGGCAGGAGCAGATTTCTTGAGGAGTTTGGGCTCAGTCATTCTAGAACAGTATAGCCTACTCAGAAGGAATTACGTTAAACCTGAGCTCATGGGGAAACAGACCCCCTTGGCCACCCAAGAGGCTCCCAATAATTTCTCTTGGTCACGTCTGAAAGGGTGATCTTGTATCATTTGTTGCAGATATTCCAGCCATTGTGAGAGACTGTGTGTGAGTGGGGGTGGAGGGAGGGGACGTGGCAAATCGAATCCTATAGTACTGGGGGGAATGCACATTCCCCGGGGGGTTCTCTGAGGAAAATGGCAACCGAGGACAGGACAGCCTTGAGGACAGGAGCAGCACTTTCCCCTTCTCCCCTTCTTCCCGATTATCCACACCCGAGAGTGCCTCTGAGTGGCTGCTCTGCCCCCAGGCTGGGAGCTGCCCACCCCTAGATGCTGGGTGGCAGTACACTGCCTACATTTAGGCAGGAGGCTGCTGTACCAGTGTGTCATGTTCTGTCTCTGACACCAGGTGGCACCAACTTATAACCATAAGTCCAAAGCAAGCAGCAGAAAATGGACCTTGAGAGCCCTTGGACTGTTTTCCTGTGCGTCCTGCGCCTCGGGTGGAATTGAACAAGAAGCCCTTCAGCTATGGTGGATGACTCTCGGGTGGAAACGCTCGAATCCGGAAGCTAGCGCCACTCGCTGCCGAAGAGGCCTAGGATTCACATGCGGCCCTAGTCTCTTCCCTTCCTGGAGCCTTATTTCTCAGCTGCAGGTAAGGGAAAAGGTGATTTCCTGGACTCTTTCCAGGTGCCTCCAGCCTCCAGAAGAGTGGTTTTCCTTCAAGGAGGTCAGCTGAAGAATAACAGACGCGAGGCCTAGGAAGCTCTGCTCAAATGCAGGTTGCCCTCTGCAGGACTGTCCTTCAGCCTGGTGTGCTGGGATGACCTTGTCGACCCCAGTTGTGATGCAGCCACGCGGCCTCACGGCCTCTTACAGGCAGACGGGCTGCTTCTAGCACCTCAAGCACACTCCACGCTCCACTCCGAGGCTCCTCCGCCGGGAATGCGACCTCTCTGAGCCATTTCTGTCTGTCGGATCTGCTGCCACCCTTGTCCAGGCGCAGTTAGAACTCCATGAAGCCTTTTGTCCTATTTTTCTACTTTATAATGATTTATGAACACATCTCTCCTACAAAAATGTGAGCTACCCGAGGGAAAGGACCATATCTTATTTATCTTTTTTTCCCTCTTATTTATAGCATATTTATCTTCTTTTACCCTATACCGGTGGACACAGGCACTCAATAAGTAGTAATGATGATATCTTACATTTTTATGGTGCTTACAGTTTGCAAAGCACATTCACACCCATTTCCCCATTTAATCCTCACAACAACCCTGTGAGGTAGGTGTTACCATCCCGATTTTACAGACGAGTAAACATCCTCAGAGAAGTTGAACAACTTGCCCAAGGTCACACAGCTAGGAAGAGGCAGAGATGGGCATGAATGCAAGTTTTCTGACCCTAACTTCAGTTCTTGTAACTTTCTGTACCTGAGCTGTTGGCTGCAGATTCCTTTATGGAGACGTAAGCCATGGGACTCATGGTGGGAACTGAGATCAAACTCCTCTCCTTCCCTCCCACTGCCTTGTTTCCAAAGAGGATCCGAATCCAATCTTATTTTGTTTAAGAATGTCCTGGAGCGAGATGTCCTTTGAATAAGAAGGGAAAATGTGGGGTGAAGACAGGACAGTAAGGTGTATTCACAGCTGGTGACTAATGGATCTTGGTCACCCTTTGAAGGGAGGTCCCCGGCCTGTCCAATAATTTAATGAAGAGCTTGGATCAGGACATCGATGGCATGCTGATCAAATTTGTAAATGACATGAAGCTGGTTTCTGGAAGATCCCAAGAGGCCATGGTGAAGCAGGAAAATGAAACATAAAGTTTCATAGTTGAGTTTGTCAAGACCTTGCTTAAGCGCAAGTTAGGAGAGACATGACTTAGCAAAAATGTGTGTGAAAAGGTTTCAGGTGTTCGAGATGCCTGTAAGCTCGTTATTTTCGACAGTAACTGCCCGCAATGCTAACGCATGTGGGGCTAGGATGAAGGAGATCACACTTGTGTTCTCTTCTCTGCTCATTAGACCTCAGTGGAGGACTGTCTTTAGCCTCGAACCTCACACAGGAGTGGGGGCATTAGCCACCTGGAGCGTGCACAGAATAGCGACAACAGAAGTGTGAGAAGACTTTAAAATCCTGGTATATGAACTACTGGGGCTGTTTAACGTAGAGAAGGGATCAACATGGTGATGGTGATGGTGATGGTGATGGTGATGGTGATGGTGATGGTGATGGTGGTGGTTCGGACCCAGTTTTCAAATATTGGAAGGTTCATAATATGGAAGAGGAAGTCACCTTGTTTGGCTGTGTAGGAGGGAGCCATCAGGAGCAAAGGGTAGGTGCTATTATGGGAAAGCATGCTTTGACTCAACCTAAGGAAGACCTTTATAATGGTTCACGATGGCCAAATATTATGCAATAGTTTGCTTTGAAAGGACAAGATTTTCCCATTACTGGAGGTATTTAAGCAGACACAAGATAGCTATTTGGCAAGGAGGTTGCAGAGGGAAACCAAGCATCAGATCACCAGGCAGAGGAATTAGGCAACCCTCAAAGCTGCTTTTGACTGTACTTTTGGGATTCAAGGGGGGCTGGAGGTGAAAATAGTTGTAGCCCTCAGAGTAGGTACCTCTGAACCAGTTATTGTCTCTGCTTTCAATCTCTCCTCCTCCAGCCTACCTGCACCTGGGCTCCAGAAATATTTTCCTAAATACTTTACCATGAGACCTCCAAGTATCATAGCATCTCAGTAACCCTAGATGGTCATCTGGGTTGGTCCTTTGTTAGATGTTTTCATTGCCTTTGCATCATCCACATGGAGTAGTTGTCCAGTCACTGCCTGAATATTTCTGGCGATGGAGAGCTGCTTACCTTTACGGGGAGTCCATTTTCATTTTAGAGAGGACAACTAATCATTAGAAAGTTCTTCCTAAACATAGCAAAATGCTTCTATTAGGATGATGAGATTAAGACTTTTCTTTTTTTAACTTTATTTTTGACACGAGTACAGATGACCCCGTTGTCCTCCCTCTGCCCACCTCCACCCAGCCCTGGAGCCCCCTTCCCTCTGGCCAGCAACACACTGTTGTCTGTGTCTATGGGTCAGGCACATATGTCCTGTGGCTAATCCCTTCACCTTCTTTCATCCAGTCCCCCCACCCCTCCCTCTGACAGCTGTCAGTCTGTTCCATGTGTCCATGCCTCTGCTTCTAGTTTGTCCATTTATTTTGTTCATTAGCTTGGTGCAGCCACTGTGGAAAACAGTATGGAGTTTCCTCAAAAAATTACAAAATGGAGCTGCCTTTCAACCCAGCGATGCTACTTCTGAGAACATATCCGAAGAATCCCAAACACTAATAGGAAAGACTATATGCACTTGTATGTTCAGAGCAGTGTTATTTACAATAGCCAAGATCTGGAGATTATGAATTTTCTTCTTCTCTGTTTTGGAAAATGTTGGTAATAAATTTTAAAAGGACTTCAAGAGGCTGGAATCATGAGCTGAAGTTTTTATTATCATTTTTTTCATTATAAAAAAAAAGAAAGAAAAGAAAGCATCTTCCTTATGTCAAACTAAAATCTGCTTTCTTGCAACATCCACCCATGAGATCTTGGACCTCTTGGAGATATACACAGAACAAATCTACAGTTTCCTCTTCCCCATGAACTCAGTAATAAATTGCTGACAGTGGACAAATTTCTTCTGGGATCTGCCAGTCCCTTCACTATTCTCACCACTCTTTCTCTGGATATACTTTTGTTGACGTCTCCTTTGAGGTGTGATGAACAAAGGGCCTCAGGTGTGGTCTGACCAGTGCAGAATAGCACATGATGATCACCTCCGTTATTCTGGACATTATACTCTTATTAATACAACCGAGGGTCACAAGACTTTCTGTAGGAACCAAAGTACACGTTTGACTCATGGGTCACGATGAGCTTTCATTTATTTTAAAACCCTCTAAGCCACTTCGCTCACATCCTACATTGATGCTACTACATTTTGGAATTCAAATGAGTGACTTTATATTTGTCCCCATTAACTTTTTTTCACAGACCAATCTTTATTGGAATCAACTTCATACTTGTACATGTTTGTTGAATATTTGTCTTATCTGTGAGGTTCAAGACCATGTCCAGCTTGCTCCCTGTTGTCTTTCTAGTTCTGGATACAGAATAGATAGCTAATTCTGGTGAGTTCGTTGTAACCCAGGGGTCCTGAGTCTTCCACCTTCCAGTAGCAATTGCATTGCAGTTGTCGGGTTCTGGTTGACCCACTGCATTGCAGGCTGCTCTTCACAGGTGTTTCTGGGGGTCCCTGAGGAAAGCTTGGGTGTTTCCCACATCTGTTCTAAGGGTCTTCCTCTGGGCTCTTGCTCCTAAGTTCTCTGTGGGACACCTCTCACTGCCTTAGCCCTCAGCTTCTTACTGGATACCTAGGAGCCTAGAAATAAGAGCAGGAAAATGTCTCATAGAGAGGTTATGTCCCTGTTAAGTTTCATTTTGCTATAGTGAGTCCATCATACCAGCCTCTTGACATCTCTACGAATTCTGACTCTTTCACTTTGGCTTTCTCTCCCAGCTATGTGTCATTTTCAAATTTGAGCTCGTGATGTTAAAACAGAACTCTTTTGTATGCAGTCATTCAATTGGTTAAGAACCTGCCCACTTTTATCTTTATCCACTCTGTATTTCTACATATTGTCCCAAGAGTATCACGAGAGAAGGTTTTGCTGAAGTGCAGATACACTGTCGGTCCAGCATTCTCTTCGTCTACCCACCCAGTCACCCTTTCAAAGGAAATGAGCCGAGTGGGGGATGATTTGTTTTTCCCGGATCCACGCAGGGGCTGAGCGAGCTTCACTTCCCTTTGGTAAGTGTTCACCAACCATCCTTTTAATCATCTGTCCCAGGCTCTTGCTCTCAATCAATACTGAGCTTACTGATCTATAATTTATGGAATTCACCCCCTCCCATTCGGGAGGCCGGGAGCTGCGTTGGCCACGTCTGAGCTGCAGTGGAGGCGCGTCTCCTGCACTCTGCGGGGTTTTCCCGGCCGCCACCAGCTGTCCTGCAACCTGGGCTGTTATTGATCCAGACTGTGAGCTGGAATCACTCAGAGCAGTCCAGGCCTCCTTTCGAATAGACTTCCTTCAGGAGCCTCTCTCCAACCATTAGCAGAAGGAAAAGCCAGGGCGTCCCGTCACTCATCCGGTAACACCCCAATTGTTTTGCGGTTATGATGACCTCCACAGCCTTCTGATGGCATTGCTCTGACTGAGCCTTTTCTCCCGATTTGGAACCCCCCCCCCACGCACCCCCACCGCCATATCTTGTCTTGCAGTTTCTCCAGCCCCTTTAACCTTCACCATACAATTGAAGTCACGTGCTAAATTATGCATTTCACTCATTTTATCATAGTTTGGTTTTGTCTTCCTGATAGTAGGTACCCGAAGAGGGTGTCTTGTGTCACAGTGTATAAACTAGCCCAGGGCCAGGCCTACAGTCTCGACAATCATACTTGCTTTCTATGGAGATTTTCACTGTGACCAACCTCTGGCCTTTCACACGCACAAGTTTACACCCCGAGATAGCTGTGTCCACCTCCAAAGGGACTAATACAGAAACCAGATAAATCTAGGCATGCCGGCTGGACCCCTTCTAGACGCTAATGAATTTTGCAATGTGAAATAAAATCCAAGTATCCTCTCAGCCCCTCCCCAGACGAAGAGTTGGCCTTTCGAGCTGGGCTCGGGGCTGGCTGTCAGCGGTGGGGCTGAGAACACTTAAGCTACCCGAGCACAGCACCGACTATCAATTAGACTGAAGCCCTGCCTGTCTTGGAGGCCACCTCTTCCACCCAGACCTTAGAAAGGCGTGAAGGCCACTGTAATCTCTCACTGATGGGTCCCGCAAAGGATTGGAGCTCGGTTTGCTATAGCACCTGGAGTTGTTAGAGGAGAGGCAATGTCTAAACCCTTCCCAAATAGACAGCCTCCGGATTTGGAGGCACACACACACTCACACACACACACACACACACACAAGCACACACACCCCAGAAGAGAGGAGGCCCAATTTGGTAATATCTGAGATGGAGCAATCAAAGGATTATAACAACAAAGACTCTGAATTGAACTGGAAAGGTCATGTGATCCAGCAGTGTTTTCCCTGGTAGCAGTCTTCCATTCAATTTGGCAACTGTTTGGGAGAACTCACTAAGTGGCATGATCACCTCCTATCCATATCAAAGTTTTTCCTTATGTCTAATTTAACCTTTTCCCCCTCTATCATTCTCAGAAGAAATGTCAACTCTGTGCTTCTTTAGGAATGCAATGTTTAAAAGATGATCTAACACACTTGTCACAGAGTAAGTGCTCTACAGTTATTGACTGTTACCTCACCATGTTCCTCATTTCTAAATTTAAAAAACAACGAGGCCTTTGGCACATTGTTCTTGCTCTTCTCCAGACCTGCTCCAGTTTTTCCACTTATGCTGAAAGTGCGTTGACCAAGGACAGATGCATTAATACTGGAAAAGGCATAACCAATGCTAGATGGGGTGGAAACAGTTGAGGACCATGGCAAGGGCCATATATTTCTGGACTGCAGTGCAGGTCTGTTTCTAATGCTAACTGTGACATTGGACTTTTCTGGGCCCATTTCCCCAACTGTAAAATCAGTGTGTTGGACTAGATGACTCTGAGGTCGCTTGTAATTCTAAAACTCAGAGTCTGATTCCCAGCAACTTTATGCTATATGTTTTTCTTTTTTTAATATGCTAGTCGTCATGTTAACTTGGGAAAGAAGAAAGGGAGGGAGGGGGGAGGGAGGGAGGGAGGAAGGGAGGGAGGGAGGAGAAATGAGATCTACACTCTGGGCTCATTCAGCCCTAACCCACCCTGACGCTCTGCCCCCAGTTCTTTTGTTCTGGTTTAACTATACTGTGTCACCAATCATTGCCCATCTCTCTTGTCACCATGCACCATATAAGTCGATTCGTTCCTGCTTTTGGTCCTTGCACTACCTTGAGTTTGTCCTCTCTGAACGTCACCCCGTTGTATTGGTTTATCTCTCTTACTTTGTCAAGGTCACTTAAAAGAATGATATGCCTGGTTTCTGAGGTGTCAGCAACACCACCCAACTGTCACACTTGATGAGCAGACTGCTGGTTCAGCCCTTCAAGTCACCGAGAATAATATGAAATACCATAATGCGAACCCTGTGGGACCCCGTTGAATCTGTCCCCCAGGGTCGATAGGGAGCCACTGATTATTATCCCGGGGAGAAATTGCTCCCAGGGCCCCAGTGACTTCTCCAATTCCAATCCATAGAACAGGACACGAGCATCTCTGGGAGGAGAGGGCCCCTGCTCTGTCAGTCACCCAAGGCCAGGGAGTCCACAGACCTGATGCCTCACTGGAGTCAGAGACGAGCAAGAATTCCAGCCTGTTACAGGTCAACCTCCCAGCCCCAAGTCCAGGATGAGGGCAGGGTGGTGGCCCTGGTGGCAGTGGCAGCCTGATGGCACGCAGAAGAGAAAGAAGTGTTATTTTTGCCATTTCATTAGGAGACCCGAGGCACCAGGAGGCTTCAGCAGCAAGAACTCATAGCCCCAGGGGTGGGGACAGCAACCCGATGAAGATTGGAGAGGCCTTCCTGCGGGTCCAGCAGAACAGCCAGACACGCAGCTGCGCCCGCGCCCAGGAGGCCGAGAGCTGCTGCAATCCCGCCTCGGAGACACCCGGCTGCGAGGTCCGGTGGGGCAAGGCCTGTGCAAGGGAGGCGAGTTGGGAGTGCTAACTGGATTTTTTATTTTATAACAAGACACTGTGTTTAAAATTTTTACAAAGGACAAACTCCATGGGTTTCCGTTAGTGTTTTAAGAACTTTTCTTTAAAAAAAAAAAAGCCAACAACAACAAAAAACACTGCCTTTTGGAAAGAGAAATGACAGACACGAGACTGGAAATAAAATGGGGTGAATTTCTGATGGCATTACCCCGAGGGCGGAGGCATGGCCTCCACAGAACCGCATTCACCACTCTACTCTGCAGTCTGGTCTGCAGCCCTCCGGGGGGACACAGACATGGCTGGAGACTTCTCCCCCATGGCCCTCCAACCCCATCCAGGGATAGCCCCTTCCTCCTTCTACCCCGTGGTCTGACTCAAATCTGCTTCTTTCTTGGGAGTCCTGTTCCTTGGTCGGATCGTGTGAGCACGAGGGGTTCCAGAGCCGGAAAGACCTGGGCCCGGGCCCCTCCCTTCCGGAGCCTCTTTGCACTCACAGGTCGGAGAAGCATTTGTTCCAAAATTGTTTTAAAAAATCAACAAAAACAAGACCCAGAAAAAAAGACCAAGTCTGGGGGAGAAAGAGCCCCTCTGCTCTTTCCGGCTCCCAGGTCTGCAGCTGGTCGGTGGTGCAATTCCAAGAGAGGCGGAGGGCGAGCACCAAGGGGGTCTCCGGCCGGTGCTTCCAGGCCCCCAGGAGTGTCTGTGGTCAGGCTCAAGGAGCTGGCTTCAGCTGCTGTTCCGTAGGTCCTCAGTTTCCCAAGGACACATTTGCGTCCCCATTTGAAGGGTTTGTTCAGGTTTACTTCCTTATTTGTGTTTTTGTACATGCGGGCGCATGTCCACGTCTATGTTTGTGCAGGTGGGTCTGCTGTCGGGCGTGGGTGCGTGCGTATACATATATGTCTGTATGTGTCTCTGTGTGTCTGTGTGTCTGTGTGTGCATGTGTTCGTGGATGTGGGAGGAAGGGAGCTGGAAGGTAGGCTGTGTTCTGGCTGGAGCTATACCCGGGTGGTGGAGTGTGAGTGGGGCAGCCCAGTACTGTTGAACCCTGCGGCAAAGGTGTTATAGGGGTGCAACGTCTGCAGCCCTACCAGGGAGTTGGGAATCATGGTGATGGTGTTGGGGGTCATGAGTGGGATGTCATCAGGGGAGCGCCGCAGGGTCAGAGTGTAGTCGGGCAGCGCAGTGAGGCGCAGTGTGTCGTGGGGGGGGCCAGCCTCACACTCGTGGTGGGTGGGGCCCAGCTGTAATGCTGCGAGCTCCTCCTCGGGAGCAGCCCCCAATTCTGGGGCCCCGGCTCCCCTCTGAGGGCTGGGCTGCCTCAGGGGCTCCTGACGTCGTTTGTCCTTGCGGTAGTAGAGGGCAGCAAAGGCCAGAACGTTAAGGAACAGGAGGGAGGCCCCCACGGCGATGGTGACGCTTAATTCAGTGGAGTAGTCCCGCGGGTTCTCCACCAAGAGTGGCCCTGCATTCTGGTCCCCGTTCCAGGACCCCTGGGCATTCTCATTGCTATAGGCAGGGGAGATGGCTGGCCGTTTGGTGCTCCAGGTCTTCCCGTTGGGCCTTCGGGTGATGTGGGAGCTGTGGGTGGTATCCGGGGGCGGCACTTTGGTGGTTGTGGACGTATAGTGGAACATGTCATGCAGGTTGTATAGGTGGGGCACCAGGTGTTTCCAAAAGGCCACCTTAGTAGCCCGGTAGTGATCGCGGACCCTTGGCTTCAGACCGATGTGAAGGTAGAGCTGGTCTCGGGGATTGTATTTGGACCAGGCCACTTCCTCAAAGCGGTTGGCCTTGGTGTGAATGAACTTGGTGTCCTGGGGGACCGGCTTGTTGGGATCCCTGAAATACCACATGGAAATCTGGGGTCACCACTCTATCTAGATGAGGAAAGCTCCCAGCATTCTTCCTCTCAGACCCACCCCTACAAATCTCCTCCCCAGTCCAAAACTTCTCACCATTTCCATCTTCCTCCGGGCCCCTCCCTTGGTCCATATTCCTCTTCCCCAGCCTTGAACTCCTGTTGCCCACCACATCATGGGACTCTCTCATCCTTCCCTACGCCCCTCCTGTAAGATCATGGTCCTGAGCATCCATCAGTCTTTTCAGTGGCCCAGTTTTTCCAAGAACCCTTTGAAGGCTCTTTCATGTATTTTATTCCCACTTCACATGGCCTCTGACCGTTTAACGTCGCATGCCACAGTGCAGCCAATGACTTTCACCCCTGCTCAGTCCCAACGTTAACCAAGTTATTAGCCTCAGCACAACTTTTAAGGGAAGGAAATGGCATGAAAGACTCAAGAGGAGGGAGTACAGGGTGGTGGGGGTGGGGGTGAAACAGTTACCAAGCAAGATTTGGGGGGTACTTTAGGAAGGGAGATGATGGAAGAGCTTTAGATGGAGGAGCATAGGGGAGGGCATGCTGGGGTCCCAAAGAAGAACCATCACTTTCTGCTTACCCGGTCTTGGCAAAGTTGGTCCAGTAGGTCATGACGACAGCACTGAGCATAACGTCATTCTTGGAGAAATTGCAAGGGAAGAGGTCAGTGGGGCCCACCATAGGGACACCGAAAACGTAGGGGACCTCGTCCCCATGAGCAGCATCTGACCAAGCAGGCTTCATGAGGCTCTGGCAGTGGTGGTAGAAGGCGTAGAAGTAGGTGGGTGAGCCATAGCGGGCGTGCAGATCGGCTGTCACCACTGAGGGCTCCACCCACTGGTGGTCAGTGAAGAGCGCCACCAGTGTTTTCCGGCGGGTCTCGGGGTTGTCACGGTCTGCCCAGTCTGTGTACATAAACTTGATGGTCTCCCGCAGGGTGTCCTTACCCTCAGGATATCCATACAGATTGTCCACAAAGTTGGAGACTGAATAGTCAAAGTCTGTGCCAGAGACACCATCCTCAGGGTCCACCACCCCTTCCACAAACTTGAGCCCCTCGCCCTGGTTGACACCTAGCATGATGTCATAATTGAGGAACTCACCCTGTTCCATGAGAATCTCAGGGTCATCAGGAATGACATCACCATCAATCACAGGGCCGAAGGCCACGTGGTAGCGGGCTGGCTGGATGTCCTGCTCAACCAGCTCCTTGGCACTCTTTTGCCGAAGACAGTCCACCATGTCCACAGTGTCTAGCACGTTACAGCCCACCTTGTCCGCCAGCAGGCTGGTATACTTCACTGGTTGGTAGTTCACAGCCCAGCTGGACAGAGCAGAACCGCTCTGGATGATGGCCCTCTGAAAAAGCCCTAGAGAAGAGAGGCGGCACCGGGTCAGATCAGTCCTGTCTCTGAGGGACATATCGAACACGCCCTCCTTCCTTTGTTCCCGAGGCTGCCCTATGGGTTGAATGGACTGGGAAAGAGGACCAGAGGAGGGGTCCTTGGGTTCCTTCCTTGACTGGTACTCTGCCTGCTTCTCGATTCCTTGTCCTGGGGCAATGGTTGGTAACTTGGGGGTTAAGGACATGCCAGGAAGAATTAACCCCTTGCGTCCCAGACATCAGCTTCCTCCTGCTCCCTCTCTTTATCTCTCCTTGTCTTCCCCTCTTGCTTCCTGCCCAGCTGGGCCCAGTTCTGTGCCAGCGCACCACCAGGGAGCTGGCGCTCCCACCACAAAGGGGTCTTTTTCATGAGAGATGAGAAATGCAGGCAGGAGAGAGCCTCACATTCTGGGAGTTTGGGGAAGGATTTCGAGGGCAAAGGTCTTGGGGTCTGAACGTCTGCAGGGAATGTGCCCTCCCGGTCCACAGTCTCCACAGAGACTTTTCTTTTCTTGAAGCCACTGAGGCCTCAGATCCAGCTTTTCCCCTGGTTGATGGGGAGCCAGTCCCCCAAACTCAAAAAGGGAATGATTCTTCCATAGGAAAAAGGTTATCATTCTCTCCCTGGCCCCAGCATCGCCATAATCTGGTCCTGGGGCACACAACTCCGTTCCTCTAAGAGAAAGGCAGTTTGAATGGGCAGAAAGAGAGGGACAGCAATACAGGTGACAACTTAAGAGACAGCCCCCCTTTTCGAAAGATTATTCTCCACAAGTCAATTACAGCAAGGCAGAGAGAACAAATCTTGAAAGCCTCCAGGCCTCTGGGGACACAGGCCCGCTATGACACAGAGTGTAGCACTGCTCCGAGAAAGGCCTTCTCCTCCCAGGGAAATCGTCCCCAATCAGAGGAGGCAGTGTTCGTCCCTCTTTTCAGACAGAGGCGCCCTCACGGCCAGTCACTTGGCTCATCTTTGGGGAAAAGGGATTCCTGCTCCCATTGTGATCACCGAGAAGCACATTCTAAGGTGGGATGCAGCCCCCAGCTTGGTCTTCCCTCACCAAGGCGGTTCCTGGAGGGATCACCATGGAATTTCTAAGTCAGGGAAGGTGATTTTTGTCTCTTAGGGAGACCAGCCTTGTTCAAAGAGAGACTGAAAGTCTTCTTGGGAGAAGACCACTAACTCATGGGGTTGATTTTAGTGAAGAAGCCATGTCTTCTGTCACAGATTTCCTTACTTCAGAGAAGGGCACCTTTACCTCTGAGACCATGTGCGATGACAACATTTCCTGTGAGCACAAAAGGGACCATTTAGCTTCCTTGGAAGAGTCGCTGGCAGAGGGACTCATGGCAAGGAGAGGCTCTCCTTGGGGCTAAAACTAAGAGTTTCCCTTAGCAGGGTCATACAGCCTGGGAGGAGGTCTGAGTCCCATCATAGGTGGCCATCCCTCAGAAAAAGCCTGCCCCACAGGTTAGCATTCCTCGCCTGGGCCCCATCTCCCCCCTGAAGGACAGTTCCCTTCCTCTTCTTCTTCTTTTTTTTTTTTTTGGTTAATCCTCACCCAAGGATATTTTTCCATTGATTTTTAGAGAGAGTGGAAGGGAGGAAGGGAGAGTGAGAAACATCAATGTGAGAGAGACCTATCGATTGGTTGCCTCCTACAGGGAGATGAACCTGCAACTCAGGTACGTGCCCTTGACCAGGAATCAAACCCCTGACCCTTCAGTGCGTGGGCAGATGCTCTATCCACAGAACCACACTGGCCAGGGCAACAGTTCCCTTCTTGTACAGACTTATTCTTCAGAAGAAAAAACAGAAAACGAGTGTTTCACCTAAAATCTAACTTCCACCCTGAAGCTCTACCTTGCAGTCACATGTCCGTCAGAGAGGCACTGGGCTCCCGCTTCCCCAAGCGAGAACCAGCCTCAGAGGAGATGGTGGAGATGAGATCCTCTCCTCCCTTCTGTCCCATTGGGAGAATTCCTTCTCCCCCCAGAGCAGCGGTTCTCAACCTGTGGGTCGCCTGAGACCATCGGAAAACACATATTTCCCATGGCGATTCATTCAAAATCACAGTTACGAAGTAGCAACGAAAATAACTTTATGGCTGGGGGTCACCACAACATGAGGAACTGTATGAAAGGGTCGCCGCATCAGGAAGGTTGAGAACCACTGCTCTAGTGAAACATTTGCCATCAGCTCCTCCCCAAAGGGATGCTGAGCTGGTAGAAGGTGGCGGGCAGACTCCCCTGGTGCTCCTGCGGCACGGAGCTGGGCGCTCCGGGGCTCGGAAGGCCTGAGGGACAGGGTGAGTAGCCAGGACTTTGCTCATTCACATTTTGCCCCCAGAGCTACTCACCCTCAGAGTGATGCGACAACGTCAGGAGGCTGACACAGGACGCACCGATGCCCGAGCCAAAGACGGTAATCCGGCGGGGATCGCCACCGAAGAAGGCAATGTTCTCGCTCACCCAGCGGAGGGCCTGGATTTGGTCAAGGAGCCCATAGTTGCCCTTGGCAGCCTGATCCCCCGTGCTCAGGAACCCTGGATTCAACGAAAGGCATGAGGACAGTGAAGGCGGAGGGCTGGAGGAGCGGGGCCTGACGGCAGCCGGGTCGGGGCTGGGAGCCAGGATGGACATGCAGCGTGGTCCCAGCCACCTAGCTCGCACAAAGCAGCAGTCCCCTCTGCCAGGTCCAGCAGCACCAGCACGGGAAGGGTCGCCTCCCTGCCTCCCGCCCGTTCTCCGGTTTGGAAGGAGGCGTCTCCAGACCACTTGAAGGGGTGCCTCCAGTCGGGAGACTTAACCTGCAGGGACTGCAAATGGCCAGGACCCAGCCTCCTGTGCCCAGGCGTACGATCCGAGGCGTGACTCTAGCACCTGGTTTGAGTCCGGCCTCTACCACTTACTAGCCACGCGGCTTTCGGCAAATTATTGCAAGTCTCTGGGCTACCGTTTCCTCTTCTGTAACACGGGGATCAAAAACACTCCAACACATTGTTACAAGGATACAAGGAACAGAAATAAGCATCCCTAATATGCTGAGCACATTGCAAATCTGCAGTTACTTCTCTTTCCCCTTCCTTCTCTCTGTGAAGAGAGTGACGACCCCAAGAGGCCACCATCCCTAAGCTCTCCCCGCCCATCTCCGCCTCTTTCCAGGGCCTCGGTTGTTCCCTTGCCCTGGTTCTCAGGACAGGGCTTCTGTCCCTTTGTCCAGAGACGAGGTGCCTCAGGAACAGGATGGGCCCATCCCTCAGTGTTTCACACACTCTCCAGGTGATTCTCATCCTGCTAAACTTGGAAAAGCACTGGCTCAGACCATCTTTTTAATCTGGTGGAGAAATAGGGGAGTCAGTGCAGCGCGTTACCACAGAAACAGGTCTTCCCCGCCCACCCAGTGGGATTTGCTGCCGAGGAGACATGTCACCATGGAGACTACCTTCCCACCCACCTGCTGGGATTTGCTGCTGTGGAGACTTGTTGCCATGGAGACTACCTTCCCACCCACCTGCTGGCTATTCCACAGAGATGTCCTATATCCCCCCCCACCCTGCTGCCATTTCAGATGGATCCTGCTACCTCATTTCATCCCTCTCCCCTGATCCCTAGGCTCCTTGGAAGGCTGTCTTCCCCCACCCTAGGCTTCCAGAAGGGTTCTTTCCAGGGCGGTGTTGTGGCACTCCTACAGGTTGGAAACCCAGACCTGGAGCGGCGCGTCTTTAACCCCACCCTGAAGGCTCCCTCTTAGCACCTGCACCGCGTGTGCGAGGCCACTTGGAGGAGGCAGGCGCCCTGAGCTCAGACCGCTCTCTGGTCCTCCACAGGCGGAAGCTGAGCTCAGAAAGACTTGGGCAGACACAAGACCTCCTCGGCGTGTTTCTCAGGTCCCTGGGTCTCTAGCTTCTGCACGAGAGCTCATTGCCGCCTCTCGCGACCTGGTCACAAGCCCCCTTCGGCCCCAGGTTCCCGATGAGGAAATGAGAATGAATGGAGGAGCCCTTGCTTCTCTAGACAAGGGGACCAGCTTCTCCTTCGCTGGGCCCATTCACCAACTCCAGCTGCTCCTGCGAAGCTTGAGGCAGGCTGACCGAGGTTGAACCCGGCTGGCCAAGCCTTGCGCTCCTCGGGCAGAAATCGGCCCGTGCTTCTGTTAGCCCGCCGGTCTCCCGCCCCTCCTTTCCCCAAACCCTCCTTCCCTCTTCTCTCATTTCGGCAGCAGCAGACTTGGCCTCAGCCTTTGCCAAGGAAGGTATCGTTCAGTGAAATGTGTCAAGTACATCTGTCCTAACCAGCAGGAGGAGCCGGCGTTTGGATGGAGTGGAGTAGACCGCTCCAGCAGGTACCGCTTTCCTGGGTTAGGAGCGAAGGCCGGAAAGGCCTGGGTGGAGGGTTTGACCATCCCTCTCGGCAACCTGCGATCCCAAGGACCTGGGGATAAGAAGCACTGAAGCAGAAGTCCTGCTCGAAGTGCTGCATCCAACAGGCTCAAGACGATGGTACAGCAAACATGACCGATCGCGAGCTCACAAAGCCTGGCGGCCTGGGAGAGCAGGCCCGCTGCTCGCGCCCCCGTAACTCAGCCATCCATGCAACGCACGTGAGAACGGGGGCTGAAATCCCCAACTCCACAAACTGTCGGAATAAATGTGAGCCGGTCTCCCCGGGCCAGCGTGGATGCTGCAGTACACGGTAAGTTGCTTGCCAACAGAAGCCAGGGGACTCTGGCACGTTGTATCAAGCCCGACATCCCTGTCCCTCAAGGCTGGGTGCTGACCAGGTTTTCCATTTGCCTGAAGGGGACCTGGGCAAGGCCGTAGGATTCAGTTCTGGAACCCAGAATACAAACTGGCAAGCCCCCCTCAGCCCCAGGGATAACCACATCCTGTATCCTGCTGGGGTGCCTTTCTTTTGTTGGTCTCAAGCCCAGTGAGGGCTTCTCAAATAAGCTACCACTCTGCCTTGGCCTTGCTCCAAATACATGAATCACCCAAGATGTCTAAAGAAGCACCTTAGAGTGAACTGTCTGTTTGGGCTCCGTGCTCCAGAGAGGCGGATGGGAGGGAGGATGAATGAAAACATAGACACCAGCTCCTCGAATAACGTCGTTGCCTTCCCCATCATTCTGTGATAACATTGATGAGATGCCATAGGAACTTAACTCGGGTTTGTATCAACTCGCCTGTGGTAAGATTGATATCGTTGTGCGGTGTTTCGCTTCAAGTCACACAGCCTATTCTGGGATGCTTTGGGAAATAAAACAAAGCCTGGGCTACACTCAGGAGAATCCCCGAGTGTCAGGGACAAACCCACGTTCTCCATCTGGCTTACTGATTAGAGCTGCGTCCCAGAGCGGTAAAGAACTTCGGAGCAAATCTCCGTTTATGACTCCTTCTGAGGTTTGGGTAATATTAGTTCGATCACTAACTGCTGAAGCCCAAAGAATAATATTTCTGCCCACACATATGCTGTGCTGCTTCCCCAAAGGCGAGGAGGCTGGAAAGCGTGTTTCCAGGGAGAGTCCACAGATTTCGTCAGAACCTCAGAGGGGTCCAGGACTCCCCGAGAGGTTAAGAACTTCTGATGCAGAAGCTCACCGAGTCGAACAGCTGCAGGTTGTGAGTAATCAGCAAATCACAGGGCGGGCCCCCGGCCCCCGGCCCCCGGCCCCCGGCCCCCGGCCCCGAGTCTCTCCTGTCTCCTTTCAGCCCCTTTCTCCACAGCCCCTTTCCCTCTCCCTGTCCTTCTCTTTTCTTCCCGATGCTCCCCTCTCCCCCTCCTCTCCTCTGTTTTTCCTTCTTCCCTAGCCAGTCCAATAAAACGGAACTGAAGCATATTCTTACGATTCTCTGTTTGCCAATACACCTTCTAGAATGAAGCCTTGTGTTTATAATTTGTAGAAGCAGCTGGGTTGAACGCTTTCGATTGCTCTCACTGAGAAATAAAGTAGTAACGCTACCTTGGGCCTTAACCTGCCGGCTATGTCTGCCTGTACACGTGTGCGGGTACGCCTGTATCTTCATCGCCCTTGAGGGACTGTGCGGCCCTAGTACTTGCGTTTCCAGCCCCCTGCCTGGTGCCACTTCCCTCTCAGAGATGCACATCCCCTTCCTCAGCAGGACAGGGCTTCGGAGAGCCACGAGGTCTGGGCCAGCTCAGACAGGGCAGCAGCAGAACCACGGAACCAAAGCACGCCGGACCGTTAGAGGCCAGGGAGATGACCCGCGGGCTTCACACCCAGTGCCCAGATGCCACTGAAGGGGACACGGGCTCCACCTTTTCCAGTCTGAACCCAGAAAAGGTGTCTTGCTAGCCCATAGAGTATTAAGGGCAAGTCAAGAGGACATCGCCTTTCTGCATACACAGTGAAAGGCAGTAGTACCAGGGCCTCTGGGATTCGAACTGGCAAAGCATATACTCAAAAGCAAATTAAAATAAGGTTCTGTCAGCCAACTGGCCATGCAGGAAGCCATGCCTAGCTGCTGGTTCAGCACACAGGCCTCCAGACCTGGCAAGCAGCCTGGACCCCCACTGCAGCTCCGAGGGCACAAGGCCTTCAGGCAAGAAGTTGGCTTCTTCCTGCCACTCCAGGGACGTGGGGCTGCGTGTGCCCTCCGAGGCCTCGGTGAGCGTCCGGAAGGGAGCGAGGACTGTGTGCTCGGTCACCCTCTCTGCGGCACGTGTTTACCTGGGCACTTTTGCCACAGAGAGGCATCAACAGTCACTGAGGAAGCTACGGGGTCGAGTGGCAGCCTGCATCACTGAGACAAGTGCGTGGGTGACTGTGCGTGGGGAAGGGCGTGTCGTGTGCATGTGTGCGAGTGTGTTTGTGTAACGGGTGGGAGTTTATGGAGATGAATGCATAACAGAGTAGAAAAAATGTGTATGTGTGTGTATACGGGGTACGGAAGTATACATGAGCGTGGGGGTGAATGGAGTTGTATGTTCATGAATGGCCAGGTTTGGGTATATGAATGTGTATACATTTGTGCGGTAGGGTGGGGAATATGTACATATGTATATATTAGGTGTATATATACAAGGTATGTATGGGACGTGTGCATGTGGGTATATGTGTAGAGAGGTCTATGTGTGTGTACATGTGAGGGGATGTAGATGTGCAAGCAGGGATATGAGGTGTGTGTGCAGTGTTGTGTATGTGTGGGGTGGGGAGGTGTGGATATGCAGGTATGGGTTTTCATGTGCAGGAAGGAGAATATTGGTTTGTTTATGTAGGGAAGGACACGGGTATGTGGGTGTTGGAAGGGTGTGGAAGCAGGGTGTGCACGGAGATATGAACATCTGTGTGTGGAAGAAACATGTATGCAAATTTAAGATACATATATGTGGGGTTTTTGTGTGGATATACAGGGTGTGGGTGTGTCAAGTATACATGTGGATACAGATATGTGGAGGGAGAGATGTATGGGAGTGTGTGTGTGTGTGTGTATGTGTGTGTAAGGTGAGAGGAATCTATATAGATGTGGGGTAGGATACAGGGTGTCTGGAGATATGTGGGCATGTGGACGTGTGTGGGAAAGCACACGTGTGGCTTGTGTATGGAGTGCGGGGGAATGTGTGTACGTGAGGAGCTGCGCAGATGAGGAGGTGGGGGTCTACGTGTGTGGATATGTGTGTGTGCTTGTGCGGGCAGCAGTGGCAAATCATCGTACGTATGGGGGTGAATGAGGGCAGCGTGCCTGTGTGAACATGTGAGGGTACGGGGGGGCTATGTGACAGGCTAGGAGGAATACCCATGTATGTGCAGGGTGTTCAGGGATGTGCGAGTGGGTGGGCAGCGATGGGGACAGGACACTAGAAACCGAATGGACCCTACACGACCCAGCCAAGCAAAAGTCTGGAAGCAGAGACCTGGCTTAAGGCCTAAGAGAAGGTGTGAAGTGTGAATTGAATTTCCAGTGGCAGCTAAACACCCAGGAAAGGGCCCTGGGACACAGGGCAGCTCCCATTACTTGGGTAGGGAAATGGGATAAGAGCATCGTGCCCCTGGTCACCCAAGGCCACCTGTCCTGGACTCGCCAGCATTCTCTCCTCCTCCTCGAGAACCAGGCTTCCTTCTGGGCACCCAGCAGGGAACCGTACCTAGCACCCCAACCCGGTAGTTGAGGGTGATGACGATGACGTTGCCGTAACTGGCGAGGACGCTGCCATCAATCATGTTGCCTGTCCCCTCCATGTAAGAGCCTCCATGGATGTAGACCATGACGGGCTTAGCGCCACTGTCCCGGATGTCTGTAAGGAGAAGGGGTGAGACACAGGCTGGGTAGGACGCCCTTCCTCCCCCACCCCCGCCGGCCCTGGGGGTGCGGGCAGCAAAGCTATCCCAGGTTCCAGGACCCCGCCGCCAGCTCGGAGGGCAGGACTCGTGCGGCTGCTCGGCTTGGCGCTCAGGCAGCAGCCAGAAGCACTTGGACTTCAGTGACGTTTAAACGCTGTGGTTTCGGGTGCCTCCCAGCAGCCAGGCATGCCTGGCACAGCTAGGCCTGGGGGGCTGGTGAGGCGGGGCTGGGGCAGGAGAAAGGGCTAGTCCCTTGGCTGCACCAAGCGAGTCCTTCCCTGGGCACCCAGGAGTCCTGGGACCTGATATGGCTTTAGAGAGCAGGGGCCGGGGAGCCCTGGAACCCCACGACTAGACCAGTTCCATGGAAATACGGCCATTGCAGCAGCTGGCCCCCAGTGCAGACAGAGACAAGAGGGGTGGGAGTCGGGGTAGCACAGGGAGAGAACGAGGAAGAATGTGGGGAAAGGGGAATGAGTGGCGGAGATGGGGTGGGGGACCTTGCTGACACGGTTTCTCGGCCATGTGCTCATGGACCGCGCCCTCCCCGGGCTCGGGCAGACTTATCTGCAGCCACTGGGGAGTGCAAGAGGAGAGGACAGAACTGGGGATGACACACCTTGTCCCGTCAGCATTAAGAAGCAGATGGAGCCTCCCAGAGGCCACACAGTGAGGGGCCTTAGTGGCTGCTCCCCAGCTTCGGCAGCCCGGGGAGGCTCCCGGCCTGATCACCTCCACCTGCAGCCTGTCAACACAGCCACACCAGCACGACCCTAGCCACCAGCAACGGGCCCCCTGACTGTCTCCTCCAGGGGCGGAGGGGCAGGGCCAGGCATGGAGGGACAAGGCAGAACTGCCGAGCAAACGCGACCCGTTTTCCCAGAGGAAGGAACACTGATTCAGCCGTCTGCTGACTGGGCTGTGGTGTCCCGGCCTCAGCCTGGTGCTTCGGCCCCGCTGGCCCTGTCCTGAGCCCAGGCAGCCCCCGGCCCCAAGGCCGTCTCTCCGTTGCTAGAAGGCGGGAGGTTCCAGCTGGAGGATTCTCCAGGCCCTCTGCTGGCCTCTGCCTCACTCCTCCGCTCCGCAACCTGCCGGGCCCCCTCCCGGGAGCCGGTCTCCCCACAGAACACAGGTGTCTCCTCGATGACACAGGCGTCTCCTCGCCCTCCCTCAGCCCTGCTGTCTCTCCACTCTCCCTGCTGCCCGTGAGCCACGGAAGGTGAGGGGGAGCTGTCCCCGCAGTGCCCGCTTACTACAGTGGGGCCTGAGAACGGGCGGGGGACCAGGGGGAGGAGGATGCTCGTGGTCCCCCGCTCCCGCCAGCCATGTCCATCACCCTGGAACTCCCAGGCCAAAGATGGATGAACAGCCCAACGGCCTTGTACAGAAACAGAAACACACCAACGGACGGACAGACAGACAGACGGGGCTTCTCCCCATCGAGAGGGGGAGGGGCTCTGTGCCATGCACCAGCCGCCGCGCCCTGCAGCCCCCAAATACCTTCATCTTCATCCCCGTCATTATCCGCTAAGTCCTCGCCCTGTTTCTTAGCGCCGGATCCTGGGGACCAGACACGGGGAGACACAACAGCACAGAACAGAGAACAAAACAGAGAGAGAATTCAAAAACAGCATGACTGCAGTGTGGCCCAGCAAGCCAGCTCTGGGCCTGGGCCCAGGACACGCAGGAGGGATGGCAAGAACTGAGGGCATGGGTGGGCTGAGGCCCAGACCTTCATCAGGAGGACAGTGTCGCAGGCCCCTGCTGTGCTGGCCTCCCTGCCCCTCCACCCTGTCCCCAAGAGCCCACATCAACAACCACCTTCCCAGTTAGGAAGGAGGTAGCAGCAGGTGGGCAGGGCACAGAGCCGGAGAGCCACTCGAGGAAGAATGTCTTCCGTCTGGGAGGGGCTGCGCGGGCACACACAGGCAGGCTGAGCTGCAGTGTGACAGGCGGCAGAGAAGATCCCCAGGACCCCAGCCCCGAGCTCCCCGGGCCCAGTGACTAGGCTCAAGCTGGGCCTCAGCTCACCCCGATTCCCATAGGAGAAAATGGGACATGAAGCCGTCTCTCTGGTCTTCCTTGCTGGGGCCCCCTGCTCTGGTTAATGTCAAATGGGGTTCCTGCCCATAGGAACTAGGCCCGAGAGCAGCCAGAGGAGGGAGGGGAAGAAGGAAGCGGGAACAGAGAAACGGGAGGGAGGGGAAAGAGAGAGAGAGAGAGAGAAACAGAAAGAGAGAAGCAGAGAACAAGAGAAACAGAGAGAGGGAGGGAGGGACAGAGAGAGAGCTTGGAATAATAGTAATAGTTCCTATTATGTACTATGTACTGAATGTTTGTCACGTGCCAGACACTCTACTTCTGCCACGTGGTTTCCTCCGTACACTCCAATGAGGTGGGTACTATCTTTATTCCCGTTTTACTGATGGGGAAACTGAGGTTCACAGAGGTAAAGTGACTTGCTCAAGATCACACAGCTCGAAAGCGCTAGAGGTGAGATTCAATCCCAGGTCTGCTTGGCTCCAAAGCCCAAGGTCTTTCCACTGCACCATGCCATCTTTTGGGGACGGGGGAAAAGGAAGGGGAAATAAATGAGAAAAGAGGTTGAGCATGGAGGGGAAGGGAGGAAAGGGAAGGAGAGAAAAGAAGAGACCAGAGGAGAGAAGAGAGACATTTAGGATCTGGGGGTAGCTGGCACCAATTCTTCTTCCTGTTCTAAGGAGCCGAGAAGTGCACCTGGCTGCGTGCTGGGCCTTGTGCGGAGACAGAGGTCATTGTGCTGGTGGCTGGGGCTTGCCCTCTTCTCTAGGACACCAGACACGCTCAGCCTGGAGGCAGCAAATAGCCTTGTTTCTCAGCTGGCCGGGGCTCCAGTGACTGAATTCCCTCACAGCCATTAATCAAAACAGGAACCACCCTCATAATACAAAATGGCTTTTCAACTAGGGCAAGAGCCCAGCCCAAGGGGCAGAAACCGCCTCCAGCTTCCCAAATGTCCGGAGGTGTCTACCGTCTTAGCATCTGCCATCACTGCCCTCAGACACCCTGTGGGACACGGGGTGTCATTATCCAGCCAGTGGGCCCCCCTTCCAGACAGCAAGGAATTGCTCATCCCTGAACATGAACTCCCCCCATGCTGGGGTTGGGGTGGGGATGGGGCAGGTCTTCCAGGAAATCCTTGACTTCCCGTGGGCCTGAGCAGAGCATGCGTCCCTCCTCCACCCCCCGGGAGTGTCCCTGGGTGGCTGCACTGTCCCAGCCTCCCGCACACAGCTGCCTTTGCTCCTTCAGCTCAGAACTTGCTGAGCAAGCCCTTGCCGCCACGCCCATCTCCCACCCTGACAGGGTGCTGCTGCCCCAAGCACACAGCCCTAAACACGTCTGCGGACGAGTCTCCTCTACGCCCATGGGCCCTGAATCTGGAACAACTCTGAACGGTGCAATGACCAAATGACCTCCCAACACTGTCTGCAAACCCACGGCCCAGGTTGGCCTGTGGGGCCTTAAACCGGCTGAGACCAAACCCTGGGCTAGGAGCCTCTGCAGAGTGGCGATTGGGCCTTTAGTTGTTTTTGAAATCTTTCCTCTGCCTCATTTATCTCTCTCCACACCCCAGCACTTGGCCTTGTGCACGGTCAGCTATCACGATCAGTAAACGTATCTGTGTGGAGCTTACAGCCGGCTCTCTAGCCTAACTCTCGGGACTGGACGGGACTGTCTCAGGCCCCCACTGGTGCCCTGCGGAGGTCATTCCTTTTAGGGAATGTTAATTAAAGTCCTCTCCTCTCCCTCGCACCCAAGTCAGGAAGTCATAGGAGCAGGTTTCAGAGAGCCCCTTCCTGAGCTCATCCATAGGCCAAATGGACTAAGGCCAGGCCAGGCCTCCACCACCTTAAGGTGCGGAAGCAGAGGTTGTGCAAGGAGAAGACTTGCCTGAGGCCTGAGTTAGCAGAGCTGGGACTCGATCAGGCTCTGCGGCTCCCAGCCCTGCAGCCTGCAGCGCCGTGCCTCTTCATTCGTGCAGGGAAAAGGTTTACTGAGCGCCTACTGTGTGCAGGGTCCTGGGCTGGGTGGAGGGAGACGGTGGGACACTCCGCCAGGGCAGCAGGCCCGGCTCACTGCTCAGCGCGCATGCCCAACGTGGCCATCCTGGGCTCTGCCCCAGGTTCTCACTGAGAAGGCAGCGCCCTGTCCCCAGAGTCCTGAACACCCCACCTGGGGGAGCCCTGCTCCAGGATTTCAAAGGAAAACAAACTTCAAGCTTGCCCTGGGGTTGTAAGGCTGATTTTCCACTAGTTCTCAGGCGGTTACTGTTTCAAGTGGGGCCCGAGCTGTCCACACGTCACCAGTTTTCAAATCGGGGAGGCGGGAATGACTAGCCGGGGGTTGTCTCGCGTGCTACAGTGGAAAGAACGCTGCCCTGAGGGTCAAGAGACCCGGGTTTGGGTCCCAGCTCTGCCACAGACCAGCAAGTCACCCCCTCGGCCTGTTTCCTCACCCATAAACTTGAGGTCCAGGAAACATCAAGTGCTACTCGAACATGAAGAGTTGTTCTGCAGGGAGAACACATTCCTCCCAGCCAGAGGGCCCATTGCAAACGCCTCCTTTACCGTCTGCAGTTCTGGGAGACCCCAAGGTCTGCCCAAAGCCAGCCCAGGGCAGTCGGCTACACTCTGGCCAGAGGTGGGGGTGGGTGGCAGGAGCCTGTGACGAGTTCCGTGTCACCCTCAGGGCTGGGGAGTTAGGTCTAGACTATCAACCCGGGAGAAAAGGAGGAGGTGAGCCCACGGCTCCCCGACCTCCCCGACCAGAAAGACAGTGTCTCTGGCTCCACCTTGGCTGCCCCGGTTCTCCTTGGCACATGCTGAGGGCGGGAACTGAGGGCTGGGAGGATCGGAAGGAGGGGGTTGCTGCTTCTGCTCTGAACCTGCCAAGGCGGCCAGGGCCCTGGACGAGCTGGTGTCTGCTCACCTCCCGCCCCTGAGCCTGGGCTCCTTGAAGGCAGGCTGGGTCCTCAGGGGCCAGGGCAGGTAGCCAGGCAGCCCGCCCTCACTCTCTCTCTCTCCCGCCCCGCCGGCTCGCTACCTACCTCCTTTCCTACAAATTTTCTTGTTGGGCTTTCGGGCGCATTCCTTGGAAATCCGCTTTACTGTAAAATGAATAAAAAACTAAAAAATAACAGGAGGCCTCTGCAGAGGGGCATGCACCCCCCCGCCCCCCAGGCCCCAAGAGCTGCTCTGGAGGTGGCACGTGGCAGAGAGCCTGTCCCAGTACCTCCTTGTCTCTGTCACTTACCTTAGTGTGACCCCCGCGCGAGGAGGCACCAGCTAGTGAAAGAGGAGACACCTAAGCAGTGCCCACCAGGCCTGCCCCCACCCCACACGCCCAGCTCCCCTGGTACACACAACTACCACCTTTCAAAGCAGGTGGAATGGCAACGGGGGCCTTGCGGAGCCAGCATCCTCCCTGGGCAGCTGCCGGCAGGGACCCATACTCCCCAGGGGACCCCATCCAGCGCTCTGGCCCTAGACTTGTCAAAGCTCCCAGGCCTGGCCGGGCCCTCCTGGTCACAGTGTCACTCACACATGGGCGCTCGGACAATGCCGGGAGAGGGAAGAACAGGGAGGAGGAAGGGGGAGGCCAAGCAGAGTGATGGTTAGAAGCCTTTTCACAGACAGACAGATGCATGCTGCCGGCCACACGACCACATGCAAGCCACGAACGCCACAGGGCAGGTGGGGCAGAGGGGCACAGTGCCCAGCCGCCACACTCACCATCCTCCGTGGGCACATAGACGTTCAGGTACAGGCAGTCTTCATTGGGCTCTTGGATGTAAGTGGCGACAATATCCAAGTTGGCAGTGAACCAGACGGGCAACATGACTTCGGGCACAGCTGTGTGGATGTTCTGGGGGCACACTGGGGGAAAGTGTGTGGCGTTCCGGATGCCCGACCAGGATGGGGGTGGTTCGGGGGGCAGGAACCGTTTCTCGCCGATCGGAGGAGCTGCGTACGGCACCCCCAGGTATTGGTCCACAGGCCCCAGGATCTCACTGGGCAGTGGTACCCGGGCACCCCTTAGTTTCCCAAAGTGAGTATTGACTGTGGGTGCTGGGGCCTGAGTACTGGCCCTCAGCACCAAGCCGAGGAACCACAGGGTGAGGCCCAGGCTCCGGCCAACGGGGGGCTGGGGGCTCGGGGACAGCGAGGGCAGGCCCAGCCGCAGCCACATGTTCCGCACAGGGGGTCTGGCAGGAAAGGCAGACTCCAGGGTCACAGCATCAGCCCAACAGGCAGCCCCTTCATGGCCACACTGACTCGAACCTCAAAGCTGAGCTCTTGAGGGACACCCACAGGTGCCAGCCACGTAGGGAGCAGGTCGTCCAAGCACCACAGCGTCAGAAAGGGGACTCCCTCAGGGCCTGTGGAGAGAGGGAAGTATTCGTCATCCAGGACAATAGGGAGGGCTATGGCTTGGGTCTTTGGGGCCCTGCCCAGATGATCTTCGCTGCCAGTCTGAACCATGCTCTGTGCCCGGCCCGTGGTTGGAAAACCCGAGGGGACTGACAGCCTGACAAGTTCCCAGTCACCAACTCGAACTCCTCAGCCAATCAGCTCGTGGGGGCCAGCTGGAGCTCCCACGTGCAGCTCGGGCTCCAGCTGGCCCCCACGAGCTCCATTGGGCTTTCCAACCATGGCCGGGCACAGAGAGACGCTTTATGTTCAGGCGGGGCAGGGGCAAGGGCAGGGGCAAGATGGCCATTTGCCAAAGTCCCCAGACCCTCCTGTGCCCTCCTGTACGTGTCTCCTCAGCCCTAACTGCTCCCAAACCCTTAAGCCTCTGTCAGATCTGGTCCGATCCGAGGGCCAGCTGAGTCACACGAGTGCCCAGCTCGGGCTGAGACCCTCTGCCTAGCGCCCTAGGCACTGTTGATGCTCAGCCAGTGGAAAATAGCGCGTGGGGAACCCACTCACAGACGCACACCTGAAGCCGCTCAACTTCTCCAAGAGGAAGTGGAGAGACCAAGGCAGATACCAGGCAGGGCGCCGGTCACTCACAGACATGCATTCCAAAGCCACAGAGGTGCCCTCATTCCGAGACAGAGAGGGTCCCAAGCCAGAGACTCGCAGAGACTCAAGTACCATCGCACACACCACTCAGGTAAATGTCCAGAGACTCCGGCAGCACGTAGGTGGAGACAGAAACAGAAATAGCAACACAGTCAAGACACAGAGGCCTTCTGACACACGGTTGCACATCAGCACACATCCACAGGCACACACAGACACGCGTCCATGGACACACACACTTTCCTTCCCCCCGGTTCTCCCGCTTTCCAACATTGCAGGCCTTCTCCTTTAAGGCTTTAAGAACTGCCTGAGGGGGTGGGGGAGGGAGATTGGGAACACCGGCCACCTCGAGGGGGGGAATGAGAATGTGTGAGTGTGAGAGAGAAAGAGAAAGAGAGAGAGAGAGAGAGAGGGAGAGAGAGAGCGAGAGAGCGCAGAAGGAGGAGGTGGAGGAGGGAAGGCAGGCAAAGCAACTAAAGGGGTGGGGGCTCAGAGGAAATGGGGAGCAAAGTATGGGGGGGTTAGATTCCAGGCACTGCCCATAATGCACCCGGGTGTGGGGGAGGAGGGGCAGGGGAAGGAAGGGGTAGGAGTAGGGAGGTGGGGCAGGAGGGAGTGGGTGTGTGTGTGTGTATGGGGGGGGGATAGTCCGCAGCTGAGTTCACACAATCCCCCCATTCACCATCTCCATGGCAACTCTGGGGCACAGACCGCTCATTCACACGGCTTCCCCGCCAGCACCCCCCCCAGATTAACCCTCTCGGTGCTGCCCCTCCCCACAAATTCCATTAACCCTTTTGGGATGCCTACCTCTCCAGTACCCCTTCGGTGCCAAATGCCGGCTCCTTAGAGTCAATTCCCTGCCGCCCCTCCCCCGTGAACACCTAGACAAATCGACCCCCAAACGCCCTCTGTACCCTGAGAGCCACTGTGAGCCCCCAAGGCCAAGATCTCCATCCTGGTCCCACTTGCCATTTGGGAGAAGACAAGGAGAGGCGGCAATGCCAGGAATTGGAATGGCATCGGGGTACTTTGTAGCTAGAGTATTGGGTGAGGGGCATTGTACAGGAATGCACTGGCGTTGCAAGCCGCAGTGTGGGGGCTCGGAGGGCTCCGGGCTCCGATCAGAACTGAGGCATGGAGCTGCATTGGGATGGGGGGGAGGGCAGGATAAAGGCCTGGGGGGGGCTGCAGCGTGGGGGAGGGAGCCTGGCCGTGAGATGCTATGATGGAAGAGGGATGGGGCTGCACTGCGGGGGAGGGGGACTGGCAATGTGCGATACAGGGATGGGGCTGGGGGGCCCTCAGTAAGGGCATTTGATGAGCATGCGGGCCGGGCTGTGGAAATAGAGGGACCGTGGGCAGGAGAATGACAGGGATGCCGGATTCAGGGAGGAGGTGAAGGAGGGGGGGGCAGATTGGGGAGTCAGGGTTGCTGATGGAGAACATGGGGTTGAGAAGGATGGGGAGCACTGGCTGGAGAGTGAAGGAGCCCGAGGTTGGGAGGGGATAAGATTGGGGCAAGGTATGGGCAGCTAAAGGATGAGAGACCCGGGCAGGCGGCCTCACCTGTTCCCTGGGCTGTTGCGAGCGACTGAACCGGGCCACAGACCACCCATATCGCCTCCAGGCCAAGGGCTCCGCACCCGAATCCCCGAGATCTGCTCTCCGGCTGCCTGGCTGCTGTGCCCGCGCACCAAGGGGGCGCGCTGCGCGTGCCCGGACACGGGGGGCGCGGTCCCTGCCATTAACTCCTTTTGTGCCAGAGATGGCTCAAGTCCTGGGGCATGGCCCAATTCCTCCCACACTCAGGCAGGCACACACACACCCTGCAAATCACAAACAGGTGCTCTTCCAGGGCAGCTAGTCCCAACCTGACCCGCTTGAGACCTTGAGACAAAGGGAGAAACTGAGGCACTGCCTGCGAGAGCCCCCATCATACTCCATAAAGGCAGGTCTCCACCTCAGCATCCCTCACCTCTCAGTAGCAGCGCTCCTCAAGTAGCACCAGTGGGGGGCGCTTTGCCCTCATCCTGTCACTTTCGAAAAGGTCAGTGATGGTCCTTCCTGCTGCGGGTGCTGGGCGGCAGCCTCCGGCCGCCAGCATCTCTCCCTCTAGACCTGGCTCTCGTGTTCCTGTGTGTAGTGTGCCTGTCCAGTGGGTCTGGCCGCCCACCCCAAGCCCCTGAGTGTCCCTTGTCCCAGCCAAGCCTGTACTGCTGTAGGTCCTTAGGATGTTCAGTAGGAGACGCTTGTCACGTTTCTCTTTGCCAGGTCAGGGAGTTCCCTTCCTTGAGTACACAATTCTTCACCTTGGTTAAGCCCCGTACTTTGTGGACCTCAAGTAGAATTAATTTTTTTCTATTTGGTAATTTGGGTATGGATTGGCACTCCTGGTTTTACCAGCACACTCGACACTTCCCAGTGACATCGTGCAACTATGTCCTGGATGTTCCCCTGAAGTCAAGCCACCTGTACTGCCCACCCAGCGGGGCACCCCAGAGGACGCCATGGTAGTCAACCAGTTGACTCTCCTGGATAGCCTTGGATCTAGCTAGGGCCCTAAAGCGGAAGGCAACGGGCTAGGGCTGGCCCTGTGCAGGACCAATGGCCTCAGCAGCAAATTTTGAGTTCTCTCTACTTCCAAATGGGAGTGACCAGCAGTTACCCTGGGGAACTGCCAAGGTGAGCGGTGTGAGAGCAGTTCCAGCAACAGGCAGAGAGAAGGTGCTTCCTTTTACTGGTGTCTTTTCCTCCGGGAACCACGCCAGACTTCCACCACCTACTTGATGGCGACACTGCTAATGTGGGGCAACTTTCCATCGGGAGATGAGGATCTCAGGGAAGGTCTGCCTAGGGCACTACCTGGTGCACGCTGGGGACCGCACCAGGTGGCGAAAAGGGCAGGCAGTGTCTATCACCCCCTCCACCCCGCAGCTTGTTCAGAGCCCAGCACGCGGGATGAGTGGAAGGAGAATCAGGTTGCGTGGGGGTTTCCTCCGGCCTCGCGGCCCCTCCCAAGCCCGGTGGTACAGCCAGCATGGAGAAAAGCGAGCCAGAAGCCGCATCCCCTGGCTGAGAAGGTAAGCTGCCCTTCCTGAGAGACTAAGGGCCCAAACCTAATAGGTTGCCAGTCTGGGGAAGTGCAGAGGGTAGCAATCCAATTCCGCCGTGAACGTAGGGGTTGGAAGGTGAGCGGGAGGTCATCTGAACAGAGCGAAGGCTGCTCTTCCACGGGCCCGCCCACCCCAGACATGCAGAAGTCACACGCGCGCGCCCTTTGCAAAGAAGCTCTGTGTATTGGGTGCGACAGCTCTGGGGTCTCAATATAAATAATATACAAAACCCAACAGCTCAATGCCTCACATTAACAAAAATACTAAAAACTCATTAAAAATGGAGCCTGAGGGAAGAGCCCCAACCACTACTGGTGCTAGCCCAGGCAGGGGATGGAGAATTCAGAGAAAAGGGTGGGGCCACATCCGGTCACCAGCGGCTCCTCCAGATGGCTCAGTAGCGTCCGAATATGTTGGTGCTGGGCTGTGGCTGGGTATCTGTGGGAAACCAGAGAGGGTCAGGGCTGGGATGCCAAGCAGGGCTGTGGAGCCGCATAGGTGCCAAGGGAAGGGGTGGAACACAATGCTGCCCCCCCACAATCTGGGCTGGAAGCGGCTGCCTCAGCTCCTGGCCCCCCATTTGTTCCAGGGGGCTTACTGGAGAGCTGCTGTTGGAGCTGCCGGACCAAAGCTGCTGTCTGTTGCTGCTGCTGTGTCTGCTGGAGCCCCTGGCGCTGGAACTGCGGTGGAAACGGGAAGTGGGGGGCTGAAGTCACCCTGTCCTCGGAACCTTCCCCTGACCCGCCCTCGCCATCTCCCCACCCCTTGGCCGTGCCACGCCTGGCCTCCTACGTCTACCACATGGCGAGTTGTCCCCAACCTGGTTCCCTGGCTGCACGCCCAACCTGGGCGGCTGTCCCTGAGCCGGGGGCTGTGCTCCAGCAGCTACCTGGGGCTGGGACTGGGGCTGGGGCTGGGGAGGAGCTGCCGCCTGCGGCTGCGGCTGCGGCTGCTGCTGGTGTGCTTGCTGCTGCTGCTGTTGCTGCTGCTGCTGCTGTTGCTGCTGCTGCTGCTGCTGCTGCGAGAACACAGGGAGCCTTCAGGGAGAGCGAGGCGGCTGCGCCCAGGCACGGAGGGGTGGGGACAGGGCAATGGCAGCGGGAGGAAACTTGGGGTCCAGTGCCCTCCCTCCTCAGAGAGCTGCCGAGAAGGACATCCAATCCAGAGTCCCCAACAGATAGCCCCCAAGTCTCTCCCACTAGGACCCCCAGAAAACCAAAGGGGGGCAAAGGCGCTTTCATGCGCTGCCTCAGCCAGTCTTGATCAGAACCCCAGGGCCTGGGCCTCTCCATCTCCTTGGGCTCCCAAGTCCCCTGTGAGTTTGCTGAGTGAGTTTGCTGAGCTCCCCGGGGCCTTACCCGCAGGATCTGCTGCTGCTGCTGCCGCATGTGGTACTGTTGTTGTTGCTGCTGCTGCTGTTGTTGCTGCTGCTGCTGCTGTTGTTGCTGCTGCTGCTGCTGCTGTTGCTGCTGCTGCTGCTGCTGTTGCTGCTGTTGCTGCTGCTGCTGCTCAGGCAGGATGGCAGCTGACCGGACGGCAGCCGGGACGCCCTGGCCGCCCAGCGGGGTCAGGGCACCTATTATGGGTGTCTGCTGCAGTGTCTGGTGTGAGAACCTGCGGAGAGAGGTGTGGAGGTCAAGGCGCAGGTGCAGGAGAAGCCCAGGTTCTGACCTGAACACTTCGGCAAGTCATTTCATTCATTCCTCCTGTCACTAAGCAGAGGTGCCTTTGGCGTCCTGACTGCTTTCTAAGTAGGGGGATGAGGGGCAAAGACAATACCCCCTCTTCCTGTCTCGTAACCTTCACGGTTAGGAATTTCTCAATTCTGCTTTAGCTGTTTTCCTCCTCTACAAATAAAAGCCCAGTGAGCACAGGACAGGCATTTCGTTAACACCCAGTGAGGTTTCTGTTGGCGGCGGCGATCCCCATCACGTTTCTGGGGCTTACAGACAATGGAGTTCTGCTGCCCCTCACACCTTCCTCCCCGCGACCTGTACACCCCTGTACTGGGCTCCTGGCCGGGCTCCTCTCCAGTCTTCTCGACCTTCCCTACGCATCCTACCCACGCAGTCCCATTCATCTCTCACCATGGCCAACTTGGCATGTCACCTCCCTGATCCGAACAGCCCTTTCTGGAACTGTGTCTCGGTTCTGCACTGGGCAGGCAAGGCCATCAACTTGCCCACTCCTAGCCTATCCCTCCCTACTTCCCGGGCACAAATTTGACCTCCATCCCAACTCTTCTCCTACCTGTCCTCCCCAACACTTGTCATTGGCTCCCTGTGTCTTTGTTCTTGCTACGTCTGAATCATCGCTACCCCTCAATGCCAGTCTACTCTCCGTGACGCTTCTGACGACTCAGGCCACAGTGACAGCGCCACACACCTTGTCTGGACTCCCATTTTACCTCTCAGTGCACGACAGCACACCTGATTGTGTCTTTCCTGGTGTTCTCTAAATGTCTGTATAAGTCACATCTCCTCAACTACAGTAACGATTCTTTGTGACGAGGGACTTTATAGTTTGTTGTTGTTGTTAATTCTCACCTGAGGATATTTTTTCCATTGATTTTTTTGTTTGAGAGAGGAAAAGGAGAGGGAGGGAGGAAGGGAGGGAGGGAGGGAGGGAGGGAGGAAGGGAGGGAGGGAGGGAGGGAGGGAGGGAGAGAGAGAAACGTCAATGTGTTAATGTGCGAGAGACACATTGATTGGTTGCCTCCCGCGTGTGCCCCACACAAGGATCGAACCTACAACCTAGGTACATGCGCTTGACCAGAAATCAAACCTGCGATCTTTTGGTGTGATGGCCAATACTCTAACCACTTAGCTACACCGGCCAGAGTTATTTTTTTTTTAAACATGTTTTTATTGATTTCAGAGAGAGGAAGGGAGAGGGAGAGAGAGATAGAAACATCATTCGGCTGCCTCCTGCATGCCCCCTACCAGGGATTGAGACCGCAACACGGGCACGTGCCCTGACTGGGAATCGAACCAACAACCTATGGTGAATGGATCGACGCTCAACCAACTAAACCACACCAGCCAGGCGGTAGTTAGTATATTTAAAGAACTATATCTTTCCTCAACCCAACTGGTCCTAGCACAGTGCTGGCCACACAGCGAGCAGTTAATACTTCTCAGTAAAGGGCTGGTCCTCTGGCCCACCCTGCAGTGTGCCCCTAGGCCTGAGTAACGTTCAGCACGGCAGGAGGAGACGTTCGTTACTCTGTTGTGGTGTTAGACTGTTCTGACGTGGGCTTGCGTAATAAGGCCCTTATCATGTAGTCCATCAGTGAACCCCAGATTTGCCCTTATCGTCATCGTATAAATGGTTTCCCTTCTCTGGGCCTCAAAGAAAGATAGGGGATATAGGTGTGGGACTACTGGTCACCTGGGTCCCTTCTAGCTCTGGCATTTTGTGGCCATAGGCTACGTGGCCAGATAAATGTTCTTTTAAAAAATCTTTATTGTTGAGAGTATTACAGATATCCTCCCTTTCCCCCCCATTTCCCCCTCCTCCTGGTTTCTGCCCAGCCCCAGGCCCTCACCACCCTCCTGTGTCCATGGGTGATGCATATATGCACATAAGTTCTTTGGTTAACCTCTCCCTGCCCCCTCCCCCTCTCCCCTTTCCTCTGAGATTCCTGTCTGTTTCATGTTTCCATACCTCTAGACATATTTTGTTCCTCAGTTCTTATTAGATTCCACAAATAAGTGAGATCATGTGGTACTTGTCTTTCTCTGACTGGCTTACTTCGCTTAGCGTAATACTCTCCAGGGCCCTCCATGCCGCCTCAAAGGTCTGCCTAGTTCCATCACCTCCAGGCACGGTTTTCCAAGTCAAAGGTGCTCCGTACCCCAGTGCGCTGACCACCCCCGACTCCCTCGGGTACCTTTGCGTGGAGGTCAGCCCGTGTCCGTAGGTCGGGGCCTGCTGGTGCACATAGCCACTGGGCCGCTGCTGCAGGTGGCGAGTGGGATCTACAAGAGTAGGATTGGTAGAAGGGTGGGTGCTCTGATAAGGCTGGCTGGAGTAGCTGGGGGGCACCATGGTACCTGCGGGGCCTGTGTGTTGCTGCAATCCCACGTGAGAAACGTAAGGAGTATAGCCCTGGATGGAAGGAGGAGAGAGTCAGGGCCGAGGGCATGCAAGGCGACGTGCCCCAAGCCCCCCGAGGCTCCCCGTCTCGGGCCCTTACCTGGGAGGTCTGCAAACCGTAGGAAGAGTTGGGAGTCATCTGGTGGACAGAAGACTGGCCCAACATCCCCTGACTCTGCTAGAAGGGAAAATGGAGACAGACTCAAACTCAGGAAATGTTTTCCACCATCTCATCTCCTGTATCTGCCACTCTGCGTGGCCTTGTGACGATCCCACGTGTCTCCTCGGTCCTGTGACCCTCAAATGCCCCTCTCCCGGGGGGCCCTCCCTGCTGCCCGTCTCACTATCTTTGCCTGGAGCTGTTGGCGAAGGCGCTGTCCTTGGGGCACCGCGGGCTGCTGCTGCCGGTACACAGAGGTCTTGTAAGAGGAGGGTTCCAGTCCCATGACACCAGTCATGGCCGTGGGCAGCACTGCAGGGTAAGGTGGTCGGGCGGGCAGCTTCTGCATTGGTAACCGCACAGGGCGGTACGGGTCCACACGAGGGCCACCTGGAAATGAGAGCAGGCTGACCTCTCTGGGCTCCTTGGCCCGCTGTCCCCGGCTAGGGGTCCTGGTTACCAGAGCTGCTCAGAGTGCGGGCCGCATCGCTCGGGCAGGAGCCCAGGGACGTCCCTCCGTGGGCTGGCACCCACCTGCGGGGAGTGGCTGGTTCTGGGTGTAGAGGCCTATGGGGCCCTGCCGGTAGCTGACGTGCGTTATGGAAGCAGGGTTGGTGTGGTGCAGGAGGTCTGGAGGCACTGTCACTCCATAGGGGCCACTCCGTCCGGGGCCCATTCCGTAGTCCTATGTGAACGGCAGAGGACAGTGACGGCTGAGGTGAAGGGCGTTAAGAGGAGGGATGGGGAGCTGGAGCTACATGGTCACATTTTAAAAAATATTTTTATTGATTTTTAGAGGGAGAAGGAGAGAGACCAACATCGATGTGACAGCAAAACATTGATGGGTTGCCTCCTGCACGCCCCCTAGTGGGGATCGAGCACAAACCCAGGCATGGCCCTGACTGGGAATTGAACTGGCAACCTTTTGGTGCTCAGGATGATACTCAACCGAGCCCCTCTGGTCAGGGCTCCATGGTTCATTCTTATCATTCAAAAGCACCCCTGCCCCACGCACCCCTCCCACTCCCCCAAAGCAGAAGCAGGACAGAACCAGGGAGAGAGGCTGCGGAGGAAGCGCCCCGGGGCAGCACGGACCTCTGTCTTGGCAGCTGGCTGGCTGCGCTTCTTGCCCTTGGTGGGCTTCTTCTTGCGTTCTTCAGTGCTGGCTGGAGCAGCCCCAGGTTTGTCAGTTTTGGGGGGCTCTGGAGCCTTTTTCTCAGGCTCCAGCAGGGTGGGAGCAGGGGGCTCCTCGTCTTCTGGCGGGAGCGGCAGCGGCTCCAGGTAATAGGCCCGGGGCCGGGGCCGCAGGTGCGTGTGGTACAGCAGCAGGCGCTGCTGCTCCTCGCCCCGAGCCACTCGCCGGTCCACCCGGACTGTTCCGAACCAGCCCCAGGACAGCGGTGCTGATGGCTTCAAGCCCTCAAACAGATCCCAGGGGGAGATCTTTTGTTTGGTGGACACTTGCAGACCCTGCTCCAGAAAGTGACAACAATAAGCCAGACCTTAAGGCCTTACAGGAAAGGGGAGAGGGGCAGAGGGAGACAGACAGACACGGACACACACGTGCACACGGGAGACAGTACAGAGAGAGGACGATGGGTGCGTGCAGCGAAGACAGAGACACACGCTGACGTTCACAGAGATAAAGAGAGAGAGAGAAATGGAGACAAAAGGCGACGAGAGGCTAAAGACAGGGAGAGATAAAAACAGGAAGAGAGAGCTAGGCAGAGAGAGACAGAGACGGGAGAGAGAGGCCAAGTGCGAGTCAGGCGGAGACACTGAGAAAGGGAGACAGATGGGCCAGGGAGACAAATGAGAATGTCTCCGTGAATGGGTTGGACTTCAGATTTCCAACCCTAGACCCTCTTCTTGCTCTCCCTCTCTACGACACACGTGGACCATGGTTACCCAACAAACACTGCAGGTGACACAGAGAGGGGAAAGAGAAAATTGTGCAGAGATGGCTAAGCAGAGGGAGAGAAATGCAGGGAGCCAGCTGAGGGGCGGGGCGCTGGAGGGGCGGGGCGCTGGAGGGGCGGGGCGCTGGAGGGGCGGGGCGCAGGCGGGGCTGAGGACGCGAGGTGGGTGGGGCAGAGGCAAGAGGACCGTGGAGTGCTGAGAAACGGGTGGAGTGTTGAAAGGTGGGTCGGAGTGGGGCGCGGTGGGCAGTGGTGAATGGAGAACAAGGGAAGAGGGGAGACTCCCAAGATGGGGAGAAGACATGTAAGGAAAGCTAAGTGATGAGCCCCACACCCCAGAGGCAGCTCTCACCCAGAGCCTGTGGACACGAAGCCTTAATGAGCCTCTGCGGGTAACAAGGTTAATGCAGGAAAGGTTCTGGGCCAAAGGGGAGAAGGCGGGGGCAGAGGATGGGGCAGAAAGACAGTGGAACATGCCTCCTTCTTGAAGATAGAATCGAAGCCGGCAATCTTGTTGCCCTTGGTGTCGATGAGAGAGCCCTGAGGTTCACACGTGATGACGTCTCGGGTCGGCTTGGGCAGTGGCAGCAGCTGGTGTACCTTTTCCAGACTGTCCGACTGGCGCTCCCCCAACTCTTTCTGCAGGCACAGGAGGGACGAGGGTTCAGGAATACAAGACCGGAGGGACGGGAAGCCTCAGGGGCCAACACAGAACCGGGCCTGAAAACACTCAGTCAATCCTTGCGGGACGAAGGACAAAGAAGCAAACGTGGCCGGGAAGGGTGGGGGCCCTGGCCAGAGCGCCGTCCGGAGGCTGGACAGCCACTGCAGTCCCCCAGCCCCGCCCGCGCCTCCGCTGCTCACCCGCAGCTTCTTCACCAGGTTCATGTAGGCACGTTTGTTCTCCTCCATGCTGCCTTGCGAGATGCTAGACATGTCTGCAGCCAGGGTGCCATTGATGAGCACGCTCAGCATGTCCAACACAGTAGTGAAGAGCTCGCTGTGACAGGAAGCCAGGGAGAAAATCGGAGAAGGGTGAAGACCAAGGCCTGGGGTTGGACGCAAGCTGAGCGGCGCTTAAGACGTCAGCCCAGGGGCGTCTGAGTCCACAGTGCGGGCCATGCAGACCCCAGTGGGCTGTCCCCCGGTGTGGGGGAACAGGACCCTCTGGAGTACACAGTGCAGGGAGGGTGGGCGCCTTACTTGTTGGACTGCATGTCCACGGTACCGCTGATGATGATCTCCAGCAGGAGCACGGCCCACTCGGTGGTCTGCTGGGTGCTGCGCTGCACCGTATCAAACATGCCACCCACCTGCCAGGGCCACCACACGTCAGTCAGATGGCTCAGGGCGAAAGGTCAGCATTTAAGGCACGTTCAGACCAGAACCTGGGTTGGGTGAACTAGGGACACCTGAGGTTGGTGTTCCAGTGGTACCTATGACATGCGACTTGATCTCGGGGTAATGACTTAATAACTGACATCTCTGGCTCTGGTTTCTAGGACTAAGGGATGTCCGGGGTTCCATCCAACATTCCAAAATGGGTTTCTAGCCCTGGCCGGTGTTGGTCAGTGGTTAGAGCATCCACTTGCACACCAAAGGGTCATGGGTTCAATTCCCGGTCAAGGGCATGTACCTGATTCGCAGGTCTGATTCCTGGCTCCAGTCAGGGCGTGTGCAGGAGACAACCAATCGATGTGTCTCCCTCACATTGATGATTTTCTCTCTCTCTTCCTCCCTCCCTTCCACTCTCTCCAAAAATCAATAGAAAAAAATATCCTCAGATGAGGATTAACAACAACAAAAACACAAAATGAGCTTCTAGGTCTTCTAGGGCCCAGCCAGACTCTAGGATAACGGAGGCAGGGTCCAGTGTCCTTAACCACTTTCGGGTCCTACGTCCTTCAGGAGAGCTGGGTGAATGCTGGAAGACCTAGAAGGGCCTGGGCCCTCCACCCTCCCATCGCCCTCCCTGGGCAGGGGCTTCTTCACTCTGCAGCCCCAGCCCCACCCCCTTCCGTCTGCTTCAGCTCCCCAACTCTCACCAAGTTGAGCCGCAGTTTGAGAGCTTCGTGCATCAGCTGCTTTGGTTTGCAATCGTCTAAGTACTGGTCGTCTCGCCAGTTATTAACAATCTAAGCCAGAAACGAGTGGAACACACAGTTCAGGGGTCTCCCCACTTCCATTCCCAGGCACCCAGTGTTTGAGGAAAGTAATGAAGGTTCCGGGGACACGGTGGCCTCTTGGGTACACCCTCCTCTGCCCTTGTGCAGTTCCATGACCCGGAGACTGGTACCTGGTGCACTTGGCTATAGAGGGAGGTAAGGAGCCCCTCGCGCTGCTCATCCTGCCCTTTCAGACACGTCAGCACCAGGGACAAGAAGGGCTGCTGGCTCAATAGGGACATGCTGGAGTCGAGAAGCAAAGAAAAGAAAAAGAACAGGACCGGAGCTTGGCGATCTGGGAGCTCCCAACTTCATTCCCACTCTTACCCTCTGATTGTCCACTTTTCCATGGGTTTTAGCCTCACCCCTCTGGCCCAACCTTTGTTCTTCACTGGGTTGCTTCCTCTCCTTTCTACCCCTCGATCCTGCCCCCTACCGGCTGCGTTACCTCTTCTGCTTTTGTCGATCGCGTTCTTTGCGGGAAGAGGAACCCAGGTGCTGGCCCTTCTCCAATTCTTCCCCAGCGGCCTTTAGCACATGGCCCTGGACTGAGGTGGGCAGCTTAGCAATGAGGGGGGCCACCAGCCAGACACCAGAGCGCTCTAGAGAGCTGGAGGACAGATGACGTCCACAGGGTTACAGAGGAGCCGGGCAAGGTGGGTAGAATCCATCCTCTTTCCCCAGGGACATGCCTGGCCTTTATCTCCACGTGGCTGAAATCATTTACATTGTCAGCGGGGAAACTCACAAGGGATGGGTCCTAACACACGTCTACCCAACCTGAGCACGGGCTTGGTCTTGTTGCTGCTGGGCATGTTGTTTGCAGTGTTTCCGGAGGATGACCCTGTCTCTGCTGACTGTTGAAACACCTCGATCGTGGCCTTGGCAATGTTCTCTAGGAGGGAATTCATCTCCTGGGAGGGGGAAAGGCACAGGGAAGCTAACTAGGTAGCTGGATGGTAGGAGACGGGAGATGAGGGCAGAGGAAGGCATCTGTGGAAGTTAATGGGAGGGTAGGGACACCACTCTGCTGGGAGTCACGCCCTCCAGTCCCTCCAGATTTTTCCAATTCCCTCATCTTCTCTTTTACAGTTGTGGCCACAGAAACAGCCTCCACAACCACCACAACTGCCAACCTTCCCCACAACTCAGAGTCCCCACACTCCCCACGCAGCTCCCTTATCATCCCCTGGCACATCTGCCACCTTCCCATCCTTGCTTATCTAAAGAGCCCCAGGGCACAAGGAGGCCCTCCTCCGGTGGCCCACCTCCCTGACACATGGTGCCAGAAGCGAGCGCGGGAGAGACGGCCGGGCCAGCACTCACGTTGTTCGGGGTCTGCTTGATCATGAGCTGAAGCTCCAGGGAAGACTGGCGCATGGTCCACTGGTCCAAGTTCTGTGAGAGAGACCCCACCCCCAAGCTAGTCATCATCGTGTCACCCACCGCCACTCATCGCTCCGAGGCCAGGTCCTGATGGCCCACAGCCTCGAGCCACACACCGAAAGGGGCCTCGAGGGCCCCAGTGTTAGGAAAGACGCCACCTAAATAATTCACACTGGTTGAAAAATCTACGCAGTTTTAAAAGCGGTTCGGAAAGCAGGGCACACCTGTCCCCAGGTTCCTGCTCCGGGCCTCCCATTCCTTAGCAGAAGGAAGTTCTGCCTGACACTTGACCGGAGAAGCCTGCTGCTCCTGTCGCAAACCTTCGCAGACCCCAAGGCTACTGTTAGCTAATCTCTTTCACGTTATCTCCTCCGGCTGAAGAGACCGCATTCCTGTAGCTGCTCCTTATGGCTGGATTTTCCCACCCTCCAGCCACCTGGACCTCTGAGGCGCGTGGCTGAGCGCAAAGGGCACAGGCGGGCCTGGTTCCCGGACTGACTCAGCTTACTAGCAGTGTGACCCTGGGCAAGTTACCTAACCTCTTCGAGCTTCAGTTTCCTTGCTGATTGAGATACTGATACCCACTTCCCAGGGTCATAAAGATGCAATGAGAAAACGCACAGGGCTCCGCACGATGCCTGGCACGAAGCAGACACCCTGATAAGCTGCGGCCATGGCATCCAGACAGCTGTGCCCTTACCCACCAGTTTGTTCTCGAGTCTAGACCATTTTGGCTTCTGCTCCAAGGTGCAGAATACCAGCTACTGTCACCCAGGCTGGCGGTGCTTCTCTCGCCACCTCGCACCCGCGTCCTTGTCTTCCTGCAGTGCCCCTCGTCTCTCTTTCTCCCGAGGCTCCCGTGGGCTGACCCCAGGCTGGGGCCCCATTGCCTCCTCCGAGACGCCCAGCCCTTGGCCTACCTGGAGGATGCGCTTAATGCGCTGCCGCTGGGGGTTCTCGCCGTCCTCACTGTCCAGCAGCCGGTGCGGGTAGCAAATGAGCTGCATGAGACGCTGGGCCTGGGCGCTGCTCAGCACGGGGTCCTGGAGGTCATTGCTATCCTCGCACAGCGACTTCAGGCACCGCTCTCCTACCCATTCCTAAGGAAGCTGATCATCAGGGCACGAGGGCACCAGTGAGGGGTCAGGGATCAGGGGCAGGGCTGGCGGTTGGGGAGGGACACAGTGTATGGAGAGGTGGCGTGACGGTGGGTGGAAACAGGACCACATTAGAGAGAGGGGGAGGGGAGACTGACCTGTTGGCAGATGCTGCGCAGCACGTACTTGGCATAGACATCCAGACTGGCTGTCTCCACAGAGATGTTGCGGCCACCCTGCCTCCGACCGCCAGTGCCACCTCCCCCCTCCTCCTCTGGAAGTTCTTCTGTTCCCCCTGTCACAGTGAAGCCTGAGCCCTTCAGTTCCGCATCCCCTGTGGTCCGCAGGCGGGAGATAGGGAGGGCAGTGAGATCCGAATACTGTGTGGAGGCTCGCCCCAGACCCACAGAGGCAGCAACTCCCTGAGTCCTGCCCTCCGGGACAGAAATATACTTCCCTCCCTCCTCTCCTCCCTAAAGGTCAGGGAGACCACCTTCAGGGGAGAGAAAGACTGCCCTTTGTAGTTTAGCTGGCACTCCACCCTCTACACACTTCTGGCACCACCCCTTCCTACCCCCGTACCAAGTACAAACACAGCCTTGAGAACAGCAAACACAGCTCCATCCACGATGCGGTTCTGGGAGGCAGCCAGCAGGTGGCGGTCACAGGAGGAGCGGATTCCTACAGTAGGCTTGTCTGGGGAGGGAGCTGAAGTCAGGGGAAGCAAAAGTAGAAGCGATGGGGGCGGGGTAGCCACACTTTCTACTGCTCTCTGGCTCAGACGGGGATCACTTACTCCCATCAGACTGGCAAGGGTTGAGTTGAGGTGTCTTGAAAAGGTGGAGGAGGATGCGGCAGGTAAGCCGGGCCCCCGGCTCAGAGTCCTGTTCACTGCAAGCTACAGAAAGGAAGACAGAGCAAATGGGACAGGATGAAGGCGACAGCATGGGGGTTTGAGGAGGGGCGCTCAAAGGGGAGACGAGGTGAGGCCAATGGAGGAGAGGATAATGCTGAAGAGGCCAGCAGCCAGCTGTTGGGCTGTCAGGTGAGTTCACCCAAGGGATAGGTCAGGGTTCCGAAGAGGCTCGCCAGGGGCACAGCACGGAACACCCGGAGTGTGGCCACAGCAATGCGAGGTCTGGAAAGTCTCGGGGCTCTGGGCTGCTGGTTGACCTGCATTGAGGAGCGAAGGGATGGCGGCGCAGCGGATCAGGTCCTCCAGGAGCAGACACTGCCTAGCGATGAGGATGGCGACAAAGGTAGCCAGGGAGTCGTGGAAAGACAGGTCACTGACCTGGAGGGAAAAGCAGGCAGACATGGCGGCTCAGTGGGGGACCGGGCGACAACTGGACCTCCACACGGTTGGCCTCGACTGCACACAACGCTCCCTGAGAGCAGCCCAGCAGGACCCGCCCAGGTCTCACATCGACATTGCAGAGGAGGTCGTTGAAGCCACAAGTGCCATTGTTCGAGGAGCAGCACAAGGCCTTGAGCACCCCCAGCCACTCTGCACTCAGTGACTTGCAGTAGCCGGTCAGCTCTGCACACAGGATGGCGATGTCATTCACCCTGGGGAAAAGTACAAAGGCCCTCAGGAAAACCTTGTTCCCCAGAACCTCAGACTCATTAACTTTTCATCTCCACTCCGGCAAGGACCAAGGTCGCAGTACCTCCCGGGCATGTCACCCCTCCCAATACGGGCCGGAGCGCAGTGCCCACTCCTCACTCAGTACGCCCCATACCTATCGGGGTCATGGTGCCCCACACAGACGTGCATAAGGGCATTGCAGACAAAGCTGTAGCGGTTAGCAGGGTTCTCACTAAGACTCTTGCCTAGCCCCGTGTAGGTGAAGGTGTGAGCGGCAGGGTTCTCCAGCGTGTCAATCATGAACTCAGGTGCCCAGCGCATGTTGGATTCTGATGGCTCCACATTGCAGTAGATGGTGTTCTTCACCTTGGAGCAGAAGTCGCTGCAGGGGTGGGGAAAGGAGACAGTGTTGAAGGTCTGGTGAGGTACAGGGGTGGTCAAGAAGGGGGAGCAAAGCAGACGAGGAGAAAGTGAGAGACCAGGGACCTTGGGCTGAGAAAAATGGGGATGGGACAAAGCACACTAGGCAAGAAAAGAACCCCGTGAGAAGGAGGCACAGGGCATCTGGAGGGTAGTGTGGGCCCCAAGGAGATGGGCTGGAGCTAAGGAAGAAGGCCCGCTCTCAGGAACCAAGAACATGCGGAGGACAAAGCCCCCAAATGACCCTGCAGAGGCAGCGGGTCCTCGGCTGTGCTCGGCTCCTGAGATGGGCGGCAAAGGGAAGGAGACAGGAAGAGGTCCCACTGTCTGCCCCTTACTTCCCACCTCTCTTACCTGAAAAGCTCCCCAAATTTGATCTTTAAATGGCTACAGGACGTGTACAAGTCATAGAGATAAGCAAGGATACAGCGTTCCGCAGAGGAACCATCCGACCGGTTCATCCCATGTTTCACTACACCACACAGCCTGGCACAAGAAAGCAAAGGCAGGAGAGTTAGTGACAGTGTGCGGGGCCGGGCCACAGGGGTCCCTGGACAGGTTGGCGTCGCTGGGCGGTGCTGAATGGCATGCACAGTCTTTGCAGGCCACCTCCACCGGCATTCCCGGGCACCCTCCGTGCTCTGGTGATTCTGCAGCCCTGCTTACCCCTCGAACACCTGTGCCATCTGGTCCTGGTTGAGGATGAGGCAGGCATGGTAGTGCCGCAGGACAGCCACGATGCACAGGCAGAGGCTGGTAGTGTAGCTGCCCACCAGGTCGGAGGATTTGAGAAGCAACTCGGCCTCGACTACACTCAGCTCATTCAGTAGCTGGCAGAGCGAGTGGGGTGAGAAACGAGAAGAGGCCCCGCATGTCACATAAAAGCCCACCGCCTTCGGGGAAACTGGCAAAGCCCCAGCCCCTTCCTGTGGAGCTGCCTCATCTCCAGGGGCCCTGTGGCCACCGCCCTTTCTTCTATTACCCACATCATCAGTCACATCAACGATCCAACCAGGCTCCAGGACAGGAGTCTGTGGACTCTAGTTGGAGAACAGGCTATGCCCAGAGCTCTCATCTGTGTCGTGGGCCTCCCCGGGGAGCACTTGAGTCTCGATCCCTGCTGTCCGAGCTCCCGTCCCACCCCTCCGCTAGTCTTTCTGCCCCTCCAAATAGCCTGGGCCTCGGACCTGGGCCTCTACTCCTACCCTCGTGACCCTATACAGCACCAACTCCTTCCTCCACCCTCGTCGCCCTGACTTCCCCACCTGAATGGCAAAGTCGATGAGGCCACTGATGCTGAGGGAATATTCCATGAGGTCGAAGATGAACTGCACGTGCTGTACCAGAGGCAAGTGGTAGGACATGCCCAGGGCAAAGCTTGTGATCTGCTCCAGAACATTCCGGGAGACCTGGTAAGGGCAGTGGCAGTGAGGCGGGAGGGTAGGGGGGGCAGGAAAGGCGGTGGTGGAAGGGGATGAGACCATCTCGCCGCTGTGCCCTGCCTGGGGACTCGGGGTGGAAGAGGAGGACAGGAAACCAGACCAGGAGGCGAGAACGCGGGGAGGGGCTGGACTCTGGCGCACACCTGAGCTGTGACCTGGTGTTGATCATAATGTGAAAGGTGCTGGAACTTAGCGAAGATGTCTTCAGCGGTGGGGAAGGCTTCAGGCCGGTTGCGCCGCCGCTTCTGCCCATCCTCCCCACCTGAGGGACAGGTGAAAGGGACCAGTCAGGGCAGGGAAGACAGACTAGTTGACTAGGGGTGGGGTGGGGAATGGAGAGAAGGCTATGGGTGGGTGGGAGGCTGGGGAAGGAGAAGGAAGGGGAGGGAGGGAAGAGGGAGAGGAGGGTGAAGGGGACAGCGAAGTGACGGTTGAGGACCACAGCCTATGTGGACGTGGAGGTACATACGGGGAGGTGCTAGGTTGAGGGAGGGAGGGGTGGGGAGGGCGGGCAGTTCGGGGCTTACTGTGAGGTACCTAAGAATGTCAGGTCGCCAGGATTCAGAGGCACAATAGGAGCAAGCTGGTCTGCAGAGGGGGGGAATGAGGGGCAAGTTTCAAAAGGACTAGAGCTCTCAGGAGACTCCAAGAGACAGGACATTGGGACATGACTGGGAATGCCCTATGCTGGGGAAGGGAACGCTGACTAGGGTGTCGTGGGGGCACATCTGGTTGAGGAACCTCAAACCCACCAGTTTCCGCTGTCCCCTTGCGGTTCAGAACCTTCAGGATGTCCTTGGTAATTTTCTTGATGGCGTGGCGGGCATCATCTCGCTGCTTCCCCACCCCAAACAGTACGACCAACCGCTGGTTGCACTCATGGCTGCATGACTCCTCCTGCATCCCAGCAGCACCATCAGACTCCGCTCAGATTGCTCTCCCTCCTCTTAAAAGCATGCGCCATGCCCCTCAGCAGCCCAGCGCGCATGCCCTTCCCAGCAAGAACAGCTCCAACCCCTCGCTGGTCCTGGGACAGAAACCTGGCCTCAAAACAGATGGCTGCAAGGTGTTGGGGACGAGTACCTGGGGGATGGGAAAGTGTGTGGCATACTGCACATGCCGTGGTTGGTCGTAAAGGACCCCAAGTGTCCCTTCTGTCTTCTCCTTAAGTGGTGGCTTCACCTCCTTCTCAACGTCTGCTTTCTCGGGCGATGGACTGCCCTTCCCCTCACAGGGCATCGTCGGGGAGAACAGCTGAGAGAAAGGCGAAAGGGCATCATGTTTAAAGGAACAGAAGGGGATGGAAGGGCATAAAGAAACTCTTAAAAGAGGCACCACAGGAGGCCCTCAGCAGCTGGGTTCTTCCACGCCGGGCTGGAACTTACTGAGAAATCAGGCTTCTCCATGTCCTCAAAGAGTACACTGGAGCTGGGGTCGATGTCCATAGACTCCGAGAGCCCTGGGTCCTGAGGGCACAGAACAGAAGCGGAGTTGCTTTAGCTTGGGGAGCTGCTCCCAACCATCTAGAAAAGGTGACTGGGAGTTGGAGACAAGAGACCCTATTGGGAAAAGCAACAGACTTCGATTCAAGCCTTAACTAGTCATTTAACCACCGCGGGCCTCAATTACAAAAAAAAAAAAGAAGCTCTGGCCAGTGTGGCTAGTGTTGTCCTGTGAATGGAAAGGTTGGGGGTTTGATTCTCAGTTAGGGCACACACTCAGGCTGTGGGTTCAATCCCCAGTCAGGGTGCGTACGGAGGGAGGCAACCAATTTATGTTTCTCTCTCACATTGATGTTTCTCTGTCTCTCTCTCCCTCTCCCTTCCTCTCTCTGTAAAATCAATCAATTTTCTTTTTAAGAATAGAAAAGAGACTCTGGCCAGTGTGGCTCAGCAGTTGAGCATCGACCCATGCACCAAGAGGTCACTGGTTCAATTCCCGGTCAGGGCACGTGCCCAGGTTGTGGGCCTGATCCCCAGTGGGGGGCATGCAGGAGGCAGCCAATCGATGTTCTCTCTCATCGATGTTTCTCTCTCTCTCTCCCTCTCCCTTCCTCTCTCTCTGAAATCAAAAAAGAAAAAAAATTAAAAAGAAAAGAAATAAAATGGGGATTAGATTACCTCACAGGGCAGTTGTAAGGGTCAAATGAAAAAGAATGATGTGAGGCCCTGGCTGGGTAGCTCAGCTGGTTAGAGTATTTTCCGATGCACCAACATTGTGGGTTCAATCCCTGGTCAGGGCACATATAAGAATTAACCAATGGCCCTGGATGGTTTGGTTCAGTGGTAGAGCATTGGCCCGTGGACCAAAGAGTCGCGGGTTCAATTCCAGTCAAGGGCATGTACCTCAGTTGCAGTTTGGTCCCTGGCCCTGGTCGGGGTTGTGCAGGAGGCAACCAGTAGATGTGATCTCACATCGATGTTTCTCTCTCTCTCTTTCTCTCCCTCTCACTCTGTCTGAAAATAAATGGAAAAATATCCTCGGGTGAGGATTAAAAAAAAAACCAACAACCAATGAATGCATAAATAAGTAGAACAACAAATTGATGTTTCTCTCCCTCTCTAAAATCAATCAATTAAAAAAGAGAGAATGATGTGAGTACCTGGTAAACCAAGAAGCACTAAGCAGATACCACCGTCATTATTAGGTCTGGTGCTTAGGTAAGGGCCTCTCAGAGGACTCTGGGAGCCAGGAAGATGGGAAGAAATTATCCAGGGTCAGGAAAACCTCACTCACCTCCAGCTTGCTGCTGCTGCTGCCCTCGGCCTCCTTGCGCTCCGGGTCATCAGCAGGGTCATCAAAGGGAGACGGAGGCCGGGGCCCAGGGGCTCCAAAGGCAAGGTCCCCTCGGGAGATGAGGGTGCAAGTATACATGTTGTGGGAGAAAACATCGTGTCGAATCAGCTCACAGAACAGCAGTACCAGGTTAAAGAACTCCACCCGCTCACTCTCACTTCGGGGGTCCGCTGGAGGGGAGCGAATGAGGAAAGGTGGGTTAGGAGAAGCACAAGAGAGATGGACAGAAAGAAAGAGGGACACGCCTCAGGCGCTGGTCCCCTAGAGTGCCTGAAGTAGGGGGAAAGAGGAACTATGACAACCAAACAAACTGCCCTGGCCAGTTCGGCTCAGTGGTAGAGCGGCTGCTGGCACACTGCAGGGTCACAGGTTCGAGTCCCAGTCAAGGGTATGGATCTGAGTTGCAGGTTGGATCCCTGGCCCCGGTCAGGGTGCATGCGGGAGGCAACTAATCAACGTGTCTCTCTCACATGAATGTTTCTCTCTCTCCCCCCCTCCCTCCCTTCCACTCTCTCTAAAAATCAATGGAAAAAATATCATCAGGTGAGGAATAACAAAAAAACCAACCAACCAACCAACCAAAACTGTTTCTGACCCCCACACCATGTCATAAAAGAACACAGCATCACTGCTGCTGAGTATACGTGGCAACGCTTTGATCGTCCGTTCTGATTTTCATTCTTCTCTTCATTTCTCTACTCTGTTAAACTATAAAACGATCAAGAACTAGAATTATGTCCAAAAGTCATTCAGCACAGAGCCCAAGACGGAAAAGCATGCCGCAAGGCACTTAATTATGCTGAGGACAGTAACCGAGGGACCGGAGGGTGGCAGGGGTCCGTACTCAGCATGGGAGCCTGTGTGTCCAGGAACTGCAGGAGGACATCCTGGAAAATGGGGGCACTAGGAGCCGAAAGGGAGCCCGAGGCGATGGAGCCCTTCTCATCCGCGGCTTCTGACTCTCCACAGCGCTGTAAGACGAAGAGCAGACTGCAGGACTGGTTGGCACCCCCTTCTTCACTCCCTCCTCCACGTGCAATCCTGCAACTGCCACCTGTTTTGTCTCCTTCCCCTTTTCAATTCCATTCCCCCTGTGACCTCCATTCTCCTTCCGGCCTCCCCACTGAAGCCCTGATGGCGTCTCTGACATCAATCCTCTCCCCTTTCTCCTTTTGCCTTCTGCCCCTGACGTTCCCGGAGCTTCTCTACTGCGTCTCTACTCGCACGGCTTCAGCTTTGGGCCCTTAACCAGCTCGATCTGTCTCCAACCCCCGCTGCCTCCGGCCCACTGGCCAGTCACTTTCGTTGCTCTCTGCTCTCTAACCTCAGCTTCAATCTCTGCCTGCCTCTTCTCCAGGAGCTTGGCTACCACCATAGCACGGTGCCGACCGGAGCGCTTGCAGCTGACCGCCCATTCACACAGCAGAGATACCACGGCATCGTCATCCGAGGAGATCTGGAGACCAAAGGAAGACCCAGTGAGGAGGTAGCGCTGGGGATGAAGAAGCCAGCTCCGATGTCTTCAACACTGGGCCCCACCTGAAGGCATCCCAGGCCCAGCAAGACCAGCTCTTCGGACATCCCCCAGTTTTCCTGCCTCGCCATGCCTTCCCCGCACACACTGCTGCTCTCGCCATGTCTTTTACTCCTTCGGTCCCCCTTCTTGCTTACCTCGTGCCCATCCTTGCTGGGCCCCAATCCAAAGATTCGGTTACAAAGGGAGTCAAGAGAGTTGCTGAAGTCAGAGCGCTCAAAACTATGGCTATCCAGCACTTCCAAAGTGTGGAGCACCCGTCCAATGGTGAAGCCTAGGGAGGGAAGGGGGGACGGGAATTCACCTTCCTGGCGGTCCCTCTCCGGTCTCTGCCCCTTCCAAGCCCGTCATTTCCTCAGACACCCTTCTCACTGTCCCTCGCTCAGCACCCACCTGCCGTAGCTTCCTGGCATTTATCGAAAGACCAGCGGACCTCAACTGCCTGCCCCCGTTCCTTGATCTGCTGCTCGATCTCCCGCAGCTTTGCGCGGACCTGCAATGCCAACCAGGAGGGCTGTCGGGACGAAGCCTGGACGCGAGGCCCGGGCCGCAGGCTCAGAGAAGAGTGCGGGCCTCCAAGTTACCATTTCTGGAAGGGTAACTGAGCCTCCGCTCTCCAGCTGGGGGTACGAGGCGACCGGTCCGACTTACCTGCTGAGTGAAGGCACTGTTGCCCTCTGGCATGGGCAGGTTGGAGGGGGCAATAGGCAAGTGGTCGAGCGGTGAGCCAGTCTTAATCCGGCTGTCAGTCAGCGAGTAGTGCCAAACCAGGGCACTAGGACAACACAGGAGGATGGTCTGCCGGACAGAAAGCCCCAGTCGGTCGGTTACCATGGCTACCTCTCAGAGTCCCTTTAGAAGGCCCAACCCTTAGAGTTCCCATCCGAAGTATTCTAAGACCCGGGAGTGCCTCCTGATCCGGGAGTCCCCCCTCACCCATTCTCCTCAGAGCCTGGGGCATACTGGTTAGCCTTGGAAGAGAACTAACTGAAAAGGAACCCACAGCCCATGAAAGAGAAGCAATCATCAAGCAAGTACTCAGCGCGCACCCCCACCTCCAACTTAGAATCACTCCCCTTCTCCAGGGCGGGCCCCCAAGTCCTCTCAAGATGCCTCCTAACACTTCCTTGGGGCCACCCAGGACCTACCTGAAGGATACAGCTGAGGCCAAAAACAAGGGGCCGGTGCTGGGGGCACATGAGCAGGTCACTAAAGGCTATAGAGGGTGTGCTGCTAGTTGGGGGCTGCGGGGCAGGGGTGGTGGGCAGTGTGCTTGTGGACTGAGCAGACATCACGTGAGCCGAGTGGCTGCTCATGCCATCCAGTTGCAGGGCCAGTCTTCGGGTACAGAAGTAGGCAAGGCGGCGGGAGAGGTACGCGGACTGAACGAATTCCCCGGAGTACTGTGAAGACGTGACAAGCGCAACCCTGAGTTCTCTCCAAGGGACCCTGTTGCCACATCCTAGTCCTCCTCGAACCCTCCCTTGACCCCCCCAAATCCCAGGCCTTACGCGAAGCAGCAGGGGCAGGAGCAGTTTCAGCAGTTCGTCCTCTCCAGGGCGAATTTTCTCAAAACACTCAAGTACCCAGGTCAGGAACTCATGTCTGTCCAGCATCCCATCCTATGGGGACCAGGGGTGGGACAGGGTCAGCTTAGCCCAGGGAGAATGGGAGAGGAAGCAGAGGAGAGCAATGGCAGGCTGAAGAGAACCACAGCTGAGGCCAGGTGGCAGGCGGATTTTGTTCTCTACGGGCGGAGCGCGAGATGAGGCTCGATCTGATGTCGCACACGACAGGCCCTACCTGGAACATGAACATGGCCAGCTTCTCGTTGTAGTCCCACTGCCGTATTGCCACCTCTACATCATGGGGCAAGGGCCCTATAGTGGAACCACAGCCCCCACCGCCAGCAGGCCCTGGCCGGTAGTATTCAGCCATCTTTTGCAGCTGCTCCCATAGGTACTTGGTGATGATCTGAGTCCACTCTATGGGAAAGATGGGAAAAGACTATTTTATACTGTCCCCCACTCCACCCCCAATCACCATACAGTAGTCCCCATTTAGCCACAGTTTGGCTTTCTGCCTTTTCAGTGACCTGCAGTCAATTACGGTTTGAAAATAATTATTTCACCAACCATCAACGTTACCTGTTCCTGACATCCAACCATCGACACTGTCACTCATGGCCCCATGATCCAGGATCGCCCAAAGCAGGTGACCCTCCCTCTGACGTGTGGTCAATAGTAGCCTAGTGCTACGTCACAATGCCTACATCATCCACCTCTCATCTCCTCACACAGGCATTTTATCATCTCGCATCATCACGAAAAGGCAGTACAAGATGTTTTGAGAGAGAGACCACATTCACAAAGCTTTTATTACACTATATCGTCATAATCGTTCTAGTTTTCATTGTTGTTGTTAATCTCTTACTGGGCCTAATTTAGAAATTAAACTTCATCATAGGTATGTATGTATAGGAAAAAAACATGGTATATATTGGGTTCACTATTATCTGTGGTTTCTTAATTTTTTTCTTGTTAATCCTCACCGAGAATAATTTTCCATTGATTTTTAGATTGAGTGGAAGAGAGGGAAGGAAAGAGAGAGAGAGAGACCAAGAAACACTGATGTGAGAGAGACACATTGATTGGCTGCCTCCCACATGTGCCTCAACTGGAGCTGGGGATTGAACCTGCAACCCAGGTATGTACCCAACCAGGAATCAAACCCATGACCCTTCTGTGCACAGGCTGACGCTCTAACCACTGAGCACAACAGCCAGGGCACAATCTGTGGTTTCAAGCATCCGCTGGGGGTCTTGGAACGTATCCCCCTCAGATAAGTGGGGGCTACTGTCCTTCTAGATCCTATTCATCCCTTTGGCTCTAGTCAAATGCCACCTTCTTAAAGCCTTCCCAGGTGTCCCCCAAAGAAAGTCACCTTTCTGTCCACTGAAGTCTCAGAAGCTTCTGCCCCCTCTTTTGACACTTACTTTCTATATTTAATTATGTGATTTGTCTAGCTGCCTTGGCATACCTACTAGACTACAAGCATCATAAGGGCAGGGATTAGGTGCTGGTCATTCTTACAGCCCAGTACATGCGCATAGCAGACACTCAAGGTACTGGGTATTTACTAATCGAAAGAATGCAACATACAAGCAGAAGCAAGGAATACAGGTAAGGAGAATAATTCCAAGGGTCTATCACTCCTCGAAGCAATCAGTGGTGGGACCCCGGTATTAGGAGTTACTCACCCGTGAAGGGGTCAATAACATGTCTCTTCTTAACCTTGGTCTCAGAGATTGCTGCATAGTAGGCACAGGTCATCTTAATGAGCCAGGCGGCCCGCATCACAGGCACTGTGTATTTGGCTAAGTACCCAAACACTTCTTCCTTCTTTCCGAAAATAGGGACCTGGATGGACATCGCAAAAAGTGAGACCTCTATTGCCACCATCAGCTTGCAGCCATGTAGCTTAATCTGGGAATAAGAGGGTACTTGCTACCCATGCTCCCTTCCTTGGCCTGAAGAACAGGAAACAGTAGCTCACCTTCTTGGCTAGTTGAGTGAGTGGCTTGGTGCCAGCCAGGTCAGTGAACCAGGTGTTAATGGCACTCTGGGATCGTGGAGTCACCAGCCAGAAGTTGTCCTTCTGGTTCACTTGGGGCTTCCTGCGACCAGTGTCCGGGAGGGTGTTACAACGTAACTTCTCTGCAATAATGCTGCTGAAGTTGGAACTGATCTGAGGGAAGAAAACTATACCTCAGGGTGAGAAGAAAGGGCAGAGAGGTGTTCGTGCACTTGACAGGCAAAAGCCAACGTGGTGGCATTAGGTCATGAAGGAAAACTCGGCCACTTAGGTCGTCCCTTTAAGTCTTCCCAACCCTTGGCCTTTGCTCCTTCTCAGATTCTTCCAGCCTTTTCCTTCAGCCTGGCAGGGTTTTCTCACCTTGGCAGGATTGAAGTTTACGTTCTTGGCACTGCCGTGTTCATCCCCAGAGACAGCAGGCTGGTTATTGAAACCTTGTTTCACATTCAAGGCCGTCAGTTCATCCTGAAGCAGGAAAATGACAGTTGAGCGTGATCTCGCCTTGCGGGGGGGCGGCGGGGGGAGAGGAGGGCAGGAGAAGAAGCCGGGACCAGGTAGGAGGATTCTGAGGAGCACCGATCGCTGCTCTGAGGTAGGCCCTGCTATTCATTCGGACCCCACCGTCGTCCCTGCGGTTCCCCATCACCCGGCTCTCGGTCACCATCACTCTTCCCCGCACAAGCTGCCTGACAACTTTCTGAGGGGTGTGTGTGGGGGCACCTCTGGCGCGGCCCCTCCGTCGTTCCCGAGTCACACCCAGGAACCGCCCCCTGCCCTCCAGGTCCCACCCTCCGCACCCACTTTACTCTGCCCCGGCTCGGGACTTGGGCTCCCATCAGCCCAGCCCGCCCCCCGTTTCCCGGCCCCGGGGTGCTGCCCGCCGGCCCCGCGAGCGCCCGGGGTGGCGAACGCACCTCCTTCTGTTTGGGATCCTGAGGGTACACATCGGGAGGCCCCAGCCGCGGCCGCTTCAGGGGCCGGTGCTCGTAGCTCAGGATCCCGAAGGCCGCCATCTTGCCCAGCCCGTAGCGCCCGAGGCGCCAGCCGGGCCGGCTCCGGGGCGGGGGGGCCGCGCGGGGGGCGGCGGCGGCGAGGACGGCGGCCGGGAGACAACAGGGGGCACGTTAGACAGGGCCGAGCATTGCCGGAAACTGCCGAGGGGCGCCGAGGGACGCCGGAAGCCGTCGGCCAGTACCGACCGCGGCGGGGCGGGGCCGGGCCGGCGGGGGCGGGGCTCCGCGCCGGGAGCCTTGGGGCGCAGATCGGTTTCCCCGGCGGCAGCTGCGAGGCGGCCCGAGCGGCGCATCGGGGGGAGCGAAGCCGCGAGGAGCGAGGCCGCCGCGCTGCGGGGCCCCGTCGGCGCCGGCCCGGGCGCCCCGCTCCCCCTCGGCCGAGGGTGGGTGCTCCGCAGGCTTTGCGTGGTGCAGGGACTCGGCCTTTCCCAAACCGGGCTCCGTGTCTCCGTTTCCGCGTCACAAAGAGGGTGTACCGATCGCGCCCCTCAGAGGACCCGTTGCGAAGACGAGAACCTCCGTGGACGCGGAGAAAGCACTGGGCCCCGGGAAGGCCGGGCCTGGTCCCGCACGGTCGTTGTCAAGCACCGAGACGGTTAACCGCTCTCATTTCACAACCCCTTTGAGATGCTGGTGGAAGCGGTGGCCCTTCTCCCAGAAAAATGAACACGGAGACAGTCGGAATGTTAGTTCCGTCCCAGAAAGACTGTTGCAGCCCCTGAAGCTCGGGGAGGCCTCCCCGAAGGGTCCGTGAATTTCTGGTCAATAACCCTCGCTCTGGCGAAAACCGGCGCTTCCTGAGGGTCAGACACGTTGGGTACAGTAGCAGCTCCTCTAATCCGCGCACAGCCCCCGAACTGGAGGCTGCCGGCTTCCTTCGGTGCCTGGGACGCTGCAAGTTCACTCGCCCCGTATTATACAGCTACTAAGTAACAGAGCCGAGCCTAGAATGTTATGCTTGACTTTCTTGAGCCGATATTCTTTGATGGCGATGTTGCCTTTTAGAAAAAGGACACAGTGCTATACTAAAAGTAACAAATTATTAAAACTACAGCTAGCAAATAACAAAATAATAACATGCTATATTGACTGACAGTGCGGAGACGAATTGATTCTGACTGGGGAGAGGAAGCATTCTGCTTGGAGGAGGTAATATTTGAGCTAACCCTAAGGAATTTTAATCCACAGAAAATTAGGGTGGGGTAGAACATAAGCACAGTGCCTGGGACGTATTAAAGGCCAAATAAATGTTTGCTGAATGAACAATTTGTGTAAATACTCGCTCCCATCAACTCTCTGTTTGGGGGGAGAGAAATCTGCCGACGGGATGACTGGGGATCGAACCCACAACCTTGGCATATCAGGACAATTTTCAAACCAACTGAGCTCCCCAGGCTAGGGCAGAGAGCAGGGGAACTCTACAAAAAGAGGCCAGTTAGTGGGTTCCCCTAAGAATCATCACTGGCCTGTTTTGCACAGCGGTTAGAGCCACGGCCTGCAGACCAATCAGCCGCAGGTTCGATTCTGGTCAAGGGCATGCACCTCCGCTGCGGTTGGTCCCTGGCCTTGGTCGGGTCATGTGACACGGAGGCAACCAGTTGATGTTGCTGGATGTTTCTTTCTGTGTGTCTCTCTCCCCCTCCCTCCCACTCTAACTAATGATAAATAGGAAAAATATCCTCGGGTGAGGAATAAAATAATAAAAATAAATAAATTAAAAAAAACTTTAAAAAATAAAGAATTTAAAAAAATCAAAATCATTTGAAAACAAGGTTCATCACTAGAGGGAATGAAAGGCTGATTTAGCACCACGGCTGGGCTCAGTAGAGCGGATTGGATTCTGAGTGAGAGGGGGAGGAGTTTGAGGAAGACTTTGCCTCTGGGTGACTGAGACGGTGATGATCCCATGAACTGAGAGAGGGAACACAGGAAGGGAAGCAGATTAACTGAAGATGAGGCTTTGAAGTTACTATTTGGGGTTCCTCCATTTCCTAAGTCAGACCTCCTCACCAGGCTCAACAAGGACCCAGCTCAGCCAGGAGCTAAGGATGGATATTCTGGTTTGGATTAGGTCACAGGAAAGACAGCTATATATGTGCCCAGAGGAGTCGAGACTGTGTTTTCCATCCAGCCAAAACAGTGGAGCTTTGACAGTGGTTTCAGGGTGACTGACCCAAGGAAGGAGCATGACATAGGATGGGGAAGAGGTTCAGAACCTCCACTGTATAGGATAAAGTAATTTTGATGAGAAGGTGGTTGGGAATGGTGGTGATGGTGGTGTTGATAACATCCTTCTCAGGATCTAGGTGGTCTAAGAATTCTCAAGTTTCTGACAGTATTGTATGCCCAACATACTGAATACCACCTCACAGCCGGGTAATGTTACACCTACGGATTAGGTCAACACGTAATCTCCCAGAAGACTTAGCAAGTGTCATAGCACACTTTTGCCACAGTCTCTGTACAGCCCTGGTTTCTAAGGTTCTTTCCACCGGAAGCTATGACAGAAGGAAATGTATGTATGGGTGGGGAGGGGTAGCGGGTAGGCGCGCGGGTGAGGGGCCCAGTTTCCTGACACAGTACACCCAGGGAACGAAGAGCAAGTGTGCCATGTTGAAGCTACCATTGCCACTCAGATCCCTCTTATTCCTGCAGCTGCCTCTGCTGGGGATGGGGGTGAACCCCCCTGTCCTCAAGCCCAGAGGGAATGAAGACATCAAAGCTGGTGGCAAAGCTGGGACTGGAAGAGGTTGGTGAGAAGGGAGGCTGGGAAGGGGCCATACCGAAATCTGGAACCTGCCACTGGCTATGACAAGGACGCAGACAGAGTTTTTTAAGAGCGTTGGGGGAGGGAAGGGGAAGGGTTCCCTGCCTCACGCTGTTTCTTCTTCTGACCATCATCTCTTCTCTTCCCCTCCCCCCCTTCATTTTCTCCCCAAGCTAGATTTCTTCCTGCGTTCTACTCCCCCTGGGATCCTCAATGTTTCCACCCTGCCCCTCCCTGACGTTCAGTGTTTTGTATTCAACGTCGAGTACATGAACTGCACTTGGAACAGCAGCTCTGAGCCCCAGCCCAGCAACCTGACTCTGCACTATTGGTATGAGAAAGGAAAAGGGGATAGCACGGGGGAGGAAGAGGAGGTGGGCTGGATGTGAGAGATTGCACGGGGACCAAGAAAGAGGGTAGCCAGCATCCTGGGCTCCCCACTGTTTTCTCAGGGGGTAAGTCATAAGTCAGTTCAGAGACAAGGCTGGGCTGTGGCTGTCTGCAGAACCCAAGTTTACCCCGCCGTTCCTCTTCCTTCCAACGTTTCTCTAGGTACCAGAACTCTGAGCATGACCAAGTCCAGGAGTGTGGCCACTACCTATACTCTGCAGAGGTCACTTCTGGCTGTTGGTTGGGAAAAGAGAACATCCAGCTCTACCAGACATTTGTTGTCCAGCTTCGGGACCCCCGGGAACCCAGGAGGCACACTGAAAAGATGCTAAGACTGCAGGATCTGGGTAACTTGGACAGGGGATCAAGAGTCCAGGGATGGCCCTGGCTGGTTTGGCTCAGCGGTTAGAGCGTCGGCCCGCAGACCAATGAGTCATGGGTTAGATTCTGGTCAAGGGCATGTACCTTGGTTGCGGATCCTCCCGGGCCCTGGTCGGGTAGTTTGGGAGGCAGTCAGTCGATGTGTCTCTTTCACGTCCATGTTTCTCTCTCTCTCTCTCTCTCTCTCTCTCCCCCTCCCTCCCTCCCTCCCTCCCACTCTATCTGAAAAAAAAAAAAAACGGGGGGGGGTATACTGTGGGCAGAAAGGGAGAGGTGAGGGTTTGGGATGGGGAAGGAGGAGGTATCAGGAGCACTACCTTCAGGACCCTGACTCGTCTAGGCCAGGGGAATGACCGCACTCACACATATGTCTCCAGTGATTCCCTGGGCTCCGGAGAACCTAACACTCCACAACCTGAGCGAATCCCAATTAGAACTGAGATGGAGCAACAGATACTTGGACCACTGTTTGGAACATTTGGTGCAGTACCGGAGTGACCGGGACCACAGCTGGACTGTAAGTGACTGGGGATATGAACGTAGCCGCTAAGACCAAGCAAGTGGGGGTAAGGGATGCAATCAGCCAAACGGGAGGGCTTGATCCCAAGCCTTATTTTCTGCCCACCCTGCGTCCCCTTCCAACTCCTTTCCCTATCATCACCAGTGAGTTCTCATTAGCATTTCTCTGCCTGTACTCTTCCCAACACCACACAGATATGTTAACCAAAGGAACCCTTTAAGGAAGTCTGGAGAGAGGCATTGGACTCTAGTCAGTGAAGGGGACAGTGTGGCTTGAGTAGTGAAGAGAGGAGGGAGGGACTGGAAAGAACCAGACGATGACAAAGGGGGAGGGGCAGCAGTTTTAATTCTCCTTTCTTTTATAGACACCCATCTTTCCCTCACCCTCTTTCTCCCCCAGGAACAGTCAGTGGACCACAGACGTAGCTTCTCCCTGCCTAGTGTGGATGGGCAGAAACTCTACACATTTCGTGTTCGGAGCCGCTTTAACCCACTCTGTGGAAGTGCTAAGCTTTGGAGTGAATGGAGCCACCCGATCCATTGGGGCAGCCATACTTCAAAGGGTAAAATGGGCCTAATGCCTCCCCCTGACTCAGAAGCCCAACACCTCAACCTTTCTAGCACCACTGTCTTTTGCTCTGTCTCCCTATCCCTGAGGTCCCAAATCGGTGGCCCATCTCCCCTCACTGTTCAACCCCAACCCCCAGGAAGCAGGGTTTTTCCGTGTAGGGTTGGGTCGAGGTGTTGTCCGAGTAGGGGATGGGTTGAGGAGGAGGCCAAGGGGTGCTCAAAGGGGAGATAGAATGTATGAGCTGGTCCTACAGCATCCCCAGGTGCATGATAAAGATGGCTTTGGAACCAGCCAGGTCTCGGGTTTAAACCTGCCTCTCCAGCCCGGCCGGTGTGGCTCAGTAGTTGAGCCTTGACCCATGCACCAAGGGGTTGCTGGTTTGATTCCTGGTCAGGGCACATGCCCAGGTTGTGGGTCCGATCCCAGTGGGGGGCATGCAGGAGGCGGCCAGTTGATGTTCTTTCTCATCGATGTTTCTATCTCTCTCTCCCTCTTTCTTCCTCTCTCTCTAAAATCAATAAAGAAAAAAAAGTTAGCCCTGGCCAGTTTGGCTCAGCAGTTAGAGTGTCGGCCTGTGGTCCAGAGAGACCCGGGTTTGGTTCCCGCCAAGGGCACGTACCTCAGCTGCAGTTTGTCCCCGGCCCTGGTTGGGTCGTGCGGTTGGTGACCACTCCATGTGTCCCTTTCACGTCGATTTTTCTCTCTCTCTCTCCCTCCCACTCTATTCGAACAAAATATCAAAAAAATGTCCTCAGGTGAGGATAAAAAAAAATTACATAAAAAATAAATAAATCTGCCTCTGCCACTTACTGCCTCTTTGATCTCGGGCACATCACTAATCTCTTTGACTGTCTTTCCTTGTCTATAAAATGGAGACACTAACTGGCCCCCACTCTTGGGAGTTGTGAGAACTAATTCTATGGAAAGGGTCTAGCACAGTGCCCGCTGTGACAAGTGTCACGGCTCTTTCTCTCTCCTCTTCTCCGTAGGGTCCATACAGCCCCTGCCGCTGTTCGCGCTGGAAGCGGTACTCATCCCCCTGGGCTCCATGGGGGTGATCATCAGCCTCATCTGTGTGTACTGCTGGTTGGAACGGTGAGACTTAGGGAATCACAGAGAAAAGAGGGGGTGGCTGGAAATAGTAGAGATAGTTTATTACAGGGTCTACAGAAGAAGAGGGGGGGCCCGGCCAGTGTGGCTCGGTGGTTGAGTGTGGACCCATGCACCAAGGGGTCGCTGGTTTGATTCCAGGTCAGCACATAGGCCCAGGCTGTGGGCCAAATCCCCCGTGGGGGACATGCAGAAGGTGGCCAATCGATGTTCCCTCTTATCAGTGTTTCCATCTCTCCCTTTCTCCCTTCTTCTCTCTAAAATCAGTTTTAAAAATATCTTTAAAAATATGGCTTATTGCCCGGCTGGTGTGGCTCACTGGTTGAGCGTCAACCAATGCACCAAGAGGTAGCCAGTTTGATTTCTGGTCAGGGCAAATGCCCAGGTTGTGGGCCCGATCCCCAGTGGGGAGCATGCAGGAGGTGGCCAATCGATGTTCTCTCTCATCGATGTTTCTATCTCTCTCCCTCTCCCTTCCTCTCTCTCTAAAACCAATAAAGAAAATATATATATATACACATATATATGTGTGTGTATATATATACACACATACATATGTGTGTGTATATATATATACATATATGTGTGTGTATATATATATATACATATATATGTATGTATGTGTATATATATATATGTAAAAGATAACTTATCAGCCCGGTTGATGTGGTTGAGCTTTGACCCATGCACCAAGGGGTCGGTCATCAGTTCAATTCCCGGTCAGGGCACATGTCCAGGTTGTGGGCCCGACCCCACTGGGGAGCATGCAGGAGGCGGCCATTCAGTGTTCTCTCTCATCGGTGTTTCCGTTTCTCTCTATCTCCCTTCCTCTCTCTCAAATCAATAAAAAAGGAAGAAGAGGGTGGGACAGTAAGGAATGAGGTGTCGCCCAGGTGGCATGGTGACTGAAGGAAGCTGCAGGCACAGAGAACACGGAATCTCTTGATTCCATACGGGAGAACTGGGAAAAATGGGTAACAAAAGAGCATCACCAATGTGCGCCTGCTCCCTCTTTCTCCCCCTACCCTAGGACCATGCCCCGAATTCCTACCCTCAAGAGCCTAGAGGATCTGGTTACCGAATACCACGGGAACTTTTCGGTGAGAACATGGTCATAGGCAGACTGCAGTCTGTCAACTGCCCACTTCCTGCAGCTAGACAGAGTGTGGAGGGCAGAAGGGGAGGGGAGGGCCCGCACTAAGTGTCAGAATGCAGCCGACCAGTTGGGGGAGGGGGTAGACGGAGAGAGACACACAGAAGAACTGATTGTAGATTGGTTGAGGCAGATGGAAACGGTGGTGTTGGGAGCCCAGGAGTCTGTGTGTCCCTTCTGCAGTCCTAGTGGTGCGGACGTTGTGAGAGCTTGTCTAGCACAGAGCCTGGGTCTTTTGCTTCCTGCCCCTAATTGACCCCTGACCTGGAGATATCTGTCTCTAGGCCTGGAGTGGCGTGTCTAAGGGGCTGGCGGAGAGCCTGCAGCCAGACTACAACGAAAGGCTCTGCCACGTCAGTGAGATGCCTCCAAAAGGAGGTGCTCCAGGGGAAGGGCCTGGGGGCTCCCCCTGCAGCCAGCATAGCCCCTACTGGGCTCCCCCAGGCTACACCCTGAAACCTGAGCCCTGATACCCTGGCAGAACCTCAGGGTCCCTGTAGCCCTAAATTGTACCAACTTCGCCTCATCCAACCAGCCTGGGCCCAAGGCTCCCCTCACCCCACTGAGGCTGATTTGGAATGTGTGCCCCCTCTAACTGTCATTCAGAATCTCATTCAGAATCTCCTCCATGAGAATTGCCCCTTAGCCCTGTACATGTTTGTTATCGCTCTCAATCCGGCCCTTCCTCTTCGCAGAACTCTTTCTCCCTCCCTCTTTCCGCCTACCCCTCAGTTGTTCCCGAATCAATGAGAAATAAAGTTTCTGTTGATCATCGTCAAGAATGTCTGTTGCTGGGGCAGGGAGCAGGGGAAACGTGAGGTACAGTAAGGGCGGGGGCATGATTCTGGGCACAGGGAAAGGAGCGGTGGACTCCTTCTGTGGAAGCAGTAGTACCACAAATTAACTAGAAAAAATTCTCTTCTAGAAACTGAACTTTTCTCTCAGGTGTCCTTCTGGGGCCCGGTTCAGAGTTTGATTTACCATGTTGCCCCCATTCCCAACGGATCTCCAGACCTCACCCAGGTTCTTCTCCCCCTTATGCTTACTCTACCTTCTGCCACACGTACCACCTCTGACCTCACAATCCCTCAGGTGCTGCCTCAGGCCCCACCCCTAGCGATGCTGGTTATCTAGCACTGCCAAGAGCTCTCTCCTGTCTGCCCGGTCTGGGTTCCTCGGGCAATGTAGTCCATCTGCCTCTCCAGTTCCCTGACCCCATGGATCCCCAAGACCTCCAGAACACCCTCCGTCCTCATGAGTCAACAGTCTCTCTCTCAAGAGAAAGTTCTTGAGAGCACATACATCTACATCAACCATGGAGGTGAGGGGCGCCACGGAGCTGGAGTCTGTGTGTAAGGCTGGGAAGGTATGAGGGCAGTGGGGATCACAGGGACGGTATAACTAGAGGAGGGTCACATGCCCCATCCCATCTCTTCTTAGATAATGAGATTTTTATTGTCAATATGAATTGTGCGGTCCACCGGTTGCTGCATTACATCCGCAGTAAAGTGGGGTTGGCTAAAACAGGTGAGGAGTTTGGGGAGGGGTCTGATGCCCAAGGGTCAGAAGTAGTAGAGTCATCTCTGGCCTCCAAGTCCTTCTGCTGACAAGAAGAGAGCTCCTTGAATCCCTACACCTTCCTCCAGCTCACTGTGGACAGGCTCACGGGTCCCTTTTGCCCCCAGTCTCCTTCCTGAGCTGCCCCAATGACCCCTGTGGCCTCCCTCCAGACACCATTGATTTGTGTGATGAAACGGGAACAATGAAGTTGTTTTTCCTGATGAAGATACCTGGAGACTATGCCAGCAAATTCCTTACAGCTCGAAACACCTACTTCGTTTGCAGGGTGGCACGTGGGACAGCAGGTAGAGGTTTGGGAGCATTCCCTGGAGATAGAGCAAGGCCCTCAGGATGGATTGTGGACCTTGTCCTTAAAAGAGAGCACCCTCCCCCAGATCCAATGCACCATCCCTAGTCAGCCTAAGAAGGGGCACTGCCTGTGACAATAGGTTAGGTTCACGCATACCATGCGCCCCCCCCCCCCCTTTATCCTAGGGATGGATCTGAGGGGAGGAAATAAGGTAAACCAGCTCAAGGTAGCGTTGAGTGTTAGGGTCCTGAAATCTTGGGCTTTGGAAGGGTGGAGACTTGGTGACAGGGGCTGAGGATAGCACACTGCTGTATTCACAGGAACCCAACTTGCGAATGCCTACCTAGCTTTTGTGCCCCTCTTGAAGAATCCAGAGCACACGCTGCTTGGTAAGAAGCACAGTGGAGAAAGGAGGACCGTCAGAGTACTGCACATAGCTGGTGATGGCGAATATAGGCTGGGGCTGGTGGTGTGCAGCAAGCAGGACCACAGGATCCTAGGGAAAGGGTCTAGGTTCACTTTAGGAGCGATGCTTAGCTCAAACCAGGAGGAATTATGTGTCATTCACCCTTCCCCCTACTTCTTGGCCATCTTCTCAGTATCTCTTCCTATCATCACCCCATCATTTCCATCTTGCCCTCCATCCCTTTCTCTTGGAGCTTAGGCACCTCTGGGTCACTCCTCAGACTAACTTGAGGCTGGGTTGTTCCAAATGATCATTTGAATGATGGGGGCGGGGGACAGGATGGGTAAGGTCTCTGGTCCTCAGAGGTAGGGGTGCCTTTTCCTTCTTTGTAGAGTCCTTGCGTACACAATGTGATGTGTTGGAGAAGAGCCGACTGAAAATGCTTAGACTCCAAGAAGCCAAGAAGGCCGTTAAAATTGATTCCTCGGTGAATCTTTCAGTAAGATTACCCGAATCTGATCCGTCCCAGCATCCTTCTGTGTCTCTCCTGAGCCAACCAGGCTCCTCCACCATGGCCCTCTGGGTTAAATTTCCTTTCCAAAGCCATCCATGCCCCAGACCCGCCTTCCACCCCCGTTTTCCTGCCTTTGACCCTAGTTCGGAGTATGTTTCCTTGCACGAACTTCTTTATCTGACCCGCCAACCCTTTCTTTTTCCAGTCCAAAGCAGGTGACGACAAGTCCTCTCGCAAGTCCCCTCGCAAGGGTCAGTCACAAAAGGCCAGGCCAGGCATTCTCAGTAAGAAGGGAAAACAGGCTAAAAAAATAAAGTGACCGAGCGAGAGCAGCAATACTAGGTGTGAAATTACTGGAATTTAATGTGAGGTTCCTTTTTCAAGACACTCCTTCTCCCGGTATCTGCCAGGAGGCTCGGGCGCCCCAGGCAGCCTGGAGGCTGAGGGTGGGTGGGAGCCGCAGGAGAGGGCCGGGGTGTGCACATGGGCGGGGTGAAGAAAGACTTTGAAGTCTAGTACAATGAGCCTTTGAGGGACAGTGGGACAGAGCAGGGGGTGGGGTCTCTCCCAGCTAGACTACCAGAGGACGCCTATCACAGGCTGCTTAGGTTAGGTGGCTGACGGGCCACTTCCCTTCTCCCACCCCCACCCTCTGCCCCTGCTGAAATTCCCCCACCCCCACCTCTCAGCCTCTGGGCAGTCCCACCAACCATCGCCTTTCCCCTCCCTCCCCCTTGTCCGAGGGGGGCAGCAAGGCAGCAGAAACCAGAGCTGGTTATAGTCATTTATTGAATTTATTCATTTATTGATTTGACACACTTCCCCACTCCAATCTAGCACATGATACAATCGGGGTAGGCCAGGCGCTGACACAGGAAATGATGGGAACCCACAGCAGGGGTGGGGGAGGGGACAATGCAAAGGGGCTGGGGGAGGGGCTGCTTTGGGGGCTGGGGTGGAAGAGCCCCAGATGGCCTCCCTGGCAGGTGCTAGTAAACCTGATCCACATTCCCCTCCATCCCCGCTCATTTCCCAGACCCTCAGCCAAGCTCCCCAGCTCCCCCTTCCCTGTTCTGCCCCTCCCCCTGCCTGCTACCACACACACTTCCACATAACCCCTGTAGTCAGGCAAGGGGAAGAAGGGCAGGGACAGCTGTCAGGGGCCTTGAACAGGGAGGTCTCTGTGCCTAACTTTACCACCCTAAATCCTTCCCTCCTTCTCATCCCCCTCCCACCCCCTTCCCAGGCCACAAACTAATTCCAGGCCTTCAGTGTGCTCTCCCCCACCGGAGCGCTAGCCCACAGCGGGTCACGGGAGAGTGTGGCTACATCCCAACACCGCACGCTCCTAGGCACAAGGTGGCAGAATGTAGGGCCTGGCTGTGTGGACGTGCCCCCCCCAACTCAGAACAGCTGCTCTCCTGCCTGAGCCCCCCCCACGTTTCCCCCAAGTCGTGTCTGTAGTGTTTGCAACATGTCATTATGACAAAGCCTTCAGAAAGAAAAAAAAAGCCTTCTCTCCATCACTAGCACCTTGCCACTGTTAAAAATCTCTATATTTGTGTTTATAGATCATGAAAAGTTTATATAAAGCCTTTCTGTTGTCTGCAGTCTTCCAAGGGTCATATGGCCTGGCAAGCCACCCCAGTGCTCAGACGTTGGCCCTTTCAGGTCCCCACCACCCTCCCCCCCCCATGGCCGAAGAGGCCACTGCATAAAAACCCCAGGCTCGATCTAGCCTGGACCAGCTCAGATAAGACGCTAAAAAAAGTCCTGCTCCCAAAGGCAGGGGTAAGGCCACTGGTGACTTCACATTTTCGACAGCATTGCCCACCCCTGCTACAAAACATAGGGGGTGGGAACAGGGGGAGCCGAGGATGGCTCCCAAGAGGGCGCCTTACTCCCTAAATGGCACAGTGAGAATAAACCCCTTCCCTTTCCCCCACCCCTTCCCTCCCCTCATATTTCCCATATGGGGCAGCTTTATCTGGATAATTTCCTCAACACCTGCGTGAGTAGACCCCACCCTAGCTCTAAAGCGGGGTCCTAAATTCCCCAGGTGGGGCCAAGGGTACAAAGTGGATATGGGCGCCCCGGGCTCCCCCTCTGACGCAGGGGACAAAGCTTCCAGCCTCGGCTCAGGGATCTGTAGGAAGAAGAAACGGATGACAACGTAAGAGGTTCATCTGGGGCGTGACCAAATTCCACCATCACAGTCCACGCCAAGGAAAACAGACCGTGCCACCTCTCCTGTGCTACCTGCTAGGGGTGGGCACTGCTGAGGGGCCTGCAAGGCCCATCTGGAAACTGCCACCGTAATAAGACGGCCGCCTCCCATTCCCCCGGGAGCTCCACCTACCCCTGTTCTAAGTGACCCCCTTGCTCAGACTGTGGAAGTGGCTGGGCACCTGGGAGTGGGCATAGCCTGTGAGATGCCACGGGGACTAGGGGTGCAGTACCTGGCTCAAAGTTGAAGTCCAGTCCCTCGTCCCCATCCATGAGGTCACTGATGATGTTATCCATGTCGCACTCCAGGTTCTCCAGATACATGTCAAGGTCGAGATCTTGAGGCATTCTGGGTTGGCTTGTAGCTTCAGTAGAGGGTGTGACCACAGGACTCCCCAGGGCTTTGGGGACGGGAGCACCAGCCATGACTGGAGGCGGCGCTATCATCGGAAGCGGGGGAACCAGACCGCTGGGGCCTGGGGCCTCTGAGGGCTTGGGACACAGGCCAACTCCTGTGGCTACCTTGCTGGAGGAAGGTATGCCCCCCAACAACAGGAGTGTGGGAGCCTGGGACAGGATGGGATCTACCGGGGTCATGAGGACATCAGCAGGGGGTGGTGGTGTATCGGAGGTGAGCAGGGCCTCCAGAGACTGGGAGCTTGAGAAGCACCCGTCTCCTGCTGACAGGGGCCCCTCTGCTGGGCTGAACAGGGAGGTGCCATAGGCATGTAAAGGACCTGCGACCCCGGCATGCTGCAGAGAGAAGCCAGAGAGACTGCTCCGAGGGAGCAGAGAATGGGGCGATGTTATATTGAGCCCATCTAACAGCTCTAGATCTTCCTTCAGGGTGGGAGGGACACCCCCTGCATAGCTGCTGACCGCGCCTGGCATTTCCTCGGCTGCCAGCACCTCGGGCTCGGGCCTCAGCGGGGACAGCCGGGTGCTGACGGTGCTGGCGTTGGAACTGCTTCGTGGACGGAAGGTGGTCCACACATCGGCTTCCTCGCGGTTGCGAGAGCAAGGAGGGCTGCCCGACCACTTGGCAAAGTGGCCAACAGGGCTCGTGGAAGTGGCACCCTCGGGCGGAGCTGGCAGCACCGCTGGCTTCTTCTTGGGCGCCTTGCTGCGGCCCCGGAGCAGCTTGCTGCTGCTATCCATGGAGGCTGCCCGGCGGCGGGGCGCCTTCCCGCTCTTGCCCCCGTCGGGGTTCAGCATCCACCAAGAGCTCTTGCCAGTCGCCTCGTTGTGAACCTTGATGAACTTGCTGTGCAGGGACAGGTTGTGGCGGATGGAGTTCTGGAGAGGACAGAGGCAGCAGGAAAGGGGCATGAGTGGTGGACAGGGGAGGCCCGCGGCCCACAGTCCGGTCTGAAAGGGTTCTGGGCCATGCACGCGGCAGGCATTCCTGGAGACTCAAAGCCAGTCAAATACAGGGAGAAACAGGCAAAGGTAGGGGAGGGGGTTGGGGAGCAGACCACACACACAGTTCCCAGCCGGAAGACAAGCTGCTCAGCCCCAGCTCCAGACTTCTCCGCACAGGGGCGCGGAGACGAGCTGAGCGACAGCCTACTGCGGAGGGCAGGGCACCCACCCTGGGAAAGCTCATGGCATTCAGCTCCTCCCAAGTCTCTGGGGGCTGCCTGGGGCCTGGGGTGGGGGGCGTCAGGGAGACTCACTCCTGGTTCTGCAAGAACCAGGCTCCGAGGGGAAAGAGCACTCCACAGCGCCACCCCTTTCCTGGAGTGCAGGCTTGGGTGGAGTTTACAGGACAGTGGCGCAACGCCAGCCCAGGACAGACCCACCCAGCCCTGAGCCAGTTCTCTGAACAGGCTGAGGGGCTGGGACCTCAGTACAGCTGGTGCTCCCCTCCCCGCGGGGCACTTGGGCCCCAGCTCTCCAGAGGACTCGAAGATTCCTTCTTTCTGATTTCTCCCCGTTTGCGGACACACACCCTCCACTACATTGGGGCCAGGCTTCTCACTGTGCCTCAAAAACACAAGCACATTCCTCCCTCCCACCCTCCTCGTCCTGGGAAGGAACTCCCTCTCCAAGTTCTCCTGGTTCGTCCGGACCAAGCTGAAGTCTCCTCTCTTTTACAAACTTCTGGGAGTGTGTTTTAAATCTCTTCCACACATTGTTAACCAGCCTCGCCTGTGTTCTTGACCGTTTCACGGAATTGGTCTCATAGAGTGTAAGTGCCCAGGACACAGAGGGTGGCATCGAGTGGCATCAGGCAGCACCCCCAGGAGTGGCCCTCCCCCTTGGAGTGCCAAGCTCCCAGTCCGCACTCAGGCTCCTGGTCCAGAGTCCATTATTTCTGCCTGGTCTAAGAGTGATGGCGAAGTTCCCCTGAGGCTCTGTTGGCTCTCAGTACCTTGGGTACTAGAAGCCATGTGTCCTCTCTTCCTCTCTTGCTGCTGATGTTCTCTGCTGGAGATAAGTTTCCCCCCCAGGGGCCCAGGGAATGGAGATCGGCAGATCCTTGAGCCCCCAGAGCAGCTTATTTCTACCGGTTGCCCCAGGCCGCTGAAGCCATCCTTTTGGGCCTCCCAACCTCCCTTCTCCTTCCTACCTCCTTTCCCCCACTCCTCCTCAGGAATTTGCACAGAAGATCTACAACCTCAGGGGCATCTGACCTCCCACACGGAGCTCTTTAGTGTTTAGAAAACTCAGAAGCCCAGAAGGACGAAGAGCAACTAGGAGGCTGAAGCTATGGACGGTGAGAAATCACCATGTGTTTCTGACTCCTCTAGATAAGGAGACCCTTTGCCTGGAGAAAGATGCTGAAGTAGTTTCTCATTCCAGGGCTCTCTAGCTCAAGACCTCCTTGTCTCCCTGGGGCCCTGCAGTGATGCCACTTCAACAACTCTGCCTACGTTAACACTCTTAGTTCCTTCAAAGAACCACCACACTTGTCCATCCGGCCTGGGCTCTTAGTAACGGGACCACAGTGACTTCGGGCACCATGGTTCCCCCCTTTCATCAGAGTCTATTGCATCCCCTTCCCTACGACTCAATACCCATGTGGCCCAATTCTTCATCGACCCTTCTTTAGGTCTGGGAACTAGTACCTGGAGAGGTCAGCTCCCTAACGGCCTAGAATTCTTACCTGTTGGAAGGGGAATGACTCTTAATTGCTCCCCAAGCCATCTAAACGAAGCTTTCTTGTTCTAAGTGGGTGTCGCCCCCTGGTGGAGTGGTAGTAACCCTGGCAAGTCACCAGTTAAGCCAGTTCAGACATAAGGTCCTCTTGGAGGAAGGGTGGGGGTGGGGCCTGGGGGAGGGGTGAGACCCTGGAGACCCCGCTCAGTGTGATTTGGCTTTGCCATCATTGCAATGAAGAGAATTCGGCAGTATGGACTAGCAGCAAGAACATACGATTTCTAGTTAGACCCGAGTAGGAGTCCTCATTCTACTGATAGTAGGTGGCTTTCCTAACCTTTCTCAACCTTCGTTTCCTAACATGTGAGATGTGGAATCTCCAGATTACTGTGGAGATCCATAAAATAAAAAACGTAAAAACAACTCTGTCAACTCAAAGCCCCGCATTAGTGTAAATTTCAAGGAGGGACTACACTCCCACAGCATAACTAACAACTCATGGTTGTTTCTTCTGCCCTGGAAAACGAACCTAAGAGAAAAGAAAAACAGCTGTGTAGGCTGGGTCCAAGGAGGGGAGCTCTTTATGAGCCGAGGCTCTGGTGTGGCAGTCTACCCAGAAATAGTGCCCAGGGTCTCAGTCAGCTGTCCTGTTTTCTGGTCTACCCAACCCCTAGGGCTACCTCAGATCCGATTCCCCGAGAGCACAGACCTAGGGTGCAGACCCTCTCCTTTTTCAACGTTCTGTACTTCCTTGTACGCTGACCTCACCACCTATGGGCATACGAGACATTAATAGGGGTTGAAGCGCCCGATCTCGTGATTGGAGCCCCATCTTTCTCAAGTCAAGTTTGCAGAGTATCTACTGAGATCTTTCCCCACAGTTTCTTCATGGAAAGCCAAAGCAATGCCCGATCTTGGGCGCTGAAGTCACAGCCCGCTCTCTCTTTTTTGTCTTCATGACTACTATTCCTCGACCCCCCCCCCCAAACTTGGAGAGCCCCCTCCTAGGGAGAGTTTCTTGGCATGGTCAGGTAAACTGAGACAGGTAGCAGTTCACAGTCACTTTTTCTTAGTGGGTACAATCAGCCGCCTTACCCCACGAGTATCACTCTTTACCTTTCGCCAATTCCACTCCTTCTTCTTGGGTACAGGAGTTCTAGAACAGAACCTCTACCCTGAGGTATTGGGAGGCAAGCAGGGAATCCAAGTAATCCCACAGGAATGGGAGAAAAGGTGTCGGGGTGGGAGGTGGGGGCGGAGGGAAGGCTGGGTTTATGTGGAGAACCCACACAGCTGCTGCAGTACATAGGATAAAGACTTCTCTGTGGGAATAAGTGTTTGGGGCAGCCCAAGCCAACACTTGTGCTGGGAGTGTTGAGCAGTGAGCAGAGAATTCAATTTTCTCCAGAGCAAGGACAGTGTCTTATTCATCTGTGACCCTCCAGCATCAAGCACTGAGCATGGGATATACTATATCCTAAGTGAATGTTTGTCTAATTGACTATAGAAGGTGGGTCTCTGGGGTGGGGATGGGTGTAAAAGGGGTGCCCCGAGCAGCAGTAAGGAGGTAGGGGGCCCAGGAGCAGATGGTACTGGGACAGAGGTAAGGGGGTCGGAGTTACCTTCCATCCTGCTGAGCTGTTGCTGTCACCCTTGTCCTTGAAGTAGGGCACCGTGCGGACCATCCACTCATAGATCTGGGCGAGCGTCAGTCGCTTCTCCGGGGCGCTTTCAATGGCCTGGCTGATGAGCTCTGCATATGACTGATTTCCCCAGGCATTCCGGCGGGAGCCTCCCTTCCGAGGACCTGTTACAGCCCCCAGGATCCCGGACTGGGGGCCCCCTGCCGGCTCTGGGAGCCGGGAGGGCAACAGGATTGGCTCTGAGCGCCCCTCCGTCTGTACCTTCTCTCCCAGACCTGGCTCCACCTCGGGCGGCTCGGGCGGCTGGGTAGCAAGCTCTGGTCGGGGAAGGGGCCAGGTGCAGGAGCGGGGACGGCTCTGGGGTTCGAAGTCGGGGTCGAGGTCTATGATCACGGCAGCCCCTGTGGCTGAATTCTCATTCCCTGGATCCATACGTGGAACTGGACCGCTGTGGCTCAGCGTTCAGAGCAGCCTGCCACAGTCCCTCACGATGCCTCCCCCCAGGGGGGAAGCACCCAGGGCCAGGTGGCACATTCCTGCCAGTCCTCAAAAAGTCTCGAACTTCCCCCTCGCCCCCGGACCCTAGCCCCCCAAGCTGTCCCTTCCACACAACTCTCTGCTTCTCTTCGCGACTACAGCCTGCAGCCCCAGAGCTCGTCCCGAGACACCACCTGTAATCTCCGCCTAGCGAAGACTTTTTCTCCAACCTCTCACTCCGCTTCCTGCTCTTTTAAACCCGAGGCACCGTAGCCCCTCATACATCGCGATCCCATCAGCGAACGTCTCCTTAGCTGCAGTTCCCACCCCCTTTTAAGTTGCTGCCCCCCGGACACTCCTCCCAAATTTTCTCCACCCTGATCACTGCCCTCCCCCACGCCCCGCTCCCCCGCGTCACTTGCCCCTCCCCTGACTCCCCCTCCTCCGCCTCTCCCCTTCCCTCCACTCTTAAGAGGGTCTACGTCCCCTTGGCCCCAGCCTCTCTGATTCCAGAACCGATTCCCCTACCAACCCCCCCTCCCCCCGCCCCCCGGGTTTCCCTTTTGTTTTGCTCCGAGCTGCAGCCCCCGCCTGACGTCTCTGTTTACCACTCGCCGGGGCAGCCATCTGCGCACGCGCCCAGAGAGCCGCTTGGGAAACCGAGTCCTCCAGTCGTGCCACCCGCTCAGGCTCGAGGACTACATTTCCCGTCCCGCCCCGCGGCCGGGAGCTGATAAGGCGGCAGGAGAGCGGCGTGGCAGGAGAGCTGGGAGTGCAACCTCATCCGAGGGGGTTGCGGGCTCTTTTTTTCTTTTCTAAAAAAAAAAAAAAAAATCCTTTTCCTCCTTTCGCCCTTTTCCACCCCATTGCTTGTGGTTCGGAGTCACCGAGGGGGCCGTGATGAGAGGTGCTGGACTTTTGCTTCTTGCAGTTAAGAGAGGGCAAAAGGGAAAAAAAATGCACGCTCTGCAAGAGGCAGAAAGGCGAGAGGCAAGAGGCTAAGAACTGCCTGGGGAACAGGCTGTTACGCCCGTTGGGGAGGTGGGTGGCGGGCTTGTGTAACGTCAACAAATGGTTAGCTGATGATAGTATCTCCCCACCCCTCCCCTTACTCAGTTCAACGGCAGTGTGCTCGCTGACCCATCAGTGTTGTGCGTTGGCTCTCTGGCCTGCCCGGTAAACACTGATACCCTCCAGGTTCCCACCTTCGGGGGCTTCGCTTCTCATCAACAGGTCCCAAACTGAACTCGTTTGTCTGTTCCTGCGTCCACACCCCATCCTCTGGCTCCCCTTATCTCTAAATTTGGTTAATGGTTATCCCGATCTACCCAGTCTCCCAAGCTCGACTTATCCCTCACCTTTTCATCTCCCTAGCTTCCCACATCCAAATCCCCTTTCAAGGCCTTATTTATCACTGGATTAAATTACAATGTCATCTTAATCGGACCTCTTGCGGTCATCAATCTTTTGCCCGCTACGGTGTATGTTTGGTGCTGCCAAGAAAGTTACCTTTCTCAGAAACCTTCCTGACAATAATAGCTAAAATGTATGGGGCGCTTATTATGTGCCAGGCACTGTGCTGATCACTTTACATACTCGAGCTTATTTACTCCTCAAATCAACCCTCTGAGACAGGTACCACTATTGTACTCACTTTATAGATGAAGACACTAATGCTAGGAGATTTAGTGACTTGCCCGAAGTCACACAGCTAGGATCATATAATTTCCTCGCTTGAAATGTCTTTTGATTTTTCCCACTGCCTATGTGATGAAGTTCAAAGTCCCCAACAAGGCATACAGGTCTCTTCAGAGCCCGGCCACTTCCCACCTTTCTTAATTCATCTTTCACTGGGCTCACTAAATCACAACCAGTCAGAATTTTACACTATTTCCTGGAAACCCCGCTCCCTTTCTACCTTTCCTGGGATGTTCTCCCTCTCATCACCCTCTCCCCAAATTCTCTTAATCTGGAAAACTCCTATTCAGCCTTCCCTGCCTCTGTAAGGTGCAGTTAGTTCTTCCTTTTCTGCAGGCTTATGTTATATAGCACAAACCATAATGCATTGTAGTTATTTGTTTACATGTAAGTCTCTTCCAGTAAACTGTGAACTCCTTGAGGGGAGAGACAAGTTTTTTTTTTATTTTTTATCCTCACCCAAGGACATTTTTTCGGTTTTTGTTCAGATAGTGTGGGAGGGAGAGAGAGGGAGAGGGAGAGGGAGAGAGAGAGAGAGAGAGAGAGAGAGAGAAACATCGACGTGAAAGGGACAAATCGAGTGGTTGCCACCTGCACGACCAAAACCAGGGCCGGGAACAAACAGCAACCGAGGTACGTGTCCTTAGCGGGAACCAAACCCAGGTCCCTCTGGACCACAGGCCGACGCTCTAACCACTGAGCCAAACCGGCCAGGGCCAGAGACAAGTTTTATGTATCAACGTGACCCCAGCTTGGGGTTACATAGTAGACATTGAATAAGTGTTGTTTGAATGAATGGGATCAAGAATTGAATGACATTGCATTTGTACATTTGACAGCTTTATTCTTTAAATTTATTTTTAAATCTTTATTGTTGAGAATATTACAGCTTTCCAAACCTCCTTTTTCCCCCAGTGCCCCCTCCACCTAGTTCCCATCCCCTCCAGGCCTTCACCACACTATTGTCTGTGTGCATGGGCTATGCATATATGTATAGAAGTTCTTTGGTTAATTTCTTCCTGCCCCCTCCCCCCTTCCCTCAGTCCGTTCCATGTTTCCATGCCTCTAGTTCTATTTTATTCATCAGTTTATTTTGTTCACTAGATTCCACATATAACTGAGATCATGTGATATTTGTTTTTCTCTGACTGGCTTATGTCGCTTAGCATAATCATGTCCAGGTCCCTCCATGCCTTGACAGCTTTTTAATAAATGTATCATACATATTTTGTGCCTGTCCAAGCTGCAATTTTCCTGATAGACAGCAAGCTCCTAAGGATAGGGTCTGTAATTTGACTTGTGTGTGCATAGTGCCCTGCGTTGCACCATGTGCAGCGTTGCTTAACGTGTGCTGCTCTGTGGTGACCAGGCTTCCACCCATCGGGAAGGATTTCCATGCAAATGGGATCTTTCCGAGGTGGCAGCACATTGGGCCTTCCAAGTGACACTAATCTGCTCAGGGTGACATAACCATCTTGGTTCTGCATAGTCCTGCTTCTCTCTACTCCGGCATCCATCTGTCCACCCTGTGCCGTGGAGAGGGTCAAGAAAAGACCAGGTATCACTATTTGAGGTCCAGATGGAAGAGATGGGATGTACTTGTCCACAATGCCTGGCAAACATTTCCTGGGTATGGGGGGGGGGGTCCTTGGTAAGTGCTGCCTGAGTGGCCCGGTGAGCACTAGGTCGCGAGGAGGCTCTTGTAACTGAGACAGGTGTGGCGGCAGCTCATGCTGAGCTGCGAGGGCAGGGAAATGGCAGGGCGGGGCAGGCACCTGTCCTGGCTTGAGTTATATCTTGCATTGTCTTCCTTTGTGCGTTTGTTTGAAAAGGTCCACCTTTCCACCAACTCATGTCCATCACCTCCTTCAATTCCCAATGCAAAGTTCAAAACTTGCGTGCTCTTGGAAACTTTCCCCGACTAGTCCAACTTGACAGATCACGTACCTACTTGGCATCGCCCGAACCTCTATGAACTGTTTGTATTCTTTAATTTTGTGCTTGTGGTCACATGGCTTTTTGTTTCATGAGGGTATATTGTCTCCCCAGCTGGATTATAAACTCTGCAATCAGTGAAAAAGTGGTTAGTGAACGTTGACTGTTAAGATGAGAGGATACCTTGAAACTCGAGACAGATAAAAACGACCATAGGCCCAGGCTGGTTTGCTCAGTGGTTAGAGCGGTGGCCCATGGACCAAAGAGTTGCAGGTTTGATTCTGGTCAAGGGCATGTACCTCGACTGTGGTTTGTCCCCGGCCCTGATTGGGGTCACAAGGGAGGCAACCAGTTGATGTGTCCCTCTCACGTCGATGTCTCTCTCTCTCTCCCTGTCTTCCTCTCTCTCCCTATCACTCCAGCTGAACAAAAATGGAAAAATATCCTTGGATGAGGATTATAATAAAGAAAAGAAAAGAAAAATGACATAAGCCATAGGACCAGGTGATTTAGGAGGGTGAGCTAAAGGACTGGCGAATGGTGAAAACACTACCACTTGAAAGCATGCATCTAGAGAGGTCGGGGTTACTCACCTTATTCATGTGGGCGTGTCAGAATCTACATTAATCAAGAGAAAGAGCTAGGAAGGTGGCCTCGGAAAATAGAAGACACTAGTAGTAAGGAGGACTAACAGGAGGCTTCCTTAAGCCACTGTGGTCATAAATTAGATATGGCAGGACACAGTGGTGGGGGGCACAAGCCTTTCTCCCTTGTAATCCCAGAGTTTATGGTCCCAACTGGCTCCCCATTCGCCACTTGTTTTTCCCCCTCTGGAAGGGCATAGGGGTTTGACTTTCTTGCCTCTTTCTCTGCCGCCGCCCACTCGTCTACCTGGGTGCCACCCCCACGCCTGCTGCCAACCCAGCCTTATCCATTTGAAACGAGATAGACATTTCAGTACTTCTTTTTCACCCTACTCAGCTCTGGAAAAACACAGCCCCCCACCTAGAGTTTGTATAGGATTTTTACTCGTGACTACAGACGAAGATGCAAAGGTTAGCAAACATAGCAAAGTCCAAGGTGTCTCGGAAAGCGCCACCTCTACTTGTTCCCAGTCTTCACAGACAGGCCTGAAACATACATATTTTAGTAATCTTCTTCCCTAAGCCCTTTCTTATGTGTCTCCGTGGAAGATTTCTACTTGTTCTCTTGGAAGCCAGGACCAGCCTCCCAACCCTGTTGTTGTTTAAAAACTATCTTTTCAGTTAGTAAATATTTCTTAGGAGCCTACTATTTTCCAGACACCAGACTAGGTGCTTTTATGTCAAGTGCCCTGAAGTGGAACGAAGTCCTCAGATTTAGCCCCAGGTTGACTGGATTTGGCACCACTACTAAATTCAAGGCAACGTTCAGTCCATTCTGGACCCTGGAAGTCAGTCCGATGCCGTGAAAAGAGCACAAGTGATCTGAGTCCTTGTCATAGCTCTGTCATCCACTAGTTGAGTATTGATGACATGACACTGCTATTACTAAGTGACATTTATTGAGTTTTTAGTATGTGTTAGGCACCGTGCTTTACATGAATCATCTGATTGAATCCACATAACAAGCATGTAAGTTAAATGCTGTTACTATTTTCGTTCCACACAGGAAAAGGAGACCTAGAGAGGGAAAGGGACCTACTAAGGTCTCGAGTTCCTAAGTGTTGGAGCAGTTACAAATCCCGGCAGGCCGACTCCAGGGCCTCCACAAGTCAATCACCACTTCCGGCTTTGGTCGCTTCCGTTGTAAAATGAGGATGTTGTATTAGATATCGCTGAAGTCTCTCCTGGCTCGAAAATCCTATCTCCTGTGATCTTCCATCTGGGTACAAAACGCCAGATTGCCCTTTTGGCTGCCCTGAGCTTTCACTTCTCACCCACACAAATTCGGTCCTTAAAGCTTCATCTCTCAGGTTTTGGCCTCCTCTGAACTGACCTTTAAGCTTCCTCGTTAATCCCTCCTGTAGGCCTCTCTGGTTCTCACGTTCAAAAGTCCCACTGGATGCTACTTACCAGAGTTATTAACCCAAAACTTTCCAATACATGAAAACATGTTTATATATATATTTTTTATTTTTTTTATTTATTGATTTTAGAGAGAGAGGATGGGAGAGGAAGAGAGAGAGAGAGAAACATCGATTGGCCGCCTCCTGCACGCCCCTCACTGGGGACCTGGCCTACAACCTGGGCATGTGCCCTGACCTGGAATCGAACTGGCAACCTCCTGGTGCGTGGGTCAACACTCAACCACTGAGCCACACCAGCCAGGCCATGCTTATATTTTTAAATTACATGGAAAGAGCATATGCAGCCCTGGCCGGGTAGCTCAGTTGGTTAGAGCATCGTCCTGAAATGTTAAGGTTGTGGGCTCCATCTCCAGTCAAGGCACGTGCACGAACCACCCAATGAGTGTATGAATAAACAACACAACAAATCGATGTTTCTCTCTCTCTCTCCCTTCCTCTCCCTCTAAAATCAGTAGACAAATTAAAATAGTAAAAAAGAGCATTTGCTCTTAATCTTGTTTAAAATACATTGAGAAAATATAGGAGAAATGCCCCAAAGTGTCGACAGTGGTTTCTTTTCCCTTTTAACTCCCTTACGGTTTTCCAATTTCCTCTGACTGGGTATAACTTTTAAACCGAGGAACTGCTTTCTGTTTTGCCTCTTTCTATAAGGGATTTGAGGCAGTTTACGGAAAAAAGAGTACAAATGTCATGAGATTATAGAAATAGAACATCAGAGGAAGCTGATACATAGCAATTCCTCAAGAAACAGATTTTCCTGCACGATATTCTCCCCCCCCCCCCCATCAAAAACACTGGGCTGAAGCAAACGAACATTTTTGAAGGAACGAAACAGTTCTGATCTCGTTGCCCTCGCACAATCTTTATCTTTGCCTATGAGCTTCCAGTCCCTGTCCACAGACACAAATAATTACACATGGCTGCAATGAGGGTCTCCATGCCATTTTGTGTTGTGGTTTGTTTTTTTTCAATGAACATATGCTAAACACACTTTCATATTTAGTCTTCCAGAATTATAATTTTTAACAGCTCCATACTGATCCATCGCTGGCGCTAAATTCCATAAGAAATTCCTCACCTGGGATTAACGTAAGGGACAATGTCCTCAGTCACAGTCTCATAATGCACACAGAAGAGATTTTCATATTCCTTTCCTGTAACTACCCTGGCTAAAAGCCAAGAGTGTAACATTAAAGCCCTTCCGCAGGGGCTGAGCTAATATGGCTCAGGCATGTAACTTTCTGGTGCTCCAACTTGATCTGAGAACACAACTTAAAATGCCACCTAAAGGAGTGGATGGATAGAATGTCCGTTACAATATATTCCATAAATATCTCTTCTCACATCCAGGCTTTTCATAGGCTGACTACACTTATTCTCTGATGAAGGCCAGAAATGTTGGTATGCTCTGTTGTTGACTGAGGCAGGATCCATATGTTTTGGAAGCCAGATGAACAGGTGGTTGGGTGACAGGGTTTGCATTCTGTCTTGAAAGTTGAGAAGGCTGTCCAGTGTGGTCGCCTGCATGGAAGTCTACCCACATTCCCATGAAGGTAGCTGCAGGTGAGGCCAGGTTTTCCTAGGCAGCCGCTCCCTAGGATGTTTGATCGGAACAGTTTTCAAAACCCATCACCAGTCAGGTGGCCTGAGCATCAGGAGGGAAGTCTCATACATATTCCGACGGAACCTCTGGTTTTAGGAACTGGAGGGTCCCAGTGTGCCTGCCAGTATGAATTAGCTGCAGAATGGGGTTTTATACTGAAAAACTGCATTTTGGAGACTGTCACCAAGGATAATTAAACATTTTTACAGAAATGAAGCTGAGCTGTTATTCCAGCACTCATTATATACCAGAACCAATTGCCCCGTAATAGGTACACCTCATATGCAGAAAGGCACATTCGGTTTTGTATTTAAACACTTATTATATTAACATTCTAGCCACAAAACAAAATCCTTTTAAAAACAGAACTAATTTTCCACAATCCAATGATCTTAACACAACTATCTTCAGGGTTTTGTGTACTTCCCTTATTTTTTGTTCACCACCATATATTTACATATTTATAGTCAGATTGTGTATATAAATTTGAGTCCTGTTTTAAAATCGTAATTACACAAGTAATATGTGAATATATTTTCCTTTAAAAATTTAGACTATGACAGAAAAAGCTGTAAGTCCTATTGGTCCCTCATTCCACTTACCTTTCCCCCCTCCCTGAGGTTACCATGGTCATGAGTTTGGTATGTATTCTTCTAGACCTTTTTAAAAACTAGTCTTGTGCCCTGGCCGGTTTGGCTCAGCGGTTAGAGCGTCGGCCTGCGGTCCGGAGAGACCCGGGTTCGGTTCCCGCTAAGGGCATGTACCTCGGTTGCAGTTTGTCCCCGGCCCTGGTTGGGTCATGTGGGTGGCAGCCACTCGATGTGTAGCTTTCGCGTCGATGTTTCTCTCTCTCTCTCTCCCTCTCACTCTATCTGAGCAAAATATCGAAAAATGTCCTCAGGTGAGGATAAAAAAAAAAAAAAATCAATAAAAAACTAGTCTTGCATAGGACAAATGTAGTATTGTTTTCTGTGCAATCAGTTATTGCATTCAGCAATTTTTTTCACGCAAAAATATTTTTGAGATCTATCCTTACGGATACATCTAGTTCATCCCTTTTGCTGCCGTACCGTATTCCATTGAATGAATGTACCACATTTGGCCATTCCTTAAAGGACAATTCTGGTGCGTGCGTGTGTGCGTGCGTGTGGCAAGAGGGCTAATAAGTCTGTTAAACTGCTCCAGCCTCCCGGGTGTCACTCTGAGCACATTAATGCAAAGAGACAACCTGAAGTAAGAAACAAAATAAGTCGCTTTAGATGCAGGTGCAGAAATGCCTGGTCCCAAAGAACCATTCTGTGAATCCTGATTTCCAGGGCTAGCCGACAGAACTTTCTGTGATGGTGGACTTGTTCTACATCGGCACTGTCATATATGGTAGCCACTAGCTACACGTGTCTATTGAGTATCTGACATGTGGCCAGGCAACTGAGGAGCTGAAGTTTTCGTTTTCTTTAATTTAAAGTTGGTCTGCGTGGCTAGTGGCTGCTGTATTGGGTGGTGCAAGACTCTAGCACAGGGTCGTGGAAGCCACAATCTTTTATGCTACAAATTACTTCATCAGGAGCTCTAAGACCATTGTGGACACCCTATAAAGGTCAATGGATGATGCCACGATCTTGTATCGGTCCCTTTACATGCCCTTCTTTTAGGGTTGTCTCCTTGTTCCTGGTTTCCAGGTGGGTAAAAAAATGGGTTAGCATACAGAAAAAAAAAACAAAAACAACCCTCACTTGACATTTAATAAACTAAAATCCCCTATCAGTCATCCCACTGGCCCAGCAAAAGCTGCAAGGATGACACCGAGTCAACCGAATTGTATAAACATCTTAGGAAAATGATGTTGGCTATTAGCCAGCATTGTTCAGTTAGTCAAGTCGTGTGTCATAAATGGGGTTTAGACCCAAAGAGAACTTATCTACTTTCTTGTTTACCAGAAATGCCTGTGGGGCTCCCTGAATCCCCATCCAGATCCCCTTTATCACTCAGAAGGTTCCTGACTGTCCCACATGGCCTGCTCAATCTATAACTCACACAGATAGGCACGTGGTTATGCAATTTGCTTCAAGAGCAGGCTCCAGAGTGTCCAGATCTAGCATTCAGTTGATCTTCCCTGGCAGCATCAGGCAGATATGACAGTACATGTGAGCTGAAGAAATAACAGCCGGCCCCTGGGAGAAATAGTGAGACATGAGGCGCAAATACACACTTAATACAGACAATAATAAAGTAACGTGAAAAATATGCTAGCTATGCCCGTTATAAAAATCCATGACTAGTCTTCTTTTTCATATGGGCGCCAATGTATGAAAGTATACATACCTATCCTCTCGTCTCTCCCTCCCCCTCCCATTTCCTGTTCTTTTATGTTTACTTTCTCTGATCTCTGCTTAGTCTCTCCTTCTGCCTCTGGCAGTCTCCACTGCTGATCCCTTCTTTCTCTGAGGTCATTCTTATAGCATCCTTCTACAAAGTCATGCGTTCAGTTAATCCACAGTGGTATCAGGCCATTAAGATATAAGTTAAAGAGAAAGGAGGCTCAAACACAGCCCTGTTTTACTTGTAACTGTGGTCTGGTATACCAGGTGACTTTTACCCACCCTGAGACTTTCTATTTTAAAACTTAACAAAAAGAAAGGACCCCTGCCCCAACTTATAGGAGTAGTGCGTATTTATTAAAGAAAATTGTAAAATACAGAAAAAATTGAAGTACCTATAGTTCCATCATCCAATGGAAACTACAGCTAATATTTCACTATATTTCTTTCCAGTATTAATTTTCCTTCTACATAGATTTAAAAAAAATACATTGTTGTAATCACACTATATTTATAATTTTGTATTTTTGTTTTTTTCCCTACTTAACATAGAAGGGTGTTTTCAAATGATTACACAGGTTCGTAAATATAATTTTAGTGTCTGCATAATATTCTATCAGTTGGATGTACCATAGTTTAATCATTTTCCAAAAAAAGCTAGCCATTTATCTTGAAGTAGTGTCAAAATGAGGATTTTTCACTAGCATTAATTGCTAAGGGTCTATGTTAATCACATATAGATTGTCCTAAAACAGTCATTGCCCATGTAATCACAGGAAAATGATAGTTCAATAAAAACTGTGTTTTTTTTCAGAGACAATAGATTTCTCCATAAAGTTTAAGAGAGTATAATAGCAGTGTCAGGAAGTCCCTCTCCGTGGTGACAGCCTGGTGTAGTAGAAAGAAAAAAAATACTTTGGAACAATAAACAACTCTTTCCTCTATTCAATAAATATTAATTGAATGCCTGTTATATGTCAAAGACCGCAAATACTTCGATCAGAAAAACAGAGTGTTTGCTCTCATACAGCATATTGTCTAGTGGAGTTCACAGACAATCAAATAAGCAATCACATATACCATGATAAATACTAAGGTCGGGGAAAAATGGAGGGCTATAGGTGAATAAAAGAGGAGCATTTCACTTAGACTTATGGGATCAGGAAGGCTTTCTGGAAGAAAAAAAAGTAGTATCTAAACTTAGATGTGAAGGATGAAGAGAAGTTAGCAAGCTGAAAACTGTGTGCTCCAGAGATTGTGTGTTCCAGACAGAGGGAACATCAAAAATAAAGTCTTATAGGCATGAGGCAGACTCTCTTTTATCTGAAGATGCCTGTATTTTGCCTTCATTATTAAAGAATATTGTTATTGAATATAGACTTCTGGGTTGACAGTGATTGTTTCCCCAGCAATTTAAAGATGTTTTTCAACTGTCTTCTAGCATTCATAGTTTCTGAGGAAAAATGTATTGCTATTTGAATCATTATCTGTAATGTGTTGTTTTGCTTTTGCTGCTTTCAAGATTTTCTCTTGATCTCTGGTTCTTAGCAGTTTGACTATGACAATATAAGTGCAGTTTTCTCCCATATTTATCCTGTTTGGGCTTTGCTGAGCTTGAAACTATAAAGGTATGCCTTTCACCAATTTGGGGAAGTGTTCAACCATTGTTTCCTCCAGTGATGTTTCTGACCCCATTCTCTCTTTCCTCTCCTCCAGGGACTCTAATTACACATATTGTATACCTGAATATTGTTGCACAGGTCTGTGAGACTCGATTCACTTTTTAAAATCCTTTCTCTTTTTTGGATTGCATACTTTTTTAAATCCTTACCCAAGGATATTTTTGCATTTATCTTCAGATAGAGTGAGAGGGAGAGAGAGAGGAAGAGAGAGAAACATCGATGTGAGAGAGACACGTTGAGTGGTCGCCACCCACACGACCCCAACCAGGGCCAGGGACAAACTGCAACCAAGGTACGTGCCCTTAGCGGTAACCGAACTCGGGACTCTCTGGTCTGTGGGCCGAAGCTGTAACTGCTGAGCCAAACCAGCCAGGGCTGGATTGGATACTTTTTATTGCTATATTTTAAAGTTCACTGACTCTTTCCCCTGTTATTTTGTTCCGCTGTTAAGTCCATCTAGTTAATTTAAAATTTTCTGAGATTGTGTTTTTCAGGTCTAGAATTTCCATTTAGTTCTTTTTTTATATTTTCTATTTCTCCGCTGAGGTTTCCTATCTTTTCATTCATTACTGGGGTATTTTTTTTTCCTCATTGAGTATTATCATCTCAGGGTTGGCCTCTATTAATTGTCTTTTCCCTTGAGAATGGGTTGAATTTTCCTAGTTCTTCATATACTGAGTAATTTTAGACGGTTTCCTGGTCATTGTGAATGCTATGTTATAGAAACTCTGGATTCTGTTATATTCCTCAAGAGGGTGGATATATTTGTTTCAGCAGGCAATTCACTTGGTTAGATTAAAACTGAAAAATCTGCCTTTCCTGTGATGGGTGACAGCTCAAATCTCACTTCCATTCTTTTTTGTTGTTGTTGTTCAGATAGAGTGGGAGGGAGAGAGAGGAAGAGAGAGAGAGAAACATTGACGTGAAAGGGACACATTGAGTGGCTGCCACCTGCACGACCCAACCAGGGCTGGGGACAAATTACAACTGAGGTACATGCCCTTAGCGGGAACCGAATCCGGGTCTCTCTGGACCACAGGCCGACACTCTAACCGCTGAGCCAAACCGGCCAGGGCTCACATCCATTCTTTTAGTCTTAGATGGAAGCTGCTTTGAGTCTGCCTTATGCATGTGTGATTCAGGAGAAGTCTTGGGGAGAGTCTATGCAAATAATTTAGAGCTCCTTTTCTCAGGGTCCTTTCCTGAGCTATCCCCTCACTTTCTAGAAACCTGGTTGCCCCAGGCACTGTCCTCTGGTTCTTCAGGCTAAAAAGATGACTGTCTCATAATAGAGTTTTAGTGACTGCAGCCTGTCCTAGGGCTAAAGCCATAAACATGAGAAACTTGCTCCAAGCTGTTCCCTTATTCCAGGTTCCAACCTCCCTCCAATATCTGCCTGCTTTTGATCACTCTCTGGAGCTTCCAGGGGTGTGTGTGTGTGTGTGTGTGTGTGTGTATTTTGTCCAGGGTTTATAGTTATTATCTATTGAGAGTTTACTCAGTAAAACTGAGAATAGAACCTGTGATAGATTCTCAGATGAGCTTACTTCATATTTTTTTGGGGGAAATCATAACCCTTAACATTTCTCTTTTTCACTTTAACATTTCTCTATATTATCACTGATATTTCCCTCTTGCCTCAGAGGGGGGAAAGGCTAATTTGTTTACTCTTTCCCCCTTTTCCCATCATCCCTTTTTGGGGACAGGAACTATTATTCATTCATCCATTCATTCAGTTATCCAACAAATATGTATGAGTGAGGAATTGTGCTAGTCATTAGGGGTAAGTAAAAATGAGACCCCACTTCACTGAGACTGCTCTCTCCAAGGTCATCACAGATCTGGCTTCTTATCCACCGGATCAAATAACTTTTTCTCATTGTCATGCTCTCTAACTTTATTGCTCCATCCTCCACTGACTCTGACCACCACTCCTTAAAAACTCTCTTCTTTGTCTTCCAGTTTTCTGACCTCATTGATTTCTCCTCTCATTTTCCAAGTGGAGGAATTTTAAGACGTTGTCCTTGGCTTCTGTCTTCTCTTGTCCTTGGCAGTATTACTCAATCTAAGTGTTTCAACTACCACTTCTATACCCAAGACTCCCAAATCTTTATCTTTGGCCCTGACCTCTCTACTGAGATCGAGACTTGAATTTCAGTTGTTTACACCTGATTGGCTAACAATCATGTTAAACTGCACGTAGTCAAAATTCAACTCACTATCTAGTCCCTGAACCTACTCTTCCCCCTGTGTTTCCTATTTTGGTTAATTCCTGATATTGGAAGCATAGAATTGAATAAGAGCTGAATCATGGGCTGTTGTAAAAGGGGTTTTTGCTTTGGGTGGGAAGTCTGACAATAGGGAAAGCTCAACAGTCCCTTCCAATTCTGTGATTCGATTATGTTCCCAGCACAGTGTTAGCCATTTCTTTCAAGGAGATCACAACCAGGGAGAAAACAATGGAGTGATAACTAGTCCTGACTTCAAATGCAGCAGGAACTCAGAGAAAAGAGTGTACATTGAATTATTAAGAGACTAAGCTAAGTTCTTCGAAGGTAAAAGCAGTGTCTTCTATTGCATGTCTATCCCCGCAGCACCATTCTCCACACACTGTAGAAACTCCATAGATTTTTAAAATGATTTTGTAATCATTATTAATGTTTATTGAGTACACATCGAGTGCATAGTTCTTCACGGATGTGGGGGTTAACCAAAATTTGATGCAGTTTCTGACCTTTTTCAATCAATCAGTCAACCAACAAATATTTACTGAGTGCCTGTTATTTGCAATACACCCTGCTAGGCATTATGGGGGATGCAAGATGCAAGAGCAATAGAAGTCTTATTCTCTTCCCATAGGGAATTTACAGTGTGGTTGGTAAGATGAGACATAAATGCACACAAAACTAATTAAGAATGTGCATCAGAGCCAAATGAACATTACAGACAATATATCTGTAAAAAAAAAAAAAAAGTGTTTAAGTACAGATACTGCAGGCTGGATAGATATGGAAGCATTGTGGTGGAGGTAGGACCTGTGCTGGGCTTTGAAGGATGGGCAGACATTAAATAGGCTTGAAGTTCTCATAGTTATTAAGAAAATAGAATTCACCCTGGCCAGTTTGGTTCAGTGGTTGGAGCGTCGGCCTGCGGTCCAGAGAGACCCAGGTTCGGTTCCCGCTAAGGGTGCATACCTTGGTTGCAGTTCATCCCCGGCCCTGGTTGGTCGTGAGGGTGGCAGCCACTCGATGTGTCCCTTTCACATCGATGTTTCTCTCTCTCTCTCTCTTTCTCTCTCTCTCTCTCTCTCTCCCACTCTATCTGAACAAAAAATGGAAAAATGTCCTTGGGTGAGGAAAAAATAAAGAAAGAAAGAAGATAGAATTCAACACAAACATTTGAGGCTAAAGATCAAACAGATGAAGAACATCTAAGGAGGAGTAGGAATCTTACACTAGCATGTTACTGAGTAGTTGTTAGTGACATTCTACCCATTCCCACCATATGCAATTTCCCCCTTTCTTTCCTTTCTTAATACTGTTTTTTTGTTTTTGTTTTTGTTTTTTAAAACACATCTTACTTCCTTTATGGTGGTATACAGGGCTAAAAGAATCTTCTGTGAGAGGCAGAGGAAAAACCTGAGCTCCAAAACCAGACTGTCTGGGTTCAAACCCTGACTTTACCACTTATTAGCTGTGTGACTTGGGGCAAGTTGCTTAATGTGCCTGTGCCTGAGCAATAAAATGCAGACATAAAAATAGCACCAATGGCCTAGGATTGTCTGAGGGTTAACTGAGTTAAAATATAGGATGTCGCAAAAAACGGATACACAACTTTGAATAATTATAAAGCCAATGTTTATTAGAATACATTTTATTTTCAAAATGTGATAGAATCTACAGACACCCTGTATACATCTTGGGGGGACACCCTGTATAGAGCGCTTAAAAGAGTGCCTGGCACAGCCCTGGCTTGTGTGGCTCGGTCGTTTGGGCGCCACACTGAAAGGTTGCCAGTTTGATTCCTGGTCAGGGCACATGCCCAGGTTTCAGGCTCAATCTCTGGTGGCGCATGCAGGAGGCAGCCTATCAATGTTTCTCTCTCAACCCTGTTTCTATCTCTCGCTTCCTCTTCCCTCCTCTCTCTCTAAAACATCAATAAACTATTTTTTTAAAAAACAATGCCTGGAACATACTAAGTATTCAATAAATGTTAGCCTTTATTAAGGGAGGAAGACTGCTAATTGCAGCATTATTATCTTTCCAGGTCTTATTGTTGCCAGATAATTCAGTGTATAATTAACCTGCATGGAAGCTGGAGGCCAGTCTCTTGTCAGCTAAAGACTTAGGTCGTTAGCTGCCCCTGATAAACAGGCACAGACACTGACACACTTAGAGCACCACTTTCTTCCCAGACTGCCCTCACCCCTGGGCAATCCGGAGACACTTTAGTAAAATAAATACAGTCACTCACTTAAGCAGGTAGACCCGTTGTTGAGTATGTAAAAGACGCTTCATCGACAGAGGGAGGGAACTGACAACTTTTAGAAGGGATTTAGTTTCCAGTAAAGACTATCCCGAGGGAGGTGCCAGGTGAATTTCGGGTTGAAATGAGCTTTAAGAAGGGAGCAGTCGCTGATGGAGAGAGCGTGTGCTCCACAGAGAGGCTGTGCTGCTCAGAGTCCACATTCCCTGGAGGACAGACTGTACATCATGAGTGCTGCTCTCTGGTTTTTCTCACTGCATTACCTCTTGTACACTCAGACCCTCCCCCTCCTTCCAGGCCTCTGCTCCCAGGAACACAAAACACCCTAGATTATAGGGGCTTTTGACTTGCTGTTTCCTCAGGACAGTCTGAATAGAGACTAAAAGTTCTTGTCAGTATGGTTGCATAACATTAAGTCGGAGGTTGTGAAATGCCCTTTGGAAAAAAATGTAACGGCAGGAAGATGGATAGGTGTCTGTTTGACTAAGGTATCGTTTTGCCTGTGGGCAGGAGGATAGACTAATGAGATTTCTTCCATTTTAAAGATCCTGAATCTCCATCTCATTTTTTTTTTTTCTTCAGTCTGGGCTCCTTTAGGCAAAGAATGAACCTGGTCAGGGAAACCCGAGAGAGGAAAATGGGCATTGCTCACATCAAGTTCTGAGGTTACCTGTTTGCCAAGAGATTTGACTCAGCTAATTTTTTTTGGTGTGATAATTGAGGTACAGAGGATAACTGTGCCTTGTCCAACATCACTTGGCAACTCTGAAGCCCTGTGCCTCTCTGTGAAAAGCAAAAGGTGGCGTCTGTGTGCGTGTGTGCAAGCCAGCTGGTAACAGCTGTTATTTTGTTATTACTGCGAAGGATTTAATTAGCCCAGTACCCTCTACTCTCCTCTCTCCACCCTATGAAATCTTTCTCTTAAAAAAAAAAAAAGCCATATATTTACACCTCACTGTGAATTTAACTTGCACAATTCTCCCAGGGCTGTTTGATTTTAAGGCCTTTACTTACCTGTATATTCAACTTCTCACTTTCTGTGCAATCCCCTCCCCCCTGCTATGAAACACAGTAAAGTCTCTTCCCTCACTAACAAACAAACCCTTTGACAATGCTTTGTCCTCCAGCATTCCTTCCTGAGGCAAGTTTCTTAAAGGAGTGGTCTCTACTGGATGTTTCCACTTTCTCCCCCCTGATTTAGTACTTTTTTTTTTTTTTTTTTTATCCTCACCCAAGGACATTTTTTCATTTTTTGTTCAGATAGAGTGGGAGGGACAGAGAGGAAGAGAGAGAGAGAGAGAGAGAAACATCGACGTGAAAGGGACACATCGAATGGTTGCCACCCACACGACCAACCAGGGCCGGGGACAAACTGCAACTGAGGTACGTGCTCTTAGCGGGAACCGAACCCGGGTCTCTCTGGACCGCAGGCCGACGCTGTAACCACTGAGCCAAACAGGCCAGGGCTGATTTAGTTCTTAATTCACTACCATCTGGGTTCTACCTCCAGCACTCTGCTGAGATGACTCTCATTTAGGTACAGTCAAACCTCAGTGCTCCAACGCCTCCCATCTCCAATAATTTGGTTCTTGATCAAGCTGTTCACGGAAACATTGTCTGGTTGTTGAACCAAACTTCAGTTCTCCACCTCACAACCCTTTCGCGCTGATACATCAGCAAGACAAAATCCATCTCTGGGGCCACACACAAAAGAGAGAATGCCAGTCAGTTTACTGTTAAGCCTCGCTTGTTAAAATCTCAAGAAACTGTGCTGTGAATTTCTTTCTTTCTTTCTTTCTGCTTTTGTTGCTGGCAAAATGGACGATTAGGACAATTTTAAAACCGAAAGAGGCCATCGAGAGCGCTAATGTTGCTAAGGGTGTGGAAGAAACAATGGTCACAGGCAACCGAAGAGGTAGAAAAACTGTTGCTGATGTGGATTAAGGAAAAGCAGTTAGCAGGTGACAGCAATTTGGAGGCAGTGACATGTGAAAAAGCGAAGGTGCCGCTTGCTGACCTGAAAGACGCCCCTGGACGCAGTGCTGACGGATTCGGTGAAGGCTCGTGGGGGGGGGGTCCCTAAATTAAGAAGCGTTGGTTTATATATTAAATAGTATATTAGACGTGTTGTATGTAAGAAATGTGAAAACGAACTCATTTGGGGGCCTGGAACAGATTAGTTCAATTTACGTGATTTCTAATGGGAAAAAATGATTTGTTTTTTTACTATATCGCTTCTCCAACAGGCTTCCGGAAGGAATTACGTTCAAGAACCGAGGTTCTACTGTAATTATTCAATCTATGGAGTCGCTCAGGCCTTCTCTTATGTGACTGTTCTACTGTATTAAACGCTGTTAATCACCAACTTGCTCCTCTTGGAAACACTTAAAAATTGATTTATTGATTGGAGAGACAGACAGACAGACAGACAGACAGACACTGATTTGTTGTTCAACCCATTCATGCATTTATTGGTTGAGTCTTGTATGTGCCTTGACCAAGGATCGAACCTGCAACCTTGGTGCATGGGGGCAACACTTTAACCATCTGAACTCCCAGCCAGAAACATTTCCCATACCTCCCCTTCAGCTCATTCACTCGACTCCTTGCCTTCTCTTTCTACCTCTCTGACCACTCCTTCCTGGCCTCCTTCACAAGTTTGTCTTCCTGGGCCTGCCTGCCCTTCAATTTTTTTCTCAAAGGGAAATAGTTTCATTTTTTCTGATTAAAAAATAATATATGTTCATTGTTTAAAAAATTATAAATAGAATCCAACAGAAACACCACCACACAGAGATGGCGACTGCTAACATTTTGACTTTTACCTTTCTAGTCTTGAAAAATTATATGTATTATATTCAGTAATATAAATGCTATCGTATTACAATGTTTTTACCAGCTTTTTTCACGCACATCATTTCATTTCATTGAGCACAGAATATTATTTGAAATAGATACATAGGAGAACACCAAATTTGGCCCTTTACAAAAGAGACTGTTTTATGCTAGAAGTGACTGAGATACACAGTCAGTAAAACGTAGAACTCCCTACTCCTCTGCAAGGCTTGTCCTATAAACAAATTCACAGATCAGAAAAAAGAAATGGCTACAAAAATATTACATTGTATAAAATGAACAATCATCTACTTGTGAAGACAAGATCCGTAGTCTGGTGTCTTTATGTGATTCTCTGATTATTTTGTCAGGATAAATTCTTGAAAGTGAAATGTTTGACTCAAAAGTTTTCATAAATATCCTGGTCAGTGTGGCTCAGTGGACTGAGCATGGTCCCATCCACCAAGAAGTCAGTGGTAGGATTCCTGGTCAGGCCACATGCCCAGGTTTAAGGCTCATCCATTGATGTTTCTCTCTCATCGATGTTTTTATCTCTCTCTCCCCCCTCTCTCTAAAATCAATAATCATATTATTTTAAAAAGATTATCTTTAATTTTCCATAAATAAAATTAAAATATTTTTAAAATACAAAAGTACTTCAATATAAATGAGGAAAAAAATGATAAACAAGTCTCCCTGTTGTCTCTGACTCCAGTTTTGCTCTCCAGAGACAACCAGTATTACAAGTTTCTTGAGGTCAAAGGATTTGAAAAGTACATCCTGCCAATTTGCCCCCCAGAAAGATTGTACAGATGTACACTCTTATCAACTCTGCATGCCTTCACCAATTTTTAAATCTCTTTTGCTTGCCTCTTCACATTTTTCTTGCAATACCTTATGCTGACTCCAAAATCTCTATCTAACCCTAATCACCCTCTTGAGCTCCAGGCCAGTATTTCCAGCTGCCTGCTGGACAATCTCCACCTGGATGTCCTACAGACACCCCAGATTATCTAAACTGAGCTGTCTCCCCTCCCAAACTTACTTTTCTTTCTGGAATTAACAATGTTCGTTGATGGTGCCAGCATCCACATAGTTATAAATCAGAAACCGAGGAGTCATTTTCAATTTCCTCCCTCTCCCCTCAAATAGTAGTAATAGCTAACAGTTCTCGAACCCTTACTGTTTGCAAATATTTTATTTTATTGAATTCTCATAAAAGCTTCAGAGGTTGCTTTTATTCTTATCACTTCCACTTTTACAGAGGAGGAAAACTGCTTGGATTAAGTTGCTCAATGCTACACAGCTGAGCTTTAAACCCACGCACGTAGCCTAAGTCCACAGCTCACATGCTTAAGCCCTATAGTATATCTAATCAGATACAAGTCCTATCTATTTAATTTCTCCCATCTCAGTGCTATCTCTTCCTTTTTCTCCATCCCCACCGTCACCACCTAATCCAAGTGTTAGTGGTGATACTCTCATAATTAGTCATATTTGATTCAAATATATCTCCCATGTTGCCTGCGAAATAACCCTTGTGAAACACAAATCTGATCGTGTCTTTCCTGTGAAGACACTTCCGTGGATCCCCATTGCGTACATCATAAAGCCAGAGATACTTTGCTTAATGCAGAAGGCTTACCCTCATCTGCCATCTCAGCCAGCCTACCTGTCTGAGAATTTCCATTACACCCTCTAAATTGACCATAATTGCTTAAAAATATCATTCTGCAGCGTATCGGATGATTTTACATGTCACTCCCTCTGCAGAAAATTACCTTTCCCCATTCCCACTCCTATTTGTCCTTTATGTGTTTTCATGTGTGTCAAACTCACATGTTTCCTCCTCCTGGAAGCCTTCCCTAATTCCTCCAATTATTCGTGTCCTATGTGCTGCTGTGAGCATTCACTTATTTTATATCTGTCATATTATGTTAGATTAGATTTATTTAGTGTCTCCCTTTCTAGAATGTTAACCCTTTGAGGGCAGTGATGCTCTTATTCAGCTGTTAGTGTTTAGCGCGGTGACTCACGCATAGTAGCTGCTTAGATTATCGATTAAATCAAATTAACTACCTTAATTGTGAAATCATAGGGCCTTGTGCTCTGTTGAAAAAATTTCAGCCATCAGTGCAGGGAGGGAAAAAGGATGACCTGAAATCACCACCCTGAATGTGGGGCACTACTCCTTCCTGTGGGCCCTGTGTAAATTAGTCATAGAAATATTCATGTTTCGCCCGGCCAGTGTGGCTCAGTGTTTGACCCATGCACCAAGAGGTCGCCAGTTCCATTCCCAGTCAGGGCACATGCCCAGGTTGTGGGCCAAATCCCCAGTGGGGGCATGCAGGAGGTGACCAATCGATGTTCTCTCTCATCGAAGTTTTTATCTTTCTCTCCCTTCCTCTCTCTTTAAAGATCAATAAAGAAAATATAAATAAATAAAACATAAAAAAAGAAATATTCATGTTTCTATAGACATTCTATGCACACATATCTTCCGTCTCCATTACGGGCTGCACGTGACCTCAGAGTAGTGCCGAGTAAGGGAGTCCTGAAGAACAGAGATAGAGCATGAACCGAAGGCCCTCCATTTGCTCAGTAACGTATCTGAACACACCCTGGATTCGCTTTTATGTGGCCCCAGGGGAGGATGAAGCTATGCCCACATTTTCCTGAAAAGTGAGAATGAGAGATCGTTGCTGTCGACCCCATCCTCGCTGCTGCCCTGGTCCCATAGACAGTGCTCACTGCGTGCTTAGCGCGCGGCAGGAAGCGAAACCGTCCACGGCACGAGTGGCGGGCTGCGTTCTGGGCTGCCACTACTGGGGTTGGGACCCCACCCTCTGGAGACCACCCTTCTATTTTCGCGCAGAAGCCGGACTTAATCAGGTCACGGGGCTTCGCCGACTGAGGCAGGATCCCAGCACGCGGGGCAGTGCCCGCCGCTGCCGGCTGCCCGCCAGGTCTCAGACCGTCTTTCAGGTCGAGGAGCAGCGATCGGCGGGTCCCAGGCCACAGAGTGGCGCGTTCTGGGGCTGCAGGCGCAGGGCGGCCACCACCGCCGCCCCGAAGCCTGCATGAGGCCTGTGGGCTCGGGCCTCCTAGCTGCCCACGAAGCCTGCATTCAGAGCGCCGGGCCCGGGCCGGCCGACGTGCGCGCGCCTACGTGCGGACGTCGTGCGTGGGCGCGCGTGCGCGGCGCCGCAGCCTGTGGGTTGGCTGGTTATTTTGCGAGCGGGAGGGGCCGCGCGCGCTCCTGCCTCCGGTCTGTGTCCCCCGCCCCCCCTTCCCTGGCCCGGCCTCTCCTTCGGAAAGATGTCGGACACTGCCGTCGCCGACACTCGGCGCCTCAACTCGAAGCCCCAGGACCTGACCGACGCGTACGGGCCGCCGAGTAACTTCCTGGAGATCGACATCTTTAACCCGCAGACGGTGGGCGTGGGCCGCGCGCGCTTCACCACCTATGAGGTTCGCATGCGGGTGAGTCACGGGGTGAGGGCGACAGCTGAGGGGAGGACCGGGCAGCTGGGCGGGGAGGGCGGGGGCGGCTGCGCCAGCGCCTAACGGCGGGGAAGACGCTCGCAGGGGTCATCTGGGGGCTCGGGGCTGCATAGGTTTGGAGAGACGTCTGCACACTCGGTGGGGGTCCGAGGTTACAGGAAACTCCTGAGGGGCCATCAGATCGGGGTGACGGATAACCGAGTACCCAGGAGCCAGCAGTGGAGGCTGGTCAGCCAGGGTGGGGAGGATGGAGAAGCTGGACTGAGCAGTTCAAGGAACCAGGAATCGTGACTGTGGCAACGGAGGAAAGGAAGTGTTGAAGGGCTGGGGGATGGCAAGCCAAGGCAAGGTGTCACTGGGACCCCTCACTACACTAGGTTGTGGGAAGTTAGTCTGAAGTGGGGGCAGGAAGGCCCGTCTTCTCCCTCACGAGGTCTTCCTGGGGCGATGAAGTTAAAGCCTGGGTTAAAGGGGAGATGTGATCCCAGGAAAGGGAGACAGTGGGCTTGGTGGAGCAGGAATAATAAAGAGAGTCTACCTGGAGGAGGAGTGCTTCCCAGACTTGTGCAGAATTAGGATCTGAAAGAGAGAAGTCTTTGGGGCTGAAGTTTGCTCAGGTACCACATGCTGTGTTTCAGTGTGAACCGGGCCTTGCACTGGGATTGGTGGATTGTCAGTCGCTGCTCTCCTGCTGTGCTGATCCTTTACATTTGAAGTACACAGAAGGTTCATTTCAACACGTATTGACTTTGAGATGGGTGTTTGGTGTATAAATGGCCATCTGCCCTTTCTGTCCTAGATTAACCTTTGGATTCAGACCCTGGTCTGTAGTTCCTTTAATTTATGACATTTCAGAACTGCCCCAGGATTGGGTTCTTCCAGTGTACTTTATTCTCTAGCTCTTAGTCCACAATGCAAGGATGGAATGTGCAGGTAGAGCACGTGGTTCGCAGGCTCTTTGCCCGCAAAGTGGTTACAGGCAAAAAAGTTTGAGAACCGTCTTCTAATTCTCCTTATGTTTTCTTCTCAGACTAGAGGGCCAGAATATTCTCTGTGGACAGCATGCTGCCCAAACAGCATTTGAAGACCTAAAAGAGTGTATGTGCTTTCATTTTTGAATGAGTGAATTGAATGAGAGTACGCGCTCTCCTGCCTGGGCATTGAAATCTCGTTGAAAAATGATGATCTCCAAATTCCAAGTTTGGCCAAGTCCAAACTGAAGAAAGAAAAGCGAATAGCAAAAAATGAGAACACTCGTCCATATGAGAACTCTTTGAAATCACCTTTTTGGGGAAGAATGGAAGTTAGAGCCCTCAAAGTATGATAAAAGCTAGGAAGCCTGCGAATAACTTGTTTACTATAAGGACTCCCGGCTGTGCAGTTTTGGAGACATTGTCTTGATACGTTACCCAAGAAGCTTAGGGAGTATGAATGAAACAGCTCTCTACTTCAGGCATTCTAGTGCCTACTGTGTGCCAGGCACTGAATTAGGTTTTAGCTTCCAAACCTTTGCAAAAACATCATTTTACACATAAGAAACCGAGGAGGAATGCAGCTTAAGTGACTTACCCAAGTACACGTAGCTAATAAGTCGCAGGGCTGGGATAGAACCCAGGTCTGTCTCACTCCAAAGCCCATCATACTCTTTCCACTACATTGTAGTCTCTTTGGCAGTGCTTAGTTGCAAAACTTTAATGTGCAGAGTTTTTCTTCCCACTAGGCTCTTCATCAGCCCTTTCTACAATTTCTAATTGTATGGCGATAATAGGGTTGGTGGCAATTCATAGCTCTGTGGGTTTGAGTTAATTTGCATTGTTTATGTTAACATGTATAGCTATAAAGGCTTTTAATACTTTTGTTGAATTCTGTTTTGGGGAAAAATTGGTAAAAATCATTTGGTTTTAAATTGCTATTTTAAATGATTGATTGTGGCAGGCGTTATAGGGAGCATGAGATTCAGAGAGTGGGCTTTGGGAGTTAGGCATGGTGAGTGGTAGAAGCAGATACCACTGACTTCTTTTCTTTGTATAATAGCTGAATCTTTCTGAAGCTGTTCTCTTTCATTTTGCTCAGGAAAGAATTCTCTCCCTCCCTCCCATCCCCCAAAGAAATTAGGAGTCTGGAGAGATGACCTGGTGACTTGACATGATGTGTATGGAAATTTGTCCTGTGGACCTGAACTTTGCTTCTTCTCTCCTTTCCGTTGACTTTGTGTTGATCAGAGTCAAAGGACACTCCCTACCCTGTACTACACTACCCTGTACTACACAGTCCTGTCTTCCTCATATGATTTGTAGGTTAGAGCTGGGAGACAATCCTAGAACCTAGTAGCCCCTTCCTTAAATGGCTAGGTACTAAGATGAAAGGCCATTATTGTCACCACCCTGTGGGGTAGGGAAAGAAGAGCATTTTTGTGAGTCAAAGGAGGAAGTTTACAAAATGGCAATGGGTGGATTCGTTATCTGGGAAGAATCTACTCGGCCTTTTTTCCTTTTCTTTGGTCCTTCTGTTGACTTCTGTAAAAGCCTACTAGTAAAGGTTGCCCTGTTGAGGGAGCACAGTATTTGTAATGAACTGTGGCACAAACCTAGAATCACATGATACTGAAGGGCTTTTTTCTTGCAGGATTATCCCCCTCTCCAGTTTCATTGAGATATAATTGACATATAACATTGTATAAGTGTAAGGTTTATAATGTGATGATTCAATACACATAGATATTTCTTGCAGGATTCTGAGAATGTGCTCTTTAATGCTTTATCTTGAATAGTTAATACATGCACATGGTACAAAAATCAAAAGATATAAAAAAGATGTCCTGTAAAAACTAAGCCTCCCTCCCTCTGCCCTCCAGAGGTTCCTCTTTCTGAAGAAACCACTGTTTTCAGTTTCTTATTTATTCTTCTAAAGAACAGTTTAGATAATAAAATATTACTTTACATGTATCTCACTTCATTTCAACTCATTGACATTCACGCCTTAGACCTCAATCCTGGGTAGACTGGTAACTTATGTAAACCAGCTAGTTATTTGGCTTTTGATGACTTATCCCTAATCCTGGATTCTGCGAAGATAATTTCCAGACCTGAGGATTACAACACGTGATGTTGTGAGGACTGTGAAGCTCTAGCATAGCTCCAGGATGCTCTACTTCTGACCTTGGGAAGTTGTGCAGAAAGAGAAACTAGTTCCTTTTATTTCCATCTGCTGATGTGAATTGACTGGTAGGAAATACAGTCAGCATTAATGCATATGGTCAGCCATTTCTATTTGGAACTTGTAGACAAGAGTGAGGATCAAGACTTTTTGTTTGTTGGGGATTCATGTTGCCATTAGAGTCTTAGGAAAATTCTCAATGATTACAATGTGAAAATACACTGATTTCTATCAGGGAGCAAGCTTCACTTAGCCAACTTAATGTGGTTGCTATTTCTGTTGCACTTCCTAGATGAGGAGAAGGTAAATAGATAAATAGGGCCTCTAGTAATTGAATATTTATCGAGTAACTTGCATAGTGTGCATTTAAGAGGATGCAGAAATAGTCATGGCTCATGATTTCAGTGAAATAGGTGGCAAGACAAACACAATACATGAAACAGTAGTGTGTCAGGCAACACTAAAGTATAATTGTCATAGGGGTTCAGAGGAAAAGGGAGACCAATAAATTAGGCTGGTATTGACAGGGAAGATTTCCCAAATGAAGTGGGACTTGAGCTGGGATTTGTAGAATGGAGAGGATTTGGACAGGAAAAGCAGAGGAAGGCATACCTTGGAGGTGTTTATCTCATGATCCTTACAGGGAATTTAAGTTCACTTTTCAATTGAAAATGTATTACCTGTACTTAATAAATTCAAAATGTACAATGAAAAATGTGAGCCACCCATTCCAGTTGTCTAATCTTGTTCTCCAAAGTCACTCACTATTAGCAGTATCTATTCATAAATATTTTATTCATAAAGATGAATATATACACAAATATATTCACTTTTTCTTATTTTTTAATTAAATTTATTGAGGTGACATTGGTTAATAAGATCATATGGATTTCTTTGATATAGGATCTGTATATTGCATTCTGTACCCACCACCCAAAAAGTGAAATCATCTTCCGTCACCATATATTTGGCTTCCCTAACCCCTTACTCTGCCCCTGACCCCCTTCCCTCTGGTGATCACCATACTGTTATCTGTCTGTGTCTCTGAGTTTCAGTTTTATATCCCACATATGAGTGAAATTATATGGTTCTTAGCTTTTTCTGCCCGACTTACTTTGCTTAGTGTAATGTTCTCAAGGTTCATCCATGTTGTTGCAAATGGCAGTATTTCATCTTTTCTTATGGCTGAGTAGTATTCCATTGTGTACATGTACCACGTCCTCTTCATCCAGTCCTCTGTTGCAGGGCACTTTGGTTGTCTCCATGTCTGGGCCACTGTGAATAATGCTGCAGTGAACATAGGCATGTGTATATCTTGTCAAGTTTTTTTGGGTAGATACCCAGAAGACGGATTGCTGGGTGATATGGTAACTCTATTCTTAATTTTATGAGGAACCTCCATACTGTTTTCCATAGTGGCTGTACCAGTCTACATTCCCACCAGCAGGGAATGAAGATTCCTATTTCTCCACAACCTCTGCAACACTGTAATTACTAGTCATGTTGATAACAGGTGTGAGGGGCTATCTCATTGTAGTTTTGATTTGCATTTCCATAATAGCTAGTGAAGTTGAACATCTTTTCATATATCTGATGGCTACTTGTATGTTTTCTTGGGAGAAGTGTCTGTTCAGGTCCTCTGCCCGTTTTTAATTGGATTATTTGTTTGGTGTTGAGTTGTATGAGTTCTTTATATATTTTGGATATTAGCCCTTTGTCAGATCTGTTGTTTTCAAATATCTTCTCTCATTTTGTTGGTTGTCTTTTTGTTTTGTTGGCAGTTTCTTTTGCTGTGCAGAAGCTTTTTAGTTTGATATAGTCCCATTCATTTAGTTTTACCTTTACTTCCCTTGCCTTTGGGGTCAAATTCATAAAATCTTTTCTACGACTAAGGTCCATAAGATTAGTACCTATGTTTCCATCTATGTAATTTATTGTTTCAGATCTTATATTTTAGGTCTTTGATTCATTTTGAATTAATTTTTATACAAATCCCTTCTAAAACATAGATAGAAGTAAGTTCTTATTACTGTTCTGTACCTTGGTTTTAATGTTTAAGATCTTTCCATACTGGGACAGTCTTTCACATTCTTTTCATAGTTATATAGTACTTCACTGTATAGGCACAGTATTTTATTTAACCAGTGACCTATTGATGAACATTTATTATTATCACAAATAATAAAATGCAGTGCAACCCTTGTACATGCATATTTACATGTTACTTCAAGTCTATTGTAGGAAAAATTCTAAGCACCAAGGGACTTCTAATCACAAAACGTGACAAGGCTGGATGTGGTAAGGATTGGTATTTGTCAGGTGGTGTTTTGCAAGGGTTATAGGAGCATGGTCCATAGGAGCTATTTCCTCATTGGGACCTGTCCATGTGGTTCTGACAGGTGGACACCACAGGCTGAACATTACTTACCATCTCTCTTGTCTCATTCTTCCTTCCCTTTAGACAAACCTCCCTATCTTCAAGCTGAAGGAGTCCTGTGTACGGCGGCGCTACAGTGACTTTGAGTGGCTAAAAAATGAGCTGGAGCGAGATAGTAAGGTATGGCTCCATTCCCCGTGTGGCACCCTTGGAGAACAAGATCTACGTAGGCTGCTAGGGCGTAAGATCAGAGTCCATACAATCTTGAAGGCAATGGAGAGGGTGAGCATGCTCTGTCTACCAATCCCAATATATTGGATCTGGGTGATAACCTTTGAAACTTGGAAGTGGCGAAGTTCAGGACTAATCTTAAAGAGAAAGTATGACTTCACTTAGTGACTAGTAAAGTCATACACCTTAACTCCTATGGGTGCTAAAAATGGAAAGTCTATGGGCAGGAAGGGCCTTGCTCGGTTCTTAGATGACAGTGGATTGTTATCTGGAGTTTATTCCCTTTCTTTTGAGACGGTAACCCTGTCCTCCCACCAAAACAGTTGGATTAATTTTGGACCTGAGCCATCGGTCAGCTCTTGCAAGTTGCTGGCTGTGGGATAGGGCGGACCTAGGCTTTAGGAAGTGAGGTACAAGTGCCTTAGCACCCCGCTCCTGTGTGAGTTCTCCCTGAGGCGCTGTCTTGTATCCCTGCAGATCGTAGTACCACCACTGCCGGGGAAAGCCCTGAAGCGGCAGCTCCCCTTTCGAGGAGATGAAGGCATCTTCGAGGAGTCCTTCATCGAAGAAAGGAGGCAGGGCCTCGAACAGTTTATTAACAAGTAAGTCCCGTTCCTGGGGGCTCCTCTTGCTACTTTCCCGTCTTGGTCTTTCTGTGTGGTTAGTCTGTCTCCTCTTTTGTAATGGTCATGTGATGTGGTGCCCGTTGTGCGGTGGGGTGACTGGGCAGTAAAACTCCATTCCCTTGAGCAGATTTCTGATCCCGTACCTCAAGGCCTGAGAAAGCACTGCGTGTTGGCTGTGTCCAGGGATTCCCCCACCGTCCCCCTCTCCCCCTCCCCATATTAGGGTGGAAGTGGCGCCCCACCGCTTGCTGGAACCTCAGGGCTAGCTGACCTTGTCCTTCCTCCCCTGTCCACCCCCCTTCCTCTGCAAATCCTCTCGGATCGCAAACACCGCTGATAACTCTGTTCATCTCTTTGTAGAATCGCAGGGCACCCGCTGGCTCAGAATGAACGCTGCCTCCACATGTTCCTGCAGGAGGAGGCCATCGACAGGAACTACGTCCCCGGGAAGGTGCGCCAGTAGGCACCCTCTCGCCACTTCCCTCTCCTTTCCTGCTGAGATGACATTGATTTTACACTAAAGCCTCTCTCTCTTTCTTTGATCTGAAGTTGGCTGCCCATCCCCTGGCCTGGTAGACTGTCTGGCATTGTGTCCCTTGGTACCTGACTACACCGTGGGCACTCTGCTAGGGACCTCTTCTCTGAGGAGAGGTGGGAAATCACAGGCGGATGCCCTTTGCTTGGGGGTGGGGGGTGGGGGTTGGACTAGAAGGCAGTTTCTCGGGCATTTACCCAGAAGGCTATCTGGGGGGCGGGGGTCTCCTGCTGGTGAGGCACTTGGCGACATCCCGATGCTGCAAGTCCAGGGGATATTTCTTACTCGTAGGTTTAACCAGAAATGCTGAGCAGGGAAAGCCTGCCTTCCTACCTGCATGAATCTTTTCCTTTTCGGGAAGGCGGGAGAGACCCGAAAGCTGTCCTTGTTTCCTGCAGGCCTGCTCCCAGTTCCCCCGTTTCTTCTGTTCCCTTCTCCCCCCTTGTTGCTTTCCATGGCCGTCATCCTCCTAGAATCCAAGCAGTTTGCTGTGTGGAGCAAGGTGTGGGTTTTCTGGGCCCATCATCCTGGCTGCTTCAGAGGCCGAAGAAAGCCATAGAGCAGTAGGGGAGCTCCTGTCGCCTAGCCCCTCTCTTTCGTGGCTCCCCACTCTGGCTGCCTGCTCTTGCCCACCAGCAGGCGAGTCAGTATGGGCCAGCAGCTCTCCCTTCCCGGCTCTGCTCCTTTCTGGGTCAGCTTTGCAGGCTTGGTGGCGGGGGGTGGGGGCGACTCACCACTGTCAGGTAACTCCCTGAAGTGGGGGTGATCATTTTCTAGGTGACTCCCGGTGGTAAGGAGGAGTATCACCACTCTCTTCCTTCTGTTCTCTTCCCCATCCCATTTCGTGCTGCCACAGGGCAGAAGCACATGAACAAACCACACCCTCTCTGACGTCTCCTAGGCACTTTGAGCTGCTGAACAGGGCTCAGGGGAAGAGTTGTTGCTGCCCTTCGCAGCTTGGTCACAGGGTTGTTGAACTGCCTGCACTCCCCAGAAGCTGAGCTAGGGACAGCAGCTGGGTAGGGATTTCCCAAATCTTAAAGGCCAAAACACCTTCTCCAGACCAGCAACTTTCTGGGCGTCTGTCCAGGACGTAGCGGTTTGTTGGCTGGGGCCCGATATCTATCCCAAGCGATGGGATGAGAGCAGGTTAACTCAGGTGTCAGGTCGAAACTGGAGGCTCTCTGCTGAGACTCCCTATCGTGGAAGGATTGCAGTTCTCTGTCCAGAATCTTGGGGAAAAGGAGTACTGATTCTGACATGACAAGATTCGGATCAGAGAGAGTAGGATTGGATGTTGACATAGGAGTTGGAATTCATCTAAATGTCGAAATTGCCTGTGACGGATCAGCTCTCAGCTGCCGAGCCTGTGCCAGGGGCTGTGCAGCCCCTACAGAGAGGCTCTGCTCCTTCCCCACCCTCCACTGTTGGTGTTGTTGCTGCCTTTTGATTTGTACGCTCCGATATTGATTTTTTAAAAGATTCCTTCTTTCATTGTGCACAAGTGCTGAGAGCCTGGGGCCTCATTTCTGCTGTGTATATATCCTGACTCGGGGCTTTTATTCAGCAGACTGTTCATTCTTCTGGCAGACAGTGTCATATTCAACTCTGTTCATATTAAACCACTGTGAAGCAAGCCTCTGTTGTCCAGTTGTTGTTTTTAATTGTCTAGGCTATTCTGGGTATTGGGCAGAAATCATACAACATGATTAATTTCCTGAGGCAAGAAGTTTTGCATTTACATAAAAAAACAGAATTCTAGCTGCCTATAGTGATATTTACCTATCCTTGCAGTTGACTGTCACAGAGGTAATGAGGGCATCTGTAGGGAGTAGCCATAGGGCTCAGCACCTATGGTTTGTGTCAGATTTAGCAGATTTGCTTCTTAAGCTTGTGGGCTTGTGTTAATTTGGACAGAATATATTTAGTGTTTGTGTATGTATATATATGCATACATGTTCATGTGCTATATGTGATATAAACACACGTGCATTTGTTTTATCCTCCAAGACACCCACAAACACCACCTACAAATCGTTTTTCTTTAATAGGCCTTTTACCTCAATCTGACTTTTTTCTTTGAAACAGATTTGATGCAGGCAGAAAGGTGTGAACTGTTGATGGGTAGATATTTTCATCTGACCAGTGTGTTCTGAAATGGCTTTCTACACAAAGTGGGTTTGGGGGAAAGGTTTCGCAGTGCTAGGAGGTGGGAGTCTTGTCATTTGGGAAGTCAAAGATAGTTTTAATCCTAGTTGAAAATGGAAAGAAGGTATAGAAAGTGGTGTGGTGGCCCTGGCCAGTTTGGCTCAGCAGTTAGAGCATCGGCCTGCAGACCAAAGAGTCATAGGTTCAATTCCAGTCAAGGGCACATACCTTGGTTGCAGTTCAGTCCCCAATCTTGGGCCCATGCGAGAGGCAACCAGTCTATGTGTCCCTCTCACATCGATCTCTCTGTCTCCCCCCTTCCCACTCTGAAGATAAATGGAAAAATATCCTTGGATGAGGATTTAAAAAACAAAACAAAAGAAAGTGGTGTGGTCAAAACATTATGAATGGAGGTGACAGTGGTACTTAGGTGAAGTTGAGGAGTGGGGTCGATGGAGGGAGGGGTTTTGGTAGTCCAGGAATTAGGTAACTAAAGAGGTGTGAGGGGATAGGAAGAACAGATGTTTCTGTGACAAGAGAAAGGAGCGATGGAGAGAGGCACCCTTCATAGTTGGCAGAGAATGAATTAGAATAACTAGAAAAGGCAGGTATAAATGAAATATTAACAAAATGTTGAGCAGGTGGGATTCATTTAACAGGTACCAATTAATAGTCCCTCCGTGTCCAGCTTTATGCTAAAAGCTGGGCTGGAGGTGGAGTAAGTTGGTCACAGTACAACTAAAACATGACTACATTCTCTTTCTTCACAGACCTTATTACTTATACTTTAGTTCAGGAGATGTCTATACAAGACCAGAAAATGCTAGAGACAAAATAAGAGGTCCAGACTGGATGGATAGGTCATTTGGTTAGAGCTTTGTCCCGACACACCAAGGTTGCGGGTTCCATCACTGGTTGGGGCATGTACAAGAATCAACCAATGAATGCATAAATAAGTGGAACAACAAATTGATGTTTCTTTCTCTCTCTCAAATCAATGAATTTAAAAAAAAAAAGAGGTCTAGGCACATCTAGTTAGTTCTCCAGTCTTTTTTTTTTTTTAATATCAAGTCAGATAAATTCCCTTTCTTTAGAGTCAAATTGGCCATTTTAGCACTAATGGGATTCTGAAACAATCCCACATCAAAGTCTTATTACCCAGCAACACTGAAAAGCATACTTTTTTTGTTTGTTTTGTTTTGTGTTTTTGTTCTTAACCCTTGCCTGAGGACATTTTCCACTGATTTTTAGATAGAGTGGAAGGGAGGGAGGGAGAGAGGGAGAAACATCAATGTGAGAGAGACACACTGATTGGTTGCCTCCTGCACAACCCCGACCCGGACCAGGAATTGAACCCGTGACGCTTCAGTCGGTGGGCCCATGCTCTAACCCCTGAGCCAAACTGGCTAGAGCAAAAGCATACTTTTATAAGGAATTCAAGTTTATGCAGGCATCTAGGTGTCTATACTAATTAATTCCCTTTACCCATAGCACAGAAGCACCCAACCTTACAATGGGACCTGGGAGACAGGCTAACAAAGTTGCCTTCTCTACACTTTGACCCATTCTTTTTAAATTTTTATCAATATGTTTTTTATTTCAGAGGGAGGAAGGGAGAGGGAAAGATAGAAACATTGGTTGCCTCCTGCACACACCCCCACCAGGGATTGAGCCCATAGCCTGGGCATGTGCCCTGACCGGGAACCGAACCGGTGATCTCCTGGTGCATGGGATGATGCTCATCCGACTGAGCCACATTGGCCAGACTTGACCCTTTCTTTGAGATGAGGACTTGGGCTAGTAAAGGGTGGGACAGGTGGACACCATTTGGGCTTCTGTGGAGTTTTTGTTTGGTGAGATCTCCTGGGTGAAACACTTCTACAAAGTTGTATGGTAATTACGTAAAATGACTTTCTGCTGTGGAAATGTAGCCTTCTCACCGAAATGGAGAGTGCTTTGTACCCTTTGGGACTGTTGAGCCACCTCTGGTCTCTTCTCAGACACAGTAACGGTCCTCATTTATCCTCACTTGGCTCATTTTTAACCCATTAATCTTTATTCTGACGTCTCTCCAAGGACCTCATACTTCATGTTTATACACCTTTTTATGAAATGTATTGGGGTGACACTGGTTAATAAGATTATAGAGGTTTCAAGTGTACATTTCTATGATACATGCTGTGTATATTGCATTGTGTGCCCATCACCCACAAAGTCAAGTCATCTTCCGTCACCATATATTTGGCCTCCATAACTCTTAACTACTCCCCTGACCCCTTCCCTCTGGTCACCACTATATGGTTGTCTGTGTGTGAGTTTCAGTTTCATATCCAACATATGAATGAAATCATATGGTTCTCAGCTTTTTATGCCTGACTTATGTCACTTAGCACACTATTCTCGATGCCTATCCATGTTGTCGCAAATGGCAGTATTTCATCTTTTCTTATTCCATTGTATATGTGCACCACATCTTCCTTATCCAATCATCTGTTGAAGGACACTTCAGTTGTCTCCATGTCTTGGCCACCGTGAATAATGCTGCAATGAACATAGGGGAGCATATATCTTTGCAAAGAAATGTTTTCAAATTTTTTGGTTGGAAACCCAGAGGAGGGATTATAGGATCATATGGTGACTCTATTCTTAATTTTCTAAGTCATAGAGTCTAAAACTGGACCCCACTATAATTATAGCCTGAAGATTAGGTGGTTTTTAGTCAATTTACACATTGCAGTATTCAGGTTTACTTTTAAAATGTAAACACTTGGTGACTAATTTAGCTTGTGGTTCTCTGCCACTCCCTTTCCCAACACCTACCACCCCTCATTCTTATCTCTATTTTTGCCTTGTTTGTACAAAAAAAATTATTCCCTATTTTAATTTTATTTTTTCTCCCTGTTCTATCTATTATCTATCTATCTATCTATCTATCTATCTATCTATCTATCTATCTATGCTTTTGAGAGCAGAAAATTCATTCCTTACAAAACAGACCAAAGCAGGATCGTTATTAACAATACAAAAGGATTCTTTAAATCACAGCAGGCTTCCTTTATTTATTTATTTTAAATATGTTTTTATTGTTTTGGTTTTTTTTTTGGTATGTGCCCCTAGCGGGAACCGAACCAGGGACTCTCTGGTCCACAGGCCAATGCTCCAACTGCTGAGCCAAACCGGCCAGGGCGTTTTTATTGATTTTTAATTTTTTTTTAAAAAAGAGGTCTTTGGCCCTGGCCGGTTTGGCTCAGCGGTTAGAGCGTCGGCCTGCGGTCCGGAGAGACCCGGGTTCAGTTCCCACTAAGGGCATGTACTTCGGTTGCAGTTTGTCCCCGGCTCTGGTCGGTTGTGCGGGTGGCAGCCACTCGATGTGTCCCTTCACGTCGATGTTTCTCTCTCTCTCTCCCTCCCACTCTATCTGTACAAAAAATGGAAAAATATCCTCGGGTGAGGATTTAAAAAAAAAAAAAAAAGAAGTCTTTGGCCCTGGTCAGTTTGGCTCAGCAGTTGAGTGTCGGCTTGTGGACCAGAGAGTCCTTGGTTCGGTTCCCGCTAGGGGCACGTACCAAAAAAAAAAAAAGAGGTCTTTGCAGCTGTATACCATAGAGATTTTGTTCAAATTCCAGCTTTACTACTTTTTTTAAAAAAATTATTTTTCTTTATTGATTTTAGAGAGAGAGGAAGGGAGAGGGAGAGAGAGATAGAAACATCGATGAGAGAGAACATCGACTGGCCACCTCCTGCATGCCCCCCACTGAGAATCGGGCCCACAACCTGGGCATGTGCACTGACCAGGAATCGAAGTGGCGACCTCTTGATGCATGGGAGGACACTCAATCCACTGAGCCACACTGGCTGGGCGCAGCAAGCTTCCTTTAAATGGGTACTTCCTATGGTGATTTTAAGTGTTTGTATATAGATCATCAACTACTTGATACAGAGAAACTGAAGGTAGCCCTGGCCGGTTTGGCTCAGCGGTTAGAGCGTCGACCTGCGGTCCTGAGAGATCCGGGTTCAGTTCCCGCTAAGGGCACGTACCTCGGTTGCAGTTTGTCACCGGCCCTGGTCGGTCGTGCGGGTGGCAGCCACTCGATTTGTTCCTTTCACATCGATGTTTCTCTCTCTCTGTTCCTCTCTCTCCCTCCCACTCTACCTGAACAAAAAAATGGGAAAATGTCCTCCAGTGAGGATTAAAAAAAAAAGAGAGAAACTGAAGGTAAAGGATTAAGAGAGGCATTAGTGGGGTTGGCGGGATGAGATTAACCAAAGAATTTACATGCATGTGTGCATTGCCCACGGACACAGACAATAGGGTGGTGAAGGTATGAGTCTGGGTGGGAAGTGGGTGGAGGGGGCAATAGGGGAAAATAGGGGGGACATCTATAATATTCTCAACAATAAAGATAAAAAAGAGAGGCATTGCCAATGGAAGATCCATCAGAAATTGAATAAAACAGTTGTTCTTAAGTGAAAAATCAAATACAGTTAGATTCATAGAAATTTATGTATTACTTTTCAAGAAAATAGTATATTATTATACTAGTATTTTTTTTTGTCCGACTACAGTCAACTTTTGATAATCTGTGCTAATGGGTTGATATACATTTTTATTTTATTAGGCATTTTTCTACAATTTAAATATAGGGGTGTCTAATTCTCATAAGACATATCCTAATATGTCATCAGAATGAAGACTCGGGAAGATCTGAAAAGAAATAGAGAGTAATAGGCCTGGAACAGTCCCCTGAGTTCTGGAGCTGGCTGTGCTATTAGCTGGCCAGAGCACCTTAGGCAAATTGCTTCACCACTCTGGGCCTGTTCTCGTAACTATAAAATGAGGGGATTTCGCTAAATGATATGTGCAGTATCTTACATCTCTCTGATCCTTGCCCAGGGATAAACTCTGGAGGTGATGCCACCAAAAAGGTGAAAGTGCAATTTTTCCCATATGATGGAGTTTGCTACAGAGTAGTTTTCTCTCCCAGAAATGAATGACTCTTCACTTGCCCTGATTAGATTTTGTTTGCCCACATCCTGTTTGTCAAGTCATGAGTAACCCATTGAAAGTCTGTGTCGATTTGATTTACAGTTGTCCTAATTTTATTCTAGATCTTTTAGTTGAATTTTTAAAATAAAATAGTCACCTCATGCAGATAAGGAATTATTCTTATTTATAATATATGAAATATAACTTTGTTGATTATTCTGGTTACAAAAGTGCCTATTTAGTTAAAATATTTTTTGTGATTAAAATTCAAACAATTAATGCCAATTGGCAAAATTCAAACAAAACATGAATGTGTAAATGGTGAAAGATGTCTCCTTATTCCCATTCTCCAAGAATAACTTAATTTGGTATGTGTCTTCCCAGACCTCTTTCTATGCACAAAATATATATATATGGCTATGTATATATGAATATACATATATTCACACAGTGTCCATGTTTGCATATGCACACACTTGTACATCGTTTTTTAAAAAACAAAGTAAGCCATTATATGTACTATTTTGCAACTTATTTTTTTTCACTTTGCAGTGTATTGTGGACTTCCTCTCACATTAGTGTATGGAAACTTACCTCATTTTTTAAAATGGCAGCATAATATTTCATAGTATGGTTGTACCACAGTTTTTTTTATTAATATTTTTTAAAGAGAGGGGAGAGAGAGAGACCGATGTGAGAGAGATATATAGATTGGTTGCCTCCCTGATGCACCCCAAGAAGGATGAACCTGCAACCTAAGTTTGTGCTCTGACTAGGAATGGAACCCGCGACTTTCTGGTGCACAGGAAGACATTCCAACCAACTGAGGTACACCAGCCAGGGCTCACAATTTTTTTTTTCTTTTTCTTTTGTGTTTTGGTTGTATCACAATTTAATGATTCATTTATTGATGGAAATTTGTCTCAAATCATTCACTATTACAAGTAATACTACTATATATATCCTTGCTCATGTTTTTAGTATTATGTATGATAGATTTTTAAAAGAAGGAATTACTGGCTCAATTACATTTTGATAAGTTGCCTTCCTAAAGAGTACAGTTGAGGCTCCCACTTGACTGCAAATGAGAATTTCTGTTTTCTTATCCAAAGAGGAGAGATTCCTGTTTCCTCACAAAGTTTCTTTGTCAAAAATGGCAAAATATTAAACAATTGATATTATCCGAACTATTTGGTGAAAATGGTATTTCTTAGTTTTAATTTGCATTTTTCTGGTACATTTAGTGGTAATAATACCACTATCGGGTTTTTAAAAAATTCCCCGCACATTTTGGTTGTTCTAGAAGCAGTGTTTATTGCTGCTAATCGAGAATCCCTACCACTCCTCACTGTAGATAAACCAACACTCTTAATTAAAGGCCCTGAATGTTCCTAGACTTCTTCCCACCTGACTTTGGGAGGAAAGGAAGCAATTAGCCTGGAGGCAAAGCAACATGGTCTGAAGCCCTCTCAGGACCAGTACTTTGCTCAGGTTGGCACTACTTGAGGCCAAGCCCAAATCAGCGCTAACAGCTTAACTCTAGATGCATTTGACTCCAAGGCCAACCTCCTTGGAAACTCGGGGAAATATTACTTTGCCTCTTGGGCCACCATCCCTCCAGCTTGGACCTCTTTTTGGGGTTATTTCTCCCAGATCCCAACCTTACATTAGCACCGATGGGAAAAGTCCAAGATACCTAGATCGAGATGGTAACTGAAAGAGGCGGCTGAATCAGCAGGCCTCAGCTCTTCTGGTTGGCTGTCCACACGTCAATCAGAAATGAGCAAGCCTTTAATTGGTTCTACGCAATGGGAAGCACATAGCCTCTTCTGATTGGCCTCTTAGTCGAGGGGTGGGCCACAGGGAGACCTGCTGATTGGCTGGAATGAAAGACCAATGGGAATGCTGTGGCGCTGCTTTTGAAAGTGCAGCCTGCGCGGCGGCGCCTGGCAGTCTGCGGGTTGCCTCGGAGTTCTCGGGGCTTAGTGGGTAACGGCGCCCCCTCCCCCGCACTCTAGCAGCCCTCTACCCGCCCCCACCCGGTCTCAGCGTGTCTTCGTGTGCCGCAGTCACTCAGTCTGTCCCAGCCTGGCGCTTGGTGAGGCCCCGCCTTAGCCTGCAGGGCTTCCACCGCCGCCAGCCCAGCGCTCTGCCTCTGATGTGGCGGCTGAGGTCCCGGGTCGGGCGTGGGGGTGGGGACCGGGGACCAGGAATGCGGAAGGCAGGCGTCACGAGTTTCCGGACGGTGGACGTGGGAGAGTCAGCTCTGTGGCACTGAGGCCTTCCTGATATTAAGTCCCCGGAAGGGAGCAGGAGGTGTCTGACCCAGGTAGTTCTGCCATCCTAGTGGCACCATTTCAGCCAGGCATCCCCTCTGTCGCCTGGTTTCCCCCTTAGCGGCTCCTATCTGGACTCGGCAGCTCCTGACCACTGCAGCAAATACACTGGCCCTCTCAGCCTGGACTCAGAATTCCCTTTCTCATATCAGCGGGCCTGACCCGGTTGCTGTAATCCTTCCTAATTATTTTTAGTTTCACTAGTGCATTCTCCTTGTAGGAAAAAAAAAAAAAATCAAAACATAAGGTACACTTTGGCCAATACCCACAATCCTAGTCCTCTTTTCCCCCTTCCCAGAGGTAGCCACTGTTAACAGTTTGGTAGGTAACCTGGTAGCCTTTCAGGTGCTTTTAAAAATCATTTTTCAATTACAGTTGATATACAGTATGATATTATTTAGGCATGCAACATAGTGAGTAGACATCATATAACTTACAAAGTGAGCATCCCGATAAGTCTAGTACCCATCTGACACTATGCATAGTTATTACAGTATTAGTGACTACATCCTCCATGCTGTACCTTATATCCCTGTGACTGTTTTTTTTTTTTCCTTACCAGAGGACATTTTTCCATTTTAGTTCAGATAGAGTGGGAGGGAGAGGGAAGAAGAGAGAGTGAGTGAGAGAGAGAGAGAAACATTGACATGAAAGGGACACATTAAGTAGCTGCCTCCCGCACGACCCCAACCAGGGCTGGGGATGAACCACAGTTGAGGTATGTGCCCTTGACTGGAATCGAACCTGAGACTCATTGGTCCGTGGGCCTACGCTCTAACCTCTGAGCCAAGCTGGCCAGGGCCCTATGACTGTTTTTATAACTGGCAATTTGCACATCTTAAACCCTTCCCATTTTTCACCCATCACCCCCAACCACCTCCCATCTGGTAATCATCAAAATGTTCTCCGTATCTATGAGTTTGTTCCTGTTTTGTTTTTTAGATTCCACACATAGTGAAATTTCATGACATTTGTCTTTCTCTGTTTGACCCATTTCACTTAGCATAATACCCTCTAGGTCCATCCATGTTGCTGTAGATGGCAAGATTTCATTATTTTTTATGGTTGAGTAATATTCCATTATAAATGTACCACATCTTCTTTATTAATTAGTCCGTAGATGGACACTTTGGTTGCGCCCATAGCTTGACCACTGTAAACAATGCTGGAATGAACATAGGGATGGATGTATATGTCTTTTCAAATTAGTGTTCGGGTTTCTTTGGATAAATACCCAGAACTGGAATTGCTGGGTCCTTCTTTGACTCTTGTTACAGCCTTTGTTTTAAAATCTATTTTGTCTGATCCTGACTGGAGTGGCTCAGTTGGTTTTGCATCATTCTGTGATTCCTGATCAGGTCACGTGCCCAGGTTTCAGACGATCCCCAGTGGGGGGTGGGGTGTGTGTGCAGGAGGCAGCAGATTGATGTTGCTCTCTCACATCGATGTTTCTCCCTTTCTGTGTCCATTGACATGTCCCCACCATTCTTTAGCACTTTCTTATTTTCTAGAACAACAAGAACATTTTTGGATTATCTTGTATTTTCCCTGTCCTAGCCCTGGAATCAACTATTTCTCCAAGGAATCTGGCTCTCTTAAGTGAGGCATGATATTTAGAAACCAGGATTTGGGTGCTAGATATACTTATTGCTACTGGAGTGTCATAGCTTTTGGACTTTTTAAGCAGAGAGACCTAAGAGTTATCCCAGGCTTTTGAATCTCTCTCAATATCCCCAAGTGACTAGGTCTATGCTAGAACAGTTTATTATTTGAGGAAATTTCTTCAAAGTCAGTTTCTTCCATTGTCGGGCAGCTCTGATACCTGACAATCATTTATATTTGCAAACAGTGGTTTCCTCTCCTAAGTTTTGTCTTCTCTGTGCTAAACATCTACAATTCCTTTTATTGCCATTATTCCCATGGCAGTTTTAAGATCTCATCATTCTGGTTATTGTGTTCTGTTCATACTTCAGTTCGTTAATATCTCTTTTGAAAAATTGGCATCTAGAATGAAATGCATTATTCCAGGTACATGTTCTGATCAATACAGAGGAGTGGGTCAATGACTTTCTTTGTTCTAGACCCCATGCTACTATTCATGCAGGTCAAGATTAATTTAGCTTTTTTTCTTTTTTCTTTTTTTGACAGCTTCATCAATCACTCTGTTGACTTATGTTGAGCCTGTAGGGAGTTAAAATCTGTAGATCTTTAACTCTGCTGCTGTATTCATCCATTTGGTATTTGCACGGTTGTGTCTTAGGACCTAGTACAAGTCTTTAAGCTGATCTCTTTCTTTTCAGCTTCTTAAATTTAGCCTATTTTTCCTGCTTGTCAAGCTTATTGTGGATTTTGAATGTCATCCAGTTGTACTAGCTATCTTTTCCAGCTTAGCATCTGCAAACTTGATCAATATGCCATTAGTTTAGTCAGACAAGTAACTATTTGAAAATATCAAGAAGGGCAGGGTGGAGCTTAAATCTTTTCAACATAACTAGAAAATTTGTCTTACGTTGAAATCAGTCCATCAAATAAGGACTGCTGCTGTTCATCTACCTTTAGCTGCTGTTGTATATAGGATCTGAGCCAACAGACGTGCTACAATACACGAAATCGGTTCAATTTCTAGTTTTTGCATAGGGTCAGTGCTTTGACGTCATAAGGAAGCTTGTTTATCTTAAAGTGAGAACTTTTCACATAGTCCAAACGTATTCTTAAGTGGAAGTTGGCTTGATCTGGATCAGCCTTTGTCCTCCATGTTACCAGAGGGCAAAGAGAAATGTTTCAGGGAGCCAAGGCATTCCTACCTAAAACATCAAATCTAAGGAACTTTAGGGGACATTAGTTCAAGCTTCAAAAACCTGAAAGCATACATCTGTAGAATTAACCTACCTTAAGTGAGGGCATCTACTTTTTTTTTTTTTTTTCATGAAACTAGGGTATTTTTCAAATTTCAGTGAAAGACCAGAGTGTAGTCCCAGGAAGAAAAGAAAGAAATCCTCACTTAACTGCTTTAGAATTTGGCCTTCTGAAATAGTGATCTGTGAATAAAAGGATGAAGAGTCGTTATCTGCAAGGAGCCTGGAAAGGGGAAGAATGGTATTTTGTTTCTTTCGTCTTTTCTGGGAGTTCTTTGTATTGCTTATTTTTAATTATTTAGGTAATATGTGAAGACTTCTTCTTGTAAAAAATATTGAAACATTATAGGTAGTAGTAAGTTTCTTTTCACCAGTTCTCTTGCCCCCAGTTCTGGTTAAGTAGACTTAAAAATATTTTATTAAATTCACTGGGGTGCCCTGGCCAGTTTGGCTTGGCGGTAGAGCGTCGGCCCACAGACCAGTGAGTCGCAGGTTCGATTCCATCCAAGGGCACGTGCCTCGGTTGCAGTTCGGTCCCTGGCCCTGGTCGGGGTCGTGCGGGAGGCAACCAGTCAATGTGTCCCTCTCATGTTGATGTTTTTCTCTTCCTCTCTCTTTCTTTCCCTCTCTCTGCCTCCCACTCTATCTGAAATAAATGGAAAAAATATCCTCAGGTGAAGATAAAAAAAATTCATTGGGGTGACTACCTGGCTGGTGTGGCTCCATTGGTTGAGTGTTGTCCCAAGCACTGAAAGGTTGTTGGCTAGATTCCCGGTCAGGGCACATACCTGGGTTGTGGGTTTGGTCCCTGGTTGGGGCACACATGGAAGGCATCCAATCAATGTTTTTTCTCACATCACTGTTTCTCTCTCCCTCTCCCTTCCTCTCTCTCTAAAATCAATGAAACATATATATATTTTTTATTTTATCCTCACCCAAGGACACTTTTCCATTTTTTATTCAGACAGACTGGGAGGGAGAGAGAGGAAGAGAGAGAGAGAAACATCGACGTGAAAGGGACACATCGGGTGGCCTCCACCTGCACGACCCAACCAAGGCTGGGGACAAACTGCAGCTGAGGTACATGCCCTTAGCGGGAACCGAACCTGGGTCTCTGTGGACCGCAGGCCGATGCTCTAACTGCTGAGCCAAACCGGCCAGGGCAAAATATATATTTTTAAAAACTGTTGGCCTTCAAAAAATTTCTACTTGCCATTTAAAAAATTGCTTGGGATGACAATGGTTAATAAAATTATGTGTTTCACATGTGCAATGTTATAATACATCATCTGTATATTGCTTTGTGTGTTCACCATCCAAAGTCAAATCTCCTTCCATCACCATATATGTGGCCCCCTTTACCTTTCACTGTCCCCCCACCCCCTTCCCTCTGGGAACCACCATACTGTTTTCTGTGTCTATGAGTTTTTGTTTGTCTTGTTTGTTCATTTGTTACTTTCAGTTTTGTTGTTGTTGTTAATCCTCACCTGAGGATATTTTTCCATTGATTTTTAGATAGAGTGGAAGGGAGGGACGGAGAGAGAGAAAAAAACATCAATGTGAGAGAGACACATTGATTGGTTGCCTCCTGCTCGACCCCAACTGGGTGATTGAACCTAGTTGCATGCAACCCCAGGTACATGACCTTGACCGAGAATTAAACTCGTGACCCTTTGGTCCAGTGGGCCAGCACTCTAACCACTGAGCCAGACCGGCCAGGGCTGCTTTCAGTTTTATGTCCCACATATAAGTGAAATCATATGGCTCTTAACTATTTCTGACTTATTTTGATTAGCATGACATTCTCAGGATCCATCTATGTTGTTGAAATGGCAGTATTTCATCTTTTTTTTTTTCTTTTTCTTTTTTCTATTTATCTTCAGATAGAGTGGGAGAGGGAGAGAGAGGGCGAGAGAGTGAAACATCGAGTGAGAGAGACACATCTACTGGTTGTCTCCCGCACAACCCCGACCAGGGCCAGGGGTGAACCACAACAGAGGTACATGCCCTTGCCCAGAATCAAACCTGCGAGTCATTGATCCGCAGACGGACGCTCCAATCACTGAGCCAAACCGGCCAGGGTGAGTATTTCATCTTTTCTTGTGGCTGAGTAGTAGTCCGTAGTGTATATGTACCACATCTTCTTTATCCACTCCTCTATCGAAGGACACTTCGGTTGCGTCCATGTCTTGGCCACCATGAATAATGCTGCAATGAACATAGAGGTGCATATATCTTTACAAATAAATGTTTTCAATTTTTTGGGGGGAGTGGGGAGTGATTAGATAGGCTTTTTATAGAAACATCTTGAGTGGAGAAAGATAGTTTATCAGGTCATAATTTGATGGGTATATATTCTTTGTGGATGTAAACTCCTTTTGTTTTTTGTTTTTGTTTTGTTTTTCTTTTTTGATGTCTTCATTGATTGTTTAGAGAGAGAGAAATATCAATGTGAGAGAGATACATCTATCGGCTGCCTCCAGTATGCCCCCTACTGGGGATCGAGCCTGCAACCCAGGCATGTGCCCCAACCAGGAATTGAACTGGAACCTATGAATCCAAGGGACAATGCTCAATCCACCGAGCCACACCAGCCAGGCAAAACTCCTTTTATTTTAATTTTTTTTTATCCTCACCCGAAGACATTTTTTTTTTTTTTTTTTTATCCTTACCTGAGGACATTTTTCTATTTTTTGTTCAGGTAGAGTGGGAGGGGGAGAGAGGAAGAGAGAGAGAAACATCGATGTGAAAGGGACACATCGAGTGGCTGCCACCCACACGACCAACCAGGGCCGGGGACAAACTGCAACCGAGGTACATGCCCTTAGAGGGAACCGAACCCAGGTCTCTCGGGACCGCAGGCTGATGCTCTAACCGCTGAACCAAACCGGCCAGGGCCCGAGGACATTTTTTGATATTTTGTTCAGATAGAGTGGGAGGGAGAGAGAGAGAGAGAAACATCGACGTAAAAGGGATACATCGAGTAGTTGCCATCCGCACAACCCAACCTGGGCCGGGGACAAACTGCAACTGAGGTACGTGCCCTTAGTGGGAACTGAACCCGGGTCTCTCGGGACCACAGGCTGACGCTCAAACCGCTGAGCCAAACCGGTCAGGGCAAAACTCCTTTTATTTTAAAAATGTGTGCACAAATCCACCTTTTAATGTATAGTGTGAGTATGCTTGTTCCCCCCCACCCCCCGCCAGAGGGACTGCCTTATACCAGGTCCTGGTTCTTGAGATAAATCTATTTCCCTTTGTGAACCAACATTGGCATATAACCCAGCTAGTTGTGGGATTGGCTAGTTTGGCTTGCTAAGCACCATATCCTTGACCATTGTGATGCCACAAAGGTATTGCCTACTTAGGAGGTCATTCTTCTTCTTCTTTTTGGTTAATCCTCAGGGGGGGGGGAGAGAGAGAGAGAGAGAGAGAGAGAGAGAGAGAGAGAGAGAGAAACATTGATGTGAGAGAGACACATCTATCAGCTGCCTCCTGACTCCTGATCTTAAACAGCTCTTTGACTCTGTGTGTATGGTGAGGGATACAAAGGAAAAAAAGCTCCATAAGAAACTTAGAGTTTTACTGGGTAGACTAGACATGCTTGTGAGGCACTTCTTGAAGAAGGGAATCCTACGTATATGTTATAACATAGGACAAGAATAAGTAAAGGGTTCATTGGACAGCAGGCATAAGTGCTACACAAATTCACATTCTTCAGTTCCTCTCATCTCTCCTGCCTCCTCATTCACCTTTTATTTCCTCACCTCCTACGCTTCAGTTCACTGATCTGTCTTCTCTTCTGCCATCGGCCTGGAATTGTGAGTAGGCTAAATTACGGGGCTGGGGGGACATGTGCTATCCTTTGCTGTTTGTTTTTCAGGGCCATCTTATCCATTCTCATAGCTTCAAATGCTTCCTGTACTCTCACTTCCCACAAATGTATGTCCAAAGCAGACCTCGTCTCTGAGCTTCGGAGCCGTGTGTCCACCTGCCTGTGTGCATAGGCATCTGCAGTTCCTCATTTCCCATCCTCTGCCTAAACTAGTTTCTCCTTGTTCGTTTCTTATCTCAGGGAATGGCACCACCATCAACTCCAGTGCCCAAGCCTGAAACCTTCATACCACGCTCCGTCTAGTTATTCTACCGCGAAACCCTCTCAGGTCGATTTGTTAAGTACCCACCGTATCCATATACTTCTGTTCCTACTGCCACTACCCTGGTCCGGGCCACCATCACCTCTCACCTGAACTGTTGCACCTCTTTCCTAGTTATGCACCTGCCCCCACTTTCTTACCCCCAAATCATTCTCCACTTTACAGCCAAAGGACTCTTTCTAAAATACAACCCTTTGTTGACTTCCAAGTCCCCTGAAGAGAAAGTGCAAAGTTCTTTGAGTAGCTTACAAGGCCCTATATCTTGCTCCTGCATCAGCTTCATTTATCAAAACTCTCCATCTCAAACTCTGTAGCTCAGTCATTCTGAGTTCCCAATTTCCATTCTTGGAGAATCGTGCTCTCTTCCTCTAGAATCCAAACCTTTGCACATGCTATTCCAGCGTCTGGTCGTTCCAGTTTCGGTGCTGCTGCGATTGAGCAGTGAGTGCAGACTGCTGACCACTGGATCTTTGCATTGTAAAGCTCCTCATTTGTCTTTCTTCTATTGCTTTCAGCATCCGTGGATGGTCATTATGTGAAGCGATGACTTCATAAGAGTTTAAAACTGGTGATTTTTTCTAGTTTGTCATTTCTTCTACATGTATTCGCTGGAATTGTTTTGTAAAGAATTTTCCCTTACCCACTAGGTCTATCTGGTATGCTAAAATACAGTTTGTACATGATTGGCAAGGTAACTTTAATTCTTTTATGATTTCTTTTTTTATCCTCACCCGAGGACATTCTTCCATTCTTTGTTCAGATAGAGTGGGAGGGAGAGAGAGAGAGAGAAACATTGACGTGAAAGGGACACATCGAGTGGCTGCCACCCACACAACCCAACCAGGGCCGGGGACAAACTGCAACCAAGATACATGCCCTTAGCGGGAACCGAACCCAGGTCTTTCTGGACCGCAGGCCGACGCTCTAACTGCTGAGCCAAACCGGCCAGGGCTGATTTTTTTTTTTTTTATTGTCACCCGAGGACATTTTTGCATTTATCTTCAGATAGAGCAGGAGGGAGAGAGGGAGGAAGAGAGAGAGAGAGAGAAACATCGATGTGAGAGAGACACATCAACTGGTTAGCACCCACACGACCCCAACAGGGACCAGGGACGAACTGCAACCGAGGTACGTGCCCTTAGTGGGAACCAAACCCGGCCTTAGTGGAACCGAACCCAGGTGTCTCTGGCCCATGGGCTGACACTCTAACCGCTGAGCAAACCGGCCAGGGCTATGATTGTATTTTTTAAAACTGTATTTAAATGAATGATTTGGAGTTTTGGACGATTTTATCAGAGAAAGCATTTATGTGCAGTGGATATCTTTCCAGAACAGCAGATAAAATCCTACTTAATCCACAGCGTAGATGAAACATTACACATAAGCAATGAAAAATAGAAAATATTTTTGTAATGTTAGTTTTAAACAAAAGGAAATTGAATGAATTTCTAAAATTTAACTTGAGTGCTAGTACTTGAGAGAAAGGCAGTCTTTTTTTTTATCCTCATCTGAGGACATTTTTCCTTTTTTTTCAGATAGAGTGGGAGGGAGAGAGAGGAAGAGAGAGAGAGAGAGGAAGAGAGAGAGAGAGAGAGAGAGAAACATCGATGTGAAGGGACACATCGAGTGGCTGCCACCCGCATGACCAACCAGGGCCGGGGACAAACTGCAACCAAAGTACGTGCCCTTAGCGGGAACCGAACCCCGGTCTCTCTGGTCCACAAGCCGACGCTCCAACCACTGAGCCAAACTGGCCAGGGCCAGGCAGTCTTAATTAGAGGAAGAAGAGGTAGATGGACACTTACGGCAATTTGAAAGAATCTCCTGAATACTTTCAAGAGCTTTTCCAATTTGTTGGCACTGGATCTTATGTTTAATCGTACTAAGGAGCTAAGCTATTTCCGTTTCTGGGACTGGTATTACACCAACACTGCTCTTGTACTCAGCAGCCAGGCCCTACGATCAGGAGAAATTTTCAGCTCACAAATGGAGAGAGGCACATCTTTCAATAGGCCGAGCATTAGAGGGGAATTAAAGAATTTGATGTGAGTGAGTGAAACTGAGTTGAGAATGGTAAAAGATAATAGGAAGGGCTTCAATGTTAGGACCTTAAATGCTGTGTCCTGGGACAGTGACTCTGAGATCAGTGGGAAGCAGAGCAGCGAGAGCCGTGGAAGGGCGAGATATTAAGGCTTTAGAAATCCTAGTGTCAGAGGTCTTGGGTACAGGAGTTTGAACCTAAGCAAAGACTCTAAGGCTGTAGACAAGAACCCAAGATATGTCCGGTTGGTGTGGCTCAGTGGTTGAGCATCGACCCATGCACCAAGAGATCACTGGTTTAATTCCTGGTCAGGGCACATGCCCAGGTTGTGGGCCCGATCCCCAGTGCAGGGCATGCAGGAGGCGGCCAGTCGATGTTCTCTCTCATTGATATTTCTCTCTCTCTCACTTCCTCTCTCTCTAAAAAAATCAATAAAGGGAAAAAAAATCCCAAGATATTATATGATAGGACAATAAGGTTCCAAACCAAAGTAGACTAAATATGAGAAGTCAAGAAAGGCTTCACAGAGACCTGTGTTGTGATCAGAAAACTCTTCTCAGGCCAGAAAGGTGCAGGGTGAAGTGTGATAACAAAGGCAGAGGAAGCAGCAGATGCAGAAGCGTAGAGGTGTGATAGCTTCAGTGGCTGGAATTTGATGAGACTGGGGACCATGTTATGGAGGGCTTTATAGACCATGCTGCAGATTTGAACTTTCGCTCTGTGGACCTTGGGGAACCACTGAAGGTATCTTATACTTGGAAGTTACATGGTCAGATTTGTGAATTTAAAAATTAGTAAATATTTTCAAATGTACTCATAAGTAAAGAGAATCATATACCCATGAACCACATTTAATAATTATCAAGATTTTGCCAGTCTTGTTTCAGTTATCTTTTTTTGTCTTTCTGTTTTCATTCTTTTAAAAAATTCGCTGAAGTATTTGAAAGCCAGTTGCAGATGTCACGTTATTTCACCCCTGTATGTTCATTGGCGTGTCTAAAAAGTACAGATACTTTCTTACATAGCCCTGCTGTCATTATGTTATCTTACAACTTTATTTTACTTTTATCCTCACCTGAGGACATCTTCAAATAGAGCGGGAGGGAGAGAGGGAGGAAGAGAGAGAATGAGAGACATCAATGTGAGAGAGACCATTGAGTGGTTGCCACCCACACGACCCCAACCGGGGCTGGGGACGAACTGCAACCGAGCTGTGTGCCCTTAACGGGAACTGAATCCCGGGCTCTCTGGTCCGCAGGCCGACGCTCTAACTGCTGAGCCAAACTGGCCAGGGCAGTTGTCTTACAACTTTAATAATTCCTTAATAGCATCTAATACCTAGCCCATTATAAAATTTCTCAGATGATCTCAAAAGATGATCAATTGGTTTGTTCATATAAGGATCCAAACAAGGTCTATATATTACATTTGATTATCTCTTTTTTCCAGCTTGATTGAGGTTGCTATAGACTAACTGTGCCCCCCTCAGATTAATATGTTGAAACCTAACCCCCAATGTGATAGTATTTGGAGGTGGGACCTTCGGGAGGGAACTAGTTCATGAGGACAGAGACCTCATGAATGGGATTAGTGCCCGTATGTATGTATGTATGTATTTATTTATTTATTCATTTAGTTGTTGTTGTTAATCTTCACCCAAGGCTATTTTTTCAATTGATTTTTAGAGAGAGTAGAAGGGAGACGGAGAGAGAGAAAAGGAGAGAGAGAGAGAGAGAGAGAGAGAGAGAGAGAGAGAGAGAGAGAGAGAAACATCAGTGTGAGAGAGACACATCGATTGGTTGCCTTTTGCATGCCCATGACTGGGGCCAGGGATTGAACCTGTAACACAGGGATTGAACCTGTGCCCTTGACTGGGAATTCGGTGCGTGGGCCAACACTGTAACCACTGAGCCACACCCGCCAGGGGTGGGATTAGTGCCCATATGAAAGAGCCCCCAGAGAGATCCCTGCCCGTTCCACAATGTGAGGACGCGGTGAAAAGAGGGGAGGTCATGAACTAGCAAGCAGGCTTTCATCAGACACTGGATCTGCCACTGGCTGATCTTGGACATTCCTGTCTCTGCAAGTGTGAGAAATAAGTTTCCGTTGTTTATAAGCCATGTAGTGTACAGTATTTTCTAAAGCAGCCCACACAGACCAAGACAAGGTATAATTGACATGGAAAATTGTTTACAATTGGATGATTTGATATAAGTGTACTTTCTGAAATATTCCCTGCAATCAAGGGGGACAAGGGTAATGAGGGAAATGCTGGTCAAGGGGTACAAAGTTTCAGTTATACAAAATAGTTATTGTGCCCTGGCCGGTTTGGCTCAGCGGTTAGAGTGTTGCCCTGCAGTCCAGAGAGACCCGGGTTCGGTTCTCGCTGAGGGCATGTACCTCGGTTGCGGTTTGTCCCCGGCTCTGGTTGGGTCGTGAGGGTGGCAACTGCTCGATGTGTCCCTTTCACGTCGATGTTTCTCTCTCTCTCTCTCCCTCCTACTCTATCTGAACAACAACAACAACAACAAAAAAGGAAAAATGTCCTCGGGTGAGGATAAAAAAAAAAAGTTATTGTTTCTAAATTTCTCTTAATCTAGAATAGTCTGTGCTTGCCTTTTTCTTTTTCAACTCATTGACTTCTTGTAACAAGTGGGTCAGTTGTCCTATGGAAAATCCCACATTTTGGATTTGTCTATTTTCTGTTTTGTGCTGTCATTTACTTTGTTCCTCTATACCCCAACCCCGTATTTTTCTATAATGGAAAGTAGCTTTAGAGTCTTGATGATATTCAAGTTCAACATTAAAATTTTATTTTTTTTATCCTCACCCGAGGACATTTTTCAATTTTTTGTTCAGATAGATAGAGTGGGAGGGAAATAGAGGAAGAGACAGAGAGAGAGAAACATCTACATGAAAGGGACACATCGAGTGGCTGCCTCCTGCACGACCCAACCAGGGCTGAGGACAAACTGCAACCGAGGTACATGCCCTTAGCGGGAACCAAACCCGGGTTTCTCTGGACCGCAGGCTGATGCTCTAACTGCTGAGCCAAACTGGTCAGGGCAATTTTTTTTTCTTTATTGATTTTAGAGAGAGAGAGGAAATGAGAGGGAGAGAGAAATAGAAACATCGATGAGAGAGAACATCAATTGGCCACCTCCTGCATGTACCCCACTAGGGATTTGATCCACAACCTGGGCATGTGCCCTAACCAGGAATCCAACCAGTGACCTCTTGGTGCATGGGTCAATGCTCAACCACTGAGCCACACCGGCCAGACAAGTTCAGTATTTTTTTTTGGTCAAGAATACTTCACATTTGGAGGCTCATGTCTAGTCCGCCTTAATGAATAGGTGACAGCCTTATTCCACTTTTCATCTGATGGTATAATACTTTGATAATCATTGGTAGAATTATTTTATTAGGAGTTTCAAAATGGTGACTTCCTGATTTTATCTTTTACATTAATTAGCTGGAATTCTTCTGAAAGTAAACTTTCCCTCATCAATGAGGGCTATTGCATTACCTGTACAGGGAAGGCAGGAGAGATGCTTAATTCTTGACCTTGGACTTGATCACCAATTTCCAGGATGAAGAGTTGGTGCCCTAGTTACTCACTTTTAGTGAGATCCAATAAGTTATATGTTTGTTCTCTCTCTATCATGAAATCATGTTTTTTTAAATGTATTCAATGAGTTTCAGTTGATTGCATTCATTATTCTTATTAATGCTAAAATTGTCCCATCTTTTACCAAAGTGTTGCCTCCCATATCCCTCTGACAGTACTCATTAGGGCTCCATAGCTTGTTTAATTTCCTACATAAAGCGTATCATGTATATTTCCTGCCCAGACCTGCCATTTCTCGAAGGTGCCCTAGTTTATTTATATTTTTTCTTTTTTTAACAATAGCTTTATTGAGGTATAATTTACACAGTATAAAACTCACCTATTTAAAGTATACAATTTAATGATTTTTAGTAAATTTATATAGGTATGCAACCATGACCACAATCTGATTTTAGAACATTTCCATGAGACTACAAGATTGCTTGTATACCCTTTTCCAGTCAACCCCCTTTCCTGCCCCTAGCCTCAGGCAACCACTAATCTGCTTTCAATTTCTATAGATTTCCCTTTGCTAGAGATTCATATAAATGGAATCATATATTATATAACCTTTGCATCTGGCTTTCACTTAGCATTGGTTTTTAATTTTAATTGAGATGTAATCTACCTACCATGAAATTCACCATTTTAAAGTATATAACTCAGTGGTTTTTAATATATTCACAAAGTTGCTTAACCACCACGACTATCTGATTCCAGAATATTTTATTTATTTTTATTTTAGAGAAAGGAAGAGAGAGAGACATAGATGTGAGAGAGAAATATCGATCAGTTGCCTCCTGTACGCTCCCCCACCAGGCATTGAACCTGCAACCTGGGTATGTGCCCTGACCCAGAGTCAAACCCACCACCTTTTGGTGTATGAGATGATGCTCCAACCAACTGAGCCACACCAGCCAAGGCCAGAATATTTTCATCAAACCCAAAAGAAGTTCTGTACTGGTTAGCAGTCACTTCTCATTTCTCCCCTCCCCCGAGCCCTTGGCAACCAATAATCTACCTTCTTTCTCTATGGATTTGCCCACTCTGGACATTTCATATGAATAGAATCATACAGCATGTGGCCTTTTGGTCTGGCTTCTTTCACTTAGCATACATAGTGTTTTCAAGGTTCATCCATGTTATAGAATGTGTCAGTATTTAGTTCATTCCTTTTTTTAAAACATGGTTTTACTGATTTTTTAGAGAGAGGGAGAGAGAAACATCAATGTGGGAGAGAAGCATCCATCAGCTGCCTCCTGCACACCCCCTACTGGAGATCAAGCCTACAACCTGGGCATGTGCCCTGACCGGGAATTAAATGGGGACCTCTCAGTTCATGGGACGACGCTCAATCCACTGAGCCACACCGGCCAGGCTAGTTTATTCTCTTTTTAAAATATTTTAAATTGGGACTTCCGGTCAAGATGGCACCGTAGGTAAATGCGGTATCGCGTCCTCCCACAACCACATCAAAGTTACAACTAAACTACAGAACAACCATCATTCAAAGCCGCCTGAAATCAAGCTGAATGGAAGTCCTACAACTACGGAATTAAAGCAGCTACATCCAGACTGGTAGGAGGGGCGGAGGCGGACGGGCTGGTCCCATACCCACGTGTGGCGGATAAAAATCAGGAGGACACCTCGGCTGGGAAGGTCCTCCCTGAGGACGGAGGGGTCCCCGTCCCACACCAGGTGCCCCGCTCAGGGTTCCAGTGCCAGGAAGAGAAGTCCCCATAACTTCTGGCTGGAAAAACCAGCGGGAACTGAGGCTCAGGAAGGCTGAAGCGGCTGGAGCCCCAGGCAGCTCCCTAAAGGGCCCGCGCATGAACTTATCGGACTTGCTCCCTCTAAGCCTGGAGGGGAGGCAGCTCCAGGGGCGCCAGAGACATACAGGGAAGAACTGAGCTGTTTGGCACTGGAGCGAGGGCTGGAGACGGGGCTTTCTCCAGGACAAACGTGCTGTCAGAGGCCTTTGTTCCTTTGGTGAGCCCTTCCCTGGGGCAGCAGACAGAAGCCTTATCTGGGACTCCAGCAACCTGGCTCACACTGGTAGCCCCGCCCTGGTGACTCTGTGAGGCCCCGCCCCACCCCACCCAACTTTCAGGCCCACCTAAGCTGTTGCCACTTGCTTAACCATAGGATTGGCCTGTCTTGGATCCTGTTTCAGGTTTTTCCTAAATTCTTTCAAAAGAGCAGCATCTGGTCTCAGCGAGCCCCATACCGCTCGTTAAGTAATACACAGAAACAAACACAAGGAGGCAGCCAAAATGAGGAGACAAAGAAACAGGTCCCAAATGAAAGAACAGAACAAACCTCAGGAAAAGAACTAAGCGAAATGGAGATAAGCAACCTAACAGATGCTGAGTTCAAAATACTGCTTATAAGGATGCTCAGTGAACTTAGTGAGAACCTCAGTGAACTTAGGGAGGGCCTCAAGAGCATAAAAATGGACCAGTCAGAAATCATGGATGCACAGTTAGAATTGAAGGAGGCATTAACTGAAATAAAGAATAATTTACACAGCTTCAATAATAGAGTACGTAAATCCAAGGGGCAAACCATCGATTTGGAATATAAGGAAGCAAAAAATGCCCAATCAGAACAGCAAAAAGAAAAAAGAATCCCCCAAAAAGAGGATAGTGTAAGGAGCCTCTGGGACAACGTCAAGCGTGCCAACATTCACATCTTGGGGGTGCCAGAAGGAGAAGAGAGAGAACAAGAAATCGAAAACCTGTTTGAAACAATAATGGCAGAAAACTTCCCTAACTTGGTGAAGGAAACAGACATACAAGTCCAGGAAGCACAGAGAGTCCCAAACAAGATGAACCCCAAGAGGTCCACACCAAGACACATCATCATCAAAATGCAAAAGGTTCAAGACAAAGAGAGAATCTTAAAAGCAGCAAAAGAAAGGCAGCTAGTTACCTACCAGGGAGTTCCCATTAGGCTGTCAGCTGATTTCTCAAAAGAAACTTTGCAGGCCAGAAGGGAGTGGCAAGAAATATTCAGAGTGATGAAAAGCAAGAACCTACAACCAAGATTATTCTATTCTGCAAAGCTGTCATTTAGAATCGATGGCCATATAAAGACTTTCCCAGACAAGAAAAAGTTAAAGGAGTTCATCGCTACCAAACCGTTATTATATGAAATGATGAAGGGTCTTTTTGAAGAAAAAGATAAAATATATGAACAAACAAAATGGCAATGAATACATATCTATCAGCAATGGAATCTACAAACAAAATGGACACCTAGAACAGAAACATTCTCATAGATACAGAGAACATTTTGTTGGTTGCCAGTTGGGAGGGGGGTTGGGGGAATGGGTGAAAAAGGTGAAGGGATTTAGAAGTACAAATTCATTGCTAGACTGACAAACCTCAAAGGGAAAGGGGTTGGGGGGGTGGGAAGAAATAAACCAAAGAACTTATATGCATAACCAATGGACACAGACAATAGTGTGGGAAAAGGTGGGAGGGGGGTGGGAGTGGGGAGGAGGGGGGTCAATGGGGGAAAAATGTGGAACATCTGTAATTTTACATTCAACAATATTTAAAAAAATAAATAAACAAAATGACTACTCTTTGCCAAAAAATAAAAATAAATAAAATAAAATATTTTAAATTGATTTTTAGAGAGAGAGGAAGGGAGAGAAACATCAATGTGAGAGTGACACATCAATCGACTGCCTCCTGCATGTCCTCTAACAGGGATTGAGCCAGAAACTCAGGCATGTGCCCTGACCAGGAATCGAACCAGCAACCTTTCCATGCATGAGACAATGCCCAACCAACTGAGCCACACTGGCCTGAGCTAGTTTATTTCTTTTTAGTCTGAGTAATATTTCATTGTATGAATATACCACATTTTGTTTATCCATTCATCAGCTGATGGACATTTTGGGTTGTTTCCACTTTTTGGGTGTCAATATAAGAAATGTCCAAACTTGTAGAGAATTTTTATGAGTTTATTTGAGTTAAACCAATGACATGCTGGGAAGCAAGATGTCAAATGCTCCAAGGAATGACACTTTTGCAGTTCCTTTTATACCTATGGAATTAAGGAGGGACCTCAAGAAAGATTCCATGAACATGGGAGAACCGAGGCAGGGAAATCTCTATTATGAGATTACAGGATAGTTAACAAGATTAGATGCTCTCTTTAGGGTGGTTACACTTCCAAGGGGTCTGAAAAAGAGGCATTTCAAAGATGTGTTAAGCTAGTGCACAAAAACAATGGATAGGGCTTGCTTAAGTTAAATATAAAACTTTTATATGCCTGGGGCATGACTACCCACCATTCCTAACCTGCCCAGTTAGGAATTTATGATCAGGTCATCCTGTGAGGTTACTTTTGGTTAGATTTATTACAGAATCCCTTTTTTGTTTACAGCAGTATGGTAGTTAACTTTACGTTTAACCTTTTGTGAAACTGTCACACTGTCTTCCAAAGCAGCCATAGCATTTTACATTCCCACCTGCAGTAGATGAGGGTTCCTGTTTTCTCCACATTGTTGCCGACACGTGTTTACTGTCCATCTATTTTTAAAACTTTTTTTCATCTATTTTTTTTTTTTTTAATCATAGCCATCCTAGTGGGTGTAGCCACTTTGAAAAACAGTCAGTAGTTCCTCAAAAGGTTAAGCTCAGGTTCTGAACCCTACCACCACCGAGATTGTTGTGGTTTTATTTCTGTTTTAAATTTGTTTAGCGAGCCCTGGTGTGGCTCAGTGGAATGAGCGTCATCCCATGGACTGAGAGGTCCCAGTTGGATCCTCAGTCAGGACACATGCCCAGATTGTGGGCTCCATCCCCAGTAGGGGATGTGTGAGAGGCAGCCAATCAATGTTTCTATCTCTCTCTCTCTCCCTCACTCCCTCTCTTTCTAAAAAAAATCAATAAAAACATATTAAAAAATACATTTGTTTAATGACTTGTCTGGACTAATTCTGTAGACTCTGTCTCCTCTTCAGTGTGTAGCCCACTGATGTTTCTGCTCTGTTTTTTTTTTTTTTTAATTCTTTTTATTTATAAGCATGGCTTCCTCTGTGTCATACCTGGATCAGGATAGCTTAGTGAACAATCATTTGTTAGAGGTTGTCTTTAAACACCTTGGGCCAGTATTGTCTTCCATCCTTTGTTGATGGAACTGTGTGTGTGTTGGGAAGCATATTCAAAGTTCAGGATGTTTACAAGTCTCCCCTGATTTTTACTGTCTGTATCTGTGTAAGTCTTTATGTTCAGCCATCATGTAGATGGCTAGGGCCCTCTCCAGTACCCTGAGCTTGAGGGCAGCTTGCATGTATGCATAGCCTTCTAGATCACCAAGGATACAGAGGGAGCTTATCAAGCCCCATTAGGGCTGTCATGTTTTCTGAATCTCTCTGCTAAACAGGCCTGCTGTTCTGTTGCTTGCCCCCACCATTATTATGACCTCAGGTAACTGATGTTGGTTTTCCCTGATCTAAGGAGTTTGCTATTGTTTTCAACACCCCTGGGCATAGGACTTTTTGTACTCATTTCTAAACAAGTAATTCCAGTCCAGCAGCCAAGTTGTTGGTTTTTAGGGCTTTGCCCTGCCCTGCCCTTGTAAACTCAGCTCCAGTGAAACTGGGAAGGGGGACATGAATAGCCTCAAGGTAAAACACCATAGATTCCCACTGTTCTAACCCAAGGTTCAGTAGGTTTTCTTAAAGACATCTTAATTTATGGTTTAATTTTGGTCTATTTTCATAGTCCCAAAATGGTTGTTTTTGTCACTGTTATATAGTTATCTCCCTGTTTTTTGGGGAGAGGATTTGCTGAACCCCTCACTCTGCCATTCCTGAAGTTCTGCTTAATTTATGTTTTGAAAGATCATTGTGGTACAGTCGAAGATCAGTTGGTGGAGGGGAAACTGGTGGTCAGCAGTATAAGTTTTTACTCAGTAGTCCTTTGTAATTTATAAAGAGGAGTGGAAAAATAGAAATAGTTGGGTTGATTTTTGGACAGGGGTTGGCAGAAGAGGTATGATGGAAAATCAAGGGGATAGGAGAATTCAGAGTGCTGGTTACTATCTATGAAGTCCCACTGTCTATGGACTCTTTTCTAGGTAGAGAAGGAAGTGAAGTCCACAGGGACATGGTGCCCTTGAAAAATAGGTAACAGGCTTGATAAATTAAAGGCCTAAGGAAGTTGGGGGTAAATTCAAGGAGAGTGAGGTAATGGAGAGGTAGAAAAACTAGTAGTTCAGAGAATGGATTCTGTGTTTGGTTTTGGAGGTACAGCCAGTACAGTTGTCACTACAGAAATAGACAATTGAAATTGTTGAGAGGAAATTCGAATAAGATTTGTCATACTACTCAATTTTATCACCCTCTCAATGTGAAATGTCAACTTCCAGGTTTCTCCCCTACCTTCACTGAAGACTTTGGGAACAGCTGTTGTCCTTTCCCCTTTCATCCTGAAAGCCTTCATCATCACCCTTGATGATCTAGGACTCAAACCTGATCTTGGTACATGGAGAGAGGTGAGTAAAGGAAATGAGCAACCTCCAATTAAAAGCTCTGCAAAGTTACGCAGAGTTAAGGAGAGATGGAGGCTGAATGGATGAGCAAGACCAAAAGCAAGACAGTTTTAGGAAATAGTAGATCCTTCCTTCCTTCCTTCCTTCCTTCCTTCCTTCCTTCCTTCCTTCCTTCCTTCCTTCCTTTCTTCCTTCCTTCCTTCTTTCCTTCCTTCCTTCTTTTTTGCTTAAGCAAAGGGTACAATTAGGGGTATAATAGAACATTGGAATCTATGTTAGTTTGAAGCCAAAATATAACTAGAACCATTATTGTTAAAAATATTATTAGTTAGGTGATATGCTAAGGAAACTGAACTTATTTATTTTGTTTAGATATTAGGGACATTTTGTAACTGGTGTTGGTAGCTGGGAAGCAGTTTGACAGTTTTGGAATACTTGGACTATGGCAGGTGTGAAATTGGTGTATAATTAGTAAGTTTTTAATAATACCATTGGAATTGAAGTTGACTATAGATCATAATTTTTATAGGAATGTGTTCAGCAGACTGTGATGAATTCTGGTCTTTCTGTAATTAGAAAATCAGAGCTTTACAAATGTATTGACTTTTTGAAATAATCTTTTTCTATTCTCTTCCAGAACCATCTGCAACCCACAATATATAGAGGACTGTATAGGATCTGCTTCAGCGTGAGGGTTTGGATCTCAATTGCCCTGACTCTATTTCATATGACTGTGTCTCAGTATAAGGAAGATATGTGTTTAAGCTAGAAGGAAAGGAAAAGAGAAAATCTAAAGCCAAAATGAGACTGAATTGGAGGTGTAAACCTCCAGTTTTGAAAACCTTAAGAAGATTAACTGCTGTGATGGTAATTAGGCACATTTTCAGTTCTAGCTATCGTTTGTTATGAACTGAAAGAACATTGAAATAATGAGATCCAGAGGTGCATAATCGCTGGCAGTGGGATGGAGGTAGGGAGTCGGTTAGCTGGCAAGGAGCCTTAGAGCTAGCTGTTTTTCTATTAATACTGTATATTTGGTATTGGTTGATAACAGTAGAAAATGATTTATGATCACTCTGGGGACTTAGTATACTGATTTCTACTGTTAGAGTATGAATGTGCTTAATGGTTATTCTTATAAATGTAATATTTCTTTTATGTCACTGTAGCAGCCATCAGAAAAGAGATCACAGAAAAGCTATTACCTGTACAGTCCTCTTAATCATTTGTGACGTGGGGTATTAGCTCCTAGGCTGTCAGAATTCCAGTTCACGAGGCAACCCTTATCCTCCTGGTCGAGGCAGGTGAGCAGTCCCCAGGACGAGCTGCATGTTCTCTAGAAAAGAACAAGAGCAAAAAGCAAAGAAGGTATGTATAGGGAAATCTAGACAGGATGCTTAGATGCTAGAGGAGAAGTTAACGACTGGGCCTTAAGCAGCAAAGCGGAGGGGAGAACCGCAGGGGTCACATACAGCCTCAGAAGAGTGGTATCTATGAAACATAAACACTGGAAGAACTAAGTCTCTTTTGTGACCTGGCTTTACTTCAAGAATGAAGACACTTAGATTGAACTGCATTAAAAATATCTCCGGAGGCAAGGTTAAATAGGAGGAAAGTGTGCTTTGAAGTTAAAATAGATGGAAATGTGATTGTACTGAAGTATTGTTTTCAAATGAAATAGTAGCTATATAGAGGTGATATTTTAAGTATTTCTTTAATATTTAATAGTTAAAAGAATGAATCCTAGCTCTTTCGTTTACTGTGTGACCATGTGAAAATTATTTACCTTCCCCAAACCTAAAGGATAGGTAGTCCCTTTACCTATAAAATAAATTAATGAAACTTATGTGGATATTGTAAGAATTAAAGGAAGAAATATATGTAGTATGTAGCATGATGCCTGGCTGAGTAGATAATAACCGTTGTCAGGTGGTGGAAGGGAGAGTTAATGAAATGGATGTTCAATAACGGAATGCCTCGTTCTTCACAGCTAGGTATGCAGTTCGTTATTTCTTGTCAGAGAAGCTGACAGCAGGATGCTTCAGGATCAGAACCTCTTGGAGATCAGGCCACCGTGCGTGCTAATTAGGCCATTTTGAAGGAAGGTAATTGCCATTGTTTCCTGAGTTTATAACAAATTTGGTCTTCTGTAAACTTTCCTCCCAGAATAATGCTTTTAACATTAGTATTTTTAGTTAGATGTACCATGAGTATTTGTAACCTTTTTATTTTTTTGACTTGGATCTTGAATTTTGCAGAAGATAGCAAAATGATGGACAGGTCAGGTAGACAGGCCGTGCTAGTTGAAAACAGAAGATGGGAAGAGTATAAAAGGTCGAGATTTCCCCATAGTTAGTGTGGCTAACCTGCATCTAATTCATTGTCTGGGTAGGTGAAGCAAAACACCTGGGATCCTAAGCGGTCCTAATGAGGACCCTGGCCCGCCCACTTAAGGTAAGGAGGAAGAGAAAGGCTTCTCAGTCTAGATAGCTTTTTGTGGACCTAGTTCTGTTAGGCCTAAAAAGGAGCCATGGAAGAGAAAAATTTAAAGGTACAGGATTTTTGTTGTTGTTATTTCACATTCTGTTTGAAGAGTCTCTGATTCAAACATTTATGTTTCATTTTAAATACTTCATTTTCTTTTAGAGTAGTTTCTGATTCACAGCAAACTTGAACGGATTTGCTCCTAATTCCATCGATAATTTGGACTAGACTTAGCTGGGTATTTCTTCTGCTGGTCTTGGCGGCTTGGTGGCTGGATGATTTAAAATGCCCTCACCCCCTCTGGCAGCTGGCAAGCTATCAGCCCAGGCGCCTAGATTTGCTTTGACCTCTCTAGAAGGTTTGAACTGGTTCGTATGGTGGCAAGCACCCAGGTACAAGTGCTTTGCGAGCTCCTGCTTACATCGCGTTTGTAGATATCATACTGGCAAGTCACATGGCCCAGTCCAGAGTCAGCGTGAAGGAAGACTACCCAAGGGTGTGGATTCAAGGACGCATGATTCATCGGGAGCGATTGATCCCGCATTTCCCATGTCTGTGCTTTTTAGGGATACATATATGTAGTATATATATTAAAACGTATGGAAATCAGAGATATGAGAGTCTGAATAGTGGTTACCTCTGGGGAAGTAGGAAGATGAATGGAGAAGTGATAGGTGCACATGATACTTAAATTGCAGCAGTAATGTTTTATTTCTCTAAAAAATAGGAAGAAAATTTGGCAAAAAATTAATATTTAACAAACTGGGTCGTGGGTACATGGGTGTCTATTATTCTCTATCCTTTTTTTTTTTTTTTTTTTTTTGCTTAAAGTATTTTCCAATTTAAAAAAAGTGAATGGGAGGTGTGGAAATGCAAACTAATTTTTGAAGACATTTTGCAAAGGGGAAGGGTAATAGAGAAAGCAGGCAATAGCTAGACAAAAAAGCATAGTTGAAGGAGCACTGTTTTTTTAAAACAGGGAAAAACGAGAACAGTAATGAGTTGAAGAGAAGGTATCAGTAGGTTAGGCTGCTGAAAGAGGAAGTTAATTCAGTAAGTACTCCTGACTTTTATCAAAGAGCAAGAGATAAGTATAGGCAAGGATGTGAAGAAAAGGGAATACGTGTACACTATTGATGGAAATGTAAACCACTATGGAAAAAAATATGGAATTTCCTCAGAAAAATTAGAAATAGAGCTACAATATGATCCAGCAATCCCACCTGTGTGATAGAAATGAAATCAGTATCTCAAAGAGATATCTGTGCTCCCATGTTCATTGCAGCATTATTCACAGTAGCCAAGATATGGCGATAACCGAAATGTCCATCAACAGATGAATGGGTAAAGGAGATGTGATACACACACACACACACACACACACTGACATATTCAGCTATGAGAAAGGAAATCCTGCCATTTGTAACATTATGCTAAGTATAGTCCAGACAGAGAAAATAAAATACTGTATGATCTCACTTACATGTGGTATCTTTTAAAAAACTTTTCATTGATTTTTTTAGATAGAGAGGAAGAGATGGGGGGTGGGGAGGGGAGAGAGAGAGAGGGAGAGAGAGAGAGAGAGAGAAACATCTATATAAGAGTGAATCATTGCCCGGCCAGTATGACTCAGTGATTGAGCATCGACACATGCACCAAGAGGTCACCGGTTTGATTCCCGGTTAGATCACATGCCCAGGTTGTGGGCCCGATCCCCTATGAGGGGCATGCAGGAGGTGGCCAATTGATGTTCTCTCTCATCGGTGTTTCTATCTCTCTCCCCCTCTCCCTTCCTCTCTCTCTAAAATCAATAAAGAAAAAAAATTTTTTTTTAAAAAGAGTGAATCATCGATCAGCTGCCTCCCTCATGACCCCTACTGGGGATCAAGCCTGAAACCTGGGCACGCGCCCTGACCAATTGAACCGGCTTGTTTTGTAAAGATCATTTGGGAAGCAGTATAGAAACTACCACTCTGGAGCGGGGAGAGAATGGTGGCAGGACTAGTCAGCAGGCATTGCAGTAAATAACCCACCTGATATTATAAAAGTCTGAACCCAGATTATGGCAATGCAAGGGAAAGGCCAGATTTGGCCAAATGATGTTTATGAGGTAGAACCAATATAATTCATGCTGATTCATTAAATGTCCAGTGTTAGGGAGGAGAGATGGAGCAAAAGCAAGATTTTCTAGTTTGGGAACCTGCCTTGCGATGGAGAATGAGAATATAACCCAAGAATCCGGTAAATTGCAGGGGCCTGGGGCAGTGGAAAAGACGTCTGATTTTAGAACAGTGGAGCTTACGGTACCTTCGTAGCCTGCAGGTAGAGAGGCTTCAAGTACTTTGGAAATAGAGGTCTTGAGCTTAAGCAGGAGTTTGGAGTTAGTATTAAAATGTTTGGGCCCTGGCCAGTGTGCCTTAGTTGGTTGGAGGATAGTCCCATACACTGAAAGGTGGCGGGTTCGATTCCAGGTCAGGGTACATACCCAGGTTGCAGGTTTGATCCCTGGTTGAAGTGTGTATGGGAGGTAACTGATTGATGTTTCTCTCTCATCTCTCTCTCTCTCTCTCTCTCTCTCTCTCTCTCTCTCTCTGGTTTGATCCCTGGTTGAAGTGTGTATGGGAGGTAACTGATTGATGTTTCTCTCTCATCTCTCTCTCTCTCTCTCTCAAATCAACAAGTCCCTCCAATGTGGCTCAGTGGTTGAGCATTGACCTATGCACCAAGAGGTCACCGGTTGGATTCCTGGTCAGGGCACATGCCCAGGTTGTGGGCCCCATCTCCAGTGGGGGGCATGCAGGAGGCGGCCAATTGATGTTCTCTCTCATCGATGTTCTCTCTCATTGATGTTTCTCTCTCTCTCTTACTTCCTCTCTCTCTCAAATCAATAAAAAGCGTATCCTCGAGTGAAGAAAAAAAAATTGGGATTTATCAGCTATAGGTGACAGCTGAAGATATGTAAGTAGACATACTTTTCCCAGTGAATAGACGTTGGATAGACGAGGAGCATCTGACAGGTGAAGGTAAGAAGGATTTAAAAAATGAGGAGACAGTATTGTCCCAGAGGCCAAGAAGCGGAACTCTATAAAAAATAAGAGCAATTAATAGACATAGGCTATGTGAATATAGGCCAGTGAATCCAGCAACTGGGAAGCTTTCCTTTATAGTTTCATAAAGTCATGGCAGAAGCCAGACTACTGTGGACTGAATGCAAGAACAAAATACAGACAGTGTGTGTGGGCTAATCCTTCCAGAAATCGGGCTGTGGAAGGAAGGAGGGAAAAGGGATGGAAGTTTGTAATAAGATAGGGTGAACAGAAGTGGTTTTAGAGTGGGAAAAGTTAATAAATAAAGTTAACAAATAAATAAAGAAAATGTTGAAAATTGAGGAGAAGGGATAACTCATAGAGCCAGAGTCTGAGACAATCTTCCTTATGAATTCTCTGGTGATTACGGCACATAATTTGCCTTGGGATGCTCAGAGTGTGGGGGAAAAAAAAAAAAAAAAAACAACAGACAAAAGGCAAGAGGAAGAGAGATACAAGAAAATAAAAGCTTGGACTTTCTGTTCATTACTTCCTTTTATATTTTAGAGAATACTTATCATAAAGTACAATGAGCCTCTCTCTGGGTCTGATGATCTGCGCTGTTCCTTTGTTGTAGAAGATTCTGTTCACTTCTCTGGCTGAAAAAGCTACTAGGAAATGCAACTCAGCTCAATTACCATTAAAATGAACCATCTCTTTGGTAACTTTTTTCTTTCAGCTTTATTGAGATATCCTTGACATATAATGTTGTGTAAATTTAAGCTGTACAACGTATTCATTTCATACATTTGTATATTGCGAAATGATCACCGCTACAGTGATAGCTAGCACTTCTATCACGTCACATAATTACCATTCTTTTTTTTGTAGTGATAATATTGTTTTTTTCTTTATTGATTTTAGGGAGAGAGGAAGGGAGTGGAAGAGAGAGATAGAAACATCGATGAGAGAGAACATCAATTGGCCGCCTCCTGCATGCCCCCCACTGGGGATGGGGACCACAACCTGGGCATGTGCTCTGACCGGGAATCGAACCAGTGACCTCTTGGTGCATGAGGTGACCCTCAACCACTGAGCCACACCAGCCGGGTTGTGATAATATTTAAGATCTACTGTCTTAGCAACTTTCAAGGATGTAATACAATATTATTAACTACAATCACAATGCTGTGCAGGTACTTCTGTTACTCTGATCATTTTTTAAATAAATTGCTTGTTTTACTGTTGAGTTGTACGAGTTCTTTATGTTTTTCCGATTTTATCTCCTTATCAGATATATGATTTGCAAATATTTTCTCCCATTTGGTAGGTTGCCTTTTCATTTTGTCGATTATCTCTTTTGCTCTGCAGAGCTTTTCAGATGTACTTAGTCCCACTTTTGTTGCTTGGGCTTTTGGTGTTGTATCCAAAATATCATTGCTAAGACCAAGTCAGGGAGCGTTTTCCCTATGTTTTCTTCTAGGAGTTTTATGGTTTCAGGTCTTATGTTTAAGTCTATAATTGACTCTGAGTTACTTTTTGTGACTGGAATAAGATAGGGATCCGATTTCATTCTTCTGTATGTGGGTATCCAGTTTTTCCAGCACCATTTGTTGAAGCAACTATGCTTTCCCCATTCAGTATTCGTGACTCCCTTGTCACATATTATTCGACTATATGCAAGGGTTTATTTCTGGATTCGCAGTTCTGTTTCATCAGTCTATGTGTTTATTTTTCATGCCAGGACTACATTGTTTTGATTACTGTAGCTTTTAGTGTAGTTTGAAATGAGAACGTGTGATGCTTCCATTTCTTCTTTCTCAAGGTTGCTTTAACTATTCAGGGTCTTTTCTGGTCCATATTAATTTTCGGATTTTTTCTATTTCTGTAAAAAATGTCATTGGAATTTTGATAGGGACTGCATTGATTCTATAGATGGCTTTGGTAGTACAGACATTTTAAAAATATTAATTATTCTGATCCTTGAATATGGGATATCTTTCCATTTGTTTGTTTCTTTGATTTCTTTCTTTAAAATCATGCAGTTTCCAACCTCTCCAAACAGGACATACAAATGGCCAAGAGACATGTGAAGAAATGCTCAACATCACTAATCATCAGAGAGATGCAAATTAAAACAACCATGAGGTATCACCTCACACCTGGCAGATGGCCGCCATCAACAAATCATCAAACAACAAGTGTTGGCGAGGGTGTGGAGAAAAGGGGACTCTAGTACACTGCTGGTGGGAATGCAGACTGGTGCAGCCACTATGGAAAACACTATGGTGTTACCTCAAAAAATTAAAAATTGAACTGCCATTTGACCCAGTGATCCCACTTCTAGGAATATACCCTAAGAAGCCCGATACACCAATCAGAAAGAATATATGCATCCCATGTTCATAGCAGCACTATTTACAATAGCTAAGATCTGGAAACAGCCCAAGTGTCCATCAGTAGACAAATGGATAAAAAGCTGTGGTACATATACACAATGGAGTACTATGCAGCTGTAAGAAAGAAAGATCTCTTATTCTTTGAGACAACCTGGAGGGACCTGGAAAGTATTATCCTAAGCAAAACAAGCCAAGCAGAGAAAGACAAATACCACATGATCTCACTTATTTGTGGAATATAATGAACATAACAGTCTGAGGAACAGGGTAGACCCAGAAACTTGGAAGTAGGGTGCAGACTGACAGCCCTCAGATGAGGGGATGGTGGGGGGAGGGAAGAGATAAACCACAGAACTTATATGCATGTACGTGTAACCAATGGACATAGACAACAAAGCCGGGGACGGGGTGGGGGGAATGGGGAGGAGGGTGTCAATGGGGTAAAAAAGGAGAAACATCTGTAACAAAAATAAAATTTAAAATAAAAAAAAATCATGCAGTTTTCAATGTAAAGATCTTTTCACCTCTTTGGTTAGATTTAGTTGTCAGGTAAAATGATGGGTGCTATAATGAGTAATGTTGTAAACTAAGAACTTGAAGAAAGAATTACTCATAGAAACTGAAATAAGAATTGTCATCTAGCCCTGGCCAGTGTAGCTCAGTGGGTTGGCGCATCATCTCATACACTGAAAGGTCATGGGTTCGATTCCAGCCAAGGCATACACCCAGGTTGCAGGTTTGAGCTCCAGTTGGGGCACGTGAGGGCAACTGATCAATGTTTCACTCTCATCGATGTTTCTCTATCTCTCTCTCTCTCCCGCCCCCCCCCCCCTTACTCTCTCGAAAATCAATTTAAAAAGCATGTCCTGGGGTGAGGATTTAAAAAAAATTTTTTTAAAAGAATGATCATCTAAAACATGAGATTAGCCAGCTGTAGAAGTGGTTTATAAGTGTGATTCTTACAGAAACATAGAAAACAATGAAATTAATCAAGGTACAACTTTAGAGCTGGGAGGTAACTAAAGAAAGCATTTCCGCAAACATTTTATAGACTTTTAAGATTACTCCAGTTTTTCTACATGTCTTTTAGTTTTTTACAACAGAAAAGTATGTACAAATATTTCCATGTCCACATATACAGATCTGTCTCCACCCCCCCCCCCAAGTTTCATATTGTGGTAAATGTATATAGCCTAAAGTTTATCATTTTAACTATCTTTTCAGCAAAGTTCAGCAGCATTAATTACATTTATGTTGATGTACAACCATCATCTACCTCCAGAACATTTTTATCAACCCGAACTAATTTCTCCACATCCCCACTGACACTTGTTATCATCTTTTGTTTTTGTAAAATAATAGTCATCCTACTATTCTAGTGGGTGTAAAGTGATATTTCACTGAGGTATTGGTTTGCTTTCAATCATGATTGGTGATGTGGAACATCTTTTCACATGTTTGTTGGCCATTTGTATATCTTTGGAGAAATGTCCGTTCAAGTCTTTGCCTATTTGTTTTTTTAAAGGAAGAGTTCTTTCTCTCTCTCTCTCTCTCTCTCTCTCTCTCCTCACCTGAGGATATTTTTACATTTATCTTCAAACAGAGTGGGAGAGAGAGAGAGAGAGAGAGAGAGAGAGAGAGAGAGAGAGAGAGAAACATTGATGTGAGAGAGACGCATTGATTGGTTGGTTGCCACCCACATGACCCCAACTGGGGCCAGGGACTAACTGCAACTAAGGTACTTGCCCTTAGCCGGAATTAAACCCGGGACTCTTTGGTCCACGGGCCAATGCACCAACGGCTGAGCTAAACCCGCCAGGGCTCTTTTGCCTATTTTTAAATTGGGTTGTTTTTGTTGTTGATCTCCTTCACTTTTCAAGAATAAATTTGCTGGATACAGAATTCTAGTTTTGGTGTTTTGTTCTTTCACACTACATATTTCACCACACTCTCTTCTTGCTTGCATAGTTTCTCATGTAATTCTTATCTTTGTTCCTCAGTAGGTAAGGTGTTTTTTAACTCTGACTTCTTTAAAGATCTTGACTTTGTCTTTGATTTTTTTGTAATTTGAATATGATATACATAGGTGTAAATTTTTAAAATATTTATCCTGATTGGAGTTCACTGTGTTTCCTGGCTCTGTAGTTTGTTATCTGTCATTAATTTTGGGAAATCCTCAGCCCTTATTAATTCAATATTTCTTCTGTTTCTTTCTTTCTTCTCTTTCTGGTATTCTCATTATGCATATATTATACCATTTTAATTGTTCTACAATTATTGCATATTATGTTTCATCTTTTTCATTCTTTGCATTCCAGTTTTGGAGGTTTATATTTACATATATTCAAACTTACTAATTCTTTCCTCATTTATGTACAATCTATTAATGAACCCATAAAAGACATTCTTTATTCCTTGTATAATGTTTTTTATTTTTAGCATTTCCTTTTGATTCTTCCTTAGAGTTTCAATCTCTCTGCTTACATGACCCATCTATTCTTTTTTAAAAAAATATTTTTTCTTTATTGATTTTAGAGAGAGAGGAAGGGAGAGGGAGAGAGAGATAGAAACATCGATGAGAGAGGACATTGATTGGTCACCTCCTGCATGCTCCCCAACTGGGGACCTGGCCCACAACCTGGGCATGTGTCCTGACCAGGTATTGAACCAGCGACCCTTTGGTGCATGGGTTGATGCTCAACCACTGAGCCACACCGGCAGGGTGACCCATCTATTCTTGTATGTTGTCCATTTTTTCCAATAGAGGCCTTGGCATATAGTTATTTAAAATTCCTGTTCTGATCTGATCATTCCAAAATCTCTGCCATATCTGAGTTTAGTTCTGATGCTTTCTCTGTTTCTTTCTACTATGTTTTTATCATTTAATATGCTTTGCAGTGTTTTGTTGAAAGCTGGACATAATGTATAGATATGCTTCACTTTATTGGACTTTGTTTTATTGGGTTTCACAGATGTCATATTTACAAATTGAAGGCAAGATGCTCCACCAGCAAAAAAAGGTATGACTCACTTTATTGCTGTGGTCGGGAACTGAACCTGCAATATCTCCAAGGTATGGCTGCACTGTATACAGAGAACTTGGGTAAACTGGCATTTAGTGTGAGATTTTGTTTATCTGGCTACAAGTTAGTCTGGGTTTACTGTTTACTCTAACTGTGTCAGAGGTAATATTTCCTCTGGTCTTGCTTTTATCTTCTCTGTTTGCCTCAGATTTCCTTAGAGAGTTCTTTTTATTTTATTTATTTTTAATTCTTATTTTTTATTGAATTTATTGGGGTGACATTGGTTAACAAAATTATATGGATTTCAGGTATACAATTCTATAATACATCTTGTGTATATTGTATTATGTATTTACCACCCCAAGTCAAGTCTCCTTCTGTCACCATTGATCTCCCCTTTACCGTCTTCTACTTCCCCTAACCCCCTTTCCCTCTGGCACTCACCATACTGTTTGTCCTACAGAGATGTTTTTATTTATTGTTTAAAATGTGTTTTTATTGATTTTTTTTTTTTAGAGAGAAAGGGAGCGAGAGATCGAAACATCGATGTGAGAAACATCAATCGGCTGCCTCCTGCACGCCCCCTACTGGGGATTGAGCCCGCAACCCAGCTATGTGTCCTGACCGGGATCAAACCAGGACCTCTCAGTCCATGGGACGAAGCTCAGTCCACTGAGCCACACCGGCCGGACTAGAGACTTCTTTTTAAATAAGGTCTGAGACGCCCTGGCCGGTTTGGCTCAGCGGTTGGAGCGTCGGCCTGCGGTACAGAGAGACCGGGGTTCGGTTCCCGCTGAGGGCACGTACCTCGGTTGCAGTTTGTCCCCGGCCCTGGTTGGTCATGCGGGTGGCAGCCACTCGATGTGTCCCTTTCACGTCGATGTTTCTCTCTCTCTCTCTCTCCCGCTCTGTCTGAACAAAAAATGCAAAAATGTCCTCGGGTGAGGATTAAAAAAATAAAATAAATAAATAAATAAGGTCTGAGACATGCAGTTCTTTCCATCGTAATCTCCTATTATACAGGAGCCTTACTGGTGTGGTGTCAGAGGTGAGGAAGGGTTCTCCTATGGTTAGGTGTCAAACCTTTAGTGAGCCTGTCTTCCTTGGCAGTGATCTTTACAAGTGTTTTCGTTATACACACACACACACACACACACACACACCAACTGACACACACCAACTTAGGTGAGACAGGAAGGCTAAAAGGGGACTGGAGTTGGGTATTTCCAGTCCAACAAATTGACTAGGCTCTGGTAGAACCCAAGGTGGTTAGGATCTGGTAAAGTAGATTAGCTTTAGTGTAGTTTTTTGCTAAGGAGACCAGAATACTCTGGGCATATTTCAAACTGGTGACCCCCTCTTCCCCATCAAAATCATGAGGGAATTTTTCTCCAGTTTTTACTCTGAGAACATCATGGAAGTATGGGGGCATCTCTGAGATTGGTCCCCTATTCTGGATTTTTTGTTTGTTTATTTGTTTAATCTTCACCTGAGGATATTTTTCCATTTATCTTCAGATAGAATGGAAGGGGGAGAGAGGGAGGGAGAGAGAGAGAGGCAGACAGAGAAACATCGATATGAGAGAGACACATCGACTGGCTGCCTCCCACACAACCCCGACCAGGGCCGGGGACCAAACCACAACCGAGGTACATGCCCTTGACCACAATTGAACCCATGACTCTTTGGTCCACAGGCCGGCACTCTAACCACTGAGCAAAACTGGCCAGGGCACTCTGGATTTTTTAACTCTCACAATTGTCCACATAGAGCTTCCAGCAATTGGTCAATTATAATTATTTCATTTTTATTATTATTTTTATCCTCACCTGAGGACATTTTTCCATTTTTTGTTCAGATACAGTGGGAGGGAGAGAGAGGAAGAGAGAGAGAGAGAGACATCTATGTGAAAGGGACATATCAAGTGGTTGCCACCCACATGACCCAACCAGGGCCGGGGACAAACTGCAACCGAGGTACGTGCCCTTAGCAGGAACTGAACCTGGTCTCTCTGGACCGCAGGCCAACGCTCTAATCGCTGAGCCAAACCGGCCAGGGCCATCAATTATAATTGATGTTTTCCTATGGTAGATTCTGCTCTTGAAAGCTGTGATTCTCCATATTCAGCCGTCTCTCCACTTTGGGGAGAAGTGTTTTGCCCTGTGACCTCAATCCTCTGATGAACTTAAGAATAGTTGTTGACTTTCAATTTGTTCAGCTTTTTTCTTGTGAGGATAAGAGTGATGACGTCTGAGCTGTTTACATGTTGGACCTGGCATTTCTTTTCAGGCGTAAGTTTGTTTATGTTTTTTCTTTGTGTTCCTCAGATTTTTTACTGTAGGGAAGATTAGGATGATATCTAAGGTTCATCAATTCTAAGATTGTTTTTATGTGATAAAAGATTTCAATCATCAGTTAGTTGTACAGTTTCACCTTTGCATTCCTGTATCTTACTGGTTAGATCTACTTTACTTTTTTTTCCAAGCTGTAATATAATGAAGCCTAAATCTCATTTATAGGGTATTATTTCTAATGCTTTCCTACACCCTCTTACATATCTGAATTTTTCTTTTCTTTTTTTAGTGGTGAAATACACATATCGTGAAATTTACTATTTTAACTGTATTTATTTATTTATTTATTTATTTATTTATTTATCTATTTATTTATTTATTTTTGTGGTACGTGCCCCTAGCAGGAACCGAACCTGGGACTCTCTGGTCTGCAGGCCGACACTCAACCGCTGAGCCAAACTGGCCAGGGCTATTTTAACTGTTTTTAAATGTACAATTCAGTGATATTAGTATATTCATGATATTGTACAATCATCTCTTTTTTATCACTAGAAATGGAAACCCTATATCCATTGATCAGTTACGCCCCACTTCTCCCTGTCCTCAGCCCCTGGCAACCACTCATCTGCTTTCTTTTTTTTTAAACCTCACCCAAGGATATTTTTTTCTATTTATATTCAGACAGAGTGGGAGGGAGAGGGAGAGAGAGGGAGAAAAATGGAGAGAGAAACATCAATGTGAGAGGGACACATCTATTGGTTGTCTCCCGCACTACCCTGACCAGGGCCGGGGACAAACTGTAACCAAGGCACGTGCCCTTGGCCGGAATCGAACCCACAACTCATTGGTCCACGGGCCGACACTCTACCACTGAGCCGAACAGACCAGGGCACCACTCATCTGCTTTCTATCTCTATGGATTTACCTATTCTGGATATTTCATGTGAATGGAATCATACAATATGTGATCTTTTTGTGTCTGGCTTCTTTCACTTAGCACTGGGTCCCGTGCCACCCCCCCCCCTCAGCTTTATTAAGGTATGCTGGACAAACATTGTCTATATTTAAGGTATATAATGTGATATTTTGATATATGTGTATATGATATTGTATACTTATAGAAATGATTAGCATGATGTTTTTAAGGCTCATCCACACAATAACATGTATCAATACTTCATTCCTTTTTATGTCGGAATACTATTCCGTTGTATGGATAGACCACATTTTGGTTTAGCCATTCATCCATTGAGGGATTCTTGGGTTGTTTTTCAACTTTTGGCTACTGTGAATAGTGCTGCTAACAACATATATGCTCAAGGTTTTATTTGAACACCCGTTTTTAATTCTTTTGGGCATATACATCAGAGTGGACTTGTTTGGTCATATAGTAATTCTATGTTTAACTTATTGAGGAATTATCAAATTATTTTCCACAGCAGCTGTAGCATTTTACCTTCTCACTGGAAATATATGGGGGTTCCAAATTCTCCACATCCTCAGTAACACTTGTTATTATCTATTGTTTTGATCATAGTCATCCTTGTGGCTATAAAGTGGTTTTCATTTGCATTTCCCTAATGATTAGTGATGTTGAACATCTTTTCATGTGCCTGTTGGCCATCTGTATATGTTTTTTGGAGAAATGTCTGTTGAAAGTTCTGCCTTTTTAAAAATTGGGTTGTCTTTTTATATTTGAGTTGTCAGAGTTCTTTATATATTCTGGAGATATAGATACATACAACAGATATATGATTTGCAAATATTTTCTCCCTTTCCGAGGGTTATGTTTTTATTCTCTTGATATATATATATATATATATATATATATATATATATATAATCCCACCTGAGGATATTTTTTCCATTTATCTTTGGATAGAGTGGAAGGGAGAGGGGGGGGGGAGAGAGAGAAAAACATCGATGTGAGAGAGACACATCGATTGGTTGCCTCCTGCCATTCTCTTGACATTTTTATTATTTATTTTGTTGATCCTCACCCAAGTATATTTTTCCATTGATTTTTAGATAGAGTGGAAAGAAGGGTGGAAGGAAGGGAAGGAGAGAGGGAGACAGAGAGAGGGGGGTGGAGAGCGAGAGCGAGAGCGAGAGCGAGAGAGAGAGAGAGAGAGAGAGAGAGAGAAATGTCGATGTGACAGAAACACATTGATTAGTTGCCTCCCGCAGGACCCCAACTGGGGCCAGGGATTGAATGTGCAACCCAGGTATGTGTCCCTGACTGGGAATAGAATCCATGACCCTTCAGTCTGCAAGCCAACACTCTAACCACTGAGACAAGCCGACCAGGGCTCTTGATATCTTTTTAAAATAACAGCTCTATTGAGACATAATCACATATATACAATTCACTCAATTTAAGGTAGACAATTTTAGTATACTTAGAGTTGTACAACTATCAACACAATCAATTTTCAAACATTTTTATCTCTCCAAATATAAACTCCATACCCATTTGTAATTACTACCCCACTGTATTTTTCCTCCCAGAAAATTTTACATGATGTCTATGTACTTGACCTTAAGAGCTGCTAAGCTCTATAGTCATCCTGAGATGCAGGCTTATGGTAAGGTTTCCTACCCTATAATACAGAGAAGATAATTTCCTGGTATAAATAGGTTTAGAGTGTTTGGAAATTATCCCCTGAAATATTACTCTATAAAGACAACCACTACGTTGTAAGTAAATTTCTTAAGGGACCCATAGCCTGATGTTGGAGGCCAAATATCTACACACTAAAATCACTTTCAGAAGCCTTCTTCATTTCAGGTGGGTTGTGTTATAAAAGGATTATACTTATGGACTTCTACTGCTTCGTCTAACTCTGAAATTAATTCAGGAAAGTCATGAAGAGAAAGGAGAATTCCTTATCTCTAGATTTTGTATTCCCTGTTCCTAAAGTTGGAGTCACCAACATTGCCCCTTAGAGAGAGCTCAGAAAGGAATCAGCCGGCTGCTTTAGACTGAGCCTTAAGGCCGCTGGTATGTTCATGGCATTTCCAGGACCGAGGTCTGATCTGTTGTTTTGTGGGTCCAGAAATACTGCTGTATTAATTTTTCTTAAATGTGTAACATGTTTATTTCTCCTTTTAATAACTTCTTTTTCTAATTAAAAGGAACACATTTGAAAAAAAAAGTTGAGACACAAAATATAAAATATGGTTAAAAATTTAAAAAACACAAATGCCTGGCTATTGTGGCTCAGTGGATTCCCATGGACTGAGAGGTCCTGGTTCGATTCCTGGTCAGGATACGTGCCCAGGTTGCAAATTCGATCCCCAGTAGGGGGCGTGCAAGAGGCAGCCAACCGATATTTCTCTCTCACATCGATGTTTCTATTTCTCTCTCACTTCCTCTTTCTCTAAAAAATCAATTAAAACGTATATTTTTTATTTTATTTTTTATCCTCACCCAAGGACATTCTTGCATTTATCCTCAGAGAGAGCGGGAGGGAGAGAAGAAGGAAAAGAGAGAAACATCGATGTGAGAGAGACACATCGACTGGCTGCCACCCACATGACCCCAACAGGGGCTGGGGACATGCTCTTAGCAGGAACCAAACCCGAGACTCTTTGGTCCACGGCCTGATGCTCTAACCACTGAGCAAAACCGGCCAGGGCAATTAAAACATATTTTTTAAAAAATTAAAAAAAACAACAATTCCACTTCTGTGTGTACACCCAAAAGCATTAAAATAGGGTCTTGAAGACATATTTACACACTCATGCTCATAGCAGCACTATTCACAATAGCCAAAGGTGGAAGTAACCCAAGTGCCTAGCAAGGAATAAATGGATAAAGAAAATGTGGTTTATACATAAAATGGAATATAATTCAGCCTTAAAATGAAGGAAATTCTGATACATACTACAGCATGGTAAACTTGGAAGACATACTAAGCGAGGTAAGCCAGCCACATAAGGACAAATACTGTGTGATGCCACTTACCTGAGGTCCCTAGGGTCGTCAACTGCAGAGACAGAAAGTAGAACAGTGGTTGCCGGGCCTGGGAGAGTGGGAATGGGAGTTATTGTTCAGTTGGTATCAAGTTTCAATTGAAGAAACTGAAAAAGCACAAATGTACTCAATGCCACTGAAATGTCTACTTAGAAATGTTTAAAATGGCAAATTTTATGTTATGTATATTTTGCTACAATAAAAAAACACTCACCTGTATAAACATGATTAAGTTCTAGTATCATACCACTGAAATAAATAGCAGTGGCTTAGAAACAAAACAAAACACGAAACACGATGTGCCTAGCTCCACTAAAGGGATATGGATGCCGCATGGTCACCGTACAGGTGGTTAGTAGTACTATCTACATCTTAAGTTATGTGAATTTAACTACATCAAATACAGGGTGTCCCCCCCAAATGCATACACACTTTAGCAGCTGGTAACTCGCTTAATTTTTACTCCTTTTCAGGTTTAACTGATTTGAAATAATGGGTGAAGCCAGATTAAGCTTTGAACAAAGAAATTTTATCCTAAAGTGCCACTAGACTTTTTTTTAATCCTCACCTGAGGACATTTTTTTTTTTTCATTTATCTTCAGACAGAGTGGGAGGGAGAGGGGGAAGGAGAGAGAGAGAGAACGAGAAACATCGACGTGAAAGGGACACATTGAGTGGTTGCCACCCACACGACCCCAACCGGGGCTGGGGACAAACCGCAACTGAGGTATGTGCCCTTAGCGGGAAGCAAACCCGGGACTCCCTGGTCTGTGGGCCAACGCTCCAACTGCTGAGCCAAACCGGCCAGGGCACCACTAGACTTTTTTTTATGGGGATACATAAACGATAAAGTTTATGGTACAAAACCGGCAACAGTCGATGAACTGAGGGCAGCTACTGAAAGAGAGAATGTGCACAAATACTGAACAAAATGATTCTTTTTTTTTTGGTATGTGTCCCTAGCGGGAACCGAACCCGGGACTCTCTGGTCCACAGGCTGACGCTCCAACCGCTGAGCCAAACCGGCCAGGGCACGAAAGGATCCTTGATATTTGTGATTCCATTGCTTTGTGTTATCAACAGTGCCTGGACCAGAATGGACATCAAACATCAGTTTGAAAATAGGTGTTAACAACAACAAAAAATTATTCATTTCTGTAGGTTTTAAACTTTGAAAATAAATGGTATATTAATAAACACTGCCTTTATAATCATTCAAAGTGTGTATACATTTCTGGGGGACCCTCCTATATATAGTTTAATCTTTAGAACATAAGCAGCATTTAGTAAATATTAGCTATCAGTACTTGTATCAACCGGGTTCCCCACTCTGCACTGGACACCCACTGACATAGTCTTTTCCTGCTCCATTTTTACCTAGATGGTAAGTAGACCACTTTCTTTCTAGTAAGACATCATTTCCCCCCAGATAAATTATATTATGCTCCATTAGGTAATAGCATCCTTCAGTTATAAGATACTAACTCATTCTAAATGTAGTACAAAATTGACATAAAACTATTAAGTCCCGACTAGTTGAATGGTCAAAGGATATATTTTATGAATGTATTGTCTACTTTCTCTAACCATCAGGGAATCCAGGCAAGTGTTCTCTACAATATCTTCCCCTAGAGTAGACCCTTGCCACCCTGCCCTCTACCTCCTGGGCAGAACTATTGGCTCTGGCATTTGTATCCCTATAATACTGTACACATACTTCTAGTATAGCATGTATTCTTTTTACTACAGTACCTAGTGTGGGAGCATCTCAAAGACAAGGACTGTATTTTTCATCTTTATTGTTGAGAGTATTAGAGATGTCCCCCCTTTTTCCCTCATTGCCCCCTCCACCTGTTTCCCACCCTGCCCCAGGCCTTCACCACCCTGTTGTCTGTGTCCACGGGCTATGCATATATGCATAGAATTCTTTGGTTAATCCCTTCCCACCCCCCTCCACCCTTCCCTCTGAGATTCATCAGTCTGTTCCATGTTTCCATGCTTCGGGACCTATTTTATTCATCACTTCGTTTTGGTCATTAGATTGCACATATAAGTGAAATCATATGGTATTTGTCTTTCTCTGGCTGGCTTATTTCGCTTACCAGAATACTGTCCAGGTCCCTCCATGCTATGGCAAAGGGTAGAGATCGGACTGTATTTCAATTCATCTTTCTTTCCCAGGTCTTTAGCATACTTCCAAGTACATAGTAAGAAGTTCCTATTCACTGAATGACTAATAACTTCAGTTTTAAACATGTTGAGTTTGAGGTGCTGGCAAAGCACATAGTATCTTGCAAGTAGTTATAAACTTGGTTCTGCAACTCAGGTTGTTCATGTGAGTGAGACTGTGATTGTGTCAATGGGTAAGATTGCTAAAGGAAGGCAAGATGGAATAAGAATCATTGGTCCATATCCTGAGGATGAGGCTCTACCCTTAGGGTCACGTTCTCCAAGTGTGGACCTTCTTCATTACCTGGTATGCTTAAAATACAGATTCCCATTCTGGCAGGTGTGAGGTGATATCTCATAGTCACTTTAATTTGCGTCTCTCTGATGATTAGTGACATTGAGCATTTCTTCATATGTCTCTTGCCATTTGTATGTCCTCTTAGAAGAGGTGTCTATTTTAGGTCCTTTGCCCATTTAATTGGATTATTTCTCTTCCTTTTGTTGAGTTGTGTAAGTGCTCTATATATTTTGGAAATTAACCCCTTATCCAATGTATCATTGGTGAATATGCTTTCCCATATAGTGGGTTCCCTTTTCATTTTGATGCTTGTTTCTTTTGCTGTGCAGAAGCTTTTTAGTTTGATGTAGTCCCATTTCTTTATTTTTCCTTTGTTTCTGTTGCCCTAGGTGATGTATCGGTGAAAATTCTGCTACATAAGATATCTGAGATTTTGCTGCCTATGGTTTCTTCTCCAATGGCTACCATCAGTCAACAAATCAACAAATAACGAGTCTGGCAAGGATGCTGAGAAAAGGCACTTATTGTTTTGCCAAGGTGCGTAAATGAAGACCACACATATGTAGTAAACTACAGGGTGCGAAGGGAAGAATGGGCACATGGAGGAATCACTCCAAGTCTCACGTAGGAACTGACAACCTTTGTCCAGTTCTCCATGCCTGCCCAGGCAGCCTTCCTAAAGAAAGTGGAACTATCATCAGAGTTGACCTTAAGCCAAAGTGTTTACATGTTTTTCGTGTAATATTTGTGTGGTGATAGTCCATCTCATTCTCCCTCTCTCCCCTCACCTACATCTCTTCCCCCCACCACCACAAACAACCTTTCACAGCTACTGTGCCTTATCTATAAGTGAAATACCAATAGAGAGAGCCCCAAACCCCAACACAGAAATGAACACTCATCACAGCAATGTCTGTTCTGTTACCTCATGTCCAGGATACTTCTTGCTGATCCCAGAAGTAGGCTGAATCCATAGTTCTTGGGTTTTCTCACCCCAGAAAGTCAGAAGCCAGATCCACAGGAAAGATGGGGAGACTTGGTCCCCAGATTGATGTGGTTGGGCAGAACAGTCAACTTAGGTGGGTGAACAGTGACCTCGCCTTAAACTCTTCTAATCTGTCCTGTCCTTATCCCTGAAAACCTTCAGGACTCTGACCTTTTGTGCTCTTTTCCAGGTGACTAGGGCAGTGTCTGAAAGGACACAGGAAACTGCAGTAACATGCAAAGCAGCCTTGCCTCTAGGGAACATGCTCCTTAACTGGAGATTCCAGTCTTTAGTCTTTTCATTGAACTTACGTTTTAGGAGCACTTACTTAAGCCAGGTATTTGGTGAGACTTGGAGATAAGAAGTTGGGTAAGATTTACTCCTTTTCCAGGAAGAGGTCATGATTTGGTGGGAAACACGAAAATGTGAACAATAGTCACCTGGTATGAAGTGCAAGTACGACAGAGGTGCTCTGGCAGCACTTTCCGAAAACAATGATATTTTGGAGACGACACCAAAAGCACAAGCAACAAAAGTGGCTCAGTGGTTGAGCATCGACCCATGCACTGGGAGGTCGCCGGTTCGATTCCTGTTCAGGGCACATGCCCAGGTTGTGGGCCCGATCCCCAGTGCGGGGGCATGCAGGAGGCAGCCAATCCATGTTCTCTCTCATCAATGTTTCTCTCTCTCTCTCTCTTTCTCTCTCTAAAAAAACCCAGAAAAACAAAAAAACTGTTCCAATCTGGCAGCTGGCAGACTTGTATTTATTTAATGTTCACTGCCAGTCCTTATGTCAATGTCTTCCTGGTTTTTTTGGTTTTCTGAAGTTTATTCTCTAGTAGATTCTTCAGGAAGGGTTCATGAGAGCAATTTTCCTGAATGATTGCATGTTGATAATCGTTTGTAGCCTCTATTCTAGAAAGTCAGTGTGTTAGTTTGCTAGGGCTGCCATAAAATATCACAAACTGGATGACTTAAACAACAGAAATGTATTTATTTGCTATAGGCATTTACAGGCCACCACCACATGAAAGCCACGTTGGCCTAATGGCCTTGTTGAATTAATTTAACAACATATGTATAAATATTTATAAATGTATTGGCATTAAGCTGAACATGAGTGTATAGCAATGTCTCCGATTCTTCTCCATCACTACATGGACTGTTTTAGCCTCTCTCTTATCTGTACCCTCCCACTCCAGCAGCAAGAAACCTGGCTCTGCAACCCACCATCCCGTTCCTTCATGGTTCAGCTCCAGTACATATGTATAGAGGTTTCAGCACTGCTACCGGTACCTACGAGGAAAACAACCGTATCAACGAGAACGGAGTGCTCATGTCCAGCCCCCTTTCCTATCATCTCACAGATATCACTCATTTACCATGTTACTGAGGTTTACACCTTCGACCCCACCCACTGCTGTGAGCTTGTTTCATACATTTGTGGTTCAGTTAGACTCTTCCTTCACGTTCTGCATTCTGACCTTGCATCCCTTGATCTCCTAATTGCATATGTTGTTTCTCTTTGTGCTGTTAACTTCTATAGGTTTTGAAAAATGTGTCAAGTAGCCACCATTACAGTCTGATAGAGGATAGTTTCACTACCCTAAAGTAGTCCCGTGCCCCACCTCTTTAACCCTCCTCCTCCTCCTCTCCAAATTTCTGGAAATCACTGATATTTTTACTGTCACTACAGTTTTGCCTCTTCTAGACTGTCACATAAATGGAGTTATATAGTATGTAGTCTTTTCAGACTGGCTTCTTTTACATAGAAATATACATTTAAGACTCAGCCGTGTTGTTGCATGTTTTTTTTAATTATTATTTTTTTCTTTATAGATTTTAGAGAGAGGGGAAAGGAAAGGGAAAGAGAGACAGAAACATCGATGAGAGAGGACATTGATTGGTCACCTCCTGCATGCTCCCCCTGGGGACCCGGCCCATAACCTGGACATGTGTCCTGACTGGGAATCGAACCAGCAACCTCTTGGTGCATGGGGTGATGCTCAACCACTGAGCCCCCCCGGCTGGGCTGTTGCATGGTTTGATAGCTCATTTCTTTTTATCAGTCAGTAGTATCCCGTTGTTTGGATATAGCGCAGTTTGTTTGTCCACTCACTTACTGAAAGGCCATTTTGGTTGCTTCTAGTTTTCAGTAACTATGAACAAAGCTGCTATAAATGTTCACGCACGCACACACAAATTCCTCACAGAAGTCTGAAATCAAGGTGTTGGTAGGGCTAGTCTCCCTCCGAAGCCCTAGAGGAGGATCGTTCTTGGCCTCTTCCAACTTCTGGTGGCTTCATGCATTCTAGGCTTATAGCAGCGTAACTCCAATCTCTGCTTCTGTCTTCACGTGGCCTCTTCCCTCTGTGTCTGTGTTCATGTGTCATGGTATTCTTTTTTCTCTTTGTGTCTGTGTCCATATCTCCCTCTTGGTATAAGGATACGGTCATATTGTTCTAGAGTCCACCCTAAAGGTCTCATCTTAACTTTATTACATCTACAGAGACACTTGGTATAGACTGAATGTGTTAGCCCCAAATTCATATTTTGAAACCTAATTTCTAATATGATGGTTTTTGGAGGTGGGACTTTGGGAGGTAATTAAGTCATGGTGCTGGAGTCCCCTTGAACTGAGGTGGAATTGGTGCTTTTTAAAAAATATTTTTATTGATTTTTAGAGAGAGAGGAAGGGAGAAGGAGAAAGAGATAGAAACATGGATGTGAGAGAGACCCATCGATCAGCCGCCTCCTGCATGACCCCCACTGGGGATCGGGCCCACAACCTGGGCATGTGCCCTGACTGGGAATCCAACCAGTGACCTCCTGGTGCATGGATAGACGCTCAACCACTGAGCCACACCGGGCCGGGCAAATTGGTGCCTTTTCAAAGAGACTCCAGAGAGTCCCCTTGTCCTTTCTGCCATGTGCGGACACAATGCGAAGTCAGCAGTCTGCAACCTGGCAGAGGGCTGTAACCAGAACCCCAGCGTGCTGGCATCCTGATCTAGAACTGCTAGCCTCCAGAAACGCGAGAAGTCCATTTCCATTGTTTGTAAACCATCCACTGTACAGTACTTTATAACAGCAACCGGAACTGGCTAAGATGACCCTGTTTCCAAGTAAGGTCAATTCACAGGTTAGGACTTTAATATATCTTTTAGGGGGAGACAGTTTACCCTATAATAGTAATTATTGGTATGTTAAGGCTTGATTCTGCCATTTCATTGTTTTCTGTTTGTTTCCTCTGTTTTTTGTTCTCTTTCTCTTTTCTTGCCTCCCTGTGGTGGTTACTTAAACAATTTTTTAGGACTGTATCTTAATGTACTTATAGTATTTTCGAAAACTGCTGTATATAGTTTTTTTTTTTTTAGTTGTTGTGGCAGGTGCTACAATATAAATTACATAACTTATTACAGTCTGCTGGTATCGGTGTTCTCTCACTTCAAGTGAGGTGTAGAGACCTTACTTCCATCTGGATCCTTTTACCTTCCTCACTTAAAAAATATGCAATTGTCTTAAGTATTTACTCTACATATGTTGAGCCACCACATCAGATGGTGGTGTAATTTTTGCTTTAACCAGCAAATGTGATTTAAGAAACTCATGGGAAGGATAGTATGCCCCTATTTTTGCCCATTCTGACGTTCTTTCCTTTCTGAGGTTCTAGGCCTTCGTCTTTTTACTTTTTTAGTCATTGATTTGAAAGAAAGAAACATCAATTTGTTGTTCCACTTCTTCATGCATTCATCGGTTGATTCTTTTATGTGCCCTGACCAGGGATTGAACCTGCAACCTTGGTGTATCAGGGTGACCCTCTCACCAACTGAGCTACGCAGCCAGGGTGAGGCCTTTTTCTTATATCATTTCCTTTCTAGTTAGAAACTTCTTTTAACCATTCTTTAAGGAAGGTTAGATAGCAATGAATTCTCTTCACTTTCCTTTATCTGAAGGCTAATTTGCCAAATAAGACATGTTGTTGACAGTTGTTTTTGCAATTAATATTTATTTTTAGAACAGTTTTACAGAAAAACTGAGAAGGTAAGTAGCTAATTTCCCCTATTGTTGGTAACATTTAACGAAGCAGCACTGATACCTTATTACTAAAGTCCATACTTTACTCAATTTCCTTATTTTTTCCCTAATGCCCTCCATCAGTTTCGGGATCATCCAGGACACCACAGTACATTTAGTCATCATGTCTCCTTAGGCTATTTCTTCAGAATGTATTGCTTCTGATGACCCTGATAATTTCGAAGAGTACTAGTCAGCTGTTTTGTAAAATATCTACTGGAATTTGTCGGATGTAGTCAAACTGTAGTTATGGGTTCCAGGCAGGAAAACCACAGAGGTCTTCTCATCATATCACCACATCATATCAAGCGTACATACATACTATCAAAATGACATCAACTTTTGATGTTCATGTCAAACGCTTGGCTGCCGTGTGTCAGGTTTCTTCATTTGGAAGTTACTCTTTTATCCCATGCCTTTTCCATATTGTACTCTTGGACAGCACTGTGTGCACACAGACTTAAGGAGTAGAGAGTTATGTTCCACCTCCCTGAGAGCAAATTATCTACATGAACTTAGAATTTTGCGTGGGAGGTTTGTCTCTTTCCCCCATGTATGTATGAATGTATATATGTGCATGTATGTATCCAGCCCATCAGTGATTTATTTATACCACTATGAACTCATGGGTGTTTATTTTATACTTCAGGTTATAATACAATGCCACTTTATTGTGTTGCTCAGATTGTTCTAGCTTTGGCCATTAGAGCTCTTTATGTTGATTCCTGTGTCCCCTTGACATGCACTGATCATTGTGTTTTCTTTCTTTCTTTCTTTCTTTCTTTCTTTCTTTCTTTCTTTCTTTCTTTCTTTCTTTCTTTCTTTCTTCCTTCCTTCCTTCCTTCCTTCCTTCCTTCCTTCCTTCCTCCCTTCCTTCCTCCCTTCCTCCCTCCCTCCCTTCTCCCCTCTCTTTCTCTCTCTCTTTCTTTCTTTAGCACTTACTTACATTTTGGCACTGCAGTGTGATCCAAGCTCATCTTGGATATCCTTGCCCTAACCTCACAGTTATTTTCCTTCCATAGTTGAAAAATTTTGTGCTCTTCCTTCTGGCCTGCATGGTTTCAGATAAGAAATATGCCATCATTCAAATTGGTGTTCCTCTATAAATAATGCATCTTTTCTCTTTGGCTGACTTCAAGATTTTTTCCTTTCATTTTTAGAAGTTTAATTATAATGTGTCTTGACATGGATTTCCTTGTAACCCATTCTTTCTAATAACTGCATATTATTCCATAGGTGGAAATATCACAACTAAAAATATATGTCATAGCCCCGGCTAGGTGGCCCAGTTGGTTGGAACATTGTCACATACAATTAAAGATTGTGGGTTCAGTCCCCAGTCAGGGCATATACAGGAGGCAACTGATCAATGTTTTTCTCTCTCTAAACATTAATAAAAACATATCCTTGGGTGATGACTAAAAAAAATACTATGGAAATATAATCTCCAATATAAAAATACACATATAAAGAATATTTACTGCAGCATTATTATTATTATTTTTTGTACAGATAGAGTGGGAGGGAGAGAGAGGAAGAGAGAGAGAGAGAGAGAGAGAGAGAAACATCGACGTGAAGGGACACATCGAGTGGCTGCCACCCGCACGATCAACCAGGGCCGGGGACAAACTGCAACCGAAGTAGATGCCCTTAGCGGGAACCGAACCCGGGTCTCTCCAGACCGCAGGCCGACGCTCTAACCGCTGAGCCAAACTGGCCAGGGCTGCAGCATTATTATTAGTGGCAAAAAATGGGAACAGACTGTGGGATCAAAGAAAATGTATTATTATTGCCCGGCCAGTGTGGCTCAGTGGGTTGAGCATCAACCCATGGACTGAGAAATCCCAGTTTAATTCCTGGTCAGGGCACATGCCTGGTTTGTGGGCTCAATCCCCAGTAGGGGCATGCAAGAGGCTGCTGATCAATGTTTCTCTCTCACATTGATGTTTCTATCTCTCCCTTCCCCTCTCTCTAAAAAATCAATAAAAACATATTTTAAAAAAAAGAAAATGTATTATTATTAATTTGGGGGAGGTCCTCAGAGCTGTGGGTTGGGTCAATCATATTCCTCAGTATATTGCATGTTATTGTTGGTCCATGTAAGATTCCCCCATCTTTGATGTATATTATCTTTTTATTGATTGATTTTTTGGTTAATCCTCACCTGATGCTATTTTTCTATTGATATTTTTAGATAGAGTAGAAGGGAGGGAGGGGGAGAAAGAGAGAGAGAAACATCTATGTGAGAGAGACACATCAATTGGTTGCCTCCTGACCGGGGCTGGGGATTGAAGCTGCAACCCAGGTACATGCCCTTGACTGGGAATTGAATCCGCAACCCTTTGGTCCTCAGGCCAATGCTCTAACTGCTGAGTCAAACCAGCCAGGGCTGTATATTATCTTTCAGACTCATTCCCCATGCCCTTTTCAGCTTACAGGCAACCCTTCCTAAATGTATATTCTTTTGTTTAAATGTATTCTTATAAAATGCAATTTGTTGTTTTATGTATGTATTACTTTAATTTATATACATTGCATTGTGTTAGACATTCCAGTGATTTTTTTTCACTCTTGTAAGAGCCATTTCTGTTGCTATGTATATACAGCTAAGGCATTCCTCCTATTTGCTGGGCAGAACTGCTACATTGTTCGCATCCATGTCCCCAGGGGTGGATGCCCAGTTAAACTTGACTGTGAATATACGTACCAAATATTGCAAATATTTATATTAAAAATGATTAAAACACGGATGGCTGGACCCCTCCCCCAGAGTTTCTGATTCAGAAGGTCTGGATGGGGCCTGATCATTTGCTAGGCTGGTCCAGAAACCACACTTGAGATTCATGGCCTAGAGGTTACATGATGAAAGATCAGAGTGCTGCCTCTGTGAAGCCTTCCCCTCTGATCCTTACACTCTGCCATAGCAGAAGGGAAGAAAATGGCTCAAACTTAAAACATGGTTCTGTTAGGTAGGATAGATAGCTGCTTGGGTAGGAGGAGGGGAAGGCGGGGGCAAAGGGAGAGTTTATCTCACCCAGTGAACAAAGAAGTCAGCAGTCTTGGGACTTGCCAAGATAAAATCACCTGGTGTTCTCACAAATTCTGGGAAAAGCCACAACAATGTAAAACAAATCTAGTCTGTTGCCAAAGATATCCAGCAGGGGAACTTTGAAACCTATAGGGGGGGAAGTATAAAACATTTGAACCCCTACCAGGAGGGGTACTCAGACTAGCTGAGTTGCTCATTTATGGTTTATGCCAAGTGTATTAATGAATTTACTTGCTTTTCTTCAACACTGCTGTCTGTCACTTGTCTGAATTCTTTCTCACGAGTGTGACAAGACCCAACTTGGGCAGCGCTCTGGTAGCAGTTCTACTTTTTGTGTATGTGTACTGAACCACCTGGTCAGAAATCCATGTGTAAATCTATATGAACTTTTATTAGTAATAATAATAGGCTGCTAACTGGTCAAAACTATGAATTTTGAGCAATAATACAAAAACAGTCTAAAAATTAGTTTAGGAAACTTTATCCTTACCATTTACCAAAGTTAAGGGATAGTCATTGCTTAATTTTGATTAAGTCCATGGGAATGCCTCATTCTATAAATTGATTCTTGAGAATTATGCTATTATCACAGTTCTTTCTTTTTAAAACATTTTAATCACTGTTTTTGCTAATTACAAAAGTAACATATTCTTATTAAATTCTAAACAATCTAGACAGTTGTGACTTTGAAAGAAAAAGTCTCTATAATCCTAGTCCCAAGAGATAAACTGTTAACTATTTGCTGTACAATTTAGAGGCCCTTTGCATAGAGCTAATATGTATAGTTTTATTTTATTTTATTTTTTAGCAAAGATTGAGTCAACTCATGGATTTGAACATATTTTATATGCAGACTCATCTTGTACATTTCCTTCCCCAGACCTGGAATCAGCCACTTCTTCATAAAGCCCTGGTTTCTTTTGAAGGGAAAATGGTATTTCAAGACCAGAATTTGGATGCTAGCAATGCTCATAGTTATAGGTATGGTCATTTTTCTAAGCCTTTTAAGAAAAAAAATGCCTCATGAGTTCACACTGATACTTTAATTCAAATTCAGACCTACAGGGTTTTCCTTAAATTCTATCTTATATCTGAATTTCCTCTCTTTTATACTGGAGAATCTTGGTTTCCAAAGATACAGGGGATAATAGAATTAAAATCCCACATACTTACTAATTTGCTTTATCCTACTCACATACACAAGTGTCCCAGAATAGCAATACTGCCACCACCAATATGACTACAAATACAAAAAGTTTGCATATCGTCTCTCTGTCTCCCCCCTTTGTAGCAATAATATTCCATACTCTCTTAGAACCAGCATTGAATCTTAGTTCGACAAGTGTGTGTGTGTGTGTGTGTTTATTGTATTTATTTAATGTTCACAACCAGTCCTTATGTCAATGTCTTTCTGGTTATTTTGGTTTTCTGAAGTTTATTCTCTAGTAGATTCTTCAGGAAGGGTTCATGAGAGCAATTTTCCTGAATGATTGCATGCTGGTAATAGTTTGTAGCCTCTATTCTAGAAAGTCAGTGTGTTAGTTTGCTAGGGCTGCCATGAAATATCACAAACCGGATGACTTAAACAACAGAAATGTATTTTCTCACAGTTCTGAAGGCTGGAAGCACAAGATCAAGGTCTTAGCAGGTTTGATTCCCTCTGAGGCCTCTCTCCTTGGCTTACAGATGGCCACCTTCTCACTGTGTCCTCACATAGTCTTTTCTGTGTGCATGGACATCCGTAGTATCTCTCTCTGGGTCCAATTTTTTTCTTATAAGGACACTAGTCAAATTGGATTAGGGTCCACCCTAATGGCCACATTTAACTCCATCACCTTTTTTAAAAATTCATTTTTAGAGAGAGAGGAAAAGAGAGAAAGAGAGAAACATTGATTGGTTGTCTTCCACATGCACCCCGACCATTGAACCCATAACCTGGGTATGTGCCCTGACCAGAATCAAACCTACCACCTTCTGGTGTACAGGACAACACTCCAACCAGCTGAGCCACAGTTTTCAGGCTAACTTAATTTTTTTTAACCCTCACCCAAGGATATTTTTCCAATGATTTTCAGACCGAGTTGGGGAGAGAGAGGGAGGAAGTAGGGAGGGAGAGGGAGAGACAGAGAGAGAAATATTGATGTGGGAAAGATGCATTGATTGGTTGCCTCTCTTGTGACTCTGACCAGGGCCAAGGATTGAACTGCAACTAAGATATGTCAATTGGAATGGAACCCGGGACTCTTTGGTCCACAGATCAATGCTCTAACTGCTGAGCCAAACCAGCCAGGGCTTCATCACCTTTTAAAGGCCTAAATATGGTTACATTATGAGATACTGAAAGTTAGGGCTTCAACATATGAATTTGGTGTTGGTGGCAGGGACACGATTCAGCCTATACCAGTCAGTTTGGCTGGATATAAAATCTTTGGCTCACATTTTCTTTCTTGTGTAACTTGAATATACTAACTTTATTTTCCTCTGCTATAAACTATTGCTGCCAATATAGCTGATGACTGGCTGGTTTTCTTTCCTTTGTTCTTTTTGCCTTGATACATATATTTTTTTTAATGTCCAGTAATTGTACTGTGATATGGTCATTTGGGGTTGATTTTCTCAGTTACACAAACTGCGTTCTTAAATTTTCTTTCAAGTCTTTTCTAAAAAAAGTTATTTCAAGAAAACTTTCTTTTGTCTTTTTTGTTTCTGTTTATTATTTGCTTTGGTTTTCTTCTATGTATGTTGGATTTTCTTTAACTATCTTATCACTTTTTCTCAAATCCAAATTCCTTCTTTTCATTTTCTGTTTCTCATACGGTGTTACATGAGTTTATTCACTCTTGTGCTCCTTCCAATTTAGAATTGATATCTGATTTTTCTTTCATTTCCAATTATTTCCTTAGTTCTATTACTATAACTTTTGAGTTTTCTAATTCTGATTTATGTCCTTTCATATCTTGTCTTTTGACTTGTCAAAAGCTTCTGCACAGCGAAAGATACAATCATCAAAACGGAAAGGCTACCCACTGTATGGGAGAGCATAATTGCCAATGATATATCAGACAAGGGGTTAATTTCCAATACATATAGAGTGCTCATACAACTCCACAAAAGGAAGACAAAGAATCCAATTAAAAAATGGGCAGAGGAACTGAATAGACACCTCTCTAAACAGGACATACAAATGGCTAAGAAACATATGAAGAAATGCTCATCATCACTAATCATCAGAGAGATGCAAATTAAAACAACAATGAGATATCACCTCACACCTGTCAGAATGGCTGCCATCAATAAATCATCAAACAACAAGTGTTGGCAAGGGTGTGGAGAAAAGGGGACTCTAGTACACTGCTGGTGGGAATGCAGACTGGTGCAGCCACTATGGAAAACAATATGGTGTTACCTCAAAAAATTAAAAATTGAACTTCCATTTGACCCAGTGATCCCACTTCTAGGAATATATCCTAAGAAGCCTGAAACACCAACCAGAAAGAATACATGTACCCCCATGTTCATAGCAGCACTATTTACAATAGCTAAGATCTGGAAACAGCCCAAGTGTCCATCAGTAGACGAATGGATAAAAAAGCTGTGGTACATATACACAATGGAGTACTACGCAGCTGTAAGAAAGAAAGACCTCTTATCTTTTGAGACTACATGGAGGGACCTGGAAAGTATCATCCTAAGTGAAACAAGCCAAGCAGAGAAGAACAAGTATCATATGATCTCACTTATTTGTGGAATATAATGAACATAACAGTCTGAGGAATGGAGTAGTCTCAGAGACGTGGAAGTAGGGTACAGACTGACAATCCCCAGAAGAGGGGGTGGTGGGGGAGAGATAAACCACAGAACGTATATGCATGTATGCATGAACAATGGACATGGACAACAAAGCTGGGGACAGGGTGGGGAGGGAGGAGGAGGGGGGAATCAGTGGGGGAAAAAGGAGAAACATCTGTAACAAAAATAAATTAATAAAAAATAAATAAATTAAAAAAATAAAATAAAATAGTAGGTTATAATTTTCATGTTTTGTAGTGTTGTGTTTGTTTCATGCTTTCGTTGTCAAGGAACGTTATCCTTGTTCTCTTTTTTATTATAATAAATGTGGCCTTGATCTTTTTGTGTTGCTCATTTCTACATGAAGAATTTTTTGCTTTTAATTTTAGAAGAAGGGTGGATGTAGAGTAGATTTTCCAATGTCATAGCTTTGGAGCTCCCTCTTCTGTTGCATTTGTATAATATTTTAAAAATGATATCCTGGCGGTGCTCCCTTCCCCTCCTCTGACCCGGACCTTCTCTTGCTGTCCTGCCTGGTTTGGATTCTATTCCCACAGCAGCTCCTCATTGCGGGTCTTTGTCCTGGAATGGAGCTTTAGCCGGTTAGTTTTGAGAGTGCATGGGGCTCACACAGCCCCAGGCCCAGAGTTTTCTAGCTCGGTTAGGTCCTGCTACTGTCCTGCTGTTGGAATATGCAAAACCTCTCCCACTTTGAGCTCCTGTCCTGATTGGCCCTCTGAACTTTCTAGCAAGTAACTTTGGCTGTTTGGGGATTTTCTGGTCTGTCAGATGCCCCATTGCTTCCCTCTGCTTCCTTTTTGTTTCTTTCAAAATATATATTTCAAGTAGAAACTTGTATAATGTACTGTAAACAGGAAGACAGCCGCATGTAAGAAACTTAAGTAAAAAACCTTGAGGAATACACTCATCTGGTCATCCAAATACTTTATAAAGTGAAAATAATTTTCCATTAGATATTTTGATTGAAAACAGTGTTAGGCGAGTAACGAGCCCAAAGCAGTCTCCAACTCAGAGCTAAAGCTCCTCTCTCTTTTCATGTACAAGCCCTTAGACAATATAATGTACATTTTTATCCAGAACTGTCCCTTAAACATCCATATCGTTTTATTTCTATTATTCTAATGAGAATGACTGTTTTATTTATTTTTCATAATTGCTTATAATGCCACTAAGAACCCCAGCAACACTTGAACAATATTAATATCATTTTTACAAAAGCAAAAATAGCTAAATAATGAGTCTCAGGTTAAGTGATAGGCTTGGGTGGGTTGGTTTCTCCTATTTTCTTGGTTTTTATAGGAGGAATGGGAGGGGTTAAAAAACTATGCCACCTCCTCACCTTCCAAGAATCATCCTGTCTATTGCAATTATTATATTTCTCATTTTTACAAGTTTTAGAAACAGTTTTAATAATCTTTTTGAAGTATTACTTATATACAATAAAATGTACCTGTTTTACATGTACAGTTTGATGAGTTTTTAAAAAAATGTGTATTTATTGATTTTTAGAGAGAGAAGAAGGGAGAGGGAGAGAGAGAGAGAAATATTGATGAGAGAGAAACATTGATTGGCCGCCTCCTACACACCCCCACTGGGGATCCAGCCTGAAATCGGGGCATGTGCCCCAACCGGGAATCAAACTGGCAAACTCTTGGTCCATGGGTCAATGCTCAATCACTGAGCCACACCGGCTGGGCAGTTTGATGAATTTTGACAAATGAATGAACTTCTGAAACCACCACCATCAAGAGAGAACATTTTGGTCACCCTAGAAAGTTCCCCTGTGCCTCTGTCACAGCAAACCCTCCACACCCATGGCACCAGGCAACCATTCATCTGCTTCCTGTTACTATAGAATTGCCTTTTCATTTAAATATTTTTATTGGTTTTAGAGAGAGAGGAAGGGAGAGGGAGAGAGAGAAACACAGACAAGAGAGAAATATCAACATCTATCTGCTGCCTCCTGCACGCCCCCTGCTGGGATCGAGCCTGCAACACGGGCATGTGCCCTGACAGGGAATGGAACCAGTGACTTCTTGGGGCATGGGACGATGCTCAACCACTGAGCCACACGGGCCGGCATAGAATTGCCTTTTCTTGAATGTTATGTAAATGGAATCAAACAATATGTACTTTCCAGTGTCTGCATTCTTTTTCTCAGTGTAATTGTTTTAGGTGGATTCATGTTATTGCCTGTGTCAATAGTTTGCTCCCTTTTATGCTGACTATATCCACCATTTATTCATCTGTTCTCCCGTTGATGGACGTTTGGGTTCTTTTTTTTTTTTATCCTCACCCAAGGACACTTTTCCATTTTTGTTCAGATAGAGTAGGAGGGAGAGAGAGGGAGAGAGAGAGAGAGAGAGAGAGAGAGAGAGAGAGAGAGAGAGAGAGAAACATTGACGTGAAAGGGACACATTGAATGGCTGCCACCTGCACAACCCAACCAGGGCCAGGGACGAATTGCAACCGAGGTAAGTGTCCTTGGCTGAAATCAAACCCACGACTCATTGGTTCACGGGCCAATGCTCTTACCGGCCAGGGTCATTTGGGTTATTTTTTAATGTTTGACTATTATAAATAAAAATGCTATGAATATTCTTGTACATGTCTTGTGATGGATACATGCACTAATTTCTGTTGAATGCTTACCTAGGATTGGAATTGCTGAGTCATAGAATAGATGTATGTTTAGCTTTATTTGATACTATCAAATCGTTTTCCAAAGTAGTTGTACCAATTTACATTGCCATTAGTAATTATCAGAGTTCAGACAGCTCCACATGCTTGTCAAAAATTTGTATTTTCGCCCTGGCCAGTTTTGCTCAGCGTTAGAGCATCGGCCTGCGGTCCAGAGAGACCCGGGTTCGGTTCCCGCTGAAAGCACGTGCCTCAGTTGCAGTTTGTCCCTGGCCCTGGTTGATCGTGTGGATGGCAACCACTCCATGTGTCCCTTTCATGTCGATGTCTCTCTCTCTCTCTCTCTCTCTCTTCCTCTCTCTCCCTCCCACTCCCTCCCACTCTATCTGAACAGAAAATTTAAAAATTTTCTTTTTAAAAAATGTTTTTATTTATTTTTTGAGAGAGAGAGAGAACGTTGATTGGCTGCCTCCTGCACGCCCCCTACTGGGGATCGAGCCCAAAACTCAGGCATGTGCTCAGATTGGAAATCGAACTTGGACCTCTCAGTCCACAGGATGATGCTCAGTCCCCTGAGCCACACCAGCCGGGCAAAAAATTAGTATTTTCAATATTTTAAAAAGAACAAAAACAACCTTTTAGGTGAGAGAGAAGTATGTTGAAATAATTTTTGACAGTGAGCTGCCCATTTCCCTTAGAAAACTATTTGTGGGAATATTTTGAGGCTTTGAGCAAAAGAGCATTCTTTGCGAAAGCATTTTCTTCTGCTAGGCATTTATAGGCAATGATCTGGGACCACGTAAACTAAGGCAATTTTTTTTTTGACCACTAGATGGTGTGTATTTGAGCCGTAAATCTGATCAAGGACCCACTTATTGTTCAGTTTCTCAGGGGCATGGTTCTCCCCTTTACTTTCTTCAAAACAGCCAAAGCAACAGTTCCTTCAGTCCCCTGGAGCTGGGGAAGTGGGGTTTGGTGAGACTACTTTCCAGTTTGCCCTTATTTGAGGTTGCAGTCCTTTCAGGACCCAGCTAAAACCCAGGGGTACAGGAAGATTGCCCTTTTTAATTAATTAATTTATTTATTTTTAAATGAATCTTTTATTTACTTATTTTGAGAGAGAGAGAGGGAGGAAGGGAGAGAGAGAGAAAGGAAGGAAGAGAGAGAGAGATTTGTTGTTCCATTTACTTAGCATTCATTCATTGATTGATTGCTGCATGTGCCCTGACCAGGGACTGAACCCACAACCTCAGTGTATCTAGCCAATGCTCCGACCAACTGAGCTACCTGGCCAGGGAAAGAGGGCCTTTTTAAGTACTTTCCACCTTAGACAGACCTAGGAGTATACAAATATTTTAGCTGAAGCTTACCAGGTTTTGCAAATACTCCCAGGGCAAAGGCAGCTTCAATGCACCAGGTGTCTTTATAGGTTCTCTTTTATTTTATCAGAGTAATTCCTTAATATCTTACCAGTTCTTTGATGCTTTTAATAGGTGCTTTATGTTTTATACAGTCTCTTCAGTGTTTTTTTCCCCTATGTGAGGGCTGATTCAGACACCTAATCTACCATAGAACCGGGAATGGAAATCTCACTTCGTATTTCTGTCATTGTTTTCTTGTATGGTTTTTGTTTTTGCTGGAGTTTCCCATTGACCTTTATATTTTATAGTAATGACTTATTCAGATCATTAATATAGGGTCCCAAAAAAATGTATATACACAAAAAGTATAATTATAAAGCCAGTGCTTATTAAAATCTATTTCATTTTCAAAATGTAATGGAATCTACAGATACCCTGTAGACATTTGGAGGGGACACCCTGTATTTTCCAGCTTCCTAATCTGTCCAATTGGAACCTCTTTCATTCTTCTTAAAGACATTCTTTCTGTAGCACCCTGGTTTCCTTTGCTACGTTAGACTGATTGCTTTCTAGTCCTACTTCACAGTTTTCATCCTGGAGTTTTTGTCACTGTATTCAGGAGCTAAGCCTACTGTTTCTTGTTTCCCATGTCTTTTTATTTCCGGGATTTACCCTGGTTTTGTTGGAGTAACATCCTAAGAAAGGGTGTGCAGGAGGTATTATTTTGAGTTCTTACATTTCTTTTTGTACTCATAGTTGGTGATTTGGCTAGGTTTTTAATTCTAGGTTCAGAATAATTTTCTCTCAGAATTTTTTTTTTAATCCTCACCCGAGGACTTTTTTTTTTTTTACATATATCATCAGATAGAGTGGGAGGAAAGGAAAGAAAGAGAGAGAAACATCAATGTGAGAGAGAGACATCGACTGGGTGCCTCCCGCATGAACCGACCAGGGCCGGGGATAAACCACAACCGAGGTTCGTGCCCTTGACCGGAATCGAACCTGGGACTCATTGGTCTGCAGGCTGACACTCTACTGCTGAGCCAATCCGGCCAGGGCTTCTCTCAGAATTTTGAAGTGTCATTCTAGCATTCAGTATTGCTAATGAGAAATCTGATTTTTGTTTCTTTATGGGTAACCTACTTTTTCTTTCCGCAAGCATTTATAATTTTCTCCATCTCTGATAGTATAAAATGATGTAGTGTGTAAGCATGGGTCCTTTTCCCTTCGGTCTTCGTCAGCCCTTAAAATCTTCTCTTCTGCCCTGGCCAGTTCGGCTCAGCGGTTAGAGCGTCAGCCTACGGTCCACAGAGACCCAGGTTCAGTTCCCGCTAAGGGCGCGTACCTCAGTGGCAGTGTGTCCCCGGCCCTAGTTGAGTCGTGTGGGTGGCAACCACTAGATGTGTCCCTTTCATGTCGATGTTTCTCTCTCTCTCTCTCCCTCCCGCTCTAGCTGAATAAAAAATGGAAAAATGTCCTCTGGTGAAGATAAAAAAAAAAAATCTCTGCTTTATCTGTTCCTCTGGGCTTAATTCTGCTTGCTTATCTTGGTCATTCTTTACATAATGCTGTTTTTTCTTCATGTTTCTGGTGGTCTTGTTTCTTCATATTTATAATGAAAAAATAGGTGGTTGACATAGATGCCTCTACTTTATGTCTATAGATCCATTTTCTCACTAGATCTCTGTCCTGAATATAGTATTGGACTAAATATCTGTGTAATTGGTCAGACTTATGAGTAGCAGCCCCCCCCTTTTTTAATTTTAAAATTTTTTAAAATTAATTTTTAGAGAGGAAGGGAGATGGGGAAAGAGAGAGAGAGAAATCAATTGGCTGCATACCCCCATCAGGGACTGAGCCCATAACCCGAGCATAGTCCCGGACTGACAACCAAACCAACAACCCTTTTGTGCGTAGGACGACACCCAACCAACTGAGCCACGCTGGCCAAGGCTAGCAGCCTTCTCTTTAGACTTGGATTTGGAAGCTGCCTTTGTCCTGAGGGACTTCAAATGCCAGATGAAGAAGATTTTTCATTTGCTGTAGGGCACCAACACCTATACTATGCTTTAATTTTCTCCAGGCATTTATTCTACTTCTATTAAGTGCTCTTCTTTTTTCTGTTTATTTTCTTAACTCGGTCAAGATTGGGTTAACTCTGCTGAGTATAGGGATGATGGTGGGAATCACAGGGAGCCAATGGGGGCATTTGCTTCATAGACAGGCTTTCAATTTACCCCCTTTTTTTTTTTTTCCCCTAGGGGGAACCGAACCTGGGACTCTCTGGTCCGTGGGCCAAAGCTCAACCACTGAGCCAAACCGGCCAGGGTTACCCCCTTCTCATTTTGACCTTGAATACTGGCCAGCTCCGAAATGGGAGCCTTTCTGGGATTCTACCAGGTATATTGGTTTGTTCCATTCTGTTTCATCTGTTGACATATTTCCAATCTTCCAGAAATTAAGCCATTTTCTTCACTGTTAAGGGCTTATTCCTTTATTACAATTTTAATGGTATGTCAAAGGGAAGGGAGATAAGCACATATCTTTAGTCAGACATCTTCAAGCAGAACTCTCTTATCTTTATAATGGCTTCATGGTAGACCTTTGTGTGCATGTAATATAGTTTATCAAATGCCTAATTGATGGACATTTGGGTTCTTCCCAGTTTTTCACCTTTTAAACAATGCTGCAGTGGACACCCTCTTTACATACATCTTTGGGCACCTGTGCACGTGTTTTAATAGAAGTAAAATAGGCACATATTGCCAAATTGTACTCTTTTTTTGTAAATAATTCATCCCCTTTATTGATTAGAGAGAAAGGAAGGGAGAGGGAGAGATAGATAGAAACATCGATGAGAGAGAACATCGATTGGCCGCCTCCTGCATGCCCCCCACTGGGGATCAGGCCCACAACCTGGGCATGTGCCCTGACCAGGAATTGAACCAGCAAACTCTTGGTGCAGGGGTCGATGCTCAACACTGGGCCACGTTGGCTGGACCCAAATTGTACTCTTAAAACATTGACTCACTTCCCACTCCAGCTAGCAGTGAATGAGAATATCTCCTTCCCCATATCTCACACTATCATTAATCTTTCCCTATATTTGCCAGTGAGATGGACAGAAGTCTTCTCTGTCCTTGTTTTAATTTGTATTTCTTTTTTTTTTTCCCTCATCCGAGGACATTTTTCCATTTTTTGTTCAGATAGAGCGGGGGGGGAGAGAGAGGAAGAGAGAGAGAGAGAAACATCGATGTGAAGGGACACATCGAGTGGCTGCCACCCGCACGACCAACCAGGGCCGGGGACAAACTGCAACCGAGGTACGTGCCCTTAGCGAGAACCGAACCCGGGTCTCTCTGTACCGCAGGCCGACACTCCAACCGCTGAGCCAAACCGGCCAGGGCTAATTTGTATTTCTTAAATGTGAATGAAGTTGAGCATTTTTAGATGTAATTTCTTCTGTGAATTGTCCATGGATGTTCTTTGTCCATATCGTTTGCGTATTTCCAGTTGGTTTGTAGAAGTTCCTTTTCGTTATGTATCAAAAGTGTGGCTCTGGGTTTACATCGTTTATAAGTTTGAAATATGCAGAGTGACACAAAATTAAGCAAGCTTCTTTTATTTAATCCTCACCAGAGGATATGTTTTACTGATTTTAGAGAGTGAGAGAAAAACATCGATTGGCTGTCCCCCCAAACACACTCATACCTCCACTTTTATTTTTATCCTCACCTGAGGACATTTTTCCATTTATCTTCGATAGAGCAGGAGGGAGAGAGGGAGGAAGAGAGAGAGAGAAACATTGATGTGAGAGAGACACATTGACCGGCTGCCACCCACACGACCCCAACCGGGGCCAGGGACAAATTGCAACCAAGGTACGTGCCCTTAGCAGGAACCAAACCCAGGACTTTCCAGTCCACGGGCTGACGCTCTAACCACTGAGCAAAACTGGCCAGGGCCATACCCTCACTTTGATCAAACCTGCAACCTAGGTATTTGCCCTGACTAAGAATAGAACTCACAACCTTTTGGTTATTGGAGGATGCTCCAACCAACTGAACCACACTGAGCAGGGCAAGCAAACTTCGTCATCACAGACTTTATAAAGCCTTCAATCATTAAAGTTTAAATACACTTTATTTATTTATTTTTTATCCTTACCCAAGGACATTTTTCCATTTTTGTTCAGATAGAGTGGGAGGGGGAGAGAGAGAGAGAAACATCGACGTGAAAGGGACACAGCGAGTGGCTGCCACCCAAACGACCCAACCGGGTCGGAGACAAACTGCAACCGAGGTACGCGCCCTCAGCGGGAACTGAACCCGGGTCTCTCTGGACCGCAGGCCGACACTCTAACCCCTGAGCCAAACTGGCCAGGGCTAATCATTAAAGTTTAATGTGATCATGTAAATTATGACAGTGAATTTAGTATGCAACATTTCTGAAACTAATCTGACCACAGAACTATTTTTTCTGGAGTATCTTACGGAACTAGTTTTAAGGGACCAGTTTGGGAACTGCTGTCTCATATAGTAATGAAACTCAATGAGAGTGAAGACGGTGTCTGTCTTATTCACCATTGTATAGCCAGCATCCAGTACCTGGCATGTAGTAAACTTTAAGTAAATATCTTTTGAATAAATGAATGAATACATCTGTCAATGCCCAATAAATGAGCATTTTTTTGTACCTAATATATGGTACTCCGATAGCTACTGTTCACATGTGGAATTACCGTACTTCATCTCATCTAAAATATCACTATCAGATGCACCCTTATTTTATGCACCACTAAGAAAGAACAAAGCATTGCCCATTAAATTATAAAACAACATTATTTTAACTTTTAGAATTTATACTTTATAATTATTGAGAAAATTCTTTAAAACCTATTTAGAAATGGATTTTTATCATTTATCACTCTTGTGCATACAAATGACACTGAATGGAAATACATTGGTTAAGGTATTTTTAAAAAATGTATCTTTATTGTTGAAAGTATTATAGAAACACCCCCTTTTCCCCCATTGCCCCCCTCTATCCCCTCCCACCCCACCCAGGCCTTCACCACTATTGTCTGTGTCCTTGGGTGATGCATATATGCAGATAAATTCTTTGGTTAATCTCTTCCCACACCCTCTTCCCTCTGAGGTTGTCGGTCTGTTATTTCTCAAACATCTTTAGTTCTGGAATCTGACTCTTCTGAATTACCTTTTGGCTCAGCCAACTTGTTCCAGATTTTACACATAACATCATTCTCTTTGTCATTAAGAACATTGATGAAGTAGTATTTCTGGAGAGGGAGCAGTGTTCCACCATTATTCAGGATTTCCTTCCGAGTTGTTGACAACCATTCTGCAAGTGTGCTTTCTTGGTCTTACCAGAAGGTGTCAGGCAGGGACAGCGACATCACAGCTGCTGCCTGGCCAACAGCAATCGTGAGGTTCCATTCATCATAAGATACATCTCAATTTCAGAAATTTTCAAAACATGAAGAAATGTGAATGTTTGAATCAATGAAATATGCTCTGAGATATCACTGTGCCCTTCAAATTCTCTGTCTCTCCTTCCTGCCCTTTCATTCACTCCTTAGTCCACTGCATTCTAACCCCCATCTCTCCAGTGGTCGTTTGTTTTCTCTCCTGATACAGATTCATTTACCAACCAGCGAATGTGTAGTCTATTTGGGAAGATAACAATAGTAAGAAGCGGATCACAGAATCCTGAAGCTAGAAGGGTTCCTAATTCTGCCCTCTCTCATATGGCAATCACATATTTGACCTATTATCTGTGGCTCCTTTTTCATCTGCCCCTTTTATTTATTTATTTTATTTTATTTTTTTATCCTCACCCGAGGACATTTTTCCATTTTTTGTTCAGATAGAGTGGGAGGGAGAGAGAGGAAGAGAGAGAGAGAGGGAGAGAGAGAGAGAGAGAGAGAGAGAGAGAGAAATATCGACGTGAAAGGGACAGACATATTGACTGGTTGCCCCACCCACATGACCCAACCAGGGCCGGGGACAAACTGCAACTGAGGTGCATGCCCTTAGCGGGAACCAAACCCGGGTCTTTCTGGACCACAGGCCGATGCTCTACCACTGAGCCAAACTGGCCAGGGCTCATCTGCCCCTTTTCCATTCATTTTATTTAAGTTTAGTAGTTCTAGTTTCTTCAGCCAGTCCTCATGTGAGTCTTCCAGAAAACTTCCTATCTTAGTTACCTGGACCCGAACTTACACTGTAGTTGGCAGTGGCCATCCTCCCTTGTGGAGCCCCGAGTGAAATGCATGATGGCCCCAGTGAAATGCAGTCAGATCCCAGTGACCTAGCAGCCCTTTCACTATCACTAGGCAACGCGTGCTCCCCTCCCCGCACATGCTGTGTCAAACCTCTCCTCGCCTCTCTTCTCAGGTTGCCTGCTCTGTCCCTCGTGCCTCCCAATCTGAAGACATCCTTGCTTCCCCTTCATAAAGCACACTGAGCCAAGCATCAGCTCCTCTACTGCAAGTTAAATCTGTGCTCAGCCTGGCCGGTGTGGCTCAGTGGCTGAGCGTCGACCCCTGCACCAAGAGTTCACTGGTTCAATTCCCAGTCAGGGCACATGCCCAGGTTGTAGGCCCGATCCCCAGTGGGGGGCATGCAGGAGGCGGTCAATCGATGTTCTCTCTCATCCATGTTTCTATTCCTTTCCCTCTCCCTTCCTCTCTCTCTGAAAATCAATAAAGAAAAATAAATTTTTAAATCAATAAAGAAAATTTTTGGTTTTAAATCTGTGCTCAGCTTTGGGGGGTGAGGGAGGTAGGAGAGGGGATAGAGGGTTAAATGGTGATGGAAGGAGACTTGACTTGGGGTGGTGAACACGCAGCAGTGTACAGATGATGTATTATAGAATTGTATACCTGGAACTAGTATAATTTTATTAACCAAGGTCACCCCAATAAATTCAATAAAAAATTTGTGCTCAGCTTTTCCTGTTTCCTTCCCTCAGTGAAAAACTTATCCTTCTACCTGTGCTCAGAGTCATGGATCCTCCCATCTCTCCAGGGTCCTGGTTAGGTCAATATTATTTCTTCTCTTTCTTTTTGTTTCCCCCTGTTATTTTCTTAATTTTTATTTTTTATTTTTCATCTTTATTGTTGACAGTGTTACAGATGTCTCCCTGTTTTTCCCCCACTGCCCCCCTCCACCCAGTTCCTGCCCCACCCCAGGCCTTCACCGCCCTATTGTCTGTGTCTGTGGGCTCTGCATATATGCATATAAGTTCCTCGGTTCATCTCTTCCCACCTCCCTCCCCCCATATCTCCATCACAAATTCTCACCTTCAACTAGGCAACATGCTTTAGTATCCACTGCCTGGTGAGAAAACAGTATACCTCATTCATTCTACATCAATCATTAGTTAAATTGATTTTCTTCCTTTTATTTATAAACATCAATTAAATTTTTATTAGTATCTCCTTTTTGGTTCAAACTTCAAAAGTTATAAGAAGGCATACCAGGAAACATCTTCTTCCCATCTCTATGCCAGTGGCAACCCGGGTTTTCAGTTTCTTGTGTATCCTTTTACAGCCCGCCCTAGCACCCTCATGCATCCATTGCATGCAGTGAATCAACTTATGGCCCATGCATCTAGGTGGCATAACTATGTGCAATTCTTGGGAGAATTGAGAAAATAATCTCATAAATAATATTCTACAGGGCTTTAATTTCTGAACCCTGGTTAAGAAAACCTGCAGAGATATACTATACATATATAAGGGGTTGTGTGTGTATATGTGTGTGTGTGTGTGTGTGTGTGTGTGTGTGTGTGTGTATAAAATGTTCCTCTATTTTTAGAGAAATGGTGCATCTTGCATACCATCTTGCATCTTTATTTTATTTTATTTTATTTTGTACGTGCCCCTAGCGGGAACCAAACCTGGGACTCTCTGGTCCGCAGGCTGACGCTCCAACCACTGAGCCAAATTGGCCAGGGCCATCTTGCATCTTTATTCACTCAACAATATTTTCGGAGATCTATCTATATATCTGTATCTATTCTTTCTCTCTTTCAATTATCAATGTATCATCTAACTATCTACTGGAGAAATCTCTATCTCCAAACCTAAAGAGCTCTCTTATTTAAAATAATTTCACCTGTATATTTAAACTAACAGCTTTATTGAGCTATAATTTACATACATTACAATTTACCTATTTAAAGTGTACAAGTAAATGGATTTTTGCTTACAGAATTGTAAAGCCCTCACAACAATCAATTTTAGAACATTTTTATCACCTCAAAAAGAAATACTGTGCCCATTAGCAGTTATTCTCCATTTTCTCTCAACCCTCTCAGCCCCTGGCATCCACAAATCTACTTTCTGTGTTTGTAGATACTTCATATGAATGGAATCACAATATATGGTCTTTTGTTATAGGTTTCTTACACTTAGTATACAGTTTTCAAGGTTTATATGATAACATGTGTCATTTCTTTATAAATAATATTTGATTGTATTGACATGCCACATTTTATTTTTATCCATCTATTGATGGAAATTTGAGCTGTTTCTATTTTGGGTTATTATGAATAATGCTGCTATCAATATTTGAACATTTGTGTAACACTCTTGCTGGGTCATATAGTAATTCCATGTTTAAGCTTCAGAAGAACTGTCAGACTGTTTTCCACAAAGGCTGCGCCATTTTACATTCCCACTAGCAGTGTATGAGGGTTCCAATCACTCTACATCTTCATCATACTTGTTATTTCCTTCCTTCCTTCCTTCCTTCCTTCCTTCCTTCCTTCCTTCCTTCCTTCCTTCCTTTCTCCCTTCCTTCCTTCCTTCCTTTCTCCCTTCCTTCCTTCTTTCCTCCCTCCCTTCCTTCCTTCCTTCCTTCCTTCCTTCCTTCCTTCCTTCCTTCCTTCCTCTCTCCCTCCCTCTCTTCCTTCCTTCCTCTCTCCCTCCCCCCTTCCTTCCTCTCTCACTCCCTCCCTTCCCCTCCCTCCCCCTCCTTCCTTCTTTCCTTCCTTCCTTCCTTCCTTCCATCCTTCCTTCCTTCCTTCTCTCTTTCCTTTTTTAATTGAATGTATTGGGGTGACATTGGTTCACAAACCATGCAGGTTTCAAGTGTACAACTTAACAAAACATCTGCACACTATCGAGTGCCCGTTGCCCAAAGCAAAGTCTCTTTCTGCCCACCTCCATCTAATCCCCACCCCCATTTCCTCTGGTTATTACCACACTGTTTTCTGTGTCTGTTATATATAATGTTCGTTCTTAATCCCTTCACGTTCTTTCATCCAGTCCCCACCCTCTCTGCCCGCTGACAGCTGTCAGTCTACTCCATGTATCCATGCCTCTGTTTCTATTTTGTTTGTCACTTTATTTTGTTCATTAGATTCCATATCTAAGTGAAATCATATGGTATTTGTCTTTCTCTGACTAGCTTATTTCACTTAGCTTAATAATTTCCAGGTCCATCCTTGCTGTTACAAAAGGTAAGATTTCCTTCTTTGTTAAATCCTCACCCAAGGATATTTTTCCATTTATCATCAGATAGAGTGTGAGGGGGAGAGAGAGACAGACAGATAGAGAGAAATATTGATGTGATAGAGCCACATTGACTGGTTGCCTCCCACATGACATGACCAGGGCCAGGGATGAACCGCAACCGAGGTACGTGCCCTTGACCGAAATCAAACCCGCAACTCATTGGTCCACAGGAAAATGCTCTAACCACTGAGCCAAATCGGCCAGGGCGATTTCCTTCTTGTTTATGGCTGAGTAGTATTCCATTGTGTATATGTACCACAGCTTTTTTATCCACTCATCTACTGATGGACATGAGCTATTTCCGGATCCTGACTATTGCAAATAACGCTGCAATGAACATAAGGGTACATATGTTATTTCGAATTAATATTTCAGGTTTCTTCAGATATATTCCCAGAAGTGGAATTGTTGGGTCATAGTGATATCTTATTATGGTTTTGATTTGCATTTTCCTGATGGCTGATGATGTTGAGCATCCCTTCATGTTCGTTTTGGTCATCTGCATGTCTTTGTTGCAGAAATGTTTCTTCAGATCCTTTGCCTATTTTTAAATTGGGTTATTTGTCTTCTTTTTTTTTCTTTGTTGATGTTAGAGAGAGGGATAGAAACATCGATGAGCGAGAACATCTATTAGCCGCCTCCTGCATGCCCCCCACTGGGGATCGGGCCCACAACCTGGGCATGTGCCCTGACCAGGAATCGAACTGGCGACCTCGGTGCATGGGTCGATGCTCAACCACTGAGCCACACAGGCCAGGCTAGTCTTGTTTTTAAATAATAGTTATCTTAGTGACTATTTCTTTCTTTCTTTTTTTTTTTTTATCCTCACCCAAGGATATTTTTCCATTTTTTGTACAGATAGAGAGGGAGGGAGAGAGAGGAAGGAAGAGAGAGAGAGAGAAACATCGACGTGAAGGGACACATCGAGTGGCTGCCACCCGCACGACCAACTAGGGCCGGGGACAAACTGCAACCGAAGTACGTGCCCTTAGCGGGAACCGAACCCGGGTCTCTCAGGACCGCAGGCCGACGCTCTAACCGCTGAGCCAAACCGGCCAGGGCTATTTCTTTTTTTTTTATTAATGATTGAATTCAGAGATTCTCTGAGTTTTCTTTTTAATCCTCACTCAAGGATATGTTTTTGTTTATTAATTTTTTTTGTGTTGTTGTTCTTTTATAGTACTCACCCAAGTATATTTTTCCATTTATCTTTAGATAGAATGGGAGGTGGGAAAAAGAGAGAGAAAAAAACATTGATGTGAGAGAGACACATGGATTTGTTGCCTCCCACACGACCCCAACCAGGGCTGGGGACCTGACTGCAACCCACGTACGTGCCCTTGACCAGAATTGAACCCGAGTCTCTTTGGTCCACAGGCCGATGCTCTAACCACTGAGCAAAACCAGCCAGGGCTGTTTTGTGTGTGTGTGTGTGTGTTTAGTTTTTTTCTTTATGGATTTTAGAGAGGAAGGGAGAGGGAGAGAGAGATAGAAACGTTGATGAAAGAGAACATCGATTGGCCACCTCCTGCATGCCCCCCACTGGGGATCAGGCCCACAACCTGGGCATGTGCCCTGACCAGGAATCGAACTGGCGACCTGTTGGTGCATGGGTTGACACTCAACCACTGAGCCACACCAGCTGGGCAGGATGTGTTTTTTATTGATTTTTTTTTTTTTTTGAGAAAAAAGAAGGGGGAGAGAGAGAGAAACATTGATGTGAGAAAGAAACATGGATGGGTTGTCTCCCATGTGCACCCTGACCAGGGATCAAACCTGCCATCTCTTGGTGAATGAACAATGCTCCAACCAACTGAGCCACACTGGCCATGGCTATCTATTCTTTTTTTTAAAGGTTGCCCATGGTTTATTAAAAATATTATAGCACAGAAGAAGGATTCAAATGGCTCCACGTGGTGTTTTGAAATTCATCCCAATTGTAGCTGTGTGACCTGCAGGTTGGACAGACTGCTTAAGTCCAAGAGCCTCAGCATTTCCTTAGTGTCAAGATCAACTTCAGTGATCTGTTGATCCAGGGCTGAGACCTCAGAAACATAATTGTCTTTGTTCTCTATCCTCTTCCTGCAGCTTGATGAAGATACCTCTCATGGGGCCTGTCTGAATCCGCTTCATCAGATGTGCGACACGGCCTGCTCTCTTGTTCTGCAGCTTCTTGCTGAGGATAATGGTGATCTCCCTGCACACGCATTTGTTGGTGTGGAAGTCGTTGCCCAGGTGTGTGTAGTACTTCTCAATGATGACCTGGGCCTCCTTCTTCTGGTCTTGGTGTGACCACAGCCCATCTTGGTGGGTCCCTAATGAAACAGCTGATTAATCTATTATTATTATTTTTATCTTCACTCAAGGAACCCGCAACCCATGCATGTGCCCTGATCAGGAATCAAACTTGTGATCCTTTGGTACACAGGACAATGCTCCAACCAAATAAGCCATACTGGCCAGGGCTGATTCATCTATTCCTAATTCTGTTGCTCATGCTTTTGGTTTTATATCTAAGAATCTACTGCCAAAATAAAGGTCATGAAGATTTGCACTTATGTTTTCTTAGGAGAGTTTTGTATTTTTAGTGCTTACATATAGGTCTTTGATCCATTTCAAATTAAATGTGTACAGAGTGTGAGGGAGGAATCCAAAGTCATTTTTTCTGCCTTGGAACGTCTAGCTGTCCCAGCACAATGTATTGAAACATAATTCTCTGTCATTGAGTGATTTTGGTACCCTTGTCAAAAAAATCAATGATCAGAAATGTAAAGGTTTATTTCTGGACTCTCCATTTTATTCCATTTGATTCATAAACATAGAATATCGTTTCATGTTTTAAGTTCTCCTTTAATTTTTTCTAAAATATTTTGTATTTTTCAGAGTGTAAGTTTTGCGCTTATTTGGATAATTGTATTTTTATTGATGCTGTTATAAATATAATTAAAAAAAATTTTTATCCTCACTCGAGGACATTTTTACATTTTTTGTTCAGATTGAGTGGGAGGAAGAGAGAGAGAGAGAGAGAGACATAGACGTGAAAGGGACACATCTAGTGGCTGCCACCCGCACGACCAACAAGGGCTGGGGACAAACTGCCACCAAGGTATGTGCCCTTAGCGGGAACCGAATCCGGGTCTCTCTGGACTGCAGGCCGAAGCTCTAACCGCTGAGCCAAACCGGCCAGGGCTAAATAGAATTTTTTAAAATTTTATTTTCAGTTTGTTTATTGCACCTATATAGAAATACAACTGATTTTTGTGTATTGATTCTTGTACCCTGCAACCTGGCTGAACTCGCTCATTAGTTCTTTTGGTTGTTAGTGGATTTCTTGGAATTTTCTATATGCAAGATCATGTCATGTCATGTGCAAGTAGAGATCATTTAGTTCTTCCTTTCCAATCTGAATGCATCTTATTTTCTTTCTCTGCCTAATTGTTCAAGTTCACACTTCCAACGTTGGCCCGGCCGGTGTGGCTCAGTGGTTGAGCGTCGACCCAAGCACCAAGAGGTCGCTGGTCCAATGCCCAGTCAGGGCACACGCCCAGGTTGTGGGCCCAATCTCCAGTGGGGGGCATGCAGGAGGTGGCTAATCAATGTTCTCTCTCATCAATGTTTCCATCTCTCTTTCCTTATCTCTTCCTCTCTCTCTAAAATCAATAAAGAAAAAAAAATTTTTTAATTTCCAACATTGAATAGAAGTGGTGAGAGTAAACATAAACATCCTGTCTCGTTCCTGACCACAGGAGGGCAGCATTCCATTTTTCACCATTAAGTATGATGGGAACTGGATTTCTTAAGTTCTTGAAGACTGCATCTCCTTCTATGCTAAATCTCTGAGCCTCTACTTTGGAGATCAGGGCGAGGGCAGTGGCCTCTTGAGCAACATCTGTTCTTTGTAAGCAGGGCACTGGAAAGACCTGGAAGCCTTCAGGGCTGCAGTGTTGTTCTGCGCCTTGAGTACAGTCTCCTTTCTATGACCATGGGCTGGGTGGAGGAAGGGAGCCCTCAGTGTCTTGATCTCAATCACCAGGAATTTGAGAAATGCTGGAGGCTTGCCCCCCCCCCACCCTGGGGAAATATGAACTTTGGGACCTGGGAGAAGAGAATGTCCTGTTTTCTTGGCCACATCTTCCAGGAGTGGAGCTTAGTCATGTTGAACTGAGGCAGAGGAGGCTGTGTGTTATTGCTCAAGGGTCAGACTCTTACTGGCCCTACTGAGATTTACATTTCTTGAATAAATGTGTGTTTTTTAAAAAATTTGTTCTATGTCCTTATGACAAGTTCCAGAGAGTTTAAATGGTTGTGTGTTTAAAAAAATAATTTCAGCCTTGGCCAGTTTGGCTCAGCGGTTAGTGTCAGCCTGCAGACCAATGAGTCACGGGTTTGATTCCGGTCAAGAGCACGTACCTCAGTTGCAGTTCGTCCCCGACCCTGGTCGGGGTTGTGTGTGAGGCAACTAGTTGATGTGACCTTCTCATATCGATGTCTCTCTCTCTCTCTCTCCCTCTCTTCCTTTCTCTCCCTCCCTCTCAGCCTATCCGAAGATAAACGGAAAAATATCCTTGAGTGAGGATTAAATAAATAAATAATAAATAAATAAATAAATAATTTCACCAGTCATGGGTGTTTCATTTGGGAGTATATCTTGCAGAATTCCTGACACTGTCATTTGGAAATGGAACCTCCTTCATCTTTAAAAGAACTACCTTGGCCCAGCCAGTGCTCAGTGGTTGAGCATCACCCTGTGCACCAAGAGGTCGATTCCCGGTTAGGACACATGCCCAGGTTGTGGGCTTAATCCCCAGTGGGGGGCATGCAGGAGGCGGCCAAATGATGTTCTTTCTCATTGATGTTTCTCTCTCTCTCTCTCTCTCCCTTCTTCTGTCTCTAAAATCAATAAAGAAAAAAAGTCTAATAAAAAATACAGTTGAAATATGCCCTTTATATTATAATAACTACCTTATTTTCCACTGAAAGGACCATACTTTAGTCAACTAGTTCCATCCTGATTGACATTTAGGTTATTTAAAAGGCTTTACCATTAAACATTGTGCTGTAATTAACAACTCCTTGTATATGCTAGTATATCTGTAAGATAAATTTCAATTGCTAGAATAGTATGAATATAAATATCTTTGATAGATGTTGCCAGGTTGCCTTCTGTTGAGGGCTTCCACCACTAATATAAGGCAGCATCTATTTCTTTGTACTATGCCCATACTAGTATAAGAAATTTTGTCCTATAGACAACAATGCTGGAGGAGGAGGGCAGGATGTCTATGGGGGAAAAAGGAGAAACATCTGTAACAAAAATAAATTAATACAATTTTTTTAAAAAATTGTCCTTTGCTACCCTTATTACATGAAATATATATTTTTTAGAGAGAAAGGAAGGGAGAGAGAAATAAAAACATTGATGTGACAGAGACACATTGATCGGCCGGCTCCTGCACGCCCCCTCTGGGGATTGAGCCCGCAACCCTGGCATGTGCCCTGACCAGGAATCAAACCGGGACCTCTCAGTCCAGGGGATGATGCTCAGTCCACTGAGCCACACCGACCGGGCACATGAAAAATAAATTTAAAATTTTGTCATGATTTGTTTTCTCATTTTAAAGACATATTGATTGAGCTTTTGGTCAAGATAGTGGTGTAGGTAAACACTGCTCACCTCCTCCCACAGCCACATCAAAATGACAACTAAATGATAGAACAGCCACTCCTGAGAACCACCTGAAGACTAGCTGAACAGAACTTCTACAGTTAAGGATATAAATAAGAATACTAGTCACATCGAGACTGGTATGAGGAGCAGAAACATAGAACAGGCCAGTCCCACACCCACGTGTGGCAGTTAAATGTCAGGAGGGATATCTCGGGTGTTTAGGTCCCCCCTGAGGAGCAAGAGATCCCAGCCTGACACTACTACTCAGCCCAGGGTTCCAGTGCCAGGAAGTGGAGTCCCCACAATATCTGGCTGTAAAAATCAGTGGGGATGCCCTGGCCAATTTTCTCAGTGGTTAGAGCATCGGCCCGTGGAACAAAGAGTACAGGGTTCAACTGCAGTCAAGGGCACATACCTCGGTTGTGGTTTGGTCCCTGGCTCTGGTCAGGGTCATGCAGCAGGAAACCAATCAATGTATTTCTCTCACATCAATCTCTCTCCCTCTCTCTCTGCCTCCCTCCCCTCTCCCTCCCTCCTCTCCTCTCCCCTCTCCATCTCTCTTCCTCCCTCCCACTCTATCTGAAGATAAATGGGAAAATATCCTCAGGTGAGGATTAAAAAAAAGTCAGTGGGTACTCTGTCCAGGTGAGATGGAGGGCTTCTGTGGATTCAGGCATCCTTTTAAAGGCCCAAGAATAGATTCACTCACAAACATTCACCCTAAGCTCCAGCGAAGGGACAGCAACTTGAAAAGTGCCAAGGACGTACAGGGAGGAATGGAATTGTTTGACTTCAGGGCCAGGGTTAGAGAGACAGCTCTCACCTGGATAGAAGTGCTGGCAGGCACCAAATCTGAGCTCCCCATTAATTTGGCTAATACCACTCACACTGCCGTGGTAATTTCCTGAGATCCTGCCCCACCCAACTCTCGCATCATCCCAAACCTCTTTCAGCAGCTGTTCCTTACAAGCAGCCAGCCTCAGCCTGTGCTGTGGACTTTCCTAAAAACCCTCAAAGGTCCACAAACTCCAAACAAGCAGCTGCTGGCCTAAGTGTGCCCTGTACCTCTTGCTAAGTGGTCCTAAGCCCAGCACAGGCAGCTACCAACTGCAGATCACTCCTACCAGGTGGCCCCAGGACAGGTGAAGGCAGTGATTGCCTTGGACCTGCACTGGAGCCCCTCCCAAGAGTCCCCAAAACCAACACATCTGGTGGCTGGCTTCAGACCACACCAGAGCACCACGCAATTAGCACCACAAATGACACACCAAAAAGGTGAATTTGGCAGGCACCAGAGCACCACTAAAGTGAATCCCACATTGTGGGGTCAGTCCCTGTACAATGGCTCATACACTGTAGTCATGGACAGTCCTCACAGCCAGTCAGCCTGAGGGTTAACCCACTCACTGATGTGCCAACAGCAATAACTGCTCCACTACAACAGCAGGGCACAAACTACTCAAAGGCACACCCCTGGAGAACCCAGCTCAGGTGACCTGGGAATCTGTGCCACTACACTCCATAGGACACCTACTACATAAGGCCACCCAATTAAGACTGGGAGATGTAGAAGATCTACCTAATATACAGAAGGCAGATGCTCTCCCTCTTGGGAGTACACCCACACTTTTCCTGTTCCCCTAGTCTTCTCCCCAGGTGCATTACCTTTACCTTTCTCTCTCCTAAGCTCCAAGGGCCCCTTCTTTTGCCTCTGTAACTTGTTTCCTGAGCCTGTTCCTTCTACAGCTCGTTTCTTCTACCTCTGTGGCTTTCTAAACAAGCTTTCTCTTGAGAGAGAGAGGGAGAGAGAGAGAGAGAAATATAGGGAGGCAACCAAGATGAGGAGACAAAGAAATATGTCCAAATGCAAGAACAGGACAAAACTCCAGAAAATAAACCTAAACAAAATAGAGGCAAGCAATCTACCATATGCAGAGTTCAAAACACTTGTTATAAGGATGCTCACTGAACTTTGGGGAAGAATGGATAAACTCAATGAGAACTTCAACACAGAGATAGAAAACATTAAAAGGAGACAGAGACCAGCCCTGGTCGGTTTTCTCAGTGGTTAGAGCATCGGCCTGTGTTCCAGAGAGGCCCAGGTTTGGTTCCTGCTAAGGGCACGTACCTCGATTGTAGTTTGTTCCCGGCCCTGGTTGGGTCGTGCAGGAGGCAGCCACTCAATGTGTCCCTTTCACGTCGATGTTTCTCTTTCTCTCTCTCTTCCTCTCTCTCCCTCCTGCTCTATCTGAACAAAAAATGGAAAAATGTCCTCGGATGAGGATTTAAAAAAAAGGATATAGAGACCAGAAAAGAACCAGTCAGAACTAACCAATACATTAGATGGAATCAATAACAGATTAGATGAAGCAGTGGATTGAATCAGCGATTTGAAAGACAAGGTAGCATCTTTTTTTTATCACAATGGTATAAAACCTGAAATCAATTACAAAATAAAAACTGAAAAACACACAAACATATGGAGGCTAAATAACATACTCAAAAAAAAAAAAAAGAATGGGCCCTGGCCAGTTTGGCTCAGCAGTTAGAGTGTCCACCCGTGGACCAGAGAGTCCTGGGTTCAGTCCCCACTGGAGGCAGATGCCTTGGTTGCAGTTTGTCCCCAGCCTTGGTTGGGGTTGTGTGGGTGGTGGCCAGTCGATGTGTCTCTCTCGCATTGATGTTTCTCTCTCTCTTCCTCCCTCTCTCCCTCCCGCTGTATCTGAAGATAAATGCAGGGGTGTCCTCAGATGAGGATAAAAATAAAAAAAAGAATGGGTTTCCCTGGCCGGTTTGGCTTAGCGGTTAGAGCAGCAGCCCGCAGACCAAAGAGTCCTGGGTTTGGGTCCCACTAAGGGAATGTACCTTGGTTGCAGTTTGTCCCTGGCCTTGGTTGGGGTCGTGTGGGTGGCAATCAGTCGATGTGTCTCTCTCACGTCAATGTTTCTCTCTGTCTCTTCCTTTCTCTCTCCCTCCTGCTCTATCTGAAGATGAATGCAAAAATATCCTTGGTTGAGGATAAAAAAAAAAAAGAATGGGTTAACAAGATCAAGAAAGAGATCAAGATACCCTGAGACAGAAGAAAATGAAAATGCAATGATCCAAAATCAATGGGACACAGCCAAGGCAGTTCTAAGAAGGAAACTCATAGCAATACAGGCCTACCTCAAGAAACAAGAAAGCCCTGGCCAGTTTGGCTCAGTGGTTGAAGCGTCGGCCTGTGGTCCAGAGAGACCTGGGTTCAGTTCCTGCTAAGGGCGTGTACCTCGGTTGCAGTTTGTCCCCAGCCCTGGTTGGGTCATGCGGGTGGTGACCACTTGATGTGTCCCTTTCATGTCGATGTTTCTCCTTCTCTCTCTCTTCCTCTCTCTCTCCCTCCCACTCTGTCTGAACGGAAAAAAAAAAAAAAGGAAAGAAAAAAATGTCCTTGGGTGAGGATAAAAAAAAAAGAAACAAGAAAAATTTCAAACAATCTAACAAATACCATATGATTTCACTTATATGTGGAATCTAAAAAAAACAAAATGAATGAACAAACAAAACAGAAAGTGACTCATTGATACAGAGAACAAACTGGTGGATGCCAGATAGGAGTGGGGTTGGGGGTCTGTGTGAAAAAGGTGAAGGGATTAGGAAGTACAAATTGGCAGTTGCAAAATAGTCCCAGGAATGTAAAGTACAGCATAGAGAATATAGTCAATAATATTGTAATAACTATGTGCGGTACTAGACCTACTGGGGGCATCATTTTCTAAGTGATATAATGTGTAATTACTATACTGTACACTTGAAACTAATAGTGAATGTCAAATGTAATCAAAAAATAATTTTTTTTTAAATGATTAAAAAAATAAATTCAGACAGGGAGAATAACAAAAGTCCTTAGCATTTTGTGTTGATCACTGCTAAAAAGATCAGGGCTCTTGAATTGTTAATTAAAACACTGTGGGCCCTGGCCAGTTAGCTCAGTTGGTTAGAGTTTTGTCCTGATGCATCGGGGTTGTGGGTTCAATCCCCAGTCAGGGCACGTACAAGAAGCAACCGATGAATGCATCAATAAGTGGGACAGGAGATCGATGTTTCTCTCTCTCTCTCCCCTCCTCTCTCTCTCAGTCACCACAGATAGTCACTGAAGAACCTTTACTCCTTCTGTTGTCCTGTCGCCAGCTCACTTTTTGCAGCACCAACAATGGCCTTTGCACTTTCCATAATTTTCTTCATGTGTTCCTTTCTTGAGGTCATTGTTTTCTCATACAGGCCATGTCTTGCAAGTCAATGTTTGGGTTCATTTTCCTTTGGGTAATCCAAGGAATCATAAGTTATGCCAAAGCCAGTTGTCTTGCCACTACCAAATTGGGTCCTGAATCCAAACACATTTTTTTCCATTTTTTGTTCAGATAGAGTGGGAGGGAGAGCGAGGAAGAGAGAGAGAGAGAAACATCGACCTGAAAGGGACACATCAAGTGGCTGCCACCTGGACAACCAACCAGGGCCGAGGACAAACTGCAACTGAGATACGTGCCCTTAGTGGGAAGCAAACCCGGGTCTCTCAGGACCGCAGGCCGACGCTCTAACTGCTGAGCCAAACTGGCCAGGGCTGAACCCAGTTCTTAAAGTGAGACCTTTCCTTGCACTTCCCAGTTATATGAGTAAATATAGTCCCTTAAAATAATTATTGATTGATTTAGAGAGAGAGAGAGAGAAACATCGATGTGAGAGAGACACATCAATTGGTTGCCTCCCACATGTGCCCCTACTGGGCTGGGTATCGAACCTATAACCCAGGTATATGCCCCTGACCAGGAATCAAACCTGAGACCCTTCAGTTCATAGGCCAGCGCTGTAACCAGTGAGCTATGCCAGCAGGGGCTAGTCCTTTTTTTTTGCTTATACTAACTAGTATGAGTTAGATTTCTGTCACTTGTAGTAAAACTGTAATAGTCTTGAATCATGAGTAGGCATTTTCAAGGTAAGAAAGGAGAGGCATTTCATATAAAAGACACAGCCTGGGCAAAAGCCTAGAGGTTTGAGATGTGGCTAACGTAATGACAACCAAAAGAGAATTGAAAATAAAATAAAACATCTAGCCCTGGCTGGTTTGGCTCAGCAGTTGGAGTGTGGGCCTGTGGACCAGAGAGTTCCGGGTTCGGTTCCCGCTAGGGGAACATACCAAAAAAAAAAATCTTAGGTGGAACAATGTTGTAACATACATTCCTAATAAAATAATTTTTAAAAATACAAATAGAAGCTCTGGCCGGTGTGGCTCAGTTGGTTGAGCATTGTCCCCTGCACCAAGAGGTTAAAGGTTGAATTCCTGGTCAGGACACATGCTAAGTTTTGGGCTGGATCCCCAGTAGGGGGTGTGCAGGAGGCAGCCCATGGATGGTTCATGGATGGTTCTCTCTCTCCCTCCCTCTCTCTAGAATCAATAAAAACAAATTTAAAAAATAGAAATAGAAGGACATTTTCTTAATGCGGTAAAGAGAATCCCAAACCACAATCACCATACTTACTCCCTCTGAAATTGAAAATTAATAAGGATGCTTGTTATTATTATTATTTAATATTGTCTCGGGTGTTTCGGCTAGTGCAATAAGATTGAAACAAATAAGAAAAATCAATATTTGAAAAGAGACAAAAATATTACTTGCAGATGAGGTGGTTGTATGCCTAAATATTCACCAGATGAGGGAAATATACAACAATCAATAGCAATCTTTTAAAAAAAATTTTTCTTTATTGATTTTAGAGAGAGAGGAAGGGAGAGGGAGAGACAGATAGAAACATCGATGAGAGAGAACATTGATTGGCCGCCTCCTGCACACCCCCCACTGGGGATCAGGCCCACAACCTGGGCATGTGCCCTGACCGGGAATTGAACTGGTGACATCTTTGTGCATGGGTCAATGCTCAACCACTGAGCCACACCATCCGGGCATCAGTAGCAATCTTGTACACCATAAATAACCAGTTAGAAAATAAAATAAAATATTGCATAGCCCGTGGACACAGACAACAGTGTGGTGAAGGCAAGAGTGGGTGGGGGGGTGGAGGTGGAGTGGGGCCTGGGTGGAGGTGGGCAAAGGGAGGAAAATGGGGAACATTTGTAATAGTGTCAACGATAAAAAGAAAATATGATAAAAGAGATCCTATGCATGATAGTAAGAAATATTTTAAATAAACTCTGAGAGATACATATGACCTAAGGAAAATTTAAAAACTTAACTGAGGAAAATAAAATGACTCTGTTAAAAAGGCACATTTTGTTTCTGGATAGAAAAATGATATATAAGAATATTAGTCTGATACATAAGAATATTAGTCTTTGTTGATGTAAGAAACGTTCAAACCTGTAGAGAATTTTTATGCGAGGTTATTTGAGCCAAACTGATGACATATGCCAGGGAGTAAGATCTCAAATGCTCCAGAAAAATGCTCCAGTTTTGCTGCTGCTTGTATGCATCTGAATTAAGGCAGGAACATAAGGAAGATTCCATGGAGGTGAGAGATAGCAAGGCAGGGACTGGATTACTGGACAGTTAACAAGATTATGTGCTCTCTGGAGGGTTAATACCTGCTTCCAGGGGTATTACTTCTGGCATTTCAAAGGCTGTTAACCTCGATGCACAAGAACAGTGGTCAGGGCTGGCTTGAAAACTTTCACCAAAGGAGTTTTAGGCCCATTTACGAATTTATGATCAGATCACCCTGTGAGGTTACGTTCCATTGAACCCCCTTGCGGTCCCTATTTTAAAATGAATCGATTAATATATTGTGATTCTATTCAGAACTGCCACAAATTTTTTCTTGAAACTCAGTACTGTTATTTTTGCTATAAGCAACATATGCGTTTCTAAAAACCACGCAGCTATACAAAATTGTGTAATAGAAGCCACATGGCTTATGGGTAAAATGGGGTTAGGTGCTAAATTGTGTTTTGAGATCCAGTTCCAACTTGATTGGGAGTCCCCATACTAACAAGCAATTCTTTGGCTGACCAGCAGGGTGTCAAAGAATTCAGTTCAATCTGACACTATTGTGAAGGACAAAAAGGGGTTCTACGGAAAATCACCTCACAGGATGATCTGATTGTAAATTCCTACCTGCAAGGGTCAGAGTGAGTAGTCACGCCCTCGCAGGCATCTAACTTCTTTACAAAAAGGCTTATCTTTGCCTTAATCAAGCCCTGTCCGTTGTTTCTGTGCATCTAGGTTAACAGAATCCTTCTTCTAATACCTGACCACCCTTTCAGACCCCTCCTAAAGCAACCACCCTCAAGAGAGCACATAATCTCAACTCTCCTGTAATCTGACCCGTTTGCTTTCTTCCACCTTCATATCCTCTTCCTTCCCTTCCCCTCTTCATCTTTCTTAAAAAGGTATCTTTATTGTTGAAAGTATTACAGATGTCCCTCAGTTTTCCCCTATTGACCCCCTCCACCCCGCTCCCACCCCACCCCCTGGCCTTCACTGCCCTATTGTCTGTGTTCATTGGTTATGCAAATATGCAGATAAATTCTCTGGTTAATCTCTTCCCACCCCCACCCCCTTCCCTCTGAGATTCATCAGTCTAAGGAACTGCAAACTTATTCTAGGAAGTGTTTATCTCAGTCTGTTAAACTCTTACCTCCAGGTGTATCCTGTTTGGCTCCAGTAAATTCTCTACACATGTGGACGTCAACTGTATCTACTGGGAGATGGCATCAGATCCCACAGGTTAAGGGCTCAGTCCTACAAGACAGCCCTACTCCACCCCCCCACACACACTTCAGACACCAGCCTCCAACCCAGGCTCTTCTTACCTGTGCTTCTCACCCACCGGCTGTAGATCAGAGGTTCCAAGGGCTCCTTGCAACTCAGGATGCCAATCGCTAGTCTGGGTTGTCACCTGCACTCTGACCAACTGGTTATGTCAGAGATTCCCCCAAACTCCCTCCTTATTTTTTATTAACTTGCTAGAGGGGCTCACAGGGCTCAGAGAAACATGGGACTGTACTTAGTAGATCACCTCTTTATTGTAAAAGACTAACTCGGGGGCAGCCAGATGGAAGAGGTACGTAGGGCAAGGTATGTGGGCTGGGATGCGGACTCTCCAGGCCCCACTGTCCACACAGCTCCCTGTGCTCACCCACCCGGAAGCTCTCCGACCTTTTCTCTCTCTCTTTTTTTTAACGGAGGCTTCATTACAAAGTCATAATTGATTAAAACCTTGGCCAGTGGTTTAACCTCTAGCCCCTCTCCCCTCACCGGAGGTGGGGGGTGGGACTGATAGTTCCAATCCTTTAACCAGGCGGTTGGCCCCATTGGTCACCAGCCCCCAACCTTAGGCACTTTCCTACTGTCACATGGTTGACATAACAAAAGACGCCTTTATCACTCTCAACTCTCAGGAAATTCCAAGGATTTGGGGAGCTGTGAGCAAGGAATTGTGGAACACCAAGTACATGTATTTGGTTATCTGAATGACTAAATATATATTTCTTATAAATGACAATATTGCAAAGGCACAACAGTAAAAATTGTTTAGTGATCACAAAAACCATAGGATGTTAAAAAAAAGGGTTATCACAGTTTTACACACATTAAATGAAAAGAAATACATGACTGTAAGGTCGGTGGGCTCCCAGGAGTCGTATGACTTCGGGGAAAGAGACAGCCCGAGGAGAAATTGAAACCACCAATGAAATACCTCCCCTCTTCGTTATGCAGAATCACCCCATCTTACCCCTCGACCCATCAAGTACCCCCCCTCTTTGTTCCTCCACCCCTCTATAAAACTTTCCTGGGCGAACATAACAGCGCAACTTCCCTGGCCCCTGCCACGTGGACCAGCGAACCTTGCCCGGGAGCACTCCAATAAAACTTCCTTGCCTGCTTTTGGGGCTCTGTTTCTCTTTCTTCCTCTGTGAGAAACCTTACATTTGGTGCTTAAATCCTGGAGGAGCTTGAGCCCTCCTGGGCTGCTCCTCTCCCTCCCTCCCGAAGAAGACCGGGGACCACCGACCTTCCACCCAGTTTGGCGTTCGGTGTGGTGAGTCCCCCTGCCTCTGGCTGCTCCTCAGTTCTCTCTGCCTCCAGGGCTCCCTGTCTGTAATTCCAGCTGCTTTAGGGACCTCCTATCCATTCTGGGTGTGTGGGGCTCCACAGAGATGTCCCGAACGCCCCCTACTCTATCCGTCGGTCCAGTGACCAGAGATTGAGTTGCGGGTCACCAATTCTCATCTCTGATCACTCCAGAGCTGAGGCCGACCATGGGCAATCAGGAATCTCCACCGGATTCAGAGACTCCTCTAGAGTGTCTCATACTAAATCTCTCAAAAATAGATCCCTCTCTAAAGAAGAACTTACCTTCTTCTCCGCCGTGGCCTGGCCACAATATCCACTAGACAATGTGTCTAGATGGCCTTCTGAGGGGACTTTAGATTTTAACATACCAACTTAGATAACTTTTGCCAAAGAAATGGGAACTGGCCGGAAGTCCCTTATGTTCAGGCCTTTTGGCACTTGCACTCCCATCCTAACTTGTGTGCCTCCTGCTCCAGGGCTCAGGTCCTCCTAGCCAAGGACACCCCTCCAACCCCTCCACTCCTGACCTTTCCTTGTTTGCTGAACCCCCAGAAGAACTTTCTCTGCCCCCTATCCAGCCTGATCCCACTCCCAGTTCTCCGCCATACCCAGGTCCATCTTCCCCTAACCCCTCTCTGCCTCCAGCCTCTGACTCCGCTCTCCCTCCCCTGTCAGCGCCCACAGCCAATCACATCGTGCCTCACAGGAAGAAGTCAACCTTCTTTGTCCTCTTCGTGAAGTGGCAGGAACAGAAGGGTAGTTCGGGTCCATGTTCCTTTCTCTCTTTCTGACCTATCCGCCATTGAAAAACCCTTAGGGTCTTACTCAACTAACCCCACCGCCTTTGCCAAAGAATTCAGATACCTCACTCAAGCTTATGACCTCACCTGGCATGATCTCTATGATATTGTGTCTTCTACTCTCACCCCCGATGATCGTGACCGTATCCAGATGGCAGCACAGGCCTATGCCGACCAGGCACACCTCACAGACAACCAAATGCCCGTTGGGACCCTGGTGGTCCCTGTGGCAGAACCCAATTGGACTTACCAAGCAGGACAGGATGGTAGATGCAGACGAGATCAGATGGTCCAATGCCTTTAGCAGGCATGCAGAACGCAGCCCAAAAGGTAGTTAATTATGACAGACTAAGGGAGATCACTCAGGGACCTGATGAAAATCCGGCACTTTTTCTGAATCGTCTGACCGATGCTATGATTCTCCACACCCGGCTAGACCCTACCTCAGAGGCAGGGGCTACAGTCCTAGCTATGCACTTTATCTCCCAATCAGCTCCAGACATTAGAAAGAAACAAAAGGCAGAGGAGGGCCCTCAGACCCCTATCCGAGAACTGTTGAACATGGCATTTAAATCTTTAATGCCTGAGAAGACAAGGCTGAGGCCACTTGTCAGGCTCGAATGCAGCAGAAGGTAAACCTCCAAACCCAGGCTCTAGTGGCAGCCCTGAGGACAGCAGCCCAGCATGGGCAGGGTACAGGGGGTGTCCCACCTAAGGAACATAAGGTCTCTGGGCCGCCAAAGGGAACCCCACCAGGGGCCTGTTTCAAATGTGGCAACGAAGGCCACTGGGCTCGTCAGTGCCCGTGCCCACAGCCACCTATGAAACCATGCCCAGGCTGCAAACAGCCTGGTCACTGGCATAGCGATTGCTCCTTCTGGGCAACGGGCTCATCCTCGGTGCCTCCACGCCGGGGACAAGCCGGCCAAGCAGGCCCATCGCCTGAACTCCTCAGCTTCATGGACGACTGACGCAGCCCAGACTCAAGGACCCCTATCACCCTCACTGAGCCAGGGTAACACTACAGGTAGCAGGTAAGCCCATCTCATTCTTGATGGACACGGGGGCTACCTTCTCTATTCTGCCATCTTACTCCGGGCCTCTGGTTCCTTCTCAGGTCTTAGTTATAGAAATTGATGGAAAACCCTTCTTTCCCCCTCGAACTCGGCCTCTCTCATGCATTCTGGAAGGCTACCCATTCTCACAGTCCTTTCTAGTCATGCCTCTTGCCCAATACCTCTTTTGGGCCGAGACATACTTCACAGCCTTGGAGCCACCATCCAACTGACATCTCACCGGGCGGCCTCCTTCCATCACTCTCTTACCTTCCCCCCAGCTCAACCCCGCCCCCTTACTTCCGATTCCGGCCACGCCACCGGAACCTACCCATTCCTGTCCAGAACTGACAGACTCTCTCAGCAGACCCTGGGAGGGTCTATCTGACTCACCTTTGGAAAACCCGGACCTTATCCTTTTTGTAGACAGGAGTTCAGCACTGGGGCCCGATGGGTTGTGGCGGGTGGCCTACGTGGTAGTCACTGACTCCTCTACTGGCCCAACTCCTTCCAGAGGGCACCACTTCCCAAAAGGCTGAACTCACAGCTCTTACCCAGGCACTCACACTAGCCCGAGGAAACAGGTAACCATCTACATTGACTCTAAATGTGCCTTCCTCATCACCATAGCCACTCTGCACTCTGCAGGGAATGGGGATTCCTCACTACCAAGGGCTCCCCCATTATCAATGCTACCCTCAGCTCTAAGCTCCTTGACGCCCTCCTGCTACCATGGAGGTAGCAGTGGTACATTGCAAAGGACATCAAACCTCACCAGATCCTGTTTCTCTAGGCTCCGCTCATGCAGACACAATAGCTTGGCGTCTCACCTCGGACACCTCCTCTACACTCACCATGTTTCTCTCCACTCCCATTAGGCCTGTTATACTTCCCAGGAAGAAGAGACTCTTCTACAAAAAGGAGGAAGAAGAACTGACCAGGGATGGATATTCCTCGGAGACAGGCTGCGGCCCTCCGCTCTGACATCCACCGCTCCCTACATGTAGAGCCTAAAACCCTTTACCGGTTTCTGCAGCCACTCTTTCTCCTCCCAGGCCTCCAGCGAGCTATTGAAAAAGTACATGTGGCCTGTGCTATCTGTTCAAAGACCTCTCCTCAGGGGAGTCTCCGCCCCCGATTCCCTACCCACCAAATGAGAGGACATCAGCCAGCCCAAGACTGGCAAATTGATTTCACCCACATGCCTCCCCACAAAAAACTCCGCTATGTCCTTACCTTTGTTGATACCTTTTCGGGATGGATCGAGGCCTTTCCCACCCCTCAGGAAACAGCAGATACCGTCGCCTCTATCCTCATTGACCAGGTCATCCTATGTGTTGGACTGCCTACGGCCATTCAATCAGACAGTGGTCCTGCCTTTACTGCTCAAGTGGCTCAGCAGGTAGCGAACTCCCTTAACATCACCTGGAAACCCCACATACCATATCATCCCAGATCATCTGGTAAAGTCGAAAGGGCCCATGGTATCCTAAAAAACCACCTGACCAAACTTCTATCGAGGCCAAAGTCTCCTGGCCGGTCCTTCTCCCTCTCGCTCTCACCAGGACTAGAGCTACTCTGCGGGGCCCTACAGGGCTCGGCCCCTTTAAACTGTTTTACGGGAGACCATTTCTAATTAACCACAATTTCCCCATAAACCCCCCACCTCTGGCCACGTACCTCCCTTTCCTATCACTGCTCCACCACCTCTTGAGGGAACACGCAGATGGGACCCTCCCGCCTATAGGGGGCCCTGACGGTGCCCAGCCCACGGTTCCCCTCCAGCCAGGAGACAGCATCCTCCTACAAGAACTCCAGCCCAGCTCCTTGCAACCTCGGTGGACGGGACCCCATACGGTAATATTAACCACCCCCAGAGTGGCCAAAGTCATGGGATAAACATCCTGGTACCATGTTTCCTGCCTCAAGCTGGCCCCAGACCAAGACCACTGGCAATCTGAACCCTTGGGCCCCACCTGCCTCTGGATTACCCAGAGGGAGCCTGGCTCCCTTGGCCCCTTCTCCTTCTCCTTATCCTTATTCCATGAATTCCCAGTAAGACTAACCAGATCCAGGCCTACGTCTGGCGTTTCTAAGTACAAGAGAGCTGGACTGAAGGTGGGACAACCCACACCCACTTCCTAACCACAGCGGGCTGCCAGCCTGGGGGTTGCCAGGCAGCGGACACCATCACAGCCCAGATGTCAGAAATGAAAAGCGCACCTGATTCCGGCAGCTCCACCGTTTGTTTCCTGCATGAACAGACCCAGGATCACTGCTGTCGGTGGCCCCAGGCGTTTGGAGGCTGCCCCTACCGGGCCTGTGCCATAAGCTACCTCCAGTCGTCCAAATTTAAACTCATCATCAAAGACCCCTGGGACAGAAATGGGTAAAAAGTGTAGAAGGAAAAGTCTACAGATGGCATGCGGACAGCTACCCCTCAGCCACCCTGGACAGTCACCTGCAACCCCAAAAAGACCCGTTCTCCTGGCTGGCCCTGATACGTCAAGGGGCAGAAACCTTGAATCACCCCGGACTGGGCAATGTTACCGGCTGCTTCGTGTGTGCTTTTCTTGGCCGTTCACGTCTCACGGCAGTTCCCCTAATCCAGGGCTTCAACGACTCGACTCCACCCAGCCCGCCCTTTCCTCCGCTAACAGAGGTACCCCTATTCCGGGAATTCCTCACCCAAAACTTCTCTATGTTACATAGGCTCTTCTACCTCCTCATCTCGTCTCCCTCCCGTGCACCTCCACTATTGTGGTCACTGCTTTACTTAAAGCGCCACCTGGAGGATTCTTTTGGTGCAATGAAACCCTAACTAAATCTATAAACACCTCATCCCCTTTTCCCTGCTTACTGGTTACTCTAGTACCCCAACTTATGATGTATGGCCAAGCGGAATTCCTTTCCCTGCTATCCCAACGGCCCGCCGGGAGAAAAGGACAGTCTTTCTCGCGGTCCTGGTGGGCTCTCTCTAGCCTCCTCCCTCGTTGCCGCAGGTATGGGAGGTGGCGCCACAGGCCACGGCTAACAACCGCTTCCCAGCTGGAAGAAAAACTCCACATAGCTGTAGAGGGTTAGCAACATGCCTTGCCTCTCTCCAGCGCCAGATCACCTCCCCCGCTCAGGTTACACTCCAAAATCCGTGGGCCTAGACCTACTGACAGCAGACAAGGGAGGGACCTGTCTGTTCCTCCAAGAACAATGTGCTACTGTATCAATGAGACTGGTCTAGAGAAGAAAATAGCAACGTCCTGAATCGACTGCAAGACGAGCTCCTCAGGAAGCAGACAACAGATAACCCTTTCTCAGGATGGTAGCAATCACCAGCATTTACATGGATTGCACCCACCCTAGGCCCTCTCCTCATTATCTGCCTGTTACTGATGTTTGCTCCTTTTATCCTCAGATTTTTTTTTTTTTTTTATCCTCACCCGAGGACATTTTTCCATTTTTTGTTCAGGTAGAGTGGGAGGGAGAGAGAGGAACAGAGAGAGAGAGAGAAACATCGACGTGAAAGGGACACATCGAGTGACTGCCACCCGCACGACCAACCAGGGCCGGGGACAAACTGCAACCGAGGTACGCGCCCTTAGCGGGAACCGAACCCGGGTCTCTCAGGACCGCAGGCCGACGCTCTAACCGCTGAGCCAAACCGGCCAGGGCTATCCTCAGATTTTTACAAAGACACATCCGCAAGGTCTCTCGAGTAGCTGTCAACCAGATGCTACTTCACCCCTACATGCGACTCCCTTCTGAGCCGCCGACCACTGACCTTCCCTCCCCACAACACCCCTATCCAGCAGGAAGCTGCCAGACCGAAAAGGGCGCCCACATCTAACACAAAAGGTCAGAATGTAAAGTCAGCGGGCTCCGAGGAATCACATGACTTCGGGGAAAGAGACGGCTCAGGAGAAATCGAAACCACCAATCAAATACCTCCCCTCCACATTATGCAGAATCACTTCATCTCACCCCTCAACCAATCAAGTACCTCCCCTCCTTGGTCCTCCACCTCCCCTATAAAACTTTCCTGGGCGGACAGAACAGCGCGACTTCCCTGGCCCGAATCGGGCCAGCGAACCTCTCCCGGGCGCGCTCCAATAAAACTTTCTTGCCCGCTTTTGTGGCTCCGTTTCTCTTTCTTCCTCGGCGAGAGACCTTACAATGACTACTACAATAAATACGACACTTGATCTTGGAAAAAACCTCAAGTTTGCTTGTGGAAAAGGGCATTGAATGGTTTTAGCTTGTGAATTACTGTAAAGTGGTGGTGATAGTGTTATCAGAAATTTGACGAAGTTGTAATGCCAGATGTGGATGGCTGTGACTCAGAACCCGCGTGGTAAATTGATGTAGCTGGTAGCCCTCTGCAGTGTACGCATGTGCTCGTCGTTATGTGTCTTCCTGCAGGGCTTGGTTTATCTGGGTGCAGTTTTCTGCCTTTGTTTACTGTTTCCCACAGACGAAATTGTACGTAAGCGAAGGTGAAGCTCACATTCTGCTCAAATTGTCGCCTGATACATAAATTGCGTGTGAGCAAATTATCATTTCTTAAACGTTTTTTTTTTAAAATCTTTACTGATGTTAGAGAGAGAAGAAGGGAAAGGAAAGAGACAGAAAGATCGATGAGAGAGAATATCGATTGGCCACCTCCTGCACGCCCCCCACTGGGGATGGGGCCCACAACCTGGGCATGTGTCCTGACGGGGAATCGAACCAGTGACCTCTTGGTGCATGGATGGATGCTCAGCCACTGAGCCACGTCAGCCGGGCCAAATTCTCCTTTTTAAAACAAGCATTATAGCAGAAATGAATGTAAAATGGCTGTTCCACTTTGAGAAATAAAGTGCTTGGAGTACTTTGTAGAAGGAGCAAGTCTTGCCTTAACAAACGTTAAAATATGGTAAAGAACCTATTATTTCAAATGTTGTGCTGGGAAAATAAACTACAAACCACATAAATGTGCATAAACAGGAGGCTGGTTAAATTATGGGCCATCCATACTGTGGAACACTAGTGGTCATTTAAAAGAATGAATGGGGAAAAATAATAATAAATAAAAGAATGAATATGGGTCCGTGAGGACTGATCTGGAAAGCAGTCCACAATTGATTCTTAATAAAAAAGTAAAAAGCAGAAAAATATGTATAGTGTCAACATATTGTATGTAGTTTATCTTTATTGTTGAGAGTATTACAAACGTCCCCCCTTTTTCTCCCATTGCACCCCTCCACCAGGTCCCCCCAGGCCTTCACACCCTATTGTCTGTGTCCACAGGGCTATGCATATATGCATATAAATTCTTTGGTTAATCTCTTCCTGCCCCCTCCCCCCTTCCCTCTGGGGTGCCTCAGTCTGTTTCAAACATATTTGTATTTTAAAAAGGATATATGTGTTCATATTATGCATATTTTTTCTTGTATAGGCATGGAATCTGGAAGAAAGCAAAAGAAACTGGATGGAAGTGGACTTTTACGTTCTCAAGAACATGTTTTGTTTTTGTAATTTTTAAATTAAAAGTTAAATTTAATGTGCTGGCATGAGAGTGGACATAAATTAATTGAAGAATAGAAAATCCAGAACTACATACTATTATATTTAACAATTTACTATATGATGGGGGTAGATATCAGTTAAGAAAAGAATGACTCATACATGGTGTTAGGCTGACTGATTTGTATTTTGACAGTTCAAATCATTTATATATTATATATAATGTCATATATAATATATATAATGTAATATAATAACCATATAATATGTATACCCATATACCATATATCGCTTTTCATACATGAGAGTAAATTTCAAGTGGATTACAGACTTATTTAGAAAAAGTGAAATTAGTGAATTATCATCTATAAAAAGGTAATCATTTTTTTGTGATTAAAATTTTGTTTAATTGTATTGATTTTTAGAGAGAAGAAGAAAGAGACAGAAAGAGAGAGAGAGAGAAACATCAATACACACACCTCAACCCGGGATCTACAGGAGATTGAACTCACAACCAGAGCATATGGAATGACACTTTAACCAAGCAAGCTACACTGGCCAGGGTTGATTTTTAAATATTTTTTTTCTTTATTGATTTTAGAGAGAGAGGAAGGGAGAGGGAGAGGGAGAGATATAAACATCGATGAGAGAGAACATTGATTGGCTGCCTCCTGCGTGCCCCCCACTGGGGATTTGGCCCACAACCTGGGCTTGTGTTCTGACCGGGAATCAAACCGGCAACCTCTTGGTTGAGCATGGGTCGATGTTCAACCACTGAGCCACACCGGCCAGGCACAGGGCTCATTTTTTAAATTTTATTTTTCACTTACAGTTTGTGTTCAATATTATTTTGTCTTAGTTTCAGGTGTACAGCATAGCAGTTAAACAATCATATACTTTACAAAGTGGTTCCTCAATATTTCAAGTACCCACCTGGCATGATACATAGCTATTACAATATTGTTGACTATATTTCCTATGCTTTACTTGATGTCCCTAAAAGGGTGATCATTATTAAACTTTTAATGAAAAATTCAAAGCTGAGTATAAGTTGAGTAGTATAATGAATACCCATATGCTGTTCACTTAGATTCACCAATTGCCAGCATTTGCCCCATTTGTTCTCTGTCTCTCTCTACACACAAATGCACATTATTTATGCTGAACCATTTGGGAGTTCATGCCTCTTTATCCTTAAATACCCAGCACGTGTCTCCTACGAACAAGGACATTCTCATACATAACCTCAATACCATTATCATGCACAAGAAATTAATATTGATACAATACGGATGGCTCATCTTGTACCATCATCTAACACAAATTCAGATAGCCTCAATAGCCCCAATAATGTCCTCTCTAGCTGTTTATTTTTACATTTTAAAGTTCCAATTGAGTAATATGTACTTTATAATGTCATCTCTAGTCTCCTTTCAGCTAAAATAGTTCCCCTACTTTTTTTCTTTTGTTGATCAAGACATTTGCAGACTACTGGCTAAAGTTATCTTTTGTTTTGTAGAATATCTCGCAATTTAGATTTTTTTGTTTATTTTTATTTTATTTACTTTTTAAAAGGTTTTAACACTTAATTTATTCATTTTTTAAATTACAGATGTCCCTTCTTTGACACTCTCCTGCCTGCTTTCCCTCTCCCCCACCTTAACCATACTGGCTAGTTCTTTTTTTTTAATCCTCACCCGAGGACATTTTTGCATTTATCTTCAGATAGAGCAGGAGGGATAGAGGGAGGGAGAGAGAGAGAGAGAGAGAGAGAGAGAGAGAGAGAGAGAGAGAGAGAAACATCGATGCGAGAGAGACACATCAAGTGGCCACCATCCACACAACGGCAACCGGGGCCAGGGACAAAGTGCAACCGAGGTACATGCCCTTAGTGGGAACCGAACCCAGGACTCTCTGGTCCGCGGGCAGATGTTCTAACCGCTGAGCCAAACTGGGCAGGGCTACTGGCTAGTTCTCAATGGCTAGATTTAGGTTAACATTCTTTGAAAAAAATATATTATGGATGATATGTACTTCTCATTATATCGCATGTAGAGCACACAATGTCAGTTTGTCCCATTATTTGTGATGCAAAATTTGGTCATTTGGTTAAGTTGGTTCCCCCCAGATTTCCTCACTGTAAAGGTTTCGTTGAAGGTAGAATTTTGATCCCCATGACCGTCTCTCCTCAAGAATGTGTTACGTTACATAGCAAAAAAGACTGCAGATATAATTAAGGTTACCAATTCCTAAAATAGGGAGATTGTCTTGGATGATCTCAGTGAGTCTAATGTAGACACATGAGCCCTTAAATGTAGAAGAAGGGGAGTCGTCTGGCCTGTGTGGCTCAGAGGTTGAGTGTCGACCCATGCACCCAGAGGTTGCTGGTTCAATTCCTGGTCAGGACACATGCCCAGGTGGTGGGCCTGATCCCCAGTGGGGGGCGTGCAAGAGGCAGCCGATCGATGTTCTCTCTCATCGGTGTTTCTCTCTCTCCCTCTCACTTTCTCTCTCTCTCAAATCAATAAAGGAAAAAAAATTAAAAAAAAAGAAGGGGAGTCAGATTCAAAGCAGGAGAAGGATTTGATGCACTGTGGCTTGGAGATGGGAAGACCACATGTTAAGGAAATGGGGACCTCAGTCCTATAAATGCATGGAAATAAATTCTGCCAACAATCTGAATGAGTTTGAAAGTGGATTCTTCCCCAGAGCATCTAAAAAGGAATGCAGACACTTTTATTTTATCCTCACGAGACCCTGAGCAAAGAATTCAGCTATGTAGTGCCAGACCTCTGACCTAGACAAACTGTGGAATAATACATTTGTGTTGTTTTAAGTCGATAAGTTTGTAGTAATTTGTTGTGGCAGAAATGGAAAGCTAAGATAAGTACCTTTCCCTTTGTAATTAATATGTAATCAGGGAGGGGGGAGTAGTTTGAGATCATATGAATATTCTGTTTCTCAACACTTTATCTATTGATTAGCCTTGTCTGAATCAGTTATTACTTTGGTGAGTGCGAGATAGTGATTTTCTAATTCTAGCATTAGCTGGTATTCTTCTATAAAGAGGAGCTGTCCGGCCGGGTGTGGCTCAGTGGTTGAGCTTTGACTCACGCACCAACGTTGCCAGTTCGATTCCCCATCAGGACACATGCCCAGGTTGTGGGCTTGATCTCCAGTGGGGGGCATGCAGGAGGCGGCCAATCGATGTTCTCTCTCATTGATGTTTCTTTTTCTTTCTTTTTTTAATCCTCACCCAAGGACATTTTTCCATTTTTGTTCAGGAAGAGTGGGAGGGAGAAAGAGGAATAGAGAGAGAGAGAGAAACATCCACATGAAAGGAACATGTAGAGTGGCTGCCTCCGGCTCGACCCAACCAGGGTCGGGGACAAATTGCAACCGAGGTACGTGCCCTTAGCAAGAACCGAACCCGGGTCTCTCTGGACCACAGGCTGACGCTCTAACCACTGACCAAACTGGCCAGAGCTCTCATTAATGTTTCTATCTCTCTCCCTCTCCCTCCCTCTCTTTCTAAAAGCAATAAAGGGAAAAATTTTTTTTAATAAATAAATAAATAAATATATATGTATAAAGAAGAGCTGCCCTGGCCGGGTGCTCAGTGGTTAGAGCGTCAGCCCGCGGTCCAGAGAGACCCGGGTTCGGTTCCCGCTAAGGGCACGTACCTCGGTTGCAGTTTGTCCCTGGCCCTGGTTGGGTCGTGCGGGTGGCAACCACTCGATGTGTCCCTTTCATGTCGATGGTTCTCTCTCTCTCTCTCTCCCTCCCACTCTATCTGAACAAAATATGGAAAAGTGTCCTCGGGTGAGGATAAAAAAAAAAAAAAGAAGAGCTTCTTCCTGCCCTTTTTTTTTTTTTAAAGTTTTGTTACAGATGTTTCTCCTTTTTCCCCCACTGATTCCCCCTCCCCCTCCCTCTCCCTCCCTGCCCTTTCCCCAGTTTGTTGTCCATGTCCACTGTTCATGCATACATGCATATAAGTTCTGTGGTTTATCTCTCCCCCACCATCCCTTCTTCTGGGGATTGTCAGTCTGTACCCCACTTCCATGTCTCTGGAACTACCCCATTCCTCTGACTGTTATGTTCATTATATTCCACAAATAAGTGAGAGCATATGATATTTGTCTTTCTCTGTTTGGCTTGTTTCGCTTAGGATGATACTTTCCAGGTCCCTCCATGTAGTCTCAAAGGATAAGCGATCTTTCTTTCTTATAGCTGCGTAGTACTCCATTGTGTATATGTACCACAGCTTTTTAAAAAAATTTTCACCTGAGGATATTTTTCCATCTCATTTCAGATAGAGTGGGAGGAAGGGAGATAGAGAGAAGCATTGACGTGAGAGGGTCACATTGAGGGGTTGCTTTCCGCATGACCCTGACCAGGGCCAGGGACGAACTGCAACCCAGGTACATGCCCTTGACCAGAATTGAACCCATGACTCATTGGTCCGTGGGCTACCACTCTAATCACTGAGCCAAACCAGCCAGGGTCCTCCTGGCTTTTAAAAGTGTCACTATGAACTTATGAATTTTTTAATTTATTTTGTATTGTTCATATACATTTGTTCTACTGATTTTATTTTTTCAGAATGATTAAATAAATATTTGTGTTTTTTTTAACTGAACACACTTTTTTATCTTTAATAAATTCTAGTAGTCACATGATCTCACTTATTTGTGGAATATAATGAACATAACAGTCTGAGGAATAGGGTAGACCCAGAGACGTGGAAGTAGGGTACAGACTGACAACCCTCAGAAGAGGGGGTGGTGGGGGGAGGGAAGAGATAAACCACAGAACTTATATTCATATACGCATAACTGATGGACACGGACAACAAAGCTGGGTATGGGGTGGGGGGGATGGGGAGGAGGGTGTCAATGGGAAAAAAAGGAGAGACATCTGTAACTAAAATAAATTAATAAAAAATTTACAAAATAAAATAAAATAAATTCTAGTAGTAACTTGAAAAAATATTTGATCATGAAAAAAGGAGAATGCACAATTATGTGATAATTTAATATATGATATATGGGGTGGACAAAAGTAAGTTTGCAGTTGTGAGTATGTGAAAGTGAAACTGAGTTTATTTTTCTATTATTATTAATTACTGTATTATTTATTTGTATTATAACTGTAAACCTACTTTTGCGTACCCCTATGTATACATATATATAGACAAAAACCATAACAAAGCATGCAAAAACACAAATAGTTGGTTTGTTAGGAATTATGGGTGACTTCTTTTGCAGTTTGCATTACTGTTACATTGTTTTGTAATAAAAACAAACAAAAGCCCTGGCCAGTTTGGCTCAGCGGTTAGAGTGCCGGCCTGCAGACCTGAGACTCCCAGGTTTGGTTCCTGCTAACGGCATGTACCTCGGTTGCAGGTTGTCCCAGGCCCCAGTTGGGGTCATGTGGGTGGCGATCAGATGTGTCTCTCTCACATCGATGTTTCTTTCTCTCTCTTCCTCCCTTTCTCCCTCCTGCTCTATCTGAAGATAAATGCAAAAATGTTCTTGGGTAAGGATAAAATAAAAGTCAGTATTTTTCACCTGTCCGCTCATTGTACCACAAGAGGTATTGAAGTTGGAGAAAGTCCATGATGATGAGGACACCGTGGAACTTCTAGAAACATAAAAGCTGAGGAAGGAAATATGGTTGAATGCTAGCTACAGATTCATGAAAGGGATGAATAGGTGAATAACAGTTGTTCACAAAACCGTGGAATACTAGAATTGGAGGGTACCTCCTGATACTTCTAATTAATTGATCAAGTTTTTATTGGATAATTGAGTGCCTATTAAGTCCACATTTAGGTTTGACTGGTGTGAGTTTATGACTGATGATAAGAATTACTGTTTACATGTTAGGTGATAAATTTTTGACACCCATTACTCCAAGAGGGAGTCATCCACTACCTAACCTTATCTTCCTCTGCTGTCCAACAAACACGGCACTTGCTAGGCTGGTCTCTACATGGGACCCTGACTTTACCTCATACCTCTTTGTGGGTCCAGAGCTAATCCACCCTTCACCCATCATGGCTCAGCTCAAGTCTCTGCCAACCCCCCTCCTCAACCCCTTACAAACTAAGAGGGCTTTTTTATATGTTGCAGTCTGTACTGATGACTTCTTTCCCTGAATATTTACAACACACATTTGTCAATTAATCTCACAATTGAGTCAATCACCTACTCGAAGCAACCACATCATTATCATATACAAATATATTATTCTGAATACGAATAAAGTTGCTATTGAATACTTCCCATGTGTCAGGCAAGAAAATTTGATTTCATAATCTCATCTAAGTAGCATGACGACCCTGTGAAACGTGTATATTATATCTAGAAACTGAGCTCAGAGATGCTATAAAATTTGCTCCAGGCCACAGTGGCTGAGCCGGAAATTTATTTTTATTTTTTATTTCTTTTTGTTTATTGATTTTAGAGAGAGAGGAAGGTAGAAGGAGAGAGAGATAGAAACATCAATGAGAGGGAACATCAATGGGCTGCCTCCTGCATGCCCTCCACTGGGGATCGGGCCCACAACCTGGGCATGTGCCCTGACCAGGAATCGAACTGGTGACCTCTTGGTGCATGGGTTGACGCTCAACCACTGAGCCACACCGGCCGTGCTGAGCCAGAAATTTAGCCTAGGTCTAACTCCAAAGACTGCACTCCTAACCACTATGTAATACTGTTTTCAATTATACTGTGTGTGTTTTCTTGCCCTAACTGGATTTTTAAGTCTGGGAGGGCAAGGATTTTATTTGATGTTTCCTTTGTAGTCTCTTCATTGCTATACTAGCTGTTGTACACAGAGTGCTCAATAAATATTTAAGGAATGACAAAATGGAGTTGTAGTTAGCTGAAAATACCAATTATTTGGAAAAGGACTTGGATTTTGGGTAGATTTTGTGGGTGACATGTTCATAATGGATTCTTCATTATTATTTATTTTATTATTATTATTTTTTATCCTTATCTGAGGACTTTTTTTTCCCATTTTTTGTTCAGACAGAGCAGGAGGGAGAGAGAGGAAGAGACAGAGAAACATTGACGTGAAAGGGACACATTGAGTAGCTGCCACCCACACGACCCAACCAGGGCCGGGGACAAACTGCAACCGAGGTACGTGCCCTTAGCGGGAACCTAACCAGGGTCTCTGATCCGCAGGCCGATGCTCTAACCGCTGAGCAAACTGGCCAGGGCCGTAATGGATTCTTTAAAGGAAACAAGGATATTTGGGTCCATCCTTACTCCCTGAGATGTTTTGCTGGGGGAGAAGCACTCCTTCACAACACGTGCTGATCCATTACTACTCAGAGCTGATTGGGCTGGATGGCAGTATGGATTTGACACCAGGTGTGATCATTCTTTGATTCTTCAGCTCCTCTTTTGTTTTCCACAGACACCTGGCCTAAAAGGGCCTGTCTCCATGCTGGTGCTTGTCCTGATTTGGCTTTGCTTGAGACCACACCCCCTCCTCTCCTGCATTTAAATGAGGTATGGTACCTGTGGGAGGCAGGCATGTAAGTTGGACAAGCCAGGTTTTATCAGTGAACAAATATTTATGGTGTGATGTCAAGCAAGTCATGCCTCTGAGCCTCAGCTTACTCATCAGTAAAATGGAATTAGATGAGTGCTCTCTTCCAGTATTTCAATATTGTCAGAATTTCACACTTAAGAGTTTACCATTTACAGGGGCCTGGGAATCTAGATGGGGTTAATTATGTGTACAGGTGGTGGTTGAAATCATCTTCCATTCTCTTGCTGACTGCCTTAGGAAAACCCACAAGAAACACCCGCATATTGTATGCCAACTACACATTAGTAAAAATCAATTAAAAAAGGAAACTCCCACAGTTGAGAGCGACAGCCGAGGGTCGGCGTCAGAGGCTGTGCATAATCTGGCATGGTACTTGGGAAAGATTTCAGGGGTGCGGGACCCTCCTGTAGAAAGGAAATCTGAGGAAGACCGAGGGGGAGGGAGTTGGAGACTGCAATGTGGTTTCCCCTCCATTTCTCACCCCTCCCCCACCCCGCCAAATACAGAGGTAGAAAATCCCAGGGTGTCTCTGGCCAGAAAGCCTCTCCCGGCCAGGCTAGGAGATAGGCGAGGAATAAACGCTGCCCTCCCCCTTCCTCGCTCCTGGCCACGCAGGTCTTGCAGTTGCCAGTGGGAAACAGTCTCAGGCCCCACGCAATCCCTTTGGCAAAGCGGAGGAGTGGGTGTGCATGCGTGTGGGTGTGCGCGCGCGTGTCTGTGTTTGTGCGTGTGTGTGTGTGTTGTGTGTAGGGAGGAGGATTGGAGGCGGGATCCCATGACGTTACCGGCTCCGCCTCTGGGTGTATATAAGGGGCGCTTGGCGCGCAACGACCCCAAGCAGCAGCTTTGAAGCCTGAGCAACTGAAGTGGGCACCCCCAAACCAACTCGCCCTAACTCAGCCTCGCCGAGCCGATTCCAGACTACCCGCTCCCTGGTAAGCCTTGGGGGCCGACACGTGCGTCGGAGGGGGACGGCGAGGGTCCGGGCATGCCTAGGTTCTCTGGCAACCATGGTTTGCAGTTGCATCAGGCAACCATGGTTTGCAGTTGCATCAACGCAGCCGTGACCTGTTGCTGCGAGACCCCGGCCCCGGGAGCTAAGGCTCCCATCTCCACCTCAGCCCCCAACCGTTTCTAGTGAGGGCATAACGGTCTGGGAGCTGAGTAGGGGGGCCTAGTGCCGAACCCCTTCTCCCCGGTGTGAGCAATTTCGGGCTGCTCAGGGGCCCCTCTTGGGGGGCACTTCCAAGTCTTTAGATGTCGAAGCCCCGCCTCACTGTTGATGCTTGCTGGTCAGCCTAGCGGGGCGGGAGGAAATGGGGGAACATTTGCTTACTCCTCTGATCCACGGCCACGCAGTTCCGCGGTGTGGGCTTGGTGAGGATGGAATTGAGGCTCTGCTCACTCTTGATCCGCCGCCCCAGGTGGCGTCCCCACCATGGCCATCTCCGGGCCATGCAGGAACCACACCTATAAGTGGCCCTGGGGGCAAGCGCTGAGAACGAAGGTGGATATTGGGCTCCATCCCCTAGTTGCTGGCCCCTCCTGAATCGAGTTCTGTTTAATTTCCAAGGATCTACAGGCCAGGAAACAGACATATTGGGCTCCATGGTTCCTGGGTGGAAGGGTAAACCCCATAGCGTCCCTGCCTGAGGAAGAAGAGACTGATATTGACCAGACCGAGCAGGTGCCAGGCCACCGTACTTACTATAGGGGACTTTCATGTGAGATACGGTCATTCCTCCCCATGTGGAAAGAGACTGAGGATAGAGGAAAAGTGACTTGGCTGTGGAGAAACAAGCTTCGTTTCTTCAATAGCCTCCAGCCCATCCCCCCCATTGCACCTGTGCTTGGCGGAATGGGTATTGTAATTCATTTTTAGAGTTTAGGAGTTACAGCCCTACTGAAGAGTTTTTGTCTTGGCTTTCAGCAGATCCTAGCATCCTCTTCCATCCCAGCTAGGATGCCGATGCAGAAACTTCGCAGATTTGGTCACAAGCTGGCACGCAGACGTACACTGGAGCCAGGCATGGCTGAGACGCGCCTTGCCAGGTGCCTGAGCACCGTGGATTTAGTGGCCCTGGGTGTGGGCAGCACACTGGGTGCAGGCGTGTATGTCCTGGCTGGGGAGGTGGCCAAAGATAAAGCAGGCCCGTCCATTGTGATCTGCTTCTTGGTGGCCGCTCTCTCTTCTGTGTTGGCTGGGCTGTGCTACGCGGAGTTCGGGGCCCGGGTTCCCCGATCTGGTTCTGCATATCTCTACAGCTACGTCACTGTGGGGGAACTCTGGGCCTTCACCACTGGCTGGAACCTCATCCTCTCCTATGTCATCGGTGAGCTGTTGGGGCAGGGGGGAAACTGCTCAGCCAAGGAAGGGGCTTTAGTTTTCAAAAATATGTTTCTATTGATTTTAGAGAGAGAGGAAGGGACAGGGAGAGATAGAAACATCAATGAGAGAAGCACCAATCGGATGCCTCCGTGCCCTTCCCAGGGCAAGGAAGGGGCTTTTGAGTCCGGAAATCTGGGTGGAATGTCGAAGGCATTCACAGGACTTCAATACCGCTCAATGTGTGTGTTTGCTGGCGGGCGGGGAGGCTTCAAGGTGTGGAGACATTGTTCATTCTACTTCCCTTGGTCCTGGTTTTCTTACATTGACTAGTTTTGGTTTTTAAAGAGTAAGTCTACTTGAAAACCACAGGGATTCTTTTGAGCCTGCTATGGGGGAGGGAGGAGAGGAGGGAGGAAACTTGACCCGGTGTTTCTCCCTCTGCTCCTCCAGGTACAGCCAGTGTGGCCCGGGCCTGGAGTTCAGCTTTTGACAACCTCATTGGGAACCACATCTCACAGACCCTGCAGGGAAGCATCTCTCTGAATGTTTCCCATGTCCTTGCAGACTATCCAGACTTCTTTGCTTTGGGCCTTGTGTTGTTGCTCACTGGTGAGAGCAAGGGACGACGATAATGATGGGGGTGGGGTGAGGAGGGACGAGGCTTGAGAAGGGCTTGGAGGGGGTGGTGATGGTGAGAAAGAAGAGAAGCTGGGAAGGAGCAGTCTGTACATAGAGGTGGGGAAACAAGCTTGGGCTGAGGACTTTCTTGCTTAGAGTTCTGAATGTCTCTTTCCCACAGGATTGCTGGCTCTGGGGGCTAGTGAGTCGGCCTTGGTTACCAAAGTGTTCACAGTGGTGAACCTTTTGGTTCTCGGTTTTGTCATCATCTCTGGCTTCATTAAAGGGGACGTGCACAACTGGGGGCTCACAGAAGAGGACTTCAAACTGGCCATGGATGGACTCAATGATACTCATAGGTTAGGAGGTTCACTCTCCGCAGATGCAGAGCTGGGAACATGATGGGGAGCAGGGGCATCCAGGCTGAGGGATTCTGGGTTGGGAGTGGGGAGGGATGGGAGCCTAGGCATTGAAGACCTCAGTAGTTTGGCATTAGAGGAAAGGTACAGAGTTGGCTGGACACACCCTTAACTTTTCCATTCCTTCTTCCACTTTAGCCTGGGCTCTCTGGGCTCTGGAGGATTTATGCCTTTCGGCGTCAAGGGGATTCTCCGTGGAGCAGCTACCTGTTTCTATGCATTTGTTGGTTTTGATTGTATTGCTACTACTGGTAACTGGCCCTTCTGTTCTGTCCCGGGCTTGGGCACAGTGTGTGCTCAGGCTGCATGCAGACTGGGGGAGGTGGAGGAGTGATGCTGCTTTCCTGACCCAGAACATTGTGCCCTTTCTGCAGGGGAAGAGGCCCAGAACCCCCAGCGTTCCATCCCCCTGGGCATCGTGATTTCACTGTTCGTCTGCTTTTTGGCGTATTTTGGTGTTTCTTCAGCACTGACGCTAATGATGCCTTACTATCAGCTTCACCCCGAGAGTCCCTTGCCTGAGGCATTTCTTCACGTTGGCTGGGCCCCTGCCCGCTATGTTGTGGCTATTGGATCCCTCTGTGCTCTTTCTACCAGGTCAGTGGCAAATGTGTGTTGTCCTCTGCTGTCAGAGCCTCAGGTTCTAGCATTCAGCACACAGAAGACCCCTTAAAAGGGCTGTGAGGAGAAGGTGGAGACTCCTTAACCTCGCAGACTGGGGAAGAGAGATCAGTCAACTGATGCCACTCTGGACATTCTTCCCCCAGCCTCTTGGGCTCTATGTTCCCCATGCCGCGGGTGATCTACGCAATGGCGGAGGATGGCCTGCTGTTCCGTTTCCTTGCCCGGATCCACAGTGGCACACGCACCCCCATTGTAGCCACTGTGGTTTCTGGCATTATTGCAGGTGAAAAATCATTTCTGCCCTCCCCCAGTTGTTCCGCCAACCCCCTTATCTTTGCCCTTCGCTTTTCTCATTTTTTTGTTTTCTGCCCATCCATTGCAGCATTCATGGCATTCCTCTTTGAACTCGCCGATCTTGTGGACCTCATGTCAATTGGGACCCTGCTGGCTTACTCCCTGGTGTCCATTTGTGTTCTCATCCTCAGGTGAGACTCAACTCTCTGTGCATACTGAGATTTGGATTTTTCTTCTTGGAGGGGGAATGACGGAGATCTGCTTCCCCCACCCCCCACCCCAAAGATCTTCTGCCCTGCATAGTGCCCAGGGAGGTTAAGCTGCCTGAGAGATCTTAAAAACCATTAAGGCTTGTTTTTTTGTTTGTTTCTTTATTGATTTTAGAGAGGAAGGGAGAGGGAGGAAGATAGAAACATGGATGAGAGAGAACATCGATTGGCTGCCTCCTGCACGCCCCACACTGGGGATCAGGCCCACAACCCAGACATGTGCCCTGACCAGGAATTGAACTGGAGACCTCTTGGTGCATGGGTTGATGCTCAACCACTGAGCCACACCGGCCGGGCAAGGCTTGTTCTTATTACCACCTTCTTACTCTTGCCTCAGGTATCAGCCTGGCCAGGAGATGAAGATGGAGGAAGATGAACTGGAGTTGCAGGAGGAGACGATGCCTGAAACAGAAAATCTGACCTTACAGGCACTCTTTTGTCCAAGCAACTCCAGCCCCACTCTGCTCTCTGGCCAAGTGGTCAATGTTTGTTCCTCAATGCTTGGTGAGCAATGGGATTTTCCCTTGGGGGTGGCTCCAGGTCAGCATGATGTGGGGAGACAGTGCGTGGCATTTGGTGACTGAGGAAGGACTAGAGAGAGTGGATGACCCTCCTTGGAATGGATGCCTAATGTCTTCACACGTTGGTCTCAAGAGTTGCTTTTGATGGTTCTCAACTTGACTCTTGAAGCTCTGCTCCTGAGTGTCCTTTGCCTGGTGCTGGCCCAGTGGTCAGTTCCACTGTTTTCTGGAGACCCAGTGTGGATTGCAGCAGTTGTGCTGCTGCTGATGCTCATTACTGGGATAACTGGGGTCATCTGGAGACAGCCACAGAGCTCCACTCCCCTTCACTTTAAGGTAATGACCTCTCTCTTTCCCCTACCAACCCACCTTGAAAGAAAATAGGCTTAGACCCCTTGCAGTTGAATCAGGTTCAGAGATATTCTTTAATTGGGCAAGAAAGAAATGATCTAGGAGCTACCTAGACCAGACTTCTTCTCTGACCCGCCTCAGTTCCTTTCCAGTTCCCCCAATTTTGGGTATTCTTACAGTTCCATATGAGGTACACTAAATGAGTGGGCACTGAAATACACAGTTAGGATTTCCCTCTCCTGTCTGAGTAGGTTAGGGATCTCTTTCTAGGTCACCTTGTAGTATGTCCAAAAAAGATCTTGTTTTGTTCCCAGGTACCTGCTCTGCCTCTCCTCCCACTACTGAGCATCTTTGTGAATGTTTACCTTATGATGCAGATGACAGCTGGCACCTGGGCCCGATTTGGGGTCTGGATGGTGATTGGTAGGTATCCACTTGGGAAGAGTAGGCCTCGTGGGTGTCCTATCCCAATTCCTTTCCCTCTGGTCACTATTTCCTCACCTCACAGCTACGTTTCTACACTAGGGTTTGCTATCTACTTCGGCTATGGAATCCAGCACAGCCTGGAAGAGGTTAAGAATGATGAACCTCCACTCAAGACTAGGACCCGAACAGTAGAATTTGATCTCAGTAGTACCTGAATATTGTCTGCTGTCCCACACAATAATGGAGAGAACTCCTGAGCACACAGAGAGCCAGCAGTGGGAAGTTGGGGGAACACTAATGGGTCTTGGCTGTTTCTCCTCTCCTTTTTTTTTTTTTTTTAAACTTGCCTACTTTTTAATTGCACCTGTAGCTGCTTACTGGCTTTTAAAAATATTAAAAGGATCTAGAAAAAGAAACCATGTCTTTTTTTTTTTTTTTTTTTTTTTTTTCTTCCTGGAGCTGATGGAAAGCCTGACTTTCGTTGCGGAGAGCTTCAGATCAGTGTACTTGGTTCCAGTCCCCGCAAAAGTATCTGTTATGCCTGTGTGTGCTTGTTGGTTCAGGGATGAGGGTGGTGGAAGCAGTCATCCAGTCTACTGACGCTTACAGGAATAATCTTGAGATATGTTTTCCCTTGCTACACTAAAGGTTGGTTTCTGAATAAGTAGACAGCCACACTCATCTCGGGGGTTTGGGATGGACTCTGATCTCAACACTGGCATTAGTCATGGCCCATACTGAGACCACTGTGTTCCGTTCCACTCCTTCTAGTTGGACCAGTCTCAGACTCCTGTGTTTTCCTGAGAAACAGAAATTTGGCTGGGGGTTTGGCAGTGCTGGGACAGAAGTGGACAATGGGGAGGTTGGTAAAGGATTGTGTGTGTGTGTGTGTGTGTGTGTGTGTGTGTGTAATGTAGATACTGATTGCTACGTAAGTAGGAAGGGAAAAGAGAGGTGGGGTCAGAGCTCTGCTTAGACCCAGAACTAGTCATTCATCTATTTAACAAACACGTGATGCTCCTACAAAACACTAGGTCCCGTGCTGGGTGCTGGGAATACAAGCATGAATAAAAGATCCCTGCCCACAGGGAACTCAGTCTAGTGGAAGGGATAAGTAGGTAAACAGAAAACTGTGATCCGTGCCAGGGCAGAGGCAAGTACTGAGTGCTGCAGAATCCCAAAGGAGAACGCTTGGCCCGCATCTTGAATCGCTGGTGAAGTGGACTGAGGGGAGGGCTTGTCCGCCAGTAAAAAGTGTACCCCAAACCACGGGAGTGTGAAAAACATACTGTATTTGAGGCTACAGCATATAGCTTAATGTAGCTGAAGGGTAGCATGTATAGGGTTGTGGTGAACAGTAATAGAGCATATGAATGGCTTGGTATACCCTACCAAGGAATTCAGATGTCTTAAAAAGATGTTAGAGTAGTGAGGTAATAGCTTCCATTTACTGAGTGTATTATATGTTAGACATTGTACATACAATCTCATGTAGTTCTTACAATAGCCCTGTGAAGTAGATTTCATGATACTTCTATTTACAGATGAGGTGCAAGTTTGGAGTAAGAAATGTGCTCTAGATCACATAACTTGGAATGGTCAGGTCAGGATACAAGCCCTGTTTTGTCTGACTGCAGCCTGTGCTCCCTAACCATCGTGTTACACTGCCCGGAGTAACTAATTAGGAGGGAACCGCAGCCATTTGGGTAAAAGTTTCAGTTTTTTTGGTCAGGTTAATGCAGGTGGCAAGAAAAATGGATGACTTAGAGGATTGCTGGGTGAAATTTCTGGGTGACTGATCAAATTATTAGCCAAGATAGCATAAGAGGAAGAGTATATATGGAGAAAGATGCATTTTCTCCAGATAGGCTGACTTTCTAAACATACATGAGTTGAGCTTCATATTGGTGAAGATACATAATCACCGTTTGGACCTCGGAGCTGGTCTAGGGGTCTGGGCTGGGTTAGATTCAGCAGCCATCAGGATATACATGTGTATGTGAAAAGCTGTGTGGGCCTCAAGAGTGTCCTGGGCAAAATAAAACCAAAAGAGAAAAACTGTAGTACAAATTAATTTTCCTATATACAAAGAGTGCTTACAAATCAGAAAAAGGGGGTAAAGGATGTATAGTTTTCAAAAAAGGAATATGAGACACCAACATATATAAGAAAAACACTCAACCTCACACGTGACAGAAATGCAAGTGGAAAGAACCATGAGATCTCAGTTCTTTACAGACTGGCATTGGCAAAAGTGAAGGGAAACAGGCAGTCTTCTGCCTGATGGGGATATACATTAGGGTAACTTGTGGAGGGCAATTTGAGGGTACAAGAATTTAAAACATTACTTCTGCCTGCCTGGTGTGGCTCAGTGGTTGAGCGTCGACCCATGCACCAGGAGGTCGCCGGTTCGATTCCCAGTCAGGGCACATGCCCAGATTTTGGGCCCAATCCCCAGTGGGGGGAATGCATGAGGCGGCCAATTGATATTCTCTCTCATCGATGTTTCTATCTCTCTCCCTTCCTCTCTCTCTCAAACCAATAAAGAAAAAAAATTTTAAATATCCCACTACTGATCTGACAATTCCACCTATAGGAATTTTGAAAAAGCTTACAATATAAAGATATTTACTGTGGTGTTATTCATAATTGCATGAAACTTCGAAGCTACCTAATGGACATCAGCAAGGAACTAGTTAAATAAGTTGAAATACATTAATTAATTGGAATAGTTATACAGCCATTAAAAAACTAAATAAAACTATATGTGCCAAGAGGTCATATTAGATCTGAAAGACACACTATTGATTGGAAACACAACAAAATGCAGCTGTAAAAAGAAGGATCTCCTACCCTAAGACAGCATGGAGGGACCTGGGGAGCATTATGCTAAGCGAAGTAAGCCAGTCAGAGAAAGACAAGTATCCCATGATCTCACTTATATGTGGAATCTAATGAACCCGATAAACTGATGAATAAAATAGAACGGGAGGCATGGAAACATGGAACAGACTGACGTATCTCAGAGGGAAGCGATTAACCAGAGAACTTATGTGCATATATGCATTGTCCATGGACTCAGACAACAGTGTGGTTACAGCTTGGGGGTGGGTAGAAGTGGGGTGTAGGGGGGCAATGAGGGGAAGAAAGGTAGGACATCTAATACTTTCAACAGTAAATATAAAAAAAATGGACCCCAAATCTCAAGATACAGAATATTCCTGTGAAAGAGCAAAAGAGAATGTATTCACACATTTTTTTTTTTTTTCTGGAAAAGCAGACAAACTGTTATCCTTTGGTTTCTGTTCTGTACTTTTTCAGTTTCTTAACCAGGTACAAACATTCCTTTTATAACCACCATAAGAGTAAAACATTGGGGAATGTTTAAGGGGTAGAGGACACAGGGCAGATGGAGAAGGAATGACTGAAGAGACAGTCAAGGATGTCAAATGCTGCCCAAGAACCAGGACCAAAAAGGGTTAATTGGTTTTGTCAGTTACCAAGTAATTGATCATTTCAAGAGCAGTTTCGGCCAGATAGTTGGGGTGCAAGCCACATCGCAGTGGGCTGAAGTAGAGGGGTGAGGAAGTGGACAAACTTGAGGTGAGCATTTCAGGGCAACAGCTGGAGAAAATTGAGGGATAATATAGTTTTTAAAAGATGGGCGATTCTCGTGTTTATATTCTCACAGAAGGTTGTCAATAGAGGGATTACATCCTGGTACTACTGTTTAAATAAACCATTTGTGAAGGAGGGAGTAGTTCTCTGACTTGGTCCTCTATTCTTTTTTTCATTCAGTGCAGTGTTTGCCAGACCTCAGACAGGCTCATTGTAACCTTCATGAATTCTTCTCTATTTGTGTAATTCCTGTACTACTAAAAAAGACCTTGCTTTTGTTTAGCTTAAGGACACTTATTTTAAAGAGAAAACATTTTCTTAGTATCATAAATGCAGAACAAAGTATATTCCTAATACACATTGAAAGAAATATCCAACCATTAAAAACCGTTTGTCTGTGAGCCAACTAAAAGGATCCTATATATCACACTTTGGAAACACATAGGCGGTTAACACAATGAATAATCTGTAGGACACTGTGCTTGAAGATGTAGAAAATTGCTTTAGGCCTGGTCTAATCTTTTATTTATTAATTTTTAATCCTCACCCGAGGATATTTTTACATTTATCTTCAGACAGAGTGGGAGGGAGAGAGAGACAAAGAGAAACATTGATGTGAGAGAGACACATCAACTGATCACCACCCACACTGCCTCAACCGGGGCCGGGGATGAACCAAAATTGAGGTACGTGCCCTTGGCCAGAATCAAACCAGGAGTCCTTGGTCTGCAGGCCAACGCTCTAACTGCTGAGCCAAACTGGCCAGGGCGGCATGGTCTAATCTTAATCTCAAGGAGTCAGACATAAAATTGTACAAAGACACAAAGTAGGAGATAATGTGTCCTAAGAGAGGTATCTGTGAAGTACTATGAGAATTCCCATGAGGGAGTTCTGGGAAGTTTTTCATGGAGGTTGAGGCTTTATTATTATTATTGTTGTTGTTGTTGGTGGTGGTGGTGGTGGTTTTAGAGAGAGAGGAAGGGAGAGGGAGAGAGAGATAGAAAGATCGATGAGAAACATCAACATCAATCGGCTGCACACCCCCTACCAGGGATCAAGCTTGCAACCTAGGCATGTGCCATGTGCCATGTGCCATGTGCCATGACCTGGAATCAAACTGGTGACCTCTTGGTGCATGAATCCATGGTCAACCCCTGAGCCCCACTGGTCAGGCTAAGCTGAGGCCTAAATGATAGGTAAAATGTGTAATTTCAGAAATGGGGGGGGGGGCAGGGAGAGCATTTCCGGAAGAGGGAAACTTGTGCACAAAGGCAGGAAGATGGGAAAGTTTATAATTCAGTTTGCCTAGAGCCTAGGACTTGGAAGGAGTGAGGTGGAAAAATAAGGCAGACTCTTGAAGGCTGTTAATTCTGGGGCCTGCAACTGAAAGGCAAGAATTGTGTGGATGAGAGTATCATAATCTGTGAAGGAGAGAGTGGTTCTGTGCTTTGTTTAGTGAATTACACCTCAGCTACCCAGTCACATGGTTATAGCCTAGATCTTGCCAGAATGTATATGTCTAAAATCACTAATTCAAACACCACGTTCTCTGTCCACACTATCCCATGCTTCCCCAAGCTCACTTGCTCAGGTAACCCCATTGCCACAACGGTCTGACCTCATGAACCCTCCATTTCACTCTTCCCTTCCTTACACTTTCTTTTTTTTTTTTATCCTCACCCAAGGACATTTTTGCATTTATCTTTAGATAGAGCAGGAGGGAGAGACAGGGGGAGAGAGAGAGAGAAACATCGACGTGAGAGAGACACATCAAGTGGCTGCCACCCACACGACCCCAACCAGGACTGGGGACAAACTGCAACCGAGGTACGTGCCCTTAGCAGGAACCGAACCTGGGTCTTTCTGGTCTGCAGGCCGACGCTCTAACCGCTGAGCCAAACAGGCCAGGGCTACACTTTCTCTTTTTATCACTTTCCTCCAATCTTTGCTTGTTTACTTTCTCACCTTAATTCCTGAATGTATTACTATTACCTCTCTTGCAAACACAGCAAAACCTCGATATAACAGACTAATTCGTGCAGGGGGTGTCCATTAAAGCCAAAAATCTGTTGTATAGTAAAGTAGGTTTTCCGAAAGCCTATGTTAAAAAAATTGACAAATTAGCCCTGGCCAGTTTGGCTCAGCCTTTGGAGCGTAGGCCTGCGGTCCAGAGAGACCTGGGTTCGGTTCCCACTAAAGGGTATATACCTCGGTTGCAGTTTGTCCCCTGCCTTGGTTGGGTCGTGTGGGTGGCAACCACTAGATGTGTCCTTTTCACGTCGACGTTTCTCTCTCTCTCTCTACCTCCCACTCTATCTGAACAAAAAATGGAAAAATGTCCTCGGGTGAGGATAAAAAAGAAAAAATTGACAAATTAGTTAGTTGACCTGTTTTTACTTATGTAGACATGTTTGTGTAATTAAAATTATGTATGAAAAGTTTACTTTCACAGAAAAGTTTTCTGTATGTATTGCAGTAATTTGAAATGTATACTGACTAGGTCTAGTAAGTGTGGGCATGCACCAGTCGCTGCGAGGAAACAGATGCAGGCGGCGGGCCTGGCTCAGCGCCCGGGGGACCATGGCTGGCAGGTGTTCCAACTGCTGGCCAAAGTCAGGCCAGGCAACAGCAGACCAATTATCGCGCCCCATGTAGTGTGACCACGTACTAATCATTCCCCGATACTGTTTATAAGCGCTGGATTTCAGTATGTAGACCTTATTTGTAGATATGCAATATTTATATATGTTGGCAAAATTACTACAGGCTTTTCCAACATATGGTCTATTCGATAAAATGTGTTAAAAATAACAGTGAATTAATAATTAAAAAAAAACCTGTTAATTTAATTATAAGCAAATCTGGTTAAAAGCATTTAAAAGTGAACAGAGTGTTAATTTATTATTATTATTTTTTTTGTTATAGTTATGTTTTCAAAAGGGTCCCTATCTTTAATTAATTAATTAATTCATTCATTCATTTTTGGTATGTGGCCCTAGTGGGAACCGAACCCGGGACTCTCAGATCCGCAGGTTGATGCTCCAACCGCTGAGCCAAACCGGCCAGGGCATATTAATTTATTTTTGTTACAGATGTTTCTCCTTTTTTTTTCCCCCATTGACACCCTCCTCCCCATCCCCCCCACCCCATCCCTGGCTTTGTTGTCTGTGTCCATTGGTTATGCGTACATGCATATAAGTTCTGTGGTTTATCTCTTCCCTCCCCCCCACCCCCTCTTCTGAGGGTTGTCAGTACTTCCACGTCTCTGGGACTACCCTATTCCTTAGACTGTTATGCTCATTATATTCCACAAATAAGTCACATCAGGTGGTATTTGTCTTTCTCTGCTTGGCTTGTTTCGCTTAGGATAATACTTTCCAGGTCCCTCCATGTCACTGCTGGTGGGAATGCAGACTGGTGCAGCCACTATGGAAAACACTATGGTGTTACCTCAATAAATTAAAAATGGAACTGCCATTTGACCCAGGGTGTTAATTTTCACATATGACATACGGATTGGAAATGTTGTCTGTTCAAACTGAAGTCTGTGAAATGAAGGTCTGAAAAATCAAGGTTTACTGTACCCTCACCTCTCTAGGCGAGACTCCAGAGTACTGTCCCAACCCCACCTCTAGGAATTCTCATCTCTCCATATGTTCACCTGTGTAGCTCAGGATTGGTGGAGGCAACCACAGCGGAGCAGGTTATGGACCATCAACCTCCATTAGGCCCTCTACACTGCCTGGATTCCTTTTTTCTTGGATTCCTCTGCTCTCTGAAACAACTATTTCTTACCTTATTCACATTCTTTAGATCTCTCCCTCCTACTCTCTGCTGTTGACTTGCCTTATACTTTATTGTGAAAACACATGCCCATCAGATAAAAAACCCATAATTTTCCTGCAGATTTTTAAATAATAAAAATAGCCCCCCCCCCCGCCAATGATAAAAAATATATTCCTTGTAGGAAATTGAAAAACTGAAAAGGAAAAGAAAAAAGTAGAGATTCTCCCAAATCCCACTATTCAAAGATAAAAATGGTTGACATTTTAGTAAATAAATTTCCAAACATTTTTGTTCAAATATGCGTACAATTGAACACAACTGTATGCCTTCTTTTTCTTTTTCTTTCTTTTCTTCTACAATTTACATATTGGTGGGATTAGTTGGTCCTTGTAGCCACTTACGTCACTTCCCATTCGTCACTCCCCATTCGTGCCTAGGTGGAAACCATTCTAAAGAGGTATTTTTTGTAAATATTGTTTTTTCTTTATTGATTTTAGAGAGAGACGAAGGAAGAAGGAGAGGGAGAGATAGAAACATGGATGAGAGAGAACATCAATTGGCTGCCTCCTGCACTGGGGATCAGGCCCACTGGGGATTGGGGATCGGGCCCACAACCTGGGCATGTGCCCAGACCGGGAATCAAACCTGCATCCTCTTGGTGCATGGGCCCATGCTCAACCACTAAGCCACTCCAGTAGGGTGTAAAGAGTTTTTTTTTAATCATTCAAATCTATATAATTACCTCTTTTTATCAATTTTTCTCTTTTTAAAACTCATTGGTAGAATATAGGCATTTCCCTAGTTTTATAGCTTTAGATTGTTTTCACAGCAATGTTTTTAAAGGCTGCATAAATATTCCACTAAATGTTATTAATGTATCTTAATTGTATAACTAGTCTATATTTAACTAGGTGAACATTTAAGTGGTTTATAGTGCTTCAGTGACTGTTTCTGTTAATCTGTTTTTGCAAATTTTCCCAATTTCTTTTTTTTTTTTTTTTATCCTCACCCGAGGACATTTTTCCATTTTTTGTTCAGGTAGAGTGGGAGGGAGAGAGAGGAACAGAGAGAGAGAGAAAAACATCTATGTGAAAGGAACACATCGAGTGGCTGCCACCCGCACGACCGACCAGGGCTGGGGACAAACTGCAACCGAGGTACGTGCCCTTAGCGGGAACCGAACCCAGGTCTCTCTGGACCGCAGGCTGACGCTCTAACCGCTGAGCCAAACCGGCCAGGGTCCCAATTTCTTCTTTAGGAAAGTTCCTAGAAAAAAAATTGTTGGGCAACAGGGTACACGCACTTAAGCTTTTGACGTATAATGCCAAATTGCCCCCCAGAAAAGTTGCAATAATGTCTCCTCCTACCAACAGTACACAATAGTGCCTGCTTTGTGGATCTTGCCAATTTGAGGTTTTGTTAATCTTTTAACCTTTGCCAATCTGATAAATGAAAAAACATTTACCCTGATGCAATTTGCATCTCTTTGCGAACTGGTTAGGTTGAATATCTTTTCATGTGTTTATTAGCTATTTATATTCTTCCTGTGTAAATTGTTCGATCATGTCCTTTGCAGAATTATTTGCTAGAGCATTTGTCTTTTTCTTTAAATTTTAAGAGCTCTTTTTACATTAGGCATGTTAACTCTTTATCCATTACATACATAGAAAAGATCTTTTTCTAGTCTGTGGTTTGTCTTTCAACCTTGCTTATAGTACTATTCAGAAGATGTTAATTTTTATGTTGTAAAACATCATTATTTTTCCTTTTTGATTCTGGCTTTCAGATCCTGTTTAGATCTTGCTATTGTGTTTATAAAATATTCACCCACTTTTCTTTTAGAAACCTTATGACTCAATTTAATCTTTGATTATTTTGGTACATAAAGTGAGGCAGTGATCTAGTTTTCTTTCTTTCTTTCTTTTTCTGTGGTACGTGCTCCTAGCGGGAACGGAACCCGGGACTCTCTGGTCCGCAGGCCAACGCTCAACCGCTGAGCCAAACTGGCCAGGGCTAGTTTTATTTCTTAAAATGTTTGTCTAGTTTCAATATTTTTCTGGAATAACTCCTTTCCCCACTAATTTGAATCATTTCTACATATATTTGAGTCTCTTTCTGGACTCTATTTTGTTCCATTTTTCTGCACTATTACCATGCAATTTTATTTATGGTAGTTTTATTTATTTATTAAAATACTTTAAAAATATGTTTTTATTGATTTTTTAGAGAGAGAGAATGGGAGAGAGAGATAGAAACGTCTATGTGAGATAGAAACATTGACTGGCTGCCTGCCACATGCCCCCTACTGACGATTGATCCCACAACCCCGCAGGTGCCCTGATCTGCTTGTGCCCTGGGACCCCCTCAGTCCACGGGACGATGCCCAATCCACTGAGCCACACTGCTGGCCTACTTATGGTAGTTTTAATATTTGGTAGAACAAGACCCTCTCCCTTACTCCATTATTACTTTAGTTTTTAGAACTTTCCTGATTATAATTGCATATTTATTCTGAAAGTGTTTTTCTTCTTTTAACAAGGTGTAATGCTATCTTATTAACTAATTTGCATTCTTAGTTGCTTACTCTCTTTTAATCCATTCTATTAATGAGAGTCTTAGTGAGCTCTCATTAGAGTCCAAGCTGTTCACCTGCCTTATGTACTATATATTTCACCACTTCTGCATCAGTTTGTTAAAGGGTAGGAAATTTGTCGTTTATGCTAAGGTGAGAGAAAATATTCTCCAGCATGTTGAATGCCACTTAATGGTATTGTTCTAGTCATTCTTGCATATCCTCCTTGATGTGCACCTGCTTCTTTTATTGTCGCCTTTCATCATCCCTCCTCTTTTACTTTTTTTCTGTCTTTTTAATTCTCAGTTACTTGTAACATCTAGGGAGGCTATCTAGATTAAAAAAAACACACACAAAAAAACCCCAAAAACATTGGAGATACCCATGCAACATTAGGGTTCTTGCTGCATATTTCTCCATATTTGCCTTTACTCACTGGCCTTTTCAATGTAGTGGTGTCCGCTCAGTAACCCTGACCTGGGAGTCATATTTACAATCGGTATTAACCAGTAGAGTCCCTTGATTCTTGTCTGCCTTATATAATATTAGATAATATAACCTCCATTGTACTACATACATTGTTGATCACTAAGAGCTCTAAGATCCTTGTGAAAGGACCACTCTAGGCTTGAGAGCTGAGGTCTGATTATTGCCCCGTTCTTTCATCTGTTCATCCATGAACAAAGAAGTTATGGTAGAGCCAGGGGCCTGGGTGGATGATGGAATTTGGGGTTGCTGAGTTTGCCAACTAGGAAATGATAATGAGAACTAACATTTTTAAAGTATCTACTGTATGTCAGCCACTTTTCTAGATGCTTTATGTGCATTATTCCGGATGCCTAGAACTACTTAAAATTTTTTTTTTCTTTATTGATTTTAGAGAGAGAGGAAGAGATAGATAGAAATATGGATCAGAGAGAACATTGATTGGCTGCCTCCTGCATGTCCCCCACTGGGGATGGGGCCCACAACCTGGGCATGTGCCCTGACCGGGAATCCAAACGACAACCTCTTGGTGCATGCGTCGACGTTCAACCACAGAGCCACACTGGCCAGGCACCTAGAGCTACTTTTATTCACATTTTTCAGATGAGGAAATTGAGGTGCTGAGACTCTAAGTAGCTAGCATCATATCACACACATAGTAGTACATGGTGCATGAGGAATCAGTCAACTATGGGATATACGCTTGCCCCTTTCCACCAGACTTCTTCCCCTAATTTAGCAATCTAACATTGTGAAATGAATACCAAATTGCAGGAGGCAAAAGAAGAGGAGTTAATAGCAATGCTTTCTCTGTTTTCCCTTTTTTCTTCATTGTACTATGTGATCTAGGTGCAGAAATTTTTGAAGAGGGAAAAGCGGTTCTGTTTAGAAACTCCATCTTTTCCATGACAGTGACTGACTCTGAGACTCTCAGGGTCAGGAGGGAACTCTGTTAGTTTCCAGAATTGAAGTTACAATCTCTCCTCATCCTATTAGCCAGCTTCACATATGTCTTCACTGAGGTGCACAAGGCTTAACAGAGGGGTATGTGAGGGAGGAAGTGGGAGGCTTGTTAATGTTTTCATTTTGGGTTGTTGTCCAAACCTGGAGGCATTGTGCCTTAACACTGCTGTCTCCGAATGGAGATTTCAGTGAAAGCCAATTCCTTGGCTGCAAGCATCACCCACAGATTTAGCTGCAATCAAACAGGTTTGCTTAGATATTCCACTCCCATCCCTAAAACCATTTGTTTGGAGATGGGTGAGACTCCTGCCCTTACTGTGAGCCTGTCAGAGAATCATTCGTTTCCTTGAGATTTGACAAGGGCAGGGCAGCAGAAACAGTCTTGGAATTGCAGGGTTGTTGTTTTTTTCTGTCTCCTTGACTTCTGATATTTCTGAACTTGGCCACTCCTGCATAACCAACAGGCAACATTGTTTACTTCAACTCCCTCACTCCCTCCCTCCATCTTTCCTTCCCTTCCCTTCTCTTTCTTTTGGAGGTCTGCTCTTCTCTTTCCTATTACTCTGGCCACCTGCAATCTTTCCTCAATAATTGCAGTAAGCGCCATAACTCCTCACTCTCAGCGATTCTCTCCCTGGCCCCCTGCACAGCATCTCCAGGACTCAACTAGAGGGCGCCTGGCCCTTGATTGACATCACTGCGGGGGGTGGGACTTCGCAAGCGCCGACCTACGTGAGCTGGAGACATCTTGTGGAACGGCCATTTTGGTGAACGTCGTGAACAGAGTTGGAGGCGAGGAGTCGGTGGCGGTGGCTGCGCGGGCCGCGGTGAGTGATTTGGTCGGTGGGAAGTGTACAGGAGGGTCACGGTAGCCGGGTACTTTATAACTAGCAAGAAAATGTGGCCATTACGTCAACACTTTTTACAGTCGCCCTGAGGCAATTCTTTTCAACTACGGAGCTGCTGTAGTTGACTCTGAGGAGAAGGAAGAATGTGAAGGCAGAGTTTTTTGACTTGGAGAAAAATGGGGAGCGGTTCTTGGCCACTGAAAGCAGGAGGTAATAGTTATGGTAGTTTGGACGTGAAGGACCTAAATTCCGTTGGACCTCGACGGTTGGTGACCTTTGGGGGGAGGGGGCAGGGAACTGAGGGCGCTGGCTGCGGCTGCGAAGGGGGGAGGGGTAGGGCGGTGCGTGATTGGATGGTTTCCATATGGGGGGGAATTTTGAACCAATTAGAAGGAGACAAGGAGGACCAACCAGACCAATCAGTGAACCCCGAGCCCTGCCGTCTGGCTTTATAAGGCCAGATTACCTCAAGAGAGAACGGCGGCCATTTTCTCCACGTTGGGCTCAGGTAGCTAGACAGCCGTGCTCCTCCTCAACTACTTTTTCTGAGGAAATTTCCTCAACATTTTTCCCTTTGAATATCAATTAACTGGAAAAAATTGACTAATGGAAATTTACTGAGAAATAGGAATATAAAGGAGACAACATTGAAATATTTTCTTATTTCATAGGCCCGAGCCACAGAATTAAAAATGGACGACGATGATTTTCGCTTCATGGATTTTAAAGGTATGTAGTTTTACAGGGTAGTAAAGACAATGTCAAACTGTTTGCTTCCTCATCTAAAATCTGCATTTATTTTGTTTCCAAATTTGTTCTCTTTGGAATATCTACAGCTCCAACTTTTCTCCGAATGTACCAGAAGAACAATGTAGACGTTCAAGACATTGGAACTTTTTTGTAACCTAGTATAAGAAAATATAATGAACAATTCGTGGATTTTTTCCTCAGGGTTTTCATGGCATGCAAAATAACATTGGTTTAATTTGAAATAGAAATCTACCGTGTTAAAAGTACATTAAAAAATAGGGCCTTGGCTGGTTTGGCGCCCGTGGTTCAGAGTGTCCTGGTTCGGTTCCCACTAAGGGCGCGTATCTTGGTTGCAGTTTGTCCCCGGCCCAGTAGGGGTCGTGCGGGTGGGGGCCACGCGGTGTCTGTCTGTCATTGATCTTTCTTTTCTTCTCTCTCTCCGTCCTGCTCTTTGTCTTCTTCCCTCTCTCCCTCTGCTCTATCTGAAAGTAAAATGCAAAAAAAAAAAAATTACAGTTAGAGCGTCAGCCCGTGGATCAGAGAATCCCGAGTTCGGGTACCACTAAGGGCGCGTATCTTGGTTGCAGTTTGTCCCCGACCCAGTAGGGGTCGTGCGGGTGGCGGCCACGTGGTGTCTGTCTGTCACTGATCTTTCTCTTTTCTTCTCTCTCTCCGTCCTGCTCTCTCTCTTTTTCCCTCTCTCCCTCCTGCTCTCTGTCTTCTTCCCTCTCTCCCTCCTGCTCTCTGTCTTCTTCCCTCTCTCCCTTCTGCTCTATCTGAAGGTAAAATGCAAAAAAAAAAAAAAAAAAATTACGGTTAGAGTGTCGTCAGGCAGACCAGAGAGTCCCGGGTTCGGTTCCCACTAAGGGCAGGTATCTTGGTTGCAGTTTGTCCCCAGCCCAGTAGGGGTCGTGCGGGTGGGGGCCACGCGGTGTCTATCACTGATCTTTCTCTTTTCTTCTCTCTCTCCGTCCTGCTCTCTGTCTTCTTCCCTCTCTCCCTTCTGCTCTATCTGAAAGTAAAATGCAAAAAAAAAAAAAAAAAAATTGCAGTTAGAGCGTCAGCCCGTGGACCAGAGAGTTCCGGGTTCACTTCCCACTAAGGGCAGGTATCTTGGTTGCAGTTTGTCCCCGGCCCAGTAGGGGTCGTGCAGGTGGGGGCCACGCGGTGTCTATCACTGATCTTTCTCTTTTCTTCTCTCTCTCCGTCCTGCTCTCTCTCTCTCCCTCCTGCTCTCTGTCATCTTCCCTCTCTCCCTTCTGCTCTATCTGAAGGTAAAATGCAAAAAAAAAAAAAAAAATTACGGTTAGACAGAGCGCCGGCCTGCGGACCAGAGAGTCCGGGTTGGGTTACCACTATGGGCACGTATCTTGGTTGCAGTTTCTCCTCGGCCCAGTAGGGGTCGTGTGGGTGGCAGCCAATCGATGTGTCTCCTTACTTCAATGTCTCTCTCTCTTCCTACAGCTCTCCCTTCTGCTCTATATGAAGATAAATGCAAAAATGTCCTCCCGTGAGGATTAAAAAAAAAAAAATTACACCAAAATTTTGAAGTGCCTTTCCATAATCATCAGTGAAAAATAAATTATATCATGTATAGTTTAGCTTTAAATGCAATTTATTGTGTCATTACTCTTTTGAAAGTAGGTAATCCATGTAGGGTATTTATGGGAATTATTTTTTAATAATCTTTATTGCAGCTATCTCCCCTTTTTTCCCTTACTGCCTCCCTCCACCCAGTTCCTGCCCTGCCGCAGGCCTTCACCACCCTATTGTCTGTGTGCGTGGACAATGCATATATGTATATAAATCCTTTGGTTAATCTCTTCCCACCTCCCTTCCCCCTTCCCTCTGAGAGTCCTCATTCTGATCCATGTTTCCATTTGTTCATCAGTTTATTTTATTCATTAGATTCCAAATATGAGTGAGATCATGTGGTATTTCTTTCTCTAATTGGCTTATTTTGCTTAGTGTAATATTCGCCAGGTCCCTCCATGTTGTCTCAAAGGGTAAGAGATCTCATTTCTTAACAGCTGTATAGTATTCCATTATGTAGATGTACAGGTTTTTTATGTACTCATCTACTGATGGGCACTTGGGCTGTTTCCAGATCTTAGCTATCGTAAATAGCGCTGCTATGAATATAGGGGTGCATATATTCTCATATATTCTTTCTGATTGGTGTTTTGGGTTCTTAGGATATATTCGTAAAAGTAGGATCACTGGGTCAAATTGCAGTTCCATTTTTAAGTTTTTGAGGAAACTCCACACTGTTTTCCACAGTGGCTATACCAGGCTTCATTCTCACCAGCAGTGCACTAGGGTTCCCTTTTCTCCACATCCTCACCAGCACATACTGTTTGTTGATTTATTTATTTTTTATCCTCATCTGAGGACATTTTTGCACTATCTTCAGATAGAGCAGGAGGGAGAGAGGCAGGAAGAGAGAGAGAAACATTGATGTGAGAGACACATTGACTGGTTGCCACCCACAGGGCCCCAACCAGGGCTGGGGACAAACTGCCACCGAGGTATGTGCCCTTAGTGGGAACTGAACCTGGGGCTCTCTGGTCCGCAGGCCAACTCTCTAACCACTGAGCCAAACCGGCCAGGGCTGTTTGTTGATTTATTGATGGTAGCTATTCTGGCAGGTGTGAGGTCACACCTCATTGTCAATGGGAATTCTTTTTTCTTTTTATGCTCACCCGAGGACATTTTCCCATTTTTTGTTCAGACAGTGGTGAGGGGGAGGAAGAGAGAGAGAGAGAAACATCGACGTGAAAGGGACACATCGAGTAGCTGCCACCCGTGCGACCAACCAGGGCCGGGGACAAACTGCAACCGAGGCACGTGCCCTTAGTGGGAACCGAGCCCGGGTCTCTCTGGAACGCAGGCCGACGCTGTAACTGCTGAGCCAAACCGGCCAAGACCCCATATAGATATTTTAGCTCTAGTTCATTTATTTCCACTGCTGATTAGTACCATGAGATTGAATATAAGTGTACTACAATTTATTTATTCAGTCTCTCTTATTATATATATGAGTGTTTCAAATAGTTGCTCTTTAGAAAGTTTAGTGGGAGCTTTCAAACATTTTTATTCTTTATTTATATTTTTCTTTTTCTTTATTGATTTTCAGAGAGGGAGGAAGAGGGAGAGAGATATCGGTGAGAGAGAACATCGACTGGCTGCCTCCTGCATGCCCCCCACTGGGCACCAGGCCCACAACCCGGGCATGTACCCTGACTGAAATTGAATCAGCAACCTCTTGGTTCATGGGTCAGTGCTCAAGCACTGAGCCACACTGGCTGGACACTTTCAAACATTTTTGACCACCACCCATGGCAAGGAAATGCACTGTATTTATCCTTATTACATGCAGCAGTGCACTACAATGTTTTCTATTCAATGCTTTTTTATTTTAAAAATGGTGGTTATAACCCACTAAATTGATTTTATTTCTTAAGCCCTGGTGGGTGAGGCTCTAGGGCAGTGCTGTCCAGTTGAAACATAGTGGAAACAAATTTATATTTTCTAGTAGCCACATTGAAAAAGGCTAATCAGCCCTGGCCAGTTTGGCTCAGCAGTTAGAGCATTGGCCTGCGGTCCAGAGAGACCTGGCTTTGGTTCCCACTAAGGGCACGTACCTTAGTTGCAGTCCCTGGCCCTGGTTGGGTTGTGTGGGAGGCGGTCACTCGATGTGTCCCTTTCGCGTTAATGTTTCTTTCTCTCTCTTCCTCTCTTTCCCTCCCACTCTATCTGAACAAAAAATGGAAGAATGTCCTTGGGTGAGGATTAAAAAAAAAAAAAAAAAGGCTAATCAGCCCAGCTGGTGTGGCCTAGCAGTTGAGCATCAACCCACGCACCAAGAGGTCACCGATTTGATTCTCAGTCAGGGCACATGCCTGGGTTGTGGGCTCGATCCCCAGTGGGGGTGTGCAGGAGGCAGCCAATCGATGTTCTCTCTCAATGATGTTTCTGTCTCCCCCCCTCCCTTCTCTCTAAAATCAATAAGAAAAAAAAAGGTTAATCAGATGACATAAATTTTAACAATATAAATTATTTAGCTCAGTATATCCAAAATATAATTTCAACAGGTAATCAGTATAAAAGTTATTAATGAGATAGTTCACATTTTTTTGAAGAGTTTGAAGTCTGGTATGTATTTTATACTGAAATCATATCTCATTTGGGACTTGCCACATTTCTGGTGCTCAGCAGTCACATGTATGTGGCTAGTGGCTACCCTATCGTGGCAGTGCTGTTGTGGGGTACACATTTACGTAGAGCTGCTGAATGTGCAACTGCCAGCTCAAAAGCTATCAGTGTCTTGAACTTGACAAATACTACCCAATTGCTGCCCAGAGTAGTTTTAACAATTTATACTCTCTCTTTCTCTTTTTACTATACACTTGTTAATATTTGGTATTGTCATACTTAAAAATTTTTGCAGATATGAAAGCATTGTTGTAATATTTTTCTCTTTATTGTTTTTTTTTTCTTTAGAGAGAGAGGAAGGGAGAGGGGGAGAGAGATAGAAACATCGTTGAGAGAGAACATACCTCGTTTTGAATTGGCTGCCTCCTGCATGCCCCCCACTGGGGATCAGGCCCACAACCAGGGCATGTGTCCTGACCAGGAATCAAACCGGTGACCTCTTGGTGCATGGGTCAGTGCTCAACCACTGAGCCACACCAGCTGGACCATCATTCTCTTTAGATAACAGTGGAGCTAAGATTGAAATTTATAGAGGGGAGGTTGAGGCAGTTGGCCACACTAAGTTTTACCATTTTGCTTCTAAAAGACCTTCTTTTTTTTTAAAAAAACCAACTACATGCTGCTTTTCAGTTACATCTTGCCTGTTGTATATTGGTGCTATTAGTTTTGAAGACTTAAATGCAGGACTATAATTTTTTCTTATATTAATCCCATTGCTGCAACTAGAGATTTAATTTTTCTCCTGATTATATCATCTATCTTATTTGTTATCTCTCTCTCTCAGTTTCTTCATTCAAATCATTGATAAGATTGTTAAATAGGACAGGGCCAAGAACAGAATGTTGTACCATTAAAAACTTCACTTCAGAGTGGCATCAATCCATTAAGCAACATGTTTGAATGTGCTCCTTCAACCTGCCTGATTTGCTCTTGTCTCCAGAGTCTGGCACCTGTCTTGTTCTATAGTTGGCTTTATCCCTAGATGTAGAATTTTTGGTTCATCTTTTTGAAAGACTCTCAGGGCTCTCTGTATATGCACTTCTTTTACCAACTCTCATGTTTACCCCTCCCAGCTTTATTGAGATATAATTGACATATAACACTGTGTAAGTTTAAGGTGTACAACCTTATGATTTGATACATGTATATACTATGAAATGATCACTACAAAAGTTAATTAACACATCCATTACTTCACATAGTTACAGGATTTTGGCAGGGAGGCGGGGAGTGGGGTGGGGTGAGGAAAATGGGTGAAGGTGAGCAAAGGGGACAAACCTCCTGTTCACCTTTGAGGCTGCCTTCTTGATGTTGAACAAATTTTGATACCAGTGTGCTATTCTCCTGACCTACAGCCTCTAGTGATTTCAGCTCTATAGTGCCTTTTCTTTCCCTTCCCATCCCTCCTTCCTTTTTCTTTTTAGAGATCAACTTTATTGAGGTATAATTTACATGTATAATGAAACACACACATTTTAAGTGTACAGGTTGATACAATTTTTGAGTAGGGCAAATGTTACCCATGTAACCACCATTCTAATAAAAAAAATAGAACATCATGCCCCTTTGTGGTCAGTCTACCCTTTGCATTCCACCCCAGGCATTCACTGTTCTGATTTCTATCACTGCAGATGAGCTTACAAATGAAAAAAATACAGTATGTTCTTTTTCCTACAGTGTCTTTCACTAAGTGTAATGATTTTGAGATTCATCCATATGATTACATGAGTAGTTAATTCCTTTTTATTGCTTGGTAGCATTCCACTGAATGAATAGACCACAATTTATCCATTTATCAGTTGATAGACATTTTTGGCTATCATGAATAAAGTTGCTATGAATATTTATGTATATATTTTTAAATGACTTAGTTTTTCATTTTATTTCAGGGAGAATACCTAGGAGTGGATTTGCTGAGATGTAAAGTGCCGTTGTAACCAGGTTGCAATAGTGTGTTTAGAGCAGCGGTTCTCACCTGTGGGTCACAACCCCTTTGGGGGTCGAAGGACCCTTTCACAGGGGTCACCTAAGACCATCGGAAAACACATATTTCTGATGGTCTTAGGAAATGAGACACCGCTCCTCTATCCGTCTCCAAGCGGGTCCGCCCACATACAATATGAGAAACTGTATTAAAGGGTCGCAGCATTAGGAAAGTTGAGAACCACTGGTCTAGAGGATTTCCTTCCTGGAGGACAGGTTTTGACAATTTAAGAAACAATAGCAATTGGACTGGGGGATTTCCTAAAACTCCCTCCTGATTCAGGAAAAAGAGTGTTCTGGCCCTGGCCAGGTAGGTCAGTTTGTTGGAGTGTCTTCCCGATACAATGAGGTTGTGGGTTAGATCCCCAGTTAAGGCACATACAAGAATCAACCAGTAAATGCATAAATAAGGGGAAAAACAAATCGATGTTTCTTTTCTTTCTCACCCTCTCTCCCTTCCTCTTCTCCCCCTTCCCTCTCTCTCTCTCCAATCAGTTAAAAAAAACTTAAAAAATGAGCCCTGGCCAGGTAGCTCAGTTGGTTAGAGCATCATCCTGATATGCCAACATTGTGGGTTTGATCCCAGTCAGGGCACATACAAGAAGCAACCAATGAATGCATAAATAAGTGGAACAACAAATCAGTATTTCTCGCTTCCTTCCCCTCTCTCTCTAAAATCAATCAATAAAAAACAACAAAAAATTGAAAAAAATTTCTCATCTTGGCAAGCACCTGGGACCATCCATAATAGAAGATGACTTAATATAGGAATAGCAAACAGTTGAGTGGTGTTAAAAGAATATTTGTACCAAGATATTTTAGCCCAGTTTTTCCTTCTCAACAAGAGGGTTATTTCTTCTTAAAGAATGGCAACTGTTTATCAAGCTTTGGAACTCCCTTTCCTATGGTTAATTTGGAGATAATTCTCCTTTTTCTAGATTTCTAACATTTCTGTATTTGCTGTTGTATAAATTCCCTTATGGTCTATTAAAATATTGAAACATATATATATTTAAATCCTAACCCGAGGATATTTTTCCATTAATCTTTAGATAGAGTAGGAGGGAGGGAGAGGGGAAGAGAGAGAGAGAGAAACATTGATGTAAGAGAGACACATTGGTTGGTTGCCTCCTGCACTACCCTAACTGGGGTGAGGGACTAACCACAACTTAGGTATGTGCCCTTGATCAGAATCGAACCCGGGACTCTTTCATCCCCAGGCCGATGCTCTAATCGCTGAGCCAAACTGGCCAGGGCTCAAACTTATATTTTCTTTTTCTGTTAAATCTATGATGACTGTTAGGAAGGTAGATATTAACTGGTTCCATCAAATCTTCAGAATCCAGTCACAGTATATACTCTAGACCAGCCCTGTCCAGTAGAAATATAATGTGAGTTACAAATGTAATTTAAAAATAATTTCAAGTAGCCACATTTAAAAAGTAAAGAGAAACAGGTGGAATTATTTTTAATAATAATAATTTTAATACTATATTTCTATCCCCATATATCGAAAATACTATTTTAACATATAATCAGTATACAAAATTACTGATATTTTAAGTTATAAACTTTTGGTTATTAAAAATTAATTGAGATATTTTACATTTTTGTTTCATATTAAATCTTTGAAATCTGGTGTGTATTTTACAATTAGAGCATATCTCAACTTGAGCTAACCGTATTTCAGGTGCTCAATAACCACATGTGGCTGCTATGTTAGACTGCAAATCTAGTCTAAAAGCTGTAGTAGAAAAAGTCACTCAAGATAATAGACTTTCATTGACTCTCAAAGGGCTGTACTTATCTGGAAACCTCCCTGAATAACTGTTCCCCATGCCTTTAAATGCCACAATAGGATCCTCAGATTAGGAATAGCAGAGATATTAGGAAGTGTCCCAAGAGAGGGCCACATAGTTCAGAGTTGTGAGCATAATTTCTGTATGGTCTGTGCAGAAATCTCATTGAGATACTTGGTGGGATCACCTGGTATGCATATATTAGGTAGATATAATACAGTTTATGAAATAAAGAGGTGGAATAACTAACAGAATTTAGCCTTCATATTGTGTCATACAATACGTATCAAGCTCTGGCTTCTACATACCTTTCTAACGATGTTTCCTGTAACCTGCCTTTACCCTTTTCTCCATCCATTCGTAACTACTTATAGTTATTTGGACTGTACTGTGCATTTCCATACCTCTCTGCTTTTCTCTTTGGTATGTTGCTTGGCAAATCTCTAACTTATCCTTCAAGACTCACCTCAAATAGCACCTCAGTGAAGCCTATCCTGTCATCTCTATATCCCAACTCTCAAATGGGTAGAGTTACTCAATTCTTCCTTTATATTCCTGTAGCATCTTGTATTCACAACACTCTTTACATTATATTGCAAGTTGCTTGATGGCATAGAATGTCTCATTTATCTTTGTTTTTTAATCCTCCCCAGAGGATATTTTTCCATTTTTTGTTCTGATAGAGTAGGAGGGGGAGAGAGGAAAAGAGAGAGAGAGAAACATCAACGTGAAAGGGACACATTGAGTGGCTGCCTCCCGCATGACTCCAACCAGGGCTGGGGACAAACTGCAACCCGGGGTATGTGCCCTTAGCGGGAACTGAACCCCGGGTTTCTCTGGACCACAGGCTGACTAACCGCTGAGCCAAACTGGCCAGGGCTGTCTCACTTATCTTTGCATTCCTAGCAAGATGCCCAGTATCTTCCTGGTACCAGCAAATTAATAAATGCTTTTTGAATTAAGTTTTACAAGGAGAAATGTAAACACCAGCCAGAGCAGAAAGAGTGCAATTGTTTTGAACTCTGTTCATGCTGTGCTATCAATAGCTTTGATCTTGAGCAAGTTAATTAACTTAACCTATTCTTTTATTTTAATCAACTGGGCAAGTTAATTAACTTACCAGTTCTTTATTTCATTTTTTTTATCCTCACCCGGGGACATTTTTTCATTTTTTGTTCAGATAGAGTGGGAGGGAGAGAGACAGAGAAACATCGACATGAAAGGTACACATCGAGTGGCTGCCACCCGCATGACCCAACCAGGGATGGGGACAAACTGCAACCGAGGTACGTGCCCTTAGCAGGAACCGAACCAGGGTCTCTCTGGACCGCAGGCCGACACTCTAACTGCTGAGCCAAACTGGCCAGGGCCTAATTCTTTTTTTTTTTTTTTTTATCCTCACCGGAGGACATTTTTCCATTTTTTGTTCAGGTAGAGTGGGAGGGAGAGAGAGGAACAGAGAGAGAGAGAGAGAAACATCGATGTGAAAGGAACACATTGAGTGGCTGCCACCCGCACAACGACCAGGGCAGGGACAAACTGCAACCGAGGTACGCGCCCTTAGCAGGAACTGAACCCGGGTCTCTCAGGACCGCAGGCTGACGCTCTAACCGCTGAGCCAAACAGCCAGGGCCAGGGCCTAATTCTTTATTTTAATCAACTGTAAAATTAAGAGTGTTACTAGAATTTAAAAAATTATTTTTCTTTATTTTAGAGAGAGAGGGAGGGAGAGGGAGAGATAGAAACATCGGTGAGAGAGAACATCAATTGGTCGCCTCCTGTATGCCCCCCACTGGGGTTTGGGCCCACAACCTGGCCATGTGCCCTGACCAGGAATCGAACTGGCAACCTCTTGGTGCATGGGTCGACACTCAACCACTGAACCACACCGGCTGGGCAAGTGTTAGTAGAATTTTAAGGTGACTTAGACTCTAAAAAATTGGTTGATTTATAATGTGTATAAACATATCATACGTGGAAATGACTGTAAGCTTCTCAGGGGAGGGAGCTATATCTTGTTTACATTATATCCTTGCTGTTTATGGAAATAACTTATTAAGTATTTATTGAAGGGATGAGAGAAATAAAGAACTCTTGTCTGTTTCATTCATATTCCTACATGGGTAGCAACACTATCACCAGGGATATATATATTCTGATGATGATCTGGAAATGCATATCGACTCAGATAAACTTGCCTGTATTGTTCCATCACCATCAAAAAGGATTCATAGGATGCCTAATTGTTTATGACATTTTGCTTAGCAATCTTCTAAATAATGCATTCTCTTAGGAATGTAAAGGCTAAAGATATCTTCTGTGGAAAATTAGCCATCTTTCTTTTGATTTTATTAAACTTTTGACCTCTTGCAAGCACATTCTATTATTTTACACTAGTATAGACATAAGAAGCCACAAAGACATTTGAATCAACTTAGATTTTTTTTTTCTTCAGATATCTTTTTGGTAAGAGTTGTTCAAATGTTCTCAGCCTGCTGTGGCCAGTTTGTCTCAGCAGTCAGAGCATTCGCCTATGGACCAGAGAGTCCTAGGTTCGGTTCCCACTAAGGGCATGTGGCTCGGTAGCAGTTCGTCCCTGGCCCCGGTTGGGGTTGTGCAGGTGGCAACCAGTCGATCTCACATTGATGTTTCTCTCTCCCTCTTCCTCCCTCTTTCCCTCCTGCTCTCTCTGAAGATAAATGAAAAAAAAAATGTCCTCAGGTGAGGATAAAAAAAAAAATGTACTCAGCCTAGCTAACCTATTTCAGCCTTCCAACTGTATTATTATAGTCTACCCTACTGCATTCCTAACTTTTCCACATACTGTTTCTGGTCCGATTTAGATGTGAATATACTGGGAAAGTCTTGGATTAATTTTTCTTCAGTGCCTAGTACATTGTTAACACAGTAAACAGAAATTAATGAAGTAAAGTTGTTTATATAGGTAGAAATAGCCTTCGGTAACCATGGTACTAAAACAAACCAGATCTTAGCTGAATAGAAGATTCTTTTTTTTTAAAATTGATTTTAGAGAGGGAGAGGAAGGGAGAGAGAGAAATAGAAACATCAATTCATTGATCGGCTGCCTACTGCACACCCATTACTGGGGATCAAGCCTACAACTTGGGCATGTGCCCTGATCGAAACTGGTGACCTCTTGGTGCATGGAATGATGCTCAACCAACTGAGCTACACCGGATGGATTAAAAAGAATATTTTTAGTCAAGAACAGCAGCGAGCTCAGCTATAAAGGGTAACAGGGTGTAATGAGAATAGAAGAGTAATATGTACAGATAGTTTGTAAAGTAGATGCTTAGGGATAGGATTGGATAAATTGGCAAATTGAGTTTGATTATGGGCCTTGCATTTACAAGAGTGTGAAACATACAAAATATGTAGATGCATTGCAACATTTACACAATGTGCATTTGGTTGAGAGGACTGAATTGTGGCTCTTTTGAAACATTCCTTCTACTGATGTAGTTTGTTCAGTGTCAGTATTATTCTGTCTTTAAAAATTTTTTTTTCTTTATTGATTTTAGAGAGAGAGGAAAGGAGAGGGATAGAGAGATAGAAACATGGATGAGAGAGAACATTGATTGGCCGCCTCCTGCATGCCCCCCACCAGGGATCTGACCCACAACCCAGGCATGTGCCCTGACCGGGAACTGAACCAGTGACCTGTTGGTGCATGCGTCGATGCTCAACCACTGAGCCACACCGGCTGAACTGTATTATTCTGTTTTATAGTCTCTATAGATTAGTGCCCTGAATGCGACTGGATGTGATTCCTTGCTAGAATCAAGCTGAACATTTCTTGGTTAGCATAGTATTGTTAATTCTTCCCTTTTTATCTCCCTCAGCCAATTTCCTTCCAGAGCTTTAGTAGATTTATCTCCTGATGAGCCCAGGTATAAGTTTGCTCCAGCACCTGAACCAGTTCTGTGCAGGGCAAGAAAGAAATAGCAGTATTGTGGAGTAGGGAAGGGGTTGGTTTGGAATGAAGTCATACTGACGATCAGATTTGAGATTTAATGTGCTAGATGCATATTGTAGGCACTTGTTGAGCTTTGGACCTGTATCATTGCTGCTTCTCATAATTTTCATGGAGTTAGACTGCCCTAAATCCTTTCCAAGTTGCCTTCCAGGCCCAAGATGCCGCTCAGAACTAAAATACATTGTTTTGAATAATTCTCTTGGAATTATAGTGCACGCAGCTACATCTGACTTAGGTATGATCACTTGCTGCTTGGATTTTCTTGTACTGTACTCAGCTGGTCAATTGGAACCTCCTGGAACATCATATGAGATAAATGATGATCTCTCTGACCATCGATAGAAAGTATGGTTTTAGTCTGACTAAGTCTTTTTGCCATGCCTTTTTGACACTGTCTTGGTTATTTGGGCTCATTCAAAGCTTCTGCTGGAATAGTTTTTCTTAGCTCACAATTAGAGCTATAGTGTAGCACTCTGAATGGCGTTGGCTTATTTCTTCTCTCCTTGCTGTTTTTCAGTTATTTTAATATCCTGGCTGGTCACTTATTCCAGGCTCTTCCTGATAGAACTAGTATAGTATAGGATTTCAAATTAGAAAGTCTGAGTTCAAGTCCTATTTGCTACTTTCTTTGTGTCACCTTTGAGAAGTCATTACACTTTGTTAAATCGCAGTTTCCACATCATATAAAATAAAAATATCTCCTTTACAGAGTAGATTGATAATTAAATGAGGATGCATATGAAAAGCTTTGAGACTGTAAAACTGCAAATGTTAATTTTATTGTCATTTTTTTTTCTCACTGTCACTGAGAAAGTTGCAGATAATCATTGTGACTGGGAGTAAAATCTTGAATTGACCCTTGTAGTCTTTGAGCTGCTTTGGCTTTTGAATGACTGGTTGAGCTGATAGAGGTCACAGGGAGAGAGTTGGCAGGACTGTTGATAGATATTTTTCCATGTCGTAGCAGAAGCTTTCTTCCTCAAGGACAGGGAAAATGTTTTTTCCGTTATACTGTACCTACAATGCTGTCTGCCTAATCAGAATTAATTGGTTTTGATGAACACAGCTGTCTCAGTAGTGTGACTCCCCACCCCCAGCTTTAACTAGGATGAATCTCATTTAAATTATATTGACTGAAAAAAACATTGTAAATCAATTATTTTAGTAACCAGGAAGATACTTTAATCATTTCTTTCAAAATGTACAATCTTGCTTCATCTAACCTTAATATAGCATGTCTTCAGATCTCAGGAATAGACTATATTTGTGGAAGCTCCAATCTGAACTGCCAGAAGCAAGTCTCCTTCATAGTGTAGCTCAACCATTCAGCTCTATCTCTGCTAATTACCTAGTTTTGCTGACTGCATTTTACCCTACAGATCTGCAGTGCTATCCTTGCCTCAGCTGATGTCAGTCAAATTGCTCAAGTGAATGACATTGAAAATATGTTTTGAAAGGACTAGAATTATTTTGACAAAGAATGAATTATATTAAACTAAGAGAACATGCACAAATCAAAATTAATGTCTTCACAGTCTCATATACTATGTGACCAGACGTTATTGGTATTCTACTAAAATATTATTGGAATTTTTAAAAAGTAACTCAAATAAAATATTTAGCCTGGCCAATGTGGCACAGTGGATTGAACATCGTCCCATGGACTGAGGGGTCCTGGTTTGATTCCTGGTCAGGGCACATGCCGGGGTTTCAAGCTCCATCCCTAGTAGGTGATGTGCAGGAGGGAGCTGACCAGTGTTTCTCACACTGCTATTTCCATCTCTCCCTTCCTCTCTCTCTAAAAAAATCAATAAAAACATTTAGAAAGAAAAAAATGTATATGCATTTTTTCTTTTCAAAACCATTTCAAAGACATCTGTTTTTAATATTAGGGTTTTTAACACCATTTTAAGAGCTTTTCTAACTTTTTTATTTTATTAAAACATTTTTTTTCTTTATTGATTTTAGAGAGAGAGGAAGGGAGAGGGAGAGAGAGATAGAAACATCGATGAGAGAACATCGATTGGCCGCCTCCTGTGTGCTCCCCGCTGAGGATTTGGCCCACAACTTGGCATGTACCCTGACCGGGAATCAAACTGGCGACCTCTTGGTACATGGGTTGATGCTCAGCCACTGAGCAACACCGGCTGGGCACTTTCCTAATTTAAAAAAATTGAGGTATAATATAATAACATTAGATTAGTTTCAGGTGTACAACATAATGATATATTTGTATATATTGGGAATGATCACCACAGGAAGTCTAGTTAACATCAGTCACCATACATAGTTACAAAGGATTTTTTTTCCTGTGATGAGAACTTTTCAGATTTACTCTCTCAGCAACTTTCAAATATGCAGTACAGTATTATTAACTAAAGTTGCCGTTTTGTACATTACATCCCATGAATTACTTATTTTATACCTGCAAGTTTGTACCTTTGACTCCCTTTCCTCATTTTGTCTACCACCTAACCCTGGCCCCTGGCTACAATCAATCTGTTCCCTGTATCTAGGAGCTTGGTGTTTTTTACTTGCTTTAAGATTTCACATGTAAGTGAGATTATATGGTATTTCTCTTTCTCTGACTCATTTCAGTTAGCACAGTGCCCTCAAGGTCCATCATGTTGTCACAAATGGCAAGGTTTCATTCTTTTTATGGCTGAATAATATTCTATTATATATATTAACACATTTTTTAAACTAAATTAAATTTATTGGGGTGACATTGGTTAGTACATCATATAAGTTTCAAGTATACACTTTTGTAATATATCATATGTATATTGCATTGTGTGTGCACCACCCAAAGTATAGTCTCTTTCTGTCACCATATATTTGCCCCTTGCCTTTATCCTCTATTCCCTTCATTCCCCTTCCCCTCTGGTAATCACCATACTTTTGTCTGTATCAAGAGTTTGTTTTGTTTTGTTAACTCATTTGTTGCTTACTGTTTCATATCCCACATATCAGTGAAATCATATGGTTCTTGTCCTTTTCTGTTTGACTTATTTTGCTTAGTATGATACTCAAGATCCATCCATGTTGTCGCAAATGGTAGTATTTCATTCTTATGTCTGAATAATGTTGTAATGAACATAGGGATGCATATAGTGTTTTTTTTTAATCCTCACCTGAGGACATTTTTTTTTGGTACATGCCCCTAGCGGGAACTGAACCTGGGAATCTCCTGTCCGCAGGCTGACGCTCCAACCGCTGAGCCTAACCGGCCAGAGCTCACCTGAGGACATTTTTGCATTTATCTTTAGATAAAGCGGGAGGGAGAAGGGGAGGAAGAGAGAGAAACATTGATGTGAGAGAGGGAACCAAACTCATGACTCTCCCGTCTGTGGATCAACGCTCTAACCTCTGAGCAAAACTGGCCAGAGCTGTGCATATAATCTTTACGAATAAATCTTTTCAAATTTTTTTCAGGTAGATACTCAGTAAAGGAGTTGCTGGGTCATATGGTAGCTCTAGTCTTAATTTTTTGAGGAATCTCTCTACTGTTTTCCACAGTGGCTGTACCAGTTTACATTCCCACCAGCAATGAAGGAGGAGGGTTCCTTTTTCTCCACAACCTCTCCACTTATTTTTTGTGTCTTGTTGATAATAGCCATTCTAACAAGCGTGAGTTGGTATCTCAGTATAATTTTGATTTGCGTTTCCCTTATAGTGAAGTTGACCATCTTTTCTTACGTCCATTGACCATTTGTGTGTCTTATTGGGAGAAGTGTCTCTTCAGGTCCTCTGCCAATTTTTTAATTAGATTGTTTTTTTGTTGTTGAGTTGTATGAGTCCTTTATATATTTTGGATATTAGCCCCTTATTGGAGTTATTAGTTGCAAATATCTTCTCCCTTTCAGTTGATTGCCTTTTTGTTTTGTTGATGGTTTCTATTACTTTACCACATTTTCTTTATCCATTCATCCATCCACCGAACACTTAGGTTGTTACCATATATTGACTATTGTAAATAATGCTGCAGTGAACATGGGGGTGCATATATATCTTATCAAATTAGTGTTTTTGTTATGTTTGTATAAATGCTCAGAAGTTGGGATTGTTGGATCAGATGATAGTTCTGTTTTTAATTTTTTGAGTATCCCCCATACTGTTTCCCACAGTGGCTGCCCCAATTTACAATCTCACCAACAGTTCCCAAGGGTTTCCTTTACTCCACATCCTTTCCAACACTTGTGTTATTTCCTGTCTTTTTGGTAATAGCCATTCTTACAAGTGCGAGGTGATATCTTATTGTGGTTTTGATTTGCATTTCTCTGATGGTTAGTAATGTTGAGCATCTTTTCATGTATCTGTTGGCCTTCTGTATCTCTTTGGAAAAATGTCTATTAAGACTCTCTGCTCATTTTGGCCTGGCTGGTGTGGCTCAGTGGTTGAGCATTGACCCGTGCACCGAGAGGTCGCCAGTTTGATTCCCAGTTGGGGCACATGCCCAGGTTGTGGGCCCAGGCCCCAGTGGGGGGCATGCAGGAGGCGGCCGATCAATGTTCTCTCTCATCGATGTTTCTATCTCTCCCTCTCCCTTCCTCTCTCTCTAAAATAAAAGGGGAAAAAAAAGATCCTCTGCTCATTTTGAAATTCGATTGTTTGTTTTTTTGCTATTGAGTTATGAGAGTTCTTTATGTATTTTGGATATTATTCCCATATCAGATAGATGATTTACCAATATTTTCCCCATTCTAAACTTTTCTCATTATGTTATCAATACATGGTGGTGAAAATAGGTTTACAGTTGTAAATACATGAAATACACTTTATTCCTATATTATTATTTATTAGTTATTGTATTATTTTCAATATGAACAACTGTAAACCCACTCTTTGCCCCACCTTGTATTTTAAGCAAGTGTTGTAATATATATGCCTTTCAGCTTAATCCTTGACCCAATCTTAGAAGAATCAAGATATTTAGAATGTTTTTTCATGAATTTATAGGAGTAAGTAAGGTAGAGATTGTTCTTTTTGTATAAATCTTATCACCTGAGGGGTACAAATATTATGTTAGTTTTCCTGAATACCACTGGTCATGCAGTGGATACTAAAGATTCCATGAGCTGTAAAAAATATTTGAGTATATTTGAACATAATTTGCTTTGTAAAATCTTTATATGAATCTAGTTTTTGAGGTTTAACTGAAAAATTTTCACTTAGCAGATTTATTGTTAATTGTGGCAGGTTAAATTGCAGCTTAAAATATCTTTCAGAAGGTACTCTTATAGTATTTATATGAATATTAACAACATTTTGTTAGTTGATGCTCAGAAATGTTTTAAAAATTACAGACATCTAGGTTATGAAGACCTCTGTTACATGAGTTTGGAAAAACCTCAATTTTGATAATATGAAAGGCATCAATTATGATTCAATATTATGCTTGGGTTTAAGGAATTCCATGTCTTATTAAGACTCAGCTTGATGGAGTCTGGCGTTCAGACTGTTTAGAAAATGGTGACATCATTTGTACAGATTCAGTAACTGGCTAATGTTATTATCACTAATTGGGCATGTCATTTTTTTTCTCACAAAGTAAGGTCAAGACATCAGAGACAGGATAAGTTAGCTATGTCTGCCTAATGTTTGAAAATATTAATAAGTATTTCAGTTTTACAGGGCACATATCTAAGTCTCCCTTCAGAATTTCTACATTTTCTAGTTTTGAAGACATTAATTTCTATTTTGTAGTTTTAAGATGACCTATAATAATGTTACTATTTATGAAGTTAATGCATTTTACTTTCTGAGAATGAGAGTAATGATTGTTAAAAACAAATGACTCCAGGGAATATAAATTTTATTTGAAAATTTTACTTTACTTTTAGCTTAAAGAAACTTTTTCTCGAGTTTGATTTTACTCTAAAGATCATTCAAGGTTTCTTCATGCTGTGTTCATTTGATCAACTATTTAGGGACTGATTTAGAAATGATTTGCTACTTTTAGCTAATGGTGGTAATTTACAGCACTTTTATTATCCATTGTTATTTCAGAAATTATTAAAAACCTGATTGTAAAAGACATTTCACCTGGCATGCCTGAGGCAATTGATCGACTCTTCATGGACATAGCAAATATCAACAGGGAATCTATGGCTGACATACAGGATACTCAGGTTGGTATAAAAATAATTATATTTGATAAGTTTTGATGATGGATCATTTAAATTAATGTATAAGTAAAAATGATTTACCACATAGAAATCTACTTTTGGATTTTCAAGCCTAATGTTGCATTTAGGGAAAATAGTTTTAGAAACCAATGGAAAAATATGTGCTCAATTTTAATATTTACTATTTAACCTCTAGGCTTCAGTTTTCTCATCTGTTAAAGGAGAATAATAAAACACACTTCCTGGTGTTAACTGTGAATAGTAAACAAAATAATGTATTTAAGGTCACTAAATAGTAGTTCTCTTTTTCTTAACCTTTGCAGCAAAATAAAAAAATAAGTGGGGAACACAGTTGAATATAAGCCTTCAGGAGTGCTATTATTGGGGATATTTTTTTCTGGTGTTTAATGAGGGTCTGTCATTTAATTTAGCAATTGCCTTGAGGTTCTGAAATACTTTTGGGAATGTTTACTTTGGGGTTAATCCCTCCATTTTTGTGACTGCATATACAGAAAAGTGACTGTAACTCTCTTTTACATGCAATAGCTTTATTTAAATGTAATCATAAACCATATAATTGACCCATTTCAAGTATACAATTCAGTGATTTTTAGTGAGTGTTTCACAGAGTTGTGTACCCATCACCACAATTCATTTTAGAACATTTTCACCATCCCCAAAAGAAATCTTGCATCTGTTCAGAGACACTTTCCATTTCTTCCCCTTCCCTGCCCTAGACAACGTCTAATGTATTTTGTATCTGTATGAGTTTGTCTATTCTGGACATTTTCTATAAATGGAGTAATACATATGTGGTCTTTTGTGACTGAATTATTTCACTTAGCATAATGTTTTCAAGGTTCATCAATGTTACAGCCTGTATTTGTACTTCATTACTTTTCAATTTTTAAAATTAATTAATTTTTTATTGTTGAAAGTATTACAGATGCCCCCGCCACCCCCTCCTCCCTGCTCCCACTCCTCTCCTGCTTTCCCCAAACTAAGGTCTGTGTCCATTGGTTGTGCATATATGCATATAAGTTCTTTGGTTTATCTCTTCCTACCCCTTCCACCCCCCATCCCTCTGAGGTTTATTAAATTTTTATTTTTCGATTATTGTTTACATTCTATATATACTTCATTACTTTTTATGGGTGAATAGTATTTCATTCTTTGGCTATACCACCTTTTGTCTATCCATTTATCTGTTAATGAACACTTGGGTTGTTTAATCTTTTTGGCTATTACGAATAATACTGCTATGAAAATTTATGTACAGGTTTTTATGTTTTTATTTCTCTTCAGTATACACCTAGGAGTGAAGTTGCTGGGTCATATGGTAATTGTTTATACTTTTGAAGAACTGCCAGATTGTTTTCCAAAGTGACTGCATCTTTCTACCAGCGTTGTATGAGGGATCCAATTTTTCCACGTCCTCACCAATACTTGTTATTATCTGTCATTTTTATTATAGTCATCCTAGTGTTTTATTTCTAATTGTGGCACTATATATATAACATAACATTTACCATCTTAACTATTTTTAAATGTAAAGTTTAAATGTTAAATGCATTCACATCGTTGTGAACCAATCTATAAAATTCTGTTCATCTTGCAAAACTGAAATTCTATACCCAGTAAACAACTCCCCGTTCCCCTCTTGACTGAGCCCCTGGCAACCACCATTCAACTTTTTGTCTCTATAAATTGGACTACTCTTGGTGCCTAATTAATACAAGTGGAATCATACAGTATTTATCTTTTTGTGTCTGCCATATTTCACTTAGCATAAGTCCTCAGGTTTATCTATGTTTTATCATGTGTCCAAGTTTCCTTCCTTTTAAAGGCTAAGTAGTATTCTTTGGTATATCACATTTTGTTCACCTGTTTATCATTCCAGGGACACTTGAATTGCTTCCACTTTTTGACTGTTGTGAATAATGCATCTATGAATGTAGATGTACACATATCTGTCCCAGTTCCTGCTTTTAATTCTTTTGGATATATACCTAGAAGTGGGATTGCTGGGTCATATGATAGTTCTATTTTTTAATTTTTGGGGAACCACCATACTGTTTTTCATCAGTGGCTGCACCATTTTACATTTTCACCAACAGTGCACAAGTGTTCCAATTTCCACACATCCTTGCCAACAATTTTTATTTCTGTTTTTGTGATAGTATTATCCTCATGGGTATGAGGCAGTATCTCATTGTGATTTGATTTGCATTTCCCTGATGGCTAATGATGTTGAGCATTTTATTTATGTGCTTAGTGGCCATTTGTATATTTCCTTTGGAGAAATGTCTATTAAGATTCTTTGCCAAATTCTAAATTGAGTTGTCTTTTTATTATGAGTAATAGTTTTTATTCTTGATTCAAGTCACTTACTATATACATGATTTGCAGATATTTTCTCCAATTCTGTGAGTTCACTTTCCTGATTGTTTTAAATTTTGATAGCCTAATTTATCTATCTCTGGTACACCTATGATGTGGATGTTGTTATGCTTCATGTTTCCCAAAGTTCCCTTAAACTATCCTCATTCTTTTTGTAATTAATTAATTAATTTTTGTTACATATGTCCCCACTCCCCCCCCCCATAGACACCCGCTTCCTGTTCCCCCCAGTCCTCATTCTTTTTAACTTTTTTTCTTTTTGTTGCTCTGATTGGGTTGTTTTTCCTACCTTGTCTTCCAAATCACTGATTCAGTCCACTGCTTCATCCAATCTACTGTTATTTCTTCCATGTAGTCTTTATTTTTTACTGGTCATTTCTTATGGTTTCTATGTCCTTTTTCATGCTGTTGAACACCCTTATAACTATGACTTTGACTTCTGTATCTGATAAATTTCTTGCCTTTCATTTCTTTGTCTTGTCTGATTCCTGTTTCTAGGACTTCTGTTACTGTGTTGAATAAAAATGATAAAAGTGGTCGTACTTGACTTATTCCTGTTATGATGCTAGCTGTGGGTTTGTCATATTTGGCTTTTATTATGTTGAGATATGTTTGTTTTCTCTATTCCCACTTTGCTGAGAGGTGTGGTGTTTTTTAAAATCATAAATAGGTCCTGGATTTTGTCAAATGCTTTTTCTGCATCTATTCTTAGGATTACATGATTTTTATTCTTAATTTTATTTATATGGTATATCCTGTTCATTGATTTGTGGATATTGAACCAACCATGCAATCTGGTTATAAGTCTTCTTGATCATGGTGTATAATCTTTTTAATGTATCGCTGAATTCAGATTTCTAGTATTTTGTTGAGGATTTTTTTTTTTTTATCCTCACCCGAGGACATTTTTCCTTTTTTTGTTCAGATAGAGTGGGTGGGAGAGAGAGGAAGAGAGAGAGAAACATCGACGTGAAAGGGACACATCGAGTGGCTGCCACCCGCAGACCAACCAGGGCCGGGGACAAACGGCAACTGAGGTACATGCCCTTAGCGGGAACCGAACCCGGGTCTCTCTGGACCGCATGCTGACGCTCTAACCACTGAGCCAAACCGACCAGAGCTGTTGAGGATTTTTGCATCTATTTCATCAGGAATATTTTCTTTTTTTTGGTAGTGTCTCCATCTGGTTTTGGTATTAGGGTAATGCTAGCTTCCTAAAATGAGTTTGGGAGTGTTCCCTGCTCTTTAATTTTTTGCTATATTTTGAGAGGGATGGGTATTAATTAGTATTTGAATGTTTGGTAAAATTCACCTGTCCATCTATCTGGTCCAGGGTTTTTGTTTGTTGGAAGGTTTTGATTACTTATTCTATTTACTTAGAAGTTACTGGTCTGTTCAGATTTTCTCTTTCTTCCTGATTTAGCCTTGGAAGATTGTATGTTTCTAGGAATTTATCCATTTCTTTCAGGTTGTATGACCACTATTTTAAGTGGCTGAATAATATTCCATGTAGTGGATTTATCATAATCCATCTATATAGTTCTTTATTTTTGGATATTGATATTGCTCCTAATTTTTCACTATTATAAATCAAAATATAGGGAACAATAGTAAATAAAAAAAATGATCCCCTCAACATTTAGATTGTATCTGTATGTTAGAGTCTCAGAAAAGCAATTACTGGATCAAAACATATGAATAGTTTTTGGCCTTTTTTTTTTTTTTTTTAACATACTGTCAAATTGCTTTCCAAAATACCAAAAATGGCAGTTTCTTTAAGCTATTTTACTCTAGATGTTTACTTTCCCCCCTTAACACCATTTGTTCCCCTGGGAAATTTGGAGTCAAATATTAACTCCATGTGTTTTTGATAAAACTAATCCAATGATACTTCATGTGAAAGTCGTCATTAGGTCAACTGTGGCAAGGGTTTATTATATGAGAGAGATGAAGATAAGAATCAGAATTAGCCCCAGAATAATTAAAGAAATGACAGCAATGCTAAATAAATAATCTGTTTAAAGGGAGGCTCATCAGAAAAATGTGGAAATGTAGGTAAGAAAAGTGACACTAGAGAAAATACAATTAAAATATAATTGTGCACCTTTAATGTACATAAAACAGGATTTTTTGCTCATCCACTTAGTATTCCTACCAACCAATATGTTTTATTATAAGTCAGTGGTATATAGCTTCTGTCATAGTCACCATAGCACCCTTAGAGATTTAGGCCAAAACTATGCCATATTGGTCTCAGGCAATAGTAGCACTGAGGATCACTTATTTTCTTCAGAAGTCTCTTGCCAGAAACAAGCCTGTCCCAAATTCACATTTTCTGTGTGTCTTCATTTAATCCTTGAGACACTATGAACTTGATTTATTTTTGCATCTGACAGAAAGATAAACCCCAAAAGAAGCTGCTAGGAACTTTGCCCTCTATTCTTTTTTTTTTTTTATCCTCACCCGAGGATATTTTTCCATTTTTTGTACAGATAGAGTGGGAGGGAGAGAGAGGAAAGGGGAGAGAGAGAGAGAAACATCGATGTGAAGAGACACATCGAGTGGCTGCTACCCGCACGACCAACCAGGGCCGGGGACAAACTGCAACCGAAGTACGTGCCCTTAGCGGGAACCGAACCCGGGTCTCTCCGGACCGCAGGCCGACGCTCTAACCGCTGAGCCAAACCGGCCAGGGCTTGCCCTCTATTCTTTACAACAAAAATAATAAAACAAATTGTATTATGTGAGTATATATTATTTTAGTTTATTTTTATTGCATTCGGAGAGAGGAAGGGGGAGAGAGAAATATCAATGAGAGAGAAATGTCGATTGGCTGCTTCCCACATGCCCTTACTGAGGATCGAGCCTGTAAACTGGGCATGTGCCCTGACCAGGAATCAAACTGGTGACCTCCTGCTGCATGGGACAACGCTCAACCACTGAGCCACACCAGCTGGGCATTGAGTATATTCTTTAGCAATTTGGCAGGTACTATACATGCTGCATAAGTTGCAGGAGCCTAATTTGGAAATAAGAATAACAATTAAAGAATGATACACAATAGCATAATTAATTGCTCAATTATGTGAAACTCATCAATATAGGAATTCAAGGAAGAGAGAAATTAGACTGTAGTGGTTGCTGAAACCGTCTCGGATGTTCCTGGTGAGACTGAACTGGATTTTAGTTACATAAAGAGAATGGGCCCTGGCCAGTTTGGCTCAGCGTTCGAAGCATTGGCCTGCAGACCAGAGAGTCCCAGGTTTGGTTCCTGCTAGGGGCACATACCAAAAGCAAAAAAAGAGAGAGAGAGAGAATGGGAGGAGGTATATCAGGTGAAGTCAACACTATGAATAAAGGTGCACAGGTAGGAATGAACAAGTTGTGTTCATGGGACAGTGAGATAATTACTGTAATAGTGGGTAAAATTTTGAGAGGAAAAGTAGAATATGAGCAGATTATGGAGGCCCTGTAAATGACAAACAGCAGTCACATAAGCATAAAATATGTAAGAAAGAAAATGGACGGTATTGGAAATGCACAGTATTTTAACTAAGAAAATGTTTTTCTTCTCTAGATTGAAGAAATGGCAGTAAACCTGTGGAACTGGGCAGTTACCAGAAATGTCGGCTTGCTTATAAGTAAAGAGCAGAAAGCTAAATGTACGTATATATTTTGTAACTTGTTGTGAGGGGTATTCTTATTATAAATCAGGTTGTGTTCCTCCAATTTAAATAATATTTTGACCATTCTTAGGTGGAGATTTTTTAAAAGAAGACTAAGCCAAACAACCTATAAACAGTGGTTTCTCAAGCAAAGAGCCTCCCTTAGTTTTATGATTTTTCAGAAATTAGCTCTATATTAATAAAAGTTTCAAAGCATCACTGTAAAAAATAGGCTGGTGGTAAACAACAATGATGATTAAAGGGTGGGAAAATGAGAATTTGAGGGAACGTTAAAAGACATGGATTATTTTCCTTGGAGAAGAGATGATCTGAGTTCTAAAGGACCACCATTGGTGGTTTTGACTTATTAAGCTCAGGATGAAACCTGGGTATATATGTAATTTGAAAAAAATTCTCAGGACTTCTCATGCATATCAAATTTTAAGAACCAGTGGTGTTGAAAGAACAGAGTAATGAGATTTTAACCTTGAGTCTCCCAAGTCTGGGCAGAACAATAACAAGGGTAGGAGACCAAATGAAGGTCAAAATATTCTAGAAAAGACTACCTCTTTATTGAATACATAGTTCTGATAGGGTTGTCATATCATGTTAAGACAGACAGTAGGTGCCCTGGCTGGTTTGGCTAGCGGTTAGAGCGTCAGCCTATGGTCCAGAGAGACCCTGGTTCGGTTCCCGCTAAGGGCACGTGCCTCGGTTGCGGTTTGTCCCCGGCCCTGGTTGGTCGTGCGGGTGGCAGCCACACGATGTGTCCCTTTCACATCGATGTTTCTCTCTCTCTCTCTCTTCCTCTCTCTCCCTCCCACTCTATCTGAACAAAAAAAGTGAAAAAATGTCCTCAGATGAGGATAAAAACAAAACAAAACCAGGCATCATTATGCTTAAGGATCTTGGAAGGAACGGTTAAATGAACAAGAAAAACAAAGAATTCGTGAATGCCACAGGATACAACACTATGTGTTGTCTAAAGTTGATTTAAATATCAAGCTGTGGGCACTGATGGAGCAGAGTAAGGCAGACGTAAGGAGTCAGCACCTATCCAAGATGTTTATAATTTAGAGGGGCCAAGAACAGGCTGGTGAGAAGACAAGGATAGGGAAACACCAGCAACAACAACAACGAAAACATCTCTATACTGAAGCAGCATTCTGTCTCAGCTTCAGCTGCCTTTGGCCTGAAGGCTTATTGGTGATAACTGTAAACAGCTGGATTAAGAATGTGGGGATGGGAGCAAAATTCTTAGACTAAGGCATTTCCCATAGAGAGACACTGCTTAAAGCTGTGAGGTCAGAGAAGTCGTGTTTTTCAAAAAGGTTATGATAACTGAAATGTTGCTGTGAAACAGGGAACATGATCTTTGATAGTGCAGTTTTAGCAAAGTAGTAAGGATGCAAAAACACTGCAGGGGCTTAAGAAGATGAGCGCGTAGCGAGAAAATAGAGGTAGTAGATAAACCATCAATTCAAGAAGTTTGGCAATGAAAGGAAGAGGGAAATGGGATGGAAGTTTGAAGCACAGTGGGGTTGATTTTTTTTTTCCCAAGGACGGGAGATGGATATGCTTGAAGGCAGAGAGGAAGAAATAAATTGAGAGGGAGATACTGAAGGTGTCTTTGGAGAGGGGATATAATTGAGAGATCAGGCTCCTAAAGAATACTGTATTAGTACATTTTGGAAAAAATAAAGGAAACATTTTAAAAACTGGAAATGTAAGACAATGAAATACATGATTTTAGTTATTTTACTGAAAGTTTTTTCATAAATTAATTAATTTTGTTAAGGAATGAATAGACTGAATACTTCAATTACCCTGTAATTTCAGCTGTGTAAATCTCTTTTCAGTTGAATATTAATGAAAAATGGTTTTAGCAGCCTGACCGTTGCGGCTCAGTGGATTGAGTGTCCTCCCATGGACTAAGAGGGCCCAGTTCATTCCCGGTCAGGGCACATGCTGGGGTTGTGGACACGATCCCCAGTAGGGGGTGTGCAGGAGGCAGCTGACCCGTGTTTCTCACATCAATGTTTCTATCTCTCTTTCCCTTCCTCTCTCTCTAAAAAATCAATTAAAAACATATTTAAAAATGGTTTTAGTATAGGTAGAATGGCTACTGAGACCTACCATCAAGGGAGCTAGTTCAGTTATATGTGAAGTCATCCTTTAAAAAATTGGATGTTTCCCCTGGCCAGTTTTGCTCAGTGGTTAGAGCATCAGCCCGCGGTCCAGAGAGACCCAGGTTCAGTTCCCGCTAAGGGCACATACCTCTGTTCAATTTGTCCCCAGCCCCAATTGGGGTTGTGTGGGTGGCAGCCAGTCGAGGTATCTCTCTCACATCGATGTTTCTCTCTCTTCCTCTCTCCCTCTCCCTCTATCTGAAGATGTATGCAAAAAGTGTCCTCAGGTAAGGATAAAAAAAAAATTGGGTAAGTTTAAAAAATTTTTTTTTCTTTATTGATTTTAGAGAGAGAGGAAGGGAGAGGGAGAGAGAGAGAGAGACAGAAACATCGATGAGAGAGAACATTAATTGGCCGCCTCCTGCATGCCCCCTGCTGTGGATTTAGCCTACAACCCGGGCATGTGCCCTGACCAGTGACCTCTTGGTGCATAGGTTGATGCTCAACCACTAAGCCACACCAGCTGGGCCAAAAAAAAAAAAAAATTGGATATGTTTTATGATTAAAGAAACCACAAGTAAAGAGGTTATGATTAGTTAAGCTTTCCTATCTTCAGGGAAAATTAACTGTATAATGAAGATATCTGTATTTTCTAAATTACATTTTAAGAATTTTTACGCCATCTACAGCAAAGAATAAATGTAGAAAGTTTTGATTTTAGGAGACTAATCCACAACTATCCTTATGTTGTTTTACTTAGAATTATTTTGCTTTCAGTATGGACAACAGCAGCATGTGGAACCAGGTATCTTCAATGAATCTTTGGGGCTTAAGATCTGCAGAAATTAAAAACTTGAAAATTCAGTATCTGTCTGACTAGCATTAAGCAAATAATTCATTTGATACATTTCAGATCATTTACTTTTGATAATTTATTATTTAAAATTTTTTTTCTTTATTTTAGAGAGAGAGGAATGGAGAGGAAGAGGGAGACAGAAACATCAAGGAGAGAGAAAGAACATCGATTGGCCGCCTCCTACATGCTCCCCACTGGGGATTGGGCCTACAACCTGGGCATGTGCCCTGACCAGGAATCAAACCAGTGACCTCCTGGTACATGGGTCCATGCTCAACCACTGAGCCACACCAGCCAGGCTTGATAATTTATTTTATATGAAAAATATTACCAATGAGGCGCTGGCCGGTGTGCCTCAGTGGTTAGTGTCGGCCCTTGAACTGAAGGGTCTCAGGTTTTTTTTTGTCCTCACCCGAGGACATTTTTCCATTTTTTTGTTCAGATAGAGTGGGAGAGAGAGAGAGGAAGAGATAGAGAGAGAGAAACATCCACATGAAAGGGACACATTGAGTGGCTGCCACCCGCACGACCCAACCAGGGCCGGGGACAAACTGCAGCCGAGGTACACGCCCTTATTGGAAACCGAACCTGGCTCTCTTGGGACCGCAGGCTGACGCTCTAACCACTGAGCAAAACTGGCCAGGGCGATAATTTATTTTTTAAAAGGCTTTAAAAGTCTTATTTCTAACAACAATTACTTGTTTCACTTCACATCTCTTGTCTCTTTATAGGTTTATATAAAAAGAGAATGAATGTTTTGTGTTTATGGGTGTCTAATTACTGTTTTGCAGTACGACATGTTGCTTGCAAGTTGCTGTGTATGTGTGATGACACAGCTGCCACAGAAGAAGTTATTCACAGACGGATTTTGGTAAGTCCTACTTAAATGAGGACAAAGTACAAATGCAATGAGATTGTTATTACTCCTGTGAAGATGGTTAAAGTTAGTGTAAACCTGGAAGGGGGTTATATCCTTCAGTGTATTCATATTCCTTTTATGGTAATTATATCTATTAAAATTAAGGATATCAGTAGTGTTATAGTTGTTATTATAGTGATTCAGTGGACTCAATATTGAACTTATAATTCAGGATTTAGGGAAAGTAATGAAAATAATAAAAAGGAATAGTTCTCTGATTCATTCCTCCCTACCTCCTATTTTGTTCCCTAGAGGTAAGTGTGTATTTTCAGTGGAAAGTATTGTTTCCACTGTTTTAAAACAGCATTTCATTGAAAGTCTGAATTGCACACACAAAATCAATAAAATAATGCAATGATTCCCCCATTTACCCATGTGTAATTATCAACACATGACCACTTTTGTTTCTTCTGTATCTCCTCCAACAGTATATTCCCATGGGTTATTTTGAAACAAATCCAAAATACATCATTTTACCCATAAATATTTCAGAACATGTCTCCAAAAGACAAGGTATCTTTTGTTGTTGTTGTTGTTAATTACCCGAGGATACTTTTCCATTGATTTTTAGATAGAGTGGAAGGGAGGGAGGGAGAGACAGAGAGAGAGAGAAACATAGATGTGAGAGAGACACATTGATTGGCTGCCTCCCGCAGGATCCCAACCTGGGTGGGGATTGAACCTGCAACCCAGGTACATGCCCTTGACTGGAATTGGAACCCATAACCCTTTGGTCTGTGGGCTGACACTAACCACTGAGCAAAAAACCGGCCAGGGCTAAGGTATCTTTTATTCAAACCAACCCAATACCCATTATCACACTTGATAAAATTTCCCAGAGATTTTCTAAAATTATAGATATCTAGTCCCCCTTGCCCTGTCCGCCCTATCCCGCTCTTTCTCCCCATTCTAGTTGGTTTTTTAGAATCAGTTTAAAGAAAGCATTTTATTAATATCTCTGTTTTAATCTACATGTTTCTCCCTCCCTTTAAAAAAATCTGTTGACTAAGTTTATTTATTGAAGAAACCAGGTTGTTTATAGTTTCCTAAGTTCTGTATTCTGATGGCTGCTTCCTCACAGTGTCATTTAATATAGTCCTTCATACCTTGTTTTTACTGTAATGATAGATAGAAGCTTGGTATGATTCAGGTTCAGTTTTGTTAAGAATAATTCATAGGCTGGATGGTTGGTGTACTTCCATCAGAAAGCACTAATGTCTGCTTGTCTCTTTTTTCTTGTGTTAATGCCCTTTGATGATTTTTGTTCCCAGATCCATTATTTCTGGGAAATAATGTATCAAGTCAATAGCTTAATCACAGGGAAAGAATTAGAATTGCATTTTCTAATTCTGTATTCTTCTTTGTTTATTAACTGAAATAGAAACTTTCCTCATCAACTATCTGGTTATTCTAAAGTACACTTTTGCAAGAAAGATAGTCTTGATTCTTTATCTTTAGCATTTCTTCAGAATAGTGAGTTGGTTCTCTAAGATCCTTAAATGATGACCAAATAGGTTTTTAAAAAGTCTTATTGTGAACTTACAGATTTTAACATATTTAATGAATTTCAATCCATTGGGAGTTATTCTTTTTATTGAAGCACAATATCCCATCTTTGGCCAGAAGGAGACTCTCTTTAAGTGATTATAAGTCCTTTTGATATGACCCCAGTAGTCTTTAATAATTTCATTTGATTTCTGAGATGACAAGATATCCAGGCTCACCTTGCATACTTCCTGCCTAAGACCTGGAATCAGCCATTCTTCCAAGGAACCCTGTTTTCTTTTAGTGGAGAATGTTAAGAAACCACAATCTGGACATTACAAGCACTTGTTGTTACTGCATTGGTCATTATTTCTAGACTTTTTGAAGTGGACAGAGCTAGGAAATACATATTTTTTTTAAAAAAAGAGAAAATACATAATGAGTTCACACTGATATTTTCAGTTGACATTTAGGGTTATGCAGCGGTTCTCAACCTGTGGGTCGCGAGGATCGAATGATCCTTTCACAGGGGTTGCCCAAGGCATAACAGTAGCAAGATTCCAGTTATGAAGTAGCAATGAAAACAATTTTATGGTTGGGGGTCACCACAACATGAGGAACTGTATTAAAGGGTCGCGGCATTAGGAAGGTTGAGAATCACTGGATTATAGGGTTTTACTTCTTGATTTTATATTTGTGTCTTTTTTCTCTGGCACTAACAATCTTGGTGTCCGATAACATTAACATAATAACTGTTTTATTCTAAAAATGTATACTTAAAATAGTTTCAGAATATATCAATATCAATATTATTACTAAGAGTGATTTCTGAAAACAGTTTACAAATTTTTTGTACTTTTAGTCTTAGAATATTATCCCACTTAGAGATGTATAGTCAGAATATTGTTTTATACTATTAAAATACTGTTTTAAAATTACTTGAAATAATTTCTTTTCCTGTGATTAAGCTATTGACTTGATACATAGTTGGGTTCAGTTTTTGTATTTGCTTTTGGTTTTTAGTGATTCCTTTCCCCCTATGTTGATTGAATTTTGTTTTATAATTATGTAAAATATTTACATGGTTCTGAAGTCCAGTCTTCTAAAGGAAATATATTCAGGTAAGTGTAGCTTCTATCTCTGTCCTCTCCACCTGGTTCCCTCCTTGTCCCTGTAGTTAACTATTTTGTTTATTTTATTGCTTATCCTTTTGGTTTTTAAATATAAGCGAACAGGCATATATTCATATTTTTTAAGCCCCAAAGTTCTTAGATAAGTGGTGGCATTCTATACTTTTCTCTACCTTTAAAAAAAAAACTGTTTACCATTATATCCTACAAATCACTCCATAGCAGTATATAGAGATATTACTAATTTTTATAGCCACATAATATTCAGTTGGTACATGTACCTTATTATATTAAACCGTCCCTCTTCGATGGATATTTATGTGCTGTAGTGAATTTTCTTGTGCATATGTCTTTTCCTATTTTAAGGTTATTACTTGTAACCATTTCTGTTTTCACTTCTCCTGATTACCTCTATGTACCTTAATCATATGCTTGTATCACTGTTTTAGTTTGCTAGGGCTGCCATAACAAAATACTACAGACTGGGTGGCCTAAACAACAGAAATTTATATTCTCACAGTTCTGGAGGCTAGAAGTCCAAGATCAAGGTACTGGCAGGTTTGGTTTCTTCTGAGGCCTCTCTTCGTGGCTTGCAGATGGCCGCCTTCTCTCTGTGTGTCTTTATATGGCTTTTCCTCTATGTGTGTGAGTCCCTGGTGTCCCTTTGTGTATCTAAATACCCTCTTATGAAAACACCAGTCAGATTGGATTAAGGCTCTCACCCTAATGTGCTCATTTTAACTCTGTAACTTTATTGAAGACCCTATCTCCACATAGAGTCACATTCTGAGATACTGGGAGTAAGGGCTTCAACATACAACGTTTGAGGGTCACAATTCAGCCCATAGTAATAATAATTAAATTTTTTGTTTGTTTTTTGAGATTGTTGGAAAAAGTTTAATAGGCTGGAGAAATCTGTAAGACCCAAAGGCCGCATCTGGAGGACAAAAGGAAAGTGCCCCTCTGGTTGCGGTTAATGAAAGTACCTATTATTAGGTTCCCTTCGAGGCTTTCAACCCATATTTGGTGGAGAACAGAGTGATTCTTTAAGAGTGTGGAGATTTCTTCAGATAGTTGTTTTGTCTTGGCTTCAGTTACTTCAGAGCCTTCCCAGGCAGTGCCTGTCATTCCGAAGCATGTATTAGTTTCAGCTTATTTCCAACGCAGCTATCCTTGGCTCTGAAAAGCTGTCATCACTGGCATCGCTGTAGCTATCACTTGGTTGCAGTTTGTCCCAGGCCCCAGTTGGGGTTGTGTGGGTGTCAGCCACTCAATGTGTCTCTCTCACATTGATGTTTCTCTCTTCCTAATTAAATCTGTTTAAATATTAAATTTATTGGGATAACATTGGGTAATAATGTTATATAGTTTCAGGTGTAAGATTTTATAATACATCATCTGTATATTCCATGGTGTTTTCAAGTCTATTAATTTTTTTAGCTTTAGTTATTTTTTTAATTAAAAATTATTTTTAAATTACTATAATTTTTTTTTGTTTTCAATTTTTTATTGTTGAGAGTATTACAGGTGTCCTCTCCTTTTCCCTCCCATTGTCTCCATCCTCCTGGTTCCCATCCTGCCCCAGGCCTTCACCACCCTATAGTCTGTGTTCATGGGTCATACACATATGCATGTAAGTTCTTTGGTTAATCTCTTCCTGCCCCTTTCCTTCCCAAGGACATGTTTAGAGAGAGGAAGGGAGGGGAGAGAGAGAGAGGGAGAAACATTAGTGTGAGAGAGAAATATTGGTTGCCTTCTATACATTCCCCAACTGGGCATCAAACCCACAGCCTGGGCATGTGTACTGATCAGGAATTAAACCAGCAACCCTTTGGTGCGTGGGCTGACGCTCAACCAACTGAGCCACTCTGGCCATGCAAATCTATTAATTTTTCATTATTGCTTTTCTTAATACCATTTCTCTTAAATTACAGAGTTCAAAACAGAGCACAGAACTCTAATAAATGCTATTACCTTTTTGTTTTCTGTGGATTACACTACTGAATATGGACAGAAAATAAAATATTTTCTCCAGTACTCTCAACCAGTTTGGAGGAGGTGTGATTTTAAAAAATATATTTTCTAATTTTTCTCTTCCAGATGACTATGAAAACAGGCAAAGGGTGGGTGGATGTTGGAAATGCTGTGATGGCTGATGAGTTTTTTCAAGCTGCCTTGACTGTAAGTTACCACTGATTTTTAAAGCTGTGGCAATAATTAGTAACAGTTGTTATTCTCATTATTACATAGTATTGTGGTTTTATTTTTTCAGGGTCTGGAGCAATTATATGCCAAAATTATGGAGAGGAGCTGCAGTGAGACCCAACTGACTATGCAGAAGCTGGCTGTGGAGAGGAATCTTTTCAAAGTGTATTCTTACCAGGCAGAATCAGTAAGTATCATAGTCACCAGGACCTCACAGTGAGGGATTTTGTATATGTAAATGCAAAAGTGGTTATATGTAACCTATTTGAAGAAGGTCAGGTGTCATTAGAGCCTTCTCATTTGCAATTGTTCTGGGTTGTTTGCTGATGTTTTCTAAAAGTCTACTGCTATCAGTGTTCAGAGTTGTACTTTACCTGTGTTTGGCTTCTGGATTTCCTCCTCTTGTCACCATACAGTTTGTGTGCATTTTCAGTTGACAAAATATAAGCCACGATGAGTTTGTGCTCTGTAATTATGTAATTCTAGAAATGAAAGAGACCTTAAACATGATCTTGTATAATCCTTTTGTTTTTATTTTTAACATATTTATTGAGATATAATTTATATACTATAAAATTCACACATTTAAAATGTATAATCCAGTGGATTTAGTATATTCACAAAATTATGCAGTCTTTACCACAATCTAAGATTAAAGCTTTTTTTTTTTGGTATGTGCCCCTAGCGGGAACCGAACCCAAACCAGGGACTCTCTGGTCTGCAGGCCAACACTCCCAACTGCTGAGCCAAACCGGCCAGGGCAGTTTAAAGCATTTTCATCACCGCAAAATGAAACCCCTACCCGTTACCAGTCACTCCCCATTCCTCCTGACCCCAGCCTAGCAACCACTAATCTACCTTCTGTCTCCATAGATTTATCTGTTCTGGACATTTCATATAAATGAAATCACACAATAAGTACTCTTTTGTGATTAGCTTCTTGAGCGTGTTTTCAAGATTAATCTGTGTTGTATCATGTATCATTACTTCATCTTTTTATTACTAAATTATGTTTCACTATATGGATATACCACATTTTGTTTACCCATTCATCCATTGATGAACGTTTGGATTGTTTTCAATTTGGGGCTATTATGAATAATTCTACTGTGAACATTCATGTACAGATTTTTTATGTACATATTTTTATTTCTCTTACGAGTAGAATTGCTGAATATCATGGTAACTCTATGTTTGACTTAAAAATTTTTTTTATTTCCACTGATTTTTTATTTTTTAGAGAGTCTGGAAGGGGGAGGGAGGTAGAGAGAGAGACACACACATCGATTAGTTGCCTCCCACACAGCCCTGGTTAGGGCCAGGGAAACTGCAACCTAGGCACGTGCCCTTGACTGCAGTCGAACCCGCGACCCTTTGGTCCTCAGGCTGATGTTCTAACTGCTGAGCCAAACTGGCCAGGGCTATATTTAACTTTTTATGAAACTTCAGTACAATTTTCCACAGTGACTGTAGTAGTATATGAAGGCTTCGGTTTCTCCATATCTAAGAGTTTTATAGTTTTAACACTTAATTTAGATCTATGATCAATTTCAAGATAATTTTAGAGTATGGTGTGAGGTGAGGGTCCAGATCTATGATCAATTTCAAGATAATTTTAGAGTATGGTGTGAGGTGAGGGTCCAACTTCATTTTTTTGCATGTGGCTATCTAATAGTCTCAGCAAGATTTACTGAAAAGACTGTTCTTCCCCCATTGAATAGTCTTGGCACTCTTGTCAAAAATCAGTTTATCGTAAATGTGAGAGTTTACTTCTGGACTCTGATTTTATTCCATTTTGATCTTATGGCAATACCTCACTGTTTTGATTATAGTATCTGTGTAATAAGTTTTGAAATCAGAAAGTGTGAGTTCTCCAACTTTGTTATTTTACATGATTATTTTGACTATTTTGGGTCTCTTGCATTTCCATATGAATTTTAGGATAAATTTGTCAATTTATGCAGACATGCCATCTGGGATTTTGATAGGAATAGCATTGAATCTGTAGGTCAGTTTGAAGAGTTTTGCTATCATAAAGATATTAAGTAGTTTAATTTATGAATATGGGATGGTTTCCAATTTATTTAGTTCTTAAATGATGAATATATCCATTTTTTGTGTCTTCAGTTTCAACAGTGTCCTATAGTTTTCAGTGTATAAATTTTTCATCTCCTTTGGTTAAATTTACTCCTAGGTATTTTATTCTTTTTGTTGCAATTGTAAATAGGATTGCTTTCTTAATTTCTCTTTCCATTTTTTTAAATTATCAAAGACATGTTTTGTAAATTGATTTTAGAGAGAGAGGAAGAGGGGGAGAGAGAGGAAGGGGGGGAGAGAGAAACACATTGATGTGAGAGAGAAACATCCATCTGTTGCCTCCTGTATGTGCCCTGACCCAGGACTAAACCTGCAACCTAGGTATGTGCCCTGACCTGGAATTGAACCTCTGCAACCTTTTGGTGTACCGGAAGACGTTTCAACCAAATGAGCCACCTGGCCAGGGCAATTTTTCTTTCTAACTTTTTGTCGATAGTGTATAGAAATGCAACAGATTTCTATATATTGATTTTTGTACCTTGCAACTTTACTATATTTGTTTATTTCTGATTTTGGGGGTGGTTCCTGTATATAAATTCATGTCATCTGCAAATAGTGACACCTTTACTTCTTCCTTTCCAATTTGGAGGCTTCCCTTCCCTTCCCTTCCCTTCCCTTCCCTTCCCTTCCCTTCCCTTCCCTTCCCTTCCCTTCCCTTCCCTTCCCTTCCCTTCCCTTCCCTTCCCTTCCCTTCCCTTCCCTTCCCTTCCCTTCCCTTCCCTTCCCTTCCCTTCCCTTCCCTTCCCTTCCCTTCCCTTCCCTTCCCTTCCCTTCCCTTCCCTTCCCTTCCCTTCCCTTCCCGTCCCTTCCCTTCCCGTCCCTTCCCGTCCCGTTCTAGATAGGACTTCAAATACTGTATTGATGATAATTATGGAAAATATTCTGTGCTCATGGATTGGAGGGATTAACACTGTTAAAATGTTCATGTTACCCAAAGCAATCTACAGATTCAAGGCAATCCCTGTCAAAATCGCAATGGCAGTTTTTTTCTGAGAAATATAACAGAAAATCCTAAAATTTGTGTGGAACTACAAAAAGATGCCAGATAGCCAAAGGAATCCTGAGAAAAAAACAACAAAGCCAGAGATATTACATTCCCAGATTTCAGACTATACTATAAAGCTTTAGTAACCAAAACAGTATGGTATTGGCAGAAAAACTGACACATAGATCAATGGAACAGAATCAAGATCCAGAAATAAACTCACACATATATGGAAAACAAATTTATGATGAAAGAGCCAAGAGTATTCAATGAAGATAGAAATGTCCCTTTAATAAATGGTGGTGTGCCAGTTAGTTTGGCTGCGTGGATTGAGTGCTGTCCCATAACTGAGAGATCCCGAGTTGTGGGCTCCATCCAGTTGGGGGCGTGCAGGAGGCAGCCGATGGATGTTTCTCACATCAATGTGTGTCTCTCTCTGTAAAAAATCAATTAAAAAAACTATAAAAATTTAAAAATAATAAATGATGTTGGGAAAACTGGACAGCTGCATGAAAAAAATGAAACTAGGCTACTCTTATGCCATAGTAAAAAATTAACACAAAATGCCCAGAAATCAACCCTATGTCTTTATGGTCAATTAATATTTGATAAAGGAGGCAAGAGCATACAATGGAGGTAAGACAAGTCTCTTTAATAAACGGTGTTGGGAAAATTGGACAGGTGCGTGCAAAAAAATGAAGCTAGACTGCAAACTTACACCACACAAAAGAATAAACTCAAAATGGATAAAAGACTTAAATGTAAGGCGTGAAACCATAAAAATCCTAGAAGAAAACATAGGCAGTAAAGTCTCAGTCATCTCTTGTAGCAATATTTTTACCAATACATCACCTAGGGCAAGGGAAACAAAGGAAGAAATAAACAAATGGGACTACATCAAGCTAAAAAGCTTTTGCACAGCACAATAAACCATCAGCAAAATGAAAAGGGAGCCCACTGTGGGAGATCATATTTGCCAGTGATACATCTGATAAAGGGTTAATTTCTAAAATATATAAAGAACTTACAGAACTCAACAACAGGGTGATAATCCAATTAAAACGGGCAGGGGATCTACATAGACACTTCTCTAAAGAAGACATACAGATGGCTACTAGACATTAAAAAATGCTCAATGTCACTAGTCATGAGAGAGATGCAAATTAAAACCACAATGAGGTATCACCTCATCCTGCCAGAATGGCTACCAGCAATAAATGAACAAACAACAGGTACTGACGAGGATGCTGAGAAAAGGGAACCCTCCTGTACTGCTGATGGGAAAGTAAAATGATGCAGCCACTGTGGAAAACACTATGGAGTTTCCTCAAAAAATAAAAAATGGAACTGCCTTTTGACCCAGTGATCCCACTTCTGGTAATATATCCTAAGAATCCCAAAACACCAATCTAAAGAATACATGCACCCCTGTATTCATAGCAGTATTATTTAGAGCCCAAGACTGTTATTTAACATAAAAAAACTTGTCTAATACAAGACCTATTCTGTTAGACATGACATTATATCATAATGTAATAACATAAGACTGTACACCAGTTTCAGCATTTCCAAAAAAAATAAACGACTCCCGGTCATACAGTGTCAGTTCTGTGTTACCCAAGATTCTTGCCATTTATTTCTCTGTATTTTGAGCTGGCTAGAAAACAAATGAATTTTAAATAATAGTTAGAATATGTCAAAATTGACTTGTAGACAAAAAGCTTGTTATTTCATTATCGACACTTTTCACTTTCCCAGGCGATTGCTCAAGACGATTTTCAAAGAGCGTCTACATGTGCAATGCGCTGCAAAGATATGTTGGCGAGGCTCCCTAAAATGGTGAGTGAAATTTCTGCATTATTCTTGAAGAGTTTGAAAATATGTCATATCAAGTTTTAGGAAGAATTATTGATACTTTATGCAACCCTTTAGAGATTATATTGAAATCAGTTCCACTTAGCTGATCTTTATTTATTTATTTTATTTTGTTAATCCTCACTGGAGGATATTTTTTCCATTGATTTTTAGAGAGAGTGGAAGGGAGGAGGAGAGGGAGAAACATCTATGTGAGAGAGCATATCGATTGGTTGCCTCCCACATACACCCTAAGCAGAGCTGGGGATCAAACCTGCAACCCAGGTACGTGCCCTTGACCAGAATCGAACGCCCAACCCTTCCGTGCTCAGGCTGACGCTCTGACCACTGAGCCATGCTGGCCAGGGCCACTTTAAAATAGTTTGCTTGCTTTGTTGTATACTAGAAAGGGTGTTTAAAAAAAGCAATACGAGTTATTTAAATTTCTTTGCTTTCCTTTTTATTGTCAAACCATTTTGATAACATTTCCTCCATATTTCATGCTATGTGATAAAAGAAAGAAAAAATGAGTTTATTTCCCTGCTGGCAAGGTTGGCGTATCACTGCAGTAGTATTTTTCTATATTGGGATTTGGAGGTGTGAGAGATTTCATAGGATAAATAAAGCTTGCTTCCCAGGCTGGATCTCATCAGATTTCCAGAGCTGATAAGTTTTTATTTTTCCACTTTATCTCCCTTTTCCATTCTTTCTCCCGTTTCAGAGTCTATGCCTACTTCAGTGTTTGCTATCACAGAGGTAACTGATAACAAAGATATATTTGGAAGTTAGGGGAAATGTTCTGAGGGTTCCATAAATTGTACTTACTTGTGAGATTGGTCTTTACCCCCAAATTCTGTGTAACAATGTAGAACTTAATTCAGTAAATATTTACATATTGCCAATTATATGCTAGGTATTCTCCTAAGATTTTTTGAGAGAGAGGAAGGGAGAGGGAGAGAGAGACATTGATGTGAGCACGAAACACCAACTGGCTGCCTCCTGAACGTCCCCTACCGGGGATTGAGCCTGCAATCCAGGCATGTGCCCTGACTGGGAATTGAACTGGGATCTCTCAGTCCATGGGACGTCGCTCAATCCACTGAGCAACACCGGTCAGGCTCTCCTTTACCTTTTTCACCCATCTCTCTACCTCTCTTCCCTCTGTCCAGGCCAGAAAGTGATTGTTAACTCTGAAGATCAGTGAAAGTATTTAGGCTATTTTTTTATGTGCTTAAGGTTTAGGCAAGGGACCTGACAATCTAGGGCAGGAAATCTCACAATGATAGGAAATGATCAGATAAAGATTGAAGAAGCACTAACATAGTGTTTTAAAAGGAATTAATTAGTTAAATTAACCAGCTCTCTTTTTTTCTGAGATATCTTTCCTGTATCCCAAAACTAGATTAGGAATTATTGTAAGGTGTTGACACAAAGGCAGAAAATTGTATTTTAGAGCACCAGGAGAAATAACTAATGGCTTATTGTCAGTTATTACTGAGATAATCTGAAGATTAGAGAAAGCTGTATAAGGGAGGGATTAGAAGGTAAATGTCTTAAAGCCAGTAAGGAAGAAAACCAGGCAATTATCATTCAATTTTTGCTCCCTTATTAGAATTGAATTTATAAATGTTTAAAAGACAACAAAAACACAAAGAAAAATAGCTTGGAATTTGGGACTGGAAAAATAATAGGAGGTTGGTTATACTGAATTTGATAAAAACCCAATTTACAAAGTAACTTGTGAAAAATGAAGTTATCTAGTTAATTAAAAATAAAAAGCCGTGTCACAAACTGGAAAGTTAGTGGTCAAACTCATTTTCAGCAGCAATATCTCATTGCGTTTAAATCATTTTATGTGATCTCATTTTGTCATTGTAATGTAGGTATTCAGTTGGAGCTGTCATTTTGGGGCCAGGACTTGTAGCAGTGGCTGGAGGTTCTAAGATCCCATGGGTCCTGGAGATCACATAATGCATTAGTAAAAACCAACATACAAAACATTTACAGCTCTACCTGCTTTGTATTTTTATTTCAATTATGTATTGCTTGCAAAATGAAATGTTGGCACTCCATAGAAAGCTAGGAACATATTTTTGAAAGAGGTATTTTTATTCATCTTAGTACTTCATACCCCATTGGAAATGTTTCACATCTGGCCATGTGGCTCAGTGGATTGAGCATCATCCCATGGACTGAGAAGTCCCGGTTCAATTCTCTGTCAGGGCACATGCCCGGGTTGCAGGCTCAATGCATTTAAATACTTCTGGATTCTTGCCGGACCCACATTACCAAGACTACTATTTATTTTAGATTTAAATATACAGTAGGTCTGATGTGAGCAGGCATGTATATTGAATTTCTGAATGTGCTGTAATTCAAAGGGGAACTTTTCTGAAGCAAGACAGGTCTTTACATATTATTTATGATTAACTTGCCTCATATCTCAGATTTCTGAGGATCTGTTTCTGTAGTCTTACTGAGGTAAAACTTAGAAAGGACTCCTTTATGTGTGTATAATCAGATTCTGGATAGATGGTTCCTGAAGGGGATAGATGGGTAAATTATTAGAATTAAAAAGTTTTCTCTTATGCCATTTGCCAGTATTTTGACAGATGAAAATTCTGTAAAATATGGCATTGATGCAGGGACTGAGAATATGATTAACCCATAAAAAAGTATTTTTCTATGGCACCATTCACATGCTTGTTTCTACTTTTATCTTAGTGGTAATATATGTCAAAAAACTTTTATTGTTAAAGAGGGTCCATTAAACTAAGTATATTTGAATAAGTCTTATGACTAGATAAGTGCTTTGGACACATTTCAGAACTTCAGAATTTTTTTATAGTTATCTTAACTTTGGAAAAAACTATCATTTTTTCCTTCCCTCAATGGTGAATTTTTTTTGGCTTTGAATATAGTCTCTAATCTAAAGCCTTTTACTGAATTTGACAACCTGCAGAGTCATTTTAGCCTGTCCTTTTGCTGGACAGTGATTAGATTTTCCAATTCCTGTTATGAAAGGACCTTTCAAGTTCTGTTAGTAATACATCGTATTACTTTTCCACACATAACTAATTTCCCAACCTGAATATTATGTAGCTCCTCTTTAAATAAATTGAGAGGTTTTGATAAGAAAGAGTAGGTTATTTTGATGAACAGAACACTTTATGTCTTAAAGACTCTGAACTGCTATTATAATTGGACACACCAATTATGTGACCATTCTGGATTTCATTTTGATTAAAAAAATAGAAATTTATTCTCTCACAGTTTTGGAGGCTTGCCAACTGAAGTTAAGGTGTCTCTCCGCAGGGCCATGCTCCCTCTGATGGCTTTAGGAAAGATTTATTTCTTTGCTTCTTCTAGCATCTGGGCAAATCTTTGGCATGCCTTGGCTTATAGATGTATCACTCCAGTCTCTGCCTCTGTCTTCATATGGCAATCTACTCTATGCATCTGTGTGTCTCCACATGGCTTTTCTTTTTCTTTGTTTTTGGTTTCTCTTTTCTTTACTGGCTGATTTGTAGGTGTCACTTCACATGGCTTTTTATTGATTGGTTGGTTTTCAGAGAGAGAGAGTAGAGGTGAGAGAGAAAGAAAAACATCAATTTGTTGTTCCACTTATTTATGTATTCATTGGTTGCTTCTTGTATGTGCCCTGACCAGGGATTTAACCCAGAACCTTGGTGTATTGGATTGATGCTCTAACCAACTGAACTTGGCCAGGGCCTCACAGAGCTTTTTTAATAAGGATAATAGTCATTGGATTTTGGGCCACTCTAATCCAGTGCGATCTCCTCTTTTTTTTTTTTTTCGGTTAATCCTCACCTGAGGATATTTTTTTTATTAGTGTTTAGATAGAGTGGAAGGGAGGGTTGCCTCTTTATGTTTGTTTCTGTGTATTAGATAGAGCTGCTATGTCTCCTGGTCTTAATAGAGTAGCCTAATGTAGTAGGTGTCCTGTGGGGCCCAGTGGCACAGCGTTCTCGTTACCTGAACTGGGCATTCCAGGTGGGTCCCTTCATGTGGGCTGTGTGCACCCTCCTATTGTAGTTGATCCTTGATTGCCATTGGCATGTCAATGGGAGGGATTTACTCCCAGGCTGACCAGCTGCGAGGACTGGCCCCAACTGCAGCAGAGGAGCTGTTGTGCAGGTGGGTGGAGACTCAGATAAGGCATTTGCCTGCTGGTTCTGTGGGAGGAGTGCTAAGTAAAGGAATCACTGCTGGTTTTCACAGCCAGAAGATATGGGGACTTCTCTTCCTGGCACTGGAACCCTGGCCAGGGAGGCCTAGTGTGGGGCTGGGATCCCTCCCTTCTCAGCAGCTCAGATATCCCTTCAAATTTTAAGTACCACATGTGGCCGTAGGACCAGCTTGTTGCACAGCTCTGTCCCTCCTACCAGTTTCATTGTGGCTTCTTCTGTATATCTTTAGTTGCAGGACTTCTGTTAAGCTAGATTTCAGGTGGTTTTGAATGATGGTTGTTCTATAGTTTAGTTGTAATTTTGATACAGTTGTGGAAGGATGCAAGTACTGCATTTAAGTACGCTGCCATCTTGATCAGAAGCCCAATATAATCTCTCTAGATATTTTAATGTTAAGGAAATCATGATCTAACATATCTTTTTTAATTATTTTTATTGCAGGCTGAATATCTTCATATTCTCTGTTACAACTTTGGAGTAGAAAACCACATGCTGAATAAATATGAAGAAAGTTGCTACTGGCTTAGGTAATATGAACAAAAATAATTATAAATTTAAGAATATTATTGTAAAATTCAGTTAATATTTATTATAGGGTACTTTGGCAGTTTAAACATTCTCTGACTTCAAAAGCCAACATGCTAAATTTATTTACCCCTTTAACATGTATTGTTTATTGTTCTTACATGTTGCCAGTGATAGAAAAATGTTTTCTGATCTTAATATAACATAAGAGCATGCCCTACCTCCATTCCTGCTTTGTATCTTTATCAAGAATACAGAATTTTTTTTTTTGCTTTGGGACATATTACTGTTTGCGAACCCCACAGTATAAGGGTAGGAGGGGTGGTGAGAATGGGATCAGCTAAAATCATTAGTCTTAAATGAATTTTGGTATTTTATTATCAGTCAACTTAGTATATATGTAGCACTTACTATATGCTCAGTATTATGCTAAGATTTGTACTGTTGTGTTGAATATGGGAATATCAAGAGAATAGTGCAAAAAATACAGCAACTATATGCACAAACTCTGTCTTTTACTGAATACGTAGGCCCAGCACAGATTGACAAATAGTAGATACTTAGTAATTTCTTGTTAAATGATTTTACGTGAAAATGTATTTTTCTGGAGATATCACATAAGATGCTTTGAATATTAGGGGATCACAGAGTAAAATATATCACATCAATTCAGCAGATTTTTTTCTTTCTTAGTGCAGGGTTAGTTCTGGTTGTTTGGAGATATTCCCATGATTAAACTATTGCAAAATTTACATTTGCCATTAATGAAATAAATACAACTATGGTTATTAAGATTATAGTAGTCATAGGTGTATATATCTCTAACAAAATATTTATGCAAATACCTTGTTTATGTAAAAGACTTTAGAGCTCAAAGATTGATCAAACCATAAAGAACTGTACTTCCACTTTGCTGTACATCTGAAACTAGTGTGGAATGGTATTGAATGTAAACTGTGGTTGAGAAAAAAAACTATGCCTGCCCTGGCCAGTGTGGCTCAGTTGGTTGGAGCATCGTCTAGTACACTGATAGGTGGGGGGGATTGATTTCCTGTCAGGGCACATACCCAGGTAGAGGATTTGATCCTCAGTCAGGTGCTTATGAGAGGTAGCCAGTTGATGTTTCTCTCTCACATTGGTGTTTCTCTCTCAATAAAAAACAGTCCTCGGGTGAGGATTAGAAAAAAACAAGAACTATGCCTGACAGAACAGGCTTACACAGTTATAAGAGCTATACTTGTCTCGATTTAGAATGCTTCATGCAAGTGCAGTATGCCTGAAATTTTTATTTTAAATCACGTTTTTATAAATTGAATTATTTAAAATATACCAAAAGAGCTAACTAGTCTAGCATAGGTTTTACGGCAGGTTTCCTTTAAAGAAACAACCTTTTTATAAAGTGAATGATCTACCTGGCCAATGTGGCTCAGTGGATTGAGCATCCTCTCATGGACTGAGAGGTCCCGGTTAGATTCCCGGTCAGGGCACATGCCTGGGCCTGCAGGCTCGATCGCCAGTAGGGGGCATGAGGAGGCAGCCGATCAGTGTTTCTCTCTCACATTGATGTTTTTTTATCTTTCTCTCCCTTTATCTCTCCTCTAAAAAAATCAATAAAAAACATAATTTTAAAAATAAAGTGAATGATCAGTGAGTTCTATTTGGTATTATTTGGTAGTATTTAAGGTAAAAAAAAAAAAGCATGTTGGTGCCTTGGATGGCTTAAGACAATGGAGGTGAGCTTGAAGTTTATGCCAAGAATGAGGGTCGATGTTTCCTGGGAACTGGTCGTAGGAGTAGGCTGAGTCCTTTTTTTTTTTTTTTTAATAAATTTTTTTCTTTATTGATTTTAGAGAGAGAGGGAGGGAGAGGGAGAGAGAGAAACATCGATGAGAGAGAACATCAATTGGCTGCCTCCTGCATGACTCCTCTGGGGATTTGACCCACAATCTGGGCATGTGCCCTGACCGGGAATCAAACTGGAGACCTCTTGGAGGGAGGGAGAGAGAGACAGAGAGAAACATCGATGTGATAGAGCCACATTGATTGATTGCCTCCTACACGACCCCACCAAGGCCAGGGACGAACCACAACCAAGGTATGTGCTCTTGATCGGAATTGAACCTACAACTCATTGGTCCACGGGCCGGCACTCTACCTGCTGAGCAAAACCGGCCAGGGCTCTAATATTATTTTTAATTCTCTAATTTAAACCTGTCTCAGTTGGCAGCTAATGTGAATTGCTTTCTGTTAGTTGGGAATTTTTTATTCTGGATGCTGTATCCTCAAATGAGAAGAGAAGTATGTTGTGTCTCTTTCCTGCTTCTATAAAACTTTTTTTTTTTTTTAATCCTCACCCGAGGATATTTTTCCTTTTTTTTTTTTTTGTACAGATAGAGTCGGAGGGAGAGAGAGAGAGAAACATCGACGTGAAGAGACACATCAAGTGGCTGCCACCCGCATGACCAACCAGGGCCGGGGACAAACTGCAACTGAAGTACGCGCCCTTAGCGGGAACCGAACCCGGGTCTCTCCGGACCGCAGGCCGACGCTCTAACCGCTGAGCCAAACTGGCCAGGGCTATAAAACTTTTTGTCTCTCTCATGGAATTAGAAGAGGAGAATTCAGCAAATATTATACTTTTGTTTTGTAAATTCATAGCACTTAGAGTTAACCCAGATTATATTATTTCCATGCTGGATTTAAAATAGCTATTATGTTTACAATAAGGAGAGTATGATATTTTAACATTTATCAATGTTTATTTAGCTTTTACTATGGTTATGTAGGAATATATATCACCAAGGTCTTCTGATAAGAAGTAAAGGAGAAGGGTAGGGGGAGCGGGGTGGAAGGGGACAATGGGAGAAGAAAGAAGAGACATCTGTAATACTTTCAACAATAAACATAAATGTATTTATGGACACAAATATTAATGGTTCAATATTTGGGCCGAAGGGAAGTTTGCATTTGTTTTAATGCTACTGAATATTCATTCCTTTCTTTTCCTTTGAGAATTTGACAATATTATTCATAGTGAGGCAGTAAGATTTAGGGAAAGAGTACAGAGCTAGTAGTAGAAAATCTGTTGCTTGTCAACTGTATGACTGTGTCACTCACCTAACTACTAGTATGTGCTAGGATGTTTTAATCAGAAAAATGGGTGCAACGTTATCTGTCACAGGCTTGTAATGAAGATAATGTAAGTAACATGATAGTACTTTGAAAAATTAAGGGTATTACATAATCATAGACTATGATAAAATTATTAACTATAAAAATGATCAACACCTGTTTTAATGGAAAATGGAATGTATTAGCACCATCTTGTGGAAATATAATGAAGTATATAATTGCAATTTTAATAAGATAATTTACTATAAATAACACTTTAGAGCTGCAAGAATCCTTACAGATCATCTAATTCAGGAATTTAGAAACTATGTTCTTTGGAACCCTAGGTTTCTGCCAGAAATGCTTCAGAGTCTCCTTTAAGAGGAAGAGGAGCCCTGGCCGGTTTGGCTCAGCGGTTAGAACTTCGGCCTGTGGTCCAGAGAGACCCGGGTTCAGTTCCCGCTAAGGGCAGTACCTCGGTTGCAGTTTGTCCCCGCCCTGGTTGGTTGTGCGGGTGGCAGCCACTCGATGTGTCCCTTTCACGTTGATATTTCTCTCCCTCTCTCTCTCTCTCCCTCTCTCTCCCTCCCACTCCAGCTGAACAAAAAATGGAAAAAAATGTCCTAGGGTAAGGATTAAAAAAAAAAAAGGAGGAAGAGGAGACTTAGCCACAACTCTCTAAGATCCCCATCTTGCTGCAGAGAAGTTAGGCTTTAATCAGTTTCCTATGTAGTATGTCCTTGTAAGATTTTGCTTGAAAGAATGATTCTCACCTGGCTGATGTTGCTCAGTGGTTGAGCATTGACCCATGCACCAAGAGGTTGCCAGTTCTATTCCGGGTCAGGGCACATGCCCAGGTTGTGGGCCAAATCCCCAGTCCAGGGGCATGCTGAAGGCAACCATTCGATGTTCTCTCTCATCGGTGTTTCTATCTCTTTTTCCCTCTCCATTTCTCTTTCTCTAAAAATCAATAAAAGAAAAAAAAATGTTAAAAAAGAATGACTCTCCTGCTTATAGTATGAAAATGACTGATATACATATTAACTTCATTTTGTACAGATAAGGAAATAGAAATTTAGAGATTAAGAGATTTATACAAGGGCACCTACCTATGGCACTAGATCTCCACAATCGTTTAGGAATAGAATAGTCTTTTTCTAAATGTCAATAGAGATGTTCCCTCTTTGATTCCTGATTTTAGTCATTTGAGCCTTCACCTTTGCTTGGTCAGCCTAGCTAAGGGTCCATCAATTTGTTGGATCTTTTCAAAGCACTAAATTTTGGCTTTCTTGATTTTCTGTATAGTTTTTCATTTATCGATCTCATTAATTTCCACTGTAATCTTTATGACTTTTTTCCCTCTGTGCTTGCTTTGTGCTTAGTTTGCTCTTTCTTTTTTATTTTCCTAAGGTGGAAGGTTGAGATCTTCCTTTTTTTTTAATGTTGTTGTTTAGTTATAAAATTTTCCTAAAGCATTGCTTTAGTTATATCAAATAGTTTTGGTATGTTGTGTTTTCCTTTTCATTCAACATGAGGTATTTTCTAATGTCTCTTGTGTTTTATTTTTTTGACTTACTGGTTATTTAGGGGTGTGTTTTTAAATTTCCACATACTATTTTTCTTTTGGATTTCTAATTTAATTCCATATACGTGGAGAACATACTTTGTATGATTTCAATCCAGTTAAATCTACTGAGGTTTTTTAGGCCTGGAGTATGTTCTGTTCTGGGTGATGTTCTATGTGTACTTGAGAAGAATGTATAGTTTGTTGTTATTGGATGGAATGTGCGGTATATATGTTTGTTAGGTTAGTAGGTTTATAGTATTGTTCAAGTCTTCTATATCCTTTCTAATGCTCTGTCTAGTTGTTCTGTTATTGAAAGTGGGGTATTGAAGCCCACAACTATCATTGTTGAATTATGTATCTGCTCACTTTTGTCAACTTTTGCTTCATGTATTTTGGGCATCTGTTTTTAGGTCCCTAGGTTTATAATTGTTATATCTTCCTGATGGATTAATCTTTTTATCTTTATAAAAATCCTCCCTATCTCTAGTAACATTTTTTTGTCTTGAAGTCTATTTTGTCTAATATTAGTGTAACTATTCTAGTGCTCATATAGTTGCTATTTACATGGTATATTTTTTCGTCACTTTATTTTTAGTCTTTTAGTAGTTTTTAATCTAAAGTGTGTCTTTTGTTGACAGCATATTATAATGACTCTGCTTATATGCGGAACCTGGAATATGCAAAGTCATAGAGACAGGAGGAAGTAGAATAGAGTTATCAGGGACTGAGAAGAGTGGAGAATGGGGACTTATTGTTGATTGGGTACAGAATTTGTTTACAATGATGAAAACATTCTGGAAATGGACAGTGGTAATGGTTACATAGCATTAATGTACTTAATGTACACAACATTAATGCACTTAATGACATTGAATTGTACAATTAAAATAGTTAAAGTGGTAAACTTTGTTATGTATATTTTACCACAATAAAATAAATTATTGGTAAAAAAAAAAAAGAAAGAATGATGTTCTCATATATGCTACAACATGGATGAAACTTGAAAATATTTTGCTAAGTAAAATGAACCAGACACAAAAGGACAAATGTTGTATGATTCCACTTAAATGAAATATCTAGAACAGGCAAATTCACAGAGACAGAAAATGGATTAGAGATTACCAGAGACTGAATGGGGGAGGGAAGAAAGGGAGTTAATGTTTAGGTGATCAAAAGTTTTGGAAATAGATAGTGATGATGGTTGCACAACACTGTGAATGTAATTAATGCCACTGAATCTTATATTTAAAATTATTAGAATAACAATTTTATATGTATTACCACAGTGAAAAATTTGTTAATTAAAAATAATATCCACTTAAGACAAAAGGAGATATAGTAAAGGAGGAAAAGGGGAAAAACATTATAATGAGACATATAGAAAACAAAGAACAAAATATCAGATAGAAATATTAATTCCATTAAATATGAATGGATTAAACAATGCAATCACATGGCACAGATTTTCAAACTGAATTAAAAAACAAGATACAATTATAGACTGTCCCTGCTCAGAGGTTTCCCCCTTGTTTTTGTTTTTTCATGGCTTACTAGGGTTCACCCCTCTGTCTACATAAGCCACTTATATGTTAATGGTTGTGTTTAAGCCCACTTAGCAAGTCAAGTTAGATTTTCACCCTTTCCCATTGGATGTGTGTTTGTCTTACAGACTCTTTTCACAATTCAGTGAATTTTTTACTTTGCTCTGTGTTCAGCCAGGGACTAGTAACTAATGGATTCTTTTTCTGGTCTTGAGAGGGCAGCCTTTGGCATGTGCATAGTTTCCAATACCCTCAGGTATGAGTGTGGTTTCATTTTTTTTTAATGACATAATTTTTACAGCATTTTCAGGTTTATAACAAAATTGAGGGGAAGGTACAGCACATTTTGTCAGATGCTTTTTCTGTGTCTCTTCATATGATCATGTGATTTTTCTTTCCTCTTTTAATATGTTTTTATTGATTTCTTTAGCGAGAGAGAGAGAAACATCGATGTGAGAGAGAAACATTGATCGGCTGCCTCCTCCATGCCCCCTTTGGGGGATCGAGCCTGCAACCTGGGCATGTGCCCTGACTGGGAATTGAACTGGGACCTCTCAGTCCATGGGATGATGTTCAATCCACTGAGCCACACCGGCCGGGCTGATCATGTGATTTTTTTGTTTTTAGTCTGTTGGTGTGATGGATTACATTGAGTTTCAGATGTTGAACAAGCCTGGGATACATTTTGTCATGCTGTATAATTTTTTTTTAAGTTTGTTTTTTTTTTTGGATTTTATTTGCTAAAATTTTGTGGAGGATTTTTACAGCTATGTTCATGAGACATATGGGTCCATGGTTTTCTGTTCTTGTAATGTCTGTCTGATTTGGGTATTAGAATAATGCTGTCCTCAGAGAATGAGTTAGGAAGTATTCCTTTGGCTTCTATTTTTGAAAGACATTATAGAGAATTAGTATAATTTCTTCCTTAAATGTTTGGTAGAATTCACCAGTGAACCCATCTGGGTCTGGTACTTTCTGCTTTGGAAGTTTGTTAATTTTGTATTCAATTTCTTTAATAAATATAGGCCTACTCAGACTGCCTGTTACTTTTTGTGTGAGTTTAGGCCACTTATATCTTTGAAGGAATTGGTCCATTAAATCTAGGTGATCAAACTTGTGGGCATAGAGTTTTTCATAGTATTCCTTTATTACCCTTTAAATTTAATGGGTTCTGTAGTGGTCTCCTCTTTCATTTCTGATATTAATAAATTGTGTCCTTTCTTTTTTTCTTAGTTAGCTTGACTAGAGGCTACTTGATTTTATTGACTGTTTCAAATAACAGCTTTTGGTTTCTCCAATTTTCTCTATCGATTTCCTATTTTCAGTTTTATTAATTTCCTCTCTAATTATTATTTTTTATACTTACTTTGGATTTAATTTGTTTTTCTAGTTACTTAAGGGTTATTGATTTTAGTTTTTTCTTTTCTAATATATGCATTCAATGCTATAAATTTCCTTCTAAGTATTGTTTTTGCTGCATTTCACATATTTTGATAAATTGTGTTTTTATTTCCATTTAGTTCAAAGAACATTTAAATTTCTCTGGAGATTTCTCCTTGGATCATGTGTTATTTTGAGGAGTGTTGTTTAATCACATATTTTTAGAGTTTTCCAGTTATCTTTTTATTATTGCTTTCTAGTTTAATTCTTCTGTGGTCTGACAGCAAACACCGTATGGTTTCTATACTTTTATAAATTTGTTAGAGTGTGTTTTGTGGCCCCGGATGTGGTCTGTCTTGGTGAATATTCCATATGAATTTGATTAGAATGTGTATTGTGCTGTTGTTAAATGTGGGAGTCTATAGATGCCAATTATATTCAGTTGATTGCTGGTGTTCCTGAGTTCAACTATGTTATTACTGATTTTGTTCCTGCTATGTCTGTCCATTTTTAGAGAGGGATATCGAAGTCTCCAACGATGATACTACACTCATCTGTTTCTCCCTCTGTTCTATAATTTTTTGCCTCCCATAGTTTGACACTCTCTTGTAAGGTTCCAACACACTAGTAATTGTTATGTCTTCTTGGGACATTGACCCCTGTGACATTATGTAATGCCCTTTTTTATCCCTGATAATTTAAAAAAATTTTTTCTTATTGATTTTACTTTACCTATTTTTTCTTTTTTTATTAATTTATTTTTGTTAGAGATGTTTCTCCTTTTTCCCCCATTGATACCCTCCTCCTGATCCTGCTCCCCCTTATGGATTTTAGAGAGAGAGGAATGGAGAAGGAGAGAAAGATGGAAACATCGATGAGAGAGAACATCTCTATTGGTTGCCTCCTGCATGCCCCCCCAACTAGGGATTTGGCCCACAACCTGGGCATGTGCTCTGACTGGGAATTGAACCGGCAACCTCTTGGGTGGACACTCAACTACTAAGCCACACTGGCCGGGCTCTGATAGTTTTTATTACTTTGAAGTTTGCTCTGTCTGAAATTAATGTAGGTACTCCTGCTTTCTTTGGATGTGTTAGCATGGTAATTTTTCTTTATCTGTTTACTTTCAATCTCTATGTGTCTTTATATTTAAAGTGAATTTCTTGTAGAGAATATATTATTGGGGTATGTTTTATTAAATTATGTTTTTATTGATTTTTTTTTTAGAGAGAGAGGAAGGGAGAGGGAGAGAGAGAGATAGAAACATCAATGAGAGAGAAACGTTGATTGGCTATCTCTTGCATGCCCACAACCTGGGCGTATGCCCTGACTGGAATTGAACTGGCAACCTTTTGGTGCATGGGTCAATGCTTAACCACTGAGCTACACCAGCTGGGCTATTGGGGTATGTTTTTTGATCCACTCAGAATCTCTGTCTTTTAATCAGCGTATAATATAGACCCTTGAAATTCATAGCTGGATTAATGTATACCATATATATACTGTTTTCTCTTTGTTGTCATTATTCTTTTTTCCTATTGTTGTCTTCCACTCATTTTCTTCTTTTTGTGGTTTTAGGTATTTTATATGATTCCTTTTCTTTCCTTTCTTGTCATATAGATTATAGTTCTTTTATAAACTTATTCTTAGTGGTTCACCTAGAGTTTGCAATATACATTTACAAGCAGTCGAAGTCCACTTTAAAATAACATTATACTGTATCATAGGTCATGTAAGTACCTTATAATACCAAAATTCCTCCCTTCTATTTATTGTATCATTGCTATCATTTCATTTTATTCTAAGCATATATATGGTATATAAATAACCATACATAATTGCATACAGTATTTTGTTATTATTTTGAACAAACTGTTGCTTGTTAGATCAATTAAGAGTAAGAAAAATAAAAGCTTATCTTTTACCTCCACTTATTTCTTCTTCCATGTTCTTGCTTACTTTAAGTAGATCTGAGTTTCTGACCTATATAATTTCCCTTTCTCTAAAGAACTTTCTTGTAAGGCAGGTCTTCTGGCAACAAATTTCCTCAAAAGGAGAGCCTTTATTTCTCCTTTACTTTTGAATATTTTCCCTGGGTACAGAATTTTAGGTTGGTGGTATTTTTTTTCTTAACACTTTAAATATTTTACTACACTTTTCTTGTTTGGTTTCTGAAATGTTGACTATAATTCTTTGCATCTTTTTTATTTTTTAAGAGCATGGTTTATTTTTAATTGATTTTTAGAGAGAGGAAGGGAGGGAGGGAGGGAGGGAGAGAAGTGAGAGATAAACATCAATTAGTTACCTCTTGCGTGTACCCTGACCAGGCATCAAACTTGCAACCTAGGTATGTACCCTGACCAGGAATTGAACTCACCACCTGTGGTGCATGGGACAACATTCAACCAACTGAGCCACACCAGCCAGGGCTCTTTGTATCTTTATTGATAAGTTTTTCCCTCTCTGGTTTATTTCGGGATTTTTTCTTTATCTTTGATTTTCTAGAATTTGAAAATGATATGCCTAGGTGTAGTTTATTGGTATTTATCTTGCTTTGTGTTCCCAACGTTTCCTGGATATGTGGTTTGTTATTGGACATTAATTTGGGGAAAATTCTTAGTCATCATTGTTTCAAATATTTCTCACTTTTTTTCCTTTTTTGGTATTTCCATTACACTTAATGTTCACTTTTTGTAGTTGTCCCACAGTCCTTGGATGTTCTGTTTTTTCAGTCTTTATTTCCTTTGCTTTTCTGTTTTCAAGGATACCGTCGATACATTCTTTAGCTCATAGATGCTGTCCTCAGCCATGTCAAGTTTATTAAAAAGCCCATCAGAGAAATTCCCCATGTCCATTACAGTGGTGGTGGTTTTTTTTTATTTCCAGCATTTCTTTTTTTATTCTACTTTATCCATTAGCCCTTACTGTATTAACTGTAGTTAATTTGGATTTCCAACCTGATAATTTCAACATCTCTGTCATGTCTGGTCCTGATGCTTCTCTGTCTCATCAAATTATGACTTTTGCCTTTTGATATGCCTTGTAATTTTTCTTCATAGGTGGATATGTTGCACTACATGAAAGGAACTGTTGTTAATAGGCCTTTAGTAATGCAGTGGTTAGGTTTGAGGGGCGTGGAAGAGTTCTACAGTCCCATGAATATTTCTCAGTCTTTTGGTGAACCTATGCCTCTGAACTGTGAACTTCAAAAGTGTTTCTCTATTTTATTTCTTTTCTTTCAGGTGGTACATACTGGCTAGAGTAGGGTGGAGGTGATTATTCCTTTTCCCCAGGTCAGTTAGGCTCTGATAATACCCCCAGAGGTTAGACTCTGGTTAACTAGTTTCCCATCAGGGCAGACCTTGTTAAGATGAACAGAGTGCTCTGGGGTATTTCAGAATAGTTTCTTTTAGCCTCATCCTGACAAAGCCCAAGGGAATATTTTTCGGATATTTGCTGTGGGAATCTGGTGGAGTTCGTATAGGCCAATCTAACAATATTGTGGGTCCTCCTCCTGTATGACTATCTCTCTCTCGAGTTTTTAACTCTCAGACTTGTCTACACTGATCTTCTAGCAATCTATGAATTTTACAGCTCACACTTTCCTGTCCCTGCACAAGTTTCCGCTTATGAGGTTTTCCTGTGGTAAGTCACAACTTCTTGATTTGCCTGCCTATCTCTTCAGTCTTACCCTGTGTCTTCTCTTATGGATCCAAGAAGAGTTGTTTATTTTTTATTCTTTTCAGCTTTTTACTTGTTTTTAGGATGGGGTAGTACCTTCCGAGCTCCTTACATAAAGAATCTAAAACCAAAAGTGTGATTTTTTTTAAAGCTTGGCTGCTTTATCATTGTAAATCAAAATTAATTTTAGACTGTAATAGAGAATAAAAAGCATTTATTTGAGCAGGAAAAGAGCTGCAGCCTGGGAGACACAGATTCAGGTAACAACTTAAATTGAGTTTCATTGAGACAAAGGGGAGGCCATCTTTTATAACAAAAGTTCCCACCCATCAAACTGAAAGAGACTTTGCTTTGGGTGATGGGCGCACGATGCAGTGTGCAGATGATATTTTGTTGAGTTGTACACTTGAAACCAGTATGGTTTTGTGAACCAACGTCACCCCAATAAATTCAATTTCAAAAGTTCCTTCCCAGGTTCTCAGTTTGGTCTGTTTTATGTAAATGAGGTATCCAGATTGTGCAGCCTTGATTAGACAGGGCACATCTCAGTCCACTAGTAGAAAGATGAAACCAGGGCTTCCCTGCAGTGATTCATTCAGACGGTGAAAACAAACAGGCATAGTGTGGGAAGCTGAACGTTCAGGCTAAGGTTCTTCCTGGAATACAGAGTATGCGAGAAGCTCCTCTTAGCAAATGGCCACTAGGCTCTTATTATTTATAGAATTTGGGCCCTTGGTTGACCATGGGGAATGCATCTCAGCAGATAAATTCCTTCTTGAAGTTTACATCAGATAGATCTTTTTTCTTCAGAGTACCTTAATTTCAGTTATTGTTTGCGAAGAGGATCCCCCAAAGCTATTTGAGCCATGTAGGCTTACTGGCTCTTAGCTGATGGATCTCTGTATTTCTTTTTTTTATTATTATTTTTTATCCTCATCCGAGAGAGAGAAAAACATCGACATGAGAAAGACATATCCAGTGGCTGCCACCCACATGACCCCAACTGGGGTGGGGACAAACTGCAACTGAGGTATGTGCCCTTAACCTTAGGGGGAACTGAACCCAGGACTCTGGTCCACAGGCCAACACTGTAACCGCTGAGCCAAACCGGCCAGGGCGGATCTCTGTATTTCTTGAGGAATGCTTTGTAGTCTGCCCCAGATTACCCTCTGATTACTCCTGAGTGGATATAGCCAAATGCATATTCATAGCCTTCTGTATCTTCAGGGATGAGTGTGGCCCCAGGATTGTCTCCCCTCTGTTAAACTTCTCGCTTTTTTTTGTTTCTTTTTAAATTTCACCTGTTGCTACTATTATCATGGAGCTACCAGACTCTTCTTAATTGCTCACCCCAGAAGATCTCCATTGTTTTTGACAATGCCCCTTAGGCAGGAATATCTCCCGCTCTGTTTTAAATAAAGTCAGTCCTTTCAGGCAGAGATGCTGAGCTCTTCCACTTTATTGCCTACTTCTCCCCCTGGGCAAAACCTCTGTACCGCACTACTTGAATTGGGGGCAGGAGCATGGCATGCTTCTCCTGGAGTGACACCCCTGCTCTATGAGTGGATGCTGAAGAGATGGTTGTCCCTGATTTTATTAACATGCCCTCCTGGCATGGAAGCACTGTCCAATGAACTAGCCCGGGTGAAGGCCTTTAGGAGCCTAATATTCTTGGGTAGAACCCTTACCCTAAGAGTGAGAACTGGGTGGGGAAAGGAAGACCTCGTTCTTTCATTGTACCTGCCCAGAATAGCACTTCCACAGCAGACCTGAGGAAGATGAGAGGCTGGCATCCAGCCCCTCCCAAGGTGAAAGCATACCCTAGGAGTCTAGGAGCTGGAGGAAGAGGGAATCCTTACCTTCTTGACAGCATTCATCTAGAATAGCTTCCATGAGATGGAGCTAGTGTGGATAGCAGCAGGTGTGGATAACAGCTAGGAGCTCAAATGCCTCAGACTCTCACTGTTCTGAGATTTAGGCTTTTGGTTTTTTAAAAATAAATATTTTTCCAATCGCTTTAGACCCTTAGGACAATTTCCAGAGACTTTAAATGGTCATTTATTTTAACGATTTTCCCAAGAAAATGGTTGTTTCACTGGGGAGAGGGTCCACAAACTCCTTATATACCATCATTACAGAAGTTCCATCCTCATTGGTAATTTTAAAAACTGAATATAGAAGGTTTAATGGACCAAAGGAGACATCTATGGGATAGACTTCCAGTGACTAGGCCAGCATTATTGTGTCCTTGTTAGTAGCTGAAAACTCAGTTTGGTAGTTCTGGGTCTTTTTAGAGTTTTAAAAAAGGAATATTTCAAAGTAATGTCTTCAGTTTAATTCAGTTCACCAACATTTTATGGACATCTTCCCTTGGAATACCAATTTTATGGCGAGTGATCCTTGTTTTGCTTTTTAAATTTTAGGTTTTAAAATCCTGAGGCTCATATTAATATATTATTTGTGGTTATCAGAATGTCCCATAGATAACATGGCTTGGTAATTAAAGCAGAAAACCGAAAATCAAATTTCTCTACTTCCCAACCCCTTACTCGTTTTCAATACCAATGCAGGAAATATTAGAAATCACTTAACTGCTAAATTGGTTCTTTCAACTACAAAACGGAACTAATAGTGCTTCACAAGGGTGTTGTGAAGCTTAATAAATATTGCTAAGCATTTGTTTCTGTGAAAATCCTGTATTTGTTTTATTTTTAAAATATATTTATATTTCTTAGACTTTAAAATGTGCCCAATAAGAGCTTGTATATACATGTAAATTAGTTTAATGTAGTATATTTATAAATATAGCCAAATGGAAAAGAGCAATAATATAATTATAGTGTTGATTTATTTGATATATATAGCCTGAGAAAATTCTGGCTTTTTTAGTTGGAAAGTAATGCTTTATACAGTTGATCTTCATGTATTAATTGTCTAATAATCTGTTGTAGAACAAAGTAGAAAGGTTGGAATAAAGTATAATTATATCATGTCTTCTTAGTAATGTGTAATCTTAAAAAATGTAATCTAAAATTAATCTGTATTTTTTTTCTTTTTTAATGATTAGCCAAAGCTATGATATTGGGAAGACAAATAAGAACTCTGTTGACCCAGAAATGCTGGTAAGGATCATGTTAAATATTGCAGAAGTAGGTAGAAGAAATACAGTTTATGTTATTGTTATAAAATTATAATAGTCTATCCCCCCATTTGTGAATAGATTATCTATTGGGCATATCATTTACTACCTCAGTACATTAGTTTCTGTAAAATTGTTACACTAATACCTGTAGGGTAGATTCTTGCACCCATGAGTTAATATGTGTAAACAAGTGCTTAAACAATGTTTGACCATATAAGTTTTAGCTTTTATTATTGCATGTTAAAAAATTGCATGTTTTCCCCTAACCACCCGGATGGTATGGGAGTTAATTTTAATATTGAATCAAGCAAAATGTGATAATATAAATAAATGTTATGTAATACATGCCATAGTAAAATTGAATTTTTTTGAATATCCATTTCTGCTGCTTACCATTATAGTATATCAATCAAAATATAACCTAATACCTACATAAATCGGGCAATGTGATAGATGTGGCATAAAAGAGAAGAATAAAAACATGGCCTCTACCCTTATGTTTATGTTTAAGATATAAAATGAATATAAATGAATACAATGGAGTATTACTCAGCCTTGAAAAGGAAGGAAGTTCTGATTCATGCTACAACATAGATAATCTTCAGGACATCATGCTAACTGAAATAAGCCATTCACAAAAAGACGAATACTCTATGATTCCACTTAAAGTACCTTGAATAGTAAAATTCATAGAGACAAAAAGTAGAACGCTAGCTACAGGGGTTCGAAGGGGGGGGCATGGGAACTATTGTTCAATGGATACAGAATTTCAATTTTTCATGATTAAAAGATCTGGAGATGGACAGTGGTGATGGTTGCACAACAGTGTGAATGTACTTAATACTACTGAGCCATACACTTAAAAATGGTTAAGAAAGTTCATTTTATGTTATATGTATTTTATCTCAATGAAAAAATAAGAAATGTGTTGTGCAAGTGTGACAATGGGTTATACAGCAAGGAGAAAAAATGAACTATAAGAATTGAAACAATACGGACGTTCTGACATATAATGTTGAATACATAAAGCAGGATATAAAATAGTACCTACTGTATGATTCCATAAATGTAAATGCCAGAAGCAGGTAGAACTTACACGTGGTGGTGGAAAGTCAGGTAATTCATTACCCTTGTTTGGAATAGTATTTGTAAAAAGTCATGAAGGGAGCCTGTTACTGTTCTGTTTCTTTTTCTTTATTGTGGACACCATTACAGATGTTCTCCCATTTTCATTTTCCTCCCTTTTTCCCCCCTCCACCCAGTGCACGAACACACAGGCCTTCACCACATTGTTTTCTGTGAGCTATGCATATATGCACATGTTCTTTGGCTAATCTCTTCCAGTATCCCTTACCTCTTCCCCTCTGAGATATATCAGGCTGTTTTCATGTTTTTGAGATCTGTGTCATTAACATACTTGTGTTCACTTTATGAAAACGTGAATACTCTTGAGGTTTTGAACTCTTTTTTTTTTTTTTTTTAATCCTCACCTGAGGACATTTTTCTATTTTTTGTTCAGATAGAGCGGGAAGGAGAGAGAGGAAGAGAGAGAGAGAGAAACATCAGCGTGAAAGGGACACATCGAGTGGCTGCCACCCGCACAACCCAATCAGGGCCGGGGACAAACTGCAACGGAGGTGCATGCCCTTAGCGGGAACTGAACCCAGGTCTCTCTGGACCTCAGGCCGACGCTCTAACCGCTGAGCCAAACCGGCCAGGGCTGAACTCTTTTTGTTTTATACTTGAATTAAAATTTCCAAAATAGATTTTAAAACTGAGTACTAGTGAAACAATATGGGAAAACTAAGTGATAAACTGTATGGTACTGATCTGAACTTTGTACAAGGGCATGCAGAAAGGGGAATAATAGGGTTGACTGGAGTAGTTGAAGATGCCTTGTGGTAGGAAGTCCTTGAAAAGTAGATGGGGCTCATGCAGTTAAAATGAAGGGAGAAGGGAATCCCAGGCAAGGCGTCTGGAGGAGGAAATGAAGATGGAAGACAAGATTTAATTGTGATTGAAATGTAATACGTATATTGTGAAGTAAGATTACAAAGTAGTTTTTCTTCCTTTTTTTTTTGGTTTTAAGCATTTTTAAATTAAAGTATAGTTGGTGAAGTAGTTTTTCTTTCATGCTAACAGTACCTTATTGAGGTTTAATTTATGTAAAGTAATTTGTACAATAATTATACAAATATTAAGTGTACAACCTGATGAATTTTAATGTATCTATATAGTCTTGTTACTACCACACAGATCAAGTTACAGAAATTTCTGTCACCCTCAAAGTTTACTTAGTCCCTTTCCAGTTAATAGTCATCCTACCCTCAGGGTGAAACCACTATTCTGACTTCTATTGCTATAGATTATTTTCACCTTTTCTTGAACTTTGTATAAATGGAATCATACAGTATGTACTGTTTTATGTCTGCCTTCTTTTGCTTAACATAATAGTTTTGAGATTCACCCATTTTGTTATATTTTTCTGATTATTTGACCCTTTTACTGTTACAAAATAGCTACGGTCTTTCTCAGAGATGCCATAGTTACTTCATAAAGTCCTCTGGGAGAGTTTATAAGTTGAGAGTTGTTCCACAATAATAACGATATTAAGTACATTATATACATCTTACGTGACCTATATTAGTTTTGAATTTAAAAAGCTCAAAGGTAAGATACCCTAAATGTCACTTCTCTAGTTTCACAGGGCCTTAACATATGTGCTTAACGTATGTTTTTTAAATGTTAGAAGATCACCTCTGTCTGGTCCTACTGTCCTTATACATAGAGGCAGATTCTTCACTGAAATAGGGCTCCTTCTTTCAAAATGTGAATCTGTAGTTAAATATGTTCACACTGAATGGCGTTACTCCCCTTACCAATGTAGATCTGGCTGAAGAAACTTACTCAATTCAGCAATACATTATTAATTTTAAAATTTGGCTGAGTTGGGAGAAATTTTCTCTGTAGGAAAGTATATCTGTTCCTACTGAAATGGTGGTCTGTGTGCCTGGGTCCAATTGGTTAATCTCATCTAAGCTGTAAAGTCTGAGAAAGGCATTATGTCTTTCTATTTATCTCTTTTTGATGGAGGCTTGATACAATGCAACCTATATATAAGGTAAGTGGTAAGATGATTAAATTAAATACTGCTGTGACCTGGCCTTAGTTTCCTTTTTTGTAAAGTGGGGATGATAAAGTACTTGAATGCTAGAACACTGTTAAGAAAATAATTATATTAACACAATTATATTAAATTAAGATAAGCTATTACTATAAAATCCTTAGACAGTATTTGGTGTGGGTAGCCTAATGAGGACATATATCCAAGACTATGTGGTTACTTAAGGAAATGACGACTTATATTTGAGAAGATGCCTGTCACTGTGTGTATTGCAATTTAACCCTAAGCTGTGTGATTTTTTTCTATTTTTAATTATAGGCTAAAGTTCTGCGCTTACTAGCCACTGTTTATATGCATTGGGATGACAGAGAATATCATGATAAGGCTCTCAGCGCTGTAAACCTAGCAAACAAGGTATGAGTTTTTACTTGTAAAATATATATTTACTTGTAAATATTAGATTAATGAATTTTTAAAGCTTTGATTTACATTTTGAAATCCTGTTTAGGCACTTCCTGTAGTATCCTTAGGTTTTTAAATTTAATTTAATTTAATTTTATTTTATTTTAATCCTTACCCCAGGACATTTTTCCATTTTTTGTTAAGATAGAGTGGGAGAGAGAAAGAGAGAGAGAAACATCAACATGAAAGGGACACATCGAGTGGTTGCTACCCACATGACCAACCAGAATCGAGAACAATCTGCAACTGAGGTACGTGCCCTTAGCGGGAACCAAACCCGGGTCTCTCTGGACTGCAGGCTGATGCTCTAACCGCTGAGCAAAACTGGCCAGGGCTCCCTAGGTTTTTTTTAAACAACAGATTGTAATGATCTTTTTTTTTTTTTTTAACAGCACAGAAAGGAAAAATAAAGTATACCTCATTGACAGCAGATATTTTTGAAAAAAATAATTCTTTTGTATGAAACAAAGGCTTCTCTCTGTGCTGTGAGTTTTCAGGATAAAGAAGGAAATGTTGATAAGACAGGCAGATAATGGAATTTAGTTTAAAAACCAACACCATGAGAGTAAAGGCTGGCAAGGAAAGAAGAAAGAAGAGGAGATGGCACTTGAGTAAGCCAACCCACAGTGTGGGCCGTCACTGTGTGTCAGGTTAAATACAGTATTTTATTTATTCATTCAAATGAATGTTGAGTACTTCCTGTGCCCAGAGCTGAGTGTTGGGTAGGATTGATGAGGAAAATCAGACTTGGTGCCAGGGGGTGTGATGAGTGCTTGACATGTCTGTTGCAGGGGGTTGTGAGAGCAGCACCAAAGTTTGGGGGCAAGGGGTAAAGAAGACTTCCTGGATGGGTGCTGACAGTGACTTGGAGTGGAGGGAGGTGGGCAGGCTGCCCATGAGGTGTTCCAGGCAGAGGGAATAGCATGTGCAAAGACTTAGCAGCAAGAGAAATCACCACAGGCATTCAGGGTATTGAAACAAGTTCCCCAGAGGCCACCAAGGTTTATTCAGACAGGAGAAATCAAAAGCAGAGCACACAAATGTGAAGTGAGTAAATTGGATTTAGCAGGACCATTAAACAGTAGTCTGCCAATCCCTTCCCATGGGAAAGAGAAGGCCTGGCAGCTTTTTTAAACACGGAGCCTGCAGGAGAAGCAGAAAGCCTGTGGAGCTGCTGTGGACAAACTCAGCTGCCTTGCTGGCAAGGTCATTTGGGAGAGGAGAGCCTCTAGACCTGGCCTGCTGGGTCCTGCAGCCAGGTGTGTGGGGGGGTGTCTCTACCTTTTTAAAAATCCTTTACACGAGGCCCTGGCACCTGCCGTGCCCTCTGCCTGGAATTCTCATCCCCTGAGTCTGCTTGCTCCTCATTCCCCGCCCCCCTCACCCTTCAGGTGCAGTTCTGGACACGTTTCCTCGGGGATGTCTCTTCTGACCAACATCCACCCTGAAATGTGTCAACTCATGGACAGTCCATTCACCAGGGAGGGACTTCACCTTGTGGCTATTACCACAGTTGTGATTTTATATCTATTTGTGTGGATTAAAAAAAATTAATGACTATCTCTCCTGGTGGAGTGTAAGCTCTACGAGGGCAGCAACCAAGGCTGGTTTTGCCTGTTACTACATCCCCATTACCTAGCATTGTGCCTGGCACATAATAGGAGCTTAATAAATATTAAGAGCTAGACCATATCAGATGGCCAATATTAACCATCTGTGACCTATAGAATGGCAATTCTATATGAGTTGTCCTAATACTAATTGAATGAATTTGAGTTTTTCTGAGCACTATGGAGTTCATTCAGTACAAGGAGGGTCCACGTTGGGCCTGTTCAAAGGGCAGGTTTTTCCTGAAATTATTAAGAGATGAGTGTTTGGTCCTCAGTCATGGCCTAGACTTGAGCAGCACTTCTCACACTTCAGTGTGCAGTGGGAGCCCTTGGGGATCCTGTTAATGTGCAGATCCTGACTCAGTAGATCTGGAGTGGGGCCTGAGATTCTGCATTTGGTTTTTGTTTTTGTTTTTTTAAATTCTCACCCGAGGATATTTTTACATTTATCTTCAGACAGTCTGGAAGGAGAGAGAGAGAGAAAGAAAGAGAGAACGATGTGAGAGAGACACATCAATTGGTTGCTACCTGCATGATCCCAACAGGGGCCAGGATGAACTGCAACCAAGGTACGTGCCCTTACCAGAATCGAACTCGGGACTCCCTGGTTCACAGGCCAACGTTCTAACTGCTGAGCCAAACTGGTCAGGGCGAGATTCTGCAATTGTAACAGGCTCCCAGGTGACACCTGTTGGAAGGCAGCCAGAGGGAGGGGGGCCAAAAGGCAGACTTGGAGCCTGGTTGATGTTGTCTGTGCCTCACCAAGGAGCTCCTACTAAGGTTCCTTTCTCTTTTCTTTCTCGGCCAATACAAAATTCAGAACTTCTTTTGACAAGAGATGGGACTTCAGGTCATTACTGTAGCATCTGGGGAAAAAAAGCTGAACAGCTGCCACTTATAAATGAAAACTTTCCAGATCACTGAAACTTAGTCCTCCATATGCCCCAAACTGTTTTTCTGTTTTTTGTTTGTTTGTTTGTTTTGTTTTATCCTCACCCGAGTACATTTTTGCATTTATCTTCAGATAGAGCGGGAGGGAGAGAGGGAAGAAGAGAGAGAGAAACATCAATGTGAGAGAGGCACATGAAATGGCTGCCACTCACACGACCCCAACTGGGGCCGGGGACAAACTGCAACTGAGGTACGTGCCCTTAGTGGGAACCGAACCTGGGACTCTCTGGTCGGCAGGCCAACACACTAACTGCTGAGCCAAACCAGCCAGGGCTGTTTTTCTTTTTATTGTTATTGGTGGAAATGTTTAAAATTAATGTTATTCAGAACTATCTTGCCTCCTTGGAGTAAATAGGACAGAACCTGAAAAAATAAAAACCAACACCAGTGTTTTTTTTTCAATTCATGCTCATATGTACATGCATATGTACATAGACACATACATACATACATACATATATACATACATGCATATATGCCTCTACGGTGCTGGACACTGAGCATTGATAGTCAGGCTGATGATCATTTAAAAAGAGATTCAAGCCCTGGCCGGTTTGGTTTAGCGGTTAGAGCGTCGGCCTGCGGTCCTGAGAGACCCGGGTTCGGTTCCCGCTAAGGGCGCGCACCTCGGTTGCAGTTTGTCCCCGGCCCTGGTTGGTTGTGCGGGTGGCAGCCACTCGATGTGTTCCTTTTACATCGATGTTTCTCTCTCTCTCTCTGTTCCTCTCTTTCCCTCCCACTCTACCTTAACAAAAAATGGAAAAATGTCCTCGGGTGAGGATTTAAAAAAATAAATAAATAAATAATAATAATAAAAAGAGATTCAATTAGGATCAATATATTTTACTCAGTGAGGCAACCAAATAACTGATACATTTTTAGAACGAGTTTTTTTCAACAAGATTGGAAGCATGAAAATGAATAGTTCAATTAACCAAAGTATTGAATTTCCCAAACACACCATGTACTTGGATTATATTTTCCTGAACTTTATGACATATAGATGGTGTTATTTAATGCTGGAAATGTCTTTAATATTAAAGTTTAAAATTTTTTTAAATATTATTAGACATGAAAATTTTCTAAAGTTTTTTTATTTCATTTGCTAAGGTTCCAGTTCAAGTAAAAAACAGGGACCAAGAAAACTAAGGAAATGGTATGCCAGCTATATGCCTTCTTGCCAGCGTGTCTCTGTTCCCTGCATGCAGAAGTTGCAGCTTTTTATTTATTTTTTCCTTTATTGATTTTAGAGAGAGAAGAAGGGAGAAGGAGAGAGAGAGAAACATCAATGAGAGAGAACATCAATTGGCTGCCTCCTGCATGTCCCCCACACTGGGGATTTGGCCCACAACCTGGGCATGTGCCCTGACCGGGAATCGAGTCAGTGATGCTCAACCACTGAGCCACACATGCCGGGCTGTGCTACACATTTTTGTATAACTGGCAGTGCAGTAGGTTTGTTCACGCCAGCATCACCACAAACATTTGAGGAATGCATTGTACTATGACCTTAAGAAGGCTGTGATAAGAATTTCCAGCTTCATTATAATCTTACGGGACCACCATCGTATATGGGGCACCCTCATTGACTAAAACGTCGTTATGTAGTGCATGACTGTAGCATCAGATATAGCATTTATGTGTCATGTCTCTTTAGTCCCCTGTAATCTGGAACATTTCCACAGCCTTTCTTTGACAGTTTAGAAGAAGACAGTAGCTCCCTACCTTGTTTCAACCAGAAGTTCTTTATTTGAGGTTTATCTGATGTTTTCTCCGGACTGGATTCAGGTTATGCATTTGTGACTAGAATACTACATGAGTGATGCTGTGCCCCTTCCCAAGGCATCACATCTGGTGGCCCATCATGTCCATCTGTTTTTCATTGGTGATGTTAATACTGATCACCTGGTCAAAGGTGTTGCCTAGTTTCTTCACTTCTCATTTCCTATTTTTTCCTTGCAACTAATAAACAGTTGGTGGAGAGACTTAAAAATTATGCATATGCCTTGCTTATCATTAATATTTCTCTCTAGAGTTAGTGTTCTTGCCTGAATCAATCTTAATCATGATGGTTGCCAAATGATTTTTTTTTTAACTTTAGCACTCTATCCACGTTTGCCAGTTGGCTCTCAGCATTCTGCTATAAGCAGGAGCTCTCCCTGCTCTCATTTAACCTTCGTATATTTATTTACTTATTTATTATCAGTGTGAATTTGTGTATTATTTATTGCTGCTTTATAATTCAGTGCTCTTTTTAAATTTTTATTTTTCAGTTAGAATTTACATTCAATATTTTCTGTTTTAGTTTCAGGTGTACAGCATAGGGGTTAGACAGTCATATGCTTTACAAAGTGTTCCCCCCGCCCTGGCCGGTTTGGCTCAGCGGTTAGAGCGTCGTCCTGCGGTCCGGAGAGACCCGGGTTCAGTTCCCGCTAAGGGCATGTACTTCGGTTGCAGTTTGTCCCCGGCCCTGGTTGGTCGTGCGGGTGGCAGCCACTCGATGTGTCCCTTCACGTCGATGTTTCTGTCTCTCTTTCCCTTCTTCTCTCTCCCTCCCATAAAAAAAAAAAAAAAAAAAAAAAAAAAAAAAAAAAAAAAACACAAAGTGTTCCCCCCGATATTTCCAGTACCCACCTGGCCTTGTACATAGTTATTACAATATTATTGTTTATATTGCCTATGCTGTACTTTATATCCGTGACTGTTTTGTAACTACGAATCTGTACTTCTCAATCCTGTCACCTTTTTCTTTCTTTCTATTTTTTTTTTTTTTTGGTATGTGCCCCTAGTGGGAACCGAACCCGGGACTCTCTGGTCCTCCAGCTGATGCTCCCACCGCTGAGCCAAACAGGCCAGGGCAAACCTGTCACCTTTATCACCTAGTCCCTAACCCCAAACCTCTGGCAACCGTCAATCTGTTCTTTATATCTGTAAGTCTGTCTCAATTTTGTATGTTTGCTAATACTGTTCTTTAGATTCCACATTTAAGTGAAATCATATGGTATTTGTCTTTCTCTGTCTGATTTATTTCACTTAGCGTAATACCCTCTAGGTCACCTTTCTAATGCCACGACCTTTAATACAGTTGTATGTGGGCGTATCTGCATGTGGGCAGACCCGCCTGGAGACGGATAGAGGAGTTGTGTCTCGGTTCCTAAGACCATCGGAAATATGTGTTTTCCAATGGTTTTAGGTGACCCCTGTGAAAGGGTCATTCGACCCCCAAGGGGTCACAACCCATAGGTTGAGAACTACTGCTCTAGATCCATCCATGCTGTCATAAATGATAAGATTTCATTCTTTTTTATGGCAAGTAATATTCCATTGTATGTATGTACCACAACTTTTTTTATCCAATCATTTATTGATGGGCACTTGAGTTGCTTCCACATCTTGGCTATTGTAAATAGTGCTTCAGGGAAAGCTTATTTTCAAGAGACAGTAAGGGTGGACACTACAGTGCAAATGTTTATGGAAGTGAATAGATGATGATACAATAAAAGCAAAGTATTGTTCACTTTCTGGAGTTGTTTAGTAATGAAATAAAAGAGAAAAACAGTGTTAACTATGTGAGTATCATAGACTAAAGGAAAACAGATACTGCCCAGGTAAGTGGGAATCGAGCCTAAGTTGTATTTCATCATGCTCCTTAAGAAAGGTAGTAATGAAATAGATTAAAATGTGCTTTAGTTTATTCTTTGTATTAATGTCATCTATATTTGCAAAACCTTTTAATACCAGTGCTTACTTTCTCTAACTTTCCATTCTTAAGGCATGAATAGCTATAATCATGTTCAGAGTTTGGATCTAATGAGCACGGTGTTCATATAGATTATAGTTGGCTTTGTAGAAAGAAAAGTTCTATTCTGTGGGCCTTCACTGCACCTTTAATCTTAGCCACCTGGTTTAAAGATACACCCTGTCAGGCAAAAGTGGGACCAGGCTAGAGATTACAAATGTCTTAAGGCCAGCCAACAGGACTTGGAAAAACCATTCAAGAGTTTGTTGTTATGAAGAGTAAATATGACAGGCATATCTTATAGGAAAGACAATATGTTTTCTATTTCATTCAACCATTGTTTGTAACTGTTATTAAAACCTCAAAAAAATACCCAATGCTAATTGATATTTGGGATTTTGCTTACCAAAACAAGAATATGATCTTATGTTCTCACAGTTTAAGTATCGACCTTGCCATTTTCATAAATGCTTGCCACTCAGTGGAAATGTTTGCATGTTCTTTTTCTTCATTTAGATTGAATAAAATATCTGAAAATATCCCCAGGGATAGATTGGATGTTATGATCTGATGTTTTATAATTTTGATTTCCTTTGATCACGAGTCATCCTGCTGTGGTTGAATAAAATGCAATTACTTAAAAATTGTTTTTTATATTCCATAGTTTTAATATAATTGTGATTTCTTTGTTTAAACTAGGAACATTTAAACCCAGCTGGGATTTTCTTGAAGATAAAAATCCTTTTGAAGGGCGAAACATCTAATGAAGAACTCCTTGAAGGTATCATCTCTGTGTGTGAAGTGCAATTTTGAAATTTAACCACCATTTTGTTGAATATAAGATATTTTGTAGTATAATTTAATGATGACTGAGAAGGAAAATGATCACATAAGAAAGGGAGAAGATTGTTAACCAGGAAGAAAAAGAGAAAGGAAAGAATACTAGCAAATTTCATAGGTAGTAAAAAAAGAGCTGAATAAAAGCTATCAGTTTGCTTTTAGTTTAGCAGAGCGTTGCAGCTGCCCAACCTAAATTGTCTACTACCATGAAGAAAGATTACATGTTGATGGGAAAAGCCTTTGTAATGTTGTGATTTTTATAATTACTTGTATAAACATTGCTATTTGTTTTTCACAATTCTCAGGGGACTAGAATATACACATCACAAAATAAACATCTTGATATATAGCTGTGGGTCTTTTGGCAAGTTACTTAATTTTTCTGTGCTTCAGTTTCTTCATCTTTTTTGTTGTTGTTGTTGTTGTTGTTAATCCTTACCTGAGGATATATTTCTATTGATTTTTAGATAGAGTGGAAGGGAGGGGGGTGGAGAGAGAGACACACACACACCAATATGAGAGAGACACATCAATTGGTTGTCTCCCGCATTACCCTGACCTGTAACCTATGTACATGCCCTTGACCGGGGATTGAACCTATGACCCTTTGGTCCTTGGGCTGACACTCTAACCATGAACACTGAGCCAGACCAACCAGGTCATTTCTTCTTTAAAAGAGATACAACAATACTGTCTACTTCATTGTGTTGTTTTGAGAATCCTATGAGAAAATGTATGTGGAGCATTTAGCACCATACCTGGTGTATAGTTAATGTGTAATAATAATAACTATTACTGTAGTTATTATTATCATTGTTATTACTACTGTATAAGCTCCTTGATAGAAGGGATTTTGTTTTGTCTGCTGCTGGCCAGCACCAGGCACACAGTTCTTGGCCCCACAGCACACACTCAATATATTTCCTTTTCATTGTTATTAGTCCATACTGCTTTTAGTATCTTTGTTCATACACATTTTCCCATATTTATTTCAGATGACTTTTCAGAAATATAATTTCTAAGGTACAAGGAATAATAATACTAGCAGCTGCCATTTGTTGAATACTTACTAACTGCTAGGTGCTGTGCTATGTAATTTACATATATTATCTCATGTAACCCTCTCAGTCACCCCCAAGAGATTGGTGATATAGTCCCCATTTTACAGATGACACAACTAAGGTGCAGAAAGTCTAAGTAACTTGCCTATGGCCATACAGGTGAGAAGTGGTTTCAAATATAGGTCTTTCTGATTTCACATCTCAGGCTTTTAACCACTGTGTTCTTCACATGTAGGAGTACCAAATTGCTTTTCAAAAGGATTATACCAGGTTACTTTGTCATCCATGTAAGAGTGCCTGTTGGTATTTTCTCGAGCATTGTATATTATTATTTTACAAAAAGGTATTGATAAATGTTTTGGCAAGTCATGGTATATGGCAAACACTTAGAAAGTAGATTTTAGACAGAGAAAAATTATTGAAAATAGCTAAACTTCCTCATTAATGAAACTGACCGATTATTTCATTTTTTTCTCTTTGTTAGTTCTCATGGAAATACTACATCTTAACATGTCTTTAGATTTCTGTCTGAGCATTACTAAACTGCTGATGGATAATGAAAGGTAAAGAAAATTGAATTTTTTTTCTCTAAAGGCTAACCTTTTTCTAAGGTTTCTATGAAAACATATTGATCTATATCTAAATCTATATCTATCTATCTCCATACATACATCACAGAGCATAATATTTGCCATTGTGATGATCAAATTAGAAGATGGAACTGCTTGTTTAATGATTTAAACAATCAAGAGTCAAGTTAAGTTTAAAATTTATATTAAAATTTTTTAAATAACATGAAAAAGGAATGAGATAGTCATGGCTTTATAAAACAGGAGATAGACTAGGTTAACCTGCAGGTCATTGTCACATGGAACAGGAAGTATAGTTCTGCAAGTGATATACCTCTACCTTTTTTTTAAATCCTCAGCAGAGGATTTGTTCTTTTTTTTTTTTGAGAGGGAGAGGCATCAATGTGAGAGAGAAACATCAATTGGTTGCCTCCCATATGCGCCCTGAGCAGGGATCGAACGCACAACCTTATTGTGTACATCAGGTATTGCTGGTGGGAATTTAAATTTTTATGTGCATCCATTGGTGTTTCCAGGGTGCCATCATCAGCACCCACCCTTTTGGAGGGTAGGTTGACAGGATCAAAATTTAAACTGCTCATACTTAGCAGTTTTATTCCTTGATATTTACATGTGCTACTTCACATAAGTTTACAAGGATATTTGCTCACACATTGCTTATAATGGTGAAACATTGAAAATATTCTGAATGTCATCAATAAAGGAATAAATAAGAAACGTAAGTTATCTCTATAGTACACATTACTATGTGGCAGTTAAAAAGAATGAGGTAAATCTATGCATAATGATCTCTAAGACATGCTGTTGAGAGAAAAGGAAAAAGGTATGCATAAAATGTCATTTATATATTTTAAAAACTGTGTTTCTATAGATACAGACATGCATGTAAATGCACCAAGAAAGGACTGAAAAAGGACACTTACCCAATGTAGAAATAGTTACCTCTGAGAAAGGGACTGGGACAGGGAAATGTCAGCTTTATCTTTGCTGTTTGCATTTTGTTACTTAAAAAAGTTTTTTAAGGTTTTAATTAAGTTTTTAATTATAAAGTACACATTTAGCATCTTAATCATTTTTAAGTGTACAGTTTACTAGTGTTAAGTACATTCATATTGTTTTGTGACCAATCTCCAGAACTCCTTTTATTTTATAAAACTGAAACTCTGTACCCATTAACTCCCTTTTCTGCCTTTCCCCCAGACCCTGGCACACACCATTTTACATTCTGTCTCAGTGAACTTGACCACTCTAGGTACCTCATATTAGTGGAATCATGCAGTATTTGTCTTTTTCTACTGGTGTGTTTTACTTAGCATAATGACCTCAAGGTTCATCCATATTGTAACATGTCAGAATTTCCTCCCTTTTATTTTTTTAATTAAAATAAATTTTGGCTTACAACAACATAGATTTATTATCTTAAAGTTCTGTAGTCCAGAAGTATTACATCAGACCAGGCTAACCTTAAGGTGTTGGCAGGGCTGGTTTGTTTCTGGAGGCTCTAGCCTTTTCAAGCATTTAGAGGCCACCTGCACTCCTTGAGTTATGGTCCCCTTCCTCCATCCTCCTCAAAGCCAGCAAGGCCAGTTGACTCATCCTCCGCTCACATCACTGGGACACTCAGAATTTCTTCCCTGAATAATACCCCATTGTATGTATATATTACATTTTGTTTATCCAATTCATCCATCAGTGGAGACTTGGGTTACTTTTACCTTTTGACTTGTGAACAATGCTGCTGTGAACATGAATATACAAATATTTCTATGAAACCCTGGTTTCAATTATTTTGGGTTTATACTCAGAAATATAATTACTAAATCATAATGGAAATTCTATTTTTAATGTTTTAAAGGAATTAACATACTGTTTTCTATAGTGGCTGCACCATTATACATTTCCATCAGCAGTACACAAGTTTTCCAACACTTGTTTTTTTTTTTTTTAGAAGTAGCCATCCTAATGGGTGTGAGGTGGTATCTTGTGGTTTTAATTTCCATTTCCCTAGTGATTAGTGATATTGAGCATCTTTTCATGAGATTGCTGCCATTTGTATATCTTCTTTGGAGAAATGTCTAGTTAAGTTCTCTGCCAATTTTTTCAATTGTTTGTTGAGTTTTAGGAGTTCTTTATATATGTTCTGGGTATTAGCCCCCTATCAAATATCTTATTTGCAAATATTTTATCCGAATCCATTACCTTTTTACTGTTGATTGTGTCCTTTGATAGACAATATAAATTTTTATATACTTCAATTTCTTTATTATTTACTTTTGTTACCTGTGCTTTTGGTGTCATATCCAAGAAATCATTGCCAAATCGAATGTTGTGAATATTTCCCCCTATGTTTTCTTCTAAGAGTTTTTTTGTATTTTAGCTCTTCTGTTCAGGTCTTTGCTCTATTTTGAGTTCATTTTTGTATATGGCGTAAGGTAAAGATCAAGTTCCATCCTTTTGCATGTGGATTCCATTCTTTTGTTGAGAAGACTGCTCTTTTCCCCATTGAATGGTCTTGGCACCCTAGTGGAAAATTATGTGCCCATATATACAGGAATTTATTTCCAGACTCTATTCTATTTCGTTGGTGTATACATCTGTCTTTATGCCAGCACCACACTGTTTTGATTACTGTACCTTTGTAGTAAATTTTGAAATCAGGAAGTATGTGTCCTCTAGCCTTGTTCTTTTGTTTAAGGATTATTTTGGCTCTTCAGAATCCCTTGAGATGCCATATGAATTTTAGGATGGAGTTTTTCATTTCTATACAAGATGTCATTATGATTTTCATAGGGATTGTATTGAATCTGTAGATTGCTTTAGGAGTATTGACATCTTAATAATAATACATCTTCCAATCCATTAACTGGTTGAATTTTTAAACAATCAAAATATACTGGTATTGTTTGTGTAATCAAGCATAAGTAAATATTTATAAGGAATTGTTGGCAGAGGGAACTGGTAAATTTATTATTTTTTTTAGTATGTTTTTATTGATTTTTTAGAGAGAGATAGAAACATCTATATGAGAGAGAAACACCAATCAGCTGCTTCCTTCCCGCCCCCTACTGGAGATTGAGTCTGCAACCCGGGCATGTGCCCTAACTGGGAATCGAACCAGTATCTCGAAGTCCATGGGACGAGGCTCAATACACTGAGCCACACCAAACAGGCTTCTCCTTTTAGTTTTACTGAAATGTAAACGACACTAAACACTGTATAAGTTTAAAGGTGTACAGCATAATGACTTGAGAAGGTGGTCAAAGGTACAAACTTCCAGTTACAAGATAAATAAACACTAGCGGTATACTGAACAACATGGTGATTATAATGATCATAGCTGTATGGTGTATTTGAAAGTTGCTAAGAGAGTAAATTCTAAAAGTTCTCATCACGAGTGACTGGTAAATTTCTAATGTCAGTTTATGTATCTTCACTGGATCTTATCCAATTTTTATAAATTTGCATCATTTCTGGAGAAAAAGCATAAATAAGATATTAGGAGAGAGAGAACTATCTGACTACAGATGAAAAGAAAATGTTTGGCTTAATGAATTAAACAGAAATTGAATTAAATGGTTTACTTTGACAGATAGACTTATTTAGACATTTAATGATACTACTTAAGCTTAGATATAGTTTTATCTTGCCTCTTTTGCTCATACTCAAGTAAACTGTAGTCCCATTGATTAAAAACCCAGTTATTCTATTCACACCACTTACAACTTTGTTTCATTGAACAGAGAATTGGTTGGATTTCATTTCCTGAAGATTATTTCTGACCATTTTAAGTCACCAGAAAATATGGGAAGAGCTTTAGTGGTCCACATTGACATACTTTTACAAAGGAAGGAAGAACTGTTTGCCCAGGAGAAGATTGAAGAAGTCATTAGAGGTCAGTAGGATTTCTACAGGTGTTTTAGAAAGGTGTTAATATGCATGTAATTATCAGATAGATGTCAGAACAGTAGCTAAATACTGAGGTCAACAGATTTTTTCTTTTTCTCCTTTTTTTTTCTCCCTAATAACCTTTAACTATAATTACATACAGTGGAAAATTGTGATGTTGGAAGCTTAATCTCATGTTTCCAGTTTGATCTCAAATTAGCTGTGTGCCTTTGGGCAAGTCGGTAGTATCTCTGGATCTTGTTTTTTCCTAACTATGAAATGAAGATTGTGAGCTATAATTCCTGGTTTTAAAGTTCTTTTTGGCAGCAGCATCCTTTTGTGATGCAATTTTATATGAACTCTGTCCCAAAAAGAATATAGTGGAGTTGCTCTGGTTAAAGCAGAGCTGTAGAACCAAATCTTAGCATTCCCTTAATCCCCACCTCTCTGTAAAACTCTATATCCTGAAGAATACAGATAGTACGATCCCTTTGTTAGAAAATTCTCAGTCCAATTTCTTCTTCTAACTCTACATGTATATAGAGATATAGTTACTAAATGTTAACACTGGGATTTATTCTGAGTGATGGCATTTTAGGTGATTTGTAACTTTCTATTTTACCAGATTGCTTGAGTTTTATAAGCATGTTTTATATTTTTATGAAAATATAGTCATTGATAATTATTTAAAAGAATAGTTTATTGATTTTTAGGGAGAGAGGAAGGGAAAAGATGTGAGAGTGTAATATCAATCGGCTGCCTCCTACATGCCCCTTACTGGGGACTGAGCCCGCAACCCAGTCATGTACCTTGACCAGGAATCAAACCAGCAACCTCTTGGTGCATGGGACGATGCCCAGCCAACTGACCCACAATGGCCAGGGCTACTTAGTGATACTATTTTAAAAGAAATCTTTTGACTAAATAATTTCTAAGCCTTTTGAACTCTAGATTCTATGAACCATATTTTACTGATGACACCTTTTCTCCAGATCCTCATTAGGAATCTAGTTATTTTAGACCCAATTTTAATAAGCTTGGTCATCTGGTTTTTCTAACCCTTAGCATTTTTGAAAATATTTTTTATTGATTTTTAGAGAGAGAGGAAGGGTGAGGGGGAGAGAGAGAGAGAGAGAGAAACACCGATGTGAGAGGGAAACATCGATCAGCTGCCTCCTGAATGCCCTCTACCAGGAATTGACCCCACAACCTGGGCATCTGCCCTGACTGGGAATTGAACTAGCAACCTTTCATTGCATGGAACAATGCCCAGCTAGCTGAGCCACACTAGCCAGGGCCAACCCTTAGCATTTTAATGGTAGCATATTAAGAAGAGTGAAAGGTGCCCTGGCCAGTTGGGCTCAGTGGTAGAGCGTTGGCCTGTGGACCAGTGAGTCGTGGGTTTGATTCCGGCCAAGGGCACATACCTCAGTTGCAGTTTGTCCCTGGCCCTGGTCAGAGTCATGCGGGAGGCAGCCAGTCGATGTGTTCAGAGTCGTGCGGGAGGCAGCCAGTCGATGTGTTCCTATCATGTTGATGTTTCTCTCTCTCTCTTTTTCTCTACCTCTCTCTCCCTCCCACTCTATCTGAAGATAAATAGAAAAATATCCTCGGGTGAGGATTAAAAAAAAAAAGAGTGAAAGGCTCTACAGGGAAATATATGGGTAACTTGACCATTAGATAGGGGAAAAAAACTACAAATTGTATGAAAGTTTCAAACATTAAAAAATATATAGTAATCTGTACTATACTCTATAATAATTACCAAAGGCATCGCTGTGATATATTAATAGTACAATTACAATAAAATACAGTACTTGTTAGTGTTCTTGACTTTGAATGGTCAAGCAAAGGTTAAAATGTGCTTCAGAAAACTAGAAAGTATGTTTAGAAAAACAATTTATAAAACAATTTTAGAAAAGTTAAGAACTTAATGAAATGATTTCGACTTTTTAAAATAAAATGTTTTATGTTTAATAAAAATAAACTGTCAGTCAATTAGAAAACTTGGTTATCCAGAATAACTAATTTTCCTAAGATCACAGGAAATCTTAATTTTATGATACCTGATTCTACACTTATACTCTCAAAGTATTAATAAAATTTTAAGTAGGTACATTAAGTAGCTTTTTACTCTCATGTGGGTATTTTTAACTAAGTCATGGAACATACTACATCTGCTGACTAGGCTTGTGAGTCAGAGAATCTCAGTGTTCTAATCAAGACTTTGTGGAAATTGATAGTGCCAAAGGGGTAAAAGAGAAGTGGGTATAGAATTATATTACTGGTTTAAACTTTACCTTAATGTGTGCTAATATATTTGAACCCTGTAAATGTCTAGACCAGAAACACTCAGAGACAAGTTACAATTTAAAGTAATAAAGTTTATGTGTAGACATTGTTTTAAAGTGTTTTACAGAGGCTTTAAGGTATAATTGGCCTTTCTTGTGAACTTGATGTGATCTGGTTAGTACATAAAAAAACATTTCTTATTAATGATTTCCAACATTGCTGCCTGTTCATTCACAATAACATTAAAGCACCAGATGAAGATCAAATTTGGAACATGGGAAATACATTAAAGAGAGACTGGGATGGAAAACTTCACAGAGTGATAGGCGAATTACTGTGAATCTACCGAACTCTGATTGTATTGTATAACCCATTTTGCTAGTAAACCTAAAATTGATGACGCAACCCTGTCTAAATGTGATTGTGTTTGTAGCCATTACTTAAAGATTATAGGTTCTGAATATAGTTAGCTCTTTTACTTAATGTAATAGATCTTGATTCTTGTTTGTGGATCTTGAGGTGGTTTTTGTTTTTTTCAGGTCAGCAAACAGGAAGACCACTGGCAACAGAATTAGTAGGCTATTTACACAACATTCTGTGGAAAAAAGCTTCCAAAAGTTTTGAGGTTTGGAAATGTCTTTTTGTTCTTTATATTCTTTTTCAACCCCAACGAATGAAATAGTGTGATGACTATAAAAATCATAGAGCATCAAATACTTTAATAATCTCTGTAGTTATTAAATATTTATAATGAACAGTGTTAATGGGCATTGAACAAGAATTTATTTTAAAATATTAAGACATGATTCGTCCCCATTGGGAACTTACACTGTAGGGAAATGACATCACTGATATTAAGCTATAGAAAAATAATTTATTTTAACATGAAGAATGAGAAACCCTGAGGGGTTTTATTCCCTTTAAAACTTGGGGTGTGAAGCACGGAGGCTTTCTAGGGTAGTGAAAATACTTTGGATGATACTATAATGATGGATAGATGTCATTATACATTTGTCTAAACCCATAGAATGTACAACACCAGGTGTGAACCCTAATGTAAACTACGGACTTTGGGTGATTGTGATGTATCAGTGTAGGTTCATTAGTTGTAACAAATGCACCGCTCTAAATAAAAAACTTTATAAAGTTGTGGTACAACCCTGGCTGGTTTGGCTCAGCTGTTAGAGCATCGGCCTGTGGTCCAGAGAGTCCTGGGTTCGGTTGCCGCTAAGGGCATGTACCTCAGTTGTAGTTTGTCCCCGGCCCTGGTTGGGTCGTGTGGGAGGCAGCCACTCGATGTGTCCCTTTCACGTCGATGTTTCTCTCTCCCTCTCACTCTATCTAAACAAAAACTGGAAAAATGTCCTCAAGTGAGGATAAAAAATAAAGTTGTGGTGCAATAAAACAATACAAAAAAAGTAATATATTTTCTCTTTATAAATAATGCAGGTTTATTGTAGAAAAATTTGAAACTACAGATAAGGTTTTTAAAAGTTATTTGCAATCTAATCACTTTTAAAATTTTGGCATATTTTCTTCTAATCTTTGTGTGCATTTGTGTGTCTGTATGTGGGGGGAAAAAGGGATATACTATTATAAAAAGTTATGGTGGATTTCCACTTCCAACCAAGATGTAACAGAGACCAGATTTATGTCTTTGCCTGAACACAACTATATAAGGATGCAAAAGGATAAAGTTAAAATAGAATGTAGAAAAAGAAAATAGCTGTATTAGCATGGTGAATTATGGGTGTTCTCTTTAAAAATGTTTATCATTGTCGTTTTAACAACTTTTAAATTGTATTTAGAGTTTAATAGCATGTTTCATCCCATGTGTGAAATCTCTCTTTTTTAAACTTTATTGAGATATAATTGACAAAATTATAATTAAAGCGTAAACTGTGATGATTTGATTTGATACACATAGACATTGTAAAAGGGTTTTAACAATTGATTTAATGAACACATCCATTACCTCACATACTTACCTTTGAATGCTTACCCAGAAGTGGGATTGTTGGATCACATGGCAGTTCTATTTTTAACATATTGAGAAACCTTTATACTGTTTCCCATAAGTGGTCATACCAGTTTACACTCCTACCAACAGCCTACAAAGTGTCCCTTTTCTCCACATCTTTGCTAACATTTGTTATCTTCTATTTTTTTTGATGATAGCCATTCTATGAGGTATGAGGAGATAATCTTATTGTGGTTTTGATTTGCTTTTCTTTGGTTATTATTTATGTTGAGTACCTTCTCATGTACCTGTTGGCCATTTGTATGTTGTTTTTGTATATTTTGAATATTAAGCCCCTATCGAATATGTGGTTTGAAAATATTTTCTCCCACTCCATAAGTTGCCTTTTAATTTTGTTGATGGTTTCTGTGAGATTTCTAATGCGAGGGAAGAGATAATGTTGTCACTTTATCTGTAACTTAAATAACTATAAAGACTGATAATTAAATGCACTTAGAACTCAGCTAGAAGCGGGTGTGGTGTTTTGGTTGCCTAAAAAAAGAAAACAGTACCATTTTTCTGTTTGTTTCTAGAAGTAACTTGAAAAAAATTAGAGTCAAATGTAGAGATAGCCGTGTGATTTTCTTATTTCTTTTTAAACTTTAGGCACACAATTATACCGATGCCCTATGCTGGTACTATTATTCTCTGAGACTTTATGAATCTGGTAAAATGGATATGGAATTCTCCAAGCTGAAGAGGAACATGGCTTCCTGTTACCTGCATTTGAATCAACTTGATAAGGTCTTTTGATTCATCTGGTTTTCAAAGGCAGCAAATGTTGTCATGCTCAGTGGCAGAGAGAGGGATGCAGTGGTGTGACTTCTTGGCTGTTAGGTCAGGATATCTAAGAATTCCATCATACAGGACAAAGCCAAATTGATACTTTCCTGATTTGCTCACTTCCAGAAGGAGAGAGAATTTGGGAGACAGTTAATTTTATTATTTACTCTTTATTTTTTGCACCCTGTTCTGAAAGGTAATATATCATTGGAACACCTGAACAAAGTTATCTGCTATTAACCATCTGCAATATTTTCCTTTGAAGCAGACTGAATTTTAAGGCACACATTTTTTTTGGACAAGGATTCAGTGAGAACAAATACTTGGATGAAATGGTCATTCTTCTCTCTAGCTTAGTTCCTTTCTCTTTGAGAAGAAGGAATGCATTTTATTTTATTTTGCTTTAAAATGAAATATTGAATCATAGGTCACAAGTTAAATTTGGGCAGGTAAAAGGAATTGGAGAATATATTCCTCTGAACTCTTAGTAGATTATATTACAGATTCATTAGTTCATGCATTTGGCAACATCTTTTTGAGACAACAGTGACTTAAATATAGGTCATATCTTTGTCTTGTTTTTTTCTACGTTATATAAATGTAAATTTCTAATTGCCCTTATCCATTGAGCACCTGTAGTACTTTATGTGAGACAATATTAAACTATATAGTTTTACAGACATGAACTCTACTTTTAGGGAGTGGACAGTACCTTAAGCCCAGTATCCTAATTTTATTTTTTCATTTTCTTTTTTATCTTTTTTTATTATTTAATTTATTTTTGTTACATTTTAATTTTCTTTTTTAAAAATTATTTAATTAATCAATTTATTTTTGTTACAGATGTTTCTTCTTTCTCCCCCCAGATACCCTCCTCCCTATCCCGCCCCACCCAAGCATTGTTATTTATGTCCATTGGTTATGCATACATGCATATGCTTGAATGGACAGACTTAGTGGGGGCGAAATGGGCTTGGGTTCTAAGTATAGGAGCAATTTATCACAACTTGATATAATGGGATTTTGCTGCAAATCAGTGATTATCAACTTGTATTCTACAAGAATTTTTAAAACATGCAATACCTGACTATTTAGTCAGGGGCACTGACTTCTTTTTTCTTAGAATGTCAAATTAAAAAATGACAACAGCCAACACAACAGCTGTCTGGTGTGAATGAATAAAAATTATACCCACTTTTTTGTGTATGAGACTGGCAAAAAATATTTTTTGGTTTGCCGCAGAATTTTGATAATTACTTTATGTGTGCCTGAAATGAAAAAGTTTGAAAATTGCTGCTGTAGTCCTGGGTTGGCTCAGTGGTTGGAGCATCGGTCTGCAGACCAGAGAGTCCTGGGTTTGGTTCCCGCTAGGGGCGCGTACCGAAAAAAAAAGAAAATTGCTGCTGTAAATCATAATAAAACCTGAATTTTTGTTAACAGGTGGATAATGGATTGTTTTGGTGATAGTCTGTAAGTTAATGGTAATACACAATTGAGTATTCTTTTTTGTCTGATCTTATTTATAGGTTAATCTTAGAAAAGCTCATTTTTGAGTGAACGCAGATGTAGAGGTAGTAACTCTCAGAGAAGACAGCCTACATCTCTTGGCGATCTGTTCCTGGCGTTTTTCTTTGGCCTCCTTCATTCTCTTTGCAAAAAGTTTAGCATATTCTATGGCCTGTTTCTTATTTTTCTTGGTATGTTGTTTCTTCAGAGCAATGCGCCAGTGTTTGTGTTGCAGGACATGCAGAGTAACAAGGCGCTGAATCTTGGGTGCTTTAGTCCTAGGTTTCTTACCTTCTTTGCTTTCTCACAGGCATTATCTTTAGAGAGATTGAAAAGTTTGAGGGTTCTGCTCTCTCTGGGTTCCCAGGCAATGAAGCACAGTAGTATCTATGAGACCAGAAATATCCCCCCCCCCTTTTTTTTTTACAATGACCAAGTTGAGAACGGTGACATTGGCATCCACAACGCAACCCCAAATGGATTTGCGCTTTCTCTCTCCGGTCCTCCTTGGTCTATAACAGGAATGCCCCTTTACTCAACAGCAGGTGGAGGCAGCCATGGGTTAAGACACCCTGCTTCATGGGGAAACCTTGTTTGTCATTCCCACCACTGATTCGAACCACATAACCCTTCCATTATTCACATAGAGCATCATCAGCAGCTTTTGTGGCTTCTCATAAAAAGATACGAAGTTTGCATTCATCATCCACTTCAATGGTTTTCTGGTAGCCAGTGGCTGGGAAAAAAATGTTCAGCTTCTTTCTGAAGGAGCCAACTGTCTCCGAGGCACCATGAGAAACAGACATGATTGAGTATTCTTAACCCAGTACGGAAATTCCATCCTCAGCTTGCAACTGTAGTTTAGGTAGAGTGTCATTAGTAGTACTATAGACTGATAAAACTAAAGCACAATCCCAGACCATAGTGTGCTGCTAAGACTTACAAAACAACCACAAGATAAGGTTGTGTATAGAATATTTATATGACCTAAAGTAAAAACAACCGTGTCTCACATGCTGGTTTTATGTTGGTTCTGTTTACTATATGAAGTTTTAAAAATCATACCTTTCCGTTTCATGACTGAAAATGAGCTTGTGATCTACAGAAGTAAACTAGCAATGTTCACTAGATGGCACTGTGGCCTCTGTACTGTAGCAGCTTGTCACAGATTTTGAAGTGATTATGTGATGCTTTGGCAGGTATAGCCTTTCCCACAAATGTATCTGAATGGATGTAAAAAAACACACTTAAGTAAACAGATGAAGGTCAATTGTGGCTCTTTCTTGATACAGCTAGACTGTAAAAATACCATAATTGAAGTTTCAAGTCAACAACTATTTATTGAATGCCCAGTCTGTGCCTGCTACTGCACAATAAGTAGAAGACATGATCCTTTCTATAGCTAAGCTTAAACTATTATTGTGGAAACCGGATTTACATATGTGCAATCATTAGAAAGTAGAAGTGTGTGCCCTCGTCGGTTTGGCTCAGAGGTTAGAGCGTCGGCCCGTGGACCAGAGAGTCCTGGATTCGGTTCCCACTAAGAGCACGTGCCTTGGTTGCTGTTTGTCCCTGGCCCGGTTGGGGTCGTGTGGGTGGCAACCACTGGATGTGTCTCTCTCGCATTGATATTTCTCTCTCTCCCTCTGCCTCTATCTGAAGATAGATGCAAAAATGTCCTCGGGTGAGGATAAAAGAAAAAAAAAGAAAGTAGACGTGTGCAATTGAATATCAAATTATGTGGCATGCACCATATGAATTTATATAAAATATGTAGATGAAAATCTTCATGAATATTGATTGAATGTGCATATAACCTGAATCTGAAAAGAGTACTGATATGTTACAAGACAGAGTCAGATTTGAAGAGACCTCAGTAGTCTGAAATGATCAGTTTATTCTAACAAGATGAAAAATAGGGAACAACAAAACATCCTGGTCTTGGATCTTCAAAACCAACAGTACAAGAATAGAATAGATGAAATTGGCTTAACAACAGAATGTGTGAAACATTTGGGGTTGTTAGTTGACTGTAGGCTCAACATAAGCCAATCATGCTAAGGAAGTTTATTCAAATTAGGTTGCCTCATTAGAAATACAAAATATAGAAGAAGAGTGGTAATCACCCTGTATTCTGCTCTGGTTACAGTATATCTGAAGTATTGTGTTGGACTGTATTGTGCGGGGGGCAATACTTTTGAAGAAGGATGTTAACAAACCCTAATGTGCCAAGGGGAAGGCACTCAGGATGGCGAGAGTACTTAAAACCATCTTATTTGAGGAATAAAGGAAATATGGATGTTAAACTTGGAAAATAGAACATTTAGGAGGAACATGATAGCTTCCTTCTAATAATCGAATGGCTGTCAAGAAGTAAAAGAATTTAATTTATTTCTTGCATGTTTTTATAGGCAAGCACTATAAAGAGTGAGACATCAAGTCATCCTAAGGGAACTGTTTAATGATTAAGCCTGTCCAAAAACTGAAATGGATTTTCTTTTTTAAAAAAATATCTTTTTACTGATTAGAGAGAGAGGAAGGGAAAGAGAGACAGAAACATCGATGTGAGAAACATTGATGTGAGAGAATCATTGATCAGCTGCCTCCTGCATGCCCCCCTACTGGGGATCAAGCCCATAACCAGGGCATGTGCCCTGACTGGGAATAGAACCAGGACCTCTCAGTCCATGGGATGACGTTCAATCCACTGAGCCACACTGGCAGGGCTGAAATGGATTTTTTTTTTTTTTAGAAAAAATTTTTTAAATATTTTTTTCTTTATTGATTTAGAGAGAGAGAAAGGGAGAGGGGGAGAGAGAGAGAAACATGGATGTGAGAGAACATCGATTGGCTGCCTCCTGCATGCCCCCCACTGGGGATTTGGCCCACAACCTGGTATGTGCCCTGACCTGGAATCAAACCAGCAAACTCTTGGTGCATGGGTTGATGCTCAACTAGTGAGCCAGACCAGTTGGGCTGAAATGGATTTTCTTAAGGTTCCCTCTCGCTAAAGGTATTTAAGCAGAGACTGGATGACTACGGGATGAATGTTATAGAGAATATTCAAGCATCAGAAGAATTTTTTTGATAAGAGAATTTTGAGGTCTCTTCCAACCATATTGTTCTAAGATATCAGTATAATCTGATAAAATCTGTAGTAGTCAAGGATTTTATATAGTTCATAATTTCATAGATGATTGAATTTTAGAACTAAAGGTACCTTTACAAATTTCTCTGAAAAATCAAATTCATTGAAGTATAATTTACATTAAAAGCACGCATTTTAAGTATACAGTTAGACGATTTTGACAAATATATACCCCAGTATATGCACTACCCCAGTCTAGATGTAGAATACCTTCATTACCCCCAAAGTTTTTCTCGTGCTTCTTCCCAATCTCTCCACTCACACAGCCCCAAGCAATGGCTGATATTCTATCACTGTCAATTAACTTCATCTTTCCTTTACTTCTTTGGTGAAGTTTATTCCTAGGTATCTTACTTTTTTTGCTGTGATGGTCAATGGGATTGTTTTTTCAGTTTCTCTTTTATGAGTTCATCATTGGTGTATAAGAATGCCGTTGATTTTTTGACGTTAATTTTGTATCCTTCTACTTTGCCAAATGCATTTATTAAGTCTAGTAGATTTTTGATGGAGTCTTTAGAGTTTTCTATGTATAATATCATGTCATCTGCAAATAATGACAGTTTCACTTCCTCCTTTCCAATTTGGATCCCTTTTATTTTTTCTTCATGTCTGATTGCTGTGGCTAAGACTTCTAGTACTATGTTAAATAAGAGTGGCAGAAGTGGGCATCCCTGTCTTGTTCCTAAGGGAAATGCTTTTAGTTTCTGCCCATTGAGTATGATGTTGGCTGTAGGTCTTTCATATATGGCCTTTATTATGTCGGGATATGATCCCTCTATTGCCACATTGCTGAGCATTTTTATCAGAAATGGATGCTGGATTTTGTCAAATGCATCTATTGATATGATCATGTGGTTTTTATTCTTCATTTTGCTCATGTGGTATATCACATTTATTGATTTGCGAATATTGTATCATCCTTGCATCCCTGGGATGAATCCCACTTGGGCATGGTGAATAATTTGTTTGATGTATTGCTGGATCCAATTTGCTAGTATTTTGTTCAGGATTTTAGTGTCTATGTTCGTCGGGGATGCCTGTAGTTTTCTTTCTTTGTAGTGTCTTTTTCTGGTTTTGGAATTAGAATTATGCTGGCCTCATAAAACAAGTTTGGAAGTCTTTCTTTTTGAATTTTTTGAAATAGTTTGAGGAGAATGGGTGTTAGTTCTTTTTTGAATGTTCGGTAAAACTTCCTGTGAAGCCATCAGGGCCTGAGCTTTTGTTTGCTGGGAGAGTCTTGATTACCTGTTTAATTTCCTTAGTTGTTATTGGTCTGTTCAAGTTTTCTCTCTCTTCCTGGTCCAGTTTTGGGAGACTATGTGTTTCTAGAAATTTTTCCATTTCGCTTAGATTGTCGAATTTGTTGCCATATAATTGTTAATAGTAGTTATTAACGATCTTTTGTATTTCTGTGGTGTTAGTTTTACTTCTCTTTCATTTCTGATTTTGTGTATTTGGGTTCTCTCTCTTTGTTTCTTGGTGAGTCTAGCTAAGGGTCTATCAATCTTGTTTATTGTTTCGAAAAACCAGCTCTTTGTCTTTGTTTCATTGATCCTTTGAATTGTTTTTTTGGTCTCTATGTCATTTATTTCTGCTCTAATGTTTACTATTTCCTTCCTTCTACTTGCCCTGGGGTTTTCTTTTTGTTTGCTTTCTAGTTCTTTAAGTTGTGAGGTTAGATAGTCTATTAGAATTTTTTCTTGTTTCTTGAGGTAGGCCTGTAGTACTATAAACTTCCCTCTCAAAACTGCTTTTGCTGCATCCCATAGATTTTGTGCTGTTGTGTGTTCATTTTCATTGGATTCCAGGAAGTTTTTAATTTCTTCCTTGATCTCCTCGGTAACCCATTCATTGTTTAAAAACATGCTATTTAGCCTTCAAGTGTTCAAATGTCTTTGCATGTTCTTGTTGCAGTTGATTTCTAGTTTCATGCCATTGTGATCTGAGACGATGCTTGATATGATTTCAGTCTTCTTGAACTTGTAGAGATTTAGTTTGTGGCCTAACATGTGGTCTTTCTGTGAGAATGTCCCATGTGCACTTGAGAAGAATGTGAATTCTCTAGTTTCAGGGTGTAATTCTCTGTAGATATCTATGAAATCCATTTGGTCTAGTGCTTCATTTAGAGACTCTGTTTCCTTGCTAATTTTTTGTCTAGAGGATCTATTCAGTGGTGTCAGCGGGGTGTTGAAGTCCCCTGCTATGATTGTATTGCTGTCGATTTCTCCTTGGAAGTCCTCCAGAAGATTTTTAATATATTTTGGTGCTCCTTTATTGGGTGCATATATGTTTACCAAGGTTATATCTTCCTGTTGGATAGATCCTTTCAATATTATGTAGTGGCCTTCTTCGTCTCTAGTTATAGCCTTCATTTTGAAATCTATTTTATCAGATATGAGTATTGCTACCCCAGCTTTTTTTTCCTTTCCGTTTGCTTGGAAGATTTTTTTTCCATCCCTTCACTTTCAACCTACGTGAGTCTTTTGTTGTGAGGTGGGTCTCTTGTAAACAACATACAGATGAGTCGTGCTTTCTTATCCAATCAGCTACTCTGTGTCTTTTTATGGGAGCATTCAATCCATTTACATTTAAGGTGATTATTGATATGTACTTATTTATTGCCATTTTTGTTTAGTGTGGTTCTATTTTTCTTCCTATTTCTTCTACTAATTACAGCAGTCCTTTTAACATTTCTTGCAGTGCTGGTTTGGTGCTAATATATTCCCTTAGCCTTTCTTTTTTTTTGTCTGGGGAGCTCTTTATCTGACCTTCTATTTTGAATGATAGCCTTGTGGGGTAGAGTAGTCTTAGATTCAGATCCTTGTTTTTCATGACCTTGATTACTTCATGCCATTCCCTTCTGGCCTGTAGTGTTTCTTGTGAGAAGTCAGCTGAGAGCCTTATGGGGGTTCCTTTGTAGGTAACCTGTTGCTTATCTCTTGCTGCTTTTAGGATTCTCTCTTTGTCCTTAATATTTGTCATTGTAATTACTATGTGTCTTGGTGTGGGCCTGTTTGAGTTCTATTTACTTGGGGCTCTCTGTGCCTCTTGAATTTGAATGCCTTCTTCCTTCACCAAATTAGGGAAGTTTTCTGTCACTGTTTCTTCAAATATATTCTCTAACCCTTGCTCATTTTCTTCTTCTTGGGGACTCCTATGATGCGAATATTACAACGTTTCCAGTTGTCCCACAGTTTTCTTAAGCTGTCTTCCTGTTTTTTAATTGTTTTTTTCCTTTTGTTTTTCTGATTGGTTGATTTTTTGTGCCGTCTTCTAATTCACTGATCTGGTCCTCAGCTTCCTCTACTCTGCTCTTTAGACCTTCCAATGTGTTCTTTATTTCTGATATGTCATTCTTCATTTCTTCTTGGTGGTTTTTAATTTCCAATTGGTTGATTTTCAACATTTCTATGTCTTTACTCATGGTGTTGAGCTTCCTTAAGATCATGGCTCTGAATTCTAGCTTTGTCAACTTGCTTAATTGCTCCTCACTTATCTCATCTTCGGTAGAGGACTCTTTTTCTTTCATTTGGCATTTGTTTCTTTGTTTCACCATTTTGGCTATCACAATGGGCTTTGGAGCCTGCCAAATTTTCCCCGTGGGTGTTGGTGTTTTGCTGTTTGTGGCTCCCTCTCCTGGGTTTAGATGAGCGTGGGAGGACCCACGTTAAACACCACTCTCACGTCTTTCTTTCCTGGGCAGAGTTGCTAGCCCAGGAATGGTTCAGTTATCCTCTAGCTTTTTGCCTGGAGGCTATCAGTAATGGTTACTTGGAGAGCCTTCAGTTCTCAGTTGATTGAAAAACTCCCTCAGGTGCTCAGTGTAAGGGGATGTCCTGAGGGTGGGGCAGATGCTGGTTGTTAATGAGCCTCAATATGCATTTCAGTGGCCAACCTGGGTGGGGTTGAATCTCCGAGGGAGGGGCTACCGCCTCTCTCCAGAGCCCTGGGAAGGAGTAAAATGGCCACCGTCCTGTGTGGCCACACCTCAGCAAAAGCTCTGAGCGCCCTCCAAATTCTGAGTGTTCCCTCACAGTTCCAGTCCAGTCCGCCCTCCCTCTGCCAGAGCCCAAGGTAAGTGGCTATGGCTATTTTAGCGTCTGTCCCAGCTCTGTGCTCACAGCTAAGACCGCTGCTGTCTGTGGGCTCGCAGCCCCCCTCTCATGCCTCCGCAATCCTACCAGGATCGAGTCAGTGTCCCTGGTTATATGGTCCTTGCAAGCTGCTTTTCAGTTGCTTTTTCCCGATGATTTGTTTTTATTTTAGTTGAATTCCAGTTTGGTCCTGGGCGATGGTCTGTGTAGCTTCCATTCATTCCGCCACCATTTTTCAATATGTGTTTTAAATATTTAGGTTTTCTAATGTTAAGTGCCTGTGTATTTACAATTGTTATATCCTCTTGATGAATTGACCCCTTTATCATAATATACTGGCCTTCTTTGTCTTTTGTGACTGATTTTGACTGAAATCTATTTTATTTGATATAAGTATATCCACTCCTGCTCTGTTTGGTTTACCATTTGAATGGAATATCTTTTTCTGTCCCTTCACTTTCAGCCAATGTGTGTTCTTAAAGCTACAGTTAGTCTTTTATAAGTAGCATATTGCGGGATCTTTTTTATTTCATTCAGCCACTCTGTGTCTTTGATTGGAGAATTTAGTCCATTTACATTTAAAGTAATATTGAAAGGTAAGGACTTATAATTTCATTTTGTTTATTTTCTGAGTTTTTAGTTACTTTTCTTGTTTTCTTTTTCTCTTTTTCTTTTCTTTTTTTGGTAGTGGTATGCTTAAATTCCCCTTTCTTTATCTATTGTGTATATACTACAGGTTTTCTCTTTGTGGCTACCATGAGGCTAATATCTTGTAGATATAACAGTGTGTTTTAAGCTGATAGCAACTTATTTTCAATTGCACAGAAAAACTCTACATTTTACTTCCCCTCCCCCACATATATACTCTTTATCCTTTGTTTTCCTTCTCAAGATTGCTGAGGCTATTCAGGATCTCTTTTGGTTCCATATATATGTAGTTTTTTAAAAAAAAATATTGCTTTTGAGCTTTCATGGTAGAAATAAAAGTGTTTTACATACCAACATTATAATGTTTAGGGTATTCTGAATTAGACTATGTTTTTATCACCTATTGAAGGACATCTTGCTTGCTTCCAAGTTTTCACAACTATGAATGAAGTTTCTATAACCATTCATTTGCCAGCTTTTCTGTGGACATTAGCTCTCACCTTATTTGTTAAATACCAAGGAGTACAACCACAGGATCATATGGCAAGAGTGTGTTTGGTTTTGTAAGAATCTGCCTGACTGTCTTCCAAAATCGGTCTGCTAATTTTCATTCTCACCAGCAATGAATTAATTTCTAGTACTCTACATCCTCACCAGCATTGTCAATATTTTAGATTTTAGCCATTCTAATAGGTGTGTAGTGTTATCCCATTGTTTTAATTTGTATTTCCTGATGAAGTATGATGCATTGTGTGACGTCTGTGCGTCTTTTTTTGGCGAAGTGTCTGTTCAAGTATTTTTCCCCTTTTATAATTGGATTGTTTGCTTTCTTATTGAGTTTTAAGTTTTGGTATCATGTTTAAAACGTCATTGCCAGCCCTGGCCAGTTTGGCTCAGCAGTTGTGCGTCGGCCTGTGGACCAGAGAATCCTGGGTTCGGTTCCCGCTAGGGGCACATACCACAAAAAAAGAAAAAAGAAAAAGAAAAAAATATATATATGTAGTTATTTTTAATATTATTGCTTTTGAGCTTTCATAGTAGAAATAAAAGTGTTTTGCATACCAACATTATAATGTTTAGGGTATTCTGAAGTAGACTATGTTTTTATCACCTATTGAAGGACATCTTGGTTGCTTCCAGGTTTCCACAATTATGAATGAAGTTTCTATAACCATTCATTTGCCAGCTTTTCTGTAGACATTAGCTCTCACCTTATTTGTTAAATACCAAGGAGTACAACCACAGGATCATATGGCAAGAGTGTGTTTGGTTTTGTAAGAATCTGCCTGACTGTCTTCCAAAATCGGTCTGCTAATTTTCATTCTCACCAGCAATGAATTAATTTCTAGTACTCTAAATCCTCACCAGCATTGTCAATATTTTAGATTTTAGCCATTCTAATAGGTGTGTAGTGTTATCCCTTTGTTTTAATTTGCATTTCCTGATCAAGTATGATGCTTTGTGTGACATCTGTATGTCTTTTTTTGGTGAAGTGTCTGTTTAAGTTTAAGTATTTTTCCCCTTTTATAATTGGATTGTTTGCTTTCTTACTGAGTTTTAAGAATGCTTTGTATATTTTGGATGCTAGTTCTTTATCAGATATGTTATGCAAATATTTTCTCTCATTGTGTGATTTGTTTTTTTATTCTCTTAACAGTGTCTTTCATAGAGCAGAAGTTTCTCATTTTAATGAAGTTCAACTTACCAGTTTTTTCCATGGATTGTGTTTTGGTATCGTGTTTAAAAAGTCATTGCCAGCCCTGGCCAGTTTGGCTCAGCAGTTGAGCGTCGGCCTGCGGACCAGAGTATCCCGGGTTTGGTTCCCACTAGGGGCACGTACCAAAAAAAAAAAAAAAAAAAGTCATTGCCAAACTGAAGGTCACTTAGATTTTCTGTGTCCAGATAAATTTTTTTTTTGCATGTGGATGTCCAAATGTTCCAGTACTGTTTGTTGAAAATACTACCCTCATTTTTTTTAACTTTATGGTTTCCCCCTTCTAGTAGTGTGGACATTATTTACTGTGGCTGTTCTTATAATGGAGGTCCTAAAAAGAATAGAATCCTTACTTAACTGTCCTCCATGTTTGTAATCTCTTTGTGCTGCACTTTGGCTAATGTATTGTCTTGTTTTTCAGTTCACGAATTTTCTCTTTTTAAAAATTAATTTATTTTTGTTATAGATGTTTCTCCTTTTCCCCCCAGTGATTCCCTCCTCCCCCCTCCCCACCCTGTTCCCACCTTTGTTGTCCATGTCCATTGTTCAGTTCACTAATTTTCTCCTCACCTGTTTCTAATTTGCTTTTGAACCAATCCACTTTTCCATTTGGGTTATTGTGTTGTTCATTTCAAGTAGTTCCTTCTTTTTCAAATCAACAAGGTCACATTTTATCATTTCTGTTTCCTACAATCTTCTGTGATATTCAAAGTGTGGAACAATTGATACGGTATAGGCAATACATCAGAATGAATACCAGTTGTAAAAAAACCAAAAAACAAAACTGTGAACTGTATTTATATGTACTATTGATTATCAACCTACTTATATATATATTTTAACATAGCTTTTATTTCTATAATTTTGTAAACAAATGTTTCACAGCCAGTTTTCAATAATTCTGGTATCTGAATCTTGAGAACCTATTACTGCTATTTGTTGTTTCTGTTGATACTTAGAGTGCCTTGTTGCCTAGTGTGCTTGATTTTTAAAAATGTTTTCTACTCGTGATTTTTCAAAAAATATGTATGGAAATATTTTGAATCCTAAGATGAAATTGTCTTCCTCCACAGAGGATTTATACTTGCTTATTCTGATGTTTGGGAACAATGTAAACTAAATTTATAGCTTGAGGGCTTTTAGCCGCCCATATAATGTCCTTTGGGGCTGTAAATACATAAGAGTCTGTTAGTGTTACACCTCAGGGATTGGGTCTCTCCACCCTATTTTGCCATATTCTTCTCATAGCCAAGGTTAATTCTTTTGCAGTCCCCTGGGGATGTTGGTGGAGTGGGTTACTTCTGTTTTGTTGTTAGCCTTGATATCTGTTTCTCTGACCTACTGAGGTCCATTAAAACTAAAGTTAACATTTTCCTCGATTTACTAATGCCCACCAGGAAAAAAAAAGTGGCTTTAATTCTCTGCTTATTTCTCTGGAAACTCACTTTGTCTTAGATTTTACTTGGTAATTACTTTACATATATTGTCAGTTGCTTTTTGGAATTTAAAAAATGTTATCCAACATGTTTGGTTGTTTTCAGTAAGAGGGTTGGTCTGACATATATAAGGCACCCTATTTTCAGAAGCAGAAGTCACTGTCTCTTCAACATTTTAAGAAATGGTTCTTCAAAGACTTTTGTTAGATTCATGTCTTTTAATTATGAGTACAACTTAGCTATTGTAACTGTTATTAATATTAACAAAATACAGTAAGGTCTTCCTTAAAACTTTTATAAAAGAGACCCAATATTTTTTTTCCAGGCTAAAGAAGCCGTGGCAGAAGCTGAACAACTTGATCCTGGAAATACTTTCACTCAATTTTATCTATTCAAGATTGCAGTCTTAGAAGGCAACTCTGACAAAGGTACAAATGTTGTTTATGAGTTACATTTAACTGTTAACACAAAGAATACAAATAATCCTCTTTGATCATAATGGAAAAAAAACATTGTAAGAAGAATGAAGTTGTATATGTATATACACATATGCATATATATTTTCTAGCTTTCCTATACAAAGATAATACAACCATGCGAAAAAAGAAACTATGGAAGGTTACATAAGAACAGGGGCTACCTATTTAAGGAGCAGGATCTAGGCAGATCGTGGGAAAAAATGGGGGGAGGGAATCTTGTCGCAATATATTTTTTTGAACATCATGTTATTTGAACCAGTCTATTCAAAAATTATGTTTCAAAACTGTGGAGGCAGGGGAGATTATACTGCAAATATTTATCAGTTAATTATCTTTAGAGCCCTGGCACATTTGGCTCAGCAGTTGGAGCGTCAGTCCTCGGACTGAAGGGTCTCAAGTTTGTTGTTACTTCTCCTCTTTTGTTTCTGATTTTGTTTATTTGGTTTCTTTTTGTTTCTTGGTGAGTCTGGCTAAAGGTCCGTCGATCTTGTTTATCTTTTCAAAGAACCAACTTTTTGTTTCATTGATCTTTTTAATTGTATTTTAGTCTCTGTCGTTTATTTCTGCTCTGTCCTTTACTATTTCCTTCCTCCTACTAGTTCTGGGTTTTTCTTTTTGTTTACTTTCTAGTTCTTTAAGTTGTAGGGTTAGAAAGTCAGTTAGGGATTTTTCTTGTTTCTTGAGGTAGGCCTGTAGTGCTATGAACTTCTTGCCTCTCAGGACTGCTTTCGCTGCATCCCATAGATTTTGTGCTGTTGTGTGTTCATTTTCATTGGTTTCCAGGAAGTTTTCAATTTCTTCCTTGATCTCGTTAGTAACCCATTCATTGTTTAATAACATGCTGTTTAGCCTCCCCTCCAGCTTTCTTTCAATTATCCCATCCTTTTTCTTTTAATTAATTTTGTCATTATATTTAAAGTGTGTTTCTTGTAGGTAGCATGTAGTTGAAAGTTTTTCTTTAATGCTATCTATCTCTGCCTTTTAATTGGGTGATATAGACCATTATATTTAATGTGATTATTGATATGGTTTGATTTAAATTTAGCATCTTGTGATTTGTCTTATCTATTCTTTAATGCCACTTTCTTTTCTGTTTCCTTTTGGATGAATTGAATTTTTATGATTACATTTATATTATTTCGGCTTACTAGCTATATAACTCTTTATTCTGTTATTTTAATTGTTACTTAAGGTCTTTACTACATATATTTAACTTATCATAGTCTACCTTTAAGACATAATGGATACAATACTATTATTTATTTATTTTACTTCATTCTGTATTATATTCCATCTTAGGGATATACCAAAATGTATTTAGCCTATTTATTATTGATGGAATTTAGGTTGCTTCCATATTTTTCTTTTATAAATACTGCTGGGTGAACATATTTGTATGTTTCTGTTTACTTTTGCATACACACACACACACACACACACAATACATAGGATAAATTCACAGAGGTCATTTGATCAGTGGGGCATTTTTCTGACATTTAAGTCCTCTTTGACAGTTTAGCAATTTAGATGACTATAAAAATCAACTAAAATTTGAAAGACAGCAGTACTCGTAAAATGAGTTCCAAGGTCATTGTGATATAATTAACCATTGATAGCTATTATCTTTTTAAAATTTATCTCTATTGTTGAAAGTATTACAGATGTTCCTCCTTTTTCCCTCATTGGCACTCTCCTCCCCACTCCGGACCCCCCGCCTTCACTGCACTGTTGTCTGTGTCCATTGGTTGTGTATATATGATAGCTATTATCTTTGATAATAGTAGCTCATGGTTTGAACTGTTTTGTTGTTTTCAGCTCTGCAGACAATTGCCATTTTGGAGAATTTATTAACAACTGAAACAGCAGAAGGGAATGACCCAATTAGAGATACAATTTCACCTGCCACGCTTTTCGGTTTAGCTGCCCAGTTTGCTCTTGAGGTAACTCTTATATATCCATTTATGAAATGTTTGCCTCTTCTTCATTTTGAGAGACAATTAATGGAATCATCATTAGGTAGGTACAGGAAAGGCCTGCCTTTACTATTTTGCCTCATATTTTCACATCAAGCTTGGTTGCAGAGTTGCTTTATTTCTCTTCGTTTCTTTATAATGTGAGGTAAATGAAGCAAAGTGAGGTAACAGATTTGTGCTTGAAACTACAGAAAAGATAAATATAACAAAACATTAATTTTTAAAAGAAACACCAGATTTAAAATGCTATGCCATGCAAACAAACACAGTAGTTACCTATTCAGAAACTTATCTTTCTCATCAATTTGAAAAACAGAAACAGTTTAAATCCCTGTGGACCTTTTCAGTTCTTCACCACAAAACAATTTTAGCTCAGAAGTAATAAATATTTGCACCCGTTTTTTACGTACACGATTCTGGTCTTAGTATAATACATGGGATTAGGAAAAGCATTGTAGCAACTGTGGAGCTCTTAGACTTGGTGATAAACTAGATTTGATTACTGGCTCTACCACTTAACTGCTTATCTTCTTTGAGTCTTAATTTTATTGTTTGTAAAATAAAGGTAATATCTACCTACAGAATTGTGGAAGTTAACTGAGAAGGTAGCTGACAATGTGATTTAAAGCTTGATCTACAAGTATAGTGTTTCTGTTCGTATTAATGTATGTACTACTTGGCCATAGCAGTTGTCTCTTCTGCTTGACCTCATATTACTCCACTATGTCATCCTCATATGTCTGATGGTGGGGGAAACGAGAAGGTATGCTAAGACTGCAAAATGAAGCAGGCAGTTTCATAGAATATAAAAAAAATTATTATAGGGTAATTTACTCACAGGAGGATTGGGTTAGAGTAGAGCAGATAACCCAGTAATTCTGTGCAGATTATTCTCCACTACCAGAATGTTTGTTTCCTCGAACTTTCATGGTTTGGGGGGAAAAGAGCAACCAGCAAAGGAGAAAATAAAGATTATGTGGTGTCCTGGAAGCCAAATGTGTTTCAAGGAGGAAAAGAGTGATCAACTATGTTGAATGTTACTGATAGGTCAAATACGAGAGCTGAAAATTGACCACTGAAATGTACACTATGGAGGTCATTGGTGAATTGGAGAAGAACAATTTTGATAGAGCAGTAGGGCAAAAGCCTGTTTGGAGTAGGCTCAAGAGAGAAATTGAAAGAAAGGAATTGGGATGCAATAAGTGTAGACAACTCTTTAGAGGAGTTGCTACAAAGGGAATAAAAGAAATTAGGCAGTAGTTGGTGAGAGAAGTATGTATGATGAAGAGGTTTGTTTGTTTGTTTGTTTGAGATAGGATGAATGAGGATGTTTATATGCTGATGAGAATGTCCCAGGAAGAGAACAAAAAGTTGACAAGGGGGGAGAGAAATAGGAGAATTGTTAGAGCGATGTCCTTAAACTGACAAGAGGTGGTGGACACAAGTGTATAAGTTTAGGGATTGGCTTTAGGAAGAAACATGGATAATTCATCTATGAAAGCAACTGAGAGGGCAGAGTATGTGGTATGGTTCCTGGGGTGTGAGTAGATGTGGTAGTAGGAATCTGGAAGTTCTCTTCCTGACCTCTTCAGTTTTCTCAGTGAAGTAGGAACAAGGTAATCACTGGAGAATGAGAATGGGAAAGGAGGTGTTGAGGGTAAAGAAGAGAGGATAAGGTGTAAGCTAATCATCCAGAAAAGCAAGAAATTGGATGACAATGATAGTGAGGTATGGGTTGCCTGGTAGCAGTAAGGGTCATTTGATGAAGTTTTAAAGGAAAGCAAATAGTTGTATGGGTTTTTATCTAGCAACTTCCTGCAGCATGGATGCACGTACAATAGTCAGTAGAAAGTTGGATATAACCAGGCTTGTGGTTTTGCCAGAAGAATACAGTGAAGCAAAAGAGGGGCAGGAAAAGCAAGGAATGAGGAAGTGGTTATAATTAATCCCCATGGAATTTGAACCTAGGCACGGATGAGGACCTCAAGGGAACAAGGGACCATGAAAAAATTATTAACATCAATGGATTAGAGGTCTTAGTGCAGTTGAATGATTGCTGGAGAATAAAGAGGTGAATTAGAGAGGTAGGAGATGGTGGCTCTGGAACAGAGCAGGGTGAAGAACTAAGGTGAGGGAATGAGGGAGGCACTCAAAGAAGCACTCATTCCCAGGGTTGTGCAAGTGCAGAGTTGGTCCTTACACCCTTACATGACCATAAAAGTGGATGCCTCCTTAAATTTTTCACCCTAGGAGCCTCATTTACACTACCAGGCTCATCCTAGTCCCAGCCCTGACTGAGAACATGGAAGAGTTATAATCATTAGCAATGACAGGGTCCAGTGAATAACTGTGCTAGTGAATGGCTAAGGTAATTGGCAGAGTGAAACTTAAAGAAACAAGAGGCTAAGAAATTATAAGTATCGCTTATCTTTATATTGAAAATGCCAAAAATTAAGACAGGGATAGCTTTTAGAGAAAATAACTGTGAGCAGTATATAAATCATTAAGGAATGAGAGGAATTAGCCTGAGAGCTGGTAGATCACCACAACAATGAAGGATGTAGGTTATATAATCTGATGACAGGAAATTCAAAACTGAGGATTTTAAGGAGAAAGAAGGGAAAATGATTTTAAAGCAGCAATGAAGAACAAAAACGATGCCTATTCCTCCTCCAGGTCTAGGGGTAGAAAGGAGATGAGCGAAAAACAGCCACTCCCTAGAGACAGTATTCTTGATGAAACCTAGATTTCCACTAGAGGAAGAATGAGGAGGGAACTTTCAGGGAAGGCATTTCTCATAGAGATCTTGCTGATAATGGGCTGAATTTCAGAGCGCATGGAAGGGTTGAAGGAATTGGGGAGAAATGGGAAAAGAATGCAAAATATGGGATTTACAGAGCCTTATGGAGATTAGGGTACTAAAATTAAGCATGACCTGAGAGTTTGTCGTTCTTTGGTTAATGTTCATCAATAGGAATAAAGAGCACAGTAAGATCAGTCCTAGTGGATTCAAGGTTGGCAAGGCTATTAGTGTTTCTCCATAGGGAGGAGGGGTGGGTTTCTGAGGCCTATTAACCTGTTCTGTTTTTGTCAGTGAGTTGTATCTTCCTTCTGTCACCTTGCAGTAGCTCTTCTGAGAATACAAAATGAAAATGTTTAGTTTTCTTTTTTCTTGTCCTTAATGGACAGGAATATAGACATTTTGTAAATATCACTTTGAGATGTAATTTAACATATTATATTTGTCCTTTTTAGAATGGACAGCAACTTGCTGGAGAAAAAGCTTTGGAATATTTGGCTAAATATTCAGAAGACACAGAACAAATCATTACTGCTTTAAAGTAAGTAATTCATATCCTATGGATAGGAAAGGATTTCCTCTGTCAATCTTACTCTTGGTTGGAAAGGATTTCCTCTGTCAATCTTACTCTTGGTCTATAAACTGCTGAAATAGTGCTGATGGGATCAGGCTGATTCAGTGCCTACTATACAACTGTTTTATATTTAAATTTTTTCCAGCTTTATTGAGGTATAATTGACAAATAACATCGTGTAAGTTTAAGGTGTACAACCTTATGATTTGATACATGTATATATTGGGCAATGGTTAGCACAATAAAGTTAACACATTCATCACCTCACAAAATTACAATTTGTGTGTGTGTTTGTGGTGAGAACATTTAAGATTTACTCTCTTGGCAACTTTCAAGTATATACTACAGTATTGTTAACTATAGTCACTATGCCGTACATTAGCTCTCCAGAACTTATTCATCTTATAAGTGGAAGTTTGTGCCCTTTGACCAACATCTCCCCATTTCCTCCATCAGCCCCTGGCAACCACGATTATGCTTAGTTTCTAATTATTTGGTGTTTTTTTTAAAGATCCCTCATGTAAGTGAGATAATGCAGTATTTATCTTTCTCTGTCAGACTGATTTTACTTAGTACAGTACCCTCAAGGCCCATCCATATTGTTGAAAAAGGCAGGAATTCCTTATTTTATATGGCTGAATAATATTTCATTGTGAAATGTGTGTCCATACCACATTTTCTTTATCTGTTCGTCCAGATTCTTAGATTGTTTTCATATATTGACTATTGTGAATAATGCACAGTGGACATGGGAGTGCAGCTGTCTCTTTGAGGTAGTGGTTTTCTTTCTTTTGGATATATACCCAGAAGTGGGACTGCTGTATCATGTGGTAGTAATATTTTTAATTTTTGAGGAACCTCCTTAACTGTTTTCCATAATAGCTGTACTAATTTATAATCCCACTAATAGTACGCAAGGGTTCCCTTTTCTCCACAGTCCCACAAACATTTGTTATCTCTTGTTGACGATCGCCATTCTAACAGGTATGGGGTGATAGCTCACTGTGAGGTGATATCTCACTGTGGTTTTGATTTGCATTTCCCTGATTATTAGTGATGTTGAGCATCTTGTCATGTACCTGTTGGCCATCTGTATGTCTTCTTTGGAAAAAATGTTTATTCATGTCCTTTGCCCATTTTTAAATTAGATTGGTTGGGTTTTTTGTTTGTTTTGGTGTTGAGTCATATGAGTTTCTTAATATATTTTGAACATTAACTCCTTACAAGGTACATGGTTTGAAAATATTTTCTCCCATTCTGTAGGTTGCCATTTCATTTTGTTGATAGTTTTTTTTTGTTTTTTGCTGTACAGAAGCTTTTTAGTTTGATATAGTCCCACTTACTTATTTTTGCTTTTGTTGTTTATGCTTTGGGTGTCATATCCAAAAAAATCATTGTCAAAGAGCTCTTTCCATGTGTCTTTTTCTAGGAGTTTTGTGGTTTCAGGTCTTATATTTAAGTCTTTAATTCATTTCAAGTTAATTTTTTGGGAATAATAGAAGATATAGGGTTCAGTTTCATTCTTTTGCACATGAATACTCAGTTTTCCCAGCACCATTTATTGAAAAAAAACTGTCTTTCCTCTATTGAGTATTCTTGGCTCCCTTGTCCAATGTTAGTTCATTATATATACATGGGCTTATTTCTGGGCTATGTTATTACATTGTTCTATATGATCTTTTATGCCAGTACAATACTGTTTTGATTACTATAGCTTTGTAGTATAATTTGAAGCCAGGATGTGCGACCCCTTTAGCTTTGCTCTTTCTCATGATTGCTTTAGCTATTTCGGGGTCTTCTGTGGTTCCATACAAATTTTAGGATTTGTTTTGTATTTCTGTGAAAAAATGCCATTGGAAATTTGGTGGGGATGCTTAAATTTAAAAAATAAAAAAGGTATCATTTGAACCTGATATTCCCCCTTCTCTCTTTTTATGATAGAAAAGGGTTTATCAAAAGGGAACTTTTACATACAATAGTGAGGCAGAGGAAAGTGAGGTTAGGACATGATCACTAATAATGTGACTGAGAATATGCCAATGGGAAAATTTGGAAACCCAGGGGATTCCATAATGGTTCTCCTGTTGGTCAACTCTACTTGAGGCCACAATTCCAAAGGGAAATGGAATCACAGAAATAAAAGTATCTAAAGGAGTATTAATATATTTGCATGCCTTCAGTCAGATAAATATCTGAAATCATTCAGGATAGATGGTATTTAAAAAGATTTTTAAGGTTGCCATGGCCAGTTTTTCTCAGTGGTTAGAGCATTGGTCCATAGAACAAATAGTAGTGGGTTCTAGTCCCAGTCAGGAACACGTATCTTGGTTGCAGGTTCGTTCCCCAGCCCTGGTCAGGGTCGTGCAGGAGGCAGTCAATGGCTGTATCTCTCACACATCGATATTTCTCTCCCACCCTTCTACCCTCCCTATCTAAAAATCCATGGAAAAATATCCTTGGATAAGGATTAAAAAACAAACAGCAGCAACAACAAAAAAGATTTTTAGGGTTTTTACACACCGACCTTATTTTGTCAGCTTGTCATTATGCTGCCAGATCCCTTTAAAGAATAGTCATTCTAGTTATGTGGAACTCAAGGGCCAGTTCCAGGTTCCTTTTTAGGAAGAAAAATATAAAGACTTGTACACCGTACTTAATGTCCTAGCAGGTGATTTGGGGCAATTCTGTCAACTGTGGAACTATTTAAGAATTTGTCATAGCATCACTTATGTTTTTAAATGATTTTATTTAAATCACTCTTTCAAAATTACAAATTGGTATGTTTTCATTACAACCATTAAAACAATACAAAGATCTATAAATAAAAAGAGAAGTAATCTCCTCCGTACCCTCTCTTTTCTCACTTCTGCCTCCTGGGGTAATCAGTGTTAATAACTTGGTGTATATTCTTTCACATGTTTATATTATTTTATCACACAGGTGTTTGTTTCGTCTTCTTGTTCCAAAAGTTTCTGAAATGCCAGAATCTGAAAACAAGTAAGTTATTTCAGCAGAAATGATGTATTCACCATTAGAAAAATTATAGTAGCTTTTAATAAAAACCTAATTTTGAGAGATGTATAGTACAGTGGGTAACATCAATCTAGGCTCTGGGGCCAGTCTTCCTAGCTTTATATCCTGGCTCTGCTGCTTGCTAGATGTATGACTTGGGCTTCTGTTTTCCCATCTGTACAATGGGAATGATAATAATACCTACTTTATGGAGTTGCTGTGAAGACTGGATGAGTAAATATGTGTAAAACACTCAGAAGAAGATTGCCAGGCACTCACCACGCCCTCAACTATGTTAGCTATGATTTCATTATGATATTTGATCTGTTTCCTTCTTTCTTAACAGGATACTTAAATATAGACATATCCCTTACTTTCCCACAGGAAGATTTAACCTGATTGGCTAGTTGATTCTGATTCTGTATCAGCTCAGCTGGGACTATTCAAACTCAGCTGGGACTTGATGGAAGAATTGGGTTACCAGTTTTTTTCATTTACAAAATGCACTATCTCCTAATGATTTAAAAGAAAACTCTATTCAAGGCCTTAATTAGGGATACCTTTCAGAGATATATTGCCATCTCCACATTCTCTACTCATACAAAACACTTTTTTTTTGTGTATCTGTACTTCACTTTTGCTTTATATATTTGAACCCAGAGATAATATATTTTTTCAGCTAAATTGTTTGGGAAATAAATGTGACTGAGGTGATACTGGATTGATGACAACTTTTTGTCATAATACAAATTTTACCCAAGCATATGTAAGTTTCGCCTCTTTACAGGCTCTATGAATCCATTAGAAGGCAACCCAAACTACAAAAATATTGAGACAATTAAAAATTGAATAATGACCAAATATTTGATGCTCTTAAGAAATGATTACTTTTAAGGCTTGTAATGGCAGTATGGTTATGTTTCTTAAAATAATCCTTGTCTTTTATTTTATTTAGTTATTTATTTGGTACACGCCCATAGTGGGAACTGAACCCAGGACTCTCTGGTCCGTAGGCTGGCGCTCCAACCACTGAGCCAAACCGGCCAGGGCAAATCCTTGTCTTTTAGAGACACATCCTAAAATATTTATTGATGCAATGATACGATGTCTGAAATTTGCTTCAAAATAATATGGTAGGGAAAGGAGTTGGTGGAGGGTATCATTGAATTAAGGTTGATGATGAATTAGTAATTATTGAAGCTGAGTAATGGGTACATGGAGATTCACTTATCTGTTAACATATGAACATCTTTGAAATTTTCCACAATAACACAGCTGTCAGGAGAGGGGTTGGGGACCTGGGTGAAAAAGGTGTAGAGATTAAGAAAAAAACACATACACAAGTCATAGATATACAGACAATAGTATGGTGATTGCCAGAGAGGGAAAGGGGGTGAGGGGAGGTAGAAGAGGGTAAACGGGGGATAAATGGTAATGGGAGGAGACTTGTATATTGTATTGGGGTGGAGAACACACAATACAATATACAGATGATGTATTATAAAATGGTATATCTGAAACCTATATAATTTTATTAAACAACATCACCCCAATAAATTCAATTAAAAAGTTAAAAAATAAAAAAAGGAAACGGAGAGACTAAACCTTGATAGTAGATTGTAAGCGTTCCTTTGCAGCTAGGGCTATTTGTATTTATCTTGGTATCTCCGGAACCTCAGATAGTATCTGACATATAATAGCCACTTGATTTATTTAAATGACTGAATGTCTGTTCTTTAAAAGAAGACCTTTGCCCTAGCCAGTTTGGCTTAGCGGTTAGAGTTTCTGCCCGTGGACCCAAGGGTCTCAGGTTCGATTCCCGGTCAAGGGCTGCATGTACCTGGGTTGCAAGTTCGATCCCCAGCCCTGGTCGGGGTCCTGCAGGAGGCAACCAGTCGACGTGTGTCTCTCTTGCATTGATGTTTCTCTCTCTCTTTCTCTCTTTCTCTCTCCCTTCCTTTCACTCTATCTAAAAAAATTAATGGAAAAATATCCTCAGGTGAGGATTAACCCCCAAAAAGGAAGAAGAAGATGTTTATCACTAGATTTACAGGTGATTCATAGCCCATGTAATTGTGACATACAGTCAAACTCCACTCATTAAAACCAATTTGGAGATGGGGGAAAAGGAAAGGAGTCCTGTTTGAATTAGTAATAAACTTAGATTACGAAATACTTTATACCCTTATTGTTTTCAGGTAAATATAGTAGTAAAGAACATTTTCTAGCAGTGTTTTCTGATAGAGGTCAAGACCTGATTTAACAAATTGATTATACTAACTTTTTTTTTTTTAAGCCTAATTCAATGAAAAGAGAGAATTGAGTTCTAGTTTCAGCTATTTTACTAACTTCTGCTTTACCTTGGGCAATAACAACTTATTTAATTTCTCTAAGCTTTATTTTCTTCATCTGTTTAAATTTAAAAAGCTGGATTGGATAATTACTAAAGTTTCATCCTCCTCTGAAATCCTATGGTTTTTTATTTTAATTAATGATATCTACTTAAGTATTAACAAATCGGTGTGCTAAAATTTTTTAAGCACTTTGTTTCTTAAATAAACCATGCACCTCCTTTTCATATCCTTATATATATTTGTGTTATTTATTTGCATTAATGGACCCTTCCTAGATGATTTTATGTAGTCACTGAATTAAATAGGGAAGACGGTAACTTTAGGTCAGCTTAAATTCAAATTAATAAAATTTACTGTAAGAAGTTATTTTATATAAATCAGAATTCTAAGTTTTCCCTGAAAAAACTGCTAATTTCTTGAAGCACAGTATTTATTATATAGTACTAGACCCTCTCCTGATAAAGCCAGTCTTACAGTCCACTCTACCCTACTTCCTGTAACCTTCCTTAGTTGAGTTTGCCAGTACTTCCATATTTATTCCTTTAAGTGAAATGGAATATTGTTCTCTATTAAAATTTACATACCCCTTAAAGGAACTTGACAAAGGGTCAAGAGGCCTAGGTGGTAGTCTTGACATTGTCATTTTTATGAACTTGAACACATCATCCCCCCATCTCTTGATCTGTTTTCTCTGGACGGGATGCATGTTTTTTAAACTATACTCCTCAGAACCCTGGAAATTCTGTGGCACTGACCCAGTGACTTTTAGGAAGGTGAGGCTCTAGGCCCGCTTTGATCTTTTCTTGTATATTAGATTTTTATAAAATTGTATTTGAAACAAGAGTTTTAATTTTTCCTCTTCAAAAAAAATAAAAAAGAACTTGAAGATGAAGATCACTACCTACTCTCAAATTCTGTAGCCCTGTAATATAAAACCTTATCAGTCATTGAAATCCTTTGTTGAGAGTAGGTGTAGAAGAGGAAGAGAGAAACAATATGTGGGCCCTGGGGATGAGGGACAGGATCCTACAGTGGGGGAAATAGTGTTGAAATGACATGTTGGAGCCATGAACAAACTTCACAATTTTGCAGTTTTGTACAGCTTTCAGGCACAAATAGGGTCTCATGGTGGTAAAGCTTTTCTATAGTAAAGCTTTGAAACAGTAGGCAAATAATCTTTTTTCTTTTATTTTATAGAAAGAAAGAAACGGATAGACTTTTGGTTTGCTTGAATAGAGGTAAGTATTTCTTTGATCATTTTTAGGCCTTCATCTTGCCTCTATCCTCTATTAAATTCTCCTAATACATTGAGCTCACTGACTCAAACTTCATGCTTTTGTGAACGTTTGTTGCAGCAGTCAACCTTGGTTTCTTTATTCACAAGCCCAGAGAAGTTTGGCATCCCTAGTATTCATATACAAATGAGATTTCAGTTCTGTTCCTGTTCAATTTGTTTTAAAAACATTCTCTCCCTCTCTCTCCCTTCCTCCCTTCTATCCTGAATTGAACAGGTGAAGAAGGATCAAGACAAAAAACAAAAATGTTCTGAACCCTGCTAGTTTTCATGCCCTCTAAAACAAATTCAGATCATTTACTGTTATTTTGAAGCTACCCAAGTCTGTGCCACCTCCCTATCTAATAATTTCTCTCTGTCCCCTTCATTCAAGCTAACCTCCTAGCAACATCTCATTCCTGTCCCAACTTCATGCTTTCAGATATGATGTTTCCCTTTTGCCTGACAGGTCTTCCCATTTATATTGTTCACATACCTATTCCCTTATGTCCAATGCACACCAGAAACTCCACATCTTAGAAACTCGATTCTATTTATTGCGGTAGTTCAATTTTATACCTCAAATACCTGTCAACAAGGTGTGAAATGCAGCAAAGTGGTGTAGAAACCAAAGCTTTTCGAAAGAGAATAACTTTGCTGGTTGGCATCCTTATCCCTCAGAAGGGCATGTGGATATGTAGTAAATGCTTTCTGGTGACATCATGTTCTTGTTCTGCAATGTGCTTGCTGTGGGAGCTTAGTAAGTATGCCAGCCCCTTGATACTCTTCCAATTCTCAATCTCCATTTCAGTCTTTTTAATGATTGCTCCGATTCTTTTATTTCCTTACATGTAAATCATATCTTTCTACCTCAGGTGGTAAATGATTGCTTTAATTAAAATTATAAATCTCTCCAAAGGCTTGTTTGTTCCTCAAAGTTTTAGTTAACAGCGGCTTGGACCTTGTCAGTGCTTTTTGTCATTTTAATTACTTTTGGCATACCCGTGCGCACACACGCACACAACTTTCCTAAATTCAAACTCATTGTTCGTCTGTTTTGAAATCAGGATTAACAACTTTGATAAAGTAAAAGACCTTAATATAAAATTTTCCTGTTCGATGCAGTACACCTGAAATTTTCTCAGACTTTGTTTGGAAAAGACTCGACTTCAGCCTCATGGATTAATGAAGCTCATTGGTTTAGAAAAATAGGTAAAAGAAAATTCTATGGTTATGGGAAACATTGTGGGGTGGGAGAATCAACAGATGTGGATTCAAATGTTTGCTCTTTCATTTGTATCTGTGGGTACAAGGGTAACTTGCTTAATCTAAGGTTAATTATTTACAAAATGAGAACAATTATATATATTTTGTAGGATTAGTAAGGGTTGTAAATGAAACATTGTACCTGGGACATATAGGTACTCAATAAATATTCATTTTCTTCCTTTTCTGTAAAAATGGGTCTAAAATAAAATGATGAATTATAACTGCATATCCCCAAGGCTATGACCCTAAACTTGGTCTAGAATACACAGTTTTTCTCTAAAATGATTCATCAAAATAAACTACATGCAACAATATGGATGAATCTCACAAACATAATATTGAGCAAAAGAAACCAGACATTGAGTACATATTGTATGAGTCCATTAATATATGGTAAAAAAACAAAAAAAAAACAAAACAACAACAACAAAAAACAGGCAAAATAAATTGATGATGTTAGAATTCAGGATAGTGGTTACTATCCTGAGGGGTTTGGACTTTGTAGAGGATTGGTGGGGTGGCTTCTGGGTTTCTGGCAATGATCCAGATCATTCTTTATTTATATTGGTTATGTGAATATATATTTCCTTTGTGAAAATTCATTAAGCTGTACAATTATTAATGTTGTGGATGCAGTTACTACGGTAATAAGTAAACAACGATTAAGCAGCAATATCACAAAGTAGACTGATTCTACATGGACCTTTTTCTGCTTTATGGGCTTTACTGGAGCTCTAATCTAGAAGAAAGGGGAATAAATACAGCAATCTGGCTTCTAAGAAACTTATGTAGATAATGGAAAATAACAAACATTTAAGCTATAGAAAGGTTTAATGACCTTGATATTTTGAAAGTTTGAAAAGTTACTTTCCAGTACTACTTTTATTGAATTTTAATTTTGATATTCCAAGGTGAAGATCATGCTGAATGTTGCCTAATGGGGCTTCCACTGCTCTGTGGAAGATGTAAATCTTTCCAGCAGTTTTCTTCAACCCTTGATTCTAGCATACCATGTTCTTTGCTAAATTCTAAATGTTTTTTAACCAATGCCAATTGGTGAGCTCCTTTGTGATCCTCATTTTTTGATGGATTTGTGCTAAGAATTTATTGTATATCCCATTTTTTTTTCTTCACTTGAGGATACTTTTTATTTATATTAGGTAGAGTGGGGGAGGGGGAGAGAGAAAAAGAAACATCGTTGTGATAGAGCCACATCCACTGGTTGCCTCCCGCAGGACCCAACCAGGGCCGGGGACAAACAGCAACCTAGGTACGTGCCCTTGACCGGAATTGAACCCACAACTCATTGGTCTGTGGGCCGACACTCTAACCACTGAGCAAAACCCTGGCCAAAGCTCCCCAATTTTTTTTTTTTTTTTTTTATCCTCACCCGAGGACATTTTTCCATTTTTTGCACAGATAGAGTGGGAGGGAGAGAGAGAGAGAGAAACATCGACGTGAAAGGGACACATCGAGTGGCTGCCACCCGCACAACCCAACCAGGGCCGGGGACAAACTGCAACCGAGGTACATGCCCTTAGCGGGAACCGAACCCGGGTCTCTCCGGACCGCAGGCCGACGCTCTAACCGCTGAACCAATCCGGCCAGGGCCAAAGCTCCCCAATTTTTTAAAAAAAATCAGCACTACCTTTATTGGTCATTGACTTAGAATTGAAATCTCTAATTTACCTGGAAAAAAACTAAAGTTAGCTGTTTTAACCCCGAGAAGCCCCTCATTAGTATATTAATATTAAAAATGTATGTATAGAGATTATGGTACATATTAAATAGTAGATTTTCATAACTGTATTATCTCATGTTAACTTTCAGCTTGGAACTTGGCTGTGCAATCTCACAGAGAGCCAGTGACAATGAGAGAGTTTTTCATTCTTTCTTATAAGGTATGTCTCTTCTAATAAATATCTCATGTACATACTACAGCAAGGATATCAGCATGGCTAAATACAGGGTGGGATTGGATTTTAATGTAGGAACTTTTAATATGTGTTTAAGCAGGAAGGACCTAAGGAAAATTTGATCCCTATAGGGTATAATGTGATAACATGAAGCAGGTCTCCCCATACCAAAATATCACAACCATCATAGAGCCTAAAGTTCTACCATTAGAAAGTTACTTCTTTGACTTTGAAGAAATTTCACTGTTCGAGAGACTTATCTTGAAATATAACTATCTTTAGAAGGGGAATCCTCTAAGAAGTTGTAAATTATCAAAACATTAGGAAGGTTTATGGGTATAAGTCTATAGGAATATAGAATAGATGTCTGGGGACAACAAGAGATAAAAAGGATACTAAGAAGCTTGGGCCTACTTTATAATTTGTCCTAGAGTGGGTTCTGTGTGTAAAGATTTGTGAGCTGTTTTGCAATTATAAACATGTTTAAATAGTTGTTAACCTCTAAGTTAAAGGTTAAATACCAGAAAGAAAGACAAATATTGATGAAAGAATGCAAGGAGAAGTGCTAGAGAATATTGTTCATACACATCTGAGAGTATACAGTTTGATATATTGAGATAGATTAAATGGTAAGAGTTTTAAAACTGGAAAGAACTCTAGAGATAATCTGGTACAACTCCCTGGTCTTATATATGAGTCACCTGAGACCTGGAGATATTGGGTGTCTTAAAATGCTATCAGTTCAGTGGACGGTGGTGATTATTGCCACTAAACATTTGGGAAGACTAAGAAATAGTTTTAGGCTCTTGCATCTCGGCCACCGACATGCCATCTAGACTAAGGAAGACCCGGGAACTTCGGGGACACGTGAGCCACGGCCTCGGCCGCATCAGCAAGCCCAGGAAGCACCCGGGAGGCCGAGGTAATGCTGGTGGCTTCATCATCACAGGATCCACTTCAACAAATGTCACCCTAGTTACTTTGGAAAAGTGGGTATGAGACATTTCCACTTAAAGAGGAACCTGAGTTTCTGCCTAACTGTCAACCTTGATAAATTGTGGACCTTGGTCAGTGAACAGACACGGGTTAGTGCTGCCAAAAACAAGACTGGAGTGGCTCCTATCATTGATGCGGTGCGATCGGGCTACTACAGAGTTCTGGGGAAGAAAGCTCCCAAAGCAGCCAGTCTTTGGGAAGGCCAAATTCTTCAGCAGAAGAGCTGAGGAGATTAAGGGTGTTGGTGGGGCTTGTGTCCTGGTAGCTTGAAGCCACATGGAGGGAAGTTCCCAAAAGCAGTGTGTAAATTCTTCAGCAGAAGAGCTGAGAGGAATATTAAGGGTATTGGCAAGGCTGAAAACCTGAGAAGATTGATGGTGTTGGAGTCACATGAGGGGAGTTCATTAAAATGTCCACAAGTGAAAAAAAAAAAAAGTCTTTGGCCCGGCCGGTGTGGCTCACTAGTTGAGCGTCGACCTGTGCACCAAGAAATAGTCTTTGGAAGTTTAGGTATAATTATAATAATTAAATAAATTACTTCTAGTTTTGACATTTGCTATAGCTCTAGTAGAATTCCAGGTTAAAATCCCAAGTGGTCTAGAGTTTTATTTTAATACAAAGCAGGCAGTTTTTTTCCTAAAGCTAGAGGACAAGGTTTAATGATGAGGTTATGTCTAATGCCTGTCAAGATTTGGCATTGTCTCTTTCAACCATGACAATATATGGACTAATTTCAGCTCTCTTCAATGCAAAAGGGAAATGTATTTGCCAGGGGGGAAATCACTTAGAAACTACAACATAAACCAAGAAGTAGATCACTCGATAGAAATACAGGGCTAAGTGACAGTACTTGTCATTGGTAAAGATAGGAAAATTGTGAAGAAATGAAGCATTTTATCTCTAGAAAGGCACTTAAAAACAATGGAAAGTAATATAAAATTGAAGCCATAAATTGATGTTAGAGTCTATATTATTCTTAAGGTAAGATGTGCTCTTCCAGCTGAATTTTCTCATTCAGACAGAATATTGCTGATTTTCATTCTGATTGTTTGTGTTCACCTGGCAGAACTCTAACTATTCACTGATGTTCTGGTTATTTCTTATCAGATGTCCCAGTTTTGTCCTTCTGATCAAGCAATTCTGATTGCACAGAAAACATGTTTGCTGATGGCAGCTTCAGTTGATCTGCAGCAAGGGAAAAAAGCCGCAACTCCTTCTGAACAGGTAATGTGCGACCTTCTCCTAAAACACAGGAGTTCAGTGTGCTATTTGGTATATTTGTCTTCCCTGATTCAGTTCTTTTTGATTCTCTTTAAAGAATTCTTTCCACTCTTCCAGTAGCATCTTGATTTTAAAGGTTTATAATGGCGAATTCCTTCCTAAGGAAAGGTTACCTTTGGCTTGGCCTCGTCTTTTAAAAAGATTGAATGTCTCTTCTTTGAAAATGCCCCTTCCAGTGGACAGCTCTTTCCGAATCTGTGTTTAAATATTCTTTATCTTCATCATTGCCTTGTCATCATATGTGGTCCATAGGAGTTTTTTCTCTCTTATTTTCTTTCACATATTTTCTAAGGAAGAACTCCTCTACTTCCACAGCTTTGATAAGCCATCTGAAATTATTTATGTGGCTTGTTGTTCTTCACTCAAGTGCATTTGCTTTCTTTGGTCCACATCCTTAAATCTATCATTAACTCAGTTTTAACAAGAAGATGGAATTCCTACCTTTGCCTGAGTTACCAATTTGTTTTTCTCTTACCCAGACCAAAAAAAAAAAACACCTTCCCAGTTTCCCATACTTGCCAGCTTCTTTTCTTTCCAGTTGATATAAATCCTTCTTGATGGTTTTTCTCTTTGGTTAATCTCTCTTTTCATTTGATTCTTTAGATCTGGAACAAACTCTCACAGATCTCTGCTGACGTATTTTCCTTCCTTTCTCTGCCCTTGTTGAGGACAACTCAAAACACACTTGAGTACCAAGCACTCTGCTAAGTACTGGAAATAAAGAAGACAAAGTTCTTATTTTTGGAGAGTAAAACGCCCTCTTTTTAGAAACTTTTCCATTGTAAAAGAAGATGAGCTCTGGCTGGTTTGGCTCAGCAGTTAGAGCATCGGCCCTTGGACTGAAGGGTCACGGGTTTGATTCCTGGTCAAGGGCATGTGTGCCTGGGTTGCAGACTCAATCCCCAGCCCTGATCAGGATTGTGCAGTAGGCAACCAATAGATGTGTCTCTCTCACATCCATGTTTCTCTCTCCCTCCCTCCCTACCTTCCACTCTATCTAAAAATCAATGGAAAAGTGTCCTTGGGTGAGGATTAACAACAACAACAAAAAAAAAGATGAGAAAAGAATCTATGTACCCTAGAGCAAAATAAAAAAACAACCATTTTGCTTTTTAGCAAGTAAGGGCAAATGTAATTTTATTCTCAATAGGATTTTTATGCTTTACTAAAAAATAGTAACGACATCTTGTTTTTACATAGTGCTTTTAACTTTCTGAAAGTTTTCCTTTTAAGTTGGTAGTCCTGACTTTGTTGAATTTTGTATCTCAGTGAAAGGAGATCAAACTGACGTGAGGGAAATGTCACACGCTCTTTACAGTTCTTAAGTATTTTGTTTGTTTCTAACAACTGTTCTCTTTTTCTGTTCTTTCTCTGGTACATCCTTATGTTTCTTAAGAACTCTCTTAGTAACCCTTATATCATTTTCTTTGCCTTTGAAAAGATATCTATTTAGGTAACTGAACAAGCACTTCTCTGCCTGTCACTGTCTCAGTTTGGTCCCTGTGAATGCTGCTCTGTCTCTCTAATGAGGACTTGTTGATTCTACTAAATACATCTGTTCCTTGTTCTGGTAATCCTCATAAATTGGAGGATTCCAAATAAATAGATGATGAAGGACAATAGCTACCCTGCATAATCTTATCACCATTGTCTGTATTCTCCTGAGTATGAGTTAGGGGGAAGTGAAGGGTGCTTTAAATATATAGTAATTGTAATTTATCAAAGAAACACATTTTTTTCCTAGAACGGGGGTGGATAAACCACTGCTATGGCCTGTTTTTCTGTACCCTCAGAGTTAAGAATGGTTTTTGCATTTGTAAAAGGTTGTAAATTACAATATGGAAAGATATGCGAAAGAGAGTTTATGTGGCTGGCAAAATCTTAAATATTTACTGTCTGGCCTTTTACAGAAAAGTATCCTGACCCCTGTCCTAGATTAATTTTTAACAGATTTATTGTGGTATAATTCACATACTTTATAATTCACCCATCTCAAGTATACAAAATGGTTTTTGGAATTTTCACAGAGTTGTGCAGCTATCAACACAATCTCATTTTAGAAAAATCCCTTACCAATTAACAGTGACTTTCCATCCCTACCACCAGCCCTAGGCAACCACTCATCTACTTTCTGTATCTATAGATGTGCCTATTCTAGATATTTCATGTAAATGTCATCATACTATTTATAGTCTTTTGTAACTGGCTCCTTTTATAATTTTTCAATGTTTTTTGGGTTCTCCATGTTGTAGCTTGGATCAATACTTCATTCCTTTTTATGGCTGAATAATAATCCATTGTATGAATACACCACATTTTGTTTATCCATTCATCCATTGGTGGATATAGGGGTTTTTCCAGTTTTCACATATTATGAATAATGCTGCATGTCCAATTTTTGTGTGGATATGCGCTTTCATTTCTCTTGAGTGTATACCTAGAAGTGGCACTGCTGAACCATATGGTAACTTTATGTTTAACATTTGAGGAACTACCAGACTGTTTTCTAAAGCAGCTGCACCATTTTACATTTCCACCAGCAATGAATGATGGTTCCATTTATTCCACCTCCTTACCATCACTTCCTATTATATCTTTTAGATTATGGCCATCCTAGTGAGTATGAAGTGCTATCTCATGGCAGTTTTGTTTTGTTTTTTGGTATGTGCCCCTAGTGGGAACCAAACCCAGGACTTTCTGGTCCGCAGGCTGATGCTCCAAACGCTGAGCCAAACTGGCCAGGGCTTATTGCAGTTTTGGTATACGTTTCCCTAATGACTAATGATGTCATTACTAATGACTAATGACAAAAGATGTTGAACATCTTTTTTTTCCCTTTATTGATTTGAGAGAGAGAGAGCAAGTGAGAAGGGGGGCGAGAGAGAAACATCGATGAGAGAGAACATCATTTGGCCACCTCCTGCATGCCCCGCTCTGGGGATCGGGCCCACAACCTAGGCATGTATCCTGACTGGGAATCAAACTGGCGACCTCTTGGTGTATGGGTCGATGCTCAATCATTGAGCCACACTAGCCGGACAAGATGTTGAATATCTTTTGACCATTTTAATAAAGTTATTTGTCTTTTTATTGTTTTCAAGTTCTTTATATATTGATACTAGGCTCTTATCAGATACAATTTGTGATTATTCTCTCCCATTATGTGGTTTCATTTTCTCTTTATTGCTAGTGCCCCTTGAAGCACAAACATTTTTAATTTTGATGATGCCCATTTTATCTATTTTGTTGCTGCAGCTTGGTTTTTTGGTTTTATGTCTAAGACTATTACCTAATCCAAGGTCATGAATGTTCACCCCCAGGTTTTCTTCTAAGAGTTTTTTTGTTTGTTTTGTTTTTTTTATCCTCACCTGAGGACATTTTTCCTTTTTTTGTTCAGATAGAGTTGGGGGGGGAGAGAGAGAAAGAGAGAGAGAGAAACATCAATGTGAAAGGGACACATCGAGTGGTTGCCACCCACACGACCCAACCAGGGCTGGGGACAAACTGCAACCGGGGACAAACGTGTTCCTGGTGGGAACCGATCCCGGGACTCTCTGGACTGCAGGCTAACACTCTAAACACTGAGCCAAACCGGCCAGGGTCCTTCTAAGAGTTTTATATTTTTAGTTCTTACATTTAGATTTGTGGTTCATTTTGAGCTAATTTTTGTGGGTGGTATAAAATAAGAGTCCAAAGTTGTTATTTTGCATTTGAATATCCAGTTGTCTCAGGACCATTTGTTGAAAACTACTTTTTCCCATTGAATTATCTTAGCACCCTTGTTTGAAAGACAATCAACCATAAATGGAAAAGTTATTTCTAGAAACTCAGTTCTATTCCACTGATATGTCTATCCTTGTAACAATACCATACTGTTTTGATTATTGTAGCTTTGTGTAGTAACTTTTGAAATAGAGATGTGTTGTCCGGCTGGTGGGGCTTAACCCATGCACTAAGAGGTTGCTGGTTTGATTGCCGGTCAGGACACATGCCCAGGTTGTGGGGCTGATCCCCAGTGCGGGGCATGCAGGAGGTGGCCAATTGATGTTCCCTGTCATCGATGTTTCTATCTCTCTCCCCCTCTCCCTTCCTTTCTCTCTAAAATCAGTAAAGAAAAAAAATTTAAAAAAGAAAGAAAGAGATGTGTTAGTCCTTCAGCTGTGTTCTTCTTTTTCAAGATTGTTTTGGCTATTCTAGTTCTCTTGAATTTACATATGAAAGTTAGGATCAATTTGTCAATTTCTGCAAAGAAGCCAGCTAGTATTTCAATAGAGATTACACTGAATCTATAGATCAGTTTAGAGATTATTTATTGAGATTATTGAGATCGTAACAGTTAAATCTTTTGACTCATGAAAATGGAATATATTTTCATTTATTTAGGTCTTTAATTTCTTTCAACAATGTTTTACAGTTTTCAGAGTATAAATGCTTTACTTTTTTTATTTTGTAGTATCTTCAGATTTTCTATTCTTTTTAGTAGTCAATTTTAGTAGTTTATGTTTCTAGAAATACATCCATTACAATCTAAGTTATCTAAAATATTTTGGTTTACAGTTCATAGTATTTGCTTATAATCATCCTTTTTATTTCTGTAAGGTTAGTAATGATGCTTCCTCTTTCGCTCCTAATTTTAGTCATTTGTATCTTCTTTTATTATTATTAAAATACCGAGTTTATTTCACATGTATATTTTTGTCTCCCCACCATTTCCATTTGTCTGACCACTACTACTACTATGTCCTATCATAACATTCCATACATACTTAAAACCAAGCAAAGGGTGGAGTTCCAGCTTTAAAAACAAAACAGGCATTTCGGATAACACATTCTTGGCCATGGAACCTGGACAACATTTATCAGACACGGTAGGGAAAGTTCTCACTCTGCATTATAAGAAGGACGACCAGAGATCAACTATTACAGAAATGAAATAAGACAGAAAATTTTAACAAACTGTTTAAACTATTTTCTTAAAGAGACTTCCTCCACTGCCAGAGATCTTGAATAGCCTCCAGGTCAGTCATTCAGAAGCAATTCTTCACATAATTGATGAACTTGGCTTCTACTTTGGGAAGAGAACCACCCTTTTCTATACTTGCTTGCATTTTTGCTTTAATGTCTTCTACAGAACTAGATCCCTTCGGTGTTTTAGGAGATTTTTCCTGTTTTTTGAAGGATTCTTGACCTTTTGATCGTGGTGTTGATGGTTTTGAGTCTTTTCCATTATGGTTTGATTTTTGTGCATTTTTGCCTGGAGTATCTCATATAGATTTCTTTACTGGAGCTTTTTCTTCAGCTTCCTCATGATCAAAATCATCATCATCATCATCATCCTCATCATCTTCATCAGGAGCAAGTTTTACTTTTTTCTGTGGAACCTTGCTTCCACTTCCAGGGGTAGAACACTTTCCTGACAGGGAGTTTCACATCCTCCTTTTCTTCATCTTCTGACTCTGCATCTTCCTCCACAGACACTAAATGCTGTCCGCTAATATGCATAGGCCCTGAACCACACTTCAACCGTAAGACCACAGGTGGTGTTATTTCAAAGCCACCAAGGGAAACCGTGGGCTGTAAAGACATTTTCAGAGTTGCCAATGTTACTTTAATTGGACTGCCTTCATAATTCATTGCCTCTGCTTCAACAATGTGCAGTTCATCCTTTGCACCAGCCCCTAAACTGACTGTTCGTAAAGATAATTGGTGCTCATTTTCATCATTATCCACCTTAAAGTGATAATCTTTGTTGACCTTTAGTTAACAACCGAAAAGATAGTTCTGGGGCCTCAGAGGGCTCATGTCCATGTCCGTTGAATTTTCCATGGGTGGTAGCACGCACTTTAGGTGAGAGAAGGCGGACGGAGATAAACGACTTGTGTTGCGCAGCACAGACGTGCAGCACGGGATCGCACCAGGGAAAAGTCGTCTTGTTTTTTTTTTTTGGTCAGTTTATACAAAGGGTTATCAATTTTGTTGATCTTTTTCAAGAACCAACTTTTGGTTTCGTCTTTTTATCCTATTGTGTTTCCAGTCTCGATTTCATTAAGTCTCACTCTAATCTTTATTATTTTCTTCCTTCTGGTTGCTTAAGGTTGCTCTTCTCTTTTCAGTTTCTTAACTGAAACTGATGGTGGGTGTTTGGTTATTGATTTGAAATATTTCTTCTTTTTGGAATACATACGAGCTTTTCCAGCTGTAAACTTTCCTCTAAGCACTGTCTTAGTCTGTTTGAAATAGTATAACTAAATACCACAGACTACATAGCTTATGAACAGCAGGGATTTATTTTTCACAGTTCTGGAGGTTGGAAGTCCCAGACCAAGGTACCAGCCTAGTCACGTTTTCTGGTACGGGCCCTCTTCCAGGTTCATAGCTGGCACCTTCTTGCAGTGTCCTCGCATGATAGAAAGGGCTAGGGATCTATCTCCCTGGAGCCTCTTTCAGAAGGCATGAATCCCATTCATGAAGGTTCCACTCTCATGATTTTAGCATCTACCAAAGGCCCCACCCTCTACTAATACCATCACCTCTGGGAGTTAGGATTTCAAGATGTGAATTTGGAGGAGCACACTCAGACCAGAGCATTCCACCCCTGGCCTACCCCAAATTTATGTCCTTCTCTAATCCAAATATGTTTGTTCCACCCCAGTAGCCCCTAAAATTTTAACTCATTCCAGCATTTCCTCAAAAGTCTTAAGTCCAAAGTCTTATCTAAATATCATCTAAACCAGTTATGGGTAAGACTCAAGGTCCAATTCATTCTACGGCAAATTGCTCTCCAGCTGTGAACCTGTGAACTCAAACAAGTTATATGCTTCCCAAAAAACGACAATGGGACGGGTGTAAGATAGACATCCCCATTCAAAAAGGGACAAAAATAGAAGGAATGACAGCTCCGAGGTAAGTCCAAAACCTAATGGGACAAAGAACATTAAACCCCAAGGCTTAAGAACAGTCCTCCTTGGCTCGGTGCCGCACATTCTGGATACAGTGGAGCTGCAGTCTAAGCCTCTAGACCCCACCCCCATGGCTCTGCCAAGTATAGTGCAGCCCACACTGCCGTTCTCACAGGCTAGGATTCAGGCTGGAATCCCACATGGTAGCTTTACTGGTCTGGAGGGGAAGGCTCCACTAGGCATTGCCCTAGTGGGGGCCTTTTGCAGTGGCTCTGCCCCCCCAGAGGTCTTTTAACTGGGCCCTGAGGGTCTCCACAGCACCCTTTGAGATCCAGGTAGAGGCAGCCACACCCCTGGCTCTTGTACTCTGCAAACCAAGGAGCTGGCACCAAGCTAATGCTTTCCAGAGATTTGCAACCTGTGCCCTCTGGAGGAGCAGCCACAGCAGCCTGTGCTGCACTTGGGGCAGCTGATGAGCATGGCACTGGGCTTTGAGGAGCAGAGCCCAGGAGGTGAGACGGCACTGGGCAACAGCAGGCCTTCCTTAAACTTGTTCTGCCCACAAACCATGCACTCTGGGCCTGTGATGGGAGGACCAGCCCTAAAGATGTTTGAACTGCCTTTTGGGTCATTCTTCCATTGCTTTGGACAATAGGTCCTGACTTGTGATTTTAGATGGCTGACCAATCTCCCTGTTGTCTTGAAAAATAGCTCCTACCTTCTGTTGAGATGGTTGATCCACAGCAATCTCTTTATCAAATTCAGCCACATCCTTGGTGTTCTGTCCCTAACAAGTTATCTTATTTCTTTTCACATTGATATGCTGAGAATTTCCCAAATTTTAAAATTATGCTGTTGTTTGTTTAACAATTTCACCTTTAAATCATTAATCTCTTCCAACATTTTCTTATAAGCATTCTAGAGAAACCAGGTGATTCTTCAACACTTTGCTTAGAAATTTCTTTAGTCAAATATCCAGTTCCTTGCTCACAAGTACTACCTTCTATAAAACTCTAGGGCACAAAAACAATTCAGCCTAGCTCTTTGCCACTTTATAACAAAAAATGGTCTTTCCTCCCGTTTCCAATGTTCCTCATTCCCATCTGAGCCTGCATCAGAATGATCTTTACTGTCCATATTTTGACCAACATTCTGTCCACAACCACTTAGGTATTCTCTAGGAAGACTGAGGCTTTTTTTTTTTTTTTTTTTACAGCTGTCCTCTTCTGTTTCTTGGTCCTTACAAGAGTTGCCCTTAACAGCCCATTCACAGCAATGTGGACTTTCTCTAGCATGCACCTCTAGCCTCTTCCCACCTCTGTGCCCCTACCCAGTTCCAAAGCTGTGTCCGTGTTTGTAGGTATTTGTTACAGCAGCACCCCTTCGGTACCAGTTTTCTGCCTTAGTCTGTTCAGGCTGCTATAACAAAACACCACAGACTGGGTTAGCTTATAAACAACAGAAATTTATTTCTCATGATTTTTCATTGAAAACTGGACATTTTAGATGATGTATTGCAGCATCTTTGTTTGTTTGTTTTTATCCTCACCTGAGGACATTTTTCCATTTTTTGTTCAGATAGAGTGGGAGGGAAAAAGAGGAAGAGACAGAGACAGAGACAGAGAGAGAGAGACACATCCACGTGAAAGGGACAGAGACATCAAGTGGCTGCCTCCCGCACGACCCAACTAGGGCCGGGGACAAACTGCAACCGAGGTACGTGCCCTTAGTGGGAACCAAACCGGGGTCTCTCTAGACCGCAAGCCGATGCTCTAACCTCTGAGCCAAACCAGCCAGGGCTATTGCAGCATCTTTGAACATGGATTCCCCTTCTGGGGCTTGTTGTTAATATTTGCTTGTTAATTTGTTTAGTAACTTGGCTAGGCTGGCTCATTGAAGTCTATTTTCCCCAGCTGTACCACCCATCAGAGGGCACAGTCTTTGCCCTTGTAGTCACCCTAACCCCTCTTCCCCAAAGGAATAAAACTGGTTTTTAGCAAGGTTGCTTTTGACCATCTCTTTCCCTGATCTCCCCATTAAGCTTCTAAATGGCCTTCTTCTATTGTTATCACACCCAGCTATTAGTCTTAATTCTGTGTGTGTGTGTGTTTGAAAATGCTCTTTGGCATAAATTGAAGGGGAAGGGATCTTAGCTTTTTCTTCCCCTGGTTCGAGCTGGTCTACTATTTTGCTTGTTGCCGTTATTGAGCTACCAGCCACCTCTTACTTGTTCAACACTGTAGTCGCCATGTTTTTTTATAGTGCCCTTAGAGTTGAACTTTCCCATGCTCTGTTCCAATTAAAGTCAGTCCTTTAAGGGAGAACTACAAAGCCCACTCTTGTAATGGCCTGCCTCTCCTCCTAAGCAGAAACTCTGTACCCCTTGTTTTGATGGAGGCAGGGACAGTGACCCATTGCTATCAGCTGTGAGTAGAGGGCTGGTCAGGAGTTGTAGTCCCTGGCATTCTTGGCTTACCTCTCCCAGCATGGAAACCCTATCCTATATGCAAGCTGAGGTAAGGGCAATTGAGACCTAGAATTCACAGTAGGCTATGCCTGGTATGTACGGAGTGGGGACTGGGTAGAGGAAGAGAGCTCCAGGCCTCTCAGTTGTGCTTATTTTATAATAGCGCTTCTGCAGTGCAGACCCAGGAGAGGGAGAGATGAGAAGGACTAGCAGCATGCTTCTTCTGGAAATTTCTACCCTGGAAGCTGGGGGTAGAGGGAGCACCATCTTCTTGGCCACACCCACCTAAAGTAGCATTTACATCACCCTGTCACCCTGAGCTCTGGGGAGTTGATGAGCAGATCGTTGCTTAATTGCCACAGGTGCTCACTGTTCTTACTGAAACTCAGATTTCTCGGAATAGATTTGCTCTGTGCCCTTAGGTCAATTTCCTGAGATGTTACATGATTGTGTTTTATAATTTTCAATTATGGTTGTTTTGCTGGGGAGAGGGTTCAAGGAGCTCTTCACGCCACCCTCTGGAAGTGCTTGTCTTCTGTCCTTGATTATTAAAGAAATTGATAATGCTCAGACTTTCCACTTAATCTTCATTTTCCTGGAACATTCAGAGAAAGTACAAAAAGAGGCTAATGTTTTTATATAAACCCTAAAATGTTCAGTTTAAACTATCATTTTATTTGTAACTGTTTTGAATGAAAATGATATCAAGATTATTTTAATTTGCTCAAAGTTTTGTTTGGTGGAGACTAATTTTTTTTGTTCATTGTTGCCAAATAGATGAAATTCCTGAATCGTGCACTTGAGCAGATCCATAAATGCAGAGACATCTGGAATGTCCTGAAAGAAACAGGTATAGTGGGAACTGGGAGTTTGGTAATGTGGTTCTCAATGAATGGTGTTTGAAATTGGAATACCCCAGTCTTTTCTCACCAGAGGTGTGTGCCACTTGCAGCACTTTATAACCAGTCAAAGGATTCTTTAAGAACTAATGTTTCCCCTGTATGTCTATTTGACTCTGTGACACACTGCTTGGAGTAAGAATATATTTTACCTTGCTTTTTATGGAAGTATATAGTATTGACTATATATGACATTATTACTTGTAGGTCACTGGAGTAAATGTCTGATTTGATCAACCTTTTTTCACAGTATAAAAATTTTATCACAGGCCCAGCTGGTGTGGCTCAGTGGTTGAGCGTCGACCCTTGCACCAAGAGGTTGCTGGTTTGATTCCCAGTCAGGGCACATGCCCAGGTTGTGGATAAAGGGAAAAAAAAGAAAGCTCGTCTTTTTTTTATGTAGTCTTTGAACCTTTACAAAATTGATCATAGGGAAAATCTGAATCAATTCTTAAGATATAAATAAAACAGATGGTATTATCTGATCACATTGCAGTAGAACTAAGAAATATTAATAGACTAAAGAAACAAAACCCTTGATCATTTGGACATTTTAATTTATTTTTTTATTTTTATTGAATTTATTGAGGTGACACTGGTTAATAAAATTATATAGATTTCAGGTGTACAATTCTATGCTACATATTGTGTTGTATGTTCACCACCCTAAGTCAGGTCTCTGTCCGTCACTATTTATTCCTCCTTTTACCCTCTCCCCCCACTCCCCTCTCCCCTTCCCTCTGGTAATCACCGTACTATTGTCTGTACCTATGAGTTTTTTTCCTTAATTCCTTCATCTTTTTCACCCAGCCTCTCCTCTGACAGCTGTCAGTCTCTATGAGTCAGAGTTTTTGTTTATTTCATTTGTTGGATTCCACATAGTGAAATCATACGGTACTTGTCTTTCTCTGACTGGATTATTTCACTCAGCATTATACAGTAAACCCTTGATTTTGTGGACATCAATTTAACGGACTTTGGATTTACTGGACAAAATTTCCAGTCCATATGTCATATGTGAACATTAACACTCTGTTAATTTTAGTGAATAGGCCATATGCTGGAAAAAACACTGTAGTAATTTCGCTGACATAAATAAGCATTATATATCTGCAACTATAGTCTACATATTTAAATCCAAGAGTCACCACTGGTAAACAGTGTTGGCAAATGATTAGCACGTGATCACACCACATCAAGTGCGGCAACTGGTTCTGTTGCTGTGTGGTGTGACTTTCTGCAGCCATTGAACGTGCATGCTGCTGATGTTCCCACATGCGTTGTCACACCCCAGCCGTGTGCATTTGTTTACTCCTGGTGACTGGTGAATACCCGCATTTACTAGACGTATCAGTATAAATTTAAACTTACAGTAATACATATAGAAAACTTTCCTGTGAAAGTAAACTTTTCACACATAATTTTAATTACACAAATGTGTCTACCAAGTGAAAACAGGTCAACTAACTAATTTGTCATTTTTGGATTGTATACTTGAAAGTTGCAAATTTTAAATATTCTCACCACACTTACAAAATAAGTACATGAAGTGAAGGATGTATTAACCTTGTTGTGGTAGTTATTTTGCAAGATATATGTATATCAAATTACCCCATTGTATGCCTTAAACTTACAATGTTATGTCAAATATATCTCAGTGAAGCTGGGGGGAAAAAATCTAGCAATATATAAAAGGAATTGTGTACCCCCAGAAGACCACTGAGTACAGCTCCAAGGACGATGGATTATAACATGTTGTTAAAATGGATTTTATTTTATTTTAAAAATATATTTGTATTGATTTTAGAGAGAAGGGAGAGAAAGAAACATTGATTAGCTGCCCCCTTGCACATTCCCGATAGGGGATCAAGTCCGTAATCCAAGCACGTATTCTGTCCAGGAAGCAAACCAGTGACCTCTTGGTCCATGGGATGACGTTCAATCACTGAGCCACACTGGCTAGGCCCATCATCGTTGAAAGTCTTAGTAGTTATGGCAAACAGGGTAAACCTAAGAGCTTTAGCACAAAGCCCAGCATGGGTCTTCTACCAGCAGAAGTTCAGTTTAGCTGGCAGGGCAGAGGATAGTTTACATTTGTATATGTTATATATTTATGTGTCATGGTCTCCTCATATGTTAACTCTGTGTTCAGTCATTTGAGGAGTTGCCAGACTGTTTTTCAAAGTGTCTGCACCAGTTTGTATTGTTACCAGTAGTGTATGGTGCTTATGATTTCTCCACTTTCATGTCAACACTTTTTTATCTGATTTTTTTAATCCTCACCCAAGGATATTTTTCTGTTTATCTTCAGATAGAGTGGGAGGAAGGGAGAGAAAAGGAGAGAAAGAGAAACATCGACGTAAGAGGGAAACATCTACTGACTGCCCCCCACATGACCCGGGCCGGGGACAAACTGCAACCGAGGTCTGTGACCTTGATTGGAATTGAACCCGTAACTCATTGGTCCACAGGCTGATGCTCTTAACTACCGAGCCAAACCAGCCAGGGCTGATTTTTTTTATTCTGGCCATCCTAGTGAGTGTATAGTAACATCCCATTGTGGTTTTTATTTCCTTATGACCTATTTTTCTGACAACTAATGGTGTTGAGCATCTTTTCATAGGCTTATTGGCCATTTTTGTATCTTCTTTGGAGAAATGTCTATTCAGACTCTTTCCCCAATTTTAACTGGATTATTGTAATTTTATTTTATTAAGTCATGAGAGTCTTTATTATATTCTAGATACAAGTTTTTTGGTCAGATATAGGGCTTGCAAATATTTTCTCACATTCTTTGGGTTGTCTTTTCCCTTTTGATAGCATCCTTTGAAGCACAATTTTTTAACTTCATTGAAGTACAATTTATCTATTTTTCTTTTGTTGCTCATGCTTTTGGTATCATATCTAAGAGTCATTTGCCAAATCCAAAGTCATGAGTGTTCACTCCTGTGTTTTCTTCTAAGGAGTGTTATAGTTTTTCTCTTACATTTAGGTCTTTGATTCATTTTTGAGTTAATTTTTGTATGTGGCATGAGGTAAGGGTCCAATTTCATTCTTTAGTCCTCACTTGAGGATATCTTTCCACTGATTTTCAGATAGAGTGAGAGGAAGGAAGGGAGGGAGAGAGAGAGATACATCAATGGGAGAGAGGCACATGGATTGGTTGCCTCCCACACCACCCAGACCAGGGCCAGGGATCGAACCACAACCAAGGTATATGCCCTTGACCAGAACTGAACCCGAGACTCTTTGGTCTGTGGGCCAACGTTCTAACTGCTGAACCAGTCCAGCCAGGGCCAACTTCATTCTTTTCTATATAGCTATCCTGTTGTCTCAGAACCATTTATTTAAAAAAAACAACAACAACAACAACAACAACAAAAAAAACCCACAAAACGATTCTTTCCCTGTTGGATGGGTTTTGCCTCCTTGTGGAAAGTTATTTGATCATTGATAGATGGTTTTACTTCTGGAGTGTTAGTTCTATCCCATTGACATATATGTCTGTCCTTTTGCCAGTATTACACAGTCTTGAGTAAAATTGCTTTGCATTAAGTTTTGAAATCAAGACATGTTAACCCTCCAAATTGGTTCTTCCTTTTCAAGATTGTTTTGGCTATTCTGGGACCCTTAAATTTCAATGTGAATTTTAGGATCAGCCTGTCATTTTCTGAAAAAAGAAAAAATAGATAGGCTGCTAGAGTTCTGATAGGAGTTGTGTTGTGTCTGTAGATTATTTTGGAGAGTAGTGCCATTTTAGCAATGTTAAGTTCTAATCCTTAAGTGTGGAATATTTTTCCATTAATTTACATTTTTTAAATTTTCTTTCAATGTACAAGTCTTGCACTTTACTTTATCTCTAAGTATTTTATTCCTTTTGATGCTATTGTAAATGGAATTGCTTTCTTAATTTTATTTTCAGTGTGTTTATTGCTATTGTGTAGGAATAGGATTGATTTTTGTATTCTGATCTTGTTAAACTTACTAGTTCTAATGGTATTTTACTGGACTCCCTAGATCTATTTACAAGATCACATTGTGTATGAATAGAGATGGTTTCACTACTTCTTTTCCAGTCTTGATGTCTTTTGTTTATTTTTCTTGCCTAATTTCTTTAGCTAGAACTTCTAGAACAGTGTCGAATAGCAGTGGTTAAAGTAGGCATTCTTGTCTTTAGTTGTTGTTTTTGTTATTAATCCTCACCTGAGGATGTTTTTCCATTGATTTCTAGATAGAATGGAAGGGAGGGAAGGAGGGAGAGAAAGAAATGTAGATGTGAGAGAGAGATATCTATTGGTTGCCATCCATACGACCCCAAGTAGAGCTGGGGATTGAACGTGCAACCCAGGTACATGCCCTTGACCAGGAGTCAGACCCAAGACCCTTTGGTCCTCAGGCTGATGCTCTAGCCACTGAACCAAATCAGCCAGGGCAATAGGCATCTTTGTCTTGTTCTTAATCTTAAAGGGAAAGAAGAGTATTTCACCATTAGTATATTGTTAGCTGAGTGTTTTTTAAATGCAGGTTGAAAAAGTTCCCTTTCATTCCTGGTTTTAGTCATTGTTTTTATCAGGAAAAGATGTTGGATTTTGTCAGATGCTTTCCTGACTCTTGAGATGGTCATTTAGTTTCTGCTTCTTATTTTATTGATGATATGTATTCCATTAATTGGTTTTCACTTGTTAAAGTGAAGCACAATAAAACGAGGTATGCCTGTGGAGTGAAAAAGAAGAAATACAACTATCTCTATTTGCATGCAGATGACATGATTGTCTATGTAGAAAATCCCAAAGAAGCTACAAAAAGTTCCTGGAACTAATAAATTATTTTAGCAGATTACAGGATACAAGGTCAATAGTCAAACTTGATTATATATCTATGTACTAGCAATGGCGTTCAAGAACAGGCAATAACGATCTATAGTGATAAAAGTGAAAATAGTTGTTAACTCTTCTAAGGTGGTATTGAGTAGAAAGGAACATGAGTTTTGGAAGTATTGTATATCATGATCTGGGTAGTAGTTATATGTATTTTAAACATACATAAAAAGTCATCAGGCTGCTCAAGATTAATGCACCTCATTCAGTTTATTGTATGTATGCTGTTCCTCAATACTTCTTTAAAAGTTCAGTCTAACAGGGTGAATGAAAACTGTCTCACATAGTATGGTATATGCCATCTGATACAAGATTCTGCCCATGGTGATAGCCAAAAAATATTGTTGACTGACTACAGGGAACAATTTGGAAACTTTCCTTTGCTTAAAATAAAACCACAGTTAGTTTATGAACCACTGTATCTTCTGCTTAATTCAGTCATTAAGTGAGACGGGTAAACATTGGATTTGAATTAGCGTAACTTTTTCAGGCTGAATAGGGACATCATCGCCATAATTTTAGGAAATATAGGCAATGCTGCTGATCGCAATGCAGGGTGCTGAAAGAATTGGTGAGGTAATAGATTTTAAAATGTAAAAAATGTGTCCACAGAAGCTGGGATAACCTTCGAATTGTAAGTGAAATTAATTTTTCTCAACAAGATAATCTCCCAAGGAGAGATTCGAATAAGAGAGAATATTGAAATGTAATCACAGAGAATGTTGCATTCTTGCCTCTTTCTTAGGGGACTTCTCCAACGACCCTTGTGAGATCTTGCTTATACTGTATGAGTTTGAAGTTAAAGCCAAAAAGAATGATCCGTTGCTGGACAACTTCCTGGATTCAATGTGGCACCTGATTCATTTTGAAAGTAAAGCATTAGAAACAATTGCAAGTAAGACCTATATTTATGGTTTGGGAGGCTAGTACAATTTAAATTGTCCTACTATTTTATTTCTGTTCTCTGTTCTCTCTACATTTCCTCATAGCACTTTGTTTTTCCACTTTGTTATTCCTTCTCTAATGGCATTCTTGAACCATTTTGTATTATAATCATGTATACATTCATCTTTTTCTTTATATAAGATTATAAGCTCTTTAGAGTCATGAACAATAATTACTTATATTTGTTGGACTTACAAACCCTGGCTAAGTGCCTTGTTTACCATGGATGCTCCTATTTACTCTGTGTGGAATGGAGTTCTATAACTACACAACAGGGGGAGCTCAAACTTAGTTTTGCTCGGCTGGCTAGAAATGGTCAACCACTGCTCCATTCATCAAAGGTGATGCAATCAAAGCAATTTATTAAAGGGTACCGAGAAATGTCGGTAGTATTTTTAACACAATTGCCACTTTCCAATTTCTGCCTGGGCTGTAAGTGGTATTTGGGGGCCCAAAGCCTCTCTAGGGATATACTGCAAGAAATGGCCTAATTGTCTTCTCTTTTTATCTCTCACCCTCCTCGGGAGCCTGTGTGTGGTTAATAAAAGTGTTAGGTAGCCCTGAATGCACAAGAGTCACATTTGCCTTTCCTTGTATTGCCAAGACAGAATTCCTAGAGACCTGGAGCAGGTGGTGGATACACTGTGGACATGTGATGGTTACCACTGCTCATGGTATAAAAGAACTCTAGTTCTAGAGGCCTGGTAGATGCATCTGGAAGTCTTAGGGTCTGTTATCTTGGACACCCACTCTCATGTCAAATGTTTCCTGTTTTTAGAATCAGACAGAAATAGCAAACTGTTGTAGGAACCTATTTTTGATGTGTACCCTTTTACTGCCCTGCTCTCTGTGTCCTTAGTGCCTGTCCTGGACTCCGGTTCATAAGATTATTGCTTTACCTATAGTACTGTGCAGGGTCACAAAAACATTGTAGGTTCTTTGTTGCTGTTTGCTGAAGAAAAGCTATAACCTGCTGATTCTACTATGTTACTCTGCCCAGAAAGTAGATGCTGCCTCTGAAAGCCACCACAGATTCATCATTTTATAAGTGTGTGTGTGTGTGTGTGTGTGTGTGTGTGTGTTCATGTTCATGTTCATCTGTTTCAGGCCAGTTGTGTTAGAGAAAGCAAGTTGTGGTCTGGAATGGAAGCTGATGGATGAGATTATGGTGTTCACAACCTTTTTTCTTCCCTTCCTACAGCATTAGCAATGGAAATGCCTGCATACTATCCTTCCATTGCCCTAAAGGCCTTAAAAGGGGCTTTATTGCTTCACAAGAGGAAAGAATCATTTGATGTCATGAAATACAGGTTAGTGATTGTAACTCAACACTGTCTCCAGGCTTTTTAATAGCCAGAGAGCTATGGTCAGTGTCTCAGAAGTCATCGATCATACTCCACTGGTCCAGTTTAAAAGACGATCAGGGTGCTCCTGTAACTCCTGAACTAAAAAGCCTTCAGAACAGCTCCATATTCAGAGTTGTATTAAAACACCAAGAATTAGCCCTGGCCGGTTTGGCTCAGCGGTTAGAGCATCGGCCTGCGGTCCTGAGAGACCCGGGTTCGGTTCCCGCTAAGGGCATGTACTTCGGTTGCAGTTTGTCCCCGGCCCTGGTTGGTCGTGCGGGTGGCAGCCACTCGATGTGTCCCTTTCACGTCGATGTTTCTCTCTCTCTCTCTCTCCCTACCACTCTATCTGTACAAAAAAAATTGGAAAAATGTCCTCGGGTGAGGGTAAAAAAAAAAAATAAAACACCAAGAATTAATTAGTGAAATCCAGGAGTCTGGTTTTCCCAAAGGAGAAAAAGAGAGGGGAGGTTGCTTCTGTGTGTGAGTATGTGTACACTAAAATTACTAGGTACCTGTCTTTATTTCATTACTAAATATGCCAAATGTAGACAGATTAATATAACAACAGTATATTCCCCGCCAAAGTTTAACAATGTTAACATTTTGCTGTATTTGCCTCAGATTGTTTCTAAGCACTTTTTTGTTGTTAACCTCACCTGAGGATATTTTTCCATTGACTTTTATTTATTTATTTATTTATTTAGATAGAGTGGAAGGGAGGGAGGGAGAGAGAAAGAAAGAAACATCGATGTGAGAGACACATTGATTGGTTGCCTCCCATATGATCCTGACCTGGGCCCAGGATCAAACCTGTAACCCAGGTACATACCTTTGACCAGAATCAAATCCATGACCCTTTGGTCCGAGGGTCATCGCTCGAACTGCTGAGCCAAATTGGCCAGGGCTCTAAGCACCTTTAAGGGCCAGTAATTGTTGTACATAATACATATTATTTATTGGAGATTTTGTGTTTTCTGTGCCTACATATGGGGAAAAATAGAAGTTATGTGATTTTTTTTTTCTGGAAAACATCATTATAGTCTCCTTTTTCTGAGATTTGAGAGACAGTGCTCCTGGAATTATTTCCAATTTAAATCCCAGTCTTGCTTATTTGAGGGTGTAATGAGATGCTTTAAAGTGCTTGTAGATTCAACCAGCTCATAAAATATAGTAAACAGCCACAACTCCTTAGTGTAGGAAACTTTAAAAAAAAAAGTGAAAGACAACCATAATAAAAGGAAGGATTGGTCAGCCCCTTTTATAGCTTCAAAAATCTGTCTTCTGAGGTTGGAGGCCAGACTGAATTTCGGGAAGAACAGACATGTTTTGAAGCTCTGCGTCTGGGATGAGATCCAGATTTTACTTATCTCAGCCATGGAGCCAATGATTTCTTTCCTTATGGGATGAGTTTTCTCTCTTTGATTTCAGCCACTGTCTGCACAACTTGATTAACCTCTTAGTGCCAGGTGGGGTGCCAAGTGCAGAGCTCTGTCCCCTGGAAGAAGTTTGCGGCTATTTCGAAGATGGCTTGAATCTTATTTGCCACACCGTAAGTCAAGCAATGATCTTAAGCTTTCAGCTGATTTTAAAGATTTGAACTGTCTTGTGTATTAGGAATTACACAGAATAATGCTTTCTGATACGAGTTTTAGGGTAAATTCATATTACAATGTAGTTACACACTACAAAATTTCCCTGGGTTTATGAAATGTAAGTAATTGATAGTAGAAAGTTTCCAATATAAGTGTACTGTGGATTAGGTCAGTACTACCTGGCACTTTGGTTTTTTTTTCCCCTTCATTGATTTTTAGAGAGAGAGGAAGGGAGAAAGAGATAGAAACATCGATGTATGCCCCCCACTGGGGATCGGACCCACAACCTGGGCATGTGCCCTGACCGGGAATCGAACCAGTGACCTCTTGGTGTATGGGTTGACGCTCAACCACTGAGCCACACCGGCCGGGCTTATTTTGTATTTTGTTAAAGATTTTTCATCTGTATTCATGAGAAATATTGGTTTGTATAGTTTTCTTTTAGTGTACTGTCTGTGTCTGGTTTTGGGATGTGTTCTCTCCTCGTCTACATTTTTGGAAAAGATTGTGTAGAATTTATTAGTTCTTTTCTAAACGTTTGGTAGAATTCTCCAGTGAAACTATCTGGGCCTGCAGATTTCAAGAGTTTTTAAATTATAAATTAAACTTCCTAAATAGTTATAGAACTGTTCAAACCATTTCATATTGGATGAGTTGTGGTAACTTGTGTTTTTCAATGAAGTGACCTATTTAAGTTGTCAAATTGCTGTGTATAGAGTTCTTCATATTATTCCCTTATTATTCTTTTGATGTGTGCATGGCGTGCAGTGATGTCCACTGTTTCATTCCTGATATTGACAATTGATGTCTTTCCTTTTTTCTCTTTCTTCCCAGAATATAAATTTTATCCATCTTTTCAAAGAACCAGCTCCTCCTCCATTGATTTTCTCCATTGTTTCTGTGTTTTCAGTCTCACTGATTTCTGTTCTTATCTTTATTATTTACTTTACTCTGCTTCCTTTGCATTTAGTTTGCTTTGCTTTTTCTAGGTTTTTGAGATAGAAACTGAGAGTGTTAAGACTTTTCCTTTTTCCTGATGTATGCGTTTTCTGATGTATAGCACTTTGCTCACATGCACACCTCAGTCTCAGAATGATTAAAACAGAACTTAGCATGATCTTGATCCTGGATCCCCAGAAACATTTCTTTCCAATTTCTTCTTTCAGTGGAATTGGCATTCTCTCCGCCATTCGAACTGTGTACTTTGGAGCCATTTTCAATGGACCTAGGCTTACATTCTCCACATCAAGTTACCAGGTTCTGTTTCTCACATGTTTCTATTTCCATTGTCACTGTTTTAGTTCTGACCCCCATCATTTCACCCTTAGACTCTTCCTACTCTATTTAAACAGATCTGGCTGTCTGTGTTTTCCCTCACTCACGTCTGTTCTAAACACCACAGGCATTTCAGTCTTACTAAAGCTCCAATTTCATCCTAGCACTTCCCTTCTCATAAAGTTTCAGTGACTTCTAATTACCAGTAGAAGAAATTCCGAGATCTGTACTTATAATGCAGAAGTTCTAACATTCCAGGCCAGTATTTCACAAGTTACATTCAACATGTTGTAAGTGAACATCTGCGTACCCCGGATCCAACAAAGTTATGTGGTTTCCTCACTGTAAAACTTCCCAAACGTTTAGTGAACTAGTGCACATTATAATGCTCCAAAAGGATGTATATAGAAGGCAGTATTTCTAAAACATTTGACTCAAGAACCCTATTTGTATGACCATCTGTTAACATTTTTCATAGCACTGATGTTCTGAGGGAAAGCATTTAGGAAATGCTAAGGTAGACCCCATCTACATTTCTAGTCCTATTTCCCGATAATTTCCCTACAGAAATTGTCTGCTCAGGCCAGATAACTGTTAGTCTCCCTGAGACATGCTCAGTCTCGAGCACAATCTGAGTTTTTATTTATTCTGCTCTGCCCATATGGAATGTCCTTCTCGTTCTCTGTACAGATCTATGTATTCGTAATTTCTATTGATATAATTCATATATCTTAAATTTAGTTTTAGACATTTTTTTCTTTATTGATTTTTAGAAAGAGAGGAAGGGAGAGGGAGAGATAGAAACATCGATCAGAGAGAACTTCAATTTGCCGCCTCCTGCATGCCCCCCACTGGGGATCTGACCCACAACCTGGGCATGTGTCCTGGCCGGGAATTGGACCAGCGACCTCTTGGTGCATGGGTCGATGCTCAACCACTGAGCCAACTGGCTGGGCAAAATTTACAGTTTTAAAGTATAGAATTCCGTTGTTGAGAACATTCAGAAAAGTGGGAAACTATCACCAGTATCTAACTCCAGAGCATTTTCTTCAGCCCAAAAAGAAACCCCATAAGCATCAGCAGTCATTCTTCATTACCCACTCTCCCAGCCCCTGGCAACCACCAGTCTGCTGTATATCTGGATTTGCCTGTCCCGGACATTTCAGATAATCTCTGTGTATCTGGATCCTGCTCATCTACCCTAAGACCATATTTGTTTGTTCAGTCATCATTCATTCAGTTCAAATCACAACATTGTCGGACACTGTGCCAGGCGGGGGCTATACAAACGGAGATGACATTTTGCCTCGAAGGAACTCCCAGGCTAGGGGAGGAGACAGACAGCACAGTGTTGTAAGTGCTGCTGTTGTGCTGTGAACAGAGTGCCATAGAGCATACTGGTGGGCATAATAAAATGTGGAGAGGCAGGGAAAGCCTCATGGAACAGCTTTCATTTGGGTAGATATTGACTCCCTTGTTCATTTGTCATTTCATTCATTCAGCAAACACCTCTTGTGCCCATCATGGGCCAGGCACAGTGTTGGATTCTTTTTGTTGTTGTTAATCCTCACCTGAGGATATTATTTCCATTGATTTTTAGAGAGAGTAGAAGGGAGGGAGGGGGGGGGAGAGAAATACATTGATTGGTTGCCTCCCTCATGCACCTCAACCAGAGCCTGCAACCCCAGGTATGTGCCCTTGGCCGGGAATCAAACCCACGACCCTAAGGTTTATGGGATGATGCTCCAGCCAAATGAGCCGCACTGGCCAGGGCCGTAGTAATTTTTTTGTAGATCCAAATGAGTAAATTATAGCTGAGACAACATTATTGACACTCTCAAGAAGCTGCTTCCCAAGTCTTCTATCATTTCCCCTTCCAAGGACTTGAGACCTAGTGTTTAGATGAAGGGCTTTAACCTGGTTGCTCTCTGTGTGGTCCATCTCCTGTAGAAGAACTGAGAAAGTTGCTCCCTACACTAATACCCTTCACTATTGCAAAATTTTGTGATCAGTCATGTTAAACACACTCATGAGGCAAAGGGACCGTCTTAGAGATGTACCCTTTGTTCATAGCTAGGTAGGTGTTGTCAACACTAAAGATTAATATTTATTAAAAATCACCACCAGTGGATGTTAAGTAAAACAGATTACCCCCCATAACCAATGTTTGTCTTAAAGGCAAGAACTGAGTTTTCCTGGCGAAAGAATTCTGCCTCAAGACTCTAACATAGAAACCCTGCCTACGTTTTCAGCCTGCTGGCCTGCCATACATATTTCAGACTCAAGATTGCAACGTCAACTCTTAGCTGAGTTTATAGCCTATTGGCCTACGGATTTCAAACTTTCCAGCCCCCACAGTTGTGGGAACCGCTTACTTAAACTCTCCCTCCCTCTTGCTCTCTCCCTCTCTCTCTCTCTCACTGTGTGTGTGTGTGTATATAGTGTCCCAAAAATGTATAAAGAGTGTCTATAGTTTCGATTACATTTTGAAAATGAATTGTATTTCCATAAACACTGCCTTTATAATTATTCAAAGTTGTATATACATTTTTGGGACGCCCTGTGTGTGTGTGTGTACAAAAAAAGATTAATATAATTTTTGTTCCAAACACAAACTGATATGGGTCAAGGAAATTAAGAGATTTAATAAATCTGCTTCTTGACCACCACCCCTGAAAATTAAGGGATTAGAGAGGGGTATTGGGGAGATTGTTGGCAGAGGACAGCACCAAAGGAAGCCCCAAACAGGAGACAGATGTTTCTCCTGCTTCAGGGAGCTCAGGACTCAGTCCAGGAGGGCCCCATTGCTTCTTTGGTTTATGTCACTTCATGAGGTCTTGACCTGGAGCACTGCACAGCTGACAGCGTCACAGTGCTGTCCCGCTCTCCAGGAGCACAGGATTGCTGGCGGAGGCTGTGGCTCCGGCCTCTGTGTTAGCACAGCCCGTCTTGTAAGAACAGTGGGTACTCAGTGATGCCCTCAGTGCTACCGTGACAGTAAACCCACTGTCCTCGGATTTCAGGAAGGCTACCCGGAAGTGGAGATTCTCTGGCTGATGATGATGTCCTGGAATATTGGAATATACATGTATGGCAGGAAAAAGTACGTGGCTACTGAAAAATGGTGTGGCCTGTCAGTGCGTTTTCTTGACCACCTTGGCTCCCTCAGAAGCATCTATGAAACTCAGGTGAGGAGGGAGAGGGCAAGAGGTGGATGGCGGGACTCGGCAGACAGATTCTGTCCGGGCTCTCAGTAAGGACCCAACGCTACCTTCCTGGACTAGGAAAGGATCTTGATCACTGTTTCTCTCGGCAGGTCCATAGAACCGGGAGAGTTAGGGGACTGGAAACAGTAGTTAGGTTTTGGGTATCTTCTCCCTTATAACAGCTGCCTGTCCCTAGAATACGGACTAGCACATTGGGGTCCCTCTCCCCCAAGAGAGGACTGTGTTTTCTCCCCGGTGTGGCTCGGGTATGGCTAGGCTCTCATGCCATCGCCACGGTCAGGGAAGCTTTCCTGCGTGTCTTTTCCCCCAGGAAATCTATGTGCTGTTCTCTCTCCCAGGTGAATGTTCTGTACAGTGAGCTGGTGGACACACTGAATAAGAACAAGAGCTCCGTTTTCCGTGAGGAGTGATCATCCCTGGAACAAGCCAGACAAGCAGGCAGGCTGACAGCAACTGGGAGAAGGTGCCTGGTCCCAAGATGCTGACTGTCAACATTACCGTTAAATGTTCTCTCAATTTTTGTTTCTGATTTATTTCTTTCTGATTTCCCAGGCCTTTGTTTTCATTTTGTTAAATTTTTTGTTCTAAAATAAAAGCATTTTGACGCAAACCACTGTGACCAGCTCATTCCTGGCAGACAAATGAATTTTCTAAAGTGCTAATAATTATATATTGAAATAGCCCTTGTGAGACCAAGATGATTCATGTCCCATGTGAACAAAAAAGAGTGTTCATCCCAATCCAACACAGGTTGTCTTTTATTCCAGAAGTGCTCAAATTCCCAATACCTGAAGGTAACAAAGAACCACAAACTCACCATCAGAAGGACCTTAGCAGTCCTTGGGCCCAGCATTGATTGGATTCATGAAATCTCTCTATGATGCACTTGAGAATTGATTGTCTAGTCTCCATCAGAACATGTCTAGTCTCCATCAGAACACGGCCTAGACAGGAAACTCCCGAGTTGCTCTATGTGCTTTTAGTCAGGTGTGGGACACACTGACCTCGTGCGCCCGTTGGTGTGCTGCACTGAGAAGAACATAGCACTTTTGTGGTGTGCCCGCCCAAAATGCATCAGCTGAATTATCATTAGGAAGGGGAACACTAGATACATCCGAGTTGAGGTTCATGCTACAAAGTAGTCTGTACTCTTCAAAAATACCAAGCTCATGCCCCGGCCAGTGTGTCTCAGTGGTTGCATGCACCAAGTAGTCCCATGCACCAAGAGGTCGCTGGTTCGATTGCTGGCCAGGACACATGCCCAGGTTGTGGGCTTGATCCCCAATAGGGGGCATGCAGGAGGCGGCCAACTAATGTTGATATTTCTCTGTCATCAGTGTTTCCCTCCCTCTCTCTAAAAAATCAATGAAAAAAGACTAGCACATCTCTTCCCTTTATTGGGCACCTATTGTGTGACATACTGTGCTGAATGCTGAAGATGTGAATATGAATAAGACACGGCTTCTGCTCTGAAAGAGGAGGAGAGGGAGGCTGGGCGGTAGGGGCAATGCAACGTTCCAGGCGTGGCAGAGTGAGAGGCAGCACCGTGTAGCCGTTAAGAGCACAGCTACTGCAGCCAGGCCGCCTGTGTGACAGCTGGCCCACTTTTGCTGTGACCTTCTGCCTTAGTTTCCTCAACAGCACGAGGCTAATAAGAGCACCTACATCATGGGGCTCTTTGGGCAATAGTGAATTAAAATACCTAAGGCACTTAGTAGTGTTTGTCACTTACCAAGCATGTTATGAAGATTTTTTTTATCCTCACCTGAGGACATTTTTGCATTTATCCTCAGAGAAGGAGGAAGAGAGAGAGACACACTGATGTGAGTTAGACACATCAGCTGGCTGCCACCCACACGACCCCAGCCGGGGCCGGGACCAAACTGAGGTACATGCCCTTAGAGGGAACCGAACCTGGGTCTCTCTGGTCTGCCGGCCGACGCTCTAACCTGAGGCAAACCGGCCAGGGCAACAAATGTTCTTATGTGCTCCTAATAGAGCACAAAGGACAGAAATGCCAGTTCAACCTCTGGGGTGGGAGGGAAAATAGTAGGGAGCGTGTTCTCTCACATTGATGTTTCCCGTTCTCTTCCTCTCTCTCAAATCAATAAACTATTTTGCCCTGGCTGGTTCGGCTCAGGGGACAGAGCCTTGGCCCACGGGCCAAAGAGTCACGGATTCAATTTTCGGCCAACAGCACGTACCTCAGTTGTGGTTCATCCCTGGCCCTGGTCAGGTCGTGCGAGAGGCAACCAGTTGATGTGGCTCTATCACATCGATGTTTCTCTCTCTCCCTCCCTCTCTCCCACTCTATCTGGTAACAGCTGGAAAAATATCCTCGGGTGAGGAATAAAAAATAAACTATTCTTTAAGAAAATATTAAGAGGAGTCTTCTAGGCCAGCAAGATGGGCTGGCAGCAAGCACATTTATGGGCAGAAAAAGTGTGAGCAAAGTCACGGGTTGTGGTGCATTCAGGGAACTTTGGCAGGAGCACATGGGGACACAGCAAAAGATAAGGCAGGAGAAAGACCAAGGCCTGGTGGCAGGAGGGCCGTCCTGAGGACCTTGGATATTTTCCCTGTAGGTAGCTGCCTGGCCGGAGGGGGAGCGCTTTAGACAGCGAGTTCTGCCCGCTGTGGAGGATGTACGTGGGTGCAGGGCCCGTCAGGAAAGCATCCTCCTGCACGCGCTCTTCCCTGCGAGCAGGCACAGCTGGATCCTTCTGAAACCACCTCGTTTCCGGTCCCTCGAGTATGCAGGATACTTCTGCTTAGGGTGCCAGTAATGGGAAGGGTAGGACATGCAGGTGGTTCACTTGGCCGAACACAGAGAGACAAGTGGGCATCAAACTGCCACCGGGCACTCTGGCAGAGCTCAAATACCGAGCCCCTGTTTGCCGGGGAGGAACCGAAGTGCACAGGAGCCAGCTCTGCTATTTCTTGGAAGATGGGGAAAGAGATGCTTCGGGGGAAATTGAATTTTGAGCTTCTGAAAATTATTTGCAGTGATAATAAAATGTCCGACAAGTGACAAGGAAATGACTGAATGGACAAAAGGATTCAGAGAATCCAGGCCAGAAAATCCTAGATGGGAACAAGGATGAAGGTTAAAACTTGGGGAGACTGAACCTGATCAAGTACTGCCAAGACCCAGGTGGCTCACCAGGCACCCAAGCGCACTTCTAACCCCAGCACTGTTTTTGTGAATCCTCACCTGAGGATATTTTTCTATTGATTTTTAGAGTGGAAAGGAGGAGGAGATGAGGAGAGAGAGAGAGAAACTTCGATGTGAGAGACAGACATCAATTGGTTGGCTCCCGAATGTACCCTGACCAGGGCCAGGATTGAACTTGCCACCCAGGTACGTGCCCTTGACTGGAATCGAACCTGAGACCCTTCAGCGTGTGGGCTGATGCTCTAATTAGTGAGTCATACCAGCCAAGGCCAACCCAACCCCAGTACTCCTGTGGGAGGGCCTTGAGAAAGCTAACAGCTCTCCCAACACCCACTGAGCTCACTTCTACAAGGTTTTCTGACATCTTGGGCTTCTAGTGGTTGCCACCAGACAAGCATTGACCCTTTGGAAAAGGCTCCATTGTCCTTCAGTACTGACCCCTCTGATGGACCCTGGTGTCCCTTTCCAGCCCCATCCTTTTTTTTGAATCCTCACCCAAGGATATTTTTTTCCATTGATTTTCAAATAGAGTGGGAGGGAGGGAGAGAGAGACGGAGAAACATCTATGTGAGACACACAGATTGGTTGCCTCCCACATGTACCAGATCGGGCCAGGGATCAAACCTGCAAACCAGGTACATGCCCTTGATCGGGAATCAAACCCACGACCCTTGGTGTGCGGGCCGACGCTCTGACCGCGGGGCCATAGCAGCCAGGGCCCCATCGTGTTTTGCTCTAGTCTCTTCCCAGTCTTGCAGCTCAACTCCCACTTTCTTCTGCAGCCATTACTAGGGTCATCCTTGAGCACGGCTTCCACACTTGTTTTAGGTAAAGATTTTGCTTTCAGTAGCTAATATATAGGAGTACTTTCACCTTAAGAAATACTTTCTTTCACCTGAACAAATAGTTTACATAGTCATGGGTGTCATCCTATGAACGCTGATGTTTCCACGTTGCTGGGGCTGAATTCTCTTTAGCTGCACCTCCTCTAGGAGGGACAACAGCTGTGAAGTCCCAGCACAGTGGAGCTACGGGCCAGCTCTTTGTCCCCTTTGCACTTAGGAGCAGGATTTCCTTGGACCCCACAGAACACTTTGGGGACTCCCTTTGGTCAGGCTGCCTTCTAGCAAATGGGAGAATGTGTGGACGGAAGCAGCCGGCAAACTGTGAAGCACCACACACTGGTAAGGATTGTCATCCTTAGGGTGGTCCAGCCCACACACATCACGGCTGCTCGGTCAGTTGTAGCTTTTTTTTTTTAATCTTCGCCCAAGGATACTTTTTCCCATTTACCCTCGGATAGAGAGGGAGAGAGAGAAACATCGATGTGACAGAGACACATCAACTGGTTGCCTCCTGCGAGACCCCGACCAGGGCCAGCAACGAACCGCAACTGAGGTACGTGCCCTTGACTGGAATCGAACCTGCGATTCATTGGTCTGCGAGCTGATGCTCTAACTGCTGAGTCAAACCAGCCAGGACTGCTCTTGACCTTAAGACAGGCCTGCATCAGGCCCTGGCCTGTTTGGCTCAGCAGTCAGAGCGTCAGCCCTCGGGTTTGATTCCGGTCAAGGGCACGGACCTGCATTGTAGGTTCAATCCCCAGACAGGTCAGGGCCATACGGGAGGAAACCAATTAGTGTCTCTCTCTCTCTCACTCTCCCTGCCTCCCTTCCACTCTATGTAAAAATTCTCAGGTGAGGATTAAAAAAATGACTTCCACCCTGGCCGGTTTGGCTCAGCGGTTAGAGCATCAGCCTGCGGTCCAGAGAGACCCGGGTTTGGTTCCCGCTAAGGGCATGTACCTCGGTTGCCGTTTCTCCCCGGCCCTGGTTGGGTCGTGCGGGTGGCGGGCACTCGATGTGTCCCTTTCACGTCGATGTTCCCCCCACCCCCGACTCTATCTGAACAAAAAATATTGAGTGAGGATCAAACCAACAAACAAAAATGACTTCCTTTGGCTGCTCCTTGCAAGTTGCAGTGATATCCACCATGTCACACATAAGTGACCTAAGCACCCCTGTGATCAGGGAGCTGTGGGGATGACCCACCGTGCTCTGCCAGCTAGGACCTCCAGTAGGCCAGCTTTCTCCCACCATGTTTCTCTAGCACGGCCCTTTGCTGCAGCATCTCCCAGCTCACCTACCTTGGGAGGAAATGTCAGCATTCCGCCACCAAGGATAGGGGGACCCCTTCCCAGACCTAGCTGCTGCTATCTGAAGCAGTGTTTGTGGGCCTGGGGTGAGGACAGAGAATATAACTTTCACAGAGGACCCGCTGTGATCACAGGGGACTGGAACCATCCAGAGGAGCACCTGACTTGGTCCGCAGGTGATCAGTAAGTTGAGAGCCTTTTGGCCCCCAAACAAAGGTTTGAGATATTTTTCCCACCGCTGTGACCCCACCCACTTCAAGAAGGTCTCTGAGCCACAGGTCATTGCAACTATCATTTATTAAAAAATATATGTCTCCTTGGAAGGAACACTGGTAAACCAACTAGTGTCATGCTTTGAATCTTCGCTTTTCTTCCCTGGGAGGGGCAGAGGGTTGAGCATCGTTCAGACTTACATCAGTTATTAACATCAGAGAAATGCCCGCTCCCCGCGCCCCGCCACTCGTCAGTCATCGTCGGCCATCACTTGACCCCTGTCCGCCTGCAGCCCGGTGTACTGCCCAGGGAAAGCTGCTGCCCTTTCTTTACCCTCATTCTGGGCCCACACTTGACAGTTACGCTCATGGTGATCGTAGGAGACCCGTTTCCAGATGTCCTGCACGGCGTCATTCCCACTGCTCATTACACAATGGCCTAGAAACAAGTGACTCAGCCCCGAGGGGCCAAGCACATCCACTCTCTTCTCCCATGTCACGCCCCCAGCGTGGAGGTGACGGAGGCACGGTGGCGGCAAAGGGGCATGGTGGGGAGGGGCCTGAGCCACACCTGTCACCTGCATGTGGTCAAAGAAAAATTCCTTTGTCATCACCACCATCTGATTCTAGGAAAGGGCGACAAGGTTTTGTGTGTCGCCAGTAAATGCATCCTGGCTCTCCAGCGCAGAGTGAGCACAAGTCGGCTTCCCCCCGGGAGAACCAGGAAGCTACCCGCTGTTGGTGAGGGGCCGGGGGCGGGTATATGAGGCAGCTGCGAAAGAAAACCAAATCCAGCTTCTCGTCCCACGGCTGGCCAAGGCCGGTGCTGGCCCACTGTCCCAGCACAGAGCTGGAAGGCTAGTGACTGTCCCTGTCGGTGGGCCCCACGAGGGGGCCTCAGCTGAGCCCAGCGGGTCCCAGGCGGGGGAGTCGAGGGCCGCACCGCGGAGCCCCGGCCCCGCTCAGTCCTCAGCAGCCCCCGCTTCCCGTCCCGCTGACTCTGTGGCCCAGTCTGTGTCACCTTCTCTACCACAAGGCCCGGCGACTCCACAATATCCCGAGCCTTCAGAACACTGGCCACCTGGATTCTACGCATTCACTTCAATAGTAAAAGTAAAACGTGGAGTAATGGAAAGGCTGACACAGTAGCACAACAGCAGCTTGAAAATGAACAGAAAGGAAATCGCTCATGCAGACACATCGGGTGGCGAAAACAAGAGGCAATTTAATATGGAGCATCGTTAGCCATTCTCTCGCTTCCCATACACGGCACTGCAGCTCAGGGCAGCAGCTGCTCGTGGGGAGTCTCCGCCCTGGGCCCGCCTCCCGCTGGCCCCTCCGGAGAAAGCCCCGCCCTCAAGAGCACGAGCGAGTGCGAGCGCCTCTCAACCCCTCCCCAACCAGCCGGGACGGACGATGGAAATTAAAGCATTTCTCTGACAACACAGTACCACTGGTGAAGTCTCCATAGATTTTTCTAGTCCGAAGGTGTGTGATATATATATATATATATTATATGAGTGTGTATAATATATATATATAATAATTTCTATATATTTTAGATAAATTACATATATATATCTGTATATAAATAAGATACTTTCTGTGGCCGTGACGTCGCACCGTTCAGAGCTGCATGACGGCTGAACGGATGGGCAGCGGTGCCCGGAGCGTCTCCTGGGCGGTGCACTGAGCTCCCAGCAAAGCCACGCAGCTGTCCAGAGTCCGTCTTTCCACCCGTCCTCCTCTCTTCTCTTCTGCTCGATTTTTCTGAAAACAATGACTCTGATGGATTTGCGCCTGTGCTAGCGCGTGGGAAAGGTCCATGCAGGAATGGGCACAGTCACGTGATGAGTAAGATGGCATCATCCCCCCCGAAAAGAAACTCAAACAAAACGAAAATTTAAAAAAAAAAAAAACCAGAACAGGACTAGAAAACTCAATTTTTTTTTGACATATCTAAAAAAGGGGACAAGAACAGTAGTCATTTGTTCTCCCCGTGGGGACAGGAATGAAGAGGGAGGAGGGAAGAGGGGCTTGATTTCTTCTGTTCACACGAGAAAGGATGGAGGGGCTTCTTCAGAGTTTTTCGGGGGATGGGACCCAAATGTAGTGCCCGGACTGGTCCTCGATGATTTGCTTGATTTTGTTATAAATCTCTTCCAGTGAGTCACCCTGTACGATGGCTGAAGCGAAGAGGAAAAGAGGATTATTACCATGGTCCGGAGCGCGGCCCACACCCGGCAACCTGGCCCGTCCAGGCAGCTCAGCCCGCACCAGCACCCGGTGGCCGGGGCTGGCATCATGGCATCTCGGCCCGTGTCACTCTCTGTGAGCCTGGGGCAGCAGGGAAAGTGCAGGCGCTCCAAGCCCGGGGCTCGAAGTCACTTTGCTGGGACAGGGAGACTAAGCAGCAGTGAATAGGAAAATGTGTCGCCCACAAACTTTCTGGAGCGCCCCTTAGATGCCAGACCTGGTGTGCCCGGGAAAGGTATGCGCTCCCAAGTGCCCAGAAAGCGCAAGGGGGCCGAGCCTTGCGGAGCCCCTTCCAGGGCAGGTGCTGGCTGCTCCCAGGAGCCGGACTGGGCAGCTGTGGTCCTCACCTGTGAAGTACTCTCCGAACTCCTGCTCCAGCTTCGTGGCTTTGTCGTAGATCTTATTTGCCTGTTCGTATGTCTGCCTCCGGTTCATTTCCCTGCCAGAGACAGAAGACATGGAGTACTGAAGGGGACCCGACGTCCTGATCAGTCCAGGTCCCTGGGGATCTGCTCCCCTGCAGGGAGCAGCACGGGCCAAGGATCCCGTCTTCGGACCCTCCAGGTCTGAAAGCTCGGCTGGGACCATGCGCACGGGCCCTCCCCCCGGGAGCCCTCGGAGACCAGAGCTGGGGGGAACCCGCTTTGTGCTTCTCCTGGGGCACCCCGGGCCCAACCCATCCCTTCGTTTCTGTCTCCCGGCGCGTCACGGTAGCAGCGAACACTCACATCAGCGCCTCCACGGACTTGGGCTTGATGAAGACGGCGATGGGGAACACCTGTGCTTGCTGCAGCCTCTTGATGGCATTGCCCGACACGTCCAGGATGCAGTGCTTGCCCTGCGAGAGCCACGGTGCGTCGGCACACCCAGGCCGTCACCCCGAGCCCAAGCACTTACCCAGTGGCAACCCCAGCATCCCTGTGGGGGAACCCAGAGAGGCCTAGAAGATTCTACCCAGAGCTACACAGGCCCCACATTGTGCTCCTACTACCCAGAAGGCCAGGTCCTCAGAGGGGCCCGTATTCAGGTGGGTGATGCGCTGGGGTGAGGTGCATGGAGGACACAGGCAGAGCCCTCCATCCGGGGGCTGGGAACGGGCAGGTGGGCTCGGCCTTGGTGGGCAGCGCCCCTTGGGAGGCCCTGCAGCAGGAACCCGTATGGCACCCTCTGAGCGTTGCTTCTGTAGCCGGGCCACCTCCGGTCCTTACCCTCTCTGCAACCGCCCGCACCGACTGGATGCTGGTCCCGTAGAGATTGTCATTGAATTGGCCTGCCTCGATGAACTTGTTGTCCTGAATGTCCTTCTCCATTTGTTCTCGGGACACCACGAAGTGGTAGTCCTGGCCGTCCACCTCATTCTCACGCCGAGGCCGGGTGGTATCTGCAGGCAGAAAGGGAACGCTGGGCAGCCCGAGGACAATGGCGTGCCACTCTGTCACCTGGGTGCCAAGGCCACTCCAGGGGTGCGATGAGGGGGGAAGCCGCTGCGAAGAAGGGTACCTTGCCGACTTCTTCTCTAATCTCCCATCGCACACACAGCGGGCTGTTTTAGCTTCAACCGGGTCAGAAAGGTGGGGGTTCCCAAGCCAGGGCCTGGCAGAGGTGCTCCCCTTGTCAAATCATCCCTGACTGTCTTACTCCTCTCAACCCCATCAGCTTGGGGGGGGGGTCTACTGCCTCATGTCTTCTAGGGTATAAGATGCACCCTGTTTCCAGGGCACCTTGGAACCTGGCCCTACACCCTTTCCTTTGCACATCAGAGCCACAAACCCCAGGGTACTGGTACCCCAGACCCACAGCCTTCCTGGGCTCTTACGTGGCACACAGGATCCGAATTTATGCGGGAACTCTGAGATCAGGTCATCGTTGACTCTGTCCTTCATCGGGCCCAGGACGATCACGGGCCTTGCATAGTGAACTGGAGAGAGAGAGCGCAGGGCGGTAAGCGGGGAACCACCGGGCGGCCTGCTCGACCTGCACGTCTTCCCACAACCCCGAGGCTTGCAGCGCCCCCTCAGCCAGGGCGGTGTCCACAGCCATTCACCGGCTTTTAACTACAGACACCGAAGGTCCTTGACTTCGCGAATCTCTAGGTCCGGGGCCCCTCCCTTCTGGCAACAGCCACAGCCATTGAAGTGGCAGCGAGCTCAGGTGGGGCAGGGGCACACGGGGAGGCCCCCGTGCCCCTGACACAAAGAGTGGAAGAGGACAACGCACGGGGGCTGCACACGCTTTCCCGCTCCCCCACCTCTTCCCCATCAGCATGCCCCCCCGAGACTGGTTGCAAGGACAGGTTCTTACTTTCTTGCCGAGTCACTGGCTCGTATGACAAAATAGCATCCTCTTGGCCTTCTGCAACAAACAGGGAGATGTGTTAGTGCTCCCGAATCTGCCTGCCTGTGTGCTCCTCTCCCTGAGACACTCACCTCCGTCCCGCCTGTGCCAGAACACAGCCTGGTCCAGGCGGGCCTGCTCACACCTGCCCCGTGGCTCTGTCTGCTTCCCGGCGGCGACAAAGCTCGGAGAGCCCTCAGCGCCCCGGGACAGGAGCCAGGAGGCCTCTCGTTCAGCAGAATATTGTCGAGCAGACACATGACCCAGAAATCATGAAGCCTGCACTGGAAAGCACCCTGATTTTTCAGGAACTGTTCTTACAGGTAACTGTTGCCTGTGCTCAGTTACCCTTTTATACTTGTTAGAATCACTGGGAGGCTTCGACTGGTCCAGACGCACTACCCATGTCCTCGTGCCTGCAGGCCGGGAGGCGGGACGCTCCTGTAAGTGCCCAGAGCTGCAGCCTCACTTTGGCCTTTTAAGGGTCTATCTATCCCCCGCTTTACCTGGAAGAAGCATCCAGAAAAGTGGCACAAGGCTGGGCTAAGGTCCCCAGTGCCCTTTCAGAGCCACGCTGAGGCCTGCTCCCTCCTCGTGGTGGAACGCCATGTCCTAGCAATGGTGAGCTTTCCCCGAAACAGCTGCCAAGCCCCCAGCCCGGGGTGCCCGGAGGTCCCAAAGCGGCGCGTGGCAGTGCTTGGGAAAACAGGCCAGTTACCTGATCCTTTCACCCGGCTCAAAGGCAATGACACCAAGCCTCCACCCAGGAGGGCCTAGCGACCTGGCAAGATGAGCCCAGAGCCCCGGGGGTGCTTTAGGTGAGGCCTCAGCCAGGACTGCAGGGCTTCTACTCTCCTTTCATCTACGGCCCGAAGCCCAGCCCAGAAGGCCCCTGGCCACAGCATGTTCCGGATCTGAACGTGCACATGGCTCAAAGGAGCACGCGCGTCCCAACAGAAAGGGCAGCCGTGCAACACTGGAATGAGGGTGGCTGGGACACACGATGGAGCAACACGACATGGGGGAGGATGACACACACTTACTGGAGCTGCTTTCGCTGTCACTGGTGTTGGATGTCACTCCCTCTGCAAGCCAACAAGAAAGAGACTCCGATTCAGAACACGCCCCTGACAGGTCACACGTGGCACAACACTCATGCTCCGGGAGCGAGACACTGAGCTGTCAACCAAGTCAGGCCACAGGAGACCTGCCACGTCCACGCTGCCAATGGGGAGGCACAGCTCCAACCCTGAGCCCCAGCTACCTCGTGCTCGTCCCCAGAGCCCTTCACCTGCATCCAAAGAACTGACAATGGATGGCTTCCAACCCTACGTCCAAATGCATCTCCCAAGGCTGCCAAGAGAAAAGGCAAGGCAGTGACCGCAGCAAAGAAAAGTCCAGGGACCAGGCTGCTCTTGACACTCCCTCCCAGAGACAGGCCCCCAAGTGCAGGATGGCGTGCTGCTCCCAGAGTCCGAGCTAAGCGCAGGGTAGGCCGAGCAGTCACCAGGTAACAATGCTTTGACCACTAGGCTGCCACCGCTGTCTCGAAGGAGGGCGTGGCCTCAGCGGGGAGGGCGGTGCTCCCCCCTCTGTCAGCAGACAGACAACAAAGAACACCTGGAGGACATGACAGCTCTCCTGTCTCAGAGCCTGGGGACCTGCCCACACTCACAGGAGGCACAAGGCACAGTCTGGCCCGGACAACAGGTGAATGAAGATGAAACATGGACACGACACACTATGGAGACGGTGCTCATTTCAGCCAAGATGACACTGTTCTGGACCGTGATATGCTGTGGCCCCCAGGACGGGCTGTCTGACTTCCCCCCGCTGCTCCGCCCTGGCCAATCCCAGGGAAGCGGCTTCCCCTTCATGCCCCTAGGACTTATGGGAGGAGAGAGTGTGCTGGACGAGCCTCCGGCCTGGTCACCTCTGTGCACTGTGGGGGCGCGTAGGCCCTGATACCCAGGTCCCTTTACTTTCTACTTTAGGGTTATTCTCAGAGAGGAGAGGACAGTCAGGTTTTCCCCGAGCTAAAGCACTGGATGTATATGCTCCATAAATGCTGCTAAAGCCACGTCTGTTTGTGAGGTCCCTGGACCTGCTGAGAGAGCCCAGATGCACGGTGGGGAATGGGCTGCACGGTATTCCTGCCCCCAGTGAGAGACTGACCCCGTGGGCACCCCTCACCTCAACAATAGGCTAGTGATGAGCTGAGCAGTCACCCTGGAGAAGTAGTTTTTGCCCACCTCACTTACAAGGAAAACACAGACATGAATGGCAGGCTTTTATTGGGGTACCAGGGATCCAGAGCAGAAGTGTGACATTCATAGCCACTTGTACTTCCTCAAAAATACTGCCCTCCCCTCGCCCTTCGCCCTCACCCATGGCCCCTACACCCCCAACCCCAGCATCTCCACTCAGGCCCCAAACAGTGAACGGTGTGAACGTTTCACTTACTCAGGTTCTTTGCTCCATAATAATCGTCACTTAACCCAGGGAAGTCCTGATTTCACAGACAGCAAGGACAAAGAGGGGGGGAGAGAGGGAGGGGGGAGGGAGGGAGGGAGGGAACGAATTAGGGAAACAAGAGAAAAGAGAGAAAAAAGACATGGGAAGGAAGAATAGACCCAGGTGAGCATTAGTGACAGAGTATGAAATACTACGAAGACCTATAGCTACAGTGAGGTTAAGAACTTGGCTACAGAAAGAACATCCCACGTCAGATAAGATAGCTGGGCCTCAGGTGGCCCAATTTGCTGCCAGAGGGCCTTGGAGTGGACCAGCTTTCTCAGGTGGCCTCCAGCCTCCAGGATGACGGGGCAGGTGGCTTGCCAAGGCTCAGAGCACATGCTTTGACTGAATCTGTAGTTACAGAGCCAGGTCTCTGCTTTGCCCCGGAAGTCACCGTTTCCTTCTGCAGGTGCAGGGAGCGAACACCTACGTGTGGCAGGTGGGCAGACAGAATCGTCCCTGTCCCCATGAACTCTGCCCCGATACTGGTTCACTCTGTGCAAAGCCTGCAGGGAAAGCTCCGTGCACACTTGAGTTGTGCAGACCACAGATGATGAGCTCAGCTTCCAGAGGAGAAGCACTAGGCAGCTTCGGCTCTCATCCAACAGGTAAATGTACCCCTGTCAGCTGCGTCCCCAAACAGCGCCCCCTTCAAGGCTCAGCGCAGAGGTTCTGGGACTCATCTGGAGGATTATGGGGACTGTCCCCAAATGCTATGAGCAGAACCAGCCACACCTGGTGCTCCTTACTGAGCTCCCAGGGACTGTGAGCCATGACCTTCATCTGGATGAGGGCACACTTATATCTAGTGACCACCCTAGATGGCAATGACCTACATATACCACGCCCACGAATCAGGTTGGGCTATATAAAAGGGACATTCCCTAATTAATAACCCAGGGCTCCAAGACTCCTCCTTGTGAGGCCGAAGAGAGGTTTATAAAGCATCGTGAGCCACGTGACAAATATTACCCAGCCTGACCTGGCATTCAAGGTCAGTTCAAAGCAGTTAATTTCTGAGGTATATGTCAGAATACGAATATTCTCAGGATTAAGCTGGTTCATAAAAAGTTCATGTGGGCCCTGGCCAGTTTGGCTCAGCAGTTGGAGCATCAGCCTGTGAACCAGTCACGGGTTTGATTCCAGTCAAGGACATGTACCTCAGTTGCAGTTCAGTCCCCCACCCTGGTTGGGGTCATGTAGGAGGCAGCTAATTGATGTCTCTCGCTCACATCGATGTTTCTCTCTCTCCCTCCCTCCCACTCTGTCTGAAGAGAAATGGAAAAATATCCTCAGGTGAGGATCCCCCACAAAAATGTTCACGTAGTCCTGACCAGCTTGCTCAGTTGGTTGAGTGTCGTCGTCCCAAGCACCCGACGGTTGCAGATTTGATTTCCCATCAGGACACATACCCAGGTTGTGGGTTCAATCCCTGGTCAGGGCACGCACAGGAGACAACCAATCAATGCTTCTCTCTCTCCCTTTAACTCTTTCTAAAAATCAATGAAAACACATCCTTGGGTGAGGATTAAAAAAAAAGTTCATTTAGCTCAGCTATATGGTCTTTTCTACCAAAGCCCCTCTGTGTCAATTCCTTCAGGAAGGATTTTATTCTGAAAGCTGGCTCTGTAACCACTCTGGGGTGACGTGGGTCTGTGTGATTCAAGAAGTAGGCCAGACTCCAGGCATCCAGCAAAGCAAAGGCACTTCTCTTGATACGGGCGAGTGAAGTCAAGGGAAAGAAAACACAGGAGGAGGAAGCCAGGAGAGCAACACTGAGTCCCTAGACCTGGTTCTCTGGAAAATCCAGTTTTCCAAAGCTGACAGTGTGGCTGAGCACTGCTCCCCGCCAGGACTTCCTAGTCGGCCAGCCCGGGGACCAGTCGCGCTCAGAGCCTCCGACATTCTTTTGGAGTGACGAGCTGGACCAACAGAGCCAGCGTCTCCCTGTGCAGACCAGTTGCTACCCTGCCCCTGCCGACAAGCAGGTACACACGCACGCGCACACGGACACGCCAGCACACACACTTCCCAGTCCTCTCGCAAGGGGCGGTGCCAATGAGGAGGAGGGCGGGGCTGTGCGCCGGCTGCTCTGGACCCTGCTGCTACTTACGTTCCTGTATGCTGCTCTCCTGGGCCATGTTTTCTTTGCTCTTGTAAAATGGAAACTTTCGAGAGAGGCGGAAACTCTTTTTACGTTTCGTTTTGCTCGACTGTGAAAGAACATGAAGATGGAGGGGAAGGACAGAAGAAAAAAAAAAACAGAACAATGGATTTTAAAGCATGCAAGGAAAACTAAAATGGAGACAATGGTGAGCTAAATAAAAGACCATTTTCCACAAATGGAGTCTATGAGATTAAATGAAAGTTGATGTAAGAGGAAAATTATGTTTACAGGAAAATGTAGGGATGTTAGAGGTTTCTACCTAATCCACACTCACTGGTACTTTCTAAAGCACAAAGGTCACTGCAGCCTCCTGAGACCTGCCCTAAGGTGCCACTGATAAACGGAGTCATTTACTCCAAGTCTGTCTTCCCTCTACCGCGCCGGAACTTCTTGGCCTGCGAAGCTCACAAAAGAACAGGGGTGAATGCAAGGAGCCCTCAGGCCTCGCTTGGTCTGAGGGGCGGTCAGAGCTGTGGGGCTGCCTCCACAGCTGGATGACATGTTCAGGGTCCCCACAGCGCTGACCGTGTCTGCGGCCAGGGAGACACCCACAGTGGTTTCAGGTGCCCCCAGGGGAAGGAGTCCTGACTGGCCGCAGACTGTGAGTGCCCTCTCTCTGCTAACAGGCCAGAGCCAGCCCCTGACAAACGCGGACTTTTGTGGTCCCAGTTCTCTTATCCACCACACAGACTCCAAGCTTCTTACTCATCTCCACATACTGGCTGACTTCCTGAGGACCCCACTTACCCTGTTGGACTCGATCATCCCCGTCCTAGCGTGGAACTTCACGGTTTTCAATCGAGCTCGCTCTTTCTTTTCCACCCTGTTTTGGAGTCAGAAACAAGTCCTCTTATTGCCAGTGCAGAAGCTTAGCAGCGGGGTTCAGCAGGCACGCTGAGTGATAACCATGTCCTGAGCACCAGCTCTATCAAAAAGGAATCAGCCCTGCAGGTGTGGCTCCGTGGTTGAGCACTGTCACACACACCAAGAGGTTACCAGTTTGATTCCCAGTCAGGGCACATGCCCAGGTTGCAGGCTTCGTCCCCAGTAGGGGGCGTGCAGGAGGTGGCCATTCAATGTTTGTCTCTCACATCAATGTTTGTATCTCTCTCCTTCTCCCTTCTCTCTCTAAAAAAAAAAAATCAATAAAAACACATTTAAAAAATGCATAATAGAGCCCTGGCAAGTTTTGCTCATCGGTCAGAGCATCGGCCCGCAGACCGGAGAGACCCAGGTTCGGTTCCCACTAAGGGAATGTACCTCAGTTACAATTTGTCCCCGGCCCTGGTTGGGGTTGTGTGGGTGGCAGCCAGTCGATGTGTCTCTCTCACGTCGATGTTTCTCTCTCTGCCCCCCTCTCTCCCTCCTGCTGTATCTGAAGATGAATGCAAAAATGTCCTCGGGTGAGGATTATAAAAAAACAAAAAGCAAAATAGAGCACATCCCCAGCTGTCAAGCAACTTACAGTATAATAAGTAAAAAAGAAATCAGTACCAAGGAGAGGGTGAGGAAGGCCTCTCCTATGATCGTGACAACTCACCTCTTCTTACTGGGGATCACACCAATTTGCTCGCTTTCTCCATGTGGGGTCACCAGTCTTGCCTGCCACCACTCATCATCAGAGGCATTAATGACATGCAGAATGTCACCGTAGGAGAAGCTGAGCCCCTGGCTTGGCAGGCAGCTGTCCCGAGTTCGGTCATAATCAAACAGGGCCCTGAAACACACAGGGAAAATGATCGTCCCAACCCTCGACACCAGGAGGCCGGCATTCAGGAAGGACGGCGTTGGAAGGCCAAGCCAAAGAGCAGTGCAGACCTAGACACCGCCCAGCCGCCCAGGAGGACTTCCCTTCCGTCCGTCCCGACATTACCATGTGCCCCGCTGCCAGACAGACATTTCATTCTGCCATCAAGGGAAAATCGTTCTCGACTCCCAGCTCCTCCCAGCTTCTATGTACATGGAAGTGCCAAGTAGAACACACTCGATAGTCTGCTCCCTGACCCACATCCCAGGGAAACAAACGTATCCTCAAGAAGCAGTTGAGGATTCACTATGATCCCAAACAACGAACGGTATGAAATGGTGCTCAAGGCTGCAGAACCACAAGAGACAAAAACGGCCCTGTGTCCTGGGGCAGCCAAGGAAGACGCTAAGGCCGATGTCAACCTCCATGATGTCAAGTTGAAAGGGACCCTGTGAAGAAGGCTCTGTCTCCTATATACATACGTGGAAACGGAGGCTGGACGTGGAAGAATCATTTGATGTGGGTCACAAAGGACCTAACGAGGCCTACAACTCGGGTCCTGTGACGAGACATGCAGAGTGAAGAGATAAAGGGGACAGTGGGAGAAAGTGGGGGGAGCTGTTCCATGCAGCTGGGAGTCACAGGAAACGGGGCCGGAAATAAACATTGGGGCAAATTTTGGAAGGCCCCTGAAGATGCGAGAGCAGGGACATAAACCCGACCTCGTATGCGATGGAATGACAGGAGGGTGCACCTGAACGCACACGCAAACCCAAGCTATGAGCTCAATCCTTCCGGATCCCTCGCTGACTCGTGCTCAGGGAACAACCCACCTGCGTGGACGCGTGTCCTTTGCTCCTCCGCCGCTCTCCTCATCGCAGTCCCCAGGAATGGGTGACTTCAGGGGGAACTTTGTACTTTTCTACTTGCAACCTAGGCTCTGACAGATTCCCATGAGCACCTTGGCATGCACAGCCCGGTGGATTTCCCGGGACTAGTCAAAGACCGAGACATCTACCTGCAGTGCAGGGCGCTGGGACTCACGCGGAAGCTGCCAAGGAAAACATGCTATTTCCCCGCACACAGGCCCCAGGGAAACACAGAATGTAGTGAAGCTGTGGCCAGTGAAATACCCCTCGATTTTGGAAACTTCTTAAAACAGAATCCTTAAGAAACCAGTCTCAGCTCCTTTAAAAATGAAAATGCCCAAACTGGAAAAAGCCCTTTATTTCCCTTGTCAAGTTACATCCTGAGAGCAGTAAGGAGAGAGGCCAAAGCCAGCAGATGAGGGAGGCACTGGCTCTGGCCACGAGGGTCCGAGTTCAGTGTGACACAATCAAATCGAATGTGTTGGACCCTGGCTGTGTGACTCAGAGGTTACAGCGTCGGCCCTCTCATCAGAGGGTCGCATGTTCGATTCCCTGGCAAGGTCTTGTACCTGGGTTGCAGGTTAGGTCCCCGGCCCTGGTTGAGCTGCACGGGGAAGCTACTAATCGATGTGTCTCTCTCATATTGATGTCTCTATCTCTCTCCCTCCCTCCCTTCCACCCTCAAAAAAAAAAAAAGAAAAGAAAAGTATCCTTGGGTGAGGGTTAGAAAAAAAAGCGGGGAAATCGATATACTGAGCATCTGGCTTGACTCATTTATTGCAGAATAGGAACAACTCTGGTCCTAAGTTCCCTGGCAAACACGACAAAAAAGGTAATTTCCCTATAAAAAGTGGTACCTAAGTCTGGATTTTATCTGATGAATTTGTGAATGAGAAATATTGAGCGATGTAACTGACAATGCTTTTTATACTGTGATTTTTGTCAAAGACAGAGCAGCACAATATTGAATGTAGAATTCTGAACTCTTGGATCATTCTCAGTCGAGAACGTAGAAGATGAATGAACAGCATTCTGCTTTCTGTCACTCAGAACTGCAAACGGGTAAGAGCCCTGCAGAACCCTGGGGCCTCAGAGGTCAACTCGTCACACTTCCTGTCTCCCAGTCTTTCCTAGGTCTTCTCTGCTGGACCAAACATTCCCAACTCCTTCACGGGTCCTTCCATTGTCTTGATTTTCATTTGTTTTCCAAATCCATGATGTGAATTCTTTCTAAGTGCACTTTGTCCATGCCCTGGCTGACGTGGCTCAGTTGGTTGGGGGTGTTCCGTGCACTGAGAAGTCCCTGATTGATTCCCAGCCAGGGCACATACCCGGTTGCAGGCCTGATCCCCAGCAGGGGGTGTGCAGGAGGCAGCCGATCCATGTTTCTCTCTCTCTCTCTCTCTCTCTCTCTCTCTCTCTCTCTCTCTCTCTCTTCCTTTCAGTCTAAAGATCAATACAAACACTTTATTTTATTATTATTATTTTTAATCCTCACCTGAGGATATTTTTCTATTTATCATCAGATATAATGGGAGGGAGGGAGAGAGAGAAACAGTGACATGAGAGGGACACATTGACTGGTTGCCTCCTGCATGACCCCAACCAGGGCTGGGGACGCACTGCAACTGAGGTACGTGCCCTTGACCCGAATCAAACTCTCGACTCATTGATCCCCGGGCTGACACTCTAACCACTGAGCAAAACCAGCCAGGGCAATAAAAACATTTAAAAAAATAAGGCATAAATACTCACTGAGCCCACTGCGCACGGGGCACTGTGTGGGAGATCCAGAAGCAGAGTGTCCAGGGCTGTGGCGTGTGCCACCTGACACAGCACGTTGTCGTGAGAGGCACAGAGCATATAAAATAAAGTGTTTTTATTGATCTTTAGACCGAAAGGAATGGAGAGAGAGAGAGAGAGAGAGAGAGAGAGAGAGAGAGAGAGAGAAACATGGATCGGCTGCCTCCTGCACACCCCCTGCTGGGGATCAGGCCTGCAACCCGGGTATGTGCCCTGACCGGGAATCAACCAGGGACTTCTCAGTGCACGGAACACCCCCAGCCAACTGAGCCACGTCAGCCAGGGCATGGACAAAGTGCACTTAGAAAGAATTCACATCATGGATTTGGAAAACAAATGAAAATCATGATAATGGAAGGACCCGTGAAGGAGTTGGGAATGTTTGGTCCAGCAGAGAAGACCTAGGAAAGACTGGGGTCTCTATAAGGAGGTGCTGACTTCTAAATTGAGGCTCAATGAAGATTCAGGGTTTCAAAAGGCAGAAATGGGGAGAGGCCGTTGGCCTAGAGGGTACAATGTGTGCACAGGCAAGCACCGGAGTGTGTGCGGGGTCAGCTAAACTTTCACGTGCAAAGTAACCCAGGCCCTGGCTGGTTTAGCTCAGCGGTTAGAGCGTCGGCCCACGGAACAGAGAGACCCAGGTTCGGTTCCCGCTAAGGGCACGTACCTCTGTCGCAGTTAGTCCCCAGCCCTGGTTGGGTCGTGTAGGTGGCAACCCGTCAATGTGTCTCTCTCATGGCGATGTTTCTCTCTCTCTCTCTCCCCCACTCTTTCCCCTCCCCCGCTCTCTCTGAAGATATTTTTTCCATTGCTTTTTAGAGAGAGTGGAAGGGAGGGAGGGGGAGACAGAGAGAAACATCCATGTGAGAGAGACACATCAAGTGGTTGCTTCCTGCATATGCCCCGACCAAGGCCGGAGATCGAATCCAAGACCCTTTGGTGTGTGGCCTGACCCTCTAACCACTGAACCACACTGGCCACAGCAGTGCTGGCCCTTTTCAATTAGCCAATCGCTGTCCTCAAGCTGACATCCCACACACAAGTCCCAGATGACACAGCAACAAAACTCTTCAACCTCTAACTCAAAAGGAGAGCGCACAGGAAAAAAAGAAGAAAGCTGCATTGATCTGTCTGCAGACATTGGAAGAAAGATCAGACTGAGTCACTCTGTCACGTGGTCCCACCCCACGTGTATGAGCAGATTGACAAGCAGGTGTGTTGGGAGACAGGAAGCCTTAGAAACCCCTCATTCTTCCTGGGTCTAGAGAAAAAGTTTCAAGGAGACCCCCAAATGAAGGGCTGGTCCGGTTGGAAGGCACGCGGTGTCAGGAGAGAACAAGCGTGCGGAAACATTACTATGCGCAGCCTCAGACTGCGGTGAGTGCTTACAGGAAAGATGACCGTCCAACCCTGCCTATGCTCCTCCTTGGTAATGGCACCTCTGTGAAGCCAGGGAGAGTCAGATCCTGGGTGTCCCTGCCACTTCTCAAACATGGTTGCTAAGCCAGAAAAATACTAACTGATCTCTTAAGAAATATGTTTTTGTTGATTTCAGAGAGGAAGGGAGACAGAAACATCAATGTGAGAGAGAAACATTGATCTGCTGCGTCCTGCACGCCCCCTGCTGGGGATGGAGCCCAAAACCTGGGCATGTGCCCTGATTGGGAAGTAAACTGGTGACCTCCTGGTGCACGGGACAGCACTTACCACCTGAGCCACACTGGCCGGGCAACACTAACTTATCTTAACAGCAGGGCAAAGCACACGGCCCAGGGAGCATGTGGCGCGTAAAAACAAAGAGAAAGTGGGTAATCTGCAGCCGAGTCACACCAGCAGCGAGAGCAGATGCTCTCCTCCCAGGTCTGCAGGTTGTAGGTCCCGAGCTCAGCCTCAGCACGGCAGCTGTGAATCCTGCTCCCTGTCTTCCCAAGGAGAAAGCAGTGCCAAAGGTCTTTCAAGACATGTTGTTGAAGTGGTGACCTTCAAACAGTATCCCCTAAGAGCTGTGCGCCTGCTCACAGGGGCGATGCACGGGCTCTGGGGCACTGGGCCTAATCTTCCCTTGAACTGGGGCCCCGCCGCCCCATAGGAAAGCAGGAATAGAAAAAGCTCCAAGTAAACAGATCACCAGGCCAAAGTCTCTACGGTTCCGATCCTAAGTTGTGGGGGGTGGATATGCAAGATGCACAGAAGTCCTGGGCTCAGCCTGGTGACTTAGTGAACAGGAATGCCAAGAAAATGGCAACAGCCAAGGAAACTGGTTGGGCAGGTTTCTCAAAGCAAACGAGCACTTCAGCCTCAGAGGCCAAGTGGCTCAACCACAGCTCTGCGCCTGCGCCTCCCACCGGCTCCCGCCTCGCACCCGCTCCCGCCGGAGAAGCTCTGCCTGTCCCCTCATGCTCCCTGGGGCCTCACCCAAGCCCCACCCTTCTCCGTGGCCATGCCCATGGTCACGTGACACGTTTCCTTCTTCCGAATTCATACGTTGTATTTACCAGTGACCTTTCTTTCGATTTTCTATTGGTTGCTATTGAACTCTGGCACTTTTTCAATCTCTTCTATTTTATTTGCACTGCATTTCCCTTCCGTATCTGTCAGGGTCTAAGGCGTTGTTTTCTTCCTTTGGTCGGTGTTCTGGGCTGAATGTTTGTGTTCCCCCTAAATTCACATGCTAGGGCCCCAAACCCTACTATGACAGGATCAGCAGGTGGCGCCTTTGGGAGGTGATTAGGTTTATATGAGGTCATGAGGGAGGGGGCCCTCATCATAAGATTAGTGTCCTTATGAGAACAGAGAGAATAATCTCTCTGTCTTTCTTTCTCTCCCTCTCCCTCCACCTCCCCCCCAATTCTTCACACACAAAGGCCACAGGAAGACAGCAAGAAAGTGTCCATCTACAAGCCAGGAGGTGGGGCCCTCACCTGACACAGCCCCCAGAACGGTGAGAAATTTAACTGTCTGTTGTTCAAGTCACCCAGTCTGGTGTTCTGTTAAAGCAACCTGAGCTACCCAAGACACAGAGCAACACTCATCAACCCCTGACCTCAGTGTGAAAGGCAAAATTTCCAACAGCTTCTGAACATCCAGCAAAAAGGTTCGAGCATGCCACACCTCCCTGGCACCCCCTGAGGAAGGGGACCAGGCCAGCATGGAAGGGCACTGTTCTCCTTAGTGTATCTCAAAATCTCAGGCCTCGGAGGGCAATTCTGAAGTTAGAGGGGCATTCAAGGACCAAATGCCCCCCCCCCCCAATGTGTGGCCATTTGAGGTTCACACACCCGTTGCATCAGCCGAGGGGAGGCTGAACACATGTCCAGGGCCAGCTTTGGGCGTACATGACCTAGCAACAGGCAGTTCCAGAATCGATGATACTGGAAATTTTGCCCCGCCCTCTGGAAGACCTGAACACTACACGGATTGTTGTAGCTTTTTCAGATGCATGTCAACATCACCCCCAAAACCTATCAGAAAGTGAAGCCTGCCAGTGTTACCTCGGTGGCACCTTAATCCACTACGGAAGCTCAATGACTAACAGCGAGGCGGGCTGCCCCAAGCACAGCCCTGGGCTAGGCGCAGGGTGGTGGCACAACTCATGCCTGCCTGTTGACAAGAAGCAGTGTTCTCCGGCTGCCTTTGATGATCAAGCCAATGTTTTTTGACATGGTTTCTTCACTCGAGAGTACAAATGCCCCAACATGATTTCCTTCCTAGAGTGGGAAGAAGACGGGGATGGCAGATGGCCAGCCGGGACGCCAGGATTCCCCAAATGCCTGATGCTGGCCTGTGGCTGTGAATGCAGGCAGGCCAGCCAGAACACTTGCAAAAGCTACTTGTACAAATGGACCATCGGGCCTCTTGGCACCTTTGGCGTACAAGGTCTTTCGTTCATTCCTTCTACAGATACGTTAAACACGAGTACAGAACCTGGAAGTCCCTGGAAATCTAACCTACCCCGTGTCTTTGTACGAACTTCACATCCGAATGGCCTGAGTTAAACAACTCGTCACCCCGAGGCTGAGCAAGAGGAAAAGAGGGGCACATTCCTGTGGACTTCTCCAGCGTACAAGGTCAGTTAGCCAGCACGGCAAAGGCCCTACACTGGGCAGAAAGAGGGGCTCTGCTCATCCTGCCTATGCCATTTAAGAGCTGCTCCTAGCCCTGGTGGGTATGGCTCAGTGGTTGAATATCACTCCGTGCACCGAGAGGTTGCCGGTTCGATTCCAGGTCAGGGCATATACCTGGGTTGCAGGCTCGATCCCCAGTGGGGTACATGCAGGAGGCAGCTGATCGGTGTTTCTCTCTCTCTCTCTCTCTCTGAAATCAATAAAAACATATTTTTAAAAAAAGGGGTGACCCCAGTATGGTGAAGGGTGGGGAAGGCCTTTCAAAGCCACTAGTGACTTTGAAACCAAGTTTCATTTGCAAACACTGTTGTTTTCCCTTCTTCCTCCTGCTCCCTGCTCCCCAAATCTTGTCCCCCCTGTGGTGCATACAGCTGCAGCTCCCTAGGCCTTCACCTGCTAGAGCATCAGTGCAGCTGTAAGAGGGTGTTATTTGCTTCAAAACAGCTTGGCAACCCCATGCGCACCAGAGAAAGAGAGAAACTCGGGGGAAGGGAAAGCGGGAGGAACATCTCAGAAGGGCTTGAAACAGCAGCAAAAAGGAGGTGAAACCCCACCTGCAAAGGGCCCCTTCCCTCTAACTACATACAGCTCGGTGTCTTCTGTGTAGACAGCAAGCTGCCCTGGGCTTTACCCCTTCCCACGCAGTAGGGGCTAAAGAAAGTGTCACGCTCAGTAGTTCAAGTGAAACAAACCAGTGTCTCTGGTGACACACAAGTAGTCATTCCTGGCTGTCCTGATTGCTTGTTACAAACATACATTTCCCCAGCCTGGTGCAGCCAATCGACAGAAGAGGAGCCTGGGAATCTGTATTTTCACTAGCATGACAGCCGACCCCTCATCAGCAAGTTGGGGAAATGCTAGGAGAACCACCCTCTGCAGTCTGAACAACCAGTCCCAGTCTGGGAACTACTTGGCTGTCTACCTGGAGTCTCCGTTTTCTCACCTGCCAAACGCGAATGATAATGTCTACTTTGTAACGTCATGAAAAGGATCTGAAGAGCAATTTCCAGAGAATAACAAAGGTCCTGCTGCTTAGTAGGTTTCCCCTAAAGGTTGTTCGGCTTTATCCAGAAAACACTGGGGAACTATTAAAAGCTTCTGAGCAGATCACGTCTAGATTGTCACTTTACTTTCAGCGTCCTCTGCGACATCCCGGCAAATGGCTGCCCAGCCTCTGCGTAACACCTCCAGGGACAAAAGATCAAATTGACTATCTCCGGAAGCAGGCCACTCCACTTACAGACAGCTTTCATCATTAGCAATTTCTTCCTCTTGTTGAGCTGCGCTCTGCCTTGGGTGACAGGATAGATCTAATCCCTTTTCCATGTGATAGGCTGATGCAATTAACTCAGCTAAGGAAGGTGAGGAGGAGGAGGGGGTGGGGGGGTCCGATCTGAACGCCCTGCACGGGCAGGGCAGCTCCACGCCCATGTCCTGCGAGCAGCTGCCATGCAGTTCGGTAAAGAGATCTGGGGCGTCGTTTACACAATGACGAGTTGAAGTTGTGAAAATAAATGATACTGCCATTCAGGGGGCGGAGCTAATGAAGGGACTGAGGAGAGGTCAGTGAGGCAGGAAGAGAACCTTTACAGAAAAAGCAGGTAACCCAGGGAAACAAATGCGGTGAAGGAGTCAGACCAATGGCAGAGGATCCGTGAACCCTCACTGAATTTGACGGCTAAGAGGTCACCATGCCCTGACGTATGTACGTGGCTCCGTGGTTAGAGCATTAGCCTGCATACCAAAGGGACATGGGTTCGATTCCCAGTCAAAGGCATGTACCTGGGTTGCTGGTTCAATCTCTGACCCAGGTTGGGGCATGTGCAGCAGGCAATCAATCAATATGTCTTTTTCACACTGATGTTTTTCTCTCTCTCCCTTCCTCCATTCCACTCTTTCTAAAACTCAATGGAAAAAATATCCTTGGGTGAGGATTAACAACAAAAAAGAGGTCACCATGGTTCCCTGGCAGACCTGGGCGCTTCCCTTCCTACTAAAAAGACTCAAGCACAGCCCTGGCCGGTTTGACTCAGCAGTTAGAGCATCGGCCTGCAGACCAGGGAGTCCTGGGTTTGGTTCCCACTAAGGGCATGTAACTCGATTGCAGTTTGTCCCCAGCTGTGGCTGGGGTCATGTGAGTGGCAGCCAGTCGATGTGTCTCTCTCACATCGATGTTTCTCTCTCTCTTTTCTCCACTCTCTCCCTCCTGCTCTATCTGAAGATGAATGCAAAAATGTCCTTGGGTGAAGATAAAAAAAAAAAAGACTCAAGCACAGTCCGTCTGGTGTGGCTCAGTGGCTTGGGCGTGGTCCCATGGACTGAGAAGTCCCAGTTGATTCCCAGTCAGAGCACATGCCCAGGTTGCGGGCTCAATCCCCCCAGTAGGGGGCGTGCAGGAGGCGACTGATCCATGTTTCTCACTCATCAATGTTTCTCCCTCTCTCTAAAAAAATCAATAAGAACATATTTTTTTAAAAAGTAAAGCACAGGTGACTCTGACCTTTCCCAACCTGCATGTTAAGACAGGGTTCTTCAAATAAGCCTCCCATGCTCCTTCCTGTCTTTGGGGACACGCTGCCTGGTCAGTTCGCCCTGGCGATTCATCGCAATGAAACACACTGTCCTCCAGCTTCATCTTGAAGCACCGCAATTTCACTCAATATGTAACCTCTTAAGGAAGTGGCATTTCCTAGCACCGAGATGGGTGAATGTGGGGGGCAGGAAAAGAGACACAAGACGGTGTTTTATGGGCCTACCGGTATTAAGGGAATTTTTTTCTTTTCTTTTCATTTTCAGAACAGATGACAGTTGAATATGTTTCCATGTGGAAGAAAGAGAACCATGCACAGAGGGCAAGGCCAATGGGCACGAAAGGAAACGGAGCAAGCCCGGCTCTGGCAGAGGGGTTAGCTCAGAGAAGGACCTCAGGTCACGGCTTCAGCCAGGAAACATTATTTTTAAATTCAGTCTAGTGATCACACATGTTCACTCTTCGCAACCATGTTTACTTTGCTCAGAGGATACAGATGTTATCAAGATCAGGGTTAGGGCAGATTATGTAAATTGGAGAAACTGCTTCACTAGAACCAGGGTACATCTCCGCCCTCCTGCCCAGACCTTTCCTGGCCAGGGCCAGAGAAGGGGGTTCCAGGTCTTGCAGCTGGGGAGCTAACGCCCCGCGGCCCCTGCCCAGGCAGGGCGAGCTGTAGCACGGGATAGGCGGAAAGCGGAAATCAGAAAACAGAGGTGGCCGAAGAAACTCTTGCCTAAAGAGTAGCTTCCCATGCACTCTAGTGCCACATCTGCGAGACGCAAAGCTCCTGATCAAGTCGCCTAAGTAGGACCCATAAGCAGGGGCCACAGCGCACTGCTGATTCTCCCCATCAGTGCCCCAGCGTCAGGACACTGCGCAGATCACTGCAGCCTCCGTTCGCAGCGGGAGGTGAGCTCGGCACCTGCGAAAGAAGCTGCTCCCCAAACACCGAGAGTGGGGTTGAGGCTTCTTTTCGGAAAGAACCATGAAGGGGTTAGTGGGCTTCAGGCGAAGCTGGGCCCCCTCGGCCCCACTCCTGGCAGTAGGGTCAGGGACGGGCGATCAAGTGAAGGACAAAAATCAAGCACCCTGAGAGGAGCTGCGATTAGCCTTGCTGTCCAAGGACAGGGCAGTTGACAGGTTACCCGGCAATGAGCATATGCAACCTCCCCTCCTAACCCTCAGCCAGTATCAGAGGCCACGAGCAAAAGATCCACTGATGCCCTGGCCAGTGCGGCTCAGTGGTTGGAGCGTCAGCAGGCACACCAAAGGGTCATGGGTTCAATTCCTGGTCAAGGGCATGTACCTGTTGCAGGTTCGACACCCAGCCCCAGTTGGGGCACATGTGGGAGGCAACCAACTGATGTGTCTCTCTCACATCGATGTCTGTCTCTCTCTCTCTCCTTCCTATACCTCCCTCCCTCCCTCCCTATCTCCATCTCTAAAAATCAATGAAAAAATATCCTCAGGTTAGGATTAACCAAAAAAAATTATGTATGTTCAACCCAAGAGTTTGCTACAACCAGACACATAAGCATGAAACCCCCAGGGAGGGAGGCACCCGGCTCACGCGGGACAATCGCACCCCCTTTCTCAAAGGGTTTTAACCTTGAAGACATACAACATATTTGCCCCAAGTATTGGAGTTTTGCCAAGAAACCCAAGCAGGAGGCCACAGTGTTCACTCAGCAGTCAGCTCCCAGGAGCTTGTACTTTGACCCAACAAAGTATGATAATGTGCCTCGAGGGTCAGAGGCCCCGCCTTGGACAATGCCTTGGAATCGGTTTCAGCAGAAATGCGCGCAAAACTGTATATCCACCCACCCTCCTGGGGAATGCACACCATCCTGTCCCTTGTCCCATGACCCATACAGCACACCAGTGCAGCTGGGAGTGAGAGAACACACCTTTTTGACTTTAAAAAAGAAAAAAGAATGCAACAATCTGTCAGTTCCTTGGTCTCTTAAAAGCGACCCTGTATCAGAATACAGTGCTAGTTGTTATGCTCCGATACAAAGCCTGATGGGTGTTATGCACATGCGAAAGGGGGGTGCCAGGCCTTCCCCTCGAATTACAGACGGGCAAGCAGAGTACTTGGAACATTCAAGTGCTATTTGAATACTGAGTATCAGCGAGCACACAAAAGCCCTTTCCCATCGCAGCAAACTGAAATGGTCCCGGACGGAGTCATTCAGGAGCAAAAAGGCACAAGCCAAGCCAGCTCCTGACTGGGAGGAGATACTCCGGACCAGAAAGGGCACAACCCGAGCATACAGCACGAAGCGGGTTGTAGCACCGGGAGCACACCCCACTGGGTAAACAAGGGCTGGGCTGGCGCGGGCTCCCCCAGTGCAGCTCGGAAATGGGACTCACCTGACATACAAGGACCTCTTCTCGCTCGTCCGGAGGGACCCAGACCCAGAGCTCATGCTGCTGTTCATCATCTGTTCTCGCAAGTCATGTATCTTCGACTCAAAGCGGCTGTACTCTGTCAGGAAGACAAGGGAAAGAATGAAGCCAAGGAGCGGCGCTGAGCCGCCTGCCAGTGCCCCGGAGCCAGAGGACACTTGGCTTCAAAGCGGCCAGAGCCAGCCCAGGAGATCTGTGCTTGGATAGGGAGAGTCCCTCCTCCAAGCACAGAAAGGCAGACTTCTGTGCAACCCCCACGCTAACAGAAGGAAAGCACACACCTGAAAAAAGGAGTAACATTTCAACACATCAACTGGGAAGGCTTTTATCTGCCTTGAAGTCTCACAGATCCTTGAAAAACGAACAACTCCAAACACGGTCCAGGGTGGCCTTCATAAATCTTTGGAGCGGGCACGAAGGCCCAAGGAGAGCAGATGGGAAAGGAGAATTCCCCCAAAAGAGGGCTGCAGAGAACAGATGGCCCTGAGGGCAGGGTGGAGGGGCTGGACAGGACCCGAGGCACGAAGCCGCTTTGTTTCTAGATGCCTTTTTTGAGGGGGCATGGTGGAACCCTGTACCTAGGTAAGAGCCCACAACCCTCACAATCGGATAAGGAGATCACAAACCTAGATGTCTGCTAATACCTCCCTTCCCCCAATCATCCAGTCAGTGGGATCAGAAATCCGGGCCCAGCTTGGAGGCCCCCAGACACCACCACAGCCGCCGGAACCACCCATCACGCTGAAGGGGACTGTGTGTTTGTGCACAACAGCTTTCAGGGCTGGAGCTGCTGCATGTATCTAAACGGATGGATCTAAGCACCGGCTGTGGAAACGGCACAAAACACGCATGCCTCATTATGACCAGCTGATATGAAAGGAAATCCAAATTTATTCTGGGGACTGAAGGTTGGGGAACGGCTTGAAAAAAACACAAACACATTTCCAGGGAAGAAGAATTCCACAAAAGCGTTTCCGGGCACCGTGGAGGGCTGGCAAGAAGCATCCCCATGCAGTCTGTGTGACTGCACCCGCAGAAAACAAAACACCTGTTCCAACACCTGACACCCCCCTTCCCTCAGCGAAGCAACCTGACCTTCAGCTGGGCATAAAGGGAAATGCTAAAAAGCCTAAAGGGGAGGAACCTGGTTCTCACTCACAAAAACAACCTCTTCTCAACAAAGTTTCTTTTTGTTCCCGCTGGTACCAGTGGAGCCAACAACTGGTTAGGTTCGTGTGCTCTCTCATTCTTCAAGCACTGGGATTGTGGTGATCTGTCCTCACTACCTATCCTGTCCCTGAAATCCTACAGGAAGTAGTTAAGCCACTGAGTCACCCATTAAATGTTGGGGGGGGCAGCAGCTGGACAATGTCCCTGTTCTGAGGGTTACCTGGCAACACATCGATATCAACAAGGTGCCCCAATCTAAAGGTAGAGGGTGGTGACCGATCTGTCACAGAAGCCCTGGACTGCCCAGGAGCTGGCCTGGGCACTGGCCCCACCCCCGGGCTTGGCCCTCCACCCTGGCCCTCTCTAGCTGGCTCCTTTCAGGCTTTCCTTCTCACGCCCCGTATAAGAGCAGAACTGGGTGCCACAAAGAGATTCCTGACCAGGCAGCCCTTTCTTGGGGAAGATAACTAAAAGGCAGAAATACGCAGAAAAAAATACATCCAATCTACCCTTAAGCCATTTTTCCCCTCTCGCAACTTGTTTATATATTCCCTTCTTTGGAATTGACTTGCCTGCTGAACTCCAACTTAGCAGCAGGTCACAGCAGTTGCTTAGTAACTACGTTACTTAAAAAATCCTTTAAAAAAACAACCACCAAACCACCATTTCCTCAAAGCTCCTAATCCAAGGTTGATAATGCTGGGCCAGAGGGCCCACTTAAAATAGGCTCCAGAAAGAGAACAAGGCTATTACTTGAAGGACTCCACTTTCTGTTTTTTACATGCTACCAAGCTTTCCAGTGTATTAAATTGTGTTTTATTCATTTTTTTTCCCATTCAGATGATCCCCTTAGAGTCCCAGATGCTCATCGGGTCTCTGGCTTTTACTTGTCGAGTTCTCTAATGTCCACGAGGCACAGAGTAGCCTCTGAATAAATGATTGTTGGGTAAATGAGGAGCAAATTAGAAAACTGTGCCCAAGTCGATGCTTCTGTTCGCAAACTAATAAACCTAATGGTTTATTTAACTGATGGCTGCCAGCTTCACTGAGGGCTTGGAAAGGTAGTTAAGAAGTATTCCCATTTACTTTCTTACCAAGGTTAATCATTGAGATGTTAATAACCCACAGTGGGCATCTGATTAACAGACATTGTTTATAACAAAGAAAAAAAAAACTCATTCTAACATAAAAACTATTTAGAATAGTCTTAATATCAGAGGCAGCATTTTCCGAGAAAAGAAGCTTCACATAAAAATAATCTGAATCTGACACTTTTCGCCAAAGGTCACCAGTTTGATTCCGGTCAGAGCACGTGCCTGGGTTATGGGTTTGATCCCTGGTCGGGGCGTATGGGAGGCAACCGATCCATGTTTCTCTCTCATACCGATATTTCTCTCTCTCTCTCTCTCTCTCTCTCTCTCTCTCAATAAACATAGCCTCAGGTGAGGATTTTAAAAAATCATCTGAATTCTAAGGCCTCACAGTTTGCCAAGGTCCCTCCTCCCCTTCCACTCTATCCCAAACAGCTCACTTCAAATAGGCTATTTTAAAGCAACAACACTTATTACTAAACTCTCAGGTGTACTTAAAATGTGTTTTATTCATTTTTCCCATTCAGATGAACCCAGCCATTTGGGACCCACAAAGATGTCCATGGTGAGTCATCACATCCCTCTTCCCTTTGCTGATCACAGAGAGTAGTGGGGGAGGGGACACAGTCGCCATTCATAGAACTTGGGGTTTCTCACAGACCACCTGGAGTACCTCGGGAAGATCCTGGACCCCACTCGAGACACTGACTCACAACCTTCTCAGCAGGCTCAGGAGTCTGCATTTTCGCTCAGGAGTCTGCATTTTCAGCAAGCAGCAAGGTGATTCTTTTTTTTTTTTAATCATTAAATATGGTGATTCTTATGCCCAATAAAATCTGAAACTGCTGTTCTTGGCTTACAAAATTGAGTTTTGTTTTGTTCAGGGAAAAGATAAGGTAAGTATCGCGTGCAGTGTGTCTCTCAAAAAAATTTATAATACAATTGCAAATTCCACAGGAAAGGAAAGTGCTCGAGAGGCAAAGAAAGCTGATGAGTTTATAGTTTTGTAATTATAAAAGTAACACATGAGCCCTGGCTAGTGTGGCTCAGTGGTAGAGTGTCGGTCCGTGGACCAAAGAATCCCAGGTTCGATTCCAGCCAAGGGCACAGACCTTGGTTGTGGTTTGTCCTCAGCCCCCGTTGGGGTCATTCGGGAGGCAACCAGTTGATGTGTCTCTCTCACATTGATGTTTCTCTCTCTCTCTTCCTCCCTCCCGCTCTATCTGAAGATAAACAGAAAAATATCCTTGGGTGAGGATAAAAAAAAAACACATGATTTTTACACATCTTTAACTTTTTTCATTAGGCACTCCTGTATCATTTCCCCATCCCAGTACCCAGACATAATGAGTTAGTATTTTTAGTATGTATCCTTCCAGACTCAGTTCCATGTACAGTTGGCCCTTGAACAACACAGTTAAACTGCACGGGTCCACTTATACACGGATTTTTTTTTTTCAGTAAATCTTGTAAGTGTATTTTGTCTTCCTTATGATTTCCACATATAACTTTTGACTGTCACCAAACTTAACTAATAGCGTACTGTTGACCAGAAACCTTAGTGACAACATAAATAGTCAATGACCACATATTTTGTTATATGTATTATGTATTGGATTCTTACAATAAGGCAAACTAGAGAAACAGTTATTAAGAAATCATAAGGAAGCCCTGGCCAGTTTGGCTCAGTGGTTGAGCCTTGGCCTGCGGACCACAGAGTCCTGGGTTCGGTTCCCGCTAGGGGCATGTACCACAAAAAAAAAAAAGAAAGAAAAGAAAAGAAATCATAAGGAAGACAAAATACACTTACAAGATTTACTGAAAAAAAATCCGTGTATAAGTGGACCCGTGCAGTTTAACTGTGTTGTTCAATTTATTCAGTTATAGCCTAACTGACGTACATTCAAATTGTTCACAACTGTTTAATATTACTATCAATGCTGCACTATATATTTATTTCTTTCATAGTCTACATATGTTTTTCTTTTTATTAATTAATTTTTTTACAGAGGTCCCTCCTTTTCCCACCGTGGACACCCTCCACCCCGCTCCCATCCACCTCCATCTTCACCATACTGTTGTCTGTCTGTTGGTTATGCACATATGCATATAAGTTCAATCAGAGAAAGATAAATATCCCATGATCTCACTTATCTGTGGAATCTAATGAATAAAATAAGCTGGCGAACAAAACAGACCCAGATACATGGAAGTAGGGAACAGATTGACAGCCTCCGAGGGAAGGGGGGAGCAGGAAGAGAAAAGCCAAAGAACTGATATGCATATATTTCTGTGAGTATTACCAGAGCATGGATTAGTGAAACTGCAGGGTCAAATTATATTCACATGGAAACATTCGATCGGCACTACGGCCTTGAACCCCAACATTCTGTAACCTTCAGGACTGGAAGCCAGGATCAACTGCTGGTCTGAAGCTTCCCGTGCCTTTTCTGTTTCTGAGGAAGTGGAGGCAGAATTTACCTTTCAGGACACAGTGATCTTTTGTTTGGGGCACTTTAGTGAGCCTTTTGGTTATGCCAAAGTCCAGTTAAGATTGTACTGTGGAACAGGCAAAGACAAAGAGGAGCCTCAAACGTTTTGTTTGCATGATCACAGAAAAGGTGGTCCTTTGGTGGACAGAGTTGCTGGTTCAAAGGGCTTTGTCCGAACACCTCCGTGCCACTCCTTCTTCCTCCAGAAACATCTACCTCAAGACCTAACCCCTCTGCCTCCCCCTACTTGATAACCTCAGGTCAAACCTGTTCCAGTAAAGGACACCTTCCTTCTACCCTCCCCCCCCCCCCGCCCTCTGGGCACAACCAGTGTTTTCTTCAAGTGTTGTTGCATTCCTCAATCCATCTATTTCTAACTTTCATCTCCTTGCGTCACTGTTGATTTTGCCTCTTCATTTCCTCTCTTGCCTTGATCTAGGTCACAGCATGTCTCCTCTTCTCTGGACCACTGCTGTATTGCCCAAACTGGCCATCTGGTCCCAGGCTCTCCCAACTCCAGTACAGCTTAGATTCCTATTTGAAAAGCCCTCGTAAAACTTCAACTATTGCCACCCTGTTCGACTATCTATAATAACTCAACAACAACCACAGTATTTTACTTTAATCATTTTGGTTGTTGATCCTCACCCAAGGATATTTTTTTCCATTGATTTTTAGAGAGAGTGGAAGGGAGTGAGGAGGAGAAAGAGAGAGAAACATTGATGTGAGAGAGACACATTGATTGGTTGCCTCTCACAGACCCCGACCAGGGCCGGGGGTGGAACCTGCAACCCAGGTATGTGCCCTTGACTGGGAATGGAACCCATGACCCTTTGGTGCACAGACCAGCACTCTAACCATTGAGCCACACTGGCAAGGGCTCAACTAAATTTCTCAAGGTGACTACCACCAGCCTCCTGTCACTCCCAGCCTATGCATGCCACCTCTCATTGCACAGACCGTCTTGTGAGCTAGCCTGGCTGGAACTCTTGAGCACAACCTGTTCATTCCTACCTTTATTTCCTTCTCCTGGAATTGGCTCCACTGCCTGACACTGAACATCTTTTACGTCCTTCACCACTTTTTTCTTTGTCCTAGAAGTTATATTGATTCACTGACTGATTCAAACATTTACCGAATGTCCACCGTGTGCCAGCCACTGTGAGAGCCGCTGGGTATACAACGGTGATCAAAACAGTTCCTAGAAATTACAATCGCGTAACAAACAGGTCTTTAATTACAACTGTGACAACCGCTATAAAGAAAATGCTGAGAAAGAGAGACGAACAGGGTGACCTAACCTACTGCGGGGGGTGGGGGCAGGAAGGACACGTTGACAAAGGTTTCCCTGAGGAGATGTCATAGAAGCCAAAACTTAAAAGATAAAAAGTGAGCCAGGGGAAGAGGGCTGGATGAAGCACTCCAGACAGAGGCAACATGGGAGGGTACAAAATGTCTGGATCACAAGAAAGTCAGGGGATACTGGCAAGAGATCAGATCAGGGAGGTAGGTGGGCATCAGGTCATGCAAGGGCTTATGGGCTATGGTAAGGATTTTTACTTTTATCCTAAGAGTAATGGAAGGAAGTCATTGAAAGAGTATAAGTAAAGGAATGACATGATCAGGGTGTGTGTGTGTATCACCTTGGCTATCGTTCGCCGAGTAAGTGTGGCGCCTTACATGGAAATGGAAGTTCCTTGGGAGCAGAGAACCACGCTCTGTCTTTCTGTGGAGGCCCTACAGCCCGCAGTATAAGCAGTCCCTGCTTCTGCAGCAGCCAAAGCAGCTAGCCCCTAGCCTCTACTCAAGCACATCCAGTATTAAGAAGCTCTCTATTCTTTCATCATTAGACAGCACTATTCAAGAGAAGATCCTTGGGTTGAGGGCCATCTCTTTTGCCAGCTGACTCTAATTTTGGTATCTAAAACATGATCGGTTCTCTCTTTCGTAATAGCATGAAGGAATAGTTTCAGGAAGGTCAAAGAGCTAGGAGAGCCTGGAGCGAGTTCCAAGACTATGATTAAGACCGCCCAGGAGGTGAAGTGTGAAAGGGGAGTGGAGGTGATGGAAGGTGGAGGGCCGGAGGGCCGGACTAGTGTGAGATAGAACTTTTCTTACTAAGCGATGGGAACCATGGAAGGTGTTTAAATAGGCAAGTGATACAATTAGAAGCAGCCTTGGGGGAAGACTGTTCTGAGCGTGTAACACAGAACGGAGGACAGAGATGAAGAGAAAAGAGACATATTCCACTACCGACAATGACTTCAAATGCCTGAGAGAGTATGGGGACAACTGGGAACAGAAAGAAGAGGCAAAATCAAGAAATATGCTGGACCTCAAAACAGACAACATTTTACATCTGATTAGACACAGGGTGAAAAAGGACTAAAGGTACCTTCTAAGGTTTTTCCTGAAAGACCAGGAAAAGGTGGGATAATATCAGCTCTGATATGATGTGAGAATGGCCATCATGTCCTCAAAATAAGTTCTGCAGGCTAAATACTGGTATTTCTTTTTTTTTTTTAATCCTCACCCAAGGATATTTTTCCATTTTTTTGTACAGATAGAGTGGGAGGGAGAGACAGGAAGGGAGAGAGAGAGAGAGACATCGACGTGAAGGGACACATCGAGGGGCTGCCACCCGCACGACCAACCAGGGCCGGGGACAAACTGCAACTGAAGTACGTGCCCTTAGCGGGAACCAAACCCGGGTCTCTCCGGACCGCAAGCCGACGTTCTAACAGCTGAGCCAAACTGGCCAGGGCTAAATACTGCTATTCCTTAATCATTCTTCATCTAACATGGTTTCCAGATCCTCCACTACGTCTCCCTTTTAAAACCTAGTGCCCAGCCTGGCCAGTTTGGCTCAGCGGTTGAGTGTCGGCCTGCAGACCAGAGAGTCCTGGGTTCGGTTCCTGATAGGAACGTACCACAAAAAAATAAAATAAAATAAAATCTAGTGCCCAGCCTGGCCGGTGTGGCTTAGTGGGTTGAGCATCATCCCATGGACTGAGAGGTCCCAGTTTGATTCCCGGTCAGGGCACGTGCCCAGGATGCGGGCTTGATCCCCAATAGGGGGCGTGCAGGAGGCAGCAGATCCATGTTTCTCTCTCACATCAATGTTTCTCTCTCTCTGTCTCTCCCACACTATCTGAAAAGAATCAATGGAAAGAATACCCTCAGGTGAAGATTAAAATAAATAAATAAAAATAATAAAACAAAATCTAGTGCCCAGCATTTGTGGTGATGTCATGTCTTTCCAAAACTCAAAGCTCTTTGATGTGGTTTTTGTTTCCTTCTTCAAGTTTAGCAAGGCAACCTTCAGCCCAGTTGAGTCAATAAACTCATTGAGCCCTGGCCGGTTTGGCTCAGCGGTTAGAGCGTTGGCCTGTGGTCCGTAAAGACCCGGGTTCAGTTCCCGCTAAGGGCACGTACCTCGGTTGCAGTTTGTCCCCGGCCCTGGTTGGTCGTGCGGGTGGCAGCCACTCGATGTGTCCCTTTCACATCGATGTTTCCCTCTCTCTCTCTTCCTCTCTCTCCCTCCTACTCTGTCTGTACAAAAAATGGAAAAATGTCCTCGGATGAGGATTAAAAAATAAATAAATAAAAAAAATAAACTCATTGAATGTGTGAACTTGCTAAAAGAGTCTACAGGACAAACCTGGACACTGTAATTCTCAACTTCTGCTTCGTCGGGAGCTAATGTAAGAACAAAGAACACAAAACTTTCTCCTTCCACCCCACCAACCACAAACCACTTCTGCAAAACACTGATGTGTCAGAAGTTCCCAGAGCTACTAAATAGCCTAATAAAATATCAAAAGGGCCTGAGACTACAATGTTCTCTCAAATCCATTTACCTTTCTAATGATAGAAAAATTGTCTCCTCAGAATTAAAAGTGACATTAGTCATGCGCTGGAAACAGCTGAACGGGACTCAGGTTCTCAATCCATAGAAAGTTTATTCGGTCTTATTTCCTGATGGGTAGGAAAATGCTGTAGACAGGAAACAAATGGTAGCAACAGAGGGTACTTATTCTGTGTGCAGTATCGATTACCAATGATCTGACTGAAGATATAAAAGGGAAATGCTACAAAATAAAATAAAAGGCAGGCTTCTCCAGTTTGGAAGTGCCAACGAAGCTGGAGAGACAACTGGATGACAGACTTCAGACACAGATTGTGACAGGGAGAAACAATGGAAAGACATAAACACAAATAAAGTCAAAAAGAGAAATGTCATTTCCTGACCTGGAGTCCCCGCACAAATACTGAGTAGGGAAGACAGGCCTGGCGAAGGCACGTGTCTTGGTTGGCTTAGAAACTCAAGAGAGCCCTGGCCGGTTTGGCTCAGCGGTTAGAGCGTCGGCCTGCGGTCCGGAGAGACCCGGGTTCAGTTCCCGCTAAGGGCATGTACCTCGGTTGCAGTTTGTCCCCGGCCCTGGTTGGTCGTGCGGGTGGCAGCCACTCGATGTGTCCCTTTCACATCGATGTTTCTCTCTCTCTCTCTGTTCCTCTCTCTCCCTCCCACTCTACCTGAACAAAAAATGGAAAAATGTCCTCGGGTGAGGATAAAAAAAAAAAAAGAAACTCAAGAGAAGTCAATGGCTGCCCAAAGGCGCATATGTTCTCCCGGAAGCGCAGGTGCTCCCATCTCAAACCCACACAGCCCTCATTTGCCATTGCTGAGCTGCCCTGAGCTCAAAGGGATCACCCACTGTGCAAATGGACCGAAGTCTGATGCAAATGAAGTGACAACCTCAGGACAGAGTCACAGATTTGGATGAGTGGGAACTGTGTTTGAGGGTTCTATAGTGCCCTCTGGAGTGCAATCCCTCAGGATGTGTCTGAATTACAAGCACCTGTCCCAACAGTAGAGCTCATGTTTTCAAAAGAAATGGATGGGGATAAAAGAACAATGAGTCCATCGAGAAGATACCTGCCAGTGTGGAGAGATGTGTATGAATCACCCAACAGCATAACATTTCAGTTGGTTGAGCATCGATCAGCTGCCTCCTGCATGTGCCCTACCAGGGATCGAACCCACAACCCGGGCATGTGCCCTAACCATGCACCAAAATGTCGCTGATTAGATTCCTGGTCAGAGCACATGCCCAGGTTGTGAGTTCAATCCCCAGTTGGGAGCGTGCAGAAAGCAGCTGATCAAAGTTTTTCTCTCATATCAATATTTCTATCTCTGTCTCCCTTCCTCTCTCTCTAAAATCAATAAAAACACATTTAAAGAAACAATATGAAGCTATCTCTTGGGTTTGTTTCTAATTACGGAGCCCACTACTTAAAGATTCTGACACCACTAAAACTGGACAACTTCTCAGGGCTCTTCTAATTTTGACATAATTATAATTTAAAGACCAAATCAATGAGGTCCATAAGGTGTCAAACCTAGTTTGATTTACTTTTTTTTTTTTTTATCCTCACCCGAGGACACTTTTCCATTTTTTGTTCAGGTAGAGTAGGAGGGAGAGAGAGGAACAGAGAGAGAGAGAGAAATATCGATGTGAAAGGGACACATCGAGTGGCTGCCACCCGCACGACCAACCAGGGCCGGGGACAAACTGCAACCGAGGTACATGCCCTTAGCGGGAACTGAACCCGGGTCTCTCAGGACCGCAGGCCGACGCTCTAACCGCTGAACCAAATAGGCCAGGGCTGATTTACTTTTTTAATATGAACTAGAAGAGGGAATTCGTCACATATGCAAATAATCCTAAACTCTTTGGGTCCAAATAATACCAAATCAATGGGCATCAATTGTTAAAAAAAAACAAAACACAACAACTAAACATTTCTAAAGGCTGAGTGACAAACAGGCCTCAATATGGGCAAGTGCTGCTGGAAGGAAAATCATTTCAGCTCTACTTTTAGAACAATGGGCTTGGAACTATGACTAACCCAGAACAGAAACCTCGGTGTCATTGTTCTGGTCCCTGCACTGTCACAATGTGCTTCCTCAGCCATACACACAGAGCCTGGGCTCTGGATAACATCCTGAGACTGGGAACAGAAAACAAGACATGCCAGATTAGTGCCATGAAAGATTCCAGTTTACTCCTATTGACTGGATGTTTCTGTCCTGCAAAGAGCTTAATGAGGAGGTAGGAAGATTTACTGGGCGAAAGTAGTATAGTATATAAAGATTTCATTACACTCAGCCATCTGGTCTGAAATGAGTGGAATGAAGAACGCTTTGATCCCATATCAAGCTAAGAAAAAGTTATCCACAGGGCTTGCTATTGGTCCTTCTCACCTATTTGGAATCACCCAGCACATCAGGGTAAAAGCCTCAAATAGGGCCTTTTGTCTATTTCAAAGGAATGTCATATAGTGTATTCACATGCACGATTAACAAAGCCTTTAGCACCTTTGACTGTAAGCCAAAGTATATATAAGAACCACCCCAAGACAAAACACCTCATCCAGATAAGATGAGGATGAAGACAGAATTACACCTTTCCCTGCTCTCAAGGTGATGGGTACTCTTGTTCCTAACAATCGTTTCTGTTTGACAGAGACGCTGCAATATAGTGACTGAAACAGCATCTTATGACTAAGCTTGCTAACTTGAGTTAAGGAAACTAATTTCTCTGTTTCATCACATCAGTTGAAAGTCTAGATTCAAATGTTCTCCACAGTAGTCACTCCAACAGGATCACAAATTCCCTGACTGTCTTTATTGGGGTCTCAACTGAATCTCTTTTGAGTAAAATTTCTGGGTAAAGAACCCAGAAAATGGGACCTAGAGAAAGAAAAGACTCTTGTGATTTGTTTACACATCTGTGGTCATTTTTCAGTAACTGATAATCCCAGAAGAAACACAAAATCCAAATCGTGTGTGTGTGTGTGTGTGTGTGTGTGTGTGTGTGTGTGATCCCCAGCCCTGGTGGGGGTCATGAGGGAGGCAACCAATTGATATGTTTCTCTCACATTGATGTTTCTCTCTCTCCCTCCCTCCCTCTCTCTTCCACTCTATCTGAAAAGCAATGAAAAAATATCCTCGAGTGAGGAATAAAAAATATATATATATCCATCAAAGAGTTATTTATAAGATTTTTAAAAAATGAAAATACTTAAATGTCCACTAATAAGGGAATAGTTGCATGAAATATAGCACACATGATACAATTTTATTTAACTATTAAAAACCATTTTAAGCATGGCATATGTTAAGTTAAAAAAAGGATATAAAAGGGTTTAAATACAATGGTCCCAATCTTGAAAGAGATATAGACATACATATTATATGGTATACCATGAAAGTTTGGCAGAAAATACACACACACACACACACACACACACACACACACAGTGGTTATTTCTGGGGGTGATTACAGGTGATTTGAATCTTTTTTTATACTTTGTATTTTTCTGTGTTTTCCAAATTTCTACAAATCGAAATACAATACTTTTCTATCCCGGTGGGGGGGATCAATACAATTTGAGGGAGGTGGGGAGGCAAAATGAACAAGACAGGCCCAAGGACAAAGCCAGGGCACACTCACACTAGACACTCCCCTCCACACTGCTCCTGGCTCATTCAGCATTTCACTCTGGGACTGAGCATTCAACCAGTTACAGACAAATCCACTTAAATGTGTTATCGCTATTGTCACCTGGTCATCTGATTCAAGAGTGAACCAAAGAAGCCTTGCAGTACCTTTCATGGAATCTACATATACCACGTCTGCCATACTGCCCTGACCTGCCAGTCACCAACCCTGTCCATCAAGGCAGTCTGGCCAGTCTGACATGACTTGTTTGACCGTGGTGAACCAATACTGGTTCCTGTACTCATCACTTCTTTTTCTCAGTGTTCACAAGCAACTCTTAATAATGTAGTCTGGATTTGCGAGACTCTCTTCATCCTTTTCGAAAATCAGAAGGACATGTGTCCAGATCCCTGATGTACATATTTATACAGATTCTGTTCATCTTCTTCTATGAGTTTATTAAAATTTTTTAATCACTTAATTTCATCAAGTGGAAAAATCCCCAAATCTCTAGGGCCTTTGCTTTTTTTTTAAGATATCTAAATTCAGTGAAAAGTAAACCAAGGCCCATTTCAGGAGGATGAAAGCATCATCCCAGGAAAAAAGAAGAGACAAGACCCTCACTAAAGTAAGGCTGTGATTAGCTCAAGATTGTGTGATTCAGTAGCAGTCTAGGTACAAACAGGAACTTGTCAACTGAATTCCAAACTCACTTGCACTGATCTAACTTTGAATTGTGGAATTGAAGTCTAAAGCTTTCAACAAAGCAACAGTGTAAATATGAGGGTAAAGTTTCCAATAAGGAACACATTAAAGTAAAAGAAATCCTAAAAAGTTAGTAACTACATCAGAAACAACTCATTCTCACTGTCACATATTATTGTAATCATTCCACCCCATCAGGAGGACCAATGTTCTGCAGGCACCAAAGCTCCTAAGATTTTGCCTCAAACCATCTGACAAGGACAAGAAAGCGCCTGTCTAGCTGGATTCAGAAATCTCTTTCAGCTGAAGCTACCATGTCCTCGGGCTACACAGAAAGACACAAAAGGCCAGCTCACCCATGAAGTTCAGCCCCACGAGGCAGACCTGGACAAAAGGTTAACAATTTTCTCTTCCAAATTTGAAAAACAGGGTGGGCCTAAAACTGGTGTAGCCACTTTGGGACAAAGTCTGGCAGTTCCTTGAAAATGTTGTTATCTTGTGACCTAGCAATTCCCCTAAGCATATCTACCCAACAGAATTAAAAACATATGACCACACAAAACTTGCCCATGAATGTTCATAGCAGCACAGTTCACAATAGTCAAAAGGTGGAAACAACCCAAAGTCCATCAACAGATGAATGGATAAACAAGGGGTGGTCTATCCACACACAGCATGAGCATCACTCAGCCTTAAGAAGCAATGACGTTCTGACACACACTACAACATGGGTGAACCTTACAAGCATGCTAAGTGAAAGAAGCCACACACAAAAGACCACATATTGTAAGATTCCAAGTACATGAACCAGCCAGAAAAGGTAACTTTATAGAAACAAAAGATTAGTAGTTTCCTGGGGCTAGGGAAGCAGGGGAATTGGGGGGAAACGGGGAGAGACTGCTAATGGGACAGGGCTTCTTCTTTTTTTTTTTATCCTCACCCGAGGCTATTTTTTTACATTTATCTTCAGATACAGCAGGGGGGAGAGAGGGAGGAAGAGAGAGAGAGAGAGAAACATTGATGTGAGAGAGACACACTGATTGGCTGCCACCTGCACAACCCTAACCTGGACCAGGACGAACTGCAACCGAGGTACGTGCCTGTGGCCAGAATCAAACCCGGCACTGTACCTCACGGCCAACGTTCTAACTGCCGAGCCATAGCGGCCAGGGTGGGACAGGGCTTCTTTTTAGGGTGAGAACAATGTTCTAAAACTGATTGTGGTGATAGTCGCACCCCAAACACTCTATAACCTCTGAATTGTACACTTCAAAAAATTTTTTCCTTCATTCATTTGTTTTTAGAGAGGAAGGGAGAGGGAGAGAGAGATAGAAACATCGATGAGAGAGAAGATTGATTGGCTGCCTCCTGCATGCCCCCCACTAGGGATCTGACCCACAACCTGGGCATGTGCCCTGACCGGGAATTGAACCAGCAACCTCTTGGTGCACGTGTCGATGCTCAACCACTGAACCACACCGGCCAGGCTGAATTGTACACTTTAAATGGGTGGGCTGTAAGGTATGTGAATAAGCTATTTCTTAAAAAAAAAAAAAGGTGAACCTTATCATTTTTATCAGGTAAGCATTCCTACCCAAAGTTATCAACACCCAATCTTTAAAGCCCTCCAGTACAGTGAAAGCAGTAAACTTGGTCCCTTATCATTTTCATTCCCTCTAATGCCCTAATAACAGAGTTGGCCTGCTCCGGTCCCAGGTCAATTTGGAAAGTGGAAGAATCAAATCAGGGGACCAAGCATAGCAACACTGAATGACAAACAATAAGCACATAAAAAGATACTCAACATCTTAGCCATCAGGGACATGCAAGTGAAGACCACAATGAGTGATCACTTCACACCCACCAGGATGGCTACAATCAAAGACTGGCATTGCCAAGGATGGGTGGAGATGTGGGAATGTGAAATTGTGCAGCCGCTATGGAAAACAGCCAGGCCATCCCTCAAAAGGTTAAATATAGAGTTCCCATGTGATCCAGTAGGCATATATACCCAGGAGAAATGAAAACAAATGTCCATGCATAAACTTGCATACAGATGTCCATAAAGATCATTATTCATAACAGCCAACAAGTAGAAAAAATGCAAATGCCCATCAAGTGATGGATGATGGATAGACAAACTGTGGTATATCCATATAACAGAATATTATTCAGCTATAAAAAGAAATGAAGTATTGCCCTGGCCGGTGTGGCTCAGTTGGTTGGGCATCATCCCATGCACCAAGAAGTAGCCTGTTCAATTCCTGGTCAGGGCACCTGCCCAGGCTGTGGGCTCAATCCCTGGCAGGGGACATGCAGGAGGTAGCTGATGGATGTTACACTCTCATATTGATGTTTCTCTCTCTCTCTCTCTCTCCCCCCTCCCTCTCCCTTCCTCTCTTTCTAAATATCAATAAAAATGTTTTAAAAAGAAATGAAGTATAAATCCATGTTACAACATGGATGAACCTTGAAAACACAATATTAAGTGAAAGCAGCCAGTCACAAAGACCATAAAGGGGTGGGCAAAAGTAGGTGTACAGTTGTTTGTATGGAAAAGACGACAATCATCAACAAATAACGATAGAAGAATAATTTGTGTCGCGTCCTCACAGCTGTAAATGTAGTTTTGCCCACCCCTGTATATTATACAAAATGTCCAGAATAGGCAAATTCCTAGAGACAGGAAGAAGATCAGTGGTTGCTTAGTGCCGAGGGGACAGGAGGGTGACACTGAAATGGTGCAGACTCTCTTTTTTTTAGGGTGGTGAAAGTGTCCTAAAATTGATGGTGGTGACAGCTGCATGACTTGTGCACATTGTAAATGTCACTGAATTGCAACTTTTTTAATCCTCAACTGGGGACATTTCTCCACTTTTGTTTTAGACAGAGTGGGAGGGAGGGAGAGGAATGAAGAGGGGGGCAGGGAGAGAGAGAGAGAGAGAGAGAGAGAGAGAGAAACATCAATGTGAGAGGGACACATCAATTGGTTGCCACCTGCACAACCCCAACCAGGGCCAGGGATGAATCGCAACCGAGGTACATGCCCTTGACTGGAATCGAACCCGCAACTCATTGGTCCGCTGGCCGATGCTCTAATCACTGAGCCAAACTGGCCAGTGATCGCACCTTTAATGAGTGAACTGTAAGGTCAGAACGTATGAATGACAAATACAGCTCCGTTTCACTTGAGGTGATGAGAAATGCCTACTTTTTGCAATAAGGTGCTTAAGCCGGCACGCATTTGCCATCAAGTCAGGCAAACCAACTCCTGTTTTTGGGCTCCGTCCGGGGTTCCCACCACAGTGTTATTCCATGGTAGTCTTCCTAAGCCCCCTTTTCTTTTGTAGGAGAGGGGGTCTCCCTCAGGCTTCCAGTAGCCCCTCTACCTCCAAGTTCCTTCCTCCTTTGCTGCAGGAGCTTTGGCCATGAAAACTAAAAGGCTGCCATTTGGGAGTCGTTTTTTTTTTTTTTTTTTTAACTCCTCACCGGAGGACATTTTTCCATCTTTTGTACAGATAGAGTGGGAGGGAGAGAGAGGAAGAGAGAGAGAGAGAGAGAAACATCGACGTGAAGGGACACATCGAGTGGCTGCCACCCGCACAACCGACCAGGGCCGGGGACAAACTGCAACCGAAGTACGTGCCCTTAGCGGGAACCGAACCCAGGTCTCTCCGGACCGCAGGCCGACGCTCTAACCGCTGAGCCAAACTGGCCAGGGCTGGGAGTCGGTTTTGCTCCATTTGCTAACAGGTTCTAGCACCTGAAGAGTCTCAGAGCAGAATCTTTTGCTATGTACTTGGGTAGACAGCGGAGGCTCCCAGCTTCTCTGCTATGGTGGATGGTAATCGTGACCTAATAGCAAAAGCCCAGGACCTGAAGTTCTCAGGAAATCTGACTTCCGATTTTGATTCTGCCCCTTACTGACTGTGTGACCTTTAGCAACTCTCTCAACATCTCCGAGCTTGATTTTCCTCGACTATAAGATGGGGTAACACCACCTGCCCCACAGGGATATCCTGAAATGCTTCCAGAGCCGTCTGGAACACAGAGCTACTCGGTGATTCAATTCAACAAAGCACGTGCCACGCTCTGGACCAGGTGCTGGGCACACAAACATAAATATGATACCAGCTGCCTTCAAATCGTTCGGTCTGGAAACGCTGTTAGCAGGCATTCGTTTTCTTCCTTCCCTACATCAGCCTTCTTTTAGGATGGCAACAGACAGTTCAGGATTTGCTAAACTTTCGCCTCTGTGTCCCGAGAGAGATCTCACGAATAGGGGAGGGCTATGTTGACATCCTTCCTTCTTAAACATGGGGATACGGAAAGGTCACTTAAATGTTGTGGGGGAAATATCCCTTCTATGCTTTGAAGTTATTATGAACACTGATCCTTGACTCTTCCAGGCCTTACCTGAAGATGTTCCCAAGGTGACAGTGTACTTCCTCAGCACTTTAAAATGAGCATGGAAAACTCTCCTCCTCTCTTGCTCCCTGTACCCCCAGCATGTCTGGATTTACATTCCAGTTGCAAAGACTGGTCACAAAGGATCAGTTCCCAGTTTAGCTACCTTAGTGACCAATTTCTGGCTTGCCTCCTGATTTGGGGTTCAGGTTCTACTCTATAAATGAAAGGGCTTTCCAAAAAAACAGTAGCTCAGTTTATAAACAAAGGCTAACACGAAGTAACTAGAGGGAAAAATGTAGGAGATCGTTTCTAAATCAAAACGTTTTAACATGAGACCCTTGGTGGGGCAATTCCACGAGTCACAGAAAAAATATTTTTCATTTTGGAATAGATTGGAAAAGAGCCTTTGCCAAGAGCCAGTTGTTTAAATTTTCAATTTGAATTTTAAGCAGGATTATACATGCCCAAAACATCATGCTATTTTTAGCTAATAGGTAGGATTGCTGTGTCCACAGCAGTTTGGAGCAATCAGGAGTGTAAACTATTAAACAGTATCTCTCACTGTGGTACCTTTATCACTTAGTACTTCTACTTCGACTTTAATATTTTCCAAAGCTTCAGCAGAAAAATACTTGTAAAGCACCCATGCTAGGCACAGTACACATTTCAAATAGCCACAGTTCCTATCTTCACAATGGGTTTAACCCACATTAAGCAAACCAGATACATGAAAAAAAATCTCAAGATCAGAGCACCTTCCACCCAGCTGCCATCCAGCCCCTAGGTGCCCAGGGGAGATATACCCATCACCCTTCCAATAATTGCACCCAGTGCAAAGAGAGGGGTAATGAAAATGCTCTCAAATTGACTGTGACCAAGGACGCACAACCCCGTGAATGCACTAAAAGCCATGGAGTCCTATGCCGAAATGGGTGAATTTTATGGTATGTGAATTATATCTCAATTAAGCCACTTAAGAAGGGAGAAGAATTGTTGTTACTCTGTTGTAATTAGTCAAAGCTATTTTTCAAAGCTCTCATGCTAAAGGGGATCTAGCTAAAGGCTGCACTGATTTGGCTGCCTCAGTGGCCACCGTGGAGACCACTCTGGTCTTCCCTTGCACATACATCATTCTTTCCCTCTCTCTCTTTCCCTAGTCTCTCGTTCCCCAGTCCTTTCCAGTTGTGCCTCTGTTCTAACCAGGTCTCAGATCTCTCAGGCATGCCCAAGTGCCACTGGCTGACCTCAGGATTGAACCAACTGCTGACCCTCGGCAACTTTCCCTTCATGACCTTAGGCAAGTCATGTCCTTGTTCTCAGTAGCTGTTTGGGTTTGCACAATGAGGGGTTGGACTACATAATCCTTTCCAGCTTCCACATTCCATGTGAAAAAAAAATGAACACTTACTTGGCCAATAACATGCTGTCTCTGCCATTTTAGCCAACAGACATATATTTGGATTATTCATTTTGTAAATGCCCATGGAGAGCAGTCTTCCAAAGAACAGTATTTGATATACTTATAAAATGATCAACATGGAGTCCATATTTTTAAAAACGATCACTTTATCAAAGAAAATTTGGAGCCCAACACGAAATGCTTAATAGTCCCTCTGGACCTGTCTCCAAGGATCCATTTTCAAATGAGAGGGAAAAAAAAAAAGCTTTTGCACATTGGGACACTGTTGGAATTACCAAACTAAAAGAAGTAAGATCCGGGTGGCAGAGTTTTAACAGCAGTGGTCCAAGTAAATCCTAAGAGTTTCAAGAAAGGCTTTGTGTAGCAAGTGGTAAGACAGCACCTCAATATACATTATACACTCCCAGAAAGTCTCAGAGAGTACCGGCACTGCAGGAATCCTTTTACCCAGGACAACTTGCAGCTTTGTATGGAAACCAGTTACACTCCCCCAAGAGAACTCACAAAAAAATGTAGTCACATCCAACATCCTACCACCAGATAAATTCACAGTATTGTTTCCATGTGCCCAACATCAGAGAGCAAAACCGAAAGAAACACATCAATTTCTCCTACACACACACACACACACACACACACACACACAGACACACAAATATGTGAGAGAAACCATTTTCTTTGCAGAACCTACATTATCAAAGTTGTGGGCATGAACTGGATAAATACCGGTTGCTAATAAAAATCAGATGGTAGCTCTACACTAAGAAGCCAAGAGCAAATGCAGAAATCATGAAAACAATAACCCTAAGGTGTGTTTCTTGTCTTTAGGCTGAACACCAAACATGGAGAGAAATGACTCAGAGTGTCCATCTGCATCTCTTTCCCATTACCTCAGACCAGCCAACTCTCCTTTGGTTACCTCTCTGCACTTCTGTCCAGATCAAAAAGTCTAGCACAGAAGGTGGCAGGCCCCTCTGTTCTTTCCCTTCAGGCTCTTGGCTGGAGGTACTGAACCAGAGTGGGGGTAGGGCAGAAAGGACAAAGGTAGGTGCTTTAGACCCCTTAGGGCTTGGCGACAGGGCTCCCAGCCTCTCCCTCTCCCATCACGGAACCTGCGCACCTGCCCGGGAGAGGTCCCTTCCTCCACATTAGTAACTGGCCCAAGGGGCCCAGGTGTCCTAAGGGCCCGAGCGCTGCAGCCCTAAGGGACAAAGGCCGGGCTAACAAAGAGGAGGGGGAGGCGAAAGAAGTCGGTGCAAACAAAAGCGGGGTGAGGAGCCCCCCGAGAAGGCCAAGCTCATCCGGGGGCTCCCAGAGGTAGCCCGGTTTGGGGGATTCCAGAGTGGGGGGAGGAGCGCTGTAGAAAATTCCTCAGAGGTTAGGGGTTAGGGAGCTGCTAGTGGAGGGCCGAGGCCCGGAGCGCGAAGGGGGCAGAGCCGGTGGGCTGGGAGAGGTGATGGCCAAGAGATGCCGCAGACGAGGCCCAGGAACGGGCGAGGGGGCGCTCCCCGGGCCTGGGAGGGACCCCTAGGAGGCGATGCAAGCTGTGCCCGCAGGGGCTGGGGGAGAGCGCAGAGTGGGGGGCGCAGTGTTGGAAAAGAGAGTCTGAGAACAGAACCGTAGAGAGGTTCGGGCGGGCCGGGAGGAGGCCTGACCCCCGGCCGCCCCACCTCACCTGGCGCGGGTCCGAGTCCAGGTCTAGTGCTGAGAAAGCGCCAGCTCCGGCCGCCCCTCCGTCCCGCGCGGGAGACCACGGACACAAAGCGGGGCGCGCAGGAGGAGGGGAGGAGGGGGGAGGGGGACGGCGGGGAGGAGGAGGAGACGCCTGAGGCGCGCGAGGGGGGGAAGGAGGGGCGCCTGCCTCCTGGGTCAGGGGGCGGGGCGTGCGGCTGGAGGCCGCGCTCGGCCAGCCAATGGCCACCCCGCCGGCCAGCTAGCTGGGGCGCGCCGGCCCGCAGCTCACCTCGGCACCTGGGCCTCCGCCGGCCCCAGCCAATCAAAAGCCTTCATTTGCATAACAGGCCCCGCCCACTCACCCCAGCCAGGGGACTGCTCCCTGAGAACACAAAGAAGGCCCCTTGTAGGGGGAGGGGGTGCACTCCCGATTCCCTACCCTGAGGGCTTGGCATCACCTTTTTGGCGCGTTGATGGGTCTTTCATGGTCACCCTGATATGGAGAGGGAAATGGGGGGCAGTGGCCATAGAGCTTTGGCCCAAGATGTCTTAAGAGGTCGGATCTCTTCTCCCTGAAGTCCTTCTAACCAAGCTACCCTCCTCCTGTTCCAGGGCACATAGTTCCTTGTCTTCGCCTCTAAGCCCACCGCGCCCCATTCCTCCCCCTCCCCTTGTTTCAGCCGCCCCAATCTCAGTGCTTCCCCCCGTAGGCTGCTGCCCTCTACTGGCCTTCTGCTGTACTGCAGCCCTGATCAGCAAGCTCTGAGCACAACCTTGATAGATGCTCCAACCAGCCCAAACCTACCCCTGTCCAGAAGGAAACAGAGAGCAAGGGGTCACTGTACTAGGACAGAAGGGACCTGGTCTAGTGGCTTTGATACCAATATGGCAAAAGGCCGACACTTAGCGTAAGTCTAAACTCCTCAAATGATCTTGCCCGACCTTCCTTCCCCTACCTTCAGGTCTGTACTGGGCCACAATGGTGACTGACTGGCCAGCCCGTTTCAGAGCAGCTGCAGCCTGCTCATGAGTTGCATTCCTCAGGTTCACGCCATTCACCTGTTGAAAGAGAGGAGCTATGAGCCACCCCAAAAGCAAGGAAGGGCATCCTCTGTCTAGCAGTTAGGAAAGGGAGATGGATAGCCCATCGCTAAGCCTACTCAGATGCCTTTCTCAATATCCCATTCTTGCCCCTAAAAGAAGACCTAAAGGATATGGCATCTCTAGTGTAATAATCATCTTTATGGGGTCAAATGCCAACCAGGGTTAAGATTAAAGAGACATTCATTACCTCCTCAAGAATAAGTCTCGTCTTGGTCCCTGTCCCTCCCTAAGGATGTCCATCAAGAAAATATAAGTTTTCTCCAGGTCTTAGCTCTTCCCCCATCTCAAGAAGCATTCCTTGGAGAAAGCAGGGTCTCCTCTCCTCCCTTTTAGGCTGGCACAGCTCCCATCCTCCCACCTCCTCTTTGTCTGCTCACCGATAAGATCCGGTCTCCCCTGCGAAGCTCCCCACTCAGGTCAGCTGGGCCTCCTGCCAGGATGAAGGAGACAAAAATGCCTTCTCCATCCTCTCCTCCCACGATGTTGAACCCCAGGCCTGTGGAGCCCTTGTGCAGGATGATCTTGCGGGGCTCTCTGGTGGGAAAGCAGTGAAAGAGTCAGGACAAGGTAAATATAAACATGTCCCTATGAGGGCCAGCCTGCAACAGTCCATATCCCTGCAGAAGGACTCGGGTCCCTATGGATGATACCCTGTTCCTCCCTTTCTTTCCTGGAACCTGCTTGGCTGCTGTTTTCTGCCGGGTGCCAAGTTTCAGTTCCTCTTCCCTCCCTATTCCTGAGGGCTTGGAGTCAGCTTCCCAGTGCCCTACTCTCTCAGGTCAGCAAAGTCCTAGCCTGGACTCTGGAGACCATAGCTCAGATCCTACTCACTGGTCCTCTGCCTCCCCAGAGTCTCCTATCCAGCCAACTGGTGTGCTGGAGCCGGGCCATAGAAGGGGAGCCAGTTAGGGACAGTGGAATCACCCTGGGGTTGCTTGCACTCTCCACCCACAGAATGCACATAGTTACTTCCCACGTGTTCTCCTGCTGCCTCGAAATTCCACCCCCCACTATGACCCTCCCACCTTCCCCAACAACAAATGTAGTCACCAGCTACTATGCACCCTTGCTTGGTGATGTGGGAGACAGAGATCAAGAACTCCCAGGTCCCCCCAAAGGGGGCATAGGAGCCTAACTGAAGAAAGGAAACAAACACAGGAAAACCTGCAACTAACCATGTTTAAGAAATCCCTCAGTAAATGCTCACAGTGTTATCAGGTGAGGGCAACTGCCACTCGGGGCTATCCGTACCCCGGACTCCCAGCACACTTGCCCGGCCCACCACCTTCACTTTGAGCATCTTTCACCAGAGGAGCCCCAAGTCCAAGACTCCTCCTTTCTTGCTCCGGGTCTGGGCCCGAGGCTTTCTCCCTGAGGCCGGATGCTCTTGCTGGAAGCCCTCCTCTCCTCCTACCTGGCATCCCCTCCAGGTCGTAGGGAGCGGAGCGGCCAGGCCCACCGCTGCGAAGCCCTCCTCCAGGCCGAGGCCGAGGCCGAGCCCAAGCCCTGGGCCAAGCCCGAGCCCGAGAACTTGCGCGCCCTCTCCATGGCTCCTGCGGCTCTCCCCCGTCCGCCTATCCTTCCGGCCCCTCTGCAGCCGGCCCAGCAGCCTAGCAGGCCCCACCCCAAGGCAAACCTGTCCCCGGAACCCCAGCCGGCCCGACCAGTTCCACTGCCAGAGTGGGGCGGGGCGGGTCCCTAGGAAGCCACCCGGCCCGCCAGCCTCCCCGCGTCCCGCCAACCCCACCCGCTGCACGGCTTTCTTGTCTAATTCGGAACGACTGCAGCAGAGGGGGCGACAACTGTCTCGGGGCAGGAACCCCCGCAGCCTCCACCTCCTCAGCCCTCGAAACACTCCACCCCACCCTTTCTCTGCACTTTGGATCGGGGCCGCACGCTTGGCACTCCCCCTGATGGTACAACTTGTCCCTGCAGCCTCTTCTGCCCCTTCTTAGGGCCCCACGGGCTGGGCCTCCGACCCCAGAGATGGGAGCCAGCGATGAGGTACTGGCCCTCTCCTTTGCCATACGACACTAGGCCTGTGGCCAGCCAGAAACTGCTTCCTCTCCTTCCCACCCTCTATAGGGGTGGGGGTCTCACCTGGTGAAGTCATCCTCAGCTAGCATGTGCCTCGGGATAGGAGAGTAGCGGGCGGGGGGAGCCTGGGGAGGAGCAGGGTAGCTGACCTTGCTCTCCACCGCCCCGAGATAACCCAGGCTGGAGTTATGGCTTATGTGGTTGTCAGCCATGGCAGTGAAAGCTGGAATCCAGAAAGGGGGAGAAAATTTTGGAGACCACTCCACGGAGGGACCCTCCTCCCGTCCCCAAGGACCATCCTCGCACCCCACCTCAGAGGCACCTCAGCACCAAGGGGTGCTGATTCCTTGCCTCTGCGCCCCACTCCACCCCCAGGATTCCTCCTCCACAGTCCCTTTTGGAATCCTGGGCTCGCTCCTGTGAGTCTTAGAAAGAGCTGGAGTCTAGGCAGTCTACAAAGAAAGGCATGACTGGAGGTGTAACTAAGAATAATCCCTCACATCTCTATAGCCTAATCCAGTTTTCCGAGGGCTTTCTCGTCCATGATCTCATTTGATCTTTGCAGCAGGCCTATGAGGAAGGCAGCTCCTTTCTGCCAGGCAAAAGGGCACCGGCTCTAAGGGGCCGAGCTGGGGTTTGGACTCGGTTCCTCTGAGCACCCGTCCTTTGCTGTCTCTCTATCTGAACAAGGGGTGTGAACTTCTTCCTCTCCAGGAGCCAGGGGCGGGGGCTTCAGCCCGGGGACAGGGCAGGTGGGTACGTACTGCTGGCGTAGTCAGGGGGTGCGTACATGTCGTTGAGGTGAAGGCTGCCCGGCTTGGCCACCTTCAGATAGACCATATCAGAGGTGTTCTTCAGCGAGGCCACAGCTTCTTCATGCCTCACGTCCTGCAGGTTGGTGTTGTTCACCTAGAAGAGGAGAGGCCTTCGGGCTAGCACTCGGGGAAGGAAGGGCCTCTCCGGGAGCCCTGAGGGGGGTTCGCTCAGTGCTGTCAGAGGCAAGAGCAGTGCTTCGAGGAGCAGAGAGTCTGAGCTCGAGGTAGGGCAGGTGAGGGACTCCCCGCCATGAAAAGGAGTAGCACCTTGGTATCTGATACGCCCAACTCCGAGGATGCTCTTGAAATCCCCCACAATGCCTAGTCCCCGAGTGCGGTTCAGGTGGGGTGAGAGGCTGCTGGAGCTCCACCTTCCCACCCTACCATTTGGGCATCCCCGTGAAGGCTGTCTCACCGCCAGCAGCCGGTCCCCGATCTGTAGGCGGCCATCCTTCTGAGCAGCACCCCCCTCGATTATCTTGGTGATGTAGATGCTGTTGTCTCCCGGGATGTGCTGGTTGCCAATGCCCCCAGCAATGCTGAAACCCAGACCTGGGTGGGAACCAGGCAGCAGGAGAGGACCATGGGAGGAGTTAGAGCACTGGGAGGATCCCAAACCCAACCCCCACCCCCAGCCAACACACTCGTGCAAGGGAGCTCCCCCCAGGGATGCCAAACTACTAGGGTGCCATTCCCAGGTCAGTAAGGTGAGTCATGAGGTCAGGAAAGAAGGCTGTGAGCTGGAATGGGGAGTCAGGCAAGGAGTAAGGCTATTCCCTTCCATTTCCTACAGGGCCAACCGCGGACCTCTGGCCAGAGCCCGGGAACCCAGAGGGCCGCACCTTTGGGCCCTTTGAGCAAGTTGACCTCCATGATGGTCTCGGGTGGGGGCTGCCGCCTCCGCACCACCAACCGCACCACAGGGCCCGCCTCCTTCAGCGCCTCCACAGCTCGGCTGTGCACCACCTCTGACACGTCCACCTCATTCACCCGCAGCACACAGTCATTCACCCTGTGGGGGAAGCCCAAGAGGCATGACACTGCGCCACCGCCCCTCCACCCCCTCTCCCGCCTCCTTCTCTCCCCTCCCCTGCCTTCCGCTCCTCCTCCTTCCTTTCCCCTCCTCCTCTCAGATTGAATGCCAGGGTCAGCCTGCCAGGCGGTCCTCCTCCCCTCCTCTCCATCCTGCCACTGCTGCCCCCCGCCCTGCTCCCAGGCCACCTCACCCCAGCCTCCCATCCATGGCAGCTGCTCCACCAGGAATGATCTTGGTAATGAAGATGCCAGGGTCATCGGGGACATGAGGGTTGTCAATGCCACCTGCGATGCTGAAGCCCAGGCCGGAATTGCCCTGCAGAAAGGGGTGGAAGGGCACCGTCTGCTTACTCAGAGGGCACGAGGGAGGGTCCCTGGCTCCCCCACCTCCCCCTATCCTCCAGAGCAGGTGCTCCAGGCCTCAGAAGGGGCCAGGGCAGACCAGGGTACATTTGTCAGAAACCTGGTGGCTTCCCAGCCTGTGCTGATCCTTTTGGCGTAGAGGCCTCAGCAAAGCCATCCCCTCCCCAATTCCCCAGGCTTCAGCGAGCAAGGCCAATTAATATTGGTTAGTTGGTTGATTGATGGATGCAGTGATGCGGTCTCTGCCTGCCGCTGTTTCCCCATCCTCTCAGTGCAGGTCCCCCTCTGAGTCTTAAGACTGAGGTTCAAGGCCCTTCCCTCTCCTGGCTCAACCCCTCCCGCCCCTTTCATCCCGCCCCACTGGCACACTCACCCGCTCAAGCACTATCTCTTCGTACTTGAACATGCCGTCACTGCCATTCACCTGGGGGGAGACACAGGCGGTTCCCTAAGTGCCTCCTGTAACCGCACCCAGGCCCCCGGTCAACCCGCTCTCCCCACTCCCCACAGCATAGGAGAGCCCAAATGGGCCCCAGACACCTATAGGCCCCAGATGGGGACAGGCTGACCCGGAGGAGTCCGCCCCCCTCCCCTTGCTTCCAGCCCTATCAGGCCAAACCCAGCTGCTCATTTAGCTCAGATCAATGGTCTGGGACCGAACCAGCCAGTGGTGCGCTCAAGGAGAGGCTGGGCTGCAGGGCCTTGTGGCTCACCAGGAGGGGTGCAGGCTGGCCTGAGGGGGCGGCAGAAGTGGAGCGTGGCAGGTAAACCGCGCCAAGCCCAGCACCCATGCGGTACTCAGGACCTGCACAGGGACCTGCTTGCCTTCTGGGCCACAGCTCTCCGTGGGGGGGACCACAGACTCCCACCATGTGAGAGGTAGAAAGACAGCAAGGTACCATCCTGTCCAACCTCCCTCATGTGACAGATGGTGACACTGAGGCCCAGAGAGGACACAGGTTGTGCCTGGCGGTGCACTGGGAGTTAGTGGCAGAGCGAGGGCTCGAACCTGGATTTCCAGGTGCTCTGTGGATTAGAGCGAGCTCAAGGCCACTGGTGTTTTGGCCACTCATCCCCTTCCCCGGCAGAGCTCATCGGAGAAAGTACCTCGTGAACCCTCATTCTACATCTTCTCCCGGGTCTCCAGGAGCCCGATTCCTCATGTGGTTAGAGGAGTTCAAGTCCTACTCCATTCCCTGCCAAGGGCTGTTTAATCTTGAACCCTTTGTGCTTCCCGGCAGAAAGGGCCAGGGGAGGATCAGGCTGGGAGTCCCAGGCAAAGCCAGGGGTGGGCAGGGCAGAATGGACAAGACTCCCCACCAGGGAGAAGCTGATGACCATGGACCGATTGGCAGCTGAGTTCATGGCCTTTTAACACGCAATCGTCATGGGCACAGGGTTGGTCTGACCAGCCCACAGAGGTGACCTCCCAGACAGGTCATACTTGTGGCCTTTGTCAAGTGAAAATGTGATTCTGGACAGACAAGTAGCACCTGTTCTCTGGCTCCCACTCTCATCACCCCCCCCCCAAATGGAGGAGCCCTCTCTCCCCAGGTAAGTGGGCACGTGCTCCCCATTTATCCCTGGCTGTGTTGCCTCTTGCCTTGCCCCTGGTCTCCTCCTCTGAAGAAGGGAACTGGGAACTGGGGGGGGGGGGAGCTCCTCCACATGCCCTGTTCTGCTTCTCCCTCCCACCTTCACCCCACACAGCTTTGGCTTTGAGAAGCAGAGAGGAGGAGATGGGGAGAGGGCTGGCTAGTCATGCCTCCACCTTTTCTAGGCCTGACCCCAAGACTGTACGCCCTGCTTTGGTCCCTGATCCCAGGAGGAGTCCCCAAACCAACACAGCTGCCTGAAGTACCATGCGACAGAAACACAGGGAAAAGGACACCCATGCAGCTCTGGCATGCATCTGGGGTACCATGTGTGCCCACATGTGATAAGCCACGTTTCCAGCCCAGCTCCAGGGAGACCCAGAGGCTCCGGCTCCCATTGGTCCACCCTACCATTGCCCCCCCTCAGGGACTCTGCTCCCAGGGCCAGAAGCCATCCAGGGATCAGCCCTCGCAAAGAAACCTTGGCCAACTGGCCCAGCCTTGGAACTGTCACCCGTCTCCCAGTTGAGCAGGACAAGCATAGGAGAGTGTTTGCAAGGGTAGGGGCCCAGGAGAGAGAGGAAAAGGAGAGAGGTGTCCTCACTGGAGAAGGCAAGGGGCAGGGCAGGGCACAGGAAACAGTGTGGACAGACAGAGGGCCAGGACCAAGGACTGCCCTCCCCAGGAAGTCCCCACCTTTGCTTCTGAGTGAGCACATCCTATCCCCAGAGGAGGACAGAGGCAGCCAGAATGGTCACTAGCTTGGGGCAGTCAGCACCTGCTCTCGACAGCAAAACCTCCTCCTCTCTCCCTACCCTGGGGGCCGCAAAGCCAAATAACCAGACAGGCCCTCCGCCATGCGTTCCGGGGACCTAGCTCTGCCGGCCCAGCCTCCATTTTGCTGCTTCTCCCACAGATGCTCCTTCCATTTTCTAAGCTGGCAGTTTAGTCTGGGAGTGGAAGCCGGAGTTGTGCCTGGCACCCAGGGGTCCCCAAGCTGTGCCAAGTCAGGCCTGGGGGGCCAGGTTCTCCCACATCTGGGGGTTCCCAAGGGGGCATGCCCCACTGGGGCCAGTCCCTGCACCAGGGCAGCTGCCCCTTGCCTGGCTCCAGGCATCATGCCTGTTCTGGAGCGAGGAAGCTGGCTGGCTCCAACCCCCCACCCCCCACCCCCAGCACACACACACTTCAGAGCTGCTTGGACAAAAGAGTCCATCCTTCCTAGCATCCTCTCAGCCTTGCTTGGGACGTGTCTCTCTTCCTCCCCCTCCCCTCCCCTGCCTGTCAAGCGCCTCTCACCAGGGACACCACACACAGACACACACACACACGCACATGTGTGCACACACTTGCAGCCACATGCTCACACACATATACATGTAGCTGCACACACGGGCAAACACAGCCATCCCTGCAGCCTCGTCCACAGAAACACCTCCACGTTCCGAGAGGCGCTCTCACACGTCCATGTGCACATCCACACACAAAGGGACTGGGACGGAGAGGGACTCATGGCCTCGAGGGATGAGGCTCCGCCGGCTGGGCACATGGCTCCACATAGATTCCCAGGCACTCCGCTGCCTTCCTCCACACACCTCAACACACACACACATGTCCCCCTACGCAGAGCACCGTGCCCCCTCCTCCCCTCCCGCGGAGACACACACCACACACAGCCCCCGCAGAACCTCCCGCCCCCTGCCAGACACAGAGACACTGCTGAACCCCCGCACTGAGACAAGCCCAATTCTCCCACCCGGGAAAATGTGCCCCTCCGCCATGCCTCACCCCGACACACAGCTCGTCCGATCCCCTCCAGATGGAGACCCCCAGACAGACACACACAGTGAAGCACACATTTCCCACGCCTCGCGTGGCCCAGCTGCAACGCTAGGGCTTAGGGTCCACTGGCTTGGAGCCCCAGGAGCCCCTGCTGCACCCCAGGCCTCCAGGCCCCCACTGCCCCCACCCCACCGCTCCGTACCTGCTCATACCAGTCCCGGTTGGTACAGGTGCACTCAGGCCACCAGCTGGAGCCGCTGCCGTTGAGTTTGGGGGCGCTCTTGCCCGGGACTGGCTTAGGGGGGACTGGCCCCACATCCCGGCCGGTGGGGATGAGCTTGGCCTTGGTGCGCGGGGTGGGGGTGGCCCCCGCCTGCGAAGGCAGGGTCTGCGAGCTGTAGCCCCCGTATGCCGTGCTGGCTCCGTTTCCCCCACCTGGCCCGTAGGGGTCGGGCACCTGCCAGTCACCGTAGCCGGGAGGCTCGAGGCGCCGCAGGGCGGCCAGACGGGTCACCTCGTAGCACTCGGGGCACTTACAGCAGTGCTGGTGCTTGTGCATGGCACTGCCCCCCGCGGCCCGGACCCCCCAGCCAGCGCCGGTCTCCACGCCGCCGCCTTCCCGGGCACACTCACACTGCTCGGACCAGGAAGGGGGGGGCACCCGTGGGGGCGCCCGGGCGGAGCGGGGCCTGGGGCCGGGCGGGCGTCCCGGGGCCTCTGCCCCTACGCTGCCCCGCGCCCACGGCTCCCCCTCCAGCACTGGCGGCTCCGTGTCGCCCGTCGTGGCTCCTGGGCCTAGGCCCAGCGGTGAAGAAGAAGCGGGAGCCTGGGCAGAGGCTGGGTGCTGCGAGGACCGCTCCTGCACTGGTCCCCAGGATGGATCTGAGTGGAGTCAAGAGCATCTCTCCCTGGCTCCCTTCTCAGTTGATCCCAGCCAATCAGCGTGCAGAGTCGGGCAGCGGCAGCAGCAGCGGCAGGAATGCTAAACAGCGGCTCCTTAAAGGAACAGAGGCAGTGGCGCCCCCAGGCTCAGCCCCAGCTGCCCAGATATCTGGGGTACTGGCAACCCTAGGGCGGGGGCAGAGGATTTGGGCCAAGGGTGAGCTCAGTCCCCAACCTTATGCCCCTAGATCCCCAGTTTCAGCGCATCCTCCGCCCACTCCACCCCACCCCGCTTCCAAGAGGGAGTTGCAGGAAGATGCTCAATGGGTCCCGGGTTTGCTCAGAGCTGGGGCCACCACCGGGAGTAAAGACTTGAGGCAGCAGAAGGACCGAAGGGACGCTGAGGTAGTGCCCTGTCCCAAAAGGGGATCAAGGGAGAGGGCAGCTTAAGAGGCCTGTCGACGCCCCCTCCTCCAGACTATTGTTCTCTCAACCTCTAGGCCCTGAAATGCCAGCAACCTACCACTTGACCTGCTTCCATGACCAGTGAGAGACCGAAGCCTAGAACAGGGGGAAAAGAAAGCTCCAAGTTCTTGTCCCTGCCCCACAGACTCCTCCTGTGTCCCCCACCCAACTTCCGCACGGTTACTGTGGGGGAGAGAGCTTCATGGCACCAAGAGGAACCAGAGTCCAGGGCAGGAGGAAAAGCGACAAGCTATCTGAAGTAAGAGAAACCATCCCAGGAGGTCTGAAGAACTTGGGAATCTCCTTAGCCTCTCCTGGCTCAGCCTGCAGGGGGATGGAACTTGGATGACATGCCCGGAAGACTCCATCTTTTTGCTGTTCTTGTTTTGTAATTAACTACCAATTACTGAGTCTTTATGAAGTCCTAAGTGCTTTACATGCAAACAAAAACGCCACCAAGATACTACTCTTGTTATCTTAATTTCACCAATGAGAAATCGAGGCTCAGAGGTGTTAATGCAGGTAGGGACCACACTTGGAAGTGACAGAATCCAAATCCAAACCCTGGCCCTTTGCCTCCCGAGTCCATGCTCTGAACCACTCTAGTACAACAGGTCTAGTCTAAGTCCTTCTGCAGAACTTCTATCTCAGTTTGATGTTCATTGCACACCAACACTGTGCAAGACACTGACCTAGGTCCTAGGGATACAGAAATGCATTCTTAATTCAGCAAATACTCATTGAGCACCTGCCACGTGCCAGACACTCTTCTGGGACTTGAGGGCACAGCAGAAAATAGAACAAAACACAACACAACAAATTACTGTCCTTGGGGAGCTTACATTCTAGTGAAAGGATACAGACAAAAATGAGCACAATAAATACTTGAATTACATACTTTATATAATGATAAACTCAGTGAAAAAAAGAAAAAGCAGAGAAGGGGAGACCAGATGTGCTAGGACAGGACACCAAGTTGTGATCATTTTCCTTCGAGTTTTTTACCCCCACATTTTAAAAAATTATCTTTATTGTTGAAAAGTACTACAGATGACCCCCTTTCCCCCATTGATCCCCTCCACCCCTCTCCCACCCCCACCCCCCCAGATCTTCACTGCACTATGGTCTGTGTCCATGGGTTATGCATATAAGTTCTTTGGTTAATCTCTTCCCCCAACATTTTTAATATAAAATTTTTTAAACGTACAGAAAAATTGAGAGAATTTTAGAGGAAACAAACACCCAGTTGCTGCCTAGATTCTTATTAACATTTTACTACACTTGCTTTTATCGCTTATCTATCCTCTCCAACTTCTAAAAAAATAAAAATTCACCAACATACAGAAATGTTGAAAAATGAACAGAGAACCCACTGAATGAGAGAACATACTTGCCAACAATACATCTGATAAGGGGTTAATATCCAAAATTTATAGAGAACTACTCAACACCATAAAAACCAAACGATCAAATTTAAAAAATGGGCAAAGGACCTGAATAAACACTTCTCCAAAGAAGAAATACAGATAGCCAATAGATATATGAAAAGATGCTCAATGTCACTAACCATCAGAGAGATGAAAATTAAAACCATAATGAGATATCACTTAATGAGATATCACACCTGTCAGAATGGCTATCATCAATAAATCAACAAACAACAAAGTGTTCACGAGGATGTGAAGAAAAGGGAACCCTCGTGCACTGCTGGTGGGGGTGCAGAATGGTACAGCCACTGTGGAAAGCAGTATGGAGTTTCTTCAAAAAATTAAAAAATAGAATTGCCTTACGACCCAGCGGTTCTTCTTTTAGGAATATATCCGAAGAAACCTGAAACACTAATTTGAAAGAATATATGCACTGCTCTGTTTATAGCAGTGTTATTTACAATGGCCAAGGTCTGGAAACAGCCCAAGTGCCCATCAGTAGATGAGTGGATAAAAAAGCTGTGTGGCTCAGTGGATTGAGCGTCATTCCATGGAGTGAGAGGTCCCAGTTCAATTCCCTGTCAGGGCACATGCCCAGGGTGCGCGCTTAATCCCCAACAGGGGGCACGCAGGAGGCAGCTGATTGGTGTTTCTCTCTCTCTCTCTCCCTTCCTCTCTCTCTAAAAAACCCATAAAAACATATATTTTTAAAAAACCTGTGGTACATTTACACAATGGAATACTACTTGGCCATAAAAAAGAAGAAAATCAACCACTGAGTCGCACAAGCCAGGTTTTTTTAGCCACTTTTATTTATTTATTTATTTATTTATTTAATCCTCACCCGAGGACATTTTTTCCATTTTTGTTCAGGTAGAGTGGGAGGGAGAGAGAGGAACAGAGAGAGAGAGAGAAACATCGATGTGAAAGGAACACATCGAGTGGCTGCCACCCGCACAACCAACCAGGGCCGGGGACAAACTGCAACCGAGGTACATGCCCTTAGCGGGAACCGAACCCGGGTCTCTCAAGACCGCAGGCCGACGCTCTAACCGCTGAGCCAAACCGGCCAGGGCTTTAGCCACTTTTAATCTAGAACAACTTCAATCATTAAAAAAAAACAAAACAAAAAAAAACCCACCTTTTTATTTTGAAATACTTGTAGATTTGCAAGGAAGTTGCAGAGATAGTACAGAAAGGGCCTATGTACCCTTCACCTAGCTTCCTTCAATGATTACATCTTACTAACTTACAGTACAATATCAAAACCAGGAAACACCCTGAGACGACGTGTGTACAGTTCTCTGCCATTTTACCATGTGTGAAGATTCCTGTGACAACCACGGCAATCAAGATACAGAACTATTTTGTCACCATAAAGATCTAGTAGTGTCGCACTGGCTGGTTTTGCTCAGCGGTTAGAGCATCAGCCCGTGGACCAGAGAGACCTGGGTTCGGTTTCCACTAAGGGCATGTGCCTCTGTTGTGGTTCATCCCTGCCCCAGTTGGGGTCCTGTGGGCGGCAGCCACTCGATGTGTCTCTCTCACGTCGATGTTTCTCTCTCTCTCTCTCCCTCCCACTCTACCTGAACAAAAAACGAAAAGGTGTCCTCGGGTGAGGATAAAAGAAAAAAAAAAAAAGAATCACTATCACCTGGCTGGTGTGCTCAGTGGTTGAGGGTCGACCCATGCACCAAGAGGTCGCCGGTACGATTCCCCATCAGGGCACATGCACAAGTTGTGGGCCTGGTCTCCAGGGGGGCATGCAGGAGGCGGCCAATCAATGTTCTCTCTCATCGATGTTTCTATCTCTCCCTTCCTTTCTCTCTCTAGCATCAATAAAGAAAAAATAAAATAAAATAAAAAGAATCACTCTCTAACTAGTGCTCATAGTGATTTCATTCCAATATGGACTTGAGGGAGGCATGGCAAGTCTCAGTTTTCTCACCTGTACAGTGGGAATGAGAATGTTATTTCCTCTACGTATATTGAGCTCCACATCAGATGATGTTACACTTATTGCTTCAACCATCAAACATAGTTAGACAACTCAAGAGGAGAAGGAAAGTCTATGTCTTTATATTTTTACTTATTCTGTTATTTCTTCCTTCTTACTGTTCCTAGATTTCTTCTTTTATCATTTCCCTTTCTGTTTGCAGAACTACCTTTAACCACTTTTTTGGGTGGCTTTGCTGGCGACGTATTCTCTTAGCTTTCTTTTGTCTGAGAGTATCTTGATTTCCATCTCATTTCTGAAGGATATATTCACTAGACTTAGCATTCGCGTTTGGTAGTTCTTTTCTTTCAACACTTGAAATATGTTGTGTGCGACTTCCTGCTGGCCCCCATGGTTTCTGGTGAAAAGTCCACTGACATTTATTTCTCCCCTGTAGGTAACTTGCTGCTTTAAAGATTTGCTCTTTGTCTTGTTTTCAAATGTTCAATTGTAATGTGTCTTGGCATGGATTTCTTTAAGTTTATCCAGTTTGGGATTTGTTCAGCTTCTTAAATCTGTAGGTTTATGTCTTTTGCCAAATTTGGGACATTTTCAGCCAGTATTTCTTGAGAACTTTTTCAGCCCCAGCTGCTTTCTCTTCTCCTGGGACTCCGATGACACAAATGTAGGTCTTTTGTTATGGTCCCACATGTCTCTGAGGCTCTGTTCATTTTTTTTTTTTTAAGTCTATTTTCCTGTAGTTGTTCAGATTTGGTAATTTCTAATGTTCTATTTTCAAGTTCACTGATTCTGTCCTCTTCCATCCTGATGATGAGCCCATAGTTTGGTTATTGTATTTTTCTGTTCTAAAATTTCTATTTGATTCTTCATTATATCTCCTGTTTCTTTGCTCAGATTTTCTTTTTCTTTTTCTCATTTGTTTCAACCTTGTTTGTAGCTGTTCATTGAAGCATTTTTTGGCTTATGTTGGCCAATTTAGAATCCTTGTCAGATCGTTTAAAGCTCTCTGTCATCTTGGCGTGGCCATCTGTTGATGATTTCTCATTCAAGTTGAGAGTCTCCTGGTTCCTGGTACGATAAGTGATTTTTTTATTGCATTCTAGACATTTTTGGATATTATGTTAGGAGACTCTGGAACTTATTTAAATGTCTGGTTTTTGATAGGTTTCTTCTGACACTGCTGCCAGGTAGGGGTAGAAGTTCAAGTTTAAGTCCCCCCCTTGGCATCAGTCAGTGCTCCAAATGGGGACTCCTCCTTCCAGTTGGGCAGCGATGGGAGTTCCAGCTCTCCACCCAACCTCTCTGTGTGGAAGGGGTCGAAGTGCCTCCTTCCTGATCTCCAGGGGGCTGCCACTGACCATGGGAGGGGTGAGGGTGGTAGAGGAGTGGGGTGGGGAGGAGAGGAGGGATATTGCTGATGCAAAGTCCTGACGCTCCACTAGGCCCCCTCTGGCACTCTGACACCACCCCGTGGGGAGGAGGAGCCTTGTACTTTGTGGGGATGGAAGCCCTGGCTCCCTACTTGGTCCCTTCTGGCACCACCCCAGAGAGTGTATGGGGGAGCCTGATGAAAGCGAAAGTCTGGGCTTCTACTTGGCCTTTGCTGGTGTGGGTGGGCCTGCAGTTTTTTCTGTGATGTTCGGTTGCAGTAGAATGGTTATCGTCTACGTGTTTTCTGTCTGTGCCCACTGGCATTTCCAGGCCGCTCACTTTTCTGGCACCCAGTCTGGGATATATTGGGCAACAAAAGAACCCAGGGAGCTCTCCACTGTGAGTTCAGGTCACTGGAGTTCCTGGTCAGCCTGTCCTTTTCTCCTTCTTTCAGAGTCTTATGTTTGTTTCATATATAATGCCCAGGGTTTGAACAGGAGGGATAAGGAACAGTGTGTCTACTCCAGCTGGGTCCAGAACTAGAAATCTCATCTTTTTTCTTTTAGTTAATGACATTGGCTTTTTGAAGAGTACAAGTCAGTTGTTTTGTAGAATACCCTATGTTCTGGATTTGTCTGCCCCCCCCCCCCCCCCCCCGCCGCATAGTGTCATTGATCTCATTCTTCTATGCCCCGTATTGACGGTACACTGGAAATGAGAATAGAGGTCATCTTAAATAGGTTTACCAGAGTAGGCCTCAGTGAGAAGGTGATATTTGAGCAAAACTTGAGGGAGGAGAGGAAGTGCACCATGCAGAAAAGTAAACCTAGCTAGGAAACAGCCTATGCAAAGGACCTGGGTAAGGAGTGCACCTGGCTTGTTCAAGGAACAGCAAGGAGGGCCAAGTGACTGGAACCGAGTAAGTGAGGGGGAGAGTACTAGGAGCTGAGATCAGAGATTTAGTAGGGAACCAGTTTGTGGAGGGCCTGTAAGCCATTGTAAGGATTTACTCTTTTTGAAAAACATGGTTTTTATTGATTTTAGAGAGAAAGGGAGAGGGAGGGAGAGAGAGAAACATCAATGAAAGAAAAACATTGATCGGCTGCCTCCTGCCCGCCCCCTCCTGGGGATCGAACCCACATCCCTGGCATGTGCCCTGACTGGGAATCAAACCCACGGCCTCTTGGTGCACGGGATGATGCTCAACCAATGGGAGCCATTGGAGGGTATTGTGAAGAGAACTGACACACTACGACTTGGGTTTACCAGGATTGCGCTGGCTTTTGTGTGGATTATAGGTCCTGGTGGATAAGGGTGGAGACAGTGAGGCTGGTTAGGAGACTCCTGCAGTGATCCAGACGACAGGTGGTAGTGATGGTTTGGATCATGATGGTAGCACTGGGGGTTATGAGAAGTGGTTGGATTTTGGATGTATGTTAAAGGGAGAGTCAACAGGATTTGCTGATGAAATCCTGACATGAGATGTGGCTCCAAGGTTTTTGGTCAGAACAACTGTATAGATGAAATTGCCATCAACTGAGATGAGAACGGCTTTAGGAGGGGTCATTTGGGGGGAAAAGATGAAGTGTTCAGATTTGGATATATTGATCTTTTTAGAAAATGTTTTTATTGATTTTAGAGAGAAAGAAAAGGTGAGAGAGAAACATTGATATGAGAGAGGTACATCAATCAGTTGCCTCCTGTTGCACACACAACCTGGGCCTGGGCCTTGATTTGGAATTGAACCGGTGACCTTTTGGTGCATGAGACAACACTCAACCAACTGAACCACAATGGCCAGAGCTGGATGTGTTGATTATAAGATGCCTATTAGATATCCAACTGAATTCCCAGTCAGGGCACATGCCCAGGTTGTGGGCCAAATCCCCAGTGGGGTGCATGTAGGAAGTGGCCAATCTCTCTCTCTCTCTCTCTCTCTCTCTCTCCCCCCCCCCCTCTCTCTCTCCCTCTCTATCTAAAATCGATAGAGAAAAAAAACATTTTTTAAAAAAGAATTACTTTAGTCCGGCCAGTGTGGCTCAGTGGTTGAGCGTCCATCTGTGCACCAAGAGGTCGCCGGTTCGATTCCCGGTCAGGACAGATGCCCAGGTTATGGGCCAGGTCCCCAGTGGGGGGCATGCAGGAGGTGGCCAATTGATGTTCTCTCTCATCGATGTTTCCATCTCTCTCCCTTTCCCTTCCTCTCTCTAAAATCAATAAAGGAAACAATTTATTAGATACCCAAGTGAAGATGAATAGTAAACAGGCCCTGCTGCCAAGGTGCTCGGTGTTAGAGGAATAGAAATCAGGAAGCCGATTGTCACAATACCTGTGAAAAGTGCTATCTCAGGGGGTGTAAGAAAAGCAAGTTGTCAACTCTACTTGTGGGGAGAGGACATAAGACAAGTTTTACAAAGAAGATGACAGTTGTATTTTGATCCTGAAGGGTGACTAGGTGTTCAGTAGAAAGAAAAAAGAAGTGCCTTGTTTTCTATGTTCTTAGACCCTGGCACACAGTGGTTGCTCAGTCAGACCCAACCTAGTTACTAGTTGTGTGACCTTGAATGTTATTTTACTGCTCTGAGCTTCAGTTTCTTTATCTGTGAAGTAGAAATAATCATAGGGTTTTGGTAAGGATTATTGTAAAACACTTAACACAATAACTGCTGTACAGAGTGTTAGGGTCAATTATTATTGTAGAATGAACAAATGAATGAATATCTTTCTTTGTGACCAAGTCTAGGCTAGACTGGTAACCCAGGAGTTTAAAGTCTTGTATATGCTCAGCAATTTGTCAATATAGAGTGCTAGACTCTTTTTCCTACAAACTAAAAGTGGCTCAGGGGAGGGGAAAAACCTCTATATATAGCCTAGGCCCTCTGAACCACTCTGATTGAGCAATAAACATTACTAAGCTTGGAGAGAATCAAACTGCCCTTCCCTTCCCACCCCCATGCCCATTAACTCTCTCTCTCTCTCTCTCTCTCATCTTTTCATTTCTAATGAATCTGAGTAAAATCCCTTGAGATTCATAGTGAGCGTCTCTCCCCACTCCACAGGCTCTCTGAGACTCAGACTGGACTGGGTTGACAACCCTGAAATGCTTTGACACTTGGAACCCCTCCTAACTGCTAGAGCCTGAGGTCACAGGAAAACAGGAGCCTCCTACAGGTAAAAAAAAAAAAAAAAAAAAAAAAAGCCCGGTGCCAAGGCAGGCACTGTGAGTGCTAGGCTGCTGGGACTGAGGCAATGGATGAGTAGGGGAAGGGATTTCAGAGAGTGACCATCTCTCACTCCATTCACCTTCTCTCCTGCGCCCTCAGTAGAGCGAGAGAGAAACATTATGTGAGTGACACATAGAGTGGCTGCCTCCTGCACACGCCCCAACCAGGGCTGGGAATCAAACCTGCAACCCAGGTAAATGCCCTTAACCAGGAATCGAACCCTTGACCCTTTGGTCTGCGTGCTAGCGCTCTATCACTGAGCCACACCTGCCAGGGCTCGTTCTTGAAAGTAGAGCTTCACTGGGTGAACTCAGTCTTTGTATGTGCAGAAGCAATCACCCTTGCCCCCAAACCATCTGGTTTCACCTGGGAGTCAGAGTCCTGGGTCTCTGAATGCAGAAGTTTCGGGTTTGCAAGCAGGGGGTGTTGCTGTGAGTGTGCACCCTTGGTCAATGGGAATTCTAGCAAATTGGGCATGAGTAATGATTTCTCCACCGTTCCCAATGTATAAATTAGGGAACTACTGCTTTAGCTCATTAAAGTAAAAAGGCCTCATAGGAACGGCACTTGGTGGAGACAAGTTTCTCACTCGCTTTCTTGAATTCTTTTCCTCTATGGAGTAGGGAGAGATTCTGAGGTCTGTTGACCCCTGTGAGTGGAGACAGAGCCCACGAATAGGGGAATAATAATAATAATAAAAAGAATGGGAGGGTGGTAAACACAGAATCAGTCAGCTTCCTAGTGCTGTGTCTGGTTCCGGGCTAGCAAATTCCTGGCTCTGTCCCCTCCTTCTCTGTCACGACCATGTGGCACACTCTGTCCTCATGAGGGCCTTTGAGGACCAGCAATCCACAGCTTTTTCTAGCATTGTGGCCCAGGTAGTTCTAGGCAGGCCAAGGCTGGGGCCACAATAACCCCTCGCTCTCAGCTAGTAAAACAGGAGCGTCATTGCGGTAGAGCCCCAAACTACTGCAAAGGTAGTGGAGAGCTGTGCCCAGGAGTCTCATGGTGGAGTTTCCCTCAAGAGTTGCCAGGTAGAGATGCCACGCTAAGACCCTGGCAGCCAGAGAGGTACTGGTGCAGCCACTGGGCATGATGGCAGGAGGAGGCTCCTTGCTCCGTGTCTTTCCACACTGAAATGGGTCGGGACTGTGCCTCAGCTCTATTAATAGCCCCCTAGCCCAGTCTGGTTGCCCCAAACCCGGATGCCAGAAGCTGTGAGTCAGCAACTAAAAATAACGGAGAGCAACTGCGCCCGGAACCCCAATGAGCAGCTCCCCTGCCCCTCCGCCCTGGGGTTTCTGTCAGCTTCAGTCTCCAGTCCAGGGCCTCTGGGAGCTGAAGTGCGCTGTCCAGTGCTCATGGGGGGAGGGTAAGGACTTGCGGTGGCAGCTCAGAGCTGACCCAAGGCTGGGGGCTAGGGGCCAGGGGTTAGGGGCTGGGCCCTGCCTCCCGCCGGGCTCTGGAAGCCGAGGGTGGAGGGCTACAGCTGAGAGCCTGGGAGCTGGATGCTGAGCAGGCGGGGGCCGGAGACCCTGGAGGCGGTCAGGGTTAGATCGGAAGGGAAAGGGAGGAAGAAGCTGCAGGGCTGTGGGGCTGGGCGACCGGAGGGGACAGAAAAGTAGGGATGGGAGCTGAGAGGTACAGGGAGTAGGGAGGTACATGCTGAGAGGTGAGAGTCGGCCTGCCTGAAGGGCGCGATTGGAACGAGCACACGCAGGGAAGGCGGTGTGTGCCGGGGGCCTGCTGGGCAGCAGCCGGCGTGCAGCCGAAGACCCAACCGCAGCCGCACGGCGCGCGCACCGCACGCCGCGCCCCGCCCACCGCGCCAGCTGCAGGCCAGGTATGTTGGCGCGGACAGCTGCCTGTGTGTGTCTGCGCATGCGTGTGCAGGGAGGGGCGGGGTCCGGGAGAAGGCGGGGTGGGAACACCAACTCAAACTCGCCTCCGTCCATCGCCACCGTGAGACCGGAAGTGGCCGGGGCATCCTGGGAATTGTAGTTCCCGCCCCGCGTCGGAGTAGGGGTTTGTCCCCAGGTGTGGTCCCAGGTACCAGTCTGGGGAGGGGGGAGGAATGGAGACCCAAACCTCCTGAATTCGCTCAAGCCCCGATTCGAATTGCCTTGGTGTGGGGACACGAACTGGGTGCGGTTGGGCACTGAACAGGCAGCCACAGAGCCCCCTCTTGTTCCCCTTTTTGCCTTAGCCCCGCCCCCTTCTTCCAGACGCCTGGCCCTAGGCCAGCTCCCCGCTCATCACCTCGGTGTTTCACCCAGGGACTCACGAGCTGCAAACCCACTTGGAACTCTCTCTTCGAGGGAAAGGCGGGCGAGGGAACCAGACAGACTCTGTGCGCAGCCCAGGGAAGTGAAAACTTGTGCAAATAGGATGATGCCCTCAGGATCCAGAGGAAAGGACACAGGTACCCAGCTCGCAGGGCAAACAGGTGGCCTTCAGAGAACACGTCAAGGTGATGACCAACGCGGCTTTCCTCTTGGGGCAGGTGACCGACCACAAGGTGGAGCTACAAAGCAACTCTGTATAGTGCGCCTGGGCCACCCGGCCCACCCCTGAGGAGGTGGCTCTCTGGCTTCCCTCTTGCCACTCTTCTTGGCCTCAGGTGATCCTCTTCCCGCCTCCAACCCATCCATCTCCCTATGACGACCCCTCCTCATCATGTCGCACACAACCCTAGATGGAGGGTGCACCCTCCTCCCAGCCCCAGTGCTGAAAAGATAAGACTGTGGACAAATGGAAATGAAATTCATTCAGAAACAGATTAATAGACAAGAAACACCAACCAACATGTCCTGGAGAAAAAGGCTGTGCGCAGCAAGAAGACACCTGTAGGCGCAGAACTACATAACTAAGTGGGCTCTTTAGCCTCAGCCTCTCAGCAGGAAAGCAGCTAAATCGCAGAGGTCGGGGGAACCAGTGAATAGAGCCGGATTGGTGCCACTATCATCTTACAGTTCTCCAGGAAGGTGTCATCTGTCAGTCCCTGTTCCAAGCTTTCCATCCCTGACACACCCTGTGCCGTCTACACAAGAACACGTGCACACAGGTCTGAAACATTATCTTGGCAATCTCCCCTCTTCTATAACATTTATTTGGGGAGAAATTTCTCATGGCTCACTCTCTTCCACCACCACCACCTCAGGTCAAAACCCAAAGGGAAGCAGGTTCCATGAAAGCTTGGGGCATGTCCACCATTTCCCTCATAGTTCCAAACCTCCTGTTGGCAAGATTCACCCCACCCTAACCCCAGCAACGTTGCACCTTAGCCATTTTCCCTTCATGGCTGCGGGCAGAAGACAGGCCCCAGACTCCAGCTGGTGGGGGCCAAGGTAGGGCATTCATTCCCTCATGAAATTGTTGATCCTGGTCAGCAGCACGGTTGTTTCTGAGCCTGTGGGGGGGGGAGGGGAGCAGGGATGAGTAAGGGGAATGCTGGCGGAAAAGAAACATGAGGTGAGGGGGGAAAGTTCTTACCAGTTATCTGTCTCTTCTCAGCACATCTCCTAGGGAGAAAGCTTCCCATTGTGAGTTCCGCCAACTTCAAGCACGACCTTTTCACCCTGGGTTTCCCCAACCTGCTTTTCCCAGGTTCAAGCCAATTTGGTGTCCAAGGAAGGGTTTGAGAATCTCAAAGGAACCAAACAGACCCAACCCCCAAATCCAGGCAGCATGTGCCAGTTTGAATCAGTCCCATCACCTGGCCCCTGGGGAGAATAAAGATCCAGAAAGCTGAGGCACAGAACACTCACCCACGGAGAAGGAAGAGCCACAAAATCAGCAGGGCAGAGACGCAGTTGATGACAAGCCAGATCATTAGGTAGGTTTTAGGGGGCTGTGGGAATAAGAAAAGGCCCCTGTCGATGGCCAGATCCCCAAAGGTAGTATAGGGGGGAAGTCAGGAAGAGAGGGACAGGGTTAAGGAAAAGTAGGGGGAGGAAGAGGAGGAGGGTGACAGTCTCACAATAAGCCAGGCGGGGTAATGCATCTGCTGTAGCAGCTGGCAGTCGTTGGTTGTGACCGAATCCACCCCTGCACACCAGAGTATGGAGAAGAGCCAGGGCTTGTTCACTACAAATAGGTTCACCGAGACATTATCCTCATGCAGTGCCCTATGGGGGTGAAAAAAACGGGGAACATCCAGAATCATGGGGTACAAGGCATGAGCGGCAGCCTTTGTGTGAGTTGAGTCTACAGCATCCCTGCCAAAGGACTATCACTTCCACTTTTGCTTGACAGCCCCGGACCCAAGTGATTGAACTCTGTCTTTTGGTGGATTCTTACCTTTGCTGTCTGGAGCCACACAAATGTGGCTCTCCTCTTTGTCCCTTGACAGTCCTTCAGTGGTCTGAGGAACAGCGACCATGTCCCCCTGAGGCTTCTCTTGTAGACCCAACAGTTACTGTCCCTTCAGTTGGGGCTCGGAACCTGGCTTATTTCCTTTACCAGACATACCCCTTTCATCTGCTCTTACTCTGGTTTATCAATATTCCTTTCAAAGTACAGGGTCTGCATCTACACATGATACCCAGGAGGCTTGCACAAGCTTTGAGTAGAACAAAACTCTTCCTGCCTTCTGGGTGCTGTGCCTGTATGAAGGCAGCCCAGGGTCAGGGTCGTTTTGGCAAGGCGATGTGCCACCGACAACTCATTGTGCACACTGTTCAGTCAAAGCCCTGGTCTTTTCCACACATTGCTGCTGATGCCAGTGTCTCTTCTCTTGTCTTTGTGCAACTGAGCTTCTTTGGGGCCCCAGAGACAGGTGTTTACATCTATCCTTGTTGTGTTTCATCACAGTACATTTGACCCATCATCTCAGAGCAGTTAGACCTTTCACTGCCTTGATTTCCTCGTATTCATTGCCAATCCACATCTTTTGGAAACTTGACTGGCAGTCAACACTGACCAGGACAAGACTAAGGTGAGGACCAAACCCAGTGTCATGTCTCCCTCCACGGAGAAAACTTGAGGAAAAGTCCTTGAAATCCTTATCATAACTGGGTTGTCACTCAGTCCACATTTGTTTTCTGTCTCACCAGAAGAGATCTTGGTGGCTGAATGCTTTGAGGTTCATCATGTTTACTGGCTGGGTCAGTTTTTGGGGGCCCAGCTCACATGTGCGACTCTGTCTCCTCTCTCCCCTGCCTCCATCCTCTCTTGCTCTTATCTCTTTGGTGCAGAATAGAAGCTAAAATCCTTCTCGTAGCCTCCAAGGTCCTACCCAATTTGGCCCCTGCCTACCTCTCCAGCCTTGCCTCCCCGTTGCTCAGTAGGCAGTATTCCTGCTCTTCTGCTGCTCTTCTCATTGTTCGCTCTTGGGACCCACCAGGTCTCAGCCCCGACACCACCTCTTTAACCATCCTTCCTAATGTGGCCCTTCCCTAGCCCCTCACTCCCAACCCCAATCGCTCTATCGCATCTCCCCATTGTATCGTCTTCATATCACTTATTGGTGTCCAATAGGCATATCTTTTGTTCAGCGGTTTATTGTCTTTCTCTTTCACTTGGATGCCCAAAGCCTGCAATAAACAGTGCCTGACACACAGCAAGTGTTTGATACGTATTTGCTATAGGAGTAAATGTATGAATGGTCTTTGCCCTCCCCGCGTTGGCTCTTCCCCATCGTGAAGCCACAAATGATCCCCTCAGCTCCTGTCCTCTGGCACTCACTTTATATTCAAGTGTGTCAGGTCTTGATAAGGGAGGTTCAGAAATAGGGGCCTCTCAGTGCTGTTGACTCCCTGCTGTCCATATATCTGGCGCATTCTGGGTGCCTGTTGTTGGACATTAGCCCGATCTTCATCCGGCAGCCAAAGGACCTGTGGTTCGGGGAGGATGGGCGTGAAGCTAGGGAAGGCCTGGGGATTCCAAGCACAGGGGCAGAGCAGAGAGGTTTGATCCCAGAATGGGGCAAATGAGCTGAGGCCGGGCCCTGGGGCAGGGACAGCTCAAGCTTATCACCAGGGCCTAGGGAAGGCAGTAGGGGGGGGGGTTGGGGAAGGGCACTTGGGATCCTGGCAACATCACCATGGCTTGAGGAACCCTTGAATTCAGCACAGTCTCCAGTGTCTGGTTCACAAAAGTGTCATAGTACGTGTGATTTCGTGGTGGGCGGCGCAAATCAAACATGATGGAAAGGTTGAGGACAGCAGCTTCCTTCAATAATTCTTCCAAGGTCGGTATTGTCTGACTCTCAGCCTCTTTCCTGTCATGGCCCGACAACTGCTTGGCTTCCCAGAAGGGTGGCCTCTATAAGGATAGACAAATTATTTAAAGACCAGAGGAAGCCTCTGGGCCATCCCTCCATCCTCACCATCTTATTCATTCCCGACTTGGTGTCCAGCTTCTGCCCACGTCTGAGCCAGGGTCTTTCTTTCCTCAAACTATGGCCTTTCCCAGACTCTCTAACGCCTTAATCTGTGATCCCAAACTCCTACCTTCCCAGTTCCCTAACTTCCTCTTTCTTTTTGGTTTCACGAAGGTCTTTGGTTTCCTCCCAATATCAGCACCCCCTCCCATGGTCCCTCCACAACTTGAACTACTCTTCCAGAGCACCATCAACAATTTTCCTGACCCACCTATTCTACAGATTGCCTAAACTCGAATTCAATTCTACAATCACTTGCCCCTTGAACCCCGAGAGGGGCAGAGCACACCATGTGGACTGTTGGCACTGCAGTCCTGTTTTTCACTCTGGTGCCACTTAGCCATCCATTTACTTGTCCTTGATTTGCTCCCTCTCCCATTTCTCCTAGAGGCTATTCAAAACCTCGGTCACTCTCCTTTCCTCCCCTCATAATCAACAAATGACCTGAGCTCCTAATCGCTGACCTGGAAAAAGCAAGCTAACTAACACTTATTAAGTATTGACCGTGTGCCAGGTAGTGTCAAAAATGCTTTAGGAGGCAGGTGAAAATATCCTATTTGAATGATGCAAAATTAGGTGGACAAGAAGCACTCTGGAAAGTCATAGTAAGGACTTTCATATGTATAATCTTCCAGAAAAACAACAAGAATGCTTGCAAAAAAAAAAAAAAAGGTAAAAATTATGGTTGACTACTTGAATATAATGTATGCCAGGTATGGGGGGAAAAAATCTCAATGATGATTTTATATACAGTGAAAATATCCTTCGAAAATAATGGTGGCCCTGGCTGGGTGGCTCGATTGCCTGGAGCATCATCTGGTGCACCCAAAAGATTTCAGTTCAATTCCCAGTCAGAGCACATACTTAGGTTGCAGGTTTGATTCCCCAGTCAGGGTACATATGGGAAGCAACTGGTTGATGTTTCTCTCTCATATCAATGTTTCTCTCGATCTCTCTCCCTTCCTCTCTCTCTCAAATCAATTTTAAAAAAACATCCTAGGGTGAGGATTTAAAAAAATACTAATAAAAAATAATGGTGGCCCTGGCCGGTTTGGCTCAGTGGTTAGCATGTGGGCCCGGGTTTAATTCCGGCCAAGGGCATGTTCCTTGGTTGTGGTTTGTCCCCGGCCCCTGTTGGGGTCATGCGGGAGGCAACCAGTCAATATGTCTCTCTCACATCGATGTTTCTCTCTCTCTCTCTCTCTCTCTCTCTCTCTCTCTCTCTCTCTCTCTCCCTCCTTCTTTCCCTTCCACTCTATCTGAAGATAAGTGTAAAATTATCCTGGGTGAGGATAAGAAAAAAAAATAATGATGGACCTAAGCTCATTTTACGAGGCCAGCATTATCCTAATTCCAAAACCAGATAAAGACACTACAAAAAAAGAAAATTATAGGCTAATATCCCTGATGAACATAGATGCTAAAATCCTCAACAACATATTAATGAACTGGATTCAGCAATATATTAAAAAGATCATACATCATGATGGGATTTATGATCCCATGGTGGGATTTATTCCGAGAGTGCAAGGTTGATACAATAACTGCAAATCAATAAACGTGACACACCACATAAATAAAATAAAAGATAAAAATTACTATCATATCAATAGACTCAGAAAAAGCATTTGATAAAATCCAGCACCCGTTTATGATAAAAACTCTCAGCAAAGTGGAAATAGAGGGATCATACCTCAACATAATAAAGGCCACATATGACAAACCTATAGCCAACATAATACTCGCTCGGCAAAACATAAAAGTGTTTCCCTTAAGATTGGGAACAAGACAGGGATGATCACTTTCACCACTCTTATTCAATACAGTACTGGAAGTCCTAGCCACAGCAATCAGACAAGAAGAAAAAAGTAAAAGGCATCCAAATTGGAAAAGAAGTGCTAAAACTGCCATTATTTGCAGATGACAGGATACTGTATAGAGAGAACCCTAAAGATTCCACCAAAAAACTACTAGAACTGATAAATGAATTCAGTAAAGTAGCAGGATACAAGATAAATATTCAGAAATTGGTTGCATTTTTATACACCACTAATGAATTGTCAGAAAGGGAAATTAAGAAAAGAATCCCATTTACAATTACATCAGAAATGAAATACCTAGGAATAAATTTAACAAAAGATGTAAAAGACCTGTACTTGGAAAATTATAAGACACCGAAGAAAGAAATTGAGCCCCGGCCAGTTTGGCTTAATGGTTAGAATGTTGGCCTGTGGACCAAAGAGTCTCAGGGTTGATTCCATTCAAGGTCACGTACCTCGGTTGCAGTTCGGTCCCTGGCCCTGGTCAGGGTCGTGTGGGAGGCAACCAGTTTATGTTTTTCTCTCTTTCTCTCTCTCTCTGTCTCCCTCCCACCCTACCTGAAGATAAATGGAAAAATATCCTTGGGTGAGGATTTAAAAAAGAAAGAAAGAAGAGGGGGTGTGGAGGGAGAGAGAAACCACAGAACTTATATGCATGTATGCATGAACAATGGACATGGACAACAAAGCTGGGGACAGGGCAGGGAGGGAGGGGGAGGGGGGAATCAATGGGGGAAAAAGGAAAAACATCTGTAACAAAAATAAATAAATAAATAAAAGTATTTAAAACCTAGAAAGAAAGAAAGAAAGAAAGAAAGAAAGAAAGAAAGAAAGAAAGAGAAATTGAAGAAGATACAAACAAGTGGAAGCATGTATTATGCTCATGGATTGGAAGAATTAACATTGTTAAAAGGTTCATACTCCCCAGAGCAATCTATAGAATCAATGCAATTTGTATCAAGATTCCAATGGCATATTTCAAAGGACTAGATCAAATATTCCAGAAATTTATATGGAACCACAAAAGACCCCGAATGGCCACAGCAATCTTGAGAAAGAAAAACAAAGTTGGAGGGATTACACTACCTGATATCAAACTATACTGCAAAGCCATAGTAATCAAAATAGCATGGTACTGGCATAAATACAGACATATAAATCAATGGAACAGAATAGAGAACCAAAAATAAACCCACAACTTTGTGGTCAATTAATATTTGACAAAGGAGGCAAAAACATACAATGGGGTAAAGACAGTCTATTCAATAAATGCTGCTGGGAATATTGGAGAGAATGGTGCAAAAAATGAAATTAGACACCTTCTTACGCCACATACAAGAATAAACTCAAAATAGGTTAAAGACTTAAATGTAAAACTCAAAACCATAAAACTCCTAGAAGAAAACATAGGCAGCAAAATCTCTGACATTTCTCCTAGGAATATTTTTTCTGACATATCTCCTTGGGCAAGGGAAACAAAAGAACAAAATAAACAAATGGGATTACATCAAACTAAACAATTTTTGCACAGCAAAGGAAACCATCAACAAAACAAAAAGATAACCTACTGAATGGGAAAAGATATTTACCAAAGCTACATCTAGTAAGGGGTTAATGCCCAAGATTTATAAAGAACTCATACAACTCAACACCAAAAAAAAGAATAAAGAAAAATCCAATTAAAAAGTGGGCAGAGGACCTGAATAGACACGTCACCAAGGAGGACATGCAGATTGTCAACAGACATGAGAAGATGCTCAACATCACTCATTATCAAAGAGATGCACAATAAAACTACGATGTATCTCCTCACACCTGTCAGAATGGCTACCATCGATAAATCAACAACCAAGTGCTGGTGAGGATGTGGCGAAAAGGGAACCCTCGTGCACTGTTGGTGGGAAAGCAAATTGATGCAGCCACAGTGGAAAACAGTATGGAGGGTACTCAAAAAATTAAAAATGGAACTGCCATTTGACCCATGATCCCACTTCTAGGAATATATCCTAAGAATCTTGGAACACCAATCAGAAAGAATATATGTACCCCTATGTTCATAGCAGCATTATTTACAATAGCTAAGATGTGGAAACAGCCCAAGTGCCCATCAGTAGATGAGTGGATAAAAAAGCTGTGGTACATTGACACAATGGAGTACTATGCAGCTGTAAAAAGGAAGGATCTCTTACCCTTTGAGATGACATGGAGGGACCTGGAGAGCATTATACTAAGTGAAATAAGCCAGAGAAAGACAAGTACCACATGATCTCACTTATATGTAGAATCTAATGAACAAAATAAGCTAACAAAGTAGAGACAGACTCAGAGATAGAGAACAGACTGACAGCTGTCAGAGGGGATGGGGGTTGAAGGGCTGGGTGAAAAAGCTGAAGGGATTAAGCAAGAAAACAACAACACAACAACAAAAACTCATAGACACAGACAACAGTATGGTGATTACCAGAGGGAAGTGGGGATGGGGGAGGTAGAAAAGCATAAAGGGGGATAAATGATGATGGAAGGAGACTTGACATGGGGTGGTGAACATGCAATACAATGTACAGATGATGTATTATAGAATTGTACCCTTGAAACCTGTATAATTTTATTAACCAATGTCAACCCAATAAATTTAATTAAAAAGTTTAAAAAAGAGATAATATACATGTTCTCTTAATACATACTTTCACATTTCTAAATAAAATCCTAATAAAAAAATAATGGTGCAAAAAAAGACTTTCCTAGTCCTGGCCGGGTTTGCTCGGTGGTTAGAGCGTTGGCCTACAGACTGAGGGGTCTTGGGTTCAGTTCTCAGTTAAAGACACGTACCTGGGTTGAGTTCCATCACTGGCTGCAGTCGGGGTCATGCAGGAGGCAACCAATCAATGAGTCTCTCTCACACTGATGTTTCTCTTTCTCTCCCTCCCTCCCTTCCACTCTCTCTAAAAATCAATGGAAAAATATCCTCCAGTGAGGAGCATTAACAAAACAAAACAAAACAAACCAAAAAAAACTTTTGCAGATTAGTGATTATTAGTGAATTTGTCAGGAAATTGGAGCACAGTCATAATAAATATAACTCATTGTGTAAAATAAGAACCAATAAGCCCATATTTACACGAGCAAATACATGAATACAAAAACAAATGTGAGATCAAAGAAGTACTTTGTGTGTATTAATTTACGTAATCCTCCCAATAATCCTGCAAGGTACTGTCATTATTCCCATTTCACAGATGAGGAAATGGAAGCGGAGAGAGACTGAAGAATGTTGCCCAGGCTCACAGGGCTAGGAAGTGGCGAAGCCAGAATTCAGCCCAGATGTCCCTTGCTCTTAACACTCTGATGTGTCATTACATAGAAAGCTAAATGAAAAAAGAAAGTTGCCAAAGAATATGTATTACTTTCGTAGTCAAGAAAAGAGCAACTGAAAAAATCAAGTGGCCTTTGCCATGTATCATTCCATCACCTGCAGGATTGAAATCCACACGGTGGGGCTGGATTCGAAACCTTCCAGGACCAAGGCCCTGCCCCCCTCCACTGCTCTCGCCAGTTTCATCTCCTGGTGTCACTTTATGTTCCCTGAAAACGCTTCCTCATACTTCTGGGCTTTACCACGCTCATGCCGTGTCCTGTGAAACTACACCTGACCCACCCTGCCCAACAGTGACCTCTCCACTCGGTTATCGCTCTAGGATTCATACTCTGATAGCCTGTGGCCCATGCTCTCATTTTTATCAGCAGGTGATGACCCGAGGGCAGTGACTGTATACCCATCGCCCAGCACAGGGCTCAGCAAGTGCTTATCAGTGAATGGACTGTGCCCTGCAAGTGGCTGTCTCTTCCCAGATGCTGTCCTCACCTGTAGAAACCAGGTCCCGGCATTGAGTGTCTTCAGTTCAGCCCAGGTGAAGTCGCTGCTGTGGGCAGTGACTCGGGTTGGGAACACAGAGGCCACGTCTGTGGTTCTGCTCAGGCGCTCATCGTGCATGAGGAAGGGGACGCCATCAGAGCTGAGGGCCCAAGGGGTGTCAGAGGGCCGGGCTCGGGGGCTGCTCTGGCTCCCGGAGCTCCCCTGCTGTGTTCCTCTCACCTGACCATCACGTCAGTCTCAAACACGGCAGCTCCACATTCTGCTGTCTTCCGCAGGGACATCAGGGTGTTCTCGGGGGCCAGCTGGCAAAGGGAGTTGGTGAGGAGGTCACAGGATAGGGTGGGAGCCTGGGGACCCACAGGCCTAGCTGCTGCAGACCCAACACTCACCATGGGGGCCCCTCGGTGTCCGACCAGCCCAGGCTTGGAGGGTAAGTCTTTGGGCTCCATGATACAGGGTGAGGAGATGCACAGGGGGGTCAGGTAGATGGCCAGGACCATTGTGAAAAACAGGAGCAGTAGCGCAATCTTTTGACCTGTGGGGGTGGGGGGGCAGGCCATGGAGAAAGGGCAGCGGGCCAGCTCTGGGGGCAGGAGATCGGGCAGCAGGAGGCTGAGGTGGGGGTGGCCAGCAAGGGTGTATGCGGGCGTGGAGCTGGCACCTCTTCTGTGGAGACGATAGAAGTTCTCAGCCACGGGCCAGGCCAGGAGGGTGACGCACACGACGGCTCCGATGTGAAGGAACGGCGCTGTGGCCTGTGGACGAGAGTGGGCGAGGAGGGCTCTTCTCCCTACTCCCCCTTTCCTCTGATGCCCTCACTTTGGGGATTCAGAGCTATTTGCAGTCTTGGGGGACCAGTGAGGGAGAGGTCCTGGGGCTGATCACAGGCCCAGGCTCCCAACCAGGCACTGGATCTCGGCCACTCACCCACAGTGACAGGCGCACGCTGAGCCACTCCTGCTGCCATCGGATGTCCAGCACCACCAGGCCCAGGAATATGAGGAGTGCGGTGAGGAGCAGCAGCACCTGGGGGGCCCGGGAGGGGCGGGGCCTTCTGTCAACCCGGGTTCACGGCTACCTGGGCTGCCCCTCGCTCTAGGACAACGGAACCGTTCCCCTCCCCAGATCCCTCCCCTTGCCTTCTTTCATTTAACACAGATTTCCTGGCTCAGGTCCTGAGTCTGAGCCCCGGGGATAGAATAGCAAGGTCTTGGGCTTACTCATCCCTGGCCCTGCCCAGCTTTCCCGCTACCAACATCCTCAGAAGGCAGCCAAATGCTGGGTCCGGGGCCCCCTCTCCCGCTCGTTCCCGCCCCCACTCTACCTTGTGGACACCGTACAGGTGCAGAGGCTGGCCACACAGCCACAGGAGCACAGCCAGGAGCTGGGGGCACAGGGCGTTGGGAGTAACAGGTAATGAGGTGCCAAGAGAGGTGGTCACTGAGGTCGGCTTCCCAGACCCACGCCTCCCTCCTCCCCTCCCCACGGTGGGACAGGGTAGAGCTGAGTGGGAAGGAAGGGCCAGATGGAGGTTAGGCCAGTGCCCCCCTGAACCCACCAATAGCAGGGACGCATATGTGACCAGTAGAGAGACAAAAAGAGTAAGTGCCAGGGACCAGTCCATCCAGTGTCCCCAGTGCCGGAACAGGAATCTGTGGGGGAGAGAGGGAGGTGTCCGAGTACAGGAAGGGGGTGTTAGCAGTGGCCGGGGTGGACCCAGAAGGAGGACTAGAAGGGAGTGAGGGGCGGCCCTTCACGGGGCCAGGGGCCTTCTGAGGCTGTTAGTAGCGGGAGAGCTGGGCAGGGCCGGGGATGAGTCAGCGCCCAGGGGCCCGGGGTGGGGACTGGGATGCCATGTGTCCTGACTCAGGAATCCATGACACACTCATTGAAGTTGTGCAGATCATTGAGGAGGATGAGTCCGATGTACAGCCAGCCCAGGGAGAGGAGGCAGGTGAGGAAGACCAGGCCACACCACGTGTATTCACACTGTAAGGGGCAGGAGAGGAGCTCACGGCCCGTCCCCACTTCCAGCTCAGAGTCCCAGGCTTTTCCATGTTTGAGAGACTTTCTTCCTGGGGAGAGAAGGCCTCTTCCCCTCTACCCCCAGCTGCCGCTGAGCGCGGTGGCCTCCTTGGCCTCCTTGTCCCCTTCCAGTGGCCTCTCGCTTGGACTCGCGCGGCCCCCGTACTGCACCTGGCTGGTTTGCATCCTTTCTTTGGGGCACTTCCTCCAGTGGCAGCTGTACAGGCAGTGGATGCTGCGGGCCCAGATGGAGCAGCAAGCAGGGGACTCGGCCATGATGAGGGCCTGGGGGAAGAGCTCCTCTGCCGTCAGGGACCCTGGTAGGAGGCAGATGCCAGCCTTCCTCCCAGCGTATCTGAGGAGCCTGGGGAGAAGCAGAGGCCTGGCCCGTGGAGGTCACGAGGCAGGCCCCGCGCCCGAGCAGATGAGGACGTGAGGAGGGTGCGACCACCTCCAGGGGCTTTCCCTTCAGTCCGCGGGACACCTGGGAAGTCCAGCCTGCTTGCCTGCAGGAGGAACACCCAATCTCTCCTACTTAACAGCATCCCCATTTAACAGAGCAATTCCTCGGGGTGGGGCTAAGTCAGTCCAGCAAGTTGAGGCAGATCTAGCCAAGCTTCCAGCCGTCCCACGAAGAGGATGAGCTTTCCACCCCAGGGATCAGGAGCAACCCAAAGAAGTTCCAGGGTTGACCTGGGGCTCAAGGGAGGCCTAACTCCTTGGCCGGTTGCTATGGATACAGATTGCACACATCACAAAGCCCCAACTGAAGGATCCTCTGTCTCCACCTTCCAGGGGGCAGGGGGCAGGGGGCACACCAGTGAGAGGAGGCCAGGGGGACCGGCAGGCTGGGTCACTCCCAGCCGTCTTCAGGTGCTCTCTTCCTGAAGAATCACCTGGAAAATCCAAGCCCTCTTGCCCAAGTCATCACTCAGACCCCAGCCAGGAACCCAGTCTCCACCTCCCCCCTTTCAGGGGCCTCACCCTCTGAGGTCCCTTAGGTGCAAGTCCAACAAATACAGGACAAAGGTACGGGGGTGTGTGGTTGTCTTGACCAGGCGATCCTTGTACCTTGTGCTTTTGGGACAGGCGGGGACTGAGCGGGACTGAGCTGGCTGACTGAGCCCGAACAAGGCTGGGTGCCTCTCCAGGACAGGGTGCGACCCGTGGGCACTCCTCCGCGCGGGAGTACTGGGCGCTGGCGGCGCAGATGGGTTTGTGGATGACTTTGGGTGTGGGAAGGAGCTCCTGGAGACACCCAAAGCGTGTGTGGCGTATGGAACACAATCCCTTGTCATCTGGCCACTCCTGAGGCTGTGGTCTTAGAGGGGCTCAGGGTGGCTGGGCCCCTGAAAGGAGGGCTCCCCAAACTGCCCTCGTTACACCATGCTTGCTTTGGGAAAGGAGGTGGGGTAGGGTGCAGAGGGGTGGGGGCCTCGCTGCTCCCCGAGCCCCCTTCCAGGAAGAAGTCATCCCAAAGGGAGGCCCTGCCTCTCCTCACCCTGGCCCCGGGCTCCACCCGCACCTCCTGCCTCCCTTCAGGTCCTGCCCCGGTATCCCGGGAGCTGCCTGGAGGATGGGGTCAGGTGTGAGCAGCCTGAAGAGCCCAGTGGAGGGAGTGAGGGGGTGTGCCCATCCCTGTCGGTTTGCCTCCGCCCAGGCTCCCGCCTGTACCCCCAGCCTTCCCGGCCCTCACACCTTTTCTCAGCCGCAGTTCTGCTCCCTGCTCTGCGCAGCACAGCCTCCCAGCTCCTCTCCGAGTTGTCTGCCTCCTCCCTCTTGCAGTCCGAGGCTCAGCCCCGCTGCAAACAGGTGGCACTGTTGCCACCTACAGGAGGCTGTGCGGGTCCTGTGCCCAGTCCGGCGGCGCGAAGATGGGAGGGCGGGGGAGGGAGGGCCGATCTGCCTCTTTACTCGCTGTTGCCGGTCAGGGGCTTTGGGGTGAGGAATTCCTTTGTGCAGCCCTCCGCATCTCTCTGTCCCTCCTCCTGCTCCCCTCAGTCACTGGCTTTGTCCTGGCTCCGGGAGGAGAGGGCTGAGGACACTGGGAGGCGGGAGAAAGCTGGAGGGAGGTGACCACACAACTTTGCAACTTGGCAGAGGAGAAGGGGCCCACCCAGCCCCCTTGGAGGACAACATTGGTGGAGTCTATTTCCACTTCTCAAAGCACATCCTATCAAGAACTGCAAGCTACTTCCTGATACCTGGGCAGCAGGTCACCCCGTTTCTAGGCCAGGGGTCCCCCTGGGCTGGGATCTTCCCCTTCCCCTGCATCGCCCCAGAGGACGTGCTCATTCAGAAGGGCTGACTTGTGCATCACTCCCTCGGCTTTATCTCCGAGGCATCTCAAGTCTCCTTCCAAGAATCGTTTGAGGAGCACAGGATATTAGGGTCACAGGCTTGTGAAAGATGAACACATTGCCGATGTAAGAAATGATCAAACCTGCAGAGAATTTTTATGAGTTTATTTGAGCCAAAGTGACAATTACCAGGAAGCAAAATCTCAAGGGACTGAGAGAATGCTCCAGAGAATGGCAGTTTTAGTCCATTTTATACACAAGAACCAAAGGAGGAGCCGCCCGAGGAGGGTTACATGAAATCCACTGGTGGTGGACCAAGGGGTCAGGAAAAAGCAAAGCAGGGAAATCGCTGGGATCAGGTAAAGAGTGAAATGGGGACTCATACATCTCTGACATCGGCGGGGTACAGGACAGTTAGCATTTACAACACATAGAGGAACAAAATAACAATGAGGGGTTCGTAGTCTCTGCTCTGGTGGGTCCCAAGGGTTCTGGAAAAGATTGCTCTGACTTTCTAAGGGTGTGTTATCTTAGATGCAAAAAGACAATATACAGGCTCAAAGATACGCAGGCCTAGGATGTGACTACCCACTCTGCCCTGCTTTTAGTGAGGAATTTTTATGATCATCCTGTGTGGTTCCTTTCAGTCTGAGTTCCTAAGGCTGCCATGCAGCCCCCCCCCCCCCCCGTCAGGTTTAGCACGGGGTTCCCTTTTCGTCCACAACATACAAAAGGTGCCGTTACTACACCATCAGCAGAGAGGGCTGGCTAGCACTTGTGGTCAGATTCCTGCTAAAGCGGAGGGCTCTCGGGGTGGGAGCGGGCTGGCGGCCGCCTCCGCTGACCTTTCCTCTCTACCTTCTGGCTGATGCGGCGGCTGGAAGGTAGTGTTGGGCTAGCGCAGTGTCGGTGGGAAAGGATGTCTCTCTGGGGACAGCTCGGCTGCCCCTCCCCCCACTCACACTGGTTTGGAACAGTGAGAAGACTGGCTCTCTTATGCCAAGAGACGGCCCCCCTCCCTCTGCCTTCCCATTGTATCCAGGGGCTCTAGTTGGCAATGGCAGAGGCTCTCTTGCTCCCTGGACATTAAAATGCAGAGAGAAGCAGGGCTGCTTGCTGGCAGGAGGCCAGAGAGGGCGGCGGGGCACCTCGTACTGCAGGCTTCACCCGCTGCTGGCCCCCCTGTTTCCTTTGCAGGGTTCGGGTGGATCTGAGGAGTCTGGGGGAGCTTTGGGAGCCTTTATTTAGGTGGGGGCTGCAATTCAGAACGCATGGATACGAGGCCCAGGACTCGCATGCTTTTCTGAAGGCTGCGGGGCCAGTCAGCAACGTGTCTGGCACCCGGGCGGCCCCCTTCCGCTTAAAGCAGAGGCGGGGAGCTCTGATGCCAAGTGAGGAGGCCGGGCCTCCGCTCCCCGTTCAAAGCCAGGCTGCAGGGCATTAGAAGTGGGGGTGCTAGAGTGCCCCGCCGGCGGGGCTCCATGGTTAGAGCTTCGGCCCACAGACCAAAGGGTCGAGAGTCCAATTCCAGGTCAAGGGCGTGTAACTGGGTTGCAGGTTCGATCCCTGGCTCTGGTCGGGGTGCTCAGTGTGTGCGGGAGGCTACCAATCGGGGTGTGTGTGTCTCCCCCTCCCTCCCACAAAAATATCCTCGGGTGAGGATTAAAAAAGAAGCTTTTGCATTCGATCAAGTCCTAGCTCCATTTCCCACCAACTTTGTGACTCCCAGCGAAACTGTGGCAGGCGCACGGGCTGCCTAGTACACAGGTCCCGTCCTCGTAACCAGACGCCCGGCGGGCTGTACAGCGGAGAGAGGTCGGCCGCCTGGCTTTGGGAGTCACTCTGACTTCCAGAGGTAGCACAGCGACATGAAGACATCACGGGGTGCTCCACACTCCCCTTGGGGACAGGGGCCACCAGAAGTATCTTCTCAAACAGTAGAAGCACTAAGCTTGCTTTCTTTATTGATTCCTTTCTTTAATTTACTTATTAAAACATTAACATTTTTAAAGATTTACCCAGCACCGCGGAGACCCCCTTCCTGAGGCGGGCTGAAAGCCTGGTGCCAGGCCTCCCGCCCAGGGCAGGCTGGGCCGTTGAGCTGAGACCACCTAGAGACCAGACAGCCTCAGCCCCCTCCGCACGGGTGGCAGCCTGAACTGGGGACTGGTTCCCCACGAGTCAGCAGGAAGGTCAGCTGCTTGTTTCTTCAGCAGGCGGCTTAGCACCTTCCGGAGAAGCGCGAGTAGCAGTCTAGGGCCGGAGGGCTGGAGACTGAGGGCCGACGTCCAGTGCAAGTCCCATCCCTACCAGTAACACGCCGTCCCCTTTTCCAACAGCAAGAGACCTGAAATCGAGAGGAGTCACGACAAAACCGCCTCTGGCAGCAACCGGAAGGCATCGCACAGGCCAGACTGGGGCGGAGATGACGGGTTCAGCTTCAGGGGCCCTCTTCTTCAATGGGGGAGCAGCCGGAGAAGAAGCTGATGTTGCTGGCCAGAGCTCGTTTCTTTTTCTTCCCCGGAGCCTTGTTTTCTTGGGGTTCTGTGGCTACATGTTTCGACTCTGGGAGACCGAGAGAAGAGGCGTCCGCAGCTGTCTGTAGTAGAACCTGCTCCACCTCACACATCTCTTTCAGGATCTAGGGAGGGCAGAAACACGTGTGACTACATCGCGGGTGGGGGCAGAGGTTCAGCCCAGCTCAGCCCCTACGAATGCCCAAAGCTCACGACAGTACGAGGCATCCCCTAAGATGGCCCTGCAGGAAGAAACAGACGCTAGCTTATGCCCCATTCCTGTCCCCACTAAGCAGACTGCCCCCCCTCCCCGCTCTCTGGCACAGCAAAGGCCTTTTAGCCCACTGCCCACTGACCTTGCTGTTTGGAGTGGCACATACGGGGTTGAAGAAGCTCAATCCTGGGGTCACCTCTGTTGGATCCTCCAGTTTGAAGGAGCCTTCGGAATCCTGGGTCCGCTCAACAGTGCCCAAGCTATCCTGCGAATCAAGCAGACAGGCTATCAGGAATTCCGTTCTCAGGGTTACAGAATCGCCGCTGCCCTTCAACCCCTGCGATGGCAGCTTGGAGGGTCGTGTGTCTTAGGGAGAGCCTGCTTGGGGAGGTCGCCGTGCTTGACGGATGACAGCTCCTGAAGGCAAAGGACTAGTTAGGACAGTGGTGCAGGACACATCCCAAGGCAAGGTTTAAACAAGACCAAGCCTTGCTCACTTCTTTGATTAACTTGCCCTTTTTCCAATCTGCAATATCCTTTTTAGTACTTCTCCAGGGTGTTGTCTGTATTAGTCTTTTTTTTTTTTTGTTTTTCAGAGAAGGAAATAAGCCAAGAGAAAGAAGTTACTTAGGTCAGGAAGCCTAAGGTCTAATCTTTTTTTACAAGTCTAAAATCTTTTAAAAATTTTTATTGAATTTATTGGGGTGACACTGGTTAATAAAATTATATAGGTTCCAAGGGCACAATTCTATGATACATCATCTATGTGTTGCATTGTGTTCACCATCCAAAGTCAACCCCCTGTCATCATATAGTTGACCCCCTGTACTCTTCACCATCCCCCAGCCCCTTCCCTCTGGCTGTTGTCTGTGTCTATGAGTTTTTGCTTGTTTGTCTTGTTTGCTCACTTGTTGCTTTCAGTTCCCTAGCCCACACGAGTGATATCACGCGGTTCTTGACTTTCTCTGACTTATTTTGCTGAGCCACAGGAACAGACTCTGAAGGTCTCTGTGACATGTGCAACTGTTAGCCTGACCCGGAACCTGCCATTTTAGTGCTCTAATGACTGCCTACCTTGGAAGTAGTTTTAACAGAAAACCCAGGGCAAACTGCTCCTGTGTAGATGTTCAAGAAACGTACGATGAGTGATCATTAGCCTAAGTTTGCTAAAATGACTGTTCATCACACGGAGAGCTGGAGGAATGAGCTTTGCCATGGGCACAGGTGGGCTTAAGGGAAGGACGTGGACCCGATGTACTTGGCGCTGCCCTCTCAGGACACAGTTTGTTCCCCTGAGATTGCTATTCCTGGAAGCGGTAGGAGGAGGACAGCTACAATTACCTTGGCTCACAATTGACTGTTAGAACAACCAAGTTCTGTGGGTCTTTTCTTTTTCTTTTTTTCCTTATCTGAGGACACCCCCCCCCCCATTTATCTTTAGATAGAGTGGGAGGGAGAGAAGGAAGTGAGAGAGAGAAACATTGATGTGAGAGAGACACATCCAGTGGTTGCCACCCACATGACCCCAACTGGGGCCGGGGACAAACTGCAACTGAGGTACACGCCCTTAGAGGGAACTGAACCCGGGACTCTCTGGTCTGCGGGACGAAGCTCTAACCACTGAGCCAAACCGGCCAGGGCTCTGTGGGTCTCTTCCTGGAGCCTTGGAACAGCTGGTTCCCATGGAGAGGGGCTAAGTAACTAGTCTCAAAATGTCAGAAGGATTAGTTTCCTTCTTGGAAGCTGCCACCTCAGCATGTGGCCCTTACTGCTCCAGCTAAGTCTCAGAATTAGCACGGTTCTGCTTTCCTGTTCCTTGTTCCTGCCTCAGACACTTACAGAAACGTAGAGCCACGGCTGGGAATGGGAGCTCATACCTGGGAATCTTCGGGGAAGGGCTGTGGTTTCTGAACGGGAGGCATGGACAGGCTACCAGCGAGCAAGAAGGATGAAGCGAACTGTCTTTTTCTGACTGCGGAGGGCAGGCGAAGGGCAGGAGAGCCGTGCGGAGCTAGTGGGGAAAGGGAGGGGCAGCAGCACTGATCCTACCTTGTCTTGCTGACGGTTCCGACACTTTGTGGGGTCACAGCTGCAGTCCACGCCACAGTTCAACTTTTGTTTCCTGCACCCACACTGCTTATTCCCACACCAGCCCTTGCAGGAACACTGCAAAACAGGTTTGTGGACTCATTATTGAACGGGTTAGAAGACTAGTTTAAACATGGAAAGTGCCATCAACTTGACAAGCTTCTGTCTCCTCAGTCCTCTCTAGTGAAACGGTGATCAGCGTGGACCACCACAGGTTTACTAAGAACAAGTCAAGCCAGACATCCATTTCTTTGGTGGGACAGAACACTTGAAAGATCAGAGGGGTAGCATAACAATGTGGGGCAACTGAAAGAGACTCTCATGATATTTAAAAAATATATGTTTATTGATTTTTAGAGAGAAAGGACAGGGAAGAGCTAGCTAAACATGTACTGGCTGCCTCCTGCACGCCCCCCACTGGGGATCGAGCCTGCAACCGGGGCATGTGCCCTGACCGGGAATCGAACAGGCCACCGTCGGTGCATGGGTGGATGCTCAACCAACTGAGCCACACCGGCCAGGGTGACTCTCATAATAATTTCATGGGCAAAGTGAAGAACTGTGAGCTGGATGGTAGTGGAGTTAGGTATATTTCAGGACTGAGCACAGTTGCTTGACATGTTCAGGTCTACCTAACTGTATCCATCCAGCTCCCTTTCTAGTTTGTTCAGTGTCAGCCTGGGCTTTGTCTTCTGCACTTTAATCATCCAGTAGTTTAATGAATCACAGATGACACGAAATAAGATCATTTACATTTGTATAGCACTTTACAGTTTCCAGAGTCCTTTCATACAGTATTCAAATACCAAATCTCATAACCGGTCTACAAGGTAGGCACATTAATCTACTGTCACAACACAAAGCTGGAAGAATGTCTATTGTGTAAGAAAACAGAATGACAATTGTGAAATATTTGGACAGGCTGAAATTATGGACCAAAAGTAAAAGAAAAGTTGTACCAGGGATCCATTTAAGCCTGGCATTTAGGTCCCAGTCAGCCATATAGATATAATATGTCGGGGAGATCTGGCTTAAAAGTAGTTTTTCACCACAGGCCCAGGGACTTGAGGTGTCCTGAGGTTCCACGAGTCCGCAGTGTGGAACGGCTGTCCAGAAGCAAAGTGTCGGGCAGAAGTTTGGAAAGCAGGGGAGCAGCTGCTTCCAGACCCCATGTGTGTCTCTTACCACATGTGAGTTTGTATAAACAAGTATCAGGAATCCCCCTACATGTTTCAAGCTTTGTTAACACAGGCAGTGCCGGCTCCATTCGTTTTCGCTCTATGGACAAGGCAGGCTTTATCCCCGCTCCGGCAAGGCTGCCGTAGCACAGGCTGGCACTAATGTGTGCTGGGCCCTGCTGTAAGTGCTTTCCATGCAGTAAATCCATTTACTCAATCCGCATGCTTCCTTGTGGACACCTTCGAAGTTCACTGTGTGGACGTGTTCAATAAAGGGGACATGAAACGAGACAGGTGACCAGCATTATAGCAAGCGACACTCTAAGAGAAATGGTGGGAGGAAGTGGGCCAGGCTGGCCAGGAACAAACAACTGGCAGAGCTCACAGAATGCTGGATGAGTCACAAGAGGGCTCAGCAGTCAAAGCCCGACGTGATGTTTGAGGCTCCTCTCTAGTATCCCTGGTCTCATTATCCCAAAGTCCATTTATCCTGAGATGACAATTGTTCCTGTATAACATTTGACCACAGGACACAATCCTGTCATCTGGAGTGACATGCAATCAGTTTAACTCCACTTTCACAGCACAGCTGTTCAAACCCTGAGCATAATTTTTACTCCCCAGTGCCCCTCTGTCCGAATCCTCTCAAAGCTGAATATACCCAGCTCCCTCAACGACTCACCACATGACATGGTTTCCAAGAATCCTCACCATCTTGACTAGACACCAATTTGTCCAAGTTCATCTTTAATTGTGACATCCACAAACCAGCATGACTTTCTAGATGCAGGGTAATCATTACGACGTAGATTGACACACACCTCCCTTGTTACAGGCACAGTCGTCATGTTAATGAGGCCTAAAATCACAGTAGCTTTTCCCCTCATCATGTCTTGGCGGATTCCTACTGGGTTTACTGTTAAATTCAGGCTTCTATCTCTTTCATATGACAACCATCATCACTACTCTGTAGTGATGAAGGTAAAAGAAACCATAGTAACATCTTTTTGATTATGAGAATAAATATCACTTTATAAAATTTGAAAATCAAAACCATGATTTTAATATTTAATAGCTGTATATCGTATTTCATTATGTAGAAATGTCAATTTATTAAACCAGACCCCTACGACAGATAGTAAGGTTGTTTTGAATGAATTTGTTTGCTATTGTAAATGATGTTACAGCAAGCATCCTGGTACATGAATACAACCCACGTTACCATGATTGACAAGGCTCTCCATGATGTGGCCCCTGACCACCTCTCTGACCTGACCTTGTCCACTTCTCAGTACACTCCAGCCATAGGCCTTTTCAGCTGCTCCTTCATAAACCAAGTTCACCCTTCCCGAGGTCTTTGCATTTTCTATTTGCTTTTCCTATAATGTTCTTCCCTTGATTCTTTTCCTGACTTGTTCCTTCACTTCGTTCGGGTCTCAGTTTAAATATCTCCTCCTCAGAACAGCCTCTCCCAAGCCCTCTCCTAAAGTACTCTTTTCCTACCCCACCCACGACTTCACTATACTTCCTTCCCATCTCTTATCATCTAAAATGACTGATTTCTGGTTACTGTGTGTGTCTCTCTCCACAAGAACGTCTTTCTTCAGTTTCATGAGGCCAAGATCTTATCTGTCTCTCTCTCTTTATTTATTTTTAGAGAGAGAGGAAGGGAGAGGGAGAGACAGAAACATCAATGAGAGAGAACATCGACTGGCTGCCTCCTGCATGCCCCTGGGGATGGGGCCCATAACCGGGGCATGAGCCCTGACCAGGAATCGAACCTGCGATCTCCTGGCGCATAGGTCGACATTCAACCTGAGCCACACTGGCCAAGCCTTACCTGTCTCTTATGCTGTATCCTCAGCACCTAGAAATAGGGCCTGATACTTAGTGAGATGCTCAAAAAAGATTTGTTGAGTGAATAAAGCTTGTTACACACCAATAATTATTTCCTTAGTATAAAGTCTCATATGTATAATCACTGGGCCGAAAGATAAGAACGTTTTTAAGGCTTTTGATGCATATTTTCAAGGTGCCTTATAGAAAGGCATACCAAATTTACATTCCTAATAGCAATAGACAGGAATGCTCATCTTAGTCATACTTCCAAATACGGGACATTAAAATACATTTTAAAAATCTTTGCTTCTTTGAATAAGACAGGGCAAAAGACAGAATTCTATGACATGTCCTAGAGATATATTACCAGGATGACATTGATTGCCATAGGCTGGGTGTATGATCCTCTGACCATGTACAAATTCATCTGTATGCCTCAAAAACACTAGTACCTTACCCATGTCTCTCTATTTTTAAAAACTATGTTTTTATTGGTTTTAGAGAGAGAGAGAGAAAGAGGGAGAGATAGACATATGAATGAGAGAGAAACATCAACATCAATGGGCTGCCTCCTGCATGCCCCACTCTGGGGATTGAGCCTGCAACCTGGGCATGTGTCCTGACTGAGAATCAAACCTACGACCTCTTGGTACATGGGACGACACTCAATCCACTAAGCCACACTGGCCGGGTCATGTATCTCTATTTTATGCAATGGAATAATAGTATGAGAGTGGTATCTGAAAGGCTGTCATAAATAAGAACAATTAGACTGTTATATAGCCAAGATCCACTGGGATGATTTATAGGACAGCTTATTTTAATTTTTTTTCTTTATTGATTTTAGAGAGAGGGAGAGGGAGAGCAATAGAGAAACATCGATGCGAGAGAACATTGATTGCCCGCCCCCTGCACGCCCTCCACTGGGGATGGGGCCCACAACCTGGACATGTACCCTGACCGGGAATTGAACTGGTGACCTCTTGGTGCATGGGTCGATGCTCAACCACTGAGCCACACATGCCAGGCTGGGTGTAAGCTATTACTTCTATCAACTCTAGCACATAGCCTACCCGTCAGCATGTTCTCAGTACACACAGGAAACATGGCTGAGTGAGGAAGCCAATGTTTTCAGCAGGAGCTTTGGACAAATCAGCATTTGGTGCCTTGCTGCACTGTCCCTTGCAGTAACCTAGTGACAGCGACAGCCTGCTTTACCTGGGTCGGAACAGTAAGAATCAGGATGGCCTTATGAGCAGAGTGTCAGGGTCTGTGGTGCCTGTTTACAAGCAGTCTCAGCTCCGGGCACTTCGAGGGCACACAAAGGGGGAAACCATAGTGTAAGCCAGCTTGCTCCCCTTAAAGCCGTTCTCTTCTCTTCTCGAGTTATAAAGTCAGGGGAAAAGCCAGAAAAGACTCACATCTCACTGTTTCAGACAGGATTTGTCATTGATAGCAAATATTATTTACTTACAGTATTTGTTGTACTTATGTATTTCCTTCTTAGGCTTAGAGCAACAGTGCTGTAACATATATAAGCTTTCCTTGAGGAGAGTGTAGCCATATTTGCTTCGTTTGGAAACCCCCTCCCCAGAGTTTTAGGCCCTCCACCATGTGTTGCGATGTGCATTGGCCAACTCTGCTTCCTGTTCCTTAGCCAACCTTTGCATCTGCATTCAGCTCACGCTCTCCACTTCCACCACAGTAGAGCGCCCATAAATGTCCACTGAGTAAGTGAATGAAAGTCAGACATGTTCTGTCCCATTTCCTTGAAGTGTCCCAACCTTCTGTCCCTCTACTACTTCTACTAGCAAGTCTTTGAAATATGCTGTTCATTGGGCCAGAAATGGTCTCCCAGTTGCTCCCCATATCTATTTCCCTGCCTGTCTTATAATGCAGCAGCGGTCATCTCTTCCCTGGCATCATCCTGAACTCGTATCTGCTTGGTTTAGCTTTCTACAGCCAGTCACTCCTTGAAAGCTCTCAGTGCATTTCTCTGAGATGAAGATGCTGAGGTTCTAAGGTGTGTTCTGTTTCTTTGCCTCGTTTTCCTATTAGATTATTCGCTCTCCGAGGCCAAGGATGAACTGTTAGTCCCAAAACGTTGCATTGCTGATGACTCTTTCCAAATGCCTCAATGCCACCATAACTGTCTATTCCTCATGATCTGCTTCTCTCTGGTGCGGTGGCTTTATAAGGCTCAGTCCCCCTGTGGCACACAATCAGCTAATGAAATCAAGTACCCTTCCAGGAAGCGAGCTGGGTAGTTTGTGAACGGCTCTCTTTAGGGCAGTTGTGGCAGCAGTAAACTGGAGTGTCTGGGAAGTTTGTGTTGCACCACAAAACACGTATGTTTGATAATTATGTGAGCCTGCCATCATGTAAATAAATAAAACATGACTCAAAGTCAGGCTGTTCCTAATTAGCCTTAAGTTTGTGTGTTTGATCTTAACTACTAGCATTTTCTGTAATTCCTGTTGTCCCTTAGCCCAGTGAGCAAAAACCACTCCATTAGGCAGGACGATCAAGTTCCCAGTCAGCTTCTGCTCTGTCCATTTTTACTGATACGATCATGATGTGACAGAAACAAAGTGGACTTGGAATCATAACCTTGGGCAAGGCCATTTCCCTCCTGTGGGTCTCAGATCCACTGTAAAGCAGATACTAAACACCTCACTGGATGTTTTGTGACGAGGAAAAGAGGTAATATATCTGAGAATGCTTTATAAACTGTAAAGTGCTATACAAATGTGAAGGGTTACCATGATCACTTTGGAGGCAGCCCGAAGAAACAGTAGAGAACACTACGACCCCTCAGAGTGGTCAGAACCGCAGCGTGGAGCCACCTCGTGCACTCAGGCAGCTCCTTCTGCTCGCCCAGCTTCCACACAGGACTGCCCGACGGGTACCCTGCAGTGCAGCCCAGGCCTCGGAATGGGATCTAGGGGCTCAGGTGCAGGGTCCGAGGCCGGCACACTCCCACTGGCAGGGAAGACAATGACCAGAACCCCTGGCAGAGATGAGCATCCTACCACTTGGATGTTCTTCTTGGACACTTTTAATAGCTTTGTTGGCTTCCACTCCTCATCATCGCCATCGTCAATATCGCCGTCCTCAGGCTCATTCACGGAATGCTCTGAACAATATTGTAGATCGTCGATATCCATGCTTTGCTCCAGGAACTTTTCTTTAAAACGGGAAGGTCTTGGCTAAGAACAAAGGTTTGGCATGGTTATTTAATAAAAATGAAAAACAAAAACCAGAAAACCAAAAACATGTGGATCACATCTTCCCAGTAGCTGTTGCCAGCTATATTCTCAGAGCAGAGATTTCAGACTCCCTCAAATATACCCTACTTGGCTTTACCAATCAGAAGAAATTCTACTTCCACCTTTGGCCTTGCAGTCTTTGAAGAGACAGAAACTGCAGGGAAAGAGGCTGAGTAATCTGAGGGGGGAGGAGGGACTGATGATCTGACAAGTGTCTTCGGATGGACAGCTGAGCACTGCTCTTTTCCTTCGCTCCTCCTCCTCAGCAGTGTTACATGTCTGTACATGGCCAACCGTCAGTCTTCCAGGGAGGGAGAAGGCCTATGTTCCTCAAGATGGGACTAGTTTTCTCTGGGAGGCCAAGGGAAATCGAGATGTTGGAATTTGGAAATGTTACCTCTCGGCCTGTTCTAAAAGGCAATGTTAGTGCACTCCCTCCAAACCTTGGCTAAGCAAAGGTATCACAGGCACTGAGCACTTTACCTTAGGTGGGATATATTCAAAAGAAGAGTCTGGAGATAGAAGAGTATCCTTAGGAAGATGAGGTTGCTGCTTGATGGCTACTTGGAGGAGAGTCAGTTTCTATTTGAAAAGAAGAGACAAAGTGTATATTGTAGGGCAGCTTCGGAGAGTGTTCATGGCTCAAACATCAAGATTCTCAAGATTCCTAAGCTAGCTTAATTTGAAAGCACATTAAAGTGAGGCAGGGTAATAGTAAAGTAGGTTGGAGGACTCCCACTTTACAAGATCAGGATTCAATTCCGAAAAGAGCACATTCAGAAATGTGTGTTTACGCCATTTTGAAATGCACACGCCTGTATCACATGTCAACTCGATGTTGACCGCATAAATTACAGGCAAGTCAGGCTTGCTCCAGAGGGTTGCCACAGGGTCTCCCAGGGCTGTTCGGTCGGTGGGAGGCTGTGTTACCTGCTTTATGATTTCATTCTCTCGGAGAAGCTGCTGATTTTGCGCACACACTTCTTGCATCTTCTCAAGTTCTTCTTCCTATTTCCAGAGGGTGCAGAGGTCGGTGGGATTATTTTAGGCACTACATGTGGGTTACCAAACAACTCACAGAGATGAACACGTACTGCTGCCAAGTTGCTGGCAGCAGATGGTTTTGCACAGCAGGCACTGGCACCCAGAAAAATGCTCGATTCCCACCAGTTCCCAGGCGTCCTGAATCCACTTCCATTCCAACCCTCCCAAGCAGCCCTGACGGCCATCGCAGAAATAAGGGCTCTGTCCTACACGCCTTCCTATTCTTTTCCACTCTTCAGCCCTCGTTCACATCAGGATGCTGACTGAGAAACCCACGTGGGCAGCTCTGTGCCTCTGAAGTCACAGATGCTTTTGTTCACCCTTCTCAACAGACTAGGCAGCTCTCATAATAAGCCTGATTAAATTCCTGGCATTTCAGACAACCAGATTCATGCATATAATCTTAATTAATTTGGTGATATCTTCGATGGGAGGTACCAAGAAAACCCTACAGACCGGTGAGTCAGGAAAAAGATCCTAAGTTGGATAAAATAGCGCTTCACATGCTACTAAAAGGCGTGGTGCTCTCAGCCTCTGGAAGAAGTGTAAGACTCCAGGCATTTTCTAAACATGGCAGGTCTTAGCTCTGAACAGGCTCAGAAAGAGACAGCTGAGTGCCCCTAGGATTCGACTGGACGACTGAACTTTCTCAACTGTTCAGGGTTGAGGCAAAGAACCAGGAGGCTGCAGAGTCTGTTATAAAGTATGCGCTGTTGTTTCTGTACCAAAAAGGACGTTCTTCTACGTGTGGCTACATTCTAAATACCCATAAATTGATCAACTAGGGCCAAAAAGCAGACGAGGCTACAATTATCAATGCTTTTCAGCACCTAATCACTCTCTGTTGCACATACAATGGTCTAAATTGGACAATTCTGTCAGGCCCGTGGGACCCATCTCGGGACCCCTTTGCCTTATTGTACCTGACACTTCAGTGTGCTCCGCAGCTGTTGTTCCTTTTCACTGACTGACACTTCTAGCTGCTTCTCTGCCATCTGGCTTTGCTGCAGCTGGCTGAGAAGGTACAGCACCTAGAGAAGACACAACTCAATGGGAGCAAAGGAATAAGAGATAAAGGGGAACCAGGCTCAGTCCAAGCAGTGATCTACATGATGACTTAGCAGTGAACAGTCATCTTTTTTTAATTTTAAAAATGTTTTAAAAAATTGATTTTAGAGTGAGAGGAAGGGCGAGAGATAGAAACATCATCTGTTGGCCACCTCCTGCATGCCCCCAATGGGGATCGGGCCCACAACCTAGGCATGTACCCTGACCTGGAATCGAACCTGCAACCTTTCGCATGGGACGACGCTCAACCACTAAGCCACACCAGCCGGGCTCTCTCTCTTTTTTTAATCCTCACCTGAGGATATGTTTTTATTGCTTTTTAGAGAGTAAAACATAGATGTGATCAGTTGCCTCCAGGACGCACCCAATTGGGGATTGAACCCGAAACCTAGGTATGTGACCTGACTGGGAATTGAACCCATGACAAACAGAGCCACCCGGCCGGGGCTAAACTGTTCTCTTTTGCTCTCAAGGCTTGAGGTAGTAAGGAGTAAGCACAACCACAATGTTCACCAGGCATGTTAATTTCCATACCAAGATGGAGGCTAAGCGCTGTTGTCACTGGTACGTGCACACTTAGACAAGTCATTTATTTCTGCTTCAGGTTTCTTATTTGCAAAATTTGGAAAAGACGATAGGGTCTTTCTATTTTTATTGCTCAGAAAACTTTTTATAAAGGCAGCTTTCTTTCATCAAAGTTCACTTTTGAGGTTGTTTCCAGTGTTCCATTTGGTAAACCCAGTGTGGTTTGCTGAATAAAAAGTGCTCCTCTTCCGGGGCTTGTGTTTTTAAGGAGCAACAGACTGGAATCGTAGGTTATCCAGGATTTGGTACCTACAGACTTCAGGAAAGCAGCAGGGGAACCATTTCTTACTTTGTGAATAATTGTAACTGCTTTAGGTTTTGCTTCAGTCTTCTTTACTGTGTATAAACGTGTACTGTAGCTCAAACTTCATTTGTTCCAGCATTGGGGAGCTCTCATTGGTCATCTGACCACTCCAAATACACAATTCTGTGTTAGCGGAAACCTTGAGTAAAGCCTGACCCCTTCGGCATAGCTTATAAGGCCTCTACAGTCTTGATCCTGCTTAGGTGTGCAGTACAAGCTATTCAGATCCCAGCTCTTCCATTTACTCTGCCACCCTGAGCAGATTATCTGTTGGGGCACAGTGCTGAAGGCGCAAGGCCAGGGCGAGGTCCTGAGGGGTTAGGGGACAGGAACTCGGGGGCAGGGTTTGGCAGGCACAGGGGTGTGGAAGGAACCAGCGGCGCCAGGGGATCCTGCCTTGAAGTTGCCAAACTCAAGACTGAACGTGATCCGATCCTGCCCCAGGGGCCTGGAGCGGCACTCCGACTACATGGTCTTTAGAAGGAAACATCAGACCCCGCCCCCAGTATTTTTTAAAACTAACAACAGAAAGCAGTGATGGTTTATTCCTCAGTATAGCTTCTTGCCTCGCCAGTTTACCTTCTCTTGGTGCTGTTGCTCCACTCTGAACAGCTCTGCCTGTAACTCTGTTTCTATTTCAGCAAAATTATTTCGTTCCTCAAACAGCATCTTCTGCAGGTCAGCACAGCTGGCCTTGTTCTGTTTCAGGATGCTTTCAAGCTTGCTGACCTGTATTTTGGAGGAGACCAGCTGGAAGAGATAAAAGAAGATCATTTTCTTTAAAAAAAAAATTTTTTTTTTTTTTTAGAAAGAGAGGAAGGGAGGGAGGGAGGGAGGGAGAGAGAGAGAGAGAGAGAGAGAGAGAGGGAAAGATCGAAGCAAGAGTGGAACGTTGGTTGGCTGCCTCCTGCATACTCTACATTGTGGATCAAGCCTGCAACCCCGGCATGTGCCCTGACCTGGAATCGAACCAGCAATCTTTCCGTGAACAGGATGACGCCCAACCAACTGAGCCATACCAGTCAGGGCAAGAAGATAATTTTCTTTGGAGAATGGCCACCTTTCTCCATTCATTAGGCAGGCAAATGCCCACTTTCTTGAAATGTTCTAAGAAAAGTTCCTCCATGTCCAAGGCCATTCATTCTTCTGTTTTCATGTCATGGATTCTACCACTGAATAGTAACAACACTACCCAGATCAAGAGCTGATATTTCTGTTGAGGTAGGTAACTTAGAGCTAGAAGTCATCACTAAGGTCATTCAACTTCTTGCTCTGCCTCAAGCAAAAAGAAACCCAACATGAACAGTGGCTGACAACTCCCAATTCTGATATTTAAAAATTCTTCTTTAATTTTACTATTTTCTTTTTTTTTTTTTGCCATTTCATTAAATAGAGTATATGGGTCACGACGAAGAAAAATTTCTATGCTTATTGTATATAAGTTAATATTTGTGCAAAAAGGAGTCTGAAAAGTTGTATAAGGTTTTCCAAAATAGTTCTTCCTTAATTTTAAAGAGAAATTCTTAAGATACACCCTGATGGTAAATTATGTCCCATTTCAAAATGTTTGTGCTCACATGTTGAAACTCGTAGACACATTAGCTGAGACTGAAGATCCGGCTCTTCGGGCTAGATTGATATCCGAGGCTAGCCTACTTATACATTCTCTGCTAGCCCGGATGGGGAACATCATAAACACCGGTGTTCACAAGACCAACAAGGATTGCTTTAGTAGGACAAATCTGCCAACCCAACACAAAATGTAGAAAGGGTAGCATTGCTCAAACCTGCAGTCGGAGAAGTCTGTATGCTTGTCTCAAGAGAAAATGCCTCAAACACAAGAGATGATCGACTTTAATTCCTCTTGTGACAATGTAAGATGAGAGATAATCTTAAGGTCAGTCAAGATGCATTTTCCTTAAAGATGAATCTTTGTATGTCAAAGATGATTTTCTCTTTCCCGGATTGTATCTGAAACTTTTTGAATATACACCCCATAGGTGTTTTAACAAGTAGTATAGTATAATAGTTTATGTTAATGCAATGGCCTACTAGGGTATTTTGATCTTTTCCTAATAGTAACAGCAAACTTTTATTGAGCACTTACTTGCTCATGCCAACCTTTACCCATAAAACTATTTCTCTGTTAGTGTCATTGTGGTTTCTACCATGAAAAGTGGCAATAAGACAATGGCAGTATTCCAGGCTAACATCTTATTTCAATCTACCAAGCCAGACCCCTAATTCCTGGTAGGAAGGGTGATGTTTACCTCTCCGATTAAATACTTTACGGCACACTTGGCTTCCAGAATGGTAGCAATATTCTTCCAGCGGTGTTTTGGCCTGTCTTCACTTTCTGCATCCAGCAGCTTCTGCTGTAGGTCAGCAATCTGAGCACTCCTTCAAGGAAAGAAACAGTGAGCCTCAGTACTGGTAGTCTCAACTCCAGGGAGAGGGGAAGAGCTCCAAGGGAGACTTCAGATAGTTCTCTGGAAGCAGGTATCCGTTAAATATCATTTAAATAATGATTTAGCCATCTGGTTAAGATATTTGCTCTGCCCGGCCGGTGTGGCTCAGTGGTTGAGTGTCATCCCATGCACCAAGAGGGTGCTGGTTTGATTCCCGGTCAGGGCACATGCCCAGGTTGTGGGTCAAATCCCCAGGGGGGTCATGCAGGAGGAGGCTAATTGATGTTCTCTCTCATCGATGTTTCCACGTCTCTCTCTCTAAAATCAATAAATAAAATAAAAAGATATTTGCTCAGCGGTTGTTGGGACATACATGATCTCAAATCTTGTTACAAAGGGATTCCAAAGACCATCCAAATGGTTTCAAGTCATTAAATACTGGTCGAAATAAATGGGTCATATAGTGGGGCTTGGAAAGATTTGTTTTAGTAAATCTTGTTAGTAGTGCACTGACTGTAATGTGACTTCGTCTCAAGGTCACATAAACTCAGATTGTGATATGGTGGCTCACTTATGCAAGGACAAAATTCAGGTTGGAGACCGGAAAGAAAAAAAAACAAAAACCTCAAAATAAGCACGTGGGTGCTCTTTGCTGTAATTGAATACCAAATTCATTCCTGTGGCTGGTGTTGTGAGAGGTTATCCTGAAGTGCCTGCCACAAGACTAAGAAGCTTCTAAGATGAAATACCCTGATCATGGTTACAGCTTCCAGGTATGTTCTACTTGAATACGGTCTGAGACCAAGGTTGACACAATATTTTAGTATCATTAATAGCTTCCTTTTCAAACTTGCTGTGTGACCAATGAGAGGGAGCACACCAGCACATGCAGAACATGCAGTGCTATGAAAGGTACTATAAAGAGAATGGGGACCAAAATAACCTAATGCAGCAGTTCTCCATTTTGGCTCCCAGGACCCCTTTACACTCTTAAAAATTAGTGAGGATCTAGCAAATTCCATTCATGTACGTTATATCTATAGATACTTACAGTATTAGAAAGCAAGCCTAAGAAATAGTAAATATTTATTAATTCACTTAAAAATAATAATCTATTATACAGTGATATATTTTATGAAAAAGAAAAATTTTCCAAAACAAGAAAGAATTCTGGGAGAAGAGCAGTTGTTTCTGACTTGCACAAAGCTCTGTGATATCTGGCTTAGTAGAAGACACTGAGATTCACACACATCTCCTCCTCTGCATCCGATCTTTGTTGACGTAAATGAACACAATCTGGCCTCACACAGACATGTAGTTGGACAAGGGAGGAGCATTTTAATAACCTTTTAGGGTAATTGTGGCTATTCTTCTTTGAGACTACCCCAAAACCCTACAAGTGGTAGCTCCTTAAAAGTTCAGTGATACCTCGGTTCTCGAACATAATTCGTTCCAGGAGGACGGTCGAGAACCAAATTGTTCGAGAACCGAAGCAATGAAACCCAATAGGAAATAATGGAAACTGGATTAATTCGTTCCAAGACCCAGAAAATGCCTATTTACTGGCCTAATTTGTATATAATATGTAGAAAAACATAAGTCTCAACAAGAAATAAAAGTGTACAGTATGTCTAAGGGTTACATTCAGTGTAAAGCGTGACTCTCTCCACAAAGCGTGACTCTCTCTCTGCACTCACACTGATGACGCGAGCAAGGCGCGCTGGGCCGAATGAACGCCATTCGGCTCAACTCGGCTCATCTCGGAAGTTCGAGTTCCAAATATTTGTTCGGATTCCGAGACAAAAGTTTCTCGAATCTCCTGGTCGAATACCGATTTGGTCGAATACCAAGGCGTTCGAGAACCGAGGTATCACTGTTAGTTGAAAAGTAACATCTGAAACTATTATTAACAAACATTGCGTACTCCTTGACATGCAAATCCATTGGTCTACCTCGAAATCTGAATAGATCTTTTACCTATACATGATTCTGTAACATGTCATTTGGACAACGTTGAGTCAGGCAAAGCCTCTGAATGTTCAGATTTCATTACACAGTATAAAAAAATCACGATTGTTAATATCACTACTGGTCTCATCAGAAAAGTTAGGAAAAACTGGCAAGCTCACAGTGGCAGAAACAAGCTCTCCAAAAGTCTGATTGCCACTTGAAAGTTCACTTTTTATCTTTGGTGACAAATACTGTCAGCTGTGTTCCTTGAAGCGACAGGCTCACTCTGCTCATTTTCGAGGAAATGTTTGCCGGGTACCCCGGCCTGAATGAGTCCAGCCTGTCTGTCAGTCATCGTTTCAAGAAGAAAGGAAGCTCCAAGCACACGGCCTGCTGCGCTCACCCTCCAACAGGCGTCGGCCCCGGCCTCCAGACACCGCCCTCGCAGGCGGCGCCCACGCGGGGTGCTGCCCGCTCCCTCTCACCTACGAGACGGTGCTGAACTCGAGGGTGCAGACTTCACCAAGGAACAATGTTCGCGGCCTTATCAAGGCCATTCTCAAGTGAGGATCGCCTTTTACCTCCGTGAGTGTGCCCTGGCGAGGTCTACAGTGACCACCGCTACACGTTGGCAGAACTGCCTTTATTCAAGCTAAACTGTGAGCGTTTTGCCCACTGTTCTTTTGCATGATCATGCCAAATAACATCTTAATACTATTATGAAAATAGTTTTGATCAGTCTCCCTGAAAGGGTCTCAGAGACTCTCAGGGGTTTGTAGACCAATATTTTGACAACGCTGGTCTAATATGTAGTCCTATTCTTCAGCAAGCATACAATCTTTCTAGATCAACAAGACTAATACATGTAAAACAGTTAGTAAATGGCCCTGGCTGGTTTGGCTCGGTGGTTAGAGTGTCGGCCCACGGACTGGGGAGTCCTGAGTTCGGTTCCTGCTAAGGGCATGTACCTCGGTTGCACTTTCTCCCCGGCCCCGGGTGGGGGTGTGTGGGTGGCAACCACTCAATGTGTCTTGCTCACATCGATGTTTCTCTCTTTCTCTCACTCTATCTAAAGATACATGCAAAAATGTCCTCGGGTGAGGATTAAAAAAACAAACAAAAAAACCCCCACAAAAAACAGTTAGTAAATGTAAAGATAACATGTCACCTGTATCACATGACTGAGTACTGTAAGTTCCAAAGGAGTTGAGACAAGAGGGAGAATTGTGAAAGATGAAGAATTAGGGAAGGCTTCTTGGAAGAGGTGGGCCAGAACACTTCAGAGTTACTATCATATGCTTTTTTCCTGTCGTCTCTAACAATTCATGTCCCTTGCTATTTCGAAATTTAGTTTGTGTCATCAACTTTAGGAAAATTCTCTTAATTAAGCTCACCTCTGTCTGGTTGCCCTCTACTTGGCACCTGCCCTACATTGAAGTAATCATTTACTTATGCGCAATGGTATGCAGGTAAATGTTTAACACCCAGCACTTAAAAAAACCAGACCTGATTTGTAGCTTTTGCTAGTTTCTGTGGTGTAAAGCCTCTCACCATAACCAGCTGTAAGCTATCAATGGCTTACAACATTCCTGAAATTTTAACAAATGATTCCAACCCATCATACTATTTCCACTTGAGAGCAAGGGCGATGCCATCTATTTGTTCTACACAGTGCAGCACAAAGTAGAAACTCAAATGCCAAGTGTAGCCAAAGATAAACAGCTAGTGTGTGATGCTAAAAACAAAGTAACTGACCTCCAAGGTCTTCTGGGCAATCGAATTCTATTATCCTAAGAAACTATACAATCTCAGTATAACTTCTGATCCCTCTTGAGTTCCCAGATACTTAAAAGACAGCAGTGATTAGAGAGGCTGTGTAGCATAATTTTTGGTCTTACAGCCAGGAAGGGAGAAAGAGAAGAATGTTCACTGAGCACTTCTATTATGCCAACTACTGTGTTATGTACTTTACTTACTAGCATCATTTAATGCTCATAACCACTTTACCTATACTTTCTAGTCTATCTACTTTGCTGTTGATCTCTAAAGTTCTCCTTCTATGTTGTTGCTCTTCTGATACCATTTCTTGGGTTCCTCTCAAGTTTTGGTTTTAGTTAGTTCCATACTTCAGAGATAATACTGCATCAAAAATTGTGGGGCAGCATAGAGAGCATGGGCTTTGGACTTCGACAGACTAGGTTCTGAATCCCAGCTGTACATGACCTATACCAAATAGGTTAAGATCTGTGAACTTCAGTTTGGATCTCTAAAGTGAGAAGAATACACACCTCATAAGGCATACCTCATAGGGAGGGACCGGATGAGAAAATGTATCTAATGTGTCTAGTGACATGTACATTAAAAAAAATTGCTACTGTCTCCTATTTCTCCACCATCACAAAGCTTTTGAATCATTAGACTAATAGGTTCTCTTTTGATTCCAGGAATACATTTTTATAATGCCGTAGAGAGAGTCCCATTACCTGAGTTCCATTTCAGTCTCTAGGCTTTCAATCTGCTTTGTAATGGAATCGTCTGACTCAGATACTTGACCATGCAGTTCAGCAACTGAGAATGTGCGCCTCTGTAAACAAGAATAGTGGGAATGAGGGTGAGGTACTCAAAGGAAAGTAACCCTCCAAAGCAATGAGGGTGAATGTGCGCCTCTGTAAACAAGAATAGTGGGAATGAGGGTGAAGTACTCAAAGGAAAGTAACCCTCCAAAGCAATGAGGGTGTCTGGGGAGTGCAGTCTGATAACTGATCAAAGGTTTTCATAAGGGCACTTACCCGGAATTTAGAAGGTAGATTCTCCCCAGATTCCTTTTGTTCTTTGAGTTGAGCCAGATCCTGAGCCAGGATCTTTCTGTCTTCAAGAAGGTCATTCAGATGGCGTTTGGCTTCCTCAGTACTAACCATAACTTCAATTTCATTTCCAAGCCAACTCTAGAAGAGTAATCAGTGATGTTGGGTTAAGGATGAGGAGTCTCCGGCCCATGGGCTAGATTTAGCTCCAGACTTAATTTCCTCGGACCAGAGTCCAAGTAACTAGAAATGAGATTTCCATCTGTGCCTACACTCACCAAAAATTCCAATAGCTAAGAGCCTTTAATAGCAATATCCTAAAAGGTCACAATGAAGAGACTTTCTGCAGAAAATCTTTCTTCAGATATTCTAGATTTCTCTGTACCCTGTCTTTACCTTCTCCATTTTCTCCTTAACCTTTGTTCTCATCTAGTCATGATATAGAATTATATTTTGATTGTCTGTTCTAATTAATAGATATCCATTCTTAATCTTTAAAGATGAATGAAATATTTTTAAGCAAACATAATGAACTGAATTCAGTTTTGAAAACAGTAACCATCCTGAGAACAATTTCACACCAGAAGCTATACCATGATAAGAGTAATCAAAAGAAAGCTGGAGTGGATATGTTAATACCAGGTAATGTAGAATTCACATCAAATAATATTACCAAGGACAGAAAAAGATAATTTTGTAATGGTAAAGGAGTCAATTATTCAAGAGAACTTAACCCTTGCTTATGTTCCTAATAAAGCACTAAAATATGTGAAACAAAATCATATATAAGCCAACAAAGGAGACAAAAACACTCAGCTGAGCCAAAAGAAGACAAAAAGCAAAGAAAAAGTGAATGAAGAACAGATGGGGAAAATAGAAAACAAATAGCAAGATGATAGATTAAAACCTACCGACTGTAAGATTGAATTTAAAAAGCGAGACCCAATTACATGCTGCCCACACAAAACACACTTTAAAAGCGAAGGCACAACTTTTACACTTTGCGACAGCATGGAGAGGCCTGGAGAGTAGTATGCTAAGTGAAATGAGCCAGGCAGAGAAAGACAAGTACCACATCATTTCACTCATATGGAATCGAATGAACAAAATAGACTGACGAATAAAATGAAACCAGAAGCACAGATATAAGAAACAGACTGGTTAGTTCCCGAGGGGGGGCTGGTGACTGCATAAAGAAATTGGGGGGATTTGCTAAAGAACATAAATGCATAATTCATGGGCAGGGACAATAAATAATGTGTGAAGGCCAAGGGACCGGGAGGCAGGGGTGGGTGTAGGTGGGCAAGGGAGGGGCAGGGGGACACATGCAATTATGTCAACATGAAAAATTTTTAATGAAAAAAAGCGAAGGCACAAATAGGTTAAAACTAAAAGGATTAAAAATATTCCACGCTAACATTAGTTGAAAGGAAGCTGGAAGGGCTATGTTATTAGCACAAAAAGTAGATTTCAGAACAAATATTACCAGGGATAGAAAAGATTATTTTATAATAATGAAGGGGTCAATTAATCCTAAGTGTTTGTGCCTCTAATAACAGCTTCAAAATACATGAAGCAAACCAGATAGAACCGCAAGGAGGAAAATACGAATCCCTAATTTTAGTTGGAGATCTCAATACCCATCTCTGAATAACTGATAGAATAAGTAGGCAAAAAACCAGCAAGAATACAGTAAAATAAATAGCACAATCAGTCACATAGACGTAACTGACATTTATAGAATACTATGCAATAACAGCACTATATACATTCTTCTCAAGTACACATAGAACATTAGCCATTATTGACCATATTCTAGGCCATAAGAAGTCTCAATAAATTCAAAAGGATTCAAGTCACACAAAGTATGTTCTCCAACCACAATGGAATTAAATTAGAAATCACAACAGAAAGATATTTGGAAAAATCCCCCAATATTTGGAAACTAAATAACACACTTCTAAATAACCCATGGGTCAAATAAGAAATCAACAGGGCAATTAGAACATGTTTTGAATTGAATGAACATGAAAACATAACTATGAAAAAATGTGGGATGTCGTTAAGAGTACTTAAGAGGAAATTAGAGCACTAAATGCCATATTAGAAAAGAAGAAAGAACTCAAGTCAATGACCTCAGGTTACCAGACGTGGTGGTAGGGGACTGAGAAAAAAAGGTGAAGGGATAGAGAAGTACAGATTTGTAGTTAAAGAATAGTCATAGGTCCCAGCTGGTGTGGCTCAGTGGTTGAGCCTCGACCCATGTACCAAGAGGTTGCCGGTTTGATTCCTCGTCAGGGCACATGCCCAGGTTGTGGGCCTGATCCCCAGCTAGGGATTGAACTGGCAACCTCTTGGTGCATGGGTTGATGCTCAACCAGTGAGTCCCACTGGCCAGGCAGAAATGTACCAAACTTTAAAGGAAGAAACTGAATTAATTCTACACAAACTCTTCCAGATATCTGAAGAGGAAGGAATACTTCCCATCTCATTCTAAGAGGCCAGCATTATCTTGATACCAAAATCAGACATTAGAAGAAAACAGTGGACCAATATCCCTCATACATTGCTAGTGGGAGTGTAAAATAGTACAATCACTTTGGAAAACAATTTGGCAGTTACTTAAAAGTGAAAATACACACCCTCTTCTAACATGTGAGGACACAGGGAGAAGATAGCTGTCTATAAACCAGGAAATAGGCCTTCACCAGAAACTGACTCTGCCAGCATCTTGACCTTGGACTTTTCAGCCCTCAGAACTGTGAGAAATAAATTACTATTGTTTATAAACCAAAAAAAAAAAAAAAGTTAAAATATATACGTATTATACAAGCCATTCCACTCCTAGGTTTTCTACCCGAAGAAATAAAAACATTTATGTATATGATGACTTGTACATGAATGTTCAGTATAATATTTGTAATAATAAAAAACTGGAAACATGTCTATCAACAAGTGAAAGAATAAAAACAAAGCAAAACACAACTGTGCTGTATCTATAGAATGGGATGCCACTGGGCAATAAAAAAGGAAAGAAGTATTGATACACACACAACCACATGGATGAATCTCAAGCTAATTATGTTCAATGAAAGCCAGAAAAAAATACTATATAGTTCAACTTTTATAAAATACCAGAAAGTGAACATAAATATATAATGACAGAGAGCAGAAGAATAGTTACCTTGAGATGGCGGGTAGAACAGAGGACCAGGGAGGGGAGGGGAGGGAGGGATTACCAAAGGGTACAAAGTTTTAGTCATGATGGACGTTGGTGTTTTCTTGGTTGTGGTGATTGCATGGCTGCATAGCTGTGTCAAAACTTATTAAATTGTACACTTTAAATATGTACAACTTGCTCTGACTAGTTTTGCTCAGTGGTTAAAGTGTTGGCCCTCAGACCAAAGGGTCGTGGGTTTGATTCCTGGTCAAGGGTATGTACCTGGGTTGCAGGGGTTTGATCCCTAGCCTTGGTTGGGGTCGTGCAGGAGGCAACCAAGTGATCTGTGTCTCACATTGATATTTCTCTCTCTCTCTCCCCCCTCCCTTCCACTCCAGTGGAAAAATATCCTCGGGTGAAGATTAACTAAAAAAAAAAAAGAAAAAATCAACAAAAGAAAAGTACAATTTATTGTAGGTCAATTATTTCTCAATAGAACTGCCAAAAAATTAACTGAACCTCAAAAGGGGCTGGCCGGTGTGGCTCAGTGTTTGAGTGTTGTCCCATGTACCAAGAGGTCACTAGTTTGATGCCTGGTTGGGGCACATGCCCAGGTTGGGGGCTTGATTTCTAGTAGAGGGCATGAGGGACGCAGCCAATCGATGTTTCTCTTTCACCCTCTCCCCTCCTCTCTCTGAAATCAATAAAAACACTGATAGAAAGGGACAGAAAGGATTCTCTACTCTTGACCTTTAACAACCATTCACATATTCTTACCTTTAGGAAATAAGGCTTTCAGGCAGACCTTCAGATTTTGCAGTTTACTCCTACAGGAAAAGAAAGCTATTTCCCTCGTTCTCCTATCCCAAATATACAAAAGAGAAATGGCCGTTCAAGCTGTCCATACCTTCACCCGGGCTGCAGTGCCTTCCATTTCACGGCTCTGCGTCTCCTTCCGCTTATCTGTGACCTCCCGTTGTTTCTGGAGAGCATCCTTGAGCCTCTTGTTGGCAGCTGCTGCCTAAATAGAAATGGCTCACAGTAATGTTGAGTTGAAGGATAAAAAGAACATTTCAATTTCCAGCATGTTAATAAAGAAAAATAAAACATTCTGTGGTCTGAGTTCCTATAGGAACCAAGCTTTTAAGTCTCCATGTCAAATGTGCACTCCTCTAGGCTCTAAAGCAGACACTGGCCAACAGTCAAGGAAGTACCGCAGGCTTGAAAGTGTCTGGAAATGTCACGTATCAATATTATTTGGTGATTTTTTTAAAGAAAGAAGCAAGCCCAATGAGAAAAAAACCCTTATTTGAATAGTACCATTTCATCAGGTTATCATCTGCTCATGGTGCAGGACACATAAACAGGGATCAAGATTAGGACTTGCTGGTCAAGACTGGCACCCTTGCCCTGGCTGGGTGGCTCACTTGGTTGGAGCGTTGACCTGTACACCAAGGGTTGTGGGTTGGATCCCCAGTTGGGGTGCGTATGGGAGGCGAGTGATGGATGTTTCTCTTTCTCTCTCAAATCAATAAAACCATACCCTTGGGTGAGGATTGGGGGAAAAAAAAAAAGATTGGCATCCCTGGTGTCTCAGGATACTGGCTCATTTAAGGGATACTACTTTGCCAGCATCTAAACAATACACTTGACCTAGCAGATGGAATTTTCTTACCTCCTCAGTTTTACGTCTAAGCACATTAGACTGTTTCTGGAAGTTTCTTTCGAGTTTGATCAGCTCATATTGTCTCTTTCGATCCTGAGAAGAAATAAGCCAGACTTTTCATTCCTATTCAGCTAGCTAAAAGAAAACCTTATAATGTAAAACTACCATGAAATCTGGTGATCCCACTATTGGGTATATACCCAAAGGAAATGAAATCAGTATCTTGAAGAGATATCTGTATTCCCATATTCATTGCAGCATTATTCACAATAACCAACATATGAAAAGATGAGTATTAATGAAAATGTGGTATATACACACAATGGAATATTATTCAGCCATAAACAAGAAGGAAATCCTGCCATTTGCAACAACATGGATGAACCTGGAAGTTATTATGGTAAGTGAAATAAACCAGGCTTAGAAAGACAAATACTGTATGATGCCCTATGTGGTATCTAAACATCCAACTCATAGAACCAAAGAGGAGAACAGTGGTACCAGGGACTAGGGGATGGGGAAAAGGTTAGTCAAAGCATAAATTTTCAGTTATAAGATGAACAAGTTCTGGGGATCTATGTATAGCATAGTGAATAATAATAATAATATACCCAGTTAATAATACTGTCCTGTATACTTAAAATTTTGCTAAGAGAGTATACCTTAAGTGTTCTCAACATAGCAAAGAAGGGTGATAGATGGGACATCTCCAAATTTATTCTTCTCTTTCAAAATTTTTATGACTATTCTAGCTCACTTTGCATTTCCATATGAATTTTAGGATCAGCATGTGAATTTCTGCAAATAAGGCAGATGGAATTTTTATTGAAATTGTGTTGAAGCTATACTCAATCTGAGGAGTATTCTGCCTTAAGAACATGGGTTATCTTTCCATTTATTTAGATCTTTATTTAATTCAACAATGTTTCATAGCTGTTAGCGTCTAAGTCTTACAACTGTTTTGTTAGGTTTATTCCCAAGTATTTCATTCTTATTGCTGCTATTATAAGTGGAATTGTTTTCTTAATTTCATTTTTAAATTGTTAGTTGCTAGTGTATAGAAAACAACTGATTTTCATATATGGAACTTATATCCTGCAAGTGTGCTGAACTCGTGTATTAGTTCTAATAGTTTTTTTTAGATTTTCCACATACAAGATACTGTCATCTGCTAATGAAGAAAACTTTGCTTCTTCTTTTCCAATCTGTATGCTCTTTATACATTTTTCTTGCCTAAGTGCCCTGGCTAGAACCTCCAGGACAATGCTGAATAGAAATGGCAAGAGCAGATATCCTTGTCTTGCTCCTGATCTTAGAGTGAAAGTATTCTGTCTTTCACCATTAAGTATGATGCTTAGTTGCAGGGTTTTCATAAATGCCCTTTCATTAGGTTGAGGAAGTTCCTTCCTACTCCTTGTTTTTTGAGTGTTTTAATCATGAAAGGACGTTAGATTTTGTCAAATGCCTTTTCTGTGTCTACTGAGATGATCCTTTATTCTAATAATATGATGTATTGCATTAATTGATTTTCAGATGGTAAAGCCTTGCATTATTTTAGACTTTACTTGGTCATGGTGTATCATTCTTTCTATATGTTGCTGGATTCAGTTTGTTAGTTTTATGTTGAAGATTTTCACATCTATATTCATGAAATATTGGTCTGTGGTTTTCTTAGGATGTCTTTATATGGTTTTGGTATCAGAAAAATACTGGTCTCATATAATAGGTTGGGTAATGTTCCCTCTGGGTTTTGGAACAGTTTCTGAAAATTTGGTATTATTTCTTCTTTAACTGTCTGATAGAACTCACTAGTAAAGCCCTCTGCACCGGCGCTTTTCTTTCTGGGAAGTTTTAAACTACTAACTTAATCTCTTGTGGAGGTCTGTAAAGATGTTCTATTTCTTTTTTCTTTTTTTTTTATCCTCACTCGAGGACATTTTTCCATTTTTTTGCTCAGATAGAGTGGGAGGGAGAGAGAGGAAGAGCGAGAGAAACATCGATGGGAAAGGGACACATTGAGTGGCTGCCACCCGCACGACCAACCAGGGCCAGGGACAAACTGCAACCGAGGTACGCGCCCTTAGCGGGAACCGAACCCGGGTCTCTCTGGACCGCAGGCTGACGCTCTAACCGCTGAGCCAAACTGGCCAGAGCAGATTTTCTATTTCTTCTTCAGTCAGTTTCAGTAGTTTTCATCTTTCCAAGAATTTTTCCATTTCATCTAGGCTTTCTAATTTGTTGGCATACGGTTGTTCATAATATTACCTTATAATCCTTTACTTCTAAAAGATTAGTAGTGATGGTCCCTCTTTCACTTCTAATTTTACTAATTCAAATCTCTCTTTTTATAAAGCAGACATAAAAGTTTGTCAGTATTTGTTGATCATTTCAAAGGACCAATTTTTGGTTTCATTGATTTTCTCTATTTCATTCATTTCCACTCTAACTTTAATATTTCTTTCCACCTACTAGCTTTTGTTTAGTTTACATTTCCTTTTTTCAGTGTCTTAAAGTAGAAGGCTAAGTTTACTGATTTGAGATATTTATTTTTAATATGGGCATTTACAACTATAAATTTCCCTCTACGCAACTTTTAGCTGCATCCCCTAAGCTTTGGTATGCTGTATTTGTGTTTATTTCATCTCAAATTTTTCTTGTGATTTCTTTTTTGACCCATTATTTAATTAGGAGTGTATTGTTTAATTTCCTCCGATTTATGAATTTCCTAAATTTGTTGGAAAACATACTTTGTATTATTTCAATCCTTTTACATTTATTGATGCATGTTTTATGGTCTAACATATGGCCTATCCTGGAGGACGTTCCATGCGCACTTGAGAAGAATATATACCCTGCTGTTGTTGGCTGGAGTATTCTGCAGATGTCTGTTAGGTCTAGTTAGTTTATAATATTGTTGAAGTCTTTTATATCCTTGCTGATCTTGTGCCTAGTTGTTCTATTATTGAAAGTGGGGTATTGAAATGTCCAAATATTTTTCATTTGTCTATTTCGCCCTTCATTTCTGTCAGTGTTCGCTTTGTGTCTTGGGGGCTCTATTGCTAGGGGTATATTTTTATGATTGTTATATATTTCTGATGGATTGACTCTTTTATCATTATGAAATGTTCCTTTTTATTTCTAGTAACAATTTGTGTTCCAACGTGTATTTCGTCTGTATAACCACTTCAGCATTTTTATGGTTGATGTTTGAATGGTAGATCATTTTCTATCCTTTAACTTTCAAACGTATTTATATCTTTGAATCTGCTGCGGTTCCTTTATAATGGGAAGAAGGGAATGAACACAGAACACAAGACACACAGAAGACAAGTACAAGGTATACTGTCTGTGTGTGTCTTGTCTTCTGTGTGTCTTGTGCTCTGTGTTCATTCCCTTCTTCCCATTATAAAGGAACCACAACAGAATCCATTATATGTCTTCTGTAGACAGCATGTCTTGTTATAGATCTTGGTTTTTTATTCAGTCTGACCATCTCTGTCTTTTGATGAGATCGTTTAATTATGTCAAATTATGTTATCATTGATATGACTGGATTTATGTTTTTGAGTTTACTTTTTGTTTTCTATCTTTTATTTTTTGTCCCTTCATTCTTCCTTTACTGCTCTCTTTTACATTAAGTGAATATGAATATTTTGTAGTATAGCATATTAATTACTTTAATGATTATTTCATTATATTTTTGAGTTATATTCTTAGTGATTACTCTAGTGCTTATAATAAACATCTCATCAGAATGTACTTCAGATGTATATTAACTTAATTCCAGTGAGATATAGAAATGATATTCCTGTATAGCTGTTCTCTCTTCCTTTTGTGCTATTATTGTTATGCACATTCCATCAATATATAACCCAAAAGTAAATTATTATAATTATTACTCTATATAGTTTATGTCCTTTAAATAAGCTGAGCTAAAAGAAAGCAAATACATGTTTATAGAACTTGTTATTTACCATGTTTCTCCTCACTGCTTCCTGTAAATTCACGCTACTGTCTGATGTCATTTCTTTACTCACACACAGCTTTGCTTCCAGCCACCACCTTTATGCTGTTATTATCAAATATACTACATTTCTATATATTATAGGTCCACCAATACAATTACATACGTATTATTTTATACAACTGCTTTTCAAATCAGTTCAGAAGAATACACAATTATACTCTTTTAAAATTACCTACAGAATACTTTATTGTCACTGTGTGTGTGTGTGTGTGTGTGTGTGCGTGCACGCATGCAGGTTCAAATTACTGTCAGTATCACTTGCTTCAGTATGAAGTTCTTTTAGTATTTCTTGTAATGCAGATCTGCTAAAACCAACTTTACTTAGCTTTTGTTTATCTGGGAATGTTTTTATTTTGCCTTCGTTTTTGAAAGAAAACTGCTGTCTATAAGATTCTTGGTTGATAGCACCTTGAGGTTTTAACTTCTCCAAACTCTTGCCCCGAATAAAATCAGTCCCCTTATGGAAGGCAGTATCCCTATGGTTGTTCCTATGGCCTGCCTGTCCCCCTGGGCAGAACCTATGCACCATAGCTCAGGACCTGGGGGAGGGACAGCAGCCTACGTTTTGGAGGAACATTTCTGTTCTGAGTAAGATGCTGGGCTGGGGCAGTAAACCCTATTTTTCTTGGCTTGCCTCTCCTGACATGGAACCTACATCCTATGGTTAGATAGTCTGGGACAATGAGGCTCTAGTATTCTTGGCTCTATTCCATGCACCCTATGCATGGGGGCTAGGTGGAAGGACACACAGACCTCTTGGCTGCTCTTGCCTGAAACGGAGCTTCAGTAATAAAGCTGAAGGGGATGGAACAGAACACACCATAGCCATAGAGCCAAAGCTGGAGGTAAGGGGAGGGAATTGGTTGTGGCTCAGATGCTACAGACTCTTGCTGTTCTTACTGAGATTTAGTAGAGCTCCTTGAATAATTAATTATTTGCTATATGCCCTTGGGACAATTTCCAGAGATTTTTAATGATTGTTTTTATAAATTTTATCTGTTGTGCTTTTTTAACTGAGTAGAATCCACAAAGCTCCTCATGCTACCCTTCTGAAAGTACTTCTTATTTCTTGACCCAACATATCACTTTCTGGCCAATTCTAAAAATGTCTCCAAATCCATGTCCTTTCCAAGAAGGCAGTTACTACTCTAAGTCAGGCCCTTACTATCCTTCTGGATGATACAATGTCTTCCTAACTTGTGTTCCGGCCTCCGGTTTCTCAATACTTCAGGTTTGTTCTATACATTAGTCTCGAACATAGTTTTCTAAAGCAGTACTTTGCTTATATTAATTTGTTTCTCAAAAGCCTTAAAAATATTTCCTCCACTAATAAAATCAAGTTCTAACTTCTTGGATCTTTAACAATCCAGCTTTGCCTTGTCTTTCCCATGGAATTATCCACTACTACCCTTCCTCTCACCTGGACCATTAGCCATTCCCTGAATATGCCTACACAGTGGTCATGTCTTGCCGGTCTGTCTCTCTGGAACACCTGCATTTACTTCCATTCAAATCTCCCTATTATTCAAGGCCTGGGCACCTATCTGGCCTCTCTAACTGACACATTGTTGACCGGCAATTTTACACAGAAGTTATCTCATGTAACTGGTTATTTTTTCGTAATTGCGTATGAAAGTGAAACAACCTAAATAAACTTCAGTATACTTTATTTATACATAATAAATTTAAATAAAACTTTGTACATATCTGCTACATATATTTTATACATATTATATATTTTAGTAATTTTTTTGGTGTGGCGTACTGTACAGCAATCACCTACGTGGAATGGTACGCAACATGTTTTGCAAATGTATCTGGTTTCGTTGTGCTTTCATCTAGGGATAATTCCTGCTTAGGTACATATAAAGACTGAAATTTTGGAAGAAAGTAATCCAAAAGAGGCCTAATTTTATACAGTCTGTCTTCATTAGATGTATTTTGTGAATTATCACTAAGATGGAAAAATGTAAGAATTTGCTCGAACCTCATTCTGCTCATAGTTTTAGGAAATATTGGAGCTTCAACCAAAGGGTCCGTTGACCAGTAATCCCTCCAATGTGATTTTTTTCGTTTGTCCCATCAATATCAACAGACCGAGAAACTTCTTTACGAGTTAACTCGTGAGTGTTCAACAATGTGTTAATGACTTTGGTGTTTCAGATCATTTGCAAAGCACAGATCTCTCCTCATTCCTTATACTGGAGAACACCATGTTCATGTCCCCCTTCCCCTTACACAAGGCATTCTTCAAAGGCAGAGTTCATATACCACTCATCTTTCTCTTTCCCATGGTATCTAGTGGATACTACCTTGTACAGAGCAGACATTTAATAAATAGCTGTTAAATGCATGGATGTGGCACATTTTTGGAAACACCAGTTATTTGAAAAAATGATTTAATGTTAGTTGGCCCAGAGAAGAGTTTAGTACCTTTGAGGAGTGTAGTTACTTACCCGTTTTTTTCTTTCCTTTATTTTTACTGTTGACACTATTACAAATGTCCTTCTCCCTGCCCCCCGGCCCCGCTTTGCCCACCTCCACCTGTCCCCCTTCACCTCCCTCTGGCACTTACCCGTTCTTTTAATTGGATCACTTCTTTGTCTTTTTGTTGCTTCCACTGTCTAAACTTCTCAGCATCCTCTTTTATCTGACGCATTAATTGTACCCGCTGGTTTTTCATCACCTGTAAAAACAAAAACCGGTACAAGTATTAGTCATCTGAATTTATTCTCGGCTGATGCGCATATGGACAGACTAACCATTAAGAAGAGAGCAAACTAAGCTGAGAAGGCCGCCAACAGATTTTATGATGAAGCTTGCAATACCCCTTGCTATGCCTGTACAGGTTTTCAGAGTATAGAGTACACAAGTAAACACTGAAGAAATAAAAGCAAAAATGTACCTTCAAGCTAAATCCAGCCCTAAATTCATGTCATACAAATGAAATTTCAAGGAAATATCTACTAAGCCTCAAGGACAAATTCACACCTAGCAATCACTGTATCTAAAGTTTTCAGTACAACTGACCTGTAGCCACTACTTTGCAGATAAGTTGAACATTCAACAGTTCAAAATTTTCTCTAGGGGTCTGTCATTTGGCAACTATTTTATGAAATTATTCCACATGATCATGAAGGTGGTCAGGATATGAGTAGTACATATTAAGGTATCTTCGCCCTTTGGCTTCAGGGACTCTAACATTAAACTCTGAATGTCAAAGGAGGGTTTTGTTATCCTGATTCTGGATGACTACTAGAACAATGTCCTGCAAAAGGGACTTTTGTTGAGATCCACACACTTGCAATGATGACCGTGCCTGCCACTTTTCACCTGAAAACACATCTGCAGTGTAATTCCAAATGGAACACCTGTTTGTACGTTTCAGTAGGGTACATGCATGGACAGAGTTTCATACCTGTATCTCCTGGTTCAGTTTGGAGACTGTATGCTCTGTGGACTCTTTCAGCTTCAGAAGTTTGGACTGTTCTTTCAGTTTCTTCTTTAGATCAGCTATTTGACCCTCCAGCTCCTGGAGACGTTTGCGGCGGCGCTCACTCAACCTAAACACAGATGCTGTAGAAATGAAGACCAGCAGCAGCAAAGCCTGACCCCAAAGGACATGATATTAGACTCCCAGGCTCACAACCCTGATATAAGTAAAATAGGTGGCCAGTCACACAGCCATCTTTAAATATGAATACCACTTAAACAACAAAACTGTCTCAATAATGGGGCCTTCATACAGAGTCGAAGAACACTGGTTTTAAATAGGTGACAATGCGACTGCTTCAATACACCACCACCCTGTACCACTGTGTGTTAAGAGGACGGTTCTTTGAAGCCTTTTCACCTCACTTTAGCTGTAAGACATAATTCTGATGATTATTACACAAGTATGAGAAAGATTCGGCATAACTTCTACAAACATGACCTTTAGACTCAATAGAAAGATGTACTTGAGTCACTGAGTAAAAAGAAGGTAGAACAGTTAATAAGGCAGTGGTTTGAGGGAGAGGAGGATATTCTGGTTATCTGTCTTTATTCTCAACTGACTAAGAAATGACTAGACTGATTTTTCATTTACAAGCCTGGACATTAATTCTATTCACAAGCTAATTTACCCTCAGAGCAGGGACAAACTGTTGCTGTCTAGTAGATCTGATAATCTTTCAAAATCCAGCTCAAATGCTAACTTCTTATAAAGCCTTCCTTGATCATGCCAGCCTAAACTGGAATCTCCTGCCTCTGAACTCTTGAAGCAATCACTGCCTAAGAAATTGATCTGGCTACTAATCATGTACTGTCCTCATGAGATGTTATTTAAAATCTCAATTAACTAGCTTTTCTTTTGTTTAGGTCTCTCCTCCACAACTGAGTTTACATTTTGTGGGGCAGGAAATGGCTCTTTTACTTCTCTACTTCCTCTACAGCTCCCTGTACATAGCAGGAATTTGATGTAATGTTTATTGACTTTATTCTTACTTGGCATGGCTGACATCCTTCTTTGTTGTCTGCAGTTCAAGAAGCAATTCTTCCTTTTCCTTTTGCAGATTGATGACTTCCAATTCTAGGTTTTTTATGTTATCCTACAAATGTTCCAGGTCAGAGAGAAGGCAGTCAAGGTACAGGCAGAAAACCACTTCGACATTCCACGTTTAAGGAACCACGCACTTCATTTCAGCACTCAATCGCATACTAATAGTTGTACTTGATCTGCTAGAGATTAATGTTATGAAGTATAGACTTGGACCAAAGGGCTGGGCTTGAGCCTTGGTTCTAGCATTTACTATCTCAACATCTTAAGGAAAGTCACTTCATTCCTTTTAGCCTTAGTTTCTGTGCAGAACAGAGTTCATATAGCAAGCATGACATTGTTATATTTAAAAAGGCCTGTTCGTAAGGTTGGCCCATGGCTCATGTCTGGAAACTTGGGTTTTGGTAGGGTTCCCACCATTCTCTACCTGCTAAGAGTGGCTCACTATGTGTAAACTGTACAAACAATATGATTGATCCTGAGCCTAGAATTCTGGTATGCGCTAGGCAAGGAATACCTACATGAATGACCCCAGGTGAAATCTCTGGATTCCTAGGCTCAGGGGAACCTCCCTGATAGACACACACATGCTGGAAAAAGTAGGTCCATGCTAAGTGACTCCACTGGGAGAAGACTCTTGGAACCTTGCACCTGGCTTCCTTCAGACTTTGCCCCATGTGCCTTTTCCCTTTGCCAATTCTGCTTTGCATCCTTTCACTGTAAGAAATCTTAGCTGTGACTATGACAATGTGCTGAGTCCTGTGAGTCCTCCTTGGTGAATCATCGAACCTGGGGGTGGTCGAGGGGACCACCAAGAGTTTTCCTATATATGTCAACAATTAACACCATTTACCTCACAGGGTTGTTGGGAAGATCAAATAAGATTAAAAAATTAAAGACATTTTGTAAACTGTAAAGAGCTGCACAGACATCCTCCTAGTCAGAACTTTCAAACATGTATTCAATAGCAATTGTAGTTCTGCATGCAGTTAGAAAATGAATTCTAAAAACTGAAGTCTGGTAGTTCTCAAGACTGGGAAAACACATTCCTTCCTCTTATCATAACCAAAAAAGATGAAAGGCAAATGGGTGACCAAGGGGTTGATAGCCAAGATCATAGGCAGGCCCTAGACCAGCACTGAAATCACACAAAGGAGCAGAGGCAGGTTAGGCGGGCTTCATCACACAAGCTTTCTAAATAGGCAAGAGATGTTTTCCATGTAGTACACTGAGCCACTTCAGTATAACCACTAAAAATCCATCGCACTGTGTTAGAGTGACCCTGCATATTTAAACTGGCAATAATGTATGTGTATGTCTGGGCATACTTATAGAACTAACATGTAAAAACATTCCTGTAAAAAGAAAAGTCCAGATAGCCCTGGCTGGTTTGGTTCAGGGATTGTTGTGTTGGCCCTCGGACCAAATTGTCACAGGTTTGATTCCCAGTCAAGGGCACGTACCTGGAATGCAGATTCGATCCCCAGCCCTGGTCGGGGTCATGTAGGAGGCAACCAACTGAAGTTTCTCTCTCTCTCTCCCCCCCTCCCTCTCACTCTATCTAAATATCAATGGAAAAATATGCTCGGGTGAGGATTAACAAAAAAAAGTCCAGATAATATATATATATATAAAGGACAAGTCCCTCTGACTGCCACTCTCCGCCAAAATTCCAGTCCCTTCTCCAGAAGTAGCCACTATTATTGGCTTAATACCAACTTTCCAGATATTCTTTTAGATATTCACATATTCTAGACATTTATACATATATGTAGGTACATAGAATATAGATGTAATTAATAAATATAGCCCTGGCCAGTTTGGCTCAGCGGTTAGAGTGTCGGCCTGCGGTCGGGAGAGACCCGGGTTCGGTTCCCGCTAAGGGCACATACTTCGGTTGCAGATTGTCCCCGGCCCTGGTTGGTCATGCGGGTGGCAGCCACTCGATGTGTCCCTTTCACGTCGATGTTTCTCTCTCTCTCCCTTCCTCTCTCTCCCTCCCACTCTATCTGAACAAAAAATGGAAAAATGTCCTCGGGTGAGGATAAAAAAAAAAAAATAAATAAATAAATAAATAAATAAATATATATTGTGGAAAATGTCTAGAAAATATACTATATGTAAATAGACATAAAATAATATATAATGTATACACACAAATGTGCACATATGGTGTGTGTGTACCTACTGAAATGTTAAAGACAAATAGAATTACAGTTTATGTCTATATTATTCTGTAACTAGCCTTTTAAAAAATATGTTTTCATTGATTTTTTAGAGAGGGTAAGGGAGAGAGAGAGAGAAATATCAATGTGAGAGAGAAACATCGACTGGCCACCTCCTGCCTCCCCCCCCCCCCCCCCCCCGGGCATGTGTCTTCAGTGACTCCACAAGAGGAATTATTTAAATATTTGAATCCTGAGCTACTATAACTCATAGTAATCTTCTTTAGTCAGAACCTATACCTCCTCAAATTTTTCTATGGCAATGCTTCACAGTGATAGAAAAAAATATTGTTTAGAACAAAATAACTACCTTATTTCTTAGAAAAAGAAAGACAGTGATTTATATGTGATTAAAAAGTACTGCTTACTTTAACTATTTTCTTCCTCTTTAGATTCATTTTTAATTTAAAATTTTATTTCTCAATTACAGTTTACATGCGATATTATTTTATATTAGATTCAGGTGTACAGTATTTATGTCCCCTTAACTGTTAGGTTTGGGAGCTCAAGTATGCTTGATTTCAAGGAAAAAAGGACAAGATATCTTACTAGAGCTATAACTACAGCTCATTAGTAGCAACTCCTCATATAGTTAGAAATACACTGGGGGGACATGTCCCTGTGTTTCTAGGCAGGAGTTCAAGAAGAGAGGAATAATTTCTCAGCCTAACACTTAGTCCTTTGTTTACCCTGCAAAGGCCAAAATAATTCAACCTTAAAAAAAAAAAAAAGCTGCATTTTATGTCCTGTTAATGTGGAGGACTGAGCCACATATTTAACTTGCTCCCTCCTGAAATCCCATTAAAATGACCTAAAAGAAGGGTATAAATTAACAAGGATGAAGAGAACAGTCAAGCGATATAAACACATTTTGGAAAAGGAAAACAGTTGGGTAAGTGGTAACTGACTTAGCAGAGTTGAAGAGCTAAAACCTGACTCCTATAGGACAAATGGCAAGAAGAAACAAGCCAATTTATACCACAGAACCACAGAGAGGAGCAGGTTTCCTCTCTGGACAGACCAAACCTGACGGGCTGAACTCACAGACTACAGACACAGTGGAAGGCAGGGATCAAGTATCACACTGCTGATAGAGGATTAAATAAAAGTCTTTATATGACTGGAGAGACTCCAACTTCCTTATTTTTTCTGGGTTACCAGAAATAGGGCAAACCACCACTCTGCCCACATAACTCTAGGCAGGAGAATGAATAAAAGATTTCTTTATTAGAGCATGATCAGCTTAAGAGAAACCCACACATACAGAACTTCCTGTTGTTTTTTATTGCCTCACCGTTAAACATAAATGGACAGCCAAAGATCACTGGTCATTAGAAGCATGTTTCTTACATGACAGAAAGACCAAAACAAAAACATTAAAGTAAGCAATTTGGAAGAAACAGAGGTAAGATAGGAAGAAGAAAACCTCAACAAAATTTAATTTCTATCCTTGGAGATAAGCACTATATCCATTAAAACAAAACAAAAAAAGAATGAAAGACTAGTAAAGAAATAATACAAGAAAAGCTCCTGTTAAAGTAGAATACAAATTTCTAGATCAAAAGGACACACCAAGCACCAAGCACAATAAATGAGAAAAGACCCATACCAAGGCACATCACTATAAAATCAAATAACACTTGGGTCAACAAAAAGATCCTGAAAGTTTTCAGAGGAAAAAAAAATCCAGGTCAAATAAAAACCATCATGAATTACTAAAAAATCTCTTAACAGCAACACTGGAACTAGAAGAGAATGGAGCAAAGCCTTCAAAATTCTGGGAAAAAATTTTCCATTGTAGATTTCTAAACCCAGACAAACTAACAAGTGTAAGAACAGCAGCAAAAAGCTATCTGCAGGCATGCAATTGTTTAAAATATTTTCCTTTCACACCTTTTCTTAGAAAGTTATTAGGGTTGTACTTCACCTATACAAAGGAGTATCCCAAGAAGAAAGAAGACATGAAATCTGTTTCAACACAGTCATAAGTGAAGCAGGTTCCTAGGATGATGGTCAAAGGTTGATGGCCGGGCAGTAGGCCTAGAGAAAGCAAACCAGGACAGAAGATTCCAGGATATTTGACCATATTGAGAGGAGTTTTATCATTCTGTCAAGAAGTTTGGAGATAAATTATATAGAAAACTAAGTAAATGAAAAAATGAGATTATTAGAGTCGGTCCAAGATGGTGGCATAGGTAGATGCCAAGCTCACCCTCAAGCAAGAATACACCCAATGGACACCTGTACTTAGGACAAATCCTCCTGAGACACAACTGTGAGCCAAATGAACAGCCTCTGCACAAAAACAAGAGAGTGACCGCCTAGAGAAGGTCAGGGGCCCAGGAGAGCTCTCCAGGAGCAGAGAGAACAACCCAGGACTGGAGGAACGGGTGAGAGCTACATCCAGGTTCTCTGGCGGACCTGCAGGGTGCTGTAGCACGTCCCTAGCCACCCCTGCTGGAGCCAGACCCAGCAGAAATAGGAGCACGCAGAGCGTGCGTGCAAGGGGCCCCTTCACCCAGAGACTGATCCAGCAGGTGCAGCTGCTTTGCACTCCCATTGGGCTACTCGCACAAGGGGTTCCCCTACCTGGACAGTGTGGAGCCAACAGAACACTGTAGCACCCACCTGCAGGGCTGCCCTGTCTAAACAAAGTACAGAGAGAGTGGAGCACAACTGTGTGCTCATGTGGGGCTCTCCTTCCTAGAAAGAGTGGGGAGCTGACAACACTGTGGTGCCCGCACACAGGACTGCCCACTCTAGAGAAATCGCGCAGATCGTGGGGCTGCCCAACCAGAAGAAAGTGTGGAATTAGAAAAACTCTGCGGTACGCACACACTGGACTGCCCCACGTGGCATGAGCGGGGTGTTGCTGTGCGCCCACCCATGCAGGAGCTCCTGCCCCTGCCCAGGAGAGAGTTCAGACCCACCCAAGTACTGCTGTTGCACCCATGCAAGGCTGCCCCAACAGAAGAATGGCTGAGTTAGTACGGCAGCAAGCCGTGGGCAGGTAGAGTGGCCTCACCCAGACCCTCCTCTGACTGAGGATAATTTAGGCAACAGGGCATGCACACAGGGCTGCCTGTGGAGTGAGACAGGTGTGGCTGAGCGTGCAAGGAGCTGTACTGCCCGGAAAGGGAGCAGAACTAGCAAAGTGCTGAGGTGCGCACACAAGCCACCCCAGTGGGAAAGGAAGCGCAGTAGTGGGGTCTAGAGTTGCAAGCTCACAGAGCAACCCTGCAGACCCAGCTCGGATCACAGACAGTTAAAGCAACAGGGCATGCCCAGAGCCCAGGGAGGAGCCCCGTGTCCACCAGGCAACCCCACTCAGATTATAAGGGCAAGGAAGCAAGTGCACACTAGGCTACCCCACCCAGAACATACACTTTCAGCCCAGGTGACACACCAGGCACTGCACACACCTGCCCCAACTACAAGCTGACTGCCAAAACTATTCAATACACAGTTTACTCAGAAACCACTCCTTCAGACCGGGAGAGATACTTATTCTATCCAAATCATAGGAATAAACACAGAAAGTCAGACAAAATGGGGGACACAGGAGGATCTGCTCCAAATGAAAGATAAAGGAAAAACTCCAGAGAAAAACCTTAATGAAATAGAGATAAGTAATATGCTTGATAGGGATTCAAAGAAATGGCCATAAGGATGCTCCACAAACTTGGGACTACAAAAGAAAAACTCAGAGAACTCTTCAAAGAGATAGAAAATGTAAAGAAGAACAAATCAGAGATAAAGAATATAATAGCTGAAATTGAAAAAAAAAAAACAAAAAACACATTAGAAGGAATAGACAGTACATCAGTTAAAACAGAAAAAGGGATTAGCGGCCTGGATGACAAAATAGTGGCAATCACCCAATCAGAACAGCAAAATGAGAAAAGAATTTCAAAAAATGAAAATGGTATAAGAGATCTCTGGAATAACATCAAGTGCCCTAACATTTGCATGGTAAGGATTCCAGAGCAGAATAGAGAGAGAAAGGGGAAAAAAAGAATATTTGAAGAAATAGTATCTGAAAACTTTCCTAATCTAGGTAAGAAAACAGACATCCAGGTTCAAGAAGTACAGAGCGTTCCAAATAAGGTGAAACCAAACAGACCTACACCAAGACATTCTAATTAAAATGGCAAAAGTTGCCCGGCTGGTGTGGCTCAGTGGATTGAGCATCATCCCATGGACTGAGAGGTCTCGGTTTGATTCCTGGTCAGGGCACATGCCGGGATTGCAGGCTCAATCCCAAGTAGGGAGTGTGCAGGAGACAGTCGATTGATGTGTCTCTCTCACATCGATGTTTTTATCTCTCTCCCCCTTCCTCTCTCACTAAAAAAAAAAAAAAAAAAATCAATGAAAATAAAAAAAAAATGGCAAAAGTCAAGAATAAAGAGAGTCAATCATAAAGTCAGCAAAAATGAAAAAACAAGTCAGAGACAAAGGAAATGCCAAAGACTATCAGCTGATTTCTTGGAAGCAACTTTATAGGGCAGAAGGGAGTGGCAGGAGATATTTAAAGTGCTCAAAGAAAGGAATCTACAAACTAGAATACTTTATCCAGCAAGGCTATTACAGGTATTTAGAATTGAAGGAAAGGTAAAGAGTTTCCCAGACAAGCAAAAACTAAAGGAGCTCACCACCACTAAAGCAGCCTTGCAGGAACTGTTAACAGGTCTTCTTTATGCAGAAAGGAAAAGACCATAACCAGAAATAAGAAAATATAGGAAAGAAAAAAAATCTCACTGGTAAAGGCAGATGTACAATAATCAACCACTTGAAAAGTTAATAGGAAGGTTAATAGACAATAGTAGAAAAATTAACTGTAACTATAATAATCAGGAGATACACAAACCAAAAAGATATAAAACATGGGGTCAAAAACAAAAAGGGGAGGGAGGCGTAAATATGTACTGCTTTTAGCATAGGATTGAATTTAAATGCCTATAAGCTTATAATACACTGCTATTGACATAGATGGATATATATGAACCTCATAGTAACCATAAACCAAAACCATGCCAAAAATACACAAAAAATGAAGAGAAAGGATATTCAATCAAAACACTAAAAAAATCCCAACAAATCAGAAAGAGATCAGGACAAGAAACAGCATAAAACAACAAAAATAATAAAAAATAATTAACAAAAGGGCAATAAGCACATACCTATTAATAATTAATTTAAATGTAAATGGATTGTGTTACAATAAGACATATGATAGCTGAATGGATAAGAAAACAACACCCATCTATATGCTGCCTACAAGAGACTCACTTCAGCTCAAAGGACACACACAGACTGAAAGTAAAGGGATGAAGAAAGCTATTCCATGCAAATAGAATTTTTCAAAAAAAACTTGGGGGCAATATGCATATCAGACAAGGAGCGTTGGCTGGCCATCACAGGTTTGATTCCTGGTCAAGGGCACATACCTGTGTTGCAGGTTCGATTCTCCATCCTGGTTGTGGTTGTGCGGGAGGCAACCAATCAATGTGTCTCTTTTACATCGATGTTTTTCTCTCTTTCTCTCTCTCCCTCCCTCCCTTCCACTTTATCTAAGAAGCAGTGGAAAAATATCCTCAGATGAGGGAGAAAACTTATGAAAAAACAAAACAAAACAAAAAGCCAAAGAATGTAAAAAGAGACAAAGAAAAACATTACCTAACGTTAAGGGGTCAATGTAAAAAGAGGATCTAACAACTGTAGATATCTACACATCCAACATAGGAGCATCCAAGTAAATAAAGCAAATGTTAATGGACATAAAGGTAGAAATGAACAATAATACTGTAATAGTTGGAGGCTTTAAAAAAATTTTTTTTTTAATTTTAGAGAGAGAGAGGAAGGGAAAGGAAGAAAGAGAGAGAAACATGTCAGCTGCTTCCTGCACACCCCCTACTGGGGAGGGAGCCCCCAGTCTGGGCATGTGGCCTGACCAGGAATCCAACTGGCAACCTCTGGGTACGCTGAACGATGCCCAACCAACTGAGCTACATCTGTCAGTGCAAGTTGGGGGTTTTAATAATCCACTTATTTCAATGTGTAGATCATTCAGACAGAAAATTAATAAAGACATAATGGCTTAAATGCCACATTAGACTAGTTTGACTTGCTAGACATTTACAGAGCTTTTCATCTAAAAACTGCAGGCTACACATGGAACATTTTCCAGGATAGATCACATACTAGGCCATAATACAAGCCTTAATAAATTCAGGAAGATTGAAATTATATCAAGGATATTTTCTGACCACAATGGCATGAAACTAGAAATCAACTACAGGGAAAAACAAAACTGTATAAAGCACAAATACGTGGAGATTAAAAAAAAAAAAAGCGCTTCTAAAAATACCAGTGGATCAAAGAGGAAATCAAACACTACTATGAGACAAATGAAAAGGAAAACACAACCTTACAAAATCTATGAGATGCAGCAAAAGCAGTCATAAGAGGAAAGTTCATAGCTATACAAGGCTACCTCAAGAAGCAGGAAAAATCCCAAATAAGCACTCTAAGTTTATACCTTAAGAAATTTTAAAAAGAAGAACAAACAAAACCCAAAGTAAGTAGAAGGAAGGAAATAAGATCAGAGTAGAAATAAATGAAATAGAAAACAGAAAAACAATAGAAAAGATTAATGAAACTAAGAGCTGGTTCTTTCAAAGGATAAATAAAATTGACAAGTCTCTAGCAAGACTCATCAAGTAAAAAAGAAAACACAAATAATTAAAATCTGAAATGAAAGAGGAGCGACTACAATTGACACTGCAGAAATACAAAGGATCATTAAAGAATACTATGAACAATTATATGCCAACAAATTCGACAATCTAAAAGAAATGGATAAATTTCTCAAAACCAACAACCTTCCAAGATTAAACCAGGAAGAAACAGAATCTGAACAGATCAATTAGTAGCAATGAAATTCAAGCAGTAATAATAAATAAAAAATCCCAACAGACAGAAGCCCAGGACCAGATGGCTTCACAGGTAAATTCTACCAAACATTTGAAGAAGAATTAGTACCAATCCTTCTCAAACTATTCCAAAAAACTGAGGAGGAAGGAACACTTCCAAACTCATTCTATAAAGCCAGAATTATCTTGATACCAAAACCAAACAAAGACACTGCAAAGAAAGAGAATTACAAGCCAATATCCCCAATGAACACAGATGCCAAAATTCTCAACAAAACACTAGCAAATGGAATTCAACAGTACATTAAAAGGATTACACACTGTGATCAAGTGGGATTTATATTAGGGATGCAAAGGTGGTTCAACCTCCACAAAACAAGGTGATTCATCACATCAACAAAACCAAGGATAAAAATGACATGATTACCTCAATAGATGTAGAAAAAGCATTTGACAAAATTCAACATCCATTTATGATAAAAACTCTCAACAAAGTGGGTATAGCAGGAACATATCTCAACTCGAAAGGCTACATACGACAAGTCCACATCTAACGTCATAGTTAATGGTGAAAAGATGAAAGCTTTTCCCCTAAGATCAGGAACAAGACAGATGACCACTTTCACCACTCATATTCAACATAGTACTAGAAGTCCTAGATAGAGCAATCAACAAGAAAAACAAATAAAAGGCATCCAAATAGGATAGAAAGAAGTAAAACTGTCACTATTTGCAGATGATGTAGTACTATATATAGAAAACCCTAAAGAATCCACCCAAAATAAATAGAATTAATAAAAGAGTTCAGTAAAGTAGAATACAAAATTAATATACAGAAATATGTCACATTCCTATACACTAATAATAAACAATCAGGAGAAATGAAGAAAACAATCCCATTTACAATTGCATCAAAAAGAATAAAATACCCAGGAATAAACAATCAAGGAGGTGAAATACTTGTACTCTGAAAACTATAAGACACTGAAAAAAGAAATTGAAGAGGACACAAATAAATGAAAGATATACTGTGCTCATGGATCAAAACAATTAATATTGTTAAGATGAGCACACTACTCAAAGCAATTTACAGATTCAATGCAATTCCTATCAAAATACCAACAGCATTTTTCTCAGAACTAGAACAAATACTTCTAAAATTGACATGGAACCATAGCAACCTTGAGAAAGAAGAATAAAGGGGGAGGTATCATATTCTCTGATATCAAACTATACTACAAAGTTATTATCAAAACAGTATGGTACTGTCATAAAAACAGACATATAGACCAATGGAACAGAATAGAAAGCCTAGCAACAAACCCTTGCTTATATGGTCAACTAATCTATGACAAAAGAGGTAAAAATATACACTACAGTCACAACAGTCTCTTAAACAAATGAGGTTGGGAAAACTGGATAAAATGCAACCCCTTCCCGCCGAAATCGGACCACGCTCTTACACCATATACAAAAAAAAACAAAACAAACAAACAAAAAAACACCTCAAAATGGGTTAAAGACTTAAATGTAAGGCCTGAAACTATAAAACCTAGAAGAAAACCTAAGAAGTAAACTATTTCACATCGGTCTGAGTAATATCCTTTTGGATATGTCCCCTCAAGCAAGGGAAACAAAAGCAAAAATAAATAAATGGGACTATATCAAACTAAACAACTTCTGTACAGCATAGGAAATCTTCAACAAAACAAATAGATAACAACCAAATGGGAGAAGATATTTGCAAATACCTCCAATAAGGGGTCAATATCCAAAATACATAAGAAACTCATATAACTCAATAACAAAAAAAGAAACTGTACAATCCAATCAACAAATAGGCAGAGGACATGAAAAGACATTTCTCCAAAGAAGACATACAGATGACCATCAGACATGAAAAGATGCTCAATATCAATTATCATCAGGGATATGCAAATCAAAGTTGTTGAGAATGTGTAGAAAAGGGAACACTTGTGCACTGTTGGTGGGACTGCAAACTGGTGCAGCCCCTATGCAAAACAGTATAGAGATTCCTCAAAAAACTAAAAACAGATATACCATACAACCCAGCAATTCCACTTCCGGAAATTTATCTGAGGAAATCCAAAATCCTAATTTGAAAAGATACACGCACTGCTATGTTACTACAGCATTATATACAATAGCCAAGATGTGGAAGCAACCTAGGTGTCACTGATAGATGAATGAAAAAATATGTGGCATGCATATCTATCTATCTATCTATCTATCTATCTATCTATCTATCTACACACACACACACACACACACACACACACACACACACACACATACACACACACACAGAGGAATATTACACAGCAACAGTTTCACTTACATTTGAAATCTAAAAACAAAACAAATAAGTAACAGACTCATAGAAACAGACCAAAGGGATGGTTATTAGAAGGGGAGGGGGTGACATGGATAAATAGAGGAAGGGGAATATAGTCAATAATATTGTGACAAGTTTACACAGTGAAAAATGATTATGAAAATTAGTAGGGAGATCACATTGTAAGGTGTAAAAATGTCAACTCACTATATTGCACACCTGAAATGAACATAATATTGTATACCAACTATACTTAAATAATAAATTAAAAAAATGAGATTATTAACTCCAGGATACACAAAAAGTTAAGTAAGAAAGGAAATGGAATCATATCATACTATATGGCTCAGCTGTTAAATATTTACATAATCATAACAATGTAAACATTACATAATCATTTAATCAAACCATGTGATAACCATTTGTAAAGACAGAGGTGAGGAAGAGTGCATGGGTGGCTATATTCCCATCTTTTATAGGGGGAAGTCAATTGATAATGTTCAAAATTTTAAATTAACATGATTGTATTACCAACTCTTACCTAGAAACACTGAGGTAAATGTCAGAAGAAATAGCGTGAAGAACGTAAAGTATAAGCCTAGGGAACAGGGGAGAAGGGAGTAGAGCAGGAGATTGCCTTTATTTTTCTGAGTATTGTACTATTTGACTTTAAAAAAATGACAGACATGCATTTGTTTGACATAAATAAAAATTAAGTTTTAAAAAAGTAAAATAAGACTGTGGTAGTAAAAAGGAAATAAAACCTCTATTGGTAACTCAAGTTATTATTTTGGAAGGAACCGCTACCCTAAATCATTTAGTATAAACACTTCTTTTGCTTTTACTCTGAAAATTTAGGGGATCTGGTGACAAAAATGCATTAGTGCTCTAGGGATTTTTTTGTTTTGTTTTTTTATCCTCACCCAAGGACATTTTTCCATTTTTTGTTCAGGTAGAGTGGGAGGGAGAGAGAGGAACAGAGAGACAGAGAGAAACATCGATGTGAAAGGAACACATCGAGTGGCTGCCACCCGCACAACCGACCAGGGCCGGGGACAAACCGCAACCGAGGTATGTGCCCTTAGCGGGAACCGAACCCGGGTCTCTCAGGACCGCAGGCCGACGCTCTAACCACTGAACCAAATTGGCCAGGGCTCTAGGGATTTCTTGATACTAGCATACAGGACTTTGGGGTTAGAGCTGGATGGGAAGACAATGCACTCTTTCTCCTACCAGTCCTGTTAACATCCCTTTGTGGATGAGAGACACTGCGCTACAAGGAAAAATAAGGTCTGGAGCAAGCGTAACCTTGTAGATAACCTGAAAGCCAAAGACTTGTCTTGAAGTAAAGGTAAATCCTCTTAATTCAAGGGTCACTTAGAACTAACACTAGAAAAAACAAGTTCAGCCATTTGCCACGTCATGAGATATCCACTACAAATCTCTTCATGATTGATACTCTAACTGAAACCACGTACCTTTCTCAGAATCCCAGCATAGTTATTAGAACAAAATTTCTCCAAGTAGAGACCATTTCTATTATAACATAGCAAACTATTTATTAAAACCTATTGTAGAAGGTAAGGTATTAAATTAAGTAAAACAAAATTACAGGTTCCCTATCCTGAATGTATTATTTTTTTAACCAACAGTACAACTCCAGTTGTACTGCACACATTATCAAAAATGGTGTGCCTGTTTTTTCCTTACAATTCAAGAGGGATGGTAGACCTTAACAAATGCTGGCTAGTAAAGATTTTACCTGGTACTGGAACTGAATGGGCTGCAACTGGCTGCCATCCTGAGTCATCTTCCTGGCTAGGGCCTCTTTCAATGCAAGGGCTTTATTCAACTCAACCAGCTCCTTAGACATCTGAGCTTGACGGAGAGCATGTTGAGTGGTGAAGCCATCAGAAGACCTGCTGATCTGTAGACTGCTTTCCACTTGCTGGAAAAGAACAGGATAATGATTTGTAAGAGAAACAAACAATTGGAGTTCCTCAGGCACTACCTTCATCAAATCTCACAGCCACTGCTCCCTTACTGGAACCTCTGTTCTTTGAAAACTGTGGCTTCTCATACATTCACTTTAAATATCTGAAATAAATTGAGCTAGCCTTTCTCCCTTCTCTCGCAAGCATCTTATTTCTTTTATCCTTTGACTCTTTTAAAGGGAACTAAGATTCTTGCCTTTTAAAATTTTTTTGTAGAAAAGCAAGCAGGGATTTATTGACTGCAGCAAAAACACACCTAGGACAGTGAAATGAGAAGGGCACAGAAGCAGCAACGGGAGCGCCTAGGCTGGGCTGCCTTGGCTCACTGGACGTCAGACAAGTGTGCCTTGGAGACAGGTTCAGGGGGTTAGCCCAGGACGAGCTGCCCCTGCCCATTGCTCCTTGGTTGCAAGTCTCATGGGATCCCTTGGAGTTTAGAAAAAACATTCCTGTGGGGGAAGGAGAGGGGAAAGAGAATAGCATGGGTGTTCTCCCTGGAGGGAGAGCGTCTTTTTTTTTTTTTTTTTTTAAATCCTCACTTGAGGACATGTTTTTATTTTTTTTTTAGAGAGAGAGGAAGGGAAAAAGAGTGCGAAACTAGATGTGAGAAACATCCGTCAATTGGCTCCCACACATGCTTCAACTAGGGGTCAAACCTGCAAATTTGGTATGTGCTCTGACCAGGAATTAAACCTGCAACCTCTTGGTGCATGGGACGATGCACCAACCGAGCCACCCGGCCACGGCTCTTGATCTTTTCTTCATTGGTCGGGCCAACATTTCTCACTTTTACCTTATTCTAAGGCGTCCTTAGAGGAGAGAGCGCTCTGGAAATGGCACTTTAGGAATGGCGGAAATGGAGAAGAGGTTTCATTTCTTCTCAAAAGAGCTGACCTCTGGCACCTCATTTATCTCTCATCTTTCAGAATATGAAAACTACCAACACACACTGGCTTTAGGGAGAAAAAGCTGTCTCAAGCAAACCACTGTCCAGCCTTCCATTTTTACTTTGCTCTATAACGTTTAGCCAACATATAATATATGTTATCTATTATTGCAACTTTAATACTCAAAATATTTTCCTTGGTTCTTTTAGCATCTAACCATCCCATTCATAGGAAAGTATGTTGAGAAAAATATTCTCTTCCATTTCTTCTCTAGTGCTTTTCTCGATCTTGCCATAATTTCCTAATTTGTTCCTTTGCTCATTTTTAAATGTTTTTATTTTAGTTTACTGATTTTTAGAGAGGAAGAGAGAGGCAGAGAGAGAAACATCCATGTGAGAGTGGAATGTTGATTGGCTGCCTCCTGCATGCCCTCTGATGGGGCATGTGCCTTGACTGGGAATCCATCCAAGGCCTATTGGTACATGAAACAATGCTCAATCCACTGAGCCACAGCGGCCGGGTACCCCCCACCCCCCATCATTTTAACTTGCTAGACAGTTGATGCAGAATACTAGCATCTAATAAGAAATCAGTAAGCCAGACTGCAAATATGGAAAGTGACATACCTGAGAAGCTCTGCCACCCATTACCAGTTACTATTAGAGATAGAGCCTATCTGAGTTAGAGATTTTACCAAGCTGAGATTATATACAAGATTTTTGGATTCCCAAGGCATTCTATGGAGGATGGCAGCAATCAGGGATTCTTTTCCTCAGCTGAGTGACAAATTATAGGCAATGGCTCAGTTAAAGCTCCTGGTTCAACACAAATGGGCCAATGACTTACAGCTTCAGGATCCACTGTAGCATCAATGGCTGCAGCCATGCAAGCAACAGTTTCATCCTGCAATGACAAATGACATTTCAGTTTAGAAAAAGATTCTGAAGTGAAGCTTACTAGTGGATTATATACTGGTTAATTTTTTTCAAGTGCATATAGAGACCATTTGAGATGCTGAATCCTTCTGTAGTCACATATACTCCAACAGCCAAATGTTTCCATTTCCCACCTCTCAAGAGACTGTCATCTTTATAAAGGTCGACTGTGTGCAGACAATAGGGTAGTGAAGGCAGGGGGGTATGGGAGAAGGGAGGAGAGAGTCAATGTGGGGAAAAAAAGGGGGAACATCTGTAATACTTTCAACCTCTGTAATACTTTCAACAATAAAGATAAATTAAAAGCCCTGGCCAGTTTGGCTCAGCGGTTAGAGCGTCGGCCTGCGGTCCGGAGAGACCCGGGTTCGGTTCCCGCTAAGGGCACGTACTTCGGTTGCAGTTTGTCCCCGGCCCTGGTTGGTCGTGCGGGTGGCAGCCACTCGATGTGTCCCTTCACGTCGATGTTTCTCTCTCTCTCCCTTCCTCTCTCTCCCTCCCACTCTATCTGTACAAAAAAGAAAAAATATCCTCGGGTGAGGATAAAAAAAAAAAAAAAAAAAAAAAAAAAAAAAAAAAAGATAAATTAAAAAAAATAAAGGTCAATTGCGCAGTCTTCGTAAAAAATAGTCATATGCCCTGGTGGGTGCTGCTCAGTGGTTAGAGCAGTGGTTCTCACCCTTCCTAATGCTGCAAGCCTTTAATACAGTTCCTCATGTTGTGGTGACCCCCAATCATAAAATTATTTTCATTTTTACTTCATAACTGCAATTTTGCTACTGTTAGGTCTTAGGCGACCCCTGTGAAAAGGTTGTTCAACTGCCAAAAGGGTCACAACCCACAGGTTGAGAACCGCTGGGTTAGAGCATCAGCCTGAGCACTAAAGGGTCACGGGTTCAATTCTTGGTCAAGGGCACATACCTGGGTTGCAGGTTCCATTCAAGAGTGGGAGGTAATTGCACCGGCCAGTTTGGCTCAGTGGTTGGAGCGTCAGCCCTCAGACCAAAGAGTTGCAGATTTGATTCCAGTCAAGGGCATGTATCCTCAGCTTTAGTTCGGTCCCCGGCTCTGGTAGAGGTCATGTGGAAGGTGGCCAATTGATGTATCTCTCTTGCATTGATGTTTCTCTCTCTCTTTCTCCCTCACACTCTACCTGAAGATGAATGGAAAAATATCCTCGGGTGAGGATTAAAAAAAAAAAATTCTGGCAGAATCCAGAATAAAAAAAAAAAGTGGGAGGTAACCAATTGATATTTCTCTCTCTCCCTCCCTCACGCTCTCTAAAAAAAATCGATGGAAAAAAATGTCCTTGGGTGAGGATTAACATAAATAAGTAAATAAATAAATAAAATAGGATCATGTGGCAACTTATACAGGGTGGGGCAAAAGTAGGTTTACAAGAAATAGACTTTATTCTTTTATTTTTAAATCTTCACCTGAGGATATTTTTCTATTTATCTTTGGATAGAGTGGGAGGGAGGGAGGGAGGGAGGGAAAGAGAGAAACATCAATGTGAGAGAGCCACATCGACTGGTTGCCTCCCTCACACATGACCCCAGACAGGGCCACGACTCCAACCAGGGCCAGGGATGAACTGCAACCGAGGTATGTGCCCTTGACTGGAATTGAACCTGAGACTCTTTTGGTCCTCGGGCCGATGCTCTAACCTCTGAGCCAAACCAGTCAGGGCCAGAGTTTATTCTTGTATTATTATTTATTGATTGCAGTATTTTCCATAGGAACAACTATAAACCTACTTTTGCCCCCCCCCCCATATTTATTGTAACCCTTTGATTAGCCGGAGGTCACTGGGTCAGAGTGAAACACTTAACCATTTTAATGGGCCAAAGTTTAAGCTAATTTATAGACTGCACTTTTTCCTTTTATGTTTAAAAAATTTTTTTTTTAATCCTCACCTTAGGACATGCTTGGAGAGGGGGAGGGGGAGGGGGAGGGAGAGAGAGAGAGAGAGAGAGAGAGAGAGAGAGAGAGAGAGAGACACACACACACACACACACTGATGTGAGAAACATTGATCAGTTGCATCCTGTGTGTCCCCTGCCTGGGATCCAGACTGAAACCTGGGCACGTGGCCTGACCAGGAATCGCACTAGGACCTCTCAGTCCATGGGACGATGCTCAACCACTGAGCCACACCAGCCAGGTGGGCCCAGTATCTTTATTTACTTATTTTTGTTGTTTTCTTTATTGATTTTAGAGAGATTCAGAAGGGAGAGGGAGAGAGAGAAACATCGATGAGACAGAACATCGACTGGCCCCCTCCTGCATGCCCCCCACTGGGGGTCGGGCCCACAACCTGGGCATGTGTCCTGACCGGGAATCAAACCAGTGATCTCTTGGTGCATGGGTCGATGCTCAACCACTGAGCCACAGTGGCTGGGCCCAGTATCTTTAATATATAGGTCTAGCCAGTCTTCATGGACATACCATCCTAAGAACTGACATATCAAATAAAGGCAATGCAGCAGAAAAATAAACAGAATAAAGAGTTATTTTTTATTTTAGTTTATAGTCAGTCAAGGTAGCAAGAGCCTACCCTACAAGAAAATAAATGCCATGGTAGATATCCCAGAAAAATGTGCCCATGAAATCAGACAAAAATATACCGCAGTGTCTGTCCCCCTTATACATCAGAACAGCTATATATCATATGCAGCTACTCCAGGTAGTGGAGGGGAACGGTAGGCACCAATTCCTCCCAGAGAAGAGCAAATTCCTTTTTTGGGCATTGGAACACCACCTAGAAGGGAAATCTAAAACCACTTATTAGGGTGAATTAGTTCATAGGCTATCACATGAGCAAGCTGAGTTCTTCTGGTGAAATTCAGGCTTTCTCTGGCATTGCAGCACATGGATTACCACTTTCCTTTGAGTGTTCCTGCAAAGCCCTGGGAAGAAAGGACTACTTCCAGGAAATCACACAATTGAGGAGGCCATAGGTGAAAGAGCTACTGGCTCAAGAGCAAGGAAAGAATTTGGGGTCAGCCCGTGCACCAGCCCAGTGAAACATGACATGGTTGTTGAAACTTCCGTCTCAGTATCTTTAAGGTGAGGAGTGAAATGGCCCTTAGTAAGTGCTGTTTATAAAACATTTCCTTTATTCTGCCCAGAAATTCTCAACTAGTGAGATTCAAAGAGAATTCAAGGAAGCTCCAGTGTTCCCACATCCTTTCTCATCATGATTTACAATACTGGAAATTCTTGAAGAGCAAGACATACTAAATCCTTCTTAAGGGGGAAAAAAAAGAGCGCTTCAATTTATTATAGGTTAATAATTACCCTTTCTTCTTTCCCATGTTCTAAGTTTCAGTTAAAGGACTAGTTATAGGCCTAGTCTTGATTAGTAGGGCCGGTAACACTGGCTTTTGGAGACTTTTCCTAGTACCTTCTAGAGAGTCAGGATCAAAGACTGGTTAATCCTTAAAGAAGATTTGCTTTTTCTGTGGGTTTACCTTGTGGCCCAATGAAATTTCACAATGCTAAGGTTTAAGCTTTGGTGACATGCCCTACATGAACATGGCAGGTTTCTGCCTTCACAATCCTAAATATAAATATGTGATAATAAAATGTATTGCACTCTAACAGCCTCTTTCTCCCTCATTCTAAGGCTACAACTGAGAACCTATTGTAAGGTAAAAAGACAAGATTTGCTGAAGGTGATGATCAGGGGAACAAAGCTAATGTCCAGTGAGATACATTAACCAGCAATACTGTTACTGGACATGCAAAAACACTTTTTATGGAACTAGTCTTGAAGTAGGGGATCAAAACAAAAAAAAATTGATTTTGTGGGAACTTAAAGGAAACACATGAATTTCCTCACAGGTAACTGCAACAAGGAGGTTTACTTGAATTATATTTGAAAGGAATAAATGGTCCAGTTTAGTGCTTAAGGCCCCAGGAAAAAGATCTAGGAACAATGGCTGCCTTCATAATTGAAAAGGGGTGTTCACCCATTACTTAAAATAAAAATAGTTTTAATTCACAGTGAAGTGCACAAGCTCTTACATTTGAAACATTTTGCTTGCACTGTAATGAGTCTTAACCTGTTAACCGAGCGGGACGTATAAATATGTCAAACGTTGCATACAGTAAAAAGGGAATTCCTCGGGAATTCCCCGGTTAACAGGTTAATATAAGTCACAGGACACGCTGTTGCACATTTCCAAAAAAAATATCGCTGGGAATGTCTCCAAACAATAGATACGGAGAACTGATTCAAGAGTCCAGCAGGAGCCATGGGTAAGCAGGTTTATTCTGCTTAACTGTGACAGTGGATGGAAGCCAGGGACTTTATCAGTTTGTGGCAATCTGTAGCACCCTCCTTCTGCATGTACCCAGTGCATTTTAGTGGCAGACACAGCGATTCTAGAGTTCCTCTGAGCCAGCCACCACTACCAACTTCCTCTATAGGCATGCCAGGCACCAGTCATATTGTCCCATCCTCACTGCCTTCTCTTGTTAACTAGGTTCCATGGGTGTCCCTTTTCACCTTTCCCATGCAACTTGAAGACCCATAAATGAGGTGGTGTGGCCACAAACAATGGTGCCCTGGATCACTCTTTTCTGCTCTTATAAGCTTTGGTTCCAGTAGGGTTCTGCAGCCTAGGCTATTTTAATTCTCAGGCAGCTCACACAAGGTTTTCATACATTAGATGTTACAGCTATAGTTAAGTGAATTATAGATGATGAAATATAACCTTGTGATAGCCATGGTCTGGCATATACTCTATCCTTCAATCACATTGAAGGTCTTCCCATGTTCTCAACTTTCATACCTCTTTGCTTTTTTTTTAAAATGTTTTTCCTTTATTGATTTTAGAGAGAGGAAGGGAGAGGAAGAGAGAGATAGAACCATCAATTGGCTGCCTCCTGCATGCCCCCCATTGGGGATCAAGCCCACAACCTGGGCATGTGTCCTGACCGGAAATTGAACCAGTGACCTCTTGGTGCATGGGTTGATGCTCAACCACTGAGCCACACTGGTCAGACAGTACTCTTTGCTTTTGCATATACCTTTTCCTCTCTATAGATTGTCCTTTCCACTTTGTGTGTGTGGCAATCTCTTATTCCAGTGGTTCTCAACCTGTGGGTCGCGACACCTTTGGGGGTCGAACGACACTTTCACAGAGGTCGCCTAAGACATAACAGTAGCAAAATTACAGTTATGAAGGTGGGGGGGGGTGGATGAGATAAACCAAAGAATTTAAATGCATGTAAGCGTAACTAATGGACATAGACAACAGTGCTGGGGGAGTGGGGGTGTGGGATGGGGAGGAGGGTGCCTATGGGGGAAAAAGAAGAAACATTTGTAACAAAAATAAATTAATAAAAATTAAAAAAAAGAAAAAGAAATTAAAAAAAAGAGATGAATGAAAGCAATGTGCCCATTTATACTGTCCCTACTTGGCTTACCGATATCTGGGTAATCAGTTGCTGCAGGTTACAAATGATCTCTACATTTTCTTTTAATTCCTGGTCTTCCAAACTCTCCACTAGCTTTTGAAGATCCACTTTGCAGCTGAGAATCCAAGCAAAGGAACCCAAGAGTTAATCACACTGAGAATCTACGGTAATATATTCGGTGGTATAAGGTCAGTAACAACTGTGTGATTGGAAACTTACGCCGCATGCTGCTTGAGCTCCTCTAGCTTGGCATACATTTTCTCATTCGCTTGTTCTGTCTGCAACAAAGACCCAGAAGATCATCAGTGGCAGTGCCTGACGGCTCACTTAATCATGCCTTCTCTCCTACATCTATGGATTAAAACCTAGGTAGAGAGGCTGCCTCCTTTGCTGTAATAGAGGACTTAGTGGGCTTTGGTTATTTTGTGGGAAATGTGTTTTTTAACAGTCATGGAAATTAGCCCTTCAGTCAACATGAAGTCCTAAAAATAGCATCCAAGCAGCTGGATCTTGTGCTTGTCATGAAGTTCAGACTCTGGGGTGGAGTGTGAAGCCTCAATTCCATAGGGAACTTTGCAACTGCGGGAGAATGCAATAGGTCCTGGCATGCTACCCCTGCTGTTCCCTAGTCCCAGCAAAGGGACACTGAGAACATAAAAGGGCCTCGCACTGCATATGAGCTGAGTTTTTCACTAACTGATATGGTAGACTAGTTGCAACAAAAGAAAGAAAAAGGGTGAAGCACGAGAATGATGGCAGAGAAGAAATGGCAGAGGCAGCTACGTTTTGGGAAGGGTGATTGATAGTTTGTTTTATTCCAATCACAGTATCTGTAACATGCTAGATGCTGCAACAGATTTGGAAAAACAGTTTATATTGGACAAAAATGTGTGCTTGTTATGAAGTTCTGATAGGACGTCCAACAATAAGCCTATTGGGCAGTCACCGTGACAACCTTATAAAGGTCAGACGGGTATGTGGCTAGAATGGCAAGTACTGTCTCTGACATCTGCCACAGTCACATACATGAGACACATCTAGAATTACTTCAAAGGCATAAAATGCGAAATGGAGACAGAAAACTGTATATAAAAATCCCCCAGATCCCATTTTAATTCTTCTGTTAATAATGGACAATAAAATAGACATAGAATTTGGCCCCCTTTAAAGAAATCTTTAAGCAGCTTACCCTTCCTTGATAAGAGAGCACACTGATGCGTGAAGGCGTATAAATTCCAGATGTTCAATTACATTTTGGTGGAAACTCATTTTTGCTTCTGGCAATAGTTGTGCTAGCAAAGATTGAGTTGTATTTAGACTAGTAGAAAAACGTTATTGACAGAGCCAGCACGCACTGATCCAGGAGGTTACATCAGACAGAGAGTAGTAGGGTATGGAACTGGTGCGATCCGTTAAACAGTGCCCCACTATTGGAAATTAACCATATGTGAAAGGAATGAAAATCAATTTCCCAGCCATTCTATCTCACGGTAACTGTTAGGATGGGATATGAAACGTGACAGTGTTAGGGGAAGGGAGACAGAGAGGAAATAAAATCTTATTGAGGGAACAGTTACTCGGTATTATGGATAAAGATTAGGCAGGACTTAAGGTGATGGAGGGACCCAGTTCTTTCCCCTCTGGTATTTTAGAACAAATTTATTTTAAAATGGGATTTGTGTAGATTCTTTGTGGTGGATAAATAGGTGTTCACTGTAGAATTCTTTTAACTTTTCTATATGTTTGAATATAAGCCCATGTATTTACCTCAGAGGGGCTCCTTGGAGGATATAGTAATACCATCCATTTCTTCCTACATAACTTGCCTCTCATAATGAGAAACATGTTACTAAAGCTAGTAAATGTCCAGATTACTAGCAGTGCAGTCTTAGGGCCTCACCAAAATGATCCTCTCCAACATCTGGGCTGTCTGACCAACTGCCTCATTCAGACCACGACTTAATTTTTCGTTCTCCTCTACCAGGGACTGATTCTTCTCCATCAAAGATTGTAGATTCTCTGATGGTTCCACACTAAAACAAAGAAAGTAACATTTAAAAAATACACGATTGATAATACCTAAATCAAAGGTGGATTAGCCCTGGCCGGTTTGGCTCAGCGGTTAGAGCGTCAGCCTGCGGTCCAGAGAGACCCAGGTTCAGTTCCCGCTAAGGGCTTGTACTTAGGTTGCAGTTTGTCCCTGGCTCTGGTTGGTCGTGAGGGTGGCAGCCATTCGATGTGTCCCTTTCACGTCGATGTTTCTCTCTCTCTCTCTTCCTCTCTCTCCCTCCCACTCTATCTGTACAAAAAAAAAAAAAAAAAAAAGGTGGATTAAAAATATATCACAAAGGCCTTTTGGGAGGGGCAGTTGGTTTAAAATTACCCCCAAAAGTCTGGAAAAGAGGTGTCTATTCCATTCTATTCTCTCAGTCAGGTAGTATATTGTATTAATAAGAAACCTATGCCTGAAATACTTACTTATTTTATTTACTTATTTTTATTGAGTTTATATGGGTGACATTGGTTAATGAAATTATGTAAGTTTTAGGTGTACAATTCTATAATACACCATCTGTATATTGCATTGCATGTTCACCACCCCAAGTCAAGCCTCCCTCCATCACCATTTACCCCCCCTTTACCCTCTTCTACCTCCCTCTACCCCTCTTTTCCCTCTGGCAATCACCATACTGCTGTCTGTGCCCATGAGGTTTTTTTTTTTTTTTTTTTTACTTAATCCCTGTACCCTTTTCACCCCTCCCCTCTGACAGCTGTCAGTCTGTTCTCTGTATCTAGAAATCTGTTTCTATTTTGCTTGTAAGTTTGTTTTGTTCATTAGATTCCACACGTGAGATCATGATTGGAAGGGCAGTAATGATTCAGGGCCACATGTGGGTGAAACAGGAACGATCAACCTCCATTCCTGGCTCTCGGTTTAGGACTCTTTATTTGGGCCACATAGGTAAGAAGTGAGGGCTAATTGTGGCTACGACACATGTTCTCTCCTTCTTCCCACTCTCAGTCTCTCAGTAGAGATTAGGGAAGCAGGGAAGGAGTACAGAGGAGATAGGGTCTGAGTTTAAGCTCGTAAACATAAGTCAATTACCTATTTACTGTATTGTTTAGGGAAATAGCATTTAAGTCAGAAAGTTTAAATGATGAAGAGTGGCCACTAAGAGCACATTTCACAATTCTCCGTGAATACGTGCTCCCTTCTGAGAGCTTGCCTTGCTTACAACTCATGACTCATAGCCCTCTCCTGTTCATTTGTCTATCCGTTTTAAATTGTATAGAGTGGGTGGAGACAACAATAACTTTCATTTCAAATAAGAGTAGAAGGGAGGGGCAGGAATAATTTGAAGGATACATATAAATAAGAACCTTTGGACTTTATGCAGATTACTTGATAGTGGTCCCAGACTAATGAAACAGACCATTAAGAAGTATAGTTTTGGCCCAGCCAGTGTGGCTCAGTTGGTTGGGGGTCGTCCCATGCACCAGGCACATGCCCGGGCTGCAGAATCGATTCCCAGTGGGGGCGTACAAGAGGCAGCCTATCAACATTTCTCTCTCATTGACGTTTCTATATCTCTCTCCCTCTCCCTTCCTCTCTCTGAAATCAACAAAAACATATACATTTAAAAAAGTATAGTTTTGGGGGTTTTGCCACTGGAATTAACTGTTCAAAACACTGAAAAATTGGACTGTTGAAAAAAGATCAGAAGAAATATGAAGATTTGATTTTAAAGAGACTGAAGGGAAACATTAATAGCTGTCAAGGCTATCATAAAGAGGAAAGAAGGACAGGAAACAGCTGTTCTCAATCTCAATAAAGGCTAAAAAAGGATCACAGGAACACATGCCTTCTCACCCTGGTTAAGACCTCCATAAATTCCTTTCTTTTTAAAATCCTCACCCAAGGATATGTTTTTATTGATTTGTAGAGAGAGAGAAACATTAATGAAAGAGGAAAACATTGATTGTTTACCTCCCAAATGCGCCCTGACCAGGGATTGAACCCACAACATAGGCATGTGCCCTGACTGGGAATTGAACTCCAAACCTTTTGGTGTATGAGATTATGCTCCAACCAACTAAGCCACCTGGCAAGGGCGAGACCTCCATGAATTCTTATGCAACATCTTTACCAAAAAATTAATAGCAAGGGCACACCATAAAGTCTTATATTATACTGTTGAGAATTTACTAAGACTCTTTTGAAGGAATATTCAATTAAAATGTGGATTATAAAAATAAACTATCAGTAAATTTATTGTGATTTTATTTATTTATTTTTTTGTTAATCCTCACCCAAGCATATTTTTTCCATTGATTTTTAGACAGTGGAGGAAGGGAGGGGAGGAGGGGTGGGGAGAGACAGAAAGAAACATTGATGTGAGAGGAACACATCTATTGGTTGCCTCCAGCACACACCCAGACTGGGGCTGGGGCTGGAGCCTGCAACCCAGGTATGTGCCCTTGACCAGTAATTGGACCTGCGACCCTTTGGTCTGAGGGCCAAGGGTCTATTCACTAAGCCACACTAGCCAGGGCAAATTTAGTGTTATTTTAGATTGCTCTGATATTTCCTTCTTTCCTTACGGTTATTAAACTGAAAACTTCCATGCATCATTCATGAAAGTTGACAAGCTCCAGAGTAATATTTACTAAAGTATAGTTGACATAAAATATATTAATTTCAGATGTATAATGTGATTCGATATTTATGTAGCTTACAAAGTAAGCACCACATTAAGTCTAGTAACCATCTGCCATCATACAAAGTTTTTTTTATCCTCACCTGAGGATATTTTTCCATTTATCTTCAGATAGAGTGGGAGGGATTGAGAGAGACAGAAACAACTCTCACATCGACTGGTTACCTCCTGCATGACCCCAACCAGGGCTGGGGACAAACTGTAACCGAGGCACATGCCCTTGACTGGAATTATACCCGCAACTCATTGGTCTGTGGGCCGACACTCTAACCACTGAGCAAAATCAGACAGGGCTGTCACCATACAAAGTTTTTATAATATGATTGACTATGTTCCCTTATCCTATACATTATGTCCTATGACTTATTTATTTCATAAGTGGAAGTATATACTTCTATTTTTTTAAATATTTTATTTTTTTATTTTTTAGAGAGGAAGGGAGAGAAACATGGATGTGAGAGAGTTATATTGATTGGCTGCCTCCTACACACTCACTACTGGAGATCCAGCCCGAAATCCGGGCATCGAACTGGGACCTCTCAGTCCATGGGACAACACTCAATCCAGTGAGCCACACCGGCTGGGTAAAGTATGTACTTCTTTTATTTTAAATAATTTTTTAATTGATTTGAGAGAGAGAGGAGAGGGAGAGAGAGACAGAAACACTGATGAGAGAAAACATCGATTGGCAGCCTCCTTCATGTCCCTCACTGGGGATCAGGCCCACAAACTGGGCATGTGCCCTGATAGGGAATCAAACCAGTGACCCCTTGGTGTATGGGTCGATGTTCAACCACTGAGCCACACCAGCTGGGCTGAAGTATGTCCTTCTTAATCCTCTTCTCCCTTTTCACCCATCCCCTCACTCCCAAAGCAATAATACTCTTAACTCAATAGTGTTTTTTTTCCCCTAACATTTCCAAGGTTTCTCTAAATGGGGAAAAATACAATGGAAAACCAATGTTTTCTTTTTCACATGCTATTTAATTGCCAGTGCTAGGAATTCAAGTTAGCTGAGCATGTGCAAATTGGCAAACACTTGCAGAAAATCAGTATAAAAGCGTCAATGACACATATTCAAACAGGAAAAGAATAGAATCCAAGGACAAAAAGCAAAAAAATGTATATAAACTGTACATTTTGTTAAAAGCCTTATGAAACGTCTCTAAAAAATGTAAATATACATGTTTTAAGAAGGTAGTAGCATCTTTATTCCTCTGTAAAACATTGAACAATCAAGTTGAATTGTTTGATTTATCAACTGTTTCTTAGACCTGATTACTCTTGCAGCTGTAAGTATATCCTAGGTCGTTGGAAGTCTGGAATGGTTTTCATTAGTCCGGTGTTACATGAAATAGATCTGTGCTAAATTGAAAGAAAAAGAAGATGGGCCAATTGGTCCTAAATCAAGTATACTAGAATAGGTCTTTTAGAGACCCCAGCTTTCCTCAGTTTCTTTATCCAACATTCTTAAAATATTATCAAGGAAACCAAGATTAAACTACCAAAAGGAAGAGAATTACAAAGACAAAGGTGGTCATCTCTGGGTGACAAAATTATGGCAATTTAAACATTACTTTTAGCCCAGCTGGTGTGGCTCAGTGGATTGAACAGCGTCTCATGAAATGAGAGGTCCTGGTTCAATTCCCGGTCAGGACACATGCCTGGAATGTGGGCTCAATTCGCAGTAGGATGCATGTAGGAGGTAGCTGATCAATGTATATCTCTCACATTGATATTTCTATCTCTCTCCTCCTTCCCCTCTCTCTAAAAAGTCAATAAAAACATTAAAGAAAAGATTTTTTTTATACTTTTCTAAATGTCCTACAAGAAGCAATGTATCACTTTTATAATCAGAAAAAAATGATTAGGAGTTACTAAAAATAAAGATAGGAAAAAAAATAGGCTCATACCATTCACAAGAATAAACTCCAAATGAAAAGTAAAACATGAAACCAACATAAGAACTAGAAGAAAACATTGGTGAATTCCTCTTTAACCTTGGTGTAGAAAAAGGTTTCTTAACTATGAATCAAAATCCAGAAGAATGTAAACAGTAGTCATATTGGAAAAGTTTGGCAGTTTCTTATAAAGTTAAACATATGACTCATCAAGTCGACTTCTAGGTAGCTACCCAATAAAAAACAGACGTTACCCTGGCTGGTGTGGCTCTGTGGTTAGAGCATTGACTCATACACTGAAGGGTTGCAGGATTGATTTCCAGTCAAGGATATGTACTTGGGTTGCAGGTTCGATCCCTGTCTCTCTCACATTGATGTTTCTCTCTCTCCACCCACCCACCCCCTGCTTCCTCCCCTTCCAATATATCTAAAATCAATGGAAAAATATCCTCAGGTGAGGATTAACAACAACAAAAAAGATTGATGAACCTTTTACTACATAAAAATTAAAAAATTTTGCATGACAAACACCATAAAAAAGTATAAGACAATACACTTGAAGAAAATATTTGTAATACACTACAAACAAAGGACTAATATCACTAATATATAAAAAACTTAAAAATAAGGGCTGCCCTGGCTGGTTTGGCTCAGCGGTTGGAGCGTTGGCCCGCGGTCCAGAGAGACCCGGGTTCAGTTCCCGCTAAGGGCACATACCTTGGTTGCAGTTTGTCTCTGGCCCCGGTTGGGGTTGTGCAGGAGGCAGCCACTTGATGTGTCCCTTTCACATCGATGTTTCTCTCCCCCCAGCCCCCGCCTCTATCTGAACAAAAATATCCTTGGGTGACAATTAAAAAAAAGGGGGCCAAAATTAGGCTGACTATTATGCAGACACTATGGAAAACAGTATTGTGGTTTAATTTAAACATTTTAAATAGAATTACTATGTGATCCAGTTATTCTGCTTTTGGGTACATATCCAAAGGAATCAAAAGCAGGGTCTTAAAGAGATTATCTGCACACCTATGTTAACAGATGTTTCTCCCTCACATTGATGTTTCTCTCTCTCCCTCTTCCTTCCTCTCTCTAAAAACCAATAAAACATTTTTAAAAAACAACCATCAAGATGTAGAGGGGACCCAAAATGGAATATAAACAGTGACTATAGGAAACAGTACATGGCCTGAATACTCAAGTCCAAAGACAAAAAGAATTGTACATTATGCTGTAATCTAGTTCATACAAGTGTTTCTCACAGGGGTATGGGCTAGCAATTCTGAAACTACTTTATGTGTATTCTTGAACTGAGAAAGTAAGTAAATAGACTGCAGGTGATGACAGCGGGTTTCTCACTGTTGGAGAAAGAAGTCTATAAGTAAGAAGGCTAAAATGAACCCTGTAGTGTTGGACTAGAATCAAAGGTATTGATATAAAATCATAGTTTTTAATACACAGGGTGAGGGGCTAAAACAGGTATACAGTTGTTCATATGGAAAATAATGAAATAATTAATAAAGAAACTCTGTTTCACATACAACTGTAAACCTACTTTTGCCTCACCCTGTATATACAGGTACATAGATGTGAAAATATAGATATGAGTGTATGTGTGAGTTACTATACACACAGATATTTCCTAGCGTTACTCACTGAGGAGGCCTAGAAGTAGTGACACCCCAGTAACAATGAGCACGCCTAAGTGGCCAGATCTGGTTGATTCCAGAAGTGGGATGGCAAAAATATAAGACAGGTATGAAACATTTTGTGGAAATGCTCAAAAAGTTGAGGGCATGTTAGAGAGCATAAGAGCCACCCTAAAGGAGCTCCTAGTGGACAAAGCAGGAACAATGTGAGCAATAAAACAAATAATAAGCCTTGGCAGGTATGGCTCAGTGGATAGAGCGTCAGCCTGCACGCCCAAGCGTTGCAGGTTCTATTCCAAGTCATGGGCATGTACCTGGGTTGCAGGCTTGATCCTTGGCCTCACAAACGCGGGAGGCAACCAACTGATGATGTGTCTCTCTCACATTGGTTTCTTTCTCCCCCTCCCACTCTCCCTCCCTTTCACTCTCTCTAAAAATCAATGGAAAAAATATCCTTGGGTGAGGATTAATAAAAACAAACAAACAAACAAATAATGAATACCCATGAGTCTATATGGATATAAATTAAAAAATCAAATGAATCAATGGGAGAGCAGAGACAGCTCTTCCTCATAGCAGAATTCCAATTAATAAACTTCCAAGGCCAGAACCCATGTTCTTCCTATTACCTCAGGCTGCCTCAAAGCTAAGTAGCTAAGTCCAAAACAGTCACCAAGTGTGGTAAGATCCCTACTTCAACACCAGTGCTACCAGAAACTTGAATATATCAGAAAAACAACCATCAGGAGAAACAGCCTCTGCTAGAATATACATTTAAAATTAATCTTTGACTCTTACTTTATAGATCCAGGCAGGGTACCTCCATGGGCTTGTAACAACAAGACCTTTAGCTGTTGTACCTGGAAAATGCAAAACAAAACAAAAAAATAGTCATCAATCAAAGCTCCTTATCCCTTTATCAGCAGTAGGGTGATTTTACTCAATACATAGGAAATCTAAGGCATATCTTAGGTATTACAGAGAGCATCAGGGTTGATGATTCAATAATAAAAGGACAATCAGCATTACATGAATAGCATTTAGCAGATGAGCTGTCCCTTTCACTTCAGTATTTTAACAACTTTTATTGAAATGTTTATTAAAAAAAAATCAAACTCAGCACTGGGCTAGGCAACCTGGAGGGGAATATGAGCATAAACTCCTGAGGTTTATTCTCGAGTTTGCAATCTAGTTGAGGAAGACAAGCCTAAGGCCTGAAATAGTAGTAGGAAATAATAAAAGACAGAAGACGCTAAGTCATCAAGTCTAGTTAAGTACTTTAGGGTTCTGAGAAGAAGCAATGAACAGAATCCCAAAACAGTCAAAAGGCGACCTCATGGGGATGGATTTTAAGTCAGGGTGCATGTGCAACTATCATCTCCATTCCCCAAGACAGAAGAGAAGCTGTTCTTCCTCCTACAACCAGTCTCCTCACTGCTTTGGATCCCAACTCTTCTTGCCTCCTGATGAATCTTCCTCTATTCATTATCCCTTCTCTCTTCTCTCTCTCTTTTTTTTTTAAAATTAATTAATTTATTTTTGTTACAGATGTTTCTCCTTTTCCCCCAACTGATTCTCCCCTCCCCCTCCCTCCCAACCCTGTCCCCAGCTTTGTTGTCCATGTCCACTGTTCATGCATACATGCATGTAAGTTCTGTGGTTTATCTCTCCCCCACCGCTCTCTCTTCTGGGGATTGTCAGTCTGTACCCCACTTCCATGTCTCTGGGGCTACCCCATTCCTCAGACTGCTATGTTCATTATATTCTACAAGTAAGTGAGATCATATGATACTTGGCTTTCTCTGTTTGGCTTGTTTCGCTTAGGATTATACTTTCCAGGTCCCTCCATGTTGTCTCAAAGAATAACAGATCTTTCTTTCTTACAGCTGCATAGTACTCCATTGTGTATATGTACCACTGCTTTTTTACCCATTCGTCTACTGATGGACATTTGGGCTGTTTCCAGATCTTAGCTATTGTAAATAGTGTTGCTACAAACACGGGGGTACATATATTCTTTCTGATTGGTGTTTCAGGCTTCTTAGGGTATATTCCCAGAAGTGGGATCACTGGGTCAACTGGGAATTCAATTTTTCATTTTTTTGAGGCAACACTATATTGTTTTCCATAGTGGCTGAACCAGTCTGCATTCCCACCAGCAGTGTACTAGAGTCCCCTTTTCTCCACACCCTCGCCAACACTTGTTGTTTGATGATTTGTTGATGGCGGCCATTCTGACAGGTGTGAGGTGATACCTCATTGTTGTTTTAATCTCTTCTCTATCTTTGACTTCTCCCTTTCTACAGGATACTTCCTAGTAAGATTAAAGCATGTTCAAGTCTCATCTATCTTTTTTTAATTAATTTTTTATTACAGATCCCCCCCCCACCACTGACACCCTCCTCCCTGCTCCCGACCCAAGTCTCACCTATCTTTAAAAATTTTTTTTTCCCCTTTATTGATTTTAGAGAGAGAGGAAATGAGAGGGAGAGAGAGATAGAAACATTGATGAGAGAGAACACCAAATGGCCGCCTCCTGCATGCCCCCCAATGGGGACCGGGGCCACCACCTGGGCATGTGTCCCGACCGGGAATGAAACTGGCGACCTCTGGGTCGGCACTCAACCACTGAGCCACACCGCTGGACAAGTCTCACCTCTCCTAAAACAAAAGCATGCTTCCCAATCCTATTTCCTCTCTCGTTTGCCCTAGTTCTCTCCTTCACAAAGTCTGAGAATAGTCTACACCTGTTGCCTCCATGTCCTTTTGCTCATCTCTCTGTCACTTGCCCCTCAACCTCAATATTGATTTCTGCCCACAGTATTCCACTGTTATAACTCTTGCTAAGGTCACCAATGAGCTGCATGTCACTACATCCCATGGGCATTTTTCAGTCTTCATTTTACCTGACTACTTCGTAGTATTTGGCTTTCCAGACACCATACTTTTCTGCCTTTCCTTCTATTTTTCTAGCTGGTCTGTCTCTTTCTTGGTTCATATTCACTCCAATTGCCCTTTAAGTGGTCAAGTTCCTCAAAGTTCAGTGTCAGTCTACTCACTTTACACTCTCTCCTTAAAGTTTCAACTCTGCCCATGGCTTCAATTACCATCTACAAACTAGTGACTGCCAAAATGTATCCCAGACAGATTTTTCTGAATTTAGTCCTATATATTCAACTATCTACTTAATAGTCCACTTAGTTGTGTGTTATCCCCAAACCTGGCGCTTCTCCAGTGAACCCAGGTCAGGGAATACAGTTTCACATGCCATAAATCTGGATGCCACACCCTCATACCTTTAGCTAATCCACTGCCACCATAAATCTAAGCCACCATTATCTCTCACTTGGATCTCTGCAGTAACTTCTCAGGTGGTCTCCATGAAACTACTCTTCCTTCACTGTACTCCATTTCCACAGTGGCAAGACCATGTTTAAAAATTAAGTCACCAATCATTCTTAACATAGTCCATGAGGCTTTGATCAGGCCTCTGCTTTCTCTGGCCTAATACTGGCATACTCTGTCCCCACTATCTCCTCTCTAGCCACACGGGCATTCTCCGAGTTCTTCAAATGCACTCTACTTCTTCCTAACTTAGCACATTTGCAGTCTTGCTATATGCCTGCTTTACGTGTATTAACTCAACCCCCACAAAAACGCTATGAAGCAGGTACAACGATTATTTCTTTTATAGCTAGGGAAACTGAGGGACAGAGAATTTGCCCAAGGTACACAGCTAGTGAATTCCAGAGCGAGAATTTGAACCTGGGCAGTCTGGCTGTGGGGGCAGTGCTCTTAACCTCTGTACTTTGCTATACGTCCTATTTCTTCTCCCTGGAGTCCTGTTCCTTCTTTTCTGCATAGACAATTCCTACTCAGTCCCTCGGATCTCAGCTCAAATGCGGAGGCTTCAGAAAGCCTTCTCAGATTAGATATGTAACAGAAGACTCTAGTCCACACGTTCACAGCACACGCTCTCAGTTTAGGAGGACACGTTGGTCTCATTATGTGTTTAGTGTCTATCTCTCCTAGTAGGCGATGAATTCCATGAAGGCAGCACCTGTGTCCGCTCTGCGCAACAACGTTTCCCAGCATAGTACCTGCCACATAAGAGTGGTCAATAGCCCTGGCTGGTTTGGCTCAGCAGTTAGAGCATCGGCCTGCGGCCCAGAGAGACCCAGGTTCGGTTCCGGCTAAGGGCATGTACCTCGGTTGCAGTTTGTCCCCGGCCCTGGTTGGTCATGCGGGTGGCAGCCACTCGATGTGTCCCTTTCACGTCGATGTTTCTCTCTCTCCCTCTCTTCCTCTCTCTCCCTCCCACTCTATCTGAACAAAAAATGGAAAAATGGCCCTGGCCGGTTTGGCTCAGCGGTTAGAGCGTCCGCCTGTGGTCCGGAGAGACCCGGGTTCGGTTCCCGCTAAGGGCATGTACCTCGGTTGCAGTTTGTCCCCAGCCCTGGTTGGTCGTGCGGGTGGCAGCCACTTGATGTGTCCCTTTCACATGGATGTTTCCCTCTCTCTCTCTCTCTCTCTCTCTCTCTTCCTCTCTCTCCCTCCCACTCTGTCTGTACAAAAATGGAAAAATGTCCTCGGGTGAGGATAAAAAAAAAAAAAAAAAAAAAAAAGAGTGGTCAATAAATATTTACTGTTGGGATGAATAAATAAATGACTAGGAAGAAGAGCATTTTGGGCAATAAGCATACACATGAAAGAAAACAGAGGGGCAGAACTAAGAGTGGAATTTTATAATTTAGATGATACTGTGAATAGGTAAATTACATGTATTTTCTATGGTGACCCCCTAGGAGGGAAGGAGACAAAGGAGGAGAAGGGGAGGAAAGAAAAGAGATGAACTGAATAGTAGTTGTTATCACTGAGAAGGCCAGAGGCGGAGTGAGCACTGGAAAGCTGGGAAACACTAGATTCCCACAGGAGCGTTTTACACCCTGGAAGGCAAGAAAACGTCACCCCCACACATGCATCAATCCAACTACTTGCCTTCTCAGCTCCTCTACCAGGGCTACAGAGCTGTTGTACAGCCAGTCATAGTGACACTACCACAAATTCATGTTCGTAGTTAACTATCTCTTCTACTTCTGTGATTTCAAGTCTTTCGTGGTCTCCTCAATCATTCTACCCTGCTATCTGCTGGTTTGCTCTTAGAAGATGACCTTGCCTCCTAATTAACTGAGAAGATAAAGGTCATCAGTATGAAAATTCCTCAATTTCCCTTCTTCTCCCTCTAAACTAGTGTCACTGTATTATTCCTATCCTAACCTCTTTTCTTCTAGTCATAGGGAAGGTATCCCCTCTGTTGTCCAAAGCAAATCCATCATTATTTGTGTTCAGAACCTCAACTACTAGTTATCAAGTAGCCCCTATTATCAGTTTCAGTCTCTCCCAATTGGTTCTTTCACTTGTTCAAGTCTTTTCCATATTTTAAAAACAAACAAACCTACATCCCTTGATCCTTGACTACTATCTGGTCTTCTTTGATCTTGCTTTTTTGATCTTGCTCATCTGCTTCCTCCACTTCCTTATCTAGCATTCACTGTCTAGAGCATTCTGCTCTTTCACTTAGTAACTCTACTTAGCTGTCCCTTCAAGCCCTTCAAATTCAAAAACTCCAAACTGAGTTTCGTCATTTTGTACCTGATCCTGTTTTTCAGCCCATATTCCCTGACTTAATGACGGGTACTACCATTTATTCAATTGTCCAAGCAAGAAACCTGGGAATTAACCTCGAATATCCTCTACCGCCCTTCCACATCAAATTTGTTACCAAGTAAGCCCTATACATTCTACTTCCTTGTTTTTTCTAATTTGTCCCTTTCTCTCCATCTCAATTGCTATTGTCTTTAGTTTAGGCCTGAGTTATTACAACAGCCTAATTTGTTTTCCTATTTCTAATCACGCCCAGCTGTAATCCACTTTATTTAGACTTGCTAGAGTGATCTCCCTAAAACACATTTCACCATGTCCTCCTCTTACTTAAGATCTTTCAATGGCTCCCCATCGCTTTCAGATTGAATTCCAAATTCTCTAACAAGTCATGTGAGGACCTTAGGGATCTGATTTGTGCCTACCTCTCCTGTCCTATCTCTCAATGTTCATTTCTTTATCAGTGAAATCGCCAATGACATCCCCCAATCTTAAATATGACAACAATCATGTTAACACTTAACCAGTGTCTCTGAACTTCTGGTAGAGGAGAAGCTAAGAAACAGAAGCAGCTCTATCATTCCATTCACATTCTTCGAATTTTTCTCATCAAATTTTAAGTCCCTTATACCTGTTGCTTCAGATGATTAAGTTCAGCTGTCTGGGGATCAATGTTAACAACAGGTTTGTTCTTGATTTTTCTTGCTCTGTCAGCATAACGAAGGGTATTTAATGTTTCTTCTAGATTGGAGTCAGCAGGACTCACGCAGGCTATCATAAGGGTGTGGCTATTACCTCCTAGAGAATCTGAAAAAGAACCATAGAAGGAAATGAACTTAAACAATAAAATGCAAGTAAAGCTGTCTACATGGGCTGTTGACCTCAAAACCAGAGCTATAAGAACAAAAACTGAGCATTTACAAATTACCTATTTGTGACAATATCAAAACACAAAGATTTTTGATGTATAAAATAACAGTTTAAAATCCTATTGTATGTGTCCTCGTTCTTGAGAGAGACTGATTTCAGCAGTTAATCAGGTTAAAGCAACTGGGGCCTGGCCTAAGTAACTTAGGGGCCACTATTGGGATAAAACATTCCTAGGATGCCACAACTAGGGTGGTTTTAACTCTTCAGGGAATTCTGCTTATCAGCACTAATAAAGAAGCAGTAACCAAGTTCATTTTCAGATACAAAGTACTAAGTACAGTTGGCATTCTGCAGACTTCTTGGCTCGTAACCCTTATATGAAGACATCTTTCCATTATCTTACAAGCCTGCTTGCCAACAGGTCTCTCTCCTATTTATCAATTAGACAGCTTTGTATGTGATAGTCCAAAAATCTGGCTTTTTACCTGTTTCATTTCTGCTTTCTCAGCACTATCATAATTACTCTCCCTTATTTTTAGAAGCACTTTGTGCTTACCTTGAAGCAGTCGAGTCAACTTGGAATCTCTATAGGGCACAAAGCCACCCTTTTTGTCATCTCCAAGAGCACTGATCACATTTCCCAAGCACAGGAGGCCTCGGTTAATATTAATACCTAACAGCAGGAAACCAAATGTAAATTGTTTGGTAAAGCATTGAACTTATTCCCTACATTTATCCTAAGAAAGGTAAAAGAAATAAAGACCCCATGGAAATATTCACTCATCAATCTTATGAAAACGTCTCAATCCTGTTCGCTTTTCTTAGAGTGCCTCTTTAAGTAAAGTTCAAAGGACAAAGGTCCAAACTTGGACATACACAGTTGAGTCTGTTGGCATTTCTCATCCTTTCTCATGGAAACAAAGCAGACAGGTAATTATCACTGTATCAACAACCATTTGCATAGTTATTTACTTTCTATATCCATTATCACACTTAATCCTTAAATTAATTTCATGAAATTAGATGAACAGCTATTTTTTAATCATCTTATTACCATTACTCAAGTGCCTGCAGAGGGACAATAATGATGAAGAGAGTGGTAAGAACAGCCAGGTTTATATAGTGTTTATTATAAGCCAGAGACAGTTTTAGGTACTTTATACAGGGGCGGGCAAAAGTAGATTTACATTTGTTTGCATGGAAAATATTAAATAATACAAGAATAAATTCTGTTTCACGTACTCACAACTATAAACCTACTTTGGTCACCCCTGTGCGCATTAACTCATTTAATCCTCACAATAGTCCTATAAAGTATGATCATATATTAACAGATATGAGAGTTGAGGCTCAAAGAGGTTAGGTAACGTGTCTAAGGTCACACAGCTAATGAGTCAGATTTCAAATGTAGGCAGTCTGGCTCCAAAATCCATGGTCTTAACCTCTGTGCTCTATGGAAATGAGCTAAGTTGCTCACTTAAAGGTACCAGGTACCTTAGAAAGAGGAGAAACTTAAGGCTAAAAAGACGTGATTGACCGAAAAATGTATATAAAGAACTCTTGAACTCTGAAGTTTCCCCTCTAGAGCCATGCAACTACTGTGTCCCCATTCTCAATCATTCCCAGTCTACTTGATGGGTTAATCTTCTCAATATCTATCCATTAAATGTTGGTATTCTCTTGGGACTGTCTAAGCTCTTTTCTTACTATATATGCTCTCCTTGAGTTATCTTAGCCATGCCTAGAATTCCAATAAATACCTATATTAATGATTCCCTAAATCCACACCTCCAAGCCAGACCTCTTTCCTATTGTCCAAAGCTATATTTTGGCTGCCTGCTAAGTAATCTCCAGTGGGCTGGGCCCATGTGGCATTGCATAGAAACAATAAACAAAAAAAGAATTTGCCTTTCAGTACATATCTATTTCACTTCAGGCACTGTTCCTTTTCACTGTCTCCCCATCTAACTAGTCACCCAACAAACAGCCAACATGAGACATCCTGAACTCTTCCTTTTTTCTCACTTTTCCAAGACTTCTCATTGAACACGTAGTGAATACGTACAATGCTCTAGGCACTCTGCTAAGTGTTAGAGATACAAAGGTGAATAAATCACAATCCCTACTCTCAAGGAGTTAATAATCTACCAGGAGAGATAGACACGCAAACAAATTAATTACAAATATGTTAAACGAATACACATGTCTACTAAAAATGGTTCTCATAGAAGGGAGTGGTACACTTTACTTGGGAGGGTAAAGGCAGGCATCAGAGAAGATGTCAACATTTGAGCTGAATTGTGAAGGATGATGACGACAATGCCGATAGAGGAAGGAAGGGTAGGCAAGAGGAATGCAAGGGCATCCCAGGCAGATGAAGTAGCACATGTCAAAGCACATGTCTGTGAGAGAGCATTATACATTTAGAAACTACAGGTAGATAGTTCAATATGAATATGATGAAAACTATCAGATGGAGAGTGACAAACAGTGAGGCCAGAAGATAGCTAAGGACAGATCATAAAGGGCATGATAGATATGTCATGCTCTGGTATTTGCATTTATCCTGCATGGCAGTGGTTTTCAAACTGTGTTCCTCAGAACCTTAGGGATACTTTAGGGAACAAGAGATACTTCAGTTTCTGCCACTATAATTTGGATTTTGTTTTAAAATATATTTTCTATTGTGCTAACATAAAATTTACCATTTTAATGCTTTAAATGTAAAGTTCGGGGCATTAAGTACATTCATACTGTTGTGCAACTATAACCACTATTTAAAGTTATTTTAACTATTTAAAAAACTGCATTTAAACAGCTCACTTTAATGTGCTATATGCCAAATATTAACACGCTGGAATCTACCCAATAGAGGCCACCTCAAAAAAAACAAAACAAAACAAAAAAAAAACAAAACAAAAAAACAACAAGAAAAATCTCAAATAAACAATCTATCGTTATACATTAAGGAACTAGAAGACGAACAAAGACCAAAGTGAGTCGAAGGAAGGAAATAATAAAGATCAGAGCAGAAATAAATGAAATAGTCCAAAAAAATACAAACGATCAATGAACCCAAGACGTGGTTCTTTGAAAAGATAAACAGATTCATCAAGAATAAAGAGAACCCAAATAAATAAAATAAAAATAAAAGAGGGAAAATGACAACTGACACTACAGAAATACAAAAGATGATATAAAAACACAGACACACACACACCATGAACAATTATATGCCAACAAATTGAACAGTCTGGAAGAAATGGGTACATTTCTAGAATCATACAGTCTTCCGAGATTAACTCAAGAAGAAACAGAAAATCTGAACAGACCAATTAATACCAACAAAATCAAATCAGTAATAAAAAAAACTCCCAACAAAAAAAGACCTGGACTGGAAGGCTTCACAGGTGAAGTTTATAAAACATTCATAGAAGAATTAATACCTATCCTTCTCAAGCTATTCCAAAAAATTCAAGAGAAGGGAAGACTCCCAAGCCTATTTTATGCAGCCACCATTACCCTGATTCTAACACCAGACAAAGAAATAACAAAGAAAGAAAATTATAGGCCAATATCCCTGATGAACATAGATGGAAAAATCCTTAATGAAGTGTTAGTAAACCAAATTCAGCAATACATTAAAAAGATCATATACCATGATCAAGTGGGATTTGCTCCTGGGATGTAAGATTGGTTCAATATGCGTAAATCAATTAACGTGATACACCACATAAATAAAATGTAGGATCAAAATCATATGATCATATCAATAAATACAGAAAAAGCATTTGACAAAATCTAGCAGCCGTTTATGATAAAAACTCTCAGCAAAGTGGTAATAGAAGGAACATACCTCAATATAATAAAGGCCATATATGAGAAACCCACAGCTAACATCATACTCAATGGGAAAAACTGAAAAGCATTTTCCTCAAGATCAGCAACAAGACAAGGATGCCCACTTTCACCACTCTTATTCAACATAATACTGCAAGTCCTAGCCATAGCAATCAGACAAGAAAAAGAAATAGAAGGCATCTAATTTGTCAAGAAAGAAGTAAAACAGTCATTTGCATATGACATGATACTACATACAAAGAGCCCTAAAAACCCCACCAAAAAGTATTAGAACTGATTACAAATTCAGTCAAGTATCAAGATACAAAATTAATATTCAGAAATTGGTTGCATTTTTATACACCAATAATGAATTACAAGAGAAATGAAGCAAACAATTCTATTTACAATTGCATCAAAAATATATAAAATACTTAGAAACATATTTAACCAAAAAGGTAAAAGACCCGTATTTGTAAAAGTATAAGACACTCAAGAAAGAAGTTGAAGAAGATACAAATAAATGGAAGCCAAGATATGGAAGCAACCCAAATGACTATCAAGAGAAAACTGGACAAAGATGTGGCACATATATACAATGGAAAATTACTTGGCCATAAAAAACAATGAAATCTTATCATTTGCGACATCATGGATGCATGTAGAGGATATTATGCTAAGTGAAATATGACAGAGAAAGGCAAATATACCATATGATTTTAATTATATGTGAAATCTTAAAAACCAAAATAAATAAGCAAAACAGAAAGACTCATAGATATAGAGCACAACTTAAGGGTTTCCAGAGGGTTAGGGGTTGGGTGAAAGAGGTGAAGTGATTAAGAAGTACAGAATGGCCCTGGCCGGTTTTGCTCAGTGGTTAGAGCGTTGGCCTGCGGTCCAGAGAGACCTGAGTTCGGTTCCCGCTAAGGGCATGTACCTCGGTTGTGGTTTGTCCCCGGCCCTGGTTGGTTGTGCGGGTGGCAGCCACTCGATATGTCCCTTTCACATCAATGTTTCTCTCTCTCTCTCTATTCCTCTCTCTCCCTCCCACTCTATCTGAACAAAAAATGGAAAAATGTCCTTGGGTGAGGATAAAAAAAAAAGTATAGAATGGTAGTTACAAAATAGTCATGGAGTTGCAAAGTACAGCATAAGAAATATGGTCAATAATATTATAATAACTATGTATTATGCCAGGTGGGTACTATACTTATGGGGGGAATCACTTAGTGAATTATATAATTGACTAACTACTATGCTGTATACCTGAAACTAACATAAAGTAATACTGAATGTAAAGTGTAATAGACAAATAAAAAGAAGAACAAGAGTTCCTCGGCTTTAAAAGGGAGGGAGATCAAAAACATCAGTTATAGCCCTGGCTGGTTTGGCTTAGTAGTTAGAGCGTTGGCCTGTGGACTGAAGGGTCATGGGTTCGATTCCTGGTCAAGGTGCCTAGGTTGCAGGTTTGATCCCCAGTCCCAGTTGAGGTTGTGTGGGAGGCAACCACTTGATGTCTCTCTCCCATCAACGTTTCTCTCTCTCTCTCCCACTCCTTCCCTTCCACTCTAGCTAAAAATTGATGCAAAAATATTCTCAGGTGAGGATTAAAAGAAAAAATCTGTTATAGATAATGGAAACAAATGAAGGTTTTTAAAGACGGGTAAAAAATGATCAATTTTGGATTTTAGAAATATTCCATTTGGAAGGTAGACTTAGGTATAAAAAACTGGTATTTAAGAGATCATTTAGGTTTTGGAGTTCAGATGAAGATCTTAGGATTGGAACAATAAAAAAGTTATTTGAGACATAAAAATGACATTACCAAGCGACCTTGTGGATATGAGAGGTGAGAATAAAAAGAGAACAAATGTGCCCAGCCGGTGTGGCACAGTGGTTGAGTGTCGACCCATGCACCAAGAGGTCGCCAGTTCGGTTCCTGGTCAGGACACATGCCCAGGTTGTGGGCCTAATCCCCAGTGGGAGGCATGTAGGAGGCGGCTAATCTATGTTCTCTCTCATCGATGTTTCCATCTCTCTCTCTCCCTCTCCCTGCCTCTCTAAAATCAATAAAGAAAAAAAGAGAGAGAACAAATGTAACCTGTGCTCACATTCCAGGAATAAGGCAGATATTTATCATTTTGTCAGCCCATAGTTACTGAAAACTTACTGTGTGCCAGGCACAGTGCTTGGCACAAGTGGCAGGAAAATAAGAACTGGTCTCAACCTTCAAGGAACTCAAAATGTACTGGGAAAAACAGACAAGTAAATAACTACAATGAAAAGGGAGAATGCTGTGAGACTTGGCAGGGTGATAATCGACTGGGAAGGGGGTAACGTATGTCATAGTAAGGCTTTGGGTTACAGGCTTTTACGGAAATGCATTTGTAAAAACCCAACTAATATACACTTAGAATTTGTGTTTTTCATTGTAAATTTTACATTTAAAAATCTAAATAAATATTAAACTGCAGTTAGTAATATGTAAAGCTTAAGTATCTAGGTGTTAAGTATACAGATGTATGCAATTTACTTTAAAAGGCATTTTTTTATTATTATTTTTTTTATCCTCACCTGAGGACACTTTTTGATATTTTGTTCAGATAGAGTGGGAGGGAGGGAGGGAGGGAGTGAGGGAGGGAGAGAGAGAGAGAGAGAGAGAGAGAGAGAGAGAGAGAAACATCTACGTGAAAGGGACACATCGAGTGGTTGCCACCCACACGACCCAACCAGGGCCGGGGACAAACTGCAAACGAGGTACGTGCTCTTAGCGGGAACCGAACCTGGGTCTCTCCAGACCATACGCCAATGCTCCAACTGCTGAGCCAAACCAGCCAGGGCTAAAAGGTATTTTAAAAAGTAATATGGTTTAATGAGTAGATAGATGGACAGATATGCAATAAAGCAAATACAGTAAAATGGTAATGGCAGAATCCAGATACTAGATATAGAATTGTTCTTGTAAAGTATTTCAACTTTGTCAGATCTTTGAAAAATTTCACAACAAAATGTTACAAAAAAAAATCCAAACACTATGGAGCACCAATTGATGGAAAGACTTTGATCCGAAGTCCAGTTTTCATAGATGGGTGATATCTGAATCATGAGTTAAACTCTTAGTAGAAACTGCCAGCCAGACCAAAAGGGAGAAAGAACTCGGGCAGTCAGTGAGAACCTCCAGTCATGTGTTGGGCACCATGTGAGGCCCTAGAGATTCAAAGATTAGTAAGCCACAGTTTCCATCGTTGACAGGCAACCAGGTAAGGTGATGACTGCAATAGAGTTGGTGTAGGAAAAAGGTAAACACTAGATGGCGGGGGTGGGTGGTCAAAGTTTCTTCAAGGGGATGAAATCGGAGCTGAGTATTGAAGGGCAAAAGAGAATTAACCACATGAAGACAGAGGTATTTCCAGCAGAGGGAGCATAAAGCATAAAGACACTGACAAATCTCAGAGGGAAGGGGGGGCATAAAGAGATTAACCAAAGAACTTACATGTATATATGCATAACCCATGGACACAGACAATAGTGTGGTGAAGGTTGGGGGAGGTCAATGGGGGAAAAAGGGGAGGGGCATCTGTAATACTTTCAACAATAAAGATAAATGCCTGGCTGGTGTAGCTCAGTGGTTTGAGTGTCGTCCCATGCACCAGGAGGTTGCCAGTTCAATTACCAGCCAGAGCACATGCCCGAGTTGTGGGCTCGATCCCCAATAGGGGACATGCAGGAGGCAGCTGATTGATGTTTCTCTCTCATCAATGTTTCTATCTCTTTCTCCCTTTCCCTTCCTCTCTCTGAAATCAATAAAAACATATTTTAAAAAACTTGAAAAAAAAAAAAAAAGCACAGGAGGAACAGGAATGCTTGATGGAACGCAGATTTCCAAGGCAGTAGGGAGAAAAGAAAACCCAGCAGAGAACATATGAGTACAACGGCACAGAGATCTGAAACAAGAATACTGTCTGGAAAACGATGAGTAGACTGCTGTGGCTGGAACCCTGTAGTTTGTGGGGAAATGATGGGAGATGAAACATACAGAGAGGCCAGAAAATGGCAAGGTAGTCCTCTGATACTACAGAATTTCAGAGGAGAAGAAAAAGTACATTCGATGGTATGGTTACAAAAGGCAACATCAAAAACCCCATGACTTCAGCTGGACCTTGAAAGACGGCTATGTTGTACATAGGTTGATGGGGGAGTCAGGGAACTGCATTCTGGGAGAGAAGAGGAGGCGAGAATAAGCAGGGGATGTGGTGGAGGCTGTGTAGCTGGAGTGGAGAGCGTGGGCAGAGAAGCTGTGAAAGACAGCGGAGGAGGTCGGCAGAGTATGAAGGGCCCGGAACGCCTGGCTGTGGCTTTTCAACTTCATGCTGTAAGCAGTGGTGTGCCACTTAGTTTCTAACCAGAGGCGGCACCACATACAAAGTGGTATTTTAAGGAGATTAACTAGTTGTGGTATTTAGAATGGAATGCCTCCTAGGAGCCAAAGTGTTAGGAGGCTCTTGACCAGGTGTACAGGTTGAAGGCATGGACTTTGTAGAGACAGAAGGAACAGACTGGAAGTGTGTGCATCTCTATAATATTGCTAAGGAAGAACTAACAGCAGGTAGGGGTACTTATTCCTAATTGAGGAGATCATGCTGGGAGCAATAAATAGTACAATGGAATAAGAAGAAAAAGCAAGAGACTGAAAAGAAGTAGTTTCAGTTAGAAAAGAACTAGGAGAGTGAGGATTTACAAATCAGAAGAGTTTCAAGAAGGGTATGTGCAAGTGTCAAGTCACAGAGAGGTTAGATAAGATGAGGACTGAAAAGGACCAATTGTTTTGGTAATTAAGTTATCACTGCTCATCTTTTTCATTGTGGTTTTGGCAAGGTGGTTACAGACAGACTACCAAGAGAGTGAATCAATGAGGTTCCTAGATACAAAGTCAATATTAAAAAATAAATTTTATTTCCACACACTATAAACAAATTTAGAATACAAAATTTTAAAATATTCGATTTATGCTGTTTACATGGGTTTGTTGAGTTTGTGAAAGTTCAGTGAGCTATTCACCTATGATGTAAGTATTTTTCTGTTTGTATATTATACTTGAATAAAGGGATTTAAAAATATCACTTCCGATACTGTCAAAACACAGATTACCTAAGACTAGGACAAAAGATGTATAAGACTTCTACAGGGAAATCTTTGAAAAATCTTAAAGAAGTCCTAAATAAATTGGGAGATATACTGTGTTCATGGATTTGGAAGACTTAATTTGACTTAACAGAAGTGCCACTGCTCATCAGTGGGGGAAAGAATAGACTTTTTAATAAATAGTGCTAGGCCTGGCTGGTGTGGCTCAGTGGACTGAGAGATCCTGGTTCAATTCCCAGTCAGGACACGTGCACAGGATGCAGGCTCAATCTCCAGTAGGGGGCGTGTAGGAGGCAGCTGATAGATGTCTTGCTCTCACATGGTTGTTTCTCTCTCTCCCCTCCCTTCCTCTCTCTCTCTAAAAATCAATAAAAAATATATATATTTTTTTTTATCCTCACCCGAGGATATTTTTCTATTTTTTCTTCAGATAGCGTGGGAGGGAGAGAGAGGAAGAAAGAGAGAGAGAGGGAAACATCGATGTGAAAGGGACACATCGAGTGGCTGCCACCCGCACGACCAACCAGGGCCGGGGACAAACTGCAACCGAGGTACGTGCCCTTAGCGGGAACCGAACCCGGGTCTCTCCGGACCGCAGGCCGACGCTCCAACCGCTGAGCCAAACCGGCCAGGGCAATAAAAATATTTTTTAAATATATAAGAAAATTCTTACACATATACATCAGGATATATGAACAAGAATGTTCAAAAGGGCCCTGGCCGGTTTGGCTCAGCGGTTGGAGCGTCGGCCTGCGGTCCGGAGAGACCCGGGTTCGGTTCCCGCTAAGGGCACGTACCTCGGTTGCAGTTTGTCCCCGGCCCTGGTTGGTCGTGCGGGTGGCAGCCACTCGATGTGTCCCTTTCACATCGATGTTTCCCTCTCTCTCTCTTCCTCTCTCTCCCTCCCACTCTATCTGTACAAAAAATGGAAAAATGTCCTCGGGTGAGGATTAAAAAAAAAGAATGTTCAAAAGAGCATTGGTTTAAAAAAAATTTTTTTTAATTGATGAGAGAAAGAGAGACATCTGTTGTTCCTCTTATTTATGCATTCATTGGTTGCTTCCTGTATGTGCCTTGAGCAGAAATTGAACCCACAACCCGTTGGTATCCAGGCAAGGCTCTAATCAACTGAGCTACCCGGCCAGGGCCAGAGCATTGTTGATAATAGCCCTAAACTGGAAACAACAAAAATATCCATCAACAGTAGAAAGAATAAACGGTGGTATAGTCATACAATGGACCACTCTATCAAAATGGAAGCAAAGGAACTATAACTATATGTAGCATAGATGAATCTCACACACAATGTTGAATGAAAGATGTAAATAAAGCTAAGATTGCATACAATATGATTCCATTGATATAAAGTTTAAAAATAGACAAAACAAAATTATGCTCTTTAGAGATGTATACACAGGTGGCACTACTATCCAGGAAAGCAAGAGAATTACTATTACAAAAGTTTGAAGTGGTTACTTAAAGAGGGAAGGGAGGGGATTGTGACCTAAGAGGGGTATACACGGGTACTGAAAATGTTGTTTTTCAATGTAAGGGATAGTTACATGGGTGTTCACTTTATAATTACTTATTAAAATATATACATTTTTTTAAATCCTCACCAAAGGACATTTTTCCATTTTTTTGTTCAGATAGAGTGGGAGGGAGAGAGAGAGAGAAACATCTACGTGAAAGGGACACATTGAGTGGTCGCCATCCGCACGACCCAACCAGGGCTGGGGACAAACTGCAACCGAGGTAGGTGCCCTTAGTGGGAACCAAACCCGGGTCTCCCTGGACCGCAGGCCAATGCTTTAACTGCTGAGCCAAACCAGCCACGGCTATATACATGATTTATGCAGTTATCCGTGTGCGCTGTATCTCACCAAAAAATGTAACTAAGAATGAATCACGTGTGTTGCTAAGCAGTGTGAATTTTGTTGAGGAGCTTGACTCTGAAGGGAAGGAGATAGTGTAGCAGTTATAGGAGAATTCGGGACTGAAGCAATCTGTGTATATATACTCACCAAAATACATGTACAATAATATTCATAGCAACACTATTCATAATAGCCCCCAAATGGAAATCACCCAAATGTCCATCCAACAGCAGAAAGGAAAAATAAAGTGTTACACATTCACCAAAGGAATATGCATAGTAATGAAAATGGATGAACTACAACTACATGCAATAATATGGATGACCCTGGCCAGGTGGCTCAATTGGTTGGGCGTCGTCCCATATACTAAAAGGTTGTGGGTTCGATTCCCGATCAGGGAACATACCTAGGTTGTGGGTTTGATCCCTGGTTGGGGTGCATATGGGAGGCAACTGATCCATGTTTCTCTCTTACATAGATATTTCTCTCTCTCTCCCCCTTCTTCTCTCTAAAGATCAATAAAAAAGCATATCCTCGGGAGAGGATTAAAAAAATAATAATATGTATGAATCTCACAAACATAATGTTGAGTGTTAGGGTTACTAAATTTAGTAAAAGAAAAAAGCACAGGCATCCAGTTAAATTTGAATTTCAGATAAATGATGAATCATTTTTAATATAAGTATGTTCCCTACAAAGTGATTTGTCATTTATCTGAAATTCAAATTTAACTAGGCATCCTTTATTTTTTCTAGTGTTCTTACAAAGACTGAGACTGAATGAAGTGGGCACAAGTGGTACTTCTGGAATGCTTGTAATATGGTTTTTTGATCTGGGTGCTAGTGACACATTGTGAACATTCATCAGAGTGGAAAATTATGATTTGGGCACTTTTCTGTATGCTCTAGTATCTTTCAATTGAATAATCTTTTATCCATCTGTAATCTATTTATAATCTATCTAGCAGTGAGCCGAGTATGTTTTATATTCAAAGTCACATAACAAAAAATAAGGAGAAACTTAACAAGTCTCTCCCCCAAGTCTGATCCATCTAGTCTGCTCTTGGGCCAAGTAGCTGCTGAGAGAGTGAGTTCACATGAGGGTCTGAGACCTGAGTGTAAGTTCTCTCTGGAACAGATGAGAACTTGGGGCCAAGGGCCTGGAGTCTGACGTCGTGGAGAGAAAGTGCAGGATGAGAACATGGCTCCTGGCGAAGGTTTGGCCTGCAGGATTCTATGAACTCCTAGGGGAAAGCTGATATTGTCTATGTGAGTGCAACAGGTTTCCGTGGACCTGAAAATGCTGAGAAGAAACTGAGGAGCTGGGTTGGGTCCACTCTACCTTGAGCAAGGACAGCACCAGAGAACAAGAGTACAGAGAGGCCTCCTCTTGATGCCTCCAATGGTGTGACAAGCTGACTGCCAACGTGACTGCTTCTACAGTGTGGGCTCATGGGTGCAAACCACTCTGCCTTTTCCATTCACAGAGCTGTTATGACTGAAGGGACCCCAGCCTTACACTTGAGCCCCAATGAGTAGAGAAAAGAAAATAATAATACACAGAAGGGACCCAGAAACCAAAGAAAGGAAGAAGCAGAAAACTTCGACTAGGCCTTGAATGAAATACAGTTGAAGGAAACAGACAAATTAAGCTTAAAAAAGATCACTCAAGGAAATTAAAGTGCAACATAATCTAATGAACAAAATACACTGATGAATAAAATACAACCAGAGGCATGGAAACATAGAACAGATTGAGGAATCTCAGAGGGAAGGGGGGAGGAGCCGGGAAGAGATTAACCAAAGAATTTCTATGCATATATGCATAGCCCAAGGACACAGACAATAGGGTGGTGAAGGCCTGGGGTGGGGCAGGAACTGAATGGAGGAGGACAATGGGGGAAAGAGGGGAGACATATGTAATGCTCCCAACAGTAAAGTTAAATTTTTTTTAAAAGTACAGCATAAAAAAGACTTTCTGGAACTAAAAAAATACCATTTACCAAAACTAGTAGCCATTGTCATTCCAAATATTAAAATACAGCCATTCAGAAACTAGGTTCCCCATCCTCCAAGGAAAGCAATTTTACAAGCCCAAGGTGCATCCTTCAACATCCTTCTCCTTGCTAATAAACAAAAAATATGAGAAGTGATAGAAACATTGGCAAAGAGATCATTTTCTTTTTGCTGATAAAATTTTATATTAAGAAAACCCAAGACTCTAGTCTAAAATAAAAACTTAGAATACAGCTATATGCATCAACATGGATGAATCTCAGAAACACAACATTGAGCAGGAAAGTACTTATGAAAAGTTTAGAAATAGGCACAGTACCATCACATTGTTGCCCTGGCTGGTGTGGCACAGCGGTTAAAGTGTTGGCCCGAGCACTGAAGGGTCTTGGGTTTGATTCCAGTCAAGGGCACAAACCTGGGTTGCAGGTCCAATCCCTATCAGGGCAACCAATCAATGTCTCTCTCTCACATTGTTGTTTTTCTCTCTCCCTTTCCCCCTCCCTCCCACTCTCTCTTTAAAAAAAAAAAAAAATCAATGTAAAAAATACTCTCAGGTAAGAATTAACAACAAAAAAATACCACCACATTGTTAAGGGGTACAAGAATAAGAAAATTAATGGAAAAGATAAACACCACATTCGCAATGGCAGTTAAATTCACTCCTCAGCTTGATGCAACCTGCCCTGGTTCCTAACCACTCAACTGACATTGCTGTGGCCGAGATCACTGAAACCTCAAAGGACAAATCCATCTGTCTCTTCTCAGTCCTCATCTTATGTAACCACTCTGAAGCATTTGACATGGGTGACAATCTCTTCTTTCTAGACACTCTTATCTTGGTTTTTAGACACTACTTATCCTCCTGTGTCTCTTCAACCTCTTTAATGGGCTCTTTTACCCATGAATCTTAAGTATCCTTGCTTCTGAGTAATATTTCATGTAGGCTCACTCATTATCTAGTTTTTCCCTATACAACTCACCTGGGCAACCTCACCCACAGATTCCATATGTTTCTCTCCAGCCCAGATGCTGCTTCTAAGCTCTAGCTCTAAATGTCCTTTTCCTTCGGGACCTTTCTAATATGCATTCCAAATCTGGAATGTCCAAAATCAAACTCATTAGCTTTCCCTCCGCGTGCTCCCTGTATACCTATGTCTGGTTTTCTAACTAGCTTCCCTTCAGCTGATGGCAGCTCCACTTGATCTAAGATTCAACAGTGATTTCTATAAATTTCTTTGCCTCACAAAACAAATCCAACATGTAAATACACGCCCTTCCTTCACCCCCGGTAATGTAATATGCAACAAAATTCATATCTCCCCTCTGAAAATATTCTAGAAGGGCTAGCAACTTTCCTAGCTCTCAATAGTATAAAAGTATTCCCTCTAACAGTGAGGAAGGGCTTGGCTTTGGGAATATTTTTAGCTGAGGAAAACGATCTTGTCACATTCCCTAGGAGCCTCTTCCACCTAAAGTCTACCTTAAATGTTGACAAGCACCCTCTTAATCTAGGGGGTCTCAGTTCAGCTGGGTGTGTCAATAAATATCAGTAAGGTCCCCATATTCCTTATTAACCACCACTCAGAGCAAGTAAAAACACAGAAGATGGAATTCATAAGTATGAAGAGGCTACTATATACCAAAGATTACGTTACATGTCTTACATGTATGCATTTATTTAATCCTCACGTCTCTGTAGGGGTTTTATATCCAAATCCTATCTTACAAATGAAGACATTGAAACTCCGAAGCAAAGATGGGATGGAGTACCTATAGATTAAGAGACTTAAAAGAACTATCAATTAATAACAATGTGTACACTTTGTTTGGATCCTCCTCCAAATAAATAAAATCATGAGAGTGATGGAAATTTGAACACTGACTAGACATTTGATGATATTAAGGCATGTTGTTAATTTTAGATGATTATATTTTTAAAAGAATTATTTTTATCAGATACAAACGGAAATAAACAATATATCTGAGATTTGGTTCAAAATAATATCAGAGGGAGAAAGTGGTTAGGATACAAATGAAGTAAGACTGGTTGGTCATAAATTAGTCATTATTGAAACTACATGACAGGTACATTGGGGGTTCATGATTCCATCCTGACCTCTTTTTTTTTTTTTAATCCTCACCTGAGGACATTTTTCCATATTTTATTCAGATACAGTGGGAGGGAGAGAGAGAGAAACATTGACGTGAAAGGGACACATCGAGCGGTTGCCACTCACACAACCCAACCAGGGCCAGGGACAAACTGCAACCGAGGTACGTGCCCTTGGTGGGAATAGAACCCGGGTCTCTCTGGACCGCAGGCCGACGCTCTAACCTCTAAGCCAAACTGGCCAGGGCATCCTGACCTCTTTTCAATATACTTAAAAAGCTTTAAAAAAAAAAAAAAAGAAGAGAACGGAACTTTCAAGCTCAGGAAGCAATAAAAAGATTAACAAAACAAAATAACCTAGAAGAAAGTCATTAATAGAGAGTAAAAAAATAAAATAGAAAAAAAAAATAGAGTTAACCAAGAAATCTGTCAAATATGATAGAAAAAATAGAGAAAATATATAAACAAATAAATTTAGAGACATATTTACAGAAATTAAAAATATAAAGTGAATCTCTCTCTATATATATTATACCAATAAGTTTGACAATCTAGACAAAATGAATACTTTTCTAAGAAAATGTGAATGAACAAAATTGGTTTGAGATACAGAAAATCAAATCTTCATTCTAAGAAGATGTAAATGAACAAAATTGGTTTGAGATACAGAAAATCAAATCTTCATGAAACCTTCATAGATAATTCCCATGTTCTATTAGCTGCGCCAGAGCATAGGAAAAAAACTGAAAGCTTGCCAACTCATTTTCTACAGTTGGTAAAATCTCCACACCAAAATCGGACAGTGAGAGCACACACACACAAAATGTTCAAGGTCACTCTGTCACAGGAACAGATATACAAATGTCCTAAATTGAAAACTAGTACACGAAATCCATCAATGTACACAAAAATTAATTTATCATGGGCAATTGAAGGGGATTCAATGATAGAAATTACTTTTTTTGCATTTATCTTCAGATAGAGTCGGAGGGAGAGAGGGAAAAAGAGAGAGAGAGAGAGAGAAACATTGAAGTGAGAGAGAGATATCAAGTGGCTGCCACCCACACGACCCCAACCAGGGCTGGGGTCAAACTGCAACCAAGGTACGTGCCCTTAGCGGGAACCAAACCTGGGACTCTCTGGTCAGTGGGCCAACACCCTAACCACTAAGCCAAACTGGCCAGGGCGATAGAAATTACTTTTATAATTCATTCTATCAACAGGTTAAAAGAAGAAAAATTATACGATGATTAATTTCCAATCAATGACCAAATTCAGCACTCATTCCTTATTTTAAAAATATCTAATTCTTAACAAACAAGGAATAAAAGGTCACTTCCTTAAGCTGATAAAGGATATTAGCCAGAAATGTTCAATAGATAATTAAAGGTGAAACAAGAGCAACATTTCGGTTAGAGTGGAAAAAAACAAAGATAATGGCTACTATCACTGGTACTATTAAACTTCATAATAAAAAAAGTAAGAAAATATGTTATAAATGTTGGAAAAAAAGAGGCCAAAGCATCTACTTGTTAATATCCACCTAGAAAATTCAAGAAACATAAATGACAATGCAAAACTAAGAAAGCTATTTAGCAATGTGGTTAGATACAAGATCAAATTTTGAAAATTAACACTTCTAGACAGGATTACAAAATAAAGTAGGAAAAAAGATTCCATTTTAAAACAAAAAAAAAACATACAAACAAAAACTCATACACACAGATGACAGTAAGGTGTTTACCAGAGGGCGAAGTAAAGGTTAAAGGGGATCAAGTACATGGTGAGGGATGATGATTTGACTTTGGGTGGCGAACACACAATGTAATATACAGATCCTGTATCATAGAAATTTACACTTGAAACCTGTATGATCTTATTAACCAATGTCACCTACCCCAATAAACTAAATTTTAAAAATTTCAAAACAGCAATATAAACTTTAATATTCCAGAATAAACCTGCCAAGATATGTGGTGGGAGAATTATATTAAGAAAAGTATAAAAGCTTACTGAAAGACATAAAAGATGATGAATAAATGCAGAGAGACCACGCTCCTGATGGGTAGGCCCAATTCTCCTTAAACTTTATTTTTTAATTTTTTATCCTCACCCGAGAACATTTTTGCATTATCTTCAGATAAGAGCAGGAGGGAGAGAGGGAGGAAGAGAGAGAGAGAGAGAGAGAGAGAGAGACAAACATAGATGTTAGAGAGACACATCGACGGGTTGCCACCCACACAACCCCAAAGGGGCTGCGGACAAACTGCAACTGAGGTATGTGCCCTTAGGACAAACTGCAACTGAGGTATGTGCCCTTAGCGGGAACCGAACCCGGGTCTTTCTGGTCCACGGGCCAATGCTCTAACCTCTGAGCCAAACCAGCCAAGGCTCTCCTTAAACTTTAAATTGAATTAAGTTCTCAAGAAAAATTTCCCCCAAAGCCTGGCCGGTGTGGTTCAGTTGACAGAGTGTCCTCCCATGCACCAAGAGGTCACTGGTTAGATTCTCAGATCAGGGAACATGCTTAGGTTGTGGGTTTGATCCCTGGTAAGGGGGGTAAGGAGGCAGCCAACTTATAATTCTCTCTCATCGATGTTTCTCTCTCTCCCTTCCTCTATAAAATCAATACAAACATTTTAAATAAATAAATAAAATACATCCCCCCGAATTGTTCATAGGACCTGACAACCTTATTAAAAATAATAGTAAAAAGTTGTGATAAAAGGAAAGTGAGGGGAGTCCGGCCAGTGTGGCTCAGTGGTCGAGCATCGACCCATGCACCAAGAGGTCATCAGTTCCATTCCTGGTCAAGGCACATGCCCAAGTTGTGGGCCAAACTCCCAGTGGGGGGCATGCAGGAGGTGACCAATCAATGTTCTCTCTCTCTCCCTCTCCCTTCCTCTCTCTCTAAAAATCAATAAAGAAAAAAAAAGAAAAAAAGAAAAGAATAGCAAGGGGAAACTTGCCTTCATAGAGATTAAAGCATACTGTAATTAGATCTATTAAATAGTTTAATAGCCCTGGTCAGTTTGGCTCAGCGGCTGGAGCGTCGGCCTGCGGACCAGAGAGTCCCGGGTTCAGTTCCCGCTAGGGGCACATACCAAAAAAAAAAAAAAAAAAACGGTTAAGAATAAACAAGTACACTAATTAGACAGAATAGACTCAGAAATAGACCCACACACATTTGGTCAACTCAGTGTACCAAGATACTAAGTCAATTCAGTGAGTAAAGGAACTTCTCTTTAATAAATGGTGCTAGAACTAGACATCCAAGTATCTATGTAGAGAGGGGGAATGGTCTGAAATCTCATCTCACTTTATAACCAAAACCTAATTCAAAATAGATTCTAAAACAAATTTACATTTATTTTACAAGCTAAAAACTATAAAGCTTCAAGTATAAAACATAGGAGATTATCTTCATGACTTTGGGAAGGCAGAGATTTACGATAAAATAAATAAATTAATTAAAAAGCATCCTTTTATAGATAAAAAGACATAATTAAACTAAAAATATGGAGAAATTAGAATCCTTATATATTGCTGGTAAGAATGTAAAATGGCAGTCGCTGTGAAAAAGTCTGGCAGTTCTTCAATAAGTTAAACATTGAGTTACCACTATGACCCAGCAATTACACTCTTAGGTATATACCCAAGAGAAATGAAAACATACACTGTCACAAAAACTTGTATATCAACGTTCCTATGAACATTAGTCAAAAACCAAAAGTGGAGCCCTGGCCGGTTTGGCTCAGCGGTTGGAGCATTAGCCTGCGGACCAGAGAGTCCCAGATTCGGTTCCTGCTAGGGGCACATACCCCCCAAAAAACCCAAAAAACAAAAACAAACAAACAAACAAAAAAAGTGGAAACAACCCAAAAGTCCATCAAGAAATGAATGGATAAATAAAAACTATATCTTCACGTAACAGAATATTGTTTGGTGAACCAACGTCATTCCAATAAATTGAATAAAAATAAATATTTTTTAAAAAGGAATGAAGTGCCCGGCTGGTGTGGCTCAGTGGATCGAGTGTCAACCCATGCACCGAGGTCACTGGTTTGATTCCCAGTTAGGGCACATGCCCAGGTTGTGGGCTTGGTCCCCAGTGTGGGGCATGCAGGAGGCAGCTGACTGACGTTTCTCTCATCAATGTCTCCCCCTTCTCCCCTCCTATCTAAAAAAATCAATAAAAATATTTTTTTTAAAAAAAGGAATGAAGCCCTGGCCTGTTGCTAAGTGGTTAGAGCATTGCCCATGGACCAGAGTGTCCCAGGTTCGGTTCCCACTAAGTGCACGTAACTCAGTTGCAGTTTGTCCCCGGCCCTGGTTGGGGTCATGTGGGTGGCAACCACTTGGTGTCTCTCTCACATCAATGTTTCTCGCTGTCCCGTCCCCCCCTCCCCATCTGAAGATAATTGCAAAAAAATGTCCTCAGGCGAGTATAGAAAAAAAAGAAAGGAATGAAGTTCTGATACATGCTACAACATGGATGAACCTTGAAAATAGTACGTTAAGTGAAAGAAGCCAGACACAAAAGATCATATATTGCATGATTACACTTACTTATACGAAATGTCCAGAATAGGCACATCCAGAAAGACAGAAAGAGGATTAGTCATCGCCTGGGAGGAGGCACTGGGGAAAAATAGGGAGCGACTGTGCTCATGGGTATGGGTTTCTTTCTGGAGTGATAAAAATAGTCTAAAATTTGTTGTGATTGTTATGCAACTTTGCAAATACACTAAAAATCACTAAATTTGTACACTTTTAAAGTGTGAATTCTAATGTACACTAATTACATCTTAATTTTTTAAAAAGAAATTTAAACAGTGACCTTATGACCCAGCAATTACACTCCTAGGTATATACTTAAAGAGAAATGGAAACATTTGTGCACACAAATACTTATACACAGATGTTCATAGAGCGACATTCAAAATAGCCAAATTGGATACAACTGAAGGACACATAAAATGTTGTATGCCCATATTATGCAATATGATTTAGCAATAAAAGGGAATGAATGAGGTACTGATACATTCTACGATACGGATGATCCTTGAAAACCTATATTAACGGGGCAGGAGGGTTCCCTTTTCTCCACATTCTTGCCAATACTTGTTGTTTGTTGACTATTTGGTCCAGCCATTAAGAGGTTCCTCAAAAAAATTAAAAACAGAACTATCATATGACCCAGCGATTCCATTTCTGGGTATTTACCTGAAGAAATCCAGAACACTAATTTGAAAAGAAATATGCATCCCCATGTTCAATGAATCACAGTTTACAGCAGCCAATATATGGAAGCAACCCAGCTGCCCATCTATGGTAGAATGGATAAAGATGTGCCGTATCTGTACGCAATGGAATATTACTCAACAATAAAAAGAATAAAAGCTTGCCATTTGTGACAACAGATGGACCTAGAGGGTATTATGCTAATTGAAATAAGACAGAAAAAGACAAATACCACATTATTGTATGATTTCATTTATACGTGGAATCTTGAAAAACAAAACAGAAACAGACTTACCAATACCTTTGTTGGCAAACTCTTGGTTGTGAGAGGGGAGGAGGGTAAGGGGGTATTGAAAAATGTAGAGGGGCCCTGGCCGGTTTGGCTCAGCGGTTAGAGCGTCGGCCTGCGGTACAGAGAGACCCGGGTTCGGTTCCTGCTAAGGGCATGTACCTTGGTTGCAGTTTGTCCCCGGCCCTGGTTGGTCGTGCGGGTGGCAGCCACTCGATGTGTCCCTTCACATCGATGTTTCTCTCTCTCTCTTCCTCTCTCTCCCTCCCGCTCTATCTGAACAAAAAAAAAAAAAGGAAAGAAAAATGTAGAGGGTACTAAAAGGTACAAACCTCTAGTTATAAAATAAATAAGTCACAGGGACGTAATATACAGCACAGGGAATACAGTCAGTAGTATCGTAATAACTTTGTATGGTGATAGGTGGTTCTTAGATTTATCATGGTGATCACATTGTAAGGTACATAAATGCTGACTCACTATGTTGTACACTTACTAATATAATACAGGATGGGGCAAAAGCAAGTTTATGGTTGAGTACATGAAAGAATTTCTTCTTATATTATTTATTAATTACTGTATCAATTTTCATACAAACAACTGTAAACCTACTTTTGCCCACTCTGTACTGCATGTCAACTACACTTTGATAAAAAAATTTTATCACATGGTGAATCCTTTAATAAACAAACAAAAACCTTAAGTGAAACAAGCCAGTCACAAAAGACCACATATTACATGATTATATTTATAAAAAATATAGGTTAGTGGTTGCCTAGGGCTAGAGAAGGGGTGGGAACAGGGAGTGACTGCTAATGGGTATTGAGTTTCTTTTGGGGAATGATGAAAATGTTCTAAAATTAGACTGTGGGGGTAACCGCACAACTGCAAATATGCTAAAATCCACTAAAGTGTACAGTTTAAATGGGTGAATTTCATGTCATATGAATTATATCTCAATAAAGCCATTAAAAATAACTCAGAACTGTACATCTAAACAAAGATAAAAGGGACACAAGAACGTTTAAATAAGAAGGTTAAATCACAAAGTGCAAACAGAGAACAAAAAAGGCACTTTTAAATACATTCAGAACAAAAAGCTGAATGAGGGAGAACTAGGTCTCTGCCCTGTACCAGCAGCCTAATACTGATAAATGACAAAGAAGTAAAATTCCTCAATTACTATTTTTGCTTCTGCCTTCTCAGTTCCCGAGGGAATTGAAGCCCAAAACGAGTAAAGAGGTAGTAAAATTCAACTACTTTAATAAGAGTTCAAATATTTTGGATCAGATTAATTATAGCCAAGGGAACTAAGAGTAATTTCAAATGAGAGTGCTGAGCCCTGGCCGGTTTTGCTCAGTGGTTAGAGCGTCGGCCCACAGACCAGTCTCGAGTTCGATTCCAGCCAAGGGCACATACCTCAGTTGTAGCTGGGTCCCCGACCCCTGGGTCGTGTGGGAGACAACTAGTCAATGGGTCTCTCTCAGGTTGATGTTTCGCTTTCTCTCTCTCCCCCTCCCACTCTATCTGAATATAAATGGAAGAACATCCTTGGGTAAGGATTTATTTTATTATTATTATTTTAAATATTTTTCTTTATTGATTTATTTTAGAGAGAGAAGAAGGAGAGGGAGAGATAGAAACATTGATGAGAGAGAACATTGACTGGCCACCTCCAGCACGCCCCCCACTGGGGATTGGGCCCACAACCTGGGCATGTGCCTTGTCCGGGAATCGAACTGGGGACCTCTTGGTGCATGGGTCAATGCTCAACCACTGAGCAACACCGGCTGGGCTCCTCCGGTGAGGATTACAAAAAAGAGAGTGCTGAAGCTATGTCAATGATCTTTGCAAAATCACAGAGAAAAGATATTCCAGAAGACTGGGAAGATATAATTTCAACACTCAAAACAGAAGAGGTAAAAGTTAATTCTGTAAATTACAGACCAGTAAATTTGACATGTCTTCTAGATTATGACAGGAATGGCTTGCAAGAACCTAGAAACGGAAGAATAAGCACTAGAAGCCAACTTGAATTCACTAAGAAAAAGCTAATTTAGGTTAATTCATATTTCTTTATTGTACTGTTACTAAGCTGGTAGCTATGAGAAATATGGTAGACATAGTATATCTGGACTTTAGCAAGGTATTTGATAAAATCTTTTATGAGATCCTTAAGTACAAAATTGAGAAATAGGAGCTAGCTGTTAATTTTTGTTAGTTAGATTAATAATCCCTTAAAAGACCACTCCGCCCTGGCCAGTTTGGCTCAGCGGTTAGAGCGTCGGCCTGCGGTCCGGAGAGACCCGGGTTCGGTTCCCGCTAAGGGCACGTACTTCGGTTGCAGTTTGTCCCCGGCCCTGGTTGGTCGTGCGGGTGGCAGCCACTCGATGTGTCCCTTCACGTTGATGTTTCTCTCTCTCTCTCCCTTCCTCTCTCTCCCTCCCACTCTATCTGTACAAAAAATGGAAAAAATATCCTCGGGTGAGGATAAAAAACAAAAAAACAAAAGCAAAACAAACAAAAAAAACACTCCTACACCTGCAGAGTACCGGATTACTATCATGCTAGACGAATGCTGAAGCACATAGCAAGGGATCTTCCAGCCTTAGGAGCTGCACCAAGTACAGCCAACAACATAAATGAAAATATGGAAGGCATATTGATGAGGTTCATGTGACAAGATCTGGGAAGAATAGTGAATACTTGAGGATATTGCTTTTACTCATAAGCAGTTGGGGGTAAAATAAAATAAAATAAAGAACTTCCCTGGACCTGATGAAATCAAACCAAGGGTCAGATCCAAATCTCATAGAAATTTGGGTACGAGAATTTAAGTAAAAGAGTGCAAGGGAAAGAAACAATTTTTCATAATTTCTGAAATCAGCCGCACGCTTGAATTGTAGGTACTGTTAGGTTGACCCGAAATAGTCCAGTCAAGACACCAACGATACCAACAGGAGTACTAGAAGTTTGTTTCTACAACTATGGCCTTAATTATTCTCACCTTCTTTTAGACGATCCCCTTCAGCCTTGGTTTTCTTCTGTCTTTCTGAGCCAGCAAGGTCTACAAGATGCAGCTTGGAGCGAAAGCTGCTACTCCTGTGATAGTGACAGGAAGACACAAGTGAGAATAGGAAACAAGCTTGAAGATAGCTGAGTACCAAAGCTGACCTGCCAGCTCTTCTTTTCTTTCAAGTCCGTCAAAATGGCCCTACTGCTTACTAGAGCTCAGAGTACTCATGTCGGATATTTGTCAAATCAATTAAAGAAGCGACCTAATATTCAACTTGAGCAGAACTAACATTAAAAATCTTGACTCTTTGGCCCTGGCCAGTGAGGTTCAGTTGGTTGAGTGTTGTCCCATACACGGAGAGGTGGCTGGTTCATGGGCTTGATTCCCAGTAGAGGGCATGCAGGAGGCAGCCGACTGACTGTTCTCTCTTATCAATGTTTCTCTCTCTCTCTCCTTCTCCCTCTAAAAAAAGAAAATCAATGAAAACGTATTAAAAGATCTTGACTCTTTCAATTGTAACTTACTTGTCATTTTTCTTTCTTTGTTCTATGGAGATTGTAAAGATGGCATGAGACCGAGATGATTGGGAGTTCATAGCTGTGGAGGCCACAGTCCTACAGTTGTTGCCCTGCTCCAAACAGGTAACAGTATCCAGGGCAACTGAAACGGTCTTCTCAGTGAGTCCCACAATCTAATTCCGAGAAAGGAAAAAATTCCCTTATGATTCATGCTTCAAATACTTCATCAGAAATGTAAGAATTGATGGTTTAAAAACATAATGCCTTGATGTTCCAGAACTTCAATAAATAGAATAGTCATGGTTTTTACTAGCAACTCTGATCATGGTGATCCCCGTAAACCAAGGTATCCAATCTCCTCTAGGGGTGCTGACCAATACTTGAGCTAGAAAAGATCTCTAGACTTCAGGGTAGCCACGAATAAGGTGCCGCCCAGGGCGCCCCAAGTGAAGGTTAAGCTTTGGCCCAAACGACAGCAAGGGCAGCACAAACAGCCATGGTATTTTTCTTTTGCTACTTTCTCTTCTGTGTGACACTAGGTTCCTCCCTATACCTCTGATCCATTTTAAACCTAATTTTTCACTAGGGGAAATCACATGACATGGTTTCTACTAGATTAGGAAGCCAGAAAAACAGGGTTCTAGGCTTGGTACTCTATCTAGTTATGAGAGTTTATATAAGATAAAATCTCTTGGAGCCTCTGGAGACTGAACTAGAGAAAGTCCCTGCTAGCCCCAATATGCTATGATGTTATTACTCCATAGCTCCCAAGTCTACATTGGTGCCCTAATTTCCAGTCTTTTGTTTATAATTACCTGCTACTTACACTTTGAAATCAATTATAAACCAAACTCATCTTCCTCCCACGAACACTGATTCTATCCACTCCTTCTCCATTTCTATTACTGTCTCTATTCTCAGAATATCAACTTCACCTTCAATTCCTCCCATTCCTCCATATCTCATCTAGCACCAACTCCTAGTCATTCTTTTTTCCCTAGTCATTCTTCTTTTGAATCCATTGCTTCCTTTTCCTTTCTACTTGCCTAGTCCAGGCCCATATTACTTCATGCCTGAAAAGTAAAGCAGTTTCCCCAACTGGCCTTCCTCATCCGAGTCTTTCTCCTTTTCAATCCATTTCTGTTTAGTCTTCCTAAAACTCCTGCTTCCTAAAATGTCACCAAACTACAAAAGCTTTGTGCTAGATAATGAGGATACAAAGAGATTTTAAGATACTTTCTGACATCCAGGAGCTAACTTAACTGGAGAGATAAACACGTAAGATAAAGAGTTGGGTAAAAGTAATCACAGAAAACCTTCATTCAGAAGTATTAAACAGCTAGCTTATACACTGTTCACAAGGATAGAAACTAAATTCTTTAATCTAGATTCATAATCTGATCCTAATTTATCTCCTATTACTTCCTAATCCATATCCCTAAATCCAGACTGACTGGTCTCATGTTATTATCCCAGGAGTATATTTTCTGCTTCCCACTGAAACCATTCCTTACTAAGAATACCCTTACTCTGTTCTCTACTTCCTTACATTCCATTCATCCCATCTGAAAAGTATTTGCAAACTTGTCCTTATTCACCCCAGTTTGAGTCAGAAATCTACACATCTTTGCATTGCAAATTTCACCTCAAATAATGCTTAGGATTTAATTCCTGGTTTAGCATGGGGCATATAAAAAGACCTTGGAATCTGGTTAAGAGCTGGCTCACTACCAACATTTTTTTCTGGTGATAGCATGCATTTTGCCCAGGTTTCTTATCCCACTATCTGAACTTATCCCCTGTAGTCCAAGCTCATCAGGCTTTCCACATAGGTCTGATCTTTCAAGCCTTGCTTTACCAACCCAGAAGGAAAAAAAAAATCGGAAGCACAAATACCTGCCCCTCAGGCACTTGCACCCTAAACCTTCAGTTTTCCATACAGAGAAGACAGGAAGGAGAGAAAGATGGGTAAGCTGTTATTTTCCCAAGTCTGCACTACCTATTCTCGTCCATTTCCAGCCTCAGATTCTCCCACTCCTGAATACTCAGACTGGTACAAGACCCAAGCTCTGCCTTTTTTCAACACTGGCTTCTGGATTTGGCCCACTCCCAGATGCAAAACTTACAACCTGGCCTCAAATTTTCTGTCCAGCTATGGCTCCACATTCTGCATCTATACCATGTGACAGAAGCCTCTCAAATAAGTGATGTCTTTTTCCTGCAGTACTTGTGAATTTTAAAAAGGTTTTATTATTTAACTTTTTAATTTTCAAATGCCATCCCAGAGCCCAGCACAATGTCTATTCCAGTGTTGTCCAGCAGAATTTTCTGACCATGGCTAAGTTCTGAATGTGTGCTGTCCAACACAGTAGCCACTAGCCACATGTAGCTATTAAGCCCTAATGTGCAGATGGTGTAACTGAGGGACTACATTTTAAATTTTCTTCACTTTTAGTTCGCTTAGGTTTAAATAGCCCTCTATAGCTAGTGGCTACCGTACTGGACAGCCCAGCCTTAGAACTCTGTAAATAGCTAATGAATGTTTAATTGATGTTAGCATTCCTTGAACAGATAACAGGAAGGTGATAATACATCTTTATCCACAAGAGATCCCATGAAGGAATTCTAGATTAACAAAGGGAATGAGGACCACACAAAATCTGGAAGATGTTAGTTAAGTCATTTAAAACCACAGTGGCAAATAAAAGGGATGTGAATTTTAGTAGTGACCAACATTCTTAAATAACGACAACAATAACAACAAACACACCTTTATGCCTTCCTTAGGATCCTCTCGTATATTTATTTGAGAGGCTTTCTCACGAGATGGGCATAGAAGATCCAAGATTTCTTCATTGTAGATCTGGTATTATTGAATATAAAGTGGTAAAAACAAGATGTTAACAGTGGTACTCTTGGGATGGTGAGATCGTAGATGATTTTTTAATTCTTTGGGACTTTCTGTATTAAAATATTTTTATAACATATTTTTAATTAAGAAAGGAACTTTAACCCTATATACAAACATTTGATACTTACAAGAATGAATTCACATATTACTATTACAAAATTGAGACTGCTTTCTTAAGATAGTCTCTCAGGAACAGCAGACATAACAAAAAGTAACATGGGGGCCCAGATTCAGTTCTTTGATGGTGTCAGAGCAGTGTCACCTTCACCCATTTCGTTATCCTGCAAGTAACGAGTCCTTAGTGGAGGGTGGAAGTGAGAAGCAAAAGGGAGAAGTGGCAACCAGTATTTCAACAACCAGAACTTTAAGTATTTAGTACAGTGTTTAGCACATAGGAAGCACTATATTTGTTTGCTAGTATTGCTGTTGCTACTACTTAACATACCAGGTTCCTAAGTGATTTCTTCATTTAATTACCTTGGCCACAACTAGGTTAATGAAGATTCAAGAAGGCTAATCTTAATGATGTTTAACTTCCCATCTTCCAACTCTACACCTCCTATACTTATTAAGATTCAACTTCAGGATGAAGTGTTCACATACAATTTATAATCGCATGCTTATATCATATGTTTAATTATTGCTCCTTAAAGATAAGTCATCTTATCACTGCTAGTTTCTCAGAAGCCATAAATTCCCTAAACAAGTGATTTTGGTGTCATGAGGTTATTTATAACCGGCCAGTCTACTTCTATACTGATACACAGTAGAATGAAAACACCTACAAGGGCAGGGATTTTTATCTGTTTTGTTCACTGACATTTCCCAAGTACCTAGAACAGGGACTATAACATAGTAGGTACTCAATAAATACCTGTTAAATAAACCCACTCTATCATCACCTATGTAACTCAATATGTCACCCAATTTTTATAACATTCTTCATGAAGTAGCAGCATTATCACTTAAGCCTCAAAACATATGTAAAAGGAAATCAAATATCTTTCTGCAGACTACAGGGAATCAATAAGAGGCCAAATTGGAATTAAAAGAAGTCCTATCATCTTTTTATATTGCAATGCCAACTCCTCAAACAGTCAGATTAAACAGACTATTCTGACAAGGAAAGAACTGGGTGGAAGCCAGAACCCACTGAGCCAGTTAAGTTTTTTCTATCAATTTATTAAAATGTAATTTACTAAAAATGCAATTTATTAGTTTGAGTCATGCCAGGAAAAACCTGATTAGGATTTATTTTTCTACCCAAAGATAAATTTAAACTCAGAATAATGAAAGATAAATCATTTACCTCCAAGTATGACACTTTCAGAGTGAATTCGAAGTCACTCTTCTTATCAATTTCTTTGAAGAGCAGTTGGATTACCCTAGGAATTACCCCAACCGTTGGTTCATTCTCTTGTTCAGCAGTGTATGTGCCTCCCATCGAATAGGTTTTTCCAGAGCCAGTCTGTCCATAGGCCAGGACGGTTGCATTGTATCCTGGCAAAACATGCTTAATGGCACTCAAGTATTTTCATCCAATCAATATTCCCCATTTCCTTCAGCGATTACTTGCAATAAAATTGAGACTGATCTCTTAAGACAAGAAACTCTTACGCGTAGCAGACACAGAGAAGAGTTTGCACTGATCCAAATAAGCAAAGAAAAGTACCAAACCTAGAACATGGGCCCCTCTTAAAAGATAGGAAGTAAAACAATTAAAGAGATGACTGAGATTGTGAAGGTGGCCAAGTCACCGTTAAAGAGCCATGTGGAGCTTTATAATTCTACTTTCTACTTTGAGCAATTCTAAATTATGGGAATTAAATTAAAGTCTTAGAAGCTGCATAAATAGAAGGGATCAAGCATGTATTTCTTTGATTAACCATCTTCATTTGAAAGGACAATAAAGTTGCTTTTTACAGTCAATGAAAGCATCTACTCCTTATCTGGACTCTCAGACTGCACGAGGACCATATTATCAGGCTCTCTATAGAAACGTCATTTAAGTATGATTCAATGGGATACAAGCCCTTTGCTTTTCAGAAAAATCGTAAAATGTTAAATTGAGATTTTCACTAATAGTTTGCTAGTATCACCTGGTATGGTACATCACGGCAAGACTATGGGGTCAAGAGAATTAACATCCCATAATATTCTGCAATACTACAGATATGTGTATATAGTAAGAACAGGGGAAACCAAGTTTCAGTACTTTTTACAAAATACTCAGGGCTCTGTGGTATCAGAGTACAAGAAGGTGCTGTTGAGCTGCCTGAAAAACAGTTTGTCTTTGCAGAGCAATGTTAACCAAATGCATATATATAGGGGTCATTTTCTACATTATATTCTTTATAAAGACTATAATTTAATTATCATAATTTCCCAAGTTAAAAATATGAAAGCATAACTTTAGTACCCTTACTAAGCTGTGAAAGTACATTCGGAGAACATGACCAGATAGTGAAGGCTTTGGAAACCATACTGATTCAGGAACGACTAAAGGAAAAGAGGGCTAGTTAATTAGAAGAGACTCAGAATCACATAATGGTCTTCCGAATATGTAAATAGGAAAAAGATTAACTTTATAGTGGAGAAGCCTGGCAGATAACACCTTAATCAAATGATCAAAATGAACATCAGGATGTGAGGGCAAACTGCCTTTGACATCTGTCACGCTAGGGCTGATTTGGCTGATCTGGCTGGCTAGGCGGGTGTTCCTCCCTCATGCCTCCATGTGCGTCCCTCCCAAAGCTGTGCACTCGGTTGAATAGGACCTTCCCCCATAGAGGAGGGGACCATTTTCTGGTCAAGGGTATACGAGTAGCTGCACTCCCTTGCTGGAGCCTCCAAACAAGCTCTCAAAATGAACATCAGCAGTAATGGAACAAATTAAAATCCTGTGTTGATGGACAGGATTCAAAGAGAATAATGATACTTCTGCTAAAGATATAGAACCTGAATCTAATCATCAATAAACATCAGACAAACTGAAATTTAAAAACGGTTTACAAAATAAATCTCCACAAGTCTCATGATTATGAAAGTCAAAAAAGAATGAAAAACACTTTAGAATAAAGGAGACTACAGAGGCAGTACAAGTAAATACAACATGTGATTTTGAATTAGACTCTCTGCTATAAAAGACATAATTGTGATTAAACAGCCCTCTGCCTTGAATCCTGAATGACCACTGTCCTAGAATAATAATTAAAGACTTCTTAGGCACTACTCCCCTCTTCAGAACCCTAGTACGGTCTTCAATAACACTAAAACCTTAGCTTCTGCAAGAAAGATTATTAATTGGCTGGAGTATTCAGAGACTTTAGGAAATCTCATTCTTTACCTAAAAGAATCTACTCATCATTCAAGAACTACCTCAAAGGTTCCCTAGGCTGTGAAATTTACCCTAGGTGCCCCAGAGTTGGTGTCATCTTTCCAGTTCTCATACCACTTTGTATGGAAACATTCCTACTTCTAGAGCAGGACTGATGGATTCTCTTGCATGTTTTTTTTTTTTTTTAATCCTCACCCGAGGACATTTTTCCATTTTTTGTTCAGATAGAGTGGGAGGGAGAGAGAGGAAGAGAGAGAGAGAGAGAGAAACATCGACGTGAAGGGACACATCGAGTGGCTGCCACCCACACGACCAACCAGGGCCGGGGACAAACTGCAACCGAGGTACATGCCCTTAGCGGGAACTGAATCCGGGTCTCCCCGGACCGCAGGCCAATGCTGTAATCGCTGAGCCAAACCGGCCAGGGCTCTCTTGCATGCTTTTAACTTCTAAAATATTTGTAGTTAAAGATGGATGCAAAAAGTTTAAAATATTTTATGCCTCAAAAATTATTTATGGCCCTGGCCGGTTTGGCTCAGCGGTTAGAATGTCGGCCTGTGGTCCAGAGACCCAGGTTCGGTTCCTGCTAAGGGCATGTACCTTGGTTGCAGTTTGTCCCTGGCCCTGGTTGGGTTGTGCGGGTGGCGGCCAATCAATATGTCCCTTTCACATTGATGTTTCTCTCTCTCTCTTCCTCCTGCTCTGCCTGAATAAAAAAAAAAAAAGGAAAAATGTCCTCAGGTGAGGATAAAAAAAAAACAACTTTATGTAGCCCTGGCTGGGTTAGAGTGTCGGCCCGTGGACTGAAGAATCCCAGGTTCCAATCCGACCAAGGACACATACCTTGGTTGCAGTTCATCCCTGGCCCTAGTTGGGGTTGTGTGGGTGGCAACCAATTGACGTGTCTCTCTCACGTTGATGTTTCTCTGTTTCTCTCTCTCTCCCTCCCTCCCTCCCTCCCTCCCTCCCTCCCTCCCTCTCTGTCTGAAGATAAATGTAAAAATATCCTCAGATGAGCATTTAAAAAATTATTTATGTAGTCATCTAGTTGTACTCCTACCCCTGAACTCTGTACTCCTGCAGGGCCTGGAAGCTATATTATTTATCTTTGAATCTTTCCATAGGTTTTGCAGTGCTTGAGCCTCAAGTAGGTCAGCACACTAATTATCATCAGCACTCATCAAAGAGCTTAGAATCTAATAAGATTACAGGACAAACAGAAATATATAAAAGTTGCCCTGGCCAGTGTTGCTCAGTGGTTAGTGTGTCGTCCCACTCACAGAAGGGTCACAGGTTAGATTTCCAGTCAGGTCAAGGGGATGTACCTGGATTGCAGGTTCAATTCCCCTGGGGGCATTTATGGAGGCAACTAATCCAAGTGTCTCTCATATGGATGCTTGTGGGTATGTCTCTCTCTACCCCCCTTCCTCCCTCCCTTCCACTTTCTCTAAAAATTAATGGGAAAAAAATCCTTGAGTGAGGATTAACAAAAAACATATATATGCATATATACACACACATATATGCACGTACATACATACACATGCAGACATACACATATATATACATATATAAAATGCCTTTTTATATGGGAAAGTCAAAGATGAGCAGAACCACAGACTGGTCTTGTACTGCATTTGCTTTCTGTGGGCTTTTGGGAGGCAGGACGCATGTTTCACCCATTCCCGTGTTTACAGCAGCCAAGCACAGGCCCTGACACACAGTATACGCTCAGAAACTGTTTAAAGAATGAAACAGTCTCACCTTTGAATATGCCTTTTATGAGGGGTGCTACTGCTGTATTGAAGACTTCTTCCTGTTCGGTCGAGGGGTCAAACACAAAATCGTAGGTGAAGGATTTGTCCGTACCAACCACCACCTAGGGGAGCAAGGGACAAGGAGTAAGCCCCGAATGCCAGCCCAGACCACGCCCCTCCCTGTCAATTGCCCCCAGGTGTCAGGACGCGGGCCCAGGACTGCTACGCACCTGCGGTTCCCTGGGGACGAAGGAAAGGCACACCTGGCAGCCCTCGCTAATCTCTTTGGGAAGCAGAGGGCGACATCGCAGGGCCACTCTTACAGGAATTCCCTTCACCTCTTCCGTCATGATCCCACTTCAGCACCGTCTCTGACGGAAGAAAAAGAGAAGGGGCTTGCGGATGAGCCCGGGTGCGAGGGCGTCCGCCCTCAGTCCCGGCCCTCGGCGGGGGCGGGGGTTGGGTCACGGACCTCGGCGTAGGTGAGGCCGCCCCTCCTTGCAGCGGGGTCGCCGCCGCTGGACAGGCCCTGTCCCTCGGCTGTGGCCACCGCGGGAAACAGCGAAGTGGCGTCTGAAAGGGAAAGGGAAACCCCCAGCGGACACGACCACAAAGACCCGCAGCCCCCGGGTACCGGGAAAGGCAGGTCCCGAGCTAGGATGTGTCCCCTCCACTCGCCGAACCACTCATACCTCCTCCAGTCTTCCCGCTGCCCCGGCCCAACTGGAGATTTAACCGCCAACTTTTAAATTGCTCCCGAAGGCGCCAGCCAATCGGAACACAGACAGCCGGCGGGAGGAGCACGCACGTCGGCGTGCGCAAGGGGACGCTCTGGGGAGGGGTGCGCTTGCGCGCCGCACCGTGACCCCGCCCCTTCCGCCCCTTCGGGGCATCTGCTTCCGGTTCTCAGGCTGAATTGGCGGTGAGTGGAATCTGCGCTGGCTGACACCTGTTGGCAGGTGAGACAGCACGACGGTTACCACCTCGAATGCGCGGGGCTCGGGCAGAATGCCGGGAGGGGGTTTGAAGGTGGCTGGTGGTGAAGAAAGGGGCTATCTGGGGACCCCCCACCGTGATGGATCACATCTAGGGAATGTGGGGCGGTTCCTTGCTTCGAGTCCCTGTGCATGGAGTCAGAACTCCATTTGGACTTCGAGAGTAGACAGATCTTTTCAGATGCGACCCCGCTCGGCTCTTCTTGAGGTTGAAGACAGTAACATCTATTTTGCAGGAGTGTCATGAGAAAGATCATCTCGATAGAGGACCAAGCAGGTTGCTCGACATCCTGATATCCTGCAAAGTTCATTGTTTTCTTCCTTCTTTCCACCACTCTATCACCTAGAAGTGGGTCAGAGTTGTTTTCTGGAACTTGCTGGGCTGCTGTCCCCTTTAAATCATTTTTGTCAGCTTCGATTCACTCGTCCATTCCAGGGCCTTGCCAGAGATGGACAGCCGGATTCCTTATGATGACTACCCAGTGGTTTTCCTGCCTGCCTATGAGAATCCCCCTGCATGGATTCCTCCTCATGAGGTGGGAACTGTCAGTACTCTTGAATAGCAGATTTTCTCCCATGGGCATGAGATGATATATGAAAGGTAGGATAGCAGGGTTAGAAAGCTCAATGGAGAATTAATCTTAGCCTTTGTTGTAGCCAAGGGACCCAGGAATTGGATTCTGAGCAACTGGGCCCATTAGAAGCTTCTTAGGAATCCTTCCAGAATCCATTCACACTAGATAATTCTGGAAATTTGGAGCTCCAGTTTCTATTTCCGTCAAAGTAAACAAGTGGGAAGCTACTGGACTGCTAGCATTTCCCAAAGCTATCCATTTACCCATTTGGACAGTGTTACCTGTTCTACTTAAACTAAGTCCATGACTTCACCATTTCCTGACTTCAGGGTGATACATTTGTGTTCCAGATGAAGGTGGGCATAAAACCTGAGACTGATAGTAAGATTTCTGGGGTTGCTGTGTCTTTCAGAGGGTATACCACCCAGACTACAACAACGAGTTGACTCAGTTTCTGCCCCGAATCATCACACTGAAGAAGCCTCCTGGAGCTCAGGTGAGCTTATAGAACAATACATCTTATTCCAGGTTTGATTTGTCCATACCAGGTCCAGAAGTTAGCTGTGGTTGGGAGGACAGATTGGGGAGCAGGTAGGAAGATAAGGAAACTACTTTTATTGGGCAGAAAAGCTGAGATATCATTTACATAACTTCTGACTTCTCTCTGAGGGACAAATAGCAAAGATATCATACAGTGACACTACTAGATATTCTTGTGTTTGTGGTCTATATTGAGCCCCATTCTGTGCTCTTGTCTTGCAGTTGGGATTTAACATCCGAGGAGGAAAGGCCTCCCAGCTAGGCATCTTCATCTCCAAGGTGCGTGTGCCTGGTAGGCAATGTGAATAGCTACTTTCCTTTGTTATCAGATTGTAGAACCATGAAGTCCCAAGGCCTGGGAGAAGGATGATTTAGTGGAGGCATAATAGGGAAACTCTTTCCCACTTAAAACTTCCCACCTGGCAAGCATCTGTTTCCCTACATTTACGTGCATGTGTACCTGCAACAAGACACACACACATACACGCATACACACAAGCAGCTTACATTTGAATAGCACTTCATTTCACTTTCAGTCTTTGAAATCATCCCACCTTGATCACACATATTCTCTCCTTACCCACAGGTGATCCCTGACTCTGACGCACATCGAGCAGGACTTCAGGAAGGGGACCAAGTCCTAGCTGTAAATGATGTGGATTTCCAAGATATTGAACATAGCAAGGTGAGCACAGCACTCAGGCTGTGGTGTGGCAAGAGTGATCCCAGGTAGAACAAGTTGGACAGGATTACCCTAATCTGTATGTAACTTGAAAAGAAAGAATCTCTCCCAAGGAAGTATACCGGAGGGAAGCAGCTATTAGTGATCCAGAAGGTTGGAGCTGCAAATGACTTTCCTCCTGTTATGGTTCTGTCCTGGGTCATATCTCTTCATTTGTACAAGTTGTGCTCCTTTCAGGCTGTTGAGATCCTGAAGACAGCCCGTGAAATCAGCATGCGTGTCCGCTTCTTTCCCTACAGTAAGTATCACACATTTTTTAATGTTTTTTTCTTTATTGATTTTAGAGAGGAAAGGAGAGGGAGAGATAGAAACATCAATGAAACATCAACATCTATTGGCTGCCTCTTGCACGCCCCCTACTGGGGATTGAGCCTGCAACCCGGTCATATGTCCTGACCAGGAATCCCACCAGCAACCTCTTGGTGCATGGGACAATGCTCAACCACTGGGCCACACCAGCAGGGCTCACTCTCTTTTTAATGACTTGGAAGGGCCCTGGGTAGGAACTCTTTAAATCCTGATTAATAGAGACCCATGAATTGGGAGTACGGAATTGGGAGCTCAGGCCTGAAAATAACCTGCTTTGTGCCTCCTTTATTTCTTTTCCCCAGATTATCATCGCCAAAAAGAGAGGACGGTACACTAGAGTTGCAGCCCACAGCCGTCCACATGGAATCTTCTAGGACAAGCTGGCCAGGCCTCAGGGAAGCCACATACACTCTCATACATTTTGGAGACTCCCATGGGACCCTGTTTTTCCTCCTCTCCCTCCCATTCTCTCCTCTAAAAAATAAAACGCAACACTGAAGAAATATTGGTGTACCTTTTGGATGCCACTCATTGAGCGTAACCTGCTGTTGAGGCAAAAGGAAAAGCTCTTCCAAAGAGGAGCCACTGGAAGCAACAGAGCAACACCATACCTGCTTCACAATAGTCTCTGTCTGCCCGGAACACCAGGGAGGCCCGGGAACCTTAGCTACAGTAGAGCTGAGGAATGGTATAGGGTGGAGGGTACAGGAGGAAACCTGCCCTTTCCCCGTGATCTTTGGACATTTCTCTGCAGGTTGCTATTAATATAGTTCTGCCTTCTCCTTTCCCTGATTCTTTCATCTGTAACATAAACTAAAAGGCTTGGGTGCATTTCTTTTCCGGGATAGCAGGAAAAAATTGTCCAAGGTGTAGGTTGAGTAGTACTGACAGCTGGCCTACCCCTTTTCTTCACCTCAACTCCCAAATAATCTGCCATGTTTTTAGCTCCTTAGTTACAATCCACAGTTAGAGATTCCAGGCCACACCTTACGCCATTTCCATTGACGTTCAAAATACCGATTCAGGCCCTGGCTTGTGTGGCTCAGTTGGTTGAGTGTCCTCGCATGCACTGAAGGGTTGCCAATTTGATTCCAGTCAGGGCACATGCCTGGGTTGCAGGCTCAATCCCCAAGTAGGGGACATGCAGGAGGTGGCCGATCCATGTTTCTCTCTCACATCAATGTTTCTATCTCTCCATTCCTCTGTAAAAAATCAATAACAATATATTTTTTAAAAAATACCCATTCAGAACAAAGTTTTCTAATGAGGTGTAGGATGAAGTGCCCCCATAATGCAAGTCCCAAATTTGCCTTGACAGAATCTTGGGGAGATTAAATATGTATATTTTCAGACCCTTCCCCGGGAGAGTGATTTTGTTGGTCTGAGGTGGAGCCTCGAAATATGAAATTTTAAGTCAGGTAAATAAGTCTTCAAATATGGGAAAGCTTTAAATAGAGTAGGAGTAATGTATCTCTATGAGGAAGTTCTGGCTCTTCCTATAAATCCCATTCCGGCTCTACTACGGTACCTCTTCCAGATGCTCAGGGCCATTGTTAAGTGGCAGCATCCTTGTGAGTAGAGCTGGACGTAGAACTCAGCTGTCTCTCGGTTTCCTGGGCAATTCCCCCTTACTCCGTATTCTTACTGCTCTGCTGTCCCCCAGTGGCCATCTGAGAAAAAACTCATACTTGCTCAAAGGCACATTGGCTGAGTCTACTGAAGGCTGAGGTCCAAACCTCTTTGTGGTTAACAACTCATCTGAGAAGTGTGGTAAACTGTCAAGAGTCCCAGCCAGGTACCATAGGCCTAAGAGGCAAAACCCCTCCTGCCCTAAATTGGTTCTCACTCCGCAGTACTTGGAATGGTTCGGGGTGGGTTGGAATACCAGGTGATGCAATCCCACTGTGGAAGTACAGGTCTAGTATGGAGAAAATGCAGGCAGTAACAGGCAGAGGCGAAGGGACCAGTTGTTTATTGAAGGTGTAAAGAAGAAAACAGTGGAGAATAGACTGATTCTGGCTTTGAGGTATCCCAGCTGCTGTAGAACTGCATCCCCTATAGGTATCTTAGTGGTGAGTGGAGGTGAGGTGGGATTCCCGGCCCCGCAAGAACTCTCTGCCCAGAGCTGTGAGATGCAGTCAAAGAAGAAATGCTGGCAATTCCAGGGGTTTTGTTGGACTCCTAAGCCCCAGAATTGGACGAGAGCTTAGTAAGTTGCCGAGAATTTAAATCATAAACCTGAGGGTGGGGGAGGAGGACTGGTATTGGGAGGTCCAAATGCAATAAATTAATCAAATTAGGCAGACAGCCTAAGCTATCAATAGAAACAATGGCTTTTGATGCCTGACTCATTGGAGGGCTCCAGTTAGGTTTTAACCACTGATGTGCGCGTTAAGGAAACTCATAGAGAGGTGCCTGGGGTCAAATCTCAACTCCCAGGGGCAGCTTCTAGGAGACAGAAGAGGAATTCTGGTCATAAGATCCCCTTCACCTAAAGGCAATCAGGGAGCTGCTTTGGGCTGAAGTTAGTCCCTTGTCTCTTAAATATTAGGGAAAAAAATTGGGCTGGCCACCAACTCGGCAAGGGAAGTTTGTCTTTTTTGCTTGTACACTGCCTACCCTAGCAAAGCTGGAAAAAAGGATACTCTTCTTCCTTCAGTGGAGATGAACTACTTCTGGAAGGTCAGAAGCCACGCACAGGAATAGCTGTGTGTGTGTGAGAAAGAGAGAGAGAGAGAGAGAGGAAGGAGGGTGACGGAGGGAGAGAGAACGGTGATGCACAAAGGGGAAGAAAAGGAGGTCAGGTTCAGAAACATGATTCTGGGTCTTTTCACTGCATAATGGGGACACAAACCTTCCCCCCTCCCCACAACAGGACAAGCCACAGTTATCTGAAAGAGTAAGCCGTGGTGGGTGGCTAGAGCCAGGGAATTATAAAGAAGACTTATTTTCACATTGTAACTGGTTTGGGCACTGGTTTCAACTAATATCACATTGAAATCTCGGGAATTTTCTTCCCGTCTTCTGCAGAGATTTGTCTGGACAAATGAGAAATGATGTAAGGGACCAGACAGTGGTAAAGACCCCTTCTGACCAGAGTTAGTCGATAGAAATAGATCCTTCTGAGGTATAATGGTGTCTCCCTAGGGCCAGGAACCCTAGAAGCCTTGAACCCATACTCTCTCTGATCCCTGACACTGGTCATTTCTCCCAAGTAAATAGAGCATAGTAGACACTCCCCACAGAGACTAATCTCTAGTTATGCCAGAGAAAGTTGTAGTTACACCTTACCTTTTGTTTGGATCAATCTTGTTACCCACCAACATGATGACTGCATCATCTCTTTCTTCCTGAACATCTTCTACCCACTTATCCATGTCTTTGAAAGAACTGATGTGTACAAGAGAATGTGTTGTTGTGTTGAAACATTTAGTAGAGGTTTGGAGAGAATAAAGTACCTGTCCTTCCTCTCTGCTATTTTTACCAACCTCCCTATTGCTTACCTCAATCCCCTTTTCAAGTAAGACGTAGCATAGCAACCCCCTTGTGATGTTATAGACAATCCCTGCAATAACTGAATCATAGTTAAGAGTCAGGCTGCAAAAGCACTCCTGGACAGATGTGTCCCATAGCGGTAGTTGAACCTGCATAAAACAAAGGTGGAGAGGCCTGGCCGGTGGATAGTGTCAACTAGCACACTGAAGGGTTGCGGGTTTGATTCCCAGTCAAGGGCACTACCTGGGTTGCAGGTTGGATCCCCTGACTAGGGTGTGTGTGATGTGTCTCTTGTGTCTTTCTCACATCTCTCTCTCCCTCCCTCCCTTCCTCCCTCCCTCCCTCCCTCCCTCTCTTTCAAAAAAAAAAAAAATCCTTGGGTGAGGATTAACAACAACAAAAGCCAAAAACAAATGCGGGAAAAGATACACAAGAAACTAGCTTTTTAAAGGCTAGAACTTAATAAAGGCAAAATAAAAAGAGTAAAAAATCTGGGTCCCTGAAAAGTGGCTACTATGGCCACAAACCAAGTGACTTACCATTGTAAGACAGGTCCAATGTCATCATATTGTTTGTTTGTTTGTTTGTTTTTATCCTCACCTGAGGACATTTTTCCATTTTTTGTTTAGATAGAGTGGGAGGGAGAGAGAGGAAGAGAGAGAGAGGAACATCGATGTGAAAGGGACACATCGTGTGGTTGCCACCCGCACAACCCAACCAGGGCCAGGGACAAACTGCAACCGAGGTACGCGCCCTTAGCAGGAACCAAACCTGGGTCTCTCTGGGCCACGGGCCGACACTCTAACCACTGAGCCAAACCAGCCAGAGCTCATCATATTGTTTTGATTAAGGAAGACCCCCACGGAGCAGCAGATTGAAGGGTTCAAGGCCTCTTGGATTTTGTCTGTGTTACAGTTGGAGTTTATTTATTTTTTTATTCTCACCTGAGGACATTTTTTTCCCATTTTTTTTTGTTCACATAGAGTAGGAGGGAGAGAGAGAGAGAAAGAGAAACATCGATGTGAAAGGGACACATTGAGTGGCTGCCACCCGTACGACCAACCAGGGCCGGGGACAAACTGCAACCGAGGTACATGCCCTTAGTGGGAACTGAACCCGGGTCTCTCTGGACCTCAGGCTGATGCTCTAACCACTGAGCCAAACCGGCCAGGCTACAGTTGGAGTTTAGATGAGGACAGAGAATAAGGAACAGGACAGGGTTGGTAATTTGGGGAGACTTCATGCTTTCCTTCGCCTTCTTTATCTACAGATAATCCTGGCGGTGTGACCTTACTGGGATGACACATATGCCTACGGGGTTGAGGTTAGGGTTAGTGATACGAGAGTGAACACTCACTGTTCAGTACTCTGAGGCCATGATCTTGGACGGGAAGTCAATTCCAATGGTTGCCTGCAAATGAAAGATACTCACTCAGTACCCTTCTTCTACCCCGAATACCAGGCAGCCGTAGAACTGTGAGTGGAGATTGGCCCTTGAGAAGGTTGTTCTGCTCAACTTCTCCACACTTACAATAGATAACTCTGAAGAGCCATGGGTGAGTGGGCTGAGGAAGGGGGTAAAAATGGCCCTCGCGATGCCTTGGTGGTGGGCTCACCTGGCCAGGGCAGTTGAAGGTGTGCATCCTGAGGCAGGTGGTGATTGATGTCTTTCACCCTGTGAGGCAGGTAAGTAAGCGGTTTGTCACCCTGGGCAACCAGGGAACCCTCTCCTGGGTTCCATACCGTCACACCAGCTTATCCCCCAAGCCCAACCCAGACCCCCTCCGCTGTCTGGATTTACACAGACCAGTACTGAGGTCCGTTGATGGTTTCCAGGTCGAAGCCTCTGTCACCATCGTGGGCCTCGCTGGCTGCCTGAAGCCACACGGAGTTCTCAGGCCAACCGCGTTCAAGCCGCCTGCGGACCGCCCCTGGGCCTGGGCGCAGCACTGTCTGCTGGCCCTCAGCTCCAGCCGCTCCCTCCCTGGGGTAGTGGGTGATCATGGGGGCGGGGGCGATGGGGTGGCGGTGAGGAAGGACAGCGCCAGAGGGGAAGTTGAAGGACCCACGGAGGGGAGGGTGGGCAGTGTGCCAGAAGGAAATCTGGGGTCATTTAGGAGAAAAGCACCTGCTACCGGGTAATCGAATCACCGACAGGGAAGGAGGCGCTGGTTCTCAGTTTCATTACCCTCCCGGAGAAGAATACACTAAAGAGATCTCCAGGCACGTCTGGACAAGCTGATTTATTAGAGCATTACAGTGGGGGTCTCATCTCACAAGCGCCAGAGCCAGGTGCTCAGCTCCCCTTGTCCCCCTGGGCCGCCAAAGCCTCTGGACTGTCCTCCCCGCGGGGCTCCTGCTGGGCAGACTCCTCGATCACTATGTCCTCAGAGCTAGCAGAAGCAGCAGAGGGGAATTGAGGGGTAGGAACAAGTTTCTGGGCATCCCCCACATTCCTTCCTTTTCCCAGAGAAGTGATTCTTTCCCCATCTCCTGGCTCAGATCCCTAGATCCCTCTTGGTAGCCCCCACCCCACGCCCATCGACTGTTTCCCTTCACTGGCTCCCTCCCCAATCGCCCAACACAAAAGTCCCCCGAGGGCACCCAGGGGGAAATTAGAATGGAGGGAGGGATGCAGCGAAGGGATGGAAGAGTGAAGGAGGGAAGTAAGGGTGAGAGGGTGGGCGCGAGTGGAAGAGATGAGGGGGGAGGGTGATCTGGAGAGGAGCGGGGTGGAGAGCTGAGCAGGGGAGGGGGATGCAGACAGGGAAAGGAGGGCGGCTGAGAAGCACTGAACTGTGACATGAAGCTAAACCATAAGTTTTCACTGCAACTGTATTGGAAGCAACATTTCAGGGCAGGTTTGTTACATTTCTACCTTCAAAAAATGGAGGATATCAGTGTGGAAAGGGGATGGGATTTTCCTGCCTCTCATTTCCTTACCTAGCAGCCTCTGTAGCAAGGAGAGGGAGGGAAAAATGAAGCTGAAGCTGATAAGAGGCTCTTCCGTTTTCGAAAGAAAAGTCTTCCCCTTCCCTTCTTAACCTTCTCCCTCCCACATAGAGCACGCGCGCCCGATCACACACACACACACACACACACACACACACACACACACACCACTTCCCTGAAAAAACTAGACACCCAACATGCCTGTTGCTATTTAATCTCCACCCAAACTTCTATCCCCATCTGTGAGATCAGAACTGTTTGGTCCCCATCTGGAAGGCCCATTGTTCCTGTGAGTCCCAACTGGTCACTCACCCTGAGATGGCTTTGGATGCATCAGGATTAGGGGCAGTTCCACACCAACATCGCTGCGAGGATCCCAAGGCAGAGTTACAGATTTTCCTCCAAGTCCACTCCTTGAACCTCTCTCCCTCAATTTTCCTGTCCTGGAATGGCCTCAGACTCCCTCATCACTCGTTTGGTCTCCTTATCTCCTATCCCCCCCCTCTTGCCCCAGTCCCCCTGCGCCACACTGTCTTACCTGGCTGTCAGGTTGCCTAAGATGCTGAGGGTAGAATGACACCATAAAATTAGCAGCTGGAAATGGAAAGTGGCAATCTAATTTTACTGAGGGATGAGGGATCATAAGACCAAGTTAGCCACAGAACGGGTTTCGGGAAGGGAAGGGAAGGGAAGGGAAGGGAAGGGAAGGGAAGGGAAGGGAAGGGAAGGGAAGGGAAGGGAAGGGAAGGGAAACTGATCTGGGAGAAGGGTGGGAACAACTTGATTCCAACTGAAAGGAAAAGAGAAGGGAGAAACCTTCAGCTTCTCAACCCCTGCTCAGACAGACCATGAACCCTCACTCACCCTCCGCTGGACACAATCAGATTGACTCTGACTTTGTATGACACCAGGATCCCCAGCAGCTCCTTGTTCATTCCAGGTCGGATACTGGAGGTGGCAGTATTCATTATGTGTTTGTGGGGGTGAGGGAGGGGGAGTAATTCATCAAGTCCTCAAGTCCCCTCCTGTACACCTTTTGTCCTCCAACAGGCCCCCCAGGCTTTGCTCTCTCCTACCCATTGGGACTACATTTGTGTTTCTAAAATCCAGTTTTACCATGTCACCCTCTGTTCAGGATTCTACTTCTCTGAATAGAAGTACTCTGCCTAGCTTTTACTACTCAACTCATAACAATCTTGCCCCACCCAACCTCCCTAACCTTTTCTGTCTTAACTCCCTAACGCCTGGGAAACAACCTAAATGGACCCATCCTTTGTCCATGCCCAAAACATGCCATGTGGATTCCCACCTTCTAGCCTTTGCTCATGCTATGCTCCCAATCTGGAATGCTCCTTTCTTCCTCTGTTGCTATCCAGATTCTACACGTTCTTTAAGATCTAGCTCATTCTGTCTCCCCCAGGAAACCCTCTCTAGTTATGTTGGCTTCTTTTAACTTCTATTAGATTTATAATCTGAACCATGCATACTATTTAACTGTTAGATTGCATTTGCATTTCTCTCTGTTCCCCATCTAGGCCATAAATTGACTGAAGGTAGAGATTGTTTTAAACTTCTTTGTATTCTCCTACATGTAATAGGTGCTCAATAAAAAAAACCCCCGCTGATTGAAAAATAAGACACAGAAAGCTGTATATTCTTAGGAAAGTTTCGTCATTACTCTGGGATGCTGATATTCTATAAAATAATGCTGTTTCGACAATTTCTAAAGGTCTTTCTAGCATTAATAGTCTATAGCTACATGATTGATAAGGCACTGGGAGAGGGAGGGGGAAATTAGCACTTGTCAGATGGTGGCAGATGGTTTTTCCTGGGAGATACATCTAACATACACTAAGGTCTCTGAAGTCATAGGACCAAATGAATGACCTGATAGAATTCTATCAATTTTGCCCAGCCAATGTGGCTCAGTGGATTGAGCATTGTCCTATGCACCAAGAGGTCCTGGTTGGATTCCCAGTCAGGACACATGCCTGGGTTGCGGGCTTGATCCCCAGTAAAGACATGTGAGAGGCAGCCGATACATGTTTCTATCTCTTCCTCTCCATTCCTTTCTCTGAAATCAATAAAAACATATTTAAAAACAAACAAAACTGCTAAATAAGAATTAATTTAAAAAGAATTATATTAATTTCTATCATATCACTCTCCTTTTTGGTCCCCCTTTCCCTCCATTTCTCATCTCCTAGTCTTTCATCCATTTCTATCTTCCCTAGAGAGTAGTTACAGTAGAGACCACAGTGTTAGAACCAGATGACATGTGCTAGAATCCTTCATGCCTCTGCCACTTATTAGGTGTGCACGTTTGGACAGATTCCTTCATCACTTTTAGCCTCAAGGTCCTTAGTATAAAATGGAACAAAAACAACTTTACAGACTATTTTAGTGGGATTCTTATGAAGAAAATATAGCACATCTATAAGACCTTTGTGAGCTGTGAAATATTATACAACATAGGAATTTTTTCTCTCCACTTTTTTTATTCTTGCTGCCTCTGACCTAAGCCTGCCGTTGGTCCCATGGTCATTGTTTAGCTTACTGTTGGTCCTTAGGCTTGGAGGGATCTCTGAAAAATGACCTAGGGACATCTAAAAAATAGGTATGCTTTATTGAAGGTGAAACCTCACAACTGTATATATAGCATGCAGAATGGGTTGGGAATAGAAAATGGAGACTGGGAGTCACATTTGAGCTTACATTGTGCTGGAGGCCAGATTGGTATCACCATGCTTGAGTTTGCCATCCAGTGCCAAGCCCTGTTTCTGGCAGTTGTCAGCCAGGAGTGGGGTTACTGCAAAGCTCTTGGAGAAGCTGGAGTTAGCAGCTATAGCCTCCCTTTGAAAAGAGAAGAGAAGAACTTAGGCTAGGCTTGCCAACTAAATGTACTTTCATTGCCAAGAGTATCTTCCACAATTGCACGAATCTACTGGAGTACCGAAGAAAACTGGCATGTCTAAGTGTGGAGAGTGGGAACAATTTGCTCTGATGGGAAATAGTTATGCCCCTGCCCTCCCTCAGCATTTTGATGATCCTCTTGTGGGTATCCTCCCTCTAGTTCTCCTGGGAATGCTTCCCTTTATCCAGATCAGCCCTCACTTTGAACTTTGTCAGTCCTAGGCTTTTACCCACTTCTTACTTTTTCCAACCTTCTCCTCTTAGCCATCTTCTCACCACCCCATCCCTTGGCTCTCTGACCCAGGCCCCGGCACCAGCTCACGTGAACTCCTGAATGAACACCGTCTTGGTGTACTTGTCTAGTGAATACAGGACAACATCGGTGATCTGGTCAACTAAACAGCCAGGAAAAGCACATTACTATAATTAATCAGTCATCCTCGAGACCTCAACTCACTGCCTCAGATGTCACCTTGTACAGTATGCATGAGCACTAAGATGTGTTCATGGACAAACAAAGATAAGCCCAAATTGGAAGGAAATCCTGGATAAATGCAGACTAGGTGGGGCAGAGTTTTGGAAAAAACAAAAACAAAACAAAACAAAAAACTATGGATTTGAGACCAGGTGCAGGGGAATAGGAAAAGAAGCTCACCTGAAATCTTGATTTTTTTGATGACCTTGCTGGTGCAGTTGTTGATGGAAACATTAACAGAGATGGGTTGGCCATGATAGTGAACCTGAAGCCAGAGGCCCATCATAAGGTTGGAGGGAGAACGCCAAGATCAAGACCTAGAATTCCTGTTTCCTTGGCACTGTTGCCACCTGGCTTCCATCCCCTCTCTACCCAAGTAGAAAATAAGTGAAGAAGGGTTTCAGAGGGGCTGTAGGGTAGAGGGAAGAAAGTGGGGGAGGGATCACTAACCTCCCTCTCCATCCAGGCCTGAAGTTGTAGGGGCTGAGCTGACAGAAGAAAGTGGCGGATGGTCTGGGCCCAGGGGCCAGGGCCTGGCTCCGGGGGTGCAAACTGTACTTTCCGAATCACCAGCCTCACAGAGTCTCTGAGTAGAGGCCAAGGGGTTAGCCAGAACCTCTCCTTTGGGACCCACAGACCTTTCCCATGCCAACCCCATAGTCCTGTCATTGCTTGGGGAGTGGGGGTGGGTGAAGGCCCGTCTCAGAGAACTCCTGTACATCCTCCATGTAGGTATCTAAACAATGGGTCAGCAAACTATGGCTCACTGGCCAAATCTGGCCTGTGCTTGGTTTCTTTCTTTTCTTTTTAAATGTTTTTATTGATTTTAGAGAGAGAGGAAAGGAGAGGGAGAGAGAGAGAGACATTGATAAGAGAGTAACATCAACATCCAGTGCGCCCCTACTGGAAATCAAGCCCACAACCCTGGCATGTGCCCTGACTTGGAATTGAACTGGCGACCCCTTTGTTGTACCTGGTTTCCATGGCCCATGAGCTAAGAAAGGTTATTACGTTTGTCAATGGTTGAAAAAAAATTAAAGAACAATAATATTTCATGGCCTGTGGAAATGATATAAAATTCAAATGTTAGTGTCCATCAATAAAGTTGTGTTGGCACACAGCCATAATCATCTATTTCTGTACTATCTATGGCTGCTTTCATACTACAGTGGCAGAGTTGAGCAGTTGCATGCAACAGAATCAAAATGGTTCGCAAAGCCTAAACAGTTATTTGTTGGCCCTTTACAGGAAAGTTTGCTGACCCTTGCCCTAGAGCAGAGAAGTCAGAGGGGAGTCAGAACCAGGCATCTGAGTTGGTGGCGACGAGCTATTGAGGTTAGAAATAGGGCTGTTTCTGTCCTGAGAACAGATCTGTTTCCTGGCACAGCTGGGAGGCAGCGATTTTGGAGAGGGCCACAGAATACCTCCTGGGGATTTTATCCTCCAGATTTTCAGCACAGAAACTCTTCACTTCAAAGTCAACCCCACAGGCCTGCAAAGTGCAAAGGCAAAGAGAACTCATTTCCAACACTGTGCCTCCCTTCCTTCTAGACTGCAAGAAATCCCGACTCCATCCCTGAGCTGTTCATTTCTCCATTCTTGTCTGTCCATTTGTCTCTCTGTCACTCCTCCCAGCACTGACCATCTATCCCTTTTTCAGAACCCAGACCTCACCTTTCCTGTATCTTCAGGACCTGGTTGCAGTGTCACTGAACAGGGCAGGTTGACAACCATCTGGTGGATTAGAAGGAGGTCAGCAAACAAAAAATATAGGGATCCTTTTCTCTTTTAATCTTCTCTGGAAACCCTGTCCAGGACTTGGGGTCAGTACCTGCAGGGTAAAGGGGTAGGCATTGTCCCCCAGCTTGTGCAGCAGTCGCTCCTGCAGGACTGTGAGGGGCCTCTGGGGGCTGATGGGTTCAGCTGGGACAACTTGCTGGACCTGTACATAGAGGTCTTTGCGGAATGTCAGACCGATTACATCCAAGTCATCATGGCCGTAGCGAAAGGCGCATGTCAACATGACAAACACTGTGGGCAAAGGAGGAAGAGAGTAACCTATTAAGCCTGTGGGGGAAAGGAGGTCTTAAATGGCTCTTAGAAAGACATGGAGAAACAATGTGACATGATTGAAACAGTACAGCCATAAAGAAAAGGACTAATACATTTGACTGCAGTAAAATTTAAAGCTTCTTTACATTAAGAGTTTTCATAAACAATAAAACAAACAAAAGTCTGGGAGAAAAATATATTCAACACATATAGCAAACAAAAGTTTAGTATTCATACTATATAAAGAGCTCCCACAAATGAATAAGAAAAATAAAAATATCCCAATATGAAAATGTACAAAGAATATGAATAATCTCTTCACCAAAGTACAAAATGAAATGGACAATAAGATATGGAAACATGTCCAGTCTCATCAGTAATCAGATAAAAGCAAATTAAAACCACAATAACATTTCATACCTATCAGGTTATTAAACAATTTAAAGTCCAACAATACTAAGTATTGGTGAAGATGTGGAGCAATAGGGGTTTCATACACACTGCTGGTGGGAGTATACATTAGGATAACCACTTTGGAAAACTTTTTAGCACTGTTCAGTAAATTGAATCGGCTCAATATCTTATGATCTAAGAAGAATTTAGAGGCACTCTTGCTCATGTTTACAAGGAGATACATATAAGAATATTCATTGCATCAATGTTTGTTATAGCGTAACACTGGAAATAATTTAAATATCTCTCAGTGGGAGAATGGGTAATACAGTTATGGTATTTTTACATAATGGAATACTAAACTGAGATTAAAATAAATGAACTAGAACTCCATGTGTTAACATGGTTAAATCTCAAAAACTATTGAGTAAAAAAGCTAGCTACAGAATGATATGCTTATAAAAGTTTATGTTTATCAAATTTAAAGGCATGTAGAGCCCGGCCGGTGTGGCTCAGTGGCTGAGCAGCGACCCATGCACCAAGAGGTGGCCGGCTCGATTCCCGGTCAGGGCACATGCCCAGGTTGTGGGCCCGATCCCCAGTGGGGGGCATGTAGGAGGCGGCCAATCGATGTTCTCTCTCATCCATGTTCTCTCTCATCGATGTTTCTATCTCTCTCTCCCTCTCCCTTCCTCTCTCTAAAATCAATAAAGAACTCCAAAAAAGTAAATAAGTAAAGGCATGTAGAACAATACCAAAGTTGCTCACAGATATATAAATATAAAGTAAGAATATAGAAACATCATGGGAATAATAAACACCAAATTTGGATTAGTGGGTAGGAGTGGGGTGGAGGTGAGGAGAGAAGGGAGAGAGAGGGAGGAAGGGGAATGGGATCAGGGAAGGATACACAGGGGACTTCCGTTTGTTTCTGTAATTATTTGTGTGTGCTCGTGTGTGCATGCGTGTGTAAAAGTCTCATTGTATTTCTCTATAACTAAGATTAAATTGTCTCTTTTTTATTTTTATTTTTCATTATTATTTTTTATTGTTGACAGTAGTACAGATATCCCCATTTTCTCCCTTTGGCCCCTCCCACCCTATTTCCATCCCCCACACCAGGCCTTCATAAGACTATTGTGCATGTCCATGGCCTATGCATACATACATATAAGTTATTTGGTTAATTTCTTCCCATTCCCCCTCCCCTCTGAGATTCTTCGGTCTGCTCCCAGTATCCATGTCTCTGGACCTATTTTGTTCATCAGTTTATTTTGTTCATTAGATTCCACATATATGTGAGATCATGGGATATTTGACTTTCTCTGAGTAGCTTATTTTGCTTAGCATTATAATCTCCAGGTCCATCAATGCTGTTGCAAAGCTAGGTGGTGGGTACAAAGTATTCATTATAGAATTCTCTAGGGTCAGAATACCTGTGCTTGAATATGACTTGTATAAATACCTCTGGTTCTCTGAGCCTCAGTTATTTTACCTGTCAATAACAGGACAGCGTTCAGACTCTACGTATGTTATTTAGACCTCACAATATTCCTCTGAAGTATTATCTCCACTTTACTGGTAGAGAAAATGAGCTTAGAGTAGTTAAGTGATGGCCCAGGATTTCAACCCAGGCCTGTCTGAATCCAAAGCTCAGACTTGTGCGTGCCCAACCTCAAATCATAGGACAGTTGTGAGGAGTTGATGTATAGGAAATTGTAAAGTAATTATAGATGTGGATGATGATGATGATGATGATGGAAATATTGGCAGAAACGGAACAGTTATAATTAAATTCATACTTTGCAACTGGTACCTAAGATTAGGTACCTTAATTCTATCAGGAGCCCTGACCCAAAAGAAAGTACTGACAGCCACACACTAATAGAAAGCAACCTATTTTAGCATTTTTAAGGCTCAGAATATCAAACAGCCAGATTATCTGCTTTCAAAATCAAGAGCAAGAAAAATGGCCCTGGCTGCTGTGGTTAAGTGGTTAGAGCATCGGCCCTTGCACCAAAGGGTCCAGGTCAAGGGCATGTACCTGGGTTGCGAGTTTGATCCCCAGCCAGGTCGGGGTGTGTGTGGGAGGCAACCAATCAATGTGTCTCTCACATCAATGTTTCTTTCTCTCTCTCTTCCACCATCTAACCCCCTCCCTTCCTTTCTTCCACCCTCTCTAAAAATCAGTGGAAAAATATCCTAGAGTGAGGATTAACAACAACAAAAAGGAATAAAATTAAAATAAAGTTTACTAAAATTAAAAAAAAAGAACAAGGGAAACGAATCTACATTCAAAAGATACAACAAAGACTGAAAATAATGATAATGATGGTGTTTATAAGAATTGGAGTAATGGGCAGCCTCATACACTGTGGGAGGGAGAATTAATTGGTACAACCATTTTTGAGGGTAATTTGGCAATAGAAAGCTTAAAATATGTGTAAATGCCCTTTGGCCATTCATTTCTTTTCTAGGCATTTAGTCTAAAGAAATAATTGGACAAGTATAAAAAGATATATACAAGTATGTACTTTACAGGGTTGTTTATAATAGGAAAAACATCAAACAATTGAAGATTGGCTAAGTACATAATGGTATACCCATACAATATAGGACTAGGCAACTTAAAATTATAGATTTTTATATAGTGACAAAAGAAGATTAGAACACTATTTATAATACAGCATTTCCAATAAAAATATAGATATTCTGCACAGAAAATATGAATAAATATGAACTAAAATATTACTAGTAATTATGTTAATTATCTCCGGTTGTTAGCATTATAGTCTCTTTCTCCTTCATCTGTACTTTCTAATATTTCTACAATTAAGACAAACAACAGTTTTCAAAATTGACAACAAATAAATTCACCTTGGTTCTCAATTACAGCAAATTAAAGTGGGAGAAGGGAGAAAGAAAGAAGAGGAAAGAAGGGACAAAGGAAAGGAAAAGACAGACAAGGTGAGAAGAGGGAAAAGAGGTGGCTGGAAGGAAGCAGGGGAAGGGAGGGAATGAAAGAGATGAGAAATAAGACAGAAAAAAGATCAGGAGGGGTGAGGCAGAGGGTCTCTGATATCCCCTGAGGTGAGGGTATTAGTCAGATGATTTGTTCTTTTTGTTGTTAATCCTCACTTAAGGGTATTTTTCCATTGACTTTTAGAGTAGAAGGGAAGGAAGGAGGGGAGAGAGAAACATCAATGTGAGAGGGACACATCTATTGGTTTCCTCCCACAGGTACCCCGACCGGGGCTAGTGATTGAACCTGTAACCCAGGTATGTGCCCTTGACCAGGAATTGAACCCACAACCTTTTGGTGCACAGGCCGATGCTCTAACCACTGAGCAGCACTGGCCAGGGCAGATGATTCGTTCTTAACACATCCCGTTGTTTGCAAGTGGGGAGGGTATTGCCGCCCCTCAAGATCTTATTGGCTTTCAAGCAGTTTAGAATCATCTTTTGATTGTACCAGGGCATATCCTGGTTTTATTTTTCTTAAATCCAACATCTACTCTAAAGTTATTAATTTATATTTGTGTTTATTATACAAATAATACATATTAATTGTGTGAAAACGAGAAAATACAAACAAAACGATAAATCAGCCCTGGCAGGTGTGGCTCAGTTGGTTGGGCGTCATCCCATGCACCAAATGGTTGCCGGTTCAATTCCTGATCAGGGCACATGCCTAGTTGTGGGCTTGAACCCCAGTAGGGAGCATGTAGGAGGCAGCTGATTGATGTTTCTCTCACATTGATGTTTCTCTCTTTCTCCCTCTCCCTTCCTCTTTCCCTCTAAAAAAACAATAAAACCATTAAAAAAGATAAATCAAAGCTCCACCATCATATCATATTTTAGAGGTAACTTCTGTTTATAACTGTTGCATTAGTTTCCCAACTTTGTTTCTATAATTAAATATAAGATCACCTTAGGTATTTATGACTTCTCTCTCACTACCTTCTTCATTTTTAAAAAATAATTTTTCTTTATTGATTTTAGAGAGAGAGGAAGGGAGAGGTAGAGAGACAGAAACATCGATTGGCCGCCTCCTGCATGTCCCCCACTGGGGATCGGGCCCACAACCTGGGTATGTGCCCTGACCGGGAATCAAACCAGTGACCTCTTGGTGCATGGGTCGACGCTCAACCACTGAGCCACACCGGCTGGGCTCTCACTGCCTTCTTTAAAATAAACTTTTTATTTTGAGATCATTGTAGTTGTAAGAAATTTGATCATGCAATGGCATAGAGTAAGCATATTTTACAACAACAAATGCACCTTGATAGAAGAAAAAGCAAGGGTCTTTTACTTACTCTTTCGACCTTTTAAGTAATCAGGGTCAACCAGGAGTACACCATCTGTGGAGAGAGGGAGCAACAGCACCCCTGGTCAGGAAAAGATCCCAGATCGTGAAGCCGAAGTCCATTCCTGAAATGCTTCCTTCCATTTTCCCCTTTGATTGCCCTTCTCTTTCACACGATCTTTTCTTGGTTTTCTTTCACTCCTTGGCTCCCATTCCCTTCTCCCCAGGCTCTTTCCCTTTTTTGGACTCACTGACCAATGGGTTCCACCATGTCCACATGGTCCACGAAGTCCCGTTTCCCCAGGTACATGGAAAGCTGTTGTGGAGCAACCTCCCATGTTATTCTCATCATCACTTTTTAGCATAGTCACCTGAAGCCCTCAACCCAAACCCCCGAGACCTTGAAGGATGTACCCACCTATCCCTCTTGCCCCCTCACCTTCCCATTGGAGCAGGTCTTCTTAAACACCCTATGGGGAGAGAACCAGAAAGAAGATAGGGTGGAAGATTGGAAAAGAAGGGAAGAGGAGAGGATGGACGGGGAGAGAAAGGTTAAGTGGGGAGAAAAGAAACTATTCCTAGGATTAGAAGAGGCCTGAGGAGCATCAGATGGTGCAAAGGTGGAGGAAACTGGGGTAGAGTTCAATCCACAAGTTGTGGGAGGTTTGAAACCCTGATGCTCCAAAGGCAAGTACTTGGATTTGGGTAGGTGACAAGTGGCGGGATCGGAGAATTAGAAGTTCTTACTTACCTGGAAATGTTGGCCATGGAATCAATGGAGAGCCTTTTCTGGGAAGAGGGAGAGAAGGAGGAAGGCTCAATCAGTTGGTCCCTAGTCTCCTTAGTCCCCCTTGCTATCCCATCTAGTCACTCCTGGTGTAATGTAACCTTCCACCTTAGACACCTCCCACCATGAAGTACCTTTTCTATTCTCTGTCCTGCCAACGGTACTTATTCAGCCATATTCTCACCCATCATGTACATAAGGAAAAAAACCTTCCTATTTTTTTTTTTTTTACAAATTGTTGGGTAACTATACTGTCCATTCTTCAGAAAGTGCGGGCTGTCCTGGAGTAGCTGGGGCACTCTTGAAAGCCTTCAGAGGAAAGAAACTTGTCTGTAAAGGGGCTGGAGATAGGCCTCCATGTAGCAAAGTGTAACGAAAATTGGACTGTATGAGGCTGGACATCACCTTAGCACACAGTGGGCTCCAAGACGTGTTTGTTAGCTACGGGATGGAAGGAACAAACCCAAACAGATTCTGTCTGCTTTTGCTCCTGCAGTGGATTCTGAGCTTGAGTTCACTTCACAGTGGCCTGATCCCTCAGCTAAGAAAGGAGAGGTGTGTGAGAAAACAGTTGGTGCCCTCCTGCTCTTGGTTGTTGGTGGCAGACACCTCTGTGGAGGTCGAAATCCTTTCTTGAACCTGGTCATCACTCTTATCACCCTCTCCAGATCTTCCCATCCTTCTCCTCATACATGTCCCAGGTACTAGGCCTCAGAGAAGGGGACTCTTAGAGAGAGGAATATATCTCTCCAGTGCTTCCCTTTGATGCATATTAGGTCTGGTCCCAGGGTGAGCTTAGGAGAGCTTCCGGGGGTCTCTTGCAGGGTCTCAGCCTGAGTGCCTGCCGGCTGTGTCAGGAAAGGTGACCCTCAACTGCTCCCTGATATTAAGGATGATGCAAAGGGCAAGGGATGTGGGGCACAGTATCGGCTAGAAATAGAGGACTTTGGACTGTTACCTGGAGAGTGAGATGAAGCTTGCGTCAGTCTCCGCTCTGGTTGCTATGCCTCTTATAGCCAAGGTCCTTCCCAGCCTCTTATACCCAAGGTCCTCTAAGTGCTCAGTGCTCAGATTGGTGGGGGTCAGGGGAAAAATAGCGTTGGGGGGTAGCATGAAATGCTGCTTTATAAATAGCTCAAATGTCAAGAAAGCAGATTAGTGGCTAAAAGATTAGTGGCTAAAAGATTAGCAGGCTCTTCATGTTGGGACAGGGTGGGGGTAGGAGTTTGAATCTGATGGTGTTAAAGACAGGGGAGCCTGAGAAGGGGAAATACAGGGTTGTGGTCAGGTGAGACCTTGAACCTGAGGACGGGGATCAAAGCGGAGCCAGAGGCCTTAAAGGAAAAGCATGGTGAGGAATAGAAAGAGGAGGGCTCAAAGTATAAGCCTTCCAAAGATATGGAAAAGAGTACCCCTTCCCCAGCCCCCCATCACTCAGGACTTGAGACTCCTGAAGCTGATATTTAGAAGCACTAATTACCCCAGCTTCTGTGCACAGCAGGAGTCAATCTCCTGTAAGAGGGAGTGGAGGGGGGTGAGTGTATTGAGCTGTGTGTGTACAAGTCTGTGAGCCTTGAAGTTCTTTTTTTGTTGGAGAGAAGGTAGTGTCAATGTAAGAAACATTGAAACCTATAGAGAATTTTTATCAGTTTATTTGAGCTAAACTATTGACAATTGTCGGGAAGCAAAATCTCAACGGATTGAGGTAATGCTCCTGAGAATGGCAGTTTTGCATCTTATTTTATATGTTACAATAAAAAGAGGAGACATAAGTGGGTTACATGAAATCCACTGGTGATAGATTAGGGAGGTGGGAGAAAGCACATTGGGGAACCTCTGGGACTGGATGAAAAGTACAATGATAGACACGTACATCTTTTATATAGGGGGGTACAGGATGGTTAACAGTCAACAATTAACTCAATAACAATGAGGGGATTTGTGGTCTCCACAGAGCGCTGCCTGTGTTTTGAGGGGTCCGGACAAAGGGAATTTACTTTGCCATTTCAAAGATATGTTATCGTAGAAGCAAAAAGACAATAGACAGGGTCAGCGTAGGTAAAGATTGACCTTTGTCAGGGAAGATGCCAGCCCAGGACATGACTACCTGCCATAAACTGCTTTTAGTTAAAAAGTTTTCATTTCAGGCCATCCTCTGTGGGGACTTTAGGTCTCTGAGTTTGCACGGCTGCCACGCAGGCCTCCCCTGAGCCTGTCAGTTAGCATGTGGTCCCTTTTCACCTATAGTAACAAAAAATTCTTGGCTCAAGAACAGGTTCTCCTGGCAGGATGTTGCACGTGGAAGGAACAGGCAGTTGACATATGCATCACCCCCACTTGGAGTAACCCCCCCAGCTCTTGACTCTCTCCAATCTCTGAAACTAAGTCCATGCTCTAAGCAGCTTCCCTTGCCTCATATGACCGCTCATAGAATTAGAGACATTTCTGTCCTACAGCTGCCAGGACCCCCATAATAGCAGCAACAAAAGTAATCATCCTTACTTGACTATCCTTCCCACAGGGACCACACCCAGCCTTTGTGGACACAGAGAATGTAGAGACAGAACCTCCAAGCTCTAGGGATACAGGACCCTACCCCCCCCCCCCCCACCTACCCTTAGAGCTGGCTAGTCTTTAGCGTCTATCCACAGATGCAGACTTCAGCCCTCCACAGTGGGGTGTTCTTTCCTCTGAGGATGGCTATGGCTGTGGCTCAGCAGGCTGGGCAGAGCCTTCCCTACCTCCTGCTCCCCACGATAGGTGCTGAATAGCTGCCCTATATTCCCTTTGCACAGCTAGCTGTTAGCCCTTGTTATCCCTTGCCAGCATGCATCCCAGAGCCTTGTCTTTTAGTTGTTGTAACTCTTTCCTTCGTAGGGATTTTCAGGTAGAGCAAGAAGCCCAGGCTCTGCAGGGACTATAGGGTGATTGAAACTAATGCTGGACATACAGAAAAGTCATGTAACACAGTACAGTGTACAGATGACGTGTGGTGGAAGTGCGCGCCTGAAGTCTGTATAATTTTGTTAACTAGTGTCACCAAAATAAGTTCAAGAAAAAGGAAAAAAAAAAAAAAGAACGAAAGAAAAGAGAAGAACTGTGTACTTGCCAAAGTTGCTGTCTGTGGGGAAGGTGAAAAGTCCAAAAGAATGTAATTTTGGACTAGCCTTCAGCCCATTTTTGTCTTCAGACCCACACTTGGGGTCATTTCCTTATTCAACTCAGGCCCATGGTCCTCTCAGCAGGAAGTAGATCTGGTAGGTCTTTAATTCATTATCATGATTGAACTTAAATCATGATCTCTTTTCCAGGAGTCTATGCATTTCTTGACTGAGGTATAATTCATCATTTACAAACAGTAAAATGCACAAATCTTAATTGCACAGCTTGATGAATTTTTATCTACTGTGGAAGGCTAAATAGTGGCCCCCGAAGGTATCAGGTCCTAATTTTTGGAAACTATGAATGTTAACCTGGTTATTATTAACAGAAAAGGAGTAAAGGGAAGACCAGATAAAATAGGCATGCCATTTATACAGCTTTGCCAGGAAGCTGCAATTTTATCAGTCTTCAGTTCTATTCCCCACAGATTGATGGGGGCAGGGACTGGACAGAGGCAGTTTAAATGCATGCCCAGCAAGTTGTGTGTGATATGAGAAGGTGCTTACCTGTCGGTCACACTTGGGAACAAGTCAGTGGCCAGAGTAGGCTTGGCCACTTCAAGAGCACAAAATCCAAATATTTAAACTTGCAAACAAAGGAAGTTTCTCTTTTTCACTCTCTTGATTCTCCTGGCCCTCTTGGGACTCTGGTCGCAGGGGGAGTACTCCCTTGCATTTGCTCACATGGCCCACATGTGGACTCCACACAATGGACTAATGGACTGTGATTAGCCTGATGCTACATCGGACTCAACTCTGCCATGGACCAGAAACTCTGGACACTGGCCCTACTTCTAGCTCTGCTAAATCCACTACTGTTTTTTTCCAGAGCTGGACTAACCCGAGTAATGTAACTCCACAAAAATAAAATCTTTTACCACATCTCATCATCCTGTGTCAAAGGGACCTTGCAGATGTGATTAAATGAAGGATCTTGACATGGGGAGACTATTTTGGATCATCTGAGTGGGCCTTAAATGTAATCACTGGTCTCTTTATAAGAGGGAGGCAGAGGGAGATAGAAAAAGATTTGGCTACAGAGACAGAAGGAAATGTGAGGACTGAAACAAGCTGCTATGCTGCTGGCTATGAAGACGGAGAAAGGGGCCACAGTCAAGGAATGTAGCTCTAGAAGCTGGAAAAGGAAAGGTACTGGATTCTCCCCTGTGGTTTCTCATGGTTGCTAGGTGACTATTGCAGTTTAGGGGCAGCCCTGCTCACACCTTGATTTTGGCCCAGTGAAACTCATTTTGGTCCTTACCCCCTTCAATGATATTCTCAACCAGGCCTTCCAGTTAGGAAGTGATCACATCTGTGAGTGGGGAAGAGGTCTCTTATTAAGTAAGAGACTATAGCCGGCAGGATTGTTTATCAACCCATTAGCCATACCCCTTGCTTGTCGTGGGCAGAAAATGGGGATTTTTTTGGTACTCCATCCTCTTCCACTTGGTGTTCTGCTCTTCTAAGCCAGTCCTGATCATTGCACCCCCCTTCCCAGTGATTGTTTTAGTTACAGGCTTAATTATAGCCTTGATGAAATTCAGGCCACTAAGAAGTGAGGGAAGTGTGCTAGAGAGATTCTGGGAAAGGTTTACTGAGTGATAAAAATAAGCGCACAGGATAGAGGCCTTCTTCTCCTACCACTGAATAGTGCCATGTTTGGATGCAATGCCTGAGCTGCTAACCAAAATGCTGAGGGGAGCAGATCAGAAAGATGGAAAGAAACAGGATTTTTTATAACATTCTCGAACTGTTGAATTAGCCAACTCCAAAGCTGCCCGCTCTTGGACTAAGATGCGAGATAATATATTTCCTTATTTTAAAGTCAGCAGAGTGGGGATTTTCTGTTATTGCAGACCTAAGTGTGTTCTGGATGAGGGCATTGGGTCAGTGAGGGAGGACAGAAAGGAGACAGACGAATCAAATGGTAGACTTCCTGTGCTGTCCTAGGTGCTGAACACAGCAGTACTGATCTATACCCTGAGGTTGTTAACAGCCTTACTGGAGATAAAGACCAGACATTTGGAAAAAGACTGATAGGGCACGCTACAAAAAAGACACCAGAACAATACTAACTTGGGCACAATCATATGGAGCCAGTCACTTTCCTGTGATTGTATTAAGTTTGCATTATCCACAATTTCAGTTTGGTGTTCTTTTCCGTCAAAGTTGAGAGACTGTCTTGTTCCTCTTCACACTGCACCTTATTCTCAACAAGTGACCTATTTTTTTCTTTCATAAAAAACAAAAATCAGGCATTTGAGGTGAACTTCTCTATCTCCAACACCCTCCAAATTCACCTCTCCTTTAATTCCTAATGATAAGGAGGGTGAAAACGGCTAGATCCTATGCATTACATGCATTGCCTCATTTTAAAACAATATGTTTTTATTGATTTTTGAGAGAGAGAGGAAGGGAGGGAGGGAGGGAGAGAGACAGAGACAGAGAAACGTCCATCGGCTGCCTCCTGCACACCCCCTGATGGGGATTAAGCCCGCAAACCTGGCATGTGCCCTGGCAGGGAATCAGGACTCAAACCTGTGACCCCCTGGTGCAGGGAAAGATGCTCAACCAACTGAGCCACACTGGCTGAGGCATGTGCTACCCCATTTTCTCTTCACAGCAAGACAGGTGCTAGTATGCTCATTCTGCATAGGAGAACATTTGTGCTTAGGAAGACGTACCCAGTCGTCTAGCTGGTAGGTGATGGAGCACACAGCTGCATTTGATTTCACAGCGGCTTTCCCCCGCTATTTCACGTACCTTTCCTCCCTCATTTCTTTCCTTCCTCCCTTCTTGTCCCTTCCTCACCTCCCTTCCTTCCTTCCTTCCTCCCCCTGCGTCCACCTCGAAAGAGAGGTTAGAAACCATGATTTCCCCGGTCCCTTCTTTCTGCCCAGGGCAACAGCAGCTATCACAGAGAAGGCGAGGGGCCACCAGAGGAGGACTGGGAAAGACTGGAGGAGTGGGGGAATGGAAGAATACCAGCAATAATGGTGTTTATCCACTTACTGATCTCAGTCAGGGGAGAGAAGGTAATAAACTTTGCCAAACATACTAAATTCTAGATGTCAATGAGATAGCCAATTGGATATAAGACAGGCCAGTAAGCCAGGACAAGTGGAATAGGGAAACTGAGGCATATAGATGAACAAACTGGCAGAGCAATTTACAGCGGATACAGAAGGCCACCTCCCTAGGATAACATCTAGGCCTCGGTTGTATTTCAGCTCCAGACGAGAAAAGCAGGAAAACCAGGTGGGTGACACCAGGAGCATCTGCAACGACTAAGGACCCCCTGCCCTGGCACTGCCCAATCAGTGAGGACCACGACCCTGAAGGAGCACACCTAGCAAACTGATGAACATTCTGCAGAAATCCTCCCCTGAGACCTCCCCTAAGGTTCTCGCCTGCAAGAGAGAAATAAAAGGCTCAAGACAAAGGACCCATCTTGAGCTCTCCTTCCCAGGAGCATGTCTGTGCTTCCCCCCTTCTCCCTCACAGGCGTGCATCTCCTAAAGTCTAAGGGACCTCATGAGATTGCAACCAGGGCAGCAATGGGCAGCTGCAGTTCATCCCAGGCAAACCCCTGAACCTGTCCCCAAGGCCCCCTTTTCCCTGACTTCTTACTGAGCCAAAGCAGACCAGCCTGGGCTCATTTCCCAGCCCTTCCTTGTTTCACTGTCCCCAGTTTTAATAAACGTCCTCTAAAGTTCACCTGGACTTGTGTTCTGAAAATTTTCCTGCGTGAATTCAAGAACCTACACAGCTGGCCCTAGGCAGACACGCTCAGGGCCAGGTCCCTTTTCTGGTAACATATGTCTTATAGCAAACCATACATACAGAGCTTAGACTATAGATGTGGGAATCATTCAATTCAACAAACTATTAGTGAGTCATCCATTCATCTAACAGACACTTATTGAACACCTACTATGTGCAAGATATCTGTTTTGTTAACTGTGAACTGGAAGACATTTTTTGGGGGGACCATAAGGTGTATAATTGGGGGGAAAATACCTGGGACATACTTGGAAGGCTGTGGGGAAAACAGAGGTAAAAGCAGGTGTTTGTCCTCAAGGAGCTCTGGGTCTGGTGTGGGAAGAGATGATAAAAAACACAAGTGAGTATAACTCAAGGCAGTTTGTGGTATTTGTCATAATTTCAGTAGAAATTAAATATGATTAGAATGTGAGAGATTAATTTAAAAAAATCCTAACCTGAGGATAGTTTTCCACTGATTTCCAGATAGAGTGGGAGGGAGGGAGAGAGGGGGAGAGACATCGATGTGAGAGAGACACATCCATTGCTTGCCTCCCGCACAACCCCTACCAGGGCCAGGGATCAAACTGCAACCAAGGTATGTGCCCTTGACCAGAATCGAACCCCAGACTCTTTGGTCTGCGGGTCGACACTCTAACCGCTGAGCAAAACCGGCCTGGGTGAGATTAATTTTGATTAGAGAGAGCTCTGTATGCTGGTGTCTCACTGGTCATTACAATTATTCATAACTTCTAAGTTAAATTATGAGAGTGGATGTTGAGAGATGGGGAGAGAAGGAGGATAAAGGGGAGAGAGAAGAGGGGAGGAGATGAGAAAAGGGGAGTGGAGAGAGGCTCCCCGAGTAAATCTTAGGGAAGGGTCCCACTTGGGGGAAGGAGGATGAAAGGAACCAGGGAAGTCTGAGAGAACATCCACAGTAATCCCCAAATCACAGATCCACAAGTGAGAAGAGCCTCCCAGAAGAGAGCAAGTCTGGGCAGCAGTATTTCAGGCACAAATCATCCATTCCTTCTGGCCTCCACTTTAGCAAAAGCCGGCTTCTGTTTGGGACTGTTGGCAGAGACCTTTTCCAGAAGTAGCCACTGGGTGGTAGTGGTGGCAGCGGCAGCAGCTGTAGCTGTGTCCAGGGAGCAACAGAAACCTAGCCGAGCTAAGCCAGCTTGAAGCAGCGGGAGCCAGAAGTGGGCTCAGCCGGGGGCTTCCGTAGCGTAGTGGACATGGGACTGTCCCCTTGGATGTACACCAAGCCTCTAATCCCACTTGTCCTCTAAAGAGGCCAGCTTCATCTCTGGGAGCAAAGTCATACTACTGGGAACTTTATTGGGTTAGCAGCATTTTATGGTTTACAAAGTGCTTTCACATCTATTAACCAATTTGAGATACAGGAAACCCTAAATGGTAGCTATTAGTATCCCCATTTCATTGGTGAGTACACTGAGTTACAAGGTGGTGTCCAGGGTTACACAACTCATATGTGGATGAACAATGGCTTCAATTCAATTCCACCTGGCTCCAAACACCTGGGTCTTTTATGCAGCATCACAGCTGTCAGCTGTTCCGGACTCAGGCTCTGACTGCTTCCTTCACGTCTACCTTTTATGTGCCCCCCACCCTGACAGAGGGCAAGGGTCTCCAGGTTTCCCCCATCCAGGTTTTGGGGCCTTCCGGGTGTCCTAGATTCCAGATTCTAGAGCCTCCCTTGCAGGCCTGCCTCCTGCTCTGACTGCCAGGATCCAGCTGGGCAACATTCTCAGGACCTGAAGATCGGGTTCAGAGGTCCCATTGTTCGCCAGCTCCCTTTAGAGTGGATTCTGCTCCAGCCTGCTTCCCCTCCCTGAGCACTACACAACCCACTCTCAGAGGCCTCCAGGCCCAGAGCTCTCCTCAGGTGCCTAAGACCTCCATAATCACAGACTTTTGTTAGCCCCCAGAGCATCCCTGGACACTTGGCTCTCAAACATCGGCTTTCTCTGCTGGATTCACACCAGGGTCCCCTGTAGTGATGGAGATGAGGTGGTGTGTAAGAAGGGATGGAGTCTGTAAAGGGGACCTTGTTGACTGGAATACTTGGGGAGGAGTGACATGCCTCCTTGCTGCCTCCTCGCCGCCTCCTCCATCATGTAGTAATAAACCCCTCAAAGTATTGACAAGCTGAACGCTGGACTCCCACCCTTTCCTCGGGACTGCAGGCCGACGCTCTAACTGCTGAGCCAAACTGGCCAGGGCGCCCGCTCTTTCCTCAAACCTGCTCCTCTCGCAGCCTGCAGTAACTCCATCTCTGTCAACATCAACTCCGTTCTGCCAGTTGCTCCAGCCAGAAATCTTCTAGTCATTCTTTTTTTTTTTTGAAATATGTTTTTATTGATTTTTTTTATTTTTATTTTATTTATTTATTTATTTTTATCCTCACCCAAGGACATTTTTTCTATTTTTTTGTTCAGATAGAGTGTGGGAGGGAGAGAGAGAGAGAGAAACATCGATGTGAAAGGGACACGTCGAGTGGTTGCCACCCACACGACCCAACCAGGGCCGGGGACAAACTACAACCGAGGTACATGCCCTTAGCGGGAACCGAACCCGGGTCTCTCAGGACCGCAAGCCAACGCTCTAACCGCTGAGCTGAGCCAAACCGGCCAGGGCTATTGATTTTTTTTAGAGAGAGGAAGGGAGAAAGAGAAACATCGATGTGAGAGAGAAACATCAATCGGCTGCCTCCTGCACGCCTCCTACTGGGGACTGAGCTCGAAACCCGGGCATGTCCCCTGAGCACGAATCAAACCGGGACCTCTCAGTCTATGGGACAACACTCAATCCACTGAGCCACACCGGCTGGGCTCTTGTAGCCATTCTTGACTCATCCCTTTTCCCCCTGCCCCACATCAGTAAATCTGGTCCCTATTTTGAAAATCTAGCCACAATCGGACCACTTCACACAACCTCCACCAGACTGGTCCACCATCATTTCTATTGGCAACACCCTCTGAACTGGTCTGCCTCCTGTGCCCCCAGTCCTACAGTCTATTCTCAACCTGGAGCTAGCCAGTGATCCTTCTGAACTGTACATCAGATCCCGACACTTGTCTCTTCTAAACCCTACATGGCTTCCCATTCACTGAAAGTAAAAACCAAAGAGTACTCAAAATGCCTTCCCAGGGACCTTCATGATCTGGTCCCTGCCAAACTCTCTGACTTCATTTCTACGTTTCCCTTGCTTCACAAACACCTTGTCTTTATTCAAAAGTCACCTTAATATTTAAAACAGCAATCCTCTCTCTTCCCCCTTGTTCTTCCTTCAGCATTTCCCTTTCCTTCTTTATTTTTCTCTGTAATAATGATCAAAATCTATATATTTTACTTGTTAGTTTTATCTTTTCCCTCCCACCCGAATATAAGCTGCATTAGAGTAGGAGTTTTTGTCTGTTCTGTTTACTAGAGCTGGGCCAAGCACATAGTTGTCACTTAGGAAATATTTGCTTACCCTTCCATGGTTTACGGCCAGTGACTTAGAGAGGTGACTAAGCATAGTAATTAAGTACATGGAGGCTAGAGCCTGGTTTAGTGGCATGCCTGGTTGGGTTAAAATCTTGGTCCTACTACTAATTTAAAAAAAATACTTAAACTCTCTGTGTCTTTGTTTTCTCATCAGCAAAGTAGGGATGATAATGTTACCTATCTCAATAGAGAGACTAGTGGCCATTAATAAGTGTAGAACATTTAGCTCCTTGCACAGACAAGGTGCTCAATAAGCAGGTGTTATAATCATATGCACATGGAGTTAAGTATATGAGTAGTTTAGATTTTGTAAAATCTTTCAGTGTATTATCTTGTACTTGCCCGTGTTAATATTTATTTTCCATGTTTCTGCTCACATACACAGATTGTATGGTCATCTTGTAGTTTTATTTATCTCCAGTGGCCTGCTGTTTATCTGTACACTTAGACATTTCCTTGTTTACTCTCTCCTACAGTCATTTAGAAGCTGTTAAAGAGTAATCTCGCTGGGCTCCTTTCGCAATCTGTACCGTGAGTGGGTTGGACTAGATGATCTTGATGGGCCTTTCTTGTTCTGACAGTCTCCCAGGACAGGAGGAGGGACAGGCTCCACCCCAACCCCGCCCACAAGGATATGCCCTCTGGCTGCCAAGGGGAAGGGTGACAGAGTCAGCTGGGCTCAGCTTCAAGGGGACCAGGTAGGAGACCTGCCAAGTTTCTTGGGTAAGAGTGGTGATGGGGTTCCTGGGCTGGACCAAGTGTCAGAAGTAACTTTAGTACAAAGACACTGGGAGAAGGGTGAGAGGAGAGGTGAAGTCATCTAATGGAGAGATGCTCTCCTCACAGGGACACAGCTGCTGTGACAAGCTAGGGGACAATTAGAGTCTGGGCATCTTCTCTCATTGGAGAGTCCTGGTAGGCTTCTACCCGCTTCGGTTAGCCAAGTTCTGAAAGACAGAGTCAGTTCTAGAATGGGAGCAACCCAAACCGCTGACGGTCCTCCTGAGTTCCAGCACTGCCTGCTACCGACCACTGCCCTGGCTGGACCAAGGGAGAGTGGGCAGGGGCCCGGCTGGCCTGGGTTGTGCCCAGGTTTACTCCTCTCAGCTCATTTTCCACTAATGCTTCAACTATTGCCCACCCTGTTCTCTGCTCCTCCCCCCCCCAGGTCAGGACTGAGGTGAAAGTGGCCATGGGGCAGGGGGCAGGGAAATCCAATACTCTCACTTGTGCCTTTTTCACCTCTAGGGGGACCATGGCCAGTGCAGAGTCTTCACTGCTCACAACCCTAGGTCCCAGCTCAGATCCTGGCAACAGTGAGGTGGAGCTGGACTGCTGGTTTAATGAGGAGTTCAAGTTCATCCTGCTGCCTGTGAGCTATGCAATTGTCTTTGTGCTGGGTCTAGTCCTCAATGCTCCGACCCTCTGGCTCTTCATCTTTCACCTCCGACCCTGGGACGCAACGGCCACCTACATGTTCCACTTGGCCTTGTCAGACACGCTGTATGTGCTGTCACTGCCCACCCTCATCTACTACTATGCAGCCCGCAACCACTGGCCCTTTGGCACCGAGCTCTGCAAGTTCATCCGCTTCCTCTTCTACTGGAACCTCTACTGCAGTGTCCTTTTCCTCACCTGCATCAGTGTGCACCGCTACCTGGGCATCTGCCACCCACTGCGGGCACTACGCTGGGGCCGCCCCCGCCGCGCAGGCCTTCTATGCCTGGCAGTTTGGTTGGTTGTAGCCAGTTGCCTTGTGCCCAACCTGTTCTTTGTCACAACCAGCTCCAAGGGGGATACCATCTTGTGCCACGACACCACTCGGCCTGAGGAGTTCGACCACTACGTTCACTTCAGCTCAATAATCATGGGGCTGCTTTTTGGCGTGCCCTGCCTGGTCACTCTTGTCTGCTATGGGCTCATGGCCAGGCGCCTGTATCGGCCTTTGCCAGGGGCCACCCAGCCGTCTTCTCGTCTGCGTTCTCTCCGCACCATTGCAGTGGTGTTGACCGTCTTTGCTGTCTGCTTCGTGCCTTTCCACATCACCCGCACCATTTATTACATGGCAAGGCTGTTGGAAGCTGATTGCCGGGTGCTGAACATTGTCAATGTGGTCTACAAAGTGACCCGGCCTCTGGCCAGCGCCAACAGCTGCCTGGATCCCGTGCTCTACTTGCTCACCGGGGACAAGTATCGAAGGCAGTTCTGGAAACTCTGCCACGGTGGTTCCTCCCAGCCCCCCATGGCTGCCTCCTCCTTGGCGCTGGTGTCCCTGCCTGAGCAAAGCAGCTGCAGATGGACAGCCACCTCCCAGGGCAGTGGCTGCCCTACCCCTAGGGCACATAGATTGTAACACTGGCAGCCTGGAAAGGAGAGAAAAGGGGGTGAGTGCAAGACAGAGGTGAGGGGTCCTCATGGTGATGCTCACATGGCTGCTGCTTCTTCATTCCATGCTCTGGGGAGAGGCCCTGCCTCTGAGGGTTAGGGGGAGCCAGGGAAATCATGTGTGGCCCTATCTCTCATACATCCTTCAGTTTCCCTCTACTTTTTAGCCAAAGGCAGTAGCAACCATTGTTCCTCCTCTACCTTTTCCTTTTCTGTCTCATTCCTGGGGCCATTGGTCCTATTTCTTTCTTTCTGTTTTTAAAAAATCCTCACCTGAGGATATTGTCCCATTTATCTTTAGATAGAGTGGGAGGGGGAGAGAGAGACACACACACACATCAATGCGCCAGAGACACATCAATTGACTGCCTCCCCACATGACCCCGTCCAGGGCCAGGGACTGAACTGAAACCAAGTTATGTGCCCTTAGCCAGAATCGAACCCTCGACTCTTTGGTCCGCAGGCCGATGCTCCACCCACTGAGCCAAACCAGCCAGGGCTTGTCCTATTGCTTGATCCTATGAGGCTTCCTGTGAACCTCCCCTAATCCTCCTTCCCCCTCCTTTCCCCTGCACATCCTTGCAGAGCATGTGCGCCTCCAGCCAGAACAGAGCATTCAACTGGAGAGGTGGAGAAGCTGGAGTGACCTCAGGATTGGCCTGACTTATCTGAGGGTGGCAGCCAGAATCAGGAGGGGCACCAGCATATCACAGATGCCAAGGATATGACATATGTGGCACCCACAACCACGTCTTGGTTTCTCCTTGAAGATAGGATAGCCTGGCATACTTAGGTGCTGAAATGGGGCACAATCCCAGGCAGCCAGCATGCCAGGGTCTCCATGTGCAGCTGGAGGCATGGGACTGTTGAGCTGGTAGGTAGAGAGGAAGTCCTGAGCCTTATTATGGGCTGGGGATTCTGAAGAGCCACAGGGGCAAGGCCTAAGCTGATAAAGGCCTTTGGAGCAGGAATGGGACTGGACCTCCTTTATGATGTTTACTAAGAGCATATTTGACAGTTGCCCTGTATGTAATGAAAGGAAAGGGGGATGGCTCAGAATGAGAGGGAAGAGCTTTCATGTCTATGGCTCTACGTTCTAGCATTAAGGGATAGAGCAGGTTTGTGCTGAGGCTGAGGGTGGTGACAGGGATTGATGCCAGAGCTGGCACATCACTGGTCTCTTATTTCTCTAGCTCCTGCCCTAGGTATATAACAAACCTGTCACCAGCTCTTTAATATCAGGATTTAGGATTCTGAGGTCAGAGCAGGGCACTGGGACCAGGAGCTCCCCTTAGACTATCTCATCCAGTCACCCCCCCGCCCCAGTTCCATCTTAGTGCTTATGGATATGGGTGGGGGTGTGCAACTTGGGTAGCTAACTCCAAAGCCTTGGGAGGTAAGAAGTTCTGGACAGGCCTTCAGGAGAAGGGTGGGCTCACACTTGTAGGCACCACCTTCTGAAATTGCCTTTCAGCCCATTGGGCTCCAGAGCCTTCCTTTTTTTTGCCCCACTTTTGCTAACCTCTCTCTGATCTCTTATTTAGTAGCTTACTTGGTGTTACTAGGTCTCTCTTCAATGACTATGAGTTCCTCTTTGCATTCTTTTAAGTGTGCTCTCTTCCTCCCTAGATATCCAGGACCAACCTGCTACCTGGGACCCCTTCTTTTTGGAGTAAATGAGCTGGCCTTCTTACTAGCCTCTCAGTCTCATAACCACTGCCTAAAGTGTTACACAGCCTGCTCATCTCTACTCATTCCCTTTTATTTCTATGACCATAGCCTTCTTGCCCATCACTTCTCCTACTCATAAGCCCCACCCAGGAAAGCTGCTTTCTCCATCACAACTGACCCAGCCTCCTCCATTTCTCCAGTCCATTTAACTCCCGTATGCTTAATGGAGACTAACTGCCCATATTTGGTGGTCTGCTTCTTTAGGGCTGCCTCCCCTCTCATGCCAACCTGAAATACCTTGATTTTCACCTTGGGCTAATCTTCTCCTCTCTCTTAAACTTGAGGAGACTGCAGATGAAGCCAGAACACAAGGATAGCTTAAACCACTGAAATTTCTTGTCTAGGAATTTCATCTAGGTCCCTATCCCTCTTAGCCTGAGTTCCTGGTGAACATTCCAGAGTTAACTGTTTTCTGTCTTTTCCACTTTCTCAAGATCCCTATTTCATCCTATTGCATGATCTCTTAAGATTTATCGTGCCTCCCACAAAACTAAGATGATCTAATACCTCAACTTTTTGGGGGCTTAATTTAGGATAACTCTACTTCTATATCCATCTTGTTCTTTCTCCCTTTCTTCCTTGCAGTCCCAGAATAAGAGGTGGCCCTCTTTTTTGTTCTTTTGCTTACCTTTCTTCATCATTTTCAATCTCTTCCATAACTGATTTCATCCTGTCTTAAAACACACACACACACAAACCAACCAGATAAAAATAAATCATTACCACTGATACCTTGACCCTGCTGTCTCTTCCAGCTACCATTCTATTCATCTTATTCATTTCACTGTCATTTCTACAGAGTACCATACGCCTTGTTTCCTCACCACAAAGTCACCCTTTAATTCTCCTAATCTTGTTTCCTTCCTACACATTTTTGTATCTAGAAGGACACAAATTACCTCATAAACGAGACCTTTAATGATCTTTTCCCTACCTTTATTGCCTTTGACTTCTCTAGAATGTCCTTGTTGCATATCCTCTTTAAAAATGTTATTAAAAACAACACTAAGAAATTCCACTATGACAACATTAAAGAAAATTGTGAAAGAAAATAATCACCTGTACTTTCAAAGTCTAGAGAGTTGTTTTCATTTTTCACATTCCATGCTTTTTCAGTTTGTATAATACATACATATATATTTTATATAAGTGGAATCATAGTGTACATATATTTTTAAATTCTGCAAAAACAGTCTATTGTAAATATGTTTTTTGTGCTACAGTCTTTCATATTTATCATTGCAATGGCTACATAAAATTATATCTGTCAGTACATTATATTTCATTTGACTATTCTTCTATTATTGGACATTTAAGTGACTCCCAATTTTTCTGTGCTTTGAATATCTTCATGCATACGGCTTTTTCCTTCTTTGTAATTTTGTTCCTAAGGCAAGTTCCAGGTCAGATCAAAGACCATGACCATTTTTATGGATCTTGATTTTCAAAAGAACTGCACAAATTTGCAGTGCCACAATGACACATGAATGTTCCAGTTCCCTTGCAGTTCTAGCACTGAACTTGATAAGAAATATTTTTTGGGTGGTTTAAATATTCATTTATTAATTTCACACCCTTGGCTACTCATGGGATTGAACACTTTTCCCATATGTTTACCGTTTGCACTTCCTCTTGTGTTAACTATCTGTTCATATCCTTCTTCAAGTGGCATCTTAGTGGTATGCCTATGTATCTAAATATATTCTTTAAAATACATATAACCTTTTGTAATATTTGATATAAATATTTTTCCCATTTACTGTAATACTTTTAATTTTAGTTTCTTATTTTATCTCCTTGATTTAAAATTTATCTCCTACTTTTATCTCTTATTACTTCCTTTCTCTTTGCTGGCTTCTCTTTATCTTTTACTCCCTAAAGTGAACAGAATTCCAAGTTCTGTGAGAGTTACAGCATTTGGGGATTATTTAACCCCCTCCCCCATCTGATCCTTGATTTTCTCTTGGAGAGAACATATATGCACTTGAGTAAAACTCAATTGACTCATAGTCCTTGAGAGTACTTCAGAAATCTTCTAGAGCCTGGGCACCCCTTCACTTTACAGAGGACAACACAGGCCCAGAGATATGTCTTGCCCATGACTTAGCAAATTAGTGGCAGAGCAGGGACTAAGCTTCAAGGTCCCCTGATTCCCGGAGATACTTCCATTACACCATGATCTAGGCTGAACTTCCTCCCAAACTCCACCTCCGTATCATCAGTTGCCTACTGGACAGTTTCACTTGGATCTTCCAAACCAAAGTGTGAAAAACTAAACTCCCTGAACTGGTTTCCCTACCTGTCTTGCTCATTTATATTCATGGCGTCTTCTTTCCTCAAGTCACCTAAGCTTGAAAACTCTCAGGCAACTTTATCTCCTCTCCCTCCCTGTTCTATGAGATTCTGACATTTCTTTCTTCATCATGTCAATTATAACTGGCTTTCCTTTATGATCCCACTGCTATCAGTCTAACATTGGCTCTTGTCACTTTATCCTTGACTGACTGTCCCAGCCTCCTAACTAGTCTTCCTTACCTCCAATCTTTTCTTCACGAGATTGCATTCTATACAATGCATATTGCCAGATGAATTGGCCCAAACATTGCTTTCACTCTTTTACTCTATTACTCAAAACTCTTTCATGGTTCCTCCATGTCTACAAGACAAGTTGAAAAAATTTTTTTTAATATGTATATTTTTTATTGATTTCAGAGAGAAGAGAGATGGAGAGATAGAAACATCGCTGAGACAGAAACATCGATTGGCTGCCTCCTGCACACTCCTTACTGGGGACCTGCCCTGCAATCTGGGCATGTGTTCTGACTGAAAATTGAACCAGCGATCTCCTGGTGCATGGGGCGATACTCAACCAACTGAGCTACATCGGCTGGGCAACAAATTGAAATTATTTTGTCAGGAATTCAAGAGGGTTTTTTCAGTCTTATTTTCCATTGTTCCCCAATACAAATCTGTCTTCTTCAACTCATTTGATCTCTTCATTCTTTCTCCAAATAAGACTTGCACTTACCCACCTCTCCACTTTTATTCTTCCTTTTCCCACACAGTAGAATGCCTTCCCTTTCTACTTCCACAGTCTTTTTCCCACCTCATTTCCAAGGCCAGGCTTAAGTTCCACTTCCTCTTTGAGGTCTTCTCTGCACAATCTCAACCAGTGGAACTTTCAGGTCATTCCTATGGTTATTATTATCTATATGAGTCATTTGACACTTTTATTTTCTTTTGCTGTTACTTATACTATTATCTTGAATTGCTATTTATTATCTTGAATTGCTATTTATGTATGTTTGTTTGAGTTCCCACCTGTAAACTCCTTAGTTACTGTGATAGAAAGCGAAGAGTATAGGACTGAAAGTCATAAGACCCAAGTTTGAGCCCTGGCTATAAAGTGGGGTTCAGGTGTGCAACTTGGGTGAGTCATTCAGAGTCTCTGAGCCACAATTTGATCATCTGTAAAATGAGGATTATAATTTCAGCTTTAAGTACTTCAGATTGTGGTGAGCCTGTGCAAATATAGAGATCTAAGCAAATGTAAATAGTTGTTATTATCATCTCATTTGCTTAATAAATATTTGCTGAATGAGTACATGTCAGTAAGTCAGTTTAATGTTTCTTCTCCTGGGTATATTTCCATACTAAGAGGCCACAGGAACCCAAGGGCACTTTAGGTACTATGGAGGTAGGGAAGGCATGGGAAATATATTCTGAAGGAAAGTAGACCTGTTCAGGATCTCAAACATCGCATTACACTGGCTACACACTACTTGACCCACCTGTAAGGCTAACCTGGAAGTGAAGAAGAGGAGAAGGTGGTATATTTAAGCCCTCACTTTCCCCACATTTTTTACTTCTTCAGCCCACAAAATCTACCTGGCTAGGCTAACTGCTTCTCCTGACACTTGTTCTCCTTCACAGATGGGATGAAAACGAGAATTTTGGTGAAGGAGATGATTAATAGAGAGAACAAACAATTGTAGTCAAATAACCAGACTTGGCTTAGAAACCTTGATCTGCTACTGTTTAGTTATGTAGTCTCAGATAAGTTTCTCAAACTCTCTGGGATTCAGTTTTTTTCTCATTGGTCATTTGGGGATAGGAATACCTCTTTGGCAGGGCTGTTGTGAAGTGTCAATGAAGTCATAAATGACGAAACCTCATTTATAGTTCCTGTGTGTGGGAACCCCTTTTCAATGGTTCTTGACTTTAGACAAGGAACCAGAATTCCAGATTTGGATTTGATGTTACTTAGAAGTGATCATTAAGGTCATGACAAAGACTGAACCCTTGAGTGTGAGAAGCAGAAAGCTAAGAACTGATCACTGAGAGATGACCATCAGAATGGATACGGAGAAAACAGATTGGAACTCTAACATTGTATCAAGGGAGAAGAGAGTTTCAAAAAGAAGGACTTACACAAGTTATTTTTTTTAAATCCCTTTGAACAAAAGAAAAAAGATCAAGAAAGCAAACAACAGTGTCAAATGCCTAAGAGAATTCAGGGAGGATGAGACACTCAGAAAGATAATGAAAAGGACTTGATTTCCTGCCAACCTGGATCTATGCATACAAAAGATATTAGCCAATGACTTTATCTAAAGAGGCCAATCTTAAATAGATTTTGTAATCAAGGTCTGTTCACATGTGTTTATACTCCTCTTTCTCTTTGAGTTCCTAGGTGTCTAGAACTCTTTCCATAGATTTAAGAATAATCCACTGGATAGGTTACTCCTGAAACCTACAGAGCTGAGATTCCCTGTATAAGCTGAGGTGTGGTTTGTTACCAAAAGAAAGTGCAAAAATACTTGCATGCAACCAAAAAGTGAGTCTGTCTATAAGGGCACCTTGATGTATGTTTGATTGCCAGAGCTTATGTATTTAGGTCACAAAGTGGGAAGAAGACACATTATTCCTCCCCAGTTAAACTGTAAATTATTAAAATATGAGAACTCTCCAAGAGGAGAGAGATGAAATCTTTCTTGGGGCCAGCTGGTTGTTACTGTAAATTTTGTACCACAATTTGAGGCCGTAGTTGTGCTCTTATATCTACTGTTGGAAAGAAGAAACCAAGTGTACTTGGAAAACTCAAGAGAAAAATCAACTCAGGTCCTCTCAGGGGACAGCATGCTGCTGGTACCTGCTCAATTTGTATACTTTTCATTGATGTTTAACTTACTGCTCATTGTAAGCCTCATTCTCTTTGCTACTGATAATCTTTTACCTCCAATGTGAATAAAACATTTCTTTTTACCCACTCAGACTTGCTGGATTCCTTTCCAGAAGGTAGCCATTGCTCTGGTTATTTGAGGATTTAACCTAGTTTGATTTGACAAGTTTTTGTCTTCATTCATTTTTCTATTGCAGTTTCCCAAAACACACATTCCAGGATAGTAGTAGGTATTACCAGGTGTTTAAAGGATTGGGTTAAACAATGTTAAGATTTCTTTACTACAGGATTTATCCAGAGCATTTAACATCGTAATGTCCACAGTGGATTTGTAAGAGGCAAGGGTTCTATATGTGATATTTACCAAACTTCCTGACCAAGGGAATTTTTTTCTTTCTCGAGGTGCATCTCAAAAACTTACTATGCCAAGACACACTTTAGGACACACTGCTCTAGAAAGGGAAATCTAATACTTTGATCCCACTTATCAGAAGGCAGGAGCTATGTCTCCTGCTCTCCTAGATTTCTTGCTCTCCACCATGGACAGACACAGAACAGGGAAAGAAAAGTACTTTCCTTTTGGCAGGAAATCCCCTTGCTTTTCAAATCCAAAGAAAGACTCCTTTTCCTAATAAGAAGTAAAATATTTTTTCCTGCAAATCTTTCTCTTTAGAGGTAGAGTGTATCAGTCAGGACTGCATTTGATTGCATGTAACAGAAACACTATTGTGGTAACTCAATAAAATAGGTGTTTGGTGTCTTTAAAATTTTTTTTCTTTATTAATTTTAAGAGAGGGAAGAAGGAAGAATGAGAGAGAGATAGAAACATAGATGCGAAAGAACATCAATTGGCTGCTTCCTGCATGCCCTCCACTGGGGTTCGAGCCCACAACCTGGGCATGTGCCCTGACCAGGAATCAAACCAGCTACCTCTTGGTGCATGGGTCGATGCTCAACCACTGAGCCACACTGGTGGGACATGGGTCTTTTTTAACCAGAAAATTCTGAGGTAGGCAGTCCATTGGTGTGTGCAGCTGCTCAAGATAATCCTTACAGTTTCCTGCTTCACTTTGTAATGCTCCTTACTGGGGATCGAGCCCACAACCAGGGCATGCGTCTTGATTGGGAATGGAGCCAGCAACCTTTTGGTGTATGTGATGATGCTCAACCAACAAAGCCACACTGGCCAGGGCAACTCACACATGTAAAAAAATAGATTGTTTATCTTGGAATAATTTTACATTTATTAAAAAAACTGCAAAGATGGTACACAGAGTTCCCATATACCCCTCACTCAGTTTCTTCTAATGTTAATACTTTCTATAACCAAAATACGTACATGTGTCAAAACTAAGAAATTGACATTGGTACATCACTATAATTAAGCACTTTGCTGGGATTTCATCAGTTTTTCCACTAACATCTAGGATACCACTTTGCATTTAGTCATCATTGCTCTTTAGTTCTTTGGTGTGTGACAATTTCTTCATTTTTTCTTGTTTCCGTGACTTCAATGCTTTTGAGGACTGGTTAGGTATTTTGTAGAATGTTCCTCAACTTGGGCTTTTATGATGTTTTTCTCATAGTTAGACTGGGTTAATGGGTTTTGGAGAAGAATACCACAGATGTGAAGTGCCCTTCTCATTACATAATATCAACATGGCTTATTGCTTGTGATGTTTAGCTTGATCAGTTGGTTTAGGTTGTGTTTGCCTGTTTTTCCACTGTAAAGTTACTGTTTTTCCCTTTCCACACTCTATTCTTTTTTATTATTTTAATTTTTTTTATTTATTAATTTGTTTTTGTTACAGGTGTTTCTCATTTTTCCCCCATTGACACCCTCCTCCCCTTCCCCCCTGCCCCATCCCCAGCTTTGTTGTCTATGTTCATTGGTCATGCATATATGCATGTAAGTTCTGTGGTTTATCTTTCCCCCCAACCCCCCTTCTCTGAGGCTTGTCAGTCTGTACCCCACCTCAATGTCTCTGGGTTAATTTTGTTCAGCAGTTTGTTTAGTTCATTATATTCCCCAAATCAGTGAGATCATGTGATATTTGTCTTTCTCTGCTTGGCTTGTTTTGCTTAGGATAATACTCTTCAGGTCCTTCCCTGACATCTCAAAGGATAGGAGATCTTTCTTTCTTGCAGCTGCATAGTATTCCATTGTGTACATGTACCACGGCTTTTTTATCCATTCGTCTACTGATGGGCACTTGGGTTGTTTCCAGATTTTAGCTATTTTAAATAGTGCTGCTATGAACATAGGGGTACATATATTCTTTCTGATTGGTGTTTCAGATTTCTTAGGGTATATTCCTAGAAGTGGGATCACTGGGTCAAATGGCAGTTCAATTTTTAACTTTTTGAGGTAACACCATAGTGTTTTCCACAGTGGCTGCACCAGTCTGCATTCCCACCAGCCACACTTTGTTCTTTGGAACCGAGTTGCTAAGTGGTGGTGAGGAGAGGATCAAGCTCCACCTACTGGAGGGGAGAGTATCTATACACATTATTTATAATTCTGTAAGAAATGGTCCCTTTGTCACCATTTATTCATTTATTTATATCAGGATGGACTCGTGTGTATTTATTTTGTACTTTGAATAATAATCCAGTACTACATTATTTATCTTGTTGCTCAAATTGTTCCAGCTTTGGCAATTGAGAGCTTTTCCTGTGGGTTTTTTGTTGTTGTTGTTGTTGTTGTTGTTGTTGTTAATGCTCACCCGAGGTTAATTTTTCCATTGATATTTTAGAAAGAGTGGAAGGGAGGGAGGGAGAGAGAGGGAGAGAGGGAGAGAGAGAGAGAGAGAGAGAGAGAGAGAGAAACATCGATGTGAGTGAGACACATCAATTAGTTGCCTCCTACAGGTGCCCCAACCAGGGCCGGGGACTGAATCTACAATCCAAGTATGTACCCTTGACCAGGAATCGAACTCATGACCCTCTGGTGCATGAGCCGATGCTCTAACCACTTGACAACACCATCCAGAGTGAGACATCTGTGTTTTTATTTACTCTTTTAAAATTCTCAGAATACAGTTTGAAGAAAAACTTAGTAAGCATTTACAATATAGATATAAACTGGATCCGCCATAGTAGACTCCCAGGAAGGTAGAAAGACCTTGTGATTATGGTGTTAGAAGACCGTCATGAGGACAAAGTCACCTTTGTGAAATACCTCTGCCCACTGAAAAGAAACCCTGAGTATGATGCCTCTGATGTATCTGAAAGAAGTGCTTGTGCGCTCAGAGGTGTGGACATAAGGGTAAGACTTTGTATTTGGAGATTGTAGGTTACCTCACAAATGAACATGAATGTTTATAGTATTATTCTTTTTTTTTTTTTTATCTTCACCTGAGGACATTTTTCCATTTTTTGTTCAGATAGAGTGGGAGGGAGATAGAGGAAGGGAGAGAGAGAGAGAAACATCGACCTGAAAGGGACACATCGAGTGGCTGCTACCCGCACAACCCAACCAGGGCCAGGGACAAACTGCAACCCAGGTACGCGCCCTTAGCAGGAACCGAACCCAGGTCTCTCTGGACTGCAGGCTGACGCTCTAACCACTGAGCCAAACTGGCCAGGGCTATAGTAGTATTATTCTTTTAAAAGGGTAAATTTTTAAAAAATATATATATTTTTTAATTTTTATTTTTTTATTAATTTTTGTTACAGATGTTTCTCCTTTTTCCCCCATTGATTACCCCCTCCCCTCCCTCCCTGTCCTGTCCCCAGCTTTGTTGTCCATGTCCATTGTTCATGCATACATGCATATAAGTTCTGTGGTTTATTGATTTTTCAGAGAGAGAGGAAGGGAGAGAGAGATAAAAACATAGATGTGAGAGAAACATGGATTGGCTGCCTCCTGCACAGCCCCTATTGGGGATTGAGCCAGAAACTCTAGTGTATGCCCTGCCTGGGAATTTAACCAGGACCTCTCAGTCCATGTGGTGACACTCAATTCACTGAGCCACACCGGCTGGGCTAAAAGAGTTAATTTAAAAAATATATATATATATATATATATATTACACCCTGGCCAGTTTGGCTCAGCGGTTAGAGCATTGGCCTGCGGTCCAGAGAGACCTGGGTTTGGTTCCCACTGAGGGCACGTACCTCAGTTGCAGTTTGTCACCTGCCCTGGTTGGGTCGTGCGGGTGGCGACCACTCGATGAGTCCCTTTCATGTCGATGTTTCTCTCTCTCTCTCCCTCCCACTCTATCTGAAGAAAGAATGGAAAGGTGTCCTCGGGTGAGGATAAAAAAATATACATCCCATGGACTGAGAAATCCTAGTTTGATTCCCGATCAGGGCACATGCCCAGGGTTGCAGGCATGATCCCCATAGGAGGCGTGCAGGAGGCAGGTGATCGATGTTTCTATCTCTGTTTCTTCCTCTCTCCCCCCAAAAATCAATAAAAACATATATTTTTAATATGTTTTTATTGATTTCAGAGACAGGAAGGGAGAGGGTGAGAGAGATAGAAACATTGATGAGAGAGAAACATGAATCAGCTACCTATTGGGGATCCAACAAGCAACCTGGGCATGTGCCCTGACCAGGAATCAAACCGGCGACCTCCTGGTGCATGGCGTGATGCCTAACCAACTGAGCCAGAGAAGTGGGCAGTAGAATTATTCATAATAGCCAAAAAGTGGAAACAACCCTAAAGTCCATCACTGGTGAATAGATAAAAAAATGTGGTGTATATGTACAATGAAATATTATTCAGCCACAAAAAGAAATGAAGTACTGATACAAGCTACAAAAATGGTGGACCTGGAAAACATTAGGCTAAATGAAAGAAGGCAGACATCAACGACCAAATATTTTACAAGTCCATTTATATGACACATCTAGAATTGGCACATCTGGAGACAGAAAGTGCATTAGTGGTTGCCAGGGTCTGGGGGCGATGGGGGAAGGGGAGCAACTGGTAATGTGAACTGGATTTCTTTTTGGGACGGGTCCTGAAAAATGCTCTAAAATTAGATAGTGGCAGCAGTTGAACAACTCTGTGAATATACTGAACACTGAAGTTTATACTTTAAACGGTTGAATTTATGATACGCACATTATATAACAATTTTAAAAGTCATGAAGACAACAACTGGAGCAGTGACTGCTCAGGCTGCTCGGCTGTCATTTGCGCCCTCCAGGCCCTGGGAGGGTGGGCTTAGAGAGGAAAGCAAAAGGGACAGCAACTACAAGAGTCTGTGCCAAGGCAGGCATTCCTGCTGTCCTCCCTGACCACAGACAGCCCTCCCTCATCTCCCTTTTCCCACTTCTGGGTAGTAGCAAATGGGTCTCCTCTTCTGGGCACTCGCCTCTGGACACACAGTCCCTTCATTCACAAGAAAAGCAGCTTCTGGGTCTTTGAGATGCCCAACTGGGTCTTGTGCTGCTCAAACAGTTTGTGCAGGGCTGCCATGTAGAGTGTGTGGTATTTGTCCACCACCTCCTGGCTTGGCTTCTCAATCTTGGGCACTGGCAAAGGCTCCCCGACTGCCAGGAGAGATGCAAAAGGAGAAAAAGCCAGTGTGGGAATCTTGTGTTCCATTAACCTCCTCTATCCCTGGGTCTCATCCTCTCGCTTCCCAAATCGACTCCCACCTTCTCCCCTTCTACTGCCCCCTTCTTTGGTGGGGCCAGGCAGTCAGGGCTGAGGTGCCCTTGGGCTGACTCACCCACAGTAGTGATTGGCAGCGAGTATGGCAGGAGCCCAACAGAACCTCTGCAGAAGCCTCGCCCGTAGAATACACAGCAATAGAAACCAAAGAGATGGCGGAAGTGGTTCTGGAACTTATACATCCAGCTGTCCTCATGGAACAGCACCTGATTATATACCTCGGTTTCTCCAAAAGTGTAGGTAGGGACCAGATGAGCCCTGGAAGAAAACCCCGATTGATTTCGCAGACACGGTCTAGAGTGGCAACCAAGCAGGAAGAACACTTGTTCACAGCCAGGCCCCCGTACATTATGAAATCCCTGTGGCAGAAAGTACCTCTCCTTGCACTAAACAGGGCTCCCATACTTACTGTCTCCCGTCCTGAAATTTGCAAGGCCAGTGAAAGTGCTATCTCTGGGCCAGGATCACGAGGGCAAGATAGGAGGGTGCAGGGAAGGAAGAAGAGGCTGGGCAGCGATCCCAAGAGACCCACATTGTGTAAAGAAAAGCTTCCAGGACGTGTCAGGGAGGGGACTAGCTGACTCTGTTTCTACTCGTAGGAAGCACAGAGATGATGATGCTTTTGCACAGATGTGTCTATTTGATGTGCCCCTCCCGCACAGGGACTATGCATAGCATATTCTGTCCTTGGGTCTTGGGATCAGTGCAGAGCAAAGTTGTTTCCCTCTCATTGGCCATAGGAACCCACCCTGGCAGTGCCCTAGGGAGGGAACCAGGCTCCTTAAGTCTTCCTGTGAGAGAAGCGCAAAGAGAATGTCACAGTCTTTCTTATACAAATCTTGATGAGTTACCAGTAACAATCTCTCAGTACTCTGATCTGTTGCCTTACTAGTTCTTCACAGCAGAAACGGTGGAGGACAAAATGGGGGGTGATTTTCTTTATCTCCCAGATCCAGAAACCCAGGTTCAGAAGTGGGAAGGTCACTCAGGCAACCAGTGATTGGCACGATCTGGACTAGGACCCCGGGACTCCTTCCTCTGAGCTCAGAAGTCTCTCTCCCTATGTTTGCTCCAAACTGATCAACAGACTACTCAGGCAAGGTCCTTAGAAGAAAATCTTCCCTCTTTTCTGAGTCTGTAGTAGGACAATTGTCTCTGTGCCCAGTGAGCCTGCCTGCTGACCTGATGGGCCACCCCACAGCTGCAGCCTTCGGCTCCTGCTCCTGAGCTTCTCTTTTTAGTCCCTATATCAGAGTGACTAATGTTTATCCATCACTTACTGTGTGCTAAGCACGTGGTTGGTGTTTTATCAACATTCATTCATTTAAACCCCACAATAACCCAACAGAAGGCACACTTATTAGTAGGTACGTTATAAAGATGAAAATATGAAGGCTCAGAATGGCCAAGTAACCTGTCACAGAGTATATGGTAAGTCATGGAGCCTTCAGAAGGAGGAGCTGACCTGATCCTGTTTGAAATTCTATGACTGTTTCCCCTACTCACTAATAAGTTCAATGAGAACAAGAGTCATGTCTCATTTATCTTGGCATCACCTACCAGGCATGCTGCTCAGAAAAGGCCACCCACCCTTGCCCTGGGAGGAACACCTACCCATGCTGGAGGGCAGTGCGCACGAACCCCTTGCGCTTCTGGAGGATGAGGGTGGTGGTATTGGGCACACTTTGCAGGGCCTCACCCACCCCTCCCACTACAATGCCCACGAGGTTTCCGGGGCCGTGGCTCAGCAGGTAGTCGATGGCTGGCTGACTCACGGAACACACACCTGGAAAGAAGCAAGGAGCACACCGGAGCAAAATGATCAGGAGAGGCGAGAAGGTGGAAACAACACACTCTGCTCTACTCTTCACTGGGCTTGTTTGCATGCCCTCTGTTCCCATGCCTCCCAGGAGAAGTAAAGAGATGGGGCAAAAGGTGTGGAGAAGAGAAGGCTGTGGGCAAACACAACCCATTTTACTTCGAGGCAATATCTCCACTTTGCAGGAGGCACTGGGTCAAAAGTACAGCAGGACGTTTTCAGTGGGCTAACCAGAAGGACTTCCATTTCCTTTATCACCACTAATTGCAACATGACTGAGTACATATCCTGTGGCAGGCTCTATATTGAACACTTGACTTGTGTTATCTCATTTAGTTATTACACCACATCTGAGACTGGACTATCAGTAGTAGCACCACTTTACATATGAGGAAAATGAGACCATCAGAGGTTCGGTTCGTATCCCAAGACCACACAGTAGGTGGCAGAGCCAGGATTCAAATCCAGGCAGTTTAGCTCCAGAACATATGCTTTTAACTACTATGCTATAATGACAGGGGGGCATGGTGAGGGTGAGAGAGGGTTGAGAAGTAGGCGATGGGGGGGAGGGGTACTTAAAAAAGTGCATCTCCAAGTGGAGAAATACAGGTGTCCCTCGTCACTTTGCGCTTCGACTTTCACAGCTTCACTCTATCGTGGTTTTTTCAAATACTATACTATACTGTACTATGTTGGAAAAAACCAATAGAGTGAAGCCACAAAAGTGGAAGCATGAAGTGGCGAGGGACGACTGTGTATAAATAAAGAATCCTACTTCGCGGAAATTCATTGATCGCGGTGGAGTCTGGAACTGACTAACCGCGATAAATGAGGGACGACTGTAGTCTAGAAGATTCTGTAAGAATGGTCATAAGCACCTTTGGCCATGAGGTAGTCCCTAATCAAGGGGATCTTGAAGAACCAGGACAGTGTGGCCAGGTGGGGAGTGATGCCTGGGAAGATCTTTGAGAAGCCTGTGGCCTCAGTGCAGAAGTTGCAGAAGGCTCCAAAGGTCAAAAGGCCATGGGGGTGAACCCCCATGAGGTAGTTGTGCTCAGGCGACAGGTCTTTAGTCTTCAGGATCTGTAGCCATGGAGAGAAATAACAAAGGTGGTGGAATAAAATTACATGGGGAAGCAAAGGTAGAGATGCTTCAGGGATCAGGGGGTTCTCTAAAGCAGTTTTTCAACATATAGGCCATGAGTGGGTCTCCTCAGTCCCTGGGAAACTAGGTAGCATCGGGGTCAGCTTGAACTGCTGGGTCTCTTGTGTGTGGCTTCAAGGAATCTCAGCTGGTTATGTCAGTGCACTTCATGGATGGTATCATTTTCCATGAGTGCCCTTAAGTGAAAAAGATCAGCAAACTCTGCTCTAAAAATCAGGGCAGTGTTTGTGCTCAGCTCAGAGGATCAGTGTAGCAGGTATATTTCTAGAACCTCTTCCTGGTATTTTCTCCCCGACCCCATTTCAGTGCCCACTTAAGTAACTTTTCTTGATCTTTGAAAGTGCTTTTTCTTACCTATCATCTGAACTATTTGTACACCTTGTACCAAACCATAAATATACACTGTCTGTCCTCCCATTGGATGGGAGCTCCTTGATGGCAGAGGATGGTGTTCTACTAACTTCTCTGTACCCCAGACATGTGACACAGAGTAGGCTTTCCATCAGTGTTTGTTCAACTGAACTGAATTGTATTTCCAGTTCTGTCTATGTCATCTGGTAGGTCATGCCAAGGGCATCCAAAGTGTCCTAGCAGAGTAATGAGTACCCGGTATCAATGTTATATCATAAAGTATGTCTAGTTTGCACTGAGACGTGTCTGGGATGCTCATTTCCCTTATGGACAACTCTGGTCATTTGACATACGTGCCCAGTATTTGGGGAACTGTAAAGGAGACTAAGGAAGAGACACTTACCGAGATGGGGAAATAGTCCCTGATTTGAGTCCAGACGTACCAGTTCCTTACCCAGGTGGATCTCCTGCCACCTGAGACAGAAATATTAGTAGGGATAGTGTCTGTGTGTTCCAACCCTACCCCTCCCAAGGCTTCCCTAGCAGCGTGGAGGGACTGTGGCTCTAGCTGTAAAAGAAAGAGACCTCAGGATGTTCCTGGCTGGCCCAGATCCTGTGGCTCTGAGAACTTGGACGACAGGCTTGTGGCATGGTAAGTGGGACTCCCTAGTTACAGGTTAAGATGGAGTATTCTTATGACTTGTTCCTTCTAGGGTCACGAGTCTTACCTTGTTCTGGAGTCTTCCAGTCCAGGAAAAGCCAGGCAAAGTAAAGGGCTGGGAGGGGCCACAAGGATGTAAACAGCAGGTAAATGAACAATGGCTGCAGGATCCAAACTGATGAGGGAGCAAATCAGACCAAACTTGTGCTGCCAGCAGAACTTGACCATCTTCAGTCCTATTACGAGCCCTTCAAGCTACACGAGTCTCCAGTCTTGGCCTTCTGCACAGTTCAGCTCCTTCCCATCCACTTGTCCTTCAAACATTTCCTCTATCATCTACCACACATCAGCCCTATTTCTCTGCTTACCTGTCACCCCTGTTCACCTGCCTCCCTGCTCATCCACCATCCCTCTACTCCTGCTCCCTGCCTGCCACCAGATTTTCCCCTGCCCCTATTTGCCCACCATCTTGTTCCTCTTGTCTCCCTCCCTATCCATCATCCCTGAACCCTGTTAAACCACTAGCCCACCATCCTCTGCCCATATACTGTCCACATCTTCCCACGCCCCACCCGCACAGTATCTGTATCCCTCTACCATTTTTCACCCACCATTCTTGTCCTCTTTCCCTCCACCATTACTTCCATTATCTCTGTCTCCTTCCATATTACTACCCCCACTCCCAGAAGGGAAAACTATGGTTCAAACACAGGCTACACTTCTTTAAGTCTGTAATGCTAATGCTTTCTCTGTCCCACTCCCCATGATTTCTTATTATCACGAACCTATCATGGCTATTTCCTGAGCCTCATTTCCTTTCCCCAGATAGTGAGGGTTAGGAAGTGGCTGAAATGAGCTAGATCTATTCATATCATCATGACTCTGTTCTATTCCCCTGCCTGTCCTTACTGTCTCCTGGGCTCTATCTCTTCCTTCTCCAGGGTACTCATGGAACTCGAGACTCGTTGCCTTTACTGTGAGTACCATCTGAGATGATAAAAAGCCATAGATGAAACTTTTCATGAGCTTAAAAATCACCCCAGATCTGGCCCTGGCCCCTGACTCTGGCTTCTTGCTGTGCACTCTTAAGTCAGTACTCACATATGGCAAGGTAGGTCAAAGGCCAAAGCAGAAGTATAAAACTCTGGAAGGGCTTAGGTTGCTTAAAACAACGCATGGTGCCCAGGAGCCTGACAGAGTCGAAGATCCCAGAGCAGTGTTCCAGTCAAAGGTGGCACCTGTCTCTGGAAGCTCACTATGAGGCCTTTTACCTGCTCTCTTCCCTTCTTGTGCTGCCCCATACCTACCACCCACCTCAGGGGCAGGCTCTGGAGTGCCAAGGACTGACCTATCAGGACTGAGCCCTGAACGCTGCATATTTGCCTTTGACTCTCTTTTGGGATTATTGGGACATCAGGGTGGACAAAGTTGAGAAGGACTGTCATCTAGTCCTACTGACCCAGAGATTCAGAGAAGAAAAATACCACTCACAGGCCACTTCATGAACTCAGGGTTTGTGACTTCACGGAGATGGTTAGTGGGAAGGGAGCTCTGGAGGTTTGTGGGCGTGGGGAGTACCTGAAGTTAGGTCTCTGTTGTAACTGACTGTTGACCTGAGGTATCCTGGTTTGGGGCTGTCCCCGCTTTTAACTTTCTATTATACAAAATTTCCAAACACACACAAAAGTGGAGAAAGCAGCAAATTTTTCTCTTTGTGTTCACCTTCAACTATTAATATTTTGCCATAATTGTTTCATCTACCTCCTCACTCTTTTTTTTTCTTGGAGTATTTTTTTTAACGAATTCTATTTCTATTTTTTTTTTTTAATCCTCACCCGAGGACATTTTTCCATTTTTTGTTCAGGTAGAGTGGGAGGGAGAGAGAGGAACAGAGAGAGAGAGAGAAACATCGACGTGAAAGGAACACATCGAGTGGCTGCTACCCGCACGACCGGCCAGGGCCGGGGACAAACTGCAACCGAGGTACGTGCCCTTAGCGGGAACTGAACCCAGGTCTCTCTGGACCGCAGGCCAACACTCTAACTGCTGAGCCAAATCGGCCAGGGCTTTAACGAATTCTAATACATGTCATTTCACCCCTAAATACTTCACTACGTATCAACAGAAATATATATTTATCTTGCAGAATAATAATGCCACTATTGCCCTGAACAAATTCACTAATTCTCTAATAACATCTAATAGCCAGTCCAAATTTCTTTATTTTATTTTATTTTTGTTACAGATATTTCCCCTTTTTTACCCCATTGATTCCCTCCTCCCCATCCCACCACCCCATCCCCGGCTTTGTTGTCCATGTCCATTGGTTGTGCGTACATGCATACAAGTTCTGTGGTTTATCTCCCCCCCACCCCCGACTGAAGGTTGTCAGTCTGTACCCTACTTCCACATCTCTGGACCTACCCTATTCCTCAGACTTTTATGTTCATTATATTCCACAAATAAGTGAGATCATGTGGAATTTGTCATTTTCTGCTTGGCTTGTTTCGCATAGGATAATACTTTCCAGGACCCTACATGTCATCTCAAAGGATAAGAGATCTTTCTTTCTTACAGCTGCATAGTACTCCACTGTGTATCTATACCACTACTTTTTTTATCCATTTGTCTACTGATGGACACTTGGGCTGTTTCCAGATCTTAGCTATTATAAATAGTGCTGCTATGAACATGGGGGTACATATATTCTTTCTGATTGGTGTTTCAGGCTTCTTAGGGTATATTCCTAGAAGTGGGATCACTGGGTCAAATGGCAATTCAATTTTTAATTTTTGGGGGTAACACCATATTGTATTCCATAGTGGCTGCACCAGTCTGCATTCCCACCAGCAGTGTACCAGAGTCCCCTTTTCTCCACACCCTCGCCAACACTTGTTTGATGATTTGTTGATGGTGGCCATTCTGGCAGGTGTGACATGATTCATCATTGTTATTTTAATTTGCATCTCTCTGATGATTAGTGATGTCAAGCATTTCTTCATATGTTTCTTGGCCATTTGTATGTCCCGTTTGGAGAGGTGTCTATTCACCTCCTCTGCCCATTTTTTAATTGGGTTCTTTGCCTTCCTTTTGTTGAGTTGTATGAGTACTCTACATAGTTTGGAAATAAACCAGTTATCTGATGTATCATTGGCAATGATGCTTTCCCATACAGTGGGTTGCCTTTCCATGTTGATGGTTGTTTCCTTCTTTTTTGAAAAATTTTATTTTTGTTACAGATGTTTCTCCTTTTTTACCCCATTGACACCTTCCTCCCCATCCCCCACTGCATCCCCAGCTTTGTTGTCTATGTCCATTGGTAATGCCTACATGCATATAAGTTCTGTGGTTTATCTCTTTTCTTCCCCCACCGCCACTTCTTCTGAGGGCTGTCAGTCTGTACCCTACTTCCATGTCTCTAGGTCTACCCTATTACTCAGGGTATGTTCATTACATTCCACAAATAAGTGAGATCATGTGGTATTTGTCTTTTTCTGCTTGGCTTGTTTCACTTAGAATAATACTTTCCAGGTCCCTCCATGTCATCTCAAAGGATAAGAGATCTATCTTTCTTACAGCTGCATAGTACTCCATTGTGTATATGTACAACTGCTTTTTTATCCATTTGTCTACTGATGGACACTTAGGCTGTTTCCAGATCTTAGCTATTGTAAATAGTGCTGCTATGAACATGGGGGTACATATATTCTTTCTGATTGGTGTTTCAGGCTTCTTAGGGTATATTCCTAGAAGTGGGATCACTGGGTCAAATGGAAGTTTAATTTTTAATTTTTTGAGGTAACACCATAGTGTTTTCCATAGTGGCTGCACCAGTCTGCATTCCCACCAGCAGTGTACTAGTGTCCCCTTTTCTCCACATCCTCGCCAACACTTGCTGTTTGATGATTTGTTGATGACGGCCATTCTGACAGGTGTGAGGTGATACGTCATTGTTGTTTTAATTTGCATCTCTCTGATGATGAGTGATGTTGAGCATTTCTTCATATGTCTCTTGGCCATTTGTATGTCCTGTTTGGAGAGGTGTCTATTTAGTTTCTCTGCCCATTTTTTAACTGGGCTCTTTGTCTTCCTTTTGTTGAGTTGTATGAGCACTCTATACATATTGGAAATTAACCCCTTATCTGATACATCATTGGCAATTATGCTCTCCCATACAGTGGGTTGCCTTTCCATTTTGATGATTGTATCTTTTGCTGTGCAGAAGCTTTTGAGTTTGATGTAGTTCCATGTGTTCATTTTCTCCTTTGTTTCTATTGTCTTAGGTGATGTATCAGTGAAAATTCTGCTGCGTATAATGTCTGAAATTTTGTTGCCTACATTTTCTTCTAGGATTTTTATGGATTCATGAGTCATTTAAGTCTTTTTATCCATTTTGAGTTTATTCTTGTGTATGGTGTAAGTTGATGGTCTAATTTCATTTTTTTTTTTTTTGCATGTTGCTGTCCAATTTTCCCAACACCATTTATTAAAGAGGCTGTCTTTACTCCACTGTATGCTCTTGCAAACTTTGTCAACTATTAATTGAGCATATTGCCTTGGGTCCATTTCTGGGTTCTCTTTTCTGGTCCACTGGTCTATACGTCTATTCTTGTGCCAGTACCAGGCTGTTTTGATTACGGTGGGTTTGTAGTATAATCTGATATCTGGTATTGTGATTGCACCTACTTTGTCCTTCTTTTTCAAGATTACTGTGGCTATTCGAGGTCTTTTTTGGTTCCATATGAACTTTTGAAGTATTTGTTCTAGTTCTGTGAAGTATGTAGTGGTATTTTGATGGGAATTGCAATGAATCTATAGATTGCTTTGGGTAGTATGGACATTTTAATGATGTTAATTCTTCCAATCCATGAACAAGGTATGTGCTTCCACTTTTTTATATCTTCCTTTCTTTCTTTTTTCAATGTCCTGTAGTTTTCTGCAAGTAGGTCCTTTATTTCTTTGGTTAAGTTTATTCCTAGGTATCTTAATTTTTTTGCTGCGATGGTAAATGGGGTTGTTTTTTTAGTTTCTCTTTCTATGACTTCATCATTGGTGTATAAGAATGCCGTCAATTTCTTGACGTTAATTTTGAATCCTGCTACTTTGCCAAATTCATTTATTAAGTCTAGTAAAGTTTTGATGGAGTTCTTGGGGTGTTTCTACATATGGTTTCATGTCATCTGCGAATAATGACAGTTTCACTTCCTCCTTTCCAATTTGGATCCCTTTCAGTTTTTTTTTTCTTGTCTGATTTCTATGGCTAAGACTTCCAGTACTATGTTAAATAAGAGTGTTAAAAGTGGGCATCCTTGTCTTGTTCCTATTCTTAAGGGAAATGCTTTTAGTTTTTGCCCATTGAGTATGATGTTGGCTGTAGGTCTTTCATATATGGCCTTTATTATGTCGAGATATGATCCCCCTATTCCCAGATTGCTGAGCGTTTTTATCAGAAATGGATGTTGGATTTTGTTGAATGCTCTTTCAGCATCTATTGATATGATCACATGATTTTTATCTTTCATTTTGCTCATGTGGTGTATCACATTTATTGATTTGCGAATATTGTACCAGCCTTGCATCCCTGGGATGAATCCCACTTGGTCATGGTGAATAATTTTTTTGATGTATTGCTGGATTCGATTTGCTAGTATTTTGTTCAGGATTTTGGCATCTATGTTCATCACGGATATTGGCCTGTAGTTTTCTTCCTTTGTAGTGTCTTTTTCTGGTTTTGGAATTAGAATTATGTTGGCCTCATAAAACGAGTTTGGAAGTCTTCCTTCATTTTGAATTTTTCAAATAGTTTGAGGAGAATGAGTATTAGTTCTTCTTTGAATGTTTGGTAAAATTCCCCTGTGAAGCTGTCTGGGCCTGGGCTTTTGTTTGCTGGGAGAGTCTTGATTACATCCTCAATTTCTTTTCTTGTTATTGGTCTGTTCAAGTTTTCTATTTCTTCCTGGTCCAGTTTTGGGAAAGTACATGTTTGTAGAAATTTGTCCATTTCACTTAGATTGTTGAATTAGTTGCCATATAATTGTTCATAATATTTGTTAATGATCCTTTGTATTTCTGCGGTGTCAGTTATTATTACTCCTCTTTCATTTCTGATTTTGTGTATTCAGATTCTCTCTCTTTGTTTCTTGGTGAGTCTAGCTAAGGGTCCATCAATCTTGTTCATCTTTTTTTTTTTTTTTTGTTCAGGTAGAGTGGGAGGGAGAGAGAGGAACAGAGAGAGAGAGAAACATCGATGTGAAAGGGACACATCGAGTGGCTGCCACCCGCACGACTGACCAGAGCCGGGGACAAACTGCAACCGAGGTACATGCCCTTAGCGGGAACCGAACCCGGGTCTCTCAGGACCGCAGGCCGACGCTCTAACCGCTGAGCCAAACCGGCCAGGGCTTGTTCATCTTTTCAATGAACCAGTTCTTTGTTTCATTGATCCTTTGAATTGTTTTTTTGGTCTCCATGTCATTTATTTCTGCTCTGATCTTTACTATTTCTTTCCTTCTACTTGCTCTGGGGTTTCCTTTTTGTTTGCTTTCTAGTTCCTTAAGTTGTGAGATAAGATAGTCTATTAGAAATTTTTCTTGTTTCTTGAGGTAGGCCAGTAGTGCTATAAACTTCCCTCTCAGAACTGCTTTCGCTGCATCTCATAGATTTTGTGTTGTTGTGTGTTCATTTTTATTGGTTTCCAGAAAGTTGTTAATTTCTTTCCTTGATCTCCTCGGTAACGCATTCATTGTTTAATAACATGCTATTTAGCTTCCATGTGTTCAAATGTCTTTGCATGTTCTTGTTGCAATTGATTTCTAGTTTTATGCCATTGTGATCTGAGAAGATGCTTGATATGCTTTCAATCTTCTTGAACTTGTAGAGACTTAGTTTTTGCTCTAACATGTGGTCTATCTTTGAGAAGTCCCATGTGCATTTGAGAAGAATATGAATTCTGCAGTTTTGGGGTGTAATTCTCTGTAGATATCTATGAAATTCATTTGGTCTAGTGCTTCATTTAGAGACTCTGTTTCCTTGCTAATTTTTTGTCTAGAGGATCTATCCAGTGGTGTCAGCGGGGTGTTGAAGTCTCCTGATATGATTGTATTGCTGTCACTTCTCCTTTGAAGTCCTCCAGAAGATTTTTAATATATTTTTGTGCTCCTTTATCGGATACATATATGTTTACTAAGGTTACATCTTCCTGTTGGATAGATCCTTTCAATATTATGTAGGGGCCTTCATTGTCTCTAGTTATGGCCTTCATTTTGAAATCTACTTTATCAGATATGAGTATTGGTACCCCAGTTTTTTTTTCTTTTCTATTTGCTTGAAAGATTTTTTCCATCCCTTCACTTTCAACCTATGTGAGTCTTTTGTTGTGAGGTGGGTTTCTTATAAACAACATATATGTTAGTCATGCTTTCTTATCCAGTCAGCTACTCTGTGTCTTTTTATCGAAGCATTCAATCCATTTACATTCAAGGTGATTATTGATATGTACTTATTTATTGCCATTTTTGTTTAGTGTGGTTATATTTTTCTTCCTATTTTTTCTACTAATCACAGCAGTCCTTTTAGCATATCTTGCAGTGCTGGTTTGGTCTATATTCTCTTAGCCTCTTTTTGTCTGGGAAGCTCTTTATTTGACCTTCTATTTTGAATAGTTGCCTTGCTGGGTAGAGTTGTCTTGGATTCAGATCCTTGTTTTTCATGACCTTGATTACTTCATGCCACTTCCTTCTCACCTGTAGTGTTTCTGTTGAGAAGTCAGCTGAGAGCCTTTTGGGGTTTCCTTTGTAGGTAATCTGTTGCTTATCTCTTGCTGCCTTTAGGATTGATTCTCTCTTTGTCTTTAATTTTTTTCATTTTAATTACTATGTGTCTTGGTGTGGGCCTGTTTGGGTTCTTCTTACTTGGGGTTCTCTGTGCTTCTTGAACTTGAATGCCTTCTTTCTTCACCAAGTTAGGAAAGTTTTCTGTCACTATTTCTTCAAATATATTCTCTAACCCTAGCCTATTTTCTTCCTCTTTGGAGACTTCTATGATGTGAAATGTTATTATGTTTCCAGTTGTCCTACAGTTCTCTTAAGCTATCTTCCTGTTTTTTAATTGTTTTTTTCTGATTGTTTTTCTGATTGGTTGATTTTTTTCTACCCTGTCTTCTAATTCACAGATCTGGTCCTCAGCTTCTTCTACTCTGCTGGTTAGTCCTTCCAATGAGTTCTTTATTTCTGCTCTGTCATTTTTCATTTCCACTTGGTTGGTTTTCAATGTTTCTATATCTTTACTGATAGTACTGATGTCTTTACACATGCTGTTGAGCTTCCTCAGGATCATCACTCTGAAGTCTACCTCTAATAATTTGCTTAGCTGTATTTCATTGATCTCATCTTTGATAGAGTTCTCTTGTTCTTTCATTTGGGATTTGTTTCTTTGTTTCACCATTTTGGCTTTCTCAGTGGGTTTTGGAGCCTGCCGAATTTTACCTGTGAGTGTTGGTGTTCTGCTGTTTGTGGCTCCCTCTACTGGGTTTGGATGAGCCTGGGTGGGCCCACGTTAAACACCACTGTCAGGTCTTACTTTGCTGGGTACATTTGCAAGCCCAGGAAAGGTTCAGTTATCCTCTAGCTTTTTTCTCGAGGCTAATAGTCTCAGTTACTCAGTTCCTTGGAATGTAGCCCTGATGTTCTGCATAAGAGGATTTCCAGAGTGTGGCAATGATGCTGTTTGTTAATGAGCCTTAATCTGCATTTCTTTGCATCACCTGGGAGAAGCTGTATCTCCTACATGGGGTGGGGGGGTGGGAGGTGTGGGGTGGGGGAGCTGCTGCTTTCCCCCACAGCTCGGGGAAGGAGCACAATGGCCACCGTCCTTTGTGGCCGCAACTCAGCAAAAACTCTGAGTGCCCTCCAAATCCTGGGTGTCCCCACAGACTTCCAGCCCAGTCTGCCCTCCCTCTGCCATAGCCCCCAGATGAGTGGCTGTGGCTATTTTAGTGCTCTGTCCCGGCTCTCTGCACTGTGGAGCGGGTTTGGTCTTTATTCCCCAAGGGCGCTGCTCACAACTAAGACAGCTGCTGTCTGTGGGCTCCCAGCCCGCCACCCTCTCACACCTCTGCAGATCCTACCAGTATCCCTGGTTATATGGTCCTGTCCTGCTGCTTTTCTGTTGCTTTTTTCCTGAGGATTTGTCTTTATTTTAGTTGTAATTCCCGTTTGGTCCTGGGAGATCGTCTGCGTAGTTTCTATTCACTCCACCTCCATTTTCACATCATCTATGCCTATCTTGTGCACAGTTGGGTCACACAGTCCCCTTGGGGACCCGGTTCTATGCCTATGTTGTGGGCTGCTGGGTCGCACAGGCCTCTCTGGTGCCCCTGCACCCTGCAGTTCCCGTGGGCGGGCAGCTGGATCCCACTAGTCTCTCTAGGGCTCAGGCTTCTCACTGCTCTTGTGAGCTGCTGGCCTGCACAGGCCTCTGTGGAGCCCCAGGTCCTGCTGGCGGCTGGGGAGTGCTGCTGCCCCATGGGGCTCAACTCCTGCTCAGCTTTTGCTGTAATTTTTGGGTCTCAGCTGCTGGTCTGTGCTTCCGCTGCCTGGGGATGGATGTCTGCTCCCCAGCCTCTTTTGCTGTTGGTATATCTCGACTCTGATTGGGCTGCTACTGTGGGGTATGGTGCTAGGCTCCATGCTGTCCGTGGCTTCCCCAACCGCATCTTTGGAACTCCACTACTGTGCATGGGTCTGTGTTGACACAGTGTCCACTGGTCCAATGGTGCCAGGTGCACTGGTGGGCTCAGGTTGCTAGGCCCTAGCTGCTCCCACTGCCTCCTCCCAGGGAACACCTGGGTTCTTCCAAAATGATCTATCTTCCTGCTTTTTAATTGTTTTTTCCTTTTGGTTTTCTGATTGGTTGATTTTTTCTACCCTGTGTTCTAATTCACTGATCCGGTCCTCAGCTTCCTCTACTCTGCTGGTTAGACCTTCCAATATGTTCTTAATTTCTGATATGTCATTCTTCATTTCTTCTTGGTGGTTTTTAATTTCCAATTTGTTGACTTTCAACATTTCTATGTCTTTACTCATGGTGTTGATGTCCTTACTCATGTTGTTGAGCTTCCTCAAGATCATGGTTCTGGATTCTAGCTCTGTTAACTTGCTTAACTGCTCCTCATTTATCTCATCTTCGGTAATGGTCTCTTTTTCTTTCATTTGGCATTTGTTTCTTTGTTTCACCATTTTGGCTATCACAGTGTGCTTTGGAGCCTGCCAAATTTTCCCTGTGGGTGTTGGTGTTCTGCTATTTGTGGCACCCTCTATGGGGTTTGGATGAGTGTGGGAGGACCCACGTTAAACACCACTCCCAGGTCTTACTTTCCTGGGCAGAGTTGCAAGCCCAGGAATGGTTCAGTTATCCTCCAACTTTTTGCCTGGAGGTTGTCAGTAGTGGTTATTTGAAGAGCCTTGAGTTCTCAGTTGAATGAAGAACTTTCTGAGGTCCTCAGCGCAAGGGGATTTCCTGAGGGTGGGGCAGATGCTGGTTGGTAATGAGCCTCATTTTGCATTTCAATGGCCCACCTGGGTGGGGTTGAATCTCTGAGGGAGGGGCCACCACCTCTCCCCAGAGCCCTGGGAAGGAGTAAGATGGCCACCGTCCTGTGTGGCTGCAACTCAGCAAAAAGTCTGAGTGCCCTCCAAATCCCGAGTGTCCCCACACAGTTCCAGTCCAGTTGCCCTTCCTCTTCCGGAGCCCAAGGTGAGTGGCTTTGGCTATTTTAGCGTCTGTCCTGGCTCTGTGCTGTGGAGCCTCCTGGGAGTGTAACCTGAGGGTGCTGCTCACAGCTAAGCCCGCTGCTGTCTGTGGGCCCACAGCCCCCTTCTCGTACCTCCACAATCCTACCAGGATCGAGTCAGTGTCCCTGGTTATGTGGTCCTCCAAGCTGCTTTTCTGTTGCTTTTACCAGGCGATTTGTCTTTATTTTAGTTGTAATTCCAGTTTGATCCTGGGAGATGGTTTGTGTAGCTTCCATTCACTCTGCAACCATTTTGGAATCCCTGCCAATCCAAATTTAAATGTCTTTTTATAGCTGGTTACTTTGAATCAAGATCTAAACAGGATACACTGATTATATTGGATGCTGTGTCTCTTAAGTTTCTCTCTCTTTCTAATATTTTATTGTAAAATAAAACCTAGATACAGAAAAGTACCTAAAACAAATGTATAGCTTAATGACAAACACCTTGCAGCCACCACTGGGTCAAGCACCCTGGAAGCCTCCCCATGTGCCCCATTTCAATCACAACTCTCTCTCTTATCCCAAACTAACCATTATCTTGACATTTAGAATAATTTTTACCTTGCCTTTCTATGGTTTTATTACCCAAAAGTACTTCTCTAATGACTGTGGTTTAGTCTTGCCCATTAAAAAAATTGGTATGTCCCTTAAATTTTCTCTTTTTTAACCTTTTTACTTTGGAATAATGTTAGATTTATGGGAGAGTTCAAAGATAATATGGAGAGTCCCCTATACCCTTTACCTAGCTTCCCCTTGTTAACATCTTAAATAATCATGGTATAGCTATCACAGCTAAGAAACCAATACCGGCACATTACTATTAACTTCAGACTTGAATTGCACTAGTTTTTCCTACTAATGTCTACTATCTGTTCCAGGATTCCAGCAAGTCTCACATTGTATTTATTTATTTTACATCATGTCTCTTCCAATCTGTGACTTTTTCTTGGTGTTTCCTTGTCTTTTATGACCTTGACACTTTTGAAGAGTTTAAGTCTGTTTTAATGTACAGGTTCCCCCTCAATCCCTTTCCCTTACAGATGATTTATCTGTTGAAGAACCCATGACACTTGACCTGGAGAATAGCCCACAACCTGGATTTTGCTTACTGCATGCTCAAGTTACACTTTGGCAGTTCCTCGGGATTTCCAGTAGATTGGCAGTTGGATTCCAAGACTGGATTGGACTGGTTTCAGCCCTTTGGTAAGATACTTATTTGCTTTTAATACAGAACAATCCCCCTTCCCACCAGCTCTTTTTTTCTTGTTAAAAAATGTTTATTGATTTTTTTTTTTTTTTTAGAGAGAGGAGAAGGTAGAGGGAGAGAGAAAAACATCAATGTGAGAACATAACATCGATCTTCTGCCTTCTGCAACCTTGGCATGTACCATGACCAGGAATTGAACTGGCAACATTTCAGTGCACAGGATGATGTCCAACCAACTGAGCCAAACTTACCAGGGCATCAGATCTTTTTTTCATCATGCCACTGACCTACTGAAGACTGTTCTCACTTGGACTGAGCCAATCTTCCAGGTTTCAGCACCAGCTCCCATGAGCAGGGGTGGGAGTGTGGAAGCTGGGTTCTAGATGAGTCCCAAATACAGGCCAAAGTGAGGGGAAAAACGAAGCCCCATTTGATTTCTCTGACTCTTGTCTTCTACCTTGTTGTAACTTTATGCTCACTGAAGCAAGTTGGGTTGTAGAGTTGTTTTCCGTTTTTGTTTTTGGTGGGTTTTTGTTTGTTTGTTTGCTTTTTCTTTTCACACCCGAAGACTGTATGCTTCTAAATGGGTAGTGACTACATCGTGCTGTCAGTGCACCTGCTTCTGATGCCTAGAAAGTCCTAGGCCCTCAGTAAGTATTTTAGTTTGAGGTCAGTGATCAAGATAATTTTTTATGGGTAATGTGATCACAGGAGCCCTATGGAGGAGTGAGTCCTAGAAACTTGAGTGGAGGCCAAGAAGCTGCACAGAAATAGAGGGCAAGGGATACATTACAAAAGGGGAAAAGAAGAATGAAAGAAAGGAAGGCAGATGCTGACCTTTGAGTCAGTTTAGCAAAAGACAAAGTTCTGCTTACTTTGCCTTCTCGACACCTAAGGGCCTGCCCCACTCCAGGTGTTTCTGCTGATTGGATACGAGCCTGGGCCTCCAGCAAATGTTAGTACTCATTTATTGCAGCATCTACTTAACTGTTGACATCACTGTGGTTGAAATTGGAAACCAGCCCTTGGCAATACAGGGGAGATTAGCTTTTTCTCTTTTCATGATAGAACTTTCTGGGCCTACATCAACTCCCCCTCTATTATCTCTCATCCTTGTAAATAGTCTTCTCCAGGACTTCTCCTGGGTTAACTTTTAATAATATGTGCTTTTTCCGTTTTTTCCCCTCTATTTCCTCCTGCCCCCTACCCCATAAAAAAGGAAAAAACCTGTTGATCTATACATACATTTTTCCTCTTAGCAGCAGATCCCATCCCTTGCTTTTGTATTTTAATGCTTAAAATGTCACAGCCTTCCACATGGCAGTAGTTGTATTTTTAATATCTATTTATTAATAAATATATAATAAATTCAAGGATTATGGGTGCACATTATGGCAGTATACATCATAACACTTGAAAAAGACATATGTAGAAGCACATTATGTATTCCTTGTATACAATACTTGGGCCATGGAGAAATTTCCAGAACCCTTGTAATGAAGTTACTCCTCCTACTTGCCAGCTGTTTGCTGCCTACAGGTTGGAAGCAATGGCTTGTTGACTTTTTCAAAAACGGAAATTGATTTGCTTTTCCTCATTATAAAAATAATCCATGTAAATCATAAAAATGTCAGAACACTCAGGAAAGCAAAAAGGAAACAAAAGTCACTCACAGTCTCACCACCCAGAAATAACCACTGTTAACTGTCCACATCCTGGTATCTCTCTTTCTTTGCTTTTTTTTCTGTGTAAATATATACACTATGAAGAGTTTGGGCTCTGGACTTTAATTCATCTAGGTCTGTATTTCAGTTCTGCCACTTAAGTGAATGATGGCAAATTACTTAACTTCTTAGTGCCTCAGTTTCCTCATCCATAGTGCCTTAGTGCCTCATCCGTAGAAGAATGAGTGTAATACCTATGTACATCATAGGGTTGTCATGAGGATAAAGTAATTAATGTAAAACACTTTACTTAGTGCCTTACTCAAACATATCCTCATATCTGACGCTCAGTAAATGTTAGTTATTATGTATAACTTATTAACCAAACTAGAATCACATTCTTCTTCTTCTTCTTTTTTTTTTTTTTGGTTAATCCTCACCTGAAAATATTCTTCCATCGATTTCTAGACAGAGTGGAGGGAAGTGAGATGGGGAGTGAGGTGGGGGAGAGAGAGAGAGAAACATTGATATGAGACAGACACACCAATTTGTTGCCTCACACACGACCTTGACTGGGGCCGGGAATTGAACCTGCAACCCAGGTACATGCCCTAGACCAGGAATCGAACCCAAGACCCTTCGATCTACCTTTGATCCACTGGCTGATGTTCTAACTGCTGACCCAAACTGGCCAGGGCTGGAATCAAATTTTATTTTTTTAATTCTCACCTGACGATATTTTTCCATTTATCTTCAGAGAGAGTAGGAGGGGGAATGAGAGAGAGAAACATAAAAGTGAGAGAGACACATTGAGTTGTTGTCTCCCGCACAACCCTGACCAGGGCCAGAGACGAGCCACAACCAAGGTACATGCCCTTGACCAGAATTGAACCCAAGACTCTTTGGTCCACAGGCCAATGCTCTAACTGCTGAGCCAAACCGGCCAGGTCTGGAATTACATTCTTTATACAATTTTGTGACCTGCTTTTTCACCTAATGGTACACTGTGGATATTTTTCGTGTCAATTTTCTTCTATAACATCATACAGAGCATTTCATTGTATAGATATGCCATGATTCATTTAACCAATCTCTCATTCTGAAGGAAGCACTAATTTTTGGACATGCCTCTTCCACCACCTGGTCAGATTTCCAGGTCTTTTAATGGTAGGTGAAAAGTCACTGATGAGAAACCCTCACTTACCCGTAACCCTTTCTGTGGCACTGCTCAGTTTCCTTTCTCCCAGAAGGTGTTAGGATTTACTGGTGCAGAAGGTGGAACACTTCCTCATGCCTCCATTAACCTGGGTAGGGTCCAGGAAACAGATAACCGGGGCAACAGAATCGGCCTCTCTCTCCAAGATGACTGGATCTGAAGAGAGGGCTTGAGCCTTTTATCCAAACAGGTCTGGAAACAGGCTTCATGAAGGTTCCCCCAAATCCTACTGGACCTGGCAGAGCTGCTGCATAGATTCACCTCAGCTCAAGGTGAGGTAGTGTTCAAATGCAAGCCAAATCCAGGACTGAGCTGAAGTGTGAGAAATGAGACTTGTTAGCTTTAGATCACTGAGATCAGCCTGTACCCTGGACAAACTTGGGTAAAAAAATCTGTTTTATCATGATGTTGGTTTTTATGCTTTAATATTGTTTTATTTATTTTTAATATGTTTTTATTGATTTTTTAGTGAGAGAGAGAGGGAGAGGGAGATAGAAACGTCGATGTTAGAGAGAAAGATCGATCAGCTGCCTCCTGCACGTTCCCTACTGGGGATAGAGCCTGAAACCCAGGCATGTACCCTGACCAGGAATCGAACTGGGACCTCTCAGTCCATGGGATGGCGCTCTATCCTCTGAGCCACACCGAATAGACCATATAGGTTTTTGTTGTTGTTGTTGTTGTTTTAAGAAAACAATCAGCTCTCACCTGAACTAAAGGTGAAAGTGATTGCAATTTCCTAGGCCAGGGACTTTCTTGGTATGTGGGTGGTCCTGGCTACCCTAAACTATCAAAAAAAATGGAGAGATAGCCAAAAGAAATTAGGAAACCTGGGAATGTGAGAACTTGTAAGAACACTGACCCTTTCTTTTTTCTTTTAGATGTGACCTCACAGAATTGTATTAATCATACCTCTTGGTTGATGACACACTGTCATTATTGTTTTATGGATGTCCTCTTCTCTATCTATCTTTATTGATCCACATTTTTTTCCAGTAAGGACTTTCCTCTTTAGCACTATACATGAGAAGTATTGTCTTTGCCCTGGGTCACAATTTAGCAGCTAATTATCTGGTCTTGGCCTTCACTTCCTCCTCAGAGGCCTGGAGGTATCTTCTTCATATATATATTTCTTTTAGTGAGAGAGGAAGGGAGAGGGAGAGACAGAAACATCAATGAAAGAGAAACATTGATTGGCTGCCCCTTGCACACTACCTGCCATGTACTAAGCCCACAACATGGACATGTGTCCTGACTGGGAATCGAACCAGCGATCTTTTGGTGCACAAGTCAATGTTCAACCACTGAACTACACTGGCTGGGCTGCAGGTATTTTATTGATACTACAACTTTGGTAATAGAATTCTTCTTTCCCTTATCTTCAGTCCCTGGCCTGAAGATACCTGCAGGTATCAGAGCAGCATCAAATTTTCAAGTGTGTTCTGTCCCAGTAGGATGTGGGCAGCAAATAGCCAAAGCAGGTCACAGACAGTATTGACAGGCATCAGTATTCTCTCCAAGCCAAAGCCTGGTCAGATGGAGATCTAGGTATCAGAAACAAGTTGAAGTTCTAAGATCTGGGAAGTCAGCAAGTTATGGAGGTCAAGTCAAGCGTAAACCAAAAAAAAAAAAAAAAAAAAGAATAAACCAAAAGTCAAGACCATTTTCAAATGTGACACAGCCAGTGTAAACCACCTAGGTTTAGTCCTGGGTCAAAGGTGAGTAGAGATCAGAAAGGCAAGTGATCATTATCTCTCAGTTCAGGTGAGGAGAACAATCAGACAAGGGTCTTGCCATTTCCTCACCTGCTTTGGCCCGCTGGTCCAGCCTGTCATACAGTGTCACTGGCCAACCTCAGCTTATCCGCCAATGGACACTGCCTGCCTCTGGCTATCTGCCTGTTCCGTCTAAGCCTGTTTTGCCTGGTAAACAATTGGATGAATTCATGCTGTACGGTATGTACAGAAATAACCAAGCTGGGGGTGGCAAGAATTAAGGATTTGTTTAGTGCAATGTGATGGCTGTGGGAGTGAGAGCAGAGTTTGCAAAGAAAGCACCTCTCATATCATCGAATACGGCCAGGCAAATGCTAGCTGAGAAGCTGCTGCAGTTTCCCAAATGTCATTGGACTTGAGGAACTAAGAGCCAGTCAACCTGTAGAGGAATGGTTTATTGCCTGCAAACTCTCCGTGTCTGTGCATCCTCAGTGGATTCTTTTTCACTTCCCAGTCCAAGCATAGGTAACAGCCATTTATCTTATCCATTGTATCCCTGATATAGTAGCTTACCCAATTGGTCCCTTGATGTTCCTGGAAGATCTCCCATTCCAACCCTTTTCACCTTTGGTGCCAGAGAGACTCTAAGAGTCATAAACAATCATAAAATTCATCATGCCTTGTGGGATAAAGGCCCCACCCTTATCATATCAGGTATAGTACACTTGCCAAAGTTGCTATAGCTGCTGGGAGGTAGGTGAAGAGGGCTTCCCCCTCCACTGCATGGTCATGAGAAATTACATCAGCTATATTGTACTTAACCTATTCTAAACAGTGAGATTTCATGTATAGTTTATTCAGCCTATGGGAATGAGAGAAACACCTGTTGTGTCCCTACACCATGATCTGTTTATATGCAGGAGACAGGGAGATCTAGGAGGACCAGGACCAATCTTTTTTTTTTTATCCTCACCCGAGGACATTTTTCCATTTTTTATTCAGATAGAGTGGGAGGGAGAGAGAGAAACATCGACGTGAAAGGGACACATCGAGTGGCTGCCACCCGCACGACCAACCAGGGCCGGGGACAAACTGCAACCGACATACGCGCCCCTAGTGGAAACCGAACCCAGGTCTCTCGGGACAGCAGGCCCACACTCTAACCACTGAGCCAAACTGGCCAGGGCCATGCTCCTATTTTTTAAAAATATTTTTATTGATTTTTTTGAGAGAGAGGGAGAGGGAAAGAAAAACATTGATCTGCTGCCTCCTACACGCCCCCCGCTCCCTTTACAGGGAATCTAGCCTGAAACCCAGGCATGTGCCCTGACCAGGAATTGAACCAGCAACCTTTCCATGCATGGGACAATACCCAACCATCCGAACCACACTGGCCATGCTCTTATTGATGGACATTTGGGTTATTTCCAGCTTGTTTTTGCTATTGTGAACCGCACTTCTAGGACATTCTTATACATGTCTTCTGGTGCTGACGTGTAAACCTTTCTGTAAGACATACGCGTAGGAGTGGAACTGCTAAGTCATAGGTTCCGTGCAATTCAGTTTTACTAGGACATGCTAGATTATTTTCCAAAGTGAATGCATCATGTGCTTTCACCAGGCATGAGGTCACACTGCTCCATATTCTAACATTTGACTTTAACTGACTTCAAATTTTTGCCAATCAGTTTAGTGTTGAATGCTACCTTATTGCAGTTTTAATTTGTATTTCCCTAATTATGAAATAAGTTGAGCTTTGGTTCACATGTTTATGGGACATATTTCTTTTGGAAAATACCTGCTTATTCCTTTTACTCATTTTTCTACCGAATGTTTTTCTCTTAGTGACTTGTAGGAGCTCTTGATATAATCCATATACGAATCCTTTGTGAGTTAGGTTCTATGAATGTCAATGTACCAATGTGCAGTAAGATACAGAGAACATAGCCTCTGGAGCCAGACTGCTTGGGTTCAAATCCCAGCTCCGCCCTTTACTAATTGTGTGATTTCAGACAATTAACCTCTCTGTGTCTTAATTTCCTTAACCTTCTTGAGCTTCATTTTTCTCATCTGTGGAGTACCTAACTCATAGAGTTATTGTGCCAATTAAATTAGTCAATATATGTAAAGTACTGAGAATGGTACTTGGTCTGTGGTAAACATATACATTTTCAATGAATACTCTTTAAGAGCAGGGATTTAGTTTTGATTTGTTCAGTGGTTTATCCTAAGAACCATCAACAGTGCCTGGCACATAGTAGGTGCTCAATAATACTTGCTGAATGAATGATCTTTCTCTTTGTGTGTAGATTGTCTTTTTACTATCTTAAGAGATTTTTTAAAAATTCTTAATTTTAATGTGATTGAATTTTCAACTCTTTCCTTTAAGCTTTGTACTTTTTGTGTGGCATTTAATACATTTTTTCCCACTCTAAGGTTATGAAGATATTTTTTAATATTTTCTTACAAAAGTTAAAAATTTTGTTCTTTAAAATTTTTCATGACTTTGGGGAAAAGACAAGGGTACAAAAATAGCAGATTTAGTTAGTTACATAAAACTTAAACATCTCCACAAAAGTTGATCTGAGTTCTTTGAAGTCTGTAAATGGGGCCAGGCTAAGCTTCTTAGCTCCTCTTCAAGCTCTTTTCTTTGTGTTTTTAGTCTCAGGGCTGAGTTTTATGTTTTCTTTGGTTTTTTAATTGATTTTTTAGAAAGGGAGGGGGGAGGGAGAGAGATACATGGATCAATTGCCTCCCATATATACCCTGATGGGGGATTGAACCCACAACCTAGTATGTGCCCTATGCCCTGACCAGGAATCAAACTTGGGACCTTCCAGTGCACAGGAAGACACTCCCACCAAATGAACCACACCAACCAGGGCTGAGTTTTCCATTCTAACCCTTCCCCCCTCACCTCTGTTGCCTCATGTTTCTTTAGACAAGACTCCTTGAAGTTCTAATAGAAGAACTTAAATTAAATCTATTTAACATCTCACTTCATTCATTCATTCATTCATTCATTCAACAAAGACCTATTGTGTGCCAACTATATTTCATGCAGTGTTCTAAGTACTGGGGTTACACTTAGATGTTGATGCTTATAGTCTAGGGAGGGAAGACAACAAAATATCCAATAAATATAGAATATAATGCAAAGTGGTGATGCATTCTGTGAAGTAAAATAAATCTGAGTAAGGGGGCTGCCATTTTAGGTAGATTGGTTAGGGAAGGCATGTGGCTATCTAGGGGCAGAACCATTTCAGACAGAGGGAACAAGTAGAAAAGCCCTCAGGAGCATACTCGTTCAAGGAATGTACTCAAAGAACAGCAAGCTGGTCAGTGTGGCTAGAGTGGAGTTGGCAACAAGTAGAAAATGTAGTAGGAAGTGGATCTGAGGAGGTAGTGGTACAGTTAGCCATGGTAAGTCATTGAGGAAATAAGTTCTTTTGGATCATCACTGACTACTTGGGTAGAAGCAAGGCCTAAGCCTGGATTCCTATTCTTGTCTCTTGGTCTCTAGTTTATCTTCCCTTCTGTACTATTTTCTCCCTTCATCTTTTGAAAATTCCTATTGTCACTTTCAGGGGCTCTCTATTGCTTACAAGATAAAGGCCAAATCACACAGCCACTGAAACCTCATCCGTGCTATCTCTTCTATCAGGAACATCCTCTCAGGTTTTTGTTTGTTTGTTTGTTTTTTGCACAAGGTCACATAACCAATAGAGTCAAGTTGTCTTGATTTCCAGTCATAACCATCAGAGTATGTTAGAACTAGAATGATCTGCACTAGTTAGGTTATAGGTTTAGTGCATGTGACAGAGATCCAAAATAAAACGTAGTTTAATAAGATAAAGATAGATTTCTCTCTCTTTCAGACACTGTGAGATGTCTGAGCTGTTGTGTAAGTCTATTCAGTAAAGTTGTCGGGGTCTCAGGTCCCTTCCTCCCTAAGGTGTTGGGATGATTTGCATGATTCAAGATGGTTAATCGCCACGTCTCCCTAGATTACTGTAGCAGCCTCTTAATGATCTCTCTGCTTTGGTATTTGCCCTTTTATCTTTTATTATTTTTTAATATATATTTTTATTGATTTCTAGAGAGAGAGAGAGAGGAAGTGAGAGGGAGAGAGAGATAGAAATATCAATGAGAGAGACACATGAATTGGCTGCCTCCTGCACGCTGCCCCCCCTGGGGGGTTCAAGCCCGCAACCCGGGCATGTGCCCCGACTGGAAATTGAACTGGAGACCTCTTGGTCCATGGGTCAATGCTCAACCACTGAGCCACACCAGCTGGGCGATAGTTGCCCTTTTAAAATTCTATTTTTTATAAGCCAGCTAGAAGAAGACTTCTAAACTATGTCAGATTTTGCCATTATCTTGCTCAAAACCAATGATGAGGAAACTCTTCCTCCAGTAATGAAGATCTGAGATACAGATATGGAGTTTTTCCAGGATATAGTTAAATGCAAAAAGGAAGGTACAGAATAGCATATACAGTAATGCAACTTTTGTCAGGAGGGGTGGAATGAATATATATATATATATATATATATATATATATATATATATATATACACACACACACAAACGTATATATATAAATGCTTCTAATTGCAAAAACACTCTAGAAGCAAAATAAACATACCAATTAACAGAAATGTTTACCTGTAGCGAGAGGGAGGGAACATATTAGAAGGGGTAGAGTTGGAAGTGAGATTTATCAATATTTTGCATTATGGTGCTGGCTGGGTAGCTCGCTTGTTTAATCTCTCTCTCTCTCTCCTTTCTCTCTCTCAAAAATCAATACAAATTACTTTTTAAAAGATTTAAAATATATTTACTGCATTATATAAACTAATAAGTATGAATGGAATGATAGAAAAACATTGTACAACCTCTTTTGAAATAATTGTGTCATGCAATGATTAAACATGAGGTGAAAGGTTGATGTGGAATGTCACAACAAAAAGATCAGACTATCACCACCTATACTTTGGATCAATCTTGCAAGTACTAAAAGGGGGATAGCCCCAATGCGAAGTACCTAACTATGTCTACCTGTAAAGTATTCTTACCACCGAAGTTGAACCTGAATCTAAACAAGTCTCTGGATAACTTCCAGTTTACAGGAAATTGGAGGAATACAGAAACAAGTTAGACACCATGAGGAGGCTAACAGACAAACCCTGAATATGGAACTTTTTATAAAATAATGATCTAGTTTCTTCAAAAAGTCAATGGTATTTTAGCAATGGGGGAGGGGAGAAGGAAGACTTCTAGATTAAAATAATTTATGGGATGTCATAAACCAACTGTAAAAAAAAACATTTTAAAGGTAATGAGGGAAATTTGACTGTGGATTGAGTATTAGATGACACTAAGGAACTGTAGTCAATTTTTAGGTGTGATATTGGCTTTATTGTTATGTAAGAAAATGGTCATTTTTTAAAAGACATGAGATACATAAGGGGTGAAATTTGTTTTAAAACACTTCAGCTAAAAAAAGGCAAAGTTGGAGTAGATGAAACAAGCAGCAGTATCTTGGTAATTGGTGAACCCACGTGATAAACTTATAAAGGTTCATTATACCATTCTCTCCAGTTTTGTGTATGTTTAAAATTTTTCATAAAAATTTTTAAACAGTTCAATAACTCCTCACCTCACTTAGTGGAAAATCCAAAGCCATCTCACTGGCTTATGAGGTTCTACTTGATCTAGTGCTTGTCTATCTCTCTCACCCTGATGCCGCGCAGCACTCGGGAGGCCAAGGGAGGCCTCAACCCGATCTAGGTTCCTGTCATGGCCCAAGAAGGAATTCAAGAGTGTGACAGAGGATTTAGGAAAGCACCGTAAATATTAAAGTGATAGTACACAGTTGAGAAGTGAGTGGTGTGGGCCAGGAGGAGCAAAGGTGATCCCCTGTTTCTGGCGCTGGTGCAATGACTGTCTCTCCTCTCCAGATAGCGGTTCTTTTTGTTCCTCCCAATTTGAGCTAATTGGCGAGGGGGAGGCGGGCAACAGGTGGTCAGTGAAGGTGACATCTGTGATGTTCCAGCAAAGATGGAGAAAGGGAAGGTTAGGGCTTGAGGCCTTTGTTCCTTATTCGAACTTTCCTGCCTCCATCTCATCTTCCGTTCCCCCTGTTCACTCCACTCTATCAAGTTACCAGGTGATCTTGCTGTTCTCAGAACCTGCCAAGTAGATTCCCTCTCAGGCTTTTTGTCCTTGCTGGTCCCTCCACTAGGACTGATCTACCCCCAATGTTAACATGATTGGCTGCCTTACTTTATTGCAATGTCTTTTCAAATAACACCTTTCCAGGGAAGGTCTCCTTCATTATCCTTGCTAAAATAGGACTCCCTATCACACTGATCCCTATTGGCTTTCTTTTTCTTCATGGCACTTATTGCTATCTGGTGCTGCTGCTGCTTGCTTGATATGCTCTGTGAGGGCAGGGTCTTTGTTTTATTTTTTAAATATATTTTTATTGATTTTAGAGAGACAGGAAGGGAGATGGGGAGAGAGGGTGTGGAGAGAGGGACAAACATTGACATGAGAAACATCAATGGGCTGCCTCCTGCACGTACACCAGCTGAAGATCAGGCCCGCAACCTGGACATGTGCCCTGATGGAGAATCAAACCAGCAACCTTTCGGTGCAACCAACTGAGCCATACCCACCAGGCAAGAATCTTTGTTTTATTCAGCTCGACATACCCAGCATCTAGAACAGTGCCTGTCTCATAGTAAGAATGCCATCAGCATTTACTAAAATAGTGAAAAAATAGTGTTGTGATAGCTTGAAAGCACTGCGTGGCATGGGACAGATAGCAATTCAGCCTGGCACATTTGCTGAACTGCTAATCCTCTCCAAACAGCAGGTGGTGTGATGACCTACCTGTGTATGCCATATGGTGTGAGAGATCTTGGGGATAAGGAATGAGGCATCTCCCAGACTCTGCTTGTGTTCAGAGAGGACTTGTTTGCAGAGGTGCTTTTGGGCTGAGACTCCTGGTTTACCTCCAGGCAGTTGGGTTTGTCAAGAGGGTGGAGTCCCTCTCCAAGTATCATCTTAACTGCTCTGGTTTTTGACTCATCAGTTCCCTGTCCTGGGCCATCCTGAAGCTCAGTTTGCTTCCAACTACTGAGGAAGAGAGGATCACTGGTTATTGAGCAAAAGCTCCACCAGGTCCTGAGATCCAGAGATTAGGTTCTAGAAGTGTCTTTGTTTTTCCTCAGACATTATGCCTTGAGACTGTGGTGATTTCTTTTTTCTTTTTTTTTTTTTTTTAATCCTCACCCGAGGACATTTTTCCATTTTTTGTTCAGATAGAGCAGGAGGGAGAGAGAGGAAGAGAGAGAGAGAGAAACATCAATGTGAAGGGACACATCGAGTGGCTGCCACCCGCACGACCAACCAGGGCCGGGGACAAACTGCAACCGAGGTACGTGCCCTTAGCGGGAACCGAACCCGGGTCTCTCAGGACCGCAGGTCAACAGCTCCAACCGCTGAGCCAAACCGGCCAGGGCTGTGGTGATTTCTTTTTAAAAATTTTTTTTAAAAATTGATTTTAGAGAGAAAGGTAGGGAGAGGGAAAGAGAGATAGAAACATCAATCAGCTGCCTTCTGCATGCCCCCTGCTGGGGATCAAGCCCAGCAACCCAGGCATGTGCCCTGATCGGGAATCGAACCCAGAACCTTTCGATGCAGGAGGCAATGTTCAACCAACTGAGCCACGACAACCACGCGTGTTTTTTTTTTAGACTGTGGTGGTTTCTTTGTGGAGGCCCAAAAAGGGTGAGTTCCCTATAATAGTCTTGGACCTGGGAGCTCCTCCCCCTCCAACAAGGAATCCTCCCCCTCATCTATTTTCCTTCCAACCTCACTCCAATGGACCTCTTGATGCTCTCTTGTTATGATGTGCAGCCTCAAGACAGAAATGAGCTTGGGCCCTTGGCAACTGAGGAAAGCTTGTTCAGGGATGCCTGTGCAGAGGCCCCATTTAGTTCTTCAGCTCAACAAACCCTGAGGGGCCTTGGCCGCTGATTTTGCTGCACACTCCCACAACAGTGTTCTGCCATTGGGGTTGGGGTTTTGCTTTGGCCCAGAAAGCACTAGGGCCAAGGAAAATTGTGAGGGAAGAGAACACGAGGGAACTGTAAGCAGAGAGACTCTAAACCCTGAGCACACTCCCTGCATTTTTTCTCCTAGTTTTCTTTTTTTTATCCTTACCCAAGGACACCTTTTGCATTTATCTTCAGATAGAGCGGGAGGGAGATAGGAAAGAAGAGAGAGAGAGAAACATTGATACAAGAGAGACACATCAACTGGCTGCCACCCACATGACCCCAGCCAGGGCCAGGGACAAACTGCAACCGACCGAGGTACATGCCCTGAGCAGGAACTGAACCCGGGTCTCTGTGGACCACAGGTTGAGGCTCTAACCACTGAGCCAAATCGGCCAGGGCTCTTCTATTTTTTGTTTGAAGCTTTAAATGAAACTCTTTAATCTAATCCGAATATACAGGGTGGGCAAAAGTAAATTTGTGGTTGTTCGTATGAAAAATAAGACAATAATTAATAAATAAGAATCCAAGACTAAACTCTGTAAACCTACTTTTGTCCTACCCTGTACTTATGTCTACAGTTTGAAGTGACATTATAGCTCTTCCCCTTAGATCCATATTCCTCCTATAATACCATTTATTGAACAATCTACCCCTTCCCATTTGTTTGTGAGGCTCCCTTTATTCTGTGTTCAGTGCAAGCATACCTTGCTTTAGTGCGCTTTGCAGACACTGCGTTTCCATCAACATGGAGGCATGACCCTCCACCAGCAAAAATATTATGATTCGCCGAAGGCTTAGATGGTGGTTGGCATTGTTTAGCAATAAAAAAGTTTTAATTAAGTTAGGTACATATTTTTATACATAAAGCTATTGCACACTTAACAGACTACCATATAGAATGAACATAATTTTTATATGCACTAGGAAACAAAAAAATTGTGTGACTCTCTTTATTGTGGTGGTCTGGAACTGAACCTGCAATATCTCCAAGGTATGGCTATCTATCTAATCTATCTATCATCTATCTATCTATCTATCTATCTATCTATCTATCTATCTATCTATCATAATCTATCTATCTCTGTTTCTGGGTTCTAGTACACTGAGCCATGTATCTATTTTGGTACCGATACTATTCTGTTTTACTGTTTGAATATTTATAATGTGTTTTAACATCTAGTTGTGCTAGTTCCTCTTCATTACTCTTAATTTTCAAAAATTGCCTGGGTATTTTTGACTGGCTGTTCTTTTGGATAGATGTTAGAATAACTTTCTCAAGTGCCAAAACCCTATTAGAATTTTAATTGAAAGTGCATTAAATGTTCAACTTAATTTGGAAATAATATCTTCACAATAGTGGGTTTTCTAATCCAGGAACATGGTATATCTCACCATTTATTTACCCATTCCTTTATATATCACAATAAATTGTTGTAGATCTTTTTTCCTATTCTGTTTTTAATTGCTTATTACTAGTATACAGGGAAATTGATTTTTGCATATATTATCTTGTATTTAGCTACACTTCCCTGAACTCTTATCAATTTAACAATTTCTCTGTTTATTCTCTTGAGTTCTTTTTTTTTTTAAATCCTCACCCAAGGACATTTTTCGATATTTTGTTCAGATAGACTGGGAGGGAGAGAGAGAGAGAAACATAGACATGAAAGGGACACATCGAGTGGTTGCCACCCACACGACCCAACCAGGGCCGGGGACAAACTGCAACCGAGGTACATGCCCTTATTGGGAATCGAACCCGGGTCTCTCTGGACTGCAGGCCCACGCTCTAACCACTGAGCAAAACCGGCCAGGGCTATTGTCTTGAGTTTTTAAACAATCATTGTTAGCAAGTAACTTGTACACTGTTGGTTCTTGGACCAAGTTTAGGAATTGATCTCTCATAAGATAAACTCACATTTTATCACTGCAATATAATACGGGCATACTTCGAGATATTGTATATTCAGTTCTAGACCACTAGGATTAAGTGAGAATCACACTAAATCGAGTTATAATCTTTTAGCTGGTGGAGGGTTGGTCTTGCCTTCAATTTGTAAAAATGTAACATTGTTACCAAAGTCCATGTGCCCATGCTTGAAAGGCCAAAACTCAAAACATCAGAGATTGAAGGAAAAGTTTATTGATAGGGATGGTGCCAATGGAGAAGATAGGAGACTTAATGCTGCCTCAAATCATCTTGCTTGCTGGACCAGGTCAAGGGTTTTTAAGGGGATGGGGGAAGAGGTACGCAGAAGTGCTGGTGGGGCAAGTTTTCATTGGAGGACCCTGGAATTTGGCCATTTAGAGTAAAGGGGCGTCAACACTGGATCTTCCTGTACAATAGACCCCCTTGGCTTCTGAAAGTATCCCGGAGTTCAAGTTTTGGTTATGTCCAGGTCTTTTGATTCTCTGTGGGGGGGGGGAGGGGGGAGAAGAGACTTTGGTTCTGGGTGCAGCTGGAGGCCAAAGTTCCCTCCTCTGCACATGCTGCAGCTGCGTGAGTTGTGGTTTTGATCTGTTGTCTCTGAAAAACAACTCAGCACCTCATCAAACAGGATAGGACCATTTTGAGCTGGTTCTGCGGTTACAACATCTGTGAAGCCCAATAAAATGCAAGGCACAATAAAACGAGGTATGCCTGCATGTTGGAATTTGTTCCTAAACACTGATCTCACACTGTAAAAATACCAAAATTGATCATGGAAAGAAAATCCAAATATATGCTTTTAAAAAACTCTTATGAACTATGAAAACAAAACACTAAAGATAATGCTGCCTCCAAAATGCTTCTTTTGGAGGTGATTTTTCCTCATGGCTTGTCTAAGATGTCCATTGTGAGTATATGAAAAAAACGCCGAATTGTATGCTTTAAAAGGGTGAATTACATGGTCTGTGAATTATTGCAATGTAAAAGATTAAAAAATACAAGTTCTTGAAGTTTGGAATTAAAGATGTCACATTTTTCTGCTAAATATTCCTTGAATAAACATAGGTATTCTTTATTACTCTCAGGACTTTCCAAGTGCATTTTAGAATAGGGTCATCCTTCTGGAAAGCTTTTGTTGTTGATGGACACATGGTAAATATTTGGAGTGGGCTCATTTCTATGGCAACTGTCACAGTGACCCCTTGCTCTCTCATTTCAAAAAAACCTTTATAGCTCAGTTCCTTTGAGAATCTATCAATTCAAATAGCTCTGCTTTATACCCAGGCCTTGATTTGTATTTTGTGGCATTGTAGGTTTGTGACAGCATTAAACTACAAAAAAAACACGATCAATGTTTTGTTGATATTAGACACCTATTTGGAAATGGTAGCCTTCCTCTTCAGTGAATTCAGTTACCTTTGTCAGGAACTTCTTCAATGCTTCTGCGATGGGGCCTGCAGATACCCCCTCTCCCAATTTTTTTTTTTATCCTCACCCAAGGACATTTTTCGATATTTTGTTCAGATAGAGTGGGAGGGAGAGAGAAACATCGACGTGAAAGGGACACATCGAGTGGCTGCCACCCGCACGACCAACCAGGGCCGGGGACAAACTGCAACCGAGGTACATGCCCTTAGTGGGAACCGAACCCGGGTCTCTGGGGACCGCAGGCCGACGCTCTAACCGCTGAGCCAAACCGGCCAGGGCCCCCCCTCTCCCAATTTTGATGTTACAAAACAACAGTTCTCTTCTTGTCTCTGTTAAATCAGAAGTATACTTTGTTCAGGATGAAATGTTTTCCTTTGACAGCTCACACTGGCTGTTTTTATGTATTCTTAAAGCAAGACAATGTTTTTTTGTCTAAATTGTTGCTTGGTTCATTATGCATTAATGGAGTCTAAATACCATATTTCAATTTTAAGTGATAGCTTTTCTTTTTTATTGATTTGGTCTTTCTTTTCTCATATATTGGGGAGAGTGAAAAAATGTTCAAATCTGAAGTAAATTGACCCCTCAAAATTGAGAGTATTTAAAGGGGATCAAGTATTGTCACTTCTCTAGTCAAAAATTTTCAGTGGTTTTCCATATAACTCACAATAGCATCCAAAGTACTTACTATGACCCCTAACATCTTATGTAATTTGAGTCCTGTTTACCTCTCCTACCCTGTTCTTATTCTTCTCCCACACTTCAGTTTATCATCAATTGGTGTTATATCAGTGTAGATAGAAATTAGGGTATTGCTATGGGGACTTTAGTTTTTTTATAATAAAGGAGTCACTTCTAAACATAATTCTGTTGCTTTCTTTCCTATATTTATTTCTTTCAATTCTGTTTCACTTTATGAAAGAGAAAACCACAGGCCCAAAGTGGTGTCATTTGTGCTAAAGCCTATGCCACCAAATCTGGATTTAATACCTGACCTAATGCTGTTTCAGCCTCTCCCAGAAACAAAATCTTAAATCAACGTGTCTAGAATTTTCTGGTCAACACCAATGAGGTAATTTGTAAAGGCTGGTCCTCTCCAACTCCCTCCCCATAAAAAGAAGGGGCAATCTGCATGATAAAAACCTTTGCCAGTTCTTTTCCATCCAAAAGAAAATGTTCTAGTTTGAAAATAATCCTTTATTTTCTTTTGTTAGTAGCTCCCTTGGCCCACCCTTCTTCCCCTAAAAACCTTTCATTTACACAACCCCTTGAATACCCATCTAGTTGCTAGGTGGGATGCTACCTGATTCATGAATTGCTTAACAAAGCCAAATAGATCTTCAAATATACTCATTTGGATTTTTTTTTTTTTAACAACTTGTTATTTGGCCAGAAATTTGAAAAGAGTGGTAAATAACAGTATTGGTAAAGGACATTTTTGTGTTTTGTTTTTCCTGATTTTAATAGAAATGTCTATAGGGTTTCATCACTGCATGATGTTGGCAACTGACTTGAGATAGCATTTATGCTATTATGAAAGTATCTTCTATTCATAGACTTTAGAGTTGTTATTCAAGAATGGACATTTAATTTTGTGTTTTTAGTTTGTATTAAGGTAATTGCACAGGTTTTCTCTGTTGACCTATTGTGTCATAGGAATAGATTTTCTAATATTTAACCATATTTGCATTCTTGGGATAAACCCTTCTTAGAAGTGGAACATTCTGTTGAAGAAATTTGGATTCTTTTTATTCTTATTTTATTCAGCAGGTTTACATCTTTGTTTATAAGTGATATTCTAGAGTTTCCTTTTTTGACATGTATGTTGTCTCTGCTTTGGATCAGGTAGTCAATGAAAACACTTGAAGGAAATGAGCCATCTTTGTGGTCTTCTCTGAGGTAGGTACAGTGGTTCCATTTGCTCTGGATTACACTTTGTACATATGTAATAAGAAATATATTATTCACGTATGCTTTATATAAAAGTTCATTCAAGCCCTGGCCCATGTGGCTCAGTTGGTTGGATGTCATCCTATGCACAAGGAGGTTGCCAGTTTGATTCCTGGTCAGGACACATGCCTGGGTTGCAGGCTCGATCCCCAGTATGGGGCATGCAGGAGGCAGCCGACGGATGTTTCTGTCTCTCTCCCTGTCCCTCTCCTTTCCTCTCTCTCTAAAAATAAATGAGAAAAGAGGGGGGTAGACTTCCGGTCAAGAGGGCAGGTAGGTAAACGTGGTATCGCATCCTCCCACAACCACATCAAAGTTACAACTAAACTACAGAACAACCATCACTCAAAACCACCTGAAATAAAGCTGAATGGAAGTCCTACAACTACAGAATTAAAGAAGAAGCCGCATCGAGACAGGTAGGAGGGGCGGAGATAGACGGGCTGGTCCCACACCCACGTGTGGCAGATAAAAATCAGGAGGACACCTCGGTTGAGAAGGTCCTCTCTGAGAACTGAGGGGTCCCCGTCCCGCACCAGGTGCCCCGCTCAGGGTTCCAGTGCCAGGAAAAGAATCCCCATAACTTCTGGCTGTAAAAACCAGCAGGAACTGAGGCTGAGGGAGGCTGAGGCTTCTAAAGTCCCAGGCAGCTCCTCTTAAAGGGTCCGAGTACAGACTTACTTGGAACGGATCCCTTTAGGCTCTAGCGTGGGGAAGGCAGCTTGAAAGGCATCAGAGACCTACAGGGAATAACTGAGCTGTTTGGCATCAGGGTGAGAGCTGGAGGGGCAGCATTCTCCTGGACAGATGTGCTGGTGGAGGCCATTGTTCATTTGGTGAGCCCTTCCCCCACATGGCTGGCTGACAGCCCCTATATCTGGGACTCCAGCAACCTGGCTCACACTGTTTGCCCCACCCTGGTGATTCCCTGAGGCACTTCCCCACCCAAATTCTGGGCCCACCCAAGCTGTTTCCAGTGGCTTTACCATAGGATTGGCCTATCTTGGATCCTGCTTCAGATATTCCTAAATTCTCTCAAACAAGCAGCATCTTGTCTCAGCGAGCCTCATACCTTTTGATAAGTGGCCCCAGGCCTGGCACCAGAAGCAGCCAGCCTTGGTTCACAACTTGACTTTGCCTGGGCACCTCCAAGCCTGGCACAAGAAGCAGCCATCTGAAGATCACTTTGTAAGTTATGCTGGTGGCCCCGGGTAGGGCACAGGCAGTGGCTGATCTTGCCCCAGAGTCAGCACACCCAGTGGACAGCTTCAGACCACATGGAAACACCACCACCCAACCACCTCCACAAGTGACACACTCAAGGAGTGGACTCAGTGGGTACCAGAGCCCTGCTGAAGTAAGTCTTGCTATGTGTGGTGGCCCCTGCACAGCTTATCCTCCAAGGTAGTCAGAGGCCAGTGGTCAGTGGGCACAGCCAGTCCTGGCAGCTGATCATCCTGAGTAAATCCCTCCTATTGACATGCCAACAGCAATCAAGACTCAATGACAAGGCTTGATTCTATAAGGACTGGCTGGGTGCAGAGCATGGAAGCCTAGGGCAAGCATTCATCCTCCATGAAGGAGTTGGTTATGGGACAAAACTGTCTTTCCCGGGGGGAGCAGCAGGTGGTAAACACAGAAACTCCCAACCACCCCTGTTCCGGAAGAAGTTATACCTATAGACCCTAAAAGAAATGTAGTTTTTACAAAAGCACAAAACTAACGCAATGGAGAAAGTAAAATATTTTTGACAGACCTGCTGGAATCACTGGATAGCCATACAGAAAAGCAAAACAAACTATTATACTCAATTCTTTCTTCAGACCACACACAACAATTAATTTGAGATGAGTAATATACTTAAAGGAATAATGTTTACAACTTTTGGGTAGACAACAATTTCTTAGAACTCAAAAAGCACTGAATAAAATAAAAAATATAGGCTGGATCTCTAAAAATAAAAATACAACAACCCCTGATTATTACAAAACAACATTATAAAAATATGGCAAGCCATTGTCTGAAGAAAATACTTGAAATGCAATTTTCTGACAACTGATTTATATCTAGAACATCAAAGAATAATCCTTAGATAAAAAGACCACCCAATAGAGGTAGCCAACACAGCAACAACAAAAAACTTGAGCAGACATTTCACCAAAGAAAATGTGTACAAATGACCAAAAAGCAAACACATACGGTATCCTAAGATTTCACTTTTCACCGAGTATAGTGCTAAAATTAAGAAAACTGACAATGTCAGAAGTTGGTGAGGGTGTGGAGCTGTGGGACCTCTTTGACATCTCTGGTTATACTATCTGGCATCAGACAGTATAACCTCCTTGGAAAACAGTTTGGGAAGTTTCAAAAAATTCAACATTCACCTACCATATGCCACAGTAATTTCATTTCTAAGTATTTACTGAACAGCAATGAAGACATATATCCTCAAAAGGTCATGTACAAAATTATTCATAGCATTGTTTTTTTCATATTAGGTCAGACTAGAAACTTTCAAAATGGCCACCAACTGATGGACACATTACGATATATTCAGACCATGGAATACTAATCAGCAATAAAAAAAAAAAGACTCAATTACAACAGAAGGGTATACAGTCCACATGAGGGGTGCACCTCGAGGGAGAGCTGGGTTGATCAGGAAGGCTGTGTCACTGTAACCTACAGGATACCTACTACAATAAGCCACCCTAAGAAACCTAAGAGACATAGCACTCTACCTAATACATAGAAACAAACACAGGGAAGCAGCCAAAATGAGGAGACGAAGAAACATGTCCCAAATGAAAGAACAGAACAAAACTACAGGAAATGAACTAAACAAAATAGAGATAAGCAACCAATCAGATGCAGAGTTCAAAACACTGGTTATAAGGATGCTCAAGGAACTTAGTGACAACTTCAAAGAAGTTAATAAAAATTTCAAGGAACTTAGTGAGAACATCAACAACATAATAAAGGACCAGTCAGAAATGAAGGATGCACTAAATGAAATAAATAATAATTTACAGGGAATCAATAGTAGAATAGGTGAAGCCAAGAAGCAAACCATCAATTTGGAATATAAGAAAACTAAAAACATCCAAGAAAAAAGAAAAAAGAATACAAAAAAATGAGGATAGTGTAAGGAGCCTCTGGGACAACTTCAAGTGTACCAACATTTGCACCATGGGGTTGCCAGAAGGAAAAGAGAGAGAGAGCAAATAAATGAAAACCTATTTGAAAAAATAATGACAGCCCTGGCTGGTTTGGCTTAGCAGTTAGAGTGTCGGCCCGCAGATCAAAGTGTCCTGGGTTTGATTCCAGCCAAGGGCACGTACCTCAGTTGTGGTTCATCCCAGGCCCCAGTTGGGGTCGTGCAGGTGGCAACCAATTGATGTGTTTCTCTCACATCAATATTTCCCTCTCTCTCCCTCCCACTTTGTCTAAAGATAAATGTAAAAATATCCTCCGGTGAGGATTAAAATAAAGAAAAAAATGACAGAAAACTTCCCTATCTTGATGAAGGAAACAGACATACAAGTCCAGGATGCACAGAGAGTCCCAAACAAGATGAACCCCAAGAGACCCACACCAAGACACATCATCATCAAAATGCAAAATGTTCAAGACAAAGAGAGAATCTTAAAAGCAGCAAGAGAAAAGCAGTTTGTTACCTACAAAGGAGCTCCCATAAGACTGTTAGCTGATTTCTCAAAAGAAACTTTGCAGGCCAGAAGGGAGTGGCAAGAAATATTTCAAGTGATGAAAAGCAAGGACCTATAACCAAGATTACTCTATCCTGCAAAGCTATAATTTAGAATCGATGGGCATATAAAGAGTTTCCCAGACAAGAGAAAGCTAAAGGAGTTCATCACCACCAAACCAGTATCACATGAAATGTTGAAGGGTCTTCTTGAAGAACAAGTTAAAAAAATACGAGTAACAAAACGGCAATGAAAACATATCTATCAACAACTGAATTTACACACCAAGTAAACAAGTAGAACAGAAACAGATTCATAGATACAAAAAACTTTTTGTTGGTTGCCAAATGGGAGGGGGATTGGGGGGATGGTGAAAAAGGTAAAGAGATTAAAAAGTACAAATTGGTTGTTAGACTGAGGAACCTCAAAGGGAAGGGGGGAGGGGAGCAGAAAGAGATAAACCAAAGAATTTTATATGCATATACACATAACCAATGGACACAGATAATAGTGTGGGGAAGGCAAGAGAGGGGTGGGAGTGAAAAGGAGGGGGTCAATGCTGGAAAAAATGGGGGACATCTGTAAAAATTCAACGATAAAGATATGTTTAAAAAAATAAAGAAATAAAGAAAAGAAAATACTAAAAGATAAAAAAAAGAAAAGCCATGGCACATTTATACACTGAAATACTATACAGTTGTAAAAAAAAGAAGGGCCTGTTACCCTTTGAGACGACATGGAGGGACCTGGAGAGTATTATGCTGAGTGAAATAAGCCAATCAGAGAAAGATAAGTATCACACGATCTGACTTATATGTGGAATTTAATGAACAAAATAAGCTGATGAAGAAAATAGATCGAGATATGGGAAGATGGCAGCGGGCAGGACCAGAGGGAGGGTGAGTGTGTGAGATAATGAGTGAGTGTGTGAGAGAGTGTGAGTGGATGTGAAGGTGGACGACCAAACCCAAGCAGTGCAGAGCCCGGAGCAAAAGGTTCCTGTACTGTGGACAGGAACAGCCGGCTACCAGGGTAAGCTGCCCTTCAGGGCACTTCTCCCTGCTCCACTGGGAGGTCCCACCATTTTGGAAGATCCTGGGTCTTCCCTGGGAGGAGGCAGTGGGAGTGGCTAGGGCCCAGAAATCCGAGCCCACCAGCACACCTGGCACCGTCAGACCAGTGGACACTCTGTGTCAACATAGACCTGTACACAGTATTGGAGCTCCCAAGGTGCCGGTCATGGAAACCACAGAGAGCCTGGAGCCCAGCACCATCCCCTATAGTAGCAACCCGATCAGGGTTGAGATATACCCCCAGCAACAGAGGCTGGGGAGCAAACATCCATCCCTAGGCAACAGAAGCACAGACCAGCAACTGAGACCCATCCCCCAAAACTATAGCAAAAGCTGAGCAGGAGTTGAGCCCCACCAGGCAGCAGCACTCCTCAGCTGCAATCGGCAGGACCTGGGGCTCCACAGAGTCCTGTGCAGTCCAGTAGCCCACAAGAGCAGTAGGAAGCCAGAGCTTGATAGAGACCGGTGCAATCTAGCTGCCTGCCCGCGGGAAACTGCAGGGTGTGGGGGCACCAGAGAGGCCTTTGCAACCCAGCAGAGACTGTGAGATCTAGTTACCTGTGGGACCTGCAGGGTGCTGAACCATCAGAGAGGCCTGTGCGACCCAGCAGAGACTGTGCCATCCAGTTACTCACGGGACCTGAGGGGTGCTGAAACATAAGGGAGGCCTGTGCGACCCAACAGGGACTGTGCCATCCAGTTACCCACGGGACCTGTAGGGTGCTGGGGCACCAGGAAGGCCTGTGAAACCCAGCTGCACACAAGATAGGCTTAGAGGATGTGAAAATGGAGGTGGAGTGAATAGAAGCTACTCAGACGATCTCCCAGGACCAAATGGGAATTACAACTAAAATAAAGACAAATCCTCAGAAAAAAAGCAACAGAAAAGCAGCAGGACAGGACCATATAACCAGGGACACTGGTAGGATCTGCAGAGGTGCTAGAGGGTGGTGGGCTGGGAGCCCACGGACAGCAGAAGTCTTAGCTGTGAGCAGCGCCCCTGGGGAATAAAGACTTAGCCTGCTCCACAGCTCAGAGAGCCAGGACAGAGCACTAAAATAGCCACAGCCACTCACCTGGGGACTCAGCAGAGGGAGGGCAGACAGGGCTGAAACTCTGTGGGGACACCCGGGATTTGGAGGGCACTCAGAGTTTTTGCTGAGTTGCGGCCACAGAGGACGGTGGCCAGAAAGCTCCTTTTCCGAGCTGTGGGGAAAAGCAGCAACCCCCTCCCCTCGGAAATTCAGCCTTTCCCAGGTGAGGCAAATAAATGCAAATTGAGGCTCATTAACAACCAGCATCTATCCCACCCTCTGGAAATCCTCTTATGCAGAACACCATGGCTACATTCCAAGGCCCTGAGTACCTGAGACTACTAGCCACCAGGAAAAAGCTAGAGGTTAACTGAACCTTTCCTGGACTTGCAAATCTAACCAGGAAAGTAAGACTTGACAGTGGTGTTTAACGTGGGCCCACCCAGGTTCATCCAAACCCAATAGAGGGAGCCACAAACAGCAGAACAGCAACACCCACAGGGAAAATTTGGAAGGCTCCAAAACCCACTGAGATAGCCAAAATGGTGAAATAAAGAAACAAATCCCAAATAAGAGAACAAGAGAACCCAATTGAAGATGAGATAAATGAAACACAGCTAAACAAATTATCAGAGGTAGACTTCAGAGCGATGATCTTGAGGAAGCTCAACAGCATGTGTAAAGACATCAGCACCAACAGTAAAGATATAGAAACATTGAAAACCAACTAAGTGGAAATGAAGAATGACATAGCAGAAATCAAGAACACATTGGAAGTACTAACCAGCAGAGTAGAGAAAGCTGAGGACTGGATCAGTGAATTAGAAGACAGGGTAGAAAAAAATCAACCATTCAGAAAACCAAAAGGAAAAAACAATTTAAAAAACAGGAAGACAGCTTAAGAGAACTGTGGACAACTGGAAACATAATAATATTTGCATCATAGGAGTCCCCAAAGAGGAAGAAAATGGGCAAAAGTTAGAGAATATATTTGAAGAAATAGTGACAGAAAACTTTCTTAACTTGGTGAAGGAAGAAGACATTCAAGTTCAAGAAGCACAGAAAGCCCCAAGTAAGAAGAACCCAAACAGGCCCACACCAAGACACATAGGAATTAAAATGCCAAAAATTAAAGACAAAGAGAGAATCCTAAAGGCAGAAAGAGATAAGCAACTGGTTACCTACAAAGGAACCCCTATAAGGCTCTCAGCTGACTTCTCAACAGTAACACTATAGGTCAGAAAGGAGTGGCATGAAGTAATCAAGGTCATGAAAAACAAGGATCTGAATCCAAGACTACTCTATCCAGCAAGGCTATCATTCAAAATAGAAGATCAAATAAAGAGCTTCCCAGAAAAAAAAAAAAAGGCTAAGGGAATACATTAACACCAAACCAGCACTGATATGCTAAAAGGAAGGCTGTAATTAGTAGGAGAAATAGGAAGAAAAATATAACCACACTAAACAAAATGGCAATAAATAAGTACATATCAATTATCACCTTAAATGTGAATGGTTTGAATGCTCCGATAAAAAGACACAGAGTAGCTGACTGGATAAGAAAGCATGGCTCACATATATGTTGTTTACAAGAGACCCACCTCACAACAAAAGACTCACATAGGTTGAAAGTGAAGGGATGGAAAAAAAATCTTCCAAGCAAATGGAAAGGAAAAAAAAAAGCTGGGGTAGCAATACTTATATCTGATAAAATAGATTTGAAAATGAAGGCCATAACTAGAGACAAAGAAGGCCACTACATAATATTGAAAGGATCTATCCAACAGGAAGATACAACCTTGATAAATATATATGCACTCAATATAGGAGCACCAAAATATATTAAAAATCTTCTGGAGGACTTCAAAGGAGAAATCAACAGCAATACAATCATAGCAGGGGACTTCAACACCCCGCTGACATCACTGGATAGATCCTCTAGACAAAAAATTAGCAAGGAAACAGAGTCTCTAAATGAAGCACTAGACCAAATGGATTTCATCGATATCTACAGAGATTTACACCCCAAAACTGCAGAATTCATATTCTTCTGAAATGCACATGGGACATTCTCAAAGATAGACCACTTGTTAGAACACAAACTAAATCTCTACAAGTTCAAGAAGACTGAAATCATATCAAGCATCTTCTCAGATCACAATGGCATGAAACTAGAAATCAATTGCAACAAGAACATGCAAAGACACTGGAACACATGGAGGCTAAATAGCATATTATTAAACAATGAATGGGTTACTGAGGAGATCAAGGAAGAAATTAAAAACCTCCTGGAATCCAATGAAAATGAACACACAACAGCACAAAATCTATGGGATGGAGCGAAAGCAGTTTTGAGAGGGAAGTTCATTGTACTACAGGCCTACCTCAAGAAACAAGACAAATTTCTAATAGACTATCTAACATTACAACTTAAAGAACTAGAAAGAAAACAAAAAGAAAACCCCAGAGCAAGTAGAAGGAAGGAAATAATAAAGATCAGAGCAGAAATAAATGACATAGAGAGCCCCCCCCCCCCCAAAAAAAAAAAAAAACAATTCAAAGGATCAATGAAACAAAGAGCTGGTTTTTTGAAAAGATAAACAAGATTGATGGACCCTTAGCTAGACTCACCAAGAAACAAAGAGAGAGAACCAAACACACAAAATCAGAAATGAAAGGGGAGAAGTAACAACTGACACCACAGAAATACAAAAGATCATTAACAACTACTATGAATAATTATATGGCAACAAATTCGACAATCTAAGTGAAATGGACAAATTTCTAGAAACACATAGTCTCCCAAAACTGGACCAGGAAGAGATAAAAAACTTGAACAGACCAATAACAACTAAGGAAATTGAAGAGGTAATCAAGACTCTCCCAGCAAAAAAAAGCCCAGACTTGGATGGCTTCACGGGGGAGTTTTACCGAACATTCAAAACAGAACTAACACCCATTCTCCTCAAACTATTTAAAAAATTCAAGAAGAAGGAAGACTTCCAAACTCATTGTATGAGGCCAGCAAAATTCGAATTTCAAAACCAGAAAAAGACACTACAAAGAAAGAAAACTACAGGCAAATATCCGTAATGAACATAGACTTCAAAATCCTGAAAAAAATACTAGCAAATTGGATACAGCAATACATCAAAAAAAAATTATTCATTATGACCAAGTGGGATTCATCCAAGGGATGCAAGGCTGGTACAATATTCACAAATTAATAAATGTGATACACCACATAAACAAAATGAAGAATAAAAACCATATGATCATATTAATAGATGCTGAAAAAGCATTTGACAAAATCCAGCATCCATTTCTGATAAAAACGCTCAGCAATGTGGGAATAGAGGGGTCATATCTTAACATAATAAAGGCCATATATGAAAGACCTACAGCCAACATCATACTCAATGGGCAGAAACTATAGTACTGGAAGTCTTAGCCACAGCAATCAGACATGAAGTAAAAATAGAAGGGATCCAAATTGAAAAGGAAGAAGTGAAACTGTCATTATTTGCAGATGACACGATATTATACATAGAAAACCCTAAAGACTCCATCAAAAATCTACTAGACTCAATAAATGAATTTGGCAAAGTAGCAGGATACAAAATTAACGTCAAGAAATCAATGGCATTCTTACCAATGATGGTAAGAATACACCAATGATGAACTCATAGAAAGAGAAACTGAAAAAACAATCCCATTTACCATTGTGGCAAAAAAATTAAGATACCTAGGAATAAACTTAACCAAAGAAGTAAAGAACCTATTTGCAGAAAACTACAGGACATTGAAAAAAGAAAGAGAGGAAGATATAAAAAAGTGGAAGCACATACCTTGTTCATGGATTGGAAGAAGTAACATCATTAAAATGTCCATACTACCTGAAGCCATCTATAGATTCAATGCAATCCTCATCAAAATACCAACGACATACTTCACAGAACTAGAACAAATACTTCAAAAGTTTATATGAAACCAAAAAAGACCTCAAATAGCCACAGCAATCTTGAAAAAGGACAAAGTAGGTGAGATCACAATACCAGATATCAAGTTATACTACAGAGCTAATGTAATCAAAACAGCCTGGTACTGGCACAAGAACAGGCATATAGATCAGTGGAACAGAAGAGAGAACCCAGAAATTGACCCAAGACACTATGCTCAATTAATATTTGACAAAGGAGGCAAGAGCATACAATGGAATAAAGACAGCCTCTTTAATAAATGGTGTTAGGAAAATTGGACGGCTACATGCAAAAAAATGAAACTGGACCATCAACTTACACCATACACAAGAATAAACTCAAAATGGATAAAAGACTTAAATGTGACCTGTGAATCCATAAAAATCCTAGAAGAAAATGTAGGCAACAAAATTTCAGACATCACACGCAGCAGAATTTTTACTGTTACATCACCTAAGGCAACAGAAACAAAGGAGAAAATGAACACATGGGACTACCTCAAACTCAAAAGCTTCTGCACAGCAAAAGAAACAACCATCAAAATGGAAAGGCAACCCACTGTATGGGAGAGTATCATTGCCAATGATACATCAGATAAGGGGTTAATTTCCAAAATATATAGAGTACTCATACAACTCAACAAAAGGAAGACAAAGAACCCAATTAAAACATGGGCAGAGGAGCTGAATAGACACCTCTCCAAACAGGACATACAAATGGCCAAGAGACATATGAAGAAATGCTCAACATCACTAATCATCAGAGAGATGCAAGTTAAAACAACAATGAGGTATCACCTCACACCTGTCAGAATGGCTGTCATCAACAAATCATCAAAGAACAAGTGTTGGCGAGTGTGTGAAGAAAAGGGGACTCTAGTACACACACTGCTGGTGGGAATGCAGACTGGTGCAGCCACTATGGAAAACACTATGTTGTTACCCTCCAAAATTAAAAATTGAAATGCCTTTTGACCCAGTGATTCCACTTCTAGGAATATATCCTAAGAAGCCTGAAACATCAATCAGAAAGAATATATGTACCCCCCGTGTTCATAGCAGCACTATTTACAATAGCTAAGATCTGAAAACAGCCCAAGTGTCCATCAGTAGACGAATGGATAAAAAAGCAGTGGTACATATACAGAATGGAGTACTATGCAGCTGTAAGAAAGAAAGATCTCTTATCCTTTGAGATGACATGGAGGGACCTGGAAAGTTTTATTTTAAGCGAAACAAGCCACGCAGAGAAAAACAAATACCACATGATCTCACTTATTTGTGGAATATAATGAACATAACAGTCTGAGAAATAGGGTAGACCCAGAGATGTGGAAGTAGGGAACAGACTGACAAACCTCAGAAGATGGGGTGGTAGGGGGAGGGAAGAGATAAACCACAGAACTTATATGCATGTACACATAACCAATGGACATGGACAACAAAGCCAGGGATAGAGGGGTGGGGGATGGGGAGGAGGGTGTTAATGGGGAAAAAATGAGAAACATCTGTAACAAAAATAAAATAAAATATTTAAAGATAAAAAAAGCCAATAAAAACATTTTTAAAAATTAAGAAAAGAAAAAGAAAATATACCCAGAGACATGGAAGTAGGGAACATACTAACAAACATTAGAGTGGAGGGAGGTGGGAGGGTGGGAAGAGATAAACCAAACTACAAACTACTTATATGCATATTTGCATATATACATATATGCATAATCAACCAATGGACACAGAGAACAGTGTGGTGAAGGCAGCGTGGGGTGGGAGTGGGAAGGGGGGTGTTAATTGGTAAAAAAGGAGGGACATCTGTAATACGTTCAACAATAAAGATAAATTTAAAAAGAGGGTGGGAATGGGGAGGAGGAGGTCAATGGGAGAAAAGGGGGGGCATCTGTAATAGTATCAACAATAAGGATAAAAAATTAAAAGAGAGAGGGAGAGACAAAGGTTTTGAAAATGATAGCGTAGTTTCTGGTACACAGTAGGTACTTTACATAAAGTTGACTCATAGCTGGTGGACGGTCTGTGCCCCCTCCCTTCTGAGCCAGGGTGATTTTGTAGGATCAGGAGAGATGGGCTCCTTGGTGTGTACCTGTATCAATTCCCACCATTCTGCTCCTGTCTCCTACACTGTGCAGCAGCTACAGACCAGCTTTTTGACCAGATTGGAGGGAAGTACAGTAGTGAACTACAAAGTAAGTAGGAAATAGTCATATTTGGTTTTATATATCCAGCACTTTATTTTAATAAAAGAACAGCATAATTGCATGCCAAAGTTTTTGTCAGTGAAGAACTGTGCCACAACTAAAGGAATCCTGTGTGCTTGGATCAGGAAACCACAGTTCAGGTCCCCATTTTATCTTGCAGTGGTCCCCAAATTGTAGGGAAAGGGTCTAGGAGGAAGGAAACCATCCCTTTTCTCAACAAGTCTTCTAAATCTAAACCTAAATAGTGATAATGTCGCTAAGACTCAGGAGGAAGGGGCATGGTGTTCTTTGACTTTTCATTCTTCTGATCAGAGAGTTGGCTGGAGTCAGGAGGCACAAAAGATCTGTGGACTCACAAGATTGCTTGCTCAACTGATTTGTTGCTCTGTCGTCGCTGTTCCTTTGGTTCCTTCCCCCACACTTGACTCATTAAATGCTTTCTGGCTCAGTTGGCCTCCTATCTAACCAGAGATCCTCTCCTCTCCCCAAATTCTTCCTTCCTTGTGGCCTTGTATCCGCCAATGCTTTGGGAGTTTAATAATAAGGGAACCCAGCTTCTGTTATATGATTGTCAGCTCCTGGGTCTCAGAAAGGCCATGCTGAACTTTGTGCTGGTCAAACAACTTGCGCACGGCATTGATGTAGAGTGTGTGGTATTTGTCCACTGTCTTCTCGTCTGGACTGTTAATCCTGGGGATTGGCAGGGGCTCCCCAACTGTGGGGAAGAAGTGACAAGGATCAGAGCTTGCTCCCAACTCAAATTACCCATCCCTCAGAGGGAGCCAAATGCTGAAACTCAGTGCTTGGGTCTCTTCTGTTTTTCCCTTTTGCTCCAACCTCATCCTGTCCCATATTCTACAAATACTTAACCTCGAACATGCTCAAGGGAATAAGAACAAGCTCAGGAGAGTGCTGAAGGAATAATGATGCTCTCATGGCAGCTGTTGAACTCTGTCCCACTGGTGAGTGGCCTCAACTCTTATCTGTTCAGTTGTCCTCCCCACCCTGCCCTCAACCACACCCATTGGAATTTTCATTGCCCATCCCACCCATGTGCCAGGTCCCCTGGGACTTGATATGTGACTAGGGTGGGGGGAATCACAGACTAAGGAGGTTCAGAGATACTGGAAATCTCACCAACAGTGGTAATGGGCCGTTTGAAAGGCAGGAAGCCCCAGGATCCTTGAGTGAAACCTCGACCATGGAAAGTACAGAAATTTAGTCTCAGGATTTTTTTGAATGTCTTCTGGAAGGTTTTTTGGAAGAACCTGAACCATGTGCCCTCAGGGAAGGTCGTCTGATTGTAAACCTCATTCTCTCCAAAGGAATAAGAAGGGACAAGGTGTGCTCTGAAAAGAGAGGGGCAGAAATGTGAGTTATCCCAGGAAACTTCCTCCAGTGAAACCCTCACCAAGGTGAGAAACCTCTAAATCTTCCCATTATAGGACAAAAACACAAGCACCCAACATGTTCAGCCTGTGTTTCATTCTTGCCATGCCCCACCCTCCCAACTGAACCCTTTGTTGGGAGGTGCTACACATTTCCCCATGATCGGAAGAAACCCATCTCAGGCAACCTAATTGCCTTTATTGCACCCAGCATCCAGAGTGACCTCCCTAAACCTCGTATCTGGACGTGTTGCTCCTCTCTTTAAAACTTCCAGAGCTCCTCACCTTGTCCCATGCTACTTAACATGGCCTTTGTTTTCTAGCCCTACCTACCTGGTTAGCTTCTCCTCTCCCCACCCCTTCTTTGCAATCTGCTGAGCCATACTAAGAGTGCTAAGTTCTCTCTTGTCTGTGCATCTCTGTGCATTCTGCTCCCTCTGCTGGAAAGGCGTTCCCTCTGTCTTCACGTGGTTAATTCTATTTTGCCCTTCAATACTTAGCTCTGATTTTATCCCCATGAAGAAACTTAACCACCTCCAATTCCCTCCCCTACAATGTGGATTGTGTACCCCTCACCTAATGCTTATCTTTCTCCTGCACTAACACTAACTTAACTCTAATACAGTTATCTCCTTTCCTGTCTGACTCCCCAGTTATCTGTCAAGCTGACCAAAGTTGGGAACTGTATCATTTACCTATGAATTCCTAGGGATTGGCATACTACCTGGTATGTTGTAGGTCTCTTGAGTTCTTTCTCCCTTTTGTTCTGATTGGCAAGTCCTACTAATATTTCAATTCACAATACAGAGGTCACCTACTAATGAAACTTCCACTTTGGGTGAAAGTCTCCATCAACCAGTGCTCTCATAGTATTTTGTACATATCTTCATTATAGTACATCATTTATTCAACAAAATTTATTAAGTTATTTCTATGTGCCAGTACTGTTTGTGTGTGTGTGTGTGTGTGTGAACCAATCAACGTGTCTCTCTCACATCTATGTTTTTTTTTCTCTCTCTCTCCTTCCCACTCTATCTGAAGATAAACATGGAAAAACATCTTCAGGTGAGGATTAAAAAAAAAAAGACAAAGAAGACTATGTGGGAGGGGGGAAGAGAGAGGGATTGAGCAAAAAAGAGAACTTATTGACAGAGACAACACTGGTGACTTCAGAGGGAGGGGCAATATGTGTTTGTGGAAGAAGGTTTGGGTGATAAATGGTGAAAAAGAGCAACTAAAGTTGCTTTCTTTTATTTTTATTTTTATTTTTAATCCTCACCTGAGGACATTTTTCCATTTTTTTTTTGTTCAGGTAGAGTGGGAGGGGGAGAGAGGAAGAGAGAGAGAAACATCGATGTGAAAGGGACACATCGAGTGGCTGCCACCCACACGACCAACCAGGGCCGGGGACAAACTGCAACCGAGGCACATGCCCTTAGCGGGAACCGAACCCGGGTCTCTCGGGACCGCAGGCCGACGCTCTAATCGCTGAGCCAAACCGGCCAGGGCTAAAGTTGCTTTCTTGATTAAAATGAAGATTTCCAGCTTTTTCTGAATCTGCCACAACCACTGTCCCCCAACTGTGCTTTTGGTCCTTCTTCCACACCTTGTAGCTGCTAGCTGGGCGGGCAGCCTGCTCTGTCTGCCTCCTGACCACAGGTCAGAATCCAATGGACTGGATTCATGTAAACACACAAACCGGCAAGGGGATGGTCGGCCCTGTAAGTGGAGCAGGCCCTGAGGGTGGCTGAGGGATTTGTTAGCCATGGCTAATTAACACCTGTAGCTGCAGTGTCCTGGCTGCTGCAGTAGCCTCGTCCAGTTCCTCAAATCCTTGGGCTTCAGCATAGGGAGGACGGACTGGACTAAAGCTGCATGAAAACAGTCAGAGGATTGTGATGCTGGGGAGAGAGCTGGGAAGGAGGCCGTCAGGAGCCTTTTGCTGAGTCACGCCAGTACTGTTTTAAGCCTTGGGGATACATCATTGAACATAATAGATTAAAAAAATCTCTGTCATCATGGAGTCAGAATGGTAATCATCAATAAATCAACAAACAACATGTGCTGATGAGGATGTGGAAAGAAAGGAACCCTTGTGCAGCAGGTGGAACTGTCTTTTGCCCCAGTGATCTCATTTCTGGGAATATATTGGAAAAAACCTGAAACTGTAATTTGAAATAATACATTCACTCCTTATGTTCATTGCAGTGTTATTTACAATAGCCAAGATTTGGAAACAGCCCAAGTGACTATCAGTAGGTGAGTGGATAAAAAATCTGTGGTACATTAACACAATGGAATACTATTCAGACATAAAAAAGAAGTAAATCTTACCCTTTGCAATAGCATGGATGGACCTGGAGGTTATTATGCTAAGTGAAATAAGCCAATCAGAGAAAGACAAATACCATATGATCTCACTTATATGTGGAATATAATGAACAAAATAAACTGACAAACAAAATAGAAACAGTGGATACATGAAACAGACTGACAGCTATGAGAGGGGAGGGGTTGGGGGACTGGATGTAAGAAAGTGAAGAGGTTAAGCAAAAAAAAAAATGTATACACACACACACACACACACACACACATACACACACATACACAGAAGACACAGAAAACAGTGTGGTGATAACCAGAGGGAAAAGGGAGTGGGGGTGTGTAGAGGTGGGCAGGAGGGGGGGATGAATGGAGACGGAAAGAGATTTTGCTTGGGGCGATGGGCACAGGATGCAGTGTGCAGATGATGTTTTGCTGAGTTGTACACTTGAAACCTGTATGGCTTTGTGAACCAATGTCACCCCAATAAATTCAATGAAAAAAGTAGTATCATCCGCCTGGCTACAGTTGAGAATAGACTCTTGGATGTGGGTGAGGCAAGAATAGAAACAGGGAGAGCCCTTGGGAGATTAATGTAATAATCCAGGGAAGAGATGATGATAGTTTAAACCCGGGTGGTAGTTGAAATGGTAAGTGATTGGGTTCCGGATATATTTTGTAATTATATGTGCATATGTCTGTCTTCCCTACTGGAGTAAGTTTTTTAAAGGCAAGGACCAGGTCTTACTTATATTTATATCCTCATTTCCTAGTAATATGACACAGAGTAGGTGGTCAGTAACTGCTCAATGAATGCATTCTGTTTCTTAAACCAGATAATATGCTCTTTGGGGGCAGTAGTCATGTCTTTTTAAAATTAATTTATTGGGGTGACATGGGTTAATATAATTATATAGGTCACAAGTGTAGAATTATACATCACCTGTATGCGTTTTGTGTGTTCACCACCCCAAATCAAGTCTCCTTCCATCACCATTTATCCCCCTTTTACTCTCTTCTACCTGCCCCAACACCCTTCCCTCAGTAATCATGTCTTATCTTTGCAATCACCATAGTATCAAGCCTAGTGTCTTCCTTGCCCTGGGTAGGTTCTCTTGGCTTCTCAATTAATAGGTTGATATAAAGTAAATCTGCATTCTCCACACCCCCAACCTACCAGGCTAATGAGTAGAAGATAAAGATCTTCTGTTTTTCTTTCTCCAACTTCAAGTAAAAAAGTCCCCACCGAAATGTGTCTGGAGGTCAAAATACCTTTAAGGTACAGTGTGAGGAAGTAGAGAAAATTAACTGGAGTGAAGAGGGAGCCCCCTCTAACAGGTTTCCAAGGAAGGGCACCATTCTGGAGAGGTGCTACAGAGGATCCATGGCACCCAGACAATAGGACACCAGAACCTAGGGACTCACCCTGTCTGCAGTGCTAGCTTCACAAAACCTTTATGCTGTTTAAGGTAGATGGTAGAAACTCCTGGCCGGCATAAGAGGGATTCAGCAGCTCCGCCCACCACAACCACCACAGCATTGCCCGAACCATTCTGAGTCAGCAAATACTTCAAGGCCAACTTACTCACGGGGCACACACCTGTGAAACCAAAGAGTCAACAAACTTGGTGTCTGAGGATGGGGTAAGGTGTTCCTCTGTGCTGTTAATGATGGAGACAGTTCTTTTGTTTCCTGACTATTGTTTCCACTCTTCTGTCTTTGACCTTCACATCCTGGGTTACCCCTAGTCTGAGGTTGGTCCTTAGGGTCATCTGCTTGTGTTGGGAGTCTATGCTACTACAATTGGGGTGACATTGAGTTCCTCTCTCTATTTCCTCTTAGTTCAATGGTATTTAAGCCCACACCTTTCCTCACTACTCATCAACCACAGCTGTCTTCCACTCTCCCCAGGCTGACAGCACTGGACATTCACCAGAGTTCTCTCCCCAGGGGTAATCAGGACTAGTCACCACCAACCTGCTTCCTCCCTAAGCATCTGCTGAAGGGGAGCCATTGGCTGGAGTTTCTGGAGAGTAGGCACACCCAGAAGTCTGCCCAAGCCAAATTAAAATGTAGATGAACCATGGAATAAGGATGACACCTCGTTGTTCAACAGTCTTTCTTCACTTCTGCTTCCCATCTTTGCCTTGAACTTACCTTCTATTCTCTCTTGGGCCTCAGTCATTGAGAGAGACCACTGTTCCAGGTTCATGCCAACCTCAGAGAGGAGCAGAACCGTCATCTGGGACTCTAGTATTCCCACTTGGTCCTTCCAGATAAATGTATCTTACCTTTTAATATTTAGTGTCAGTTGTTTTCTGGTGTCCAGAGGATGGATATTCATCCAGAGAGAAGAACATTTGTCACATCCCCTGGCTTGAAGCCTGGCATGGGGAGGTTGTCCTTGATTCTGATGGATGTTTATTTTTTTATCTCTTGATGTCTTATGCCAGTTTGAAGGGGTCATCTGGGAGATGAAGGTCATGGGCCAGGAAAGTACCAGCTAGTATGAAAGACTTTAAAATATCTTTAAGACTCCCTGGGATGAGAGCTGCTTTATAAATGACTAGCCAAAAGAGGCCAACTGATATCCCAGAAAGAGTCTGGCAAAGTTAATCTGAGCTGCCTGTTTCATGACTGATTTACCTGACATTTGGGTTTGATATTTGACTTTTGCCTTCTGCTTTCCACTTTGGCTTTGATCCTGAACTCTAGCCTTCTCCTTACCCCTTGGAATGTATTATTGGCGACTCTTATGAATGCCTGTAACTTACCCTGCTGCCTCCCAGATCTTGGACAGAACTTGATGCTTAGCCACAAACTCCTGTTACTGGTCCAGTGTGTTCAGGACTTATTTTCTACTAAGTCCTCTTCCAGCAGGGAGTGAGAATTGAACTGATTCTCAGGGCTTGTTGAGGTTGGAGCCCTGAGGTAGGTCAGAGGATGGAATGATTTCTTATACTCACCCACTGACATTACATATTCTCTCAAAAATGGGATCCAGAAAATCCATTCCAAGGTCCCTACAGAAGGAGTGATGCCTGGGAAAATCCGAGCAAAGCTAGTGGCCTCAGTGCCAAAGTTGATGAAGACACCGAAAGATAAGATGCCGTGGGGATGGTTGGCAATGATATAGTTGTGTTTGGGAGAGAGGTCATGAGTCTTCATCAGCTGTTAGAGGGAGATTGAGTCAGAACAGTGGATAGGAAAAAGAAAGAGAGAACATGTGAACTCAGATCCCAGCAGGTAACCTGTGTTTCCCTTGGGGATCCCAAATTCCTAGTCACTGGGCTGTCACCAGGGGTTATGATACTCAGAGAGGCTGACTTGGGTTTGTCATATGAGGAAAGGCTGCTATCCATCCATCTCCTCACCAGCTCATCTATCTTGGGTCCCTACTCTGCATTATGCCTCTGAGCCTTGACCTTCACTATTGGCCACCAAAGCCTTTAAAAGCATGAAGCTGAGTGGAGAGGGAGAATCTGAGCAACAGGGACTGAATGCACCCAGAGGAAGGGCTAGTTACCTTTATTGGGAAGTAATTTCGGAAATACTTCCAGAGGGCCCATTTTCGTACCCAAACTGAACGCCTACCACCTGTGGTAGAAAGGGAAGAGCAGATAAGATACTGCCAATTCTACTTTCCCCAGAGTAGAGGGTTCTTCCTACAGTCCTCAGGTCACAGGAGGGGCCTCCTTCTTACACTTCCATATTTCTAGGGCACAGAGCTATAGGTGTTGTCCCTGAACCCAACCCCCAAGAAGACAAGGGAGGCCCCTGCTCCTCTGGAACCAGTCGGAAAGGTGAAAGGCAGAGTGTGAGGCTGGGCACCTGCCCAGAAACCTCAACCTTTTCATTCTTCCTGGGTAGTCTGGCAGAGACCTCTCTTCCCTGCTGAGCTTTTCTGCCTTCTCTCTAATCCCCCTTTGTACCCCCGCCTCTCCATCATGACCTCTTTGCCTTTCCCTTTCTTTGCTCTCCCCACCCCTTCTCCCTCTGCCTCTCCCATTCTTTCCCTCCACTTCCCTCTCCATGTGGTTACATCCACGGCACAGACAAGGACCATCACTCTTCCTGTGTCTCTTACCTTGACTGTGGGTGTTCCAATCATAGACAAGCCAGGCTAAGGAGAGCACCGACAACATCCAGAACTTAGTGAACAGAAAGTAGGGCAGAAGGATAATGGAAATAGTTCCTGAGGAGATACAAAGGGTTCATGCCCTTCAGTTCTCTTCAAGTTTAATGCACCTCTCATAATTCCAATCTTTGCTCTATATAGTGGTTCTCCACCTTCCTAATGCCGCGACCCTTTAATACAGTTCTTCATGTTGTGTGTGGGTGTATCTGCATGTGGGCGGACCTGCCTGGAGACGAATAGAGGAGCGGTGTCTTGGTTCCTAAGACCATCGGAAATATTTGTTCTCTGATAGTCTTAGGCAACCCCTGTGAAAGGGTCGTTCGACCCCCAAAGGGGTCGCAACCCACAGGTTGAGAACTGCTGCTCTATACTGAAGGAGCAGGTCAAGGCTGGTGTGGGACTCATCTCTCCCTCTCCCCCAATCCCCACCTAGCTCTTCTGTGGTCCAGGTTGGCTGCTGAGTCTCTGAATCTGGGTCCCCTTGATGGCGGAGATCTTAACTGAGGAAACAGCAGAACCAAGTAAGCACATTCCAGCGGAGAGAGGCTGCCTGCAGTGCACAGGCTGTTTGTTGCTGAGAGGAAAACTTTTTAGAAACTGCTTTTTACTAATCTCAATTTTGTTCCATTTAAAATGTCTCAAAGATTCATAAGGGGGGAAATGATCTCTGTTAACAAAGGGCCATGGCAAGCTGTGAAATGCAAATGTGATACATCTTACGGCAGTGGGAATTGAATTTCATTTAAAAGTCTGCATTTATGAGAAAGGGGCTAAGTACACATATTGCGAATGAAAAAAGACCCAGCTAAGGAAATGACTTCTTTGACCAGGTAACCACATCATAGTAGAAAAAAATTCAGAGAAGGGGAAGAAAATCAAGAGTTACTTACCAGTAGGTTTGTCTCTTGCATTTTGAGATGAAAATAACATAGATGAAAATAACAAAAAATGACAGAATGGGCATTTCTTTAAAAAGCCATGTTATGGAGTAGAAGAAACCTTAGTGATGGGCTGAATTCCCCTTGTAAGAGCTGACTGAGATAGTTGTAAGCATGATGATTAAATAAGAGATAGTGGTGGGAGGAGTTTTATGGGAAGCTTGTCATGGATGAAAGTCCTGCTACCTCTGACCCTCATGAAATATGAGAGTCAGTTTGCCGGGTAAACTTCAGAAGAAAACCCAGATAAAGTTAAATAAGAATAATTATTAATTAAAGGCAGCCTAAGTATATTCTTTCTTTTATATCTTTCTTCAAATAAATTTAGTTTATATCCCCAACATTTAGAATAGAGCCTTGCACACAGTAGGTGTTTAACAAATACCTGTAGACTGATTGAAAGATAAATAAATGTTTTCTCTTTTCAAGAGTAGGGGAACTTAAATGATTAGTGTTTAGTCACCATTTGTGTCCTTTAAGAGAGATGTTATTGAAAAAGTGTAGATAGATTAATTGTGTGCCTTATATCCGATCTCTTTCAGCACCTCAAGAGACCATCGGTGTCCTATGAGGGTAAACCAGCCATACCTCTCCTGTGTGAATGTCATCGTTGTCACTCATAGTGACAGAAGTGGGATTTAAAGGACAAGGAGAAACAGAAGCCAAACATGGAAGACCTAAAGCTCATGGAGTAAGGAGTTCCATGACAGAAAGCGAGGGCATCTGAGGCAAGAGTGATGAAGAACGACCATTTGTGTGTATGTATGTGTGACTCTTCCTTAGGTATTATGGCCTTTATGCCAGGAGATGCTTCCAGCATCTTCTCCATGTTCAAGTGAAGACACTTGGAGTGGATGATCAATGATAGAGTTCACATAAGTTAAGCTCCCAACAGTTTGTACTGAAGGTAGTCAAGCCATTCTACTAGATGTATAGTGTAGTATCTCATCATAATTATAATTTGCATTTCCCTAATACTTAATGATGCTTAACAGCTTTTCATGTGCTTATCTGCCTTCTGTATATCCTCTTCGGTAAAGTGCTTGTTCAAACATTTGGCCAATTTTTCAATTGGCTTGCTTATTTTATCACTGTTGGGTTTTGAGAGTTCTTTGCATGTTATGGATACAAGTCCTTTGTTGGATATGTGCTTTGCAAATATTGTCTCTCAGCCTGCATTTATCATTTCATTCTTTCAATGGGGTCTTTCTTAGAGCAAATTCTTCTCATTTTGATCAAATCCAATTTATTGAGGTTTTTTTTTTTTTTACAGATTGTGCTTTTGATGTCAAATCCAAGAACTCTTTACCTAACCATGTGTCATAAAGGGTTTCTCCTGTTTTTTACTAAGTTTTACAGTTTTGTGCTTTACATTTAGATCTGTGATCCATTTTGAGTTACTTTCTTAATAAAATGTGAAGTTTTGGTCAAGGTTTATTTACTACATATGAATATCCAGTTGTTACAACATTATTTGTTGAAAAGACTATCTTCCCTCCATTGAATTGCTTTTCATCTTGTCAAAAATGAATTGGCCACACATCAAAGTTACAACTAAACTACAGAACAACCATCATTCAGAACCGCCTGAAATCAAGCTGAATGGAAGTCCTACAACTATGGAATTATAGAAGCAGCCACATGGAGACTGGTAGGAGGGCGGAGGTGGATGGGCTGGTCACACACCCACGTGTGGCAGATAAAAATCAGGAGGACACCTCGGTTGAGAAGGTCCTCTCTGAGGACTGAGGGGTCCTCGTCCCACACCAGGCACCCCACTCAGGGTTCCAGTGCCAGGAAGAGAAGTCCCCATTACTTCTGGCTGTAAAAACCAGTGGGAATTGAGGCTCAGGGAGGCTGAGGTGGCTGGAGCCCCGGGCAGCTCCTCTTAAAGGGCCCACGCACAAACTTATTGGACTCACTCCCTCTAAGCTTAGAGGGGAGGCAGCTCGAGGGGCGCCAGAGACATACAGGGAAGAACTGAGCTGTTTGGCATTGGAGTGAGGGCTGGAGAGGGGGCTTTCTCCAGGACAAATGTGCTGTCAGAGGCCTTTGTTCCTTTGGTGAGCCCTTCCCTGAGGCAGCAGATGCTGCCATATCTGGGACTCCAGCAACCTGGCTCACAATGGTTGCACTGCCCTGGTGCTTCCCTGAGGCCCTGCCCCACCCAACTTTCAGGCCCACCCAAGCTGTTTCCAGTTGCTTTACCATAGGATTGGCCTGTCTTGGATCCCACTTCAGGTTTTCCTAAATTCTTTCAGACAAGCAGCATCTGGTCTCAGCTAGCCCCATACTTCTCATTAAGTAATACACAGAAACAGACACAGCCAAAAGGAGGAGACAAAGAAACAGGTCCAAGATGAAATTACAGAAAAAAATCTCCAGGAAGAGAACTAAGAGAAATGGAAATAAGCAACCTAACAGATGCTGAGTTCAAAGCACTGCTTATAAGGATGCTCAATGAACTTAGTGAGAACCTCAGTGAACTTAGTGAGGGCCTCAAGAGCATAAATAAGGACCAGTCAGAAATGAAGGAGGCATTAACTGAAATAAAGAATAATTTACACAGATTCAATAATAGAGTAGGTAAAGCCAAGAAGCAAACCATCGATTTGGAATATAAGGAGGCAAAAAACACCCAATCAGAACAGCAAAAAGAAAAAAGAATCCAAAACAGATGAGGATAATGTAAGGAGCCTCTGGGACAACTTCATGCATGCTGACATTCGCATCATAAGGGTGCCAGAAGGAGAAGAGAGAGAACAAGAAATCGAAAACCTATTTGAAACAATAATGGCAGAAAACTTTCCTAACTTGGTGAAGGAAACAGACATACAAGTCCAGGATGCACAGAGAGTCCCAAACAAGATGAACCCCAAGAGGCCCACACCAAGATACATCATCATCAAAATGCAAAAGGTTCAAGACAAAGAGAATCTTAAAAGCAGCAAGAGAAAAGCAGTTAGTTACCTCCAAGAAAGTTCCCATAAGGCTGTCAGCTGATTTCTCAAAAGAAACTTTGCAGGCCAGAAGGGAGTGGCAAGAAATATTCAGAGTGATGAAAAGTAGGAACCTACAACCAAGATTACTCTATCTTGCAAAGCTGTCATTTACAATCAATGGCCATATCAAGAGTTTCCCAGACAAGAAAAAGTTAAAGGAGTTCATCACCACCAAACCATTATTATATGAAACGTTGAAAGGTCTTTTTGAAGAAAAAGATAAAAAATATGAACAAACAAAATGGCAATGAATACATATCTATCGACAATGGAATCTACAAACAAAATGAACAGGCAGAACAGAAACATTCTCATAGATACAGAGAACATTTTGTTGGTTGCGAGATGGGAGGGGTTTGGGGAAATGGGTGAAAAAGGTGAAGGAATTAAGAAGAACAAATTGGTTGCTAGACTGACAAACCTCAAAGAGAAGGGGGTTGGGGGTGGGAAGAAATAAACCAAAGAACTTATATGCATAACTAGTGGACACAGACAACAGTGTGGGAAAAGGCAGGAGGGGGGCGGGAGTGGTGAGGAGGCAGTTAATGGGGGAAAATGAGGAACATCTGTAATACATTCAACAATAAAGATAAAAAGTATGTTACTAATAAACACACAAGTACAAAACAGATCATCATTAAATTACTGTAATAGAAAGTCTTGACACTGTTGACCTCCACTAACAAAGCTGGCATCTACATGAAACATGAAATGATGAGATGGCTTAGGGGCAAGACAACTCCCATGAACGGTGAAAGCAATGTCAGAGTCGGATGTCTAGTGTCACATTCAAAGAAATATAGCTTAATTTTGAAAATTTAAGAAGATTGCAATTCTGAAGGACATGCACCAAGAGGTGCCTTCTTAACGCACAGCAAAATGTGCATCATTTTCTCCCTGTGGCTGACTTTCTCAGTCCTCTCTCCCCAGGTGCCAGCCATCTCTGCAACATTCCTGCAATTTTCAACCTCCCCAAGTGCCAAGTGCTCCAGTCTTTCTAAACCCCTCCCTGCTTTCTCTTTATGAAAATAGACTTAATGCCCCTGCTCTCCTATGTTTTATCTGCATTTCACCAATTTCTTGGATTTCTCTAACCAATGGAGCACAGGAAATGACCCAGTCATAGAAAATCCTTCTGCCTTAGAAAGAAAAGGTGGAGCTGGGGAGAGGATAGCAGGTTATGAAGAGTCACATTCATCACTTTTGTCTTGGTTACATGTGGAAGTAAATACACACACACACACACACACACACACACACACACACACACACAGTAATTGGCCTAGGCTTTGTTTAGAATATTCTGGAATTTAAACACAATATTGAATTTCACAATGATGTATAAGGGTGTTAATAACATTTTTTTTTTTTTATCCTCACCCGAGGACATTTTTCCATTTTTTGTTCAGATAGAGCGGGAGGGAGAGAGAGAGAGAAACATCGATGTGAAGGGACACATCGAGTGGCTGCCACCCGCATGACCAACCAGGGCCGGGGACAAACTGCAACCGAGGTACATGCCCTTAGCGGGAACCGAACCCGGGTCTCTCTGTACCGCAGGCCGACGCTCTAACCGCTGAGCCAAACCGGCCAGGGCGTATAAGGGTGTTAATAAATGTATATAGTTGTATATGTATTTACACATGTGCTCATATCTGAGTATGTATATATTCTCCTCTCTGCATCTCTGAGAATGTATGTATCTAAAGCTATATTTATACACCTACACACGCACACACATACATACACACAGATGTCCTACAAGTATTTGAAACTGAACTTAGCAACTTGAAAGTATTGACATTTTAATATCTATCTAGCAGAATCTAATTGTCCTGATAGTTTGAGATCTAACATCACACACAGATTCTTCTTTAGCATAGAACAATTTTCTTCCTTGTCTTTTCTTCTTGAATTTACATCCTACTTCTCCCACATACTTTTATCCTAATGTCATGTATTTTTGTGCTTAAAATATTTTATTGATCAACCTCCCATACATCTCTGCAAAAATCTTATTTAAATTGGTATTTTAAGATGTATTCTATTTTCTGGCTCTAAGGTACTATTTGTTAAAAATGTTTTCTGGATTGAGTTATTATCAATGGTTATTAGTACACACTTGATCAAAATATATATTATGTTACAGTTTGTGATAAATTAATTTTTTGGGAATCAAAAAGTAAACCTTGCCCTGGCCAGTTTGGCTCAGCAGTTAGAGCATCCACTCAGGGAACAACGGGTCACATGATTCCCGGTCAGGGGATGTGCCTAGGTTGCGGGTTCAATCCCCACTCGGGCTGTGCAGGAGGCGGCCGGTCTATGTATCTCTCTTGCATTGATGTTTCTCCCTCTCTCTGTCTCTCCCTCCCTTCCACTCTATCTGAGAATCAATGGAGGGGTATCCTTGGGTGAGGATTAACAACAACAACAAAAAGTAAACCTTTATTGGAAAGGCATCTCGTAATAAGCTGAGAGAGACATCTTACCCTATCTCATCTATCCAGGGGTAAACATAACATTGTTAAAATGAAGTAGGGTTCAGCTTCAATTATATGCTTATTTGTTATTTTTATATATCTTTGGGCTGAGGACTCTTGTACACATAAATGGGAAGGGAAAGAATTTACTAAAGAAAATGTCATTTTTTTTTTTAAATTCCTCACCTGAGGATATTTCCCCACTTATTGTCAGATGGAGTGGGAGGGAGGGAGAGAGACACACACACATCGACTGATTGCCTCCCACAGGACCCCACCAGGGCTGGGGATGAACTGCAACCAGGGTATGTGCCCTTGACCGGAATCGAACCTGAGACTCATTGGTCCACGGACAAACACTCTAACTGCTGTGCCAAACCGGCCAGGGCTCATTCAGTTCTTTTACATCCTCCTGTCATATCCCTGTTCCTTATTACTCAGCACCCCCTTGTCTAAACTAAGGCTCAAAAGCAGTTGGGAACATTAAAAAAAGTTTTTTTTAATCTTTATTGATTTTCAGAGAAAGAGAGAGAAACATTGATGGGAGAGAGCATCGATTGGCCGTCTCCTGCATGCCCCCTACTGGGGATCAGACCCACAACCTGGGCATGTGCCCTGACCAGGAATGGAATGGTGACCACCTGGTGCATGGGCCAACACTCAAACACTGAGCCACACCAGCTGGGCAGGAATATTTATTTATTTATTTATTTATTTATTTATTTATTTATTTTGTTATCCTCACCCGAGGACATTTTTCCATTCTTTGTTCAGGTAGAGTGGGGGGGAGAGAGAGAGAGAAACATCGATGTGAAAGGGACACATCGAGTGGCTGCCACCCGCACAACCGACCAGGGCCGGGGACAAACTGCAACCGAGGTACATGCCCTTAGCGGGAACCGAACCCGGGTCTCTCCGGACCGCAGGCCGACGCTCTAACCGCTGAGCCAAACCAGCCAGGGCTGGGCAGGACTATTTTAATAACATTAATTTCATTATACCTTTGGGAATACTGTAATGTTTTTCATAAGATTTTTAAAAAATCCTATAACCTCTTTAAATGTATTTTGTCAAAATTGCAGCACCTCAGAGATTTAGAGTATTCTACGAACAGAAAATGTCTAATTGGAAAATGGGGTTCAACTGCAAGTCTTTCTGCTATGTCATATTTCTTGCTCATCAGAAAAAAACAAAAGTGACTTCATTTTCCATCTTATAAACTTCTTAATATGCAATTCAAGGAATATTATTTATTTTATTTTTTTGTGGTACGTGCCCCTAGCGGGAACTGAACCTGGGACTCTCTGGTCCACAGGCCGACACTCAACCGCTGAGCCAAACTGGTTGGGGCAAGAAATATTATTATTTTTTTCTTTGCATTTCTTTTTGTAAAAATTAATTAATTTATTTATTTTTGTTACAGATGTTTCTCCTTTTCCCCCCACTGATTCTCCCTCCCACTCCCTCCCTGCCCTGTCTCCAGCTTTGTTGTCCATGTCCTTTGTTCATGCACACATGCATATAAGTTCTGTGGTTTATCTCTCTCCCCACCCCCTCTTCTGGGGATTGTCAGTCTGTACCCCACTTCCACGTCTCTGAGACTACCCCATTCCTCAGACTGTTATGTTCATTATATTTCACAAATAAGTAAGATCATGTGACATTTGTTTTCTCTGCTTGGCTTGTTTTACTTAGGATAATACTCTCCAGGTCCCCCCATCTCAAAGGATAAGAGATCTTTCTTTCTTACAGCTGCATAGTACTCCATTGTGTATATGTACCACAGCTTTTTTATCCATTTGTCTACCGATGGACCCTTGGGCTGTTTCCAGATCTTAGCTATTGTAAATAGTTCTGCTATGTACCCCCAAGGAATATTATTTTTTAAATTTCTGAGGAATATGCCCTGGCCGGTTTGGCTCAGCGGTTAGAGCATGGGCCTGCGGTCCGGAGAGACCCGGGTTCGGTTCCCGCTAAGGGCATGTACCTCGGTTGCAGTTTGTCCCCGGCCTTGGTTGGTCGTGCGGGTGGCAGCCACTCGATGTGTCCCTTTCACATCGATGTTTCCCTCTCTCTCTCTTCCTCTCTCTCCCTCCCACGCTGTCTGTACAAAAAATGGAAAAATGTCCTCGGATGAGGATTAAAAAAAAAAAAAAAAAAAAAAAAATTTCTGAGGAATAGCCCTGGCCGGTTTTGCTCAGTGGTAGAGTGTCGGCCTGCAGTCCAGAGAGACCCGGGTTCGGTTCCTGCTTAAGGGCATGTACTACGGTTGCAGTTTGTCCCCGGCCCTGGTTGGGTTGTGTGGGTGGCAGCCACTCAATGTGTCCCTTTCACATCTCTCTTCCTCTCTCTCTCCCTCCTACTCCATCTGAGCAAAAAATAAATAAAAATAAAAATAAATTTCTGAGGAATAAATTACAGAATACATCTCCTGAGATATTTAAAACAAAATTGAAGTAATAGTTAATTTATAATAAGTGATAAACAAGATAAATTAATATTTGTTTCTCTTTGATTAGGTTTCAATAAGGCAATGTAATATAGCTAAAATTATAAGTTGTCTGTGAAGAAGGATTATAATAAAGTATATGGCATTCCTTTGGTTAAAAAAAAAAATGAATTGGCCAGGACTTCCAATCAAGATGCCAGTATAGGTAAATGCAATACTTTTGTTCTCCCACAACCATATCAAAATTACAACTAAACTACAGAGCAACCATCATTCAGACTGCCTGAAACCTAGCTGAATAGAAGTCCTACAACTAGGAATGTAAAGAAGAAGCCAGAGAGATAGGTAGGAGGGGTGGAGACACAGAAGGGCTGGTCCCACACCCACATGTGAAGGATAGAAATCAGGAGGGATATCTCAGCTTCAGAAGTTCACCCTGAGAAGCAAGGGGTCCCAGTCCCACACCAGGCCCCCAAGCCCAGGGTTCCAGCACTGGGAAAAGAAGTCCCCATAACTTCTGCCTTTAAAAAACAGTGGGGCTTTGGCCAGTGTGGCCCAGTGGTTAGAATGTCAGCCCACACACCGCAGGGTCATTGGTTCGATTCCTGGTCAAGAGAACATACCTGGGTTGCAGGTTTGATCCCTGGTCCAGTTGGGGTGTGTGCAGGAGGCAACTAACCAATGTGTCTCTCTCACATCGATGTTTCTCTTTCTCTCTCTTCTACTCTAAAAATCAATGGAAAAAATATGCTTGAGTGAGGATTAATAACCACCACCACCACAACAACAAAAAACCCCAATGAGCATTGAGGTTCAGTAATACAGAAGGCTTCTGGAGTCCCAGGCAGTTCCTCCTAAACGGCCCCCACACAGACTTACTCAGATTTACTCCCTCTGAGCTCTAGGGCTGGGGCAGCAGCTCAAAAACCACCAGGGACATACGAGGAGGAACTGAACTGTCTGACATCAGGGTGAGATCTGAGGTGGAGTGCAACTTTCTTGCCGACAAAAGTGCTAGCAGAGGCCACCATTTCTTTGATGAGCTCCCACTGTTTGCCCCTCCCTGGTGTTTCCCTGAGGCCCCATCGCACCTAACTTGCAAGCCCATCCAAGCTATTTCTAGTGGCTTTTCCATACAAATGGCCTGTCTTGGCTCATGCTTCAGACTTTCCTAAAATCTCTCAAACAAGAAGCATCTATCCTCAGCCTGCCCCATACCTCTTGCTAACTGGCCCCAGGCCTGGCAGTAGTAGCTGCTGGTAGTGTTTTGCAGATTGGCCTCTCCTGGACACCTTCAAGCCTAGCACAAGTAGCAGGCATAGATTTAATACAATTCCTATTAAAATACAAAAGGCATCTTTCACATAACTAGAAAAATATTCCAAAAATGTATGTGAAATTAAAAAGGCAACTAATAGCCACAGCAATGTTGAGAAAGAGGAACAAAGATGGAAGTATCACAATACTGGATATCAAATTATACTACAAGGCTATTGTAATAATAATAATAAAAAAAAAAGCCGCCCTAGCCGGTTTGGCTCAGCGGTTAGAGCGTTGGCCTGCGGTCCGGAGAGACCCAGGATCGGTTCCCGCTAAGGGCACGTACCTCGGTTGCAGTTTGTCTCCGGCCCTGGTTGGTCGTGCGGGTGGCAGCCACCCGATGTGTCCCTTCACGTCGATGTTTCTCTCTCTCTCTCCCTTCCTCTCTCTCCCTCCCACTCTATCTGTACAAAAAATGGAAAGGTATCCTCGGGTGAGGATTAAAAAAAAAAAAGCCTAGTAATGGCATGAGAACAGGCATATAGGCCAATGGAACAGAACAGAGAGCACAGAAGTCAACCCATGCCTCTATGTTCAATTAATATCTGACAAAGGAGGTGAAAATAGTGGCAAAGTGAAGGGAAGCTACACAGACGATCTCCCAGGACCAAACAGGAATTACAGGAGGAGACAAAGAAACACGTCCCAAAAGAAAGAACAAAACAGAACTCCAGAAAAAGAACTAAACAGCCCAGCTGGTGTGGCTCAGTGGATTGGGCATCACTCCATGAACTGAGAGGTCCTGGTTCAATTCCCAGTCAGGGCACGTGCCCAGGTTGTGGGCTTGATCCCCAGTGGAGGCCATGCAGGAGGCAGCTGATCAATGCTTCTCTCTCACATCAATGTTTCTATCTCTATCTTCCTTTCTTTCTCTAAAAAATCAATAAAAACATCTTTAAAATATTTTTCTTTATTAATTTTAGAGAGAGGAAAGGAGAGGGAGAGAGATAGAAACATTCATGAGAGAGAACATCGATTGGCCACCTCCTGCATGCCCCCCACTGGGGATCAGGCCCACAACCTGGGCATGTGCCCTGACCAGGAATTGAACTGGTGACCTCTTGGTTCATGGGTCGACACTCAACCACTGAGCCACACCAACCGGGCAATAAAAACATCTTTAAAAAAGAAAAAACTAAACAAAATGGAGACAAGCAATCTACTAGATGTAGATTTCAAAACACTGGTTATAAAGATGCTCAACAAACTAAGGGGAAGAGTAGTTGAACTTAGAGAGAACTTCAACAGCATAAAAAAGGACATGAAAATCATAAAAAAAAAAAAAAAAAAAAGAACAGGTCAGAAACGAAGGATATATTAACTGAAATGAAGAATAACTTACAGGGAATCAACAGTAAAATAGAATAAGCTGGAAATCAAATCAGTGATTTGGAATATAAGGAAGCAAAAAAACACCCATTTAGAACAGAAAAAAAAAAGAATAAAATAATAAAAAAAATGAAGATAGTATAAGGAGCCTGCGGGACAACTTCAAGCGTGCCAACATTCGCATCATGGAGGTTCCAGAAGGAGAAGAGAGAGAGCAAGTAATTGAAATCTTATTTGAAAAATAATGACAGAAAACTTTCCTAACTCAGTGAAGGAAACAGACATACAAGTCCAGGATGCACAGAGAGTCCCAAACAAGATGACCCCCAAGAGGTCCACACCAAGACGCATCATCATCAAAATGCAAAAGGTTCAAGACAAAGAGAGAATCTTAAAAACAGCAAGAGAAAAGCAGTTAGTTACCTGCAAGGGATTTCCCCTAAGACTGTCAGCTGATTTCTCAACAGAAACTTTGCAGGCCAGAAGGGATTGGCAAGAAATATTCAAAGTGATGAAAAGCAAGGACCTACAACTAAGATTGCTCTATCCTGCAAAGCTATCATTTAGAATCGAAAGACATATAAAGAGCTTCCCAGACAAGGAAAAGCTAAAGGAGTTCATCACCACCAAACCGGTTTTACATGAAATGTTAAAGGGTCTCCTTTAAGAAGAAGGAAAAAGGAGATAAAAATATGAATATAATGGTAATACATGCATATCTATCAACAATTTAGTCTTTAAAATGAGATAAATGAATAAGCAGAACAGAAACAGACTCATAGGTACAGAAAACGTTAGTTTAAAGATTTTTTAAATTGATTTTTAGGGAGAGAGCAAGAGAAACATCGATGTGAGAGTGAAATATCAGTTGGCTACCTCCTGCACGCCACCTACCAGGAATTGAGCCCACAACCCAGGCATGTACCCTGACCAGGATCATACTCAACCAACTGAGCCACATGGGCCAGGGCCAGGGCCGTACGGAGAACATTTTGACAGTTGTCAGGTGGGAGGGGATTGCAGGGATGAATGAAAAAGGTGAAGAAGAGTAAGAAGCACAAATTGGTAGTTATAGAATAGTCATGGAGATGTAAAGTACAGCATAGGGAATATAGTCAAGAATATTCTAATAACTATGTATGGTGTCAGATAGGTATGAGATTTATTGAGATGATCACTTTGTAAGTTATATAAATGTCTAATCACTGGAGTGCACACCTGAAACTAATACAATATTGTATGTCAACTGTAATTGAAAAATTAAAAAATGATTAAAATTTAAAAAATACATTGAAAAATAAAGTTAAAAGGTATGCTTGACAAAATAAAGCCGATAATCTTAAGCGTCAAAAAAATTGCCCATATTTATGTAGATCTATTTCTGAACTCTATATTCTGTTTCTTTGCTCACTATGTCTATCCCTTTGCCAATAATCAGTGTCTTGATCACTGTAGTTTTATACAAAGTCTTAAGATCAGATAGTGTGATTCCTCCAACTTTATTTTTTAAATTTGTTTTAGCTGTTATAGTTCTTTTGATCTTCTATATAAATTTCAGAATCAGCTTGTCTATGTCTACAACAACTGATGGGAGGGAGTTTTGTTTTAACTTATTTTTGTTACAGATGTTTCTCCTTTTCCCCTCCATTGACTCCCTCCTTCCTATCCTCTCCCATCCCGTCCCCAGCTTTGTGGTCTATGTCCATCGGTTATGAGTACATGCATATAAGTTCTGTGGTTTATCCCTTCCCCTTCCCCCCTTCTGAGGAATGTCAGTCTGTACCCTACTTCTATGACTCTGGGTCTATTTTGTTCATCAGTTTGTTTAGTTCATTATAGATGGGAGGGAGTTTTTAAATTAAACTTTTTTTTGAAAAGCTTTGAATCAACAGAAAATTTGTAAGAATATGTTAATAAAATCCCATATAATCTTCACCTAAATCTATTCCTTGTTAACACTTTACATTTGATTTATTTCTAAATATAAATATATAAGTTTGTATTTGAGAGTACATCGCAGAGATGACAATACTTTCCCCCTAAATACCTAAGTGCGTATTTTCTAAAAGCAAAGACATTCTCTTCCCTTATAGCACCCACAGCGCTATTATCAAATTTGGAAAATTTAATATTTATGCAAAACTCTTAATATACTCTGCTGGGATTTTATTTGAATTACATTACACTTATAGATCAATTTGGGTAGAATTGACATCTTTACCCTGCTAAGTCTTCCAATCCATGAACACAGTATATCTCTAACTACTTAGGTATTTAATTGTATTCATTAGCATTTGATAGTTTTCAGCCTACATATACTGTAAAGGTTTTGTTAAATCTATTTATACATATTTCATTTTTTGGGAAGTATTAAAATGGTATATTTTTATTTCTATTTTCAATTGTTCTCTGTTAATATATAGAAATGTGGCCCTGGCCGGTTTGGTTCAGCGGTTAGAGCGTCAGCCTGCGGTCCTGAGAGACCCGGGTTCGGTTCCCGCTAGGGGCGTGTACCTCGGTTGCAGTTTGTCCCCGGCCCTGGTCGGTTGTGCGGGTGGCAGCCACTCGATGTGTTCCTTTCACGTCGATGTTTCTCTCTCTCTCTCTGTTCTTCTCTCTCCCTCCCACTCTACCTGAACAAAAAATGGAAAAATGTCCTCGGGTGAGGATAAAAAAAAAAAAAAAAAAGAAATGTGGTTAATTTGTATTTGTGATCTTGTATCCTGTCACTTTGCTAACCCCATTTGTTAGTTCTTGGAGTTTTGCTTGTTTGTTTTCACTAAATTCCTTGGGATTTTCTCCACAGACAATTATGGCTCTGGCTCCTAACTAGGCTTTGTGCTTCCATTTGAGCGATGATGCTGCAGCGTGTTGAATGCAGGTCGGACTCTGTCCCTCTGCAGCATGTAGTCTGGCTGGCTTATCAAAGAGGCATGTCTGTGGCTTTGTGATGACTTAGTAGAGCTAAATTAACTATAGACATAAGAAGCTGTGGGAATAAATGCTGATTTAGTAATTCAACAACTAATGGCTTCCCATGACTCATAGGATCAAATCCAGTTTTGTAATCTGGTTTCAAAAGCCCTCCATGATGGAGCCCTGGCCACCCTCTTGTCCTCTGCATTGCACCATACTGTTCTTCTGTCTGTGCCTTCAACGCCTCTGCCACCTAGCATCTGGACTTCTTTGCACATTGTCCCTTTTACCTAGAATATTCTATCCTCAGCTTTTTGCCTGACTAGTTCCTATTCATCTTTCAGGCCTCAGGAGAAATGTCAGTTTCACTATTTTGGAGCTGTTGTTGACTTCTCTCCCTTTCCAAAAAAATGTCTCCAATTCATCCTCCTGTCTGTCTCCATTGCTACTTCTTTGGTCCAGGACTTGATCTCCTCTGGTCTAGACTGCAGACGTGTGTCTGCTTTTTGCCTGCTGGTCTCTTCCTCTCCAGTCCATTTTACATGCTACTGCCAGATAATTTGTTAAAGCACGGTAATAATGCTATTTGCCTCCTCTGAAACCTTCAGTGTTTTGCCACTGCTGACAGAATAAAATCTGAACATATTGACCCGGCATTTCAGGCCCTCCATGGACTAGCCCCCTCACATCTTTCTAGCCTCATCTTTCAGTACCTGTACTCACACCCCTTATGCTTTAGCCCAGCATCCCTCAAAGTATCGTCCCATACCACTGTAACGATGATGTGAGGTGGTGTATAGATAAGAGTTATTTTAATGTGCAGTGAATACAAGTGAATTCATGGTACTGATATCAAGTTTCTTGTTAAAATACATAAATTTAAGTTACAGACATGAGTCAATTTGGAAAAAAATGTTAAGCAATAATAGCATAGGAGGTACTCAGCCAGGGAAAGAATCAGAAGGTGGGATGCAAATGTCTGAAGTATGGGAAACAAGGGCTGAACCACCTTACTTTACCCCCCTTCCCTCAATCCACCATGCAATTTCACATCTGTATGGCTTTGGGGACGCTGTTCCTTAGTCTGACTACACTCTCCTCAACTTTCTCCCTATCACAATTCTCTCAACCTTTAAGGCTTAGCTCACAGAACACCTCTTTGGTGATATCTTTGCTGCTTCTCTACTCAGAATTAAGGGGTTCCCCTTCCACACACCCACAGCGCATTACTTATGCTTCTACTTGCCCTATTTGAATTTGCTGCTTGTGTAGTTAGTACCTTACTTATCTGACCCTTTCACTACTAGACAGTAAGCTTCTTGAACACAGCCATTAGCACAGTGCCAAGCACGGGGAGATGACTCCTGATAAAATCTGTTGCATTAAATTGAAGCACTAGCAGAATTTTGGTTTCAAAATTCTCCAGGGCAGGTGAAAGCTAAGAGTAGAGAAACCACCAACGCCTTTATTCCAAACAAGGAAAGACCTTCTGAGGTTCCAGGGTGTACACGTGTGTGTACGGCTGTAGGCAACCAGTTATTTCCAGTGTAAAGTGAAGACCCAGCATTCTAATCAAAGCCTTCAGAAATCCAGGAACATGGCTGGTATGTCAAACATAAAATTTTGTGGTTACTTATTGGATCCAAATTAACTATAGAGCTAAGAACCTGTGGGAATCAAATTATTAATTTAATAATGCAACAAACATTGAATGAGCACACTTCATGTCAAATCTCTGTGCTAGAGGGCATGGGGACAGGGTTGGGGACTGGAAGGAGGAGGGTGAAGAAATTAAGAATGAAGTACTAGCCCTGGCCGGTTTGGCTCAGCGGTTAGAGTGTCGGCCTGCGGTCCGGAGAGACCCGGGTTCGGTTCCCGCTAAGGGCGCGTACCTCGGTTGCAGTTTGTCCTCGGCCCTGGTCGGTTGTGCGGGTGGCAGCCACTCGATGTGTCCCTTTCACGTCGATGTCTCTCTCTCTCTCTCTCTGTTCCTCTCTCTCCCTCCCACTCTACCTGAACAAAAAAATGGAAAAATGTCCTTGGGTGAGGATAAAAAAAAAAAAAAAAAAGAATGAAGTACTAAAGAAGGAAGAAAGGGAGGGAGGAAGGAAGGGAGGGAGGAAAGGAAGGAGGGAGGGAGGATGAAAAGGAGGAAGAGAGGGAGGGAAGTGGGGAGGGAAGGATAAAGGAGGGAGGGAAAAAGAAAGGACAATTGATGAACTAAGAGCTCAGCATGATTTGACTTCAATAAAATTCAATAACTTATCTCTTGGGAGTGATGGGCTCCTTTGGCAGTCCAGTGAAGCCTATGGACCGTTCTCTAAATAATATATTTAAATGCTCAAAATAAAATACAGATTTACAAAGGAAACTCAATATACTAAAGCACAGTTATCAAAACACTACAAAAAATGTAATATAATAACATGGGTTTCTAACACTTCTGTGCTTTGTTGCCTACACTCACCATTTCCTCTTGAAATTAGTGAAAATAAAGAGACAATTTTTTCCATCCAAATTCAAAATTGCCCCCCTCCCCCATGAATTCGAGGTCTTAGTTAAGAATCTCTGCTCTAAGGGGATATATAGCTATTCATGGATTGGAATAGGCTGCCTCCTACTGGCCTCACCCTTCAGGATGGCATTTCTCGTGTCCAGTTTCTCAGCCTGCCTCTTAACTGGCTGCCCACAAAGCCCTGGTTTCTGGCTGGGAGTCCACTAAACAACTGGACTTTTCTCAAAATTCTGTCTAATGAGTTACTCAGGCAGCCCCAGAATTTTCTCACCATTGCCTTATACTGGGAAATCACCTTACACCTACCTAGTAACACCAATGCTACAAGCCGTCACCACCTTTGCCCCAGTCTGTGAATCTGGCTCTGAATAGAGGGGGCAGTCCTGAGAAGGCAGGGGTAATCTTGAAACTAGAAAAACTACAGCCTTATTCCTGACCTTCACGCCCCTTGGTTGGGAGGAGAGAAATCCAGTGAAATCAACAGTAGCCACGTCTTGAGTGAGTAGGCACAGTCCTTCCCAGGGGGAAGGGACCAGCCAAATGATCTCTTTGGAACCCTCCTGATCTGGGGATTCATGGCCTCTTTCTTGGCCTGTTTCTAGCTCCTGGGGTTTACTCACCTATTATTATGCAGACTGGGATCCACTGCATGACAGAGAAGGTTTGGAGGATCTCCTGAAGATTTGTTTGGGAGAAGAAGGCCATGCCTGTTGTGCTGTTCTATCGTGCTAAGAAGCCCAAATGGAAGGTCAGAGCCTCTAAAGCCGAGGTGCTTACAGGTGCTTTGCTTTAATCTGTTATCACTGAGTCTATTTAGCTGCTGGAGGTTTTAGGGTTGACCTAAACTTTCCTCCAGTGTTCCCTTTTTCTCTGCCCGCCCCAACTTCCTACACACATCAGGTTCCAGATCCTACAATCTAATCTCCCTAATATACATAGATATTTTCTCCATGTGTGCTTGATTACAATGAGGCAGTAATGGCCTTGGGGTGGTTCTAGATGTGTGTGTGTGTGTGGGGGGGGGTCCCTGATGAATTAGTGCAGAGAAAAGAATGGCTTAGGCCTCAAGGAAGACTTCTGAAAGCAACCTGCTACCTTTCAGTGCTTAAGAAAGGGGCCCTGCTGCAGTCCAGAGAGACCCGGGTTCGGTTCCCGCTAAGGGCACGTACCTCGGTTGCAGTTTGTTCCTGGCCCTGGTTGGGTCGTGTGGGTGGCAGCCCCTAGATATGTCCCTTTCACATCGATGTTTCTCTCTCTTTCTCTCTCTCCCTCTCACTCTATCTGGAAAAAAAAAAAAAAAAAAAAAAAGGAAAAATGTCCTCGGGTGAGGATAAAAAAAATAAATAAATAAATAAAAGAAAGGGACCCTGGTTACCTCATTTGTTTCTACCCTAGTGACTGCTCTTTGCCTCCTCCTGTCTCCTGCTGAGAGCCACCGAGTGAAGTAGGGTCTTTCTCTGCATGGATGTCTCTACTTCTCAAATACCTCCTTGGGCCTCTCTTCCCAGGGGCTCTGTATCGGTGGCCGGGCATCATATGAAAAAGCATTTCACAGAGAGCAGACCTGGGTTCCAGACTTAGCTCCACCATGGTTTTCCCAAGACACCTTAGGAAATTGCTTGTCTCTCTAGATCTCAGCTTGACCATTCACTGTTGGGAGGCAGTGTAGTGGTTAGGGGCATGGACTTTAGAGCTGGATAGCTGGGGTTCAAACCTCAGCTCTGCCACTTACGACTGGTGAAACTTTGGGCCTCAGTTTCCCTATCTGTAAAATGCCAATGATAACAGTACCTACTTTGTAGGGTTGTTGTGAGGATTAAATGAGTAAATGAATATAAAGTGCTTGGCGCAGGGCCCACCACATAGGCATTATGTGTTCCTGTTGTTATTATTTGTTTCGTTCAATTAACGTGTATTGAGTCTCTACTAGGTTCCAGGCTAAGAGGCTTTCTTCTGCAGACCAGCCTTTGCAAAATGAAAGATTGTCTCCAGGTCTCAGACCTCTGGATTCATTTGTTTCCTGTAATTATCTATTGAGTGACTGCTGTTTGCCATACACTGTTGTAGGTGCTGAGTATTCAGTGGTGAAAAAGATGAACATGACTCATGTCTTCACTGAACTTGCAGTCTAGTGGAGGAGGCAGACATTAAACAAGCAAAAATCATGAAAATGTCTGTACACTTGAATTTGTGATTAAGTATCCTAAAAAAAGAAGCTAGTATTCTCAGCATAAGGCCTAGATTATACAAGGTGCTAAAAACAAAAACAAAAAACTTTTGAATGTCATCAAAAGGGCTGTAGGAAATTCAAATGCAAAAATGCTATCAAGTATCCTCTCAGTGTAAGGAAATATTGACTCCTTCGTCTTCTCCAGGGAGATAAGCAGAACTCTGTCTTCCTCCCTACTCCCTAACTCTGGCTGGGGCCTCCTGATTAGACGGACTAATGGCACTCTTCGAAGTTGAGCTTAGAGAACTTTTCTGGTATGTTGGGGGTGGGGTGTGCTTTCATTCTCCACATGGCCACCTGACATGTCACCCCTTTCTCTCCTTCCTCTTTCTTCACTTGAGCTGCTTCTTGGGAATACTTGATCACATACATGGTGAGATGTATTGGAGCATGCCTGCTCAGAATTTGCAGGAGAGGAGGAAGAGAGGTAAGAGAGTCAGGCCTGGTTCTTCTAACGGAAAACACAGATGTGAAGAGGGCTGAAGCATCCGGGATAAACAAGATCCCCACCGTTGAGAGCTCCAAGTCCCCTTAAAGAGCAAGTCTTTACCCTCTTCGCTTTCAGATTGGGAAATGGAAGAGGCCTAGAAAGGACTCAAGGTCACACAGGACACCAGAGTCAGGGCAAGGACGGACCAATTTTCATTTCTGTCCCCCTAAGGTGTGGCTCAGGTACAGAGTAGGCACTGACATAAATGCTTGCGGGACAAATGTACGAGGTCTGGTCTCTTGATTCTTGGAGCAAGAGTCCCCGCCAGAGCAGGGTTGGCACCCTGACTGGCCACCCCTTTCTGCCCTGAACAGAAGGCACACTGTTCGAGCTGTAGCTCTCTTGGGCCAAATGGACAAGTGTAAAATACTGGGGAGCATACAAAAAGCAGGAAAGGATAAGTAGGCCAGCAGACAAGCCCTGAATAGCCGGAAGCCATGATTTCCCAATGACAGTCCAGCCAACCAGAAAGCAAAGGCCTATCCGCCTCAGAGAAAGCAACACTGAAGAAACAAATGGTAGCCAAAATGCATACAAGAGCTGCCAACTGTATCCATAAACATGTAAGGCTGACACGATTCTAATTCTTGAGAAACTCACAGCCCAGCACACGAGGTAGATGTAAGCCCAGACACTTGTGTGGGGAAACATGAGGTGTGCAGGCAAAAAGCAGACACTAGCCCGAGGAGATCAAGGAAGGCTTGATGGAGCAGGGGCTGATGCAGTGAACAGGAATGAACTAGGCACAAAAGGTATGAAGAGCAATCCAGGGCAGACTGCAATTACTTTGCCAAACCAGAAGGAGTTGGGGTCTGGGGTAAGCTGGTAAGGTAAGAAGCTTCTAAGGAGCAACAGAAAAACAAAGACAGGAGAAGCAGGGAAGGAAAAGAAGGTCAAGGGAACCAGGGAGCTCAGAAGGAGTGGTGGACGTCAGGGTAGCTGAGAAAGAAGCAATCCTAGGATTCTTCTTCCTGGATTCAAAGGGTCACCTTCAGTCTTCAGAATGACTCATTTCCAGAAAACTTTGGATAGCTGAGGTTTTGCCACCATCTGTTTTCCTCTGATCTTCCCTCTTCTGACATACTCTTATTTGGCCAGGCGTTGCAAATACAGCTCAATGAAAAGCCTTCGTGGAGAATCTATTTAATGCCAGACACTAGGCTAAGGTACTATATAGAAGGAACCTCCATAGTCCTTTCATTCACCAAATTTCTATTGAGGTCCTACTATAAGCCTGGTATTGTTCTAGGTTGGCAATCGTGTGTGTGGTCAGTGAGAGGAACAGGTAGAAAGAAAAAAGTGCATGCGTCATCAATACCAGAATTGGGGCCATTAGAGAATTCCAAAGAAGACAGAGGAGAGAGCCAGTAGCTGCGTGACCTTGGACAACACACTTCCCCTCCCCGAGTGTCGGTACGATCATCTGGAAAAGGGGACTAATCACTTTTATTTGCTTGTGATGATTAGTGGTATCTGACTCCCAGGCATTGCTCTGTGGAACTGGTACTGAGCTGTGGGGACATGGTGTTTGAAATGGGCCCTGACAGGCAGTAAAATCAGGAATATAACCTTTTCCCGAGTGGCCCAGTGGACACAAAAGTGTGCAGGTTTGCTTTGGCACAGGGACTGGTTGACTTTGACTGAAGTCTCAGTGGAGGGGAGGGAAGTAGGGAAGAAGACAGGAAATTGGTAAGTGTGGATGTTTTTCTCATAAATCTCTTTATGTCTAGAAGTTATTGAGTCTAGAATCAATAAAAGTGGTGGTTGGAGGAAGGGCCTTCGGGAGTAGAGGGAAGGGCATATCTGTGTGGGTATTTCAAAGTTTCCTGGGAGTCACTGGATCAGTTCTCAGGGCAGGCAAGTCTTGGGACACAGTGGCAGATCAGGGTGACCAACCATCTCTGTTTGCCAGGGACTGAGGAGTTGCCCAGGGCATGGGACTTTCAATGCTAACACCAGGATGGTCTTGGGCAGACCAGAACAGCTGGTCCCCTAGTTCAGGTCCTTGTGCTGCTGCTAGAGGGTCACTGTCACACACAGCTCTTTGCATTTTCCCCATTTCAAGCCCTCTGAGGTCTCCCATTGCCTCCAGGATCAAGTTCACACCGCAGAGCCTTGTCTGCACTGCTCGCTGCCTTCCTGGAAAGGCTCAGTTCCCATCACTCTCACCCCAAACAGGAAGTGCCCTTTCCTATTCTGGACCTCAGCCCACAGTGGTCTCTTATCAGTTGAGCCAAATTCTACCCAGGCTTCAAGGTACAGTGAAACTGTCATCCCCTGTGACTCTCTACCCACTTTTCTCCTCTGGGTTCCCAAGGCACGTTAGACACACTTTTGGGAGAGCCCATATCAGGGAGTCAGTATAGACCCCATCTCTACCCCCAACTTCCAGGGCAATGCTTAGTCCCCCAAAATTTATACACAACTTTGAATAATTATAAAACCAGTGTTTATTAAAATACATTTTATTTTCAAAATGTAGTAGAAACTACAGACACCCTGTAGACATTTTTTGGGGGGGGACACCCTGTATTTTGAACAGTCAGAACATTCACATGATTCAAAATTCAGAAGGGATGATAGGGAATTCAGGGAAAAGTCTCCTTCTTACTCTTGGCCTCTCACGAGTCAACATCCCTCCTTCTCCAGGGATATTTCACGTGCACACAAACAAATAATGTAATTTACTTTGTTAAATAAATAAAGCAGTGCACAGTAAAAACCTGGAAATACTCTAAATGTTCACACTTGGCTAAGTAAGCGATTGCACAGCAACATTATAAATGAATCTGCAGTCGTTATCAGTCATTGAAACGGGTTCTCTTCGGTGCTAGTGTGAAAGGTCTGAGAGAGAAATGACTGCTGCTTTGAGGTGAAGGGATTCTGGGTTTTCTTTTCTGTAAAATGGCTTGAACATGAAAAGAAAGAGGCTGGATTATTGTGAATCTGCCTGATGAAGAAATGTGGTTCCTGATGGGACTCAATCATTCGGTGATTCATTCCACAGACACTGAATGCTGGCTTTGTGGAAAGGAAGAAGGCAGAAACAATGTTAAGCTTCTTGGGCTGAACACTAAACAGGCGCTGGGGACCTCAGAGATTCTGATGGAGAGAGGGGGGCGGGAAACGTGATGAGCTCATTTCAAGATTCTCCGTTGAGTTAGGTTTGTTCACTACGCAGAGCTGTGTAATAGATGGTAGGGCATAGGTGTGGGAATTCCGCCGAAGGCAGGCCTAGTACTACCCACAGCGCACATGTGATCAGGTAGTCAGAGGTGGGCTGGAGGTCACTCAAGGGAGAAGGTAGATAGAAAGGAGAAGACAGATTACATAATGCTGGTGAGAAATTTCTGTAAATGTGTCAATGTCTCTGAGCCAGGGCCAAGGGCACCAGGATAGCAGAGATGGTATCTGTCTCTGTGTTGAAATATCTCATCATAGTTCAGGCAGAAACCCTTCCTCCCAGCCCCGGGCCCCCAAGCCTCAAGCACTCATGGCCTGTGTCTGGTCTTAGTTGCCTGGGAAGGCCTGGTGGACTAAGGGGGACGTCAACTGGCTTAGAAAATTGTAGGAACCCTTAAGTGAGAAGCAGTGATAGGAGATTTAAGAAGATTTACTCGTACAAAGATCAGCTGGGGTGGGAGGGCGGACAGAGGTGGGCCTGGCACTGGCAGCAGGAATGTCCCCCTGCAGGTTGAGGGAGCGAGGACTCAGGAAGGGGAGGTTTCCCCTGGTGAGCAGGTCTCAGATGTGGCCCTTTCGACCTGGCAGGCAAAACTGATAACTGCGTTGCTCAAACCTGAGAGAAAGGGGAGGGTTGTCGCCCACCTTCCTGTGTCCTCTGTGCTTTGTGCTTCCTAGAGAGGCAGCGCGGTAGGCTTTGGAGTCAGGTCGACTGGGAGTCACTCTTCAGAGCCTCATTTTCCTCATTTACAAATCAAGGCTCTAATACTATCTACCTTGGGCTGTTGTGAGGATTAGGAATAATGTAAAGTTCCTGATGTATAGTAGGTGCCTCATACATGGTCTCTGCCATGTACCTGCATGGCAGCTAGTTTTAATTTGTGCTGCCACACAGGAACAGGCTGGCCGGTCACTGCTGAGCTGGACTACCTTTGTGAGTCATTGCTAGCGGGGACAAGAAACTGAACTCTAAAGACTGTATTCAACACCCTTCCACACACATTAGTCAAAGGTGGCCTGGAGGGCAGATTCGGCCAAACCGGTTGCCGGTTCCCACGGCATATACACTTCTGTGTTGCTCATCTCGGCGCGCAGAGAAGCTGGTGCCGCTGTATGAGAAGCTGGAGTGAGAAAGCCTTAGAGGGGCAGGGGTTGGAGCAAGTGTGAGACACTGAGGAAGAACACACGCATCCCCTCCTCTGTGCCCCCAGCTCGCCAACAGCCTGCTGCTCCCGCTCCTCCTTCCTGTGCCGTTTGAGGACACTTCAAAGTGCCTCCACAGGTGGATGTCATTTGCTCCTCACTCCTGCAACAGGGAGGAGCTCAGGTGGTGACAGAGCCTGGATTCGGAGCCAGGTCTCCTTGTCATGGAACAGGAGTGAACTGTGCCTTGGACAAATGGGTTCAAGGAAGCTGTGGGGAAATGATGCGCAGGTGTTGGAGAGAGCTGTGTTGCAAGGGGACAGTGATAACAGCAGCACCTTGCTGTAGGGCGGCCCACACGGATGGGTAGCGACAGGTCCGTGGTATTGATGAGAAAACTGGAGGCCTGGGGGAAGCAGAGGGATGACTTTGAAGTTCCAATGACACAGAGGGGTGGGGGTTGATTTCAAACGTTTCCCCCTTTTCGAGTTGTTTGAAATGACAGAACTGATGCAGGTGACTGGGTGGCAGAGCCCCAAGGATTGGGACTCAAACTCAGGGCTCGTAGCTGCACTTCTGGGGCTTGAAATCGGCGCCTGCATCCGCTGGCCTTTCTCAGTGCTCGGCGTTCACCTAATCCAGTGGGCCTCCAGGTGACAGCTACTGAGGGCAAATATGGGGTGTCCCCCCAAGATGTATACACTTTGAATAATCATAAAGCCAGTGTTCATTAAAATGCATCTCATTTTCAAAATGTAATGCAATCTACAGACACCCTATAGACATTTTTGGGGACACCCTGCATTGTGGTTCACTAGGACCCTGACAGGCCTGGCTCTGGTGGAGGTAGAGAAGGTGGTTCTTTTGGGGGCCTTCGGGTAGGCTGACCCGAGGGGAGTAAGACGTGGTTGCTCACTGCCTGTCTTCGTAGCCTCCAGCTGAAGGGAAAGGGTGGGGGAGCTAGCATCACCGCCTCTTTGGTGAGTCAGCTAAGAAGGAATTTCCAGAGCTCCCATGATACATAAGTGGTCGTTTGGGTTTGGAATTTTAAAGCTACTCCCTCTTTGAAAGCACCTTTAAGACATAACTAAAAGTACGAGCAATTGGGAAGCACATGGAAGATGATAGAAGCTTCATACTAGTGTGAACTTGAGGAAATCACTCAGCTGCTCTGGGCCCTTTTCTCGTCTGTAAAATAGGGACAATGCTGAAACCCAAACTGAGGAGTCTTTTTTTTAAACAGTTTTTTTCTTTATTTTAGAGAGGAAGGGAGAGGGAGAGAGACAGAAACATTGATGAGCAAGAACATCGATTGGCCGCCTCCTGCATACCCCCCACTGGGGATGGGGCCCACAACCTGGGCATGTGCCCTGACTGGGAATCAAACCGGCAACCATTTGGTGCAGGGTTGACGCTCAACCCCTGAGCCACAGCGGCCCGGCCATTGTATTAACAGCTGTAGAGTGCTGGGTCCACACAACTGAGCCTAATGGCTGTCCATTTGCTTTCCCTTCTTAGTGGACAGAGTGTGGTCACTGAACTCAGACCAACAGAAAGTACTTATTCTGGCCCTGGCCAGTTTGGCTCAGCAGTTGTAACACCGGCCCTCGGACCAAAGAGTCTCGGGTTCGAGTCTGGTCAAGGGCACGTACCTCAGTTGCGGTTCGTCCCTGGCCCTGGTTGGGGTTGTGTGTGAGGCAACCAGTCGATGTCTCTCTCTCTCTCTTCCTCCCTCCTGCTCTATCTGGAAAAGTATCCTTGGGTGAGGGTTAAAAAAAAAAAAAGGAAGTACTTCTTCATTTATTTTATGCTTGATTTTATTATAGTGGCTGCCATGATTCATTTAATTCTCACAACCCAGACATCCAGGAAACAGGGGTGGTTCACAGAATTTTTATTGCCTAAGGTCACTCACACAGCTTGCAATTTAAAAAAAAATATGTTTTTATTAATTTCTTAGACAGAGGGAGATAGAAATATTGATGTGAGAGAAACATTGATTGACTGCCTCCTGCACGCCCCCTACTGGAGATCGAGCCCACAACCAGGGCATGTGCCCCAGCCCGGAATTGAATCAGGACCTCTCAGTCCATGGGCCAATGCTCAATCCACTGAGTCACACTGGCTGGGCAAGCTTGCAATTTTTAAAATTGACTTAGAGCGATAGATCAATTTGTTGTTCCACTTATTCATGCATTCAATTGGCTGATTCTTCTGTGTCCTGACCAGGGATTGAACCTGAAACCTTGGCGTATCGGGGTGACATTTGAACAAATTGAACTCCAAGGCCAGGGCCAACTTGCAATGGTTAAAGCCAGGATTCACACTCACCTTATCTAGTTTGTCTTTGTAGACGATCCAAATGCCCGAGGGGACTTAGCAAGCTGGATCTTCCGGAAGGCCCATCTTTAGACAGACTCAGACCAGTGGGGTAACTCCAATCTGGCCCATTTTGACAATGAATTCTGGGTGGAGCTTCAAGGGCAGGAGACAGGCCACTGCCAGAGGCAGCCTGACAATAATTGTAAGAGCTAAAAACTGAATGTTTGCTTCCCCAATCCCTGGGGAACTGAAATTGCTCGAATTTCAGGAGCTTGTTGTGAGGGTGACATGAGTCCTTTATTAAGCAGTACACAAATATATTATCAGTCGTCTCCTGTCATCTCCCACTAAACACAGCCTCCTACTCATCACCTGACAGCCCTCTACTTACCACCCTGAAAACAAGAGGGAACCGAGTCTCCTTTCCAAACCCCTCTCCTAAGCTAGACTGCAGAAGCTAGAATAGGAAGGCTGAGTCATCGTCCTCTTAGAAAATCTAAGTGTACCAAAGGCACATAGAACAAAAGTATGTTTTTATACCGATCTTTGTTTCAACACATGGCTGCTTTTTTAAGCTATTCAACCCAAGAGCTGAAGACGTCTTCTCTGTACTGCAGAGAGTGGGTACCTTCCAGTGTTATCTGTCCACCCCCATGTTCTACCCCTGGTCACGGCACCTTACTAACTCACAAAATGACCTCCCTGGCACAGTTACCACTTCAGACTGGCAGGTATTGCACAGCACAGGCAAGGAGGGCCAAAGTGCTCTAGGGCGGCCCATTTAGGAGCTCTGCTCCCGAAGGGCTCCGGGAAACAGTTCCAGGAGAGGGCAGGCCCGGCCTCAGAGGCATACCCAAGGATGGCTCTCATCGCGCCTGGTCTGTTCCTCTCATTCCTCCTGGCCAAGGCAAGAAGACCCGTAGATGGGATGGTTATGATCTGTTCACTGACAGCCGTGATTCCGGAAATAAGTGCTGTGTGGCAAGGCAAGTCCTGGCCCCTTGTGGAGTGGTGGTGGGTCATTTCGCAGTGCTGGGGAAGGAAGAGCAAAAGCCCCAGCTCTTCTGCGTAGCCGAGGCTGGGAAATTCGCGGCCCAGATCGAAAGGAGACAACCAGGATCTCTCCACAAGCCCAGGGACCCACGGCTGACCCCCTCCCCAAACAGCTGATACCGGTATTTCTGCCCAGCCTCGTGTAATAGAACAGGACTTTACTTCTTTTTTAAGGAAAATTCATACAGCCACTGATTACACAGAGCCATTTCTCAGTACTCTCTTCTTTCCACCTGAGAAACGGAAATACAACACGATTAGAATAATGCCAAAGAGATCGCTGGCTTATCATCTAGGGAACAAATACACATGTAATTCCTTGACACTTTATTGAATGCAAAGCAGGATTCAGCGTCTTCGTGGTACAGAGCTGAAGCCGGAGCCCAGGGAGGGGAAGACGTGCACCCTTGGAGTCCCGTCTTGTTGTGGGGAGACTAACCCATGTTCTTGCGGTTGCCATAGCCCCTAGGATGGGTATCCTTCCAGTCATCCCACTCCCGAGCTCGCTGGAGCGTTTGCTCATCCTCCTCATCTTCCTTTGGCTCCTGCTCTTCCTGTTGCTGAGCTGCTCTTCTGACCTCTGTCAAAGTAGACAAATGAGAAAGCGATGAGCAGCCAATGGCCTGTCAGGGGCCGCAGCAGCACTCTGGGCACAATCACATAAAAGGAGAACAAGGAACAGAGCTGGCTGCCTGCCCTGGGCCAGAGGTGGGGAGAGCACTATCTACCTGACAGAGGACATGTGAAGCGACAGTAAGAGGATGCTCTCAGTGCTTTCCACAACAAGGCCAAAACACAGAGGTCACCCCTCAGGAGGAATTCTATTTGGGGAAAGAGTGATTACTGAAATGGCTAAATGTCCCCCCCCCCAAAAAAAAAACAACAACACACCAACCAACCAATAAAACCCCAGCAAACCCAAAACACTAAAGTGAAAAATCTGGCCCGTCCGGCGTGGCTCAGTGGATTGAGTGTCATCCCAGGGACTGAGAGTTCAGGGCACAAGCCTGGGTTGTTGGCTTGATCCCCAGTAGGGGGCGTGCAGGAGGCACGATGTCTCTTTCACAATGTTTCTCTCTCTCCATTCCTCTCTCTAAAAAATAAAAACAACAGAAACATTTAAAAAAAAAAGCCACCCAGTTAAGTTGCCCCGTGAGTCCTCACCCTCAGAAACTATGGGTGGCAATAAACGTTTATTATTTTAAGTTGCTAAGTTTTAGAGTAATTTGTTACACAACAGTAGATAATACGCACCACTTCACTTAAAATAGGACAATCTCACAAAAAATAGTTCCATTTACTCTCTGTCCTTTTTGCTAAAGCTGTCATATGTATTCCATCTATATACATTATAAGCCCCACAGGACAATATAATTTTTGCTTTAAGAAGCCATATGTAGCCCTGTCTGGTTTAGCTCAGTGGTTAGAGTTTCAGCCCACGGACTGGAGAGTCCTGGCTTCGGTTTCTGCTAAGGGCACGTACCTGGGTTGCAGTTTCTCCCCGACCCCAGTTGGGGTCATGTGGGTGGCCACCACTCGATGTGTCCCTCTCATATCGATGTTTTTCTCTCTCTCCCTCCATCCCTCCCGCTCTATCTGAAGATAAATGCAAAAAACAAAAAAACAAAAACAAAAAAACAAAAAAAACCAGCCATATGTAGTTTTTAAAAGTTGGGAGTGGAGGGAGATAGCCCTTTGTATTTACCCACTTGATTACCATTTCTGTGGCTCCTCATTATCTCCTTTTTAAAAAAAAATTTTTTTCTTTATTGATGTAAGAGAGAGGAAGGGAGAGGGAGAGATGGAAACATCAATGAGAGAGAACATCGACTGGCCACCTCCTGCATGCCCCCCACTGGGGATCGGGCCCACAACCTGGGCACGTGCCCTGACCGGGAATTGAACCGGTGACTTTTTTTTTTTTTTTTTTTATCCTCACCCGAGGATATTTTTCCATTTTTTGTACAGATAGAGTGGGAGGGAGAGAGAGAGAAACATCGACGTGAAGGGACACATCGAGTGGCCGCCACTCACACGACCAACCAGGGCCGGGGACAAACTGCAACCGAAGTACGTGCCCTTAGCGGGAACCGAACCCGGGTCTCTCCGGACCGCAAGCCGACGCTCTAACCGCTGAGCCAAACTGGCCAGGGCATTGAACCGGTGACCTCTTAGTGCAGGGGTCCAGGCTCAACTACTGAGCCACACCAGCCGGGCTTATTCTCTCTTTTTTCAAACACCGATTGCCGCCTCCTGCACGAGCATGTTTCCTGGACTGGGAATCGACCTGGCAAACACCTGGTGCACAGGCTGACACCCAACTAACTGAGGCACTCTGGCCAGGGTTCTCCATTCTTTCGTGAATATTCAAGTTTCTATCTGGTATTATCTCCTTCAGCCTGAAAAACTGGCGTTTCTCATAATGTCAGTTTCCTGGTGAAGAATTCCTTCAGCTATCATTTATCTGGAAATGTCTTAATTATGCCTTCATTTTAATGGAAATTTTCACTGGATATAAAGTTCTGGGAAGAAAGGGTCCCCCCAACCCCCAGCACTTTAAAGATGTTGCTCCACTATCTCTGGCTTCCACTGTTTCTAATGGGAAGCTGGCAACTATTCCTATCATCTTTCTGTTATATGTAATGCGTACTGTATCTGTGGCTGCTGCTTTTTCTTTGGTGTTTAGCAGTTTGACCATGATGTCCTTATGGGTGAGTTTCTTTATTCATTGTGTTTCACATATTTGAGAAAAATGTCAGCCATCATTTCTTCAACTCTTTTCTGGCCCCTTCTCTCTCCTTCTGTTGGTGTGGTATTCTAACTGACCTTTATGTACAGTTCCACAAGTCACTGAGGCTACGTATTTCCAATCGTTTTTGTTTTTCAGATGGGCTAATTTGTGCTGGTTTCTCTTCAAAGTTAACCGACACTTTCTCCTGTCACTGCCCATCTTTTAAGCTCATCCAATGATTTTTAGGGTTCAGATACTGTATTTTTCGTCCCAGAATTTTTGTATACAGTTTGTACTTCTCTGCTGAGACATCTTATCTTTTAATTCATTACAAGTATATTCCCCCTTTGCCCTTGAACACGGACCTAAGCTGCTTTAAAGTCCTTCTCTGTTAATTTCAGCATGAGTCATCTTGGGGTTGGTCTCCACTGACTGCTTTCCTCTTCAGTATAAGTAACATTTTCCTGTTCTTTTCATATGTAGAGTAGTTTATAATGGGATCCCAGATTTTGTAAGTGGTATGTTCTACAGATTCTGAATTGTTTCATTCCATTAAAGGATATTGATTTTTCATTTTAGCAGTTAATTTATCTAAAACCAAACTTCCAAATTCTATTTCCTCTGCATTGGGTGGCAGCTGCATTCTCCATTCAGTTATCTCAACCCTCCCTAGGGTGCTTGGAATCTATCCTGTGTGTGTAGAACTTGCATCAGCCAGAGATGTGGGCAGGTTTATATAGAGAATTAGGACTCCTCCTCTGTGGTTCTCTCCTTTCTGGGATATTCTTCTCTATTCAGTTGCTATAGTCACAGTGAATTCAGTTCACTCACTGCACCACTAATAGGACTGCAAGTATCTCTCCAAGTTTTACCTGCTCACATCATAACACCTGCAGCTGGCCCATGGGGAAAAAGTGATAAAAAAAAACAAACAAACAGAAAAGCGAGGATTCCAAAATGGTGGCAAAGTGAATGGAAGCTACACAGACCGTCTCCCAGGACCAAACTGGAATTACAACTGAAACACAGACAAATTGATGTGAAAACACAACAGAAAAGCAGCTAGCAAGGACCATATAACCAGGGACACTGACTCGATCCTGGTAGGATTGTGGAGGCGCAAGAGGGGGTCTGGGAGCCCACGGACAGCAGCGGCCTTAGCAGTGAGCAGCGCCCTCGGGGTTACACTCCCAAGCAGCTCCACAGCGCAGAGCTGGGACAGAGGCTAAAAAAACCACAGCCACTCACCTTGGGCTCCAGCAGAGGGAGGGTGGACTGGACAAGAACTGTGTGGGGATACTTGGGATTGGAGGGCACTCAGAGTTTTTGCTGAGTTGTGGCCACCAAGGATGGTGGCCATATTGCTCCCTCCCAGGGCTCTGGGGAGAAGCAGTGGTCCCTCCATCTGAGATTCAACCCCACCCAGGTGGGCCATTGAAATGCAAATTGAGGCTCATTACCAACCAGCACCTGCCCCACCCTTGGGAAATCCCCATACACTGAGCACCTGAGGGAGTTTTTCATTCAACTGAGAACCCAAGGCTCTTCAAGTAACCACTATTGATAACCTCCAGGCAAAGAGCTGGAGGATAACTGAACCATTCCTGGGCTTGCAACCCTGCCCAGGAAAGTAAGACCTGACAGTGGTGTTTAACATGGGCCCACCCAGGCTCATCCAAACCCAGGAGAGGGAGGCACAAACAGCACAACACCAACACCCACAGGGAAAATTTGGCAGGCTCCAAAGCCCACTGTGATAGCCAAAATGGCGAAACACAGAAACAAATGCCAAATGAAAGAACAAGAGACCTCTACCAAAGATGAGATAAATGAGCAGTTAAGCAAGTTGACAAAGCTAGAATTCAGAGCCATGATCTTGAGGAAGCTCAACAGCATGAGTTAGGACATCAACACCATGAGTGAAGACATAGAAATGTTGAAAATCAACCAACTGGAAATTAAAAACCACCAAGAAGATATGAAGAATGACATATCAGAAATAAAGAACACATTGGAAGGTCTAAACAGCAGAGTAGAGAAATCTGAGGACCAGATCAGTGAATTAAAAGACAGGGTACAAAAAAATCAACCAATCAGAAAAACAAAAGAAAAAAAAATTAAAAAACAGGAAGACAGCTTAAGAGAATTGTGGGACAACTGGAAACGTAATAATATTCACATCATAGGAGTCCCCAAAGAAGAAGAAAATGAGCAAGGGTTAGAGAATTTATTTGAAAAAACAGTGACAGAAAACTTCCCTAATTTGGTGAAGGGAGAAGGCATTCAAGTTCAAGAAGCACAGAGAGCCCCAAGTAAGAAGAATCCGAACAGGCCCACACCAAGACACATAGTAATTAAAATGCCAAAAATTAAAGACAAAGAGAGAATCCTAAAGGCAAAAAGAGATAAGCAACAGGTTACCTACAAAGGAACCCCCATTAGGCTCTTAGCTGACTTCTCAACAGAAACACCACAGGCAAGAAGGGAATGGCACGAAGTAATCAAGGTCATGAAAAACAAGGATCTGAATCCAAGACTACTCTCTACCCAGCAAGGCTATCATTCAAAATAAAAGGTCAAATAACGAGCGTCCCAGACAAAAAAACGCTAAGGGAATACATTAGCACCAAACCAGCACTCTAAGATATGTTAAAATGACTGCTATAATTAGTAGAAAAAATAGGAAGAAAAATATAACCACACTAAACAAAAATGGCAATAAATAAGTACATATCATTAATCACCTTAAATGTAAATGGATTGGATGCTCCAATAAAAAGACACAGAGTAGCTGATTGGATAAGAAAGCAGGACTCATCCATATGTTGTTTCCAAGAGACCCACCTCACAACAAAAGACTCACATAGGTTGAAAGTGAAGGGATGGAAAAAAATCTTCCAAGCAAACGGAAAGGAAAAAAAAGCTGGAGTAGCAATACTCATATCTGATAAAATAGATTTCAAAATGAAGGCCATAACTAGAGACAAACAAGGCCACTGTCCGATAGCCTGGGAACTGGCGCCAGGCAAACTGCTCAGCCATTACCTCGCTTACCCAACCTAGACTCCCACCCTGTTTCAGGAACTGTTTGCCCCGAACTCATAGATCAACTCCTGTCCCATTCTCCTGTCCTAGTCCAGGAACTGTTTGCCCTGGGACAATAGACTCACATTCCAGGGGCTCCCATGAGTAGCCATGCAGGACCTAACCCTAACAACAAATTCCCGCTGCCACAGGCGCAGATATAAAAATCACAAACCCCAGCATCGGGCGCGGCTTCTCGGACTCGACCCCCCGAGTCTGTGAACCCACCCGGAGTGTACCCAATAGAGCCTGATTTCTGCTTATTCAGCTGTTTGGCTCTTCGGTTTCTTTCTACCTCCCACCAGCGGCGCCTGGCTACCTTACATCTGGTGCCGAAACCCGGGAGAGGGGTTTTGCGACCCGCCTCGGTCCCTGCAGGCTGAGGCGAGAGTCCCCCCTCTCCCTCCCTGCCTCGTGCCGCCCTCCACCGCTTTGAATTCGGAGCTCCCTGCAGATACGGCTTGCACCCGTAAGTAATTCGATCCCTTTCCCTTCCTGCTGGACCCCTCTGTCCCCGCCTGGGGTCTCTCATCCTAGACTCGGCTGTCCACTCACGACTCCTGGAGTCTATATAGGGGGCCTGATTAAAAGGGACGCCTTTCAGTCACCCCTCTATCACTGTCCGGAGACAGGTATCTGGAAGGGACGCCTCCCTCATCCCCTTTCTCCTCCGACACTTACGGGTCCCGAAGGCCACTAAATTATGGGGAACTCCGAATCCAAAATAGACCCTAAGACTCCTTTAGGATGTCTTCTTATAAATTTCTCCAAATTGGGATACTCTCAGACCCTCCACAAGAAGAAACTCATCTTCTTGTCCCAGGTCGCTTGGCCTCAATACACCCTAGACAACCAGTCTCACCGGCCGCCTATGGGTACTTTTGACTTCAACGTCCTCCGGGACCTGGCCAATTTTTGCCGGCGGACCGGAAAGGACTCTGAGATCCCATACATTCAGGCTTTTTGGGACCTCCGCTCCCGCCCTGACCTTTGCTCACACTGCTCCACTCTCCAGATTCTCCTAGCCCAGACTTCCCCTTCCCCAAAGGCACCTCCTATAGACCCCCCTCCTTACTCTCTGCCCGATGACCTCCCTGATCACCTATCACCTCCCCCAACCCTCCTCGGAGAAGACCCCCGGTCCTGACCCGGCTCCGGCTGCCCCACCTCCCGCTGACCCCCTGGGCTCTCCTGTAGCAGCCCATACCCGATCTCACACTCCCAATCCCCGCCTGCTGTCCTGGCCCCTCTCCGCGAGGTGGCTGGGGCAGAAGGACTGGTGCGGGTACATGTCCCCTTCTCCCTCCAGGACCTCTCTCAGATCGAAAAGCGGTTAGGATCCTTCTCAGCTGACCCCTCAACCTACATCAGAGAATTCCGATACCTGTCCCAGACTTATGACCTGACATGGCATGACATCACAGTAATCTGCACCTCCACTCTCACCCCTGAGGAACATGAGCGTATCCTCTCTGCCGCCAGGCAGCAGGCAGACAGAGCCCACCTGGTAGACAATACTGTCCCCCTTGGCAATGAAGCAGTTCCCCAGGATGATCCTGCATGGAACTATCAGGCCGGCCCTGGATCTAATATTCCACGCCGGAACCTCATGCTCCGATACCTCCTTCGGGGTATGGACGCAGTCTCCAATAAGGTAGTTACCTATGACAAATTGAGAGAAATTACCCAGCTCCCCAAAGAAAACCCGGTCCTTTTTCTCAACCGCCGGCAGGAGGCCCTGGTTCGCTATACCCGCCTAGACCCGGGGTCCCGCAACGGGGCCACAATCCTAGCCTCCCACTTTATCTCCCAGTTCACCCCTGATATCAGAAAAAAACTAAAAAAGGCTGAAGAGGGCCCTGAGACTCCCATCCAAGACCTGGTAAAAATGGCTTTCAAAGTTTTCAACGCCCGAAAGGAGACAGCTGAAGCGGCCCGGCAGGCGCGGCTGCAACAGAAAGTCAGCCTCCAGACCCAAGCCTTGGTGGCGGCCCTCCGGCCGGCAGGGGAACCGGCAAAAAGACTGACCTCCAAAGGAGGACAGCGCACGCCCCCGGGCGCCTGTTTCAAATGCGGAAAGGAAGGCCACTGGGTGAAGGCCTGTCCGCAGCCTAGGCCCCCCACCAAGCCTTGCCCTCAATGCAAACAAATGGGCCACTGGAAGTCGGACTGCCCGACCCTGGCTCAGCCCTCGGCACCTCAATGCAGGGGGACTGAGAACCAGACATTCCCGGCCCTAGAACTGCTGGGGCTAATGGACGACTGAGGGGGCCCTGGCTCTTTGAGTCCGGTTACCCTCGCCAAGCCCAGGGTCATGCTCCAGGTAGCGGGTAAGTCTGTCTCCTTTTTGGTAGACACGGGGGCTACCTACTCTGTCCTTCCCTCTCATTCGGGCCTTACAGTTCCTTCCCAGGTCTCGGTCATGGGAATTGATGGATCACCCTCGACCCCACGGCGGACGACCCTCCTTAACTGCCTATTTGAGGGTCACCCGTTCTCTCACTCCTTCCTAGTCATGCCCTCATGCCCAGTCCCCCTCCTGGGGAGAGACATTCTGTCCAAACTCCAGGCAAGCATCTCATTCTCCCCGAAACAGACCTTCTTGCTGGCACTGGTGCCGGTCCCGACCTTGAGCCTGACCCAGACCCCAAAGTCCAGCTCCTACCTGGAGTCCACCCCGAGGTCTGGGACACGGATACCCCCACCATTGCTTCCCACCACACTCCTGTTTTAATTAAACTCAAAGACCCATCTTCTTTTCCTAATTGCCCGCAATTCTCCATCTCACACGCTCATAGGATGGGACTCCTGCCCATCATCACCAGGCTTAGGACACAAGGCCTCCTGATCTCCACCAATTCACCTTGTAATACTCCCATTCTCCCCGTTAAAAAGGCCTCAGGACAGTACCGCCTTGTTCAGGTCCTCCGCATCATCAACGTGGCGCGGCGGTCGTCCCCATTTCCCCAGTAGTCCCCAATCCCTACACCCTTCTCTCTCACATTCCCCCTACCACCACCCATTTTTCAGTCCTTGACCTCAAGGATGCCTTCTTCACCATACCCCTCCACCCGGATTCCCACTTCCTATTTGCCTTTACCTGGGAGGACCCTGTTTCCAATACCGCTCAACAACTGACCTGGACGGTCCTCCCCCAAGGATTCCGGGACAGTCCTCACCTATTTGGACAAGCATTAGCTGCAGACCTACTCACTTGCAATTTAACTCCCTCCACCCTTTTACAATATATAGACGATCTTCTGATCTGCTCACCAACCAAGGCCGATTGCCTCACGGCCACCACCCTCGTACTGAATTTCCTTTGCAGCAAGGAATATCGGGTATCCGCCAAGAAGGCACAAATAGCCACCTCGTCTGTCACTTACCTTGGCCTCCTAGTCACCCCGACCCATCGAGCCATTACCACCGACAGGCTACAGGCTCTTCGGGGCCTGCAGCTCCCTAACTCGGCGGCTGAAATCCAGTCATTTCTGGGACTGGTAGGCTTCTTTCGCCACTGGGTCCCAGGCTTTGCCCTTCTAGCCAAACCCCTCTATCTGGCGGCCAAAGAAACGTCCGAGGGGCCCTTGACGTCCCCCGAAGGTGTTCGCCAGGCCTTCTCGGCCTTCCTGAAGGCCCTCTGCTTGGCCTCGGCCCTGGCCTTACCTAATCCCTCACGACCCTTCATCCTATATACTGAGGAGAGACACCACTTAGCTCTCGGAGTCTTAGCCCAACCGACGGGTCCAACTCTGGTCCCGGTAGCCTATCTCTCCAGAGAGCTGGACCCCACGGTTCGCGGATGGCAGCCCTGTCTCCGAGCTCTTGCAGCTGCAGCCGATCTCACCACCAAGGCTCTGCAGATCAACCTCCAACAACCATTACAGGTCTTCTCTCCCCATCGCCTTACAGACCTTCTCTACACCAGGCTCTGGCCCATCTTGGGCCCTCCCGACTCCAGCTGTACCACCTCCTCTTTATAGAAAACCCCTCTATCACCCTCTCCAACTGTAGCCCTCTTAATCCAGCTACCCTCCTTCTCGTCTCTGACCTGCCCGTCTCTACACACTCCTGCCTCGAAATCTTAGAGCAATCTAAATCTCCCCGACCCGACCTAATGGCCCATCCCCTGCCAGAAGCCCAACATACCCTTTACATAGATGGCAGCTCAAGCTCCAAACCACCGGGGCCCCGGCGGGCCGCCTATGCCATCGTCTCTGACACCCAGGTCATAGAAACTAACAGCTTCCCCTTAGGGACCACCTCACAACAGGCCGAACTAGTCGCCCTGACCCGGGCCCTCATCTGGGCCAAAAATAAGACAGTCAACATATACACAGACTCCAAATATGCCTTTCTCATCGCACACTCCCACTGTATGATTCGGAAGGAACGAGGCTTCCTCACGACCAAGGGAATGCCTGTTCTCAATGGCACACTCATTTCTAGGCTCATTCAGGCCATCCAACTCCCTTCGCGGGTGGCCATTATGCATGCAAGGGCCACCAGACCTCCAATTCCCCTGTTGCTAAGGGAAACGCCTTTGCCGATGAGACAGCTCGCTCCATAGCGCGTGCACACCCCACCTCTGCTATATGCTTTCTCTCAAAAACACACAGACCACAATATTCCTCCACAGAGCAAGACCTTTTTCAATCTTCCCCGGAGATCCAGCTCAAGGATGGATGGGCATTCAAGGACAACCTCCTCATCCTCCCAGATTCTCAGAGATACCAGATAATCTCTGACATCCACAAGTCCCTACATATTGGACCTAAGGCTCTTTACCATTTCCTCTCTCCCCTCTTCCACCCCAACCGCCTCCAGCAAACCATTCAAGCCGCCCATTCCTCCTGCTCTACCTGTTCCAGGACAAACAGCCAGGGGGCCTGCCACATCCATCGCCCACTTCACCAGATGCGGGGCCATCTCCCCGGATAGGACTGGCAGGTCGATTTTACCCACATGCCCAGACACAAAAATCTTAAATATCTTTTAACTATGGTTGATACCTTTTCAGGATGGATTGAGGCCTTTCCCACCACCTCAGAATCTGCGGGGACTGTAGCTGACCACCTGGTCTGGGACATCATCCCTTGCTTCGGCCTGCCTACCTCCATTCAGTCAGACAACGGGCCCACCTTCATCTCCAAGGTCACAGAGGCTGTCTCCACCTCCCTCCACATCCAGTGGAGACTGCATGTGGCCTACCACCCTCAGTCGTCTGAGGCAGATCACCTCTCGGGCTCAGCTGTCGATGCAGAATCGAAGGGCCCTGGACCTCCTCACAGTGGAACACGGAGGAACCTGTCTCTTTCTTGGGGAAGAATGTTGCTATTATATCAACGAAGCAGGTTTGGTAGAAACCCGCGTTGAAACCCTCCACCAGCTAAGTTCAGAACTTAAAAAAACAAAAATTCTCAGTAGACGCCTCCTCCTGGTGGAATTCCTCCATGTACTCCTTATTCCTCCCCCTCCTCGGCCCAACCATCATCATAATAATTATACTGCTAATTGCCCTGTTTTCTCCACTTCATCCAGGACTAATTCGCACAGCTCACACGGACAATAGAGGTCCACCAAATGATGCTACAACATTACCAACCCTTGACCAGTCCCCCAGACTTCGACCACACCAACTCGGGACCCCCCCTCCTCTGACGCTGCCCCCGTGCAGCAGGAAGTAGTCAGAAAGACGACCTGGCCTCTATTCCTATATCACAGAGTCAGGAATGCCCGATAGCCTGGGAACTGGCGCCAAGCAAATTGTTCAGCCATTACCTCGCGTATCCAACCTAGACTCCCACCCTGTTTCAGGAACTGTTTGCCCCGAACTCATAGATCAACTCCTGTCCCGTTCTCCTCTCCTAGTCCAGGAACTGTTTGCCCCGGGACAATAGACTCACATTCCAGGGGCTCCCATGCGTAGCCACGCAGGACCTAACCCTAACAACAAATTCCCGCTGCCATAGGTGCAGATATAAAAATCACAAACCCCAGCATCGGGTGTGGCTTCTAGGACTCGACCCCCGGAGTCTGTGAACCCGCCTGGAGTGTACCCAATAAAGCCTGATTTCTGCTTATTCGGCTGTTTGGCTCTTTGGTTTCTTTCCACCTTCCACCGGCAGTGCCTGGCTACCTTACAGCCACTACATAATATTGAAAGGATCTACCCAACAGGAAGATATAATCTTGATAAATATATATGCACCCAATATAGGAGCACCAAAATATATTAAAAATCTTCTGGAGGACTTCAAAGGAGAAATTGACAGCAATACAATCATAGCAGGGGACTTCAACACCCCACTGACATCACTGGATAGATCCTCTAGACAAAAAATTAGCAAGGAAACAGAGTCTCTAAATGAAGTACTAGACCAAATGGATTTCATAGATATCTACAGAGATTTATACCCCAAAACTAGAGAATTCACATTCTTCTCAAATGCACATGGGACATTCTCAAAGATAGACCACTTGTTAGCACACAAACTAAATCTCTACAAGTTCAAGAAGACTGAAATCATATCAAGCATCTTCTCAGATCACAATGGCATGAAACTAGAAATCAATTGCAACAAGAATATGCAAAGACATTGGTACACATGGAGGCTAAATAGCATGTTATTAAACAATGAATGGGTTACCGAGGAGATCAAGGAAGAAATTAAAAACTTCCTGGAATCCAATGAAAATGAACACACAACACAAAATCTATGGGATGCAGCGAAAGCAGTTTTGAGAGGGAAGTTCATTGTACTACAGGCCTACCTCAAGAAACAAGAAAAATTTCTAATAGACTATCTAACCTCACAACTTAAAAAACTAGAAAGCAAACAAAAAGAAAACCCCAGAGCAAGCAGAAGGAAGGAAATAGTAAAGATCAGAGCAGAAATAAATGACATGGAGACCAAATAAACAATTCAAAGGATCAATGAAACAAAGAGCTGGTTTTGAGAAAAGATAAACAAAATTGATGGACCCTTAGCTAGACTCACCAAGAAACAAAGAGAAACAAAGAGAGAGAACCCAAACACACAAAATAAGAAATGAAAGAGGAGAAGTAACAACTGACATCACAGAAATACAAAAGATCGTTAACAACTACTATGAACAATTATATGGCAACAAATTCGACAATCTGAGTGAAATGGACAAATCTCTAGAAAACATAGTCTCCTAAAACTGGGCAGGGAAGAGATAGAAAACTTGAACAGACCAATAACAACTAAGGAAAGTGAAGAGGTAATCAAGATTCTCCCAGCAAATAAAAGCCCAGGCCCGGATGGCTTCACGGGGAAGTTTTACCGAACATTCAAAGAAGAACTAACACCCATTCTCCTCAAACTATTTCAAAAAATTCAAGAAGAAGGAAGACTTCCAAACACGTTTTATGAGGCCAGAATAATTCTAATTCCAAAACCAGAAAAAGACACTACAAAGAAAGAAAACTACAGGCCAATATCCCTGATGAACATAGATGCCAAAATCCTGAACAAAATACTAGCAAATCGGATCCAGCAATACATCAAAAAAATTATTCACCATGACCAAGTGGGATTCATCCCAGGGATGCAAGGCTGGTACAATATTCGCAAATCAATAAATGTGATATACCACATAAACAAAATGAAGAATAAAAACCACATGATGATATCAATAGACGCTGAAAAAGCATTTGACAAAACCCAGAACCCATTTCTGATAAAAACGCTCAGCAATGTGGGAATAGAGGGGTCATATTTCGACATTATAAAAGCCATATATGAAAGACCTACAGCCGACATCATACTCAATGGGCAAAAACTAAAAGCATTTCCCTTAAGAAAAGGAACAAGACAGGGATGCCCACTTTCACTACTCTTATTTAACATAGTACTGGAGGTCTTAGCCACAGCAATTAGGAAGAAAAAATAAAAGGGATCCAAATTGGAAAGGAGGAAGTGAAACTGTCATTATTTGCACATGACATGATGTTATACATAGAAAACCCTAAAGACTCCATCAAAAATCTACTAGACTTAATAAATGAATTTGGCAAAGTAGCAGGATACAAAATTAACGTCAAGAAATCGATGGCAACATAAACAAAGGAAAAAATGAGCACATGGGACTATATGAAAGTAAAAAGCTTCTGCACAGCAAAAGAAACAACCATCAAAATGGAAAGGCAACCCACTGTATGGGAGAGCATAATTGCCAATGATACCTCAGATAAGGGGTTAATTTCCAAAATATATAGAGTACTCATACAACTCAACAAAAGGAAGACAAAGAACCCAATTAAAAAATGGGCAGAGGAGCTGAATAGACACCTCTCCAAACAGGACATACAGATGGCCAAGAGACAATATGAAGAAATGCTCAACATCACTAATCATCAGAGAGATGCAAATTAAAACAACAATGAGATATCACCTCACACCTGTCAGAATGGCCGCCATCAACAAATCATCAAACAAATGTTGGTGAGGGTGTGGAGAAAAGGGGACTCTAGTACACTGCTGGTGGGAATGCAGACTGGTGCAGCCACTATGGAAAACACTATGTTGTTACCTCAAAAAATTAAAAATTGAACTTCCATTTGACCCAGTGATCCCACTTCTAGGAATATACCCTAAGAAGCCTGAAACACCAATCAGAAAGAATATATGTACCCCCATGTTCATAGCAGCTCTATTTACTTGGGCTGTTTCCAGATCTTAGCTATTGGATAGCTAAGAATGGATGAAAAAGCTGTGTTACATATACACAGTGGCGTACTATGCAGCTGTAAGAAAGAAAGATCTCTTATCCTTTGAGACGACATGGAGGTACCTGGAAAACATTATTCTAAGCAAAACAAGCCAAGCAGAAAAAGACAAATACCACATGATGTCACTTATTTGTGGAATATAATGATCACAACAGTCTGAGGAATAGGGTAGACCCAGAGACGTGGAAGTAGGGTACAGACTGACAATCAGAAGAGGGGGTGGTGGGGGAAGGGAAGAGATAAACCACAGAACTTATATGCATGTATGCATAACCAATGCACATGGACAACAAAGCTGGGGACGGGGTGGGGGAAATGGGGAGCAGGGTGTCAATGTGGTAAAAAAGGAGAAACATCTGTAACAAAAATAAAATAAACAAATAAATATTTTTAAAAATACAATGTTAAAAAAAAAAACAAAACAACAGAAAAGCCTTTCAAATGACCACTCTTCTTTCCTCTGTGCTACATTTGAAAATGCAGTGGAACATGGCATATTAAGGCCTGAATTAAGATTCTAGCCTAGCCACTTTTTAGCTATGTTGACTTTGCATAAGTCAGTTCTCAGACACCATTTCTTCATACTAAAATGGGGTTAATAATGTCTGCTTCACGGGGTTATTAAGAGCAAATGAGATAATACATGAGCTATGGAACCTGAGGCTCAGAGGGGCTAGACGATGTCCTATCACGTGGTAGGAGTAATTGGTTACCCCAGCTGCCTGGGCTTTTTCTGCTAATACCATGTTGCTTCCATCTTTCTAATGACCACTCTTCTCCACTTTCCCCTCCCAAAGACACCTCCAGGTATCTACTAGGATCTAATTACCAAGTTGGGCACCAAGAATACAGTAAGTCCAAATCCTTGCCCTCAGGAAGTTCCAGATACCACTCCTTTCTTATAAATGTTGACTGACCTCCACTGTATGTCTGCTTTTGGTCACTCTCCAGTGCCTTCAGGTTTTTTTTTTAATCCTCACCCGAGGACATTTTTCCATTTTTTGTTCAGATAGAGTGGGAGGGAGAGAGAGGAAGAGAGGGATGGGGGGAGAGAGAGAGAGAGAGAGAGAGAGAGAGAGAGAGAGAGAGAGAGAGAGAGAGAAACATCGACATGAAAGGGACACATCAAGTGGCTGCCACCCGACCAACCAGGGCCGGGGACAAACTGCAACCGAGGTATGCGCCCCCAGCAGGAACGGAACCTGGGTCTCTCTGGACCACAGGCCAACGCTCCAACCACTGAGCCAAACCGGCCAGGGATGCCTTCAGGTTTTTTAAAAATAGTTTTTCCAGTTTGTAATTGTTAACTGTAAGAGGTGTTCACCTAACGCAACCTGCTCTGCCAATACCAGAAGTGGAACTGTTATCTGTGGATTTTTGGTTTTGTTATCTAGTTGCTCAGCCTGTTTTTATTATTATTATTATTATTTGCTTTAATATGTTTTTATTGATTTTTAGAGAGGAAGGGAGAGGAATAAAGAAACATCAATGAGAGAAAAACACCCATCAGCTGTCTGAGGATGGAGCCCACAACCCGGGCATGTACCCTGACTGGGAATCGAACCGGCAACCTCTTGGCACACAAGGTTAAAGCTCAACCAACTGAACCACACCAGCCGGGCTGCTCAGTCTGTTTTTATGCCATAATATTTGGAGAGGTTAAAACAGTACACCTCTCCACTGCCCTTACCCTGCCAGAATGATCTGCTATTTATTTCACTAATAAATGAAAGAAAATACTGCCCAGAGTCTTTCTGTTCCTCAGAATCTTTGTCCAGATTACTTCTGCTCCTAAAGGACAGCAATACTTGGTCAGCATTGAACCCCTGGGGAGTAAGGGACTATAGTGTAAATACTTTCCTCCCAGCCCTTCATACCTGATGGTGTCTTGGCTATTCCCTGATCCGGTAAAGCTCCCATCTTCCGATGTTGTTCATACCAGTCATTCACTGTCATAGATGCCAGACTTGGATAACCAGCTCCAAATACTCTGCAAGAATCACAGTGTATTTAGAAAACTAAACATAAATAGTACCTTAAAAAGGGCTCTTCTCTTTAGCGACAAAGCCTGTGGAACTGTTATCCTCCCTCCCCTAACCAGCTTTCATGAGAAGATACATAGCCCAGGATCATCTCCCAATAAGCAATCCCAGAGGCCAATGCCTCCCAGACTAGTGATGACACTGTGAAAAGGGTGTTTACAGTTTGGGGGTCTAAAAGGTACACAGAGAAAGGGGACTCTCCTGACACCCTTGGAAAACCATCTCAAGAACCCAGATAGGCAAACATGTCCTTTTGAGAACTGGAGGCAATAATGGGAAGCAATTTTAAAGTGGACAATTCTCTATTTCATTCCTTTCTTCTTTCTGTTTTTAATTAACTAACTAACTGATTATTTTTATTGGCTTTCTTTGGAGCCTCTTTTAAAGCCCAGGTCTGTGAGGACAATGTCTGCTAAAGACAGAGAGATTATTAGAAGAGATAGCATCCCTTTGGTGAAAGAACAGCCTCCCAGGCAAAGCCATGACCTTTTAACAATGCCAGTTTGTCTGTTACCATGCACTGCAAATGAACCACATAAGCAAGGGGTTTGCAAAGGCAACCCACTTTTTAGTACCACCTACTTGGCTTGGGCCGCATCCCGAGTGAGAATGAAGGGTTTCATTGGAGGCCTGGTCTGATGAGATGAGCGAGAAGTTGATGCCTAAAAAGGAAATGAACTATCAGAAATGTGTTTGCCTTTTGCCCACCACACTATGCAGGACTCTTAGGTGTTTGGGTGCTGAAAGAGCCCTGGATTCAAAATTCAGTTACTCCGTACATATCAGTTTCTGAGATATAGCAGCACAATACTAACAATGGAGATTGCTTAGCTTTCCTAAGGACACCTGAGTACCCTGCTGAAAAGAAAGAGAAAGCTCTCCCAGGAGTAATCTCATCATAAGAAAAAAAAAATTACTTGGTTTTAAAATGCTTTCCCTCCAAAGGAGATGCCAAAGGTTCTCCACAATCCATCTAAATGCCTGGAGCTAAATGTTAGGCCCCTTTCCTCAGCCTGGCCTTCAGTGCTAATGTTCAATTATGACCCTGTAATTACGCTATTAACTGCTAAGAACCCCCTAGGGTACTTTAGAAGTGGATGTCCCTAAATGCAAGGGAGAAAGAATGGGTTAGTAGTTTTCACATATAGTAGAACTGTGGTTCTCGAACTTAATCTGTTCTGGAAGGCTGTTCAAGAAGGAATTTGTTTGAAAACCGAATCCCTTTTCCCCATTACAAATAATGTAAATTGAATTTTTAAAAAAAGAAATAATGTAAATTGAATTAATCTGTTCCAGACCCCCAAATGATTCCCTCTTTCAACATGTCTAATGTACTGTTTAATGTATAAACCAACACTTCTTAAATTCAGGGACCCCCCCCCCCCACGAGCCTTCACCGAATCCGTCAGCACTGCGTCCAGGGGCGTCTTTCAGGTCAGCAAGCAGCACCTTCGCTTTTTCACATGTCACTCCCTCCAAATTGCTGTCACCTGCTAACTGCTCTTCCTGTATCCACATCAGCAAGTTTTTCTACCTCTTCAATTGCCTGTGACCAATGTTTCTTCCACACCCTTAGCAACACTGGCACTCTTGATGACTTCTGTTTTAAAATTGTGCTAATGGTCCATTTTGCCAGCAACAAAACAAAACGATCTTCACAGCACAATTTCCTGAGACGTTAACAAGGTGAGGCTTAGTGGTAAACTGACTGGCATTCTCTCTTTTGTTTGTGGCCTGAGAGATGCTTTTTGTCATGCTGATGTATCAGCATGAAAGGGTTGTCAGGTCAAGAACCGAAGTTTTGTTCAATGACCAAGAGATTTTTTCTGTCAACAATTTGGTGGAGAACTGTTTGAGATGGGAGACATTGGGGAATGGAAGTTTTACTGTAAAGGTGTATAGGAATGTTTTAAGGAACCCTGGCTGTCCAGACACAAAATGAAACAAAGTCTGGTCAAAGAAAAGGTGGTTCACTTGGTTCGAGCTCCATTACTCCTAAAGCCAATTTCAATACCAAATGAGACAGCATGAAAGAGGAAAAACAACAGCAAAGAAGTGGGCAGGAGAGGACCCAGAAGAGTCCAGCCTCATACTGTTTAAAAACCACTCTAGTATGCCCAAGGCTTTATGGCCTCAGAATACTGATAGTTCATCTTTGACCCTGGAACCTCAGGAACTAGGCTGATGTTACCCTGAGGCCAAAGCTCTTGGGCTAATTAGCACAAATCAAATTAGGAGGGGCTTTCTCTGAAGTCTTAAATATCTTTCATTTTACCATCTTATTTCTACTCTTTTCTCTCTCTAGTTCTGCTCTTCTTCGCCACCTCCATCCTGTTCCTTCCCCTTTATCATAGTCAAGCGGATTTTACTTTACTACAGGGAAGTCTCCCTTCCCCGTGACATGGCACAAAATTATAAAGGACTAAAGTGTGGCACAGGTTAGAAGGCACTGGGGCGTGCTACTGTAAACCAGAGAGAAAGCCACTCTCGTGAACCTTCAGCCTTCTTCCACTGATCTCAGTAAGACAATGATTTTATGGAGACTTAAAAGGATTTTCGTTTGATCCTTGTCCCATAGAAATGCACATCTCTGACAGCAGCTTTCTGAGCTATACAGGTAGTGACCAGACTTACCTCTTTTGAAGAGTCTTTTCCTCTCAGGATGCTCATCTCCTGGTCAATGCTGTCAACCTCTTCTAAGCTGATACAAATCCACCTTCGAAGGCGAAGGAGGTAATACTCACGAACACGCTCATCATCGGCCTCACCACCTTCCACAGCAGATTTCATTTCAGACAACCTATCCTCCATCTCCTTCCTCTGCTTGTATCTGTTCCACGGAAAAGCATTACCCATGAACTTAAAAATACAGAGAGATTCCTTTAAAAAAAAGGCCACAGTAAGATTTTACCTTTGCAAGTGACCAGGCAGTCAGCACCCCCAATTTCCACTTTGGCAAAAGTATAGATTCTAGACTTAGCACTTGCCACCAAGGCAGTTTTCTCAAGACCTCAAGGCAAGGAAGGGATCAGCAGGGGCTGGAAAATACATCTGAAGCCAGAAAAGTGGAGCGGGAACCTGATCTGAGCAACTCCTCCCATCACCTTTAGAGGTAGAGTGCCTTAGTAATTTGATACCAACCTTTACTAGGTTGGGTGCTTAGTACCACACAATGTCCATTTGGGATTTACAGGTTCAAAGATTCATCTAATCTTCGGGGTCATTTGCCTGCCACTGATGTAGCAATTTCTTGTGAAACATCCTAAAAATGATCACCTTTTCTCTTCCCCTGGGCAAAACATTCCCAGCTCTTCTGACGCATCTAATATAAAGTCTCATAACCACCCTGCCTCCCTTTTTCAGTATGTGTTCTAGTATCTCATCGATCATTCGACAAATATTTACTGAGTACCTATTGTATGACAGACACTGTGCTCAGTGCAGGAGGCACAGCTGTGTACGCAAGAAAGTCCTTGCTCTCCTGAAGCCTTCATTCTAGTGGGAGAAGACAGACAGAGAGAAACAGATGGGGAGTCAGGTGCAGTAAGTGCTATGAAGAACGACGAGCAAGGTAAAGGGGAGAGACGGATGGTGCGAAAGGAAGGGTGCCGTTATATACGAGGTGATCAGGAGAGGCCTCTCTGAAGAAGTGACATTCGAGCAAAGATGTTAAAGAAATACAGAAGTGAGCCATGACAATATCTGGAAGGGTGTTTTGGTTTTGTTTTTTGAAGGAGAAAATCAAATTTTAATACATGTACATGGGAAACTCACATAAGCAAAATAGTCAGGGAAAGACAGGTATCACATGATCTCACTTACTTGTGGAATACAGTGAACAAAATAAGCTGACGAACAAAATAGAGAGACATGGAAGTAGGGAACAGACTGACAAACCTCAGAGGGAAGAGGGAAGGGGGTCAGGAAGCGATTAATTAAGTAACTTCCATGTGTGTATGCATAGCCCAGGGACACAGACAACAGAGTGGTGAAGGCCTCGGGCAGGGCAGGAACTGGGTGGAGGGGGGCAATGGGGGAAAAAGGGGTGACATCTGTAATACTCTTAACAATAAAAATAAAAAAACTAAAAAATCAAAGATAGGCAACATTGGGTATATATGACATTTTTGGACAAAGGAGAAAGGAGGGGGGATGGGGTATGAGACTTCAGCATTGAGAACGGGCAATTTACAGGTAGTTGAGGCAGGCAGAACATGCTGGGAACATGCATGGCGGGGGAAAGCCTTGCTTGGTGACTCAGAGACAATGGGACACGGGTATCTAGCTAACAGGTGCCTGCCTGAAGCCCTCTGGTTTACCCCACAATTCAAACAGGGCTGAGGCTACATCCTAGCATCCCCGTCATGAAGCAGGTTTCTCTGTCTGAATCTCTCGGACAGGAAAGGCCGGGCAGGGGGATCAAAGGTTCTTTCTGAGCCTTGCTTAATAAACCGCTTAAAATCAATATCCCCAAAAGGCAAAACTTTGGTTCTTTCTGGAAGGGTGTTTGTTCTAAGGGGGAGAAGCAAATCCAAAGTTCCGGGGTGGAAGAGTGCCTAGCCTAACGTGTCTGAGAAACAGCAGTAGGCCCGTGCGGCTGGCGTGAAGTGAAGAATGGCAGGAAATGAGGGCGGACAGTCAGGCCCATAAAGTGTAGAACCCAGTAGGGAATAAGACCCAATATATCAAGTGCCATGACATTCTGAGTGAGACGAAAAGCCACTGGAGGCTTCTGGATAGAATACATGACAAGGGATAGTGACATGGAAACTTTCACGTGGACCATTCCGGCTGTGTGTGTGGACTCTAGACTATGGGAGCTGGGCGGCAAGGGTGGTAGCAGAGAAATCAATGAAGAGGGCGTGGCCACAGTCCCGGTGGAAGACAGTGCCGTGCAACGGGGAGGCAGTGAGATATGGATGTATTTCAAATATCAAACAGGACTTGCTGACGTATTGAGTGTAAGGGCTTGAGGGACAGAGAGGAGTCAAGGAAAAACTCCACAGTATCCAAGAGAAGTATCCCGACATGTCCATGTTAGAAAGCCCAAATCTGCAGTTCTTAACCTGGACAGAGGGTTTTTTTGGGTGCAGTGGTCCTTGAACTCCCTAAAATTTTATGTAGAATCCTACAGATACGCATTTTTCTTTTTCCCAGCAAGAGGTTTTGTAGTTTTAAACCAAATTATCAATGAGGACCTTGACCCATGACAAGTCAAGAACCACTGCTCTGGAAAGATTCTTTATTATAAAAACTTGTAAGCTCTTCTGCTCCATTTACTTAAGTGGGCACTTTGTAATGTTACAACTAACTGTCACAGCATCATCACAGTCAGCCTTGTGAGGAAAACATGACAAAGGTCAATTCCTAGTTCATGAATGTTATTAACAGTTAGCACTTGGGAACATTTACCTCCGGTACCCCTCCTACTGCCACCCTCTTTCCTGGGTGTATCTACTTCAGGAAAAAAAAAGTACGAGGGCCTTAGAATATACAAAACCCCATGGTCCTCTGAAGATGGTTCTGGTGCTCCTGTCCCGACTGCCTCAGATCACGCACACGTGCCATCTCACTGCTCTGCTCTCCTCTATTTCCCTGCTCCTATGACTGCCCCTTGTCATCCCTGGGCCTTCTAGTCCTCAACTCCTGTTCTTTTCAGCCAGTGTTGTTGTTTTTTTTTTTATCTTCACCCGAAGACATTTTTGCATTTATCTTCAGACAGAGCGGGAGGGGGATAGGAGGGAAGAAAAACAGACAGAAACATCAATGTGAGAGAAACACATCGATTGGTTGCCACCCACATGACCCCAACTGGGGCCAGGGACAAACTGCAACTGAGGTACGTGCCCTAAGCGGGAACCGAACCTGGGACTCTGTGGTCCGCGAGCCCACGCTCTAACCACTGAGCCGAACCGACCAGAGCTCGGCCAGTGTTTTTAAAAGGTTTTTGTCTTAGCTAAAGAACCCTTTCTTCTATGAGAGTGTATTTGAACTCCAGTAAGTAACACACAGAAAAATCCACCTTGGTTCAGATGGTTGCCAACATCCTCCTCATCAGGCACTACAACAGAATGTCAGGGTTCCAAGGCACAGACTGAAAACCCTGTCCTAGACCGCCATCCCGTTCTCTATTTCCCACAGTGAGCCACTCCATGCAAGCACTCCCTTATCACCCAGGAACCCCAGTGCCTGTCACCCTTCTGACTCTGGACAACTTTAACCGTTCCCTTTTCCAGTTTCCAAGCTGCTGAGGAGAGCTGACAAATCACAACTGCAAAGGAGCCAACTACAAATCCACATGATCAAACTTTGCTGAGTGGTCACTCTTACTCAGCTCTCCTTTTGTTCATCTTTCGTGGATCCCACGCCACCACCACACCAGATGGCCAGCGGAGGTAGAATTCAACTTCCCTCTTTACCTTCAAATCTTTGTAGTGTCACCTTTCCTCTTGTCCGTAAGGGGCTGGTGGTGTCTTCAGGAGCCAAGGCTGTCTCTTTACCATTCCACTTTTGCTATGAATCCTGTCCCCACCCACATTCTTCCAGGCCTCACTCCATCAATTATCCTCCCTGTCAGCAGCTGTTACAATTTTCACTCTACTGGTGCCTTTCCCCTACCCTAGAAACACCTCCCCCAACCACATCCCATCTTTTGTCTATGCTGTAGTGGAAATGGCACTGAGCTGGGAATTTGAAGACCTGAATTTAAATCCTAGCCTGTACTTACTAGCTATGTTACTTGGACAAGTCAATTCTCAGAGCCAATTTCCTTCTCTCAAATGGGGATACTATTTGCTTCCTGGGGTTAAGAGGATGAATTGGAACAACACACGAAAGCCATTGTAAGCAGCAATATAATACAAACATTGTTAGCTGACAAGAACATTGAGTCTAGGAGGGGCTGGATAATGTCCCACCAATTAAGTGGTAGAAATTGGATTGGTCACCCCAGGTCTGTCTGACTCCGAAGTCCAGGTTTTTTCCGCTATATCATACTGCTGCCATCTTTCTGATGGCCACTCTATCTGTCCCTCCTAAAGACACCTCTAGCACCTACTCTAAACCAATTACTGGGTTGGGCACCAGAAACACAGCAATACAACTGGGATACTAAAGATGCAGTTAGTCGTGGTCTCTGAGCTTTAGCAATTTCAAGTCTAGAGAATAACACACAGTTATTATAAGTATTACAAATAAGTGCTACAGTATGGCGGGGGGGAGGCGCGATAGGTAGGGAGAAGCTTCAAGGAGGACAAGATGTTTGCTCTCTTCCCCAGGCTTCTACAAGTACTTCTATCTGTACCTTGTTGAGCCTCTTACCTCTGGTTGCTTTTTCTTTCTCCCTTAACTGGCGCCCAAGGTTTTATCCTTGGCATTTTTCTCTCTACGTATTATTCCTTGGCCAAATATACAAACCCACCAAGACGCCTGAATTTTTAGCACTCGTCACAAAACCGTCTCCCAAGTTTTAGTTCCCATCTGTCTCTGGAGACGGCTATCCAGTTGTCACTTTAGGAACTAAATTCAGTATATCTAGAATTAGACTCATTGCTTATGTAGCTTCTACTCTTCTATTTCTTTCAAAAGAAAGGAAGTGCAGCTGGTCAACCAGACTTACACTTACTCCTCAAGATGGGAATTGGAGTAGAGGAGACACATAGAGAAACAGGTTTTGAGAGAGGTGTGTTATATAGGATGGTCCCAGTATGTAAAGTCGTGGGGCAGGGGAGGGACTTGCCAAAAGTAAATACGAATCTGAACAATTACTGTTCTATTCATAGAAATTCTTCTTGTAAAAGTAATGTCTCTGACAGCTCTAACTTCATTTGTTACTTCCTCCCAACTGAAGTACTACTGTAACATGTAAGTTTTCTTTCTGCCTCTCTCTTTCCTTTCAATATTCTATACACATCACTGCTCATGCAGACCTCTGAGCTTCTGCCAACCAGACTACTCTCCATTCCCTGCACATACCTCAAACTGCCTCGGGCTTTGGCTCATGTCGTTCATCCTGCTTGTCAACAATAAATATTTCCTGAGCACCTTCTATATGCCAGGCCCCGTGTGAGGCATACAGCAGCACACAAGAGAGAAATGGCTCCTGACCTCATGGAATATACGTTTTAGCAGGGGAGAAAAGCAGATCAATGAAGGGCATTCCGTGCAAAGACAACATACACCGACACTCTGCAGAAGGGAGGAGCCAGGCCTGTTCAAAGAACGGAAAGGTCACTGTGGCTGGAGTCTAAGGAGCAGAGGGAGTGGGATATACGATGAGAATGGAGAGAGGCAGGCGCCAGATCATGCAGGGCCTTGAAGTCAGTGGCTTGGCTCTTTCAGATGAGAGATGCTGGTGGCCTAGACTAAGTGTGATAATGGAGATGGAGAGAGACAGGAGGACATAAGATACATTCGTAGCTAGAGTTGGCAGGCCTTGCTGATGCTGGGATGTGGACATTCAGATGAGAGAAACTGAGGCTAACTTCTAGCTTTCTGGCTTAAACACCTAGTGAATGGTGACAAACCCACTAAGATGGTGAAGTCTTGGGTGCTGGGGGGATACTTGTGGGTTAAAAAGCCAAGGGTTCGATTTAGGGTGTGTTAAGTTTGAGATGTCTGAAACATCGCGTATGGCAGGGATTTTCAAATGGCGTGCCACAAGAATGTTTAAACCATGCAATACCTGACTATTTAGTCAGGGGCACTGACCTCTTTTCCTAGGCTTAGACTGTCAAATAAAACACTGACAACAGCCCTGGCCAGTTTGGCTCAGCAGTTGAGCATCGGCCTGCGGACCAGAGTCCCGGGTTCAGTTCTTGCTAGGAGCATGTACCACAAAAAAAAAAAAAAAAAAAAAAAGTGACAACAGGCAACACAACAATAGCTTTCCAGTATGAGCAAATCAAAATTAGACTTTTTTTTTTTGGTCAGATGGGCAAAAAATAGATTTTTTTTTTATCCTCACCCGAGGATATTTTTCCATTTTTTGTACAGATAGAGTGGGAGGGAGAGAGAGGAAGGGAGAGACAGACAGAAACATCGACGTGAAGGGACACATCGAGTGGCTGCCACCCGCACGACCAACCAGGGCCGGGGACAAACTGCAACCGAAGTACGTGCCCTTAGCGGGAACCGAACCCGGGTCTCTCCAGACCGCAGGCCAACGCTCTAACCGCTGAGCCAAACTGGCCAGGGCTAGATTTTTTTTTTTTAAATCCTCACCAGAGGACATTTTTTCTACATTTTATCTTCAGATAGAGCGGGAGGGAGAGAGAGAGAAACATCGACACGAGACACATCAAGTGGCCGCCACCCACACGACCCCAACTGGGGCTGAGGACAAACCTAACCAAGGCACGCGCCCTTAGCGGGAACTGAACCCGGGCCTCTCTGGTCTGCGGGCCGATGCTCCAACCGCCGAGCCAAACCAGCCAGCACAAAAAATAGATTTTTTTGATGTACTGCAGAATTTTACTAATTAGTTTATGCATGCCACGAGATGAAAAAAGGGTGCAAATCGCTGATGTAGGCTTTTGGAAGAATGAGTCTGACGGTCAGCAGAGGTCTGGCTAGTGATACAAGTGTGGGCGCCATTAGCAAAAAGATAATGTTCTCGTCTGTGAGGCATGTCTAGAAAATGTTCAAAGATCAAGCTTTCTAGAGAGAGAAATGTAAATCAAAACAATAAGATACTTTTGTTTGCCTGATTGGATCTTCTAAGTTTTAACATCCAAGACCAGTGTGGTAGGACACACTCTGAAATTTGTTCTCGTGGAAAGCAATGTGTTGTTACCATCAAGACTCTTAAAATGTTTAAAACCTTTGATCTAGTCACTGGTCCTAAAAATCTATCCTAAGGAAACAGTGACAAATGTAGTTAAAGGTGTTTGTTCTTCACATTCCTTAGAATAGCAAAAACAAACAAAACCCCAAACTGTAAATAGTCTAAGTACTTGACAATAAAAGATTAGTTTAAATACTTATGGTAAACTGGGATGACATATTATGCAACCATTAAATACCCTGGTTTCAAAAAACACACAGAAATGCTCACAATATAGTTTAAAAAAGATGGAAAAAACCCACCCCTATATTTACAATATTATCCCAAATTTATTAACTAAAATAACTACACATCTGGAAGGAAATACATCAGAAAGTTAACAAAGATCATCTCTGCCCTGGCCACTGTGGCTCCGTGGTTAGAGCACCAGCCCACACACCAAAGGGCTAGGGGTTCGATTCCCAGTCAAGAGCATGTACCTTGATTGCAGGTTAGATCCTAGCCCTGGTCAGGGTGCATGCAGGAGGCAACCAATAGATGTGTCTCTCTCCCCACCTTCCACTCTCTCTAAAAATCAATGGAAAAAATATCCTCAGGTGAGGCTTAACCAAAAAAATAAATAAACCAAAAACAAACAAAATACAAAGATCATCTCTGAGTGCTAGAATTAAAGATTGTTTTAATTTAAAAATAGTCTTCTGCTTTTTCAACCTTCTACAATGAGTATTATTTTTACTTTCAGGAAAATCTGTAATCTCTATTTTTAACCATCCTTTGAGGCTCATCTCAAATGCTGTTACCTTCTGAAATCTTTCCCATCCCTCCAACCAGATGTGAGCACTCCTTGGTCTTTCTCCACCACATGCTGTTTGTTACTCTATGGCATATGTTGTTATATTATAATTCTTTGAATACCAAACTCATTGTTTAAACTACATATTATGCCAGTGAGCTGCCCTCACCTTCTTATAAAGGACATGATGTTGAATTCCACTTCCTCTAAGTTTATCCCATTTCCTCAAAAATCATTCTTTCTCACTAGCCCCTAGCAATACTTTATTTCTCTTTATTGCCCTCATCACCTGAAATTAATTATTAGTAGCTTACTGTCTGTCTCACCAAAATAAAAGCTCTACGAGGGCACAGACTTTGTCTGGTTCTCCATACCTAGAACAGTTCTTGGCACACAGAAAAGGCTGAATCGATATTTGTCAAATGAATGAATCAATTTTCAGCTTTTTAGATCTGGTCTCTCCTGAGTTTCATAACAGATACCTCTACTTGGAGGTCTCCTAGGCATCTCAGTTTTTGTTTTGTTTTTTTCTTTATTGATTTTAGAGAGAGGGAGAGGGAGGGAGAGAAACATCGATGAGAGAGAACACTGACTGGCTGCCTCCTGCATGCCCCCTGACTGGGGACTGGTCCCACAACCTGGGGATGTGTCCTAACCAGGAATCGAACCAGTGACCTCTTGGTGCATGGGTTGACGCTCAACAACTGAGTCACACCGGCCGGGCTCTCCTAAGCATCTTAAATGCAACATGCCTCAATACCAAATTCACTCTCCCTATCCCCTGGTGTATTCTTCCTCCTCTATTCCCCATCTTAATGAGTTCCACAGCCATCTACCCTATGTTAAGAACATGGACATCTTTCTTGCTGCTTCCTTCTACCCCACCTCCCTCAACAAATTGATCATCAGGTTTTCTGCACGTTTAATCCTCCTAAATATACCTCCCATCCCTTCTGCCACTGCACTGCCTTCCTAACTGCTACCAGAGTATGTGAATACGGCCATGCTACTCTTTAAAAAAAAAATCCAGTGGATCCCAATAACCAACCAAGTCTAAGTTCTTTAACATGGACTACCTGTAAGTAACATTCACAGAATATTTACCATGAGCCAGATATGGTGCTAGCAGTGTTATGTGCTTCATCTTATTTATGCGACGGAACCCTCTGAGATAGGTATCACTATTACTTAGATTTCACGTATGAGGAAACCTGAGGCTCAGATAGTTACCCAAAGTCCAAAGGCTTATATGTAAAGCAGGGTCTCAAACCCAGGTCTCTGACTCCATAACCTGTACTCACTGCAAAGATATAACAACAGCTGACGTCGAATGCTTACTGCATCAGGCACCTTGCTAAGTGTTTTTTAAGTATGAGAAAGGGCCTGTTATCCAATTTTCCAGCTGGGAAAATTAAGGCACCGAGAGATTAAGCCACATGCCCAAAGTTGGAACGACTGAATGGTGGAACTGGGATTCAAACCCCTTCCCCACATTCTTAGCAGTGAGGTTGTTCCCTTACTTTCCTCATACCCCAAGCTAGGTCTGAATGCTACAACATTCCTCAGCATCATTCTTTGTCCCCCTCCACTACCCCTTTTGTATTCTAACATCACTTAATTGCTTATAGCTATCAACCACACATTCCCACCCCAACACAGCTCTTTAATGTCCCTGCAGCTTACTAATGCTATTTCTGCTGCCGAATGCCCTTCTTACCACTTCCTCTAGTATAGATAATACTCCTAATCATCCTTAAACAACTCATCACAGGAGTCACCTCTTCCAGGGAGCCTTCTCCTCTCTCCTGCTCCATCTTTGGTTAGGTCCCCCCCATCTGCTCTCACAGTACCCTGTACATCTTCCTACCACATCATTTTATATTGATACCGTTTCTATCCCTCTTTTCCTCACCAGACTGCATGCTCCTGCAAGGCAGACACCACCCATACTCACAGAAACACAAATACTCAGTTTGTATGCCCGGTGACTAGCATAGTTCCTAGACATTGGGAGCACTTCTTAAATGATTAAAAAAAAAACACTAAACTGAGAGCAAGCAATTTGTTCAAGGTCACACAATGAAGCTGCACCAGGACTAAGATTAGTTTGGGATGTTGCACACCTGATCTGGTACTGTTAGAACACAGCTTCTTAATCAATGAAATGTAAACAGACTACAGCTATAAGATATTGTGACCTCCAGAGATATCTGCCCCCACTGTACCATACAAATATTGCCAAGTTGTGACGTAGGAGAGACTGGGAACCACTCTGCTAAAGTACCTTGCTGCGGTTGGCAACCATAAGGAGTCTAACGGTTAGTTACGATCATCTAAACAAAGGTAGAGGGTTCTTGAAAAAACTCAGTAGTTTGTTCACACCAGGGCCTATGCTCAATAAAAATAAAAAGACTGGCATACACCATTGTCCACCCCACCCCCCAAAACATGCACTCTCCCCAACAGCACTTGCCATTGGGCAGTTTTCAAATTATAGCTACTGACCCACCTTTCTATTTTAGCCTGTCTTTGAGCTGCCATAGCAACGAGGCTAGGATAGGCCATGGAGGAACTAGCAGTGTTATTTTCAGCTGAGTTGTTCTTGATTTTGGGCAACTCAAACTCTGCCACATGATAGAGTTGGCACTGAGTTAAGTAGTCTAGAAAGTGTTCCCGAGCTTCCTGTAAGTGATCTAGGCGCTTGCTGGGGTTGACTTGTTTCATGGCGAGGGCTCCCTGAAATGCTGGCACCATCAGGTACTTCAGGTCGGTGGAAGCAATCTCTTCCAAATCTTCATTTCGGCTGGAAAAAGCAAAGAGGAGGCTGTGAAGCCTGGCTGGGCACTGATACTGTGGCCCTTGCTTCCTGGGGGAGGGGAGGGCTGAGGGGGGAGTGAAGCAAAGGGAGGCGGCACCGGGAACAGCGGCCGGTTTTCTTCAATCAAAGCGGCTGGGCGCTCACACCCAATACCTCCGCCAAGAGCCCCTACCAATAACCGAGCCTCGGGATAGTGACTCGTCGGAAGAGAGGTGGGGAGTGTAAACAATGTACACGTGATCACAATGGGAGGCAGGCGTGAAAGGTCCCTAGTCTTAGGCTCCCCCGCCCACGCTCGACGGCCCCGCCCTCGGCGACCATTCTTGCCTACGATGTCGGCTCTGACCCCCTCCCCGTACCTGAACAAGTCGAGCTGCGTTAACATTTGGGAAGCCTGCTTCAGGACGTGGAGCCCTTTCGAGACCTTCTCCTGGATCGCCCGGGAGCCCATGGGTTCAGCCGCTGCTTCCACTTCATCCAGAAGCTGTTGGCTGGTGTCGAACAGTTCAGGGAGCCGCGGCAGCGGTAACTCGTCTTCTTCGGCGGCAGCCATCTTGAGGAGGGAGGGACGCAGGAGACATCACTTCCGGGGTTAAAGGCCACCTCGGTCCGGAGCGCTGAGAGACCCGCGCAAAGCGGAAGGGGCGGTACCTTGGGCCAGTCGCTCCATTGACAGCGAAGCGCCGGAGAGCGTCCGGGAGCAGCTGCTTGGCGGCCCTGGCAACCGTTTCCATGGACTCGTTGGACCAGGCTGCCGTTCTCAGCCGGGGCCTCGGTGGAACACAAGCACCAAGCCAAACCCTCGGCACGTTTGCCGGCTTGCTCCTCGTCCCCGACTGGGGGCTGGGAAAGCTCCGAGGGCTGAGAGCCCCGGCGCGCACCTTCCACCAGCCTGGGCTCGAACCGCTGTGCCGCAAGTCTGGGCGCATGAGTGCGAAGTGCAAGTAGCGCCTCCCTCCGGCTTCCGTCCAGCCCCAGCTGGAGCGCCGGGATCCTCCCACCCAGCCCTCGCCCGCCCACTTCACCTCCTGGTCACCCTCCTTCCTCCACACACGCTTCCTTTGAAAAGTTTTCCTCTGGGAAACTTTCCTTGACCCCTTCGTCCCTCAAGCCAAGCACAGCTCTGTGCATCTCCAAATCTCTCTCCCTTACCAGAATGAGTCTGATTAGTTTTTGCACCCCTTTGGCTAACCCAGTGTCTGGTACTTACTTAGTGCTCAGTGTCATTATGTGAATAGTAAAAGAGGTGATCGGCTTGGAAAGCAGCCCGATTATGCAGAACTCTGCTGTTCAATACGTAAGCACTAGCCATAGGAGGCTATTGTATACTTCATTGTGGCTATTTTGAATTGAGATGTGCTGTAAATATGAAACAGACACCGGGGTTTGAAAAATTATTATGAAATAATATAAGACATCTCAATTTTTACACTGACTACATTGTTGAAATGCTGTTATTTTGTATATATTGGGTTAAATATAGTAAAGTTAATTTCATTCGTATCTTTTCACTTTTTTCATGTGCCTACTAGAGAACTTAAATTTACATACTGGGCTCACATATGTGGCTTACATTATATTTCTACTGGACAATGCTGATGTAAAAATATAATGTGGGATGTCATTGCTTTGAACAAATTAATATAAATATATACTGTTTACCTTAGGACACACCCTGAGATCTCCTAGGAGATTTAAGTTAAGTAGGACGCACCCTGTCTGGCCTGGAAAATAAGCTTTTAAACTAACTATAGTTGAGAAGAAAAAATTTTCATGTAAAAACAACTAGAGGGCAATATGGGACAGTATATAACTAGGGAATATATCACATTGCATAGACGGTTGGAAAACTAAGAAATGACAAGTCATTTCTATGCTAGGAATTTAGAAAGCTTCTTAGATATGATAAGCTGTCATAAAATTTCACATTTGGAAGGAGACCTCAAAAATCAGAGGAAAAATGCCCTGGCTGGGTTGGCTCAGCGGTTAGAGCATCGGCCTGCGGTCCAGAGAGACCCAGGTTCGGTTTCCGCTAAGGGCACGAACCTTGGTTGCAGTTTGTCCCCGGCCTTGGTTGGGTCATGCAGGAGGCAGCCACTTGATGTGTCCCTTTCACGTCGATGTTTCTCTCTCCCCCTCTCTTTCCCTCCCACTCTATCTGAACAAAAAATGGAAAAATGTCCTAGGGTGAGGATAAAAAATAATACTAATAATAAAATAAAAAATAAAAAAATCAGAGGAAAAAAACTGACACCAGAACGGTTGAGTGACTTTCCCAACCAGTTATGACAAAGCCAATGTGATCTAAATTCAATAGTTTTTATCCCATCAATCTTTTTTTTTTATCCTCACCCAAGGACATTTTTTTCCATTTTTTGTTCATATAGAGTGGGAGGGAGAGAGAGGAAGAGAGAGAGAGAGAGAAACATCGATGTGAGGGACACATCGAGTAGCTGTCACCCGCACAACCCAACCAGGGCCGGGGAGAAACTGCAACCGAGGTACGTGCCCTTAGCGGAAACCGAACCTGGGTCTCTCTGGACCGCAGGCCGATGCTCTAACCACTGAGCCAAACCGGCCAGGGCTACCCCATTAATCTTAAATTGAGCTGGATTTAAAAAGGTGGACAGGGCCTTTATTGTGGGGCAGAATGAAGCCCTAAGCTAAAACAATGCTTTGCAAGAGGAAGAGGAGAGTGGGAAGTAAGTGTAGGTTGAAAAAGCTTCCCAGATCATTCTAATAAACCTCCCCTTGCAACCCCTCACTTTGGAAGCTGAGGAGGTAGGGAGGCTCTGGCAAATTACCTAGTATTTGATTTCTCTGGTGTCTCTCATGACTAATAAACAACTTGTAGGGTCAGCCTTGGACAGGAATATAATGGAGTGATAGTACTTGTGGAGGAGACTTGGAAACTCAGTAATTGTGAGACTGAAGAAAATTTCCTGTGCATTTGCTTGGATGAAGACATAGCTTCACTGTTGTCAAAGAGAAAAAAAAAATGCAGAAATTGAATTTGGTCCTGAACTTTGTAAGCCATTTTTTCTGTGTCTTCCACAATGACAATCTTTATGGGAGTTGCCAATTAGTTCCAGAGTGTACATATTATACATTTGAATTGTCATTATAAGCATTGCATTTCATCTTATTTTGAGATGATACGAAGATTAAAAAGTTTAAAAAAATAAAAATTAGTTGTTTGTTGTGTTTCTGTGTGTAAATACTTTATCATATTAAATCCTTGTTGTATAAGGAAGATCTTTATTTTTTATTTTATTTTATTTTTTTATCCTCACCCAAGGACCTTTTTCCATTTTTTGTTCAGTAGAGTGGGAGGGAGAGAGAGAGAGAGAAACATCGACGTGAAAGGGACACATCGAGTGGTTGCCACCCGCACGACCCAGCCAGGGCCGGGGACAAACTGCAACCGAGGTACATGCCCTTAGCGGGAACTGAACCTGGGTCTATTTGGACCGCAGGCTGATGCTTTAACTGCTGAGCCAAACTGGCCCCAGGGCAATCTTTTTTTTTTTTTTTTTTAATCCTCACCCGAGGACATTTTTCCATTTTTTGTACAGGTAGAGTGGGAGGGAGAGAGAGGAACAGAGAGAGAGAGAGAAACATCGACGTGAAAGGAACACATCGAGTGGCTGCCACCTGCACAACCGACCAGGGCCGGGGACAAACTGCAACCGAGGTATGCGCCCTTAGCGGGAACCGAACCCAGGTCTCTCAGGACCGCAGGCCGACACTCTAGCCGCTGAGCCAAACCGGCCAGGGCCCCAGGGCAATCTTTATAAAATCTTAGTTTAGGGGAACTGGAAGGGCCCTTAGAAATCATGTAAGTATAATGGTACTTAAACTTTTTGTACTAGCAGAACTCTTTTTCCAAACCAAGTTTTAGGCCATGATTTCGAAGAGGGCTGCTATGTTGGAAGTGGATACACAGAAGCCTGCCAACTGAGCCCATCTTTTCCCTAACCTGCTTAGTGGCACCCATGCCACCAAAACTGGATGTCTGAGGGACTCGAAGGCTCTAAGTAACAGTATAAAAAGCACTAATTTAGCACAGCCCCCTCATTTAGAAGTTGAGAAAACTGAGACCCTGAGAATTTAGGTGACTTGCCCAAGGTCACACAGCTAAGACAACAGGGCAATAGTATATAGAGTGAGTTGGGATGGGGAGAAACTAGAGTCCAGAATAGTAGAAAGAATTTTAAGTAATCTATGGATGACTGTAGAAATGAGATGAACTTTCAAGAGTTTCCTGATGTGACTCACTGGTAGAGATGATGGATGTCTTTTGTCCTGTATAGATCTTTTTTTTTTTTTTTTTTATCCTCACCCGAGGACACTTTTTCATTCTTTGTTCAGATAGAGCAGGAGGGAGAGAGAGAGAGAGAAACATCGATGTGAAAGGGACATATCGAGTGGCTGCCACCCGCATGACCAACCAGGGCCGGGGACAAACTGCAACCGAGGTACATGCCCTTAGCGGGAACCGAACCCGGGTCTCTCCGGACTGCAGGCCGACGCTCTAACCGCTGAGCCAAACCGGCCAGCGCTGTCCTGTATAGATCTTAACACAGATTTGTTATCTTGGATAACTGCGATTCATGAAAGAGAAAGGTTAAAGTAGGTCGTTTCCCGCCTGTCTGAGTTAAGGTGCTTGGCTGGCATTTTAGACCTCCTTTAGTAGGCTTCAGAGGGTTTACTGCTGTTCGTTTTTGACTGAGTAATATTCTGATATTTGTACCTGTAATGCCAGCAATAACACTAGATAAGATCAAACTGTGTGTAGTGTAATTTGTCAAATTTTTTATGAATTACCTAATCCTTAAGTGTTCAAACTATCTTACTAAGTATTATTTTACACAGTACCTTATTTTTTTTAAATCCTCACCCGAGGATATTTTTCCATTGATCTTCAGACAGAGTGGGAGGGAAGGAGGAAGAGCGAGAGAAACACCGACATGAGAGGGACACATCACCTGGTTGCCCACCACAAGAACCCGACCAGGGCTGGATACAAACTGAAACTGAGGTACATGCCCTTGACCAGACTCATTGGTCCGCAGGCCGCTGTTCTAACGGCTGAGCCAAACCGGCCAGAGCTACACAGTACCTTTTATTTTATTTTTTAGGATATCTTACGTGTTTTTTTGTTTTTGTTTTTTTACATTTATCTTCAGATAGAGCAGGAGAGAGAGGAGGAGGAAGAGAGAGAGTGAGACGTTGATATGTGAGAGGCACGAGTGGTTGCCACCCACACGACCCCAACTGGGGCCGTGTACAAACCACAACCGAGGCTTACGCCCCTAGCAGGAACCGAACCCGCGACTCTCTGGTCCACGGGCCGACGCTCCAACCGCTGAGCCAAACTGGCCAGGGCTTATGCGTTTTTTTATTTTATTTATCTTTATTGTTGAAAGTATTACAGATGTCCCTCCTTTTTTCCCCCATTGACACCCTTTACTAAGTATTTTTAATATTTGAATTTGCCTGCTAGTGTCAAGTTCATTAAACCATTACAGGAAAAAACTCCAATACAATGAAGCTTGTATTAAATGAAAGATTTCAATTCTTACTCCTATATTCAACTGTGAGGAATGTGGTAAAATGCTTAAAAATACTCTGGAGACCTGGATTTGAAGTCCTACCTCTGGTACCGTGTAGCTGTTTGACTTTGCAGAAGTCCTTTCCTTCTTTGCACATTCACTGCATGCTACCTTTGGGATTGAATGCAAAGCGTTGGGAATTCAAAGAACAGGACACAGGTCTCTTAAGCGGCCTATAGTTGAACAGAAGAGACGGGTAAACAGATAATCAAATACTAATTTGTTAAGGATGGAAGGAATAACTTTGGCACTGAGGGGGCATTCTCTTAAAGGTCAAACTCCATACCTCATTTATGAGACCCTTTCTGATGTGGTATGACATCCCTTTTCCCTCCTGCTCCTCCATGGACCCCAAGCTCTACTTTTAGCAAACTCTCCTAGTTCTCCAAATCTATCACGTTCTCTAATATGTTCATGCATTTACATGGGGTGTTCCTTCTCCTCTCCCTTGTCTGCCTGGCAAATTTCTGTGAATTTCTTAGGATCTGACTCAAGGATCACTTCCTCAAGGAAGCATTTCCAGATCTTTTGCCTGCTGGTGAGGTGCCCTCCTCTTAGCTGTTACTGCACTTTATTCGTCTCCCTATGCTAGTATTGGACTATGGAGTTCTTTATCCATAGCCATTTCTCACTACACTGAGAGCTGACTGAGGCCAAGGAGAGTGTCTTGTATGTCTTTGTTTACCTCAGCACAGCACCTGGCACCAGTTACGTAGGGGCTCAATGGTAAATGAATGATGTTACATAATAATAATAATAATACCTAACCTCTGAGTACTCACTTCCTGCTAGGAGACTATGCTAAGTACTTTACATGCATTTTCTCAATTAATCCTCACAAATGCCATAAGAAATAGGTGTTGTTATATATACCCTTGTTTTACAGACGAGAAATTGTGGCTCAGAGAGGTTAAAGTAACTGGTCGAATAGTCTTTCCTTATACTGGGATTTAAATCCAACTCCATTGCATGTACTTTCCAGAGCCCCTGATCTTAACCACTAAGCTGTAATACAAATGGGCGAAATTAAAGACCTACTGAAGAACAAAACAGGAAATGGACATGTAACAGATTTGTGCTAAAAAGAAAGAAGTAGCGAGATTGAATCAGAAGGCTGGTCAACTTTAGGGAGGATGTACATAACAGCCAGAAGAGCACAGACTTTATGTGCCATAATAAGAAGCATTTGATTCAACTAAATATTTATTGAAGACCATTGTGCTAGCTGCTGGAATATCAATATGCATAGTTTTGGCTTCAAAGGCTCTATCAACTAGGTGAAGGAGAGAGACAACAAATGTTATTCAACTAAATATTTATTGAAGACCATTGTGCTAGCTGCTGGAATATAAATATGCATAGTTTTGGCTTCAAAGGCTCTATCAACTAGGTGAAGGAGAGAGACAACACATGTTATGGTGATACACCCAGTGTTTGGCTGAAACACCCAGGAGGAAAGCCTCTCCAGGAAATCCACAGAAGTCTTGTCAAAGGAGATGGAGAGAACACTCAGTCGTGAACGGTAATAGCCTTTGTAGGGAACCTGAAGCACTTACATATTATTGGAACTTACAGTTTGAGGCAACAAGAGGTAGATGATTATTTCAACATGTACAGTAGTTTCGGTGAAAAAAAGAGAACAAAAACAGCCCACAAAACATTTTTTTCCCCAAAGCACGAGGCAAAAGGCATTCACCAAGCATTTCGAGTGCATAAGCATGAAGTTGGTCTAAGTAACCCAGTGTATTCATGGACAACCTGAAGATCCCAAGCAACACTCCCCCCCCTTCCCCCAAGGTAAGAACGCATCAAACCACGTTTCCATTTTCATCCCCAAATTATTTGTAACATAACCATTTCTCCTCGGTCAGGGAGACCAAGGCCCTCACGGGCCAGGCGTGGTTGGAACGTCTGAAACCGACTCTCCTCCAGCGGTCCAATATAGACTCCGTCCCTGCCGGAGTCCCTGTCCCCCGCCCAGTGAAGGAAGCAAAGACGGGAAGAGAGGAGGAGGAGCGCCCAGGGAGAAGAGCGGGGCGGGGCGGGAGGTTGTTAAATGTTGGGAACAACGAAGGAGAGAAAAACCAGAGAGCCAAAGGCAAAAACGCAGCCCAACAAGGAGACCTGGTGGCGGCTCTGGCTCCGTCCTCCGAGGCAAGGGTAACGGCGGCGTCGGCATGGGCAGCGGCAACGGCATCGGCAAACCCAGCGGCAACATCAACGGTAACGGGATCGGCAGCGGCAGCGGCAGCGGCATCAGCAACGGGATCGGCAGCGGCAGCGGCATCAGCAACGGGATCGGCACCGGCAACATCAACGGTAACGGGATCGGCAGCGGCAGCGGCATCAGCAACGGGATCGGCAGCGGCAGCGGCAACATCAACGGTAACGGGATCGGCAGCGGCAGCAGCAACGGGATCGGCAGCGACGACGGCGCGGCCTAGAAGAAGCGCACGGGGACGCCCCCCACGGCGCCGGCTTCCAGCGGCTTCACCGAGTTGTAGTGCTCCCCGAAGTTGGAGGCGTGGCGCACGTAGACCAGCGTGAGCGGCTTGTTGCTGTACTCCTCCCCGATGACCTGGACGGGCGCCTCGGCCTGGATCACCTCGATGGGGGTCTGCAGGACGTGCGACAGGGCCCTCAGCTCCAGCTGGCTTCCCCACGCGGCGCTGTGCGCGACGTTGTCGCAGTAGATCAAGAAGTCGTCGCGCGTGTAGGCATCGCCGGTTTCGGGGTCGCTGAAGAAGGGCAGGAAGTCGTCGACGTGCTTCCGCATGTAGCTGGCGGTGCGGCCCCGCAGGCTCTCCACGGACACGGAGAACGGCAGCTGGTCTTGGATGGCGCGGTACATGCAGTGGCTGTTGGCCGGGACATCCTTCATCTCCAGATTCCGGGCCTCCAGGATGGCAGCCAGCTGCTTCTCCTCGTCGCGACCGTGGCTGCTCAGCGACCCAGGCTCGGCCTCGGCCGCCATCTTCTGACGCTCTCTCTGCAGCGCCGCCCTTCTTTCGCGCCTTTTCTGGGCCCTCGAGACTCGAGGAGGGTGGTTCTCGAGATCCATCTTGGCCAGGCCCTCGGTGATGGAGTCGAGGCCGCTGTTCGCAGGGTACTGCTCCCCGAACTTCTCCAGCTCCAGCTGATGCTTCTGCTCCAGCTCGGCCTCCAGGCGGGCCACGTCCAGGAGCAACTGCTTTGTCTTCGTCTTGTCGCCCTTTGGGACCTCGTTCTTCATGGCCTGGATGCGGTCCTGCAGCTCTTTCTTCTCGCGGCGGTGGCGTCGCTCCAGCCGCTGATACTCAAGCTGCACATCTTCCATGGTGCTGAACGGCAGGCGACGGACAATCGAAGTTTGGTGGCAGCGCAAGGACCCGCGACGGCTCAGCCCGACGACGTCAAACCACCCGACAGGTAGCGGATCGTCTGCCTCCAGTGGCGGCTGCTCTGGTCGTTTAAGGCGCTGGTTTCCGGCCCCCTATTCATGGCCCTGTCTGCCATTGGCCACTGCCTGTCCATGGCCACGCCCCCAATGCGTTTAGCACTAGGATTGGCTGTTGGTACTCTTCCATTAGACGCCATAGCAGCAGGTGTTTACGGTTTGTCGTACTTTGAAAAATGGAGGGTAAGATCTGGTCTTTGCAGATTATGGTCAGCCACGGGGCTTGTAGAAGTTTTCATGGACTCTTAGTCCCTACTTCATTTCTAAGCCTGAACACCATGCAGACACTGGTGGTGCTGGAGAACCACATGACAAATATACCACCAGCTGAACGTGCTCTGTCGCTGGACTTCCCGTTACTCCTAATGTCCAAGAGGCAAGGTGGCTTTTTCCAGTTTTTCAGGTCCCTTGACTGTGGAACTCTTAATTTTGTGTATTAGAACAAAGACATTTCCTTGCGTTCCTGGGAACACAGCCCTTTCAGTTCAGGTCTCAGATCTACTCTGTGCCATCTGTGTAAAAAAGCCACACACGGCCCCACTCCAAGTCATTCACTGCAACTATGCTGACCTCTTGGTTTGTGCCAACTGAATGCACCTTCTAAACCCTTTTATCCTAGATCCCCACCTTCCAAAACAGGTTCCCAAGAATGGCCAGGAAGCACTTCTTTATGATTACTTTGAGTCTTTAAAAGTTCTAAAAATATTACATTAAACATTTTAAAGCGCTAAGCTTTTTCAAATATGTTCTCATCCTGTCCCACCCTGCTCATCTGTATCTGGAATTCCCAAACAGGAAGGCCCTTGAGACAACCTCCCCCTTGTTAGAAATGGAGAAAGTGGACAGTTGTCCAAGTTGTTGCATATGTCAAAATTTCATTCCTTTTTATCGCTAAGTACTATTCTATGATATTGATGTACTGTAGTTTAAGCATTCACCTCTTGAAGGACATCTGGGTTGTTTCCAGTTTTGGGTTATTAAGAATAAACCTGCACCCTGCCCGGTTTGGTTCAGCCGTTAGAGCGTCGGCCTGTGGTCCAGAGAGACCTGGGTTCGGTTTCCGCTAAGGGCACGTATCTTGGTTGCAGTTTGTCCCCGGCCCTGGTTGGGACATGCGGGTCGCGACCACTCGATGTGTCCCTTTCATGTCGATGTTTCTCTCTCTCTCTCTACCTCCCACTCTATCTGAACAGAAAACGAAAAAATGTCCTCAGGTGAGGATAAAAAAAAGAATAAACTGGCTATAAACATCCATGTGAAGGTTTTTGTATGATCATATGTCTTCATTTCTCTAGGGAAAAATACCCAAGAGTGCAATTGTGGGGTCATATTGCAAGTATTTCCTCCCACTCTGAGACTTGTCCTTTCATCTCTTACCTGATGTTTCTCAGAGTGAAAATTTTAAATTTTGGTGAAGGCAAATTTATCCATTTTTCCTCATTTGGGTTGTTTATTATGTCAGATCTTTGTGTTACCCAGCAATTTTCAATCTTTTTCATCTCATGGCACACATAAACTAATTGCTAACATTCTGCAGCTCACCAAAACCTGTATTTTTTTGCAGACCTGATAAAAAAAAAGTATAGGTATAATTTTAATTCATTCACAACAGACAGCTATTGTTGTGTTGGCTGTTGTCATTTTTCTTTTTATCCTCACCCGAGGACATTTTTCCATTTTTTGTTCAGACAGAATGGGAGGGAGAGAGAAGAAGAGAGAGAGAGAGAAACATCGACGTGAAAGGGACACATCGAGTGGCTGCCTCCCGTAAGACCCAACCAGGGCCAGGGACAAACTGCAACCGAGGTACATGCCCTTAGCGGGAACCAAACTGAGGCCTCTCTGGACAGCAGGCCAACGCTCTAACCACTGAGCCAAACCGGCCAGGGCGGCTGTTGTCATTTTTAACCACTGAGCAAAACCCGCCAGGGCTGTTGTCATTTTTAAATTTGACAATCTAGCCTGGCCGGTGTGGCTCAGTGGATTGAGTGTCATCCCATGGACTGAGAGGTCCTTGTTCAATTCTTAGTCAGGGCACATGCCCAGGTTGTGGGCTCGCTCCCCAGTAGGGTGCATGCAGGAGGTAGCCGAATAATGTTTCTCTCTCATATCAATGTTTCTATCTCTCTCTTTAAAAAAAATTAATACAAACATATTTAAAAAATTAAAATAAATTTGACAATCTAAGGGAAAAGAGGTCAGTGCCCCTGACTAAACTGTCAGGTATTGCATGTTTTAAAACTTCTTGCAGCACACCGGTTGCAAATCTGCTGGTCTAACCTTAGCTTCCAATGATTATGTCCTGTTTTTTAGTAAAAATATATATATATATATATATATACATATATATATATATATATATATGTATATATATTGCATTAGGTTTTATTTATTTATTTATTTTTGAATCCTCACCTGAGGACATTTTTACATTAATCTTCAGATAGAGCTGGAGGGAGGGAGGGAGGGAGGGATGAAGAGAGCAAGAAGCATAGACCTGAGAGAGATCGATTGGTTGCCACCCACACAACTCCAGCTGGGGCCTGGGAGGAACCACAAGGGAGGTACGTGCAACCCAGGGATTCTTTGGTCCACAGGCGACACTCTTACCTCTGAGCCATACCGGCCAGAGCTGCATTAGGTTTTAAATTTAAATCTGTGATCTATTTTGTGTTTATTTTTGTGTAAGGTTTGAGGCTTAGGTTAAAGCTCAGTTTTGAGCCTATGGTTGTGCAATTGCCCCAGCACCATTTGTTGCAAAGGCTATGCTTCTTTCATTGAATTGGTTTTACATCTTTGTCAAAAATGAGTTGGGCATGTTTATGTAGGTCTATTTCTGGGATCTCTATCCTGTTCCATTGATCTGTGTCTGTTCTTCCACCAACACCACACAGTCTCAATTCCCATAGCTTTGTAGTAAGTCTTGAAATTAGTTAGACCCTTTCCTTCCATTTTATTCTTCTTTTTCAAAATTGCTTTAGCTATTATAATTCCCTTGTTATTCTACATAAATTTTATAATAATAATATATTTATATCTACAAAAAATCTTGCTGGGATTTTCATAAGAATTGTGTAAAAGCCATTTATCAATTTGGGGAGAATTGATACCTGGGTGTGTATCACCATTTATTTAGATTTTCATTGTTTTTTTTTTTTTTTTTCATGAGTGTTTCATAAATTTCAGCATATAAGTTTGGCACATATTTTGTTAGATTTACACTTAAGCATTTAATATTTTTATTGATTTTCGAGAGGTAGGGAGAAAGAGAGAGACATCAATATGAGAGAGACACATCAATCAGTTGCCTCCTGTATGTGCCCCGACTGGGGATTGAACCTGCAACCTTCCAGTGTATGGGATGACACTCCAACCACCTGAACCATACCAGCCAGGGCAAGGAACCAGAAAAAAAGTATACACAGATATTGATCCAACCTCAGGATGGGAAACTCTTGCCAAGCCTGATACCAGGACAGAAACCATTAAGAAAAACATTAATAGATCCCATTACAATTCTACACTTCAGCATCATATGCAAAAAGTCAGAAACAACTGAAAGGCTAATAATGTATCAAAAAAACTAATTTTTAAAATATCTGAACGACAAGTTGAAGGACCTATTAAAAATCCTTAAGAAAAGACAAACTTGCCCATAGAAAATTAAGCCAAGTTCAGGAACAGGCAATAAATGAAAAATTATTTGTTTCTGCATGAATGAAATAGACATGCTAATAAACACAGGAACATTCTACCTTACCAGTAATCAACAAAGGGTCCACTAATGCAACATTTCTCATCTAACAAATTAGCAAAGATGATCATTTTCAGTGTTGGAACTATATGGGAAAATAACACTCTCAGACCCTGAAAGTGTAAACTGGGCACTCTTTCTGGGGTGCCCTATGCACTAAAAGCCTTTCCTTTTGACCAAGATAGCGTCTAGAAATCTTATCAAAATGGAAATAATCAGCCCCGGCTTGTGTGACTCAGTGGTTACAGTGTCGCCACATCCACTGAAGGGTCATGGTTTATGGGCACTTACCTGGGTTGCAGGTTCTACTCCCAGCTCCAAACTGGGTGCATGCATGAGGCAACCAGTCGATGTATCTCTTTCACATTGAGGTTTCTCTCTCCCTCTTTAAAAAAAAAATCACCCTGGCCGGTTTGGCTCAGTGGTTAGAGCGTCGGCCTGCGGTCCAGAGAGACCCTGGTTCGTTCCCGCTAAGGGCATGTACCTTGGTTGCAGTTTGTCCCTTGCTCTGGTTGGGTCGTGTGGGTGGCAACCACTCGATGTGTCCCTTTCACGTCAATGTTTCTCTCTCTCTCTCCCTCCCACTCTATCTGAACAAAAAAATGGAAAAATGTCCTCAGATGAGGATAAAAAAAAAAATCAATGGCAAAAATATCCTCAGATGAGGATTGACCAAAAAAAAAAAAGGAATTAATCAAAACTACCGACAATAAGCCCTGGCTGGTTTGGGTCAGTGGTTAGAGCATCGGCCCGCAGACTGGAGAGACCGGGTTTGGTTCCCGCTAAGGGCACGTACCTCGGTTGCAGTTTGTCCCCAGCCCTGGTTGGGTCGTGTGGGTGGCAACCAGTCAATGTGTCCCTTTCACGTCGATGCTTCTCTCTCTCTCTTCCTCCCTCTCTTGTTTCTGCTCTATCTGAAGATAAATGCAAAAATATCCTCTGATGAGGATAAAAAACAACAAACAAACAAACTTAAAAACTACCAATAACGATTCAGCTACAAGGATGTTAGTGGCATATTTATAGTGGTGAGAAATTGAAAGTAATCTAAATGTCCAATAATAGAATAGGATAAATAAATTATGGCCTATTCACAGGCTAGAACAGGCATTAAAATAACCATATTGAAGACTGTTTAAGCACACAAGAAAATGCTTATAATGTATGTATTTTTTTAAAATTTTATCCTCACCTGAGGACATTTTTCCACTTTTTGTTCAGATAGAATGGGAGGAGAGAGAGAAAGAGAGAGAGGGAGAGAAACATGGACGTGAAAGGGACACATAGAGTGGCTGCCACCCGCACGACCAACCATGGCCGGGGACAAACTGCAACCGAGGTACATGCCCCTAGCAGGAACCGAACCCGAGACTCTCTGGACTGCAGGCCGACGCTCTAACCGCTGAGCCAAACCGGCCAGTGCTATAATGTATATTAAGTAAAGAAAAAAAAAAAAAACTTGAACAGAATTATACCAATTTCATTTGTTAAAACATGTGTTTATGTAGAAAAAGCCAGGAAGGAAGATGCTGACTGGCCTGAGGAGTCCCTGCATGGAGGCCACCCTGTCCCAGGAGGCCACTTTGGGTGAGCCCTGGTGGTTTCTGCTTTCACACTCTAGCCCAGGAAGTTGTGGTGCAACAGCTGGGCAGACAGCCCTTGGCGAGGCTTTGCTTGTACCGCAGGATCTATGGGAAGAGGCCAAGTGGCCCTGAAAGTCACTGTAGACAAAATCAAGGGATGGGTGCTGTCACGGCTGATAATGATGTGTTCTTGGACTCCTAGATAATGATACGAAATAGCTGCTAACATTTATTGCATGTTATATGTATTTTCTTTATTATTATTATTTTTTTAATCCTCAACCGAGGACATTTTTCCATTTTTTGTTCAGATAGAGTGGGAGGGAGAGAGAGGAAGAGAGAGAGGGAGAAACATCGATGTGAAGGGACACATCGAGTGGCTGCCACCCGCACGACCAACCATGGCCGGGGACAAACTGCAACCGAGGTACGTGCCCTTAGCGGGAACCGAACCGCAGGCCAACGCTCCAACCGCTGAGCCAAACCGGCCAGGGCTGTATTTTCATTTAATGTACTTAACATCCCAAGAAACTACACTGACAGGTAAATTGCCCCATGTTATCGATGCGGAAGCTGAGGCCCAGAAAGATTAGGTAACTTATCCAAGTCAAAAAGCTAGGAAGTGGGTGGATGAGCTGGTCTTCAAACTCAGATAGATGCACCTTATATTTGGATGCTATAGCAAAAAAAAAAAAAAAAAAAAAAAAAAAAAAAAAAGAGGATAATGAGTAAATGAAAAATAGTAAGTAAATGAATAAAAGTTGCTTCTGGAATTGGATCCCTTTGGGAACGGTGCCCCATAGCTTTTGTACACGAAATTGCCCAGAACAGCCACTATCCTCATGACTGTGGTCACTGGTACAAAATGGAACAGACTGCAAATCCCTCAGGTCCTGCCGGATCCCACAGTAAAGGCCCCCTCTTGGTTTGTGCTCCTGGCTCAGTTAAAATCTGGCCTGGGTTAACTCTTCCCTCTCCTTGCAGCTGAAGGCAGACCCAGCAGAGGCAGCTGTGACAGGCCCAGTGAGATCTTAGGGGTTATTGAGACTGGAACAGTTATTTCTCTTGTGTCCAGGGACAAGCCTGCAGAATGGGACTCTGCTGTCTTTGTCTGGTATCTTCTACCAAAGAATTCCTTCAGTAGCACCGGCAGCTCCTCCCATTCCCAGCAAGGTCCACATTACCAAGGCAGTACCCTCTTCCTCAGTGGGGGCCCAGGCCCCCTTCCTCAGTCACTGCACCCTTCCCCTGAAACTTCCTGTCACCATCCAGCGTCCACCTCCTTTATGTGCAGATAACCCCCAGAATCCTTTCCCTGGCCAGCGCCCCCTCCCCTAGCCAGGTGCCATTCCCTAGTCCTTCCCCCTTCAAAAGCCAGGAGTCTCTTTCTTTTTTTTTTTTATCCTCACCCGAGGACATTTTTTATTCAGGTAGAGTGGGAGGGAGAGAGAGGAAGAGAGAGAGAAGCATCGACGTGAAAGGGACACATCGAGTGGCTGCCACCCGCAGGGCCAACCAGGGCCGGGAACAAACTGCAACCGAGGTACATGTCCTTAGCGGGAACCGAACCCGGGTCTCTCCGGACCGCAGGCCGACGCTCTAACCGCTGAGCCAAACCGGCCAGGGCATCTCTTTCTAATCCTATACCACTTTATACCCTCTACCAGCCAGGCCCCTGGTCCTTGTCACCAGCCCATTTCCCCTTCCTCACCATGTCCACTTCCCTAACCCTGCTCCTCAGACTATACCTACCTAGAGCCAGGCCCCTTTTCCAGGTAGTCTTTCCCACATTATGAGGCCTGCCCAGCAGATTACCTTTTCCCCATCAGAAGCCCCTAGGCTGCCTGTACTGTGGAATCCAGCCATGCCCTCTCTCAGCTAGGCCTCCTCGCTTAGCCAGGCTCTCTCCATCCATTCATGCCTCGCTCCCCAGCTAGGCCCCTTTCCACAGACAAGGCCAGTTCCCTTCCCCTGCTAGGCAGGCTTCCCTTATTCTCTCTCACCTATGCCCCTCTCCAGCCGGCCACCTTCCTCCGTATCCCCTTATGTGGCAACCCTACCCAAGCCCCCTGTCCCAGGGTGTTAACCCTCCCCAAACTGTACCCAGGATTCCTGACCCAGCTTGAATTTTCCTTCCCAGTCTTATGTCCCCTTGCCCAGCCAGGCCCCTTCCCCCAGCCAGACCCTCTTCCTCAGCACGTGCTCCCTTCTTTAGAGTGGTCCCCTTTCTGAACCAGTCATCTTATCTGCCTATGTCCACCTCCCTGGCTTCTAACCACTTACCTGGTAGTTTGCCACCCTCTGCCTCAGCAGGGCCTCCTTACTATCCTATGCCCCCTGCTCTCCCTCCCCAGACAGGCCTCAACCACAGCCTGTCCCCTCCCCGCCCCCCCCACCCCAAGCCTCTCCCCAGCCAGGCTGTTTCCCCAACTTGAGACCCCACTTACAGCCTCTTTAGCCAGGTGACCCTTCCCCAGACAAGGCGCCTTCTCAACCCTGTTTCCTTGCCCACGTGGGGTACCTTTTCCAGAAAGTGCCTCCTTCTCACAGCCTGGTTCTGTGCCTAGGCTTTTCCTATTTTAGCCGGATGACTTTCCCAAGGAGTTGCCCAAGGAGAGTCAGTGCCTCCTTCCCCAGCCAAACATCTTCCTCTCAGGCCTGCATCACCTATCAAGTCCCCTGCCAGCCATGTGACCTTGCCCTGCCAGGACCCCTTCACTCACACGGAGCCCCATGCTAAGCAAGTCCCATTCTCCAGTAGGAACTCTTTCCCAGCTAGAGTCGGGCCCCCAGCCAGGCTCTTCGCACTTTTGCTAATTCATTCCACCCTCCTCAGCCAGACATCCCTTCATGCCTATCCTGTGCCCACCCCCCTCAGCTAGGTCCCTCTCCTCAACTATGTGCCCTCCAGTCAGGAGCTCTGTCAAACAAAGCACATCCCTTATTCCCAGGCAGGATCCTTTCTCTAACAGGCCCTCTCTACTTGCTAGGTCCCTATCCCGGCCAGGTCCATTAACCTGCCTGTTATTCAGTGCCCAGCCTGTCAGTCTTTCTCAGCATTCAAACCTCTCCCACCACCAGGTTCCTTTCTCAGCCTGTGCCTCCCTCTCAGAGCCCATTCTCCTGCCAGAGCCCTTGCCTACTCAGGCTGGTTTTCCCTGCCGGGCTGTTTTCACCCCCCAGGCCCCATCTCAGCCAGTCTCCAGTCGTCGGCTTGTGCTACCCCATCAAACCTGTGGTCCCGCCCTGGCCGGTTTGGCTCAGCGGTTAGAGCGTTGGCCTGCGGTCCCGAGAGACCGGGGTTCAGTTCCCGCTAAGGGCACGTACCTCGGTTGCAGTTTGCCCCCGGCCCTGGCTGGTCGTGCGGGTGGCAGCCACTCGATGTGTCCCTTTCACGTCGATGTTTCTCTCTCTCTCTCTCTTCCTCTCTCTCCCTCCCACTCTACCTGAACAAAAAATGGAAAAATGTCCTGTCCTCGGGTGAGGATAAAAAAAAAAAAAAAGACAGGCCCCTTTCCTAGCCTGTTTCTCCTCAGCTTATGCCTACTTTCCCAGCGAATCTCTTTCCCTGGCCAGGTCCTGTTCCGCAAGCTTTCCCCCCTTAACAGTCAAGCACTCCTTTGTCACCCTTGACCCCTGAACTCAACTAGACCTCATTCCCTTGACCAGCCAATTCCTCCTTCGCTAACCAGCCCCTCCTATTATCCCCGTCCTAGCCAGGCTTCCTTCCCCACCCTGTGCCCCAGTCCACAGCCGTGTTCCCTTGCCCAGCCATGTCCCCATCCTCTGCCTGTTCATTCTTCCCCAAGATATTCCTCTTCGCCCTGCCAGATCCATTCTCCAGATAAGCGTGCTTTCCTTGCCTGGCCCCATGTGCCCACCTAAGCCCCCATTCCCAGCCAAGCCACCTTTCCAAGCCAGTGCCCTAGTGCCTTGCAGCCAGGATCCCCCCCACTCAGACATCTTCATGGTCCCAGCCAGGCCCCCTTCTCCTTCCATGAACCCTTCCATGCCATAGAGGTCTTTTTTAGCCTGTGCCCCCTCTGTAACTAATCTCCTTCCCTATCTAGGCCCCATTTCCCAGCAACGACCCCTTTGGCTACTTCTGTCCCCTTCTGGGGCAGGTCCCTTTTCCCAGCTAGGCCCCTTTCTCCAGTCGTATCTGCATTCTAGTGTGCTCCCCTTCCTCAGCCAGCTCCGACCTTCTAAGCCTGAAGGCTCCTTTGCTGGCCAGGTTCCTTCCTCTATCCAGTGCTCCCCTAATCAGACCCTGTTCCCTAGTCAACACCTCTTTCCACAAGAAGGCCCCTTTTCCTTCCAGATTCCTTTCCCAGGCAAGTGCTTCTCCCGTGGCTAGGCCTGACCATTTCCCATTTCGGCACAGAGCCCTTGATCACCCCGTGTTCTCTTCTGCCCAGTCCTCCTGCCCAAACAAGTTGCCCTTTCACTAGCTCATCCCTCCTTCCAGCGTAACCTTCCCCACACAGTCCCCTTTCCTGTTTTATTCTTGTAATCCCCTACCTCTGCCACACCTGCCAGCAGGACCCCTGCCCCAGAATGTGGCCTAGTTCCCTGCCAGCTTCCTTTCTCAAGCCAAGTTCCCCTTTCTTCCCTACACAGCCCACCCCAGGTGGACCACCTTCTCCTACTAGAAGCCCTTCACCAGCCTAGAAAAGCCCCTGCCCCTAGCCTGGACCTCTTCCTTAGCCAGGGATCTTCCTTCAGCTAGGCCCTTTCCCCAGTCTGTGTCCCCCTAGCCAGCTGGGTCCCTATTCATAAATGCCCCTACCCTAGCCAGGACACCTCTTTTAACTTGTAGCCTCTCCTCCACCCAATGCAGCCCACTCCAGTACAGCATCCTTCTTATTTCTAGAGCTCTTCACCAGCCTTTGCCCGTGTACCCAGTGAGGCCCCCTTCATCTGCCTATGTCCCTTACCCCATTCTGGTCCCCTCCTCTAGCCAGGATCTCTTTATTACCTATGCCATGTCTCCTAGCTGGCCCCCCTCCCCAACCTGTGTCCCCTCCTCACCCCAGCCTATTCCCCTTTCCCTTGCCATGTCCCACTCATCCTCCTAGGCTGACTCCATCCCCAATTTTCACCTTACTTTCCAGCCAAGCACCCTTCTGTGGATTATACCTCCCTCCCTAGGTACTCTCCCTTCCCCAGCCAGTGGTCTCATCCCTGGAAAAGGGTCTCTTCTCAGAAATACCTGGTTTTCTCTTGGACCTGCTCTTCTCAGCCAGCTGGTTATCTGAAACTTATACACACACCTACACAGTGAATTATCTGGCAGGATTTTCATATTTTTATTTTGGGACTAACCCCCCCCCCCCCACACACACACACACAAATAAACCAGTGGCACTCCTTTCTCTCCAGAAATGTAGCCTTGGACTGGAGAGTTTTGGGAAGTGGGAATTCTTTTTCATGTATACAATTAGAAGTCTTAAGTGAAACCATTTCATGATGTTTTCCACAGAGTGAAAACATCAACTCAGGAAAGCCTCAAGGTAAGGTTCCTCCCCCTAAAGCCTCCCCTGGGGAACACTGCACTGTAGGTCATCAAGACCGAAGCCCATTCCTCCTCCAACATCCGCATCTGTCTTCCCCACTCCTGCCCCCTCACCCGGACCCTTCAGGATTCCTTTATTGAAGTAGATCCTGGGATACCAACTCTATATGAACTGAGTCTGTGACACAGAACTACATAACCAAGTGTTTTTTTAAACTGCGTTTATTTTTTTAAACAAATTGAAAACATTTTTATTTTAGAACATTTGGTGTGTACAAAGAATTTTTTAAAACAATTTTAAGTGATCTCACTGAAATACAGCATTTGAAGATTAAAATTTCTAAAACCTGTTTACTTGAAAACCATTTCACTTTTACTATTCGTTTGGCAAATTCAAAATATTAACAAGTCTCAAATATCAACAAAAGTATATTGCTCACTTTTGGCTCGTCAATTGCAGATATAACAAAATGGATCAACTACTTTAACACATTTAAAGTGTCCTTTATAAACTTTTCCATCCATAAGAATTAAGGAAAATAAGTTCAGATCTTTCACACTTCATACCAGTTGTAGATATAACAAAGTGGATCAACCACTTGTCTCTGAAAATAAAGGAAACTTCACTGGTTCAGATCTTATCCCTTATAGCAAATTAAGCTCACTATCAGTTTGTCTCCTTTTGTTTCACACCACTTGTAGATATAATGAAATGGATCAACTAATTGAAAAAAGTCATATCCTTTCCTATTTTTAATAAAGGAATGTAAGTTGAGATCTTTCACATCTTAGAGTAAAAGTTATCTAGCTTACCAGTTTACATTTCTATATAAATCTACATTTAACATTTACATTTCACTTGCAAACTTAAACACTAGTATTTAAAATTTAGCAAACACCTAAAGGAGTCAAGTTAATTGAAAACCATACATGTTTTCGTGAAAAATACAAAACAAAATACTAAAGGAGCCCTTGGCTCCTGAATAGCCCAGTTTAAGTCAAAAGAAACCAAAAATAAGGCAGCTCTCTCTAGGGAGAATGCTGCACTTTTCCCAACAACCTTCTCAGGTGCTTACTTTCCTGGGCCCTCCTTTCGCCTCTGTAGGTTGTTTCCTGAGCTCATTTCTTCTACGTCTGTGACTTTCTAAATAAACTTTCTCTTATAGTTTGGAAAAAAAAAAACAAAAACAGCCCATCAAACATTTTTTCCCCCAAAGCACGAGGCAAAAGGCATTCACCAAGCATTTCGAGTGCATAAGCGTGAAGTTGGTCTAAGTAACCCAGTGTATTCATGGACAACCTGAAGATCCCAAGCAACACTCATCCCCCCTCCCCCCAAGGTAAGAACGCATCAAACCACGTTTCCATTTTCATCCCCAAATTATTTGTAACATAACCATCTCTCCTCGGTCAGGGAGGCCAAGGCCCTCACGGGCCAGGCGTGGTTGGAACGTCTGAAACCGACTCCCCTCCAGCGGTCCAATATAGACTCCGTCCCTGTCGGAGTCCCTGTTCCCCCGCCCAGTGAAGGAAGCAAAGACGGGAAGAGAGGAGGAGGAACGCCCAGGGAGAAGAGCTGGGCGGGAGGTTGTTAAATGTTGGGAACAATGAAAGAGAGAAAAACCAGAGAGCCAAAGGCAAAAACGCAGCCCAACAAGGAGACCTGGTGGCGGCTGTGGCTCCGTCCTCCGCGGCAAGGGCAACGGCGGCGTCGGCATAGGCAGCGGCAACGGCATCGGCAAACCCAGCGGCAACATCAACGGTAACGGGATCGGCAGCGGCAGCGGCAGCGGCATCAGCAACGGGATCGGCAGCGGCAACATCAACGGTAACGGGATCGGCAGCGGCAGCGGCATCAGCAACGGGATCGGCAGCGGCAGCAGCAACGGGATCGGCAGCGACGACGGCGCGGCCTAGAAGAAGCGCACGGGGACGCCCCCCACGGCGCCGGCTTCCAGCGGCTTCACCGAGTTGTAGTGCTCCCCGAAGTTGGAGGCGTGGCGCACGTAGACCAGCGTGAGCGGCTTGTTGCTGTACTCCTCCCCGATGACCTGGACGGGCGCCTCGGCCTGGATCACCTCGATGGGGGTCTGCAGGACGTGCGACAGGGCCCTCAGCTCCAGCTGGCTTCCCCACGCGGCGCTGTGCGCGACGTTGTCGCAGTAGATCAAGAAGTCGTCGCGCGTGTAGGCATCGCCGGTTTCGGGGTCGCTGAAGAAGGGCAGGAAGTCGTCGACGTGCTTCCGCATGTAGCTGGCGGTGCGGCCCCGCAGGCTCTCCACCGACACGGAGAACGGCAGCTGGTCTTGGATGGCGCGGTACATGCAGTGGCTGTTGGCCGGGACATCCTTCATCTCCAGATTCCGGGCCTCCAGGATGGCAGCCAGCTGCTTCTCCTCGTCGCGACCCTGGCTGCTCAGCGACCCCGACTCGGCCTCGGCCGCCATCTTCTGACGCTCTCTCTGCAGCGCCGCCCTTCTTTCGCGCCTTTTCTGGGCCCTCGAGACTCGAGGAGGGTGGTTCTCGAGATCCATCTTGGCCAGGCCCTCGGTGATGGAGTCGAGGCCGCTGTTCGCAGGGTACAGCTCCCCGAACTTCTCCAGCTCCAGCTGATGCTTCTGCTCCAGCTCGGCCTCCAGGCGGGCCACGTCCAGGAGCAACTGCTTTGTCTTCGTCTTGTCGCCCTTTGGGACCTCGTTCTTCATGGCCTGGATGCGGTCCTGCAGCTCTTTCTTCTCGCGGCGGTGGCGTCGCTCCAGCCGCTGATACTCAAGCTGCACATCTTCCATGGTGCTGAACGGCAGGCGACGGACAATCGAAGTTTGGTGGCAGCGCAAGGACCCGCGACGGCTCAGCCCGACGACGTCAAACCACCCGACAGGTAGCGGATCGTCTGCCTCCAGTGGCGGCTGCTCTGGTCATTTAAGGCGCTGGTTTCCGGCCCCCTATTCATGTCCCTGTCTGCCATTGGCCACTGCCTGTCCGTGGCCACGCCCCCGATGCGTCTTTCACTGGGATTGGCTGTTGGGCCCCCTAGATACGCCCCCATTAGACGCCATAGCAACAGGTGTTTCCGGTTTGGCGTGGTTTGAATTTCGGCCTATAAGATCTGGCCTTTCTTTGTAGGTTATGGGCAGCCATTACGAATTTGTAGGTTATGTGCATGATTCCGCCTTTGCAGGTTATGGGCAGCCGTTGCTCCTTTGCAGATTATGTGCAGCGATTCCACCTTTGTAGATTATATGCAGGGTTCCGCCTTTGCACGTTGTGTGGAGGATTTTCTGCCTTTGCACATTGTAGGCAGGATTCCACCTTTGCACATTATATGCAGGATTCCGCCTTTGTAGGTTACCGGCAGCCATTACAAATTTGTAGGTTATGTGCGGGATTCCGCCTTTGTAGGTTACGGGCAGCCATTACGAATTTGTAGGTTATGGGCAACCATTGCTCATTTGCAGATTATGTACAGCGATTCCACCTTTGTAGATTATATGCAGGGTTCCGCCTTTGCACGTTGTGTGGAGGATTTTCTGCCTTTGCACATTGTAGGCAGGATTCCACCTTTGCACGTTATATGCAAGATTCTGCTTATATGCCATGGGGCTTGTAGAAGTTTTCATGGACTCTTAGTCCCTACTTCATTTCCAAACCTGAACACCATGCAGACACTGGTGGTGCTGGAGAACCACATGACAAATATACCACCAGCTGAACGTGCTCTGTCGCTGGACTTCCCTTTACTCCTAATGTCCAAGAGGCAAGGTGGTTTTTTCCAGTTTTTCAGGTCCCTTGACTGTGGAACTCTTAATTTTGTGTATTAGGACAAAGACATTTCCTTGCGTTCCTGGGAACACAGCCCTTTCAGTTCAGGTCTCAAATCTACTCTGAAATCTGTGTAAAAAAAGCCACACACGGCCCCACTCCAAGTCATTTACTACAACTATGCTGACCTCTTGGTTTGTGCCAACTGAATGCACCTTCTAAACCCTTTTCTCCTGGGTCCCCACCTTCCAAAATAGGCTCCCTAGAATGGCTAAGAAGCTCTTCTTTATGATTACTTCGAGTCTTTAAAAGTTCCAAAAATATGCCCTGGCTGGTTTTGCTCAGCGGTTAGAGTGTGGGCCTGCGGTCCAGAGAGACCCGGGTTCGGTTCCTGCTGAGGGTGCATACCTTGGTTGCAGTTTGTCCCTGGTCCTGGATGGGTCGTGTGGGTGGCAACCACTGGATGTGTCCCTTTCACTTCGATATTTCTCTCTCTCTCTTCCTTTCTCTCCCTCCCACTCTATCTGAACAAAAAATGGAAAAAAAATGTCCTCGAGTGAGGATATAAAAAAAAAGTTCTAAAAATATTACATTAAACATTTTCAAGCCCTAAGCTTTTTCAAATATGTTCTCATCCTGTCCCACCCTGCTCATCTGTATCTGGAATTCCCAAACAGGAAGGCCCTTGAGACAACCTCACACTGGTTGGAGATGGAGAAAGTGGACAGTTGTCCAAGTTGTTGCATATGTCAAAATTTCATTCCTTTTTATTGCTAAGTGCTATTCTATGATATTGATGTACTGTAGTTTAAGCATTCACCTGTTGAAGGACATCTGGGTTGTTTCCAGTTTGGGGTTATTGAGAATAAACCTGCTATAAACATCTGTGTGTAGGTTTTTGTGTGACCATAAGTCTTCATTTCTCTAGGGAAAAATGCCATGGTGTGCAGTTGCTGGGTCATAGTATAAGGGTGTGTGTAGTGTTTTAAGAAACTATTTTCCAGAGTGGCTGTGCCATTGTACACTCCTGCCAGCAGTGTATGGGGGATCCAGTTTCTCTGCATCCTCACCAGCATTTGGTATGGTCATTTGTGTGTGTGTGTGTGTGTGTGTGTGTGTGTATGTGTTGTAGCCATTCTGATACATGTGTAGTGACATCTCCCTGTGGTTTTAAATTTGCCTAGTGGCTAATCATGTTTATTTTTTCATGTGCTCTTTGTCATCTGTTCCACATCCTCTCAGGTCAAACATTTACATTGTTTGCCCATTTTATAATTGGACTGTTATTTACTGTTGTTTTGAGAGTTTTATAAAATATATTCTAGATACCAGTTCTTTAAAATTTTTTTTTGAATGTTTTTATTGATTTTAGAGAGAGAGGATGGGAGAAGGAGAGAGAGAAACTCTGGTCAGTTGCCTCCTGAATGCACCTTGACTTGGGATCAGACCCACAACCTAGGTATGTGACCTGATCAGGAATTGATTCCAGAACCTTTTGGTGTGTGGGACTATGCTCCAACCAACTGAGCCACTGCGCAAGGCCAAGATTTCATTCTTTTTTATGGCCAAGTAGTATTCCATTCTATATGTGTACCACAGTGTTTGTTTGTTTTTTATCCACTAATCTATTGATGGACACTTGGGTTGCTTCCACTTGGCCATTGTAAATAATGCTGCTGCAGTGAACATGGGGGTGCATATATTCTTTCAAATTAGTGTTTTGGGTTTCTTTGGATATGTACCCAGAAATGTAATCACTGGGATATAAGACTGTTTAATTTTAATTTTTTGAGGACCCTCCATGCTGTTTTCCACAGTGGCTGCACTGATCTGCATTTCCACCAACAGTGCACAAGGGTCCCTTTTCTTCACGTCCTTGCCAACACTTGTTTGCTGATTTATTGATGATAGCCTTTCTAAGAGGTGTGCGATGATATCTCATTGTGGTTTTAATTTGCATTTCTCTGATGATTACTGATGTTTTCATATGTCTGCTGGCCATCTCTATGTCCTCTTTGGAGGTGTCTATTCAGGTCCTTTGCCTATTTTTTAATTGGATTGCTTTTTGTTTTTGTTTTTTAGTGTTGAATTATATGAGTTGTATATTCTATGGATTTGGACGAATGTAAAATGACACGTATCCACCATTATAGTATCTACAGAATAGTTTCACTGCCCCACAAATCCTCTGTGCTCCACATCTTCATCCCTCCTTCTCCTCTAGTCCCTGGTAACCACTTTGGTCCTTTTACTGTCTCCATAGTTGTGCTGTTTCCAGAATATCATGTAATTGGAATCATATGGGATGTAGTCTTTTCAGATTAGTTTCTTTGACTGAGTGATATGCATTTAAGTTTCCTCCCTTTGTCTTTTCATGGCTTGATAGCTCATTTCTTTTTAGCAATGAATACGTTGTCCGCATGGACCACGGTTTATCCGTTCTCCCACTGAGTACATCTTGGTTGCTTTTCAAGTTTTGGCAATTAATCATTAAAATTCCCATAACCCTTTGTGTGCAGGTTTTTGTAGACTTAAGTTTTCAACTCATTTGGGTAAATACTAAGGAGTGTGATTGTAGGACTGTATAGTAAGAGGATGTTTAATTTTGTAAGAAACTGCAAAAGTGTCTTCCAAAGGGGCTGTATCATTTAACATTTCCACTAGTAGTAAATGAGAGTTCGTTTTGCTCCATATCCTTGCCTGTATTTGAGTGTTGTTAGTGTTTATGATTTTGCATTTCTAATAGGTGTATAGTACTATTTAATTTTTTAAATTTGTAATTCGTTAATGACGTATGCAGGATCTTTTCATATGCTTACTTGCCATTTGCATACTTCTCTGCAGAAGTGTCTGTTTAGGTCTTTTACCCATTTTAAAATTGGGTTGTTCATTTTCTTATTGTTGAGTTTTAAAAGTGTTTTAATATTTTTGATAACAGTCTTTTATCAGATATGTGTTTTGCAAATATCTTCTGCCATTCTATGGCTTGTCTTCTCATTCTCCTGAAATTTTTTTTTTTTTTTGGTCTGTTTTCTTTCTGTTGTTCAGATGGGGTAATTTTTCTTGTTCTGTCTTAAGTTCAATGATTTTTTTCTTCTGTCCTTTCTATTCGGGTGAGCTTATTCATTGAGTTTTTAAAATTTTTGGTTGTTACATTTTAGTTCTTATATTTCCTTTTGGTTCTTTTTTTTTAATCCTCACCCGAGGACATTTTTTCATTTTTTTGTTCAGATAGAGCAGGAGGGAGAGGAGAAGAAGAAGAAGAAGGAGGAGGAGGAGGAGGAGGAGGAGGAGAAAGAGAGAGAGAGAGAGAGAGAGAGAAAACATTGATGTAAAAGGGACCCATCGAGTGGCTGCCACCCACACAACCCAACCAGGGCTGGGGACTGCCCTTAGCAGGAATCGAACCCGGGTCTCTCTGGACCGCAGGCCGACGCTCTAACTGCTGAGCCAAACCGGCCAGGGCTCCTTTTGTTTTTTTATTGTAGCTTCTATTTTTAAGCTGACACTTTCTATATCTTTCTTTGTCTGTGTATAATTTTCTCTAATTATTTGCTGAAATTCTCTATTTTTTTCCCTTTGTTTCAAGCTCATTTGTTGCTTGTTGAAGCATTTTTATGAAGGTCCCTTTAAACATCTTTGTCAGATCATTTTACCATCTCTGTCATCTTGGTTTGGAAATCTGTTTCTTTTTTCATCCAGTTTGAGATCCTCCTGGTTCTTGAGTGATATTTGATTAGAATCTGGGTATCTGGGGCATTAGGTCATGAGACTCTGAATCCCATTTAAGCCATCTATTTTAGCTGGCCTCCTCTGGCACCGCCACCAGCAGGGAAGGGGGTGTTATGGCGTGACTAACAGAGGTAGACGTTTAGGTTCCTCACTTAGCCTTCACTCATCCAAAGGAGGGCTCCTAATCACTGCCAGGCAGAACTGAGAGTTTCTGCTCCCCAGTGGGCCTGTACTGATAGCTCCCTTCCTGGGAGAGGTCAGAATGGCGTCACTGCTTCCTCTGTTACTACCTCCTCTTGGGATGGGAGGTTGCCCTCCTTCCCTTTGGACGGTGGTGAAAGTCCTGACTCTCCACTGGGTCTTCTCTGACATCACCTTAGGGAGGAGAGGGGGCACCTCATTACTGCCAGCTGGGGTGGAATTCTAGGTTCCCCACATTGTCTCTACTGACCACGTGTTTGAGTGAGTTTTGTTACCTGCCAGTGGGGGTGAAAATTCCTTCTCTGTACTTGGCTTTTCCTGAAACCACAGCAGCAGGGAAGGGGTGGGGGTGTTGGGGCATGTTGTTACAGCTTCATGAGTGTGGAAGCCTAAGCTCCCCCTTAGCCTCTGTACTGGGTGGGAATAGTTTGTTCTCTGCTTTAGGCTGGAGTTGAGTGGTTATTATGTAGAGATTTTCTGTCTTGCTGGGTTGATCTTTTCCTATCCCTTGGGCTAGAGAGACCAAGCTTGGGTTCGGGCTCTTTTAGTCTGTACTTGCTGGCGTGTCTGGGTTGCTGATTTCTTCAGCTCCAAGTCTGGGCAAAAAGAAAATCCATGTCACTCCTCCCACCCTGTGGACCTTGGTGGTCTGCCTTCTTTTCTCTTTCAGAGTCTTCTTAGGTTTGTTTTATATACAGTGGCCAGGGTTTTTAGTTGTAATAGCAAGAGGAATAGGGCAAAGTACATCTAGTTCATCTTCCCTCATCTTATTTTAAATAAACAAATACCCTCCCTTACTGTCATTTGTATCTTGCCAAGAAATTAAATACCGTGAATTAAAATGAGTCAATGCAATGATAATTTTAGAAAACCATTATGCTGATCCTGAAAGAGACAACTTTTGGACTTTGATAGCATGATAGTAATGATCACATAGAGTCTGCTTGTTTGCTGCCATCAAGATGGTTTTCTCAGATTCTGCAGAAGGGATGACAGTTCCCTTTGAATGTCAAGCCCCATTGAGTGGGTTTGTTTTTGTGGCCTAAAGTGCAGAAAAACCAGCTTTGCCAATGTTGAGCTTTACTGTCTGTAGTTTGTGTTAAGTAAACCATAGTTATCATAATATCCAATGTGCCTCTTCTAGCTCTGCACTGAAGTCTACCACCCTGTCTGGCTCCAACATCCACCTTTGTCCAACACACTGTAGGGACGGGGGGTTGGTGGACGGACGATTTGTAACCTTGTGAAATGCATTCTTGCAACCTGGCCAGCCTAGGACCAAAGTGTGTGTGTGGATAGACAGGTTTGACTGGAGGGCAGGAAGACTGCCTTGGGTGCATATGGATGCTTCGTTTTCATGGGAATAAGATAAGGTTTGCATGACAAAGGTTGGAACACTGCCTTGTGTGGCCAATGAGTTGTAGGACTCAAGAACTTCTGGGTTTATTATTTTTTAGCTTTAAAGTCTCTGCTATAAAAAGTGAAAGACAAGGCTAGGTAGGCTGTATGGTTTGCAGAGATGCCATCTCAAGGAAATGCTTTACATAAATCCACATGTAACTTGGGGAACCACTCTGCAAATAAATTGGGCTGCCTCCAGAGATTTGGAGCATTTGCTCCCTTGCAATGCTCCCCCTCACTCCTACCAGCATGAGCTTGTAGTTCATTGCATTGTGCCGACCCCGGCAGGCCGAGAGAGACAGCAATACACACTCTCCCATTAGGAGATTATGATCCAACCCCCAAGCCACACACCCTGCCTCGTAGTACCACACATCCCTAGCAATGGATGTGTCGCCTGCTTTTCAGGCAGTTCTCTCTGAATATCTTTTCTCACAACTCAGCTTTTATCAAAAGGATAAATGGCCAGGAGTTCAAGGTTCCTTTTTCCAATAAGAAACACGGGGAATGGCAATAGGCTGTCTTGTAGATTAACAGCATATGCTTTTCCAGTCACTGAGGAGGGAGGGGCAAGAGAATCAATGCCTAGGTTGCAGGGGGCTGTGCTGATCAAAGATATGTCAAGCCCCAACTCAGTGCCTGGCACCAAGGAAGACAATAATGAACGGCAGGTCCTTCCATCTACCATACCCCAGTCCCTAGCTCACAGCGTCTGCTCCCATTCCATTCCTGCCACATCTCCCCTTTCCATTTCACCAACCCCATTCCTCCTCCCCTTCAGAGGCCACTAGAGAGAGCAGTTTCCATGGTAATCAGTGTCCTCATTAGTTTGGAGTTTAATGGTCCCTAAGTGTCTGTCTGGACCAGGTTCCTAGCTCACAGCAGAAGGAGCTTTTCATTGAGCTGAAGGGCTATTGAGAAATTGTCAAACACTAGCCATTATGTTCAAGTCAACCTAATTACACACAATAGCATACAATATTTTAGTGTAGCAAGAGAGGATGTGAGGAAATCATCTCGTCTTGTCCAGGGCTGAGCATCTGAAGAATCACTCTCTGCCCCACACTCACTGGTGTGGGATTTCATCACTGGGCTGTAGGTGTTAAAATGTGAGTAAGGGGGGTATGGGAGACTAGGCAACAGGGAGCCAACCTCATTAAAGGTTTCTGAGTACATCACTAGGGGGTTGCTCTTTCCTTATCCTCCCACCTGTCCCTTAAGGGTCTAAGATCATGAGAGTTTCATGCTCTGTTCATGCTTACTTTCTGTACCAACCACCCCAGCCTTGTCCCTAACCTGTTTTGCTCACTCACTCATTCATTCAGCCTCCATTTATCAGTCCTACTCTATGCCAGGCAGTGTTCTCAGCACTGTGAATAAAATAAACAATAAAATAAAAGAAACGAAGATCCCTAACCTCAAGGACCTTGCAGCCAAAAAACAAGTAACTACAGAATGACAAGTCTGAGAAGGGGGTACTCATCTCCTATTTACATTTGAGGAAACCAAGCCCCAGAGATATGCCCAGGGATAGTTACCAGGTTGAGTCTCCACCCACTTGGGCATTTTTATAATAAATGTCAGTGCATGCTTACTCTTGTGCAGTGTGGTAGGGGCTGGGCATATGAGGTACATTATGACCCAGTATCACCCAGTTTCTGCATGACAAGTCAGGGTTGGTGAACAGAAGAAGAGGCAGGAATAACAAAATACAAGTCCTCTGGCGGCTGGATATGAATGAGGACCACCTCAGGGGTGGCTCAGTGGAGAGCACATCCACTCACCCACCCCGCTCCAGGCATTCTTTCTCTTCACTTGCAGCCCTTTCTCTCTTTTCAGGCTGGCCGCAGGCTCCACTGCTGCCTTGGCACTGGCCCCTGGAAGTATCCCAGGGCCCCATGCCCTTGGCCCACAGCCCACCATGGCAGCTTCTGCTTTTGGGGAAATGCAACTCCTTTCCCTGCAGGGCTCCCTCAGGGCCTCATAGGATCTTCCCTTCCCCCACGTGGCCCCTTTCTCAAATACAATATTTTATGCAATTCCAATTGGAAAAAGACGAAAAGAGAGCTGGTGCTCTGTGTTGAGCGGGAGCTGGCAAGCCAGAGTCCTCTACTCAACCGCCGCAGTAGTTGCCCCTGGGTTACATCTCTGAAAGCTCAGGGTCAGTACAACACACTTTACAAACAGCAGCCTGCGTATGGAGTGGGCTACCCCACCCCCAAACTATCAAGCCTGTCCAGTGGGGAGAGGCAGCTGGGCCAGGAGGCTTTTGTGTGCTGGGGCGAGTCCCATAAGCCCATCCACTTACTGTGTGGAGGTGGAGCTGGTCTTGTAAGTAGGTATTAGAGAGGAGAAAAGGGTGATCCTATGTGTCAGTCATAGGGCAGCTGGGCCCTTGGGCCCTGACAATTACCCTGTGCCTGAAAGTCATCTTTATGTGACACTAGGCACATGTCACCAGCCCTGCTCAGAAGCACTCATCTCAGTGCCCACAGGACTAAGCCCACACTCCTTGTCCTGGTATCCAGACTCTCTCCGAGATGGGCTCTGCTGCTATTTTCAGCCTCACTTCCCACCAGCCCCTTCACAGAATCACCATTCCATCCAAGCAGGCGAGCTGCACCTGACACTCCCCACAGGTTCCCTGCAGAGCGGGACGCGACCAGGCTGAATGCAAGGAAGGCCAAGGCAGCACTCGGGGTGGGTGTGTTATACAGGACAAGGGTCTCAAGATCTGGGCAGTTCTAAATATTATTTCTTGCTATGAAGCATAGTATTTTGTAGATGAAACTGAAAAGGAACTCAGCTGGATGATAACCAACTGCAAAGAAGAAAGCAACATGTAGTTGAGCAAGTGGAGTGTGTGGGCAATGGCTAAGCCTCCCTCTGGGAGGCAGAGCTTTGGATATGAATCCCGTCTCTTCTCCTAGCCGCAAGCAAATAAACTAAGTCTCATTTTTAAATAGAGCACCTCAAGCCACAAACCCCTTGAGTTCAGTAACAGGTGCTTACTAACAGGATGCCCCTGTAGAGGCATCTGAGCCTCAGAGAGGAATGCACCTGCGTGGGGCCTCTGCTTCGGAGGACAAATCCAGATGTGACCACCTGCTACCATCCTGACGACCAACAGTCTGGCCTGATCCACCATCATCTCTCACCTAGGTTACTGTAAGAACCCCTTCAATATCTCCTTCTTCCTCCGTGGCCCCTCAAAACTGAAAAGCAATGCAGTCTCCTCTACTCAAAAGGCTCCCCATTTCAGCCAGAGTAAAAGGCCAAGGCCTTACCCCATCTGGCCCCACCAAGCTCTCCCACCTCACCTCCCTAGTTCCTCTCACTTGGCTCAAGCCTTGTGCTCCTCAAAAAACTGCCAGGCACACGTCACCTTAGGATCTCTGTGCTGGCGGTGCTCTCTGCCTGCTAGAACATTCGCAGTCCAGACAGTTGCATGGCTGCCTTCCTCATCTCATCTCAATGCTCAATTGCCACCTTTGCAAGGTGGCCTTCCCTGACCACTCCTTTTCTTTATTAAAAAAAGTTTTTTCTTAATCCTCACCAGAAGATATTTTTCTATTTATTTTCAGACAGAGTGGGAGGGAGAGAGAAAGAGAGAAATATCGACGTGAGACACACATCGACTGGTTGCCTCCTGTGCGACCCTGACCAGGGCCGGGGACTGAACTGTAACCGAGGTACGTGCCCTTGACTGGAATCGAACCCGAGACTCTTTAGTCTGCGGGCCAATGGTCTGACCAATGAGCCGAACTGGCCAGGGCCCCTGACCACTCCTTGTAAAATTACTCTTTGGGACAACATGGAAGGACCTGGAGATGATTAGTGAAATAAGCCAGTCGGAGAAAGATGAATGCCACATGATCTCACTTATATGTGTAATCTAATGAACAATGAACAAAATAAAACAAACAAAATAGGTCCAGAGGTATGGAAACATGGAATAAAATGACAATCTCAGAGGGGAGAGGGGTGGAAGGATGGGAAGAGATTAACCAAAGAACCTACATGCATACATGCATAGCCCACGGACACAGACAATAGTGTGGTGAAGGCCTGGAGGGTGGGGTGGGGAGGGGGGACATCTGTAATACTGTCAACAATAAAAAAATAAATGAAAAACATTCTATTTATTTTTTTATCCTCACCCGAGGACATTTTTTCATTTTTTGTACAGACAGAGTGGGAGGGAGAGAGAGGAAGAGAGAGAGAGGGAAACATCGATGTGAAAGGGACACATCGAGTGGTTGCCACCCGCACGACCAACCAGGGCCGGGGACAAACTGCAACCAAGGTACATGCCCTTAGCGGAAACCGAACCCGGGTCTCTCCGGACCGCAAGTGGATGCTCTAACCGCTGAGCCAAACCGGCCAGGGCTGAAAAACATTCTAAAGCCTGCTCTTCCTCTCCAGCTCCTCCTCACGTCCGTCCAGCATTCTGAACCTTCCTTACTCTATTCCAACTATTTTCCTTTTTCCATAGCACTTCACACTTGATAACCCATTAGAGTCTAGTGACTAGACAGTTCATCAATTAATCAATTTCTATAATCTGTCTTCCCCTACCAGAATGTCAACTTCACAAAAGCATGAATTTTACAATTTGCTTTGCTCACTAATATAACCCACCTGCCTAGAACAGTCCCTGCCGTGTACTGTGCTGCATTAAGAAACCCTCCTGTCTTCCACAGGTTCATCTACTTGACCTCGAAGCACACACCTGGCTGGACCTAAGGTACTTGCATGTGCACACGTCCCCATAACACACAAACATGTAACTGGTGACACCACCTACTGATGTGGATCTATAAGCATGTGTTTTTATTGTTGTTGTCAATCCTCATCTGAGGATATTTTCCCATTTATTTTAGATGGAGTGGGAGGGAGGGAGGGAAGAGGGCCTTGGGGTGCTCTAGTAAAAAAACAAACGTGGTTGTTGCAAGGCAGTTTATTTACTTGCAGCAAGGAAAGGAGTCTGGATTCATTTCCAAAGCTCTGTCTCCCTGAAAGGAGGTGTAGTGTTCTTTGCAGTTGGTTACTTTCATCCCCTGAGCTCCTGTCTGCTCATCCTGTTTACAGCTTCGTCTACCAAATATTATGCTACATTTTAACATTTAGCAAGAAATAACATTTAGAACTGGCCAGACCTTAGGACACACAGTTGGGCCTCAAAGAGAAATGCAGCGGTTGTGTGCCCTAGGCTCCTCCATGACATGCCCCCTCCCCGCACTGGTTCTGAAGGCCTCTGATAGCTCCACCCCCACTCCCACTCACTTCCCACACCAGAGCTTCATGCACATTTTTCTTGGAAGGTGTGCAAGGGAGTGTTGTCATTTTATCCCATGCCATGCGCAGGTGGGTCAAAGTGCAGGTTGTTAGCGAGGCGAAAGGAACTGGATAGAGTTAGCACATAATCTTGTGATTTTGTGGAGGGGTGGGGATGGGGGAATGGGGGCGTGGAGACTAAGCAGGGCCTGGAGGAGAAAGCATGAAGAGAGGGGACATTGCAGGCTCCTGAGCATTTGGGATTGAGCAGCCCAACAGCACTTACCTGGAGCCACTGGGACCCTGGGCACAATGTTCTTGCCTTCTAAGAAGGACCTCAAGACCACCCTGGAGGTCTTTGCTCTTTTCCAGTGGACCTTCTCTGCCTTGATAATTGGTGAGACTTTCACCTTTGACAGGGTGACCAACTGTCCAGATTTGCCTGGGACTGAGGGATTTTAGGATCAAGCTGGACTCTGGATAGTCCTCAGCACATCAAGCTTGTTTGTCCCCCTGGCCTGGAGGCTGACGTACTTTGTGTGTGTGTGTGTGTGTGTGTGTGTGTGTGTGTGTGACACAGCCTTGCTGCAGATGTGTATGTTGAAAGTTCCTGGGTCTGCACTGGGGCACGGAGTGCATGTTTTGTGAAAATGGGAAGCACTTGCACAGAGGCTCGCCAAGGACAACGGCTGAACTGCAACCTGAGGATATTTTCAGCATTCTGAATCCTCCTTACTCTATTCCAACTATTTCTCTTTTTCCATAGCACTTCACACTAGGTAACCCATTAGAGTCTAGCAACCTGAAGAACTGGAGCAGATCACAGGTGGGAGAGCATCGTTCTAGTGACAGAGGGAGGCTGCCAAGCCTGTGGTGTGGAAGAATTCATCCAGCTATCCATCCCCTTTTCTACTCTCCACCACAAACACTTGGTGAAGTCAGTTCTCTGCTGACCGCTGTGTTCTAAGCGCTGAAGCAAACCATCCCTAGGGGAGGGAGGTCTAGACAAATTCTCGTTTGTCAGGTGGTTTAGGCGAGTACTGGCTGGACGCAGGGACGTGGATGAAATGGCTTGTCATACCTGGGAAGGAAGAACGCACGGTCTCTGGCTCTATGAGCCGGGGCTTGCCATTGACTAGGGAGAATGGGCTAGAGCACAGGGAATGGGCTTAGAGGCCTGCCTGGGGTGGGACCAGGACCCCAGTGCTGAAAAGAGCAGTGTTAATCTAAGAATGCCAGGCAGTCAGAGCTGGAAAAGACCAGGAGAAAGGAATTCATAGGTGTTAGGTACGTGCTGTGTTCCAGGTACGTTCACACCTGTTATTTCATGTTAGCCTCATGCCAACTTTATGAGGTACAGGCTATTGTTATATATAATCATACATCCTAATAGTGACACACTCGTATGATCGTGGCGCTCACGTGTTAGCTGCCATTGATCACAACTCTTTTTCCAGTAGCCACTGTTCAAAGCAATCAATGTATGTGCCGAGGGATCTGAGGTTCATGTCCGGTGAGCGGTCTGGTCAAGGTCACACGGCTAGGAAGTGGAGCAGCTGGCCTGGGACTTGAGCCCACAGGACCTGATTCTAACCTATGGGTTTCTCCCCTTACGTCTTCCATCACCTCACTGTTGATTAGGAGGTTGGGTGGACGTGTCCCTGGAGTACGTGTGGGGCCAGAAGAGTAGGAGGAAGCCAGACCTTCTGTGTACGTGAACATTCCTGACTGAAAGGCGCAAAGGGCCAGCTCAGAATGACCTCACTGTGGCACAGGCCTTGTGGGGCACTCCCTTCGGTAACGGCCGAGTCCCCTGTCCGGGTGGAGTGGTGACTATTCTCATTCTCATCCCCCCAGCTACTGGGGCTCAGAAAAACAAAAATAAAAAAAAACCAGAGATGAATCTACCAGAACTTGTCTGCCAGAGGTGGGCTGCTCCACCACCTGCTTTTTCAAATGGGCTGTGGCTTTGGTGCTTGGTGCCGCTATTCTTCAGGAAGAGCAGCTTCCCTGCCTGGGCTGGGCCTTCTTCTGCTTTGTTAGCAAGGCTGCTTTCTTCTTTGGCTTGGGCTCCAGACTTCTCAGAAACTGCAGTCAGCATCCTTATGGCACCTGCAACCAAGTCCTGCCTGGAGACCCTGCTCTGTCCCAGAAGCTTTAGGGTGTTGAGTTTGGTTCCACTGGCTTTCTGGAGTTCTTGTCCTATGCACACAGACTTGATTCATGGCCACCCTCTCCCCTCCCCTTGCTGCCACTGTGCTATCACAGAAGAGCAGTCTTCAAAGCCACCCTAGGCCAAGGGCCCATGTAGGGAGGGAGTTGGAGCCTCTAGGCTGGTATGTGTCCTTCCTCAATCCAGTCCCTAATCTCACTCCTGGGAGGTAAGCGCTGTTAACTGTTTTGGTTTTTGTCTCTATAACCAGAAATTATGGACACACACACACACACACACACACACCTTTATAGCCAAGAGGTAGTAAAATATGGGTGTTAAAAACACAATCTCTTACCCTGGCCAGTTTGGCTCAGCAGTTAGAGAGTCAGCCTGCAGACCAAGGAGTCTTGGGTTCGATTCCAGTCAAGGGCATGTACCTTGGTTGTGGTTCGGTCCCTAGCCCCAGCCCTGGTTGGGGTCATGCAGGAGGCAACCAGTGGATATGTCTCTCTCATATTGATGTCTCTCTCTCCCTCTGTCTCTCTCCCTCCTACTCTATCTGAAGATAAATGGAAAAATATCCTTGAGTGAAGATTAAAAAAAAAACACACCAAAAAACCACAATCTGTGACCAGGCCTGTGTGGCTCAGTGGATGGAGCGTCATCTCATGGACTGAGAAGTCCTAGTTCGAGTCCTGGTCAGGGTACATGCCTGGGTTGTGAGCTCGATCCCCAGTGTGGGGTGTGTAGGAGGCAGCCAATCAATGTTTCTCTCTCACATCAATGTTTCTATCTCTCTCTCCCTTCCTTTCTAAAATATCAATAGAAAACATTAAAACACACACACACACACACACACACACACACACACACACACAATCTCTGGAGCCAGACTGCCTGTGCTCAAATCCCAGCTCTACCTCTTACTCTCTGTGCACCTTGAGCAAGTCATGTAATCCTTCTGAGCTGTGTTTTCTTCATTTGTAAAATAGGCATATTCAGGGGCATTTATTGAGATGGTCTAGGTAGGCTGTGGTAACAAATGAACCCTGAAATCTCAGTAGCACAACCCAGCAAATGTTTATTTCTTGTTTGTGTTAAACATCCAACACAGGTTGCTGAGTGTCTCTGTTCTCTGTGGACACTAATGTTCAGGTCGACGGAGGTCCCAGCAAATTGTGATGCTGTAAAATGTGGCTTTTGAGATTTGCACAGTAGGGGAAGGAAAAAAGATGGAGAACTCCTGTGCATCTCCAACCAAAAGTGATAGATAATGAGTTATAGCCTTAATTTGCACTTCCTTAATGATGAGTCACATGGAACATCTTTTCATATATTTCTTAGCATTTAGTATTGCTTTTTCTGTTAGCTGCCCGTTGCTGACCTTTGCCCATTTTTCTATTGAATTTGAGTTTACTCTGGAAGGACAAACAAGAAATAGGTGAAGAAGGAGGAGTGTTCAGGGCAGAGAGTGGGCAGCATATGTATGACAAGGCTAGGGTGAGGGGGGAGCATAAAGCATTCAGGGAGCTGCCAGTGGTAAGTGGGATGAGGGGGTAAGAGGCACAGAACTGATGCTTCATACATATTGAATGAATGAATGAATGAATGAATGAATCAGAGAGAGGAGAAAGAGGAGACTGGAGAAGCAGGCAGGGGGCAGATGGTACAGGGCATTGTAAATCATGGGAAAGAGTGTGGACTATTCTTTTTTTTTTTTTTTTTGACTGGTCCTCTCCTCTGGGGGGAAGGTCGTCCTCTTCAACCGAGTGTGCAGCTTCAGGAGGGACGCACATGGATCGGTGAGGGAGGCGGGGACACCCGCCTAGCCAGCCAGATCTGCTGAATCAACCCTGGCGATCAATGGGGTGACAGATGTCGCAGCGAGATCGCCCTCACATCCTGGACTGTTTCTTGAGGGCTGTGTGGAGCCACGATAGTGCTTGGCACTGTGCCAGATTTGTGCTTTTGAGAGATTGCTCTAGGTCCCTGTAGCAAAGCAATGACAGCAAAAGGCTGTTGTAATCACCCAGGTGAGAGTTGGTGGTGATTTGGGCCAAATCAGTAGTAATGAGGATGGAGAGAACAGGCGAGAAGGAGAGAGATTGAAGGAAAAGCAGCAGAATGAATAACACTCGATGCACAGAAGATGTGGGAGAAAGGCAGGAGGCAAGCCTGAGGGTTCAGGTCCTGGTGTGAACTGAGGGGTGAGGAAGGCGAGTGGCCAAAAGGGGGAGGAGTATGGGGAGGAAACCGTCACTTCGTTTCAGTTGGACTTCGCACGTACAGAGGCAGTATGGAGCAGGCAGGAGAACTGTAGGCCCTGGCCCCAGCAGAAGTGGGTACCAGTGCTCGCCCCTCCCCCAGTAGCTCACGTGGGGCAGGTGGGGCACTGGGTGCCTCGGAGCCTTCCCAGCTCTTCACCCTAGGAGTCTGTGAGTGGAATCCTATCCATTTGGATCCTAAAGGCCTTAAGTGGACACTCTTACCAAACGTCTGTGGGGAAGAAAAGGCACATATTGGTTCTGTAATTCCCACTTGGTAGATGAGGAAGTGATGTTCAGTGACGTGTCTGTGATGGTACTCACAGTGAGTGGCAGATCCCCCTTCGTAGTCCCTCCACAGGGCACTCTGCATAAGGCCACACTGCCTGGGGTGGAACAAAGCCTGAGGGAATAAGGGTGGCCTCCCTTTATTTCTTGAAAAAGTCAAATAGTATTTTGTTGTTGTTTTTCATTCTCACCTGAGGATATTTTTCTATTGATTATTAGATAGAGTGGAAGGGAGAGAGAGAGAGAGAGAGAGAGAGAGAGAGACATTGATGTGAGAGAGACACATGGATTGGTTGCCTCCTGCACGACCCCGACCAGGGCCAGGAATCAAACCTGCAACCCAGATACGTGCCCTTGACTGGGAATCAAACCTGTGGTCCTTTGGTCTGCAGGCTGATCTCTAACCGCTGAGCCAAACCAGCCAGGGCTGTTGTTTTTTTAATTGTCAGCTGAGGATATGTTTATTTATTTGAGAGAGAGAGTGATGGGAGAGAGAGAAAGAGAGTGAGAAAGAAACTTCAACTGGTTGCCTCTCATAAGTGCCCCCAACCAGGAACAAATCTGCAACCTAGGTATGTGCTCTGACCAGGAATTGAACCCACAACCTTTCAGTTTAATTATCAAGATTTTCCACAGACATGTGAATCTCTCAATATGTGCAAATGCATCAGGAGTCGAGATCTTTTTTTTTTTTTTTTTAAATGTTCCTCCTTTTTTTTTTTAATTTTTAAATTTTTTTTATCCTCACCTGAGGACATTTTTTCCATTTTTTTGTTCAGGTAGAGTGGGAGGGAGAGAGAGGAAGAGAGAGAGAGAGAGAGAAACATCGACGTGAAAGGGACACATCGAGTGGCTGCCACCCGCACGACCAACCAGGGCCGGGGACAAACTGCAACCGAGGTATGTGCCCTTAGCGGGAACCGAACCCGGGTCTCTTGGGACTTCAGGCCGATGCTCTAACCGCTGAGCCAAACTGGCCAGGGCAGGAGTCAAGATCTTAAGTCCCCTCATCCCCTCCCCTCCTCTGCCACTTTTTTTTTTTTTTTTTTTGTGGTACGTGCCCGTAGTGGGAACTGAACCCAGGACTCTCTGGTCCGCAGGCCGACGCTCTAACCGCTGAGCCAAACTAGCCAGGGCTTCTCTACCACTTTTTAAAAAAAGTTTCATGGTGCCCTGGCCAGTAAGAAAGATCTCGTACCCTTTGAGACGACATGGAGGGACCTGGAGAGTATTATGCTAAGTGAAATAAGCCAATTAGAGAAAGACAAGTACTATATAATCTCACTTATTTGTGAAATCTAACTGAATAAAATAAACTGATGAGCAAAATAGATGCAGATATATGGAAGCAGGGAACAGACTGATGAATCTCAGAGGGCAGGGAGAGATTAAGCAAAGAACTTCTGTGCATGTATGCATAGCCCATGGGTACAGATGATAGTTCGGTGAGGGCAGGGGCTGGGGCCAGAGCAGTGGGTCAGTGTGTGGGGGGGTATCTGTATCCACAGTAAAGAAGGTCTTGTCTTTCCCTGGTAGTCTGTCCACTGATGCTTCACAGGTGTGTGTGCAGGAACATGTGCCAGGGTGTGGACGTGAAAGCGCTCAGTGGACAGAACACGGCAGGGAGGGCAAGTGTGAGGCACCTGTCACAGCTCATTAACCCTGGGCTGGGCTTCCTCCAGCAACCCTCATAATCTTTGTCAACGTCTACCTGCTGCTGTTCACGCGGTACTGGCCTGTCCCCGTGCTCATTATCATCTGGCTGGCTTTTGACTGGAAGACCCAGGAGAGAGGTAACCGTGCGGGGACCGTGCTGCTACCTGACGCGTGCTCTTTCCTCTTCAAATTGCTAGGAAGGCCCCGAGGAGGCCGGGAGCAGGTGAGGGTAGGGGCCCTAACCTACCATAGCCCACCCTGGTTGTCACTTAAGAGGCCCGGAAGCAGTAGTGGGTGAGAGTACCTTGTGCAGACCTAGAAGGGCTCTGAGGAACACAGTGGGGGTGGGCACAACTTGGCTGCATTGGCTGTTTTCAGGTGGCCGCCGCTTCAACTTCATGAGGAGTTTCTGCTTGTGGAACCACTACCGTGACTACTTCCCCGTGAAGGTGAGCAGCCCCGGGCCCAGCCCTAGCTCCGGTGCTCACGGCTGGGTCAGGGTGGGGATGGTGAGTGATGCCCTCTGGAGTCTTGCGTTGCCCAGTCTTCAGGGCCGGACGTAGCAGCCCTTTCCCTCCGAGGTCTCCATCCTCACTGCTCTTTCCTCCACAGCTTTTGAAGACTCATGACATCTCCCCTGACCAAAACTACATCCTTGTTTGCCACCCCCACGGGTTCCTGGCCCATTCGTGGTTTTCCAACTTCGCCACAGAAACCACGGGCTTCTCCAAGCTCTTTCCCGGCATCACCCCTGACGTGCTCACACTGGGAGTCTTTTTCTGGCTGCCTTTACTTAGAGACTATGTCATGGCATTAGGTGAGTTGGCTCCTAGGACAGAAAGCAAAAATTACAATGGCTTCCTGAGCCCTGGCCGAAGCGGCTAAGTGGTTGAGCGTCATCCCATGGACTGAGAGGTCACTGGTTCGATTCCCGGTCAGGGCACATGCTCAGGTTGCAGGCTCAATCCCCAGTAGGGGGGTGTGCAGGAGGCAGCTGATCAATGCTTCTAACTCACATCGATGCTTCTATCTCTCTCTCTCTCAAAAAAAAAAATCAATAAAAACATATTTTAAAAAATGGCTCCCTGCGGAAGAAGTATTGGCGGAGTGGGTGAGAGCAAGGCCAACTCTGCGATCCCCTCTAGTCTTCAAGAGCTGCGCTAGGCTCATCCGCCTGAGATGAGGCTCTCTCCTCCTGTGAAGAGGAAGGGAGGAAGGCTAGTTGTTTGGGGATGTGGCCAATGACCTTTTGACTTTTTCTGCTCACTAGGACTCTGCTCTGTGAGCCCATCCTCCATTGACTATCTGCTTACCCACAATGGCACCGGCAATATGCTGGTGGTGGTAGTCGGTGGCCTGGCAGAGTGTAGGCTCAGCTTCCCAGGGTGTACCATGCTGTTCTTGAAGAATCGGAACGGGTTTGTGCGCAAGGCTCTTCAGCACGGGTAAGGACAGTCCTGGTCCCGACTCAGGAGAGCAGTTTTCAAAAGTCCAGCAGGGAAGGAGGAGGAGATTTGTAAACAGGGAGGGGACACTCCTTCTGTGTTGAAGTAGTCTGGGCCAGGTCCTGGAGGCATTTCTGCTTCGGAGGAAAGGCCGGACGGCCAGTCCCAAGTCTGCTGTCCCTCACATTCACCTCTTGTCTGGGTCAGGCCCTCTGTGGCAGGTGCCTAGCTGCAACCCTGTCTCAGAGAGAGCCAAACTACTGCACAGGTTCAAGGGGAGAAAGGAAAATGAAATGTTCCTGGAGTTTTCTCTTCCCGTGTTTCAGCCCCGTGGCTGTGTCCCCACAGGAAGCCTGGGGTAAACCATAGGGCCCTCACGCTTGGCCTGGACCTAGGCCCAGCTAAGTTTGGGGCTGAGGAGCCTGTAGGCAGACCCTGAGACCACTGGTGCTCAGCATGTGTGATTTTCAGCAGGGTCCTGACCTATCTGGCCATCCAAGGACTCACCTTTGCTCTACAGGGTGCCTCTAATCCCTGCCTATTCATTTGGGGAGATGGAACTCTACGATCACCACGTTTTCACTCCTGGGAGCTTGGTCAGTCGCTTCCAGCAGTGGTTCCAGAGAATGACCCACATCTACCTTGGTGCTTTCTCTGGACGTGGCTTCACTGAGAACTCCTGGGGCCTCCTGCCCTATGCTCGGCCCCTAACCACCATTGGTGAGTGGGCCCTTCTGCTGGTGACCTTGTTTGGGCTCTAGATCATTTCTGAGGCTGAGCCTCGGCTTTGGCTGCATCTAGTGGTGGGGGGGCTGGCCAGGATGGGTGCTGTTGGGGCGATAAGGATGGGCTGGAGGGCTGAGGCCCATCCTGAGGAGTGAGCTATTCAAATGCTTCTCTTTGCCTTCTCTGTGTCCTCTGGCAGTCGGGGAGCCTTTGCCCATGCCCAAGATTGAGAAGCCGAGCAGGGAGGAGGTGGACAAATACCACATGCTCTATGTAGAAACCTTGCAGAAACTGTTCAACCAGCATAAGACCAAGTTTGGCATCCCAGAGACCCAGAAACTGATGATAGTCTGACACGCATCCCTGGTGGCTGCTTGGCCTGGCTGGAAGGTATGGAACCAGTAAACAGGGGGACATAGGTCATGTATGGGGTTCCTGCCCCTAATTCGGCCAGCCCTCAATGCGGGGAGTGGCTGTCCATTTGATTGTTTTCTAAACCCCAACTGGTCCTTCACCTCTCTTCTCCTTCCAGTGCTTCTCTGCCTTTTCCTCGGAGCTACAATGGACAGAATCAAAAGCCAATCTTCTGATACTGCTTGTGCTCTAACCAACAAGTTTGAGAGCCCAGGATCCCTGTACATTTTCCTTTCCCTAGCTCTCAAGCAGCCCCATCTCTCCTGGCATTGAGACTTTTGCAAGACTGGGTTGGGCTTTGAGCGTAGGCTCCACCATCTTCAAGCCATGTGACTCAGAGCAGTCACCTCTGAGCCTCAGTTTGCTGCTCTGTAAAATGGGACTAATGATCCCTTGTCTGCTTACCTCAAATGATATTGAACATGATGGAACTTTGTAAATTGGGAGAGCTGCACAAAATTCTTCTTCTGTAATCATTTTACCCATTTCCTGTCCCTGAGCAAAAATGACCTAAAGTTGCCCTGGCCGGTTTGGCTCAGCGGTTAGAGCATCGGCTCACGGACCAGAGAATCCCGGGTTCGGTTTCTGCTAAGGGTACGTACCTCAGGTGCAGTTTGTCCCGGCCCCTGTTGGGGCCATGTGGGTGGCAACCACTCCATGTGTCTCTCTCACATCGATGTTTCTCTGTCTCTCTTCCTCCCTCTCTCCCTCCCGCTCTATCTGAAGATAAATGCAAAACTGTCCTCGGGTGAAGATAAAAAAAAACAAAAAACGACCTTAAGTTGGCATCTCAATGTTTAAAAGAAAGTGTACACTGGAGGGTCTTGTCAGCAGTCCTTTGAAAATTTAATTAATTGATACCCTCTACCACCCCTGTTCCACACTCAGTTTCTACCTCATAATGCTGCCACAGAATGGGTCAGTCCTGGTCTGACTTCCTGTCTTTCCCCCTGGCAACCTGCTTATCCTCGTCTGGTTCTTGTCACTCTGCCCTTTGTCAGAGAGTCAGTCACGTTGCTTAAGATGGAAGTGGGTGGCTGGCTTCCGTCCACCATAAACCTCTCCTTCTGGATGGTGAGTCCCTCAGGCTCTTGCCTCAGTGATTGTTGGTAATGGCAGGTTACATAATTTGGCCCCTGACCCCCTGTTCTATTCCTCTTGGGTGGATGCCATTTTGTCCTGATGATTTGTCCCTAATTGAGTTGTCAGTTTGGTCTAGAACATCCTGTATACTCACCGGTGTGACCCGCCGCTTCTGCCCTGGGTGCCTGCCTCCTGAGATGATTGTCCACAGGGGCAAAGGCCTAAGGCGAAGGGGATGGGGCGTGTGGGCTAAGGCCGAGAGGAGGTGGGAAGCCTGACAGGAAGTTCCGACTCCCTCCCTTCTGCTGTCCCCTCTGAAACTGGTTTCTTCTGGCTCATGGGTGGCAGCACCTGCAAAAAGGCACCTAGCGTGTAGGAAGTGCTCAAGCTGATTTCCAGAACAGAGGGGAAAAAGCTTTATTTGCAAAGAATAAACCATTAATTTATACAAACTTACATCCCAGTCTATATACATTATGTATAGTTTATATACACAGTATTTCACACTGGGTGCTGCCCCCCCCAAAGCAGCACTGGGCCTGCTCCAGGCCATTCTCATATCCCAACTCCCCTGGGAGAGCCCTGACAGGGGATTAAAAGACAAACTCTGGCTCCCTCTTTGTGCTCACAGGGCCTCGGGGAGCCTCCAGGCAGGAGCTGGGAGAACGCCCAAGGGGAGCGAGTTCTGATGAAGGCGCGGCGGCTCTGTCCCTGCCTGGCCAGACTCCAGAAGGGGCAGCGCTTCCAGCCTGGAGTCTGGGGGCAGAAGAAAGAAGGGGGGCTGGGTGGGGCAGAGACTGCTCCACCCCGCACTCTGCTGAGCCTTCGGGCTGTGGCTCGTTCACCTTGGGCAGGCCACCTCCTCTCTCTGGGCCTCAGTTACCACGTCAGTGATGTGAGGCAGAACGTAGGTTGGGCTGGATTCCCCCAAGGGTCTTTCTGGCTCTAAATTTCTCTGAATGTATTTGCATAAAACACACAGACTTACATGTGGATCAAAGTCTCTTTCACTTCCAGGATTCCTAGCCCTTTCCTGCTCAGCAAAAGAAATTTGGCTCAGGATGGATGACGGGGAAATGAGGCAAGACTACATTTTCCAAGGAACCAGGAACTGAGCAGCCCCGACGGCTGACTTCGTGCCAGCTTTGGCTGGTGAAGCCCAAGCAGCTGGCAGGGGCTCCTGCCATGCAGTTCTCCTGCAAACCTCTGTCATCTGCCTGCTCACAAAAGTCCTTGTCCCATTCTTCATGCAAGACTGGGCCTTCTGCCCGGCCGGTGTGGCTCATGTCCCATGGACTGAGAGGTCCCAGTTTGATTCCCAGTCAGGGCTCATGCCTGGGTCGTGGGCTCGATTCCCAGTGGGGGATGTGCAGGAGGCAGCTGATCAATGTTTCTCTCACATTGGTGTTTCTATCCCTCTCTCTTCCTTCCTCTCTCTAAAACATCAATAAAAACGACTGGGCCTTCTGCTAAACTCACATCAGCATCATTCCAAATGGTGAATCTATGTCCACATTCTCTTATTAGTAAATTGCTTCAGTACTTTGGCAGTAACTGGGTTCCCCAGCTACCTATTGCTTCCTGCATGACCCCCTCCCTCTAGGGTTCCTTTTGAGGGTTCACAATGAATCAAGGATTTGTGTGAATCCTGTCTCCCCTATCATCCCCTCCGTATCTGGAGAATAGGATAGGTGTCAGAATGTCACGTAGGACCACAATTAGGAAACCTTTTCCTTCCTTCTCCTCACAGCCTTTTGACTTTAGAACCAGTCTTCACTGTTCCCTCCATCCCTGAGAGATCCTGGCTGTCCAGAGTTCCCTGTGGTATGCTAGCAAGAGATAAGGAGTCACTTAGTAGCCGCGGGAAGTGGCCAGCTCCTATAGCCCATCTGTAGAGTAACCAAAGAAGGACCTCACTTGCAGTAGGGACTCCATATGTAATAGTTGGTTGGTTCTTGGGGTTGGTAAAACAACATAAGTGGTTTCAGTTCCATGGGTGCTGCAGACCTACTGCTTGGACACGGTGTCAGACAGTTCTTCTGAACACAAGAGCTCTGAGGCTGATGGCTGTTTCCCAAGGAAACATCCTACTCTTTTGCCACAAAGCCTCTGGTAGCCAAGACAACAGGTATTTTCATTAAGGAATGAAAATGAGCATCTCTGGGTTTCTCCCTAGAACACATAAGGATTTGGGGTCCATATTACTATTTTTATTGGTTCTCTCAGAACCCCCAATTCAACACAGAGCTGTGGCACCATGGAACAGTGTTGGAGTCAGGGGTGGCTGAATGAAGCCCCAGGCCTGTGATGTCAGCAGGGTTAGATCATGGTCAAAGCACTTAACCTCACAGAGCCTCGTCTAAACAACAGGGTTAGTAATATCAAAGGAAATAGTAAGAGAGAAAGTTCTGCCCTGGTCAATGTGCTTCAGCGGCTAGAGCATCAGTCCACAGGCCACAGGGTTGCGGGTTTGATTTCGGTCAAGGGCACGTACCTGGATTGCAGGTTCGATTCCCGGCCCTGGTTGGGGTGCGTCCAGGAGACAACCAATTGATGTGTCTCTCTCAGATCAATGTTTCTCTCTTTCTCTCTCATCTTCCACTCTCTCTAAAAAAATCAATGGAAAAATATCCTTGGGTGAGGATTAAACAGAGAAAGAGGTGGGGGGGGGAGGGAGAGAGAGAGAAAGAGAAGTTTCCAAATTTTAAGGAGACATTGTCATCTGTTCCTGCTATGCCCAAGGACTGTCCAAGGCACTGTACAGAGCCAGGCCACACATGTGCCTTAAGTTTGCTTCACCTGGGTTTACAAGGCTGTCATTGGCAACTAGACAATGACGGTGCAGATCCCCACCTCCTGCCCTAACTCTTAAAGGGCCAAGCAATGTAGTTGCTTAGAAAGGGAAGGCACAGCTGTGGAGTGAGTTCCTGCAGTTCTTGGTAAATTTCAGCTGCCCAAAGGAACTTAGTTTCCATCTCCTCAAAAGGAAACTTGTTTCATGAGCAAGAGTAGCAGACTGTACAAGAACGGCCCTTCCAGCTTTGGGCCAGACCCAGCACCCAGGAGCGGGGCTGGGCCCAGGCAGTTAGAAATAAGGCCCTTGAGCCCAGACTGGTGTGGCTTAGTCAATTGAGCATCATCCCATGTGCCAAAAGGTTGCTGGTTAGATTTCCGGTCAGGGTACATGTCTGGGTTGTGGGCTCCATCCCCAGTAGGGGGGCATGCAGGAGGCAGCCAATTGATGTTTCTCCCCCTTTCTTTAAAATCAATTAACAAAAGAAAGAGATAAGGCCCTTGAATGGTCGCACCATATGATCCGGTGGGAAGCTTGGGGAAGTGGCAGAGCCCTGGCCAAGATGCCTAGATACCAGCTTCTGAGCCTGGATTCAGGGGAGCAACACTAGAACTCATGCTGACTGTGCTGTGCCCTGGCTTTCTGAAGCCAGAGTGAAGGAAGTGAGGGTCAGCAGAGCATCAGCTGCTGTCCTTTCAGATAAGGCCGGGGCCACTGACCACTTGGCTTGTGGCAAACTTGAAAAAACCCCTGTCCTATGCCCACCTGTTGTCCTTGGTCAGGCAGAGAAGCTCTGCCCTGATGAGGCCCAGGGGCCGGTTAGGACTGGGAATTCTAGTAGGCGACTAAAGGAGCTGCCTAAATATTGGGGTTTGAAGGGACTTCTGGGGGTCGTCCACTACAGCACTTTGCCCTCAGACACAACTCGACTAGATGAATATTTGTGTGGCTTCATAAATGGAAGATTTTCTTTGTGCCCAGGGAATCTCAAGAGTATCCCGTATCCCACAGTCACATAAGCATAGGTCCCAGCTTAGGCACCTGTCTCAGACAGAGGTAGGCTCTGTGGAGAGAGACACAGGAGGTCTAGCCAGGCTGGGAAGGGTGGGGGAGGGGCGATTAGGAGGGGACCCAGGGAGTTTTCTGAGCCTGAAGCACAGCTGTAAACAAAGTGAAACACATGTGGCCCCAAGTCTGGCTTCAGGGTCTTCCGCAGGCAGGTTGGTGGCCATTCCCTGCAATCATTCCAAGGAAGAGCAAGCCTCCCATCCCCAAAGCCCTGGCGAGCTGCTGCGGCCGGCTCTCTGCCTGAGTGGGAAGAGCTCGCTGCCCATCTGCAGGTGGAGCAGCAGGAATACTTCCACTGCCCAGGTCGCCTGCTGGGCAGGTTTGTCCCTTGGTCTCTGCTACAAGCACCCGCCTTTGCCCTCCAGCCCCGCCCCTGCCCCACACCCACCCCAGACAGGAGCAGCAGCCCCTTTAGGGTCAGAAACGAGCCCTCCAGTCTGGAGTACACCTCTGCTTTCTCTCGCCTGCTGCCCCAGACCCTCACTTTAGTGCAACAAACGAGAACTCTGACCACAGGGACCTTGAAGTTGAAGAGTCATGCCATCAGCCAGTCAACATGGAGACAAGGAAGCCACTTGTGCTTCATGTAAACTCTGGAGCTCCATCAACTGTCCTGTTAACTCAAGGCATCACTGGGGAATAAATAGCAGTGGGGCCTTTCTCTCTGCAGCTGCAACACCCATATGCCTCACTCCACAGCAACACTTTGAGGTTCTGGGGGTCCCAGCTCCCAGACCTGGGACAAGGGCGTGGGCAGGGGTCAAATGGGGGGAATCTAGGATGAAGGGGCCTCGCCCAGCCTGATGGCCCCAAAGAAGGTGGTGTGCTTGCTCATGTTGATGGAGATGTCGGCGTGCACCATCTTCACGGCGATCTTCTGCCGGGCTTTGAGGAGGCAGACGCCTGCGGTGTAGCACGTGTTGTAGTTGGTCTTGCCCGTCTCGATGCTGCGGGTACACTGCAGAAAGGGCTTCTCGTCCACCACCACCTCATAGCTGGCAAAGTCAGTGAAGTTGATGTAGTATACCTGGGTGAGAGGTAACAAGAAGGGATTGGGGGAGAGAGGAAAGAGGGTGGGGCCCGCCCCTGTCATGAACAATGGGAACTTCTCAGACAAGCTGCCGGTACACCTTGCAAAGGGGTAGTGCCACTTTAGCTGAAGGCTTGCTAGTTAGCCCATAGGAAAGGCTTATACTCTGTCCTTCCCCGACTCTGTGGGGCTCAGGTGGCTGAGCAAATCTTTCAATAGCACACCACTTGTAAACTTTGAGGGCAAGGAACCTGCCTTAATAGCCCCTTTACCTCTCTGACCCCTCCCCCCCTCCTCTGCCCTGGCATGAAACAGTACTCTGTACAGAGGGTGGTCAATCAGAGCTATGGACCCAAATGAATACAAACTAACTTCCCCCAGTGGCAAGCCCCAAGGACTATTTGCACATAAAGTTCGAAGCCACTGGTTTTCCCAAGAGGGGACAGTGACAACTTGCCATTTCTTCAGCTGCTTTGCAGCCCGTCCCCGCCCCTGCGGCATTCCCCTCGTGGATTCTCAGCAGGCCTTGGCCCTCTCGGCTGACGATGGAGGAAACAGATCCAGAGAGATGGAGAGCTAGCCACCACAAATGAGGTCAAGAATTTGGAAGGGCAAAACCCAGGCCCCTAGCTTTACTTTGTGGCCACAAGGAAGTGTGAACCTACGTTTAACGGCCCAGTGTCCAAGGGAGCCCGAGGCCACTCCAGTTCTCTCCTAGGCCTGGAAAATTAATGTTTGTTCTTCACTACGCAGCCTTGATCCCCCACCAAATGGAGCTTAGGAAAAATGCACCATAGGTCACAGGGATTACATCCATGTGCCCCCTGGGGATCAGGACCCTCAATCACTTTATCAAAGGTTCCTCCCTCCCTCTTCAGGAGGGAGCACCGAATTCAGGTGCCACATAATTTCTTTGGTCAGCACTCAATCTGTGGACTCAGCAAGTGCTTATTAACCCACCTTCACTGGCCACTCCCCTGTGAGGCCCTGCTGCTGGCTCCACAGTCCTTCTGTCCTTCTGTCCATCTGCCTGCTTGCTGCCCACCCCACAGAAGCCCCGATCTCAAAGCTCATCTACCTCTAGCTCTGGGGAGCCACCCAGCGGAGGCAACCACCCGGGGGTGGAAGTGGCAGTCCTGGTGAGTGGGCCCGGGCAGGAGAAGGACAAAAACAGAGGCAGAAAAGGGCTGGGAGAATGACAGCAGGAAGAAGGCGAGGTGACGGAGAAACAGGAGGTAGAGAAATAAATGGGAGAAAGAGGAAGGAAAGATAGTCAGAAGTTTTTCAAGGCTGATAGAAAGTCCACGGGAGTACTTTTCATGACAAAGCCGGTGGTGTGGTGGAAAGGGTGCTCAGCAGCCCTGGAACTGACTTTCAGAGAATGTACCGAGATGGAGTTCAAGTTGGGCAGTGGAATCAAATGGGGTGGGGGTGGGTGGGTGGTGGGTGGGGGAAGAACAAGGGCCTGGGGCCCTGCAGGAGGCAATCAATGCCAGGGTGTGGGAGGGGCCTCTTTGCCGTTTTTTTCAATGATATCTGGCTGGCGGAAAAACCAAAACAGCCCCCTCTCTCTTTTCTTTCAACTCCCTCCCCGTATGGTGCCCCCAGCCCCCTCACCCGCCAAAGCAGGCTGGTCTTGGCTGGCTCCACAGTGCCCCTATGTGGCCTGCACCGGATCTGCATTCTGGATATAAGAAGAGTTAGGCCTAAGACCGTACTCACTTCTACCTGACTATAGATGAAGTAGGTGCCGTCCACCAGTACCTCCAGCTCCCCGCTGCGGGGATGTAGCTTAAACACCTTGGGGTTCATAGTGATGCGAGACCAGTCATTGAGCACTCCACCTGAAAGATCTCAGTATGAGAGAAGGGCAGTCACTCAGCACATGTCAGAATAATCTGGGCAACAGAAACAAGATTTATCAAGCAATACACAACCCCCACCCCTATTCCACCGCAACCTGCATAGCCCAGGGGGTCAAGCCTTAAGGAGAACATTTGGAACTACAGAAAGTTTTGTGTTTATAAAGCGGCTGCCGGGCTGGCCTCAGGACCCGGGGAACTGCTTGTCTGTCTTCCTCTCTCCTTCCCTGACCCCTCCATCTGGAGGGTCTTTAACCAACACCTTCCAGTTGGAATTGGGGGTGGGGAGTGAGAAGAGTGTGGGCACACGAACCTATTTTCTTTGTTGCTCTGGGGCCTGCACAGGCAAAATTCAGACACTGAGTGGCAGGCTAGCTCTGATGATTCCACTTTATTTCACCAGCCAGAATGCCTAAATTCCTCTCCTGTCTCACAGGTTCATGGATTTTCTCCTTCTCCATGGGAGATTCCTTCACACGCACTCCTTTCTGGAAAGTCTTCCTTTCCCCCAGGAAAAGCTTAGCCCAAGGAATGGTCTATACCCGGAGAACCTTAGTGACCAGGGGTGTCAGACTTCACGGCAGCCAGAGAGTGTGACTCCATGGGGGAGAAGGGTGTTTACGAGAGGGAGGGCAGCCTGCCAAGCAGCGTGAGAACCAGCCCAGGGGATGGCAAGGGTGTCTGGGAGCTGAAGCACCCCTGGAAAAGCTTCTGTCTCTCCAACCCACCCATTCGGGGCGGAGGGGCCATCCTACCACCTAGGCTGGACACTGGGCACCAGCAGGGGAGGACAGAGGAAGAGCTTCCCTTTCCATCCTGCAGAGAGGGGGGAGGGGGGATGTCTCCCTGCCCCAAGAGAAGGGAGTCCAAGCCTCTGGGGCCTCTCCCCCTCCAAACTGTCCATTCTCAACCCAGGAAATTAGGTTTTGAACATCCATCTTTGGCTACTCTCAGGAGGCCCATCTTCCCTTGAGGTAATGATGGGACGGGAGTTGGGAAGAGATGCCCTGGCTCAGCCCCTTCAAATCCACTCTGCATGATATCCTCCTACCCCCATTCTCTCACTTCTGCTCCTGGGCGTTGGCCTAGAAGGGTTGGGACTAGTCTTGCGGTGTGCTAGTGGGAGCAAAATCAGGAGTTTCTGGCGCAGAATAAACACTGAGGCTACTTATCCAGACACCCAAACATATCTGTTTCCTGTCTGTCTCACGCCTCCCCGGACAGAGAGTGGTCACAACTCACCCAGAGCCCTGGGGCACCTGGTCCCAGCAGGACCACTTGGGTTCTGGTGCCATTCTGCTCCTACTTATACTTCTGCAGCTATTAAGTCAGCCATGCAGGTGGCAGTTCCGATGCAGCTAAGCCCAGTCATTAAGAAAGCTCAGCCCAGCCAGTTCGAGACTGACTGGGCTCTTCCAAGCTGGCCCCATGTAGCAGGTTTCTTGACCTGCATATACTGTATCTGCACTCATAGCCCTTCCCTTTCCCTCCAAGTTCTGCGCGCCTTTGGCATCTTGGCTGGCTTGCTACTTCCCAAGGCTCCTGGGGGGTTCACGCCATTCATGCCCTGGGGACTGGACATTATTTCAAAGCGCTGTTTTTCATGAATGTTCACGTCTCTTTAGGGAAGAACATGAACCTAATCATTCAGTGGTGTGTACGCACATCACTGAAGTACCACAGTGCAGTGGAAAGAGTCAGCCAGATGTCACTGTGAATCCCAGCTCCTACACTTAACTGAAATCTTGGGCCAGTTAATTCACCTCTCTGAGCTTCAGTTTCTGGCTCTGTAAGAAGGAGCTAATACCTACCTCATAGGATTGTTGTGGGGGTCAAATAAAATAAAAGCCAAAGAAAGCATGTTGAAAACTGTAAAGCACCATACAAATCTAAGGCACTATGATTTATTACGGTCTTGTCCAATCTCTCTGGGACTCTGTTTCCCCATCTTTTGAAAGCAAGAATTACATTCAATCAGCATTTCTTAACCTCCTTAAACCTGTTCTCCCTTTTTCCAGATGCTAGCATCCTGTACTTCCTGGAGAATCTAACATGCCCCCCACCTCCCTGTACAGATCCATCAGACACGAATTTATATTTATATACTTTTCCCTTCTCTAATTTGTGTTGTGAAAACATTGATAAAATTATACATATCCCCATGGTGACTCTGACAGAACCTCCATCACCCAACAATTCCCATCTATATGATGTCTCAAGTCCCTCTCAGCTTCCTCACCAGTGTTTCTAACTGCAATTTGGGTGTTGTGGCTGATCTTGGTGCAAGCAATTACCCAGGATGGACAGCAGAGGGCAACATGGAGTAGAGGATGGCTCCCTAGTGCCTAGGGTACCTCAGGGGTCTGGAAGGATCTAGGCTGGGTGATTACTTGGAAGCTGGGGGAGAGGAGGAGGAGAAGCTCCTGTTGGCTAGAGAGCCGACTTTGACTCTTACCATTCTTGACTTGAATTGCTGACCCTTGGCCCTGCAGATGCACCACAGCTGGCTGGGAGGATGAGAAGGACAGAGAGAGGAGTCACTGTGAGAAATATTTCCACCTTGGACTTCTAGTCTCCTTTCTGATTCCAATTCTGATCCTTCTTCCTTGCCTTGGGATGCTAGTGACCACCGTGTGACTAGAGAGTGATATGATTGTGTGGTTTGGCCACTTCCTAGCGGTGCAACCTCAACCAGATGTATGCCTCTAAGCCTTGTTTCCCTAACTGTAAAATGGGAATTTGAAAGATCTCTGGCCTCTCTCACAGGATGTTTGAAGATCAAATGAGGTGATGGATACAAAATTGCCCTGGAAGCCATCAAGCTTTGCGCAGCTGTGTAGGTTTAATGGTGGCCAAACAGCTGGAGCGAGGGAGGCTGAGATGAGAGGAGGCCAGGCAGTAGAACCTGCCAATAGAGACAGATTAGGAAGCTCAAAGACTAGGGAGGAGGCCTTCAGGCCTTTAAGGCAGAAGCCCAGGCTGGGCTTGGCCTGGAGCTGGTTGGCTGATTTTCAAGGATACACTCTTAAACTTCTAAGCTCCTGATCCCAGGCTGTCTGAGTGCCGACAAGGTGTCTGGGGGAGTTGGAGGCCCAGGTGAATAGGGCCTGTCTGGAGGCTCATTCTAGCTGACTACCGTGTGTGGACATGGTGACCCTCTGTCTGTTGTGGAATTGGGGAAATGGCCCTGGGAAGACTCAGCTCCCTTAGCCAAAGGCAGGCCCTGGGGCAAAGCTTTTGTGTTCACAGAGATGGGAGAGGCTGTGAGAGAAAAACCTCAGAACCTTCAGAGCAGCCTCACAAAATAAAGCCTGAGCACATTTAACGGAGCAAACTCAAAGGTGCCTCTAGCCCGTGGCTTTCCCTCCTCCCCAGGTAGAGAGCAATTCCCAGCCAACCTGGTTCTCTCGAGTTCCGGCTTTGTTAGCAGCACCTGTGAAATAGGACAGGGCAATCAGAGGGCATGCTCTTTCTCCTTCCCTTTGTTCTCACCTAGGCAGCCAGCGGCTAGGGGCGGTGCCCCCTGCAGCCAAACCTTGGGATGGGACAGGTCACCCCTTCCATCTGTCACTTGTCCCTGACCTGCATTTTCAGTGGGCCTGGCATCCAGCAGGGACAGTAGCCTCTTGCCATTGCTGACCCCAGGCAAGTCCCACTGAGCACACACAGGGACAGATGAGGGAGCATCACTGTGACTGTGTGATCCTGAGACAATGCTGTTAGCTTCTTTAGCCTTTTGCTTCCTTTCTATTAGTTTTCTTCATAGAGTGCGTTGCCATTTGTAAATATTCTACTTCTTCAATCATCTCCCTCCTCCTCTAGGACATAAACCACACGAGAATAGGGACCACTTATCAATGTATCTTTTACACGTAGAAAATGCTCAATTAATGTTCATGGAAAGATTGAATGAAAAACAATCTCCAAATCCATCTCTTGTTGCTATGGTCAGACTGATTAGCCTCATTTGAATTATGGCTCAAAGAATCTGAATCCTGCTACAGACTTCATGGACCTACAGACTTCATGGACCTAGAGTCAGCTGTAAAAAGTCTGTTTCTTTAAAGCCCCAAGATACAGGAGGGGAGCAGGAGAGGCAAATAACAACTGGCCAAGCCCAGGTAGTCTGACTCCTGTCAAGTCCAATCAGGCAGGTTTTGATCTGCCTCTATACCTCTTGGATGCCCTTCTGGGCCCAAAGGGAAAAATGCAAGGATATGAAATGCTATTCAAATGGGCAGTGTGGTGGGTGAGGATGTAGTGCAAAGAGCACTTGGTCTCTCAACAGGACAGTGTTGGTGCCTGGGCTTGCTTCTCCCACAGCCTGAGTAACTCTAAGTTTTCAACCTTGACTATCAGCAACTGCTTGTCTACCTCTATGAGAAGGGCACTTTAGAGTTCATGGGACGAGACCATTCTGGGGCTGGTATCTTGCCCAGTCATCAATATTCTTCCCCATATCAACATCAGCACAGGAGTTTAGATGCTGGGTATTGGAGCAGAGCCAATTCATCTCCTACAGCAGCTTCAGTGAACCCTCAGGGCCTCTGTCTCAGGCTCAGATGAGTTTACTGGCCCACTCCAGGGAAGCCTAGACGAAAGGAGGGCTTGTGATGGAAGGGTTGAGACAGGTCAAGAACAGGTGACGCGTCTTTGACAGGTTGGTATAAAGAAGAAGTTAGAGCCGGTTAGACCCTACTGACTTCTTTTATCTGTAGTTTTACACTGAGCTAGGAAACCTGCATTTCTTATTGAACACCCATGCCACTGGCACCATTTGAAACTGCTCTCAGGATCGCCCACCCCTGCTTTGCTAAAGTCCTGGTAAAGGAGCCTGAGGGAGGGTGGAGGAACAGGAACTCACCAGAAGGTCCCTGGAGGCCAGGGGGTCCTTGAGGACCAGGAGGACCTGGAGGGCCAGGTGGCCCCATAACAGTTGTTCCTGGAATTCCAGGAATCCCTGGGATTCCTGGAGGTCCCTGGGGTCCTGGAGGTCCTGGAGGTCCTGGGGGGCCATTTGGCCCAGGAGGTCCTGCCTTCTTTCCTGCAAGACAAGATTCAGTGTCACATTTGTAGTTATATTGTCTGAGGATGTACTGTCAGGAGTTCTATGGACTTCCAATGACAAAAAGTCAGCACTCTGGGAATTCTTGCTATTAAAGAGGTGAATAGCTTTATCACCGCCCCCCCCCCCCCCGTATGTGTGTGTCTCTCCCTCCTTTTATGAATGATAATTTACAGAGTTGGGTTTGAAGATAATAGAGATAAATGGCCCTCAAGGAGCTTAGTCTAGTGAGGAAACAGACATAATCACAGGAAATTAGAAGCACCACATTCATGGTGGGGTCAAAATGCTGAAGAGGTTAGGAAAGTCATGTCCCATTTCAGCTGAGTTCAAAGGATCTGAATTACCATGTGGCCAGACCTATGGGTCACTTTTTAGAACAGTGAGAACTGTCGAAGGGAGTGGCTTTCATGTTTACTTCCCAGTTCAGTGGACTTGATGCAGATGTAAGAGGAAGCTAGGAGCGCAGCCTGCCCTTAGGAATAACATCAGCTCCAGGAAGCTTTCCTCTGGGAGTCAGGATGTACAGGAACTGGGGGGATGGAGGAAGTGCTTGCTGGGAATGAGGAATGGGAAGGAGTTTGGGAGATGAGATGGGGGCTTAATGTGGGGAGGGGGGAAGGAAAGGGAGGGAGGGAGGGAGAGAGAGAGGGAAAGGTAAAAGAAAGAGGAGGAGATGGAGGAAAAAAGGAGAGGTGGGCAGTAGAAAGAGCTGAAGAGGAGGCAGCAGACTTTGCTTTCTCAGCTGATCTCTCTAAACCCTATTTTTAAAGGTCTCTGGGAAAGGAAATTCTACACACTCCCTTGGTAACAGGTTCCAATGTTTATCACCACTTACTATCAGGAACTTTTTTTTTTGTATATTTAATTGAAATCCCTTCTGTGGCAGTTCAAGGTCTTATTCAAGTGTTTGTGTACATAGTGAAGAATAGTTACCATCATACATATAATAACCCTCATATTCTCAAAGACACTGTCACTTATCAACCCCTCCATTTTTATATGATAGATAATCCAGCTTCCCAGTCTTTCCTCAGAGACCCTATTCTTGAATGTATTATTATTATTATCATTATTATTATTTTAAAACATGATTTTATTGTTTGTTTGAGAGAGAAGAAAAACATCAATTGGCTGTCTCCTGCACGCCCCATACCAGGCATTGAGCCCACAACCCAGCTATGAGCCCTGACCGGGAATTGAACTGGCGACCTTTAGGTGCACCAAACAATGCTCGATCTTCTGAGCCACGCCAGTGGGCTTGAATGCATTATAAATTAAGTCCATCAACTCCTCCTCCTTTTTGTCCCCACTATCCTTTCAGAACAGTCTTGAATCTCCTGTTCCATGTTCCAGTCCTCTCAACAGTCCCACCAGGATGTAGTTATGTTCACTGGCTCCTAACTATAATCTTGAATGCAAACCTCCAGATCCTCCTGTTTAATTCCTTTGCCCTGTACAGCCCAATTCAAGCACTGTAGGTGGTCACAGGTGGGTGTCTCCTTTGCACATTCACCACTTTCTCACACTTTTGTGGAAGTCCCAGGAATGGAAGTCTTTTATCAGACTCCACCACACTGTCTTCACCTGTGGTACTTTCATCATTTTCCATATAACCCTCTTGAGTCTCACTTAAATACCTCCTTCCTGCTCCCCAATTCCCTGCTCTGCAGACTCTTAGGCAGAAGAATCCTGTCTTGATTTATCATGTCCTCCTTTAAGAGTAATGCTGCATGTTCAAGAGACCTGATCCCCATGGCAACACGCTCAAAAGGCCAGTGGTATATGTCTAACCACATCTGCACTGGGAATGAAACAATGGGGTCATCATGGGGCCCTTTGCCCAGGGAGGAAAGGAAGGTCCAGAGAGCCTCTCTCCTGGGAGCTTTAGCATTTTCACTACACTTAGCAGCCAAATATTGCATCTTCCCGGTTTCTAGATCTAGCCAATTTCAAGATGCTGAACAGGAAAGCCATCTCCCTTCAGATCTGGGCAGCTTCCAAATAAGGCTCATTCAACGCCCAAATTTCAATTCCAGCTAGTGTAGTGGAAAAAACATGGAATCTGAAGTCAGGAGATAAGGCCGTAAGCTCCCAAATCCACCACGGACACATTTTGGGCAAATCCCTTCCTCTCCCTGAGCCTTAGTTTCAACATCGGTGATTTCTCTAAGTTTCCTCCCAAGACTGAGGTTTCTTAAGGAGGAATGACCCCCACCCCCGGCGGTCAGGAAACTTCTCTAGCCTGACTGTAAGGTTTGCTTCTCCCTCACTGTTCTCTGGGAAGTGTGAACACAGAGGACGGTGCATCTTAGGCTGTGCTACGTTGTGGAATTTCCAGGCCTAACAGTGATTTTTCAAGCTACAGGGTGCTGCAGACCTCACTGTCAAGGCTGTAAGTCTCTTGTGATTGCTAATGTAATTTTGGAAGAATTACAGCCAGAAACTCTTCCAGTGAAAGAGAATAATGGTTGCGGTGTAAACAGAGAAGGTTCACTTGTGAAAATGGTAGAAGGCACTTGGGAAAAAGCTCTTGCTGTGAAGTAGTTCTGCAGCTGGTCTTTGCTCCTCGGCAACCACGTTCAGGCAAGTGCTCTCCTCATGCTTGCAGAGTCATGGGAAGTTGGCCCGGAGAAAAGCATGACCCCTGGACCAAGAAGATGACTTTGGAGGATTGAATTCGTTCTCCGGATTTCCTTACTTTAACAGAGCACTTCATAACACAAAAGCCCGGTGACTTTTATACTTAGAAAGTTACCCTTTGTGGTCTTAGATGAAAGTATACATTCTTTTCAAAGCTAACTTTCATGAAAAGGTATTTTATTAACCTTTTAGCAAAGTCCAAATAGTTGAAAGAACAACTGAATGAAAAGCAGGTGAACAAAAATGTGGGGGGGGGGGAGAGGGAGAGAGCGGGAGGGAGGGAAGGAGAGAGGGAGGGAGGGAGAGAGGGAGAGAGAGAGAGAGAGAGAGAGAGAGGTGAAAGACAATATCAACCAGTTGCCTCCCATAACGCACAACCTGGGCATGAGCCCTAACTGGAAATAGAACCAGCAACTTTTCAGTACATGAGACAATGCTCAATGAACTGAGCCACACTGGCCAGGGCTATACTGTCTGTCTTAAAGGAATGTGACAAGAGTTAAAAACTGCATGTTTGAAAGTCAAATTTCCTTTCTTAAAAGACAGTTCTCTTGGTGAACACCCAGGCTCCATGGAGAAAGGTTTCCTTAGTGGCTCCACCTCTCTGGCTGTTTTCCAACTTAGCTCAGGTCCACAGGAGGTCAGGCCACTCCTTGGCTTCCTTAAAACAGGGATGCAGGTTTTCTATATGGGCCATGGCACCTCAAGCCACCAGAGCACCCTAGCGCTCAGAGAAATGGTAGGCGACAGCTGAAGCCAGTCTTTTTGGCCTAGTCTGGGGAGGACAATCTATTCTATAAAGCTCTAGAAATCTTAACCAACAGAATAATTTCATTTAAAACATTTTAATGAGCCCTGGCCGGTTTGGCTCAGCGGTTAGAGCATCCACCTGCGGTCCGGAGAGACCCGGGTTCAGTTCCCGGTAAGGGCGTGTGCCTCGGTTGCAGTTTGTCCCCGGCCCTGGTTGGTCGTGCGGGTGGCAGCCACTCGATGTGTCCCTTTTGCATCGATGTTTCCCTCTCTCTGTCTCTTCCTCTCTCTCCCTCCCACTCTGTCTGTACAAAAAGTGGAAAAATGTCCTCGGGTGAGGATAAACAAAACAAAACAAAACAAAACAAAAAAACATTTTAATGAAAAGACATTCATTTCATTCTATTTCCCCCAGGTCAGAGGCAGAAACAAATGGGTAGGTAGAACTGTTTTCACAGTAGGTTCTTTTAAGTCGTAAGAAGTAAACCATATCGCCTGGTCCTGTACAGTATTTTGGAAACTGTTCTTTCATTGGGTTCTCCTTAAGGCAGCAAGCTCTTGGGCCAGTCCCATGATAAGCACACCATAGACTTTCTGACCCCAGTGGCACAATGGGTCTGCTCAACTAGAGCTTCTTTGAAAAGGTTAAAAGATTGATATTACTCTAGCCTAGTTTTTTCATTACAGAGAAAAATGATATTGAAACCCCAAAACAAGAAATACCTTACCAGCTGTGGCTTGTGTGGCTCAGTTGGTGGAGCATCGACCGATACATCAAAAGGCAAAAGGTTGCCTGTTGGTTTGATTCCCAGTCAGGGCACATGGCACATGTCTGGGTTGTGGGCTCAGTCCCAGGTAGGGAGCAAGCAGAAAGCAGCCGATCAATGTTTGTCTCTCCCTCTCCCTTCCCCTTTCTCTCTCTCTAAAAAAAAAAATCTATATCTATATCTATATCTATATCTATATCTATATCTATATCTATATCTATATCTATATCTATATATCAATAGAACATCTTGAAACAAAGAATGAAAAAAAAAAAAAACAAGAGGCAGGGGTCCACTGTATACCAAGACTATGACTGCAACTGACCCCATGCCTGCCTCTTTGTATTAAAAAAAAAAAGGAATACCAGAATACCTTCCCTGACTATCTGAGAAACATGATAGGGATAACTCTGAGGCCAAGGAATAGGGTAAAGACATTTTTCAGGAGGTAGTATTTCTAGTCCCTGTAAGCTGTCTCAGGACTTCATTCATATCTGATCACTGACTTAAAAAAGGAGGGGAAAAAGAGAAAGAAGAAGAAGGGCAGGGGAAAGAGCAAGGAAGAATAAAGGAAAGAGATAGAAATGGAATGCTATGGAAGAAGGAGCAAGAAAGAAAAACAAATCAACTTTCTTTGGTTGCCAGAAAAGCAATTCTATCTTTTATGGATCATCACTGAAAAAACAGTCTCTAATTTTTGATCCCTAGAGGCTGTGATACTCGAGAAGTCCCATGTGATTGAACAAAATAGTGGACAACCAGACTATAATATAAAAATCCCACTCCTTGGATTTTTTCCCCTAATTTTAGAAAAGATATGACATAGCAGCAACTGGATCAAATCAGGAACTTAACTTACCCTTTTTCTTGTTTTTAACTGGACCTGTTACAAAAAAGAAAATGGAAAATTAAATCACTGGAAATGAACAGAAAATGTTTATTCTCCAAGGCAGTCACAGGAGGGACCCCAGGACACTGCAAATTTGAGGGCAAGGTATCTCCTGACTATCAAACCTCCCCAGTCGGTTTCTGACTGTTGTAATAAGAAGGTTACAAGGAAGACTCTTTCCTAGGGAGAAAAGACCTTTCAGGCTGCCTTTGGAGTGAGGGAATGACTGCTTCTCCATAGAGCTGAAAGTCCAGAAACGCAGAACTCCACAACCTTAGGACGGCATTCCAATACTTCTGCGAGTCCTGAGGCTGAAGAGTCATGCATTCAGGTGAGCAAGTGATAGGAAGTCTCATGGGCTGAATCTGGAAGGAAAAAAGGGTCATTTCTCTGGAAGGAGCAGAGCAGTGGCAGTTGACTTTTTAGTCACTTCCTGATCATGATTTAAATTGTTAGTAATTAAAACAGTGCAACCAGAGTATATTCATGTGGGGGCCACATGCACTCTCATTGTAATTTACCATAAGTTAACAGACACTTTAAGAGAAGTGTCAACAGTTTTATTGACAATGAAATCACAAGCATTTTCTTGGGAATTACTTCCAAAGAAAATCATGCTAATCAATTGAGGGCACTCAGAAAACCCAAATTGTTTCTCATATCGTTAGGTGACAAGCACTACCCAGACATACACAGTGCAAGGTGTCTCCCAGACACAGTTTTCCCTCCTGGGGACTCAATTCTCTTAGTTCTGTAGGTGCATTTCATGTTATTTTCTTTCTTTCTACAAGTATTTAAAGTCTGTTCCAAACTGCCAAGAGGACACGATTGGACAACATTAAACCATGGGGCTTACAAAAAGAACACCAAGCATTTGTATATTGTTTTACAGTTTATAAAACTTATTTCCATTGATCATCTCATTTAATCCTTGCAACAAGCCTGGGATGATCTTTACCTCAAAGAGCAAGCTCTATCAGAGGTTGTATCTGAGCTGGATCAGAAGTTAGTAAAGCCTCTAACCTGGAGGGCTGCCAAGTGTGGTCATCAGAGTTTGCACAGGTCCCTTGGAAACCAATGTCTGTGTAGACTTCCCTGGCAAAGTAAATTCATGTGCAACAGGAAGTATTATTATGTGCAAAGGATGTTTTAGGTTGAGTTTAGTGACCTGCTGCATTTAAGGTCATAAATCTCCATTCTTTTCTCTTTTCTCACCTCCCAGTCCTTTGTATTCTTTCTCTGCTGTCTATCCTTTATGTTTTTTTCCCCTAAATATGTTTTTATTGATTTCAGAGAGAGAAAAGGAGAGGGAGAGAGAGATAGAAACATTGATGAAAGAGATACAGTAATTGGCTACCTCTTGCACACTCCCTACTGGAGATCGAGCCTGCAACTTGGGCATGTGCCATGAGTGAGAATTGAAAAAGCAACCTCCTGGTGCATGGGACGATGCTCAATCTACTAAGCCACACCAACTGGGCCTATCCTTTATGTTTTTAACAGCATTGGAATTCTTGAGAATTTGCATGGAGGTTCTGACAAGGAAGCACAGCTACTTAGATACTACTGACCAAGAGGCAGCAACCAAGCCTGAGAAGGGCCACTTCCTTAAACAAGAAAGCTATTTGGGAAGGATTTACAAAGAAAGGTCCAGCCTCGTCACCAGCTACCAGTCAGCTAGTCAGCCACCTCAGCCTGGGAAAATACTGGGCAGACAGCCATTGCAGCCACACTGCCCTCATACACAAGTTGTGCCCAGTTGCTGATCATTTCAGCTGGTTAAAGGGTTAGCTGGTTAAAGTAGGCTTTGAAGAAATCAGACCATCACCAAGCACCCAGTCCCTAACCAGGCATGCCCATGGAAGGTAGCCGAGTAAATAATGAAACACAACCCTATCCTCAAAGAAATTACAGTGGCATAGGAATATAATAAAGACAAAAGTTAAGGATCGTGGAATCAAAAAAAAACCTCCCTGGAGGAAGTTTGACCAAAATCTACAAGTCAAAAGAGGAAAGCGGAAGTTAAAAACTTTTTTAACATCTACTATTTTTATCCCAGAAATAGCTACTCATTCATTACACATACAGAAATGCATGCATATATAGCTACATAAGAAAGTGGAGCAAGAAGGGAAAACAGTTTATTAGACTACCCACAAATAACCACTATTAACATTTTATGCATATCTTGAAACTTTCTACACATATGAATATGCATTTTTACAAAACAGGATCAAATAATGTTTGATCTTTTTTTTCCTCACCCGAGGACATTCTTCCATTTTTGTTCTGATAGAGTGGGAGGGAGAGAGAGGAAGAGAGAGAGAGAGTAAGAAACATCGATGTGAAAGGGACACATCGAGTGACCTCCCGCACCGCCCCAACCAGGGCCGGGGCCAAATCACAACCGAGGTACATGCCCTTGACTGGAATCAAACCTGTGACTCATTGGTCCGCAGGCCAATGCTCTAACTGTTGAGCCAAACTGGCCAGGGCTGATCATTTTTTTTTATGTCAATAAGTACATTTTTCCAGTATCATTTTTTTCCTGGTGAAAATTTTTATTTATTTATTTATTTTTATTTATTTATTTTATTGTTGAAAGTATTACAGATGTCCCCCCTTTTCCCCATTGATCACCTCCTTCCTGCTCCCACCCCACTCCTGCCTTCCCCAGCCTAATGTCCATGTCAACTGGTTGTGCATATTTGCCTATCAGTTCTTTGGTTTATCTCTTCCCACCTCTCCCACCCCCCATTCCTCTGAGGTTTGTGAGTTTGTTCCCTACTTCCATGACTCTGGATCTCTTTTGGTCAACAGCTTATTTTGTTCATTATGTTCCACAAATAAGTGACATCATGTGGTACTTGTCTTTCTCTGACTGGCTTATTTTGCTTAGCATAATACTCTCCAGATCCCTCCATGTTGTCTTAAAGTATAAGAGATCTCTCTTATAGCTGCATAGTATTCCATTGTGTACATGTACCACAGCTTTTTATACACTCATCTACTGATGGGCACCTGGGCTGTTTCCAGATCTTAGCTACTGTAAATACCACTGCTATGAACACAGGGGTGCATATGACGCTGTCTGGGTCCAGGCTTTTGTTTGCTGGAGTTCATTGATTACATCTTCAATTTCCTTAGTTGTTATTGGTCTGTTCAAGTTTTCTGTTTCTTCCAGGTTCAGTTTTGGGAAACTGTGATTTTAGAAATCTGTCCATTTCACCTAGATTGTGCAATTTGTTGGCATATAATTGTTCATAGTATTTTTTAATAATCCTTTATACTTCTGTGGTGTCAGTTGTTATTTCTCCTTCTTTGTTTCTGATTTTGTTTATTTGGGTCCTCTCTCTTTGTTTCTTGGTAAGTCTGGCTAAAGGTTTATCAAACTTGTTTATCTTTTCAAAGAACCAGCTCTTTGTTTCGTTGACCTTTTGAATTTTTTTTTAGTCTCTATGTTGTTTATTTCTGCTCTGACCTTTACTATTTCTTTCCTTCTACTTTGTTTGTTTGTTTATTTTCTAGTTCTTTAAGTTGTAGGGTTAGTCTATTAGAAACTTTTCTTGTTTCTTTTTTTTAAACTTCTCTTTATTGTTGAATGTATACAGATGTTCCTCATTTTCCCCCCATTGACCCCCTCCTTCCCACTTCTGCCCCCCTCCTGCCTTTCCCCACACTATTGTCTGTGTCCGTTGGTTATGCATATATACATATAAGTTCTTTGGTTTATTTCTTCCCACCCACCAACCCCCTTCTCCTTGAGGTTTGTCAGTCTGGCAACCAATTTGTACTTCTTAATCCCTTCACCTTTTTCGCCCATTCCCCCAACTCCCCTCCCATCTGGCAACCAACAAAATGTTCTTTGTATCTATGAAAATGTTTCTGTTCTGCTTGCTCATTTTGTTTGTAGATTCCATTGTCGATAGATATGTATTCATTGCCATTTTGTTTGTTCATATTTTTTGTCTTTTCTTCAAGAAGACCCTTCAACATTTTATATAATAATGGTTTGGTGGTGATGAACTCCTTTGGCTTTTCCTTGTCTGGGAAACTCTTGATATGGCCATTGATTCTAAATGACAGCTTTGCAGGATAGAGTAATCTTGGTTGTAGGTTCTTGCTTTTCATCACTCTGAATATTTCTTGTCACTCCCTTCTGGCCTGCCAAGTTTTTTTTGAGAAATCAGCTGACAGTCTTATGGGAACTCCCTTGTAGGCAACTAACTGCTTTTCTCTTGCTGCTTTTAAGATTCTCTCTTTGTCTTGAACCTTTTGCATTTTGATGATGATGTGTCTTGGTATGGGCCTCTTGGGGTTCATCTTGTTGGGACTCTCTGTGCTTCCTGGACTTGTATGTCTGTTTCCTTCACCAAGTTAGGGAAGTTTTCTGCCATTATTGTTTCAAATAGGTTTTTGATTTCTTGTTCTCTCTCTTCTCCTTCTGGCACCCCCAAGATGCGAATGTTGGCATGCTTGAAGTTGTCCCAGAGGCTCCTTACACTATCCTCATTTCTTTGGATTCTTTTTTCTTTTTGCTGTTCTGATTAGGTGTTTTTTGCTTCCTTACATCCCAAATCGATGGTTTGTTTCTTGGCTTTACCTACTCTACTATTGCATCTGTGTCAATTATTCTTTATTTCAGTTAGTGCCTCCTTCATTTCTGACTGTGCATCCTTCATTTCTGACTGCTCCTTTTTTATGCTCTTGAGGCCCTCACTAAGTTCACTGAGGTTCTCACTATGTTCATTGAGCATCCTTATAAGCAGTGTTTTGAACTCAGCATCTGTTAGGTTGCTTATCTCCATTTCCCTTAGTTTTTTTTTCCTGGAGTTTTGTTCTGTTCTTTCATTTGGGACCTGTTTCTTTGTCTCCTCATTTTGGCTGTCTTTCTGTGTTTGTTTCTATGTATTACCTAACGAGAGATATGAGGCTAGCTGAGACCAGATGCTGCTTGTTTGAAAGAATTTAGGAAAACCTGAAGCAGGATCTAAGAAAGGCCAATCCTATGGTAAAGCAACTGGCAATAGCTTGGGTGGGCCTAAAAGTTGGGTGGGGTGGGACCTCAGAGAATCACTAGGGTGGGGCAAACAGTGCAAGCCAGGTTGCTGGAGTCCCAGATATGGCTGCCGTCTGCTGCCCCAGGGAAGGGCTCACCAAAGGAATAAAGGCCTCTGACAACACGCCTGTCCAAGAGAAAGCCCCCTCTCCAGCCCTCGCTCCAATGCCAAACAGCTCAGTTCTTCCCTGTATGTCTCTGGTGCCCCTCAAGCTGCTTTCCCTCTGAGCTTAGAGGGAGGAAGTTGGAGTTAAGTCTGTGCACGGGCCCTTTAAGGAGAGCTGCCTGGGGCTCCAGACACCTCAGCCTCAGTTCCCGCTGTTTTTTCCAGCCAAAAGTGATGGGGACTTCTCTTCTTGGCACTGGAACCGTGAGCAGGGCACCTGATGTGGGACAGGGACCCCTCAGTCCTCAGGAAGGACCTTCCCAGCTGAGGTATCCTCCTAATTTTTATCCACCGCATGTGAGTGTGGGACCAGCCCATAGTGCCTTGGCCCCTCCTACCAGTCTTGATGCGGCTTTTTTAATTTCGTAGTTGTAGGACTTCCATTCAGCTTGATTTCAGGCGGCTTTCAATGATGGTTGTTCTGTAGTTTAGTTGTAACTTTGATGTGGTTGTGGGAGGACGCGATGCCACGTTTACCTATGCTGCCATCTTGACCTCTTGTTTCTTGAGGTAGGCCTGGAGTGCTATGAACTTTCCTGTCAGGACTACTTTTGCTGCATCCCATAGATTTTGTGTTGTTGTGTGTTCATTTTCATTGATTTCCAGGAAGCTTTTGATTTCTTCCTTGATCTCCTTCATAACCCATTTATTGTTTAATAACATGCTATTTAGCCTCCATGTATTTGAATATTTTTGAGTGTTTTTATTGTAATTAATTTCTAGTTTCATGCCATTGTGATCTGAGAAAATACTTGATATGATTTCAATCTTCTTGAACTTGTAGAGACTTAGTTTGTGTCCTAACATGTGGTCTGTCTTTGAGAATGTCCCGTGTGCACTTGAGAAGAATGTAAATTCTAGCAACTGTAATCAAAACAGCCTGGTATTGGCACAAGAACAGGCATATAGACCAGTGGAACAGAACAGAGAACCCAGAAATGGACCCAAGACATTCTGTTCAATTAATATTTGACAAAGGAGGCAAGAGCATACAATGGAGTAAAAACAGCCTCTTTAATAAATGGTGTTGGGAAAATTGGACAGCTACATGCAAAAAAATGAAACTAGACCATCAACTTACACCATACACCAGAATAAACTCAAAATGGATAAAAGACTTAAATGTGACTCATGAATCCATAAAAATCCTAGAAGAAAATGTAGGCGACAAAATTTCAGACATCATACGCAGCAGAATTTTCACTGATACATCACCCAAGGCAACAGAAACAAAGGAGAAAATGAACACATGGGACTACATCAAATTCAAAAGTTTCTGCACAGCAAAAGATACAATCATCAAAACGGAAAGGTTACCCACTGTATGGGAGAGCATCATTGCCAATGATATATCAGATAAGGGGTTAATTTCCTATATATAGAGAGTGCTCATACAACTCAACAAAAGGAAGACAAAGAGCCCAGTTAAAAAATGGGCAGAGGAACTAGACACCTCTCCAAACAGGACATACAATTGGCTAAGAGACATATGAAGAAATGCTCAACATCACTAATCATCAGAGAGATGCAAATTAAAACAACAATGAGGTATCACCTCACACCTGTCAGAATGGCTGCCATCAAAAAATCATTAAACAACAAGTGTTTGGTGAGGTTGTGGAGAAAAGGGGATTCTAGTACACTGCTGGTGGGAATGCAGACTGGTGCAGCCACTATGGAAAACACTATGGTGTTACCTCAAAAAATTAAAAATTGAACTGCCATTTGACCCAGTGATCCAACTTCTAGGAATATACCCTAAGAAGGCTGAAAAAACAATCAGAAAGAATATATGTATCCCCATGTTCATAGCAGCACTATTTACAATAGCTAAGATCTGGAAACAGCCCTAATGTCCATCAGTAGACGAATGGATAAAAAAGCATTGGTACATATACACAATGGAGTACTATGCAGCTGTAAGAAAGAAAGATCTCTTATTCTTTGAGACGACATGGAAGGACCTGGAAAGTATTATCCTAAGCAAAACAAGCCAAACAGAGAAAGACAAGTATCATATGATCTCACTTATTTGTGGAACATAATGAACATAACAGTCTGAGGAATGGGGTAGTTCCAGAGACATGGAAGTGGGGTACAGACTGACAATCCCCAGAAGAGGGGATGGTGGGGGAGAGATAAACCACAGAACTTATGTGCATGTATGCATGAACAATAGACATGGACAACAAAGCTGGGGACAGGACGGGGAGGGAGTGGGAAAGGGAAATCAGTGGGGGAAAAGGAGAAATATCTGTAACAAAAATTAATTAATTAAAAAAAAAGAATGTAAATTCTGCAGTTTGGGGGTGTAATTCTCTGTAAATACCTATTAAATCCATTTGATCTGGTGCATCATGTAGAGTCTCTGTTTCCTTGTTATTTTTTTGTCTAGTAGAGGATCTATCCAGTGATGTCAGTGGGGTGTTGAAGTCCCCTGTTATGATTGTATTGCTGTCGATTTCTCCTTTGAAGTCCTCCCGAAGTTTTTAAATACATTTTCGTGCTCCTATATTGGGTCCATATGTTTACCAGGGTTATCTTCTCCTGTTGGACAGATCCTTTCAATATTATGTAGTGATCTTCTTTGTATCTGGTTATGGTCATCATTTTGAAATCTATTTTATCAGATATGAGTATTGCTACCCCAGCTTTTTTTTCCTTTCCATTTGCTTGGAAGAATTTTTTCCATCCCTTCACTTTCAACCTGTGTGAGTCTTTTGTTGTGAGGTGGGTCTCTTGTAAACAAGTATATATGAGTCATACGTTCTTATCCATTCAGCTACTCTGTGTCTTTTTTTGGATCATTTAATCCATTTAAGGTTATTATTGATATGTACTTATTTATTGCCAGTTTAAATTTATTATGGTTATATTTCTCTCCGTTTCTTCTCATATTACGGAAGTCCTTTTAGCATTTCTTGCAGTGCCTGTTCGGTGCTAACATAGTCCCTTAGCCTTTTTTTTTTTTTTTTTAATCTGGGAAGCTCTTTATTTCATCTTCTATTTTGAATGATGGCCTTGCTGGATAGAGTAGTCTTGGATTCAGATCCTTGTTTTTCATTACCTTGAATACTTCATGCCATTTTCTTCTGGCCTATAGTGTTTCTGTTGAGAAATCGGCTGATAGCCTTATGGTGGATCCTTTGTAGGTAACCTGTTGCTTTTCTCTTGCTGTCTTTAAGAGTCTTTTTTGTCTTTAATTTTTGGCATTTTAATTATGATATGTCTTGGTGTGGGCCTCTTTGGGTTCTTCTTACTTGGGGCTCTCTGTGCTTTCTGAACTTGCATGCCTTTTTCCTTCACCAAGTTAGGAACATTTTCTTCCTATAAAGTTTTCAAATATATTCTCTAACCCTTGCTCATTTTCTTATTCTTCTGGAATGCCTATGATGTGGATATTGTTAGGTTTCATGTTTCACAGTTCTCTTAAACTATCTCGTGTTGTTGTTTTTTTAAATTTTTTCTTTATTGATTTTAGAGAGAGAGGAAGGGAGAGGGAGAGAGAGATAGAAATGTCGATGAGAGAGAACATTGACTGGCCACCTCCTGCATGCCCCCCACTGGGGATCAGGCCCACAACCTGGGCATGTGCCCTAACCAGAAATCGAACCAGCGACCTCTTGGTGCATGGGTCAACGCTGAACCACTGAGCCACATCAGCTGGGCTGTTCTCCTGTTTTTTAAATTGTTTTTTCTTTTTGGTTCTTTTGATTGGGTGAATTTTTTCTACCCTGTATTCTAATTTACTGATCCAATCCTTGGCTTCCTCTACTCTGCTGGTTAATCCTTCCAACATGTTCTTTATTTCTGCTATGTCATTCTTCATTTCTGCTTGGTGTTTTTTCATTTCCAATTGGTTCATTTTCATTGTTTCTATATCTTTACTCATGCCGTTGGGTTTCCTCATTACTCTGAATTCTATCTGATAACTTGCTTAATTCCATTTCATTTATCCCTTCTTCTGTAGAATTCTCTTGTTCTTTCATTTGGGATTTGTTTCTTTGTCTCACCATTTTGGGTGTCTCAGTGTGTTTTGGAGTCTGCCAAATTCTCCCTGTGGATGTCGGTGTTCCACTGATTGTGGCTCCCTTTACTGGGTTTGGATGAATATGGAAGGGACCACATTAAACACCAATGTTTAGTCTTACTTTCCTGGGTAGATTTGCAGGCCAAGCAAAGATTCAATTATCCTAGAGCTTTGCCTGCAGGCTATTAGTCTCAGTTACCTAAGGAGCCTCAGGTTGTAGCCCTCAGCTGAATGAAAAATCCCTCAGGTTTACAGGATAAGAGGATTTCCAGTGGATGGGGCATTTGCTTTCCCCTGGGTTAAAGTTGCTTTGAGAAGAAAGTGGTTTATGCAGTGTGGGTTATTGGCTCAGTGCAGGGGTCCAGGCCTGTGCCTTCACAGCTCAGTATCCAGAGCCACAGGGTGGTCTTAAATTCTTGAGGGAGGAGAAGTTTCTTTTCCCCCAGGCTAAAACTGCTCTGATGGGGCTACTTGACAAGAAATGGCTACTGAAGCCATGGGGGAGGGGCTCAACATAGGAACTAAGGCCTCAGCCTTCACAGCTCAGTTCTCAGAGCCACGTCCAAAGCTCAAAGGTTTCAGAGGCTTTTTTCTGCTTACTGGCTGGCTGGTAGTCTCTAGCTGTTAATGAGCCTCAGGTTGCACTTTTCAAGCCAGGTGGTGTCAAATTCCTGAGGGAGGGGCAGTTGCTTCTCCCTCGGGCTCTGGGAAGGAGATCTTTGAGTAATATGGCTACTGTCCTATGAGGGAGTGATTCAGCACAGAACTCCTGATGGCCTCCTTGCTAGCTCTCTCCCCAGTGCCACAAACCCCTGACTCTCCTCCTATAGTTCTAGTCCAGTCCGCCCTCCCTCTGCTGGAGCTCAAGGTGAGTGGTTGTAGCTGTAATTTAGTGTCCTGGCCCTTCAGGGAAGTGCTGGTGTTCCCTGCGCCTCTCCCTGCTGGACAAAACCTCTGCCCTGGTGATTTTCTCAGTCAGGTGTTATGTGGGCACCTTTCTCTGTTCTGCCACTCTGTGCTGGGGAGCTGGCAGGGGTTTTAACCCCTGACTTCTCAGAGGGAACTGCTCACAGGTAAGACAGCCCTCAGCTGCTGCCTGTGGACATCCAGCCAGCCCTCTCATGTGTCCACAGCTCCTACCAAGCTCAATTTGGGGTCCTCTTTATGTCCCTGGTTATAAGAGTTTTCTCCTGATGACTTGTCTTTATTTTAGTTGTAATTCCAGTTTGGTCCTGGGAAACAGTCTGTGTAGCTTCCATTCACTTCACCATTTTTTTTTTCTCTCCCTCTCCAGCATCATTTTTAATAAGGGTACACCAGCATTATATAGTGTGTATATATGTGTGTAGTTCTTTTATGGTTTAATTTCTCATATTTAAATCTTTAATTAATGTGGTATAAATTTTGGTATGCATTGTGAGGTAAGGTGCTAACTAAAAAATTTCTTGTTATTTTCCAAATTGACCAGACATGAAGAGTGCTGAGAGCAACAGGGGCTCAAAGCCAATGCTTTCTTTCACTTCATCTTGTGTCACTGAAGTGCTGTTAGAGAATTCTACTTAGTGGACATTAGGCATATCCCTTGGCAAAAATGAGGATGAAAGAATGGACAAGACCATCAATAGACTGCATCTCATTTCCCCCATCAGCTCAGCAACAGAAGAGTTCCTTTTTGTTCTAATACCACCCATCATGGCCAGTAAATATTTCTTATGAGTTTCAACATGAATCTCTAATCTCTGGCTCTACAATTGCCATGCCCATTTCTTTCCCTCAGGCCATTGTAGTTTTCCAGCTTCTAGAGGGGAAATGCCAGGGAGCTAGGAATATACACTAGTAGATATGAACATCTTGAACTAGAGCAAAAGCAGTAACTTCTGCTGAGTTCTATAGCCTTTTAGACATATTCACTTATTTTCTTCATATGATTCAGAACCTTTCTCATACCTACTCCGAGTACTACCACTGTCACATATCTATTTCCATGGTAACAGGCTACATTTCTCTATAATTCCAATTCCTGCCCGGTTGCTGTGGCTCAGTGGATTGAGCGTCGTCCCACGGACTGAGAGGTCCCGGTTCGATTCCCAGTCAGGACACATGCCCAGGTTGCAAGCTCGATCCCCAGTGGGGGGCGTGCGGGAGGCAACTGATCAATGTATCTCTCTTACATCCATGTTTCTATCTCTTTAAAAAAAATCAATACTCCCCCAAACATATTTATAATTCCAATTCCCTCTGTTTACAACCATCGTGCTTTGTGGAGGCAAAACCCACAAATGCATCAGAGTGGGAATGACAGCTGTGCCTGCTTTGATAGGAGTAAAATTGTGTTGTGACAGGTTTTGATCAATGTGGGCAGGCAATTTGGTACCCAGCATTAAAAAAAGGGAGTTTTGGCCCTGGCCAGTTTGGCTCAGCGGTTAGAGCGTTGGTCTGCGGTCCGGAGAGACCCGGGTTCGGTTCCCACTAAGGGCATGTACCTCGGTTGCAGTTTGTCCTCGGCCCTGGTTGGTTGTGCGGGTGGCAGCCACTCGATGTGTCCCTTTCACATCGATGTTTCTCTCTCTCTCTCTCTCTCTCTCTCTCTCTCTCTCTCTCTCTCTCTCTCTTCCTCTCTCTCCCTCCCACTCTATCTGTACAAAAAAAAAAGGAAAAATGTCCTCGGGTGAGGATAAAAAAAAAAAAAAGAAAAGGGAGTTTTGGACCTGGCTGGGTAGCTCAGTTGGTTAGCATGTCCACCCAACATGCCTAATTGCAGGTTCAATTTCCGGTTAGGGTACATATAAGAATCAACCAATGAATGCATAAATAAGTGGAACAACAAATTAATGTCTCTCTCTCATTCCTCTAAAACCAATAAATAAACATTTTGAAAAGGTGGGTCTTGTAACAGCATCAGGGCCATGGAGGCCATCAGTAGTCCTAGCCAGATTCCAGTCCTAACTCAACCACAAACTGACCGTACGGCAAGTAACCCTTTTCTTCTGATTTTCCATCTTCTAAATTGGGGAATACTTTATTTCTCTATTAAAGGCCTAGGGTGCTGATGAAGATAAATAAGATAATAACTAAAGCTAACATTTATTATGAGCAAGGCACTTAGCTAGTTGCTTTACATATCTCATTTAGGTCTTTTAACAATCTAGCAAAGTAGGTACTATTATGCTTATTTTACCAATGAAGAGATGGATTAAATAAATTGCACTAGCTCACAGAGCCCATCGATATCTTAAGGTAAGCTTTTAAGGTAAGCTGAAACCTTAGGAAAATTCATGTTATTCTAGGTGTGTTTTGAAAACTTAAAAATAAATATATATACTTCCTGTTTCTTGTTTGACATGTCAAGAACTTTGAAATTGTCACTCTTACACTCACAACAAGAAAAAAGCTGAACAGACTTAAAATCAACTCTTTTTAGATTAATCGGAGAATTGAAGTCAGAAGGCAAACTGCTGTTCTGAAAATGAAGAGCCTGAGAATCATAGCCTACCAGGAGTAGAAGCCTGCAGCTAAAGCCAGTATCAGTAAGAACATTTTAAAACTGTAATGGAAAGATTGCTGGAAGCTCAGTATGGACTAGCTTAACAGCTGAAAACTCCAAGGGGATCCAATCTAATAGGGGCCCCCACACTTTCATGAGGGTTCCCTTTAAGAGTCCTACCAGGTTCTCACTGTGAAGACTGTAAAAATATCCCCTTGTTTTTCTGGCAAGGGGAGAGGAAAAGTAGCCATTTTGAGACATACCCAGACCTCTCTATTCTCTTTTTTCTTTTTAATATGTTTTTATTGATTTTTTAGATAGGAAAGGAGAGAGAGATAGAAACATCGATGTGAAAGAGAAACATGGATCAGCTGCCTCTTGCACACCCCCTACTGGGGACCAAGCTCACAACCTAGGCATGTGTCCTGACCAGGAACTGAACCAGAACCTCGCAGTCCATGGGATGACGCTCAGTCCACTGATCTCCACCAGCCAGGCTATACTCCTTAACGAGGCATTCTCTCAAGGAAAACTATTTCATCAGAGCCTGTCTGGGGTTTTACCAGAGCCTAACTGATCTAGGGGACAGGAAACACCCATCTCAGGCACAGTAAAAGATTGAGGCCTAATCATAGGCCTACAGAACACTTCCCCTCTCCTCGCACTTGACTACCACACCAACAGGGTTCCTGTGTAGTAAAGGGATTACAGCTAAGAAAACTGCAAGTCTCAGACCCTACTTAAAGTTTCTAGGGACATGCAAAGACAATAAGAAGAGACTACAATAAGAACAATAGAAGACATTTTAGCTTCTGACACCGCATCTACAGCAAACAGTAAACACAGCCAAATTCTAGTGAGATAAACATAAAACTTCCAGGCCTACCTACCTCAGTTACATTTACCCAGTATATCATGTCTGACTTTCAGCCCAAAAATTATGAGGCACACTAAAAGGCAAAAAAAGAGTCTGAAGACAAGCCAACCATTAGAAACAGACTCAGATATGCCAGATCATTTTGGAATGATCAGACCTGGAATTTAAAACTAACTGTGATTAACATGGTAAGGGGGCTAAGGAAAAAATTAGACAATATGCAAGAACAGATGGGTATGCAAGCAGAGAGATAAAAGAATCCTAAGAGAAAAATAAAAATAAAATGTTAACCTATATAAATATAATCAACTGATCTTTCACAAGGAGCAAAGAATACAATGGGACAAAGATAGTCTTTTCAACAAATGGTGCTAGAACAACTGGACATTCAAATATAAAAATGAGTCTAGACACAAACCTTACACCAAAATTAACTCAAAATGGACCATAGACCTAAATGTAAAATGCAAACTATAAAACTCCTAAAAGATAACAAAAACAACAACCACAAAAAGATGACCTTGGGTGTGACAATGACTTTTTAGATAGAACACCAAAGGCATGTTCCATGAAAGAAAGAATTTATAAGCTAGATTTAATTAAAATAAAAAAAAGCCTGCTCTGCAAAAGACAATGTCAAGAGAATGAGAAGATAAACCATGGACTGGGAGAAAACATTTGCAATAGGTACATCTCATAAAGGACTGCTATCCAAACATGCACAATACTCTTAAATCTCCATAATAATAAAATAAACAAGATGATTTTAAAAAGGGCCGAAGCTCTTAACAGACACCTCACCAAAATATATATACAGGTGGCAAACAGCCATAAAAATATTCTTCACATCATATGTCATTAGAGAAATACAAATTAAACAATAATGATGTACAACTACGAACCTATTAGAATGGCCAAAAATCTGGGTCACTGACAACACCAAATGCCGATGAGGATGTGGAGCAGCAAAAACTCATTCATTGCTGGTGGGAAGGCAACATGGTACAACTACTGTGGAAGACAGTGCTTATGGAAACATACTCTTACCACACAATTCAGCAGTAACGTTTTTTGGTGTTTACCCAAAGTAAGTGAAAACTTATGTCCACACAAAAACAGACACATGGGTATTTGTATCAGCTTTATTTATGGTTGCCAAGACTTAGAAGCAACCAAGATGTCCTTCAGTAGGGAAATGGATAAAGTGTGATACATCCAGACAATGGAATATTATTTGGCACTAAAAAGAAATGAACTACCAAGCAATGAAAAGACATGAAAGAAACTTAAATGCATATTACTAAGTGAAAGAAGCCAATCTGAAAAGGCTATACACTGTATGATTCTAACTATATGACATTCTAGAAAAGGCATAATTATAGAGACAATAAAAGGATCAGTGGTTGCTAGGGATTGGGGGGGAGGGGTGAGGAATGAATAGGTAGAGCAGAGGACTTTTAGGTCAGTGTAACTATTCTCTGTAATACTATAATGATAGATACATGTCATTATATATTTCCCCAAATCCATAGAACATATGACACCAAGAGTTGTATTGTAATATAAACTTTGAAATCTGGGTGATTATGATGTGGCAGTGTAGGTTCATCAACTATAAGAAATATACCACTCTAGTAAGCGATGTTGATAATGGGGGAAGAGTTTGCATGTGTGGGGGTAGGGTATATAAGGGAAATCTCTTTACTTTGTTCTCAACTTTGCTGTGAATGTAATACTGCTCCAAAAATAAAGATGTAAATAGAAAGCAAATGCTAAAAATAAAAAAAGCACTGAAACCAAAAGCTGGTTCTTTAGAAAGATAAACAAAAATCAATAAAACTTTAGCTAGATTCACCAAGAAAAAGAGGACTCAAATAAAATCAGAAATTTGATAACTTAGATGAAATTGGCTAGTTCCTGGAAAGATACAACTATCAAAACTCACACAAGGATAAATACATTATCTGAATAGATGATATATGACTGATAATCTCTCTATATATTAAAAATGGAATATATAATTTAAATATATATATATATATATATATATATATATATATATATATATAATCAATAGTTAATAACCTTCTAAAACAGAAGGCACCAGGCCCAGATAATTTCACTGGTGAAATTTATAAAACACTTAAGGAAGAAATTATACCAATTCTCTAAAAAATGTTTCAAAAAAATAGAAGCAAATGGAATTCTTCCTAACTCATTCCATGAGGCTAGCATTACCCTAATTCCAAAACCAAAGACATTACAAGAAAGGAAAACTACAAACATGTCTCTTGAAAAGAAATGCAAAAATCACCCACAAAATACTGTATGAAGTCAAATCCAACAATGTATTAAAAGAACTATACACCATAACCAAGTGAGATCTATTTCTTGTATGCAGGGCTGATTCAACATTCAAAAGTCAATTAACTTAATCCATCACACATCCACAGGCTAAAGAAGAAAACTCATATGATTTTATCAACAGATGCAGAAAGATCATTTGACAAAATTCAACATCCATTCATAATAAGAACTCTCATCAAGTTATCAAGAGAGGGGCCCTGGCCAGTTTGGCTCAGTGGTAGAGTGTCAGCCCGTGGACTGAAGGGTTGTGGGTTCAATTTCCTGTTAAGGGCATGAACCTGGGTTGCAGGTTTGATCCTCAGCCCCAGTCAGGGTTGTGTGGGGGTCAACCAGTAGATGTGTCTCTCTCACATCAATGTTTCTCTCTCTCTCTCTCTTTCTCTCTTTCTCTCCCTCCCTCCTTTCCACTCTTTCTGGAAATTATTTGAAAAAGTATCCTCAAGAGAGGATTAACAACAACAAAATATCAAGAGAGGGGAACTTCATCAATTTGATATAAAAGAAAGCCTACAAAAAAATCTAGAGCCAATATCATATGTAATGGTGAGAAACTAGATGCTTCCCCTCTAAGACTGAGAACAAGGCAAGATGTTCCTTCTCACTACTCCTATCCAACATCACACTAGAATCCCTAGCTAATACAAGAATAGGAAATAAAAGGTATGCGGACTAGGAAAGAATATATAAAACTGTCTTCAATTGCAGATGATATAATTTTCTATGTAAAAAATTTCAGAGAATTGACAAAAAACTGAAACTAATAAATATAATAAGGCTGAGGGACATAAGCCTAATATGCAAAAGTCAAGTGCTTTCCTATGTACTAGCAATGAACAACTGGAATTTGAAATAAAAAATAAAACCCAACTATTTACAATAGCTCCAAAAAGGGGAGAAATATTTAAATATAAATCAAACAAAATATGTATAAGATCAATATGAGGAAAACTACAAAACTCTCATGAAAGAAATCAAAGTATAAATAAATGGAAAGATATTCCATGTTCATGGACAGGAAGACTCAATATTATAAAGATGTCATTTATACTCTACTTGATCTATAGATTCAATGCAATTCCAGTCAAAATCACAGCACTTTACTTTGTGAATATATTTTTAAAAACCACTAATTCTAAAGTTTATATGTACAGGAAATAGACTTAGAATATCCATCAAAATATTGAAAAACAAGAACAAAGTTGGAGGGCTCACACTACCTGATTTAAGACTTAGCATCAAGCTATATAAATGAAGACAGTGTAGTATTGGTGGACTACCAGAAATATAGACTGATGGACCAAAGTAGAGAGTCCAGAAATACACCCTAACAAACATAATCAACTGGATCTTTGACAAAGGAGCAAAGACAATCCAATGGAGAAAAAACAAACAAACCAGTTTTTATAACAAATGGTGCTGTTAGAACTGGACATCCAGATGCAAACAAAACAAAACAAAAGAACCCAGACACTGACTTTATACCTTTCACTAAAATGATCTCAAAATGGATCACAGACCTAAATGTAAAGCACAAAACTCTAAAACTCCTATTAAATAACGTAGGAGAAAATCTAGTTGACCTTGGATTTGGCAGTCGGTTTTGTTATTTATTTTATTTTATTTATTTTTTATCCTCACCTGAGGACATTTTTGCATTCATCTTCAGATAGAGCAGGAGGGAGAGAGGGAGGAAGAGAGGGAGAAACATTGACATGAGAGAGACACATTGAGTGGTTGCCATCCACACGACCCAACCCGGGCCAGGGACAAACTGCAACTGAGGTACATGCCCTTAGTGGGAACCAAACCCAGAACTCTCCAGTCTGTGGGCCAATGCTCTAACCACTAAGCAAAACTGGCCAGGGTGGCGGTAGGTTTTTAGGTAGAACTCCAAAAGCATAATCCATGAAAAAAAATTGATAAGTGAAGCAAGAGACAAGCCACAGACTGGGAGAAAACATTTTAACAATACACATCTCATAAAGGACTTGTATAAAATATATAAAGAACTCTTAAACTCAACAATCAGAAAACAAACAATCCAATTAAGACATGGGCAAGAGATCTTAAAGATGCCTCACCAAAGAAAGATATATAAATGGCAAATAAGCATATGTTCAACATCATATGTCATTAGAAAAATGCAAATTAAGACAATTAGGTAGCACTACACACCTATTAGATTGACAGAAATCCAAAACACCGACAAAACGTATGCTGACAAGGATGTAGAGCAACAGGAACTCTCATTCTTTGCCAGTGGGAATGCAAAATGGTACAGACACTTTGTAAGACAGGCAGTTTCTTACAAAGCTAAACATAGTCTTAGCACACAAACCAGAAATCATACTCCTAGGTATTTACCCAAATTGGTTGAAAACTTATGTTGACACAAAAACCTGCATATAAATTTTTATAGCTGCTTTATTAATAAGTACTAAAATTGGAAATAACCAATATGTCATTCGATAGGTAAATGGATAGACAAACTGTGGTCCATCCATACAATGGAATATTATTCATCAATAAAAAGAAGTGAACTATCAAGGCATGAGAAGACACAGAGGAACCTTTAATGCATATTGCTAAGTGAAAGAAGCAAGTCTGAAAAGGCTAAATGCTGTGTTATTTCAATCATGATGTTCTGGGAAAGGTAAAACTATGGAGACAGTAAAACATCAGTGGTTGCCAAGGCGGGGGGCAGAGTATATGGGAACTCTGTTTCTGCTCAATTGTCCTGTAAACCTAAAACTACTCTAAAACATAATCGATTAATTATGAAAATAAATTTATAAAACATATACTAGTTTAAAAGCAATACTGAACTGCTTGCAGTTCAAAATGGACCTCTAAGCCCTGGCTCTATATCTACCACACTCTCCTTCCACATACCTCTTGCCTCTGTACCTTTCTTCACGCCATTCCTTCTGCCTTATGTACCCTTCTCCAGTCCACCTTTCTCTCAATGCCGACTCGTCCTTTAAGATTCAGCTCAGGCAACAATTCCTGTGTGTTCTCGTAATAAATTGTTGCACTTATCAAATTGTAATTTTCTGATTATGTGATTGTTCCATTTACTAGATTGTTAACTCCTTGAGGGCAAGGGCTATCTATTCCTTATTCATCTCTATTGCCAGCACCTAAAAGCATTTCTTTTATAGTAGGTGTTCAATACAATGTTTGTTGAATGAATAAATGAATAACTGAAGGAAATGGTAATCTTGGCATGTGAACAAAGATGCTTCTGACTCCGAGTTTAGCGTATCTTCTACTAAATAAGCCATGCTAAGAATACCAATAACAACAGCATCAAAAATTGCCTATTTGAAAAATGAGCATGATTTTACCAATTTTTAGAGTTGTTTTGCTGCCTAAATAAATGAAAGTGGTGTGCTTATAGTAGGTACTTGATAAGTGCTTATTTAATTTCATTTGCTCTTTGGTTATACAGGTAGTAGGCTCTATGCTTTAATGAGTTCCTCCCTTTATACAGAGAGCTACATCAGAGAATTGGACATGGCCAACATTCCTCAGTACCACAGAGAAGCACTATGAGGGAAGTAAGAGCAATGGCTGGCAGATGAGGAGGTATAGAATTAGAAATTTTTATTTAAAAATATGCAATCTTCAACATAGTCTGTATCTTCAAATCCTGTAACCTTAAGAGTTTACTACATGTTCTGCCTCACACCATTAGAATTATAAAAAGAGAATGCACAAATATGTGTGTCAAGTTCAATATTTTAGAAGAAAATGGAAGCCATTAGCTTCAAAGAATGAGAATTTTGAATGAGAACCACATGGAATGTGCATGTTCAGAGCACAGATTACTGTTCTAACATCTGTGCTAAGCATGATAAAAAGATAAGAAAAGATAAGGCTGTGCAAGTTGATTCCCACCCCATCCCATCCCATCCTATCCCATTCCATCCTAATCTCTAAAAGTATTTCTGATGTGAGTAGGCTTGTGTTCTTCATCCAAGGATTTCCTCTCTAGCCCTTGCAGCAGGGGCTCATGCCTGGGGCTCCAGCCTCCCAAAACATGACAAGTTATGATCAGCTGCAAAACATTTCCGGCTCAGTTCTGGTTTGGTTGGGGAAAGATGTAAAAATCTTATAAAAAGCATTACTGTGGTCCAGGCAACACAAAAACCAGTCCCACTAACTGCTGACATTTCAGAAGCTTATTGGTCTCTCAAAGTTCCATGAGGTATAGGTTTGTATATTACCAAAGATGTTCTGAAATTGATATATGTGTGTTCTTGCTAGGGAAATATTTTGTGATGCTGAGTCTTTGGTCACACTAATGGTTAGGATGAAAAAGCATGATCTACGAGCAACAGTCTCTAAAGAGAATTAGAAAGATGAATGAAATGGACTGCATGATCTAGTGCGTGTATTTCACACCATCTTTCAGGGAGCAGTAGGGTCCTGTGTGATATTAACAGATGTTTTTAGAAAAAGGATTCCTTGGTCAAAAAGAGTTTGGGAATCAAAGGGTTAATAAAAAATAAACATTTCTTCACTGAACACTTCTCAGATCTTTTAATACACAAATGGGAAATGTGACTCTCCAAAATAGAATATGAAATGCAGCATTTCCCAAACTTATTTGGCCACAGAACTTTTTTCTTTTTCTTTTTTTTTTTTTAATCCTCACCTGAGGATCCTTTTCCACTGATATTTTAGATAAAGCTGGAGGCAGAGAGGGAGAGACAGAGAGATAGAGAGGGAAGAGAGACACATTGATTGGTTGCCTCCCGCATGACCTCAACTGGGTCAGGGGTTGAACCCACAGGCCTATGCTCTAACCACTGAGCAACTGGCCAGGGTACCACAAAATATTTTTCAAGAAATACCCATCTCCTGTTGAATTAATGTTCTAGATTATACTGTTTGGGAAATACTGAGGTTGAGGAGAGAGCGTGAGCTTTGTTATTCTTTCAGAACTGGGTTTGAATTCTAAGTCTAACGTTTACTAGCTGTATGACCTTGGGCAGGTTACTTTACATATCTGAATCAGTTTTTTTTTTCCCTTGAATCAGTTTTTTTAATTTATGAAAATTGGGACAATAATATATATTTCTAAAGGGATGTCAGGAGGATCGAGTGAGATAATGCACAGTACTGGCACCTATATGTACTCAATAAATAGCAGCTATCATCATCACATCTATTTTTCATCACCATTATTATCAAGCTACATACCTACCTGACAGGCCTGCCAAAACAGCTTCAAAATAGGTCTGGCCTGAGGACTCAAATGGCTATATTGCTGGCTTGTCTGGTTTGTGTGTTTGGGGAACTCAGTGTAGGAGAACTGGACTAAGTTGTCCAGAGATATAGCTCTATGATTTATTTGCTATCTGACCTTGAGGGAATCACTTCACCTATCTACAGAATATAGGTACAGCCTCTTATTCTAAAATTTTGGAAAACTGAGCTATATAAGCAACTTATAATTCTACTGTTAAAGAAATCTGTGGTACAGGTTAAACCCAATTATAAGGGATGGTCCTGTATGAAAAAGCTATTTTTATGATCCAGCAGATGGCTGGCAGAAACACTGTTTTGCCAATCTGGTTACAATGAACTCTGTATAGTGAATAATTCTATATAACAACTGCTTTCTCTGGTCCTTGACCCCATAATCGTCACTCTCTAACATTGCTCTAATCAACTAAAGAACTTGATTATGTGTTGTTTCAATTGCAGACACAGAGAGGGAAGCTGAGTTAAGCTAAGCTATAGAATTTCTAGCTGAGATGTGTATGTCCAATTTCATTATTTGATAGCTGAGGAAACAATACAGGAGAGGTTAAGTAACTTGTCAGGGGTCACTCAACTAGTAAGTGGCAGGGCTTTGAATGGGTGTTTGAACTAAATGATTCATCATCTGAGAACTTACAGATTTCACTGCAAGACCATATATAAAATGTTAAATCAAACCAGAATGAGCTATTATAGAAACTCTTCTGTTTATGATTCCCAACCTAGCAAGATGTGCATTTACAACTATCTTTTATCCCTGAGTTAAAGCACTATTCACAGGATGATCCCTCTAACACCATGGTGCATACTGACACAACCTAGAGCATAACCTTTGCCAAAGAACTTCAATTAAAGTTTTTTGAATGTGTAAATAAACTACATCCATTGATTCCTTTAGACATATGCATAGCTCTTTCCACAAAGGCCTCCATTAGTCATGTATGTTGGTGTCTTATTGAATTATCATTTTTTCCTCCTTTGAACCCAATGTCCATTGCTTTCCAAGGTTGTTATGAAGAAAGTTGTAATAAGTGGAAAAGTGAAAGATTTTGCATCAGGAAACCTGTCCCTGACATCTACACATTGTACTCCTCATAACTTTGTTCCAGGAAATACCTTTTCCCTTGCAGGGATATTGAATAAATAATCAAAAGTCACAGAATTGCATTCAAGTCCTAGTTCTGCTACTTACTAAGTGCTGTACAACATTGAGCGATTGCTTCATCCCTCTGAGTACAACCTCATTTGTAAAATGGGAATACTGAGTTGTTGTGAGGATTATAAAAGATCACATAAAAAGCATGTATAATATAGTCTCTAGGCACTCAATAAATACAAGTTCAATCCTTTGCAAAATTTCATAACTATATAAATTACATTTATCTAAAACCCAAGCACACAGGAAGCTCAAGTAACCAAGCTTTTTAATCTAATATGAATTGATGTTCAAAAGTATGATCCTACGCACAGCAAGATACTGAAATGGCCTTGGAGGATTTAATTTTCTGTAGAAAGTTTTTTCCTTTTCAATTAATTCTTTCAATTATATTCAACTCATAAGTGTTGTTTGAACACAAGTAAGTTGGTACTGTATTTGTACTACACAGAGTAGACAATGTAAGACCTGGCCACCTCGATGATCTCTCTTATTTATCATATCTTTTAAATCGATTTTCTTGGGTTTTCTAGCTACAGAACCACATCTGTAAATAATGATAGTTTGTATAATTCCCCAATAGTTATACCTCTTATTTCAGTTTCTTGCCTTATTGCATTGGCTAGAACGTCAAGAATCATGTTGAACATCAGCAGTTATAATGAGTATTTTTGTCTTATTACTGATTTTGGCAGGAATGCCTCTAATATGTTTACCATTAAGTAATATGTTATTTATTCAGCAAAGAAATTCTTTATCATATTAAATAATGTCCTTTTATTCTTAGTTTCTAAGAATGATCAGAAAAGGGTGTTACATTTTTATCAAATGCCTTTGTGGCTTCTGAGTTGATCATATGATTCATATCTTTTGAGCTGACAATGTAATGTGAACTTAAGAGATTTCCTATTATTGAACCACCTTTGCTTTCCTAGCACAAAATCTACTTGGTCATGACACATTGTACTTTAACTATAATTTGCTGGTAGTTTATTTAGGATTTTTTTTTTTATCCTCACTTGAGGACATTTTTCCATTTTTTATTCAGATAGAGCAGGAGGGAGAAAGAGAAACATTGACGTGAAAGGGACACATCGAGTGGCTTCCACCTGCACAACCAACCAGGGCCGGGGACAAACTGCAACTGAGGTACATGCCCTTAGCGGGAACTGAACCCGGGCCTCCGGATCACAGGTCAATGCTCTAACCGCTGAGCCAAACCAGCCAGGGCTATTTAGGATTTTTATGTGAGACATCTTTAGTTTCCTTTTAGGTGTTGTTTTTGGAATGGCTTGTTATCAAGGTTACACCAATTTCATAAAATGAACTAGGAAGCATTTCTTCTCTTTCTATGATCTGCAAAAGTTTACAGAACATGAGAATTATTTGTTCTGTATTATCTTGATTTGGGCCTAACTCCTTTGTTTACTAGGATGTGTGTTTCCCTGGTAGAGAAAAAAGTACAATAAATAGCCTTTGTATAAAAAATTTACTACTATTCCTAGTTTGAGCACTTCCTTGAGGGACAACTGATATGTGACCTCAGTTGTTATTGTTTTTTTTTTAACAGTTTACCCAGCCATACTAACTTAAGAAAAAGTCCGTTGACCCCTTATTGATTTTGTGTTTACTTTCATTTCAGGTATCAATGTCATTGCCTCCGGAGGAATCGGATGTGGGAAGAATGAAAGATGAGGTGTGGAAGGAGGGAAGAGGATGGATGGACTCAAGGAGCATGAGAAATGAAGTCTGGGAGGTTTGCTCTAAAAGGTTTGCTTTATGGTACGGATGAAGCTTACATTGCTCTTTAGAGGAGGACTAGTTGCCAGCCAAGGTGACTAATGTGGGAGTTGGAAAAGGAAATATAATTTCAGTATTTATTACCATCAATTAATATTTACATAATTATTGGCATGTTGTCATTTTTTTAATGCATAACTGTAACTGAAACAGACCTCTTATAGGAATGTAGTGATTATATTTACAAATGAAGATACTTAGCCCAGATAGTAAGTACTTCATATTTCCTTGTGAAGCTGTTTATGGAAAGATCTTCGCCTTTGTCTTTAGGAAATTAGCTCTTTAGACCTCCCCAGCTGCCTTAGGGTGCTCACTTTGTACATAGACACAAACAGAGGTGAGGAGCACACTAGAACCCTGGGCTGTGACTGAAAAGCCTGGTTATCCATTTCCAGAGAGTCATGAATTTCAGTTATTCCTAATAACTTGAGAAGTCAGTGCTCAAGAACTGCCTTATATCTAGAATAGGAATAGCCTGGAAGCCCATCTGCCTGAGCGAGTTTGAATTGGCTTCAAACTGTATCTTCCTAATTGGTCTATTCTTTTCCTCTACTCTTTCCTTCTCTAGCAATGTTCCCACTTGCCTAATTTGCTGAGAGCATCTGGGTCAGTAACTTTCCTTGGGCACTTGATTTTTATTTTCTCTGAGCTACAGGGCTGTTATAAAATCTATCTAGGCTGTGATTCAGTGGGGTCTGATACAAAGCCTAGACTTAGCATCTGGAAAATCCAAAGTTTTACCCTTCTATACCCAAATCTGTCACACTGTTTTTAAAAAATAACTGAATGCCAGTGTCTATGCTCTGTGAAGACTCTGTTCCTTCCGGCCTAGTGATCTCCCCTTCTGGAATTGAGGAGTGGGGTTAACAAACAACAACAAACTAGATTTGCCTTTTTATAGAAATTTATATAAAAAAAAGTTGAATACATTATTTAAGAAAACTATTTTTAAACAAAGCCCTTCCCCCCACATTACCCCAACAGTCTACTGCTGGCTCTTCCCATTCCAAGGAATGAGGTCATGCTTTCTGGGAGACATCTGCTTCTGAGGATATTACTGCACTGAGCACAGAACATGACTTCATAAGAGGGAACAGTGGACCAGAGAGATTCAACAGGAGATTTGCATATGTGACAGCAAAAACAAAAAGAGCCAGTTGAGATTTTCTTCTAGTCTCTAGCCTTCAAGATAGACAGAATATCTGGTGATTCCACTCTCATATGACCTCCTTTTGCTTTGAATTCATAAACTATGTATGAAAACTTCCAGAAAACTGTAACTCATAGCAACACCACCTGTATTTGTAAATAGAGAGGCTGTCTTCTCTCAAGGGATTGGATGAATTACATTCTGGGAAGAGACCAGGTGTTTAAAACGTTGGGGTTGCTACTGAATGCACGCCCACGCAGAATAAGCTCTGTTTCAAAGAAGCACTGTTTCCAACAGAGTTGCAAACGTTTACGATGTCATCTTTCAGTTCGGAAAAGCAAATTCAGAACGTTAGCAGGGATTTTCGCTTTCCAGGAAGATGATTTCCAGAGCAGTTTTATAGGATTTTTGACATATGTTGTTTATAACCTTAATTTTTAAAATGAGCAAGTCCAATAAATCTGTTACCTACTAACCAAGCTCTGGTCTACTTGCATCTGTTCCCATTTTATTTGATATTCCAAAGAAGTTTCAATAGACAGCTAAGTATTTTGGTGTTATTCATCATCTTACGCTCCTATTGACTAAGACTTTTCAAAGAAAACCCTTAAAATCACTAGCATTTTAAAAGGCAATAATTGCTAGTTTAAGTTACCAGGCTTTATTTCTAAGGACTCATGATGCAGCTGGAATCACATAAGTGGAAGGGAATGTTAAAAGAACATGTGGCTAGGTCCTCTTTGACCGAGGAGGGGTAGGAATTTGGAACATTATGGAAGGCTGGTTTGCAACCTCTTACTAGAACCTGCTTTAACCCTGAACCCCACCCAGGGTCAAGAAATTCTTATTGGCATATAGCAAAAATTGGTCTTGCTACTATTTAAGCTCATTGCCTATTGTTTATTTCATTGCACAAATGGAGAAAAACTTGTCTGAATCTTCAAAATAACCCACTGTGAAATAGAAAAAAAGCCATGAAATGTCTCCCTTTCTTTGGTCTCATATACTCCAGCTCTTTTCTGTTCTCTTCCCAAGAGCCAGTTTTCTAGCCTTTTAGTCATATGATTGTTTTTTTCCAGAATTTCCTTAATTTAACAACCGTTTTCTGACTGCCTCCCACCCATGTGTAATGTATTGGTGCTAAGTGTTTCAGGCAAAGTGGTTCCCACATCTGGCTGTGTTTAAAGAATTGTCTGGAGAGAATTTTAAAAATACAGATTTTGGGCCTCTTCTCGGATCTACTAATTAAAATCTGGGGTAGAGTCTGGGGTTCTGTATTTCAAAAGCAAGCTCCAGGTGATTCTTCTGTACTCAGCCTAGTACCAATCTAAGGTTTACAATTTAAGAACAAGGACATTACAGTTGGTACATTAGGGTCATCTAGTGAGGCACTGGTGGTGCAGATATGACAAGAACTGAAATGACTAAAGAGAACAACAGATGAGTAAGAAGAGTCACCCAGGCTCATGAGGGAGAGAGCCAGGAATGCCAGAACTGTGGGACAGAGAGCATATAATTTTACAAAGTGATTTTGCAATTATTATTTTTTAAATGCAATCCTTACATTACTCTGGGTAGGTGGCAGTATCTCCATTTTACAAAGAATAAAACTGAAGGTCAAGAAAGAAAAGATCACCTGTCTAGGATCACACCGCCTATAGCAGAGTCAAGACTCAAACTCAGGTTTTCTGATACCATATCTTTCATTTTTGCCACTTATTAAAACTTTCTTCATAACAATCTTGGAAAGCAATGGACACTGGGTTCAAAGGAGAGAAAAATGATAATTCAATAAGACACCAACATCCAGTGGTGGCTATAAAAAAATTACACTAGGACTGATATCACATCAGCATTACATTAGGTGCCTTTAGTATATGAAATGCATTCCTGTACAAATGTCTCCTGGCCCTCCAGTGAGTGGCAGAAAATGAACCAGGCTTGGGAATGCCTGAACCTCCATCTAGAGGCAAAAACCCATACAGAACCCATGATTCCTGTCACTGTACCTAGCAGCAAAAGGCAGCTCAGTTAAGTGATTTATTCCTCTGTATGTACCAGCACAAATGGAGTGAAGAGCCCACCAGCACTGGGTGGCCAAAGAACAGGTAAAGAAAATCCTATCTGTCCTACAGTTCTGACATTCCTGACCCTCTCCCTAATGACACTAGGTGACCCATGGAAGCACCTTCTGCCCCTACAGGTGGCACCAGCAGAGACCAAGAAGGGGCTCAAGTAGAGCCAGAGCATGAAGCAGACCAGAGTAGCATTATAAGGGCTCAGAAAAACTCAATTGTTATTGGAATTATAGCTCACAAAAATAGGGCAGAAGTGACACACAACACCTAACCAGGCCTACCTGTACTGCCTGCTAAAATAGAAGATTAAAATAGGATCAAGGATCTCCTAATATCCAAGGACAAAGAAAGATAACTCATCATACCAAGAACCAGAAAAATCATGATGTGAATGAGAAAAGAAAATCAATTGATGCAATACTGATATGAATCATATTGTTGAAACCATCTGACAGAGGTTTTAAAGCAGCTACCATAAATTGCTTCAATAATTAATTACAAATCCCCCTGAAACAAGTGAAAACAATAGAAAACATCAGCAAAAAATGTTATAAATAGAATAAGATGGAAATTATAGAACTAAAATTGAAAAATAATTAAAGCAAAGACTCAATTATAGTCTTAATAGTAGAGTGATGACAGAAGGTAGAAACAATGAACTTGAGGAGAGATCAATGGATTTTATTTGATCTGAACAACAGAGAAAACAATATATTGATAACAATGAAGAGAGCCCCAGGGACCTGTGAAACAGTAACAAAATAGCTAACATTAATATCATGGGAAGCCCAGAAAGAGAGAAGAAAAAGCGAAACTGAAATGTATTCAAAGAAATAATGGCTGACAACTTCCCATATTTTGGTAAAAGACATAAACCTCCTGATTCAAGAAATTGAATTAATACCAAATAACATAAACCCCCAAATACACACACCAATAAACATCATAATTAAACTTCTGAAAACTAAAGACAAAGAAATTATCTTAAAAGCAACTAGAGAAAAATGGTGCGTTACCTTTAAAGAACACCAATTTGAAGGTCAGTGGATTTCTTATCTGAAATCATGAAAATTAGAAGGAAGTGGCACACATTATTCATATACTAAAAGAAAAGAATTGTCAGCCACAGGTTCTATATCCAGCAAACATATCATTCAGGAATGAATGGGAAATAAATAAATTCTAAAAGGTAAACTAGGAGCACCTCTAGCTAGCAGATGTACCCTTTACAAAAATGGCTAAAGAAAGCTCTCCAAACAAAAAAAGAATAACAGAAGGCTCAGAGTTCAGGAAAAAAGTTAACAGTGAATGGATAAAAATAATGGTAAATATAATAAATTATCCTGATTCTAATGAATTTCTTAAATTATATTTGATGGTTAAATAAAAATTATAACAATGTTATATGCTCAATTTATGTAGAGGAATTACTTGAGACAAATATATTTAAAAAGTGGGAAGGACTTATATGGTCCTAAATATAGTAAGGTTTCAATACTTCATTCAAAATGTTAAATTGTTGATATTTGTAGACTGTGATAAGTTACACACACACACACACACACACACACACACACACACATCTAGAGTAACCATTAAGAAAATTATATTAAATGATATACATGATGAGATACTAAAATATGTGCAAGAGATATTAAATGATATACATGATGAGATACTAAAATATGTGCAAGAGACCCAAAGGAAGGCAAGAAAAAAGAAACAGAAGAAACAAAAATAAGTAAATAAACATATCAATAGTTACTTTAAATATAAAGAATCTAAATACATCAGTGAGAAGACAGAGATTGACAGAGTGGGTTAAAAGTTGGACAGACGGCCCTGGCCAATGTGACTCAGTAGGTTGGACCTTCGTCCTGTACACCAGAAGGTGGCAGTTTCAATTCTCAGTCAGGGCACATACCCAGGTTTTGGGTTTGATCCCTGGTCAGGGTACATTGGGAGGCAACCAATCATGTTTCTCTCTCTCTCTCTCTCAAATCAATAAAAAATGTTGGACTGATTACATTATTATGAGATAAGGTAGACTTTAGAGTAAAAGAAAATTACAAGAGACAGGAGGGATATCACAAAACAAGTATGGATACACTAAGAAGACATAGCAATCCTAAATGTGTATGCACCAAACAGCAGAGCTTCTAAATGCACAAAATAAAAACAGAATTGAAAAGGCAGATAGACAAATTCAAAATTATAGTTAAGGACTTTAACACCCCACTCACAGCAATAGATAGAAGTACTAGACAGAAAATTAGCAAAGATAGAAAAACTGAACACTACAATCTCTAAGAGGGTCTAATTTTTGTTTATATAACACTCCCCTGCCCGAACAACAGCAAAATACACGTAGCTGTTCAAGTGCCAGGATATGATCTGTCTTTGTGAATGTTCCACGGGCACTTGAAAAAAATATGTGTATTTTGCTGTTGTTCAGGTGGGAAAGTAGTGAACAGACTGACAAACCTCAGAGGGAAGGGAGGTGTGTGGGGGTGGGAGTGGGAAGAGATAAACCAAAGAACTTCTATGCATATATGCATAACCAATGGACACAGAAAATAGTGTGATGAAGACAGAGGGTGAGGGGTAGTGAGGAGGAGGGTGTCACTGGGGAAAAAAAGGAGGGACATCTGTAATACTTCCAACAATAAAAACAAATTAAAAAAATAAAAACAAACTTCAACAAAATTAGAATCCTTAAAAGAATACAGAATGTGTTCTCTGAGCAAAAGGGAATCAGACTTGTAATCAGTATTATGAAGAAAATAGGAAATTCTATACACACTCAAAAACGAAAAAGTCACACTTTAAACAACCCATGAGTCAAAGAGAAGTCTCAAAGAAAACAAACAAACAAACAAACAAAATAGACAGAACTGAATAAAAATAAAAATGCAACATATCAAAATTTATGGGAGGCAACTATAGTGCTCAGAGGAAATTCATGGCAGTAAAGATTGATAAAGTAAAATGTAGAATGGACAGAAATTACCAATATAAGGAATGAAACAGGGACTCATTATACATCATGTAGCCATTAAATGGATAATAAGTTTTCTGAGGTAAACATACCTTTCCTTATTCTTCCCACTAAGTACAGAAAAAAAAATCCTGTATACTATACACTAAAACAAACAAGAACACTCTGAAAGGTGGAGAGAAGGCAAACTGTCTAGGGACCTTGGGGCCTGAGGAATGACAGAGTGGTAAGTGTCCCAGGTTTTCTTTTTGCCCCACCTAGTCCAGACTTGGAACTAAAGAATCTACCAACCCAGAAACACCAACAGGAGCAGACAAAGAAAAAGCCCTACGAAAATCCTCCTCTCTCATTCCAAGGACCAGGAAAGGAACAATTGGCACGAGAGAAAATTTTTACACAATAAACTCTCTACTTCAGACAAACACTCCAGAAAAACAGTGTGACCACACCCCCACCCATTTCTGCAAAGGCCAAGGGGGAACCCTAGAATTCCACCCTCATGAAGTTTTAACAAGGTGCCCCAATCCCCTACTGATATGGTGTTAGAGAAGGTCAAATTGCAGTCAGCAAAACACTCCCCTCCCCCCACAACACACAAATAATGTCAAGAGATCCACCATGCGGTGATTTGGAACACACATCCCTACCCATCAGTACTGAGAAGCCCCTTTACCTCAGGTGTCAAAGGAGAACAAGAGTGGGACCTGCAATTCTATCTGTACCTGGCAGTAATGAGGTGGCAATCCCCTCTTCCCTTGATAGAGTGGTGTCACAAAAAGCCAGTTAAAGTAAAAGGTTTAAATAAGACACAGAACCTTAAAACAAATTGCAAAAAATCAAGGTTTCAATAAAAAACACTTATACAAAGAATCAAGAATATCTCAAACTGAGTGAAAAAAGATAATCAATAGGAGCCAATAGTGAAGTGATCAGAATCTATGACAGAGGTTTTAAAAAGTCACCATTACAAGAATGTTTCAATGAATAATTATGAACACACTTGTAAAAAAAGGAAAGCCACACACACACACACACACACACACACACACACACACACACACACACAAATAGAAGTCTCAGCAAAGAAATAGAAAATATAAAGAACCAAATGGAAGTATTAAAGTGAAAAAGAAAACCAGAAATAAAAACTTCGGTTGATGGGTACATAGCAGTCACATCAAATTAAATTTCTGAAAACTAAAGACAAAGCAAAAACCTTTGCAGTCAGAGAAAACTGAAACCCTACCTACTGGGGAAAAACAAGCCAAATGGCGATGGATTTCTTGTAAGAAACCATGGAGGCCAGAAGAAAGTGGCACAAGATTTTTCAAGCGCTGAAAGAAAACAACTGTCAAACACTGAATCATCTATATACCTAGTGAAAATATTGTCCAGGAATTAGAGGGATATCAAGACATTTCAGCAAAACTGATAAGTTATGTTCACATAATGTAATACAAGAGAACCAGCCCAGCCGGTGTGGCTCACTGGTTGAGCACTGACCCATGCACCAAGAGGTTGCTGGTTCAATTCCCGGTCAGGGCACATGCCCAGGTTGTGGGCCTGATCCCCAGTGTGGGGCATGCAGGAGGTACCCAATTTATGTTCTCTCTCATAGATGTTTCTCTTTCTCTCTCTTTCCCTTCCTCTCTCTCTAAAATCAATAAAGAAAAAATATTTTAAAAAGAGCAACCATTAAATAATTCACACAAAGAAATACATTCAAAAGCACTATTAAAATAGAATTACAAAAACTGTTTTAAGTGCCCCACAGGAAAGCAGCAAAAAGAAACAAATGAAAACAGAATAAAGAGAAAACAAAAAAAAAATTTGGCAGATTTAAGCCATAAAATACCCAAAACTACCATAAATATAAATGGTCTAAATACACCAATTAAAAGACAGTTCGGAAGAGTGGATTAAAAAACATGACTTAACTAACAACAGCTGTCTACAAGAATTTCACTTCAAATATGACAAATGCATATAGAAGTGTAATTGAACTTTGTGTTTTGATGCTGTATCCTGAGACTGCTGAACTCATATATTAGTTCCAGGATTTGTTTTTTTGTAGATTGCTTGGAATTTTCTACTTAGGCAATCATATCATATGCAAATAGAAAGTTTTATTTCTGCTCTCTGATGAGCATGTCTTTTTTTTCTTGCCTTGCAAGAAAAAGTACTCCCATCATTATGTTGAGTAGAATGGTGAGAACATATATCCTTGCCTTGTTCCAGTCTTAGGAGGAAAGTATTCAGTCTTTTACTATAACGTAGGATGTTAGTTGTAGTTTAAAGAAAAAAAAAATCAATTTGTGGAAGTTCCCCTCAGTTCCTATTTTGTTGAGGGTTTCAATCATGATGGGTGTGGGATTTTGTCAAGTGCTTCTTAAGCATCAATTTATATAATCATATGATTTTTCTTCTTTAGCCTGTTGGTATGTGGGGCTATATTTATGTACAAAAGTTGAGCTAGCCTTTCATAAAGGCTGTGATAAATCCCACTTAGTCATGGTATGTACTTGTTTTATACATCATGGTATTTAATTTGCTAATATTTTGTTGAGGAAATCTGCATTTAATTTGATGAGAGATGTTGGTCTTTAGTTTTCTTCTTTAGGGCTGTTTTGTCTGGTTTTGGTATCAGGTGATACTGATCTCATTAAAAAGTTGGGAAATGTTCCCTCCTCTCTTATTTTCTGGAAAACATTGTATAAAACTGGTGATGATTTAAAAAATATTTTGTAGTCTTATTCAGTGAAACCATCTGGGCTTAGACATTTTGGGGAAGATTTTAATTACATTGAGATCTGTGTATTTTTTAATAACCTTTGAGAACTTCTCTGAAATCCATGAATTATTTTGAGGCATCTGTTTAATTTGTAAGTGTCTGGAGAGTTTCCTGTTGTTTTTCTGTTATTTATTTCTAGTTTGATTCCATTATGATCAAAGAATATACTCTATTATTATAATTCTCTTAAATTTGTTAAGGTTGGTTCTATGACCCAGGATATGTTTTATTGTGATAAATGTTCCATGGGTATTAAAAAATTGTATAGCTTGGTGTTGTTGAGAGTAATGTTCTACACAAGTCAATTAAATTTTGTGGGTTCATTGTGTTGTTCAGTTCTTCTATATCTTCATTGATTTTCTATCAATTGTAGCAAGTTGTTGAAGTACCCAGCTATATTTGTGGATTTATCCATTTCTTCCTTGTTTCATATATTTTGAGGCTCTGTTGTTTGGTGTGTACACAGTTAGGATCATATGTCATCCTATGGATTGATTCTTTTATCATATCAATATACCTCTTTGTCTCTAGTCATTTTCTTTGCTTGGATTTCCACTTTATCTTATATTAATATTATCATTGCTTCTTCTTTTTCTTAATTTTTGTGTGATGTATCTTTTTCCATTCTTACTTTCAACCTACCTATTTTGTTGTATTCAAAGTGAGTTTTTTAAAAAATTATTTATTTATTTTTTTGTTACAGATATTTTACCTTTTTTACCCCATGGGCACCCCCCTCCCCACCCCTGCCCCGCCCCGTCCCCGGCTTAGTTGTCCAAGTCCATTGATCATGCATACATGCATATAAGTTCTGTGGTTTATCTCTTCCCACCCCCCCACCCCCTCTTCCGAGGGATGTCAGTCTGTGCCCTACTTCCATGTTTCTGGGTCTACTGTATTCCTCAGACTGTTATGTTCATTATATTCCGTATATAAGTGAGATCATGTGGTATTTGTCTTTTTCTGCTTGGCTTATTTCACTTAGGATAATACTTTCCAGTTCCCCCCATGTCGTCTCAAAGGATAAGAGATCTTTCTTTCTTACCGCTGCATAGTACTCCATTGTGTATATGTACCACAGCTTTTTTATCCATTTGTCTACTGATGGACACAAAGTGAGTTTTTTGTAGACAGCATACAGTTGAGTTTATATATATATATATATATATATATATATATATATATATATATATTTTAATCCTCACCCAAGGATATTTTCCCATTTATATTCAGATAGAGTGTGAGGGAGAGAGAGAGAGAAACATCAATGTGAGAGAGACACATCGATTGGTTGCCTCTCGCACGACCCTGACCAAGGCCAGGACCAAACCTCAACTGAGGTACGTGCCCTTGACCAGAATTGAACCTGAGACTTTTTGGTTCATGGGCCAGTGCTCTAACTGCTGAGTCAAATCAGCTAGGGACAGTTGAGTTATATTTTATAATCCACTTTGCTAATCTCTGTCATTGAATTGGTGTATTTAGAGCATTTACATTTAATATAATTATTAATCTATTAGAGCTTAAATCTGCCATTTTATATTTTGTTTTCAGTTTGTTTCCTCTGTTTATAATTCTCATAGTCTCTTTCCTGACTTCCTATGTGTAATTTGAATATTTAAAAAGTATTCTATCTTTATTTATAATGTTTTTGACTATTTCATTCAGTATAGTTTTCTTAGTGGTTGCTCTAGGCATTGCAATACATATATAACTTATGACAGTCTTCTGATATTGATGATTTAGCACTTAAAGTGAAGTATAGAAACCTTACATTTAGGTCTATTTACACTCCTCATTTTAAAAAATAATAGCTCTATAGAGATGTAATTCATACCCTGTACAGTTCATCCATTTAGCATGTACAATTCAATGGTTTTTAGTGTTGTGAAAACATCACTACAATCAATTTTAGAACATTTTATCATTCCAAAAAGAAACTCAGTGCTCTTTAGCAGCAAACCCTCATTTCCATCCAACTCCCCATATCCCTACTGAACCATTAACTTACTTTCTGTCTTTATGGATTTGCCTATTCTGGACATTTCATATAAATGGAATAACAGAATAAGTTACTGGTTTCTTTCACTTAGTATATTTTCAAGATTCATCCATATTGTACCACACATCAGTATTATTACCAAATAAAATTCCATTGTATAAATATACCACATTTTATTTATTGATCCATAAGTTAATGGATATTTGGGTTGCTTCCAGTTTTTGGCTATTATAAATAATGCTGCTATGAACATTTATATACATGTATTTGTTTAAATATCCATTTCAATTTTTTGGTTATATACTTGGGAGTGGTAGTGTTGGGTCATATGATACCTGCACGTTTAGCATTTTGAGGAGCCGCCATACTGTTTTTTCCCAACAAAGGTACATTGTTTTATATTTCCACCAGCAGTGTATGATAGTTCCAATTTCTCCATGTCTTTGTCAACTCTTTTTTTATTATCTGTCTTTTTTATTATAGCCACTCTAGTAGGTGTGAAGTTGTATTTCACTGTGGTTTTGACTTTCATTTCCTTAATGGCTAATGATGTTCAGTATCCTCCCCACTCTTTAATGTAAGTGTACTTAATTGTATTAAGTATTTCCTGTACATATATTGGGTACTACATCAGATGGTGTTATAATTTTTGCTTGAACCATCAGAAATGATTTAAGAAACTCACAAGAACTAGTATAGTCTATTATATTTACCCCTATTTTTACCATTGTGGTATACTTCTTTTCTTTCTGAAGTTCTGAGCTGTCTTCTGTTATAATTTCTGTTTATAAAACTTCTTTTTGTCAATCTTTAAGTGGAGGTGTGCTAGCAGCAAATACTCTTCTTCATCTGAATATTCCTTTATTTTCCCTTAATTCCAAGGATTCTCTTCATATAGCTCTGTGGTTGAATAGTTGTCTTTCAGCATTTGAAAAATGTACCATTTCCTCCTGTCCTCTATGCTTTCATATAAGAAATCTGTTGACAGTCAAATTGGTGTTCTTCTATAAGTAATACATCATTTTTTCCTGGCTGCTTTTAAGATTTTTAAATTATCTTTAGTTTTCAGAAGTTTAATTATGATGTGTCTTGGAATGGATTTATTATATTTGGGTTTCACTCAACTTATTGAATGCATAGTTTTATGTATTTTGCCATATTTGGAAAGTTATAGCCATTATTTCTTTTTTAATTAAAAATTGTCATAAATACACATGACATAAAATTTATTATCTTAATCATTTTAAAGTGTACAGTTAAGTAGTGTTAAGTACCTCCACATTGTTGTGCACTCAATCTCTAAAACTCTTTTCATCTTGGATTACTGAAACTCTATATCTATGAAACAACCACTCCTCATTTTTCTGTACCCCCAGCCCATCAGTCATCATTCTACTTTCTGTATGAATTTGACTACTCTAGATACCTCACATAAGTGGAACCATATTGTATTTGTGTTGTTGTGACTGACTTACTTTATTTAATATAATGTCTTCAAGGTTTATTCATGTTGTAGCATATGTTAGAATTTCCTTCCTTTTAAGGCAGCCATTATTTTTTTTGAGTCCTCCTTCAGTACTTTTTCCTCTCTCTTCTTTTGGACACTGATGATATGAATGCTGGATCTTTTGTAGTCCATTTTCTCTCTGTTTTTGAGATTGAGTAAATTCTACTGCTCTGAACTCAAGTTCACTGATTCTATCTTCTGTTATCTCCACTTCACTATTGAGCCCACCCACTGAGTTTATATCAGTTACTGTAATTTTTTAGTTCTACAATTTCTATTTGCTTCTTTTTAAATAACTTCTATTTCTTTGCTGAGATTTTACATGTCTTTATTTTTTTTGAGAGAATCTGTAATTACTTGCTGGATCATTTTTATTATGGATGCTTTATAATCCTTGTTAGATAAAATTGGATTCAACTCAGTGTCAGTGTCTGCTCTCATTCATGAGTGATTATTGACTGCAGGTTTTTGGGTACTATATTATAAGGCTCTGGATCCTATTTCTTCTTCTTTTTAAAGCAGGGAGTCCTGCCTGGCCAGTGTGGTTCCGTGGTTAGTGTTGACCCATGCACCAAGAGGTCGCTGGTTTGATTCCTGGTCAGAGCACATGCCCAGGTTGTGGGCTAAATCCCCAGTGGGGAGCATGCAGGAGGCAGCCAGTTGATGTCCTCTTTCATCAATGTTTCTATCTCTCTTCCTCTCTCTCTCCCTTCCTCTCTCTCTGAAATCAATAAAGAAAAAAAAAATAAAGCAGGCAGTCCCTGTGTTGAGGTATAATGTGAGGACTAGGTACATGTGTATGTTCCCGCTGCATCCCACTGACATGACCTTGGCAAAAGTGGAGCACTTGTTGCAAATGGGTGGAGTGGAAGTTCAGTTACCATCTTGGCTCTACTGACACTATCCCTGTGAAAGTGGCATACTAGTCCACAGGGTTTACAGCTTCTGTTATGTTTGAATGGAATTATAAGCCCAGCTCCCTGGTGAACCCTGCTAATACCTGGAGAAGGAAGGGGGGAAGCAAATTACCACCTTTTACCACCTTGTCAAGTGTCACTACTATGACCTGAGGTGGAGGATTAGCTATCCACTGGGCCTCACTGACACCAGGTTAGGGGGTGACATGGGTGCTGATTAACTCTGTTTCACACTGCCTCTTTCAGTCTTATAGCTACCAGGTGGGTGTGAAGGTTCAGCTTCCCATTGGGCCCTCCTGACACCAGGGATAAGGGAAAAGTGGAGGACTTGCTAGCCCTGACATGCATCCTTTGTTTAGTTTTTCAGATGTGAAGTGGGTAGAAGCTCAGCCTCCCCATTGGGTCCCACTGACATGGAGATGAATCCAATGGCAGCTAGTCCTGCCTGCACCAAGTTGTTAACTATCCTTGATTCTAGATGACTATGGCAACTTAGCTTGCCACTGTACTGGGCTGACACTACTCTGGAAGACAACAGGAGCACCATCTGCTTCTTCCATTACAGAGGGATTAGAGAGACTGCCTGCTTAATTCTGTCAATACTACCCCAGGAGTGGAATAGGAGCATGCTGCATACTTTTCTGTGGGAAGGGGTGGGTGGAATATTAACTTCCTACTAGGCCACATTGAAATGCAGGGCAGTAGGGGTGGTAGAGCAATATTTTTCCATTGGTATTGGCTGGAGAGGGGCAGGTATTATAAAAAAGATTTTCTGTTATCAGGCAACTCTTTCTCCCTTTTCTTTAGGTATGGGGATCTTTTCTGGTCTGGCCTATTGGCAGTTATGGATTGGAGACTTCTGTGGAGCCTTGTCTAGGCTATATGGGAGGGAAGGAAGGTGGGAGGAAGGGAGAGAGACAGAGATAGATAGATAGATAGATAGATAGATAGATAGATAGATAGAGAACAAGGGAGCTCACTGTTGCATTGTTCAAGTTACTAGGCAGTCTGCCTTGTTCTTTCTATTTTTCAGTCTTGTTCATTGTTATGTCCAGGGGTTTTTAGTTGTAAGAAGGAGAACCTAGAAGGAATGAAGTTTCTCCATCTTGGCAGAAGCACAAGTCCTCCTATTTTGGTTTTTAAGAAAAAAACCCAGCAGAGCACACAACATCCTCAGAAATTGATTTTTTGGATATCTAAGGGGATTTCTGACAGCAGTAATGATTTAAGGAATAAACCATGGTGAAAGAGTATCTAGGAGAACTTAACGAGATGGAGATTTACTAGCTTTATGGAAAGCCGTTCAAGATACCTTTCTTAATTTCACTGGAAATCTGTGGAATGTTAAACAGATCACTCTTGTTGTGGCCCACATTCTCTATACAATGCTCCTTTGTGGGTATGTAATGTTCTTTATGTTTCTTGGGAGAAAGATGTAAGTGGTAGGGAAACCTGAGCTTCTTCTACATAAAACAAGAGTTGACATTCACAGTTACTGTTGAGTAAAGGTAAAAATGGTGGAAGTAAGAACCCCTGGGGACTTTCTTTTTTTTTTTTTATCCTCACCCGAGGACATTTTTCCATTTTTTGTACAGACAGAGTGGGAGGGAGAGAGAGAGAGAGAGAAACATCGATGTGAAAGGGACATATCGAGTGGCTGCCACCCGCACGACCAACCAGGGCCGGGGACAAACTGCAACTGAGGTACATGCCCTTAGCGGGAACCGAACCCGGGTCTCTCCGGACCGCAGGCGGACGCTCTAACCGCTGAGCCAAACTGGCCAGGGCCCCCTGGGGACTTTCAATAGCAGCTGCTTTAAGTGGCAAGAGCCACAGAGGCAGCATTTCCTCATATTCACATTCTCAACTCTAAATATTATTGACTTTCACCTGTTGGGATCCTTGGTGTAAAGTATACAAGGAAGACATACAGATGGCTAACAGGCATATGAAAAGATGTTCAACATCAGTAATTATTATGGAAATGCATATCAATATCACAATGAGATATCATCTGATATATTTCTCATGTATTGATCCTATTAATACCCTTAGAGTGATCAGGATGCGTGTTTGGCCATTCTGCTCTCTTGCCCAATAAATTAAACAGAGATTTGTTCCACTTAAGTCCCATAGTCAGTTAGAGGCTGAACTAGATCTCAATTCTAAATCTATTTTCAACCAAATGCTCTGTCTAATCTATTATTTTGTTCAATAACTTAGATCACACAGTGCTCCATAGATGGGACACATTTTTATATAGCAAAAGCAAACTGAAAATGTTAAATATAGGTCATTAATATATAAAACTTTCACAGGTTGTCTATTTGTGTTTCTGGGTCCAATTTATCTTTTTGTGATCTCTGAACAAGTTTACCACATTATACAAACTTGTGGCATGTAAACAAAGGCATTAATAGCATTAGATAAACCCAGGCAGGGTTTGATGCACATGGTTTTAGGTAATAATTTTGTTGATAACTATGCATTATATTACTTTGGAATTAAATCTATATATGGTTTCTTAGTTCAAGGAATTGCCAATCTGATAGGAGGAAGAGGCAAGACAAAAACATATATGTGAGCAGTAAAGAAATACATAAATTGGAATCGAGGTGTAAAGAGTTAGGTTACAAGAAAAATGATAATGGATAATGGACAAGAGGGTATACAGGATAATCTTGAACAATGACTTAAAAATTGTTTCAGAAAACCCTTGGTTGGAATGCCTAGTTCAAGTCTGCCATTTTTCTGTAAAAGGGAGAAGAAATAGATCCTAAACAGAATAGCAGTAAGAATGAAGTTTGCATTTCTTTCTTTCATGCAAGTCTGAACAAATTCAAAGACTGGGTTCATATAGAATATGATTGAATAATTCATTGGTATGCTTCTTAAGACTATAATGTTGAATGAATTTATTTCACTGAATGGAGAACAAGAAAAAAATTCAAATTACTTGTTCCAAGAAATTCATCCAAAATGTTTGAACTTAATCAATAATATGAACAAAGAAAATAGCTTCTGTAATGTCCATGGCACTTAGCCCAACCTTGGAAAGAAAAGCTATTCCTGAGATCCAAGATGGTGGTAGAGTAAGTGGATGATAACACTCACCCCCTCCCAGAACCAATATGAAATTACAACTAAATTATAGCACACAATAAACTCGAATATCCAACTGACGACTAGCTGAACAGAAGTCTTATAACCAAGGATTTACAGAAAAAGCCACACTGAGACTGGTAGGAAGGGCAGAAACGTGAAAAGGGCTGGTCCCACTCCCACGGCAGCTGAGATTCCAGAGGAATATCTTAATTGCAAAGGCTCCCTGTGAGGAGTGTGGAGTCTCAAGCCCGTGCCAGGCTTCCAAGCTAGAGCACCAGAACCAGGAAGAGGCATCCATATAACATCTGGCTATGAAAATCAGTGGGAATTCTATCTGCCAGGGAGAGACAAAGTCTGCTAGAAACACAGATGCCCTCTTAAAGAGCCAGTGCGCAAAATTTTGTTCACGGCCACTTACCCTAGGGTCTGGAGGGTGGAGAATAGAATGGACTGAAGTCACGTGGGGAGAGTCTAGGGTTTGTGGCTCTAAGAAGAGAGCTGAAGGGACAGCCACCAGGATCCCTGTGCTAAGTCATTCTTCCATACTGCAGAAATCATCTTTCTTAGAGGGAGCTCTCATTCATGCAGCATCAGCCTGGGGGAAAGCAATAGTCCCACACTCTGCACTCCCTAACACCCCACCCTGTGGAGCTTATGCCCTGCTGAGGCCTCATCTGCCAGGGTGTAAGGACAAAAGAGGCAAAAACATACAATGGGGTAAAGATAGTCTATTCAATAAATGGTGTTGGAAAAATTGGACCGATAATGTGTAAAAAAAAAATGAAATTAGACCACCTCCTTATATCATACATAAGAATACACTAAAAAAGGATTAAAGACTTAAATGTTGGACTCAAAACCATAAAAATCCTAGAAGAAAACATAGGCAGGAAAATCTCAGGTAACATTGTTACATTTCTGGTAACAATATTTTTTTCTGATACATCTCTTCAGACAAGGGAAACAAAAGAAAAAATAAACAAATGAGACTTTATCAAACTAAAAAGTTTTTGCCCAGCAAAGGAAACCATCAACAAAATGAAAAGACAACCCACTGAATGGGAGCGCATATTTGCCAGTGATATATCTCATAAGGGGTCAATATCCAAAATTTATAAAGAACTTATACAACTCAACACCAGGATTACAAACAATCCAATTAAAAAATGGGCAAAGGACCTAATAGAAACGTTTCCAAAGAGGACATAACAGATGCCCAATAGACATATGAAAAGATGCTCAATGTCACTAATCACCAAAGAAATGTAGATTAAAACCACAATGACATATCACCTCACATGTGCCAGAATGGCTACCATCAATAAATCAACAAACAAGTGTTGGCGAGGGTGTGGAGAAAAGAGGAGTCTAGTACACTGCTAGTGGGAACGCAGACTGCTGCAGCCACTATGGAAAACACTGTGGAGTTTCCTCAAAAAGTTAAAAATGGAACTGCCATTTGACCCAGTGATCCCACTTCTAGGAATATATCTTAAGAATCCCAAAACACTAATCAGAAAGAATATATGCACCCTGAATGTTCATAGCAGCATTATTTACAATAGCTAAGATCTGGAAACAGCCCAAGTGCCCATCAGTACATGAGTGGGTAAAAATGTTGTGGTATATTTACATAATGGAATACTACTTGGCCATAAAAAAGAAGGATGTTTTATCCTTTGCGACAGCATAGATGGACCTGGAAATTATTATGCTAAGTGAAATAAGCCATTCAGAGAAAGACAAATACCATATGATCTCACTCATATGTGGAATCTAATGAACAAAATTAACAAACTAAATAGAAACAGACTCATAGATACAGAGAACACACTGACAGCTGTCAGAGGGGAGGGAGGTGTTGGGGCTGGGTGAAAAATTGAAAGGATTAAGCAAAGAAAAAAACCATCATAGACATAGACAACAGTATGGTGATTACTAGAGGGAAAGGGGTGGGGTGGGGGGAGGTATAAGAGGATTGAGGGGGATGGAATGAGACTTGAGTTGGGGTGGTGAACATACAATAGAAGATACAGATGATGTATTATAGAATTGTACACCTGAAACTTATATAATTTATTTTTGTTACTCCTCACCTGAGGATGTTTTTTCCATTGATATTTTTTTAGAGAGAGTAGGTGGGATGAGAGTGGGAGGGGGGGGAGAGAGAGAGGGAGAGAGAGAGAGAGAAAGAGAAATATCAATGTGAGAGATACACATTGATTGTTTGCCTCCTGCATGTGTCTTGTCTGGGGCTGGGGATCGAACCTGCACCCTTCAGTGTCTGGGCCAACACTCTAACCACTGACCCACACTAGCCAGGGCTAAACTATATAATTTTGTTAACTAATGTCACCTCAATAAATTCAATTAAAATTTTTAAAAAGCTTTTCTTTTATTAATGATTTTTACATAGGGCCTCAGGCAATTTAGAAAGAACACTTTTAAGATCTAACACATAATCCAAATCTGACCTTTGGATTCAATTTTCCCCTTACAGCTAACTCCGTTAAAATGTTTCCTAAGAATAGAGAAAAAACTATGACTGAAGAAAAATGGATGCATCACGTTTTCTACAGATCATTACACTCACATCAGAAGCCTGCTTCATACCCACTGGGAGAAATATTCAGGTTCTTTGTTGGAGATCAATACACTGAAACAGTGATTCTTAGTTCTGGTCTTATAATATCCCATTGGGTCACTGATTTTTTTTGCGAGGTATTAAGAGATTCTTGAAACATTAATGTTAGTTTACTTTAATTTTTTGTATAAATATATTGCAAATGGATGTTCTGTTCAGGAAGAGAAGAAGACTTGGCCAGGGAAAGAAATCCAAAAGCCAGCTAACAATAGAGATTTTTTTCAGTAGTGGGAATCACTGCTTTCACTCTCTGCTTGGCACAAACATCAAGCCATGACCTTTCATTGATTCTTTGTTGTCAGAGAAAGTGAGACAGAAGAGGGATCACTCTGACTCTCAGGTTGTAAAACCTTAAAAACACATAATCCTAGAAAGTCTACTTAATTGTTGATAGTGGCTCTGCCTGGGAACTGAGGTTGTGGTGTCACATTCCATGTGTTTAGGAAAATAAATTATACTTAGACAAACTAAGTACCTTTAAGTCTGAAAACAACTGGTTATAGATATAAAGACTAGTGTTATAGAATTCTTAAACCATCACTGTCTAATAGAGATATGACGTAAGCTACAAATTTAAGTTACATATGTAATGCTAAATTTTCTATTAGCTATATTAAAAAAATCAAAAAGAATCTGGTGAAGATAATTTTAATTTAACACTTTTTAACTCAGTGTACCCAAAATATTATAATTTTAACATGTAATTTGTATATGTATTTTTTACCCTGTGTTTACAACTTTTTAAAATTGACATTATTACAAATGTCTCACATCCCCCCCTTTGCCCTCCTCCACCCAGTCCCCACACCCCCTACCCTGGCCTTCACCACACTGTTGTCTGTATCCATGGGCTATGCATATATGTACTTTGAGTAATCTCTTCCAGTCCCCCCCCCTCCCTCCTCCCTTCTGACAGCTGTCACTCTGTTCCATGTATCCATGCCTCTGATTCTATTTTGTTTGTCCGTTTATTTCGTTAATTAAATTCCACATATAAGTGAGATCATGAGATATTTGTCTTTCTCTGACTGGTTTATTTCACTAATACTCTCCAGGTCTCTTTATGCTGCTCAAAGGGTAAGAGATTCTTCTTTTATACAGCCGTGTAGTATTTCATTGTGTTAATGTACCACAGCTTTTTTTTTTTTTTATCCTCACCCGAGGATATTTTTCCATTTTTTGTACAGATAGAGTGGGAGGGAGAGAGGAAGGGAGAGAGAGAGAGAAACATCGACGTGAAGGGACACATCGAGTGGCTGCCACCCGCACGACCAACCAGGGCCGGGGACAAACTGCAACCGAAGTACGTGCCCTTAGCGGGAACCGAACCCGGGTCTCTCCGGACCGCAGGTCGACGCTCTAACCGCTGAGCCAAACCGGCCAGGGCTACCACAGCTTTTTTATCCACTCATCTACTCATGGGCACTTGGGCTGTTTATAAATATGCATTAATGTGATATTTTACACTGCTTTTTGTTGGAAATCTGGTATGCATTTGAGATTTCCACCATATCTTAATTCATCTTGGTCTATATGTAGAGCTCACTTTATTTATTTAATTAAAGAAAAACAAAACAATGTAATAATCACCTGGGAACCAATCACCCAAAACAAAAGCTAGGACTTTATTTAAAAACTTACATCTAATCACATTCATTCTTATCTCCCTACCTCTCCCCCACCTAAGGTAAACTTTATGTTGAACCTTGTGTTCATCATTCTCTTGATTTCCTTTTCATATTTGTATCACATTTACAGGTATTCTTTAAAACATTAAAAAAAAAAACTTAGTTGTTTGTAACATTATATAAAGGTTATTATGCTATATTTAACATTTTAAGAGTTACTTTTTTCAGTATTCAATTAAGTTTGTTGTTATTATAGGTAAAAGGGAACTTATTTCTTAAATGTATTTAATACATACATAGTTTTTTTATTTGACCTTTTCCCCAGTTTTATTGAGGTATAATTGATATTATATTGTATTAATTTAAGGTGTACAATATAATGATTTGATATTTGCATATATTGTGGAAAGAACACATGGATCTGGGACTGTTAGCTGGATCAACTGCAAGGGAATAAATCTGAAGGAAGAGGGGAGGAGGAATTGACATCAGTTAGGAATGAGACAAAGCAATAGGTAGTTCAGTGCCTAAGCCAAGGGCTTGGCAATGTGGAAAAGGAAAATTACACAGGTGCCTGTGGGGATATAGAACTCAGATTTGCCCAGGGCTTTATATTATTTTTTATCTCACCCGAGGACATTTTTGCATTTATCTTCAGATAAAGTGGAGGGAGAGGGGGAGGAAGAGAGAGAGAGAAACATCAATGTGAGAGAGACACATCAAGTGGTTTGAGTGGTTTCCACCCACCGGGGACAAACTGCAACTGAAGTACGTGCCATTAGCGGTAACCGAACTCGGGTCTCTCTGGTCCGTGGACCGATGCTCTATCTGCTGAGCCAAACCAGCCAGGGCAGGCTTTACATTTTAAATGTGCTTTTCAAATCACACTATATTTAATCTCCACTGTAACCCAGTAAAGTAGGTATCACTATTATTGTCATTTTATAGGAACTGAGGCTGAGAGAGATCAGTAGTCACGTTCAAAGTTTCACAGCAAATAAGTAGCAGACCTGCAAGTTGAACTCAGGTCCTTAAATGCAAAGTAGAAGTCTGTGTTATTGCCCAAGTGATTTAAAATTAAGTTATTGAGGTGTGTTGCAAATACTCTGTTGCTAACAGAGTATCTGAAGGTCACTAATGATTTAAATTTTAAAAACTGGAACAGATTTAACAGTGTTTCTGTAATAATGTCACTCTCATTTGAATGCTCATATATTTTCTTGAGCATGAAAGAAGGACCAGCATGCTGGAAAAATGCAGAAAAGCCCAAGGACCCCAGGGAGGGAGTCCCCCACATGAATGCTATCCGAGCTATGAATTACGCTGACAAAATGTCAAGATTGGCCACACTGTAACAGTCACAGGAATAACAGAATTTGGGAAATGAAGGGTGAGGTAAAAAATAGATGATGATAAATTACAATGCAATTCATATTTCTTCCTTTGTGTTTAAATGTGAGAATGGAACATTATGTGTACTGTGCAGAAGTGCCCTTTGAAGAAGCCGTTAGCAGACAGTATTGTTACCGTGGCACAGTAATAGAACTGGAAAGTGCCCACTGGCTGCTCCCATGAACAAATATTTATAATAATTCCTTCCCTCAATCTCTCACTGACTTACCAAATATTTGCCACTAAATACACCTCCTGTAGCTTCATAGACATATGCATTGTCGGCTGCCTCTCTATTAAGATGTTTCAAATGCAGCTTTCTCTTTTAAAAGAGGGACTTTTGGATGTGCCTGTAGCATGTTTCCTTTCAATATGCAAAGATTCATTAACTACTTTACTATCAGGTCATTCTATGCTGGTTGCCACGCTGAGGTAGAAGGGATCCCTGGCTTCTTGTGGCTTATCACCTAGTGCAGAAGATGAGAGAAGTACATGAAAGAGATCTAGAAAATGTGTCTTTTAAGCATGCATGGAAGAATATAAACTAAGAAGATGAGCTATCTGAAATGGAGGTTCATTAAGGCCATGAAACTTTAAAATTGGGTCCTAAAAGGATGGATAAGGATTAGAAGTGGAGAAGTAAGAAGGCAGTCCAGGAGGGGGACAGGTTTAGGAAAACAAGAGGCTGTATGTAACCAGTAAGGTCTGGTGAAAAAGGTAAGACCACTTACCTTGCTGCTGTGGTTGCCACTCCATGGCAATGTCACATGATATATTAAGCAAGAGCACGCCTTTGGTTTTCTTGTAGTCCCTGATTTCTTTGAAATCTCCAAACCAATAAACTGTCCCACACCACATTGCTTCTGTATTCAACTTTGATGAGAAGTAACCCTTCACATTTGTACCTCACTGTACAGTTTATAGAGCATCTGCACATACATCATTTTATTTGCCCTTTAGAGTAATTCTGTGACATGACACAGAGGCAGACTTGCTACAAGTTAGAGGACTAGAAAGAGGGGGAGCGTAGGACTTCAACTCAGATCAGATTCAGTCCAGTCTCTAACATTTACATGGACAGTTTTGATCAATAATTGAGATTCCCAAACAATATTATTAAGGTGCTATAAGATTCCGAACACATCTTGCATCAGGAATTAATAAATTATGTCTGGGGTAATTTTTATGTTTAGCACCAAAGATTTGAAAAATCCATATGAAATATTTAGAATTGACTGTATAATCTTCAAGATGGCTGCTAATAGATTTGGTTGAATACTATGCCTCAGATTGCTTCCTAATTACAATATGATATATTCTCATCTAACAACTTTATACACTGTTAACACCTTACTTACTGGGTACCCTCTAAGAGGTTCTACAGAAGTGAGTTTTCTTGTTACTCCACTAACAGCAAACTTTAAAATGTGACAGCAATCTTTCAAAAATATTGTGAAGATTTCCCTGTCTTGTCATGTCAGATATGGTTGTCTGTTGAGGACCAGGCATCATTATGAAAATCCCCTACTGCACCATACAGTGGGATGCTCAGTGTTTAGCAAGGCGTACAGGGAAGTGTGAACCCCCGCATGAATAGTCCCAAGTGATATCACTTTTCACACGGGGATATAGCCCGATTCCCACTCCCAGTCAGTTGAACAGTGTCCACCTAGATGGCGGCCTCAAGGAACAGAGCAGCACAGATCCAGGAGTTTTCCCACGTCTTTGACAGCCAGCCTACACACAAGCTGTTCCCAGCACAGCACCCCACTGCTCGATACACCTCTGCCTCACCCTGGCCGAGTGCAGTAACTCACCCCGCCAGCTGCCAAGGGGTCTTCCACATTATATAAGTAATAAAGTCTATGTCTTTCCCCTCTGGTCCCCCGCATGTTTGTTTGTTTGCTTTTTAACTATCAAAGAATAGAGTGGTGCTCCCTGGATTGGAGCTCCTATGGTACCGTAGTATTTTGATTTTAGACTGCTGGTCTTTACACTGCTAACTGTACCTTCTGAGGGTATCAGTGTTCTCACATCTAGTAGACCCCTTCTCCCATTCTAATTAGTTGTCTGCCAACTAAGCTCATTACATCAATAAGTAACATTTGTTTTATAAACAACACTAAGACTAGAGGCTTAGTGAGGTTGGCGCCAAGCCTCTCTGACAGGTGTAGGGTGAGAGGCCTCAGTGGATTGAGATTTTATTCCCAGATCACAGGGCTTCTATCCTCCCTCCTTTTGGGGTTCTAGGCTGTGTTCTAGATATCAGAGGTTGCTAAATAAAAGACCTCAGAATAATTGGGGGTGTATCAAGGATAATTCCATTTTGTTGACAAAACTCATATTCTGAAAGATGAACAAAATCAGATGTAATGATTGAACCATCAAAGTAATAGCAGTTTGTGATATCCAATTTTTATTCTTTAAATTTTTTTTGTATTCTCACCCGAGGACATTTTTCCATTTTTTGTTCAGATAGAGTGGGAGGGAGAGAGAGGAAGAGAGAGAGAGAAACATCAACGTGAAAAGGACATGAGTGGCTGCCACCCGCACCACCAATCAGGGCCGGGGACAAATTGCAACCGAGGTACATGCCCTTAGCGGGAACCGAACCCGGGTCTCTCTGGATTGCAGGCCGACGCTGTAATCACTGAGCAAAACTGGCCAAGGCTTTATTCCTTAATTTAAAAATCATTGGTGGGAGAACAAAAAAGAACTCGTAAGACAAGCCTTATTTAAAATAAAGATTCTATCTCAATCTTTAACAGCACTTTATATTTTTCTAAGTGCTTTAGCATGTATTATCTTTCTTTTTTTAGAGAGAGAGGAAAGGAGAGGGAGAGAGAGAAACACCGACACTGACGAGAGAGAAACATCAATGAGAGAGAACATCGATTGGCTGCCTCCTGCACACCCCCTACTGGGGACTGAGCCTGCAACCTAGGCGTGTGCCTGGACCAGGAATTGAATCCATGACCTCCTGGTGTACAGGATGATACTCGACCAACTGAGCCACACCGACTGGACTGTATTAACTTTGTAGATTATCATAATCCTGTGAGAGAAGCAGGATAGTTCCTTTTCTCAACTATTAAAGTGGCTACATGATTGTGGTGTTTGAAAAAAAGCATTTTTATTTATTGTACCCATAACCAGAGAAGTACTTGATGGATTAGTACTGTTCTCATTTTATGGTTGATATTAATAACTAGCAATTATTGAGCACCTGTTATACAATGGGAAAACTTATGCTGAGAAAGGTTACACGACTTGGCCAAGGCCACAAAGCTAAAAGTACCAGAGCTAGAATTTGAAATTTGGTCTCTGGGATTTTAAATTTGAAATCAGGTCTATGTGGCTTTAAATTCTATGCTCTTTATCCCAAGCTATCTGAGACAGAAACCAAGGGTCAGAAAAACTGCTTCTTGATATGAACTGGATTTTTATTTTTTGTATCTATATCTCATCCATGTACTGGGAGCTTAACTGCACTAAATTTGGGCCTTCTTTTTGAAAGCTTCTGGATTTTGCATACTATGCTAGGGGGTGGGAAGAACAAATTTGATTCAAAATGCTTACCTGAAACTTGAAAACAAACTCTGAGATAAAGTATTTGTACCACAAATATACCCTTCTCCTTGAAATAGGTTACAATGTAAACCTATGTTTTTAAAGAGCTTTGGAGATGACTTGTAAAGATAATGTGCTATATAAACCAATGATTTTATGACTCATGTAAGAAGTTTGCTTGTTCTTTTGAACAAAATAGAGATTTAAATGTGTGACTTGAAATATAAAATTTCATTTTTGGAAGCATGCAATTCATATTTTAAAATTTGATAATTTCCATGTAGCTTGTTTTAAAGAGATGAAATATATCAGAAAATCGAGGAGACAATCAAATTGCTGTATTTAGAATAACTGAATATCCTCTTAGGAGATGCTGTAAAACTATCATGAAAAACACATTCTTTTTCCATTTCCATTTTAAGAAATCATATTTCTAAACAGATTAGGATCAAAATGTAGCAAATTACCAAGTCAATCTTCTCACTATTCTGGCACAATGTAAGATAATGATGCACTGAATTTCATCTCTAAAGATGACACTGCCAACTCTTGGGCAGCAGACAAGGCCAACGACGTGTTTTGCTATAGGGAGAATAGATCTGCACAAAGCCGCCTTCTTTCTAGTACACCATGTGACAAATGACATGGTTAGACCCCTGACATGGGGTACATATAACCCCAGTGAGGCTAGACAGTAAACAACTGATCTAATGAGCTACAGTACTACGGGATGGATACTGGAAGCAGTGGTAAAATGCAGCCAAGATTCATAAGCCTATATAGCAAAGCGTCTTTCATACTTTACCATTTCAAAAATAGCCCTCCTTATATTTCTATACATGTTAGTGGCATAGGATCTATGTCTTCTAAGTCAACTTGGAGTCCGTGTCTCAGCTGTAGTGAGGGAGGGAAGATGCAAATATTATTTGGGATTAAAATGTCATTTATCAAATGCCTGAGTGGGCATGAAAGGCCCTCAGGCGGTTCAGGGCTCTTGTCACCTTTTCTTTGCCCATCATTTCTGGCCTCCTTCAGTCCTTCTTCCAAGCCTCCTATGTTACAGATTAGATTTCTTTTTTAATCCTCACCCAAGGACATGTTTCTCACTGATTTTTTTTTTTTTTTTTTTTTTTTAGAGAGAAGGAGAGAGAAGAAGGGAGAGAGAGAGAGAGAGAGAGAGAGAGTAGTTGCCTCCTGTATATGCCCAGAAAGGGGACTGAAACTGCAACCCAGGTATATGCCCTGACTGGGAATCAAACCCACAACCCTTTGGTGTAAGGGACAACGCTCCAACCAAGTGAGCCACCTGGCCAGGCACATACATATTAGATTTCTTAAGCCAAGGGGAGAGCCAACAAATCTCGGGGATTGGTCAGCCTTTGCACTTGCTATTCCCTTTGTCAGAAATGCACTTTCTAGTTTTCTTTTTCTTTTTTTTTTTTTTTTTTATGAATTTTTATTTATTTTTTTGTTACAGATATTTTACCTTTTTACCCCATTGGCACCCCCCACCCCACCCCCTCCACCCTGTCCCCGGCTTAGTTGTCCATGTCCATTGGTCATGCATACATGCATATAAGTTCTGTGGTTTATCTCTTCCCACCCCCCCACCCCCCATCCCCTCTTCTGAGGGATGTCAGTCTGTGCCCTACTTCCATGTGTCTGGGTCTACTGTATTCCTCAGACTGTTATGTTCATTATATTCCGTATATAAGTGAGATCATGTGGTATTTGTCTTTTTCTGCTTGGCTTCTTTCACTTAGGATAATACTTTCCAGGTCCCTCCATGTCGTCTCAAAGGATAAGAGATCTTTCTTTCTTACCGCTGCATAGTACTCCATTGTGTATATGTACCACAGCTTTTTGATCCATTCGTCTACTGGTGGACACTTGGGCTGTTTCCAGATCTTAGCTATTGTAAATAGTGCTGCTATGAACATGGGGGTACATATATTCTTCCTGATTGGTGTTTCAGGCTTCTTAGGGTATATTCCCAGCAGTGGGATCACTGGGTCAAATGGAAGTTCAATTTTTAATTTTTTGAGGTAGCACCATATTGTTTTCCATAGCGGCTGCACCAGTCTGCATTCCCACCAGCAGTGTATTAGAGTTCCCTTTTCTCCACACCCTCGCCAACACTTGTTGTTTGATGATTTGTTGATGGCGGCCATTCTGACAGGTGTGAGGTGATACCTCATTGTTGTTTTAATTTGCATCTCTCGGATGATTAGTGATGTTGAGCATTTCTTCATATGTCTCTTGGCCATTTGTATGTCCTGTTTGGAGAGGTGTCTATGCAGCTCCTCTGCCCATTTTTTAATTGGGTTCTTTGTCTTCCTTTTGTGGAGTTGTGTGAGCTCTCTGTATATATTGGAAATTAACCCCTTATCTGATACATCATTGGCAATGATGTTCTCCCATACAGTGGGTTGCCTTTCCATTTTGATGATCGTTTCTTTTGCTGTGCAGAAGCTTTTTAGTTTGATGTAGTCCCATGTGTTCATTTTCTCCTTTATTTCTGTTGCCTTAGGTGATGTATCAGTGAAAATTCTGCTCCGTATGATGTCCGAAATTTTGTTGCCTACATTTTCTTCTAGAATTTTTATGGATTCACGGGTCACATTTAAGTCTTTTATCCATTTTGAGTTTATTTTTGTGTATGGTGTAAGTTGATGGTCGAGTTTCATTTTTTTGCATGTAGCTGTCCAATTTTCCCAACACCATTTATTAAAGAGGCTGTCTTTACTCCACTGTATGCTCTTGCCACCTTTGTCAAATATTAATTGAGCGTATTGCCTTGGGTCCATTTCTGGGTTTTCAGTTCTGTTCCACTGGTCTATATGCCTGTTCTTGTGCCAGTACCAGGCTGTTTTGGTTACAGTCGCTTTGTAGTATAACCTGATATCTGGTAATGTGATCCCTCCAACTTTGTTCTTCTTTTTCAAGATTGCTGTGGCTATTCGGGGTCTTTTTTGGTTCCATATGAACTTTTGAAGTATTTGTTCTAGTTCTATGAAATATGTCGTTGGTATTTTGATGGGGATTGCATTGAATCTATAGATTGCTTTGGGTAGTATGGACATTTTAATTATGTTAATTCTTCCAATCCATGAACAGGGTATGTTCCTCCACTTTTTTATATCTTCCTCTATTTCTTTTTTCAATGACCTGTAGTTTTCTGCAAATAGGTCCTTTACTTCTTTGGTTAAGTTTATTCCTAGGTATCGTAATTTTTTGGAGCAATGGTAAATGGGATTGTTTTTTCAGTTTCTCTTTCTGTGAGTTCATCATTGATGTACAAGAATGCCGTCGATTTCTTGACGTTAATTTTGTATCCTGCTACTTTGCCAAATTCATTTATTAAGTCTAATAGATTTTTGATGGAGTCTTTAGGGTTTTCTATGTACAATATCATGTCATCTGCAAATAATGACAGTTTCACTTCCTCCTTTCCAATTTGGATCCCTTTTATTTTTTCTTCATGTCTGATTGCTGTGGCTAAGACTTCCAGTACAATGTTAAACAAGAGTGGCGAAAGTGGACATCCCTGTCTTGTTCCTGTTCTTAATGGAAATGTTTTTAGTTTCTGTCCATTGAGTATGATGTTGGCTGTAGGTCTTTCATATATGGCCTTTATTATGTCGAGATATGATCCCTCTATTCCTACATTGCTGAGCGTTTTTATCAGAAATGGATGCTGGATTTTGTCGAATGCTTTTTCAGCATCTATTGATATGATCATGTGGTTTTTATTCTTCATTTTGTTTATGTGGTGTATCACGTTTATTGATTTGCGAATATTGTACCAGCCTTGCATCCCTGGAATGAATCCCACTTGGTCATGGTGAATAATTTTTTTGATGTATTTCTGGATCCGATTTGCTAGTATTTTGTTCAGGATTTTGGCATCTATGTTCATCAGGGATATTGGCCTGTAGTTTTCTTTCTTCGTAGTGTCTTTTTCTGGTTTTGGAATTAGAATTATGCTGGCCTCATAGAACGTGTTTGGAAGTCTTCCTTCTTCTTGAATTTTTTGAAATAGTTTGAGGAGAATGGGTGTTAGTTCTTTTTTGAATGTTCGGTAAAACTCCCCCGTGAAACCATCTGGGCCTGGGCTTTTGTTTGCTGGGAGAGTCTTGATTACCTCTTCAATTTCCTTAGTTGTTATTGGTCTGTTCAAGTTTTCTATCTCTTCCGGGAATAGTTTTGGGAGACTGTGTGTTTCTAGAAATTTGTCCATTTCGCTGAGATTGTCGAATTTGTTGCCATATAGTTGTTCATAGTAGTTGTTAACGATCTTTTGTATTTCCGTGGTGTTGGTTGTTACTTCTCCTCTTTCATTTCTGATTTTGTGTATTTGGGTTCTCTCTCTTTGTTTCTTGGTGAGTCTAGCTAAGGGTCCATCAATCTTGTTTATCTTTTCGAAAAACCAGCTCTTTGTTTCATTGATCCTTTGAATTGTTTTTTTGGTCTCTATGTCATTTATTTCTGCTCTGATCTTTACTATTTCCTTCCTTCTACTTGCTCTGGGGTTTTCTTTTTGTTTGCTTTCTAATTCTTTAAGTTGTGAGGTTAGACAGTCAATTAGAAATTTTTCTTGTTTTTTGAGGTAGGCCTGTAGTGCTATGAACTTCCCTCTCAGAACTGCTTTTGCTGCATCCCATAGATTTTGTGTTGTTGTGTGTTCATTTTCATTGGTTTCCAGGAAGTTTTTGATTTCTTCCTTGATCTCCTCGGTGACCCATTCATTGTTTAATAACATGCTATTTAGCCTCCATGTGTTGAAATGTCTTTGCATGTTCTTGTTGCAGTTGATTTCTAGTTTCATGCCATTGTGATCTGAGAAGATGCTTGATATGATTTCAATCTTCTTGAACTTGTAGAGATTTAGTTTGTGTCCTATCATGTGGTCTATCTTTGAGAATGTCCCATGTGCACTTGAGAAGAATGTGTATTCTGTAGTTTTGGGGTGTAATTCTCTGTAGATATCTATTAAATCCATTTGGTCTAGTGCTTCATTTAGAGTCTCTGTTTCCTTGCTAATTTTTTGCCTAGAGGATCTATCCAGTGCTGTCAACGGGGTGTTGAAGTCCCCAGCTATGATTGTATTGTTGTCGATTTCTCCTTGGAAGTCCTCCAGAAGATTTTTAATATATTTTGGTGCTCCTATATTGGGTGCATATATGTTTATCAAGGTTATATCTTCCTGTTGGATAGATCCTTTCAATATTATGTAGTGGCCGTCTTTGTCTCTAGTTATGGTCTTCATTTTGAAATCTATTTTATCAGATATGAGAATTGCTACCCCAGCTTTTTTTTGCTTTCCATTTGCTTGGAAAATTTTTTTCCATCCCTTCACTTTCAACCTATGTGAGTCTTTTGTTGAGAGATGGGTCTCTTGTAAACAACATATAGATGAGTCATGCTTTCTTATCCAATCAGCTACTCTGTGTCTCTTTATGGGAGCATTCAGTCCATTTACGTTTAAGGTGATTATTGATATGTACTTATTTATTGCCATTTTTGTTTAGTGTGGTTCTATTTTTGTTCCCATTTCTACTGCTAATTACAGCAGTCCTTTTAACATTTCTTGCAGTGCTGGTTTGGTGCTAATGTATTCCCTTAGCTTTTTTTTTGTCTGGGAAGCTCTTTATTTGATCTTCTATTTTGAATGATAGCCTTGCTGGGTAGAGTAGTCTTGGATTCAGATTCTTGTTTTTCATGACTTTGATTACTTCATGCCATTCCCTTCTGGCCTGTAGTGTTTCTTGTGAGAAGTCAGCTGAGAGCCTTATGGGGTTCCCTTTGTAGGTAACCTGTTGCTTATCTCTTGCTGCTTTTAGGATTCTCTCTTTGTCTTTAATTTGTGGCATTTTAATTACTATGTGTCTTGGTGTGGGCCTGTTTGGGTTCTTCTTACTTGGGACTCTCTGTGCTTCTTGAACTTGAATGCCTTCTTCCTTCACCAAATTAGGGAAGTTTTCTCTCACTATTTTTTTGAATATATTCTCTATCCCTTGCTCCTTTTCTTCTTCTTCGGGGACTCCTATGATGCGAATATTATTACGTTTCCAGTTGTCCCATAGTTCTCTTAAGCTGTCTTCCTGTTTTTTAATAGTTTTTTCCTTTTGTTTTTCTGATTGGTTGATTTTTTCTACCCTGTCTTCTAATTCGCTGATCCGGTCCTCAGCTTCCCCTACTCTGCTTTTTAAACCTTCCAATGTGTTTTTCATTTCGGATATGTCATTTTTTATCTCTTCTTGTTGGTTTTTAATTTCCATTTGGCTTATTTTCAGTGTCTCTATGTCCTTACTCATGCTGTTCAGCTTCCTCAAGATCATGGCTCTGAATTCTAGCTCTGTTAACATGCCTAATTGCTCCACATTGATCTCATCTTCGGTGGAGGTGGTTTGCTCTTTCATTTGGCTTCTGTTTCTGTGTTTCACCATTTTAGCTATCACTCTGGGCTTTGGAGCCTGTCAAGTTCTCCCTGTGGGTGTTGGTGTTCTGCTGTTTGTGGCTCCCTCTCCTGTGTTTAGATGAGCGAGGGAGGACCCGCGTTGAACACCACTGTCAAGTCTTACTTTCCTGGTTAAAGCTGCCAGCCCAGGAAACGTACTGTTATCCTCTAGCTTTTTGCCTGAAAGCTAGCAGTCTAGGTTAATTGATGAGTTTTGGGTTGTCAGTTGATTGAAAAACTCCCTCTGGTGCTCAGCCAAGGGGCTTTCACGAGGGTGGGGCAGATGCTGGTCCTTAGTGAGCCTCAATTAACACTTCAATGGCCCACAGGGTGGGGTTGGATCTCCGAGGGAGGGGCTGCTGCCTCTCTCAGAGCCCTGGGAAGAAGCAATGTGGCCACCGTCCTGAGTGGCTGCACTCAGCCAAAGCTCCGAGAGCCCTCCAAACCCCGAGTGTCCCGACACAGTTCCAGTCCAGTCTGCCCTCCCTCTGCCGGAGCCCAAGGTGAGTGGCTGTGGCTGTTTTAGCCTCAGTCCCGGCTGCGCTGTGGGGCCGCCTGGGAGTGTAACCCGCGGGCGCCGCTTATAGCTAAGGCCGCTGCCGAGCTGCCGACCGTGGGCTCCCAGCCCCGTCTCGCGCCTTCGCAAGCCTACCGGGATGGAGTCAGTGTCCCTCATTGTATGGTCCTCGCAAGCTGCTTTTCTGTTGGTTTTTCCCGTTGATTTGTCTGTGTTATAGTTGTAATTCCAGTTTGGTTCTGGGAGACGGTCTGTGTAGCTCCGTTCACTCCGCCGCTAATCTGCTTTTCTTAAAGCCGGTTTTGCATTCATTCCTCTAGTTTTCTTAATCAAAGTCCCATTCCTTCTCCAAAATCCAGTTCAAATGTCACGTCACTAATTCATGTATACATGCCTAGTAGGTGTCGGCCATTGTGCACTTCACCTTGGAGATGTATTTAATGTATTTGATTGGCCATTCTGTGGCTTCCTTCTTTATGCTTCCACAGCAATCTTATCCTACCTCCATATAAGCACTTACCACTTCTAAAAATTATTTACAAGATTCTTTCTTTTTGCCCTGGCCCGTGTGGCTCAGTGGATAGAGTGTTGGCTCCCACACCGAAGAATCTTTGGTTTGATTCCCGGACAAGGGCCTGTACCTGGGTTGCAGGATTGATCATTGAGCCTGGTTGGGGCACGTGTGGGAGGCAAACAATTCATGTGTCTCTCTCATATTGATGTTTCTCTCTCTCTGTGTCTCTCTCTTACTCTCTCTCTCTCCCTTGCTCCCTTCCACCCTCTCTAAGAATCTGGAAAAAAATATCCTCGGGTGAGGATGAAAGAAAAATAGAAAAAAGATTATCTCTTTTATGAAGACCATGGGAGTCCAGATTTAAAGAACCTTATCTTATGTATTTTTGTATCCCTGGCTGTAACATGACACAGCGCTTTAGAAATAGTACATGGTTAATAAATCTCTAGCTGTTATTCCATTCTCCCCCTCCCTTTCATTTACATTGGCTATTTTCTACTTAACTTATCTGATTTGATCCTCAACCCTTCTGTCCCTATTGCCGAATTAAAACTGCTCTCACCAATGTTGCCAACAACATCCTTCTTACTGAATCAAATGGATGGATAAGACATACTCTTTCCATTGTACTTGCTACATTGGTAAGACGTATGCCTAGACATGCTAATAGCTATTTTTGCCACCTTATGGGGAGAACCTGCCTGAAGAATGAGGCCAATACAAAGGAAAGCTCAATAAGTCCTGATGATGTCATTTGAGCTCCAAGGTTCTGCCATGTTTTAAGACACTTTCATCAGGGACTTTGCAGTTAAATGGGCCAATAAATCCCTCACCTTCTTATGTATTTATTTTTAAAATATTAATCCAGTTTAGGCCAGCTGTCTGTCACTTGTAACCAAGAGAGTTCTAATATAGCTAGTGACACTCATATATGTATTTCCAGCCCAGATACTTTTCCTGAGCTTCAGATGCATATCACCAACTGCTTTCAGGTTTTCTCCTCTGAATTTCCCACAGGTACCTGAAACTCTATCTGTCTAAAACCACACATCTTCCTCCTCTGATCATTGTCTCAGTGAATAATATAGCCCCTTGCCAGAAACCTGGGTAGCTTCCTTGACTTCTCCTTTTTCCCTTCAATCAAATCCCCAAGTCCTATTTTTTTCCACCTACTAACTAAACCTGTCTACTTCTGTCTGCATTGCTACTATTCTAATTTGGCCACCATCATTCCTTATGGATACTATGGCAGCAACCTCATAACTGTCTTCTTTGTCTCCCTCAGGCTCCCTCAAGTTAATTTTTCTCCCCAATTTCTCTACTTTTAAATAAATTATTAATAAATTACAGTAACGCATGCTGTATTGTAACAAGTCAAACAATACAGTATTATATAGATGGCGTAAAAGTAGTTTTACAGTTGTCCATATGAAAAATAATACAATGATTAATAAATAATAATCCAAGAATAAACTCTGTTTCACATACTCACAACTGTAAACCTACTTTTGCCGCACTCTGTATAAAGAACCACTTAATAACTATCCCTTTCCCATCCAACTTCCTTCTACCCAAGGTAATCAGTAATTCAGTTTGGTGCCTCTGCTTCACACATGTGCTTCTGTGTTCATGTCTATATATCTGTATCTATAAACATTTTCAGTGTTTTAAAATCCTTCTCTTTTTTATGAAAATGGGATCATATTATACACATTACTCTGAAACTTGCTTTTTACTACCTAGCAAAGGAACATGGCTATTCTTTCAGGCGCATTCATAAAACTCTAGCTTATTCATTTTAAACTGCATAATATTCAATAGTATGGCTATGCCATAATTTATTCAACTATTTTCTTATTTATAGCTATTAGGGTTATCCCTCTTTTTGCCACTAAAATTGTGCTATAATAAATAGCCTTGTAATATTGACCTATGGTCTAATATTTTATTTCTGTAGGATAGAGTCCCCAAACTGTAAATGCTAAATCAGTGGTATCTTAAAGTTTCATTTTATTAGAGAGGTGGATTAATATCCAAAATGGTGTAACAGTTTGTATTCTCAAATGTGATACACCACATTAACAAAATGAAGGATGAAAATCATATGATCATCCCAATAGATGCAGAAAAGCATTTGAAAAAATTCACCATCCTAAACACTGATGAAAGAAATTGAAAAAAGACACACAAAAAATGGAAAGATATTCCATGTCTTTGGATTGGAAGAATTGATATTATTAAAATCTCCATATTACCCAAAGCCATCTATAGATTCAATGCAATTTCTATAAAAATTCCAATGATTTTCCACAGAAACAAACAAAAAAAATCCTAAAATTTATATGAAACCACAAAAGTCCCTGAATAATCCTAGCAACCATAAGCAAAAAGTACAAAACTGATTTAAAAATATATTACAGCCCTGGCCATTTTGCTCAGCAGTTAGAGCATCAGCCCACGGACCAGAGAGTTCTGGGTTCAGTTCCCGCTACGGGCATGTGCCTTGGTTGCAGTTTGTACGCGGCCCGGTTGGGGTCGTGTGGGTGGTGACCACTCGATGTGTCTCTCTCACGTCGATATTCTTGTCTCTCTCTCTTCCTCCCTCTCTATCTGAGGATAAATGCAGAAATGTCTTTGGGTGAGGATATATATATATATATATATATATATATATATATATATTTTCAATTGTACAGTAATCAAAGCAGTATGGTACTGGCACAATAAAAGGCACATAGAGCGATGGAATAGAATAAAGAGACCAGAAGCAAATCTATGCATTGATGGGCTACTGATCTTCAATAAGAGTGCCAAGAACATACAATAGGGAAAGGACAGTTTCTTGTGTTGGGAAAACCAAATATACCCATGAAGAAGAATAAAATAGGACCCTTATTTCACAGTGTATGCAAAAATCAACTCAAAATGGATTAAAGACTTAAACATAGATCTGAAATTGAAAAACTGCTAGAAGAAAATATAGGGAGAAAGCTTGTTAATATTGGTCTAAGCAATGATGTTTTTGGATATGACCTCAAAATCACAGGCAACCAAAGCAAAAACAGACAAGTGTGATTGTATCAAACTAAAAAGCATCTGGCCCTCGCCGGTGTAGCTCAGTGGATTAGAACATCGTCCCATACACTGAAAGGCTGCAGGGTTAATTCCCAGTCAAGGCACATACCTAGGTTGTGGGTTCGATCCTTAGATGGGGAGACAATGAATTGATGTTTCTCTCTCTCTCTCTTCCCGTCTCTAAAATCAATAAACATATCCTTGGATGAGCCTTAAAATAAAAATAAATAAATAAATAAAAAGCTTCTGCACAGCAAAGGAAACCATAGAGTGAAGAGAAAACCTACAGAATGGGAGAAAATATTTGCAAACCATATATCTGATATGGAATTAATATGCAAATCATGTAAAGAATTTAAAAAATCAATAGCAAAAATGAATGAATGAATGAATGACCTGAGTTTTAAAAACTGGCAAAAGACCTGATTAGACGGTTTCCAAAGAAGACATATAAGTAGCCAACAGGTATATGAGAAGATGCTCAGCATCAGTAATCATCAGGAAATGCAAGTCAAAACCTCAATGAAAGGTCACCTTGCATCTTTTAGGATGGCTACCATAAAAAAGACAAGAAACAACAAGTGTTGGCAAAGCTGTGGAGAAAAGGGAACCCTTGTGCACTGTTGGTAGGTATGAATGTAAATTGATACAGCCACTATGGAAAACAGAATGGAGGTTCCTCAAAAATTAAAAATAAAACTACCATACAACCCAGCAATCCTGCTTCTGGGCGTAAATAGGAAGGACATAAAATTAGTATCTTGAAGAGATATGTAAACTATCATGTTCAATGCAGCATTATTCACTATAACCAAGATATGGAAACAATGTGTCCATCAACAGATGAATAAAAAAAGAAAATGTGATACACACACACACACAATGGAATATATTATTCAGCCTTTAAAAAGAAAAAATGCTGCCATTTACAACATGGATAAACCTGGAACACATTACTCTGTTAGTGATATAAGCCAGACACAAAAAGACAAACATGCCATGATATAGCTTTTATGTGGAATCTAAGAAAGTCAAACTCATAGAAGCAGTGAGTAGAATGATGGTTGTCAGGAGCTGATTAGAGGAAATACAGAGGTGTTGGTCAAATGGTATAAAGTTTCAGTTATGCAAGGTGAATAAGTTCTGAAGATCTAATGCATAGTATGGTGACTATAGTTAATACTATTGTATATACTATACTTGAAACTTGCGAAGAGAGTAGATCTTAAGTGTTCTTACCACAGAAAAAAGGTAACTATGTGAGGTGACAGAATGTTAATTAGCTTGACTGTAGTAATTGTTTCACATTGTATATGTATATAAAAATATCACATTGGCCCTGGCCAGTTTGGCTCAGCGGTTAGAGCGTCGGCCTGCGGTCCGGAGAGACCCGGTTTCGGTTCCCGCTAAGGGCGCGTACTTCGGTTGCAGTTTGTCCCCGGCCCTGGTCGGTCGTGCGGGTGGCAGCCACTCGATGTGTCTCTTCATATCGATGTTTCTCTCTCTCTCTCCCTTCCTCTCTCTCCCTCCCACTCTATCTGTACAAAAAATGGAAAAATATCCTCGGGTGAGGATAAAAAAAAAAAAATCACATTGTATACCTTAAATATATACAATTTTATTTGTCAATTATACATCAATAAAGCTGGGAAAAACCATTTATATTCTTTCTAGAAATATACAGGTTTCCACCTTTTCATTAGCATAAGATATTATCACAATATAAAATTATTGCTAATGTTTTTCAGTGATGGGGAAATGGCATATTATGAATATTTTACTTATTTTAAAAATTAAACTTGTTCTTTATTTTAAATTAGCAATACATGTAGATGTTAAAAAAAAAACAACACAAAAAAAATACAGAAGTATAGAAATTAACTTTCTCCTCACCCCAACCTCAAACACTCAGTTTTCTTTCCCAGAGTAACAAGTTACCAGCTATAGATTTATTATAATTTATGTAATCATTCTTAAATAATGGACATTTAGGTTATTTCCAGTCCTCTGCTATTACAAAAGATACAGCAAAGAATATAATTATTGGCAAATGATTTTCCACATGTGAGTATATCTAGAAGTAAAAGTTGAATTACTTTACCAGAGTATATGCATTTAGCCTGTGAAGATATTTGCCATAGAATCTATTCCTGACATTGATCCTGTGCCTCTCCATTGCCTTTAGAATAGTTTCTGCCCTGGCCGGATTGGCTCAGCGGTTAGAGCGTCGGCCTGCGGTCCGGAGAGACCAGGGTTTGGTTCCCGCTAAGGGCATGTACTTCGGTTGCAGTTTGTCCCCAGCCCTGGTTGGTCGTGCGGGTGGCAGCCACTCGATGTGTCCTTTCACGTGGATGTTTCTCACTCTCTCTCCCTTCCTCTTTCTCCCTCCCATTCTATCTCTACAAAAAATGGAAAAATATCCTCGGGTGAGGATAAAAAAAAAAAATAGAATAGTTTCTATGCTCCATAAACTGGATTCCAAGACCCTGTATAATTTAGTCTCTGTTGGCCAGCTCATTTATGATCACCTCCCCTTTATACATCTATACTAACCATACAAACTTCCTTTGGTTCCTCAAATGAGCCAAGCTCCCCTTTATTGTAAGCCTTCCAACATGTATGTTCTCTCTGCCTGGTTTACCTTTCCCTTGAATCTTTACTTGGCTAACTCTTTAGCACTGACCAGGTTGAAGCTCAAATGTTACCCCATTAGGAGATCTTTCCTGAACTCCCAGGTCTAGATCAGGCACTAACATGTCCCACAGCACCCTGCATTTACCCTATTATACTACTTACTCTACTGTGTTGAACAAACTGTGAGTTTGATGAGGGTAGGTACTTACCTTGTTCACCACTGTGTTCCTAGTGTTCTGAGCAGTGATCAATAAATATTGATTCAACAACTAGTTGGTACTGAATAAACATGTACCAAATGAATGAATGAATAAAAGAAGCTGCAGTAGTTCCTGCAGTGAGACAGAAGAGGTCCTGCAGGTCTAGGTGTAGAATCTAGAATAAGGGAGGGTTGCATAAGTAATACACTAAGAGCCAACAGGAGCTGTCTGCCTACACATCTACATCTGCCTGTGATATTTTGAGGGAGCTAGACAGCAGTTCACCACTTAGTCAAGAGATTAACCTTCTTAGTCTTCACTTCTTGAAGCCATATGCATGCTCTTAATCCTTATTGAGCCTTTTCATGGACACTAATGAAAAGGCTTATTTCACCATCCAAACTAAAACCCTGAGTATTTAATCATCCAGACATTATGTAATTGGCTAAAACTACCCTAGCTATTATTATATTATAGAAATCAGGAATAGTTAGCAACAAATTAGAACAGAATTGGAAGGAAACAATTAGATAATCTACTCTAGTAGTTCAACATCTTTTTCTTACCCTTATATATCTGAGATATATGACATAATCTTCTTAGTTATAGTACCACCTCAGTATAGATTTCTTCATGGTGTGCAGAGTGGTCAGAATTTCAAGGGTTGTATATACAGTAAAAAAGCTCCCGAGATGAAAGATTCCAAAATGGCGGTGGAGTGAACGGAAGCTACACAGACCATCTTCCAGGACCAAACTGGAATTACAACTAAAATAAAGACAAATTGTCAAGAAAAAGCAACAGAAAAACAGCTTGCAAAGACCATATAACCAGGGACACTGAATCGATCCTGGTAGGATTGCAGAGGTGCGAGAGGGGAGCTGGGAGCCCATGGACAGCAGTGGTCTTAGCTGTGAGCAACGCCCTCAGGGATGACTTCCCAAGTCCACTCCACAGCGCACAGAGCTGGGACAGAGTGCTAAAATAGCAACAGCCACTCACCTTGGGATCCAGCAGAGGGAGGGCAAACTGGACTGGAATTGTGTGGAGACACTCGGGATTTGGAGGGCGCTCAGAGCTTTTGCTGAGTTGCAGCCACGCAGGATGGTGGCCATCTTACTCCTTCCCAGGGCTCTGGGGAGAGGAGGCAGCCCCTCCATCAGAGATTCAACCCCACTGAGGTGGCCATTGAAATGCAAATTGAGGCTCATTACCAACCAGCATCTGCCCCACCCTTGAGAAATCCCCATACACTGAGCACCTGAGGGAGTTTTGCATTCAACTGAGAACCCAAGGCTCTTCAAATAACCACTACTGATCACCTCCAGGCAAAAAGCTGGAGGATAACTGAACCATTCCTGGTCTTGAAACCCTGCCCAGGAAAGTAAGACTTGACAGTGGTGTTTAGCATGGGTCCTCTCTCGCTCATCCAAACCGAGGAGAGGAAGCCACAAACAGCAGAACATCAACACCCACAGGAAAAATTAGGCAGGCTGCAAAGCCCACTGTGATAGCCAAAATGGTGAAACAATGAAACAAATGCCAAATGAAAGAACAAGAGACCTCTACCGAAGATGAGATAAATGAGGAACAGTTAAGCAAGTTAACAGAGCTAGAATTCAGAGCCCTAATCTTGAGGAAGTTCAACAACATGAGTAAGGACATCAACACCACGAGTAAAGACATAGAAATGTTGAAAATCAAGCAATTGGAAATTAAAAACCACCAGGAAGAAATGAAGAAGGACATGTCAGAAATAAAGAACACATTGGAAGGTCTAAACAGCAGAGTAGAGGAAGCTGAGGACCGGATCAGTGAATTAGAAGACAAGGTAGAAAAAGAAAATCAACCAATCAGAAAACCAAATGGAAAAAACAATTAAAAAAACAAGAAGACAGCTTAAGAGAACTGTGGGACAACTGGAAACATAATAATATTCACATAATAGGAGTCCCCAAAGAAGAAGAAAATGAGTAAGGGTTAGAGAACATGTTTGAAGAAATAGTGACAGAAAACTTCCCTAATTTGGTGAAGAAAGAAGGCATTCAAGTTCAAGAAGCACAGAAAGCCCCAAGTAAGAAGAACCCAAACAGGCCCACACCAAGACACAGTAATCAAAATGCCAAAAATTAAAGACAAAGAGAGAATCCTAAAGGCAGTAAGAGATAAGCAACTGGTTACCTACAAAGGAACCCCATAAGGCTCTCAGCTGACTTCTCAACAGAAACACTATAGGTGAGAAGGGAGTGGCATGAAGTAATCAAGGTCATGAAAAACAAGGATCTGAATCCAAGACTACTCTACCCAGAAAAGTTATCATTCAAAATAAAAGGTCAAATAAAGAGCCTCCCAGACCAAAAATAAAAAAAGGCTAAGGGAATACATTAGCACCAAACCAGCACTGCAAGAAATGTTAAAAGGACTGCTGTAATTAGTAGAAGAAATAGGAAGAAAAATAAAACCACACCAAACAAAAATGGCAATAAATAAGTACATATCAATAATAACCTTAAGTGTAAATGGATTGGATGCTCCAATAAAAAGACACAGAGGAGCTGATTGGATAAGAAAGCATGACTCATATATATGTTGTTTACAAGAGACCCACCTCACAACAAAAGATTCACATAGGTTGAAAGTGAAGGGATGGAAAAAAATCTTCCAAGAAAACGGAAAGGAAAAAAAGCTGGGGTAGCAATACTCATATCTGATAAAATAGATTTCAAAACAAAGGCCATAACTACAAACAAAGAAGGTCACTACATAATATTGAAAGGATCTATCCAACAGGAAGATATAACCTTGATAAACATATATGCACCCAATATAGGAGCACCAAAATATATTAAAAATCTTCTGGAGGACTTCAAAGGAGAAATCGACAGCAATACAATTATAGCAGGGGACTTCAACACCCCGCTGACATCACTGGATAGATGCTCTAGACAAAAAGTTAGCAAGATAACAGAGACTCTAAGCAAAGCACTAGACCAAATGAATTTAATAGATATCTATAGAGAATTACACCCCAAAACTGCAGAATTCATATTCTTCTCAAGTGCACATGGGACATTCTCAAAGAAAGACCACGTGTTAGGCCACAAACTAAGTCTCTACAAGTTCAAGAAGACTGAAATCATATCAAGCACCTTCTCAGATCACAATGGCATGAAACTAGAAATGAATTGCAACAAGAACATGCAAAGTCATTTGAACACATGGAGGGTAAATAGCATGTTATTAAACAATGAATGGGTTACCGAGGAGATCAAGGAAGAAATTAAAAACTTCCTGGAAACCAATAAAAAGGAACACACAACAATACAAAATCTATGGGATGCAGCGAAAGCAGTTCTGAGAGGGAAGTTCAGAGCACTACAGGCCTACCTCAAGAAACAAGAAAAATTTCTAATAGACTGTCTAACCTCACAACTTAAAGAACTAGAAAGCAAACAAAAAGAAAAGGAAGCAAGTAGAAGGAAGGAAATAGTAAAGATCAGAGCAGAAATAAATGACATAGAGACCAAAAACAATTCAAATGATCAATGAAACAAAGAGCTGGTTTTTGGAAAAGATATGCAAGATTGATGGACCCTTAGCTAGACTCACCGAGAAACAAAGAGAGAGAACCCAAATACACAAAATAATAAATAAAAGAGAAGTAACAACTGACACCACAGAAATACAAAAGATTGTTAATGACTACTATGAAAAATTATTTGGGAACAAATTCGACAATCTAAGCGAAATGGACAAATTTCTACAAACATATAGTATCCCAAAACTGGATCGGGAAGAGATAGAAAACTTGAACAGACCAATAACAACTAAGGTAAGTGAAGAGGTAATCAAGACTCTCCCAGCAAACAAAAGCCCAGGCCCAGGCGGCTTCAACGGGAAGTTTTACCGAACATTCAAAGAAGAACTAACACCCATTCTCCTCAAACTATTTCAAAAAATTCAAGAAGAAGGAAGACTCCAAACTCGTTTTATGAGGCTAGCTTAATTCTAATTCCAAAACCAGCAAAAGACACTATAAAGAAAGAAAACGACAGGCCAATATCCCTGATGAACATAGACGCCTAAATTGGATCCAGCAATACATCAAAAAAATTATTCACCATGACCAAGTGGGATTCATCACAGGGATTCAAGGCTGATACAGTATTCACAAATCAATAAATGTGATATATCACATAAACAAAATGAAGGATAAAAACCACATGATCATATCAATAGATGCTGAAAAAGCATTCGACAAAATCTAGCACCCATTTGCCCTGGCCGGCTTGGCTCAGCGGTTAGAGCATCTGCCTGAGGTCGGAGAGACCCGGGTTCGGTTCCTGCTAAGGGCATGTACCTGGGTTGCAGTTTGTCCCCGGCCCTGGTTGGTCGTGCGGGTGGCAGCCACTCGATGCGTCCCTTTCACATCGATGTTTCCCTCTCTCTCTCTTCCTCTCTCTCCCTCCCACTTTATCTGTGCAAAAAATGGAAAAATGTCCTCGGGTGAGGATTAAAAAAAAAAAAAAAAGAAAAAAGAAAAAAAAATCATTAAAAAAAAAAATCTAGCACCCATTTCTCATGAAAACGCTAAGCAATGTGGGAATAGAGGGATCATATCTCGACATAATAAAGGCCATATATGAAAGGCCTATAGCCAACATCATACTCATTGGGCAAAAACTAAAAGCTTTTCCCTTAAGAACAGGAACAAGACAGGGATGCCCACTTTCACCACTCTTATTTAACATTGTACTGGAAGTCTTAGCCACAGCAATCAGACATGAAGAAAAAATAAAAGAGATCCAAATTGGAAAGGAGGAAGTGAAACTGTCATTATTTGCATATGACATGATATTACACATAGAAAACCCTAAAGACTCCATCAAAAATCTACTAGACATAATAAATGAATTTGTCAAAGTAGAAGGATACAAAATTAATGTCAAAAAATCAATGGCATTCTTATACACCAATGATGAACTCACAGAAAGAGAAACTGAAAAAACAATCCCATTTACCATCCTATACCTAGGAATAAACTTAACCAAAGAAGTAAAGGACCTATTTGCAGAAAACTACAGGGCATTGGAAAAAGAAATAGAGGAAGATATAAAAAAGTGGAAGCACATACCTTGTTCATGGATTGGAAGAATTAACATCATTAAAATGTCCATATTACCCAAAGCAATCTATAGATTCAATGCAATCCCCATCAAAATACCAACAACATATTTCACAGAACTAGAACAAATACTTCAAAAGTTCATATGAAACCAAAAAAACCCTGAATAGCCACAGCAATCTTGAAAAAAAAAGGACAAAGTAGGTGGGATCACAATACCAGATATCAGGTTATACTACAAAGCTACTGTAATCAAAACAGCCTGGTACTGGCATAAGAACAGGCATATAGACCAGTGGAACAGAACAGAGAACCCAGAAATGGACCCAAGGCATTATGCTCAATTAATATTTGACAAAGGTGGCAAGAGCATAGAATGGAATAAAAACAGCTTCTTTAATAAATGGTGTTGGGAAAATTAGACGGGTACATGCCAAAAAAAAAAAAAAAAAAAGAAGAAGAAGAAGCTAGACCACCAGCTTACACTGTACACAAGAATAAACTCAAAATAAATAAAAGACTTAAATGTGACCTGTGAATCCATAAAAATTCTAGAAGAAAATGTAGGTAACAAAATTTCGGACATTATACACAGCAGAATTTTCACTGATACATCACCTAAGGCAACAGAAACAAAGAGAACAATAAACACATGGGACTACATCAAATTGAAAAGCTTCTGCACAGCAAAAGAAACAACCATCAAAATGGAAAGGGAACTCACTGTATGGGAGAGCATAATTGCCAATAATACATCAGATAAGGGGTTAATTTCCAAAATATATAGAGTACTCATACAACACAACAAAAAGAAGACAAAAAACCCAGTTAAAAATGGGCAGAGGAGCTAAATAGACACCTCTCCAAACAGGACATACAAATGGCCAAGAGACATATGAAGAAATGCTCAACATCACTAATCATCAGAGAGATGCAAATTAAAACAACAATGAGGTATCACCTCACACCTGTCAGAATGGCCTCCATGAACAAGTCATCAAACAACAAATGCTGGCGAGGGTGTGGAGAAAAGGGGACTCTAGTACACTGCTGGTGGGAATGCAGACTGGTGCAGCCACTATGGAAAACACTACGGTGTTACCTCAAAAAATTAAAAATTGAATTGCCATTTGACCCAGTGATCCCACTTCTAGGAATATACCCTAAGAAACCTGAAACACCAATCAGAAAGAATATATGTACCCCCATGTTCATAGCAGCACTATTTACAATAGCTAAGATCTGTAAACAGCCCAAGTGTCCATCAGTAGATGAGTGGATAAAAAAGTTGTGGTAGGGGGGAATCAGTGTGGGGAAAAGGAGAAACACCTGTAACAAAAATTAATTAATAATAAAAATAAAGTTGTGGTACATGTACACAATGAAGTACTATGGAGCTGTAAGAAAGAAAGATCTCTTATTTTTTGAGACGACATGGAGGGACCTGGAAAGTATTATCCTAAGAGAAACAAGCCAAGCAGAAAAAGACAAATACCACATGATCTCACTTATTTGTGGAATATAATGAACATAACAGTCTTAGCAATAGGGTAGACCCAGAGATGTGGCAGTAGGGTACAGACTGACAACTCTCAGAAGAGGGGGTGGGGGGAAGGGAAGAGATAAACCACAGAATTTATATACGTGTACACATAACTGATGGACATGGACAACAAAGCTGGCGATGGGGTGGGGGGTGCTGGGAGGAGGGTGTCAATGGGGAAAAAAAGGAGAAACATGTGTAACAAAAATAAATTAATAAAAAATCAAACATAAAACAAATAAAAAATCTGATTTTCTAGCTATCAACCCCCCCCCCAAAAAACAAACAAACAAAAAACTCCTGAGATGATTTTGAATCTCTTATACCTGAGTTGAGAATCACTGATTGTAGTCTAACCTTTAGAGAGAACTATGAGCATAAAAGTAAGGTTAAGTAAAGTTAAGACTTGCCCAAGGTCATACTGCTGGTATAACTAAATAATGGCACAGTTGGAGCAAGAATCTGGGTCCCCTGGCTTAGAGTTATCACTTTTCCTAACAGTGAGAAGCAAATAGCTATAAACTGCTGTCTTCAGTACCTACCTAAGCTAAAAGGAATAAATAAGAGCGAGTGAGACAGACCAAAAGTATCTATGGAGAACCTCAGGTTGTCATCTGGGCCTGTGATCTTTAATCAAGTAAGATATTTCTCAAAGATATCTTACCTTTACAGCATATTTCTAGTGGGAGGTGGGAATGTTCACATCTTACCTTATATGATTCTGTATTCCTTAAGTTAGTTATAATTTGTAGGTATTATTTTTGCAATTTAAAAGTATCTCATGCCCTTACCAGTGTGGGTCAGTGGGTAGAACATTGGCCCTTGCACTGAAGAGTCTTGGATTCAATTCCTGGTCAAGGACACATATCTGAGTTGCAGGTTTGATCTCCAGCCCCAGTTGGGGCACGTGCAGGAGGCAACCAATCGATGTGTCTCTCTCACATCGATGTTTCTTTCTCTCTCTCTCTCCCCCTCCCTCCCTTCTGTCCACCCTCTCTATAAGAATCAATGGAAAAAAATATCCTCCAGTGAGGATTAACAACAACAACAAAAATTCTCATTAATATTTTTAAGCAGTCTAATTTTTAACTAATCTCTATACCCAGTTTATTTAAGGACTTAGGTAGTGAGGACAGCAGTTTGTAGCTATATTAACCACAGAGCCCAATACAATGTCTTACAAGTAGTTTGTATTCACAAAATGCTATTAACCAAGTGTCAGTGATAAAAACCCGTTGAGATCATTTACTGCAGTTTCATCAATGAAAATATAGCTTTAAAGGGCATTTTGGAGTATGAGCAAGCTAAGACATTTTAGCTTACTTAATGTCTTATTTGATAGAAAGCTACTTCTCAGAGTGTTTTGCTTGTGGACACAGAGGGCGTTGGTTTCCATGACCAGCAGGCAACCTTGAGGAATCTACTTCTGAAATCAACAATCCTCTTCAAGCCTACACACATCGTCAACCCTCAAAAAAACTTTAATTTTGTCTTGTGAACAAGCCCCTGAGACTCTATCAGCTCTCAAAATGATTTAGTCTCTCTAGTTTGAAAATAGCACAGCGATGGCTCACTGACAAGCAATAAACAGAAGAGCAATACTAGAATGAGCACATGTCTTGATTCTAACTAACATTTGTATGGGCAGAAAGACTGTTTCTTTGAGGGCATAGCCTTTTTTGTTCATCCGTACCAATTGAATAGTAGGTATGCTCTCTTCCATTATTATTTTAAGAAACAAAGAACAAGGGATATATTCCAATCTTATTTATTTTTTCCCCTTTACTATTTTATAATAGCAAGAAAGGATGTTAACTTTTTTTATCTGATTAAAAGTAGATCCAGAGACATGCAAGCATGGAAGAGACTGATGAATCTCAGAGGGAAGGGGGGAAGAAATGAACCAAAGAATTTATATGCATATATGCATAACCCATGAACCCAGACAACAGGGTGGTGAAGGCCTGAGGGGACAGGATGGAGGGGAGCAATAATGAAAAAAAGGGGGACATCTGTAATACTTTCAACAATAAAGACAAATTTAAAAAACACAATAAAAAGATAATTATAAAGAAGAGATACTGACAAAAAGGGACACAGTCAACCAGCCAGCCAAACTGTACAGCTGTGATCATTTGTTGTGATGAGGTTAGGCCATAGTTTGAAGCTTGGAGCCTTCTTCCTATAGACTTGGATAATATTACTGAGTATAAAAAAGAACAATTTGTAATTCCAATCAGGAATTATAATGGTTATCCAGAAATTAATGAATGAGTGCCTAAAAATGCTTGGGAGACCATGTTATTATGTTAATTTTCCAGAGAGAACATAGTACCAGCAGTTAATAATTTCTGAAGCATTTTTGCATGCATTCACACTTTCGATCATTATAATAAATACATGAGATAAGCATGGGTAATTATCTCAATTTTACAGCTAAGGAAACTGAGACTCAGAGGGACGTCACTCGTCCAAGGTCACATGACTAGTAAGGTGGCAGTGATTTCAGAAATTGTAACTCAGTGTAGTATCTTTTCTACTATACCATACTGTACTTTTATTTTTGCCTTGCTAGTACAGATACATGGGGAGAAGGCATGTGTGGAACAATATTAATATTGTGATTGATTCCTGAAAATGCTCCTATAGAAAGAGAACAAATGGTTTTACAATGTTTTTAAAATATGGAAAGTAGCTCTATGGGAATTTTGGATTCATGTTATCTGATTCCAAGATGTCAAGATTCTCTGAATATATTCCACATTTCATTCTAACTAGAAAATAAGGTTCTGCAGATTTCTGGAATACCCTGCAAGAGATGACCAAGCAAGCCACCTAGAGCTGTTATTATTTCAGAAGCCTATCACAAGGATGGGTCTCAGCAGGAAATCCTGGCACAGATTTCCGGAACTGTTGTGACTCACAGCACCTACAATGGAGGGATCATGCTTTCCTTGCAGAACAACAACAGCTATATAATTAACATATAATTAGCGAAATGAACTTAAAACCTGTATCAAAGCCTTTTGGCCAACTCAAAACAGGAACAGTGAATTTAAGGTGAAGATGTAGTAAAGAAAAAGACTTCACTTATTTTCTAAGAGTTGAAGTTATAGATTGCCAAGATTTATATTGGAGGGGAACTAATTCTGTTTGGGACTCCTGCTTCCTAGTTAAAACCTTCATTTATAGAGTCATCCAAATGAAGAAACCAAGATGAATATAATTGTTTCTTGAATCGTGGGTTAGAAAGATTGGATATGCTCTGGCTATAGCCATTGACATTTTAAAAAATATGTTTTTCTTTATTTTACTGATAGAGGAAGGGAGAGAGAGAGAGAGAGAGATAGGAAAATCAATGAGAGAGAAACATCAATCAACTGCCTCCTGCATGCCCCCTACTGGGCATGGGGCCCTGACTGGGAATCAAACCAGCAACCTCCTGGTGCATGGGACAGTGCTCAACCAAGCGACACCGGCTGGGCTAGCCACTGACATTTTAAAGGCAAAATAGACTATGCCTATGTTATGCCTCAATCAACTAGTTCAGTAGTGTGACGAAAACAGAAAAATAGGCTTCTGTAGCCTGATTTATTCTTGGTGAACCAATGCATGCTCCCAAAGATCATTACTATATCACGACATCCCTTTCTTCCTCAGTGTGAATGAACCATTTTTTGAAAAAAACTTCTCACACAGGGATTAGTGAAGATCATCAAAATAAATATCCATAGTTACTAGATAGAAAATCTAGATTCTCCTTCCCCATTTTTTTGTTCATTCATTTTACAAATGTTTGAGTGTTTTCTATGTACTGGTGCCGTGTAAGGTAAAACGCTAGGATCCACTTCCTCCAACTTACCTTTGCTTCATTTTTTTCCTTTATTGATTTTTAGAGAGAGGGGAGGGAGAAGGAGAGAGCGATAGAGATATCGAAGAGAGAGAACACCGATGGGCAGCCTCCTGCATGCCCCCCACTGGGGGTTGGGCCCACAACCTGGGCATGTGCCCTGACTGGGAATTGATTTGGTGACCTCTTTGTCCATGGGTTGATGCTCAACCACTGAGCCACACCAGCCGGGCACCTTTGCTTCATTTTGTATGTGTTCCCTATCAATGTATGGAATCCCTCATTAAGCTTCTCTGAGGGCCTTATTCATTTTTACACTTCTTCAGGCAGTGCCTAGAAGGCTTGTTAAATAACAAAAACTTTGGGGAAACTGAAGTGAAATCAAGGAGGTAGAACTGATAGTTCCTGCTCTGTTTTTAACCTCATCTCCATTATTGACCTTAAAAAAATGTTTTCTTCCTGAGATCTCTGTCTTGTTATTAAATGTTCAAGGTAAATTACATTTTCTTTGACCCTTGGGAAGCAAACCTGAGCTGGATAACTACATTTTTTAATAAATATATCAAGTAAGTTGTGAATTTAGAATCAACACATTTGTTTTTATTTTTGGCCTTAACTCACCCTCCTCTGATCTACCTCTCCCATTCTAACCTCTTACTGTATTCAGATGGTTTCTAGATTGTCTCACTCCTTCAATGAGAAGTTCTTTCCTTTTATAGAACAGAGTCAGCTCATTGTCTTGAGACATAGTGATATATAGTGCAGACTTATATATCTGTCTGCCTCTTTAATATATATATACTTGGTTGTCCAGTCATGTCCCTCAAACTTAGCATGCCAATCTGAATTCTTGATTCCTTCTCTATATCCCTTTACTCTGTTCTTTCCCTATTGTTCCCCATCTCAGAAATGGCAATTCTCTTATATCCAAAACTTTGGGGTTCTTCTTGGCTCTCCTCTGTCTCTCATAACCCTTATCTAATCAAACTAAAAATTCCTGTCAGCTATTCCTTCAAAATCTCTCCAGAATCTGACCATTTACCACCCATAAGGCCTTCATCCTGGTATAAACCATTATCACTTGCCTAAGTTATTGTTATACTTCCTAACAGGTCTTCCTTTTGCCTTCTCCCTGCAGCTATTTTCAATATAACAGCCAGAGGGAGTCTGTTAAAACATAAGTCAGACCCTGTCATCCCTCTGCTCAAACTCTTCCAATGGTTCCCAGTCTCAGACAGCACAAAACTTGGAGTCCTTACATTGACCTACAAGGTTCTAGATTGAACTTCCCTCTCTGATCTCATCTCCTTCCCTCTCCTTCCTGCTCCCTCTGCTCCTAGCCACACTGTTCTTTCTAGAACATGCCAAGCATTCTTATGCTTCAGAACATTTATTTTTATTATTTCTTCTCTCCTCCTCTGTCAACCCCTAAATATGTGCATGGCTCACACCTTCATTTTATTCAGGTTTCTTCTCAATTGTTCCTTTATTAGAGGGACCTTCCCATGGCCACATTATAACACACCCAATCACTTTCTCTCCCTCTTCTCCTGCTATATATTCTCCATTACACTTACCACCAATATTATTTATTGCCTGTCTCTTTACACTGGAAGTTAAGGTCTTTGAGGGCAATTATAAGTATTTGTTGGGGGTCTACTATGTACCAGGTCCTTTTCTAGGCAAAGGGAATATAAAAGTAAACAAAGCAGACCAATACTAATATCCTTATGGCATTTCTATTCTAGTATTATACAAGTATTTTCTCAGTAAATATTTGATAAATGCTTTGAATAATTATAGCATACACTTGAGAGAGTGACAGGTATGGTTTCCAACTAAAGGAGATTTAGAATGGCTCGTCGCCCTTTAACTCACTGGAGAACCCACCACATCTAAAGAAATGGTTTATAGCCTCCCAGATGAAAGGCTGGAAATATAATAAAATCCCAGGACTCACCAACATTCCATACTCCTAACTATAAGGGGCTCTTGGATTCCTCCCAGCTTTACTGTTGAACAAAAAATATCTGTGGTTGGCACAAAGTGATTTGAGTCTAGTGACTGACTAGAGTATCAGACCAGGGGGAAATTACATAAGAAGTGCTAGTAAGAGGCTTTGGATTTCACCAGAGAAAAACTAGTTTGTATCAAAACAGAACATCCACTCTAAGAAAGATCAGAAGCAAAGATGCTGGTGGCCAGATCCAGATAAAGTGGTTTAGGAAAGTGGAAGAAGCTGCTTTCTTTCTTTTTAAAAAATATGTCTTTATTGATTTCAGAGAGAGGAAGAAAAAGGGGAGAGAGAGAAAAACGTCAATCAGCTGCCTCCTGCAGGCCCCCTACTAGGGATCAACCCTGCAACCCAGGCATGTTCCCTGACCAGGAATCAAACTGGGGACCTCCTGGTGCATAGGTCAGTGCTCAACCCCTGAGGCACACCAGCCTGGAAGAAGCTGCTTTCGATCAACTTTAGAAACAATCCGACTTCCCACTTGGATAGGAAAGGGAGACAACGCCCACTACATGAGGTTGTATTGGTCTTACCATCTCTCTCCCCTCCTCCTTAGAAATTAGAGAATATGAAAGATTTAGTGGTATTGGGAACAGCCTCGGGGGAGAGTCAAATGTGGAAAGACATACATGAATCAAAGGGTGAGGTAACTGGGAAAGGAAAAGGACCATGACTGTTATTTCTCAGCTTCCACACAGCCTTCTGAAGACTTCCAGGAAACTAGTTGCAAGCAAATAACAGGTGCCTTTTACTTCATGGACCACATTTCCTAGGCTTAAACTTGCATGCAAAGTGTTTGCTCTAGAGAATGACCCCACTGGTCCAGTTCTCCATTCAAAGTCTCAAAGCTGCTGCTACCTCCATTGACTAGAACACCCCACTTACCTTATTTCTCTCTCTTTTTTAATTATAAGGTCTTTGTTCTGAGCTATTTTTCAGACTTCATGCAGTTGTATTTCTTCTGGCCCCTACTGACAAAGTCCTGCCCTCATTTCTTTAGTAGCACATGCTTCCTGGAACTGCCTCCATCATTGGCCCTTACTCACATTGACAAATATCAGCTTAAAAATCTCATTTTCATCTTTATAAAGTCATCGTGCTTTGTAACCCCCAGACATATATCTTTGGCAGAGGTAGCCAGCACATGTTGTCTCTGAATCCAGATGGCTTTGCAGCAGCCCAGAGCCATGCATTCTACAAACTGCTGTGCTAAAGAGGCAGTGTTCCGTCAACTGGGAGAGTAATATTGAGACATGGTGATTCAAAGACCCTGCCCAGGAGCTAGCTCAACATTTTGTTATGCCCCATAAAATGCATTGCTAGTTAACTCAAATCTATCTTACCCTCAATAGGGATAGTTTTCATGGCACATCGTAACCTAGCTGAAGGGGCAATAAACACCACCAACTTACATTATAAACACCAATAGATACTAGTTTAGATTCTGGAGTTATGTAAAGAGAAATAAATTCCCGCCCTCAAGGAACTTACAAACAAGTTCTAGAAGCTCTAGTTCATATTTGAGCATGGTAGCTGATATCAACACTGACATAATTATCATTGGAATTAACATCGTGTAAGTGCCCTCATGGCACAAACACTGTCAATTCCAATAGCAATGACTCCTCTTGGTGGCCTTAGAAGATATGAGATGTCCCCAGGAAAGATGAGGTCCTTATGGAGGGTGGTCTTGAGAGATACAAATGTTACTATGGCTCTCAGATGCACTGTGAAAAGGATTGAAGCTATCTGGGGTTGCAGGAGAGACGATTCTGTGTGGTCAATTCTGTCAAATGACTGATAGGTAGGCTAGGCTGAAAAATACTTCTCCTGTGACCATGGGTCTGTGGACAATCCATCAGATGGTGAAGCACATTTGAGAAGCTAGTTCTCAGAAGGGTACTCGCATTAACTGAGATCTGATAAAGGATCACCCAAGTAGACTCACCATCTGCTCCTTCGTTGCTTTTGCTTCTTTTGTTGCGACGAACACGCCTACTTTCTGTTTCAGAGTATGACTTTTCTTCCGGGAAGAAAAAATTCAGAAGGGCCATCTGTAAAAATAACAAGTAGATGAATAAAAGGTTGACCTCAGTCCACCATAACTGATATAAAAAACTAGTTTTCTGTAGACAGTCTACCTTCATCTTTTTTATTTTTACCTTTATTGATTTTTAGAGAGAGAGGAAGAGACAAGGAGAGAGAAACAGAAACATCAATGAGAAAGAACATCGATTCGCCGCCTCCTGCACACCCCCCACTGGGGATCGGGCCCACAACCTGGGCACGTGCTCTGACCGGAATCAAACCGGTGACTTCCTGGTGCAGGGTCAATGCTCAACCACTGAGCCACATTGGCCGAGCTCATCTTAAATTCAGTATGTTGAAAGCATGAGCCCATTTTCCCCTCCACTGTACAAATCCTTTTCTTCTTGTTACCATTTAATTTCAGTCATGTAGGCATGAAATTTTGGCTAAGCTCTGAATCCCCTCTCTTATGCCCTCAATGTCTAATGACTAATCCTTAGAGTCCCATTTCTCCATATATTTCTGGGATTCAGAAAGCTCAGTCATGGATTTCTAACTTCCCTCACATATTACTGATGTCTGCCCAGAATTAGACTTGTGTTTGCAACTTCCTCTTGGACTTCATTATTATACATCCACGATCTTTCCATATCCCTATTTATACTACATTGTGGTTTGTTCCCAGAATGCTCTGCATCCAATTATGATTGGAAGATGCCACTGATGTCAACATTCTTCTGGGAGTTAATCATGACAAAGTGTACACATATTCTCACCCTTTCCTAGACTCCTACAGAACTCCTACAGCACTTGGGTCTATAAGACTCATTTTGGTACTTGATCCTCTACTGTCTTATGATGATCTCTTATAATAATACGATATGTTTCATATGTGAATGGGCCTGGTTTTGCTAATGATAATCACAGCATAAATATGTACTTGCTGAAATGAATCATAATCTTTCAACATTAGTGCCTCTTTGTAGTTAAAAAATATGCTGGAGGTAAAAAGTGGACAGAGTAGTAGGAATGAGAGTGATTCTAATCTGAGTTTGCCATTTATAGCTGTGGAACCTTGGGCAAGTTACTTGAACTTTAATTTCCTCATCTGTAAATAAGGATAATAAATAGCACGTTGCTCATAAAGTAGTTAAAGGGTTAGCAGAATACCCAGCATGCACTATGCACTTAATAAATGTTAGCCCTTACTATTATTAAAATCAATCATCCAAATAGACTAGTTAGATAGTTTGGGAGTTAAAAAAGAAGAACTTAATCTGAATTTTTACCCTAGTATTAACATTCATTAATAAATTATTTCAGAATCCTCATGTCTGCTGTATCACTCATTAAATAAAAAAAAAATGGGTAGGACTCAAGAAAGCCTTATCATTCTATACAAACTTTCTTCAAAACCCTGTGATTTACTGTTTACACAGAACAATTATACACAACAGCCTTGATGTACAAGATAAGCATCTTGCATAACATATTCATGTGTTAAATATAAAATTAATAAATGAACGGTTAGGTAGTCTCCAACTTGTCATAAGGTTAATTTAAAAACATTTAGGTTGAACTATATGAAACTGTCATTTTTGTATGTCAAAAATGGTTAAATATTAGCAACTTCACATGGTTCAACTGAACAGTATCTTTGAGTCTCTTGATTGGAATGTAAAATGTATTTTCCCATAGAATCAACATAATAAAGTCTGGGTAGGTTTCCAGATAAAGCCCATGGAAAGTTACTTAACCCATAACAAAGAACAGCTATTATACTACTGATAATATGAACCCAAACTGCTATTTAAAATCTACATCAAACTAAAAAGCTTCTGCACAGTAAAACAAACCAGCATCACAATGAAAAAGGAACCTACTATTTGGAGAACATATTTGCCAATGATATGTCTGATAAGGGGTTAATTTCCAAAATATGTAAAGTACTCATACATCTCAACAAAAAGAAGAGAAACAATCCAATTAAAAAACAGTTAGAGGACCAGAATAGACACCTCTCCAAAGAAGACATACAAATGGCCAAGAGACACATGAAAAAATGCTCAGTTTCACTAATCATCAGAGAGATGCAAATTGAAACTACAGTGAGGCATCACCTCACACCTGCCAGAATGGCTGCCATCAAGAAATCATCAAACAACAAGTACTGGCAAGGATATTGAGAAAAGGGAACCCTAGTACAGTGCTGGTGGGAATGCAGACTGGTGCAGCCACTATGGAAAACAGTGTGGAGTTTCCTAAAAAAATTAAAAGTGGAACTGCCATTTGACTCAGTAATCCCACTTCTAGGAATATGTCCTAAGAATCCTGAAACACCAACCAGAAAGAATATATGTACTCCTATGTTGATAGCAGTGTTATATACAGTAGCTAAGATCTGGAAACAGCCCAAGAGCCCATCAGTAGATGAGTGGATAAAAAAGCTGTGGTTCATGTACACAATGGAACACTATGCAGCTGTATGAAGAACGATCTCTTACCCTTTGAGATGGCATGGAGGGACCTGGAGATTATTATGCTAAGTAAAATAAGCCAGTCAGAGAAAGACAAATATTACATGATCTCACTTATTTATGGAATATAGTGAAAAACTAAGCTGATGAACAAAATAGATCCAGAGACATGCAAATAGGAGACAGACTGACAAACCTCAGAGGGAAGGGGGTGGGACAGGGAAGAGAAAAACCAAATAACTAATATGCATATACGCACAACCAATGGACACAGACAATAGGGTAGTGAAGGTCTGGGGTGCGAACTAGGTGGAGGGAGGCAATGGGTAAAAGTGGGGGGGGGACATCTGTAATACTCTCAACAACAAAGATAAAAATAATCTCAATCACTTGCAACTCCAAAAGAACAAATCATTCTGGATAAAAGAGTTTTCTTGATAACTCTGAGTGCTGAAACTTACTTCAGCTATTTTGAATAGAAATTAACATACAATACATTATTTAATCCAGGGCTTACTGAATATGTAGTAGACTATTTGTACATTAAATGACCCTAGTGCACTAGGGTTTGGAGGTTTTTTTAAAAAAATCGTAATTACAGCCCTAGCTGGTGTGACTCAGTTGGTTGAGGATTAGCCCATGCACTGAGAGGTCACTGGTTCAATTCCCAGTCAGGGCACATGTCTGAGTTGTGGGCTTGATCCCCAGTAGGGGGCGTGCAGGAGGCAGCCAACTGATGTTTCTTACTCATCAATGTTTTTCTCTCTCTCCCTCTCCCTGCCTTTCTCTCTCTCCTTCTCCCTTCCTCTCTTTCTCAAATCAATAAAAATATATTTTAAAAATTCTAATTACATTACAGAGCAATACATGCTGTGTTAGAAAGAAACATAAGAATAAAGTGGAAAAGTGCCTAATACAGACTGAAAGTGGACAAGGCTCCTTGGAGGAGGTGCTACCTCTGTGAGTCCTGAAGGATGTCAATGATTTCGTGATGAATGGGAAACAAAAAAATAATTACAGGCTAAAGGAGCATTGTGTTTAAAGGTTCAGAGGAAAGACAGAGAATAGCAGTTTTTGGAAATACAAGTAAATTAGAATAAGTGGCAGGAGGTGGGGAGGAATATTAAAGAATGAGCCAAAGACATTAAATAAGATCTAGATCATGGGAATTTAGACTTTATCCCGCAGCAGGGGGATCCTCTGAAAGATTTTTCCCCTTTGTAAATTTTTGCATTTTAGGAAAATTTAAGTTGTAATATACATACAATAAAGTGCACACATTTTAAATATAAAATTTGAAGAGTTTTGAAAAATGTCCACACCTTTGTAACTGCCACCCAAATCAAGAGAGAACATTTCCATCACCATAGCTTAGTATGTATGTCCTATTCTAGAATTGTATAAATGGAATCACACAATTTGATTGTACGATTTTTGTATGCGGTTACCTTCATTCAACATAATGTCTGTGAGACTCATCCATATTGCTGTGGTTATCAGTAGTTCATTCCTTTTTATTGGTTAGTAGTATTTTATTGGATGGATATACCACAATTTTTTTATGCATTCTGCTTTTGAAGAACATTTGGGTTGTTTCCAGTTTTGGATTATTATAAATAAAGCTGATGAGCACTCATATACAAGTCTTTGTGGGGACATATGTTTTCATTCTCCTTGGGTAAACACAAAGGGGTGGAACCTCTGGGTTATGTAGTCAGTATTTGATGTAAGGAACTGCCAAGCTATTTTCCAGAGTGACTGTACCATTTTATACTCCCACCAGCAATGTATGAGGATTCCAGTGCTCTGCATTTTCATTACACTGATATTGTCAATGTTTTCAATTTTAGGCATTCTTGTGGATATGAAGTAGAGTTTCATTGTGGTTGGTTTTTGAAATCTTAAGCTGCTTTTTAATGCTTTTTTGTCTTTTACCTTGCTGTTAGCTATAAAATTTCATTTCACCAACCTGTAACATCTTCTCTAGTCCCTTCAGATTTGCTACTTATAATGTTATAGGCTTGACATCTTGTTAAAACTAATTAGGCCCTGGCAGTTTTTGCTCAGTGGTTAGAGCATTGGCTAGAGGACCAAAGAGTCCCTGATTTGGTTCCAGTCAAGGGCACGTACCTCGGTTGTGATTCAGTCCCTGGCCCTGGTTGGGGTTGTTCGGGAGGCAACCAATTGATGAACCTCTCTCACATTGATGTTTCTCTGTCTCTGTCTCTGTCTCTCTCTGTCTCTCTTTCTCTCTCTCTCCCTCGTCCTCCCTCCCTCCCTCACACTCTATCTGAAGATAAATGGAAAAATATCCTCAGGTAAGGATTAAAAAAAACTAATTAGAATAATGTACAAACAGAATAAACAAGCAGTCAATGAGTTTTTTAATGGCTTTTCCAATAAATAAGTTTCAGCTTTCACACCATATTGCTAGATTCCTGGCTATGGTCTGGATAGGTAAATTTGTCAGGTAACTGAGTTTTACATGACTGTGTTATTATAGTATAATGCTATTTGTAGGGGAAAAGAATTTTGAAGCCCAAATGAAGAACCTCCCCACCATCACAACTACAATTTCAGAATTTCCTTCATACTCTTCATGTTCCCACATGGACTCAGCTCCTTTGGATGTTCTGGCAGGGCCTCCAGCACCTTCTTGTGTCCTGATGGCAGCAGTAGGAGAACATGCTTTCATATTAACTGTTCCAATGGGTCTGGTGGAGGTTGTGAGAACTCAAGCTCCCAGAAGGGAGGGCTGAAGGAAATAAAAACTTCTGCAAATAGCAGACACAACTCCAGTTTCCATGGGTACTAGGAGTAGCTTAAAGTCCCTTAAGAGAGGCTACTGATGAGTATGGGACATTCATAAATCAAATGTTTATTAGAAGGGTACTGCTTGTATATAAAAATTCTTTGAACATAATTTCTATTTTCTCAATAAAAACTGGAAGAAAACAACACAAAATACAGCTTAAACTGAAAGAGGATCCCTATTCACAGTGTCATTATCTGAGTCTCAATTAGATGAAGGAGGGAAAACTACCCTCCGTATAGTTCAATGGTAAGAACAAAAATCAGTAGCCGCTCATACAAAAAATCTGGAATTCTAGCTTGAGTTTTGTATTCATTAGTATGGCCTTCAGAGAAGTTGCAGAATATGAACAAAACAGCTTTCTCTCTTCAAATATTGCCTTCCTACTGCACAAGGGTAGGCGGGGGAGGGAGGCATGAGGAATGTTGGCCACAGCCAGGCATTTTGCTCAAGGGAAAAAAAGTCTAATTCTTTACACTTTATTAAGTGATTACACCCTTGTTTCCTATGGTAAAATTACATGGTAAACAGCACCTGCAGATTACAGGGATCTCAGCTGGAAACAATTCGTTAACAATGAGACATGAGGGATGCATCCATTAAATGCTAGTGACTCTCCAGATATTGTTACAAATATTTTTTTCTAATATCTAAACCCACAAAATTATTAGTTACTTTTTACCATTATATAGAATAAATATAATTCATTTTATATTTTATGGCTAATGTATTTGATTGGATTAGCTCTGGGCCTAGCACATAGTATGCCCCTAATAAATGTCTGTGTTGAAAAAATAATAGGACTGTCAGTCATCCTCCTTAAAGACAAGATTTGCCCTGGCTGGTGTGGGTCAGTTGACTGGGCATCATCCAGTGCACCAAAAGGTCTGGTTGATTCCCGGTCAGGGCACATGCCTGGGTTGTGGGCTGATCCCTAACAGGGTGTGTGCAAGAGGCAGCTGATAGATGTTCTGCTCTCACGTCAATGTTTCCCTCTCTCTCTCTTCCTTCCTCTCTCTCTCTCTAAAAAAAAAATCAATAAAAATAATTTTTTAAAAAAGACAGGATTTTATTTAACCCTAATTGGACCTTATTTCTTAGGATCAACTATGGAGAGGTAGCCTAAGGATCCATTACACTACTGGCAGTAATAAATCAAAGGGATTTAAGAATGACAGACTTGCCCTGGCCAGTTTGGCTCAGCAGTTGAACGTCGGCCTGCGGACCAGAGAGTCCCTGGTTCAGTTCCCGCTAGGGGCACGCACCACAAAAAAAAAAAAAAAAAAAAAGTGACAGACTTTGGTGTACATCAGAATCACTAGGTATGAGTGTTAAAATGTAGAATCCTGGGTCTTCCCTTCCCCAAATTTAGATGGAATAGGCTGTGGTGGGACCCCAGAATCTGACTTTTCAACTTGCTCACTATGGGATTCTAATGCAGGTTGTCCTTGAACCACACTTTGAGAAACTGTTTCATTATTAATTCCTCAATCTGTCCAGTATCTAGAAACTGAAAAGGCTAAGTTCCCTTTTGCCACTGGTAAAACAAGGCTCTCACTTACTGTTTTTCACCTTTATTCTGTTGTTCCTAGAGTTAATCTGTTTACAGAAACTGGTACTTCATCTGTCTCAAGAGGAGGCAAGTACCTACCAGGCTTTCTAAAATTGATAAATCACTTATTTTGAAAAATTTTTTATTAATTTATTTTTGTTACAGATGTTTCTCCTTTTTCCCCCATTGACACCCTCCTCCTGATCCCCCCTAGCATGTTGTCTATGCCCATGGTTATGCATACATGAATATAAGTTATGTGGTTTATGTCCCCCCCAACCCCCTTCTGTGAGGTTTGTCAGTCTGTACCCCTACTTCAATGTCTCTGGGTCTATTTTGCTCATCGGCTTGTTTTGTTCATTATTTCCACAAATAAGTGAGATAATGTGATATTTTTCCTTTCTCTAAATCACCTATTTTTAAAGAAATATTTCTCTTTCAATGTTCTTGAATAAATCTATTTTTTACTACAACCACTGCTATCATTACTACTACCCATCAGTAGTCAGCTTGCATCTTCACATAAAATAAAGAAAAAATAAATAAAATAAAAACATTTACACTTTGAGATATTAAACAAAATCTCCAAGTGATTCCACCAAAGCGGAAAAAAAAATGAGCATCTTATCTCACTACCAATTATTGAAGTAAAGTTGCCCAAACTAGTGTCATGGGTATATCATGGATATACATACCATGGATACAGAAGCTGGCATTGAACACACTTCCAATCTTAGAAGAACCCTTAACTCAACATGCTCTGATTTTCAACAAATGGTATGGAGAAGGTCTCTTACAGTGTTCTTGTCTGCCGAACAAACACTCAGTAGTTACCGTATGGAAGGCACGGAACTAGACACAGTCTTTAACATCACACAGTGAAACAATGTGCAAACACTCCTGAGTTGCTCTGTAGTGCAATGATTAGCACTGCATAACAGGAGGTAGTAAGGTTTCAAAAGCAGTGTGACAAGAAGGGAAGCACAGAATGTTCTGGTTGCTGAACAGAGTGTTTCAGCTCCAAGAGAGCAAGCAAACAAGAGCACTCAACATTGATCATAGCATCCCACGAGAGCTGCCACCAGCAGGGTGTGGGGGCAGAGGTGGCAGCAATCAACCCAAATGCCAAAGGAAATTGGCACCTTTGACATCTCTAGTATGAGTGCCAAGAATTACCATCCCGTTGTAAAAATGTCTACTGATGACTGAAATTATTCAATAAAGCTAAACATGGAAGCTAAACACAACCAACATTCTTTTTTACATAGAACCAAAAGCAGTCACTGAATTCTGCTCCCCAAGACAATTTGACTTAAAAATCACTGCCTAACAATGCAAGTGACTGTAAAACAGAAAGCCAAATAAAGAAGGTCAGTATCTTTATTTGAGAATATCATCATATTGTGGCATCAGCAAGAAATTATACTACAGACCAGTTCATCTCTGGTTTTTCTTACCTCTCATTTTTGAACTGTATGAATCACCTAACACTTATCAAATAATGACTACTATATGTTTAATATTAATTTTTCTTCCCAACATTGATAGTAAGCCCCTGAAAGTTAGCTATATTTGTAGGTTCAGAACCTATATGGAGTTATCCTCTGGACAAAGTGAACTTTGTTTGAGATGCACAATAAGGGGAAAGATGAGTTGTTTTAAAAACACAACTATTAACACAAAGGGGGGAAATGGACTTCTGCTCTGATCGTCTGTTTCCTTGGTTCGGCTCTGTTACTAACATCTAGAACAGAACTGGAAAAATAGAAGCTTACTGAATTGATTCTCATCAATGGACAATGCAAACCGTGCTCAGCTTTTATATGACTAAAATTCACACCCACCACAGATGTCATATCTACCTCATTGAGCTGTTTTATTGTCAGAGCTGGAGTCATGCTTAATGTGAAATGGCAAAGGAGGACCACCACCCCTGAGATTCTGAAAGTCAGCTGGTCAGTGAGCGCGAAAGCAATGTTCATTGATGACATGTGCAGAGATGGCAATGACAGGCGGATACCCAACTATGTGATATGGTGAGCTTTCTGCCATAACCATAAGCAAGGGTGGCATTAGAAATATTCTAAAGGATGCACTAAAGCATGGCTTCAAAAAACATTACATAATTGTGGGATGCTTGGGAAAATAGCAGCAGAGACCAGCTTGGAACACAACAATGTGGAATTTGGAAACTCTTTTTGAGCAAAGCTTTTAGCTGACCACAAGTTGAACACAGAAATACAGACAGTGACAAGCTCTACAAATAGCAGCTGCAGCCACAGTTCAAAGAGCAGTGTGTATGTATGTCATATAGAAAGAACGTTTGGTTAAAGATTTTGTTTTTGCTCCCTACAAGTGTGGATGAAATCAGTAGTGACATCTTTGAATAAGAAGAAGGTCAGCAATATATACTAGATGGCACTGCCTTCCCTTGAAAGTGTCTGCTTATTTAATTTGCAATTCTTTATACTTCTAAAGTGAAAGGCACTTTGGCACATAAGGAGAAAAACATATACTTCCACTTGTAATACCTGGAAATCACTAAGGGCTATCATTTGTAAATTGAATACGTTTATAAATTAGATTGTATCTATAGAATTTAGAGAAGCGTGAGGAACAAACCATCCCAGCCAATCCTGATCTCTGGATTCAGAAAACAGTAGCTCAAATACATCCTCTTAACTATGAATTCGTAAGTGGCTCTTGAACACTTTCTAACAATGTGGCAATTTAGCTTTACAGAGTTGGACTAATGAGGGTTAGAGTAGTAGAATCATGACCAAAATGAGATTTCCTATGCAATTTAATTGGTTTAAAGTAGGATTTTCCCCTTGTCCAAAATTCCCCTATCATTAACATTCTACAAAATTCATCTGGTTCCTAATGGAGACCTAAACCACATAAAATAATACCTCTGAGCCAAATTTGACTACAATATTCAAGATAAAGTATGGCCCTGGCTGGTGTTACTCAGTAGTTAGAGCATCAAACCCATACATGGAAGGGCTGCAGGTTTGATTCTCGGTCAAGGGCATGTACATGGGTTGTAGGTTTAGTCCCCAGCCCTGGTCAGGGTCGTGTGGTGGGAAGTAAACAATTGATGTGTCTCTCACATTGATGTTTCTCTCTCTCTCTTAAAAAATCAATGTAAAATATATCCTGGAGTGAGGATTAACCAAACAAAATCGATTAAGTAAGAAACAGATGGCTATTGATTGTGAGAGGGCAAAAATATTCTAAACATTGTAGAAAAAATTAAGCAATGGGAAAGATTTTAGCGAAAGATGAATTAAGTTTAGTTTAAGTTGATGGCAAACTATGTTGTAGACAAAGGTTCAATGGTTATAACCAGGGATCAGATTATGAAAGACTAGAAACCATGGTCCAAACATACCTATGTGGCCAGTGGACTATTAATGCAAAACTGGCTCACAGGAAGCTGAGTATAGTAGGTGAATCTCAGAGATCAGTACAAAAGGTAATGTCAGGCAGGATAGGGTAAAAGTATAGAAAATTGAATTCAAAGGAGAGTCTAAGATACAAGTATCCTAGGGGCAGGGAGGTTAATCAGTGGTGATAGAATCAGCACAAATTTGCCTGCAGTAAGTGCCTGTGAAACACAAACCCAAGGACTGAAAAAACAATAAAGGGCTTGGAATACAACTTCAGAACTTTAAACACTGTAAACCTGGAGTTACCAAGGGCTCAAAAGGACTGGTAAGAAAACCACAAGGCCAGGAAGGCCATTTCATTGTGCAATTAGATAAATCGAAACTTGCAATGCTATTCCTTTGATAGCTTGGCATTTTAGTGCTTCTTGTATACAAGTGTGGCTAGGGCCTCCCTTGAGGTAAATATAAAACAACTGGTTATATGACATAATGGCACAGCAATGCTGTTTCAGTAGCTGTAAAACTGAAAGAATTTTTTCAATATGGCTGTTGATTAAAATCCAGCATTATGGTTTTTCTACAGAAATCTTTTTTTTTCTCCACCTCTGGGAATATATCCTAAGAAGCCAAAAACACAAATCAGAAAGAATATATGTACCCCCATGTTCATAGCAGCACTATTTACAATAGCTAAGATCTGGAAACAGCCCAAGTGTCCATCAGTAGACAAATGGATAAAAAAACTGTGGTACATTTACAGAATGGAGTACTATGCAGCTGTGAGAAAGAAAGATCTCTTATCCTTTGAGACTACATGGAGGGACCTGGAAAGTATCATCCTAAGTGAAACAAGCCAAACCAAGAAAGACAAGTATCATATGATCTCACTTATTTGTGGAATATAATGAAGGAAATAAACTGACGAACAAAATAGGGCCAGAGGATACATAGAACAGATTGATAGCTCTCAGGAGGGGGTAAGAGGAGGAGGGATGGGATGAGATAAAGGAAAGAACTTATATGCATAACCCATGGACACAGACAATAGCATGGGGAAGGCCTGGGCTGGGGTGGGGGTTGGGTGGAGAGGGGCAAAAAGGGAGAAAATAGGAGATATCTATAAGACATCAACAATAAAATTAAAAAAATTCAGCATTAGGGTGTTTCTATGGAATCTTTTTTTTTTTTTCTCAGAAGAAAATTCCCGACTCTTGCTTATGATCATGACAATGAGTGAAGAAAGCCACACGCTGAGTGTTGTCTCATAAATCTTTTCCACAGCATCGTAACAGAGCTACCCACTCAAAAAGAAATTAGGATGAAATATAAACAAATGAAATGAAGTATAGCAAAATACTCTATTCATTAGAGTCAATTTTATGCATATCCATTGTTTGATTGTTAGTTTAGGGACTAAAGCCAGCTTTCCATGGAGCAATGGAGAATTAGATTTCATTGCTGCTACTAATCTCTTTCACAGAGCTTTAACCCTAATGAATCCTCTAATTTATACTAATGGGTAAACAATGTAGATTTCTCCAGTTTATAGCCAATTGCCCCTATTTACAAATATTTTCCAAAAATTTCACAAAAAGCTTATAAACTTTAAATTTGACAAGTATCTAGACATCTGGATCAATGTGGCAGACCAAACAATTTTAGCTCCTTCTCTCTCAAGATCCCATTAAACAAATGAAAAAGAGATATAATAAAGAGAATAAAAGGATTCAACAGAAGAGAGATTTTTCATTATGTTTTTGAAAGGCAGAAAGTCAATAGGATGCTGACTGATAAAGAAGGGCAGAAAAAGTGAGAGAGGGGGCTTATATAGCCTGGGAGAATAGTGGTCTGCACTGTAGGACCCCGGAGAAGTTTGCAACTTGGAAAAGTCAAACAAGGGAGAGGGTGAAAATGAAGTGTGAGGAGTTCATAGAAAACTTGTATACGAGTAATGATCTCCTACTCCCATATATAGAATCCTTAGTTTCAGGCATTTATTCCCAAGGCAAAAAAAAAAAAATCAGAATGTTCTTCTCTAAAGAGATTAAATAATTTAAAAATATAAGCAACTCAGGTAGGCATTAGTGCCCCAGAACAAAGATATCTACATCCTGGAATTAAGAGATCCCCCAGCATAATTATGGCTTTATGCACATGAATGGGGCTTACTGACCTAATATTTGGGGTACCAGCTGTTTTGTTCAACCCTTAGATACATTATAAAATTTCAGGACATCAAGGATAAAATAAAAAGATCCTAAAAACATCCAGAGAGGAAGACCATTAACAGTGAGAGGAACAAGAATTGGAATAGACTGGTCACCTATCAGCAATATTGGGTGTTAGAGAGGATAATGGAGAAATGCCTTCAAGTTTCTGAGGGAAAATTATTTTGAACCTATAGTTTTATTCCTAGCCAACTATAAATTGACCTTTATAGTAAACACACACACACACACAAACACACGCACACGTGCACACACACACACAGACACACCCCACCACCAAAAAACAAAAAAATTTCCAGATTGTAAAGACTCAAAGTTCACCTCTTACCCTTTTCCTAGGAAGTTACTTAGGAATAGACTCCAGCAAGGGAGTAAAGAAAAATAGAGATATACACTGGATTCTGGAAACAGTGGACCTAAAACCAGACAGTAAGCAAAGTCCAAGGATGACAGCTACACAACAGGCCCAAGGAGCATTCGATCTGAACAGAAGGAGGGGCTCCAGGAGGGAGACATCCAAAAAGAAGAGGAGGGCGGGGCTCACAATTTTATCTACCTTTAAGAAATTAGAGAAACTATGGATGCTGCAGACAATGCAAGAAAAAAGAAATAAATAAAAGCAATTAGAAAATCCAGAAAAATGACACATTATACACATTAAGAGATGTTCTCATTACACTTGACAGAAGATAGAAACATTTCAAATAGCCACAATGATATAAACACTGTATACTAATTTTCAAATTTCAAAAATAAAATCTATAAAAGCATGATACTTAATTATAGAGCTACTTAATTATAAATAAAGAGCAAAGCATGGACCTAGCTGGTCTGGCTCAGCGGTTAGAGTGTCGGCCTGCGGTCCAGAGAGACCTGGGTTCGGTTCCCGCTAAGGGCACGTACCTCGGTTGCAGTTTGTCCACGACCCTGGTTGGGTCCTGCGGGTGGCAGCCACTCAATGTGTCCCTTTCCCGTCAATGTTTCTGTCTGTCTCTTTCTCTTTCTCTCTCTTCCTCTCTCTCCCTCCCACTCTATCTGAACAAAAAATGGAAAAATGTCCTCGGGTGAGGATAATAAAAAAGAGCAAGAAGGAAATGTGAAAAGCAAAAGTACAAATGACAAGAGTTAGTAGGTAGAAGAGATGAGTGATAAAGGGAAGAGCATGGAACTCATTCATGGCCTCATCTTACAAATAGAGTTAAGAGATATTGTCTATCTCTTTATGGAACAAGAAATAATTAGGTCTAAGTATATTTCTAAAACAAATGAACAGAAGAAATAAAAAGCATGATAACTATATTGGGATAAGAAGTAGAATAATTGAGGTAAAGTCTCATCACAATGGAACATTAATGAAGTCTAAAATAGGTAAATCAAGTACAGTATATAGGGAAGCAATACCGAGAAAAACTAAACAGAAACAGTTAATAAACTTAAAAATAATAATCTTAAAAGGATTAGGACTGGGGTGAGGGAGAGTTAGAACAGTGAAATGTTGCTTACATTATAACCTTTATGTACATAGTTCATATTGTTTAAAATCACGTGTGTGTATTACTTGGCTACTTCAAAACCAACCAGGGAATTTGAAACAAAAATCTTTTGCCACTACTAAACTCAAACCAGCCTCTGAGAATCCTCACCTGAGGAAGACTGCTGGCAAGGGGTCACCTAAGCATAGCTCCTGCTTCTATTATTCAGTCTGTCTCTTTCCTCCAACGTCTGCCCCCAAACCTACATTCTTTCTCTTACGACAGAAATTTAACACAAACTTTGCATCAACACATTCTGACCAGCTTCATTCTCAGCTCCAGAGGTAACTTTTCATGGCTTTATAGGGATAAAATAAAGTGCACATATTTAAAGGTACATCTTGTTAAGTTTTGACATATGTATGTACATGCATGTACACCTGTGAAATCATCATCACAACAAATATAATAAAGATATCCATCACTCCCAAAAGTTTACTCAGACCACTTTATAATACTAGCCCACTCGGCCATTCTCCGATGCCCTCTGCATTCCCAGACAACCACTGATATACTTTTTGTCACTATAGACTAGTTTCCATTTTTTAGAATTTTATATAAATAGAATCATACAATGTTTGTTTGCTTATTTATTTATTTATTTATTTATTTATTTATTTATTTAGGTCTGGCTTCTTTCGGTCAGCATAATTATTTTGAGATTCATCCATGTTATAACATGTATCAGCAGTTCATTTTTTTTCCCTTTTTTTGATAAGTAGTAGTATTTCATTGTATGAATGTAACAGTCTGTTTACCCATTCACCTGTTATTGGATCTAATGGAGTGTTTCCAGTCTTTAGTTTATACACACAAAACTGCTACAAATACTGGTGTACAAGTTTTTTTCTTCAATTACAGTTGATATTATTTTTGTTAGTTTCAGGTGTACAGCATAGTGGTTAGACAATTATATAATTTACGTAGTAATCCCATAATAATTCTAGTACCCATCTGGCACCATACACAGTTATTACAATATTCTTGACTATATTCCCTATGCCGTACTTGACATCCCTGTGACTATTCTGTAACTACCAATTTATACTTCTTAATCCCCTCTCCTTTTGGTGTACAAGTTTTTGTGTGGACATATGCTCTCACTTCTCTTAGGAAATACCTAGGAATGGCTGGGTTATATGATAAGTATATGTTATAAGAAACTGCCAAACTGTTTTTGTAAAGTCATGCACCAATTTACATGTCCACCAACAATATATGAGAGTTGCAGTTTCTCACATCCTCATCAAAACTTGGTATGGTCAGTTTTCTTAAGTTTAGCCCATTCTAATAGGTGTATAGTGGTCTCTCACTGTGGCTTTAATTTGCTTGTCCACAGTGATTAGTGATGTTGAGTATCTTTTCAAATATCTTCGTTGGTGAAGTGTCTGTTCAAACCTTTCACCCATCTAAAAAAACTGAATGTCAACTATAATTGAAAAATAAACTTAAAAAAATTCATTTGTTTCTTATTATTGAGTTTTAAGAATTCATTATATGTTATGGATACAAGTTCATTATATGTCATTTGCAAATATATTTCTTCCAGTCTGTCTTGTCTTTTAATTGTCATAACAGTGTCTTATCAAAAACAGTTTTTCATTTTGATAAAGTTCAATTTATCAATTTTGTCTTTTATGGATCATCTTTTGGTTTTATACCTAAAAAAAAGCTTTGCATGATAGTTTAGAATTTACATTGAGGTCAATAATACATTTTGAGGTGTGCGTGTGTGTGTGTGTGTGTGTGTGTGTTTGCATCGAGCATGGGGTATTAATCAAGGTTGCTTTTTTAAAATGATGATGTCCAAATGTTCCAGCACAATTTTTATTAGAGAAACTATGCTTTCTCCATTGAATTGCTTTACACCTGACCACATATATATGTGAGGGTCTATTTCTAGGCTCACATCTTCTGTTCCTTGATCTACTATTTATCCTTATATTAAGAACACTGTCCTGACTACTGTTGTTTGCTAATAAGCCTTGTGATCAGATAACATAAGTCCTTCAAGTTTATTCTTTTTCAAAGTTGTTTTGGATCTTCTAGGTCCTTTTTCTTTCTAGATACATGTTCAAACACATAATCAACTTCTACAAAAAAATTAGGACATACCAAGTTGGGGGGAACTGACATGTTAACATTATTTCATATTGATGCTACTATAAAAGGTATTTTTTAAATGTCAATTTCTGATTATTTACTGTTAGTATACAGGAATATAATTGAATAGTTAGTCCATGTCCTGTGACCTTGTCATATTCACTTACTACTTCTAGTTGTTTTGTAGATTTCATGTGATATTTCTACAGAGATGGTCTACATATAATCACAGTTGTTTCCTTTCAAAACTGGTTGACTCTCACTTATTTTTTTCTTGTCCTTGTTGCACAGGCTAGAACCTCCTGCACAATGTTGACTAGAAATGATGAGAGCAGACATCCTTACCTTGTTCCTGATCTTAGAAGGAAAGCATTCAGTGTTTCATCATAAAGTATGATGTTAGCTATAGGGTTTTTGTAGATGTTCTCTATTAGATTGAGGAAGTTACCCTCTATTTCTAATTCATTTTCTTGAATTTTTTTTTTTATCCTCACCCGAGGACATTTTTCCATTTTTTGTTCAGATAGAGCGGGAGGGAGAGAGAGGAAGAGAGAGAGAAAGAAACATCGACGTGAAGGGACACATCGAGTGGCTGCCACCCACACGACCCCAACCAGGGCTGGGGACAAACTGCAACTGAGGTACATGCCCTTAGCGGGAACCGAACCCGGGTCTCTCCAGACCGCAGGCCGACGCTCCAACCGCTGAGCCAAACCGGCCAGGGCCATTTTCTTGAATTTTTACCATAAATTGCTGTTGGATTTTATTAAAAGTTTTGTGTGGATTGATCAATACTATGATATTATTTTTCTTTCTGAGCCTTTTAGTGGGATGAATCACATTGATTCCCCCCTCCCATTTAAAACAATTAAGGTATAACTGACATACAAGTTAAAAGCAGCCCAGTGGATACCTAGTTCTATATTCAGAGGCTTCAACAAGCACATTAGGAGAGGAGATCAAAAGTCTTGTCGAGGTAGGTAGATACTGACAAATAAACATTTTCCTGTCTGTCTGTCCTATTATCCATCATCCATCCATCCACCCATCCACCCACCCACCTACCCCTCCACTGTTTACTAGGCCCCTGCTCTAGTCAAATACTGTGCAAGGAACTGGGGATATAAAGAACCTTGTATACCATGCTCTTCTGAGGCTTACAATCTATTAGTGAGAAGATAAACAGCTAATCATATTAATGGAATGAAAGCCATAGTAAGGTTATGGAGGAAAGTCAGTGAAATCAGAGGAGGGAGTTATTCTGCTTGGGGTAGGAAAGTTGGGGAGGATGACTTCTGAGCTGGCTTTTGAAAAGTAAGCAGGAGACTTCTAGGCAGAAATGAGGGAGAAGGTAATTCCGGAAAAGTGGCCCTTACTTAGGGCAGTGCTTTAGAAGTTTTCCCACACTTCCCAATGTCCTCCCTATCCATTTTAGAGGAATTTTGCATTCTATTGAAATATATATTTATTTAAACATAATGAAGTGGTTTTCTTAGACCTAGAGTAGAATTCATGCTCCAGAAAGACACAGTGGGGACCCTGGCAGACCACTGCTAGTTTGTGAAGCAAAGCTCTGTGTGAAGGAGCTGAGGGTCACTGGTAAACAATCAGAGAGGAGCAGCTTCTCGAGATAGTTGTCTAACCTCACAATCATGTCAATCAAGCATTAGGCATGCAATTAGAACTACTTTAGCTTCAAAGCTTGTGTGTTTGCCTAAGGACCTAAATTATCATTTGCTCACTCTCTGATTACCTTAAATCCATGATGAGCCAAGTTCTACCTAGCCAAAATATATCAAGAATGCTTCTAATAGCTTTAAACAAGTTTTCAGATTTCTTTGGCATATCAAGTCAGCTGTACAGTATCTTGCTGGGGTCTTGAATTGACACTGAACTGGGACCATGCAGAACCCAATTCTTAGCAATAAATAATGTGAGGAATTATGTTAGTACTAAGATCCTTGAGCAATTTTCTTTTTTTTTTAATTTCCTTTTTTTTAAATTAATTAATTTATTTTTGTTACAGATGTTTCTCCTTTTCCCCCCATTGACACCCTCCTCCTGATCCCGCCCCCAGCAATTTTCATTTTGACTTGTACTAATGGTAACGAAATAGTAATCAGGGACCTCATCCCTCACCAGCTGATATCTAATTGTGTGAAAAATGCTGCCATATCCTGCTTGAGAACTTATTAGAAACATTTTCTATTATTTCTAGCCAATAAAGGTCAAATTCTGTTAAAATAATACCTTTACCATATAATAGAAGTTTTGGTACAGTGAAGAAACTTCTAAGTGTAAATGGTAATACATTTACTTGCAGCAACATTCAATTAAAACAACGGCGGGGAGGTGGATGAGATAAACCAAAGAACTTATATGCATGTATGCATAACCAATGGACATAGACAACTATGCTTGGAGGGGGGTGGGATCAGGAGGAGAGTGTCAAGGGGGGGGGAGAAACATCTGTAATAAAAATAAACTAATAAAAAATTGCCAAAAAAAGAAATCTAAAAAAAACAAAACACACAAAAAAACCAATAAAACAATACAGCTCGCCCTGGCCAGTGTGGCTCAGTTGGTTGGAGGGTTGTCATGGACATCAAAAGGTTGTGGGTCGTATCCCTGTTCAAGGCTTGTGCGGGAGGCAACCAATCGATGTTTCTCTCTCACATTAATGTTTCTCTCTGCCTCCCTTCTTCTCTCTAAAATCAATGAAGTCCTTAAAAAAAAAAAAAAAATAGCTCAAGGCAACCAAAGGATTTGAATCACCAAGATGTTAGTTTTTTGCAAAGGGTATAAGGTTACTAAAATTTTTGACTTCTTACTGTAGTATTTTTCAACTATTTAAAAATTTAACCTATGCCCACTTTAATAAAGGTTTAAAACATTTTATGCAGTTCCTCTTCCTAATGGCAACCCATTTCCCAAGGAACTATCTCTGGTTTACAGTTATTTGCTGTGTATCTGCACCAGCTCAATAGACTTTATCAGACTTTACTTTTTGTAGTTTGCATTATGAGAACAGTAGACAGTTACAAATAAAAACAAAAATATGATAAACACCTTCTTCATTGCAAAAATCACTTCTATGGCTCCCTAAAGATTTATCAGCTATCTGAATAAACTGACTCAAATGGTCTAAATCTACCCACCCACGACAGCACACAAAAGAATACCTGTATTTTCAGAAAACCCCCAATCATTCATTTAATAAACACCGACTCACAAAATACTGTGGAACCCAAAAGATACTATGCGATGTAGTAGGAATACAAATATCAGTAAGATATGGCCCTTTATGCCTACATAGTCACAGTTTCACATAATGGCCCTTAACATGGGACAAGTATCAGAGTTACTTGGAGAATCTTTTCAAAATCGACATGTGTAGTGCTGAGACCACCACCTGGGGAAGTACAATCTGAAGTGACTTGTGAACATTTGATAGTTTCATAGAGATAGAACTGAAGAGGTATCCCAGGCAGATGGAATAACATGTACAAAAGGATGAAAACAGCCCACTTTCCTCTACATTTGCTTATCTAAACAATGTAAATAACAATCAACTCATGGGGTTATTGTGAGATGCAGTGAAAACAAGTATGAGAGTGCCTGGTGCATTGTAGATATTTAATCCATGTTACTAGCATTATTTACCCTAACATTCAAAAGAAAAATGATTTACCCAATTAACTTTTTTCACCTAGTGTGACCCTGAAGGAATGGCACAATTAATGGATAAGATACAATTGGGATTGAAAGGGGAAAGGCAAGTTTGCAGGTTGGAAGGTACATGGCAATATACTCAGAGAGGGAGGACCTAGGTTTGGGTTTCAGGGCAATCAAAATTCACATGCAACTAATAGTTTTAGAAGAAATTATATATGTGCTAGTCACATTGTAATGGGAAAAGGAATTAAAGTCACTGGTTATCTGGTCCTAAAGCAAGAAAAAAAATCATGCTGCATATATATTCTGAGTACATTTTAGTATCTCTCACTGTTCAGGTAGTGAGGATAGGAAGTAGTGTGTGTGTGTGCGTGTTGATGTAGTCATGAAGGGAAGAATTCAAAATGGTATGGCCACTTTTGAAGACCGTTTAGCAGTTTTCATAAACTTAAACATAGTCTTACTATACCACTCAGCAACTACACCCCTTTAACATTTACCCAACTAATTTGAAATGTATTTACACACAAAATGTAGCATGCCGATGTTTAAAGCACCTTTATTCATAATCACTGAACACTAGAAGCAACTTAAATGTCACTCCATGGAAATACATAACCAAATTGTGTATATACATACAAGGTGGAGCAAAAGTAGGTTACAGTTGTTTGTATGAAGAATAATACAATAATTAATAAATAATAATACAGGAATAAAGTGTTTTGCATACTCACAACTGTAAATCTACTTTTGCGTCCCCCCCCCCCCCATATAATGGAATATTATTCAGGGATAAAAAGAAAAAGCCATACAAAGACATGGATAAATCTAAAACATGTATTACTAAGTGAAAAAAGCCAGTTAGAGACGCTACAAACTGCATCATTCCATTTATATAACATTTTGGAAAAGACAAAACTATAGAGATGGTATACAGATGACTGGTATTTCTCAAGGGTTTGAGGAGAGGGATGTGATGTTGAATAGGTGAAGCACAGGGAATTCTTTAGGGTGTGTATGACACTATGTGTTTTTCAAAACCCATAGAACCTGCCTAACTTGTGTGGCTCAGTTGGTTGGGCGTTGTCCAGTGCACCGAAGGGTTGCTGGTTTGATTCTCAGTCAGGACACATGCTCGGGTTTCGGGCTCAAGGCAGCCGATAGATGTTTCTATCTCTCTCTCCCTCTCTCTAAAAAAAAAAAAAATCAATAAAAACCATATTTAAAAAAAATAGAACCTTATAGCAAAAAGAGCAAATCTTAATGTATGCAAAATTTAAAAAGTCATTCAGGAAGTCATCAGGGAATTGATCTCAGGATGTAATGCAGAATGTGACAGAAAAATCTAATTATATTACATATGTATGAAACAACCTCACTGAAATGGGGTGGGGAGAAAAAGGGCTGACCCAAGAAACTTTGGAAATGAGTAAATGTCAGACTAAATACAAAAGAGATGATAGACAAGTATGTAATGAATTTGATAAAACTGTCCCATGCCCTGGCCGGTTTGGCTCAGCGGTTGAAGTGTCGGCCCACGGACCAGAGAGACCCTGGGTTCGGTTCCCGCTAAGGGCACGTACCACAGTTGCAGTTTGTCCCCGGCCCTGGTTGGGGTCGTGTGGGTGGCAGTTATTCGATCTCTCTCTCTCTTTCTCTCTCTCTCTCTCCTGCTCTATCTGAAGATAAATGCAAAAATGTCCTCAGGTGAGGATAAAGAAAACAAAACAAAACTGTCCCATTGAGGTATGTGTTAACAATTCTGAAATCATTATACATGTGTATTGGAATTAGATAATTAAGTAAATGGATGATGGATGAGAGTGGGTGGTTATAGACAAACGGGGGAGAAGGCTAGAATGATCTATATGGTAATAGAATATAGTTGGAGACATCAGTATGAATTCATGTTTAGCTTAATATAGAAACAAATGTTTACATGTAGAAGTATTTCTAGATATGTGTATAAGTGTGAGCTAGTATACACACATATATTTCCTTCTTCTGTCAGCTGGGAAAACCTAAAAGTAATGACATCCCAGTAGCAATAAGCACATCTAGCATGCAGGTCCTGCTTTTTAATACCATTCTCCAAGAAAAAGACGCAGGGATCTTTGGAGAAGTGGTTGACAATAGGACTGACCAGGGCAGGAAATATGCATGACTCTGTAACATCTTGTAGTGCCATAAAGGAAAAAAAAAAGTCAGTAAAAGTCCCCATGGATGGGGTATGTCAAAGGGACACGGAAGCCAACTGAAAAAGCTCCCAATGGCCAAAGCTGGAAAAATTTGAACAACATAACTAGTATTGGATTATAACCCAAAGTATAAAGTAAATATCGTTATGTCTATATTTTTATAAATAAATGATGAAACAGACAAATGGGTGAGAATAGACACATTAAATATGTAGAAGAAGCCCAAATAATTGATGTAAATAATTCACCCTCAAGAAGGTGGAGCATAACTGCCCACTCCTTATGTGTGGACTGCACATCATGATTTTCAAAGATGCCAGCATGAAAAGGGGGAAATCGATCATTTTACAGTGGGAAAACTTGACATGCAACCTCAGCCAGGTGATCAATGTTCATATCAAGTGAAGAATTTACCATTGATATGATGTGGTAAAATGACATTTTACCTTTGTGGTCTTCCTTCCCAAGACCTATAACCCAAGTCTAATCATGCAAAAAACATCAGACAAATCCCAATTGAGGGAGTCTACAAGATACCCAACCAGCACTCCTCAAAACTGTGAAGGTGACTGAAAACAAGGGAAGTCTAAGAAATGGTCCTAGTCAAGAGGAGAAAAGGAGACATGATGACTAATGTAGTGTAGTGTACTGGACGGGAGCTTGTAAGAGACAAAGAACATTAGGTAAAAACAAAGGTAATATGAATGAAGCATGAATTTTAGTTAATAATAATATCAGTATTAGTTCACTTGATGTGACAAATGTACAATACTAATGTAATAGAATACTGGGATACTGGATATGGAGAATACAGAAACTGTACTATCTTTGCAACTTTTCTGAAAATCCAAAACTACTCTAAAATAGCAACCTTATTTAAAATAATGTATTAAGACATTATTTACCTAGAAAAGCACTGGACAATAATTAAGATAAAAGCAGAAGAACTTGTAAAAACAACTGTGAAGGAGAAAGAAGAGGAGGAGGAGAAGGAGAAGAAGAAGGGGAAGAAAAGGCTATTTTCAGAGTGGGATCACCCTATGAAGATTCCCAACACAAAAGAAGAGAAGGAGAGAAGTATGCATACAAAAGAAGCTGCCTTCACTGCAGTGACATGCAAAATCGGATCTGGCAAAGTTAAATAGCAATGCTCTGGAATGTCATGATAGCACAATAGGAATTAGCCAAATAACTTAGCCTGCAGTTACCCACAGACTAATTTGTTTTCTGAAGAACCACATTCCAAAGTTTACACAAATCATGAAGCCTACTAAGATTTATTTTTAGTGTCTTTTTTTAAATTAATTAATTTATTTTTGTTACAGATGTTTCTCCTTTTTCTCCCCACTGATTCCCCCCTCCCTCCCTGCCCTGTTCCCAGCTTTGTTGTCCATGTCCATTGTTCATGTATACATGCAAATAAGTTCTGTGGTTTATCTCTCCTCCCCCACCCCCTCTTCTGAGGATTGTCAGTCTGTACCCCTCTTCCACGTCTCTGGGACCACCCCATTCCTCAGACTGTTATTTTTATTCTTCAGATAATGCTCAAATTGAACTTTGAAAGATATGCAATACAATTTCAAAGTTCCTTATTGGACACTCCAAACATAAACACTTATGACTTCTAATATATCCTGCTTAGAATTGTAAATACAAGATTTCCTCACCTCCAGATTTGGTCCCTTATTTTTGTGTGCTTTACAATGGAATTCACAGTAACTCCAAAAGGGAAGGCTCTTCTATGGACACTATTGGAATTAAACTTAGAAAAAGTCACCAGCACTAATAAAGGCAAAATTATGTACATCTGTGTACTAGGCTGGACTTGAAATATGCCATAATAATGTAACATGCAAGACTGTTGAAGAGGGTGTGGGGAGGAAAAAGCTCAGTGGCATTAGATGATTATTTCACACCACATACTTGTTAATCTGGGTTATAAGTGTCTGCGACTGTCTCCTTGAGAAACAAGTTGGCGGTCTTATGGTTCTGAATTTCCCTGAAATATTTATTCTGTTATTCCTTTGGGTAATTATAGCTTATTAGCCCTAGTTATATTCTCATGTTGCATAGTAAATTATTCTCCTCTCTCCTTGGTGTTTACACCCTTCAGACAGTTGTATCCCCACCCCCTCCCCCCTTAGTCATCACTTAGCTAAATTGTATAGACAAAATTCTTTTAATCTTTGCTCATAAATCAATCCCTCTGGCCCCTTAATCATTTTTGTTACTCTTCTCTGAACTCTCTCCAATTAATCTATATCTTTTCAGTTAATGAGTTTGGAGAAGCTGAATAGCCCAGGTGTAATCCTAGTTTTGTTTGGTGTCTATGTGTTTATAAATGCACCCAAGGGTCTTTTGTAATGGGGACGAAAAATGGAATAAGTTAACAGTGGCTTTTCTACCCCATTTTACAGTACTCCAAGTGATTAATTATCTTTTAGCTTTGGGTTTCATCATCAATGGCCATTTCTCAAGTTTCAACTCCTGCTAGACTACAAAATCAATTCTCATTCCTGCTGTTAACCAGTCACAAACACTTCAAGTATCTGTCAAAAGAAATCTATTAAGGTTGAATCCATCCAGTTACTTTCAAAAGAACCCTTGCTTAATTTTTCCAGAGGGATTTTTTTCAAGCCAGTCTGGTGTATAGATACCAGCAGAGTTTACTGCCTTCACTGGAGAAAGTAAGATGAAGTTAAGAAAGGGTTTTGGGAAAAAAAAAAACCAAAAACTGAAAGGAAATGTACTCATTCGACTGTTAAGGGAGTAAAGGTTCTTTTTGTAGGAAAAGGTTATACATTTTTAGAGAACTGTCACTTTACAGTAAGGCAGATTATTTCAGAATAATGATTTATTTCCAGAGAGTGCAACTTACCTTTCACTTTCAATAGGTATTCAGCTTCCTTTATCAGAAATGATACGTTAGGCTACTCTTGATTTGGGGAAATAATTCAGTTTGGGGTAATTCATTCCCAAGATTACTTATCATCATTAGTTCCCTTTCATTTCTTTCTTGCTGATATCACTTAGCCCTAATCAATGTACTGACACCCATGAGAAAGTATCGACACTGTGCAACATTTGTATATTACTAGACATTACAGAATAGACTATATATAAAAAGAGAACCTCAAAATACATTTCATACTTGCATAGGGGTTGGTCATCTTTTCAGAGTAGGAAAACACAAGGCATATAAAAACATGAGACTGACTTAAAATACATTGCATTAAAAATGTTATTATTTAAAAAATAGAAAATCTAAATGGCAGGGAAATTAGGGGTGATTAGTATAAAATAGAGTTAAGCTAGGATGACTTGAAGGAGAAAATGAAAAGTGAAATTAGGCAATTTTCCTCTTCTGGCATGTAGTTTTTTATGAGAAAATGTGTTCAAACAATAGCTAAAGGAAGGCTTGAGGATTATCTGTGGATACTTTTTATCCATGGATAAAATTTTGCCTATTAGCACAAACACTAGGAGCTGGGCTTCATAAGCTTACTGTGGTTCTGAAATATTCTTTTTGTTTTGAGTTCAAACACCTTAATCTATATGAGATCAAATATGCAAATGGAAAGAAATATAACCCAGTAGGGGAAAGACAACATATTTTTTCTAAGTAGAAATCATGTCTTGATTCATTTTCGAGTTCTTGAGGAAGTAAATAAGGGTATAACTGGTGGGAAACCAATGGATATAATTTATCTGGATTTTCAATAAGTTCATTTTTAAAAGATCACACATCAAAGACTGTCTAAAAAGTAAAAAATGAATTAACACAGAGGTTGCGGAACCAGGAGAACAATTTTAAAGATAGTAAACAAAGGAGAGTGAAAAAAATGGATAAAAAAATATACCTGATAGGCATTTTCTAGATCTGTGTTTACATTGATGCTCTTGTTTGAGTTTCTATTATGCACCAAGTACCATGATAAGTATTTTCAGAAAGTGGTTCTCATGTTTTGTTTTTTCTTCTATGAAAGGAGCCATAAGAGCAGAAGAGACTATTGCTACTAATGTCTGGGAACGTGTATCAAAATACAAAATTCCTTTGGTTTACCTTAGAACGTCACATAAACTTTGCATTCTACTTCATAATAAATAAGTTTCCCTCTAAAAATAATGTTTCAAATCAGTTACCATCAATTAAAACAGTCATAGAAGGGCAGTAGTGAATGCTTATCCTTTGACATTTCTGCAATCCCAGCCTTACATATCTGATCTCATTTAATTTTCACACCAGCACCCTGAAGTAGTTATTATTCTCATTTTTGTAGATGTGGAACTTGGGGCTCAGAAAGGGTAGCAAACTCAGGTGCACCAGCGTTCAAAATCTGTGCCTGTGGTATCATGCATATATTACCACTGAAACTGAAGAATGAACTAGTTAGATAAAAATGTCGAAGATTACCTTGTCCAACAACTTCATTTTACTCATTGGAAAACTGAAGCCAAAAGGAGAAATATGTCAAGGAAGCCACATAAGGTAGTGGCAGAACTGGGCTCAGAATGTAAGTCTTTATTTGAAGGATCTTCTCTCTATACTCACCCCTCCCAGAAAGGTAAGGTACTACTATGATGAGCTCCCATGGCACCCTGCACTTTCCCTCATGTCCACACTTAGTTTTCTTTCTATCATTACTTATTTCGTTGTCTGATTTTTCTACTAGATTATAGAAGCCCTAGGAGGGCAAAGACTATGTCTGTTTTGCTCATTATTGTATCTCTAGCACTCAGTGAAATGACAGGTGCAGAGTGAGCACTCAAACAATAGTCTGTGCATGCACATACCTGTTGGATGCTCTTTTTATTCATTATACCACATAGTCTATTTTAACTTTGTTGTTAGTGTTCTGGAAGAATGTGGGTTTAAGATGGTAGATGACAGAAAGTTATTTCCATATAAGATGCTATAACAAAAGGGAAATATTGAAAAAACAAAGCCTAATGAGACACAGAGAGGGGAGAAAAGGTAAAATTTCCCCATGAGGGTGAGTAGGGTAACTTATGTAGGAGGTAGAAGAATAATCTGAATCATGGAAGATTGTAGTCTCAGAGCTTCTACTTTTCACACAGAAATGATATCTATAAAAGCCCCATAAACAATTCCACAGATACATTGCTGGGGCATCATTCAGAAAAGTCATTAGGAAAAAAAGGCAGTGAAACCCACTGCTGGACTATGGTAGAAACCTAAAGGAGGTTGGCAGGAAGTAGGGAAAGTTTAATGGACCCTACAGGAAAAACAAATTAAGGTGATGGGAATAATAGGTATTATATGAGGAGAGACAAAAGAGTCAGGACTCACTTATCTGGGAGAATAATACCTGAAGGATAGTGTTACTGATATTTAAAAGTAACATATAGAGATACTGGGGATTCAGATCCTGAAAACCTATCTTTAGTTTCTAGCCATGTAACGTTGTGAAGGTCACTTCACCTTTCTGAGTCTCCATCTCCTCTTCTAAAATGTTTGAGTGGGTGCATTACAGGATGATTCCACTTCTAATGGCCAACCAAGTAAGCTCTTGTCAGACTAACCCTGCACATAACAACTGTACACTCTGGATAAAATAGAAAAAAAATACCTGAAGGCACTAGGGAATACACAAAACCAGGCAGATGTCCATATGAGGGGCTTGAGATTTAAAAGAAGGGAAATGGCTTTTAGCACATCATGGGGCGGCTAGAAATCTGTGGTCTCACTGGCTTGAAAACTAGAGGACAGAGTTCAAGGACAACCACAGCCATTGGCAACTGAGAGTTCCTGGAAAGGATGGGGCCAGAGGGGTATCCCAAATTCTGCATATAAATTCTGTCTGAATCTCTGGTTGACCCCTAAATTATACATGTTCAGAGCGCACTACAAGCATCCCAGTTAAACCTAAAGGTACTGAATTTAGATTTGAGCTACCTCCCAATGCAGGAGAGAGAGGGATTATAGACTTTTAGCCAAGTTAAATATTTACTGAAAATATTCCTTAGAGGACCATAATAGAATCTAGAGCACATACAACACAATATTCTATAATATCCAGTATAACCAAAATTATTTAGCATATAAAAAGTGGAAAGTGTGATCCACTCTCAAGAGAAAAGATAATCAAAAGAGACCAACTCGGCAACAATACATACATTTGAATTCAAGAAACAAGATTTTAAAGCAGCTATTGTAACTATACTGTAGGATATAAAAAATATATTTGCATGAATTAAAAGACAGGAAATCTCAACAAAGAAATAATAACTGTGAAAATGAACCAAATGAAAATTTCAAACCAAGAAAATACAGTCTGGAATACAAATTGGACTTCACAGCATCAGTCCATGGAAATGACAAAAGAGTCAGTGAACTTGATGACAGACTCATAGAAATTGTCCAATCTGAACAACACAGAAAAAAATTAGAAAACATAAGCGGAGCCTCAGAGACCTGTGATGTAGTAAACAGTCTAATATATATATATATATATATATATATATATATATATATATATATATATATATATAGAGAGAGAGAGAGAGAGAGAGAGAGAGTTGGAATCCTAGAAAGAAAGAAGAAAATAAGGCAGAAGGACATTTGAAGAAATGGTCAACATATCCCCAAATTTGGTCAAAGATATAAATTCACAGATTCAAAGATTCAATATGTACAGTATACCTCTGGCAAGGTCAGGATCAACACACACACACACACACACACACACACACACACACACACACATCCCACTTTACCTGCTGATATAAAAGAAAACCTGCTAACAACTAAAGTTAAAACCTGTGAGTAATATCATTTACTTCACACTTTCCAAAAGGAACAAAGATAATAGATATGAAATTGCCTAGCACATAACACAATAACTGATGAATTAGTCACTTAAAAGAGATATGCAACAATACTAAACATTTGTGCCAAAGAAAATACATACTACTTTACCCAAGGTTTGTGAATTGATTATCATTATACTAAGAAATGATGTGGAATGGATACAGAAATGTGTAAAAGATTTTCAAGAAAAGTTATATACATTTGTAGACAAGAGATAAATCTATAGTGGTTTAATAGAAGATACTGGAATGCTTATATTATATCTTTAATCTTTTTGGGTGACATCCTAAACTACGAAACAGTCCTTGATACACCTATAAGACAGAATATCTCACTGTGTAAATGGTAGAGACAGAGCAGTATACATTCCTTCTACAAAGTAATTACTGACATTTCTTTAAAAGTGTGGTTATGAGAATCCCCCCAAACACATAGCTACAAAAGAAAAGAGCAAGCATATTTATAGCTCATTCCAATCTTTTGTACAAAGTACAAACAAGCAGGGCTCTGGCGATCACCATGAGTGCATTACTAACTTTGCATATCTTTGAATGGGTATATCGGAAGGAAAGAAATGAGAAAAGGTATCCAAAATAGGAGGGGGGGGGAACATTTGGGGGGAAAAAAGCTTTATAGATATCTATTTTCCCCCCTCTCCAGATGCAGTAATTTTCAGTGATTCTCGAAATGTCTTATCCAGCCATGGTTAGTACCAGGCTGGCCAATGAAGAGAACATGGCCACTGCAACTTTTACCTTGTTGCTTAGAATTCAGGCCCTTCTTAATTCTTTGAGTCCTTATTTTGTCATGCACATATTAGCTATTATTTCTAGCTTTATATGGTCTAAGGATTTATCATGTATAACTTCAATATCTTTGTCCAAGTTATTGCTCAAAATGTTGAACAGGATAGAGCTCAGTGGCAAGCCACTGCATTATTTTCTCAAGGTTGAAATAAATACAGAGTTTAACTAACTATAAATCCCTCTAACTGCTATTAAACTTCTCTTATATCCTCCTTTCCACAAGGATAACATAAGATATAGGTTTAATTGTCTTACTGAATGCCTATTTCATAATGACTTTCCCTTAAAGTCTAATTTAGGAATCCTATCAAGAAATGACACCTGAGACTTCCGGTCAAGATGGCGGCATAGGTAAACGTGGTATCGCGTCCTCCCACAACCACATCAAAGTTACAACTAAACTACAGAACAACCATCATTCAAAACTGCCTCAAACCAAGCTGAATGGAAGTCCTACAACTACGGAATTAAAGCAGCAGCCACATCCAGACTGGTAGGAGGGGCGGTGCCACGGGCTGGTCCCACACCCAAGCGTGGTGGATAAAAATCAGGAGGCTCCCGCGGCTGGGAAGGTCCTTCCTGAGGACTGAGGGGTCCCCGTCCCACACCAGGTGCCCCACTCAGGGTTCCAGTGCCAGGAAGAGAATCCCCATAACTTATGGCTGGAAAAACCAGCGGGAACTGAGGCTCAGGGAAGCTGAGGCGCTGGAGCCCCAGGCAGCTCCTTAAAGGGCCCCTGCACAGACTTATCGGACTCTCTCCCTCTAAGCTTGGAGGGGAGGCAGCTCCAGGGGCGCCAGAGACATACAGGGAAGAACTGAGCTGTTTGGCACTGGAGCGAGGGCTGGAGAGGGGGCATTCTCGGGGACAAACGTGCTGTAAGAGGCCTTTGTTCCTTTGGTGAGCCCTTCCCTAGGGCGGCAGACAGTCGTCATATCTGGGACTCCAGCAACCTGGCTCACACTGGTGGCCCCGCCCCGCCCAGCTTTCAAGCCCACCCAACTTTCAAGCCCACCCAACTTTCAAGCCCACCCAAGCTGTTGCCACTTGCTTAACCATAGGATTGGCCTGTCTTGGATCCTGCTTCAGGTTTTTCCTAAATTCTTTTAAACGAGCAGCATCTGGTCTCAGCGAGCCCCATACCTCTCATTAAGTAATACACTGAAACAAACACAGGGAGGCAGCCAAAATGAGGAGACAAAGAAACAGGTCCCAAATGAAAGAACAGAACAAAACCCCAATAAAAGAACTAAGCGAAATGGAGATAAGCAACCTAACAGATACTGAGTTCAAAATACTGCTTATAAGGATGCTCAATGAACTTAGTGAGAACCTCAGTGAACTTAGTGAGGGCCTCAAGAGCATAGAAAAGGACCAGTCAGAAATCATGGATACACAGTTAGAATTGAAGGAGGCATTAACTGAAATAAAGAAAAATTTACATAGCTTCAATAATAGAGTACGTAAATCCAAGGAGCAAACCATCGATTTGGAATATAGGAAGCAAAAAATGCCCAATCAGAACAGCAAAAAGAAAAAAGAATCCCCAAAAAAGAGGATAGTGTAAGGAGCCTCTGGGACAACTTCAAGAGTGCCAACATTCATATCTTGGGGGTGCCAGAAGGAGAAGAGAGAGAACAAGAAATTGAAAACCTGTTTGAAACAATAATGGCAGAAAACTTTCCTAACTTGGTGAAGGAAACAGACATACAAGTCCAGGAAGCACAGAGAGTCCCAAACAAGATGAACCCCAAGAGGCCCACACCAAGACACATCATCATCAAAATGCAAAAGGTTCAAGACAAAGAGAGAATCTTAAAAGCAGCAAGAGAAAGGCAGCTAGTTACCTACAAAGGAGTTCCCATTAGGCTGTCAGCTGATTTCTCAAAAGAAACTTTGCAGGCCAGAAGGGAGTGGCAAGAAATATTCAGAGTGATGAAAAGCAAGAACCTACAACCAAGATTACTCTATCCTGCAAAGCTGTCATTTAGAATCGATGGACATATAAAGACTTTCCCAGACAAGAAAAAGTTAAAGGAGTTCATCACCACCAAACCGTTGTTATATGAAATGATGAAGGGTCTTTTTGAAGAAAAAGATAAAATGTATGAACAAAGAAAATGGCAATGAATACATATCTATCAACAATGGAATCTACAAACAAAATGAACAGGAAGAACAGAAACATTCTCATTGATACAGAGAACATTTTGTTGGTTGCCAGTTGGGAGGGGGGTTGGGGGAATGGGTGAAAAAGGTGAAGGGATTAAGAAGCACAAATTCATTGCTAGACTGACAAACCTCAAAGGGAAAGGGGTTGGGGGGGTTGGAAGAAATAAACCAAAGAACTTATATGCATAACCAATGGACACAGATAATAGTGTGGGAAAAGGTGGGAGGGGGGAGGAGGGGGTCAATGGGGGAAAAATGTGGAACGTGTAATACATTTTACATCCAACAATAAAGATTAAAAAAAAAAAGAAATGACACCTAATTATTATTTTATTATTGATTTATTAGTAGAGAACGAACTTATAGATCTTGATGACCATTATGTTCTTGAATGTCTATAAACTATGTGATTGAAATCTATTTTAGAATTATGCTGGGAGTAATTATTACATTTACAGATCCATAGTTTTAGCAAATCACTCCCCTCTCCCTCTTTGCCCCCTCTCCCACCCTTTGAGAAAACCAGGGCATTTGTCCATTCTTAGTCTTATGGAACTTGTCCTTTAGGCAGTCTTGAAAACTGGTAATAGTGGTTTTGTAACGGTGCCCTTGGATCCAGTTCTTGTATGCCTGAGTTAAGATACTCAAAGGGAAAATATATCGTTTTTAGTTTTTTAGTTTTTTTGAGCTTCAAATTCCTTCTTAGCCATGTCCCATCCAAAATTTCCTGTTTGAGCATCATTTCCATTGATAAGAAGTCTGGGTGAATAGTTCTGTCAATGGTTATTTTTATTTTATTTTGTTAATCCTCACCCGAGGATATTTTTTCCACTGATATTTAGAGAGACTGGAAAGGAGAGAGGGAGGTGGAGGGGGAGAGAGAGGGAGAGAGACATCAATGTGACAGAGAGAGACATCAATGTGTGAGAGAGAGCCATCAATTGGTTGCCTCCCCCACACCCCAACTGGGGCTGAGGATGGAACCTGCACCCCAGGTATGTTCCCTTCACCAGGAATCAAACCTGAAACCCTTCAGTGTTTTTGGGCGGATGTTCTAACCACTCAACAACACAGGCCAGGGCCATCAGTAGTTATTTTTAATAGCATACCAAGCAGGCCTAGATCTTTCTTGTTTTTGCTTTAAGTGGAACTAAATTTATACACACAGTCCGTGGTCCTTAGCATTTTAACAAGGCCCTGGCCTTCCTGACACTAGTCTTTCAATTATGTCCTTCTGTGCAATATGTACTTGGTTCTATGCTCTTTCAATTATCGTGTCACATCTGAACTTATCAAAGAACTTTCTGAAAAGTCACACTGATCAATGATGCTTTGGGGACTAGGGAAGGGAGAATATCTCTTTGGGTGGGGTTTCAAACTACACATTCTCTTCAAATTGCGGTATGAATTCTTGTAGCTCCTTGAGTGAGCACTATTATTGGGTATGTGCCACGTTCCTTCTGACGTGTATCCATTCTGATGTGAGACCTAAGAAAAATTGAGTATGGCTGTTTTAGATGCTCCTTTCCTTTCTCTATCACCCAGAGATCTGAATATTTGATTTTGAGAATCTCTCATTATTTAAAAAGTGTAATATGTCAGAACAAGGGGGACATATATTTTATTCCACTCATTTTTGGAATATGTTTTTCTAAAGCCTATAATAGATGTGGGACCATAAGCAACTGTACTTCCTTCCTTCATTAACATAAACTCTAAGATGACACACTCATTTCTCCCAAGGTTACTATCACCACCATCTCACCAACCAGCTCTTCCTGTTTAGAAGTATGACTAGAGTAGTAATTCCTTGCTTGAATTATTCTACATCCTGAGAAGTGAAATTATCAGCAAGACAACAATTTGAACTTTACTATATACTTACTGAATATCTTTTATGTTCCAAACTAAGTGTGGTAATAAAAAGAAGACAAGACATTATCTTTAGCTAAAAGTATTTCTTTTCCCTTGTATATAAATACTGCAGAACTCATTCTCTAATAATCTGTGGGAGTGTTTTGTTTTGTTTTGCCAATAAACCTGAGTTTCTGGTGCTGCTGTAATATATCCCATCATCCTGGCTCTCAGGAGGGAACAATAGAAAGATGTCTCCAAAGCTACAGCAATCCGTGTCACAACTCCCAACTCAAAAGCTTCACAAAATCCATTTCGAATGGCAGCTGTGTCAGTGTGATATCCAGAGGAGGGAAGAGGAAGGCAGACAGTTGCAAATTTAACTTTAGTAAAGTATTTTCACACCATAACCTCAATGTGATATTTTAAACATTGCTCCAAAAAATGGAATTACCCTGCTTCTTTGTGTCCTTGTGCTCAGAAGATCTTCCCCACTGTTCCGAGTTATTTCTTGTTGTGCAGATAAAAATATGAATGTAAATTTTTGCTCTGTAGGAGATCAAGCAGGAGACTGACTGGAAGAATGATACACTGCATGGGATGTTTTGAACCCAGGTGATCTTGAAAAAAACAGTGCAGAGTAAATAAAGGAAAAAAATGAGTCTGAAATGAAAGAGGATGGTCAGTTAGGAGAGAGATGTGGTGTGAGATGAGGACACTTGAAGACTTTCAAGAGTTGGTGATCACAGAAATATTGCCACTAGAAATAAGAAGGTAGTTGAGGGTTGCTGGGGTGTAGTCTAAACTCAAAGATAAACAGAGGGATATAGAGGACCTTGTTTAATCAATAACCAGGCAGAGTTCAGCCAGAGGACTCTATCTAGGCTGGTGGTAGAACCAAATATGGGAACTAGGATAAGACTATCAACTGATTAATTCAGTCAATAAATATTTACTGAGTACCTTCTGTGTGCCAAGTACTGCGTTAGGCATAGGAGATATACAGATTTATAGCAGTGAATACAACAGACAGGGCAGCCTCCTTCCTCGTGGAGTTTATAGTCTAGTGAAGTCAAGGGGAAAAAATAACATTTGGGCTTGGTCAACATTGACAGAAAGCAGCAGACTCAGTGAAATAGGCCCAGGCAAGAACAGGTTCTAATCTTATACTGTGTACATATAATTTTCTAACTACTATAGTTTCTATTCTGAAATTCCTCACACAGTAGCAGTCTCTTAAATTTTCAATGGCTGAGTGCTATCTACTGGAAAGAAGAAAATAGTCCAGAGTTACAATAATAAAGTCACAGTCCAGAGAAGGGACTAACCTTAAGCCTAGTGAAGTGGCACAAGAAATGACCAGTAGAAAAAGCCAGGAGTTTCATTTGAAAATTTCTGGGTTTTAAGTACTCCTCTCACCCTTTTTAAATATGTTTATTGATTTTTTTTAGAGAGGGAGAAAGGGAGAGAGAGATAGAAACATTGATGTGAGAGAGAAACATCCATCAGCTGCCTCCTGCACGCCCCCTACTGGGGATGGAGCTGGCAACCTGGGCATGTGCCCTGACTGGGAATCGAACTGGGACCTCTCAGTCCATGGGATGATGCTCAAGCAACTGAGCCACACGGGCTGGGCAGCACTTTCCTTTTTATTTCATAGGAGGAACCAGAAAGCTGAACTAGTGATTGGTTCCATTTCCTACCCCCCTCTAAAATGGTTGATAATATTATTTAAACATACAGTACATACATGTAAAGTCTAAGGTCTTAAGTCTAAAGTCTTATAGTCCTAGTGTTGGAGAGAGAGGATAAAGGCAGGAAAAGATAAAGGGCAGCTGGTCCCTTAATTTAACCTTTGATTATCCCTGACAAGGATAAAGAATGTCCTGCAAAGGAAGCCTCTTCTCACAGTGTTGCTTCAAAGCAGAAAAATCAATGTTTAGGAGATTTGTTTTAATTTCCTTAAAATATATGCATGTGGGGGTAGTGGTGGTGGTGGTGAGGGAGTGTACAGAAACTGCAGAAGAGAAAATGTGAAAGTTGCTATGTTCTATGTCAGTGCCTTTGGTTTTAGCATGTAAGCCACAAAACTCCAAGAACCATGTCTTCTGAAGCAAACTATTTCAGACTGGGCTCAGCATGTAAGCACTTATCATTTTTTAATGGAAATAATTCAAAGAATATATAACACAAGAGACAAGATGGGAGTTTAACCAGCCCTCCTTTACTAATGAATACAAGGGGGACCTAGATGAGATGATCTCAGAAGACCCTTTCATCTCTAAAGATCTTTGAATTGAATGAAAATAGTTTTGTTCAGAGAATTCCAGTGGCTAGTTGCATACATGTAAGTAGCATGCCAAGAAAGTATTCTATTTGGTCCTAGGAGAATATGAATAGACAAAAATGCAGACAGACCCTAAGAGATGATAAGCTCACTAAGTATTTCAGCTAGCACCTCTTGCAATTGTACATTTGACTGAGTTCAGGGTGACTTAAAATTCCTTTTTCACCCAGAATAGAATGACCTCAATCTCTTCCAAAGGAACATAGAAAGCTGATCTCTAAAGTACAACGCCCGCCTAAAATTGATTCAGAACAATAAATGTCTCCTCAGGAAAAGGAAAACTGCCAAGTTTCTCAGTATGGTCTTAAGTTACCAGCTCCAGCAATTACTGGATTTTACTCCAAGATCCCGCAATGGTAACTTACTGGGCAAAGCGATGGCTAATATTGACATTCCTTCAGAGTAAAATAAAAATAAACCTAGAAATGTAGATGAAATCCTTTAAAGAAGCAATTAAAACATCAACAGTTGTTAAACTGCCAGATCAAATAACTCTGAATATCAAACAGAATTTTTTTTAACGTTATAGCTTTAGAGGAAAAGGAACTCTGCCTTTGCCCCAACATGTAATACTTAAAATTGGGAGCAGCTTGTTGTTTCATTACAGACTGTTCCCCATGGTTCAGCATGTGGCTTTGTCTCCAGCAGGAATGAATCAGGCAAAGGGTCAAACAGAATGAAAGCAAAGGGGAAGGCAAAGAATCAATAGTCAAACTCTATACAACCTCTTCGGAATGAGCATGCTCCTATGCGTTCCTGATGGAAGCTATAAAATCTGTATCTCCAGAGAGGTTTGTCAATCAAGGAGCCTCCAGAGCTCCAAGTAGAGAGTGTTTGCAAATTCCATTTGACCAGATTCTGGTCTAAGGCAGGAAGAAAGAGAAAGACGGGATGAGTAAAAGGTGTCACCCATGAAGTGGGAAGAAGAGAATGTCTATAACCAGATAATTCATAAATGTTTTTTTTTTAAAAAATATGTTCTTATTGATTTTAGAGTAACAGGAAGGGAGAGGGAGATGGGGAGGAAGGGAGAGCAGGGGAGAGAGAGAGAGAGAGAGAGAGAGAGAGAGAGAGAGAGAGACTGCAACCCAGGCATTTGTCCTGACCAGGAATAGAACAAGCAACCTTTTGGTGCATGGGATGATGCCCAACCAACTACACCCACACTGGCCAGGGCATGAATGTATTCTTAATTCTCTATTTAGGATATTAAAATTCCAAATTTAACTGTGGAAAATACTAGTATTATGTACCTCTTCGTAGCTGAAGACATAATTTGATAGATTTTAATGCCCTGGCCAATAAAAAGCAAATGGATTCAGTTATGAGATTATGTCTGATTCCATTTCAACATACAGTGTGTTCTACACCTACTATGTGCTACGTATTGTTGGAAGCAGATGGACAAATAAGAAATCATTTCTGCCCTACAAGAGGTAGCCTAGCAGGGGAGAGAGGACACGTGTGAAGAACTGCAGTATAGGAAAAATGTGTGAAGGGAAGTTAAAAAGGTGCTGGCGTAGCACAGAAAACATCTCACTTTCTTTCCTCTGGGAGTCTGTGCAGAAGCTGAGCTCTCTTATCTCTCATCACTCACTGTGGTTTGTTAACTCCACCTTAAGGAATCACATATTGTCACATGAACCCATATCACCTCTTTAAATCATTCTTTCTTCTCCCTTTTCTTGCCCAGTTACTTCAAAGTTACCTCTCTTTCAGTCTCTTTGTTCTCGTGAACTCCAAATGACCATAATCATAACTGATAGATATAAGAGCACTATTACTGAGATACCTCTATCAAGGAAAAGGGAAGCCATCCTTTCTGAAGTGAAATTAGACATAAAACCTATGCCAAATTCTAATGTCCACTGAAGGTACCCAGACATACTCTTCAGAAAAAAACCTCTTAAAGACTCCAACTATGCCCTCAACATGTAGTTAACTCTGCTATTCTCATGCTTTAGCATTCAATGTACTACTTCTTATTCAATGACATATTCTTGTTTTAATTACTAGTACTGAGACAGCATGTACAGTGTTTTAGTCCTATCAGACGTCAAATCCAATTTTGTGGACTAACCTCGGATTGTCTCCATGACAGCAACATTGTTTCTACAAGAAAACATGCAATTGCAAACAGCCAGCCTAAAACGAATCTTTTGGAATAAAATCGTGCCATAGACTCAGGGTTTGCCTGTGAAGCTGTATAGGATCCCCTTTAGTGCTTACTAAATGGGGTCTAACAAAGTTCCTTCTAAAGTAACTGCTAAGTAAATCTCATTTTTCAGTTAACTTCTAATATACGACTGGAAAAAACTTGAAACTAGAAATGCTTTTTATCCCTAAATATCACATCGTATCATCTTAGCAGTATAGGCCCACTGTACTCTATACTGGAAACTTCATAGCGTAAGGAGCAAAGAGAAAAGATGGTGTGACTGGGAAGTGATTATTTCTTACTCTTGCTAAAACAATCTCTCTAGGCTCCATAATTTCACTTGAAAGGCCACTCAGCAATGGAACTAGCTCTCCAGTGAAGGCTCATTTTACCACACCACATTGATTGACTGAAAATAACTTTTTATATGACAAATACATTCCTACCAAGGAACTACCATGACAACCAAACCACTGGCTTGTGTGATTAGACTATGGAGGGCTGATGCATTACATATGCCCATATACATTGCACAACTGCCATACAGACACTTCATGGGTCTGAGTTTGCAGCCAAGATGTTAGGAATAAGGCAAGTGGGGGTTCTATGTATCAAGCATCAGGCTAAGTATGTTACATACTTAGCTCATTTAATAGTCATAGCGGCTTTCTCTGTGTGACTAGCATTTTATGTATGAGGAAACTGAGGCACAGAGTGCTGAAGTAACTTGTCCAAGGTCACACAGTTGGTCAGTGGTAGAGTCTGGATTTCAATACAGGCAATCAGCATTAAATGACTTTACGATCTTAATCAGCATACTCATTATAAGAAGGACGATAATAATGTAAGTACTAATGGCAACAAACACTAATATAATGTTGACTACTTAAGGCACTGCTCCAAATACCTTCCATACACCAACTCATTTAATCCATACAACAACCCTATGAGGTAGGTACTATTATTCTCATTTTGCAAATGAGGAAAGTTTAGCATGGAGAAGTTTATTAACTTGGCTAAGTTCACACTACTAGGAAGTAAAAGATCTGTGATTCAAATCCAGGCAGTCTGACTCCATTATAACACACTGTCTCTGTATCAAAAATGGCTGGGGTGTAATATGCACAAGTCATAGCTAGCAGCCTAGAAAAATAATTCAGGCCCAACTATTTCCTAGCTCTGAAATCTTACCTCTCCTAGCCTCACTTTCTTTATCTATTAAATAGAGAACAATTTTAAACTCACAGGGATAGTGTAAGGATTAAACAAGAATGCCATGTGAAAGTACTTTGGAGAATGTAAATTGCTATATAATTGTATGGAATGAATGGAGTGATAGAGTGGGTAGTAACAGTTAAGACATTTTGTGTATATATGGAAAGTGTGATAATTGGAACCCATTACTCAGACAGGAAGTATAACCTGCCTCTTATTTATAACATGGTCTTTTAGAATTTTGGATTATGCTACTTGGTATAGAGTATTTGTAATAATGTCTCAGGTAAACAGACCTGAGGCCTGTAGTTAGGCTAAGGACAGTTCATTACAAAACAATCAAAGACTGCTGCAAATGGCAACCTGGAGCAATGACCAAGGAACTGCTGGTTGCTATGATTAACACTGACCATTTGGTAAATCCATCACAGCAAACCCAGCGCACTAGATAGTGCATCTCTCACAGAACAAGTTCTACTCCTAAGATGAGCAGTAGTGCTAGAGAAGAATAAAAGTGGTTCTCAAACATCTCCCTTCAATACATCCCTCCGTGGCATATTGGATAGCATGATCTCACAAAAGAACCATCCACTAGAGCTCAACAGTTCTATCCCCACTACACAATAGCTCTTCTTTAGGACTATAGTTCATAATAGAGGAAAAACACTTAAAAATCACAGTAAGAGTAGAAGCCACCAAATTTACAGGGTGCATTTGCCTGCTGAAAGACTTAGAAATTGCAAAGAGGAAAAGAAAGGAAGAGACCTGTCTCTATGAGAACCTGGCTCCAGACACATCAAACAATATAGTGGCACTTGCTATTCTGAACCCTGAAAACCAGGTATAAGAAGCTCATAATGCCCGTGAACTGTCACTAGGTGAAGGAAAATCGTTCCACAGGTACAGCAACCAGGGCAGTTCCAATTTAACTCTTTCAATAAAAATATTATTGAAATATAGCAAGTCATTTTTATTTTATATACCTAAGATTTTTATATAAATATATTCACAAATCAAGAAGAACTTCTTTCTCATAGTACTTCAGAACTTTTTTTAGGTGAGAAACTTTTTGTTCAAATAAACTAGTACATAAAAACTAGATTTTTAAAACATAAAAGTGAACTTTGTTACTTTATATTATGTTCGTTAAACCATATTATAAATGGAACTTCCAGTGGAAAAACCGAACCCCATCCCCCAATCAGAAATTTCTAGAATCTTGAAAAAGAAATCACTGCTTTATTATCTCATGTTGTCCAGATTATTGATTCCATAATATGGTCCTGTACTTATTTTCACCTCCACATTCACAGTCAGTCTGAGATTATGCCAATCAAATTTAATCTATGTTCTTATCTCTTGGAGAGTCAAAGTCATTAAGACTACGGTACTGTCTATATCTGCTTGACAGATATGGATTTAAGTGCCTTTTATACCTCAATGACACAGGCATCTATAATATGTTAGTGTCTCTCACTGTTTCTGTCCATATTGAATAAGTGGGCAACAAGACCAAGTTCGGATACATCCCACTAGAGGCAATATGGGATGCATCCCTGCCATGCTCAGGGTAGAAGCCGGGCAGCATGGGGGCTATGTTACTCAAAGGGATTCTTTAAAGAAAGGCTTTTTATCATTAAACACCTTTCTCAAGAAGCAAATGCCTGGGGATTTAGATAAAGGAAAGTGTTCCCTGGTCCACTGAGGTACTGACTGACTGTTGAAAACAAATAGCTTATCCCAGGAGTTGAAGTTAAAAGTAAACCCTCAAGTAATTAATGAAAGAGTACGCCTGATTTTGATAATTCTTTTCAATGTTCAGATCCTGTACTTTATAACTCAAAATCTCTTCCATTTCTATCTTGATTTACACTCTAAAAAGGCAGAGTGGAGGAGATTTACTAGTGAAGAAAAGGAATATTTGAATTCAGAATTTTCTTTCTGTTTATGTTCCAAGATTTGAGCTTAAATATCCATGGTTAAAGGAAGCTCATTCAGGCAGTTTTTCTACCACTAGTTCAATGCTGGTACTTATTGTCTTGGAGGGGGTGATGGGGAATACAAGGGTGGGTAGAGAGGAGGGGTATGGATCCAAGTTTCCAGAAGCCTTAACCCCCAGTGCTTTATTTGGAGATAGGGCCTTTAAAGAGGTAAATAAGTGAGCCCTAGCTGGTATTGTTCAATGATTAGAGCATTGGCTCATCCAAAAAAGGTTGTGAGATTGATTCCTGGTCAAGTTGGGTTGCAGGTTGGATCCTCAGCCCCTGGTCAGGGTGCAACCAGGAGGAAACTAATCAATGTGTCTCTCTCACATTGATGTATCTCTCTGTCTCTGTGTCTCTGTCTCTCTCTCCTTCCCCCACTTCCTTCCCACTCTCTCTAAAAATCAATGGAAAAAATATCCTTGGGTGAGGATTAACAAAACAAAACAAAAAAGAGGTAAATAAGCTAAAATGGGGTTGTAAGGATAGGCAATAGTCTAATCTGACTGGTGTCCTTATAAAAAGAGGAGATTAGGACACAGAGAGATACCAGGGAAATATACACAGAGAGAAGACTGTATGAAGAGACAGCAAGGAGATGGCCATCTGCAAGTCAAGGAAAGAGGCCTCAAAGGATACCTTGATCTCAGACTTTCAGACTCTAAAACTGTGAGAAAAGAAACCTCTGTTGTTTAAGCAATCCAGTTTATAGTATTTTATATGGCAGCCATAGCAAACAAATATACTGTATCATTTGAATAAAAATTTTATTTCAAAGGAAATAAATGTTTACATCTTAGCTAATGAGTTGTACTCAGGATGATTTTGCTGGAGGTTCAAATTTCCTGGTTCTTCATTTCAGAACTTATAAGCTTCCCAAACTAGCCACAGAACAAATGATAATTGCTGTTGTGGAAAGTTGTAGCCTATAAAGTCAAATATCAAGGGGATTAAAACCTTAGCACACAATGAAGAGAAACCAGGGTGAGAACAGTTCATTAGAACAAAATTTATATAATGTGAAATCTTTTATTTGTTTTGCTCTTTTACCTAATTTATAATCCAAATGGCATTTTATTTTGTTTAGGATGGTGTTAATGTGTCTAAAATTAGTACATGTATTTGTAGGCCAGGGAAGGCTACAAAGAAGGGATGCGAGGAGGAGGGCTATGGAGGGCTCGGTGCATATCTGTTCTCAAAAATGAAAATAGTATCCGCAATGACATAGAAGTGGTGGTGGTGGAATAGATTGTCTGCTGGAATATATTGTCACTGACACCTAGCTGGACAACAGAACCTCAAGGTGGCTGAGTAACTACATTCAGAATAATTCTACAAAAACAGAATTCCACAAGGTTGGAGCTAGATGGAAGTCTAGAGAGAAGAGAGTTGCTCAAGGTCACATAGCAAATCAGGAGCAGAGCTGGGATTTCAACTTAACAAATATTTTCTTCTGACATCTTTAAATTAACATGCAACTTTTTTTAAAAAAAACTCATTTTTGCTGTTTTTATATAGAGTAACAGAAACTTTCAAAGGAACTGTGACTATTAAAGGACTCCATAACTCAGAATAAAACTGCAAAAGAAGAGCTAGCGGCAACTTTATTATTTCTATTTTATTTACATAAAGTGATCAGAAGTGAAACAGCAGAGTAGGATGGTGCAAAGGAAACTCATTTGGGGGTCAAGAGACTACGGTTATTTTCTTTTTTACATTTTAAACTTTTTATTTTGACATAATTATAAACTTTCAAGAACTTTGAAAAATAGTACAGACAGGTCCTGTGTGTGCTTCACTCAGCTTCTGCAATAACTGTACTGCTTTGTCAAAACCAGGAAATTGATGGTCAGAATGCAGTTACAACATCAATTTTCTCATGCCCTCATTTTTTGTATGTTTTTGCATGCAATTTTATCACATTTAATTCCTTGTATAAATTTGTGTAAGTATCACCAACAGTCAAAATATGCAACTGTTTTGTCAACGCAAACCAACCCCCTCATCCTGGCCCTTTATAACCACACCCTTCTTCCTCTCAACCCTTGGTAACCACTTCTCTCTTCTCTGTCTCTACAATTTTGGCATTTCAAGAATGTTATAAATAGAATCATACAGCACATGACCTTTTGAGATTGGGTTCTTGAATCAGCTCTGTATCACAAAACAGTTGTATAATTTTGAATAAGTAACTTAACCTATCTTGGATTCACTTTTCTTACCTGTAATATGAGGGTGTAGTGGGTTGAGTAGTGACCCCTAAAATATATGTCCAAGACCTAACCCCTGGAACAAGTGAATGTGGTACTTTTTAGAAAAAGGGTGTTTCCAGATATAATTAAGATCTCAAAATTAGATCATCTTTGATTTAGGGTGAACTCTAAATCCAATAACAGGTATCCTTATAAGAAAAAGGCAGAGAAATATTTGAGACACTCAGACAAAGATGAGAAGGTGATGTAATGACAGGCAGAGACTAGAGTGATGGGTCTACAAGGCAAGGAATGCCAAGAGTTGCCTATGGTCACCAGAAGCTAGGAGAGAGGCATGGGATAAATTCTCTCTCAGCCTGCAGAAGCAAAGAAACCTGTCAACATGTTGATTTTAGATTTCTGGCATCCTAAATCAAGACAGAATAAATTTTGTGTTAAGTGAACAAGTATGTGGTAATTTGTTCTGACAGCATTAGGAAACTAACACATGGGCAAGTATGGAATCAGGAGTGAGGGTCCAGGCAGGTAACATCAATTAATAAAATGGGCTGATACATAAAACACAAATGTAAGTATAATGATTAATGGAAATGAAACATGAATCTTTCTGTCAAAGAGAAAATAGAGTGATTGCGTGAAAAACACACTCTTTAGTTCCAGCTGATCATTACGGTGCGAGAATGCAGGTGAAATATTGCCAGAGGTGCCCTGGCCAATGTGACTCAGTTGGTTGGGCGTTGTCCTGTGCACCAAAAGGTTGCCAGTTCGATTCTCAGTCAGGGCACATACCCTGGTTGTGGGCTTGATTCCCAGTGCGGGGCGTGCAGGAGGCGGCCAATCCATGCAGATGTTATGCTCTCACATCGATGTTTCTCTCTCTCTCTCTCTCTGTTCCTCTCTCTCCCTCCCACTCTACCTGAACAAAAAATGGAAAAATGTCCTCGGGTGAGGATTAAAATAAATAAATAAATAAATAAATAAATAAATAAATAAATAAATAAATAAATAAAATAAACACTTAGTCTCTATCTACATCATTTTAATTTGCTTTACTTATTGGGTATGAAAGAGAATGTACTATTAATTCATATCTAGCAAAATACTTAGACCTAAACCCTTGCTGTTTAGGAGAAAAAAACATTTAAAAATTCAGTTAACTTTCCATATATTCATATTTGCAAGTATTTATCCAAGTAGCATACATGCAGCTTATATTTGCAAATGGTGACGTTAAACAGTTTCTGAAAATGTGATATGTACCCTCCAATACATTTTTTTGTGAAACAGTATATACTAAGTTCATTAGCATATTGTATTAATGAAAAAGAAGAAGCTTTAACAACCTTAGAGCTGAGCTTCCAAAGACAACTACATAAGTCCTGGCTGGTGTGGCTCAATTGGTTGGAGCATCATCCCATACACAGAAAGGCCACAGGTTTGATTCCTGGTCAGGACACATACCCAGGTTGCAGGTTTGATCCTTGGTGGGGGCATGTGTAGAAGGCAACTGATCGATGTTTCCCCAACCCCCTCCTTCTTCCTTCCTCCCTTTCTCTGGAATCAATGAAAAACATATCCTCAGGTGAGAATTACAAACAAGACAAACAAACAAGAGATAACTGTTAGTAAGAATATGGAGAAATTGGAATTCTGTACACTGTCGGGCATGTAAAGTGGTATAGTTGCTATAGAAAACAGTATGGCGGTTCCTCAAAAAAATTAAAATAGAACTAATATGTGAAATAATCCTACTTCTGGGTATAAATCTAAAAGAATACACATTGGGATCTTGAAGTGATAGCTACATTCCCATGGTCATTAAAATATTATTCCTAATAGCCAGGGTGTGAAAACAACCTAAATGTGCATCAACAAATAAATGGATAAGAAAAAATGTAGTACATATGTACAATGGAATATGATTAGCCTTAAAAGAAAAATAAATTCTGCCATTTGGGACAATGTGCATGAACCTGGAGGACATTATGCTAAGTGAAATAAGCAGCTAAAGAAAGATAAATCCTGCATGATTCCACTTACATGAGGTATCTAAAGCAGTCAGATTCATAAAATCAGAAAATAGCAGGTTGTTTTCCAGGGGCTGGTGGGAAGGGGAAAATGAGTTGCTTTTCAATGCATATAAAGTTTCAGTTATACAAGATGATTAAGTTCTAGAGATTGGCTCTATAACATTTCACCTACAGATAACAATACAGTATTACACACTTAAACATGTGTTAAGAGGGTAGATCTCATATTGTGTTCTTACCACTATTTAAAAATAGGTAGTCAAAAATACATAGTAAAATGTATTATAGAAGTATGTTAAACTGTTAATTAATGATATATGTAATGTGTATATATGTATATATATATTCATAATGCTATATAATATCTATACATTACTGCTTCAGATTATGTGATATTTTGGTGTCAGGTTCTTAAAATTTGTAATTTCTTTTCTTTCTTTTTTTTATTTATTAATTTGTTTTTGTTACAGATGTTTCTCATTTTTCCCCCATTGACACCCTCCTCCCCTTTCCCCCCCACCCCATCCCCAGCTTTGTTGTCTATGTTCATTGGTCATGCATACATGCACGTAAGTTCTGTGGTTTATCTTTTACCCCCCAACTCCCCTCCTCTGAGGTTTGTCAGTCTGTACCCCACCTCTATGTTTCTGGGTTAATTTTGTTCAGCAGTTTGTTTAGTTCATTATATTCCACAAATAAGTGAGATCGTGTGATATTTGTCTTTCTCTGCTTGGCTTGTTTCACTTAGCATGATACTCTCCAGGTCCTTCCATGCCATCTCAAAGGATAAGAGATCTTTCTTTCTTACAGCTGCATAGTATTCTATTGTGTACATGTACCACAGCCTTTTAATCCACTCATCTACTGATGGACACTTGGGTTGTTTCCAGATCTTAGTGATTGTAAATAGTGCTGCTATGAACATAGGGGTATATATATTCTTTCTGATTGGTGTTTCAGGTTTCTTAGGGTATATTCCTAAAAGTGGGATCACTGGGTCAAATGGAAGTTCAATTTTTAATTTTTTGAGGTAACACCATATTGTTTTCCATAGTGGCTGCACCAGTCTGCATTCCCACCAGCAGTGCACTAGAGTCCCCTTTTCTCCACACCCTCGCCAACACTTGTTGTTTGATGATTTGTTGATGGCGGCCATTCTGACAGGTGTGAGGTGATATCTCATAGTTGTTTTTGTAAGTTATTTTCATATTCTAAATAAATACTTACTTTTTTTTTACTGCCCCCCCCCCAATTAGAGAAGTCAGATATATAAAAAATAAGATAGAAGTTTGTATAGGATGTAGTGGAGGCACATATGACAGAAGTGGTCAGGAAAAGCTTCAACTAGGAAGCAATAACTGCTCACAGAAGGGTGGGGAAGGGCATTCAATGATAAAGAGCAGTCTGTGCAATGGCACGAATGCATGAAACAACATGGTTCACCCAGGAAGATCTTATTCAATGTGGTGAGAAAATACTAATGGAATCTTCAACAGATGAGTCTGGAATGTTAGTTAGGCAGGAACCAGACAACCAATGGCTTTGGGTGCAATCCTAAACATAAGATTTTATCATATAAAATTGGAGTCATGGAAGAATTTTAAGCAGAAATAACATGATCACCCCACAAATAGTTTCAAAAATATATCAGAGAAGCAGATGAGACTCTAGGCAGGGAAAAAGTTAATCTTGATGAAATTGGAAACTCTGAAATCAGGCAGCAGCAGTAAGTATGAGAGTAGAACATGGTCTCAAGAGATGCTAGAAAGCTAGACTGCATAGGGCTTGGTTCCTGATTGGATTAAATGAGTCAGAGAAAGGGAAGCACTAAAGGTAACTCTTAGGTTTCTGGGTTGGATAAGTAACCTCTGGACCAAAAATAAATCAGAAGATGGCAGGGGCTCAAGGCTATCCTACTCCTTTGGACCTTGTAAAAGGGCAAAAAATCCAGTTTTCCAGGTACCCTCTAAAGCATATCAACTCCACTAACAAGCCATAGCAGTACTGTAGACTATTATCTTATCCTTCAGAATATAAGGCCACATCCATATGTGTGAAATCAACAGACCAAGGCACTGACCATCTGTTTTCTAGGATTGTCTAAACAACCAACCAATCACATAATGGATTCATCTACTGCAATTAATATTGATTATAAAGATGGTGAAAATGAGCAATTTGGCCATGTCTGTCATGGATCAGTATGCAGGTCAAGCATAAATATGGCCTCAATCACACCCTCACTTGTTAGCCATTATCCATTGCAAATTATGATAACATTTACAAGCCAAGAAACAAAAAACACATACTACTTAAACTTGTGTGTCATGTCCTAGTAGATCTGCCTACAATATTATATTTATTTTCACACAGGTTGCTTCTTTAAGGAACCAACTTACTGGCATTCTCCACCAGTTCTCAACAGTTGTCACTACAAAGGTCAATGTATTGTGACAACTACCTAATTCTTCATTCATTTCTTCAGTGCTAGAAAAGTATTAGAAGAAAGGTCTGTAACCTCAAGGAACCTTGGCTAGCTGGAAAAACAAGCACTCACCTGTGAAAAAATAAACAATGAAAGAGTTAAACAACAAAACAACACTATGCTACCAGATAATCTGTATGCTAGGTGATAAATAAGAGTTATAGACAGGAAGTGCTAAGAGTTCACAAGAGGGAGAAATCTTCATGGGCATGAGTGTTAACAATGTTTCATGGAGGATGTGGGAACTACTGTGGGACTTTAATAATGGGAAAGATTTGGGCATGAAGGGAGGATAGTATATGAAATTTTGTTGATAGGAGTAAAACACTGGGGAGCAAGTGAAACAAACATAAGATGCTTCAGGGACAATCATGCTTGGCTAGTCAACACACGACCAAAGCAATGAGACACTGCCACTCCTTCATATTACAAATATTTAAGATATTTTAAAGTGTCAATAGGATGTTCAAAGGCTTAAGTAAATTTAGCAGTGCAAGTAGAAAATATTTCAAATATTTCAAGGCAAGATTCCCAAAGCATATATCATCATTGTTCACAAAATAACTATGCCTTTGAAAACTGATTAGAAACAATTGTGTTTGCCTTCAATCTCAGAACTCCACTACTCAGAAAGGATGAAAGTAATATGTTCAAATTTAGATGTCTGTAAGTGGAGGTTGATGTATCTTCATATTTCATCAAGTTTCTAACACATTTAATGTACATAGATGCACAAGAAAGTGTGTGGGCCCTTTTCCCAGATGAATGTATTAGTTTCATTTACTGTACATAAAATGATCTTTACTAGCTACTGTGTATGTATATGTCACCTGCTCTTATTTTCCCAAAGGGCCAGAAAGGCAGCAAAAAGAGAAATTCAAGTAATGATTAATAGAAGAGTTTTGAAAAATCATACACAGGATTTCATTATACAAACAGGTAATGTGTGTGTGTGTGTGTGTATAGGTGAACATATGTTTGCACTTGGTTTTCTCCTTCACTGCCTTTTCTCTTTCTCTTTTACTCTCACATTGTCTTTTTGGGCTTATTTTCTTTAGCTCAAGTCTATTGATAGGTATAAATATATATATAGTTTCTGTGCATCATATCATGTTATATTACACCATACACATGTTAAAGAGGGTATGAAAGGACTCCCTATCCAATGGATTATAAACTAAATTATACTTATCACTTAAACCACCATAAAATATAATAGGTCAAATGCCAAAATAAATGCTACTGACAAATTGAAAGAGGAAGAGAGTTTAACAGTGGACTGGGAGCCACACTGGATAGCTTCACCAAGGCAGGAATTTAGCATCTAGATTCTAAAGCTAGATTCAGGGGTTCTCATACACAGTTGTGCCTAAGGCTCACACAAGGAACACTTGTTAAAATGCATATTTCTGAGGTCTATCCCCGGGAAGTCTAACTTGGTAAGTCCGGAGCATGGCTGAGAAGTCTACATATTTAACAATTCCAGATTATTTCAATGCAGATAACCACTTTGTGAAACACTGAGTCATAACTTGAAGAATAAAAAGGATTTGGATAGGCTTGATGGGCATTCCAGATAAAGGATAAAACTGGGATTCTATGAAGGAGAGTAAAGCAAGTGAGGTTGCTGGAAGCAAAATAGTGGGGGAATGGTAGAAGATAAAGCTAAAAGAGGTAGTGGGAAGGAAAATTGTGAACTTTCCTGTCATGCCGGAAAGTTTACATGGGACCCTATAATTGGTATAGAGCCAGGAAACATTTATCTAGCAGGATCCTTCAGTGAAAAGAATTAACTACACTGATACTACCATTCTTATACTAATGCCAATGCCAAAATAACAAGTCCTGGACTGTAGGCCTCCCAAAGGCTTGTCCATAGATCAATGAATAATCACAATCAAATTTCAACTGGCCTGAGGTAAAATGAAAATAATCAAGACAGTCCAGCTGGTGTGGCTGAGCCTTGTCCCATGCACTGAGAGGTTGCTGGTTGGATTCCAGGTCAGGGCACATGCTGGTTGATCATCAATAGGGGGCATGCAGGAGGCAGCCAATGGATATTTCTAACTTTTTCTCCCTCTCCCTGAAATCAATAAAAACATATTTAAAAAAGAGAAAATAATCAAGACAATGTGGTGATCCTTTTGTGAGGCTACAGTTATTTACTTTTTTTTGGTGCTCAAATATATATTTTTTTCTTTATTGATTTTAGAGAGAGAGAGGAAGGGACAGGGAGAAAGAGGTAGAAACATAGATGAGCGAGAACATTGGCTGCCTCCTGCATGCCCCCACTGGGGATTTGGCCCACAACCTGGGCATGTGCCCTGACTAGGAATCAAACCGGTGACCTCTTGGTGCATGGGTTGATGCTCAACCACTGAGCCACATTGGCCAAACTCAAATATCCTTTTATATTTAGTTATATATCTTTTGCAAAACAAAAAGCAGGCAGCTGAGTATATGAAAAGATGTTCAACATCACTGGCCATTAGGAAAATATAAAATTAAAATTATTATAAATATAAAACTATACATTTATTAGAATGCCCCCCCCCCCAAAAAAATAGTGACAATAGCAAGTGGTGACAAGGAGGTGGGCAAAATGGTACTCTTATACACTACTGGTGGGAATACTAATGGGCATAGCCACTGTGGAAAACAGTTTTGTAGTTTTTTGTACAGTAAAACATAAACTTAACATATAATGCAGCAATCATACTCTTCGGTATTTATCACAGAGAAATGAAAACTTATGTTCACACAAAAACTTGTACCTGAATGTTACAGTAGCTCTATTCATTATCCATAAACCACAACCTGGAAAAGTTCCCAAATGTCCTTCAATGTGTGAGTGGATAAACAAATTGTGGTATGTCCATACCAAGGCATACTACTCAGCAAAAATGGAATGATGAATAGGATATTGTAGACACACAGATGACAGAGGAAAAGTTTAGATGAATCTCAAAGGCATTATGTTGAATGAAAGAAGCCATTCTCAAAAGGCCACATGCTGTATTTATGTACATATATTTATATAATATGCTTGAAAATACAAAACTACAGTGACAGAATAGATCAGTGATTGCTATGGATAAGTGGAGAGAGGTAGCTATGACCAAAAATAAGTACTACAAAAGAGCTGTGGTTTTTTTGTTGTTGTTAATCCTCACCTGAGAATATTTTTCTATTGATTTTTAGAAAGAGTGGAAGGGAAGGAGGGAAATAGGAAGGGAGGGAGGGGGAGAGAGAGAGAGAGAGAGAGAGAGAGAGAGAGAGAGAGAGAGAGAGAGAGAGAGAGAGATGTGAGAGAGGCACATTGATTGGTTGCCTCCCACATGTGTCCCGACCTGGGCTGGGGATCAAATCTGCAACCCAGGTATGTGCCCTTGACCGGGAATAGAAATCTTAAGTCTTCAGTGTGTGGGCTGATTCTCTAACCACTGAGCAACACTGTCCAGGATAAGAGTTTTTTTGTGTGATGGAACTGTTCTGAATCCTGACTGTGGTAGTAGTTAAATTAATCTCTTTACACATGTATTACAACTCATTGAATAGTACAACTCTCCTCCCAAACATGTATATTTTACTGTGTGTTAATTAAAAAAAAAATAAATAGTAGGCATTCATTTATCAGTTCTCCCAACATTTTGGAAACCTTGCTTATTAAGATGCCTGGTATATCTAGCATAGGCCACTGAGGGGCAAATGTCCTTAAGAACCTTGCTCATGGGTGCTAAAAAGGTACTTGCATTACTTCTGTATTGGATCACTTAATAAAAATCAATCATTCTTATCACAACCCTGGGTTCTATTTCATTTTTCCAAATTCCATTCCACAGGGTGATTCTCATATTAATCAATTGTTCAAAAGCACCCAGTCCTCTATTCTCATTAACATCTGAACAAGCTACTTAAGTCTCTTCCACTCTCAAATACTCAACAATTTTTGCTCTCTTCATTCAATTATGCAGTGAATATTATTAGGTAAGAGTGAGGGAACAATAAAGTTTCAGGCTAGTATCAATGGGTTCTGAAGCACATTTTTTTCCCCCTGGAATCTGAAGAGACCAAAATTTCCTTTTAACACTTCTCAAGAATTAATTAGACAAATGTTTCTGAGGACTTCCCAGGTGCTCAGAATCTCCCCAATATTTCTGTAGTTATATGGGAACAAACCTATATTCCTTCTCAATACTAATAAGTCAAATGGGTGGAGGGAGGGACCACATTTGTGTTGTTGTTTTATAACACCAGCAGTCCCTTCTCAACTTTTTTTTTGCTTTTTGGTGACTGATGGAATTAATAATACAAACAAATAACATGAAGAAATAGTAGAACTTTCATGAGTTATAGTTCCCATTTGCCCTTAAAAAATAATTGTTTATTTGAAAACTTCCTTGAGCCTGGCCATTAGTAGACCAGACCACCACAAACACTGACTCCTGTATTAGTTATCTATTGCTGCTTAACCAATAATCCCAAAACTTAAGTATCCTAAAACAACAAATATTTATTATCTCACACAGTTTTGGGGATCAGAAATTCATAGGCAGCTTAGCTAAGTAGTTCTGTCCTTAAGGTTATAATCAAGATGTCATCTGGGGCTACAGTCATCTGAAGACTTAACTAGGGTGGAGGATTCTTCTACAATGGTGAACTCACATGGCTATTGACAGAAGACCTCAGTTATTTTCTGGTTATTTATAGGAGGCCTCAATTCCAGGCTTTCCATGGAATGCTTGAGTACCCTCGTGACATGGCATTGGCTTCCTCCAGAACAAGTATCCAAGATGCAGAGTCTCCATGTTTTTTATGACCTAGCCTTGAAAGTCACACTCCATCATTTCCCTTGTTCTATACAGATTAGCCCTATTCACTGTGGGAAGGAACAATAACAAGGATGTAAAAATACCAGGAAACTGGGATAAATAGGGGCCATCTTATAGGCTTGCTATCACCACTCCAGACCAAGGAAAGAGTTTCATAACTTTTCAAGCTAATAGATTTGATCAAGACCAAAAGCTAACCAATTAAACCTAGCAAAGGAAAGCAAACACAGAAATGGTACCTAACGCTGTTAATTGTTCATCCTCGTTAGAATGTCAAGTATTTGACAGAGAAAGCCTTCTACAGGTAAGGCTGAAGCTGTAATTATGCACCAGAAAACAAAAGCAAATTAAAGAGAAAAATGAAGAATAAGTATTTTGAAAATCCACAAAGGAACAGAGACCAATTTCACTGATTTTCTAATAAGCCAAATACAGTGATACCTCGGTTCTCGAACGCCTCGGTTTTCGACCAAATGGAGATTCGAGAAACTTTTGTCTCGGAATCCGAACAAATATTTGGAACTCGAACTTCCGAGATGAGCCAAGTTGAGCCGAATGGCGTTCATTCGGCCCAGCGCGCCTTGCTTGCGTCATCAGTGTGAGTGCAGAGAGAGAGTCACGCTTTGTGGAGTCACGCTTTCCTATTGGGTTTCATTGCTTCGGTTCTCGAACAATTCGGTTCTCGACCGTCCTCCTGGAACGAATTATGTTCGAGAACCGAGGTATCACTGTATAGGAAAAATGTATCCAAGGTTGATTTTATTTATTTATTTATTTATTTATTTATTTATTTATTTATTTTCGAGAGAGAGAGAGAGAAACCTCAATGTGAGATACATCACAAATATTTGTGTTAAAAAGACCATCAATAAAACCAACTGTAACAAAACTAGATGTGAAAGGTTATCCACAAACTACCGTATAAGCAAAGTCTCTGTTTCAAATTAAGTATGTAAAATGAAATGTTTTTTTTTTCTGTTCAACTGTGTTTGAACTAGAGCTACCCTAATATATGAACATGCTTGAATATGTCTCGAGTTTCTAAGAGAATAACTATAGTTGAATACATTCTGCATGCTCTTTTATGAGTCCTATGAAAAGCTAAGTTTATGAGGTTACCAACTGGTGATAATTAGTTATTTTCCTTTCCCTCATTTCCTTCTTCTCCACTCATCAAGACTTTAATTACACATTCCATGAGAATAAAATTTAAGCCTGAAGAGGAGAAAAGTACATACACTGAGGCCGTTCCTGGGAAACAATGAGTGGAACTAGGCTGTAGCTGATGTCAATTATGTCAGGTGGCTGTGGGAAATAACTTATTGGTCACCATGACATCAGGTTTCATCATCCTCATTTCATGCCATTTGTTTTATAGGATTGAATGAGTTGTGCTTGTGGGACTTTGGAGATGAAAGCAGATGTGGAGTGTTCTAAACTAATGTCTGCAGAGGGAAAGCATACGCAAGTGGTGGCCAAAGCTGCAGAGATCCAGCCTAAAACGATTAAGAAAAGGAGCCCTCCATTACAGAATTTGTTCTGCCAAGTCTAGAAGGGCTGGGCTTGTGATAATTTTGTAGGCTGATCAAATTTTTCCAATGCTCCTCAAAGCCAAGGTATAAGGGATAGCCTAAGACTACTGGGTGGCTCTGCCAAGGCAGAGAAAACTCACTGTGTTTGTGAGCATAACTCTGTACCAGAAATTCAAACACCTTGATTTCTATGAGAAGATCAGCACAACAGCAGCCTTAGAGGAGATCCTTTATTTCCCACCATTTATGTAAAAAGGAACTAATCAAAAGTCCATTTGGCTTTTTCAGAAGTCAGAAAGTAGCGATCCCAATCAATACTTTTTTTTTTTCAGTCTATTTTTCAAGGACATGAGAATATTTGAGGGTTTTCTTATTCTGTCTTCAAATTTTCCACCTCAGTTGGGTCATAATTGTGCTAGAGCTCTTTTCTTGATGCCTACAAACCATAAAAGGCTAGATTACAGGTACACTATAAACTACATTTATTCCTCATATTTTTCTTCTCCACCCTTCCTTTTAAGGCAGTTGTCTCATTTATTCTCTGCTGCATTTTAATTGTCTTTATAATCTCATTCCTTATATATGGTACTTACAGTGTACAAAATACGTCTTTGAGGTAAGCAGGGCAAGTCTTATCATCCCATTTCACAGATAAGGCAACTGACTTATCCAGCTAATGCTTTACACTGTACTACACCGACTGAGAAATATTTTACATCATGAAATAAAAGGTATAGAAAATCTCTCTCAAGAGGAAAATGGTCAGATATAAGTGAATAAGGACCACCTGTTAAAATTCAAGTCTTTGTAAAATTAGCTAATTTGGAGTGTTAAAGGATTGCTGCAGTGGTTTGGTAGAAGGTATACCTTAAGTTTTTAGAGAAAATTGAATTCCTTTGTTCATTTACTTTTATCAAATGTAGCTTACTAATTCACACGCTCTTTTTCTTTTTTTCTCTTTTTTTTTTATCCTCACCCGAGGACATTTTTTCGTTCAGGTAGAGTGGGAGGGAGAGAGAGAGGAAGAGAGAGAGAGAGAGAGAGAGAGAGAGAGAGAGAGAGAGAGAGAGAGAGAAACATCTATGTGAAAGGGACACATCGAGTGGCTGCCACCCGCACGACCAACCAGGGCCAGGGACAAACTGCAACCAAGGTACATGCCCTTAGCGGGAACCGAACCCGGGTCTCTTGGGACCGCAGGCTGATGCTCTAACCACTGAGTCAAACCGGCCAGGGCTCACACGCTCTTTTTTTGTTGTTTTTGTTTTTTATCCTCACCCGAGGATATTTTTCCATTTTTTGTACAGATAGAGTGGGAGGGAGAGAGAGAGAGAAACATCGATGTGAAGGGACACATCGAGTGGCTGCCACCCACACGACCAACCAGGGCCGGGGACAAACTGCAACCAAAGTACGTGCCCTTAGCAGGAACCGAACCCGGGTCTCTCCGGACCGCAGGCCAACGCTCTAACCGCTGAGCCAAACTGGCCAGGGCTCACACGCTCTTTTAAGGCACTTTCCTCATTATATGTACCTTTGTATACCACACCTTCCAATCTCTAGTCTTGAACAAAGTACATGCATAGTAAACAAGTTGTTCAAAGAAATGAATTCAGTCCATATCATACATGGTAAAAATAATTTTCTGTCAATAAACCCATGCCTTTATGGTCAATTAATATTAGACAAAAGAGGCAAGAACATACAATGGGGTAAAGGTAGTCTATTCAGTAAATGTTGAAAAAATGGAATATATACATGCAAAAAAACAAAAAAAGAAAGAAACTAGACCACCTTCTTACACCACATACAAGAATAAACGCAAAATGGATTAAAGAATTAAATGTTAAAAGATAAATAAATAAAACAACTTGTCTAAGCCGAACTCCCCCCCCCCCCAAAAAAGAATTAAATGTTAGACTTGAAACCATAAAAATCCTAGAAAAAAACATAGGTAGTAAAATCTCAAACACTTCTCTTAGCAATAGTTTTTCTGAAATATCTCCTTGGGCTAGGGAAACACACAAAAATAAACAAATGGGACTATATCAAACTAAAAGTTTTTGCACAGCAAAGGAAACCATCAACAAAATAAAAAGACAAGCCACTAAATGGGAGAACATATTCATCAGTGATATAGCTGACAAAGGGTTAAATATCTAAAATTTCTAGAGAACTTATAAAACTCAACACCAAGACCCCCCAAATTCAATTAAAATGGGCAAAGGATTTGAATAGACACTTCTCCAAAGAGGACACACAGATGGCTAATGGGCATATGAAAAGATGTTGAATGGTACTAATCATCAGAGAAATGCAAATTAAAACCACAGTGAGCTATTACCTCACACCTGTCAGAATGGCTATAGTGAATACATCAACAAACAACAAGTGCTGGGGAGGATGTGGAGAAAAGGGAACCCTTGTGCACCATTGGTGGGAATGCAGATTGGAGCAGCCACTGTGGAAAACAGTATGGAGTTTCCTCAAAAAATTAAAAATGGAACTGCTGTTTGATCCAGCAATCCCACTTCTGGGAACATACCTGAAGAAACCCCAAATACTAATTCAAAAGAATATATGCACCCCTATATTTGTAGCAGTGTTATTTACAGTAGCCAAGATTTGGAAGCAGCGCAAGAGTCTATCAGATGAATGGATAAAAAAGCTGGGGTACATTTACACAATGGAATACTACTCAGCTGTAAAAAAAGGAAATGTTACCCTCTGTGACAGCATGGATGGACTTGAGAGTACCACGCTAAGTGAAGTAAGCCAGTCAGAGAAAGACAAGTACCATATGATTTCACTTATATGTGGAATCTAATGAACAAAATAAACTAACAACAAAATTAAAACAGACTCATAAATACAGAGAACAGACTAACAGCTGTCAGAGGGGAGGGGGTAGAGGGCTGGGTAAAAAGGGTGAAGGAAGGGATTAAGCAAAAACAAACAAAAACAAAAACAAGTCATAGACAACAGTGTGGTGATTACCGGAAGAAAAGGGAGGTACGGGGAGGTAGAAGAAGGTAATGGAAGGATAACTGGTGATGGAAGGAGACTTGAGTAGGGGTGGCGAACACACAATATGATGTATAGATGATGAATTATACAATTGTATCCTTGAAATTTATAAAATTTTATTAACCAATGTCACCCCAGTAAATTCAAGAATTAAAAAAACCAAAAAAATGAAAAAAATTTTCTATCTTCTCAAAGTCAGAAAAGCAGAATGACAAGACTGCAAGAGTCCTATAGAAATCCTATCTTTTCCATTACCTTCAGGTGGGACTATACTCAGCCTAGTCCAGATTTTAAAAAAATCACCCAGATATCTTGTTACTAAGAACTCTTAATGAGTGGGAGATGCCACATACTTTGTTTGCCACCAATTCATTGCTTTGAAAACATGCATCTCCAGAAGTTTATTTCCACAATGCTGTAATTTACTATATTTTATATCCCATGCTGATTATTCAGCTTTCAATGGAGACTACAAACTAGAATTAATATGCCTGAAGAAGAAAATGAATTACCTTTGTGTTTCTGCAATAATTCTGTATCCCAACTCCCCTAAACCTGTCCAAGCTCTCCTTGTCTCTCAAGACAAAAAGTTGGAGCACAAACCTTGGCACTCTACTAAGGACTTTTGAAATTCCTGTTGCTGTCCCTAGCACTGTTCTCCATAATGACAAGGCTAATCCATTAACATTTCTTTTGATCAACTAGACTCCTAGATAATGTTTCCTATTTTCTTTTTGACATTTCACTGATTTTATTCATTCATTTATTAAATAAATATTTATTGGGCTCCTACCATATGCCAGGCGCTGTTGTTATGTTCTGTAAACACAAAGGTAAACAAGATAAACAGGGACCCTGCTTTCATTCTAGTAGGGGAATGACAGATAGTAAACAAAAACAAATTAATTACACACAGTAATTTCTATGAAGGAAATAAACAGAGAGAAGAATGGGTTTGGAGACCTCTCTGAGGAGTTAGCATGTGAGATGAGATCTGAAAGAGAAGTGATCTCTCTTGCCAGCTATTCATAGGCTTGGTGAAGAGCTTTCCAGGCAGAAGGAGGAGCACATGCAAAGCCTGAATTAGGAACAAGCTTGGTGAGTTTGAGGGGAAGAAAAGAAAGGCCTGTGTGCCTGGAGCACAGTTGAATTCAGAACAGCATAGCACCAGATGAGATTTTAGACGTTGGCGGGAACTTATAGTTGATGCCAGAGAGTAGCTATTGAAAAGTTTTAGGCAAGGGAGTGATAAGTAAACAAAACAGGTTAAATATCATCACATCTCTCTTCTCTTTTATAACACTTGTTAAGATATTGCAGCAGAGTTTAGGAAACACTGGTATAAGAGTCAGCCCATTCAAATTTTTAGTTTTAGGCTCATAACCATTATAATCACATATTCCTCCTGAACCCTAGCTGATAATGCTATTCTTAAAACTAATTCACCATCTGATCATCTTGTCTTCCTCTCCTCACCTTCACCCTCCATCTCATGCAGTTCTTCATTAGTAGCAAACATTTGTGGAATAGTCTCTAAAAAGTAAGAGGAAAACTCACATAGGTGGCTTTGAAGAGCACACATACAACTGAGTATTAAACAGAATACTTAAAAAAATATTATTCTTCTGACTAGGCAAAGGAAAAAGTAAATTCTGAGATGTGACAAAGTTAAGGCCAAGAAACCCAGAGCTTTTAGACTGAGGTAGGCAAATGGTGCACGACCTTTCCCTAAATTACTTAGCTAATGCCATGTGATAAAATGAGCATTTGGGTTTTCAAGAACTCCCGGAATGAATGAAGGGAAGAGACTGGAATATTTAGGGTAGGAAGTTCCAAGCCCAAGTTACAGTATTTGGAAAGATTCAACTGTAAGTCTAGGTTAAAAAGATGAAGGGGATAAATAAAGGCATTTCTCTAAGAGGGGAGGATACATGATGAATAGAAGCAAAAAGAAATAGACATGTCTGAAGTGGCCTGGTGAATGTCTTTGAAGCCAATTGGACCTAATCTCTATAAACAAAAAGTCACTTTCAACCTATTTGTTACCATACTATTAAAAACAGCTGGATAGAAATTCAACAATTCAATAAAAATGGTATAGACTGACTTAAAATATAGTATAGAATGTATCTCATTTAAAATGTACCTTAGTTGGATTAATACTTTTACATTTTCTGTATCTGTCATAATATGGGCCTGGCACTAGAGGCAGCAAGCCTTGGTTCATAGCATATCCTCTCTCAGGAGCCTCCAAGCCAAACATATGCAACTTCCAATTGCAGATCACTTTCTACCTCCCACCAGGTGGCCCAAGGCCAGGCACAGGCAGTGACTGACCTTGGCCGACACAACAGGATCCTCCACAAGAAGTCAAAGTACCAACACACCCGGTGGCCTGCTTCAGACCACACCTGAGCACCAGCCAATTAGCTCCATGAATGACACACCCAAAGGGTGGACTCAACAGGCACCAGAGTCCTGTTAAAACAAATTCCACTCCATGGGGTCAGCACCCTACACAATAGCTCAAACGCTATATCCATGGCCAGATCTCACAGCCAGTCAGACTGAGGGTCAATCCCATCTACTGACATACCAACATCAATCAAGGCTCAACAACATACAACAGGAAGGCACACACAACCCACACAAGGGACACTTGACTCAGGTGACCAGGGAGACAGCACCACTGGGCAGTACAGGACACCTACTACATAAGGCCACTCTGCCAAGACTGGGAGACATAGTAGATCTACCTAATACATAGAAACAAATATAGGGAGACAGCTAAAATGAAAGAACAGAACAAAACTCCAGAAAAAAGAAAAAACTAAACAAAATGGAGGCAAGCAATCTACCAGATACAGAGTTCAAAATATTGGTTATAAGGATGCTCAATGAACTTAGGGAAAGAACGGATAAACTCAACGAGAACTTACACAAAGCCACAAAGCAATAAAAAAAAAACAAAAAACCTTTAAAAAGGACCCGACAGAAATGAAGAATACAATAATTGAAATAATTAATTATTAGATGGAATCAACAGCATATTAAATGGGCAGAGGATGGAATCAGCAATTTGAAAGACATTAACACAAAACACTCAATCAGAACAGCAAAAAGGAAAAAAAGAATTTGAAAATTTGGGCCAGTTTAAGGGACTTCTGAGACAACATCAAGCATAACAACATTTGTTCCATAGGGGTACCAGAAGGAGAAGAGACAGACCAAGGAACTTAGAACCTATTTCAAGAACTAATGACAGAAAACTTCCATAACACGAAAGAAATAGAAATACAAGCCCAGAAAGCTCGTAGTCCCAAACAACATGAACCCAAAGAGGCCCACACCAAGACACATCATAATTAAAATGCTTACTAAAGGTTAAAGAAAAATAGAGAATCTTAAAAGCAGCAAGAGAAAAGTGGTTAGTGACCTACAAAGGAGATCCTATAAGACTGTCAGATGATTTCTAAACAGAAATAATTTAGGCCAGAAGAGACTGACATGAAATATTCAAAGTGATGAAAGGAAAGGACCTATAAATAAGACTACCCTACCCAGCAAAGCTATCATTTAAAATGAAAGAAAAAATAAAAAGCTTCCCAGACAAGAAAAAAAAAACTAAAGGAGTTCATCACCAACCAACCAGTACCATAAGAAACGTTAAAGAATATTCTTCAAAAAGAATAAGAGAAAAAAGAATAAAAAATATGAATACTAGAATGGCAATAACTACATACCTATCAATAATTACTTTAAGTGTAAATAGATTAAATACTCCAATCTGAAAAAAAACAAACCATAGGGTGACTAAATGAATAAGAAAATAAGATCCATATGTATATTGCCTATAAGAGACCCATTTCAGGTTTTAAAAAAGGAGAGAAAAATATAAAAGGATGGAAAAATATATTTCATGCAAATAGCAACAACAACAAAAAGCTGGGATAGCAATACTTACAACATACAAAATAGACTTTATAACCAAGGTTATAACAGGAGACAAACAAGGACAATTAATAATGGTAAGGGGATCAGTCCAGCAAGAGGATATAACCCTTGCAAACACTTAAACACCCAATGCAATTACACCTAAATATATAAAGCAAATATTGATAAACATAAAGGGAGAAATCAACAATGATATAGTAATAGTAGTGGACTTTAACACCCCACTGACAACAATGGATAGATTATCCAGACAGAAAAAACAACAAGAAAACATCAACCTTAAATAAGTCAGAGAAAGACAAATACCATATGATTATACTTATTGTGGAATCTAAAAAAACAGAATAAATAAACTACCAAAACAGAAACCAACTCACAGATATTAGAGAACAAACTAATGGTTGCCAGATGGGAGGGGGTTGGGAGCTGGGTGCTCATGGATAGGAAGAACTAACATTAGTAAAATGTCCATCCATCCTGAAACACCAATCAAAAGAATATATGTACCCCTATGTTCATAGTAGCACCATTTACAATAGCTAAGATTTGGAAACAACCTGAGTGCCCATCAGTAGATGAGTGGATAAAAAAGTTGTACATATACATAATGGAGCACTATGCAGCAGTAAGAAAGAAAGATCTCTTATCCTTTGAGATGACATGGAGGGACCTGGAAAGTATTATCCTAAGCAAAACAAGCCAAGCAGAGAAAGACAAATATTACATGATCTCACTTATTTCTGGAATATAATGAACTAAACAAACTGATGAACAAAATAGACCCAGAGACATAGAAGTAGGGTAGAAACTGACATTCCTCAGAAGGCAGGAAGGGGGAAGGGATAAACCACAGAACTTATATGCATGTATGCATAACCGATGGATATAGACAACAAAACTGGGGACAGGGTAGGAGGGAATAGGGAGGAGGGAGTCAATGGGGGGAAAATGGAGAAACATCTGTAACAAAAATAAATAATAAAAAAAGTCTATCCAACCCAAAGCAATCTGTAGATGCAGTGCAATCCCTATAAAAGTACCAATGACATTTTCCACAGAACTAGAGCATAGAATCCTAACATTTCTATGAAAGCACTAAAGATCCTGAACAGGCAAAGCAATCTTGAGAAAGAAGAACAAAGCTGGCGTTATCATGGTACCTGATATCAAACTATACCACTTAAAACAACATGGTACTGGCATAAAAACAGACACATAGATCAGTGGAACAAAATAGAAAGCCCAGAAATAAACCCATGCCTTTATGGTCAATTAATCTATGACAAAAGAGGCAAGAATATACAATGGGGTAAAGACAGCCTCTGCAATAAATGGTGTTGAAAAAACTGGATAGATACATGTAAAAAAATAAAACTAGAGTACTTTCTTACACCATTTACAAGAATAGACTAAAAATAAATTAAGGACTTAAATATAAGACCTGATACCATAAAAATTCTAGAAGAAAGCATAGGCAGTAAACTCTCTGACATTGCTCTTAGTAATATTTTTTCAGATATGTCTCCTTGGGCAAGGGAAACAAACAAACAAAATAAACAAATGGGACTACATCTAACTAAAAAGTTTTTGCACAGCAAAGGAAACCATCAACAAAACAAAAAGATAATCTACTGAATAGGAGAAGATATTTGCCAATGATACATCCAATAAGGGATTATTATCCAAAATATATAAAGAATTCATACAACTTAACACCAAAACAACAAACAATGTGATTAAAATAAGGGCTGAGGACCTGAATACACATTTCTCTAAAGAGGGCTTACCAATGACCAACAGACATATGAAAAAATGCTCAACATCACTAATTATCAAAAAAGCACATTTAAACCACATAGAAATATCACTTTACACCTGCCAGAATGGCTAAATTAAATAAATCAACAAACAAGTGTTGGTGAGGATGTGGGGAAAAGAGAACCCAACACTGTTGGTGGGGATGCAAACTGGTGCAGTCACTGTAGAAAACAGTATGGAGGGTCCTCAAAAAATTAAAAATAGATGTTGTGTAGTATATACAAATGTTGTTAAGAGAGCAAATCCTAAAAAATCATTTCCCTTTTTTGTATCTACATGAGAGGATGAATGTTAATTAAACTTATTGTAGTAATAATTTCATGACATGTGTAAGTCAAACCATTAGGCTGTGCACTTTAAACTTATATGTTTTCAATTATATCTCTATAAAACTGAAAAAAAATAATTTTTAAAGATGTAATAAAGGTCACTCCCATAATTAAAACTAAAAGAAAATATTAAAAATAGAAATACCATATGACAACAATATCACTTCTGGGCATGTATCTGAAGAAATCCAAAACACTAATTTGCTAAGAGGTATGCATCCCTATATTCACTGCAGCATTACTTAAAATAGCCAAGATATGGAAGCAACCTAAGTGTCCATCAATAGATGAATGGATAAAGAAGTGGTACATATACAATGGTATACTACTCGGCCATAAAAAAAGAATAAAATCTTACCATTTGTGACAACATGGGTAGATCTAGAGGGCGTTATGCTAAGTGAAATAAGTCAGACAAAGAAAGACAAATACCATATGAACTCACTTATATGTGGCACCTAAAGAATAGATAAATGAACTAACACAACAGAAACAAACTCATAGATGTAGAGAACAAACTGATGGTTGCCAGAGGGGACGGTGGTTGGAAAGGTGGGAATTAAGTTGTACAAATTGGTAGTTATAAAATAGTCACGGGGATATAAATTACATCATAAGAAATGTAGTCTATAATATACTATGTATGGTGCCAGGTGGGTACTAGACGTAGAAGGGGGATCACATTGTAAGTTATATAAATGTCTAACCACTATGCTATACACCTGAAACTAATATAACATTAAATGTCGGCTGTGATTGAAAAATTTTTTAAAAAAAGTGAAAATAATATGGGTACAAGGGGTTTCTGACTATTTAAAATATTGGAGCTAACTTTTCTCACTGTGGAAACTGAAGAAATTAGATATGCCATGTTTGAAATGAAGAAATCTGGATTGGCAAAAACTAAAGGATAATGAGAATCTGAAAGTCAGTCTGAAAGAAATAGTAACTTAAGGCCCGAACATGAGAGAGAGGCAGGCAGTTTTGAGGGCAAACAAAAGAGATATATGATGTGAAGATCATCTGGCCGTTGATTCCAAAAGCAGTATGCTCTTTTAAGAGCAATTGATGACTAACATAAGAAATATCTGATCACCCCAAGTGCAAGGCAGCATCTTCTACTAGAGCAGATGAAACAGATTTCCACTAAGAGGCTATATGCTTACTGAAAAGGAGAGCCTGCTCTTTACCATAAAGTAGACTTTGAAGTTCAACATGAGAAGATAAGTGGCGATCAAAAGTGAGAGATCCTCCTTATAGTATTGAGACACTTTGGCAGAGAAAGCAAATAGTGATTTCAAAGAGGAGACCCAGAGGAATTCAATATCTGTATAATGTCTGAAATGTGTCACCATTGTGAAGCTCTAAAATGGAAAGGTCAGCTTAAAATTGAATGATAAGATCATATTGGACTCAGTTCATAAGTTCCCAGGTCTCCTGAAAGCTTAATTTGAAGAATAACATAGGAATTCACACAGCACTAGGTCCTACCAAAGCACAATTCAACAGGGTTTGGTAAAGAGAACAATTAATTCCACAGTACCACCAATTCCCTTCGATGATTTGTTTGTTTTCAAAGATCTGCATTTGATGGTGACTATTCATAAATCACAAGGGCAGGCACTTTAAACTGTAGGTATTGACTTTCAATTGAGCCTCTTGTTACAAAGACAACTCTGTAGCATGTTATATAGTGAGCAGAAACAGGGATTTCTTCATATGTGCCTTGGAGAATAGAAAGAGAAACATGGTGTTTAAAAAAGTTGTGTTGCAATTATAGAAAATTATTACAACTCCATTTTTTTATTTTTATTTATTGATTTTAGAGAGAGGGATATGGAGAGAGGGAGTGGGCGCAAGAGAGAGAGAGAGATAGACAGAGAGAGATTTGTTGTATTCATTGGTTGCTTCTTGTATGTGCCCTGACCAGAGATCGAACCTGCAACCTTGGTGTATTGGGATGATGCTCTAACCAACTGAGCTACCTGGCCAGGCACAGCTCTATTTGTTATTGTTTCTATGAGCTGTCATTTAACTCTGATTTATGAATCTCTTAAGCAGTGTCAGGTAATTCAGCCAGTCTTTAATACAATGCAAAGTCATCATCCCATAACATAAAACAATTAAAACAAAAGAATCCAAAATAAAAGCCAGAAGATAGTTTTTGTGGCAGTGGTACAGGGTTGTGTGACGGCACTGTAGACTGACTGTAGAAACAAGAAATGCAGAACAGGACTGGGATGTAACTCTAATTGTAGCATGATTCAACTGTGCACTCACCTTTAGACTCTTATCCAGGCTTTATTCTTCTAGTTTGCTGATGAGATACATCAGACACATTATCAAACTTCCTAAAGCAAAGATACCTCAGTTTCCAATTAGAGCATTAAGAAAATGGATCATCCAGCTAGTAGATTTTGGAGGGTATTCTAAAATAGAATGCTCAGAAGTATGTTCTGAGAAAAACAAGTGTCTCACAAGATACTAATAGTTGACCCATAATGAAATGATTTATCATCAAGTAAATTTGGAAACAATGGATAAAATAAGTTTTTTTTTTTTTTTTTACTGCTTTAAATTTTTTTCCTTTATTGATTTTTTTTAGAGAGAGAGGAAGGGAGAGGGGGAGAGAGATAGAAACATCGATGAGAAAGAACATAGATTGGCTGCCTCCTGCATGCCCCCCAACTGGGGATTTGGCCCACAACCTGGGCATGTGTCTTGACCGGAAATTGCACTGGTGACCTCCTGGTGCATGGGTCGGTACTCAAACACTGAGCCACACCGGCCGGGCTTTTTAACAGTTTTAATATGTTAACTTGCATTATAAGTGTCCAAGGGGGAAAGAGTACAATATGTGGTATTCCCCAAATTTCTTTGGCTATAAAATCCTCTATTCCTCTCAAGCCAAATTATTCATACATTATGTTTCACTAGGGTTCTGAAGAACCAAGCTTGAGAAAAGCTGCTCTACAAACATACACATTCAGCTTGAATTTGGGAAATACTTGATTTCATCAAATACCCAGTTAGCCACCTGATCATATCTATAAAGCGTATTTCATATCAAACACTATTCTACTCACTATTTCAATCAAACTTTCATGGGATACCCAAAAGACACACTATCAGTTATCACATGTTTTATTTTTGAATAGTTAAAAGTCATATATGATTTTACACAAGTATTACTTTTCCTTGAATCCCTTTATTTTTTTCTTTCCTCCCTCCCTCTGCCTCCTCCCTCCCTCTCCCCCTCCCCCTCCCTCTCCCTCCCTCCCTCCTTTCCTTCCTTCCTTCCTCCCTCCCTCCTTTCCTTCCTTCCTCCCTCCCTCCCTACTTTCCTTCCTTCCTTCCTTCCTTCCCTTCCTTCCTTCCTTCCTTCCTTCCTTCCTTCCTTCCTTCCTCTTCCTTTCTTCCTTTTTACTCTCAAATGCAATCTTATACAACATCTATGCAAATAATGTTTATGAATACTGGCTGCTGGTGAGGTATTCTGGCATTTGAACACACACACACACACACACACATTTTGCTGAACGCTGCCTTGTGTCTTTCAAAGGATCAAAAATCTAAGGCTCAGATTAGCAGATGTAGGCATGAACAGCTTTTTGTCGTTGGAAAACAAGGAGCCATTCTGGCTTTAAATAAGTTAAAATTTACTTCTTGTATATTCAAGAAGTCATTTATTGACAGAAACTATTTTGTCAACGACAATTTCTGGATTATCACACAAAAATATTTTAAGATATTTAGAAATATGTATTGGGAAGAAGCAAAATTAAAAAAGAAGAAGAAAGAGAATAGGGGTAAAAGAAGCAGGAAGATGAGGATTAATGGAAATACTTGACTGTTAATGTCAGTTAAAAACTGATCAGAAAGCCTGCCCAAAATACATTGGATAATACTGTACAATGTAGACAATAAAGTCATGGCAAACTATAACACAAGGTCACTGGAAACTAACATGTTTTGAAAAAAAGATGTGCTTTCAGAGAATTGATGAAAAGAGAAATGTGACTTGATGCTAGTAGCACTCACATATAACTGATGAAATTATCTTTAAAAATCATTAAAGTTAGGAGGGGAAGAAAAAGAAACATGATGAATGAGCATTGAAGTGAGGAAATGGGTAGCTTCACTAGACCCTGGGGGAAAGATCCACAAATATCACTTTTGTAGTGCTTTCAGAAGCAGGTGTTACTATAATGTCTCAGGTGTTTCTATTTCTGAGTCCATCAGTTAAGTAATTAAGTTATAGCAAATCATTGGATGAAGCCCAAATAACTGAGTGCTCACATATATCTTTGCAAACAACCATCTGTTATGACCATCATTTATTCTTAAATATAGCACACACGATTTTAATTCTAATAACATTCTTTCCCATGACTGTTCCAGTTCTTTATAGTTTAGAAAACTTGTCACTAAGAGCAGTGTCAGGAGATAGGCCACTTGTTGGCACATAATAAAAACGGAAAAATTATCAACCTTGGACATCCAAATCCCCGATTTGGGGCAGTGGAGAAGTACAAAATGTCTATAGCAAGGACCTTCCAGCCCCATGATGGCTTCAACATAACAAAAAACCCAAGATGTGAAAGCGGGTCTTTGTCTTACCATACATCAAATATTCACCAAGCTTTCTGCAAGACACTGTCCTGGGAACTAGGGGTTTAACTATGAATAAGACAGACAAGGTTCATGCATGTCCTCATGGGGCATCAGTTTGAATAGAGAAAGATAGAAAAAAGGAAACAAGAAAATTACAGAGTATAATCATTTCTCTGAGGGAAATAAACAAGGTGATAAGATAGAGAGTAATAAGTGATGGAGGTGAGAGTAGGGGTGAACTATTTTAAAAAGGATGGTCAGGGAAGGCCTTTCTGAAGTAATGGCATTTGAGCTGAGATATGAATGATAAAAATGGCACTGTGATTTGAAGCTCTAACTAGGGAAAGAATAATCTAGGCAGAGCAAAGAGAAAGAGCTAAAGGGTATACTGTCTGTAATTGAATAAAATGGTATAACAATTTTAAAGGTGAAGAAGGCTGTTTCATTGATGGGTTAACGAAAAACATGATATAATAGGAAACATGACGACCATTCAACGCCTTTTTTATCTTTAATAGAATCACAGAAGGATGATAGCACTCATTTAGTCTAATCACCCACATAATGTACTGCACACAGTCATCTCTCTACTGCTTAAACACCTCCAGTGTTTAAGGCATCCCACTGAATTGTGAGACATCTCAGATACTAGAAAATTTTTTCTTAATCTAAGCAGATATTGCCTTTTCAGAATTCTCCCTCATTGACTCTTTCTGATATTCAAAGGCAAGTATTTATTGCCCTTCAGTGCTCTGCTCCAGGACTCAGGTCCTTCACCTGTTGCTTAGGGATTCTAGATCATCTAGACATTATGCTTTCTCTGGACACGCTAGTTTTTTACTAAGTTACCTTAAAACCATACTCCCTCTGAGAACACCTACAAAATTTGGAAGGTGAAGAATGAGGGCCCTGATTCTCAATTATAGATTTGTGGCATACTCACCATGTATGTTCAACAATCATCTGTTAATAACTTGATTTATGAAAAATATAATGTTAGGTGCTAGGGAGATTTAAAATTGAATTTAAAATGGTCCTCTAGCCCTGGCTGGTGTGGCTTAGTTGGTTGGTCATTGTCCTTTGCACCCAAAAGTTGCCAGTTCCATTCCTGGTCAGGGCACATGCCCAGGTTGTTGACTCAATCCCCAGTAGGGACATGCAGGAGGCAGCCAGTAAATGTTTCAGTCTCACATCAATATTTCTATTTCTCTTCCCCTCTCTTTCTAAAAATCAATTTTAAAAAATGTATTTTTTAAAATGGTCCTCTCAAGAAGATTGTACTCTAGGGGGAGCAAGAGTCATGGTATGGTCTTAAGTTCCCTATAAAAGGGGTAGATACAACATAAGGGGTACTCTGAAGAAAAATGTGTTGCAAATGAGCTAGGTACCACTGTCATATTCATTTCATTTTATTAATCACTTGCTGGCATATCAGACTTCCATCTGGATGCTTACTCCTATCTACACCACACACACACACACACACACACACAGCAGGATCTTGGGACTAAAATTTGAACTGCTATCATTTCTGTGTTAATATTCAAGTTAAGCTAATGAAGGATATTACCAAATTCATAAATTAAGGTTCCTTTTAAATTATTAGTGAGATTAACCATTTAAGAAGTATTTCATTCATTGATTGCAGAATGTAACATAAATGATATTGGAAGAACCTGGATCACAGTTATGAAATCTGAGATATATGGTATTTGAACACAATTTTGGAAATTCAAACACTATCATTACCGATAGCTACTGATAGCTTTATTAAAGGCAGAACCTTTGAAACAGACCATGTGTGTGTGTGTGCATGTGGTTCTAGTCACAGTATTTAAGATATTGATCAGAATTGGTCTGTATAAGTAAGTTAGAGGAGACTGACCAAGGAGGGTTAAGTATAGTTAGATAGCATCGCAGGTGGCACAGGGAACTTCATTTATTTCAAGTCTTTTTTTTTTTTTTAAATGGAAATAGTCTCTGAGGTAGTTCTGAATCAGGGAAATAAAGAAAGGGGTGTTTGGAATGTATTTTGATTATTTTGTTTGAAGAGAAATTTCTATACACTTCAGGTTGCTGCCTAACAGCATAAATGTGTGAGTCCATATGTACATGTTCCTCTGGATTAATCACTGACTTTACTGTGATGATGTCTTTTAGTACAAAAACATTTTTATGGGCAAAATGTACCAACATGCTCATATTCCTTTTTAAAAAACTTCATTGAGGTGCACAAGCAAAAAGCAACTTCACAGTTTAGAGGGACAAGTTGTATACATTATCCTGTCAAAGCGGGACAATGCAAGGCACATTTGTAGAATACTAATCACCACCAGCCTGGGAAAGTCCTTTAGTTCAGAGCTTCTATTCTCAAGTCGCCAGATGTTTTTACCCAGGCCTGAAAGCACAGATGGTGTACAGCTGTCAGCCAGCTGTCTCTGTGAAGTGCTTTAAAAATAATAAAAAAAAACAACTTTCAGCATCTATTAAATAAAAAGAAATTTTCCAAAAGGTTGAGAGAAAAAGGAAACAGGGCTATACCACTGAAAATTAACTCAGAAGTTTGAAAGTAATAAAAAAGTGGTGTTGTGTTCTCAAAGAAGCTGTGTAGTTCTAATATTTATGTCGCTTCCTTCCCTTTTCTCCCTCAATAAATATTTATGTTTCTGCCAGGCACTATACTAGGAGCTGGGGATTCAAAGATAAAGGAGATAGTTCCTGCTCCCTAAGACTTCACAGTTTATTAGAGGAGATAGTTATAAAACAAAGCAGTGCAACACAGTCTAATACATGCTATAGCAGCAGAAAATACTATATGTAGTGGTGATGCACAAGGAGTAGCCAGCTATACCTGCGCTGTCGAAGAATACTTCATAGAGTACAGATGTGTGAAATGGGTCCTTAAAAAATGTAGAAGTTAGTTAAGTTTGGTGTCAGGGTAGATTCCAGGCCAAGGACTAGCACATGCAAAGGTGCAGTTACCTAAAGCAACAGCCCACTCAGTATTGAGATAGGGATGGAGCATAACTGTCTTGGAGAGTGATGGAAGTAAGACTGATGAGGCTGGTAGGGGCTGTATCAAGGAGAACGCATGGAGCAGTGGCCATGGAAAAGGTGGGTAAAGGTTTGCAGCGGCAACTACTGCCAACAGGAGAGGGGGATAATTAAGGATACATACAACGACTGCTAAATGGTGTGCTCAGGGCCCAGTTCAGGTCTTTAGAAACCATTATTTCACAGTATTAGCAATTGGCACGGTTGTGTCATTTTGCTGCAGCAATATTCAGCCTCTATGGTAAGAGGAACACACAGCTCCATAATCTGGAGAATAAGACCATTCAAAGTAAAATTTAATCCTAATTAGAAATACATTAAATACTACCCAAAAGTAATTCAAATTCCAAAAATACACTTTAAGAGTACCACAAGGTCTAAGCTCAAAATGAATAAATTAGACAAAAGGTGGCACAGTATTTACTTGTGCTTTTGTTTTCCTTTATATATCATGTCCCAGTACTTTAATATGGTTTTTTTCAACTCACTTCCCTCCCAGTGAGGAAAAGAGTAAAAAAAAAAAAAAAACATTGTTCATATAAATATTATTCCCAGGACCATGTGCACACTTCTCACGTGGTAATTACCATAGCATTTGTAATTGCAGACATGTATGCCCCCTCCCCCCACTGTGAGATGTTTGGGAGCAGGAATGATGCCTTACTTAGCTTTGTACCCTCAGCACCTTCTTCAATATCTGATAGAAGACACTTCAAAACCTCTTGCTGGATGGATCAATTTATAGATGAAGAATATGAAGCACAGAGTAAAGGTTTTTCCAACACAGCACAAGTAGTTTGTCGTAAAGAATGCAGTCCGTGTGGCTGTTGTGGCTCAGGGGTTGAGCATGTGTCAAGGACCAAGAGGTCACCAGCTTGATTCCCAGTCAAGTCACATGCCTGGGTTGCCGGCTGGACGCCCAGTAGGTCGTGTGCAGGAGGCAGCCGATCAATGATTCTCTCTCATCGATGTTTCTCTCTCTCTCTCCTCCCTTCCTCTCTCTGAAATCAATGAAAACATATTAATATATATCATTTTAAAAATAAAAAAATGATTTAAAGAATGCAGTCCACCAATGCAGACCAGAGGTCTCAACTTCTGAGAGGCAATATTTGGCTTTAAATAAGATAGGTAAGAAATCTTCAGAACTAAAACCATATATTTTCTTTTTTTTTTTAATCCTCACCCGAGGACATTTTTCCATTTTTTGTTCAGATAGAGTGGGAGGGAGAGAGAGGATGAGAGAGAGAGAGAGAGAGAGAGAGAGAGAGAGAGAGAGAGAGAGAGAGAAACATCAATATGAAAGGGACACATCGAGTGGCTGCCACCCACACGAGCAACCAGGGCCGGGGACAAACTGCAATCGAGGTACATACCCTTAGCGGGAACTGAACCCGGGTCTCTCTAGACCGCAGGCCGACGCTCTAACCGCTGAGCCAAACCGGCCAGGGCATAAAACCATATATTTTCAAAATAAAGCATAATATTAACTCTATATAGGACTCCGAGAAATAGAATTACATAGTGAAAGGGATATAAATATCACCACTACATTTTAACTTTCAATAGAATGACAAAAAGGTGGCTCATAAATTTAACAGGAAGAAATCTGAGATTATTAATATTACTACTTTAAAACACTAGTGATTTTTTAAAAAGTTGAACATGCTTTTTCTTTTGTTCCAGCCTTCTTGTTTAGCTGGCAAGCTTCTATTTTGCCTTCTACTGGTGACACTAAAATTTATTTTAGAGATGGAAATTATAAAGAATCCGATTCAATTTTGATGTATAACCAGTAATAGCTTTCAAGCCCCATCCCTTTCTTTCCCTTTTTGCCCCATATCAGGGCAAGCTGATTTAAGAAAGGCCTGGACACTCCTCATGGTGCTGGCAGGGAAGTTGTAACCATGCAAGTCACAGCCAGCACAGCAAACCTCACTTTGGCCCTGCCACCTAAATACCATAAAAAAAAACAAAGCCACTCGCCCCTCCCTTCACTCAAGCCATTTCAGACTGGCCTAGGAGCCAGCCCTGCTTTCCCGGGAAAACCTTATGATGTCAGTAAAAAATCTTTTCATGGTCTTTTAGCATGTATGTGACATCATTAGTCTCAACATCCAAACCACATTTTGGGTGGGGGGACTGATCTCATGTCTTGCAGGGTAACTACAAGAAAATTGGCACTGTGAGTAGGATGTTGAGGCAATAACCATTGCCATCTGAGGGGTCTTTCTTCTTTTGCTTTTGGCTTGCTGTCTGCTGCCCAGGGTGCACTTTGAGCTGTACTGCTGCCTGCTGACCAGCTTTTGCTCTGAGTTGTGCTATGCTGTACTATTTGCCATGTCCTACTGAGCCTCTGTGATGGATTTCACCAACCTAATTCAGGAGTTTCAGTAGATGACATTTAAGGATAGGAGTAGGAGATTGGGGCCCTCCTTAAAGTTGTTCTGGGTTGTGTATACCGGCTGGGGCCTATCTGTGGGTATCACACGGAATTATGCGTTTTGATTCTAGCATAAGGCATGACTAATGATAGGCACAGGGAAATGACTCTTACCTTGTGTGACCACTGGTTATATGTTTTGATGACACTCATTTTATAGATTTTTCAAGGGAAAGACTATATTCTGTACAATATATGGGCCCATTGGGTGGTTGGAAGCTGAAGTCCATACTCTGAAAATCAGATGGCTCAATAGGACCCTATAAAATGCCTTTGCTACTGCTGTTGCTGCCTATGTCACCAGAAAGATCCTTATCCTCAGGGTTATAGAGACATGTATGGTATCCAGTGGCACTGGACCTTGTGAAAAGCAGCTTTGATGCTTTACTCCCACCCCTTTTAAAGATCCAGAGGACACCATCACCCTATTGGACAGCTATAAAAAGGACCAACAAAGACTCTGGGTTCATTTGAGTACCAGGGCTTGTCAATATGCCATGAGGTCAATTCAAACTCAATTTAAGCTCAGGATCCTTAAACCCACTAATGCAACAACCAGCATGGAAGAGGCTCTTAACTCTGATGGAACTGAAGTGGGACTCTGGAGGAAGTAACTTTAAAATGTGAGCAGGGAAGAGAGGACTTCCTTCCCCCAAATGTTATCTAATAGAAACAAAAACAAGAGAAAAAACTCCTGATAAAAAGAGAGGAAACAAAAAATGAAAGAGGTTCATGATTTAACCCCAACTAAAACCCCCAAATTTAGTAAAACGATTTATACAATAGAAAGGTTAATAGGGTGCCATTTGGCTTTTGCTCTACAATGTAGGTTCTAAAATAATTTTAACATCTACCGGGATACACCAATTTGCAAATCTTCATGGCCTTAATCAGTACTGGGCCTCCAGTTAGAATTATACCCAAGGATGCCACTAAATTTAAAAAGCAATCTCCTATACTTTTAGAGGAGTTACCAAAAATAAAAGAGGGCAAACAGGTATGCCTTAACAATTGAAAGTATTACCTTACCTAAATTCCTCATGATCATAGTGTTCATTGACATAAAATATTCCATAATGGGCATCGATGCTCTGACTCAAAAAGTAACAGATGATATAAAATTAATATTTGGCACATACAATATGCTTGACAAATGGTATCCCAAGGACTACACCCAGAACACAGATAAAATATCTACTATGGCTCAATATGATTCAAACAAGGCCTATAAGAATGAAGGCCATTATGCAAGACCTAATGAAGAAAGAGGCCATTATTCCCACTGCATTTCCCTTGAACATCCCAATTTGGTCAATGCCTAAACCTGATAAAAATAAATTACATTTAACATTGAGTTACTGCAAGCTTAATGCCATAGTACTACCCCTGATTAAGGCCCCAATACCCAATAATATAAAATCACTGACTCCATCCAATCAACAATTGAAAAGTTTTGCTTTATAGATTTGGTTAATATTCAGTGCCTATTTCAATATCCTTTCAGCTGCAGTTTGCCTTCATCTTCAGAGGGATTCAATATATATTTACCTGGCATCTCATGGGGTACCTTAACAGCACTGTTATAAAACAATATTTGCCAGCAAGATCTTAACTGCGTCTGACTTTACTCATGAGTGCAGGTATAATGTTATGCACCTGAGAATCTTAAGGTGGGGGCTGGTCATATGAGAAAGACCAACCACATCATTTAGAATTGGGTCTTTGGATCATGCAGTATGAGTTATCCTAAAGACTGAGTTTATCACATGGGCAAGAAATCAATCATGCCTGTGTAATGAAGCCTCAATAAAAAGTCTGGATGCTGAAGCTCAAGTGAGCTTCCTGGGTTGGCAATACTCTGTGTATGTAACTCATCTTGAGGACATTGGAAGTTTTATATTTGAAACCCTCCTTGAGTCTGTCTATGGGTTTCTTCCTTTGGTTGGCTGTAATTAATGACATGATACATATACAGTATACCAATAATAAAAATAATAAAATTAACAAAATAGGGATAAAATCAGAGGAAGCCAAAATACAACTCTAAGGTCAGTATAGGTGCTGTCATTGGTTATATAATTTGGTTTGGTGTATCCTGTAACAATTTATATTTGCATAAGGTTTCATAATTTACAAAGTATTTTTTACTATAAAAATGTTTATTCATAATCTCATTTACCCCTTACAACTATTTGTAGTGAAATAATTTTTCTTAGCCCCATTTTATATTTGAAATTTAAGTTCAGAGATGCTAAGTGATTTATTCAAGGTCCCTGGCAGTACCAGGACAGGGAAGCTAGGTCTTTTGATTCCAAAGTTCATATTCTTTTTTCTTTTTGCCCCTAGTGGGAACCAAACCTGGAACTGTCTGGTCCTCAGGCCGATGCTCCAACCACTGAATCAAACTGGCCAGGGCCAAATTTCATATTCTTTATACCGACATACTGAGATCTTCTGCCCCACTTCATTCTTTAAGTGATATCTCACTCAGTAATCCCTGTTAGTGATCAGATGGGTAGACACTGGTAGCGTTGAACCAATGTATGACAAGAGCCTGTTTCCCAATCTACTCAATAAAGGAAGTAAATCAAGTGGTCTCTAGGGTACTGCTGTACTTTGAAAGTACATAGCATTAGAACTGGTTGCTAGGTAGACACACACAGGATCCAGTCTAGGAAATAACTCTGCAATTTGTCTTTAGCAGAGACAAAGGCTAAGAAATCAATTTCCTCCTTTCTATCCTTCAAAATCTGAAATTATTATTTTGTGTTTTTGAGGCATGGTAGAGGTATATGCCATTGTCCAGTAATCCATATTTTACACAGTTTCCAGGGATGAATTCAGCTCCAATAACCTTCATAATGTTTTCCCAGACTATGCTAGCCCACAGCCATTTCTATTTCTCTCTCCTCAGCACAATCTGTCCCACTCACATTAGCTCCTGTTCATATACAGCATTATTTTTCTTATTTAGCAGTATCCCATACAATAACTGTTCAAAAATCCATGTTATATATTAACATTTTCCTATTTAGTGGATTGAATATACTATGTGTCAGATTTTAATTCTCTTTACTTTTAGAATTTTCTTCCTAGTTCCTATTCACAACTGTATGTCAATCATCACTTAGTCACATTTCCAACTATTGTTTACTCTTCTTAACTAGTGGAGGTATGGAGGGCATATAACCACGTAATTTCTCTGTAAAAATACTTGGTAAACATATGCATACAATAGAAAATTACACCATTCCTTTTTTGAAAATTACAAAGTAAGCTGGATTTAACGAGAATGTAACCAAGTTTTTAACATGGTCTATGAGCCCTGGCATGGTTAAGTATCTACTTACCCTTCAAGCTTCCTTTTGATTCACTCTCTCTCTCTTCCTCTCTGAGCCAGCTATACTTGAATCCTTTCATTGGTCAAAATTTTCCATGCTCCCTCCTACCACAGGACTCTGCATGTGCCATTACCTCTGCTTGGAAAATTTTTACCAGTTCCCCTCTCTGTCTAGTTAACTCCTACTCTTCCTTCAGATCTCAGCCATATCATCACTTCCTCAGGAAAGCCTCCCTCATTGTCGTGGCATCATATTTCTCTTTTCTAGCATGTAACACAATGATAAATTTTATATTTATTGGTAATTTCTGCTGTCTATCTCTCCCACTAAATTACTGTAAGCTGCATGAAGGTAGCTGTCTTTTTGTCTTTTGTCTCCCTGTACTATTTTCTCTCCAGCACGTGGCAAAGTGCCTTGAATATTTTAACTACTTCAAGATTGCTGGATAAATAAACATGCACTTCCAACAAAGTACAAAAAGCCTTAGTTATATTGATAATCATGATATTAAACACTCTCTCCTGTTCACAGAACAAGTCAAGACTATTCATTTATGAAATACTGTCATAAATGAGTATTCTAAATGTCATAAATACAGGTAAATCCTAACATTGACAATAAATGATCCCTCTCCATTATACAAATAGAAAAATTGCAGTCTAGAGTGATTAGGTGACTTCTCCAGGGCAGAACAAGGTCTAAACTCCAGATGGCTTGATTACCTATCCAGTGGCCTTCCACTACATCACAGAAGGCATCGTAGAAGTATCATAAATTATCAATTCAGGTAATCTGACCTTAAATTCTGTCTAATTTACAATGTGACAATGGGTAAAATATTTCACTTCTCTCAGCCTTTGTTTTTCTGTGCATTGAGGATAATGCCTATCATATAGGGATTTTTCAAAAAATTAGAGAAGGAAGTTGAGTCCTCAGCATAACGCTTCGCACGTAGTAGTCAACAAATGGTAGACATGCAACTTAAACCTTGGTTTGTTCATTTTAATATTCCAACTTTTGTATATTGGGTTTTCCTATATCAGAGCATATTATCTACCAAGCCAAACATATGCATATAAATAATTTAGAAAACCTATTTGTCATTTGTACAGCTTTGAGTCCTTTTACACATACAACATATCCTAACCAGTATGCCTGAGTTAGAGTACAAGTAGGGACCCGAGCTGCTTAATTCAAACCAGCATTTCAGGCTGGTTTAATTAAAGCATTTGGTGTTGGTACTGACTTTAATAGCACAACATGTTAATTGCCGCAGGGAGTTTAACTTGACCACAACAAGCAAACCAATATAGAAGCTCCTACCTGGGAAATAGTGAAATATATAAATTTTATATATATATATATATATATATATAAAATTTACTTTAGTCTCATATTTCTAAGCAGATAAGATAAAAATTTGTTTAAAAATAGTAAAAGAAGATTTCTATTGGGGAAGCATTTTTTTTTAAGAGCGGGAGGGAGAGAGAGAGAGAGAGAGAGAAACATCAGTGTGAAAGGCACACATCGAGTGGTTACCACCCACATGACCCAACCAGGGCCGGGGACAGACTGCAACCGGGGTACGTGCCCTTAGCGGGAACCGAACCTGGGTGTCTCTGGACCGCAGGCCAATGCTCTAACCTCTGAGCTAGACCGGCCAGGGCTGGGGAAGCATTTTGAAAAACAAAAGAGAGGATGTAGCAAGTGGCCCAGTGTAACAATATATGTCTGTTAAGTAAAAAGGAAGGCTAATTTCATTCATATCTATTCACTCATTTAACATATATTTAAGTAAAGTCTCTGTGCCAGGCACTGTAGATTCAGTAGTGAGCAAAAGTAAACCTGGCTCCTTTGAGTGTATTGGGGGGAAGACTAACTACACATAACTACCCAGGCCCCTTAACAGTTTTCTGGGGCTCCTCCTACAATTCTTATAGCTCTGATACAGAAAATAATTTGATTTTCTGAACACCTCACGGGAATTAGTTAAGTGTTTTGGGAAGCCATGGCTAAAGGAAATCCTCACCTCCAAGCAGTCCCAGAACAGAAAGCTCAAGCTCACCAGGATGACATGATAGAAAACTCTGAACCAGGAGTAGAAATATAGAGCTGGGTTCTAGTCCTTTGCCGCTTTATGACCTTAGGCAAGTTACTTAATCTCTGACCCTGAGTTCCCTCATCTATTAGATTAATGATCCAGCTTCAACAATAACAATGTCAATAACACAGATTCTTAATGACATTATAATGAGGCTTCAGAATATTCTAGATTTCCATGTCAAATTAGTAGATACTTACTATAAACTTATGAAACAATTCTACCTATAAAAACTACCTATTTATTTTGGTAACAAGTTTTAATTAAATTATTTTTACAAAATTCAAAATTTGGAAGGATTTGTAAGAGACCATTTAGTTACATGAAGATCAGTTCTACTAGCCATGTTACATAACTGTCTCTCCTATTTCATAAGGTTTTTCTCAGGAGTGAGATTCAACTATTATCCTTGGTTGACTAATCAAGTATTTAATAAACTTTTTTTTTTTTTTATCCTCATCTGAGGACACTTTTCCACTTTTTGTTCAGGTAGAGTGGGAGGGAGAGAGAGGAAGAGAGAGAGAGAGAAACATTAATGTGAAAGGGACACATCAAGTGACTGCCACCAGCATGACCCAACCAGGGCCGGGGACAAACTGCAACCGAGGTACGTGCCCTCAGCGAGAACCAGACCCAGGTCTCTCTGGACTGCAGGCCGATGCTCTAAACGCTGAGCCAAACCGGCCAGGGCAATAAACTTCTTTATTGAGTATCTCTTCCTTACATGTAACCTAACATTCTTAATATAGTACAAGCCTGTTTTGTTTTGTTTTTATCTTTGTCCCCACCAGAGGAGAACAGGTGGTTGGCACCCTCTTGCAATAGTACTTCACAGATGTGGGGACAATGATTAAGTCACAACCTCAGCATTCTAGGCAGACTGAAGAACTTTATGTTTCCAACTCTGGTGTCTATGATCTTTTGAGTTGTATATCTCCAAGTAAATAATCATAAATCTTACCCTGGCTAGTTTGGCTCAGCAGTTAGAGCATTGGCCCATGGACCAATGAGTTGTGGGTTTGATTCCGGACATGGGCACGTACCTCGGTTGCGGTTCTATCCCCGGCCCTGGTTGGGATCGTGCAGGAGGTAACCAGTCGATGTGTGTCTCTCACATCAATGTTTCTTTCTCTCTCCCTCCCATTCTTTCCAACAAAAAAAACAAATAATTAAAAATCTTATCTACTTTGTAAATCTTAGAAAGTAAACCACATCCTTTCTCAAATATAAGCTGGAATACTGATGATAAAGAGAAATAGAATTCAGTGCTGTTAGGTATCATGCACAGTACATGAACCATTATTCTAAAACAAGATTTAAAAATCACTTTTGAGCCCTGGCCAGTTTAGTTCATTGGTAGTGCATCAGCCGATAGACTGAAGGGCCATGGGTTCAATTCCTGGTCAAGGGCACATACCTGGGTTGCAGGTTCGATCCCTGCCCGAGTCAGAGTCATGTGGGAGGCAACCAATAGATGTTTCTCTCTCTCTCTCTCTCTCTCTCTCTCTCTCTCTCTCTCTCTCTCTCTCTCTATCTCTCTATCTCCTATCTCCTATCTCCCTCCTTTCTACTCTCTAAAAATCAATGGAAAAATATCCTCGGGTGAGGATTAACAACAACAAAAAATCATGTTTGAATCATCCTTTTCAAATGTTAAAAAGACAGTCCATTTCAACACACAGACTGTTCACAGAAGGGTTGGTATGGATGCATCTCAAAAATCCTAGTATCTGTATCAGCTATACATAATTATTACAGCCACGCACAAAAATCTTAACATACTAAAAGAAAAACAAACAGCAACTACTGAATCTTCTCTTTGATTACTTAGGTTTGCTTGCTTTAAATATGGATGGCTGGTTTTCAAATATGTAGAACTGTCTGTTTGTTGGCCTAGCAAGATAACATGGTAGCCAGGGATAGAATAAAGAACTCAAAAGGTAAAAAAAACAAAACAAAACAAAAACAAAACCCAAACCCACCAATAAACCTCATAGACACAGACAACAGGGTGGTGATTACCAGAGAGAAAGGGGATGGGGGAGGTAGAAGAGGGTAAAGGGAGAATAAATGGTGATGGAAGGAGACTTGACTTTGGGTGGGGAACACACAATACAGTGTACAGATGATGTATTGTAGAATTGTATGCCTGAAACCTGTATAATTTCCTAAACCAATGTCACCCCATTAAATTCAATAAAAAAGTAAAAAAAAAAAAAAAAAAAAAAGAGAAAGAACACAAATTTAAAACACAATGTAGTCAGGTATGTGTCAGACCAAAGGCAAGGGTTCTGACCATGCAAGGTTTTATTTTAGTACTTTGTGGGCTTTATACATAACTTTCTTTTTATTTTAATGAATCTAGGTGAAAATGAGAAAAAGAGCACAGATATTACCAGGCAGTCATTGGTAAGTGCTTGTTATCGTCTGACAATGAGTTTACATAGGCCCAAATTTTCAGTTATAAAAATTGTTTCAATTGTCTCTGGGAAGTTACTTGCCAATAAGGTCTTATAGTTGGTTAGTGGCAAGATAGGGTTTCCTCCTGACTCTAAATCCAATGTAATACTTAAAAAACACACCCTTTTTTAATATTTAAAATTTATAAAAAGGCACAAAGAATGAAACAATAAACCCATGTCCCTACTACTCAACTGAAGAAATAAACATTGCCAATACAGTTCAATTTCTATTGTGTACCTCATCCTTGCCCTTCTTTGATGACCTTGCCCTTCTTTGCCCAACAGTTAAATACCATCTTGAATTTCATGTTTATAATTTCCATGCCTCTGTATATACACTTCTAAGTAAAATATACATTTCTAAGAAATATATAGAATTGTTTAGGATATTTTTAAATCTTATACAAACTGTATATATACATATATAAATTCTGCAACTTGTTGTTTTTTCTCAGCACTGTTTGTGATATTGACCATATTGACTCATGTAGCTCTAGTTCATTCATTTTCCTCTACTGCAGTGATTTTCAACTCATGTGCTGCAAGAATTTTTAAACCATGCAGTACCTGACTATTTAGTCAGGGGCACTGACCTCTTTTCCCTTAGACTGTCAAATAAAAAAATGACAAACAGCCAACACAACAACAGCTGTCCAGTGTAAATGAATCAAAAGTATACCTATTTTTTTTTTGTCAGGTAGGCAAAACATATCTTTTTTGTGTGCTGTATAATTTTAGTAATTACTTTATGAGTGCCATAAGATAAAAAAGGTTGAAAATAACCTATGCTCTACTGTAAAGTATTCCATTTTATAAATATATGGTAATTTACTTATCTATTCACTTGCTCATAGAGATTTAAATTGTTTCCAATGTCTTGCTATTAGAAACAACATGCCTTTAAAAATATATTCATGTGTATGTCTCCTGATTTATGATGAGAGAATCTCTCTAGAAATTCACCTATGAGGTCTACCTATAATATCTACCTAATAGATATTGCCATATTGTTCTCCAAAGTGGTTCTACCTATTTACACTCTTGCCAGAAGTATAGAAAATGTCTCAATGTTCTGCATTCTGGCCCAAAATTGGACTGTCAGCCTTGGTAGCTTTTGCAAATTTGATAGATGTGAAATGTTAAATTGGTGGTGTTAACTTGTATTTTCCTGAGTACTAGTGAGAATGAGTCTTTTCGTGTTTGTTGATAATACATATTTTTTCTTCTGTGAACTGCCTATTCAAACCATTTTCTAATGGGTATCTTTTTCGAGTTGAGAAATTCTTTCTATAGTCTAGGTAACAATCCTTTGTTACATGTGTTACAAATATCTTCTCCCAATCTGTAAATTGTAGTTTCACATTTTAATGGTGTCTTTTGATGAACAGAAAGTAATTTTTAAAAAAATTTATTTTATTGCTGACAGTATTACAGATGGCTCCCTTTTTCTCCCTTTTTGCCCCCTCCACCCAACCCCACCCTACCCCAGGCCTTGCCCACAGTATTGTCTATATCCATGGGTTATGCATATATGTTCTTTGGTTTATCTCTTCCTGCCCTCTTCCTCCCCAACCCCTATTCCCACTGAGATCTGTTATTCTGTTCCATGCATCTATACCTCTGGACCTATTTTGTTCATCCAGAAACTAAACATTTTAATGTGTCAAATTTATCAACTCTTTATGTTATGATTTATCCTTGGTTTATCATCAGAATTTTCCTACCCCAGGGTCATAAATACAGTTTCCTACAATTTTACCTAAATTTAAAAAGTATTGTTTTAATAATCTTTCCATTACACTGCAGTTATGTGTTTAAAAGAACATACTGCAAACAGGAAATATTTTTCATTCTACTTAGATGTCAGGTTCTGCTCTGGCCAACAAGGGACATGTCATAAAGGCATGAACAAGGCACTCCCCGGATCAAATTTGGAACTATGCATTAAAAGGAGTCTCTGTAATACTCTTGGGTCCAACATTGTTTCAGCATTGGTCAACATGCAGAGGTCATGGTAAATATGACACCTTATTTATGAGCTTCTTTTTTTTTTTTTTTTTATCCTCACCCGAGGATATTTCTCCATTTTTTGTACAGATAGAGTGGGATGAGAGAGAGGAAGAGAGAGAGAGAGAGAAACATCGACGTGAAGGGACACATCGAGTGGCTGCCACCCGCACAACCAACCAGGGCCGGGGACAAACTGCAACTGGAGTCCGTGCCCTTAGCGGGAACCGAACCCAGGTCTCTCCAGACCGCAGGTCGACACTCTAACCACTGAGCCAAACCGGCCAGGGCTATGAGCTTCTTTAAGAGTAATTTTTTAGTCCTGGAAAGTTTCGCTCAATGGTTAGGGCATCAGCCCTTGGACCGAAGGGTCATGGGTTCGATTCCTGGTCAAGGGGATGTACCTGGGTTTCAGGTTTGATCCCCGGCCCTACCTGGAGTCATGCGGGAGGCAACCAATTGATGAATCTCTCTCCCATTGATGTTTCTCTCTCTCTCCTTCCCACCCTTCCATTCTATCTAAAAATCAATGAAAAAATATCCACTGGTAAGGATTAATGAAAAAAATAAAAGTAACTTTTCAAATATGCTTTGCTTTAAGAAACAGCAAAAATTTATATACAATAAATTCTATGGAAACAAAATTACTTTCCTAAGAAGCAGAGAAATGGTCTAATATTTTAAATAAAAAATATACAGTGAGACATAGATAAAGATGGTTACTATCATAACATACTCTATGTGTGACTGATAGAATTTCAGACACCGCTTTTCCTTTGCATAATTTTCTCAGTTTCTTTTCATTGTTGTCCAGCATCTAGCCTCTCTTAGAATACAGAACTTTGTCCCATGCCTGGGAACTCAGTGATTCCACAGATAGCACCACACACTTTCTTGATTCGCTATGATGTCTTTTGGTGCTTTACAGCAATATTACAGTCTATCAGAAGGTTTAAAGATCTTCCACATTAAGTACTATTGCTTCAAACCTGCTAATGAAGTATCAGATTATGTGATTAACGATTTAGAGAATAGTATTAAAAATAAAATATACATGTTCTTTGGTTCAGAAATTACACTTTTGAGAATTTATTCTGAGGAAATAATGAAGAAAGTTCAACAAAAATTTAGCTACAATTATGTTTATTACACCGCTGTTTGTAAAAGGAAAAACTTGAAAAACAATTCTGAAGTCTAACAGGAATGGGTTATTAAATATGTCATAGTACACCCATACTATAGAATATTAAGTAGCTCCTCTTCTGAGCTTCAGAGACTCTTCTAAGTTTCATGTCCAACTGCCTACTCAACAGTTCTACAAGTCTATCCCAGGGGGAGCTTCTGATCTTCCTCCTACAAACCTAGCCCCTATTTTAGTGAATAGCACCACCTTCTCTCCAGTTCTCCAAGTCAGAAAACTAGAAGTCATCCTTAACTTTTCTTCTCTCAACATCCCATTAATTGAATCACTTAGTCTTGTTTACTTTTCCTCCTAAATATCTACTGAATTTAAATATTATTTTTTTAAAATATGTTTTTATTGACTTTTTAGAGAGGGAGGAAGGGAGAGAGAGAAACATCGATGAGAGACATACATAGATTGGCTGCCTCCTGCACGCCCCCTACTGGGGATGGAGCCAGCAATCTGGGCATGTGCCCTGACTGGGAATTGAACTGGGGCCTCTCAGTCCATGGGAAGACGCTCAATCCACACGGGCCGGGCATGAATCTAATTTTTAGCATCTTTACTGCCAACACCCTAATCTGAGTCATCATCACCTCACCTCACTAGTTGCAGTAGCCTCCTCAGTGGTCTCCCCGCATCCACTTTAGTTCTCCAAAGCATTCTTTATAGTATAGCCAGTGATATTTAAAATACTTATAGCTGACTGGTGAAAAAAAAAAAAAAGTTCTGTAATTTATTAGTAGTGTATCAATGTCAGTTTCATGGTTTTGATAATTATATTATGGTTATTTAAGATGTTACCACTGGGAGAAGTATGGTAAAGGATACACTGGAACTTCCTCTAAGATTTTTGAAACTTCTTGAGTGTAAATTATTTCTAAATAAAAAGTTAAAAAAGCAAAGCTGATCACAGTATCCTTTACTTAAAGCCCTTCAATAGTTTCCCATCACTATTACACTAATGGCTAAAACACTCACTATGGCCTACAATGCCCTGCAGAGTCTGACTTCTGACTCCATCTCAAACCTAGTTGTTTTTTTAAAACTCTTCCTTTTGTTCTCTGTGCTTGCCACACGAGTGTTCTTTCGATCCCTTGAACGTTCCATGATTTTTTTATGCTACTGAGTCTTGGCACAGAGTGTTTCTCCTATACAAAATCTCTCCTAGTCACTCCTTTCTTTGCCTACTTAACTCCTATTCGTCCTTCAGATTTTAACTCTAGCATTTCTGAGTTAGCATTCATTCATTATTTATTGTATAAAAAATACAGGAAGGACAAGTATATCTTTACAAGATATATGTAAAGCTATTTTTGTTTTATCAAAGCCACTCAGATTTGGGTTTTCTGTTACTGGCAACCAAAGGAATATTAATTGATAAAGATGGTATGATATAATAGAATGCAGACTGCAAAATTAAACTTGTATCAGAGGGTTTCTGTCATCTTTATTGAGTTCCTTTTCAATATATAGGCATGACTTTACTTGGTGAACTAGATGTAGTCCTGAAAACTTGAGGTAATCAAATATTTATAAATTTATAATTTACCTATTGGCATACATTCTAATTTCATACAATACAGTTTCATTTCTGACTGACCTTCAATAGGCTATCACATTTATTTCCTCCATCTTATCCCTCTTGTGGTGGTTAAGAACATAGATTTTTGAGCCACGTTTCCTGGGATCAAATCCCAATTATTTCACTTACAAGCTGGGTTCCTTAGACACATTTCTTTACCTTTCTGTGCCTCCGATGATTTTTTAATCTATACAATTGTAATAATATACTTCCTACAAAATGGGACTTTGTGAGAATTAAGCATTTAATATAAGTCAATCACTTAAAAAGAAGCTTTGTACCAATATGTATCTATTTTTGTTATTATTCTTATCTCCAGAACTTTTTAAATGATCTCTAAATTCTATCAAGTTCTTAGATATAAGTAGAGAATGTATAATTAACTTTCCAGTTTTATAAATACAAATTTTTTTTTTTTTAAATGGCCATGAGTTACCCTTGATGGTTGCTAAGTAGTTAGAGCATTGGCCCACAGACCAATGAGTTGTGGGTGCAATTCTGGTCAAGGGCATGTACCTCGGTTGTGGTTTGTCCCTGGCCCTGGTCAGGGTTGTGTGGGAGGCAACCAGTCAATGTGTCCCTCTCACGTCGATGTCTCTCTCTCCCTCCCTCCCACTCTATCTGAAGATAAGCAGAAAAATATCCTCGAGTGAGGATTTTTAAAAAATGATCATGGGTTGCTTAGTAGTTGTTAAAGGTGGGTGATGTATGTATACATGAAGAGTCCATTATATTATTCTATCTGTTATATGTTTGGATTTTCCATAATAAAAAGTAAAAAAGCTTAAACGAGATACATCTTCCCTGTCCTAAATTATGTACGAGCATATATGCCACTCAAAAGGGCAATATTTTATTCCAATGAAAAGCAAAGCACTGTATTTGACTTACCACACAACTTCAATTGCTTGGTTTGTTTTTTAGGTGGGGTGGCATATGTATGCAAAGTTTACACCAATAACTAAGAAGAAAATGATTGGCTGCCAAGATTTACAATTCATCCAAGAAATTCTATGAGGTACCCTGGACTCTGGGTGAACAGCTGGTATCAGAGGTATATTTAAATATTATAATGCAGAGCAGACCATCCAGAAACTTTGCTCCACTTATTCCAAGGAGACAGTCAAACACTGGTCCATATTAAACATACTATTCTGTAACATCACACAAAGTTGAGAAAAACGAGAACAAGAGTTGGTTGCCAGGTGCTTCATCTTTTGTTCTGCTGTACTTATGGGCCCAGTTTTATTAATATACAAGTGTGCTATATATATTAAGGGAATCCTGGCAGCAGGCTATTTTAATCATTGAGTTGGTCCTCAAATGGATATTTTTTTTTATCAACTAAACTAGGATTAAATAAACTATGTAGCTAAGCAACATAGTATTATCTGATCTCTCTCTCTCTCTATCTTCCCCCTACACGCCCCCACACACACTTTGGCAAAAGAAGGCTTAAAAGGCCTTATGGCACAGGTCCTATTGACTTCCTAGGTTTCCTTTATATATTTTGTTTTTTAAATTTTTGTTTGTTTGTTTCCTTTATTGATTTTTAGAGAGAGAAGAAGGGAGAGGGAGAGAGAGACAGAAACATCGATGAGAGAGAACATCGATTGGCTGCCTCCTGCATGCCCCCCACTGGGGATTGGGCCCACAACCTGGTAATGTGCCCTGACCGGTGGCCTCTTAGTGCATGGGTCAACGCTCAACCACTGAGCCACACCAGCCAGACTCCTTTATATATTTTCATTCACCAAACCCATTTGAATACTCACAAATCAGAGCTACTAGGGTTTGTTAAGGTTGGATAATTTGGTTAAGCAGATACCGCTCTGTTAAGCAGAAAGTACTCAAGATACTCAAGATGTGCTTATAGAATAAACCTGGAAAAACATCTTCTAAAGGGCTCTAAGTAAGCATATATGCATAACCAATGGACACAGACAATAGTTTGAGGAAAGCAGGAGGGGGGTGGGATGGGGAGAAGAGGGTCAATAGAGGAAAAAAGGGAGACATCTGTAATACTTTCAACAATAAAGATAATAAATAAATAAATAAATAAAATAGGCCTTGGAATCAGAAACCTTATGCTCAAATTAGATCTAACATTAATACATCATTTTAACACTTACCAAATTACAAAGTACTTCTCTGTCTCAATTTCCCTCTCTTCATTCAGGAAAGCGTTGCCATTGGCCATTTGGGATGCTAGACTGTGTTAATGTATCACCTGTCTACTTTGTGAAGCTATGAGAAAAGACTGTATAACTGCAATCTAAAAAGTAGATAGTTTCACAAGAGAATGAGTACAGAAAAGGAGGGGAAAGGAGACAAGGAAGGATACAGAAGGAACATTTTTTTTTGGTACGTGCCCCTAGTGGGAACTGAACCCAGGACTCTCTGGTCCGCAGGCCAACGCTCCAACCGCTGAGCCAAACTGACCAGGGCGAAGGAACATTTTTTCAAAGCAGAAAGAAAGTTAGGATGACACGGTATTACTGAGATCACTGAATACTTTTGAGAAGGTACATCAATTATGGCAAAGAAATCACGAAGAATATGGATTGAGTAAAGGCCAATGGGCTTGGGAATTAGTTAGAAATTGCATTGACACTAGTTCTAATAGAATTTTGACAGTGGATGAATGCTATACTGTAAGGTATTAAGGAAGGAAGGTAGAGGAAAATAGAGATAGCTGGTTCAGAGCAGTCATTTGAAAAAATTGCCTCAAGGAATCTGCAATGACTTCTTCACCCAATATCTCTGTTAATTTCATAAATCCTTCAGTTTGTTCATTTTGCCTGACTATATTCCATACTGTGGGGCTCACCAAGCATCTCTTCTGTTGTTCAGACTGTTCTAAAATTTTCAGCTCTTCCAGGAAACTATTCCTATTTCATGCAATGATATCTATTTCACTGCTTTGCTTAAAACTTACACTCCAATGACAGTAGTGTACTTGTCCCCAGCCCCATTATGTTTAGTTTTAACTAAATTTATTTCGAACATAACTGATGTTGATTCCTTATTCTATAATTCATTATTGATCTACAGATACATTTATACTTCACACCTATCAAAGCCAGGCTGAGAATCTGAAGAATATGACTATTTCTGTGACCTAGTGAATGATGCACAGAAAATAATTTGTTGCTGTGAACTCAATTCATTCTATACAAGAAGTAATTCTGCAGTCCAAGTGAAGAAAGATGACAATATCCTGCATCAGTCACTCAACCCTCTTTTCATTTCGAGTGTGTATGTACATGTTTTTCTCCTTTAATAGTTTGAGAGTTCACACAGGTTATATTTTAGATGCTTTGTCAAGTCTCCCAGTCCTGAGTTGGCATCAAAGATCTTTTCACCTGTTCATTCACAAAAGAGAAGCCAGGCATCAGACACTTTACTGGCTTGTTGCCTAGTCTAGCCTGTGATTTTTTACAATATATTTAAAATAGAACTCTATTACTGGGACATCTCAGTTAACACATCCTCTAGGAATAAAGCTCTGTTTCCAACGAGTGTCACTTCACAGTCACACAAAACAGCACTAATGTGCCTCACAGTTGAACACAGTTGCTAAGCTACACATTTGTGTGGCTACAGAAAAAGACCAAAATAACTTCTGGGCAAGTTCCTTAACCCCTCCCTGCTTCAGCCTCAGGCTCCTTGATGGCTGTTGAACGTTTTCTAGCACATTCTATTGAAAGGAAACAAAACTGTTCAGGTGGCCAAGAAATCAAGTTTTCTGTGAGACCGATTTACCTGTTTATTCCTCACCCCAACATTCCCATCCCAGTGGCCCTCCTCCTTTGTAGTCTTCACCCCCTTAACAGAACAGGAAAGATCAGGATGGCTATCCAGGTCTGTATTCAGATCCCGTTGGTGGAAAACAAGCCAGGGGTGACTTGGCTATAGCTGCTTCTGGGAACAAACTGAGCACTGAAGATTTCTCCAAGGTTTAACACCCACCTTATCCTCAAAAGTCTGTGCAACATGTCTTATCTCTGAACATTCTCTCCCCACACCATTTCTCCCTTAAAAACTTAACCTTTCTCTCCCCATTCTATGATACTCCAAGGTATATACTTTCTATGTTCTGAGTCATCATGTTTACTGTTATTTTATATTTTTATATTACAACTACTTTTTCTGGTATTTTTACAATTTAAAACAGCTTTCTTTTAAATCCTCACCCGAGGATATTTTTCTATTTATTTTCAGATAGTGTGGGAGGGAGAGAGAGGGAGAGAAAGAAAGAGAGAGAGAAACATCGACATGAGAGGGACACATCAACTGGCTGCCTCCCACATGACCTGACCAGGACCAGGGACGAATCACAGCCGAAGTACATGCCCTTGGCTGGAATTGAACCCTCAACTCATTGGTCTGCAGGCCGATGCTCTATCACTGAGCCAAACTGGCCAGGGCCACAGAGTGTTTTGATTGTTTGTTTTTTAATCCTCACCTGAGGACGTTTTTTTTTTTGTTTGTTTGTTTGTTTGTTTGTTTTTGTATTTATCTTCAGATAGAGTAGGAGGGAAGAGAGAGAGAGAGAAACATCGACGTGAGAAAGACACATGGAGTGGTTGCCACCCACACCACCCCAACCAGGGCCGGGGACAAACTGCAATTGAGGTATGTACTCTGAGCAGGAACTGAACCTGGGACTCTCTGGTCTGTGGGCCGACGCTCTAACTGCTGAGCCAAACCAGCCAGGGCACAGAGCGCTTTTAATCAAATTTCTATCTAACAGATATAATTGAGTATCTTGGATACTGGTTATACAGGTTTACTTCGTTTTAAGCAACTGTGGGTTTCTGTAGACCACTTAAGAGAGTCACACAAAGAAATGTACTAGAGAATTTCTCTAATTAGCAAACTTCACTACGGTATTCAAAACATGATTAACTTCATCCTCATGAGAATACCTCTAGAGCAGGAGCTGGTACTTTTTTTTTGGATAGGGCCACAGTAAATATTCTGCTTTTGTGAGTCATACAGTCTTCTTCGCAAGTACTCAACTCTGCCATTGTACTGTAACTCACAGACAGTATGTAAGTGAACGGGTGTGATGGTGTTCCCGTCACATTTTATTAATAGCTGATAATAATAACAAGTGTTGGTGAGGATGTAGAGAAATCGGAACCTACACAAACTGCTGGCAGTAATTAATGTAAAATAGTGCAGCTGCCTTGGGAAACAATCAGGCAGTCAGCCCTCAACAGGTTAAATACAGAGTTACCATATAATCCAGTAATTCTACTTCTGGGGGTGTGTGTGTGTGTGTATATACACATATAAGTCTACACAAGAACTTATACATAAATTTTCATAGAAGCATTATTAACAATTGCCAAAAGATGGAAATAACCTAAATGTTCAGGAACTGATGAGCAGATAAATAAAAAGTGGTATTTTCATACAATGGAATATTCTTTAGCCATAGAAAGAAATTAAGTACTGGTACATGCGACAACACAGGTCAAAATTTGTAAACACTATGCTAAGTGAAAGAAGTCTGTCACTAAAAACCACATATTACATGATTCCATTTACATGAAATGCCCATTATTGACAAATTCTTAGAAATAAAAGAATAGTGGTTTCAAGGCCGGTGGGTATTAGGGGAAAATAGAAAGTGACCACTAATGGATATGGGGTTTCTTGAAGGGGTGTTAAAATATTCCGAAATTTATTGTGGTAAGGGTTGTACAACTGTGTGAATATACTAAGGATTACAAGATTGTACAATTTAAATGGGTAAATTGCATTGTATGGTATGTGAATCATATCTCAATAAAGCTGCTATTTAAAAATATTTATTTACAAAAATAGGCAACGGGTTGAATATGGTATGAGAGCCATGGCTTGCCAACCCCTGATCTATAGGATAAAGATCTAAGAACTCTTGGAGATATTATTTATATTATATAGATATAACACATATACATTTATATATAGAGATAGCTTAATAAATATTTTTTTTATTAAGACCAGTAGCCATGCGTTTTGCTTCTCTCTTTAAATCTCAAATCCTAAAGTATAGGACGAAGTCCTCAGAGAAAATTTTGGTGTTACATGCTTTGTCGGGTCTTGGTAGTCAAGTTGCATTGTGGTCATAAAAGCTTTTCCTACTACTTTAAAACATATTCACAAGTAACCAAAATGGCTTTGGTGAAGAAGAGATTTCACAGAGGTAGAGAATGGAAGGTACTCATGCATTAGGTAGAACAGGGTTCAGCAAACTAGGGCCAATCAAGGTGGCTAGCTGTTTTTATTTTTCATTTTTTAATGAGGTGAAATTTGTACAACATAAAATTAACTGTTTTAAAGTGTACAATTAAGTGGCATTTAGTACATTCAAAATGTTATTCAGCCATCACTTCTACCTAGAAGTGTTTTCTACCTAAAACATTTTTATCATCTAGAAAAGAGACCCCACTCGACATTCCTGCCTCCCCACAACTCCTAGCAACCACTAATTTTCTTTCTGCCTTTATCTCTTCTGGATATTACACATAAACAAAAGCATTAAATATATGACCTTTTGTGTCTGGCTTCTTTCTCTTGGCATAACATTTTCAAGGTTCATTCTTTTTTATGGCTGAATAATATTCCTTTATATGAATAGACCACTGTTTAATTATGTACCTGTCCATTGGTGGACATTTGGGTGGTTTCCATCTTTTGGCTATTGTGAATAAGTAATTCTATAAATATTTGCATACATGTTTTTGAATATCTATTTTCAATTCTTTTGGGTTTATATGTAGTAAAATTGCTAGGTCATACGGTAATCTTATATTTATTTTTTTGAGGATCCAAACAGCTTTTGACAGTGGCTGTACCATTTTACATTTGTATCAGCAATTTCTCCACATCCTCACCAGCACTGGTGAGTTTCCATTTTTCTTATATTATAGCCACGTTAATGAGGTACAACGTGGTTTTGTTTTGCATTTCCCTAATGATTAATAATGTTGAACATCTTTTCATGTGCTTGTTGGCCATTGTTACATACTCTTTGAAGGAATGTTGCCACCTGTTTTTGTAAATACAGTTTTATTGAAACACAACTGTGCTCAATTACTTACATACTGTCTATGCACTACTTACATTCTAGAACACAATTGAGTAGTTGTGACAGAGACATTATGGCCCACAAAGCTCAAAATATTTACTGTCTGGTTCTTTATGGACAAGGTTTGCTGACCCCTGAGATAGAAGTTTGGGTCAGAAAACTATATATGTTTTTACTGCACCATTCTAAGGTTCATGGGTCATTCACTGGTTTGCTCAGTTTCATCACTAAGAAAAGTTGGAGTACAGGATTCAAGCTCCAACAGGAGGTTGCCTTAACTGCAATTTAAAAGTAAAGGGAGCCCTCACCGGTGTTGCCCAGTTGGGTGGGCATTGTCTCCTGCACCAAAAGGCTGCTGTTTGGATTCCCGGTCAGGGCACAGACTTGGGTTGCAGGTTCAATCTCCAGTAGGGGGCATGCAGAAAGCAGAAAATCAGTATCTCTCAGCTCTCTCCCTCTTTCTTCCTCTGTTTCTAAAAATAATTTTTAAAAAGTAAAGGGAGATAGACAACCAGAATGCTTATACTTTGAACTAATGATTACTGTACTTAACAGTTAGCATAAAATCCAATGACCCTTTCAATTACCAAAACCATAGGACATAATCATGGTTTACCACGAGAAGTTTTAGAAGGTTTACTTATCAAGCTCTTCAAGAAAGGAAAATGAAGGGATACTCAAAAGCCAGAACTGTGTAAATAGATCACGGAAGAGTCATTTTACAATTAGTGCCTGTCATTCTGACTCTTAAACCTTTAGTGGTAGGAGTTTCAGATCACTGTTTGTCACTGTTTAGGAGTCTGGCTCACCTACCTCCCGTTATTTTTACTCAACCAGTAATATTAGGGACCAATAGCAAAGCCATATTTCCTTTCATTTATCTGTAGCTATAACGATTCTTGCTTTGACTCACCAGTTTGAATTTAAATGTTTAATGAAAGTCTCAACAATATTTAGGGGAGTTTCTACTTGTCAGCATTTCTAAAATCCCAGCACATTAGCTTTGACTTCTGTATCACACTGCTATAATCACATGTAAATACCACTGGGAAAAATTTGCACATTTAAAATTATACAAAAGGTGTGAATTAAATTATAAACCTCAGAAACTCAACTAAATGCAGCCATTATATAGATTGAACAAGGATAGGAATTTAGACTTTGTTACCAAAACCCAGCAGTGTCTCTTACAACAGGAGTCATAAATCACACGAAGGGGAATCAATCTACAAGAATGCTTATTTACCAGAGGCCCATATAAAAATCATTCCCTAAACAAGAAAAAGTATAAGCCTGTTTTCACATGCTGCAAATTCGTAGGCTGCATATTCAACATTCCCATGCACTATTAGAAAAATTGTTTCACGAATGCTCATTTTTTAAAAAATATGTTTTTATTGATTTTAGAGAGAGAGAGGAAAGGAGAGGGAGAGAAAGAGTGAAACATTGATGAGAAATATCGATCGGCTGCCTCTTGCATGCCCCCTACTGGGGATCGAGCCCGCAATTTGGGCATATGCTCTGACCGGGAATTGAACTGGCAACTTTTAGGTACACAGATCATCGCCCAACCAACTGAGCCATACTGATGAGAGCCACAAATGCTAATTTATCTTCAGTGTCATAAACTATGTTGTATAGAAATGACTTATGCTTAATTTGGGGACACTCATAAAATGTCTCTTTCTCCATAAAACTCATGTAGCATCACAAGTAAAATAATGTACTCTAGCTTGGTTCATGGTTCTAATCATACCATGTGACATACAAAAAAGTGGCAGGGTCACTTGAAGATCATAGTAGGAATGATACAGTCAGAGATTAAAAGGACTAGCACAGAGATTAAAGAAATTTTGTGAGTCAGTACTAATCTAGAGGATTATTGGATAGTCTTTTAGTCCCAAATTGGCTTATGAAACACACAGGTTAGATGTACTAAATAAACTGATGGTAGCTCCTAACCCTAAAATGACAAATTGTATGTAATTACATTAATTGGGGTCTCATTCATTCAAAAGTTTTAAAGAAACACAAGTGAGAAATCAAAATTACCATTTATAAAAGTAAAATTTGCTACGATTTAAGGTCATCATATTGAAGAGCTAAGAAACTGTCAACAATATCCCTAATTGCCCATCCTCAACATTCATTAGAAATCTCTATACAGCCATAAACTAGCAACTTTAACCACCTTATTGGGCACGTTTATAAAATCTATCCAAAAGAAAAGAAAGAAAAAAGAATAAAAAAGAAACAATTGCCAAAAGTTACTGGAGAAAAGGCTCAATGTTTTTATAAAGAAATATAATCCCTGACTAAAAGCATTTGACTTTTTTGAGGAGAAAAAAACAAGTTAGCCAAAGGATAATAATAAATATTTAGATTTTTTAATGTTTTTAAAACTCTATTCTCCAGAACTCTAGTCTCCAGAGGTTCTTCAGGGGTTTTGCCAATACTTAATTTAAAAGTCTTAAAACATATTTTTAGCTATTTTATTTTTATTTTTTATTTCTAGCTATTTTAAAAGTTATAATAAAAATTACAAACTATCAACACAAACACTCAGTTATGTTATATACCAAATATATAATGTTGAAGACTACCTACTCATAAACCTGTTTTAGCAAGTCAATTAGTGTTTGTTCAAACCTCAAAATTAATCTTGTCCTGAAATTTCTGTGCATTTATTAAAATTCTTCTGGGTAGGTCTATGACTAGGAAGGTCATAGCTTCCATCTTATTCAGGGTTATGCATTGCTGCTCATACAAAAATTTAAAGCAAATACAATACTATGGCATGTGTACCTAAGACTTGCCTGGCATCAAATTGAGCCTCTTCACATCTGTTCAAAATATGCCTTGGTCATGTTATAAGAATCAGTTGTAAAATAACACATGAAGGTGTTAATATACTGTATTATCATTTATGCACTTATTTGTAAATTTTGGATGTTTCTTTTATATTTTTGTTAAGGAACATGAGCACTTTTCAGATAGTTAATGATTCAACTTTAAAAGTTTCTTATTAGTATTCTTTTAGGCTTCAGGATCAGTTAATTAAATAATAATCTATGATTGCAAGATGAGCTATTAAAATTTGTTGGTATTTAGAGTTATTTTTCTGCAGGAAATAGGATTTTCTCCATACTATCCATCAAAACCAAAATTAAGAAATAAGAGATACGGAATGTAATTCTCATCTACAACCTCCTCACTTCAAATTTTGGTGTTCACTAAAGCAATGTTATTATAATTTGTTTTATTTATAACAAATGATAAAAAATTGAGCTTATAAAACAATTTATACTAATTAGGTGAATTTTGTTTTCTTTTGGTGCGTGCCTCTAGTGGGAACTGAACCCGGGACTCTCTGGTCCGCAGGCTGACGCTCCAACCGCTGAGCCAAACCAGCCAGGGCAGTGAATTTTTACATGGATAGTGGAATACACTCGGTGAGCAATGATTAAAGTTATTTATAGTGTGATGTGCTCCTAGTTAACTATATAAGCCAGAAAAGAAACACGGGGATATTTCCAGAAGACATAAAATCAATGTGATATCTTCCAAACTTTAAAAAGTTAAAAAAAATACTGTGAATTTTCAAGGCAAAAAGAAGAATATTATTCTCTGCCATCACACTATGAGATAAATATTTTAGATACAATATAGAATATTATATGTAGCTCTGGGGGGCTACATGTTAAGATAGAATAAAAATAGAGAAATGACCAAAAGAATTAGTATGAGTACAGAAGCGAAGGTTGCTATATGATAATAGATTAAAAAGATGAATGAGATCTCTTTAGATTTAAAAGATGATGTCTTTTAAATGGGATATTATTATAGTGATACCATAACATGAACAGCATGGGAGAGGTGAACCCAAACATGTCTTTCAAAAATAGTAGAGAACCGAGCCCTGGCCGGTTTGGCTCAGCGGTTAGAGCATCGGCCTGCGGTCCAGAGAGACCCGGGTTCGGTTCCCGCTAAGGGCACGTACCTCGGTTGCAGTTTGTCCCCGGCCCTGGTTGGTCGTGCGGGTGGCAACCACTCGATGTGTCCCTTCACATCGATGTTTCTCTCTCTCTCTCTTCCTCCCTCTCCCTCCCGTTCTGTCTGAACAAAAAATGGAAAAACGTCCTCGGGTGAGGATAAAAAAAAAAAAAAAATAGTAGAGAACCGGAATTCTTTCTGTTTGAAATTTCAGGGATTTGTGTTGAGGAAACACTAACAAAAACAGAAGAAATAATTCTGATGGTGGGCAATACAAAAGATGTTTCAGAATATACATATAAATGATATATATATATTTTTAAGTTTGGGTTCATGGGTAATGGAGCCATAATATTCTACTGGGAGAACCAGGATGCATATAGCTTATCCTAAACATGGGAGGTTGGAGTCAACAGGAGAAATCGTCATTCTACAACACACTCCTTCATGTGTCTGTTTGACATAGAATAATAATCTGAGGGGTGCTTTGCAAGGAACAAAGGTTTCCAGTTAGTTGAATAGGCAGGGTTGGAAAATAAACAAAGAGCACAACCAAGATGATTTGCTTAATTTCTCTATTATATTTGTAATTTAACCTTTCCAATGTGATGTGTCTAATAAAACTTGAGGTGGTGCAAGTTCAGGGAAGTGTCTTGGGTCAGAGGTTTCTCTGAGCAATCAGTCAAAATTTATAATTTAAAACAATATGACAGCTTCACTTCTGGTCAAGATGGAGTAACAGTCTGAAACAACCAAAACACAGCAATAAAGATTTTTTTAAAAGACAGAAATACCTTTTGAAATATTTTTTTCAAGACCCTGTACATCAGACAACAAAGGAAAACGATCCCTCAGAAACTGGAAACAAATGAATTAAGTCCATGATTGCCCAGCTCAGTGCTGTGTGAGTTTCCAGAGTGTAGTGCAGGAAGAACCCAGGTAAAGGTTGGCAGATTTTCTAAGTTGAGGAGATAGGGCTGGGAGTCTGAGAAGACCAAGGTATTCTGTTTTTATTTACAGGACAGAGTACCAGAGAGGAGAGAGCAGCACAGAAAGAAAATCCTGGAGATCTATAAAGGTTCCCACTTGAGTATTCAACAGAGTACTGCTCACTGCCATTGCATGAATGTGAGGAAACTGCCCAAGGCCAGGGGAAAAAACATCCCAAAGTATTAGAAGGTAACACCACCCAGTGATCACACAGGGCCCAGGTATAGTGACTGCTTGTGCAAGCTAGAATGCAAAAGCTCGTAATTCATTAGATATTGAGTAGAGTAACTAATAGGGTGTTGCCTAAACAGTAGGGAATAATTAATACTAGACTGAGCTCTGCTCTTTACTCATCTAACTAATCTTAAAAGCAGAGCTAAAGAATATTTAATGGACTATAAAAATATCCAGCACCTACAAAACCAAAAACTTGTATATCCAAGGATACTATCAAGAGAGTGAAAAGACAGCCCACAGAATAGGAGAAAATATTTCCAAATCATATCTCTGATAAGGAATTAATGTCTAAAATATATAAAGAATTTCTAATTGCCAATGATATATCATATAAGGGGTTAATTTCCAATATATATAGAGTGCTCATACAACTCAACAAAAGGAAGACAAAGAACCCAATTAAAAAATGGGCAGAGGAACTAAATAGACACCTCTCCAAACAGGACATACAAATGGCTCAGAGACATATGGAGAAATGCTCAACATCACTAATCATCAGAGAGATGCAAATTAAAACAACAATGACGTATCACCTCACACCTGTCAGAATGGCCGCCATCAACAAATCATCAAACAACAAGTGTTGGCAAGGGTGTGGAGAAAAGGGGACTCTAATACACTGCTGGTGGGAATACAGACTGGTGCAGCCACTAGGGAAAACAATATGGTGTTACCTCAAAAAATTAAAAATTGAACTTCCATTTGACCCAGTGATCCCACTTCTAGGAATATACCCTAAGAAGCCTGAAACACCAATCAGAAAGAATATATGTACCCCCATGTTCATAGCAGCACTATTTACAATAGCTAAGATCCGGAAACAGCCCAAGTGTCCATCAGTAGACGAATGGGTAAAAAAGCTGTGGTACATATACACAATGAAGTACTACGCAGCTGTAAGAAAGAACGATCTCTTATCCTTTGAGACGACATGGAGTGACCTGGAAAGTATTATCTTAAGCGAAACAAGCCAAGCAGAGAAAGACAAATATCACATGATCTCACTTATTTGTGGAATATAACGAACATAACAGTCTGAAGAACAGGGTAGTCCCAGAGACGTGGAAGTGGGGTACAGACTGACAATCCCCTGAAGGGGGGGGGAGATAAACCACAGAACTTATATACATGTATGCAAGAACAATGGACATGGACAACAAAGGTGGGGACAGGGTGCGGAGGGAGAGGGGTGGAATCAGTGGGTGAAAAGGGGGAAACATCTGTAACAAAAATAAATTAATTTATTTTAAAAAAAGATGCCCATATCAAATTAAAAAAAATAATAATTTCTATAACTGAATACACAAAAGAACAATGCAATGCAATAATAGACCAAGTACTTGAATAGAAATTTCTCCAAAAATGATATACAAATGGTCAATAAACAAATGATGATGGTCAATATTACTAATCATTAGAAAAAAAGTAAATCAAAATACATCGAAATGCTACGTCACAGTCATCAGGTTAGAAAAATGGAAAGTAACAATTGTTGGCAAAGATGTGGAGAAACTGGAATACTTGTGCATTGATGGTGAGAACGTTAACATGGTGAAGCTACTATGGAGAACAGACTGGCAGATTCTCAAAAAGTGAACAGAGAATTACCATATAATTCAGTAAGTCCACTCCTAGACATATAACAGAGAGAAAATGAAAGTAAAGTCTCAAACAGACATGTGTACACCAAAGTTCATAGCAGCATTACTCACAAAAGTTAAAAGGAGGAAACAACCCAAATGTCCATGAACAGGTAAATGGACAAACAAAATGGGATATTTTGGCATAATAGAATACTAATACTCTGTCTTAAAAAAAAAAGGAATACAATTCTAATATATGGTACAATGGATAAACCTTGAAGACATCATGCTAAGTGAAAGAAACCAGTCACAGAGGACAATGTATTCCATTTACGTGAAATGTCCAAATTTACAGAGCTAGAAAATAGCTTACATAGAAACAGACTCATAGATAGAGACCATTTTCACACTTGCCAGATGGGAGGGGGAATGGGAGATGAGTGAAAAAGGTGAAAGGAGTAAGAAGTACAAATTGCTGGTTACAGAATAGTCACGGAGATGTAACCATAGCATAGGAAAGATAATCTATAATACTGCAATAATTGTGCATGGTGTCAGTTGTGTACTAGAATTATCAGGATGATCACTTTGTAAGTTATATAAATGTCTAATCATGGGTTGTATACCTGAAACTAATATAATATTATACATCAACTGTAATTGAAAATATATATATATATATATTTAAAATAGAAAGTAGATCACTGGTTGCCAGGAGCTGAGTGAAATGGGAAATAGGGGGTGACTATTTAATTGCTACAGAGTTTATTTTGAGGATGATAAAAATATTCTGAAATTACACAGTAGTAATGGTTGCAACTACTGTGAACATAGTAAAAGCCACCCAGTCATACACTTTAAAAGGTTAAAATGGTGAATTTTGTATTATGTGAATTTTACCTCAATAAAAAATCCCCCATAAATTGAGGTTGCCAATTATATAAAATGAATTATAGCCCCAGCTGGTGTGGTTCAGTGGTTGAGTGTCCTCTTGTGCACTAAAAGGTCACCAGTTCCATTCCTGGTGCAGGTACAATTCCTGGTCAGGGTACGTGTGGGAGGCAGCCGATCAATGTTTCTCTCTGACGTTGATGTTTCTCTCTCTCTCTCTCTCTCTCTCTCTCTCTCCTTCTCCCTTCCTCTGTCTCTAAAATAAAAAATATGTATTTCTTAAAAAATGAATTATACACCATGACCAAGTAGGTCTTATTCCAGGTATTGAAGGCTGAGTCAATATTTGAAAATCAATCAGTAGGACTGATTTATGATTAATATGGTAATACACTATATCAACAGGATAAATAAGAACATTCAACTGATACATAAAAAGCATTTGACAAAATCCAACACACATGCATAAAAAAACTCTCATCAATTTGGAGTAGAGAGGAAGTTCCTCAACTTGATAAAGAACACTTATAACATGTCTACAGCTAACATAACACTGTTCGGTATTGGCAGAGATACACGCACACGTCAACAGAACAAAATACAGAACCCATGAATGGACCCACAAAACATATGCCCAATTCATTTATTTTTTATAACTACTTTATTGAGACATAATTCATATACCATAAAATCCATCCTTTTAGGTATACAATTTAGTGGTATTTAGTATACTCACAGTTGTACACCCATCACCAGTATCTGATTTTTGAATATTTTTATTACTCCAAAGAAATCTAGTCTTTTTTTAAGTTATTATTTTTAAATATTTTAAATTGAGAGAGAGAGAGAGAGAAACATCAATTTGTGTTCCACTTATTTATACATTCATGAGTTGATTCTTGTATGTGCCCTAACTGGGGTTCGAACCTGCAACCTTGGCATGTCAGGGTGATGCTCTGAACAAATGAGCTACCCAACCAGGGCAAAATCTAATGTTTTAATATAGTCACTTCCCATTCTTTCTTTTCTTCTTCTTCTTCTTCTTCTTCTTCTTCTTCTTCTTCTTCTTCTTCTTCTTCTTCTTCTTCTTCTTCTTCTCTCTCTCTCTCTCTCTCTCTCTCTCTCTCTCTTAATGTTATTTCTCTTTAGAGGAAAATGTTGATGTATTTACAATTGTGTAATATTGACACAGAATTAAATTTGTAGCATGCATTTCTTGCCCTAAGGGCTTATTTTTGCAGGTAACCAATGTAACATATGGCAATAGAAATTAGGCAAAATGAAAAATTGTATTTTATATAATGTGTTCTCTTTTAATGTGCATAATTTTAAAACAAAAGTGATGTTTAGCTTCATATGTTGCTAATAGTAATATCTGGCATTTATTGTGCTAAACATTTAATATGTTATATTATTCAATCCTCATAACAACCCTATGAAGTAGATAAAATTAGTTTCTGTATTTCAGTTTATTTTTTATTAAATTTATTGGGGTGACAATAGTTAATACGATCATATAGGTTTTGGGTGTGGGTTTCTATGTTACAAGATCTGTATATTGCACTGTATGCTCCCCACCGATAATCAAATCACCTCTGCCCCTTCTCTCTGGCAACCACCACACTGCCATTTGTGTCTATGAGTTTCAGTATTATAGCCCACATATGAGTAAAATCATATGTTTCTTAGCTTTTTCTGCCCAACTTATTTCACTTAGCAGAATATTCTCAAGGTCTATCCATGTTTTCACAATGGCAGTATTTCATCTTTTCTCATGACTGAGTAGTATTCCATTGTGTATATATACCACATATTCTTTATTCAGCCCTCTGTGGCAGGACACTTTGGTTATTTCCATGTCTTGGCCATGAATAATGCTGCAATGAACATAGGGTTGCATATATCTTTGCAAATACATGTTTTTGAGTTTTTCAGGTATATACCCAGGAGAGGGATTGCTGGGTCATATGGTATTTCTATTCTTAATTTTATGAGGAACTTACATACTGTTTTCCATAGTAGCTGTACTAGTTTACATTCCCACAAGCAGTGAATGAGGGTACCTTTTACTCTACACCCTCTCCAACACCTGTCATTACCTGTTTTGTTGACAGTAGCCATTCTAACAGGTGTGAGGTGGTATCTCATTGTAGTTTTGATTTGTATTTCCCTAATTGCTAGTGAGGTTGAACATCTTTCTATGTATCTGTTGGCTGTTTGCATGTATTCTTGGGAAAGGTGTCTGTTCAGGTCCCCGGCCCTTTTTTGACTGGGTTGTTTGTTTGGTGTTGAGTTTTATGAGTTCTTTATATATTTTATGTTATTTTATTTATTTTTTTTAATCCTCACCTGAGGACATTTTTCCATCTTTTGTACAAATAGAGTGGGAGGGAGAGAGAGGAAGAGAGAGAGAGAGAGAAACATCGACGTGAAAGGGACACATCGAGTGGCTGCCACCCGCACGACCAACCAGGGCCGGGGACAAACTGCAACCGAAGTACGTGCCCTTAGCGGGAACCGAACCCGGGTCTCTCCAGACCGCAGGCCGACGCTCTAACCGCTGAGCCAAACTGGCCAGGGCAAGTTCTTTATATATTTTAGATATTAATCTTTTGTCTGAGCTATTTGCAAATATCACCTTCCATTTGGTCAGCTGTCTCTTTGTTCTGTTGGTGGTTTCTTTTGCTGTGCAGAAGCTTTTTAGTTTGATATAGTCCCATTTATTTACTTTTGCCTTTACTTCCCTTGCCTTTGGGGTCAAGTTCATAAAACGTTCTGTATGGCCAACATCCATAAGTTTGGTACCTATGTTTTTTCTATGTAATTTATTGTTTCAGGTGTTATATTTAAGTCTTTTATCCATTTTGAATTTATTTTTGTACATGGCCCCTTTCTTTTTTCACATCAGCCACTGCAATGACTAATCTACTTTCTATGTTTATGGATTTTCCTATTCTGAACATTTCATATACATATTGAATAATAATTGAATAAAATGAATTATACAATATATGTCCTTTTGCATCTATCTATTTCATTTAGCATGTTTTCAAGATTTATGCAAGTTATAGCATGTATAAGTACTTCCTTACTTTTTATGGCACAACTGATTTTTGACGAAGAAGCAAAAGCAGTTCAATGTAACAAATGATGCTAGATCAAATGCGTATCCATAGATTTCTAAAATATCAAATTTTAACTATACTTCACCCTTATACAAAATTAAGTCATCATGGACTATGAACTGAAGTGTGACATGTAAAACTATGAAACTTTCAGAAAAAAATAGGACCAAATACTCAGAATCTGGTACTAGGCAAAGAGTTCCTAGAGGTGGCATCAAAACCACAATCCATTTTTAAAAAGTGACAAATTGGACCTAATTCAATTTAAATCTTTTGTTCTACAAAAGACCCTCTTAAAAGGGCACACAGATAAGCTACTTACTGGGAGAAAATATTTGTAAACCACGTACCTAACACAAGACTAGTATGTTGAATATGTATATAAAGAGCTCTCAAAATGCAATGGTTAGCCTGGCCACTGTGGCTCAGTGGTTGAGCATCGACCCATGCACCAAGAGGTTGCCAGTTTGATTCCTGGTCAGGACACATGCCCAGGTTGTGGGCCAAATCCCCAGTGGGGGGTATGCAGGAGGCGGTCAATTGATGTTCTCTCTCATAGATGTTTCTATCTCTCTCCCTCTTCCCTCCTCTCTCTCTAAAATCAATAAAGAAAAATTAATAGTTTAAAAAGTCCAATTACAAAATGAGAAAAGGATATGAAGAGAAAGACATTATATCAAAGAGGATATACAGATGTCAAATAAGAACATCATAAGATGCTTCACCTCATTAGCCATTAGAAAAATGCAACTTCAAACCACACCGATCCAAATGGCTAAAATAAAAATTAGTGATACCAAATACTGGCAAGAATGTGAAAAAACTGGATCATTCAGACATAATTGATGGGAATGAAAAATAATACAGCTAGCTTGGATAAGAATTTGGCGGATTCTTATAAAACTAAGCATGCAATCACCAATCAAGCAATTATACTCTTAAGCAATAATTCCAGAGATATGGAAACTCATAGTCACATAAACATCTATATACAAATGTTCCTATCAGTTTAATTTATTATTGCCAAAAATTGCAAACAGATCAGATATTCTTCAACATGTGATTGGTTAAACTACAAGCAATAAAAGGAACGAACCATTGATACAAACAACAACTTGGGACTACGCTGAATGAAAAAAAAACCGCCAATCTCAGACACATATATGCTATAAAACTCCTTTTATATAATATTCTAGAAATATAAAATTATAGATGGAGAAAAAAATTAGTGGATGTCATGAGTTGGGTATAGGGAAGGAGTAGTGACTGTGACTAATAAAAGGGCAACAGGAGGGATTCTTATGGTAATGGAATTTTTTGTATATTTCCCATATCAATGTCAGTATCCTGGTTGTTACATTTTATTATAGTTTTGCATGATTTACTATTAGGGGGAACTGGGTGAAAGGTACACAGGATATCTCTATATTATTTCTTACACATACACATTAATCTACTATTATCTCAAAACAAAAAAGAGGTTATTTTAATTTAAAAAGATGAAATAAACACTTTCTCAGAGATACAAAAGCTGAAAAGGAGTTCATCACCAGCATACCCATAGTATGAGAAATATTACATCACATCCTTCATGAAAAAGTAAAATGATAGCAGACAAAAATATGGATCAAGAGTAGCAGAAATGGTAATTACATGGGTAGATATAATTTTTTATTTTTTAAAAAAATTATTATTTTTTAATCCTCACCCCGGGACATTTTTGCATTTATCTTCAGATACAGCAGGAGGGAGAAAGAGAGAAACATTGATGGGAGAGAGATACATTGAGTGGTTGCCACCCACATGACCCCAACTGGGGCCGGGGACAAACTGCAACTGAGGCATATGCCCTTAGTGGGAACCGAACCCGGGCCTCTCTGGACCACGGGCCGACGCTCTAACTGCTGAGCCAAACTGGCCAGGGCTAATTTTTTCTTACTATGTATACTGTAAACCCTAATGCAACCTCTAACATAATATGTTAACATATAACAGAATTATAGCTAATCACCCAACAATGGCCATGCAATAGAATCTCAACTATACTCATTGAATCCAAAAGAAAGCAGAAAAAAAGGATACAAATAATAGATGGGAAAAATAGAAAATGAATGACAATATGACAGACTTAAACCTAATTGTATCAATGGTCACATTAAATGTAAGTGCTCTAAACACCCCAATTAAAAGGTAGAGGACTCATGCTTCAGATTTTCCTAAAATCTCTCAGGCAAGCAGCATCTGGTCTTGGCATGCCCCATACTTCTCATTAAGTGGTCCCAGGCCTGGCATTAGTAGCAGCCAGCCTTGGTTTGCAGCTTGGCCTCTCCTGGGCACCTCCAGAACCCAACTCAAGTAGAAGCCGTCTGAAGATCCCTCTGTGGCTCATGCTGGGTGGCCCTAGTCAGAACATAGGTGGTGGCTGACCTTGGCCTATACCTCCCAGGAAGCCCCAGAATCAGTGCACCTGGTGGACAGCTTCAGACCACATAGAAGCACCACCCAACCACCTCCACAAGTGACACATTCAAGGGTCAGACTCAGCAGGCACCAGAGCTCTGCTGAAGTAAGTAATGCTCTGTGGGGTGGGCCCCTCACAGCTGATCCTCCATGGTGGTCAGTGGTAACAGACAGTCCTTGTAGCCAAATGGCCTGGGGTAAATCCCTCCCACTGATGTTCCAACAGGAATGAAGGCTCAGCTACAACAGGAAGTTGTGCATAGCCCACACATGGAGGCTGCCAAGATGAGGAGACAAAGAAACATGTCCCAAAGGAAAGAACAGAACAAAACTCCATAAAAAGAATGAAACAAAATGGATAAGAGCAATCTAGTAGTGCAGAGTTCAAAACACTGGTTTTAAGAATGAATGCTCAGTGAGCATAGAGAGAACCTCAACAGCATAAAAAAGGACCAGTCAGAAATGATGGATATACTAACTGAAATGAAAAATAATTTACAAGGAATCAACAGTAGAGTAGATAAAGCTGAGGATCAAATCAGATATTTGGAATAAGAGGATGCAAAAGATACCCAATCAGAAAAGAAAAAAGAAAAAAAATCCAAAAAATTAGGATAGTCTAAGGAACCTCTGGGACAACTTTAAGCATGCAAATATTTGCACCATCAGCATGCTGGAAGGAGAAGAGAGAGCACAAGAAATTGAAAACCTATTTGAGAAAATAACGACAGAGCCCTGGCCGGTTTGGTTCAGTGGTTAGAGTGTTGGCCTGCCATCTGGAGACACCTGGTTTCGGTTCCCGCTAGGGGCACATATCTCCGTTGCAATTTGTCCCCGGCCCTGGTTGGGTCATGCGGGTGGCAGCCACTCGATGTGTCCCTTTCATGTCGATGTTTCTCTCTCTCTCCCTCCCACTCTATCTGAACAAAATATGGAAAAATGTCCTTGGGTGAGGATTTAAAAAAACACATAATAACAGAAAATTCTCTTACTTGGTGAAAGAAATAGAGATACAAGTCAAGAAAGCACAGAGAGTCTCAAACAAGATGAACTCAAAGAGGCCCACACCAAGATACATCATAATTAAAATGCCAAAGGTTAAAGACAAAGAAAGAATCTTAAAAGCAGCAAGAGAAAAGCAGTTAGTTACCTACAAGGGAGCCCCCATAAGACTCCCAGCTGATTTCTCAACAGAAACTTTTAAGACCAGAGGGAGTGACAAGAAATATTCAAAGTGACGAAAACCAAGGACCTACAACCAAGATTACTCTATCCTGCAAAGCTATCATTTAGAATTCAAGGACAGATAAAGAACTTCCTGGATAAGAAAAAGCTAAAGAAATTCATTACCACCAAACTGGTATTACATGAAATGTTAAAGGATCTTCTTGAAGAAGAAGGAGGAGGAGGAGGAGGAGGAGGAAGAGGAGGGGAGGAGGAGGAGGAGGAGGAGGAGGAGGAGGAGGAGGAGGAGAAGGACGAACAATAAATGCATATATTTAAAAAAGGTAGAGACTGTCAGACTGAATAAAAATGCGAGACTCAACTATATGAGAAACATACTTTAAATACAAAGATAGAAATAGATTAAAATTTAAAGAATAAAAAAATATATACTATGCTAATATGACTCAAAAGAAAGCTGAAGTATGCATATCAATCATACAAAGTAGATTTTAGAGCAAAGAATATAACCAGGGACAAAAAAACCCACTTCATAGTGATAGGGGGGTCAGTTAATAAAGATGACAATAATTCTAAATGCTTATGCATCTAATGGCAGGGCTTCACAATCCATAAATATAAAAACTGATAGAACTGCAAGGAAAAATAGACAAATGCACAATTATGCTCAGAGATTTCATCACTTCTTCCTCAATAATTGAAAGAATAAGTGGACAGAAAATCAGTTAAGGAATAGAAGATTTTGCAAACACTATCAACTAAGGTGATCTAATTGATATTTATAGAACACTTCACCAAGCATTTGAAGATTACACATTTTTTTCACCTATACATGAAAACATTTATCAAGATAGACCATATTCTAGCCCATAAAACAAGTCTCAATAAATTTAAAAGAATTCAAATTGTAGAAAATATTCTCTTACCACAATGGAATTAAAAATAGAAACCAAGAAAAAAATATATCTGGAAAATCACCAAATAATTGGAAATTAAATAACATACTTCTAACTAATCCATGGGACAAGGAAGAAATCAAAAAGGAAATTAGAAAAATATTTTGATCTGAATGATAATGAATATACAATATACCAGCATCAGTAGTTCAGAGGAAATTTATAGTACTTAATGCCAATATTAGAAAAGAACAAAACAGTTCTCAAATCAATGATCTCAGTTTCATATCTTAAGTAGTAAAAGAACAGATTAAATCCACAGAGAAGAAATATTTATAGAAATTAACAATTTGATTTTAAAATTTATAAAGAAATGTAGACCTGGCTGGTGTGGCTCAGTTGGTTGGAGCATTGTCCTGTGCACTGAAAGGTCTCAGGTTCAATTCACGGTCAGGGAGCATATTAGAGGCAACTAACCAATGTTTCTCTCTCACATAGATCTCTCTCTCTCTCTCTCTCTCTCTCTCTCTCTCTCTCTCTCTCCCTTTCTCTGTCTCTTAAATCAAGGAACGTATCCTTGGGTGAGAATTAAAAAAAAAAAGTAAAGTACCTAGAATAGTCAAAACAATTTTGAAAATGAACAATGCTAGACAACTTACATTACTTTGTTCAGAACTTAATATAATACTACAGTAACCCAGTATATTATTGTGTAAAGATAGACAAAATGATCTATGAAACATAATAGAGTCCAGAAATAGACCTGTTCTTATATTGTCAATTGATTTTCAACAAAGGTGCCAAGGCAACACACTGCTTATTCAACAAATGGTGAAGAAACAAATAGATGTCCATATGCAATAAATAAATAAGTTTATCTTCACTCTTACCACACAATGTATACAAAATTAAGTCAATATGAATCACAGACCTAAATGTAAGCTATACTTCATAATCATCCAAACTACACAGCACCAAATCACTGACTATGAAAGGGAAATAGAATTGAGGGTTACTTCAGTCATAGGTTATTCGTTACTGAAGAATGGGCATTTCTCAACTAGGGAACATTATCTTTTGGACAACAAACAAAATCAGCATAGAACAATGATGGCAATATAGTAGGCTATCAATATTTATTTGTGGAAAAACTGAAATGGTTGAGCCAGTTCCCTTCTATCTATATCATTGTTGTTACATTCTTTCACAGCCTTCAAAAAAAATTTTTTTGAAGGCTAGATTTTGGCTGTTTGGTGATAAATTATTGTTCTTCTCCTTAGGATGCACTGTTTATAGAATTTTGTTTCCTCTAGAAATGAAATAGTTTAAAACTCACTGTTCCAAAGCAGCAATTTCTAATTGTTAGGTGGTGCCATGCCTACGACAATTTAATTTGGGGATCTTATCCAAATCATTTTAAGTTAAAGTGGCTTCAAATTAATTTGGCTTTGAGAATTTCATGCTAACCACTGATAAGATTATAAATACCCTAGGATGCCACCCTACATGACAAGGCAACAGAGTGATTGAGATGCCATCCAGAGAATGCTATTCCTTGGGTAAACAAAATGATCTTAGCTCCTGTCATTTATAATAGAGTCTCTTTATACAAATATGGGAGGAGAGACTATCTGACAAAGGGTTTTATTTGAGTAGCATCAATAAAGAAAGGTATAGGGATAATAGAAAGTATTTTTCAAAAACAAAGAAAAACTAACAGTTTTTCTTGGTGTCTCTCTTATTATATAAGAAAAGGTATTATGTAATTCCCTAATAGGGAATTTGCACTAGGACAGAGGGTCTTAAGAATAAGGAATAAATGAGGGTGGTAAGGAAAAATAAGGAGAGATCTATCAACCAGGTTCAATACTAGACCAAGGTAGTAGTGGCAGAGAGGAAGGGAAAGGACAGATATAAACTTAGTTTTGGTCTAATGTCATTATTCCCTTCTCAGCTCAAAAATGTTCCTTTTGCCCACCTTTCCATTTCTGGCTAGCTCATCGCTTGTCCCTATGATATCTACTGATACCTAATCAAGATTTATTAGAACAGAGTCTCCTCATAGACTCTGGCAGGTGAATTTAGTCTAGTTTTCTAAAGGAAAGTTCAATGCAGTTGACAGATGAAATGCAATTAAAGTCTAAAGCCTCAAATTTTATTGGTTTATTGTAAATCTTACTGCCTGATACTCATCCATCATCATATCCTGTTTAGCCAGAGAAATTCAAACCATGCTATTCTGAGGAAATTTGCATAATGTCCCTCAAATGATCAGGGGTTGGTCTCGGTGCTCACAAGTGCTTAACAAGTGAAGCCTCTACAGTGCTGGGCCCAAACATAACACATCAAGCCACTGATTGATTTAATTCAGTAAGTGAGGCTATTTAAACATTTAATAATTTACCTCCATTATACTGCTAAAGTAGAGGTCACATAAGGGAACAGCTGCAGCATTCTGTAGGCATAATTCATAGCTTTCCATTTGATCTAGATACTTCACTTGCATTGTCATATTTTCAAACTGATAAATCCAATTATCTTTTGAGAGCATACCACTTGCTCCCTTCAGAAAATATTTTTCATTCACCAATAAACACCTCATCAGTGACATCTGAATGACCACCAAATGTATGTTCCTGTATCAGATACTTAGACACAAAAGCAAAAACATGAAAAGCAAATTTTCTCCTTCTGAAAGGTCAGTCTAAAATGAATATACTGGCATGAAATGCAGGAAAACTACTAAAGCCCCGAGGGCTTCTAGGAAATCTCTCTCATTCTCATCAAGGCCTAGATGCCCTGCCTATTTCTAAAAAATACTTTTATGCCTTACATGCATTCATCTAAAGTCATCAGGAATTGTATCCTAATAATCATTTTTGTAAATCTTATCTTCAGTTATGGGTTGCAAAGAGCATCAAACCAGAAACTTGCTACCAGAGCCCATTTCAAAGCCACAGACCACAGCTAATCCAAAATCATTCCCAGGTTTCTGGACACAGGGTGATACACGGTATTTCTAGTTAACAGTAAAAATAGCTCCTTTGTTCTGAACTACCTGTGCCAAGAAATAAACACTTTTCCTTCCCAGCACTATGAAGAATATTATCTTACCTACCACGAAAGGCCACGAGTTTTAGACCTTGCTGAATTCTAATGACATCAACTTTTATTCATTTCATCCCTCAGCAGACTGTAAAGGAAAATCACCTTTCCTCCTCCTTCTCTAACATTTACACCAAGTTCAGGTTACTTAATGATATACTGATTAGTTACTGCTGGTCCATCATCTTCAAAATTAATTTGAAAATTAGATTTGGGGAATAAAAGCATAATTTCTGTTTGGAGGTAGATGGGATGCTCATGAAGACAGGGCTATCCACAGTCTACATATCTGAATTATGCACACACTGTACCCAGTGTCACAAAATGCTTTATTTGGCCAGCTGGAGACACAGATTTTGCACTGAGAAGTGCAGTGCTTCCTACAGGAACAATGGCCAACAAATCTTTATAAAAAGACTTCTCTACAGAGGGAAAAAGGGAGACACAAATGAACCAGGTGTGTGTGTTGCGGGGGTGCGGTTGAAGGCTTCTATGACTGTTTTGGAGGAAAGACTTATTGGAGACAAAGGGAATGTCTGCAACCTTTCCAGCAGAGGGGATTGGGGGCTGAGAGAAGCAGTCATAAGTCATTCTGGAATAAAGGGTTAGGCAGTCATTCCAAACCTTTGGCAACTAGATTTCTCTTCACCCCAAATTCACAATCTCCTGTTTGTAAATTATCACCATACTTCCCAGTTGCCAACAATAACATCTGTTTTTAAAAAGTAAGGGTCAGGGTTACATTCTAAATCTCTATACTGACACCTCACCTTTCTAGGTAACTTATCCAGCACTTCAACTATCCAGAATTAGCCAATAACCTAGAATACAGACAAAAATATACATTCTAAGGATGACCAAGCACTCAGAGTGATGCTCTTTACTCATAAAAACATATCACATAACATTAGGATTAGGTTCTCAAAAGAGGATCCCCTATGTTCTCATTTAATGTATAGCCATTCTTAAAACTGTGTCTAAAAGTAACAAGCATATTTATCTGGTTTCCAGGGGGCACAGCTGATTAAGAATAGGGGAGCTGCCAAATACATCAAGTAGGAACAGCTGACAGCAGTGGCAGAGATTAAAGAACTATAAAAAGCAGATATGAAATTTTAAAAGCATAGCAGTCTGGGGACAGTCAGTGTAGGGGCAAACAATCCTATTCATATCAAATGTCCCCAGTGGAACAATTGTAGTAAAGCAAAGCAAAAAACTGACGTTCATAATGATGGCAAAACTCTGACCTTGTCCTGATTTTGTCCTCTGGTCATATTATGCCAATAGCTCCAAGCAGAAGGCCTTCTTGAGGTGGTATGAGCCAGGTGGGGAAACACAAGGCACTTACTATTTATATGGCTTTGGATGCATCAGTTAATCATAAAGTCTCAGATTTTTAAAAATTTGTAAAATGTGGATACTTAATACTTCCCTCACAGGATTGTCATGGTGACAAAGTAAGACATTGTATATAAAAGCTATTTCTTAAGTATAAAGTGCTAACTAAATAACTGGTAGTTTTCCACTTTCTTTGTTCTGCTTGTTCCAAAATCTGATTATAAGAATCCATAGTGGTTATCTTACCTTTTCTCTAACTTTCTGTGCTTTCTAATTTAACACCTCTCTCTTCCTCTTATATTTGCAAGGGATTATGGTAGCATTACCCTAAGTAGACCTGAAACCTACAGTCATCCTTGACTCCTCCCTTCCCATTATTATCTGCACAGTGACCCTGTTCATCTTTTTAACCCCTCTTATAGCTTTCCTTTCCATTCCCTTTTTTACATCCTTGTCTAGGCCATTGTAGCTCATCTCTACCTGGTTCCCCCAAACCTAACTTCCCCTTACTCATTCGAGCTTTCCTATAGCTGCTCTAAATACAGCTTTGTGTATGTCATTCTCTGGATCAAAAGCTTTCTCTGGCTTCCCAGTGCCCTCAGGATAAAATCCAAACTCACCAAACTGGCATTTATAAAAAAATCATGGGAGGAATTTCTCACAGGTCTCAGGAAAAATCTGCTTCTTCTGGGAAATTGATTCCTTTAACCTTATGGACACCTGCAAATCTTATAATATTGTCCTGCCTGATCTGTCTGCTAAGACACTCAGAGCCAAACTCAGGGCACAACCATGAAGTCCCCAGGCTTCCTTGGTGTAAACCTTAACCTGGCTTCATTTGAGTTTCTTACATTTGTTTTCCCTTCACCCTCATTTCTCTGCCAATTTGTTAATACTGTTATTGTATTAATTTCTCAGTAAACCAACTCAAATCCCTGTTACAATGAGGCAGAGTTTTAAATTATGTTGTGAAGCTAAAGAAAATACATGACCATGTGAACAGAGGTGGAAGAGAGGCTGGGTAGCAAGAGAGGGGGCAGGAAAAAGGGTGAGAATGAGGATCTTCACTGATGTGAAGATCAGTATTAGTTTAATTTTAAGGAAAGCAGAGACAGCCCTTTGGGGAACATTTCCTGTGAAAATTTGCAATGAGCTAACATGGAAACAAATGAAGCATTTATAAACAAATCTATCCCTGACAACATCTATGAAAATCCAAAGTTCTAATGCTAACCTTTTGTCTTAAAATATTTTATCCAACAAAAATGTAATGAAATCAAAGCTAAGCAGAATAGGACGATGACTTACATTTATACTGCTTTGCAGCTTACAAAGCCCTTTCACATACAGTATCTCATTGGAACCAGTCCGGACTATTCTTTTCTGTTGTAGAAGCCATTCACACTGGCAAGAAGCTTTTGCAAGCAGCATTCTCCAGATCTGGGTCTTTAAAGATGTGGTATTTGCTGTAATAGGGAGTTGGGGATGGTATGTCGTTTGCTGCTCTTGCTAAATCCCCCTCTGCTGGCATTTCCCCTTGTTCTCTAAATCACCAAGCTCTACCATGCCAATGTCAGTCTGATCTCTTTACCTATTCTTATGTTGAGCCTCTTTTCAGACACAGGATCCAACCCTCCCTTCCTTTTCCCTACCCTCAAAGAACAGCCTTCCACTTCTTTGCACGCCTGGGCCACTCCCTCTCCAACCTCCACCTTTCCAAGAATGCACTTGTTTTTAAAGCATTTCAGCTATGAAGACCACCCACCATGGGGCTCACTTATTGTTCTCATTCCATATTGTACAGCAGCAACTTGTGTCTTTAGATTGTAAGCTCCTTGGAGAAAGGATTTTCTTCTTTGTTTAGTGCAATCAACCTATTATAAAGCACTGTGTATACTTACAGACGATCACTAATGCGGTTCTTCCTGGGTTTCACTGGAATTAGCCAGTGAGTCACATGATTTCACTTGGGCATCATTTTTCTTTCCCTGAATTATTTGGGGCCCTCTTCCAGTTGTTTTTTAAGTAAAAAATCAGCACTTTCTGTTTTCGAGAGTGCTGTCAACTACACATTTCAATGTACATGCTTCATCCTGCTTTATTCTATTTCTTACAGATAACAGTATCAAATTAAATACCTTCAAAGAGGCTGCTGCAAAAGTAAAATACAAAGCCATTTTCCTTTGGGCTAATCTACAGATAATCTTATTCACTCCTGCTGTACAGAAAAATGACACCGGTCCACTTGGAATTGAGTATATTCCAGCTATCATTAGTTACAATGCTGGATCAGGAGAACAATAGTGGTTAAGTAAATAAAGTCATTGATTTCCCCTGAATAACCAATCCCATTCTTCAATTAATGCAAATATTCAATGACTGGAAGTAAGCTTTAAAAATAAAAATGTATGAGAGGATAAACAGATCAGATAATACAGAAATGCTTATATGAAACCAAGAGTCAGATATAAATATAATCCCAAATCCCCAACCTCATCCGTTGGTTTCATAAGTATCAATACAGAAAGAAAAAGATGTGGACTCTTACCCTTTTTTCTTTTTTGGAAACTTTTCTCTTTAGGTTTGTACCTAAGCATTTGCTAAGCATTTGTTGACTATATATGCTATTCCCAGGTCTAAGCAGCAGTGAAAAAGCCCAAATGTGGGCAATGGAAGAGGAAGAAGCACGCACGCTAGTATAATCCATAAACTGTAATTGCCAAACTAGCTCTTTCTAAAGACATAGAGGTAACACCTTGACATAAAATCTTCTTTCTCTAGGAAAATATGGCCTATGTCATCAGAGCAGTTCATCTAAAATCCCTATTTCATCCAGTTCAGGGGCTATAGTCTTACTCCCTACTCCACTGGAACTTTGGGCTTATGCTCAATTATCTGGATGAATCACAACACCTAACCCTCGTTCTTTGTGGATACAGAAGAAAATAGACACCTTCCAAACACTGAACCTGACATTTACACATAGTCTTAAAGGAAAGTTGCAAAGAAGAGCATATGGTATTAGTAGAATTGGAGGAATAGACACATGACTTATTTGAGCATCCAAGTTACAATTCAATATAAACCCTACTTGATGCAGAACAAAAATGAGACAAATTGCTTGACAACAGTGACTCCATAGCTAAAAGATGCTGTTACGTTCATATCTGTAGCCACATAAAAAGTGAATTCCATAGAGAGACTGAGCCCATATGGAGATCTTTACACAAATATGTTAAACTTATTCTTCCATCAATACCTGGCAGTACAAACATATCAGGACAGGTGTAGATTCCACCACCACTGCCACTTAGTGAACATTTCAGAGGTGTGGCTAATAGAAGTTAAAATACAATGTGACAGGTGACGTCAGGATGATTAAAATTTGTATGATTAAAATGACATCTTGACACAATATCTACAATAGCTTTATTATGAAAGTTCAGTTTCCTGTTCACAATGCTTTGCAGTACCCCTACAGGCAGAATTAAATGAGTAAGAAAGATTTTCTTCCTATTGAACATGCTGATGTTAAGTAAAGAACATAGTATCTGCTAGAATGAAGTTTGAATATCTTTTCAGTTATAAAGAAAAAGATATGCACTACAAAAAGTCTTTAATGAGACCCGATGAAAACATTTTACCTCCTAAAAGAGATATACAGAGTTAAGATGATTTCACATAAAATACTTGGGATCATAGTTAACACTATTCAAAAAAGAGAGATGTCAACTAATGCTCAAGTTTGGAATTAAGTTGGCTAAACAAATGTTAACTGTGAGTTATCATACTTGACCATTCAAGATTGGTCATTACTCCCTTTAATTACTAAGTTATTTGCAGCACACCCTTTACTTACTAAAGAGATATAGCTTAATGAGTTCCTTTTTAGTCCAGCAGGATCCACCAGGACTTTCTCATGGGCTACATTTAGAAAAATGACAAAATCAAAAGGACCAGGAAACTAATAAATACTGGGAAAGAGAAAAGTGACTCATGTTAAATGCAGGTTAAGAATTTATCACTAATTGATCTCCCCTCAACCGACCCTTCTGTTTCTTTGGTTTGAGTAGACATTTTTTTTTTTAAATAATTGGTGTATTGCTAGAAATCACACTCCCAACCCATAGGACCAGAAAATAAGAGAGCTCACTTCATGCTGCTAATGGTAAATTAGTAAGTGACCACAACCTAGCAGTAATGAGGAAAGGTTATAAAAGCGTCCCTCTCCCACCTCTTCTCCAGTTTTATTCTCTTCTTCCTCTCACAAAGCAGATACAAAAGTAGACATTTGTATTATAAAGTAGCTGTTACTGAATCAGGGCTGGAAAGGGAAAAACGTCTGCTTGTATAGGTTTGTAGTAATGTAGTTAATGCAAGAAAGCACCATTACTATAAAGCCTCCAGGAGGGGATGGAAATATCTTTGTTTTTGTAGTGGTATTTTACTTCAATAAAAGGAAAAATGTCCTGATAGTGAAAGCCTGAAACACAGAAATGACTTAGAAGGTGGTTACCAAATTTTATTCCCAAAGGCCTTTGAAAAATAACATATTCATCTTTCTAGAAAGGTTTAGGTAGAATTGAGCCTAGAGGGAGGAAGATGGATGAGACCTCTCCAAACCCATGCAGCCCTATACCTCTGAAATGGGCCTTGATTCTGCTGTACTCCGCAGATGGGATAAGATAAATGTGCTGCTCAGAATTACTAACCTGATCCACCCACGGATGCTGACTTTCACCATTTGATGCTCACAACGCACTACCTGGTAATTCCACTAACATATAAAGAATGCAAATGTAAGTCTTTTGGATGGAAATACTTGTGGGGGGAGGAGAGGGAAGAGAAGGCATCTTGGTTAATAAGAAAAAATGCACATTATGTATGAAATTTAGAGTTTAGAGCCACTTCTTTAAGAAAAAGGTAAACTATAAGAGAGGCTTTTTTCACTTCCCCTAAAAAAAACCCCAGTGAGAGAAATAATTTCTGAAAGGATACATTGGGAGTCATATTTAACTTTGAAAAAACAGTGGTTTTCAGGGACTAATATCCTATTAGACCATATGTCAACAGGGAGTTATCTATAGTACTTCTATATAGCTCAGTGTTCGTAGACAACCTGTCTCTGGGCTTCAAGAGGGCTATATCAGCTCCTGTCCTGCAGCCAGGAAGACTAATCAAATCATAACAGGTACCTCTGGTGGTACTTCAGAGCCACTCTAAACCTATGTCTCAACTCCCAGTCAACTGGTTTCTCTGTTCTGCCTGCCCTTCCCAATGACCTAGTATTCTGGGCCAGTCTTAACATCCTTTGATTAGCCTCCTATCCAAGTGCTTATTTATTCTTATTTAACAAACACTAATAAAGATACTGCTTTAAGCACTTTATAAATATCAACACATTTAATCATTAACACATCCTAACAGGGAGGTTCTATTATCTTTATTTTATAGATGATAAAAACTTAGGCTTAGAGAAGGTTAATTAACTGACCCAAAGACCACACTACAAGTAAGTGATGGAGCAGAGATTAGAACCCAGGAAGTTCAAGAGTTCAATCTTGCCCTGGCCGGTTTGGCTCAGCGGTTAGAGCGTCGGCCTGTGGTCCCAAGAGACCCGGGTTCCGGTCCCGCTAAGGGCATGTACCTCGGTTGCGGTTTGTCCCTGGCCCTGGCTGGGTTGTGTGGGTGGCAGCCACTTGGTGTGTCCCTTTCACGTCGATGTTTCTCTCTCTCTCTCTCCCTCCCTCCCTCCCTCCCTCCCTCCCTCCCACTCTATCTGAACAAAATATCAAAAAGTGTCCTCGGGTGAGGATAAAAAAAGAGTTCAATCTTTTTGCCACTATATTATGCTGTTTTCACAAAGGAGACAGTCAAATGATGGCTGGTTTATTGATTATCTTAAAGATTACCTGCTTTTCATTTTTAAAATAATAATAATAATAATAACATTAAAGCTACAATTCTTTAAAGGGAGCCAGCATCATGGTCCTAACTTTCTCTACATTATGCACACTTACAACATATTACATAACAAGCCTTCTTAACACATTCCTTATTTATAAAGTTTTGCACACTCCTGAGGGATGGGCAAGAACAGAACTTTGGAAATCACCTAATTTCTCCTCCCTTTACCGAATAAACTCTCTTTTACAAGCACAAGAGTGTGGTTTTCATTTCCAATGACTTTTCCATTACAGGTTTAACAGCTGTATCTCTGGATCCCATTAGCCTGAGGGCTAAAATCAAGGTATCTGGGTCACAATGAAAGCATCAAGAAACACCAAACATCTCCCCTCAAATCCTAGAACTCCAGGTTTTCCCATTCTCTCCTGGGCCATGCAGGGTCTCTTCTGTATCTGCTAACTGCTCCCACCACCACAGGGATGGGCTAAACAGCTTTCCACCCTCAGTCTCCAAGGAGCTACTTCCTTCCCCCTTACCAGCATGGCAGCTGTTGAATTGACTGCTACCAGTCTCATTGGACCTTTTCCTTTTCCAAATCACTGTCTTATCTGCTAGTCCTAACCACCAGCCTCCCAACACTCTATTTTTGAGCTTCTTAGTTACTAAAACTAGAAAGAGAAGATAGCTGTAATTCTTTCCCTTCCTCTACCTCCACATCCAATCCATTAGCAAGCCCTGTTTACAAGATCTTCAAATTATAATCCAATCCTTCTACTTCTCTCATTCTGTGTTGTTAGCATTCTATTTCAAGACCACATTATCTCTCTGTTGTAGAAAAGCAGTTTTCTCCTAGCTAGGTTCCCTGCTTCCATTCTTGACCTCCTGCCATCCACTGTCGGCTCTACAGACAATAATCTTGTTAAAGTACAAAGTGATCAATTGCACTCCTTAAAATCCTCCAACGGCCTCCCACTGCACTCAAATAAAATAAAAATTCCTCACCATGAAATTTGTTTATATCCAACTCTGAGTAATCTGGCCCCTGCTGATAACATTCATGTTTTCCCTTGGTCCCTAAGTAAAAGCCGAACTCTTCCTAATTTCAAGGCCTTTGAACTCACCTTTTCCTTACCTGTAACACTCTTTCTCCTCCGGCTCTTTGTGTGGCTACATCCATCTCAGCTACAAGGCTCAGTTTAAATGTAATCTTCTCAAAGAAGCCTCCTAACCATCCAATAGTAAGTATCTTTTCCATCACTATTCTCTTTATCTTATTATCTTATTGATTTCCCTCTTCATATTTATTACATATGACATTTTCTTAGATGTTTTTGAAATGTGTTATCACCACACCCGCCCACCCAGTAGGGCTGTTAGCTCTATTCATAACTATCTCCAGTGCCTAGATTTTTATTTATTATTATTATTATTATTATTATTATTTTTAAATCCTCACTGGAAGATATTTTTCCATTTATCTCAGATAGAGTAGGAGGGAGGGAGGGAGAGAGAGAGAGAGAGAGAGAAACATCAATGTGAAAGAGACACATCGACTGGCTGCCTTCTTTCTGTAGGACCCGGACCAGGGCTGGGAACGAACTGCAACCAAGGTACGTGCCCTTAACCGGAATTGAATCTGCAACTCATTGTTCTGCAGGCTGACACTCTAACCGCTGAGCCAAACCAGCCAGGGTGGATCCCTAGATTTTTAGAACATATTTTTGGAAGTGAGGAAATAGCTTCCCATTGTAGTGCATGCAGGAAGCCCGTAAGATGCCTTACCAAACCTTGGGCCTTTCTAGGGTTGCCTCTCTGTACTGCTATACTAGACATCAAATCTCTTCCAACTTGGGGACACAGCAGTACCAAGTATTTCCTCTCATTCTGTTTCTATAGGCCAGGAAAATATGGCCCACCTCTCTTCCCACCACCCAGAGGCAGGTGCCTCTCTTCAACTTCTTTGTCTGATGCCAAGAAGGAGGAGAGAAACCTCCTTTTACCAGAGAAAACGTTCATTTTTCCCTATCTGCATCCCCTTGTAGAAATTAAGACTTCTCTCTTCTCACTTCAAAATATGTTTGCTTCTACTTCAAGCCAGATTTTATATGTTCAAGACTCCAATTTAAACCCTCCTTTGTGCTCTGAAAAAGAGTATACTGGAAGTTACAGATGTTCTGTTCTATGGGCTAAAAAAACAACAACAACAAAAACAAGAAATCAAATCATAATAAAGGTCTGAAGAAATCTATCGTTTCCCCTAAAATTATACCCATGTCTCCAGGAAGACACAATAGAAGAAAACCATATGCAGGAGAACAAGAAGTTTGGGTTGGGAGGGGTGGCTAAACTTCAGAGCTCTATGTAGAAACTTTTCCTAAATTACCAACCTTAGAAGATCTGGGGGTGGTTTCACTAATGGAGAAGGCCAGTTTCCTCAAAATGCCTACTTACATTTCCATGGCAACCTGGAGCAAACATAACCTCTTGCTTTGTGTTTGCATAAAGGATAGGCAGCTATAATGTAAACTATGGAGACAGAGAGTAAAAGAGAAGGGGGGAGGAGGGAGGAAGGGAGGGAGAGAAGATAGGGAATGAGAGAGAAAATGAAAGAGAACAAAAATGACAGAGTGTGAGTAAGAGAGTAAGAGAAAACGAGAGAATGAGAGAGAGTGAGGGGGAAGGAAGGGTGGAGGGAAGGAGGAATGGAGGATCTCGGTTATCAAAATATAGCTTTTATGACATGTTTCTGGGGCAGTCAATATTTTAGAACACTGATGAGATCAGCCAACTCCATTAGAGAGGCTTTTAGTATTTTATTTGTGGGGTCTCTTCCTTCTTACTGAGCAAAGAAAAGACTGCTGTGCTGCAGCAGAGCTTGGGAGAGCCAAAGTCAAAAGATTTTCAAGCTCAAAGCCATGTATTTGTTTGTTCTTTGTGATAACTCCGATTAAAGGGTAGTTAATAGAAGATAGAATCATTAGCAGACAAGATCACCAATCTCAAATATTATTAACTATAAGAACCACTGCTCTGATCTATTACTTCAGTGGCTTCCAAACCTTTCCACCAAAGGTTCTTTTATTCCATTTCCTCTCAAAGAACCACATTTCTGAAAGATTTAATCTCCTACACAAATGTCATTTATTAATCATTCTTTACAGTTTAATTGAAGACATATCATAACTTGTGATCAATATGAGATGATGAGTGTTATCATGAGTTGATAGAATTCTGAGGTAAAGCATAGAAACTAGATATGTTAATTAGTATGTGATAACTGTTCAAAGATCCCCATTGCTGTCCTTCAGAGACTACAGGAAAATTAGTGTGATCTAAAAATTCCAACATAGTTCTCAGTGGAAAAAAAAAGTAAGTGATGAAAAATATACTTTTCTATCCACTGAAAAATAATACAAGTGTGGAGAGGTAGAAGAAGGTAAAGAGGGGATAGATAAATGATGATGGAAGGAGACTTGACTAGGGGTGGTGAAAACACAATACAATATACAGATGATGGATTATAGAATTGTACACCTGAAACCTATATAATTTTATTAACCAATGTCACCTCAATAAATTCAATAAAAAATAAATAAAAAAAAATAATACAGAAATCCAAAGCAGAGATGAAGAGGAGCTTAGTTGCAGAGTTGGTAAATATCTGGACCCCACTTGAGGCACAGTGAGAAGAAAAAACCTAAGTTCTAGAGTATGCAGACCTGGGGTGGGGGGCGGTAATTGCCAAATTCTACAAGAACATATCAGCTTGTTCCCTTAGGCAAAGTATTAAGTTTCAAGTTCTTTAAATGAAAATGGGGATGGTATCACTGACTTTAAAACACCATTATGAGGATCAGATGAGAAGTATATAAAGCACCTAGCAGCAGAACCCATACTGCTCCACACTCTTATTATGCTAAACCAGTGATTTTCAACCTTTTAAATCTCCTGGCACACATAAACTAATTACTAAAATTCTATAACACACACACACACACATATACTCACTGATATGACAAAATATAGGTATACTTTTGATTCATTCATACCAGATGGCTATTGTTGTGTTGTCTGTTGTCATTTTTTTATATGACAGTCTAAGGGAAAAGAAGTCAGTGCCCCTGACTAAATAGTCAGGTATTGCCTGTTTTAAACATTCTTGTGGCACACCAGGGTGCATGCCATAGCACACCAGTTGAAAAATCACCGGTTTAAACCATAGTGTCATTTTGCTTAGTCTCTAACAACCTCTTTTCTCTAAGATCACCTTCTGGCTGATAAAAGCAGTGGGTAGATACTATTTAGGGGTCCAATTCATAATACTTCTCTGGTTTCCTTTTTTTTTTTTTCACCAAACTGTCATCTAACATGTAACCTTTAATAATCTGTTTTCTCTGTTAATCTTCTAAGTACAAAGATATGCTGGAGTATCCTTGTAACATTGCCTTTAAGAGTTAATACAGTAGAGCCATGCATTAAATAGCACTGCTATGACCAAAGAAAGATCACAGTAATGATTACAATGATAAGCCTTATGGGAGTCACACAGCTTCATAGTCATACAACCTGGGTCAGAATTCATCTACCTCTGGCTTGCTATGTAATCTTGGAAAAGATACTTCATCTTTTTGAGCTTTAGTTTCCTACTCTGTAAAATTGGAATATAATACATACTTCCAAATGTATCTGTAAGGATTAAGTGAGATAATGCATGTAAAGGGCACACAAATGTTCAATAACAGATTGTCAGTTTTATTATAATATCACCTTGACATATGATAAAGAGTAAAACACCAATGCACTATTTTCCTGAAAGACACATCATTCATACAGGGAAGGCTTTGAGGGCTCAGATCAGGATACTCAAGTCAACAGGAGACATCCACTTGTTTCTTCATCAGCTGTTACTGATATCACATCATTTGTGCCTAGATAAGTAATTAAACTTCTCTTAAAACACCAGAAGAAGATTCTGGAACATTATATAAAAGTCTCTAAATCCGGTGTCTCGTAAAATGTCTCCATCTCATGTAGCACGAAGATTAAGTTCATTGATTCAGACCAGATGGAAATGCAACACATTTCCAAAATTAGCCACCTTAACCATTTCCAGATCTTTATAAAACAAAAACATGCCATGGATATTCTGCTAATGCCTGGCTGGGTATTGGACACATCCACCTACCTAGGGTGAATTATCCTAAGACTTTATGTGGGCAGTTAAAACTATCTTTAGCTATACCTCAATTTTTTAAAATCACACAATTTTATGGATGCACCAATACCATTTCCATTTGGATGGTGGTAGAGGAGGATATTAGTTACAGAAAACCCAAGGAATGTCATGGTGTGGCACCAAGAGCACTTAATGGAAGTCAGAGACTGAATTTTTATGCAATCTTAGGCCAGGAAATCAGTGGTATAGGCCTTACTTTGTGTGATCCATTCTAGCTCTAAAAGTCTACCATCTTAACTTTGTATATTAATACAAATTTATGAAAGCTCATACATACAAAACCTCAACTTCTATATATTGTCAATATTTAGCAATAACTACCAGATATTATTGTTCAGTCCTTTTCTATATCCCTACCACAAATGATGCCTTAGGCAATTTCTCCATTGATAAATGTGAAATAAAAATAGTAGTAGTAACAGTGGTAATGGTGGTGGTTGTGACAGTGACGGTGATGGTGGTAATAGCAGTAGGTAGAACTTATTCAACTTCCTATGGACCATATCCTATTAGAAACACTTAACAAGTATTAACTCATTTAACCCTCACAACACTAGAGGTACTCTTATTATCTCTACTTTGTAGAAGAGGAAGATGAGGCAAAATGAAGTAATGTGCTTTAACCCCTGGAGACAAAATTCAAACATAGAGTTTCAGCTCTTAATCACTATGCAAAAGAAATTAGCAGAAGAGCACTAAATCAGGTATTCTGCCTCTAGCCAAGATGGACTAAAAAGGACCAGATTTACCCTCCTTTCTTAAACAAGTAGAAAAACAGAAAAACAGAGATATAAAACACATTTAAAATGTATATTAGACAATATGTAGCACAGGACTGTGATTCCCCCAAAAGGAAAATAAACAAGGTAAGTGCAATTATTGCCCCAGTTCACTGTGTGGAAGCAGTTTTCAAACCACAGAGAGACAGTTCAAACAGAGCTCAGTAGTCTTATAGAGTTGAAGAGGCAGAGATTTGAATTTAGGGGGGCCAAGGAGGTTTGAAATTGTGGAGAGTACAGTAAATAACACATAGAGTATAAGATCCAAAGAGCTATAAAGATGTAACTCTTTGGCTGATTACCAAATTTGCATATGTATGAGAGGGAGCTATTCAAACATAGGCATACAACCACCAGAAAGGAATAGGGGTAGGGAAATGACTTAAAATGGTTACATAAGGAGCTCAAAAGATTTTCAAGCCAGTTAAAGAACCATATTAGGTGAAAAATATTTTTTAAAAAGGTAACAACTACTAAAACTCTCTGGAAATTCCTAAAAGTTTGCAGAGGAAATGGAGAAACATTTCTTCATGAAAATCTCCTAAATTTTGGTAAGAGTAATGACATTCTGCAGCATGTAAGATGTGATCCATCTCCTACCCCTACCCCCACCCTTAGCTCCACAGTTAAATGTGACAGAAACTCTACTATGGCAGTTGCAGCCAACAACACAGGGCTCTCTGTCCCCTAGTTGACAAACTAGGATTATAGTGTCATGTGGGGTTGTGTAGGATGCCCATATTAATGATTCCCCAACCTTGTGTTTCAAAAACTTTAATTTGGGTGGGCATGGCTGAAAGGTCTGGGACTCCCTTCCTCTACCCAGCTACCACTTGTAGAGCCAAAACATGGCAGGCCAACATTACTGGGCCTTAAATGCCCTAATCTCAGCTAACTTCTGAGATGAGATTCCATACCAGGACAGGAAAACCAAGAAGTCCAGAAACTACCACCTCCACCCAGCACGCAATGAATAAAGCAGGGATATAACTGATTGAGAAGCAGGCCAGTCTCAACCTCCAGCTCTGAAGGAGTAGTATAGACTTTTCCCCCCTGGATCACAGGAAGACCATAAGGATAGAGGACTGCACAGAGGAACCCTAGGAGAATTATGTAGTCCGCTATCATTACCTTATTTGGAACAGGGCATAAGGAAGTTCAAGGCTCAGAGCACTGCAGAAAATAATGGAGATTTTGGTGGTAAATACTTAGAAGGGGCTGGCTGCTCCATGACAGCAAAACCATACATCTGCTAGAAGCTTAACAGAGAGAACCAGAGACAGACACAGCTAACAAGAGGCCCCTCAGGGTCAGAATAAATCTCAATTACTGGTCTCAAAACTACCCCTGCAAAAAGGCCTGAATTTAATTGTATCAGATAGAGCAATTTATGCCCCAGCACATTTTCAAAAAAATAAAACAACCAGATGGCAACTAAAAGCAGTAACAGCTGACTAAAATACCAATAGAGACAGACACCTTAACAGAAAGATCAGAGAAAGAGACAGTGAAATAGGGCCATGCTAAAACTACTGCCATCCCAAGATGACTATGCACATGCCAAACTTTGTACCCTCTGAGGAGACATCAGAGGTTTCACACTGTGAAGGAAATATACTTCAGTTGAACTAGTACATCAAGTTACTAAACAAATAAACAACAAACAACAACAACAAGCCCTGGAAGGGGAGGGCTGTAATCAGTATTCATATTGCTATAATATATCATCTAAAATGGCCAGTCTTCAACAAAATAATTAAAAGATGTGCAAAGAACAGGAAGGAATGACTCATACACAGGAACAAAAAAGTAGGCAATAGAAACTATCTTTGAAAGGGCCCAGACATTGGACTTAGCAAATAAAATCTTCAAAGCAAACAGTATAAACATATTTAATCTAAATTAAGAGATATAAATTATTTTTAAAGAGAACCAAATGAAAATTCTAGAGTTGAAAAATATAATAATTGAAGTAAAAAATTCACTAGAGGGCTCAGTAATAGATTTGACAGGCAGAAGAAAGTCAGTAAACTTGACAAAAGATCGGCATATTATGTAATCCAAAGAACAGAGAATAAAGAAAAACAGAGCCTCAGAGTAATGCAGAGCTTGAATAAATATACCAACATATGTAACAGAGTAACAGAATGAGAGGAAACAGAAAAGGGAAGAAAGAAGAAGTAATGGCTGAAAACTTCTCAAATTTGGTGAGAGAAAACAACCTACACATATAAGAAGTTCAATGAACTTTAAGTAAGATCTAAAGGTAAGGAGATCCAAATATATATTTTTAAAAAGGTAAAGAGATGCACACCCAGGCAAATAATATAAAAAATGTTGAAAGACAAAAAAAATGTTAAAATCTTGAAAGCAGCAAGAGAAAAACAACTCATCACACACAAGGGAACCCAATAAGTTTAACAGCTAAGGCCTATCAAAGACAAGGAGGCCAAAAAGCAGTAGGATGATATTTTCAAAGTAATAGAATAAAAGAAAAATTGTCAACCAAGAATCTTCTATTCGGATTTTAAAAATGAAGGTGAAAAAAAGACATTCTCAGATAAATAAAGACTGAGATAAATTGTTGCAGACCTACCTTATAAAAAAAATACTGAAAGTTATTCAGGCTGAAAAAAGGTGATGATAATTTGAACACAGAACACTGGTAAAGGTAATTCTATAGTTGTAAAAGATAGTAAAATGTATATATTTCTCTCTTTTAAAAACAAATTTAATTATATGAAACAATATGTATATTATTGAATTTTGAAGCATACACCATATAGAAATATAATAAATTTGACAATAGCTCCAGAGGGGTGGGTGAGAACAAGCTGTGTTGATACCTGATGGTAACTTGAATCTACAGAAAAAGATTAAGAGAACCAGAATGGTAATAGGAAAGTTAAATATATACTTACTCTCCTCTACTCTCTTAGATTCTTTAAAAATATAAAAATGTATTGTTGAGTTTGTAACATATGTAGATATAGTATGTATAACAATAATAATACAAAAAAGAGGAGGAAGGAATACAGTTATATATGGGTAAACTGTCTATATCCCATAGGAATTAAGTTAATAAAATTATGAACTAGATTATGATAAATTAAGATGTATATAGTAAGCCCTATAGCAACAACTAGGAAAGTAACTTAAATAAATATAGTGAAAAATCATAAAAGTAGCTAAAGTGTTACACTAGAAAATATTCACTTAATGCAAAAGAAAGCATCAAAGTACAAATAGAGGGGGGAAAGGCACAAAACAGAAAACCAAAAGTAAAATGACCAATGTAAATCCAAATACATTAATAACAACATTAAATATGAATGGTTTAAACAATGCAATCAAAAGTCAGAGGTTGTCATACTGTATTAAAAAACAAGATTCAGCTATTGTCTAGCAGACATATACTTTAGATTGAAAGATATAAATTGGTTGAAAGTAAAATAATGGAAAAAGACATACAAAAATAGCCACCATAAAAAAGGTAGAGTGGCCTTACTAATATAAATTTGACCATATAACAAAAAACTAGAAAAACAGTTACATAATATAACAATGAAAGGGTCAATCCATCAAGAAGAGATAACAATTATAAACCATGTCTATATCTAACAGAGCCCTAAAATACATGAAGCAAAATTTGACAAAATTGAAGGAAAAAATAGACAATTCGATAGTAATAGCTCATGACTTCAATACACTATTTACAATAATGACGAAAACAACTAGGCAAAACAAAGATATAGAACACTTAACAAAACTATCAACCAAACAGACCTAAGGGACACTCCACCCAACAAGGTTAGAATATACATTCTTTTCAAGTATATACAGAACATCCCCTAGACATTTCTAAACCATGTGGCAGGCCATAAAATAATTCTCAATAAATTTAAAAGAATATAAATCATACAAAGTATGTTCTCTGACTACAGTGAAATAAAATTAGAAGTCAGTAACAAATAAATTTGGGATATTTACAAATATATAGAAATTAAACAATATACAGTCGTCCCTCGTTTATTGTGGTTAATCCATTCCACACGCTAGCGGTTGCACCTGGTGTTGAAGGATTCCTGGGGTGCTCAAATACATAGGCCTACAGTCCATATGTATAGTGATTTTAATTTTAATTGTATAATTGACTCAGACAGCCAAGCACACGCTGTATCATTTTCACTGTCTCGATCAACTTTTTAATGAATATATTTGAGAAAACCATGATGGAGTGAAACTGTGAAGTGGCGAGGGACAACTGTACTTCTAAATAACCCATGGATCAATGAAGAAATCACAATAAAAATTACAAAATATTTTGAGATGTATATAAATGAAGACATGACATACCAAACTTATGGTATACAGTATGTCAATGTTTGAGGAAAATTTATAGCTGGGTTTCCATTAAAAAAGATTTCAGTCCAGCTGGTGTGGCTCAGTGGTTGAGCATCGACCCATGCACCAGGAGGTTGCCGGTTTGATTTCCGGTCAGGACACATGCCCAGGTTGTGGGCCCGATCTCCATTGTTGGGCATGCAGGAGGCGGCCAGTTGATGTTCTCTCTCATCGATGTTTTTATCTCTCTCTTCCTCTTACTTCCTCTCTCTCTAAAATCAATAAATAAAAGAGATTTCAAATCAAGAAACTTCTACTTTAAGACAATGAAAGAAAACAAATAAAAATGAGTAATCTAAACACAAAGCAAGCAGAAGAAAGAAAACAAAAATTAGAAAGGAGATTAATAAAACTGTGAATAAAAAACAATAGAGAAAAATAAATAAAACTAGAATTTGGTTATTTTAAAAGTTCTATAAATTTGAGAAACCTTTAGCTAGACTGGCAAAGCAAAACAAGAGAATAATAAAATTAGTATAATCAGGAAAGAAATAGGGGACATCACTACTGACCTCACAGAAATTTTAAAAAATAGAATCTCTAAAATTAAAAATATGATATGTAAACTAAAATGAATAATAGATTGAATTAACAACAGAATAGACACTACAGAAAAGATCAGTAAACTTTAAGCAATATAAACCACCTCAAAAAATAGATCATTGGATTCCCAGAAAGAGACAAAGTTCAAAAGAATAAAAAAAAAGAAAAAGAAAGAAGAGAAAAATAATAGCCCCAAATTTACCAACTTATTAAAAATGATAAACCTGAAAACTCAAGGTCAGCAAATCTCAAGCAAGGTAAGCATAAAGAGAATCACACTAAGGGATCCATCCATAACCTAATTCTTTTAAAGTACTGATAAAGAGAAAATGCTAAAAGCATCCAAGTTAAAGGCATATTATAGAGGCATACCTTACTTTATTGCACTTTGCTTCATTGCACTTCACAGACCCTCTACTGGCAAAAAGATTAAGACTCACTGAAGCTCAGATGATGGTAAACATGTTTTAGCAATAAAGTACTTTTTATTTTATTAAAAAAATTTTTTTAAAATCCTTACCTGAGGATATTTTTTTCCCATTTATCTTCAGATACAGTGAGAGGGAGGGAGAGTAAAAGGAAGAGAAACATCGATGTGAGAGAGACACATCAACTGGTTGCCTCCCACACAACCCTGACCAGGGCCAGGAACTGAACCGCAACCAAGGTACTGCCCTTGACCAGAATTGAATCTACGACTCTTTGGTCTGTGGGCTGATGCTCTAACCGCTGAACCAAACCAGCCAGGGCAATAAAGTACTTTTAAATTAAGATATGTACATTATTTTTCTTTTTAGTCATAATGACAGTGTACCCTTAGTAGACTACAGTATAGTATCAACATAACTTTTACATGTACTGGGAAACCAAAAAATTCATGTGACTAGCTTTATTGCAATATTTGCTTACTTCATGGTCTGGAACCAAGCCTGCAATATCTCCAAGGAATGCCTGTATAGAGGAACAAAAGTAAGAATGATTATAGACATCTTATCAGAAACTGTACTATTTAGAAGACAATAGAGTAACATCTCTAAAGTGATGAAAGAAAAATCTGTCAATCTGGAATTCTTTACCCAGTGAAACTGTCTTTCAAAATTGAGCACTAAATAAGGATGTTCTCAGGCCAAAAACCTGAGAGAATTAATCACCAGCAGACCTACACTGTAAGAGATTTTAAATGAAGCTCTTCAGGCAAATAAAAAGATGATACCAGAAGAAAACTTTGATGTATGTAAAGGAATGAAGAGGGTCATAAATGGTAAATATAATAGACATTTTATTATTTGAAATATCTCCTTAAAAGATAAATGCTTAAAACAAAAATGATAACAATACCTTGTGGGATTTACACCAGGTGTAGAAATAAAATATATGAATGACAAAAATAGTGCAAAGAATAGGAGGGGCAAAATAAAAGTATATCTTTGTATGGTTCTTACACTATATGTGAAGTAGTATAATATTATTTTAAGAAAGACTGTAATAAGTACAACTTGTGCAACCATTCAAAGATATATAACTAATAAGCCAATAGCAGAGATAAAATCAAATTATTAGAAATTCAATTACTCCAAAATAAAGCAAGAATAGAGAAAGAACTAGACAGCAGATGGAAAAAATAGAATTCAAATAGCAAAATGGTAGATTCAAACCAAATGTAACCACAATTACATTAAATGAAAATTATCTAAACGTTCCACTTAAAAGCCATATATTGTCAGATTTGATAAAAAACAAACAAAAAACAAGAAAACTCTTTGCTGTCTATAAAAACCTTACTTGAAATGTAAATATACAGATAGTTTACAAGTGAAAGAAAGAGTTCCAGTTCTATCCAAGATGGAGTAAGCCCACAACAACCTCTCTCCCCTGCTGATAAAACTAAAAGTGATGGACGAAATACAAAAAATCAGGTACCTGAAGACTGAAAATTAACCAAAAGCAGGTAGATTGTAAAGGGTGTTAAAACTTAGAGAAAGAAGCTTGCACAAGGTATATGTCCCATAATTATTTTCTTCTACAGATTTTCCCTGAGGATGGTTCTCAGTTGTAGAAGTGGAGAGCAGAACAGTGCTATGATTGGTGAAAATTTCAATAGAAACACTGTTTCCAGGCAGAATAACCATAAATGTGTGAGGGGGTAATTCTGTTGGGTTTTTGTTTTCTCTAACAGCTTTGCATAGTCATGGAGTTGTTTGCAGTGATGGCTGTGTGAGCTAAAAATCCAAGGGGTACCCTGTCTTTCTGGCCAGAGGAAGGAGGAAAGGGGTCACTCCTAACCTCAAGAGTGGGCTCATGAAGGAAAGTCTGCACAGAGAGAGCTGGAGAAAAGGATCCCCTAATTTTGTGCTACACAAGTCTTGCGCTCATCCCTAAACTGTACATGTGCAGGAAAGACCCAAAGGATCATAACAAAAGCTTTGAATAAATAACTAAGATTTAAACTACTACCCAATACTCAAACACCTGAGTGCTGCTTATATAGAACAGAAAGAAACCAGCCAACTAATGATTTGGAAAAAAGAACTGAAATGAGAATCCCCATCCACAGGAGGCAGGACAGAACTTGCGGTCTGAACCTCAGTTGACTATCTCCTGAAAAAATTCTCCAGAGGATTATAATGTGACCCATAGTTTATACACTATTTCACAATGCCCAGGATACAATCCAAAATTGCTCAACATACAAAGAACCATGAAAACGTGACCAATTCCCAAGAGAAAAGCCAATAAACGGATGCCATACCCTATATGACCCAGATGTTGGGATTATCAAAGACTTGAAAGCAGCTTATTACAAACAGATCCTAAGATTACCTCCCAATGATTTCTTGCCTCCTGGTAGTCACAGCTTTGTGTAATGCTCCCTCCCTTGAGTGCAGGATCTGTGACTTGCTTCAAAGCAATAGGATATGGCAAGGTGATGAGGTTTCACTTCAGTGATTATGTTGCTATGTGAGACTCTGTCTAAGCAAACTACAGAGAGAGATTCTTTGCTGGCTTAGAAGATGCAAGTTGCTATTAAGTGAACTATAGAGAGAACAATGTGGGAAGAAAGTGCAGGCTTCAAAAAACTGAATTCTGACAATCATGTAAGCTTGGAAGAGGACCCCAATCTCCAAGTGAAAACATACCTCAGGTGATGCATCATGATTACATCCTGGTGAGACCCTGAGCAGCTAGGCCATGCCCAGATTTCTCACTCACAGAAACTGGGAAGTAATAAATGTGTGTTGTTTTAGGCTGCAAAGTATGTGGAAATTTGTTAAGCAGCAACAGAAAACTGATACATGGCTAGTTGAAATCATACTGCACACTGTGAGGGTGAAACACTTTGGATAAATGGAAAGTTAGTAGTTTCAGTAGAAAAACTGAAACTAAAAGAACAAAAATGGAAATTTAGAATTTCTTAATATAAGATCTCGATTTTTTTTTTTAAACAAAGTGACTGGGTCAGTTCAATATTACAATGGAAATGACAGAGCAAACAGTCACTGAGCTTTAAGACAGATCAACAGAAATTATCCAGTAAAAGTAACAGAGAAGAAAAGATATTGAAAAAAATAACAACATCAAAAAACTCTAACATTCATGTCACTGGAGTCCCAGAAGAGAAAGAAATGGGTATAGAAACTATATTTAAAGAAATAATTATTGAAAACTGCTCAAACTTGGTGAAAGTTCATGGGATTCAAGAAGCTGAGCTAACCCCAAACATGATAAACTCAAAGAAAACTATGCTCAGGCACATCATAACCAAAGTGCTGAAAACCAAAGATTTTTTTACGTTAAAATTAGTTTTTTAAAAATTACACACCACGTATAGGAAAACAAAGATTCAAAAAGCACAGATTTCACATAAGAATCCATATTTAGAAGAGCATATTTAAAGTGCTAAACAAATAGAACTATGAACCAAGACTTCTATATACAGTGAAACAATCTTCAGAAATAAAGGCGAAATAAAGACAATTTCAGATGAAGGAAAACTAAGAATTCATCACCAGCTTATTTGCTCTAAAGGAAATTCCTGTCGGGAAGGAAAATAATATAGATGGAAGCTTAGATGCTCCAAAATGGTGAAAGAGCAACAGAAATAGTAAATACTTGGTGAATATTAAAAGTTACACTTAGATTTTTAGAAATCTGTATGAAAATTGGAAGCAAGACTCATAATATGTGGAATTTTCAATGCATGTAGATGTATTGATAGAGGTAAGTGGAACAGGGTCAACAGGCCCATACATCTGTAAGGCATCTGCATTTTACTTGAAGTGGTATAATATTAACTCCAAGTAGAAGGTAAAATATAGATATGGAAATTGATATCCATAGAGCAAGCACCAAAATACAAATATGAGATATAGCAAAATCACCAATACATAAACTAAAATGGAATATTAAAAACACTCTAATATTTCAAAAGGAAGCAGAAAATGGAAAATAAAGGGAAAATAGAGGAGATACTCAGAAAACAAATAATAAAATGGTAGAATAAAATCCAGCCATACCAATACCTACATTAAATATAAATTGTCTAAATATACCTAATAAAAGTGATTGTCAAATTGGTTAAAAAATACATGTTGTCTACAGGAAATCCACTTTAAATATAAAGACATATGAGTTCAAAATAAAAGAAAAATTATATACAATGTAAACTATAATTCAAAGTTCAAGTAGCTATATTATAGTAAGACAAAGTAGACTTCAGAACAAAAAAGTATCTCCAGGGATAAGTGGGACACGATATAGTGATAAAAAAATCAATTCAGCAAGAAATCATAACAATCATGTATATGTATGCAGCTAATAACCGAATTTCAGAGTACATAAAGCAAAAAGTGACAAAACAGAAAAGAATAAATAGGGAAATCAAAAGTTATAGTTGAAGATTTTAACACTCTGTCTCTCAGCAATCAATAAAACAAGTAGACAGAAAATCAGTAAGGATATAGAACTGTACAACTCTATTAATCAACTTTACCTAATTGACATTTATAAAACACTCCATCCAGTCAGAGTAAAACACATAGTTTTTACAAGTAAACAAGGAATATTCCCCAAGTTAGATAATATTCTGGTTCATAAAACAAACCTCAAAAAGCCTTTGTTAAAATTGTGTTTTAAAAAAATAAAAAACATAAGCCCTGGCTGGTTTGGCTCAGCGGTTAGAGCATTGGCCTGCGGTCTGGAGAGACCTGGGTTTGGTTCCCGCTAAGGGCATGTACCTCGGTTGCAGTTTGTCCCCGGCCCTGGTTGGGTCGTGCGGGTGGCAACCACTCAATGTGTCCCTTTCACGTTGATGTTTCTCTCTCTCTCTCTCCCTCCCACTCTATCTGAACAAACTATCAAAAAATGTCCTCGGGAGAGGATTAAAAAAAAACCCACAAAATTTACCATCTTAACCATTTTTAAGTATTGTTTAGTAGTATCGAGTATATTCACATTGTGCAACAGACCTCCAGAAATTTTTTTATTAACTTATTTTTGTTACAGATGTTTCTTTTCCCCCCATTGACACCCTCCTCCCAATCCACCCGCACCAGTGCACCCATCCCCAGCATTGTTGTCTATGTTCATGGCTACGCATACATGCATATAAGTTCCAGGAGTTTTTCATCATACAAATCTGAAACTCCATACCCATTAAACAACTCCTTTTCCCTCTCCTCCCCACCCCTGGTACCCACTATTCTATCCTGTTTCTATAAATTTGACTACTTTAGATGTATCATGTAAGTGGCATCACAAAATATTTGTCTTTTTATGACTGCTTATTCCACTTAGCATAATGTCCTCAAGGTCCGTTCATGTTGCAGCATGTGTCAGTGGGATTCCTTTGTTACTGTTTAAGATTTTACAAATCAACTAAATGGATCTGTAGATAGATAACAGGCTCCAGATTCAAAACATATTGCAGTCATGGGTCCAAACCAGTGAAATAAAATGTAAATTAATGAATGTAAGTTCCCACCATTTACATTTCAACAATATCACCAACACCACTACCAACAGCTATAACAAGAGCTGCCTTTGTTGGAAACTTACTGTATACCAGGTTCTATGCTAATAATTATATATACTTTATTTTGCTTAATACCTCCACCCCTTCTATAAAATAGATATTCAATTATTAGGAACTCTATTTAAAACATGGAAACCAAAGCTTAGAGAGTAATATCTTCAACGTCGCACTGATGATAAATATCTTTGCTGAAATTCAAATCTAGCTGGTCTGCTTCCAAGCCTAATTTTTGCAAGTGAATGCTACTCGGAAAATCAGTTGAACAAATAAATACATCATGGTGAAGTCCTCAGGTAATTTTCTGAAATGTGGAGTTTAACCACCATCTTAATGTAAACATGGGGTCTACAAAATTAACACAATGTTAGGTGCCATGGAATTTTCCTTACTTTTTAAAGCTGAATAATATTCCACGGTACATATTTACCACATTTTGTTTATCCCTTCATCCGTTGATGGATGTCTGGGCTGTTTCCATCTCTTGGCTATTGTAAATAGCTCTGCTATGAACATGAGTGTGCAAATATCTCTTAGAGGTCCTGCTTTCAATTCTTTTGGCTATATATCTAGGAGTGGGATTGCTGAATCATATGGTAGTTCTATTTTGTTTTAAATCCTCAATCGAGGATATTTTTCCATTGATTTTCAGATGGAGTTGGAGGGAAGAAGGGAGGGAGGAAGAGAGGGAGGGAGGGAGAGATAGAAACATAGATGTGAGAGAGACACACTGATTGATTGCCTCCAGCACCAAGGCCAGGGAATCGAACAACAACTGAGGGTATTTGCCCTTGAATGGAAGTGAACTCACAACTCTTTGGTCTGGGGCCAACACTCTAACTGCTGAGCCAAACTGGCCAGGGCAGGAGTTCTATTTTTATATACATATAGTTTTATTGTTGACAGTATTACAGATAACCCCCATTTTGCCCCCCTTTGTCCCTCTCCACCCAGCCCCTGCCCCATTCCAGGCCTTCATCTCACTATTGTCTGTGTCCATGGGCTATACATATATGTATATAATTTCTTTGGTTAATCTCTTCCCATCCCCCATCCCTCCTCTCTGACTTCTAATTTTTAATTTTTTTAAGGAAACTCCATTGTGTTTTCCATAATGGTTGCATTACTTTACAATGCCACTGAAAATGCACAAGAGTTCCAATTTCTCCACATCATCACAAATACTTATTCTGCTTTTTGGTAGTAGCCATCCAAATAGGTGTAACAAAAAGTTTTTTAGAAATTGAAATCATACAAAGTATGTTCACTAACCACAAAGGAAATAACTAGAAATAACATCAAGATATGCAAAACATCCCCCAAATATCTGGAGATTAAACAACATACATCTAAATAAGCCATGAGTCAAAGGAGAATTCTCAAGGTAAGTTTAAAATATTTTGAACTTAATGAAAATAAAAATTCAACATATTAAAAATTTCTTGGATGTAGCCACAACACTGTGGACAGAGAAAATTATACCATTAAATTCTTTTATTAGAAGACAAAGAAAAACTGTAATTACTAACCTAAGCTCCCAATTTAAAACACTAGAGAAAGAAAGCAAATTAAACCCAAAGCAAGGAGAAGAAAGGATATAGATAAGAGTAGAAATCAATGAAATTGTTTGTCTCTGTTACATTTTATTTTTAATCGACCCCAAATCTGGTCATTTAAAAAGATCAATAAAATTGATAAACCTATGGCTAGACTAACCAAAAAGACAGGAGAGAAGACACAAATTACCGATTTTAGAAATACAAAAGGAGGAACATCACTTGACTCCCAAAACATTAAAAAGATAATAAGGGAAAACTACAAATAACTCTATGCCCATAAATTTGACCACTTAGACAAATGGAACAATTCTTTGTAAAATAGAAACTCTTTTTTATTTTATAATTGTTTCAGGTGTAGAGCATAGTGATTAGACAATTATATAATTTACTGTGATTCCCCCTAATTCTCGGACCTACCTGGCACCACACATATTTATTACAATATTACCAACTATATTCCCTATGCTGTACTTTAACATCCCTGTAACTATCTTGTAACTTTTTACTCCCTTCACCTTTTTCACTCATCCTCTCTGCCCCTTCCCATCTAGCAACTCTGTTTGTTCACTATATCTATGAGTCTGTTAAAAATAGAAACTATTAAAGCTCACTGAAGAAGAAATAGATAACCCAAATAGTTGCACACATATTTTAAAAGCTGATTTGTTGTTAAAAACCTGCCCAACAGGTGTGGCTCAGTGGCTGAGCATCGACCCATGCACCAAGAGGTTGCTGGTTCAATTCCTGGTCAGGGCACATGCCCAGGTTGTGGGCCCAATCCCCAGTGGGGGGCATGCTTGAGGTGGCCAATTGATGTTCTCTCTTGATGATTCTATCTCTCTCTCCCTTTCCCTTCCTCTCTCTCTAAGATCAATAAAGAAAAAAAATTTAGAAAAAAAAAACCTTCCAGCAAGAAAAATTCTAGCCCAGATGGCTTAACTGGTAAAGTCTACCAAACATTTAAGGAAGACACAATACCAGTTTCACACAAACTTCTAGGAAATACAGAGAAGGGAGAACTTCCCAACTTATTTTATATGAGGCTAGTTCTATCCTGATACCAAAGCTCACAGAAACATTACAAAAAAGAAACTATATTAATCTCTCTCATAAACATACATTTAAAAATCTTTAATAAATTATCAAAATTAATCAACATAATTCACCATATCAACAGAATAAAGAAAAGCAAATGATCATCTCAATAGGCATAGAAAAAAGCATTTGACAAAATTCAACACCTATTCATCATAAAAACTTTAAGCAAATAGGAACAGACAAAAAACCTTTTCAATCTGCTAAAAATCATCTGTAAAAAGTCTAGTACTAACAAGATAATGGTGACAGATTTAATGTTTACCCCAAGGTCAAGAACAAAACAAATATGTCCATTCTCACCACTCCCATTCAACAGCTATAGCAGTGCTCAGGGAAAATTTATAGCATTAAATGCTCATATTGCTAATGGAAAAAGATCTCAATTCAATAATTTAAGCATTCAACTTAATAAAGGTAGAAAAATAGCAAATTAAGCTCAAAATAAGCAAAATGAAATAAATATTATAAGACCAAAAAGTCAATGATTTTTTAATTTATTTAGTCCATTTTAATTTAATTTATTTATTTAATTAATTTTTGTTACAGATGTTTCTCCTTTTTTTTCCCATTGACACTCTCCTTCCCACTCCCATTGCTCCCCCTTCACATTATTGCTGTCTGTGTCCGTTCTGCGTATATGCATATAAATTCTGTGGTTTATTTCTTCCTGCCATCCACTCTATTCCTCTGAGGTTTGTCAGTCTGTTCCCTACTTCCATGTCTCTGGGTCTATTTTCTTCATCAGCTTATTTTGTTCATTATATTCCACATATAAGGGAGATCATATGATATTTATCTTTCTCTGATTGGCTTATTTCGATTAGCATAATACTTTCCTGGTCCCTCCATGTCATCTCAAATGGTAATAGATCTTTCTTTCTTACAGCTGCATAGTGTTCCATTGTATATATGTACCACAGCTTTTTTGTCCACTCATCTACTGATGGACACTTGGGCTGTTTCCAGACCTTAGTTATTGTAAATAGTGCTGCTATGAACATAGGGGTGCATATATTCTTTCTGATTGGTGTTTCAGGCTTCTTAGGATACATTTTTAGAAGTGGAATCACTGGGTCAAATGGAAATTCCATTTTGAATTTTTTGAGAAAACTCCATGTTATTGTCCATAGTGGCTGCACCAGTCTGCATTCCCACCAGCAGTGTGCCAGGGTACTCTTTTCTCCACACCCTTGCCAGCACTTGTTTGATGATTTGTTGATGGCAGCCATTCTGGCAGGTGTGAGGTGATACCTCATAGTTGTTTTAATTTGCATCTCTCTGATGATTAGTGATGTTGAACATTTTTTCATATGTCTCTTGGCCATTTGTATGTCCTATTTGAAGGGGGGTCTATTTAGGTCCTCTGCCCATTTTTAAATTGGATTCTTTGTCTTCTTTTTGTTGATATGCATGAGTACTCTATATATTTTGGAAATTAACCCCTTATCTGATGCATCATTGGCAATTATGTTCTCCCATACAGTGGGTTCCTGTTCCATTTTGATGCTTGCTTCTTTTGTTGTGCAGAAGCTTTTTAGATATATATAGTCCCATGTATTAATTTTTCCTGTTTCTCTTGCCCTAGGTGATGTATCAGTGAAAATTCTGCTGCGTGTGATGTCTGAGATTTTGCTGCCTACATTTTCTTCTAGGACTTTTATGGTTTCATAAGTCACATTTAAGTTTTTTATCCATTTTGAGTTTATTTTTGTGTATGGTGTAAGTTGGTGGTCTAATTTCATTGTTTTACATGTAGATGTCCAATTTTCACAATACCAGTTATTAAAGAGACTGTCTTTACTCCATTGTATGCTCTTGCCCCCTTTGTTGAATATTAGTTGAGCATAATATCTTGGGTTGATTTATGGGTTCTCTGTTCTATTCCATTGATCTGTACGCCTTTTCTTGTGCCAGTACCAGGCTGTTTTTTAGTACAATGGCTTTGCTGTCTAACCTGATATCTGGTATTGTGATCCCTCCTAATTTGTTCTCCTTTTTCAATATTGCTGTGGCTATTCAGGGTCTTTTTTAGTTCCATAGAAACTCTTGGTTTATTTGTTCTAGTTCTGTGAAATATGTCGTTGGTATTTTAATAGGGATTGCATTGAATCTATAAATTGCTTTGGGTAGTATGGACATTTTAATGATGTTAATTCTTCCAATCCATGAACAAGGTACAGTTGTCCCTCATTTATGGCAGTTAATCTGTTTCAGATTCTAGCAGTTGCACCTGGCGTTGAAGGATTCCTGGGGTGCTCGAATACATAGTCCTACAGTCCATACATACAGTAATTTTAATTTTAATTGTAATAATTGACTCAGACAACCAAGCACGCGGTGTATCATTTTCACCGTCTTGATCAACTTTTTAATGAATACATTTGAAAAAACCGCAATAGAGTGAAGCTGTGAAAGTTGAAGCGCAAAGTGGCGAGGGATGACTGTATATGCTTCCACTTTTTTATATCTTTCTCTATTTTTTTTCAATGTCCTGTAGTTTTCTGTGAATCAATTATTTCTTTTTAAATTGAGAAAAATCAATGCAGTCAAAAGCTGGCTTTTTGAAAATATAAATATAATTGATAAATCTCTAGCTATACAATCCAAGAAAAGAAGGGCAAGAAGACACAAATTACCAATATTGGGAATAAAAGTGGGTATAGCACAACACACCCTGCAGACATTAAAGACACAAAGGGGCTACCATGAATAACTCTTTGCCCATAAATTCAACACTTAGTTGAAACATAACAATTCTTTGAAAGGTACAAAATAACAAAACTCGTTCAAGAAGAGACAACCTGAACAATTCTATACCTAGTAAATAAATTGAATATATAGTTGTAAATTTTCTAACAAAGAAAACTCCAGGCTGACATGGTTTCATTGGAGAATTCTACCAAATACTTAAAGAAGAAATAAAGTATAATAAAACTCACCAATTTTAAGTGAACAACTGGATGAAGTTTGACATATGTGATTATCTTCCCAGGATAAAAGTAGAAAATTGATGTCTGGGAGTTAATACATATTCACTAGCACAACCTTACCTAAATTTAGCAATGAAGGGGGTAGAATAACTGTCATAAATATTTTTTATTATGGTCCACTGATCAAAAGTCACAAAACATATATACTTTTATTTACTAAAGCACTCACAGCACTGGGCGATTTCCCTTTCCAACATCATACACACTTTTTAGCATCTATTGGGTACACAAGGCTAAACTAAGGAATTAACAGTCTAGCTGCAAAAGTAAAACTTGCAATGTTAAATGAGGCTTCAGAGAAGTGCGGTTTGAGTGTTTGAAGACTGATTAGGATTGAAAATGCAATAAATTAAGGCTACCACTTTCATTTACATCTTAGCAGCCATTTCATAGTAGTAAGACATAATGCTTGCTGTCCTCCGAACTGTAGAAGCTCAATTCTTACAGTTCGGTCTTCGTAAATAACACTGCCTCTGTCTGGAATGTCCTTTTTTCCTCTTTTTCACCAAGTCACATCCCCTTGTGCTTTGAAAACCCTCATCAAGACTCATCCCCTCCAAGATAGATTAATGGATTGATTAATTCATGTGCTCATTCAGAAATATTTATCAAGCACCTAATACATCGACATAGTATGGATACAGCAGTGAACAAAACAAAATCCCAATCCTAAAAGAATACTGTCATTCTAAGGGGAGGACATGAAATAAGCAAATAAATAAATGAAAACTGTATGAAGTAGTGGTAAATGATCTGAAGAAAAATAAAGCAGAACATGTCAACTAAGATAGTGGGCAAACAGTTTTGTGTGAAGTGGGAAGGACAGCTGTGACTTGACGAAACACCTGAAAGAAGTGAGGAAGCAAACCAGAGGGTGCGGATCTGTGGAGGTGGGCGGGAAACCTTTGCAACAGAGGGATCAGAAAATGCAAAGGTCCCTTGGCATGTGTGGCATGTTTAACTGGTACTACGAGTAAGGGGTGAAATGGTAGAAAATGTGTTCAAAAAAGTAGTTTTGTGTAGGCCATATTAAGGAGTGTTGAGCTCAGAAGCCAACTGAAGCAAAAGAGCAACATAATTTGACATATGTTATAAAAAGACCATTAAGGCTGCTGAGTGAAGATTAGAATAAAATAAGGTCAAGGGTGAGGCGGAGACACTTAGGAGGCTATTGAAATTATCTAGTTCAGAAATAATGGTGGTTTATGTCAGGGTGGTAGCAGTGGAGAGGATGTGAAGTAGTTTGGATATATTTAGAAAATGTTTAGCTGACAGAATTACTGAGGGATTGAGAGATGTGTGAGAGAGAAGAACTAGGGTGTAATTGCTGGAGCAATATCCTTTTGTAGGCAAGAGATGTAATCTAGTGCATAGGTGAAGGGGCTGTCTTTACATTGAAAACAGATAGTTATTTATAGTAACAGAAGAGAAAGAAGATAGAGAAAATAGGTACCTATACAAGTAGATGAGCAGGTGTGGGACTAGAAACTTTTAGAGGTTCAAAATGGATTGCTTCCTCTCTTCTCAGTGAAAGGAGAAACATGAAACCGAAGAGGAAAGATGTGATGGAGACTTAAAGAGGGAATAGAGGCCAGAAAATATAGTCATCCAAGGATACCACTCTGACCACACTTACTCAGATCCAGTTGTTCACTTCACTTGACCCTAAGCACCTCCACATCACTTTCCACCTAGCTAGATTCATTTCCTTTATGTTTATTTGTGTTTTCTCTGGTTCCTTCATTAAACCCTCACCCAACAGGGGTAATTCTTTATGTGCAATTTACTAGGAGCAAAATAATGGATACAAATCATGTATATATTTATGAGGAGAAACCTTTATACCAAAGGGTATGGATGTGTTCTATTGATGACCTCTGACATACCTCTAGAATCTGGGCTCTTCTCTCCATCCCCACTATCAATGACCTAGAGTTCAGGCCTTCAACATTTCTCACTTGGGCTATTACACCAGCCTAACTCATCTACCTTTCTTCTCACCTATCTCCGGTCCATTCTCCATACCACTGCCAACAGTTTGTGCATCTCCTCTGCTTAAAATCCTCTTCCCTTTCTCAAGTTAAGCATCTGTCAACTTCTCCAGCTGAATCTGTCACTCCATCCCCTTCTCTTGTCTCACATCCTATACTCTAGCCATGCCAAATTACATTTGATCCCTGAATATATCAAATCCTTCAATTCCCATTTCCTCTACCTGAAATGCACATCTGCCCTTTCTCCACAAGATATTTCTTACTAATCATTAGACACTTAGCTCAAAGGTCACCTTCTCAGTAGCACCACAGGCAGATGTAACCTCTCTTTTATATTCACATGGCTCCCCTATAGCACTCATTTTACTGTATCAAAAGTATTTAGCTATCTAACTTTCCCACTAGCTCTATCACTCATTCTTTGTCATAAGCAGTCAGCACAATGCCAGGCACATAGTCTATTGATAAATGCTTATTAATGACTTGATGTGTATTGAGTGATTGGATTAAAACAGCAATACAACAAAAACATGAATTGACAGGTGAAATACAAATAAAAATCTGTTAATTTTCCTAAACAAGATACATTTCTATCAAATGTTTTAGGAATGGGGGAGAAAACAGGAAATCTCAGTAATCTTAAAGCAGATTAAACTTTTAACAAAGATGGTAAAATGGGACCTGACAGCAAACACCCCTCTCTTTACATGAAGTATATACACCAACAGATAGAATAGGCTTTTTATCTGAAGTGTTTTTAAGCCAGATACTGACTCGAGAAGACAAATATCTGCAGATTTCTGCTCATAATAGTAGATATATCCTAAAATACTGTATATTCTATACAATAAAGAACAAATGCTGTAATGTGTGTGGATCTGCAATTTACAAAGCACTTTCACATATATTATCTCATTTAATTCTCACAACAACCCTGATGGATAGGTGTTATATCCTCCTTTTATTTATTTATTTATTTTTCTTTTCTTTTCTTTTCTTTTTTTTTTTTTTGGCACGTGCCCCTAGCGGGAATCGAACCCGGGACTCTCTGGTTCGCAGGCCGACGCTCCAACTGCTGAGCCAAACCGGCCAGGGCTATATCCTCCTTTTAGACATGAAGAAATATGTCTCAGGGAGCCACTAATCCAAGATCACATAGTCAGTAAGAGATTAAGAGAGAGCTGGGGTTCTAACACATAAATCTATTGTTCACTACAGAGACTAAGTTGATGTTTCCATGGTTTTTCAACAAGTACACTAAACTGAAGCCAATAAATTGTTGTCATTTTTTTGGTATTTTCTATTTCTTTTCCTCTTCTTGGTCCTTCACGCTGAATGGAATATTTTCTACTAACCTATCTTCCACTTGACCAATCTTCTCTTAAACGGTATCCAATCTGCTGTTCAACTCAACTATCAAATGTAAAATTTTAGTTGTTATAATGTTCAGTTCCAGAATTTGCTTTCTTTCATGTAGAATCTAGTTCTCTGGTGAAATTCTCCATACTAATCACAATTAGTCTGAGTCTCTTAACTCTAATGTCTCAACCACATGTCAAGGCCTTTCTATTGTCTGTTTTTTTCTTATAGTCCTATGACCTAGTGTTGTTAGTTAAATTGTGTCCTCCCCCAATATTCATATGTTGAATTCCTAACCCCTATTATCTCAGAATATTATCTTATTTGGAAATAGGATCTTTACAGAAGTAATCAAGTTAAAGAAAGTTAATTAGGGTGGTCTCTAATCCAATAAAACTGGTATCCTTATAAAAAGGGGAAAATTTAAACAAAGAGATACACATAGAAGAAAGATAATGTGAAAAGCATAGGGAAAATATTGCCATCTGCAAGCCCAGGAGAGAGACCTAGGACAGATCCTTCCCTCATAGCATTCAGAAGGCAACAAACCCTGTCAATACACTGATATATTTATTTATTTATTTTTTTACTTCTAGCATCCAAAACCATGAGACAATAAATTTTGGCTGTTTAATCCACACAGTCTGTGGTACTTTGTTATGTTAGCCCTAGCAAATGCACACTGGTAAGCCTAATATTTTTTTTAATTAAATGCCAGATACTGCATATTAAAAGTTAGAGGAGCTCTGCATGATATTATCTTCCTTTAGAGCAGATTTACTTCTGCTTCTGCCAGGTGATGAAGGACAGATCACTTTAATTCTACCTGAGACTGAGCTGATTCAAAGCTGTGTTTTAGTCTTTGTGAGGAATGGTATTTTTCTAGTTCATTCTTATTCTTAGAGTTTAACCCTTTGGGGATTCCAACTGAAAACTTGGGGTAATTACCAGGGTCCCTTCCTGCTTGGCATGCTCTGAACTTCAATTTCTATCTCTCTAGCATTGTGAAATTGCAGAAAGCTATGCCTAGCTACTCAGATTTGTACCTGCCACTTTCTGCATAACTTCTCAACTTCTTTACCCATACCACTTATAAATTAGCAAATCACACAAGGGGAAACATAACATAAAATACTGGACTAAATTCATTGCATTTTCCTTTTTCTGGTACCTTGGGCCCTGAAGTCCTGATTATAATGGTATTCCTGAACTCTAACTTTGTCTCTATAGCCGTATCAGACTGCTAAAATCTCTGGTCAATTTGTCTCTTAGTTACTGTTCTCAGTTTGGCATTTTAGTCTCTCTACTCATAGCACTTACATTGGCAAATGCTTTGAAAAAAGAAAAAACGAAAAAACAAAACATAGCACAGATCATCAGGCTCACTTCAATACATGTTTTCTTCTCTGGAATTTTGACTCCTAGTAGTTTTGGTAGCTCTTTGGTGCTTTTCAAATATTTTGTCTTTTTATCCAGCTTTTTTAGTTCTTCTTGAGGGATAGTTGATGTAATACAAGTTAATATGTCAAACCCAAAAGCAGAAGTCCCCACAGTCATGGTTTCTAATTCCATCGGCATGCCTGCTCTTGGTTTGTTTGTTTGTTCGTTCATTCATTCATTCATTCATTCATTCATTCATTCATTCATTTCAGCATGTGTTGAGCACATGGTATGCATCAATAACTCTACAAGATTCTGAGAAATAAAGAGTCTTCATCATTAAGAAACTCACAGTGGAATTGTTGGGGGTAAGACCACAAACACAAATAGTGAAAATACAATGCTGAATTGTTTAATACTAGAGGTGTGTAGAAGATGCAATATGGAAGAAATGGAAGTAACTATCTTTGTCTGGTGCAAACACTGATCACAGGGCCCTGGCTGGTGTGGCTCAGTTGGTTGGAGCATCTGTCCTGTACACAAAAAGGCAGTGGGTTCAATTCTAGATCAGGGCACATTCCCAGGTTGCGTATTCAATCCCCAGTTGCGGTGCATACAGGGGACAACTGATCAATGTTTCTGTCTCACATCAATGTTTCTCTCTCTGTCTCTCTCCCTTACCTCCCTTCCTCTATCTAAAATCAATAAAAACATATCCTTGGGTGAAGATTAGAAAAAATTAAAAAAAAAAATTTTCTTTATTGATTTTAGGGAGAGAAAGGGAGAGGGAGAGAGAAAAAGAAACACAGATGAGAGAGGACATTAACTGGCTGCCTCCTGCATGCCCCCCAATGGGGATTGGGCCCACAACCTGGGCATGTGCCCTGACCGGGAATTGAACTAGCGACCTCTTGGTGCATGGATCGATGCTCAACCACTGAGCCACACTGGCCGGGCAGAAAAAAATGTTATAAAGAAACTGGTCACAGGATAGAACACGTCTGAGGTTAAGTCAAGGAGAAAATGACAGATGAATAAGAAGTTGGAGAGAGAGAAGAAAAGCACTGCAAGAGGAGATAACATTATGTGAGTAAAAATATGGCAGTAAACATGGAACAGTATGATTGGTTTGGTACTGGTGGAGCTAGATGAGCGATAGGATGTATGGTAGGACATAAAGAAGAAAATGCAAACAAAGTTCTGATTGTAGGGGCTCTGTCTCTGACCTAAAAGTTATTGATCATGGCATTCCCAGAGTTAGAAGTCCACCACATGTTCAGTCAGACTCATGGAGAATTTAATAACAGAAATTTAAGACTTGTGCAGTCAATGCCTTGTAAATTTAAAGGCAGCATTATCATGCTTACGAAGCAATGTATTAAGATTATAAAGAAATGAAGTCAAATCTTTGGTTCACCTGACCAGTTTACAGGGAAAAGAAGTGAAACTTTTAAACACTGTAGTAGATAGTATGTGGTCAAGAATGAAAATGATTTGAATCTCATTTCCTACACTAATAAGCTCAGCTATTTATTATAAAGTTCAAAAAGCAGCAAAAAAAGTTGTAATTTTTTCAGAAGCTTTTTGTCTACTTTTGTTGTCAATGACATTGCCATCAAAGAGCAATATATTAAATGGCTACTTACTTGCGATACTGAATATCCAATATGTGTGTTAGGATTTTTCCCTTTTGTGAGCCTTTAACCTCTGGCTGAGGAAAAATCTAAAATGCCAGACAGCACATAACTATCCCACAAAGATACCAAGAAAGCAGTCTAAAAACACTGAACATCTACATAAACTGACAAGGAAAAGTGTTTACATGATCTATGCCTCAGGGAGCTGTCACTTCTGTGACACTCAGGTCAGCAGAGTTTAATGAATGAGATGAGATTTCTAGCTCTCTCAGGCTGACAGCAGAGAAAGAGTTTGGCACACAAAGGAGAAGATGTTATTCCAGACACATGGTACAATATGGAAGCAGTCTAAGTGAGAGGATCCTGCACAAAGAAGCCAGAATATGTTTCTCTAAGAAAAGCAAAGTCATGGATTGGGCTAAAGGAAGAGACCAGGAAAGAGCAGTGGGCTATGGAAGCCCAGAGAGGGGTCATCTGTAGTTCAGGCCCAAAGGCTCAGTCCCTTAAATCTACTTTTCTGCTTGGAAGTTACAATTCTGTAACTGAACAAAAAGTATCCCCAACCACCACAAATCAATCCTTTATTCCCACAAAGGACTTAAGACCATTCTACAAGCATATAAACAAACCACATCTAGGAATTAATTTATCAATGAAACATTACTGAGAAAGCATAGGACCTACCTAGCCACTGCATACCACCATTTCATGATAGCAACAAGGAAAACACTAGATCTTGATATTTAGACCGGAGTCTAAATATCCAAGTTAGACATTGGTCATAACACCAGTGCTGGCCCTCAGAAATAACCTACAACATTCAAAGGTTAGGGTTAGCAAGACCTTAGTTCTAAACATCTCCAAAAGAATAACAACAATTAGGATTGTTATTCTCCCCAGGGGAGGAGGTGAAGAGACAAAAAAAAAAAAATACGTGGAGGAAAGCAGGAAAGGTTGAATCCCTGAAGAAAACTCACATCCTTAAGATTACATAACACTGCCCAGAACTAACTGAACTACAGCAGAAAAATTTCAAACACATTCCAACATGCCTCTAATTAAGATAGTTTTGGGAGGTTCCAGAATTATAGGTATCAAACATGAAACCTAAAGAATTCACCAAGATTAAAAAGATTACCAACTTTAACTCAGAGGAAAAACACACTGGAAGAAACAGGTTAGTTAGAATATACTCATAATGATGTCAATTTACTGACTTTCATACAATTGCTGCATCATTTTAGGTACATTAGTGATAAACATATGAATGACAATGGGTTGGACACTGTACAAAACATTACATTAGATATGATTCTTGTTCAGAGAGTTCAAATCAAATGTCTTATAATCTTCGTTTTTCACCAGAGAAATATGTTGATGTTCTATAACCATGAACTTATTTTACAAAACAGCAAGAAATACAGGTAGGACATATGATAATGTGAAATGTCTAACAAGCGAGAATTTTTGTAGCATGTAGAAGCAAGCTGAGTACCCACATGAGGTATGTATATATTTTGAAATATTTATGGATGGTTAACCAGAAAGGCTAATTTAACACCTACACATCAACTGCATGGAGACAGAGCTGTGAAATATTTGCATTTACTACTCAGTAAGAGGACCATCACCAGCATTGGCATAAGAATGCCAGTTGCAATTAAATTACATGAAATTTCACAATTTAAAAGATATGTAATCTCCTTCCTTGAGAACTTTAATTTACATAAGCTGACTGGAAGGCTCTCAAAAATAAAATTCTGACTATAAAATTACAATAAAGAAGAAAAGGATAGGCATCAAGAGATAACTGTAAAAAGTTTTCTATAATATCAGATTTTAAAAATGTACAACAACATTAATAGCATATATTGAGTATTAACTCTGTGTCGGGAACTATGCTACATGCTTAATGTTTATTATCTTATTTAATCCTCATAACAGCCCTATGAAGTTGGCCCTATTAGTAGCAATGTTATTGTTTCTATTTTATGGGATTGGTTATTCAACCTCTAAATTTCCATTTCCTCAGCCAGAAGTTAAATAACCAATCCCAAATCACACATCTAGAGATAGAGATGAGATTCAAACACAAGTCTGTCTGACTCTCAAGTTGCTATACATCACTCTACTGATGTAACAAAGGAGATATAACCAGTGATAATAACTACAAGAGAATAACATGTTCCTGCAAACCACTAAAACAGCCAAGGTTCAGAATGACCTGAGCCTTAGAAAGAGGTATATTTTGAGGATAACAAAAGTGGATTTCTAATTGCCATCAGAATAACAAGAAATACATTGTTAGGTCACAAAGAGAAAGAAAAACAAACCAATTCCTACCTTGTTTCCTTGTATCCTCTGTTAAGAAACAAGAAAGGGTACAACAAACATTAGTAGAAGGAAACTGAAAACAGAGACACAAGAAGAGATTAAGAAACACTTGTCCTGGAATAATCACATTCCAGGATACTGGAAAGACCTTGGGCTAAGATTTCCAAACTGCTGTCTAGACAAAATTGTGAATAATGAGAAAGGGACAGAAGTCTGGAGAGAGACAATGATTTTCAGAAAGAAGAAAGTCATGTTTGCAAGCTGGTGAATTTAATCTCAATTCTAAGCAAGTGGTATAGAACATATTATTAAAGAGAACGAAAGTCTTCTGGTATGAGCAGAATGATGTTTTTCTCTTCTCCTTCCAGCTACATACAACTATAAAACCTGGAAATGGCATGAGAGAAAATCAAAGGAAACCTCTGAAGGGTGGTAAGAAGAAGGTGAGCTGTTTTGGGACCCCCAGAACTAGAGGAACTGCTCAATAACAAGATGTTTTGTATCCCCGTACCCAATAGAGAAATGTAACCCAGACCCAGTGTTTCTAGATCTGCCACCCTACCAAGAGAGGTCAGCAGTCTAAAGAGACTCATTCCTCTCCAGAATCAAACAGGAGTCCCTCTGACAACATTAGGCAAGCACAACATCACCAGTACAGAGGATCAATTGGGACTAAAGGGGTCTGGATCCAATTCCAATGTGTGGATTTGGGTTTTTTTTCCACACCAACAATTCTCCAACACCAGCCAGGTGTCAAAGAATTCAACTTAATTCTGATACGGTCTATGTGGACAGAGCTTCAGATCCTACCGGTTAAGGGTTCAGTTTTACAAATTTACCCTCCCCTGACTTCAGATGTCAGTTCCAGGTCTAGGTTTATCCCCTGTGCTTCTGACCAACCAGCTATAGATCAGAGGTTTCAACAAACTTCTCCTTGGATTTGATTAATCTGTTAAAGTGACTCACAGAACTCAGAGAAACATTTTACTTATACAGTTACCCCTTTATTATAAAGAGATATAACTCAGGAACAGCCAGATGGAAGAAATATATAAGGGCAAAGTATGAGGAAAGGACACAGAGCTTCAACACCCTCTCTGAATGGACTACTCTCTTCCAGAATCTCCTGTTCACCAACCTGGAAGCTCTCTGAATCCCCACCTTTGGGGTTTTTATAGAGGTTTCATTATATAGACATGGTTGATTATATCATTGGCCATTGGCGATTGATTCAACCTCCAGTTCTTCACCCCTCACCAGAAAGCAAGGGGTGGAAATGAAAATTCCAACCCTCTAATCAAGGTTGGTTCCCCTGATAGCCAGCCCCCAACAAAAGTAGACCAAGACATACATGCTAAACCTAAACAATGAGGTTGTCTGCTAAAAGAAAGATTTAAATGGGACCCAGAGGCTCCCAATGTGATAGATACACATCAGCCATCATACCAAGAAACAAGAAAATAACAACCCAAAGAAGAAAAGAACTAATTGAGGCCAACACTGGTATGAACCAGATATAGGAGTTATATGATAAGATTTTAAAGCAGCCATCATGAAAATGATTCAAAAATCAATTATGAATTCTCTTGAAACAAGCATAAAAACAAAAATATAATTTATTTTAAAAAAATGTAAGGACATCAACACCATGAGTAAAGACATAGAAACACTGAAAATCAACCAATTGGAAATTAAAAACGACCAAGAAGAAATGAAGAATGACATAGCAGAAATAAAGAACACATTGGAAGGACTAAACAGCAGACTAGAGGAAGCTGAGGACTGGATCAGTGAATTAGAAGGCAGGGTAAAGAAATCAATTAATCGGAAAACCAAAAGGAATAAACAATTAAAAAACAGAAGAAAGCTTAAGAGAACTGTGGGACAACCGGAAACGGAATAATATTCGCATCATAGGAATCCCCGAAGAAGAAGAAAATGAGCAAGGATTAGAGAATATATTTGAAGAAATAGTGACTGAAAACTTCCCTAATTTGGTAAAGGAAGAACGCATTCAAGTTCAAAGAGCACAGAGAGCCCCAAGTAAGAAGAACCCAAACAGGCCCACACCAAGACACATAGTAATTAAAATGCCAAAAATTAAAGACAAAGAGAGAATCCTAAAGGCAGCAAGAGATAAGCAACTGGTTACCTACAAAGGAACCCCATAAGGATATTAGCTGACTTCTCAACAGAAACACTACAGGCCAGAAGGGAATGGCATGAGGTAACCAAGGTCATGAAAAACAAGGATCTGAATCCAAGACTATTCTACCCAGCAAGGCTATCATTCAAAATAGAAGGTCAAAAAAAGAGCTTCTCAGACAAAAAGAGGCTAAGGGAATACATTAGCACTAAACCAGCACTGCAAGATATGCTAAAAGGACTGCTATAATTAGTAGAAGAAATAGGAAGAAAAATAGAACCACACTAAACAAAAAATGGCAATTAATAAGTACATATCAATAATCACCTTAAATGTAAATGGATTGAATGCTCCAGTAAAAAGACACAGAGTAGCTGACTGGATAAGAAAGCATGACTCATATATATGTTGTTTACAAGAGACTCACCTCACAAAAAAAGACTCACTTAGGTTGAAAGTGAAGGGATGGGAAAAAATCTTCCAAGAAAATGGAAAGGAAAAAAAACCTGGGGTAGCAATACTCATATCTGATAAAATCGATTTCAAAATGAAGGCCATAACTAGAGACAAAGAAGGCCAATACATAATATTGAAAAAAATCTACCAACAGGAAGATATAACCTTGGTAAACATACATGCACCCAATATAGGCACACCAAAATATATTAAAAATCTTCTGGAGGACTTCAAAGGAGAAATTGACAGCAATACAATCATAGCAGTGGGGACTTCAACACTCCACTGATATCACTGGATAGTTCCTCTAGACAAAAAAATATCAAGGAAACAGAGACTCTAAATGAAGCTCTAGACGAAATGGATTTAATAGATATCTACAAAGATTTACACCCCAAAACTGCAGAATTCACATTTTTCTCAAGTGGGAACATTCACATGGGACATTCTCAAAAATAGACCACATGTTAGGGCGCAAACTAAGTCTTCAAGAATACTGAAATCAAATCAATCATCTTCTCAGATCACAATGGCATGAAACTAGAAATCAATTGCAACAAGAACATGGAACACATGGAGGCTAAGTAGCATGTTATTAAACAATTAATGGGTTACCGAGGAGATCAGGGATGAAATCAAAAAGTTCCTGGACACCAATGAAAATGAACACAAAACAACACAAAATCTATGGGATGCAGCAAAAGCAGTTCTGAGACGGAAGTTCATAGCGCTACAGGCCTACCTCAAGAAGCAAGAAAAATTTCTAATAGACTATTTAACCTCACAACTTAAAGAACCAGATAGCAAACAAAAACCCCAGAGCAAGTAGAAGGAAGGAAATAGTAAACATCAGAGCAGAAATAAATGATATAGAGACCAAATAAACAATTCAAAGGATCAATGAAACAAAAAACTGGTTCTTTGAAAAGATAAACAAGATTGATGGAGCCTTAGTTGACTCACCAAGAAACAAAGAGAGAAAACCCAAATACACAAAATCAGAAATATAGAGAAGAAATAATAACTGACACCACAGAAATACAAAGGATTGTTAACAAATATTATGAGCGATTATACGGCAACAAATTCGACAATCTAAGCAAAATGGACAAATTTCTAGAAACACATAGTCTCCCAAAACTGGACCAGGAAGACATAGAAAACTTGAACAGACCAATAACAACTAAGGAAATTGAAGATGTAATCAAGACTCTCCCAGCAAACCAAAGCCCAGGCCCGGACAGCTTCACGGGGGAATTTTATCGAACATTCAAAGAAGAACTAATACCCATTCTCCTCAAACTATTTCAAAAAATTCAAGAAGAAGGAAGACTTCCAAACTCATTTTATGAGGCCATAATAATTTTAATACCCAAACTAGAAAAAGATACTACAAAGAAAGAAAACAACAGACCAATATCCCTGATGAACATAGATGCCAAAATCCCAAACAAAATACTAGCAAATCAGATCCAGCAATACATCAAAAAAATTATTCACCATGACCAAGTGGGATTCATCCCAGGGATTCAAGACTGGTACAATTTTCACAAATCAATCAATGTGATACACCATATAAACAAAATGAAAGAAAAAAATCATATGATCATATAAATAGATGCTGAAAAAGCATTTGACAAAATCCAGCACTCATTTCTGATAAAAACACTCAGCAGTCTGGGAATAGAGAGATCATATCTCGACATAATAAAGGCCACATATGAAAGACCTACAGCCAACATCATACTCAATGGGCAAAAATTAAAAACATTTCCCTTAAGAACAGGAACAAGGCAAGGATGGCCACTTTCACCACTCTTATTTAACACAGTACTGGAAATCTTAGCCACAGCAATCAGACAGGAAGAAAAAATAAAAGGGATCCAAACTGGAAAGGAGGAAGTGAAACTGTCATTATTTTCAGATGACATGATATTATACATAAAAAACCCTAAAGCCTCCATCAAAAATCTACTAGACTTAATAAATGAATTTGGCAAAATAGCCGGATACAAAATTAACATCAAGAAATCGATGGCATTCTTATACACCAATGAAGAACTCACAGAAAGATAAACTAAAAAAACAATCCCATTTACCATAGCAGCATACCTAGGAATAAACTTAACCAAAGAAATAAAAGACCTATTCACAGAAAACTACAGGACATTGAAAAAAGAAAGAGAAGAAGATATAAAAAAGTGGAAGCACATACCTTGTTCATGGATTGGAAGAATTAACATCATTAAAATGTCCATACTACCCAAAGCAATCTATAGAGTCAATGCAATCCTCATCAAAATACCAACGACATATTTCACAAGACTAGAAAAAATACTTCAAAAGTTCATATGGAACCAAAAAAGACCCCGAATAACCACAGCAATCTTGAAAGAGAAGGACAAATTATGTGGGATCACAATACCGGATATCAGGTTATACTATAAAGCCACAGTAATCAAAACAATCTGGTACTGGCACAAGAACAGGCATATAGACCAGTGGAACAGAACAGAGAACCCATAAATGGACCCAAGACATTCTGCTCAATTAATATTTGACAAAGGAGGGAAGAGCATACAATGGAGTAAAGACAGACTCTTAAATAAATGGTGGTGGGAAAATTGGACAGCTACATGCAAAAAAATGAAACTAGATCATTAAATTACACCATACACAAGAATAAACTCAAAATGGATAAAAGACTTAAATGTGACTCATGAGTCCATAAAAATCCTAGAAGAAAATGTACACAACAAATTTGAGACATCATACGCAGCAGAATTCTTACTGATACATCACCTAAGGCAACAGAAATAAAGGAGAAAATGAACACATGGGACTACATCAAACTCAAAAGCTTCTGGACAGCAAAAGAAACAACCATCAAAATGGAAAGGCACCCCACTGTATGGGAGAGCATCATTGCCAATGATATATCAGATAAGGGGTTAATTTCCAATATATATAGAGTACTCATACAAGTCAACAAACTCATACAAGTCAACAAAAGGAAAACAAAGAACCCAATTTAAAAATGGGCAGAGAAGCTAAATAGAAACCTCTCCAAACAGAACATATAAATGGCCAAGAGACATATGAAGAAATGCTCAACATCACTAGTCATCAGAGAGATGCAAATTAAAACAACAGTGACTATCACCTCACACCTGTCAGAATGGCCGCCATCAACAAATCATCAAACAGCAAGTGTTGGCGAGGGTGTGGAGTAAAGGGAACTCTAGTACACTGCTGGTGGGAATGCAGACTGGTGCTACTATGGAGAACACTATGGTGTTACCTCAAAAAATTAAAAATTGAACTGCCATTTGACCCCGTGATCCCACTTCTAGGAATATACCCTAAGTAGCCTGAAACACCAATCAGAAAGAATATTATGTACCTCCATTTTTATAGCAGCACTATTTACAGTAGCTAAGATCTGGAGACAGCCCAATTGTCTCTCAGTAGATGAAAGAATAAAAAAGCTGGGGTACTTATACACAATGGAGTACTATGCAGCTGTAAGAAAGAAAGAACTCTTATACTTTGAGACAACATGGAGGGACCTGGAAAGTATTATCCTAAGTGAAAGAAGCCAAGCATAGAAAGACAAATATCACAGGATCTCACTTATTTCTGGAATATAATGAACATAACAGTCTGAGGAATTGGGTAGACCCAGAGAAGTGGAAGTAGGGTACAGAGTGACAACCCTCAGAAGATGGGGTGATGGGGGAGGAAGGAGATAAACCACAGAACTTATATGCATGGACACGGACAACAAAGCCTGGCATGGGGTGGGAGGAATGGGGAGGAGGGTGTGAATGGGGGAAAAAAGGAGAAACATCTGTAACAAAAATAAATTAATAAAAATAAATTAATAGACTTCCGGTCAAGATGGTGGTGTAGGTAAACGCGGTATCGCGTCCTCCCACAACCACATCAAAGTTACAACTAAACTACAGAAAACCATCATTCAAAACCACCTGAAATCAAGCTGAATGGAAGTCCTACAAGTACAGAACTAAAGCAGCAGCCATATCCAGACTGGTAGGAGGGGGGCGCGAGGGGCGGCAGCTGCACGAGGGGCTGGTCCCACACCCAAGAGTGGTGGATAAAAATCAGGAGGATACCTCAGCTGGGAAGGTCCTTCCTGAGGACTGAGGGGTCCCCATCCCACACCAGGTGCCCCGCTCAGGGTTCCAGTGCCAGGAAGAGAAGTCCCCATAACTTCTGGCTGGAAAAACCAGCGGGAACTGAGGCTCAGGGAAGCTGAAGCGGCTGGAGCCCCAGGCAGCTCCCTAAAGGGCCCGTGTGCAAACTTATCAGACTCTCTCCCTCTAAGCTTGGAGGGGAGGCAGCTCGAGGGGCACCAGAGTCATACAGGGAAGAACTGAGCTGTTTGGCACTGGAGCAAGGGCTGGAGAGGGGGCTTTCTCCGGGACAAATGTGCTGTAAGAGGCCTTTGTTCCTTCGGTGAGCCCTTCCCGGGGGCGGCAGACAGTCGCTATATCTGGGACTCCAGCAACCTGGCGCACACTGATAGCCCCGCGCTGGTGACTCCCTGAGGCCCCGCCCTGCCCACCCCACCCAACTTTCAGGCCCACCCAAGCTGTTGCCACATGCTTAACCATAGGATTGGCCTGTCTTGAATCCTGCTTCAGGTTTTTCCTAAATTCTTTTAAACGAGCAGCATCTGGTCTCAGCGAGCCCCATACCTCTCATTAAGTAATACACTGAAACAAACACAGGGAGGCAGCCAAAATGAGGAGACAAAGAAACAGGTCCCAAATGAAAGAACAGAACAAAACCCCAATAAAAGAACTAAGCGAAATGGAGATAAGCAACCTAACAGATACTGAGTTCAAAATACTGCTTATAAGGATGCTCAATGAACTTAGTGAGAACCTCAGTGAACTTAGGGAGGGCCTCAAGAGCATTAAAAAGGACCAGTCAGAAATCATGGATACACAGTTAGAATTGAAGGAGGCATTAACTAAAATAAGGAATAATTTACACAGCTTCAATAATAGAGTACGTAAATCCAAGGGGCAAACCATCGATTTGGAATATAAGGAAGCAAAAAATGCCCAATCAGAACAGCAAAAAGAAAAAAGAATCCACAAAAATGAGGATAGTGTAAGGAGCCTCTGGGACAACCTCAAGCGTGCCAACATTCGCATCTTGGGGGTGCCAGAAGGAGAAGAGAGAGAACAAGAAATCGAAAACCTGTTTGAAACAATAATGGCAGAAAACTTTCCTAACTTGGTGAAGGAAACAGACATACAAGTCCAGGAAGCACAGAGAGTCCCAAACAAGATGAACCCCAAGAGGCCCACACCAAGACACATCATCATCAAAATGCAAAAGGTTCAAGACAAAGAGAGAATCTTAAAAGCAGCAAGAGAAAGGCAGCTAGTTACCTACAAGGGAGTTCCCATTAGGCTGTCAGCTGATTTCTCAAAAGAAACTTTGCAGACCAGAAGGGAGTGGCAAGAAATATTCAGAGTGATGAAAAGCAAGAACCTACAACCAAGATTACTCTATCCTGCAAAGCTGTCATTTAGAATTGATGGACATATAAAAACTTTCCTAGACAAGAAAAAGTTAAAGGAGTTCATCACCACCAAACCGTTATTATATGAAATGATGAAGGGTCTTTTTGAAGAAAAAGATAAAATATATGATCAAACAAAATAGCAATGAATACATATCTATCAACAATGGAATCTACAAACACAATGAACAGGTAGAACAGAAACATTCTCATAGATACAGAGAACATTTTGTTGGTTGCCAGTTGGGAGGGGGTTTGGGGGATTAGGTGAAAAAGGTGAAGGGATTAAGAAGTACAGATCCATTGCTAGACTGACAAACCTCAAAGGGAAAGGGGTTGGGGGGGTTGGAAGAAATAATCCAAAGAATTTATATGCATAACCAATGGACACAGACAATAGTGTGGGAAAAGGTGGGATGGGGGCGGGAATGGGGAGGAGGGGGTCAATGGGGGAAAAATGTGGAACATCTGTAATACATTTTACATCCAACAATAAAGATTAAAAAAATAAATTAATAAATAAGTAAAAACAAGTAGAAACTATAGAAATAAAAATATATAATGACTGGGAAAAAAAAGATTGCTGGAGGGTTCAATAGTATAATAGAGTTGACAAAGAACACAACCAGTGACCTTGAGGACAGAACAGTAGAGTTCACCCAATCTGAACAGAGAAAACTGACTGAAAAAAACACAAACAGGGCCTCAGGTACCTGTGAGACAATAACAATACATACAGTACTTGCATCATTGGAGTCCCAGAAAGAAATGTGAAAGGATATGGAGACGGAAGAATATTTCAAGAAATAATGTTTGACATTTCCAAAATTTGATAAAAGACAAACATCCAGGATGCTCAGTCAACTCCAAACAAAACAAAATAAAATAAAAATCCACACCAGGATATATCATAATTAAAAATTTGAAAACTAAAGACCACAAAAAAAATTTTAAAGGTTCACAAAAATAAATGACACATTACCTATAGGAGAATACCAATACAAAAGGCCAATAATTTCTGTTCTGAAACAATGGAGGCCAGTAGAAAGTGTCACAATATTTTTTAGGGTCTAAAAGAAAATGACTGTCAACCATAAATTCTATATCTGGTGAAAGAATCCTTCAGGAGTGAAAGAGAAATAAACACATTCTCAGATTTTAAAAAACAAACAAAACTAAAAGTTTGTTGCTATCAGACCTATCGTGAAAGATTGAGTAAAAGATGTTCTTCAAAACCAAAGGAAATGATAAAAGAAGGAGCATCAGGAAGAAAAATGAAACAATGGAAAGAAAAGAAATATAGCAACACAATAGACTATACTTTTTCTCATTAGTTTCATAAACCTTATTTAATGATTCAAACAAAAATGATAACAGCATCTAATATTCAAGACAATGATATGTATTTAAATGTGGGGAAGGTAAAGAGACCTAAATACAACTGAGGTTTCCAAACTTTGTTCAAGTGGTAAAATGTTACCGGTAGACTGCTGTTAGTTACTTATGTACTATATATTGTTATATCCAAAGCAACTATTACAAAAATTATGTAAAGAGATGCAATGAAAGACATTATAAATAAATCAAGCTAAAAAAATGTCCAAGTAACCCATGGGAATAGAAGAAAAGAGAAACGGAAGAATTCAAACCAGAGAAAACAAACAAAATAAATGAATAATAAAATGGTGTGTGTGTGTGAATATATATATATATGTGTATATATATATATATGTGTGTATATATATATATATATATGCTTAAATGTAAATTGTCTAAATATAATAATCAAAAGGCTGAGATTTATAGAGTAAATAAAAATACATGACCCAACAATATATTCTTTACAAGAAACTCACTTCAGATTCAACAACATGGGTAAGTTGCAAGTAAAATGATTGAAAAAGATATACCACAGGAACATTACTGTTTTTATAAAGAAAGGGCAAGAGTGCCTATATTAATATCAGATAAAGTAGACTTCAGCACAAAGAAAATTATTATGAAGAGGGATATTACATAATGATAAAAGATCAACCCACCAGGAAGATGTAGTGATTCCAAATGTGTGTATAGTCATGTACCAAATAATGATATGTCAGTCAACCACAGACCTTAAGCATATATGAGGGAGGTCCCATAAGATTATATAATGGAGCTATATTTCGTGTAAGAAATGAAAGGATATGTGGTTCAGGAGGAATTTATTTTCCATAATGGAACAATATCTGGAGGGCTTAGCAATAGATTCCATCTCACTCATAGCACCTCAGTTTTGAGTGCACAGATTACATCCCAATAAGTCAGTCACTGACCTGTTTCAGCACAGAGGAGCCTGTCCCCACAGCGCTACATATTCAGAGGACACTACAGCACTTCCAGTTATAGCCTGATGGTTTTCAGAATACATTTCTATAAATTATTTGTTGAGAACCTGAAATCCTGTACAGGGACAAAGATCCACAGAAACTACCTTAACAAGTATTCAGAGCCACTACCACTTTGCTTTCTGTGGTACTGTGGGGCCAGCCTGTCCTTATACTTTGGAAATATTTTCAGGTTGTAATGATGTAAAGCACAGATGAGTTTTATTTCTTTTATCAATTCAATGCCAGAGAGAGAGAACCCTTTGTGCCGGGTGGGGTCAATGGAACCGAAAACAAATTTCCAAAGTCAAAGTACTGAGGCCTCATTTCTATACCCCCTCAATGTTAAACATCCTCTTTTTAAAATATAAACACTGCAAAGTTCCTTAATGTGACCACTGCTCCAACATGGAATAGTCAAAGCCACATTGCCATAATAATTCCCTATATTTCTTTATCTCTCCATCTTGATTTATTTCTACTGATCCTTAAGTCACCTTTCACTCCCTCCTGACAAGTCACTATTATAATGATCTACGCCTTACCCAGCCAGTTTCTCCTTGATATTTCCAATCAATCCAGCCCATATCCCTGTTCATGGAGCAGCATTGCCAGCTTCGATGTTCTATTTCTGACCCTGTTGAAAGGAAGCAGGGGGAGGACTTGTGGGACAGTGTTTATAAAGTCTACATTAGTGTACAGTAATACCCTAGGCCTTCACATTCATTCACCCCTCACTCACTGACTCAACCAAAACAACTTTCAGTGATGCAAGCTCCATTCATGGTAAGTGTTCTATACAGGTTACCATTTTTTCTTTTATATTGTATTTTACTGTACTGTTTCTATGTTTAGATATATCTAGGTACACAAATACTTACCACTGTGTTACTATTGCCTACAGTACTCATTACAGTAACATGCCATACAGTTTATTGCCTAGAAACAATAAGCCTACAATCTAGCCTAGGTGTGTAGTAGGCTATACCATCTAGGTTTGTGTAAATCTACGCTATGATGTTCATACAACAATGAAATTGCCTAACAAGGCATTTCTCAGGATCTATCCTCATCATTAAGTGATGCGTGACTGTACAACAAATAATATAACCTCAAAACATATAAAATTAATAGAACTAAATGTAGAAATAGAAAAATCTAGAATTCTAATTGGAGACTTAAACAACCTGCCCTTAGCAACTGATAGATCTGCAAGAGAGAAAGTTAACAATGATATAGAAGATCAGAAAAATACAACCAATAGGATCTAATTTCCATATATAGAGCTCTCCACTTAACAACTGAATGCACATTTTTGCAAGTGCTCATGAAAAAGAGCATGTCCTGGCCCATAAAACAAACTTCAACAAATTTAAATAAATTAAAATCATACAGTATGTTATCTGATCATAATGGAATGAAACTAGAAATCAATAAGACAATAGAAAATCTCTAAACACAAGGAAATTAGTAAACACACTTCTAAATAATCCATGAGTAAAAGAAGAAGTATCAAAGGAAATACAAAATACATTGAACTGAGTGAAAATGAAAATACAACATAGCAAAATATCTGGGATACAGCTGAAGCAGTGCTGAGAGCCAAATTTATAGCACTAAATGCGGTCATAAGAATTAAGAAAAGGTCTCAAATCAATAACATAATTCCAACCTCAAGCAACTGGGAGTAGGGGGAGCAAAATAAATGCAGGGGAGGCAGACGTAAGGAAAATAAAGATAAGAGCAGAAGTTAATAAAATTGAAAGTTAATCAATTAATGAAACAAAAAAACTGATTTTCAAAAAGCAATACAATTAACAAAATTCTAGCAAGACTGAGAAAAGTTAAAAGAGAAAAGACAGAAGTTACCAGCATCAAGAATGAAATAGTATATCACTAAATCTTACAGCGATAGAAAAGATAAGTGAATGTTATGAATAACTTAGATGCAAAACTTCTCATCAAAATGAGAAAAAATTGAGTCAAAAATATATTTAAAAAATTATACACCATGACCAAGTCTTGTTCAATACGGAAAAATCAATCAATGTAATCCACCATAATCAACATGCTGAAGATGAAACATATGATCATGTCAACTGATGCAGAAAAAGTATTTGAAAAGTCCAACACTCATTCATAGAAAACAAAACAAAACTTTGCAGGAATTTGGAATCGAGGGGACATACCTCAACTTGATTAAAAAAAAAATCTACAGACATTGTACAGCTAACATCATACTTAATGGTGAAAGATTAAATATTTTTCCCCTAAGGTATAAATAAGGCAAGCATATCTGCTCTGAATACTGTTATGCAACATAGTACTGGAAGTTGAAAAAAAAAAGACAGATTAGAAGAAAGAAAACTACTTGTTTGCAGATGCTATGTGTATATAGAAAATCTCAATGAACTACAGAAATACTCTTGGAATCAATAAGTCACCAAAGCTTCAGGATAGAAGATCAACACACAAATATTAAATTGTTTTTCTATATACTAAAAAAAATTAATACAATACCAAAATTAAAACACAATACCACTGAAGAAAAAGAAAACTTAGGTATATACTTAACAAAACAGGTACAGGGCAGGACGTGTATCTTAAAAATTACAAAATGCTGATAAAAGGAATTATATTAAATAGATATACTGTGTTCATAGATTGGAAGATAATATAGTAAAGATGTCAGCTCTCCCTCTGTTGATCCACGGGTTTATTCTAATTCCTAACAAAATCCCAGTAAGGATGTTAGTAGACATAGGCAAATTTACTCTAATAGTTATATGGAAAAGCACAGGCCCTAGAACATCAATAACCACCTTGGGACAGAACAAAAAAGTGGGCAGAATCACTCTCACATATTAAGAATTACTATATAGCTACTGTAATCAAGAGTGTAGTATTGGTGGAGGGATAAACGTATAGATTCTTCTATGTTTATATAGGTATACCACGACCCAGAAATAGGAACACATAAATAGGCTCAACTGATATTTGACAAAGTTCCAAAGTCAATTTAATGGAGGAAGCATAGTCTTTTCAACAAGTGGTGCTGGAGCAATGAATATCCATGGTTAAGAAAAATAATCTCAATCTAATCTCCACTCCTTATATAAAAGGTTACTCAAAATAGATCATGGACTTGAAAAAGTAAAATCATAAAAACTTTAGATAAAAAACACAGGAGAAAAATCTTTGGGATATAGGGCTAGGCAAAGAGTTCTTATGCTGACACCAAAAGCATGATCCATAAAGGAAAAATTGATCAATTGAACATCACCTAAATGAAAAACTATTGCACTGTGAAAGCCTATGTAAACAGATTTAAAAATAGACAAAATTAAAGACTAAGGCAAAATATTTGCAAACCACATATTTTTAAAAGGACTTATATCTAGAATATATAAGTAATTCTTGAAACTCAACAGTAAATAAAAAATAATCCTATTACATTATGGACAAAGACATGAAGAGACATTTAACCAAAGAGGATATAAGATGGTCAATAAGTACATGAAAAGATGTTCGATATCATTAGCCATTAAGGAAATGAAAATTGAAACCACAATAAAATATCACTATACAACTATCCAAGTAGCTTAAATAAAATATAATGACAACACCAAATTCTAGCAAGGATGTAGATAAACAGGATAACTCATATGTTGCTGGTGGGAATGTAAAATAGTACAGCCACTCTAGAAAGCAGTTTGGCAATTTCTTAAAAAAAAAAAACAAACCCATTAAACATACAACTACCATATCACCTAGCAACTATACTCCTGGGCATCTATCCCAGAAAAATGAAAACTTATGTTCATATAAAAACTGTATATAAATATTCATGGCAGCTGTATTTGTAATTGCTTCAAACTGAAATCAGCCTTGATGTCCTTCAATAGATGAATGGTTAAACAAACCATGGTACATCCATACCATGGAGTTCTAGCCAGAGGCAGACAGAGGTTTGGGTGGACTTGAAGAATATACAAATTGCAAGATCTTTAAGAAAAAGAATACAAAATTAGCTATAGGGCCTTGGAAGGGACCCTGCAAGTGAGGAGCCTTAGAACTTAAACTTCATTAGCTTCATAGTAAATCTACTCCTACTTACTGTTGTGGCCCCAGTTCCTAGCACAGCTCCTTGTGCATGGTAGGTATTAAGCATTTATTGAATGAATGAATGAACAATATGTAGTGTCATAAAAAGGTTAATATCACCTGTAGCTACAATAACAGATATATGTCCAGATGAAGAATGTGATCATCAGGCCTGGTTAGAATACATCTAGAACATTTCTGTGATCCCAAAAGCCCTGGTTGGAAACCATGTACTATGCCCTTCCTGTATTGCAGCCTTATCACCTTGTTTTGTACTGCCCATTCCATTCTCTGTATCTCACACTTGATTTTAAGTTATATGAAGTTGAGGAGTATGTCTGTCTCTTTCACTGTTACCTTTCTAGATGCTGATACAGGGTCTTTTGGCACAAAAGGCATTCAGTAAATATTTGTTTAATGAAGGATAACCCAGAGAACATCCAAACAAGAGTAGTCTAGACAGTGAAGAGATTTAATATCATGTTTCTCTCATTCAAACACTATCAGAAACATTCAAATATAAGATAGGGTCCATGCCCCCAAGAAGCTCCCTACTCAGAGGATGTGTGAAAATACAACTTCAAAATTATGACCCTGATAGATAATGTAGAATGTGTAACAAAGAAACAGTTGAAAGAAGATGTTTAGCCTAGAGCAGGGAGAAGACAACTTAGGGCGACAGTGATTTCTGTCTTCCATCTGAATGGTATCAAGTGGAAGAATTTATGACTCTGTAGAGGGGGAGGCACATGGTAGCTGACTACAGTATTAAATAAAGAAGACTTTTATAACAACTAAATCAGCTTGCAAATGGCATGGGCTGTCTCTGTTGAGAGCATTCTCCATTACTAGCACATTTCAAGCTTAGGATGACAACCACTTGGTAGAGACATTGGAGAGGTGATTCACAGAACAGATGGGACTTAAGCTGGATGACCTTTATGTTTATTCTAACCCAGAGATTCTCTGACACTTTTGATCTCTGCTTTAGACAGAGAAAGGGGGAAAAAATCAGTCTTTTCTAACAAGAGTTCTATACTAAATGTATCTGTCTAGCTCTGTTTTAAGTAAACGATCAATGCTTAATAGAAATTATGTCTCTCCACGTAGTGCATGTTAGACTTTAATCTCATCCCTTAATTCCTTATTTTGTGAAAATGTGAAATATTGCTATCTCTTACAACATATACAAGATGAAGTGAAAGGGTTCTTTGAAGTCCCATCTGCATCACTGTAGAGCTAATGATAAGCTTCCCAATTTTTCTGCATGTGACTAGGAAGAGGTTCCTCCATTCCTCCACTAGAATCAGCCACATTAGAGGCAGTGCTCGCATTTTCAGGTGTCTTCAGAAAACCCAAACATTCTCTTCTCCCTTGTTCCCATCCTGATTCTGAAACAGTGAACCTTAGGCGAATTTATCACTTTAAAACTGGTTATTATTTTCCCCAAACATTTAATGCATTTATTCCATCTGCTCAAGTATGTTCCCGATTACTTTCTTCTGGTGTCACTGAAGTTTTTAATCCAAACCACAGAGACTATACTCCATACATAAACTCTGAAGCATTACTTCTTTTAAGTGCTGTTCAAAAGAGTAAAGGTTGTGTGTGGGTGGCAAAAATGGGAGCAAGAAAAAAGGTTAATGTGTGTGTCACATCCTCTGGTAAGTAAATTAACTAAGTTCAAGCCTCTTACAACCAGACAGGGGAAATGGGGATGAGGAGTGGAGGAGGAGAGAAAATGACAGGTTTGAAGATCACTGCTCTGTTTACTCTGGCTGCTTAACCATCCTCACTAAACAACAGCTCTTCCGCACACGTGCCAAAATAAATCAGATCTCCAGAGGATGGTTTAGGTGGGTTGAAGTGAAGTGTGGACCAAATGACATATTGTACAAGGAAACATTTTCTAAATCACATGCTAAACATACTTTAATAATAAAATAATTCCATTTCATTCCTCCCCAAGTTCATTCTCTTCCAAATCACTCAGCTCTTGGAAACCTTTTTACTTGCCCACTGTAAATAAACTTCATGAAGACACAACCAGCAACAACTAATGTTTAATGACTGCTTATACCATTACACTGACACACACTTCCTTATCTGATCTTTACTACAATCCTCTGCAGTAGACATTATAAAACTCATTTCATAGAAGGGAAAACTGAAGCTAAACAAAAGTAAGTAATTTGACCAAGTTCATGCAGTAACAACTTGTAAGTGACAGAGACACTGTATTTGATTCCAAAGCACTTGCTTTCCTTAGATTCCCTCCATACTCAGAGCCATGAGAAGTATCACTAATTAATTATTAGAGATAAAAAGAGCTATGACTTGACTGCTCTCTCACATTGATGATTGACTTCTCATTGCCCCATCTCTTCTAATTTTGCTCCTCTCCAACATTGTGACCATGCATAATCAAGTACATTTTCACTTCTCACTAAGAATAATGTCATTCAGCCCTCTCCCTCAGACTTGTCGAAATAGTCATTGATGTTTTTCTGCTTAAATTTAAATCATTCATGTAATTTTTCATTCCTTATGTGCTTATTAACTTGGCTCTTCTCTTATGTCAAGTACACTTATTTTGTTGTTTCTTTCTTTTTTAAAAATTATTTTCTGTTCATGCTGTACCATATGCCTAAATAAATTCTATCAGAAAAAGATGATACAAAATCATGACTTAAAGAAGGCCACTAAATTATTACAATGAATACTTCAGTGTATTAAATATATAAGCACTAAACCAGGAATTATAAAGGTCAAAAACAATAAAAACTCAACTAGCCCTTGACCTCAAGAAGATTATAATTTAATAGGAGACATAAAGCTATATATACATAAAGCCACAATTTTTACAATTATATATGAGGTCCTAAGCATACTTTAAAGTACCAGAAAAGTTAAGTGGAAAGACAGAGAACTTTCTGTATGGGGTGACAGGGAAGCTAGGGAGCATTCTAAGTACTCTTATCCTCATTTTATACATAAGGAAATCTAGGCACAGAGAGTGTACTCTAGGGATCTGAGGTTTTTCAAAGGCAAAAATACTTAAATAGCCTTGGCCGGTGTAGCTTAGTTATAGTTGAGCGTCATCCCATGCATCAAAAGGTCACCAGTTTGATTCCCAGTCAGGGCACAAGAGAGGGTTTTGGGCTCAATCCCCAGTAGGGGGTATGTGGGAGGCAGCCAATCAATGTTTCACTCTCACACTGATGCTTCTCTCCCTCCCTCTCTCTTTTCCTCTCTCTCTCTCTCTCTCTCTCTCTCCTCCCTTCCTCTCTCTTTCTCTCTCTCCCTTCCTCTCTCTTTCTCTAAAAATCAATAAAAGTATTTTTAAAAACTTAAATATTTTCAAATGACAGTCCTTCTATACACTACTATAAGTAAACTTTTGTATCTTAAAACATTAATGTAACAAAATAACTCTGATATCATCTCAAGTATGGTAAAACTAGGTTCAATCCTTAGTGTTTTCCTCCTATTCTTCAATATTTCTCCTTTAAGTCTTTCCTGAATCATCCAAAAACTAGTAAAAATGTCTCAAGTTCAATCAAAACTGATCCTCTCTTCATTCTGCAATTTCTTTTTCCTTTAGTAATATCATTCAGATCAGCTTTAGGTCAGCTTATCTGACTCCTGCAACCTCTCCTTTCCTTCTACAGGGCAGAGAAACAGAACAACACTGAAGAGGCAACACATTCTTGGTTTCAAGTTAGGCCATTTTCATTTAACTCTGGGGTATCATTAGTTTTGCTTGGGAAAGAAAGCCTTTCATCACCTAAGCTTCAGATAAGGATTAGCTTCATAGTTCCATTCTATCATATAAGCTAGTCCATCTAAGAAGGAGGTGGGGTGGAAGTGGGGGTGAGGGAGTCAATGGGGGAAAAAGGGGAGGACATCTGTAATACTTTCAACAGTAAAAAATCTAAATAAGATTGAAAAGCAAATGTGGAAAATGTTGGTGCTTATAAATTGACTAATCAAATGTAGGTATATAGGTATAAAAATAAAAGGTCTAATACACAATTACAAATGTCATTTCATTTTTTTCAGTAAATCAATTTCTAAGCAAATAGATAACTGATGAAATCAGCATGTAGAGATTCAGAGCTGAAGAAAATAATTCTTGAATCAGTGCTTGAATCAGAACTATTTCGGAAATGCCTCTTATCTCAAAAATGGTTCCTTTGATCTGGCTACAAGTTCATGACATAGCTGCTGAAAAGAAAATTCTACAGCAATCAGCCTATACGAATAGAAATATAATAATTGGATTAGAGGCATGATTTCATTGTGCTCTGGGCTGAACAAATAATATCTAAAGTATTAGGTCCACTTATGTGTGCTCCATTTTAAAGGAGAAAATAAACTGAGAGTAGGTCCCAATAGCTTCCAAAATGATGAAAATCCTGCAAACCATTCATACAAGAAAGGAATGGAAAAAACAGGATGTTTGGCATAAAGGTAAAATTAAGAGGCATCATAAAAGCTATCTTAAATATCAAAAGCACTGATATGAAGAGTATAGAACAGAGTTACTCTGTCAGACTCCAGAGGACAACATTTCTGGAATTCCTATGAGATCTTGTTCATGGGCCTTCATTACGTTGAAGTTTCTCATCTGCAAAATGAAGGGAATGGATAGGACAATCTTTCAGTCCCTCCTTCTGTAACAGTCCATACTTTTGTTGTTACAAAGTATCAGATTTTAGCTCAACATCTTCCCCTCTGGCCACTAAATGTGTCAAATAATGGAAAGAGCTGCCTCAAGAGAACAGTAAACTGACCACCTTTGAAGATATTCAAGCAGAATACCAAATAATCTTTCAGGAATACGCTAGAAGGGATACTTGCAGGGCAGGAGAGGGACTATATAGTGTATTGAGGAATGCAGTTCTGGAACCAGACTTGAATCTGAAATCTAGATCTGTAGAGTCTTAGCTACATAAACCTAGACAAGTTAACCTCTCTGAATCTGTTTCCTCATTTACAAAAATGCAGGTAACAATAGGATACTTGTAGGGATTGTTGTGAGGATTAAACAAAATAATGCAGGTAAGCACTTATCACTGTGTCAGGTGTGCAATGAAACTCAATAAATGTCTGCTATCACTATTATTGTATGGAATTAGATAATCTTTGAGGTATCTTCCAATTATAAGAGCCTATGGGGCCTTGGCTACATAACTCAGTTGGTTAGAGTGTTGTCCTGATACGCCAAGGTGGTGGGTTAGAGCCCTGGTTAAGGCACACACTAGGAGCAATCAATTAATGCATAAATAAGTGGAACAACATGTTTCTTTCTCTCTCTCTCTCTCTCTCTCTCTCTCTCAAAATCAATAAATAAAAAGTTCTTTTTTAAAAAGAGGCTATGGATCCATAAACATATTTTGGTAATATCACCAAAGCACATGTGTGTCTCCTGCCTGTTATAATGCAAGAGTTTTGAGATTCATTGCATGTCATCACAACGATGTGCCAGCCAACAGGGTCTACTTTTCCTGGTAAGATACCATTTGGCCTAGCTGAGCTGGGCACCTGATCCATGCCAGACAAGTAGGGAACACTAGCTGGGACACAGCAGGATTATAAGAGCTGGTGGCACAAGCATGAGCTGAGCAGAAACCAAAATAAGAGATCAGCAATGGCAGAGTGAGTTCCAATTATAGGACAGGGTAAACAAGCATAGTCTGTTGCCAGTAGTAAGTAAGTTTATACAAATCTTAAAAAATTAAGCCAGATTTAAGGTCAAACACTCCAAAATCCAATATTTTAAATATAGTCAGAGAAAGCCTTAATGAACCTGTTGCAACACCGAGGTGGGTCATAGAAGATAAGTTATTTTGACAAAGATTCCTTAGTTACCTGAGTACTGTGTGAAGTACTTTACATACATTATATTATTAAAATTTCACAACTGGCCTGTTATCACTACCCACATGTAATACACATGGAAATTGAAGCTCAGAGAGTTGGATAATTTGCCTAAGATCACATTGCTAGTAAAGTATACAAGCTAGCTAAGGCAGGTTTCTTAAGAATGAATTCTTCTCATCCATTCAAGAGTCTATACTGTCTATTCCATAGGAAAAAAATCTTCTAAATGGAGTTGGGAATACCTATTGAGATGAGAGGTTGCTCCTGGAAACTCTACTGACATAAACCCTGGGGGATGTAATGCTTTTCTATCATCAGTGTTAGAATCATGATAAGACGAGAAAAAAATGAAAACAACATAAAGCATGATAATTTATTATATAGGACCTCAGTTGTGCTTTTAGACTCATCTGTGATTAATATTAAACTATCATTGTTTCACCTGATTATATTCAGAACTTGGTATGTTCCTAAGTCTTAGTGAAAATGAGTATCATCTTGGTTCTGTGGCAGGCAGATAGTAAAGAAAAAAAATATATTTTCAGACTTTAAAAGAGAAGTAATTTTAAATGTTTACTATATTAAATTAGACCTGGCAACCAAAGAACAATGTAGTAAAACTGGGGTCAGTATAATGGTGCAGAAGAAAAGGATATGAACATTTACTGAAAGTCTACCATAAATAGGTATTGTGTTAAATATTTTACATGCTATTTCATCTAATCTCACAGACAAATCTGTGAGGCAAATCTAATCACCTGTTTTATAAATGAGCCAACTGAGGCTCCAAGAAGTTAAGAAACATGTGGCTAAGAACACACTGCCAATTATACATGGGTTATGTAGCTGCCTTCTAATTATTAATTTGATGCTTTCCTTCTTAAAAGGCAATTTTATAATTTTTGAAAAGATCAACCAAATTGGCAAACCTTTAGCTAGATAATGAAGCAAAAACTAAACAAGACTCAAATCACTGAAATTGAGAATGAAAGAAGGGACATTACTACTGACTGTACAGACATTAAAAAAAGCATTATGAAGAAACACCTGCATAAATACAAATTACATAACTTGGCTGAAACAGTCAAAAATACCAAAACTTATTGAAGAAGAAATTGAAAATCTGAATAGAACTATAATAAGTAAAGAGATTACATTAGTAATAAAAAAAAAAAATCACAAAGAAAAGCCTAAAGTCAGATGGCTTAACTGGTAAATTTTAATGAACATTTAAATAACAGTTATTCTTCACCAACTCTTCCATGAAACAGAACAGCAAAGAAAACCCCCCTACTTATTATATGAGGTTAATATTACCCTGATACTGAAACCAGACAAACACATCACACACACAAAAAAGAAAACTTTAGACCAATATCTCATGAATACAGGCATAACATCCCCAACAAAATACTAACAAACTGAATCCAGCAACATATAGAAAGGATTATACACCATGACCAAGTAGGATTTATCCCAGGAATGCAAGGTTTACCAATAATGAAATACACCATATAAATAGAATAAAGGGAAAAAACATGAATATTTCAAAAGACATAAAAACATGTTGACAAAATTCAAAACCCTTTCATGATTAAAAAAAAAACAAACACTCAATAAATTAAGAATGTAAAGGAACTCCTCAGCTGGATACACTGTATTTAAGAAAGACCATGAGTTATCATACTCAATGCTAAAAGACTGGAACAAGCCAAGATTGTTTGCTCTCATAATCTCTATTTCACACACACACACACACACACACACACACACACACACACATTTTATCCTCATCTGAGGACATTTTTCCATTTTTTTGTTCAGATACAGTGGGAGGGAGAGAAAAAGAGAAAGATCGATGTGAAAGGGACATATCGAGTGGCTGCCTCCTACACGACCTAACCAGGGCTGGGAACAAACTGCAACCAAGGTACATGCCCTTAGCGGGAACTGAACCCGCGTCTCTCTGGACTACAGGCTGACACTCTAACCATTGAGCCAAATAAGCCAGGGCCTATTCCACATTTTACTAGAGGTTCTAACTATGAAATTAGGCAATAAAAATACATTTAAAGCATCCCAATAGGAAAAAGAGAAATAAAACCACACACACACACACACAAACTAGTAGAGCTAATAAACGAGTTCAGGAAGTTTGCGGGATGCAACACCAATATTAAAAAGTCAGTTGTAGATCTATATTTGTAATAAACAATTAGAAATAAAATTTAAATAATTTCACTGACAATAGCATTGAAAATGAAATAAAACAAAAAATCTAATTTTGAAATGGGCAAAGAAAGATACAAACGAGTGCAAGTATATATTGTGTTCATGGATTGGAAGAATTAACATCATTAAAATGTGCATACTACCCAAAATAATCTAAAGATTCAACACAATCCCTATAAAATACCAATGTTATATTTTACAGATCTAGAACAAATATTCCAAAATTTATGTGGAACCAAAAAAAAAAGACCCCAAATAGCCTCAGCAAAGTTGGAGGGATCACAGTACCAGATATCAAACTATAGTACAAAGTCTTTATAATCAAAACAGCCTGGTACTGGTACAAGAACAGGCCTATAGACCAATGGAATAGAACAGAGACCCCAGAAATCAACCTACACCATTATGGTCAATTAATATTTGACAAAGGAGGCAAGAATACACAATGTAGTAAAGACAGTCTCTTCAATAAATGGTGTTGGGAAAATTGGACAGATACACACACAAAAAAAAATGAAACTAGACCACCAACTTACACTATACACTACAATAAACTAAACATGGATAAAATATTTAAATGTCAGTCACAGAACCATAAAAATCCTAGAAGAAAACATAGGCAGTAAAATCTCAGACATGTCATGTAGCAGTATGTTCCCTGATACCTCTCCTAGGGCAAGGAAAACAAAGAAAAAAAATTAATAAGTGGTTCTACATCAAACTAGAAACCTTCTGCACAGCAAAGAAACCATCAATAAAATGTAAATGGAACCCACTGTATGAGAGAACATATTCACCAATGATACGTCTGATAAGAGGTTAATTTCCAAAACATACAAAGAACTCATACAACTTGACACCAAGGGGATAAACAATCCAATTAAAAAATGGGCAAAGGACCTGAATAGACATTTCTCCAAAGAGGACATACAGATGGCCAACAGACATATGAAAAAATGCTCTGCGTCATTAATTATCAGAGAGATGCAAATTAAAACTACAATGAGATTTCACCTCACACCTGCCAGAAAGGCTGCCATCAATAAATCAATAAACAAGAGCTGGTGAGGATGTGGAGAAAAGGGAACCCTAGTGCACTGTTGGTGGGAATGCAGACTGGTGAAACCATTATGCAAAACAGTATGGAATTTACTAAAAATACTGAAAATGAAACTACCATTTGACTTAGCAATCCCACTGCTGGGAATATACCCTAAGAAGCCTGAAACACCAATTAGAAAGAATATATGTACCCCTATGTTCATAGCAGCACTATTTCCAATAGCTAAGATCTGGAAACAGCCCAAGTGTCCATTAGTAGATGAGTGGATAAAAAAGCTGTGGTTCATATACACAATAGGATACTATGCAGCTGTAAAAAAGAAGAATCTCTTACCCTTTGCAACAGCATGGAGGGACCTGGAGATTATTATGCTAAGCAAAATAAATCAGTCAGAGAAAGACAAATATCACATGATCAAACTTGTATGTGGAATCTAATGAACAAAATAAACTGATGAATAAAATAGGTTCAGAGACATGGATGCATGGAACAGAATGACAGATCTCAGAGGGGCAGGGGTATGGGGGAAGGGTAGGGAGTGGGGAGGGGACTAGGTGGAGAGAGGCAAAGGGGAGGAATGGGGGACATCTGTAATACTGTGAACAATAATATTTTTTAAAGTATGAGCTATAATCTTAGTTCACAAAGGAATGGCTTAGTTGGCAGATTTTTCATTGTCTCAAAGCCAGATGACTGTGTACTTGGCCAGTGGACCATCTTGTTCAATGAATTTCCAAGTTGGTTATAAAAATGAAGCAAAATAATGCCATTATCTCTAAAAAGAGTGGCCTAGGACCTTAATAGATATTTTTTTTTTTGCCAAAGAAAATATACAAATGTTCAAGAGGTACAAGAAAAGGTATTCAACATCATTAATCATCAGGGAAAAGGGAATCAAAACCACAATGAGATATCACCTCATACCTGTTAGAATGGCTATTACCAAAAAGACAAGAGACCAAGTGTTGGTAAAAATATGGAGAAAATGAACTCTTTGCACACTGTTAGTGGGAATGTAAATTAGTGCAGCCACTATGAAAATCAATATAGAGGTTCTTCAAGAAATTAAAAATAGAACTACCATATCTAAAGGAAATTAAATCACTATCTCAGAGAAACATCTACCAGTCCCATGTTTATAACAGCATTATTTGCAATAGCCAATACATGGAAAGAACCTAAGTATCCTTCATGGATAAAGAAAATGTGATGTTTTTCAGCCATAAAAATAAGAAAACACTGCCATTTGTGACAACATGGATGCATCTGGAAGGCATTATGCTAAGTGAAATAAGTCAGACAGAGAAAGACAAATATTAAGTGATCTTACCTATATGTAGAATCTAAAAATACCTGAACTTACAGAAACAGAGTAGATTGGTGGTTTTCAGAGATTGCGGCCAGGGGGGCTGGGAATGGGTAAAGGTGATCAAAGGTTACAAACTTCTAGTTATAACATAAGTTCTGGGGTGTAATGTACAGTATGTTGACTGTAGTTAACACTACGGCATTGTATACTCGGAAGTTAGTAAGAAAGTAAATCTTTAAAGTTCTTACCTCACACACCAAAAAAAAAAAAAAAAAAAAAAAGAGGCAAGTATGTGAAGTGATAAATGTATTAACTAACAAACATCACTGTAGTAATTATTTTGCAATATTGCATCATCAGTTGTATACCCTAAACTTATATAATGTTATATGTCAATTATATTACAATAAAAGTAGAAAAATTAAAATGAAATACTTAGGAATAAATTTCCCAAAAGAAGTACAAAACTTATGACAAAAACTACAAAATATTGTTGAAAGAAAATAAAGACCTAAATAAATGGAAAGTATTTCCATGTTCATATATCAGAAGACTTAATATTGTTAAGATGGCAGTACTTCCCAAATTGATCTACAGATTCAACTTAATCCCAATCAAAATCCCAGTCAGAATCTTTGCAGAAATCGATAGAATGAACTTAAATCGCGTATGGGACACAGAAGAGCCGAAACAGTCTCAAAAAAGAACAAAGTTAGAGGGCTCATACTTCCTGATTTCAAACTTGTTACAAAGTTGTAATGTAATCAAAACAGTACAGGTATAAGGATAGACACACAGGTTAATGGAGTAAAATTGGGAGTCCAAAAATGAACCCTTACATTTACAATTGATTTTTTACAAGGATGCCAAGACAATTCAGTTCAATGTGGGCAAAGGACAGTCTTTAACAAATGGTGCTGGGTCAATTGTATACCCACGTGCAAAAAAATGAATTTGGACTATTTCTTTATATCAGCGGTTCTCAACCTGTGGGTTGCAACCCCTTTGGGGGTTGAACGACCCTTTCAAAGGGGTCATCTAAGACATAACAGTAGCAAAACTACAGTTATGAAGTAGCAAAAAAAAATAATTTTATGGTTGGGGGTCACCATAACATGAGGAACTGTATTAAAGGGTCATGGCATTAGGAAGGTTGAGAACCACTGCTTTATTTCATACAGGAATATTCACTCAAACTGGATCATAAATTTCAATGTAATATAAAACCCTTAGAAGAAAACATTGAAGTTAATCCTTGTTAACTTGGGTTAGGCCAGCGATTTTCAATCTTTTTCATCTCATAGCACACATAAACCAATTACTAAAATTCTATAGCACACCAAAATATATTTTTTGCCAATCTGAAAAAGTAAAGATATGATTTTGATTCATTCAAACCAAAGGGCTATTGTTGTGCGGGCTGTTGTAATTTTTTTTTTTTTGACAATCTAAGGGAAAAGAAGAAAGTGCCCCTGATTAAATAGTCAAGTAATGTGTGTTTTAAACATTCTTGTAGCACACCAGTTGAAAATCACTGGGTTAGGCAATAGTTTCTTAGAAATAACACCAACAGCACAAGCAACATGAGAAAATTAGAGAAATTGAACATTACCAAAATTAAAACCGTTCATGTTGCAAAGGACACCCACCATTCAAAAAAGTGAAGAGAGAAAAAACAAAACAAACAAACAAAAAAAACCACCTAATTGGAAACAATATTTGCAAGTCACATACATCTGATAAGGGACTCACACCCAGACTTTATAAAGAATTCTTACAACTCCACAACAAATACATAAATAACTCAATTAAAAATGGGCAGATTTGCATAGACATTTTTTTTTATTTTTTATTTTTTATTTTTATTTATTTTTTTATCCTCACCCGAGGACATTTTTCCATTTTTTGTTCAGATAGAGCGGGAGGGAGAGAAAGGAAGAGAGAGAGAGAGAAACATCGATGTGAAAGGGACACATCGAGTGGCTGTCACCCGCACGACCAACCAGGGCCGAGGACAAACTGCAACCGAGGTACATGCCCTTAGCGGGAACCGAACCCGGGTCTCTCTGTACCACAGGCCGACACTCCAACTGCTGAGCCAAATCGGCCAGGGCTATTTTTTTTTTTTCTTTTTTTTTTTTTTAAAGGAGGTATACAATTAGCCAATAAGCACATAAAAAAGATGCTTAAAATCTTTAGTCTTTAGGGAAATGAAAATCAAAATCACAATTGAAATACCTCTACAAACTCATTAGGATAGATGTAATAAAAAAGACAAATAATAAATAACAAGTGTTGGTGAGGATATGGAAAAACTGAAATTCTAATATGTTCCTTGTAGGAATGTAAAACAATGTGGTGACTTGGAAAACAGTCTGGCAGCTCCTCAAAATGCTAAACATAGAATTACCATATTATGTAGAAATTCCACTCCTAGGTATATACTCAAGAGAACGAAAAAACAAATGTCCACACAAAAGCATGTACACAAATGTTCACAGCATTGGTCATATGAACCAAAAAGCAGAAACAACCTAAATGTCTACCACAAAATGTGGTATCTATACAATGGAATATTCCTTAACCATAAAAAGAATGAAATACTGATTTATGCTATATCATGAATGAACTTTGAAAATATTATGCTAAGTGAAAAGGCCAACAATAAAAAAACTACACAGTACATGATTCCATTTATATGAAATGTCCAGAATAGGTGAATCTATAGAGATTAAGTAGAGTAATGGTTTCCAGAAGTTTGAGCAGGGGACATTTAGCAGGGAATGGGGAGTGACGGCTTATAGAGATTAGGCTTCATTTTATGACTCTAAAATTGATTTTGATAATGGTTGCATAATTCTGTAAATATATTAAAAATCACTGAATTGTACACGTTAAGTGGATGAACTGCATGGTATGTGAATCATATCTCAATAAAGCTGTCATTTAAAATAAAAGTGGTGCTGAATAAAATCGCTGGCACCTTCGCATGGATAAAGTCAGGGCAACAAACTATATTGCTGGCCATTATATTTTTTACCACCATGTACTTGTGGAAAAAGAAATACCATTTCACTACTCACTTTTGTATTTAAATATTAACAATGAGTCCCATAGGAAAAAAAATGTTCTTGATGAAGCAGTAGAAATTATAGTTAGTGTTCCTTAAAAATTCTATTTATGTTAATGTGCATTTGTGTCTATTATACTTTGTTTTTAATTTAATTAATTAATTTATTTTTATCCTCACCCAAGAACATTTTTCCATTTTTTTTGTTCAGATAGAGTGGGAGGGAGAGAGAGGAAGAGAGAGATAGGGATAGGGATAGGGATAGGGAGAGAGAGAGAGAGAGAGAGAGAGAGAGAGAGAGAGAAACATCGATGTGAAAAGGACACATCGAGTGGCTGCCACCCGCATGACCAACCAGGGCCGGGGACAAACTGCAATTGAACGCACCTTAGCGGGAACTGAACCCTGGTCCCTCTGGACCGCAGGCCGACGCTCCAACCACTGAGCCAAACTGGCCAGGGCTGTGTCTATTATACTTTAAAATAAATTCATGAAATTTTAAAAGGTTGCCCTAGCCAGTTTTGCTCAATGGTTAGAGCATCAGCCCACAGACTGAAGGGTATTGGGTTTGATTCTGGTCAAGGGCATGTTCCTGGGTTGCAGGTTTCCCTATCCCCAATTGGGGTCATGTGGGAGGCAACCAACTGATGTGTCTCTCTCACATTGATGTTTCTCTCTTCCCCTCACACTCCCCCCGCTTCTACTCTCTCTAAAAAAATGGAAAAATATCCTCGGGTGAGGATTAACAAAAAACTTTAAAAGGCTATATATAGAGATTATAAGAAACTTGTAGTGCTGCATAACCCACAGCATTTATATAACATACTACACCATTCTAAACTGACTTCAGTCAGGTTGTTTAGTTTGTAGAGGTTAATAAATCTTGACTTACATTGGCAACAATAAAATTCCTCTTCTGACTTTGTCAAGAGGGTAAAATATGCACAAAAATATTTGGGTGGGGATGCTAGAAACCTATTTGTGTTATTCTTCATAATAAAGAAAGTTCTTTTAGAGAGAAGAGAGAGGCAGAGGGTAAGAGATGGAGAGAGAGAAAGAGAGAGAGAGAGAGAGAGAGAGAGAGAGAGAGACTTCAGTCAGTTGCCTCCCATATGCACTCCAACTGCAGATGGAACCTGCAACCCAGGTATGTGTACTGATTGGGAATTGAACCTGCCACCTTCTGGTGTACAGGACGACACTTCAACCAACTGAGCCACACCAGCTAGGGCAGAAAATTCTTTCTAAAATATATTGTTTAAATTTTTAATTTTAAAAATCTGTTTGCCTATCTTGAATTATATATGTTGCAAGATGGCCTACAATGCTAACTTTAGATGTCATAGTTAATCCAAGTTTTAAAACAATCCTTCCAAATTATCTAGGCCCTAAATCTATTTATTCAAATATTTACTGTACTTGTTTCTATAACATAGAGGCCCAGATATTATCAGCCAATAAAGTACAACATTTGAATAAATGTTCCCATGAAGTCATTTGCTGTAATCTTGCTACAACACAAAACTTATTTGCTAACTGGCTCCAAGGGAGAATAAAAAATTAGTTGAATAATTTATTTCAAATATAAGAGCTGTGTAGTGCTGCAGTACTTTTAAAATAGAATTTTAGTTTTCTCCATTATTCAGAAACCTATCAGTTGTAAATGGTTCCATTTCAGGAAATTTTCTTGCTTCTCTCCCTGGGCAGTCACTGAAAAAACTTTTAGGAAGATGCAGGTTTTTAGAAAAAAGTTAAACAAGTAATGATATTGCCAGACTATTAATCACTTCTGTGTTCTGGCATCCATATGTAAATAAAAGAAAACAAGACAAAGAGGTCTCAAATGAAAACCTTCCAGAATAAAGACTTCCTTCCACCTTTAGTCCCCCAAGTTAAAAAGTTCCAAGTTCTTATCCAATCTCACTCAATCTCAGTTTCTCTCAGCATTCTGGTGGGTAGAGATGTTCTGCTATACAGCATCTAATAAAATTCCAGGCTACTGCCATTGAATAAACCAGCAAAACTAAACCAATGGCCTTTCTTATCAAATAAACACTAACATGATTGAGCATAGAGCATTTCAATCAGTCAACATGTGTTATATAAACGTATTTCCTACATTATAAATGTAGTGTGAATGAACAATTCATTTTTATGGATTTATTGCCTCATGCTGCCTCATCATTGTATTTCAATTGTAGTTAGAGGGACCTGAACAAGGAAGTATACTTTAAATTCAGGAAATACCTTGATTATCCACAACCATTCAGGAATGAGTTATCCAAGTTGCCCAGCTAGTTAAGAGCTTAATACTTTAAAAACAAACATTTTTAATTTAAGTTGTTGGACAGAAATCTAAACATAACACTCATTGCGTATCTTCATAAGTAGAATATGGTGGATACTCACCATTTAATTGTTTTTTGATGAATTTGTGTCATTATTATGAACAGCAATTACTGTACTATGTTATAACTCACTGATGCCCTCAAGGCCTATTTAAGCAATGTAGAGCTATTAGTCCCACACTGCTCTGAGTCCTTGGCCTTTTTATTGGTTTTCTGATTCGTTCCTTACAGTCAGCTATCTCTCCCTCCTACTATCTTCTATGAGCCTTTCTAACATTTCAAAATTGCCTCTCCACAGCTGTTGGCTGGGAAATCCGATAATCATGATTTAAGCATGACAAGTAAATAAATTATGAATGAGGATTTGAGGAGCTTACCCTATAAAGTGCATGAGCTTAAGTGCATGGATTTTGTGACACGCACTTTATCTTCACAAAGCCTTTTTTCTCCATTCTAGTTCTTAGACTAGGCTACCAGACCACTGGATTCCAGCTATATGATACCATATTAGATAAACCCTCCCCTTACCATCACAACAATTTATGATCTGATACAAAGTCCTTAGGCAATTAAAACAAGGGTTGATTAAGACAAATCTGCTTCTTCTGCAACTACAGATAAAAAGGCATAGTTTTGTAAGCTTGAACATTTGGAATACCTAAGAAATAAATTGCATAGAGAATACTTTGGAAGACTTTCTTAGCATTCTTAAAATTTATGTAAAACGAAGTATATAAATAGGAGAACAAGTTCAATTCAATTCAATCAGGAAATTTTTATTCGGCATCTACCATGTTCAAGGCATTACACTAGATACCACAGGGAATATAAAAATGAATAACACACAGTTCCTGCTTTAAGAAATTAATATCTACAAGCAAGATTACATGATACAAATGACTAAGAGGAAAAGCAAAGAAAGGTAAGGGATGTAAGAAAAGTATAAACAAGATAACATGGGAGTTCAAAGAAATGAGAGATTAAATTAGTTTGGGGAGAAGGATCAGAAAATCACAAAATGTTCCATCCATGGGATAAATGGGTGAGCCTTATAGGTTGGATGGGTTCTTGATGAGAAGTACAAGGAAGAGGCAGCAGTAGTAGGCATCCCAGGCTAAGAATACAGCAATCATTCATTCCACAAATATTTACTGAGTGCTTATTATATTTCAGGTACTGTTGTAATTACTGGGGATAGAGTAGTGAACAAAACAGACAAAAATTCCTGTCCTCATGGAGTTTATATTATAGTGGCAGGGGTGAGGGAGGTTGGTGGGCAGGGGAGAGAGGAAGAGGGAAGAGAGAACAAAAATAGTAACAATAATTACAACAATAACAGCTAACACATTACAGCACTTAGCATGTGTCAAGCACTGTTTAAGTGCTTTACATATACATTTCTTTCATCCTCAAAATACCTCTATGAAGTAGATTACTATTACTCTTTTTTAATAATGTTTTTTGTTCTCTGATGTGTTTTCTTTATTGATTTTAGAGAGAGAGGAATTGAGAGGGAGAGAAAGATAGAAACATTGATGAGAAAGAACAACAAGTGACCGCCCATGGGAGATCGGGCCCACACCCTGGGCATGTGCCCTGACTGGGAATTGAACTGGTGACCTCTTGGTGCATGGGTCGACGCTCAACCACAGAGCCACACAGGCCAGGCTAGATTACTATTATTCTATTTTACAGATAGAAAACTGAAGTAGAGGTTAAATAAATTACCCAAAAGAACACAATGAGAAATGGAATCACAATCCAAACCTGGAGTGTTTGAGCTATAAATTCTGTGTTCTTAACCATTATGCTATACCAAACAAGCATGACCGGTAACATGTTAGATGTTAATTTAAACACTATATTCAGGGAACAGGGAGCCAATTTATCTGAAATATATAAGGGAATAGTGAGCGACAGAGCTGAAGAAATAGGATGGGCTTATATTATGGATGGACTTCAATGCAAGTGGACTGCATGTTCAATTAAGTGCAATGGGAAGCCATCAAAGATGATATGAGTAGTGCCTTACTTTATAAAGGATGAACAGGAATGAGGAGAAAGCCAGGAGAGGAAATCAGATTTACTACTAAATATTTATTAAGAATATTGACAGAGCCCAGGTGAAAAGTAATTAAGGGATATAACATATGATATGATATAATTTAAATTATGGGAGTTTAAAGAAATAAGATGACACACACACACACACACACACACACACACACACACACATACCAGTAACTGAAAAATTCATTCTCCAGATTCTCCAGTCAGGCCAAAACATTGATGTCATCCTTGATTTCTCTATTTCCTCTCACATTCTACATCCAATCAATAGCAAATTCAGAATCCAACAATATTTCGCCACTTTCACTACCACTACCCTAGTCCAAGCCATCAACAACTCTTTCCCAGCTCACTGTAATAGCCTCCTACTTACTCCCTGCTTCTACTCTTGCCCCACTGCAATCTATTCTCAAACCAGTAGCCAGAGCTATCTTGCTAATAAAAAGGACAAATCAGTTGGCTCCTTTGCTCAAAACCCTCCAATGGCTTCCCATTTTACTCATAGTAAAAAGCCAAAGCCCTTACAATAGCCTGCAAAGCCCTATGTGATCTGGTCCTCTTCCCCTCACCAATCTGACCTCGCCTCCTACCCAATTCTTTCACTAACTCTGCTTTAGTCACACTGCCACTTTGCTATTTCTGGAACACTTATGTTCTCCCCCATCTCAGGATCTTTTACACTTGCTAGTCTTTCTGCCTGGAATATTCCACTTGTCCCCTCCCATGTCTGCCTGGCTCTCTCCTAACCTTCAAACTCTGCTCAAATATTACATTCTCACTTAGCTTTCCTGGAGTATACCATTTAAAATTGTGTGCACAGCCCTGGCCAGTTTGGCTCAGTAGTTAGAGCATCAGCCCGCTGACCAAAAAGTGGCGGGTCAATTCCAGTCTATGGGACATACCTCTGTTGTGGTTTGTCCCTGGCCCTGGTCAGGATCCTAATTGATCTGTCTCTCTCACATCAGTCTCTCTCTCTCTCTCTCTCTCTCTCTCTCTCTCTCTCTCTCTCCCCCCACACACACACACACACACACACCGCACTCTATCTGAAAATAAGTGGAAAAATATCCTCGGGTAATGATTTTAAAAAAATAAAATAAAATTGTGCATACATACATTGATTGTATCCCAATATTCTCTTTCCAACTTGGCCAATTTTTCTCTATAAAACTTTTTTATTATCTGATATTTATATATTTTACTTAGTTGCTATGTGTCTTCATCCACTAGAATATCAGCTTCATGATTGCCTGGATATTTGTTTGTTGTGTTTACTTCTATATTCTCGGTACCTTAAACAGTGCCTGGCACATAGTAATTCTCAATAAATATTTGTTGAGCTTGGCTGGTGTTGCTCAGTGGTTGAGCATTGGCCTATGCACCAAGAGGTCACCAGTTCGATTCCTGGTCAGGACACATGCCCAGGTTGTGGGTTCGATCCCCAGTACAGGGTATGCAGGAGGCAGCTAATCAATGATGTTTCTCTCTCATTGACATTTCTATCTCTCTCCCCCTCTTCTGCTCTCTCTAAAAAAAAATTAATCAAATAAATATTTGTTGAATGAATTAATGAATTCAGGAAAAACAAAATGAGATAAACAAGGGACAATGAAGAGTTAGAATTTATATAACAGGGAAACTGATGGAATAAGTGGAGCAAGGAAGGAGAAAGGATCAAGATTTCTTCACCGTGTCCAGACTCTAGAATGGCAGTTGCATTATCAGAAGTAGAATAGTTAGGGGAAACTAGATAGAGAAAATTAACTCATTTTTAGGCATGATGAATATGTGGTATGGGACACTTATGAGAGATCAAGCAATGCAAATCTGGACCTAAAGAAAGAAGTCAGAGGTAAAGATACAGGTATGGGGGTTATTAATACAGGAGTAATGGTGTTGGAGAGGAGAGGACAGAACCTTGGGAAAGGCTATATTTGGAGGGGTGTTTAAGGGAAGAAAATGTCAGGGAGCTAGAAGGAGAACAGAAATAACACCCTGTCATCATACCAAAAGGGGAGAGAGTTTCAAGAAGGTGATGGTAAATTAGTATTAAATATCGAAAGAGAAGTCAAGAGGGTTTTTAGAACACGCAGGTTGATTTGACAATTAGGAAGCCATTGGTGACCTTTGAGAGGTGTTTCACTGATGTGACCAGAGCAGAAGCCAAATTTAAAGGCATTTTAAAAAGGTATTTTTGGGCCCTGAAAGGATAGCTCAGTTGGTTAGAGCATCTTCCCAATATTGGGAACACCTAGGTTGTGGGTTCCATCCCAGTCAGCACACATACAAGAATCAACCAATGAATGGATAGATAGTTGGAACAACAAATCTCCCCCCACCCCCGCTTCTTTCTCTAAAAATCAATCAATAATTGTTTTGTTTGGTTTTAAAGGTACTTTTCTTTCAGTAAACTTAACCAAATAGAAATGCTCATACTCGTTTGCCTAGTAATCCCACTCCTCGGAATTTGTCTTTAAAAAAAGGTGAACTCTTGAAATGACCAACTACAGGAAAATACTTCAGTAATTTCTGATATATTAAAACAAGCAAATACTTGATAAATATTATAAAGAATATGAAGCAAAAGGAAAATGATATGTTAAACAGAAAAATTCAAAATATAAACTTAAAATATATGTCATCCATTCATTTGGCGTGTAATTATGGAGCCCCCACTAATGTGATAGGAACATAGTAGATATATAGGTAGCAGTCAAAACCAGCAGGCCTTATAGCCTCACAAGATTTTCAGTCTGTGATTAAAAGTGTGAAAAATATATACATATATACAAAGAAAAGTATACCCTCAAATGACTAAAGCTGTACATTTTGTGGGTAGGATTACGGCTCTACTCTCTCTAATATACTTCAAGAAAAGTAGCTCTTTCCAACAAATAAAGAGAAAAGTAAATATTTATGGCAATGAAAGGAAGAGCATTGATAGGGTACCTGGAAGGGGAAGCAGGGTTTGAGTAAATGATTTTTAGAAGATAAAACCTGAGCGGGTGCCAAGACTAAGGATATAGTGGAGAGGCACAGATTAAAAACTCACATATCCTTTTTACTGCAACAGCTAAGTTAACATATCTATTCTGAGAGTTCTTCAAATTCCTCTGAGAATGTGTTCTAGGCAGTTAGACATTCATGAGCAGAGCAAGGATGATGAGCCAGGTACAGAAATTCACCAGGGCAGAAAGCCTTGGATGTCTAGCATTGGGCAAAATTGGGAAAACAAGAACCTTCCCTCCAGAGTTACCTTTCCTCCCCTAGCATATCACTGGCCACACCATTTGGACCCCCTGACTTTTCATATCACTAGTCACGTGGTTTAGACCCCCTGACCTTTTCCTCCCTAGAGATAACATCTAGGCCTCAGTTGTATTTCAGACCCAAGCCCAGAAAAGCAACAAAACCAGACAAGTGATGCCATGGCTGCTTCAGGACCAATTGCATTGACTGACGACCCCCTGCTCTGGCACTGACCAATCAGTGAATACCACGACCCTGAAAGAGTACACCTGGAAAGCTAATGAATATTCTATTGAGACCCTCCCCTGAGGTCTCCCCTAAGATTCCCACCTGCTAGAGACAGATAAATACATTCAGGATGAAGGACCCAGTTTGAGCTATTTCCCAGGAGAGCACACCAGCACCATTCCCTTCCCCTTTCTTCCCTCTAAGGGACCCCATGAGACTTGCAACCAGGGGAGCAGTGGACAGCAGCAGCTCGTCCTGGGCTAACCCCCTGAACTTGTCTCCAAGGCCCCTTTTCTGACTTCCAGTGAGCCAAAGCAGCCCAGCCTGGGCTTTCCTGTCACTTCTTCTATGACCTTCCTAGTTTCACTGTCTTAAGTGTGTTTTTTATTGCAGCCAATAAATTCTTGCTTGCTTTCCTTACACTTTGTCTCTTGATTGAAATATTTCCTTCAAGAAGATAAGAATCGAGGTCTCTTTGCCTCACTGATAACAAATGGACTTTGAGTAGCTTAGCATAGCTGTCCTAGAGATGACATTTAAACATGTCTCTTGTGAACACTAATAAAGATCCCATCCTCCACCTAAAAAATGCTTGATGCAGACAATAAATTTCATAGCAAAACTGCTAAATATAGAGGAAAGTTACTAAACACTATTTCCTTTCATGAATTGCCTCACACTATAGTATGTGTTTGCTTCACTCTAATAACATTGCTTCTAAATGATTATTTTTGAACAGAGTAAAAATTGGCTGGGTGTGGGGTGTATTTTTATTACCATTTAAAAGAAAGACAATTTAATAAAAGTGTAGTATAGTACATCTAATACTCTGACTTCTCACTTCCAAAATTACTAATACAAACATGGCATTCTCTGACCACAATCTTCTAGGTTGCTGGTTCTCATACAATTACAATAATCTAGTTATTATTTAATAGGAAAGGAGAAGAAGGGAGACTAGATCATTTAGGCATGCCATTTATCCAGCTTTGCCAGGAAGCTGCAATAAACACTCTCCAATAGAGGAAGGGACTGGACAAAGGCAATTTAGACGAATGCCCAGTAAGGTGTGAATGATGTGGGAAGGTGCTTACCTGCCTGTCAGTCACACCTGGGAACAAGTCAGAGCCAGAATAGGTATGGCCACTGCAAGGGTGCAAAATCTGAGATATTTAAACTCTTAGACAAAAAAACTTTCTCTCTCTTGGCCTTTGGCCCTCTTGCCCTCTTGGGACTCCTGTTTCAGGAGAAACGCAAATAAAAACCATCCATTCTCCTATGCGAGTCTTAGATAATTCATTTTCTAAAGATATCAAAAGAGTCCCACTCCCACAAGTGACGGGGAAACCTGGCCCATTAATTTCTCCTGCAACAGTTCAACTATTCCCACTATCACCATTCTTTCAACTCATCAAGATTTCTAGTTCACTGATCCCGCCCCTCTACTTTCTTCCTATTCATCAGAATTTTCTTCACTTCCTTAGGTTTCACAGTGCATCACTGCAGTAACACTATTGCCAAAACCACAAATCTCTTGCCTCACTCACTATGATGTTGTTCATGAGGATAATGACTTTTGGTACTCATATAGCTCAAGTCCAACCACTGATCATTCCTACCATTCACTTTCTGTGTGTCAGTATACAGTAGCCAGTGAGGGGGCAAAGTCACACAATAGGCAGATGGGTTTCAATACATAAAATCAAAATCACCACCTACAGCCAGGACCTGAATGCTGCTCACCAGTCCTGCTGTTTCTCTGGTCAATTCACTGTTTTTCACACTCTATCACAAGTTTTTCAAGTTTTCTCCACTCTCCTCAAACCTCCAGACCACTATTCAGCAGTTCTACCCCTTTTCAGAAAGTGACTTTGCCTCTTACTTCCTAGAAGAAACAGATCATTAGCTCCTTAAGGCTGGTACATAACAGGTACTCAAATATATGCTAAACAAGGAAAAAAGATAAAAATATTAAAAGGAGAAAAACTTGTCATGGTAACCTTAAACAAAGCACTTACTTTTCTCTAGGCCTCGGTTTTCTGATCTTTTTCTTTTTCTGATCTCATTTTATTTTATTTTTTTACTCTTTTTTATATTTCATTTTACAATTACAGTTTACATTCAATATTATTTTGTCTTAGTTTTGGATGTACAGCATAGTGGGTTTTCTGATCTTATAAAAACAGGTAGTTGTATGACATTATCTAAGTAGCCCCCAGCTCTAAATACTATGGTACTAAAATTTAGGTTCACATGGCAAAACTTCTGAATGGAACCTGTCCAGATATTTTCTGAAAAGTCAGAAGTAGCCAGGAAATACCATCTTATACATGTGTTTCTAATTAGGGGAGAAGCTATTATTCATTGTTCAATAACTATTTACTGAGTTTCTTCTATGTGTAGGATTTCCAGGAGAGAATAAAGGCTATGTAAGACATGTTTTTGCCTTCATGGAACTTTCAACCTACTAGGGAAAGAAAAACTTTATACAAACATCTCTAATAGGTGACATGTGCAGCAACTTAAAAAATAAAAGACTAGTGATTAATGTGACTTAACAATTCTTATAGCTTCCCAATCAACTGTGAATAACTGATGGCTGTCAAAAATCTGTCACTTCCTAAGATATGATATGCAGTAACAGCATGCATTTCTTGCAAGTCCTAAGACTATTTACAGCTACAGATAGGAGTGGGTGAGCAGAGAAATGTGAAGTTAGTCCTCACTTACAAAAATGTTTTTCAAATTTTAAGATACTCTTTACTTTCTGAAATGTGTTTCAATGAAGAAACACCTTGGAAATGTTTGTTAAATCTATTATCTGCACAAATGTTATGGTCAGTGGAATAAATATGAACATATCAGCTTGCTGAAAAACAAAAAGAGAGGAAAAAGAAAAATAGATACTGATGTATTCATGACTAGGGTTCTAAACTTGGCCTCCCATTAGAATCACCTAGAAAATTTTTTTCAATATGTTTTTATTGATTTTAGAGAGAAAAGAAGGGAGATGAGAGAGAGAGAGAGAGAGAAAGAGAAACATCTATGTGGGAAACATTAACCAGTTGCTTTCTGAATGTGCCCCAGCTGGGGACTGAACCCACAACCAGGGTATGTGTCCTGACCAGAAATTAGACCGTAACCTTTCGATGCATGGGACAATGCTCAATCAACTGAGACACACCAGCCAGGGAAAATCTAGGAAATTTTTAAAATTACATATTCCTGCCCTCCCCTCTCAGAATTTCTAGGGTGCAGGCCCAGAAATGTGCATCTTTAAAGCTCTTTAGTTGATTGTGATGCACTGCCAGGTTTGAGATCATTTAGATCATCACTATCTCCAACCCAATAAGAATTTTTGTGTTACTGTCCTCCCTCGCCACTTCGCGCTTCGACCTTCATGGCAGTTTTTTCAAATACTATACTATACTATTTGAAAAAACTGCGACAGAGTGAAGCCGCGAAAGTCGATGCAGGAAGTGGCGAGGGACCACTGTATATAAAGAATCCTACTTCGTGGAAATTCATTTATCGCGGTAGAATCTGGAACTAATTAACTGCAATAAACGAGGGCTGACTGTATAGGATAGCAAAAGAAAGTATCGATTTATTTCTAAAAATAGATGTCTTGAGGCTAGCAGGTTATTTTTTAATTTTTTCTTTATTTTTTTTATTAATTAATTTTTGTTAGAGATGTTTCTCCTTTTTCCCCTACTGATTCCCCCCCCTCCCTCCCTGCACTGTCCCCAGCTTTGTTGTCCATGTCTACTGTTCATGCATACATGCATATAAGTTCTGTGGTTTATCTCTCCCCCACCACCCCTCTTCTGGGGATTGTCAGTCTGTACCCCATTTCTACATCTCTGGGACTACCATTGATTTTAGAGAGAGGAAGGCAGAGGAAGAGAGAGATAGAAACATCAATGAAAGAGAACATCAATTGGCTGCCCCCTGCATGCCCCCCACTGGGGATGGGGCCCATAACCCAGGCATGTGCCCTGACCAGCAATCAAACTGGTGACCTCTTGGTGCATGGGTCAACGCTCAACCACTAAGCCACACCGGCTGGGCTAGGAGGTTATTTGAAAATAAAATTTACTATACAATTGGGTTGTATTTTAAGTGTTTAATGCACATTTTGTAATGTATTGCTGTCCCTTGCATGATGATTGCATATACTACATTTATGTTCACTTTATGGGATTTAGAGAATAATTTTTAACTATTTGAAATGATTAAAGATTTATAGCTCCTATATCTTTGCTTTTATGCCATACTGTTGATTATATCTATGATTTATTTGATGCTGAGTCTTTGGAACACAATCTCCAATTATAATACTGCTCCTGTGGGAAAACATGATCCATTTTATGACGCGGTTTCCAGGAACACCACAGTGGTGAAAATCAAGGCCTTCCTGTACAATGTAGCTCACTTTTCTCAGAAGTTATGTTCCTGAAAAGTGGCATAAACTGAATTTCTATCAGTCAAGTCATTTAACATCTATCAAAGGTCCACTTAAGCTAAATAAACCCCTTAATAAGAATAGTTTTTAGAAAATTAAAGCTCATCTTTTATTTGCTCTGAAATTTTTAATTTAATACATGGTAAGCTATTTAAACAGGGTACACTAAAACTTAAGTAGAAGCTAGTCTAGACTATAGCACTGCAGATCATATACTTTGGAGTAAAAAAACAATCATTGAAGCTCTTGTCCAAGATATCTTTTGTAGTGCTATGTATGCATTAATCTGGCAAAGAATGTGGATGGCAAGTCTGTTTCTTTTTATTCTAATATTTAAAAGGGTCAGAGTACAAACAAATATACAAAGTTCCTGTGAGTGAATGAAAATGGCAGGTGTGAGGATCCTCCTTTTTCAGAAGGAGAAATGCATGCACAGGTTGGATGCAGTGGGGACTTCTGAACTGCACACAGGTAAACTAAATACTAGAACCAACACAATAACTCCAAGTTATTTGCTTTCAAGAACAATGCTGCTCAAAGTAGCCATTTCCTAGTGCAGGAAAAAGATGAAGTAAAAAAATTCATGCAAAAGTACTTTGCAAGTTCTAAAGTACTATGCAAAATTAGGAAGCAAAATTTTTAGGTGAGAATGAAGATGGGGGTAGATTTGAGGAGAGAGTAGGAAAAACATCCAGAAAAGGGAGGGAGGGAATGAACAGGGAGGGCAGCATTAAGAGTCTAATTTAAGTTTTGTGGTCAAGAACTAGTGAAACTGATACCATTGTAATTAACGCAGTTATTAATAACAGGAAAAAAAAACAAACAAAGAGGGAAGCCAGTCATTATAAGCATGTCATTTAGGCAGTTTCACAGGGAAGCTACTTTACACTCCCCGGTATCCAACAAAGGGAAGATAGACACATGCCAAGTAAAGCTGGGGGGCTAGAGAAGGTGCTGTCAATCACACCTGGGGACAGAGGTAGTTGGCCAGAATGGGCATTGCCACTGCAAGTGCGCAGAAGATTTGGGATATTTAATCCCCTGAACTAAGAAATTCACCCTCTTGGTTCATCTTGCTGCCCTTTGGACTCTTGTTGCTTGGGGTGTGCTCTCCTGCATTCTCCAATGTGGCCATGCAGACCCTGTCAACACACAATGGACTAATGGACTTTAGCCTGATGTTGAGCTGGACCCAGCTCCAACATGGAAAAGAAACTCCGGACACTGGCTCTGATTGTAGCTCTACTGAAGAGATATAATTTCACGGAAATAAACCTTCTTATTGTATCTCATTGTCTCATGGGAGACTTTGGAAATGCTTATTCCAGTGGTTCCCCAAGAACCCCACATCCACTGATAACAAGACCAGGCAGTATGGTCACGTAATTTTCTCCAGCCTCTTTCGCTGCATGGGTACAAGCACCAAGCAGGCAGAAAGTTATCAGCATTGTGATTTTGCCAAGTGAATTAAAAAAGTGAGAGGAGGCAAAGGTGCTGAGGGGTATATGCATGCCAGGGATTGAATTACAGTGGTGGAGGTGGAAAACAGAAGAGAAAAAGACTGTGAGATTCCCAGGTTAGATTGCTAGGATTTAGCTAAGATGCACTAGAGGCTCAAAAATGCATCAACACAGGTTTTAGTCAGGCAATAGCATTTGCTTGTGCACAGAGTACTGCACAGGTGGGATTTTAGAGGTCAGCTATAGCCCTATATTTCCTCAAGTAGTGCTGAGTTAACTAAGTTCTGCAGACAAGACCTAGAAAACAGTGGGCTAGAGAAATTAGGAGAGGAAGACAAAGATAAGTTTACCTAATTTGGCAATAGATTTGATGGTGGGCAAGGAGGTCAATGGACAATGGAATAGATTATCATCAGTGATGAAGACTGGAATCATGAAGCAGGAGAACAAGTATTTTGATGTATGTGTTAGGCTTGTCTGTTCTCACACCCCTTACCTTTTGCAGCATAATTTAAATCACAAAGTACAATATATATTCTAATGATGTAAATAATGCTGGAGAACTTTCTTGTGCTATCCCACACACAAATATACTGGAATAAATTCAGACACATGGGAGAAGTATGTGGTAAAAACTTCTTCAAATTTATCCAAAAATGGTCACTAAAGGCAGATATTCTCATACTAATAAGTGGAGAATAGGAGAAAGAAAAAAATGGAGGTCTCATGACCTGGCTACTAGTCTAAGTGGTATAATTTGAGCTTCACTTTCGCCATGTGTAAAAGTAGCTAATGACACCTTCCCTACACAGTCATAAGGTCTGTGCATAGGAATGAATGTAAGATTCCTGAGGTGAGGGAACTTTACTGTTCTGTTTGCTAGTACTTGGCCTGGCACATACAGGAGCTTATGAATATTTAAGTGACTGAGTATAGGAAAGTGCTTTTATCTATGAGTTCTACACAAATATCAACTATGGATTTACCTCCTTAATAATAATTCATATGAAATAAAACCTGTTTCTGATTATAGCAATATGAAATGCTCTAACATTTTGATAAACATCTTTAAGCAATATATCTTATTTCTTTCTCATGAGATAGTTATGACCTAGCAGTAGCTCAACAGGCATCAGTTGGAAAGTTTCAGCAGCTAATTCTAAAATTATTTCCTGGACTAGCTCCATGGAGGCCAGAAGCAGAAGGTCAAAGACAATGATGAACTTTCTGAACAGGAAAGCTACTTTCTACTGGGAGTATTTAAGCTGAAAGCCTGCTATAACAGGCAAGATGAAAGATTGTGTAGTCACATATGAAATATATTGAGACGTTTAAAAGTTCTTTTTTTCCTGCTGCACCAAAAATATGTCCCTGCTGTCTCTAATGATCTGTTTACCTTTTCTACTTGCCCCTTACCTCCAGTCAATGCCATATATTATGATTTCTGTATTCTCTGGTCCACCAGTCTTTTACATTTATAGTTATATATTTTGTTTAACTTTAATATTTTTTAAATCCTCACCCTAGCACGTGCTTAGAGAGAGGAAGGAAGAGAGAAAGAGAGAGAGAGAGGAGCATCAATGTAAGAGAGAAACATTAATCAGTTGCCTTCTGTACGTGCCCCAACCAGGGATCAAACCTGCTACCTAGGTATGACCGGGAATCAAACCGACAACATTTTGCTGCACAGGATGACGCTCAACCAACTGAGCCACTCCAGCCGGGCTAACTTTAATACTTTATTTTTATATTTAATTCCAATATTCTTCATCTTATACCATATATATTAATCCCTCAAATTCTTTGTTGAATGAATAAATGGAAGAACTTTAAACTCCCCAATATATTGAGCCTGCCACTTTCCCATGTCCTCCTGTCTTCTTTGATTTACCATTATAATCTCCCCCTGTCAGTTAGCTAGTATGGAAAATCCTTGATCCTGGATAAATTCAACCATTTACCTGCTCTGAATTTGCACCTGAAATTCACAATCACAGACCTCAAACAAGCACTAAATGCTGCCTGTTTGAAATCCACTACTTTTTGCTATTAACCTTACTTCCCAGAAAAATTATTATTTTTTTCTCTCAAACCTCTCCTACCACTCTTCTCTGCCCTCTACCCTGATGATCTTGCCTCACACAGTACTTCATTGAGAAGGGTACCATCAGAGGTGGGCACTGCCCCTCTTCCCACCACCAAATTTATCAGCTGATTGGTATCTACATATATTTTGTCTTCTTTTCTCCTGTTCCAGTGGATGAACTTCTCCTCTCCCCCTCAAAGGCAAACCTTCCACTTGTACTATTTCTCTCTCCGCACTACCTTTTAAAGACATTACCCCTGCTTATACTTCATCATTAGTCTCTCCTCCATAGATTATCCTCAGGCATTTATACAAAAAGTCCAAACTCCTTGTCCCCACCAACCTCCCCTTCACTGAACACTAGGCTCTAGTCACACTGGTATCCCCTTGTGAGAAGGCAAGCCAGGTGCAGACAACCCCCTTAGCTCGCAGTGCAGAGACCCCGCCCCTGGTTTTTGCAATTCCCTTACATCCGCCAACTGCCTAAACTACAGTGGAACTAGAAAGCCCCCAAATACCCAGAAGCTTATCATGTATAAAAGGCAGCTAGAACCTGGGCGCAGGGCTCAGCCTTTGGAGGTGTCTCTGATGGGTCAGCACTGGTGCACATTAAACAGTCCTTTTCTAATCCTCTGAGTGCGTGCAGTCTGTCTCTTCCTGCTGACTGAATTTCTGCCACAACATTTTGGTGTGTTGACCAGGAAGCTGACAGCCATGATGGCCTCTTGAGCATCTGTTGTTGGAAGCCAGCAGGAAGGAGCCACTAATATTGGGCCATTATAATGGAAAGGAAGGTGTGCCACTGGTGATTTCACTGGACCCTGAACCTTACTGGGCCCGACTATAGTCAGCCACTGCTGAGCTCGAATGGACTCCAGGGAGGATAGAAAAGTCTGCCAGGACATTGGATCGGTAAGTGCCCCTGGGGACCCAAACGGAGTTCAGGCCTGCCTCTAAAGTGGAAGGGGAGCTTGATCACCTCCCAGGCAGCACAGAAGCTGCGGAGGATAGGGAATTCCTGGGTGAAAAGTTTAAATTCTGTGTGATTGTGTGTGTGAGTGACCATGTTCCATAATGCCTGCTACGGAGCCTGCGTGAGTCCAAACCTGCAAGTCTATGGTGACCACGTATGGCTAAGGGCAATATCAGGTTCTTGGGAACATTGTCTCCACCAGTGAACCCAATCCAAGTCAGGGGCTTATACTGACCTGCCAATGCCAAGAGGTGCCTAAGTCCCTGCAAGGGGAGCAGCCAGATGGATGAAACAAGAGTTTCCTACTATTTGTCTCATGGCACTGTTCACTGGGAAGTTTGCTTAAGCATCTTAGATATCATTATTGGGGGAAGTTCCTCTAAACTCACTGTTCTGGAATGTATGATTACGAATTTTTAAAAGGTGTTCTCAGGAGATTACTGGGTCAAACTGACCCCCGGAAAATTGCACACCCTCTGTGAATTACAATGACCCACCTTTGGTGTGGGATGGCCCTCTGAAGGCACCCTTGATGTCCCCACAGTCCAGGCCATGTATACAGTAGTCACTAGGTGACTCTGGCCATCTGGACCAATTTCCCTACATAGACAAGTGGTTGGAAATAGCCCAAATCAGGCCTCCTTGGGTCCAATTCTGTGTTAGTAGTGAGGGGCAGTGTAAAATTCTCATGGCACAAGGTGAAAGGAAGACTTCACATCAAATTAAGCAGCCTCCTATATTACAAGGGGATTCAGAAGAGGCCCCTCCAATGCCATGGGGAACTTTACTTGCCTGACAGCCCACCTCCATCCATCTCACCCCTACAACTGGCCAATGTGTCTCTGGAGCCAGGGTCGCTAGAGCCAGTGGGAAGAAGCCTGGGCATAAGAGGCCTTACCTGATGAGGAACCCCGCTGGGACCCAAATACAGAGGGAGGAAGAAACTGGCTAGAAAGATATTGACTTGCCTTCCTCCCCAGGGTGAAAGCAGGGGCTAAGAAACCCACAAACATGGCAAAGACCTCTGAGGTCTCACAGAAACCAGATGAGAGTACGGCTGACTTCTGTGAGAGACTGTGTGAGGCCTTCAGAGTCTACACTCCATCTGACCCAGAGGTCCCTGAAAATCAGCGCATGGCCAATGCTGCCTTTGTGGGACAGTCACAGACTGACATCAGATGAAAGCTTCAAAAGTTAGAGGGATTCACTGGGAAGAATGCCACCAAATTACTGGAAATCACCAATAAAGTCTTCATAAATCTAGACTGAGCGGCCAAAAAGGAAGCAGACCTAAGAATGGGGTGGTAGGATGGAATCAATGTTCTTACTTCAAGGAATCTAGACACTGGAAAAATGAGTGCCCCAACTGCCAGTGAGAAAAACCAAGAACTTCTGCTCCACCCAGCCACCAATGGCCAGACTTAGGTTTCAAGATCACCCAAGGCAAACAAATGCTGGAGGCCGAAAGGAAACAGGTAGTCTGTGTTATTCTGGTTCCTACTTCCTGTCAACAGATTCAAGAATTCCTGGGAGCAGCAGGGTTCTGTTGAATATGGATACTATGATTTTCAGAACTGGCAAAACCCTTATATGAGACCCTAAAAGGAGAAGAAAAGGCACCCCGTGTCTGGGGCCCCGATCAAGAGAAAGCATTTACAAATATAAAGACCAAGTTCACAGAAGCACCAGCTTTAGGACTCCAGGGCTTCCCTGCATTCTCCAACTCTGTATGCTTGTTGATTTCACCCTCCACCAGACCCTGCATGTTGCCAAACTCTGCCTCCAACCTGTTTCTCTTGGGCCAGTGCATCCAGCTGCCACTGAAGGTTGTGGGTGTAGCTCTGGAACATGTTGTTCATGTCACTGCGAGTCTCTTCTGCTGCTGCAGGAGGTTCCACTTTGAATTTGATCAGTGGGGAGGTCTCCCGTATATGATTTGGGAGAACTCTAAAAATGGGAGAACTCTATCTTTGCCCTAGGGATAACTCTAAAAATGGGAGAACTCTATCTTTGCCCTAGGGATACAACATACTCGAAGGAGAGCTAGGGGCAGTATATCAGTCCAGGGCAGGTTGGTTTCTTGACATAGTTTTGCCATGGCCTGCTTAAGGGTCTGACTCATGTGTTCTACTTTCCCTGAGCTCTGAGGCTGGTAGATCGTGTGCAAATTCCATTGGATGCCTAGAGTTTTAGCTACCTGTTGTACTATTTCTGCTACGAAGGCTGGGCCATTGTCTGATTCTATAGTCAATGACATCCCATATCTCGGGATGATGCCTCTCAGTAGAGCTTTGGTTACTTCTCTTGCCCTTTTCGTACGTGTGGGATAAGGTTCAACTCAGCCCGAGAAAGTACAGATGAAAACTAGGAGATATTTATTTCCTCTACTGGGTCATATTTCTGAGAGGTCAACCTCTAGGTATTCAAAGGGTGCTTGGCTGCAGCACTGAACCCCAGTGGGCCCAGTGGGGCCTTGTCTGGCACTGTTTTGAGCACAGAGGAGATAGAATTTTATTCTGCTGTTCTAGGCTCCAAACCTTTTGATGAAGGAAACAAACTTGTTGTTAAGGGTCTTGTTCTACTCCTCTCCTGGTTATGCAGGGCCTGGATGTTGGAGTCCACCTCTAGCTTCAGGAGGCTTAGCAGGCCCTGGCTCACTTGAATAGCTGTGATGCTCTCCATACTCCCAGACCCGCAGTAAGCCCCGGCCAGACTCATCTTGGTACCCAGGCCAACTCAGTAGCTGCTGCCCACCCACCCGGGAAAAGGCCAAGGGGCTGATGTGGGTACCAGGCCCATTTGAGTAGGGAGAGGTTGCTAAAAGCCCAGGGGTCAGAGGTGGACACCCTGTAGGTCTTCCTGGTCACTCTTGTGGACATGGTGGAGGCTGTAGTGGAGGCGAGGATGCTGAACCAGATAGAGACTGGAGAAGGAGCCAAAAAGCTGCTTCTATCTATTATCTTTTGCATCTAGGATAACATACCTTTGGAATGTCAAAGTAACTTCCGTTTTTCTGACCCCTCCAGGCACAAGAACCACACCAGAGCAGAGACCTTAAATCCCTTCATTGTTATTGTTATCAAGTGTTAATTGTTGACTATTAAGTATCTTGTACCCACCTATGTAAAAGAAGTATATGTCTATCATTTTACTTTTCATCCAATCCCAGAGGTTTTTCCCCTCCTTTACTTTCTCCCACCTCCCGAATCTATCACCAATGGATTTCCTGTATGTAATCCACCTATACCTCCTCTTTTCATTGTAACGTACAAAATTAGGTGCAAAACTGCCATCTCTGGAGCATTTTCTAAATCCCTTGAGATCTTGCTTCCTGGCAATTGTCCTCAGTTTGACTCAAACAAACTTAAAAATTCTTTACAGGTTTAAACATTTGTTTTTTACATTGACAGAAGGAATGAATGAACAAATGTCCATCATTTCCTTTTAATCTTCCTAATATCCTATGAGATAAGAAAAATGTTATTATTCTATACTATAGGTAGAGGGTCACACAGTAAGCAGTAGAACCAAAGTCTTCTTACTCCAAATCCAACGTTCTTGGTTTTACAGTACCTCACCAAACAGGGAATGTTCTGTGTTGTTATAAATACAAATACTGTAATAAACTCATTGACTCACATTTCCAATAAAGATGTGGCAACTTCAACTATAGTTATTCTGTTTAAAGAATTTCTGAGATAAGTACTACCTCCTTTCTCACTCTCAGAGTAGTATATTATACATACTACAAGGAGACAAAGGAAACAGGTTTGGGTATTTACTTTGCTTACTTATTTCATAGTGTTAGGATAAGTAGCTAGCTAGACATGAGCTGGGGCATGGAAAGGGAGAGCAAGGGGGTACAGAATCCACGTGCATTCCTGCACATCTATAAAGCCTAAGGTAAAAATTTTAAGCTGAATTGATGATCATCAGATCCCTGATTCAGTCTCAGGACAATGTTCATCCACATAGGTCACCAGTTCCAGTGCACTAGAATGTGCACAGGTGGCTAAAAGGAAGAGGGGGGAGAAGGACGAACAGGAGTGAAGACGTCCAGGAAGACAAACACCATAAATACTGAGCTCTGTAACTCATAAGGGCATTCTCGCTCTGAGGTGCCGACTCAGTCCCATCAGAGTGTACTTCCATATTGCCAATAAATTCCAGCTTTCTTTACTGTACCTTGTCTCTTGATTAAAATCTTTCCTTCAAGAAGACAAGACCAAGGTCTCATCATCTCACCAGTAACAATAACATATAATGATATTCTGGGAAGCTTGCTATAAGCCAATAAAAGTAAAGAAATAATAGCCCTACTTTATAAATCTGTCAGTAAGTAGGTTCCCAACATTTAGTCCCCAAATAGATAATACAATTGCATTGTTTACACAAGTTAATAGAGTTACATTTTCATATTGACTCTGATGATTGGAATAATAGACCAGGTCATAATCTAGCAAGCCTCACATTTATATGCACTCAAAAACAACTGAAACCACTTCAGGAACTATCATTTGCATTATTTAATATTCCATTTCATAAGAATGTAAACTATGACTAGCTCTTTGCATTGTTATATGCTTTGTGATACATTTTCATACATAAAAGTAATAGTTATTACTTGTTGAGAGCCTATTATGTAGTGGGCATTATTGTAGAAACAGGGAATACAACAGTATAAAAGGAACAGACCTTGCTTGCATTGAAGTTTACAGTCCTTGGCTTCCTCCAATTATTCACTAGATTATAGATTTTTCTCAATAACATTTTTACTAAGGTTTAAAATAGTAGTAGAAAGACATTTATTAAGGGTATCTACAATTCTGACACCAATTGCAGTGGTACATTCTTTGTACACACCAAGCAATTCTCTGTGATACCAGCTGGGTGTCCTATAGTTTAATAATCTGACACTGTCTACCTGAAGATAGTGTCAGATCTCACAGGTTAAGGGCTCAAATGTAAGTCCAAGTTGTCACTTGTGCTTCTGACTGACATCTATAGATTAGAGGTTTCAACAACCTCCTCAGGATTGATTACTTTCCCAAAGTAGCTCACAGAACTCAGAGAAACATTTTCCTTACTAGATTGCCGTGTGTGTGTGTGTGTGTGTGTGTGTGTGTGTGTGTGTGTTTTAAATAAAAGGATACAGCCAGATGGGAGGGAAGCATAGAGCACCAAGCTTCCATACCCTCTCAGAGCAACCCACCTGGAATTTACCATGGGTTCACCACCTGGAAGCCCTCTGAACCCCATCCTTTTTGGGTTTTTATAGAGGTCTCATTACGTATGCATGATTGAACCCTAAGAGCTTTTAAAAAGTCACCTCATTAGCGGAACAAAAGATATATTGATGGCTCTCAATATCCAGGTATCTTCAATAATTCTGTACAGTCTAGCTTCTACTATATCCCTTACAGTATTTTCCTAAAATCTTTTCACCTGCCACTGCCATCTTCCAATTTCAGTTAAGAGAAGAGACTTTGGAATCAGGGCTAGATTCTAACATTGGCTATGTCACTTATTGGCTTTGCAGCAGCTGACAAGTCAACCTTGAAGTCTGAACTTCGGTTTCTTCTTCTGTGACATCTTTACACTGCAGCTACAGTACTGCTACAAAACTCAAATTTGATCAACTTCCTGCTCTACCTAAAAGCCCTTTAGTAGTTTCCCACTGCCCTTAAAATAAAGACCAGAGTCTTCCTCAAGGCTTCCAAAGACCTTGCAGGGTCTCTTGTCTGCCTGCTTCCCTGACCTCTTGTCATACCATGCTCCCTCCTACCTTCTCTAATCCAGCCACCCTGGCCTTCTTTCAGTCTCTAAAATTAAGGCTACCATATTTAGCAAATAGAAATATAGAATGCCCAGTTAAATTTGAATTTCAGACATGTCCCCAAATATTATATGAGATATACTTCTACTAAAAAAAAACTATTCACTGTTCACCTGAAATTCCAATTTAACTGAGCACTGAGCATTTTATCTGCCACTCTGTTGAAGTATTCCATCTCTCTCCTGTACCAGGGCCTTCCCACATATTCTTGCTTCCTGACATGTTCTTTCTTCACCCTCCTGCTGACAGAGCTGTTACAAAAAATACATGAGGCAAGATTTATATCACAGGACTTAGCACAAAGAAAATACTCAACAAATACTACAGTTATAATTAAATGCTTTCTACTCTTGGTTTATCTTTTATATTATACTAATTGTTGTGGCATCAATGATTTGCCATTTAAAATAAATCATTCTCTTTATAATAGAGCTGGTAAATAGCAATATACATACATAATATATAGCATTTCTCTTACCAAGTATTTTTACATACGTGATTTCAATTTGGTCTTCACAATAATAGTGTAATATAATGGCAGGGAGGAGAAACTTCCCTCTAACCTTAAAATAAATAAATAAATAAATATATGTGTGTGTGTGTGTGTGTGTGTTTATTGATTTCAGAGAGAGAGAAAGGGAGAAGAAGAGATAGAAACATTGATGAGAGAGAAACATCAATTGGCTGCCTCCTACACAGCCTCCACCACTGCAACCCGGGCACTGGGCACGTGCCCTGACTGGAAATTGAACTGGCCACCTTTCAGTGCATGGGCAATGCTCAACTAACTGAGCCACACCGGCCAGGTCCCTCTACCCTTTGAAGTTCTTCTGGCTGATCTAAGAATTAAATTGACAGAAGATAGAATAGGACAAAATCAAACAAAAGTTTAATAACGTATATACCTCCTGTATACATGGGACAGACCCAGGAAAACTAGTACAGTAAGGGGGACATCCTTATAAATGGAGATTTCCCTTACAGATGTAAATATCTTGTAAAATTAATAATACATAAATTTCAGGTATACAACATAATAATTCAATATCTGTATACTGTTGCATGCTCATCAAAAATATTTTCCATTGTTACCATATATTTGACCTCCTTTATCCGTTTCACCCTCCTACCCCCTCCTGCTCTGTATTCATAAATTTGTTTTTTGTTTTATATTCCACAAAAGAGTGAAATCATACTGTTTAGTCCTTTTATGTCTCAGAATATACAGTACACAAAGAAAAGTATTTTCAATGGATGGTGTTGGTAAAACCGGATAGCCATATGCAAAAGCCTAAAACTAGACCACTATTTTACACCATACACAAAAATGAACTCAAAATGGATTAAAGACTTGAATGTAAGACCTGAAACAATGAAATACAGAGAAGGAAACATAGGACCTAAGAATTGGACATTAGTCTCAGCAGTATTTTTGTGATTTTGACTCCAAAGTCAAGGGAAACATGAACAAATGGGTCTACTTGGTTTTTAGAGTTTCTCTAATGTGCCCTATTTCTTTTTTTTAATTGATTTTTTTAGAGAGAGAGAGAAAGAGAGAGAGAAACATTGATGGAAGAGAGAAACATGGATCACTGTCTCGCACGCATCCGGACCGGGGATTGAACCCGCAACTTGGGTATGTGCCCTGACTGGGAATAGAATGGGCAACCTTTTGGTGTATGGGATGATGCTCCAACCAACTGAGCCACACTGGCCAGGGCCATGTCTTTGATTTCTTAAAATTAACCAGCCTAAAATCATCTTTATGCCAAAGAGACACATTTTGATGTGACAAACTGCTCACCTCCAGTAAACATTAGTAGTATCATTTTACAAATGAAAGAATAACCAGGTAAGTTCTAAGTCACAGTTGATAAATAGTAAAAGCAGTAATCATCCCAGGCCAGCGTGGCTTGTCCAGTGCAGCAAAAGGTTGCCAGTTTGATTCCTAGTCAGGGCACATGCTCGGGATTGTGGGCTTGATCCCCAGTGGGGAGTGTGCAGGGGGCAGACAATCAATGTTTCACTCCCACATCAATGTTTCTTTCTCTCTAAAAATTAATAAAAATATTTTTTAAGCAGTAATCAAACTCAGGCCTTCCAGCTGTAACCCCAGAACCAGGTCAAAATGGTTTCCAACAAGATACTGAACTGCTTTTCAGAGAGGACAAACCAAAACCACAAGTCTTGTAGATGAAGCATGCCCAGAGGAAAGAACTTTGACCTTCAGCTGTACTCGGAACCAAAGTCCTTTCCCTACCTGCCCCTCACCCTATTCTCAGGAAAAAAAAAAAAAAAAAGGACAGGGACATAACCTGACCCTTTCACAAGTGAAGGTTCCATCATCCAAGAAGATCTGGTGCTGAAGTCTCTTACCATAAATGGCCAAGTTCCAAGGTCCTCCAATTATAACTTGCTCCGTCAGTGACTCCTCATACCTGTTTCTCCTAACCCCTTAAAACCAGTCCTGAGCCCGGCCAGTGTGGCTCAGTGGTTAAGTGTTGACCCATGCACCAAGAGGTCGCCGGTTTGATACCTGGTCATGGCACATGCCCAGGTTGTGGGCCTGATCCCCAGTGGGGAGCATGAAAGAGGCGGTCAATCGATGTTCTCTCTCATTGATGTTTCTATCTCTCTCTCACTTCTTCTCTCTCTCTAAACTCAATAAAGAAAAAAGAATCCTGGATCAGGGAAACAGTTCTCCCCATCTCCTCGTTTGGCTGCCTCTCAAAATAAATTCTTTGTTGCATACTCCCTGCTTCACTGATTGGTCTTACTACACAATGGACATATGGACTTGGGCTCAATTATTTACATATTCTCAAAAGCTGATATTTTACAACTATGCGGTATTGTGCCTTGCACCCATTATCACGGTGATAGATCTATGCAACTACTACTAGTAATAACACTAGTAATTAACAATAACAACCATAACAGCTGACACTTATTGAATACTTTCTGTGAGCCAGTAACTTTTCTAAGTGATTGGCATATATCATTTTATTAACATAACCCCCCTATGAGGTAGATAGCCTGTTATTATTCCCATTTTTCATATAAAATTTAATCCTCAGTTTCCTTAAGTGACTTGTTCAAGGTCACAAAGCTAGTGTCAGAACAAAAATTCAAAGCCATGCAGTTCAGCTCTGAAGTCTGAGCTCTTGTCCTCTCACAGTCCAGATGGAATGCACCAAGTTCCTAGCATAACTAGTGCTACACCATTATATATACACATGCCTACACTCAACAGCCTGTTCTCCTGTGAAAATGGCACTAATCACCCAGAAAGATATCCCTTCATGTCAACTTATGGCAAAGGTAGTAACTTTTTCATCAACCAGACGCATTTTCTGCCCTTATTACCTTTTAAACAATAGTATGAGTTTATAAAAATAACTGGTCTAGATTGGAAGCAGAGTAAAACAAACTGGTCCCAAACTTATTAGCATGAGAATCATATAACTTTTGTCGGGAACTTTTAAAGCCATCTTCATTAATGTCCATTTTAGTGACTCAGATGTTTCCCACTATTGTCCTGTATACACATATACATATACATATACATATACATATACATATACACTCTCCCATCCAGCCATATCACTACAGATTTTTCCCAATGCAACAAACTAAAATAGGATAATTGCTTTGCATTTTATAATCGCTACTGAAAATGATACAGTGCATACATACATAGGCTTATAATTTAGAAAATCTAACATTCCTCGGAAAAACTTTGCTAGCAGCTTTGGCATCTCCAACTTACCAGTCAAAACGATGGAACAGAACATGGTGATAATGCAAAAAGGCTTAGCAGTTTATGTATCAGGAAGACAACAAAATAAAGCATTCTATTTGTACAAAATTTGTATTAGTTGTTCTCACACTTACCAGAAGGGTTGGAATTTCAAAAGAAAACTAAATCAAATTTGTGTCACTTCAGATCACAAGCCTTGGAGTCCAAATAGACCTAGAGTTAAATCCAAATTCTGCTATTTACTATCTGTTATTTAATCTCTTAGAGCTTGTTCCCTCATCTGTAAAATGTGATAATATGTATCTTGCAGGTAAATTGTGAAGACTGGATTAGATTATATGTAAATCTCATAGTCCAATGTTTGGCGCTTAGCATATGGTTGACCCTCAATGATCTAAATCCCTCTGTCCCTCCCCCCCCAACACCACCACCACCAGGCCTGGTGTTAAGGCAGAATGGTTACAGAATCATGATGATACTGGCTTTGTTCCTTTCAGATGCCGTCTTTCTTCCCTTGATTTTACCATAAACTCCTCATTTTGTTCTTTGGCATTCCAGCAACAGTGTTCATCTAGCCTTTGTCACTGGGGTACCAGAAATAAGGGAAGCCAGTCTCAGCAATTTAGGAGGAGGAAGATGGTTATGCTGGTTCTTAAGCATCCCTCAACTGAGCGTCACTTAATTTAAGGTCATTCCAAACCCTCATCAACCTTTACCTTGTATGTGAAGAGAGACCCAACCAATTTAGTATCAATTTAATTTTACCATTTACTTTATTCATAGAAGTTATACAATTAATACAAATATTTTAAATAACTATCATTTCTTACACACTTCTTGCCAGGCAGTATGCTGAATACTTTACACATATTATTTCTTTTAATTAAAAAAAATTTATTGATTGATTCTAGAGAGTAAGGGAGAGAAAGGGAAACACTGATCCCTTGTTCCACTCATCTATGCATTTATTGGCTGATTCTTATATGTGCTTTGGTCAGGGATCAAACCCACAACCTTAGTGTATTGGGACAATGCTCTAACCAACTGAACTACCCAGCCAGGGCCTACATATATTATTTCATTTAAATCTTACAACAGTCTTCTGAGGGAGGTTACTGCAGATTTATTCCATGGTGAATATTATTGATAGCAATTAATTTTTAATTGACTATTCTAAATACTAAGAATAGTAAACAAAAGGATGAGAAGTTCTGCCCTCATGGATTTTATTGTCTACCAAGGAGAGTTTTCAAAGAGGTTGAGTAACCCACAGAATATCACCTACTAATAAAGCCAAGATTCAAAAGCAGGTCTATGAATAAAATAAAAATCCCAGAAATAAATCCTCACATATATATTCAATTAATTTTTGACAAGGGTATCAAAGCCATCCAATAAGAAAAGGATAATCTTTTCAACAAATGATGTTGGGAAAACGATATACACACGCAAAAGAATAAATATGAATCCTTACTTTACACCATGTAGAAAAATTAACTCAAAATGGAGCAAAGATTTAAAACATAAGAGCTAAAACTATAAAACTTTTAGAAGATAAAAAGAGAAAAGCTTTATGACATTGGATTTGGCAATAATGTCTTGAATATGACACCAAAAGCATCAACAAAAGAAAAAATAAGTTGAACTATATCAGAGAACAACAGAAAAAAAAAGGGGGTTAATATCAAGGATATATAAAGAACTCCTACAACTAACAACCAAAAAATTAGTCCAATTGAAAAATGGCCAAAGGACTTGAATAGACAGTTCTTCAAAGAAGATATGCAAATGTCCAAGAAGCACAAGAGAAAAGTCACTAATTAAGGAGATGAAAATCAAAGTCACAAGGAGATACCACTTCACACCCATTAGGATGACTATTATAAAAATAAGAAAATAACAAGTATTGTCAAGGATGTGGGGAAATTGGAACTCCTGTGCATTTATTGCTGGTAGAAATTTAGAATAGTGCAGCTGCTATGGAAAACATTTTGGTGATTCCTCGAGTAATTAAAAATAGAATTACAATATGATCTAGCAATCCCACTTCTGGATACCCAAAAGAATTAAAGGAGGAACTCAAACAGATATTTGTACAGCACGGTCATAGCAGCATAATTTATAACAGCCAAAGGTGGAAGTACTCCCAGTGCTCATTGATGGACACATGAATAAACAAAATGTGGTAAATACATATAATGAAGTATTAGTCAGCCTTTAAAAGGAATGAAATGTTGACACATGCTACAATATGGATGAACCTTGAGGTTAATATCTAACTTAAATTAAGCCAGTCACAAAAGGACAAATACTGTATGATCCCACTGATATGAGGTATCTAAAGTAAACTAAATCATAGAAACAGAAGGTAGAATGGTGGTTGTCAAGGGCTAGGGGCAAGGGGACAATGGAGAGTTAACCTTTTAATGGGTACAGTTTCAATTTGGGAGGGTGAAAATGTTTTGGAAACAGATAGTGGTGATGGTTGCACAGCACTGTGAATGTACTTAATGCCACTGAATTGTATACCTAAAAATGGTTAAAATGGTAAAATTTATGTTATGTATATTTTTGTACAATAAAAAATGACACTAAATAAAACAAACAGGTGTGTGACTCTTCAGCTTATACTCTTATCTACTATAGTCCAGTGCCTACTAGTAGCTGTTTAGATTCACCAGAGAAAGCTTGGTTCAGCTCAAATGTAAAATTGTGGTGAAGCCATAAAAAGCATACAGAGCACTTGGTATCATCACAATGCTGCTTGAGAAAATCATTTATGCAGTTATCAAGCCCCAAATGCATTCCCGAAAAGCAATTTGAAATGTGCCAGGCTGAATGAAAACCCTTACTACAAATAGAAAAATAGCTACCTCAACTGCAAATGATTATCAGGAATTTGTTCTTAACAACTCCCTGAAACTGGGGTTAAAATCTGTTACATGAGTTTTCCTAGTCTAGCAAATAGTCAGATTCCAAATAGTGAACTATTCATGAACTTCTCTTGCTTGTAAGTCACAAATTCATCAGATAAAAATACAGGCTGTTTCTGGTACAACATGATTATTTCTTCTTGTGTTTTTTCCTTTAATCTTGGGCAAAGTGTCAACATTTGGAATGTGTGTAGGGGGAATACAGTATTTCTTAAATTAAGAAACACAATGTAAAATAGAGTTTTCAGTTAATTTTTTTGGTTTGTATTGATTTTTGGAAGGAGAGACGGAACCTAGACTATTACGACAACAGAAGTGTTTTTTAAGCTAAATTCCGTGTAATAGCTGTAATCCTTATATAATGAGCAAATGTTGTCTGACATTGGAAATGTGATACAATCCAGGTACCCATGAGAAGGCTCTCTAGGCACCTTACACTATTGGTAGCCTTTTTCATTACTACCATCACCACTACCAAATAACTAAGAATTCCATCTACTTAAAACATCAAGATTTCCTCCTTTGCTTCACCACTGTCTCTTCAGTACATTACAATACTAAGTAAAACATTACTACTATTACTACTACTAGCTAACATTTAGTGAGCAATTACTACATGTCAAGCACTGTGCTATAAGGTTCATATGCATTTCCTCTTTGATTCTCATCATAACTTTATAGAGTAGATATCTCACTATTTTTATTTTACAGATGAGGAAATGAAGAAGACTAGTAGGAGATTAGTAGTAAAAGGCAGAGCTGGGATTCAAATCCTGACTTCAGGCTGCCAAGCCCATGTATCTAGCCATCATGTAGACTACCTCTCAAGGTAGTCTGAAGCACAAGAGATTTTATATTCACAGGTCAGTTACAGAATTCAAGCTCATGAATTAAGCAGCTTGAAGCAGTGTAACTCACCTATCTTATATGGTCCTTCCCAGATCCTAAAAGCAATTCAAGAGTCCTTCCTTGCGCTCTAATTCCTCCTTTTCTTTGACTCCACAAGAGAAAAACTACTTAGTTCTCTGAGGAATGAAACCGCCCATGTGCTAATAGGACATAAGAAAACAGGGTTCTACAATATAGAGTTGCACCTTAGTTAGTCATTTTCTAATTTATCTGTTCTCTATATTGAAGTATACCTGTATACTACATGGCATACATACATGTTCTTTATATTCTTTCTCTCCACGTTCATTGGGTATTCTTGAGTGACCATTTCTTATGAATGCTTCAGAATTTGTCTGCTTGAAAACAGAGGGCCTGGACAAGATGGTCTCTTCAAATTCTCTTCAGCTCTATTGTGTGATCTCGCAAGACAATGTTAAAAAATTGCTGTATGAAAAGTTTCATTGTTCTTTATTTCCAATCCTTTGTCCCACTTGTAATGATGTCACAACCTTAAACATCCCACTGAAGCAAGATTGCAAAATTTAGATGGCATATATAACAGCACAATTATTCTTTTTCTGTTCACCTCATACAAGTCCAAGTCTCACTAAGAGCAGAATCCTCTCAATCGATAAACAACTATGATAAAAACAAACAAACAAAAAAACCCACTACATTCTCAAGTAAGAACATTTTCCCTGAACATTATCTGACTAGGGATGAATGTTAATTGGCCCAGGAATTCATAATAAAATATCACACACTAATTCTTTCCTTCAAAAGTTGGAGCAATAAAAAAAAACAAAAAACAAAAAAAAAACAAGTTTGTGTGTATACTGTGTGTACAACATCTGGCTGTGAAATCCAGTAGGGTTTGTGTCCAAGAAAGACAATGCTCTGCTAGAGACCTAGTCCTTGCCGATCTTAAAGTGCCAATGTATAAACTCACACAGTGGGAGCTAAAGTGCTCGGAGCAGCTCAAAAAGCACCAGGGAAATATAGGGAGGAATTGAATTGACTGATTTCAATGCAAGGGCTGCAGTGGTAAAGGTCAGGACAGCTTTCTCCAAGTCAGAAGTGCAGGCGGATCAAGCATCATCATTTTGTTATTGAGCCCTCCCCCACCCAGCCTGCAGGCAAAGATTAGCACCTAATCTGCATGCTTTATTAAAGTAAAAAACACTGTTTTCCTCTCCCTGGTGATTCCCTGAGACCCACCTCACCCAAATTGCATGTCCACCCTGAACCTCTTTTAGTGGCTTGTCCACACAAAAAGCCAGCCTCGGCTCAAGGTGCAAGCTTTCCTAAAATCTCTCAGGGGTCCGAAAATCCCAAACAACCAATGGCTAGACTTGGTGTACCCCACTTTTCTAAGCATTCCCAAGTCTGGCACTAGTAACAGCCAGACTCAGTTCATATCTTAGCCTCTTCCAGGAGCCTCCAAGCCCAGCAGAGGTGGCTACCAACTGCAGATCACATTGCAGCTCCCACCAGGGCACAGGCAGCAACTGACATTGGCCTGTACCAGAGCCTCCTAACAAGCCCCAAAAGCAACACACCAGTGGCTGGCTTCAGAACACACCAGAATACTACACAAGCAGCTCCACAAAGGACACACCCAAACAGCAGACTAGGCAGGCACCAGAGTCCACTAAAGTGAATCCTGCACCAGAGGATCAACCCCCACAAAACAGCTTGTCCACTGTAGTCAGTGCCAGTCCTCAGAGCCAGTCAGCCTGAAGGTCAATCCCAACCACCAATGTGCCACCAACAATCAAGGTTCAACCACAACAGAGGGCACATACAATGATACAAAGGACACCCCTGGATTATCCCACTCATATGACCAGGGAGACAGCACCACTGGGTGATACAGAATACCTACTACATAAGGCCACTCTGCCAAAACTGGGAGACACAGCAGATCTACCTAATATATAGAAACAAACACAAGGAGGGCAGCCAAAATGAGGAGACAAAGAAATATGTCACAAATGAAAGAACAAGATACCCCCCCCCCACCATGTAAACAAATTGGAGGCAATCGCATTACTAGATACAAAGTTCAAGACACTGGTTATAAGAATGCTCAATGAACTTAGGAGAAGATAGAAACTACAAAGAAAAAACAGTCAGAAATGAAGAATACAATAGCTGTAATAAAGAATACATTGGATGCAATCAATAGCATATTACATGAAGCAGAAGACTGAATCAGTAATCAGAAAGAAAAAGTAGCATAAAACACACAATTTGAAAAGCAAAGGGAAAAATAATTCAATCAGGATAGTTTAAAAGACATCTGACCCTGGACAGTGTGGTTCAGTTGGTTGAGCATTGTCCAGTTCACCAAAAGGTCAGCAGTTTGATTCCCAGTGAGGACATATGCCCAGGTTTCAGGCTCAATCCCTGGTCAGGGTGCATGTGGAAAGCAGCCAATGGATATTTCTCTCTCACATAGACATGTTTCCCTCCCTCTCCCTCTCCCTTTCTCTCTCTCTAAGGTAATTAATTAAAGGAAAGGCATTATTTATAAAATAAAAGATATCTGGAATGTCAAGTGTACCAGTATCCATTATAGGAGTACCAGAAGGAGAAGACAGAGAGGAAGGGACTGAAAGCCTATTTGAAAAAATAATGACAGAAAATTTCCCTAACCTAATAAAGGAAATAGATATCAAGTCCAGGAAGAGTAAAAGTTCCAAACAAGATGAACCCAAAAAGGCCTAAACCAAGATACATCATAATTAAAATGCCAAAGATGAAAGATAAGGAAAGAATCTTAAAAGTAGAAAGAGAAATGCAGTTAGTTACCTACAAGGGAGCTCCCATAAGACTATCAGCTGATTTCTCAACAGAAACATTTCAGGACAGAAGAGGTTGGCATGAAATATTCAAAGTGATGAAAAGCAAGGACCTACAACCAAAAATACTTTACCCAGCAAGGCTAAGATTTAAAATTGAAGGACAGATAAAAGAGTTTTCCAAAGAACATAAAGCTAAAGAAGTTAATTACCACTAAACCAGCGTAACAAGAAATTTTACAGGGCCTTCTTTAAGAAGAAAAAAAAATCTGAATAAGAAAATATAGCAAAGAAAAATAAATTCACCAATAAAGACAAACACATAATAAATGTAATGGATCATCCAACACTAAAGATAGTACAAAAGTCAAAAGGCAAAAGTAAGAGGACCATGTGTGATTATAGCAATAAATTAAGAAATACACATAAACACACACAAAAGAAATTAAAAAAATAAAAAAAACTATAAATGTGGAGAGGAGTGAGTAAAAATAGTAGTGATTGTAGAATGTGTTTGATCTTAAGTAACCATAAACTTAAAATAGACTTTATAAAAATAGCTAGGTATATATGAAGCACATGGTAACCACAAAACAAAATCTACAAAAGATACACAAAAAAATTAAGAGAAAGGAATCCAAACACAGCACAACAGAATATCATCAACATACAAGAGAAGAGAGCAAGAGAATAAACAAACAAAACAAAGAAGAACAAAACCAACAACAACTAGAAAACAATAAATGGCAATAACTACATACGTATCAATAATTACTTTAAAAGTTAATGGAATAAATACTCCCATCAAAAGACATAGGGTGGCTAAATGAATAAGAAAACAAGATTCATACATATGCTGTATACAAGAGACTCACTTCAGATCAAAAGACATACACAGGCTGAAAATAAAGGGATGGTAAAAGATATTTCATGCAAATAAAACCCCAAAAATCTGTGGTAGCAATAACTATATCAGACAAAACTAACTTTTAAAACAAAGGCTATAACAGGAGACAAAGGACATTTTGTAATTATAAAGAAATCAATTCAAAAAGAGTTTATAACTTGCAAACATTTACACACCAAACATATGATAACCTAAATACTTAAAGTAAATATTGATGGACACAAAGGGAGAGATCCACAGTAATACAGGATTAGTTGGAGACTTTAACACACCATTGACATCAATGGATAAATCATCCAAACAGAAAATGAACATAGAAAAACAGATTATATCAGATGTATTTAGTTAATATTTTTAGAACATTTTACCCTAAACCTGCATAATATACATTATTTCCAAGTGCATATAGAACATTTTCAAGGACAGACCATGTGTGGGGCCACAAAACAAGTCTCAACAATTTTAAGATGATTGAAGTCATATCAAGAATCTTCTCCAATCAAAATGGTATGAAACTAGAAATCAATTACAAAAAGAAAACTGAAAAACACACAAACAGATAGAGGCTAAAGAACATGCTACTGAACAAAAAATTGGTTAATAATAAAATCAAGGAAGAAATCAAAAGATAACTTATTTTGAGAAAAATAAAAACAAAAATACAATGACCCCAAATCTATGGGACACAAAAACAGAACTCCTAAGGGGGAAATTACAGAAACCTCAAATAAACAATCTAACCTTACACCTAAATAAACTACAAAAAGAAAAACAAACAAAGCCCAAAATGAGTAGAAGGAAGGAAATAATAAACATCAAAGCAGAAATAAATGACATAGAGACTAACATAACAATACAAAAGATTAATGAAACCAGGAGTTGGTTCTTTGGAAAGATAAACAAAATTGATAAACCTTTCACCAACTCATAAAAAAAAAAAAAGAGAGCCCTGGCCAGTTTGGCTCAGCGGTTAGAGCATTGGCCTGCGGTCCGGAGAGACCCGGGTTCGGTTCCCGCTAAGGGCATGTACCTCGGTTGCAGTTTGTCCCTGGCCCTGGTTGGTCGTGCGGGTGGCAGCCACTTGATGTGTCCCTTTCACATCGATGTTTCTCTCTCTCTCTCTTCCTCTCTCTCCCTCCAATTCTATCTGTACAAAAAATGGAAAAATGTCCTCGGGTGAGGATAAAAAAATAAAATAAAATAAAAAAGAGAAAGAGAGAGAGAGAGAGGACCCAAAAAAACAAAATCAGACATGAAAGAGAACTAACCACTGATACCACAAAAATACAAAGGATTATAATGAAATACTACAAATAATGATATACCAAAAAATTGGACAACCTAGAAAAAATAGATGAATTCCTAGAAACAACCTGATTTCCAAGACTTAATCAAAAAGAGACAGAAAATCTCAACAGACAAAAAACTAATAACAAAGTCAAATCAGCGATAAAAAATAACCCAACAAACAAAAGTCACAGATCATATGGCTTCACAAGTGAATTTTACCAAACATTAAAAGAGGAATTAACAGTTTTATTCTTGGAATGGAAGGTTGGTTCAATACCCACAAATCAATCAATGTAATATATCACATATACAAAATAAAGAATAAAATCATATGATCATATTAATAGATGCAGAAAACGTATTTGACAAAATCTAGCATCAATTTATGATTTTAAAAATTGTCAGCATAGTGGGGATAAAGGGAATATTAATTAATAAAAGCCATATATGACAAACCCACAGCTAACATCATACTCAACAAGGAAAAACTAAAAGCTTTTCCTTTAAGATCAGGAACAAGATAAGGTTGTCCACTTTCACCACTTTTCTTTTTGTTTTTATTCAGATAGAGCGGGATGGAGGGAAAGGGAGAGAGAAACATTGATGTGAGAGAGACACATTGAGTGGTTGCCTCCCACATGACCCCAACCAGGGCCAGGGATGTACTGCAACCGAGGTACATGCCCCTAACTAAATGAAACCCATGACACATTGGTTCCCCAGGCTGACACTCTAACCACTGAGCAAAATCAGCGAGGGTCACTTTCACCACTTTTATTCAACATAGTATTGGAAGGACCCATGAAAGCAATCAGAAAAGTAAAAGAAATAAAAGGCAACTGAATCAAAAAGCAAAATGTAAAACTGTCATTGTGTACAGATGACATGATACTAGATACAGAGAACACTAAAGACTAAACCCCAAAAAATTACTAAAACTGATAAAAGTAAAGTAGCTACATACCAAATTAATATTTAAAAATCAGTTGCATTTTTATACACCAGAAATGAACTACCAGAGAAAGAAATTAAGAAGGCGATCCCATTTACAATAGCATCAAGAAGAATAAAATACTTAGGAATAAATTTAACCAGTGAGGGAAAAGAAATGTACTTAGAAAATTATGAGAGATTAAAGAAAGAAATAGAAAAAGATACAAATAAATAGAAGCATATGCTGTGCTCATGGGTAGGAAGAATTAACAACTTCAAAATGTCCATACTACTCAAAGCAATCTACAGTTTCAATAAAATCCCTATGAAAGCAGTAATATTTTTCACAGAAATAGTAAAAATAATCTTAAAATTTATATGGAATCAGAAAAGACCTAAAATAGCCAAAATGATTTTGAGAAAGAACATAACTGGAAGTATCACACAACCTGATATCAAACTATACTACAAGGCTACAGTAATCAAAACAGCATGGTACTGGCATAAAAATAGAACACAGATCAATGGAACAGAATAGACAGCCCAGAAATAAACCCACATATATATGGTGCAATAATCTATGACAAAAGAAACAAAAAATATACAATGGTGTAAAGACAGTCTCTTCACTAAATGATGTTGGGAAACCTGGACAGAAACATGCCAAAATAATGGACAATAATCTTATACCATATACAAAAATAAACTCAAAATGGATTAAAGTCTAAATGTAGGATGTGAAACCATATATCTCCTAGAAGAAAACATAAACAGGAAATTATTTGACATTGGTCTTAATAATATTTTTTTGGATTTGTCTCCTCAGGCAAAAGAAACAAAGGAAAAAAATAAACAAATGGGACTACATAAAGCTAAAAAGATTTTGCACAACAAAGGAAACCATCAACAAATCAATAGGCATCCTACTGAATGGGAGAAGATATTCTCCAATGATACATCTGATAAGGGGTTAATATCTAATATATGTAAGGAACCCATACAACTGAATGCCACAAAAAAAAAAAAAAAAATGGGCGGAGAACCTGAACAGACATTTCTCCAAAGTGGTTATAGATAGCCAAAAGACATATGAAAAGATGCTCACCATCACTAATCATCAGAAAAATGCAAATTAAAACACAATGAGATATCACCTCATACCCATCAAAATGGCTGTCATCTTAATAAATCAACAAATGACCAGTGTTAACAAAGATGTGGAAAAAATTAAACCTTCATGCACTGTTGATGAGATCACAAATTTTTGCAACCACTGTGAAAAACAGTATCATGGTTCCTGGAAAAATTAAAAGTAAAACTATCATATGACCCAGCAATACCACTTCTGGGTGGATATTTATTAAAGAACAATAAAAAAACACTGATTTGAAAATATATATGCAGTTTATGGTCACTGCAGTATTATTTACAATAGCCAAGCTATGAAAGCAACTTCAGTGTCTATTGACAGACAATTGCATAAGGAAGATGTGATACATAAATACAATGGAATATTACTTGGCCATAAAAATAATGAAATCTAGCCTAGCTGGTGGGGCTCAGTGGTTGAGCATCAACTCATGCACCAAGAAGTCGCCAGTTTGATTCCTAGTCAGGGCACATGCCCAGATTGTGGGCCTAATCCCCAGTGGGGGGCATGCAGGACACGGCAAATCGATGTTCTTTCTCATTGATGTTTCTATCTGTCTCTCTCTCTCTAAAATCAATAAAGAACATTAAAAAAAATAAAATCTTGTCATTTGTGACAATGTGGATGGACCTAGAGGGTGAAATAATTCAGTCAGAAAGACAAATACCATATGATTTCACTTATTTGTGAAATCTAAAAAATAAAATAAATGAACAAACAACACTGAAACAAACTCATAGACACAGAGAAGAAATTGATCATTGCCTGAGGGGAGGAGGTGGGGGGGTTGGGTTGAAAAAGTGAAGGGATTAATAAGTATAAATTGGCTGTTACAAAATAGTCACAGGGATGTAAAATACAGCATAGGGAGTAAAGTCAATGATATTGTAGTAAGTATTTATGGTGTCATGTGGGTACTAGACTTATTGGGGTTATCACTATGTTATATAAATATCTAATCAGTATATTATACACCTGAACCTAATATAATATTTATACACCTGAACCTAAAATAATATTGTATGTCACTGTAATTGGGAAATAAAATTAATTAATCAATGTTTAAAAACAGTTGAGCAGAAGGGGATCTTCTATAAAAAAAAAAAACCTGAGAAGAACCTTGGCCAGTGTGGCTCAGTTGGTTGGAGCATCATCCTGTGCACCAGAAGGGCAACAGTTTGATTCCCATCAGGGCATATACCTAGGTTGAGGGTTTGATCCCCTGTGGGGCATGTATGGGAGGCAACTGATTGATGTATCTCTCTCACATAGTTGTTTCCCTCTCTTTTTCATTCTCTCTCTTTCTCCCTTCCTCCCTCTCTAAAATCAACTTAAAAAAAAAGAAGAAGAACCTGAGAAGAAACAGCCAGAGTTAAGAAAACAAGAAAGTCCAGTGCCACAGAAACCAAAATAGGAGAGATTAAGGAATAAAGGAAAAACACACAGAATGAGAGGAAATATATGCAAATCATTTCTCTGATAAGGGTTTAGTACACAGAAAACATTAAAAATGCTACAATTCACCCTGGCCAGTTTTGCTGAGCAGTTAGAGCATCAGCCTGCGGTCCAGAGAGACGCAGGTCCAGTTCCTGCTAAAGGCACGTACCTCGGTTGCAGTTTGTTCCAGGTCCTGGTTGGGTCGTGTGGGAGGCAGCCACTCTATGTGTCCCTTTCACGTCAATGTTTCTCTCTCTCTCTCTCTCTCTCTCTCTTCCTTTCTCACTCCCTTCCACTCTATCTGAACAAAAAATGAAAAAATGTCCTCGGGTAAGGATAAAAAAACAAACAAACAAAAAAACTTCTACAATTCAACAGAAAGACATATATTACAATTTAAAATGGACAAAGGTACTCTGGCTGGTGTGGCTCAGTTGCTTGAGTGTCAGCATCCCGTGCACCAAAAGGTCGCTGGTTCAATTCCCTGTCGGAGCACATGCCCAGGTTGTGGGTTTGGTCCCTGGTCAGGGTGCATACAGGAGGCAACCAATTGATGTTTTTCTCTCGCATCAATGTTTTTCTCTCCCTCTCTTCCTGCCTCTCTGTCTGAAAAATCAATAAAAATACATAAGAAGAAAGGATTTAGTCCTGGCTGGTTTCACTCAGTGGTTAGAGTGTCGGCCCGAGGACCAGAGAGTCCTGGGTTCAGTTCCTGCTAAGGGCACATACTTTGGTTGCAGTTTGTCCCTGGCCCTGGTTGGGGTTGTGTGGGTGGCAACCAGTTGATGTGTCTCTCTCACTTCGATGTTTCTCTCTCTCTCTTCCTCCCTTTCTCCCTCCCACTCTATCTAAAGATAAATGCAAAAATGTCCTCAGGTGAGGATAAAAAATAAAAGAAAAAAGGACTTAAAAAATGGGCAAAGGATTTGAATAGACATTTCCCTGAAAAAAACATATAAACGACAAATGAGCACAAAAAAGGATGCTCAATATCTTTAGTCTTCAGTGAAATGCAAATTAAAACAGCAATTAGAGCCCTGGCCAGTGTGGCTCAGTTGGACCCATGCATCAAAAGGTCACTGGTTTAATACCTGGTCAGGGCAAATGCCCAGGCTCCATCCTTCATCCTGGGTAGGGGATGTACAAGAGGCAGCTGATCGATGTTCCACTCACATTGATGTTTCTCTCTCTCTCTAAAAATCAATAAATAATATTTTAAATAACAACAATTAGATATCACTTTACCCTCATTAGGATGGATATAATAAAAAAACAACAACAAGTACTGCCAAAGATGTGAAGAAATTGAAACTCTTATAACTGCTAGTGAGAATGTAAAGAGATTCAGCAACTATGGAAAAGTTTTGTATTATCTCAGTTAAACATAGTTGTACCATATGACTCAGCAATTCCACTCAAATGTATATACTCAAAAGAAGTGAAAACAGGTTTTCAAAGAAAAACTTTTACTCTATTGTTCATAGCAGCCTTATTCACAATAGCCAAAAGGTAGAAACAATGCAAATGTGTATCAATGGATGAATGAATAGACAAAGTGGTATGTTCATACAGTGGAATATTACTCAGCCACAAAAAGAAATGAGGTACTGATACATGCTACAATATGGATGGAACCTTGAAAATATCAAGTAAAAGTGGTCAGACACATATGATTCCATTTATATGAAATATTAATAATAGCAAGTCCATATAGACAGAAAGATTAGTAGTTGATAGAGGTGTGGGGAAAGGAGAAATTGCGGAATTACTACTAATGTGTACAGGGTTTCTTTTTGGGGTAATGAAAATATTCTGGAATTAAACAGTGGTAATGGTTACACAACTCAGTGAATATACTAAAAACCAATTAGTTGTATAATTTAAAAAGGGTGAATTTTATGGTTTGTGAATTATATCTCAACTACAAAATTTTAAAACAAAACATAAATGTTACATTCAATATTTATTGAGGAACATTAATGATTGAAATAACTCTATCCTATCATCAGTAAATTTATAATGTCACATTGTTTTCTCTGCTTATTACAACTTAAAAAATAACAAATGAAAAAGGGAATGGAGAATTGGACAATATCAAATATGATAGAGAAGTGAAATATGATTACAACAAGAGTCCCATTGAATTTTGCAATATGGAGGTCACTATTAACCGTAAGAAGAACAGATTCAGTGGTGAGCAGGGCCTAGCAACCTAACCATAAGAAGATGAAGAATCAATCAGTTATTAAAATGAATACAGAAAGTTTATTACATTTCTTTCAGAAAGTTTAGCATTAGAAGAAATGGAAAATGGGGTAATTTTAGGAAGATTTTGGGTCAAAGATAGTCCACCCACCTCCCCAACATTACATGTGAACATGATTATATGCTAAGAAGATAAAGACATTTGAGAGAAGTCAAAGATATGAAAAAAATAAAGTGACATATAGAAAAAGGACCATGAAGAAATGGGTAGGGAGAAGATCCAAAGTCTAGGTGAAAGGACTGGTCTTGCGCCAAAGGAACGAACATACTTCCTCTATAGAGACAGGAGCACAAGAGTGGTTGTAAATGAAGTTCAATCTGTAGATATTCCAGGGAGTGAGGAGAATGGAACACTTACAGTTTTGGAGGTTTTGTTAAGGCAGGGAGAACTTCAAGAGACTTGAAGATAATTGCAAGAGGGTGACTGAAGTCATGGGTAAAGGGATCTAGACTGGCAAGATAAAAGTCAAGCAAGTTCCAAAAAGAATGTAAGCTGGTTGACCTTACATCACGTGGCCACCATTCTTTAGCTTTGTTGGTGTAGTGAAGAGAAAGACCTGATCCCTTTGGCTTCTCATTGGATACAGGCATCAAGATTTCTCATGCCACCAAAACTATCCAACAATGGAGAGAAACTACTCCTAAAGGAAACTGCAGTACTATTAAGGAATAGAAATAGAAACTGGGTGACCAATAAATGACAAATGAACCACTATTTCATATTATATGGTAGCATACTATCACAAGAACTGTCATAATACAATATATAGACCAAATAAGTAAGGGTCATGGACTCTAAGGCTTTACCCAAACACATCTTCTACTCTGCTGTCTCCAAGTTTTTGCTCATGCTGCTCCCTCTGCTCAAAATGCTCACTTGCAAATTCAGCCTGTCTCTAATGTCAGGGACTTATTTTTATCTTTCCATCTCCTACAATGCCAAGTAGAGTGTCAGGTATGTCATAAATGCTGATTTGAGTCCAGATGAAATAGAAAGAAATCACTGAGGCTAAGTGATTAGGAAAGGCTTTCACAGGAAAGTGAAATTTAAGCTTGTCCTTAAAGATGATGAATACTCTATTTCCCAAAAGATAATTTTTTATTGACTTTAATGGGGTGATATTCATTAATGAAATTATATAGGCTTCAGGTATACAATGCTACAATACATCATCTGTATATTATATTGTGTGTTTACCACCCCAAGTCAAGTCTCCTTCCATCACCATTTATCCCCCCTTTACCCTCTTCTACCTGCCCCAACCCCCTTCACTCTGGCAATTACCATACTGTTGTCTGTGTCCATGAGTATTTTGTTTGTTTGCTTAATTCAAGCCAAGCCCTGGTTAGGTACCTCAGATGGTTAGAGCATCATCCAGATATGTCAAGATTGCAGGTTCAATTCCTGGTCAGGTCACATATAAAAATCAACCAATAAATGCATAAATAAGTGGAACAACAAGTCATACTCTGGTTTATCTTCAGAGCATATAAATCATTTGCCTTTAGCCGAAAGAGAATTTTAACAGGATGAAATACACAAGTGACAATGAAGGTAGGAATATGCAGTAAGAAATCCAATCTGTATAAACCAGGGGTTCCTATTATGAACAGTACACAATGCTGGCAAAGCAACATTGATGTGGGTTTTGATTGACTAGCTAAAGCAATTGGACCACTATATTTATTTGGCCAGTGATTTTCAAGGCAGGAAACAGGGTTAAGAAAATCTGGGGGGTGAGGGTTGGGAGACAGAGGTTCTATTTAGCTGCAGTGATAAAATTGCCAGTGTTAGAAGAGACCTGATAGGTCATTGACTTCAGTTTGCAACATTTTACAGATGAGGGAATTGAGAGTCAGAAAGGTAAAGCAACCTACCAAAGGTGACCCAACTTAACTAGGGAAATATAACTAGACTCACCTGGGACCAGAACCCCTGAATCCCAATTTCCAGTCTAGTTTTCCTTCTACTACATATGGAAAGAAACTATCACATGTCCAGGCTGAAAGAAAGCAGTTACAAATACAAAAAGGAAGTACACATAAAGGCATGTAACTTGAAAAATTGTAATACCATCATCAATTCCTGTGAATTTTGTAAACAGACAGGGCAACTGTATGGAATATATAAGGTAACAATCAGAATAAACGTTTTATACGATTAAGGAGACAAAGAGACACATTTATCAACGAGTCTTCTAAGAAATAATTGTACAGTTTTATATTTTTCACATATATTTGTATTTGATACTTAGAAAAACACTGTGAAGAAGACAGGGAAGATATTACCTTTCCCATTTTATAAATAAGAACACTGAAATGCATTACTTGCTCAGTGAAGAGTCAGAACTCATTCCAGTACTCCTTCTACAACTTCCAGGGCAGTGAAAAATGTACCAAAACAAGCATGAGAAACTCTGGTTTAGCAGGTAGCATCAACACTTTTTGAATAAATAGGTATAGACAAAGGCTGAGGAGAAAGTGGGTTATTTGAAAGTATGAGGGTAGTTTATAAAATAGTAGTACTTGGTCTTATGTTTTTTTTAATGTCTTTATTGATTGATTTTTTTGAGAGAGAGAGAGAGAAATACTGATTTGTTGTCCCACTTATTTATGCATTCATTAGTTGCTTCTTGTATGTGCCCTGACCAGAGATCGAACCTGCAACCTTGGCACATGGGGACAACGCTCTAACCTACTAAGCTAGCTGGCCAGGGCTCTGGGCCTTATGTTTTTAATTATGAATCATATATTTCCTAGAAATGCTTGGCACATAGTGCAACAGAGTAATTATTTGATGGCATAAATTTCAATCTATATACACATTGTTTGTGGTTGATTAATAGACCTTTATAATGTCATTATATTCAGGTCACAAATCATGTTTTGTGAGTCCTGCTAGAGATGGAAAAATGCTGAAATTGCTCTCACTTGGACAATGTCAAAAGGCAAAAATTATATAACCTGCACAGCTGTAATAAATAAGACGACATCTCCCATTGAACAGAATTCGAATGCTTAATACTTACATTCATATACATACAAACACAATCAGTCTCTCTGTCTCTGTCTCTGTCTCCCCCTCTCTTGTGCACACACACACACACACAACAGGTGCACACACATGTAACCACAGCCCTGGCTTTTCCCTGGCTTTATTTGGAATACTGGTATATTTTGTGTTATACAAGATAGTGCTTACCCATATTTATACATTGAATGAGATGCTGTTAAAAATGAAAAACAAGAAGTTTAGGGAACTCTGATACATGAAGGGGGAGGGCTTTTCATTTGAAAGGAAACTTCGGTATGGAGCCTCTCATGACCTAGCAAATCAGTCAGGATCTGAAGGCCAAGAAATTAAAGTACCTTCACTAGTCTGTAGGGGAAATTAATTCCAACAGCATTGTAAAGGCAAGGACTTACTGGGTTGAGGAAATCAAGAAGTACATAGCGGGTCAAAGTAGGAAAATGTATGTCTGCTACACAGAAAGCTTCTAAAGATCTGAAGGAAGAAATGAAATTGGGAATGGAGGCTTGAGGGCCCAATCTGCTTTCTGGGAGGGTGCATGACCTTAATCAGGGCTCTAAAAGGAAACAACCCTTAGTGACAGACCCCATTAATAATCACCAGATCCTTAAGGTAGTACAATATTCCAATCAATGAATCTGCACAACTGTGTTTGAGTCCAATTTTAGGGAGATTGATTTAATATCTTAAGATCTACTTTCATATTTAAAGGGGTACAGATTAGAGCCCAGAAATACACCCACGCCTATATAGTAAATTAATATAAGACAAAGGAGTCAAGAACATACAATAGAATAAAGACAGTCTATTCAATAAATAGGGTTGAGAAAATTGGACAGATGCATGCAAAAAAAGAAACAGAAAAAGAAAAAGAAAAAGAAACTAGACCACCTTCTTACACCATACACAAGAATAAACTCAAAATGGATTAAAGACTTATATGTAACACCTGAAACCATAAAACTCCTAGAAGAAAACACAGGCAATAAACTCTCTGACATATCTCTTAGCAGTATTTGTTCTAATATATTTCTTCATGCAAGAGAAACAGAAGATAAAATAAATGGGACTACATGAAACTAATTTTTTTTTTTTTTTGCACAGAAAGAAGACATTCACCAATGATACATTGATAAGGGATTAATATCCAAAATGTATAAAGAATTCATACAACTCAATACCAAGAAAACAAACAACCCAATTAAAAATGGCTCTAGTCAGTGTGGCTCAGTTGGTTAAGTGTCATCCCCTGCACTGAAAGGTTGTTGGTTCAATTCCTGGTCAGGGCACATGCTGAGGTTTCAGGCTCGATCCCAGGTAGGGGATGTGCAGGAGGCAGTCAATGTTTCCCCTCACATCAATGTTTCTCCCTCTCTGTTTCTCTCCCTTCTTCTCTCTGTAAAAAATAAAAATTAAAAAAAATGGGCAGAGGGCCTTGATAGACATTTCTCCCAAGAGGACATACAGATGGCCATGAGTCATATGAAAAGATGCTCAACATCACTAATCATTAGAGAGATGCAAATTAAAACCACAGTGTGGTATCACCTCACACCTGCCAGAATGGCTACTATAAAATGATAAACAACAGGCACTGGTGAGGGTGTGGAGAAAAGGGAACCCTGGCACACTGCTGGTGAGAAGGCAGGCTGGTACACCCACTATGGAAAACAATATGGTGCTTCCTCAAAAAATTAAAAATGAAACTGCCTTATGAACCAGTGATTCCACTTCCAGGAATGTATCTGTAGAAACCAAAAACATTAACTTGAAAGTATATATGCACCCCTATGTTCATTGCAGAGTTATTTACAATAGACAAGATATGAAAGCAACCCAAGTGCCCATCAATAGACAAGTGGATAAAAAAGTGGTGCTACACATATACAATAAAATATTACTTGGATGTAAAACAATGAAATCTTACCATTTGTAACAGCATGGATAGACCCAGAGGGAATTATGCTAAGTAAAATAAGTTAGTCAGAGAAAGACAAATAGCATATGATTTCACTTATATGTGGAATCTAAAGAACAAAATAAATTAACAAACAAAATAGAAACAGACTCATAGACACAAAGAACAAACTGCTGGTTGCCAGAGGGGAGGTGGGTTGGGGGACTAAGTGAAAAAGGTGAAGAGATTAGAAGTACAAATTAGTAGTCACAAAATAGTCATGGGGATATAAAGTACAACATAGGGAATATAGTCAATAATATTGTAACAACTATATATGGTGTCAGGTGGTACTGGAAATATCAGAGGGAACACTTTATAAAGTACATTAATGTCTAAGCACTATGCTATACACCTGAATCTAATACAAAATAATATTAAATATAAACTGTAGTCCTGGTCGGTTTGGCTCAGCAGTTGGAGCATCAGCCTGTAGACCAGAGTCCTGGGTTTGGTTCCCACTAGGGGCACGTACCAAAAAAAAAAAAAAAAAAAAGCAAACTGTAATCGAAAAAAAAAAAAAAAGTATCAGTTCTGTTACTGAAAAAAAGAAAAGAGTACAGATTATTGTAGTTGTAGAAACTACAGGGAAGTATAAAACTCAGTCTCTGCCTTCGAAAACCTTCCCATCTAGTTGAAGAAATAAAATAACCTACAACCGAATGCAGTGCAAAATGAAGGGTTTCAGGGAGTATTGAGATGGATGGACAAGGAAGAATTCTCTGAAGTGATAAGGTTTAAGTTGAGCTGTGGACGACCTGAAGGGATCCAAAGGCAGGTTGGAAGGAAGGGCATTCTGCTTTGGGAAATGTGTGAACATAGGTCAGAATGTCATAGGTCAGAATGTGAGAGGCTTGTGAATGGGTCAGCCTGGATGGAACAGGATTCAGTTGGAGAGTAGCAAGAATGGAAGAGCAGCCTGATTGCAGAGGGGCTTGGGATGCCGGTTTAAGAGGTTTGAAGAGTGTCATCAGGGAGATATAAAAGACTTCTGATGTGAGAGTAACATGACAAAGTGGCACTTGAAGAAAAATAATCTAGCTGAAGTGTTCATATGGAGTAGAGAACAAACAACTCTCAACTGGAGGGGTCAGGTAATAAGGAACTGAGGTAGAATTACAGATTGTCTTGTTTGTAATGGACCTTGCAGATCATCTAAGCCAAATACAACTAGAGTGGTAGCAGTAGGACTTGAAAGAAAGGAAGTGATGCAAGAGACACCATGGACAGTGTAAATCAACTTCACAAAGTATGAATCAACTCAGCAATTGATTGCTAAATATGAGTTCCGAGATAAAGTAAAAAGTAAAAAAAAAAAAAAAAAGGCCTGCAAGATTTTATGCTTGAATGATTGAGAAAATGAAATTAGGAATTTCGTAAAATTCAATGGTTATGTGATGGGAGATGGGGGTGAAAAGAGATGATTTCAGTTTAATTTATTTAATTTGAGATGTCAGCTGAAAATCACAGCAGAAACCAGCTGTACCAAAAAGATTTGTCTAATGCCATTAAGAACAAAGGAGGTTTGCGCTCCTTGGTTGATCTTTGTTAGCTAAATCAACTTCAAGCAGCAATAGAACTCTTGCTAGCAATGCATCCTATACATAATAGGGACTCTATGAAGTAGTGATTGTGTTAAGGGAAGTCCTGAACGCTTCTCCTCTTCTTTCTTTCCCTCAGTCTGACTAACTGTGAGAAGTGTTAAGATCCTTCCTTCCATAATAAATCCTCAGTTTCCCCAACCTAAGCATTTAAACTACACAGCAAAAGTGCTTTAAAGGTATGTAACGCTTCTAGGAACAGAGACTGGTAGATTGATCAAAAACCTTAGAAATGTTCAAGGTTTTCTTGCCCTTGAGGTCCATTGGTGTGGAAAGATGAAACAGGAATAACAATCCACACCCACAGAAAAAAATTTAGATGTAATCTTGTTTTGAAAATCAATTTCATTGTGGCTATTTAGCTTCAATCCTTGCTGTTCACCATCACTCCAATAAATATCACTCTTCATCTCTGAAGAGGTGGATGTGTATGGAGAAGATTACTCAGCAGCCTATTATGTTAAACTGGTTTCCACAGCTAGCAGCAGGGAAGTCCCCATGAAGCCGCAGGAGACAGGAAACCACCCTCCTCCCTTGGGTGTTCCAAGCACACAGGGCTATCATCTGGCTGAGGAACTGTCAACTAAAATCCCTCTCTCCCTCAAAGATACAGAGTTTATACATTGATTTCCCAAATGGTATTCTACAGAGATGTTCATTAAGCATTCACTACCACTCAGCTCATGGTCCACTGGTCTTCCAACTAGTCCTAGTATCACAGATGGTAAAGACATAATAATCCATAACAGGGGAGCTGAGGTTAGGGACAGGGAACCAAGTGTTATCTCCTTTATAGTCTTCCTTTATCTCTGTCTTTAGAGCATTAGTTCTCAAATGGAATGAGCATCAACATCACCTTAGAAGCCATTTTCCCCCCAAACAATATATGCTTATGGTCCCACTCTAAAGACTCTGATGATGTGCATGAGCTTAGCCAGGGATATGTGCACTGAAATAAGTTCCCTAGGTAAGACTAATATGTACCCTTAATTAAGAATCACTGCAATAGATGATCTGTATCATATATTTTAACCCTGCAATTCTAAAAAAAAAATTTCTAAGTAGGATCTGGGAATACCTAGCTATTTGAGAAAGAGAGAGAGAGATTCTGGATCAAGATTGCTGAATACTGTATTACCACTCTAGTGCAAATAGCCATCAGGCCCCACATGTACTCTAGGTTCTAACCACACCAAGCCATTCACCATTACATAAATCACAGATTCTCTCCCTGGAGTGCACACCAGAATCACCAATAGAGTTTAAAATTTATATGACTAAACCTCACCTCTGGAGCTTCTGAGTGAGTTGATTCTGGGTTGGAGTTCTGTACTCATCGATTAGGGGGAGATAGCTATGAGAATAATTAGGGTGAACAGTCTTGAAGATACTCTTCCTCTAAAGATGCGTCTCACTCAGGAATAACCAACACCTCCTACATATTTACTGACCATATTCTGTGTGCCAGACAATTTAAAAAATAACAGCTTTAATTAGGTATAATTAACATACCATAGAATTTACCCATTTTAAGTGTACAATTTAATGATTTTTAATAACTCTACCAAAATTCCACTACTACCATTCTGGCTATGGTAAATCCATTGTAGAATATTTTCTTCCTTCCAACGACCTCCCTCAGCAAGTTCTCTGATGCCTATATACACTTAATCCCCATTCCCTCCATCTGCTCCAGGTATTCACTAATCTAATTTTGGTCTACACATTTGCCTAGTTTGGATCCTTCATATAAACAGAATCATACATTGTGTGTTTTTGTTTTTTTTTTTTGTGACTAGCTTCTTTCAGTTAGTGTAACATTTTTGAGGTTCATCCATGTTATAGCATGTATCTGTACTTTATTCCTTTTTATGGCTCAATAATATTCCATTGTATAGAATATTACACTACATTTTGTTTAACCATAAGACATTTGGGTTGATTCCACTTTTTGGCTACCATAAATAACACTGTTATGAATATTTGTGTAGACGTTTCTGTGTGAATATATGCTTTCATTTATCTTGGGTATATACATAGTAGTAGAATTGCTGGGTCATGTAGTAATTCTGAGTCAACGTATTGAGGAATTACCAAACTGTCTTCCAAAACTGCTGCATCATTTTACATTCCCATCAGCAATGTAGGAAGGTTTTGAAGGTTTCTATTTCTCTATATCTCCACTTTTTATTGCATTTTTCATTATAGCCATTGTAGTAAATGTGAAATGGAATCTCCAGTGTGCTTATTTTGTAAAAGATTCATCCTTTTTTAAAAAATAAGTTTTTGATGAACTTTTTTAGGAAGAAAGGAATAAAAAGGGAGGGAGAGAGAGGGAAGCATCAATTGGTTACCTCCCATATGCACCACATCCAGGTACTTCTCCCAAACCTGCAACCTGTGCATGTATCCTAACAGGGAATTGAACTGATGACTTTTTGGTGCACAGGATGACACTCAACCAATTGAGCCACACTGGCCACAGATCCATTGTGTTTTTTATTTTTATTGAGGCATAATTGACATACAACATTATATTAGTTTCAGATGCAAAAGTTTCAGATGATTCAATATTTGTACATATTGCAAAATAATCACCACAATAAGTCTAGTTAACATCTGTCACCATACATAGTTACAGAAATTTTTTTCTTATGATGAGAAGTTTTAAAATCTATTCTCTTAGAAAAATTTCAAAATGCAATACAGTACAATGAACTATAGCTGCCATGCTGTACACTACATCCCCATGACATTTATAACTGGAAAACTTGTGACTCCCTCTATCCACTTCACCCATCTTGCACCCTCCACCTCTGGCAACCAAAAGTCTGTTCTATCTATGAGTTTAGTTTGTTGACTTTCTTAGATTCCCCATATAACAGAGATCACACAGTATTTGTGTCCACTGTGGTTTCAATTTGCATTTCCCTGATGGATAATGATGCTGAGCATCCTTTCATGTATTTATTTAGCCACTTGAATATTTCCATGCTAAACTATTTGTTTACATTGTTTGCCCATTTTTTGTTCAGGTTGTCTTATTATTGTGTTTCAAGAGACCTTTACAAATTCTGGATATAAGTTCTTTAAAAAATGTATTTATGTTTTTAGAGAGAGACAAAGAAGGGAAAGACAGACAGATATTTGTTGTTTCACTTATTTCTGCATTCATTGGTTGATTCTATTTTCTTTATTGATTTTAGAGAGAAAGGGAGGGGAAGAGAGAGAGAGAAACATTGATGAAAGAGAACATCGATTGGCCACCTCCTGCATGCCCCCTACTGGAGATTTAGCCCACAATCTGGGCATGTGCCCTGAATGAAATCGAACTGGCAACCTCTTGGTGCATGGGTTGATGCTCAGCCACTGAGCCACACCAGCCGAGCTTTTGGTTGATTCTTCTTAAATGTGCCCTGATTGCCAATCGAACCAGCAAACCTGGCACATAGGAATGATGCTCCAACCAACTAAGCCACTCAGCCAGAGCTGGATAAATAGTTTGTTGAATAGGTTCTGGAAATATTTTACCCTGGTCTGTCACATTTATTCCATTTTTAAATATTTTTTTAAAAGCACTTTTTTTTTTTGTATTTTGATTAGGTTCAGTTTATAAGTTTCATCATTTTGCTTTGTGTTTTTTTTTTTTTTACTCTGTTTTTGGTTTTATATCTAACAAGTGCTGTCCAGTCCGAAGTCTTGAGAAGTTTCCCCTACATTTTCATCTAGAATTTTTATTGTTTTGATACTTAAATTCATACCTATCATACATTTTAAAATTAAATTTATTGAGGTAACATGGTTAATAGTATTACATAAATTTCAGGTGTAGAAAAATGTAATTCAATATCTGTAAATCCTATTGATTTCTCACCACCAAAATTCTAGTTTCCTTTCTCAAATTAATTTTTGGGCATGATATATAGTGAGGGTTTGCATTGATCTTTCTACATACGCCCCAGCACCATTTGTTGAACACAGTATCTTTTTGCCCAATGAATTGTCTTGGTACACTTGTCAAAAATTAACTGACCATCAATGTTAGGGTTGTTCCTAAATAATCAATTCTGTTCCACTGATCTATATGCTCTTGCTGTGCCACTACCATACTGTGTTGATCACTGTAGCTTTATAGAGTTTTCTGTTTCCTGAATACGTTATGTTCTCTCTCTCCTCTTCCAGTGCTTTGTACATGTTATTCCCTCTGCCTAACCCAGTCTTATCTAGACAAGTCACACTTATTTTTCGGGTCTAAGCTCAAAAGATGCTTTGTCTAGAAAGCATTCCTTGATTTCAAAAGTCTGGGCCAGGTATTCCTCCTTAGTGCTCCAGATCATCCTGTAGTTCTCTTTCTCATTGCATCATCACCTTGTATGACATGTGCCTGCTCACTTGCTGTAAGCTCCACAATGGCGAAAATCCTCTGTCAGCAGTTCTAGAGTTTCAGCTCCAGGGCTTGTACAGTGCTGGATGCCTCGGAGGCGATCCCTCCCTTCTCGTTGAAGACAGGAGGGCCCGAGTCTCCTTCTCCTTAGGGAAGACTCCTGCAGACCCCATTTCCTGCTGCAAACCAGAACACCGTGATAGAATAGAAGTCATGAGTGTATGTGAAGGCACCCGAGAGCGAACAAGGCCTTACAGGACTGTGGAGCCCAGAGGCAGGACAGAACGAGACCGACGAGGCTGTTCTCGTCTGAGGGCCTTGGCTGACCACACAAGAGTCCGCGGACAGACAGCCGCGCTCTTGAAGGGCGAAAGCGACAGCCCCAGACCTCTGCACGCGAGAGCCCTCAGGAGGGGACCCCCAGACCCACGCTCGGGTGTTCGGCCCCACGGAGAAAGGCTCCTCACGGACAGGAAGGCTCCATCAGCCTTCGGGGCCAGCATCCAGTGACCCCGAGGTTGCGCTGGATGCAGGCCGTCCGGGACTCGGGTGCCTACCACCGGCCCAGGGCAGCATCCGCCCTCTGTGGGTGCAGATGAGAAAGCCCAGGCCTCACACCATCTCCATCCCAGTCTTGCAGCTACCAAGCCGGCCCCGGAGCCCGATCCAACCAGGCCGAGGAGCACAAAGGCACAATGAATGGAAAATCAGGAGAGACCACAGACCACGGACGCACCCCCGCACCCCCCGCGGAAAGGAGATGATAGGATTTCACAGAACTGCTTCCTGCGTTCAGGAAAACGCTCATTGGAAATACTCCTGAACACTACTTTTCAGAAGGTCCCAGGGAACATTCTGGAAACAAAAAACAGGGGCGAGGAGGAGGAGGCAGACGGAAAGAAGATGGCGCCTGCCATGGTGGGTGGTCCTGGGCGGGAGCAGGAGTGGGTGCGCGCTGGGCTGGGGGGAGGGGCCTCAGAGACCTGGACGTGGCCATGGTGGGGGGCTGAGGACCTGGACATGGGGGAGGGGCTTGGCGACCGGGACATGGCCATGGGGGGAAGGGCTTGGGGCTTGGGGATCTGGACAAGGCAATGGTGTGGGGGAGGGGCTGGGGACCCAGACATGGCCACAGGGGAGGGGGGAGGGGCTCGAGGACCCGGATGTGGCAACGGTTGGGCTGGGGGGGCATGAAGGGGGCTCGAGGACCCGGATGTGGCAACGGCAGGGCTGGGGGGGCATGAAGGGGGCTCCAGGACCCGGATATGGCAACGGTTGGGGGAGGGGCTTGGGGACCAAGACATGGCAATAGGGGATGGGGGAGGGGTTGGAGAGCCCGGATATGGCAACAGCTGGGCTGGGGGTACAGGATGAGGGCTCCAGGACCCAGTCACAGCAACATCTGGGCTAGGGGGGTAGGGGGGAGCTCGAGGACCCAGACACAGCAATGGCTGGGCTAGGGGGGCATGCTGGGGGGGTTCGAGGACTTGGACATGTCAACGGCCGGGCTTGGGAGTCATGAAGGGGGCTCAAGGACCCGGATATGGCAACAGCTGGGCTGGGGGGGCATGAAGGAGGCTCGAGGACCAGGACACGGCAACGGCTGGGCTGAGGGGGCATGAAGGGGGCTTGAGGACCCGGACATGGCAACGGGTGGGCTGGGGGGCATGAAGGGGGCTCGAGGACCCGGACACGGCAGCGGCTGGGCTGGGGGGGCATGAAGGGGGCTCGAGGACCCGGACACGGCAATAGCTGGGCTGGAGGGGGGTTGGGAGGGGGCCTTGAGGACCCAGACATGGCAACGGCTGGGTGGGGGGGCGTGCAGGGGGCGCTCGAGGAACCGGACACGGCAACGGCTGGGCGCGAGGGTGCGTGTGGGGGGGGTCGAGGACCCGGATGTGGCAATAGCTGTGTAGCCAGGGCGTAGACAAGGCAACCGTTGTTGGGGTGCCTGGACAGCGGCAGAGATCAAGGCAGCAGCAGACCGTTTTGCCGTGAGTGTCCCGGCGGTGACCCCCCTGCGGGGTCCGGGAAGAGGTGTGGGCTTCCTGAGATAGTGGAACAGCGAACGGGCGGGTGAGCGTTGGGCGGTGCCCTGTGTGCCCACAGCCATGAGCCGCTGCAGCCCCAGGGCGCACCCTCCTGTGCCCTCCGAAGGTCCGGCACACCCTCCTGTGCCCCCCGAAGGTCCGGCACCCCCTCCTGTGCCCTCCGAAGGTCCGGCGCCCCCTCCTGTGCCCCCCGAAGGTCCGGCGCCCCCTCCTGTGCCCTCCGAAGGTCCGGCGCCCCCTCCTGTGCCCTCCGAAGGTCCGGCATCCCCTCCGGCGCCCTCCGAAGGTCCGGCACCCCCTCCGGCGCCCTCCGAAGGTCCGGCACCCCCTCCGGCGCCCTCCGAAGGTCTGGCACCCCCTCCGGCGCCCTCCGAACGTCCGGCACCCTCTCCTACTCCCTCCGAGGGTCCAGCGCCCCCTCCTGCACCCTCCGAGAGTCCTGCGCCCTCCAACCGCCCAGCAGGTGCAGCCATGCCCAGTGCTGTCCTGGCCCCTCTGTTTGAGTGTCCTGCGTGCTTTGGGTCCATCTTACCGCCCATCTTCCAGTGCTACAGGGGCCACCTCCTCTGCAACAGCTGTCGCTCGAGGGTGACCTGCTGCCCGACCTGCCAGGGCCCATTGGGACGCATCCCCAACTTGGCCATGAACAGGGTGGCCGACTCCGTGCTGTTCCCGTGCCAGTACGCCCACTACGGCTGCAGGGCCACCACGCAGCTCACCGGCAGAGCCGCCCACGAGGATCTGTGCACCTTCCGGCCCTACCGCTGCCCGTGCCCCGGCATTGTCTGTCCCTGGCGAGGCCTTCTGCATACCATGTCGGCCCACCTGACGCAGCACGAAGTCATCACGTCCCTGCAGGGGGCGGAGGTCGTGTTCCTGGCCTTCGACGTGCACCTTCCCGGCGCCCTGGACTGGGTGATGGTGCAGTCCTGCCACGGAGGTCACTTCATGACGGTCCTGGGGAAAAGGAACTACCACGGCTACCAGCAGTTTTTCTCTGTAGTGCAGTTCATCGGAGCCCCCGGCCAGGCCCAGCAGTTCACCTACCAGCTGAAGCTGGCCAAGTACAGGCGGTGCTTGGCGTGGCAAGCCCCGCCTCTATCCCTGCTCCAGGACCCGGAGGAGGCCTTCAGCAGGGGTGACTGTCTGCTTTTTGATGCTGGCACTGTGGAGCACTTCACCGAAGGCGGCAACCTGAGCATGAAGGTCTCCATCTCCATGTGCTGAGAGAACAACAGAGCACTTTCGGGCCGGGGGGGAGGGGGGACACCACGGTCAATAACATAAGGGCTGTTACAAGGAAACACTTGTGTAGGTGACACTGATATGTTTACAAACATGTCAACAGTAAACCGCTGAATAGACATGTACACACACATTCAAGACGCGCATCTCTTGTATTAAGAAAGGAAGTAGTACAAAATAATTCTCAATTTGTGTTTGTTGTAGCTTGAGGGTACTGTTGAAAAACAGTGGGGTTTTTGGTTTTGGTTGTTATTGTTGTTTTTATGTGCTTGCATGTGTGTTTGAGGTTTTTTTTCTTTAACAGACAAGCCATGTTGAGTGGTCTTAGACCACTGCTTTCCCCTCTATTTTAAATTAAATTCATTGGGATGACATTGGTTAGTAAGATTATATAGGATTCAAATGTACAATTCTAATTCTACAAAAATAAACATTTTTTAAAAACAATAAATATAAATATGTGTCAAAAGTGAAATTAAAACATCAGTGGGTGACTTTAATGGAAGATAGGGCAAAGCTAAAGAGAGTGAACTGGAAGATAGGTCAGAAAAAATATTGAAAATGAAATACAGAGAGAAAAAGAGATGGAATATAGAAAAAAGTGTGTCAGAGGTGTAAGGGTTACAGAGAAAATGTCTAAAAGAGGTTGTAACCAAATCTTTTAAAAAGTAGACCAAAAATAGGTCAGGAACAGCATTTAAAGAAATACTAACAGCCCTGGCTGGTGTGGTTCAGTTGGTTGGGTGTCCGTCCCATGCACAGAACAGTTGCCAGTTCAATTCTCTGTCAAGGCACATGCTTGGGTTGCAGGCTCATCCCTGGTAGGGGGCATGTAGGAGGCAGCCAATAGATGTTTCACTCTCACATGGATGTTTCTCTCCCTCTCCCTTCCTCTCTCTCTCTCTAAAAACAAATCTATAAAACAGAAATAGTGGTTGAGAATGTTTCAAAACTGACAGACAACTATCAAACCACTAATTCAAATACTATGAACCCCAATGAAGATAAACATAAAGAAAATCACACCTATCCCTGGCTGGGTGGCTCAGTTGGTTGGAGCATCATCCTGCATAACACTAAATGTTGTGGTTCAATCCCTGGTCTGGGCATTTGTAGAAGGGAACTGATGAATGTTTTTCTCTCACATCAGTGTTTCTCTCTCTCTCTCTTTTCCTCTCTCTAAAATCAATTTGTATATATTCAAAGTATTTTTTAAAAAGACAATAAAAATCATACCTATGAACAACATGGTAAAATTACTAAAACCTAAAGATCAACAGGTCACCAGTTCAATTCCTGGTCAGGGCACATGCCCAGGTTGTGGGCCAAATCCCCAGTGGGGGTGGAGGGGCATGCAGAAGGTGGCCAATTGATGTTCTCTCTCATCAATGTTTCTATCTCTCTCTCTCTCCCTCGCCCTTCCTCTCTCTAAAAATCAATAAAGAAAACAAACAACAATGACAATGTCTTGTGTGATTTAAAATATATAAGTAATTAAATTATAAAACAACAGCATATAGTTGGCTCTGGTGCCTCCTAGGAGGTGCAAGGTCAGCCACCACCTGTGCCCTGCCTGGGGCCACCTAGCACAAGCTACAGAATGATTTGCAGATGGATGCTACTTGTGCTGGGCTTGGAGATGTCCAGGAGAGGACACGCTGGGAACCAAGGCTGTCAATAGTGCTGGGCCTGGGGAAAGAGGTACAGGGTATGCAGAAGCCAGATGCTGCCTGTTTGAGAGATTTTAGGAAAGTCCAAAGTATGAGGTAAGAGGGGCTATTTGTATAGAAAAGCCACTGGAAATGGCTTGGGCGGGCCTGTAAGTTGGGTGGGGTGGGATCTCAGGGAATCACCAGGGCTCTGTGAAGAGTGTGAGCCAGGTTGATAGAGACTCAGATGTGGCACCCACGTGCCACCTCTGTGGGGGATGGTCTCAGAAAAGGAACAGTGGCTTCTGCCAGCACTTTTATATGGCAGAAAGCTGCCCCCCCACCCCAGCTCTCACCCTGATGCCAGACAATTCAGTTCCTCCCTGTGTGGCCATGGTTCCCATTAAGCTGCTGCCCCAGAGCTAGAGCTCAGAGGAAATGAGTCTGGGTAACTCCATGCACAGGCCCTTTAAGAGACAGAGACAGACATCGACTAGAAATCAAACCTACAACCTAGGTATGTGTCCTGGAGTCACACCTGTGGGCTTCCAGTGCACATGACAACAGTCCAACCAACTGAGTCACACCAGCTAAGATTGTTGCCTATAATTTTGGTGTCATACTCATGAAAAATCATCGCCAAGGCCAATATTATGAAGCTTTCCTCCATGTTTTCTTCTTGGAATTTTACAGCTTCAGGTTTAAGTTTCTAATCCATTGTGTTGTTTTTTGTGGATAAGTTTCCAATTTCATTCTTTTGCATGTAAATATTCAGTTTTCGTAACACTATAATTTTTTGAAGAGACTATTCTTTCCTCATTGTGTATTCTTAGCACCCTTTTCAAAGATCAGTATATATGTGGATTTATTTCTGGGCTATTCTGTTTTACTGGTCTTTTTGTCTGTCTTTATGCCCATACCATATTGTCTTGATTACTATATCTCTGTAATATAGTTTGATATCAGAAAGTGTGATGCCTCTAGATTTGTTCTTTATGTCTCAAGATTGCTTTGGATATTCAGAGTCTTTTGTGGTTCCGTACCAATTTTACAATTGTTCTATTTCTGTGAAAAATGACATTGACGTTTTGAATCTGTAATTTGCTTTAGGTGGTAGGGATATTTTGTGTAGAAATCCATGGACGTTATTGGATGTCTTTCCATTTGTTTGTGTTGTCTTTAAATTTTTCATTATTGTTTTGTAGTTTTCAGTGCGTAAGTTCTTTGCCTCTTTAGTTATGTTTGTTCCTAAGTATTATATTCTTTAATTTTGTTATTGCAAATGGGATTGCTTTCCTAATTCCTTTTCAGATAGTTCACTGTTGTTGTATAGAAATGCAACTGATTTTTGTATGCTGATTTGGATTGCTACAGCCTTACTTAATTTGTTTATTAATTCATGTCATCTGCAGACAGAGACCATTTTAATTCTTCCTTTCTGTTTAAACAGCTTTTTTCTTTCCTAATTCCTGTATATAGAACTTCCAGTACTTTGTTGAACAGAAGTGGTGAGAATGGGCATCCTTTCCTTGTTCCCTATCTAAGTGTTCAGTTTTTCACCATTGAGTATGATGTTAGCTGTGGGCTTTTCCTGTATGGCCTTTATTATATTGAAGCACATTCCTTTTATTTCTAGTTTGTTGAGATTTTTTATCATGAAGGTATGTTAAATTTTATTAAATGCTTTTTATGCTTCTATTGAGATGACCATGTAATTTGTGTTTTATTCTGTTAATGTAGTGTATAACATGAAGAGATTTTTATATGTTAGACCATTCTTGCATCCCAGTAATAAATTCCATTTGATCCTTTTAATGTGCTGTTGGATTTAGTTTGTTAGTATTTTCTTGATTTTTTTTTTTTTTTTTTTTTTTTTGCATTTATATTCAGTAGGGATATTGGCCTGTAGTTTTATTTTATTTTATTTTGGTGTCTTTGTCTTGCTTTGGTATCAGAGTAATGCTCATTTCATAAAATGAGTTCGGAAGTATTTCACCTCTTCAATTTTTTGGAGGAGTTTGAGAAAGGTTGGTGTTATTTCTTCTTTAAATGTTTGGTAAATTTTGCCCATGGAGCCATCTGGTCCTGGGCTTTTCTTTGTTGAATGTTTTTTGATTATTGTTTCAATCTCCATAAAAATTATAGGTGTGTTCAGACTTCTAATTCTTCATGATTTAGGATTGGTAGGTTGTATGTTTCTAGGAATTTATCCATTTTTCTTCTAGGTTATCCAGTTTCTCGACATATAATTGTACATAGTAGTCTCATGATCCTTTTTATTTCTGTGCTATCAGTTGCAATGTCTCTTCTTTCACTTCTGATTTTGAGTCATCTTCCTTGTTTTTGTATTTAGTCTAGTTAATGGTTTGTCACTTTGGTTTATCTTTTCCAAAGACCAACTCTTAGTCTCATTGATTTTTCTATCTTCTATTTTGTCTGCTCTAATCTTTGTTATTGTCTTCCTTCTAACTTGGGATTTGTTCTTCTTTTTATAGCTACTAGAAGTGTAGAGTTAGGTTGTTTATTTGGGATTTTCTTTTTTAATGTAGGCATTTATTGCTATTAACTTCCCTCTTAGTACTGCTTTTGCCACATCCCATAAGTTTTAGTGTGTTGTGTTTTTGTTTTTGTTTGTCTCGTGGTATTTTCTAATTTCTCTTTTTTATGTCTTCTTTGACCTAATGGTTGTTCAAAACATGTTTAATTTCCACATATTTGTAAATTTTCGTTTTCCTTCTGCTATTGATTCTAATTCCATTCCATTATGTTAAAAAAAAGTACATGGTATTTTTAAATTTTCTTAAATTTGTTAAGACTTGTTTTGTGACCTAATATGTTATCTTCACTGGAGAAAGATATGTGTTTGTGAAGAATGTGTATTCTACTGCTATTGGATGACATGTTCTGTACAAGTTTTCTAGGTTTATCTGCTATATACTGTTGTTGAAGTCCTCTGTTTCCTTATTGTTCTGTCTAGGTGCTTATCTATTATTGAGAGTGGAGTAATGGAGTCACCTACTGTTATTCTATTGCTGTCTATATCTCCCTTCGGTTCTCTCAGTGTTTGTTTTACATATATACATAGGTTCTCTGATGCTGGTACATATATAATTGTCATATCTTCCCAATTGACTCTTTTATCATTATATAATGTCCCTCTTTGTCTCTTCTGACCACTTTTGACTTAAAAGTTCATTTTTTCTGATGTAAGTATAGGCATCCCTGATCTCTTTTGATTACCATTTGTATGAACTATCTTTTTTTTTTTTCTTTCACGTTCAGCCTGTTTTCCTAAATCTAAAATGAATTTCTTATAGAAAGCATATGATTGGGTCTTGCTTTTATCAATTCAGCTGCAATATTTCTTTGATTGGGGGAGTTTTAACTATTTACATTCAAAGTAATTTTTGATAGGGAAGAATTTATTATTGCCATTTTTTCATTGTTTCCTGTTAGTCTTGACATTCTTTTGTTTGCATTTCCTCTCTTCCTGTCTAACTTAGTGCTTTGTGATTTTTTTATTGATGTGCTTTTATTCTTTACATGTTTTTGTGTGTAACTTCTATAAATACTTTTTGTGGTTTCCTTGAGGCTTATATAAAATACCTTGCAACAGTCTTTTTAAAGCTAATAACAACTGAAGTGCAATTGCATACAAAAACTTCTTCCCCAAACACACTTTGTTATTTTTGTCAAATTTTACATCTAGTCATATTGTGTATCTTTTATCATATTTTACTTATAGTTATTTTAATACATTTGTAATTAAAATTTTTATACTGGAAATAAAAGTTATGTACTAAAATCACAGTAATACAGTATTCTCTATATGTCTATATATTTATTTTCACAGAGTTTCATACTTCCTTATGTTATCTTGTAGCTGTTCAGTGTTCTTTCAAGTTGATAAACCCCCTTTATCATTTTATGTAAGGCAGGTATAGTGGTGATGAACTTCATCGGCTTTTATTTGTCTAGGAATGTCTTCATCTGTCCTTATTTTTGAAGAACAGTTTTGATAGGTATACTAGTCTTTATTGGCAGGTTATTTTCATTCAGAAGTTTGAATATGTTATCTTACTTTCTGTGGCATGCAAGGTTTCTACTCTAAATTTTTCTGATAGTATTATGGGGATTTCCTTGTATATGACAAGTCACTTTTCTCTTGATGCTTTCAAAATTCTCTTTGGCTTTCACTTTGATAATTTGGTTATAATGTACATTGGTGTGGATTCCTCTGAGTTCATTTAGTTAGTATCCTTTAGGCTTCTTGAATCTGGTTGTCCATTTCCTTCCTCAGATTTGGAAAGTTTTCAGCTGTTCTTTCTTTGAATAAGTTTTCTGGTCCTTTCTCTCTTCTCTTTCTACGACTCCCCTAATGCCTACATTGGTCCATTTGGTGCTATACCACAAGTGCCTTAAGCTTCTTCACTTTTTTTGTTTGTTTGTTTGTTTCTGTTTCTTTGGCAAAATTATTTCCAATGACCTGTCATATTTCACTGATCCTTACTTCTGTTTTATCTAGACTGATGTTGAATCTCTCTCTTTGAATTTTTCAGTTATTGTGCCTTTAGTTCTATGATTTCTGCTTGGTACATTTTTTTTTTAATTTTAATCCTGACCTGAGGATATGTTTTCATTGATTCTAGAGAGAGGAAGGGAGAAGGAGAAAGAGAGAGAAACATCGATGTGAGAGAGAAACATCGATTGGTTGCCTCCCATTCACACCCCAACCAGGGACCAAACCCACAACCTGGGTATGTGCCCTGAACAAGAATTGAACCCGCAACTCTTAGGTGCATAGGACGATGTTCCAACCAACTGAGCCACACCAGCCAGGACAGTTTGGTACTTTTTAACATATTCTATATCTTTTTGTTGTTGTTGAAATTCTCACTTTGTTCATACATTGTTCTATAGATCTTGGTGAGCATCTTTATAACCATTATTTTGAATTCTCTGTCAGCTGAATCTTATAATTCTGTTTCATTAGGGTCACTTTCTGGAGATTTAATGTGCTCCTTTTTTGGAACATCTTTTGCTGATTCTTCATTTTCCTCGACTGTCTGTTGGTATCTGCACATAACACAAATCAAGCAATCCTCCCAGTCTTCATGGACTGACTTTGTATAGGAGAAGACATCTGCCAATCAGCCAGGTTAGAGATTTTGGGGCCTTCTACCAAGCATCTCCCCTGCAAGGAGAAGCAAGAAGAAGTTTTTTGTATACCCACTTTGTGCTGAGTGTGTATAGGTGAGCAAAGTATGGCATTTACCAGTCTGAACTGCCATCTCCATTCTCTCCCAGGTGATAACACTGCCAGACCCATCAGAGCTCCAAGACTAGCAAGATAGATGCCAATTCTTTGGACAGACCCAGAGAAGTTGTGGTACTGAATGCACAGATCAATTCTTCTATCTCTAGGAGTAAGCTGAAAGCTGGGCTGTTTAATCCATTCACTCTGTGTGAGTAGGGTTGGGGGGGTATCTATGACATTTGTCAATTCCAACCATCATCTCTGTTCTCCCCAGGAAACTAGACTGTGCAACACCCCTCAGAGCTACTAGACTGGCAAGTCTTATGCTAGTTCTTCAGGCAGCCCTGGAGGAGTTGGAGCACAGAATGCACAGATAACCTCTTTCCTTCCCCAGAGGAATGTTGAAAACTGGGATGTTTTGTCTTCTTGTTCTTTGCTCAGAAAGAGGAAGGAGCTATGCTGTTTACCAGATCAAGACACCATCTCCATTCTCCCCCAGGCAGACCCCGAGGAGGTCCAAAACTGGCAAGACAGAAGCCAGTCGTCAGAAAACATGGAGTTCTGGATATGTGAACCACCACTTTTCCTCAACTAGAAGGTAGAAACTGGAAGGTAGGGGGTCCCTTCCATATCATATGGTGCTGCGCTGGTGGCAGGAATTCTGGAGATAGGGTGTCCCAAATTTCCCTACTAGCTTCAGTGAGTCTGCTTTCATGTTTGCCCCAGGTACAGAAGCCTTCCAAATAGTTCCTTACTTTCTCACAAAGGAATTTGCCCATGAATTGTTGCTGAATTGGTGTGTTTGTTATGGGTAAGGGTCTAAGACTTCCTAATTCACCATCTTGCTGACATCATTTTTCGGAGCTACTCCTTTTTTGTGTGTGAAATGTGACAAGCTGATTCTAAAATATATAGAACAATGTAAAAAGCCAAGAACATCCAAGATACTTTTAAAGAAAATGAAAAAAGGTGGAAAGACTTGCTTTATCAGATATAAAGAGTTTGTTATTAAGTCCAGTAATTAAGACTATGGTATTGTTGCAATGAGAAATAGACTAATAAAACAGAACAAATTGTTCAGAAATAATTTCACACATATGCAGAAACTTGATTTATGACAAAGGTGATACTGTAGAGAAGTAGAGAAAAAGATATTCTTAATAATAAATGATACTGGGCAATTAAATATCTATATGGAAAAGATAAAGCTGGACCCCTATATTTCGCCACACACAAAAATCAGTTCCAGATGGATTGTAGATCTAAATGTGAAATGGCAAAAGCATAAAACTTCTATAAGAGAATATGAGAGAACATCTACATGACTTCAAGGTAAGGAAATACTTCTTAAATGAAATACAAACATACTAGTTATAAATGAAAATACTAAAAAACTGGCACATTAAAATGAAAAGCGTATGTTCATGAAAAGATACTATAGAGATTTGGGAAGGGTTTGTAACATAAAAAATACAAAAATAATTCATAGCCTGGGTATATAAAGAATTCCTACACATCTATAGGAAAAGAACAAACAATCCAATTTTCTAAATGGAAGCATAATATTTATATAAGTACCTCACATTAGAAGATATCCAAATAGATAATAAACATATGAAAAGGAGTACAATTTCACTAATCTTCTGAGAAATGGCAATTAAAATAACAATGAGATATTACTACAAACTCACATACAAGAATGCTTCTAATTTAAAAGAGTGATAATAAGAAGTATTACCTAGTGGAACAACTAAAATTCTCACACATTGCTGGTGGAAATGTAAATTGATACAATCACTTATAAAAACTATCATTATCAATAAATTTGAAAATATGTATTCCTATGACCCAGAAATTCCAATACTAGGTATATCCTCAATAGAAATTCAAGTACACATGTATGATAATATTCATAGCATCATTTTTTGTAATAACTCCAGTCAAGAAACAAACAAAATACTCATTGTCAGTAGAATGAATAAATAAACTGTGGTACATTCAAACAAGGGACTAATACAAAAATACAAATAAAACTACAATTGCAATCAACAACATGATGTATATCACAAACATAGTATTGAGAGAAAAAACAACAACAAGCAAACAAAAGCCTGACTACCCAAACACAATTTTATTTATATCAAGTTCAAAATGGGCAAAACTAATCTATGATGTTACAGGTCAGGATAGTCATTAACTTTGGAGAAGGAGAATGGTTTAGAAATAGGGATGGAGCATAGGGTAGAGTTGTGATATATTAGCACTATTTAATAACCTGGGTTCTTCTAACATAAGTATGTTCACTTTATAAAAATCCATTGAGTTGTACAATTATGATTTGTGACCTTTTCTGCATGCATGTTATTCTTCAATAGAAATTGTTTTTTGAAGAGAAAACAAATGAAGAGCTGTGATGAGTATTTATTGGGTAGAATAAAGATGGTCCTCTATGACCTGGCTGGTGTGGCTCAGTTTGTTGGACATTGTCCCATGTACTAAAAGGTTCTGGGTTTGATTCCTGGCAGGGGGAGTTCAGGAGGCAGCTGATCCATGTTTCACTCTCACATCAATGTCCCGCCCCCCTTTCCTCTCTCTCCATAATTCAATAAAAAAAAAAAAAATTAAAGATGATTCTCTATGAGGGCCGCCCTACAGGCATGATAAGTAGTTTCTTTTGGTAATGTTCTTGGGTAGTAAACGGATTCAAAATTTCTCTAGTATAAAAAGATCTTCTCTATAAGGTAGTTACAGATAAATTGCATATTATTTTTCACAGATCTAAGACAGAAAGCGAGAGATGAGAACTAAAAGCAAATAAAACATCAAATGATACATTACAGAAAGCTTTCTGCACCATCTTAGAGGTAATATGGTTAGAGCTCTTCTCCATTTCACTTTCTAATGAGTCTAGAAATCAGTGAAATATTGCCAATGAAACTACTCACTCACCTAAGCATAGCTGAAAATTCAAAGGGTTAGCAAGACCTGAGGAAAATAGGTCTGTTACATAAAGAGAAAATACCTTTGTTTTAAATAAACATCTCCAAAGGCCCAAAATAATATTCAACTCAACAAGTATTTAAGTACTCTAAACATCATCACAAGTACTATGTCAGGTATTGTGGAAAAAGATAAAAAAAGAAGGCAGATTTCTGAGGAGGTCTAGTATAAAGACATAACAGTTATTAAACAATACAACAGAATGACTTCAAGACAGGATATAGTGGGCGGGTTGCAAGAGTAGGATTATTGAGAGAAATAATGGGATATGTATACTGGAGTCAGTCAAAAGCCGTGGAAATCACACTGAAAATTCTATATTTAAATCTGTAGAAAATTTTTACCTAGATACCACTCCCCTAAAAAAAAAAAATCTTGGATTTAATGATTCCTAGTTATTTTCTTGATCAATCAACTTTAATAAATAATGTCAAAATCTGGATAACTAATGTTCTACCTAGTTAAACCAAGAGATGTTTTCTATAAAGTTAAATTTGAATTCTGTAACATCACCTCAAATAATTTGGAACATATTCTAAATATCCCCAATAGTCCCAAATAAACCATTATTAAACTACCCATACATAGTTTTCTAAATACTTTTTAAAACTTAGAGTTTCAGTTTAGGTTATTTCTTGGGGCAATCATTTGAATCAGCTACTAGTCTTACTTGCCTCCTCCACAAAATACTATTTTAGGCATTAAAATGTATCTAATAACTAACACACTGTCTGGCTCATAGCAGGCTCTATTTATTGACCTAAATTGTTCAATTACAACAATATATTAACTTTAGTCATGTCTCTCATGGTTTAGACTTTGATTATATTCCTCCCTCAACCTTTCTCTCTCTAGACTGAAACAAACAAACAAACAAACAAACAAACAAAAAACCCAACTAGAAAGTCCCTCTATCCTTTTGATTAATTTAATTGGGTTTCTGGGGACTTTTATCAGCTGTTAGGTTTTTCTTAAGGAACAACCACCAGAATTTCCTATATGACTATGACTATAAATCCACTTTTGGTCTTTTACATGGAAAAGATAAAGGTTTTCTTTTGTTATCGTTTTCAACACCCTTCCTTATGATGCCCACCATATTCTTGGCTTTGAGGACCACAATCATAAGTGAGCCAACTTTACAGAATAATCAATAGTGATTTCATTTTTATTTTATTTTTACTCTAACAATCATATTGTATTTTGTCTAATTCAGAGACTGACGTTTCTCTTGAGATCATCTCAACTATCCAGATAAATCTACAGGTATTCCACTACTCTGGCTGAAGGAGAGTTATGATTCTAGGTCCAAAGTGCTAATATCATCAGCAGCTGTGTCCCCAGTAGGGAAGCTTTTCTCTAAAAATTCCCTTGGAGAACTTTGCTGATCTCTCTATGTATTCTGACTGCCCTAATTTCCTTGCATATCCTGTTTTAAAAGTTTTTAAATTGAGGGATGACATACATACATCTTCAGTGATTTCTAGATCCCTTTCTTGGGTCATAACTAAGTCCATAAGCATGGATAGATTTGAACGGCCTTATAACAGTGAAGTACTTCTACCAGTTCTGCCCATTTAGTCTCACGAGATCATCCTACAATTTATTTCCATCAGTTTGCCTTCACTCCTTGCAGATAAACTGGTGAAAAACCTGAATGTTCTGACCATTGAAGGGTATATTATTTTTATATTATTTCTTCCTCTCCACATAAGAGTTGCTGTAACAGCAACTGTCTGTGTTGTAAAACTAAAATATAAAAATATGACCTACGTGGCCAAATCCCACAAGGCTGTTTACTTCCTTATTTATGAACCAGAATCTGTCAGCACAACTTAGAATCTTGACTGTCAGCAGATACTACAATTAAATGTCCCTGCAAAGCCAGCAGAGGGTGCACCAGGGCGCTAGAAATTTTACCCAAAATGTAGCAGTATCAATTCAACTCTAATAGCCAATCAACTTCTCTCTCTCTCTCTCTCTCTCTCTCTCCCCCAAATTAATATCCTCAAGATAAAGTTAAGTTGAATCTGGGCTAAAGTTCCTTCAAGGCATGCTCCAATTCTCCTGAAAGTGAAGTTCAAGAAGAATAAAGAATACATAGTTAAACTTAGCTTAGCCAAAACATAGATGGTGTAGAACTAAGTGATGCAGATCTGACACATCTACTTTGGGAAAATTCTACTGTTGAGATCCACCCCACTCTCCCCCAAAAGGCTTCAGGAGGTAGTATGATATAGGGGAATGGACACTGAAGTAGGAGTCAAGAGACCAACACCTTGGATACTGTCCCCTTAGAGCCTGTGTTCTCCAAGAGGATCAAACAAAATGGACTCATATGGCCACTCACAACTCTAAGAAAACTCTGACTGCAATTGATGTCAGCAAATGTAGAGCCAGTATGCATGCTTCTACTGCTCAAAAACATAACAACAGAAAGAATAAAGCACAGACTGACAAACCTCAGCGGTAAGGGGGGTGAGGAGAGACTGATAAACCTCAGAGGTAAGAGGGGTGGGGGATTTGGGAATAGATAAACCAAATAACTTATATGCATATATGCACATCCAATGAACACAGACACTATTTTGGGAAAAGCAGGAGGAGGTAGGAGGGAGCAGGGAGGAGGGGGTCAATAGGGGAAGAAAGGGGGGGATAAATCTGTAATACTTTCAATAAAAAAATGAGAAGACAGAAGTTAGGGAGCTGTATTTAAATTCAGGAAGGACTATTTGAAGTGCCATGCAAAGAACAGGCAACTAAATGCTATTATAGACCTGTGAAAGTACCACATCATCACAGAAGCCCTAGAGTACAGCTGTCCTGCCAATCCTCAGTCTATAAACATGGGTTTGTCTATTCTGAATGCCAAAAAGCCTTGGCTACCATCTGACTAAAGAAGTTCGATTCCTTCATCTTTTCACATAATATCAGTGTTCAGCTGCTAAATATTTCTACTGGGCATTAGAGGGGGTGGTGGATAAAGGGAGCCAGAATCCAAGTTAATTATCATTTAGCTACAGTGTTTAAAGTTTCAAGTATGAGAAGCATGTCTACTGATTCTGTTATTTGATAAGCTGTTATATAAATTGGAGTGTGGTAGCAAGACATTTTAAGGCTCAGGGCAACTTTACAATGCACATCACAGAAAAATGTGTCAGTCCTAACATTACAATATTATCATGAATGTGACACCAGCTGTGGATGGGTGGCCAAAGTAGCACAAATATTGTTTACAGAGTATGACAATGACTCTGGATGTGGTAGTAAATATAAAAGGCCTGAGTCTGTCATGCCAAGGAGTTTATTAGCACTACTGGACCTCTTCCCCAAGAGGAACAAATTCACTAGTACTCTTTAATCACCTCAAAGGATTTTTGGATGCTTCTCTTAAGTTTCACGTAAGACAAAATTCAGAAGTCAAGAGGATACTTATTTTAAGTGCACTAAACTTACTTCAATAAAGATCTGGAAAGAGTAGAAAATAAACACCAAAGCTAATAATTTTCTAACAAGAGTGCAAACACCATAAAGACTGCAAGAGAGAGAGAGAGAGAGAAAGAGAGAAGAGAAGAGAAGAAAAGAAAACTGCTCCTGAGAGATAACTCTTGAGTAATCCATCAGTAGATTCCTGTTCTCCAGCTAGCAACAGCAAGACACTTCACACCCACCCACTCCATCCCACTCCCCCCAAAGGTCCGAACTGGCATGCAAAGGGTGAGTTTTATTTCCATAGATTTTTTAAAATTGCTCTTCAGAAGTTGTCTAGCAAGATGGCATATTTCTACCAGAATTCCTCAGGGGCGCTGATCCTCACTACAACACCCAGGACAACCAGTCTCAAATTGCAGGTAAGTGGAAACAAGCCCACGTTCTGGTCAGCGCACAAGGATCCGCGCTGAAAAACCGATTAAAAGTTGTTTCAACGGCCGTGAAGCAGTTATTACAGCTATTTACAGCTCCAACTCCAAATGAGAGCCTGCTAGTGCTGGCATCAACTCTGGACACGAAAAAACAAGCACCGCGGGCAGAGAATCTCACCAGGAGCAGAAGGGCCAAGCTGCTGCCGTTAGTCCGCCAGAGGAGCAGCGCCCGCACCTCGGCGCCGCGGCCCAGCTGGGAGCCCAGCCAACTTTCCCTGACACAGCCTGTAGCCGGGGGCGGCGGACGCGGGCCGGAGCCCCCAAGTCCAGGGGTCCCGAGGGAGTCTGGGTGAGCTGGGCCGGGAACCAGGGACAACCTGCCCCGGGGCCACCTCTCTCCCACTCGCCAGCTGTCTCCCTGGTCCTGCCCTCCAACGTGGCTCGAGGTGGCAGAGTCGCCCCCGGGCCCGGTGGGTGAGCGCCGCCGCCGCTCCAGCCAAGTGACTCACCTGGTGCCCGTCCTGGGAGTCTGGCGGGACAGTGGTTTCTCCGGGTTCTAGCGGCTGCTGCTGAAGTGACGGCTGCCCGAAGTGGCGGGTGATGGGACCGTCAGGGTCGAGGCCACCGGGGCCGCTCAGGGTGCCAGAGGTGCCAGGGGCGCCGGGGCCGCCAAGGCGGGACTCCGCTCCCCGTTCCCGCCGCAACTCGGAGCGCAACTCTAAGTAGCAGCACAATGTCAGCAGGTGGAGGGCCAGCGAGAGGCCAAAGAAGCCCAGGAAGAGCCGGCAGCTGTTCCCTTCGCCCGCCCGGGCAGAGGCCCCGCGACAGCCGCAGCCCTGGCTGCCCCGCTCCCTTGGCGCTGCCGCAGGCAGGGGCTCCCTGCGCTCTACCTCGGGGTAGCCCATGGCCTCTGGAGACGCCCACTCTCTGAGGCCCGGGAGCCGCCGCGTCTGCCTCAGCCGTTCACGACCCCTGACAGGCGGCTACTGTCCTGCCATGGGCTGGGGGCTGCAGGGACCCGTTCCCGCGACGGAGGCTGGGCGGGACCGAGCAAGGAGAAGCCGCATGTGCAGCTCCACTGCGAGGGGTGGGAAAAGGAGGAGGAGGGGCGGGAGAGAGGGGCGCTCGGCCCGCCAGGGAATGAGGGAGGAGGCCCGGGCCCACCCCGCCCCATCCCTCCAGCGGCTGCCCAGGCGTCCAACCACGGGGCTCGCCAAGCCTGAGCGCCCCGCCCCTTGGCGTTCCACCCCGGGCCCCCAGCCGCGGGGCGGAGCCTGGGGGCGTGGGGGTTCGCCTCTCCCTGATGGCCCCACCCAGGTAGTCCCTCTTGCCCCGTTCCAGTTGGTGATTGCTGCTGTCGTTCATCCCTGGACTCCGCCCCGGTTTAACCCTTTAGCGCCAGTACGGAGAAGGGGAGGGGAGCAGGGGGAGGCTGAGAAGAATTTGGGAACCTTGGAAAAGTCGAGCAAGGAAAAGGAGGCAGAAACTAGTATTAATAGAAATGTTTGCAATTAACTGCAGTTGCTAATAACACCATCCAGTACTTATCTGTTGCTTTCAATCTTCAAAGCGTTTAACAGACGTTAAACTAATTAAAACAGTTCTGGGTTTGGAATGAAACCATGCCTGCTGTGTTTGCAATCCAATAGCGCGCCAAAAGGAAAGGAGACTCAGGAGCCAGGGAGCCAAAGGGAGTGAGAATGGGGTGGGATGGAGGCAACCCCACTCCTGGAGTGAGTCAGGGCCTCCATCAAAGTGATGAAGAAGTCCACCTGTGCCAGGTGGAACTGGCAGTTCCCCAGGCTTTCTTGATATATTAATTAATTCAACAAATATATATCGATCCCTTTACTAGGTAGAAAGTGCTGTAGGAAGAATCCGCAGCCAGTGAAGTTTCTCTTCTTCCACTGCAGCAGGAGTTTTGAATGGAGAACATGTGTCTTCAATGAGCGAATGGGGAAACTGAGTGCCAGAATGAGGTGAAGTTTTACAAGGGTGGTCTGCAGAATGGCCAGACAATATAGGCATCTCAATTAGCAGGCAACTGTTCTGGCCTCTCCACCCCTCCCTCCTCTCCATGGACTAGTCCCCGGGGAAGGTTTAACAAGTCAGGCAAATGTCCCACATGTACACTGCTGGGACTGCAGCATCTTCAACAGCTGCACCAATCAGAACAGGCTTCAGAACGCCCTCCCCCCCAAAAAATAGTAGCAAATGTCAGAACAGCAGACCCCGAAATGAAGGATGGAAAGTATTGGTTCAGTTGCCATTGACAAGAGTTACTGGTCTGAGATGATAGACAGCTAAATGACCATAGCAGAGAAAATATGGATGCTTCTTGGCCACTCGCATTCTCATGCTTTGAATAAATACCATTTATTGACTTGAAGAGGGTAGGCCTAAGTCCTAGGCTGGAGGAACAAAAGAAACATAGGGGGAATACAAAAGAAGAGAAACAACAGAACGGAAACAAAACATATGGTGGGGAGGTCAGTCTAGAGAGCTCAGAGGTCAAAATCCTTAAATTCATCAGCCACAGCCAACTTCAGACACTCTTCGAATGGTCTTGGTGCTTTAGAAACATCTTTGTGTCCCCTCATTGGCCCTTACCCGTGAAATATCAAGTTTGCAAAGAATACCATCATTGTGCAGATAATAAAATGTAAAAAAATGCCTTTAACAGCTAATCTCAAATGCTGCTTGTCCAGCCTAGGAATTTGAGATGCTAGGGGAACTGCCAGGCTGGTTTACCTTAATTATCACAGCTCAGGACTATTACAAAGAATGTTAGACTAGGAGTCAGTAGATCTGCCCCTGCCACTGGTTTGCTGGGTCACTGAGCAAGTTGCTATGCTTTGGGGAACCTTCGCTTTTCCAATTGTAAAATGAGTAGTTTGAACTTAACAGCTGTAACATGGTCTTTTATCTGTTTCATTACTGGTTGTGCTGACTTAGTCACAAATACAGTTCAAAGAGGCTGCCCCTTCTACCCCCAAAGTGAAAGGGAATAAATGAGTTATCTCCTGGTAGTGGTGCCCAGGGGCCTTACTGGACTCAGCTTACCATGTCCTTTCTACCAGGCTTTTAACAGCTTGAATGAGACACTGGGTTGCACCACTGCCCTCAGAAGGTCCTACACGTTGCATTTAACCTGGGACCTCACCTTGGTTCTCCAGAGGAAAAACACATGGCTACACGTGCAGTAGAAATGTTGGAATGTACAATCCAATGACGTTATTTTTATTTTTATTTTATTTATTTATTTTTTTAATCCTCACCCGAGGACATTTTTCCATTTTTTGTTCAGATAGAGTGGGAGGGAGAGAGAGGAAGAGAGAGAGAGAGAAACATCGACGTGAAGGGACGCATCGAGGGGCTGCCACCCGCACAACCAACCAGGGCCGGGGACAAACTGCAACCGAGGTACGTGCCCTTAGCGGGAACCGAACCCGGCTCTCTCTGAACCGCAGGCCGACGCTCCAACTGCTGAGCCAAACCGGCCAGGGCCAATGACGTTATTTTTAAAAGTGTTACTTCAACCCTGGCTGTTTTGGCTCAGCAGTTAGAGCGTCAGTCTGCGAACCAAAGAGTCGCGGGTTTGATTCCGGTCAAGAGCATATACCTCAGTTGCAGACCCTGACCCTAGTCAGGGTTCTGCAGGAAGCAACCAGTTGATGTGTCCCTCTCACATCGATGTTTCTCTCTCCCTCTCTCTTTCTCTCTCTCCCTCCCTCCCTCCCACTCTATCTGAAGATAAGTAGAAAAAATATATATCCTCAGTTGAGGATTAAAAACATATTAAAAAATAAATTAACGTGTTACTTCAGCCCAGCTGGTGTGGCTCAGTGGTTGAGCATCGACCCATGCACCAAGAGGTCATGGATTCAATTCCCGGTCAGGACACATACTCAGATTTGGGCTGAATCCCCAGTGGGGACCATGGAGGAGGCGGCCAATTGATGTTCTCTTTCATCGATGTTTCTGTCTCTCTCTCCTCTCTCCCTTTCTCTCTAAAAATCAATACAGAAAAATAAAATAAAAGTGTTGCTGCGGTTAGCTTCTATACTTCCATAAGTACCCCATCCCCTACAGCACAGGTCTCACAATGACAGCCTCCAGGTCACATCCAGCAAACAGATGTGTGTTTGAGTTAAAAAAATTAATTGCCAGCATTTAGAAATCAGAAAATTTTACATTAAAAAAAAAAACAGATTTCCTGCTTCCGTATTAAAAAATCAGAAAACCTGCTAACAGTAGATCCACATTTCCATGCAGCTTCAGTCAGCTAGCCAACTGCCCCCTTGAGACAAGGAACCTACAAGGAACCTATACACGCACATACTAAATGTGTTGACACTTATACGTCTGTGTCTTTGCACGAACTGTTTTTTGTTTTTTGACCAGGAATGCCCCCACCTTAAAGCCTGATGTATTCTTCAAGAATCTAATCTCATGTTTCCTCTGTTATGGTCCCACAACTCACTTCAAACAGATTTTCCTTTATACTTTCTTTGCATCCTGAACATGTCTAAATGATATCCCTTACCACATTATTGTGTTTTTTAATTTTTTCACAAGCTTTCTCACCACCAAACTGTGAGTTCCTCAGTGGTAAAATCCACATCCTTCCATTTTGGCAGTCCCAGTACCTAGCATAGCGCCTACTACATAGTAGGCACCGGTATTTTTGTCAAATGAATGGGGCATGAAACCTGCTGTTGTAACCTAGACTACTAGAATTCTACAAGGAAAACTGGGCCAAGGGATGCCTGTCAGTACTACTTATGTGTGTAGAGCTGTATAATACATTATCCAAAGATATAAAGGAAATTGAGCCACATGATAATTGTGCAATTATTTGCGCTAGTGTTAGAGTTTTGGACAATTCTGGAAAGTAAATAATCCAGAAATTCAAATACCTTTGGTTTGTAGTAATTCATTGGATTTCTGTTGCATCAAGTTTCCCTCCCTAACTTTGTTTGTCTGGGTCTAAAATTAAAATAATATCACTTGACAATACCTGAATGATAAATATTCAAAGTGAGTTGACAACCTCTGGTGGAGTATGATAAGGAGTTAGGCAGGAACTGATTTTAAAAACGTCTCAGCTCTGGTTAATCCACAGAACAAATCATTGACACAGAAATCACTGAGACAACTCTCTGACCCACTTAGGGATAAGCAGATAGGTAGTCAGGAGGAACATGGGCTTAGGACTTGGATTCAGGTTTGAATTCCAGCATATTCACTTATCAGCTGTGTGACTCAGGACAAGTAATTTTTGTCTTGCAGAGGCTCAATTTTCTCATCTATAAACCAGAGATGACAATATGTGCTTTGTAAGATAGCCGTGCTTAAATGGGATGCTATACGTCAAAATGTCTGGCACATAATAAATGCACAGTAAATGCTAGTTCCTGCTATCTATGAGACTTCCATCAAAAGAAGATGAGAAGAAAGCTTATAACAGTATTCAAAAAACATGACAGAGATGCAGAAAATGCATCTACATACTTTTGCCATTGTCAAATGCCTACCCCCTTTTGTTGCATTCTTAAAGTTTGAGATAAAACCCTTGTGTTCCCATCACCCTCTCTTGAACTCTTGACTCATATATCCAACTTCCTCCTTTTAATTTGTACTTGGATGTCTAATAGACATCTTAAACTCAACATGACCAAAGCTCTTCTCCCCTAAAATGCCTTGGTCTTCTGCATCTCACCAAATGGCAAGTCATCCTCCCATTGCTCAAGACAAAAACTTTGAAGTCATCCTTGAATCCTCTATTTTTAACACCCCACATACAATCTGTCAGTGAATGTTGTCAATTCTGCCTTTAAAATATATAATTGTGGCTGGTTTGGCTCAGTGGTTGGAGTATCAGCCAGCAAACCAAAGGGTCACGGGTTTGATTCCTGGTCAAGGGTACATGCCTGGGTTGCAGGTTCGATCCCTAGCCCCAGTCGGGGTCATGCAAGAGGCAAGCAATTGATGTGTCTCTCTCACATTGATCTCTCTCTCTCTCTCTCTCTCTCTCTCTCTCTCTCTCTCTCTCCTTCTCTCCCTCCCTTCCTCTCTATCTAAAAATCAATGAATAAATATCCCCAGGTAAAGGTTTTAAAAATAATAATAATAAACTAAAATATACCCCATACCTGATTACTTCTCATCACCTCCCTATCACCATCCTAGTCCAAGCCCCCATGCTTTTTCACTGTATGACTACTTACTCCTCTTCCATATCGCCATGCTTTTTGTTTTTGTCCTTGCCACTCTACAATCTATTCCCTACCCTGTATTCAGAGGTATTCTGTTAAAATGTTGTCAGATCCTATCACTCCTCTGCTTCAAATCCTCAATGGTTCCCCATCTCCCTCTGAGTCCTTACCTTGGCCTACAGGCTCTGCATGATCTGATCAGTGGCCACCTCCTGGGCTTCAATCCTGCTGCTATTGTACTCTGCTCCAGACACATTGACCTCTTTGCCTTTTCTTGAACTTGGCAAAACATGCTCCGATGAAAGGGTCTTTTTACTGGTATTTTGTTCTGCCTGAAATGCTATTCTTCCAAATATAGGGTTCTATTACTTCTTCCAAGTCTCTTCTTAGATGTCACCATATCAAAAAACCTTTTGTTGAACAATATACCATCACTTCCTGTCTCCTTCCTTTGCTATTTTTCTTCTTAGCACTTATCACCACCTGACATATTGTATATGTGTTTGTTTTATTGTGTAACTCCTTATAGCCACACCTAGAATATCAGTTCCATGAGGACAGAGGTTTTTTTCTGTTTTTGGTCACTGTTTTATCTACCAGACCAAGAACAGTTACTGACACATAATAAACTCTCAGTAAATATTTGTTGGTAGAATGATGGAATTCCTCCCCTAGTAGAGTAAGAGGAAGGAAAAATGAGGACTGATCAAATGTGTTACTGGGTAGGCAAGGATTTTTCTTCCAGCATTGTAAAGCAGAAAGAACATTTCTCTCATTTTACAGGAGGCAACTCCCCCAGAGAAAGATATGCAAAAGGGCCACACATCTAACTAGAAGAGGGGGCAAGAAAAGAAAGGAGCATCAGTTGAACATTTATCTTCTATGTGCTACACTTTCTCATTAACTTCTGTGTGAGGTTAGTGTTATGAACATTTCACAGATGAAAAAAAAATAAAGGCATTTAACAGGGAGGTTGAATGACTGGCTCAAATTCACATTATAACTAAGTGGTAGAGTCGAAATTTGAATCCAAGTTTGACTGGTTCAAAAATTCCATACTCTCTCCTCAATATTACCAGCTAGCTACTGACAGATAAGTTAAAAAAACAGCTTTATAGAACTAGACACACAGAGACTAAGATTTCTGGAGTGGCAGAGTAATAAACAAGCTGAAAGTATTTTCTTCTCTCACCAGCCTGGTTACTGTTGCTACCACCTTTCTGCTCCAAAACCAAGGCCACTGGGCTTACTGTGATTATATGAATATGCTTAAATCTAGGTCTCATTAGGTCATTCTTCTGTACAGTGACCCGTAATAACTTCCCACTGAATACAGAATGGTAACCTAACTCCTTAGCTTGCCATCCAAGGCCCTCTGATTTGACCCTAAACTACCATTTCAGCAGTGCTGTTGCTAGGCCTCAACAACATTCTACTTCTGCATAACTGCAGCTCTCATTGTCCAGAACAAATGTCTACACTCTTGCCTCATTGCCTTTTGTTGACATTACTCCCCTTCCTCTTTCCCATATCCTTTCCCTTCCCCTTTGCCTATTTAAAATCAGCACATTCTTCAAGGCCCAGATCAAGTTTCTTCTCCTGATCCTGCCTGCCCACAATGTTCTGCAGCAGGACATTCTGTCTATACAAGTCCTCTGGGAATCAATATATGAAAGTCGCAATTGCTAATTATTCCCCTATTCTATGTGAGGGTCTCATTTTCCCCAGATTATAGCCAATGTTCTTCAAAGGAGGGGGAGACCCATTTTAGCTCCCACAGGGCCTACCTTGAGTAGGTGATTAGCAAATCTTTGTTAGTGGATTAAAGACACTGCAGAGGTGAATTTTAAGCAGGGTTTTCAAGGCAGAAGGTGTCTGCATTTGATGGCAAGGATAGAAATATTTGTAGGAATCTATGAAGCGGTAATAAAGAGATAAAAATTCTTCTTGCTGTAAGGGAGCAAGATGGCACAACATTAACATGGAATATTCGTTTTTGCAATAAAGTCTTTGGCTACTCATGGGTAGCTGAGCATATGGGGAGGCTCTCACTTCATGAGAGGAATTTTTCATTCAAAAATAGAAAACCTTGTTGCTTTCAGAATGTCATTTGCATTTATCCCCTGCAATGATCAGTCCCACAACTCAGGCCACCAAGGAGCCTAGAAACAGACTGCATATTCCACAGAATCATTGCTACCCATCACATCAGGAGCACAGTGAGATCACAGATACAGTTTGGGGCAGAGTAGTGTGTAAAGGGAGGGTAATGGGGATGGAAAAAGACTTTGCCTAGGGCAATGGGCACATGATGCAGTGTGCAGATGATGTTTTTTTGAGTTGTCCAGTTGAAACCTAAATGGTTTTATGAAGCAAGGTCACTCCAATAAATCCAATTTAAAAATATAAATGAATAAATAAATAAATAAATAAATAAATAAGAGAATCTTTGGCAGTGAGTGTCTTTACAGGTTCCCATATCCTCCAAACAACTATGTGTAGTAGATAGAGTGGCCATTTGTCTTTATTAAACAGAGAAGAAAACTGAAGCCCAGAGTGACAGAATGACTTATCCAAGGTCACACAGTCAGGGTGTGTGACTCTTAGCCTAGGGTTCTTTTTTCTTATTAAACTGTCATATTTTTCCATCACAGTTATGTTTTCCATTTGATCTAGCCAAACAGTTTACTGACTGTGCCCGTATAGGCATTTCCTGGTCAGAATTAGAGAACAAATTTAAGGATCTGAGCCTGGGAGAGTCAGGTACTTTTGGGATTTAATCTTGGCTCTTGGAAAAGCAACTTGAGACAGGACTTGGAAGACTCTAGAATTATAATAACTTTCGAAAACTAGCTCCAGCTACCCCCACACTGCTCCCCAATAGATTATACTGAGGGAATACTATTGAGTTTGGGTGATTTAAGTATCACATTCATTCAACAAATATTCATAGATATGTTCCTGATATGTGCCAGACACAGGTCTAAGTGCTGGGGATATAACAGTTGACAAAAACAAGAATTAATACAATTTATAATTAGAACACCATTTTTGAAAACTAAGAAACCTGTTTTGTTTTTTTATTGAATTTTTAGAGAGAGAAGAAGGGAGAGCTAGAAGTATCGATATGAGACAGAAACACCTCGATTGGCTGCTTCCTGCATGCCCTCCACTGGGATCGAGCTCACAACCCGGGCATGTGCCCTGACCGGGAATCGAACTGGGATCTTTCAGTCCATGGGATGATGCCCAATCCACTGAGCCAAACTGGCCATGTAGAACTGTTTTTTATAACAGCAAAGTGCCTTTATTTATTTATTTTTATCCTCACTCGAGGACATTTTTCCATTTTTTTATTCAGACAGAGTGGGAGGGGGAGAGAGGAAGAGAGAGAAACATCGACATGAAAGGGACACATCGAGTGGCTGCCACCCGCACAACCCAACCAGGGCCGGGGACAAACTGCAACTGAAGTACATGCCCTTAGCGGGAACCGAAGGTCTCTCTGGATTGCAGTCTGACACTAACCGCTGTGCCAAACTGGCCAGGGCAAAGTGCCTTTAAATGGCCTTTATCCCTCCTCCTCTGAGCTAGGCCAGATTCACAGATACACTCCTAGGTGTTGGGTAGTGCAATGTCCAAACAGTTTCAGGGTCTCCAAATATTGAGTAAAAAATACAAATTACCCCATTTCAGAGGCTTTCCTCTGAATAACTGGGCTAAGAATAAAAAGTAAACAACCTATTGTTTGAATTTAAGCACCTCTCTTACCTGCTTAGCACTTGCTAAGTAAAAATCCAAGTAAGCAATCTACGGGGTAACAGTCTGGCTCCTAGAAAGATAGGAAATGTGGAAGCAAGGCTAGTTTCAAGGTGAATGGTCAGTGCCTAAATATAAGTGCCAAGTTGAACATTTGGACTTGAGTCTTAGGGCATCAATGTGTAATATAGATGTGCGTATGTATGTATGTATATACATATGTATGGGGAGAAAGTGGGGGAGAGAGAGAGAGTGGGAGGAGGATTTTAAAAATGAAAAGTATTACACAAATGTAAGATATTAAGATAATAGTTACTCTGCACTGAGTACCTACTATGTGCTGGGCTCTATGCTAGGCAAAGTTACATATGTTTATATCATTTAATCTTCACAATTTTTAAAGGTAAATTGCTCATTTTCTTACATGCTAAACATAAACAAAAAACAGCCCCCCAAAAAGTGAAGCAACATGCCCTCATCCCTAGCTAGTAAATAGTAATGCTAAGATTCAAGTCTAGGTGTATCCTTATTGAAAGACCCACATTCTTGGAATCTAATGGACAAAATGAACTAATAGGAAAAATTGTGACATAATCATAGATAGAGAGCAGGCTAACAGCTGTTGGGGGGGTGATAACGGGTGTATGTGGGGGTGCAGGGATTGAAGAAAAAATCCATATTATTTCCATTAGGCTACAATGAATGACTTATTTTGTACACTCAGAAGCCGCCAAATAATGAATTTTCTATAATTTTGAAGCTGGAATCAATTAGATATTAAATGGTTGGTACCCTTCTTTCATCCCAATATGATCTTGCAATCTAATGGGAAGGTATGATACTGTATGTAACCAAGCCAAACTAGATCTTGAAAATAACAAAACTAAATAGGAAAATTCTAGCAGCAGACAGTAGAGTCCTCGGAGATTATAGGCATACCTCATTTTATTGCACTTTGCAGGTATTGCATTTTTTTTTAATTGAAGATTTATGGCAACCCTGCTATAGAACAAGTCTATCAGTGCTATGTTTCCAACAGTATTTGCTATCTTCATGTCTCTGTGTCACATTTTAGTAATTCTTGCAATATTTCAAATTATCATTATTATTATATTTGTTATGGTGAACTGTGATAAGAGATCTTTCATGTTGCTATTGTAGTTATTTGGGGTTCATTGGAAAGTAGGGGGAATGGACTCCACCCCAAAGCCATACAACTCAGTCACTGATACTCCCTGAGTTTGCTTTGCCGTCTACAACTTGGCCTAGGCAGCTGACTCCTCCGTGGTCAGGAGCTCTGCAGAGTTGGGCAACAGGAAGTGTAGAAGGTGGGGCTATTCAATTTCTCCAGGCTGATGCCATAAGGGGGAGAGTGCTCTAACCAAGAAACATGCTGACTGTGGTGTGTGAGAGGCACTCAGCACAGGGGTTCTGGTGGCTTTCCCTTCAGCTCTCTCCCCAAAGCCATAAAAGCTAGTGTCTCCTCACACAACTCTGGTCTGCTCTGCCCTCCCTTCATTGGAGCTCAGGGTAAGTGGCTGTGAACTAGATTTTGTGCATTAGCCCTTTAAGAGGGTGCCTGTTTCTCTAGGAAACTACTGTCTCTCTCTGGCCAACTGAATTTCCACTGATTTTCATAGCCAGATGTTATGTGGGCACCTCTTTCTGGCTCTGGTGCTCTGGATTGGGGAGCCCTGCATGGGATTGAGACTTCCATACTCCGCTGAGGGAATCTTTACAGCTAAGATATCCCTCTGAAATCTCAGCTACCCATGGGAGCAGAGCCAGCCCTTTTCACGTCTCTGCCCTTCATACCAGTCTTGATGTGGCTTCTTCTGTAAATCCTTGGTTATAAGACTTCTGTTCAGCTAGTCTTCAGTTGCTTAGTTATAATTCCAGTTTGCTACCGGGAGGAGGTGAGTGTACCTTTCTCCTACTCCCCCACCATCTTGGATCTCTCGTTAGCATTTTTAGTAATAAATATTTTAAAATTAAGGTATGTACATTTTTAGACATAATGCCATTGTACATTTAATAGACTACAATATAGTGTACACATAAGTTTATATGTGCTGGGAAACCAAAAATTCCATGTGACTTACTTTATTGCAATATTTGCTTCATTGTGGTGGTCTGGAATCCAACTCACAGTATCTCCAAGGTATGACTGTACATGTGACAGCACCAAAAAGAAATGGTGACATATCCAGTGGCAGATGGAGTCTGCAATGTGTTATTGCAAAGGAATAGTCTTAGTGAAAACTTCCCAAAATGTCTTATATTGCTTCTTTCAGTTGCTGATCTATAACTTTACTCATCTATCCTTCCACCTTTCAAAAAGTTATTGAGCACTGGCCCTAGGCACTCACAGGTCACAGAACTTTCATGAACTTTGAACTAATGAATGAATATTTAGGAGTCCAAATCCAGCAGGCGAGAGAACTGCGGCAGCCCTGACAGACATCTTAACCTTCCTTTCCATACAGTTCGACTCAGTTTAGGAATTTTGTTTTTCCTATGTGAACCTATCTCAAATTAACTCTAGGAATACAGGCTTGACTAGACTTAAATGCTCTTAATTGCAATGCCACTGAAGAATAGGCTTCCACAAACGGACTCCTTTGCGAGTAGTCTGGAAGCTAAGCCTTACCTAGCAACATAAAAAAAAAAAAAATTATAGAATTTATAAAAAGGAGAGTTGAGACACCAAGTCCATTTCTGAGTGAAATAAGCTGCCCTTAGCAATGTGCCAAATTACTTGGAAAAGAAGACTGGCTACTGAGAGGGAAGAAACTGGTAGTCCAGAGAAGCTACACGACCGAAGTGTCATTACTATCCACCAGAACTTGAGCCCTTGGGCCCAAAGGCCTTAGCTTAGACCTGCAACACCAGATGTGACACTCCTAGTTTAGCAGAGTTCCACTTTGTTTAGCCTCTAGTATTCCAAAAGTCATGGCCATTATCGTTTCTCAGGTTCTACAGCTGACTCAAGAGATTAGAACTAGAAGGCTCTTTGAGACCACGTAGTTCAATTTGTTCATTTTTCAAAAGAAAATACTGAAGCCCAGAAAGGCTAACTATCATGCCCATTAAGTTAGTGAATTAACTAGACTAGAACCAATTCCTCTTCCCTCCTTTCCCCCCACGCCACTAGCTTATATATCTAAGCATTTTCAAAACATATGGATTACTTTTCTTTTACTTCTGCTGAGCCAAAAACATGAAACAAAAAAATTGACTAGAAATCGCTGGCCTTGCATCTGACATCTAGCTCAATTTTAAACCAACTCCCAATAATTATCCTAGTTTGTGCTCTGCCTTGAGGTAGTCCTCCATTTTACCCAGTTTCATTCCTGTATTCAACCAGCTTCTTACAAATCCTCACCTTACCTTGACTTTTTCAGAATCCCACCACCAAAATGCTCTGCATAACTGATCTTAATTCTTCAATTAGTAACATTTATTTCTGAAGAAGCAGTTGCCAAGCTGTCCCTTAAATGCACTTTATAGTTTTGAAATTTGAGGGAGAAATAAAAAGTTTCTAGTACAAATGGTTTCCACATAAAGCTGACCTTTTGCAAAGGTTGAAACCCACAGCCAAAACTGCCACTTGACTTATAAGGACCCTCCCAACCTCGGAGCGGGTGATCAGACCTATTCTGGACAAGTCAGGGCTTTCTTTCTGCAGGTTCTGGTGGGGCCAAAAACTTGCTGTTAAAGTAAATTGCTTTTTCCAAAAATGTCTTTTGGGGTAGCTGGAGAACAGAATTCTGAGAAGAGCTGGCTGGAAGAATAATTGAAGTTGTAGCTAATATAGTTGTTTTGAATTATTCTCTTAAAAAAAAAATCATGGTAAACAGAGCTGAGTGCTTCCAGTTCAGAGAAAAAGGCAAAAAGAGAGGCCTATTTGGGTCCCTAAGCCTCTGTGAAAAGGCAAGCTAGTGTTTGTGAATACTTTTTAAAGGTAAAATCATGACTCGTATGCAAATATAAAAGAGATACATGTCAAAAAATTTAACTCATTAATTAATGAGGGAAACAGTAAGATGTTACAACCAATTTAAAAGAGAATTCAAAGGACACAGATTCCCATAGGCAATTAGGAATGCTGGAATGAATTTTCAAATGGATGCAAAACTGGTCAACATCCACGGGATAATAACCAATTGCATTACATCACACAAAATTCATTTGCATTTCTATGGATAAGAATATTTTGTGCCCTGGCCGTTTTGCTAAGTGGTTAGAGCGTCGGCCTGCGGACCAGAAAGTCCAGGGTTCCGTTCTCGCACGTACCTGGTTGCAGTTGGTCCCCGCCCTGGTTGGGGTCATGTGGGTGGCGACCACTCAATGTGTCTCTCTCACATTGATGTTTCTCTCTCTCTCTTCCTGCCCTCTCCCTCCCACTCTATCTGAAGATAAATGCAAAAATGTCTTTGGGTGAGGATAAAAAAAGAAAAAGAATATTTTGCATTAGTCTTGGTTTTTTGCAATTTGTAGAATTGTTAAATAGCTCAGCCAATGAAAGGTACATAACACAGTAGAGTATGTAAGTCAGGATGTCCAATGATCTCTTTTGTCCATTCAAACTCTTTCACAAATTTCCTTGACACTAGAAAGAACTGTTGCAGTCAGATTGCTTTAAGGTCAGCAGGCTCCATAATCCTTGGGGCCCTGGTCATGAGGTAGCCAGGGAGATGGTCTAAAGAAAGTGCTGAAAGTATAACTTGGTGCTTAAAAAGAATTTGCAATGCTTACAATGGATTAAAGAAACCAAGAAGGCTTGTGTGCCAAATATACTGTAATAAAACTTAAAAAATTAAAGTGCTCAATATCCACAAAGAAAAAGAAAAAGAAAAAGAGAATGAGGGATGGCAGAAGGAAGGAAGGAAGGAAGGAAGGAAGGAAGGAAGGAAGGAAGGAAGGAAGGAAGGAAGGAAGGAAGGGAGGAAAGAAGAGAGGGAGGGAGGGAGGGAGAGAGGGAGGAAGGGAGGGAGGAAGGAAGGAAAGAAGAGAGGGAGGGAGGGAGCTTTTCTAAAGTCTTAGGAACGAGAAAATCTAGTAAGTGGAAAGCTCTCTCCATGAGACTGAAAGTAGCTGGTGATGGCCTGAGAGGGTCTGTGTAAGGAAAAACACAGGTCTCCCTTTGCTACTCTATCTTGCAAAGTCCAACTTAGGACATCTGTTTGAAATACAACACCTTGATTCTTGCCTGGGTACAAAGTACAAGTAAATACAATACCACAAGCAGGTCCACTGGGAAACTTCAGGAACATAGGGAGAATTGTGAAGAATTCTGCCAATTTTTCTAGCACTTAACATATTGGGTGACTGCGTTCCTTTTTCAAAATTTATCTTTATTGTTGTAAGTATCACAGATGTCCCCCCTTTTTTCCTCTATTGACCCACTCCCTGTATACCTTTGGTTTTTATGTGTGCGTGAAAGCCAGTAGAGAACTTAGAGTGTGTTTTAACCTGTTTATAACACAAACTAAAAACATGTCCTGTGTTTACCTCAGGTAAATTGCTATATAAGCTCAGTAACCAGCTTGTTTTATGCATATGGTATTGAATATATTAGTCTACAAATTAAAGATTTTTAAGTTGAACAATCCCTAAACTTCTATATATTCTAATGAATACTTACCAAGTCAACTAAATATAAGTGAAAATCTCTGTACTGTTCTCACAAATCTATACCATGAGTACATGATAACAAACCACTGGATCAAGATAGTTTGCCTTTCAAAGTTAGAGTTAAGAGGTAGGAGGGGCCTCTAAAAAGTCGTTTACCCAAACTCCCTCCTTTTCATAGACAAGAAAATAAGTTCAGACAAGCTCTGTGACCAGCCTAAGGACATTCAGCAGTTACAGGCAGGACTACAACACCTGTTTATGCTACTTAATCTGGGCTATCTACTATAATGCTGACTATGACTACTCTCCTCTCTATCCTAAACACCATGCATATTTTTTTCTAGATCATATTTTAAATAATCACTGAGATATTTTTATCACATTTTACTAATAAAAACATCCCAGTGATCATTTAAAATTTAACAACAGTCATTTTTACTTATTTTTAAAATGATGTCTAAGTCTTATAAAAAATGCTTGAAGTAATGTGAATACCTGTTTCTCTTATATTGCAAGCAAAGAGTTCAAAACCTGGCTGAGTAAAACAAAAAGGAAAAAGGGTCTATTCGAGAATATTAAGACTGAAAGCAAATTCTCAAGTACTTGGAAGACAGATGTCCAGCAAGTGTTCTGAAGGCATTCTAGCTAGGTAGAGTACCTGTTTTAATAACCACAAACATCACTCTGAATACTCTACAGTTCACTTTTTTGTGGCAAAATGACAAATGGTAAAGGAAGTATAAACAGACCAGCACTGTAGATAGAGTTCCTTGTATAGAAGATCCACATAATGAATGCTGTCAGAAGTATACCAACCTCCCCCTCTTCCCTCAAGAATCATTACCAAATTCCTCCATCGGAGGACTTCACAGAATGTCAGGGGATTTCTGGAATGTACTAGGATCAGGTTGAGAGATTCTGGTTTAATAGTCAATCTAAATAATTTAGGTGGGAAAGACAACTGTTCTCAAGGGTAGTATTTACTTATGTCTTCAAATTTTGACTATACTTTGCCTACGATGGCACCAATTAACACCTAAGGACTTTTGAAGAGAAAATTCCATTATTCTTATTTTTCTTGAGAGCTGTTTTTCCCCCTCCTCATTTGGAAGGTTTTCAGTACTTTGCTTCCATCTGAGCCAGAAAAGTATCCATTTCCTTTTGCCGATCCTTTTTTAAAAACATATGTTTTTATTGATTTTAGAGAGAGAAGAAGGGAGAGGGAGAGAGAGAAAACATTGATGTCATGGATCAGTTTTCTCTCATAGGAACCTAACCAAGGACCCAACTGCAACCTGGGCATGTGCTCTGACTGGACTCAAACCTGAGCACCATGCTCAACCAACTGAGCCACACCAGCCAGGAACCGCTGATTCTTTTGTTTGCTCCAAATGACTGCCTTCAAGTTATCTGCTCCTTCATCAAGTCCCAACTCCTTCCTGCTCATTCCTGTTTCTTTAGTCTCTTCCTGAGCCCTCCTTGTCCTTGCATTCATCTTTTGCTTTGATTCTTTGACAAAGAAATTATAGGATGGGACCTCTCCAACATCAATGGCTTCCTGAATAATGTTCCTTATCCTGGGTTCCTCTGTGTAAGTATCACGCACAGCACACACTCCAGGATCACATCCATGTCCCCGTGAAGTCCAGATAGGCCTATTTAATATCAGCCAGCTCTTCCTCAGAACCTTTGTATGTGTTTTAAAAGCTTGCATGTTTTCTAGAGATATCTTTAAAGAGTAACTGCCAATACGTTTCCCAGTCCCAATCCTGGTTGAGAACATCAGAATCCTGGTCCATTGTTCACTGCTCATCATACCTTGCTCTCTACTCTTTGTCAGTCAGAATGCAATAGAGTTTCCCAAGGATCTGGAAGTGGCAGGTGGCATTCTCCCTGTGCCCCTTACATATCAGGTCCCGGTGGCCTTGCAGGACACCTTTTGGGAGCCACGTTGGACGTTGCTATCTGAGGCCTTGTGCCACAAGCCCAACACTCCATAAAAGTAGGCCATGCAGAACATTTCCTCATACAGCTCCATCAGCCCCTTGGCCAGCAGAGCTGCAGAGAGGGTGGCAGCCTCCATGAAAACAGCAGGTCTCAACTACACTGGCTAGACCTCCCACAGGTGTCTTTCCATTGGTGGTTTTCTCCATTCTTAGGCAGTACTCATCAGCTTGCCTTTTATCTCGTCCCTTCATGATCAGCTTGGAGATACCCAGTATCCTGGCATCACTTATGTAGTGCAAAAGAGCAACATGCAGCATGGAATAACCTGAACGTTTTTGTATTGCGCATCTTCCCCTCCCCATGCTCCAGCAACAACTCACGCTGTTAAGCAGCTGGAAAAGGTATGAAACAGACGATTTATACATTCTTAAATGATATACTTTAACACATTCAATCACACTGGTCCCAAAGACCAATATTCATTTTATACTTATTAAAGTAGCAAATGTTATCAAACACAATGTTTGTTTGGCTTGGTGGGAAATGATAGAAAACTATCCTCACACTGTTCCTGCAGCAGGAGAAATTAGGACAATTCTTTTGAAGGGCAATTTGGCAATATATATCAGAAGTCATAAAACATATTCACGCCCTTTCATGTAGTAATTCCACTCCTGGAAATTTGTCATTAATGTAATCATCTGTCATTAATGTAATAATGCAACAGAAGGAAAAAACTATATATACAAACACATTCTCCATGCCATTATGCATAATCTCACAAAACTGTTATTAGCCAAATGTAGCCAGACTGGCTAAGTGAATTAAGACACATAGATTGAATGGACTATTGTGTAAACAATAAAAATCATAATTCTGAGGACTGCAATAAACTTAGAAAAGCCTAAACACAATAAAATTAAGAGGTTAAGGGGCAAAAACAGAACACACAATGGTATAGACATTTTCATTGTAACTCTATAAAAATATATCTCCAGAAACAATTGTATTGGGTGATAGGATTACAGATAAAAATGATTTCTTTTTTTTTTTCCTTTTGTGGAGTACACTTTCTAAAATAAGTTAAAAATAAATTTAAAGTAATAAATAAATGAAACAAGTGTTGGCCTAATAACACCAAGGAGCCTAATATCAGAGTATCTTCTCTCCCTGGGCTGCCCTTCTAAATTTACCAGCTCCTGCCATCTGCTTCTAGTGATGAAGGAGGGAAAAACAGAAAAAAAGAGGTATTGCAGAAGAAAACGTGCCTATGAGAACCAGAAGACGTATTATGGCTGAATGCCTCTGCTTACTATGCTAAAGAGGTTGAGCATTGCAATAAATGAGGTTCCCTTTCATTGAATTTATTGGGGTGACATTGGATAATAAAATTATATAGGTTTCAGGTGTACAAGTCTACAATACACCATCTGTATATTGTAGTGTGTGTTCACCACTCCAACTCAAGTCTCCTTCTATCACCATTTATTTCCTCTTTACCTTCTTCTACTTCCCTCCACTCCCACTTTTCTCTGGCAATTGCCATACTATTGTCTATGCTAGATGATTAGATTTTTAGAGATTTATTTTCCTACCTTCTGAATTTCCTGTAATATTACATCTGTAATTAAAATAGTTTTTAACAGAGAAATAAAATTAATATGGATGCTATATTCAATTCTACCCTTGGTCCTCTCTGTTTCTTATTGCCTCTCTTTCTTGCTTGGTGATATCACCTATTCCCAGGCACTCAATCATACCCTCAATGATAATGACTTCCATATCTAAATCTTTAGTCCCTGCTGATCTCTTGGCTTTCTAGCTCCGTGCTGGAAAGTAGCATCTAGAAGTACTTGCTACTATTTTACATTCAACATGATCTCTTGTATCTGAGACATTAGTAAAAAAAACCTTAACATATCCATAATATTAGTCATTTCTTTACTCTCCAATGTTAACAGGTAAGTCCTTTTCACCCTAGGCTAAACCCCCATCCCTTAACTGGAGAACTGCAACAACTTTTTAATTGGCCTTTTCACTTTCTTCTTTATTCTGCTCATATATCATTGTATATAATCTGCTTAAAATATAAAGCAGATCAAGCCCTGGCCGGTTTGGCTCAGTGGTTAGAGCATCGGCCTGCGGTCCAGATAGACCAGGGCTCAGTTCCCCCTAAGGGCATGTACCTTGGTTGCAGTTTGTCCCCGGCCCTGGTTGGTTGTGCAGGTGGCAGCCACTCGATGTGTCCCTTTCACATTGATGTTTCTCTCTCTCTCCCTCCCACCCTATCTGCACAAAAAATTGAAAAATGTCCTCGGGTTAGGATAAAAAAATATATATTTTAGGATAAAAAATATATATTTTAGGATAAAAAATATATATTTTAGGATAAAAATATATATATTTTAGGATAAAAATATATATTTTAGGATAATATATATATATATATATATATATATATATATATATATATCAGATTATGTTACCCTCTCCTAAAAAAAAATCTAATAATTTCCATTTAAATCAGAATAAAATCCAAAGTCCTTATTGTTGTCTACAGGGAACTATGTAATCTTGACCTTAGCTGCATCTCTGAGCTCATCTCCTCTGCTTGGTTCAACTGTCTTTTTTCTGTGCCCCCTCTGCCCTACCACCATACAACTTCTCTCTTGCTTCAGGGTGGTTGCACATGCTGTTCCCTCTGCCTTAACTGCCCTTTAGTCTCCTCCACCCCTATCTTTCCTCATGAGAGAGTATAATTTTTCCTTCTTATCCTTCAGCTCTCAGCTTCCACATTGTCTCCTTATAGAGGCATCCCCAGATCATCCTATAAACAGGAAGTCCACCCATGTTATTCTCTATTACAACACCCTGTCCACTTATTTCACAGCACTTCTCCAAATTTGTAAGTTCAATGATTTGTTTGCTTTTTTATTTACTGTCAGTCTCCTTCTCTGGACTACAGGTCTGTGAGAGTGGAGGACCATTTTTATTTTGCCCATCACTGAACAGTGCTTGACGTATAGTAGACCCTCAATAAATATAACTCAAATAATTGATTGTATGAATAACTTGTTATGATTATAATTCTTTTCTAAATGTTTGCTAAGTACATAAAATGTGCCAGATACTTTTACATAAATTATATCATTTAATTCTTGTGGAAGTTTTTTAAGCAGACATTTTTAAATTAAATTTTTACTTTTGAGACAATTGTAGGCTCACATACAATTGTAAATATAATACAGAGATCCCATTTACTCTTCACCCAGTTTCCCCCAATGGCAACATCTTTCAAAGCTATAGTGCACTATCACAACTTTGATATTGACATGGATACAATCCATCAAGTTTATTCAGATATCCCAGTTTTACTTGGACTCAGTTGTGTGTGTGCATGTCTATTTGTTTATATGCAATTTTATTACATGTTTAGGTCATTATATCCACCACCAAAGTCAAGATACAAAACAGTTCCATCACTGCAAGGATCTCTCATGATGCCCCATGAAAATTATACACAGCATCTGCCCCTCACACTCTCTCCCTCATCCCATCTCAACCCTCTGGCAACCACAAATCTGTTCTCCACTTTCATAATTTTGTCATTTCAAGAATATTATAGAAACAGAATCAGGCAGCATATATCCTCATGGGATTAGCTTTTCACACAGGATAATTACCTGGTGATTTATCCAAGTTCCTGTGTATATCAATAGTTCACTCTTTTATATTGCTGAGTACTATTCCATGGCATGGATTACCACAATTGGTTTAATCATTCATGTGAATGCTATCTGGCTTGTTGAAGGCTATTTGGTTTGTTTCCAGTTTTTAATTGTTATGAATAAAGCTTCTATGAACATTCGTGTACAGGTTATTTTATGTTTTATTATTGTTGACAGTATTCAAGATGTCCCTCAGTTTTACCCCCATTACCCCCCTCCTCCCAGCCCCTGCCCCACTCCAGGCCTTCACCACACTGTTGTCTGTGTCCATTGGTTATGCATTTGTGTATTTAAGTTCTTTGGTTAATCTCTTCCCATGTCTCCCCACCTCCCTTTTGAGATATGTCAGTCTGTTCCATGTTTCCATGCCTCTGGACCTATTTTCTTAATCAGTTTATTATGTTCATTAGATTCCACTTATAATTTAGATCATGAGATATTTGTCTTTCTCTAACTGGCTTATTTCACTCAGCATAATATTATCGAGGTCCATCCATTCTGTTGCAAATGGCAAGAAATCCTTCTCTTTTTTAATAAATTGAGATATAATTGACATAAAATTGTACTGGTTTTGAGTGTACGGCATGATTTAATATATGTATAATTGCAAAACTATTACCATAATAAGTTTAGTTAACATCTATCACCAAACATAGTTACAACTTTTTTCTTAGGATGAGAACTTCTGAGATCTACTCTCTTAGCAACTTTCAAATACATAACATAGCATTGTTAACTATAGTCACCATGCTGTGTACAGGGTTTTGTGTGAACATAAATTTTCATTTCTCTGGGAGATAAACTGCCCAGGAATATAATTGCTGGGTTGTGTGGTAGTCACATGTTTAGTTTAAAAAACTGCCAAACTGTTTTTCTAGAGTTATTGTACATTCCCACCAGCAATGTATGGGTAATTCAGTTTCTCTGAGTTTTCATTAGCACTTGATGTCACTTTTTAAAAAATGTTAGCCACTCTCTCTCATAGGTGTGTAGTGATAACTTATGCCCACAACATAGAGCAATTTTCATGCTCTAAGTGCTAGTGATATTGACATCTTTTCATGAGCTTATTTGCTATCTGCATGTCTTCTTGATCTCTTCATGTCTTTTACCCATTTTCTAATTGGATTTTTTTACTAAGTTTTTTGAGTTCTTTATATATTCTAGATACAAGTCCTTTTTTCAAATATGTGGTTCGCAAATATTTTCTTCCAGTCTGTAGCTTGTCTTTTAATTCTCTTAATAGATTTTCACAGAGCCAAAGTTATTTTTTTAACTTTGATAAAGTCAAATTTATAAATATTTCCATTTATAGATTATGCTTTCAATGTAAAGTCTTAGAAATCTGACTAGTCCTTTATCCTGGAGGTTGTCTCTACTTTTTCCAAAATTTTGTAAGAATTAGTTTTAATTAATTAAATTAGTAACATTTAGTTTTACATTTTACATTTAAACTTGTGATCCATTGAATTAATTTTGTATAAAGTTTAGATAGTGGTTATTTTTTCTACCTATGGATGTTCAATTGTTCTAGCATCATTAAAAAAAAAGTTTATATTTCCTCAATTGAATTGGTTTGTACCTTTGTCAAAAATCAATTCATTATATTTGTGTGGCTCTATTTATAGGTACTGTGTTCTGTTCTATTGATCTATGTGTCTATCCTTCCAATATGACACTGTTTTAATATTTGTGGCTATTTAGTAGGTTTTAATGTTGAGTAGAGTGATTCTGTCCACTTTTTTCTTTTTCAACATTGCTTTGCTTAATCCAGGCTCTGTGCCTTTCTATATACATTTTAGAATAAGTTTGTCTATATGTAAAAAATAAAGCCTAGCTGAAGTCATATAAATTTTAAAACTTTGTTGAATATAATTGGCATATCATAAAATTGCACATACAGGGTGGCAAAATTAGGTTTACAATTATAAATTGGCAAAACACAGTTTAATTCTTGTATTCCTATTTGTTAATTATTGCATCATTTGTATACAAACAACTCTAAACCTACTTTTTTCCACCCCTGTATTTAAAGTATACAGTTTAATAAGATTTGACATGTATACACACCATCACAATTAAGTTATAGACATACCCATTCTCCTCCAAAGTTTCCTTATGCTCCCTATCCATTCAGAGTTATCTCAAGACAACTATTAATCTAATTTCTGTCATTATACATTAGTTTGCATTTCTTAGAGTTTTACATAAATGGAATAACAAGGTATAGTTTATTTCTTTTTAATGCAGAGAGATATTCTATTGTACAGATATATCACAATTTGTTTACCTATTCCCTAATTGGGGGACATTTGTATTGTTTTAAGTTTTGGGCCAGTACAAATAAAGCTTCTATGAATATTCATGTGTAAGTATTTATTTTGGCACATGCTTTAATTTCTCTTGGGTAAAAACCTAAGAATGGTATGTCCAGATAATATGGCAAATGTATGTTTAACTTTTTAAGAACCTGCCAAACTGTTTACCAAAATGGTTGTACCATTTACATTCATTCCTATCAGTAATGTATGAGAGTTCCGGTCCCTCCACATTCTTGCCAACTCTTGGTATGGTAAAAATTTTAACTTTAGCTATTCTAAGAGTGTGCATCTCATTGCAGGTTTTTTTTTTACATTTTCCCAAATGACTAATGATGTTGAGCATCTTTTCATGTGCTTACTTGCCATCCATATATCTTCTTTGGTAAAATGTCTGTTCATATCTTTTGCCCATTTTATTTATTTTATTTTTTCTTTTTTATTAATTAATTTTTGTTACAGATGTTTCTCCTTTTTTCCCCACTGATTCCCTCCTCCCCCTCCCTTCCCGCCCTGTCCCAAGTTTGTTGTCCATGTCCACTGTTCATGCATACATGCATATAAGTTCTGTGGTTTATCTCTCCTCCACCATCCCCTCTTCTGGAAAGGGTACCCACTGTATGGGAGAGCATAATTGCCAATGATATATCAGATAAGGGGTTAATTTCCAATATATATAGAGTGCTCATACAACTCCACAAAAGGAAGACAAAGAACCCAATTAAAAAATGGGCAGAGGAGCTGAATAGACACCTCTCCAAACAGGACATACAAATGGCTAAGAGACATATGAAGAAATGCTCATCATCACTAATCATCAGAGAGATGCAAATTAAAACAACAATAAGGTATCACCTCACACCTGTCAGAATGGCCGCCATTAACAAATCATCAAACAACAAGTGTTGGCAAGGGTGTGGAGAAAAGGGGACTCTAGTACACTGCTGGTGGGAATGCAGACTGGTGCAGCCACAATGGAAAACAATATGGTGTTACCTCTTTTGCCTATTTTAAATTGGGTTGTTCATTTTCTTAGTGATACATTTCAACAGTTCTTTATATATTCTTGGTACAAGACCTGTATCAGAAATATGCTTTGAACATATGTTCTCTCATTTTGTGGGTTGTCTTCCCATTTTCTTCACTGTGTCTTTTGGAAGAACAGAAGTTTTTTCTTTTCATGAAGTGTAATTTATCAGTTTTTTCATGGATGATGTTTTTGGTGTCATATCTAAAAAAAACTTTTCTAACCCAAGTTCACAAAGATTTTATCTATTTTCTTCTAAGTTTTATATTTATGCTTATAAATTCCTAATTATTTATTTATTAATATTTTTTCTTTATTGATTTGAGAGAGAGAGGAAGGCAGGGGGAGAAAGAGATAGAAATATTGATGAGAGAGAACATCAATTGGCTGCCTCCTGCATGCCCTATACTGGGGATTGGACCCACAATCTGGGCATGTGCCCTGACTGGGAATTGAACCAGTGACCTCTTGGTTCATAGGTCGATGCTCAACCACTGAGCCACACTGGCCAGGTAATAATCTCATATTTAGAAGTATTACAGTTAGGGCTATGGTCCATTTAGAGTTAATTTTTTATAGGTGCAAGATATAAATGGAAGTTTTTTTTTTTCTTTTTTTTCATATACTGGTATCCACTCAATTATTTATTGAAAAGGTTATTCTTTCTCTGCTAAATATTTATTCACCTTTGTCAAAAATCAATTGTCCATATATGTCTAAGTTTATATCTGGACTTCCTATTTTGTTCCATTGATCTGTTTATCTATTTTGCACCAATATCATGCTGCCTGTATTATTGTAGCTTTAAAAGAAGTCTTGAAATCAGGTAATAATTAGCCTTCTAATGTTGTTCTTCGAAGTTGTTTTATGTATTCTATGTCCTTTGCATTTCTACACGAAGTTTAGAATCAGCTTGTCAATTTTTATAAGTGCCTTCAGGGATCTTTATTTGGATTGTGTTTAAATTTATACATTAATTTAGACAGAGTTGACATCTTAATGTTGAATCGTCTGTCCCATAAACATGATATATCTCTCCAATTATTTGGGTTTTCTTCAATCTCTCCCAGCAATGTTCTGTAGTTTTCAGTGTTTAGATCTTTTGCATCTTTTGTCAGATTCATCCCTAAGTATTTTGGATTAGTTATTGAATTAGTTATCAGTATTTTGTTGCTATTGCAAATGGTATTGCTTAATTTGGATTATCAAAAATTTTTATTACTAGTGTATAGATACAAAATTTTGACACATTGGTCTTGTATCCTGTAGCCTTGATAAACACAAAGTTTTAAAGTGATTTTCTAAAATCCCATCAGATTTTCCACTTAGCTGATTATGTCTGTGGATATAGACAATCTTACTTCTTCCATTCCAATCTGGTGTGTTTCATTTCTTTGTCTTGCCTGATTGCACAGGCTAGAATGCCCAGTACAATGTTAAATAGAAGGGTAAATATGGACATTCCTTTTCCTGTTTTTGATCTTTCATCTATCAGTATGATACCAGCTGTAGGTTTTTTGTAGATAATTGTCATCAGGTTGAGGGAAGTTACCTTTTCTTCCTGTTTTGCTGAGAATTTGTATCAGAAATGGATATTGAATTTTGTTAAGTGCTTTTTCTGAATTTGTTAAAATGATCATATGGTTTTTCATTTTAAGTTTGTTAATATAATAAAATCCATTGACTAATTTTGAAATGTTAAGCCATCTCTGCATCCTGGGATGACTGTACTTCATCATGATGTATTATCCTTTTTCTATATTGTTGGATTCAATTTGCTGAAAATTGTTTAGAAAGCTTTTGTATCAAGGTAGTGCAGGCCTCTTAGAAAATATTTTGTTACTAGTTATTATGAGTTGGGAAATAATCCCTCCACTTTAATTTTCATTAAGAGCTAGTATAGAGGAGAAATAAAGAGCTTCATGGATAAAAAAAAATAGCTAAAGGAATTTACCACCACCAAACGAGCACTGCAAGAAATGCTGAAGGGACTATTGGAAGAAGAAGAAGAAGAAGAAGAAGAAGAAGAAGAAAGAGAGAGAGAGAGAGAGAGAGAGAGAGAGAGAGAGAGAGAGAGCAAGAGAGCACACAGGCATAAAATTAAAATGGCAACTAATAATTATCTTTCAATAATTACCTTAAATGTAAATGGCTTAAATACTCCAATCAAAAGACATAGCGTAGCTGACTGGATAAGAAAACACGACCCATATATATGTTGTCTACAAGAGACCCACCTCACAACAAATGACTCACACAGGGTGAAGGGATGGAAAAAAAATTTCCAAGAAAATGGAAATGAAAAAAAAAAAAAAGCTGGTGTAGCAATACTCATATCTGACAAGATAGACTTCAAAACCAGGGCCATAATAAGAGACAGAGAAGGTCACTACATAATATTCAAAGGAGCAAACTAACAAGAGGATATATCCCTGGTAAACATATACACACCAAATGCGGGAGCACCAAAATATATTAAAAAATTTCTGGAGGACTTCAAGGGAGAGACCAATAGCAACACAATCATAATGGGTGACTTTAACACACCACTGACACCACTGGATAGATCTTCTAGACAAAAAATTAACAAGGACATAGAGTCCTTACAAGACAAACTAGATGAGTTGGACTTAATTGATATTTACAGAACATTTCACCCCAAAGCTACAGAATATACATTCTTTTCAAGTGCACATGGGTCATTCTCAAAGATAGACCACATGTTAAGACATAAAGCAAGACTCTACAAATTCAAGAAAATTGAAATCATATCAAACATCTTCTCAGATCACAGTGGCATGAAACTAGAACTCAATTACAATAAAAACACACAAAAACATTGAAACACTTGGAGGCTAAATAGCATTTTATTAAACAATGAATTGGTTACTAACAAGATCAAGGAAAGCAAACACAGAACAACACAAAATCTATGGGACACAGTGAACGTAGTCCTGAGAGGAAAGTTCATAGCACTACAGGCCTACCCAAGAAACAAGAATAATTCCTAATTGACTTTCTAAACCTACAACTTAAAGAACTAGAAAGTAAACAAACAATAAAAACCAAGACCTAGTAGGAGGAAGGAAATAGTAAAGGTCAGAGCAGAAATAAATGACATAGAGACTAAAAAACAAACAAACAAACAAAACAATTCAAAAGATCAATGAAACAAAAAGCTGTTTTTTCGAAAAGATAAACAAGATTGATGGACCCTTAGCTAGACTCATCAAGAAACAAAGAGAGAGAACCCAAATACACAAAATCAGAAATGAAAGAGGAGAAGTAACAACTGACCACAGAAATACAAAGGATCATCAAAACATACTATGAACACTTATACGGCAACAAATTGGACAATCCAGAAGAAATGGACAAATTTCTAGAAAAACACAGCCTCCCAAAACTGAACCAGGAAGAGATAGAAAACTTGAACAAACCAATAACAACAAAAGAAATTGAAGATGTAATCAAGAAACTCCAGGCAAACAAAATCCCAGGGGGAGTTTTACCAAACATTCAAAGATCTAATATACATTCTCCTAAAACTATTCCAAAAAATCCAAGAAGATGGAACATTTCCAAACTATATTATGAGGCCAGAATAATTCTAATTCCAAAACTGGATAAAGACAATACAAAGAAAGAAAACTACAGGCCAATATCCCTCATGAACACAGATGCCAAAATCTTTAACAAAATGTTAGCATATTGGATCCAGTAATATATCAAAAAAAATTATTCATCATGACCAAGTGGGTTTCATCCCAGGAATGCAAGGATGGTACAACATGCACAAATCAATAAATGTGATACACCACGTAAACAAAAGGAAAGATAAAAACAATATAATCATATCAATAGATGCTGAAAAAGTATTCGACAAAATCCAGCACCCATTTTTGATAAAAAATGCTCAGCAATGTGGGAATAGAGGAATCATATCTCAACATAATAAAGGCCACATATGAAAGACCTACAGCCAACATCATACTCAATGGGCAAAAACTAAAAGCATTCCCCTTAAGAACGGGAACAAGACAGGGATGCCCACTTTTGTCACTCTTATTTAGCATAGTACTGGAAGTCATAGCCACAGTAATTAGACATGAAGACAAAATAAAGGGATCCAAATTGGAAAGGAGAAAGTGAAACTGTCATTATTTGCAGATGACATGATATTATACATAAAAAAAACCACTAAAGACTCCATCAAAAATCTACTAGACTTAATAAATGAATTTGACAGTGTAGCAGGATACAAAATTAATGTCAAGAAATTGACAGCTTTCTTATACACCAATGATGAAATCACAGAAAGAGAAACTAAAAAGACAATCCCATTTACCATTGCAGCAAAAAAATTAAGATACCTAGGGATAAACTTAACCAAAGAAGTAAAGGACCTCTTCATAAAAAACTACAGGTCACTAAAAAAAGAAATAGGGAAAGATATAAAAAAGTGGAAGCATATACCTTGTTCATGGATTGGAAGAATTAACATCATTAAAATGTCCATACGACCGAAAGCAATCTATAGATTCAATGCAATCCCCATGAAAATACCAATGACATACTTTACAGAACTAGAACAAACACTCCAAAAGTTTATATGGAACCAAAAAAGACTCTGAATAGCCACAGCAATCTTGAAAAAGAAGAGCAAAGTAGGAGGGATCACATTACCAGATTTCAGTTTATACTACAAAGCCACTGTAATCAAAACAGCCTGGTACTGGCACAAAAACAGGCAGGTAGAAAAATGGAACAGAATAGAGAACCCAAAAATTGACCCAAGACAATATTCTCAGTTAATACTTGACAAAGGTGACAAGAACATACAGTGGAGTCAAGACAGTTTCTTCAATAAATGTTGTTGAGAAAATTGGACAGATACCTGTAAAAAAATGAAGCTAGAACACCAACTTACACCATACATGAGAATAAACTCAAAATGAATAAAAGACTTAAATGTAACCCATGAATACATTATAATTCTAGAAGAAAATGTAAGCAACAAAATCTCAGACATCATACGTAGCAGAATTTTCACTGATACAACACCTAAGGCAACGGAAACAAAGGAAAAAATGAACACATGGGACTACATCAAACTGCACAGCAAAACAAAAAACAAAAAAAACAACCATCAAAACGGAAAGGCAACCCACTGTATGGGAGAGCATAATCGGCAATGATGCATCAGATAAGGGGTTAATTTCCAAAATATATAGAGTGCTCATACAACTCAACAAAAGGAAAACAAAAAACCCAATTAAAAAATGGGCAGAGGACCTAAATAGACACCTCTCCAAAAAGGACATACAAATGGCCAAGAGACATATGAAGAAATGCTCAACATCACTAATCATCACAGAGATGCAAATTAAAACAACTATGAGTTATCACCTCACACCTGTCAGAATGGCCGCCATCAACAAATCATCAAACAACAAGTGTTGGCGAGGGTGTGGAGAAAAGGGGACTCTAGTACACTACTGGTGGGAATGCAGGCTGGTGCAGCCACTGTGGAAAACACTATGGTGTTACATCAAAAAATTAAAAATTGAACTGCCATTTGACCCAGTGAACCCACTTCTAGGATTATACCCTAGAAACCTGAAACACCAATCAGAAAGAATGTATGTACCCCTATGTTCATAGCAGCACTATTTACAATAGCTAAGATCTGGAAACAGCCCAATTGTCCATCAGTAGACAAATGGATAAAAAAGCAGTTGTACATATACACAATAGAGTACTAGGCAGCTGCAAGAAAGAAAGAAAGATCTCTTATCCTTTGAGACGACATGGGGGGACCTGGAGAGTATTATCCTAAGCAAAACAAACCAAGCGGAGAAAGACAAATACCACATGATCTCACTTATTTGTGGAATATAATGAACATAACAGTCTGAGGAATGGGGTAGTCCCAGAGACGTGGAAGTGGGGTACAGACCGACAATCCCCAAAGGAGGGGGTGGGGAGGGAGAGATAAACCACAGAACTTATATGCATGTATGCATGAACAATGGACATGGACAATAAAGCTGGGTACAGGGCGGGGAGGGAGGGGGAGGGGGGAATCAGTGGGGGAAAAAAGGAGAAACATCTGTAACAAAAATAAATAAATTAATTTTAAAAAAAGGTGTGGCCCTGGCCAGTTTGGCTTAGCGGTTAGAGCATCGGCCTGCAGTCCAGAGAGACCCAGGTTTGGTTCCCGCTAGGGGCGGTACCTCGGTTGCAGTTTGTCCCCGGCCCTGGTTGGTTGAGCAGTTGGCAGCCATTTGATGTGTCCCTTTCACGTCGATGTTTCTCTCTCTCTCTCTCCCTCCCACTCTATCTGAACAAAACATTGAAAAATGTCCTCAGGTGAGGATAAAAATAAATAATAAATAATAAATAAATAAATAAATAAGCAAGCAAGCAAGCTGTGGTACATGTACACAATGGAATACTACGCAGCTATGAAAAAGAAAGATGTCTTATCCTTTGAGATGACATGGAAGGACCTGGAGAGTATTATGCTAAGCAAAACAAGCCAAGCAGAGAAAGACAAATATCACATGATCTCACTTATTTGGGGAATATAATGAACTAAACAAACTGTTGAGCAAAGTTAACCCAGAGACATGGAGGTGGGGTGCAGACTGACAAGCCTCAGAGGAGGGGGAGGTTTGTGGAGGAAGAGATAAACCACAGAACTTACATGCATGTATACATGACCAATGAACATAGACAACAAAGCTGCGGATGGGGTGGGGGGGAGGGGAGGAGGGTGTCAATGGGGGAAAAATGAGAAATATCTGTAACAAAAACAAATTAATAAATAAAAAATTAAAAAAAAATGTTAGTACACAATTGCTATTTTTTCTTCCTGAAATTTTTGGTAGAATGATCAATGAAGTCATTTGGGGCTTGACATGTTTTGTGGGGAGGTCTTTTTTCCTTTTTCTTAAAAATTGTTTTGTGGGAATGTTTTTAACTACCTACTCAATTTCATTAATGTGGAGCTATTCAGGTAATCTAATTTTTCTTATGTTAGGTTTAGTAGTTTGTTCCTTTCTAATAATTTGTCTATTTCATCTAAATGGTCAAATTTATGGGCATACAGTTGTTCATAATATTTCATTATTATTTTAATATTTTGTGGAATTTATAGTGATGTAGCCTTTTACATTTCTGGTATTAGTAAATGCATATCTTCTCTCTGTTTTCTTTGTCAGTCTTCCTAGAAGTTTATCAATTTTATTGATCTTTTCAAAGAACCAGGTTTGGTTTCATTGATTTTTTTTCTATTGTTTCCCTGTTTCTTGTCATTGGTTTTCACTCTGATATTTATTATGATTTCCTTTCTTCTGCTTATTTTGGGTTTAATTTGCTTTTCTTTTTCTAGTTCCTTAAGATTGAAGCTGAGGTCATTGATTTTAGACTTTGTTATTTTCTAATATAGCTGTTTCAGTACTATAAGTTTCCTAACTGATTTAGCAGCATCCTACAAATTCTATGTTCTGTTTTCATTTTTATTAATATTAATATATGTTCTAATTATTACATTATAGATTTATTCTTTGACTTATGGGTTATTTAGAAAGGTATTGTTTTGTTTTTATGTTTTTGGAGATTTTCCAGGTGTCTTTTTGTTATTAATTTCTAGTTTAATTCTCTTGTGGTTAAAATACACATTTTGCATAAATTGAATCATATAAAAAGATGTTCATCACTAATTGTCAGAGAAATGCAAATTAAAAGCCACAATAAGATACCATCTCACATCTGTCAGAATAGCTATCATCAATAAATCAGCAAACAAATACTGGTGAGGATGTGGAGAAAAGGGAACCCTAGTATACTGCTGGTGGAAACAGACCAGTGCAGCCACTATGAAAAACGTTATGGAGTTTCCACAAAAAATTAAAAATGGAACTGCCTTATGACCCGGCTATTCCAATTCTGGGGATATATATGAAGAAACCTGAAATACTAATTCAAAAGAATATATGCACCCCTATGTTCATGGCAGCATTATTTACAATAGCCAAGATCTGGAAGAGGCCCAAGTGACCATCAGTAGATGAATGGATAAAAAAGATGTGGTATATTTACACAATGGAATACTATTTGGTTTCCAAAGAGAAGGAAATCTTACCCTTTAAATTTTCTTAAGGTTTCTTTTATTGCCTTGAATATGGTTTATCCTGCTGAATGTTCCATGTACACTTGAAAAGAAGGGATATTCTTTAGTCATTAGGTGAAGTGTTTCATGAATGTCAATTAGATCAAGTTGAATAATAGTATTATTCAAATCTTATGTATACTTACTGATTTGCTATTTGTGAGAAAGGGGTATTAAAACCTCTAAACAAAATCTTGAATTTGCCTATTTTTCCTTGTAGTTCTATCAGTTTTTGCTTCATGTATTTTGAAGCTCTTTTATTAGATGCATAAATGTTTAGGATTGTTATTTCTTCTTGATGACATGAACCTTTTGTCATTATGAAATAACATTCTTTATTCTTACTAATAGCTTTTGCTCTAAAATCCATTCTAACTGATATTAAAAGCCACATCAGATTCCTTATGACTTGGGTTACCATGGTATACTTTTATTCATCATTTTGTTTTTAACATATTTACATCTTTATATTTAAGTGTGTTTCTTATAGGCAGCAAATATAGTTGGGCATTGCTCTTTTAATTCGATTAGAGAAGTCTCTGCTTTTTCACTCAAGTGTTGAAGTCATTTTCATTTAATGTAATTTTATATATCCTTAGACTTAAATTTATCGTCTTGCTATTTGTTTTCTATTTGTTCCATCTGATTTTTGTTTTCTCTTTCCTCTTTTTTCTGCCTTCTTTTGGACTAGTAAAATAATTTTATTATTTCATTTTGCCTTCTTTTTAAGATTATTGGCAATAACTTTGTTTTGCTATTTTAATGGTGGCTGACTCTTGATACATTATAAGTATAGCAAAGAAATATTACAAACAACTTTATGTCCATAAATTTGACACCTTAGATGAAATGGACCAATTCCTGACAGATACAAATTATCCAACTCACTTAAAAAGAAATAGATAACCTGAATACTTTAATATTTGTTAAGGAAATTTAGTTTGTAGTTAAAAATCTTACAGTCCCAGATGGTTTCACTCAAAAATTATAATTAACTTTTAAGGAACAAATAATATCAACCATACACAATCTTTCTCAAAAATTAAATAATAGTGAGAATTTCCCAACTTATAATATGAGGTCAGTGCTACCCTAATACCAAAGCCAAGCAAAGACACTACATGGAAATAGAACTACAGACCAGACCATTATTCCTCATGAACACGAAATGAGACCAGTCAGCATGATTGCATGTTTTTCCAAATTCAATTATGCAGTTGCATAATAGGTTGAGAGTTGGATTTAATGAGACTTGAGGTTTAGCCGTTTAAATAAGTAGTGAGAAACGGGTAAAGGAATTGAGAGCATTAATATAATGATTGACCATGGAATTTATGCTGGGTAGGAAGGGAAGTGAAAACATGAAGGAGATTCAATGAGTAATTGATTCAATGAGTGGGGCTGAAGTATGATTAGAGTGGAAAATAATAGGAATGAGTTAGAAAAAAGGTGGTGGTAGTTAGAGTGGGATGCTTGAAATCGAGAAAAGAGAAGAATAGTAGTTTTTTTAGTAATTATAAGGTCAGTGATATGGCCATGTGGGTTAGTGGATAAAGTAGGGACAGGGACAAGATAATTAAAGAAGAAGTCAATGTCCAGTGGTGTGGCTCAGTGGACTGAATGTGGTCCCATGGACTGAGAGGTTCCGGTTCGATTCTTGGTGAGGGCAAATGCCCTGGTTGCGGGCTGGATCCCCAGCAGGGAGCATGCAGCAGGCTGCTGATGAATGTATCTTTCTCATAGGGATGTTTCTATCTTTTTCTTCCTTCCTTTCTCTCTCTCTCTCTAAAAAAAAAATCAAAACTATATTTTAAAAAAATGAAGAGGTCAAGGAATTGAGAACATAGACTATTATAAAAATCATCTATGTGGATTCTGAACTAAATAAAAATTTTGACAAGAATAGTGTTAGAGGGAGTTAACAGTGATCCAGGGGCTGAAATCTTCAAGGAGTAAGTGTGAAAGATCCAGGGGTCAGTGGTTGACTGACCTGAGAACAGAGAGTAGGTGATATAGTCTGATGACATGAGATTCAAAGCCTGGTATTGTTATTGAGGAGGGAGGAGAATGTTCTGGAAGTGACAAAGAAGAGGACATCTCTTCCACCTCCAGGTCTTGTGATGATAGAGGTATGAGAGAGAAGACAACACCATTCAATAGGGTTTCAGGGAGAGTAAAGATCTTAGAGGAGAGTTTTATTTCAGTTAAGTGAGGAGAGGAAAGGAATAATACAGAGAAGCAGTTACACATTTAGGGTAATTTGACAATGACTATCCACAAATTCCAGGGAACATAATGGAATGACTTCAGAAGTTGGGGAAAGGTAGGAAATAGAGTCATAAAAGGGATATACAGAGCTGTATGAGTACACTTAAATTGAAGGATGCCTTGGGAGCCTTAGAGTGACTGATATCAGAAAGCAGAACTAGTAGCATGTATGTATGTGTATCTGATGGTGAGTGGAGAGAGGGGAGAGGGAGAGAGCGAGCAAAGAATTTTCTCACACAATTGTGAAGTTATGTGAGGACTGGCTGAGTATATTCAGAATCCATAGGGTATGCAGCCAGGACAGAAAGATTACAGGCAAATTAGAACCCATGGCACAGGCTGAAACTGTCATCTTCATGAAGTCAAAAAGATCATGAGCATAATGGAACTCTATGGTCATAACAGCCAAAGCTGTCATCCACAGGTGGAAATTGTTCTCTGTCCCAGGGAAATCTCAGCTCTGCTTTCATGGTTTTCCAATGAATTCAGTTAGGTCTACTCAGATAATCCAGGAAAAATTCTCTTACTTAAAATCAACTGATTAGGTGTTTAGTTTTACTTGCAAAATATTGTCACAGCAACACCTATATTAGTATTTGACAATAACTGTAAACTGTAGCCTAGCCAAGTTGACATATCAAAAATATCATCACAATATTAATTCTTCTACTACATGAACATGGGAAATCTTTCCATTAATTGGTGTCTTCTTCAATTTCTTTCATTAATATCTTATCATTCTCAGTGTACAGATCTTTCACCTCTCTGGTTAAATTTATCCTTAAGTATTTTATTATAAATGGGATTGATTTCTTTTTATGATAGTTCTTTGCTAGTGTATAGAAATGGAACTGATTTTGGCATGTTGATTTTGTATCCTGCAACTTTACTGAATTCATTTGTTAGTTCTAACAGTTTTTATTTGGAGTTTTTAGGGTTTTCTACATATAAGATAATGTCATCTGCAAACATAGACAGTTTAACTTCTTCTTTTCTGATTTGGATGCCTTCAGAGTCAATGCAATTCCTATCAAAATTCCAATGGCATTTTCCACAGAAATAGAAAAAAAGTCCAAAAACAGATGAAACTATGAAAGACCATGGATAACTAAAGCAATCTTTTTTATTTAAAAATATGTTTATTGATTTTTTTTTAGAGAGATAAAAGAAGGGAGAGGGAGAGATAGAAACACTCATGTGAGAGTGAAGCATCAATCAGCTGCCTCCTGCACGACCCCTACCAGGGATTGAGCCTGGGTATATGCCCTGACTGGGAATCAAACTCATGTATGGGATGACACCCAACCAACTGAGCCACACCAGCCAAGGCAGTCAGTCAAAGCAATCTTGAAAAGAAGAACAAAATGAAGGCATCACACTTCTGATTTCAAATTATACTACAAAGCTACAGTAATCAAAACAGTATGGTACTGGCATAAAAGCAGACACACAGAGCAATGAAACAGAATTAAGAGCCTATAAAAAACCCACACATTATGGTCAACTACACTTTGACAAGGGTGCCAGGAATATTCAATGGGGAAAGGATAGTCTCTTCACTAAAAGGTGTTGAAAAAACTGGATATCACCATGCCAAAGAATAAAATTGGACACTTATCTTACACTATACACTAAAAATAGATGAAGACTTAATCATAAAACTTCAAATCATAAAAGTCCTAGAAGGAAACTTAGGGAGAAAAACTCCTTGATATTGTTTTTGGCAATGATTTTCAGTAATGACATCAAAAGCAGAGGGGGGGGGGGGGCGGGAAGCAAAAATAAATACATGGACTACATCAAACTCAAAAGCTTATGCACAGCAAAGAAATAAAATTAAAAGGCAACCTACGGAACAGGAAAAAAACTATTTGCACATCATATATCTGATAAGGGGTTAATATCCAAAATATATAAGAAATCCCTACAACTTAACACCAAAAAAATCCCACGTCCAATTAAAACATTGGTAGAGGACTTGAATAGACATTTCTCAGAAGAGGACATACAGATTGCTAACAGACATATGAAAAGATGCTCAACATCACTAATCATGAGGGAAATGCAAATCAAATCCACAATGAGTTACCACCTTACACCTGTTAGGATGGCTATTATCAACAAGAAAAGACGTAAATGTGGCAAGGATGTGAAAAAGGGAACCTGTGTACACTGTTGGTGGAAATGTAAATTGGTACAGCCATTATGGAAAACAGCATGGAGGTTCCTCAAGAAATTAAAAGTAGAACTACCATATAAACCAGAAATCCTATTTCTGGGTATATGTCTAAAGGAGATAAAATCACTCTCTCAAAGAGAAATTTTTACTCCTATGTTCATTACAGCTTTTTCCACAATAGCCAAGACATGAAAACAACACTGTGTTCATCAATAGATTAATCAATAGAGAAAATGTTATATATATAGTATTCAGCCATAAAAAGCAAGAAATCCTACCATTTGCAACAACATGGATGAACATGGAGGGCATTATATTAACTGAAATAATCCAGACTCAGAAAGACAAATACTATTTGATTTCACTTATACGTGAAATCTAAACAGTCAAACTCATAGAAGCAGACAGTAGAGTGTTGGCAGGAGCTGGCGGGGAGAAGAAATGGAGAGATGTTGGCCAAAGGGTACAAAGTTTCAGTTATAAGATGAATAGTTTTGGGCATCTAATGTACAGCATGGTGACTATAGTTAAGAATACTGTACACTTGAAATTTGCTAAGAGGGTAAGTATTAAGTGTTCTCACTATAAGAAAAGGTAACTGTGAGGTGATGTTTATTGGCTTAATTGCAGTAATCATTTCACAATGTACACATATATCAAATCATCTTGTCATATACCTTAAATATAAACTTTTATTTTTCAAAAACAATTTATTAATAAATTAGATTTTATGTTGTTATCTTACCACAATCAAATTTATAAATAGAAATGCAAGTTCTAAAGGGTAAAAAGAAAACTAATAAGAATAACTAATAACTAACCATAATAAGTAATCATATTAAATGTCAAAAATATAATAAACAATAGTATTGTTTAGAAACATTAAAAACAGACATCACAATTGGGTTTTGCTATATTTTACTCAATCTGACATTCTCTGCTTTGTAATTGGGGTGCTTCAACCATTTACATATATTGTGAATACCGGTATAATTAGGCTTAAATCTATTATTTTTTTAAAAAAACGAGTTTTAAAATTGATTTTTAGAGAAAAAGGAAGGGAGAGGGAGAAAGAAAGAGAGAAATGCCAATGTGAGAGTAAAACATTAATTGGTTGCCTCCTGCATGCCCCCAACTAAGGACAGAGCTGCAATTGGGGCATGTGCCCTGACAGGGAATCAAGCTGGCAACCTTTCAGTGCACTGGATGACGCCCAACCAACTGAGCCCCACCGGCCTGGGCTTAAATCTATTATCTTGTTATTTGTTTTCTATTTGTTGTATCTAGTTTTGTTTCCCTCTTTATTTTCTGCCTTCTTTTGGATTGAGTGTTTTTTATCATTTCATTTAACTTTTTTTTGTTAGCATATTAGAAATAATTCTGTTACGTTATTTTCGTGGCTGTTTGAGGGTTTATAGTATACATCTTTAACTTATCACAATCTATCTCTAATACACTGCTGGTGGGAATGCAGACTGGTAACAATATCGTGTTACCTCAAAAAATTAAAAATTGAACTTTCCATTTGACCCAGTGATCACGCTTCTAGGAATATACCCTAAGAAGCCTGAAACACCAATCAGGAAGAATATATGTACCCCCATGTTCATAGCAGCACTATTTATAATAGCTAAGATCTGGAAACAGCCCAAGTGTCCATCAGTAGACGGATGGATAAAAGAATCTCTGGTACATATATACACAATGGAGTACTATGCAGCTGTAAGAAAGAATGATCTCTTATCCTTTGAGATGACATGGAGGGACCTGGAAAGTATTATCCTAAATGAAATAAGCCAAGCAGAAAAAGACAAATACCACATGATCTCACTTATATGCGGAATATAATGAACATAACAGTCTGAGGAATACGGTAGACCCAGAAACATGGAAGTAGGGCAAAGACTGACATCCCTCAGAAGAGGGGTGGGGGGGTGGGAAGAGATAAACCACAGAACTTATATGCATGTATGCATGACCAATGGACATGGACAACTAAGCCGGGGACAGGACAGGGGGTGGGTTGGGGAGGGGGTGTCAATGGGGTAAAAAAGGAGAAACATCTGTAACAACAACAACAAAAACCAATCTTTAAATAATGTTATACCACCTCACAGATACCATAAGAACCTTAAAATAGTATATTTTATCTCTCCCCTTTTGACCTTTGTGTTATTGTCCCACAGCTCACTGATGCTCTTTTAACTTTCTAAAATTCTCTTTTCTCTATGTGTCTAATTTTGGGTAGTTTCCATTGTGCCTTCAAGTTCACTAATCTTTTTTTCTGCAATGTCTAATTTGTTGTTAACCCATGCAGTTTATTTTTCATCTAACAATTGTAGTTTTTATTTCTACAAGTTCAATTAGGGTATTTTTTTTATAAGTTTTATATCTCTAGTTAATGCTTTGAACATATGTAATACACTTATAATGTTTTTATGTGTCATCTGCTAATTGTAACATCTGTGTCAGTTCTGAGTTGCTTTCAATTGACTGGTTGTTCTCATCATTATGGGTTGTGTTTTCCTGCTTCTTTGTATACCCAGTAAGCTTTGATTGGATGCCAGATATTGTGAATTTTACCTTGTTGTGTACTGGATACATTTGTATTCTTATAACTCTTAATTGGGAAAAGTTTGACCCTTACTTAGAGGTCTTGCTTTTATGATTTAATACGTGAGTCTGAAATAGTACTTAATCTAGGGCTAATTATTTCCCATTACTGAGATAAGACCTTCCTGAGTACTACACCCAATGCATTGTGAATTATGAATTATTCCATTCTTGCTTGTGGGAACAGGCACTATTCATGACCTCATATGAATGTTCCATTTTGTTTAATCCTTTCATATGGCTTTCCCCATGGCTTTGGGTAGTTTTCTCACATGCATGTACTGTTCAGTATTCTACTGAATACTCAAGGAAGAACATCGGAAGGTCTGTAGGGGGTGTTTTTTTTTTTGTGCAACTCTTTCCTCCTCAGTACTCTGACCTATGAACTCTAGCTACTTTAGTGTCCCTGGACTCTCCTCAACTTGGAGTGCGGTAGAATCTACCTGGACTCCCCTCCCCTCATTGTGTCATGACCTAAAAATTCTCTCATAGCATTAAGCTGGGCAATGTCAGGATTCATTTCGTTTGTTTCTCATTTCTCTGGAATTATTATTTTTCATTGCTTGATAGCAAGTGTCTTGAAAACCCTAGTTTAATACATTTTTTTCTGGATTTCTTAGGGACAGGGATGTCTCAAGTGGGAGGGTAAATTTAGTACCTCTGACTTCATCTTGACTGGAAGCAAAAATATTATCTTATTTAGTATTTTTATACTAGTGCTCTATTGAGATATAATCCCCTTATCATACAAGTTATCTATTTAAAGTGTACAAATCAATGGTTTTCAGTATATCTTGGAGTTGTGCAACCATTACCATCATCAATTTTGCATTTTTATCACCCAAACAGAAATCTCTTACCCATTAACAATCACTCTACATTTTCCCCTCCTCACTCTTTCCCAGCCCTAGGCAACCATTAATCTATTTTCTGTCTCTATACATAATTTATTCTGGCCACTGAATATAGGTGAACTTTAATAATTGGTTTGTTTATATGGTATAATATTTTCAAGATTCATCTCTGTTGTAGCATATATCAATACATCATTATTTTTTATGGACAAATAATATTCCATTGCATGGATATACCACATTATGTATCAATTAATTAACATTTGAGTTGTTCTACTTTTTAGCTATTATGAATAGTGCTGCTATGAATATTCATGTCCAATTTTTTTGTGTGGTCATATGCTTTCATTTCTCTTGGGTATATACTTAAAAGTGGAATTTCTGGGTAACATGGTAATAACTCTATGCAAACTTTTTGAGACCATCTTATTTAAGTTTAATTCTCAATATTATATAAGGAAGGCATTATCATCTCCATTCTACAGGAGAGACATGGACATTCAACCAGGTAAAGTAATTTGTCCAAAGTCACAGCACCATAAATAAATAAAATTCAAAACCAGGTTTCATTGGGGAAAAGTCACTTTCATTTATTGTTGTCAAAACAGTAGATTGCTACGATTGTTTTTGGAGAGAAATTTGGCAGTATAGGTTAACATTTTTAAATGTGCATGCCTATAACCCAGTGAATTTCTTCAATCCAAAAATTATGAGTTATAGCAATATATGTATACCAAGATGTTTATTGTAAATTAATTTTAATAAAAACAATTTAAACAAATGAATGGTCATCAGTAGAGGACTATATATCCATACAATGAAATACTATGTAACCATTAAAAAGGATATTATAGACAACATGCTCAATAAATAGTAAGCCAAAAAATCAAATAGCAGGATGATATGTACAGTAGTGATCCCATTTGTGAGGGAAAATAAGAAGTACATATATGCTTATATATGTACAGAACATTTCTTGAACAAAAATATTACTTATATGTGAGAAATGAGAATGAGAGGAGAGTACTTTTATTTTTTATTTTATCCTTCTCTGTGTTGTTTTTGGTTTTGGTCATGAGTTTGTATGACTCTGATAAATTTTTAAAAGTTGTTTAACAATACCAAGTAGTCTGACTCCAAATCCAGTGCTCTTTCTCATACATCACAAATATATTTCCATCTTTATGTCTATCACTAAGGTCCAACATTCTGCCTTCTATATAATAAGCACTGAAATAATTGTTGAAAAGCATTAAAAAAGAAAAAGGATTTGTTCTCTTTAAGAAAAGGCAAATTGGTGCTATAAATCGGGTTGTGAAAATGGTTGAGAAACTTGTCTCAGAAAACAGCAACAACAAAAAACCTCATTCAATTGTAACACAAATTGATCAGAAAGGGATTAGAGTAAGTTAAAAGTGGGCAGTCTGGTTGCCAGAGCAACCTTTTCCTGATTGGAAGGAACCCTTCATTGGAGAGAAGCTGCTGATGCAGGCACTACTGCATCCATTATCTTTGTTTTCGTTTAGCTTTGATGATCAGGCAATGAGCTAGGAAGCTAGAAGCAGTTCTGGTAGCCAGTGTCATATCCACAGCAACAGGCATGCTGGAACCTTGACAAGGAGAGAAGACAGAGTAGATTGGCAGGTAGTGGCGGTAGAAGGGAACCTGTGGGTATAGAGCCCAACCTGAAGAAGGGAGATGACCAAAAGTTCAGGTTGCAGGGTCCAAGGGGATGGGGATAATTCAGATCTTATTGGCACTCATTTCGAGAGCTAATTCTGAGGACCAGAAACACTTTTTGCATAGTGGTAATAATCACAGAAATTTGAGTGGAAGTTTCTGGATTCCAGGGTTGATCTGATTTGAAGAGGATTCAAGCCCGCAGATGGAAAATTATGACATGATACAGTTCCCTTTTTAACTTATGGAGAGAGACTAGGCAAGGTCTAAGTGTGTGTGTGTGTGTGTGTGTGTGTGTGTGTGTGGCGGGCGGGAGGAGGTACAGTTCAAACTAGTAAATGCCATAAAAGCTACTAGAAGCTCCATGAGAATTGGGATCTCTCTTATTCACTGCAGTATCCCCAGCGCCTAGAATAATTCTTGACACGGGTATGTATTCCATAAATCTGTGTCAAATGAATGAAGCCCAGTTCATCACAATTCAAACCAATGGTTTGAAGGGTTTCCTTCAAACACACTAGATCATGTCCTTAGGGCAGCGGGTTAATTCCGAATTTCAGCTCCTTATGTTTTTAGTCTTGGCAGAAGCTGGGCGAAGCTGACCATGAAGGCTAAAGAGCCTTCATGTTTCTTCATTTCCTACACATGGGCACGTGTCTAGTACATAGTTTCCTTGAATCTGATCTCAACTCAAATGTTACATCCTCAGAAAAAAACCGTCTCTGACCACTCAACACTTAGCAAGTCATTCCCTATCACATTACTTCGTTTTAGTTTCTTCATCATCTGAAAGTATGTGAAGTATTTGTCTATTGGCTCAGTATCTGTATCCTTCCACTAGAGAACATAAGCTCCATAAAAGCAAGGACTTTGTCTCATTCATCACTATATTTCTGAAACCTAGAAAAGTGCTCAACACATAATAGATATTCAGTAAATATTTGTTGAAACTCAGGCAGGAGGGACCAGTTTAATAGAGTTAAATGTGAATGTAATAACCACTTCCCACTTTTTCTCAGAGGGGAAAGAAAAGCTCAAGTTTAGTTTACACCGTGATTAAACAACTGAGTTTAGTGACCAAGGTATGAGTATATTCTTATGCATCTATTTCTTTCCATTTTACCCTAGCCAGTACATAACTTTATCTTATATGTTGCTTAGAGTAAGTGTATTTTCTATTTTAGCAGTTTCTTTTGAAACATAAAAAATTGCCAATAGAACTCACATACTAATCTATGATTACCTCTGTCCATGAGAGATGAAAGTGTTGTCTTCTGTCCATAGGCAAATCTCAGTGAGCATAATCTTGAAGACAGTGTTTCTCAAGGAAGATCTAAGGACCTCGAATATCAAAATCACTTTTCAAAAGTGCATTTTACTGGGCCTCATTCTAGAACCATCAAATCACAATCTAAGGGAAATCCCAGGAACCTACATTTTAAAGAAGGTCTCCAGGTGAATCTCGTCAAGAACTGTGAAGGGTTAGAGATTCTACTCAGATTGCTAGTTAACAAGTTAGCCTGACACAGTTTCACAAACACTGTCAGAACACATGAAATCCCTGGGTCAGAGATAGGGGTTATTTTATTATATAGTTATTATTATTATTTCTTTTTAAAATTAATTAATTTATTTTTGTTACAGATGTTTCTCCTTCCCCCCCACTGATGCCCCCTCCCCACCCTCCCTGCCCTGTCCCCAGCTTTGTTGTTCATGTCCATTGTTCATGCATACATGCATATAAGTTCTGTGGTTTATCTCTCCCCCACCACGCCCTCTTCTGGGGATTATCAGTCTGTACCCCATTTCCACGTCTCTGGGACTACCCCATTCCTCAGACTGTTTTGTTCATTATATTCCACAGATAAGTAAGATCATATGATACTTGTCTTTCTCTGCTTGGCTTGTTTTGCTTAGGATAATACTTTCCAGGTCCCTCCATGTCATCTCAAAGGATAAGAGATCTTTCTTTCTTACTACTGCATAGTACTCCATTGTGTATATGTACCACTGCTTTTTTATCCATTCATCTACTGATGGACACTTGGGCTGTTTCCTGATCTTAGCTATTGTAAATAGTGCTGCTACGAACATGGAGGTACATATATTCTTTCTGATTGGTGTTTCAGGCTTCTTATTATTATTTCTTTGCAATACCAATGGTCAGAGCATTAGCATGTGTGTCAGTTTCCCATGTTCTAATTCTCACAGGATGACATGAAGAGGGCCGAGTGATACAAGCACATGCAGTGGATTATGTTACAGAAGAACACCAAGCTCAAGGAACCTGGATCTTTTATAATGGGAAGTCAGCATGCCTTATCTGTATTATATGAGACAGAACTAAACCTGTCCCTTTTTCTGGAGGGAGATACTATCTCTATCCTCTAAGTCTGTTCACTGTGCAAACACCCTTGAAAAGATAGTCCAGAGCATAGGCAGTCAGGTCCTCTACTCCCAAGACATGCGGAGACCCATGGAGAATTCTTTCCTAAAAATCTTGACATCAACTCAAGTTTGGGAATCGTTTCCCAAGAAAGACTTAGTCATATTTGTAGAGCTACCTTTGCATACTCCAGCCTGTTAGATACTGACAAATATTACACCACTCTCTGCTCTTCACAGCTTGATCCAGCCTCTCTTCTCTAGCCATGTTTCCTTAGATAATGCTATTTCCTTCAAGGCAAGCCTTTGCTTTGTAAAATAGATGCACAAGCAGGCTCAGAGGCACTGGGGACTCCCACTAAAAGATCTGTGTGAAGAAATAGGAAATTACCTTGAAAGAAAGCACATAACAGTGAAAGAAGGGCTTAAACATTTATTTGTTAACTAAACAAATATTAGTTGAATCCCTACTGTGTACAGTACTGTGCTACGCACTTGGGGCTATTAGAATTCTTTCATTCAGCACATATTTTGGAAGTTCCTATTATGTGCTAGGTACAGGTTAGGGTAAACTTTAAAGAAATAAAATTATTGTCATTTCCCTCTAGTAGGTTAATAAAAGAGACAGCTGTGTAAAAATAATTGCACAATGGTATGATAAATGCTACAATGGAAGTAATGTACAAAATGCATGGGTGGCATTGAGTAGAGAATAATCAATTTTGCTTAAAGAGAGTGAAGCAGGGCATGAAAGGGAAGGGAAGGGAAGGGAAGGGAAGGGAAGGGAAGGGAAGGGAAGGGAAGGGAAGGGAAGGGAAGGGAAGGGAAGGGAAGGGAAGGCTTCACCACAGAGATAATTGCGCTGAGTATTGAAGCATATGTAGGAGTCTTTCAAGTGAACAGGGGATTTCGATCAGAAGGAAGAACGTAACCAAAAATGTAGAAGCATGGAACAGAATGGTGTATTTAGGAAACTTCAAGTAGTTTGGTATAGGTGGCATGTGAGGTGTGAAGGGGAAAATGAAAAGATACTAGCAGGGTAGGTGGGGGCTGGATCTTGTAAGGCCTTATCTACTGTGCTGAGAAAGCTGGGTATATTTTAGAGGTAATGGGACCTCACTGCAGGGAAAACCAGGAATTACAAAAATAGATATGCATTTTAGCAAACAACAACAACAAAACAGCAGGAGATAAAATGATGAACAGGAGTTTACCAAGATGGATTTGGTAGGGGGTAGTGAGAGTGGTCCATGGGAAGAACAGCATATGAAAAGGGACAGAAGTATGAAAGATTGTGGTGTGTTTAGGGAACAACTAGTAGCTTGATGTGGCCAAAATGACAGTGTTTGGATGGAGATGAGAGAATAATAAGACTACAAAGATCATTAGGATGGATGAACAATGTAGGGAGCCAATGTCATGAGGTGATTTAAGACCGTGGCACTAGAGCCATACAGCCAGCATTTGAATCCCATTTCCTGAGTTTACCAGCTGTGTGGCCTTAGGAAAATTATCAGCCCCCCCCCTCCTTGTCTTAGTTTCCTCACATATATAATAAGGATAATTTATACAACTACCTCAAAGTTTTAAAGATGAAATCATTCAATATGTAAAAATAAATTAGAACGTTCTCAGTGTCATATAAATGTTAGCTGCTATTAATATTGTAGACCATGTTAAGAAGTTTGGACTTAATTTGCTATTGTTGTTGTAACTGAGAGGTCTCTGGTGGCCTTTCAATGGAGAGGGTATACACAAAGTGGTGTTATAGGAAAACCGACCTAGTGGCAGTGGGGAGGATAGCCAATATGGGAAAGAAACTAGAGGCATGGAGCCCTTTCAGGATACTATTTCAGAAATCCAGGACAAAACTGAGGGCTTGAGTAAAGGCAGTGTCAGTAACAGAGACAGAAAGGGACACACATGAGAAATAATTTGAAGGCAAATTGACAAAACTTGGAAAGAGTTGGGTAAGGGAATGAAAAAAAGGAAGGCTCGTTTTCAGTCAGGGGTCCCAGGTCAGTTTCATGCCAAGTTTTCCCAGCTTATGTTCCCACTTCCTGGTCCTGGACAGTGACTGCCCAACTCTGTTATACTTCCTTGCTTTCCTAAAAGTGTTGTCCTTCTCCAACCTCAGGCCCTTCAGCACAAAAGAGGTGTTAAAAAATAAAACACCATTTGAGATTTCCTGGAAAAGCTGAAAGAATAAAGAGACCCACAGACTCTTACTCAATCTCTTACCATTGCTGCCAAATACCTAACAAAATAAACAAAGATAAATCACAATTTAAAAAGTAACAATTTTATCAGCAGCAAATAAACAAGGAAAAGAGTAAAACTTCACAATATGACTTCCAAAAAGTGGCAGCCAAGGAAGGAAATTGAAGACCTTGGGATAGTGCTACAAGGCTCCTAACTCTGTTCCCATCCCCAGAAACAGCACTTAGGAAAAAAGGCAACTCAACAAAATCCTATCAGTTATCACTAAACCCCACCAGTTTGGAGAGTAGTCAACAAGGATTTGGAATGGGTGGGAGGAGGGGTTGAGGAACAGAGCATTTGGGGAAGAGTCCAGAAAATACCTTCAAAAGGAGAAGCCCCAACATATTACTGCAGGATCTCAGCCAAGACAAGGGGTGCTGTCAGGGCTTGCTTGCCATTTTTGGAGGTTCCCTACTTCCCTATTTCTTAGGAGTATTGAGCCAAAGCTTCGGGAGTGAAACATACCTCTGGCAGGTAGAAATGAGCCAGGTATGGACATTTAATAAAATAGAAATCAGAGTCCAGGTCCCTCAGCAAGAGAGGCACAGCTTTCAACCAAATTATATCAAAGCCAGACCTGCCCATATTAAGCACAAACAAGGGGAAAAGAAATGGCATGGCTATCATGCCAACATACAACCACAACCAAAGCAGAAAAGGGGAGAAACATAGCATGCAAACAAGAGATTAAATCCATATGGAGCAGCAATTGCGGTCCTGGGCATTTATCCCAGAGAAATGAAAACTTATATTTACACAAAAACCTGTGCACGAGTGTTTCATAGCAGTTTTCCTCAAATAGCCCCAAACTAGAAACAACCCAGATGTCCTTCAATGGGTGAATGGTTAAACAAACTCTGGTACATCCATACCATGGAATACTACTTAGCAATAAAAGCAATGAAGTGTTGACACACACAATAACTTGGATAGAGCTCCAGTAAATTATGCTAAGTGAAAAAAGCCAATGCCTAAAGATCACATACCATATAATTCAATTGATATAACATTCTAAAAATGACAGCTATAGAGATGAAGAACAAACTAGTGGTTGCCAGGAGTTAAGGATGGTGAGATCAGGTGGTGGTGGTGGGGGGACAAAAGGTGCAACACAAGGGATCCTTGTAGTGTTGGAACTGTTCTATATTTTACTATTGTGGTGGATACACAAATCTGTACATGTGATAAACTACATAAAAGTAAACCCACATACACAAATAAGTATAAGTCAAGTGGGGAAAATCTGAATAAAATGGATGAATTGTATTGGTGTTAACGTGCTGGTTGTGACTTATACTATACTTTCATGTGCCACTTAACAACAGGGACTCATTCTGAGAAATGTGTTGTTAGGCAGTTTCATCACTGCACAAACATCACAGAGTGCACTTACACAAACCTAGATAGTATAGCCTACTACATACCTAGGCAGTCTGGTATAGCCTATTGTTCCTAGGCTACAAACCTGTACAGCTTATTATTGCACTGCACTGAGTAATGTAGGTAATTGTTAACACAATAGTGGGTATTTGTATATTAAACATAGAAAAGGTACAGTATAAAAGATAAGCTCAGTAGATTTGTTTTCACCTGCATTACCACAAACACTTGGGTAATGCGTTGCGCTATAGTGTTAAGGTGATTACTATGTGTCTAAGCAATAGAAAATTTTCAGCTCTGTTAGAACTTTATGGACCATTGTTGCATATGTGGTCTGTCATTGACCAAAACATCATTATGGGGCACATGACTGTAGTTTTGTAAGATTTCACCTGTGGGGGTAAAGAGTACATGAGACCTTCATGTATTATTTGTTACAACTGCATGTAGAGCTATAGTGGTCTTAATAAAAAGTTCAATTTTTAAAACACATGGAAGAATACGTAACTCAAGAAACACAAGCAACTGAATTTTTTTTTTTAATTTTATTTTTATTAATTAATTTTTGTTACAGATGTTTCTCCTTTTCCCCCCACTGATTCCCCCCTCCCCCTCCCTCCCTGCCCTTTCCCAGTTTGTTGTCCATATCTACTGTTCATGCATACATGCATATAAGTTCTTTGGTTTATCTCTTCCCCACCACCCCCCTATTTAGGGGATTGTCAGTCTGTATCCCACTTCCACGTCTCTGGGACTACCCCCTTCCTCAGACTATGTTCATTATATTCCACAAATAAGTGAGATCATATGAAACTTGTCTTTCTCTGTTTGGCTTGTTTCACTTAGGAGATACTTTCCAGGTCCCTCCATGTAGTCTCGAAGGATAAGAGGTCTTTCTTTCTTACAGCTGCGTAGTACTCCATTGTGTATATGTACCACTGACTTTTTATCCATTCGTCTACTGATGGACACTTGGGCTGTTTCCAGACCTTAGCTATTGTAAATAGTGCTGCTACAAACATGGGGGTACATATATTCTTTCTGATTGGTGTTTTAGGCTTCTTAGGGTATATTCCTAGAAGTAGGATCACTGGGTCAAATGGAAGTTCAATTTTTAATTTTTTGAGGTAACACCATATTGTTTTTCATAGTGGCTGCACCAGTCTGCATTCCCACCAGCAGTGCACTAGAATCCCCTTTTCTCCACACCCTCACCAACACTTGTTGTTTGAGGATTTGTTGATGGCGGCCATTCTGACAGGTGTGAGGTGATACCTCATTGTTGTTTTAATTTGCATTTCTCTGATGATTAGTGATGATGAGCATTTCTTCATATGTTTCTTAGCCATTTGTATGTCCTGTTTGGAGAGGTGTCTATTTAGTTCCTCTGCCCATTTTTTAATTGGATTCTTTGTCTTCCTTTTGTGCAACTGAATGTTTTACATGTTAGAACTCAACAAGGTTGCAAAGACAAGAAAATAAATCACAAAATGAGGATATGGTAGAACTAAAGAAACAAAATAAGAACCAAAACAATATTGTTTCAGAACTGATAAATTAATTAAAAACAGTGTGGCTCAAAATAGCCACAACTAAAAATAGAATCAGTGACATGAAAGAAAATATTGTGATAATCATAGTGAATCAAAGCTAAAGGACAAAGCTATTAATTCAATCATAGACAGTGTAATAGTCATGTAAAATGCAGACAATCTAACTAGGCTGGGTAAGGTTCCTGAAGTCTATGGAGAATTCAACAAATTGTGCAGAAAAGGTATTTGGGAATATAATAGAGAAAATTATCCCTGCAATGAAAGAACCAAAGCTGTAGACAGAAAGGACATACTGTGCTCCACACACAAAAAAAATTAAAAAGTATGCCTGATATTGAGACCTATTGTTAGTAACGTTTTTGAACATCAAGGATAAAGAAATGATTCTTCAGGTGTATAGACAGAGAAAAAGCAAGTTGTTTATATGAACGAAAAATCAGCTTGGCTCCAGACAGCACTATTCAATATCAGAAGACAATAGAGCAGACCTATAAAATGTTGAGAGAAAGTTTAAGTGAGACTCAGAGGCATCATACCCAATCAACTACTTTTTCAAATAAAAAGGCTACAGGAAGAACTTGGGGAATACAGCATTCATAAAACCTTCTACAAAATCCAGCCAACCAAGGTAAAAATCAAATTTAAAAATCTGGGAATAGATAAACCATGATAAAACAATACAGGTGGAACATTGAATTCATTCACATAAATAAATATTTATACTACATATACACCCTCTAAATAACTTGGGTAATGCTGGTGGCAAAGCACCATGTAACAGTTAACAACATTGACAGAGTAATGATATAACTAATAAAAATCTGGAGGTTGGGGAAGAGCAGATGAGAAGAGATATAACAGTGTAATCTTATCTTTCGTAGTGTGGAGTCAGTATCTTTTGAGATGAAATAATATTTATCCAAAAGTTAGAAATTCCTTTGGTTTCATTTCAGTCTTCTGTTAAATTCAAGTAAAATTAGATTGAATACTTTTTAATAAAACAGGCTTGCACGTTATGATCCTCTTCTCATAAAATCATTTTTATCTAGACATTCATCCATCTCTTTTCTGAATAAGTACATACAGAGATGTCTGAAATGATGTTCACTAAATATTAACACTGATTATTTCTGGATGGTAAGATTTGCGGTGATATGTTGCCTTTGTATTTTAATAAAAACAGTCACATCATTTTCTTCTTCTTTTTTTTTTAGAAGAAAGAAAACTATATTTGTTCTTTGGTTATACTGGAATCTAATTTTGTCTCATAGGACATAGCATTAATGGACCATATAAAAACCTCATATATCTTTAAATAAACCTCATATATCTTAGCTATATTCTTTATGATGTGGAATGACATCTTTATATTGTGGGCAAATGTGCATTTAGTCTATTAAGCATGCAATTAGCACCCACTGTGGGTCCAACCCTGTGCTAGGCCCTATAGGAGACACCTGGCTTCCACCCCTAAAATAACTTTTAATTCCATTGAAAAGAAAGATTCATTTTAGCCCTGGCTGATGTGGCTCAGCTGGTTGGAACATCATCCTGTACACCAAAAGTTCATGGGTTTGATTCCCGGTCAGGGCACATACCCAGGTTTCAGGTTGAATTCCCAGTTGGGGTGCATGTGGGAGACGATTGATGTCTCTCTCTCTCTCTCTCTCTCTCTCTCTCTCTCTCTTTCTCCCTCTCCATATCCCTCTCTCCCTCTCCCTCTCCCTCTCCCTGTCCCTCCCTCTTTCCCTCTCCCTGTCCCTTCCTCTCTCCCTCTCTTCCTCTCTCCCCTTCTCCCTCCCTCCCTTCCTCTCTAAAAAAAAAATAAAGATTCATTTTAGGGAGAAGTTTTTCACCAAAAGGTAGATATTTCAAAGTAAGTGAAAACAGCTCAACTATATTTTTAAAAATCAAGTGAGTACATATATGCCAAGAATTATTCTAGGTATAGGAGATCCAAATGCATAAGGCACATTCTCTACATTCAAGGAATTTATAATCCAATTGGGGAGACAAAATATAAATATGTAATTTTATTATAGTATGATAATTCTAAGATACAAATATGCTAGTGGTGCAATGTGAACAAAAAACTGAAGAAAAGACATAGTCACTACTGAATCAGTAAAGACAGAAATTGATGAATTGGACATGGCTCATATTTGACTTTGTAAATGCTGTTGTGCTTAACGTCATCCCCCAGTGTGATCATGGTCATTTGACAGTTCAACTTGGCAAACATTTGAGGCCCACTGTGTGCCAAGCCCTGTGCTGGAAATCCAAACATAAATAAATAATGTACAGCTCCTTCCTCAAAGGAGAAGAAGGTGGCAACTGACTTGTGCTAGCCAGTGTGCTAAGAGATTTCTTCTGCTATCTCACTTGATCTTTGCAACAACCCTATAAGATAAATAATGTTATGCATTGACAAAAGGAGACATTAAGGTACAGAGAAGTTAAGTAACTAGTCAGAAGTCACACAGGTAATAAATGACATGGTAGGCATTTGAATCTATATCTGTATTCAGGGCAGTGCCCATCTATCAGGAAGAGCAGGTGCTTATAACTTCCCCAAAGTGATTCATCGTTGAGGAATAAGAGTGGAGCTGAGACTGAGGGGCATTCTGGAAGACAGAACAGAATCCTTTTTTTGTTGTTGTTGTTGTTGAAATGACTCCCCTATACATAATCCTAATTAGCAATGACAGCTCTTCCCCTCTTTCTCTTCACCACAGATGCTGGTGGTTTTGAAATGGTTGCATCTGACAGTTCTGTACTCAAGTTTCCCTGTTGGTCTTATTAAAGGCTGTTCACCCGAGGATAGGAAGGAATCCCAGATACTTTTCCCAGGTTCAGAGAAAACTTAGTTTTAGATTTAGAGGGCAATCCAAGCACAGAGGCAGGCAGTCTTTCTGATTAGGTACTAGGCAAGGAAGAGGAGCATGAAGTCTCAATTTGCTTTCCCCACCCCGAATGTTCTAGACAGCCTCAGAAGATGGACAGTATGAAGATTCCACCTTTCCCAGGTCTTGGTGGGAAAATGCCTAAAGTTCTACCCATCATGGACTGGTGACCTTTAACAAAGTCACCATAAAAAGACAAAACAATAAAGAAGAACATCTTACTCAAGCATTAAGAGCTCCGACTAGTGCTGAAGACATACTGATGTTTGGTATCAGAGCTGTTTGTTTGTTTTTTTTTAAATCTTTACCCAAGGACATTTTGCCATTTATTTTCAGACAAAGTGGGAGTGGGGGAGGAAGGAAATTGATTTGAGAGAGACACATCAATTGGTTGCCTCTCTCACGACCGGAACCATGGCTGGGGACCAGGGCCCTTGACCAGAATCGAACCCATGACTCTTTGGTCTGCTGAATGATGCTCTAACCGCTGAGCCAAACTGGCCAGGGCTCAGAGCTGTTTTTATAATGTGAAGAGATCATAAACAAGGAAGAAACTTAAGTAAACAACACTTGAAATAATAATGTGAACATTTTTACTGCTCTCCATCAGGAATCTGATCAGGAAAAAAGTCAATGTGACTTTATTAACTATATTTTATCCATTAAATCATTTAAAATATAATTAGCTGCAACAATTATAAAGTTCTGGCTACTTTCTCACCTCTACACATTTTCCCTTCATGCAGTAGCTTCAAAGCTTGTCGCATCCCCCCCTCCCCCGTCCCCAAGTAACGATTGAGAATAATTCCCAATAATTGAGAATATTAATTTATACCTTGACCTCCTAGAGGATGTAGCCAGAAGATATTAATCCCAATGACCGGCAAAGCAGAATGAGGACTTTCTGTGCCAATTCACCCTGACACCCATCATCCTAGCTGAGGGTTTCATTCAGTGGTCAATCATTCTCCTCCTCTGGGTCTATAGAAAACTCCAAATCAATCTTATTCAGACAAGTGGACAAGGAGAGTGTTATTACCTTAAACTCCTAGAAGGCTACTCCCTCTCTCCCAGACTTTTACTATAGACCTGTCCAGAGTGCTTTGAACTCTGTTTATTTTCTTTTCCTCCAGATTCTGAAAAATTTCCAAAGAAAGCATGTCCATTCACCCACCCAGCCATCCATTCACGCACCCAAGTCCACATCCATATCCCACCAACCCACGCATATTCAACATGAATGACTGAAAAAGGTGCTGTAAGTGAGGATGCTTTAGGAAGTTAGACTTATTCTTTCAACAAATACTTATCCTACTATGTGATAGGCACAGTGCTAATCACTGGAGATACAATGATGAGTAAAACCAGATGTGGTCCCTGCCCTGATGATACTTACAGTATAAGAAGAAAGATAGACATTTAGGTAGTTATAACAAAAAACAGTGGATACTGTAAGACCACATAGCAGGACAACCTCCTCTAGCCTATGAATCAGGTAAGGCTCTCTAGAGTATATGACATTCAAATAGAGACTTTCAGAATGAGTGGGAATGAAGAAAGTATATGGGGAGTGGGGGGAGAGTTAAATGATCTAAGTCAAATGAGTTCTGGAAGGAGACTTTCCAGATGGAAAGATACGGCTGTAATAGCAACCCCAACTTCATCCTCTGGGGTTTCAAATTCCCCACAGTATTATTTCACTCTATTTCCCAACACCTACTTCTCTTAGTATATTCCTCAAGGGTCATCTCCTCTATGAAGTCTTTCTTACCTCTTCCAGGTAGAAATGATCATTTCATCTGGGGAAGTCTAGCTACATATTCACTGAACCCTGTTTTCAAATATTCTCCTCAGCATATCATTGGACTGTATGTCTTAGCCCTATTGTATCTATATGGCACCATATAACCACATGCTGTGTCACTTCTGGGACAAAATGGCTGTGAGAAGGTATTTCTTGTCCACTCTGACTCTCCCCATATGACAGTGAGGTGATGCTTAGTAATCTTTAATGGAAGATAGAACGGGCCTGGAAATCTAAATGATTTTGTGAAGTGCATCTTCCTTTCCCAAGCTGACCCACAATAAACTTCAATGAGAGCAAGAACTAGATTTTTGTTGTGTTAAGTCACTTATATTTGGGAGTTCATATGTTACAGCAACTAGCCTTACTTATCTTAGGTATTACACTCTTTTCTGCCCTAATTATATTTATATCTCTGCACCATTTTTTTTCTATTTATCTTTAGATAGAGTGGGAGGGAGGGGGAAAGAGGGAAAGAAAGGGAAAGAGAGAAACATCAACGTGAGAGGGATACATCGACTGGTTGCCTCCTGCACAACCCCAACCAGGGCCAGGAATGAACTATAACTGAAGTATGTACCGTTGGCCAGAATTGAACCTACGGCTCATTGGTCTGTGGGCCAATGCTCTACTGCTGAGCCAAACCAGCCAGGGCATCTCTGCACCATTTTTAATCATTTAGTATACTTATTTGTTTACACGAATGTCTCATTTATTAGAATCTAAATTCCTTGATGTGTCTTAGTCCTCTTTGACTCTTCAGCACCTAGCACATGCAAGTACTTAACTTTTTGATGAATGAATGAACAAAGGAATGCATGATGCCCACATCTCTAGGGTATTCCACTTGCCTTTTAAAAATCAGACCCACACTGAATAAAAAGATCTCGTTTTCTGGTTTTTCTTAGTGTAGCTTACATTCTCTAAAGAAATTTTATTAGATGTGAAGAGGAAACAGAAAATAATTATAGAAAATAGTAACAGCACAGAGTCAGATCTCTCCACTACAAGTTTTGAATTCTACAATCCCAGTAAAAGCAGTGAAAAAACTTTCTTTACTAAGTCCCCGACTCTCTCCCTTGAGAGAGATTTACTGTTTAGGCCAGTGGTTTCTCAAAGTTTTTCCCCTGCCTCCACACCTTCCCAGGTACAACACACTCCAATCAAAACCCGCTCTCTTTACACCCAGGTAACTGAGATGCACTGTTGAGCTGATGTGATTTGACAGAGAGCTTCACCTCATTTTTCTTTCCCTCCACCCTGCACCCTGCCTGTTGCTTGATCATGAGGCCCTCTGGATGTCTCAGCCCCCAAACTCGCTCACCTCTGCATCCCCACTTCCAGTTATCAGCTGCTAAAATCCTCACTCTGCCACTTCCAATTTCCCGGGCCTTGAAAGGGCTCACTGTTAATTCTGGCATCTAGCCTATGGCGATTACCTATTTCATAGTCAGTTTTCTGGAGAAGAATGATTGTTAAACTTGAGTCCCCAGAACTGACCATGAAGCATTCTATAAGGGTTCAGGCGAGCCCTCTTTGTCACTCACTTCAGGTCTGCAATATAACAAGACCTTCACCACACAATACCCAGAACAGTCATGCAGTGAGTACTAGAAACAATATAGAACAGAAAGATGATGGGTACAGTAGAAATAAGAGGTGGACACAAAACAAGCTTTGAACAGTTTCTGTGTGAGAAAAAGGATGCTAGACTGTGCTAACATGCTTATATGATTTACAAGTTTTAGTCAGAGCAAGCAGCTCTTTTTTCTGTGTTCACCAGGCTAGTAAACACAACATAAGCTAAGGTTAAAAAAATACAAGATAACAATAAACAAACCGTTACTGTATGCTAGTGCCTTAGAGTTAAATCTGGATATTGCCCATGCTCTGGGGATAAAGACAGCTATGATTTCTTTCAACATAGAGCTCAAAATGTGGGATCTACTCCTTTGATTCAAATCAAACAAGGCTGTGGCTGCGTGAACAATTACGTATTCTATATAGAACCCTATAGGGATAGTTTTAGTTCTTGGCATATAGCACCTACTCAGTCAATGTTTGATCAGTGGCTAGGTTCTCAGAAAACATTCATTTTCTCTTTAAGACTATATCCGATAGGAGCGGAGAGTGGCCAACCCATGATTAGTTGCCAATTTATGATGCAAGACATCCTATCGTTACACCCAGGGGTTCAGATAGTGAGGGACAGGTGGAAGCAAAAAGGAATAGTATAGGAAAGGATGACAAATACAAGGCACATGCACTAAAACTCTTCTCCTTCATCTGTGGCAGACATTGCCAATTAATCATAGCACTCTATACCATGTGCAGACTCAGACTCCTTCCCAACATATCACTCTAAGCAATCCCTACCATTCAGGTGCAGTGCAGCATGAAATGTATTTACTGTTCTAAATCTAGGCCCCCTTAGTTATGGACAGAGCCATGAATATAGGTCTAACAGGAAACTAAGACACCTGTATACTAAATCAGAAAATCTCCACTGAGTATATCATGACCTTTTTTCATACTCAGGGCTAAGATTTATTATAGGGATTTATTAAAGGTACATGGCCAGATCAAAAAGAGAAAAGACACCGTGGAATCCAGACGAATCCATGCACAAAGGCCCTGACTTCTTTGTTTTTGAACCTTTGAACATGCTCTTCATTCCTGAAATGAGTGTTTTATGGACACTTTAAAATGGATATGCCCTGCCCCTCCTCCAGTGCTCCTATTCCAGTGTATGGCATTGCTGTCCACTCAGGTGACTAGAAATCTGGGTACTCTGATTTCTTCCTCCTTCTTAGCCCCTACATCTGATCAATCTCCAAGCAAATTCTGTCCATGCTACCACCTAAATCTCTGTTGTATTGCTCTAACTTGCTCCATTCCCATTGCCAACAACCTATCTGAGTCACCGTATTCTCTTGTCTGGATCCCCGCACGGACCTCTGAACTGGTCTTCCTGCGTCAATTTCTTTCTTCCATCCAATCTGTACCCTATAAAACAGTGAGAATAATTTTAAAATGCAGATATGATATGTAACTCTTGGAAACTCTTCGGTGGCTTTACATATCCCTGGAATTAAAGTCAAAACATGGTTTTGAATATGGACCAGTACAATCAGGCTGCTGCCTTTCTCTCCTGCCTCTTCCTTCATTGCTCATCATCCACCAGCTCTTTCCTCACACTACATGCTCCTGCCACACTAAACCTTTTTTAGTTCCTCCAGAATACATGCCATTCCCTCTGCTTGAAAAAAAATTTTCCCACCTCACCTAATTTCTACTCATCCTTTAGACTTCAGCTTAGATATCACCTGCTCTGGAGTACATTCTCCTTGGGGAAGCCTCTTTTGACTACACCTCAGTGGGTAGGTGTAGTCAAGAGAGGACCGTCTCTTCATTTGCTCCCACAAAACTTTTGTGTTTTATTCTAATAGTACCTTAACACTAAACTGGAATCATGTATTTACTTGTCTGACTCCTCTACTAGACAGACTATGGACTCCCTCAGGCCAGAGACTAGGACTGTCTTATTCTCACCTGAATCCCTAGTACTTAACACAGTATCTGGTACATAGTTAATGCTCAATAAATATAGATTAATTGCATGAGTGGCTGAAACTCAATATAGAAATTTCATTCAGACTGGGCATAAATTTGGACAGTGATAAACAACCCCCTTTGAAATGTTGCTTCTTTATTAATGTAGTTGTTTGCAAATGTTAATGTATGACTGGCAAGAGATTGACTGGAAGCAGAACAATAGGTGAGAAACCAATTGTTCCCTGGTGTGTGTAGAGAAAGGAATGAGTCAGGCAACAATGAAAGAATCATGATTGAATTAGCTAAAACAAAAGATTAGCATGAACTAGACTGCAGGAAGCTGGAGAATGGGCAAAAAAGGAAAAGACTGAGTGAATGGTTGCTAAGATTAACAACTAGAACAGGTTATGGTACTTTATATTTTATAAATCCCTTCACATACACTCACTGTTCACTGAATCCTTACAACAGCCCACTAATATAACTATTATGATTAAATGCTCCCTTCTGAATTTTAGTGTAAAACGAGACTGAGACTCATAAGATAGAGTAACTTGGCAAAGTTATGCAGCAACCTAATGAGAAAGCCAGGGCTCCAATCCAAGTGCACTAACTGCTATGCCTGTCCTATGATCAGTGGTTCTCAACCTTCCTAATGCTGCGACACTTTAATACAGCTCCTCATGTTGTATGTAGGCATATCTGCATGTAGACGGACCCACCTGGAGACGATAGAGGAGCGCTGTCTCAGTTCCTAAGACCATTGGAATTCTGTGTTTTCCGATGGTCTTAGGTGACCCCTGTGAAGGGGTCCTTCGAACCCCAAAGGGGTCGTGACCCACAGGTTGAGAACCACTGCCCTAGATCATCTTGGGGCAGGGAGAATTAGGGCAAGTGAGATAGGGATTCTACCTGAGGCAGCGTAGGCCTTCCTGACCACCCAAACACACCTCCCATGTGGGTCAGGGCCCTCCTCTGTGGGGTCATAACACCTTAGGATTCCTAGTAGCACACTCAGCATGCTGCATTGGATTCAGGCTTATGATTCTCACTCCCCTGCTATTAGTTCTATATCTATATATCTATATATCTATATCTATATCTATATCTATATCTATATCTATATCTATATCTCTACATCTATATCTATTGCCATCCTCAGTGTTAATGTATGGCACAGAGTGGGCTGTTGGGCTATGCCTATGGAGTGGGGACTAACAGGAAAGAGCTGAATACAAAAATATAGGGCATGAGATTCAGACAGGGGCAGGAAACTCCAGGCCAGCAATTGTCTAGTCTCCAGAGAAACAAACCATCCAGCCCCTTCCAAAGCCTGCCCCAGTGAGGCCCAGACCCATACAGTCAAAGAAGGGGAATCTTTCATAAGAATTTTCAAATCCCCAAGCCACAGGTACCCAGGGTCCTGCAATGGCAATTCAAATGAGTGACAGAGAACAGAAAGATCACAGACACATACAGAAGAGACACAAACAAAATCCGTGAAACTTGAATGACCTCCTTTCTCAGGCAGGAGGTAACAAGGCCAAAGGCTTGAGGGGAATTAAAGAACAAAACACTTTGGAGTGAGTGGCCAGCTGAATAATGGCCCCTAAACTATATCTATATCTGTAGTCCTTAAACCTGTGAATACCATCTTATATGGCAGAAAAGGACATTGCAGATGAGACTAATTTAAGGATCTTGAGATGGGCTGATTTTCATGGATGATCTGGGTGGGCTCTAAATGCAATCACATGTACCTTTACAAGAGGGAGTCAGAGAAAACATTGACAAAGCAATGTGATCACAAAGGCAGAGATTGGAGTGATACAGCCACAAGCCAAGGGCCGCTGGCAGCCACCAGAAACTGAAAGACGAAAGGTCTGGATTCTCTCCTAGAGCCTCCAGAGGGAGTATGACCCTACTGACAGCTTGATTTTGGCCCCGGGAGACTGATTTTGGATTTCTGACCTACAGAATTGTGAAAAAATAAATGTGTGTTGTTTTATGTCACCAAGTTTGTGGTAACTTGTTACTGTAGCCCTAGGAAACTAATACAGTGTACAAAACACATTCAGGCATCTTAATTACTGCAGATGCTCTGCTACTAATGTAGATTATACACAGTGAAGACAGATGTCCAGCCTCTTTCTACTACCTTCTCAACTCCCCATTAGATGACACATCTGGGGTCACTTGTCTTATCTGTGCCCTTTGCTCCAGAAAGACAGTGAGTGTACAAATCTGGCAGTTTTCTGCAATGCTTCACAAGCAAGATTTGGGTCAGGTGGGACCTGACTGGGCAAAGCTTAGGGGAAAGCGGGCAGGTGGGATCTGACCTAATTGACAGGCTCTGTTGCTTATTATTCAAGCAACAACCAAAACTAGTCCACAGCGCAAAGTAGGCCTGGATGTTGAAAAGAGAAATGGGCATGCAAGACTCTAGGGAAAGCTATTTTTCATTAAAGAGGGCCAGCTGTAAAAAGTCATGTGTCAGGAACCCAAACCCAAAGTATTAGATCATCTAAGTAAAGAGGCCAGCCACTGGGAGCCTGGTGTTAGAAAGTCAGAGCAAGATGAATGATAAAGCAGACTCCATGCTGCACCTTCTCTTCCCCTGATGAGGTCAAGATTTGTCCTTCAGAATGAGATTGAAGCACAGGCTACAAATACCAAAACTAGCACTTACACTGTGTGCCAGGCATGGTGCTCAAGTGGTCCATGCGTATTAACTTGTTTAATCCTCAGCACAACCATATGAGGTAGGTATCATTGTTGTTTCCATTTCAAAGATAAGGGAAGTGAGGCCTAGAGAGATTATATAACTACTCCAAGGTCACACATTTAGTAAGTAGAGGAGACAAAATTCAATCTGGAGTTTAAATTCAGGGCTGCTGGCCTTTAGGGCCCACTTACCAGGGGATCTCAATCCCAGCTGCAAATTGTGAGATTTAAAAAATTCTCCTGCCTGGGTTGCATCACCAGAGATTATGCCTTAGTTGGTTAGGGGTGGGGCCTGGGCATCAATTTTTAAAAATCTCCCCAAGTAATTCAATGAGCAGCCAGAGTTGAGAGCCACTGGACTAGGCTATATTGACTCTTGAATGACTGCTAGTTCCTTACTCAAATTCTTCCAGAAGTCTTTGCTTGTTACTGAAATAAATCTCTTATAGATGGAATTTCTGGCCAAGTTGGGAGACAGTAATAACTATAATGATGATGATAACGGTAATGATAACTCTAGCTGTATAGTCTTTGATATCTACAAAGGGCTTTCATATGCATTCTCTTCCACTTAATCCCCACAACCCTCTAAATTAATGGTCGTTAGCACCATTTTACAGATTACCAAACTGAGGCTCAGAGAGATAACAGAGTTAGTAAACAGCAGAACTTCAGTCTTCTGATTTCAAATTCTTTACTCTTGTTTTCCCAGCACAGATACAAGCTGCCCAGGCCACAGATTTGCAGAACTGGAAGCAGGCAGACAGTAACCACATACATCTCTCAAACTCACCCCTTCATTTCCATGCCAGGACACTCGGTCTCAGCCTTCTTTCATTTGGCACCATCATTTTGTGTGAATTCCCCTCTCTGGCACATTTTCATGATCATGTCAGTTTTTCTCCCACTTATCAACTTTATTCTTTCCTTTGTAATGATATAAATGACATCAACATAAATAGAAAGAAAAGAAAAAATACTTTACTGATAATTCTGCCACCCCAATGAGTTATGTGTTTTCATATTTTATGTTTCCATCTCCAGGGTTTGGCCATATGCATACATCATCTTTACATACTTGTAATCATAGTGTAGATGCAATTTCATATTCTGGTTGTGTCACTTAGCATTATACAATAATCATTTGCTGTATTGTTACAGCATCTTCATAATTATCATTTTAACGGCCACATAATATTCCATTGAGTGGATGCACCATCATTTACTTAAGTATTTCCAATTGTTCACTATTGTAGGTAATGGTGCAATAACCATCCGTACACTTAGAGCCTTTCCTTGTTTTGGATGGTTTCCTAAACCATCTATCACCTTAAATACACCTCTTCTTCTCATTCAATTATCCATTTACCCAGCTGTCATTTGGTCTGCGGCATTGTCAAGACATTGGGGCACAGGCTCAGAACAATCCGATGTGGGCCATGTGCTCAGTCTGGTGGTAAGACAAGTACCTCAGCAAATAATCTTGATATTATGTTATAGGTGCTATCAGAGTCCAGTGGAGGGAGTGAAAAATTCTCTCTTTCTCCTGGGGTGACTTTTCATTGTCCTTTTACTGGGACTTGTTTCCTGTCAGCTCCAGCTAACCTCTTTTCTCCAGTTTCTTCTTTCTCTCTTGGCTTGCCTTTTAGTGTCCCTAAAGCCCCCTTTCTCTGAGCAACCTTTTCCAAATTTACCCTAGAATGCACACTCTCTACAACTTACAAGCTTCCTTCATTTGAACACCTCTGACTGCCACCTCCTCTTAAGGTCTTCCACAACGTAATAAAGTAGACCCTTAGGCCAAATTGGACCTGCAGTTTTGTTGGCTGAGCACAGTGCTCCTGAAGGTTGGAAATGGACTGCCTGTGGCATACCTCTTTGCTCCCCCCAGCCCCAGCTCCATCACTCTCTACGTCCTCAGATTAGGTCAGCTCCGCTCAGGAATTTCCCCTGCCTGGTCTGAACTGGCAAGGCAACTAGGCTTCCCTCAATTAAACCTGGAAATTTTATTATCTTTTCTCATTTCCTTACGCCTCTACCATAGCAATTTAATCTCTCCTGTCTTTCAACCTTTCCACAGGCTGCTGTTTTGTTCATTTGCTTCATTCATACAGTAAGTCAATCAAATGGTCAGTTACGGAATCCTTACTGAGCATCTGCATTGTGTCAGGTCCCCTGTGGAATGCTGGGTATACAGAAAAGAATGAACATGACCTTTTCACTGTTGGTATTCATGGTCCAGCATAAACATGCCCTTCATGAGTTTGAACTGTAAATGCCTTTAAAGCAGCAGTTCTCAACCTGTGGGTCGCAACCCCTTTGGGGGTCAAACGACCCTTTTGCAGGGGTTGCCTAAGACATAACAGTAGCAAAATTACAGTTATGAAGTAGCAACAAAAATAATTTTATGGTTGGGGGTCACCACAACATGAGGAACTGTATTAAAGGGTCACTGCGTTAGGAAGGTTGAGAACCACTGCTTTCAAGGAAGAGTTGAATGCCAAAGATGGAGTTGGTTAAAACACTTTATTTCGGGTCTTACATAGAAAATGCTCTGTGTACATATTCAGTGCTCTTTGATGATGGCTTTGCCAAAGTAGAGACTATTCAAGAGCCATTCTACCCTATCACCCCATGCCCCACTGATGTTTAGCTTTGCAGGACCAGCACCTGACAAAATCCATATTCCTCCTGGGGGAAAAATGGTCACCTGGAAGAAACTGGATGATTATCCTAAGATTTCTCATTAGTAAGGATTTTGCCCCTTTCTCTCATTTTGGTCCCTGCCTTTGTCTAAAAAAGCTTATGTTGTGTTCATACACTCCTAACCTTTTGCATCAGTAGAGATCCTAGGGCTTGAGTATGAGAAGGCTCAGACCCTCCTGCCTTGTAGGGACTGCAGTGAAGATGTCTCTCTAGCCAGACAAAAGAAAAATGAGGTGGAGAAAAGAAAGGTGGTCCTAATCTTACACGGCTTGTCCATGGCATTTGGCCCTTGTTTGGGAATACTCTCTTGACCCGCTCTTATTTTCCATGTATCTGCCCTAGCTCACACTCTGGGTTACCCTACCTTTGGGAATTTTCCTGTACCATTTCTTCTGAGGGCCTTTCTTTCTCTGCCCATCTTTTAAAAAAAATTAGTAACAGTTTTATTGAGATATAATTCACATACCATATAACTCATCCATTTAAAATATGCAGTTTTGTGGCTGTTAGTGTATACACAAAGCTGTGCAACCTTCACCATTATGTAATTCCAGAACATTTTCATTATCCCCCAAAGAAACCTCATACTCTTTAGCCATCAAACCCTAATTTCTAAATCCTCACCAGCCCTAGACAACCACTAATGTATTTTCTGTAACTCTGGATTTGCCTATTCTAGACATTTCATATAAATGAAATTGTACAATGTGTGGCTTTTGTGTCTGGCTTCTTTCATGTAACATAATTGTTAAAGTATATCCACATGTGTCAGTAAACTTCATTCCCTTTTATGGTTGAATAATGTTCCATTGTATGCATATACCACAATTTGTTTTACCATTCATCCATTGATGGGCATTTAAGTTATTTCCAACTTTTTTGGGCATTGTGAATAATGCTGCTATGAACACTGGTGTACAAGTCTTTTGTGGGCATCTGTTTTCTTTAATAATTTGTTTTTCTTTATTGATTTTAGAGAGAGAGGAAGGGAGAGGGAGAGAGAGATAGAAACATCAATGAGAGAGAACATCAACTCGCCACCTCCTGCATGCCCCCCACTGGGGATCGGACCCACAACCTGGGCATGTGCCCTGAGTGGGAATCAAACTGGTGACCTCTTGGTGCACAGGTCAACGCTCAACCACTGAGCCACACTGGCTGGGCTGTGGACATGTGTTTTCATTTCTAGGAGCAGAATTGCTGGGTCAAACAATAGCTCTAAGTTTAACCTTTTGAACAACTACCAGAATGTGTTCCAAAGGCCTCCGTCTATCTTTTTTTAAAAGTTTTATTAGAGTATGGTTGGTGTAGAATAGTATATTAGTTTCAGGTGCACAACTTTGTGATTCGACAAACTGTTTACCTTTTAATGTTGGTGTTCCTCTCCACCTCTTAACTATTGCTGGTATTGTCTAAATACCCATTTCCAGTTCAGACTTCTCTCCTAAGCTACCTACAAACATCTGCACCTGGACATTCCTCAAGCTCTTCAACTTAACATTTCAAAACAGAACTCATCTTCTCCCTGCCCCATACTATGTTTCGTCTTTCTCCTATGTTGCCTATCCCAGTGCATGTTCTCATAATCTCTGCAGTTGCCCAAGCACCAGACAGATGTTAGACTCCTCTCCTCTCTCATTCTCCACATCCAATTCATCACCAACTTCTAAAGGTTCTGTCTGATCAATATCACTCCAGTTCATCTCCTCCTCTTCATCCCCCTTTGCCAATGCACCAATTAAGGCCCTATGTTACCCAGAATAGTAGTCTTTTATCTAACCTCTGCTTATCTTTTTCACTATCCTTCCAAATCATCCTAAATATCACTGCTAATATGATAAGATACTTTCCTGCTCTGAATTCTTTAGTAACATGCCCCGGCTTATAGGATTAAATTTACCTTCTTCCTGCTGTGGTAACAGGTATTGTGCCAACAATACTAAATTAGGTATGTTTTCTCATACATCTGTGCTTTGCATGTGCTGTTTCCTCTGCACTGAAGACTTTCTCAATGCTTGTCCACTGAAAAAAAAATCCTACTCATCCTCCAGAGCCCTCCCTGCATTCCTCAGGTAGACTTTGATCTCACTTCCCCCATATTTCCATTGAGCCTGTGTGTGTGTGTGTGTGTGTGTGTGTGTGTGTGTGTGTGCCTTTGTCAGGAACTTCATTGTAAATAATGTTTCCTTCATTCTCTTCTTTTCTAGACTGCAAGGTACTTGAGGGCAGGGACTGTGTAATTTCATCTCTGAATACCCAGCCCCTAGCTTTGAGTGTCCAGTGTCTGGCACAAAGATGTGCGCACATACACACACACACACACACACAGGTAATAAAAAAAGAAAGTATGCTTTTTTTACTTTATTGTCTCTTTGACTGCCTGCTCTGGGCCAAGAATGTTAAATACTTTGCATATTACCTTATTTAATCAGCACAGCATCCCTACCTGCTCTATCTGAAAATGAGGAAATTGGGGCTCTCTGAGATTTGGTACCATGTTCAATTTCACATTCAAGGCAGAGGTCGTCTTTCCTCAAAAGGGTCCCAACCTGAATCCTTACGAGCTCCATCTTGCCTTCAGATCCAAAGCCCTCAAACAGTGTCCTATCTACAGACCACAGTCATCTCTGCCCCTCTTCCTAAGGAAAAAAAGTCCAGAAAGGACCCTTTAAGTCTCATAGAAATGCTACCTCTCTCTCTACCTTGGTTTCATCTTCTCATTCCAAGACTTCAAGTGGCTCAGGACTTCAAGTGGCTCATCACAGCCACCTCCATTCCTTCCTTTTGGGGGCTTGATAATCTTCCTGGCTGTCTTGACCCATCTGTAGCCAAATGCCGTTTCACTTGAATTGATCTGAGACAAGATGGGAGTTTTTAAAATGAAGTTTTCTCAGAAGCTAAGGGGAACACAACCAATTTTTTTAAAATTATGAAACCCTAGAAATAAATGAGTTTACAGAAGACTGATTCCTTTTCCTTATGGAACTCACATGGGCTTGGCTGGCACAGTTTACAGGGTACTCAATCCCCATTTCTATTTTTGGCCTCAGTCCTGTTTCAGTTGGATGTTCAACCACCACTACTCGGACTCATTGCCTGGAAAGTTTGGTTTGGTGCCACCATTAGGACTGGTGGGATTCTCTGTCCTTTCTAGAACCTGCTTTATTTATTTGGATCTGGTGGGGGGATGAGGTGAAGAAAATTTCCAGATTACATTCTGGTCCTGTGAAGCCCTGTCTTTGTCCAGAGAGAACTGCCTTGGTTCCTGGTTCCATGATTGAGGTAGGAACTTCCTCACCTCGCCCTAGAAAAGCCTTTCTTGTACTTCAGGAAGCCTCACAGGTGTTTTTGTAACTCTTCTTACAGGCCTCCGTGGCTCTAGCCTCTGAAAAGCCCACCTTCAGTCCAGCCTGTTTCTCTTGGTCTCCTCTGGTTGTCCTGAAGCATATCTGGGGTAGACACTTCTTGGAGTCAGGGTTCGGCTCACAACAACACCTGTGTGACAGCTGCTATTGATTGTCTATCCATGAACTATTTTCCCACTTTTTTTCTTTCATCACCCAAGGACATTTTTCCATTTTTTGGTTCAGATCGAGTGGGAGGGAGAGAGAGGAAGAGAGAGAAACATTGACGTGAAAGGGACACATGGAGTGGCTGCCACTCACACAACCCAACCAAGGCCGGGGACAAACTGCAACCGTGGTATGTGCCCTTAGCGGGAACCAAACCCAGGTCTCTGGGGACCACAGGCCAACACTCTAACCACTGAGCCAAACCAGCCAGGGCCCCACATTTTTTTGCTAACAGATAGAAATATGCTAGGTCCTTGATGATGAATTAAGCAATCCCAGAACTGCATATCCCTGGACATCATATAAACAAGACAATGAATTTCCCTTATAGCCTAAGTCACTTTTTGATCTGTTTCCTATTAACTTCAGCGGAAAGCATCTCTGGGAACACCCCAATTCACAACCCAATGGTCAAGTCTGCCTTATGCTATATGACCCTCTCCTCCCTCCATCACTTATTGTTCCAGGATTTAGAAATCTGTTTCAAGTTTATCTAATGAGGGTCACTCTCTGGAGAATTTGAAACTAGTAACGGGAGATATTCAGCCTGGGAGCCAGTCACTGGCACTGATTCTCACAGGTGACAACGCTCTAATGAGAAAGGGTGAAGGAATTAAGTAGACTAATCAACAATCAGTGATGTGGACTTAAACTACTCTTGTGGTTCCCGCTTTTCCTGAGGGCAACCTTCCTTTTGTTGCTTTCAACCAATTAGACATAAGAACTTCTACCCTTTTGTGACATACAGCTGTTCATTCTAGGCCTGACATTGCTCTTATTTCCATGTCAATGCAGATCCTTTGGTAGTAGCTGTGTTGAGCACTCAGGCAAGGACTTTGTTGTAGAGTCAGCATTGAAGTTGGAGTGTAGTGATCAATTAGCAATGTCCACCAGAGGCACAAGAGTGGTTAAGTGGCACTAAGTATTTATAAACTCTACCTAGGCTAATACCTGGGACTGTTCTCTCTAGTAGCCTATGTGGCTTCTTTCTATAGCTTGTTCATCTGCTTAGCTCAGAACACAACTTTGTGACCTTGGAGAAATCACTTACACTTCTCTTAAAGTGTAAAATAAAGAAATTGGATCAAATTATCACAAGGTCATTTCTAGTTCTTTGAAGGACACACCCCTTCAAAGGTTAGTAGCAGACTGTCTCTTCCAGTGTCAGAACTCACTCTCCTCCCCCTCTTACAGCTCTCAGTGTGTTCCAGTGACTTGTCTGAGGAACGCCTCCGGTTCTCAGTCTATTGGAAGAGGAGAAAGGATTGACAGGTCTTGAGCCCAATGAATCCTCAGGCCTTTAACAGTTCAGGTTACGAACTCCACCCACTTCCCCAGGGTTTCTCTGATGATTCATTCAGGTGCTCCTCTCCTAGCCTTGGGAGTGACCTTCCAGAATTTTGTCTCTTTAGTTTTACAATAGAAAATAACTTCACATGCTGAGTTATGATAATAGACAATATTCATCAACAGTTAAAAGGGTTGCTCCCTCATGCCCTCCCTCCTCTGCCGCTCCTCTATCATCCCCACCATGTTCCACCCCCATCAGGCCCTCACTCCACCCCTTAGCTGCCACTGCACCTCCCCTTCCTCTCTCCCTTCAGACACAGCCCTGCATTCCTGAAGATTTCCATTCTGAGACCTCAACTGTGCATCTCTCCCATTTCTCCCAACTATGCTCTGGCCTTCAGTGGCAATGCAGCCCTTCACCTTCTCCTGCAGTGCCACCCGCTCCAGTCTCATCGCCCCCTCACAGGGCCTCTCCCTCTGCAGCTGCTGCAGTCTGAACAAGCACAACAGAAAAATCACCACATGCATTAAAGTGAAATTCTTGTTGGACAACTGCGGGTTTCCCTGGGCAGGACTTCAGTTTGAGTTTCTCAGGGTTCCTATGGAGCTTGAGTTCATGTCCAGACCCACCCTCCCCCACCCAGATGTCTGCGCCTGTAGGCAACCAAAGCCCTAGCCAGTCCCAGAGGACCAGTGCCCCAGAACTTCTTTGTCCACCAGTAAGGGGCCAAAGGAACAGAGAGGGCAGGGGAAAGTCAGCCAAACAGGGCAGCTTGCCTCATAGGGAAGTTTAACACAGAACTAGGGGCCCCGAGGGCAGGAAGCCAAGCTCCCCTCACTGAAGCAGAAACCAATCTTGCAAATAAACATATAAACAGATTACCAGTGAGTCAGGAAGGGCTGCTAAAGGGCTGGAGAGCTGAGCTATCCCCAGCCCCACCCCTGGCACTTCCCTGAAAGTTTAGGCCCCAGCTTTGCCCAAGAGGGATTGGGTCTCCAAAGCCTAGGCCCCACCCAGCCTCTAAGCTGCTGAGGGAAGCCCTGAGCTTGGCCAGGCCTGGCCCTCTCTTCACTGTTGCCCCTTTCTCCCTGGCTTCTCCACCCAGAATCCCTCTCCAATTCTGTTTGCTTCTCAAGCCTGGGCTCTTGTCCATGTCCTTCGGGCACTTCTGCCATCTCTTGCCAGTTTTTCACTGCTCCTAGTCACTTTCCCAACACCCTTCAAGCACATTTATCACCATGTGCCTCCTTTTCTGGACCTCCTTTCCAAATACCCACCGTGAACCTTGAAAATGGTCCTAGATAGTAACCCTCACTTCACCCCCTCCCACTCTCATTCTTTCAGAATCCCGGGCAGAATCTTCACTTTAAGTGATTTGAAGTTCAGTGTATCCCAGGATGCTGAGAGCCCTGCCCAACACCCGTAAGCATCCCTAAGGAATATCTACATGCCGTGGAGCAGAATCAAAGTGGCCAGGCTCTGGCCCTCAGAGAGATTTTCCTGGCCTATGCCTTTCTGTCAACACCCTTTTCTGCCACTCCCATCACAACCATCAGGGAATGGCACCAAGCACGAAGGTGCTGGCAGGGCCCAAGGGGATTCTGTGATAGGTCCGAATGCATGCCTCCAGGTTTTGCTTGAGAGAGAGATACTTGCCCCTGGTGTAGTCTGACAGTTCCATAGCTCTGTCTCTGCATGTTGCTGTATCCTCAAGGCCTGGCACAGTGTCTGACACATAAGCACTTAACAAATATGTGGAAAAGTTTCTGCATAAATATCTAAATAAATGAAACTTACAGGACCAAACCTCTAGGGCCTGGGGTACTGCCTCCTCATCATATGACTAAAATCCCAATGCCTCTGTATTGGTTTCTATAGCTGCCATAATGCATTAACACAAGTTTAGCAGCTTAAAATAATACCTATTTATTAGCTCACAGTTCTGTTGGTCAGAAGGTTGGATGGACTCCATTCTACTAAGGGTCTTGTAAGACCAAGTTCAAAGTTACCGTTGGACTCCTATCTGGAGGCTGAGTCAGAACCCACGTCCTCACTGATTTAGGTTGTTGGCCGAATCCACCTCCTTGTGGATATAGGTCTAAGGGCCCATTTCCTTGCTGGCTGTCAGCTGGGGGCCACTTACTGCTTTGAGAGAGGTCACCTGCATCTTTTTTTCATGTGCTCCCCTCCCTCCATCTTCAAACTAGCATCAGTGTGTCAACTTTGACTTTCCTTTCCACCCTCCTCTTCTGCTACCAGCAGGAGAAAGTTCTCTGCTTTTAAGAGCTTATGTGATTAGATTTGGCCTATTCACCTTCCCCCTCTCTCTGTCATGGGAGGACATAGTGAGAAGGCAGTCCTCTGCAAGCCAGAAAAAGAGCCCGTTCCAGGAACCAAATCACCTGGCACCCTGATCTTGAACCTCCCAGCCTCCAGAACTATGCAATAGAAAATCTATTTCTATTGTTTAAGCCACTTGATCTGTAGTATTTTGTTATGGCAGCCCGAGTAGACTAAGGTGGTGATCATCATATGCAATAGCTTAAAGCAGGATGGAAAGAAAGCTCTCATCCCACTTGTGTAATCCCACTCTGTGTCTTTGACCTTTCTGGCACTCACTAAGAGCCAGCCCGGGTGTCCTGTCAGCCCCAGTCCTGGGCCTAGAAGAAAGGGGAAAGAGGCCAGTTTTGAGGCTTAGGCTAGCTTGGTGCAGCTGCCTATGAACTGGGTAGCGGGCCTGGGTGAGAGGCCACCTTCCCAGGCAGGTCCAGGAATTGCTGCAAGAAGAATTAGCTGCAGCTGAAAATCTGCAGCGCAAAGCAGAGCAAGTGCAGAGTGCCCTCCATGTGCAATTGATTTGTGACTGTGAACAGCAGATTTGGGATGTGACAGCCGACTGCAGGGTCAAGCAGCCAGCAGAGCTGTGTTGGTTTGGAGGCAGTTCAAGCCTCTGAACTGAAAAACCATATTTTGGGGAAAAGACTATGAGCATCTGTTTCAATTCTGAGACTGGCTCCTCCTCACTGATGTTGCTGCTTTCTTTTGTCAGAATGTGTAGGCCTCAACTGTGGCCCCTGGAAACAAAACTCCCAGTTGTTCAAAGGGGCTATGCCTTAGTTATCTAATGCTGTGTAACAAAGTACTGCAAACTTAGTGGTGTAAAACCACACAAATTTATTATCTCATCGTTTCCACACAACAGAAGTATGGACATTTCAGCTGGGTCCTCTGCTCAGGGTCTTACTAGGTTGAAATCAAGGTGTTTACAGGGCTGCAATCTCACCTGAAGCTTGGGTTTCTCTACCAAGCTAACTGGTTGTTGGCAAAATTCAGTTACTTGCGCTTGTAGAACTTAACTCCCCATTTTCTCGCTGGCTGTTGGCCAAAGATTACTCTCGGCCCTCAGGTCCTGGCCACGTGGCCCTTTCCACGTGTCTGCAGTGCTCCTGCCCCCGTTTCACTTGTAACTTTTCATTTTGAAATGATTATAGAATCACAAGAAGTTGTAAAGATAGTACAGAGAAATCCCATGTATTATTTATCCAGTGTTCCCCAATGGCTATGCCTTATATAATTGTAGTACAATATCCAATCCAGTCTATTGACATCCATACATGTGTGCATCTAGTTCTATGCCATTTTATCACATGTATAGATTTGTGTAACCAGCACTGCAGTCAAGATTCAGAACTGTTTCATCACTTCAAAAGTTCCCCCTTTATTGTCACACCCACTTACTTCTCTCCCACTGTCTCTAACCTCTGGCAACTACTAATCTGCTCCCCAACTCGTTAATTCTGTCACTTTGAGAATGTTTTATAACATGCAATATGTGACCTTTTAAGACTGGCATTTTTTTTCACTCAGAATAATGCCCTTGAGAGCCATCCAAGCTTTTGCACATATCAATAGTTCATTCCTTTTTTACTGCTTAGTAGTATTCCATGGTATGTAGGTACCTATATTTAACTATTTACCTTGAGAGACATCTTGGTTGTTTTCAGTTCTGGCTATTACAAATAAAGCTATTATGAACAGTTGCGTGCAGATTTTTGTGTCAACATAGGTTTTCATTTTTCTGGGATAAATGTACAAGAGTGCAATTGCTAAGTTATATGGTTAAGTGTATATATATAGTGTGTATATATATACACACACAGTATATATATATATATACATATATATACACACAGTTTTTAAAGACATTGCCATACTCTTTTCCAGAGTGGCTGTAGTATCTATCCTACATTCCCATCAGCAATGTATAAGTGATCTAGTCTCTCACATCCTCACCAGAATTTGGTGCTGATCCCTTTTTTTTTTTTTTTTGGAGCCTGTTTTAGCATTTTGGATTGGTGGCTTTAATTAGCAATTCCCTCATGGCTAATGGTGTTAGACATCTTTTCAAGTGCTTACTTGCCATCTGTATATTCTCTTCAGTGAAATGTTTCTTCATACCTTTTGCTTTGTATTTAGATTATTTGGTTTTTACTGTTGAGTTTTAAGAGTTCTTTATACATTCTAGATACCTTTTCTTTATCAAATATGGGGGTGCAAATATTTTCTCCCACTCTGTAGCTTGTCTTTCCTTCTTCTTAACTAGGCATTTTATCAGTCAAAGGTTTTAATTTTGATTAAGTTAGATTTTTATTATTTCTTATAGATAATGGTTTCCATGTCAAATTTAAGAACTCTTCACCAATTCCTAGGTCCAAAAGATTTTCTCTTATGTTTTCCTCTTAAATTTTTATAGTTTTATATTTTATATGATCCACTTTGAGCTAATTTTTATGTAGGGTGCCAAGTTTAGGTCAAGTTTATTTATTTATTTGTGCCTAAGGATATCCAAATGCAAAACAGCATCATTTGTTGAAAACTATGGAACTTAATTATACCTGAAACATCCATTTTTCCACATAGCAACATAATCATGGGAGTGACAGGCCATCATATTTAATGGCCCTACCCACACTCAAAGGGAGGGAATTATATAAGGATGTGGGTCATTGGGTGGGAAGGCCATCCTAGAATTCTATCAGGATGCTGGGAACATCCATTCACAATCATTTTTTTCTTCCTTGGGTTTGAGAAAAACTGCCTAGCCCTAGGATCTTATCCAAATAAGGATTGGCTGTTTTTAGAGCTGAGAGGAGGTATGGGTACATGTTTGCATGCCAAGCCCCAAGCAAAATATGATTTGGCTGTTCCTTCCCACATTTTGGGGTGGGTGGTCTCACTCTGGACTAAACAGCTTTGATGGTGGGTTGAAGCATGAAGTGGGCGAAGGGCACTATTACATGAGCCTTTTCTTTGAAAATAGAGCTTGGATTAGCCAAGCCAGAGCAGAAGCTTGCCCTAGGCCCAGTGAACATAAGAAATGCCTATTCCCTTGCAATCTGTTTTCCGACCTTTACAGAGTCAGTGTTCTGTTACTGACATTCAGCTAATAAGCATTATTTAGGACCCAAGGGTGATATTTCTTTTAGCAGTGACTTCTTTTAGCCATAGGACTCTTTTTGTCCCTCTGCACCTCTCTTGGAGTAAGTGGCTGAGAAGGTTGAGAAATTTAAAAAAAAAAAAATGAATTTAGAAATATTAGGGGAAGGCCATTGGAAGAGACCCATCCAAAATGAATGAAATCCCAAACCTGTCTGTTAATCAGTCCTTCATGAAGCTAAAGAAAAATCTGAAGCAAGAAGAGTGAGGAGCAGCACTGAGTTCTCATATGGTCACAAACATTCTCCTACTTTCATGTCCATACTGTTCTGGATTTTCCTTATCACCAGCCCCATCATACCCAATGTGCATTGCACACCTGGAGCTGGGCAGTGTGGCAGCCCTAATTCCAATGTGTGCTGTGGAAATGCCACTCAAAGGTAAGCAAACTCCCCTACACTCTCGACCTCTTCTTTGAGTGCATCCTGTACCCCCTGCACTACCTTGTGAAGTCAGGCTTTTCGTGGACAGAATACTTCCTCTACAGCCCAGCTCCTCCTCCCATATCCTGACAGCACATTGCCTCAAAGTAGGGTCTGCATCACATGCATCCCTGCAGCTGCTTTCAGACCATTGCTCATTATCGGGTAAAACCCCTTCCTCTTTCGATACTCTTCCCACGTGATATTATCACCTTCTGTCCTCCTTCCCCCACTATCACTGTCATTCATTTTACCACATTTTTAGAGAGTTTCAATCCCCTATGCTTTATATATTCCTTTTCCACTCCAACTCCTGTCATCACACTGACTTATTTAAACATCCATGTGGATGATTTCACGTATTTCTGTAGCCCAGTGGTTCTCGACCTGCAATCACTCAAAAAACTTACAAGATACTGATGTCTGAGACCAACTCAAGTCAGTTGAATCTGAATGCCTGGGGATGTGGCTTTAGAATAAATATTTTTAAACCTTACAGGTGATTCTAGTGTGCCAGTATTGCAAAGATGCTTTTTTTATATTTCCATTGCAAGCCAGGAGTGAGGACTACTGCTCTGGCCTCGAAGATTCTTGACATTTAAACTCTAATGACTTTCACTTCCACCATACTTAAGAATACCCACTTTATGGTCATATTCTGACCTTGGCATCACCTAGAATCTTGCTACCTTTGAATTCTGTCATTCCAAGAGTCCCACTACAATTTCACACTTCCCTACTTGGTACCTTTTCCATCTAATTACAATTTCAGACCTTAACCCCATCATTTTCTCCTAATTTATTAGCAGCCCCCCATCATTGCTTCTTTCCCTACACATCCTGGCTCCTGTGGTGGATCATTCTCACCAATATAACTTCACCACCCAAGCTTTGCATTTACCTTACAATTCCCATACCCTAAATCAACTGGAAAATCTGCCTCCTCTGTTCTTCTGCCAGAAGTTCTGGAGAAAAATGGAATGTCAGTCAGATGGGTACCACTACAAATGTGTGATTCCTAATTTTAGTTATTTTCTGAACACTGTTGATCCTTTCATTTCTACTCCACACTCTCTCCCATTTTCCCCTTAACCACTATCCTAAACCTTTGCCCCCTTTTGAATACAGGCCATGGGTGTGAGCTCATCTTTCACAACTATACAGTTATTTGCATCTCCTAGTGCCCTACTCTTTATTTTCTCTGAGAGGAGCATTCCTTTTCCTGCACAATCATTCTGTTCTCTAGCCTATCATGACTCCTGTTTTATTGAATCTTCAACCTCTGTTGGCTTCTTCCTGAGACTACAACTCTCTCCTGAGCTCCTATTTTCCATCAGCTACTACTTCATTTGTTTGGTTATCAGCCAAGCTTCTAGAAAGAGCAGCCTAATTCAATGTCTTCATTCCTCACATCTTAGTTACTCCTCAAACAACAGCTACCAGGACCCCACCACTCCACTAACTGCATGGACAATGGTCAGGGAAGAATCTATAGGAACATTTCCAGATCTTTCCTTTATTGGAACTCTTCTCCATACCATCTGTGCTAACCACTTGTCTTTAGAAAACCTACTTTGGCTCTCATGATTTTCTACTACCATGGCTCACTCCCTACCTTTCAGACTGACTGCTTCTTCTCAGTCTTCATTGCTGCATCATACATAGTCTTTCCTATGTATTTTAAGAGTTGGCAGAATTGAAAGTTCTGTCCTTAGGACTCATTCTTTCTCCCTAGATTGCCTCATACTAAGGAGGCTATCTAGCCTCCTCCTCCTTCTCCTCTTCCAATTTTACATGTTCCAAACCAAGCTCATTATTTTCCTAAATCCTCTTGCATCAAACTAGAAAACCAGAGCCAGGTGTTTTTCATTTTTATTGATGACACCATTATTCATTCAGTCTCTCACAACAGAAACCTGGGTGTAGTTATCTAGCGTGTCCTCTCTCCCTCAACCGCCACATCCGATTAATCATCAAGTCCTAACAGTTCTACTTCCTAAATAGTTCTCCAGTGTGTCTGCTTCTCTCCATTGCTACTGCCTTCATTCAGGTTTTTATCTCTCAACACTAGTGATATAATCTCCTAACTTATCTCCCTGTCTGCACTCTTGCTCCTCAATGATTGCTTCACCCAGCAGCCAGAGTGATGGAAAGCCTTTAGAACAGTACCTGGAACATAGTCGGTATTCAGTAAAGTGTTGTTGAATGAATGGGTGTCCAAATGTTCTCTGGAGTGACATACAAAGCCTGTTCCTGTTTTCCAGCCTCATTTTGTCTTGTAATTTAGGTTCTAGCTAGTGAGTGCAAAAGTAGATCTTGTAACAGGTCTTCTGATTCCAAGTTTGAGTGCTCTTTCATTAACAGCCCAGCTGCTTCCCTTTCTGCTTCATCTTATGAAAGTCTTAGAAACTTTATTACTGGGGGCATTTGATGCAGTCCTAACTGGAGGCAAGAGTACAGACAATATAACCTCCCCTTGTCAGTCCCCATGAGGGAATGCTATGATGTTAAACCCACAAGGGAACGAAGCAGGTAGATTTTATAAAGGTCCAAAGCGCGAAAGAATTCACACTACAGTTACCGAATTCATCAAGTCATTTATTTACTCAACAGACATTTACTTTGTGCTAGGCTCCATGCCAGGCCTTGAGGGTATATGAGGTGTGCTCCACTGCCTTCAGGTGTATTGATAGACAGTGATGGGAACTTTTGACAAAATGGGAAGTAGAAAGGGATAAGCCTATGGATCATGACCTTGGTGGTAGTGGGGAGAGAGCATCTCCCATGTCCAGGGAGAATTGCCAAAAAGCTTGCTCCAGGACATATTCTGGCCCACTGCAGTGTCAAGGCAATGACATGTCGTGAGATGGTAGGCAGAGAGGGAGTCCTGAGTCTGGAGCAAAACCTTGTTCTTTAGCCTCTCCCATTCCTTGCTCTAACCACCCCTTAGAGCAACAATTGTCCTTAGGTCCCTGGATCCCTTAGATGTAGCCATTCAATCTTCCTAGCAGTGCTCAGGATGGGTGGCAACATAAACTTCCCTGGGAAGATGTTATTGTGTGTGTGAAATGGAACATGTTCATGACAAGTTGCCCCGGATTTTCCTCAGTCTGAGTTTCCCTTCATAAGCCTCTAGCTTTTCACTGGTGACTCACTCAGGTGCCTCCCAAAGAGCGCCTTCTAACCAGAGTCCTAGAACTTCTTGGACACTGTTTGAAAAAGCACTTTATATACCAGACAATTGCTTTCAACATTGTTGGTGAAGAAAGGTTGGCTCTTCACACGGTCGCTGACCTGTGAGGACTAAGGCAGACAGCAGGGATCAAGGCTACAAAGCTTAGCTGGTGGAGGAATGTCTGGACTGTGACCCTGTGCCTTCTCCCCAGGGGTCTGAGCCAGACCCCTAGGCTGGCCTGCTCTGTGCCGCTCCCCTTGCCACCCCCCTTTCTGGGCAGGGCTGTACCAGACCAAGAAGACACTGCCCCAGGGGCTCGTAACCTGAGTGAGACAGTCCAATTATCTTCAATTTATGGAGCTCAATTGGAGTGAGTTCAGAAAAGAGCAACCTGAACAATTAAGGGACCGGAGGGCTCAGCTTCTGGGGCAGGATAAAAGGCAGGAGGTCTGAGGCCGCAGTAGTGGTTTCAGGGGGAGTGGTGGCTAAGGGGAAGGGCCCACAAGAATGTCTGTCGGTAAGCGGGTGTTGAAGGGGGTAAACACCTGGGAGAGAGGGGGCAGCATGAGCTGGAACAAGAGCCCCCAGGAAGGACAGACAAGAGGCTCAGAGCTCAAACCCAGCCTTTGGGAGTAAATCCATGTTGAGTAAGTAATAAATTCCGGATCTCTTAGCCCAGGCCCCAGCTTGGGGGAATCCCTGGAAGCCCCAGAGAACAGAGCAATCAAGAGGGCGGTGCCTCTGCCAGAAGGAAGCCTAGACCTGGGGCCTGTTGAAAGCTTAGGCCCCATAAGAAGGTCATGTGATGAAAACAATGGTGGTTTGCTGGGCTGGTTGAGCTCCAAAGTATCCTGGGATATCTGTTCCAGCCCTGCTAAAATTCCACATGGTAGGATGCCCCTAACCCAACTCAATTATTATTATTTTTTTAATTCTCACCCAAGAATATTTTTCTATTTATCTCCAGATAGAGTGGAAGGGAGAGTGAAGAGAGGGGGAGAGAGAGAAACATTGACATGAGAGGGACACACTGACTGGTTGCCTCTGGCCGACCCCGACCAGTGTCGGGGACAAAAGGCAACTGAGGTACGTGCCCTTGACCAGAATCAAACCCGTGACTCATTGGTCCGTGGGCCGACGCTCTAACTGCTGAGCCAAACCGGCCAGGACCCAGCTCAATTCTTAAATCAGATTTTGTATTCAATACATAAGAGGTATAGAGGGCACGGTTGTACTGGTTGGCAGGGGCCCTACTGGACCAGGTTCTACTTCTGTATGACCTTTCCTTTCTCTGAGTCTGTTTCTTCCTCTGTCAAACAAAGAGAACCTTTTAAGGCAGTGGAACCCTCCCCCTTTAATGAAATCTTACACAGAATCCTACTATAGAGAACAGATAAGAGCAGTGCTTTGTTAATAAAAATGTGTTTATTGAGTTCAAATTTATGTTATTTACCTTATTATCAAGTGAATCAATCAGACTTATGAGACAATTTTGACCAAATCAGTGGTTTAAAATGAAGCGTTACAACTCTTGGTTGCTGTCTGAAATCTGCCAACACATCTCATGTTTGTAGAACTCCTGAAGCTCCTCTGTATAGCTCAAGGGTGCCCACAGAATTCTGGTAAAAACCATCACCTCAGTTACCTCCCCAGATTCCTTCCAACTCAGACTTTTTCAGAATATAGACTGCGTCCCTAGGAATCAGATGCTGTGTCCTTTACCTTGCATACCCGGGAATGTTGGGACCTTTATACCTGGCCCATGGCTTTGCAGAGTTGTTTTTAAAAATGGTTTAAAAAGTCTATTGGAATAAATTGGGGACTTTTGGTCAGGTAAAGGGGGTGTGGCTTGGTTGGAAGGGTGCCCCACCCAGACACAAGAGCTCTGCCCACTTTGGAGCTCCCTTCCAGTCATCTTTCCAAACCCTTTCCACTTCAGCCACCATTCTTAGAAGGCTTCACTTCTGGGTGCCCAGGAGGCAGCACAAACCAGGATTTTTTTTTTTAGAGGTTGAGTAAAGCCAAGCTGACCAGAGCAGAGGAGGTGGCCTGAAGGACCAGAGTGAAACTGCCTTAAGTACACTTGGACATGGAATGATGAGTGTGGAAAAAGTTTTGCAAAGCAACTTACTAAGCAGTGGTTCAGGTGCCACAGGTGCCAGGTTGTTTCCCATGTAGCCATCCTTGACTGCATGGTGACTGCCGGCTGTCTCTTGAGAGAGACTGCACATTTAGTTTTGTTAGTTTGTTCATTGTAGTTTTCCTTTTGTATCTACAGAATGATTTTTTTTTTTTTTTATCCTCACCCGAGGATATTTTTCCATTTTTTTGTACAGATAGAGTGGGAGGGAGAGAGAGGAAGGAGAGAGAGAGAGAAACATCGACGTGAAGGGACACATCGAGTGGCTGCCACCCGCACGACCAACCAGGGCCGGGGACAAACTGCAACCGAAGTACGTGCCCTTAGCGGGAACCGAACCCGGGTCTCTCCGGACCGCAGGCCGACACTCTAACCGCTGAGCCAAACCGGCCAGGGCCCAAATGATTTTTTAAAATGAGATATATTTTTTATTAGCTTCATGTACAAAATTTAAAAAGAATATAAAGATATATCTTGAAAAAAGTATGTTTCCTTCCTTCTCAAGTCATACAATTCCTTTTGTCAGAGACAACCATGGTCACCAGTTTCTTGATATAACCTTCCACAGATATTTTATGCCTATGTTATATTCATATAGCCTTTCATAGATAATCTATACAAATACAGGCATATATATTTATATAATAAATAAATCTATATTTATTTATATTTATATATGTATTTCCCATTTACCTTCCCACAGAAATGGAAGTATTCCATACACACGGCTCATGTTCTTTTTAGTGACTGCATAGTATTCCATTATATGTATGCATCAACATTTATTAACTAGTCTTTTATTGATGACATTTGGGTTCCTTCTAATCATTCTATTATTCACAGTGATGCAAAAACTATTCTTGAACATACATAACTTGGCATATGTGTGGATATATCTTATTACCCTTGAACCAAATTTTAAATCCAACTGTGAGGCTGCAGGAGGGAATGCTCTAGAATGTCATGACTTAATTTTGCCTCCCTTTACCACTTTGCTTCTTTCCTTGATCTTCAAGCTGGTGTAACTAAGTGCCATTCTGGGACATTGGAAGAAGGAAGGCAAATGCCTGGCAGGGGTCTAACCCAAACTGGCTCACAATGTTAAGAAGCTAGAAATATAGATTATGTGTGAACTCTCCTCAATTTATATAATAATAGTAGCAGAAAATACCTGTATAGTACTTACTATGTGTCAGACACCATTGTAAGTGCTTTAGATATAACTTAATATTCATTGTAACTCTATGAAGTAGAGTACTATTGTTTATCTCCATTTTACAGATGAGCAAAGTGAGGTACAGAGAGTTTAACCTTCCCAGAATCACACAGAACAAGTAGCAGAGTCAGGATGCATACCCAGACCATGCTGTTAATGACTATACTCTTATTGAACTTTTATTAAATGAAATGTCTTATTGAGGAAACATAAGTCAAATTTCAGCACTGCACCGACTAACACTGCCAAGCCAAACAAAATGCTTCTGAAAGCCTCTAGTTGGAGACCTCAGCTTTACGAGGTGTTTGGCTTGGGGCCGGTTGTTGCTCTGCTGGTTCTACAAACCTCGGCTGAGTCCCCCTGCCATCATTCAGACCCAGGCCAAATGTCAGCACAGCCCAGGAGCCAGGTGAAAGCCCTTTCTGCTACTGCAGTCATACTGCCTGTGTTTATACTCACTCTTGAGAACAGAGTGAGGGTACAGGGCTGGGGCCGGTTGGCCTATAGCTTTAAGTCCTCAGCAGGTCATGAAACTGGGGGTAAAAGATGCTGGCTCTGATCTTGGAATTGGAATTCTTGGCTTCTAGTCCTGGCCTTTTGCTTTGAGGTTTTTTAAAAAATATTTTCTTGTAGGGGGTAGGGAGGGTGGGTCTTTTGGCCTCACTAAGCCTCAGTTTCTTCATCTGAAAACCCAAACTAATTATCCATACCGCACAGGGTTATTTTGAGGAGCAGTAAGACGCTGTGTGCATGTGCAGTACATGTGGGAGAAGATAGTCTTAGCAGTAGTTTGTTTAGGGGACAGGAAGCTCATTTCCCAGGGGAAGCTACCCAGAGATGGAGCCAGGGAAGATGAGCTGTCTCCTCTTAGCCCAGCCTTCTTATGGTTATGTTTTTGATTCCAGGCTTTTTTGTCCACCGGGCCACTTCTATGACCATAAATGAGCCATATCTAACTCTGGGCACGAATTCCTGGAGTCCAAGGGCGCAGGGCAGCCTGAAATTAACCACCAGTGCTTTGTTTGCCAATAAATCTGCCTTTGCCAATTTTCCTGTTCACTTGTATGCTTTTCCATGTTAATTTCCATGTTTGCGTGCTGGATTCAACAAGGCTAAATTTAATACAAGCGTTTCCAACCTTTCCTCACGAAGAGCTACCTACAGTCTTAGCATCTTTGACTATTAGGCTCCCCGAGGGGGGAAAAAACTGCTGAAACTGAGACTCAGCATTATGGAGAAACCTGGTCATGCATGTCATCAACCACTTTGTAAAATAATAGTGTGTCCTTGTTGAGAAAAAGCCTAATGCACCGGCAGGAGGGTCACAGGAGAGTGGACAGCGTGGATAGGAGGGGGATGGAAGAGCAGAACAGATCCAGGGGCAGGGAGACCAAGAGGAGGGGCAAAGGAATAAACATGGGTGGATGTGCTCCTGTGCTCTAGCCGAGGCACGCACCGTGTTCTCCGCATCTCTGCAGTCTTGTGACAGTGTGATCATGAGTTAGGGCTGTCCAAATAGATGCCTGTGGAGCCCTGTACAGAGTCCGTGCGAGGTTCTGACTGTGTTCAGGTCCTGTTCTAGCTCCTCTTCTACTCAGGGCCACCTTCCAGGGGTAGGCCAACTCCTCTAGATTTGAGTAGAGGCTGCGGGCACTGTGAGAGGAAGCCTGGGGCTGGAGGCTGGAGGCTGGAGGCTGGAGGCAGGGAGGCCAGTTGGCAGGTAATGAGGGTCTGGGCAGACAATAGTAGTAAAGATGGTGGGATCAGTTTAGGATACAGGATATACATACAGAGACATATAGGATTATCTGAGTCATATAGTAGGGGAGTGCAAGGGACGAAAGGAGTCCCAGATGACTGGTTACTTGCTCTGGGGCCAAGAAGAAAGGAAGGGTTAGTAACATAAACCATAAGTTGGCCCTTAATGGCTCTGGCCCCTTTTCATCAAAAAGCTGCCCCTGCAGCACTGACCTCCCTGTAGTTCATCCTGGCAGGATCCGGCGGGCGCTCAGGGTGGCAGCTGCAGGAACTCTGTATAGTCCTTGGAGCCCAGGGAGGCCTGAGGCCTGGATGGGTTGAGAGGAGAGGGAGCCACATGGCCCCAGCCACTTAGGCATCCCGCTGGGCCCCCTGTCTCTGGCCCCACTTTGGCTTGGAGGGTCGGAAAGCCAAGGACCGCCAGAAAGAGAGGGAAGCAGGCAATAGCTGGCCAGGATAGGGGTGGGAATGGGAGTGGGGGTGGGGCGGGGGCTGGAATGGGCCTGGACGCTGAGTAGCGTGGAAGTAGGAGAAAGAGGCAGACAAGAAAGCCCGCTTGGCCGGCGCCGCTGGACCCCCGCGCCAGGCCCGGTTCGGCGGCTGCGCCTCCGCCAGCCTGGCGCCTCCAGCCCGGGTAAGAGGAGCCACAGCGCCACCCAGCGGCCGGTGGCAGGGAAAGGCAGTCAGGGCTCTTCTGTGGCCCCAGAAAATTGGGGAAGCTGAATGGAACAGAGCCTCTGAGGAAGGCCTGGAGGCATAGATGGGGCACAAAGTGGTTGATGGGCTCTTAAACCAGACCCTCCATTCATTTTACCCACCAATCCATCCGGCACGTGGCACTAGATGAATCTTACTCCAGGTCTACTGATACTATTCCTCTTAAGCTCAACAATCTTCCATGGCTCCCACTGGGTCTCTGTATAAAACTCACATTCTCCACTTTGACTTTAAAGGCCTTCCATGCTTTCACTTCAGGACTCTTTCAAGCTTCATCTCTTGCCACCCACTCCATGTCCTGCCACCACTCACTTCTACTCCCCTGTATCCCCATCCATTAACTCAGCGAACCTTTACTAAGGCACTGGGGAGGCAGGGAACACGCAGATCTTTGTCTGCTCAGAGCCTACATTCAAATAATGAGAAAGGCAATAAACAAGAAAACCAATGTATAAACAAGATCATTCAAATACTTACCAGCCACTCGATCATATAAAAAGCTGGGCGATATGATAGAGTGTCTGGGGCAAGAAGGGCACTACCATACCCAGAGTAGTCAGGAAAGGCCTTTCTGAGAAAGTGACATGTAAGCTGAAATCTGATAATAAGAAGGAGTCAGCCTTGCAAAAATCGGAGGGAGGAACATTTCCGGCTGAGCAAGGGCACATACAAAGGTCTTGAGACAGGAACAAACCTTCTACATCAGAGGAAAACTAATAAGGCGGGGTGGCTGGAGGATAGTGAAAAGGGTATACTGGCTGACATTGGAGAAGTAGGCAAGCGACAGGTCATATAGGGCTGTGTGGGCCATGGTACGGACTTTGGATTTTATTCCAATTGTGATGGGAAGTTACTGCAGGATTTTAGCAGGGAGAGACATGATGTTATTTGCATTTTTAAAAGATCACTCTGGGTGAAATGTGGGGCAGGGGGGTGGGCAAGATTGGAAACAGGGAGACCAGTTAGGAGGCCACTGCAGTGCTCCAGGAGCGAGTTGATGGTGGCCTAGTCTAGGTGGTGACAAAGGATTTGGAGGCATAGATGGGGCACATAGTCATTGATAGGCTCTTAAACCAGACCCTCCATTCATATCACCCACCAATCCATCCGGCATGTGGCACAAAGGAGTTGGGAGAAACTGTCCAATTCTAGAGGAATTTTGAACAAATTCTGTCCATGTGTTTTCTTCCCAGCCAACCTAGGCCCTTTTTGAGGGTAGATTCCTTATCTGGGTGTCTTTGGATTCTACACCCTTATGCAGTTAGTCTGATAGGTGCTCAGTGTATAGTGCATCTCCACAGAGAACGTGACAAAAGGAAATGGCAATAAAACAGAAACTTCAGCCAGGGGCAGAAGTTCTGGGTCTTCTTTCTAGTTGCTCTGATGCACTCCTCCCCTTTCCCCTTCTTTGTCCTCAGTGTCTTCTAAAAGAATCTAAAAATGTTTGGGGAGAGAGGGCAAAGCAGGAATTGAGTTTCTCCTCTGTGCTAGGAACTGTGCTTAACACTTTCACATGTTATTTCATTTAATTTATTTAATCTTTATAACAACATCTAATCCTATCACTTCATTTTAGAGATAAGCTTATTTTTAAAAAACCCAAAAAGGAAAAGGGACGTTATGAAAGGCGAAGTTGTCACAGCACAAAAGAGTCCCTATTTTGAGTCCTCCATAAGTACCTCTCTTCATATTACACCCTAATACTGTTTGTCTCTACCCATTGTCTAAGGTTTTTTTCAGCCTCTTGTTAATTGTTAGCACTGTGCAATGCAATAAATTTCAGAATGAAATTACAGGTCTTGTAAAAAATTTACCGTTTCATGAAGTCAATGAAAGTGATGTTTTGGAAGAGGGTATGGGGGGATAAATAGTGATGGGGAAACAATCTTATATTCTCCAAAACAAAAATAGTGATGTTGAAGACCTCTCTAATGTCATGTAAAGTCCTTGATAAGTAGGGATTTGGCAGAGATAGACTAGTTACCACTGGCAGAAGAGAAAATTGACCTGGGTAATGACAGGATCAAGGCTTCAAAGAGAATGATTCAACTCTTAAAAGATAACAAGAGGTCCTTGGGATAATTGAAGAAGCTCTCTAATTTTGGAAAAACACAACAAGGCTGTTTATGACTGAGTTACAACTGACATAGAAGAAATACAAAGAATCATTAAAGAATATTAAAAATAATTACATGCTAACAAATTCAACAATCTAGAAGAAATGAACAAACTTGTAGACGCACGCACGTAGCCTTCCAAGGAACCAGGAAGAAATAGAAAAATCTAAACAGATGGATTACTAGCAATAAAATTGAAGCAGTAATAAAACACTGATTATATGATTATAATTGTGTGGCAAAAGCTAATGTTATGTTCTCATGTACTTTGGTCAGGAAAATTATGTTATTCCCCCAAGCTTGATTCATTTTTTGTTCATTCTAAGAATTAGTGCATATTTGCAATTATTTACACATTTTAAATTGAAACAAAACTATTTCCCACATTTTCAATTTTATTTCTCAAGGCAAAGTCCCAATCAAATCCTTTCACTTTTTTTATCCTACTCTGCTGTGAAATGTCGGTCTCCGCTTCAAGTGGATTCATGGCAAGTGCCCTTTTTCTAGCACCACTTATCCTCAAATAACAAGAACTTCATGTAGTTCCAGCCTTCTCTTCATCCCATGATTGGCGAGCCTGGCTGCACATTAGAATCACTGTGGAGTTTGGTAAACAATACTGAAGCTGGGATTCCAACCCAGGCTAATTACATCCGAATCTCGGCTGGTGGGGCCAGAGTGACAATTCTCCATGTAACTCTGTTGCACTTGCAGGGTTGTCAGCCACCACCATCACCCCTCCTTGCAATGCTGAGGCTAGGAGACAGTGAGGCTGTCTGCAGCTGGACTGAACTGAAGGGAGAACACCAGGGCCTGGGCCTGGGTCTGAGGGGTCGCACAGAGGGGTAGCTGCACAGGTCAAAGGACAACGTGTGACTGGTAGGGCTACTTCTTTGGCACAGCTATTGTGCCCTTTACTGCCTTTGCACTATGGGTGTGCAGCCTCCTCCAGTCTCTTACGTCTTTCCTATGCCCAAGACCAAGAGAGCTCTCCTCATGGACATGTGGTGAGATAAAAACATGTTACAATAAGCATATTATGGTTGCTGAACGTATAACACCATGTTACCTTCTGGATCCATAACATGTCTGTCTTTCATTGCTGTATTCTAAGCACCCAGCACAGTGCTTCACATGTAGTAATTGCTCAATATGTATGGTTTGAATGAATAAGTTGAATACGGGTAGGATGTAATAAATGCCATGATTAAGGCACAAAGTGTTACAGAAGTATAGATGAGGACAGGATTGTTTTCAGCTCAGGAGAGGGGTAATGTGGAAGTCTTCATAGCAGAGGGGCATTTACGCTGGACTTTGAAACTGGTAAGGCAGTGATAGGCAGAGATGGAGAGAGGGCATTTCGGACAGTAGAAATAATGTGAGCAAAGGGCAGATGAGAAGGTGCAGAGCTCATTCAGTGAGTGACCAGCAGAAACACACTGTGCTAGGGGAAGGTGGATTGGAGCTGGAGTCACTGAACAAGAGAGACTTGGGAGGCCATTGCAGTAGTCCAGGCAAGAGCTATTGAGGACATGAAGTGGCCGAGTAGCAGTGGGGGTGGAAAAGAGGAGTTTGACACATACTGCAGCGGTGGAAAGAGCAGAACTTGGTGATCATGTTAGGTAGAAGTGAAGTAAAGAGGAGATGTCTTATTCTGATAACAACAACCATCAGTATTTGAATAACCAACAGCTGTTGTACAAAGTGTTTTGTGCATATCATCTAATCCTCACAATATCCCTTTTGATAGCTGAGAACATTAAGGCTCAAAGAAGTCAAGGAACTTGTGCCAAGTCAGATGAGTAAGAGACAGTAGTACTCGACCGTGAACTCATACACTCTGGTTGTGGATTCCAGTCCCTAACCACTATGCTATGCTGACTTAGGAGGAACTGGGGGGCTTGTGTTTTCTTGACAAAAGAATTCAGCAGTTCAGTGAGGACGCCAGGTTCCCTCCTAACTCACACTCTCCCTTTCCCCTTTTATGCGAAGAGATGGCAGTTGTGTAGGGCTCTGCCTGCCGCCCTTCTGGCAGTTCTTCCCGACTGCCTTTCACTCCTGTGGTGGGAAGACGGGCCTGGTGAAGCAGTCTAGGAGATGAGCTTGGGAGAGTAGAACCAAGAGCTGCAACAGACATGCAAACCTGCTCAACCCCAGGCTATGTGGGGCCTGCGGACACGTTCAGTCCACACAGAGGTTGGTTTATTTGTTTGTGACTCCAGCCAACATTTAGAAATCCGAGGGCTTCACGTAAAATACCCTGAGTCCTGACTTCCCCTAAAGAATAAGATCTGGCATGTTGGGCCCACATTTCCAAAGACAATATTGGGCTTGAGCGGCCCCTGTAGCCTGCAAGTGCCCTGTACTCCACCACTCACAAAGCTGGGGTGTGCACTTCACCCCTGCCCTGGCCACTTCTTTCACACTTATCAGCCTGATCCCTGCAGGAGGTTGAGTTTGTGATTCTATGTCGAAAATGGCCTACTGCAGTTTCCCTTTTTTCCCTTCCTGACACTTGAGCCACCAAGAGGCCGGCACAGCGTCAGCATCCTCTGGTTCCACCTCCTCCCCAAGCCATAGACTTTTTTCTCTGGTAGCACTTGACTCCACAGAACACAACCATGAAGGGAGGGTTATCATCAAGTCTTACCATTTATTTCTTTATGGGGTTAAACAAGAGCAGAGAGGCCTCTGCCCCACAATGCAACAAAACAGAAAGCAGTACACACACAGAGACTCTCACCGAAACACGGAGGCAGGGGAAGGGGGACAACTGAATCAGCCGGGTTAGGGAGGAAGGGACAGGGGACTACTAGGAATCCAGCTTGGAGACTCAGTCATAGAAACTAGTGCAAGAAAGTCCTACTCATGAAGCACAGTGTAGAAAATGGCATAAGAAAGCTGCCCAGCTCCGCTGCCTGTGGCGGAGGGCAGGGCAGCTGGAGGGGTGGTGTAAGATCTGGGTGGAGGGTGGATAGGGACAGTCAAATGACTTTGAGGTGGAGTGAGGTGCCCCTTTCCCCTGCCACCGGGCAAGGCCCTGGGCTGGTCTGAGCCAGGGGTCTCCTGGGCACTTGGTGAGGGGGAAGAGAGGATGGGAGTCTCCAAGGGTCCATTCCCTAGGGCCCTAAGGTCCCCCTTTGTTTCCCAGTCCCCTTTTCCCCTCCTGAGGATGCAGGAGTTAGTTAGAAGGCAGTACCTAGGGTCTCTCATGTCTACCTAAGCATCTCTGGAAAGGAGCCAGCACCTCTTTCCCTCCCCAGCTGAAAAGAGCACTCTAGGGATGGGGTATGTGGCTAGGCCCAAAGTGCTGAGGGCCAAACAGGGGAGTGTGTGGGCAGAGCACATGGATGGGGAAAGGGGACACGCTGCAAGAAATGAGAAAACTGGCAGGGAAGACTCCCCAGTCTCATGAAGTCTATTTGGGACACAGCTGAGGCCCCTGAATGATTCCCTCTCTCCAAGGGAAGTCTCCCATTTCCCCCCAGCCAACCAATTTCAGCTGTTCCTTCCCGAACCCCTTCTTGGTTTTACCTAATGTGGCTGCAGGCCTACCCCTCCCCTTAACTCACTGGCATCACATCCTCGGATGCAGGCTCTTCTGGAACCAAAACCCTTTGGCCTGTCCCAGAACACAGTTCCGGCTCCCTATTGGCTTTTAGATGTCCCAGGCAATGTGGCCTCCCACTCCCAAGAGATCAGCACAAGGCTAATGAACCCCAAAGGGCTCTCGAAGCCCCTTCTCTCGCTCAACCCTCTAACCTTTTTGCCAGTTTCTGGATGTTCTCCAGCAAGGGGCAAGGGTGGCTGGATTAGGGGACCCACTACAGGGTGAGGAGGAGTCTGATTGTTCCACTATTGGGAGAGTAATCCATGGGATCAGGGATGGGACGGGATGAATACTCTTTGGTAGGCTGGGGATGGGGACAGGGTGGGGATGAGGGAGGCTCATCTCTGGAAAGTCCTGGGGCAATGCCACCAGGTTCTCCTTCATGGAGGCCTGGGCTAGGACAAGATGGGGGAGTATGGGGACACAGGCCAGGCCTGACCCACTTGGGCTTAAGTCCCTCCTCCCCATGGAGATCAGAAATGGAAATGTCTTTGGCCCCAAGGCCAAGATCTCCAGGGCAAGAGTGGCCCTTGGGAGTATGTGCACCTTCTGTAAGATATGGCCCTTCAGACAGCAGCAGTCTGACCACGTGCCCTCAGCCTTCTGTTTCGGGGCCCAGCAACCCAGTTCCTGCACTCTTTCCCAGAGGGCTCCTTATACAACACATTTTTAATTTGGGGAGCTGTATTTGAGCCTGCCTCAACACTGATTATCCACTTCCCCAAAGCCTAGTAGCAATAACCCATTTAGCTATCTCTCTCAAGCCCTCTGCTTACAATTCTCCTCTCCCTCGTCCCTATCTCCATCTCTCACCACTCATTCTGCAATTCTGCACCCTGTTCCTACCCCTCATTGCTGAGGGTGGTGGAGCACAGTTTAACTGGGGTCCCGATGCAGCTGTGACTGTGCGCACCTCATCTGCCAGCCTGGCATTTCCCTGTGGTGGCCCCACGTGGGCCAAGGTGCGCTGGAGGAGGGCCACTGCACCATCTGCCGTTGCCTGTAGGGTATGGGCAGAAGGGAATTAAGGATCTTGGCAACAAAAGGAATGGGGAGGGGGGAAAGAGCTTCTCCCCTCTGGGCCCTCCAACATTCCCTGCAGGGCCAAGGCTGGGTGAGCAGCCTCCTTCCCTGGGTCAAGGCTCTCAGCAGGGGTGGGCAATGCCAGCCCCCACTCTCCCCCTTTTTGTTTGCTAAGCCCCATAGGTGGGGGCCTAGGAGGGGGTGCCTGCTGCTCCTGTCTTTTCTCCTGGATGAGTTTTGCAGCTCCCTGGGGCCCTCTGGCCGTTCTGTTGGAGCTGCTTTTGGGGTGGGGGTTGGTTGGGGACTATGTGTAGTCCCCCATTTCCCCCCGCCCCCTCCCCAGTCTTATATCTCCCATGGGAGGAGCCCCCTTCCCCTCCCCCTGGGGGAGGTGGAGCTGATGTTAGTGTGTGGCGGAGGTCTGTCCTCCCTCCCTGCTGTCACTCTTCCCGAGTCAGGCCCTCATCTAGGGCAGGCAGTGCCTCCAGCCCCAGTCCCCCACCACTCTGGTTGCTGGAGAAGGACACCATGGTATGGAGGAGCATGAGAACAAGGACATAGAGCCGGATCCTGCTGGGGCTGAGGCTGAGGCGAGAGCCCCCAGAGACAGGCAGCAGGGAGGGCTTGTGGCTGATGTGGCCTGGGGGGTCATGGCGGGGGTGGTAGTGGCGGTGCTGTTGGTGGTAGTGGTGGAAATAGGAGTGGTGGAATTGCTGGTGGTGGGTTTTGGGGACCTCAGACTCCTTGAACTTCTTCTTCTCCGACTCACAGGAGACCCACTGCACATCACAGCACTTGCTCTCCGGCCGCTTTGGTGAAGTATCCAGCAACCCTGCCAATGGATAAGGAAGGTGTGGTAGGGTGCTCAGGGGGCTGAGGCCTAGGCCCTTCCTAGAGACGAGCTTTTCAAAGCTGGGACTAATTGCTCAAGTAGCCATGCCCAAGACTCCTTTCCCCCTGCCTCTTACCAACTTCCTTTTCCAGACTCTTTTCTCCCAGGGACCCCAGATGGTTTCTCTGGGATGACACCGTAGATGGGCATGTTTTGGGTAGAGAGGGCCACTCTGCTCTTTGTCCCTATTCCACTTACCTTTATCCCAACCCAGGGACCTCACTGCCCGCTCCTCCAGCCACTAACCTTCTTCTAACCTGACTTCCCTGTTGTCCTCCCTGCTACCACAGCCCAGACCTGGGGCCTGTCCTGGGGCCCGGCCTCCTCCCTCCTCCCCAGTGCCCTGCCTTTACCTGTACAGATAAAGCCAGGGAGCCCTCCGTACACCATTTCCTCATTGTCGGGGAGTATAAAGGGGCACCGGGTCTGCACCTCCAGGCAGTACTGCTTGCAGGGCACCCAGCGCTGGCATTCCTGCTGGGTCACGCTGAAGTATTCTGAGCACAGCCAGGCCTTGTAGACAGCCTGTGGGGAAAGGAAAGAGCATCAGCCCAGGCATCAGCCCCTTCCCACCTTAGACAAATGGGATGAGGATGGTATACTTATACTCTGTGTGTGTGTGTGTGTGTGTGCTCACCGACTCAACCCCAGGATGCAGGAGAAGAAGGGTTTGGGTCAAGACCACTACACCCTACCCTAAGATCTCCCATCTCATAGCCAGGACTCCCGAGTCCCCAAGTCTATGATCATCCAAGACTTAGAATTTGTTCATTGGTAAAATCACAAAATCATTCCTATGTCTGAGCTGGAAGGGGTCTTACCAATCATCCCATCCAACCCTACCTACCATTATACAGTTGGCCCAGAGAGGTGTCCTGATGATGCTAACTTTCTAAATTCAAGAAGGAGATAGAATAATCCTTGCTCTATTTCATTAGGGTGTTGTATGGATCAAATAATATGACATGTGAAAATGTTTGTAAACTTAAAAGTGCAATACAAATGTAAGGGATTATTTTTAATAAAAACAGGAATCTTCCTTACGAGGCACCATGTGTACCTTCAGGCTCTACTTAATCCATGCTCAACTCTGATGTGGGGCAGACACCATGTTTCATTTGGAAACTGTGCTTTGCACTTTCACTTCATGGGTATATTTCCTATCCCTTATCTAGCCCATTACTATCAGGTGCTGTGTCCTAGCATAGGAAAGGTTCCCTGCTCTATACTCTTTGGCTATCATAGCCTAGAGTTTCTCAACAGTGAGTGACACTAGTGGCATTTTAGCCTGGACAATTCTTGGTAGTAGGGACTGAAGCAGCATCCCTTGCCTCTACCTAGTAGTTGCCAGTTGCACCCCCCTCCTCCAATTGAGACAACCAAAAAAATGTCTCCAGCCATTGTCAAATGTCTGGGAGGGGGGTGGCAAAATCATCTCCCATTGACAATCACTGATCTACCTCCTTGCTATTGAAAGTGTAGACCTAGGCCAGCAGCAATACTATCACCCACATAGAACCTCATGAGAATTGCAGGAGTCCAGGTCCTGCACTAGACCCAAGTCAGCACCTGCATTTTAACAGGATCCCCAGGCAACTCAAGCTTAGGGTTAGAGCCCTGCCCACACCCAGGGTTCATCACTCAGGGACACCTTCTCATGGTTGCTTCTCATAGTCACAGCAATGGTTCTCAGATTTCAGTGTGCCTCACAACTGCCTGGGACAACAGTAAGCATGAAGCCGGCCCCTGCAATTCAGCTTCAAAAGGACTGAGGTGGGCTCAGGGATCTGCATTTTGACAAGGGTCCAGGTCATTCTGCTGCCGAAGGCCTTTCAACCACACTCTGAACGACGTGGTCAAAGCTTCTCACATAGACTTCAAACGTCTACACTAAAATACAAATAGCTCCACTGTGAACATGAACTCTGGTGATGCAATTTCACGTTGGCCTTTTCCAAAGCCATCAGTGATGGGTGGTAGTGGGTTGTGGTGCAAATCAACCCCATGAAGAACAAAGCATTGCTTGGGGCTTTGATATCTCACCGACATCTGGAATTTAACCTTCTCTAAATCTTTAAATGAAGTTCTCAGTTGTTTTTCACCTGGATGACAGTTTCCTATCTAGCCTTCCCACTTCCACTCTTGCTCTTTCTGATCCACTGTTCACACAGGAGTGAGAGCGATCTCCAAATGAGCTATCATATCATGTTACTCTCTTGCTTCCAACTCTTCAAAGCATTTAGAATAAAACCCAAACTTCTGACCACAGACTTCAAGCCCCAGCAAAACTTGGCCTCCTCTGTCTCTCCAGCCTCATTTTTCTGCCTCTCCCTTCAAGCTCATTATGCTCCACACGCAGAGGTTTTCTTTCCTTTTCTTGAACATGACCTACTTCTTCCCAACTTGGGGCCTTGGCACATACTGTTCTCTTGGCCTGGAATGCTCTTCCCCCTGCTTTTGGCATAGCTATGTCCTTCTCATCTTTCAGGCCTCAGTTCAAATATCACCTCCTCAGAGGGGGTCTCCCTGACCACTCTAACTAGAGGATGCCCCCCCTCATCATTCTTTCTTTTTTCTTAACTGTTCACCACAAGTACAAATTTGGCTGCATCCTTATTTTGTTCTTCTCTGTCAACCTCACTAAAATGTGAAATGCATGAAAACAGACATGGGCTTGTCTTATTGACAATTATGTACTCAGCACAGTATATGTAAAAAATGTCTGTTGATTGAATGAACAGGATGATTTAATGAGGACAGGTTCCTTACTCTCAGAGAAATTCTAGTTTCATGGGGTAGACACATTTAACTTGAATCTCTGTCACATGATCTATACTATAGGAGAGGTTAAACAACTGGCCATTAGGGGAAAACAAATAGAAAAGTTGGGAAAGATTTCAGCGAGGAAAAAATATTTTAATAACTTAAAAAGTATAAAAAAAAAAAGGAAAAGAAAACAAAAAAAGAAAAAAGATCGAAAGAAAGAAAAAAGAACCAAATAAAAGGGAGAAGAAAAAAAGATTTCAGCAAGGGAACAAAAGCTGAGCAAGGACTCACAGTAGGATTTTAGACGGTTGGGTAGAGATGAGACAAAAGGGCATTCCAGGCTGAGGCAACAGCTTCAACAAAGCTATGGATGTGAGTGAACACATGGCGTGCTAAAAGAACAGAGAACGATTTTGTATGAATGGAGTGGAAATGGTACCAATCTCCTGTGGATGGACATTTAAATTATTGCCAAGTTTTCACCGTTATAAACAATGCTTCAGTGAATATCTTTGTATACACATCTCTTGCTTACCTGTGTTACATTTTATTTATAAAAACGAAAAGTGAAATTATTGGAATAAAAAGTATCTACAAAGGAATGAGAGAGGGGTGAGAGGAGGGTGGAAAAAACACGTGAAGGTAAGAGGCAGGGTAAGAGAGAGCTGGAGAGGTCAGAGATGGGGTCGAGGGATAGGAGAGAGTGGCAGTGGGGTAAGGGGGTACATGGGAGAAGGTATGTAAGAAAGAGAATAGGAAAGAGTAGGGAGTTGCAGGATAAGTAATGTTGCTGTTAACAGGGGTAGGAAAAACAGGATTAAGGAGAAAGAGTGGGAATAAGAGATGGAGGGTGTAAGGGAAATACAGAGGTGCATTGAGAGTGAAAGAAAGGTAAGAAAGAGCAGGCAGTAAGGGGTTAAGGGCAAGAGTGGGGCTGTGAAGATGAGGGCCAAGAAAGGAGAAAGAAAGATGAGGGTAAGAGTGACCAGGGGAAGAAAGCAGGAGTAAGAAAGAGAGATATGACAGCAGAAGGAGGGTAGGAGAAAGAAATAAAAGTAAGGCAAGAAAGAAAAGGAAACCCCTAGAGCTATGGGCTCAAGTACCTCAGAGACCCCTGCTATCTTTTGGTCCCCAGAGTGTCAAGATCAGGCTGTGTCTACAGTCTCTGCCACAATCTCTAAAGCTTGGACCCCAGAGTCCACCTCAAACCTCACCCCAAAATCTGTGGAATCACTCCCTCTTCCACCAAAGGAGCTCAGAGACTCCCTAAGGGATTCTCCCTCAGCTCTTCCTGTTCGAAATTTCTGTGCCGAGGTAAGAAGACTCCATTGGGGTTCCAGCCCTCCTCCCTGCCAGTTGCAATTAGCCCAGTGACATGCTGTAGTGGTTGGGCAAGTCCAGGGAGGAACAGAGGAAGGCAGGAGGAGGAGAGGGGTGGCTTGACCGTGGGAGTATAGCCTTTCTCCTTAATTAGACGACCCTCTCTCAAGCCCCACACCCCCAGCCAGAGTCACCATGGCAACAAGTGGGTGAGCAGATTGCCTGAGGAGGACACCAGGCTTGTGGGTGGCAAGACAGGAACAGGCAAGGAGCTGATGAGGGGAATGGAGGAAGAAGAGCAACAAGGGTGGAGAGGTAATCCAATTCCTTGGTCCCACAGAGAGCCAGCTGAGGCTATTGTTGGCCCACCTGCTTCAGGGGTGCCCTGGGATCCTTCTCAGGTGAAAAGTCTGACTCTCAGTGGTACCACCTGGGCAGCAAGCCCACCTTAGTCTCCGCAGCCCTCTTCTCTAGACGGGCCTAAGTAGCTTGCCATGTTTCATCAGTGTTAGGACTATGCCAGATGGGGCCAGCTTGTTTGCACAGGCACAGGGGCCCTGGGCACTCATCCACAAAGACGGGGAAGAGCCAGGGTCAGGAGAGCTGTGGTGCGTGCGAGAGCTGGGGCATGCAGGAAGAGGAAATGTCTTAGAGCCAGACAATCCTCAGTTAAGAGACCCACTGAGCCAAGACTCAGGGCCAGAGGGTTGGAGATATTTTGCTCTAGATTTTTGACTCTGGCTGCATATTAGAATCACTCAGAGAAGTCTTTTAAAAATGCTCCTGCTCGCCCTGGCCGGTTTGGCTCAGTGGTTAGAGTGTCGGCCCGTGGACCGGGGAGTCCGGGGTTCGGTTCCCACTAAGGGCATGTACCTTGGTTGCAGTTTGTCCCTGGCCCCGGTTGGGGTCGTGTGGGTGGCAGCCACTGAATGTGTCTCTCTCACATTGATGTTGCTCTCTCTCTCTTCCTCCCTGTCTCTTTCCCGCTCTATCTGAAGATAAATGCAAAAGTGTCGAGTGAGGATTAAACAAATAAATAAATAAATAAAAATGCTCCTGCTTGATCCACAGCACACTCCAGACCAACTGAGTCAGAATCCTTGTGGGTGGACCCACACATCTGTACTTTCTCAAACACCTCAGGTAATTTCAAGATGCAGACAGCCTTCAGCTTAGCCCTAGTACATCATTTTATAGATGAGGAAACTGAGGCCTAGAAAAGGGGGGAGGGCTTGTCTACAGTCACATAAAAGAGGGGAAGAGGGAGAAACTTGAAGTCTGGTTTCTCAACTCTAGCTCCAGGGTTCTTCCTACTGGGCAATCCCACGAGTGACTGAAGTCCAAACTCAGGGGGCAGGACACAAGGGCGTGGGTAGGGGGAAGAGGTAAGAACCAGGCCTGCTCTGGGCTTCCAGGCTCTTCAAACTCCAGCTGTGGCAGAAAAGGCTTCTTTATCATGCCCTGTCCTCTGAGCTTACCCGGCCTAGACCCTCAAGGTAGCAGCAGAGGATGAGTGGGGTGGGAAGCCATGGCCTGGCAGTGCCCTCCTTTCCCTATAGAACCCCCTTTCCCACTTCAGTCAGGCCACCGCTGAGCTCAGTCAAGTTCTGGCTGTTACAGCCAAGTTGCTATGGGAACTGGGAGGGGAAGGAAGCAGGGAGTAACTAGAGGGAACACCAATTAACCCAAAAAGGAAGCTGGAAAGGCTGTCCCACCCCTCCTCCCAGCTGGGCTGCTAAACCACTCTTGAAATGAGAGCGGGCAAGATGAAGGGGATCCCCACCCCTCCTGGCCTCTGCAGCTGCCAGTTTAGGGAGGAGTGGGAGGACCTGGAGAGCCTCACCTTCCTGCTCACTGTCTTGAAGTCCTGGCCAGCATTCTCATCCCTACGCTCCCCTGCAAAGAAGCGCCTGACTTCTGGACCCCAGGGCACTGTGTGAATGCACACAGGTACATGTGTACACATAGCCCAAAGCCAAGACTCAGGCCAGAGGGTTTAGAAAGAAGAGGCCATCCTGGACTCCTTGGTTTGGGGGCTGGAAAACCCTCCAGGGAGGAGAGTTTCATTTGTTGCCAACCAGGAAGTCAGCAGTTTCCTTCTTGGATTCCAATAGGCTCCCCTCCGGAGGGCCCGGTTCCCCATTCAAATCCTCTCTACAGACCTTCCCTTCACGGCTGCTTGTTTTCTTAATGTACCCCCTGGGACCCTTGGCCAGGAGCTGCAGCTGTAGAGCCTGTGGAGGCTTGGGAATGAAACCCACTGTCCATGGCACAGACGTAGCCACCTCCCCCTCAGATTTTACCCAGAAAAGCCAGGATTAGAAGGGAGGGATTCTGATGACTAATCAGATGCCTCTGCCCTGCATCTGTCGACACACCTAGGATTGTGTACCTGTTCCTGATTCAGGGTTTTCGAATAGTTGGATCAGAACAGGGTAAAGTCAAAGTCAGTCTCTGTGACCCAGGGGAAGGAAATCATGGACATCACTCTGGTGACAGCCATTCACTGGGATTGGCAGAGTCATCCTGGGATTAGAGGCATTATGGGGCAAATCCAGATCCATGACATGGCTTGACTTAAGTAAGTGGCTATAAAAATGAGCAACAGCTTTCCTGCTTCTGACAATGAGCAGTCATGAGTCAAAGTGGCCTGGCCTGGCTTGTAGGAAAGGTGGGGGAGATGGCTCGAGAGGTTGGTGAGAACCTAGAGCAAGTGCAGTTCCAGAGGGCCCTGGTGCCTCCAAGCCCCTGAGGCCACCTGCTCAAAGGCCAAGTGGCTGGGTGGGCCTGGCCAGGGTCAGCCTGGTCAGTGGAGAAGCAGTGTCCCCAATGCAAGGGCAGCTCTTAAGGAACCTAGATGATCCATATCAATGAAGTGAGCAGAGGACAGGTATGTGACCACTCCAGAATGGAAGGGACTGTGAGAGGCATCGCTCCACTTCCTATCTGCTTTTGGGATTTCCACTGCAACATCACCACAAAGCCCTATCCAGCTACTAATTGTGAACCTCTTGTCACAGGGCACTCACTGTCTCCTAGGGCAGCCCATATGTTCAGAAAACTCTAGCAGTTAAAGAAGTTCTTTCTCCTGAGCTGAGATAATGCCTCTGTGGCTTTACTCATGGCTCTTACTAGCTCTTCTGGGACCATACAGAAGAGTCAGCTTCCTGTCCCCCATGCCAGCCCTAGAGGTATTTGTAAACTTCTCTGAATCAGGTCTTCCCATCCATTTGTCCGTGCAATGATCACTTTCTGAACATCTTCTGTGTACCTGGCACTGCTGGGGAGCTACCGATTATAGAGATGAGTTAGACAATAGATTGCCATGTTCAAGGAGCAGGAGAGACAATCATGTGAATCAATCACTATAAGTCACACTAATAAGTAGAGGAAGGCCATGCCCATATTATGATATGTTCTGGATGCTGAGGAAGAGCTGGTCTTCTCTCCTCTAGACAAGGGGGAGCCTTTAACAAGTTTTAAATAATCTCTTTTTAAAAGACTGTTTACCAATAAAAAGCAAAAACAAAACAAAACAACAAAAAAAATGAGATAAAAAATAAAATAAACAAAAGATTGTTTACCACTTCTGTGACTAACTTTTCAGACTATGTAGGGACTGTAGGCATCAAAACTGGTAGAGAGGCCAGTTAGGAGACTATTCTAACAATCTGTGGGTAAGGTGATGGGGACCTCAATGAAGGTAGCAGCAGCAGAATTAAGAAATCAAGAGAAGGGGGTGGATGTGAGAAGAGATGTCAAGGAAATGGAATCAACAGGGTAACTTCTAGATGCAGGGAATGAGGGAGAAAAGGGTGTTTTGGATGACTACCAGGTTTCTGGCTTGAGTGGCAAGATGAATCGTAGCTTCATTCATTAATGAAAGGAAGCCAGGAGGACAAATCGATTTGTGGGTAAAGAAGATTACTTCAGTTTTAGTCATGTTGACTTTGAAGCATATATGGGTCAGCTAGGTAGAAATGTGAAGGAAGTAGTTAGACATAATGGTGTGAGCTCAGAAGAAGAGTCTGGGCTAAACATCAAGGTTTGGGAATCATCAAAAGTTATGGGGTTAATCACTACAAGCATAGTAGAACTATACTCTCCCACACGCTTTTGAAGTTCAGCATGGACAATGTAATGTGAGTTGAGGTGACATGGGTCACTCTTGGGGGAAGCTTAAAGAGCTAGTATATGATTTCCCACATTCTCCTCTCTCTGGTGCTGACTGTGGAAGCAGTGTTGAAATGAATCCTTTACTAGCCTACGTCTTTTGGCGACTGTCATGAGCACATGATCCCTGCTGACCTGTTTTGGGCATGTACTGCGAGCCAGCAATAACTGTTGTGTTAAGCCTCTGATATTTGGCGGTTGTTTTTAACCAGAGCATAAACTGTCTGCCCCTGACTGATATAACAATGGAGACCAAAGAAGTGATGATATTGCCTAGTAAGAGTGAGCACAGAGAGAAACAGCATCGACAGTGGATCGCTGTGAAACACTAACATTTAAGGGGCAGATGGAGGAAGGAAATCTAATGAAGATGGAGGAGTGGTTTAAGAGACTGGAGAAGAAACACAAGAGAGTGACATTCTGTAAGTTAGGGAAGGAGTTTTAAAGAATAGGGGGTGGTCAGCAGATAAGGACGTAGACAGGATCACGTTGGCAGTCTCACCATGGCGAGAGCAATGTCAGTGCAGCAGTGGGAGCAGAAACCATACTGTAGCCAATTTAAAAGGGAGCATGAAAGAAGAAAAACAGAGATGGCTGTGTGTAGACTACTCTTCCAAGAAGCCAAAGATTCCCAGTTTTTCCAACTATTTCATGGGACATGGTTTCCAGTTCTCTCTTCTATCCTGGTTATCCACAGTCAGCTGTGTTCCTATTTTTCTGTGTCCCTTGTAACTGAACACAATCCCCAGATAGAGTCTATCAACACAGACTCAAGCAGAATTATCAACCCTCCTGTCCTAGAAGCCCTTTTTCTGTTAATGCAGCCTAAAACCACATTTGCTCTCTGGGGCCCAGTCTTGTATTCTTCTGGTATTCATTGGAGATGGAGAGAGGAACGCCTCCCTAGAATGTGCGATCAAAGACAGTTTAGATAAAAGTCCCTGCAAGGAGCCCAAGCCTCCTGGTGAGATATCTGAATAAATTAAACATCCTTGAGGTCATAGGGTCCCTGAAGATAGGGATTATACCTTATTTATCTGTGCATTGCCCTCAGGGTTTCACAGGGAGCTGGGTATAAAGAAGAGGTACTTGCTAAATACTTAATCCAAGTACCTGAAAACCAAGCCTCCAGCATTTAGCCCACATTGGAACAAGGTGAAGAGCTCCAAGAAAATGATGGAAGGAATGGGTTGTTTCGTGTGTTTGCATGAATTTTTATAGCTGTGATGGAGACACCAGGGGTGCACTAGCAAAACGTAATAGACAACCACAAAAGAGACAATTATTAACTCTAGGAAAACAAGTTGACAATGGGAAGAAATGTATTCATAGAATTCTACATTACTCAGATGCAAACAATATTTATAATCTTAATAACGTTACATGGACTACTGTTAACACCAGAGACTATGGTACGTCCATATTGGATGTCTGAGGGGAGGGGAAGTATGTGTGTGCATACGATGCTGCTTGTAGAAAGACAGCTAAATCCTTTAATAAAATAAAAAGTCAACAGCCCTGGCCAGTGTGATTCAGTGGTTAGAGTGTCCACCTGCACAATGGAGGGTGGCAGGTTTGATTCCCAGTCAAGGGCACGTACCTGGGTTGCAGGTTCGATCCCTGGCCTGGGCCCGGGCATGTGCCAGAAGTAACCAATCGATGTGTCTCTCACATCGATGTTTCTTTCTCTCTCCCCCTCCCTCCCTCCCTACCTTCCACTCTTTCTAAGAACCAATGAAAAAAATATCCTCAGGTGAGGATTAACAAAAAATTATTTTTAAAAAGTCAATAGATATTTAAAACAGAAAAGAAATTAAAAATAGCAGTATTAGCTGCCATTTTGAGGTGTGGAGGTAAATATCAGAAGAAACAGCTAAGAGATGTGCAAGATTTAACTGAAGAGTGAGGCTCAGGGGCAGAGCAGAGGGCTTTTGCTTTAATTATAAGCACTGAGAGCTATATTTATTATTTAAAAGACAGGTACAAGCTATAAGTATATATATCACATACATATTAGCACATGTATATCCTAACAAGGACATATGGAGGATACATATACACATGTATCTATATGTATGTGTGTACACACACACACACACACAAAACAGAAAAATCAAGAAACAGCAGTACTGGCATACTAACAGAAATGTGGAGATAAATAGCAAAAGAAAAAGCTAAGAGTTTCAAGTGTTTACGCTAAAGAGTGAGTGTATGTGTGTATCTTATACATAATATAAAATTATGAAAATCTATGACTCTGATAAAATAAAAAATATATATAAAGTTCAAAAACAAAACAAAATCCCTAAGGCTTGAACTGACCAACCCCAGCAGACTCAGCTCCAAAGCCCGAAAGCCCCAGGCCCTGCACTGCCCAGTGCTGGATCGCTACTCCATCACCACTGTCTGGGCCACAGGCTTGAGCCAGGTAAGCTTAACAAGAGAATGAACGAGTGGCCCCATAGCCCAAGAGAGGAAGCAATATGAGAAGAGGGGAGCTTTGGGGGCTTCTGTGCCCAACGGCTATATAGGCCACCACAGGATTGGTACCTTTGTGACAGTGAAAACCATCGCTTCCTTTGAGCTGCACACAGACGTGCATGGCATAAAATCCCACTGCCCCTCCCAGGCACGCCTGTCTGCCATGCATTGCTAGTCCTGAGCCGAGTTCCCAGAAGCAATTGCCTGTCTTCTGCAGGGATCATCATGAAACCAGCTTCCTGTCCCTGCCTCACCTCCCTCCTTCCCCAAACGCAGTGCCTTGTTAGACAGATGAGAGGCTGGGAGAACAGAGACCTAATAACAGGACCTGTCAGCTGTGCTTGTCTCTGGGGGTTAGGTAAATCAAGGCACTGGCCCACCTAAGCATGTGTCTGCGCCCTCACACTAGAATCTCTCCAGCTGCCTTCTGGCTCCTGACCTCTGACTCCCACATCAGACACTTCACCCCTCCCCCCCAAATTACCTTTCCTTTTTCCTAAGCAGTCCACCCCAGTATTGTCAATCTCAATTGGGTAGTAAGCAGTCATTTGGATTAACAGATCTAATTAAGGTGAGAATAATAGGTACCATTTATCAAGTGCTTACTATATACTAGACTTTGTTCTAATCAACTGACATTTATTAACTCATTGCATCCTCACAACCTCCCTCTGAGGTGGAGACATTTTTACAGGTGAGGACAGGAAGGACAAGAGAGTTTCAATAAATGTTCCCAAGGCCACACAACCAATAATAACAACAGGGGCTACTATTTCTTGAGCACTTTGATTTCAGACACTGTGATCTTAAGAGATTAGAATGTTGTATGTCATTTAAGCTTTGTAATGACCTCATTTCTTAGTTTTGAGTAAAGAGACAGTGAGGTTTCAAGAGAGATAAAAAAATGTATTCAAGGTGTCAACAACTATTTCATGGAGAAGACCGATTTCAAATTTGAAATCAGTTTTACCTGGACTTCAGTGTCCAAGCTCTTATATGCCACACTGCTCCTCTGACGTTTCCTCTGATTTCACTATCACCATGGAAGTAATTAGCTTGTTACTCAAACAAATCTTTTTGATGGAATTTCTGGTCAAGTTAGGGAGAAATTTCTAGGACTGGATGGGAGAGTACTTTTCTAAAATCAGTATATTCAGCCCATTCCCTGTATGAGTAATGGTTTCTTTGTAAGGGTGTGTGTGTTGGGGGAGAAGATTTGGGTACTAGGGGATACAAATGACCATTTCCTCCATCAAAGCACTGCCTTCCCTCCCTCCTCTAAACACACACACACACACACACACACACACACACACACACTCAGGAGATACAGATGCCGAAAAGAGGCAACTGATGCTTTGTTTCTTCCAAACCCACCATCTTCCTATTCAGAGCCCCAGGCTCACTATTTCTGCTATCATCTTTGGCAACTGGTGAAGGGAGGGCAGCTGTCTCCTTGTGGAAAGGTTTTCTTGCCTTCGGACATGGTTCTCCTGTCCCAGGTCCTATCATTTAGGGGTCTCTGGAACTGCCTTGCCCTGGAAGACTCCAATGCCAGAGTCTGTTTGTTCAGGGAGGGTCTCATGGCAGTTGTACACTCCTTCTCCCCAGCTTGTGCCATAAATGTGCATTATTGAAAATCCTTGGCTCTAGTTAAGATGGAGAGTTAGCCAGAGCTGGGCTCAGATTCTGGGCCTGCCACTAACTAGCTGTGTGGCCTTGGACAAATCACCAATAAATAGGCAGGGATGCAGCCACTAATTTGCTGTGTGACTGTGAGCAAAGTAATTTTCCTCTCTGGACCTCAATTTGGATACAAAAAGATGGTCCTTAGGGTGGTAGCATGTGTGGGAAGAAGACAGGGTCAAACAATTTAAAACTCAAACAGTCAAATCTCAGGTCTACGCTTACCAGTTATGAAACCTCAAGCAACTTCCTTATATTCTCTGATGTACACTTTCCTTATCTACAAAATGGAGATAAAAGCTCCTATCCTTACCTTTCTGTAACGCATGTCTGTAAAGCAGCCAGCATAAGACTTTACCTATAGTATAATTACTTATAGTATAGTACACTGACACAGATTGGGTAACGCCATTGCCTTCTGGCAATCAAATCCCTGGATTTGATCTGGATTCAAATCCCAGCTCCAAGTCTTACTAGCTGAATGACCTTGAGCTAGCTACTTACCCTCTCTGAGCCTGTCTTCTCCTATGTCAGATGGAGATAAATACATATGCACTTCACAAGGCACATGTAAAAATTAAATGAGATAAAGTATATTAAAAGTGGCTGGGATAGTTCCTTTTTTTCCCATTCCCTCCTTTCATTTCTAAGATTCAAATAACAAATTTTAAAGAAAACCTGCTACAATTGTGATCAGAAAAGTTTAAAACCATTAATACATATAAACGAGTACATACAAATCAATAAGAAAAACATGAGAAACGAACAGACAATTCACAAAACAGACAACAGAAATATACTATAATGAAGAAAAACATTTTCAACTCCAAATTAGTGAAGCTTCAAAAGTACAACACTCAATACTGAAAAAAGAGTGGTAAATTAGTCCCACATATTTGGCGAGGGTGTAAACTAGAATAATCCTTCTAGAAAGAAATTTGGTAAGAAAGAAATCTGCATATCAAAAGCCTTCCAAAGGTTAATACTCTGATTCTGTAAGACTAGTCCCAAATGTTCACTCTGCAGAATGAATCTTTATGCTCCCATTTGGATGCGAAACAAAGGAAAAAGGCATTCTGTTTGCAAATGTTTCTGTAGCCTGGAGAGGGGTTCCACAAGTTGTTAACATCAGCGACCTCAGGGTAGTGGGACTGGGAGTGGAGGGACTGGGAGGATTAATAATGTTTTCTTTATAAGCCTCTGTATTGTTAGATTTGGTACAATGAGTATGCATTATTTTGTGATTTAAGAAAGTCAGCAAAGTGGAGAAATAAGGAAAAATAATTGAGATAGTATTTATTTTAAAAAAGGAAACAGGTCTGACAAAGATTTATGAACAAAAATATTCATCACAGCATTATTTATAATAGTAAAAGTTGACAGTAAATATCTAACAACAGAGGACTATACTGTACTATATATAAATTGCACTAGATTCACGTGATGAAATACTTATATTCATTAAGAATGATGTTTAGCCCTGGCCAGTTTGCTCAGTGGTTAGAGTGTTGGCCTGTGGACAAAAGAGTTGCGGGTTCGATTCTGGTCAAGGGCATGTACCTCGGTTGCGGTTCGTCCCTGGCCCTGGTCGGGGTCATGCGGGAGGCAACCAATCGATGTTTCTCTCACATCGATGTCTCCCTCTCTCTCTCTCCCCTACCCCTCTCCCTCCCTTCCACTCTATCTAAAGATAAAGATATCTAATCCTCGGGTGAGGAGTAAATTTAAAAAAATGATGTTTACGGCCTTGGCCAGGTGGCTCAGTTGGATGAAGTGCTGTCCCTGCACCAAAATGTGGTGGGTTTGATTCCTAGCCGGGGCTTGTATGATTCTCTCTCACATTGATATTTCTCTTTCTCCCTCTCCCTTCCTCTCTCTCTTAAAATCAATAAAAACACATCCTCAGGTGAGTATTTTAAAAAAGAATGTTTACAAATATTTAATTACATGGAAATATACTCAGTATAACAATAAAATGTTAAAACGAGCAGGGTAAAAACTATATTCCAACCATATAAAACTATATAGTCACGTCTATTAGGACGCTTATTATAAAAAAGGAAAAATAACAAGTGTTGGTGAGGATGTGGAGACACTGGAACCCTCTTGCATGGCCAGTAAGGAGGTACAATGGTGTAGCCACTGTGGGTAAGTGTGGTGGTTCCCCAAAGAGTTAAATATAGAATTACCATGTGACCCAGCAAGTCCACATCTAGGTATACATCCAAAAGAATTGAAAGCAGGATTCAAACAAATATTTGCACACTAATGTTCATAACAACATCATTCACAATAGACAAAAGGTGGAAGGAAATGAAAACATATGTCCACACAAAAACTTGGTCATGAATGTTCACGGCAGCTTTATTCTTAATTGCCCCAAAGTAGAAACAACCCAAGTGTCCATAGAGATGAATGGATAAACAAAATATGGTATATTCAGACAATGTAACATTATTCAACCATAAAGAGGAAAGTAGTACTGATCCATGCTGTAAAACGGATGCACCTTGAAAACATTACATTAAATGAAATAAGCCAGACACGTAAGAACAAATAGTGTGTGAATCCATTTACAAGAGGTACCTAGAGCAGTCAAATTCAGAAAGATAGAAAGTGAAACAGAGGCTACCAGGAGCTGGGGGAAGTGAGGGAGGGGAGGTCCTGCTTAATGGGTGTGAGTTTCTGTTTAGGAGAACAAAAATGTTCTCGAGATGGTCACTGGTTGTACAACAGTGCACATGAACTTGATGTCATTGACTTTGTACTCTTAAGAGTGGTTAACATGGCCAACTTCATATGTATATTTACCACAATAAAAAGCTCAAAAGATGATAATCTATATCTATGTAGCTATCATATCTGCCACAAAAAGACGTATTAGGAGGAAATACACTATACTATTAAGAGTGTTTCTGTGACCTTTTTACTGTTACACATATTTTCCAAAATTTCTCAGACTATTTTCTTTTTTGTAATTGGAAAAAAAAAGGTATTTTTAAAAGATTCCGAGTCTGTAATAATTCTGAAGGATTAACATGTCTGGAAGTTTTCGTCGAGTTCAATGCTAAGCAGACAGGCTCACCTTTCACAGATCAGCCAGGTAGCCATAGTAGCCACTAAAAAACAAACGAAGAGGGGATAATGGGTACCCCCACCACTACCACATGTCCTTCTCCAGGCAAAACTTGGTGAGTTGCCACTTCCTTCTACCCCTAAGAGAAGCCTAGCCATCCCAGGCCAGGGCTTACTTAAACCCTGCCATGGGAACTAGGTGTCCAAAGCCCAGGCCAGGCCTAAGCAGGCTGTGGGGTGACAAGGTGTCACTCTTTCCCTTTCCAGCTCTCCCACCCAGCAGATGCTGGACGGGGCTGAGGCCTGCACTAGGCCTGCCTAGGGGACCTTCTGTCCTCTAGTCCCAGTTGATCCTTCCAGCACATTGAGGCTGAGAATATAACAGGGACCTTCTCTCCAAGCAAGAGGAGCCCAGCTCCTCCTATCTCATTTGCAGAGCCTGCAGAAAAAAAGGAGGGAGTACATATCCCCCTTCCTCATGCCTTCCTCCATCACTATCCCAAGAGGATGCTGGTGATTGGCACTGGATCTCAAGGACATGAGACTAGGGTATTGAACAAAGAGGATGTTAGTAGGTCCCCACTCTTGCTCTGAGATGCTCCGGGGGGCAGGACGGGTGGTAGGTTGACTATAATCTACCAAAGGGCTGTGTTGGACTTCACCTGCCATCAGTCCAGCTTCTTGCCCCAGTCTTTCAGCAGCCAGCTGGGCACTGACTGCCTCAGACAGTTGGAGATTATTAACATTTTTATACATGGATGTACTGAGCAAAGAACAAAGACCTGGCTGTGTGTCCCACTCTTCCCACCTTTTAGCTATGTGGCCTGGGTAGGTCACGTTTCTTCACTGAGCCTGAGTTTTTTCACTTGCAACATGGGGATAATGATAGTACCTGCCTGCTAGGACTGTCAGAATAAAATGAGTTCGTGGACACCTACAAAGACCCTGGCATCTTCCAGGCACTCTGTGTGTCAAAAGCTTGCTGTTTCATTTTCCCCTTCCCCTTCTTTTCCCCTTTCATCTTTGGTGCCAGCCTGTCCAGCCTTCTGGCCCAGAGACTTGTGGTTTAGATTCCAACTCCTTTCTCCAGAATCCATTCAAGCAGGAGCTTTGGCCTTGGCCATCCACCACTCCATAGTAACTTCTTCCCTTTCCAGGGCCAGCTTCAGCTCATCTTGTGCCCTTGCTCTCTCTTCTAAGGCCCTGCCTGGCTCAAGGTGTCAACAATTCAGGCTTTTCTGAACCCCCTCTTATGCCCATAGAGAAAAGTCTAGTCCAGCGTCCCTGGCCACCTGAACACTCTGGTCCACATAAGCATAGGAACGCGACATGCCCGTTCCCCAAAGATCTCCCAGGTCAGCATCAGAGTATGGTGCTTCTGAAAGCCCATATTTGTCTAGATCCCTACATGGCTTAGTATGCACCTTCTCATGCTTGTGATCTGTTTGGAGATCCCTGACCCACCTTTAATCTCAGCCCTACCCACTGCCTTCTCCTTCCTCACCCCCTACCTCCACTATGTTCAGCAGACTCTTCCAGCCAGACCATGAGATTGGGTGAGGGGCTGCTAGGCTCCCTTCCTCCATTTAACTCCCCCTACCCCCACCTTCAGGAGATACAAGTATATCCTTCTTGGAGGTTCCCGTTGCCATGGTGACTATAGTAGTCAGGAACCAACCTGTGGGAAGGACTGGAAGCAGCCATGAAGAAGACTGCATGTCCGTGTGAGTTTATGTGTCTAAGTATGTGCGCATGTCTACCCTGAGTGGGGAGGAGAGAGGGGAGGGAGGAAAAAAGAGCAGAGAGAAAGGGGGGATAAAGGGGATAGAAAAAGAGGGGACCAGAGGATGAAAGGGGCAGGAGGAGGGATGGGTAAAAGGGAGGTAAAGTGTGAGTGGGGTGTGAGAAATGCGAGGTGTCTAAGGCAAGAGGTGCAGTGCCAGGAGGGCTGGGGGTAATGACTTGAGGTAAAGGCTGGGAGGGGTGTGAGGAAGAGGTGGGAGCTGAAAGGAGTGGAGTGGGGTGGGAAATGGAAAAGGGTGAACTGTTAGAGAGGAGCAGGGCAGGGAGAGGGAAAGGGGAGTGTGGGAAGGGGTACAGATAACTATTGGGAGGAATGGGGGTCAGAGGAATGCAGGTATAGGGGTAAGGACTACAGAGTGAGGTGTAGGCTGTGGTTTGGAAGAGGTCTGGGGTGATCTTTGAGCAGATGACTGGGAAAGCTGTGGGGTCACTGGTATGTCAGTGGGGATGCTGAGTGTGGGCCCGAGTTTAACAGGAATATGAGGGGTCATAGTGGGGTTGGGTCAGGATGGGGTCAGGAGAGATGTGGGCAGCATGAGGCCACTTTCCCAGTCCCCAAGCTTAACCCCCTGTATCCTTGCCCGAGCTATAAACCCTGCCTCTTTGGACAGCGGGCTTCTGTGGGTCTGGAGGCCCCCACTACAGGAGGCTTTGCCACGGTTCCCAGGAGACAGCTTCTACCCCAAACAGGGATCAGGGCACCTTCTCTGCCCACAAGAACCCTGGGTCCAGGAGGCTGACTGTGGGTACTGCTCCCCGTCTGCAAGCTTGGGTGACAACCGGGACCACTGGCTAAGTTGGGGCTACTGCCCTTTTCCCAGCGCCCTGAGCTCCCTGTTCTCAGCACCAGCGTTCGCCCAGGAGTCCTGCTTGGCAGGAAAGCCGTGGCAGGTGGGAGGAGAGAGGAAGGCAGAGAGGCAGAAACAGCTGCCAGCGAGTGGAGGCAGAGCAGGGCCCCAATGGGCATGGGCAGAAGGCGAGGTGCTAGCTCTGGAAGCAGCCCTTCCCTCTGTGTATGGGTGTTAGTTAGGCCTCCTGCCCCAGCCCTTCCCATTCCATGCTGCTGTTCAGGGAGCAGGCTTTGCTCATGGGCCTTAACTCCGGGCTGAAACAGACCCCCGAGGTCACCTGGTCCAACCCTCTCCATAATCTGGAATCAGAATTATCTCCACAGCATTTCCTCCAGGGGTCTGCTCAAATCAGGACAGACATTTCTTGGAACAGTAGCTCACCTCCTCCTAAGGCAGTCTGGTCCCTCTTTGGAAGAGAAAACCTGTTAACTGAGTTGCCAGGCCTAGGTACTGTGTAGACTTCTCATTAATAATGAGGGTTGAGGTTCATTTTACAGATGAGAAAAGTGAGGCTTTGGGGGGGGGGGAGTCCCTAACTCAAGGTCACATCAACAATAAATGAAAGACCTGGATTTGAACCCAGGACTTTCTAAGTACAAAGTCCCCCTCGGGCTAAGCAAGACATGTGTCTTCTTTTGCATGACAACGCTTCAGAGTTCTGAAAACAGAGACTACAGCCTTCTGCATGTCCCCTTCTCCTGGTGAGGCAGCTCCTTCAACTCTGGCCAGGAAAACTGGTGTTCCAGCCTCCTCCTGGCCTGCTCAGTGTGAGACCCTGAACCCCACACATGGGCCAGTTCCAAATAGAGCAGAACTATCACATCCTTCCTTGGCACTAACCTTTACTGCTGTGGCCCAATGGCTGGTAAGAGAGCCAAGAACTATCCTTCTCTTAGGCTTCTCGACCCTCTTGGATCAAAGCTATGAGAGAAGAGGCCAGGAATGTGTTCCCATCTCCACTACTCCCCTCAATCGGAATACCCTAAATTAGAGGAGTGAAAGGTGGAAGTGGGGGAAGAAGCAATCAGAACCAGGCAGGGGCAGGGCAGGGCTGGGAGGGTGGAGAACTGTGAGGAGTGAGGTGGCTGTCCAGTAACCCTAGGCAGGGCCAAGAGGGCCAAAGGGAGGGAGAAGTGACTGTTTTGGGGGTGTGCACAGGGAGATTAGGGAGGGGTAGAGCATGGCCCTGGGTTGGGAGAAGCCAGGGTGGAGATGGGCATAGCCTGCCTAACTTAACATCCCCCTGCTGTGTGAAAGGAAGTCAGTCGCACATTAAGGAAATGTTGCAGCTGGTACTAAATCGGGAGGTGTCACAGGCAGCATTGAGGACAGGTATCATTCGTGTGGCCCAAAACAGGGCCAGACATTGCGAAGGGAGAGAACAGGGTTTCTGGGGCTTCCCAGGAAAGATCCAACCAAGACACTCAGGTCGGGGTCCCAAGGATGGGGATCACCTGGCCCTGAAGCAGGCCCAGGCTTGGTGTCCGGAAGTAGAGGAAGCCCCCGGCATCCTGGCCTGGGGCTGTGGGATCTCTCCACCCAGGAGAAGCTTTGATGATGGTCATCAACTCCAAGGGATCCCATTTGGGGTAGGAGCTGAACAGGCAGGCTTGGAATCTGGGGGCAGGGGCAGGGATCCGCAGAGAAGTCCGAGGATACAAATGGGGTGATGGGGTGAAGAGGGGGGCTGCAGAAGAGAAGACAGCAGGGATTTCTTTTACCCATAGTGCCCATAATACAGCTGGAATCAAGAGCCCTTCAAGGTCTCGGCCTCAGTTGAGGGAGAGAGCAATGGAGAGGGGTGAGAAAGACAAGAAGACAGCTAGAGAGCTGGCACTACCCTCCTCCTAGCCCAGCAGGAGAGCAGGCGAAGTTTGGGGTTCATTTGAGAGGGAGAGCAACAGTGACAAGGAGACAAAGGAGAGGAAGGAGGGCCCTGGCCACTGGAAACTTGAAGGGAGACACTGGAAAACACATGGACTTAGCACCAGAACCTGCAGGTTGGAGGCCTGGCATTCCCGCTCATTAGCTGAGTGACCTTAGGGCAAACTGCTTGACCTCCCTGCACCTCAGTTTCCTCATCTGTAAAATGGGAATAATGGTGCTGGTATTACCAGTCTCCTTGGGCAGCTGTGATCTCACAATATATGGGAGAGAGGTTAAAACCCTAGCCGTTAGGTCAATGTAAGGTGTTATATTATTATTTCAAACTACCATCAGCTACCTCTTCCCACTGGATGCTCACGCACAAGACAGGATGTGGGCAGAACAAGGATTATTAACCCTGTTTTACAACTGAGCAAATGAAAGCTTAGAGAAGTCAAGTGACATGCCCAAGGTCACACTATCAACAAGTGGTAGAGGCTGATAAGGCCTAAATCCTGGAGATCAGTGGTCTTTCTCCTATACCAAATGCTGGGTAAAAATAATCAACATGAGTATTATTTACTGTGGGATCAGACACAGCTTGAAGGCAACTACCCCATGAGGAAAACCCATGGGAAAGTTGTGGTGTGGTCTCCCATTCATCCTGGTGATTGAAGAAAAGGAAAGTTGGGGCCGCAGGGTTGAATTGAGGGCCACAAAAGACACAATTTTTATTCCTTCTGCTAGAGGACCACGTCCGTCTGTTCCCATTGAGTGTGTGTGTCTGTGGCTGATACTGAGGCTGTGTGTCTCTATCTCTATATGACACAATGTGTCCTTCTTCGTGTGGTAGGACTTTGCCTTTGTGTCTAACATCATGGGGAAATGTATGTGTGTGACAGAGTGTCTGCTTCTATGGCACTGTTTTGTGTGACAACCTCTCTGTATCTCTGTGTGACTTTGCCAGGGTAGTAGTGGTGGTGTTATATGACAGAGTGTACGTGTGTATGTGTGTGTGAGTGTCTATCTGTCTGTACACCTTTAAGAAACGGAATATCTCATTCGGTAGTGTGAGTGAGGCAGTGAGTCAGCTGAGGCTGAGGGAGGCGGGAGGGAGACAGCTAGATTACGAGAACAGGAAAAAGGAGAAGGAGAAAGTGAAGTCAGGAGCAAGGAGCTACCCCTTTCCTCCCTAACCGCTTAAGGAGCCCACTAAGAGCATGGAACCCTGCAGAAGCCCACAGGATCACACTGAATGGAAAGGGGCACTTTCTGCCCCTCCCCAAAGCCTTGGTGGGAGACAAGCTAGACTAGGAGGCAACCATCTCCCTCTCCAGCTCTCAGCCGCGCCCCCCCCCCTTGAGGATGGGTGAGGCCACCACCCCACTCTGTCTCCTTGTCACTTGACCCTTTGACCTTGCTGTTCTCTTTCCTCCCAAAGGCAGGCCACCAGGCCAGGCTGAGCCAACAGGACAGTAGCACCACGTCCCAAATACACCTATTGCCCAGAAGGATCCTGCTGAGGGTCAAGAAGTTTCTCAACTCAGCTCTGTCCTAGGCAGGCCCAGTCTGCAGTGGCCTCTCCTCTCCTCTGGATTCTGGTTCCCAGCAGCCAGAAAGTCAGTTGTCCTGCCACTGCCACCCCAGGGCGCCGGGAAGGCACTGGGACTCTGGTAATGCACCAACCTTCAGTGGCCCTCCCACAAGTCGCTGTGCTCTGTTCCCAGCTCCTTCTTTGTCAGGGAAGAGGAAGAAGTTGGCAAGGAGCTTCTCGTTGGGATAAGACAGGCACCCCTGAGTTCCACCTGCCTAGGTTCTGAGAGGCCACCTCAGGTCATATAAGGTCAACAGTGTGGTGTGCCCCATCAGCAGGGGTGCCCCTCCTCTAGCCCATTCGCAGGGGCCAAAGGGTGAGGGCTAACTAGGATGCCAAATGTTCTTCCTTCCACCTCTGCCTTCCCCCTGCACCAGCCAGTTCCAAGACTTTCAATTCCAGCCCATGAAAGAAAGAGAGCACCGCGGGCTGAAGATGGAGGGCTGGGGGAGCCAGATCCCTCTTTTCACCCCTTTGCCAGCTGAAGGCCCGGTGACCCCTCCCTTCTCGGGCGGGGCGGCGCGCCAGGAGGCCCCAGTCAGACCGTGCCCAAGCCCAGAATTAATAGAAGTTGGACAGGTGGTGACCTGACCTGAATCCCTGAGGCCCCTTCTCCCGGGCGGGTTCCAAAGCAGCACTCATAGTGCAGCACCGAGAACGTTAGGGGTGATGGGAGGAGGTGTGGTGGGCAGAGGGGGCACCTCCCTTTATTCCTCCCCAGCCCACCGCCACCGCTCCCGCCGCATGGCCGCGGACGCCAGTCCCTACCTTACAGCCTTTCGTGCAGGACCGGATTGAGTACTCTTCTGCCTGCAAGTATTTATGCAGCACGAGGTCGAACTCGTCATATTTTTCCTGAGCATGTCGGTCGAGCCGCTGGTACGCCTCGATACAGTTGCTACACACCTCCCAGGCCCCGGAGCCCGGGCTGGCCACCACGGCCAGCAGGTCCCCCAGCAGGGTGTCCAGGCTGCAGTCCAGGCTGTCGGGGCGGTCCATGCCCAGCAGCAAGTCCCAGACCGTGTAGGTGTCGCAAAAGGAGAGAGTGAAGTTCCGAAAGTGGCCTTTGAGCAAGTTTTTTTTGGCGGCGGGGAACTTGGCCGGGGCACGGGAAGGGGAGTCAGGGGGCCGCAGAGGCGGGGCTGGGGTAGTCGGTTCGAAAAGTCTCTGCAGAGATTGCAATTTGGTGCAAGCTGCGGCCAGCCCCGTGGGCTCTGGGACGCCGCCGCAGTCCGGCCCGGGACCGGCGGCGGGGGCGGCTTTGGTCAGGTTGCTGTATCGGGGGCCGCAAGTGCCCGGGGGCGCGCTGGGCTCACCGGGCGGCGGCAGTGGCAGCACCGCACGAGGAGGCACCGGCTGCCGCTCACGGTCGGTCCCCCAGGGCGGCCGCATGGCGCTGCTCAGCTCCCTGGCCCGGGGCCGGGCCCCCGCGCACAGCCACAGATGGTCAGCGAGCAGCACGGTGAAGAAGAGCAGGGACGCCAGGGACAGTCGCCATCGCTGCGCCCGCTCGGAGTCGGCGCAAGGTTTGTCGCTCGGCCTGGGAGCCCAGCAGCAGCAGCAGCAGCAGATAGTCAGCGCGGCGGCGTCTTTCCCGGGCCACATCCAAGCGCCCCTGAACATATTTCAGGGGGGTCCGGGCTGGAGAAAGCAGGCAGGCGCGAGGCCGGACGGCCGTCTCGGGCGAGCGAGCGGGCTGCCCGCCGCTCCGCGCTCCGCGGCGCCGTCCAGGCTCTACCTCGGGGGCTGCATGGTGAGGCAGGCCGGCCGGCCCGGGGCTCCGCTCAGGCCGGAGTCGCGGGGCGCTCTCGTGCCGTCCCCGCGCCCCTCCCGCGCTCCCTCGCTGGCAGCCCGGGCGCGGCCGCCGGCCCGCTAGGCGCTGCCCGGCGTCCCGGCGGGGGGCGGTGCGGGGCACTGGGGCGGTGGCGGCTGCGGCGGCCGCGCCGCGCTCCTCATAGTGTCGGGCCCCTCAGCTGCCCTCTTCTCCGCGACACTCCACTGGGCGCCGGCGGCCGCCCTGCTCGCACTCCGTGCCGGCCGTCTCGGCTCGGCGCAGCTCTGCGCCCCTGTGCGCCGCCGTGCGGGCCCGGCCGCTCCGCTCCGCTCGCTCGCCCCGCGCCCGCCCGTCCGCCCGCCCGTCCGCCCGCCGCCCGCTCCGCTGCGCGCCGCTCCCTGCCTCGCTCGCGCCCTCCTAGGCCCGCCGGCCGGCCCGCTGCCTGGCCCTTCGGGCTTCGCTCGCGCTCTGGCCGTTCGCCGGGGCCGGTCCCGGGCCGGCTCCGCTCCGGCTCGGCGCCTGCTGCTCCCGGAGTTCCGGCTCGGGCGGGCCACCTGGCTCCCGGCGGCGCCACAGGCGCCGGACGCGGGCGCCGAAGGCGGGCGCCGGGCTTCGCTCAGTGCGCTTCTCGCTTCCGCCTCCCGTTCGCACCGCTGTGGCGGCAGCCGAGCGTCACGGCCCCGTGCTTCCCGCTGGCCATGCCCCCTCAGTCTGTCGCCATCTTCCGCTGTGCGGAGAACACCTTGAGAGCCCGTGTGCGAGTGTGTTTGGTGGGGAGCGGGGCGGAGAAAGAGGCACGAAGAGGAGGAGGGAGCGGGACTGGGGCCCCGACTGCGCCTGCGCCTCAGGACTCCCCCCCCCACCCCCCACCCCAGCCCTCGCCGGCCGCAGCCTGTGCTGTTTGGGGATGTTTCCAGTCCACCCCCAACTCCATTCACTTCGGCGCCTCCGTTCATCCGCCCGCTCCCCGCGTGCGCACGCCACACGCTGAATCCCAGGCCCTGGCGCTCCCCCTCCCCCGGCAGCCCAGGCGCCCGCCTCCCTCCCTGGAGCGCCCGCTCACTGCCCCCCGAGGGCTCGGGGGCTTTCTGAGGGTGATTCTTGGAAGCAGGAGGCATCTCCGTAGCGTCTGGATGCCTCCTCGGGTCGCCTCCCCCGTCCCCGTGACTAGGCGACGCTGGAGCCGGCTGCGGATCGGATCGGACCAGTCCCCTGTTCCTAACTCTGCCGTCGCCCTCACTGTCCTGCTCGAGGCCAAGGCGGCCCCTGGTGCTGAAGGACAGCTCCCGGCTTAGCAGCTGTGCGAGACAGCGCTTGGAGAGCTTCCTGGAGGGGGCAAGACAGTTGACTAAGATGGTTAGTAGTGATGGGGTGTCGTTTATGCCCTTAGTAAGATTTCCAGCGGCCTCTCCCCTGTCCTGGCTTCCTGGCTCCCCCTATAGGCTGCTGAGAATAGCCGAGCGAGAGTTGGGGAAGCTGCGCCGCCTGGATGGAACCATGTGCTTGGGGCCCTCACAGAGTCACATGGCATTAGGAACTCTGGAGAACAAATGTCCTGCCGCGCCACTAACCTTGTTTGGTTGGATTCCACCAAATCACAGAGTGGTCCGGTTGTCTACTTCCTTTTCTCCTTTCCACTACCTGCGATTCCCACATTCTAATTTTTAATCAACCGTTACCAGTAAGAATGTGTTAATTTTGAGAATAATAATAAAGTACTCTATTGCATGTATACTAGGTGTTCAGTTAGTGCTCTAGGTACTCTACACACATTATTTCATTGAATCTTCACAACAATCTTATGAAGTAGACACTAGTGTATCTTCATTTACACACGAGGAAGCTGAAGTTTAGAGTGGTTAAGCTGCCTAGGGTCACACAGCTAGTAACCAATGAAACCAAGTTAGAAACTTGGGCAGTCTGGCTGTAGAGCTCTTTTAACACTCCAGCAAAGCCCCGGAGAAATGAAGGGGTGGAAGACACAGTCCTTCCTGCCTTATAGGAAATGATCATCTACATGAGGATACAAGGCATATATGTTGGCAGGATTCATGGACTGGAGACTTCGGTTCAGGTAACAGTTCTACCACTGAGTGTGACATGTGCCCTTGAGGGAGGTTTTTCTCTCTCCGAGTCTTGGTTTCCCTCTGAGTAACATGAGGGGATGCCAAGGGCTAAATAGGATGGCTGAGAATCATTAGCACTACTCAGAGGTGGGCTGGGGTGGGTGTAGGAAAAGTTTCTGGAAGAGGGAGAATTTGAGTTGGTTCCTAAAGAAGCAGCAGGATTTGGGTGAGTGGGTAGGAAGGCCAATACAGGTGAGAGGAATGCAAGTGAAAATTTTCAGGGATGAGAAGGAGCCTTGAATGGTTGTGAAGCCATGAGTGTGACAGTTGAGCTGTATTGGTGGTGAGAACTTGTGGGGAAGAGAGTAGAGGGATATGAGACAGGGGGCAAGAATATCAGGCATTTGGCACGCCTACTCATTCATTATATTCTAAGCACTATGCTGGTGACTAGGGAGGAAAATCAGGTGGATCAGACATTGACATGCTCACGGGTGAATTAGGGAGGCAACCTTTTTTATTTATTTATTTATTTATTTATTTTTGCTGCAAAAAGCTTTATTGTTTCCATTTGGTCCAATGCATGGGAGAGAGCTCCAAGGTGGTTAATAAAATGGCTAGTGGTTTTGGGGAGAGGCTAAGGCAAAAGCCAGACATCAGGGGGATGCAGAGGGGCCCCTCAAAGGCCTCTGGGCTCCAAATGCTCCCAGTCATGTGTGTTGAGGGTGAGCCTTTTGAAGAGATACTCACCCAGCCCAGCCTGGGGGTAGCCAGCCTGCAGAGGTGAGTCAGGTGTCGCTCACCTTCCTGATGAGTTTCACCTACTCATTCAGGAAGTGGCTCTCTAGGAAGACACAGAGATGAGAGTCTGCGTGGGTAGAACCAGGGCAGGCAGATCAAAAGGGCCTGGTTCAGGTTCCTTTCCAAGGCCATGGAGGCTTCCAAGGCATCCTGAGTTTTGCCCCATTCATCTTGGCAAGGCTTCAGCACGTCCTGGGAGAGAAGGTGGTCACTGTGCTAATTTGGCATCTTTAAGAAACGCTCAGCACCCCCGCGCTTCTTCTCCGTCAACTCGCAGAAGTGGCCCACAGCCTCCAGAGCCACATTGTCACGGTGGAAATAAAAGCCCAGAGAGAGGTAGGTGTGGGAGGCCCACAGGTGCAGGTTGGCCAGGCAGTTGACAGCAGCCTCCACCTCGGTGGAATAATTCTGATGAATCTGGGAGCTTGTGGTTGTTTGGCCATAAGGACTTAAGGTAAGAAAAAAGAAAAAAAGGTGTTGGCTGGTCTTGGAGGCTGAGAGTGGCTGAAGTAGTTCTGAAGGTGGTGACTGGAAAAGAGGTTGGAGGGTGGTCAGAGGCTGGAAGAAGGGGCATCCCTGGGTCTGTTGCCTTCAAACACTGTTGAAGCCAGAGACACATACAGGGGAATGCCGAGGCCATGCGGGAGGCAGACATTTTAAAGGAGGTATTGCAACCCACTGGAACAAGAATGATATAAATGGGTGGGAAGAGAGGGCTTCCTCCCATACAGGTGGGCATGGATGGATTCTGTCAGCTTCCCTCAGAGATTATTTTGCACACAGCCACTTGAGTTGGAGGGCATCCATTCATTTATTTATTCAGCGAACACCTTTTGAGGATCTGTTATGTTCCAAGCAGTGTACTAGGCATCCAAGATATAGAAATGAGTAAAATACATGGCTTGGGCTGAAGGAACTTAGTTGAAGTCTTAAGGGATGAGTAAGAATTGGCTAGACAAGGGAGAAGGTGGTGTGTGAAGGATGTCCCAGGCAGAGGGAATGTCATGTGTAAAGGCCCAGAAGCAGAGCCAAGAATGGCATGTTCAGAAACCTGCAAAGTAGTTTACTGTGACTAGGTGTGAAAGGGGAACACTTCCAAAAATAAGGCTGAGGATTTAGCAGGAACCAAATCACGAAAAGGCCCTGGGTGCCATGCTAAGGAGTTTGGATATTATCCCAAGGGTACTAAGAGCCACAGAAGAGGTTGAAAGATTTTCAGGAGATTTGTATTTTTAGAAGATTGATTTGGTTGTAGGATGGAGACTGGATTGGAGTGGGGGTCGGTAGGAGACTTGAGGCAGGGAAACTAGTTAGGAGACTGGTTAGAAGTCCAGGTGAGAGGTGTTGAGGGCTGAACAGACAATGCAGCATTAGGGGTGGGCAGAGGAAATGCACATGGGAGGGAAATACAGATGTAGAATTGAATGCATGTAGGACTGGCCTAAATATAAAGCATAAAGTAGAGTCAGGGCCTGAAGAAGGAGAATGAAATCAAAAGATTTGAGTTAGTGACACTGGCACACTGCCCTTGCCCACCTAGCAACTGTTTCTTTCCAGAGTGATTCTTTGTTCAGCCCTTGGAGGTTTCAGTGTTCTGTTTAACAAAGAAGGCTAATCACTTACAGATACCTGGCTCAGAGCTGATTGGCACAGCCACAGTGATTGACATCCTTGAGTGCCAATGAAAGAACAGCCTGCCAGGCCTAGGCTATCAGCTCTGAGCAACTCTGAAGCTTTCTGTGAGAAGTCACTCAGGCAAGACCCTTTTCTTCTTCCCCAGCACACACAGGGTGAAAAGTGTCTCACAAAGGTCCGTGTCTCCCAGGAGCACAAGATAACAATAACTTACCCGCACAGTACCCGTTGCTCATGAAAGAGAAGAAGTAGCACACCAGCAATCAGATGAAACTCTCGTTCTCTCTCTCTAGATGACACAAGAAATTGGGATGAGGGAAGGGCAGGCATAGGCCTCTAATCAGGCTCCTGGAGCAAAATAACCAGGTAGGAAGGGAGTTGCTGCTCCCCACAACTGGTGGGTCTTGGCCAGCCTCCTCCCCAGCCCTTTCTCTCCACCCTCTTCCAGGTCAGCAGAGGCTAAAGACAGAGGAGGCGGGTCAATTCTGAGGGCATTCAGTAAGAGCGATAGAGTGCTTTCAAACCAGGCAGAGGGGAGACTCCTTGCAGTAGAGGAAGGAGGGGAAGATTTTCCACAGTGAAATTCTGACAATTAGGAAGAAGAAAAAGTGGGAGCCATTCAGAGAGACCAACATCGTTGTACATTTGTTAACTTTCTGTTAAGCTCAGATCTTAAAAGATGGAAACAAGAAATTAGGGGTGAATCCAAGAACCCATAAAAAGAATGTCAGGACGGCTAAAGCATAGCTTGAGCTGAAGCTTGCCGGGCTCTGCCTGGATCCCACCCTCTGTTCCCCTCCTCCCTTCATAGTTAGAGTAATTTTCCCCCACCTACAGACTGCACCTGTCCTGAGATCAGGAGGATTGACATAACCCCACCTACATACCAGGACTCAGTGTCAAGACTACTTTGTCACCATCTGAGTCTGAGCTCAAGTTTCCACTCAGCCTCTACCATATTGTTCAGCTCTGATCCCTGGCTGTCTGTATCATGCCCTATCTCTGAGTCCCCCAGTCAAAGACCCTGCCTGACCACCAGTCTCCTGTCAAGGCCTAGATCCAGTCATGCTCTTTTACTCTACCATCTAGGGAGAGAGTCCTGACCTTGCGTCCCACCCAGTAGCTGAGGCCTGATAGCCTAGTGATAGACTCCTCTGCTCCTAACTGCCCACTTGTATTTCTTAAGGTCTAAATTCCTGTAGTCATGTTTACCCTCCAGTTGGATCCCCAGTTTTCCTATGTTGTAACCCTATTTCAATTAAGTATACTTTTGGCCACAAATAATAGACAGCTCTGCAATGGTGGCTTAAATAGATAGAGATTTGTCTTATGCAACAGAAATTCCCTGGCATGGTCCAGACTTGATAAGGCAGTTCAACAATGCCATCAAGACCCTGGCTTTTCATCTCCACCATCCTTAGGGCAGGCTTTTATCTATTTGCTTTTTGTCTTGTGGTCACAAGACAGCTGCTGTAGCTCCTGGCCTCGTGTCTGTATTACAGATAGGAAGAAGGTGGAAAAAGCTACAGGGCAAAAAGGCTAAGGACAAAGAACTTTCTAGAGAGGCTTAACCTTTTTATTTAGAATGAATCGCTCTCCCCAGTGTTACCCACCTACATCTCTCTGAGTAGAATTGTGTCATATGGACACTCCTAGATGCAAAGGAAGCTGAGCAATCTAATGCTTTTAGCTGGGCACATTGTTCTGAAGAAGGTTGGGATTCTATAAGTAAGGAGGAAGAGGTAAATCTGTATTGGGCAAGTAACTGGTAGCATCTTCCATGAACCCCAACCACCAACTGCTTGCCTAGACCACCTTTCCTTTCTTACTAAACCCCTCAGTTACTGGGCTTTGATTGCTGGACTGACCTTCTCCCAGCAACTAGCTGGTTTGTTCTTCCAGCACAGGATAGAAGAGACCTGCCTGGTTTAACAACAGCACATGTAAAAAAGACCTTGATTTGATTGTAAAGTCAATACGAGCCAACAGAGTGATGATGCTGCCAAAAGAGGTAATTAGATTTTAGACTGCATTAATAGAAGTATAGAACCAGAACAAGAGAAAAGATGGTTCTGCCCTTCTCTGCACTTGTCACATCCCTCTCAGAGAGCACTGTGCTCCGTGTAAACAGGGATACAATGACAGAGTGCAAAGTGTCCAAATGTGAGTCACTAGACTGGTACATGAGCAGCCACATCATATAAGAAACAGTTGAAGGACCTGAGCTTATTTGGTCTGGAGGTAAACAGGGACCAGCCCCTGCAAGGGAAGGGTCAGAGGCAGTTAGGGTTCAGAGCACAGGAGATTTCAGCAAGCAGGGTAGTATCAAGTGATTAAGTGGAAGGATGGGAGAGTGAATTAATAACAATAAAAACAATCACTTATATAGTTGTTAGTATGTACCAGGTACTGTTCTAAGTATTTACATACATTAACTCACTTAACCCTCCATGACAACAATTCTGTGAGGTAGGAACTGTTATTGTCTCCATTTTCCAGGTGAAGAAAGTAAGGGACAGACAGGTTAAGTCACTTGTCTAAGGTCACACAGTTAGCAAGTGGCTGAGGCAGAATTTGAACACAAGAGTTCATGCTCACTTTACCTCCACTCAGAAGAGGTTAGCGATTCTGTATAATGGACTGAATTTATACCAGATAACATTTCAGCTTGCTTGATTGTTTAGCTATGGTGGGTGAGTTGGCACAGATGGGGCAGATAGATAGAGGGCCCCATTTTAAGACCTACAACCTAGGGTATTTCTCTTATATAGTTCAATACCTTCTCAGTCAAAACCAAGAGAAGTAAATGTCTGTATTTTAGCGCATCTTTGGCTTTTCCTCTCACTTCTAATTTTTGGTATGAGGAATCCATCCTCATCCCTAAGTAACTGACACAGTGACCTCACCCTAGACTCCATCCCTCTGTGCATCACAAAGGTACAGAGGTGACCCCTCTGAGCCATCATTATTCTAGAGCTTGTAGTATGCAAAGTGTGTCTCCTGAAGCTTCCATCAACCTAGGCTGAGAGACTAATAACTTCTTAAAGATACTAGGACTAATTCCACCCTGCCCCACATCTCCCAAAGTCATTATTCCACTCCCCAATTGTAAGCCTCACCTCTACCCTCACATTGATTCTCATACTGCTCTGCCTTCTTCTTGACCCAATGCATCCCTCCAGTTTTGCTCCATCTTACCAAGCCTTCCACCAGAGCCGTCTGGACCAGATGTGTGCTAATCAGTATTTGCAACCTCTTTTACCTAAAAGAAAGCTAGATCTACCCAAAGGACTCTCTTTCCTCTGCTGCTTTCCTATGCGAGGCTGCTTGTTGACTTTTCTAGTACTATAGGGTCAGGAGGTAAGGTAGGTCTCTTCTTTGCTACCCATAACTCTCAGACCATTTGCTTTTCTCCCTCTTGCAAAAACGACAGCTCTTTTGAGGCTCACATTGTTTTGATACAACACTCACTCCTTCTCATTGTTGTCAGGTATAGACCTCCTAGTCATAACCCCTGTAGTGGGTTGAATTGTGTCTGCCAAAATGTTATGTTGAAGCCCTGACTCCCAGTACCTGTGAAGGTGACCTTATTTGAAAATAGGGTCTTTGTAGATGTAATCAAGTTAAGATGAGGTCATATTGGATTAGGGTGTGCTTCTGACTGGTGTCCTGTCCTTACAAAAGGAGAAAACTTTGGACACAGAGAAACACACAGAGGGGAGATGGCCATGTGATAACAGAAGCACAGATTGAAGCAATGGGTCCACAAGCCAAGCCAAGGAATGCCAAAGATTGTTGGCAACTACCAGAAACCAGGAGAAATGCGTGAAATAGATCTCACTCAGAGCCGCTAGAATGAACCAACTCTTCCAACACCTTGATCTAGGACTTCTGGCCTACAGGACTGTTAGAGAAACATTTGTGTTGCTTTAAGTAACCCTGTGGCCATTTGTTATAGCAGTTCTAGGAAATAAATACACTCTCCTTCTCAATAAAGACTTTGATTTCTGTCTCACTGACTCCCCCCCCCCCCCACTGCAAGTCCTGCCATGATCCTAAGAGACTTCATTGTCCATGTTGATGATTCAGCTATCACTTGGACCTCCTGGTTCCTAAATATCCTCATCTCTTCCACTTCACCTCAGCCAACTACGTACATTGTCACAAACTGGATCAGCTTCCCTGTAAATCACCAATCTCAATTGAGCCCTCAACACTGCTTCACAATCTTACTAAGTGCTAAATTGTTTTAGAATCTCTCACTTTCCAGAATGCCTATTTCAAATCACCTTCGCTCTTTTCTGATATCTCAAGCCCCTGTGTTCTCTCTCTCGCTCTCTCTTTCTCTCTCTCTCTCATAACAGATAACCTCATCGTTTACCTCACTGGTAAGATTGAAGCATCAGGCAGGACCTCTACTTCCCACACTACCCCAACCCTCTGTAGGACTTTCCTCTTATAACAGAGGAGGATGTGTGTCCTTTCTTCTTGGAGGCCCATTCCTTCCACTGGTGCTTTGTAGTTTATCCTTTCCCACCTGTTCACACTATTAACTGTGTATTCAACCTTTTTCTCTCAACTGGACCCTTCTTAGTAGCAGAGAAAACAGTCTCTTCCATCTTAAAATAATGTCCCCCTCAACTCCACAACCCCCACCAGTTATCATTCATTCTTTGGCCCTTCCAAATAAGATTGTCAAAAGAGTTCTCTGTATTCACTTCTCAGCCAACTCCAATCATGCTTCTGCCTCATCACTGCTCTGAAAGTGCTTTCACTCAGGTCACCAATGACCTCCATGCCATTAAATTCAAAATATGCTTTCAATCCTTAAATTACTTGAGTCTCAGTGGCATTTGATATTATTGACCACTTCTTTTTTTATTTATTTTTTGTCCATATTATTCCTTTATTATCCTTTTAATGTCCCTGGCATCTGTAGTGATGTTCCCTCTTTCAGTTCTGATATAAGTCATTTGTGTCCTCTCTTTTTTATTTATATTTATTTATTTATTTATTTATTTATTTATTTATTTATTTATTTTTTATTAATTAATTTTTGTTACAGATGTTTCTCCTTTTTCCCCCACTGATTCCCCCCTCCTCCTCCCTCCCCACCCTGTCCCCAGCTTTGTTGTCCATGTCCATTGTTCATGCATACATGCATATAAGTGCTGTGGTTTATCTCTCCCCCATCACCCCCCTCTTCTGGGGATTGTCAGTCTGTACCCCACTTCCACGTCTCTGGGACTGCTCCATTCCTCAGACTGTTATGTTCATTATATTCCACAAATAAGTGAGATCATATGAAACTTGTCTTTCTCTGTTTGGCTTGTTTCACTTTTAATGATACTTTCCAAGTCCCTCCATGTCGTCTCAAAGGATAAGAGATCTTTCTTTCTTACAGCTGCATAGTACTCCATTGTGTATATGTACCACTGACTTTTTATCCATTCGTCTACTGATGGACACTTGGGCTGTTTCCAGATCTTAGCTATTGTAAATAGTGCTGCTACAAACATGGGGGTACATATATTCTTTCTGATGGGTGTTTCAGGCTTCTTAGGGTATATTCCTAGAAGTAGAATCACTGGGTCAAATGGAAGTTCAATTTTTAATTTTTTGAGGTAACACCATATTGTTTTCCATAGTGGCTGCACCAGTCTGCATTCCCACCAGCAGTGCACTAGAGTCCCCTTTTCTCCACACCCTTGCCAACACTTGTTGTTTGATGATTTGTTGATGGTGGCCATTCTGACAGGTGTGAGGTGATACCTCATGGTTGTTTTCATTTGCATCTCTCTGATGATTAGTGATGATGAGCATTTTTCATGTGTTTCTTAGCCATTTGTATGTCCTGTTTGGAGAGGTGTCTATTTAGTTCCTCTGCCCATTTTTTAATTGGATTCTTTGTCTTCCTTTTGTGGAGTTGTATGAGCACTCTATATGTATTGGAAATTAACCCCTTATCTGATATATCATTGGCAATTATGCTCTCCCATACAGTGGGTAACCTTTCCGTTTTGATGATTGTATCTTTTGCTGTGCAGAAGCTTTTGAGTTTGATGTAGTCCCATGTGTTCATTTTCTCCTTTGTTTCTATTGCCTTAGGTGATGTGTCAGTAAAAATTCTGCTGCGTATGATGTCTGAAATTTTGTTGCCTACAGTCTCTTCTAGGATTTTTATGGATTCATGAGTCACATTTAAGTCTTTTATCCATTTTGAGTTTATTCTCGTGTAGGGTGTAAGTTGATGATCTAGTTTTTCTGCAAGTAGCTGTCCAATTTTCCCAGCACCATTTATTAAAGAGGCTGTCCTTACTCCACTGTATGCTCTTGCCACCTTTGTCAAATATTAATTGAGCATATTGCCTTGGGTCCATTTCTGGGTTCTCTGTTCTGTTCCACTAACCACTTGTTCTTTATTGAGACACTTTCTTCTCTTAGCCTTCTTTCTTTGTTTTTCTTCTACGTCTCTGAGAACTCCTTGGGTTCCTTTGAGGTTCATTTTCCTCTAGCTTTTAGTAATTTTTTTTTCTTTATTGATTTTAGAGAGAGAGGAAGAGAGAGAGGGAGAGAGTTAGAAACATCAATGAGAGAGAACATCAGTTGGCCACCTCCTGCATGCCTTCCACTGGGGATTGGACCCACAACCTGGGCATGTGCCCTGACCAAAAATCAAACTGGTGACCTCTTGGTGCATGGGTCAATGCTCAACCACTGAGCCACACCAGCCAGGCTCTAACTAGCTTTTAAATGTTGGAGTTCCTCAGTTGCCTTATCTTCTCACTCTATACTCTCACACTAGGAAATCTCACCCTTAGCTATGGTAAGGAATATATATATATATATATATACACTGAGATGACTGAAACGCGACTCAAATTCATTACATCCAAGAACAGATCTATGGTCTTCTCTTCTCAAAATATGGTTCTCTACCAGTTTCCCCCTTTTTCATTGAATGGTACCCCCAACCATGCTGTTATTCAATTGAGAAACCCAAGAGCCTTCTGGTAACCCCTCTCCCTCATATTCAAACATCACTAAGTTCTATCTATTTTACCTTTTAAAAGTTTCTTAGTCCATTCATATTTTTCCAGTGACACTGCCAGCCACCACCCTTGTCCATGTTACTATCATCTTTTATTTTATCTGTTAAAACAGACTGGTCTCTATACATCCAACCTGGCTTCTCTCTAACTGATTTTCTTTTCTTTTTTTTTTCTTTATCCTCACCCAAGGACATTTATCCATTTTTTGTTGTTGTTCAGATAGAGTGGGAGGGAGGGAGGGAGGGAGGGAGGGAGAGAGAGAGAGAGAGAGAGAGAGAGAAAGAAACATCGACATGAGGGACACATCGAGTGGTTGCCACCCACATGACCCAAACCAAAGTACGTGCCCTTAGCAGAAACCGAACCCGGGTCTCTCTGTACCTCAGGCCAATGCTCTAACCACTGAACCAAACCGGCCAGGGCTCTAACTGATTTTCTACACAGCATCCAAAGTGATGTTTTCAAAAGTTAATTATGAATAATTTCCTATGATCCATATAAGAAAGAAGAATTGTTAATGTGGCCTACAAGGTTCTGTGAGGTCTTGTCCAATCTTACATCTGCAGCTTCGGCTCACATCACTTTCTTCCTCATGCTCTATGCTCCATCCACACTGTTCTTCTTCCAATTCCAAATCTACCATTCCTTTGTGGCCACAGGGCCTTTACACATGCTTTCTCTTCTTCTGGAACACTCTCTCTACTTCTCACCTCTATCCACATTGCTTGGCTAATCCTACTTAATACTCAGATCTCAGTTCCAGCATTACTTCCCTCCAGGAAGGTTTACTAGATCAATCCCTCCAGGCTAGGTCAGTTTTTTTTCATTATATCTCTCAAAGAACTGTCTTCCTTTTCTCATAGCACTTATCTCAGTTGCATTTCACCCTTATTTGTGTGATTCTTTGGTTTATTACTGTTTCACTCACTATACCCCAAACTCCATCAGAGCAGGAGCCATTTCTGTTTTTGTTTTTCCCTGTTCCTTTAGCAGCATGTGTAGTTCCTAACATATAGATGCTCAGTATTTGAAGAAAGAAAGAAAGAAAGAAAGAAAGAAAGAAAGAAAGAAAGAAAGAAAGAAAGAAAGAGTTGACATTTCAAGTGAGACCATCCCCACCCCATCACAGGGGTGTGGCTTTACTCTAACAGATCTGTTAGCATGACTGTTTAATAAAATATATGAATCACAACATACAGAGAGGGTCTTTCTCTCATAGTTGCTTCCAGATGTAGTGATTCCCCTTAGTGAAAATATCTTCAAACAGGTATCTAAGCAGAAGTTGAATGACCCTGCTCATGGTTAAATAGCCACAAGAGGAATAAATGATTTCTAAAGTTTTTGCTATCCAAGGATTTGTGATTCTAGGGTTCGATACATGGTGAGAGGGTGGCTAGAGCAAAGAGGATTCAGACACCCTCTGGGATAGGAAATGGAAAAACATGGAGGAAAGTAGTCTAGGATTTTAGCCCCACTGAGATCACATCATTCATTTCCTTCCCTCCCCAAAGAAGTTCTCTGCTAGTCCATATTTTGGAGGGCCATTATTTTTCCTACATTGGAGATTGTCATGGGGTAGAGGCTCTTCGACTTCCAAAGCTCACTCAGTTCCATCATTTACTGTCAATCTTCCAGTTTTTATCTTTCCTGCTTAAATTAAAAGCTATTTCTTTATGCTTCCCATAACAAAGATGGAAGTATACTGCTCAGCTGTATCCAAAACATTTTTAAATAAAGGTTGTTTTGGAATGAGTGCAAGTCCCCACATTTCACAGTGCAGAAAATTAAGGTGCCATTAGTTATACTGTACATGGGTTACTCTTGCTATTCAGATGTTAAGGGTCTTGTAAGGCTGAAGTGTTGTCACACCATGGGGCCTGTATAGGTCAAAGCCATGCCTCTCAAAGTAGGGAGTTGGCTCTCACCTGAACTGTGGAACAAAAAATAGTATCGATCAATATAGAGTCCTGAGGATCATGTAAGGAAGAAATGTATTTGTCAGAGAGGAAACCAGGGCTGAGGAGGAAGCCTTTAGGAAGTCTGGGACTCAGGTGTTTTTAGTATTGGCTGCAGAGGGAACTCAGTCCTCAAATATTTGCTCATTGAGGTTTGAGGTAAGCAGTGCCTCCCCTGTAAACACAGGCCAGGGGCAGAGAGGAAAGGAGCCCGGCCTCTGCAACTTTGGAGTCTGGATGCAGTCCAGACAGTGTATTTGTGCCCCAGAGAAGAGTTGGCCATGGTTGACTCAGAGATGTGTGCTGTGGAAGCTGGGATGTTTGGATTTCTGGCATTGCCTTATGCTTTCCTGAGTGTTTCAAGAAGTTCTTTGTGCAAATGCTTACTGCTGTCTCTACTGTGCCAAGGGAAAACCAAAGATGGGCTTTGTGGCCCTCTTAGGCCAGAGGTTAAAAAGAGAGTAGCATGTGCCTGGAGCTGAGTATGTGGCAAAGAGAAAGAGCCAGAGCTGTATCATAGGGCCCACTAAGGGGGTCCTGGGAGAAAGAGTTTACCTCCTGCATACCCCCTTCCCAAAGACTTCTTTGCTCTAATATGGGAGACTCTGTGTTGTTTTATCAAGGGGTAGCTAGTGGTAAGGTCAGAGTAAGAGCCGGGGCCATAAGGGGAGAGGGGAGATTCATTGGACCAGAGCGGGGAGACCACCACAGCCTCTCCCCCCGTGGAGATTCTCTGTTCAGTGCAACGGGTTTATCTTAACAAGGGAAGCAGTTTCTTTAGTCACTAGGCACTTTCTCATGGGTCAAGAAGAGACCTACCTCTAGAGACAGAGGTAGATTTTCCAGCTGGCAGTGGGCATATGGGGCCCTTCCAGCACTGCTATTCAGATCCTCTCTGGAATTAGTCCCCTGGGCAAGGCCTTGGCCAAAAGGCTCCTGGTCTGGGACCTGGTGAAGATTGCTTGTGAGGGCCAGGGAGCCCCTCTCTGCAGCTTTGTGCCTTGTTGTGCCATAGGGAGCTGCCTAGTGAAAGTGGTGAAAGGTAGGCCCAGGGGGTAAGGAAGGGCCTCCATTTCCACAGCTCACTATCCACTCCACTCATTGTCTGCCTACTCCTCTGCTGATAGAAGGGAACCAAGTGGAGGTCTTAAAGCAGCAGAACTGCCAAGCACTAGAGTCCCAGTCAACACGGATGATGGTCCCTGCATGACCTGGGACTTAAAACCAAGGAAAGCCTGTGTTGCCTAGACTCGAGCTTTTCCCTTAGTCCCTCCCATAACCTGCTCCTGCACTGCTTCTGAGTGGGGGCCCCAGGCCCTGGCATGTGCTGCACGTTGGCTCTGTAGCTGCCTTGTCCCCTGGAGGGTCTTTGGTTCTCCTCCTGAGGCTCGGGGCGTGGTACCATGATCTAGAAGTTGCCTCTTTCAGCTGGCTTTGTGGGCTTTAGTCTATGACTCCCACCTTGTTCAGGAAGCAGCACATTGGCAGTGGAAACAGCACAGACTTTGGCATCAGGCAGGCCTGGTTGTGCATCCCACCCAACCAGCCCAGCCCTTCTGAGCACAAATGGTCAGAGCCTACCAGTTTCCCTATCAGTAAAATAGGAAAAATAGCTCCTTCATAAGGTTGTTTTCTAGATAAAATGTCATGATGGTTTTAAAGTACCTCATACATGGCCCTCAGTACATAAGTCCACCCTGAAGTGTTCTTTGTATGACAGTATGACAAGGTACTCATCCCCCCGTTCCCCTCTTATGGTTTCTTTCTATTCTGTTCTGTTGCTTAAAACACATACACCAGCAGATTATTAAGTATGATTCTCTGCTGGGAGGAAATTCCCAGAGAGGACCATTTTTATGTATAGCAGAGGCTTGTGCCCTGGGTGCTTGTTTTCATTCCCCAGAGCAAACATCCTCAGAGATACAGATCACCCTTGCTTCTCAGGTGTAAGTTGGGAGGAACAAGTTGGGGGTGTTGGAGGAAGTAACTCCACACTCAGGATAAGGAATGCAGAGGGAAAAAGCCTCACAGAGCTTCTAGTGGCCATCTCAGAAGGGAATCAGGAGATAGAGCTCAACCTCTTCAATCTGAGTAGCCTCTGGGGACTTTGGAAGATGGAGCCTTTGCCATTTTATGTTCATTTCACTATAGTAACTCACCAAGTCTAGTATGTGGCATGTGTTGCTTTTTAAAATTTTTTTTTATCCTCACCCGAGGACACTTTTCCATATTTTGTTCAGATAGAGTGGAAGGGAGGGAGGGAGGGAGAGTGAGAGAGAGAGAAACATCGACGTGAAAGGGACACATTAAGTGGCTGCCACCTGCACGACCCATCCAGGGCCGGGGACACAACCGAGGTACGTGCCCTTAGTGGGAACCGAACCCGGGTCTCTCTGGAGCGCAGGCTGACGCTCTAACTGCTGAGCCAAACTGGCCAGGGCTCATGTGTTGCTTTTGTTACTTGTGTTGTTTGGCTTTTGTGGTGTTCAGTAGAGCTGTTTACCTGAAGGTTGTCTTTAGATTTATCTTTAGAGGAGTGCCAGAATGACTTTACCTCACTCTGTAGCCAGCCCAACAGAGAGCGGTGCCCCACTCAAAGGGATGAGTGTCAATGGCAGCTTTAGAGAGGAAAGGAAAAGAGGGTGACTCCCTAGGCCTTCAGGAAGGGAGCCAGCAGAACTCTTGGAGTTGGTCTGAACTTGACATATGGTCTGGGAGCTTAAGAGGAAAAGTATGTGAGGCTTCCCCAGGGTAACCCTCAGGGAAGCTCAGTACCTTCACGGTTGGTCTAACCTCATACCTGGACCTGTTTATTCTATCAGCTATGTGGTCACCCAACGGAATGCCCTCTTGGGCTCTGATAAGTTAGTTAACGGACTTTCCCATTCTGTTCTGAAGTCTGAGCTCACTCCTGGACTCATCCAATAAGAACCCTATTCTTTCAGGAGTGCTTCTTCCTTTTAACTCTTTTGCAGGATATGGTTGTTTATTTTCTTCTGAGTTTAGTCATTAATCCAACCAGCACTGGTCACCGAACACACTCTCTTCCCTAAGAAACCACCGACGATTCAGTCTTTTGGTGCGTGGGGTGTGAAACTCTTCCTACAATCCCTGAATTGCATTCTTATAAAGTCTGGGTACCCAAAATTTATGGACCGTAAAAGTAAGAAGGTATCTCTTCCAGACCAGAGAGACCAGCATGAAAGCCATTGCTAGAGTGATCTGGGGGAGAAGTTGAGGCAGTCTAGAATATCAAAAGTTGGGGAATAATGTTCTATGTGAAAGTCATTTGGGGAGGGAGATATTTCTGCACACAGACTGAACTAAATTATATGCAAATAGTTGTGTTCTTCTCTGGCCATATTTTGGACTTCTCTATTGTGGCATTTTTAGTCCCCAATGCTGCTGCACTACCCTGGAGGCTTTCTTCTCTGACTTCCCTAGTTGCTCTTTGGACTGCCCTCTTCCCTGTACATTGGGTCAGGTCTGGACTTGCCTGCAGAGTAGTGATGCTGCCTGGGATTGAACTCAGCTGGGCTGACTCCTGCACAGATACAAACAGCTTCTAACCCAGGAGTTCTGAGTCTAAGCAAAGGGTACTGTAAATTGGCCTCTGCTGCCCCCGCATGGTAACTGAAGTTACTTTTCCTCACCTGAGGTAACTTCTGAAAAAAGGCTGTCAGACCTCCAAATTATTAGCCACTTTCCCCAGCTACTTATAGCCAGCCCTGTCCTCTCTGTAGTGTTGCCAGGAACATGGCTCTTTCTTGGGACAGTGGCAGGGCACAACTTGGCCAAACCCTGAGACTGGCGAGGTTCAGGCTGTGAGTGGGAGACACAGCCGCCCACTTTGGTGTATATCCACCATTCCGTACCTCAGATCTCTTCTAGGGCTGTGGGAAATGAATGGAGAAAGAGGGCATTCAAGAAACTGGGACAGGGATGATTTCTTTCAAGGTGCGCTCAGCCTCGAAATCACCACAGCCTGAAGCCTCCTACGATCCCCAAGCACCCTTCTCAAAGTCTAACAGCATGATCCTTCCCATGTATGCCTCGCAGGAGCCATAACCCAGGAGTCATAACTCAGCTTTTCTGCTCTTTGCCAGGTAGCTCTGGCAGGTCAGAGGTGGCCCAGAGCCCAGCTGGCCCATCTCCCACCCTCTGAGTTCTGCATACCTTTGGGCATCAGAATGTAGATAGAAGAGGAAGCAGATTTTTGATCTAATGCAAAAGATGTAGGTTGACCCACAGACCTCAGGGAAATGTCCCATTGTTCTCAGAGAGAGTAACACTCTACCTGCAGAGCCAGAAAATGGGTTGAAGGCCAAGTCTGACCACTCAGGCAGAGATAAGAAGACAGGTTTAGAGGGCTTATGCCTCTCAGTATGAGCTGGCAGAGTGATGATACCACCAGTATCCCACCTCCCAGCTTGAGAATTGGGCTCCTCGAAGTAGATATAGCAACCTTTGTTCTGATCTCCAAGTCTATCCCTCAGTATGCTGGGAGACTGCCGCTCATCTCCGCTTCTGGCTCTTTGTGCTGGGTATCCCTTGTACAACACTTCCCTGTATCCAAGATTCCTATCCCGTCTCAGAAGCAGAGCTTGACCTATTTAGGGGCAAAGTTCGAAATCTGGAGTTTCAAATAGCAAAGCTCTCAAGGTACTTTACATGTATTATTTCATCAATCTTCATAAAATACTTGTGAAAGAGGGATCATTATTATTTTTGCAGATGAATAAACCAAGTTTCTGACAGAGGAGATGATTGCCAAAGAGTCCCACAGCTAGGTCTTGGAGGAATCTCTTCCACATCTATTTGTCTTTACAGTCAGGATTCTTACAGAATGTCACTCTGTCACATTTTGTTATTTTAGATCACTTCCTCTTTCTGATCCTTTGTATCCTATCAGATGCCAAATTTATAGATTCTACCTTGTAAATGGCTCCTATATCCTTCTCCTTTCCCTTTCTCTCCCTCACTCTCTTCCTTTTTTCTGTCTCTTATATACTCTCTCAGTTGACATAAGATTTACATATAGTGAAGTGCACATTTACATATAGTGAAATGCACATGTCTTAAATGTACAACTCAAAGAATTTTCATTAAATGTATACACTGTATTTCTACCATTCTAAATCAAGATATAAAACATTTCCATCACACTTGAAAGTTCTCTCATTTCTACTTTCTGTTCATTCTTGGCCCCCATAGACAACCATGAACATATTTTCTGTTGCCAAAGTTTAGTTTTCCTGTTCTAAAATCTCATATAAATGGAATAACAGTATATACTCTTAGGTGTTACTTCTTCTGGTCATAAAATGCTTTTAATATTCTACATGTTGTTGAGTACGTCAGAAACTTTTTATTTAGTAATAGCTTTATCAAAGTGTAATTTGTATACCATACAATTTACCCATATAAATGTACAATTCACTGATTTTAGTATATTCAGTCATGTGACCATCATTAGCCCCAAAACAAACCCTGCAACCTCCAAATTCCCCCTACTCCAGCAGCCCTAAACAACCATTAATTTATCTTATGTCTCTATAGAATAGAAATAAATGGAATAAGAAAATATATGTTTTTATTGTGACTGACTTCTTTCACTAGGCATGTTTTCAAGGCTCATCCATGTAGTGGCATGCATCAGTATTTTATTCTTTTTTATGGACAAATAATATTCATTGTATGAATATAAAACATTTTATTTATCCTTTCATTAATTGATTGGCATGGAGTTGCTCCCACCTTTTGGCTAATATAAATAATACTGCTATGAATATTCATGTACAAATATTGGTGTGGATATATGTTTTCATTTCTCTTGGGTATATACCTAGGATTGAAATTGCTATCTCATATGGTAACTCCATGTTTACATTTAGAGTAACTACCAAACTGGGACTGTCTCAATGTTTTCATCATTTTTGAAAAATAGTTTTGCTGAATTTATGTTTCCAGATTGATAATTTTTTTCTTCCATCACTTTGAATATATAATCCCACTGCCTTCTGGGCTTTATTGTTATTGATTAGAAGTCAGATGTTAATCTTATTGGGGTCCCTTGCATGTGACGATTGATTTTTCTCTGGCTGCTTTCAAGATTTTCTCCTTGTCTGTGTTGTTCAACTTTTGACTATGATGTGTCTAGGTGTAGAGTTGATCAAGCTTTTTGAATATGTAGGTCAGTTTTTCATCAAATTTGGGAAGTTTAAAGTCATTATCTCTTTGAGTATTTTTCTGCTCCTTTCTCTCTATCCTCTCCTTTTGGTACTCTCATTATATATATGTTGGCACACTTAATGATGTCCCAACACTTCTCTGAGGTTCTTCATTTTTGTTTGTTTGTTTGTTTTTCTTTTTCGTTTTCCAGGTTGTATAATCTCTAATGATTCATCTTCAAGGTCACATATTCTTTTGTCTACCAACTCCAGATACACGTGAACCTGTCTAGTGAATTTCCATTTGTTTCTTTAAAATAATAATTTCTCTCTCTCTATAGATATTTTCTATTTGATAATACAGTCAAACTTTGGTTTTCAAATGTCTCCCATCTCAAATAATTCACTTCTCAACCTGACAATCCTTTCATGCTGATTGGATGATCAGTCATGTGTCTCTCAGGCTACAAGGGAGAGAATGAGCAAGTATGAGTTAGATGTCATGTTAGCATCTCAGGAAATTGTGCTGTGACTATTTTTGTGTTTTTTGCTTTTGTTTCTGATTATTATTATTACATTTTATTTTTTACTGTACATTTACTTTCCTTTTTGTTAAATTTTTATTTATATTTCATGTCCTTTTTGCTTTTAAAGTGTTTATTTATAGATTAAACAGTACATTAGACAAGTACTGTATATAAGAAGAGTTAAAACGATGAATCATTTGGGGGTCTGGAATGGATTAATTCAATTTACATTAGTTTTAATGGGAAAAAAATGATTCAGATTTTTAACAAAGCACTTCTCAAACAGCCTTCCAGAATGAATTAAGTTTGAGAACTTAGGTTCCACTATACACAGAAACAAATACAGAGAAGCAGGCAAAATAAGAAGACACAGGAACATACCCCAAATGAAAGGACAGGAGAAATACCCAGAAAAAAACTACACAAAATGGAGGCATGCTATCTACCAAATCCAGAATTCAAAACAATGGTTATAAAGATGCTTAAGGAAATTAGGAGAAAAAGGAATGATTTTTGATATTTTAATTATGATGTGTCTTGGTGTGAGTTTCTTTGGGTTCATCTTGTTTGGGACCCTCTCTGCTTCATGAATTTGTATGTCTATTTTCTCCACCACATTAGGGAATTTTTCTGTCATTATTTTTTCAAATAGGTTTTCAATTTCTTGCTCTCTCTTCTCCTTCTGGCACCCTCATGACATGAATGTTATTATGCTTGAAGTTTTCCCAGAGTCACCTTACATTATCCTTATTTTTTTGGATTCTTTTTTCTTTTTGCTATTTGAACTGGGTGTTTTCTGCTTCCTTATTTTCCAAATCACTGATTTGATCCCCTGCTTCATGTGCTCTACTGTTGATTCCCTGTAAAGTATTCTTCATTTCAGTTAGTGTATTCTGTATTTCTGACTGGTTCTTTTTTTATGTTTTCTTATGCCTTTTTTATGCTGTTGAAGTTCTCACTAAGCTTCTTGAGTATCCTTGTAACCATTGTTTTGAACTCTGTATCTGGTAGATTGCTTGCCTCCATTTTATTTAGCTGTTTTTTCTGTAAAATTCTCCTGTTTTTTCATTTGGAACCTATTTCTTTGTCTCCTCATTTTGGCTGTTTCCCTGCGTTTGTTTCTGTGTATTAGGTAAAGCTGCTATGTCTCCTCATCTTGGTAGAGTGGCCTAATGTAGTAAGTGTCCTGTAGGGTCCAGTGGCACAGCCTTCCTAGTCACCTGAGCTGAGTGCTCCAGGTGTACCATCCCCCATGTGGACTGTGTGCACTGTCATGTTGTAGTTAAGCTGAGTTTCTTCTTTTACCTTAGGTATTTTGGATTTCCATGATTTAAAAAAAAAATGTTGGTGGGACACTCCAAAGAACCAAGAGGCAGGACATGATACAGGTAGCGCATCCTGGCCAAGGGGTCTCAGAATTCCACCTCTGCTCGCTCTCCTTCCTATAAGCGAAAGAAAGATGATGGAGAGGATATGCTGGTTGAATGGGAGCAGAATGAAGTCATTACCCAGGTTCCATGTGTGGAGTTCACAGGATGGGATAGCATCACCTGTCTCACAGACTACATTCCAATAGAGCAAGTAAATGAGTTGGTGGCTTTGATCCCACACAGTGGTTGGAGATTGTGCCCTCAGACAACTAAGCAGTATATCCTCCTATTGGTCCTGCTCTGTCTCCTGGCATTTGGTTTGGTGGTTTTCTTCCTATTTCCACATTCAGTCCTTGTGGATGATGATGCCACCAGTCACATTTAATAAGCAGGATTCCCTTGTAATCCTCCTTATCAAGGCCAACCTTAAAATCAGGAACTCCAACTTGTACTCTGTGGCAGTGACCAGCCTGTCCAGCCTAGTTCAGTACCTGAACACAGTGGTTGGATCATATGTGGCAACTAGTATCTCCCTCTTTCCACCTTGGAGGGAGCAGCTGGTGAATTCTAAGGTGCAGGGCAGAGATGGGAGGACTATTTCCCTATATGTACTTCTTCTGCACACTACCTGATATCCAGGTGCACAACATAGTAATCTGATCTTCATGAGAACTTCAGTGAAGATTTCATACATTGGCCACATGACCCAGAGCTCCTTGGAGACATATCACTATGTGGATTGTGGAACAAATTCCTCAGCTGTTTAGAAACTGCTTTTGATTCTTCCATTGGCAGTGCCTGTCAGAGGAGACATAGCATCTGTTCCCAGGGCCTGAGCTTCATGCCTACCCCTGGTGGTAGAAGTAGAGGAGAAACTGGTTCTCTTAATCCCCAGCAAACATCCTCCTGTCACTTGGGAGGAAAGCTCACCTCTGTAGCACCATTTATGTTTCTCTGAACCAACAGAATCACTGCCCAGTACCCCATCTATGCCCAGCAAATAGTAGGCACTCAAGGTTTGAAGAATTTAATTCAGATATTTTCAGCTGTTCTTGGAGCATTATAAATTGAAAGCATATGGTGGTACTAGGTTATAAAACCATTGAGTGACATGGAGATAGGGCTGTTAGTGCAGCTGCACAGCTATTATCAGGACCTCATCTGCACAGAAGGGGCAGCAGGGAGGGAAGATTTGAATGCATAAAATAAAGCACAGATCATTCAATATGTAAAATTTTTTATCTGCTCCCAAATGCCTAAGAACTTTTTTAAAAAAAGCAAAACTATTTTTCCCTATAGAAAGTTATAATAATAATATTTTAAATTTATCTTTATTGTTGAAAGTATTACAGATGTTCACCTTTTTTTCTCCCATTGACCCCCCTCCTCCCCACTTCTGCACCCCCACTTCAATGCACTATTCTCTGAGTCCATTGGTTATGTATATATGCATATAAGTTCTTTGGTTTATCTCTTCCCACCCCCTCCCCCCACCCACAGTGCTAATCATTTAACATAGTTTTGTTGTTGTTGTTGTTTTTAATCAAAAGCAGGGTTTATTTTTCTACCAAATCCCCAATCCATATTCCACCAATGGATAAAGGGTAAATCAAGCTCCACTAGACTCTTGGTAAAAACAATTGTAACTTTCTATCACCTCATACCTGTCAGAATGGCCGCCATCAACAAATCATCAAACAAGTGCTGGCGAGGGTGCGGAGAAAAGGGGACTCTAGTACACTGCTGGTGGGAATGCAGACTGGTGCAGCCACTATGGAAAACAGTGTGGAGTTTCCTCAATAAATTAAAAATGAAACTGCCATTTGACCCAGTGTCCCTACTTCTAGGAATATACCCTAAGAAGCCTGAAACACCAATCAGAAAGAATCTATGTACCCCCATGTTCATAGCAGCACTATTTACAATAGCTAAAATCTGGAAACAGCCCAAGTGTCCTTCAGTAGATGAGTGGATAAAAAAAACTGTGGTACATATACACAATGGAATACTGTATAGCTGTCAGAAAATAGAATCTCTTACCCTTTGAGATGGCATGGAGGGACTAAGAGAGCATTATGCTAAGTGAAATAAGCCAGTCAGAGAAAGACAAGTATCACATGATCTCACTTATATGTGGAATCTAATGAACAAAAGAAACTGACAAACAAAATAGATCCAGACACATGGAGGCAGGAAACAAACTGTTGAGCCTCAGAAGGAAGAGGGGTGGGGGTGGGGAGAGATAAACCAAAAAAACTTGTATGCATATATGTATAACCAAAGGACACAGACAACAGTGTGGTTATGGCCTGGGGTGGGGAGGGTATCAGTGGGAGAAAAAAGGAGGGATATCTGTAACACTTTCAACAATAAAGATAAATTTTTTCAAAAGTTACCACTCAGGGCTAATGAACCAAGGAATGTGAAAAATGTGTGTTAGAAATTATAAAGTTAAAAAAAGGGTAGGTGTACACTTTCAGAAAACAAAACAGCCCAAGGTTATTATAAATCTATTTGTTTTCCATTTCATGTGCTATATGGCCAGGTAACATTTTAGGTAAAATTTATTGTCTCAATATAAACTTCTCAATTCACACTGATTGTATATTAAAGCCTTGTGCATGATGAATTAAAGCAAAGCAACAACAAGGTTTTATGGTATGAATGGTAGAGGATTGAAAAAGGGGATGCTCGTGGTAATTTTAGTAATAGTTAGTATTTACAATTCCAAGTCACGGTTTTGAATACTTTGTCTATATTAATTCATCTAATGTTGAACAATCCTCTGAGGTACATGCCATTATTATCATTGTCATTTTATATATGGGAGAACTGTAGTATAGAGATATCAAGTTACTCGTCCAATGTCACACAGTTAGGAAGTGGTGAAGTTTGAACTTGATTCCAGGCTGTCTGACCACAGAGATTGTTCTCTTAACCACTACGCTGGTACACTTGACTGCTAATGGTTCTCTGTCCTACTAGAGATAATTGCCCTTAGCTAGAGAAAAATGCTCGGGGCGGGGGGGGGGGGGGGAGGCGGGTAACGGGAGTTTTGATCCTTTAGGGGCAAAGCAGCCCCCAACTCTTGGAGGTCTCTGTTTCAACAAAAAGTGTGTGTGTGTATGTATGTATTAACACATATACACATATGTATGAAAGCTCTTTTATTTATTCTTGCCTTGATAGCTTCATATATTATTAATAAATATTTTAAAATATGTCTTATTGACTTTTAGAGAGAGAGGAAGGAAGAGGGAGAGAGAAAAACATCAATCAGCTGCCTCCTGCATGTTCCCTACTGGGGATTGAGCCCAAAATCCAAGCATGTGCCCTGACCAGGAATTGAACCTGGACTTCTTGGTGCATGGGGCAATAATCAACCACTGAGCCACATCGGCCAGGGCTCATTAATGAATATTTTAAAATATAATGGTGATAAACCACAGCACTTATATGCATATATGCATGAACAATAGACATGGCAACAAAGCTGGGGACAGGGCGGGGGGGGGGGGGGGGGGGGAATCAGTGGGGGGAAAAGGAGAAACATTTGTAACAAAAATAAATTAATTAATTAAATAAAAAAATAAAATATAATATAATGGTTAAAAAAATTCTCAATTGCCAGTAGCAATAGCAAGCATAGAATACTTAAGAATATAAATTTTATAAAAGTGCAAAACTCATGTAAAGAAAAATACAAATACCTAGGAATATAAATTTAACAAAAATATGCAAGACTCATATGACAAAAAGTATAAAACTCTACTGGAGAACATAAAATAAGATTTTTACAAATAAAGAAACATACCTTTTTCTTCTATAGGAAGCCTCAATATTGTAAAAGCTTCTCGTTCTCTCAGGATTAACCTATAAAGTAAAAACATTCCCAGCACAAATTCCAAGAGTGTTGGGGGTTGTTCTTATTTTTTTGGAACTTTAAAAAAGTATTGTAAAGTTTTCTCGAAGAATAAGTACTAAGGAATAGCAAGGGAATTCTGAAAAATAAAACTAATAAGAAAGGATTTGCCTTGCCAGATATTAACGTTTGTTACAAAGCTACAATAATTAAAATACTGTAGCACTATCCTAGGAGTAGAGAGCTAGATCAGTAAAATCAAAATAGAAAATCCAGAAATAAGCCCAAATTTGGAATTTATTATGTTATGAAAGAGTCATTGCAGTGAACTAGGGAAAGAAATATTCAATAAGTACTACTGGGACAAAATAAATAAAACTGGATTAATGCCTTTTTATACCATAAAACTTTTTTGATATAACAATATAAAATGTGAGTCCGGCCAGTGTGGCTCAGTGGTTGAGCATCGACCCATGCACCAAGAGGCCATGGGTTAAATTCCAGGTCAGGACACATGCCCAGGTTGTGGGCCCGATCCCCAGTGGGGGGCATGCAGAGGGAGGCCAATCCATGCTCTCTTTCATTGAGGTTTCCCTCTCTCTCTCACACACTAAAAAATCAATAAAGGGAAAAAAATTAAAAACAGCAATATAAAATGTGAAAAAATAAAACCAGTAGAAGGAAATATGAGTGAACATTTTTATAATCTCATAGTAGCAGATGCCTTTTCGAGCAAGATATGAAATGTACAAACCATGAAGGGAAGATTGACAGATTTGACTACATAAAAACAAATTTCTTCATGGCAGAAAATATCATAAACAAGTTTGAAAGACAAATGACAAATTGGAAAAGAGCATATATGACCAACAAAGGTTAATTTCCATCATCTAAAAACATATTAACAAAAAGATAATACTCCATTAGAAAAATGGGCGAAGGATAAGAACAAGAAAATCATGAAAGAAAAATATACATGGACAATAAACTTATAAAAACCTGGTTAACATCACCTTTAATCAAAGAAATGCAAATAAGAACCATGGACTTTATCACCTTTTGGTTTATCAAATATCTTAAAATAGGCTTTATTTTTTGGAACAGTTGAAAATTTACAGAAAAATTGAGAAGATATTACAGATATTTCCCATTTACCCTGTACCTGGTTTCCATTGTTACTGACATATTATATTAGTATGGTACACTTTTTGCTTTACAATTAATGAACCAATAGTGATAAATTATTATTAACAAAAATCCAGTTTCTTCAGATTTCCTTAGTTTCACCTAATGTCCTTTTTCTGTTCCAGGATCCCATTCGAGACACTACAGTACAGGTTATTGTTAAGTCTCTTTAGGCTTCTCCTGGCTGTGGTAGTTTCCCAGACTTTCCTTGACAATTTGGAGGACAGGTCAGGTGTTTTGTAGGGTATCACGCGATTAGAATTTGGAGTTAGGGATTACTGCATTGGGAGGAAGAACACAATTTAAGGGCCATTTTCATCACAGAATATCAAGCATCCATACTATCAACATGAAAGAAAAATATACATGGATTATAAATATAATCCAAAATATTTATAGCTGTTGATGCTGACCTTGCAGGGGTGGTGTTGATCAGGTTTCTCACTCACTTGCTCTCCTTTCCATACTGCACTCTTTGGAAAGATGTCACGATATGCAGCCTACACCTAAGGAGTGAAGCATTATGCTCCCTCCTTGAGCGCAGAGCATCCACATAAATTATTTGGAAGTTTTTTTGCTTGAGAGACTTGTTTCTTCTCCCTATCTATCAACTTATTTAGTTATTTAGTTATACTGGTATGGACTTATGGAAATTCATTTTATACTTTGGTTTATAATCCAATACTACTTTTTTTTTGCTCAAATCGTTCTAACTTTCGCCAGTAGGAGCACTTTCAGTTGGCTTCTGTGCTCCTTTGATATATCCCCATCAAGGTGTGTGAGTTTTTAATCACTTCTTTACTTTTTGGCACTATAAAATGCCAGGCTCATCTTGTATATTTCCTGCCCCAGTCCTAGAATCAGCTCTTTATCCAAGAAACCCTCATTCCTTTTATTATAGAATATTAGAAACCAAGATCTGGATGCTAGATGTGCTCTTTGCTCATGTGATCTCGTTGCTCCTAGGCCCTCTTAGCTCCTAGGCCCTGTTAGCTGACAGAGCAAAGAAATATATATGTGTGTGTATATTAACTCATAGACACATATTTATAAATACTTCTATATGTAACCATCTGTACCTATATTAAGTTAAACATGAGATCATAGTGATGTCTCCAACTCGAATCTATTACCACATGGATTATTTTAGCCTCTTGCCCTTGCTTATCTATAAATTTCCATGCCAACACTGAGAAACCTGGTTCCCACCATCTGCCATCTATTTATTTAATTATTTAATCCCAGTATTTGTGTATAGCCCCATCAGAACTGTTAACCTATCCCCCCCATGGGAAACAAACTTTATCAACTAGATTACAATGTGTATGTACGGTTCTTGGTGCTTTTACTCTTACAGACTTAACTCACTGCCAAAGTTACTTGGATCAGGACCTATCCTACCCACTCCCTTCAGTGACATTGTCTCGTGTATTTGTAATACAGTTAGATTCTCTTGTCTTGTTTTTCTTCCTCAAATCCTCAGCCTCCTAAATTGTTTTTAAAACTGCAAAAATTTAGGTTCACACTTTGTTCTATAAGGGCCTATATATTTTCACAAATGCCATGTATATTCTTTTACACTATCATATAAGTATTTTGTGCCTTAAGGATCGCCTGTGCTTTATTCCTATACCCCCTGAGCCCCTGACGACCACTAATAATTGTATCTACAGTTTTGCCTTTTCCAGAATGTCATATAATTCAAATCATACAGTATGAAACTCTTTCATTCTGGCTTCTTTCACTAGCAATATGCATTTAGGGTTTGCCGTGACATTTTGTAGCTTAATAGCTCATTTATTTTTAGCATTAAGTGATATTCCATTGTATAAATGTACCATAGTTTGTTCAATCATTCACCCATGGAAGGGCACCTTAGTTGCTTCCAGTTTTTGGTGATTATTAATAATGCTGCTATAAACATTTACGCAGATTTTTGTGTGGGCATGGGTTTTAATTTTATTGTTATTTTTAATATATAATTTATCTAACAAGCCAGAGGCTATTCACCTTGGAGAACTGCTGCACATACAGATTTGGCCTGGCAAAGATTTACACCTTCTCTCCCAGACTTGCAACAGCCAGCAAGAGCTCACTAGGTGCTGTCAGAACTACAATGCTTTCCAAATGAGCATAGCTTTTAAAAATTTTTCTTTTTTAAAAATTTATTTTATTGTTGAGAGTATTATAGATGTACCCCATTTTCTCCCCTTTGACCTCCTCCACCTATCTCCCACCCCACCTAGTTGACATTCAATGTTACATTAGTTTTGAGTGTACAGCATAGTGGTTAGACAATTATATGCTTTACAAAGTAGTCCCCCCCAATAAGTCTAGTTCCCACCTGGCACCATACACAGTTATTACAATATTATTGACGGTTCCCTATGCTCTACTTTACATCTTTGTGACTATTCTGTAACTACCAATCTATACTTAATTCCTTCATAGTTTTTGTAATCAATTGGGTAAATACATCATATAATAAGACTGTATTTAGCTTTGTGAGAAACTCCAAACTGACTTCTAAAGTGGCTGTACCATTCTGCATTCGTACCAACAATAAATGAGAGTTCCTATAGCTCCACATTCTCTCCAGCTATTTTCATATTGAAAAAAAATTTAGCCACTCTCATATGTGTGTAGAGGTATGTCATTGTTATAATTTGCAGTTACTTAATGAGGTATAATGTTAATCATTGTTCATATGCTTCTTTGTCATCTGTATTAATTTTATTTGGTGAGGTGTCTGTTCAGATCTTCTGTCCATTTCTTAATTGGGTTGTTTGTTTTCTTATTGTTGAGTTTTAAGAGTTCTTTATATATTTTGGGTACAAGTTCTTTATCATATATGTGGTTTGCAAATATTTTTCTGAGTCTGTGTCTTATCTTTTGATTCTTTGAACAGTGTCTTTCACATATAAGTTTTAAATTTTAATGAAGTTTGATTTATTCATATTTTTCCTTTGAGTCACATTTTTGGGGTGATAGCTAAAATTTCATTTACAAACTCCACGTCACATAGATTTTGTCCTATGTTTTCTTCTGGAAGAAAATATTACACTATTGCACTTTATATTTAGATCTATAATCCACTTTGAGTTAATTTGTATGAAAGGTTTAAGAACTGTGTCTAGATTAATTTATTTTTGCACATGGATGTCCAAATTTCCAGCACTATTTATTGAAAAAAAAAAAAACTATCTTTGCTCCTTTGTCAAATATCAGTTAACTAAACAGGGTAGAAAAAAGTAGGTTTACAGTTGTGAGTACATGAAAGTTTATTCTTGCATTTTAATTTATTAATTATTGTATTATCCATACTAAGAACTGTAAACCTACTTTTGCCCCATGCTGTATTTGTATGGATCTATTTCTAGGCCCTCTATTCTGTTCCATTGATCTATTTGTGTGTTCTTTCACCACTCCCGCACTGTCTTGCTTACTGTAGCTCTATAGTCAGTCTTGAAGTTGAGTAATGTCAGTCCTTCAACTTTGTTGTCCTCCAACAAAGTTGTGTTGGCTGTCCTTTTTTTTTTTTTTTTTTTTTGCTTATCCTTGTAAACTTGAGAATAGTTAATTCATTGACATCCACAAAATAACTTGCTGGAATTTTGACTGAGGTTATAGTGAAGCTATAAATCAAGTTGGGAAGAATTATCATGTTAATATCAAGCTTTCCAATCTGTGAACACAATATTTCTCCAATTATTTAGATCTTTGATTTCTTTCATCTGATTTTTATAGTTTTCTGTATGTAGATGCTGTACAAATGTTGTTAGGTTTATACCTAAGTGCTTATCTTTTGGGCACTATTGTAATTTGTTTTGTTTTTAATTTCAAATTCTAATTGTTCATTTTTGATATACAGGAAAGCTATTGAATTTTGTATATGTTAGTTCCCAGAGTTTTTTTTGTCTATTATTTGGGAATTTCTACATAGACAATAATATTATCTGTGACAAAGGGAGTTTTATTTTTCCCTTCCCAATTGGTATACTTTTATTTCCTTTTCCTCTCTTATCGCACTAGCTAGGACTTCCATCCAATACAACGTTGATTAAGAATAATTAGAGAGAATGTCCTTGCCCTGTTCCTGACCTTAAGGAGAAAGCATACAGTTTCTTATTGTTAAGTATGATATTAGCAATAGAATTTTTGTAGATATTTTTTCCTTTCCTTTCATTAAATTAATTGGGGTTGCATTGGTTAATAAGACTATATAGGTTTCAAGTACAGTGATACCTCGGTTCTCGAACATAATTCGTTCCAGGAGGACGGTCGAGAACCGAATTGTTCGAGAACCGAAGCAATGAAACCCAATAGGAAAGCGTGACTCCACAAAGCATGACTCTCTCTCTGCACTCACACTGATGACGCAAGCAAGGCGCGCTGGGCCGAATGAACGCCATTCGGCTCAACTCAGCTCATCTCGGAAGTTCGAGTTCCAAATATTTGTTCGGATTCCGAGACAAAAGTTTCTCGAATCCTGATTTGGTCGAAAACTGAGGCATTCGAGAACCGAGGTATCACTGTATACATTTCTATGACACATGATGTTGCACTGTGTGCCCACCACTCAAAGTCAAATCTTCCATCACCATATATTTGACCCCCTTTACCCATTACTCTCCCATCACCCCCTTCCCTCTGATAACCATACTATTGTCTGTCTATGATTTTTGTTTGTTTTTCTTGTTTGTTCATTTGTTGCTTTCAGTTTTATTTCCTATGTGAGTGAAATCATATGGTTCTTGACTTCATCTGATTTATTTCACTTAGCATGATATTCTCAAGGTCCATCCATGTTGTCACAAATGGTAAAATTTCCTTTCCTTATGGCTGTCTAGTATTCCATTGTGTATATGTACCACATCTTCTTTCTCTAATCATCAACTGAAGGACACTTTGGTTGTTTCCATGTCATGGCAACAGTGAATAATGCTGCAAGAACATAGGGGTGCATATATCTTTGTGAATAAATGTTTTTGAGTTTCTCGGGTAGATACCCAGGAGACGGATTTGCTGGGTCATATGGTAACTATATTCTTAATTTTTTGAGGAACCTCAATACTGTTTTCTTTCTATCCTCACCTGAGGACATGCTTTTATTGGAGAGAGAGAGAGAGAGAGAGAGAGAGAGAGAGAGAGAGAAAGAGAGATGAGACTGAAATATTAATCAGTTGTCCCTCCACACGAACCTCAACCAGGGATCAAACCCACTACCTGAGTATGTGCCCTACCAGAAATTGACTTGTGACATTTTGGTGTTCAGGGTGACACTCCAACCAACTGAGCCACATGGGCTCAGGCTCCATACTGTTTCCCATAGTGGCTGTATCAGTTTACATTCCCACTAGCAGTGAATGAGGGTTCCTTTTTTTCCCCAACCTTTCCAATACTTGTTATTACTAGTATTATTGGTAACAGCCACTGTACCAGGTGTGAGGTCGTATCTCACTGTAGTTTTGATTTGCGTTTTTCTAATAGCTAGTGAAGTTGAGCATCTTTTCATACATCTGTTTTATCCTGTTTTTATTTTTCTAGATTTATTTTTTATTTTTTATTTGAGAGAGAAGAAGGGAAACAGGGAGGAAGGGAGAGAGAAAAAAGAGCATCAATTTGTTGTTCCACTTATATGTGCATTCTTTGGTTGATTCTTTTTTTAATGTTTTTTATTGATTTTTTTAGAGAGATAGAAACATCAATGTGAGAGAGAAACATCAATGGGATGCCTCCTCTACTGGGGCTCGAGCCTGCAACCCAGGCATGTGCCCTCACCGGGAATAAAACTGGGACCTCACAGTCCATAGGACACTCAATCCACTGAGCCATGCCAGCTGGGCTCATTGGTTGATTCCTGTGTGTGCCCTGATCGGGCATCGAACCTGGAACTTTGGTATATTGGGATGATGCTCTAACAAACTGATCTACCTGGCCAGGTCCACATTTTCATTTTTTTTTCAATTATTTTTTTTCTAATTACAGTTGACATACAATATTATATGAGTTTCAAGTATATGCTCCACTGATTTGACATTATATAACTTACTAAGTGACCATCCCAATAAAGCACATACCTATCTGACACCATACATATTTACTGGAATATTATTGAGTATATTCCCTATGCTGTACTTTACATCCCCATGACTACTCTGTAACAACCAATTTGTACTTCTTAATCCCTTGACCTTTTTCACCTATTCCCCCAAACTCTCCTCCCATCTGACAACCATAAAAATGATCTCTGTATCTATAAATCTGTTCTGCTTGTTCACTTATTTTGTGTTTTAGGTTCAATTGTTGATACATATGTATTTATTGCCATATTATGGTTCAGATTTCTTATTCTTCTTCCCCCCTCCCCCCCCTCTTCTTTCTTCTTGTAGGCCCTTTAACATTTCTTGTACTATAGGTTGGATAACAAACTCCTTTAGCTTTTTCTTGTCTGGGAAGCTCTTTATTCTTCAATTTTAAATTATAGGCTTGCTAGGTAAAATATTTTTGGTTGTAGGTCCTTGTTTTTCATCACTTTGAATATTTTATACATGGCCAGCATCCAGTGACCCCGAAGTTGGACTGGATGCAGGCCGTCCGGGACTCTGGTGCCCTACCACCGGCCCAGGGCAGCATCCGCCCTCTGTGGGTGCAGATGAGAAAGCCCAGGCCTCACACCATCTCCATCCCAGTCTTGCAGCTACCAAGCCGGCCACGGAGCCCGATCCAACCAGGCCGAGGAGCACAAAGGCACAATGAATGGAAAATCAGGAGAGACCACAGACCACGGACGCAGCCCCCGCGGAAAGGAGATGATAGAATTTCACAGAACTGCTTCCTGCGTTCAGGAAAACGCTCATTGGAAATACTCCTGAACACTACTTTTCAGAAGGTCCCAGGGAACATTCTGGAAACAAAAAACAGGGGCGAGGAGGAGGAGGCAGACGGAAAGAAGATGGCGCCTGCCGTGGTGGGTGGTCCTGAGCGGGAGCAGGAGTGGGTGCGCGCTGGGCTGGGGGGAGGGGGCCTCAGAGACCTGGACGTGGCCATGGTGGGGGGCTGAGGACCTGGACATGGCAACGGTTGGGGGAGGGGCTTGGGGACCCAGACATGGCAATGGGGGGAAGGGCTTGGGGCTTGGGGATCTGGACAAGGCAATGGTGTGGGGGAGGGGCTGGGGACCCAGACATGGCAACAGGGGAGGGGGGAGGGGCTCGAGGACCCGGATGTGGCAACGGCTGGGCTGGGGGGGCATGAAGGGGGCTCGAGGACCCGGATGTGGCAACAGCAGGACTGGGGGGGCATGAAGGGGGCTCCAGGACCCGGATATGGCAACTGCTGGGTGGCCAGGATGTAGCCAAAGCAACTGTTGTTGGGGTGCTTGGGCAGCTGTGGCAGCAGAGGCCGAGGCGGCAGCAGACCGTTTCCCATGAGTGTCCGGGTGACGACCCACCTGACCCACCCGTGGAGTCCGGAAAGAGGTGTGGGCTTCCTGAGGTAGCCAACCAGTGAAGGGGCGGGTGCGCATTGGGCGCACCAATGCGCACCCTGCGCATGCACAGCTATGAGCCAACGCTGCCCCAGGGCGCCACCTCCTGCACCCTCCAACAGCCCAGCACCTTCTCCTGCGCCCTCCGACGGCCCAGCGCCCCCTCCTGCGCCCTCCGACCGCCCGGCAGGTGCAGCTGTGCCCAGTGTTGACCTGGCCCCTCTGTTTGAGTGTCCCGTGTGCTTTGGGTCCGTCTTACCGCCCATCTTCCAGTGCTACAGCGGCCACCTCCTCTGCAACAGCTGTCGTCCGAGGGTGAGTTGCTGCCCGACCTGCCGGGGTCCGTTGGGACGCATCCCCAACCTAGCCATGGACAAGTTGGCCGACTCCGTGCTGTTCCCGTGCCAGTACGCCCACTACGGCTGCACGGCCACCACGCAGCTCACCGGCAAAGCCGCCCACGAGGAACTGTGCGACTTCCGGCCCTACCGCTGCCCGTGCCCCGGCATTGTCTGTTCCTGGCGAGGCCCGTTGCATGCCATCTCGGCCCACCTGATGCAGCATGAAGTCATCACGTCCATGCACGGGGCAGAGGTCGTGTTCCTGGCCTCCAAAGTGCACCTTCCCGGCGCCCTGGACTGGGTGATGGTGCAGTCCTGCCACGGAGGTCACTTCATGACGGTCCTGGGGAAAAGGGAGAACTACCAGGGCTACCAGCAGTTTTTCTCCGTAGTGCAGTTCATCGGAGCCCCTGACCAGGCCCAGCAGTTCACCTACCAGCTGAAGCTGGCCAAGCACAGGCGGTACTTGGCGTGGGAAGCCCCGCCTCTGTCCCTGCTCGAGGACCCGGAGGAGGCCTTCAGCAGGGGTGACTGTCTGCTTTTTGATACTGGCATCGTGGAGCACTTCATCGAAAGCGGCAACCTGAGCATGAGGGTCTCCATCTCCAAGTGAGGGCAACAGAGCACTTTTGGGCCGGGGGAGACACCACGGTCAATAACATAAGGGCTGTTACAAGGAAACACTTGTGTGGGTGACACTGATATGTGTACAAACACGTCAACGGTAAACTGCTGAATAGACATGTACACACACATTCAAGACGCACATCTCTTGTATTAAGAAAGGAAGTAGTACAAAATAATTCTCAATTTGTGTTTGTTGTAGCTTGAGGGTACTGTTGAAAAACAGTGGGGTTTTTGGTTTTGGTTGTTATTGTTGTTTTTATGTGCTTGCATGTGTGTTTGAGGTTTTCTTTCTTTAACAGACAAGCCATGTTGAGTGGTCTTAGACCACTGCTTTCCCCTCTATTTTAAATTAAATTCATTGGGATGACATTGGTTAGTAAGATTATATAGGATTCAAATGTACAATTCTAATTCTACAAAAATAAAAATTTTTAAAAAACAATAAATATAAATGTGTGTCAAAAGTGAAATTAAAACATCAGTGGGTGACTTTAATAGAAGATAAGGCAAAGCTAAAGAGAGTGAACTGGAAGATAGGTCAGAAAAAAATATTGAAAATGAAATACAGAGAGAAAAAGAGATGCAATATAGAAAAAAGTGTGTCAGAGGTGTAAGGGTTACAGGGAAAATGTCTAAAAGAGGTTGTAACCAAATCTTTTAAAAAGTAGACCAAGAATAGGTCAGGAACAGCATTTAAAGAAATACTAACAGCCCTGGCTGGTGTGGCTCAGTTGGTTGGAGCATCATCCTGTATTCCAGTAAAGGTTGTGGTTCAATCCCTGGTCTGGGCACTTGCAGGAGGGAACTGATCAAGGTTTTTCTCTCACATCAGTATTTCTCTCTTACACTCTCTAAAATCGATTTGTATATATTCAAAGTGGTTTTTAAAAATACAATGAAAATCACACCTATAAACAGCATGGTAAAATTACTAAAACACAAAGATAAAGAGAAATAGCAAAAGAAGCAAAAGAAAGAAACACATTACCTACCAAAGAAGCACATATATATTTTTTTCAGCTGATTTCCCATTAGAAATAATAGAAGTGAGTCAGCAGTGATATGATATCCTCCACATATTTTAAGAAGAATAACTGATAACCTACAATTCTAGATCCAGTAAAAAGGTCCCTCAGAAATGAAGGTAAAATAAACACATATTTTCAGCACAAAACTGAGAAAAGTTATTCACAGCAGATAAAAATTAAGGGAAGTTAAAGGGTGCTATTGCAGCAGAAGGAAAATTTCCAAGACAGAGGCCTAGAAACAAAAAAGAATGAAGAGAAAAGAAAAGGGTAAACATCGGGGAATGTAAATGAATATTGACCGTAAAACAACAATGAGAATGTCTTCTGTGGTTTAAATTATGTAGATAATTGAACTATAAAACAATAGCATATTGTCAGCCGGGAAAAATAGAATTAAAGTGTTCTAAGGCCTTTGCACTGTATAGAAAGAGGTGAAAGAACTAACTTATCTCAAACTATAATAAGTCAAGAATTCATGTTGTAATCTTTAGAATATACACTAAAACAATCATAAATAATGTAGAACTACAAAGTTAACAAAGGGTAAAAAATGAGACCAAAAAATCCAAAAGAAGGTAATAAGGAGAGAAAAGGTTCAAAGCAGGCAGGACAAGTAGAATGCAAAGAGTTTGATGGTAAATTTAAGGGAAGTATATAATTAATTACACTCAATGAAAATTGATTAAATATGCCAGTTAGAAGAGATAGACTGTATTGAAAAAGAAAGTGATATTTGTTTACAAGAGATGTGTTTAAAATGTAGAGGTTAAAAATTTTAAAAGATGGAAGACATACCAGGCAAATGGCATCCAGAAGAAAGTAGCAATATTAATGTCAAGCAATATAGACTTTAAGGTAAAAAGCATTACTAGAGGTAAAGAGGGGCACTTTATAATAATAAAAGGTACAATTCAACAAGAAGATATAATCATTCAAAATCTGTATGTACCTAATAACATACTTTCAAAATATATAAATCAGAAATTCCCAGAATTACAGAAGACATTAATAAATACATAGTCATCATGGGAGATTTTATCTATTTATTTATCCTCACCCGAGGACATTTTTCATTTTTTGTTCAGATAGAGTAGGAGGGAGAGAGAGAAAGAGAGAGAGAGAGAGAAATATCGATGTGAAAGGGACACATCCAGTGGTTGCCACCTGCACGACCCAACCAGGGCCAGGATCAAACTGCAACCGAGGTACATGCCCTTAGCGGGAACTGAACCCGGGTCTCTCTGGACCGCAGACTGACGCTCTAATCACTGAGCAAAACCGGCCAGGGCCATCATGGGAGATTTTTAACACAAATATCTCAGCAACTGACATAGACATAGAGAACAGACTGATGAATGCCCAAGGGGAAGGGAGAGAGACTAGGTAAAAAGTTGAAGGGATAAAGAAGTATATATTGGTAGTTGTAAGATAGTCACAGGGATATAAGGCACTTCATAGGGAATCTAGTCAATACTATTTTAATGACTATAAATGGCATCAAATGTGTACTAGACTTATTGGGGTGATTATTTCATAAGTTATATACACGTCTAATCACTAGGTTCTACTCCTAAAACTAATATATTGTATATCAACTGTAATTGAAAAGTAATTTAAAAATACTTTAAAAAAATATATTTTTGCCCTGGCCAGTGTGGCTCATTCGCTGGGCATAATCCCATGCACTAAAGGGTTGCTGGTTCAATTCCTGGTCAGGGCACATGCCTGGGTTGAGGGCTCCATCCCAGGTAGGGGGTGTGCAGGAGGCAACTGATCGGTGTTTCACTCTCAGACATGGATGTTTCTCTATCTCTGTCTCTTCTTCTCTCTCTAAAAATCAATAAAAATAGTTTTCACAACAGCTAAGCAAAATAAGCCAATCAGAGAAAGACAAATACCACATGATCTCACTTATTTGTGGAATATAATGAACAAGGTGGGCTGATGAACCAAATAGACCCAGAGACATAGAAAGGAGTATGGTTCAGACTGACAAACCTCAGTGTGTGTGTGGTGTGTGTGTGTGTGTGTGTGTGTGTGTGTGTGTGTGTGTGTTGGGGGGTGGGGATGGATGAGAAGAACCAAAGAACTTCTATATATGTATGCATAACCAATAGACATAGACAACAATGCTAAGGGGATGGGGGGCGGGATGGGGAGGAGGGGGTCTGGGGGGGAAAGGAGAAACATCTGTAACAAAAATAAATTAATAAAAATTGGAGGGAAAAAATCTTTTTCATAAGTCTATAGCTGCCATCAGGCCGATGTGTGGTTTATTTCACAAGAGCAGGACTAGTTTAACACCACATTCAAAGAATAAAGGGGGAAAATCAAATGTTTATTTCAATAGATGCAGGGAAACTATGTGATACTCTTAGTAACTAGAACTAGAAAACTTTAAAAATGATAAACATTGTCTTTTAAAAAACAACAAAACCCACAGCAAACACACCTAAATTGAAATGATAGAAGATTTTCCCTCTGAGACTAGGACGAGGACGAGGATAGGTGCTATCACTGCTTTGGTCAACATTGTCCTGAAGGTTCAAGCCAATACAGTAATGCAAGGGAAACAGTGATACAGGCCCAGGTTGGTTTTCTCATCAAGCATTCTGGGAGACATAGATTATCACGCAGGATTTTTATGAGGAAGTGCTTTTGCGCTCCACATATGTGCAATGGAAAAAAAAATCAACCTCCAAAAAGCCCTAGCCAAATTCATAGATCTGGAACTGGTATGGCCCTTCAGAGGTTTCTGGACTAGGGGGAAAGGGGCAAACCTAAATTTACACTCCATCATTGATCAGTCATTGGACGAGGGATGCCAGTTTTGGGTGAGACAGTTTTCTTCAACCAAACAAATTCAGACAAGGCCTGTCAGCTGACCCCTGTCTGCTAGCAGCACTCCCAGCAGCTGAGGGAATTGAATGGGGACTTGGGCGATGGACCACAGCATTAACTGCAGACATTTAAAATAGCTTCGCACTGGGGAAAAGGGAGAAACATCTGTAATAAAAATAAATTAATTAATTTAAAAAATAAATAAAAATAAAAATTATTTACAAAATAAAGAAATAAAATAAAAAAGAGAAATCTGAAGCAGATGTAGCAAACTGTTAGTATTATTTCAATATTAGCAGTGCATACTTAAATGTATGTTATATTTTTCTATATCTGTATATGTTTGAAATATTTTCAAAATTTTAAAAATAAATGAAAAAAAAAGAAAATGGCTTCACACATATAAAATACCTAAAATAAATCTAATGAAAGGTGGATGAGTTCTCCACAGAAAAGTAAAGAAAACCTCAATAAACGAAGGTATATACCGCCATACTGGAAGACTCAATATTATAAATATAGAAGTTCTTCTAAATTGACTTGTAGGTTCAATACAATCAAAATTAAATTCCCAGAAGGGTTTTCCTCTTCATTTTATTTTATTGTGGCAAGAATACTTAACATGAAATCTACCCTCCTAAAACTTTAAGTGTATAATACATTATTATTGACTGTAGGTACAATGTTGTACAACAGATCTCGTATCTTGCTTAAGTGATACTTAATGCCTGTTATTAGTAACTCCACATTTCCCCCTCTCCTATGCCCTAGATAATCATTGATTCTATGAATTTGACTATTTCATTTATTTATTTTTTTATCCTTACCTGAGGACATTTTTCCTTTTTTTTTTTTTTATTTATTCAGAGCAGGAGGGAAAGAGAAGGAGAGAGAGAGAGAGAGAGAGAGAGAGAGAGAGAGAGAGACATCAACGTGAAAGGGACACATCGAGTAGCTGCCACCCAGATGACCCAACCAGGGCCTGGGACAAACCACAACCGAGGTACGTGCCTTTAGTGGGAACCGAACCCGGGTCTCTCTGGACCGCAGGCCAATGCTCTCACCGCTGAGCCAAATCGGCCAGGGCTGGATTTGACTATTTTAGATAATTCATAGAAGTGTAATCATGCAGTATTAGTCTTTCTGTGACTGGCTTATTTTGCTTAGCATAATGTTCTCAAGGGTCATGCTTGTCACACAGAGCAGAATTTACTTTTTTAAGGCTGAATAGTATTACCACATTTGTGCTCTCATGGATATTTAGATTGTTTCCACATCTTGGCTAGTGTGAATAATGCGGCAATACACATGAGAGCACAAATATCTCTTTGGGATACTGGTTTTAAACAAACGCCCAGAAGTAGAATGACTGAATCGTATGGTAGTTCTATTTTTAATTTTGAAGGAATGTCTATATTGCTTTCCACAGCAGCCGCACAACTTTACATCCCCACCAACAGTGTAAAAGGGTTCCAATGTTTCCATATCCTCACCAATACATGTCTTTTTTTAATAGTAGCCACCCTGACACGTGTGAGGTAGTGTCTCATTAGTGACTTGATTTGCATTTCCATGATGATTGAACATTTATTCATATACATGTTGACCATTTATGCCTTCTTTGGAGAAAAGTCTTTTCAAGTCCTTAGCCCGTTTTTTAAACATTTATTGAATTTATTTGGGAGACATTGGTTAATAAAATTACATAGATTTCAAGTGTACAGTTGTACAATGCCTCATCTGTATGTTGCATTGTGTTCACCATCCAAAGTCAAATCTCCTTCTGTCATCATATACTTGATCCCCTTTACCCTTCACTCTGCCCTTATCCCCTTTCCCTCTGGTAGCCACCATGCTGTTGTCTGTGTCTATGAGTTTTTGTTTGTTTGTGTTGTTTGTTTATTTGTTGCTTTCAGTTTTATATCTCACACGTGAGTGAAATCATATGGTTCTTAACTTTTTCTGTCTGATTCATTTTGCTTAGCATGATATTTTCAAGGTCCATTCATGTTGTCACAAATGGCAGTATTTCATCAATCAAAACTACAATGAGATACCACCTCACCCCTGGTAGAATGGCAGTTATCAACAAGACAAGTAATAACAGTGTTGGAGAGGCTGTGGAGAAAAGGAACCCTCATTTACTACTAGTGGGAATGTAGACTGGTACAGCCACTAGGAAAAACAGTGTAGAGGTTCCTCAAAAAATTAAGAATAGAGTAGATATTCTTTATCAGGTTGCAGAAATTCCCCTCTAGCCCTAGTTTGCCAGAGAGTTTTTGTCATCACTGGATTTTGAATTTTGTGAAGTGTTTTTTCTGCATTGATTATGAAGCTGCTGCTTCAGCTTGTGATTACTCACATTAATTGATGTTCAAGTATTGAACCAGCCTTGCCCATCTAGCATAAATCCCATTTGGTTCTGGTGTATGATTCATTTTGTACACTGGCCTAATTGTATGAGTTAGGAAGTGGTACTTTTATTTTATTTTCCAAAAGAGAATGTAGATAATTGATATTATTTCTTCCTTAAATATTTGGTGGAATTCAGCAGTGAAACCATCTGGAACTGGCACTTCTATTTTTGTAATGTTACTAATTATTGATTCAATTTCTCTACTAGATATTGGACTTTTCAGATTATTTCTCCCTGTGTGGTTCATGTAGTTTGTGTGTTTTGAGGAGTTGGTCCCTTTCATCTAAATTATCACATTGTGGGCATACAGATATTCATATTATTCATTCATTAGCCTTTAGCCTTTTAATGTGCATGGAATCAGTAGTGGTGATACCTTTTTTTTTAATCCTCACCCGAGGACATTTTTCCATTTTTTGTTCAGGTAGAGTGGGAGGGAGAGAGAGGAACAGAGAGAGAGAGAGAGAGAGAAACATCGACGTGAAAGGGATACATTGAGTGGCTGCCACCTGCATGACTAACCAGGGCCAGGGACAAACGGCAACCAAGGCATGTGCCCTTAGCGGGAACCAAACCCGGGTCTCTTGGAACCGCAGGCCGATGCTCTAACCACTGAGCAAACCCGGCCAGGGCAATACCTTTTCATATTAGAAATTTGTAGCTTCTCTCTTTTTTTCTCGGTCAATCTGACTATAGGTTTATTGATCTTATTTATCTTTTTAAAACAAAACCAACTTCAATTTTACTGATTTTTTGTATTTTCCTGTTTTCAATTTTATTGATCTCTGCTTTAACTTCTATTTCATTTTATCTGCTTACTTTAGGCTGAAACTGTTCTACTTTTTCTAGTTGTGTAGGTGAAAGCTCAGATTATTGATTTTAGATAGTTTCTAATATACGCATTTAATGATACAAATTTCCCTCTAAGTTTCCCTGCATGCAACAAATTTTGATAAGATGTATTTTTATTTTCATTTATGATTATTTTTAAATTCTCTTAACATTTCTTTGATCCATGTGTTATTTTTTTTAGCTATTTTTCTGTTACTGATTTTTAGTTTAATTACACTGAGACTTGAGAACATAATTTGTATGATTTCTATTTTTTTTCAGGTGTCTTTTATGGCTCATAATGTGGTCTGTATTGGTGAATGTTCCATGTGAACTTGAAAATAATGTGTATTATGCTGTTGTTGGATAAAGTATTTTATAAATGTCAATTAGATCCAGTTGATTGATAGTGATGTTTTGTTCAACTATATCTTTACTGATTTTCTGCCTGCTTGATCTATCAATTACTAAAAGAAGTTTGCTGAAACCTGCAATGCTAGATTTGTCTATTTCTTCATGCAGTTCTATCAGTTTTTTACTCGTGTATTTGACACATACATATTAAGAATTGTTATGTCTTATTGGAGAATTGACTCCTATCATAATGTAATGCTCATCTTTATCCCTGATAATTTTCCTTGTTCTGAAGTTTTGTCTGAAATTAATATAAGTACTCCAGTTTTATTTGATTAGTGTTAGCATGGCATACAGGCATATCTTGGAAATATTACATGTTTGGTTCCAGATCACCACAATAAAGCAAATATCACAGTAAAGCTAGTCACATGAATTTTTTTGCTTTCCTAATGCATATAAAAGTTATGTTTATACTATACTATAGTCTGTTAAGTGTGTAATACAGCATTATGTCTAAAAAGAAATTGTGTACATATCTTAATTAAAAATACTTCATTACTAAAAAGTATTAACCATTATCTGAGCCTTCAACAAGTCATAATGTTTTTGCTGGTGGTTGCCACAAACCTTCAATGTGTAAAAAGGAAATATCTACAAAGCACAATAAAGTCAAGCACAATAAAACGAGGCATGTCTGTATCTCTGTTTAATATTTTTTCAAGTTAGCAATCATGGCCTTTTAAAAATTTTTTCATATATATGTATATGTGTATATATATATGTATATTTCATGGTTTTAATCATTTTGAGTGTACAGTTCAGTGGCATTAAGTTCATTAGTAATGTTGTACACCTGTCACCACTATCTATTTCCAGAACATTTTCATCATCCCAAACAGAAACTCTGTACCCATTAAACCATAATTCCCTATTCATCCCTCCTCCTGGTCCCTGGTAACCTCAATTCTACTTTCTTCTGTCTCTATAAATTTGCCTATTCTAAGGACCTCATACAATATTTGTCCTTTTGTGTCTGGCTTACTTCACTTAGTAATGTTTCAAGGTTCATCTATGTTGTAACATGTATCTGATTTTTTTTTTTTCATTTTTAAGGCTGCATAATATGTCATTGAATGTATTTACTGCATTTTATTTATCCACTTATTTGTTGATGGATACCTGGGTTATTTGCACATTTTGGCTATTGTGAATAATGTAGCTATAAACATTGGCATATAAGTATCTGTTTGAGTCTTCCTTTCTTTTGGGTATACCCGGGAATGGTATTGCTGATTAAATGGTAATTCTAAGAAACACCAAACTGTTTTCCCACAGCTGTTTCATCATTTTACTTCCCCATAAGTAATTCACAAGGGTTCCGATTTCTCCACATCTTTGCCAACACTTGTTATATCCTGGTTTTTCATAATAGCCATTCTAAGGGGTGTGAAGTAGTATCTTATTGTGGGTTTGATTTGTATTTTTCTAATGATTAGTGTGGACTTAAGCATCTTTTCATGTGTTTGTTGGCCATTTATATATGTATCTTATTTGGAAAAAATGTCTATTCATGTTAGTTTATTTTGTTGTTGAATTCTAGGAGTTCTTTATGTATTCTGGATATTAATCCTTTATCAGATATGTGATTTACAAATATTTTTCCTCATTCTATGGGTTATCTTTTCACTCTCCTTTTTAAAAATATGTTTTTATTGGTATTTTTAGAGAGCGAGGAAGGGAGAGAGAGATAGAAACATTGGTGTGAAAGAGAAACATTGACCAGCTGCCTCTTACATGCCACCTACTAGGTATCAAGCTTGCAACCTGGGCATGTACCCTGACCAGGAATCAAACCAGGACCTCTCAGTCCATGGGATGATGCTCAACCCCTGAGTTACACCAGCCAGCTCTTTTCACTCTCTTAATAGTGCCCTTTATGCACAGAAGATTTTTAATTTAATGAAGTCTCATTTACCTGTTTTTCTTTTGTTGCCTGTGCTTTTGTTGGCATATCAAGATATCATTACCAAATCCAATTTCAAGATTTTACTCTATGTCTTACTCTAACAGTTTTATGGTTTTAGATCTTACATTTAGGTCTTTCATCCATTTTGAGTTCATTTTTATATATGTTGTAAGGTAAGAGTCCAACTTCATTCTTCTGCATGTGGTTATCTAGGTTTTTCAACACCTTTTTTGGAAAGATTGTATTTTCCCCCATTGAATGGTCTTGGTACCTAAGTTGAAAATGAAATGTTGACCATGTATGTGAGGGTTTATTTGTTGGCTTTCTATTCTATTCAATTTGTCTGTATGACTTTGTGCCAGTACCACACTGTTTTAATTTTACAGCTTTGTAGTAAGTTTTGAGATCAGGAAGTATAATTACTCCATTCAAGTGTGTTTGGGCTATTCAGAGTCCCTTGAGATTCCATATGAATTTTAGAATGAATTGTTTTATTTTTGCAAAAGAACCCTTTTGAGATTTTGACAGGGATTGTATTGAATATGTAGATCACTTTGGCTATTACTGTCATATTAGCAATATTATGTTTTCTAATCCGTGTATTTATGTCTTCTTTCAGCAATGTTTTGTAGTTTTTAATGTATGTTTTTTGCCTCCTTGGTTAATTTTATCCTCAAGTATTTTATTATTTTTAATGCTATTGTCAATGGAATTATTTCTTCTTTTGGATTATCTATCACTAGTGTATAAAATGTAACTGATTTTTGAAGGTATATTTGTATCCTGTAACTTTGGTAAATCATTTATTATCCATAACAGGTGTGGTGTGTGTGTGTGTTTTCAATATATAAGATTATGTCATCTGCAAACAGAGGTGATTTTACAAATTCTTTTCAATTTGGATGCCAATACTATGTTAAATAGAAGTGGTGAAAACAGGCCTCTTCATCTTGTTTCTGATCTTAGGAGAAAAGCTTTCAGAATTTCTCAATTGAGTACAATGTTATCTGTAAGTTTTTATATATGACTTTTATCATGTTGAGAAGGATGAGATTAGGGGTTTGACAGAGGGAACAAATATTAATTACACACATGTTATGTGCCAGGCACTCTTCTAGGTATGTTAATGCATAATTAAGTCATTAAACAAATATTAATTGTGTGTCTGCTATGTGCTAGGAACTACAGATACATTGGGGAGCAAAAGATTTATGATCTCTATATCATGGAAACTAAAATCAGCTGAATGAGACAGATACTACATATTAGCCAAAAATAAAATGGAGGCTGCAGAAGAAAGAAACAGGGTATTGAAAAAGAAAGTAATTAGAGGAACCCATTTTTGATGGATAATCATGGAAGACTTCTCTGAGGGAGTGGCATTTAAGCTGAATCCTGAAATATGACAAGCAAGTGAGGTGATTCTAATTGAGGAAAAAGGATGTCAAATAGAGGAAACAATAGCAAAAGCCTAGAGGGGGGTAAGGGCTTGATGGGTTTCATGAACACAGAGGGGGCCAGTATAGCTAGAACATAGTAAGTGATAGGGAGACCATGTGATTTGAAATAACAAGATTTATACCAAAAAAGGCCTTGAAATGACATGGTAAGGAATTTAGACTTAATTTCCTGAGGGATGGGAAGCCATTTCAAGGTACGAATAGAAAGGTAGCATGATCTGTGTTACATGTTTAAAAAGTCACTCTGGTTGTGGAGCTAGGAGTGGAGTGAGGGATGGACTGAAAAGGAGAGTAAAGAATCTTTTGGGGATGATGAAAATGTTCTTTATCTTGATGGTAGTGGTGGTTTCATGGGTGCACGCATGTGTCAAAACTCACAAAATTGTACCATCAAATTGTACTGTTAAAATGAGTAATTTATTGTATGTAAATTGTAACTTAATAAAGTTAAATTTTAACTTTCTGTCTAAATGCATCCATTTCTAGGGAATGGATGGTAAGGGACAAGAATAGCAGGGATATTCATTAGAAAGTTACTGCAGTCACCTGAACACCTCAATAGGTATTGATGTTTTATTTACTCCTCACAGAAAGCCTTGAAGGGTACATCCCTCATTTAATAGTTGGAGAGCCCAAGACTCAGAAAGGTGAACCAGTTTTTTCAGGGCCATCCAACTAGGAGTTGGCAGAGATATAACTGGAAAATAAGCCTATGTGATTTTAAAAACAAAACAAAACAAAACAAAAAAAACCCTATTCTTTGTGCTTTACCACATTGCCTCCTCAGTACCAGAGTATGAAGTCAGAAACTCTGGACAGGATTATTTTAGATCATAGCTATCTTTTCTCCTCACTCAATCCTTGTGTACTCTTTATGACCTTGGTCCTTAATGGTATCATATATTACTTCTGATCCCAAGTCCTGAACTATTTTCAGGAAGCCCAAATAAAGGAAAATATTGAGAGGAGGTAGAAGAAGAAAAGGGAGTGCCTTTTAGATCAGATACAGGTGACTCAAAAAGGTTTAGCCTGTGTAATTTACTTGTGGTCTTTCAGAAATGTGTGAATTTTGGTAGGGAAGGCAGAGAGGGGCAGAAAATTATAATCTGCCTTAATCACTTTTTCGTAAATTCTGTGACTTCATGAATTAACATAATCATATCTAAATTTCTTTGGCCTATTCACATCAATATGTCTGTAAGGTGAAATTTGAAAAGTAAGAGTTTGAGTGCTATAACCAGGACTGTCTTTGTTGCAAGTGACAGAAGCCCACCCCAAAGTGGTATAAGACAAAAGGGGAAATACAGCAATACAACTGGCTTCAGGTACAACTGAACCCAGGCCTCAAATGATATTGCCAAGTATCAGTGTCTCTCTATCTCTTGGCTCTGATTCTTTTCTTTGCTGGCTTTTATCCTTGGGTCTGTGGTGATGAAGACAGCTTCTGTCAGCTGTAGGCTTACATGGTCCATTAGTGTCTTTGATCTTAGAGAGTAAGAGTGTATCTTTCCCAATAGTTTCAGGAAAAATATCAAGTAGGAATTTCATTGATCAGACTTTTATTAACCCGTCCTGGACTAATTACTATAGGTAAGGAAGGACTCTAACTAGCCAGGCCTATGGGATGGTTCTCCCCATCCAAATCACATGAACTGAGAATTCAGGAGGGATGATACCCCAAAGAGATGCTGGGCCAGAAGAAAAAGCATGTGACCATCACATTCAAGGTTGAATTTTCGCTTTCCACAGGTGACTTAGATGCACCCCTCCCACCAATTATGATCCAATCCACAAGGATTGGAAAAAATTAGTGGGGTACCATCCATGGCAGCCTGAGGGGAGGTGGCCAAGTAACTTGATCAGACTAGACCAAAAAATTGGTTGGGATGAGGAATCAAATAAAGCAGCTAAAGATAGCATGGCTAGAGCAAGAGTCTAGATTGTGTCCAATGAGGAAATAAAAATGTTGAAGCCAGAGAAATCAGGAGTATGGCCAATTAAAGGCCATGAAGGAGACCAGTGGTGAAATCAGTAATCAAGAAGGTAGGAAACATATCAAGAAGTGTGGGATAAGGAAAGTAGCTCAAAATTAAGGCCTTCAGTTGTGGGATAAGACCTGCCTTTCTGTGGTGCTTATTGTGGGACATAAAGGCAGAAGTGAACATTTAAATTTGTTGGATAGTACCATGTGATATTAAAGACACCACCCCTCCAAAACGCAAAGTAGTAAATGATTTCTCTTACATCAGGAACATTTCTAGCTTTTTAATGCCATGATGTCCCTCTTAACAGACCTCTAGGAAAGGAGTTCCCATGCTATCAAGAGGCCATGCTAGTATCTCAATAGGTTTCTAAACAGATAGTTCAAACACTACCATCACTATCAACTTATCCCAGAAAAAAATTTTTTTTTTTTAAGACATACTCCTTATGAATGTGAAACTACAGAGGCCAGGACTAATGCATGTGGAAGGAGTTCCTGGCCCAAATGCTGCATTCAAACTGTAAAATGATTTTTGGAAGGGTGTAGCACCAGTCACAGTCAAGCCACTATGGATACTGGTATCAATTGGAAGAAAAAAAACACTCATAGAAGAGCTGAGAAGCCAAACAGAGGATAATAAAGCAAAAATCACAGCAGGAAGTCTCTACTTTCCCTAGGGCTGGAGGGACACAGGGGAGGAGGTAAAGCAAAGGCCAGCTGATGGGATCTGGGATCATGATGGAGCTATCCAATGGGGAGATGGAACTATGGAGGAACATGTAGCCACTTCCAGAAAATGCCCCCTGAAAGAGAGAGAGGGAGAAAAACCGTAGCTTATACTTTCTTCCATGCTCCATTCTCCTATCAGTGTTTCCCATTAACCAAAACCAGTTAGCAAGGACAATTGAGTACTATCATTTACAGGAGAAGAGTATGGAATGAAGCTAAAAGCAAACAGGTAATATACCAGCACATTATTATACCAAGACACTTACCCCATATTCCTCTGTACTTCCCATTAACTAACCAGATTTCCTCCCCTCTTTGCATCCAGCCTAAACCGTCCCACTGTACTCTCTGAAATGCACATCCTGTGATAAAATAAATCCCCTCAAGTTCTTCTTGAAACATTCCATCAATCTCCTTTCATAACTACAATCTAAATGGTCCCTTAGCACACCCCTTCTCCTATGGGTAGTTTTTCTTTCACACTGCACAGATCAGGAATGTGAGGCAGGTATCTTACTTGCTCCCCATTTCCCCTTACAAACAATTATTCTCAATCTTTGTGTAAAAATCTCTGCTTATGAGGTTCATGCCATCATCAATATCATCTCTCCCCTTCTTCAATGGTGTCATCTTCCGACATCCCAGTAATTCCCCCCTCCTCGTTAGAGACTTTGACATCTGCCTCACTCTATAAGTTGAGTTGCTCTTGGCAGCATACAACAGAAAATGCCAAATCAACCTACATAAACAATAAAGAACACGTACTTTCTCACCCTCACAAGAACTCTACTGACAAGGAAGGTTCCAGGCTGCTTCATTCAGTGGCTCTGTAATATGTAGGACCCAGGATATGTCTGCCTTTCTCTCTGCCATTCTAGGCATGATACTATTCTCAGCATGTTCTCTTAGTCTAAGTTCCCTCATGGTTTCAAGACATACACGTAAACTTTACCTGTGCATGTTCTTACCTGTCGGCAAGGAGTAAAATAAGCCAAGCTTATAATGAGAAGCTTGTCTAGTGAGCATGAAATAAAAGTGAAGGGAACTAGTCTTATGATTTAAGTATATACAAACATTTGGCCAAGAAACTGGAAGTTTCCCTCTCCCATTAACTATGCTGGTTATCAGGGTTAGGGTGTTCGGCTAGAATACTATATGCTTTGGAAGGTGTCTGGAGGGAGCTGCTCATGTTTGTCTCTGTGGCTTTTTCTGTGTCTGCATCCATAATTGGCCAGCTGCCCTTCTGTTGGACACATTATTTCTTTAGATATGTCAACAAATTCCATCAGGTTACAGTCAAGCCTTGCTGACAAGGGAACCATTCTGTCTTATTAAGATGTCACTGCATATCTCTGTTAATATTCATTTTATGTTAATTCAACAGTTAAACTCTCAAGGGTGATTCTTAGTTCTTTCATTTCCAAGTCCTATAAGTACACTTTGCTTGAGTGGAAAACAGTGAGCATAGTCTGATTCTAGAGTAATCCTGACCTCCATCTACCATCTCTGAGCCAGTGTTATCATTTGTAAAATGAGGATTACAAAGGCACTTAACTCATAAGGTTGTTGTAAAAACTAAATGAAAAAAAAAAAATACTTCAAAAGCTCCTAGCACAACACTTTGAACATAGAATACACTCAATATATGTTGTCTATTATCATTATTATCACAGTATATTTTCTTCATTTTGGGAGATTTTAATATCAGAGAGAGGGCAGGGTTCAAAGGCCTCAAAATAAGATAGCAGCCCTGGCCATTTTGGCTCAGCAGTTAGAGTGTCGGCCTGCGGTCCAGAGAGACTTGGGTTTGGTTCCCGCTAAGGGCACGTATCATGGTTGTGGTTTGTCCCTGGCCTTGGTTGTGTCGTGCGGGTGGCAGCCACTGGATGTGTCCCATTTGCGTCGATGTTTCTCTCTCTTTCTCTCTCTCCCACTCTATCTGAACAAAAAATGGAAAAATGTCCTCGGGTGAGGATAAAAAAAAAACCAACAAGATAGCAGGGCATCATAAAAAAACCCTGCAAATAATTCGGTGTGGTTAGAGCATAGATGTGAAGGAGGATGAGCAGTTGTTCGAATATAAAGCTAAAGAGATAGGCAGGAACCTGGTCATGCTAAGGAATTTTGAATTTATTCTGTGTATGTTGGAGGGTGAAGGGCAATGAAGAATTGTAATCAGAGGATATTAGAATCAGATTTTTATGTTTAAAAATCTTTCTGGCAGTGGTGCATAGCATAGATTACAAAAGCAACTGGAGGCCAGTGTGGAGTCTATTACAATAGCCTCGATCAGAGATAATGAGGCTTTGATTTAAAAGAGAGGGCGAGGGAGAGTTCTGGTTCCAGTAATGGAAGAATGGGTTGTATCAGATTATCTTCCTACAGATAACAATCATAAATTACAGACAAGCATTTTTAAACTACTATTTGAAAAACCACCAACTATTAGAATGCATTGAAGATTGATTGAATGAAACCAGGCAGAAAATTGTAGGGATTTGACCCTTTAAAGAAAGAAGAGAATCTCACTGGTTGAGGTCCAAAATTATATATCTTTTCCCCTGAGAACAATCCCCAGTTTTTGTGTCACAGGATGGCTTACATTTAAGCAGGAAGTCATGTTATTTTTGCTTGATGTATCAAAGGAGAGTTTGGAATTGCCAGAGCAGTTGAATATTGCAGAGGGAAGTCTAGCAAAACCCTTGGCTGAATCTGAACTTTACACATATGAGGGGACTCCAAGGACCTGGAAGAAAGCAACAGCTAAAAGGCTAAAAATCCTGAGCAGGGATTTCAGCTGTTGCCCATTGCAGGGAACACAAACTTTACAGTTTCAATGCTGCCTAGTAAAAGGGGTAAATGTCTCTTGATAAATATCCCAAACTTTCCATTGAGATACCAGAAGGCTCTTGACTTTAGAGTAAAGATTATGTCCAAAGATAAAGGGACTTACCCTATGACTAAGGGCAAAATTGAAACAGATTCACCCTAAAAAAGTATAAAACCATGCCCCAGAAATCCAATGTTATCAACCAGTAATTTATTTGCCCACTAGAATGAAAATCAACACTCTTCAGAAGCCAAAGCAAAATTACAATCTCTATGATATATAATCCCAAAGGTCAAAGATAAAATAAAAATTAGTACACATGCAAAGAAACAAGAAAGTATGACTTAATATTGATAGAAACAGAAGTCAGTATTAACCAACATGAGATGAGCTATGTTAGATTTGGTAAACAAGGGCTTTAAAGGTTTTGTTTGTTTGTTTTTTAATAAATAGGAAAGGGAAAAGATGGCTGTAATGATTGAACAGCTAAAGAATCTCAATAACAACAGCAAAAAAATAGACTAAAATGGCATATATTTGTTTCTCTTGGACAAGATGATAATATAAACCCAGAAAAACACCAGTCAGGAAGAATATAGGCACCCCTATGTTCATAGCAGCACTATTTATAGTAGCTAAGATCTGGAAAAGCCCAAGTTTCCATCAGTAGATGAGTGGATTAAAAAACTGTGATACATTTACACAATGGAATATTATGCAGCTGTAAAAAAAAGATCTCTCACCCTTTGAGACGACATGGAAGGACCTGAAGAGTATTATGCTGAGTGAAATGAGCCAGTCCGAGAAAGACAAATATCACATGATCTCACTTATTTATAGAATCTAAAGGATAAAATAAGCTGATCATCAAAATGGATACTGAGATATGGAAGTAAGGCACAGACTGACAAACCTCAGAGGGAAGGGGCTTGGGGGTGGGAAGAGATAAACCAAAGAATTTATATGTATACATACATAACCAATGGACACAAACAATAGTGTGGGGAAAGCAGGAGTGGGGTGGGAGCATAGAGGAGGGGGTCTGTGGGAGAAAAAAGAGGGAAACATCTGTAATACTTTCAATAATAAAGATAAAAAAAGATAAAAACAAATAAGATAATGCAAGAGACAATCAAAAGAGAATTCTGAAAGTGGAAAGTGAAGAGTGAACTGGCTAGGGAATCTCAGGATGGGAGGAAAACTCTACTGGACATTTTATGATCTAACCCCAAAGAGAAAGGCTACCTAGGTCTAATGTCTACTGATTCCTTACCTAGGAACAAAAACTTTTCCCAGAATGTAATGGGAATTCCAGTGACAACCCCAGATGAAGCTGCCAGCATCAATAGGGGAGATCAGTTTAAAGAATCACTGAAAATAAGAGGCTAGAAGAAGTGTTATCCTCCCCCATCAGGCATGGTATTCCCATTCCCCACCAAGAGAAACCAGGTAGCTGAATGGCATGGAGATAGAGGAATCCCACCACAGTAAGTGGCTTGGCCTAGGAGGCACTCTGCATCCTTGTGGGATGGCTTTTGCCCATTCAGAATCACCAGCAGAATCCAGCAGAAGCCCCAGCAGCACCAAATAAACCAAGCAGACCAAAATAGCACATTAAAGACTCTAAAATTAAATTGTCATTGGAATCAGAGTCCACAAAAGTAGGCAAGGACCTATATGCTATACCTAATCAAGATGACTGCCTGTTAGCATAAAAGATTTAAATGAGACCCAGAGTCTTTTAACATAATAGACAAATGCCTAAGAACAAAAAAACCCAACCCATTATAATAAGAACCAGGAAACTAGTAACTTTAATTAGAAAAGACAATCAACAATGCCAAAACAGATTAATCAAATGTTGGAATTATCAAACAAGGATTTTAAAGCAGCACCATAAAAATGCTTCAACAAGTAGCTGAAAATTATCTTGAAACAAATGAAAACATAGAATATCTCAGCAAAGAAATGAAAGTTATGAAAAAAATAGAACCAAATAGATATTATAGAAGTTAAAAATAGAATAATAGAAATTAAATATTGCCAGATGGGCTCAAGAGTAGGTTGAAAATGACAGAGAATAAAATCGGTGAAATGGAAGAAAGATCAATAGAATTCACCCAATCTGAACAACAGAGACAAAATAGACTGAAAAATAATTAAAATTATTGTCCCACAAGTACAAAAATTAAACACTGGTATCATCAGAGTCCCAGAAAGAGAGGGAAAAACGAATGTAACTGAAAGAGTATTTGAACAAATAATGACTAACAACATTTTTTAATCCTCACCTGAGGATATTTTTTTATTGATTTTAGAAAGAGGAAGAAATAAGAGAGAGAGAAAGAGGGAGAGAGAGAGAGAGAGAGAGAGATCAATGTGAGAAAGAAACATTGATTAGTTACCTCCTGTACACACCCTAACCAGGATAGAACCCACTACCTAGGTATGTGCCCTGACTGGGAGTTGAACCCGCAACCTTGTGGTATATGGGACGATACTCCAACCAACTGAGCCATCCAGGCAGAAAAATGGCTAACAACTTTTAAGATATGCAAACCTCAAAAGGATAACCCAAAAAAAATCCACACCAGGATATATTATAACTAAACTTCCGAAAAACAATGACAAAGAAAAAAGCCTAAAACGAGACAGAGGGACACATAAGATGATGATGTTTAAATGTGAGGAAGGTGAAGCTACCTAAATGGAGTAATGTTTCCACATTTCACTTATGTATTAATAATATTTTCTTAATCTTTTGTATTTTCTGTTTACATATTTGTTTGCTAGTCAAACTGTTGCAGACTAAGGTTGTGGTAGCCACTCTGAATTGCAGGGTCAGAGCCTTCCTGACAATCCAAAAATGTCCTTACAGGGGAAACTGCTTACTTTTGGCCGATGACAGTCTTTCCTATCCAGTGTCCATGGAGTCTGCTCTGTGGAAATCACCTAAAAGGAACTATTTGAGGAGGCAGAGTGTTAAAATCTTTACCCTGTGTTCACTGATTTGCCATCTGTTTTCATCAAAACTGAGATGATAATTGTTTTTTATTGAGGTACAATTGACATGTAACATTATATTAGTTTCAGGTGTACAATATAATGATTCAGTATCTGTATGTATTGTAGAAGGATCACAATAAGTTTTCCATCACCACACAGTTACACATTTCTTTCCTTGTGATAAGAACTTCTAAGATCGGCCCGCTTAGCAACTTTCAAACTTACAACACAGTACTATTAATTATAGTCACTGTACTGGGTTTTCTGGATGCACAGGTAGTATAAATTTGAGCCATAACTCTTTGTGGTTATAAATTCTTAAAAGAGACCTTACCCACTAATGTATACACAATAATGCTAAAGCTGAAACAGCTAAGTTTGCTTGTTTTCTCATTTTATTTTCAAGTGGATTTTTTTCCTAGTGTATACTTTGCCAGGGTGTTGTCTTTTGGGAATTCTTATTGTCTTTTGGGAGTTCGTATTTTTGTGTGTGATCATCTTAATTCCTACTACTCCTTTTTACAAAGTCCCAAGGCCTTGTCTACTACACTTATATGTCCGTTAAAATACAAGATACCATTAATAAGTAGAAAGACAAGTCACTGAATGAGTAAAGATTTTTGTACTACATATATCCAACAAAAAGATTTGTATCCAGAATAAATATATTTCAAACCAAGAAGAAAAAGGAAGATAACCTGAAAGGAAAATGAAGATATGCAAATGATCAGGAAACAAATAAACATATACTCAACTTTATTAATCATCAGGGAAATGTGAATTAAAACCACAATGTGAGCCCTGGCCGGTTTGGCCCAGCGGTTAGAGCGTCGGTCTGCGGTCCAGAGAGACCCGGGTTCGGTTCCCGCTAAGGGCATGTACTTTGGTTGCAGTTTGTCCCCGGCCCTGGTCGGTCGTGAGGGTGGCAGCCATTCGATGTGTCCCTTTCACATCGATGTTTCTCTCTCTCTCTCTCTTCCTCCCTTCCACTGTATCTGAACAAAAAATGGGAAAAAAAATGTCCTCGAGTGAGGATTAAAAAAAAAAAAAAAACCACAATGTGAGCCTGGCCGTGTGTCGCTCCATGGTTGAGCATCAACCCATGCACCAAGAGGTCGCTGGTTTGATTCCCGGTCAGGACACATGCCCAGGTTGTGGGCCCGATCCCCAGTGGGGGGTATGCAGGAGGCGGCCAATCGATGTTCTCTCTCATCCATGTTTCTCTCTCTCTCTCCCTTTCCCTTCCTTTCTCTCTAAACAATAAAGAAAAAAACTTTAAAAAAAACCCACAATGTGATACTTAGTCCTACCTCCTAGAATGGCAAAAATATAAAAGAAAAATAAAGTGAAAAGCTGACAATTATAAAATTAAATAGGACAATTATAACTCTTTTTTTTTTTATCCTTACCCGAGGACATTTTTCCATTTTTTGTTCAGGTAGAGTGGGAGGGAGAGAGAGGAACAGAGGGAGAGAGGGAAACATCGATGTGAAAGGGACACATCGAGTAGCTGCCACCCGCACAACTGACCAGAGCCAGGGACAAACTGCAACCGAGATACATGCCCTTAGCGGGAACCGAACCTGGGTCTCTCAGGACCACAGGCCAATGCTTTAACCGCTGAGCCAAACCGGCCAGGGCAAAAACCTCTTTTTTTTTTGGTGGTACATGCCCTTAGCGGGAACCGAACCTGGGACTCTTTGGTCCTCAGGCCGACATTCAACCACTGAGCCAAACTGGCCAGGGCGACAGTTATAACTCTTATATGCTGTGGGAGGGTAAATTTGTACAAAGAGTACAACACTTTGAAAAACTGTTTGGCAATATCTGCTAAATCTCAATACCTACATATCTTATCATCTAGCAATTCCACTTCTAGGTATATGCCCAATAGAAATTACATATATGTGCTTATCAATAGATATTATAAGAAAAAAATAATGGTTATAGCAGCACTATTTGTAATAGCCCCAACCTGTAAACAGTTCAAATGTACATCATCAGCAGAATGGATAAAGCAAAGATTTTATTATCAGGACCTAATAGTGCTAAGCAGCAATGAGAATGAATGAGTAATTGCTATATACCACAACATGAATGGTGAATTTCACAAACACAGTATTGGATGAAAGAGTCCAGACATGAAAGAGCACATACTATATGACTTCATTCTATAAATGAAGTTCTATATATAAAAGTTCTAAAACACAAAACAACTAATCTATGATGTTAGAAATTAGAGTGGAGTTACCTTTGGGAGATAGTAACTGTGAATAGGATATAAGGTGGGGGATTTCTGGGGTAATGTTCTGTTTCTTGATCTGGCTGTGCTCACTTTAAGAAATTTATCAAGTTGTACACTTAAGATATACAGTATGTACTTTTCTGTTTATTTTATACTTCGGTAAAAATTTACTTTAAAAATTGGATTGAAAAATAGAAAACGAATGTTCTCCAGGTTTGGATATGGAAAAATAAGTCATGCGAGGACATTGGTATTTTAGCAATAAATTATTTGTTGTTTTTATTTTGTTGATGTTTTACTTTAAAATTGATTAATTGTGTAATAGCTTAAAATACAGATGATATTAAAAGTAAATCCAAAAAACAAAACTGCATAGGGCATTTTTGTTTTCTTTTGTTTTAATCCTCACCTGAGGATATATTTTATTGATTCTAGAGAGAAGAAGGGAGAGGGAGAGAGAGAGAAATATTAATATGAGAGAGAAACATCAAGCAGTTGCCTCCCCCACACACTTTAACTGGGTATTGAACCTGCAACCTGGGTATGTGCCCTGATGGGGAATTGAACACATGACCATTGAGTGTACCAAGCGATGCTCCAACCAACTGAGCTACCCAGCCAGGGCTAGGGCATTTTTAATGATAAATGTGATATTTGGTAGTGTACCTCTCCTCGAACAACAACAACAAAAAAAACAGTAAAATGTAAACAAAATCAAAATCCTTCAACCTCTACTTCATTAATAATCCATAATTGCCCCCAGGGCTCTTCTTTTAAGCTCAGCTCTTTGTTTTGGCTCTTGGGATTTCACTTGATTCTTTTTGAGCTTAGCAATGTATTTAAAAGGAAATTTGTTATCTTTTATCCAGTATTTCTAGGTGTTTTATAGGAGGAAGTTATTGTCAGGACACTTCACATACAATATTACCAGCAGAGCAAGGTGTAGTCTCATTTCTATATTTTGGTAATTCCCAAACTCCTGTCTCCTCCCCTAATCTCATATCTCATATCTAAGAGCTATCTCATATATCCTGTTTCACATCTTCAGTTAGATGTCTAATAAGCATCTCAAATGTACTGTGTTTAAAAGAAAACTTTTGATTTCCCCCTCAAACCAGTTCCTCCCTTAGTCTTCCTCATCTCAACACATTGTGGTACTATAGACATATATAATATAGCCAGAAATCTGGGTGTAATCCTGGGTGTCTCCTTTTACCTCAACTCCTACATCAGCATGTTGTCAAATCCACTCCAAATCGTATACTTAATTTCTTCACTGCTTTTTATCTCTACTGTAACCCATTTCCAAGATCCCATTATGTCTTGCCCAGGCTACTCCTATAGCCTCCTTACTTGTCTACCCGCTCCCATTCTTGACTCTTTCTACACTGATTGAGTGGAGTGATTATATCACTCCCCAGCTTAAAAACTTTCCAATTCTCTTAGAGTGAAGCCCTAACTCCTTATCACGGCATACAATTCCCTAGACCACTGAGCCTAAACTTGAGGACTGCTTAACTGGATAGCACGTGTTCCTTCTATAAATGGGGCATCTGCTGCTCAGTTCCAACAGATTGTCACCTTGCCAAATGAAGATCCACTATTATCAGATCTTTTGATTTTTTCCCCCAAGAAAACTAGAAATCTAGGTCTAGAAATGAGAACTTCAGATTTTTTGTTTTGTTTTCTCAAGTCTTGTTTAAATTAATTAATTAATTAATTAATTAATTTTGTTACAGAGATCCCTTCTTCTTCCCCCATTGACACCCTCGATTGTTTTTTTAATCCTCACCTGAAGATATGCTTTTCATGGATATGTGTGTGTGTGTGTGTGTGTGTGTGTGTGTGTGTGTGTGAGAGAGAGAGAGAGAGAAAGAAAGAGAGAGAGAGAGAGAGATTGATCTGAGAGAGAAACATTAATTGGTTGCCTCCTATACATGCCCTGACGACTCGGAATTGAACCCACAACCCTTCAGTGCACAGGATGATGCTCCAATCCCTGAGCTACAGTAGCCATGGCAAGAACTTCTGATTTTTAAATATTGGTGATTAAAAACAAAAACAAAATAAAACAAACAAACAGAAACAAGAGAAAACATTGTGCCAGCCAAATCAACCAACCCTGCCAGCTACTATTTTACAACTAACCTTGGCTCTAGGTGGTCTGGGCCCTGCTTGACTCTCCAGCTGGCCCGTTTTCTGATTCTGCTCCAGGCTGGCTTACTTCAACAGCAGACACTGTCAATGCTTTTTTTGATCCCTTAGTTCTGTCATTTTTGTGCAGTCTCTCTTTCCCATGGCTAATGTCTGCATCTTTGTGCCTGGATGCTTTTTCTGTAGTATTGGAAAGTCACTCTGCTCATGGAAAACTGCTATCAACCAATGATTCTAGGAGTTGAAGATAAGTATTTCAACCCTCTTACTCCTTGAGTAGGGTAATTTTGAGATATAGTTGCTGTTTTTTGCCACATTTTTAAGAGTTTTCTTGGGGTATTAGGACTGTTACCCACTGGCAAGGTTATTTCTGCTGCAAGTCCTTTGCCTTTGCTGTTTCTAGTGCTTGCATGCTCTTCCCTCATATGTTTCAATGGTTCATTCTCTTCTTTGTTTTTTTTTTTGTTTTTTTTTTTTCAAAATATCATCTTCACATTGCTTCATGTTCTCACCACCCAAAGTCAAGTCTCTTTCCATCCCCATTTTTCTCCCCTTCCCCCTTTCCCTCTGGCTATCACCTATCTAAGACCAGCCAAACTATAACAGTTCCTCTCTCTTTCACTATTAGTTTTATTTTCTCCATGACCTTTTTAGTATTTGAACTTATATGGTTAATTTACTTGTTAATGTGTGTTTGTTGTCTGTTTACCCTCAATAACAGCAGAAATCCTGTCTGGCTTGTTCCCTACCCTATTGTGAGTGCAGGGTACTAAATAAGTTAGCAAATGATGAATTTCCACAATTCTTGGAGCTGGTGTTCACTTCCCCTAATATTCCCTCCCTTGATTCTCTATTCTTAACCTAAACCCCAGGATGCCCCAAAAGTTGGTGTAGGTGAGCAAAGGGCCACCTTCCTACTGGTGGATAACACAAATCCTTCTATCAGATTTGTGTCTTTATAAGCACCCACGAGTATATTTCAGTTATGAATCCCTTTCCTCTATGTTTTAGTGATCTCTTTGGGCTTTTTCTTCTTTGTATTAAAAATCCCAATTTACTTTGTTTGAGGCTGAAACTGCCATGCCCAATTTTCTTCTCAGTCATTTCCTGCAAATCACTAGAATGTCTCTCTCACTATTATTCTTCTGTCGCGGACATGCAGGCTGTTGTCTATAGTATCTGGCCTCACAGTCTGATATGGGCATGTTTTGCACCCCCACCCTCATTTCCAGTTAAAGTCATCTTGATCAGATCGCCAAGTCTCCAGGCAACCACATTCTTCCCTAGTGAGATGCACTGGATCCTTAGCCAAAAGCCTATCATTCCAGTATCTTAAGCCATCATCTATAAAAAAAAATAAAAATAAAAAAGAAGTAAGTCTGTGCAGCTCCAACTGTTCCCTACATCTCCAGCTGTGCTGGCCGCAGCCACCCCCACACCTAGCCTCAAGGGGCTTCTGACCTCCCAAGCTAGCCCTGCAGTGGCTGAGATATATACAAATCCTATTTCCCTTGGTTCAGATGAGACAATATTGGAATTTCTCAAAAGGAAATTTGCTAGGAAACCAAGTGAAAAACAAAACCAGGGAGGGGGTGAGAGAGCGAGAAAGAATACAAAAGCTTAGGAAAAGACGTATTATAGGGTCCTCCTGATTCCTTGTCCTGAGATAACTATAGTCTGACTACAGATTGGCTTGGCTGGCACAGCTGACAGGGCACACAGGATATGAGAATATAATTCTTCCACCTTTCCACAAAGGGACAATGGGAATGGGGCAGGAGAAGGGCTTGCAGGAAGGCAGAAAGAGTCTTTGTGTGTCTGGACTGTTTATTCCATGGAAATGGTACCCAAGGAAGTGTGTGAGCTATTCCATCACCTCTGGGGGGGCAGGCAGGAAACCCCCTCTACTAGCCCTTGTTTCCCTGGAGGCTTCCTGCTACTTTGCTGAACTTATTTATTGGTTCTGATAGTTTTTAGTAGATTTTTAAGGATTTTCTATACACAAGATCATGTTATCTGCAAATAGAAGTAGTTTTACTTCCTTTCCAATCTGCATGTCTTTTATTCCATTTTCTAGCCTAATTGCCCTAGAACTTCCAGTAAATGTTGACTAGAAATGATGAGAGCAGACATCCTTACCTTGTTCCTGATCTTGGAAGGAAAGTGTTCGGTCTTTCATCATTAAGTATGATGTTAGTTGTGTTTTTTGCTAACTTTTTCAGGGACTCATGCTTTATTGTAACATTCTCCTATACTTGTTTTATTTTTAGCCTCCTTTACTTTTTGTACATTTTCTTTTGGGGAAAAAAAAAAGGTTTAACTTTAAGTCTTAAGTGGTAGAGAAATCAAGGGGGAAAAAACTTTATTTTCTTTCATTCATTCAGCAAATACTTATTAAATGCTTAATATGTACCAACAATGCCCTAGGTCCTTGGGGATACCACATTGAATAAAATAAAGTGCCTATTCTCATGGAGCTTACATTCTAGCGATGAACTTAGGTAATAAGTAAATAGACGAGAAATTACGAAGAGATATAAGTTCTCAGATGGAAGAATGTTGGGTGCTGTCAGAAGGAGGGCCCAGGGGCTACTTTATAGTGAGAGGTCAAGGAAGGCTTCTCTGGAAAGGTGCCGTTTTGGCTGAGAGTAAGTCATCAGAAGAACTTGAACAAGAGTGTTCCGGCAGAAGGAACAAGTGCAAAGGCCTTAAGGCAGGAATAAACCCGATGATGGAGAAAGCAACAAGGAGGCAATCCAATGTGGCTGGAGCAGAGGGATGAAGGGGGAGAGTGAGAGATGATGAGGACAAAGAAGTCACAGGTAAGAATGCTGAGTTTGCTGAGTGTGATGGGAAGACACTGGAGTGTGCTAAAAGGGATAATGTGATCTGCTTTAAGTTAATAAAAAAATACCTCTGGCTGATAATAACTATATACCCTGGCTCTCAGGCTTTGTGAAGCATAGGGTTCCTTGGAGTTGGTTCAGAAAGTCAGGGTAGTTAGAACCCCTGTTCACCTCTGCAGCCTCCCCTCACACAGCAGCCAGATGGATTCTTCTAAAACATCAATCCAGTCATGTCCCCCTTCTTAAAACTCTCCCATTGCTCCCTATTTCTCTGAAAGTAAATACCCTCTCAGTGCCCTTCGAGGCTTATAAAATATGCCCCTTCCTATGCCCCTCTGCCCTCCCCACCTATCACTCTCATCCTTACTTACTCTCCTGAAGCCATACCAGCTTCCTTGGTGTTTCCTCAAACATGCCAAGCATGTTTTCACCATTGGGCCTTTGTCCTGGTTGCTCCCTTTGTCTGGAATGTGCTCTTCCAGACATCTGCTGAAATACTACCTTAGCAAGGAGGCCTTCCCTGACTGACAGCACTTTCTCTCTGACCTCATCTCCCACTCTTACTTTTTGCTTGCTCTACTCCAGCTACATTGGCCTACTTGCTGTTGTCTCTTGAGCTCAGCAAGTATTCTCTCACAGGAGGTACTTTGCCACCACCTCCTTTGCTCCAGGCAAATGGCCTTCATTTAGGTACAATACCAGTGGGACAGAAACTAGGGGTCACATAAAAAGAAAGACGTGAAGAAGGTGGCAGGCTGAGCCTGGAGTAATTATCTGAGTCATCTACTATATGATGGCTATAGAAGCTTTTTTTGCTTTCTTTTGTCTATTGTGAATTTTAAAGTTTTGTGATTATAAAAGCAATGATATTCATAATAAAAAGTTTGAAAATATGAGGAATGTAACGGTCTGGAAGTCTCTTAAAAAGTTAAAAATAGAGTTACCATATAACCCAACAATTTCACTCCTAGGCATCTACCCATCAGAAATAAAGACATGTACAAAGACTTGTTCACTAATATTTATAATAGCATTATTCATAATTGCCAAACAGTAGAAACAACCCAAATGTACAGCAACAGATGAATGGATAAGAAAATGTGGTATAGCCATGAAATGGAACATTAGTCAGCCATAAAATGAAATGAAGTGCTGACACATGTTATGACATGCATGAACCTTGGAAACATTATGATAGGTGAAAGAAGCAAGTCACAAAAGGCCACATATAGTATGACTTGTTTATATTATTGCCCAGAAGAGGTAAATTCATAGAGATGAGTCAGAAAGTTGATTAGTGTGCCCAGCTGGTGTGGCTCAGTGGTTGAGCATCCACCCATACACCAAGAGGTCTCTGGTTCGATTCCCAGTCAGGGCACATGCCCAGGTTGTGGGCCCGATCCCCAGTGGGGGGCATGCAGGAGGCGGCCAGTCAATGTTCTCACTCATCAATGTTTCTGTCTCTCGTTCTTTCTCCCTTTCTCTCTAAAATTAATAAAGGGAAAAAATTTTTAAAAAGAGCTTGGAGAGTGACTGCTAATTGGTATATGTTTACTTTCGGAGGTGATAAAAATGTCCTAAAACTGATAGTTGTGATAGTTGCACAACTTTGTGAATATACTAAAAACCACTGAATTGTATACTTTAAAAGGGTGAGTTTTATGGTATATGAATAGTTTATTATGCTATTATTAAAATGAGAAATATATAAAGATTTAAATAAAAATCACTCAATATCCTACTACCTCAAGGCAACCCCTGTTGCATTTTAGTGTAGCTTGTATCTCCCTAATTGTCTACTGGTAAATAAATGTAGATATAGATATATAAGTGAAAAATGGTAAACATAGTACATATAAATTTTATTTCTTTTTACATTTATTACATTGTGATCAATTTACAGATCATTAAATATTTTCTAAAAAATATTATTATGATGGTTGTTTATTTCTCAAGTATCAGTTCTTTCCTCAAGAGTCATACCCTTGTGCATGAAGGAGAAGAGAGAGAGCAAGAAATTGCAAAACTATTTGAAACAATAATGACAGAAAACTTCCCTAACTTGGTGAAATAAACAGACATACAAGTCCAGGAAGCACAGACAGTCCCAAACAAGTTGAACCCAAAGAGGTCCACACCAAGACACATTATCATCAAAATGCCAAAGGTTAAATACAAAGAGAGAATCTTTTTTTTTTTTTTTTTTTTTTATCCTCACCCGAGGACATTTTTCCATTTTTTGTTCAGGTAGAGCGGGAGGGAGAGAGAGGAACAGAGAGAGAGAGAGAGAGAAACATCGACATGAAAGGAACACATCGAGTGGCTGCCACCCGCACAACCGACCAGGGCCGAGGACAAACTGCAACTGAGGTACGCGTCCTTAGCGGGAACCGAACCCAGGTCTCTCAGGACCGCAGGCCGACGCTTAACCGCTGAGCCAAACTGGCCAGGGCCAAAGAGAGAATCTTAAAAGCAGTGAGAGAAAAGGAGTCAGTTACCTACAAAGGAGCTGCCATAAGTCTGTCAGCCGATTTCTCAAAAGAAACTTTGCAGGCCAGAAACGAGTGGCAAGAGATATTCAAGGTGATGAAAAGCAATGACCTACAACCAAGATTACGCTATCCTGCAAAACTATCATTTAGAATCAGTGGACATATCAAGACAAGAAGAAGCTAAAGGAATTCATCACCACCAAACCAGTACTATATGAAATGTTGAAGGGTCTTCTTAAAGGCAAAGAACAAAAATATGAACAATAAAATGGCAAATAATATATATCTATCAACAATCGAATCCACAAACAAAATGAGCAAGCAGAACAGAAACAAACTCATAGATACAGAGAACTTTTTGTTGCTTGACAAATGGGTGGGAGCTAGGGGAATGGGTGGAAAAGATGAAGGAATTAAGAAGTACAACTTGGTTGTTAGACTGATGAACCTCAAAGGGAAAGGGGGAGGGAGGGTGGCATGAGATAAACCAAAGAACTTCTATGCATTTTTGCACAACCAATGGACACAGACAATAGTGTGGGGAAGGCAGGAGGGTGCAGGAATGGGGCGGAGGGTGTCAATGGGGAAAAAATAGAGAAACATCTATAATACCTTCAACAATAAAGATGATTTTTAAAAAAAACAATAACTGTTAAAAAAAAAAAAGAGTCATACCCTCTGGTATATTTGGGGGGGAAAGGAGGCTCGTCTTATGTCCACCACTGAGTTGTACACCGAGTATTATTTTCCTGTTCCACATGCTTATCCCTGCTACTATTTCCCTTTGCTTTACCCTGTTACCTCCTATAAGTTCTGAACTATAGTTCTCCCTCATTTAATGTTAATATCTCTGCATAGGCCTTGGTGAGTGGGAGAACAGGGCACAGGACACCCCCATTGAATTCCCATCCTTTTATTCAACACAGTTCACCACAAAAGGCTGAATGAGCATGTCAAGCTTTACTGAAGATTTGAAATAATGAGAGACAACTGACAGAAGCCAGGGAAGAGCTGTTCACTTTGTGTTCAGTCCTGACAATCCCAGGATTTGGGCTAATGCCCTTGGGCTTCCAACACCAGGTTTTGTCTGTGTTGCTATAGGTTGTAATGTAAATTTTGGGTTAGTGGCATTTCTCATGAATCTTCTAACCTCCTAAGGGGTTAGGGTTAGGAGGCAGTTAGGTAATGGAAAGGTAGTCTCTTCCTTACCTTCCTGGTAGTCCTTTCGGGAAAGATTCCATGATATTTCTGGTCACATTACATCCCTGTCCTGACAGAAAAGGCAAACACCACCCTTTTTCTGACTCAACCATGGGTAAAGGTCAGTGAGCTATTATTCCATCATATTCTCCCAATCCGTCTCCATAGATGAACAATCTCACCTTGAGGCCATGATTCTAAGAGGGAGTCTAATCTGAGACAAAGTAGCCTAGACCATTGAACCAGCCAAAGTTCTAGACCTCCTATACTTACGAGCCTACTGGTCATTTGACTTTATCTCTTGGTCACATTGATATAAGGACAGATGAGGAGGAGCCAATGCATAGGATATGAGTTGGGGAGAAAGCTATTCCTAAATGATAGTAGCTTAGTGAGCAGTTCACAAGAAGGGACTATGCCTCATGGCCTGAACCCATAACAGGAAAATATTCCAGCTGCCAGTGACAGGAAAATGAGGTAGGCTCAGGCATAACTGTCATTTTATCTGAGCCTCAAACTAAGTCAGAAGATGTCCTGGCTATCAGAGAAACTATAGAGAGGGTGGTGGTATCCAGTTAAAAACAAATATATTGGTGGTCTTTAGGAATACTGGAGAACTGGGTCTAGTAGGCCCAGCTATTGACCTGGCCCAGGCCTGCCTTAGTCCTAGCAGAATTTATTATAGAACGCCCCAATCTTTCCAATGCCAAACTGCACATAGAAAATGATAACATTTGTATGGGTCAGTGGGGTAAATGGAGACTACTCATAGTCAGAGGTGCCTGGTCCGGGCTCCAGCTGCCTCAGAAAAAGACAAATATCACCATGATCTCACTTATATGTGGAATCTAATGAACAAAATAAACTAAGAAACAAAATAGAAATAAACTCATAGATAGAGAACAGACTGACAGCTGTCAGAAGAAGGGGGCTTGCAGGGCTGGGTGAAAAAAGTAAAAGGATTAATATCTGCATTGCAGCATACAGGTTGGGATAAGCTCTACTTTACTGAAGGGCTTTTTCTTCTGATGGCACCTACACCCTTAAAGCTCAGCGTTAAGTAATATATACCATTGCTTCCTTACCTTAGACATAACTATCTTGAGAGTTATCAACTTATTTTCTGAAGCAGTTAGACCCTGAGCTTCATACTGCCAACATTATCTTTGGACCAGGCTTGTGGCCATAAAATCCATTTGGTCAAGTAAGTTGTCACCTACTTGAGAGGTGTTTTCAGAACAGGAGATGGTAATTCTAGTCCTGTATCAAACCTTCCACTGATTTTGTGGTCTTACAGTCAAGATGCCCATCTTGAAAAGTGAATGTACTCACACTCTGATTCAGGAGTCCAGGCTCAAGGACTCCACGTATAAAATATGTGGCAGAGGTTTATTAAATCTTCAAATTTCTCCACTCGGGCACTGGCTCTTTTTGTAAAAGATTAAGAGACATTTCAGGGATGACATGTCTCCAGTGGTTAAAGCAATGGTGTTGTGAGAGGAGTCTAGGTATTTATAAACCTGGACCTGGTGGATACCTATACATATAACCTCGTTTGAGTTAGAGGGTGAAAAATGTCATTTCAGAACCACTTGGTCGGGGGTTAATATGAGATATGATATTGGTAATATAATTGGTATGAATTAACCTTTATTGTTCTTTCACTTAAACAATGGAATCTTTTATTCTTGTGGGATCTAGGGCCCTACATTTATATTAGTTCCTCTCTGAATTGGTCTTCCCCATTTAGTTGTGGGTCTGAGTTACATTCCACTACTACAGCAGCACCACCTGCAGGTGACAACAAAGAAATGCATATTGATGGTTTCGGATTTCAAAATTAGAATTCTGATTAAGGGATCTACACTAGTAGTTTCTTAATCTTGCTGTGCTTCAGAATGGCTGAGAAGCAAAAAACAAACAGCCAAACAAAAGAACTACAAAAAACAAAAACATCCTCAGGCCTCACTCAGACCTCCTAAATCAGAAATTCTGAGGATGGAGGCTGGGTTTATTTTTTTTTTAAAAGCAGTTCTGATGTCACTGACTTTGGGACCCCACTGGTTTAGTTGACAGTGAAAAAGTGCCTCCAGCGCTTGAATAGCAAACCCATAAGTAACCAGGGACATACCAGCTAGGGGCTCACGGACTATCACTGTATCTTTATAACCACATCACCCTAACAATAAGTTAAAACTGAACAAACTGAAAATTCGGTCAGAGAAGTGAGATCAATCACAGGGCAAACTGCCGATCCCCAAATGGGACATACGGGCAGATACAGAGAATCACAGCTTTACCAGATCAGAAACTAATGAGCGGGAACCTCTGTGGCAACAACAGAACCACAACTGGTGAATTTCTGGAGGCTCAGAGTGACAAGTCTGAGAGTTAAAAATCCTGAGGGGATTCAGTCATAATGGGACCCACATGCTTTTAAGACTTTTAGTTCCAGGAGTTCTACCATGTACTCACAGTGAAGAATAGAGAAAATTCCCTCGTGCTTCCAACAGGGGGAAAGAGAAAGGAACCGTTTTGAAATATGCCAGACCATTTTATTCTTCTGAACAAGGCCAACCTTCAGGTCATACTATTTAACCAGAGGCTAACCTGCTGGGGTATTAGCAGAGCATAACCTACATAGAGAAGAAAAATATCCAACTGCAGCCCCTTGTAGTCCTCCTGTCCCACCTAAAAGGGTAGGGGGTCTGAGAAGCACTAGTTAAGTTCACATTCCAGAAGCATAGGTTCAACAAAAGATTAGGACCTAATTATAGGACTGCAGACCACTTCTTTTCTCCCTACACCTTACCACCACACGACTAAAGGCCTATTTACAACATTCTATTACCCAGTACATCATGCCCACCTTTCAACCAAAAATGATAAAGCATACTGAAAGGCAAAAACACAGTTTGAAGAGACTGAACAAGCATGAGAAGTAGATTCAGATATGGTAGGAATGTTGGAATTATCAGACCAAGAACTTTTTCAAAACTATCATTAATATGCTAAGAGCTTTAATGGAAAAAGTAGACAGCATGCAAGAACAGATGGATAATATAAACAGAGAGGTGGAAATTCTTTTTTCTCTTTATTTTTTCCTCTATCACTATTTATCCCCCCTATACCCTCTTCAACCTCTCCCTCTGCAATCACCACACTGCTGTCCATGTCCATGAGATCTTTCTCTTATTTTTTCTTTTATCCCTCCACCGCCTCCCAACATCCCCTCCCCCTCCACCGAGCTATCTCCCTGCTCTCTATCTATGAGTCTGTCTCTATTTTGCTTGTTAGTCTAGTTTGGTCACTAAATTCTACCCGAGTGAATCATGTGGTACTTGTCTTTCTCTGACCGACTTATTTCACTTAGCATAATGTTCTCCAGATCCATCCACGCAGTTGCAAAGGATAAACTCTTCTTCTTTTTATGGCTGAGTAGTATTCCATTGTGTAAATGTACCATAGCTGTTTTATCCACTCATATACTGATGGACACTTGGGCTACTTCAAAATCTTGGCTATTGTAAATAACGCTGCAGTGAACATAGGAGTGCATATATTCTTTCAAATTAGTCTTTTGGGTTTCTTCAGATAAATTCCCAGAAGTGGAATTGCTGGGTTATAAGGCAGTTCCATTTTAATTTTTTTGAGGTAGCTCCATACAGCTTTCCAAAGTGGCCACACCAGTCTACATTCCCACCAACAGCGCATGACGGTTCCCTTTTCTCTACATCCTCACCAACACTTGTTTGCTGATTCATTGATGAAAGTCATCCTGGCAGGTGTGAGGCAATATCTCATTGTGGTTGTAATTTGCATGTCTCTGATGACTGGTGACATTGAGCATTTTTTCATATGTCTATTGGCCATCTGTATGTCCTCTTTGAAGAAGTGTCTATTCAGTTCCTTTGCCCATTTTTAAATTGGATTGTTATTTAGTGTTGAGTTTCATAAACTCTTTATAAATTTTAGATATTAACCCTTAATCAAATATATTGGCAAATATGATCTCCCATTCAGTGGACTGTTTTCATTTTGTTGATGGTTTCCTTTGATGTGCAAAAACTTTTTAGTTTGATGTAGTCCCATTTTGTTGTTGTTGTTATTGTTCCCTTGCCCGAGGAGATACATCAGAAAAAAAATATTGCTATGAGAAATATGCAATTTTTCTTCAGGATCCAGTCCCATTTAGCTGCAGCCCACAGGCACTCCTGCTTCCAGGAACCTCGCAGGAGGCAGGCCTGTTCATGACCAAGGAGACAGGCTTGCAGACCCTGGTCCCTGCTGTGTACTCTGTAACTCAGTTCTAGCCTATCTCAGCTGTGGTCCAGGGCCAATTCTGCCTACCCAGGGAAATGCTCAGTGACTTGTCAGAAGCCCTCCCAGGGACTCAGTGCAAGCCACACTTATTTACACACCTGGTAACAGACTCTCCATCTATGGACCCAGAAGCAGACCCTTCTCCCAATGCCAGCTCTACTGACATTGTTAGTCCTGTCCACCCAGGGACCAGACAGAATCCATGCCTGCTTGAGGCTCGGGTAATAGGCCTGAGAACTGAAGACTTTAGTGAGGACCTAGCAGCATCCACATGACCCAGTTTTAGCCCCGCTTGACTGTAATCCTGGAGACAATACCATCAGCCCAGGAACTTGACAGGAGAAAGTTTTGTTTTTATTTTTATCCTCACCCGAGGACATTTTTTTTCCATTTTTTGTTCAGATAGAGTGAGAGGGAGGAAGAGAGAGAGAGAGAGAGAGAGAGAGAGAGAGAGAGACATTGACATGAAAGGGACACATCGAGTGGCTGCCACCCGCATGACCAACCAGGGCCGGGGACAAACTGCAACCGACGTATGTACCCTTAGCGGGAAAGGAACCCAGATCTCTCTGGACCACAGACCAATGCTCCAACCACTGAGCCAAACCAGCCAGGACGACAGGAGAAAGTTTTAAACTGCTCCTCTAAAGGCTGAAACAGGTGTTTGCTCCTTTGAATGCACAGACACAAACAAAAGGCTACATGGATCATGCAGAATTAGGCAAACATGACATCAGCAAAGGAACCTAATAAAGCTCCAATAACCAACCCAAAGAAATGGAGATCTATAAATTGCTGGACAAAGAATTCAAAATAATTATGTAAAGAAGCTAAAGGAGATGCAAGAGAACACAGACAATTAAACAAAATCAGGAAAACATGAAGATGCTCAAAATGAGAAATTAATTAAATAGAAACCACAAAAAAGGAACCAAAAAGAAATCCTAGCCCTGGCCGGTTTGGCTCAGCGGTTAGAGCATCGGCCTGCGGTCCTGAGAGGCCCGGGTTCGGTTCCCGCTAAGGGCATGTACCTCGGTTGCAGTTTGTCCCCGGCTCTGGTCAGTCGTGCGGGTGGCAGCCACTCGATGTGTCCCTTTCACATCGATGTTTCTCTCTCTCTCTGTTCCTCTCTCTCCCTCCCACTCTACCTGAACAACAACAACAACAAAAAAGAAAAAAGAAAAAAAAAAAGAAATCCTAGAGCTCAAGAATACAATGATAGAAATGAAAACTTTAATAGAGAGCTTCAACAGTACTCAATAATGCAGAAGACAGAATCACAAAACTCAAGGGCAGGTCATTTGAAATAAACTACTTAGTGGGGAAAAAAGGAAAAAGAATGAAGAAAACATATGGGATCTACAGGATACCTTAAAATAAACAAACACATGCATTATAAGAGTCCCATAAGAAGAGAGAGGGAGAAAGAGGTAGAAAGTTTATTTAAAGAAATGTTGACTGGAAACTTCCCAAATCTCAGGAAGAATATGTGCATCTATATTGAATGTGAGCATCCATGACATGAAGCTCAAAGGACCCCAAACAAAATCAACCAAACGAAGATTATCATGAGATACTATAATCAAATTGTGAAAAGTTAAAAACAAGCAGAGGATTTTGAAAGCAGCAAAAAATAGTGACATGATTAAGTTGGATTTATCCCATGGATGAAAAATTTGTTCAACATTTAAAAACCAATTAATATACTCCATAACATCAATATACTAAAAAAGAAAAATCACATTATCATATTAATAAACACAGAAAGAGCATTTGACAAAATCCAACACTTATTCATTATATACACTCAACAAACTAGGAGTAGAGGGAAACTCCTGCAACTTGACAAAGAACATCTACCAAAAAACTACAGCTAACATCATACATACTTGTGGGGAACATGAAGTTTCCCCACTAAGATCAGGAACAAGGCAAGGGCATCCCTCTCACCACTGCTTTTCAACATTGTACTGTAAGTCCTACCTAATGCAATAAGACAAAAAAAAAAAAAAAAAGGAAATAAAAGGTATACAGATTGGGAAGGAAGACATAAAACTTTTTGTTTACAGATGAAATGATTATCCATGTAGAAAATCTGAAAGAGTTAACAAAAATGCAACCTCTTGGAACTAGTAAGCAACTACACAAGGTTGCAGTGTACAAGGTTAATACACAAAAGTCAATTATTTACTTGTATACCAAAAATGAACAAGTGGAATTTGAAATTAAAAACAAATTAATATTTATGTCAACACAAAAATATTTATAAATAAAAAATATGTCCATGAGCTATAATGAGGAAAACTGCAATTCTCTGAGAAAGATATCAAAGAACTAACCAAATGGAAAGGTATTGCATGTTCATGGAATTGAAAGACTCAATAGTGTCAAAATGTCTATTTTTCCCAACTTGATCTGTAGATTCAATGCAATTCCAATCAAAACTCCAGCAATCCAAGTTATTTTGTGGATATTGACAAGCTAATTATAAAATTTTTATAGAGAGTTAAAAGAGCCAGAATAATCAACTCAATATTGAAGAAGAACAAAGTTGGAGGACTGACACTATGCAGTTTCAAGACTGACTATAAAGCTATGGTAATCAAGACAGTGTGGTATTGGTGAAAGAACAGACAAATAGATCAATGGAACATAATAGAGAGCCCATAAATAGATCAACACAAATATAGTCAACAGATCTTTTCAAAGGAGTAAAGGGGAATACAATGGAGCAGAGATAGAATTTTCAACAAATTGTGCTAGAACTGGACATCCACATGCAGAAAAAAATGGAGCTAGAAATAGGCCTTATACTCTTTACAAAAATTAACTCAAAATTGATTGTAGACCTAAATATTAAATGAAAAACCATAAAACTCTTAGAAGAGGACATAGGAGAAAACCTAAATGACCTTGCATGTCCATGACTTGTTAGATACAACACCAAAGGCACAATTCATAAAAGAAACAATTGATAAGCTGGACTCTATTGCATTTAAACACTTTTGCTCTGTGAAAGACAATGTTAAGAGAATGAGAAGACAAGCCATGGAGTGGCAGAACATATTTTCAAAAGACATATCTTATAAAGGAGTGTTATCTAAAGTACACAAAAATTCGCCCTGGCCTGTTTGGTTCAGCAGTTAGAGCATTGGCCTGTGGTCCAGAGAGACCTGGATTCGGTTTCCGCTAAGGGCATGTACCTTGGTTGCAGTTTGTCCCCGGCCCTGGTTGGGTCGTGTGAGTGGCAGCCACTCGATGTGTCCCTTTCACGTAGATGTTTCTCTCTCTCTCTCTCTCTTCCTCTCTCTCCCTCCCACTCTATATGAAGAAAAAATGAAAAAAATGTCCTCGGGTGAGGATAAAAAAAATATAATAATAAAATAAAATACACAAAAATTCTTAAAACTTAACATTAGGAAAACAAACAACCCAATTAAAAAATAGGCTAAAGACCTGAACAAACCTCTTTAAAGAAGATATATAGTTGGCAAGTGAGCCTGTGAAAAGATTTTCAATGTCATATGTTATTAGGGAATTTCAAATTAGAACAATAATGAAATATCACTAAACACCTATGGCAATGTCAAAATCCAAAACACTGACACCAAATGCTGGTAAAGATGTGAATCAACAGAAACTCTCCTTTACTGCTGTTGGAGTACAAAATGATATAGCTACCCTGGAAGACAATGTGACAGTTTGTTACAAAACTAAACATACATGCACCATATGATCCACCAACTGTGCGTTTACCCAAGGTAATTAAAAACTTATATCCACACCAAAACCTGAACATAGCAGCTTTATTTATAATTTCCATAACTTGGAAGTAACCAAACTATTCTTCAGTAGGCAAATGTATAAATAAGTTGCAGTACATCTAGACAATGCAACATTACTTAGAACTAAAAGGAAATGATATGTCAAGCATGAAAATACATGGAGGAAATACAAATGCATATTACTAAGCAAAAGAGGCCAATATTCTTTTTTATTGAGATAAGTTTGGTTTATAACATTATATGTTTAGGGTATACAACATTATCACTCAACGTCTGTATACACCACAGCATGCTCACCACCAAAAGTCTAGTTTCCATCTGTCACCATATAATAGACCCCCCCCCCCCTTTATCCATTTTACACACACACACCCCGTAACCATCAGTCTGTTGTCTACATCTGTGGGTTTGTTTTTGTTTTGTTTGTCTTTGATATTCCACATATGAGTAAAATCATGTGGTATTTGTCTTCCTCCATCTGACATTTCATTTACTGTAGTACCCTCAAGGTCCATCCATGTTGCAAATGGCAAGATTTCATTTTTTCTGGCTGAGTAGTAGTCCATTGTATATCTATATCATATCTTCTTTATCCATTCACCGATCATTGGACACATAGGTTGTTTCCATATCTTGGCTCTTATAAATAATGCTGCTATAAACATGGGTGCATATATCTTTTCAAATTGATGTATTTGTATTCTTCAGATAAATACCCAGAAGTGGAATAACTTGGACATATATTAGTTATATTCTTAATATTTTGGAGGAATCTCCATACTATTTTTCAAGTGGCTATACCAATTTACATTCCCACCAACAGTGCATGAGGGTTCCTTTTCCTCCAAATCCTCTACAACACTTGTTATTTTTTGTCTTTTTGATGATAGCCATTCTAACAGATGAGAGGTGATATCTCACTGTGGTTTTTATTTGCATTTCCCTAATAATCAGTGATGTTGAACATCTTTTCATGTGCTTGTATGGCTTCTTTAGAAAAATATCTTCAGATCCTCTGCCCATTTTTAAAATAAACTTGTTTGTTTTTTGTTGTTGAGTTGTATGAATTTTTATATATTTTGGGTATTAACTCCTCATTGGATGTATGATTTGCAAATATCTTCCCATTTGGTAGGTTGCCTTTTCATTTTGTTGATGGTTTCCTTTGCTGTGCAAAAGGAAAGAAGCCAACCTGAAAAGCCTGCATACTGTATGATTCCATCTATTTGACCTTCTGGAAAAGGAAAAATTATGGAGATAGTAAAAAGATTAGTTGCCAGGAGTGAGAGGAAGTGAGGGATGAATAGGCAGAAAACAAAGGGTTTTCAGGGCAGTGAAAGTATTCTGTATGCTACTATAGTGGTGAATATATGCTATTATAGATTTGTGCAAACCCATAGAATGTATACCACCAAGAGTGAGCCCTAATGTAAACTATGGACTTTGGGTGATAGTTATGTGTCAATATAGATTCATTGTTTGGAACAAATGTACTACTGTGATGAGAGATGTTGATAGAGGGGGGAGTTGTGTGTATTGGTACAGAGGGTATATGGGAACTCTGTGTTTCCAATAAATTTTGCTGTGATCCTAAAACTGTTCTAAAAATAAAACTTATTAATTAAAAAAATAACATACAATAAAATTGAATTTTTGTGTACAGTTCTATGAATTTTAACACATATATAGATTTGTATGACCACCACCCTAATCAGGAAGCAGATCTGTTTCATCTTCCCAAAAAACTGCCTTATGTTGTCCTTTTGTACTAAGTATAAATATGTTCTCATCACTATAGGTTTGTCTTTTTAAGAATGTCATATACATGGATTATGCACTATGTATCCTTTTGAGACTGAGTTCTCACATTCAGCATAACTACATCTAGTGGCAAGTTGTGTGCTCAGAACTTAAGTACTCAATAGTATACTCAGTTTGTTTTATCTCAATGCTGAGTAGTATTTCGTGGTATGGATGTACCCAGTTTATTTAACCATTCACCTATTGAAAGGCATTTGGGTTTTTTCTACTTTTTGGTTATTATAAATAATGCTACTATGAACATTTCTGTACCAATATTTGTGTGGATGTATGTTTTCAGTTCTCTAGGGGAAATATTCAGGAGAGGGGTTACTGAGTATTATAGGCTAAATTTTAGTGTTCCCCAAATTTCATATGTTGAAACCTAATCCCCAGTGTGATGGTATTTGGAGGTGGGGTCTTTGGAAGGTGATTGGGTCATGAGAGTGGAGCCTTCATAAATGAGATTAGTACACTTATAAAAGAGACCACAGAGAACTCCCACGCCCCTTCTGACATGTGAGTGCACATTGAAAAGACAGTCTTCTATAAACTAGGAAACAGGCCCTTACCAGACACCAAATCTGCCAGCACCTTGATCATGAACTTCCTAGCCTCCAATATGTGGTAACAACCTAAATATCCATACACAGACTAATGAATTTTTAAATGTAGTATATACATACAATGAAGTTCTATTCAGCATTTACAATTTTTTCCCTTTATTGATCTGAGAGAGAGAGAGGAAGGGAAAAGGAGAGAGAGAGAGAAACATCAATGAGAGAGAACATTGACTGGTGCTTCTACCAAGGCTAAGGGCACTGGGATCTTTGGTGCAGTCCCTGGACTCCCTAGGAGCCAGGGTCACAGGCACTGTCACTATTGCTGGGGGAGAGAGAGGCTGGTTTTCAGGTGCCACCGTGTTCCTGGAGCCTTCAGTCTTGGGCTTCACTGCTACTACTCCTCTGGTCCACGAAGTTTGACCCACTCACCTCCAGAAGTGCAGATGTATGGGTCTCTCAGGCATCCTGGTGTGCTGTGCAGAGAATCTTTTGTTGGGCTACAGATGTCCTACTGATTTAACTTAAAGGGGAGAGACAAAGGGAATGAGTCACACCATCATGATGCTGCTCTCATCCAGCTATTCGTATTATTATTTTGAAGAACAGTTATCTATTAGATTAAGAAGAAAAATAAAATATTTTATTTTACCATTTTTATTACTCTAATACTTTTCCTTTCTTTATATATATGCTACTTTCTGACCTATATCATTTTCTTTCTCTCTGAAGAACGTCTTTTAATATTTCTTTCAAGGCAGATCGACAGGTGACAAATCCCCTAGGTTTTTGTTTGTCTGAGAAAGTTTTTATTTCTCTTTCATTTTTGAAAGATAATTTCGCTAAATATAGAATTCCAGGTTAGTGGGGTTTTTTTTTTTTGTTTGTTTTTCAACACTTTAAATATTTCACTGTACTCTCTTCTTGCTCCTATGGTTTCTGAAGTGAAGTCTGATGTAAGTGTTTCTTATGACCCAGTATATGATATATCTTTGTGAATGTTCCATGTACACTTGAAGAGAATGTGTATTCTGCTATTGTCGAGTAGAGTGTTTTATTAATATTAATTTGATTTAGTTGTTGTTAGTGTTCATTTCTGCTATATCTTTGCTAATTTTCCATCTACCAATTATAAAGGAGTATTGGTCTCCAAATATAATTGTGTATGTGTCTATTTCTCCTTTCACCTTTTAAAATATCAGTTTTTATTTCATATATTTTGAGGCTCTTTTGTTAGCTACATACACATTTAGGATTGTGTATTCTTGTGAGTTAACTCTATAATCATTATTAGAGTCTACTCTGTGCTCTGAAGTCTACTTTTTCCCTAATATAAATATAGCCATGCCTGTTTTTATTAATGTTTGGTATATTTTTGGTATGTCATTTAAAATAATGTTCACATATGCACACTTGAGAGTGAACCCAGGAGATCACAGACAATTTTATGGACTACCACAGCCTGACACTCTTAATATATCATTAAAAGGACTATATCCAAAAATGTAGTAGGCATAGCCTAGTGCCATAAAACATGCCCAGATGAGAGACTTGCACAATTGAAGATTTCAAGAAGTTAGTTCTGATCCAGTACTATAGAGGACCTTCTTTTTAGTTTTTGGAGTGGATCTGCTACATTCTACAAGCTGAGCCTTGGCTGGTGTTTGATGCTTGTTGCCATAAGGCGGGTATAGTTTCCTGATGTCTCACACAGAATTTCTGTTAAGTTTTCCTGGGTGGTCTGTGGCTATGATGGTACTCTGTGATTTGAGGAAGCAGAAAGTGATGAAGCCTATAATTAGAAGACCAGGACACGCTCTGGGTGGAGAAGGACAAGGCGTTCTTAAAGATTGGCTTTGTGGTGAGGAGATAGGTGGAGCCTCCATGGTGGTTGTAATATCTAGACCTGAAGGTAGCCTTTTATGGTGCTGCTGTTGGATTCAGTAAATACTCTGGTTTGTGGGTGATAAATAACCTAGTGTGGATAGAGAAGACATTGAAGACTATCAAATCTATAAACCTGAGAGACAAAATTAAAGTTTCTGCTTAACAAAGCAGCAGTGGCTGGGGTAAATGAAAATATGGAGCATGTCACCATGGTGAGGACATCTACCACCACCATAAGGCCCTGTGGCCCTGGGAGAGAGGTTAAGCCCAACACAGATTACAAGGCAAGCATCTCCTTTTAAAAAGTCTTGCAATTGACTCAATGGAAATTAAATAGCCCCCATGGCCTCCTGGATTTGTAGACTTCCATGGATATCAGTGTCCTGTAAGATACAAGCTTCATTTTTGGCCACCAGAAGTCTTGAGAGGCAAAACTAGTGGCTAGAATGAACCTCAGTGACTTGCTAGGGCTGTATAATGCTTGAGATGTCTAAAGGCTTCTCCTACTAGGATGGGCTATGATCTTCTGGTGGAGCAGCACCGTTTTCATTCTATTCTTCTAATCTCTGGAAGATATTCTGGGAGACTGTTGACCGTATCCTGATTGTTTAAGTATCTGCCTAATAATGACCCTTTATCTTGTCACATAGCTCCTCCTGTGTCTTTGGGCCCACAGTATCTCAGCAAAGAGGAACTCACAACCATGTGGTGATCTGCAACTGAAATATCCAATGAAAAGGGCCAACTGTACTGATGTGGGCTGAGGGGAATTTGCTCCAGAATGTGATGCTTTGATCTTATGATTAGGGATTGTCCAGAGCCCTCTCGAGGTAAAGCTTGTAGGCATCTGAAGCAGCTGTGCTGGTGAGCAGTTCTTGGTCCCATTGTATGGAGTTTATTGTGGCTGCAGTCAGCTTCCTAGAGTGAAAGCACCATACACCAGTGCAGGGGCCTCTTGTGATAGAAAGGTTCTCCTGTCATTACTGTGAAGCCTAGCTCAGGGCGTAGATCAAAGAAACAGCCTGGAAAAACAAAGAGATGGGTTGTGAGTCTCTACAATATCGCCAAGCCCAAAGGCCCTGAAATATTTCCTGGATGGCTTGGGGGAAAGGGGAGGGCTGACTGAGAAGCCTAAGCCCAGGAAAAGGATTTTTGACCTTTTACGTATATAATTGGGTTGGCTCCGAGGTACTGCTGCCAGAAATGACTTGGCCTTTCCCAGGTTGAGGGCTTTTTGAGGATGAGGTTTGAAGAGTAAGTGGGAATATGATCCAGCTTTTCTATTGCCTTTGATTGAGGAGGGCTGAGGATGTCAATCTAGAAGTTGCTGTAAAGGGCGACATTGATTACTCAAACTGTCCGAAGTGTCTGTGCTGTCTGAGCCTTTAGTAAGGGCTGAGATGGGCCTCTTTGGAAAGCCAGGCATTGGTTGGGTAGCTGTGATAGTTTAAGTTCCAAGGGCCAGAGCTGAGTGGTTATAGAAGTAGTAAAACATGGCTTTGGCATTAGGTAAACATGGGATACAATTGAATGGAAACCTGAAACTGTCATTTACTAGCTGACTTAATGTCTCTCAGCTTCATTTTTTCTCATCTATAAAATAGAAATTCTAACAATACAGCTTTGCCCACCATTTGGAAGTAGAATGTCCCCATGAAACCTTTAGTAAGCTGAAATGGCAGAAAGCGAAGTGTCCCTTGCTTTTCAAAAGTTTGCATTAATTCACTTTTCTTTTAAGAAAGACCTACATTAGTGTGGTAATGGATTTTTTCATGAAAGCAAAAGTCCTCTTTGGATTTCTTTCAGTTAGTGAAAACTTTTTTTTCCTTTCATAAAAGCAAAATGCCATAATACAAAATTTTGGAAAGTGAGGGATACCTGTATTATTCTCAGGGCTGTTGTGAGAATTAAATTAAATAAGGCAATGTTTAGCATGGGACCTGGCACATAATAGGCGCTCAATAATGGAAGATAGTGTTATGGCTACTATTATTTGTGGTGCCCAGGAGTGGCAAAAAGCAATGAGTAAATGCAAAAAACAAAAACAACAATGACAAAAACCCTTAAATAAACAAACAAGCAAAACAAAAATAAAACCTCAGGGAAGTCAAGCCCAAAGAGTAAGAGCAAATTGGAAATTGGAGTCAAAGTCAGACTAAAAAATTGGACAATCTTGAAAGGGAGAATATGAAGGTTAGAATGCTAAGGACCACTATTATTGTCTGCTGGCCAAATGCTCCTTGGGCTATTCAAGCTGGTCTGAAGGGACATGGTCCTGAAAGATAACTGGGGGGCTATTTTCTACTCACCACCACCTTCCTATATTCACAAACATCTCATGGGTCCAGCTTTATGATTAACTCTCTGTATTTGCCCTAAAGGCTGAGGTTAATCAAAGCAGGAAGTGGTTGTCTGGTTGGTGTGACTTAGTGGTTGAACATTGACCCATGTACAAAGAGGTCACTGGTTTAGGGAACATGCCCTACTTGTGGGTTGTTTCTATATCTCTCTCCCTCCCCCCCCTCTCTAAAAACAATAAAATGTAAAAAATAGAATAGAATAAAAACAGAAAGTGGTTACTTACAGTCACCATGTCGAGAGTAGGTAATTCTACCAGCCATATTTTCCTTTACTCATAAATCTGAGGTCTCAGTGAGGAGTGCGGAGGGCCAGAGAAAATAAAATCCTCAGGTCTTATTGGTATCCTTGAATTCCTGAGCCTCTCATTTCTGAAAGATAATTTTGTCTGTATTAGTCAAGGTAGATTAAGGTGTGTTACAATATCAAATAAACCCCAAAACTAGTGCTTAAAACAGTAAAGGTTTAGGGGGGTTCCAGTTCAAGACGGCAATGAAGATCCTGAACGCACCTCCTCCTACAGATATACCAAATCTACAGCTACATATAGAACAATTTCTTCTGAACAAAAAACCTAAAAGCTGGGGAAGGGAACCTTTCACATTGGGAAAACAGAGTGAAACCACATTTAAGCAGGTAGGAGAGGCTGAGACACAATCTTGCCAAAAACTCTACTCCTGCTGTGGCAACTGACAGTTGGGTAGAAATCCCAAACCCGGAGCTTCTCCCTGAGGAGCAAAGGGTTCATAATCCACACTGGGCACCTCAACTTTTAAGACTGGCATCTGAGAGATGAGCCCCCAGAACATCTGGCTTTGAAGACCAATGGGGCTCATGCCCATGAGACCTGTGGGGCTGTGGCAAACCAAGGAACAGTTCTTGAATGACCTGACCTCACTCACCTATACCAGGGCCCAGTTTAGAAGCAGCCCTTTGGAAAGCTCCCTGACTCTATGTGAAAGAGACTCATTCCTAATTTTAAAGTGTTGGTTTGAGGAGCAGGGGTCTGTTGAGATGTTCTCAGTAAGTAATGAGCAACACATTATCATCATCACTATCATCACCATCATGAATTCTGCTAAGAGGCCTAGTACATGTGAACTTCTCCAGAGGCGTTGAGTAGGCCAAGGATAAGTTGCTGACTTTTGTGGTCACTCATTCCCTGTCTTCCACATTGTAGGGCAGTGGCTTTCACCTTGATCTACTGTTGTCAGCACTTAATGTGGGCCCTTTAGGCAGCTGTCCAGCCCACCCTGCCAGTAGCTGAAATGCTGGCCAACTATGTGGCTTCTGGAGAGATATTCTTGGAGCATAAGCTCAGGAAGCTTCCTCCTCCTGAGACTGAGAGGGACAGGATCATTTCCTCATTTCCAGGGCCCAGATCTGTATGAAATGGGAATGCTGTGTTCTGGGTCCAGAGGCATGCATGTTCTGAGCTATTATTGACAGAAATTTCTGGGGAAAATGGGGGAGGCTTTATCTACTCTTCAAAATAGTAAGCTAAGGCCCTGGCCGGTTTGGCTCAGCGGTTAGAGCGTTGGCCTGCGGTCCGGAGAGACCTGGGTTCGGTTCCCGCTGAGGGCACGTACCTCGGTTGCAGTTTGTCCCCGGCCCTGGTTGGTCGTGCGAGTGGCAGCCACATCGATGTTTCTCTCTCTCTCTCTCCCTTCCTCTCTCTCCCTCCTGCTCTATCTGAACAAAGAATGAAAAAGTGTCCTCGGGTGAGGATAAAAAAAAAAAAAATAGTAAGCTAAGACTCCTCTAGAACAACCAAGGCCTAGAAATCATGACCACACAAGACTGACCCCACACCATTCATACCTTTTCTTCTGGCTAAGTTCAGAGGGGCCTTAGTATTCAGGAGGCATGCACCTTCATCTGTCACCCCAAAAGGGGAAGGCAAGTAGAAGAATATTTGCCATTGTCTCATCCTGCCTGATGGGATTTCTAATATCAGCTACCCCCACCTTTACCCAGACCTCAAACCACATAGCTGGAACTGACTTCTGACACCCCTGAATGATTTTCAGCCTATACCCTAAAACATTTTCATTGACCCAGAATCTGTTTCCCAACCTGTCATTGGTTTTCTTAGCATCAAACTTGTGGTTTGTTTCACATCCCCCTCCTATTTCCCATGTTATCTTATGGCCTAGTCCAATTCCCAGATAAAATCTTGCATTCTACCCCACTTCTCTAACTTGCACTTGTCCTTTCCCTCTGACCACAGCTTGGACTTTCTGTGGCTATAAGTGCTATTGGCTGGTCTAGCAGGCAATGATCTGAGAGGCTTCATCCTGGCTTACGCTTTCAGGAGCAGTGATCTCAGCAGGTTTGTAGCAGCCTCACAAGTAAGTAGGACCCCAGATCATCAGGCCAAGTGTCATATTTTGGCTATACTAGCAGTACTAGGAGTGTTCTACCAGGCATGACCAGTATCCCACATGTACTTCAAAACTATGAAGTTCAGAGATATTTGGGCAGCATGCTTATTTACACCTCAGCCCAGATGGTTTGGGTGACTTGCGGAGGAACCATCCTTGGCCACCCCAGAGTTCAGTACACTGGGATCATCCTCTTGCTTCAAAGCGTTTGGATAATGCTGACAAAGGTGACTGTGGTCTTGGGGCAGGAGCTTCCTTAGAATCTTGTAATTATAAGGTTTCTTAGCTTTATGAGCTTCTAGCTACAGTACTTTGACTTGTCTCCATCTCAAGTGTTACTCCTGGTCCAAATCATCACCATCTGTCCAGAACCACTGCAGTAGCCTAACCAATCTCTTCATTGCCACCCTGAAGCACCTATAATCTGTTCTCCGTAAGTAGCCAGAGTGATCTTTTAAATACAAATCGTACCACACCAGTCACATGTATAAATCCCTATAATGTTTGTGGTTATGTTAAAAAATTGAGTCTTCGTCTTTTGGAGCTATATATAAAATATTTATGGATGAAAGGGTATGATGTCTGGATTATGTTTAACAATTCAGTGTGTATGAGAATAGTGGAGGGTACAAATGGAATAAGATTGGTCATATGTTAATTCTTGAAGCTGATTCTTGAAGTTAATTCTTGAAGGTACATGAAGGTCCATTATATGATTTTCCCTAATTTGTTATATATTTGAAATGTTTATGACTAAAAGAAAAATAAAATAAAACAATAAAAACAAAAAGCAGCAACAACAACAAAACTCTCCAATGGCTTCCTGTCATACATAGAACAAAATCAACTCATAACCATAGCCTATGAGGCCCTGCTTAATGCCACTAACCACCTTTTTGACTTTATCTTCCATTACACTCTCTGTCCATCTATTTCCTTCAGCCACACGGCCCTTCTTGCTTCACCTTAATCTATGCCAAAATCTACCTCAAATCCTGTTGCCTCTACCTGGAATGCTTACCCCCTTGGCTACATGGTTTTCTCCTTTTCATTATTCCCTCCTCAGAGAAGCCTTTTCTGAACACCTCTTACTATAGAGTGAGACACATGAATGATAGCCACATGGAGATATAGACAGTCTTCTGCCTATAGATAGCTTTATCTGACTTTTATCTAAAGTAGCTCCCACCCGCTGGTCACTCTAAAGTATTCTACTCTATTTTCTTTTCTTTTTTTAAATCTTTATTGTTGAAAGTATTACAGATATCCCCCTGTTTTCCCCCATTGACCCTCTCCTTCCGGCTCCCACCTGCTTTCCCCAAACTATTGTCTGTGTCTGTTGGTTATGCATATATGCATATAAGTTATTTGGTTTATCTCTTCCCAATCCCCCCATCCCCTCTTTTCTTTTTCTTTTTTTTAATCTTCACCCAAGGACATTTTTGCATTTATCTTCAGATAGAGTGGGAGGGAGAGAGGGAGGAAGAGAGAGAGAGAGAAACATCGATCTGAGAGAGACACATCGACTGGCTGCCACCCACACGACCACAACTGGGGCTGGGGGCAAACTGAAAACTGCAACCGAGGTACGTGCACTTAGGGGGAACTGAACCTGGGTCTCTCTGGTCCACAGCTAACGCTTTAACCTCTGAGCCAAACTGGCCAGGACCCCCTCTTTTTTTATAGAATTTATCTGAAAACTTTAATTTTCTTTTTTTGTGTGGTTTTCTTTTTTATTATCTGCTTTCCTTGCTAGAATAAAAGCTCCAAGAGGACAGAAACCAATGCATAGTAACGGTACGTGCTCAATGATTGTTAGTTAAGTGAAAAAATGAATGATTCTAAAATAGAGATTAGTGTAGAGATTGTGTATTTGGGAAGATGAGTATTCACATCAGCTGCTATGTCTATGTAGAAGAGGTGGATGCCTTCAATACTGGGCAGGGGGCAGTCTTGCCCAACATAACTCACAGATACATTTGCTTCTTTTCTGTTCAAACTGATGACAATGAAGTGTACAAAATGGGGAGCTCTTCGAATAGTGCCTGGCACATAGCTCCCAATAAAGGTTAGCGGTTATTATCTAAATTAGAAAGAGCCTGGATTTTGAGTTTGTTTATTTATACCCTGGCTCATTCCAGAAAGGATCTGATACAGTTGACTGAAGTCAATTAGAACTGAGGTTTAATCTTGGCAAAGTCACTTAAATTCACTAAGTCAGTAAATTGTCACACTTAAGTGTGTGACCTTGAACTAAACACTTCACCTCTCTGAGTCTCCTTCCTTCTTTTCAAATGTTTAAGTTCGAGTAAGTAGAGAAAAGAATGAGAAAAGAAAACGTTTCATCTGCCCAGAAAAACAAAAACAAGACCAAAAAAAACCCAGAAGAATCAAGGTAAATACAAAACACAAATAAGGCAGATTTAAGTCCAAACATATCAGTAGTAAAAATACATGTGAAGAGATTAAATTCACCTGTTAAATCACAGAAGTTTTTAACTTGGATATAGAACAAAAATAATAGCTAAAATAAAATGACACAGGAAGGTTGAAAATATGAAAAGGCTATGCCAGGCAAATAACTAACAGAGACAGTAAGCCTTATTATTAGCAGACAAAATAGCATTAAGGGGGACAAAGAGGGGAATTTCATATTGATTAAAGGAGCTATTCACCAGGAAGATATAATAGACACAGAAAATAAAAATATGCACCTAAAGAAGTGATTTCAAAATATATAAAACAAAAATTACAAAGAGAAGTTGACAATCCCATAATTAAAGCAGGAAACCTTAATATACCACTTTCAGAAATCAAAAGATCACTAGATAAAAATAATTTAGAATAGAGACGTATTGACTAACTATTATTAACAAGCTCAATGATATAAACAGTGTGTATGCACTTATGTGCACAGAAATAAAACCTTGCACCCAGCAATAAAAAAAAATACACATTCTTTTTCAGATACCTGGGGAATGTTTATATAAATTGACTGCCTTGATAAATTTTGGAAAATTTTTATCTTATACATACCATATTTACTGACCACAATGCAATAAAATAAAAAGATCAATAATAACATAATAAATATTCATACATTAGGATATTTTAAAACATTCTAAATAATTCATGGGTTAAGGAGAAAATAAAATGAAAATTTCAAATTATTTAGAAGTCAATAGTAATGAAAGCATCAAAACCTGTGGGAAGCAGCCAAAGCTGTGCTCAGAAATAAGGCTATAGTCATAAAGACATTTATTAGAGAACAAGGAGTTTTAAAAATGGATGGACTAACGCCAAGCCGGTGTGGCTAAGTTGGATCATTGTTGGCCCATGCACCAGGAGTTTGCTGAGTTGATTCCAGGTCAGAGCATGGGTTGCAGGCTTGATCCCCAGTTGGGGGTGTTCAGAAGGCAGCTAATCCATCAATGTTTCTATCTCTCTCTCCCTCTCCCTTTCTCTCTCTTAAATCAATAAAAACATATTTTTTAAAAATGGGTGGGCTAAGTATATAACTCCAGTAACGAAAAAAGCTTGAATTTTTAGCCTGAAGTGAATTAAACATCATGAATAAATTTTTACCCTTCCAAGTTTAGGTATCAACTCTCTAACATATGTCCTTAACAGTGCTAAATTAAATGCTGCTGGGTGGCTGCCCCAACATCAATTGCATAAGTAACAGAGATACATGGACTCTTTTCCATAAAGCCCACAAGCGATCTGTGATAGAAGAGGGGCTCCCTTTCTGAACAGGAAGGGCATGACTCCAAGCCTAAGCTACTCCTGTAACCTGTGTCCAGAGCAGTTGTGAATGCTGTCTATTTAAGCCAGTTTCACTTCCCCTGATGGAGAAGGGAGACAGTTCAGTGGTATAATTTAGAACTTCAGGCTGTAGAGGAGATATAAGAGTAAGCCATTCTGTTGGGACTGCCTTCTAAAGCATGATTGTTAGGCTCTAGGAAAGGCACAGAGTGTACCTAATGAGTGCTATAATGAATGCCTTTGAACATGCTGTACAAATGGGTGGAAAGACCTCAGAAGTATAACCATATGGTACATGGGCAATGTGTAACACTGGACAATTTGGGGAGGGAACAGATACAGCATTAATTAAGTTTCTTTGGCCCAAAATAACCACAGAAGTTCAGGCAAAATGTGACAACGTCATCTCAAGTATTCAGTAAAGTTATTGCCCACGCAGCTATCCTATAAGGAAACAAATCAGCCATCAAATCCCTAGTTAATTAATTTTTCCTAGAATAAGATAGTCATCACCTGGGCAACATATTGGTGTCTTGCCACTTATTATATGCTCAGTGAAGCTTACCTGGAATCACAGAGGACCCATGATGGCACAGGTGTGTTGAGAGGCATTTTTGCTTGGATTCATCCTGCCTAAGTGACAGTTTGAGAGTTGGTTGTTATGGAAACTGTTTCAATTGGCAGGAATCAAAAAGTGAGAAGTACTCTTGTCATTATCCAATGAACCTCTGAATGGAAATTTAAAGAACTTTAATAAACATAGTGGGGTCCTGCCACAACAGAAGCAGGTAGATGGGTAAGTGGGCTTTTAGATCTATGCACATAACAAAGGGGATGCCCCTGGTCTCCCACTTACCTTCCTGATATGTGGAAGAAAGCCCTATCTGACCACTGGCATCTGTTTAGAATCAGTGGTAAGGGTGCAGTTTGCAGATAAGCTGAGGAGTACATTCCCATCTGCTGATTGGCAGGTGATGGTGGCAACACAGTACCCCAGACACAAAGGAAAAACACTGTGATGCCTGTGTAAGGCACCCAAATGACTGTTCAGAGATCAGGTTTTGCTGCAACATGTGAAAGCTACTGTACTGCTGGACAGAAACTCTGTATCTGGTAGTGAACTGGTTAGAATGCTTGCCACTTTACAAAGTGCAGCTGGAAGGGGGAACAGAAGCTGGGCCCATAATGCAATGATTTTCAAAACTCGAGCAGCATCAGCATCGCCTGGAGGAATTGTTAAACCCCAGATGGCTGAGGCCCACTCCAGAATTTCTGATTGAGTAGGTCTGGGGTGAGGCCAAGAATTTGCATTTCCAGCAAGTTGCCAGGTGACTGCTGATGCTGTTGGCCTGCAGTCCACACTTTGAGAATCACTGACATAATGCATCATAACAACCTCTACTCATCAAGGAAGTAATTAGGATAGGGGATACTCCCAACTCAAAGACATAATGATGATGATATCAGATTAGCTGTCTATTCTCAAAGCTTATGAAGAAAGGAGAACATGGGGACAGAGAGTGGGGTGTGCATGAAATATTTTGAGGGGATTTCATAATTTCCTCAATCTTTAATAGGAGTGGTCTTTCCAAAGCACCAGGAATTAGCAGGCCTCCTTCAAAAAGTATTGTCTAGACCCCTCAGAGTTTGAGCCTTTAGAACTGGGAGATATTTCTGTGACAGGAATGCAGATAGTGTTCTTGAGAATGCTCTTAATGTCTAACTGGAGGCTCCAGGGACAGTCCTCCCCCCCACCCCAGAGTGTGTTGGGAAATCCAACATGATGACTAACCTGGTTAACCGAGAATGCTCAGGGAAGAGCTATCTTATGTAACTAACTGCTGCCCGGTATGCTGAGACTCCTGATATTAACCAGACTCTCATAACTCACTGAAGGGGGTGGCAGTACTCTTCTTTGAAAGGGTACAAAGGGTTTCCCTACGGCTCTTATTCCTCGCTATCCTTATAACTGGTGAGAAGGAAGGGGGTCTTTTTGCATCACAACTCATCCAACTATTCTTCCCCATCTTTATCTCAGGTGAGGAGGGGGCCACTTATCACAATAATGCATTGACTTTTTTTCAGGAGAGGAAATTGATAGAAACAATAGAGAAGCTTGTTGGTCCAGAACATACTTCACGTGAAAAATAGGAGGCTCCCCTTTCCTCCTACAGCCAGAGCCTTTCCTGATGGTCTTGGCTACAAGGAGCCAATGGATCTTGCCATCTTTGCCCACAAGAAATAGTTTCAGGATAGGTCCAGGATACTGAGGCTGCAAGTAGGGGCAAGGAGTAACAGAGTAAAGAAGGAGGGGGACCCAGGATGAAAGCCTTCCAGATACCCATCTGAAGTAGACTCTATAGACTAAAGGAATATTAGCTGGCAACCATGGAGAAATGGTTAACACCATTTTCTAGATTTCAAATATATTTGTGTTGGCCATAAGTAAAACATTTTTTTAAAATCTTATCATTGATTCTGCTCTTGAAACATATAATGGAGAATATATACAGTATTACATAAGTAAAGTTCCAAGTGCAGGACCTGGCACAAAGAGTCACAGAAGCTACAATTTGTTAAGCTCTGACTCTGTGCCAGGCTCAGTACTAAGCACTTTATCTGCATTGTCTCATTTCACCCTCCCAACAATCCTCTGAAGTAGGCCCTAACATTTTACAAATTGGGAACTAAAGCTCTGAGAGATTAAATGACTTACCCAGGATGAAAATTGGCAGTGTTTGGCTGGAACAAAAGAGCAAATGAAATCTAAAGTAAGGAGAAGGAAGAGAATGGTAAAGATTAGAATGGAAATAAATGAAATAAAAAGTAGAAAACTAGGGAGAAAAGCAATGAACCCAAAGGTTGGTTCTTTGAAAAGATCAACAAAATTGACAAACTTTTGGCTAGATTGACTAAGAAATAAATAGATAGGACTCAAATTACTAAAATCTGAAACGGAAGAGGAAACATCACTACTGACCTTATAGATGTAAAAAGGATTATGAGGTAATACTATGGACAACTGCATGCCAACAAATAAGAAAACTTAGATGAAGTGAACAAACTCCTAGAAAGATACAACCTACTGAAATATGCCTAGGAAGAAGGTGATAATCTAAACAGATCTATAATGAATAAAGAGTATAAATTAATAACAACAATAAAACTATCCACAAAGCAAAATCTAGACCCAGATGGCTTCACTGGTGAAGTATACCAAATGTTAAAAGAAATAACACCCATCCTTTGCAAACTCTGCCAAAAATTAGAAGAATACAGAACACTTCCCAACTCATTCTGTGAGGACAATATTGGCCCGATAATAAAACCAGACAAGGGCATCACAACAAACAAAAAATATAGACCAATATCTCATAATGAATATATTTAAAAAAAAATACTAGCAAATTTAATCTGGCACCTTAATTTAAAAGGATCATCCATCATGAACCAGTGGGACCTATCTCAGGAGTTCAAGGTTGGTTCAATATATGAAAACCAATCAAGGTAATACACCATGTTAACAGAATAAAAGAAAAAATTCATGATTATTTGAATAAATGCATAAATAGTATTTAACAAATTTCAACACTCTTTCATGATACAAACATGAAACAAACTTGGAATACAGGGAAGTTTCTCAACCTAATAAAGGGTATATGTGAGAAATCCACAACCTACATCACATTTAATAATAAAAGACTGAAAGCTCTTCTCCTAAGATTAGGAACAACAAGGATGTCAACTCTCAATACTTCTATTCAACACTATATTGGAAGACTAAGCCAGAGAAATTATGCAAAAAATAAATAAATAAATAAAATATCCAAATTGGAAAAGATCAGTAAAACTGTCTTTACCCTACAGATAACATAAAGTTGTATATAGAAAATCCTATGAAATACACACACAATACTTAGTTAATAAGTTCAGCAAAGTTTCAGGATAAAAGGTCAAAAATAGTTGTATTTCTATACACTTAAATGATCTGACATGAAATTAAGAAAAACAACTCTATTTACAACAGTATAAATTTAACAAAAAAAGTGTAAGACCTCATAGAGACCAAAAAAAACAATTCAAAGGATCAATGAAACAAAGAGCTGGTTTTTCGAAAAGATAAACAAGATTGATGGACCCTTAGCTAGACTCACCAAGAAACAAAGAGAGAGAACCCAAATACACAAAATCAGAAATGAAAGAGGAGAAGTAACAACCAACACCACGGAAATACAAAAGATCGTTAACGACTACTATGAACAACTATATGGCAACAAATTCGACAATCTAAGTGAAATGGACAAATTTCTAGAAACACACAGTCTCCCAAAACTATTCCCGGAAGAGATAGAAAACTTGAACAGACCAATAACAACTAAGGAAATTGAAGAGGTAATCAAGACTCTCCCAGCAAACAAAAGCCCAGGCCCAGATGGTTTCACGGGGGAGTTTTACCAAACATTCAAAAAAGAACTAACACCCATTCTCCTAAAACTATTTCAAAAAATTCAAGAAGAAGGAAGACTTCCAAACACGTTCTATGAGGCCAGCATAATTCTAATTCCAAAACCAGAAAAAGACACTATGAAGAAAGAAAACTACAGGCCAATATCCCTGATGAACATAGACGCCAAAATCCTGAACAAAATATTAGCAAATCGGATCCAGAAATACATCAAAAAAATTATTCACCATGACCAAGTGGGATTCATTCCAGGGATGCAAGGCTGGTACAATATTCGCAAATCAATAAACGTGATACACCACATAAACAAAATGAAGAATAAAAACCACATGATCATATCAATTGATGCTGAAAAAGCATTCGACAAAATCCAGCATCCATTTCTGATAAGAACGCTCAGCAATGTAGGAATAGAGGGATCATATCTAGACATAATAAAGGCCATATATGAAAGACCTACAGCCAACATCATACTCAATGGACAGAAACTAAAAACATTTCCATTAAGAACAGGAACAAGACAGGGATGTCCACTTTCACCACTCTTATTTAACATTGTACTGGATGTCTTAGCCACAGCAATCAGACATGAAGAAAAAATAAAAGGGATCCAAATTGGAAAGGAGGAAGTGAAACTGTCATTATTTGCAGATGACATGATATTGTACATAGAAAACCCTAAAGACTCCATCAAAAATCTATTAGACTTAATAAATGAATTTGGCAAAGTAGCAGGATACAAAATTAACGTCAAGAAATCGACGGCATTCTTGTACATCAATGATGAACTCACAGAAAGAGAAACTGAAAAAACAATCCCATTTACCATCGCTCCAAAAAAATTACGATACCTAGGAATAAACTTAACCAAAGAAGTACAGGACCTATTTGCAGAAAACTACAGGTCATTGAAAAAAGAAGTAGAGGAAGATATTAAAAAGTGGAAGCACATACCCTGTTCATGGATTGGAAGAATTAACATAATTAAAATGTCCATACTACCCAAAGCAATCTATAGATTCAATGCAATCACCATCAAAATACCAACGACATATTTCATAGAACTAGAACAAATACTTCAAAAGTTCATATGGAACCAAAAAAGACCCCGAATAGCCACAGCAATCTTGAAAAAGAAGAACAAAGTAGGTGGGATCACAATACCCGATATCAGGTTATACTACAAAGCGACTGTAACCAAAACAGCCTGGTACTGGCACAAGAACAGGCATATAGACCAGTGGAACAGAACTGAAAACCCAGAAATGGACCCAAGGCAATACGCTCAATTAATATTTGACAAAGGTGGCAAGAGCATACAGTGGAGTAAAGACAGCCTCTTTAATAAATGGTGTTGGGAAAATTGGACAGCTACATGCAAAAAAGTGAAACTAGACCATCAACTTACACCATACACAAAAATAAACTCAAAATGGATAAAAGACTTAAATGTGACCCGTGAATCCATAAAAATTCTAGAAGAAAATGTAGGCAACAAAATTTCGGACATCATACGGAGCAGAATTTTCACTGATACATCACCTAAGGCAACAGAAATAAAGGAGAAAATGAACACATGGGACTACATCAAACTAAAAAGCTTCTGCACAGCAAAAGAAACAATCATCAAAATGGAAAGGCAACCCACTGTATGGGAGAACATCATTGGCAATGATGTATCAGATAAGGGGTTAATCTCCAATATACAGAGAGTGCTCATACAACTCCACAAAAGGAAGACAAAGAACCCAATTAAAAAATGGGCAGAGGAGCTGAATAGACACCTCTCCAAACAGGACATACAAATGGCCAAGAGACATATGAAGAAATGCTCAACATCACTGATCATCAGAGAGATGCAAATTAAAACAACAATGAGGTATCACCTCACACCTGTCAGAATAGCCGCCATCAACAAATCATCAAACAACAAGTGTTGGCGAGGGTGTGGAGAAAAGGGGACTCTAATACACTGCTGGTGGGAATGCAGACTGGTGCAGCCGCTATGGAAAACAATATAGTGCTACCTCAAAAAATTAAAAATTGAACTTCCATTTGACCCAGTGATCCCACTGCTGGGAATATACCCTAAGAAGCCTGAAACACCAATCAGGAAGAATATATGTACCCCCATGTTCATAGCAGCACTATTTACAATAGCTAAGATCTGGAAACAGCCCAAGTGTCCACCAATAGATGAATGGATAAAAAAGCTGTGGTACATATACACAATGGAGTACTATGCAGCGGTAAGAAAGAAAGATCTCTTATCCTTTGAGACGACATGGAGGGACCTGGAAAGTATTATCCTAAGTGAAAGAAGCCAAGCAGAAAAAGACAAATACCACATGATCTCACTTATATACGGAATATAATGAACATAACAGTCTCAGGAATACAGTAGACTCAGACACATGGAAGTAGGGCACAGACTGACATCCCTCAGAAGAGGGGATGGGGGGTGGGGGGTGGGAAGAGATAAACCACAGAACTTATATGCATGTATGCATGACCAATGGACATGGACAACTAAGCCGGGGACAGGGTGGAGGGGGGGTGGGGTGGGGGGTGCCAATGGGGTAAAAAGGTAAAATATCTGTAACAAAAAAATAAATAAAAATTTCATTAAAAAAATAAAATAAAATAAAAAATAAAATAAAAAGTGTAAGACTTGTTCACTGAAAACTATAAAACATTGCTGAAAGAAATTGAAGATGTAAATAAATAGAATGGCATTCCATGTTTAAGAATTAGAAATTTGATATTAAGATAAGAGTACTCCCCAATTAATCTGCAGATTCCAATCAATCCCCATCCAAGTTCCTATTGGCTTTTTTTTTTTTTTTTTTTGCTTGCACAATTAGACAAGCTGATCTTTAAAATCATATGGAAATGCAAGGGACTCAGAATAATGAAAACAATCTTGAATGAGAAGAAAAAAGTTGGAGGACTCACACTTCCTGATTTCAAAATTTACTAAAAAGCTACAATAATTATGGCAGTATAGTAGGATAAACATTGAGGTCAATGGGATAGAATTTAGAGTCCAGAAATAAACCCTTGCATTTATGATCAATTGATTTTCTACAACAGTGCCCAAACTATGTAGTGGCGGAAAAGAATAGTGATTTCAACAAATAATGCTGGGTCAACTGGAAATCTACATATAGAAGAATGAAATTGGATCCCCTACCTTACAACATAGACACAAATTAACTCCAGGTGGATCATTGACCTAGACGTAAGAGAAAAAACTATAAACTCTTATTAGAAAACCTAAGATATAGTCTTTATATCCTCGAGTTAGACAAACCCCTTCTTAGATATGGCACCAAAAGCACAAGTGACAAAATAAAACATAAATAAGTTGGACCTCACAAAAATTAAACAGTTTTACTTCGAAGTATACCATCAAGAACGTGAAAAGATAACATACAGAATGGGAGAAAATACTTGCAAATCTGATAAGAGGCTTGTATCTAGAACATATAAAGAACTCTTACAATTCAACAATAAAAAACAAATTTGGCAAAGGAATAAAAAATTTTCCAAAGAAAATTCACAAATGGTTAATAAGCACATGAAACAATGTTCAACATGTTGGCCACCATGGAAATGCAAATCAAAACCACAATGAGATACCACTTCATACCCACTAAAATGGCTATAATAAAAAAAGGCAGATAAGTTTTGCTGAGGATGTGGAATAACTGGAATGCTCATCCACTGCTGGTTGGAATGTAAAAGGTGCCACCACTGTGGGAAACAGTCTGGTGGTTTCTCAAGCAGTTCAACAAAGAGTTACCATATCACCCAGCAGTTCTAATCTTAGGTACATACACAAGAGAAATGAAAGCATATGTCCACAAAAAACATGTATACAAATTTTCAAATAGCAGAACTCACAATAACCAAAAATGGAAATAATCAAAATGTTTAATAACTGATGAATGGCTACATATAACACGGAATATGTTTTCTTGCAATAAAAAGAAATGAACAACATGAATGAACCTTGAAAACATTATGTTAAGTGAAAGAAGCCAGACACAAAAGGCCATTTATATAAAATGGAAATTATTCCAGAATAGGCAAATCCTTGGAGACAAAACACAGATTGGTGGTTGCCTGGGGCTGGAGGGGTGACAAGGAGACTCTCCTTTACCAAACTTGAGTCACTCCTGTGAGTCCTTTGCTACACTAGGCCTTGTCCATGGGCCTTGTTGTCAAGCCTGCAGAGCCCAGTTTTTGCAAGAATCCTGCTGTCAGTTTAGTGAGAATCCCCCACTCTCAATATCTGATCACCTCAGTATCTGATCACCTCGATATCAAGTTCTTTATCTCCTTCTATCCCCCAGGTGATACCTGATTACCCTAGCCTACCTTCAGTGAGAATCCTGTTAGGTCAGTTTAGCAAGAATCCTCCTACCCCTGATGTCTCCTCTCAGTAATTTTACATCCACCAACCCCATCTCCCCAACCTCTTCCTTAGCTATAAATCCCCACTCTTCTTGCTGTATTTGGTTAATTGACCCAAGTTCTAGACTAAGATCTCTTTCCTATTGCTATAGTTCCTGAATAAAATCTTTTTTTTTTTACCACTTTAACTGCTGCCTGGCTCTGTTTTTCTTTAACAGGGGTTGAGGTGAGAATAGGGAGTGATTGCTAATGGGTATGGAGTTTCTTTTTGAGGGGATAAAAATGTAAAAGTGATGGTGGTGATTGTTGCACAACTCTGTGTACACACTAAAAAACTGTTTAATTGTATGCTTTAAATGGGTGGATTGTCTAGTATGTGAATTATATCTCAATAAAGATGCTACAAAATTGGCAGTGTCTGGATTTGAATCCAGGTCTAGCTAACTCTAAGGACGTGCTTGATAATGCACTGCTGTTGTTAGAGCTACTGTTCTGATTACTCAGTGGGGAAAGAGTCATGTTTGAGAAGGCCACCTTAGAAGGGCATGTAAGTTCATGGCCTTGAGCAGCAACCACCACAGCCTGGAATAGTTGCAGACCACCGTAAAGCAGGCCTGTATTCCCAGGGATTCTATTGTCAGATTCTAACTACAAGGGGAAGAGAGGACTGCTGACTCCTATCAGCCCAGGGACACAGAGCTCTCCAGTGACTTCCCATTTTGGGACCTAGGAAACATCACTGGGCTGGGTCTAGTCTGCAATTTATAATCCTCTCAGTACTAGGTGCAGGCCAGCCCCTATGAGGCCAAGGGAAAGAGAAAAGGCTGTGCCTGGGCTACCAGAAGGACCACCACAGACGTGCCCAAGCCCCAAATTCCCACAATGACAAATGTTATACAAAAAAACTTGACCCCTTCTCCTCAAGCCATTATGCCATATTTGCAAGACAATCTTTCTGCAAAAATGACCCTTTCCTTCCCCAACACAGAACCACTCCCCCACCCCCAGCCTTGGGTCCCTTGTAACGATAGCTACTGTTGATTTGGTGCTTACTATGTGACAGCCACTATACTAAGCTCTTATGCCTATTATCTCATCTAATCTTCCACCCCATCACCAGAGAGGTGGGTGGCCCCATATTTCAGACAAGGAACCTGAGACAGAGGGGTTAAAGTACCTTGCCCAAGGTTGCATAGCTAGGGAAGTGGGAGAACTGGACTTTGAAGTCTGGTAGTCTGGCTTCAAAGCCCATGCTGTCAGCCACTTCTCTAGCATTTGCCTCTCTGACCAGGTAAGTATGTGGTGGTCCCATTTGGAAAGGAGCTTCAAAAAAGGTGCAAATGTCCCTTGGTACTGCTCACTAAGCCCAAGTGTGAAGCCAGCCAGAGGTGTAACAGGACACTGGAGGCAACCTCAGGGATTCCTCCATCCACAAGGAGGACCACAGACCCACCCACCTCCCCATAGCTTATTGACTCAGAACAGTTCATTCCACAGCCCGTATCTGCTGTAATTATAATTGTCTGCCCTTGCTATCAGCCCGTCCCACCCGGCTCTATTGTGAAGCTAGCTGCAGCGTGCCAGAACTCAGAAGAATATCATATGCCAATCCTCTAGGCCTGAGCATCACCTAGCAACAGGCACACCAATCTGCCCCACCCCCACCCGGCAGCCCATCAGAGGGCACTCCAATTATTTAATTGACAGATTTACTGCCAAACTGGGGAAGGGAGAGTCCCCAAAGGTTTTAGCCCAACCCAAAGTTAGCTTCACCTGACATGCAAACTCAGAGAAACCCTGCCTTTCCTTCCCTCCACCCCCACCCCCACAGACACCCATAGGCAAGCACCTGAGGACTGCAGGCTCAGGATAACTCTTTTTAGTAGCTGAATTACTCTGGTACACTGACGAACACAGGTGTGCAAGATATAGCCAACTTCCTTATTTTCATTCAATCAACCCAAATTTGATTTTTATTTTCACCTCCTGGCGTCTTGGGAAATTTAATCTCAGTTATTACCAAATCCTCCCCCCCCCCCCGCCACAAAGTGAGGTGAATTGTGGGGTCAAATGTAGAGCAAAAGCTTTGGTGAGATCCCTCCTCTTCACAGACATTGGTCCAAGATGCAGTTTACAGCCAGCCTTTGCTCTGATTGGTCATTGCTTCATTCTTGACCGGCACCCGTGGGCTTTAGGAGCCAGGTGAAATTCCAGCTTTTAGTTTGGTCCTAAGTTTTCTTGAGCCTGCTTCCTGCAAATCTTCCAAGCCCCATGTCTTGTCACACTCTTCCCTTGCACTCTGTGTTCCAACAACACTAAATTTCAGTCACCTGCCTGCAGCACACTGCTCTCACCCCACCTCACGCCTGCCTTTACTCTAGCTGTTACCTCTGCCTGGATTGCATCCCTCGCCATATAAGCCTCAGCTCAGGTGCCCTCTCCTCCAGGAAGTCCTCTCTACTCCAGTCTTCTCAGGGTGGTCCTTCTCCAGGTTCCCGCAATCCCCTTTGTTTCCTTCTGTCACAGCACTGATTTCAGCATACTGCACTTGTGCCTTTCCATTGTGTGTCTCTCCCAGAGCTCTGGGCTCAACTGGAGAGTAGAAACTGCATCCTGTTTGTTTTTCTACCTCCCAACACCTTGCCCAGCACAGTGGTTTTGATAAATAAGTGAATGAATGATTGAATTAAATAAATGAGGGAGATGGGGCAGAGTTGAAGTCTGCAGAAGTTGTGAAGAAACCCATAGTAATATCCCATGAATGAAGTTGCCCATTTGTGGCTAGAAGGGATTTTTTCCCCTGTACCCCTTCTGGGCTCTGGACATACCAGGCTGGGATAACAAAAGGGAACATTTTGTGATTCAACCCAAAGCGAAGATCAGTAAGAAATTCTTTTAGCAGCATTATACACAGGGGGCATGCTAAGAGGCGGTCACTCTTGTCAGTGTGAAAGGCCTGATTGTCTTGTAATTGTTTGACCCTGAAGCTAGACCAGTGAGGAATGCTTTCCTTCATCCCCCTTTCTACCTGCAAGGGTCCAACACCCTTTCTAGCTCCACTCAGGGGAAACTAGATACAACAGTATGAATGGCAACCCAAGCCTAAGGCAAAGGATGAGAAGAGATGGGATCTTGAGGGACAGAGAGGATAAGAGGCCAAGGAGCCTGGGTTGGGGAGGGGGCAGAGGGAGTCCCAGAAGAGAGGCTTCTTGAAACACCAATAGGGGTCATCTCTGTGGGTGGCCCTGAAAGAGGGAAAACAAAGGCCTGCTAAGGCCATTGATTCAGACTGAGGAGCTAATGGGGTGGGGGGGGGGGACCACACTCTCCAGATTGCAATAGGCAATCAGAGCTGGGAGTAAAGATCTATTCTTCACATTGTTCTGGACTCTCTGTGTGTGATTGAAGTGGTTATAGGAAGACTCCCCCCACCCCCCAGTAAATGGCAATACTACCCACTCTTCTCATAATAATAATTGAATTAGATGGGGTGTGGGGGGAGGGGGATGGTTAGGAAATGGGCCAGGATTGTTGAAGTGCATCACAGACTCTAACTGCATCTGAAACAGAACGTACTGAAGAACTGAATCCAGGAGTGGCTTCTGTGTTCCCTGAAGTGTTAGTAGAATGGTCCTGGGGCTGAGGAGACAAAGTGGACAAAGCACAGGTAGCAGTGGTGCTGGAGAGCTCCTCTCAGTAAGAGACAGATGTAGTTGAGACAGCTGTTACCTCAGCATTAAAATCCCTGCAGGGGGCTCACATCTGGAAATAGCTGCTTCACCGAGGAGCTGGGAGTGTATTTGTGTTGGGAATTTTCTAGCTGGTTCAAGCCTAATATTTCCCTCAGAGAATCAGACATAGACTTAAGATTGGTAGAGGCAATTGATTTGCTTGTGGACAGAGGAAGCCCTCCATATTCCTCAAAGGATATGGTAGAATTGATTGGAAGAGCCAAGCAGAATTTGGAGCCTGTGAGACACAGGGGCCTGGGATAGTGATAGAACAAGGGACTCGGCCTGTGTTGGGTGCTGCCAAGTACCAAAAGCTCTGGAGTTTCGTGGCCTGTTTGGATGTGAGTATGCTATAGGGGCCAGGGGCAGCAGACCACCTCCTGAGAAAAGAGTTTGAAGAGTGGCTCAGATGTGCTGGTTTTAAAAAGAAACGTCTCACAGACTATGTCAAGGAGGCACATTAGAAAGCTTGCTGGTTCTCATTCATGAGGGTTACATGGATTGAGAACACAAAATCCTTCAGCCATGGTTGGTGGTTGACTTCAGTGTAAGTTCTTTGGAGGAGTGAAAGTGCTGGGGAAGCATATGTTCAGTTCTTGGCCACCTGGCAGAGAGGATCCAAAGTTCTGTGGTGGTTTTTTTTGTTTGTTTTTTGTTTTCGTTTTTGTTTTTTATGAGATCACACACATAAGACAGAAAGTAGGCAAACCTAAAAGCCCTGCAAAGAATTAAGCATGGATCAAAACTGCCGACCAGAGCCTCTCAGAGCCAGGCTACTGGAGACAACTCCAGGCTGCAGGATTGGCTTAAGGTATTTGACTGCTGTAGCACCAACCCTGAAATCTCAAAGGCTTAACATAATAAAAGTTTAATGCCAGCTCACATCAGTCCAATGTGGTCTGCAGGTGTGGGGATGCTCTGTTCTTTGTCATTCAGAAATTCAGCTTCATCTATTGGGTAATGCCACCATCTTCAACACAAATCCCAAGGTCACAAGAGAAGGGGAAGAGAGTGTGAGGAAGGCACATTAACTGTCTCAGCTTGTAAGTGACACCCATCATTTCCGCTCACTTCCTATTGCCACAAAATTCATCACATGGCCTAACTTTGCCGCAAAGACTTTTAGAAATGTAGTTCCTGGCTGGGAAGTTGGTTCCCAGCAAAAACTTTATACTGTGGAAGGGGAGCACAAACCTTTAGTTTACAGCTGGCTGTCTCTGCCACAACCCACTGCAATTATTCCTGTTGATACAATCACTTGGCATTGTGAGACTGAAGTTGAGGTTATTATGAGTGATTAGAGACAGGCCGAGGCAACTGAACCTACACTTTAGGCCCAGATTTAAGTTTTGGTGGTTGATGCAGAAGTAGCTATAGGGAGGCATATGGAATGGTTGGCAGCTACATCAAGGATAGTGGGGGTTAGGAAGCCCCAAGACCTTCCTTGGGGGGGGGGGAGCTCCAGTGAGTCTGAAGGAGCCCAGGCTGGAATCAGCTGAGTTCTGGGCAGCATGGGACTCACTTTGGTGTGGCTTCTCCAGGACCTTCTGAAATAGATTTCCAGCAAGTTCAGGCCCTCAAGGTAAATGGGGCTACAGATAAAGGTATAGAGACAGAGCCAAGACGATCATTGTATAAGTAACATCTGACCCAAGTAAGGATGGCCATCTACCCAATATCCCCTCCTTCACCACATGTCCTTTCTAACAGGTCCAGCTGCACTGGTGGTGCTCTGGTGGTGGAAGTGAAGTATGAATAGGACTCTGGGGGAGACGCTGATTCCCAAAGGGGATGGAGGTATGCTGTTGGGTTGGAGGCTCCCTGGACCTGCTGTAATTGGAGCGGGATGTTACCAAACGCAGCCTGAAACAAGATTGCTGGGAAAGAGTTAGGATTGATTGTTGACAGGTCACGGGCTGGACAATAGCAAAAAGTATCAGAGCCAAAGGATGAGGTGAGGTTGAAAAGAGGAGAATGAACAATAAAGACTTTAGCCTGGAGAGTCAGAGGCAGGACAAGTTGGGGTGTGAAGCCTGGATGAAAGTGGGTCATTCCAGACTGGGACTTTAGGGATTATTAGTTACAGTGTTCTACTTGGGGGCTTCTCTGAGATAGGAGCAATGCCTCGTTGTGCAGCAAGTTTGAGGGGCTGACCACAGCAATGTGGTATTTAACAGTGGTGTAGGTGGGAGCCTGGGAAGACGGAAAATCCTCTGTAAATATCTACATCAAATTCAGCCCACAACTATTGAATGACTGCTTGTAGAAATAGGTGGGAGAGGGTGACTGACTAGTTCCTGAATGCCCTGCCTGTTTGGGGGAGACTCTCAAGATAGGTGGGAGGCAGTTCAGAAGTCATAAGGAGACAAATAGTCCTTCCAGGTTCCTGACAGTTATAGGTACTGTCACATGACCTGAATGCAGCCAATTAGATGCTCTTACTGATGGCAACAGATGATTTGTGGTGGCTACAGCAGAACCAAGAATCTCCTGGCACAGGAATACGTGTCCAGACATAGCAGTGTTAGTGACAGCGTGTAGCAGTCTATTCCTAGGGGATGTTCATGGCTGGACCTCACCTCCTTTGCTTAATGATGAAATCGCAATTCTCTGATAGATTCTGTGAGCAATATCCTCCCTATATAAGGAAGTTATCTAGAACTGTTCCTAGTGTGTGTAATCCAGAACTCTGATTAATACGATGCTTAGTCTGCTCAGGATGGGTAAGATCTAGTCTTGGCCTTCATGGAGCTTACAGTCTATCTTCTGCTTTGAATACTTTTTGGAACAGGGTATGTGATGAGGAACTAAGTGTGGTCTGGATGAGGAAAGAAACAAGCAAGCAGGAAAAGATTTAGTTACAGTTCAAGATTCAATAGAGAAGTGGCATATAATGGAATATTTAGTGAATTCTACAAATGCCACTATCTATAGCAGGCCAGGGCAGAGGGGGCAGAAGGCTGGTAAAGTCAGGGAGGTGGGATCACAACCAGCTCCTGGGAGCTAGAAAGGTTTGGGGAGATCAGATGGGATGCTGGGAGGCTGTCTGCTCCCCCAACAGCACAGACCACACTGGTGATCAGGAAGTGGTGCCACTCAGAATCATTCCTTAAGGTTCCTCAGTCCTTCTCACAACATTTGTGTACACAGCATCTCTCCTAGCCTCACAATACCATCGTAAGGCAGACGGGTCCAGCCTTTTTATTATTCCCTCTTCCCAGATAAGGAACCTAAGATTCAGACTGGTCAAATGATTTGTCCATGGTCACAGAGGCACAGAACCAAAGTGATGGAAGTAAGCGTTCAATATGTTATTTCAACAACATCCTGTGGCTGGGCTAAGCCCACGCCGTTCACACACCTCTTGTATAGGAGTTCACAGTTCCCCGTTTGGTCAGCTCAAACTTCCAGAAAGTTCTCCTTCATGTTGAGCTGAAATGTGTGTGCTGTTAATCCATGAGCACCAGGAAAATGATCTACAGCAGAGCCAAGACTAGAACTCTTGTCTCTTGACTCCTAGTTCATGCCTGACTGCAAACTGCCCATGGCTTTGTCCCCTTCTGTGTCGCCCCTCCTTCTGCCTAGATTGTAACAGCTGGCCCTTGCCAGGAGGAGGTAAGTGGAAAGACCAGAAATTGGTAGGACAGGCATTGGGTGGGGAGCAAGGCATCCAGCAGGGCGACCTGGACTGTCCTTGGCTCCATTACCCTGAAAACAATTGCTTGTCTAGCATGCTAATGTGCTTTATGTCTTCCCTTATTAATCACATTGTTTTGCATCGGCCTGTGAGCTTCAAATGTGTTTGTTATGACTTAAATTATGTGTGACTGACCACGGACCCAGCAGTCTGGAAGTGAGATTTCCTCCCTCCCTTGCAATCCCAGACTCCAGGGCCCTCGCTTGCAGCCGCAGCCTGCTTCTCTTAGCAAAACTGTAAAGGGGAATGAGGTTCCCACTTTCTCTCCCTGCGGGATCTGAGCCCTTATCCCTGTGGGTAAATGGGCCTCTCTAGGTAAGGTTCAGAAGGAGGAAAAGAAGGAAACTCCATCCCTCCTCCAAGATGTATACCTGCCCCTCCCAGGAGTGCAGGAAGACAGCAGTGACAGGCACAGAGGGGATGAAATGGCCAACCCTGAAAAACATGAGAAAGCAGCCCCCAAACTCACTTCCACTTGTCAGCAGAATGATGAGGCTTTGAGTGGGAAATGGAGTGCCTTCCAATTGCAAGATGAACTTAATAGGAACCAGCTCAAAATCCTGTGAATCTACTGAGGGCTGTGCTTCTTTGGAAAAAGCCAGACGGGGTCTATTATTTTTTAATGTCAACTAGATGGAGGATATGACAGGGAAGAGGATGAGACTTCTCTTCCTGAAAGCCCAGATGAGGTCCAGCATGCTCAGGGGAGGGTGCCCATGTGCCCAGTCCTCTTGGCTCCTTCCCACCTTTCTGTAAGGTGCCCACGAGGAATGTCCTGGTGCTAGGAGCCAGGTCAGGTCCGCCACCTGGGACCCCTCACTGAGGCAGGTCAGCAGCACATCTGGTTTCCATTAGCCCTTCTCTCCCACCACCCCTTCCCCACTTCCCAGTGTGTCATTATGTCTCATTGGTGACAGGCTGCTGGAGGTGTCATGACAAAAGCTTGCTGAGGGATTCTCAGTATGTGTTGTCCCTGTGCTTTGTGTACTAGTTTTCTTGAGTTATCTGAGGTCTTTCCATAGTTAGTCAGTCTGTCAGTTCATCTGTCAGTCTGTCCATCAACCCTCAGTCTCTATTAGCCAGCTACATGGCCTGCCAGTCAATCAGAGAGCAAGACAGTCCGTCTGTCTGTTAACCAGTCCTGGCCAGCTAGGCAATCAGCCAGTCAATGTGTCCATCTATCTGTCAGTCAGTCCGTTGTTTCAGGAGGGGAGATGGGACACGGACCTCAGGAAGGACACATGCACACCACACGGCAGAGAGGGAGCAGGGCCACCCCCGTTAGCTGAGTTTGTGGTGAAGGTATAAATGCTGAGGAGGTGGCAGTGCAGGTGTAGGCAGAACTAGGGCGGGGCTAATGTGGAAAGGCTTCTGGGAGGAAAAACTTTTGAAGGGGCCCAGGGAACCTTGATTGGACTGGGATTTCCAGCTCTATCCCCAACTCCAAACAAAGCTAAAGGGTTAGGGGCTGGGAACTGAGAATTTGGAGAGAGCTCTACTCCCAGCTCTGTGTCTGATCAGCTGTGGGACTGTGAACAAGTTCTCTTAGTCATGACTCTCCATCTGTACCATTGTGGGACCAGATGAGCCCTAAAGGCTCTTCCAGTCCTTGTATGCCCTGGTTCTTTCTTTGGTTTATGTCTGGGAGGAGGAAGGACTAATCCTGAGGCCAGGCTGAGGCTCTCAAGGCCTCTGGCCTGGGTCACTTCTGAGCACAGGCGCTCCAAATGGAGAACACCAATCCTAACGAAAATATGGACAGACATACAGACACAGAGATGCATGGGTGAAGATCTCCGGCTGGGATACCCCTCAGCTAAACGACAAATGGTTGATCTGAGGGTAGGTTTACTGGAGGCAGTCGTTCCTGGTTTGGGGTGCTGTGCAATGGCTGAGCCATTTCTGGAACTGGTAGAGGGGCAGGAAAGACTGTTTTGGAGGACGTGGATTTTCAAGAGGGTTGTGAGGGAAAAACAAAGAGACTTGGCAGAGAGAAAGGGAGCAGGGGTGTTTGCACTTGGGATCTCATCCCTCCTTCCCAAGCCATCTCTTCTCCTCATCTGTACATACCCTCCCAAGCTGTTGGCTTGGGTCACATCCAGTCTAGAGTTTACTCAAGCACTGACCTGAAGGTCATAGGAAGGAAAGTCTGGAAGGGCCCCTAAAGCTATCCACCAGAGATCCTGAAGCCCAGACAGGGGATAAGACTTGCCCCTTGGAATACAGAGCGAAAGTGCAGTAGGAGATATGTGGGCAAGATGCTACGGGTGCACGGAGGGGTAATCAGCCACGTGGAAAGGCCCTATAGCGGTGCTGACAGTGGGCCTCAATTGTGAACAATGAATAGGAGAAGAGCAGGCACAGAGCAGCAAACAGAATGAGAGGAACCGGTCAATGTGGTCGGAAAGAGCAAGAGCAAAGGGGCAGGGCAAAGGTCAAATACTGGACTGCAGCCAGACACTGAAGGTTGGAAATTTGAACTTCATCTTGTAAGTATTAGGGACCTATTGGCTTTTAGGCAGAAGGACATCAGATTATTATTTTAAATAGTAATACAGATTACATTAGGTTCCATTCATGGAATCATTCTTGTCTGAATACTCAGGTGTCAGCCAGCCTGGTTCAAATCTCAGCTCCACTCTTTACTAGCTGTGTGACCTTGGGCATGCGATGCAAATTTTCAGTGGCTCAGTTTCAGCATCTTTAAAAACAGAGGCAATGCCCTAGCCAGTTTGGCTCAGCGGTTAGAGCGTCGGCCTGCAGTCCACAGAGACCCGGGTTCGGTTCCCGCTAAGGGCATGTACCTGCCTCGGTTGCAGTTTGTCCCTGGCCCTGGTTGGGTCGTGTGGGTGGCAACCTGGCAACCACTCGATGTGTCCCTTTCACATCTATGTTTCTCTCTCTCTCTCTCTCTCTCTCTCTTTCTCTCTCTCTTCCTCGCTCTTCCTCCCACTCTATCTGATAAAAAAAATTAAAGAAATAAAAATAAAAACAGAGGCAATAATACCACCTTCTTCCACAGGTTTCTTTCTAAGGTAAGATATGTAAAGTGCTTACAACAGAGCCTGGCCCTTAGTAAGCATTCAATAAATGTCAGGTGAAAGTGATGACTGTGGTACCTTCATTTCAGGCAGGAAGGTGTTGGCAGCTCAGAGAGGTAAAGTCATTTGCCCAGGACCACACAGCCAGTCTGTGGCAGAGCTAGGTTTCAAAACCAAAGTCTAGGTTTAGATTTGTGTCTTTAAAAATAGCTCTAGATGCCCCGTGAGGGATCACCTAAAGTGAAAGGGACCAGAGGCCCAGCCACCACTTGGGAGGCTGTTGCTACTCTGGGCACATGAAGATGCTGGTTGGAACCCAGGGGAGCCACTTTGCCCAGCCAGGCCGTCATTTGGGAGCCTCTGAGGAGCTGGCCTGGCCCAGGGAAGAGCTGTTCTTTCCATCAGTGGGACTGGGGAGGTTAATTGCATTCCCAGGAAGGGCCAGGGATTAGGGGAGCCTGCACTGCAGAGCCAAATTCTTTCACCTCTAGTGAGTTTTCCAGAGTTCTCCCTCTGCCCCCAGTGCCTGGCCCCAGGAAAAAAGAGGGGGAATGGGCTGAGACCTCCCACTCCCCAGCTTCACCAACCAGACTGGAGGAGAGTGTGGCCCCCCACCGGGCTGGCCCTGGTCCTGGCTGTTGCTGTTCCGGCACAAGCTGTGGGAAAGGAGGAAGGCCCCAGCACGCTCACTGGGGTACAGCAAGGGCGGACAAAGAGGAGGGGGCTGGGACCCTTCAGAGGCTGGACAATTAGAGAGAAGGCACATTCCAGGGGAATCCACATCTGGGATGAGCCTGAGCCTGGGCCAGCCCTGTAATCCATTGCAGATGTGACGGCCAGCAGCAGATGCGGGCAGGACCTCCCTCATGGGCGGATGGGGGTGGGGAACTGGCAGGGGCAGGGAGATGAGGAACAGCTCCCAGATACCGCCAGGCAGGTCCTCTTGAGAGGCTACTACCTGGCTGCAACTTTGTGCACGGCACCTTGAGGTTGGCATTGCACCCAGACTGAGAGGCCACAGCTGGCCCGAGGACATTGGCCTCAGCTAAGTGTTTTTGGGAGCAGAGCTTGGCTAGGAGGCAACTAGTCCCCAGGCTGAGCTTCTTTGCACCCCAATAAGGCCTTGTTTTCAGATGCTATTTGCAGCATAGCAGCAGTTTTAATGGCCTCAAACCAGAGGGAGCAGGAATTGGGGGCTCTGGTTCTGAGTCCAACCAGCTCCAGAGCATTTATCTTCCAGGGCTGGCATTGCCAGGAAGAAGTCTAAATGACTTGTTGGCGCCAGGAACTGCGGATCTTCCTGGACCCAAGTGGGCAGGGCTAGATAACGTCTAGTCCTGTTTGCCAGCCATGTAACCTCACAGTTGGCACCAGAACAGTGCCCTGTGGGAAGGTAGAGGGAATTCAGCAAAGACTTCCTTGTTGGTTGGTTTTGCGAAGGCCAGCCAGAGGTCTAGGGGGTGGATGGAGGCGTATGAGGTAGGATATCCCCCGTTTCTGTGTAGAGACGTGTAATTGCTCCATCACCCAGCACATTTGGCAGGGCACCTGCAATCAGAGAATCATGGTTTTAGAATGGCAGAAGGGGGGACTTTCCCTGGTCCATTCCAAACCCCTTCGTGTTACAGAGGAGAGAATGAAAGCTCAGATAGAGGCACAGGCTTGACCCAGGTTAGGAGCCAGTAGCAGAGCTGAACTGACAAGGCAGGGCCCCTGATTCCCAGCTCCTGTTTCCCACAGCCCCCGGCTGCTTAGTGGAATGAATGGGTGAGTAAGTGAGTGGATGAGTGAATGCAAAGGCTTGGCTGCTCAGATGGACTTGTGGCCTGGCCAAAGGTTTGTAGACACAGTGAATATATCCATTTCCAGCTTCTCAGCCATGTAGTACTGGACTGAAATAGACAGGAATCCATCTTGCCCCTTTTCTCTCACCCATGTCTCCCCACAGGCTCCAAAGAAGGGGAAGGATTCACCCCCAGGTCACCCACCAAGCCAAGAGTAGGGGCAGGATACAAAGCCAGGTGTCCCCTGAGCCCCCTCTCCTCACCTCTCTCTGCCAGAGCTGAAGACAACTTCCATTCATTTCACAAGCAAGGAAACCGGAGACAGGCCCAGAGGGGGCGCAAGACAGATTACAGGATGAGCTTTAAATCAGGCCTGGCAGGACACTGCGTGTAATGGATTCCTGTTGGCGGGAGCAACGTTCCTGGCCCCCGTGGGTCCAGGCAGCCCCCAGAGTGATGTCACGCCAGACTAACGACAGGTGGCAGTAGAGGACCATGGTAGGCAGCCTAGGCCTTGACTATAAGGCTTGCCCAACCCCCCTTCTCAGGCCGGGAGTTGGCTAGTTGGGGGGCGGATTGTGGCAGAGCAGCCATGCTGAGGGACCTGGGGCACCCAGGGCTGAAATAAGTGGGTGCTTATGAAGAGCAGTGTCCTTAGCAATGGTGAAGGGTAGGGCAGAATATCTGAGAGGAAGGACGTAGGGGTGAGCTGGACAGAGCCTGGGAGGGAGAAGGAACTGTAGAAGTGGGGAGAGAGACAGGAAGACAGAGACATAGGCCGAGAGTTCAGAGAAAAAGAAAGATGTACAGAGGCTCTGTGGGACACACACACACACACACACGCACGCACGCACGCATGCACATGCTGAAATCATGGAACTTTCCAGCTGTGAGGACCTTTAGCGGCCACTTAAGCTTACGCGTGAAAACACTGAGACTCAGAGAAGATGTGATTTACTTGCGATCACACAAGCAAATTTCTGATAAGTAAGGACTCGTCCCAGCCTGGCTCCTCCCCTGATTCCCAGACTCCAGTTCTTTTGTCCAAAGGTCATCTTGGACAGCATACATGGTAACTACCTGGGGATCTACTCAACATTTGCCCCAAAGCGGGAGACATAGAAACCGAGACAGATACTCAGACAGAGGCAGAAGGAAGCAGTACAAGAACGGAAAGTGGGGGAGCAGGAGGGAGCAGCGTTCTCAAAGGCAAGGTTGTCAGGCGAAGTGGTCTTCAGCACTGGCCTGCCCTGCAGGGTTCCACCTGAGGCCAGGCAGCCAGCTGACTTTGAGGGGCATTCTGTCTTCTATATTAGATGGCCCTGCCCCTTCAGCCCAAGCCTAGCCACCTTAGAGCAGGGCCCAGGTACATGGAAAAGAGGCCCAGGTTGGATCCTAGAGCTGCAGAAAAAAAGGCCTTGATTTTCTTCTACCTCTGCCGCCTGCTCGCCATGAGATCACTGCCTGATTTCACCACAAGCATGGACACATTGTTTTCTGACCATGACCCAAGATCTGCCATCTCAGGCCTCTTGGCCCAAGATAGGACATATGTGCAATGTGATCATCAACTCTAGTGACCATATTTTTCAAACTAAAAAATCAGGCCAGATTGTCTAATGTATCAGCTGATCACAGAAAAGAATATTTAAAATTAAGCTTGTCCCCGGAAATCTGGACCATCTGGTTACTGTCCTGTTACTCCACCCATTGGCTTCCCCTTCACACACAGGCCTGGAGATGCCCCCAGCTGTTAGCCAGGCCCTGGGGCTGAGAAATGAGGAAGGGGAAAGAGAGCTAACATTTACTGAGCTCTTGCCATGTGTCAGGCATTTTCTGTCCATTATCTCATTTACTTCCCATGACAACCCGTATGAGGTAGATACTTTTATAATCCTCAATTCACAGATGAGGAAACAAGTTCAGACAGCTGGACTCACTTCACCCAAGGTCACACAAGTATACCCAGCCAGGCACAGACCAGGCTCCAGGACCCCATTGTGATGAGCTGAACTTCCCAGCAGAGAAAGCCTTTCTAAGGAGTGAAAGTACTCAGCAGAAATGCCACTCTGAAAGCTACTTGAATTTGGGATGTATCAACAGAGGTACAGAGACCAAATGAAGTAGGTCACAGTCTAGTTCTTCTCTGCCCTCTAGAATATGTGTCCTGTTCTCGGCCCCATACCTTCAGGCCACACTGGTTCATGTCTATAGGGCAGTGAGGAGGTTGGAGAGGGGCTTGGAGCCCATGTCCTTGAGGAGCAGTTGGAAGAACTGGGGCTATTAGGCCTGGAGGTGTGATTTCAGAAAATTCAGACCACATAATGGGGAGGCATATTCCATGTGGCCCCAAGGGACCAAGACAGATAGGGAGGCAGATGTGGGCTCAGCACAAGGAAGAACTTTCTCAGAGTCCTAGCTACCCTGTCATAAAACTGGCTGCCTTGAGAGAGAGTTCTCCATTACTTGTGGTACAAAACCCTGGCTGAACAGAACACTTGATGGAAATACTGCAGAGAAGCCTTCAGTTCTGGATCAGAGGTTAGACGATGACTCCTAGGTTCCTGCCAGCTGTGAGATTCCATGACTCTGTGATTCTGTGAGGGCTGCAGTGCTCTAAGGCCACCCCCATGGAGATTTCACAACTCTTCACTACTATTTTTCTAGTGCCCCACATCTGTAAAAGCCAGAAAGTCATTCCTTAGGTCTCACCTAAGTTCCTCTTGTTGGAATCATTCTTAGTTCCATGCGGGACTGGCTGCTGAGAAAGGAGGGCCAGAGAAAGCAGCAAAGTGAAGCCACCAGAGACCTAGAGGAGAATTGTTCTTGAGTAACAAAGTTTAGGCAGACAGATGGTCATTGATGAATGGGGGAGGGAGCATTCAGAAAACATTACAGTTAAGAGGTAAAGGTACCTTTCCTTTAACGATATTATCTCTCCTGATTGATTCTGTGATTCAACTTGCTAACACCTAAAAAGTGGTGGGGGAGGTGAGTTGCTCACTTCATTATTTGGAATATGACATTAACCGACCACTCTGGGTAATGCTGCTGATGTCAGGAAATCATTCTTATGGGTAATCTAGATGTCAATTACAGCACCACCAATCCACTGTTAAACATTAAATTTGCATATCATTCTATTGAGTGTGAGGTGCAGGTTGTCAACTGGCTAGAATGGGCCAGAGACTGATGATGGTCCAGGTTTGTCCTGACAAGACCATAGGGATGTCCTAGATTTAAAAAGTTTGGAGGGATGACCATGACCTATCTCTGATAAATCAAATCTTGTTTCTCTCCATCCTCTCAGATCTTCAACTTAGGTTGACATCAATTTACCAGAGACGTGTACAGCACCCCATGATGCTGGCCTCAGGAGCTATTATCTCTCTGACCAGCTCTTAACATTTCTCTCCTCCATCACCTTAGAAATCTGCTTTCTCCATCTCCATGATCAGCTGTCCTCAGGAGAGTGCCCTGGCTTTGGCACCTTTGACTGGAGCGGTTTATCCAACTGTGAGAAGCTCCATCCTGGGAAATAGTATGAAGAAAGGCTGCCCTTCTTACTGCCAGTTGCATGCATGTCTGGATAACTGAGCAATTAAGGCCAGGTTCTATTTTAGATCTGGACCTGTAGATTTCTCTAAAAGATACTCCTGTTTTGGAAGAAGAAAAGGGGAATTGCTCTAGTGAGTGTTTATACAAATTCCAGCTGTCGGGGAGTGTGGAGCCTGAAGCAGGGATTGGGGCATGCGAGTAATTAAGGTCATACCCTTATGGAAAAACCCAAAAGTGAGGCAGAAAAGCAAGATAGGGAAGAAGTAGCTAGAAAGGATTTGACCTCTGATAAAGCCTAGCTTTGACCTGATCTAGAGTGGATGTGGGGACTTTGGAGCACAAATAACACCACAGAGTTGTACCATGTTCAGGAGAGGGACTGGACTTTCGTAGTCCTGTAGCAGTCACTTATTCTCCTCTCCCGATCCCATGGTGGTAGGTATAACCTCCCATGAAGCTCTGGATTAGATGGCTTCTATCAGCCAAGAACAAGTCTCCAAGGTCTTGCCAGTGGCCAAAGCAGCTGAGGATAGGTGCAGCAGCTGGAAGAGGGGATCTGATCCCAGCACCAGCATCCTCTCCTATAGCAGGGCTGCCATCCTATGGGTCTAAAGCCCTCCTCCTTCTGTAAAGCACACAGACTTCAATCACCATGGCTCTGCCAGTCAGCTGTGAGCTAGCTGTATCTCACTGACCAGAGCTACAAGAGGATAAATGAAATAGTTAGGAACTTGTCACTTGTATAAGAATGAGACATGAGTCCAAGCTCCTGGGTCACGGAAGCCACATGGCTGAAACAGACATGGATCTGGTGGAGAGAGACACCAGGCAAAGGTAATTCCAGGATTGTATCAGGTCATCAAGAGTGTAGTGCTATCACTTCAAGAAACAGGGTTTGGGGGTCCACCAAGCAGCTATACACTGGGATTAAACTGGAATTAATCGAGATGGATTGTTTATATGCTGTATATAGTTTTATAAATTATAGTATTTCCTTTTTCTTCTCCCTGTTAATTTTCCTTGAGAAAATGTCAGTCATGCCCTGGCCAATTTGGCTCAGCGGTTAGAGCACTGGCCTGTGGACCAAAGGGTTGTGGGTTTGATTCCAGTCGAGAGCATGTACCTGGGTTGCAGGTTTGATCTCCAGCCCTGGTTGGGGTTGTGTGGGAAGCAACCAATCAATGTGTCTCTCTCACATCGATGTTTCTCTATCTCTTTCTCCCCCCCCTTCCCCTCTATCTAAAAATTAATGGAAAATATCCTCAGGTGAAGATTAACAAAAAATAAAATGTGAGCCTGTGCCAATATGCTTAAGGGACCATGGGAATAGCTTGATGCCCATCTGGGGCTGGTATGTTGCCTAAGAATGACAGCAGCTACCAACTATTGAGCACTTAACATGTACCAAGAACCCACTGAACACTGACTTTCAGGCATTATTGGCTCCTTGAGTTCTCCTAATAGGACTTGGACAGTTCTGTATATGGGCAGGGTGGTAAGAATCGGAGGTGTCAAAGATAACTCCTGGTTTCTGAATGAATGGTAGTACCATTATCTGAGATGAACACTGAAGAAATAACTCTTCTCTGGCCTCAGCTCTCTCTTCTCTAGGCTGAACAATTCCAGTTTGTAAATGTTTCCTTGTGAGGCCTGTTTTGAAAACTCTGGAACTTCTTGGTGATGCACTAGCTCCTGAGTGGGAAGTTTCTAGATTGCAGAAGACTTGCACATTTCTTTACTTGTTTAGTTCCTCTTTACAGACATAGCTGTATGTCAAAACAACCAACTGGATGCACTCAGTCCATCCAGTTCCTCAGATGAACATCAACCATTGATTTTTCTAGGACAGAACCAAGGCTTGGTCCCTCTACAAACCCCAGTAAAAATCTAACCAAGCGGATGTGAAGGAAGGTGTACACACTTGCTACCTTGTCCCTTCCCTGAAAAAGAACCACAAGAAAACCCCATTTTAAGCAGAAAATGAATAAGCAAGCTTTTTTTTTTTAAATTTCCAAGTACTTAAAAGCAATATCTAATAAGTGCCAAGATAAGGCCTTTATACAGGAATTATCTTATTTAATTCTAAAATCTGTGAAATTGTTATGTGTCCATGAGAATGCTTTTAGCTACAAGTAAAAGAAACCATGATTCAAACTAGCTTAAATAAACGATTAAGACGTTTATTTTCTCAAATAAAAGGATGTCCAGAGGCAGAGCAGGCTTCAGGCCTGGCAAAATCAGTGGCTCAGCAGTGTTCTCAGGAACTAGAATGTTTTTACCTCTTGGTTCTGCCATCCTCAAAAACATTTTTGCTTGAGGCCATTCAAAGCATCACTTCCACCTATAACATCACCAGAAGGAAAAGAAAGTGTCTCTGTTTCCTTAGGAGGAAGGAAATTTTTCTGAGAGGTTCCCAGGTAGACTTCCTCTCATGTGTCATTCATTGGCCAGGATGGGGCCACGTGTTCTTTCCTGAACCAATCACTAGCAAGGGGACTGGAAAGGACTTGATTGGATTAGCTTACTTATTTGAGGTAGAAGAAGGATACTAAAATACTACCATGTTCTCAGTCTACAGAAGAGAAGACTAAGATTCTCTCAGACTGAGTATCAGAATGACTTGCCCAAAGTAACAAACACCTCCAGTAAATGACAGAGCTGGGGGCATGGTTCCCATCCTCAAGGAGATTAGATTTCATGAAGAAAACCACTAATGTGCTGTGTGACAGCTACATGCCCTCTCTGGGACTCAGTTTTTCTTTCTGTAGTATTAAGTCCTTAAACTAATTGATCTATAAGGTTCTCAAATTCTGAGCATCTCTATAGTCAGCTGAACTCCTGAAACAAGTATATAGCAAGCCAAGGCAACTTGGTTCTAAGAGCGAGATAGTGGAGTTCATAAAGGATCTCATTCAGGAGTTCAAAGAAGGGGAATACAATTTAGTAGAATGAGTACTGGCTTTGGGGCCAGGCAGACCTGGATTTAAATCCTAGATCTTCCTTTCTCTACTTTTATCACCTTGAGCCCCTAACTTCTACTCTCTGAGCTTGAGTCCCTTCTCTGTAAAATGGCTAAATATGCCTGCCTTCTAAGGATATGGTGAGAAATAATCAAGCCCATGCCTTGGAAAGTGTCTCATACACCATAGGTGTTGTGCTTCTTGCTTAAGGAGAATTCCTGGAGACTTGGGGACTTGAGCCAGGAGTTTTGGGTGGGAAGAAAGCTATGGGAGAACTGGGTATAATTGGGCAGAATAGCCGAGAATGGCCTTTTGGCAGATGCCTTTATCGGGAGGGCAAAGTGCCAGGCTTTGACAGGGCAAGTCCACTGCCCTGAGGTCCATGAAGAGGCCATATCCTTGCCAGCCTCTGCCTGGGATTCTCATCAAGGCCTAGAGGGGAAAAAATGAAACCAAAATGAAATATATATTTATAACAATAATAATTATTATTCTTTCACCAATTTTCTCTTCCTCGGATGGAGTCTGGCAAGGACTACAGAGCAGAAAAACTGCTAAAGTTGAGAGTAATGGTGCCCCCAGGACAAATAAAGAGGGAACTTCAAACCAGCAGATGCTGCCGAAAACCCCAACACAGGAAATATCTGCAGAATGAATTGAGAATTTATGGGGGTTTGGGTTTTCAGGATTTATAAGTAAGTTCCATGAGCAGAGAGGGGAGATGAAGGGGAGAGCAGGACAGGGCAAAAGGAATGGGCTGAGGGCAAAGGCCAGCTGCTCCCCCACCTCCCACCAGGCACAGAGGCAGATCTGGCATTAGTGGGGTGCTGCAAGGACAGTGGTGGTCTAGGCAGGCTGAGCTGTGCTGAGATGATCCCAGTGTGCCCCTTGGCACTGGTGTCATCCTCATGGTGAGCTGGCAGATGGGTAGAGGCAGGCATGTGGGGTTACAGATCAACATGCTTGGGCAGGAAAGGCCAGCTGATAATGATGATGATAATCACTTGACCCACCATCAACAGAGCCTTCCCCAGCCTTTTCCAACCTTAGGCATGTCAGAGTCAGGTGAGACAAGGTATGCCCAGAGTGTGCAAGTAGATGGGGCTCAGAAGAGGTTAGTGAATGAGGATGGCATTTCTGTAAGCTCGTGGGATTCCTGAACTGACACATCTGCAGAAGCCCAACCCCTCTGGCAGCCTTAATTTTCCCACTTGTAAAATGCTGGAGGGGTTTAGACTACTGTAGACAATGGGTCTTATTATTGAAGTGTTGTTAAGGGAGAGATGGGGGGTCAGGGAAAGTGGAATATTAGGCTGCCAGAATTGCAGCAGAAGAATAGACAGGGGCTCTTCCTCAAGCAAAGGAGGGTTCTGGAGGTGCTGATGATTTCCAAAGCCTCAGAAGTTCTGATCACATTTTGCTATCAGTCCAGATGGGGGACTATGAGTTCAGACTGCATTTAGGCCACCCTGGCTGCAGGCCCTTTAAATATCCCAAAGGACCCTGAAAATTTACCATTTCTGGTCTCTACCCAAAGAAGGATTTGGGAGGAAAGCCATTCGGCTGCATTTAGAAGTTAGTGATGCTCTGAAAGTATATGTTGAGCCAGCTCCTGGAAATGGAGAACCTTTGCTTCTCTACTGGACCAAAATCCCAGCCGCAGGCAAAATGAAGAGCTTCTCAGAGGAGAGAGAGAAGGAAATAAGGTGAGGGCTGGTGGGAGGCAAGACTTCCTCAGGTCTCCCTGGAGGAATACCATGAGACGGACCTTACCATGGTTATTTGTGACTTGCTGAACAGAAGGGAATTTGCTCAATCAGCCCACTTGTCCTCAGGAAGCCAGAAACATAGGTTGGCCTTGGGAGGGAGGGAGTGCCCTGTTTTTGAAGGTGTTAAGCCATAGCCTGACAACATCGGGAAGGCTGTTGAGAGCATGTCTGCATTAAATTGGGGCGGGGGAACTGGGGGTCCATTTAAGATGTCATTCAGACCAGTAGTCCTATTATTCATTGAGTTCAACTGTTGTGTGACTTTGGGTGACTCCCTTCCCATTTTCAGAGATCAGTCTTCGTATCTGTAAAATGCAAATTGGGTGGACTTTGGTCTATAAAGGCCTGTCCAGCTGTAGCATTCCCCTACTCCATGACCATAGTCTTTGGAGTGCAGGAGGGGAAAGGTTAACAGAGCAGAGACCCTTGCCCTTCTCTATCACCTTGCCTAGCCCTGACTCCAACCTGCTTCTCTGAATTTCTCTTTGGCCATCTCATTCTTTCCACATAGAAGTGTAGAGTGGTAAATGTTCCCATTTGGAGGCCAGGCAGCTTCCCGTCAGCCTTAAAAAGTGAGGAAATGAAGAGGAACTGGCAGAGACCTCTGAAGGAGGGAATTAACCTGAGGGGCCTGGGAGCCTGGAGTCCTTTCCCAGTCGGACCTGCTGCCTCCCCAGCCCAGAGATTACTATCACTTTGTAGTAAGTTTTGAAATGGGAAAGTGTGAGTCCTCCAACTTTGTTCTTCTTTTCTAAGAGTATTTAGCTATGTGGGGTCCATTGCAATTACATATAATTTGGGGGGGGGGGACTGTCTTTTCTATTTTTGCAAAAAAAGTAATTGGAATTTGATAGAAAGTGCACTGAATCTGTAGATTGCTTTGGGTGGTATCAACATCTTAACAAAATTGAAAACAGGATAGTTTCTCATTTATCTATGTCTTCCTTAATTTCTTTCAGCAATAATTTGTAATTTGCAGTGTACAGGTCTTTCACTTCTTTGGTTAAATTTATTTGTAGGTATTTTATTCTTTTGGATAGAATTTCCTTTTCAGATTTTTCATGGCTGTATATGCTATGGCATATACATAAGGGATATTGATCTGTAATTTATTTATAATGTCTTTATTTGGCTTTGGTATCAGAGTAATGCTGGTGTCAGAGAATGAGTGGGGAAGTGTTCTTTCTCTTTAATTTTTGGGAAGAATTTTAGAAGTATTAATGTTAAATATTCTTTAAATATTTGATAGAATTTACCAGTGAAGCTATGGGGTCCTATCTTTTTTTTGTTGAGAGTGTTAAAAAAAATTACTGATTCTATTTTTTGTTATAGGTCTGTTGATATTTTTTACTTCTTCAGTCAGTTTTTGTAATTTGTGTGTTTATAGGAATTTGTCCATTTCTTCTACATCAGCAGTTTTCAATCAGTGTGCTACAGCAGGCACACTGGTGTGCCACAAGAATTTTTAAAACATGAAATACCAGACTATTTAGGCAGGGGCACTGACCTCTTTTCCCTTAGATTTTCAAATTAAAAAATGATGACAGCCAACACAACAATAACCGTTCCATGTGAATGAATAAAAATTATACCTATTTTTTGTCAAATGAGCAAAAAATGTATTTTTTTGGTGTGCTGCAGAATTTTAGTAGTTTATGTGTGCCTGGTGATGAAAAAGTTTGAAAATCTCTGCTCCAGGTTATCTCTCTAATTTATTAACATACAGCTGTTTATAGTATTCTCTTTAAATAAATCATTTCACTGCCTTTTGGTTTTAATGGTTTTTGATGAGAAATTGGCTGATAATCTTATTGAGGATCTCTTGTATGCTATGATTCAATCCTCTCTTGCTGCTTTCAAGATGTTTGTCTTAGTCTTTCAACAGTTTGGACTTCATCAAGCTTCTTGGATGTGTAGACGTGAATCTTTCATCAAGTTTAAGATGTTTTCAGCCATTATTTCTTCAAATATTCTTTCTGTCCTCTTTTCTCTCCCTTCTTCTTTTGGGACTCCCATATTGTGCATGCTGCTCTGCTCAATGGTGTTCCATAGATCTTTTGGGCTCTGTTCACTTTTCTTCATTTTTTTTTTTCTTTCTGCTCCACAGATTGGATAATTTCAATTGTCCTGTCTTCAAATTCACTAATTCTTTCTTCTGCCTGCTTAAATCTGTTATTGACACACACACACCCCAGTGCATTTTTAATTACAGTTATTATACTTTTTAGGTGCTAAATTTTTTAAAAATAATTCCTGGCTTCCTTTAGTTCTTTGCTCATGGTTTTAATTAGCTATTTGAGCATATTTAAGGAATTTTATTAAGTCTTTATCTAGTAAGTCCAAAGTGAGCTTCCTTATTTGTTTTGAATAGGCCATATTTTCCTTTTCTTTATATGCATCTGTGATTTTTATTTAAAAGTAGGCATTTGAATATTATAATGTTGAAGGCTTAGGAATCAGATTCTCTACCTTTCCAAGGGTTTGCTGTTCTTGATTGTTGAAGGTTGCAGTCATTCATTTGTTTGGGAAACTCTTGATATGTCTATCAATTCTAAATGATAGCTTTGCAGGGTAGAGTAATCCTGGTTGTAGGTCATTGCTTTTCATCACCTTGAATCTCTCTTGCCACTCCTTTCTAGCCTGCAAACTTTCTTTTGAGAAATCATCTGACAGTCTTATGGGAGCTCCTTTGTAGGTAACAAACTGCTTTTCTCTTGCTGCTTTTAAGATTCTCTCTTTGTATTTAACCTTTGGCATTTTGATGATGATGTGTCTTGGTATGGACCTCTTGGGTTCAACTTGTTTGGGACTCTCTGTGCTTCCTGAACTTGTATGTCTCTTTCCTTCACCAAGTTAGGATAGTTTTCTGTCATTATTGTTTCAAATAGTTTTTCAATTTCTTGCTCTCTCTCTTCTCCTTCAGGTACTCCGATGATGTAAATGTTGGCACGCTTGAGATTGTCCCTGAGGCTCCTTACACTATCCTCATTTTTTTGGATTCTTTTTTTCTTTTTCTGTTCTAGTTGGGTGTTTTCTGCTTCCTTATATTCCAAATCGATGGTTTGCTTCTTGGCTTTACCTACTCTACTATTGATTCCCTGTAAATTATTCTTTATTTCAGTTAGTGCATACTTCATTTCTGACTGGCCCTTTTTTATGTTGTTGATGTTCTCAGTAAGTTCCTCAGAGGTCTCCTTAAGTTCCTTGGAGGTCTCACTAAGTCCCTTGAATGTCTCACCAAGTTCCCTGAGCAATCTTATAACCTGTGTTCTCAACTCTGCATCTGTTAGATTGCTTATCTCCATTTTGTTTAGTTCTTTTTTCATGGAGTTTTGTTATTTTCTTTCATTGGGGACATGTTTCTTTGGCTGCTTCCCTGTAATTGTTTCTATGTATTAGGCAGAGTTTCTATGTCTCCTAGGCTTCGTAGGGTGGCCTACTGTTGTAGGTGTCCTGTAGGATCCAGTGGTACAGTCTCCCTGATCACCCCAGCTGGGCCCTCACGGTGCACCTCTAGTGTGGACTATACACCCTTTTGTTGTAATTGAGTCTTGATTGCTGTTGACATGTCGATGAGAGGGGTTTATTCAGGCTGATCAAATGCAAGGACTGGCTATACCCATGAGCCACTACCTTGGAGGATCAGCTGTGTAGGGGCCCACCACACAGAGCAAAACTTACTTCAGCAGAGCTCTGGTAGCCACTGAGTCCACTCATTGAGTGTGTCACTTGTAGAGGTGGTTGGGTGGTGGTGTTTCATTGTGGTCTGAAGCTGTCCACTGGGTGTGCTGGCTCTGGGGCAAGGTCAGCCACTGCCTGTGTACTATCCAGGGCCATCCGGCATAAGCTACAAAGTGATCTGCAGATGGCTGCTTCTTGTGCTGGGCTTGGAGGTGTCCAGGAAAAGCCAACTTGTGAATCAAAGCTGGCTGCTTTTAGTGCCAGGCCTGGGGCCACTTAACGAGAGGTATGGGGCTCACTGACACTGGCCCCTCTTGAGCCGTGGCTCCACACCACTCTTGTGGGCTGCTGGGTCACACAGGTCCCTCTGGATCCCCGGCTTCCCACCACTCTTGTGGGCCGCTGTGTTGCACAGGGCCCTATGGAGCTCCATTTCCGGCTGCTGGTGGCTGGGGAGTGCTGCTGCCCATGGGGCTCAGCTCCGGCTCAGCCTTTGCTGTAGTTTTTCAGGATGGGTCTCTGCTACTGGTCTGTGCTTCTTGCCTGGGGATGGATGTCTGCTCCCCACTCTGTGTTGCTGGGGGTATTTCTCGACTCTGATCAGGCTGCTACTGTGAGGGATGGTGATGGGCTCCTGGCCATTTGTGGTTTCTGCAACCAGCACCTTGACAGCTCCACTACTGTGCACTGGTCTGTGTTGACACAGAGTGCCCACTGGTCTGATGGTGCCAGGTTCACTGGTGAGCTCAGGTACCAGATGCCGCTTGTTTGAAAGATTTTAAGAAACTGAAGCAGGATCCAAGACAGGACAATCCTATGATAAAACCTTTGGAAACAACTTGGGTGGGCCTGAAAGTTGGGTGGGGCGGGGCCTCAGGGAATCACCAGGGTGGGGCCAACAGTATGATCCAGGTTGCTGGAGTCCCAGATATGGCGGCTCTCTGCCTGCCCTGTGGGGGAAGGGCTCACCAAAGGCAAAATGGCCTCCACCAGCACGTCTGTCCAGGAGAAAGCTGCCCCTCCAGCCCCCATCCGGAGGCCAAACAATTCAGTTCTTCCCTGTTCTCTGGTGCCCCTCGAGCTGCCTCCCCTCGGAGCTCAGAGGGAGCGGGTCTGAGAAAGTCTGTGCGTGGGCCCTTTAAGAGGAACTGCTGGGCCCTGGATGGTTTGGCTCAGCGGTTAGAGCATTGGCCTGTGGTCCAGAGAGACCTGGGTTTGGTTCCTGCTAAGGGCATGTACCTTGGTTGTAGTTTGCCCCTGGCCCTGGTTAGTCGTGTGGGTGGCAGCCACTCGATGTGTCCCTTTCACTTCGATGTTTCTCTCTCTCTGTCTCTATCTCTTCTTCTGTCTCCCTCCCACTCTAAACAAAAAATGGAAAAATGTCCTTGAGTGAGGATAAAAAAAAAAAAAAAAAAAGGAAATGCTGGGGCTTCCGCAGCCGCAGCTTCCCTGAGCCTCAGTTCCCTCTGGTTTTTCCAGCCAGAAGTGATGGGGATTCTCTTCCTGGCACTGGAACCTTGAGTTGGGCGCCTAGTATGGGATGGGGACCCCTCAGTCCTCAGGGAGGACCTTCCCAGCCGAGGTGTCCTCCTGATTTTTATTTGCAACACGTGGGTGTGGGACCAGCCCGTCCGCCTCCACCCCTCCTACCAGTCTCGATGTAGCTGCTGCTTTAATTTTGTAGTTGTAGGACTTCCATTCAGCTCGATGTCAGGTGGTTCTGAATGATGGTTGTGTTGTAGTTTTTTGTAATTTTGATGTGGTTGTGGGAGGACGTGATACTGTGTTTACCTACGCCACCATCTTGACCCACCTCCTCTGTGTACTTTTTTATGTTTCTGTAGAGAGATGGCTATTTGGAGCTACCTACTCTGCCATTTTTGCTGATGTCACTTGATTCTTTACTTGTTGCCCGTAGGTACGAGACAGTGAGGATGTTTTCTCCAGCCTGGATCTCCTTGGCCATAGAAAAAGATGGTGACCTTTTGCTCTGTATGTGGAAGACATCCATGTGCTGGTGCTAGTCTGACGCTGGGGTGGATTCTCTGGCAGGGTGGGTTTAGAGGATTTGAGCCAGACCTTTAGAGAATTCTTGGAATGCAGAACTGCCTAGAAACAAGGATGGATGAGATCATGATAATGCTTGTAATAATAACTACCACTTAGGGAGTGCTGACCACATGCCAGGTACTGGTTTAAGTCCTTTGCATGTATTATCTCATTTCTTCCTCCTGGCAGACTATTAGGATCACCATTGCTGAGGTCAGAAAGGGTAAGCCACTGCCCAATGTTACAAGTAGAGCTGGGATTGGACCGTAGGTCTGTCTGACTCCAAAGTCTGTTAATGACAATGAAATGTCACCTCTTGGAACCTCATGGTATTTAGACCTCAAACTCAGAGACCCTGGCCACCTGTCCAATGGTCCCTCAGTAGAGGAAAGCAGGCATCTGTGGCTGACAGTCACTTCAGTTATTGTAATTTTCAATTCTTGAATTTCTACTTTTGTAATTCCTATCTCTTTCTTGATATTCTCACTCATATATAACTTTTTGTTTCCTTTAATTCTTTGTTCATTATTTTCTTTGGCTCTTTTAGCATGTTTAAGAGTTGATTTAAAGTCTCTGTGGCTCAGTCTTGCTCTGGGTGGATTTCATGAAGCTAGCAACTTAGTGCCATGTTCCTTTACCACCACTCCCACTAAGCCCCTGCCTCTTGTACCACCATGTTTAACATCACAAAAATGAAGAGGATCGGGGTTATTCAACCTGGAAAGGGTGTACAGATGTTCTCTGCTTCTATTGAGGACAGAACTAGAAAAAATCAGGTAAAAACTGCAAAAAAGGGGATGATTATTTTAATTCAGTCATTTCTAGTGCCAAGCTCTGTGATCATTACATTTGTTATCTCACTTACTCCTCAAAACAGATGACGAGGTAGATTTAATTTTTACTTTCTTAGAAGAGTTGAGTAAATTGCCCCAAGTCACAGCCTATAAGCAATATAGTCACAGCCTATAAGCAACAGGATTTCATTCACCCATTCAACCACACACCACATGCTAGGCACTGTTCTAGGAACTGGGCAAACAGTGATGGAGGCAATCAATAAGCAAATAAATATAAAGTATAATGCCAAGTAGTGATAGGTGCTTTACCTTTAGAAATTATATGTCTAACCACTATGCTGTAGACCTGAAACTAATATAAAATAATATTGAATGTCAGCTGTGATTGAAATTTTTTTTTAAATAAAGGAGAGTTGTAGACTAGAGAATTCTGTGGGGGTAGAGCTGAGGCAGGCACTATTTTAGCTAGGATGGTCAGAGCAGGCCTCTTAGAGGAAGTTACCTTTGAGTAGAGATCAGAATGAAGGGAAGGAGGAAACCATGTGAAGACCTGTGGGAAGAACATCCTAAATAGAGGGAATTGAAAGAGCAAAGTCCCTGAGGAAGGAATGAGCTCAGTAAGTTCAATGAATAGTAAGGGGACAGTGTAGCTAGATTGGAGTGGGTGAGGGGGGACATACCGTTAGATGATGTAGGCCACAGTGGATACTTGGAGTTTGGTGTGATGAGACGCCAAAGGAGAGTTCTGAGCAGAGGAATAACATGATCTGAATGACATGACCTTTTAAAATATCTTGCCAGCTTCTCTGGGGAATGGAGTGTAAGGACAAGAGGCATGGAGACCAGTGAGGAAGTATGCAGTCATCCAAACAGATGTGGTAAATGTGGCTGTTATACAAGGAGTCAGATTGGGAATGAAGTTGAGAGAGTTGGAGCTGTCAGGATTGTTGATGGATTGGAGAGGGGGGTAAGAGTAAAAAAGGAAGATGCCCAGGCTTTGGCCTGTGCATTTGGGTGAATGATGGCACCAGGCACTGAGATGTGGGAGACTGAGGGGGAGCAGTTTGGGGTTAGGGTGCAAATTTGGGTCACAATATGAGTGACTTTGGGGGTCTGGGTTCTCCCTTAAACTTTTTCATAAGGATTCATTCCCAGAGAAAAGGTACTGGGGAAAGATGCTGACAAATCTCTGGCCTGTATTCTTGAAACATGGAAAGACAGAAATTGTCTTGGCTGCTTGGGGCCTGACCTGTTCTGAGGTGTGGCCAAGCCAGATGGCCCCTTGAGGTCCCTTGTGGCTTGAGGATTCTCTTCTGTGATCTGTGACCTGGAGGTGGGAGTGGGAATTTTCTCTTTTAACTAACATTTTTCCTTTTTCACAGCCTGATCTCTTTTAGATCCAGTCTAATTTCTTGCAGGCCTCGGGCTCATTTGCACAGCTAGGTTTTACATCTGGGAGACTGCCATCTGCACCGATTGTCTCGCTGGCTGCAGGCAGGCTCAGACTGCAGCTCCAGGGCAGGCCACAAGCTCCTGGAACTGCTTTGGTGAGGGTACCCTGGGCTCCAGGCTGGAACTAGCCCTCTGATCCAGGTGCCTGCTTTCGTATGTTCTGTCCTCTTAGGTCCCAATCAGGGTGCTCTGGGCCTCAGCCTCAGGTTGGCCTTATGGATACCAGCATCCTGGGAGGTCAGGGAACCGATCTGCAGACACACACACACACACACACTCATGAAGAAAGGGAGAGAGGCAAACAGATACAGATAGAGAAAGGGAAAGATACAGATACAGAGAAAACAAGAATAACAGTGAAAAGAAATAATGAGGCAGACATAAGAATGACAGAAAGAGAGAATCAGAGAGGCAGAGACAGAGAGAACACTTTGGGAGGGGGAGGGACAGACAATGTGTGAAACAGTGAGGCGGTAGCAAAGGGAGTAAAACCAAGAGACAGAGGGAGACAGAAAAAAGCTCAAGAGTCAGACAGACATCAGGGAGGAAAGTGGGGAACTTTCAAGAATGATGTGCTTGGAGGCATGAGTCTAGCCTTAACATAATATAATGGCTTAATAAAAGTTGGCTATTAGTATTATCAGTATTAGAAGAATGAGAGGAATTCACCATGTTTAGGCCAAAATGGTTGACTATCAGAAAGTTCATATGGTTCTATCTTAATGTTATTATTTTATCCCATGGGACCCTAATAGGTAGTGGGGGCATGGTAGGATTTTGAGTGAAATCATGCCATGATCAGAACTGTGTTTGAAAAAGACAGCTCTTGAAGCCTGTATGTATGTGGAGAGGTAAGACTGGAGGCCAGGAGGCCAGGGAGAAAGAGGCTGGGCAAAGGGTCCAGGCCAGAGATGGGGGAAATGTGCAGTCTGGCAGGGACAGGAGGGTTGGAATGGGAAAAAGGGGATGATTAAAGACTTTCAATAAAGCATCTATAGATCTCGATGACAGATGGGATAGAGAGGGCAAAAAGGAATTGGTTCAATCCTCTTTATTTCTTAGGGCCAAGTTCAGGCCCTATCATCCTTCCAGGAAGTCTCCTAGGGCTCCTAATCAACCCCTGAACTGTCACTTGCAGCAGGATTGGAGCAGTTTGCTTTTGACTGTTAAGGGTTGCCCTTACTGAGCAAACCTTGTCTGGCACAGCATGTACAGCCCCACACAGGCTCTGGAGCCCAAGCCCTTCCACTGGAATCCCATTTCTGTCTTCTGTGTGAACTTGAGCAAGCTACTTACTCTCTCTGAGGTTCACATTTCCTACTTGCCTCAGAAGGTAGTGGGAGCATTAAATGGAGTCACACATGTGGCGTGCTCAATTAGTGCTAGCTGTTCTTATTATCTTTGGCCATTAAGTCATTGTTGCTTATTTGTTAATATTCTATATTCACTTGGGCTGGAGCGCATTAACTGCGTCCAATTACATTTGCTTATCCATCCTGTCCTCTCCAGGACTTAGTACACAATGGATCACAGCAAGTACTTGCCAATTGTCTAGAGTCTTGTTCAATTCTCTTCCATTCAGCAAACACCACAGAAGCAACTCACAGCTTCTCCGCTGATCCTGTAGCACATACACAAATGACAAATACATTGTCCCAGACAGTGAAACCACCAATCTAATAATACTAATAAAGTATTTATTGAGTACTGTGTCTGTTCAGGTTTGATCAGGGAAACAGAACCACTGTGAGTGATCTAGAATAAGACATTTATTATGGGGATTAGAATTTCCATTATCTTGGGAGTGGATGAAGAAGCCTATGGAAGACTGTGGCCCTTGCACCTGGTGGTGGGGCTGACATCACTGTAGATGAGCAGGGCCGGCAGTCAGGGAAAAAACACACACAAAACAACTGAACATTAAGTGGGAGAGTGAGGACCAATCAGAACCTACATCTGACTCTCACCACCTCCGCCCTTAACTGTTTGAATGACTTGCAGAAGCTGGTGTCTTCATCATGGAGCTGCATGATGAAGATGAAGTTCTGGTTCAGGACTCACTGAGGTTGAAGACGATGTGGGGAGCTGGAAGAGCTGCAGGACTAGCTTCGCCCATGCCCGGGAGGGAAGCCAGCAGAGTGGTAAGGACTTAGGCCAGCTTCAGCAGTGATTCTATATCACCCTGCAGAGTGAGCGCAATGCTGTTGCTGCTGCATTCTTTCCCTCTGAATCTTGTGTGAAGTCATCTCATACTCACCCTTACTCTGGTACCATGTGGAGAAGCGAACTCTGAGGAGGGGGTCCTGCTGAGCTAAATGAAACTGGATTTTGGGTTTCCCTTACCTTCTCCTCACCCACAGAGACAAGAGAGCTTTGCCCCCTGTGAGAGTGATCTTGTCAATACTGGGTGGTGGGTGGGGATGGCGTGGTGGTGGTGGAGAACAGAAGCTGAGTAATCCCTTCAGAGAATGGCTTGGTAAACTCCGGTGTCTAGCCCAGCTGAGACCAAGGTGGTTTGGGGGGTTCATAATTCATAAAATCACCTCAATTCTTCATGTCACCTGTGTGTACAGTTTCATGATTCCTGGATCTCTGGGGACTTTCTGAGCACCTCTCCCCCAGACCCCTCAGTAAAAGATGATATGGTTTCCATTAATTTTTCAATGAAAGTCAGGTTCAAATTTAGTTTGTTTAGACAGAGGAGAGTTTCATGGCACCCCTTAATACTCCCCCTGGGGTATCATTGGGCCATCCTCAATCCAAGGCCAGAATCTTGGAAAGGAAGACGGAGTGGCAGTGAGTGGGAGGGTGTGGATAGCGAGGCCTCAGTTTTGAATTAGCTCTCGTTTGCTTTTAGTTAGACCTCATTGAGACCACACTATAACCATGCCCTCCCTGGGGCCAAGAAAAAGAAAGAAGAAAATAATATCCCTTGGGCCAGCTGGTCAAGGGCTTCATTTAGAGAAAAAGAAGCATCTATGTCTACCTTACCCCTCTGATTACAAATGATTTGCGTTTCAAAACAAAGCATCTGTAATTCAGAACAAATGCAGTCCCTGGTAGAGGGACTGGGTTGGGGTAAACTCTGGAGCTAACACTGCAGCCTCTTGGTCTGGGGAATTCAGTCCTGAGGAAGCCCTGGAGGGAGCTCAGCAGTGGATGAGAGCTGGGCCAGGGGCAGACTGCCTGGCTTCTCAATCTTGGCTTCATCATTTGCTAGCTATGTGCCCTTGAGCAGGTTCCTAAACCTCTGAGTCTATTTCTCCATCCTTAAAGTGGGGATAACAATACTGTAATAGTGTCTGCCTTATGGGGTGATATTTCAGATACATAGAAAGCCTTCTGACATTTTTTGCTAGTACTATTGTTGTTGTTAATAATAACAGTATTATTATTGACTTTAGAGAGAGAGGAACGGAGAGGGAGAGAGAGAGAGAGAAACACTGATCAGTTGCCTCCCGTTGGTATACACCCCAACTGGGGATTGAACCTACAACCTGGGCATTTACTGTGACTGGGAGTTGAACCTGCAACCCTTTGTAGCATGGAACAATGCTCCAACCAACTGAGCCACACCAGCCAGGGCAACAGTATTATTATTAAATGCACTTAGCACTAAGCTGATTCATTTAATTGATGGTACAGTTCTACTCGGTAGGTGTAATTTACAGTTGAAGTAACTAAGGCTGAGAGGTGAGTGACTAATCAATCACAGTTAGTAAGTGGCAGAAATATATGATCCCAAGTCTATTGATGCCTCCTGCTACATCACAAAAAGTGAGAGATGCCTTAAGGGAACTCTCAATAACTACAGAGAGTTCAGAAAGAGAGGTCACTGCCAGCTGTGGTGTTTAGGGGACACTTTATAGAGGAAATGGCATTTTGAGCTGGGTCTTGAAAATGGCTTGCATTGGATGACATGAATATTAGAAGAGGGGCACCCCAGGCTGTGGGGAAAGCACAAGATGTACATGGGGAACAAGGAATTGTTCTGTTGGGCTGAGCGTGTAGGAGTCAAGCCTAAACTGTGTTGAAGCCAGATCATGGAGAGCCTTGAATCCATTTATTTAGTCATTCATTCAGCCATTACATGGTAAGTGCCTACTATGCACTGAGTCCTTTTCTGGGTGCTGTGAATATAGTAGTGAATAGAAGAGAACGATCCCCTGCCCTTGGGGAGCTGGCATACTGGTGAGAAGGAAGAATTCCTCACCAGGGCCTGGGCACTTTCCCTAGGCTACAGACACTGAAGACTACCAGCACACCAAGGCCCAGAGGAGGGACCCATGCAGGCCCAGGAGGCATGTGGGCATGTTGGGGGCCAGAAGGAGTGAGTCTATATGAAGGAGTCCTGAGAAAGCAGACAGAGCTGGGGCTTTAAGGCTCTGGAAGCTGAACTGTTTGGAGTGAAACAATGAGCAATAGAGAAACAGGAAAAGTTGTTGAACACCGGAACTGTGCTTTAGGGAGGCTACTCAGGAACCATGTAGAGGCCAGACTTTGGGGAAAAGAGTAGACACCAGGAGGCGTGAAGGAGAACACTGTTCCAAGACTTAGGATTCCCAGTTTTAGAATGCCAGCACCAAATTACAATGTAGGACTCTTGTTGAAAAATTATTAAGAATTTAAATATGGTGATACCAGAGCATTAAGCCACATCCATGAATCTGGTGCTCCCAACTTGTACCTGGTGTTCATGATTCTGTACAGCCCTACATGGCCTGAACAAAACTGAGTCCAGCCTCATCCATCCCTCTGACATACCTAATGTCCTCCCCTTCCTTCCAAACTAGATGTCTCTAGCTTCCACTTGAGACCAACCTGTCACCAGGGCAGATTTTTCCTTTCTCTCACTCCAAGAGTTGCCTGTCTTCTTTCTTTCTTTCTTTCTTTCTTTCTTTCTTTCTTTCTTTCTTTCTTTCTTTCTTTCTTTCTTTCTTTCTTTCTTTCTTTCTCTCTCTCTCTCTCTCTCTCTCTCTCTCTCTTTCTTTCTTTCTTTCTTTCTTTCTTTCTTTCTTTCTTTCTTTCTTTCTTTCTATCAAACATTAAATGGGGAATATAGCCAAAAGATCATGTACCTTGGAATATGACAGACCTTGGTTCAAAATTAAGCCTTATCTCTCACTAGCTGGGCAAGTCCCTTCACCAGTTCTGAACCTCAGTTTCCTAAGTTATAAAATAGGGACAATAACACTTACCTACTTTGTAGGGCTGTCATAATGTTCAAATTAGACAACGGATGCAAAGTGCATACTACACTTTCACAGTATACAGTATATGCTCGGTCCGTAGTTGGTAGAAAGAGCCATGGACCAGGAGTCAGAAATCACTTTTTGGATCTGCCATTTCCTAGCTGTAACTCTAGGCAAGTCATTTCAAGTCTGTGTTTTAATTTCCCATTGTAAAATGGGAATAAAATCACAGGAAAAATGTCTAGTAGAAGGATTGGTACTCTTTAAATGGAAGTTCTCTATCCTCTTCATAATACGCATCCACTCAGTTCCCCTCTCTGCCCAGTGTGAGCCACAGTGATCCTAGTCATTCAAGGCAGTCTGCTCCCTCTGTATGAGCCCCTGATTTGGTTCCCAGGTTATACCTTGGGTGCCTTGGGCCCAATTACTGCCCCAACAATGAAGTTCCTGCGCCCAGAACTCTTGGACATCCGGTTCTCTCCCATCCCAGGCCTCTCACTGACAAGTCCCATGGTGGTTGCTTCCCTTAAGGCTTTCTCTGTACTTCTGGAGACAGGTCTTTGACAAGTTCCTTCTCCACAGAGTCATCTCCAACTCAGCACAAAACCAGACCAATCCAGGGAGATAGAAGCTGCTTCCTTCTAAAGCTCAGCATTCTAGGCTCACTTCTACCTGGGGAGGCTCAGACAGCATAAATTCCAAATCCTGTCCCAACCCTCTTCTCTCAAGTTCTTGGGGGTGTTTGCTGGGCAAGTCATCAGGTGCCTTTGGTTGGTGTGGCATGGGTAGTGGTAGCGTGCAGAGTAGGCCTGACTGCCAAGTACTAGGCTTGAAAGCCCAATGAACCAGGAGGTGCCTGGCCACAGTCCTGAGTCTCACAGGTGATGAGGCCAGGCCCTAAGATTAGATGTGGCTGGCAGGAAAGGCCACGCAGGCAGAAAACAGTCATTAGGAGGACAGGAAAGTGAGGCTAGGGTGTAAGCTAAGGTAGGGTGTTGGCTTCCACAGGTGGAATCAGGCTGAGCCCGGTACCCAGCAAGCCAGTGACATTAGAGAACAGGAAGCACAGAAGGGAGCTCCAGTGCTAGGGTGAAGACACTTGGCTCTCTGCCCTGGTTGGTGGGCCCACAGGGGTGTGTTCTGAACCACTCATCCATTCAATATTTACTGACTACCTGCTACATGCCAAACACTGTTCCAGATGTTGGGGATACAGCAGAGAACAGATGACCCTGCCTTATATTCTAGTGGTCAAATGAAGGTGATATATGAATAAATACACATGTGGTGAGAAGCGCTATGGAGAAAGGAAAGGCAGCTGAGAGGGATAAGAAGTGCTGTGTAGGAGAGGGAAGTGGAGTTGCTACTTTATAGCAGGTGGTAGAGGACAAGACCTTTCCAATAAGGCGATATTGAAGCAGAGATTGAAGGGCTTGTGGGTATGTTATATCAAGTTCTATGGAAAGTGTCTCTAGTAGAGAGAAGAGCAAAGACATAGAGGTGGGTATGTGCTCAGCAGGTTTGGGGAATGGCAGTGTAGAGGGGAATGAGCAATAAAGACAGTAGTGGGAGATGAGTCAGAGATGGTGGCCTGGGAGACTGATCTTATAGGGCCTTATAAGTCACTCAGCTTTTGTTCTGAGGAGAATGGAGGTATTGGAGGGTTTTGAACAGACGAGTGACAAAATCTGACTTATGTCTTAAGAGAAATACAGTGGCTGCTAAGAGGTGAATGGGTAAAATGGAGGGCAGGAGTGAACTCAGAGTAAGGAGGCTCTTGAAACTGTCCCAAAAAGAGATGAGGGGGCCTTGGACCAAAGTGGAAATGGTGAGGTGGTAAAAATTGATTGGATTCTTCATCTCTTTGGAAGGCAGATACAGTAGGATCTCAGCTGAGGAGCAAGGATGATCTAGGAGGGTAATTTGGCCTGAGTGAAGAGCGAGATGGAGGCACCAGGCCTCCAAGGAGAGATCCTTCCCATCCAGGCCTTCAACCACACCTTCCCCAACACATGGCTTTATGCCTGGCAGCATTATTAGGCACTTGGTGAAGCAGCATCCTACATGGGAATGACATCTCTAGTCAACCTATAAAGCACAATTGCAGACAGTCGAAATTATCCTTGAGAATCCCTTCAACTGTCCATAATGTTGGAACCAAACACCATCTCACGAGTTAAGCCCCATGTGAAGATGTAAGGAGCCATGTGGAATGAAAAAAATGTATAATTAAACACGCCCACGATGTTTACTGCGGTGGGATGCTGATGTCAGGAGGGGCTGCAGACCTATGGGGAAGATCATGAGAGAACAGCAGAGCCACATAACACATGCACATATGATACTACTCCACCAAGCTAGGTATCTAGAAGGTGCAGGCTCAAGTCAAAGTCCCTCAGAGAACTTGAGAAGTGAGTGCTAGAATCTTGGTTGGACTCTGGCTCACACAGATAACCTATCCAGTTCATGGAGCCAGACATTTTCATGACAGTGGCCAGAGATGCCAAGAGACCACCCCACCTACTCTTTGACTCTCCACAAGGTGGTCATCCAGCCATTGCTCACATGCTTTCAGTGATGGAGCACTCACTACCTACCCTCCTTCCCAATTTTGAGAATGGACAATTGTTGAAAATTTTTTTCTTGGACTAAGCAGAAAAACTGTCTCCCTCTAGCTTTCTCCCAGGAGTCTGCCCCCTGAGGCCACACAGACACTCCCCAGTCCCTCTGGCTCCTTTGCACACACAGCCCTTCAGAGCTCTGAGAATACAGATCACCTTCCCCTGTCTTCCGCCCTAGGCCATGAAGCTTCAGCTCCTTTAGCTCATCGTGAGACCTGACTTCAGCCCCTCACCAGTTTTCCACTGCTGTGTCATACACTCTGCCTTTCCTGCTTTGCCCTGCAGACCTCCTCAAAAGACTATCCATGAGAACCAGTTCTTCCCACATGAGATCTTGCTAGCTTTCTGGCCTACCAACCTCTCCATATAAGTAGGGACCAGAACCGTCTAAAACCTGCCCTGCCACATGCTGCTGCCCCTGCTTTTCCAAGCAAGTGCTACACTTGGAGCCCATCAATCTGGGGGCTGGGAGCTCTTTCCCAGCACCTGCTTCTCAGACTGGTTCTCCAAAAGCTTTGAGCCCAAGTCAGTTGAGGATGGATCCTTTCCTGAAGCTGCCCCTCTAGCTTCTTCCTTTTCTTCTAACTCATCCATCTTCATACTTTTCACTCACCCACTAAATGCTCCATGTCTCATCCCCCCACATCTCCTTCCCTCCCCTACGTCTGAGAGCAAGGCCCAAAGCCGTCCATTCTGGGGGCTCCCCCTCCTCCCCATGAGGTCATAGCAAGCTTGATTGCATCCAGACATTCTGCCACTGCTGCCTCCTGGCCCACAACCCCTGAAGGAGCCCCTGCACCCTCTTGGCTTGGCTTATGTGCTTGTCCAGGCCCCAATTCCCTGCCTTGCCAATCAGGAGGAGGTGGCACTTCCCAATCTGAAAAGTATGTCTCATTTCTTCACTTCCTGACACCCAGGGCTATGATTAATTATTTTCCATCGGCTGTGATGCCCTTAGCAGCAGATGTCCTTTTGTTGAAACCTCCTGACAGGGCAGCAGGGCAATGGTAAGGGCAGGAGTGGGGGGTTGGCACAGGGAGCGTGCATGGGTTGAATTTCCTCTGGACTGTGCAGATCCAGGGGCAGGAGAAGCTAGGGGTGGCCATCACTATGGCTGAGAGCAGCACTGGTTTCTATATCTGACCCATGGCGGTAGGGTGTCAGGGGTCAGGTCTGAAAATGAATGAGCCTTGCTGTGTTGCTGAGGGAGGTGGCTCGAGTGGGTAGAGTTCAAGCCCCTGACGCTGGACTGCCTTCCTTTCTGTAGTCTGTCTCTGGGCCAAAGCTGAAGGGACTGCAGGAACCGCTGAGCTTGGGGCCCAATGACCATTCTTTGATTCTTACTCAGTACATCTTTGCTCTCTCTCGCTGCCAGCATTAGATTCCTCTGAGACCTCCCCGGAAAGTCAGCAGAGAGTATAGAGCCCTGGGTGGTTGCTTCCACAGCCCAGGCAAGGTCCCCAGAAAGTTGCCTGGCCTTCTCCCAATACCAGCTCTGTCCTGAAATAAGAATAAGGATGATAATAATAATGAGAAGATATGCTGCCTAATGAAGAGTACCAGTGAGGTGGGTATTATTATTAAATCCATTTTACAGATAAGCAAACTGAGGCTCAGAGAGGGATGTTACTTGCCACAGTGCTAGAAGGTAGTATAGATAAGATTTAAGCACACATCTGTGATTCCAGAAAGTGGTTCCAATTTCAGCACTTCCAACTTCCTACTTTTCCATCTTCTTTCCTCTGTTCCCTCCCCTTCCCTTTCCCTCATGCTCATCCCAGTCTCTACTTTGCATCTTCTTTCCATCTCTCACCCCTGCCCCCATCCCAGCCTGCCTGCAAGCCAGCCATGGGCCAGCTTACCCCCTTGGCTGAAACATGGAGCTCAGCTGCTCCAGACACACGTTTTTACCAGACCAGATAAAGTTTCACCATTGGGGCAGTGAGCAATTTATTTCTGAGTCTGAAGTGGGGAAGAAGGGGGGGCAAAACCCAAGGAAGCGTGTGTCAGTCGTGTGTGTGTGTGTGTGTGCATGTGTGTGTGAAGAGGAGCGGGGGTAGGGGAAACCAGACCTTGCTACAGTGGAAAGCCATAGAAACTTGCTGGCTCCTCTTCACTCCTAAACAGAGGAACAAAATTAAAGGGAGTGGAATGTGGCAGATTTTAGGACAGAAACACTCAGCTGTCCCTACCTTTTTATTTATTTATTAGTATCTTTTAATCCTCACCCGAGGATATTTTTTTTCCATTTATCTTCAGATAGAGAGGGAGGGAAGGAAGGAGTAAGGGAAAGAGAGAGAGAGAGAAACACCAGTGTGAGAGAGACACATGGATTGATTGCCCCCTGCACAACCCCGACCAGGGCTTGGGACCAAATCTCAACTGAGGTACATGCCCTTGACTGGAATCAAACCCATGACTCTTTGGTCCATAGGCTGATGCTCTAACCACTGAGCAAAATGGCCAGGGCTGTCCTTACCATTTTAAACACTACAGTCTAGCTATCTTGCTCATTCCTGTGGAAAACCGCTGTTATGAAACTCACCAAGGACCTTCTAATCACCATTCTGTTGGACATTTTTCCTTCCTCATATTTGACTTCACATTTCACACAGTTGATCAGCTTTTCCTTTTGGCAATATTCTCTTCTCTTGGCTTTTCCGCCCCTCTACTCTCTGGATGTTCTTCTTGCCTCTCTGATGTAATCCTGCTTGGACCAGCTTCCCCACTCCAATAGCTTCAAGTGCCTATCTGTTTGCTGATATCTCCCATCTCTAGCTCCATTCCACACTTGTCCTCTGAGCTCCAGGATCTGCCACTGTTTGACCACTATCTCAATCTCAATGGCCCATGAACACTTCAGATTCTACATGGCCAATCCAAAATGCAACTCATCTCCAAACTGTTTCTACACTGTGATTTCTGTGCTGATTGCAGGCATCACCAGCCACACAATTATGTGAGCCAGAATCTGTTTTCACACCTCCCTCTCCACCATGCCTACAACTAATTAACCATCAAGCCTCTTTGCTCCTACATCCAAAACATAACAGAAAATGTCCACTTCTCTCCATAGCTACTGCCACTACCTTGGTTCAGTCCTCCATAATTTCTCACCTGGACTGTCAACAGCCTTCTCAATGGTCTCTGCTTCCACTCTTGCTTCCCTATAATCCAGTATCCACCCAGCAGCCAGAGTGATCTTGTAAATTATAGATAGATCATCTCCCTTCTTCTGATTAACAACCTTAACTATCTCCCCATCAGCCTTAAGATAAAATCCAAAATTTGCACCTGGTCTGGCTCCAGCCTGCCTCCCCAGACTCATCCCCTGTCATCTCTTAAACTAGAAGAAGGTTTTGCACGGAGGATGTTGAGAGGTAGGCAGTGGGAGAACTTGGGTAGGCAAAAGCACTAAACTTAAGAGGGCTGTTTAAAGACTCTAGCCCTGAAAGTGATCATTTGGTCAAAACCACTTTCCTTTTGGTAAATTAAAACCTTCCAGAAAACCACAAGGAAAACCTTCTAGAGCAGGCCCTCTCCAAGCAGGCAGTTCATGAGGTAGAGTGTGGAGGCCGTAACCATCATTGCTCCCCCATCCTGAAGACAGAGCCACAGGGCGAGACATTCCCAAGAAATCCCCCATAGAGCAGGAGCAACACTGTTTGGGGTCATGCCCCAGCACTAGCCCTGTAGGATGTCAGGCAGGAAGGCTCTCCAGGTAGATGGGCAGGGCTGGGGATCGAGGTGGGAGGTGGGAGCAGGGGCTCAGCTGTGTGCTAAGGACCAGAATCTGGGACCTGCCAACAGACTGAGCCAGGGGCAGGGAAAGACTGACCCAGAAATGGCAAGACCAGGGCTCCTCACTGGAGATGACAGTGGGGATACAGGAATGAACCACTGTGCAGCATTAATTTTGCAGTCCCATGAACACCTGCGATGTGCCCTCTCAGTGCCCCTCTACCTGCCAAGGCCTGCTTCATGTTTTGGCAAGAGGAGCTCAAATTTTCCGAGGAGCTGGGGGCCTATGGGAGAGGGAGGAAAGGAACTGAGTGGGGGAGCTATTCTGAAGGGGAGGAGGGAGGCAGTGGGGAACAAGGCAAGCTGGTAAAGCCCTCCCCCCAGCAGGCACTTCAATAATCTGATTTCCATAAAGAGAACTTTCCCGGCCATAAAGATTTTATTGAAACTCCCAGCAGCCTGATAAAAGCATAATTCCACTGACCACAATCTACCTAGGAATAGCTCCAGGATATTAGGCTGAAACTCAGCAAAGCTATCCTTTCTGGAAGGCTGCTCTGCTCCCCTTCCCCCTTCTCCCTCTCCTCCCATGGGCGGGAGGGAGGGGCCTCCACTTGGCTCAACTGTGGACTATCCACACTCCATGGGGAAAATGTTCATCCAGCCCTGAATATAAGCCCAGCTCCACAGGCCTGGGACAGAGGGAAAGGAGGCCATGGGCCAGGCAGTACAGGAGTATGCTGACAGTCCTCTCGCAGCTCTGGGCCTGTTCCAGACCTGCTGCTCCTGCAGGATATGGAAGGACCTAAAAGAAGTGCCTTCAGCTCTGAGCCTCTGGCTGGGGACCCTGTCTAGCATTGGCGTCCTCAGAGAGCTATCTAGAGCCAAAATGTCAGGGAAAGACTCCAGACCACTGGCCAATAGACCTGGATCTGAATCTTTGTTCCTCTACTTACTAGTTATATGGTCTTAGGCAAATCGTTTCTCTTCTCTGAGCCTCATATTCCTTACCTGTAAAATGGGGAAATTAATATTTATTCAAAGTGTTAAAGATAATGAATGAACATGAAACATCTTTTATAAAATGCCTAGTGTGTCCCTGGCTAGTTTTGCTCAGCGGTTAGAGCATTGGCCTGCGGACCAAAGGGTCACAGGTTTGATTCCCAGTCAAGAGCATGTGCCTGGGTTGCAGTTTCCATCCCCGTCCCTGGTCGGGGTCATATGGAAGGTAACCAATCAATCCGCCTCTCTCACACCGATGTTTCTCTCTCCCTCCCTCCCTTCCACTCTATCTAAAAATCAATGGAAAATATCCTCAGGTGAAGATGTACAAAAAACAATAATAATAAGTAATAATCATTATAAAAATAAATAAAATAAAATACCTAGTGTGATGTTGGGCACAAAGTAGGCATTCAATATATGCTAGTCCTCACCACCTTATCACCACCTCCCTCACCCAACCCCTCCATTTTCCACACGACCAGAGTTTCTTATAGTCTCCCTCAACCATAGTAGCTCCCCCATCCCCAACCAAGAACCATAGGGCAGGCCACTCCCAAGAAGACCCCATAGAGCTAGAGCAACTGCCTGGGATTAGACCCCACCCCAGCCCCAGAAATGTGGGGTAGGAGGGCTCTTCAGACATATGGGCAGGGGGCCCCAGCTTTATACTTCCTGGTAGGAAGGAAAGGGCTTCATTGTAGGAGAGGATGGAACCCTAGAAAACAGCCTACAGAAGGATCCCTGATTCTGCAGAAGCGTCCCTGATTCTATGGGTTAAATTGGTGGATTCTGACTAAATTAACTCCTTCTGTAACTTTGGCAAGTCCTCTTCCTTCTTTGAGCCCCAGTCTTTCCACCTGTCAAATAAGAGTGGGCAGTTAGATGAAGTTGTCTGAGTAACTTCCCAGCTCTAATTTTTCATGATTGAAAGATAGTCCAAAATTCTGAATATTCTGGACCATTTACTCACTCAACAAATATTTATTGAGTACCTACTAAATACAAGGCATTACTCTAAGTGCTGAGAATAAATCATTTGGAAAGCCAGACAAAAACTGCTGCTTCATAGAGCTCAGTGAAATCAATAAATAAAATGTGTTTCGTGCCATAAGATGGTAGGTCCAAAGAAAAAATTAAAGTAGGAAAGAGGGATTGGGAATGTTGGGGAAGGTGGGGGGTTAAAAGCTTTTTAAAAATACTTAGGAAAGACCTCCCCAAAGAAGTAACATTTGATTAAAGATCTGAAATGCATATGGGAGCACACCATGCAGCTGTCTGGGAGAGTGAATATTCCAGGCAGCGTGAACAGCTTGTGCAATGGTCCTGAGGCAAGAGCTTGACTGGCTCTTTAAGGAACAGCCTGGAGATCAGTATACTGGAAAAGAATGAGGGAGGGAGTAGTAGTGAGCTTTGAGATTTGACATGGGCTAGCTTGTGAAGTGTTTTGTAGGCCATTATAAGGACTTCAGATTTTATTCCGAGTAAAATGGAGAGCTTGTGGGAGGGCTTTTAGCAGAGGAGAAACATAGTCCAAATTCTGTTTTAATGAGATCCCCCTAGCTTCAGTTTAAAAAATAGACTGATGGTGGGAGGAGAAGCATAGTAGAATGAGTAGAGCAGAAAGATCAGTCAATAGGCAACTACAGTGATTCAGGCAAGAGGTGGAGCAGAGAGGCTAGTTAGACCTAGAGAGAGGAATCAGCAGGGAAGCCAGTGGAGTAGCTTCCAGGAAGAGGACATTGTCATGGAGCTGAGGACCAAGAAAGGGCCAGAGCTATCCTGCCCTGACCCAGAGCATGTACAAATGACCTCGTTGATGGATGGGCCTGGAGATATCCAGGTTCTGAGGAAGTCAGAGCCAGTTTACTCAGATGGTTCCCAGGCTGTTTCTGTGATCTATTCTGTACTTCTCTCTTCCTTGTTTAGGGCAGGAATGGGAAGAATGACAGCTCTGCCTATCAGGTAGCCCCACTGGGGATAGGGATCAGAGGGATTTCCATGCTCCCCACAGTGAGGTGTGACCAACACCCCTTGGCTCACATTGTCTGTATCTCAGTGCTGCCTCTGTGGGCTACCCACAGAGTGTACCATGTAAAAGTGGCTACTTGCAAATGAGTCTTAATGGTTAGCAAGAGAAGGTGGGACAGGGCACCTAAAAGTATAGGGACAGAGGACAAAGCAATAGAGGAAAGAATTCAACATTGAGCCCAAAGAAAGGGTTAATTAGAGTTAACCCAGGGGCAGTTAGCTTTCTACTGGGGGGTAACAACAAGGGTAGGGGTACTCTGGGAAGGTTCCCCATAGGTGGGCTGGAAAGACTACTTAAATAACGAATGGGGTCTATGTATGTAGCATAGAGAGGCCAATCCAGTCCTTGTCCCAGCTCTGCCACTGATTTACTTTCAGTTCCTAAGCTCCTCTGAGCACCAATTTTCTAGTCTGGTCAACTAAATATTTGAATAAAATGAACTATTGGAAAAGTCTCAGCAAGGACGTTGTAGGTTAAGAGTGTCTAAAACTAAACTGGAGCTTTCTTGAAGGTTGGTATTCCAGTACTCAGCACAGACCATGGAAGAGAGCAGGTTCTCAACCAATGTTTTCTGAGTGGTTTTTCAGGACTATGGGGTGATGCCTGATATGGCAAGATCTTTCTAGAGCTGGCACTTTCTAGTCTCAGCTTCTACCACTCTTCTTAGGGGGATTATTTATTGTTTTTGCTTGATAAGCACTTATTATTTCAACTTCTCATATGATAATCTATATATTCCTTAAGGAACTACCTTCTTTCTCCCATGCTCAGTTTCTGTGGTTCAGGTAGGGGCTGACTCCACTCTTGCCTCAAGGGAAGAGCATGTGATTCTTGCTTGGCTCCATCTCCCCTGGTCACAGTGATCAATTTAGAGATGGGCACAATGAGACTTAGTTCTGGAACTTTTGACAGAACTGTTGGGAAAAGATAATTTGTCTCTACATTGAATGTGGAGCTTTGAGGATATTAATTAGGAGCTGTTGTATGCCATATTGTAACCATAAGGGAAGAATCTACCAAAGAATGGCACCAATACATAAAAGAGCAGAACTGAGGCGAGCATAAGATTGAATGATTGTATGAGGCTCTAGATCAATCTGTGACTGAAGCTAGACATACCCATGACCTTATCAACTTTGTGAGCCAATTAATATTTTCAAAAAGAAAAAAAAAATCCTGAAGCCTACTTAAGTTGAATTTACGTACTTGCATCAGGAAAAATCTTGAGTAATATAGACTCTTTTCACCTTTTGTATGGTCCAGTCACTCAAGATCACTTACCAGCCTTTAATAAACCATAAACTTTTATACCTCCATCTTTTGTACATGCTGTTGTTTATCTATGGAATCCTCCCTCCCCCACACTGCTTTGTTCATAGATGTCTATCAAGCCTATAAGCATCACTCAGAACAGGATGTCTGGAATGGTAGGACAAGGATCTCCAAAAAATTGCTATCTGGTCAAGAATCTTAAAAGGAAGAGCTGGGAAATGAGAAGCACAGAGGGGGCTTTGAAATGCTCTCTGACATATCACATCCTGAGGATCTAGGAGGTCACTTGCATATACAGGGCTGTGTGCATGCACCAAATACACCTGAGAAGGCCTTAAGCCTTCACTTCTGGCTGACATTGGGCTTGGTAGAAGTAGAAAGTGATGGCTAAGGCAGACTTGTAAACTGCTGGAGCATTGAAGGGGTGTCCAAACACACACACACACACACACACACACACACACACCCTCTCATCAAAGGGTGAATGATTATTGGTTCAAGCTTTAAAATTTTTTTGTCCAATTGTTAGTTGACCACTAAGCTAAACAAGCATATGCTTCAATAGCCACATATGACAAGAAATGTACTTTGCACAATTAGTTAGGAAAAGTCACTAAATAGACAAACAAGAACTAAAACAAGCAGTAACAAAAATAAGTCCTGAGGAGGGGAAAGAAACTGATTTCCAGAGTTGCCACATTATGTTATTTGAAATGTTCAGCTTGAGACAAAAAAGAAAATTGGAACATACAAAGAAACAAAGTATGGCCTAAAGGCAGGGAAAACAATACCAATAGAGGGTGTACCAAAGACAGCAAACAGGTTGAGCTTACTAGACAAAGACCTTAAATTAGCTATTACAAATCTGTGCATCAAAAATTAATTAATGCCTAGCCAGTGTGGCTCAGTTGGTTGAGCATTATCCCATGCATCAAGAGGTTACTGGTTTGATTCTTAGTCAGGGCACATGCCCTGGTTGCAGGCTCAATTCCCAGTAGGGAACATGTAGGAGGCAGCCTATTGATGTTTCTCTCTAATTGATCTCTCTCTCTCTCTCTCTCTCTCTCTCTCTCTCTCTCCCCCCTCTCCCTCTCCCCTCCTCCTCCCCTCTCCCTCTCCCTCCCTCCCTCCCTTGCTCTCTCTAAAATCAATAAAAACATGTTTTTAAAAATCAATTAATGTACTCCACCATATCAACAGGATAAAGAAGACATATTATCATATCCATGTATGTAGAAAAAGCACTTGACCAGTTCATGATAAAAAAGTCTCCTGATAAAAAACATTTACAAAAAACTTAAAGCTAACATTATAATTAATGGTGAAAACTAGATGTTTTCCTGCTAGCACCAGAAACAAGAAGAATGTCTGCTCTCACCACTTGTATTCAATATTGTATGGGAAGGCCTAACTACTGCAATAAGACAAAAAGGAAATAAAAGGTATAAATATTGGGAAGGAAGAAATAAAAATGTCTTTGTTTACAAATGTTATGATTGTCTATGTAGAAAATCCTAAAGAATCAATAAAACCTTCTGGAACTAATAAGCAACTATAACAAGGCTGCAGAATACAAGGTTAATATATGACTATGTTATAAAAACCTGTAGACATCATGTCTAAAGAATTAAAGGGCATCCTAATTGAAATGGAAGAAGTCAAATTATCTCTGATCACAGATGAGATGATCTTGTATGTAGAAAACCCTAAAGATTCCACCAAAAGCTGTTAGGACTAGTAAACAAATTTAGCAAAGTTGCAAGATACAAAATCAAGAAGCAAAAATCAAATATATATCTATTAAGGATAAACAATATGAAAAATAAATTGAGTACTATCATATTTACACTAGCATCAAAAAGGATAAAATACTTAAAAATAATCTTAACCAATGAGGCAAAAGACCTGTACATTGAAAACTACCAAATGTTGCTGAAAGAAGTAAAAGAAGGCACATGAAGTAGAAAGACTTGAAAGACTAAATTTTTATGACTTGAGAGACTAAATTTTTTAAAAGATGATAATATTGCCTTAAGAGATCTACAGATTCAATGATTCTTATCAAAATCCCAACAGTGTTTTTTGCAGAGTTAGGAAAACCATCTTAAAATTCATCCAAATCTCAGGGGAGCCCAAATGCTCTTGAAAAAAAAAAAGGTAGAGTATTTTTCTGATTTCATAATTTACGACAAATCTTCAGTAACCAAAACAGTGGGAATAAGGACAGACATTTAGACCAATGATTTAGAATAGAAATAAACCCTCGTGTATATGGCCAAATGATTTTTGACAAGGATATCAAAACCATTTAATGGGGAAGGGACAGTCATTTCAACAAACGGTGCTAGGAAAACTGGATATTCACACGCAAAAGAATGAAGTTGGGCATTACCTAACACCATACATAAAAATTAACTCAAAATTGATCAAAGGCCTAAACATAACAACAAAAACTATAAGATGCTTAGGAGAAAACATGGGAGAAAATCTTCCATTGCATTTGGCAATAATTTCCTGCGTATGACACCAAAAGAAAAAAAATAGACAAATTGGACTTTATCAAAATTTTTAAATTTTGTGCATCAAAGGACATTATCAAAGAGTAAAAAGGCAACCCAGGAAATGTGAAAGTATTTGCGAATTACGTATCTGAAAAGGGACTAATATTCAGTGTATAAATAGAATTCCTAAGACTCAACAACAAAAAGACAAATAACCCAACTCAGAAATGGGCAAAGAACTTGAATTGACACTTCTCCAAACAGGACATACAAATGACCAGGAGACATATGAATAAACGCTCAACGTCACTAATCATCAGAAAGACACACATTAACATGACTATGAGATATCACTTCACACCTGCCAGAATGGCTGCCATCAACAAATCCTCAAACAACAAGTGCTGGCCAGGATGTGGAGAAAAGAAAACCCTAGTGCTCTGTTGGGAATGCAGACTGGTGCAGCCACTATGGAAAACAGTATGGAGTTCCCTCAAAAATTAAAAATGGAACTGCCATTTGACCCAATGATCCCACTTCTGGGAATATATACAAAGAAACCTGAAACACTAATTCAAAAGAATATATGCACCCCTATGTTCATTACAGAGTTATTTACAATAGCTAGGATTTGGAAGCAGCCAAAGCACCCACCAGTAGACGAGTGGATAAAAAACCTGTGGCACATTTACACAATGGAATACTATTTGGCCATAAAAAAGAAGGAAATATTACCTTTTGTGACAGCATAGATGAACCTGGAGAGTATTATGCTAAGTGAAATAAGCCAGTCATAGAAAGACAAATACCATATGATTTCATATATATGTGGAATGTAATAAACAAAATAAACAAATAAAATACAAACAGACTCATAGATACAGAGAACACACTAACAGGTTTTAAAAGGGGCTGGGTGAAAAAAGTAAAAGGATTAACCAAAATATAACAACTCATAGACATAGGCAGCAGTATGGTGATTACCAGAGGATAAGTGGTGATGGGAGGAGCCTTGACTTGGAGTGGTAAACACGCATTAGAATATACAGATGATGTATTGTAGAACTGTATACCTGAACCCTGTATAATTTTATTAACCAATGTCACTCCAATAAATTCCATTTAAAAAGATGAGAAAAAAAGGCAGAGATTACAGAATGGATTTCAAAACCCATGATCAACTATATTATACATTTTTCTATAAGACACATATATCAGATTTAAAGGAACAAATGGATTGGGAATAAATGGATGAAAAAATTATATCATGCAAACAGTAAGCAAAGGAGAACTGGAGTAGCTATGGTAATATCAACAAAATAGACTTTAAGACAAAAATTGTTACTAAAAAAATAATATTTTATAATGATAAAATAGTCAACCCATTAAGAAGACAAAAGCCCCAAATTACATGAAGCACACACTGACAGAATTAAAGAAAGAAATAAACAATTCAATAATTCTTAAAGACTTCAATACCCCACATTTAATAATGTATAGAACAAGTAGGCAGAAGAGCAACAACATTATCAACTGACCTAACAAACAACTATAGATACTTCACCCAGTAACAGCTGTATATGTACTTTTTTCAAGTGTATATGGAACATTTTTCAGGGTAGACCATATGTTAGATCATAAACAAGCCTCAGTAAATGTAAAAGGATTGAAATAATATAAAGTATGTTCTCCACTTAAAATGGAAATAAATTAAAAGTCAATAAAACAAGGAAATTTGGGGAATTCACAAATATGTGGAAATTAAACAACACACTTCTAAATAATCAGTGGGCCAAATAAGAAATAACAAGGGAAATAAAAATATACTTTGAGATGAGTGAAACCAGAAACACAACATACCAAAATGTAATGGATGCAACTAAAGCAATACTCAGAGGGATATTTATAGCTGTAAATGCCCATATAAAAAAAGAAGAGAAGAGAAGAAAAATATTTCAAACAAAAACCCAACCTTCTACCTTAAAAAACTAAATTAACCAATAAAGAATAAAAAAAACAATGGAGGGAATGAACAATATCAAGAGTTAGTTCTTTGAAATCAGTAAAAGATTGAAAAACCATTAACTAGGCCGACAAGAAAGGAGAGAGGAGACAGAGAGAGAGCCAAATTGCTAAAATAAAAAGTGAAAGCAGAAAGTGACTACCATCCTCATAAAAATAAAAAGGATTATAAGGCGATACTATGAACAACTGCATGCCAATAAGCTAAATAAACTAGATGAAATCGATAAATTTCTAGGAAGAGAGAAACCACTGAAACCGATGCAAGAAAGATTAAAAAATTGAGTAGACTGTGAGTATAAAAATAGACTACAAGTAGAATAGACTGTAAGTAAATCTTAAGAGATTAAACTAGCAATAAAAACAAATCCCACAGAGGAAAGCCCAGACTCAGATGACTGTTGAATTCTACCAAAAATTTTACAAATAGTAATATCAGTTCTTCACACTCTCTAAAAAAAATGTAATAGTAGGGAACATTTCCCAACTCATTCTATGAAGCCAGTGTTACCTTGATATGAAAATCAAAAACATCACAAGAAACTTATAAAAAGGTTTATACACCATAGCCAAGTAGGATTTATCCCAGAAATTCAAGGTTGCTTTAACATCCAAAAATCAGTGAATATATACTGTATTAATAGAATAAAGGATAAATAAAATGCAATCATCTCAATGGACATAGAAACAGCTTTTGACAAAATTCAACAAGCTTTCATGATAAAAACAATAAACAAACTAGAAATAGAAGAAAACTTCCTCAAACTGATCAAGAGTGTCTACCAAAAACCCACACCTGACATCACACTTCATAGTAAATGATTGGATGCTTTTCCCTTATGATCAGAAATGAGACAAGAATGTTTTCTTTCACCACTTCTATTAAACATTGTACTGAAATTTCTAATATACACATATGCATTCAGATTGTAAACAAAAAGGTAAATTTATATTTACAAATGACATAAACTTGTATATAAAAATTCTAAGTAATGCACACACTATTAGAACTAATAATTTCAGCAAGGTCGCAGGACACAAAATCAATATATAAAAATTAATCGCACTCACAGTGCACAATTTGAAGACAAAATTAAGAAAACAATTTTGTCTACAATAGCATCAAAAAGAATAAAATACATAGGAATATATTTAATGAGTGAAGTATAAGTATAAGAGTTGTACATTGAAATCTGTAAAATGTTGCTGAAATACATTAACACCTAAATAAATGGGAAGACATCCCATGTTCATGTATCAGAAAGCTTAATATTATTAAGATGGCAATAAGCTGCAAATCAATCTATAGATTTAATGCAATTCCTATAAAATATTCAGCTAGAGGTTTTGAGGTTGTGTGTGTGTGTGTGTGTGTGTGTGTGTGTGTGTGTTTGCAGAAATGCATAAAATTCATGTAGAATTACAAGGAATCCAGAACAGCCAAAACCATCTTGAAAGAAAAGAATGAAATTGGAACCCATTCTTCCCAATTTTGAAACTCACTACAAAGCTATAGTAATCAAGGAGGTATGGTACTGGCATAAGAATAGATGTGGTGATCAATGAAACAGAATTTAGAGTCCAGAAATAATCTCTTGCATATACAGTCAATTTATTTCAACAAGAATGCCAAGACAATTCAGTGGAAGAGAAAAACAATCTTTTTAACAAATAGTGGTAGGAAAACTGGATATCCACAGGCAAAAGAATAAAGTCAGACCCCTACCTCATACCATATTTTAAAATATATTAGATGTAAGAGACAAAACTCTAAAACCCTTAGAAGAAAACAATAACTTTGGACTAGGTTCTTATGGTTTCTTAGACACAACACCAAAAACACAAGTGAAAAAAAAAAAAAAAGATAAATTGGACCTCATCAAAATGGAAAACTTTTGTGCTTCAAAGGACATCATCAATAAAATGAAGACAAATACGCATCACGAAGTGGGACAAAATATTTGCCAGCCATATATCTAATAAGGGACTTTTATTTAGAATAAAGAACTCACAACTCAACAATAAAAAGACAAACAATCCAATTTAAAAATTGACAAATGATCTGAATAGATATTTCTCCAGGGCAGATATACAACTGGCCAAAAACACATGAAAAGATGCTCAACAGTGTTACCCATCAGGAAAATGTACATCAAAACCACAATGAGATACCAGTTAACACACATTAGGATTGTTATAATCAAAAAGACAATTAACAACAAGTGTTGGCAAGGATGTGGAGAAATTGGAACCATAATCCACTGCTGGTGGAAATGTAAAATGGTGCAGCTGCTTTAGAAAATAACCTGGCAGTTCCTCAAAAATTTAAACATGGAGTTAGTCTGTGATCCAACAATTCCACTCTTATGTATCTACCCAAGAAAAATGAAAACATATGTCCACATAAAAACTTGTACATGAATGTTCATAGCAGCAGTATTCATAATAGTCAAAGAGTGGAAACAACCCAAATGTCTCTCAATGAATGAATGGATAAACAGCGTGTGGTTTATCCATATGATGGAACATTACTCAGCTGTGAAAAGGAATGAAGTATTGTTACACACTATAACATGAATGAAGCTCGAAAACATCATGCTAAATGAGAGAAACCAGATGCGAAATGCCACACATTGTATGATTCCATTTATATGAAATTTCCAGAAAGGGCAAATCCATAGAGACAGAAAGTAAATGAGTGGTTGTCAGAGGCATAGGGTAGGGGAGGTAGGAATGGGGAGTGACCATTAGTGTGTATCAAGCCTCTTTTTTCAGTTGATGAAATTGTTCTAAAATTAGGTGATGGTGTCAGCTGCACAACTCTGGATATATTGAAATCCACTGATTGTGCACTTTAAAGGAGTGAATTTTATGATTGGCGAATTATATCTCAATAAAGGTCTTTTAAAAAAGAGTCACTCAGGTTCATTCGTCTGTGAACTGGCCTGAGCTGCCATTTATTAAGTGCCTCCCTTTGGTAGACACTGTACTGGGCACTTTATATACCTTCATTTATTTGAATCCAGGACTAACTTGTGAGGAGGGAATTACCATCTCCATTGTACAGCTAGGGAAATTGAGGCACTTGCAGGAAGTGGCGGAGGCGGGATTTAAACCAAGCTCTGTACTCCATCTTCTCTTTCTGGGGCCTAGCTATGGGGGCTCCTGCCACAGGTGATCCTGCTTCTTTCATCCCTTTCTGACTGGTGACAGAGTGGAGTAGGTGGGCACCTGTCAGGTCTCTTGTCTCTGATGCTTTCCCTCGGGGCTGTGGACTGGGGTGATTTCACCCTGATTGGTGCAAACCTGTCTGAAGCTCAAGGTTTGCAGACTAGCTGTATTTTTATCACAGGTCACAGGGAATTTCCCGACCAGAGGATCAATACCAGTTAATTATTCATGGCGGGGGTGTGTGTGTGTGTGCAGGGGGAGTCTGGGGCTAGCAGCTATGGGCAGCTGTGCTTAAGGACTCCTGCAGGCATTTCTTCCACAGGACAGGGCTCCCACCCTCCCTCCCCCTAGCTCTGTCCCAGCACTTCTCAGTGCTTTACAGAAGTTCGCCTCATTTATTCCCATGGTCTCAAGAGCCAGTAAGATTGATCTAATGCCTGTTTTACTGAGGTACAAAAGGGTTGAGACTTGCCCAAGGTCACACAGCTAATAAGTAGCCTGGATGGGTTTCAATGGAGGTGGGAGAGGGGCATCTGCGGAGACCCCTCTAAGGAAGCGATATCACGTTCCAGACTCAGCTTCTCTCCCCACCCCCACCCCCTACGCCTGCACTCCAGCCTTCCCACCTGCCTGAGGTCTCTGAGGACACTTCCAAGCAGTGTCAGCCACAGCCCACAAGCAGACACATCAGTTTTCCAGACCAGCCTGGGATGAAGGCTTTTAATCATATCCTTCCCACAAGGGCCCAGGGCCCAGTCAGGAGTCTAGGCCCCAGCAGCTTCCTAAAGTAAGAAAGTGCTCTGAGGCCTCACTGCCCTTCCCTATGCCCACCACCAGCTTGGACCCAGCTTGGACCTTTCAGAGGTGAAGAGGAGACCTTGGGGAGCGTCATTTCCCAGGTGGATGGCAGGAGCAGCTCCAGATACAGGCCCTCGGCCCCAAGTGTACTGTATTCCTGCTGGCTGTGGCTTCTCCAGCAGCTACAGGCACCTTGCTCCTCCTCCCCCAGCCTCCCTCAAGACCCAGGCCGCTGCCTGGAGCCAGGCAGTCCGTGGAAGCCCCATCCTCTGTCCCCAGAGACTTCTCAAATGACCATTAAGCTTGGAGCAGATGCAGGCAGTGGTAGGCAAGGGCCCAGGGCAGGAAGCATTTTGTTCTCTGCTAATTGGCCTCCTATGGTCACCAGAGAGTGTCTGGGGTCTATAAGGGAAACAGCCGTATCAGTTCTCATGGCTGCTCCTCCGTGATCCCAAACCTCAGTGCTTTGGGCTTGGTGGGCAAGCAGACGTCTGGGCAGCCCGCACGCCACAGCAGGGAAGGTGAGAATGGGTTTTGGCATATGATCTCAGCCCCATGGAGCCCAGCACAAAGGGCCTCCCTGGGAGATGTGGGAAGGGCCAGGGCGCCTGAGGGGCAGCAGTCACCTTCTCAGCTCAGGCAGAGCTTCCTAGCCTTGTTGACTCTAAGACCCTGGGCTCTGCTCCTGCCCTTGTATGACCGCTGAGCCCCCTTCACCAACTCAGACTCATAGGACCTTCGAAAGTATCTATTCCCCCACCTTTCCCCATTGCTCTGATGAGGAAGATGAGGCTCATAGAGAGGGAAGGCTGTATTATGCAAAGCAAGGACACAACTGTGGTGAAGCTCTCCACCACCCCTCTCTCTCACCCTGCCTGTGCCCCACTACCTTAGCTTAGAGATACCAACTCATCAGAAGGCGAGGCCTGAAACACCAATCAGAAAGAATATATGTTCCCCCATGTTCATAGCAGCACTATTTACAATTGCTAAGATCTGGAAACGGCCCAAGTGTCTATCAGTAGACGAATGGATAAAAAAGCGGTGGTACATATACACAATGGAGTACTATGCAGCTGTAAGAAAGAAAGATCTCTTATCCTTTGAGACAACCTGGAGGGACCTGGAAAGTATTATCCTAAGCAAAACAAGCCAAGCAGAAAAAGACAAATACCACACGATCTCACTTATTTGTGGAATATAATGAACATAACAGTCTGAGGAACAGGGTAGACCCAGAGACATGGAAGTAGGGTACAGACTGACAGCCCTCAGAAGAGGGGATGGTGGGGGTAGGGAAGAGATAAACCACAGAACTTATATGCATGTACGCATAACCAATGGACATAGACAACAAAGCTGGGGACAGGGTGGTGGGGATGGGGAGGAGGGTGTCAATGGGGAAAAAAAGGAGAAACATCTGTAACAAAAATAAAATAAAATAAAATAAAATAAAAAATAAAAAAAAGAAGCTGAGGCCTATGGGATTCACCTGTTTCCCCAGCTCTGGTGTCTGGTGTTTCGTAAGGGCTTAATAAATGTTTTTAGAGTGATTACTTCCTGATCTGAGCAGCTCCTTAGAGATCAGTTGAGTTTTGGAGGACCCTGATGACTGGGTTGAGTTGGCTGACCCCTGGCTTCAAGCCTCCCTCAGCTTCTGCCTCCCAATGCCCCTAGATTTTCTCTGGGATATTTCACATCAGACAGGCTCTGGTTCCCTGCTTTACCCAATGCCAGTCTCAGATCCTGCCATGTCCTGAGTCCCATCTAGAGAGGGTTCACCCAAGTCAATCCAAGGAGAGATCAGGTACCAGAAACTCTTAGGCAGGTCTTGGTCACAGACAGGAGTTGGCCTTTGAAGTCTCTTTGAGCCTTTGTCCCCAGACCAGGACTTCACTTCTTTCTGGGTAATTAGAGTGTTGTCAGTATTCTCAGCTACTGTCTTCCCAGTGCCACACAGAGGAATCCCTTCCCAAGCAGCGTCTTTTCATGTCCCTCCTTGTAGGCTTGAGTTCTTCAGGAGACATCCCTGGGGCCTGCTGAGAATGTCCAGGTCTGCCAACTTTGCATCTCGGCTTCTGCCTGGCCCGGGGGGTCAGATCAGCACTTCCTGTGTCATGTCTAAACTTCCTCTGCCCTTCAGGCACTGCCTTGATGAGTTCAGCTACCCTTGCCAGGGCCTCCTTGACATCCTTTTCAGTTTTCTCAGCCATACTCCTCCCTTTGTACCCGCCCCACACCCAGGATCAAGCCAAACTGGCCTCCTACCTGAGCTCCATGTACGTGGAAAGAAAAATCCTTACTATGTGACAAGTATTGTGATAGGCACTTAGATGGCTACCACCTCACTTGATCCTCACATCAACCTGTTGAGGTGGGCATTTGCAGTTCCGCTTTGCAGATAAGGAAACTGAGGCTCAGAAAAATACTCCTGAGTTAAAGCAGGGAACAAGGAATGAAACTAGGTCTGTCTGATTCCAAAGACAGAATTGGGGCAGTAGAAATAAGATGAACTGGAGCCAGGGGGGAAGTCTGGAGCTGCTGCAGCAACAGCATGGGCTTAGAGATATCCTGGGTGGACCTCCGAGAAGGCTGGGGAATAATAGCTGGCATTTATCCAGCACTTACTGTGTACTAGGCACTGTGCTAAGTGCTTTACATGCATTGTCTCCTTGAATCCAGACAACACAAGAACTCTGTGACTTAGATAATATTAGTGTTCCTGTGTTATAGAAACTAAGGCCTAGAGAGCTGAAGAACTTAACTAAGGCCACCCAGCAAATAAGTGGAATGAAGACCCGAATGCCACACATTGCATTTGCTCTTTCTGTTTATAGATAGGAAGGGTGACTGATTGCCCTGATGAACTCAGAGCCTACATGACAGAACACTGGGTTGAGGGAACAGCCTGCAAAATGTGAAGGGACATGTACACATATTCCAGCTGGGGTCAGAGGCCAAGCAACCAGGAAAGTGAGTTTTGTTGGAAAAGTCGAAAGGGAATAAGAGCTCGGGGCAAGGTGCCCCAGGTATAGCCATGGGAGGAGGATTGGACAGAGTCCTGCAAAATGGGGCCAGCTGGCCAATGCAGGCACTGAGAGCAGACTGAAGCAGGGGTCCCAAGCTGAATGACTTTGAGAAGCCAGGAATGGAGGGTCTGAGCCAAGAGCCAGCAGCCAGCTGTGGTCAAGGTGCATTGAGGGAAGTGAGAGAGACCACTCTTGCTGGATAGGGAGTCAAGGATCCCCTGGCCCATGGAGTTGGAGAGGTGAGTGTGCAGATAGCTCAGGGAACTCAATGGGAACCACCTGCAGGAGCTCACAGCCTTGTTCCGAGAGCAGTACATAGATGCCATGACCTCTGAATCTAGTCCCCGGGGGGGAGATTGCAGGGGCAGCCAGGAGTTGGGGGCAGCCAGGAGAACTGGGGAGCTGGCCTTGAAGGCTGGTGGGACTTTCACAGGTGGAGATGTGGGGAGGCATTCCTGGCTGGGGGCGCAGCAGGCATAAAGGCCTGGCACGGAGACCTCATCTGTAAGTACCTTTAAAATTTTTTTTCAATTAGAGTTGACATTCAATATTATTTTGTATTAGTTTCAGGGGTACAGCATAGTGGTCAGACATTTATATAACTTATGAAGTGATCCCCCGATAAGTCTAGTACCCACCTGACACCAGACATAGTTATTACAGTATTATTGACTCTGTTCCCTATGCTGTACTTTACATCCCTTGACTATTTTGTAACTACCGATCTGTACTTCTTAATCCCTTCACCTTTTACACCCAGTCCCCCAACCCCCACCCCACCCCTCTGGCAACCATCAGTGTGTTCTCTGTAGCTATGAATCTGTTTCTGTTTTGTTTGTTCGTTCATATTGTTCTGTAAGTCCCTACTGAGTGGCATCCATACTCCCAGCAGTATGAACACAGATGGCCCCTCCCTCCTTTGTTATGCCCAAACTCCTCTGGCATCACTGGGTTTTAATTGCTTAGCTATCAGCCTCCTTCACCCATCAGACTAAGAGCAAGGCAGGACCTGTCTTCATAGCCACAATTTATGAAGGGCCTATTCTGTGTTGGCCTCTTTACATACCTTGCCTCTCTCCATTGCCCAAAAATGCCTGGTTGTATCTCAGTAAAGTGCGTTCAGTGTAGATGCCAGTGGTAGGAAAAAATGAGGACCAAGCCTGGGCTTTCGTGACTAACCTTGGTCACGGGGTGGGTCCCTGGGGTGGTATTCAGGGATGAGGTGTGTAGCTGAGTCAGTACCCTGGGGGCCTGTGCCAAGAGGAGGATGGGAACTGGGACGGAATCCTCCTGAATTTCCCAAGGACTAAGGGAGACACCAGAGCCCCGCTCTGCACCTTCCCCCTGGGACTCCCATGGTGAAGCCCAGCTCCCCACCCCCTCCCCACATCCTCCCAGCCCCTCTTCCTTCCTGAGCCCCAAATGAAATCTCATCAGCATATTAATAGGACATTATGGTTTCTAATGAGGATCCAGAAAACATTTATGAAGCTGATTAAAGACAGCTCCACCCCATTAAACAGCCCTGAGCCCTCCCTGGGGATCCTCAGGTGGGGGAGGGGCAGAGAAGGCTGGGAGAACTGTTTTCTCTGCTGGCTTGGCGAGACGGAAGGCAGGAAGAGAGTCACAGGGAGAGGAGCTGGGCTCAGCCCCCCAGCTCTTGCTCCCCATTTATTTCTGGGATAGCAGTTAAGAGTTGGACCTGTAGTATAATGGCATTGCTGTCACCCCTGGCCCAGGAGGATCCTCAGGACAAAGAGGTCTAGGACCTGGTGCTGACAGTCCCACTACACCTCCTCTTGGCCCAGCTTCAGCCTTAATCACATCCGGGCATGGGGGTGGCCAAGGCTGGCCACACTGCCACCAGCCTCTGCATTTTCATTTCAGTTAAATGAGCATCTATAAAGAAGGACCCACATTGATTTTGGGCATCTCCTATGTGTCAGGCTCCACATGGAGCACCTCCCCGCATGGAATCTCACTGAATCTATAAAACAACTGCAGGAATTAGATGCCTACCTTCAGACTGCTTTAGATAAGAGAAAACGAAGCTCAGAGAGGGGCAGCAACTTGCACAAGGTCACACAGCAACTCTAGGATTCTAGTCCCAGTCTTTCTGATTCTAAAGCCCACATGCTTTCCTTTATGCCATGTGGATGAATTAGCACCTCCTCAATGCTCATGACCTTGCTGTGTCCTGGGTTCCACTTCCCAACCTCCTACTTCTTCGTCAGAGGCTGTGTGGTATGACAGAAAATATGACACAGTAGGGATAGAAAGGTCTGGATTTCAGTTCCAGTTCTGCCATGACCTACCTGTGTGAACTTGGAAAATGTCACTTAACCTCTCTGAGTCTCGGTTTTCTCATCTGTCAAAAGGGATTGGGACTCAGAGGTTCTTGTGAAGAGTCAACAGAAGTACTTGGTAGACACTGACTGCTAGCACTACCCTCTATATCTCGGCTTTTTTCATGTCAAATGGGGCTGATGTTGCCCATGCTAAGTGCTGCTGTGGGCAGGGAGGGCTGCGGCAGAATGAAGACAGTGCAAACAAAAGAGCTACCCAAACGCAAGGGTCATTGCCAGCAGCCCTCTTTGTCATCAGCCGATCTGGTGGAAGTGTGTGCCTCAGGCAGGATCAACAAGACACCTGCAGAGCTGACCCAGGCTGGGACCCCATACTCAGGAAAGAAGAAAGGGGTTGGGTTTTGAGACATTTCTTGGAAGGTAATTCTCAGTGCTCACAAGTCTTTGGTTCTTGGCTCCCCAAGCACGGGAAAGTAACAGGAGGGACCCCTGCCTCATGATTGCTACCCCCTTGCCACTGCTGTACTTTCCCCTTCCAACACTGTGCCCCAGACCTCCTTGCTGTCCCTTGGTCATGCCAGAGAGACTCAAACCTCCAGGCATCTGTGTTTGCTGTTTCCTTTGCCCCACATCCTTAGGCTGGTTCTCTCAGCAGTGCCTTTAGGTTTCTGTGGAAATGTCCACCCTATTTACATTTCCACACACAACTCTCCCATCCCCCTTACCTTTCTTTTCTTATTATTTATCACCTTGTAACATGGCCTATAATTGACTTGCACGTCTTGGTTATCCCCTATTGCCTCCCTTTGCAGTGTGAGCTCCAGGAAGGCAGGGACCTTTGATTTGCTCACTGCTGTGTCTTCTGTGCCTAAATCAGCGCCTGGTGATAAATCGATATTTATGAAATGAATGAAACAGCCCAGGGACTCTTCCAGTTCAGGCCTGAACTTGTATCGTCTCCGCCCAGGCTGCACATCTTTTCTAGAAGGAAAATCTTGCTCTAGGTTTTGCCGTCCATTTATCCATTTGGGGTGTGTGTGTATGTGTGTGTGTGTGTGTGTGTGCGCGCGCGCGCGCACGATTGCGCCACGCACTATTCTAGGTACTGGGGTTACTGCAGAAAACCAGCCAGACATGGTCCCCGCCCTTAATGAGCTTTGATTTGGACAATAAACAAGCACGCTGATCTAAAAGCATGCCCAGTGCTCTCAAGAGCAGAAAACGGTGCGATGGGCTAGAGTGACTGTGTAGTGAGTAGCGTTGGAACTGATACCCTCGTGAAAAGGTGAAGCCACATGGTGGGGAGGGCAGAGCATTCCAGGTGGAGGGGCCAGCAAGGGAAAAGGCTTGGAGACCAGAGTGCCATTTGTGAGTGAGGGGTGCTAGGCCTGATCTGCATTTCACACATCACCCTTTATCACCCTTTTGGAAGGTGTCTTGAAAAGCCAAAGTACCATCCCACCTGGAAACACGCATGTGTGTAAGTTACCGGCACTCATGTGCAAGTGTGTTTATGTATGTGTGGTGTGTGGGTGTGTATCTGGGGAGGGGTGACTGCAGCAGTGGCATCTCCTGACTCACAGAGGCAGCGGCAGAGGTGGAAACTGGTGGGGTGGCATTTCAAGGCTGATGACTGGGTTCTGTGCTGGCTGGTACCGGGGTGCCCTGGCCTGTGGCGGAGAGAAGCCCCCTCCCCTCTGCCTTCCCAGCTAGCTCATTTCTTCCCTTGCTAGGGAGGCCCTTCTCCAGACACTGGCACACAGATGCTGTGCTTCTCAGGTTCCCTGCTGGGCCCGGCTGAGCCAAGCTCTGGAGCTGAGGCCCGGACTGCTCCCCTCCCCAGCCCCCCTGCGCCCCACATCGCTCTCACTGCTCTTCTCTGAACTGCCTCCAGCTTGGCTGCATCGCTGCGATAATGAGGTGTCTGCGACTGAACGCAGTGGGCTCAGCGGGGCAAAACAGCAGGCCAGAGGCCCAGGAGACGGGCTGGAGCAAGGGCGGAGGCTGTCCCCGCTGGCCCTGGAATCCACCAGGTGCCCCCACTGGGCCGCCAGCCCCAGTGCCATCCTAGGCCCCACTGCCTGGATCCCAGGGGCAAAGGCTGAACACGAAGAGAGGGCTGCTCGTGAAAAACCCAGCTCCATGACGATGCCGGTGATGATAGGAAGAATCTTGTGTTTCAAAGGGATGCCCTGCTAAGAACCCTTCATATCTGGTGGATAATACGTCGGTGTTTATGAGGCACTTTCACTCATTCTTCAAACGTTCACTGAGCACAAACTCAGTGCCAGGCCCCATGCTGGTCAGGGGGGAAATGAGGAACAAGATGGTGAGCTGGCTGCCCCATGGAGAGACAGACGCAGAACCAGGCCATGATGGTACATGGTAGTGGGCCTGGACAGGGGGTGCAAGCCAGGGGATGGGGTGCCCAAGCCAGTCTAGAGCACGGTGGGAGTTGGGGGAATGTGGGAAGGTTGCTCAGAAGAGGAAACTTTTGGAGCCACCCTGAAGAGCAATGCTTGCGCAGGCCAGAGAAAGTGAGGGTGGGAAAGGGCTGTTCTGTGCACAGGGAACAGCCTGGGAAGCCCAGAGGACACCTTAATCCTCAAACCAAGCCCAGGAAGCAGGCATTCTAGTTTCTATTGTGTAAATGGTCCAACAAAGGCCCAGGTGCAATCATAAGGCTTTGCTTTGGGGGGCAATGTGAGTTTGAAAAAGTGCTTTGTCATCCATCTCTCACTTTTCTGCTAACCCTATGATGTAGGGACTTTGTCTGCATTTCACAGACGGGGAAACAGCCTCAGAGAAGGAAAGCAGGTAAAGAGACAAGTGCTCAGCTTTCCCCAAGTTTCCCACGTTGGAGATCAGCATCTGGAGAGACAGAGGGTGTTAAGGGAGCTGGTACCATAAAGCCATACTCCTGGGCCTTCTCTCCACCCTTGGGCATCCCTACCCTCTCCCCTACTCCATACCATCCTCCCTTCCCCAGGCTGATCTCCCCATAGCTAGAGCAGAGTTTGGGTGAGGAACCACTTGCCCAGAGCCCCATTCAATCAGAGGGTGATTGGAGTATTGGTCCTTTCATGAACTGTTCAGGAGCTGTGCCTGGCAGGATGAGAGAACGGAGGAGGGTGGGAGCAGGTGTTCCCACGTACCAAGGATGCCGCTGCACAGGCAGCGACCCCAGAGGCCAGACCCTCATCTGCTGCCTATCTCTCCCCACCCCAAGAGAAATGGAGAAATTGGAAGCCAGGGCTGTAGGGGAGGAGAGCGTGCTAACAGTGGGTCAGAGTTCCTGAGCACTTTGAATACAGTACACCTCAGCTCCTTTGTTCCTCACCATAACTCTGCTCTATTTTGTCCTGGACAGATCAGGAAACAGAGAGCTGAAGTAACTTGCTTAGAGCCTATGATGGGCCTAACATTTGTGTCCCCCCAGAATTCATATGTTGAAGTCATAACCCTCAATATGATGGTATTAGGAGGTGACACCTTTGGGGAGTAATTAAGTTTAGATGAGGTCATGAGGAAGGGGTCTTCAAGATGGCATTGATGTCCTTAGAAGAAGAGACTAGAGAGCTCGTTTTCTCTGCATTCTTGTTCACTCATCACCCCCATCCCCCGTCCCTGCCCTGTGGGAACAAACCAAGAAGACAGCCACCGATAAACCAGGAAGCGGGCTCCCACCAGGCACTGAGTCTGCCGGTGCCTTGATCTTTGATTTCCCAAGCTCTAGAACTGGGGGAAAATTAATGTCCGTGGCATGGCCAGGTAGCTCAGTTGGTTAGAGCATCGTCCTGATAAGCCAAAGTTGCAGGTTAGATCCCTGGTCAGAGCACTTACAAGAAGCAACCAAAGAATGCATAAATAAGTGGAACAACTAGTCTCTCTCTCTGTCCCTCCCTCCCTCCCTCCCTCCCTCCCTCCCTCCCTCCCTCCCTCTCTCTTTCTAAATCAATTAAAAAAGATTAAAAAGTCTGTTGTTTAAGCCATCCAGGCTATAGCATGTTCTCAATAGCAGCCTGCACTGAGACAGGTCACACGGCAAATACATGGCAGTTCCAAGAATCTAATCCAGCTTCGCAACTGCAGAGTGAGCACACCCTGACTCTTCCACTCCTTACCCTTGGGACTCAGGCCGCTGTGTTTTCGGCCCTTGGGGGGCAACCTGCTCCTCCAGCAATCCCTTTGCAATGACCCCCTGGCTGCTCAGGGCCCCACCGAGATCTGAGATCCAACCCTCCCTCCTTTCAGACTAACTCCTGAGGGGCCAGTTATGGGCTCCTAAAACTGCAATTACCAGGCGTGGAATTGCAGGTGGGTGGGGTCCCGGGCAGGGGGAGAGCCTCAACCATTTTCTCAGAGGCCTCAGAGTGTGGCTGGAAGGGGAGTGTTTTAGGTACTCTTAAAAATGCAGCCGCTGGAATTAGGCTTGTTGAATCTAGGAAAAAACAAAACAAAAAAAACAATGCCCAGCTGAGTTTGAATTTCAGACAATGAAGACTTTTTAGCATAGGTATGTCATTTTTAGTTTCAGTACATACTATGAAAGTATTTGTTCGTCTAAAATTCTAGTCTCACTCGAGTGGTCTGTTTCGTACCTCGCTGTGCGACCTTGGGCAAATTAGTCACCTCTCAGTGCCTCGACTTCCTCATCTGTAAAGGATTGCTGAGGTGTTCCAGTGACGTGAGAAAGGCTGCAAAGCGCTCCACAGCTGTTTTTACTTTTTCCCTCTCTTTCTCTCTGAATCCCCACCATGGGTTTCCCCCAGATGCTCCTCCGGCTCCTTACTTTTTCTAGTATGTACCCCCCCAGGCCGTACACTGGGTGGGGGGAGCGGGGGTTCAGACTGCAGAGGAGAAATAAGATGGCCATGTCTTTTACGTTCTTGCAATGTGCTTACCGCTGCTAGGCTTTCTCCTTCATTCACTGGGCCACACAAGCCTGAGGATGCTCATTGCTCTTCTCTTTTTACAGATGGGAAAAGAGGCTGAGGATGCTGAATGTCTTTGTCCCAGTTCACCCAGCTAACCCAGGACAATCGGACTCGCCCCGTTGGGCTCTGCTTCCCCCACCTGCATTTCTCTCACCCAGGCCCCATGTTCGAGCTTCTGGAGGGGAAATCCCTGCTCAGGTTCGGGGAGCATGCGCACGGAACAGAGCAGTCTGAGAAAGGCGACCCGGGGCCCTTCTGGCTGACGGGCTCCCTGAGTCCAGCTAGAGCACCACCTCTGGGTGTCCCGCCCTCTGATGCCCTCCCCAGCCCAGACCATGCTGATAGCCCTAGCCTGCAGAAAAATGCACTTCTTTTCGATATGCCCAGCTGCACGTCCACTATGCATGCTAATCAGCGGCCAACGCTTGCCAGCAATTTTCTCCAGTTCTGGGTTTATTTATTTTTTATATTTATACCTTGTGTGCAGAGATGGCTGACTTGGAGTGGGAGCAGGGTCTAGGGAAGAGGCCCAGCAGAAATGGGAAGAGTAAAGAAACCGAAAGCTAGAAGCTAGGAGGGAATTCAAGAGTTATCTTTGCCACTTCTCTGCCTTCTGACAGACCTGCACCTAGAGGAGAAAACCGCCGAAAGGGATAACCTGAACCCTTCTATGTATTCATGGCAGCCTTGGGGGATGGGCCCAGCAGGGCTTAGCAAGCCCATGTCGAAGAGGAGAAAATCAAGGCTCTGGGGGTTATGTGATACACTGATTCTTCCAACTCAAATATTTTGACTACAGACAGTACAGACGGACACTTCATCTTGCCCCCCCTGCCCCACATATTGGAAAGAAACTTAGGCCCAGAGAGGGAAAGGCACCTGGCCAAGGTCACACAGTGAATATGAAGCAGAACCAGGACCAACAACTGGGCCTGCTGGCTGCCACCTCTCATCCATCCCCTTAGAAGCTGGCTGGGAGGCAGACGTCTTCCTCCATCCACCATGTCTAGACAGCCTGAATGCTCTTCCCAGAGAGTTCTCCACAAGTTCATGGAAATTAACCATTTACACCTCCTCAAGTTCTTTCTAACTTACCCTTTCCCCTCTGCTTCTCACTTTAAAGGTGATGGCTCCTCCTGCTCTACTATGACATAGTAAATGCTCAGTAAACATTTGTCCTATGAAGATGCAAATGAATAGGACAACTTGGCAATATCATGTAGACCCAATAAGACCCCAGAGACATGCATACATGCGTGTTCACCCAGAGACATGCGCAAAGATGTCCACAGTATCACTCTTTGTTATTATAAGATGTACAAAACTACATAAGTGTTCACGATTAGGAGAACAGATAAATACGTTGTAGTGTATTTAGATAATGGAAGACCACGTAGCAGTGAAAATGAATGAACTATGCATAGCTACATATGTTAGTAGGGACATATCTCAGACATGATGAGGGATAAAGCAGATACCGAAGTGTACACAGAGTACTAATGGTGCAAAGTTTTTCCCACATTGAAATCGGAGAGTGGCTACCTTGGAGCAGGTTAAGAAGATTAGGATCCAAAAGTACACAGAAAGCTCCAACTATATCTGTGATGTCTTATGTCTGAAGCTGAATAGTGGGTAACGGGGTTGTTATACTAGTCTTGAGACCTTTTTTTTTTACATCTGAAATATTTCATTATTAAAACAAATGAATGGGCCCTGGCCGGTTTGGCTCAGCGGTGAGAGCAGCGGCCTGCAGTCCAGAGAGACCCGGGTTCGGTTCCCGCTAAGGGCATGTACCTCGGTTGCAGTTTGTCCCCGGCCCTGGTTGGGTCCTGCAGGTGGCAGCCACTCGATGTGTCCCTTTCACGTTGATGTTTCTCTCTCTCTCTTCCTCTCTCTCCCTCCCATTCTATCTGAACAAGAAATGAAAAAATGTCCTCAGGTGAGGATTAAAAAAAAACAAAAAACAAATGAATGGATAGAAGAATTGAATGAATGAATGAATGAATGAATGAATGAATGAATGAATGAAAGCTGCTTCCTCTCAACCTGGCTCTGTCCCTTGCTGCCTTGTGACCTCGGGACCCTGTTACTTCCCTGCCCTACCCACCTCAGGAAGCTATTTGTGAGCATTCACTAAGATGATGAAATGTCTTGGAGTCTGACTAAGCCCAACTTCCCGTTTTACAGATGGCAAAAGTGAGGCCCAAATGGGAACCTCAGCCCCTACCTACCATGGGAGCTAAGAAAATAATTGCTCATTACCCCAGCCCTGATCAGACAGGACCCGGGAAGGAGGCAGCTCCGGTTAGGGAGGGAGAGAGAGTGAAGTGCTGAGGCTGGGCCTCGCCTGAAGGGTCAGGCCCTAGTGGGAACCTCTGTTAGGTGGGGATCTGCCCCAATCAGGAGGAGCCCCTGGCTCGACCTCTAGGACTGTGTCAAGAGTGTCCTGCCCTGAGATGAGGAGAACTCAGACCTGTGTATTGGGGTGGGTGGGGGGAAGAGTAGGGAGAGGGGTCCTTTCATGAGGACAAATTTAGATTCAATTAGAATTTCTGACAAAGGCAGTAGGAGAAAGGACAGGCTGCCTAAGAGAGAAGGGAGCAAACTGTCTGGCCTCTTCTACCCTGCAACTCAATGATACTATGATCGTCAGAGTTTGTGGAAAAGTCTAAGGTGGGCAGAGTGAAAGCTAATTATTCAGAAGGCAATTATCTGGATGAAAAGAAACAGGAGTCAAGGTCCACCCCAGAACAGGGTAAGAACAGTGTATGGGACACTGTGGCATCCTGCTAGACGCTGACACAGAGCTTGTTCCTCCTACCGGCCACTAGGCCCTAATACCCATTTTCCAGATGAGGAAGCTGAAGCCCAGAGAGGCCCAGAGAAGCAAAGATCTAAATTGAAAGCCTGAGCTTTTTGCACCCTGCAGTGACTTCACGGCTCCTTGACCCTGCTAGAACAATGGTGGTCTGTCCGGGCAGTTATTACCAAGAGAGGGGGCCAGAGAGGCCACTGTGGAGGTCCTGCAGCCCAGCCACTGACCTCTGTTGTTCTTGGGCTCCGGCCGGGTGCTCCTCAGGAGGGTGGTGGGGCCTCGGAGCTGGCGGCTGCTGCAAGCCCAGGGCTCCTTACGGAGAACCCCTTCAACAGCAGCCCTTGTCCCTGCTCTAATTATACAAACAATTTTTCTCGGCTTCTCCAAATAAACAGTGCGTAGTCTGCGGGCCATGGCATGCTGGGAAATCTGAAATGAGAAGCCGCTGCTAATGGGCTCCTTAGCTGCAGGGCTAAACAGATTGCTTAAAAGGCTGGGCCTGACCAGCCTCTTCCGCACTGCACTGTGCACCCCACTTCACCCATCTTGGGGTCCCCATGCCCTGCTGATGCCTGCCTGCCTGCAGCGCCCACGTGATAGAATGATTAACTGGGCTGCATGAAAGTCAGATTTCTGAGTCCTGTGAACAGAGGTCCTGCAGACAGGGTTTCAGGCAGGGGTTGTGTACATAGGGATGGACACATGTGTGCAAGGATAGGGCCGTGCGTGTGCACAGGAGTGTGTGTGTCTGCAGGGAGCCGTGTGTGCATGTCTACAAGTAGTGTTTTTCTCAGGGTGCAGTGAGTTTGCTGGGGACTGAGTACTGTTTGCTTGGGAGACACAAGTTCACACCAGGGTAATTGCACAGATGGGTGTATATATTGGAGGGTGGGGAACTGAACATGGGGTTTGCGAGCAGGTGGCTATAAAAGGTCCCTCCCCCAGCTCTGTAGGGGTTACTAGGCACTTTCACATATGGATCAACCCAACAGGCCTGTGATTGATGGTTCTGACTTCATCTGAGGCCAGGTAACCTGCCCCAGGTTACACACAGAACTGGAGTGCAGTTGCCTGACTCACCCAGTTGTCTACTTGACATCCTCTGCTAGCCTGAAAGGTAGCTTCTTACTGTCAGAGGGCCTGTCCTCCGAGGAGAGGAGCTTCTCTAGGCTCACAGGGCCCATTTTGTTCATCTCTGCATAGCACCGTGTTTAAGTTCACGGGCTCTGAGGCTGAGCTGCCAAGCTTAAACCCATCCCTGTCACTTACTTGCTGTATGATCTTGAGCAAGTTATTTAACCAGTCTGGGCCTTGCTTTTCTCATCTGGAAACATTTTTGTGTGTGTCTTTTTCTTTTCATGTTTTCCTTTTGATTGGATTTATTGGGGTGACACTGGTTAACAAAATTATACAGGTTTCAGGTGCACAATTCCACAACACATCATCTATACACTGTATTGTGTGTTCACCACCCTAAGTCAAGTCCATGTCCATCCCAATTTATCCCTCTATACCCTCCTCCACCTCCCCCACCACCCTCCCCTCAGCAGAAAATGGGGTTTTAATTTTACCAATTTTCTTGGGTTGTTGCAAGATTGAATGATTCATTCATGTGAAACACCCAAAACAGTGCCTGGCACGTGGCAAGCACTCAGAGACAGTTGGCTGCTTATTTTTAGTAGTACTTTCCCTTATTGGCTGATCACAGTGCTTGGGGGCTAGAGATTTTTTTATATGGAATTTTAAAGGCAGATGGTAAACTCACTTATGTGATGTTACTGACCAGAGCTAATGCATTATGATATTCCTTCTCGCCCTGGTCAGTTTTGCTCAATTGCTAGAGCATTGGCCTGCACACTGAAGTGTTGCAGGTTCGATTTCTGGTCAAGGGCCCATACCTGGGTAGCAGGTTTGATCCCCTGCACTGGTCAGGATGCATGCGGGAGGCAACCAGTTGATGTGTCTCTTTCACATGGATTTTTCTCTCCCTCCCTCCCTTTCACTGTCTCTAAAAATCAATGGAAAAAATATCCTTGGGTGAGGATTACCAACAACAAAAAATTCCTTCTCCGGGTCACATTTTGGCCATTTAATAGGATCTTTTACTACTCAACGCTTCCTGGACCCCTTGGAAAGTCTGTCCCTATCTGGTGAGTGAGTGTGTGTGTGTGTGTGTGTGTGTGTGTGTGTGTGTGTTGGGGGAGGGACAAGAGTCAGTGTGGATTTGATGGGCCTTCTGGGCCTCTTGAGCTTGGCTGTCTATGAGTCCCCAGGTATAGACTCCTCTCAGTCTTCATTCAGGGATCCCCCTGTTCAGCCCTGGCCAACAAAATCCCCCCTCCTCAGCTCATGCCCCTTGTCTCCAAGCCCTTCATTCCCACACCCCCATCGCACCACCAGCAGCCCCATAACCATCCCCCCACTCAGCCCTCACTATAATCATCAGAGAAATTCTTCCTTCAGGCTGAACTTTCCATCCTCTCTCCCTTAAAGGAGACGTTTGAGGAGAGGTTTATTTAAATCTATTCAGATGGTTTTGAGTTACCAGAGGGAACTGAAGAGGGAGAAAATGAAAAGGGAGAAAGACAGAGCCAGTGAGAGCCAGAGTGAGAGAATGCACAGAGAATAAAAAAAGAAGAAGAAGAAGAAAGCCTTATAGAAAATGAATGGAGTAGTCCCAGAGACGTGGAAGTGGGGTACAGACTGACAATCCTCAGAAGAGGGGGTGGGGGGGAGAGATAAACCTCAGAACTTATATGCATGTGTGCATGAACAATGGACATGGACAACGAAGCTGGGGACAGGGCAGGGAGGGAGGGGTAAGGGGAAGTCAGTGGGGGAAAAAGGAGAAACATCTGTAACAAAAATTAATTAATAAAAAAAATGAGAATTTATTTTCTGCTTTTCCCCATGAACACTGGGAGACAGAAAATTGCCAATGACCTGGTCATACAAGTTTTTAATGTTCTTTGTGAGTGCAGGGGACTACATGAGCTATAAGAAGAAAAATTGGGCTGGGTCCTTTGGGAGGCTGCCCAGGAGATCTGGGTTTTGGCCAGGTTCTGCCTTGAACTCACTGTGTGACCTTGGGTGAGTCTCTTCCCCACCTCTGGGCCTCAGGTTCGTGACTTACAGTGTAGCCCAGAAGGTGAGTACTATTATACTATTAATGTCCCATTTTAACGATGAGAAAATAAGTGCAGAAAAGGAAGTTACTCAACTTCACACAACTGAAGTGATAGAGCCAGAATTTGAACCCATGGCAGTATGGCTCCAGAGGCCGAATACTTAAGGACTATACCACTCCCCCGTCTGCTCAAATGATCTTTAAGGATCCTTCCATGGCTACTACCAATAAATCAATGAACAGCAAGTGCTGGGAAGGATGTGGAGAAGAGGAGACATTTGTGCATGGTTGGTGGGAATGCAGACTAGTACAGCCACCATGAAAAACAGTATGGAGTATCCTCAAAAAATTAAAAATGGAACTGCCTTTTGACCCAGTGATCCCACTTATGTGAATATATTTTAGGAATTCCGAAACACTAATCAGAAAGAATATATGTACCCCTATGTTCATAGCAGCACTATTTATAGCTAAGATCTGGAAACAGCCCAAGTGTCCATCAGTAGATGAGTGGATAAAAAAGCTGTGGTACATATACACAATGGAGTACTATGCAGCTGTAAGAAAGAAAGGTCTCTTATCCTTTCAGATGACATGGAGGGACCTGGAAAGTATCATCCTAAGTGAAACAAGCCAAGCAGAGAAAGACAAATATCACATGATCTCACTTATTTGTGGAATATAATGAACATAACAGTCTGAGGAATAGGGTAGACCCAGAGACATGGAAGTAGGGTATAGACTGACAACCCTAAGAAGGGGGTGGGAGGGGAGGGAAGAGATAAACCACAGAACTTATATGCATGTATGGATAACCGATGGACATGGACAACAAAGCTGGGGATGGGGTGTGGGGGATGGGGAGGAGGGTGTCAATGGGGAAAAAAAAGGAGAAACATCTGTAACAAAAATAAATTAATACAAAATAAAATAAAAAATAAAAAGCAGTAGTATATTTACACAATGGAATACTATGCAGCTGTAAAAAAGAAGGATCTCTTACCTTTTGAGACAGCATGGATGGACCTGGAGAGTATCATGCTAAGTGAAATAAGCCAGTCAGAGAAAGACAAATATCACATGATCTCACTAATATGTGGAATGTAATGAACAAAATAAACTGACAGACTAAATAGAAACAGAGGCGTGGATACATGGAACAGACTGGCAGGTGCCTAAGGGGAGTGGATGGGTGTGACTGGATAAAGGACATGAAGGAATTAGCTAAAGAACATATATGCATACCCCATGGACACCAACAATAGTTTGGTGAAGGCCAAGGGAGGGGAGGGGGAGGGGGGTTGAAGTGGGCAAAGGATGGGAAAAAGGGGGATACCTGCAATTATGTCATCATTAAAATTATTTTAATAATAAAAAAAGACTCACTAAAGAACAAAGAGAAAACTCAAGAAATAGAATAAATACATAAACTTTTTAAATAATTTTTTTAAAAAAGAAACTTCAACTATAAGACCTGGACCAGTAACTTCCCCTTGATACCATTATAATTAACCCTAGTTGTTAAGTAACAGAAAAGGAGTAAAGGGGAGATTAAATAATGTAGGCATGCCATTTATACAGCTTTACCAAGAAGCTCCAGTTTAGACGCATGCCCAGTAAGGTCTGGATGGCGTGGGAAGGTGCCTACCTGTCAGTTACACCTGGGAACAAATAATTGGCCAGAATAGGTGTGGCCACTACAAGAGTGGGAAATTTGAAATACATAAACTCCTAAACAAAGGAATTGCTCTCTCTTGGCTCTTGGCCCTCTTGCTCTCTTGGGACCTCTGTTGTAGGGGGCATGCTCCCTGCATTTGCCCACGTGGCTTACGTCCATGTGGGACCCATACAATGAACTAAGGGACTGTGACTAGTCTGATGCTCAATGCTGCATCTGACCCAGCTGCACCATGTAATGGAAACTGGACACTGGCCCTCCCTGCTTCCAGCTCTGCTGAATTCCCATCTACCTCTCTTTCTGGACTAAGGGAGATGGGACTTTGGGAACCGAGGGATATAATTTTATGCAAATAAAAATCATTCATTTTCCTGTAGGAGTCTTAGAAAATTCCTTTTCTCAAGATATCATAAGAACCCCACTCCTACTAGTGATGCAGAAATCCCACGCACTCATTTCTCCAGCAACACCCTTTCTGAGCCTTAGTCTACCCATGTGTAATGTCTGCTTCATTAACCTTCTTACGTCCCAGAGTTTTAGTTTCAATGCCGGACACATGGTCAACCACAAAGTGAGCATCAGAGCTCTAACTGCTGAGCCAAACCGGCCAGGGCCCTCACCCCTGCTAAACCTGAGATAACTAAGGCACAAACAAGGTAAGTCACTTGCCCAGGTCACTGGTGGGAAGGCTCCCAGTCTCCACCCTGAAGTGGCACGCATCCAAGGTACTGGACGGGCGGAAGCGCTGCTTCTCAGCCCTGTCTGTACATTAGGATCACCTGGGGAGCTTTTAAATACTTGGCCCTGGCCCCACCCCAAAACAATCCAATCAGCATCTCTGGGGATCCACAATGGTATTTTTGTAAATCTCCCTACGTGAGTCTAATGTGCAGCCAGGGTGGCCCAGAGAACAAGGACAAAAATATTCTAATGATGTGGTAGGGGACCAAGTCCAGGCTAGGGTCAGAGCAAAGGGGAGGTAGTGGCTGAATGGGCTCTGGAGGCCCTGCATCCCATAATATCCCAGAGTTGGAGGAGAGCCCTTGAAACCAAACAGCCTGTTTCACAAGGAGGAGCCTGAGGTCCACAGAGGAGGAAGCTTCTGCCCAGGGGACAGAGGGACATAACTGGAATTTCATTCTCTTACGGGCTCTTAAGACAGAATCCTTTCTGCTACCCAGGGCAGGTGAGACCTACCCTTTACAGATCCCTTTGCTCCCATTTTGTAGACCAGGCAACTGAGGCTCAGAGGTGAGGGAGAGCCACCCAAGAGTATACAGCTAATAAGCCGCTAAGCCGGGATTCCAAGGCCGTCTTGCCGGGTTCCCTATCCCGCGCTGGCTCCTGCCTTTGGCCCGACTGCATCCTAGGCTTCTGGGTTAGGCAGGGGAGGCAGTTTGGGTCAGAGCCTGCAGCAGGGACCCAGAGACCCCAACCCAGGCCTTCCCCGCCTGCCCCACCCGCGCAAACCCTCTGGAGTGGGTTCCAACGTGGTGGGAAGGAAAGTCTTGTAGGGGGAGGGCGAGCCTCCTCCACTCCCCCTCGGGCTCCTAGGGCCTGGAATTCTTTTAATAGGAGACAAAGCCTTTAATTCGGAGAGATCAGATGAAAGGTTCCAAATGCAAATGTTCGGACAGGGGAGCCGCTAGTGAGAATAGGCCGCCTTCAAAGTGTAAATGACGAAGAAACGCAGGCAGGCCGGGGAGGAGGGGGCCGGGCAGCTGAGGGCGGGAGGCCAGGCAGTACTGGCTCCCTCGATGGCCTCCAAACAGCAACTGGATGGGGCTCAGCGGACCGCGCCCTGGAGCCCCAGGCGTGGAGAGTCCCACAGACCTGGGCAGACAACTGGGCTCAGCCGTGTGACCCTGGGCGACTCAGTCCCTTTTTCTCAGCGCCTCCGTTTCTTCGTCCACGAAATGGAAGGAAAGGAAAGCACTCCGCGGAGATGAAGCTGGATCTGAATTGCCTGGCCCGGTGGACTTCATTCCTTCAAATGCTTGTCTTCCTATTCCTCTTGCTTGATCAGGCTCCTCACCAACTCTCCTCACTTTTTTCATTCAATTCTCCGCCCCCCTTTAAGTTCCCTGACATCACCCTCCTCAAAAGACTCCCCAGTGCCCTCCCTGGTCTTAAGGAAAATGCCAGATGATTGACAGGGCATTGGTGCTGTCCCTTCTTCCAGAACTAGAGTGCTCGTTTTCCTGGGCCTCCATGATGGGCCCAGAGGGAGGCATAAGGCAAGGTGTTTAGGAGGAGAGGCCAGTCAATGAAGGCAACATGAAAGCACTGTTTGGGGAAGGGTGACAGGATCACTGTGGGGAAAGTCCAAGATGCTTGTGGTGATGGTGGTGGGGGAGTGGGAGCCCAGATCGGGGAGCACCCTGAGGGCTGTGTAACAAGCCTAGCTTTACTCTAAAGGTAAGAGAAGCCTGGCTGGTGTGGCTCAGTGGTTGAGCATGGACCCATGCACCAAGAGATCACCAGTTCGATTCCTGGTCAGGGCACATGCCCAGGTTGTGGGCCAGATCCCCAGTGGGTGGCATGCAGGAGGTGGCCAATCAATGTCCTCTCTCACTGATGTTTCTGTCTCTCTCCTTCTCCCTTCCTCTCTCTCTCAAATCAATAAAGGAAAAAAATTAAAAACAAAATAAAGGTAAGAGAAGCCAGTAGTGGGTGTGTGCTCCCTTTCTGGCTGCTGGGTGCAGAATTAATTGGAGAGAGGCAGAAGTGGCAAGAAGGGACAGCATAGTGTGCTGGCTGGGGTGGGAGCTGGGAAGGAGGGAGAGGCAGGGGGGCCACATTCAGCACAAGCCATCTTCAGTGCTTTCTCTGCACTCCAGGGATGTCACTTAGCCTCCCTGGGACATTGGGAGGAGGAGGCAGCAATTCCCTCTCACAGCCTGTAAGCAAAGCCTGAAACGCTTACCTTGCCTTCCAGTTCTACCTTCCCTGCAATGGGCTGATTCAAGAGGTGCTTATAACCAGGCTCTGTTTGCTGCGCTTCCTTCCTCAGACTGATTGCTGGGTTTTTCTCTTTTCTTCTCTCTCTCCCTCAGAGGGTCTCTCCTCCAAGAAAGCTGCCTCAGTGAGGTAAGAAGCTCAGGGGATGGAGGGGGCCTATGGAGCTGTGTGAGCTCAGGCAAACTACTGCCCCTCTCTGGTGTTCACCTTTTTCTTTTCTGTAAGGCTGGCATAATGATAAAAGGAGAGAGCAGCCTACAGATACCCTGGGGCAAAGTTTCTAGGTAAGGACATGCTATTGTTTTTTTTATTATTATTATTTTTGGTACTTGCCCCTAGCGGGAACTGAACCCAGGACTCTCTGGTCCGCAGGCCGACGCTCCAACCGCTGACCAAAACCGGCCAGGGCATGCTACTGTTTTTGGGGGCTAAGGCAGGAGGAAGGTGTTCTGTCATTCTGGGGTCCCCTTGCCAGATGCCTGCTGTGTTGCCTTAGGAAAGAGATGTCATTTCAGTATCAAGTCCTAGTCACTTTGGGGTCAAAGTCTGTTACCCGCATATCAGGGGTAGCTGCCATAGGCCCTACCTGGGTTCAAGATATGTCCTGGGGTGACATATGTCCTGGGGTGAAGTTTGATCTTAGGAGCTTTGGGATGTAGTTTCAACCTCCTATGATGCCTGGTCCCTGGCTCTGGAGGGACTGGGTCTGGGGCCAGGGTCTTCCCTTCTCCAGGTCTGTGTCACCATCTGAAGAATAAGGGAAGGTGCTGGGGAAGGCTGACCAGGCATGTGGATCACAGGGGAGAAGCGAAGAGGCCAGGCCGGGCCAGGGTGGGCTGTGGGAAGTGGCTGGAGAGCTGGGGAGAGTGGCGGCGAAGAGCTTGCTGTGGGCAGGTGTGCTGGGTGGAGCTCAGGAAGGCCTCCGAGGCAGGTTCAGAAAACTGAGCAGATGCTGAGCTGTGGCCTGGAGCCCAGGTTGCTGCGGGATCCAAGAACGAACAGAGCCAGGAGGGTGCCCAGCGTTCCCCTGGGACTAGAGCAGGCACCTCCAGGACTGCAAAGGGTCTGGCCTAGAGTGGAGCCAAATGCTAGGGGTGCCACCGTGAAACCCCTGAGGGAAAACAATGCTTCGGCAGCTGTCAACACACAGGGAGCCCTGCCAACGGAACACCACAGAGAGGACAGGGGGTGGGTAGAGAGGAGCACGGAACCTGTGACAGGGGAGTCCTTTAGGACAGGGACTGATGGATATTGTTGGACAGGTGCCTTGTGGAAATCGTGTAGCCTCTTTGGGCCCGGATCGCTTATCTGGTGCCAGGGCTGCTGCGAAGATCTGGCCTGGCACTGCCTGGCCCCGAGCAACCCAGAGGCAGGTTCTCGGCATTTCCGGTCTTTCTTCCCTTCTCCTGCCCACCCCCATTCACGCAGCACCCTCGGAGCCCAGGTAGCTACAGGCAGCTTGCTCCCTGCTGCTCTGCTTCCATTCAGTCTCTGGGTGGCTGTGTTTTTTCTCTTTTATGTGTTTTATTTTCTTTCCTGTTGTCAATCAAAACCCCTGCTGAAACCCGCGTAGCGGGCAGGCTAAGAACGCGTGTGTTTGGCAGGCCCAGCCTGGGAGAGCTCAGGCCGCCCTCATCCACCCGAGGAGCCGAGCTGCATCTGGCCGGCGGGAAGGGGGGCAGGGCATCCCACATCTGCTCCCCACATTGCTCATCTCGGCCCCTGCTGCTGCCGGGGAGGAAGAGGCAGCCCAGCCCAGAGAGACAAGAAAGGAGAGGAGAATCAGTGATGGCGGGAAAAGGAGGTGCAGAAGGGGCCCCGAGCAGAGCACAGAGCAAGGGTGGGGTTGACACGGCAGCTGCTGACAAAGCCCCCTATCCAAAAGATACCTCTGTGAGCCGGGCCAAGGGAGGGGAAAGAAGGTCTGAGATGAGAAAGCTGGAGAGTAAGGAGACAGGGGAGACAGCCCGGAGGCCCTGCGAAGAGCTCAGAGAGACCCTGGGAGATTCACAGTGTGGGAGAGGCGGAAGCAAGGAATGCAAGAGAAGGCCCAGGAGTGGGAGGCAATGCGAAACGCAAGGAAAAACCGCGGTTTGGAAACTCCAGTTTTGCTTTTTGCGCGCTTGCACCCTGGTGAGTGTGTCTGTCCCATAAACCTTGGGATTAGCTGCTCTGCTGTCCTGAGCTGGCCAGCACCTAATGGAAGCCACCTGGCTGGCCGAAGGCCTTGGCCCCACCCCAGCCCTGAGCCCAAGGGGCTCCCCCAGAAGTGACTTTATTTGCAAATTTACACTTGGGGAAGCAGCATTGAGACCAGGGACCAGGACGGGATGCCCTTGTCCTCCGTGAAACCAAGTAGTAGCTTCCTGGCATGATACCCCCAGCATCCCTCCACAGTTCACCCACACTGGATGTCCCCATTTTATCTCTGCGTGAACAGTTCAGAAGGGCAGAGAGAGCTTGTGGGGAACCTGTGAAGGGGACTCGGGTCCAAAGGTAGATCACCTCTCTTGCCTCCAAGTCCGTCCCATGATACTGCCAGCAGGGCCGGCCACAGCGGCCCTGCCTGCTCCAAACCACCAGTGCAGCTCCCCTCTGCTCCTCGCTATGCCCGAAGCACAGGCCTCAGCAATGCTGGACGGAGGACGAGTGTGATTACCCTCGTTTCACAGATGGCTTGAGGGAGGCAGAGAGGAAGTGTGCTGGTCAGGATCACACAGCAAGTCAGGCGGAGGAACCAAGACATTTGGGGAGGAATGAGTAATCAGGAAGTTGTCCTGGGAAAGGAGAGAAGGAGAGGGTGAGCTGCCTCTAGAGGGTGTGTCTGTGTGGGGGAGCTCTGGGGGACCTTCGAAAGGACACCACACCCAGAGATAGAGGGAAAAGAGATGAGGAAAGCCCCTGGCAGGAGCTGGTAGAAAGAGGTAGGTCCTGAGGCTGGGAGAAGGGGGCCAGGACAGAGTTGTTACAAGAGAACAACAGGTGGGCCTGGTAGGGACAAGTGGCAGCCAGTCTGTACCAGGGAGGTTGGGTTCCAGTTACCCACAGGCTCCTTGCCCTGTGGGAGAGAAATCCACCTGAGAAAAGGGGGAGACTTGGGACTGCACAGTCTTCCAGCAGAAGCACACATGAACACACACACACACACACACACACACACACACACGAGGATCTAGGCTAGATTCTAGACTGACCTGGCTCAACATAGGATGGTGTCTAGCGATGCAGTATTAAACCTAGAAGGAGCCAGGGAGCCCTTGGCATATAAGGAGGCGCCATGAAATCCTTTGATGGATGAGGAAAGTGAGGTGAAGGAGCTGCCCAAGGTTGCACCTCGAGTGCAAGGGAACCTGGAGGACCTGTAGCCAGAACCTGCCTCTCCTGTGGCTGGAGGGAGCAGTGAGCTCCAGGACAAAGCAAGAAATCACAAAGATGAGAGAAGGTAGGGCCGGCAGGATAGTGAAGGAGGGTGCTAGAATCAGTCACATTTACTGAGCATTGACTATGGGACACACATGTGCCATGCAATTCTCAAGATGTGCATTGTGCATCTTAAGTCACGCACAGATCCTGGGAAGGAGTTGGGGTTAGCTCTATTTTTACTGACAAGGAAACTGAGGCTCAGAGAGGTGAAGTGACTCACATCTAGTAAGTAGAAGATCCAGATGTGTCAGAACTTAAGTTCTGGGTTTGAACCCTGGTGGGGACCAGACCTCCATGGTGGTCAGGAGAGGGAGGCAGGGTAGATGGGCGGGGAGATTGGGTTGCCTTCATTCCAGGGTCCCTACCCCTCAGCCCATCAGGGAACTCTTTCCTGAAGTCCTCTCCCAGAAGTAGGACACCCCTGCTACCCAGAGCTGCCCACCAGACTGAGGACAGGGGGCTGTCATTCATTCCTTCTCCCCCAGAACAAAGATCTCTGACCTTGCCCACTGCACGGCTGCTTGTCCCTTCCCTGCTCTGGGCCTCAGTGGCCCATCTGCACCAAGAGGGGCGGGCCTAGGTTGTCCCAGAGCTCCGCCAGCTCTGCCAGCCTGGGAATCTGTGACATAAGCACGTGGGAAAAGAACTGAGTCTCAGGTGGGCCATGCCAAGCAGCCGATCAAGAGGGCTGCTGCTCCTGAGTGTGGAGTCGGAGCTCACGGGGAGCAAGGTCGTCCTGGGGTTGGGGGGTTGCTGGCGAGGACAAATGCACTTTTTTTTAAAGTCAAGTTTTTGAAAATACATTTTTATTGATATTTTTAGAGATAGAGGAAGGGAGAGGTAGAGAGAGAAACATTGATGTGAGAGAGAAATATCCACTGATTGCCTCATGTATGCACCCCAGTTGGGGATCGAACCCACAACCTAGGCATGTACCCTGACCGGGAAAGTCAACTGAGCCACACTGGCTAGGGCCAAATGCGCTCTCGTTCATTCCTTCAGACAAGCAAACATGTGCTGAGCGCTTACTGTATGCCAGCCAGGCACTCGCTGGGTGCTGTTGATGCAACAGGGGGTCCCTTCTCTCAAGAAACCCCACTACCTCCCGATCAGCTGCATTGCCTTGGGAAGCAATGGAGTGATGAGCACCAAGCCTTCTCTCCCCCTTCCTCCGTGCTCTTGGGCTTTGCCTCTTCCCCTTTCTCTGTCTCCCTCCTTCCCTATCTGTATCTCTGTCTGCCCTCCCCTTCCTGAGTCCAAGGACAGGAATAAAGGATGGGGATCTGAGGGGTGTGAATTCCCACTTCAGCTCTCTTGCCAGCCTGGGTGGGGCCATTTGGAAACCAAGAGGAAACTATATTATGTAAGACTATTGGCTAAGCCCTGGCCTGGCCCAAGGGTTAAGGGGAGGGGCAGTTGCAAGGTAGGGGCATCTATGGGCACAGGCCTCAAGTCAGTGGGAGACGGGGTCCAGGAAGAAGGTAGCATAGGGCTAGAGCAGGGAGGACAGATCCCCAGGGAAGGCCGAGGAGCACAGACTGGGGGACTGGGACCAGGGAATGGGCTTTTGGATAGATGCCAACTGTCATTTCATGCCTGGAATTCCAATAGGGACTAGAGTTGAAGTGACTGAGATGAGATTACAAGAGAGCCCTGTGCCTGGGATCAGTCAGATGACCTAGGTTCAAGGCCCCAGGTGAGTGACTTTGCTGAGCCTCAGTTTCCTCGAGTGTAAAAGAGATAAAGACAGTCACCCAGAGTGGAACCTAAATGATGGTGCTTTTTTTTTTTTTTTTGGTACGTGCCCCTAGCAGGAACCGAACCCGGGACTCTCTGGTCCACAGGTCGACGCTCTAACCGCTGAGCCAAACCGGCCAGGGCAATGATGGTGCTTTTGAAATGAGAGGGCTTGGCCAGCAGGCCACAGGGCTCAGATTTCAGGAGGGACATCCTGGCCCTGGGAAAGGAGAGCTGGGGAGGAGAGAGTGAGGGTTGAGAAGGAACGAGTGAAGTGTGGGAGGGTCAGTGTGGTCACTGCAGTGAAGACAGCCTGTGTCACCGACTGGCGGCTGGGGGCACCCAGTCCTGCCGGCCAGAACAGAATATTATTCATTTTGGGGTCCTGCTCAGCACACCTCACTGGACACAGAGGCACTGTTGGTGGTGGCAAAAGGATGTGCTTTTCAATGACAGGGCCCAGGGCTCAAATGTTGGTTCAGTCTTTTCCAGCTGTGTGGCCTTAGACAAGTCAATTATCCATCTCTAAATCAGGTTCATCATGCCTTGCTCATCGGATCTGCATGGCTCCTGGCAGATGGTAGACACATCAATTTTCAAGTCCCTTATCGCCATAAGTAGGCCTCGGTTTTGCTGTTTTCATAAAAGGGAGATTGGAGTAAATGACCCTCCAGGTCCCCTTCAGCCCTAACATGCAGGAACAGGCCATGACTATCATTTGTGTTTTGTGATGGTGTCCGCTGAGTCAGTTACCAGCAAGAGCTTGATTGGGTGCTGGGTGATGGGGAAGGACGGTGTCCCAGGAACAACAGAACAGAGGCCCTGGGGCCCTGTTGCTTTCTCCCACTGGAGGGCCTTGTTGTAGTCCACAGATAGCCCCTAATTGGGCTGGGCACCCCTGCTAGAGACCCCATTGGCAGGGCAAGGCTGGAGATGCTTCTGAGGCTGGGACTGGGGAGTTTGGCTACAGCAGCTGGAAGCAAGAAGCCCCACCCGCTCCAGCCCATGTGTTTCCCTTCCTCAGGAAGCAAAAAGAAAGACTTAAAGGATTTAGACCTCAGGGGGAAAGAAGAGAAGAGAATTAGAACCCAAATCCACATCTGGCCTGACAATATGTCTAACCCTAAGCTCTCTGCCCACTGAGGCGTGGGGGTTGGGGGTAACGGAAGAGCAGCTGGCTGCTCCCTCCAAGCTGCCTTCCTGGTGACATCACTGACAACAGAGGCACCCACGTGCAGCAGGGCTGACCACCCCCATCTGGATCCACCCAGAGCAAGAAGGGAGAGAAGGGGCTTCTGAAGGAAGTGGCAGTCCCTGCTTTTGCTCAGCTGAGAACCTCTCAGGGCCTGGTTCCCCCCAGCTGCACAATGGGGCCCACCCGGCTCCCTCACGTGCAGGGTGATAGTGTGGTTAAGCCTTCTCTGCAGGGAAAGGTGAGCAGCAGACATACATGCCAGCCCTTGGAGCACCTTGATATTCCCAGCATTAGTGTCACTGAGTCTGCCCCTGGGGGACCAGTGGTGGACAGTCCCTTCGCATTCCCTCCATTCATTCAGAAACTGGCAGAATCCGCACAGCGGGGACCTCACACCCAGCCTTGCAGGGGAAGTGATAGACAGGGTCACCCAGTGAGACAGGAGCAGTGGTGGGCTTTGCCCTTTGCCCTTCGCCAGCACCTCATTGTCTACTAAAGGGCACAGGGAGTGGGTTCCTCAGAGGTCAAAGAGGACTGGCCCTTTGCATTGCTGATGGGTAGAGGTTCTCAGTCTTGGAGCTTATGGTGCTTGTACCTGTTCCAGCCAAGGCCTGGACCCCCGGGTCCTAGAGCCTTGGGGACATCCAGACTAGAGCTGCCACGTAAAATACAGGGTACCCAGTTAAATTTAAATTTGAGATAAACAATAATTTTCAGTGCAAGTATGTCCCCAAGAATGCATGGGACATCCTTGTGCTAAAAAAGGTAGTATTTATCTGAAGTGGGATTTCAACTGGGGAGCCCGTATTTTTATTTGCTGAACTTGGCCATTCGATTGCCTTAGGGAACAGGAGGGGATGGCTGCCTTAAGGTCTCTGGCCCGTGGGGCAGGGACTTCCCACTTCCAAATCCCCAGGCCTCAGCTGGAACAGATTGCTGGCTAAGAGAACATGTTTAATTTGGTCGCTCATTAATTTGCACAGCCCTCTCACTCCGTCCTCCTGGGCCCGGCGCTGCTCTAATGAGTTGAAGCTGGTAATGAACAAGAAGTCCTTCATGTGGAACAACACAGGCCCATGGGCACTCAGTGGGCCCTCTGCCGGCACCCCAGCTGCCCACCTCACCATCAGGCCTGTGGCTATGAGTGGCTTGGAAGGGACACCCTGCCTCTCAGGCTGGCCTCCGTGGAGAGGTCGGAAGAGGGATTTGGCGGCCACCCTCTGACCCCTCTCTGATGAACTCAGCAAACGTGAGGAGGGCACACAGACTGTGGGGACACAGACCAGGCTGCTGATCCAGGGGACAGGCTGGGTGGCAAGGCCCCAACCTTTACACTGGGACTTGGAAACTAGGCAAGGTTCTCGTATGTGAAGGAAACAGAAGGCTGAGCCCAGGGCCTGGAGAGAACTCAAGGTCAGTTGCTCAGAATGAGCGCTTACCCCGAGATCTTCCGTGGAGAAAGGCTCTTGTGGTCAAATGTGTTTGGGAAACACAATAGACCCACACATATGAACATAGACACCCTCGGGGATTGGCTTTCTTGCTAGCTTATTGAAGGCTCTGAGAAGTCCTGCAGTAAAGCAAACAAAAGAAACCTACTTACGTTGGTTGAACTTGGCGTTTCCCATATTTATTTAACATCAAATCTTTTTTTTTTTTTATCATAATACGTCTTACCTTCCCAGGCACTCATGTTCTCTGGGATGCACATTGACTCAAGGTGTTCTGTTGGACCCGATCACCCTGACCAAGTGCCCAGGTCTCAGGTCAGCTCTGTGCCCCCTCCTTCCTTTTATTTCACATGGACCTTTTTTCTCATACTCTATCTGTGCCCATGACAATGCATGTCTACATGCACGTGCCCCTACCTACGTATATCTATGCCTATGTGCATGTAGGGACACTAGTGTGGGCTAATTCCAAGAGCCCAGGAATGTTAGAGGAGAGAGAGAGAGAGAGAGATTTTGATAGATTTCCATTCCTGGTCCACTTTTTGGGATAACTCAAATTTTTTCTTCCACCTTTGTAGCCTCCAAGAAATATTCTAGAAGTCAGCTAGTGACAAAATCCACACTGGTCACACCATCTGCTCAAGCTTATGTGCTGGAGACTGTTAGGACCGCACATAGCTGGCAGGCCTAGCCTGTACCCACTGAGAAAGGCAGAGCGGAGAGGAGCAGAGGCTGCATTGTGGGCCTGGCAGTGCCAATTCGAACACTTACTCTACTTCTGCCTATTTGGGAGGATTGTCAAAATGGCAGCAAGCTGAATGTCAGCTCCGCGAGGGCAGGGACTGTGTTTGCCTTGTTATCCCTGTGTTTCTAGTGCCTAACACAAGGCCTGGCATGTAGTCTGTACATGTGAGCACATGTGTACACACAGGCACGCATGCATGTAACAAGTGTTGATTGAGCATTTACTATGTGCTGGGCATTGTCTGAATCCTTAACATGGGATAATTTGTTGAATCCTTACAACCACAGGATGACATAAGCACTATGAAACCCATTTCGGAGACACAGACACTGCGGCACCAGGGAGTGAGTAACTCACCCCAGGTCGTGCAGTCAATGAAAAGTCCAGCCAGGACTCCACACAGGTGGTCTGACCCCGGAGCTCACTCTCTAAACCACTATTCCATACTTCGTGGTTTGATGAATAGCTGTTGTGTGAGTGTATGGATGCATGCACGAATGAATGAATAAAGGGAACAGCCATGATGGTGGCCCACAACCTTCTATCAGCCTGATGCTAAGCATCCAGACGTGCCCCAGCCTTCATCCAGTAACAGGGACTATGCCCTGCCAGCTGCCCACACCATCACCTCTTTCCTCCCTCTCTCCTTCCCTCTGGCCCTTTGCCACATTTTGCCATCCCCTCCTCCTTCCCCACTGCTCCTCCCCAGGCACTCCCCAGTCCACCAGCTCCTTGGCCTGCCTGCCTCACCCACGTGCTGCGCTTTTGATGTCCCCTTCCTGGCAGCTGTGGGGCACTGAGCCACCCTCCACAGGCGTGGGTCCCAGAAGCCAAGTGCTGGTTGAGAAGCTTCACACACAAAGACCCAAGCCAAGAGGAACATGGGTCATCAGAAACCCAGCAAGCAGGAGGCCTGGGAGCGATGGCCATCCTGCTGGATGGCACCCGGGGCATCACCAGGTCCTCAGGACCCAGGGGTCTCTCACCCAGAAACCTCACGTCTGGGGTATCTTCAGGGACTCGCTGCTAGTATGATTCATAAATAGCAACACTGCCCACTCCTCTCATTAGAGTAGCAATCAATCTAGAGGTGACTAAGCACTTTTACACCCATTTGCCTAATCCATCCGCATTAAGGTGTAATTGATCAAAGCTTTGGAATCAGGATGCCTGGGTTTGAATCCTGCTTCTGCTGCTTCCTAGTCATGGGACATAAGGACAGTCACTTACACCCTCAGAGCCTTGAGGACAATAATAATGCCTATCTCATAGGATTGCTATGGGGAGTCAATGAGCTGGTCATGTGTTGCGCTCAGACCAGTAGCTGCTGTGCAGATATATACCATTCAGTGGGTTTGTACTGCATGCCGAACTTTGTGCAAACATCTTTTATTCGCATCATCTTTTCAACAATGACATAAAGGAGAAGAGGAAACTGAGGTTTATGGAGATGTCACTTGCAAAAGTCATAGAAGAAGTGGTAAAGTTGGGATTCGAACCAGGTGTGTCTGTCACCAAAGCCCATGCTCTTAGGGGAAACTGCAACTCACAAGATGCCACTTGTCTGGGTCTGAAAGCAGGCTGGCTGAACTCCACATGTTTTCACAGCTCCTCCAGCGCTGCCTTTGCTCCTGGGTGACACAGATCCAGCTGTCTCTCCTCCGCAACCTCCCTGAGCATGACCCTTCCTGTCCTTGCCTGTCCCACCCAAATCAAAGACATTGAGGGGGGGAGTTTGAAGCTGGGGTCTGAGCAGAGGGATCCTGCCCTCTGTGTCCCTAGAATACAGGTGCCAAGGCCAGCAGGTGCCAGCAGTACCTAGGCTTACCTACAGATGCTGGTTATGTCTGGTTCATGCCACCACTGGCCTGCCTTGTCTGCACCACGGGTGCTTTTCCCATGATCTGTGTTGGCACCTGACCCACAGGAGGTAGGGCCCTAGTCACCATTCCTGGCTTAAGTGCCAGGTGCCCTTGGCCAGTAACACAGATATTGGGGAGCTGCTCTTAAAGGGAAAGGCTATGGAACCCAGAGGAAGAGAAAAAAGCAAAGGGGGCTCCCTGGCCCCTAACCCTTGTTCCCATGACTCTGGCTCTCCACCCCAGTCCCTTGTCATACACCAGCCCTGCTCAGAGCCAGTATCACCTCTGAGCTCCATTGTCCTTGCCAAAAGGGCTGAGCGCTGGGGCCTCTGCTCCCTGAGATCCTTTCACGAGGGACAGCTGGGACACATAGCCTGGGCCACAGTGTCCAGACCTCAAGAAGGACAACTTCTCAGTGGAGGAAGGGACAGCAAGTGAGTCCCAACTGTGCACTGAGGGCCAAAGCCATGGGCCTTGGTTTGTGTGATTCGATCCTCAGAGCCCTGCAAGGCAGGTATGGTTGTCAACATTTCACAGAGGAAACAGCATGTGGTTGGTGGAGGGACCGAGGGACAGTGAGCGGTGGAGCTGCTATTGGGCTCAAGACTGGCTCCCAAGCCAGCAGGCGCGCCCCACAGAACACTGGTTCTTGGTGGGATGGGGAACCCCACCAACTTCAGCTCTCCCTAGAGAAACGTTTTATTCCCATGAGAGTGCACGTCAAAATTATTCATTTTTGATGGAAGTGTTGAGGAAACATTCCTTATCTACCCTGCCTCCTTGAACAGGGCATAATTGAGCTCTTTCTGAAGCTTGGGGGCCGCCACCATTAATCCCCCGTCATTATTAGCGCTGTGCCGCGGTGATCTCCACAGGCCCGTTTCTTCGGCACCAAATGGCCCCAGCTTGTTTGCGATCTTTGAGCTCTTGTACCTGGTTGGGGTTGTTTTGTGTTTTACTAGTTTTGCTGCCTACTCCCCTGCTGTCAGGCCATCAGCTCTCACTTCTTGACACTTTTAGTGTGCCGGCTTCCAGCAGCCCCTCTGCCCCCTTTTGATTTACTGCTTCTAATTTGCAGTGGGCTTGGGAACCAGATAACCAAGCTTATTAGAGTAAACAGGAGGAGAAACTCAACAGACGGACGGACGGAGAGTCCTCCTGCAGGTAACTGGCCTGAGCTTCGGGAGCCAGGAACAGAGCGGTGGCCTCCAGCGCTCAGCCCCAAAGCCCATGGCTCCACATCCATACTTGAGGGGTGACCTCTCTGCTGGGTGAGTCAGAGTCCAGCTCGTACTTAACTCTAACCCGACTGGTCAGGAAACTGACCCTGTCCTTGGCCACACAATGGAGGCGTGGCACCCCCAAGACGACAGGAGTGCTGAATCTTGCTAAACTGCCAACAAGGACGTATGGGCTGCTCTTTGCTTGAGGAGAGAAATGGGCAGGGGAGCCTCCGGAGACCTCCAGTGTTCCTTCCTCTCTTATCCTGTCTCCCAATGGCCCTGCAGAGAACTCTGGGCCCAGGAGGTTCCCTGTCTCAGCCTTGTCCGCAGTCCTGCCTGTGGGCAGGAGGACACATCCCGGGGTCCATCCCAGTATGAGGAACCACTGGAGGCCTGCAAGCCTGGGTAGGCTGGGCCCATCTCTACCCACATCCTGACATGGTCCCTCATACTCCTCCAGTTGCCCACCCCACCCCCAACTCTGGCAGGAAATGGGCCAAACTGAACTGGGCCTGGCTTGCCACTCCAGCAGTCCAAGGCCCTGCCTCGCCCAGGGTCTGGGTGGGAGGGAGGGAGGCGCCACCAAGGGGGAAGCACCGAGGCAGATTTAGGACTTGGGTGGAGTTTGAAGCCCCCCAAAGCCATTTTTCAACCTGAAAACTGAACCAAGCTGGTCTGGAATTGTGGCTGGAGGATAAATGTGGACCCCATGGTGTCATTTTATGGTCAATTTTCAGAGTGTAACTGCACTTTAAGCACTAACGCTGAGTAGCAGGAAAAAACTTCTTAACCGTAAGATCTATTAAGAGTGCAGAGCTGGCTCCCAGGGGCGAGGTGGGAATGCATAGACGTGAATCATTGGAAACAGGTCTAGCCCCAGTACAAGAGAATAGCCCAGCTCAAGCTGGGCTGCAGGGAGGGAGGGGGCTTTGTCAGAAGGGCCAGAGGGCCCCTTCAGCTCCCCTGGTCCTGAGTGAGGATGGTAGCCTCCGGTCCCCTTTCCCGGGGGCCGGGAGTCCTGCCTGAGTCCTGAACCCTGCCCTCTCCTGGGCTGGCTGTTCCAAGCAGGAATAGGAAGAAGACAACGTCTGGCCTAGCAGTGGGCCTGGTGGGCCGGGCCAAGGCCGGAGGGCCAGCTGTGTCCTGAGCTGGACTGGGTTGAGGCCTGTTTCCCTGGCTGTCTTGATTTTCAAGCAGACACACACAGCCAGCCCCAGGGGAAACGGGACAAGAGCCAGCCTAGGCTATCAGGGGTTAAGTACCTTCAGGGGAAAGCAGAGTTGGGGGCAAGGAGGTTGAAGAAGGGATTCGAGATGAAGGCTAATGATGGCAGGTTGTAGATAGAAGAGGACGCTGGGGGACCGAGTGATGTACAAGGTTCCTCCCAGCTGGGAAAACTGTCTGGTTCCAAGGGATGTAGGAGAGAGGCGGTGAACTGACTGTCAGACAGAAGCTCCAGCAAACCCAGGGTGAGCCTCCTCAACTCAGGTCTCAGGGCAGTGCTCTGCCCATTGAGACACTTGCCAAGATTGCAGCAGAGGAGATTCAGGGCCAGGAGTGACAGGCATGGGCAATGGAGGACACCCCTCTGTGGAAGGACCAAAAATGAGGCTCAGGCCTGGCAGTGAAGAGACCTCAGCTGAGCCATGATTTGCTGTGTGATGTTAGACAAGTGTCTTCCCTTCTCTGAGCTGAAATTTACCCATTTGTATTGCACTGGGTGGCAGGGGATGGGGTGGGCAGGGAGTGGAATTTGAACCTGATCAATTTTTTTTAGTCTTAGAATATAAGGGTCTTGCCAGCTAGATCATTCCAGGATGCTCAGCCTGGTGCGCTCTGGGACAGGGTTTCCTGGGGTTAAAAATAGAAAAACTTAGGAAGGAAGGAAGGAAGGAAGGAAGAAAGGAAGGAAGGAAGGGAGGGAAAGGAAGAAAGAAGAGAGGGAAAAAACTCTCACTAGGTGCCAGGGAATATTCTAAGTGTTTTCGTTTTTGTTTGTTACAAATACTAACTCATTTAATCCTCACAAGAGCTCTGTAGGGTGAGTACGAATACCTCCATTTTATAGATGAGGAAACTGAGGCACAGAGTGGTTAGCAGGCAGACTCTGCACCAAATTGACTCTGAAACCAAAGACTCCACCTTCTTTCGGGTTCATTTCTCTAGCTGGTGGATCCACACACCGGGTCAGGGCTCCCCTGCCTGAGCCAGCCAGCCTCCTTGAGGTGCCCTTCACCTCCCCGTGCTCCCTCCCTCTCCCCCTCCTCTCTAGAGGCGCTGAACCAGGCTCAGGTTTCTCCGTTTCCAGGCTCAGGCTTCTGCCTTGGGCTGGGCTCATGGCAAGAGATATCGCTGACCTTGCACTTTCCACCCACCCTGGGGCCTCGGGCTCCGAAGGGACATCTGAGGATATCTGCGGGCTCTGACATAGTGGGGGACTGAGGAAAGTCTGACCTCCTGCCCTTGGTCGCCCGTGCAAGAGAAGAAACCCCAGCCCCACTCAGCAGGCCTGACTTTGGTCCCACAGGTCTCTCTGAGCAGGTCTGGGGACGGAGTATTGCTGAGGAACGTGGAAGAGTCGGGATCGGGGCTGGGTGGCATGTCCTCGAGGTTGTGTGTACTCGCCACTTCTCAGAAATCACAACGGAGTGCTAATTCTGCCTACCACTGGACTCGTTCCTTGTTCAAGCTCTGCCTTTAGGAATCAGAAAATTGCAGATAGTTACAGATAGGTAGGCTCTTAGAAGTCACTGAGGCCAAGAGCTTTTGGTTCCAGCCAGTGGGCCTGGGGCCCAGAGAGGGAAAGGATATGCTCAAAATTGCACAGCACAACAGCCATGGTGGCAAGGTGGAACCTAGGGTTCGTGACTCCTTCCGGTGACTGCCTTTTCCATCTCAGCTCCCTGTCGGTCCTCCAGAGTCAGCTGTGTGCTACCCTCTTTGGGGTGGCCCTGCTTAAGGCCCCACCCTTTGCCATGCACAAGATCCCCCCGCTACCCCCCCCACACACACACACACACCACTGCCCTAGAGATGCAGGCCCTGGAGTGAAGTGGGAGGCACCCAGAGGCCCAGATGAAAGGCAAAGCCAGGATGGAAGAACTGGCACTGTGCCACTGGGGTGGGAGGTGGCATTCTGCGCCGTAAGTATGCCCTAGTTTTCCCCTGCCTTGGAGTCTCACGCCTACCCTTGGTGAAAGAATGGGAGAGGCTGAGGGGAAACCCCCAGTCTCACTGTTTCGGTCTCTACTAATGCTTGACGGTCTTGGAGGTCTCCAGCAAGGCCACTGGCCCGTCCCCTGGGTTCTCAGTCGCAACTGTCTCCTTTCCGGTCCAAAGCCCAAGCTGGTGCACTGGCCCAGACTGCCCTTGCTGCGGGGCGAGCCAGCACTGGCCACAAGGGGTCACTAGCGCTCCATGGCTCCTGCGGTCTTTGAGGCGCGCTCTCTTGCTGGCTTGGGTGGGGGGCAGCAGGAGTTTATGTTAGGCTCCCCCACTCCTGGCACCCTCCCATTTCCTCTTGGAAGCCTCCCTAATCCTCTTATGCCGAGGGTCACATCCCTGGGCTCGGGGACGAGGTGTTTCATTTTCAATTTGCCCCCACTGCCCCTGGGGGAGCTCCATGAAATGGGGCGGGGAGCCCCCTGGGCCGCAGACCTCTTCTCTCCCCTCTGCATATCCAGTTTCCTTGTTTGTCTCTTTTTGGGGTGTCTCTCACCCACCTGCGTGCCCTCCATTCCCTCCCTGGCCTGATTCTCCCTTCTCAGAGCCCTTGTTCCAATCTCCCATTCCTGGGTCTTCCCTGGCCTTTCTCCCTTGTAAACTTTCAGTTTTCACTCCCTCCTCATCTCCTTCCCCTCCTTCTCTTCTCCCCTGGCCTCTCCTGCCCCATCCCCCTTCTCTCTTCTCTGCTTCCTCTCTCCCCTCCCGCTGCCCCTGCTCCAGGGCGGTGGCCTCTCAGGCTGGTGGCAGGGTGCAGTGGGTCTTGGTCCCTGGCCTTTGCCGGCCGAGATGGGGCATCTGCTGGGGGACATCAACCGCTGCTGGAATCTAGGAGTGAAGGCGGCTCCGGCTCCGGGTCAGAGACTCTCTTCAGTTCACTTAGCAAATGTGGCCTCCAGGGGTGGGGGCGGGAAAGATTGAGAAGCCAGAGTCTGGCGCCTGGTCTCAGCCCTGGCCCTGACTGGCTGTGTGGCCTTTCCCATCGTCCCCTGAAGACCATGGAGAGCTAGATCTCCGAGGACTCTCCCAGTTCTTGTTTTCTTTCTTTCTTCCTTTCTTTCTTTCTTTCTTTCTTTCTTTCTTTCTTTCTTTCTTTCTTTCTTTCTTTCTTTTTCAGCATCACTTCTGCCAGATTTGCCCTGTCCTCACCACCCCCTTTGGAATGCTGGGGACCCTTGGTGGGACAGGCAGGGCCCTGCCAGTCTGCGTGTGTTGCACCGGAACTGGGGTTGGGCGGGGGCCATAAGGTCAGCATGATGAGGAATCCTGATATCCAAGCCCAAGGCTCATGGTCCGCTTTCTACACCTCATTTCAGAAGAACCTACCCCCTGAGGTACAGAGAAGGAAGCCCAAGTCCAAAGAGGGGCAAAGACTTGCCCAGGTCCACGCAGCGAGGGGGTGGCAAGCTGAGGCTGATCCCCAGAGCGCCTGCCTCCCAGCTGAGAGCATGCTGGGGCTTTGAGGATGTGGGTAAGGAGGGGTGAAGAAGTGTTGCCACCTGGATGAGCACTGGGTGGCTGGCGAAGTGGAGGGGGCACGGTGTGCATGGCAGAGCTGGGGCTGGGGTTTGAGGTGGGAGTGGGTAGTGATGACTGCCTGCTCCCACCTCTTGTGATGGGCACACGAATCCTGGGAGGGAGGCCGATCCCTGCCACAGCTGGAGGGTAGCACCCCCACCTGACAGTGTGATTTATCACATTCTCCCCTTTTCCCCTCAGCCCCCAACCTTCTTGCAGACCCCAGAGAGGGCCCAGCCTGACTTAGAGGCAATTCACCTGTTTTTGATTTGAGACTCAGGTGGACTTTTCTTTCTTCTCATCAAAGAAGTGGTGAGGGGAAGGCAGGGCCCCATCCATCACCCCAGCCTCTCAGCAGCCTTGGGGAGGGGGAGGAGAAGGAGAGGGGAAAGGCCCAAGGATCTCACAGCCTCCTTAATCCCAAAGGGAACCTCCCAGACATCCAGGTAGGGCATTCCCGGCCCAGACAATTAGATCTTGGCCACAAATGCTCTGCCCAAGGGTCCCTTCAATGGTGCTCCGGAGTGTAGGAGGTCCTGGGACCAATTTTTCTTTTCTAATCCCTGCTGGCTGGGGGATGGGAGGGAAGTGTGGAAGGGGTTGGGCCCCAAATAAAAGCAGCACAAAGATTTAGCCCTGGGAAAGGGAGAGGGATAGAAGAGGGCATTCACATTGTTTTTATCGCCAAACTCTGTGCCAAACACTGTCCAAGGTGTTATTTAGGTCATTGAACCCTCCCGACACTGCCCCATTCTCCAGATAAGGAAACTAGGGCTCAGAGAGGCAAGGTGATGGATTCAAAGTCAAATCACAAGAGAGCAAATCATGGGAGCCAGCTTCAAGGTCACAGCTGTTTGGCGCCAAAGAGAAAGCCCAGAGAGGAGGTGAGGTGCCTGAATGTTGTCGTAGCCAGGAAAGAGATGAGCTCTGGCATCTGGTCCCTCCCTACCCCACCCCCAATACATGCTCCTGTGTGTTTCAGCTCAAGGCCACTGCTAACCCACTTGGAGTCTTTGTGGAAATAGAAAAAGTCACCCCTTCCTCTGGGAATGACCCAGCCCCAGGGCAGGGCACATGGCCTAGTGCGAGGAGCAGGACTGAATTTGAGCCCCCATGTGCGCATGCACCAGGCCCCGTGGGCAGCGTTCAGCAGGCGTCGCCGTCCACTGTGGCCCTGCTCAGGCTGATTTTCCTTCAAGTGGGCTGAGTAAACCCTGGTCTGAGAGGGGAAGTGACAGGCCTGAGAGGCTTGGCCACAACGCACATGATGCCATCTGCCTCCTCCTTCTCCCCCTTGCCCTGAATGTCATCATCATCACCACGTCTTCCCAGGCATCCTCATGATACTACAATTACTAATAACAGAGGCTCCATTGCAGCTCAATCTGTTTGGAATTCTTCCCCTGAAGCAACCCATTTTCTCCCTGCTGGACTCTTTCCTCCTCATTACACTCCTCCCAGTTTCCAGATCGCACTCAGAAGCCCATCCCCTGGGGAAACGTGTTTGTGAGCTGGCCAGCCGGCCATGACCCCTGAGTGACCTGGGGAGACCTGAGAAAGTAAGGGAGTGGGGGCAAAGCTCATCTCTCTGGGCCTAGCTCCGATCCAAAGGAGAAGGGTGCATGATACCCATGGTCATTTCCAGCTTGACCTCTTAGGGTACCGGGAGAGGTAGTATAGGGTAGTAAACATTCAGGCTCTGGAGTCAGACTGCCTGGGTTGAAAACGCTGTTCTGCCTTTTATTACCTGTGTGACCCTGGTCAAGTAACTTAACCTCTCTGTGCTGCAGCTACCTATCTTTAAAATGGGTAGGACTGTTGTAAGTTAGTTAATCCATGTACATCATTTACTGCTCAGCACACAATAGGAGCTCATCAAACACAATAACATTCTAAATTCTGGTGTTTGGAAGTGGGCACAGGTGAACAAGATTCTCCACCTATAAGAAGCAGTCAATAATTATCGGTTCCTTTCTGTCTTTCTATTGTTCTCCCCTGTGAGCTGGATGAAGAAATGTCTTGGCCCTGGCCAGTGTGGCTCAGTTGCTTGGGCATTATCCCATGCACCAAGAAGTCACTGGTTGGATTCTGCATCAGGGTACATGCCCAGTTGTAGGTCAATCCCCAGTAGGGAGCGTGCAGGAGCCAGCTGATGGATATTGTGCTCTCACATCAATGTTTCTCTCTCTCTCCCTCTCCTGTTCTTTCTCTCTAAAATTCAACAAAAATATTTTTTAAAAAGAAGTGTCTCAGATAGCTCAAGCTAAAAGTCATCCTTTGCTCCTTCCCTTCTTCCAACCAATCCATAAATATTCAACAGACATCCACATGCACAGCACAGTCATTGAGCACATCATCTAGCTCTGTGCTAGATGGCAAGGCTGTAGAGATGAATATGAGTCAGCCTTCATTTACAAGTGCTGGGGGGCTGTAGAGAAAGAGAGGGAGGGAGGGAAGAAGGGAGGGAGGGAGGGAGAGAGAGAGGGAGGGAGGGAGAGATCGTTTTTCTTGGGGCCATGAGGGCAGACTTCTCAAAGGAGGTAGCCATGTGTTCTGAGTTATGCTGAGGACATTCCAGACAGAAGGAAGGGCACGAGCAAGGGCACCAGCGCAGTGTGGCTGCGGCATCAGTGAGGATGGAGGGCATGCTTCATGTGCTCCCTTTAGAGCACTATTTCCAGGGCACCTACCCTGAGCTAGGTGCCATGCTTGGGGCTCTCTGCATGTTCTCTCACCATGAACGTGGCATGCTTGCCTGTCTTCCACACATGAGGAAACAGATTCAGAATGGTGGTGAAGGGACATGCTTGGGGCCACCCACCTAGCAAATGGCAGGATTGAGGTAGGCCCCCAAGTCTGTCCACTTCTTTCAACACTTCTCTACTATCTGTATATAGCAAATCAGTCAGATAGCTGTGGGAGGTGGGCTGAGGAGGGGATGCCTGGAGGTCTGGGTACACTGCAGTGAGTCCCTGCTTCCCTGCCGTGGTGTGGGTACACCTGGGAAGAAGAAAGTAGCGAGGCCTACTTTATCCTGTGTCTCTCCCCCTCCAAGAACTCACCATAAGGAAGGCTCAGAGCCTGAGCCTCTCTCTCACACCCTTGCGCGGGTGCGCGCGCACACACACACGCACACACACCCCTCTCCATCCTCCCCTGCTCCTAAAAATATCAAACCAGTGGAGCTGCAAGGGAAATGAATGTTTGGCAGCTGAGCAAGTGGCCTAGGAGTGGTGTCAGGCTCCGTAAATATTTACCCACTGGATTAGAGCAGAAGTTGGAAACATTAGGCAGCTGAAAATTACTGTTTTAATAGCACGGCTGATAAATCCAAACTTGGGGGGTTTGTTTGGAAGTCTCAGCTTCTGGGAATTTCGGCGTGTAAACTATAGGCCTGGGGTGGCTGGGAACAGAACAGAGGGGCGTGGGTGTGGGTTGGCAAGCAGTTCTGCCTGGAGGAGAGGGCAGCCAGTCCAGAGAAGGCCCAGCGCCTCAGGCTAGAGCCATCCTGAAGGTCCACCATGAACTCATCTCTTCATTCATTCATCCATCCATTCATTAGACCCTGTCAAAGAGAGAAGTGATGAGCAAACATGTATTGGACACCAACCATGGACACATATTTCAGGGGGACTTGACCTTTTCGTCCTGCATTTTATATTTATCGTAGCCCTGAGTGGTAGCAAAGTACTAATCTAATCCTACAAAAGCTGAAGAAAATCCAGCCTCAGGAAGGGAAGGTAACTTGCTCAAGGACACCAGCTGGAAAGAACCAGAACAGAGCTTTAAGCCCAGGTGTCCTTGACTCCAAGGCCATGGTCTTTTCACTGTCCCCTACCACGTGGGGTGTGAAGTAGACAATACAGTTCTGAGAAATCTGAACAAAAAGGCAGGGCAATGCAAAGATGGATCTGACACAATTCCTGTGTCAGAGAGCTCCTGGTCTAGAAGGGATATAAGATGCGTATCCAGCCAACTATAAATCTGGGGAGAAAGTAGCTAGTGCCCTAAGAGGAGGAAAGAGTTTCTTTCAACTTGGCAGACAGAGAAGAGGGAGGTGTCACGGTGAGGAGGACCAGGACAGCTCCCTGCGGGAGAGGCAGTTGGGCCCTAACTGATGGGTAGGATTAGAAGAGTGGCTGTTCCAGACAATAGGAACAGAATGAGCGAAGGCACGGAGGGCCAATGTTGAGTTTGGTTGAACCACAGAGTGTATACAGACAAGGGGTGGGAAATAAGTTCTAGAAGGTAGATGGGAACCAGATGGTGAGGGACTTCATGCCACCAAACTGTAACCCTTGAGAGCTGAGGGAGCCAAGGGATCCCTGGCAGGGCTCAGGCCATAGCTGAACTCTCCATTTAAACTTCGGCCCTTGGGGAGGGGAGCAGGGAGAATAGTTCCATTTACTAGCTCCACATCAACTCATCCCAGGCCAGGTAGGACAAAGCCCTGAGCCCTACCTCACCCTACCGCGTGTGCGAAGTTGCACTTCCTTCCACAAAGCTTGCCTTCCCACTGCTTCCCCTCAAGCCAGCCCCCAGTTCATTTTGAGGCCAAGGTTCCAGCTCCCCACTGCTAGGGCTCAGGGCCTGATGGCCCTGTGTGAACTGCAAACTTGGTTGATGACAGGACAGTGAAACTGGCTCTGGTGTGTGGGCACTCCAGAATCTGAGGAGAAAGGAGCCCCAGGTGAAGGCCAGGAAGGGCAGCCGGGCCCCCTGAACACAGGGGTAGGAAGGTGACATGGGCAGTGGGGAGAGAAGAAGGCACTGTTTTGGCACCCAGTAGTCCTGGATGGGAATCCTGTTTCTGATGTGTGATCTTGGGAAAGTCACTGTACTTTTAGGAGCCTCCATTTCTGAGTCTGTCACACAGGGATACCTACCTGAAGGCATTATGTGAAGATTCAATGAGATGATGCATGGAAAGCATTTGGTATGCTGCCTGACACATAGTAAGCACTCAGCAGATGTCAACCACATCATCGCGAATATGTGAACACTTGTGTATCTCCGCAAGGAGGGCCTTTACATACCAGGGGAAACTCCCAGAGAGCTAAGTTAATTCCTGGAATGTCTTTACTTGGAGGCTTAGAATAGGGAGCGCCCACCGAGACAGGAGAATGATCCAGAGAGAGTGTGGGTTTCCTCATGCTGTCTAAACTGTAAGGTTCACAACTCAGTGAAAAGAAATGGATTTCAGGTTTGGGAAATGAGGTGTCGAGACTTCCAACTTCTGCCTCAGGGTCCCAACATCAGGCCCAGCCTTACACTCTACCTCCCCTCACTGGCCCGGGTCCTTTGGCTGTCCTTCTGCCAAATGGGAATACATGGGCACACTACATTCTGTGGGGTTGGGGAGACCAAGGAGAGAATGTCAGCAAGGAGGAGGTGACAGGCAGGGCCGTGTGCAAGGATCAGGGGAGGGGGCCCCAGTCAGCCCCGGGAAAGGTGTGAGTGAAATGAAAGAAGTGGTTTCTTGGGACTCTGTCCTCCCCAGGCCCCAGCAAGAATGGGGGGAGGGGAAACAGGCCCAGAGGGGCTTGGGGCCATCCCCAAATTTGGTAATTAGGCCTCTCAGAGTGGTTTTCCTGCTCCAGAAAATGTTAATTTATTGCAATTTGAAAAATGATCGAGCCGGGGCTGGGGACTCAGCAGCTGGTGCAAGGGAGAGAGAAATCTCTTTTTGTTCTGCGGGGAATTGGGCTGCAGCCCCCACCCCCACCCTGCTCCCTCCCGGGCCATCCTTCTCCTGGAGTGTCGAATGTCGACAGGCTCCTCCCAGGAGCCGCCTGCCTTCCTCAGGGGCTGAACCGGCAGGCATTTATCAAAAGCCTGGAAGCTTCTGAGGGAAGGAGGTGTGTGGGGAGGTATGTGAGCCAGCCCAGTGGGGGTGGGGCCCTGATGATTCTCAGCAGCCTCTGGGGTCACTGTGGGGGCTACAGCAAAGGGCCTGAGCTAGAAATGGAGGCCTGCAGTGGGGCAGCTGGCTGCAAGCCACGTGGGAGCCTCCTCTCCTCTTCCTCAGTCCTGTCAAGCTATGTCCCACCTGCCTGGCTGCCCCCCTCACCTCTATTGTTCAGCCAGACAAAAGATGATTATGGAAAAACAGCCTGCACCCAGCAGGCACGCTCAGCAAATCAACAAATCCCCAAAGCTGCCGCTCTGCTGGCTGGCTGGGCCCCACTGGGCCCAACCAGGTCCTCACTCCACACCCACCACTGGCACAGAGCACCATCTGCTGTGCCTCCCGAGGACAGTTCCACCTCTGATCTTGGAGGCATAGACAGCCATTCTGTGGAGACTTGGCTCCACACAGGGGTGCTCCAACACGGCCACTTGTTTCCAGTCTTCGGGGCCATCCTTGCCACCCCGCCTGCCCCGCACCACTCTCAGTTCTCCCCTCTTTAGCAGGCGCTGCTCACCCCCGGTATGTGCGGGGCACCAGGCCATGTATGGGACACAAAGGTGAGCGAGGCACAGGCCCAGCCCCGAAAGAGGTTCTAGAAAGGGAAACAGACATATAAAGAGAGAAGAGGGAATAATGCCTTCAGAGGGGTGTGGGCAACTCAGACCACTACTTTCATCGCCCACTCACTATTTCCATCAGCCTCCTGTCAACCGCCCTCCACCTTCCTCCACGTCCACCTTCCCCCACCACTCTTCTGGCTCCTACTTCTCCTCCCCCCCCCCCCCCCCCCCCGCCTCTTCTCTCTCCTTATACTGTGCCTACCAGCATGAATCCCAATCCTATAGGGCTCATCACTGTCATCCCCATCGTCGCTATTTTCAGTTCCCCGTTCCCAAATATCTATCCTCTGTCCTCTAGGAATTTATAGCCTGAAAACTGACAAGCCAACAGGGCACAACTATTAACACACAAAAATCAAACCCCCTTGCATGAGTGTGGAGGCAAGTACTTACACTGTAGTCTTCAGTTCGGACAACCTCTTGGGGGCTTGTGGAATCTCTCACATCTGGCTGGAGCTTTGCAATGAGTTTCAGATCGGTTCCTGGCCTACAAAAATGTTCTTCATCCTGTTTCTCCTCCCAGTGGGTCAGCGTGAGCCCTTCTGGAGGCTGGGAGCCAAGGAGTCCAAGAAATCCAGCCCGGGGACTAAGGGCGTTATCTGTTTGCATTTCAGCTGGGACCTGGGCCGGCAGCTAGCCGGCCGGGAATTCTCAGCATTCCTGCCAGACCTGGGCTCAGCTCAAGTGCCACCATCCTGGCCTGGCAGACAGTAGATAAGGGGTCTCAGAAGCTCCTGAAAGACAGATGAAGCACCCCTTCACTGCATCACAGAGGAGAATGGCAGGTGGCCTGGAAAGTCAGGGTTAAGGTTAGAAGCGTATCAGGGCCAAGAGACAGGGGCTGCTGCTGAGCCGGCCCAGTGGACGCTGTCAGGTGAGAAGTGAGCAGAGATTTTTAAGCAAAGTCTGTATACCGGGGTGGGGCAGGAACCGGGTGGAGGGGAGCGACAGGAAAATGGGGGATGTGTAATATTCTCAACAATAAAAATAAATTTAGGGAAAAAAGTCCGTATAGCACTTTGCAGTTTAGAAAGCACATGTATTCCATGCATCTCCTGTCAGGAGTCTCACCGACCACCGTTAGAGGACGGGACGACGGGCTAGGACTCCTTGTTTCCAGGTCACAGACGAGCAAACTAAGCACAGAAAGGCCACAACAAGTGACAGTGGTGGGATGTCAGGTCCCTCTCTTCATGCTGCCTTCCTTGTGGGTAGAGGAATTCCCAAACAAGTAAAGAGAGACTTGACTGTGACCGTGTCCAGGGCTTCCACGTGACACGCAGGAAGGTGGAAGCCAGGATGGCCTTACTGGCCTCTCCCAAGTCCCCCAAAGTCCCATGAAGCACATCTGCAGAAGTCAGCCAAGCCCTTAACTTCTTTTCCTTTTGCTAAGGAGGAATGGGTATGAAGAGAGGAGGGTTCTCACTAACCAAGTAGCTAAGTGAGGGCAGACACCCCTTCACCCTCAGGCCAGGCGGTGCTCACATCCAGGCCAGTGCCCTCCCCATGGAAGAGCCTGTCTGAGGCCTGGGGTTCCCCGCTGGGTCTGGGGCAGTCTTCTCATCTGGCCCTTCCCTTTCATGTTTCCAGCTCTGCCTAAGCTCTCCTGCCCACCTTCCCTGCTCTCTCAGCTGGAACCTGTGGGTGCCCACTCCGCACCTGCCATAAGGAGACCCTGTCCTCGGCTAGTGCTCCAACCCCATGGTTTTCTAGGTAGGTCTGCAGACTAGCAGCATGACATCCCCTGGGCCTTATTAGACATGCAAGCTGGGCCCCAGACCTACTGAATAAGGGACCTTGCGTTAGGACCCAGCTCTCTGTGCTTTGACAAGCACTTCTGGTAATTACGTAACACACTATAGTCTGAAGACCGGGAGCAGAAAGAGGCCCAACCTGGCATGAAATGCCAACTCTAGCCCTGGCCGGTTTGGCTCAGCAGTTAGAGCATCAGCCTGTGGACCGAAGGGTCTCGGGTTCGATTCCCTGTCAAGGGCACATACCTGGGTTGTAGGTTTGATTCCCGGCCCTGGTTGGGGTCATGTGGGAGGCAACCAATTGATGTGTCTCTCTCACATCGATATGTCTACCTCTCTCCCGTCCTCTCTTCCACTCTATCTAAATAAAAAGATAAATAAATGGAGCCCGGTCCGTGTAGCTCAGTGGTTGAGCGTCGACTCATGCACCAAGAGGTTACCGGTTTGATTCCTGGTCAGGGCACATGCCCAGGTTGTGGGCCAAATCCCCAGTGAGGGGCATGCAGGAGGTTGCCAATCAATGTTCTCTCATTTATGTTTCTATTTCTCTCCCTTTCATTTCCTCTCTCTCTAAAATCAATAAAGAACAAACAAAAAAATTTAAATCTATGGAAAAATATCTTTGGGTGAGGATTAACCAAAAAAAAAAAAAAAAAAAAAGAACTGCCAAGTCTGCCATTACTGACTGTGTGAGCCAAGTCAGGTCAGTATGCCTCCTTCAACTTTGCTTTCCTCATGTGCCAAATGGAGATCAGGGCACCTGGCTGCCTGAAAATAAGCATTCATTTCGGTTTGATGTAAGGAAAAGAAGAGTTTGTGAGCAATTGGAGCTGAACCTGGCGGTCCCAGAGTTCTTCAAGAGGAGGCCAGGTGAGCACACTGGAGGGAGTAGATGGTGCATTTGTTTCGCTGGCAATCCTGACAAGCTGGGACCCAGAGTGTCTACTACATGTCCCACCTCCTTGGTTACCCCTGCGAACTCTAACATGTGTTGCACATTTCAAACCCCTTGTCTTGCACTGCTATTCAGTCTGGAATTTTGTATCCTAAGAGCTCATGCAAATTATTTCTTCTCTCTAAAGTTTTCTGAATCAGTTAGGAATTGCATTCAGTAAAGAACTGAAACTTCTCCAAATCTGGCTTAAACACACAGGTGTTTATAGTCTCACATGCAAGAAGCCTGGAAGTAGGCAGTTTAGGGATGGCACAGTGGCACATTGAATTCATCAGGGCCTCAGCTTCTTTTGGCTTTCTGCTCTAACATCCTACCACCAACTTCATTTTCAAAGTCCCATTAGGGTTCAAAATAGCTGCTGGAGCTCCAGCCATCACATCACCATTCTAGACAACAGAGAAGGAAAAAGGACAAAGACACATATCCTAGAGAAGTCAGCTTCCTTTGTGTGTGTGTGTGTGTGTGTGTGTGTGTGTGACTGAAGATGGTTCACTCTTATTATTGAGGCAGACAATCCCTTTATGAGCTCTGCGGAGAAGAGAAAGGGGGTGCTGGCTGGGCCAGCAGGACCTTGAGCAGGACAAGGGCTGTACAGTGTGTGTATCTTGGATGAAGTCAGCTTCCTTTTAAGCAGTCTCTCCAGAAGTCCCACGTGACCTTTTGTTTTGTATTTCATTGGTCAGAATTTAGTCACATGTTATACTAGAGGCCTTGCCATCATGGATAAATGTGAGCCTCTGTCACTAAGGGAGAGGGGCGAGAGCAGAGAAGATGGAAACTCTCAGAGCAGTCTCCATAACAGCTTCGATTCTCCTCTCAGCACTTCTGGGCTCCTCCAGCCCTGGCTCCCCCTGCTTCCCAGCATGTATCACTCTGCACTGAAATCTAGCAACTAGCTCCCGCAGGCGCACAGGCAGGGAGTCCCCAGCTGCTGCTGCACTCAGCCCAGCTGGTAAAACAGGCTTGAGTGCCAGTACCTGTGAGCGAGTGGGATTATGAGGGCACAGAGCCCCACAAAGTGTTGGCTTGAGAGTCAGCCTTGAGTTCAAATCGTAGCCCTGCTATGCAGTGACCCTGTGACCTTAGCAATGACCTCTGAGGACTTGCTGTGTGCCAGCCCCTTTGTTCACATGTATTATCTCCTTTAATGCGCAGCAGGGCAGGTACTATTATTATCTCCATTTTAGAGTTGAGAAAACTGGAGGTTAAATAACATGTCCAAGGTCCCCCAGTCAATGAGAGGTGGAGCCAGAGCCTTAGTTCCTCCCCACTGTGCCTTGTCACACGTCGGGCTCCTCATCGGTGGCAGTTGCCTAGGGGATTTAATGCCATCACACACGTGAATGTGCCTTCCATTTTACCTGGCACAATACATGTTCACTTCTCCCCACTTCTGACAAGGGCCTGGTGCTGGCAGAGCTAACTTGCTCTTCTCCCTAAAAACCCTCCTGAGGGCCCTGGTCAGGGTGGCTCAGTTGTTTGAGCATCATCCCGTGCACCAAAAGATCATGGGTTCGATTCCCAGTCAGGGCACAAACATAGGTTGTAGGTTCGATCCCTGGTGGGGGTGTGTGCAGAAGGCAACCGATTGATGTTTCTCTCTCTCCTTATCCCTTCCTCTCTCTCTACAAAAATCAATAAATTTTTTTCTAAAACAAACAAACAAAAAATACCCTCCTGAGGCCTACTGGACCCCGCCATACCCCAGCCGCCATTCTTCCCGTGGAACCCTTTTGGAAGTCAGACTTGCTGTCTTCCCTTTCCTTTCTTCCTGTCAGCATCCAAGCCCTCTGAGCACAAGGACCTGCCCTCCATCCAGGGGACAGCCCACACTGTAGCGATTTCTGCCTCCAAGAGGAGCTACCCCGATAGGGGGCTGTGGGCATGCCCACATCTGAGAATTGGTGGTTGCGGGTTCATTTTAGGATAGGTAGAGGCCAGAGAGGGACTGTGGGCCATCCCAGGTCACACAGAGGGTCCGTAGCAGGACAGAGGTTCAGAGCAGAAGTGGACAATGGCCTGCGCTCATCTCTTCTCCTGTCAGGATCATTTATTTCTTGAGAGCCTCGGATTGCCTGGTCTTGAAGGAACCCTCCACCAGGACATGATGACATTTCAATCCTACTTGAACTTTAAGGTCCAGCCTCGATAGCACCTCCAGGAAGTTGACATCTCCCTCACCTCTGCTTTGCCTCTCATGAGGTGGCTGCCCTGCCTTCCTGCTGTCACGCTGATCACACTGTAGTGGGGTCATTCCCCCACCAGACAGGGTGCCCTGGGAGGGCATTGTCGATGCCCCACAGCCACACCTCCACAGGGCCCAGCCGTGGGCTGCTCCCACAGTAGGTGCTTGACAAATGTTTGATAACAGAATAACTGAATGAATGAAGAACAAACGAGTGATTGACAGTGTGCACCCCTTTTTCTTTTTCTTTTTTTAAATTGTTTTTTTCTTTATTGATCTTTAGAGAAAGAGGAAGGGAGAGGGAGAGAGAGATAGAAACATCAATGAGAGAGAACATCAATTGGTAACCTCCAGCATGCCCCCTGACTAGGGATTTGGCCCACAACCTGGGCATGTGCCCTGACTGGAAATCGAACTGGCGACCTTTTGGTTCATGAGTTGATGCTCAACCACGGAGCCACGCCAGCCAGGCGCACCCCCTTTTTTTTTTACCTGGATCCTAGGGAGCTGTGTGGGTGCTAACAGCCCGGGGCTGGCAGACTACAAGAAAAATGAAGAGAGAAAGTGACATTACAGGAAAGCCAATGCCCCAAGGCATTAAAGTTTTGCTGCAGGAGAGAGGCGAATGGCAAAACAGGTGTGTGAGCAGATAATGCAATCTTCTTCGCTAACACCCACAACGGTGAGCCAGGGCGCAGGCCGGCAGAAGATGAAAGCCCAGCCATCTCCTAACAGTGCCAATCAATATTTACTATAACAAGAGGCAGACACTGCTATCAGCCGCTAAGAGCGAATGCATACATAAGAAAACAAGGCATGCCTTATTATGCCTACTTAGATGTAAGGGAAGGGAATAACAGCAACAACAACAACGAGAATAATGACAATAATAATATAAGACAGCCTTAGAAAAGGGGCCTTGTGGATTTCTTGTGCTGAAAAGATAGCTCCTTCGGCGAAAGCCTCACTTAGTCTCCATGTGTCCACCCCGCTGAGGTTTTGATGTTCCACTTTCATCAAGAATATTGAGCATGAAATGCCAACATTATGTGGGCTGTCTGGCGACAGCTGATGAAGAGATGGAGTGTGGAGCGGAAGAGTGCCAGGGACGCCTGCCTCCACTGCCCAGGGACAAAGCGCTGGCTTAATTGGGCCCATGGGAACAGTGACAGCCCAAGAGAGCAGAACAGGGTACATCTGGGCCCTCTGCCACCCATTGCGACTGATGCCTGACTTGGGGGCCAGGCTGGGGGGGTTGAAGGAGCCTCACTCCTGAGGGTGTCAGGGGTCTGGTTCCACAGCTGCTGACCCTCAGAAGCGTGGGCCAGTGCGTGGCTAGGCTGTTCAGATCAGCGAATGAGGAGGCTGTGAGCTGTGGGATCAGGCTACTAGATCAAAATCTGAGCTCCAACTAACTGGCTCGCAGAGCTTCCTGCGCTGGTGACAGGAATCCTCTTCCTTGGCCAGTGCTGCTGCCTCAGGACCAAACCTCCTGCTTTTCTAGATGAGCTGCCCAAACTACAAAAGTATGCAGCATCCTCAGAGGCCCGCCCCAAGCTCCAGGCCCCACTCCAGCTACCCAGACCCAGACTTCTAAGGACTCAAGAGGCACACATGTCCTAGCGACATCCCAGAGTGCTCTCCGGGGTTGGCAGCACCGGCATCCCCAGGCAGCTGGTTGGAAACACAGAATGCTTGCCCTGCGCCCACTGGATCTCACTCCTCATTGGATCACGACCTCTGAGGGGCAGGTCTTCAGGGTCAAGTCTAGGAAGCTCTGCTCCAGGTGAGTGAGTGGCTCTCAGCCTCAGAGGCACATTGCAATCACTGAGGAGCCTGTTTCAAAACACTGCGGACCAGGCTACCTCCCACACGGTTAAGCTGCAAGTTTCTGGGGGAGGAGACCTGAGCACAGGGGTTTCTAAACAGCTCCCAGGTGATTCTGCAATGCAGCCCCGGTTGAGCTGCCTCCGCCAGGGTGCGATCTAGGGCACCTATTCAGATGCGTCCCTAAGCCTTAGAGTCAGGCCGCCCCCGGGCGCTAAGAAAAGGCCTCTCACTGCGACTCCTGCCCAGAGGTCCTGTCAGTGAGGACCAGCACACCCAGCCCCCTGAGAACCTTCTGAGGCCTGCAGGGCCCTCCAGTGCCCCTGCAGCCATTTTCCCTATGGCCTCACTTCTGTAAGGAGCCCCAGCAGACTCCGCAGAGAGGCAGGGAACCGGGGAGCCCCATCACCCCAGAGCGCACCACAATCATCACGTCCAAGTGCACTGACTCCCAGCCAGGCTCTGCCCACACTATTGGGAACACAGCAGCTAAGAGCTCCCAATCGTGATGCCTCTTTCTCTGCCTCCCTGCTGGAGTCTCTGATGGCTTTGGACTAACGGGACCCAAGGCAGACAGGTCACCTCTACTCTTTTCCCATCTGCAAAAAAGCTGCTTTGCTGGCTCACCACTTGGGAGTGCTGGCAGGAGATGGTGCTCATTCAATTCTAGGTGTTCCTCAAGAAAATTACTAAGACCAAAGGCAAATATTTGAAGGAGGTCAATTCTCACACGATTTTCTTAAAGAGCTTTCTGAAAAGCTACAGCTGTGTAACAGTAGGGTTGGCTGCCATGTGAAGAAAGGGGCTCTCTGACACAGGAGGAGAGCAAGCCTGGGCACCTGGGTGGGAAACTAGAGAGCCCGTTTCATTCATTGTGTGTGTTGGTGGGACTGAAGCTCCCCAAATATTTCCAGCCCTGAGTACTTACAAAATCAATTGTCAAGTAAGAGTGACCGGACTGACCTAGTCCAAGGGCTCATTCCACAGAAGAATGGGGGAGCTAAATACCTGGAGCAAGTCTACCACAGAGAAAGGAAAGGCCGTCTGTGTTCTAGTCCTCACGCACCAAAGGGTGGTGGGTTTGATTCCCGGTCAAGGGCATATACCTGCATTGAAGGTTGATCCCTGTCCTGGTTGGGGCACGTGCTGGAAGCAACCAATGTGTCTCTCACATCAATGTCTCTCTCTCTCTCTCTCTCTCTCTCTCTCTCTCTCTCTCTCTCTCTCTCTCCTTTCCCTGCTCCCTTCCACTGTCTAAAAATCAATGGAAAAAAAATCGTCTGGTGAGGATTAAACAAACAAACAACAACAACAACAAAAAGCATTAAGAATTTCAAAGCAGAGACAGCAGAGCATTACTCTAAGGGCGGGGCCCTGTGGACCACACTGGTAGCATGCCCAGGAAGCCAGCCCTGATGGCATGGGCAAAGCAGAAGGGGGCCTCACACCTTAGCAGTTTTCCTCCTGCTGCCCCGCTCCCCTTGTGTCTGGCAGCCCTTCCACAAAGCCCTTAACTGTTTAGCTAGGGGGTGGGCACAATGCCCAGGGAAGCCAGGGACCTGTTGACCCTGGAAGACTGAATTAGGAGGAAATGATTTGAGATGTAATCAATATGCTCAATTGTAGTTCATTAACATCTAATGAGTCCTCTAACTGCTCAGCACCCACTGGGACCTAGCCAGCGCTGTCACCACTCCTTGCTCCTGCTCCCCAGTGTCATTTATTCTCCTGGGGGCTGATCACAGGTGTGAGGCAGCTGCAGCGTGTGTGTGTGTGTGGGGGGGGGGACGGTGGGCACCAGACAGCCACTGAGAGAATGCCAAAGCCGGAAGGGCCCTCAGGTGCCTTCTGGTCCAACCCCTTCAGGATACAGGTGATGAAACTGTGCCCAGAGACATTCAGGCTCCGAACAAGGTATTGGAATTGAGCACTACTAACCCTTAACCAGGACTCTTTCCCCACTGTCTTCACAACAGAACATCCAAGCTCACACCCAGCCCAGCCATATACTGAGACCGTGCCCCTTTACTTCTTAGAACTTCAGCTTCCATGTCTATCAAATGGAGACAATACTACCCATTCTACAGGTCTGTGGTATGGTTTCAGCGGGACAACAGATGTGAAAAGCACCCCAGAAAGGAAAAAGCTCTTCAAATGTAAGACATCCAGTGAAATTTAGCACTTAAAGAGGCCTTGCTTCTGGGCCTGGGGCTATGCTCCATGCTGGGGGCAGAGCAGCGGATCAGACAGTCCCTGACCCTCAAGGGAGACTTCTGTGCAGCAGCAGCAGGGGGTGTGCTTCAGTAGAAGGCAGACTCTTTGCAGGCCAAGGAGGGGCACATGGGAAAGGCTTCCTGGAGGACGTAAGCTCATGGGAGGTGAAGCAACTCATGCAGGTCCAAAGCTAGTAAGTGGTAGAACTAGACCCACACTCAGAAAAAGCCCAGTGTCTTAATCCCTAAACTACACTGCCTCTGATCCAGGTCAACTGTCCTTGTGCCAGCAATGGTGTGCACAGTTCCTCACAGAGGGCGCCCTGGAGGCAGGGAGGAGAGCAGCCAGGAGTCATGGCAATAGGTCAGGCAAGCGGTATCAGGGATCTGACCTTGGGCAGCAGCAGTGGAGTTGAGGGAGAAATGACAGATTGGCGGTCTGGAGGCAGGAGCATGGACTTTGTGATATTTAAACTTAAGCTTAGGGTGTGATGACTTTTCTCTGTGGATGCACACAGATGAAGTTGTATTGGTCAAAGTCCACATCTAGAGTTAAACTTCACTCTAGTTTTCAAGTCCAGAGAATCTGTAGCGATTATTGTTTTTATCCTTTCTGGACTCCTTTTCCTCCTTCTTTGGGTAATAGATCCAGCCTGCTTGGCCATAGGGGTGAGCGTGTGACCTAAGCAAGCCAATCAGAGTGCTTCCCTGAGACTCCTGATTGGTGGTGTTGGAAGGAACTCTGTTTCCTCACTGCTACAGAAGCCGGAAGAATCCGAGCACTGCTTCTGCCCCCCCTTGGCATGGCCCTGTGTGCTGTGCCTGAGTCAGGCCTCCTGTTCTACCCAGGGGCTTAAACCCTCACTGATACCTGGGAATCGGGCCACCCCTTGCCTCACCCACATACAAATTGTCACCAAGTCCCTTAGATTCTACCGCCTCAATATCTTGACTCCTCTGTTCCTCCCCCCACCCATTCCTGATCCCCTGTGCCTCACAGAATGCATACCCTTGTCACTTCTTGGATGGCTATAATCAACTTCCAACTGCTCTCTCTTCATCTAACTCCCTAGAATTCACCCTCCATTCAGTGGCTAGAGGTCTCTGATAAGTCACATGATCTGATTGTGACCCACACTTGAGACCCAGCATGTTAGACTTGTCACATCCTTGGCTTTCGCTCTACTGTTCCTCTTCCTGAAATGACAATGAATGAAGTTGCCCCGCAAATGTCTATTCCTTCCATCCCTGATACAGATGTTACTGTCCCTTGAACTCCTTGTGTGACTGGCAGGGCAGGGCTCTTCCTCTAGCCTTCATCTCTGTGACATTCATGGACAATGCTCGGTGTATTTCCTTCCGGTCTTTCTTTTAAGGTATTGCTGTACAATTTTGAGTTCTCTTTCACTTCCCAATCTCTCATTGGCATCTCTCAACATTATCAGAAATGCTTCGCACACAGTAACGTTGAATGGTTGCCTGACCATCTGCCTGGGCGGCCTATGCATTTAGGACCTGAGCATGTCCCAGTTCTTTCAGCCTTCCACTGTCAGCCCTAGTGTGAGGGCCTATGTGAGTGTCCACGGGGAGCCTAGCACCATCCCTGAGTCCACGGAGCCCGCCCTTCTGCTTGTTCTTTGTCACCTGCAGCCCCTGCCCACTGCTCTGGACTCCTTTGTGTCCCCTCTGGCACCGTCATCAGGTTGCTGTGGCCATTTCCATGCCCCTGGGTTCACGGGTGGACCACAGCCTCTGCCTAAAATACAGCTGAGCCTGTTTTTCAGTTTACCAGCTTCCCCAGTGACTTCAAGTCAACACAGAGTAATTTTTCCCAAACTTCAGCAAATTGCAACCACCTTTACGACTTGCCATAGTCATATTCCACCTATGCTCATGTTTACTTTAATATGAGTCTTTTTATTCATGATCCCCCCCCCTCACACGCCTTTTCAAACTTGAGATTCATCCTAAGCAAGTATTCCATTTCTTTTTCTTCCGTGTCCCACCTGAAACGTTCTCATGTACAGAAGGCCTATTGGGTAACAGTGGCGTGGGGAATTACAATTGGGAGCAGCTTCCTCGCTCAGAGCCTCTGCCCTTTCCCAGGGCTCACTGCTGGCGGTCAGGGGCTTTAATCCAGCCTGCCGCCACGTCGCTGGGACCCTATCCTCCTCAGACCCAGGATTCTTTTCTTCTGTCTCTTCTATTCCCATGCCAGGGCTGTCAGCGACCCCCGCCCCACCTGCCCCCATGCTGTCTCAAAGCCAGACCAAAGGAAGCTGAAAATCATTTACCATCACAAGAGGTTCTGCGGAGATGCCGCCCAGCCCACAGTGAAGCCGAAGCCTTTTACATTATTAAACAGAATGCCTATCAGTGCTGCTTACAGCATCTGCATAGGAGTCTGGGCCTCCCCAAGACAATGAATAGGTACTTGAGGTACATCTGCATGACCAAGAGGCCTGCCTGCGGGTCCCAGAGGAACAAAGGCACCGTCTGCCCCCAGGACAAATTTCAGTGGCTCCCTTTGGAGACCAGGGCAACACCCCAAGGGCAGTTTCGAAAAGAAATAGCGGTTTTGTCTCCTGACTCCAGCCTTTGAGAATTCAGACGCGTTAGGGTCCAGTCTCAGAGGCCTCGGTCTCAGTTTTAACACTTCTTCCATTCTCTCCAGTGATTTGCTTCTGTCAATAACACCCGCGGCGGGGGAGACGTTCGGGGCACACATTTTTTGCTCACATTCACCATGATTTCTTTAGGACAAATACCTAGAGGTGGGATTTCAGGGTCACGCGATGTGCACTTTTAAAAAACTGTCCTTTCGAAAGGCCAGCCAGACTTGCGCCTGCCACTCCCGCCCCCCTCCGAACTGGGGGGCACTGGGACAGCGGGCCTGTCTGCAGGGTCCCACTGGGAAGGATGTGCTCTTCCCCGCAAGATGACACTGGAGTACTTTCACTTGAATCTCAAAGAAAGGCTCCCTAAATTGAGCCAGGGATACCCACACCTCAATCCTACTGCCCCCAACAACCGAATATGGTGGGTGGGCGTTCTTAACATCTTATAGATACTGAAATAAAGTTTAAGGAGATAAAGTAGTTGGTTGGTGCTCAGGCGGCTGGGAAGCAGCAGCCTGGGGTGCCTGACCCCACGGCTGGTGCTGGATCCTCCGTGTCTTGCTGTTGGCACCCGGCACAGTGCCTGGTACAGAGTCGAAACATGGTATATGCTTGCTGATTGGATTCAGTCTGTTACAACCAACATTTCCCCAGGCATTGGCTGTGTTTCTATGTGTGTGTGGACTAGGTGTTGAGGAGTTTGGTGGTGGAGGGTTGAGGATGCAGGTGGGAGAGGCCACAGAAGCTATACTTTCTGCCTTCTCTAAGCTTATAGCTCAATAAGCAAAATCTGAACATATAAACAGTGAGCGAACAACCCTAAGCAGAGATGATAATAACAGCTAACATTTATTGAGTGTTTATTATAAACCGAGTGCTGTTCCAAGTGCTTTTTATGGATTATCCCATTTAATCCTTATAACAACCCCACAAGAGAGAAACTGGGTCAGAGGAAAGGCAAAAAACTTGCCTAAGGTCACACAACTAATAAGTAGCTAAGCCGCATTCAAATCCAGGCAGCCTAATTACAGTCTCACAATTCTAACCTCTAACCTCGGTGCTCCCTTGCCTCTGAAGGCATCCTGGCTGGGTGCAGGCACACGGTGTTGAAGGTTAAAGGTCACAGGAAGTTGGAGTGGACTGAGGTGGCCAGAGAAGTCTTGGCCAACTTGATGGGACTTCAGCTGGGCCTTGAAGACCAGGGCACACAACGGGCAGGGAGGGTACCCCACATGGGGGATGGGTGTGAGGACAGACCAGGTATTCCTAGACTGGAGCTGATGAGCAGCACCCCGCTGCAGAACTCTTTTTGTGTGGCCCAGTATAACATTTTACAAAACAACCCCCACCAAACCCAAAGCTCTGCCAACATCAAAAACCTAGATATTTCACTTTCAAGTTTTGGGCGTCTGCCCTCTCAATAAATGGAAGGATCTGGCAACATTGAACCTTCATTCCCGTTTGACACAAATAGAGGGAATTGAAGAGTGTCGCCCCCTGTAAGCAGCGTGTGCCCTCTCCAGGTCTCTGTACTCTCCCCCGGTCCTGATTGGTCCACAACTCAACTCTCTTCCCTCCCTTCTCTTGTCTGCCCAGCCCCTGCAAGCGAGTTTATGATCTCCACATCAACCAAGACTTTTGGGGGGCACTGAGAAGCCCCAAGTGCTCAATAAACATCAAATGGCACCAGTCTGCCTGGAGAGGAAGATCTCCTGCAGGAGCCATGGGTTCGAGATTAGAAAGGTTAGTTGAAGTCAGCTGAGAAGGACTGTGCTCCCACGCTGAGCAAATGAGACTTGACTAACAGGCACTGAGGGATCAGGAAGCAACACGAAGAGGGAAGGAGGCCACTGGGGAGGCAGCTGCTGGGATGGTCTGGACAAAGGCAGCGAGGACGGAGGAAGGAGGAAATCCTACAGGAGCAGGAGACAGTGCCAGCAAAGACTCCCCAGCTTGTGACCGAGATCGAGTCACTGCCTTAGGACATGGAAGGAGAAAGCAGGGACAGGAAGCATTTGGGGCGACGGGAGCTGGTTGAACTGAGAGAAGAGTGGAGCCACAAGCAGAACTTGAAGATGATGCCTGGTGAAGGGGACATGGAAGATGCAGCTGATTTAGTTTAGACACGTGGAATTTGAGGTGCTAGAGAGAATTGCAGATGAAGATGTTCAGCAGGGAGCTGAGGGTGTGGGACTGGAGCTTGGCAAAGACATAGAGCTCGAGAGAGAGCAATGTGAAAAAAGCCTCTTTGAAGTGGGCAGCAGTGAGGCCGAGGGAGTAGAGTGTGTCACAAGACAGGAACAATGCCAGAACCTCGTTGGGGTGTAGGGTGCTGTGACAAGTTGGTGAACAGAGAAAAAGAGGAAGAAGAGAAGGCAGTGTGTGTGTGCGTACATGTGCGCATGCATGTGCGTGTGTGTGTGTGTGTGTGTGTGTGTGTGAAGGGTGTGAAGGGCAGAGCCAGAGCTGTCAAGAGGAGTATCAAGACATGAGGCAGCAGGGGACTCTATGGAAGAGTTTCGAGAAGGACCCAGAGGATTCGGATGAAGTCGCCAATGGGTGATTTTTAAGTACAGCCTCAACCACCCAGCCTCGTGGTAGCAGGATGATCCCTTTCCGTCTCTGCAATCCTCCTAAAAACATCAGTCCTCCCTGGGTTGGAGCAGGAGGCTCAGGACGTCTGGGGGATGTGCTCAGAAGGCTTGTCCAAGGTCACGTGTCTTTGCCCTCTGCTCAAATGCAGAGCCTTCTGTTAAACCAGGTGACTGGGAGAGCTGAGGGGTGCTGGAGCAGCCCCTGATGAGGAAACCAAGTGGTCCTCTGGCCTGGATACACAGGAGCGCCACCTGGGGAGCTTTCAAAACTAGGATAGTCATAGCAGCGTTATTTATTTTTTTAATTTGTTTTCTTATTAATTAATTTATTTTTGTTACAGATGTTTCTCCTTTTTCCTCCCAGACACCCTCCTCCCGATCCTGCCTTCCCCCCGCCAAGCATTGCCGTCTATGTCCATTGGTTATGCATACATGCATATCAGTTCTTTGATTTATCTCATCTCTCCCCCATCCCCCTCCTCTGAGGTTTGTCCGTCTGAACCGTACTCCTTTCTGTGTCTCTGGGTATATTTTGTTCATCAGCCCACCTTGTTCATTATATTCCACAAATAAGTGAGATCGTGTGGTATTTGTCTTTCCCTGACTGGCTTATTTCACTTAGCAGAATACTCTTGGGGTCCCTCCATGTCGTCTCAAAGGGCAAGAGATTTTTCTGTCTTACAGCTGCATAGTGTTCCATTGTGTATATGTACCACAGGTTTTTTGTTTGTTTGTTTGTTTGTTTGTTTTTTATCATAGCAGCATTATTTACAATAGCTAAGATCTGGAAACAGCTCAAGTGCCCATCAGTAGATGAGTGGATAAAAAAGCTGTGGTACATGTACACAATGGAACACTATGCAGCTGTCAGAAAGAAAGATCTCTTATCCTTTGAGACGACATGGAGGGAGCTGGAGAGTATATGCTGAGTGAAATAAGCCAGTCAGAGAAAGACAAGTACCACATGATCTCCCTTATATGTGCAATCTAATGAACAAAATAAACTCATGAATAAAATAGAGCCAGAGGCATGGACACATGGAACGGACTGATGAATCTCAGAGGGGGCAGGGTGGGCAGGAGGAGATTAACCAAAGAATTTATGTGCATCTTTGCATTGCTCATGGACCCAGACAACAGGGTGGTGAAGACCTGGGGCAGGGCGGGACTCAGGTTGGGGGTGGCAATGGGGGGAATGAAGGGGGAAACATCTGTAATGCTCTCAACAATACAGATAATAATAATAATAATAGTAATAACTAGGAATGCCCATGCCCCACCCCAGAGCAATTACATCAGAATCCCTGGGGTGGGGCCTGCCTTCCTAGTTTGGGAAAGCTCCCCAGGTGATTCTAAGGTGCACCCAGAGCTGAGAACCAGTGATCTGGGTGGTTATTGGAATTTGCAGGGTTCTGGCAACTGGTAGTGGAGTAGACAGAGGGAGGAAGTCTCCTGTATGCTGCCCTCATCTTTGCAACAGGCCTGGGGGGCTCCCATCCCTGTCCCCATCACTACTTACTGATTCTACTTATAATACTTCATTCGTTCCTCAGTTACACATGCTTATTTACCACAGAAGGAGTATGTGAATTTGGAAAATGCTTTTTGCAACTCACTTCACCTCAAGTGGATGGATTGGCAACCACCTGTGACCGCAGGGTCCCATCATCCCTGGGTTTGGAGTCCTCTCCCAAGGCTGCCCTGAGCACATCGGCTCTACTCCGGCCAGAGGTGCCTGAGGGCCAGCACATCTTCAATCCTGTGTATAATGCTGCCACTGGACGTTTGTTTTATTATGAAATGTGTCAGACATGCAGAAAAGATGCAAGAAAAAAAAATAGGTAGCTAACACCTGTGTAACTACCATCCAGCTTTGTCAAATCTTCACGACATTCCACGTTGGCTTCACATCTTGCTTGAGGCATGAAACAAGCAGACAAATAAGGGCCCTTCTGTACTCCTCCTGTGTCCCATGCGCTCCTCCTGCCCTTTCCAGAGGTAAGGACTCTCTGGAACCTAGCGGCCTCGTGCCCATAGATGCCTTTACTGCATATTCATTATGGGCCTCGTTTTAGAGAAGAGGAAAGTGAGGCTGAGGGAAGTCAAGGGACTTGCCCCAAGTCACACAAATCAATAGGTAGCAGAGACCAGAAGCCCCAGGACAAGGTACCAGGCAGTCACCTCCCAGCATGCTGGCCCTGCAGTGCCCTCATCTGGGGACCTCCCACCCCATCATTCTGTCAACACCTCCTTTACAGGCAGAGCCAGGCCAGAGCAGGCCCAGCACAGCCTGGGACCAAGCAGAAATTTGTGGCCTACTCCTCACATCTCCCAGTTCCTGCCCTGCTAACAGTCCTGGCTCACCGAGACCCCTGCCAAACCCTCCTCTGTTTCCTTTCTGAGCCACTGCTCAGCCCAGCTCTACCCCACCCCCAAGCCCCAAGCAAAGGGCCTGTCTGTGCAGCCGATTTCCACATTAGGTCACTGGGGGCTGGACGGAGGCAGGGGGCCTGCAGTTCTATTCTGTGGGTCCTCCTGGCTTAATTAGCATGCTGCCTGGAGCAGCAGGCCAGAAGTGGTGGGCAGGCGCCGGGACACTCCCCCTGGGCCCCAAACCACCGCCTGCCTCCCCCCTCCTCCCCTCTCTCTGCCAGCAACAGAGGAGGCCTGTGTGCGGTGGGAAGGAAGGCAGCGGTTCCACACCTCCACCTCCACGCTGAGGAATTGGGTGGGGCGAGGCATGCATAAACACAGGCAGATAATTGCTCCCCTTACCGATGAAGGGAGGGGAGGGGCAGGGGAGGAAACGGCTATTCACTAAGCACCTACTTCTACCTGGATGCCTGTTATTCCAGCTAATCCCCACGGCCACCCCCTGTGGGAAATGGAACAGCCCCCTCAGTGCAGAGGAGAAAACTGAGGCTGGAGAGGTGGAGTTAGGGGCCCCAGACACACCACAAATAAGTGGGACAAGGAATTTGAACTAGGTCCACCTGTCTACAAGTACTTTTGCAAGGATCCAACTTGACTCTACAAACCTCCCCTATCTCTAGAGGCCTCTTCCTCCAAGAAGTCCTCCTGTTTAGTGGAGGAGCAGCCAGTTCACACGGATAGGCAAAGACAGAGGAGGGTGGATGAGGCAACAGGCATGTCTGTACTCCAGAGCCCCCATCTCAAAAGGACCAGCTCTCACCCAGGAAACTTCTGGCCAAAAGCCTTCCCTTGCAGCCCCACCTGACCCCAGGGCCTGCCCCATCCAGAGACTCTCACCTTAGGGCTCTTCCTCCTACCTGGTTCCACCTTGGCCCCCAGGGATCCACATGGTCCTAGGCTGCAGGCTTTAAGGTCAGCCCAGGGTGCCCCAAAGCATGGGTAGAACTTAGTATGTGCCAGGCACTGGGTGAAGGACTTGGTGCACATTGTTTGATTATCATGACCACTCCACGTAGATACCATTGTTCCCCCACTTTTAGAGTAAGAACCCAACCCTGGCCGGTTTGACTCAGCGGTTAGAACGTCGGCCTGCGGTCCAGAGAGACCCGGGTCCGGTTCCCGCTAAGGGCACGTACCTCGGTTGCAGTTTGTCCTGGCCCTGGTTGGGCCGTGCAGGTGGCAACCACTCGATGTGTCTCTCTCACGTTGATGTTTCTTTCTCTCTCTTTCTTCCTCCTACTCTATCTGAACAAAATATTGAAAAATGTCCTCGGGTGAGGATAAAAATAAATAAATAAAAATAATAAAAGAGCAAGAACCCCAAGAACAGAGAAGTAAAGCAACTCGCCTCGGTCCATTGGCAGCTGGGCTCCAAAGCCATGCTCTGAGCATCCCTGGAGGACAGGCCTGGCAGTGGCAGCCCCAGGAGCAGGTTTGAGGAACAGGATGGCCACGGGGCAGAACTCCAGCAGCCTCTTGCCTCCAAGCAGGAAGCCCTCCAGACTTTTCAAAAATTGATTTGAGAAAGAGAGAGAGAGACAGAGAGAGAGAGAGAGACAGAGAGAAACATTGATTTGTTGTTCCACTTATTTACACATCCATTGGTTGATTATTGTATGTGCACTGACTGAGGATTGAAACCACAACCTTGATGTATTGGGATGATGCTCCCACCAACTGAGCTACCTGGCCAGGGCCCTCCAGGCTTTGTGGTGGGACCCCTGCTCTGAGCCTGGGGTATCTGCCAGCTAGCCCCTTCCAGAAGTGCTGTCAATCCACTCCCGGGGGACTAGTGGGGTTCGGAGCTATCTGCAGGTGTCCTTCTCAAGGAGCTGAGCGTGGAGAGAGATGCAGCCCAGGCCTGAGTTCAAGACCCAGCAGGGACAGAGCTGAGGGGAGGCCCAGCAGGTGGCAAGTTTCGCCCTGGGACCCTAGCTTACAGGCTTCACCCCAGCACCTTCTCTTCATATCTGGGCCTGAGGCCTCCAGGCGGTTAGAGAAAAATTGCTAAAATCAAATTGCAATTAACAAAGGCAATTATCTGCCTATTAGAAAACGTCCCCTGAGCTAGGCTTATGCCGAGAGCTGCCTGGGCCCTCCTGAGCAGCTGGGCCCCAGGGGATGCCCAAGAGCAGGGCAGCAGCCGGGGATAGGGAGAGGCAGGCAGCAGCATAGGCTGGGGGGGGGGGGGGGCTGAAGGGCCCTCACTGGGTCAATAGAAGTATGAGTCTGCACAGTTCCCTGGGGAGGGAGCCCCAGGCCTGAGCACTGTGGGCCCCTCCTCTCCAGTAGGCCTTCCCGGAGGGCAGACCTGGGCCACTTTGTTTGTATTAAAGAACAAAGGAAAGAAAAATCACGCAAGACCCTCCAGGGAGCCATGATAACATTTTCACTTGAAAATTACCAGAGAACAGATTGTCTTATGCAAATAATATGCAAATCACACTCTGGTTGGTCTTCTCTGTGCACTACCCAGACTCCTTCCAGCTTTCCCTGACTGAGGGTGATGGGGGAGGGGGAGGACCCTCATGGAAACGCGAGTTTATGGGATATTCTGCCCAGACCTGGGTTGGATAAGGTGACCTCTTAGCTTTCTGTACAGTCCACTATCCATTGTGAGTCTTGTGTATTTGTGTGAACTCTACAAAAATTCACTGCCTCTGGGCTGGACTGTACTTAGACCCCAAATCCAGTGCGGGCTTATCTGCTACTAAGGATGGCCTGCATCACTGGGACCCTACATCAGCAGAAGATGCTTGAGGTTGGCTGGGCAGAATCAAAAGAGGAGCATTCGACCAAGAGTCACCAGCTGAGGTCTCTCTCTCTCTCTCCCTCCCTCCCTCCCTCTCTCTTTTTCTCTCTTTAGCCCAGACCTCACTGCTGGGTTCCAAATGCTAGAACTGGCTGACCTGTAGCTCAACCTTCCCCATGTTTGCTCCTCCTCCTTGCTCCTGCTTGAGGTCTTGGCAACTTCATCCACCCAGGTGTCTAAGCCAGAGCCTGGGAATTGTCCTTGACCCCACCCATCCCTTGCATTGAATGCTTCCTGTTCAATCTACCACTTACATGTCTTGGGAGATTTGTCCCCTTTTCTCTGTCCCCAGGGCCACAGTTGTAGTTTCTCTATCATCTCTTTCCTATTCCAGAGGTCTTCTGTCTGGGCTCCTGTTTCCAGGCCAGCCTGTCAGATCTGCCTTCAACCCTGCCAAAAACCCTCAGCAGCTCCCAGGCCACACATCCAGTGCAGACCCCTGGGGCTGGCTCACAGGAGCTTTAAGGCACAGGCTGCAAGTTTGCCCCCCACAGTGTTCCCCATGTCTTCCATGCTTCCCACCACATGCTGTCTCTCACCACCCACCGAACACCCACATTCTGCCAGGCCTTCCCAACCTTCATGAGCCATTCTTCCCCTAAATGTCTTCCCCTGTCCCCTCCCCCACCCCAACAAAATTGTATTTATTCTTCACAAAACGCTTTGTCTGAGAGACATTTACTGCCTGCCAGTGTCCCTGACCACACACTTCACACACACACCCCTCCCAGCTGTCACTGTGTTTCCCCCTCCTTAGTTCTCTCTCAGCATTTTGCCCATAACAGAAATTAATCCCCATTTGTATCCCCAGCACCTAATACATGATGAATGAATAAATAAGGAAATATCAATGAATGAGTTAGTGAATGGACAGAGCCTGGGTCTGATTCCTCGGTCGGCCATGGGTGAATTACTTATCTGAACCTCAGACTCCTCATGTATAAATTGAGATAGTAATGGCAGCCTCACCATGAAGATTCAATAAGACAAGGCACAAAAGTCATCCAGAGCTCACCCTGGGATCCCACACATGCTCAAGAAATCCCATGTGAATCCTCACCTGTTCAGAGTGAGAGTTGGCTTCAAGGACAAGCATGGCTGAATGGCCAGTGCCTCTGTGGTCCTTGCTCTGGGGTTGACTCAGCTCTGGATTCAGCCTCCATTCCTAAGGGTTGTCTGAAGGGTCCTTGCCAGGCTGGTCACAAGTACAAATGCCCATCTCTTAGAGGAGCCTGATACACCTCCTTAGACCTCGCTGGCACTCAGGGGAGGCTTGCCTGAGACTTCTGCCCCACGGGTGGACAAACATCTTGAGAGGAGAGGAGCATGTGAAAGAGGGAAGGAACAGGAACTCAGGATCCAATCCTAGCTCTGCAGTAGACTCCTACACCAACATAGGGCCTCTCGGGACTGAACTTCAGCATCCCTCATATGGGGATGGTAATACATGCATTATATGCTCGGTATGAGAGCTGAATGAAATACTGTAGGTAACATGACTAGCACAGTGCTTGGCACATGGGAATAATAGCAGCTAGCATTTCATGAGCACTTACTATGGTCAAAACATGAAATGCATTGCATGCATTTGCTCATTTAATTCTCCCAGCAACTCTCTGAGATAGGTACAATTATCATCACTTCCCTATGATACATGTGAATGTTAAAGCACAGAGAGGTAAAGTCATTGGCTCCTGGCTGCACAGCCTGTAAGTTTATATAGCAGCTTTATTGAGATAGAATTCACATATCATATAACTCGTCCATTTGAAATATACAAGTCAATGGGTTTTAGTGTATTTGCAGGGCAGAGTTGGATTTTGAACGCAACTCTCTGACGGACTCTGAAGGATGCTGAGAGCAAGGCAACTGGGTCTTTCCCTTCCAGAGCTGACATACAGTTAAATAGGTGAGACACACAGGCACCAAGCTTGCCCCTGCTCAGTGCTGTGAGGCAGGTGGCAGAAAATGGGGTTCCAAGAAGGGACTGAAGGAGAGAGCTTCACAGAGGAGGTAGCCTTCAAAGTGCACTGGAAGGACTTGATAGAATTTACACCAGCGCTCTCCAACAGAAACATCATGCGAGCCATGCATGTGAGCCATAGATGTAACTGCATTTTTTAATGTAGCCACATTGAAAAAATAAGAGATAAGCAAAGGAACCTATATGCTCATATGCATGGCCAATGGACACACACAATAAGGTGGTGAAGGGGCCCCAGGGGATAAGGGGAGAGGGAATCAATGGGGAAAAAAAGGGGGGACATCTGTAATACTTTCAACAATAAAGATACGTTTTTTAAAAAAGAGCCCTGGCCGGTTTGGCTCAGTGATTAGAGCTTTGGCCCGTGGACCCGAGAGGCTCAGGTTCGGTTCCCTCTAAGGGCACGTACCTTGGTTGCAGTTTGTCCCTGGCCCCAGTTGGGGTTGTGTGGATGGCAGCCAGTCGATGTGTCTCTCTCACATCGATGTTTCTCTCTCTCTCTTCCTCCCTCTCTCCCTCCCTCTCTATCTGAAGATAAATGCAAAAGTGTCCTCAGGTGAGGATAAAAAAATAAATAAATAAATAAAAGAAACTGGTGATGTTAATTTTAATAATATATTTTCTTTAACCCAATATCTCTAAAATATTATCAAATCAACGTGTAATCGATAGAGAAAAATTGCAGCGATATTTTACATTGTTGTGTCATGTTGAATCTTCCCATTCTGGGGTGTATTCTATACTCACGGCAAATATAAGTTTGCACTAGTCACATTGCATGTACTCAGTACCCACATGCCCATAAGCACCGTGATGGGAAGAGCCGATGTGGGCATCAGAGAAGCCAGAGGGCCGGGGAAGCACAATGTGAACTGAGCAAGCAGAGTGCGCACAGTTGGGTGTGCAACTGGTGGGACACTGTTTTGTTTGTTTGCTCTCGAGAGTACTAGGCTGAGCAAAATAAGCCAGTCAGAGTAAGACAGTTACCAAGTGATCTCACTTATTTGTGGAATATAGTGAACAAAATAAGCTGATGAACAAAATAGATCCAGAAACATGGAAGTAGGGAACAGACTGACCAATCTCAGAGGGGAGGGGGGTGGAGGGGCGGGAAGAGATAAAGCAAAGAACTTGTGTGCATATATGCACAACCAATGGACACAGACAATAGTGTGGGGAAGGTGGGGGATGCAGGAGCAGGGATGAAAATGTCAGTGGGTGGAAAAAGGAGGGACATCTGTAATACTTTCCAAAAATAAAGATAAATTAAATCTAAAAGAAATTGTGGTCTGCATTGTTATATTGAATACTGAAGTTTCTATTTTTTCCTATGGTCTCACAGTCCAGAAGGGGCAACTAGGTTGAGAGACAGCAAAGACATTTGTATTTTCTTCCACTCTTTTATGTTATATAAATGGTACCATAGCTTCCGTTCTTCGCTTTGCTTTTTTACCAAATGTTACCTCTTGGAGACTGTTCTGTGTCGGTCCCCAAAGTGCTTCGTCATTCTTTTTCATAGCACACAGCATTTTATTGGCCAAGAGCTAACCAAGCTCCCACTGATGGGCATTTAGGTTCTTTCCGATCATTTTTGATTACAAACAAGGCTGCGATAAATCTTCTGTGTGAATGTCATTCATTGCTCCTGTGTGCGCGTAGCTGTGTGATAAATTCCTAGAGGCGGAATCCGTGGGTCAAATTTGTCAATGGCGGGCTCGGAGCAGAGGAGTGACATGCTTAGGGCTGTGCTCAGAAAGGTCCCTCGGTTGGTAGCATGGTGAAGGTCAGACAGGAGATCGAAAGTGTGTTCTTCCATCCACTGACTCAGTGAATATTTATCCAGTGCATCCGTGTCCTGGGCACTTTGCTGGAGAACAAGGCAGGCTGGCCCTGCTCTCAAGCAGCTGATAGTTGAATGGAGAAACTGGGAGGCAAGAGATGCCAGCAGCCTGGACTAGAGTAATGGCAGTGAGGAGAGACAGGTGCATGCTTTAAAGAAGCCAGAGCAGGGCACCGGAACAGGAGTCGAAATGATATGGTCGAAGCTGGGCTTTGGAGAAACCACGCTGGCAGCGCTGAGAGAGAGGCGAAGCTGTCAGGAGGAAAGGCACTGCGAGTCCGTTTGGGAGGTTCTGGAAACAGAACCTGAGTAGGAATCCCAGCTCTGCCCTCTATTAGGTGTATGTCCTTGGGCAAGGGGCTTCGGTGCTCTGGGTTTCAGTTTTCCCATCTGTGACGTGGAGCCAGTAATAATAGTATGGCTGTCGGAGGGTGGTGGTGGGAGGATTAAGTGAGGCAACTACAGTAACTGTTGAGCCTGGATTCTTGCACATCTAAGCTTTCAGTAAAGGATAAGTAGTGTTGTTGGGGTTTGTTGATTGAGGCGATAGTAGTGAGAGGCACAAAATGGGAAAGATAAGAGAGAGGTTTAGGAGTTGAAATGGGCAGGGCTTGGCGATTTAGTGATTGGTTGGATATGAGGGTGAGGAAGAGAGAGTGAGGAGCCCCACTTGACTCCCGTAGGGCAGCTGGTGGGGATTCTGAGCACTAGACCCAGAGATGGGGAAAACCAGAGGCTTCTGTTAGTTACCTCCACTGCTCAGTGCTTACCTGGAACTTGGGACCTGGGGTGGTGTGAGTCCTTCCATGGGAAGCTGGGGGAGAAGTTTATAAGAAGCTGAGCCCTGAGCCTATTTTTCTGCTGCCTGCCAGGCTGTGCTTGGCAGCACCCTGCTCTGTGCTGACATGCTTCTCAGCATGTGCCTCAGTAGGCCTGAGAGCCCTTGTTTCTAAGGCTGCTGGGAGTCGGGGTACAGCTAGGCAGTTCCATCTTGTCCCATTGGTCCCCTTCCTTCCCTGAACTTTCTCTCCTCTCCAATGGTCCAAGTTGGCATCTCTTCCGATAAGGCAGAGAAGCCCAGTTACATGGTATCACACAGTGCTCACAGGGACCCCGTTGGCTCCTGGCTGCCTACTCTGGGGATTAAAGGGTACAGGCAAAGGATGGGAACACCTCACTGTAGCTTATCAGAACGCCAGGTTGAAAGACTTTATATGCAAGGAGGTAGCTGGAGAGAACGGCAGGTGGGGAACCTTGGGAAGAATGGAGAGTCACTGAAGGACTATAAGGAGAAAGGGGGGGGGGTGGGGGAGTGAAGTCCAAGGAGCCAGGGGCCTGGAGAATTCATCCATAGGGTTGGAGACAACTAGATGACATTTCTGAGAACCTTGAAGGTCACTCCAGTCATGTCCTCCCACTTCACTCTTGGTCCACTGGGCTCTGGAGAGCCAAGGCACCTTCTTCCTTCTACTGGCCACCTGTTTGTTGATGGCCAGCTGGGGTGCTGTTGGGCTTGCAGCATGAACTGAAGGGCGCTTGTCCCGTGGATGCTCATGGGCCCTTGGGATCCTAAACCAGCCAAGGAGGTTAGAGGAACCCTAGGACCAGGCTCAGTCTTCCATGGAACCTCTCCTAGTTGTAGTGGCTTCTGCTGACAGTCCCACAGTTCCCCTGCTTGGTGGAACTCATTGCAGCTCTGGCTGGGCTTAGGCAGGAGCTGCGTTCCCCCCACCTCCCCAAGCCAGGCCCCTGAAGTCAGCAGGTTTGCTACCAACATGCCATCTAGGGAATGTATGCTGGTGGGTGCTGTGATTGGGCAGGGGAAGGGGAGAAGGCGTCTTAGCCTCTAGCGCCACTCCAGTCTCTCCTTCCCTCTGGGCTCTTTGGAAAATTCCCAGAAGGACACACAGCAAAGTGGAGTGTGGATGAGGGTTTTCTTAGCCTCTACGTGGCAGGCGTGGGTCCTAAAAGACCTCCAGCCCCTTCCTCCACCCAGCCCAAGTCTCCTTTTCCACTCTCAGCTTCTCTCCAGATGTTCGCTCCCTCTGTCTTGAGCCCTAGGGTGGACCACATAGAGAGCAGGGTCTGTGCTTGGGGCCAAGCAGCTTCCACTCCCCACCTGACCCTGTGTGACTCTTTAGCCCAGAGCCTGCTGGCTGGCTGCCCACCACGCCCTGGCCTTGGGTTCTGGGCCTTCTCCACCCCTCCCTACCTCAGTCTGCCCTGCCAGCATCCTTAATGATTCCCAGCTGATTCCAGCCACATCCTCTCCCCGGGGCCCTGGCACGGAGAGCAAGCCCTTCTCCAGTGGGCCCCTTGGAGCGTTAACCCCTGGCTGGCTGAGCCTTGAGGCTCCAACAAACCGCCAAAACAGGAAACCTAAGGCTAATAGAGACAAAATCTCATAGAGTGGTCAGACTTCCCTGAGGGGAGCCTGGACTGCCCCTGACCTCCTTCCCTGGGGCCAACACTCTGAAGAAGTGCCCAAGGAAGGGTCTCCAGCTGGCAAAAATCTTCCCGTGCTTGTCTGCCGAAGTGCTTGGCAAGCCCGCTCTCTCCAATCCCGACTCCGCACACTGCAGTGTTCAGCCCTCTTCCTTCTAGTCTAGGTATTGCTGCATTGGGAGTCTGGGTTCTGCAGGCAGTCTTCCTGGCTTCCAACCCCACCTTTGTCAATTGTTAGCTGTGTGACCCTGAACCAGATCCTTTATCTCTCCAAGGCTCTGTTTCCTCATCTGTCAAGTGGGGAGAATATTAATACCTATCTCACAGTGTTGCTAAGGGGATTATATCAATTAACCTGCATGAATTGCTTAAAACAGTGCATGGCACAGGCCAATTAATGTTAGCCCTTGTTGCATGATTATTGTGCACAGTGCCTGGGACTGTCTTTCTGACCTGTGTACTCCTAGCGCCCAGCACAGCTCCGGGCACATAATAGATGCTCAGTACATATTTGCTACACAACAAACAAGATTATTCTCTGTGTCCCCCCTCGGCCAGGGACCTGGGTGTGCTCCCAGCTGAAGCACACAGGCTGGCACCAGAAAGAGCCCCTCCTGACCTGCTCCACACCTGCCAGCCCCCAGACCAGTGTCTTCACTGAGCAATGCAGAGAGTAGGGTCCTTAGGAACTCTGCTCACAAAGAGCATCAACAATCAACTGACAGGCCTAGTGGCTCACACAGACCACTTCCTGGGTAGTGGCTGGGCTGCTGGAAGCCAAGGACTCAAGATACGAAGTCTGGATCCAGGAGACGTGTGGACTCAGGAATCAGACTGACCTGGGTTGGACTCCCGCCTGCCACTTACTGGTTGTGTAACCTCCAGAGAGTCAGACATCATTCCTGCCTCGGTTTCCTCACTTGTGACATGGGGATAATCACGCCCCCCCCTCAGAGCTTGGCAAAGGTTCAACGAGAAAACCGTGTCAAGCGTGCAGCAGAGTACCTGGCACAGAGCGGGGGCCAAGGCAGTCGCTCGAAGTCTCTGCCCTGACCCGGGGCCCCGAGAGCAGGGAGCACTGTCTGAGTGGAAAGGCATGCGCTGGCTCTATTGCATCGAGCCCTCTGCTCGCAGGGGTTTCCAGATGGTGGTTCTGAGCAAGGTCCAGGCCAAGGGGCCCCAGCCGCGGCCCCCAGCCGCCCATCCCTTACACCCTGGCATGGCAGGGTTCTTGGCCTCCTGCCACAGCCGACTATGTAAATAAACCAGCTTTTTGCTGGCTGGGAGCAAAACTGCCCTAAGTGACATTTCAAATTAGTTCTGCTATATTGGGCTTGAGCTCTGAAGGGCCTGGGCATTTTTTCTCCCTAGCTCATCCCTTTCTCTGTGTGGTGAGAGCACTTAAAGTACACCCGGTGTGGGCAGAAGGCCAGGATGAGGTGGGGGCAGGCCTTCTGTGGTGACCTGCTGAAGCACTTACCAGGCCCAGGGCCACAGCCTCCCTTCCTGGGGAGGTCAGGAGCCCGGCACCAAGGTGGCCCCCCTCCATACCAGCCCTCCACGGCTGCCATGGCAACCCAGCCTCCTTGCACAGGGCTCACATACCAGCTGGTAGGAATGCTGAACGGAAGGAGGGCTGCCTCGCTGGCCAAGGAGAGGGGGCTGGGCACTGGAGGGGGCATGAGAGGGGTGGGCCAGCTGCAGGCCTGGCAGAGCTAAAAGGGAGATGTGCTAGCCACATGGCCTGCCCGGCTCAGGCTGGGGTTGGGGCCGTGCCAGGAGATGACACCATGGTAGGAGAAGACAGCCAGGATCATGGACACATGCCACTGTCTTCCTGGCAAAGCTCTATGGCTTCCATGCAGGGCTGAGGGCAGAGGGCACTGGATTCAAGTTCTCTCTTTCTGGGCAAGTCGCCTTACCCCACTTGGCCTCCATTCTTCAGGCTTGAGGCCCGAGAGTGTGAAAGAAGTCAGGCTGTGGAGCTGGACAGAGCTGAAGGACATTCTTGGCTCTCACACGTGTGCCATTTTCCATCTCTGGGCCTCAGCCGCCTCCTCTATAAAATAGGAACACCAGTAGCACCCGCTTCATGAGCTCATTGAGAGCATGTGCTAAGATGATGCATGTAAGACATGCAGTGCACTGCCTGGCACATAGTAAGAATGCAACCAGTGGCAGCTATTATTGCTATCACTACTATTCTTTTTATTATCTTATTCAAAATGACAGTTTCTGTTGCCTGTGTTCTCCATTAGACTAGGAGACTCAGGAAGGCAGGGATCCGGATTTATTCTTCTCTCTGTCCCCAGTAGCTCTAGGTTCACATCCTGTCCAGAATAGATTCTGGTTTAAGGAGGTGAATGAGAGATCTACACTGGGAATGCTTTGGGCTACATGGCTTCAAAACTCCCTTGTGGCTTGAACATTCTACGCTTTTAACTCCATAAACTCTAAGGAAGGGCTGCCCCTAAAGTGTGTAGGCCCTGAGGAAAACAAAAGATCTATGTACCTATCTATTGATCGATGTAGACATAGACACAGACACAGACACAGACACAGGTATAGAGATAGAGAAAGAGATAGAGATAGAGATAGAGATAGAGATAGAGATAGAGATAGAGATAGAGGTAGAGGTAGGGGTAGGGGTAGGGGTAGGGGTAGGGGTAGAGGTAGAGGTAGAGGTAGAGGTAGAGGTAGAGGTAGAGGTAGAGGTAGAGATAGAGATAGAGATAGAGATAGAGATATACTTGGGTGTCTGTGTGTCTATGTGTGGCCCCTAACTTATAAACAATTCAAGTCACCCACAATCAGCATCTTAGCACCCCTCTGGCAACCCAATCTCTCCCATGATCCTGAGAAAAAAGTACTATGCCAGCTAGCAGGGGTGATCTTCCTGCAAGATTGTCCTCCTGGAAATGGGCTCAGCCCCAGGGTCACAGGAAGACACCACAGATTTGAGTCCAGGAGCTCCTCAGGCCATGTGATTGGTGCCATGCATGGAGCAGCCATTCAGAGAATGTCCCAAAGACACAGACAGGGACTGGGGCCTGCATGGGTCCATATTTGGGCTCAGAGCACTCCACCAGGGAGGCAGTGCTGGCCCTGGCCAGTCCTCAGTACCAAAGGGGACATTAGCACATTTAGATGAAAGCCCTCCAAAGCACAGGGTCCCCTGAGGTGTGGGGCTGGGCAGGAGCTCTGCTCATGTGGGGTCACAGAGTGTACTGCTCCAAGGTGACACCACTAAGCTGAACTAATTTGAACTCTGGCCAAAGGAGCCTTAGCCCCTCCATGCTGCATATTGCTCATGCCTGGAATTGCAATTTCTGTGTATCCTCTACCACATGTAAGTAAGAGACCCCATGGCTGGCTAAGGGGAAGTATCATGGAGGAGGGGCCAGTGAGGCTAGCACACCAGGCAGTGAAGAGGGGCTGCTACCACACCATCAATGGGTTCCTGCAGGTGTAGAGGCTCAGTCACCCCAGGTAGGCAAACTCTCCTGGGCCCTCTGAAAAATTGGAGAGGCTACTCTGAGGGCTACCTGTGAAAAGAAAACCAGGGAGGGCCTGATGGCAAGAGTTTTTCTGGCTACAAAATCACAGCCACGTCTCGGGCCACCCAGAGCCCAGGAAAGATGGACACAGCTCCACCCCATGGCAGCTGCCAGGTAGGCCTTGGGAACCTGGCAGCAGTACGGGAGGAAAGGCTATGAAAAGAGCATGAAGATGGATGGTGCATAGCGGGAGCCAGGTTGCTCACTGTTGGAGTGTGAGTATGCAGAAAAGCAAGGGGGAAGGCTGGATTCATCCATGTGGTAATGGATCACAATGGGAGACACCTGTGTAAACTCATGTTTAGCTTAATTTAGATACAAATAGTTACACTGAAAAACTTACAGATATGTACACTAATTAATATACTCTGTTAGTTGAGCGGGCCCAATAACAATGAACACCCCCAGTGCCCAGATGTTGGTTTCTAATACCATTCTCCAATAAAAGGAATCAGAGCTCCTCATAGAAGTGGTCAATTTCTAGGGCTGGAGTAGGAAATATATGAGACAAGCCAGAAAATATTGTAGTGCCAGAAAGGGAGTGCTAAAAAACCAAAACATGTTGATGGAGGTATGTCAAAGGGATAGAGGAGTCAACTAAAGAGGCTCCCAAAGGCCAAAGCTAGAATAATTTGAGCAACAGAATAAATAATGTAGTACTGGATTATAATCCAAAGTATAAAACAAACATTCATGAGTCTGTAGTGATATAAATAAGTGATTGCATAAATAAATGGGGGAGGAGAGCCAAATCTTTCATGTAGAATTGCAAATAATTTATGTAGAGTGTCTTCTCATAAGGAGGTGGTGCACAGCTCCCCATTCTGAGCTCTTTTAGTGTGTGCTGTGCAGAGTAACTTCCTTCTAAAGAGGACAGGATGGAAAGGGGCGACAATAGAGTAACCTCCCAGTGGAGAGTCCTGACAAATACACCTCGGCCAAGTGATCACAGTCAACATCAGCAGTGCTAAGCCCTATTGAGAGTGTGCAGCCTTGATACGATGTGATGAGAAGGACATTTTCTCTATGTGAGTTTCCTCCCCCAAATCCCTAACCCCGGTCTAACCTTGAGAAAAGCGGCAGAAAAATCCCAATTGAGGAACATTCTACAAATACCCGACCAGCACTCCTTAAGACTGTGAAGGTCATAGAAAACAAGGAAAGTCTAAGAAATTGTCATAGTCAAGAGGAGAGGAGACTGATGGCTAAATGTACTGTGGTGTCCTGGAGCAGCAGGGGTGAAGCCCAGTAGTGGTATACTGAGCTCTTGAGGAGAGTGCCCTGATTTGTACTGTTTGCCAGTTTTTGTGGTGTAAATACTCTTGCCATGGCCTCTCTTAAGCTACCAATAGCTGACAGTTTAACAATCTACTTGTAAAATTCCTGAATATTTAACAATGTGCTTTCACTCCACCATAATACTGCCTATGGGTGAGAATGAGTTTGTTTCCAGGACAGAAGGAGTTGGGCCTTTCAGGGAGCAGGGTAGTGGGATGGAGGACCAGCTAGCTAGGGTGTGGTGGCTCAGGGAACAGCTGGGTTCCAGCTAGTGGGTCACATGCAGATTCAACTATTAGCTATTGAGCTGTGCTCTTTGTTGGGCTCTGTGCCAGACATTTAACATGCCTTAGTTCATTTAATCCTCCACAACAGTTTTGTGAAGTGTTCATTTGTTCATTGTTTCAACCATCAACTCATCCATCTAACAAGTCTGTACTGAGCACCTACTATGTGCCAAACACAGTTTGGGGCACAGTGGCGATGAAAACAAAGTTATTGCCCTAATGGTGCTTACAGTTGAGTGGGAGGAAACAGACAATAAACACATTTTAAAAATAATTACCAATTATGGTATTTGGAAGAAAACTAAGAGTACTAAACTTGAGAACAAAGGGGGTATTGCTGTTTAAGACGATGGCCAGGGACTATGTCTCTGAGGAGGTGACATTTAAGAATGAGAAGGAGCCAGTGATGCAAATGGCTTGGGTCAGAGCACTGAGGTGTGGTGGAACAGCAAGTACAAAGGTTCTAAGGTAGAAATCAGTTTTTTCAAGCAACATCGAAGAGGCCAGTGTGGTGCAGCTTGTGAGTGAGTGTGGCCTGGAATGAGGCCAGAGAGGCAGACAGAGATCCAACCGCGCAAGCCTTGTGGACCACGGTGAGGACTTTGAAAGACTTACAGCTGGGTTAGCACATGGGGAGCCAGTTAGGAAAGTGTGTCCAGGTAGGACTTGTGATGCTAGGTACAGACAGAGAGATGCAGGGAGACATGCCTAAGATCCTATAACTAATGAATGTCAGAACCTGGATTCAAATTCGGACCCTGCAGTTCATGCTCCTTCCTATGCCCCAGCAATCTCAAGGAAAGAAACCCCAATTTGCTGACTTACAGCCTCAAAACCTAGGAAGAATTTCTAAAGAGAGGAGTGACATGATGGTAGAGAGATATATCTCTTCATATACACCTCATACTTAAATGACTTACTGTTCAAATGTTCATAAGCTTCCTCTGGAATGTGAACCCCTGGCAGGGACATGAGTCATCCAGGATTCCCAGTCCAGAGCCTTGACCTGAATGAATCATAGGAGGATGGGTCCCTGAATGGGAAGTTGACCAACTCTCTCAGGTACCATGCCAACTCTGGCTGTGCCCAGTTTGGCCCACCCTGGAGAACCCCTTGGCTGAGTGCCCCTAAGCTGTACCACCAAAAAGGGAAGACACTGCCTACCTAAGTCCCTCTTGAGTAACATGAACCCCCTGAGCCTGTCACCTGGAGGGGCAGCAGAGGTCAAAGACTGTGGCCCTGGCCTTGGAAGCAGACTCAAGCTCAGCATCTCTTCCTCCCTGTAATATGTGTTCAGACAAGGGGCTTAACTTCTGTGTGTCTCAGTTTCCCCATCTATGAAATGGGGGCAAGGAATAGTTCCTGCCTCTGGAGGTCGTTGTGAAGATACAAAGATCCTGCAGAGAACATGCTTGGTACAGAGTACTGGACATAATAGGTTCTCAAGAAGCTTCCTTCCTTCATCCCAGATGGGTGAAGTGCCTCAGGTATCACTGAGCTTGGAGTTCCTGAGGTGTCCCAAGCCAGGCCATAGCAGCTGAGAGAATGGAGTATGGAGACCTTTCATTTCCCTTCCCCACCTGTCTTCTACTTCCCTCCTCTCCCCCATGCCTCTGCCTTACACACCTGGGAGTTGCCTAATTAGAGCTAATTAGCTTCTCCTGCAATAAAACCCCAATGATGGAAAGGTTTTGTGGCTCAGGCCTCTGACAGTAATCATGTTAAGTAGATATTTATTTATCCCTTTAGTAAGCAAGTCAATTAGCTTGTAACATCTGAGAAGCTGATTTTCAGGCCTGGGAGCTGGGTACATGCTCTTAAGAGTCAAGGGACCCACTTGGGGCTCTTTAGTGTCTTATCCTCCCTGAACCCCAAAGAAGTCAGGTCACAGGATTGCATGGTTGGAAGAGCCATTGTACACATCTCTGTACAGATTGGAGACTGAGGCCCAAAGCAGGGGTAGGGGCTTGCTTAAGGTCACACAGTGGGATGCAAATGACTGCCTGAGAAGGTAGAGGATATTGAGGACTCCTCTAAAGGGTGCCTGCTCTGTACAAGGGGGGTTCGTGGGAAAATGCGATCACTTCAGGTTCGGACAGGGGATGGTCAGGGAAAGTTTCATGAAGGAAGCAGAATGTGCGTTTTAACAAGAGGACATTGGGTGGGGAAGGCACTCCTGGTAGAAGGAATGGTGTGAGCAGAGGCAAGGAAGTAGGGAAATGTAGAGCTTGTTTGAGAAACTGGTTTGGTAGGTGGCCTGGCAGTGTGAGGACATTAGAGTGGGCGAGAAGGTCTCAAGGAGAGTGTGGCTGCATCATTCATTCATTTTTTTTTCATTCATTCATTCAAGCCACACTTATTGCGTGCTACTATGTGTCAAGCACAGTGCCCTGGACAGGCTCACAGTTGAATTAGGGAAGCAAACATACTAAAGAAGGAATTTCAACCCAGTACCATAAGAGCTATGCCAGAAGAGAGGTCTGTATGGAGGAAAGAAGAGGTCAACTCCACCTACTGTCCTAGCTTCTCAAAGAGGTGGGCAGAAGTCCAGAGAATTGACCAGGGCTTGAGAGTTATAATTATCTAGCATCTTCCCAGCACTTATGGACTTAACATATCACTTTTACACACAGTATATATGTCTTCAATCCTCCCGATAACTTGGGTTGAGCAATGAAGCAGGAAGTAACACGATAAGGTGGGGAAAGTTCGGCCTTTGTAACTTGTGAAATCTCAGGTCCAGTTCTAGCTCTACTATTTACTAGCTGGGTGAGAGTAAGTAAGAAACTTAACCTCCTGGAGTCTCCATTTCCCTCTCCATGAAGTGGGGATATCTACATTCGATTCATTCAACATGGAGAACTTGGGTATATAGGAAGTGCTCCACAAATGTTAGTTTACTTAATCCCTGCCCCTAAATGACTCGCCCAAGGTTGTACAACTAGTGAAAACTCAAACCCAGGCCCTTCGACTCTAAAATCTATTCTGTCTTTGAGGTTCTCACGGTCTTTGCAGAGGTGAAAGGAAGGCTGGTGGTAAGACTGAACAGGAAAGGTCTTGGCTATATAAGGATAATAACCTTCATTTGCTCACCTTCAATGGAAGCTAGAAAGGGAAATGCTGAGCTTACTGAAGGTTACAGCAAGGAGGATGGAGGCTAGACATTGTGATGATCTTGCTGACAAGACTGTGAGTCACCAACCGGAAGAGCCATGGCTTTGGGTCCTGGAAGATCTTTAACGACAAGAATAAGCCCAATGAGTCTGAGCTGGGGTGAGGCACCCCCAACTAGAGGAAGAGGGAGCAATGAGATCATCAAGGTTGCAGACTGGAAAGAACCCAAATGGGTCATCTGGTCTAGCCCCCTGCCTCTGGGCAGAATTTTTCTAGAACCAGACAGATGAGACTCTCTCCTGTTTTTCAAGGTCTCCAGGGGAAGAGATTCCTCAGCCTTCCTTGGCCATTCTAAAACAGATTCTCGCAGTTCACATCCAGAAAGTTTTTTCTTTTGGCTGACTACAATTTCTCCTGCTGTCACTCAGCCTTTTTGGGCCACCTGCCCCACTAAGCAGGAGGAATGATCATGTCCCCTGTTTGCTGATGGGCAGCCACAGACTCCCCAACGAGGGCAAGGCCTGCATCTGAGACCCTCTATAGTGACCCCACTGAGCTCCCCGGGCTCCTCTGCAGTGCATTCATCCAAGTACACAGGCCATCCTTATCCCTCAAAGAGGCTCCACCTGACCCCACCCCATGCTGTTATTGACATTCTTCCTCACACCCCCCACCTCCCAGCCTGCAGGGCATTTCTTCCTGGTTTACTGTTGATTTCAGTCCAACCCATCTTTGAAGACTCATCTGAAGATCACTTCCTCAGTGAAAACTTCCTTAAGTTTTCCAGTGAGAGACAGTCATTCTCTCCTCCATTTCCATTTTGTATTTACTTCACTTTACCTGATGTCAGAAATAGTATTGGGTCGTGGGCCGAAATTTCCTATGGGCCAATCCAAATTGTTTGCCTGTTTCTGTTCCCAGACTGTAGGGACTGTATCGGATTAATTTCTGCACACCCCTCCATGCCTGTCACTTCCTCTCCCCCCCATACCTAAGTGCTTGGAATAATGCCTTTTACACCAAAGCATTGAATGTATTGAGTAGTTGTGATCATAAAATGATAGTATTTGGATGGGCCTTTACCAAAGCCCATTCATACATTTTGTCTCAGTCAATCCTCATAACCACTCTCTGAAGGCCCCCTTGTTTCCTCATTTGTAGAATGGGAAAACAGAGGTGCGATGAAGTTTCTTGCCTAGGGTCATGCAGCCATTGTGATCCAGGATCCCTGACCTGATCAGCTATACTGAAACGTGGCCTGAACTTTGAGAAAACCCAAAGGCCTCCCCAGGATCTCTGTAACATCCAGGCCCTTCCCTCTTTGCCTCAAGCCTTCTGTGAGGGGAATGACTTAGCTGGAGATGGGAAGAAGTGGGGGCAATGTTTTCTTTCTCCTCCAGTATTTCCCCAAAGTATGGTGCTCATATTGCACGTATCAAGAGGATTTTAAATGGCACCTAAATGAAGATTATACACCAATAGTGATAATTCATCCTACGGTTTGTTGGGGAAAAACGCAACCAGTATACCACAAATGATCTCATGGATATTATTGCTCGGTATGACACTGAGGTAAAGTGCTAATGTTTATTTTTCAGAAGTGAGTTCTTTTAAAAAGAAACACCAACTAAATAGTGAAACAGGTGGGATGAGACTGTGGCCAAAGTCGTGATGGTGGCATGTAAACAACTGACATTTGGGAAGCATGTGTTCTTCCTGCTCACATTCCTGGGAAGACCCATCCACGGGACAGCCCTGCGAAGGCTCACTGGGAGCTGGGGGAACCGCATGTGTGGCCGAGGGTGGGCAGCCAGAGGCAGGACGACTTGTGGACTCAAATGGATCTGACTTGCTATCTCAGCTTGACCTCTTTCTAGAACTCTCCTTCCTTGCTTGGGGACAGAGTGCAATCTCCAAGGGGTGCTGGACTCAATCACTTCTGTAGACCCAGCACCTAGCATAGTGCTTGGCACATAAGCAAGCACTCAAAAAATATTATTTAGTGCCCGGCCAGTGTGGCTCATTAGATTGAGCGTCATCCCATGGACTGAGAGGTCCTGGTTTGATTCCTGGTCAGGGCACATGCCCAGGTTGCAGGCTCAATCCCCAGTAGTGGACATGCAGGAAGCAGCCGATAAATGTTTCTAGCTCACATTGATGTTTCTATCTCTCTCTTCTTTCCTCTGTCTCTAAAACAAGTAAAAAAATAAAAACATATTTAAAAATATATTAAGTGAATAACTGAACTTTGAATTCCCCATTCCTCATGTAAAGTGAGAAGAGCACTTCCTACTGTAAAAGATTGTTGTGAGGATTAAATGAAACATCTCAAAGCATTTTGCATCGGGCCTAGCACAGAGTCGATCCTCAATCAGTGGGGAGGAGGAGCATCATTGTTGTGGCTACAGCGAGAAGAGAGTCTGATCTGGGCCTTGGAGGAAGTAAGGCAGCCGAGGAGAGAGCCTGGGGCCTCACCAGGCCTGTGCACACACATGTCCGCTCTCACACTGCAGGGGACCAGAACCACGCATCTCTCATACCTCGTGCTGAAGGCCGGAGCTGGACTGACTCTGTAAGAGCTCCCTCCTCAGAGTCTGCTCTAGGCACCAGAGCCAAACTGCCCTAGACATGTGGTTTCCCAGGCACCTGAGGGTCATCCCTGAGGCCCCCTCCCCTGCCAGATCCCCCAGTGGGGTTTGAGTTCCTTTACCACATGGCCTGCCGGGCAGGCCTGGTGGTGGCACCCCCAGAGCAGACGGATGGATTTCAGGCTCTGCTCAGGAGGAGGGGAAGAGGCCCCCCCACATCTGGGAAGGCCAACACCAGCAGGCCTGCCTCAGAGGTCAGAAAACTCCCTGCGGCCCCTGGAGCACAAGAAGGGTCTGTTTCTGTGGATAATGCAACAGGTCTTTCTTGGGGTGTGAGGTCTGGTTGTTTCAGGGCATGCAGAACCCGAGAGGGGCCAGCTCCCATGGAGAAAGGGGCTGTGTGCAACTCTTTACAGGTATCTCTCATTATAAACGAAGGCAGGGATCTAGAATGCTAGAGCTGATCCAGTGGCTCCCAACCCTGACTGTGTCTGAACTACCCCAGGGACATGTTAAAAATACAGGCTTTCAGGCCTGGAACTGTTACTGGACAGGGGACCGGCCCTGAATGGGTCTGCCAGGGCCAGCTGGTAGTGTGTGGGTTCTTGACTTTGTGCAGGAAAAGTTTCACAACATGAGTCCAGGTGAATTTTAGAGGATGTTTATTAAAGCTGGGGACAATGAAATGAGGACAAGATTAGCACAGAAGAAGCAACAGGAGAGCCCAGGCTGGTCTGCTTTGGCTCACTGGGAAGTCAGAGAAAAGGGGGCCTTGGAGACAGGTTCAGGGGGTTAAACCAGGATGAGCTACCACTGCCATTGCTGCCCTGGTTGCAAGTCTTGTGGGGTCCCTTAGAATTTAGGAGATGCAGGCCTGTGGGGGAAGGAGTGGGGGAAGGGGAAGGCATGGGCATGCTCTTCAGAGGGAGAATGGGTGGTGGGTCCTTTGTCTTGAGGGTTTTTATCTCTCTCTTGCAGGCAGGAACCTTATGGGAGGTCTCAAGGGACGGTTTCAGCAGAATATTCACCAGTTTGCTAGGTGTGCTCCTTCAGGGTCGTGGTCCTCACTGATTGGTCAGTGCCAGGGCAGGGGGTCCTTAGTCACTGTAGCTGGTCATGATGTTGCCCACCTGCTTTTGCTGCTCTTCTGGGTCTGGAGCTGAAATACAGCTGAGGCCTAGAGGTTATTTCTAGGGAGGTGACCTTTTGTATCTACTGTAAATTGTTCTGCCAGTTTCTTCAGCTATCTGCCTTAGTTTTCCTATTCTATGTGTCCTGGCTCACTGACCTGTTTCAGAACCACCAGGAGGTGGAATAGTTCTGGAGCAGTTGTGATTTAGCCAAATTATAAACTACTGCTATATAGTTCACTCTTTTTTAAAAAATGAGATATAATTCTCATACCATAAAATTCACCCTTCTTAAATGTGCAATTCCATGGGTTTTAGTAAGTGTAACCATTCCCAAGATCTAATTCCGGTGCATTTTTTATCACCCCCAAAATAATCCCCATACCCATTAGTAGTCACTCCCCAATTGCTGGGTCAAATATTCATTCTATGTTTAACTTTGCGAGGAACTGCCAGACTGTTTTCTACAATGGCTACACCATTTTACATTTCCACCAGCAATGAACAAACATTCCAGTTTCTCTCCATCCTCACCAACACTTGTTATTTTCCAAGTCTTTTTTTTTTTTTCATTCTAGCCGTCCTAGTGAGTATGAAGTGATACCTCAATGTGATTTTCTTTTGTGTTTCATTCACGACTGTGATGTTGAGCATCTCTTCGTGTGCTAATGACAAGCTGTATATCTTCTTTGGAGAAATGTCTACTTCTCCCAATTTCTCTTGCCCATTTTTAATTGGGTTCTCTGCTTATCCTTGACTTGTAAGAGTTTTTACACAGTCTGTATACTAGACTCTAACCAGATTATAATTAGTAAATATTTTCTCTCATTCTGTGGGTAGTCTTTCTTGATATATGGTTCACTCTTAACCCCCTTTTTACAGTGGAAGAGAACATGAGAGCTCAGAAAGGAAATGAGCATGCTTAAAGTCACACTTGAGAGCCAGTAGCTTTCTACTTGTCCATTGTGGGCGCATAGGGAGGTGAGCTGGGACAGTGGGGCAAAGCAAGGACATGGATAATTCAAGCCTGGGCCTAACCTGCCAAGTATTTCTCTTTGCCTTTGCAACACACAATCCTATGTTTGGTAGATCCAGAGACATGGAAGCAGGAAACAGACTGATGAATCTCAGAGGGAAGGTGGGGGGTGGGGAGAGATTAATCAAATAATTTTTTTTTTACGTATATGCATTGCCCATGGACACAGACAATAGTGTGGTGAAGGCCTGGGGTGGTGTGGGGACTGGGTATAGGGGAATAAAGGGGTAGAAAAGGGACATCTATAATACTGTCAACAATAAAGATAAATTAAAAAAAAAATAGATGGCGTCTTTTGATCATTATGACCTGTTCAAGCAGCTCCTAATATTAGATTCCTTTCCTGGTAGCCCACCAACACCTGAAGACAGAAAGTGGTCCCAGGTTGAAATCTTGTCCACACATGATGATGAAGAATCCAAGCCACTGTGCATCTGCAGGCTTTGCTCTGTGGTGCATAATGGTTCACGGAGCCTGAGAGCTGAGAATGCAGCTGATGTTTGATGTTGATCAAACATCAGCAAGGTACAGTTAAATCCATGGTGGAAATTAACCAAAATTTCCACAAGAGTATACAAGCTAGACAATTAGCCAATTTTATGATTTGCCCCTTTGCTTACGCTTCAATTAAGAGAATTTACTATGATTTTAGGTAATTTCCAATATTTGAGCAAATCCCCAAATTTCTTTGCTGTTGTTTGTGTGACAACTTTCTTGGATAACTTAAAAAGGTGGCAGGTCTTGTAGCACGGCTACATACAAATGAACATGAATTTGGTTAGGCTTCAAAATTATCTGATAATTTTATGGCATTTGATTGTTTTCTCTAAAAATGCTTACTGAGGATTTTGTGGGTGTAGGGCCATATGCTAGGTGCCAGGGCTACCTTAATTTACCTTTTTGAGCCTCAGTTTCCCCCTTTGTAAATTGTAGGGGTGGGTTAGGTCAGGCCTTTTTTAAACTTCTATTTTGGGTGGCAGAATATTCTTCCTGGACAAAATCTCATCTGTCCCTGGCCAGGTTGCTCAGTTGGTTGGAGCATTGTCTTGTACCCTAAAAGGTGGCGGGTTCAATTCCAGGTCAGGGTACATTCCCAGATTGCAAGTTCGACTCCCAGTTGGGGCATGTACAGGAGGCAACTGATGGATGTCTCTCTCTCACGTCCCTGTTTCTCTCTCCCTTCCTCTCTCTAAAAGAAAAAAAAAAATCAATGAAAAGAATCTTATCTGGAATGGTAATAAAAATAACAGACCAAGTAGAGCTGTTTTGGGATGGAGGCACCTCACATTTATACCCAGTGGTTCCAGAGCCGCTGTAATTCCTTAGAGCAGAGATGGAGAGACTGAGCCAGCAGGGCCCTGTCCTTGGCTCTGTGGATCCCTGTTGCTGAGACTGCTCTCACTTTTTCTTTAGACCTCCTCCTGGCTGGGAAAAAGTCTGGCTGGACCCTGGTAGAAGCCACACTATATACTGGAGTTGAGCCCCTCTGCTCCTTCCTCCAGTACCGAGCCTCCTCCTAGCCCTGCTCTCTGCCTCACTCCAGTTTTCCTGGAGGCCTAAACAGACTCCAGACACAAGGAACCCTGGACCCAATCCGCCTCCCCTCTCTCCCAAGCCAGAGGGACCTCGGAGCCCATTGCCCATGCAGAGGGAGGGCCGGCAGGAGGAGGCCAGAAGGGGATGGGGACTGAGTATGCGAGCTTTCTGGGGCTGATTGTTGGTTCCCTCTCCCCTCCTTGCCTACTTCAGCCAGAGCAGGTTCAGAAGGAGCCCCAAAGGGGAATGAGGTGGGGGGCATTTCATTTGAGATGTGGGTTACACTTAAATCTACCAGGCTTAAAGAGAAATGCTGGCATTCTGTGCCACACAGCAGAATGAGCAGGGGAGAGGGTAGGAAGCTGGAAGATGGCAGGAGGGAGTAGAAACCAAAGAAAGTGGGTATTGGGGAAGGGTGAGTACATTTTCTTTGTATTTCGAGGGCCTGGTCAACAGCTCATGGGTTTCCAGGTGGGCCGAAGGCTAAGGTTTGGGTCTGGGAAGTATGAATGAGGCCAGAGCCTATTCTGGCGCGGGGGTGGGGGGGGGGGTTGGGGGGGTGGGGGGAGAGCAGGTGGTGGACTGACTTGGAAGACTGGCCCTCAGACCCACACCCTCCCCCCACACCACAAATCCCCCCAGACCTCCAGAAAAAGCAGAGGGTGGCTGGGGAATATTCTGCCATTTTCCAGATGGAGAAAGAAAAGTGAGGCCCAGGAGAGGAAGACCTGGCCATTGGCAACAGAGCCCAGAGACAGAGCCATTGCCAGTCCAATGGAAGGATGAGGGCGGGGCCGAGGTTGAGCCGAGCCGGCTGGGACTCTAAACACTGCTCTTTATTTCGGCTTGGATCTGCCGCAGCTAAACCAATACAAATGAACTGAGACTCCCGGTTGGGGGCCCTGACGCCAGGTAGGCGAGGACCCACCCTAGGGAAGATTGGCATAGAGCCCAGGAAGCCACTGGGTGGCGCTGTCTCTCCACCCAAGCTATTTAGGCAGGTTTCAGATGCCAGGGCAAAGAAGTCACCCCCATTCATGCCCCATCCTGCCAGGGCCTTAACAAAGGCCGCTTGGGTTAGGGCAGGGAAAACCAGTTTTGACAAAACTCAGTATCTCCCCTGACGCGTGGGTGGGGAATGGAAGGTCCAGACTGCAGGGCTCGAGAAATCCAGGTGGAAGGAACAGGCTGATATGTTGGGGTCTCGGGAGGCCGCCCCTTTTCTCAACAGCTCTTGGAGCTGAGAAATTTCAGGTGTCCTAAGCCTGCAGACGAGGGAGAACAGTTCTCCCCATTTCGTGGGCAAACAGACTGAGGCCCAGACAGTTAAGGACCTCAAGGTAAGCTGCTTTGGCCACTTAAGAAGCACCCCTGTCCCAAAACGTATGTTTCAAAGTGAGCCCCTTTTTGGCTGAGGCCAGAGTGGCGAAGGGGAGAAGTGGGCTTTAGAAATGCTAATGCCCTGCGTGAGTGACAGGCCGCGGACAATGGAGGAGGGCCCTGTGAATGGGGCAGCCAGGCCTGGGAGCGGGGCTCCCCACGTGGGGGCCGAGTGGGGGAGGGGTGGCCGGGGGAGGCGGTTCCCAGCTGAGGGATCCGAGACTCGGCTAATTGGAAGGGGCTGGAGCTGCGGGAGCAGGAAGGGGGAGGGGATTACCTGCGGGTTGCGCGGCGGGGGCGGGGCTCCCTGGAGGAGACCTGCCAGGAGCGGGGATGGGCACCAAGGGAGCCCTGGGCGTGGGGTCGCAGGCCCCCTGAGCTGGGGCTGGGGGCAGTCCTCTCTAGGCTGAGGTCAGAGCAAGGCAAGAATTCAGGAAGGGGACAGCAGGTGCCTTGGGAGAGCTGGAAGGGGGACCGGGGAACCCATTTCCTCACTTGTTCATTCTGGGTCACAAGGCGGTGAAGAGGCTGCTTTGCAGCCAGACTGCCTGCAGTCCCTTGTCCTGCTCCCTAGCTGATCAGCAGCGTAGCATCGGGCAAACTGGGGTAAGAGCATCTGCTTCATAGGATCCTTGGGAAGATTCAAAGAGATGATGCGGGTAAAGTGCTTAAGAAAGTACACAAGTACAGAGTAATGGGGAGCTCTCCTTATTAACCATTCAGTGAATGCTAAGTGGGTGTCAACTATGAGCCCTGGGCTTGGCTTGCTTGCTCTGTGGCAAAGAGGTTGGCGCCTCACCCTGTGAGGCTGACTGTGGTGAGGAAGAGAGGAAAGAGCCACCTGAGCCCAGGCTCTGGGCCCAGGAGAACCCCAGGGCCTGGGGTGTGGGCAGCAGAGCCTGAGGCTGTGTGTGAGGTCCCTGGACCATGCTGGCACGCAGGGTCTGGGGAAATGGGGATCACTCTGGGCTTTCAGCTCCCTGCACCCTACCCAGTGGCAGTGGACTCCTGGAGACAAGTGGCATCTCCTAGAGTGGGTGTGAGGTGACGGGTAGGCCTAGGTCCAGGTTGACATCCCGATCAGCACTGGGGGCACAGCCTCAAAGTCAGACTTCCTTGGTAGAGTCAGAGTCAGAAAGCCAGAGAAGGGGTTCTCGGCAAATTCTAGAATAGTCACAACACGAAGTGTGCTAAGCAACCCACTGAGGAGTGAAAAGAATATATGATGATATATGGAATATTTTATTTCTTTTTACTTCACTTTTTTTATCTTTATTGTTTGGGAGTATTACAGATGTTCCCCCCTTTACCCCCCCATTACCCCCTCCACTCAGCTTCCACCCCGCCCGGGCCTTCACCACCCTATTGTCTGTGTCCCTGGGCAATGCACATATGCGTGTAAGTTCTTTGGTTAATCTCTTCCCGCCCCCTACATCCCTTCCCTCTGAGATTTGTCAGTCTCCTTTTAACAGTTTCAACATCCGACATGCAATTTGTGACAATTAGTAAAATCACATGTGTCGCAAGAGCAGCACATATACATTCACTCGGTCCCAGACCCTCCTGACCGCTGCATGGTGGTGACTGGCACTCTTATTCACACTTTCTACAGGGGATCCGAGGCCCAGAGATTTGCAGCCACTGGCCTGGTGGAAGAGCAAGGATGTATATTCACAGTCTGCATCCAGAGTCTGCTTTTAAAGCCAGCACGTTGTGTATAAACAAACACCCGCGGACATATTGGGTCGAAATGCTCTAGTGATAAGAATCCGTGATTTCAGAGTGTGGTGACTGTGGCCCTGGTAAGGGCGTCTGCTCTGGAAAGACCTTTAAAGACGCTCACAGTGTAAACGGGCACACTGAAGGCCCGGGATGGGCAGGGTTCTGCCGTAGATCCCACAGCAGTGCTGGGCTACTCTTGTGCTGTTCTCCCTCCATCCGTTGTTAACACTGCTCAGTGGCTCTCACATTTCCACCCCCCCCCCATTTCCCCACAACTCCCTTCCTGCCCTCCTGTCTCTCTCACCCCCAACAGGTGCAGGCAAAGCAGCTGCTCCTGGCTTGTGACGGTGGCCTTCCGGACTTGGGCCAGTTTCCTCATGGGAACCCCTTGGCCCAGGCCCAGGACAGCCACCGTCCAGTGGGAAAGAGGGGTGTGAGGACAGGCCTCACAAAACTGGAACGAGGCAGACTGTGGCCAGGAGACGGCTCAGGAAGCAGGCGGCTCTAAACCCCCCAGGATCTCCATCAGCTGCTCTCAGAGGGAAAGACATAGATAGAGACAGAGCTATAGAGATACATAGCAAAGAGGTATACAAATACATAGATACAGGTCCGGAGATGCCTACCTAAGTAGATGCAGAGATACACAAATACAAGGATATTATTGATACATCCTTACACAGCTATAGACATTACTGCATACCTCCACTAACATCCTTAAGACAGAAGCATGGAAAACACTCTTATGCAAAAGCGTGAATAAAAGCCTTGTTAGAACGCTTGACTCTTTAAAGTCACACAGCAGGATTCTCCCCTTTGGGCTGGAAAGATGTGTCCCCTGCTGAGCGCATGAGATCACAGAAACAGCCACTCTCCCAGACTTTGAAGCTGTCTAGTCTCGCACCCCTCTCCACCACCAGCAGCGGTCAGCCAGCCTCTCTTGCACATGTCTGCACAGGGGCCCCCCTGAGACCTGAGAAGCCCAGGCCCTCTGTGAAGAACCTCTGCGGCTATGAAGTTCCGCCTGGAATTGAGCTGAATGTTGCTTCTGGATGGCTTTCACCCGCGGGGCCCAGCTCTGCTCCCTGGGAGCACCAGAACCCCGTTGTTCCCTCTGCCCAGTGGCAGAGGTGTGAAGGCAGAGAGCACCTCCCCCAGTCTTCTCCTGCTTTCTGGCTCCTGCAGCTGCTGGGGCTCCCTCCACGGGAAGCCTCTCTCTGCCCAAAGGCAGAGCAGGGGAGAGGCCTGCTGGCCTGGGCCAGGTCTCATCTAGGGCCCCTCCAGCCTCACGGGCATTCCAAGCCCCTGACCCATGTGGTTGGCACAGCTGCCCTTGCCGGTGAAGAAAGGGGTAGGGTTGCTGGCTTAGCGAGGAAATGAGGCTCCTCCGGAAGCCTCGGGGCTGCTAGGGAGACCAGGGAGCATAAAGGCAGGAGCAGCTCTGTCTCCAGCTTCCTCCGCTTCTGGCCTGAGGCCTTTCCCTGCCTCCCCTCTCTCTTGTCCCTGTCTCTCCTTTCGCCTTGCTCTGTCCCTTTTTCTGTTTCCATGTTCTAATTTCCCCCTCTCTGTCTCATTTTCTTTTCTCCTCATCTCTTTCCTCCTTTCTTTCCCTCTCTAGCCAGTCTTGGATTTTTCTCTTAGCCTTTTGTCTCAGCCTTTAACCTGGAGGACTCACACTGGCATCCTGGTGAGGAGAGCTGACCAGAGGGCACACACCCGTGGCTCTGTAGTGATTGCAACAACAACAAACAGATCAGCGCAGAGAGGCACAGGGGGATAACACAGTCCCACTCTGCTGTCACTGACCCTCTGCGGCAGCTCTCGTCGTTGTCCAACTAGCCTCTACTTACACACCTCTGGGGATGGGGGTCTCACTAGGCCCTGAGACAGCTATTCCCTCGTAGAACAGCTCAACCTGACAGGGAGTCCTTCTCTGAAGCGCACTGAAGTCTATATCCCTGTGGCTGCCACCCATGGATCCTAACTGTGGTCCTCAGGGTCCCTCTGCCCTTTGACAGTCCTTCACATGTCTCCCCAAAGAAGTAAAGCCCCTTTCTGCCTATGTCCTTTCTTTCTCTCTTTCTTTCTTTTTCTCTCTCTCTCTCTTTCTCTCTCTCTCTCTCTCTTTCTCCTTCCTTCCTTCCTTCCTTCCTTCCTTCCTTCCTTCCTTCCTTCCTTCCTTTCTTTCTTTCTTTCTTTCTTTCTTTCTTTCTTTCTTTCTTTCTTTCTTTCTTTCTTTCTTTCTTTCTTTCTTTCTTTCTTTCTTTCTTTCTTTCTTTCTTTCTTTTCTTTCCCCCTAGCGGAAACCGAACCCCGGACTCTCTGGTCCGCAGGCTGACACTCCAACCGTTGAGCCAAACCGGCCAGGGCTATGTATGTCCTTTCCATGTGAGCTCTCAGGAAAGAACTAGAGGCCCTCTAGCCCAGAGTAGTTGCATTGTATGCTGGGAGAGGACACCCCCACCCAAACCAGACTGAGGAGACAGTTGGTAGGAGCATCAGGATTATCCCAGGGAGAGGCCACAGCTGAAGCCCCAGCAGGTCATGTCTGAGAAATTCAGCCTGAGATAAGGGGGTGGATGGAAACTAGCCCAGCCTGAGGGTCTAGGGAAGACAGGAAGGAAGCTAGAGAGCAGTCTGGGGCAGTAGGGAGGCTGGACCATCCCTGCCTGAGATCCAAAGCCCTTGACTAAACATCCCAGGTGCCCATGGAACTGGGCAGGAAGGAGCCAGAGAGCAGGGAGGCCTGCCCCAGGGGCACATTTAGGACTGGTTGCTCTATAGAAAGAGAGGCACCGAGCACTCAGTTCTGGGACCGGGGAGCAGCCAGAGAGTAGATCGAGGTCTTGAGGTCCTGCCAGCCCGACTCCTCGGCCTGCACAGAACCAGGCAGGGTCCTGCACTGGCTCCCTAGTTCCACACCTACCCGTCAGCTTTTAGGAGGGCTGTCACCGCGCAGCCCCTTGTGAAAGATGCCCCTCATACACCGGCCTTGGGCGTCCTAACCCCTTGGGGTCACAGGGGTCTCTTCCACGCCTCGAATCCTCAGGGGCAGATTAGTGGCCTCCTGGAACTCTTCCCAGCAGCCAACCAGGAGCTTTCAGGCTGCAGCTGTTGCTCTTGCCCGGCCTTGGTGGGTTTTGCTCTTTGCTGCTTGTGAGCCGGCACCCTCCTCCTCTGTGCCAGGCCCTCTGCTAATATCATGTCACTGATGAAAGGGTTAACACCATGTGCCCCACCAGAAGCTCTGCCCCACTTCTGGCATCCCCTCTGTACGCCTCAGGCAGCAGGAGTCCTATTCCCCAAGGCACAGCTTGGCAGAAAGGGGCCTGTTCTGCCTGCCTGGCCACATGGCCCTCCCCTCCCCCTCCCCTTTCTGTTTCTCATGCAAGTGTCAGGAAACAGGATCCAAGGAGAAAGCAGGCACCTGTTCCTAATTCCTGACAGGTCCCCTCTTCCCTGCCCCAGCCCCTGGGCCCCTGGGGCCCGATGGGAAAGGAAAGGCCTCAGAGGTGCAGGCAAGCTCTTCCTACTTGTGTGTTCGGCCTGCCGCATGTGGTCCGCCCTGTCGGCAGAAGAGAGGCAGTGGACTGTAGTAGTTAACAGCACAGACTCCATGACCAGATGGCCACGTGGCAGTTTGGTAGCTTTGCCCAAGTAATGGGAACCTCTCTGAGCCTCAGTTTTCGCATCTGTAAAATGGGCGTTACAACAGTGTTCACCCCACAGGGTGGTCTTGAAGATTACGTGAGTTAATCCATGCATTCAGTATAGTGGCTGAGACTGAGTGAACAAAGAAACCAATCCTTCAGTTCTGTCCCTGCTCCTGTAGGGCCTGCAGAACTCCTAGCCTTAGGGTTTCCCCAGTTTCTGCTCTGTCTCGTTTTTTCCCCTTGGACGGGTGTGGAAACTCTGCCCTTGGCTCCTGACCTGGCCCCCTCTGTCACTCTTCCTGAGTCCCCTGAGGCTGGGCCCTACCCTGTGATGCTTAGACACCCCCTGGAGATGCTAGACAGCCCAAGGAGAGGCCAGAGCCTGCCTGGGGATGGGCCTTCCTCCACCTGCATCTCAGCAGGGGCCTCTTCCTCCCGAGTGGGGCAGCTGCTCTGCCTCTTTAAGGCCCTAACTAGGTCATCGCCCAGCTGAACATCCCCCTCACATTCCCCTCACACTAAACAATCTGATCTGATCGCTGGTGATGAGGTCAATTTCACATGGCTTTGTTCCTGCAGTGAGCTTGTCACGACCAATCATTTCCGAGCGAGGAGCCCATAATCCCGCACTGGCTCCCTCGCCCCCAGAGGCCATGGCCCCTTTCTTGCTCTCCAATGTGAGGTCCCTAAGGGCTGGCTCCATATGAGTTTCCTCATGGCCTCTGTAAGCCCCCCTGCTCTTCCTGGCTGGAGCCGGAGCGAATTTGGGGTGGGGTCAATGATACGGCTGCCAAGAGAGGGCAAAATAGGTGTGCCAAGTTACCTGGAGAGAGACCAGTCCCCAGAGAGGGAGGTGGGTGGCTGATACAAGAGGGTGGCAGCAGGCATGCATTTCTAGGCCCTGGGCCCATCCCATCCAGCCTGGGGAATGAGCCACTCCCCTGGGGTGACCCAGGATGAAACCTCATGTCCAGGAGACACGGGCTTGTGAGAGATTTTGAGCATAGATACTCCCAAGCCTCCTTGCCTGGGCCCTCAGGTAGCATAGTAAATGCAAGTGGGGTACCCATGCTCACGTGCCAGGCATGTACCCGCTGACCTGGAGGCAAAAACAACTTCTGTACCTCAGTTTCTCTGAGCATACCATGAGCCACCCTAGGTTTCCTTTCAGTGGGGAGCACTCCCGAGCCTCGTGGGAGAAGACCCTGAGTCTTGGGATGAGAGGGGGAGGCGGGGTGAAAGTTCTGATCCCTCTGTCTCCCCAGAGGGGCTTGCAGGCCCCCCACAGTGTGGCTGTCAGTTATGTTTGTTTTTGGTGGGGCTAAAAAGCACCATGCCAGAGGAAGTGAGATTTTCATCTTTCCTCTGCATCCTGGTGGCAGGATAGGACTCATCCCATCTGCCTGGGCCCCAAGGAATGGACAGTTAAGAACCAGAGAGACAGAGTCTGACTGGGCCCTGCCTCGGGGTGCTGGCTCTGAGTGGGGGCTGGCGAGGGGAAGGGAGTTGCAGAGCAGCGAAATCAGTTTGCTGGGCATCTTGGCCCCAGGCGGAAGAGAGGAGAGAGCATGCTGGTTGCTGGGCAGGGAGTTCTGGACACCTTATCTGCTGTCTCATTCACTCCTCACACCACCATAGAGGACATGAGCTATTTCTGCACTTTACAGATGAACATGTTAAGCCTGCTTCCCCTTCAGCTGCAGACTGGCTGAGGGAGGAGAATGAGGTGGGCAGAGCAGGGCTCAAGGTCAGGGTTAGAACATCGCAGTAGCAGAACACTCCACTGTAGGGAATTGATCCCTGGGAAAGTGAGATCCAAAGCCTGGCCTAGCCCAGGCCTGTTGGGTAATGGTGTCAGGGAGGGCACATCCATGTCACAGTCACACAGATCTATCTGGCTTCTATTCCCAGTCTGCCGCTTTGTTACTGTGAGACTACGGGGAATCTACTTGCCTCTCTGAGCCTAATTTCCCTCCTCAGTCTAATGGAGGTAAACCAGCTGAACTTCACTGTGCAGTCAGGAGGGTTCAGTGAGGTGATGGTCACGCGTATCATAGATGCCAAGAAATGTTCTTTCTTATTCCAATTCATTAGACAGTCCTGCCATCTTCATCTTGAAATAAATCCCAGATCTGACCACTTGTCCACATCTCCATGGCCACCCCCACTCCCGCCCCCAGACCACTATCACTGCCTGCATCACTGCAGAAGCCTCTTCATGGTCTCCCTGCTTCTATTTTTGTCCCCTGCCAACTGCTCTTCATACAAGTCTCATGATCTGCTACATTCCTAAGTCAATCATGTCATTTTTCTGCTGACTTCTCTGGCTTCATGTGGGCTCTCTTTCCTCTTACTCGCTCTCTTCCAATTGCACTCATCTCTTCTGTGCCTTGACCTTGGGAAGCTGGTTACTGCCTCAGGACCTTTGCACTTCCTGTTCCCTCTGTGTGAAATACTCTTCCCCCAGTTCTTCTCATGGCTGATTCCTTGGTGCCATACAGGTCTCTGTTCCGCTGTCAAGTCTTTAGAGGATGCTTCCTCTCTAGAGCTTTGTTGTTTCTAAGTCCTTGTCATCTGGGAATTCTTTCTAATGTCTAACCTATGGCACTGCTGCCATCAGCCAACCTTGTTTCCCTGTGTGCTGTTCTCATAATATGTCCCTTTAAAATCTCATTACTCAACTTCGAGGCCCTCGACACTTCTTACTATTGGGTTCTGCTGGATAAGGCTTCCAAACAGACTGAGTTCCAGGATGGGGGGGGGGAGAAAATGGTAGTTTATGTGAATGCCTAAGGAATGCCAGGCATATTTGTACACAGGTGTTCTCACATCATGCCATTTACTTCTTGCAACAGCCCTGTGCAGTAAGAATTTCTATCCCCATTGTACAGAGAAAGAAACTGAGGCTCACAGAGGCCAGATGACTTGGTCAAGATCACATAGCTGGTTGTGTGGTGTTTTCTATCCCCGACATGTCCAGCAGAAATATTCCAGGGGCCCCTGATGAGCCTCTTCAACTGCTTGCTAAATACCCTCAGAGTTGCCTATAGCTGTCTCTTCAAGTGGCCTCTGCCCTCATCTGCTTCTGTGCTACCTGCTGCTTCTGTTTCCTCTACAGAAAGGAGCCCCCAGTCTCAGCTTGATCTCAGAGGAGGAAACTCCACTGGCCTCACTGTCCTTGGTACTGACCACCCTGAAGCTACTGTTTAATTCCATTGTACTGGGCAAAATGCCCCAGGGCATCCCCTCTGGGCGAGGCTCCAGGCTGGCCACAGAAGGCCAGAGGCAGCCCAGACACACTGCTCTCTCTGATACCAGGAGGGGATGACGCACAAGTAAGTCCCTGGGGTGTGGTCCTGGCCAGGGTTTCCTTCAGAGTGGGATATAACCGAACTAAGGTTAGAATGGTGAGTGGGGGTCTATCCCATGGAGATGGCGCAGAGGATGAGGGAACAGCACAAGTCAAGGCCTGGAGGCGGGGAGAGAGGCATGAATGACTGGGTGTGGCCCGAGCTTAGGGTGTGTGGAGAGAGGAGCCGAGCTAATGGGGGAAGGGGGTACAGTTGGGGCTGGGCCTCCCCTCAGCTCCCCAGCCATCCGTTCTGCCCAGTTCCTCTGGACAAAGTAAGCAGGCAGGCCTGCTGGGCCCATGTGTGCCAGGTTATGACAGCCAGAGGAGTGAGGGGCTGCCAGCTCTCAGGCTTTGAGAGTTGGTCTTCGGCATTTTTACAGACAAAAGATTCCACCGTGGTGGGAAGGGCCAGCTCTGGGGCTCAATGGATCTTGGCAGTTGGGCCAGAATGAAGGGAGAAGCATGAGCCTTGTGGAGAGCAGATAGCTTTCACCCTTGGCAAGAGACAATTACCACTGTTCAGGCCCATTAACAGCTTAATAAATTAGAAAGCAATCATTAGCACTTGCGGGGAAGAGTGTGATGTGGGAGGGAGGGAGGAGAAGGGAGGGTAGGCCAGATGCACCAGGAGCCAAATTCCTTACCTATTGTGGGCCAGAGAGGGGAAAGGAACTGGCATTCAACATGACTTGAGTACCCACTGGAGGCCAGGCTGAGACATTTCAGTTTCTCACAGAATTATCATGCCAGCCTGTGGGCCAGGCATTAGTGTCCCCATTGTACCGAAGGGGAAAGCAAGGTGCAGAGAAAGCAAGAGACCTGCAGGAGTTTCCCAGGGTCACACAGCTGGCTGAGGAGAGGCCCTGAGGAGTCCTCTGCCACACATGGCAGCCGGAGGGCGCCGGTGGGTTGTAGAGTGGGGTAGTATTGACTTGCTCCTCTGAAACCTTTCTTTTTTAATTTTTTTTTTTTTATTCTCACCCGAGGACATTTTTCAATTTTTTTGTTCAGATAGAGTGGGAGGGAGAAAGAGGAAGAGAGAGAGAGAAACATCAATATGAAAGGGACACATTGAATGGCTGCCACCTGCATGACCAACCAGGGCTGGGGACAAACTGCAATTGAGTTACATGCCCTTAGCGGGAACCGAACCCAGGTCTCCTCTGGACCACAGGTCCAAGCTCTAACCGCTGAGAGAGAAACATCAATCGGCTGCCTCCTGCATGCCCCCTACTGGGGATCAAGCCTGAAACCTGGGCATGTGCCCGACCTGGAATCGAACCAGCAACCTATCAGTGCACAGGACAACACTCAGTCCACTGAGCCACACGGGCCGAGCTGACACGCTTCAGTTCTGTCCTTGTGAAGTATACATGTCTGATATAAGGAAAGACGTGCTCACACATGTTTTGGGTGGCCTCGCTGCAAGAAGATAGCAGAGCGCTCAGAAGATCTAATTGCTTATAGAATCTCTGTTGAATTTGGTCTATTGGGAAATATCTCTTCGAAGTGTTTATCACATCCCATGTTATAAATAACCAAGCTCCGCTCTGCTCTGTGCCATCCTGTGGCTGCCTGGGAGCTAGGCAGGGTTATGGAGAGAGTAGCTGCGGAGGAAACCAGGTCCTCTGGGGAGGACACTTGCCCTAGCTGCCTGGCTCTGCATTCAAGTGGGGAGGGCCCTGGCCTTCATTAAGCACAGAGTCAGAGTAGCCTATTATCTTGGCCAAGCTGCACCACATCCCGAGAGGGGGTGTCTTAGCATTCCCTGACCCCTCAGATCCCCCGGTGCTAAAAGAAGCAGCCCCTTCTTGTCTGTAAACATCTGGGAGACGAGAAGAATTGTAGCAACAAAGAGAAGCTGGAAAATGAGAAAATGTCCTTGGAAATGATGCCAGTATGGAGATACCTATTGACTGACTGGGAGACGCAGGCTCAGGGAGATTGCAGGCACTGGTAGGTGTGGGTGCTGGGTCTGGAACCAGGTCTGTGGGACCCCACATCTAGGCTTTTTTTCCCAGCATGACAAAGGGACACCTGCCTGGTGAAGGTGGGTGTCGCTCATCCCTCCCTGGGAGGAAGGTGAAGTGACGACTTGGCAGGATATGGCTTTTTCTCACACACACACACACACACACACACCACACATACACACCCTTCCATTCTGCAGCCGCGGTGTCTCCTGCTCAGCCAGGCCTGATCTGCCCATTTCCACAGCCCAGAGAGCCCTGTCACATGTCTTCTTACCACCGCTCTCGTGGCCCCAGCTCCAGGCCCACCTCTTCAGGAAGTCTTGCCTGAGATTGGTAGCCACCAGTTTCCCGGCCTTCCCTGCCTTGGCCTGGACCCCTCACCTATCTGCTGGTCTCCCTCATTGCCTGCATTCATTTCCTGAGAATGCTATAACCAGTTGCCACAAACTTAGTGACTTAGAACAATACAAATGCATCCTCACCCAGTTCTGAAGGCCAGAAGTCTGCAATCAGTATTACTGGGCTAAGCTAGGAGCTCCCTCTAGAGGCTCTAGGGGAAACTGTTTCTTGTTCCAGCTTCTGGTGGATGCCAACATTCCCTGGCACATGGCTGCATCACTCCAATCTCTGCCTTCGTGGTCACATGGCCTTTTCCTCTTTGTGTGTCAAACCTCCCTCTGCCTCTCTCTTATAAGGGTAACCCCATAATGTGTTGGCATTTGGGGTCCACCCAGATGATCCAGGATAACCCTACTCCTCAAAATTCTTAATTTAATCACATCTGCAAAGACCCTTTTTTTTTTTTTTCTCCAAATAAGGTAACACTTACAGGTTCTAGGCATTAGGACCTGATATCTATGGGGGACCTTATTCAGCCTACTCCATTGCCTTAGGAGCCTATCTGGTCTTTTCCATTGTGAGACTGGAGGCTCCCAGAGGGCAGAGAAAATGACTGACGTCTGTCGGTGGATGTTCCCTGTAGCATCCCAGCACACTCAGAGCGTCCAACAAGCCTCCAGGAAGGTCAGCTGGCTGAGTGCTGGCCAGGCAGAGTGATTGTCATCTTGCCCCTTCTGTCCATGGGTCCAGTATCAACTCCTGGACATACTCGGTGCCTCCTTCAGGCTCCCGGAGCTGCAGGACAGTGTGGGAGAAGCTGACTCCTCACCTCCAGGCATCTGACAGTCCACAGAGACAAGAGCCTGGTGATACATGTGCAGATATAGCTGCTTACTGATCAGGTTTGAGCAATTTCATCGACCTTCAGAGCCTGTTTTCAAAACATTCCCCATGGACAAGGAGGGACTGAACCTTACAATGTAAGCATGATGGGTAGAAATGTCAGATCTTACTCTGGGATCCTAAAACCCAATAGCCAGATGCAGGCTGGCCAAGGGGAAATGGGTAAGAGGGCAGGAAGTCCCCAAATCAGTCCAAGGAGCCTGAGGCTGCATCCATAGGAAGAATAGGAATGTCTACAACAAGGAGGTTGACAGACTGCCCTGGAATATGGGGTCAGCTCTGAGCCCCACATATTAAGAGAGCTCCAGACACACAGGAGTATGGCCATGGAGACAAAAGCAGACAGGGAAGGAAGCTGGAGTCCTGGCCTCATGAGGAACTATCGAAGGAGCTGTGTGGCTTGGAGAAGATTCAGGGGTTATGATGATGGTGATGCTTCAGACCTCTAAGGGGCTATTTGAGAGCAGAGGGAAAAGACAGAGTCTAGGTAGCCCCAGGAGGCAGCACAGTCACCAGTGGGCAGAAGCCACAGGAAATGAAGTTCAGCCCAATTCAACAAAGAACTTTCTTGGCCTAGGCCTGTGTGGCTCAGTTGCTTGAGCATCAACCCATGCACCAAGAGGAAGCCAGTTCAATTCCCAGTCAGGGCACCTGTCTGGGTTGCAGCTTGGTCCCCAGTAGGGGGCGTGCAGGAGGCAGCCGATGATCAATGTTTGATATCTCTCTCTCTCTCTCTCCCCCTCTTTTCCTCTTTCTCCCAAATCAATAAAAACATTAAAAAAAAAAAAAAAAAGAACGTTCTTGGAGTTAGGGCTATCCGTAGATGATCTCTCTCTTGAGAATGAAAGAGCTCCCCTTCTCTGGAAGTAGGAAGGCAGAGATTGGTCCAGCATGTGGATGAAGTATGGTAGAAGGGGCTGAGCATCACGCAGGGATTTGAGCAGACCAGACCAGCCCCCAGAGGGGCCCTTCTGCCCATAGAGGCTTTCCCCTCTTCTCCGTGTCTCCTCTGCCCGTCCTTTCCTTATGCTCCCAGCCCTACCACCTACAGGCTACTCTCTCCCTTCTCAGAAGATCCAAAGCACCAACCATGGGATATTGGAGCAAATCATTTATGCTTTGTCTCTCCCATGGAACTGAAGGCCTTCCACGCAGAGAGAAGGCTCCTTCAACTACAGGTCCACTCTTCCCCTTTCGCAGACATTACCCCAAGCCTGGGCCACACTGGCCACCAGAGAAGAAAGAACGGTGCCACGGAAATGGGCAGGGAGAGTAGTCGGTTGCCAGCCAAGAGTCTTTGGGGAGATTCACACAAAGTCAGAACAGTTGACTTGCGTCCTGGATGGGGGCGGGGAGAGCAAAGGTGACCTCTGAATGTTTTTTTCAGGTCTCAGAAGACTCATGAATGCCAACCGAGGCACCTGCTTTTCCCTTTTCTTCTTTGTGCCATTCTGAGAGTCCTCCCAGCCCAGGCTCTGTTCCCAAGGGACTCCCCCCGCCCCCCGCGCTGGCCCCTCCGGCTCACGTCAAGCCCCCTCCAGATGGGCCTCATTCTCCCTCAACCCCCCAGCTGGGCTCGCCAGCTGGACCTTCTCAGGGAGCGAGGCCCCAGGAAGGTACAGAGCCCACCCAGCAGGCTAGGAGAAGAGCTGCCTGTGGGTGAGAGGACTGTGGGGGGGGGGTTCCCCATAGGCAGTCTGCCGTGAAAATGGATAAATGAAGAATTGGGATGAAGGTGGGAGTGGCTTTGTTGGCCACAAAAGAAAAAAAAAAAATGTGTCAGGCCCAGAGATCCCAGGCTCAAAATGGTCATTCTCGTCGGCAGCTCCATTGGCTCCATGCCCACTGAAACACTATGTGCACGTGGTGGTCAGCGCCCCACACTGCGAGCCCTGAAGCCTGGAGGTCTGCTTTGGGCTCTGCCCCTGTGCCCTCCCCTGCCACGGACCTCACTTGTGCATCTCTTCAAAATGTTTGCAGTGTAGCCCTGGCTGGTTAGAGCGTCGGCCTGAGGTCCAGAGAGACCCGGGTTCGGTTCCCGCTAAGGGCACATACCTCGGTTGCAGTTTGTCCCCGGTCCTGGTTGGTCATGCGGGTGGCAGCCACTCGATGTGTCCCTTTCATGTCGATGTTTTTCTCTCTCTCTCTCTTCCTCTCTCTCCCTCCCACTCTATCTGAACAAAAAATGGAAAAATGTCCTCAGGTGAGGATAAAAAAAAATGTTTGCAGTGCCAGTTTGTGGAGTGAATGACACTGGACCAGACAGAGTCCAGGCCCCAGCATCGCCCCCTGTCCTTATGTGGAGATGGCTTTGGTTTGCTTACTCATTCACTGCCCCCCAATGCACTGGAAGCTCCCGAGAGGCAGGATGTCTGTCTTATTTATCACTGTATCTCTAGTGCCCCACCCAGGGCCCTGCACGAGTAAATGAACGGTAAAAGCTATGGATAGCCACCCCAGAAAACACATCCCTACAGTCCGGCCTACAATTCTAGCTGATTCTCAGACCCAGAAACACATCTCCCAGATACCCTATAGATCCATGGCCCCAGGTTAGGAGACCTAGGGAAGACCCAAGAAGGCTGTACACGTTCATGATATTATGCACCGTGTGAAGAAAAATAGTTTCCGAGGGCCTAGTTGGGGATGCAAATGGGGTTGGTCAGGGGTCTGGAAGGTCTGAGGTGTCTCTGGGTTTGGCTGGGACAGAGCAGCTCTCGGTCATGGAGCTACCAGAAGTACTGTGTTCTCTCTGCCTCTGCTGTGGGCTTACCTTATGGTAAAAAGTCAGTGAGAACACAGCATCTCCTTAATGGTTTCACACTTTACTCCAAGCACATAAATGCACCCTCTGGTTAAACCTCAGAATGTTGGGCTTTGGGTCAGTGGCAGTCAGTGGCCATGGGTATGGCAACCTTGATGGGGTCCTGAGCCTGCAGAGATGAGGAACAGTTCCTGGGTCATGGGTCCCCACCCAAAGGGCCATCCCTTGGGAACCTAGGCCTGGGCAGCCAGCGGGCCTTCCTCCACCCTCCTGCCTGACCTCAGACCCACTGTCACAGTTCTCTCAGTGCTCTGCAGCTTCCACTGGGATTTCAGTCCCTGACCTGCTCACCTACCATAGCAGCCAGGCAAACGCTTTGGACACTCTCAAGAGCTGTGCCCTAGGAGTGATTTTGCTGTTACTTTGTGTGAGTGCTGTGTGTAGTCGTCTCTTAGTGGGACAGACATCCTCTAGGGGACGCCAAGCCACAGGGAGGCTGTTTGGCAGAATGGGGGGAAATGGGGGGCTGGGAGTCAGCCTGGCCTAGGTTAAACATCTTGCTTCTGCACTTCGAGCTACGTAACCTTTGGAAAGTCATGTGATTTCTCTGAGCCTCAGCTTGCTCATCTGTAAAACAGGAATCCCAAAACACATTATCTGGGGCAAGGATTTGGTGAGATAATGCAGGTGAGCCATTTAGCACAGGGCCTGGCATGGGCTTTCAGTAGGTGAGTTCTCCCTGGTAGTTAATGTTAGCAAGGGCTCCTCCACGTGAGGTCCGTGGCCTAAGAGCGCCAGCCATGCTGGGGAGCTTATTAGAAATACCTCATCTTCGGCCCCATCCCAGTCCTACTGAGTCAGAATCTGCATTTCAATAAGATCCTTGGCGATGCCTACACAGGATAAAATTTGGGAAGAGCTAGGTTAGGGCCCAGCCTTCAGATGGTCAGATATGAGGAATAGCTACTTCTGGCAGCCTGTACGGGAGATAGCTTTCTACATCCTTAACTGAAACTGCTAGTAGTGCTGGTTAGTAGTGAACACAAATTGAGCACTCACGATGTACCAGACACTATTTGGGGTGCATGGGAGCAACCCCATGATGTCAATACTACAAGCATCCCCATTTTACCAATGAGCAAGGCAAGGCACACAAAGTTGAAGTCCTTGGCCCAAAGTGTGGCTAGTGAGTGATGGAACCACAATGCGAAAAACCAAGCCTCCTGCCTCCGGAGCACATGCACTGAGGGCGTGCATAGAACAACCGTATTTAGGGAGCCACGCAGTTGATTCCATGCCACAGGCACCCACGGAATTGCTTCTTCGTGCCTGTCTGGTCCAGGACCTGGAAAGGCAGAGGTGGAGAGGACACAGGCTCTGCTCTCAAGGAGTCCCAAGTCCAGTGCAAGAGACAAGCACAGCAATAAATGATGACAAGAGGTGGCCTGCGATCAGTGCTGTGTGGGCAAGGATGAGCACAGCGCTGCTGCGGGACACAGAGGAGGGGAGCAGGCTGGGCCCTTTCCACTTACACCTTCCTTTGCAAATCTCCAGCTCTTAGGCATGATTGAAGTGCCTTCCAGCTCATCCAGTGAGGCTATGATTACAAGGAGAAGGATTTTGGCAGGGGGTGGGGGTTGAGGGGGCCGGGAGATCCAGATTTGAACCCTGTGTTCATTTTTCACTTTCCTGGAAAATTGGGTCCCTAGTTTCTCTAGGTCTTCAGGAATGAAGGGTAATGTTGTGGCTGGGATATTATTTTATTTTATTTTATTTTTTTATCCTCACCCAAGGACATTTTCCCATTTTTTTTGTTCAGGTAGAGTGGGAGGGAGAGAGAGGAACAGAGAGAGAGAGAGAAACATCGATGTGAAAGGGACACATCGAGTGGCTGCCACCCGCACGACCGACCAGGGCCGGGTTCAAACTGCAACCGAGGTACATGCCCTTAGCGGGAACCGAACCCGGGTCTCTCCGGACCGCAGGCCGACGCTCTAACCACTGAGCCAAACTGGCCAGGGCAGTGGCTGGGATTTTAAACCCTAATTGAGGATTCAGGGACCTGTTGCAATTTCTCTTCCTTGCCCACTGCTGTATCCCTGGCACCCAGCTCATTTCCTGGTCCCGAGCTGATGCTCCATAATAATTTGGTGAATGAATGTCAAGTGAGCAGTTGCAGGAAGAGAGGCCCAGGGTTTCAAAACGTCAGCCCTTCTGATGCCCAGAAGTCCTCTGTCCTCTACAGAATCCAGCCTCCTCTCTCCCTGCAGGGCTCTGCTCACAGTTCTAAGCTGGACTCAGTTCTGCTTCCCCCCATCAAGGAAATGGGGCTCCGAAGATGCCTGGCCACTGCTGCCTGGGAGCCATGTGTTCCTGTGCTTGTACAGGGTTCCTCCCCTTGCCCTCTGCCTGCCTGGCTGGGGGCTCCCAAGGGCCAGGGAAAGAAAGAGGTAAAGAGTGAATAAAGGGGAAAGGTCTGTCATGCACAAAGATTGGCCATCAAGCCCAGGGGGTAAAAGTGGGGGTGCTGGAGGGCCAGAGGCAGCAGCACCAAGGAGAAGAATATACATGGGCACAAGCTGGTGGGCAAGCGAGGGGCGGGCTGGGAGCGGGCAGGCAGGAAGCTGCAGCTGGAATGTTGAGGACACATGTTTCCCATTATGCGCTCCTCCCCTCCCGCCTCCTCTCTCTTCTAGGAAGTGGAGGGAGAAGAAAGAGGATGTGATGTCTAGGTGAGCCCCATTATGTGGGGACGTGTTGGCACGAGCTCCCCAGGTAGCCCCCTCTGCAGTCCATGGCACCAGGCCCAAGGCCCTCCTCCGGGCCAGAGCCCCAACCTGCTTACCCAGCTCTTCTGTCTCCTTGAGGCTGGGTCAACACCCTTAAGGTCCCTGGCCTGACACCCACAAGATGCCCTCAACCCACTGGCTTTGTGTTAAACACCACCAGGTTTGAATATCTCCTCCAACACTTTCCAGGCTATATGACCTTGGTTAAGCCAGTTCTCCAAGCTTTGGTTCCTGCAGGTGCGAAGTGCAGAATGACCCCTGCCCTGTCTCCCTCCCCAGGCAGAGCGTAGGGAGGGAGCAGAGATGACATGCAGAATCCCCGGCCCTGCCTTTCCATGGGCAGCGACAGAGCTCAGGAGTCCTTCCCTCTTTCTTTCTCTCTATACATCCTGGCCCTGTCTGGCAAGGATGCATCTCAAATGTCAGGCCTGCTACGCAATCAAGTACCTCTGGCCTCAAAACAGTCTCAGCAGCCTTTTCATAGCACAAAACACAGCCATATATTCACTGTCTACACACACACACATGCGCGCGCGCACACACGCACATGTGTGCATAGGCTAAAGAACAGGAGGTGCCCCAGAGTTCTCAAGCAGACCCCCAGCGGCAGGGCCTTTATTAAGTACGTGCTGTGTATCATCTCCCCAACTCTCGGCCACACCTGTGGGAGAGCCTGGATAACCATCTTCATGTGTCAGATATAAAGACAGGCCCTGGCTGGTTTGGCTCAGCGGTTAGAGCGTCGGCCTGAGGTACAGAGAGACCTGGGTTCGGTTCCCGCTAAGGACATGTACCTTGGTTGCAGTTTGTCCCCAGCCCTGGTTGGGTTGTGAGGGTGGCAACCACTCGATGTGTCCCTTTCACGTCGATGTTTCTCTCTCTCTCTCTCTCTCTCTCCCTCCCACTCTATCTGAAAAAAATATCAAAACAAACAAACAAAAAAGACAGAAGAGAATGCCTTGCTCCAAATCCTCCTGCTCCAGGGTGATCGAGCCATGTCACAACCCACATCAGTTGGGCCCCAAACTCACGCTGTTCCTGTGGTTCTCCACGACCATCTCTCGGGCTTGAGGAGGAGACTGGCAGGGACACAGGTCATTACAGCTGAACGACCAGGATGCAGTCACATGAGGGAATTCTGCACAACAATGAAAAAAGAATTTACTGCACCACGCAACCACTTGGGTGAAGCTCCCAGACGTTATGTTTGGAAAAAGAGGTCGGATGCAGACAAGAACACATCAAAGCATGCCCACTTACATTGTATGTTAATGAACTTCGAAGAATGGCAGAACTGATTCCTGGGCATAGAAGTCAAAGTAGTAGTTACCCTTGGGGCAGGAGGGGGGTTTACTGATTGGGAAGAGGCTGGAGAGAGCGAGAGTGTTTCTGGAGTCCTGGCAATGTCTACATATCCATCTAGGTGGTGGTCCCGTAGGTTGATACATATGTAAAAATTCCTGGAGCTGTAACACTTAACATCAGTGCACTCGACTGCATGTAAATTATGCCTCAACAGAAAAGGTATTTTTAAAAATCTAGTGTGCCAGGAGTTTCCCCCATGACTTTGCAAGACTGGCTCCTTGTCGTTCAGGTCACCCTCTAAATGTTACCGCTTCGGAGAGGCATTCCCTGACCCCCTCTCCCCATCCAATCTACTCTAATCTAGTAACACCCCTCACCTCTGTGCCCCAGTTACTGTCTCTTCTATTAGCTTGTTTCCTTTTATGTCTGGCGTGTACCATCTGCCTCTCACTGGCACTTACCAACTCAGTGTTCAGGGACTTCCCATCGGTAACTTGGAATCGCCATGCTGGGAGTGTGTACAGCACGGAAGTCAGCAGATGCTGCAGATCAGGACTCTCCTCCTCCAGGGCTGCTTGTTCAACAGTTACCCGCACACCCTGTGCGCCTCACCATCTGAAATTACCTTCTGCACGGATTTGTCTGCTTGGTTGTAATTTGTCTCTCCTGCCTATAAGCTCCAGGAGGGCAGGGTCTGCGATTTGTCATCTTTACCCTTGTACTCTGGTGCCCAGAACAGGGTTTGCTATATAGTAGGTGCTCCACAAATGCTGGTGGAGTGAATAAGGTCTGATGGTGATGCTGGGGAGACACAGAAGGAGGGACAGTTTACTTGGTATCAGAATTGGGAACATTTGAGCTGGGGCTTCAGCAGTAAGGAAGAGTTCACCAAGGGGACAAGGGAGACAGGATTTCCCAGGTAGAGAAAACAAAATGGAGGCAAGAAAGACCATGGGAGAGTCTTGGGGAACCCAGTAGCCAGAGTGGTCATATTGTAGGGTGGGTGGGGTGAGGAGTGATGTAGAAAGGTAGGCCGGGGCCACACTATGAAGGGCCTTGATTTGAATGCAGGGCTGAATTTCCCCCTGGAAGTAGGGATCCATTAGAATATTTCCATTAAGGAAAGGCCCCAGTCAAGTCTTTGCTGGCAAGATGACTGGAGCTGGGGTAGTGTGGAAGGTGGTTGAAGGTGAAGGCTGGAGGTCCCGTCGGTTGCCTAGGACCAACAGCTAGTTGTTTGAACCCTCAGTCTTTCTCATTGTTTTTCCCCTGCCTGTTTCCTCTCCCTCATCCCTCAGTGAAGATGGAAAACAGCTGGCCCATTCCTCAAAGCCCAGTGGCCCTCCAGGCCCTAGGCCTTAGTTTCCATTTGTCACACTTTCCCTCAGTCTGGCCTCACTCAGAGTGGGCAGCCCATGAGGCCCTGCCAACACTCTTAGAAGGATGGTGGGCACAAGGACTGCCTATGCCTTTCTAGTGTTCTGACAGCCACCCCATGCCCTGTTCTGGGCCCCATCCCACTGAGCCCCGAAGCATCCACAGCCACCACCATGGTCGCCACTAGAGGAGGAGGAGTAACGGGCTTTTGTTGTCTGGGGTGTTGCTATGCAGGGCCGGCCACAGGCAGCTCTGAGGTTGGGCTGTGGTCTAGTGTGGGGCTCATGGTTGGCAGCTGAGGCAGGCCACCCCAGCCTGGGCTCCCACTCCAGGCAGGGAGAGCTAAATTAGAGCATCCAGCCTTCCAATTTAGAGGACCAAAATAAACCCAGAAATATTCCTGCTTGGGCCCCAGTGCTCCAGCCCCTAGGCAGAAGCAAGACTCTGACCTCAACCCCAAAGTTAAGGAAGTTGAGGAGCTGGGCAGCCAGTGATGACTAAAGGCTGGACAAACAGGCAGCATGGGAGGGACTGAGTTGGGGCATTTGTCTGTTTCTATAATCAGTCCACTTCAGTTTTATAGGACTCATCACATGTTTGATGTCAGGCACTGGGCTAGCTCAGCCCTGGGATGACCATGGGGAGTAATAGTAGGGCTTCCTCCTTTGAGAGATGACTTACAGACCATCTGGCCACACTTCTTATGTTACAGATGAAAAAATGAGGCCCAGAAAGGAAGAGGGACTCATCCAAGCTCACACAGAAAGTCAGGGTGCAGAGCCAGGGCTAGAATTTGGGGCTCTAGCGCAGAATGAACTCCATCCCAGGCAGGCCCCTGAGGGAACATGTTGCTGGGGATTCAGATGGCACCATGGGGTGCCCTGCTTGATTCCTGGAATTTAGTTGACATGAAAGAACTGGGGGAGGGCTTTCCAATGGTAGGAGGTCTTACATGAGCACCTCCTAGGCAGAACCGAGAACCTGAGGTGGCCCAAGAGTTGCCTGGGCACATGGGTGTCCCTCCCTAGTATCAGTTTTTGTGGATACCTCCCCCCAGGGGCATCTGTTGCCTCTCTTTCTGAAGAAGACAGAAGCTGAAGAATAGCTAACATTTACTGAGAGCTTACAACGTGCCAGGCTCTATGTATCTCATTTGATCCTCGTGACAACCCAATGAGGTGGGGCCATCATTATCCCCCCTTTAAAGGTGAGAAAACTGAAGCACAAAGGTTAAGTGACTTGACTGAGGGGACACAGCTAGTTTTGGAGCTGGGATTTGAACATAGGCAGTCGGGTTCTAGGGTCTGTGCACTCAATCACTATAATAGTGTCAACGATAATGATAACAATGAGTTCATGTTTATGGAGTGCTCACAATGGACAAAACATTGTTCAAAGCTTTTCACAGGGACTAGTTCATTTAATCCTCCCCACAACTTCCTGAGGTGGATATTATTATTATCCCCAACTTACAGGTGAGAAAACTGAGGCATACAAAGGTGAAGTAAAGAAATACTGCTGCTTCTGCAAGACCTTGCCAAGTGCACAAGGAAGAAAACAAAATAGAGGCATGAAAGAGCATGGGAGCACCTGGGAAAACCCAACAGCTGGAGTGTATTATAGAGTGAGGGGGCAACATGGGGTTGCCCTGGAGGTTGCCCCATGCCCATTGAGGGGGGACTTTGCAATGACTCAGATGAGAGGAAATGAGGGGCTTCCCTTAATTGGTCAGGATTTGAGAGCTGGGCTGGTAAGCCGGAAACATCCTAAGAACCCTCCTTGCCTCAGTGTACCAGGCTGGGCCAGGGCAGGCAGAAGTGGAGGAGCAAGAGGTGCAGGACTCGAGCCACCTCCCACATGGGCAGGAAGAGCCAGAGGATGTCTCTGTAGAGTCTATCTGTCCTCTTCAGGAACTTGCCCTCCTGGGAGTCTGATAATTCTCGGAGATCCAGAGAATGTCAAGGCCACAAGAGAGGTCTTTAGTGTGACTGTCCGGTCCCCCACTCTCATGGCAACAATGTCAAAGCTGAGGCTCAGAGTGACAAAAGGACTCCTCCAGTGTCACTCGGCTTGGAAATAGTAGAGCTGTGGTTCAACTACCAGTGCCCAGCGTTCTTTCTCCTCACTGCCCTGCCTCCTTTTGAGCAGGATCCTGGAGTCAGAGAGATCTGGGGATGGATGATGGAGTTCTCACCTGTGACCACAGAAACCACAAGGGGGTGACAATATTTCTAAAATCCCAATAAAAAGAGCTGTCAACCCAAAATTCAATGCCCAGTGAAAATACCCTTCAGGAATGAAGCAGAAGTAAAGACATTTCAGACAAAAGAAAACTAAGAGAACTTGTCACCAGCAGATCCATTCTATAAGAAATTTTAAAGACAGTTCTTCATCTGAGAGGGCAAAGACAGAAACTTGGGACAGGAGTGGATTTGCTCCTGTTTGTCCTGCGGGCCCCCAGCACCCTCCCCGTCCTCTTACACTTCATCCCAATCTGGGTGCCCAGCCCTTTGCCCCCTGATGGGTCAGAGTCCTGGGCCCGGGCCCAGAGGCTGGGCAGCAGGCTAAGGGAATGTGCATGGGGTGTGGGATTTGGGGATGCACAAGGGCACTGAATGCCACTCCTGACTTGCTGGGAAACCTCGGGCAGGTTTTTTGTCCTCTCTGAGCTTCCCTCTATCTGGCTAGTGGGGATAATTGCCCTTTTGTGTGGCTGAGACAAGAGGGATGTGTGGATGTGACACAGCCATCCAGATGTGAGGGGTGGTTAGTATCACGCCTCTGCTGGCCTCCCTCCTTGCCAACCAGCCAAGCATCTGCAGCAGGGGTTGGAGGCAGGCCACTTAGCAACTTGGCTTCCTTTTACTTCCTCCCTGGGGCTTTTGCAGTTCTGGGTTCCAAGGCTTTGATGGAAGGGGTAGGAGCTGCCTCTTCGATTGAAGCCTGAGCTGCCTCATCCAGGCCTACCTCTTTCCATGATTCTTTCTGGGCCCAATAGTTCCTTCACGCATGCTATCAAAAGAGAAGGAAGTAGGCCAGAAGTGGGGTCTCTTCTGCCAGGGGTAGCTGGGGGCACCATCTAATGCTGGTGTGCTCTGTGTTCAGATGGCAGGTTGGGGGCTTCTCCAGCCGGAGGCTGGGCATTGAGTGCCAAGCTTGAAGACAGGATGAAGAGGTGAGTAGGTGTAACAGCTGCTGTGGCTGAGTTACAAGGTGGCAAGGACAGGAATGCAGCTGGGCCTGGACACAGAGCCAAGGCTGCTGGAGGAGCCCAGAGATTTTGCTTTTAAAAACAAACCATAGCCCTGGCCGGTTTTGCTCAGTGGTTAGAGTATCGGCCCACAGACCAGAGACCTGGGTTCAGTTCCCCCTAAGGGCACATACCTCAGTTGCAGTTTGTCCCTGGCCCTGGTTGGGGTCATGTAGGTGGCAGTCACTTGATGTGTCTCTCTCACATCAATGTTTCTCTCTCTCTCTTCCTCCCTCTCTCCCTCCTGCTCTATCTGAAGATAAATGCATTAAAAAAAATGTCCTCGGGTGAGAATAAAACAACAACAACAACAAGTCACTTGCCAGTTTTTGGCATTCTCCTCTCCTTCTCAAGCCTCAGTTTCCCATTTGCACTGTATGTACACGTGTCTGTGTGCATGTGTGTGTAGGGGACTGCTGGATTCCTAATGTCTAAGGCCTCCTCAAACTCTGACACACCATGGTTCCATGTGACTGAGTTAAGGCCTGAGGCGGGAGGCCCAGGGGAGGAGAGTGTCCTGAAAGCTATCTGGAGGAGCTGATACAATGTGGTCTTCAGTAGAACACGTAGTTGTTCCACTGAGGACCTGGGAGTTCCAACTCTGCTCATTATCGTTTTACATAACCTTGGGCAAGTCATATAATGTCCCTGATGTCCCAAGCCAGCTTTGCCTTTCCCGCACAGCCCCCACCTTTGTAGGTCATTGCTATCTCTGTGGGCCATATGGAGGATAGAAGATCCCCTTTGCACCTGATCAGAGGGTTTGCAGAACAGCTATGAGAGGGGGTCAGCACCAGTAGGCCCCCAGTGTGGTTCCCACAGCCAGCTGGGCCTGGCCCCCTGACTCTTTGACAGGCTGGCACCAGGCTCTCTCAACCCCTGGAGCATTGAGCAAACCCTTCTAAGTGATTTTTCTGGGGGCAGGCACAGGTCTAGGCCTTACTGTTTCATTAGCAGGTGCCCTTCTCAGCAGATGGCAGAGGGTTTTGGTACCCTACTTTCCCTGTTTATCTTGTAGTGACGTCACATGCTAGTGCACAGGGCTTTGAATTAGCCTGGGGTCAGGCTCAAGGTGATTAGGACTAGTGAGGAAGGCAGGGATGTTGGCCCCTCCAGATGTGACCCTAAAGGACACCCAGGGAGAGGAAAAAGAAGTTGTTTAGAGACATAGCAAGTTCAGAAAGCCTGGAGGTTCTTGGGGAGCTGAGAGAAGCCCAAGGGCTTGGTCAGTTAGAAAACGAAGTCAGCTTGTGTCTAGGCTGGAGTAGTTGGATGGAGAACGGCAAGGAGAAAGGGGAGTCTGTGTGGGCAGAAGGCCAGAAAGCTCAGAGTCCCCTCTCCGAGCACCCTAACAGCCAGTAAGTTGCTCCCCACGTAAAGAAGCAGGAGCACTTGCCCAGTCAGTGTAGCTCAGTGGTTGAGCATCAGCCAATGCAACAGGAGGTTGCTGGTTTGATTTGGGAACCCAGGAGCTCCAGGTTGTGGGCCAAATCCCATGTGTGGGGCAGGCAGGAGGCAGCCAATCCATGTTCTCTCTCATTGATGTTTCTATCTCTCTCCCTCTCCTGTCCTCTCTCTCTAAAATCAATAAAGAAAATAAATAAATAAATAAAAAGAAGCAGGAACACTTAGGAAATGATTCCCAATTTCAGCGTTAACTGGTTGGGGTGGGGGTGGAGCAGTGCCAAGAGTACCCTTGACTCTGTAACATTCTTCTCTGCCTCCTGGGTGCCTGCCCTTCTCCTGAGGTTGGTTCTCCACTTTCCACAACCAGACTGTGAGCCACCCTAAAGTCTTCCAGTAGAGTCTGTTTCAGTTTAATTTAGCTGAAGTCAGATTCAACCCAAACCTCTGCTGCATAGAATCCCTGCCAGGTGAAAGTTAAGAACCAGTGTCCCCACCTAGTTCAAGAACAGACTCAATACACAATGAACGATTGTGCCAATTCATATCTAGGCTCTTTGGGTTGTGGAGCAACACATTAAGGTGCCCTATTTCCAAGCCCTGAGGCTAAGGCACATAGTAGGTGTTCAGTGATGGATGAATGGATAAATGAATGAGTAAATTGCCTTCGCTCTCAGCTATCCCATCCATCATGTCCTTGGTGCCAGACTACATTTATTCCTGCCCACCTGACCTCAGAGAGAAGGAAGAGAAAATCACAGTTACTCATGGGAGGGCAGAGCTGACCTGGGCCTTATTCTGTAGTGTCCAACTGGCTCAGTTGGGGCAGCCAAAGCCCAGAGAGGTGAAGAGACTAGTCAAAGGTGTTAGGACTTGGCTCTCCTGCCTCCATCATAACACGTCAGGAATTTTTGTTATATTTGTGTTCTAGAGGTCTCACTCCAAAGCAGTCCCTTCCCAGAATGCACTAGGACTTCAAAGCATGGCAGGATGGCATCTGGGCTCTCCCCACTCCCCTTAGCCCCCGGCACTCCTGGGGCTAGAGGGTAGGAGTGCCTTTGATCAGCCAGGAGTGTTGACTGTCCTTCACTGGGCCTGACAGCAGAGATGAGCCAGAGGCTGGCCCATGCCCTCTGCATGCCGGAGGAGCACACAACATCACTAAAGAGAAAGTCCAGCCTCCAGCCTGGGGCCTCCCGCATCTGGGGCGCGCCACCCAAAGCCTGCACAGCTGGCCAGCAGGGAGGCCCCCAGCTGGGGGATGTTTGTGCTAATCCCCAACAATGGAAGCAGCTTGATAGCTAGGCTGAAGTCTCCAGGGTGGGCTGCCACTTAGTGCTGGGGGCTTTGCTTCCCAGAGACTTTCCATTTCCACATTCCTCCCCTCAAGTTCCTGCCTCCTGCAGCCCACAGCCCCAGCTTCTCCCACCATTTATCACCACTTCTTCATATAAGGTTATGGGTGTGGGAGAAAGGGCCCTGGACTGGGAGTCTAGAAATTTGCCACTGTCTTGCTATGTAATTTCAAGTCAGTCCCTTGCCCTCTCTGGACCTCAGTCTGCCTAGCTGCAAGGCGACTGAGGTAGATGCAACTGTCATGGCATTGCTGCTCTGTGAGTCTCTGAATCAAGGGATGTGATTTGTAACTGACAATGACCCATCCATATCTAAGAGTTGTTTATTCTCTGTCTTGTTGGGCTCAGTTGAGAGGTCTCAGCACTCTATCCCCTGGCTATGTCCCTGAACCCAGTGTTATAGGAATAAGGAAATAAGATGTCAGGGTGGCCTTTGATCAGGCTGGGAGAAAAGAAGAACAGAGGGAAGTGGAGATTGTGTACTCAACCAAATATGTCCCCTCTGTCCTTGCAATATACCCAGGAACAAGGTGTTCTCCATTAAGAACAGGTTTTCTAGGTCCAGAGCTTACACCCTGTTCCCAGAGCTAGTGATGCTCAAGCAAAGTGCCCCTTCTTGGGAGAGAAGATCATGCCATAAGACCTCCCCAGCCAATGAAGGATGGAGGCCTGTGCTTGTCTTCCCAGGTCAATCTACAAGATTCCTGGAGGCCCTAGTGCCCAACCACCACTATGACCTGTGAGACTGGGGAAAACCTGTACATCAAGCCCCAAACTGAGACTGTCTGGCAAGGGGGTTCCCCACCAGGCTTTTCTCCCTTGGGGATTCCTCAGGACTTTTGGGTAATGGGCTGGGAGAAAAATAAAGGGGTAGAAAGCTTCCTGGGGGTGGGATGGTTATAGAACCATCCTTGGGGGTGTGCTGTGGATCAGAGGCCTATGAGCATGGAGTGCCACTGGGAAAAGGTGGTGTGTTCACCCTGTGCCCATCATTTCTTTATTCAGCTCTGACAACCCAGAAGAGAGATCTTCTTAGCTATATTTTCTAAGCAAGGAAACTGAGGCGTTGTGCAGTCAAAGGGATTTCCCAGGTGTCTAACAGCTCAGAGTCAGAAGTCACCTCTAGGTTTGTCTGCAGACCTAGGTCTCTCCTGATCCCATATCACACTGCTATAGTTCAGAAATAGCAGAGCACGTTCAACAGGAGAGACCATGAGGGCTTCTCAGAGAAGATGGCTTAAGGGTGGACATTTGGGATAGATAGATGGGAAGGAGGGGACTATTCCAAGGGTGTGGGGGATGGGATTGTGTATACTAAAGACAAGGGGTCAAAGTGTGAAAAGGCACGTTGGAAGGACAGCAAGGAGTCAGATTAGCTAGATGGGGTGGATGGGAGAGCAAAGGGAAGGCCTCCTCTTCCTTTCTGGGCTCTTCTGGAACGAGCAGGGGAGACCTGCTTGTAGGCTCCAGCCCTCGGCCGTGGGAAGGGTGGAGGACCGAGTAGCAGCCTCATATTCCCCAGTGATCTCAGCTGTTCAGCTCTCCCAGGGTGCAACACGGGGCAGAGCTGGACCCTGGACTCACACCTGCTGTGGGGTCCAGGGATGCAGATGGAGCTACCTGGGCATCCCTGGGCTACCATGCTTGTGCCCAGCAGCTCAGCCAGCCCAGCTCTGCCAAGGGCCCCCACAGAGGCCAGAGCTCCAGGCTCCTTGGGTTCCTGTCTTCTTGTTGGCCGGAGGGAACATAGTGGGACAGAAGGTCAAGGAGACATGTGACTAAGGGAGGCTGGGGCTCTTGCATTGAGAACATTGGATGTGGAGTCTGGGCAGGGTGAGCCCCAGCTGATGGGCTGAGCAGGCTTAGACAGATGACCTTTCATCCTTGCTGTCAGCAACAAATTTTATTTGAATCTCTTTTATGTGCCAGGCACACAGAATTTTTTTCATCTCTATGATACCTTTTCGAGAGAGACATTATTATCCCCATTTTGCAGATGTAGAAAACAAGGCCCAGAGAAGAGAAGTGACTTACACAAGCTCATGCAACAGGAAAGTGGCAGAGCTGGTATTTAAATGCATGTCTATCTGAATCCAGAGCCCATGTGCTCTCCAATGTGCCCGGTCACCTCCTGCTAAGAAACTAGAGGAGGAGGAGGAGGAACCCATGGTTGCTTCACCAGTGAGTGGCTCAGCCCAAGGGGCAAAGCCAGCGCTTGTCCTCCCCTCTGCAGCTCAGTGCTTATCCTCGGCTTCATGTGGGCTCCTTCCTACCAGCAGCAGCTTAGGTGGTCATTTTATGTCGCAGAGCCTTAGCTTCCTCCCAGGCAAAATGAGGATAATGTTGCCCTAGTCTGTCATGATGTCATGCATATCAACCAAAATAACCTGGGAAGGAGCTGAGGTCCCAGGAGAACAGGGAACAGGGAAGAAGTGGTCTGAGAGAGTTTGCCAAAGAACAGTCTCCTGTACTTCCAAGGCCTTTCTCGTTCTATTCAACAACCAGATGCTGGTGATGGTGTATTGGTGGTGGCAGTGGTGATAGCTGGGGTGCCACCTATGAAATGAAACATTTATTCCCTTTGATCTAGCAACTCTGCATTAGGAATCAGACAAGTATATGATGGGTGTTTATTGCCTTCTTGTTTGTATTAGCCCCAAATGGAAAACAAACGAAAAGCCCCACACTAGGGGATTGGTTAAATCATTTATGATTATGGTATATAGAGTGCACACAATAGAATTAGAATACACTTCCAGTAAAGGTGGTCACAGTTGCTTCTGTACCAACCCCATTTGGAAGGTTGATCAATACACTGTAAAAACAGAACCCCTTCCCAAACACTCCTGCTCAAAAACTGAGATCCCAGCCCTGGCTAGTTTGGCTCAGCAGTTGGAGCGTCGGCCTGTGGACCAGAGAGTCCTGGATTCGGTTCCCACTAGGGGCACGTACCAAAAAACAAACAAACAAACAAACAAACAAAAACTAAGATCCCAGCATGCACAGAGGCGCACAGCCATGATCACTGGTGCAGTCTGCCATCCCCAGGTCAGAGCGCAGGTAATCAGGAGTGGGGGTCCCAGAGCTCAGCTCCTGGGGGCCTGCAAGCACACCGTGGGTGGGAGACTGAATCCAGGCCCACCATGGAAGTCAGTGGGAGGAGGGAGAGGGCTCTCCCAGTAAGAGCTGGAAATACCAGCTGCTGCTAGGAGTTCTGACTACAAGGCTAGGCCATGGGGAGATGGGAGGGGCCAGACCCAGCCTCATGACCAAGAAGTGAAATGAGCCCAGAGGTTACAGCAGGAGACCCCTGACATCCCCTAGGACAGAGCCCTGAGCTGCCATTATAAGACCTGATTCTGGGTTTGGAGGTCTAAGGGGCCAGTGGAGACAACCACAAAAGCACTGAGGGAGAAAAACAATGAAACATAAACACACGGAAAACACCAACTCTCCCTCTGCAAACGAGGCTGAAACCAAAAATTCCAAAACACATAAAGAAATCTAGCACTCAGAGAAAGCCAAAAAAATCTACAATCAGCAAATAAATTTACTCCAGATGAAGTTTTGGAGAGCAGGCTGACAAATTTTGAAAATAAGCATGTCTAGGATGTTCACAGAGATAAATTAAGGCATGATATTCCTTAAAAGGATAAGATATGAGTCAATAAAAATAGGAAGAGAGATAAGAAAGGAAAATCAATTTGAAATCTTTGAAATAAAAATATATATATATGATTGTTGGGAAAAAAAAGGAGACCTCAATAAATAGGACAGCTCTAACCTCGACCCAGTCATGAAAAGAATTAGTGAATTGGAGGCTAGGACTGAGGGAATCACACCAGCATAGAGACCCAAACTTTGAAAGAGCAGGTAACAGGCACGAAGGTGGATACCAAGAGGCCCTAGCTTAACTCTAATAGAAGGTCCAAACAGATAATCGGGAACAAATGAGGAAAAGGCAATGGTGACTCTTAAGAGACAATAGCTGAATTTTTCATCTCTATGATACCTCTCCAAGAGAGGCCTTATTATCCCCATTTTATAGATGTAGAAACCAAGGCCCAGAGAGAAGTGACTTACCCACAAAAGCCACTGGAGAAGTGACTTTTCCAGAATTGAAAAAAGGTGTCAGTTCTCAGGAAGAAGGGGCACTCACTCCAAAGACTGAGCAGAATAAGTAAAAAGTCTATATTTGGACACTTTGTAGAAAATTGAGGTAAGAGAAGACCTTACAGGCAGCAGCAGAGAGACAGCTGTCCAAAGGAACAAGCCCACCTACCATGCTGACATCATGCGGGCAGGGTGTTGTTGAGGCTTCCCTGGTAGGCCACCTTGAATAACGGCCAGAGACACAGTTTTGCTAGCTTTGACCTGCCCCTCTCTGGCATCCTGCTGACCTGCCACTCCCTTTCCAGTCCTTGTTGTAACCAAGCTCAACGGTTTCTCCTTCCCCAACGTGGTCCAGCCATTTTCCTTTCTTCACTGATAAAGCAGCCCTTTCTAAGACCACCACCATCTCTCCAGACCTGACACATGAGAGCAATAAAGGGCAGGCCATGTGAGATCAATAGTGTGTCCCACCTACTTGATAGTCACATGCACTCAACTCTGAATCCCTGCATTGTGACTTCCCAACGACATGCCTTTGATTAGGCAAATTATTTTTGGGTTGATGAAATGGGGATAATAGTTCATTTCCATAGTGTCATTGTACAAATAAAGAGAATCCTAGAAATTAACGTGTAAGCTATAATGTGGGAGATGATTGTGACCATCTCTCCCTATTTCTAGCTTGTATGGAATCTAGCATCTTTCCCTGTCATTTCAAGTATCCTCACTCACAACAACCTTATGGGATAGGTGATATTATCCTATTTACAGAGGAGAAAACTGAGGCTCAGAGCAATAGAAGGTCTACCTCCCTGAGAACTAAGTGGAGGAATCAGGACTCACGCTCAGTCTGCTCTTTCATTCAGGGCCTGGCCTTGGCCTGAATTCTAGGGTAGCTGGTGGGAGCCCCTATTCTTCAGGGAGACTGAAGAGATAGGGCCCAACTTCCCGGTGGATGTTTGGGGACAGCTGCAGAGCAAAGGAGTTTGGGAGATTGGGGTGGGGGAGGGTATGCAACGAAGGGGAGGGATCTTCTGACTGCACTCTAGTCAGGTACCACACTAAGCAAGCTACCTGCCTAGCCAATCCCTGTAAGTTTCAGCCCAGCTCCAGTCCACAATGCTTGTGTCATCTAGGCAAGTCATTTACTGCTCTGTGCCTCAGTTTCCTCATCTTTCTGTTAGGGATAATAGCAGTCCCTGCCTCCTGGAGCTCTGGGCAGAATGAAATGAGGTCACGGGTGTTAGCAAGGTGCTCACAGCCAGTGGTGGCCTCTCTGCACCCCTTCCCTTGCTCCTTGTTCTAGACTGCCTGGCTATTTGAAAAGGGCAGTTACTGTGGCTGGGCAGGCCTTTGATCAGTGAGAGTGGACTAGTCATTCATTCTTGTATCTGCTCATGTATTCCAGTGTTCATTGATCACCTACTATGTGCCAGGTACTGCTCCAGGCACTGGTAATAGAGCAGTGGGCCAAACAAACAAGGGCTCTGCATGCTAGACATAGATACTCAACTTCCACCCAGCTGCCCGGCCCTGGGCCACTGCAGAGAAACTGAGAGGTCATGTAATCTGCCCTCTGTCTCCAATCAACTGTTCCCGCCCAGACTGCTAAATCCGGCTGCCGTCTATCAAGCGATGTCTCTGGAGTCCAGGACGTAGGATGCGAGCCTGATGCTGCTGCTCCTTCACTTCTAGACCTAAGACAAGTTGTGTAATGGCTCTCAGCCTCCATTTTCTCTACCAAATGGGCAGAAGAACAGTGCCTACGTCACAGGGTCGCTACGAGGATGAAATGACATAACATGCACTGTGCTTGAAACAGTGCCCAGCGCATGGTAAGTGCCCAAGGCAGGATAATGGTACTATTCTTGCCATTCGTACTATTGTCCTTATTCTCATTACCTGGTCCAGGGTGTCACAGGCCTTTGAATCTGTGCCCAGCTTCAGTTTAGAAAGATATGCCTCTTCCTGGCCCTGTGACCAGGCCAAGGGACCAGGAAGCCCTCCTACTCTGGTCGTTGGGGAAGCCAATGTGAATTTGGAGCCCACTCTCAGGTGTCCCCAGTCACGGTGGAGAGAGCACAGTGGGCTTCCCTCCAATGCCCCTTCTCCAGAAGGTGTGCTGTGACCAGTGCATCTGAAATTGCCAACTCCCCACTACTCTCCCCACCCCCTCCATGGCTTTCTTTTTCTCCCCAACACTTATCACCATCTTTCATACCACATATTTTCCTTATTTATTCCTTTTTAAAATTGTGGCCTGCCTCTCCGCTCTAGAATGTAAGCAGGAAGAGACTGTCAACTCTGTAGGCCCAAGGCCAAGAGATAAGCCAGATACCCGGCCTGCTGGTTAATAACTACAGGACAGTCTCTGCCTTAATCTCAGCCTCAGTTTTTCTAACATAACCACGAGGTGGGTGGAACGGGTAGTTTCAAAGAGCCTCCTCGGCTCTGACTTAGAACATTCTGTGCTTTGGTGCAGTTCTCACGGTGCACAGAGCAGAGCCCTGGCCTTCACTTAGACCAGCCTGTGATAGGAAGCCGTGACACAGGCCATGTCAGGGCCACAAGCAGAATTCTATCCCTCTTCAACCTGGCCTTCCCCAGCCCCAACCTTTGTCAGGAAGGCCCTGGGCTTATGAGCAGGGTGGCTGGTCCCCCTTCCAACCTGAGCTCCCTTTCCTGGCTCATGGGGCTTCAACCTGTGCCCTCCTCCCCTCTGACAATATTGCCACATGCACCACTTGAAGGCAACATGTTTGGTCATGATGTGAGCATGTGTTCTCATGAGCTGCCCTCTCTGTTCAAAAGCTGTCTCGTGGTTTACACGTGGGGTAAAACAACCCCATTGCACAGTTAGCTTGTTCAGAAAACACCAGCTCCTGGGTGTAAGTCCTGCCTTGAATTCTGTCTTCCCTCTTATTCTGAGCACAAGACATCTGCTAGGGCCCCGCATAGGAAAGGCCAGACCTGGCACCTAGCACCCAACCCCTATCTCAGCCCCACTGCCCTGCCAAGAAAGAGGCCCCATCTGGAGGAGGCAGCTGTCTCCATCCTAGCATGGGGCCCTTCCATTCGCACAGTTGACAATATTTCTTAGGTGACTACTGTGTGCTAAGAACTGCCGTATGAGTTGGGGCAGAGGTGGCAGTAATACATGGGCCTAAGGCATCTTTCAGAGACCCACAGTTGGCACATATACGGTGGTGGAAGCTACGGGCAAGGATAAAGTATCTGAGGAGAGAATATATAGAGTGAGAAGAAAAGGGGCTTGGGATGGAACCTGAGAAACCCAAACCCGTCAGAATTGGGCAGAGAAAGAGATGGTAGAGAGGAAGTGGTTGGGGGAGGGGGCTCCTGGGCATCAAGCCAAACAAGAAAGTGGATTTCCAGGAGGGAGGAATGATCAACCATCAAATGAGTCCAGTGAAGGAGATGGGGGCTCAAGCAAGGGCTGGGGTTTTGTGGTTAAAGAACAGTGTTGTTGAGCAGTGCACATGAAAGGCAACCTGTCATGTCATGGAGCAAAGAGGACACAGTGAAACCAACAAGGGAGGAAAGCAATGTTTATTGAGCACCTACTCTACGTCAGGTCCTCTGCTTGGCATACTGTATGTCTCATTGTTTCATTCACTCAGTCAACAAGCTTCCTAGATGCAGGAGCTTCATGAAAAGCAAAGACAAGTAAGACCCTTGCCCTCATGGATTTCATAGTCCCCGGGGAGGGGGGGGGGCATGGGAAAAAGGAGCCAGACATGAATCAAAATATCCAACAAATAAATGTGAAGTGACCACGGGGACATGGTTAGGAAGGAGAGGCATAAAGTGTTACTGAGATGCTATAATCCTGAACTGGAAGTCAGCCAGCAGGAGCAGCGTGGAGAAGGAGGAAGGCAGAGTGAGTCAAGGCGAGGATAGAGGCTGGCCAGGGGGGCTAGATAAGGCTTCACAGGCCATCATGTGGGGTATTGCCTTTACCCTAAAAGCATGGGAAAGCCATGGTAACATTTGAAGCAGAGAATGACATGCTCAAAGCTGTGTTTTGGAAATTCCACTCTGGCTGTTATGTGACGAGAGGGCAAGAGACCATTTGGGCTGAGCAGTTGGGAAGTGATTTGCCTGAGTCCAGTAAAAGATAGTGGTAGCTTGTACAAGAGTGGAGACAAAGAAGACTGAAGCAAGTGGATGGATTAAAAATATGTTTAGGTATTATTTACAATAGCAAAAGATTACATATAGCTAGCTGGTGCTCACAAATAAGCGACTGGTAAAATAAACCATAGTAGATCCAATAGTCCATGTAAACACACTGAGGAAAGTTTCTAAGTATGGAGCAGAAAGATTGACAAGATACATGGTGAAAAATGCCAGGTACGGAAGGGTGTGTATAGCATTGTGTATTTGTGGAAGAAAGGCAGAACTAAGAATATGCACTGTATTCATTTTTCCATAAAGATGCAGGGCAAGGCTACCCCACAGTGACTTGGGAAGAAAAATGATCGGGATTGACTATGGGGTTGGTAATGCGGGAGATTTGGAGAATGACTCTCAGGCTGTCACATCTGGGGAGGAAATGGATGTGATTGGTTTGGGACAGGCTGAGTGGGAAGTACCTTCAAAGAGTGAGTTGAGAAGAGAGAGGACAGTAGCTGGAGAAGGAAGTAATGTCAAGGAAGGTGGTTTGTTTGTTTTGGGGGGAGAGATCTGAGCACTCAAAAGCAATGGGGAAAGACCCATTTGAAAAAAGGGGTCACTGGTGGGGTCATACTCTCCAGGGGAGGCAGAATGACAGGAGACCCAAAGTCTAAATGGGAGTTTGGTATTAGATAAAAGGAAGTTCCTCTGTCATAACAGGAGATGACTGTCCAGGGAGGGAAATTTCAGGAGTCCATCAGGCTGTGGCCTCGGGCCCAAAGGCTTGTAAGGATCCCTACAGCCTAGAAGCCCCAGCCCTGTGCGGATGCCTGAGGTGGGCCCTGTGGATGGGGTGACTGGGGAACCATGGGTCCTGCTATTATTGACTGACTGCCTGCCACTCCTCAGGCCGAGGCTCACTACTTTAGACATCTTGTCTTCATAGCAGCACTGGGCGACATGTTATTATTATTAATTCCATTTTAGAGTTGAGCAAAGTGAGGCTCAGGAAGGCTCATGGTCACATCACTAGTAAGTGGCTGATCCAAAATGAACCACATCTCTTGACGCCTGGACCGTGGAGCCATGCAGAGGCTCTGACCATATCTGTGTAATCTGAAATCCCTCTAGAGTGGGTTCCTCACTCAGGGGGCCACTTTGCTCCCCCAGGGGACATCTGACAATGCCTGGAGATACATTTCGGTTGCCACAATTTGGGGTGGGGGGTTGCTACTAGCACCTAATGGATAGAAACCAGGGATGATGTTAAATGTGCTTCAGTGCACAGGACAGTCCTGGCAACACAGGTGGGGACCCAAGTGCCAAGGTGCCAAAGGCCTGCTTCAGAAGCTCTGGGGCCAAGCAGCTTGTCACTGTCCCCCCACCCCCACTCCACAAATGCAAGTGTCTTCATTGTTCATTGTTGCTACCGCCTTTTACTTCTGTAATCTGCATAGATTGTAAAACATCCCAACAATGCGGGAGTGTTTCAAGTAGTCAGTAAAAGCCGTGCCTGCTGTCTCCAGCCTCACTCCCCAGAGATAATCCTCGTTCCTGTAACTTCTAGTGAACAGGTTGAACTCCGGAAGCAGATAAAAGGACATTTTCTCCCTCAACTCCCTCTGTGACCTATTTCTCCTCGGCTTCTGGGATGAAATCTCCTGAAGATCCGTAACTTTTTCAGCCATTTTCAAAGATGTAAAAAAACCCTCCTCCAATTACTCTCAGGAACAAACTCGTGCAGCCTTGTCACGGACGAAACCCCAAACTTCACTGAAAGTTAGAGCTTTTCCCCACTGGGCCGCCATCGGGGACATGGCTGTGCTGTCTTGTCCCTGCCTACTGCTTGTAAGGCTGCACCACCACTTACTTAACCAGTTCCCTACTAATGCTCTTTGAGGTTGCTTCCAGTTTTTCACTCTTAGAAGCAATGGTGTGACAGCCTTGTACATATGTCTATCTGTGTATACTTATTAAGTGATGTCTTTAGGATAAATTCCTGGAAGTTAAAATACCAAGCCATGCATATTTAAAAGAGTGAAACACATTTCCAGATCATTCTTCACAGCAATTATATCAGCTTATGTTCCCCCCAGCAGAGTATGAGAGAGTCCATTAAGAGTCTTGGGCTCTCTATCTCCATTTCTATCTGTCTCTTTCTCTCTCTCTCCCTCCACAGTGCCTGGCACATGCAAATAAGGCTAGGCTGACATTAATTATTGAATGAATGGGCGTTGAGAGACTTAGCTGGGCATCCTGAAGCCCATGAGGAAAGTGCAAACTCTTTCTCCCAACCTTCTTCCTTCTCCTGAAGCCCCCTCCTCAGTCACCTTGTGCTCCTTACCCTCCCTTACCCTCCCACTTCTCTAGATTCTCTTGAATCTGTCATCTTCTCTCTGTCCATGACCAATGCTGAAATTCAGGCCTCACCATCTCTTGCCCAGAGTTCCCTGCTGGTCTCCACATGTCCAATTTTGCCATCTCTGAGACATTCTTGATACCTCAAGAGTAAAGGTTCTAAAATACCCTCTCGTCTGCCTCCCCCTCCCGAGGCTGGCTCTCCATGACCCACTCCATGGGCTATGCTATAGTCCATCTTTTCCCTGTTTCTGTCTCATCAACTGGGGGCTTCCCCTTCCCCCACTTACACTCCAGTCACACGATGCTGCCCCTACCTCAAGCACTGCAGTCTTTGGTTTTTTTCCCATTTGGTTCTCTCTGGCTGGACTCTCCTCCTCCTCTTTTCCTGTCATCAGGCAGGGAGTGGACATTCACTGCTCTGTGGCTTTGCAGCGTTCATTTTTCTCCCTTCCTTAGACTCCTGTTTCCTTTAAGTGAATTGTCTGTGCCTCACTGTGGGTAAGGTTGGTTGAACAGTAAACCTATGTATCAACGTCCTACCATGGAAGACAAAGGGACATAGCCTTCCTCTCCCCAGCCCAGCTTGGTCACTGGACACAGTCTTAGAACTTCAAATATGGAACAAGCAGTATAAGAATACAGGAAACAGCCTTTGTCCATTTCAGTGTGAGCATTCTGATGAAACCATCCTGTTTCCTATATCATCCCCTCCCCTCCCCCAATGTTGCCTTTTCTTACATCTATTTCCCAACCTGACTCTCTAGCCTTTTCCTTGATCTTGTAAGGTCCCTATAGTCTATCTCCAATCCCACAAATCCCCTTTACAATATTTCTTTATTGATTTTTAGAGAGAGAGAGTGAGAGAGAAAGAGAGAAACATTGATATGAGAGCAAAATGACAATTAATTGGCTGCCTCCTGTACACCCCATACCTGGGGTCGAGCCTGAAACCTGGGCATGTTCCCTGACTAGGAATTGAACTGGCAACCTTTCGATGCACGGGATGACACCCACCCAACTGAGCCACACCAGATTGCCAGGACAGATTGCCTTTCCTTTTCATTTAGTCAGATAGAAAGCTCAGCTCAAATGTCCCTTCCTTTGAGATAGACGGGGGGGGGGGGGGGGGATTAGAGAGATAGAGAGGTAGAGACAGAGAAAGAGAGAGACAGACCCAGACTCCTGGTTCTGCACAAGCATACTCTCAAAGCACTCCATGCAAAATGCAGTTCACACCAGGGTTTTTTTTTTCTGTCCCTTTCACTACGGAGGTTGGTACAATGGTCCTGTCCTTGTGAGCTCAGAGATAGCTCAGTACATGGTCCAGAATCAAATATTTAAGGCAACAAACATTTAAGGACTAAACTAATACACTGGTAGCTCCCCTTCACCCCCATCCAATGGCCTCAGTGGCTTGGACAGACTCTCATCGGGCCACAAGAATGATGCCAGCCCCTGCTTCCCTCATCAGGTTGGCTGGGTATAACATGGGCTAGCTTCTGTTTGGGACCCTCATTCTGTCTGTGCTGTGGGAAATGGGTAGGGAGGAAGGAGGAAAGCAGACAGGAGTGGGAACAGGAAGGTGGCTGTTGGAACAACTCCGGTAGAAGATGATGGCGAGCTGGGTTAAGATGGTTGCTGTGGGAATGGAGAGGGGAAGGGGCCAACTGATGAGATCCTGAACTGAGCACTGAAAGTGACTATGAAACTCAATACTTTCTGGCGATTCTCGAAACAAAACCTGGCCACTTGAGATGGCTTCCCTCAGAAGGAGGTGGCGAGGGAGCACGTGTGTGTGCACGGGAGCATTGTTAAGGGCGGTGTTGCACCGTCTCCAGCATTCCCCTCCTGCCAACAGGCAGGACCACGTGGGGCTGCCTGTCCTGTTTTCTAAAGAGCTTCCCCATGCAGCAGGGGAGAGGGGAGAAGGGGGGCTGGCCAGCAACACCACTCGGCAGAGGTGAGCTAAGGAGCATCAGTCTTTCAGGTCCCCTCCCCCCAGCCACTATAGGCTGCCAGGTGCCTTGTTTGTGATGAAAGCTTTTAAAAACCCATGTGCATGCATCCATTTTTGTTCATTTAACTAATACTCACTGAGCCTGGAGCACGCAATGGTGAGCAAAGCCTGCCATGGACCCTGCTCTCAAGAAGCTCGGAGCTGGCAGGGGAGAAGATGCGTAATCAGGCAATTAGGAACCAGTGTGAGCGGGAGGTAAGCGCTGGTTGCTATGGGAACACAAGGAGAGGCCACAGCTGCTGCTCCTCTCTGAAGAGTGGTGGCAGGCGAAAAAGGAGGCGTGAGGCAGGCCGACCTGCTTGCCAGGCCCAACTCTGCACAGCCTGGCCAACTAGTCCAGGATGAAAGCTTCTGGCACGACAAAACTGTCACCTCTCTGCCCCTCCATCACCACACCTGAGAAATGAGGAAGAATTGTGATGCGCAGGCCACATGAGACCCTGTATGTCTGTGCCTGGCCTCTGTAGGTCTGTGATACGTGGTAGCTACTAGGAATTTTTTTTCAAGGAATATTTGTCGGCTGAAAGTTTTCCAGGCAACTGGATACCAGACATAGAGCTGTGAACAATATCAACGAGGCCTCCGCCCTCATGGAGGTTACAGTAATTTGACAGGAGAGACAGATATGGAAAAAAATCACAGCAGAAGTAACAACTATTGGGATGAGTTTTGTGATGCTATGAGGGTGGTTCAGAGTAGGAGCTGGCATACCCTAGGGAGCCAGGAAGAAAGACTTCCTGGAAGAGGTGACAGTTCAGCTAAGAGCAGAAAGAACAGCAGTCAGCGGACAGGCAGGGAAACTGTGTTCCAGTGTGGTGAACAGCAAGAGTGAAGACGCTGACTCAGCAGGGAGTTTGGGATGGTGTCTGCAAGAAAGGAGGTCAGAAGAACCTGGGGCACAACAGAGGTGGGAAGAGAGGAGGCTGCAAAGATGGGCAGGGCACCCATGAATTCAAGCCTCCAGGCTGTGGGAAGGAGTTTGCGTAGGTGCCTACATGACCCCAAAGTCTCAATGTTACTCTGACTCCCACAGCTGATCAACTCACCTCTCACTACCTGAGGCAGGGCTGAGCTCAAGGGGCTTGACTCAGCTGACCTGTAGAAGATTGTGGAATATGAGAGCTGTCAGAGCCCTTGGAGGGCATTTAGGCCCAGATTCCCATTGTGTAGATGGAAACACTGATGCCTGAGAGGAAGAACTTGCCTGGAGTCCAGCATAAGAGGCCACCTCGTGTCCCACGCCTCCGCAGAAGACCGAAGATGGGTTTTGTTTTGGAGGAGCTGTTTTCTCTTCCTCTCGGGGCAACCAGCACTATTTACAGCTCTTTCTTGCCTTCTTACACTCCCCCCCAATGTTCTTCTTTTCAAAAGGCACATTTTCCATAACCTCAGCTCCCCATTTGCTCATCCTCCACCCTCCTATTGTGAACGGGGTGGGGGTGGGGGTGGGAGGCAGGGCTTGGCTCCTGGGCAGGGCCCAAAACAGCTATTCCCAGGCCAGCAATTCCTGTGTCCCAGGCTCATCCCAGCTCCTGCCCGTGCCACACCTTCAGTCATGTTCTGTGGGCAAAGCCCTCCCACTGACATGGCCACAGCGCTTCCCTGCCCAGGAAGGCCCTGGCACACATACACTGGCAGAGTTGGCATGGGTTTCAGCCACCCCATAATTCAATCTCTCCATTGCTGGGATAGGAAGAGTGAGACCCAGGGAGGGGAAGGGATCCTCCCAGGGTCAGGTCCAAGTTGTTAGCTGTGGAAATGGGAGGTGCTCCAGCTTTCGCAGAGAGCAGTGTAGCACCATCTAGTAAATTCAAAAGACGGGCATCATGCGACCTAGCAATCTTACTTTTGCGACATGATTCTGTGAAAATGAAGGCCCTGGTACCTAAGGACTGATATATTCAAAGACATATATAACAGCATTGTTCATAGTATTTAAAAAAACCTGAAAATCCCAACTATCTAGCAGTGGGTTGAGCAGAGCCGTGCCAGTTGTTCTCAGGCGGTGTTATTTTCTCGTTTTTTGGTGTGTGTGGGGGCTTTGACCATCTCTCTCTTTATTTTCATTTTTCAATTATAGTTTACATTCAATATTATTTTGTATCAGTTTCAGGTGTACAGTATAGTGCTTAAATCATATACTTTATGAAGTGCCCCCCCCCAATATTTCCAGTACCCACCTGGCACCATACATAGTTGTCACAATTATATTGACTGTATTCCCTATGCTGTACTTTATTTTATTAACTGTTTTGCACTCCTTTTTCACAGAATTTATTTTACACCTATTATACAAACAGCATTTTAAACGCTGACATGTAAGCTCCCTAATAAGATAAAGCAAAGACAAAAGCATTTATCTTATGACAAATGAGATACACCATCACTTAGAGTCTTCCAACAACATTGCACTTTAATTTTCATAATTTGACAATGCATTTATGAAACAATCTGCAGACAACTAGTTTTAACAAAGTAAAGAACATGTTTAAGCAGACATGACTGTCCTAAATGGTTGATTAGCTAAGGATTTTACAAACATTACTTATATTAGCAGTAATGGTGGAGCTGGAGAGTTATTGTGCCTTCTCCAAGCTGCACAGTGAGAACCACCAATAGTGTAGTGGAACTGTGGCCTATTCCAAGGCCACGGTTCTTGTGGCCTGTAGATTTCAGCCCTCTCATCTTCCTGTTTTTGTGGACAGGTTCGGTGATCCACTGGGTGTCAGAATTCCTTCTGATAGCCTTATAGATTGGATCAATGAGGACAGCCTCAAAGACTTTGTATGTGGAATCTTCACCAACCCAGTAAGAATTCACTGTGGACTCACAGTGGGGTCCAGCGCACTCCTTGGCAAGAGACTAAAGGCTTTGAGCAAACTTGAGCTGGTTAACACTATGATGGACAGCCTTGCCAATAGTCACACCCTTAGGAACAGAGTGTTTGCGGCCACCACTGTGCACACAAATCCAATATGTGATATAACATAATTCTGCCTTGTATCCCAGCCTGCTCGCTTTATTGGGCCAGGTGGGGCCAGTGCAGGGTAGGGGTGGGGGAGGGTCCATGGGGCTCAGAGAGCTGGCAGTACTGCCAGCAGCACACCTGAGAAGGAAGAGCATTACATGAGGCTGCTTCTTTCTCCATAGCTCCTGGATATACTTGTAAGCACCCATCTTTGCTTACCTTTGACATAAAACTGATGGCTGTAGCCAAACAGAAAAGCCCTATATTCCCATGACTATTTTGTAACTATCGTTTTGTATTTCTCAATCACTTCACCTTTTTCCCCTGTCCCCCAAACCCTGTCTCCTCTGGCAACCATCAGTCTGTTCTCTGTATCTATGAGTCTGTTTCTATTTAGTTTATTTATTTTGTTCTTTAGATTCCACATGTAAGTGAAATCATATGGTGTTTGTCTTTCTCTGTCTGACTTATTTCACTTAGCATTATACCTTCTAGGCCCATCCATGCTGTTGCATTGATAAGATTTCATTCTTTTTTATGGCTGAGTAATATTTCATTGTATTCATGTACCACCACTTTTTTATCCACTCATCTGTCGATGGGCACTTGGGCTGCTTTCATATCTTGGATTTTGTAAATAATGCTGCAATGAACATAAGGGTGCATATAATCTTTCAAATTAGTGTTTTGGGTTTCCTTGGATATATAATGAGAAGTGGAATTGCTGGGTCATAAGGCAGTTCCATTTTTATGTTTTTGAAGGAACTCCATACTACTTTTCACAGTGGCTGCTCCAATCTGCATTCTCACCAGCAGTGCACAAGGGTTCTCTTTTCTCCACATTCTCACAAACACTTGTTGTTTGTTGATTTATTGATGCTAGCCATTCTGACAGGTGTGAAGTGATAGCTCATTGTGGTTTTAGTTTGCATTTCCCTGATAATTAGAGATGTTGAGCATCTCTTCATATGTCTATTGGCCACCTATATATTCTCTTTTGAAAAGTGTCTATTCAGGTCCTCTGCCCATTTTTAAAAATGGATGGATTGTTTCTTTGTTTCACATTGTATGACTTCTTTATAAATTTTGGATATTAACCCCTTATTGGATGTATCATTGGTGAACATCTTTCAATAGGTAGGTCTTTTTGTTTTGTTGATGATTTCCTTTGCTGTGCAAAATCTTTTTATTTTGATATAGTTCCATTTGTTTATTTTTTCTTTGGCTTCCCTTCCCAAGGAGATATATCAAAAAATATATTGCTAAGAAAAATGTCAGAGATTTCACTGTTTTCTTCTAGGAGATTTTTGGTTTCGAGCCTTACATTTAAGTCTTTAATGCATTCTGAGTTTACTCTCGTATATGTTGTACAAAGGTCATCTGGTTTCATTTTTGCATGTATCTGTCCAATTTTCCCAACCACTTATTGAAGAGACTGCCTTTACCCCACAATATTGTCTTGCTTCTTTTGTTGTAGATTAATTGACTTCAGGGCTGTTCTGTTCCACTGTTCTATAGATGGCTCTTGTGCCAATACCATGCTGTTTTGATCACTGTGGCCTTGTAGCATTGTTTGATATCAGGTAGTATGATTTCTCCTACTTTGTTTTTCTTTCAAAATATTGCTGTGGCTATTCTGGGTCTTTTGTGGTTCCATATAAAATTTTGGATTATTTGTTCTAGTTCTGTAAAAAAATGCCATTGACATTTTTATAAAATTTTCATTGAATCTATAGAATAAATGATGTTAACTCTTTCTCTCCATGAGCACAGTATATGCTTCCGTTTATTTATATATTTTTTCAATTTCTTTCTTCAGTGTCTTATAATTTTCAGAGTACAGATTTCTTACCTCCTTGGTTAAATTTATTATTAGGTATTTCATTTATCTTGATGCAATTGTAAATGGCATTGTTCTATTAGTTTCTCTCTGATAGTTCATTATTGGTCTATACAAATTCAACTGATTTCTGAATATCTATTTTGTATCCTGCTACTTTACTAAATTCACTTGTCAATTGCAGTAGTATTTTGGTGGAGTCTTTAGGGTTTTCTATATACCTTATCATGTTATCTGCGAATAATGATAGTTTTATATCTTCCTGTCGAATTTGGATGCCTTTTATTTCTTCTTGTCTTATTGCTGTGGCTAGGACTTCCAGTACTATGTTGAATAAGAGTGGTGAAAGCGGCCCTGGCTGGTTTGGCTCAGTGATTAGAGCATTGACCCGTGGACCAGAGAGTACTGGGTTCGGTTCCCACTAAGGGCATGTATCTCAGTTGCAGTTTGTCCCTGGCCCCGGTTGGGCTTGTGTGGGTGGCAACCAGTCGATGTGTCTTTCTCACATTGATGTTTCTCTCTCTCGCTCTCTCTTCCTCCCACTCTATCTAAAAGTAAATGCAAAAAAAAAAAGCCCTCTGGCTAGAATAATAAAAGAAAAAGAGTAGTGAAAGTGAACATTTCTGTCTTGTTCCTGATCTTAAGTGAAATGCTTTTAGTTTTTCCCCATTGAGTGTGATGTTGGCTGCAGGTTTGCAGGTCTTTACTATGTTGAGGTATGTTCCTTCTGTTCCCACTTTGCTGAGAGTTTTTATCATAAATGACTGATGGATTTTGTCAAATGCTTATTCTGCATCTATTGATATGATCAGATGATTTTTATCCTTCATTTTGTTTATGTGGTGTATCACATTATTGATTTGAGAATATTGTACCAAACTTGCATTCCAGGAATAAATTCTTCTTGATCATGGTGTATGATCTTTTTAATGTATTGCTGGATCCAATTTGCTAATATTTTGTTGAGGGTTTTATTAACATCCACATTCATCAGGGATATTGGTTTATAATGTTGGCCTCATAAAATGAGCTTAGGAGTTTTCCTTCCTCTTGAGTTTTTGTGAATAGTTTGAGAAGTGTAGATGTTAGTTCTTATTTGAATGTTTGATAAAATTCACCTATGAAGCCACATGGCAAGGAATCAAAGCCTGACAGCAACTACATGATTGAGTTTGGAAGTGGATCTTCTGAGGCCTGCCAAGAGCCATATAAAAGAGCTTGGATGTGGATATCCCGCCCCCATTGAGCCTGCAAGTGAGACTGCAGCCCCAGATGACAGCTTGAGTGCAACCCCATGAGAGACAGTGAGCCAGAGGCACTTAGCTAAGCCATTCATAGATTCCTGACACACAGAAACTATGATATAATATGTGTCTGTTTTATTTAAATTTTAAATTGCTAAGTTTTGGGGCAATTTGTTATGCAGCAATAGATAACTACTACATATTCTTTGATGCAGAAATTCAATTTCAATGTATATACACTAGAGCAGTTTTTTTCCAATTCTTTTCACATCAAAGCATATGTTTAAAATGCTAATATGTATACCAGCTCACTAGGATGAACACAGTCTGTTCTTAGCCAGACAACAGTCTCCAGGGCAGCAGTTGAGTGAAGTCAGATCCATCTTCCTGGAAGGCTAAGGGGATCAATATATCAGAACATCCATTACTTAGTTGGGAAGCTCTGCCCAAGGGAAACTCTTCCATATGGCCACAAGGAACCATGTTCATTAAATCTCCATTTATAGTGGCACAAAACAGAAACAACCCAAGTCCATCAGGAGGGAAAGAGATGAAAGAAATTGGATAATTCATGCAACAGAAGTCCATTCAATAATATATTATAGTAATATCATATTGGAGAATTGACACAATAGTATTCAGCAGTTAAAATGCATGACCTTAATTTAAATGCATGAAACTGCTAAATTTCTAAAAAAAGAAAAATAAAAAAAAGAAAATAAGTAATATTTTAAACTGCGAAGGATATATTTATTATGTTACCATCCACAGAATTTAAAATGCATAAAACAAGAATGTGTATCGGTTACAGATATCTACATGTGTAGAAAAAGAAAACAAATATGGATAAGAAGGAAAAGTCTAAATGTTGCTTCTTTGGGAAAAAGAAGTAAGATGAATGGGATAAAGTGAGGGCTTCAACTGTTATAGTTTGCTTCAAAAACAGAAGGATCTGAAGAGGTGAAGAAAATAATATTTGCTCAATCTGTGTGACAGTTACATGGAAGTGTGCATTTTATACTTCGTACTCTTCTGTATGTTTGAAATGTTTTAAATATTTTAATAAATGCATATACATTAGATCAAGCTTATTAATCTTATTGATTGTGTTGTTCAATCCCTTTATATCCTAATTTATTAGTCTGTTTGATCTATCTATATACCATAACAATTTTAAGTCTTTGCTATAATTGCAGACTTTTTGATCTCTGTTTATATTTCTAACAATGTTTGCCTCATATATTTTGAAATTACATTGTTTGGCATATAAATGTTACCGACGGTATCTTCTGGGTGGATGGAGCAAGCTGTTTTGTTCTCTTTAATGCTTTTTAGGTTGAGTTCTTGATTCTTCTTGTATTAACGTTACTATGTGTCTCTTTCCTTATTTCCTTTCTTCCTTCTTCCCTTCTCTTTATTTCTTTTAAAAAAGTATTTTCCTTACCATCCCTCCCACCTTCCCTCTCTTTCTACATTTCTTCCTTCCTTTCTGCTAGTATTTAACTGCAAAAATTTTCCTTCTTACTTTTGCTTTAGGTGAAATTCATATAAACAGCATGTAACCAGATTTCTAAAAATGAAATGCTTAAAATGAGAGTTTGTTTTTTATAGGAGATGTGAACCCATGATGCATACTGATATATTTAGATTTATTCCTGCCCTTTGGCTTTTTTTTAATATCCGTTCCTGTTGCCTCTTTCCCCATTTCTGCCCTTTGTTAAACTGGGTTTTTCTCTTGGTTCTGTGCATTGTTTCTTTAATGGTTTGAAAGTCATACATCTTATTTCTATTCTGTTGGTACCCCTAGGTGAACTCGCGTTGGGCTTCATGACTGATCATTTCTTTTGGATAGAGCAGCTTGATTTTGTGATTAACAGCAAGAAATTCTCCTGTAAACAGTTCAATTTGTCTCAAGCAGGTACAAAAATGTAAGCTTACTGCAAACCCTCAATATAGTTTCACATTTTTAATGCTTCCAGTACAAACCATAACATGTAACATAGGATATATATTAATATAATTACTTTCACATTGGAATTAATCAGAAAGAATTTGCAGATTTCATTTTATTAAAAAAAAACAACAACCCAGCACAGAAGGGAATATGGCTAAATGGTTAACATTTGTTAAAGCTGGCTGTTGGTTACATTTCTCGCTGTCCTTTTCTGTATCCTTGGCGAATTCATCATTTAAAATGAAATAAAGCTTTCAGGCCCACCCCGATTTCTCTGCAGCAGCTGCCACCCCCGCCCCATCAAGGGGCGGCCCCAGCTGTAGCTGCCGTCACTTCCGCCGCCTCAGTCACCGCCCTCCTGCTGTTATCTGGCGGGGAGGAGCCGGACCCGGAGCGGCGGCTCCGGCGGTCGTGGCGGTCGGAGGTCCGAGAGCACTGCTCCTCCCGAGAGCGCGCGGGTGTCCTGACTGGTGAGTGGGAGGCCGCGGAGGGCCTGCATCCATGCAGACGGGGCGGTGGCGCGAGCGGCCGGGCACCGGGGGACGATTTGGAGGAGCTCTAGCGGGCAGATCTTGGGGCTCGCCCCTCGGGAAGGGGTGGGGCGTTCGAGGGACCTGCCCGCAGTAGGAGGCCTGTGTCCTGCACCGATCGGCCTGTTTGGGAGCCCCAGGCTCTGTCCCTCGGCCCCTTCCCCGCGGCGCGGCCCCCACTCGAATGGCTCCCATCACTGAGAGGGAGCAGAGGTCTCGGCGCTGCCCCACCTCTCCCGGCCTCTCCTCCCTTCCCAGCCCCTTTGCGCAACACTCCGTGGCCTTTCTGCCCTCGTTTTGCAGTTGGTTTGCTGAATGGGAAATTGCTGAGATTTTTAGGTAAATATATTGTTGTCAGAAAAAACAATTATTTCCAGGGGAAAACTATAGCCATACCCGTTCTTTCCCCCTTCCCTGCCACATTGGTGTGGACCTGCCATTGGAGCTGATAATGGTTGCCCAGCTCTCATTTTGACATTGCAGACCCCTCCCCCTCTCCCTATCTTCCCCTCCCCCTCCCCGGGTCTCAAGCATGCTGGGACACACAAGCATGCACACACACAAGCACACGTGTGCGTGCACAAACACACACAGAGAAACATCCCATTGAAAACCTCCCCATATTCAAGGTTCCTGTGCGGCCCCTCCCCCACATGCATGGACACAGGCTCACACACTGTCACACCCTTCAGTGCCTTTCCCCAGACACACACAGCACATACACCCATACCCTCACCCTCCAGGACCGACCACATACATACATAAGGATACCCTCAGAATGATGGTTCCTCTTTCCTAGGCCCCTTACATACAAATGTGCCCTGTACCAGTCTTCACACACCCCTTCCGAATGCTCCCCTCTCCTGTCCACTAGGTACGTGCACAAACAGCCCTCCTTTGCTGGTCCCTGCGGTGCACATACTCACACTTGCAGAAATCCTCCTTCAGGGACACTGACATTTCTTCATTGTTGCCTTCCATTTTGACAAATGCACACCACACACTCATGGAGACACACATATAATCACACATGCACGTTCTCTTTCTCTCTTACTTACCCACGCCCCTCTCCTGAAGTCACGCCACCCACACCTGTCATTTCTGTGTGACACGCTTCTTCTCAATGCCACTGACACCTGCACCTTCCCCCTACAAACAAGCATCTCTCCATTGCGTGATTGCGGGTCCCCCTTCCACCTGCCCCTCTCCCTCTTGCAGACATGCATGCACTCAGTGCACACACAGTGATCTGTTTTTTCCACCCTATTCCAATTTGCAATTCTCCTGTATGTCCGCAGGGCTCAGAAAAACGCAGACACTCCATAAAAAAAAACCACAGCAGTCTTTCCTCTTCCCATGTTGGCACAATTCCACAGTACTTCACCCACCTACCCAGCATCCAGTCACCCCCCCCCATTTTCTGTCAGATTCTCCCCTAAGTCTGGCTTTCCTGCAAACCCAGTTTTGTGATCATTTTGCCAACATGAAAAATGTGTCCCAGGTCTACACCTGACAGTCGCTGGAATGCTACTCCAGGCTTTGGAAGAAAGGGAAACTAATTCGAAGGGGCCCCTTATTCTTTCTGTTACCTGCCTGCTGAGGTGGAAAGAATCTCCCTGCTCCTTTCTTCTGAACTGATTCGATCTTCCCATCTCCAAAGTGTGTGCAGGGAGCAGAAACCTTTCCACTTGAGCCCCGGCTTTACTGGAAGCCGCGCTAAGTCAGAGCAATGGGTCAGGAAGCTAGCAAGCTTCGATGGCCCAAGCCAGCGGAGGGTAGCAGTCCCATGCAGGCAGGAGGTGTGGAAGAAAGCATGCTTATGTCAGTTTCAGGCCAGCCACGAGCCAGCAGGAAAGGATTTCCAGCCAGAGAAAGACGACATCTGCAGTCCCAATGCACAGATTAGCCCCCAGTCAAACCAAGAGGAGCAGATCGCCATTTTCCACCAGTCGCCGTTGTTGGAACGGCAGTGAGAACTCGGGAACCAGCCTGAATGTTGATAATGAGGACTACTCCAGGTACCCGCCAAGAGAGTACAGGGGTCTGGGTAGCAGAAGAGGAATGGCTTATGGACATATTGACTCTTTCGGGGCAGATGATAGCGAGGAGGAGGGGGCTGGGCCTGTGGAGCGCGTGCCAGTGAGAGGGAAAACGGGCAAATTTAAAGATGACAAGCTGTATGACCCAGAGAAAGGGGCTAGGTCTGTGGTCGGGGTGCCTCCCCAGTTCTCTAGTTTTAACTGCGATGTGAAAGAGGAGCTTGACAAGCTAGACCCAGCCCCTGCAGCCAGACGTTCTGCTGGCAGGGCTGAGTTCCTGCAGCAAAAGAGCATGGCTCCTCAGACCTCTGCTTCTGACAGCAAGGTGGCTACAAAGGGCGACAGCCTGGAGAGGGAGAGACGGGAGCAGCATTTACCTGCGTGTCCCAGCAGGGCTCCTGTGAGTATATGTGGTGGTGGGGAAAACACCCCAAAGGGTGCAGAGGAACCAGTGGTGAGGCCCAAAATCCGAAATCTGGCCAGTCCAAACTGCGCGAAACCAAAAATATTTTTTGATACTGATGATGATGATGATATGCCACATAGTACTTCCAGGTGGCGGGACACTGCCAGCGCTGGGGAGCGCCGCTCGGGTGGCCTGGCACGGAGAGGCAGAGGGGAGAGTTCAGGCGGCTACTCGGAGCCGAAGTACCCCGAGGACAAGCGGGAAGCCAGGAACGACCACGTGAAGCCAGAAAAGGTGCCCAGACGGCCATGGACCACGGCCGACCGTGACTTCTGGACATTCAGCGATGACTACTACAAATACTGCGATGAAGACTCTGACAGCGACAAAGAGTGGACTGCCACTTTGCGTCGCAGGTATCGAGGTTGGGAGAAAAACCTGTTCCCCGGTGCAGAGAACTGGGAGACTCTGCCAGGGAAAGAAGAGCGTGAACCTGAGCCAGCCAGAGGGAATGCCAGAGGCAGTGCCAGAGGGAATGCCAATGCCAGCCCCAGTGCTAGTGCCATCGCAGGCAGCGGAGAGCGCACTGAGCTTGAAGAAGTTCGAGGACCGGCTCTTCAGGAAGCGGAGCGGGCATCGCCGGAAGAAGAAGCCCCTTGGTCTGGGTACAATGACAACGAGAGCAGCAGTGAGGGGGATAATGATTCTGGTCAGGAGTTGCTGCAGCCTGGGGTCTTCATGCTGGATGGCAACAACAACCTGGAAGACGACTCCAGCGTGAGCGAAGACCTGGAAGTGGATTGGAGCCTCTTTGATGGCTTTGCAGATGGGCTGGGGGTGGCCGAAGCCATCTCCTACGTGGATCCCCAGTTCCTCACATACATGGCACTTGAAGAACGCCTGGCCCAGGCGATGGAAACGGCCCTTGCACACTTGGAGTCTCTCGCGGTGGATGTGGAGGTGGCCAATCCACCAGCGAGCAAGGAGAGCATCGACAGCCTTCCTGAGATCCTGGTCACTGAAGACCACGGCGCAGTGGGCCAAGAAATGTGTTGCCCCATATGTTGCAGTGAATACGTGAAAGGGGAGGTGGCAACCGAGCTGCCATGCCACCACTACTTCCACAAGCCCTGCGTGTCCATCTGGCTCCAGAAGTCGGGCACCTGCCCTGTGTGCCGCTGCATGTTCCCTCCCCCACTCTAAGACCCGGGTTCTTGCCTCCTGGTCTCCCAGATTTTCCCCATCTGCAATCCACAATACTGCAGGAGCCCTCTCCAAACTAACCATTGAAATGAAACCAATCAGCCCACTAATCTACTACACCCGTTGATTTCTTGTGATCATTTCCAGTGTGAAGCAGTTGTGTGCAATGGCATTAAAAATCATAGTGTGTTTTAGAGGTTAGAAAGGCAAAACTAAACTTTCTAAATGCTACCTGAGATTGCAATAAGAACATTACATTTTCTAACCTGAATATTGAAATCAGTGGCATTTGTTTCTGCAGGAGAATATGTCCCTGTTAATCATATCGCGTTCATCTGTTAAATATGTCCAAAAGGCATCACCATTTCTGTTGCATGTTGTGGGTTAACGTTCCTGTAATTGCAATGCCGTAAAAGCTTATTAAAGTTCTTCTGGTTTTACATGCGATAGTGGAAGTGTTTGGTTTTGTCTAAAACAATGGTACTAAGTGATTTTTTAATGGATCCTTGGCATTTGCCATATAAAAGAGGGTTTTTGGTGTTCCGAATAGTAGAAAAACTAGTTTCACTGGAAATGCTGACTCTGACAACAGCAAAATTAAGGGTAATTACTTCTAAAAGTAGGAATAAAGTATATGTTTATCAAACTACTATGGGGCAAAGGCTGCGTGGAGAACACCCTGTCAGGATATGGGAAGGCGAAAAGGCATGGTAAAATGAAAGAACAATGGTAGGATTAGATCCAAACTGGGTGTAGGAGTGAAGGAGTTAAAATCCCCTTTCAGAAAACAGAAACTCCCAGAGGGAATGGGCAAAAAATATAAAACTGAGTGTAGATTGTCTACTCTAACACAGCGATACAAAGGGAATAGAAAAATATATGCCCGACAAGTGCTGAGTTAAATATGGGGTGTCCCCAAAAAATGTATATACAACTTTGAGTAATTATAAAGCCAGTGTCTATTAAAATACATTTCATTGTTGCCCTGGCCAGTTTGGTTCAGCGGTTAGAGCATCATCCCGTGGACCAGAGAGACCGGGGTTCGGTTCCCACTAAGGGCACGTACCTCAGTTGCAGTTTGTCCCTGGCCCTGGTTGGGTCGTGTGGGTGGCAACCAGTGGATGTGTCTCTCTCATGTTGATGTTTCTCTCTCTCTCTTCCCTCCCATCTCCCTCCCACTCTATCTGATGATAAATGCAAATATATATATATATATATATATATATCCTCAAGTGAGGATAAAAAAAATACATTTCATTGTTAAAATGTAATAGAATCTACAGACACCCTGTATACAGTTTTTGGGGACATCCACCTACACAGAGTTAATGGGTCTTAGCATTTGGCCATATTGGCTCAGCTCTCTCTCTCTCTCTCTCCAGTAAAGAGAACTTTTTAGGTACAAGTGAAGTTCCTCACCTGTCATATTTACCTTCCTCCACAGAGGTAAGCACTACCCAGGAAATGGTGTGTTTACTTCTTGTGTGTTTTTAGACATACATGTGTGTATGTATATGCGTACATATGTATGTATATGTGTGTATATAAGTATATATGTATATATATATGTGTGTATGTGTGTATGTAACCAAAAAGAGTGTTTCTGTTTTTTAAATGGACATAATAGAATGTGTGTATCATTTTTCAACTTGATTTTTTCACTCAACATTGAAGTTTAGCCATTTTCATACATGTTGATCTAGTTTGTGCATTTTAACTGCTGTATACTAAATAACAAATATTATGAATTACCACAATTTATTTATCCGTTCCTATTGGTGGATATTTAGGTTCCTCCCAGTATTTTGTGGCAGTGAACTTACTAACAGATGTCTTTAGGGGTAAGTATATGGAGAAGAAATGTCTGGACCTTAGGGTCGGAGGTAAAATTTTGGGGCCTTAGGGTCTGAGCATCTTCATCCAAACTAGATATTGCTAAACTGCTTTGCGAGGTGGACTCATTTCTGCTCCTCCCAGCGGTTTCTGAGAGCTGTTTTCTCCAGCAGCCTGGATATTGTTCATGTTCAACCTCAGAGGCAATCAGTGACAGGGAAATTAACACAACAATGAAACATATTGTGTCCGTGAGAGAGCAATGGTTTTCCTTTGTGATAATATCTAGTTTGGGCTATGAAGAGAAGAAATGGGAACACTCCTGCTGTTGGTGTGAATGTAAACCATAGCAGTCATTTCGGAGAGCAGTTTGGGGAATAGCTATCTTTCAAAATCTGAAGTGGGGCCTGTCCTTCAGCCTGACTTAAATACTTTGGTGGCGTGGGTTAATATTGTGCAGCAGTTAAAAACCATATGTACTGGTATAGAGAGATTTCCAAGAAATAATGTTAAGTTAAAAAAGCATATTGTAGCCCTGGCCAGTTTTGCTCAATGGTTATAGCATCGGCCCCCAGACCCAAGGGTTGCACATTCAATGTCTGGCCCCTGTCGGGGATATGTAGGAGGCAACCAATTGATGTGTCTCTCTCACATCAATGTTTTTCTCTCTCTCTCCCTCCCTCCCTTCTACTCTATCTACAAAAATCAGTGGGAAAATATCCTCGGGTGAAGATTTTTTTAAAAAAAAAGCATATTGCAGAGCAATATGTACAGTATTTACGTAAAATAAAACCCTACAAAACCAAACTATATATGAAAATGCAAAGAAGTCTCTAGAAGCTACATATGTAACTGATGGCAGTGGTTACCTCTGGGAAGGGACAGAGAGGGTTGGGGAAAAAAGTGAGAGGGGCTTTTGATTTTTTCAGTGGAAATAATTCATTTGCTTGATTTTTTTTTTTTACAGTGTCATGAATATTAACAAAATTAGTAAAATCAAAACTTTTCCAATTAAAAAAAAGACAGATTATTTATTCTCACTGGTTAGAAGCCACAGCCCTTTCTTTCTGCACCTGGTCAGGCTGGTATTTATAACTTCATCCCCCAAGACATTCTGTGTTCCCCCTTGGCCTTCTGCCAGCACCTCAGCTGTCATGAGACTCCAAAGTCTGACCTTAGAGGGCCCTCATTGGGCGGCGTGGTGGTGGTTTGCCTAATATTAACCTTTGCTGCACCCAACAGGCACTGCACAAGGAGGTAGGTTAGGAGCACCCATGGGTCCTGGTCATCTTCCTGCTCCTTGCATAATGGGAGCACTAATTACCCTTTGAGTCAGAAACAGTCCATCCAGGCAAGGGGACTCCTCCCCTGTGCCTGCAGCCCCGGGCCTCAAGGAAGGAGACCTGGGCCCCAGGTCCTGAGCAGCCTGGACTCGGGACCTCAGCTAAGAGCATCAGACACTAGTGTTCAGCACCTGAAGTCTGGAGGGAGGAAGTCAGCCGAGCCGGGCTCACCAAGCCTTTCCTCCCGTGCTGCTGGTGTGGTCCGAGCTAACAGTGCTGGTGTGCAGGATGTGGCTGTGTCCTTGGCTGCCCAGTTCCCTTGTTCCTGCCAGTTTTGGAGTCTTCAGCGTCCCAGAAAATTCCCCAAGCCCCACCCCCCTCATAGCTTTCCAATAAAACGGTTCTGCTTAAATAACTAGAGTTGGTTTCTGTTGTTTGTAATAAAGCTCTCCAAATGGCATGCTTGCCAATACCATAGGCCACTTTTGTGCCTGTTTTCCTAGTCATGTGATATATCCCAAATGGCCAAGGGTCAGGCGATTTCTGTTTACAATGCAGTGGACCCATTATTAGTACCTGGAGCCATAGTTCTAGAATATCGGGCCATCGGGGGAGGGTCCCTACACACGAAGCGGTAATTTTTTTAAAAATTTTTTTCCATCACCATCTACTCCCTCTATGCCTTCTTCCACCTGTACCCACCCCCGCAATCACCACACTGTTGTCCATGCCCATGAGTTCTCCCTCTTGTTTTTTTGGAAGTGGTCATTTCTGAGAGTAGGTCATCTGGTGGATTCAGCAAGGTGCCACCCACCACACTACACTTCGTGGTTCCTGGCTGTGGTATAGACAGCCTCACAGTTTGGTCACTGATTTGTAGCATCAACCACTATGTATCTCCAGAGAGCACCCCGGCTTCCTGAGGCGGTGCCCCTAACTGGCTCTACAGCTGTACCCCCTTAAGGCCCTTCCAGGATCCAAGGCACTACCTTCTCAGCCCTCTGCTCCAGTTAGATCCTAGGTTTGTTCCTGGACCTCTGACCTGAAATGCCCTTTCCAGCCTTGTCAATTCTCCCTATCCTTTCGAAAGTACTGTTCCCAGCAAGCTCCTGAAAACAGTATTTCTGATCGCCCTAGGTCCTTCCCTCTCTGTGTCCCATCTCCGTGGTCCCTGAGGTTGGGAGCTAGCTTGTCTGAGTCCATTTCCATAGTCCTTGTGCCCAGTGTTTGGCTCGAGTTCAGCAACACTTGCTAGCGGGATGAAGAACGAGTTTCTGGCCCTGGCTGGCATGGCTCAATGGTTAGAGCGTCTGCCCTGGAACAAAAGGGTTGCAGGTTTGATCCCCAATGCCGGTTGGGCCACATGTGGGAGGCAATCAATAGATATGTGCCTCTCATATTGATGTTTCTCTCTCTCCCCACCCCCCACCCTTAGAAATCAATGGAAAACATATCTTTGGGTGAGGATTTACAAAGCAGTTCCTCTCCCATGGTAGGCTCAGGACAGGGGTTGTGTTCAGAGAGCTCAGGAGGAATCATGGAGACTTGGGCCAACCAGATTCATCAGACCCAGCCTTAGCCCCACTCCCACCCGCAGCTTCTGCGGGCCCTGGCAGCCCTCCTATCACCCTCTGTCCCCTTTTCTGTTGGTCCTGCTGTGTCCTCAGAGGTTCAGAGGCTGTTCTCAGGTGCTCATCTTATAGAGGAATCTATGACAGCAGCCTCAGTGTACCCCTCTTTGGCCTGGATTGAACCCCTGACAAACACAGAGCTGGTGGGGTGCTTGTCCATCTGCCACCTGGCCCCAGCCTTTGACGAGGCCTAGCATGGAGCAAGACAGGTTCTGGATCCCCTGAGCAACGCTTTCAGCCTGCCTTCACATTCACTTCTGCAGAATGGGACTTGGCAGCTAGGCACGTAGCTGCAGGTTGCTGCTGAGCCTTGCATGCCTACCATGCTATTTCCTCCTTCTGGAGTTTTCTATCTCCCAGGGGGGTGGTCAAATGTTTGTGAGGCCTCATCACCCCTTCCATTGGAATAAGATGTCCCCGGATCCCTTCACATTCAGTGATGTCACTGGATCCAGCCATCAGGGCAGAAGGTGAATGATAAGGAGGCTCAGAATGATGGTGGCAGTTGTGAAGAGAGAGCAGATGATGTGCGCTCGGTAGTGGAGGCGGCAGGGGTGTCTTCTCCGTGCCCGTCCCAGCCCCAGTGTGGTGAGGAGTGGGTAGGGGTCTGGTTCTCAGTATAACAGCCCAGACTGGCTCCACCTAGATCCCCTACAGTGGCTCTGGTCACTGGTACAGGCCCCAGCCTCCCAGCAGCATACCAGGCGAGAGCAGCCTGAGGGCACCCAGACAAGAGGGCACCAGGCCTTTGGGTGGGAGGAAGGGGAGAAACCAGACACCGGATGGGGGGATTCTTCCACAGGAGCTGGGGACTCAGAGACTGGAACTGTTTATAGAGTCAGAAGAATGTGGCCGAAGTAGGGTCTGGGAGCCAGCCTGAAGGAAGAAAGGTAGGGACAGGGCTCGAACACCTGAGGACAAATCTCCAGGTGCCCAGGGGGACCAAATGCAAAGCACTGCTCAGCCCAGGTCAGGCTTGAGTTCAGCAAACACGTTGCTACCCACTGTGCACTCGGAGCTAAGGATCGGTGCCGACTAGTCTTGTGCAAGAAATCCAAGGGTGGGCAAAAGTAGGTTTACAGCTGTAATACAAAAAAAATAGTGCATTCAGTAATCAATAATAATACAAGAATAAACTGCGTTTTGTGTACCCACAGTTGTAAACCTACCTTTGCCATCCTTTTGTGTGTATGGACCTGCCTGTGGTGATGTGTTGGATGGGGCCCTTGAGAGATGAGTGAAAGCGTAGTACCTCCCTCAAAGATCTCATAGGCTGGTGTGTGAAACGGGCCTGGAAAGAGAGGACTACAGACTTCTGTGGACGGCGCTACATGGAGGCAGACACACAGGGACCTGGGAGCAAATATCCTGGCTGGCTGTGCTGGGCAGGGAGGCTGGTCCTCGGAGGCATGCTGGGTGAGGTCACTTGGAAAGCATGAGTAGGCATTAGCTGGGTAAAGAAAGCGGGGGAGGGAGGGGAGGCTGGGCCTTTCCAAACACTATCAGTAGGGGTGTCAACTGGTGTGTTGGAAGGGCCCCTCAGCAAAATGCCTTAACATTTAAACTCTGCACATGGTGTGACCAAGCAATTCCACTAGAATTTGTCCTACCTGAGCAGAAGTACAAGGTTGTTTGCACAAGGATATTGACTGCTGCATTGTTTGTAGTAGCAAAGACTGGACGGCATTTCAATGTCCATTACTGGGCCTGGGGCCATGAGTGATGCATAGCCTTCAGGCGCTGCACCGGACAGCCCCAGCCAGCGTGCTGCAGACCTTCGGCCAGAGCATCCAGAAACAAGGAGTTCCACAAGTGAGGCACAGAACAGTTGCCGCTCATGTTCACAAGACACACATAGACCTGGATACTGCCTGCACCGAGCGTATCTCTGGAAAGATCCACCAGAAACAGGTGCTGAGGTCAGGGGTGAGAGGAGCCTCACTTTTAACTGTATGCCCTTTGTTCCTTGGTAGTTTTGGTTAATTAGATTTTTTAAACCATATGTAGACATGGGGGAGAAGAGAGAGGAGAGATGAGAGAGGGAGGAGGGCAGAGACCTCAGGCAGAGGGAACTGAATGAACAAAGGTGGGGGTGGGGTGTATGAAATAGTATGACAGTAAGGCATGTACACATGGCCCCTGGGAACCAGAAACTTTGGCCCAAGCAGGCCAGAGAGGGAGAAGAGAAAGCACAGTTCAGCTGGCCTCATGAGGACATGGGGTGGGGACTGGAGGATGGCCCAGTCCCCAGAGCAGGTCTACTACCACCTCAGGTACCTAAAAGAGGCCTCTAGAGTGTGTGTGCAAAACAGAGATTATCAGGAAACCCACCATCGTGTTAGCTAACAGCACTCTCTCTCAGTGGGAGATTATAGGGAGTTTTAATTTTCTTTCCACTTTGAGGGCATTTCTCAAATTCTCTCTGACAAGCAGGTGGTCATGGAGAAAAAGAAAGAATCAAATTGGGCTGTTACTGGGACTCTGACTGAAGCCCCTGAAGACTGACTCTTCCCAAGGGAGTCCAGGCGGGCCCTGGCAGGCGCCCTGGTCCTCGGCAGTGTGTGTGCTGCTGGCAAGACCGGCCATCGAACTAGTCTTCATGCTAATTAGCTGTGAGTGGTGAGCAAGGCACATACCCTCTTTTCAGCCTCAGTTTGCTTATTCTCCCGGCTGTGGGCTCCAGCCGGGGGCTGAGACCACAGAGACTGGGCCAGCCTGGGCCTTAGGTGTCCAAGTGGACCCGAGCAGTGCCAGAGTCTCAGGGACAGGCCAAAACCCCAGGTCAGAAACAGGGCTCAAGTTTAAGCCTGACTAGGGGCCCCGGGGACTGAAGACCCTGAGACTCCCTGAGGTCAGAGACCATCTTGGTTCCTTCTGGATTCCCCAGTGCTCCACAAAAGGAAGCAATGAATAAATATAGGAAGAAAATGCCACTCCGAGAGTGGCCCCCATATACTGCCACCGCACTAGTCCCTCATGTCGCCTTCATAGCAGTCCCATGAGGTTATCATCCCCTCGTGGGAATGCGCAAAGTAAATAATGGATGGACAAGACCTGCTGTCAGGGGACGTGGCTGTGAGTTGTTCCCATTTCTCTAGGCTCTTTTTTTTCTGGGCTGGAGCAGCAGGAGTGCAGGGCTCAGAAGAAAACCCACGAGTCCCTGGTGGAAAGACCCCCCTACACACACACACACACACACACACACACACACACACACCGTTCTCTCTTCGGCAACTTAGCCAGGCTGACTCCGGATGCCTGGGCCCGCGTGGAGAAAAATACTTAGCAGGGAGTCCAACATTCCCTTTGGAAACAGAGTGTGGCAAAAGGGGGGAGGAGGAGGAAGCAAAATGTTTGCTATTTTTTTCTGTGCAGTTGACTCTGCCGGCCGAGGTTCTTTGCTCACCGCTGTCTGTGTGCACAGATGGCGGCTGAGCCCCTCTTGGTGCAGGGCTTGGCTTCCTGTGGAGCATGCCCACCCCTCCAGGCCCGCTGAGGAATGTGGGCTGTCCTGGCTGGATGGGCTCTGTGTCTGCCCTGGCTCCTCCCTGAGCCCCAGTGTGACCCCTCCTCAGGCCTAGATGAAGGAGCTTCTGTGTCATGGGGCCCCGCCTGATTAGACATGGCTTCTGCGTTGACTCCTCCCTCCCAGGCTGGGCACTAGGGAGAGAAAAGCCCAGGGCTTGCCCAGAGTCCTCCCAGCTAGGAGAGTGGCTGCCCTGGAGCTCGGCGTGGTGGTGGTAGGGGTGGTCTGAGTTCCTGCTCGTCCCAGTTCCCAAGTGGAGGAGCCCCAGGGTGTGGGGGTCAGGCCAGTGCATGGTGGGGGCCTCTGTGGCCCCAGTCTCAGGTTGTCAGCCAAAGCCTAGAACATACACATGTTCTCATGCATCTGAGGAATCCCAGATTCTGAGCTCGTGTGGGTTCTTCAGGTAGAGCTGGTTCATGGGCTGTAGGTGGAAGCGGTGAGGCCCCTGTCACCAAGGAGTGTGTAACTGGAGCGCTAAAATGTCCCTTCCCCCTCTGCCACTGATGGAAGGTGATTTTTTTTTTTTTTTTGTCTTCTCTGTGTTCAAAGAGCCACTTAACTACTTATTAGCTCTAGGTCTTGAATGGGCCTCAGTTTCCTCCTCAGTAAAAGAGGATGATAACCTCATGGGACTGCTATGAAGGCGACATGAGGGACTAGTGCGGTGGCAGTATGTGGGGGCCACTCTCGGAGTGGCATTTTCTTCCTATATTTATTCATTGCTTCCTTTTGTGGAGCACTGGGGAATCCAGAAGGAACCAAGATGGTCTCTGACCTCAGGGAGTCTCAGGGTCTTCAGTCCCCGGGGCCCCTAGTCAGGCTTAAACTTGAGCCCTGTTTCTGACCTGGGGTTTTGGCCTGTCCCTGAGACTCTGGCACTGCTCGGGTCCACTTGGACACCTAAGGCCTAGGCTTTCTCTTGCTGGCCCAGTCTCTGTGGCCTCAGCCCCTGGCTGGAGCCCACAGCCTGGAGACAGTCCTCCCTGGGCAGCAGGCCAGCCTGCTACCCAACACTTCTGGAAGTGGATTGCGCAATTTTCACAATAGCTCTACAAGGAAGGCGCTTTGATCACTAATCTCAAAGGTACCTGCTTTCAGGTCCCAGCTCTGCATTTCACTTGCTCCGTGACCTTAGGCAAGTGCCTTAACCTCTCTGTGTCTCAGTTTTCTCTTCTAGAAAAGGGGAGTTCATTTACAGTCACTCCCTTTGAGGGGAGCAGTTAAAGTGCTCATGCCTATCAAGCTCTCAGCATTTGTTCACTGCCATCCTTAAGAAACCTAGGCTCAGAAAGGGAAATGACCTGCTCAAGCTAATTAGGACTCGGATTTCCCACGGACTTCTTTTTTTTTTTTTTAAATGTTGGTTTTATTTTTTTTTATTTTTTATTTTTTTTATCCTCACCCGAGGACATTTTTCCATTTTTTGGTTCAGACAGAGCAGGAGGGAGAGAAAGGAAGAGAGAGAGAGAGAGAAAAATATCGACGTGAAAGGGACACATCGAGTGGCTGCCACCCACACGACCCAACCAGGGCTGGGGACAAACTGCAACCGAGGTACATGCCCTTAGCGGGAACCGAACCCGGGTCTCTCAGGACCGCAGGCCGGCGCTCTAACCGCTGAGCCAAACCGGCCAGGGCCCCACGGACTTCTTGCCTGGCCACTGCAAGCACCTTCTGCCAGACCCTTGCCTCCCAGGCAGGCCTCCCTCTGGGCTCCTAGAACTGGATCAGTTAATCAGGCCTTGCTTCATTCTATACTTAAATAAGAAAATTAACAAGGCTAATAGAACACTGTGCTTGCACTTTAAAATATTGGACATATTCAATCCTTTGAGCAGCTCTATGAGGTAGGTGCTACAATCTCCCCTATTTTCCCTGTAAGAAAGCCTGAAGCACAGAGAGATTAAGGGCTTTGCCCAAGGCCATACAGCTATAGGTGGTAGAACCAGAATCCAAACCCAGGCAGGCTGGCTTCAGAATCACTGCTCTTATCCATTACGCTCCAGAGGGAAGAGTTGTGGTCAGCCCCACCCCACCGTAGTGAGCCTGGCCACATCTGATACAAAAGTCCTTGGGAGCACAAGCCAAGTCCGATCTGTTTACAGCTCAGTGGCTAGCGTAGCACCTGGCACATGGTAGGTGCTTAATAAATCATTGTTAAATGAGCGAATGAATGAAACTGAAAGAGGGTGTCGGCCATGGGGAGGGAGAGAAAAGACAGATTGGAGAGATAAGAAAGAGAACTGGCCAGATTAGAGACTGACCCACTTGGGGATATGAGGAAGTCTTGGATGACTCCCAAGATTTGGACTTTTGGGTGACTGGATGATGAGGTCAGTTACTGAGATAGGAGCCCTATAGGAGGGACGGAATGCAGGGCTGGGAGGGAGGCACTGATGAATTCAGTTTAGGATGTCGAGTATGAGGTGCTTTTGATACATGAAGGGGGATGTCCAGGAGGCTGTAGGATACAAGGCTTGGAGCTTAGAAGAGGGATTTGGGCCTCCTGCCCCCCTCCCATTGCCCCACCTCCTTCAATCATACCCTAAACCGCTGGCCCAGTGGCCTTTACTCTTCCTACTGGGAAGGAAAGGAAGGGATCTTTGATGGTAGGAATGGGGGGTGCTTTTCTAAACCAAACAAATGCACACACAGTGCCTGCTTGTTGAGGATCAGCTAGCCTGGCTCTGGGCACATGCAGGCTGGCTTCCAGGGTGGACCCCCTCCCACCACCCGCCGGCCCCTGCCGCCTGCTCCCTGCCAAGGTGAGCTCTGACAGGGCGACTTGTCATCTTTTCAACACCTCATTTTTCCCTCCTTACTCACTGCCCGGGGAGAGGTCCTTCCTGTTTGCACACCTCGGGGGCTAGGCCAGGAGGAGGAACAAAAACAGCCTTCATGGGGCAGGGGGAGGGGAGGGCAAAGGGAGAGGGCTGAGGGGAGAGGAAGAGGGGGAAGAGATGGAGGGGAGGAGGAGGGGGACGAGGAGAAGGTTAAGGACCCAGCTTCTGCCTCCCCTCGGGCAGCCCATCACACACACGCACGCACCTGGGAGGCTGAGTCCCAGGTCAACCCAAGGAGGTCAAGATTCCAGCTGGGTTTGGAAACCAGTTACCACATCTTCCCTACCTAGAGTTGCTCAACCCAGAATACCCTGCTCTGTCCCCACTGCCAGCCAGCCCGGGCCCAGGGCCTTTTTTTCCAGCTCCCGCACCCTTTATCTCTGTGCGTACAGCTCAGGCGGCCTGCGACCCCACGCCCAAGGCTCCCTTGGTGCCCATCCCCGCTCCTGGCAGGTCTCCTCCAGGGAGCCCCGCCCCCGCCGCGCGACCGCAGGTAATCCCCTCCCCCTTCCTGCTCCCGCAGCTCCAGCCCCTTCCAATTAGCCGAGTCTCGGATCCCTCAGCTGGGAACGGCTTCCCCCGGCCGCCCCTCCCCCACTCGGCTCCCACGTGGGGAGCCCCGCTCCCAGGCCTGGCTGCCCCATTCACAGGGCCCTCCTCCATTGTCCGCGGCCTGTCACTCACGCAGGGCATTAGCATTTCTAAAGCCCACTTCTCCGCGTCGCCGCTTTGGCACAGCCTGGGCAGAGGAACTGAGCCCCATAGAACAACAATTACAACTAACCTTCAAGAGCACTTTAGAGTATATAATTCACATTTCTACAGAGCCGTTTCATTTACTCTTCACAACAGCGCTTAGCGGTAGGACACTGACATCCCGAGAAGTTCTGTGAGTTGCTCAAGGTCACAAAGTAATTTCTAAAGCCAGGATTTCAACTTAGGTTTATCTGATGCCAGAGGCCACATTCTTTCCACTACCCACCTCGCCTCTGTCAGGCTGAGCTTACTTCTGCGTGGCTGGGCTTTCTTAAGAGGTGAGCACGGTGGTTTGAGGCCCCTGGGGAAGGAGGGCTGGGTTCAGCCTGCAGAGGAGGTCCTGGGTGGTACCCTGTGTAGGCAGTGATTCCTTCAAGCCAACACCTGGGGAACACGGCCTGGACTAAAATGCAGCGCGGGAAAGTGGTGACAGGCTCCAGAGCCAGATGCCAGGTTTATATTCCAGCAGCAGGGTGGCCTTAGATAAGTGACCTAACTTCTTTGTGCCTGGGTGTTCTCTTGCATACAATGGGTTGGACTTTCAGTGAGTGAATATGCATAAAGGACAGAGAATGTGCTCAGCCAACGGTCCTCTTGGGGTCCGGAGCAGCATGGCGTGAGCAGAGAAAAGCTTTCTTATCAGACGGCCTGGGATTCAAACCCTGGCTCTGCCGTTCACCAGCTGTGTGACTTGGGATGAACAACTTACCCTCTCTGAGCCTCAGCTTCCTCAGCGGTAAGATGGAGATAATAATAGTTCTCACTTTCCAGAGCTGTTATGTAGATTAATATTTACCAAGTGTTTTCTCAAAAGGTAGACTTCCATAGACACTACATTCTTTAAAATTATTATTAATAATTCGGTTCAAGATCCTATTCAAGATCGTTACCTCCTTTGCCTCTTTCTGCCTCACTTCTGACTCAGGGATGCCTCTCACTCCTCCTGGGCTCCAATTGCTTCCCAGTGTCTGAGCCATCCCTGGACTATAGTAGACGAAACATTTCCTGACCCTCCCCATTGACACAGAGCATGCAGGAGATAGCCAGAGGACACAGGAATTTCCATGTTTGTACCCCGGTTCTCCTCTGGGTGGGGAAATAAGCCCTCACATGTGCTCAGCACTTGGAAGCCTACAGAGTCCGTTCCCACCTGTTAGTTATGGCATCGGGCCCTCCCTCACAACAGCTCTGGGGCACAGCAGGGCTGGGCAGGGCAGGCTCTGCTTAGTCCTTTACAGACGAGGTGCAGAGGCTCAGAGAAGGGAAGAAACTGCCTACAGCTCCCATAGCCAGGAGCTGAGACCACGTCTGAGACAATGCTCTCAGGGGTAATGTCCTAGCAAAATGTCCTCTTCTCTGTTTCTGGTACCCGTTTACAAGGTTTTGCTCCTCTAAACACATATGTTGGCCCATTGTACCCTCATAAAGTCTTGAATCATGAAAGAAAAGGCATTTCATGAACTGGAAGTAGAATACGTATTTTAATTCTATAGACTTGTGACCTTGGTGATAAGAAGGTCAGCTAACTGCAATGATGACTTCAAACAGGCTATATTTTCTTTAGAAGAATCATTTTAATAGGCCAACCCTGTTCCAGTTGTACTATAACTAGTCCAAATCACTTGGAGAATCCTTTGTCTCTTCAAATCTCAGGCTCAGAACCCTAACAAAACGTCCTCTAAAGGCTGTAGGGATTGAGTTTAGGCCATGGACTCTGAGCTGGGCCAGGAGGTAGAGATGTGGGGGTGGGGGATTGCAGAATTCCCAAGGGTGAGTGTAGTTGGTAAGAGCCGATTCAATGTACCTATCCCCCCACCCCCATGGTCTAACTTCCAGAAAGTCAAGCTTGTATCCAAAGCTTTTTTGGTTGGTATTGGGCACCTAGAACACCAAGGGGTGATGATGCACATGGATCAAGATTGAGATGTACTGAGCCATCCAGGTTTTCTAAAAAGCTGAGAATCGACTGCTTGGGACACCATTGGACTTGCTTCTGCTCAAACTTTTGATATTGGAAAGATGGCCCGGCTCGATTTGCACAGATTTAGGAGTCTGTCTGTGATAGTCCAAGGCCAAGTCCCAGCATCTGCTGGTCATGAGGAATGAAGTGTACAGCTCCACTTAACCAGGGATATTTCCAGCAGAGTCCGTGGAGGCCACCGTTTTAGGTTCTGGAGAAAGGGTGCTCATTGATAACTACTAGCATGGTGTGTAGGGGAGACAAGGAGGGGTGTGGGTGTAGGATATTCAAGCTAGAAGGGTGTTTAGACCAACCCTCTTATTGTAAAATCCAGGCAAGGTGAGGGGTTTAGCCAGGATCACCAGTGGCTTGGCATCAGCACCAAGAGTGGACCAGTTCTTGGAACCTTGGAGTCAGCATTCTTCCCTGCTCCCCACACAGTGTGCCCATCCCCCTAGCCGCTTAGCTCAGTTATCCTCTGTTTCTGGGCTCCTTCCAGGCCCACACTCTGCCTCCAGATCTGTGCGGTTTGATATGGTGATGCCGCTGTTGGAACTGCGATGTGCTGGAAGTGTGAAATACATACTGATCTTGGAAGAGTGAGTGTGAAAAAAAGAAATTAAAATACCTCATTAATAATTTTTATTTTTTAAAAAATGTGCTTTTATTGATTTTTTTGAAAGAGAGGAAGGGAGAGGGAGAGGGAGAGGGAGAGAAAGATAGAAACATCCATTAGCTGCCTCCTGCACGCCCCCTACTGGGGACTGAGCCTGCAATCCAGGCATGTGCCCTGACTGGGAACCAGGACCTCTTGGTACATGGGTCAATGCTCAATCCACTGAGCCACACCAGCTGGGAAATAATATTGATTACATGTGGAAACAATACTATGTGAGTGAAATAAAATATATTATTAAAATTAATTTCACTTTTTCTTCTACTTTCTGAACATAGCTACTAGAAAATTGAATATGTGCCTTGCATTGTATTTATGTTGGTCAGAACTGTGCTAAATCTCCAGCAGACGTTACCATGTTGTCAGTTCCAAAGAGAGGCTGGGATCGTGCAGGCAGGGAATGGAGCAGAGTTCCAGCAGATGGCAAGAAGCTAAGGCCCAGACTGGCATGCAGGGAGGCCAGAGACCCTAGGGTTTGAGGCTGGGTGGGAGTCAGGCTTGTGGGTGGTATGTAGTAAGGAGAATCTGATCTGCAGGGCATGGAGGCAGAGCCACAGGGCATGGGATTGGGAGGCCTGACTGCAATCCTAGGAAGGCTGGGAGGATGGGGAGAGGGCAGCAGCCCTGGAAGGCAGTGATTGTAAACTTGGAGGCCCAATCTCTATAGTGGTCTGAATCCTAGTTCTGCCACTTGCTGTGTGACCTTGAAAAAGTTACTTAACCTCTCTGTGCCTCAGGTTCCCCATCTGTAAAATGAGAGTGATTCTGAGAGTTCCAAAGTCACGTGATACATGTAAAGCTCTTGGAACAGTGTCTGGCACATACTATCTACTCAAAAGGTGCTAGTTTCATTATTATCATTACTTGTCAGGGAAGCAAGCCAGGACTGTATTCGTCTTACACCAACCAGCCTTCTGCAGCCTTAGGATGAGCGCAGGCTGATGGGCTAGGGGTTAGCTGTTGGATCTGGGGTACAAGGCAGAGGCACAAGTTGGCGTGAGACCAGTGGCAGATGATGTTGATCCCCCACCGGGTAAAGCTTCATCTGAAGTTGGGGGTCAACCCTAGGGCCCAGGGTGGTGGCTCTGTGGCTACAACTGTGGACTGCAGGCCCAGGAAACCAGGCAGCTTGGCCCAACTCTGTCTCCACTGCTCTTTCTGGGACCATCCCTAGATGTGAGAGGCTTTGTCCCAGCCCTGCCACGCACAGGGATTCTGAACCTCAGCTCTGCAAGGGAAAATCACATGGAGACATATAAATCCCTCTGTCTCTAGCTCAAATAACAAGGCCCAGCTCTTGCTGCAAAGCCAGAAGCAGCACTTGACTGCTCCAAATGCTGCCGTTTCTGTCTGTGCTTGTCTCTAGGCTTAGAGAGCTTGTATAGGCAGACACAACACTCCATTGATATTCTCAGTCATGCCCAGGAATGGAGCTCTTCTTCCCCCCGATAATGGAGTCGCAGCCTGGGTCTGGCTGTGCAGAGAGCTGAATCCTAGAAAGTGTGTCCTGTTCCCCTCCCTCCTCCTCCACCCCCACTGTGTCCGAGGCCCTGCAGAGAGGAAAGCACAAGTGTCAATAGTAGACTAGGAACAAAGGGTGTAGGAAATACTTTTTAATGTCTGCCTAATCCAGTGAGGCGTGAGACACGAACAGGAGAGCCAGCGAGGCTGGGATGATCCAGTCTGAGGAAGGGAGTGACTCTGGTCCCCCCATGGTTGATATTCCCCTCAACTTCAGAAGTGGGAGAGAAGACTTGCCCATCTGTTTGGAATTTACTGTAAGAAAAAAAAAAAGAGAGAGATGGGGAGGGAGGGAGGAAAAGAGAGAGAGTAAGCTTAAGAGAGAGAGAGAGGTTGAGAGATAGAGATTGAGAGGGAGAGAGGTGAGAAATAGAGATAGATAGATAGATAGATAGATAGATAGATAGATAGATAGATAGATAGATGATAGATAGATAGATAGATATACAGGGAGAGAGAGAAAGCACGTACACTTTCTCATTCCCTTGGCCACCATATCCCCAAACCTGTTCTTTAACCTTGATCCTTGGCAGCATTGGCATGGACACCAACACAGTCAAGACTTTCAAAGCTCCCTAGGGCAAGGGCTTTGAATGGACAATGTGCCATCGGTTCCTGACAGGCTGGGATTCTTTAATGGTAGAGTGAGGCTTTGCCAGCCCCGTAGGCCCAAGGAGCAGAGCAACCATCACCAGATGCTTCTGGAAATAGGATATGTGTGCACACACAGTGTCTGCGCATGTGTCTGCGCGTGTCTTCTGGAGCGCATTCTGAAGCTCTGTCAGGAGCCTAGAGGGCATTCAGAGACAGCCTTAGCCTGGCCTCTGGTGGGCATGGATGGAGATGAGGGCGAGAGCAGACTTGGCAAGGAGGCAGGCAGATCTAAAAGGAGGGAGGAGCTGGGCAGACCACAACAGGGCTGAGCATGACACTCTTGGTGCCTGGGGAAGGCCTAGTTTGTGGCAGGCTGGAAGCCATGTCGCCAGAAACAAGGCCACTGGCCACATCAACTGAGCTCAGGTGCTCACCATTTGACCACACTGTCCACAACCAACTGTGGGTGTTTGAGGCTGACCTGGGCAGGGCAAGGGGGGAGCATTAGTATAAACCTCTTCATAGGAGGCCATGATTTTCAAGCAAATCCAGAGAGAGCTTTTAGAAGTCACAGAGATGCCAGGAAAGACTATGCCCAGACCCTAGGTTTGAACCAGGGCGAGACAGACTGAAGGGGTAGGGAATCTGCTTGCCTACAAAATCGGAACACCAAGAAATGGGGGCAGTGGGGAGTGAAAGGAGCATTGGATGGGGAGGCGGGAGGCCTCCCATTTTCAACTTAGTCCGGAGTCTGATCTGCGCAGCCCCTCTCTGGGCCTCACAATCTTTGTCTCTGAGTGAGGGTCGGGCTCCAAGATCTCTAATGCCAGCCCTGATTAAGTCAGGACTCACTGAATCAAGATATATAGAGTCTCTTCATGTCTGCAGACATCTTTGAATCCTTTACATCTGAGACTCAGTGGGACCTCCCAGAGCAATCATCCTTCCAGGCACAGCCCTTCCCCCCAGCAAATGCCCAACCCCAGATAGGAATCTTTATGAACTTGTCTTTAGGGGAAGGGGTGAGCTGTTACCCCCCACCTCTCCCATCTCACCTGCACCTCCGGAAGTCCTTCCTGTGTCTCCCTTTCATCTCTTCTTTATATTAGGGTTCTCCTGAAAGTTGTGTCTCTAGGGTCCCATTTTTAATTTCTTTTGTTTCCCCCAACCAAGAAGAGGAAGAATCTGACTGCACATCTGTTTGGAATTTGGGGGTGGGGGTAGGGAAATGAGGCAGCTTGCTTCTCCTGCACTCGGTGAGTTCCAGGGTGGGGAGAACCGGTGAGAGCCAGGGCCTCCCTGCACCCCTCCCCACCCCCCATGGTCCTTGTCAGCTGCCTTCTCGGCCTTTCTCATCTCTGAGACAAACAAACAATCAGGATGCAGACCTGAAACCTCGTGCTCAGAAGGCAAACAGTGCGGCCGGTCTCCGGCCTTAATGGGCCCCAGCCCTGGCCTGTCTGCTTCTGCCGGCCTGCCTGCCTCCAATGTGTTTCTGATTTGTACTGAGCTAGGGGCTCTGCCATGCTGAATGGGACAGCTGCCTCAGCCCCGCCCCTCGGGGATCCAGGGGTGGGAAGGTTGGGAGAAGCCAGCTTGGTGCAGAGGCCATGGCAGAAACTTCTGAGACATACACACAGACGTGGCCGGGGGAAGGGGTGGCAGTAAGGATGGATTTCATCTGGTTATAAAAAAAAACATGCTTCTCATTTAGGGACCCAGGGGTGCCAGTCATCAGATCCTCCTTACCCATTTTTCAGGGGGCAGGCAGAGCAAGAATCGGAGTGGGGATGCTTGGAGACTAGAATGGGCTCTTTTCAGGGAGTCCCACTCCCAAAAGGTGATGGCGACTTTCTGAGGATGAAAGGGCAGAGGTGAGCAGGAAGACAATGAAGCTCCGGGAAGCCCGGCATAATAACTGAGCGGCAAAGGCCAGGGAAAGCAATGTTTCTGACTCCCATTCCCATCCCAAATCCTACAATGGGGCAATTTCGGTTGCATGGGGCCATTCACACTATACAGTGTCTTGGCCCCAGGGAGCAAGCATCCATCACAAAAGTGGTCCCTGGGTCTGGATGGCTTGGCCCTGGGCCACTAAGGGAGGGCATCATGGCATCTCTGCTTGTCTGCCTTGTACACCCACAGCTATGTTGAGATGGGCATCTTCTTGTGCACTCGGGTTAAGCATCTTGACACGTCTTCCTTTGCCTTTTTATCCTGGCCCTCTGCTTTCAAATCATGCCTAACCGTTCTACAACGCTGAGGAGCCAGCTGAGCAGATGAAGAAGTCAGCCACTTTTGGGCCAAAGTAGTTCTCCCAAATCATCTGATAAAATCGGTTTTCTTTTATCATTTTCCCCAGGCCCTTAAGCCACTGCTTCCCATTTCAGAGATCACTTTATTAATGGGATTAGGGCTTAGACTAGGGTCAGGGTTGAATGGAAACAACTGGCTTCACTATACAACCAGGGTGTGTGGAGACATCCCTTAGCCCCTGGCACAACACTTGCCCAACCGAGGTCCTCCCAGGCTGGACCCTGCAAAGAGATCGGACCTGGTGGGAAGCCAGGCCTGGAGGGCAGTGGGCTGCGAGGCCAGCTGAGCAAAAGATGAAAAGCTCCGGAGACCCTCAGGCTCTGTCCGCAGAGGAAAGCCCTGTGAGTCATTAGGCCCGGTCGGGAGGCTGACATGAGAGCCTGTTCTACGGTGCAGCCCCTTTCCAGTCCCCCATTCATGTGAGTGTGGGAGGGTGAGGGAGCAGGACGCCCTCAGGAAGGCAGCCCCTGGGACCCTGTGGCTTTGTGGCTCTTTATTCCTCCTCCTGCTTTTTCTCAAGCCCTAAACATTTCTCACAGGGTCTAGCCAGTTCCAGTTATGCAAGCAGCATTGTGTTAACAAGAAAAATCTCCGTCGGTGGGGTGTGGAATCCCAGGCCTTTGTCCCCCACACCACCCAGTACTTCCCTTCCAGCTGCAGTGCCAGGTCCTGCTGTGTGGTAGGGGATGAAGACTGTCTTTAAAATCCTTGCCTCTGTCACACAGTGGGGTTTATATGCTCCGCCCGTGCGTGTGCGCTGTGTGCTGTGCGGGGGGGGGGGGGGGTGCTTCGGGAGGGAGGGGGGCACTTGGCTTGACCTCAGAAATATGGGGGGGGCAAAAGGACTGTGGCAGACGTCTCCCTCCTATATGCACTGTCCCTCTTCACGGCCAGGTGGCCCCTGCTCTGCTTCCCCAGAGAAGTTCATCTCTCTTGATGCTCTCTCCACCCTTCCCGGTTTCCCAATGGCTCTCCTAGGCCCAGAAGCCATTGGTCGGATCTGAGGCTGAGAGTGCTGCTTGCAGAGGCAACAGAGACAGGCGGTAGCCAGGGGGATAGAAACAGCAGGTTGCCCACACCAGGTGAGAACAGCGAGCGCCAGGCTGGGCTCTGGCTGCCAGTGGCCTCCAAATCTTGACAAATTCATCCCCCAATCTGAACCTCAGTTTCCCCATCTAAACTGTGGAGGGAGGGGGAAGGTTAGAGTAGATGGCCATGAGGGGCACTACAGCCCAGGCAAATGATGAGCCAGGGCCCCGCCTGCTGTGCACCACTAGGCCAGACCGCCTGGTACTGCTAGCAGTGCCCAGGGCTCGGGTTCCCCTCTCCGGGCTGCAGTCGCTTTAACCCTCCCTCATGCAGCCAGCCACATCAAGCCAGCCCTGGCTGTGCGGTGGGCTCGGGCCCAGGCTCCTTCATGATGATAAAAGGAGACAGAGCCCATTCATTCATTAACTCATTCACTCGTCTAGTAATCATGTGTTGGCACCCACAGTGTTCCAGGCACTGCCCAACCACATCCACCCCAAGACACTTACCACCCTCCGACCTCTGGTCAGAGGCCTCCACCTGGCCTCTCCTCAGCTCAGCTATCCCCCGCCCCCGGCTCTAGAGAGGTTGCCCCCCACTTGCACTCCTTCCCACCCCAGCCCAGGCTCATGTCCCGTGGCCCCTGAGCTCCTACTTCTTGGATGGCTGCCTGGCTGCTTTTCCAGGATGGGTCCTACCTCTGAGGAACAGGCCTCCAGACCTCCACTCCTGGGTTTATCTTCCACAGGCTCTTAAGTCCTGTCTCCTTTTCCCTCCGGCTCTCTCTACAGATTCCTCCCTTTGCCTTGCTTTATTGAAGGTGTGGCTGGGCCCCAGGCCGCCCAGTGCAGCCTTCTGGATCCAGCTGCCTGTTGTAGGAACACCGCGCGCACACACAGCTCTGTGGCACAGCCCCCACCCCTCCCCGAACACCTCCCAGCCTGCTCTTCTCCGCGCAGCTGTGGGCAGGCACATCGACAGAGACCCAGGGGCAGCCAGCAGGGAGGGGCACATGATTCAGTGTGGGACTGGCTGTGCACTCGGCCAAGGACGGTGCAGGGGCTGTGGGGTGGAGGGGTAGGGGGTGGGTAGGTGCTGGTGAGTGGCGACGGAGGAGTGCGTGTCAGGGGACAGCCAGCTGGGGTATGTGTCAGAGTGAATGGGCCGGTGTGTGGCTCCATGTGTGACCCTCCCAGCAGCCGTCAGCCTGCATTAGCGCACACATGGGTGAATCTGCATGTGGGCGCAAGAGGCAGCAGGGGAGAGGGGAGCGTGGAAAGGAAAAAGAACACTGGCTGCAGGGGCCAAACCAAGAGGTTTTCTAGTCCTGGCTCTGCTGCCAGGTTTCTAAGGCCCACCCCCCATCTCTGGGCCTCAGTTTCTCCATCTGTAACCCGAGAGGGTTAAACTGGAGGTCTCTAAGGGCAATCGCATCTCTCACATGCTCTGCTTCCTTGATGTCCTGGTACTGGGGCCGACCCGGAAACCCTTCCTTTATGCAGACAGCGGACACCAAAGACACACAGAATTCTCTCTGAAACTGGCGTGAAACTTCCATCACTCTTGTACAGGGCAGACTCTTTATTGTACTTCATCTTCCTACAACCAGTGGAGGGGCAGAGGTGGAGGAGAACGGGGCTGCATCTTCCCCTCAGCGAGGAGGGCTGGGGGCCAAAAGAAGGCACCCAGAGGCGCTTTGTATTCATGAATGCAGAGTTCTGGGAAGATTGCAAGGAGCCCACGCCTGCCGCAGTGTCACCACCCATGTTTCTCGGGGGGGGGGGGGGGGGAGGACGGGGGCTGTCTCTGGAGGCCAGCAAACTGTTTGCTTAGGCAGGGGTCGGAACGTCCGGCCCGCGGGCACCATAAGGCCCGCGAAATCAATACCAGCTAACATCATGCGCCTCACCAAATTAGCCTGACCAAATATAGCAGGCTAATTCTTAAGTTGATAACTTTGTATGGCCCACATATGATGTTATAAATATCCAAATGTCCCTTGGCAGAAAAAGGTTTCCCACCCCTGGCGTACAGGTTGGGTGTTACAGATAAATAAAAATAGAAAAGTTTTCTGAAGACACTTTTATTCACACTCTACATAGGATTTTAAATGTGCATTTATTATTATTTCTATTTCATTGGGAATGGCTTAGGGGGCTGATGGGAACTTATAGAGGGTTAAAATCGCCCGTGCCACCCTTGGTACCATCACTACTAAGCTGGATTTGAACCCTGACCTTACCACTAGCTTCCCTGGATGACCTTGTGCAAGTCACCCCTCTTTCCTGCACCTTGGTTTGCCCCTCTGTGCAATGCTGGAGGGGCCAGGGGTAGTTTCCATTGTCCCCAAGGGCGTTCCTAGGGAACCTTCACAGACAACAACTCCATAGTTCTCCCCAGACCAAGCTGCAGGAGGGGAGGTCAGTTCCATTCATATTCCAATGAAAACAAGAGGCCAGGCAGGGAAGTACACTTTCTAAGTCTTGATTTGAAATCAGAGAGGTGAAGGGACTTGCCCAAGGTCACAGAGCAAGTGGGTGGCAGAGCCAGCCCCAGACCACGGCTTCTGGGTCACAGTCCAGTGCTCCTCCATTGTCCCCCACCCATACACAACTGATTTCTTTCCCTCAGGGGTTCTAGGAAAATGGGTGGGAACTATGAGCGCTCTCAAGACCCACAGCTGGGTCTGAGAAGGTTAAATTCCCAGCTGGAAGCATTCATCGAGGCCTCCAGAACCCGGGCAGTCCTTACAACTTGCAAATAAGTACTTCAGGCCACAGGAAATGATCCCAGACCACAAGGCCCAGGATTGCACCAGAACAGTACTGCCTGCGTGTCAGCCAATGTGTGGGAGAGGCAGCTCGGGGTGGGGAGGGGCAGAGGGCATCCTACAGAGCTTGGTTTTAGGCCTAACTCTGTTCTTTCGCTGGCTGAGGATCTCTGGGCAAGTCATCCCCTCGCCCCATTTGTGAAGTGGGAAGAACAGACAGTACCTCATGGGGTTGGGAGAGGAACGGCTGGACTCGCAGATGTGCAGACACTGCGAACTGCAAAAGCTGCTCAGGTGGGAGGGGCTGTTCTGTTCTTAGAATTGCTGCTTTTACTGTGACCTCTGTAGAACTTCGGAGGTCACCGCCCAGGGCCTTGTTCCAGGGCCACTGCCTCAAGTGTTGGAAGAGTGGGGGAAGCACTTGATCTGTTCTGGTGTGTGTGTGTGTGTGTGTGTGTGTGTGTGTGTGTGTGTGTGTGTGATGGGATGTGCTCTTGGGGGGGGGTGGAGAGTGGGAGCTGGGGGCCTGTGGAGCAGCCTTTCATGTGGGGGCTGAACAGAGGGGTCCTGAGGCAGAGCTGGGGCCTGTGGGCAGGAATGCAATTCCACAAAGCCGCCCCACGTCGCTGAGTCCCGCCATGACCGCAGCAGCGCATGGGGGACCTGGGGGCGGGGGCGGGGCTTCTGGCCTTTTCTCTGGGAAGAATCTCTTTCCAACAGGGTCCGGCTAGAACACAGGATTTCCATTTCAATGCTCCCTGGCAATCTGCCCTCCCCAGAAAAAGCTGCCCTCCCCAGAAATCTGCTAAAGGCTCACGGAAAAGCCTTTAAAAACACACTAATTGCAAACAATTCCTCGGCTTCTCCTGATTTCCCTCCACGCGGCACTGGGGGCGGGACTGGGCTGGAATGGGGAAGGGATAGAGAAGGGGAGGGCTCGCTCGCAACTGCAGCTTTACATGAAAGCCCAGTTGGGGCCCAGCCCAAGCAGTGGCCTAAGTGGGCCAAGACTTGGTCTTCTGCTTCCATCTGGGCGCCCCAAAGGCCTAGCTGGCTTGGGAGGCTGGGAGAAGCTATGGAAGCCTAGAGCAGGTGCCTGGGGAAGGCAGTGGGTCTCCAGGAAGCCTGTTGCAAATGGGGCCAGAAGAGGACCTTCAGGGGACACTGTGTGCCCTCAGCTGGCTAGGCTTGGACCCCAGGTGCGGGCCCTCCACCCTGCCCTGGCCCCTGATTTGACTGGGCGAGTGAGCCAAGCCCCTGTAGCTTGTATAAATACGGGGGCCAGAGTTAGATGCCTGACAGATGTATTCCCCAGTTCCTACCTCTGATCCCCCAGGGAGGGAGTGGGATGGTGGGTCATAGTTCTGAGCTATCCAAGCCCACCAAAGCTTTTTGCAATGGTTCTCAACAGTTCTGGCCTGATCTGGGAGAGAGCCCGGGGCATCTTGGCTCATGTTGGGCCTGCACACAGCAAGCCCTACAAGCAGGGCCCCAGCCCTGGGAGGGGTCATTCAGTGCCTTTAGGAAGCTGCATGAAAGGAACCCCATTAATCTGTTCTGACTGGCCTCCACTAATGTCTTTGTTCATGGAGTGGATGTGGTGCCTTGGGAGCAGGGGCCCCTATTTCATGCCTTTTGGTTCTTTGTCCGAAAATAACAATAATCACCCATACTCCTAGAGCATGTCCTCTGTGCCAGAAGCAGTTCAAAGCACTTTACACATACTCCCTCATCTCATCTTTGCAACCGGCTTTGTGAGGAAGAATCCCAGGTGCAGAGAAGTGAAATGACTTGTTGAGCATCACACAGCTTGACAGGTAAAGGCAAAGATGCTGGGCTTGGAACCCAGGTGATATGGCTCCAAAGTCTTAATGACTGTGTCTACCATGGTTAGTGACTGCCTGTGCCAGCCATTCCACATATGTACTTTCACATACAACTCAGTAAGGCAGACACGATCCATGATCGTCTCTGTCATGCATACAAAACAGGAAAGATGTCACAGGGGTTTCCTGCATTTCTCAAGACTCAACAATTGGTAAGGGGTAGAGGTGGTATTTCCAAACCCAGTTCTGCCTGCTTTTTGACACATTGACTTCATGGAACACTTTTGTCACTGTTCCAAGCATTCCACGTATTCAGATGCAGGTTTGTGTCTGTTGGGTGTTTAGCACGCACCAGGCATTTGTTTGTCTGATTGTTTTGCCTGTATCATCCCGTTCGAGGCCACACCTGCCATGGGAGATTGGGGGTGTCATTCACATTTGCAGATGAGAACTCTGAGTCTTAGAGACCTTCTATTTGGTCTCTCCTCCCTCTGGGGGGGGGTGCCCCAAAGCATTGCAGCATTACATACCCATTTCTTTGGTTAGAATCCCCCCCCGGTTCTAGTCCCATTCTCCTCAGACTGCCAGCTGGAAGGAAATGGGGCATGTTGAAGACTTTATGTGGATTAGATGTTGGAGTCCCATTTCTGTCGCTCCAGACCTGGGCAACTGGGGCAAGTCACTGTCCTGAGCCATGACTACCTCATCCAGGTGTATGAGGCTGGTCATATGACAACATGGGATGGGACAACATTCTGTAAAGTCAAGAGGACTGCAAACAGGTAAGTGGGGGTTCCGAGGCCAAGGGACTCATCTCTGGGTTTCCATCCCCAGTATGACCTCATTGCACAGATGTCCAACACATGCGCTAGCAACTACTATTGAAACACACATACCAGCACCAGTAAGATTCAGACAGATGAATGGGAGGGGATTGTCCTTGCCCGCAAGTCCTTGCTGCTCCAGGCAGAGCATCCACTCACTCCTTTAATATTTCCTTGTAGGACAAGGTTTCGAGACGACACCCCCCCCCCCCCCCCCCGCCCAAGGCAGTGAGGCCAAGTAGAAAAGATCATGGGGTTTGGGAATCATGCAGACCTGAGTTTACATCTGTGTTCTGCCTATTTCTAGCTGTGTTATCTCAGGAAAGTCCCTTTACCTCCCTAAGCCTCCATTTCTTCATTTGCAAAATGGAGATGATATTAGGGCTATCAGGCTGGTCAGAGGCTCAAGTGCAAAGTCCTGGGATAAGGAATAGAGATGCAAAGACAAATAGATCACAGTGCTTGACAGCAAGTAGCAGGAGAATAAGGTCAAGCAGATGGTCTCAAGTGCCATGATGGAATTTAGCCAGGGCTCTAGGGGCCAGAAGAGGGCCACTTATCTTCATGTCAGAGGAGGAGGTGGCTTCACAAGGATGGTAATGTCTGAGCTGGTCCTTGGAGGGGGGAATAATGGCTAATAACAGCCAACACTTACACAGCACTTAATGTGTGTCAGGCTGTTCTAAGTGCTTTACAAGCATGATCTAATTTACTCCTTTATGAGATGACTACAACCTACTGAGATAAAACAAACAAACAAACAAACAAAAAACTCTTGTTGTCCCCATTTTACAGACAGGGAAAGCAAGGCACAGAGAAGGTAAGTGATTTGCCTATATTGGCAGTCAGGCTCCTGAGCTCACTCACCACCCCACCAAGCTGCCTGTGTGAGTAGGAGTTTGCCAACAGAACGACACCAAGAGCACCATGGTACATGCCAAGGCTAGGAGATGAGGTAGGTGAGCAGGGCCAGACCCTACAGGGCCTTGTGTGCCAGGCTGCGGAACTTTGACTCTGTTCTGGAGACAATGAGGGGGGGTTTAATCAGGGAATTGCATGCTCAGATTTGTCTGCAGAAGAGGTCTTTCTGGCTGCGGTGTGGAGGCTGGCCAGTGGAAGACGCACTCTGGCGGCAGAGAAATACATGATAAAGGCCTAAATTAAGACAGTGTTTGTAGGGATGGAATGCTTGGGATGGGTTCCAGAGCTATTAAAGAGGTAGAATTGGCAGGTCATGGTAATTAATTAGATGCTAGGGGTGAGGGAGACGGAGAAGCAAAGGTCTAGCTTGCTAAATGAAACTGATGGAAGTGTGGCCTGTGAAGATGATAAGTCCTGCTTGGGGCGAGGTGGCTTTTAAAGTGTCTTTGGACATGTCCGCAGGGTAAATATCTATACTGGCTGAAGCTCGGAGGTGGGGTCCAGGCTGAGAAGCTGTTTGGAATTCACTTGCTGAGAAGAGGTGGTTGAGTGTGTCTATGGAGTATCTGTGGGGAGATGCTTGTGAGCAGCACTTTGTGGGGACCCAATATTTAAGGGGTGTGCTGAGGAAGAGGGGCCGGGGAGAGGGATTGAGAAAAAAATGGTCAAAGGATTAGGAGGAGAACCAAGAAAGCCACATTTAAGTAGAGAGTATAGAATTAGGGAGTAGAGATTTCCCTGAAGCAGGAGGTCGTCAAAATATCAACTGTGGCTGAGTGGTCCACCTAGTTAAGGAGAGAAAAGCATCCACTGACGTTTGTAATTGGATCTCTGAGGTTGGGATGAGAGCTGACGTAGGGATGGGAGCCTGAGAGCAGTAACCTCATTGGGCAAGGGCAGGAGAAGTGGGCGCAGGACTCTGGGAAAAGGAGATAGAAACACAGGGTCAAGGGGGAGCCAGGAGCACATTATGGAAATGTTAGGCTCTTCCCTCTAGGCTCCTTTGCTCCCTGTCTCCTACCCCCCACTTGGTTCTCTGCCCTGGACGTGCTGAGGTTTGTCAGTGCCTTTCAAAAACGCTGGGCCCTCCACCTTTCCTCAGGCTCCCTCAAGTCTCACATCAGAAACCTCCCCTTGCTTGGCTCTGGAATAAAGCCCTGGGAGAGCCGATGAGACAGCAATTAGACCAGTTGCAACGGCCATCCGCTCACATCTTTGTGCCAGGGCAGGCCTGCTGGCACCCTGCCACTCTTCCTGGGCCAGCCCCACTGTCTGCTCTCCCTCCCATGTGGCCCCCATCGGCACCATCTACGGAGGGGCCTCCAAGGGGCTGGGAGGCTGGAGGTGGCCTTGCTAACCTCTCCCGCCTTTGTCTGAGCTGGACATCAGTGTTTTCAGGAGCCAGGTACAGCCCTAAGAACCCCAGGACTGAGCCAGTGGCCACTAGTTTACGGACAGGGAAGGTGGAGTGAGAGGTAAAGGGCAGGAGCAGGGCTCCCTTCATCACCCTGGGAGTCATTCCTTGCCCATCACCAGCCCCAGCTGTAGCCCACTCTTCCCTTTTGCTCTTTCAAGCTTGCACTCAACGGCAGCCCCCTGCCCTTGACTTCACCCTTGTCAAGCTGCTATATCCTACAACTATCAGAAAATGTCCATCTCAACAGTTTTTGGTAGAATGAAGGCTATGGATACCTCAGTCTATGTTGCATGGAAAAGACCCTCCCTCTCCCCTCCCTCATCTCAGTCTCTGGCTCTGTGTTCCTGGGAAACAGAAACGCATCAGAGATCACCCCTGGCCTTACGGAGCTCACCATCTGCTGGGAGACACAGCCAGGCTCACCGATAATTCCAATGTCTTATTTAGGTGTCGTGCTGGGAAGCTGTTCAGAGTACAAGGGAGGGGGTGATGGGATTCTCACTAGGCACCTGGAGGACCCGCAAGGTCAGGAAATGTGTGGGTGATGGGGGCAAAGGTAGCAGTATGGGAACAGACCTGGAAGCCCACAGTGGCCTAGTGTTTTTGAAAGATGGGGCCTGGGTTCTGAGCACCTCTCATGTTACAGACGGGGACACTAAGCTTTGGAAAGAATGCTCCCCCCAAGATTTTCTCCTTATGAGATCGAGTGAAAAAGCAGGGGAAAACTGCGTGAGCCGCAGCTTGAAGACTGGGGTCACCAAGTGGACTGTGGGTGCTGAGGGCAGCTGGGCCTGGCAGAGATGGGATGTATAGTGGGCCGGGGCCCTCAGACTCCTCATCTCTAAAATGGGGACAATGGCACATATTTTATATGCTTGATATGAATCCTTAGAAAAGGGCATTGGAAATGTGAAGCTGTGTCCATTGGAAAGACTTGTTATTGGGACCCCTCTTTCCATTCCTCAGGTTAAAAGCTACCACTCACAGGAAGCCTTCCTTGGTCCTTGCAAGCTGGCAGTCATCACCCCTCTTCTGACCCCTCCTTGTACCACATCCATGAGTGCTTGGAAGGCAAAGCCCAAGTCTGACTTCCCTCTGCATGGGCAGGGCCTAGCCCTGGACAGTTTCCTGCAGATCAAGACGCAGGTGCACATGTGTTCTGCCATGCATGCACGTGGCTCATTGTACGAGCGTGGGCAGGAGTCCAGGTACCCACACTTGGAGATGCCCCCATGGACACAGGTGTTCTTGGGCATGAGCACCAGTGCTCACATTCACATGTACTCGTCTCCTGGGCACCGCCTCCCCATCACATGTGTGTGCCCCCTTCTGGTTTCCCTGCGGTTGTTTTTTGAACTCAATACCACATACTCCAGTTTACAGACAACCAAGTGAGGCTCAGAGAGCTGTCCTGCCGGCAGGAAAGCCTCACGTGGAAGCCCTGGTGGGCACACGCTTTCTCAGGGTGTGCCCTCAGCCTCATTTGTGCACACGAGCCCCCCAGGCTGACCAATTTCGGCTCCTCATAGGACAGCAGAAGGCTTCAATTGAACCTTGGGAAGTGCGCACAGAACTGGTCACTTGCTGGGAGGGCAGAGCTGCTGGTGGGAGTGGGGTGGGGAGGGTGGGGGCAGGGGTGTCAGAGTTGAGGAGGGGAGGAAGGAGGAGAAAACCTGATCAAAACCATGTCACAAAGGAGGGAGGAAGAGAAGAGTGAGAGGGAGAGGGGGAGAGAGAGAGAGAGAGAGAGAGAGAGAGAGAGAGAGAGAGAGGTTTCCATTCACAAAGAAATCATTATGGTTAATTTAATTCATTGTAGCGTTTAATACAGAAAAGCTTTTCTACAGAGACTGGGCATCAGGCCAACATTTATATATAAATGGGTTTTATTTTAAAAGCGAATGCAGTGAGGGGGATAGACTAGGGCTAGCCCTGTCACTGCCTCTCTCCTTTCCTCCCCTCTTCCTTCAGCTACCTTTCTAAGCTGTGTACATGAGGACTTGGGTCTCCCACCAAGCAGGAACCCCCTACTCCCCACTCTCGTGGCCCAGAATGTCTCTTGTTCTTCCCAAGCCTTGGTTTCTCCACTCCCTCAGGATCATAGGGAGCCCCTCATCAGCGCCCAACCCAGAGCTGCATTCAGGAATTAAAGTCCTGGAATGCTACCCTTAAGATAGCACTTAGAGATCACTTCACCTGCTGTGTCCCCATCCAGGGAAGCCTCTAACTACTACACAGATGAGGACGCTGAAGCTCAGCAAAGAGGCCTGGCCTGGCTGTGGTCATATAGTTTGGCCAGTGGCGATGGCAGAATTCGAACCTGTGTCTTCCGTTTCCCAGTCCTCTACCCTGCCAGCTCCTCAATCTTTGCCCAGCATCTTGAGGGCCTAGCACTGATTCCTTCTGCACCAGAGGCAGCCCAGATCTTCCCTTCCAGGCAGTTCCATGTACCTCTGAAATGACACCCCCCCCCCATGCCCATCACTCCTAGTCCTTCAGCCAGCTAATCAACTAATTCACACTGTGGTGTCTGGCAAATAATCACTTACTCTAAAGTGCTCATGGTGCAATTTCAGACTCTCTAGGCTTGTTGGGGGCTGGAAAAGAGCTGTGGGGATAAGAAGACCTTTTAAGAGGCCATCACATTATATTACGAACCACTTATCTGGCACCCTGTTGCCATATATTGATGAAGTGCCATTGGTCTGGGATCACAGCATACTGATGGACATGCTGCCATGGCTTGAGTGGCATCAACTCTTAAAGGAACATGTCCAGGGAGGCCCCCAGGCTTGCTTACCCTCATTTTCTTCGCAGCCCTCCAGCTCCAGCAGCAGGGACCCAGACCACCTGGGCAGCCGCTTTCCTCCTAGTTAGTGCAGCCTGGCCCTGGGGGTGAAGGGAGCATGTAAGAATGAGGGACCCCAGCACTGACCTGAGCACTCCAGAGGCTTGGCTTCCTCTCCCTCTGCCCCAGCAGGTGCCATGTTCAGCTTTCAGGACCAGGATCTGTTTCCTCACAGAGTAGAACTGCCTCCACATGTTGTTCCCCCCTAGAAAATGGAGGTGACATGCCCATGACAATAGGACACAGTGGAGCTGGAGTTGGATTCAAGTGCAATGATCCTTTGACTGATGAAAGCCCACCCACACTCTCATCCACAGACAGAGGACCAGGTCAGTGTCAGGGCTTGGAGCTTCTGATCTGAACAGGAGCACGTAACTTCTCGGGTGGGCCTCCTTAAGCTACCCATCAGGCTGTCCAACTCCCATGGGGAGGGAGCTGGTTGCCCGACAGGCTTGGCGTCAGGATGAAGAACTGAAAGAGGGAGCAGAGGCCTGGGCCAGGCCCCCGAGCATGGCTAGAGAGGCTTGAGGCTAGGTTCTAGGCTTCAAGGAGGCCAGGAGTCCCCCCACAGCCCTCTTGTGTGTCCCCAGGTCTCCCAGTGGCCCGGCTGGTATTTGGGATATTTGGGGTTCAAGCCCAGCGCTGTCCCACATCTGGATCGCATTAGCTCGCCGCGTTCCTTCTTGGCCAGGAAGAACGTGTGCAACACTGGAGGAGTTGCCGGACCCGGGCTTGCCGCTCGGACAGGCTATCAAAGCAGAGTGGCGGGCAGCGGTCCCCTGGGGAGGGGCTTCCCCGGGCTCTCCATCATCGCGCTGCAGCCGGTAGCTCCGGGGTGGAGCAGGGCCCTTTCAGCAGGCGGAGGAGCAAGCCAAGCGGTTGGGCTGCGCCTGGGCAGGCCCGCTGCTTCTGATTAGCGGCTCACCCGCTTCTCCTGCCCCCCTTCCCCCGCAGCCCGAGCAGACGGGAGCCGCCCAGATGCTCCCCCAAATCCAAGGCTGCGGGTGGAGAAGGGGCCCTCCACTCCTACTCAGGGCAGGCGGGAGCTGACCTCTGTAGATCTCTACCAGCTTCAGAAAGCGGGCACTTGGGTTTTCCATGCCAAATCTTTGTTCGAGTCCCCTTTCTGAAGTGCTCAAGTCATATACAGCCTTAGCCAGAGGCGGGTATTAAAAAACACTACTGAGGCCCGTGCAGTGTTTTATAGCACAGTGCAGTGGTTAAGAGCCAGGACCCCTGGGTTTAAATCCGGGCTCTGCTACTTCTTTGCCCTGTGACTTGGGGCAAGTTAGTGTCTCTGTGCCTTAGATCTTCCTCAAAGCCTCTGTAAAATCACGAGAACAATAGGTCCCTAGGTCATAGTATTGCTGTGAGGCTTAAATGAGTTGATACTTGTCAAGTGCTCAGAACAGTGTCTGGCACATAGTGGGCCCACAGTAAATTATTATTGTTACAAAGTTTATTTACATCGTCGACTCACTGGCGTCTGGAGCAAGCCCGTGATGGAAGCTACAGGGGGAGGGCCTTACCCCGAGCCACACAGCCCACAGGCTGGGAGGCACCAGGGCTTTTGTCCTACATTCCCACCGCCCACGTAGCTCCTTGTATTACCCATGCGGCTCCTTCAAGTAACAGTGGGAAGGAACTTGTGTCCAGGCTGAAAGTCTCACTTTTGCCACATGGCTGATGGGCCAGGAGGAACAGGTCAAGAATTTCTAAGTGGTGATTACAGAGAACTGCTAATACCTCAGGGCCAAAGCTTCAAAGCCAGTGGCCTCCACTTGCCTAGAGCCCTGAAAAGATACACTCAGGGTCCCTAAAGGGGACTCATTGCCCTAAATGGGCAACTCACCTACTGTGAGTGACAAGCCAGGAGTCCATGATGAAGCCAAGTGTCTGGAGGGTGTAGAGGCAGCAGTATCACCGAAGTGGGTGATGAAGCATTGAACAGTCAGCTTAGACGATGGGCAGGGTAACAAGAGAACCCAGGAGCCCACCCTCTGGCCCACAGGATACCCTCTTATCCCTGGGGTGCCCTGGGGTAAGTTCTGCAGCCACCTGCCACTGTCCTGCCTTCCAGGCAGTCCCCGGCTTTCCTCACTTGCCTCCTTGCTACCTGATGGGGTAGTAGGTAGGCGAAAAATGGGAATGGGATAGGGTCCCAGGCCCTTCCCATAGCCAAAGGATCCGGCCAACCCTGCAGGGAGCTGGTGGGAGAACCTCCAGGGAATATGACGACAGCTCAGAGATTTGCTGAGGATTGAGTTGTGGAGACAGGAGAGAGAAAGGATGGAGAAGAGAGACCTTCAGAGGGTGCTGCTGATACGGAGCTCGCAACAGATCCCAGGGAGGAGAGCAGAGCCTGTGTCCTGGGTTCAAGTCCAGATTCAACCACTTGGGGTAGGTGATGACACTGGACAAGCCACTCCCTGACTCTGGACCTCCAGGTCCTGGTCTGTAAATGGAAGTAATAATGCCTGTGTCTTGGGGCTGAGGTGAGTCTGCAGGAGAGAGATGGTATTTGGGAAGAGCCCAGTACAGGGCCAGCACCAAGGAGGTGGTCAATAGCTACTCCCCACAGACCCTATGCTGCCATTGCCCATGCCCTCAGCACAGATAGCTTTGGGGTGCTGTGTCCCAGCTTCCCTTGTCACAGTCATTTGTCAGTTGGGGGCTGCCCATCTCCCAATGGCATCCTGATTTCTTTTTGATAAATTATCTTTCTCCATTGTATGTGGTCTTAGTGGGGGGTAATCTAAAGCAAGTGCTTCAGAGCAGATCAAGGGGGCTGGCGTGATGAGCTCAGTGTAAGGATGCTCCCTCTTTGAGGAAATGCAACAGTGGAGGGGTGGGTATTGGCCACCGTTGGCTGTGTGGCCGCCAAGGCATCCTGGCCAGGCTGTGCTGCTGGTGGAGGGGGGGTTAAGACTCAGGTTTCTGGTGGGCAAATAGGGGAGGGAGAGGAGAGACCTCAGGGAAGCTCCGAGCTTCCCTGGTTCTCGCTCACTCTCACGCTTCTGTAGCTCCCATGGGTACTGAGAGCACCCCTTCAAGAGTCTCGGTACAGATTCCCTTTCTGCTCAATGGGACCCAGTTTGGTTTCTGTGTTTGCCCCCAAACCCTCCCTCCTTCGCCTCCCACCAGACTATGGGGACTGATACCTTGTCCTCTGATCCCCCGGGTACCCTCTCAGGGCCCAGCAGGGCACGCGAAGGGCCCACTCACTTGTGCACTCCTGGCCCCTGACTAGGGAATGGAGCTACGCTTTGTCAGAGGTGGGGCAGGTGCCTACTGCTCTGGGGGGGAGACCCTGCTTGACCAAAGTTGTGGGAAGAAGTCATCTGCTGTGGAGGCAAGGGTCAGGACGGATGACTTCCAGAGGTGTTGGGCATCCTCACTGGGGAGACCTTAGCCACCCTCGGGAAACACATGTTCAGTCCTAGCAAAGGCTTGGTCCCCAGCATGCACCAGCTAGCTTACGTGATGTTCTGCCCTGTAGTTCTGCTACTAAGGACTAAGAAGAAGAAGCACAGTGGAGAAGGATCAGGCCCCCACCTGCAGGCCAGGGCTAGAGAAGCAGTGCAGGGGCCCAGGAAAAGTCTGAAGTTTGTCTTATACATCCGCACACATCCATAAGGATGCATGGAATGTAGAAGTGGTTTCGTTTTTCAAATGGGGTTCTACTCTATAAGTACGCGTGTTTTACAATTTACTTTTAAACCTTAACAGGAGGTGTGGGGCATCGTTCCACGGTGTATGTGTTGATCTAATTCTTTCAAGCACCCACACTGGATCCCATAGTATGGAACAATCTTTCAAACCAGTCCCCTAATGATGGCCATTTAGCTTGGGTACCATTTTCCGTCTATTACCCTGCATGTGTGAATCCTTCTGGAGGATGGTTCCCCAGGAAAGGAATACTGGGTTAAATCCCTGTGTTTTCTCTTCTGGCAATTTTGTCCCCCCAAATAGACTATAAGCTCCAGGGACAGGGTCAGGGTCTTGCAGCACAGCGGGGAGGGAGACAGACAAAGAAAAGATCAAGAAGGCGAATATGCAAACCTTCTGACCTGCAGGTAGGAGGCTGTGGATTTTCCACCTGGTTCTCCTGGGAAAATATCTCCAACACCCGTTCTGGCCTTCGGAGGATGTCGGGCACTGAATCAAGAGCACCTTCCTTGGCCTCTGGATCAGGTCCACCCGTAGGCACTGTGGTTGAGCCAAAGCAGAAGCAGGCAGCCTCCTTCCCCACAGAGAACTGGCACAGACTCATAGGCAGGGTAGCACCTCTAGCCTCCCCTTCATGTGGCCCTGGGACTTGCATTGCCCCCAGCCCTGGAGTCCCTCCCCTGTTTGCCCACCAGAGACCTGGGTCTTAACCCCCCTCCGCCAGGGCTGCACACCTCCAGAAGGCATGCCTGGGCATGGTAGGGCAGGGAGTCCAGAGAGATTACAAAGTATAGAGCCCACTGGAGGCACCTTGAAAGGGGTGGGTAGAGTGGTGGCAAAAAGCTGGGGATTTTTCCTTAATAACAACCTGGTGCCCCAATTCATCAGCGGCTCTGCCTGCCTCCAAGCCGGCTTGCATCCCCTCCCTCCTGGAGGAGCCTTCATCTTCAAAGCTTTTTGGGAAACGGTTAATTAACCCCCACAGCCCTACCGCCTGCCCAGAAGGCGGCTGATTCCCTCATCTCCATGGGGCAGGGAAAAGGGAGGGCCGGTGAGACTGAAGCCTAGAGAAAGGGTGGGGAGCTGTGACCCAAGTGATCCCTGGATCCCAGACAAGGAAGCTGTCTTCTCTTTGAATCCCCCCAGCCTCACCCCTCAAACAGCTGATGAGACCCCCAGAGGCCATGCCATGTAGCCAAGGGGCCAGGGGCTGAAGAGCTTATTTTGCGATACAGTTTATTTTGAATAAGTCATATCATCTCTCTGTGCCTCAATTTCCTCATCTTTAAAATAGAGACATTACCAGTATCTAGTTGTCAGGACTATGGGGACAACATAATGGGAGTTGGGAAGAGTAAACACTCCGGGAACTGTGGGTCCAAACAACTGGATTGGAAGAAGTCGGGCATATCTGGGAGCTGTCTCATGGATGGAGAGGGAGGCTGAGTAGGAGAAGGGCCGTAAGGGAGCAGTGAGGTGGGTCCCTTGCTCCCTGGCATCTTCTCTTTCCTTGTCTTCACCCACTCTTTTTCTCCTCTAGGTTTTACATACATACCCATGTACATATTCATGCCTGTCGTTTTATGCATATATATACACAGACACAGTCACAGACACACACACACACACACACACACACACACACACATGAAGGTGCCCAAATGAGCAGGAGCAGCCCTGGGGGTTGTCTTGTAACCTCCTATGTGGCTATGCACACAGTGTGCAGCCACAAAAAGATACCTTCACACAGGTGTCCACCCTCAATACTTTATGTGTCCCCCTTGCTTAGGGCAAGTATCACAATTCTTCTGTTCTGGTTATTTCTCTACATATCCTATTTCCTCTGTAAGACTGGAAGCTTCCTGAAGGCAGTGATGGGGTCTTGTTTCTCCATGTCCCTGACCAGTGGCACACTGGGAATTACCATGTAGTGTGTGTCCCTCTGGGGCCATGCAGCACGGCTCTAATCTTCACATTCAAGTCAGCCTCACCTTCCACATTTACACATAAGGAGACTGAGGCTTAGCACGAGGAAGTGACTTGCCCAAGGTCGTGCAGCTAAGGTAAAGAGAGTCAGGACTCCAGCCAAAGCCAGTGTTCTGCCGCCTTTTCTTGCAGCATGTTGCTTTTCCTCTGGGAGCTTCCAGGGGCTCCCTGGGCTGGGTGTGCAAGCTAGGTAGGGCCAGGACCTCTTCTGGGGTGGGGGAGGAGGGAGGCCCAGAGAGGAAACATTCTGGCCATTGGTAGCCAAGTCCCCAAGCTGGAGCCAGACCTCATGGGGGTGGGCTGGGAGAGGCTGAGCTGGGGCCAGTGGTGCTCTAGCCTCCTGCGCCCCACTGAAGCCAAGCCAGGGGCTGGGCCACTGTGGCCAGGCCCTGTGGGTGGAGGAGGAGGCAGCCTGGCGCCTGGTAGGAGGGGCGGCCAGGTGAGCAGCCCTCACCCTGGAGAAGGAGGGGACTGAAAGTCCAGAGCGGGAGGCTTGTTTCTCTGGAAGGGAAACCTTCAAACACTAATTGGTAGTTGCAAGTAATTAAAGTAATTTACTCAGATTATAAAGAAATTTCTTAAGAGTGATTAAGCAACTCCGGCTGTGTATGGTTGTTGGTAATGACTTCCCCAGGGGGATTAGTGCACTTGGCAGGGTGTAATAGGGATGCTCACACCAATGGGTTCTGATTCCTCAGGGTGGGGGGTCATGGAAGTTGGGGGTACTGGGGACCGCCATCAGCCCTCGGTGTGCACGGTGCTCCATGGGCAACGGAAGCCCTCGGCTGCAGGTGTATGTGTGGACATGCTCACTCATGTGCACAATGTGCATGTGCTGACACACAGAGCCCCAGATCTGAACACGTGTGTGTACACTTTCCTCCAGCTGCACAAAGAGAGCCTGGCAGTCATGCCTCTGTAGACACAGCAACTTGTATAAATCACACACATGGTATTCTGCACACCTGGGCACCCACACAAATGAGTGTCAACAGGCACACCCAGATACCACAGAGATTGTTGGACCTGCTTAGAACCAGGCACATACACGATTGTAGGTGTACCAGGGACAGACACATACATACAGGAAGAAATACACCACACAGTGCAGGGACACATGTGGATAGACACATGCATACAATCAGACGCAGTTCCAGACGTCTGTCAACCCAGACAAATGGAGCCCCAACTTTGCAGACTCACACATGTACAGAACCTCATGCACAACTGCAAATTGACCTAGACATTACCCAGCTATTACACATACACACACGCACACACATGCACAACCATACAGAGACAAGACCTGTGCCTGGCTGGTGTGGCTCAGTGGTTGAACATCGACCCATGCACCAAGAGGTCGCCAGTTTGATTCCTGGTCAGGGCAAATGCCCAGGTTGTGGGCCCCATCCCCAGTGGGGGTGCATGCAGGAGGCAGCCAATCGATGTTCTCTCTCATCAATGTTTCTACCTCTCTCTCCCTCTCCCTTCCTCTCTCTCTAAAATTAATAAAGGAAAAAGTTACAAAAAAAGACTTGTACACAAGGTCTCACACACATGTATCTGTTCCACAGTGTGCTGAGAGCTGGGACACAACTCCTTGAGGTACTTAGAGGACACGGAGTCAGGACTTAGGTGTTCCCAGGAGCACTGCTTTGTGGAGCCCTCACCTGGCCACTCGTGTCTAGTTCACGCTAGGTGAACTGGAGATGGGTTGGAAGTGCACGGGGAAAGAGTATGGGCTGGGGCTGGGACATGGCTGAGATGAGCTCTGAGGAGTTCTCTGGGGCAGTGAGACATAGATAATAGAGCACAGGCTCTGAGTCCCAAGCATCACTTCCTAGCCCTGTGACGTATTCACATATGTCTCCTTTCGCATTTCTGACACTTAGCTCATCTGCAAAATGAGGACAATAATGCTGCCTTTCTCTTGGGCAGGTTGGTCATGGAGATGAAATAAGCCCACAGGGGAGCCTTTTGCACACAGTAGACTAGCAGCAGATGGGATTTCCTTCTCTTGGGCCTCGAGGGACTGCCTAAGCTGGCCCTTACTTAGGGGAAAACCTCCTCTAAAACCCCCTTCATTCATTTGTCAGGAACTGGCTCTGCTGTACCCTCTGAGGCTCTCAGGCTCAGCCCATCAGCTCTCAGAGTTGGAAAATCTGATCAAAAGCAGCAAGCAGTGAGAGACCTTTGAGCCCTGGCCTCTGGTTCTGGCGTGGCTTCTGGCTCACTGTATAACAGTGGGGAGCTCCTTTCCCTTCTGTATGCCTCAGTTTTCTTCTCTATTTCCAGAGAGTGTCAGAACAGGGGGAAGATGATCTCTAAGCTCCCTCCCAGCCCATCCATTCCAGGTTTCATGTAAATGACCCACTTGAGTCCGGGTGAACATGAATGATGGAATTGGGATGCCTATTATTTTGCCCTAAGAGGGTCTCTGCTACCCCCGGGGCCTATTGATGGTGAGAAGGGATGGGGGTGGGAGCTGATCATGAGGGCGTCTTGCTGGGAAATCCAGGAGCCCCAAGCTCAAGCATAAAAGAGGAAGAGAATGAAGTTACTAGCAATGTCCAGGGGACTATGGAAGAAAAGGAGTCTGGGAAAGGCCTCTGAGAATGGCCACTCCAGTTCCATTTCCATTTCAATGAATGCCAAGGGAAACTGGAACTCTACTCTCTTGACCCTTTGAGGTTTCCCCATGGTTGTTATTCTGGTGACCATCCCACCCCCCACCACCAACTTGTTTCTCTGCCCAGAGTAGCCATAAAGTCCTTAAAACACAAAAGAGCCTGCAGATTTATTGCAGACGCAGCAGGAAGGAGACACGCTCTTCCCTGGTGGGCAGGGACAGAGCAGGTGGGATGGCTGATGCGTAGTAAGAGAGCTGAGCCTACTGCTATTGGCTTGTGGAAGGAAGGGAGGCCCTCTCGAAGAAGAAGTGGGCACTGGAGTGGCCAGACCCCAGGCCCTGAGGATTTCCAGTTCCTTCCTTTCTCCTGCTACCCTCAAAGAGCTTAGACCTCCTCACTAAATTGTCCTTTGTTTGGCCATGTAGATTCTAACACTTAATGAGTCCCCAGGTGCACAGTATCATCCCCGGCATCCGCACATACATTCTATTGTATCAGCCTCTCAATAGCTCTGTGAGGGTGGGGACCAGCCTCCTTGAATTTCAAAAGGCACTACCTTGAAACTGGCAAAAAGTCCCAGATACCCTGGTGGAGCTATACCTTGAATGAGTCCAGGCCTATTTTCAGCAACTCCTGAGCTTGGGAGCCTGACACGTGCCCTTTTTGGAACCAGAAAGGGCTCTAGTGTAGACACTGCCCCCTGCCAGCCCTGGCATCCAGATTGTGATGCTAAGGTCAAGAATGCTTGGGGCCTGAGGAGCTTCACCTGTAGAGGCCTGGCCTGATGCACGCTCTTCCCCTCTTCTCCGCCAGCAGCAGAGGCCCAGCTTGTCATTGTTGTCCTTGGACACTGAGGTCTGTAGGGCAGTGGAAAGAACACTGACTTTGGAGCCAGTTCAAGGCTCGAATCCTGCCATACTATCTGTGTGTGACTTTGAACTGGTTGCTTCACCTTTCCAAATGAGCCTGAGGTTCCTTATTGGATAAAATGGTCACAATAACCACTTTGCCTCAAAGGCTTGCCTTCAGGGATGAAGGAAATCAATAGATATAAAAGCACCTGGCACAGTTGCTCTTCCACAAGGACTAGTCCCCCTGTGGCCACCCACAGTCTTTCGAAGGAGCTCCTTGCACAAGGAAGCCCAGACTTCTATTGCAGGACTTCACACGGCCTCTTCCTTCTAGCTTCCTATCTGTGTCTTGCCCAGTGTTGCTTATCCTGCGTCTTCTTGTTTCCTGAGCTCCTTGGGGTCATTGTATACACCTGGATTCCAAAGAGAAGAACTCTTCGTCCAGATGGAACTGGAGTAGATGATCTGCTCTTAGAGCTTTCTAGAGGAGGCTGCCCCTAAATCTAGGGCCTCAGGTTTCTGTATCACTTGGCTCCCTAGGTCAGAAAACCACAGTCCCTGCAACTGCACTTCTCATCCGCTTCTTCTTATCCTGCTGTCAGGGAGAGAGGAACAGCTGGTTCCCATCCTCCGAATAATAAGCCTGCCGTGCAAATCGGTTTCCAAAATCATTAGGCCACAAAGATTCTATTCAGCTGCGATGTTTGCATTGGCCCCGCCCTCATTTCCCAGAGGCTGGAAGACATTCACTCCCAGAGACACTGGCACAGAGACGCACCCGAGAGACCAAGAGCTTGCAGGTCAGAGGCCTGTATGAATTTTCCCAGAGAAAGAAAGAACCAGTACAACAGATTCAGAAGAGCCACAATGGCCCTCCACCTAGAGCTTAGGAGGGGTTTGCAATCTTCACATTTTTGGAAGGACCCTGAGCAGCTGCCCGACCACAGAAGCAAGAACCTGGCTGGACTGAAGCTTTCCAAGTGCCCAGCTCTGTGCTAAGAGAGGAGAGAAGAGATGCAGGGATGTCCTATGCTCTTGGGAATCTTGTAGTGTAGTTGAAAGAACAGCACACACCACCCCATACACAGAGATGCACACTACATTAAATAATACAGTGTTTCCTAACAACAATGCAAGAGATGTCACCAGATAACATATGCTCTGCACCAGATGGAGGGGTTTGGGGAATAAATGCAAGAGGACCACAGGGCAGGAAGAAAGCACAGTTCCTTTCCTTGGCCAACTCTGCCACATTTGCCCAAGGCATCAGGGAAGAGCTACTTTCCTCTCTCCCAGCCACAAAGAAAACATCACCCTTTGGCATTCTAGAACAAGTAAGTATTGACCAGTGCCCAACTTGGAGTTGTCCCAGTGAATTGAGTCAAATGGCAACTTGAGTCTCTTGGCCACCTAGTCTCCTACTTGGGGATGTTTGGGTGCACAGATTGGGTCAGGTGGTGGGAAAGGCTGTAGTCTCTAAATGAGGTTCAAGGAGAAAAAGGAACTACTAGTCATGGAATGTCCACTGTGGGCTGGTAATGGTGTCAGGTACAGTGTAGAAACATGTCATAGAATTATCTGCTAACTCTGGATTATTACCCATTTTCTAGATGAGAAAACTAAGGTGCAGCAAAGTGAAGGGACTTGAGCAAGGATTCAATGTGAGGAAGTGGTTGAGCTTGGACTCCAACCTAGATTTGTCTGACTTCAAAAACCCTACTTTTCTCACTGTACCACAAAATGACGGGCTGGTCCTCCCCCAAGAAGACCAGGTTGGTATTACTGACCCGGGGTAGCCAGGCAGGGGTGAATCCCTCCTCATGGGCTTCTGGGTCACTTTCTTTCTTTCTTTCTAGAGACCTCAGGTTACCAGCTCAGAAGGCCTCAACCTTTTAGGGATTCAGAGGCCAACCCCTCTTGCTCCCAGCTAGGCTTCTAGCCCAGGAAGATTTGTTCTGTCTTGCTGGAGACAGAAAAGAGCCTCATGTACTCCATGATTCAGCCTCTTGTCCTCTAGCCACTACAGGGCGTTCAGATGCAAGAGACGTCTAGAGTCTGGCAAAGTGCTCTCCCTAACTGGGTCTCTGTGAGGCCCACACCTGGAGATGGACAAGATTGAGGAAAAGGGGCTTGAGAGTGTCTAAGTTGCCTGAAACCAGTTTGAGTCTGAACCCACTCTGGCCTGGAACAGAACCCTGTGCCAAGAGGCCCCCAGAAAAGTCACATACATGGTTTACCTCTCTCCCTCCAGTGAGACCTAATTGAACAGATGTCACCATGACAAACCTTTGGAACCTGCATGTTTAGGTCAGTTCCTGGCCAGGAAGCTGCTTTCAGGGCAAGCTGTGCACCTGCCGAAAGTGCCTTGGTTCTTTGAATTTCTGTGGAGCACATTTTCCACATCACCAAAGATAGCTGCCTGAAGCCCACACCTTCAGCCTTGCCACCACCATGACCTCCACCAGCATGATTTTGTCTACTCTCATTGTAACCATTGACACTTCCATCACCATCATCACCAACTTAATACAACCTGACATCACTGTCTTCATCTGCCTCAATATTAACATTTATATCCACCACTGTTATCCTCAACAGCCACCAACATTGCCACTCATATAATTTCTACTCACTGTTACCTCCTTCATTACCTTCTCTGGAAATACGCTTACTTACTTAAAAGGCTAATTGCCGTTGCTTTCCTTTCAGGGGAAACACCAGGAGCCCAAACCCTGGCCTCTAGTCAAAGACTAGGAAACATACACATGCATGAGGGATCCAACAAAACCAACGTGTATACCTGCCATGCTATTGACATGTTTGGGAGTGTCTATTCAGGTCAGGGGTCAGAGGCCTGACACAGTTGAGGGAATTCTGGGCCTTGACTGGGTCAAGTGCTGTTCTCGTGGTTGATCTGAGCATGGTGTAGCTGGAGGCTCTACTGAAGGCAGAGAGAAGGGCTAGTGAAGAAGGGCCTTTGGGAGGGGTGGGCCGGGCCCAGAGGAACCACCTGCTAGAATTGTAGGCTAGGCCTGGGGGTTGGCGGCCCCTGAAGCCTTGAAGTTTGCTTGCTCCCACGGCTGGCTCCCATGAAGACCTGTGCCCACATGTCCATGGCAAGGAGATGACTCATGCCAGGCTCCGGGGCAAGGTGTGAGAGACGGCCTAGGACATGCCTTCCAAAGACTCTAATAGTGTGTGTGTGTGTGTGTGTGTGTGTGTGTGTGTGTGTCTGAGGGTGGGGGAGAGAGAGAGAGAGAGAGAGAGTTGGAGATAGAGAAGTATGTTCCTCTTTCATTCTGAGCAAACCCTGTGTACCAAAGGTAGCTCGATTCCAGCTCCAGGCTAGAGAGGGTAAGGGGCCCCCTAGCTTGTGCCCCTGGGGAAAGCTTTGCAAGCCCGACTCACCTTAGTAACCTCCTTTGCCCAAATGCGGCACCAGCTTCTGCTCCTTGAGCTGCCTTCATAAATTCAGTTATGTCCAAAAGAAGAGGGAGCTGGCTATGGCCATTCTTCCTTTTATGTGAATGGAGAAGGGTCTCGAGGATACTTTTACCCTTCTGGTGACAACGAGCTCCTTCCTTCTCTTTCCTGGCTGCCAGTTCTATCTCAGGACAAGGCTGACTATTAAATCACCATCAGTTTACATACTGAAGGGATGTCTGGAATCTTACTCAAAATAATCCTTGGATGGGGAGTAGGTAGGGATAGGGGTGAAACAAGATTAGCCATGAGTTGATAATTGTTGAAGCTGTGTTATGGGTAAATACATGGGGGCTCACAAAATGATTCTGTCTACTTTTACATATATCTGAGATTTTCCATAATAAAAAGTTAAAGCAAAGCAGAACAAAACAAAGCAAAAACCCGCAAACACCATGTATGTATTGAGTTGAAATCATACTTTCCAGTAGTTTCCACCCACAGATGCCAGATTTGCCTCTCGGTCCATACAGACCACCTTTGTTCCCTCTGCCCCATGTTGGCCTTCAGCTTTTTGGACAAAAGCATGATCTTTGGAGCCAAGCAGATTTGGGCTGTGTGCTGTCTCTGCTACTTCCTAGATCTGTGACCTCCTGGAAGTTACTCCACTTCTCTGAGTCAGAGGAGGGTGACTCCCTTAGGGTCATTGTGAGGCTTTCACGTCCATAAGCCCTCTGCACAGTGCCTAGCACCAAGTGAACGCCCAATGTGATTGAGCCTCTGCAGAACATTGCTATTTTAGGCCAAGGTTCAGGAGCCCCCACGGACAAGGGTAAACAGCCCCAGTTTTTCTATTTCTCACACGTTGTAGTTCCCCTGCCTGGGTGACCTGCCTTGGCTGTTTATCAATGTGCCTTGGCAAATGTGGGGCCTACAATCGGGCCCCATATTCCAGATGGTCTGGACAGGAGGAGTACAGTGGAGCTATTACCTCCCTGCATCTGGGAACTGTATTTCTATTCATACAGCTCACGATTTCATTAGCTTTTTTAGCCACCACGTCACACTGTTGGCTTCTGTGAAGCTTGTGGTCAACTCAAAGGCTTCGGTCTTTTTCACACATGCGGCTGTAAAGCCCTGTCTACCAGCCTGTATTTGTGCACTCGTGTTTTGAATCTCAAAGTAAGACTTGACATTTACCCTGTTCAATTTTATCTGGCTGGTTTTGCCCCTGGTTCCAGCCTGTCGAGATTTTTTGGTTTGTTTTCGCTTTTCAATTCAACATATTAGCTGTGCCTCACAGCTCAGGGTCCTGGGAAATGTGGTAGTGATCAGGTCTTCTGCATTCCCCTCCAGATCACTGATAACCTTGATGTTCAGGATGGGATTGAGGCCCAGGGCCCTGTGGCAGTGTGCTAAATAATTCCTTCCTGGTTGACATCAATCAAGGCTCTTTAAGTTCATATGACCTTCTCCAGTCCACAGTTCTCTATCATGTTCACAAGGACAGCGCCAGGGTCCTTATCAGAACTTTGCTGAATTCGAGGGACCAACACAGTCCCAAAATAAAGTGAGGCCTAGCTGGCCTAGGCATGTTCTTAGGGAAGCTCTGCTTTGTCTTCTCCTGGTTTCATTTGGAGGTTTCCCACCAATCAGCCACTTGACAGTTCTCTTCAGAATTTTGTCTAGATTCCAGTCTGAGTTAAGTGGCTGGATATCACCAAAATCTATCTTTCCCCCATTGTTGAACATCGGTGCCATACTTGTAAATCTAGTCTTCATGGGTTTTTAGAGTCATGGTGATGGTTCTGATAGCCTATCTGCAATTGCTTTCTGTACTTTGGACTTGGAGATGAAGTCATTTAAAATGACAACAAATACATTGAACATCCATATGTTGGCCATTCTGGTGAGCCAGAGCTGAGTGAGCTGTGATTCTTCTGTTCAACAAGCTGCCCATCTAGTCAGAGAAGTTATATATGCCAATAGTTCTACGAAAGGTAGGAGGTGGTGAGTACCACAAAAGATGGACAGGTACAGTGTTGAAAGGTTTGGAGGAAAAAGAGCTGATGGGCAGTTGAGAGACAATCGGGGATGGCTCTGGAAGAGATCACTTTCAAACTGGCCCTTAGAACCTGGGTGGACACTTGGGCTGTTTCCAGATTTTAGCTATTGTAAATAGTGCTGCTATGAACATGGGGGTACATATATTCTTTCTGATTGGTGTTTCAGGCTTCTTAGGGTATATTCCCAGCAGTGGGATCACTGACTCAAATGGAAGTTCAATTTTTAATTTTTTGAGGTATCACCATATTGTTTTCCATAGTGGCTGCACCAATCTGCATTCCCACCAGCAGTGCACTAGAGTCCCCTTTTCTCCACACCCTCGCCAACACTTGTTGTTTGATGATTTGTTGATGGCGGTCATTCTGACAGGTGTGAGGTGATACCTCATTGTTGTTGTAATTTGCATCTCTGTGATGATTAGTGATGTTGAGCATTTCTTCATATGTCTCTTAGCCATTTGTATGTCCTGTTTGGAGAGGTGCCTATTTAGTTCCTCTAAACAGAGGAACTATTTTTTTAATTGGGTTCTTTGTCTTCCTTTTGTTGAGTTGTATGAGCCCTCTATATATTTTGAAAATTAACCCCTTATCTGATATATCATTGGCAATTATGCTCTCCCATACAGTGGGTTGCCTTTCCATTTTGTCCCAGCTCTATCATTTGACTCTAGTGTTCTGGTGCTGCCATCCTTCCTGATCCTTCGAGCCATTCTTCTTTTGAGGGTGGTGGGCCATGAGATCATCTTCCCCAGTCCTCCATCCACAATCTTTTCCCTGGCTTCTCTGAACTCTGCATTCCCAGTGCCCAGGGTTCATGCCATGCCCAGCCCTCCCTCGTGATGGGAGCTAGCCCTCAGAGGACTGTTCACTTCCTCCTAGGGTGCCCAGTACCTCCCCTCCTCAGCCAGGTCCTTCTTGTGGGCCAGCATTAGGTCCAGAGAAGCCACTGGCCTCAGCACTCTGCCTCTGCCCTCTGAGAGGCCTATGGTCACCAAGGGCCACCAAGGATGGGACAGGAGTTCCCCTTCTAGCAGCAGGAGCCTGGGACCCACAGCTGACTGAAGAGGGAAGGCCTACCTCAATCCCTCAATGCAGGGAAGAGATCACAATGGAAGGTTTCTGGTGTGTGTAGGTACATGCACATTTGCACATGCTTGAGTATGTACACCTCTCATAGGGTGATTCTATTTCCCCTTCTAGCGGATCCCTTCCCTTCTGTCATGGCCACACCTTATCAGTCCTCAGTGTTAGCATCCTTGTCTCTGTACCTCCAAGGGCTAGAATTTAGAGATCTCTCCCTAACCAAGAGGCCTCCTTCTGGTCCCATTGGGCCCAGCAACCAAGTCCAAACTTCTGGCATCATGCCATCTCCTTGCTTGATTAAGCCCACCCCATCCCCTCTTCTCTTTTTCAAAACAAGGTAGCAAAGCACAACCCAAGAGCCCTCTCTGGCTTTGGAGGTGGGAGAACGGAGTCTGTGACCAGAGAAATCTCTTTCAAATTGTAGATTGCAAGTCATGTCATCAGTTTAGTGAATCTCAACGAGGATTTTTAAAAAATGAAATAGAGTACATCCCATGTACTAAGGATCAGTATTGTTTTACAAAACTTGTTTCCATTTTATATACACCTAGTTTTACACACACACACACACACACACACACACACATATACGTATATAAGTTTGTTTTACTAGGGGTTGCACAAGAGAATAAGCCTCCAAGCACTGTTCTATAGTCTAGCTGTGTGATCTTGAACAAATCACTTCCCTGTCCAGTCCTCATTTTTCTCATGTGGAAAACAGGGATAGTAATCCCTCCTCTCTCCCTCATTCCCAGATGTGAGGCCTGCATGGCAGGTCTCTGGAAGCACTTTGAAGACTAAGAAGTGCTGTGCACACAGGAGTTCTTACTGTAACTGGTGACCAATTTCCACTGTGCCTGACCACCCCCACTCCATCCTTCTGTTTTTGCTCCAGGGCCTCACAGCCACTTGATATCCAGTGTAGGCTGTGCCAGGGCATCTCCAGTGTGGGGATTCCAGGCTGCAAGTGGGAAGGACTAGCATGGCTGCTCTGAAGGGGCTGCCCAGGTGCCACTGCAACCTCCCTCCCAGCAGGGAGCCAAGAGGGACAAAGAGTAGGTGCTGCTACCCCACCCTCGGGAACTACAGACATGGGGCCCCTCCCGTTGTTGCTGCACCTGGTCTGGCTTCAGTTCTCCAGATGGTGGGACTTCAGAGGAGGCCCAGAGGGTAACCTCCCGAGGGGCAGAGTGTGTGACCAAAGCAGACAGGGAGGGAGGGAGGAAGCTGCAGAATCTCCACCCCTGTAGGAGGCCGCAAAGACCACGTGCTCTGCACACAGACACACCTGAGTCTGAAGCCCCCCTGAGGGTGTCAGCAAGTCACTTCATCATGTTAAGCCTCAGTCACCTCATCTGTAAAATGGTATCATAAGCTGTAACCTTGCAGAGCCGTCCCAGCAGTGAGCTACCACCTAGAAAGAAACATACCAGGCCTTTCGGGGACCCCCTGAGCCCTGCCCATGTTCCCCCATTTTGCTCCAGGGGGAGAACAGCAGAGATACCTGCATGTGTATGTGAGTGTGTGTGAGAGGGGTTTGCACACACATGCATTGGTGGGGGTGCAGTGGAAGACTATTTCTAACCCTCCAGGAAGAGCAGCTTCAGTCCCGTTTCCTCTATCTTCTCCAGGCAGCATTATTGCAAACTCAGGAACATCATTGCCCTGTCTGAGTTTCAATGTCCATAATTGTCTAAGGCAGTTGCCGCAGGCCTTCTTGTCAGGACACTGGGCAGAGCCCAGAAAGGTTTGCAAGTGGAAGGCCCAGGCACTGGCCCTTGCTCTCTGTGGGTGGCATCTCTGTGTGGCCTCTTCTCTGAGTTGAGGAAAGGGGTCTGTGCCCTGCTCCAGCAGCCCAGGCCTCCCAGCACCTTCCCAGGCCCCTGCTCCCCACAACCCATACCCTTAGGCCGCTGAGCAGCCCTGAGGCAGTGCACATAGATGGACAATCAGGCCCAGACCTGGGAAAATGTAGTGTGTGTTCCTAGAGTCAGTCCTATTAGAGATGGAAGAGACCCAAGTTGGTACAGGGCCCATTCTGAGGTGATGGGCAGAAAATGAGCAGCATCTTGCCTACTCCATGGGAGAGGCTAGGGGGAGGTCAGCACCTTCTTGGAGGGGGCTCCTCCTAAGGTCCCTCTCCAGGGCCCTGCCCCCTGGCCCAGCCTCTTCCAGCAGAGTTCCCAACGTGGGTGTCTCCACACTAACTGGCCAAGACACTCCATTTCCCACCCCTCGCCTCCTCTTCCTGCCCCAGCTGTGTTTCTTTTCCTCCTCCTGCTCCTGCTCCTCCTCCTCCTCCTCCTCCTCCTTCTCCTCCTCCTTGAAGCCAACTTGGCTGTTGACACCTCAGAGATATTTGTAGATCACTATCTCAGGAGGCTGTTGGCCTGACTCATCCCTGAGCAGAGCCCTGTCTGCTGGCTCCTTTCATCTTCCCCTCGCAGCCAATCCCTCCTCTCCCTTAATCATTTTCTCTTTCCCTCTAAATGCCCTGCAGCGAATCTGGCTCCCCACTTCTCTACCTTGCTTGTTCTTCTCTTGAGAATTCTTCAGGGCAGCCCCGTGCCACTGTCTCCCAGAACAGAACAAGGGCAAAGCGGCAAAGGGCACTAGAAGCATGTTCAAGACCTTGGACTGACTGCTCACTCTCTGCACCAGGGTTTGGACAAATGGCTTTGCTAGGACTCAGTTTCCTCCTCTGGCAAATGGGCAACAGTGATCGTAGCCCCGCCAACATCCCAGGCATGTTGTGAGGAGCAAACTGAGATGGTGTGTGAACAGACCTTTGAGGGCTGATGGAGGTGGTGCACTTGGGTGGTCCTGGTGCTGCTCTGACCTCCATGCCCAGCGCAGCTCAGCTCAGCTCCGCGGCCCCGCTAACCTGCTCCCACTTTCTGCAGCTCCTTCTTTACCTCCAGCTCTCTTCATCCCTCTCTTTGTTGGTCATTCTTCTCTGTCTCCCTTGGTCTCTTCCCTACCAGCTGCATTGCCGGCATGAACCCATGGCCACCAACCCCCACAAGGGAAGGATCAGGCAAGCCCAAGGCCGCAGACCAAGGGGCCATGGGGAGAGTCCGACTCCACCAACAGTGAGCTCCAGAGATGAGAAGGGCCTGGCCACAAGGACTGGCCCCAGGTTTTCCCCCCCAAGTGCTTGGTCCACAGGTGAGCTGTGGATGGAGGGGGTGGGTTGGCTGGCATAGAATTTCCATGTTATTTATCCAAACCCAAGCAGCCCCTGCCACTTTCCCTTTCAAACCTTGTCCCTGTTCTCCTGAGGGTGTGTCTTCAGGTGGCCCGGGCCCACTCCCCCTCTCTGGGCCTTAGTGTCACCATCTGTGCAGTGAGAGGGGCTGGACTAGGACAAGTACAAGGGTCCTTCAACTCAGACGGTTACCCAACAAATGTCACCTTCTCAGCCATGTCTGCCTGAGAGGCCCTGCAGGTTTCTCTCCTGAGGGCCAGTTCAGGGTGGTTTCACTGTGATGCCTCGAACCTCAGCAGCCCCGCTTTCCAATAGGTATTCAAGTGAGTCCCATAGTAGCAGAGCCTAAGACCATCATCCCAGACAAAGAGAACTATGAAGTGGAGGCAAGCAAGGGCTTGGAGAGGGGGAGCTCAGGACAGCCAAAGAGCAGATCCTTTCCCTGTAGGCAATGGAGGCACAGAGTCCTGGGTTTAAATCTCAGCATCTCTGCCACTGTCACCCTGTGTGATCTTAGATAAGTCACTTCCCTCTCTGATGAGTCAGAGATGCTACAGAAGATTGCTTCTTTCCTTCCCCAGTCTTCCCTGGGCAAACCTTGGGGTACCCTCCTCTTTTCCTGTCTCCATCCTTCTCTATGCTGGGCCTCACCCCTCTCATAAGCGCAGCTGGCCAGCTGGGCAATGGGTTCACACTCACAGCTGCCGAAAGCCTCTTGAGAGCCACACAGATGAGAGAAAAAAAGAGATGGCAGGGGAGGGGGCAGGACAGAGACTGAGAGAGGTAGAAAGACATGGATGGGGAGACAGAGAGACTAAGAAAGAGAGAGAGAGGGAGAGAGAGAAAGAAATGAGATAGAAGAAGATACACTCAGGGACACGGAGAGATGAACAGACCTTAGAGAAAGGACAGGTTTGGAGAAAGACAAACCAAAAGAGAGAAACACACAGGCAGGAAAATAAAGTAGAGAGAGGGCAACACAGGCACACAGAGCTCTATGAGAGAGGCAGGCACAGAATGAGCGGAGGGACAGAGACAAAGAGAGAAAGAAACAAAGAGAAAGAAAGGGCGATGGAGACCTAGAATGGGAAGGAAGGGAGGAAGGAAGGAAGGAAAGGAGGGAGGGAGGGAGGGAGGGAGGGGGTGGGGGTAGGGGAGGGGAGGGAGTTGTTAGTTCAGGGCCCAGCACAAGGCTGACACAGCACATTCTCTGCACTCTCCTCTCCCTCCCACTGCCGGCCTCCAGCTGCCCCCTCCCCTTTCCTTATCACTGGCCCCTTGGCTAGAAAAAGGGCTCTATCCTCTGCCTGTTCTGCACATTCTTCTAGGCCAAGGTTAGCTCATGCTCCCCAGCCCCATCCCCACCCTCCTCTACCTCCTGTGCAGCCTAGAGCTCAGGTAGGGAGGAAGCAGGTGACCACCCCAGGGAGAGGCTAACATTCCAGCTTCGCAGTGGCCTGAAGAGGAGGAGAAAGGGGGCCACCCAGAGGAGACTGCTGTGCCTCCTTCACTTGCAAGCTCCAGCTAATGCTGTCATCTCTCAAGTGCTTGCCCGGGTCCCAGGGCTCTGAGATTCTGGGCCAGGCCTCAGGCTTTGGACCAGGATCACTGCGGAGTCCAGCCCCAGCTCTGACGCTGTAGCAGCCCCTGGGAGCTCGAGGTGGCCAGCTCATACTTCCTAAATGGAAGCAGATCCTGTTTGCCCCAAACCAGCATCAATTAGAGTTCTCTAGGCCAGAAAGAGGGGTGGCTGTAAAGCCAGGCAAAGTAAATAAGAGTCAGCAAGGCCACGTTGCTCATGGAGCAGGGTTCTCTAGGAAAAGCAACAAGATCTAGCTTCTGGGACTGAGCTTGCTTCCTTGCCACTCTGTGAAGTTCGAGCTCTGGCAAGGTGGGTGAGAGGGAGTCAGGAGGACACTAAGACTTGGCAAATGTGTCAATGGCTGCTTGGGGTCCTGCTGCTGGGAACACTAGGAGTAGGAGTGACTGGGCACCTGCAAGGTCAAGGGGGAAGGCTGGGCAGAGACAGAGAAGATGAGAGCCCAACGTTGGCCTCTCCCCTCCTTCCTCTTAGCAGACACTTCCGAACGCCTGAGAAAGACTGCTCAGGATTTCTGCCCCTCCTTCCCCACTGAGGAGAATTAGCTGGCTGGGGAGGGGACGGGAGAGCCCAACCTCGCTAAGAGGATCATCTGAAGGAACTGTAGCTATTTATGCTGGAAAAGGGAAAACTATTGAAGGGTGGGAGGCATGGTCTCCGTCTTCAGAAATCTGGAAAGCTGTCATGAGACAGAGAATTTACAAAAAAATCTTTGATCTGGATAGAACTCATCAGCTCACACCTCGAGGGGAAGGGGCTGCCCAAAGGCCAGGGATAATTTGAGGGTGGAGCATAGGTCACTGTGCTTTCTTCACAACCTGGAGTCGCCTCCCCATCAGTGAGAGTTTATCAAGCAGAGTATGTCCAAAGGGAAAGATCAAGGAGGAAAATTCAGACTATTAATAGGGAACCACTTTCTACCAACCAAAGCAGTCCAGGAACGAGAAGGTATCGGGGCTGACGGGTGTGCCAGAATTCCTTGGCAGGGCAGTAGGTGAGAATGGGATGAGAAGGCCTTCAAGGATCCCACTGGCCTTAACACTTTGTGAAACAGTCAAGAAATGGACCGGGAATGACAGTACTCCTGTAAACCGCAAAGAGCTAAGTGTCCTCGTTGTGGTAATGGCTGGCTCCCCCTCAGGGAAACCTGGGTTCACATGCCCCAGGGTCTACTTGGAACCTAGAGGAATCTTGCTCAAGCTCCTCACCGGTCTTCCTTGAGGCGCAGGCCCTGATCTTCTGTGGGTCAGTGTCTGGGGATTTCATCTAAAGAGGCAGAAGTCAAGGTAGACAGAGTTAGCTCAGGGTGGGGCTGGGGTGCTGGGTGTGACAAAGCATGTCCGCAAGCTGCCAGAAGGGGTGGTGGTGAGCAACTTGTCCCTGGAAGTCTTCGAGAAAATGCTGGTTGACCACTTGGTAAAGTGCCGTGGAGGAAGATGTGGGGGCCTGAGAACCTGCCACTGGAAGATTTGCAGATCTGTCTGGGCCACGCCAAGCAGGTGTCTCCTGGGCTGGGGCCAACTGGAAAAATACCCAGTGTGCCCAGGCTGGGCCTCTGATCTCAGGGCTGGCAGCTCCAGGAGGCCCCCACCCCAGTTCACCTGCTAAGGCTCACTCTCGTCTGAGCCCAGCCCACCTCATGTCTGGCCAGGTGCAGCAGGGTGGAGGGCCTGCGTGCAGACCTGAAATGAAGACCACATGGCAGTCGGAACCCCACCCATGCAAGAAGGCCCTGGCCAAGTTCGAGTCCAGAGGAGCCTTTCTAGCCTCGAAAGCCTCCCCTCTGAGTAGGAAACGAAGGGGCTGAGTGGCCATTCACTGGGGGGCTGGGCAGGCCTTTTTTTAGCTTAGTTTTTCTCTTTCTTCCTCTGAACCCTGGCCTGATGACCTCGGGCCCTTTCTGCCTGGTTGGACTGATCCTCTCTTGTATCTCCGCCCCCATCAGCATTCCTCATTCCAGCTTCCCCATCCCAAGCTGGGACACATACCTGAAGGGCAGATCAAAGGCCCACAGCTGCTCTTGTCAGCTCCCATTAGACCTTGGCGGAGAAGGGGAGCCCACCCTGGCAGGCTGCCTTGGCCCCTTCACCCTGCAGTCCCCACCCTGGGCTTTTAGAGGCGAGCTCACCCCAAGGTGGTGCCTGCAGGTGCTAAGAGGACCCTGCCTCTGTGCCCCCTCCCCCTCCTCTGTGAGGAGGAGAGAATGCTTCAGATTCCTGAGTGGGAAGCAGGCCTGGAGTCTGGGACCTGGGCAGACAGCTGCCTGAACAGCACACACTCTGGTCCCTGGGGAAGGCCTGTCCCTGTCTCAGCTGCCCTGGTGGGGGCTCTGCCAGAGGGGATGAGGGCTGAGAACTCTCTACAGCTATAAGGCAGTGCCGGCCGGAGCCTTGCGGAGGCCCAGGCTTACTTCCCAGCTCCGCCACGTCAGGGGAGCCTTCCAAGCCCTCGTGACCCAGCCCCATTACTCCTCCAGCTGCACTGTTCGTCTCGGAACTTCCCCAACACACATGACTTATTTTCCCCACCTCTACGCTTTCACATTCACTCCCCCACCCCTTAGACTACCCTTCTCCACCTGACAAAATCCTACCCCAAGGGATCAAAAACACAAAAAGCTACATAGATAGTGCATTCCATTTTCATGTAGAAAGGGTACATGACAATGGCATATTTATTGAGCACTTACTACATTCCAGGCACTGTTCTAAGTGCTTTATAACTTCATCTTCATAGCAACTTTCTGAATTCAGTGCCATTGTTACCATTGCCATTTTACAGATGAAAAAACTGAGGCCCAGACAGGTACAACATCTAGTTCAGTGACACACGGCTAGTAAGTGGCAGAGCTGGCTCAAAGGTGCATGCTTTGATCCTCACACTTGGCCGCTTCTCATCGGTGGGGCTGCAGCAAGAGAGGAAGCCTGGATTTTTACATGCCTAACTAACAGTGACATTCTCCAGGTGACAAGGTAAGGGTAATTTTCAGAAGAGAACATCTTTGCCACGTTCTACTGTGTACATGGCTTTGGAAGCAGGAGAATGTGGTATTAAATGTTTGCATTTTGGAGTCAAGGAAATCTGAGACCAAGCCACAATTTTGCTACTCACTACGTGAATGACCTGGGCCACCTTGCTATCTCCTTTCAGCCTCCCCTTGGTCATTCGTCAACCAGGGGTGATCACATTTATTGTTAGGGGGGTTATCTTGATTGACCAAGATGTTGAATGGGCAGCACTTATCTTTACCAGGCCAAAAAGTCTTAATTTTTAGAGTAAAAGGAAAACACTCAAAGATTGCCACATCCAACAAGGCTCTGGTCAAAAGTTACCTCCATTGGGAAGGCTTCCCCCTGCCCCTCCATCTCACCCTACTCCAAATAGCAAAAGACTCGACCATTCTTCGAGCCTTAGCACACCCACTGGTGTTCCCAGTGTCTCTGCAGCAGGGACCACAATGCTCCTTTCTCATTTTTACTCGCTTCACCAGGACCCAGTGCAGTGCCAAGGCCTGGAGGGGCTTCTGTAAGCTTATTCATCAAACATCTTTTGGGCACCTACTGGTGTTTGTTGGGTGTTGGGGATGCATAGATGAACATGTTGTCACTGCCTTTGGGGAGCTCATACTTTGGGTGGGAGGCAGACTTGACATTGTTGATCATTACACATCGACAGAGGAAAGTTAGAGGAACACATTCACTCAACCATCCTTAACAAATATGTATTGAGGGCCTACTATGAGTCAAGCTCTATTCTGAGAGGCTTATCTATGATCATTATCCTATTAAAAATCCAAACTGGAAGGGTAAGGAGGGGCTTCCTAGAGGCTTGGTGAGACTAGAGGATACGGGTGTTCCAGCAACGCCATCACTAGGGTAACAGTGCTGTGGGGATGTGTTTGCACCTTGAGTCCTCACAGGCTTGCTAAGGACACTAAGACTAGAATCTCAGCATCATCCCCTGTAGACCAGTGCTTGAAGGCAGATGTTCCTTTTGCACCCTGTTCACCATGCTCCTCTGTCCCAGGAAGTGGGAGTAACATATGCTGGGGCCAGAGGTGAGGGGCGCCTGGTGCATTTTTAGAACTGTGAGTCATTCAACTGATCTGGAGCAGGGCAGCCAGGAGTGAGGGGCTGAGAAGAGGAGTTGGGAGAGAGAGCAGGATGGAGAGGTAACTAGAGGCCAGGCCCTGTGCTGTGGCTCCAAGCTGTGTACTTCATCTTGTAAGCCAAGGAGACGTCCCAGAAGGTTTTTAAATGACATAATCAGATGTGTGCTTCAGAAAGTGAACTGGGTGTGTGAAGAAGATGAGCTCAGTACGGGTCCTGTTGAGTTTGAGGGGACTGCAGGATATTCAGGCAGGGATGGGGCTGGGCTCGGGGGAGAGGGCTGGGTTGGAGGCCTGTGGTGGAGACTATCAGTACACAGATAGGAGCTGGAGCTGAGAGAAGATGAGCTCATGCAAGGAGACTGGGTAGTGTGGAAAAACAGGAGGAAAGGCTGAGCTCTGGGCCTTTCCGTATCCAAGAAACAGGAGAGAAGGAGGAGCCAGCAAAGGAAACAGAAGAGCCAGGGAGTTAAGAGGGAAACCAAGAAGGTGTCGGGGGGCAGTCAGTGAACATTTGTTAAATGCACTTGGCATAGGAATGCCCAAGGTCAGCTATCAAAATGAACCTCTCACCAGTAAAGAGTTAAAGGCAAAGAGTCAGGCAGTCTTTATGAATGAAACGTGAGTCATAATGTAGATTCCTGGGCTGTGCCCCAACGATTCTGATTCCGTCGGTCTGGGTGGGGCCTGGGAATCTTCATTTCCAACCAACATCAAATGATGCAAAAGAATTGCTGCTGTCTCAAGGGTGATGGTGAAAGGCAGAGGGTAGGGACAATGTAGTGGTGGCCTGTCCCTACAGAAAGAAAGATGGGATGAGCAGTGGCACTCTGCCACCCAGCGCACTCACCCTCCTGCCGCTGCCCCCAGAGCTTTTTCTTAGAACCCAGGTGCAGGCCCGGATCCCAGCCAGGAGTAAACTGAGCCTTAGTGTGGAAAATATGGAACCAAGATATCCGGGGAGGGGGTGGGAGGGAAGGGGAATAATGCAAACCATGCAGATCTGGCCGAGAAAGAGCCAGGGAAGGGGGGCCAGGGACTAGTGAACAGCAAATGAGATAGGAGCTTGCAATGTGATATCGTACTCCAATAAAGCCTCTCTCTCTCTCTCTCTCTCTCTCTCTCTCTCTCTCTCTCTCTCTCTCTCTCTCTCTAACTGCTTGGGGCCAGGCTGCTGCAGACTGGAACGAAAGCCGAGGATCCCTCATCTGCAGCATCAGCCTCCTGGGACACATCATGCATCCTCATTGTCGCATCCTATTGAGAAGTAGGGGTGCTGAAAATCACAGGGCATTGCTGCTGGGTTGAGCCAGGGCTGGATGACAAGCAGTAATCCATTGTTCTATGATGCACGCAATCTGGGTTGTAGTCCCAGCTGTACCACTAATGGGCTGTGTGGTTTTGGATAAGTCACTTAACCTCTCTGGGTCTCCACTGCTGCAGCAGTAGGATGGAGGAGGTAGGGACTAGATGATATGGGACCTCTAAGTTCTACTCTTTAGGAGTATCATGGATCAGTAGATTTTCACCTGTTTTGTTAGGACCCCCCCTATAGAGACAAAAACGAAGTTAGCTGGCGCAGCACATATTGAGTACTTACTTTGTACTTGGGACTGTGCTGAGAGTTTTATATTCAGTCTCTTGTTTCAGCTTCACAAAAGTCCTGTGAGAAAGACATTACACCCATTTTACAGATGAGGACATTGAGGCTTTGGAAAATCGGCAGTTGAGTCTGGAGGTTGGGGGAAGAAGACGCATGGTCTCAGCACTTGCATATGCTATCCTCATCCCCCCAAGGACTGCTGGAGTCCATATTCCCAGTCCTGGATGTTAGCACTCTCCTAGTAGATTTTGTCGGACTAATCGGCCCATTGGTCTAAGGAGCAGCCCCTCCCCTCCAAGCCCGTAGCTCTATTCTTCTCCATGAGAGTTGGACACATGGCCTACCACGTGGGGAAAGGGGGCACATATGGCTTGATAAGGGGCCGGCCAGGTCTTTGAAATGTCTTTTTGACATGCCCAAGAGAGCCGGCAGCTGTGGGGGGCCCTCGGTGTGAGGTCTGGGCACAGGGGTCCTCTCTGCCAGTCTCCCCTTCACCTTGATCTATCCCAGAAGTCTAGCTCTCTTAATAGGGATCCTCCGAGCCAACCTAATGATTGCCAGGTGGGAGTGGAGGACCAGGGCAGAGGCCTCCAGGACCCCAGCCCGCCCCAGCTCTAATTGGCTTCCCTGCAATCTGGAGATGGCTGCCCTCTCTGAGCTAGGCCTGGCTTCTCTCAAACCAGGATGCTTGCCTGGCCAGCAAGACCCAGCCAGCCCCTCCATTCCCCTGACAAACCCTTCCCTATGGGCTTTCCACCGAGGGAAAGACACCCATGGCCTGGCTTTGGGACATGGGCTCTGGCCCAGGATTCTGGGGTGTTGGCTGCCTCTGTAGGGAGCCCCCTACTGAAAGCCACACCTGACAGCCTAAAGATGGGAACTGGGGCTGCCCAAAACCAAGCCCCTTTCCTCTCTTCCCCCTGGGACCCTGCTCTTGTGGCCCTTCCTCCCTCCTCTACTTATACAAGTCCCTAATGTCCTCTGAGACCCAAACAAGGGCCTGAGTCATACAAACTCACTGGTGACCTTGCCCAAGTCATTGGCCCCTCTTGAGTTCTCAGTGTCTTTTCTCGCTGGGACCTACCATGACTCTCCAAGCCTGTTCTCGAATGACCCCATGGCTGTGACTTCTCTCTGTCACAGGGGATGGGTTGCCTATCACCAGCAAAAATCAAGTCCCAATTCCTTACCTTGGTATTTAAGTCCTTTGCCATTTGGCCGCACCTTTCTCCACTGTCTTATAGCGGCTTTGGACCTCTGACTACTCCCAGATCCTGGGCCTTTTCCCATGGCAGTGCTCTCGCTCAGGCGTCCTCTGTTCGCGCCACCCCTCCCCCCACTCCCACCTCTCCAGCTCGTTGCATCCTCCCAGGCCAGCCCAAGTGGAAGAATGAAGGGCTCCTTCCTTTGTTTGCAGAGCCATTGTCAGTTCCTGGATTACCTCTGATCCTGCAGTGGCATATTCGAGTGAGTGTCTCCTAGAGGGTGAGGATAAGTGTTTGTTGAATTGTAAACATAAGAAAGATGTATGGTTGACTTCCCTCAAGCAGGGTCCCCTTCCTTCTAGATAGTGCACTAAGTGTTCATGTACATACCATAACTGTGTAATGGAAAAGTCCAGGTTATAGAAAGTGCTAATAATCTGAGTTAGAGGATTCAGGCAATGCTACTAACTCACTGTGTGTGTGTGTGTGTGTGTGTGAGAGAGAGAGAGAGAGAGAGAGAGAGAGAGAGAGAGAGAGCTTAGGTAAGTCACTTTCTCTCTCAGCGTCTCAGTGTCTTGTCTAACAGGTAGACAAGTGGCTCAATGCGCAGACTCCAAAGCTGGACTACCTAGGGCAAGCCACACCTTTGCTGTGTATTAGCCCTGTGAGCTTGGGCAAGTGATTTCACCTCTTTGAATTGCAGTTTTCTCATCTCCAAAAATGGAGAAAATAATGGTACCTGTTTGTGTCGTGAAAATTAAGCTGGTTAAGAAATGCAAAACACTGAGAGCTTTGGTAAGCCCTTGATAAGTGCTAGCAACCATTACGATTAATCATATTCTTAACTGTCCAATGGGGCTCATGGCGCCTCGAAGGTGGGGTGGGAGCAGGAGTTAAAGGAATGAGAAGGCCCAGAAAGCCCTCCAAATGCTGTGAGCTGGACTGCAGGGCACAAATGTGGGTCATCACATGATAACAGGCAAATGAGCTTTCCTCCACAACGGAAGGGTCTAGCAGACAGGGCGTTAGTGGGTGCAGTTGGTCTGTCTGCATGTTCTCAGGCCTTTGCTGTCTCATCATAAAAATGAACCCAGAGGCACTCCCAGGACGGAGACATGTATGGGGCATTACCCACTGGTCCAGCAGCTCTCAAGTTCTTGTGGACTTGCCCAACTGTTCCCTCATTTCATCTCTACAAAAGCCCTTGGCAGGTGGCAGGGAAAGGAGTAGAAACTTCATTTTTCTGATGAGAAAAGTGGGGCTTACAGAAAAGGGAAGGTCACGCAGTAAAAATGGTCAAGGACTTGAGTCCAGATCTTCTGAGTCCCAGTGCCCAGAGCTGGAAGGACCAATCCTAGAGGAAGAGTCTCTCTTATTTCTCCTCCTGCACCCTGTACCTATGCTGAGTTCCCTCTTGTTCAGCAGATACACCTGTGCCCAGCCTAGTGCAGGAGCCCAGAGACTCAGAGGTGAGAAGGAGCAGGAAGAAACCAGGCTGGGTACCTAGCTAGAGTAGGCACCACATCCAGAGTAGTTGACGCGGAGTCATTTTAGCTTCTGGAGAGCTGGGGGTCACAGTGGAGTCCCTGCCACCAGTCCCTGAGCTCCTCTGTGGTTCCTGGGCATGCAGATGTGAAAAGGGAGAGGCTTTACCTAGTCAGGTTGCTGGCACGTGCTCAGCCCAGAGCCCAGGTGTCAGAGATCATCCAGAGCAGCAGGCATCCTGGGGTAGGGGGGCTGAGTCATCCGATCTCAGCAGTAGAGAGCAAACCCACTCTCAGTCCTGAGTTCTGAACCGCACAGAGGTCTGTTCTTTCCACTTGACATTCATTATCTCAGTGGTCCTCACACTAACCCCGTGACTTGCGACGGTGTTGCACACAAGGCTCAGCGGGAAGGGACCTGCCTCAGGTCACGTACATGTAAGTGGTGGCCTGTGTGCCTCTCGCTCTCTGCCTATGTTGAGGCGGCCTCCCAGGGCGAGCCCGCCAGAAGCAGAGCGCTCTGCTGCTCTGGGTACCCGAGAGGAGAAAACTGACAGGCCCTCAGGGGACCCCGGCTTGATGCTGGTGCTAAATTGGGAGAGAAATACCTGGTGAGGGCCCTTGCCCGAGGGCACTGAGCAGCCCAGTGGACAATGTCCTGGGCAATGCTTGACAACCCAACAGACACCGTTTACACGTGGCTGTTTTCTTCTCGCTTTTCGGCAGATAATGTTTATTTCTCTTCTTGATTATGAAAGGCACACAGGCACGCCTGCTTCTTGAAAGGGCCTTTGATAAGAGCCGAGGGCAGTACATGAAAGGGTTACTCCGCGAGGGCCATTCTGCCAGCGCCTACAGGCATGTGGCCCAGGAGGGTTTTGTTTTGTTTTGTTTTGTTTCAGATGAGGGGAACAACCAGAGGAGTGGGCGCCCACCATGGCCCATAGACTCTTTCCCCCAAATCGCTCTTCTCACAGAGGCGCCTTTATTCCCTCGCTCACCGGCCCTCTCTCCCCTTCCACTCAGGCCCAGGGCCCTCCCCAGCCCTTCTCAGGCCCTAGGCGCTCTCCCTTTTAGTGGCTTTACCCTACAGCACATCAAATATGTGAAAATGCACCCACATCCCATATTAAATGTAATTTTTGCTATAAATTTTTCAAAGGATTTTTATAATTCCGCTTTTGAAATAATTTGCCTATGAGTAACTTGTTTCATTCCCAATTGGCTATGATTTCTTGGTAATCAGCGTGCATACTTGGGAATTCTTGCAAAGTGAGGAAACTCACCCAACAAATTGTTTTCAAATGGAATGAAATTTTTAGGAATACTAAATTTAACAATTAATGAGGTCAATATTATATTATGTTTTGTAGACACATAATAGAACATTTATTAATTCCAATTCTGCTGTTTTCTTTTCATATTTTAGAGCCAATAAATTTTCTTGGGGCTCGCACATTTTCATAGGCCCCTGGAAAGCTTGGAGGCCCTGGGTACTGCGCCGACTTCATGGAGAAAATGGCCCCATTGCAGGACCTCAGGGGTCTCTATCCAGCCTTTGGAGAGAATGGAACAAAAGAGCCCCCAGAGGTCTTTAAGAAGGGGGTCGGGTCAAGGGCAATGTGCATTCCTCCGTGTGAGCCCATTCTCACACATGATCTCAGAGAACCCTCAGCCTCACGGGAGAGCCAGCGGTGACCGTGACCTCTGTCTCACAGATGAGGACGTTCAAGCTCAGAAAGGAGAAGGCACTTGCTTGGAGCTGCACAGCCAGCGAGAGGCAAACCAAGGACCCAACAACCCTCTATCCCTGTAGCTCTGAATAAGTTGGAGGGCCACTGCACATGAAGATGGGTATATATAATTCTTGCTCTTATTGTTATTAGCGTGTTTCTCTCCGTGAAGGAATCTGACATCTCCACTCTACCGCTTACTAGCTGTGTAACTCAGTAATTTATTTAAGCAGCCTGTGCCTTGTTTGTTCACCTGCACAATGGGGATAATAGCACCTACTTCCCGGAATTGTGCTGAGGAGCAGTGAGTTAGATATGCAGAGCCCTGAGCACAGTGCCTGACATAGTAACTGTTCGATATGTGTTATCTATAACTGATATTATTGCCATGATGATGATGATGATGATGATGATGATTCTCTGAGCACCAGGACCCAAGCCGCCCACTATGTGAACTTCCAAAGAGGAGTCCTGGGGTGTTGAGGAACAAAGAAGGCGGTGCGTGGGGAGCCTGAGTCTCAGGCTGCACCTGGGGCTCACACTTGAGTAGGAGAACCTGATCTCTCAGGCTTGGAGGGGCACAGACACCAACTGCCACCTGCCAGGCCTCTGGGACCGGGCAAGTAAGAGGGGTTCCTTCACACCCAAAGCTGGCTGAACTATTTTTAGCGACCAGAGCAGCTGCTCCCAAGGCCTCCCAGCAAGCCTGGAGGCGGGAGGTGAGAAGAAGGGAAGGGGAAGGCCAGAGGGAATATGAGGGATTATGTTTGTGGCCTGCTGGGCCCCGCCTCGCCGCCTGTGCCTGTCCTCTGGGACCTGCTTCAGCCCAGGGTGTCTACAGCACACTGGTCAAGCCAGCGGGGGAAGGTTCTCCCTCAGTGCAGCCTCTCTGCCCTCAGCCAGGGCAGCCAGACACATTTGCATCCCTCCCAGTCCTCCTCTCTTCCTTGTAGGCACCCCACAAATCTCTTTCCCTTGCCTGCTTCCAGCTGCTCTGAACCAACACTTCTGGGACAGATTGGAAGGACCCCAAGATCTCCTTTTAAGCTACAGAGGTCCTGAGAAAGCAGGAGATGTGGCCCTGGTCAGGATGCCAGTCAGTGGCTGACTTGGGACTTGAACTCAGCAATACTGTGTCCTCATCGTGTGCGTGTGTGTGTGTGTGTGTGTGTGTGTGTGTGTGTGTGTGTGTTGGCCCTGAGCTGGGTGAGGGGTCCTGCCTAAGGCAGATGGCTGTAGGGGCAAATAAGGGAGCACCACATGTCGGTTTCTCCAAGGCCCAGTGCTGTGTGGTCAAGTGGATTTTCTGCAGCCCTTGCTGGCTCCCAGGCATGCATGCATGCCCGCGCACACGCCCACATGCTTTCCCGACCTTATCTAGGCTAGAGATCGCCATGCTGCATGTGCAACCAGTTTGCCTATCCTCTTCGAATCTAGAGACGGTTGAAGCGATTCTAATTACAGCCTGCATTCCTGCTCTGTCTGAAGGCTTTCCCTTTTTCAAACGGTCTTGATTTTTTTCTTCAGCACTTGGCTCCCTTGCTCCCCCCTGCCTGACTCCCCCAACATACACCTCATTCTCACGCCCTTCATCTCCTCCCCCTTTTCTGGGTTGGATTGTTCAACTTCAGCTTGATTTTCTGCTGTCTGTGGCTTGGCAAGACTTAAGAAAGCCCAGTCTCTGGTGTGTGTGTGTGTGTGTGTGTGTGTGTGTGTGTGTACGTACATGCATGCATGCATGTGTGAGTGTGTACATGATGCTACGGGGAAATATGGGCATGTGTGGTGTGTTGGGCCTGTGTGCATAGCATGTATGTGTAAAAGTGCACATGCTTGCATACATACATGTTTGCATATACATCATATTTTGCTTACATACTCATGCTTTGTGTGGGGGCTAGGGTCTCTGTGTGCATGTAACTGTGTACCTGACAGTATGTAGTCATGGGCACCTGGTTTCACATACTTGGCTTCTTTTGGGTTTGACCTCTTCTCCCTCAGCACAAATACTGCCCCCTGCAGGCTATATGGGAGGCCTGCAGAGTTTCCTTGGATAGCTGAAAGGTCTTAGTTCACCTTTGGCTTCTCCACCTCCAGCCAACAACAAGAAGTCAATCACTGAGGCTCCCCAAATTTTATGGCTTGAACTGATGGCCACACTTTCTGTAAGAAACCTTGAGCTATCTCATTAGGACTCACATCCTTGTTTACCTTAATTACCACAGAAGCCCAGACCTCTTTAGCCTTCCATCATCTTTCCAACTCTAATCCATACATTGCTCTATACATTGCCTAGATTTGGGCTTCATACATTCTTTCCAAGCTCCTGAAACCCTTACACTTTGCCTTCTGGTACCATCAACAACTGTTTCCCTACCCATACCCTCAGTCTCTTAGAACCATTTCCTTCATTCTTATGCCCTCGAGTGGGGGCTCTATTTTTATCCCACACCCCACATACTTCTAGACGGGGAGGTGGGAATGATGTCTTTATTGTTTCTTATGGCTGCTTCAAGATCATTTGTTTTTCTACCTTTTCTAAAACAACTGAACCCTATGGCTCATTCCAAGACTGCCTCATCCCCTATCCCTCCTCGACAGTGTCACTTTTGACCTTCTTTGCTGGTGCACTCTATTTACTGAGATGTCAATAGGTAGCTAACTGCCTCCTCACCACTCCCTAATCCTGCCAGTGTACTTGCCAATTTCTTCATGAACACAGGTGACCCACCCACCACCTGGCTTCTCTTCTTACACTACCTCACTAACATCCAACAATCTGGAGCTACACCCTATCTCAGTCTTCTATTGCCATGGCCATACCCGTGACCTGCCCATCACTATTAACTGCATCACTTTCCAAGTCTTGACTTCAATCAACCCACCCTTTGACTCCACCCCATTCTTCCTTCTTATTCCCTCTAGTACACTGACTCCAACAAAGCTGTGTCCTCACTTAGGTCTCCAATCCACTGACCCTGCTTCTTCATCCTTCTTCACACACTCCTCCAGCTTCCACGTCGTTTCTTCTGCTTATATTCTTACAACGAAACCTCCACCAAAGTATTTCTACACTCAATGTTGCGACTTTCTCACAGCCCATTCTCACCTCTCACTCTGCCCTTATCGACTTTCATCTCAGCTGAAATTACTCTCCTCAAAGTCACCAATGACCCACATTGCCAACCCCAATGATCTGCCTTGCCTTTCTGGAACTCTCAGAAGCATCTGCTATAGCTGCCCTCTCTCTCCTGGAGCCACACTCTCCTGCTTGCTGGCTTTAGTCTCATTTCAGTGACCACTCCTTCTCTGGTTCTTTGCAGACTCCTCCTGTAAGTATTGGAGCACAATCTGGGGTGTTCTCTTCTTCTCTACCTGTACTTTCTCAGTAGATGATCTCATTGAGCCCTAAGGGCTTAAATACCATCCATATGCCAGTAACTCTCCCAGGTTTGTATCTTTAACCCTGAACCCCATGCTTATGCAACTAACAGTCTGGGTTGGTGGGACATCACAGATTCTTTTGTAGCTATGGTATATTTGCGATGCCCACCTAGGTGTCCAAATGGATATACGGAGGAACTATCCATTTGTGGTTATTGGGAAGAGCCTGACATCTGCACTGAAGTCCAGACTGTTCTATGTAATGACCTACTTGATATCCACTTCTGTCTGTGGCTGCCAGCCTAGCCTACACCATCATCATCTCTCATTGGACCCGTGCTTCCACTTTTGCCCCTCAACAGTCCATTCTCCTGGTAGCAGCCAGAGCTATCATTCTAAAGCACCAATTCAGTCATGTCCTTAAACATGCTTAAAATGCTCTAATGGCTGGCTTCTCACCACATTTAGAATAAAACTCAAACTCCTCCCCATGACGTATAAACCTTACATGATTTGATCCCTTCTAATCTCCCCAACTTCGGCTTATAACCTCCTCACAGGGCTAGCTCCTTCTTGTCAATCAGGCTCCTTCTTGTCAATCAGGTCTCAGTCCAAGTATTATCTCCTCATTGAGACCTTCCCTGACTACTCAACCTATATCACAATGATGTGAGCTTGCCCAACTCTTTGACTATCTTGTTAATGTATAATAACGACCTCTCCTGAGGTTATTATCGATCTCTCCTGTCGGACTTGAAGGTCCATGAAAAGAGGCACTTTGTGTTGTCCATTACTGTACCTCTAGTGCTTTGAAGGAGTGCTTGGCACTTCCTTGGTACCCCATACATGTTCACTGAAAGAACAAATATGCACATATATGCCTTTATTTCATTGAATTTTTGGGAGGGCTTCCTGGGTGGGTAGAGGACTTGTTTTGTATTGTGAGGTGCATGTGCAAATGGCATGTGGGGTCATCCACAAGCAAGGAGAGGCTTGGGGTGGCACAGCACTGGGAAGTTGGTGTTGGCTGGGTGCGACAGGTGGCTGATGGGAGCCTGTTTCCTCTCCATTGATTGTATTAATGCTAGAAATTTGGAATGAGGCAGGCTGGCTAATGGGTGGTAACATGCAAATTCATTGTTGAGAACCAGAGTGGAGAAGGATGGGAAAGACAGATGGGAGTGAGACAGGCAAAGCCCAGAGCCCAGCACAAGAGTGAGCTCCAGGCCGCAAAGGTAAGAGCAAACTTGGGCCGACAGGACTGTAGCCCTGGCCCTGCCATGTAGGTCCTCTGTGTTCATGTCACTCTTGTCTGGGCCCTGCATTTTCCTGCAGATGCTACCTTTATCCCGCTGGGGATAGGTTAGGCTGACGTGTGTGATTTGGGGTGGAAGAAGTAGTGTGCTACTTCCTTATGGTCTGGTCTTTGGCCAGTTACTTTTCCTCTCTGTGCCTTAGTTTTCCAATCTGTAAAAAGGCCAAGATGATTGCTGGCCCAAAGGGTTGTTATGAGTATTTAAACAAGAGAAGGCATATGATAGTGGCTACCAGGTAACCTGAGGCCCACACAGCAGTCCTTCCTTCTTCCAAGTGCTCTGACCTTGGACCACACTTTTCTTCTTCCCTCTAGCTTTAGCTTTAGAATAATATAACTTTTGGGAAATAGAGCTGAGGTGGGGCCTCAGGTCAGAGTGCGTCACAAGCTGCACATGTGTCAGCATAGACCTCATCATTTGAAGCCCGATCAGGATGAGAAGCTCTACAAATAGCTACTGCACAGCAAGTTTGGATTAATGGGCCCTCCTTCCATTACAGGGTTTGGAGGTGTGTAGGCATGGAGAGGCGGGCAAGAAGAGAGCTCAGGTAGAAGAGTCCAACTACCCAGGTTCCTGTAACATGGAGATATTCATGTCACAATGAAGTAGAAGGCTTGCAATAGCTGGCCATAGTAGGTCATCTGTGGATGGTAACTGCCTCCCATTTCTGTAGCTTCACTGGTACTTGTCAAGTCAGGAATTGAGTTTGTGGCCTTTTGGACTCCAAGAAGAAGGGCACAGGGACCTGAAATTGACCACCGTAAGGAAGCAAAGGGCAGAGTTTAATTCAAGCAACAAGAGGTGGTCAGACCTGGGTGGGTTGGGGAGGGAACCAGAGGCCCAGGAGAGACCAGACTGGCCCAAGATCATGGATTCTGGCCAAGTTAGGACTAGAGGCCATGCTGCCTGTGTTCCCAGCTATGTGTGACAGTTTACCAGGCTGCTGTCCTGCATCTCCACCCACAATAGAAGCAAGAATCATAAGGAATGAAGGCTTGATCTGGGAAAAAAATGCCCTGATGGCCCCAGAGTCTTGAAGGAGGTGGTTTTCTTTTCCAGTGAGCTAGGAGAAGGGCAAGCAGGACTTTGTGTCTCAGCTGGAGCTAAGGACACTCCTAGGGAACAAGCGCTCAGCTCCCAGCCTTGGCCCAGGCTGCTGCTGCTTCTTGGGCCCCAAGTGCCTCCTCCAGGTGCCCCCTGCTTGGCCTCAGAGGCCTGGGGAGGGGGAGATCAGGGTGACAGCTGCTGGGCCATGGGCTGGCGGACGCCAGGGTGGGGATGGGGGTGGGGGGGGTCAGCCTAGAAGAGGGCCAGCGGGCAGGAGCATGAAGAGGAAGTTCACAGTCTGCGGCAAATGGATTTCAAGGCCCCGTTAAGTGGAAAAGCCTCCAGGAACGTGGCAGAGAAAGGGCCCTGTCTTTGGAGACGGGCTGTGGGGCTGGGTGGGGGTGTCTTGGCAGGGGGAAGCTGAGCTGCATGCTTGTGTGTGAAGGGAGGAGGTGGGGGAAGGTGGATGGGGGCAGCCGAGTGAGGCTGGGGCCTTGTGATTGACGTCTGGTTGGGGGTGGGCTCCAGTCACAGCTCCAACTCTAAAATTTAGGGACTATAGGACTCAGTCTTGATTCTCAGAGGCTGCAGGAACTTGGGCTGACAAGACCTAGGACTGACCTGTGTCTCTCAGTCCCCAGGCCCATACCTCTAGCCATCTGCCCACAATGGCACTGAGGGTTGAGGTCAGGGGATACAGAGGGAGCTCAGACATGGTTCCTGCCCGCACAGAGCATGTGGTCTGGCAGAATAATCATTCTCGTGGACACGGCACTTTATAGTTTATAAGACACTTGCCTATTTATTCCCATATCACAAGCCTGTGAGATAGTCAGGACAGGTTGGAGAAACTGAGGCTCAGAGAAGGGAAGTGACTACACAAGTTGCAGAATGCCAGAGAGGAGAAGTCCTGCCCTCCTTCTGCTCTTGCCTTCCTGGGCAACCCATAAACTCTCAGCTTCCCCTGGGCCCTAGATTTCCCATTTTTTGATGGCTCCATTGAGGGAGAGGCTATGTGGGAGAGCTTGGCCCTAGAGCCCAGCAAGGCAAGGTGGTCTCCTGGCCAAAGACCATGTCTAGCTGCCGCTTCTTGGCCTGAACAGCATGCAGCCAGCCATGTAGCTCTTCCCTCCTCATGCCTCAGTTTCTTTGACACCCGTCTCAGCCCTAAAAAGAGTCGTAGTGGCAAGGAGCTCTGGAGTCAGACAGGCAGTGGCCAAGGCTGTGTAGGCAGCTTAGCAGAAGAGGAGGAGCCTCAGGCCCCTTTCCCAGCCAGGCCCCCTGCCCTTTGCCTGGCCTGGCCCCAGGCACAGGGCCCAGCCAGCTGTCCCAGGGCAGGCAGGCTAGCTGCATTAGCAAATGTGTTTGCGGTTATGGGCCGCTCCCGAAAGCAGAGAAATGTTGCACGGGGGAAGGAGGGGTGGATTGAAGACAGACCAGGCTCTGGTTCCCAGCCCTAGCTAGGGAAATCAGAACCAGGCTGGACTTCTGCCCCGCACCCCCCACCAACCTTCCTAACTATCCCCTCCCATTCTCCCTGGGCTGGGGGAGACCAGGCCTCAACAATGTAGAGAGCCCAAGGAAGGTGAACCCTGTGCTGCTCAGGAGGTAGTGCATTTGGGTGTCAGTAGGGGAGGTCTGGGGTGGGTAGTGGTCAGGAGGGGGGATTCCCGCCTCCACCTTCTCATTCCAGATAACTCTCCCTGCGTTCCTCCCTGCGTCCGAGGTGGACAAAGCAGACGGAGGAGACAGACCTCAGCCCACATCATGCAGTCTGTGCTCCAGAAGCCGTCCAGACTGGGACAGGAAGAAAATCTTCCTGCTCTATCTTTCTTTCCCTGAGCCACCCCTCCCCCTGCCATGCTCAAAATGGCATGGATGGGCAAGAAGGGTGCTAGCTGCCCTACAATCTGCCAGGAGCCTGCCAGGGCCCAACCTTATGGACTGCATCCAGAGCCAAGCCACTCTGTCACAGATGGAGTGTGGTAGGGGGTGGGGCTCAGGGGAGGAGCCGGAGCTGAAGGTGGGGTACAGTAAGAGTAAGTGGGAAAACTTGGGGAAAGGACAGATATAACAGGATGGGGATGAGGCAGGGACAGGTTAGGATGAGGCAGCTTGCAGCCCAGTACATTTCAAGATGAGAGTCTTACTAAAGGTAATGATAACAATAACAACACTAGTAGCTACCCAGCATTCCACACTAACTAGGTACCCAGCACTCAGATCAAGGGATTGAAGCTCAGAGAGGTTTGATCCTTGTCTAAGGCCACACATCCCGGAAAGAGAAAGACAGACATAAGAACCCCAGCTCTTCAGAATCTTTCTCCCTGCAGGGATAGCAGGCTGGGGCCCTCACATTCCTGGGTCTGCTGGCACTAGCTCTGGCACTTAGGAAACGTCCTTCTATGTAGAATGCCATTTCTTCCCTTGTCAACTTGGCCAACTCCTAGGTACCCTTCAAGAGCCAGCTTAGAAGTTCCAGCCCATTTGGCTTGCCAGCTCGTGCAGATGTGGCCACTTCGTTGTACCAGAGAGCCCTGTCCTTGTCCTTGCCACGTTGTAGGCAGATTTTTCTGCTCCCCTAGATCACCAGATCCTTAGGGCTGGCACTGGCTCCGAGAAGCCTCTTGGTCACTGTCAGCCTCCTCCTCTGTCATACAGCTAGAATGGCTTATATATTCTCTGTCTGAAACATGGAGCATTTTAGTATGTTGGTCATAAGCCCAGTCATTGTCATCAGACAGACCTGAGTTCAAAATCTGCTTCTGTCACTGTCTGGACAGGAGGCTCCACGTGGATAAGAAGCATGCCAACTCTGTTTACTGCGGCTCTATCCACAAGTGCCTGGCATGACATAGGCACTCAGGCATGTGCCCCAGTTTTCCCATTAAAAATAGAGATAAGACCTGTACTTGCAAATAGAGCCTATCAAAGCAGGTGCTCCGCAAAGGGAGACCCCTCAACCCTGTCCTATCCACCCTGAGGCACAGGCGGCCAGACAGAGGGGCTGCCTTCTCCGGAGAGAATCTAGGAACCGAAGAGAAGCTTTCAGCATTCGGCCATCCCTTTGATCTTTGGGCCAGAAGGTCCCACCACATACCACTCAGGCCCCTCTCTCCCATCTCCATAGTTGCCGTGCTGTCTCAGGTCTAACTTGCTTCCTTCCTGTTATAGGAGAAGCCTATCTTTCCCCCGAAAAGCTGACAGCAGCTTGGGAGCTGGGCTTGTTTGTGGCTCAGGTGAGCTGTGTGGCGCTGTGCCCGGCAACGGGGAGCTCCAGGGCTGTGGGGGCAGGGTCCAGGTGAGAAGCCAAGCAGAGTCGGCCTAGGGGAGACCTGGCTCCAGAGACCTGCCCTCCCCGGAAATGAAGAGCGTGAGTAAAACATACCCAGCCCTTTACAAGGTGCTTGCTTTCTCCCCCAGGGCCCTGCTAGGTGCTTTCTTTTACAGTTGGAGGAGACTGAAGCCAAGAGAATTGTTGGAACCTTCTTAGGCCTACTGAGCAAGGACGTAGCATCGTTGCGATTCCAGGCCTCCAGGCCCATGTACCTCAGCTGTATCCAGGGAACCAACTGTCAAGGGGGCAGACTCCTCGAGCACTGGGCTCATCCTCTCATCTGGGACACAAATGCCGCAGACCCTGCAGGCTGTGTGGGGGACCCTCTGCAGCCAGAGGCTAAGAAGGGGTGATAGGAGAAGGCGCGGCAGTAGATGGATGGCAGTAGGTTCAGAGGCAAGCAATGAAAATGTTTAAGGGAAGAGAGGGATTCCTTTATAAAACCAGATTAGAGGAACAGTACTGCCCTGCTTGGCTAAGGGATGGCTTGAGGGCTGGTGGACGGGCTGGTGGGCATTTGAAAGTGATGGCTGTGATCACACAGGTCCATTGGTCCTGGAGCCTGGCCTGTGGGCCCCCACAAGGTTGGACTGTTGCCCAAGCACCCAGCAGCTTCAGGTCCCAGGAATCCCCACTCGCCTTCCTCCCCAGTGCTGCGGAATGACAAGGGAAGCTCATCTGGGAAACTCATGAAGATACCTCATGACAGCTGTGACAGGAGGGGAATCTTTTCTTCTGATGTATAGATGAGGAACTGGAGGTCTGAGACGTGAGTGACCAGACCTGGGGCTCTGTCCTACCACAGTCCAGGGTCATTCCACTGCGCCAGACCCTCCAGGACAGGGCTCCAGCCATCCTGTCTGTGATATGCTAGAAGGTGATTCTACAGAGTCCAGTGGGCATTTCTTATTTTTAATCCTCACTTGAGAATATTTTTGCATTTCAGATAGAGCAGGAGGGAGAGATGGGGAAAGAGAGAGAGAGAAACATTGATGTGAGAGAAACACATCGACTGGCTGCCATCCACACACCAACCGGGGCTGGGGACAAACTGCAACCGAGGTATGTGCCCTTAGCGGGAACTGAACCCGGGACTTTCTGGTCTGTGGCCCGACGCTCTAACCGCTGAGCCAAACTGGCCAGGGCCAGTGGGCATTTCTTTGCATACTAATAAATGCATTTCTGGAAAGTTCTTTCTTATGTTTGAGCACAATCCTTCCACCCCTGTATTCTGTTGAGGGAGAGAGGGGATGGGCAGAGAAAGCGAGACAGAGAGAGAGAGAGAGAGAGAGAGAGAGAAGAAAAGGAAGGAGAGGGTGGGAAGGGGGAGATTTATTGCACATCTACAATGTACAGATTCTGCTAGTTTTTTTTAATCAATTATAGGAGCTCAACATTGATTTAAGTGTCATTTAAACCTCAGGACAGTTTTATAATGTAGATCTTACTATCTCTGTCTCAGAGAAGAAACTGAGGTTCAGTGAGGGGGAATGAGTACACCAAGTCCTGGCAAGTGAATGATCGAGCTGGGATCTCAACACCACATGGGCCCCCTAGGCTGCCAGCCCACATGCCCACATCCATGAAGAGAGAAATGAAGGGCCTCAGTAATCTGGTCAGCAGTTTGGGAGGGGACCCCAGCAAGTGTTCAGAGGTAAAGAGCTGGTTAGCTGGCCTGATAATGGGGAATGGTACAGCTGTCCAGGAATGCTCACAGGAGTGAGAAAAGAGGAAAGTGAGGAAGGGGGAGGTCCAGGTAGGGTTAGGGTCTGCTGCCCAGGTGCTGGACACAGATGCTGCCAGGGGCCTGGTCAACCCCAGTGCGGCCCACCTTTCCTATTTACCACTCAGGACACCAGGTATGTCCCCCTTGCCACCCAGACTCTAGGCAGAGGACCTGTGATCGCAAGACTGTGGGACTGTGTACTCTCCAAAGCTGGCTGCTGGTGCAGTGTGGGGGCCAAAGCACCCCAAGCCTTGACTTAAAGAGGGTATCTCTGTAGCCCCCCCCCAGCAGAGGTGGGTGAGGCTAGGAAGAGGAGGAGAAGATGGGGGAGGGGAGGAGGGGTGGTATTCTTTTCTTTCTCAGGCAGAAATGAGCTCATGTTTTGTCTAATCTAAATTCTGTCAAGCAAGCGAAAAGGAGAGAGACACAGAGAGAGAGAGAGAGAAAGAGAGAGCTATAGAGTTAATAAAAAATCTGCCAAGCACATGTTCTTTCCAGCTCAGAGACAAACCAAAAGAAAAAAAAAAAAAATACCAGGAGAGCTGAAAGGACAGACCAGACGGGGAATGTGTTCTCAGCTCACACAACTTCCTCTTCACTTCAACCAGAGAAAATTCTACCTCAAGTCAAACTCCCTACTTGTCCAGCCGGCCAGCTCCCTGCTCCGTGCCTGTGGGAGGGTGGGAGGGCCTGGCCCCAGAAGAGAGTTGGTTCATCCTTCCATTCTTCTTGCTTTCTCTGTGATGGAGGTGTGTGGGGTCAGGGGCACAGAACAGCAGTGCCTGTCCTTGTCAGCCCCAGGTCCTAGGAGGCAGAGAAGCCATACTGCTTAGCATACAGGGGATAGGGGGCCACCTTTGCAGCCCCAAGGAAAGCTCAAGCAGCCCCCCTCCTGGGAAGCAGGCTGTGATATAAGAGAAACCTGGAGGTCAGAGCTAACGATGCCCTGACTTCCATGGGGCCATCTTTGCGCCGTAAGCCAGCAAGGCTTGGGGAAGGTGAGTTCTCCCTCTGCAGCCTTCCCTCCTTCCCAGCCCCTCCCTGCCCATGCTGCCTCTCTTCTTGTCTGCCTCCCATGTTGAGAAAGGCTGGCTGTGCGGTGTTGGAATGTGGAGCTATTCCTAGGGGGAGACAGGGAAGTGAGGGGAGCTGAATTGGCCACGCTGAGCAAGACGTTTAGCAACCCGAGCAATAATAGGGCTTTCATGGAGATGGCCAACCTTGGGTTCTGAAGCTATTTTCCACCCGCAACCCTCCTTCCTCCCACCCTGAGCCGCCCCGGCTGAGAATCCTCCTTTGTTGGCTGAGGCCTGGGGGGAGAGGGGCTGGGCTTTGTGGAGGGGCCCCCAGGCCAGGCTGACTGGGCTCCCTGTTGTCTGGGTAGGGTGCATCTGGGCAGTGGAAAGGACCTAGGGCCAAGGCCAGGGCCAAGAGAGCCAGCCTGTCCTTCCCAGGACTCCCCAAGGCACGGCCTTGCCTTGGCTCCTGGGCGCTGAGTAGTGTTTGTGGGCTGGCATGTCCCGCATTCCTCAGTGAGAGGATCCTTGAAGGGACACATGGACAAATGATCACTCTTTGTCAAGCACTTTGGCCAGAGAAGCCCGCACTAGAGCCACCTTTCACGATAGGGCAATCGGCAGACACACTTGGGGGGAAGGCTAGGAAGGATCCCAGGCCCTGACTTTGAGAGACTGGATCTAGGGGCGCACAAAGGCTGTGTGAGGAGCAGGAGCCGGCAGGGTGGGGGCGTCGCTGGGGCTGGGGCTTGGCCTGGCCTGGCAGGGTAATGAGATCCAGCTGGGAGGGAGAAGGAGGAGGAAGGGGGTGGGGAGGAGGAGGAGGAGGTCTCCTTTATCTCTCGCTCCATGTTCTCAGGGCCCACGTTTTTTAATTTGTGTTGGATAAACAATATGGGATTGTGTACGCAAAGAAGCTCTAATTATCCCCTGAGGTTGTGTTTCCTTAGAGGAAATGAACTGGGCATGGCATTCGCGCTGGATCGCAGAGACGCACGGGCCCAATAGCTTCCAGATTGCTGCTCAGGCGTGCCATGCTGGGAGCCCCCTCCATGGGGCTGCTCTCTCCGTACCCCCATCTGGGTCTGGAGCGCAGCCTGTGCCCCGCCTGACCTGGCCCTGGGAGGGCAGAGGAAGGGCTGTTTGCTCTGCAGCTTCACTTCTTCCCGGTGCTAAGCCATCCCCAACCCCCACAAGTCTCACTTCTTTCCCTCTACTGTGGACAAATCGAGAACCTGGGACACAGGACTCTGAGACAAAAGCTGGAGATGGAGGGGGCTCCTGCTGCCTCTGACCCTCCTCCCCACCTCTAATCCCCGCCACAGTCCTTGCTGAATTGTGTCACTATGCAGTTCTCATGGCGAGGCTAGGGTTCTTGTCCCATCTGCCCCTGAACGTCATCGTCCCAAACAACCACTACAAGGGACAGTTTCCCACTGGAGCCACGTTTGTGGTGGGTGGGTGCAGGGGTATTGCTCTAGGGGCCAGGGATTCTGTTCTTCCCCAAGCTGCTCCAGCATGTTGGGAGGTAAGCGCCACTTTTATAATGAGCCATCCCTCCACAGAGGCTAAACTCTTCACCTGCCTCTCAGATAGACGGGGAGGCCCGGAGAAGTGAAGAGTGGCTCCAGGGTTACATGCTGGTAGCAGGCCTGGCACGACAAGCAGGGCCTCAGATGACCGACCAGTTGCGTAGGACTTGTGGAGGAAAAGGCATGTCAGGGAGTGAGCGATGGCTGAAGTGTAGACCCATAACTGAGTAAAATCAAGTCACCCTCCTCAAGTATCCAAGGCATTCTGAGAGATCAGGTGGGCACAAGGTCAAGAACATCGAATCGAATGTCACTGCTACTTGCTGGGTTCTTAGCCCTGAGCCAGTGCCTGCCTTCAAGGAGCTGACTGGCTTGGGCAGGATGGAGAGGTCTACAAAGGTGGGCTCCAGGTGCTGGCAGGACTTGGGGGTGGAATCTTCACCCTCCACCACAGGCAAGGGGGAAGGCAGAGCATACATGCCCCGGGAGGCTTTTCTGGGGGAGCTGGGGAAACAACAGGGCAGGCTGAGGCCAGACAGCAGCCCCTGCTCAGACTCCGGATCAGGCAACACAGTGGTGCGCTCAGAAGCGGGAGGCGGTTGGCGACCCTGGAACTGGACTGCTCCCACTCCAGTGGAAGGTTCACCCCCATGTATCCCTTTTATCTTTTCATTACATACAAATTAGGAGTGCGATTAACTTTATTAAAAGCAAACAAAGCTGGTCAGAGAATGGGGCCTCCAGACAGAGCTGCGGGGGTTTGGGGAGGAGAAACCTGGGAGTGCAGGGGAGGTTGCGGTTGCAGCATTGGAAAGGGCAGGAGGTGGAGGGCTGGGGGAGGGACTTCCCTGCAGGATTCTCCATCCCCAGAGATCCCACCACTTTTATGGCCATCTACATCCTTCTGAAGTTATGCCAGCACAGTCTAGCCTCCAGACAGAATTCCAGACTTTGAAAGTTGGAAGGAACTGTAGAAACCATGGGGTCTACCACTGTCCTCCCCTACAACTATAAATGGGAAACTGAGGCCCAGACAGTGCAAGTGATTAGCCCAAGGCCTCACTGCCTATGAGTGGTTGCAGGTGATGTGATAAGAGTGGAGGCTTTCTGCTCTTAAACACGCTCAGGGAAGGACATGTGTACTCTGCCTCATGTCCCTACAGTGCATGGAAGGTCTGACCTAAATCTTTCTTGCTGCAAATCCTTTTTTTTTTTTTTTTTTTGGCCATTCTTTAGTGGAGGTATTGACCCATACTAACCTAATTTTTTTTACTCCTAAGTGGTCATGTCCTGCCCGCTTGGCCTCTTCTTCTTCTGTGGCTTTTCTCACTCTGAGAGCTCAGCTTTCAGTGGCTTTGGGAAGCCTTGACCACAATCTCAGACAACACCCGTGACAACCCCAGGCATTTGTTCCCCAACAACTTCAAGTTGTTGGAAAGGATTTTCGTAAGTCCTCATTGTTTCCTCTTGGAAACTATGATTGCTAGGCAAGACAGAGTGCACTTGCTTCATTTGTTTGCTAATTAATTCATTCAGAAAACATTTATTGAGCGCTTACTTTGTGCCCAACAATGTGGTCAGTGTTAAGGATTTGAGAATGACAAGACAGATGTGGTCCTTGACTTCATGGAGCTCATAGAGGAGAAACTGAGATTTGGAGGGACACAGCACATCACTGACACCATTAACACGAGCAACAACGTAGAGATGAAAGAGAAGGACACGCGCCACACATGTACAATGCTTCCTCCCTGAGCCATTCTCCATAAACCTGGGGGGCCATAAGGAGCAGAGATGGAAGGGACCCTGCCACCTTCCCTTCTGTTCAGTTTCCACAAAGCTTGGCAGTGTCCCAGGGTCGCAGACACCATCTCCACTGATCCCTGCCTTTCAGCACCTCCAGCATTGCCATCAATATCCTTGATTACTCACCACTCATCTTCAGACATCTAAAAATAAAATGTTTTTTTTTTTTTCTAAAATCCCTCTTGGCTTTAAATATCAAGGACTCTAATAGTGTAAAATTGGTTCCAGGAGGAATGTTGCAACTTCTCAAGGAAGTACAGTCTTCATGCACTTGAGAAGCAACTACTAGAAAATACTTACTCTTTATAGAAATGGGTCAGATATGCTTAGCAAACTTCCTCAGCTAAGGAGGTGAGAAATGAGTGGGAGCTGAACCAGCCCTTGCCCACAGCAAAATGAACCCTGCTATTGGATTAAACCAAATGAAATAGCCATTTTTCTAGGGCAAAATGGTCAAGTGCTGGCGATTTCATGTGGTTCAACCTGATAACTACCATCGGTTCTGACCACTGGTAGAGCAGGTCTTTGCAAGAATTGCCTGGTACAATGGCTATATTGAATCATTAGAGTGGACACCCCAAGCCCTGTGCTGGGGCAATCCTAATCCTTGAATCATTAAAGTAGGTCCTCTGGAGCTTCCTACTGAGAAGTTCTTTTTTGTTGATGATGGTGATGCATTAGTTCCTTATGACATTGAGTGATATGAGCACTGACATTTACACAACACTTCCCCTGCTCCTGCTCCTGTTCTGAGTACTTTGCTAGTATTAATCCATGTAATCCTCATAACTATCCTATGGTATGGGTGCTATGATCATCCCAATTTTATATGATGGGAAATGAATGCACAGGGCAATTTAATGACTTGCTCAAGGTCTCACCACTAATACATCGTTAAGTTTGGATTAGCATCTGAACCAGGCTGTCTGAACTACTAGGCTGTACCTGCACTTCGAATTTGCTCCTGTGTCTGAATCAGAGACCTGTTCCTTCCTGGGCTGAGGCTCAAGGACAGACCGAGGTCTGCTCTCATCTGCCCCTATACCCAACACAAGGGAGAGTGTGTTTCCTAAGGACTGAGATGGGTCAGCAAATGAGCAGATGAGGTGGGGACTGAGGGGCTATATCATTTAGGCTGTGCAAAGCCACAACTGATTAGTGATCCATGAGAAGAAAAGGATTCCTACATTCCTTCTTGCTTCTCATCGATTCCCTTCCAAAGACACTGGTCAGATATGAGGTGTTGCAGAAGCCTGGGGTAGCAGGTCCAAGAGACCTGGGTTCAAGTGGGCTCCCCCATTTCTTATTTGTGTGGCCTTTAGCATGTTGTTCAACTTCTCTGAGCTGTGGTTTCCTCATCTTCAAAATGGGGCTAAGAACCCCAACTGTGAATCGATGTTGTGGGGTTTTGATGAGACAAGCAGAGCAATGAGCCTGGCAAAGTCCTGGCCCATAGGCAGTGCTTAGTGAGGCTGGTCCCCACCCCCATCCTTAGAGCAGAGCCCCAGCTGTGGCTTCCAGCCCCCCACCACTCCTTGTCCCTTGGCATGTAGCCTCTGGAAGCCACAGGGTCCAGTGACCGGTGGCTGGGAATGGACTATGACGATGATGTGAGATCCAGTCAGCTTTATTACAATTCTGCTTTAATTTTATTCTGCCCTAAAGTCTTGAATGATGGTTTCTTCTAGTCACCCAAGCCCAGGGTCTTAAGGAAGTCTCCCCACTCCTGCGGCCCCCATTGCAAGCTTGCTAAGGTTTCATGTTGGCTGAGTAGAGAATGTGGCAAGTCCACTTTGTGTCCCTGGCACTCCACAGAAAGTTAGGAGGATGAAGGGTCCAAGTAAGAAGTAAGAAGGGAAAGAAGCACATCGCAAATGCCTGCCCCTGCCCCTGGTCATGGTGCGGTGGGTCTGGAGCTGACGCTAATCGGTGTGGTTTCTCTTCCAGCCCCAAGTTTATCCTTGTGTAATTTAGCGTAGGAAAAGCTAATACCGATGTGTCAGGTTGGGTTAATGGAGATTTTTTTTTCAAGCTCAGCAAAGACCCCTTCTCCTGCCACCTCCATTCCTAGGCTACTCCCCGAAGGAGGCATCCCACCCACATGCCACAAATAACACTGGTTCCGAGGGGCAAGGACCCTGAGGGAGCCCTGGCAGGACTCTCCTCTTTGTGAAAGCTCTAGAAAAGGAGATGTCCTGAGCACGTTTGTTCACCCGTTTCTATTAACCCACAAAGCCTGCTGGCAGGAAGTAATTACTTGTCCGACATGAACCATTCCTCTTCCTTCTATTGCTCATCCCCATTGGAGTGTTTCCAGACCTTCCACAGGGCCCCATGGCTCAGGGTGAAAGACCTTCTTGACACTGTTCCTCTGTTTCCCTCTCTGAACGCAAGGAATTGGGCTAGATGACCTTAGTGAGTCCTGTCATCTCAAAGAGCCCATAACCCTAGGATTCTAGTCTGTGTGTCAATTCTAGGCAGTGTCAATCCATCCTGAACTTTATGGGTAGAGGCAATGGCCCCAGGGGCTCCAAGTCCCTAGCGCTTCCTCCAACATCATGTCACTGATGGCCCCTGGAATCTTGTTTTGGGCCTCTGAGATTCTACTTCTGGCTCTGGAATAACTGTTTGACCAACAGTCCTGCCCCCTCTCCAGGCCCTGGTTTCCCCACCTGCAAAAAAGAAAGAGCAGGGTTGGACAAGCTGATCTCTAAGGCCACCTTTAGCTGGTGGCTTTCTACCAAAAGGAGGGGCCTCGAGCCTCTTAGTATGCTGCTTGAGCAGCCCCCACCTTCAGAGGTGGGGGACGAGAGCAATCTAGAGCTAGCTGACTGGGCTAGGGTTGGTACTGGGAAAAGGGGAGATGAGGGTGGAGGGTAGCTCTCAGTAGTCAGATTTGACAGAAGATAGAAGGTGGGAAGGCAGACAAGGAGGAGGCAGGAAGAAAGAAGAGAAGGAGGTGGGAGGGTGGGAGCAGGAGGCAGGGAAGGGAAAGAATAAACACATAATCAGGGTTACTGAGTTTCCTGTGCAGCTGGAGTCATCTTTTGCTCTTAATAAACTCAGCTGCGCTTCACCGCCCCCTCCGGATGGGTGGCTGCTGCCCGGATGGGTGGCTGCTGTTCCTAGTACAGCTCGCCTGAGCCCTGAATGGGGCAGGAGGTGGCTGCTCAGACCTGGGTCTGACACCCCTCGCTCATGGATGCCCCCCAGCAGGACAAGGCTGAGCTCAGCTGGCCTGGGAGCCATGCCTTCCCTTGAGACAAGATGGTGGGGAGGGGAGAATAAAGGCGTTGGAGTGAGAACAGGCTGGAGTTCCATTCACAATTCAGCCACTTGTGGGTTGAGGCGCCTTGTTGTTCCCTCGTTGAACCTGTTTTCTCATCTGCAAATGAGACTTATGTCTCTGTGGATACACACAGTCTTCTGTACCAGGAAAAGGAAAAGATGGCTTTGGAGGCCCCAGCTCGTGCCTGACTGAGTGGCCATTCAATAGCTAGTGTTCTTTGCTGTCTCCTGACTCCTGCTTCCCCTCTCCCCATCCCTGGTCCAAGCTGCCTTAAATCCGGTAGCCTCTTTAGCCTCTCCAGCCAGTCTCTGTCCTTGGGAGAGAAGGGGAGAGGGTGGAGGAGCCACACTGGCTCAAGATGACAAAGGACCCTTCCCCTTGCCACAAATCTCCCCAAATCTTCCTTGAACTTGTCTTCCTAAAGTGCCCCTTCAGAGCATGCAGGTCCTGGAGAGGGGTAAGTGGACGGGGAAGCAAAGACCACCCTTGCACCAGTGGGAGTCTTTCCCCTCAAGGGGAAAAACCCCAAGGTCACAATGTGGTTAAATGCCCCTTGATTTCTTAGAAGCACAGGAATTGCGACAATGTCTCTATGGCACCCCCTTAAGACTATGACTTCTTGAAGTGAGTAGGTATTTAATACAGCACAGAACTTAAATGAGTGTAAACTGCCTCGGATCAATTCCTGACTCTGACATACCAGCTATATGAACTTGGGAAATGGATTCAATTCTTTGAGCCTTAGGTTCACTATAGAATCATGCTTACCCAAGGGCATGTGGTGGGGATTAAATAAGTACTTACCTGTACAGTGCTTGGAAGAGTGCACCCAACACGTGGCCACTATGCTCATTGCTCCTTGCCTCCAACCTTTGCCTCATATAGGCCTGCCCTCAAGAGGAAATCAACACTTTGGGATCTTGACTGCAATAGGGTCAGGAGAAAGAATCACCCAGGACGGGCCAGTGACCAAACTTGTTCCACAGTGCCCCTGGAGTCATAATTCTAAACATAAGTCTGTGCAAGTCACTCCTCTGCTCACAACCTTGACATGGCCCCTTTTTGTCCTCAGGAGTAATTCCAGCTCCTTCATAGGACCTCCACGTACCTCCTCTCATCATCTGGGTCCTACCAAGACCTTGTTTCTCATCTTTTGCCACTTCTGCGTTTGATGCCAAGGCTCTAGTTACATTAACCATCATCGTTAAAATAAGCCCCCTTCTTTCCTGCTTGTCTGTCTGCTCATGATTTTTCATCTCTGGGGAATACCCTTCGCCTGCTTCCATGCCCATCACATTCCCATGGACCCTTCTCTGAATATCCCTACTAGAATGAAAGCTTCAGAAAGACATGGACTTCCTCTTGGTCACTGCTGTATCTCCAACATCTATAACTGTCCATGATATGTAGTAGGTGCTCAATAAACAGTCTGTGAATGTTGACTGCATGGATGATTCAAGGTCAAATGCTACCTCCTCTGTGAAGCAATCCAGGCAGACTTCTACATCCATGGCCAAGCATACATTCCACTGCCTCATTGCTGTTTCCTTATTTGTCTTATCTCCCCAGTAGCCTGGGTGCCTCTGGAGGCCAGGAACCTCAGTCCAAGCATCTTGGAATCCCCTGTGGTACCTTACACAGCATCTGGTACAGGTGGTCTCATCAGAATATATGTGGAGATGTCCCCATCGAAGACCCAGTCCCCATCAATAAAACAGAGTCCTGGGAGTGGAGCCCGAGATGGGTGTTCTCATGACAGTCCTTCCATCTGATAGCTCTGACTCCACCTTGCCCTGTGAGCCTGCGTCTGAGAGGAATGACACTGGCTCAAAGGGACCCCAGAAATGACCTCCAAGGAATATAGGTCTCCTGCCTAGCTCAGCCTAAAGAAGAACACAGAGAAAGCCATGCTTCCCCCCTCAGGCAGGGAGAATGAGTGATACCTTCACACCACCACCTGGCATCTCCTTTGTCCTTAGGCCAAGCTCCTGACAGGTCATTTCCATATTAAGCCAGTCAGGCTGCCTTCACAGCAGGCACAGAGGGTCTGAGACTGGAGGGGAAGAGTAGTCCAGCCAAATGGGCACAGAGTCGGTTGGTAACCCCGGGGGTTGGCCTAGCCTGCGCAGTGAGTGCCACCTGGGCACCAGCACCAGCAGCCTAGTACAGTGAAAGACCTTTGACGTAAGAATGACAACTAACATGTGTTAGTTTGTGCCAAGTCCCATGTTGAGCAGTTCACATGCATTGTTCCAGTTCTTCCTCCTGACAACCCATATGAGGTAGGTATTATCATTCCCACTTTATAGACCAGGAAACTAAGGTTCCTATGAGTTAAGTTCCTTATTTGGCCATCAAGTGCCAAAGCTCAGATTTGAATCCAAGAGCGAATGCTTAACCACCACCAACCTAGACTAAAGCTGTGACTAAAAGACCAAGGTCACAGCCACTTCTTTGTCACTCTCTCTGCCTCCTTCCTGAACCTTAGTTTCTCATCCATTTGGAAGTGAGGAGTGGCTGACTTGGATGGTCTTTGAGGGTTTTTCCAGCTGAGACAGCTGTAGGTTCTAGAAATCTCTGACAGAGCAAAGAAACAAACTATTCTCAGCCTCCACACTCTGGGCAATGTTTGCTTGGGATGTCCAAGGTGCAGAGCAACCCTTGTCTCTGACCCAGACTCTGGGAGACAGCAAAGCTACAGAGAGCTCATCTTCATCTCTACTATTTAGGGCCAAGTGCTATTCTAATCACTTTGTGAACATCTGTCCATTTAGTCCTTGTGAGAACCCGATGACATGGTACTAGCATCATCACCCCCACTTTACAGATGGGACAATAAGATGGTTAAGTAACTTGCCCAAGGCTATACAACTAGTAAGTGGCACAGCTAGGATTCAAACCCTGCCTACCTGGCACAGGATTCTGTGTTTGTCAACACTATACTATGTTGCTTCATCACTTTCCATGACGGATGGATGAACAAGAGGAGGGGGAGAGTTTTCATTCTGCCACCTGGGGTCCCAAAGGTGAGTCATTCTTGGCCCTAGACACCTGGCCTTTCAGCCTCTCTTTTCCCAGTGTCTGCTGAAACAGAGGGAAGGTTAGTCTCTTCCCCCCAGGGCCTGGCCAATGATGTGGACATAGAATGGGGAGAGGAGGCCCCCAGGAAGGGCAGAAGCTGACAGTGATGCTCAAGGCCCATAGGCTGTGCCAACAGGAGAAACTGAGTGTGGGCAAGCCTACCAACAATGTGGCTTGACAGGGGCAGCTCTTGCCTCAGCGGCTTCTCAACATGTTTATTAACTATCTGCCACTTGGTGTTGGACTCAGCAAGGGAGTTGGTCCAAGCTTACCCCCAGGAGTGACTGTAGGAAATGGAAGAAGAGGGGAAAGCTACGCCATTCACTTGGCTCCAGGCCAAAGGCCACCAGCCAGTAGATTCTGGCTCCTTAAAGTGACTTTAAGTGAACAGGAGCCCTGCCTGTCCTTCCTATTCCCACCTATACCACCTGCAGGACAGGAGGTCAGCCAAGTTCTTAAGGGCTCTGTCTACCCAGGTCTGACCCTAAGGCAAGGCTGAGACCTCTGTCATATACCCTCTTAGCAGCCCATACACCCTTTCACAGTCCTTATGTCAACCATAATTAAATGATTACTTGGGTACTAGTCATTGAATGTCTGTCCCCTCAATTACATTAAACCCTCCATGAAAATAGAAATGGTGTCTGTGTCCTCTGCCTCTGTGTCTCCAGAACAAAGCACTATGCTTGGAATGTAGTAGGTGTCCAACAACGTGTTGAAATAAAGGCTGAAGGAAGGCCTCCAAAGTGGCCTGTGCTCTCCCAGCACCTTGCAGGCCTCAGGTCTGGGCCCCAGGCCCCACCTCAGGGCCTCAGTGAGCTCATACTTCCCCCCTTCCTCCTGTACACTTCCCCTAGGACAGGCTGATGAACACCAGAGAAGAGGCGAGGCTGCAGTGCTGAAACAGTACCCGATGATGTCAAGACAGACAAGCACCTGCTGGGCTGCCTGGGTATCTCCTAATACCAACCGGCCAGCCGCCACGTGTCCCCGAATGGGCAGAGAAGTGGGACCCACTGCAATTTCTCATGAGTTGTTGGCAGGCCAAGATGTCAGGGATTTTGGAGGCCAAGGAGGAGGAAACCTCATTACTATATTATCCATATTATCCAAGAGTGACGTAGGGACATGTGACTGATAGCCTGTGAAGCAGAGGGAGAAACATGGACAGTGATGCTTTACAGGCTGGGTGGTGACATCACAAATGCTCATCTGATTACTCTCTCTCAAATCGGGCCGAACACTGCAAATACTCTTTCATACATATATTTTATTTTATAATTTCAAAATGTTGAAGCCGTTTGGTATAGTTATGAAACACAGATACTGGAAGACCAGACTGTCTGGGTTCATTTTCTATCTCTGCAACTCACTAAATGCATGACCTGACGTTTGATATTCAACCTCCCTTTGCCCCAGTTTCCTTAGAAGAAAAACGGAGTTAATAATAGTACCTACCTTTAAAGATTGTTGGGAAGAAAAATCCTGTGAATGCAGGCGAAGTGTGGAGAACAGGACCTGGCAGAGAGTAGGCATACGATAAGCATTAGCGTTTGTTATGACCCATGTTCTCAAGTTATCAAAGTGTGTGTGGGTATTAGTACAGCCACACAGGGCTCTAGGTCAAGGCATACAAAACGACAGCAGGGAATAAACCAAAATGTGAACAGGGATTCCATCTGGGTAGTGGGTGATGGGAAATGTATATTTGTCTTCCCAACACTTTCTGTATCTCCTAAGTTTCTTATAATGAGCTTGATGAACTTTTGCTATAAAAACTTCTCAATCAGCCCTGGCTGGTTTTGCTCAGTGGTTAGAGCATCGGCCTGTGGAACCGAGAGACCCGGGTTCGGTTCCCACTAGGGGCACGTACCTCGGTTGCAGTTTGTCCCCGGCCCTGGTTGGTCGTGCGGGTGGCAGCCACTCAATGAGTCCCTTTCACGTCGATGTTTCTCTCTCTCTCTCTCTCTCTCTCCTTCCCTCCCACTCGATCTGAACAAAAAATGGGAAAATGTCCATGGGTGAGGATAAAAACAAAACAAAACAAAAGTTCTCAATCATTTTAAATGTACATAGTAGTGCCACCCATGTTAAGTCATCAAGATGTCAAAGCAAAAGAAAACACAGTCCCCAAACATGTGCTGAGGGGAGGCACTGAGAGGTGCTGGGCCTCATGAAGAACCCCCTGCTCTGCCACTTCGATCTCCCCCTAGTCTGAGGACACTCCCACTAGCTCTCCACTCCCCTGTGGATACTCCACCCTCCCCATGCCACAGTGTCCTCGAATCCTGGCAAGGAGGCTGGCAGGAGGGGCTGAGCTCTGGAGGGCGTCTGGGAAGCCAGATTTCATTCCTCCCTCCTCTCCTGTCAGGTCACAGAAGATATTAGTACCACCTCAGTGAACCCCGAGCTGCCACTGAGCTGCTGCCTTCTAGCTCGTGGCTGGAGGAGAGCCACAGATCCAAATGGACCTAGAATAGAAGATGGGGGTGGGGAGCAGGATGTGCATATGGGGGGCCAGGCCTGAGGGGTTGCCTGGGCTGACCCCCCAGGATGTGGCTGAGGAGACTGGCGGGAGGGAAAGCAGAAATGACTCTCTGCCCAGTTCATGAATGGAGCCGGGGAAGCAAGGGACACTAGATCTGAGTTGGATCAGTGCCAGGTTCCCGGGAACAGAAATAGGCCAGGCCACTGTGTTTCCAGATCACAAACAAGGAGCCACATGGACTCCGGAGGACAAGAGACAATCCAGACCGAGCCAGGGTCCCACTGCCCTCTCTCCCTGACACCTCATCTGGCTTCACTATTACAAGACTCGTCACCGACTGATGGTACAGGAACTATTTGTGTGTATGGGCGACCCTGCTTCCAGAAAGGATGCTCCTCAAAGGCAGAGACTTTGTCTCCTCTGTTCACTGAAGCAGGGTAGGCACTTGATCGATCAATGTTTTGTGAGTGGCCGAGTGAATGCGCACCCTGTGACCTGGGGCTCGTGAGGTAGGCAGGACAGGCAGGCACTCGAAGTTACCCTCATTTCAGCTGGTGAGACAGTGGAGGCCCAGAGATGTTCAAGGACTTGTTTAATGCTACATAGCTAGGAGATGGCAGATCTTAAGGTAAACCGGCGATGACAAACTTGAATGTCCCTTTTTCAATATTATGCTGCCTCTTGGAAAGAAATCAAGTGGGTTGGCTGTGTGGCAGGTGCTGCTGGGCATCCCTGTGGGCAGACAGACTGCAGAGACAAGCACAGTCCTTCACTCAGCCAGGCCGAGTGAGCCCGGGGGTGGCACGGGGGCTCCCTCCGCTGCTGGCCACACTTACTCAGGAGCAGACTTGGATCTTATTTAGGAGTGTGTTGTGGTCACATGGGGCCTCTGGGAGCCCTGGCTCTTCCAAGAGAGGTATGACCTCGTGATTCCTACTGACTGGCCTCAGTATGCCAGGTTATGAAATGGGTAGAGAGCATGGGAATAGTGTTTCTCCTTAAGCTGGTGACCAGCCTACACGGGCCCTCCTTTGGTGCCTGGGTTACAGTTCATATTGAAGAAAGGATGCCGGCCAAGGGCCTGACTATGACTGGGTGTCCAGAAAGCATGGGAAGAGGCTGGCATGGGTCACTGCCAGGCCCCTTCACATCCCCTGAGACCTGTCTCCCTTCCATGCCACCCCTGAGTAACCCAACCTTCAGGGAGGGTCACCACTCTAGCCTCTGCAGGGCAGAGAGCATAGGGTGGGGGGGAGACAGACACATGCCCCTTTTGCCATGCCATCAATAATGTCCTCCTTTTCTGTGCCCCAGGCAATGAGAAAACGAGCCTCAGACCTCTCCTCTCACCCCACACATGATGCCTGGGCAGTGACACCCTGGTCGAGACAGAAAATTGTTGCTTCTGGGTCTGAAGTAGCTTTCCACCTCACCAGGTCAAGTATTGTCCCCAGGCCCTCTGAGAGCAGAGCCTGTCACCTTTCCTTGCCCCAATGGAAAGGCCACGGCTCTCTGGGAGTGTACCACTGCTAGGGTGCAGGTTGCACACCCACCCATGTGCACACATACACATGCACATACACAAAAACACACACCCTCTAGCCTAGAGCCTGAAACCTCAATTCCCTAAACCCCATGGGACTGTGGGGTCCCATCACCTTAGACAACTGGCAGAGGGTAGGGCTGCTGGCTGGGGCTGAGTGGGCATTGCCCTTCCTTGTAAAGCCCAGAGGAGGAGATGCAGACCATAAGGGCTTCAAGATTGTGGGTTGAAATGTGGGAAGTGTGATGGCTGGGAGAGAGGCACCCTCACACTGGCTCTTGCCGGATCCAGGTCTGCAAAAGAAAGCTAGAGCTCACTCAGACTAGCCTGATCAGGCAGGGCTTGCCTGGCAGGAGACGCTTTCCTTGAGGCTTTAGGGTCCTCTTCCTGGGCTTAGGTAGGTGGCAGTCAGTGAGCCTTTGAAATCTTGGTGGGCAGCCTGGCCTCCAGGGGCCCACCTGGCGGGGAGGGGGTGATTGGAACTTGGGGCTGATGGACAGGTGGCAACCGGAAGAAGGTGGCATGTCAGGATGGTGCAATTTTCAAGAGTGGAGACAGACCAGAAGGTGAGGGAGGTGGGTGCACAGATAAATCCAGGAGAAGGACGAAGGATGGCCAACAGCACCTGGAGCACACTATGGGTCCCTGGTGCGTCCCACAATGGCCTTGGGCCCATTGCCCTGTGGCTTTTCAGCCCAGTGAGTGGGCCAGGCACGCTGAGTTGTTGAGACACGAGGGAAACAGAGAACCCAAGGACAAAGGAAAAGAGCCAAAACAGGGTTGTAGGGTCCTCCCTCTCAGCTGGGAACTAGCTCTGCTGACAGGCTGAGATCCCAGCAGTGTTTGAGGACAGATGGGTTACAGGTCTGAGGACATATGCACCGTCTCAGCCCTCAGGGAGGCTCAGCGAGGCCTGAGGTGGCCCAAGCCCCCCTAACCCCAGTTGGCCAGACAAATAGTATTGTTTTTCTTGTGTGCCCAGAATGAAAAAGGCTGGGTTGGGGAGGAGGGAGCAGGGATCTGGGACATGGGTCTGCTCTCCCCGGACATGCTAGGAAGGCTCAGGCACCCATCACTGCTTCCTTAAGTTTTCCAGCCACTTCTGTTTGCCCTTCTGGGCCTCTGACTTAGGTTGCTTTTCTCGTCTCTGTCTCTGTCTCCCTCAGTCCCTGTCTTTGTTTTTGTCTCAGTTTCTCTGTCTCTCTGCCTCTAGGCCCTGGCCTATCTGTCCCTCTCTCAGTCTTTCAGATTCTATGTCTTTCTCTTTTTCTGCCCTTTTCTGTTTTTCTGCCTCTATGTCTCTCTCTTGCTCTCTGGTTCTCACTGTTTCCCTGGCCCTGGTCCATCGCCACTTTTCTCTGCCTCCAGCTCTCCCTCCCTCCCTCTATCTCTCTCTGTGTCTGTCTTTCTGCCTCTTACAGCCTGTCTGCCTCCAACTCTGTGTATATCAGACCTACTCTGCTCTGTACCTGGGCCTGGTTGGCAGCTTCTGGGAGCTGGGCAGCAACTCGCACTCTCCCTTCAGTGGATAAAATGGAAGCCTCAACGGCAGGGCGCTATGGCCCAGCAGGGTCAGTCAGCCCATCCAAGATCAGGGCTGGGATAGTGCCAGCCACAGCTATTAGGGGTATGGGAAGGAGCACAGTCACAGGGATGTGAAACCTCATGGCAGATCACCCCGTAATTTCCCCCAAGGTCTCCCTGGACCACCTCCTTCAGCCTATCTCTGTCCCATGAGCTATTCAGGTTGAAGCCAGAACCCCCGACTCAGGGCCAGGCCTTTGTGGGATGAGGAAACTGCCAGTCAGTGACAAGGTCCAACTCTCAGGGAGGTCTCTTGCTTTGGCCATGAGGGACCCTCAGGCAGTAAGTCAAACCTGGCATCTGAATTCTAGATCTCAGCTCTAGCACCTACTGACCTTTAGCTGGCAAAGGTGCCCCCCTGAACACTGGCTTCAGGCACACTAAGTCCTGCCCCGAACAGTGGTTCTGAAATGTAAGGGGGAGGATGTTTGGGAAGAGACAAGCACTGTGCTTGGCACCAGGAGGGGTGAAATGAAAAGGACCCTCCTCCTTCCCCCCTCCCTTCCTTCTCCTCCCCTCATTGAGGGTGAAGACATTAGGATCAACACAAAGACTTTGGGGTATCTTCAGACAAATGAGCAAGGCTCTATTGGCTGTGGTTTCATCCCCCGTTCTTCCAGGAGGGTCATTAGGAAGTGGGTGGTGGCTGCAGTGGCAGAGGTGGTGGTGGCAGGGCCAGAGGCTTGGGCCCCACGGGGGTTCAGCTGGGTGGGCAGCTGGGGTGGTCGGGGAGCAGTCCTGCCTCTGAGAATGTGTGATTTCCCCCCTACACGCCCCCGAGAGGCTTTGAGTCATAGACAAACAGTTCTGCAGCTCTGCCCCCCTCATCCCCCAGCCACAGACACACTTGGAATTTGCAAAGTTTGGTTTGTGCTATTTTTCATTACTGTGAGTTTCAGAAGCGCCCACTGCCAGAGCCAGCCTGGGAAGGTTGGTTTCTCTCTTACAGGATTTGAGAGGGTTGGTGCTGGTGGGCTCTCGGAATATGCCTAGGCCAGTCTTTCCCCTGCATTCCACAGGCTGACACGTGGGACATACAGGCCTGAAGAGAGGGACTGACTGGTCATGGAGCCCCTGCAAGTTGGTGACAGATCTGGGCCTAGACTCCAGGCCTCTTGGTCCCATCATCTTCCTTGTTCGTGCGTTGGCTTGTGTTCTCTTTGTTTTCTCACCCTCGGTCTGTATGTCATGGTCTTCCTCTCTCCATCCTTGTCCTTCACTGTGGAATTCACTCTTCCTTCCCCAACAAGAGTCTGAAGAGCTGAGACTCTCCACTAATTGTCACTTTCTTCAGCACCCTCTGGCCTGCCCTGCCACAGATAAGCTGTGTGCTGGCTGGACCTGTGCCTGGAGGTCCCCTTTTATGACAGTTTCCTTCTTGTCTCCTCAACCAGGTGATGTCAGTGTCAGACCGGGCCCCCAGGCAGGCAGCTCCAACCCCCCATGGCTCTGGGGTCTTCCGGAAATAGGGTATCAGCAGGACTACTTCCCATCTGTCCATCCACTTTGCCAAGCCTAGGGCAGAGCTAGAGCTGACAGTCCCTCTGGGGAGAGGGTGACATTTGCAGGTGCCCCCTACCCTACCTCCAACCTAAACCTTCCCAGATTGCAGACAGAAATTCATAGTCGGGGTCTGGCTCCTGAGCAGACTCTTCAGCCTCCGCCCCCAACCTGAGCAGGTTGGAAGGTAAACAGACTGGAGAGAAGTCCTGCCACAGCTCTAAGTGGCAGGGTCAGTGGGTGGGACTTAAGTCCATCTGTCCCCTAGAAAGAAGCCAGGTGGGAGCTCCTGCCTGGAGTTGCACAGTTGGCATCTACAGCACAAGGGCAGATATTCTGATGTCAACCTGACACAGATACCTGGTATCAGAGAGGATGGGCAGTGTTTGCCATCAGGTAACCTGAGGGACAACCCTGCAGGGGAGTGACGGGCAAAACATGAGTCTCAGAGTTGACAGATCTCAGTTAAAATCCACATTGGGGTGTCCTTGCTGGGTGACCTTGGCCAAATTACTTAACTGCTCTAAGCCTCAGTTTCCCTATCTGTAAAGGTCTGCCCCCTCACTGTTCCAGATTTAGGAATGCAGTAGCTACTAAGCACACACAATTGAAGGATGCATTCGTGCATGGAGAAAGAGCCCCTACAGAGGCTGGTGTGCCATGAGGAGGTGAGCCAGGGAGCGAGCAGCAACAGAGTTGGTGACCAGAAACTTAGTGCAAGTCAGCAGTAGGTTACGGTAGCCTGGGGACCATTGACTGATGGCTGGGCACCAGGAGGACCAAGGCATCCCACCTGCTCTGGTGTCCCTCTGGAAGTAGGGTAGGTAGGTCATAGGCAAAGGTGTATCTGTTTGTAGGAAACAGATCAGGCTACTCAGGAGACTAACTTTTGGGCCCTACAACATCCCCAGTGTCCTAGTGCAAATTAGCAAAAGGGCGCTTGCAGCCCCGCACCAGGCACATGGCTTGGCGAGTGCAGCATGAGCTGGATTTCAGCTCCCACATGCTCTCCGGGTTGAGTGCCCTTGTGGCCGTCCTCAAGTTCCCACCATTTGCTGACTCAATCTTTTATTCATTCGACAAATGCTTATTGAACTCCTAATGTGTGCCCTCCTTCGGCACTGTTCTAAGTACTGAGGAGGGGCCCCAGGAATCGCGAGTGCTCGCGTTGGAGAGAAGAGGGTGACAGAGGGTCTACGGGCTTCTCTGACCAAACTCTGTCTGGACTCCGGCTCAGGACCAAGCTTGAATTCAACGGATACTTACTGAGTGTCCACAAAAACCCTGCTCCAGGGTCACCACTGACTGGCTGTGTGCCCTTGTATGAGTCGCTTTCCCTTTCTGGGCCTCAGTTTCTCCATCTGCAAATGAAAGCACCAAGCTAGATGAGTTGTGAGGAAATCCCGCTCCGTGGCAGGGGAAAGTGAAGCAGACATTTACCACGTGGCCCAGGGCTGCTGAGCAGGGGATTCAAGCCTGGGGGGAGAAGAAGGACTAAAGGATCTTGGAGAACTTTATAGCCCAGAGACTCAGCCAGCTTCCCACCATTCCTCCCATCGCTCTCAACAGTCTTGTTCTGGCCAGACTCATCTCACCACCCCCTGCATGTGCCATGGCCTCTCCAGCCCTCATGCCTTCGCTCAGGCTGTGCATTTGGCATGGAATGCTGTCTCCCATCCCTGCACAGTGAAACCCCACTCATCATAGATGTTGCAGAGGACGTAAGCATAAGAAGCGTGGAGGCAGGGGTTCAGATCTGATGTTTCCCACCTTCCTAACATTTCTACGAAGAACCTGGGCGACAGTGGCCCCAGGCAAATAACTCTGGGCTCAGGGAATCTTTCTGCTGCCTCCACCCAGTGCTACTCTACCTTTCCTTCTCTGGGGTATTTTGGAGCATGTGCCCTAAAACCAAACTGATGTATGTTCACAGCCCAGATCTGCCTGCTTCCTAACTACGCAGCCTTGGCTCCTGCAGGTCCCGTTTCACCTCAGCCTCAGTTTCATTCTCTGCAAAGTGGAATACCAAGCCTCATCTCTCCCAGGAAGAAAAGATGGCAGGGAGGGTGAAAAGGCAGAGAGATCATGTCTGTAAAAGCTGCCTGACAAAGAGCAGAGGCCCGGCTCCTGTTGTCTGCCGATATTCTGCTGAGCAAGGCTCTTGCATCCTCTGAGTAACTCCTGCTTCACAAAGCCAAAGACTTCATTCTTTTCTTTCAAAACGTTTCTAGTGATTTTCTACTAAGAGTTTCTCTAAAAGTCCCTCCTCCTTAATCCTGTCCTTTGTTCCCTCAAGGCACTTTGTGTGCCATCCATCTGCCCCGGGGGCCAGCAGCTCTGCGGAGGGAGCACCAGCAGAACCCTCGCATGTACTCAGATGTGGATTACTCTGCCCAGCAAGCCCCACCCCAACCAAACTGGGGGCTCCCAGGCTTGTAAAGCCTGGTGTAGAAGCTGGAGGGAACCATCACCATCTCCCCAAGGCCCCTGTGCACTCAGGGAGTGAACTGGGCCCTTGTTGGGGCTCTTCTTCTCATTCCTGCTTCCCAGGCAGGCTGCTCCCCTTCTGAGAGATGGCACGGGATTTAAGAAATGCCAGACGTATTGTGGACATTCAGGAGCTATTCATTCAACTGAGGCTTGGTTCTGAACAAAAAAAAGTCAAGACATAGCCTGTGGTCAGAAAAGTTTATACTCTTTGGGACCCCAAAGTTTGCCTTCTGTGCCCATCCCATGGCAGCCTGCCCATCCTCCCACTGTCACCTGCCTTCTCACTGGGGACCCAATAGGAGCTTTCACAGGGCCTCATAGGGCAGAGAGAGTAGGCTCTGCTCAGGGATAGGTCCCCATGGTGTTCGTGGCATCAGTGATGCTGAATACAGGCTGGTAGGGCAGGAGCCTTGGGCCAGCAAACTGGGGTTCAAGAGCATAGACCCCAGCCTGGTCGAAGACAAAGGGTAAAGCTCTATCATGAGGCTGACTTGGGCTCAGGTTTCAGTGATGCCATTCATTGGCTGGGTGATCAGAGGGCCCTCTCCAGTCTACGAAACAGGATCATGTGCCTGCCTTCCTCACCACACAGGCTGGGAATAATGATGCGAAGAGGTAGCAAAAATGTGTGGGAACACTGGAGTGTGTTTTCAGCAGTTTGAATTGAAACCCTGAGCACCTTTTATAGAAAACAGCAGGGCAAAGCGGAGTGCACAGACCTGGGATCAAATCCTGGCGCTGTAATTTCCTGGCTGCGTGACCTAGGGCAAGTCACTAAACCTCTCTGAGTCTCTGTCTTCTCATTTGTAGAATGGGGATAATAAGATAGTACCTTCCTCACTGCTGTGAGGGTGCCGTGGGGTGATGCCTAAAGCATGGCCTTCCTGTGGGAGATAGCAGGGCCCACTTAGGAAGGTGTCAGCAAGTTCCAGAGGCAAAACCAACCTGGCACCAAGGCAGGTGCCAAATGGCGAGCAATTCATCATCTCCAACCAGCAAACACTGCCCGAGTCCCTTTGCCAGGCTACGTCCTGAGCTGGGTTCTGAGGATGCCTAGAGGAATAAATCTCACTCCCTGCTCTCTAGGGTTTGTCCCCAGGCTGGGCTAAATCAACCTCAGAGTGGTCTTGCACCCTGACAGCCATCTGAGGCCTCATTCGAGCCTTTGTCACCCTGGGCCCACCCCACCTCTCCCCTGCTAGGCACTTACCACCCCTTTTCTCCCCGGTTGGAACCCAGGATTTCACTTGCAACAAATGGGTGGGGGTGCCCAGAGCTGGGTGGGCCCCAGAGACCACCTTTCCCCTGTTGCGGAGTTCAGTATCCACTGACGTTGGAGACAAGGCCTTTGGCCTGGGGGAGATGATGTTCTAGTAGAGGTGACAGGGGGTCTCTGATGGGGATATGTATGTGCAGAAAATGAAGGCAAGAAAGAAATAAAGGGGCGGGATAGAGATTTTCAGTAGATATTGTTCCCATTTGACACTTCGGGAGACAGAGGAATAGACTGGCCCAAGGTCACCCATTAGGTGCTGGCAGAACGGGGGGCAGAACACAGAGGTCCATAGCTCAGTTCCCCTCCCTGAACCAACCTGTATCTGGGGGCCCTCATACTCTCACCCTTGCCTAGTTCTGCTTTCCATGTGCCCACGCCTCCACAGGGCCCCTGGCCTGTTTGCCCCGCCCTCTCTCAAGCAGTAGAGGCTGCTGAGACAACCTCAGCTCTCGTCAGACAGGGTTCCCTCGGGCCCTGAGCAGTGGGAGCGTGTTGGGGGCCAGGAACTTGCACGGGCAAATGGTGTCTGTGAAAACATTGGCTGCTGAGAGCTCCAGCTGTGGGGCCCAACCGTGGCCCCACGGTCCAGATGTTGGCCTCACCCACCTCCCTCCTGCAGCACCAGATTTATAAAGAACCTCACAGCCAATCTCAGGGGAACACAAGATTGTAGGGTTGGAAGGAGGCAGGAAGGGCCACCCGATGCAAACGACCAGGGAAGCTGGTAGGTTCGTTCAGTCCTCGGCCTCCAAGGTTGTCTGGACAGCAGGGGTCACTCCTGGGCTGAGAGTGTCCCAGGGAAGGTGGGGCTACAGCCTCCCTGGTCAAATGTCCCAGGTTTTCTGCCCAGAAACGAGAAATGTGAACTGAGTCCTAGTGTAGAAGCAGCCGGATGACTCGAGGGATCTCCCCAGAGGGAGTGAGCCCTTGTTCCTGCAGGTGTGTGGGCAGGGTCTGCACAGGGCGGCAGAGGGGGTGCTCTATGGAGATGAAACTGGAGGCTTTCTTTCCTATTCCCGCCCAGTCTGCAGCCTTTCCTTGCTCCTAGATGCAGGGCACTCCAGTCCACCCCCATCTCCAGCACCAGGAGGGTCTGGAACCTGCTTTCCTCCCCCTTTAACAGAGTGGGCCCAGCCCAAGGTCTTAAGGGAAACACTCCCACCCCCACCAACACTTCTCCTAATGCATCCTCGCTGGCCGGCTGGGAACCGCAGACGGCGCTGTGACAAGAGGGGAGATAAGGGGGCTCTCACATTTCCCCCGGCTGGGCTCCTGGGCCGCCAGCATTCACGCTGGCTGATTTCAACATGAAAGGGCCCCTTGAGAAGGAGAGCCCCCCTCCCTTTCCCCCTTCCCTCTGCTAAGCCCCACTCCGAAGCTAACCACTGTCTGAGCCGCCCTCCCCCTGGAGTACCAGCTCTGCTGCTGGCCTGCCTGCCAAGCCTTCCCCCAACTGCGTCAGCCTCACCTCAGCACCCCGCCCTCCAGGGTGGGAATCCCGGGGAGCAGAGGGGGCGTGCACTGGGCAGTCCCTCCCAGCACTAAGCTGGAGAGGAGAAAAAGGGGCTTGTGGTCCTAACTGGTGACACAGGGTCCAGGATCTGCTCTGGAGATACCGCCCAGGTAACCCTAGGTCACTTCGTTGAACAAATATCTGGGGTGGGGGAGACAGCACTGAGGAGAGGTCGTCCCCCAACCCGAGATCCAAAGAAGGCCAGAGCATTCTCAGGATCTCTGCTCACCCAAGGGGTCTCTCAGGCCTCTTCCCTGTCTCTTTTTAACTGCCTGAGACAAGCACCCTTCAAAAATCTACTGAAACATCTCATGTTTCTGCCACCAGAGGCCTTCCAGGTATGTGCCCTCGATCTATTATGCTGCAACTTTTTAAACCTTTTATTTTGAACTAATTTTAGACACGGAAAAGTTGCGAAAAATAGAACAGAGTGCCTGTACATCCATCACCCAGTTTCCCCCGATATTAACATCTTACATAACCTTAGTACAATGATCAAAACCAAGAAATTAACCTGGTATCATACTATTACCTAAACTACAGATCTTATTTGAATTTCACCAGTTTTCCCACTTATGCCCTGGACCCTACATTGCATTGAGTTGCCATGTCTCCTTAGTCTCCTCCGACTCAGGACAATTTCTTTGTCTTTCTTTGTCTTTCATGACCTTGACACTTTTGAAGAGCACTAGTCATCTGTTTTATAGACTGTCTCTCAATTTTGGTTTGCCTGATGTTTTCTTACGACTAGAGAAAGGTTGTGCATTTCGGGCAAAAATACTACAGAAATGATGTTGAGTCCTTCTCAGTTGATCATACCAAGAATTTCGTCATGTCAATATGACTTATTACTGGTGATGTTTACCTCAGTTACTTTATTAAGTTGATTGTCTGCAGGGTTTCCCAACCACAGAGTTATCATATTTCCCTCTGATATATAGTTCAAGTATATTGGAAAGATACTTTGGGTCTATACATGTCCTGTTTCTCTTAAAATGTTCCATGTCTGCTAATTGTAGCATCCACTGGTGGGTCAGCATTTATTACTGTGACACCTTCCTAATAGTCATGTTTTATTTTCCTCTTTCTTTCTAGATCAATTAATTGGAATTTGACTGTAAGGAAAAGATGCCCTATACCCCCTTTTCATTTATGTATTCAATTATTTATTTGTTTTGTTATGGGCCAGTGGATATTTATTTTATTCTATTGGTTCAAATCCAATATTATCTTCTCCCACAAGAGGGTAGGGTATAACTCCCATTCCTTAAGTATGAGCTGTATGTAGTGCCTTCCTTCCAAAGAGGACAGTGTGGAAGTGGGGGAAAAGTAACATAGAGACACTTGACAAACACGACCTCAGTCAGGGGATCCCAGGTCACACCTTCAGTCCATGGATAATGTGTACCAGTGATACCTCCCACACCCACTTCCCACTTTAACCATGAGAACAATATCATGATTTTTCAAATCCAAACTGAGGGACATTCTACAAAATACCCAACCAATACTCATGAAAACTGTCAAAGTAATCAGTAGCAAGGGAAGTCTGAGAAACTGTCACAGACAACAGAAGCCTAAGGGGGCATGGCAACTAAATGTAATGTCATATCCAGAATAGGACACTGGAATAGATAAGGTCATTAAGTAAAGTGAACAAACAAAAATCTAAGGAAACCTGAATCAACTATGGACCTTAGTCATTCATAATGTTTCAATATCAGCTCACTAATTTTAACAAATACACCACACTCACGTGAGGTGTTAGCAATAGAAGAAACTTGATGCTGGGTGTATGGGAACTTTCTGTATTAACTTTGCACCTCTTCTGTAAATCTAAAACTATTCTAAAATTTTATATATATATATATATATATATATATATATATATATATATCCAATTTTATCACTATTTATTTTGTGCTCAAATTGTTCCCACTTTGGCTATTAAGATCTGTTTCAGCTTGGCTCCTGAGTTCTTCTAAAACACAAAACAAAAACCCATGCTTTTCTGAGTTCTTCCTTATTTTCTGGCACTATGACATGGTCCAGCAGTATCCTGGACTGTCCCTGTCCCAGGCCTGATCCAGCCATTTCTTCACTGAGTACTGACTCCTTCTATTGGAAAATGGTATTAGAAACCAAGATCTGGTCAGTAGGTGTGCTCACTGCTACTGAAGTGCCATTGCTTCTAGGATCTCTCAGCTCATAGAGCTAGGGAATATATGTGTGCATACCAACCTATTTTGCTGCAATTTAAAAAATGGTATTTGCATTTGTTCCGTCCTTAAGAGATTTATTTCATTTACTGTAACTGCTTCACAATATTCCTTGGCAGGGATAGACCAAAATTTTATTTAACCAGTTCTCATTTGGTGGCTATTCATAATATCATACAATATTTTCTTTTCTTTTTTTTTTTTTTTAGTTTTTACCTTTTTAAAATTTTTATTAATTTATTTTTGTTACAGATGTTTCTTCTTTTTTTCCCCATTGACACCCTCCTCCCCATGCCCCCCCCATCCCCAACTTTGTTGTCCGTATCCATTGGTTATGCGTACATGCATATAAGTTCTGTGGTTTATTTCTTTCTTCCCCCCACCCCCTCTTATGAGGGTTGTCAGTCTGTGCCCTACTTCCACGTCTCTGGGTCTACCTTGTTCCTCAGACTGTTATGTTCATTATATTCCACAAATAAGTGAGATCATGTGATATTTGTCTTTCTCTGCTTGGCTTGTTTCACTTAGGATAATACTCTCCAGGTCCCTCCATGTCGTCTCAAAGGATAAGAGATCTTTCTTTCTTACAGCTGCATAGTACTCCATTGTGTATATGTACCAAAGCTTTTTTATCCATTCGTCTACTGATGGACATTTGGGCTGTTTCCAGATCTTAGCTGTTGTAAATAGTGCTGCTATGAACATGGGGGTACATATATTCTTTCTGATTGGTATTTCAGGCTTCTTAGGGTATATTCCTAGAAGTGGGGTCCCTGGGTCAAATGGCAATTCAATTTTTAATTCTTTGAGGTAACACCATACTGTTTTCCATAGTGGCTGCAGCAGTCTGCATTCCCACCAGCAGTGTATTAGAGTCCCCTTTTCTCCACACCCTCGCCAACACTTGTTGTTTGATGATTTGTTGATGGCGGCCATTCTGACAGGTGTGAGATGATACCTCATTGTTGTTTTAATTTGCATCTCTCTGATGATTAGTGATGTTGAGCATTTCTTCATATGTCTCTTGGCTATTTGTATGTCCTGTTTGGAGAGGTGTCTATTCAGCTCCTCTGCCCGTTTTTTAATTGGGTCCTTTGTCTTCCTTTTGTTGAGTTGTATGAGCACTCTATATATATTGGAAATTAATCCCTTATCTTATATATCATTGGCAATGACGCTCTCCCATACAGTGAGTTCCCTTTTCATTTTGATGGTAGTTTCTTTTGCTGTGCACACACTACTTTATATTATAAAAATATTGTAATCCTTGTGTTTAGTCATGTGCCAAGTGTTTCTCCAGGGCAGACAATGAGATTGAAACTGCTGTGTCAAAAGGTCTGGGCATCTGAAATATTGATGGAAGCTGCCAATGTGCACTCCAAGATAAGTGTTTTAATTAACCACCACCATTCTAAGTCACTTATGTGCCATTTAGGGCCCAGTGAACTACTTGTCATTGTCTCTCATGTTTCCAGGTCTCTGCCTACACTGTTGTTCTTTCTACCTGGAGTGTCCTTCCTCTCATATCAGCATGATAAACTTCTATTCACCCTTCAAAGCCCATCTCAAAGCCCAGTGACTCCTATGTAAAGTTATTCTAAGCTTGCTGCCCAGGCAGGCAATTTGTGTCTGTGTTCCCACAGTGACTGCTCTGATTACATCTTGGCAGTTTGAGGAGATTGCTGTGTGTTCCAGTAACTTCTATGATCTTTACAGACTGGCCCAGCACAGATTAAGTAAAGAGGAAACCTTTAGGAGTGTCTGCTGAATGAATAGATGGACTTCCTTCCCAATGGCTCCAGACAGCTTGTTTTCTATGGGCCCTTAACTAAGAGTTTGGTCTGAGACCAAAAATTTCTTAAAGTTCATACTTAAAGCTCACATTCCCTTCCATACCTCATTCCTGTATGTACATACAGAGATGGGCACACATACACACTCAGGCATCCTCCCAAGTCTGTGTAGGGAGTCTCTGTAATGGTGTGTGTGAGAGTGTCTATGAGTTAGAAAGTTAGGGGAGAGAGGGAGAGAGAGAGAGAGAAAGAGAGAGAGAGAGAGAGAGAGAGAGAGAGAAGTAGAGTAAGAGAGAAAAAAGAAAGGAAGACAGAAAGAGAGAAAGAGGAGAGAGGACACTGTTAAACATGAGAATTTCCCAGGTTACCAAGGGGCCGATGAATTCCTTTAAATGAAGTCTTATCAGCTGATACCTGAGCAGGACAGAGTAGACAAGCTATTGCCTCAAAGAAAGAAAGAAAAATATTTGCTGACAATGTAGGCAAATGCCAAGCAGGCTGCTCTAAGAAGGTCAAAGCCACTGGATTCTCACTCAACTCTCCTGTTCCAGGCCTACATGGTGAGGCATCTGGAATCATCTAGTCAGCTCTCCAGTTGTCCAAAGCATATCTCTTTCTCTCTCCCTCCCTCAGCCTCATATCAATTTAATCAGCACAGCAAAATGTGTCTACCTCTGAAATACCTTGCCAATCCTCCACTTGTCTTCATTCCTACTGCTGCCACTGAGGTCAGTTGCTCATCATCTCTCATGGATACTAGTGCAATAGCCTTCTCACTGGCCTCCCTGTTTCCCATTTTGTCCCTTCCAACCCTACAGATACCAAGGATCAGAAAGTTCATTCTGTAAAGCAAATCTGGTCTTGTCACACCCCTACTTGAAACTCTGTGGCCACAGGCCCAAGTTCAAACAATGTTCAAGGTCCTTCTCCACGCAGCCTTCACAGTTCAGAAGTAGATCAGCAAATGTTAAGTCACTGTATGTGAGGCGTTGGGATTGAGACAGGAGTCAGCACAATTTCAGTTCTCAAAGGGTGCATGCTGCAGTGCTCACCAGGCCCTCATGACAGAGACCTCAACTGCTATTTGAACCTTATACTACAGGCTTGAGGTCTTATAATCACTAGTGGGACAAGGATTTGAACCTAGACCTGCTTGGCTCTAAAGACCATGTTCTTTGAACATTCTCATATCAAAAAATGTTATGGGACACCTCGTTATGTCACATTAAGAGATGGAAGTTAAATACACATTTTGTGTCTGACAGACCTGAGTTCAAGCCTAACTTTTTAACATTTTCAATCCTTTATTCACTTAAAAAAGTATTTTCAGAGCACAAACTATGTGTGTGAAGGGGGAGAGAGAGAGAGAGAGAGAGAGAGAGAGAGAGAGAGAGAGAGAGAATGAGAATAAAGGATACAGAGGTGGTCAGACAGACACAAGTTAAAATCTTGACTTTACCATTTGCAAACATCTGACCTCTCCGAGCCTCAGTTTTTACATCTGTAAAATGGGGATAATAACAACACCTATTTCACGGGCTTGCTGTAGGTATTAAATGAGCACATGCCTGTAAATTACTTAGCACCCTGCCACACACACTAACACTGAGTGCCCATGTTAGAACCAGACACAGATGTATAGGGTTGATCCAAGTCTGTGTGGTCCTGCCCTTGTCCTCAGGAAGTTGGCAGTCTAGTGAAGGAGACAAAAGTCATGGAAATAAACATATAGTCTATGGAACATGCCCGAAGGGAATAAAACAAAAGTAAGGAGCTATGAGAGAAAATCGAGAATGACAAATCTAATTTAGATGAGGTGATGGTGCAGTGCATGATCTTTCTGAGGAGGCGACATCTTAGCTGACACCTGAAGAATGAGGACCTGATTCAGGATGCTGAATCTTTCAAGTGACAGCAAGGTAGTTTGCCTGAGGTCCTTCTGAGGGAGCCAGGAGCCAGGCTGCCCCTAGGGCTGAGCAGCCTGTCAAGGGAAAGGAGTCACCATCCACAGAGTGCTCCCTGGTAATGGCCGCTGAGCTGAGCGCACTGCATACGTGGGTTCAGCCACTGTGCACAGCAGTGCTGTGGGCTAAGTACTACTACCATTGCCATGTTAGAAATGAGAATGCTGAGGCTTAGAGAGGTGGACTGATTTGCTCAAGGCTGCAAAACTACCTCTGGTGAAGCAGGGACTTCACCCCCAGCCTGCTCGGTTCCACAGCCTGCATTATTTCTCTGCCACAAGGAGTCAGCCAGACCGGGGAGAGGGGAGGGCGGGCAAGGGAGAGAGGAGGCAGAGGGGTGTGGACAGGCAGACTCCTACCACAGGAACAGTGTCCCAGGAGGAATGCAGACAATGCCGGAAACCCCAAAAGCAATTTTCTAACCCTGGGAAAATGGTCTGTAGTTTGGGCTGGCATACTCAGTGTGAGGCTACAAAAGGAAAGCTGTCAGGGCCAGTCCTCCCCCCTGCCTGGGGCACCCTATGTTGGTCATGGAAACTAAGCAAAAGTCAGATCGAGGAGCCCTTATAAATCTCTGAGACCCCACTGCTCATTTTAATTCCCTGTAGATTCAGCCACCCAAGCCTGAGTGGACCCCCAGATATTCAGATTTCACAGGATTTGGGTAGGGCCTGGGCATCTGGATTTTCCCAGCTCTCCAGTCCATTTGAATGCTCCCATTCAATAAGTCCTCCCTTGCCCCCCAACTCCACACACACCATTTTAAATTTGGAGAAGCAGAGGCCCCAAAAGGGGACACAAAGCCTGGAAGTCAGGTCTCTGACTCTTGTTAGGGCTCAGCCATATGGGAACGCCTTCCCCAGGATGCCAGGAAGGTAGGCGAAAGGGTCCTCAGAGTTGCAGTGAGTGGAAAGACAACAGTCTGACCGAGTGGGAGCTAAAAGCTTAGTAGTGTGCTGGGTCCCCCTATTCCCATCCAAGGCTTTGGGCACACCATCACTCCCTCTGCAGCTGGCCAAACGATCAGGAGCCCTGGGTTTGGGTCCCCCCTCTGCCACTAACTCCTTTTGGACCTTGGACAAGTCCCTTTCACTCTCTGGGCCTCAGTGTTATCCATCTATGAAATGAGATTAGACTCGAATGTCTCCTAAAATAAGATCTGTTCCAGCTCTGACATATTTTGGTTCTGGAAAAGATAGCATTCAGGAGGTCTGGGTTGTGATCCTAACTGCATTTGACATGCCTGAGCCACAACTTCTTACCCTGTAGAATGGGAATCATTGCCACCTTGGCCACGTTGCTTGCTCCTTCTAGGTCCATGTTCTCCCTCCCTTACACTAAAGTGCATGGGGACAGGCACTGGTCTCTAATTAGGAGGCCCATGAGTCTCTGATGCTTGTTCTAATTAGCTGCTCCAGCTCCATTGAGCCCCAGAACAGGGTTAGATGGAGGGGGCTTTGGTGCAAGTGGTGCTTGCCAGGATGGAGGGAGACCTTCTGCACCTAGGCCCCATCTTTCTACTTCCAGTGGCCATAAGTGAGGGTGCGGACTCTCCAGCTGACAGCCCTCCAAGTCTCCTCGTAGTCGCTCTTACAACCCTAAGTGATATGAGAAGAAAAGAAGTTGTTAAGTCAGGGAGCCTGCCTGGGCACAGGAGCAGAGAGGCTGCAAGGCCTAAAATTTGGAAGGTTGGAGCTCCTCTCCAGCTCCAAACAGGAAGGAGCACGGGGCCAGCCTGTGGGGTGTGAAGGGGTGGGGACTAAGGGGTAGAAACCCTGGAGGATGCCTCTCTGACCTTTCTGGACAGCAGTTACAATAGCCACCTTTTCTCTAAGGCCATCTGTGAGCTGGTGATCTATGTGATAGCACTGAATTCCAGGCAGCTGTGGGAGCAAGCCACCCTCATTTATTCCCACACTACACGTATTGCAGATGAGGACGTTGAGGCACAGAGAGGGGAGGGACTTGCTCAAAGCCACACAGTGAGTGTGGCAGTCTGGACTGGAACCCAGGCAAGCTGACTGTTGAGCCACTGTTATTCCCACCTAAGGATCTCCAGTAACAGCAAGAACACCAATGTGTTTCCTATGTGCCATTTTTCTATGTGTTTTATATATTAGATATCATCATATCATACTATATCATATCATCTATCTATCTATCTATCTATCTATCTATCTATCTATCTATCTATCTATCTAATCCTTGCAATAATACTACCAGGTAGTTACTATAATGAAGTACAGATGAGGAAACTGAGGCTCAGAGTATTTAAGTAACTAGTTCTAGAGTCATAAGTTCACACATGGAGGATTCAGGTCTTGCAGTCCATGCTGTACAGAAGGAAGCTCAATCTATACATATACACATCCCCTTACTCACCCCACACCTTGCACACCTCAGTCTGGGCTCTTGCTCTCCCCCAGGTGGTTGATTACGGTTGTGTGACTTTGGACAAATAAATCACTTCATCCTTATTTATCTGGGCCTTGGTTTCTCTCTAGAAAATGGGGTGATTGGAGCAAATGATCCATAAGGATCTTCTCTGCCTTGCTATATCATTAATCCTAGACTTAACACTACTCTTCTTTCCTCCACCTCTCTCTTTTTGTAGAAGTTAGTAGTGGCTCAGTCCTGGGATTTCCAGGGACAAAGGAAATTTAGTACAACCAGGCCTAGCCCAGGAAAGAAGTTTACATGATAGAAGGGTAGAATTGTGACCTACCAGACTCAGCCCACATTCACCTTTTTACCTCTCAGCCTATCTCCTGGTATGCCTGTGGGTCTGCCAACCCACCTTTCCACTCTCCCAGCCTCAGGCCCCAGTTTCCTGAGCCCTTTTCTTCCAGCTGCCCATCAGCCTAGCTCCCCAGCTCTGTCTTCAGCTGTGATTCATTGTTGCACCTGGAACCTGGAGCCAGCAGCTGTCCTGGCCATAGTGACCCCTCCCTTCCCCTGAGCTGCTAACAATGACGGCAGTCACTAACACACAAGAATGTGCTCATTGCCACAAGAGGAACATTTTGGCCACAGCACAAAGAACACTATCTGGCTGAAGAATAACAAAATACAACCCTGGAGCCCAACTTGGCCACATCCTAGACGTTTAGTTCTGGATAAGTTCCTCAACTTCTCTGCACTTCAGCTCTCTCGTCTCTTCAATGAAAAACATGAGTACAATCTCTCTAAGCTGCTGGAAGGGTTTGGTGTTATAGTGGATGACCATCTCAGAACAGTGCTTAGACTGGAGTAGTAGGAGGTCAATAAATAAGATTTAGTTTTCAATCCCACATCTGTATGATCTTAGGCAAGTCAATGAGTCTCAGTTTTTTGAGCTCAGAGAGAAGTATAAAAATTCTTGCCCATTGAGATTTTTATAAGGAAACAATGAGATAATGAATGTAAAATTCCTAGCATGGTGTCTGGCAGATGGTAGAAGATAAAAAATATGTTACCCTGCTCCACCTAGCTCCATGCACATAGATAAAACTATTTGTCCCCAAACACGCGTACATGCATAAAAGTTATGTACCTAATAACAGCAGTATTACACAAATCCTTCCAGAGAATAGAAAAGGAAGGAAACCTTCCAAACTCTTTTTATGAGGCTAGCCAAATAACTACACAAATATTGATACCAAAGCTACATAAAGGCATTATAAGAAAAGAATGTTTCAGGTCAATCTCTCTTGTAAACATGTATGAAAATTCCAAAATACTAGGAAATTAAATTTAAAAATATATTAAAAGAATTCCTTATGACCAAGGGAGGAGTGTGCCAGAATTTCGAGGGTGAAAAATCAATGAGACAAAAGACCTGGTTCTCTGAAAAGATCAATAAAATTGACAAATCTCTAGTAAGACTGACAAAGAAAAAAGAGAGAAGACACACATTACCAATATCAGGAATAAAACAGACATCAAAAGGATGATAAGGGAACACTATGAACAACTCTACACACATAAACTTGACAACTTAAAATTAAATGGATCGATTCCTTAAAAAACACAGACTACTACAACTTATCCAATATGAAACAGATAATTTAAATAGTCCTATAACTATTAAAGAAATTGAATTTGTATTTAAAAACATACCCAAGAAAAAATTTCTACAGATGGTTTTACTAGAGAATTCTATTAAGTTTAAAGAATAATGAACACAAATTCTATATAATAGCTTTCAGAAAAAGAAAGAAGAGGGGAGACTTTCCAACTAATTTTATAAAAGCCACTGTTACTCTGACACCTAAAAGAAAGCCACAGAACAATATTCCTCAGGAAAGTAGAGAGAACAATTCTCAACAAAACATTAACAAATATAATTCAGTAATATATATATATATATATATATATAAATTATACACACAACCATTTGGGGTTTATTTCAGGAATGCAAGGCTAGTTCAATATTTGGAAATCAGTTGATGTAATCCACCATATTACTAGGCCAAGAAAAAAAAAAAAAAAAACAATGAACAACACCCTTTCATAAGTAAAACACTAAAAAATTTAGAGAGTGAACTTTTTCAATTTAATAAACTCTATCTATAAAATTGTACAGTTGACATTATACTTGATGGTGAAAGACAGAATAGTTTTTCACCCTGGATTGGGCAAAATGCAAGAATGTCCACTCTCATCACTCTTATTCAAAAATAGTGATGAAAGTTCTAGTCAGTGCAATGAGGAAATAAATGAAAAGAGAAAAGAATGTAAAAGAAAAAAGAAAAGGTGTACAGATTGGAACAGAAGAAGTAAAATGAATCTCATTTGCAGATGTAATTGCTTACATAGAAAATCCCCACAATATCTACAAAAAAAAAAAAAAAATCTCCTAGAACTAATAAGTAAGTTCATCAAGGTCACAGGACTCAAGATAAACATAACAGAAATTAATTGTATTTCTATGTACTAGCAATGAACATGTGAACACCAAAATGCAATGACATTTATAATATCTCTAAAAATAAAAAAGATATAATTAGGTGCAAATGTAATGAAACAGGTAGGACTTGCATGCTGAAAATGAAAAGAAATGTTGATGAAAGAAATAAAAAAAAATATGACACATACCCAAGTATTCATGGAATGGAAGACTCAACATAGTAACGATGTCAGTTCTTTCCAAATTGATACATAGGTTTAACGCAATTCCTATCAAAATTCTAGACAGCTTTCTTTGTAGTAGACAAGATTATAATAAAATTTATATGACAAGGCAAAGGAACTAGAATAGCTAAAACAATTTTGAAAATGAAGAATACTCTGTGAGGAATCACTATATCTGATTTTAAGATTTATTCTGTAGCTACCATAATCAAGACTGTGTGGTATTGGCAGGAGAGATATATAGATAAATGGAAGGGAATAGAGAACGGAGAAACAAATACACACCAAATACATGCAATTGAGTTTTGACAAAGGTGCAAAAGCATCTCGTTGGAGGAAGGACAGTCTTTTCAATAAATGATGCTAGAGCATTTAGATAGACATTCATAGGCAAAAAGATGAACCTCAATGAATCAATCATACATTTAAATATAAAACAAAAGCATAGATTATTTAGAAGAAAATATGAAAAAGAAGAAAACATAAAAAAATCTTCAGGATTCAAATATTGGTGAAGAATTCTTAACTATGACACCAAAAACATAATCTGTAAAAGAAAAAAATGGGTAAATTGGACTTTATGAATTAAATAATTTTGCTATTTAATAAAAATTTTCAGACAACCAAAAACTAAAAGAGTTCATCACTAAAAACCAGTATTACAAGAAATGTTAAAGGGACTTCTTGAAGAAGAAGAAGGAGAAGGAGGAGGAGGAGGAGGAGGAGAAAAGATAAAATGTAAATAATAAAATGGCAATAAGTATATACCTGTCAACAATTACTTTAAGTCTAAGTGACTTCAATGCTCCAATAAAAAATAAACAAACAAACAAAAAAAAAAAACAGAGGGTGGATGAATGGATAAGAAAATTAGACTCATACATATGCTGCCTATAAGAGACCCACTTCAGAGAAAAATAAATAAAAATACACACACAGACTGCAAGTAAAGGGATGGAAAAAATACTCCATGCAAATGAAAACTAAAAAAGCTGGGGTAACAATACTTAGACAAAATAGACTTTAAAACAAAGCCTATAACAAGAGACAAGGAAGAATCCAGCAATTCCACTTCTAGGTAACTACCTGAAGAATCCCAAAACACTAAATTGAAAAGACATATGCATCCCTATGTTCCCTGCAGCATTGTTTGCAATAGCCAAGATATGGAAGCAACCTAAGTGTCCATCAATAGATGAACAGATAAAGAAGAGATGGTTCATATACAGTGGAATATTACTTGGCCATAAAAGAAATGAAATCTTACCATCTGCAACAACATGGGTGGACCTAGAGGGTATTATTATGCTAACTGAAATAAGTCAGACAGAGAAAGACAAATACCATATGATTTCACTTATATGTGGAATCTAAAACACAAAATAAATGAACAAACAAAATAGAAACAAACTCATAGATACAGAAAATATTTTGATGGTTGCCAGATGGAAGGGAGATTGGGACAATAGGTGAAAAGGGGGAAGGGATTAAAAAGTACAAACTGCCAGTTATAAAAACATTCACAGGTATGTAAAGTACAGCATAGGGAATATAGTCAATAATATTTAATAACTATGGGTGGTGTCAGATGGATACTAGACTTATCAGGTTGATCACTTTGTAAGTTATATAAATTTCTAATCACTATGTTGTACACCTGAAACTAATACAACATTAAATGTCAACTGTAATTCAAAAATAAAAAAAAAATTTAAATGGATGAAAAGACAAACTACAAACTGGGAGAAACTATTTGCAGACAATGTATTTGACACAGGACTTGTATCTAGAATATACAAAGAGCTCTTAAGACTTAACAGTAAAACAAAACAAAAGAAGACAAAACAAACAATTTGATTAGAAAATGGGCAGGAGTCATGAGGAGACATTTCACCAAAGAGGATATACAGATGGCAAATAAGCACATGAAAAGTTAGTCAACAACATTAATGCAAATTAATGCAAATTAAAAACAATGAGATATCACTACATAGCTATCCAATGGCTAAAACTTAAAAAAAAAATTGTGACAATACCAAATGCTAGCAAGGGTGCAGAGAAACTGTATCCTCCATACATTGGTGGTGGGAATGTAAAAAGGCACACTCTGTAAAACATTTTGGCAGTTTCCTATAAAACTAAAAATGCAAGTGCCATATGACTGAGCAACTGCACTCTTGGACGTTTCTATCAGAGAATTTAAAACTAGCATTCACACAAAAATTTGTACATGAATGTTTAAGCAGCTTTCTTTGTAATAGCCCCAAACTGAGAATAGCCCAGATGTCCTTCAACGGGTGAATGGTTAAACGAACTGTGGTACATTCATACCATAGAATACTACTCAGTAACAAAAAGGAACAAACTCCTGACACATGCAACAGCTTGGATGAATCTCCAGAGAATTATGCTCAGTGAAAAAGCCAACCCCATATGGTTACATGCTGTATGATTCTATTATATAGCATTGTTGAAATGACAAAATTATGGAAATGGAGAACAGATTAGTGGTTGCCAGGGGTTAAGGAGGATGTGGGGTGGGAGGGAAGTGGGTGTGGCTATGAAAGGGCAACAGGAGGGATCCTTGTGGGGATGTTCTGTATCTTGACTGTCTCAATGTCAGTACCCTAGTTGTGATAGCGTTCCATATTTTTGCAAGATGTTTCCATTGGGAGAAACTGGGTCAAGGGTACAGAGGACTTCTCTGCATTATTTCTTACAACTGTGTGTAAATCTACAATCATCACAAAAGGAAAACAAAAGTTTAATTTTAAAAATCAGCAAATGGAATTCAACAATATATTAAAAGAATAATTCATCATGACCAAGTGAGTTTTAATCTGGGAATTCAAGGGTGACTTAACAATAAAAAAAAGTAATCATTGTAATTCACCTAACCTGAAAAAAGAGAGAAATCATAATAGATGCATAAAAAGCATTATACAAAATTCAACACCTATTCGTGATAAAACTCTCAACACACTAGGAACAGGAGGGAGCTTCGTCAACCTGATGAAGGGCATCTTAAGAAACCTCTAGCAAACAACATACTTGATAGTGAAATTGACAATTTTCATACACCAAGACTGGATGCCCACTCTCACCATTTCTATTCAATGTTGTACTGAAGGTCCTACTCAGGGTAATAAGGCCAGCAAAAGTAATCAAAGATTTGTAAGAAGTGAAATTGCCATTATTTGCATTTGACATCATTGTGTATATAGAAAGTCCAGAATAATCTATAGACAAACTGTTCGGATTGACAAGTGAATTTAGAAAGGTCAGTGGATATAAGGTTCATATGCAAAAATCAATTGTATTTCTATATACCAGAAAAATAGAGAAAGTAAGTTTAAAAATCCCTACCATTTGTAATAGCATAAACATCAAATGCTTAGGGATAAATCTAATGAAAGATGTGAAAAGCCTCTACACTGAAAACTAAAAAGCAAACCAAAAAAAAAAGTAAGGAGAGAAATTAAAGAAGACTTAAATAAATTAAGGGATAAAGCATATTCACGGATTAGAAAATTCAATATTATGAAGATGTCAATTCTCTGCGAAATTAATCTACAGAGCCAATGTGATCTCATTTAAAAATCCCAGCTTTTTTATGTGGTGGAAACTGACAAATTGGTTCTAAAATTCAGATGGGAATGCAAAGGGCCAAGAATAGCCCATTTAATCTTGAAGAAGAACATAGCTGGAGGACTCTCACTAACAGTTATCAAGACCTAGAAAGCAATTAAGACATTGTGGTATTGGCACAAGAGTATAGAAACTGACAAATGGAAAGAATAGAAAATTCAAAAACAGACCCACACGTATGCAATCACCCAATTTATGACAAAAATGACACTCTCCTACGTTGAAAACTTTTTACAAAAATAAATGGTGCTGGGTCAGTTGGATGGCCATGTGGAAAAAAATTTATCTTGACCCCTACCTCACATCACACACAGAAATCAGTTCCAGATGGGTTGTAGATATAAATGTGAAATGCAAAACAATAAAACTTTTGGAAGAAAAGGTAGGGGGACAACTTTGTACCATTGGAGTAGACAAAGATTTGTTCAATTGGAAAATGCAATCCATGAAGGAAAAAGAGAAAAAGATAATTTGTACTAAATGAAAATAAAAAATTTCTGGTCATCAAAAGACAACCCACAGAATGAGGGGATATATTTGCAATAGATATATGACAAAAGTCATAACTCAGAATACAGTAGGTAATCCAACAGAAAAATGTGCAAAAGTCTGACAGACACCTCACAAAATGTTGAGGTGGCCAACAAACATGAAAAGGTGTTCAATTTCATTAGTAAAGAGGAAAAAGAAAATTAAAACCGCAATGAGATGCCACCATATACGCACCAGAATGGGCAGAATGGAAGAAAACAGAAGTGACCAAGTACTAGTGAAGATGAGGAGCAGCCGAAACTCCTCCGCACTGCTGGTGAGTGTACATTCGCACAACCACTCTGGACAACCCTGGACAGTTTCTGCCCAAGCTGAGCATCGGCTTCCCCTACGACCCAGCAATTCTGTTACCAAAAGTCATGCACACAAATGCTTAGAACAGGCCTATGTGTAATAGCCCAAACCTTGAGGGTACCCCGAGGTGTAGAACTTACAGTCACTGGGGCAGTTACGTCGAGGTTGAGTTGGAGATGGTGACACACACGAGAGCAGGAAGAGGATGTGGCAGGAGTCCAGGCGGGAAATGGTGGTTGCAGCAGTGACAGCAGGAGCAGCACATAGAGATAGAGCCCCATAACTCAGAGATAGATGAGGTCTGGGAGCTGATGGGGAAGCCGAAGCCCGGGCTCAGGCCGTCAAACCAGGCCGCCTGGGAGGAGGATGGCCATTTATTCTCTGAAGACAGGAGCCCTGGAGGAGCAGGAGGTGTGCGGTGGGTGTGGAGGATGAGCTTGCTTTGGTTGGCACCAGGATAGAAAGCAATACAGAGACATGTGACATACACTAACCTGGATTCCTTTACCTTTGAGTCACTGGAGGGTAGTGGGCAAATGCCATAATGAGAAAAGGGCTGGGCTCAAAGATACAAGCCACCTTGTCTTTGGCCTGATCCATGGTTACATAGAAAGCAGACTGAAGGCCAAGAAGCAAGACCAGGTGCTCTGTCCTTTAGTCCTGTTGTGTGTTGTTGCTGAGGCAGTGTTTCTACTTTTCTGGACCCCAGGCCCCAGCTCTGTTCCTGGCATTCTCTGGTGTGGGTTTTGGCACCAGTGAGGCAGACCTCCTCCATCTCTGCTTTTCCCATAAGCCCTCGCTGTTCAAAGATGCACTCCGCTGACTACCCTCTCTCCTGCGGTCCAGACTGCAATTTAGGACCACGCTCCCCAAAGAGCGAATCTGATCCACCCTCCCTCTTATCCATGCAAGGAGTCAATATTCACAAGATTTTCTAGCTTAGATCTCAGAGGTCACATAAATTAGAGCCTTCGTTGTGCAGATGGGAAAACTGAGGCCCAGAGATAGGAAAGGATTTCTTGAAGATTGTTCAAAGAGACTTAATAGGGGAGGCTGGGCCAGAACTCAGGCCTCCAAATGCCCCAGGCATTGATTTTTTTCTCTCCTTTTGAGAAAGAGAAAAGGAGAAATAGAGAGAAAAGGGACAAAGATGGCAAAACAGAAAGAACCACTGAATTAAAGAGACACAGGCAGGCAGAAAAGAGGTAAAAAAAAAAAAAAAAAGAACTCCAAGAGAGGGACAAGAGAGAGGGAGAGGGAGGCAGGGAGAAAGAGAGGAAATAGAGACAAACAAAAAGAAAAAGAAGGAAAGAGAGGAAGAGAGAGAGAAAAAAAAGAAAAGAGAGAAAAATGGAAAGAAAGGGGCTGGCGAGTCAGTAGAGCAGGCGGGCCTTCCTGCTCCTTCAGGGGCTGGCAGGAGCTGAGCCCACAGCCCTGTGGAAGGCAGAGATGGGTGGCCCCAAAAATCCTTACCTGCCAAACCCCATCAACCCTCAGAGGCCCAAACCAGAACTGAGCAGTTGATCTAAACAGAAAACAAACAGAACAAAATGAAAACATGCTGGCTTCCCACCCCCACCACCCCTGGCTGTGGCTCTATGCATTCATTGGCCCCCAGGAGGCCACTGGGAAAGCAAGGCACAGCTTTTGTAACCCTCCTTTCTCTATGCCCCCCCAGCCCACAGCCACCCCCCACTAAGAGCCATAGACTCAGCTCTGTTCAAGATGCCATAGTGGGGACGGGACAGAGCTTGTGGGCCCTGTGGGGCTGGAGGGGGCCCTGTGTTCCCCACCCCTGCCCTGGCAGAGAAATAGCAAGGCCTGTGGGGGGCTGACAGAGAGGTGAAGCAGCAGGGGGACAGAGCTTAGCCCCCTCCTCCACACAGGGCTGGGGGTTCTTCACCAGCCCAAAGCCTAATCTGGATGTGGTGGGGCTGAGAAGTCAGACAGTGAGAGCAGGGGAGCAGGGTGGCTGGCCAGGCTCGGAAAGCAGACACACTGAATACTGATCATTAGTGCCATGTGTCACTTTCTGTCTCCACTGGGCTCTAGAGCTGAAGCCATGAAGAGTTTCCATTTACATTCTGATTTATTAATGATGATACCGGTGATAACTAATATCGGTCTTGTGCTTTGCAGTTACCAACTGCACGCAGACAAACTCACTGAATCCTCATAGCCCTACCTGGGAGTAACTCTATTTTCCAGAAGGGAAAACTGAGGCTTGGGAGGTGAGTTGACTTGGCACACAGCTGGGAGGCAGTTGAGCCCGGGTAGGTGAGAGCAGGTTGGTGTACTGTGGATGAAAAAGTACCTCTGTAAACTCAGGGGCATCCCTCAGCTCTAGAACAGTCTCACGTCATCCAAGGGAGCAGACAGATGCAAGAAGTGCATGGCGCGGGGTGGGGCAGGAGAGGGGATGTGGGGTAGAGGTGACTATGGGCAGGCGGCAGGAGTCCTGGAGAAGGAGCCACCCAAGATCGCTTAAGAACACAGACAGCCTGTCTAGTGGTTTTTCTTTTCTTTTCTTTTCTTTTCTTTTCTTTTCTTTTCTTTTCTTTTCTTTTCTTTTCTTTTCTTTTCTTTTCTTTTCTTTTCTTTTCTTCTTTTCTTTTCTTTTCTTTTCTTTTCTTTTCTTTTCTTTTCTTTTCTTTTCTTGTTTTGCATTTATCCTCAGATAGAACGGGAGGGAGAGAGGGAGGAAGAGAGAGAGAAACATCGATGTGAGAGAGACACATCAAGTGGTTGCCACCCACACGACCCCAACCGGGGCTGGGGACAAACTGCAACCGAGGTATGTGCCCTTAGCAGAACCGAACCCCAGACTCTCTGGTCTGCGGGCTGATGCTCTAACCGCTGAGCCAAACCAGCCAGGACTAGTGATTTCCCTTTTCTATGACCCAGTTTCCTCATCTGTATAATGAAGATAATGATAGCATTAAAGAGTAAAGATTCAACAAAGTAAATTTGAAGATCTAATTGGCTTAACTGAGTGGTTTATGAATTGGGCAGCATCCTATCTAGCAATAGGATGGTGCTCTGAGGGGCTGTTGAAAATGACAGGTGTTCATAGGCAGAAACTGGGCAGGACAAGAAAGCTATTAACAAACGAGAAGAAAGGGTCGTTCCGGGCAAGGTTACCTTTCCTTAGGCAGAGGCTTTTTCAGGCAGATTGCCTCAGCTTCCCTTGGGGCATGGAGAGGACACATGACAGATTACCTCATTGGTACTGACCCGAAAATTCCAGGTGACCGATTAAGATTGCATTCCTACAGAAGGTTGAAGCTGCAATTAGGTCAGGTATTAAGTCTAGGTTTGGTGTCATGGGCTTTTAGCACAAGTGACTCCATTTTGGGTCGGTGGTTTTCTCTTTAATAATAGTAACTACCTCACAGAGTTTGTAGAGATTAAATGTGTTATTTCAAGTACAGCAGTAAGGAGAGTGCCTGGCACATGGTAAGCCTCATATATTAGTTCCTGATGTCCTTGTCACTGTTGGTTACTTGCCATGTCTATGCTGAACACTAGGACAGCATCAGTGAGCAAAAGCAGCTGTAGTCCCTGTCTTCATAGAGTTCTGAGTATGGCAGGGAAGGTAGCCATTCATTACCAAGTACACAACAAAAGGAAAATAGTGAGAAGTGCTGTGGAGGAGAAGACCACAGTGCCAGAAGAGTGAAAAATTATGCAACACATCCTAGCCTGGAAGATACAGAGAGGCTTCCCCGAGGAAGAGATATTTGAGCTGTGTGCCAAAATAGAAGTAGGAGCCAGAAATAGAAGAGAAAATCATCCCAGGCAGAGAGCACAGCATGTGCAAAGGCCCAGTGGCAGAAGGGAGTTTGGTTACAGGATGTGAATGGGGAGTTAGACAAGGGCCAGACCTGGGCAGACCCTATAATTCATGCCCAGGAGTCTTGCCTGTATTGTAAAAATGAAGGGAACCACTGGGCTGGTGTGGCTCAGTGATTGGGCATTGACCCATGCAAACTCATTCACCAAGAGATCGCCAGTTTGATTCCCAGTCAGGGCACGTGCCCAGGTTGTGGGCCTGATCCACAGTGGGGGCATGCAGGAGGCAGCCAGTCAATGTTTTCACTCATCAATATTTCTATCTCTCTCCCTCTCCCTTCTGTTCTCTCTAAAATCAATAAAGAAAAATTATAGAAACAAGCAAACAAAGAGGGAACCTAAGGAAGGATTTTGAGAATGGAGTAATATGATCAGAAAAAGAGGGCCTAATTCTAGGTTCAGAAGGGTTTCCAGCTAGGGGGTGGCGAGAAAGGCCACATGGAGCAAGATGGGCAGAGACTGCCATTGGCTTTGTGAGTATGTGACCTTGGGCAAGTCCCTTACCTTTTCTAGGCTTTGGTTTCCATCTATACCCTAAATGGTCTCTGAAGAGCATTTTAAGGGTCAGTTTGTTCTTTTCTGTCTGTCCTTGATCTTTCTCATTAAGAGAAGGAGAAGGCAAGAAGACATTCTGACTAGAGCTCAGCCGTCTTCTGTCTTTCCCTTCCCCCGGTGTCTCCATAATGCCTGCCTTCCCCACCCCCATTCAGGCTCTGTGGGGAGGAAGGCCATGTGGGGGCCAAGTTCTCTCCTCCTCCTCCTCACCCACCCATGGCTCATCCCTGTCAGCCTAAGGCCATTATGGGGTGGGGTCTGCTCAAGCCTGGGACTGGAGGAGGCTCAGGGGACCCCCATAGTGGTTGCTCATTGCGCTGGAAGGCCCAGAACCACAGGCAGCTGAGAGAGGCTGCCCCCGCCAGGATGATGGAGTGAGTGTGACATAAATTTCTCAGGACAGGCAGCAAAAAAACATTTACAGCCCCTCCTTGCCAAGTCTGGTTCCAATCAGGCCCCTGCACCCGCCACACCGGGCTGGCTCCTCCAAAAGCCGGAGTCATTTAGGGCTTTTGTCTTTCTTCCTCCTCTCTTCACTGTTTAAGAAACATGCACAAAGACACACACACGCACACACGGCTCCCACCCTTGCAGGCCTCTGTGTACCCACATGAGTGTATACATATGTACATATCCATACACACAGATGGTCCCCTGGGGTTCTGTGTCCCCACACATATACAGACAGACACACACAAACACCCCCCCACACACACCCACATTGGAGACCGGCCCTGGGTGGGCTAAGGAAGACCTTAAGATTCACTGTCAGCATGAGTACAGGACAGTGACATCCTTTGAGGTTGGGACCCAGGAAGTGTCTTCCCTTCAGTAACCACCCCCAGGCCACTTCTCTTCTGCTCCTCTTCTGAGCCCCCTGGCTGCCATGGCAACAGCCTACTAGCTCTGCCATCCAAGGCACAGGAATGCCTTCCCTGGAGCCAAGTTAGGCTCTGGCCAGGCTGTGAGCAGGCGCCGAGGGAGGCTGAGGCTGACTGAGGGCAGCTCACCCAGGCATAGGGACCTCAGCTCCCTGGGAGCCCAGCAACCCAGGGGCCTTAGGCGAGCCCTCCTCTAGCTCAGAGTCACCTTTCTCCCAGGCTCCTCTGGTACTTCACCCTGTTTCTACCCTCATTCCAGGCCACCAAAGGCCTCACCCGGCCACCCAAGAAGTATCTGTTACTCTTGATCTGAGCTGAACAAGCTGCTTTCATGGGCGTCTCTTGCCTACCTCTTGTTTACTTGATATCTGACCACTGTCCAGGAAGCCCCAGAATTCATAGTCTCACACCCACGGAAGACTGGGCGGTGGTAGGAGGGACGTCACTCCAAGCACAACTTGGGGAGGACTTGGGGGCTAAGGGAATCCAGTGACAGCTTTGCTCCTTCTTTCCCGGTAACAATCAGAACGGTGGCCCTTAAGAACTTTAAAGGAGAGGCTGCTTTGCATGGGAGGGGCTCTTTCACCCTCCCTGTGTGATGCAGGGCAAGATGAGGGCTTAGAGAAGCCAGACCTGGGTTCGAATCCCACATTACCCTGTGCCAGCTGCGTGAACTGGGGAACCGACTCAGTTGGGTTTTTGTCAAGATCCGACGTGCCCAGAACATGGGCCATAATAAATGCTCCATGGATGTTCATTCCAGTTGCTTCCCATTACCTCTGTCCACCTAAAGTGGAGTGCCCTGGGGAAAGGGGCAGAAGGAGGAACGGTCCTTCCATCCGTTACACTCCAGCTTTTACATTCATCACTTCATTCAACATTGCTTGCATCTGTGTGTGAGGTAGTTACTCTCAGGATCCCAGTTTGGCTCCTGAGATGACATGGAGGGGGTGCATCATACCATGCTGAGGAGACAACAGAGAGTGTTTGGGGGTGGGGGTGGTGTGGAGGAGGGTACTTTAAACACTGATTTTGAGGGTGTTGCAACCTAAGGGAAGAGGGCTTGTCAGGCCCCCCAAATGCCTCCTTCCTCTGGGGACTCAGAGGAGACCAGCTGGCTGCCAGGGCCTGGCCACACACTGGCTCCACAGTATCTTGGAGGACAACTTTATGAGGCAGAAAATCCAGCATCCACCCCGGGGAGCAGCAGCAGCAGCAAAGTAGCTGGCCTGGCTTGGGGTGGAGGAGACCCCCTCCCTCCTGCCCAGATAATTCAGAGCTGAGAACACCTGGCCCAGGCATTTTCCTGGTCTCTCAGGCAGGGAAGCTTCCAAGAAATGCTCCAGGGAGGCCGATTTCAGCTGAGTAAAAGGAAAGGCAGGGCTCTGCAAAGGTGGACCCGTTGCTTGTTGGGGAGTGAGTTGCGTGTCACTGAAGGTATGTGAGCAGAAACAAGCTAGACAAGGGGTTAGCCATTCACACAGGTCAGGGTTCTTAGCCTGGAGGTGGCTCCTAAGAGAGACCCATGACATTCAAGTGCTTCCTGGTGCGCTTTCGTGGGAGATGGGCTCATTGCTTTCGTCAGCCTGTTCAAAGGCAGGTGAGTCCCAAGGTCACGCAGAGGAAGAAATGGGGCCTTGTGGAGTGGAAAGCCCATCCGTTCGCTAACCAGAGCTCAACTCCACGCTGTTTTCTAGAACATGAAATGCTGGCTTCTCATGGTGTAGGTGTCTCAGGGGAGCCCAGCGAGAAGGCCCTCGCGTTGCCATTTTCCAGCAAAGGATTCTGGGGCCCAGAAAGGCAGGGCCTTGCTTAGGTCCCACAGCTAGTTCCAGAAGCCAGGACTAGATCCCAGGTCTCCTGCTGACTGTTTTCCCCAAACAACTTCATTTCATCTCTGTTTCTGGAGAGTAACAAGCAGGCCTGCGATCACAAGATACCCATGCCCTCTTCCTGCTGTCCATATTCTGTGGGTTGGCCTCTCCATCCTGCCCTCAGCTGCATTTGGGACAGTGACCGGGACTTGGAGAGGGTATGGGAAGAAGGGGAGGACTGGCGGCCGCTCCTTTCCTCCAGAGAACTTTCACTGCTACCTGCACCCTGCTTGCAGCTAGGTGTGACCCCAGCAAAGCCTGGCACCGACGCTCAGACTTACCCAGAAGTGCAGGTACCCTACGTTAGCTCTAGTCAAGCAGCAGGAGGCTGATCAAGGCCAGGAAAAGATGGGGCAGTGGTCTCTCCGGAGTGAAAAGCGCTCAGGGCTGACGTAAGGAGTTTCGTCTTTCTGTTACAATAGAAAACGCTAGCATCTTTGTGGAACCCACAGAGACAGATGCTGAGGACAAATGTCCTCTTCTCTCCCTCTACCCTTTGCTATGTCCCTCGATTGGGCTGACAAGTGAAGCCAGACCACTGTCAGCCTTGGCCATTCCAGGGGTGGACCGTGGAGGTGTACATCTGGAAAGGAGCTAGCAATGTAGGCCTTCCAAGCAAAGGCCCAAGGCCAGGAGATAGGGAGGTAGTAGGCCATTAGCCAGGAGGCTTGGGGGCAGGGACAAGCTTGGAGCGGGGTGCCTCGGCTATACAGGCTGAGCAATAGAAGACCAGACCCCCGTCCCCAAGGCCGGGAGTACCACAGTTAAAAGAGGCTGTGCAGTAAAGCTGTCTCCAGCTGGGCTGAGAAGGCTGTGACTCAGCAGTGTACTTTGATTTTTCTTACAATCCCTGTGCATTTTTGCTCTGATTATAAAAGTCAAACGTACTTATATTGGAGAATCCAGAAAATAATGACAAGCCCAAAGAAAGAAGACAATGACTAACTGTGGCAGAGGCAGGACCCAGGATCCTGGGGTTCACTGGGACTATTTCCACTGAGGTCCCCCAATCACCTCCTGGTTTTACCCTCATCCAACTCTCTCCTTAGGTATAGCACCAGCCACTTCAGACTTAACTACATATAGGGCCTCCTAGTGTTCATGACCAGCCATCTGACCCATCCATAGCTTGATTTTTATAAAATCATCAAATGCCATGTAAGCTACAGGACAAAATGCCCCTAGTGTCAGTGGGATCGGAGGAGGAACCGGGCCCAGGAGAGTACCTGTGTCCCCAAATTGACCTTTTGTATGAAGCCCTGTTTCAATGTATCTAGATTTATGAGATGAGATGTCTTAAGGTTTTCATGTCGTGAAAATCTGGGTATATCTTTTAAAATCCCTGTATTACCAAAATGTCAGAAGAGGGGTTATATGTGTCCATCGAGAGCTTTGTAGGTGTGTGGACAAGAGATGTTGGGTTATCCCAAGCCAGTGGGTGTGAATGAGGAGGCCTGTTATTTAGCCATTGGGTTCAGGGCCTGTCATTCATTTGTAAATAGATAAATAAATCAAGAAGAGTCCAGGGAAGGCTCAGGCAGGGGTACAGGGATCTTCATGATCCTTTTATCAGAGAGAGAGAGACAGAGAGCGAAAGAGAGATTCTGCATCCCCAGCTTCTTGACTTGAGAGGAGGTCGCTCTGTGTCTGCCTACAGAGAAGTGGAAAGAGGGCGTGAGCCTGACTAGGGTAGATGAAACTCCCATTTCATAGATGACGAGACTGAGGCTCAGTGATGTGCGGGAGTTGGCCCAAGGTCCCAAAGCGGAAAGTTGCTGGAACAAGGATTAAAACCTAGATCTTTCTAGACTGCAGAAGCCTTGCTCTTTCTTCTACAGGATACACTTAGGAGAGAGATGGGATGCTGGGAGCGCTCTGAGCGAAGCCCAGGGCAGGCCCGGCCACGTGCCCAGCCCAGGTGCTTCCTTCCGAGCTCTTCCTCAGGGGCCCGTGTCTTCCCTTCACAGAATAAGGCTCAGAGGAAATGCCTCACCATTCCCCAAGCATTTTGGGGCCGCTGAGGATTTGTATCTCGTAGGGGCATAGGAGGGCCGTGACCTCAGCCCCGAGGAAAGCCCCTCCTGGAGCCGGTCTGGCCCTCTCAGCACCCTCTCTGCGCTTCCATGGAGCCCTTGCCAAGCTTCCATGCTGGGGTTTTTCCAGAGGTCCAGGGAAATTTCAGGAGTCAAGGATGTCAACAACTTTCACACGCATAGTCACAGATCCCATAAATGTGTCTATATGGTTACCCTGGGCTACAGCCATTCTTTTGAATAGGGGCGTGTGAGGAGGTGTGTGAGTGCATGCACACTCACACACACTGTAAGTGATAACTAATTCCACAGCCACCCACAGAGCCCATATCCTCTCTTCCTGTTTACACTTTAGCAAGTCCCACCCCACGGTGCTCCGAGTGTGTGCTGGGGTCACAGCAGTGCTCAGAGACCAGTGTCTGCCAAGTCCAGGCCTGGGCATGCCACCCCTCTCTTCCCCTGAATCTCTCTCTCCTCTTTCTCATCCCTCTGCCTCCTCCCAGACAAAGTTTCCTCCCTCTTCCAAAGACCATCCGAGCTTAGCCACCCCTCACCTCAACACACACAGCTCATCATCATAAGTCCCATCGCCAAAAGAATAAAGCTGAGGAGTGAGTCTGCCGGGGTGTGAACGGCCATATGCCCAGAGAGGCCAGGAACAAGTGCCCTGTTTGGCAGGCAGGTTGTAGGGAAATGGGTGAGAGGAAGCATTTCAGGAGCAGTAGACCAGGCCAACGAGCTCTGTTGAGTACCATGGGTCCAGGGAAGATGTGTACTTCCAGAAGATTCCATGAGAGAAGCACAGCTAGCAACAGTACAAAGTAGTGTTTGAAAGTAGTCTGGAGCCAGACTGCTATGTGACATGGGACAGTTTCTTATCCTGTCTGTATCTTATTCTCTTTATCTGTAAACTTGGGGTAATAATAATAACCTACTTCACCAGGTGGTTTTGAGGATCAAATGAATTGATACATGTGAAATGCTGCTACAGGGCCTGACACAAGGGAGCACGACATGAAGGTGCGCTATTATTTTAGGACCAAACACGTCAGCATTTTCTCCTGCTTCTGCAGACATCACAATAGCCACCAGATCTCCAAGCCAGTCCTAGAAGAGGCCTTATGACTTACGCAGCGTCAGTCACCACCCGTCCTCCATCTGTTGTCATTCAGTTTTACCCTCTTCCCAGCACTGCCTGCTGATGGGGCTCCTGGATTGTCCCTGGCATTGGAACCTTCCCCAGCCCGCACCCCTTGGTTCCCAGGCCTGTGCTTTTGCTTTGTTCATCCTGTGGCCACTCCCTCTCCAAAAAATACATTCCTGATGTTGACCCCAGGCCAGGGCAAAGCTCACAGTGGCTTAGGAGCACCGTTGGTACATATCTCTTTCCAAATCCACATTCAATGTTGTCATGTTGATACCTTGAATTCAGACACTGTGGGAGTAGTCACACCATGGTAATTGGCAAATACTACAAATCAGGACTTGATTTCCTCCCAGTGAGCAAGTTATTAAACCTTTACCAGTGCCAGCCAGCTTGTACCAACTGATTCATAGCTCCACACCGCACCCTGGGACCCCTTTCTAGAAGATGGTTCCTCTTCCCCCAGACACTAAATCCACCTGTAGCAGCAGACTCCCTGCAGCAGCCTGCCCCATCTGATTACTCTCCAGTGGCTATTTTCTCTTGGAACCTCAGGCCCACACTGTTGACTCACTCCCTGCCCTTTGGCACCCAACTTTGCCCACTTGGAAGTTCCCTTCACTGCCAGCCAGGCCCCTGGCCTTTCCCATTCTCTGCTTGCCCAGCGTGTTCCCCAGGAGCCAGCAGCCTCAGATCCAAGTCCTGAGCAAGCCAGGATGAGGCAAGAGCTGAAGTCTGAAGCCTGAAGCGCAGAGTCTGAAATTTAGCCAGTGCTGTCGTGTGGGCCAGTTCATTGTTGTTCCCACTGCTTATCTGTACTGGGCACATACTAAGGGCTCAATAAATATAGGTTGAATGAATGAATAAACAAATTTGGTCACTCAACAAAGGTTTCCCAAAGCTTTTACTGTGTACCAAGTTATTTTGGATTAAAAAAACAACAACATACGGCCCCTATCTCAAAGAGCTCTGGTCCCATGCACCATGGAGGTGGGTGCTAAGAAAGCTTGGGACTAACTGCAGGGTGGCTTGCGAGCCCTGGTGCCGACTGGCACAGGACAGACGCTCATGACTTCCAGGCAAGATGAGGCACTGTGCGGGCCAGGGGAGTCATGGCGATGGTATACACTTAAGTGGCTGCTGGCTGAGGTGGCCCTCCAAGGCATCTTGGCCAGAACGCAGCCCTGTCTCACCATGGCCCCACCTCCCCAAAGAAGTGGAACTGTTGGCCAGGAGAGAGCATTCAAGCAGGGAACCCCAGTCCCTCCCTGCCTCAAACTCCGCCCACAAGGGCCTGGCATGCTTCTAATACCAAGCAGCAAATTCAGTCAGGCAGATGAGAATTCCTATTATTCTAATATATTTAGAAGAGAGTTTAAGGTGGATTTTGTTCCATGCTGCAGTGCAGGCAGGAGGGAACCTTGGGAAAGGGCGAGTGAGAGAAAAGGGTTAGAAAGAGGTGGAGTAAAAGACGGCCAGAACCAGAGACACAGAGTGAAAGAAAGCCAGAGAGAGCGCGGAGGGGGCGGGGGCACAAAGACGGATTCTGTGTGTTCATAGAGCTGTCTTTTACACGTGTGCCTGTGACTCCATGTGTGTTTCTGTGTCTGTTTGTTGTTGGAGTAGACAAATCCATTTGGGGATAAATAGGATGATTTTTCCACCTGCAGGAAGCGAGGCAGCCAAAGGCTGATTGGGGCTGCTCTATTCTGCAGCTCCCAGAAGGCCTGGGGCTGGAACTCAGGTTGCTCCTGAGGCCAGGACCCGGGCTCTGCTTAGAAATTGAGATGCAGGCAGGCTGCCAGAAGGGCCGGGGAAGTTCCCTGGAGCCTTAAAGGCCCTGCTCTGAAGTAATCCTCAGCAGGAGAGAGGCCCTGGGCCCCCAGATGCCCTGTTAGCTATACCATGTGGCTTCTTACTCACCTTCCCAGGAGGGTCCCTGGTCCTGCTCTCAGAAGCCAGCGCGCAAGGCTCCGAAACCTTCTGGGAAGGTGGCTGAGGCAGCAGCCCAAGGCCAACGCCACTGGAGCACGGGCCTCACTGTGCATTTCTTGAGACCAGAACGCAGGAGCACAGCTGCGGCGATGGGGGAGTGGGGGGTGGCTACCAGGTTGGGGGGAAAGTTTTTTAGTTTGGAGGCCGGGCGATGGACACATTTGCAGGACTTTGTCGGTATAGAAGTGTTCGGCTGAAAGAACGTTTTGTCTCACTGTCAAGATCAGAAAAGGATGGGCTGGGATTCTGTTTCGGAAGAACTTAACCTCGCTGAGTCCCAAGAAAGGACCCAAATGGTTGAAGTCATCGCCGAAAGGCCCCTGGTCTAGCCTGGGTCCGACTGGCAATCCGGGGTACCAGTGACTCCATCCCTGTGTTTCTGGATAAGTGCATACCTGTCCAGACCAGCATGGTGTTCATCTGCCCCTTGGGCCTCACCGGGAACCAGGTATTTACTTCCACCTAAAATGGGGTCAGCTTTGGAAACCTTTCCTTTAGGGAGGCAAGGGGACCCCTGTCTACTGCCTCTGCCTTGATCCTGGGCCCCACAGGGCAGCCAGTTCACAAGAGGGACAGGTCTACCCCAATTACCTCTTCAACCTAGCTTGGTAGCCTCTTTTATTTTCCTTTTTGGAGAAGGGCCAAAAAATTGCCACATAAAGAACTAGAGGACAAGGAAAGTGAGAAGGAGAAAAAGAAAGGAGGAGAAAGACAAGGGCCATATTGTTAGCTCTTCCAAAAACACTGTAGACACTTCTTCAAACAGGATGACTGGCCGGCTTGTGGTCACCTCTAATTCTGAGTATAACCTTGGGATAGGCTTGGCAGCCTGCAAACAAAGCAATGGAATCAAGGAGTCTGTCTTTGCACCTACCAGCTACCAGAAGACGACAAGGTGTTCTGTAACTTGCCTCCTCACTCCCATCTGCCCCACATCATCATCCTCTGGACCGAGCCTAACCACTACCACTCTCAGGGATGGCATATGTACCAAGGTCAGATGATCTGGCCACCTCTTGGCACCTTGAAAATCTTTCAGCTGCCAGCATTCAAGGGCTGGACATCAGGAGACACTCAGTTTTGTTTCTGCTTCTATTGCACCAACAAGCATGTATCAGTGCCTATTGTATGCACTGGGCCATCAGAAAAGGGGACTGTAGTAGAGAGGATAGAAAATGCTTAAGAACTGGGAGCCCTTAAAGGAAACTGCTCTGGGCAGTGGAAAAGTCTGGGTATGGGCTTATTGCAGAGGTCACGCTAGGATCTGGGTAGACATGGCAGGGTGGTCATGAACTACAGCACAGAGCTTGCTCTAGGAGCTAACAAAATGGCCAGAATGTGTCCTGGACAGGGACAATTGGGGGGCAGCAGAGGAGGTGTGGCCTGAATGGCAGAATTGGGGTCCAGATGCCAGGTCAATGAGGGGCCTATATAGTTTGGTCCAGACCAGGTGTCCAGGACTCTGGACTAGGGCTGCCCTGGAGTGCATGTAAGCAAGAGGATACACACGTGCAACATACGTGCCAATTTCTTATCCAAGCACCAGAGAGAGTGTGGGCAACAGACTCGTGCCTGCAGCCTCCACAGTCTGTCAGAGCCAAAGAGAGTGCAGGGATGCTGCCAACTGTCCACCCAGCCCAATTCCAAACTTTCATCTCCAAATCCTCGGATCTAAAGATGGTCTCCACGAATGGATAAAAAAGCTGTGGTACATATACACAATGGAGTACTATGCAGCTGTAAGAAAGAAAGATCTCTTGTCCTTCGAGATGGCATGGAGGGACCTGGAAAGTGTCATCCTAAGTGAAACAAGCCAAACAGAGAAAGACAAGTATCATATGATCTCACTTATTTGTGGAATATAATGAACATATCAGTCAGAGGAATGGGGTAGTCCCAGAGACGTGGAAGTGGGGTACAGACTGACAATCCCAGTCAGGAGAGGGGGTGGTGGGGGAGAGATAAACCACAGAACTTATATGCATGTATGCATGAACAGTGGACATGGACAAGAAAGCTGGGGACAGGGTGGGGAGGGAGGGGGGAAATCAGTGGGGGGAAAAGGAGAAACATCTGTAACAAAAATAAATTAATTAATAAAATAAAATAAATAAATAAATGGTCTCCAGAGTGTGGCCACCAGGGTCTATTTCCCACCTCAGCGGCCTCTGACAAAGCCAGTGTTTCTAGCTAGATCTCTGGTCAATTTTCTGGAGTTCACATTAGAGCAAGCTCCCTGGAGACCTGGCCTCATGTGGTCCCTTTACAGCTACCACCTGAAACAAGTGTCTCTCTCTTCAGAGGACTTCTAGTCACTTTGCCCTTCCTTGTCCCCATCCCCTGTCCTCTCTTCCTCTCTTGTTCTCCAGCCATTCAACCAACAGTCAGATATCCTGCCATCTTTCAGTTTGGTGCCCCAGTTTCTCCCAATAGCTCCCAACACTTTCTTTCTATTCCCTCAGAATGACCTTTTGGGCTCTGTCCACACTTGCCCCAAGTTTCCCATGTTCAGTTCTTCCAAGATCACCAGTTTCTTTGCCCTGTAGATCACTGCTGCCACAGTTTGCCCTCTGTTCTCTCTGTCCTCAGCAAATTAGAGGGGGGAGGGTGGTTCTCATCACGTGGGGGCAGAGGAGTCCTAAGTGATCTTCATCTGTACTGTCATCTCTTTCCATTAGGAGAAAGCCTGAGTCCAGGTGTTAAAGGTCTGGGTGACATCCCAGCTCTACCACTGCCTGGCTGTGTAGAGTTGGGCAGTCACTTCCTCTCTGAGCTCCCTGCTTCTCCAGCTGTCACATGTTGAGATTGGGCACAGACATTTGCCAAAGTCTCTCCAGGTCTGAGTTGATCTCAGTCTATGTTTGCACAGAGGATGTGCTGGCCCTTCCTTTGGCCCCGCACTGACAGTCACTGACACCACTGCCTCCCTGTCACTGTGGCCACCCTGGTCCCTGGGGCAAGCCCATGTCACATCAAAGGCCTGAGGCCCAAAGGAGCCTCGTTAGTTCCAGATTCCTGGTCCCCACTCTCCTGTGCACCCCTTCCTTGCCTTGTTCCCCAGTCAATCTTGCTCCTCTTTGTGAACCCTTCCCTCCCTCTGTTCCCTTCCCTGGCCCCCTACTCCACACCATGCCCCCCACACACCCCCACACCCCAGCAAATGCTGGCCCTGCTCAGGGATGCAGGGGCTCCTCTCCTTCTCCTTTCTGGTGTTTCACCAGCCGGGAATTCCTTTGGAAACAGAGCCTGGAAAGCCTCCCGTCCTTGGGAAGCGCTGGCCCCTACCCTGGCGGCCCAGCTGCCAAGCCCAGGCCTGCGGCAGGTGTGTGTGTCGGGTGTCTGGCCCTGGAGATTTATAACCTGCAGCAGAAGGAAGGCGCTGCCTTTGGAAGCGGTTCTTCTGTCCTCAAACAAAGGCCTGTGGCCAGAGCCTCCAGGGGAACAAACAAATGCAGAGGAAGCAACAGGCCCCACTCACCTCTCTCCCTGGCTGCCAGCCACCCCGTTTCTTTCTGCCTCCCCGTGGTGGGCACCTGTCTCCCGCTGGCTCGCTTCTTCTCCGTGTTTGTTTATTTGTTTACCTTGCTTCCTCTTTCAGGCTCCCTCCCTTTCTACCATCAAAATGTTTCACATTCGTCCCCTCTTTCACTCCTCGGGCCTCCTTCCTAAGCAGCCTCTCTTTGCTACTTGTCCTTGCTATTGATCATATTGATAATCTCACCAGAGTGGCCTTTCTAAAACACAAATTGGATCACATCACTCCCTGTTCAAAAACCCTTGGAGGGATCTCCGCCACCTGCAGAGTCAAGTTCGAGCTGAGTAACTTGGCTCCAGCCTCCCTTCCCGCACCAGCTGAAGTCACGCACTCTACACTGAAGCCACACAGGGCTCCCTTTGTTTCCCCAAAGAGGGGCTCTTGCTGGATGTCCCACGGGCATCTCAGACTCCCCATGTGCTGAACCAGTGGCCTCCTCACTGTCCTTCACACCAGGCATCCATTTGGGGACCAGTCCCCGTGAATCCGTGATCTCTGCGATCTCCTGACATTCCCCACTACCGCCTCCACAGAGACAGGTATTTCCACCAGCGAGGCTCCGGGAAGACTTCTTGGAGGAAGCAGCATCAGCTGACCATGCAGAGGACCCATTGCTTCCCCAGGCTGGCCTCCCAAGGTTACCATTTGCCCCATGTCTTTGCCATGCTGAGTTCCTTGCTTTCTCTGAACCTGATCGCCGATGTCCTAGTCCCTGCTCAATGCTTGTGTTATTACCTCCATCTGGCATGACCTTCCATCTCTCTGCTTGTCCAAGTTCCCTGCAGGGCTCTTTGCAGATGCTGCTTCCTCCAAGAAGTGTTCCTGGAGCCTCGCTGGTGGAAATACCTGTCTCTCCTCCAAATGTTTGCTGAGCTTTCGGGCCAGGTTTAGTGTAACAGTTGAGAGCCCAGGCTGCCCTGGCTATGCAGCCCCAGCTCTGATAGTCCCTAGTTGCTAGAACAATGTCCACAACCTCTTAGAGCCTCAGTTTCTTCATCTGTAAAATGGTGATAGTTACAGTTACTGACTCATAGGACCATTGTGATCAGGAAATGATTAATTTGTGTGCATTGCTTAGGGAAGTACCTGCCACAGGGTAAGTGCTGTCACAGTGTTATTATTGCTATTATTAGTAATATGACCACTTTACTGGTCTGCCAGACTCTCATGGGCAGGAATCAAGTCAGACCCATTTGGTCTTCCATATCGGAGCTGCTCAGAAACATTTGCTGACTGAACTGAGGTGACCCCATTCCCCCCAACACCACCTCGGGCTCCTGCAGAGCCTGAAGGAAGGAGGGAGGCTGAGAGACACAGGAAATGTCCTCCCCTCCTTGATGTTAGTGGGGTCTGGGGAACAGGCCAGCCTGCCGCAGCTCCCAAGCCTCCTGCCTACCCACCGAGGTCATCGAATGTGCAGCTGAATGTCCCTGAGCATGGGAGCGATGGAGACAAACTGGAGGGAATCCAGAGGAGTGAGGTCCCCGAGCCCTTGGGAAAGGGCAGGCCCGGCAAAGGAGGGAGATGAAAGCAGTTCCATGTGTGTGGCTTGGCTGAAGGACAGAGCTGGGTGTGGCAGGGGACATGATAACTGGAGACAGGGATTCCAGTGGTGCAAACAAGCTGGAGAGGGCTCCATGGTGGGGCCATTCTGCTGAGGCCCATGGCCTCTTGAAAAGCAAGCCTGGAGATTTCAGGAGCCCCTGGCAGGCTTGCAAGCCCCGCTCCTACCGGCCTGGAAAGAGGACCCTTTGCGCTGGTTCTCAGGGCTGGCAGCTCTGCACGGCTGTGCAGTCCTGCTCCAGGGAGAGAGGCCAGCCCCTCCCCCTGTTTACCCAGAGCTGCCTAAGGCTGGGCCTGGGGTGAGCTCAGCTGAGGGTCTGAGGTCTGAGTCCTTGGCTCTCCCTGTCAGTCCTCAGAGCTCCGCTCTGGGAGTGGTGTACAGTACCTGCCAGCCCACCACAAGGCTGTGGGCTCTGGGCCCTCCCTCCCCCTCACCCCCACGTTCCGACTTAAAGCTATTGTTTTCAGACCACTGACCTCTGTCCCTCTCCTCCCGGGTACTAAGGGGCATCTCAGGGGCATGAAGAGGCCGGGAGGAAATATTGGAAATGGCCTCTCCATCCTCCCCTCAGATCCGGGCTGCATCGTCCTTGGGCCAAGATAAATAAAGCAAGCAAGGGAGAGGCCTCTGTATGCTCAGTGCTGATGGCTAAGCTGCCTGGTTGCGGGGGTGGTGGGTTGAGCGTCAGTCTACCCAAGGCTGCCTGCAATGCTTCTCCCAAAGGAATATGGTGGAAGAGCAGCCAGGCCAGGTGCCCGGGAGTCAGTGGCATGAGGAACAAAGCAGAATGCCCCTCCAGTGCCCCCTCTCGTGGGACAGTTTTCTCGGGGTGCTGAGTCGGAGCGCTCTGCAGGAAGCCTAGGAGAAGAGAGGAGTCTAGAGATAGAGGAGTGGCAGGAGGCTGTCCCCTATTAGACCCCCAGCCCCACCGAGCTGCTGGAGTCTGGCCTGTTCAGGATCCCAGGTCCACTTCCTCAGGTTGGAGAGTCTGAAGACCCTGAGTGGGAAACCTGGAGGACCAAAGGACCAGAAACCCCCAAAATGAGGATTCCCTGCGGCCTCTGCTGGACATCTTCCACCCTGACTCCTGAAGGGTATCAAACTGCACCTTTGAGGTTGTAGCTACGCAGAAAGAACATGAGTCTTGGTCAGACAGCGTTGAGTTCAAATCCAACCTCTCTGCTGTATTATTGATGAATCCTGGACAAGCCACTTCCTTTACTTGACAGTTAAGCCTGACTTTTCCTTCACAGAATGGAGAACACCTTGTTCACCTCACAGAACTGTGGGCAGGAGTCGATGGGATAATGATGTGCAAGGGCCTGACCATGATAGGCGAGAGCTGCTTTCCTTTCCCTGACCTGGATGTGGTCTCAGACCACTGTCTGGGGCATGAAACTGCAGTGCTCAGCAGGGAGGAGCTCTCGGCCGGTGGTGACTCCTGATTTGACTCCAAGGAATCCCTTTAGTTTCTCCAACCCCACGGTCATACAGTGACTATGGGGAGAACAAGGACTTTGCCACCTGGGTCAGCTGGACTCACCTCACTGACTCTCCAGGGGTAAGACTGTTGCCAAAGGAGGTTCTCCCCAAGCAAACCTCCGGTCCTTGGGCTGTCCCTGTTCACAGCCATCTTGGACATCTCAGCCTCGCGTGGCCCTCCCTGCAGTGCCCAGCAGGCCTCTCTGCCAGCTCGCTGGTTGCATTTTGGCCTTGCCCGTGGCCCTCTCCCTTTGGGTTCCACATTGTCAGGGCCATTCTTTGTCTCTTGGACTATCCCACCACCTCTACCGCGTTCAAAGCTGAGAGCCCACTTCTGTGCCTACTTTGTCACTTGCTTCATTTAGGAAATCTTTGGAGTAAGGGCTGGCCTGCAAAGGTCCACCCATATGGCAAGAGCAAAAAATAAAAATAAAAAAAGAGCCTGGGGTGAAGGCCAGAAGAATCTCAGGTCTAGTTTCAGTTCCTCTGCTCACTCTTCTTTTTTTTTTTTTTTTTTATCCTCACCCGAGGATATTTTTCCATTTTTTGTACAGATAGAGTGGGAGGGAGAGAGAGGAAGGGAGAGAGAGAGAGAGAAACATCGACGTGAAGGGACACATCGAGTGGCTGCCACCCGCACGACCAACCAGGGCCGGGGACAAACTGCAACCGAAGTACGTGCCCTTAGCGGGAACCGAACCCGGGTCTCTCCGGACCGCAGGCCGACGCTCTAACCGCTGAGCCAAACTGGCCAGGGCCCTCTGCTCACTCTTTATGTGGTCTTCACGGGCCACTTCCTCTTTGATCCTCTGATTTTCCTTCTATGAAATGGAGGTCCTGATTCTCACTCCAGAGGGCTATTGGGATGTGCACACTGTTAATGGAGGTAGGATCCTTGGCAGAATGTTTTGACCTGAAGACCTGGAATTTAACCTTTTGTGCGCAGCTCGGTTCTATGGCAGCGAAGGACACACAGAACGTCCAGGAACCCCGATCACAATTATTGTCACTCAGCTGTTCCCATGTGGTTAGATGCCAAGATCACCAGCTCCTTCCAGTTCACTGCTTCACCTCAATTCTTTGTGAGAAAAATGGCTCTACTGGTTCCCAGTCTTGACTGTTTGGGAATCTTCTGTGCCTAGCCCAAATCCTTCCTGCTGTAGTTCCAACTCAGGTTTACACACCTTAGACACCTCCTACCCTGCCTTCTCTTTCCTCTTCCCCTCAACTTTTGCCCTTGACTCAGATGGTGGGAGTTGGGTTGAGGGCAAAGGCTGGCTATGTGCCTGGCCAGAGGGAATGGACCATGGGGCGGCATCAGTCTTCCAGAAGCCCTTCCTCTGCCCCACACCATCAGCCTCACCCTTATCTCACTCTGGGCCACACCGTCCTGGCTGGAATACTTGTGGTCTCTCACTGTGCATTGGAACTAGGGCGCCAGTCTTGACTTTAATCTTCCCTGGCAGCTCTGTGGCATCGATAAGCCCAAGTTTATGGCAGAGGAAAAATGAAACCCCATCACCCCACCAGGGTCCAGCCCCCACCCAGCGGAGCCAAGGATGTCCTCCAACGGGCATCAAGATTCCCCAGCTATCCCCTCAAGGCATCTGGAGGTGGCGTGGACCGGTGCTCCCCGGATACCCTCTTCCCTGAAGGCACAGGAGCCCCCTCGCAGACCCCCAGGCCCTGCCTTTCTCCTCGCTCAGCCAGGAGGGCTTCCCCAGCATTTGTGATGGGGGCAGCTCCCTCCTGAGTTTGAGGTGAAAGGGGACGTCTTCTCCAGGAATCTGCAGCCAAATTGCTGAGCTGTTCACAGTGACCTGGAGATGATGTTTGGAAATCTGATTTGTGATAACATAATGTTCCTTTTAAGTAACGCTGGCTGGAGAGGGAAGGAGGAAAAAACGACCAAGAAAAACAACCTTATTGAGGTTTAAAAGGGGACGCTGTCGTGGCCGCCTCCTTAATCTCCCAAATCATTTTCCTCTCTTCCCCCTCCTCCTCCTGCCCCAGACCTGCTTTTGTTTATAACAATCTCTTGGAAAGAAGATTGAAAGTGAAATCTGTTTCCTTGCTTAAATATATATATTTAAAGGGGGAAGAAAGCCCTCTCTCCCCACCCCCCGCCTGCCCCTTGTCTGAGCGCTGTGGGTAATTGGAGGGCTGCCTGTTCTGGGCTAGTCGGTCAGCATGGGCTCTCCAGTGCCCACTCATCACCCTATCACAGAAGGATCATTAAGGCAGGAAAACAGACTGGGGGTGAGATGGGAAACCTGGAGGAGGGGTGCCACTTATTCACGGACTCCAGGCACTATTTATGTAGTGGCTGGTGGCCAGCAGTTTGCTATCTCCAGAGGAGAATAAATACAGTATGAGGGGACAAAGTTAGACACAAGGCAGGACTTCCACTTTTTCTGTTCAGCATGCCGTTCACTTGGCCCAGTAGTGAAAAGAATTGAAAAATTTCAGCTGCATCCTTAGATGAATGAGTGACCCCACTCCCTGCCCCTCTCTGGGCTAGGGACCACTTTGTGACAGAGGGAGAGTTAAGATGAAACATCTGTGTCCAAGCAGGAGAGGATGGGGTAGCAGCCAACAGAGTATCCCATTGAGGAGGAGATGCTTGATTGGAAAGATGAACCCAGCTGGGGGTTGGTTATCTAGGAAGGGACCAGCTCACCAGTAGACACCACTATAGCCATCGTCCCACCAACACTGCCCTCGCCCTGCTCCAACACACACATGTGCTCACACCATTTCCCTCCTCTGCTGTACCAGGGCATGTGTCTGACATCTCAGGTGGTACTTCATGCACTACCCACTGTCTGGCCCTCACGCTAGCATTCCAATAGTCCTGGCCCCGCCTGAAGCCAGCCAACAGGCCTAGCAGGGCAGGGCGGGGCAGGCTGAAGGGAGAAGGAGGTGCCAGAGCCCGCCGTTCAGCCAGCATGGCTGCCTGCCAGCCCAGGACGGATTCCTTCGACCCGGCATCTCAGGAACACCCACTTCCCTGGGCCCTGGAGCTGGGACCCCCGCCTGCCGGGGGCTGTGCTTCAAGAGAAGGAACAGAGAGGGCTTTTTGGTGTTCTTTTCAGGGGCCTTTGCTCCCCCACCCACCTACTCTATCCAGGGCATGTTATTACTATCAGAAATATCAGACGTTTCAACTCAAATTAAAGTCAGGTTAAATGTCTCCACTGCAGAAATTCCACATGGTTCCAGATGGAGAGGAGGGACTCCCTCTCAGCCTTCTGCCTTCTCTCCCTCCCCCCTCCCTCCCCCTCCCTCCCTCCCTCCCTCCCCAAGAGTGGAACAAAAGCATCAATTTATACTATGCTTTCAGACCATTCAAGGCAACCCTCTCAGCTTACAGATGGGGAAACTGAGGCCTAGAATGAAGAATGAGCTTGCCTAAATTCACTCAGCAAGTTAGCGGCAGAGCTAGGACTAGGTGTCTTGATTTCCATTCCACAGTTTTTTGTGTTTTTTGAGTTTGTTTTTCACAGCACACATTTGCAATCCTGTTAGACTTACAATTTCCCTTGACCTTGAAAACATCAAAATTGCCACCAGAGATGTCGTAGCATCTGTGATGCTGGGACAAAAGCAGGAGGCAGCTTCTCATTAATCTTGGCCTGCAAAAGTCACTTAAAAGTGCTTGACACACAGGCCATATAATCATGAGCTAGTCCTCACCCTTCTCTGGGTCTCAGTTTTTTTCATCTGCAAAATCAGAAATACAGGAGACAATTTTTTTCATCTGTTCAACATCCATTCCTTCTTTTCTAATAACAACACCCAATTTTTTTCTGGGAAACCACTCCTTCCACACTGTGAGTCCATGTGAGTCAGTTTCAAGGGTTACCAGATGACCCAGGCCAATCAGAACATTCCATCACACTGGACAGAGTGATCTATTTATGCAGAGTCATGTGACCCCAGCTGGGCCAATACAAATCCTGAAACTTTTGATAAAAATATAAGGAAAGAGGCACTGGGGATTGATCAGCCAGCAGATATAAGCCTAGTGTTTCAGGAGCCCTGTGAGAAGAGTCTGTCTGAGAATGATGCCTACAGAGAGAAATGGGCATCTAAAAGACAGACTGACTTCTTTTGAGCCTGAGATCCAGCATTGCCTGACCAGACCACCCTGGTAATTCTCAGTTTTGTGAACTAACACGATACCCTTTTGGCTTAGACCAGTTTTAGTTGGATTCCTTCCATTTGCAACCAAAAGGGGCCTCACTAACATAAGAGAGATTGGAAATATCCTATACCACCAATGGTAGAGCTGGAAGAGACCTTAAGTGATTGCCCAGTAGAGACTTAGAAAAATGTAATGAATGAATAAAAGGGTCTGGGATAACCATGCCCTTCGTGAGCTAGAATAAAACCTCAGCCATTTTGTCAGCTGCATTCCTCCAGACCCTGCCTGAAGTAAATAATGTGTAGGCTTTGGAGTCAGATAGGCCTAGCTTTGAACACTGGTTTCTCCATTTCCCATCTATATAATCTGGGACATTTTTGCTGTCTAAGCCGCAAGTTTAACCCAAGCAGGTGTCAAAGAGCTGATAGGTCTAATCCAAGGAGCATGGGATGAGGCACCATAACAAGATAAGACAAGAACATTAAGACCACAGCCATTTACAGGACTATTTTCTAAGGTCAAAGGGAGTGGCAAACATCCTTACAGGCAGTTGGGGCAAGCGTGGGCAGAGACACCGCATAGGGTTGTGGTGCACAGTTCTTGGGGTGCCATTCACATAGTCTATGATGAGAAGGGAGCACCTGAGATCTGTGTAGTCCATAACTTCTACAAACTTACACAGTTTGTGGCACATTGGAGTTGACACCCATGTCTTCTTCACTGAAGGCATATTCAGTTTTTCTCTTTATATGTTTAAAGAAGTGGAACTGCAAGAATAATATTACCATGAAGCTATGGTTGCACACATAGTGCAGTTCACGTCCTGTTATGAGCAAGGGACCTAGGAATACCAGAATATTTCCCCAGACCAAAGCCAGCTCTCTTCACAAGGTTCTCAGGAGACACATACCCACATAGAACAAAGGCAAAGAAAAGCAAAGTAGCACTTTATTGTTAGCTGGGCTTTCAGCCTTAAACCTCAGTACAAGATTGTAAGGCTTAGCCCAGAGTCCTGAGGTATCTCTTCCTATCAAAAGGCCAAACCTGAATCTCAGATCTTAGCTCACTCTTATTGGCTTCATGGAAGAAAAAAATAAACACGAATAATGGCTGATTAAAAGCTGCCACTATGCTAGAATATGGTATCATCCACATGGGTGAAAGAGAAGAGAAACAATCCACACCCTTATTCTGATATGTGGTGCATAGCGACTAGACCCACTTCTTGGTCCAATCATATTCCTGATTTCGACCAACTATCCTGGTGGGGGCAGGGTTTCAAAGAAAGGGATGGTAGAAGGATGACTTTCCCAGACCTGGCTCATAGATATGAGTGAGACCTGGGTTAAGAAACAGGTATGGGGAGAGTAAAATGGTGGACTGAGTATACCTAACAGATCTTCTCTTATTCTGCATCTCCAGAAATGATAGATACTATAAATTTTGTAAAACTCATCACCATTCTGGAATACACTTGGCCAAGAGACCATGAGGAGGGTGAAATACAGGTATTTTCTAAGATTCTAGCACTCCAAAATGTTATCAGTTACAAATTCTGTATGCAATAACCAATATTACACTAAGGAACACAATAAATTTGAGCACAAGAAGTGGACTATAAGAAGCAAAGAAATCAGCCAATAAGTAAAAGAAGACATCAAGACAAGCCGTGATTAGGGTGGCAGCATGGACAGGTGATGTAAAAGAGGAAGCAGAGCTAAGAAAATGCATACCCAGCTTCTTGCCTTGTTCAGAGGGAGAATAGAGATTAATGCTAAATGTTGACAGACAGAGAATGCGTATGTTTTAGTATGTGTATTAATAATGTACAAGTAAACCTTAGAAGCTTAGAAATATATGTTTTTAAACTATTTATATAACATGTAAAACAGAATAACACACAAAAAAGCTTGAAAATAAAAAGATTGAAAAATACACTGAAGTGCAAATAAAAAGAATAGGAGCGTAGCAATATCAGCGTAAGACAAAACAATTAAAAGTAAAAGCACTAAGCCCTGGCCGGTTTGGCTCAGCGGTTGGAGCATCGGCCTGCGGTACAGAGAGACCCGGGTTTGGTTCCCGCTAAGGGCACATACCTCGGTTGCAGTTTGTCCCCGGCCCTGGTTAGTCGTGCAGGTGGCAGCCACTCGATGTGTCCCTTCACATCGATATTTCTCTCTCTCTTCCTCTCTCTCCCTCCCGCTCTATCTGAACAAAAAATGGAAAAATGTCCTCGGGTGAGGATAAAAAAAAAAAAAGTAAAAGCACTGAAAAATAAATGGTATTTTATTGATAATAGGTACAGACCATCACAAAGTTATAACTGTAAGCGTTTACAACATAAGTTTAAAACGAGATCAGCAAATTCACAACTGTAGTGCAAAAACAGACCTTTTGCAGAAATTGTCACATCAGGTGCTAACTTACCAACTAACATAATAACTAAATAAGGACATATAGGATTTAAATTGTGCAATCAGCAAACTTGAACTAACATACAAAAAATGCACACATTTATCAACTGCTCATTCAATACTTACAAAAATGGATGATGTATTAAGCCACAAGGGAAATCTCAACAAATTCCAAATAATAAAAATCATATAAGGCCATATATTAACCTCAAGGATAAAAAATTACATTTACCAACAAAACAATGGTTTGAAATCTATTCTATTAGAAGTAAGGGGGGGGGTACTACTTCCAGTATAGTTAAAGACAAAATCAGATTGGAAATCAGAAACTAATGCAAAATGAAAAACAATAAGATCTCTATATATCAAAACCAGTAGGGTGTAGCCAAAGTAGTACTCAGAGGAAAATGTGTGGCCTTAAATGTAATCATTAAAAAACAAGAAATATTAAAGATTACATTAAGCTTTATTTGTTTGTTTTGTTTTTTTAAAGAACTGTTTTAATGGTAGGTTTAACATTTTTATCTGGATCACCAGCACACATGCACCTGCACACTTCAATACCTTAATAAATACCGAGAGTAATACAAAGCTTTTAACAATAGCAGCAACTGGCATGCATTTTTTTAACCATTCTTCTCTCAAAATTGTAGTTTCAATTATTTATAGATAATAATACATGTTTAGGGAAAACACACGTAAGCTAAACAAAAGTAAAAGGACGGAATTAACAAAGATAAAAGCGGAAATCAATGAAAGAAAATACAAAAAACAAACAAACCCAGGTTCTTTTCTAAAGGATCAATGAAATAGACAAATATTCTTTCTGATGAGAAAGAGAGAGATAGAGAGACAGAGAGAGACAGAGAGAGAGAAAAACACTGGCTGGTGTGGCTCAGTTGATTGAGTATCGTCCCATGTACAGAAAGGTTGCAGGTTCAATTCCAAGTCAGGCTACATACCCAGGTTGCTGGTTCAATTCCCAGTCAGGGTGCATAAGGGAGGCAACTGATCAATGTTTGTCTCTCACATCAATTTCTCTCTCTCTCTCTCTCTCTCTCTCTCTCTCTCTCTCTCTCTCTCTCTCCTGCTTTCTATCTCTCTAAAATCAATAAAAACATATTTGAAAAAGAAAGAAAAAGGGAGAAAGGACATAAATAATAATATAAATAAACTTCAGCTCCAGAAAACATTATTTTATTTTACAAATAAATTTGAAAACCTAGATGAACTTAATTGCTAAGAAATAATAAATTACCAAAACTGTCTAAGAAATAGTATAAAGCTGGTTAGACCAACAACTATAGAAGGACTTGGCAGGAAAGGGTAGTCAGAGATCTACCTGTAAAATTTGTGGTAGACAGCTTATAAAATGGCCCACAATACTTCCTACCTCTTTATATTCACTCCATCGTTTAATCTCCTTTCCTTCAGTATGGGCTGGACCTTGTGAATTTCTTTTAGTGAATAGAATATGGCAAAAGTGATGGAGTGTCACTTCCAAGATTAGGTTACAAAAATATTGGATTACTTCTATCTTTCTGGCACTCCCTGGTTCTCCCTTGCTGGCCTTGAAGCAAGTTGCTATGTTGTGAGCTGCCCTATGGAGAGGTTCACATGTCAAGGAACTGAGGGAGTCCTCTGGCCAACATCCAGAGAGGAACTGAGGTCCTTAATCCAACAACCCACAAGTAACTGAATCCTACCAACAGTCACATGAGTGAGCTCGGAAGTAGATCCTCCATAACTAGAGTTTTGAGATGACTACAGCCTCAGTCAACACCTTAACTGCAGGTTGTGAGAGATCCTGAGCCAGAGGTCTCCAGCTAAACCATGTCTGGTTTCTTGATCCACAGAAACTGTTAAATAATAAATGTCTGTTGTTTTAAGCCACTAAGTTTTGGGGTAATTTGTTATACAGAAATATATAATGAATACAATTATAGACAACAGGCCCAGATGACTTTCATTATTATATAAACTGTTTCTGAGCACAGACAAAGATAAACAGCAACTCAACTCATTCTGCATAGTTAGCATAACCCTGATACTGAAGGTGGACAAAAACACAGGATATGTAAAGAATATTACAAGTTAATCATACCAATAAAAAAGAAAGAAACATTTAGTGAACAAAATTTAATAGCACATTAAGTGAATCATAACCATGTAGAATTTACCTTCAACAAAGCAATAATTTAAAAAAATATTTAGTACTTATTACGTACTAAGATCTGTTTCAGGTTCTATATATTAAAATTCTGCATAACAGCGTCATGAAGTAGCTCCTTTGTTTAGAAAACTGAGGATGGCAGAGGTTATGTAAATCCACAGGTAGTAAGTGGTGGAAGAGCAGGGATTTGAACTCACCTTGCTAAGCTGATCAATATTAAAAAAATCTGCCCTTGCCAGTTTGGCTCAGCAGTTAGAGTGTCAGCCCTTGGACTGAACTGTCCTGGGTTTGATTCATGTAACTGGGTTGCAGGTTCGTCCCTGGCCCTGAGGTGCGGGAGGCAACCAATGGATGTGTTTCTCTCACGTCGAAGTTTCTCTCTCTCTCTCTCTCTCTCTCTCTCTCTCTCTCTCTCTCTCTCTCTCTCTCTCTCTCCTTCTCCCTCCCTTCCATTCTATCTAAAAATCAATGGTAAAATATCCTCAGATGAGGATAAACCAAAAACAATTAGAAAAATCTGTCAAGTAATTCACTATATTGTCATATGAAAGGGTAATAATTATACCATTATTTTAATAGATGCTTTTTTAAAAAGTTATAAAACTGAATACTCATTTCCTATTTATTTTTTGGTTAAAAGTATTTATTTATTTATTTTAAATTTAATTTTATTGTTGACAAGTATTACATATGTCCTCAATTTTCTCCCCTTTGGTTCCCTCCTCCCTGCTCCTGCCTCACCCCAGGCCTTCACCACACTATTGTCTGTGTCAATGGGCTATGCATGTATGCATATAAGTTCTTCGGTTAATCTTCCCTCCACCCCAATCCCCTTTCCCTCTGAAATCTGTCAGTAAGTTCCATGCATCCATGTCTCTGGACCTATTTTGTTCATCAGTTTATTTTGTTCATTAGATTCCATATGTAAGTGAGGTTGTGTGATATTTGTCTTTCTCTGACTGGCTTATTTTGCTTAGCATAATAATCTTCAGATTGATCCATGCTGTCCCACAGGGTAAGAGCTCCTTCTTTTTTACAGCTGCATAGTATTCCATTGTGTAAATGTATCACAGCTTTTTTATTCACTCATCTACCGATGGGCACTTGGGCTGTTTCCAGATCTTAGCTATTGTAAATAGTGCTGCTTTGAACATAGTGGTGCATATATTCTTTCTGATTAGTGTTTTGGGATTCTGAGGATATAGTCCCAGAAGTAGGATTGCGGGGTCAAATGGCAGTTTCATTTTTAAATTTTTGAGAAAATCCCATACTGTTTTCCACAGTGGCTGCACCAGTCTGCATTCCCACCAGCAGTGCACTAGGGTTCCCTTTTCTCCACATCCTCGCCAACACTTGTTATTTGATGATTTGTTGATGGTGGCCATTCTGGCAGGTGTGAGGTGATACCTCATTGTTGTTTTAATTTGCATCTCTCTGATGATTAGTGACATTGAGCATTTTTTCATATGTCTCTTGTCCATCTGTATGTCCTCTTTGAAGAAGTGTCTATTCAGGTTCTTTGTTCATTTTTTTTTATTGGATTCTTTGTCTTCCTTTTGTTAAGTTGTATGAGTTCTTTATATATTTTGGAAATTAATCATTGGCAAACATGTTCTCCCATACAGCGAGTTCCCTTTTCATTTTGATGCTGGTTTCTTTTGCTGTGCAGAAGTTTTTGAGTTTATTGTAGTCCCATTTGTTTATTTTTTCTTTTATTTCTCTTGACCCAGGAGATGTAGCATTGAAAATTCTGCTACATGAGATGTCTGAGATTTTATTGCTTATGTTTTCTTCTAGATTTTGTATGGTTTCTCGACTTATATTTAAGTCTTTTATCCATTTTGAGTTTATTCTTGTGTGTGGTGTAAGTTGGTGGTCTAGTTTCATTTCTTTGCATGTACCTGCCCATTTTCTTAACACCATTTATTGAAGAGACTGTCTTTACTCCATTGTATGCTCTTGCCCCCTTTGTCAAATATTAATTGAGCATAATGTTTTGGGTCCATTTCTGGGTTTTCTGTTCTATTCCACTGGTCTATATGCCTGTTATTGTGCCAGTACCAGGCTGTTTTAATTACAATGACCTTCTAGTATAGTTTGATATCTGGAATTGTGATCCCTCCAACTTTGTTCTTCTTCTCAAGATTGCTGTGGATATTAAGGGTCTTTTTTGGTTCCAATTAAATTTTTGGAATATTTGCTCTAGACCTGTGAAATATGCTGATGGTATATTTTTTAAAAATGTTTTCTTTATTGATTTTAGAGGGAGAGGAAAAGAGAGGGAAAGAGATAGAAACATCAATAAGAGAGAACATCGATTGGCTGTCTCCTGCATGTCCCCCACTGTGGATTTGGCCCACGACCTGGGCATGTGCCCTGACCAGGAATCAAATTGGCGATCTCTTGGTGCATGGGTTGAGGCTCAACCACTGAGCCACACCAGCCAGGCACTGATGGTTATTTTAATGGGGATTGAGTTGAATCTATAGATTGCTTTGGGTACTATGGACATTTTAATGATGTTAATCCTTCCAGTCCATGAACACAGTATATGCTTCCACTTGTTTATATCTTCCTCTATTGCTTTTTTCAATGACCTATAGTTTTCTGAGTACAGGTCTTTTACCTCCTTGGTTAAGTTTATACCAAGGTTTTTTTGTTGTTGTTGCAATTGTAAATAGTATATATATATATTTTTTTTTAGTTTCTCTTTCTGAGAGTTTATTATTGGTGTATAAAAATGCCATTGATTTGTGGATGTTAATTTTATATCCTCTACATTGTTGAATTCATTTATTAAATCCAGTAGATTCTTGGTGGAGTCTTAAGGGTTTTCTATATATAATATCATATCATCTGCAAATAATGACAGTTTTACTTCCTCTTCTCTAGTTTGGATGCCTTTTAGTTTTTCTTCTTGTCTGATCACTATGGCTAAGACTTCCAGTACTATGTTGAATAAGAGTGGTGAAAGTGGACATCCCTGTCTTGTTCCTGTTCTTAAGGGAAATGCTTTTAGTTTTTGCCCATTGAGTATGATGTTAGCTGTACGCCTTTCATATATGGCCTTTATTATGTTGAGGTATATTCTCTCTATTCCCACTTTGCTGAAAGTTTTTATCAAAACTGGGTGCTGGATTTTGTCAAATGCTTTTTTTTCCATTTATTGATATGATTCTGTGGTTTTTATCCTTCATTTTGTTTATGTGGTGTATCACATTTATCGATTTGCAAATATTGTACAACAAATGAAGTATGGTATTCGGGTGGGTTTCTGGAATAGGAAAAGAAGATTTGGGGGTGGGGTAAGAAATTGGGAATAAACTGTGGACTTCAGTTAATAATAATGTATTACCATTGGTTCATTAATTGTAACAAATGTACCAGAGTTGTTTGTTAAATACTGTTAAAACTAGGGAAAATGAGGTGTGAAGAAAATGAGGTGTGAAGTATATGGAAACTGTACTATTATTGAAATTTTCTTGTAAATCTAAAACCATTCTAAAATGAAGTTGATTTTAAAAATATCAGTAGAAAATGGCAACAACCAATTAGAAATAAAATAGATAAATAGGTTCCTTTCACAAAAGCAACAAAACTATAAAATATCTAAGGAAAAGCCAAACAAGAAGTGTACTAGACATATAAAAATTTACTAAAGAACATTGAAAGAGACCTAAATAAATGGGGAAACATACATGTTCTCGGGTGGGAAAACTCAGTATTGTAACAATATCAATTCTTCCCAAGCTAATCTATAAATTTAATTCTATTACAGTCAAATGTCTATCAGGAGTTTTCATAGAACTTGGCAAATTGATTAGAAAATTCATGTGTTAAAGAAAATGAACAGGAGAGCTAAGACAATGTTGAAAGGGAAGAAAAATGTAAAGAGGCACTTGGACTTGCTTTATTATATATCAAAATATTTTATACACTTTTCAGAATGAAACGTGCGTGCTAGAGCTTCTATTCAAAATAGATAACAAAAGGTGTAGCATAAGTTTAACAATCAGAATGGACAAGGGCCCTGAATAGCCAATTTGGCCTGAGGCAGGATTACTGGCCTAATAATCAGACCTAGCATAGGGATAGAGATGACAAACAAAGCAACAATAGAGACCAGAAACACATCCATGGGTATGTGGTAATCTGGTATTTAATGAAGGTGGCTTTTCAAATCAGTAGGGAAATAATGGTCTATTCAATAAATGGTATTGAGGCAATCGGCTCCTTTTAGGAAAAAAATAGATCTGTTTTTTACACCGCTGAAAAATTTGATTACAGAGAAATTAAAAGCATAAAATATAAAATATAAAGTTATTATAAAAATATTGCAAAGCATGGTTATAATATTGATGTAGGGAAAATCTTCTCTTAAAGAAACCACAAAAAGCAAAAGCTCTAAATGAAAAGATTGATAGATTTGTTGGTATCAAAATTCTGAAATGTCTTTATGACAATAGGCACCATAAACAAAGTTAAAACACAAGTGACAGACTGAAAGGAATGATTGGCAACATTTATCCATGGTGGTTTTCTGTCTGTTTCTCTATCACCCCCCCCCCTTTTTTTTCAATAGGACATCTACCATTGCTATTCCTGGTGTCTGAAATGCTACATCTGTCTCCAAACCCTCAGGAGGTCTGAATGATTCAAATTTCACCCCCCACCCCCTGCCCAGAGAGGCCTTCTCAGACTAACCAATCCAAAAAAGCCATGCCCCACCTTTCACAATCCATCTTGTCACCCTCTTCCCTTTTCCTCGGAGCACTTAATGCTTATCAGAAAGGAGTGTGTATGTGTATTGGTTCACTTGTTCTCTGTCTGTCTAGGATGTGTGTTTTCAGGGAGCAAGGACTTGGCTTGGCTTATTGCCTTCTGTATTCCCAGCACCCAGCACTGTGCCTTGTTCAATAAATGTTTGTTGAACAAATGAATGCATGAATCTCTCATTTATAAGCAACTCCTAGAAATGAATGCTTAAAAAGGCAAACCACCCAAAAGAAAAATCGGCGAAGGATATATGATCAGGAAATGTACAGAAGAGGAACTATAAATACAGCCAATAAATATGTTAAAAGATATTCAACCTCACCATTAATTAGGTAAATAAAATATAAACAGCGTTTTTATCAATGTACATAGTTTGGAGGGTTTATAACAAAAAACAGACTTGAACAAATTTCTCTTTTACTTCAATGCTCAACCCTATAAATAACAACAAAAACAGAAGGTCCCTGCCCTAGTACTTTCTACATGCAATTCCCTCTTCTTGGAGGCAAATATTTTCATCCCTTCTAGCTGAAAAACATTTCTCTCCATACTTCTAAATTAGTATGCACTGTTATGTCTTGATTTTTTTCAAGTTCAGATCTAATCAACTGCCTTCCCATTCTAGAAGAATTTCACTCTCTTCTTATCCACCTGACTCTACACAAACATTTCCCTTCTTCTCATGCATCTGTTCCAACTCTAGCAATAGTCAGTGTTGACATTAATATAATATGACCCCTGAGGTGTCCTATGAGTACCTGCCCTTTCTTGAATAATTTTTGTGTTCTTTAAAATTAATAATTGTCTCCATTTTTGCATGTGTTTGATTGGTTTTCTGTGTATCTCTGAGTAATTCATTGGCAAACTACCTGGCAGAACAGCGAATCTCATCTCAATCAGTCCAAACATTTTGTCTTTGGAAGCACCTCCCCTGGAACCCTTCATGATCCATTTCAGCTGGCCTGTTAGGATGCCTGTTGTCCAGGGACTTCCCTTTCACCACCATCCCGAAGATCACCTTCACCTTCCTCTTGCGTTAGCTTCCCTGTCTCCTTGGCTCCAGATACACCTCGATTCAGTCTTCCTTGTATTGAATCAGATCCTCCAGTAGCTTCCTGAGAAGGTGTGCATGCAAACTATATGTTTTGACAGCTTAGTCTGAACATGTTTTTGTTTTATCCTCACACTTGATTGCTAGTTTGAGTATAAAATTCTAAGTTGGAAATTAGTCTTCCTAAAAATTTTGAAGACATTAATCCATTATCTTCTAGGTTCCATTGCATGGTAGAGTAGTTTTATACTGTTCTAATCCTTGAGATTTAGTATACATTTATTTATTTATTTATTTATTTATTTATTTATTTATTCATTCATTTATTGTCTTTCTGGAAACTTTCAGGATCCTTTTGTCAAGTATACTAAAATTTCACAAAGGTGTGCCTTGTTATTGGTCTCTTTGCATCGATTTTGTGGGATATCTGATGTGCCCTCTCAATTCAGAAATTTATCTCTCTCCATTCTGAGAAATGCAATTAAACTATTTCATTAATAGCTTCTTATTCTCTCTTGTTTCTGTTCTTTCTTTCAGGCACTCCCTTTATTCAGATATTTGGCCTCTTGGAGAGTTCTGTTTTTCTCTATTTTTATTTCTTTGTATTTTTGTCTACTTGCTGTCAATTTTATCTTCCTAACCATTTATTTAATGTTTTATGTTTCCATAATAATCACTTTTAATTTCTCTTTTTTCTTCTTTGACTAGCTCTTATTTTTTTTAATGGATTCTGATAGATTCTGCTATTGCCAAAATATTTGCTACCCCTCTCTACTGGGCCTGTTCATGCAGTAAAATTATAATTTCTGCACTGCTGACTTCAGATTGAGACAAGTAACTTGTTTTTGTCAACGCAATGAGAGTAGAAATGACATTTGAGAGTCACTGTGTGATTCCACCATCTTATTTTCCCCTGTACTATGAGCCTACTGATATCTCAGATAGCAGGTCCTCCTTTAGCTCAGATTCTGGAGTGGATAAAACATGGAGCAGGACTTCAACCAATATGCAGATAGTATATGACATAAGCAAAAGATGACCCTTTATTGTTGCAAACCACTGAGATGTTATGATTGTTTATGTTTAGTTTTCTCCTGCTTTCTGCATTGTGTCTATTTCCTCTGAGTTAATTTTTCTGTTTGTTTTGGTCTCTGTCTTTTACATTAAAAGATTTTTTCAAATGTCTGGTGATCCGTGGTTGTCAGCTAATTTTTAAGAGTGAGGGATTTAAAAGCATATTGGAAGTATGTGTGCAGAGTAGTGTTTTGCAACTGGTCACAGTAGTGTTCTTTGGGCATTTCATGGAACATCCACATATGAACTCCCCAGGGAGGAAGCCTCCAATCTTTTGTAGGAGAAAGGAGATGATACAGTATCGTGGCTGCCAATGTTCTTGGAGCTGAGTGAGGAAAGAATGTGGGAGGCTTCGCTGCTCAGTGTATAGATTATCAGTTTATTCTCCTGTTCCCAGGATGCACCCCTGCCTTCAGCTGAGACTGACATCTCCACAGGCACCTCTGGTATTCTACCAATATGGAAGAAGACATTTGGAAGTCTAATTTTTCTTATTTGGACTTTCAATCAATCTACTTGTTTTCAGCCCAAATATACCCTCACTTCCCAGGTGTCTGGTGAGCCTCATTCCTAACCATTTGTGAGGTTTTATGGAACAAATTGGTCTGCTTCTGCACTTCCCCCACTGCCAGCTTGGGTTCCCCTTCTCCCTGGTCCTCTTCCATCTGCTTGCCAGCTTCCAACATTTCTGTTGCAGTTGTCTGTCTCCTCTGTTATCCTTTTAGCCCTTTAACTTAATGTGTGTTTGTTTCCAAACTCCCTTTACTATCAGTTTAGTGGAACCTGGGGAAGAAACAGCATTAAGTGTATTTATTCAATCTGCAATATTTTACTAGAAATCCTGACTGACCAATAAGCAGAAAAGTGCAAAATAAAACAATAGTGAGATATAGCTTCTTACCTATATAATTGGCAATATGCTTGATCAATTTTTGTAAGACCTGCTCCAGATTACATTAATAATGACTCATGGCATATCAGTGGATAACAGAGAAGGAAAATGGTGTGCCTGTGGTCTGATGGAGACCAGTCTGCCCTACTCTTGAGTTGGAGGAATAGAGAGGCTTCCATAACAGACTGTGGAGAATCAGATTTTTACTAGGAAAGAAGGTTGGGGGTATTTTCAAGATTAAAGGGAGTTTCCACTGAATGGAGTGAGAGTTTCAAAGGAACAAGAGGACTGGTGGAGAGCCTGGAGAAGATTCAGCAGGAGGGGCGACAGAGAGGTTAGGAAGGCATATTGTTGAATGCGAAGGAGGGCAGGGGTAGCGAGAGTGGGGGACAGAGAAGCAGGGTTAGAAGTTGTTGCTTTTGGTTTTCCTTCTGGACTCTGTCTGTCCCTCATTCCTGTCCCCCAGCCAGGACCCTAACTCTATCCATTTCCATAGACTTACTTCCCTACTACTAGGATGTGAACATCCTGCCCAAGCAGGAAGGTAGGGCAGCCACTTCTATTCCTCCCCTCCCTGCCCACCGAATAATGAGATGGGAAAATTGACACTCACATTCAATCAGCCAAGCTAAGAGGAAAAGGGACCACCTGTGCCTGCACCCATGTTCTGAAGCCTGGGAGTGCTCTCCAGGGGTCTGACTGACTAGGCACGTCAGATGTGCCCACCCACCGCTGCCCCTCTTCTCTTTCCACTTTCTGGCTGAATTTCTTGCTTCCTCCTCTAGCTTCCACAGCACTCGTTCATTCATTCATTTGTTCATTCACAGATTCATTCAATGCCCGGTAAACAGCAGACATTGTTTTAGGCACTGGAGGTACAGAGTGAACCAAACAGACAGAGGACCCTGCCTTCCTGAAGCTGACAGGCTGCAGGGTGACGTAGGGCTCTGGAGGCAGGTTGGAGTTCAGAGGAGCTTACAAGGATGTTTTTATCCTGGTATGCTCTATATGCCCTATTATCACAAAAAAAGATTGCCACAGCTCATTCTGGATTTAGTGGGGAATCCAGACCTAAAACTCTAGAGCGGAAAGGGACAATGGTGCCAATTATTTGTCGTAACTTCCACAGCCACTCTGGTCTGAGCCCCATCACCTCTCGCCAGGATCACTGTCATAGCAGTGTCCTAGCTGCTCCACCAGCTTTCCTCCTTGACCCTTACCCCTTCAGCCTATTTGCATGACAGCAGCCAAAGTGATCCTGTGAAAATATTTGTTACTACTCTGTTCAAAACCCTGCCCTGGCTCCCATTTCACTCAGTTAAACCTGACGCCTCACGGAGGACAACGAGGTCCTACCTGCTTTCATGCTCATTTCCTCTTCGAATGCATCTCCTCCCCCTTCCACTGTGTTAATCCGTGTGGCCTCTTTTCCATATTTCAACATGCCCAACACCCTCTGCTCCTGGGCTGTCACACTAGATGTCCCCTCTGCCTGGAAAGCTCTTCCTGGAACTATTCACGTGGCTGTTGCTCCACCTTCTTGAGGTGTTTACTGAAATGCCACTTTTGCGAGGCCTTCCCTGACCACTGTGTTTAAACTGCACCATCCCAACCTCACGTCCACTCTTACCATTTGTTGTTTTCGTTTTCTTGGGAGTACGTATTGCCACGGACTATCTACATTATCTATCTTCTTTATTGTCTACCTGCTTTCATGGAAACATTGGCTTCCTGAGTGCAGACATTATTGTCTATTTTGTTCACTGTTGTGTTTTCATTACTTAGTCAAGATACATTGGAGGATCTCCATAAATGTTTGTCAAATAAGTGAATGAATGAATGAATGAATGAATGAATGAATGAATGAATGAATGAATATGGAAGGTCATGTTGACCAGTGATTTGAAATCTGTCTGATTCCACCAGGCCCCTTTGTTGCCCTTCTCTCCTGTCTCCCATCTTGGCTGGGAGAACAGGATTGGGGTGGAACACTGGGCCTGCTCCTGAGTGGGGAGGTCACTCATGCTAGGGAACTTCTCATCAGAAGTCCCAGAGGACTCATGCAGACAATTGCTTCCCAGCTGGACTCTGAATCTTTGAAGTTATTACTTTTCTTATGGAAATAGCTTTATTGCTGATTTTCTTCTAATTATAATAGTGATTGTTTGTAGTCAATAGATTTCAGATGCCCCATAAATAGGAATGAGTTCCCCTCCCCATCCTTGACCACTTAACACTGAATTGCCCAAACCCTGTCTACCTGGCAAAGTGCTTTGACTCCCTTTAACAACTGTATCAAGAATCTCTTTCCATATCAATACCTACAGAGTGACATCATTGTTTTTCATGGCTGCCGTGTATGAATATGCCATAATTCATTTAAGCAGGCCCTGTTTTTCACTATAATGAACAGCCTGGAAAAGAACATCCCGGTATATACATCTTTGCTCTTTTGACCCACTATTTCCTTCACATGAATTCCCAGAAGTGGACTTGCTGGGTCACAAGGGCTCCCTGTTGGAAGGCTCCTAATGCTATTGTCCAAAGGAGGGAGGACTCTAATTCCAGAGGGATTGGAGCGACCCTCTGCCCTGTGTTTCCCCAACACAACTCCCTTGCCTCACCCACATTCTATCCACTAACGGAGGCCACAGAGGACAGTGGAAAATCCTCGCACCATACTTCTTATTCCATACCACATACTGTTCAGGACACTTCTCACATATTAACTTTTTTAATCCTCACAACAAATTCAAAAGGTACCTACTAGTCTTAGCTCCCCTTTACGGATGAGGAAACTGAGGCTAAGACAGGTGAAGCAACCTGCCCAAGGTCACGCAGCTGCACGGAACAGGTGGGAGATTCAAAGCCAGTAGTGGCAGACCAGAACCTAGACTCTTAACCCCTCACTTTGCTATAATGCCTCCAAAACCAGGGCTTTAGAGGGCGATGGGCCTGGGTTCGAATATAGCTGCCACTTCCTAGCTGTGTGATGTTACGGCAATCACTTCACATCTCTGAGCCTCAGTTTCTTCTGTGTAAACTAAGTGTGGTCACTCCTTCCTCCGCCGGCTAGCAGGAGGCGTCAAGGTGGTAATGCATAGCAACAGTCACAGTAAAAAGTCTGAGGTGCTTCCCAGAAGTGAGTTTCCCACCTTCCCGACTCCCTGACCTCTCACATCTCCTCTCCTGGAGCCTATGACTGGCAATCCCATGGGAAAGACCAAGCAAGCTTGCCTCTTCCTTGAGGCTTCTGAACCTTGCGTTTCTGGCTTTCTCACGCCGTCTCCTCCACAGCCCAGGAAGTATGCAATGCAGAAACTCTGCCCCCACATCCAGCCAGATAACCCCATGGTGGCAGACAGCAGGGCGAACTAGCTCACACCCCTGCCCAGCCTCCTGTGCTGGAGGGGGGGGCGGGAGGGGTTGGCTCCCCTCTCCCTGCTCCCACCTTTCCTGCTCCCTAGTCCATGGGCCCAGCTCGCCTCAGATTCCGGACCTCTGAAATCATTGCTCCAGCCCACCGGACTGGGCCCCCGGCCAGCTCCTCCAGCCCCAGGCTCGCCGGCAGAGTCTTCGCCTTTGCTCCCTGAAGACTAATCACTGTCCTGTCAGCTTGGCCCTCTGCCCCTGTATTATTGTACAGAAATAGCCCTGGCCCAGCTCCCCTCCCTCCTTGGCCCACCCTGGCCCGAGCTTCTCTACTGTCGGACCCATCGCTTCCTCCTCCTCCCTCTTGTCTCCTCTCCTCTGCTCACTGTGGCTGAGGTGGCTGAGGTTTGACCTCTACCTCCCGGAGCCAGGCACAAACTAGATCTGGTCTCCAGGGCAGAGGAGCAGCCTCCCAGCACTCCTCCAGCACCCCTCCCTCCCCAGGGCTGCCCAGGAGGGGAGAGGAGGGAATGCCAGCGGTGGGCAGAGCACCTTTCTGGCTCTGGCCTAAGCACAGAGCCCTTGCTCTTGGGTGTAGGAAGCAGGAGCCTCTCTTTTCTCATGGTGCAGTGCCTTACCCACTCGACCGTCCTTTCTCGGCACAGCAGGCTCTCTGAAGGACTGTGGCCATGGTCAGCAGTGGGGAGCCTGCAGGGAGCTGTGGGGTCTGTGGTCCCAGCAAAGATCTGAAGGAGGATGCAACGGCTGGCAAGGAATCCGGGGGCAGGCAATGCCAGGAAGTCTAAGAGGCAGGCGAGAAGGTGTCAGCAGGACCCTAGAAGGGAGGCTGGACTCAAGATTTTTAGGGGACCAGCAAAGGCAAGGCAGAGCCCGGTCCTCAGGGCTTCAGGGGATTGGAGAGGTCACCAAAGCACTAGAAAGAGCAGCTAGGGACCAGAGCAGGGGTGGGCGAGGTTGGGACTGTTAACAACCAGAGCCCGGAAGCAGGACAGAGATCAGGTCCACCCAAGCTAGCCTTGACTCTGCCATTCCACCCAAGCTGTGGTGGTAGCCACAGTAGGACAGCACTTGTCAGGAGCTCTTGGGGACTCACGGAGCAGTTCCCACAATCAGGCCCAGTTGAAGAACAAGAGTGTGGGGCTGAGTGGGCATTATTCCTGGAGAATAGGGAAGAGGTGCTTTCATATCCAAACTGGCTGGAGTCACCCTAGGGCCCCATTTTATAGATGAGGAGACTGAGGCTTGGAGGGATGAAATGGCCTGCACAATATTCCACATATGGGCTTCCTGGAGCTCTGCCTTGTTCCTCTGTCCCCCTGAGGTAGGTACTCTGAGGGACTCACCTACAGGCCCCAGAGCAGGAGATGAAGAGGATGGATGTAGAACGAAATGACCTTTGTTCAAATCTGGTCTCTGCCACTCACTGGGCAAGCTCTTAAAATTCCCTGTGCCTTTTCCTCATTTTCAAACCAGATGCAGTGATAGTACCTGCGCCTGTAAGGCTTTGTGAGGAATTTTGAGGAATGGGGTTTGAGGACTTTGGGGAGACATCCCCACTCCTCAAACCTGCTCCGAGTGTGGGTGAGGAAATACATTGTTTCCCCCAATCCTTCTAGTAATTTCTCAAATTCATCATTCCTTGCTAACAAGAAGGAGCCAGACCACAGTGGTTTGGAGCCAGGTCAGACCCTCACTGCAGCTTTGAGGGGCTTTTCCCAAGTCTGTAGCATGATCCTCCTTCCATAGGACACCCCTCCTCCACAATCTCCCCCCTTCTGCTCCAGATTTTTAAGGCAAAACACTTCCCCTCCTGGATCCCCCCGCCGTAGGCCTTGCATCTGTACAGCTGGCAGATGGAGGGCCCCTTGCCCCAGCCTCCATAACCTCCACGTGTCCAGCAAAGAGAGAGGAGAAAACCAGGGAGGAGGGAAGGCAGGCTGGGATGGGGTGGGGGAAGAGGGAGAAGGGTAATCTCAGTAAGAGGGGTTTCCATCTTCTCTTTCCCTCCCCCCCTAGCAGCCAGGGTACCTTGCTTTTTTGACTGGGTTTGCAGTTACATCTCCCTTAAGCAAAATGGGCATGCGCTCCTGGATTGGTTTGAATCTCAGCTTACTTCCTCCTAGCTGTGTGCACTGGGCAGGGAACTCAACTTCTCTGAGCCTGAGCTGCCTCATCTCTAAAATGGGCATACTAGTAGTACAGACCTCATTGGCTTGCTGTGGGGCTTTAAGTGAGATGCTATGTGCTAAGTGGCCAGCACAGTGCCTGCGCACAGAGACTCGATAAATCTAGCTATTATTACTGTTGTTGTTGTCATCGCTTTTACCAGATCTTCTGAAATCTGGAACTGCCAACATGCTTATTGACACAATTATGTGGAGGGGGATGATTTCGGAGAGTAATGGACAGTACTCCATGGGCTCTCTCTGTCCTGTGCTAGCACATTAAAGATGTGTGACTTGCTCTGGCCCATTTGGCTCAGTGGTTAGAGCATCAGCCTGCAGTCCAGAGAGACCTGGGTTCAGTTTCCACTAAGGGCGTGTACCTCGGTTGCCATTTGTCCCTGGCCCTGGTTGGTTCATGCAGGAGGCAGCCCTCGATATGTCCCTTTCACGTCGATATCTCTCTCTCCCTCTCTTTCTCTCTCGTCCTCTCTCTCCCTCCCACTCTATCTGAAGAAAAATTGGAAAAATGTCCTTGGGTGCGGATGAAAAAAAAAAAGAGAGATGTGTGACTCATGAGGCCTCCATACCCTGTGGCCTGAGGAGCACAGAACTAGAGTCTTGCATCAGACATCAGTCAAGGGACTTCGGCCCCTTCCTCTCCAGGACTGAGTGGCCTGCATCCCTCAGCTGTGCAACCTTGGCTCCTGCTTAGTTGTCCTCCTGGAAGTGTATGAGCCTTGGCTTGGCTCTGCACAACCCTGCACCGTGCAGCCCCACCTTCCAGAGAACCCATGTTCCATTGACTGACACAGCAAACAAGGGCATGGCTGGGGGACTGCTCCATGAGGGAGACCCACGGGGGACTCACTCCGAAGGCCTCCAGTTTCCCTCCAGCCTTGAGAAGAGTGGATGGCTTTGCGGCAGAAACCAGAACGCTCTCCACAGCCCAGGCACACTACCTCGCTTGCCTTCATCGGAGATTCGTCAGGACTCTTTGACCACATTCTGGCTTATTTCCAAGCCTATGCAGATCAGTTTCTGTCTGTCCATTTAGCACTTCAGGGCCAGAACCTGCCCCCATGCTTATGCAGCCCACTGGACTGTGAGCTCCTGGAGGGTTGGGCCCTGGCTGACCTAGGTCTGTGGGCCCTGACCTTGATCTAGGGTCTGGCACACATGGGGCTTCTTCTTCTCTCTGTCTGCTTCCAGTCTTGGTAGCTCCACTTTGGAAGCATATCTAGGAGCCCTGCCACCCCCACCCCTCAGCTGGGTCACTGTGGGAATCCCCTGCCTAGTGTCCTGGCTTCTCCTTGTCTCCCCATCACTCTGGGCAAGTGATTCTCAGATCAGCACAGCAGCCCAAAGGATGTCTTAACGTGATTCAGTCAGACCATGTCCCTCTCCTGCCTCCAAATCCTGCACTGGGTCCATCTCACTCGGAACAAAGGCTGAAGTGCTTAGAACATCCCCCACTCTCCCCTTATTGGTCTGTCCAGCCAGGCCCACCTTCTTGTTGCCCCTCAAACACACCTGCACTACCCTCTGCCTGAAATGTTCTTCCCCCAGATTTCTGCACTAGTCCCCCCCTCACCTCCTGCAGCCCTTTGCGGAAGTGGCATGGTCTCGGTGAGACCCCTGACCACCTTCGTGGAAATTGCTCCTTCCTTCAATGCCTTGCCCCATGGCCCTTCCCCGCTTTACTTCTGTCCATTGCCCTTTGCACTCTCTGCCTATTCTCCTTAAGGCTTTTCATCATCATCTGTCTCCCTGACTAGGAGGCCAGTTCCGGGAGGGCAGGGATTTGTGTCTATGTGTTTGCAGCTGTACTGCCAGCGCCTGACAGTGCCTGGCACATAGGAGCCTTTCGCAGCAGGTGACGGGAGCCTGGCTAGCAGCAAGGAAGCCAGGATAGGCTTTAGGCTCTGACCTTGGCACCTAGCCCCTAACTGCCCTTGCTTTCCCTGTCTGTGGCTGAACAAGGGCCTTCTGTGAGTCTTCTGGAGAGTTCCATGGCAGGATGGCACTTTAGGAGGCTCCGGCCTCTAAGCAGGATCCCAGCTTGCAGCTCCCTCAGTGGTCTGGCCCACACCTACAGCAGGAGGGGAGCAATTGTCTATCCAAGGATGTGTCTGCACCTAATACTGTTCTTGACCTTCCCTAGTCCTTCCAGACAACAACAAAAAGCCTGCAGCTACCCTTTGGAGTTGGTGCCACCGCCCCCGCCTTGATTACAGTTTAAAGGGCAGGGCAGGAATGCCTGGCTCCAGGGCCTCTGCTCACATGACTGGCAAGCACTGTCTGGCCAAGCCAGGGACCCAAAATTACTGCCCAGTGTTGGAGTGAGGCCCCTGCCTACTTGCCCCAGGCAGATAAAGTAATGCCAGACCAGACCCAGGGCTCTGCCAGGTGGGCCCATGAGCACTGAGAGAGGCAAGGAGGGAGGAAAGGAGAGAGGGAAATGTCAGAGAAAGAAGAAAGAGACGGAAGGTGAGGAGGAAAGGGGTAACATGTTCAAAGGAAGCAGAGACATCTGTTCATAGGATGCCAGACCTATAACGCCAGTGGTTTGCGAACTCCATTCCTTGTAGGCTCCAAGATGCCTCCAGGGCTTCTGGGGCACCAGTGGGAAGAGAGTGGGTGGGACTGTCGGGTTCCATTGCCTCTAACCAGAACAAGGCCTCCCTTGCCTCACAAGATACGAAAGAAATGAGGGAGGGAAAGAAAGGGAGGAAGGGAGGAAGGGAGGAAGGGAGGGAGGGAAGGAGGGAGTGACAGGGAGAGGGAGGGAGGGAGGAAAGAAGGAAGGAAGGAAGGAAGGAAGGAAGGAAGGAAGGAAGGAAGGAAGGAAGGAAGGAAGGAAGGGAGGGAGAGAGGAAGAGAGGGAGGGAGGAAGGAAGGAAGGAAGGAAGGAAGGAAGGAAGGAAGGAAGGAAGGAAGGAAGAGAGGGAGGAAGAGAGGGAGGGAGAGAGGAAGATAGGAAGGGAGGCAGGCAGGAAGAAATGAAGAGAGAGGGAAGGTAAGAACAGAAGAAGGGAAGGGAGAGGAAAGGAGAGGAGCAGGAAGGAAGGGGAGAGGAACAGAGGGAGGATTTGGGGTGTTTGAGCCATACTACTGCCCATCTTCTGCCCCCAACAAGGAGATGAGTGAGGGGCTGGAGAAGGAGGCCTCCTTGCCTCCTTTCCAGCACTGGCCTTTCCCAGGGGACTGTGGACAGCTAGAGAGACAGAAGAAAAGCAGAATGTTCTCCTCCTGGGGAGGGGGTCGGGGGAGGTTTGCTGGAGGAGGAAGCTTTACCTGGTTTTCTGAAGAGATCTGCAGGGTCTATCAAGGTGCTTCTGGGGGTCCACAAAAAGAGAAGTATTTGCTACCAGATGATGAAGATGCTGGGGTCCCAATGAAGAACTGTGCTTTTTCAAGGGAGAGAAGAACGAAGGAAGCGTGTCAGCTACATCTGTAGCCCAGCATGCTTGGTAAACAGCTCAGGAGGAGCTGTGCCAGGCCCCACTCCCTGCACTGCCCCCTCCCATACCTGGGTCCAAGGACTTGTACCTGGAGAAGTGGTTTTGGAGAGATACAGCAGCTCTTTCCGGGGCTTTCGGGATGGGGAGCTGGGCATTGGACTTGGCAAGGCCTGTGTGGGTTTGGCTGGAGCTGGGGGTGGGGGTGAGGAGGGCTGGGGTAGGGGGAGCACACTGGATGAGTGGGGGCTGAGGAATCCAGACTGGCCCTAGGAGGGAGGTTCCCCGGCCTAGTGGTTGTTGCTCAGCTGGCCGGCAGGCCTGGCCCCTCCAGCGTTGCCATAGTGCTCTGTGGGTCTTCCCAGCAGCCTGCCAGGCGGAATGTGGCCTGGACGGCTTCCCAAGGAATGTAATCAAGATGTAAATGGGGGGCCAGGAGGAGCTGGTCGATAGGGTTGTCACCTCCTTGGGCCTGTGTGGAGTCAGAGTGAGCTGGAACTGGCCTGACCAGGAAAATCTCCCGGTTGGGCTCTGCTCTGAGCCCATGGCTACTGTGCCAGCTTCGTCTCCACAGGCCCTGAGAGACAGAGATGCCTAGCGGGCAAGCCCAGGGTCCCTCACTGGCCCTCCTGCCCACCCCTTTCCCTGCACCCGGCGGGGCAGATCTGTCCCTGGGTGTGGGAAGTGGGCTGGGGACATGTGGCAGAGGTTGGCAGGGGCCTTATTAGTGGAGTTCAAAGGAAAGCCCTCAGGAGACTCAGCTCTCACAAGGCCCAGAGGTGCAGGCAGGGGGTGCCCCAACACGGCCTGGCAGCTTGGGTTCCTCTGCCTATGTCCTCTGGGACCAGGCACTGGACTGTAGTGCTGGCTGAAGTGGGGCCACTGAGACACACTCTGGCAGCCCTGTGCCCCTTCTGAGAGGGCACTGCATCCACTTCTTCTCCCCTAGCAGACACCACTCTTGGATGAAGCTTTACGAGCCACCTTGAGCCTGAGATGACAGTGACCAAGGCCTCTGCTTCCCCTTCACCCCCATGCTCTAGGATGGGCAGGACTCCAGGGTCAAAGTGGCAGCTATGCAGCAGGGACCTTCCAGGACAACCCCAAATCCAATGTGTGATCCTGTTAGCACCACACAGAAAACAAGACAAAAACAACAACAACAAAACACAAAAGTGAGCCTTGAATGCTAAGTTTTGGGGAATTCAAGTAAAAATCTTTGTGGCACCCCTGAAGTCCCTCTGTGGAGACCCCATCTGAGTTCTTTCTATCTTCCAATCTCTGCCCTGTCACTTACTAGGGTTCGTGGCTCTTTCCCCCATGTCAAGCCTTTTCCCCTCTGACACACCGTTTTTGTCACTTTTCAACTGAAGAGGGAGGTTAGAAGCTGTTTGCCCCTGAGGCCGCTTCTGGCTATGACGCTCCCTGTAGGACATCACATGGGGCCTGCCCGTGTGGGCCTCTGACGCCTCATCCTTTCTTCTCCAGGAGACCGTGGACTGGAGCCATCAACTCTGTGACCAGACAGATTCTGACAGAAGTTCTGCCCTGTTTCCTAGATTGGTGACCAAGGGGAAGTCACTTCCCCTCTCTGAGTGTCTCATCCTCAACTCTAGGACAAAGCCTCGAAAGCCATCCAAGTGGTTTGGAGAATGGAATGAAGCCAGGTGTGGACTGTCTGAATCACTGCCTGGGCCAGAGCAGGGACCCAGGAAATGTGTTCAGGGCGAATAGGTTACAAGCTGCCCAGAGGAGCCAGGGGCTGTTCCCTATCACTGAGCACTCTGGGCGCCATGGAGATCGGATGTTAGGACATTACCTCCCACTCCCCTGAGGAATGGGGCAGCCCTGCGTCAGGCCTCGAAAAGGATAATGGCAGGGAGGCCCTCCCCAGGCAGCAGAGGACCTGCGTCTGCCCCCAGGTGGCCTCTAGCCAGTGCCCACAGCCCTGCCTTCCCAGGCCTGGGACCAAAAAGGAAGTGGCTGGCTCCAGGCCTCAGATTCCTGGCCCTCTCATTTTGCTCTGCATGCAGACTGGCCCATGGCTTGGCGGGAGCCTGCTGCAGAGTATTAGTTCAGCGTCGTCATCTCATAACCAGTGTGGGCACAAGCACTGAAGGGCTCAGAGGGGACCAAGGGCACCACCACGTGCAGACACTTGACTCTCCTCCTCCCACTTCCTTCGTTCTCTCTCTCTTATCCCCACCCCTCCTCTTTCTTACTCTACCTTTCCCATTTGTCTGTCTGTCTTCTCTGTGCTCCGCTTCCCCTTTCTGCGTGATCTGTCTGTCTCGACTATTGTCTGTTTGGGTTTTCTTCAGCCTCTGGTCTACCGTGTCTGGCCCTGGCCTTTCCTTGGAGTGAGTGCTAAAAAGCGGAGCCAGTGCGCAGGGTAGCAGTACAGTGCCAGCCTCTGGGCCGGAGTCTGGCACAGCATGAGTCTTAGTGGCCCACGGACGCCGAAGGGCGGCATGAGAAAAAGAAACACACAGTTTTGTTCCTGGTACTGAGTCCGTGTTCAAGAAATGTGAGTTCTATTTCTACCTTCCTTCTGAAGCCTGCCTCTTCTGGTATTTTGGTCCCTGGACTAGGCCGAGGTTTGCCTTTAGTCAAAAATCTCTGCTCTGAGCCAAGATGGGGAAAACAGGGCCCTTGCCGTCCCCCGATTAAACTCTTGGCCTCCTTTTCCATGTGACCATCGCCAGACACAGGTCCCAGGCCTCTACTTCATCCATCCTCCCCTCTTTCCCTGGAAGCTCTTACCCTCCCCTGAGGGTGAAGGACATATTTTTAAAAATTTATCAGTTCTACAAGGCTTTAAGGGGCATCCACTGTGGGCCAGGACCTGTGGTCAGAAATACCCATGGCCCTGTCTTCATGGAGCTTCCTGGACAGTGAGAGGGACAGACACTGAATAAGAAGTTACAGGATGATCCTTGTGCTTGAGCAAGCCCAGAGTGCCCTGGGTTTGTGACAGAGAGGCCTGCCCTAGGCTGGCATTCGGAGGTGGCCTCCTAGAGGAGGTGCTATTCAAGCTGAGGCTGGAAAAGTCACCAGAGGCCAGACTTGAGAAAAATTCTAAAATCAGTCCTATGTCCTAATGGTGTCTCACAGGTATCAGTTCGTTGAATGTTCTCAACTATCCTAAGAGCAAGATCTATTATTCCCAGATGAGGATGCTGAGACTCAGGGGAGTCAAATGACTTGCCCGAGGTAATGGTGCACAGTCACAGTAGGTGCGGAGGCAGGAGCCCAGGCAGTCTGGCTGCAGAGCCTGGTCTCTGTGGGAACAACTCCTGAAACAGGAGGAAACTAGAAGCAATGGAAACCATACAAGGGTTTAAGCAGGGGAGGGGTCTTGTCAGTGATGTGCTGTTAAAAGTACACCCTGGCAGTGTGGACAGTGGTCTGTTGGGTGGCAGGAGGGGAAACGGCACCCAGTGAAGAGGCCATTGCAGAGGTCCAGATGAAACCCGATGGTGGCTTGGGCTAGAGTGGTGGCAGCAGAATGGGGACCAGGGAGATTGATTGGGGAGTTATTTTGGAGGCAGAATAAACAGAACTAATGGTAATGTTTGCATAGCACTTTCCAGGTTACCTCAAACTTCCATGGACATTATTTAATTTGATTCACTCAAGGTCCTTGGCAAGTGGCTAAAGCAAGGGTCAATATTATCTCTGCTCTACAAGTAGGAACAGTGGGGCCCAGACAGGGGCAGTGATTCCTTCAAGATCACAATTACAAATGTGCGTTCCAGCTAATGGATGTGTTCCCGAGAGCCTGTGTGGGCACCTGCACCCACGCAATCTTGCATGAAAGCATGCATGCACCACACAAGTGCATGGTCTGTGAGTGCACATGTGCGTGCAGGTATGTGCAGGCATGTGTGGGCACGTGGGTAACTTTTGCAGGTGTGTGCACAGGCATCCTGGGTGTCTGCTGCAGGGCTCCCAGGCTACAAACTGGGCCCTCGGTGGGCTCTTCGGTGTTGAGTGCACAGGAAGGGCACAGCTATCCACGCCCACTGAAGAAGACACCACGGGAGGGGGCCTGGGAGGTGCAATCACATTTGTTTGGAGCTGAGGATGCCTGGCCCTTGGCGGGCTCTTGGGTTGGTCAGTCTAACATAAAAATAATCCTTAAAGTTATTGAGCACTTACTAGGTGTCAGTCCCTGTACTCAGCCTGTCACAACATCATATCAGTTCACCCCTACAACCCTGTAAGGGAAGTACACTTATCTCCACTTATAGATGAGAAAACAGAGGCCCAGAGAGGGTGACTAATGTGCCCAAGGTCATGCAGCCCTTAAGCTGTGCAGTCAGAGTTGGACACTCATTCCACCTGACTCTGAAGCTTGTGTTCTTAAACCACTCTGCTATGCTGCTACACAAGCACAACACACAAACAGACACAGACCTCTGTGCACCCGCATCTGCAAACATGCACGGAGCCACACAGGGAGCTGGCAGTCCAGGGTCACTTGGAAACAGACACTGGAGCCTGGAAGGTTGGGCAGCCCCACTCCCTTCCCCCCATCCAGGGCCTGGGCCCTGACCCTGATGCTCTTGAGATTGGCTTTCTCAGGACTTGCTCAGGTTTCCGGCCTCTGGCCTCCAGGCTCCAGGCTTCAGGCAGAAAGTGAAAATTTATGGCTTGAGAAAGTTCTTGCAAGTCCAATCCCTGCATCCCCCTCGCCGACCTTGCATGGTTTATGAAGATACTGGGTTCCCCCTCCAACTTCTCCGGCTGCTGCCGGCTCCCTCCCCTGGCCTTTTGTCTCTGGCCAAGGCAATCCCCCTCAGCTCCCCCTCTCCCTGCCTGCTGACCCTACCTACCTCGGTTGAACCCACCACACAGCCTCAAATTGCAGATAAAATGCCTTCTCCTCCCCACCCCTCCCGGCCATGAAGGCAGAGGAAGGGTCTGTGTGTGAGACAGTCGGCGTGTGTGCACCTGCTTGTTGTGCAGGGCTGGGCCAGAGCCACTCAGGGCAGGGACGTGCATGTGGGGTCTGGTGGGGAGGAGACATGGCAAATATGTGGAGGCTGTGCCCTTTCACATTGGCAGGCACTCGGCCTGGGCCACTGATCGCGAGCGCTGATATTTGCAAATAAGTGTGTGTGTGTGTGTGTGTGTGTGTGTGTGTGCGCGCGCGCGTGCGCGCATACATTTCTCTATGGCTATGGAACTGGGAGCTTGGCCCTACTTACAGAAAAAGCTGTGAGCTGTAGTCGGAAAGGTGGTTTACTAGAGTGGCCGAAAGAATGGACTTTGGTCTAGACTGCCATTTACTAGCTATGCAACTTTGAACCAATGACTTTGCTTTCCAGTGCCCCAGTTTCATAATCTGCAATATGGAGGTGATCGTGATAATGCCTGTGCCAAGGCGTTATCATGTGATAAGGGCTGTTGTAAGGAATATAAGAATGGAAATGCCATGGCAGTATGTTGCACACAGTAGGTGATCCACAGATATTGGCTCTTACTGTGTGGATGAAGAGAGAAAATTCCATTGACCGGGCACCTGCCCCACGCCGGTGTGGGAATTAGCGCTTTACCTCGTTATCTCATTTCGCTCCAGCACTTAGAACTGTGCCTGGCACATAGAAAATGTGTCATAAACATTTGCTGAATGAATGAATGAATGAATGAAGCCTCATTAAACCTTATGAGGCCAGGGTTTTCAAGATGGGGAAACTGAGACTAAGAAAGGCTAAATCCCATGTAGAATGAGCCTTATTGCCGTGGATTTTGGTCACAGGAATTTGTTTCCAACTGTTTTGGGTGGATAAGTACCTCTCCCTCTCTACCTGCAGATAAAGATACATGTGGAGACAGACACATACGTGGGTGCACACATACTTATGTGGTCCAGGCTCCCCCAGAAGCGAAGGAGGTTCTACAAAAAATAAGGTGATGTTTCAGTGGGACGCTCAGCAGGTCAGGAGCAGAGTTCTCCTGGAACCTGAAATATAATCTCCAACTCCTGGGATTTCACAACTGGAAGGGCCTATGTAATTCACCAAGACCACCCTCCATCAGGTTACTGATGAGAAAACTGAGGCCCAGAGAAAGCAAAACAGTCAGATCATAGACCAGGCTGGATCGGGGATCATAGTCCTTGACCGGAGTCTGCCAGGTTCAGAAGTGTCAGAAAAAGCCAGTTGTGAGCCCTAGCTAGAAGGGTAATCCAGGGGAGACAGGGCAAATGCTGGGCCCTGTCTGCACTGGCTGGAGACCGACTCCATCCCTAGGCCTGGCCCAGAGACCAGGGGTGGATCGCACTGTGGCTTGCCCTTCCAGTCCAGGCTGGCTCTTGGAAGGAAGAGGACAATGACAGAAGCAAGCATCCTGAGCAGCTTCCCAGAACGTACCTAGGCTTGCCAGGGTTCCCAGTGGCACTGCCTGGCCCTGGCAGACTGCACAGGCCTGGGGCTGCCCTGGCCCTTCTTTGTTGACTCTCACTCCTGCCAAAGGGAAGCTGTTCTGGATGGAGGCACAAGAGAGCGATTTGTCACTGGTTGCCCCTGGCTCCCGCTCTGATATGCCAGCCAACAGGCTTGCTGCTCAACACTTGCCCCACCTGCAAGGTCACTGTGGTAACTTACTCCCGAGAAAGCCCAGAGCTGGGCTCTGGCTGGGTTGTCCCCTACTGGAGTGCAAGATCTGGAGAGTCTGCTCCCCCAGCTACCTCTCTTGTAGCTTCTTGTACCCATGGACAGGCCAAGTTGGGAAGTACCTCAAAGATCATTGGTACAGCCACTCCAGGCCCATGTCCACATCATAGATATAACCAATGACTCAGCCAAGGGCACACAGAGTCCCCGGCAAATCCGGGACTGGCAGCCAGGCCTCCGGACCCCAGGCCATGCCCCTCCTGCTCCTAGAGCTCACGACTCCCTGTATTGAAACCCCAGTGCCAGCCTGAGACCTACAAACCCTCCCCTTCCCCCAGGCCTGCCAGAGAGCACAGGGAGGCCCGGGATGACAAGGACCCTGCCGTTCTGGCCCAGCTCCCTGTGAGCGGGCCTGCCTCCACATCCTCTTCCCTGCCAGGCACGGGGGCACCAGGGCTGCTCTGAAGGGATTTGGGTCTGGGCTGGGCCAGGTGGGGTGGGGGTACCGTGGGGAAATGGAAGGCGGTGGGGGTGGATAATAATAGTCCACAGTACTGAACATTTACTATGTGCAATGCACAGTGGTTTGCACACATGACCTCATGTCAAGGCTCCTAAATGCCCCAAAACATGACTAAATAAGCCGGGGAGTAGGTTGCAATCAGGTCTGCCTGACTCACTGTCTAGAGTTCTTTCCACTATATCATATGTTGTCATATGTAATCATACATTCTGATTACTCTGGCCGATGAGAGATTTGAAATGTCAAATAGTTCATGCCCTGACCTCCAGCTGGCACACACCTAAATTACCCAATGGAACAGAGACTGAGCCCTGTCATTCCCAGCAGCTGGGACCAGATTGCCACTGTGTCCACAGACAGTGGCAGCACTGTCCCTGCGCGAGTCTCCCAGGAGCCAGCAGAGCCCCAGTCTTCAGGGAGCCCACATTCTGAGACAAGCCACCCCTGAAGTAGAGGGCAAGAGGTAAATGCCAACCGAGCCCTTGATGGTTGTTTTTGACTGTGGGAGCAGCTCCCTGCCAATCAATGTTGATGCCCTTGAAATCATTCCTTCTTCTGATGCCTCAGTCCTCTGGGCTACCTGGGCTTCACCCAGGACAATGTAAAAGAAGGGAGGAAGGAATTGAGCTGTGAAGAATTGAGAAGATGTTTCAGACCTAGGGAATATAAGAAGGAAGAGAGGAGAGGATGTTGCTGGTTCCCAATACATGGTGGAGGCGAAATGGCTCCAGCAAATGGTACAGGGGAGAGGGCTGGAATTGCATGTGACTGAAGGCTGCCTCCCAAGCAGGACACTGGCCTACTGAGTCATATTGTTTCAGAAGGGGAGGGCAAGGCTGGGCAGATAGATGAATGGAGGTCTTGAAACTGAGGTGGTATTTCATGTCAGGCCATTGGCACCCATTCTCAATGATTCTTCTCTTAAGAGAATAAGACCCCTGTAGGGACTAGGGAGAATGTGACAAGAGGAAGGAGCTGGTCAGAGTGAGGTCTACCTGTTGGAGTTCAGATCATGGCTCCACCTCTAGCAACAGTCCAGGAAGCTGACATTCATTTCTGCAGGGGGGATAAGATGATGCCAAGTCTCACCCTTGCCTCAGTGCAGTGCTGCAGAAGTTCCTGAGAGTTCTGGTCCGCATTCCAGCCAATCCAGTCCCTGTTTGAACCAGTGTTTGCCCATCTATGAAATGGCAAGAATAACAGCTCCAGTTACTGAGTACTTACAAAAACTGCTCAACTTGGAATAAGCCTCCCAACAATCCTCTGAAGTAATTACTACCAGTATTCCATTGAGCAGATGGTGACACTGAGGCATGGAGATGTGACATCACTTTGTCCAAGGTCACCTGGCTAGGAAGTAGTTGAGGCTGAGACTAAATATCTGGCTCCAGAATCTGGGTCCCCAACCACCACTCCACAGGGTCCCTCCTTTTAGTAGTCTTGTGAGGATCAACCCAGACAGTGAATATGCAGTGTCCAGCTCCATGCCTAATCCACTGCACAGGCTTTGTAAGTGGGTGGTGGCTGTTCTGGTTGATCAACCGGTAACTGTTGACTGAGTGGACTCTGGCAGCCACCAAGATGAGAGGGAAACACAGAAGATGCAGGGAGGAGGGGTACTGTTTGTAGAGCAGAAACTGCAAAGCAGGGAGAGAGGCCATCCCAGAAAGCCAGGGGCAGGATCCCAGAAAAAGCAGGATTCTCTGAGGGCAGAGGACCTGGCTCAGGTGCTGAGAGATGATGGAAGCTGGGGAGGGCAGCTGAAAGTTGGTGAGACTGGTTCCATACCTGCAGGAGAACCTGAGCTGGCACTAGGCCCACATGACCCAAAGCCATCAGGTAGGTCCTCCAGCCCCTGGGTGGGGAGCAGTGCAACCTGCAGGGAATGGTGTTCCCATTTCTGGAGCTGGGACCAGTCATAAAAATTAGTGACAGGTGTGGGTCTCAAGAGAGCTGCTAACAAGGCCTGGAGAGCAGCTGTGGCTGCCTTTCTCGGATGAGGAGATCAGAAGACAGAGATGGAGCCCTGTGAGGGGCTGGCTTGCAAGGCCCAGCTCCCAAGGTCCCGGCAAAACTCCCTCCCGCCCCTTCCTTGACCTACCTCCTGTTTTTTGGCTTACTTGGACCTTCCAGCCCTAGGCTGTGAGCTCTGTTTACTATCACCGTTTTTCAGAATAGGAAACTGAGACCCAAAGTCACACAGTGAGAGGGTAGCCAAGCCAGAAATTAAACTGAAGACTTCATCCACACTTCTGCCCAGCCAGGGTCTGCTGTTGCCACCCATCTGTAGCCCACAGCCAGTCGCTCAACCATAGAGAACCGGGAGCATGCACTCCCAGCCCCGGTTCTGGGTTTTCAGCCTGACCCTGGTTACGTTCTTTTGGCTCTCTGGGCCTCCCTCTCCTGGGTTCGCCATGAGAGGAGTTGGGTGCACTTCTCTGCAGCTTCCAGAGGCAGCCACCATGTTCTTCCTGGTAGCTTCACCATCACAGCATGGCCAGTTCCCGCCCTTGAGCAACTTGAGTTCATAAAACATGGCTTCCGGTGAAAGGTCAAGGCTGGCCTGGGGCAAGCCCTGTCCCACCACTGCCCTCTGAGGAATACTAGGCAGGTCACTGTCCATCTTGCAGAGCTCTGCCCATGCCCAGCCATGCTGTCCTGTTTTAGCTGCAGCCCCCAGAACAACTGTAGGCCTCACAGACAATGCAGCTGGAAGAAGTCCTTGCATATTGTACAGCACCAAGCCAGGAGCATGCACTGGCCCAGCATGGGAACTGTCACATCCTCGGAACCAGTTGCTCAGCCCACATCCTCCCCCAGCCAAGGGTCACTGGGGTTGGTTCCCTGGATGCTTTGGTCTTGCTCTGCCTGATATTCTTTCCCCTCCCACCTGCAACCACAGGCCCCTGGGTAACCCACAGGCCTGAGGAAAGGACATGACAAATCCTGCCAGGCCCAAGTCTAAGGGCTGAGCCAATAATACCAGAGGAGTAGTCATGCTTGCTGTGACCTACAGAACATACACAAGCTGATCTCTCTGCTGAAACCTCTGTTCCTTGCTGGCCCTGTCTTCCCATGGATAATGCCACCTTACTTTAAATTCCCAGCTTAGATATCGCCTCCTCCAGGAAGCCTCCCTAGGTTGGGGCCTCTCTATTGAACTCCTACAACTCTAACCAAACTGTATTGTAACTGTTTTTCTGTCTTCCTCCACTAGATTGGGAGCTATATCCCTGGCATCTAACCCAGGGCCTCAAACATAGTAGATGGATGAATTATTGGTGAATGAATGAATGGGTGAATGAATGAATGGGGCCCCTCTAGGGAGCACTGGCTTTTCTTCAAAAGTGGGGAATTCCTGCACTCAGATTTTTTTCTGGGTTCCCTCTATACCTCTGTTTTGGGGTATCTGTTTGTTCCACAGGCAACTGGAAGAAGGGGAGGGGAGGGCTAGGCTTTTCACTCAAGGTTCCCTCTTAAAGATCCAACCCTCAAACAGGCTAGCCTGGTACCCTCATCTCTGCTGTTGCCATCCTCTTCTTAGAGTCTGACCTCTATTTAGGGATCTCAGCCCATTTCCCAGCAAGGTTATCTGAGCAGGCCTGAAGGATGTTGCCCCACCCCCAACCCCCTAGGTTTGCTTCTTGTCACTTGACTCACTTCCTTGTCCCAGGACAACTCCCTCTCCAAGACTTCTCCCCAGGCCCCACCTCAGTCTCTAAGGCTCATTCACAGACCTCCTTTGGGACCGCGGTTCTTCAGGGGTGGTCCAGGAAATATTGGTGGTAGTCTGTGGGGCCTTTAAGTGGTCCGTGGGCAGGTCCAAAATTTAAGGCATGCAAAAATGTGTGGTGGGGTATTTGTTTTTTGTTGTTTTTTTTTTAAAGAAGTGTATTTTCTATGGCAGATTCAAATCTACATTTAAAAAAAAAAACAACAAGCCCTGGCCAGTTTGGCTCAGCGGTTAGAGCGTCGGCCTGCGGTCCGGAGAGACCCGGGTTCGGTTCCCGCTAAGGGCACATACTTCGGTTGCAGTTTGTCCCCGGCCCTGGTTGGTCGTGCGGGTGGCAGCCACTCGATGTGTCCCTTCACGTCGATGTTTCTCACTCTCTCTCCCTTCCTCTCTCTCCCTCCCACTCTATCTGTACAAAAAATGGAAAAAATATCCTCGGGTGAGGATTAAAACAACAACAACAACAACAACAACAATGGCTAGTTTTTCTGTATAGTCACAATAGTAGTTATGTACCCAGTCAAGGGACCATCAGGCCATTTGGGATTTAGGAATCTGCCAGGACAGACTCCACAGGGCCTCTAAAGAAGCCTTGAAACTAGAATATAAAGGCTTCTAGACTATTGCCCCCATTTTGTAAGTGGACAAACCGAGGCTACAGGCAAAGAGCTGGTCCCAACGAGCCTAGTTAACCAGGTGCTTTGGGAGGGTTGGTTACAAAGGCATTTGCCAAACATTTTCAAAAGATTGACTATGGTGGCCTCAGTAATCCAGGACTGAAGTAGCCAGAGAATAAATATCTCTGCTCCCCCCAGACCAAAGCCTCTAGAGTAGAGATGGCACATGCCTGCTGCCCTCTCTTTGGCCTCAGACCCCAGCTCTCCCAACAGCCCTCCAAATTGGGGTATTATCTCCCACCCCAGCTCCAGGCTAACCAGACAGGCAGGCAGGGAGGCACGCACGCATGTGCGCACGCGCGCGCACACACACACACACACACACACACACACACAACCTGCATTCTTGAATAGCTGCCACCACTTCATTGGCCTCAGCCCCAAGAAGGAGTGTGGAATGTGCTTCCCTGAGCCATTAGGGAGTGGGTAGTATGAACGCGGGGGGCGGGGGGAGTCCTGAAGGGAAGCTGAGAATAAAAAGACAGGCTGTATGGGGAAAGGAAAGGAGGGATGATCCTAAGGGCCAAAACCTCTGTGGGTGGGCGTCCATAGGCAGCAACCCTGGGTCAAGGCCAGGAAGGACACCCTGGGCTTGGATTCCCTTGTCTGTACATTGTGTCCATACTCACAGGACGGGAAGTCCAGGTACCAAGTTTCTGTGGTTACATCCCTAAGACTGTCCCCAAACAGAAATGGGGTAGGCATGGGTAAGGGAAAAGGCTGAAAGCTTCTTTAAAAGGCAGAAGGGGGTTGATTTCTGCCTTTTAATGAAATCACTGTCCCAGCATCCTCCTCCCTGATAACTGGAGTCCAGCCCTTCTCAATCTCATGTTCAAGACACTCTGGGTGTTTCAAGCTATTTGTCACTCGCTAATTACAGTTAAAGAGTTGAGGATTGTAATTCATTTCCTGTCTCTTCCTCTTTCGTTTTGTAAAAACCAACTAGAGCAGATTCATGGCTTAGGAGTTTTTCTACTTCTAGATGAGAGGAGTAGACACATTTCTTCTGATTTCTCCTGTTAAATACAGTTAAAAACTCTGGACATTATATATAAAACAAACATAAGAAGTATCTAAAAGGTGAAGATAATTCAGACTTCTAAGGAACTCAGGACCCAAGGAACAATATGGCAGTGAATTCTTTGGACGCTGCAGAACAGCGAACAGAAATACCAATGGACAAAGCCAAAAACAAACCAACAAACAAACAAACAAACCAAAAATACAGCCTCAACAAAAGACTGCTGTCTTTCAGCCAAAGGACCAGAAAAGGGGCAGTATAGCAAGACAGAAAACATCTGGACAATAATCAGTCTACTCCAACCTAACACACTATAGTAGAAACTGTGGCTCCACCCCCACCCATAACACTAAAGGCTGAGTGAGGAGCCTAGACTGCCTCCCTCATCAGGTTGTAACAAGGTGCCCAATCCTGTTCCCTCTTCCCTGACTGGGATGGTATCAGAGAAGAATGAGTGGGGAGCCAGAACTTTTATCTTTGCCTGGCAGTAACAAGGCCATCCCTGCTCCCACTGTCAGTGGAGGTCTAGTGGGGAGCCTAAAATCCTGTTATCTACCTAGCAGTAATGAGGCACTCCTTCCCACCCCGAGTATCAAAGGTGACAGGATACGATTTTCACCTCAACCTGGCAGTAAGGAGGTGGTGTCTTCCTTCTTCTGTGGGCACAGTGTTAGAAGACTCCTGCTAAATCAGAAGATCCAGAGACCCATAGGATAATACAGAATGTCCAGTTTTTAATAAAAAGTCACCTTTCATATAAAGATCTAGAAAAACATCAACCTAAATGAAAAATAAAATGAAATAAATGGATGCCCAAAACAAGTTGACACAGATATTAAAATCATTAACAATGATTTTAAAACAGTCATCATAAAAATCATTCAGCAAGTAATTACAAACATGCTTAAACCAAATTTAAAAATAGAAACTCTTAGCAAATAATTAAAGGACATAAAAAAGAAACAAACCAAAAATTTTGAGTGGAAAAATAAAAATGAAATAAGAAATTAAATAAGCCCTGGCTAGTTTGGCTCAGCAGTTGGAGCGTAGGCCTGTGGACCAGAGAGTCCCGGGTTCTGTTCCCACTAGGAGCATGTACCAAAAAAAAAAAAAAAAAAAAAAAGAAGGTACTGGAAGAAGAGTCGCAGCAGAATACAAGAAATTAAATAGATGGACTTAAAAATAATAGAAAGGATAGAGGAAAGAGCAGAAACTTGAAGACAGAGCAATAAAAATTACTCAATCTGAAAAACAGAGAGAAAATACACTGAAAAAGAAAAAAAAGAAGAGATGCTCAGGGACCTATGGAACTCTATACCAAAAGAACCAACATTTATGTCATTGGAACCACATGTCGTAGAGGAGAGAAGAATGCAGGTGGGACTGAAAACCTACTCAAAGAAATAAAGGCCAAAAGTCTCCCAAATTTGGCAAAAGATAATAAACTTACAGATTCAACAAGCTGAGCAAACTCCAAATAGGAAAAAACAAACCAACAAACAAATCCACACAAAGACATATCTAGTCAAATTTCTGGAAACTAAAGAGAGAAAAAAAATCTTGAAAGCAGCAAGAGAGAAATGATACACTACTTTTGGGGGAAAACAACTCAAATGACAGTGAAGTTCTCTTCAGAAACCATGGAAGGCGAAGGAAGTCTCAACATAGTAAAGATATTAATTCTCCCCAAATTAAAAGACAAGTTTAATGCAATTCTTATCAAAATACCATCAAGATTTTTATAGATACATGAAAAATTATTTTAAAATCCATATGAAAAGGCCAAGAAACTAGAATAGCTTAATAATTTTGAAAAATAAGAATATAGTGGGAGGAATCATTTTACTTGATTTTTAAACTTATAATATAGGGACAGCAATCAAGACTGTGTGGTGTTGGTGGAGGAATAGACACATAGATCAATGGAACAAAATAGAGACCCCAGAAACAGATCTACAAATATACCCTACTGATTTTTGACAAAGATGTAAAGCAATTCAATGGAGGAAAGATAGCTTTTTCAACAAAAGGTGCTGGAGCTACAGGACATTCATAAGCAAAAAGATGAATCTGGACCTAAACCTCATACCTTGCACAAAAATTAACTCAAAATGAATCATAGATTTAAATGTAAAATGTAAAACTAGAAAACTTAAAAAAAAATAGGAGGTAAGCTATAGTACTTAAGGCTTGGTAAAGAGTTCTTAGACATAACATGAAAAGTACAATCCATAACAACAGAAAAAAAAAATAGGTAATTTGGAATTCACAAAAACTAAAAATCTTTGCTCTACAAAAGTACTATAAAGAGGATTAATAGACAAGTTACACTGTGGGAGAAAAAAATTGAAAACCATGTATCTAACAAAGGACTCATATCTAGACTATAAAGAAGCTTCACAACTGAATAGAAAAAAAATCAAACAATCCAATTAGAAAATGGGCAAAAGAAAGAGACATTTTACTGAAGAAGATATATATGTATATGGATGGCAAGTAAGCACATGAAAAGATGTTCAACATCAGTAAGCATTAGAAAATATAAAATAAGAACACGATGAAGTATCACTCCACACCTATTAGAATAGCTAAAATAAAATAAAAATAGTGGCAATGCCACATGCTGATAAGGACAAAGATAGAATAAATCTTATACATTGCTGGTGGGACTGTACAATGGTACAGCCACTCTGGAAAATAATATAGTGTTTCTTTAAAAATGAATCATACATTTATCATACAACTCATCAATTAAACTTCCAGGTATTGATCCCAGGGAAATGAACACTTGTCTACACAAAAACCTGTGTGTGTGGTTCAAAGCAGCATTATTTGTAACAGCCAAAAACTAGAAACAACCAAAATGACCCTAAAGAAGTAAGTGGTTAAACAAACTGGTGCATCCATACCATGAAATACTACTCAGCAATCAGAAGAAACAAACTCTTGATCATGCATGGATGACTTTCCAGGGAATTATGCTGAGTGATAAATCCAATCCCAAAGATCACATGCTGTATGATTCCATTTATATAACATTCTTGAAATGACAAAATTACAGAGTTGGGGAGTAGATTAGTGGTTGCCAGGGGTTAGGGATGGTGGGCTAAAGGGGGATGGGTGTGACTATAAGGAGGTAGCATGATGGAGATCTTTGTGGTGATGGAACAGTTCTGTGTCTTGACTGTGGTGGTGGTTACACAAATCTACATATGATCAAACAGCACAGAGCTATATTAATACATTGTATCAATGTCAGTTTCCTGGAATTGATATTATACTATAATTATGCAAGATGTAGCCATTGGAGAGCACTGGATGGAGGGCACATGGAACCTTTGTACTCTCTTTTTCTCCTTATACCATTTTTATTCAGATATGATTTATACACCATAATATTCACACTTTAAAGTATATAGTTCAGTATTTTTAGTATACTCACAATGTTGTACAAATATCATCACCATCAATTCCAGAATATTTTCATCACCCCAAAATAAAACTCAGTACCCATTAGCAGTCACTCCCCATTCCTCCCAAACACCCCAGCCCCTGGCAATCACTAATCTACTTTCTATCTCTAGAGACATGTCTATCCTGGACATTCCCATATATGGATTCATACAATCTTCGGTCCTCTTGACTAGCTTATTTCAGTTAACATATTTTCAAGGTTTATCCATGTTGCAGCACATATCAGTACTTCATTCCTTTTTGTGACTGAATAATATTCCCTCGTATGTATAGATCAAATTTCTTCTATTCATTCATCCGTTGATGGACATAGAGGCTGTTTCTACTTTTTAGCTATTATGAATAATGCAACTATGGACATCCATGTGCAAGTTTTTGTGTGAACATATGTTTCCAATTTCCATGGGTATCTACACTAGGAGTGGAATTGTTGGATTGTGTGGTAACTTATGTTTAACATTTTGAGAAATGGTCAGGCTATTTTCCAAAGAGGCTGCATCATCTTACATTCCTACCAGCAAGGTATGAGAGTTCAAATTTCTTCATATCCTCACCAACATTTGTTATTATCTGATCTTTTGATTCTAGCTATTTTAGTGGTGTGAAGTAGTATCTTATTGTTTTGATTTGCATTTCACTAATAACTAATGATGTTGAGCATCTTTTCATATGTTTGTGAGTCATCTATATATCTGCTTTGGAGAAATTGATATTTCAACCCTTTCCCCATTTAAAAATTGTGTTTTCTTTTTATTATTAACTTTTAAATGCTCTTTATACACTGCTGGTCTCTTATTTGATATATGATTTGCAAATATTTTCTCCTATTCTGTGGGTTGTCTTTTTATTTTCTGGATAGTATCCTTTGAAACACAGAAGTATTTATTTGGATGAAGTCCAATTTGTCTGTGTTGTTTGTTTTGTTGCTTGTATTGTACTTTTGGTGTCATAGCTAAAAAACCACTGTCTAATCCAAAGTCAAAATGTTTTACACCCATGTTTTCTTCTAAGTGTTTTATTGTTTAGCTCTTAAATATAGCCCTTTGGTCTATTTTGAGGTATTTTTTTGTATATGGTGTGAGGTAGAGGTTCAAATTTATTTATTTATTTATTTATTTATTTATTTATTTATTTATTTTTGCATGAAAAGACTATTCTCTCCCCATTGAATGGTCTTGATACCCTCATTAAAAATCAACTGAACAAAAATGCATGGGTTTATTTCTAGACTCTCATTTTTTTTTTCTATTCATCTATATGTCTATCTTGATGCCAGTATAATACAAATTTGGTGTAATGTAGCTTTTAAAGCAAGTTTTGAAATTGGAACGTTTCAAAGAACCAACTTTGTTCTTTTTTAAGGTTGTGCCACAATCAGTCTGTACTGCACAATAACCCAATAAAGTGGACATCCCTAGGCCTGTTTAATCGCTTAGAAACTGAACATCAGAGAGTTCCAATGATTTGTCCAAGGTTGCATAGCTAGAAAAGATCTGACCTGGAAATTTCAGTCTATCTGGGCCTACTTCCTAAACTTGTTTTTCCATTGCCTTGAGTCTTTCATTTATCCAAGAAACCTTTGTGAAACATCTACTAGGCACGGTTGTAGAGTCTAGCGATACTGCAATGAACAAAACAGAACACTATCCCTCATGGAGTTGATATCCCAGGAGAGGGAGACAGACAAATAATAAACTAAATGAATAAACAAATAGTATGCCTAATAGCAATGAGTGAAATAAGGAAAATGAAGCAGGACAATGGTCAGAGTGTAATGATGATGATGGGAGGTACTGTTTTAGCTTGGGAGAGCAAGGAAGGCAACATCTGAGCAGAAATCTGAATAAAGTGAGCATTCTGGACACATAGTTGACTGGAGAAAAACTATCCCAGGCATTGGAAACAGTAAGTGCAAAGGCCCTCAGGTGGGAGTGTGCCTGGGTTGTTGGAGGGACAGCAAGGGCAGTGACTGGAACAGAGTGAATAGGGAGAGAGTAGGGAATGAAGTCAGAGAGGTAGGGTGGTGGTGAAGGCAGATCACATAAGCACTGGTTCTCACCTAAACTCATCGGGGAAGCTTTTGAAAATCCCCAACCCCAATTAAACCAGAACCTCTGGCTGTGAGACCCAGATATCAGTATTTTTTTTTCTTTTTTATCCTCACCCGAGGACATTTTTCTTTTTTTCTTTTTGTTCAGATAGAGTGGGAGGGAGAGAGAGAGAGAGAAACATCGACGAGAAAGGGACACATCGAGTGTCTGCCACCCGCACAATCAACCAGAGCCGGGGACAAACTGCAACCGAGATACGCACCCTTAGCAGGAATCGAACCCGGGTCTCTCTGGACTGCAGGCCGACGCTCTAACCGCTGAGCCAAACTAGCCAGGGTGATATCAGTATTTTTTAAAAATTTCCTAGATGGCTCCAATGTGCAGCCAAGTTTGAAAACCCGTGATGTGGTTTCTTATAGAACATTTCAAGCCCTTTGATATTTACTATGGTTTTCGAGAAGCAAAGGGATGATTTTGAGCAGAGGTATGACCTGATACGGTGCACGTTTTAACAGGATGCCATGGGCTTCTGCACTGAGAACAGACTGGTGTGAAAGGATGGAAGCAGGGAGATAAGTCCAGGGCTAGTGCAGCCATGTAGGTGAGAGATAACGTAGGCCTAGACTGTGTCATTTTAGTCATGCAAAATCTAAAGGTCAAAGATAGGAAAGGACTGGCCCTGGGATTCATGGCCAGTCATTGGGAGCATGGGAATGCTACCAGGCCTCTTGCTTTCATACGCAAGCTCCACTGTCCCACGTTTGCCCTCCTGGGAATCCTTGGAAAGTGAGGGCAGACATGGGGTCATTCTCAAGCTCCCTTGACACTGGGAATGGGAGCAGGGCTGGCCCACAGCCTGGGCAAGGTCATGGGTGCTGGCAGATAGACAGGACTTCTCAGGGTTTCTGCCCTCTGGTTTCCATGAAGGTCACTGGAAGGAAACTGACAGAAGGCACTGACTCAGGATGGCCACCCCTCCTCATTCAATGGCAAATTTTAAGAAACACAAGGGAAGCTGAGTCTTGTACTGACCTGTTCAGGCCAACGCTGTAAGCGCCGGAGGCAGAACCAGTGAAGACCTGGGGAAAGACACAGCCACCTGGGCCTTGGAATACAGGAAAAGGTCAAGTCACTGATGCAATATCTCCCAGGTCAGAAGTAGCTAAGCCTCAGCTCATAAACACCAGGGCTTCTTTCTAGTTCCTCAGCACAGAAAGGCAAGAAGTGAGAGCTCCCGTTGTGTGCCAGAGAGTCTGTGCCCTCTTGTGCCAAAACCTTCTTAAACCCCCGTCAGGTAAGGACTGTTTTACTGCTGCAGAAACCGAAGCTTAGAGATGCATGGTCCCAGGTCACACAGCTGGAACTTGGCAGGACTAGGGTTTAAACTCAAGTCAATCTGATGCCCATACCTGTGCTCTTTTCCCTACACCATACCACCTACCCTCAAGAAGCTTTGAGGCTACTCAAGAACATATGCTCACACTCACTGGTAATAAAAGTCTGACAAGGCAGCCACAGGAAAAGGATGAAGAGATTGCTGGTAGGATTCCAAGGCAGAAGGGATCAAGGAAGCCTTCCTGGAGGAAGTAACATGAGACAGTTTAAGACCTCAAAGGCTGAGTGGGTGTGGCCATGCAGAGAGAGAGAGAGAAAACTGTAGGAAACCCAGTAAGCAGAAAGAAGCCTGGAGTTGGGCATAGATATGGCAGATCCACATACTTATTTTTTAATCTGTTCAACAACTCTGATACGGCCCTTGCTCTGTGACAGGCACTGGTCCAAGGGTTTTACATGAAGTAACGAATTTAATCCTCACAACAAGCCCTCAGAGCAGAAAACCAATCTTTGATGAGTTCAGTTTGGCTGAGGCATACAATTTATAAGCAGGAAAATGGAGTTAAAGCTGGAAAAGTGGATTGGAGCTTTATGTAGGAGGCCCTGGATGGCAGGGTAAGGATTTTTTACTTCATGCAGCAGGCCACATGCAGTCACTGAAGGTTTCTAAGCAAGTGTGCGATAGGATCCAAGGTGTACATTTGAAAGATTCATCTGGAAGTCACTGAGGGGGCTAAGGAAGCAGCACTGGGTGGAGGAGGAGACGTTACCCGGGGCAGTCATGGAAGGCATGGAGAGGTGCTGATGGACCCATGGCACGTCTAGGAGGTGGACTCACCAGGATGGCAGAGATGAGGGAGAGGGAGGAGCCCAAGTGGATGGCATTTTGCTCCAACTCAACAGAACTAGAAGTCAATAAACTGAGTCCTGAGCTCAGAACTGCCAGGAACATACAATATGGTCCTGGATACATTTCTGTTCCCTGCACCTGGTCTTAGTCTCCTCATCCACACCATGGGAGGGCTGAATGTGTTTATTGCTAATGGCTCAGCCAGGACTGATGTCTTTTGCTTGTAGTATTAGATGTTAGGGGAGGGTGATTATGTCAAACTATTGACCAAAGTGAGGCCTCCCAAAATAAAGAGAAGCTGCCCCTTGCTTAGTGGTGAAGACCATGGGCTCCATAGTGGGGCTTCCTTGGGCTAAACCCTCACACAGTAAGCTGTTCAATAACATAGGCTCCTCTTCTGTAAACTGGGAGCAATTCCTTACCTCAGAGGGCTATGGTCAAGACTCAGTGAGAGAATACAGTAGATGAGCTCAGCAGCCACTAGGTATTTACAGTGGCTTCCATCCTCATTAGCTCCCCCTCCTCTGCTGGGTGGGAGTAGAGGGTATGAGAACCTGGCTCAGAGGCACTCATGGACGAAAACCCCCAGGAGGTGATGAATAACTCTCCAGCCCCAAGTTCCAGGAACTGAGCACAGCACTTCACTGTTTATAGAACTGTTTTCCACCCCAAGCAGCCTAGGAAGTGGAAATGATCATCACCTCTTTAGAGACAAGGACTGTCTAGGATGTCAGGGAGCATGACCTAAGGACCAGCTTTCCCACTAAGTCATGTGTACTTGAGCAGTCTATCGAGCACCAGAGCTGTGAGGGTCCTTAGGGAACCACTGGGGAACTCTCATGGTACATCCTGGGAAACTGAGACCCCAGAGGATATCTATCACCTTGGCCATCCTCAGAGCCACTGGGGACACTGGAGCTTAGGCAAGAGCAGGTGCCACCAGGAGCCCAGGCCTGGCTTTCATTTACCACTGGGCTGGGCGCCATGCAGCTTGCCCAGGGCCATGATTCAGGCCCAAATTGGGGTGTTTGGTTCCTTTCTTTATGTCTCCTCTTGTAACTCCAGCTTAACACTCCCCAGATGGCCATTCCTGCCGGCTCCCTGCCCATGCCGCCATTCAGACGGGAAAACAATCATTTTGCAGCCCCATTAATTAAAGACTAATTGCTGATTGGAAACACATGGACTAGGCCCTGAGCCGGTATCACGTTGTGGGCCCTGGTGAAGGCCTGGCCCTAACGAGCCTCTGGCCCCCCAGCGGCGTGCCCGCTCACTGCGTGGCAGCAGAATTGGGCCTGGACTTAGGCTAATGAGGTGTCAGCTGACTATTTGAACCACATTGATGGGGGAGGCTAGTGACTGGACCAGATAGGAACTGCTCCATGGGGGCCATGTTTGTCCCCAAGCCACTTACGGAGAGGCTCATATTCCAGCTAGGTCACCCTCCAAGAAGTCAGTCTCCCCTGACCCAGAGTACTCCCGGCCCCCTTTCGGCCACCAAACACCTAGTCTGTGCCAGGCCCTGGAGATATTGAAATGAGTAATAATAGCTGTGTTTATTGAGCACTTGCTTTAAGCTTGGCACCACTCTATGTGCTTTATATGAACTCTCCTTTTTCTTTCTGACAAAAGGCCTCCAGCGCGTTGGTGCTCTGATAATCCCCGTTGTATAGAAGGGAACTGTGGCAGAGCGGCGAAGGGATTTACTCAAGTGCACGCATCTACTAACTGGCAGTACCGGGGTTCCAAGAGGGAACTCTGAGTCCAGAATCCGGGCTCTCAACCACCATACCTGCTGGCTCTCTGTCCTGCCTGGGACGAATGTCCCAGCTTGCCGGAGACCATGAAGAAAGGTGCTTTTATTACAGGGTACATGGGAAAGGGTCATAGTAGGGGCTAGCCCGGGAGGTCCTGGGCGGCCAGGGGAGAGCCGCCTAACTCAGACAAGGGGGAGAGCAGTCAGGGCTCACTTCCAGGAGGAAGTAGCACGTGGACTATGTCCTAGAGAATATAAAGAGTAGGCCGTCACTGAAAGGGTGGAGGAGTGAAAGGATGGTCTAAACAGAGGGAGAAGCTGACAGGGAGTTGTTTGGAGAGTTCCCAGCAGGCGAGTGGGTGTGAGTGTGGGGTCACGGGACACAGTCAGCTCTGACCTTTTGGGAATCCCCTCTGGCTGCAACAGCGAGCAGATGGGAAGGGAGGAAAATGTGAGCAGGGAGACCATGTGGGAGACTGCCGTGGTCCAGATGAGAGGCATGGGGCCTGGGCTGGGGCAAAGCAATGGAGATGGAAAGCTATTTGGGAGGTGGGGGTCGAAGGACTCAGAAACGGCAAGCTGTGAGGGGAGAAGGAGGCAGAGAACACTGAGATTTCCCTTCTATAGCCCCTGGACCACCTGCCCATGGCCCAGAAGGCCAGATAGACCCGACCACTTGCCTGCCCTCTTTCTTTCTCTCGATATGGAGGCAGACCTGGGGGGGGGGGCAGAGGAGTTCCAGCTCTTCTACTATCTGTGTGGCTTTGGGCAAATGGTCTAAACTCTGAACCTCAGTTCACTCGTAGTCTGGGTTCACGGGATTGCTGTGAGAACCAGTCAAGTTCCTGCATGCATGTCCCGCACAGGGTACCAGGCAGGGCCTAGGAATCTCCAGAGATGAGTGGTCAGCAAATGTTCAATCTCATCTTCCCTTCCCCTGCTTCCCTCCATCACCCTGAGACCCAGTCATACTCAACCAGTACACAAACCAGACACGGCCACCTCCCTGTCTTTGTTCCTCCTGCTGCAAATTTCACCCTCCTTCCCATTCCCATCTCCATCCATCCAAAGCCTGCCCATCCTTCTCGTCTCAAATGCAGCCTCTTCCTGGAAGATTTCCCTGATTTCACTATGGCCAGAAGAAATGCCCCCTTCTCTGCCACTCCAGAGCCCTTTGTTTATGAACAACATAAATACAGGCTTACCTCCCTTGATAGATGGGGTGGAGGGAGAAAGGCCTGGGTGGATGGGCTGGGGATAAATGACTACAGAGGTAAAGGAAAGCTCGTGTGGTTAGGTAGACAGCCCTGTCGGCCCCAGGGCTTCCCTTGGGTTTAACTCTGCCTCGGGAGGCACCAGCCCTGGTGCCCATTCAGGTCAAACCAGGGATATAGGTGAAGAAATAGAACATCAAGGGAGGTAAGCCTGTATTCCTGCGGGGGAGACAGGTAGGTCTATCGACCTTCAGGAAGCCATGATACAAGTGGGTTGGGGAATGGCAGCTGGCATGACCACAGAAAGTACTTGGCCCGGGGTGAAATGGCAATCATGTGCCCCATCTCCAAGAGCAGCGGCTCCTAGAATACAGTTGGGTGTTGCTATGTTGGAATTTTTCCAGAAGAGCTCTCGATTTTTGTATAAAATTGCTCCATTTTGCAACCATGGGGACTAATCTCAAACTTCCTAGACACATTCTTCGAGCTAAACAGCACATATCACTCTGCTGGGTTTGTGCACAGAGACACAGAGCTCTCAGGAGGCTTATATTCCTGCGGGGGAGACAGATAAGTCAATAGACCTTCAGGGGCCACGGTTGGTATAGTTACGAATGTGGGCCTGGAGTCATACAGATCTGAGTTCTTGGCCCTGGTGCTGCCACGTACTAGCTGTGTGCCCCTGGGCAAGCTGCTCAACCTCTCTGAGACTCAACTTCTGTCTGTAGGGGGAACAAAAAGGTTTAAAATCTTAATCTCCCGGAATTGTCATGCCTGCCAAATGAGCTCATGGCTGGCGAGTCCTTTGTGAATCACGAGCTGTGCAGGTGTGCAGGGATGTTCCAAGGGGCTGGGATTACAGGGTTGGGGCCACGCCTGGAAAGGGCTGAGCCTCTGGTGTTCATCCAGATGTTCGTGTGCATCCAGATGTGCAGCTGAACGGGAAGAGCCCTCTGGGCAAAAGAGGGTGAGGGGCCCTGGCTCAGAGCCAAGTGGCAAGATGCTGTCTGCCGCCTGCTTCTGCCACTACCGTGGCAGTGAGGAAGGATTTCCTGACCAAATGCTGGCACAGGTGGAGCTCCCGAGAGAGAAAAGTGCCTGGCTAAGGTGGGGCAGATCCTAGACACCCAGAAATTGCATCTCTGCTGTACAACCACTGGCAGCTCACAGCTACTAATAACAACCCACATTGTACAGTACTTATTACGTGCCAGGCCCTGCTCTAAACACTTTTACATATGTTGGCTCAGTTAACCCTCCCTATGAGCCTGAGCTATATACCGCTATTATCACCACAGTGAGGCTAAGTAACTTACCCAAGTCAAAATGTAAGTAAATAGCAGAGCCAGGAACTGAAGCTGGCCTGTCTCCCTCCCGAGTCTGTGTTACCTGGATTAAATCCCTGGGTGAAATCCCCTCTGTTGAAACACCTAGGGTGGCTTCTATTGGCCTGATTACATTCTAACGGACACAGTCCTCATCTGTGCCATAGGGAGAGCGGAAGAGTTGTCAGAGCAATTCGACATGAACAAACCGTCGCATTCTGACAGGTGGCAGCCTATGCCTGAGCCCCGGTCCCCAGGAACACCATCATGCCGGGTCTCAGGGGACTGAGCTAATGTGTGCTTACATCCCTCACAGTGGTCTCTGCTTCACCTGGGCAAGGCCTGCAGGCCTTGAGGGAGAGGCTACAAGCCAGGCAGGGAGTGACGAGGACACTGAAAACAAAGCTGAGAACCAGGTGATCTCTGATGTGGGCTGCAGAACTGGGCTGACAGGAGTGCCCAAAGTGGCAGGGCAGGCTGAAGCCAGCCAGATCAGTAGAAGGGCCCAGCAGTTAGCCCCATGCGCCAGAGCTCCCCACACCCATCCTCATATGCATACACACACACACACACACACACGCACAAACACACATGCACGCACACTCTCCCACCCAGCTGCGGTTACACACACAGACATCAATCAATATGCACACACCCAGAAAAACACACACAAGAGCTCCTACACGCACTGTTCCCCAGCACCCTCATCCAGACAGACACACATGTGAAAACACAGACACACACATGCATTAACACCCACAGACATGCGTGTACCTTCTGGGGAGGCTTGGAAGGGATTGTTCCAGCCCAGCCCACAGCGCTCCTCCCTCAGATCTCTCCTTCAGTGTTTGGAGGATGAAGACACTTACTGAGCGGAAAAATGCCTCCAGCAAATGCCACCCACTTGGCGGCAGCTCAGCCTCCTTTCCTGGCCTCTGCCATTCAGGGCACAGGCTGGTGGGAGAACTCCAAGTCTCTGCTTGGAAGGATGCAGGTGGGGGAGGGGGGGAGGCCCAAAAACATTTGAAAAAAATAAGATGAAGTCTAAAGACAATAGTCGACCTTCAGAGTCTGTGTGAGCATGGAGGGTTCGGGTGGAAAGCTGGGGAAATGCGGCGCCCATCAGAGGAATTGCTGGGCTGTGAGTCAGGTGCGTTGGCGCCAGTAGGAACTTCACCGCAAATTTGCTGTGTGACCTTGGGAAGGCACTCCCATCTCTGAGTTTGGTTTTCCTATCAGCACGGGGGTTAAGAGCACAAAGTATGGAGCTTGAATGCCTCAGTTTGAATTCTGGCCTTGTCTTCCAACAACTCTGTGCCCTTGAGCAAGTTATTTAACCTCTCCATGCGTCAGATTCATCACGCATAGAAAGAGTGATAACAACATCTACCTAATAGGATGGTCGTCATGAGGGTGAAATGTCTTGATGCACGTAAAGCTGAGAGATTAAGTGTCTGCACCATGCAAGTGGCAGTGACTGGGACTCCAAACACCTCCCTCACACAGGGTTGTGGAAGGGGTATATATGTCAGCGACCTAGCAAGGGCTCCTTGAGCTCCAGTGATGAATGCTCATGGTCAGCCTTCACCTGGCCCAATGCTGCTGGCTGGATCCAGAGGCTGGGGTGGGGCTAGAGGCGTGGCCTGAGCAGAAAGGGCTCCAGGAAACATCTTAGGGCTTCCCCTGCTCCTGCTGATGATCACTAGCCAGCTCAAGGCTCTGTGCCTGGCCAACCTATCTGTGGCCATTCCTCTGCTTGTCAGCAGTAACGACACCTCCCTGGCCCTGCTTACCTACCCAGCTTTTTAGAGCAAGCAAAATCCACCCCAGACCCTCTCCCATTTGATCCATTTGAGCTTGCCTAGATCGCTGTGGTAGCTTCCCACACTGGTTTTCTGCCTCTGCTCTTGCCCCCTACAGACTTCTCCACTGAGAAGCCTGAGAGATCCTGTTACAACACAGGTCAAGACCCTCCCACGGCTCCCCATCTCACTCAGAGTAAAAGCTATTGTCTCTACACCGGCCTCCATACCCTCCTGCAATCCGACCCTCCAGCATCTCCAGCTACTACCCCTTCGTTCACTGGACTTCAGCCACAGTGGTCTCCTGGCTGTTCTCCAACCACACCAGGCATGCTCCCACCTCACCGTCTTTGCACTGGCTGTTTCTTCTGTCCAGAATGCTCTTCTCTCAGATATCTGCATGGCTAATTCTCTCACCTCTTTAAAGTCGTGGCTCAAATCTCCCCTTCTCAATGAGGCCGGCCCTGACCACCTTATATAATTCTGCATCCTGCTGGTACTTTTCTCTTTGGTTTTTCTAAAACATGCACCACCTTCTAACATACCATATAATTTACTCTTTATTTTCTTGTTTAGTGTTCATCTTCTCCTGCCACACTGTTAGGTAGCTCCATAAGGGATCTTTACTTTGTTTGCCGATATATGCCGAGTACTCAGAACTGTGCCTGGCACACAGTAGTCCTGCAGTGAATTGAACACAGGTTTTGTGAGCTCCCTTGGCTGCGGTGATAATGCTGGGCAAGAGGAGTGGGCCAGGAGGTAGGGGGAGCAGTGCAGGCCTTACCCAGAGCAGTAGGGGTGGGGGAGCGCTGAGGAGAAGGCGGGATCCATGAGAGCAGGAACCTAGTCCTGCCTGCTTGCTCATGGCTTCCCAGGGCTTGGCAATGTGCCTAGAAGATTCCAGGCGCAATAACTATTTGTTGATTAAACGATTAAAGGCATGAGCCCTTGCAATGGTTGCCAATTTGATTGGATGTGGGGGAAGAGAAATAACCCGAAGATAACACCCTCAGCTTCAGCCTGGGTAACCAAGAAAGTAAGTGGAAAGGTTTCCAAGTGCTGGAATCAGAAACCCAGGAAAGATTTCACACACATTATACCTTCAGACATCAGTTCAAAGATCTCCTCTCCAAGGTGTTTCTGCTCCCCTAGATTAAACCAGGTGCACCTGACTGACTCTCTCATGGTCCTCTGAACTTGGCCTTAGGAGCGCTGAACTCACTGGATTTACTGCATCTCCAGGGTCTAGAATAGTGTCCCTCCAATTAGCTCTCCTTGTTCCACCCTCCCTCTCCTCCTGTTCCTCTTTCTCCTCCTTTGCTCTCCTCCCTTCCCCCTCCTTCTTTTTGAATTGCTTCTCCTCTACCTCTTCCCACTCTGGTCATTATACACTGAGTATTCAGGGAACTTCAGCTGATGGTTTAGATTAAACCACAGGAACTGAAGGATGACCTCTTCTGCAGGGCAGGGGTGGGGTGGGAAGCAGGACAATTTATACAAGAATTTGGCCCTGATTCACCTGAAATTGGAGACTCCTGGGTCTGAGCTAGAGGCACTGGGAAGTGGGTTTAGGGTTCATGAACCTCATGCCACAAAGGTCACAGCCTCCCAACAGCTGCATATACCTAATGACACACAGCATGTCCCCACTATGCACCAGCAGCATGACAGCCAAATTTCCAAGCACATCTATGCCACCCTTGCAGCCAAGCGTGATGCATACTCCATTGCACTGCCACTTCAGTGAGATAACACACCCATCATAGCATCCACCAGACCCAAAACCATTGACACAACATTGCATCACAGCCACAACATAGGCACAGAGGAGACAGCAACACCACACACACACACATTACCCCCAAAGCATGGCAGCCCTCCAACCTGTGGCACACAACACACAGACTAAGTGCATAGCACTCATACAGCATGGTGACAGCCCCTCAAACACCCCAGTGGCGCCCAGCAGTTTCTGACACAGTGACACATCACATACATCATTACCACCCCGCTCACCAGAGAGAGAGAGAGAAGAGAGAGAAGAGGAAAAGAGCTCTTCTCTCCTCACCTTTTCTCCCCTTCCCACATCTCGGCCACTGGGCCTTGCCAGGCCTGGCTTAAGACCCTGGCTCCAGAGCACAGCCGAGCTGTTGGGTGCCTTTTCCAAGAGGCTGTGTATTTGGCCTCAGCTGATCAAACAGATACTAGGAGGTCCACGTTTGAACTTCGGCTCCAGGGGTGGCTGGAATGTGATCTCCACCACTGAACTGCAGGCAGCAGCTGGCTGCCATGGGATGCCCACATGGAGGGGCCAACTGGACTGAGCTTTGTGGGTGGGGGCCAGGCAGGGCCCAAGCTCACTTGGGTGGGGGAAGGTGTCCAAAGTTCAGGCTGTTTGTGGTGGGAGGGGCACAAGAATTCAGCAGGAGCAGGAGCGGGAGATAAGAGCTGAGTCACAAGGTAAGAGGAGATGCTGTGGTGGAAAGACAAGAAGATGGGCAGAAGGAAAAGGAAGGGTGGAAGAAGAGTCTCCAGGTGCCTCTGGCCCACCCTCAATAAAATGAAGGAGGTGGGGATTGGGAGAGAAGAGAGGAGGAACCAGAGCCAGAAGCTGGTATGGGGAGTGGTGGAAATGAGATTTTCAAAGAAGAATGAGAGGCTGGGGTAGGGGTATACAGGGAACAAAAGACAAAGAAACACACTTGGAGGCTGTATAATCAGTCTGAGTCATGTGGCAGGCATGGGCACCCTTGTTGCCCAGAAGCAGGGATGGAGAATTAGGCATTGGTGAAGAAGAATAGGACCCACTGATGAAACTTCAAAGTGTGACAAAGTTGGCCATTCCTGTGAGAAAGAAGAGTGGATTCATGATGAGGAAAACAAGGGTAGAAAGGACATGTGGGAGAGAGAAAATCATTGGTGAGGGTTGTCAGGCAGCAGACACGAACCCATGATCATGTAGGCAGAGGGTACCATAAAGATCTGTGCCCCACCCTGGCCGGTTTGGCTCAGCGGTTAGAGCATTGGCCTGCGGTCCGGAGAGACCCGGGTTCGGTTCCCGCTAAGGGCACGTACCTTGGTTGCAGTTTGTCCCCGGCCCTGGTTGGTCGTGTGGGTGGCAGCCACTCGATGTGCCTCTTTCACGTCGATGTTTCTCTCTCTCTCTCTCTCTCTCTTCCTCTCTCTCCCTCCCACTCTATCTGTGCAAAAAATGGAAAAATGTCCTCGGGTGAGGATAAAAAAATAAAAAAATAAACAAGATCTGTGCCCCATCAGAACTCCTAACTCAGCAAAAACCTTATTCTGACTTTAGGTCACTCCAAAGGATATGGCCCACTGTTTCCTGTGGCAGCTGGAGATGGATTGGTCAACATCAAACACTAGTCAAGTCAAGGTCTGACTTCAGTAGAATCACAAGATGAGAGAAAGAAATGAAGGAAGGCCTTTGGCCTTTTGGGGTTGTCATCTGGTTCAAGAAGTCCCCAAGCAGTTGACTCAAACTCCATAATTGAGATATTTACACGTGACTTGTGCCAAGGAACGTAAATGAATGCCTCCTGTCCCATTCCACCCGAGCTAAACATGGATGGTTACATGGCTGGGTTCCAATTCTATGTCCTCAGCAACCCCCAAACCCCTGAAAACTTTGGTTCTGGTATCCTCAAGGGGAACCCCCTACCCTGAGTTGGGGCACTAACCCAGTCTCCAGGGACTAATTCTCCTCTCCCTCCCTCCTAGACAAAGCTAATAACACCCACATGTATCCAGCAGTTTGCACTTCCCAAAGCATGATCTCATTTGAGCCTTACAACAACCCCGTGAGGCCAGCAGAGCAGGGATTATTATCCCTGTTTTCAGATGAGTAAACTGAGGCTCAGAGAAGCTAAGCAATGACCAAGGTCACACCACTAACAAGTCTTCTGACTCTAGACCTAGCACCCAGGGTGGAAGGGGTACCTGACCCTTTAACCTTAGTAGACTTTCCTGGTCTTATGGAGAATGCAGGGAAGAGGCTCAGATGGCATAGCAAGATGGGAAGGGTCTGTGTCCAAGGAGCCTGGTAAGGGGACTAGGCCATGCCTACTTCTTCCCTTCTGAAAGGAATGGGGGCAGGGCGTGGAGGGAGGTTGACTAATACTTCTTAGATATCTATTAGGTGGCAGGGAGCATATTAGGTACCTTACAAACATCATCTAATTTAATTCTGTGAGGTAGGCCTTCATTTTACAGAGGGGGAAACTGAGGCTTAGAGAGTGGCACCCCTTAAGTATAAAGTCACACAGTGATTAAATAATGGAGTTAGAACTTTGCCTGGGTTCTGATCCTGAAACCTTTGATATTTGTGCAACATTCTGTGCCCCCCTTCCCTTGGCATGTGACCCTTGCCTTGGTGCGGGCAATGTACCGGTTACCACAAGAAGCCTGCCTCTGATGGGCTTCTGTGAGTGGCCCAAATCAGAAAACTGAGAAGAAGGAGGGCAAACAAGAGCTTTGGGGGAGGTAAGAGCTCCAAGAGACTGTGGGAGAAAGAAGATTCCTCCTCCCAGGAACTGTGACCAGTGTTCCTCCCTTTCTCTTTCCCTTCTTCTTACCACAGCTTGGCTGGGGGATGGGAGCCATGGCCCTGAAGGGCGGCCTCTTGGCAGATGCAAGGCTAGAGGCAGTGCCACAGAGACCCACATCCTGGGTCACCTCCCACTCAGAACCACAAGGAATCTGGACAAGAACGCCAACATTTCTCTAAACCACCAGATTGCATTGCCTCTTCCCTTCCCAAGCCTCCTCTTCTCTTCTCACCATTAGCTTCGGATATGAAACTACAGCTTTCAGTAGAAAAATCCACCTCCTTTCTCTGCCTAGCAAGGCAGTCAGACTCCCAAAGTTGGTACTGACCCTCAGACATCATCATGTCCATCCCCCTGCCTTTAGGGATAATTCATGAAGGCCAATGAGGTCTCTCTCTTGCTCTGTACCATCACAGAAGCAGGATATTCATAGCCCTCCTCAAGTAACTTTCTAACACTGCATTCCTCACCATTATGGTTCTCTTCATTATACCTAACTTTAGTCTCTGGTGCAAAGTCTTTGCTGTTTTGACTTTAGTAGAAATGGGGAAAGTCACTGCCTGAATTCTGACTCTCCCCAAACAAATGAGACTAGGGGACCCAGCTGTTCTTCTGGAAACCAGAAGCTGCACAGTATCATTGAGTTGCCCAATTTTCTGATCCCCCAGAAATAGTGAAGGATGGAAGGTGAGGTAAAGCTAACATGGAGGGTATGAATGAAAAATCAGGAATGATATAGAAAGTAATAGACCTAGTGAGTAGACCTATTAGACTCTTGGCTATCATAATTGTCATCACCATCGTCAATTGTTTTAGTTTTCATCACCATTACCATTATCACTGCCACCACCATTGCCATCCCCATTGCCATTGTTATTATAACCATCAACATCACCACCTTCACCATCACCTCTACTACCATTATCACCATTGCCTCCGCCATTACTCTCAACATCATTGACACCTCTATCAATCAACACCTTTACCACCTCTAATATCCCAAGTACCACTTCTACCATCATCGCCACCATCACTACCTCTACATTAATATCTCTACTTTCATCATCATCATTACTATTACCACCTCAACCATCATCACCCTCATCCTCTTCCTTGCCATCATTTCTATTTCTATGTCTAACATAATCATCATTATCTCCATCACCACCTTCATCATCATCACTACCTCTATTACCATTACTAAGTGCATTAACACCATTGCCATTGCCACATGTGCCATCACCATCATATTTATTGTCATCTACACCATTACCTTCATTACCACAGTCACCATCAATGCTATTATTATTAACACCTCCATTACCACTATTGACACTATCATTTTCTTCATTGTCAGTAATATTATGATTACCAAAATCATTTTTATCATTAATGAAATATATCATTGTGGTTTTTTACTTCAGGGGCCCAGAGACAATTCATAGGTACTCAGGCAGCAAGTACCTGAGGATGAGGGCAGAGGACAAAAGTATACGAATTTGGAAGTCCACAAATGTTCATCTTAACTATGGCCAAAGAAATCTCCCCATTCAGGGGTGCAGGTCTATCCTAGAGAGTGCATGGAGAGATGACAGGATTTTAGACCTACAGTAGCAGATGGTAAGGGTAGCCAGCCACCGACTCCCAGAGTGCAGGGAAGATCATCCTCAGCTGAGCCTCAGAAGTGACTAAGGGCCAGGCCAGGCCAGGCTAGATGATGCCTTGGGAGACAGAAGCTGCAAGAGAGAGCATGGGGTAGGCTGAAAATGCCGTGGAGGGTGTCTGGCTCCTACACTTAGTTCCTGGTTGAGAAACATCTCCTCCCATATCTAGGTGTCCCTGGATTACCCTGGAGTTTTGATCACCTTCTATTTTTCAACTGTGAGCCCAATCACTGGAGCATGGAATAGCTCTAAAACCATCTCCTATAACTCACTGAGGGGATGCAACAACTGGTCTAAAGAAGATTCCCCCAAGCTCAGAGAGAGGTAGGAGGTGACTTTCTCAGTGCCACTGCCTTCCTCTTCCCTTTCCTCCCCTCTGAGCCCCCTGTACTGTCCATCTTTCTCAGAATCCCAAATCCTCTTCCAACTCCTCCAAGTATTCCCTGAAAACTTACCATCCTTCTGAGTCTCCTCTCCAGTCTGCCTTCAGCATCTGCTCCCTTTCTCCCTGCTGTCTCTTCCCTACCTCCCCAGCTCCGTCCTACCCTCTCATAGGCAGGCAGGGCTTTGAAATGCCTTGGGTAAGAGCCACAAGGGTCCTGGGAGAAACTGCTTCTTAAGGTAATAGGCTGCCCTGTCGGGAGCTGTTTCCTGATTCTCCAGTTAAATTGTCTTCTGCCCACTTTCAGCCCATTAATCCTGCTGCTGAGAAGGGAAGAGGTTCATTAAGTCATCAGATCCATACACCCAAGTCTAAGCTTCTCTCGTCTTCCTCTGTGTGTGCATGTGAACTTTGCTCTTGCTCTCTGGGCTTCCCTTGCAGGCGGGCATCCCCAGGGTCAACCCCACACCTCTAGTCTCTCCCATCAGGTCTCCCTTCACACATTCTGCCCCATACTGGCATGCACACGCACGTGCTCACACTCCCCACATGGCACACATACCCCTGACAGCCAAGCTCACCACAGACTAATCGTCATCATCATCATTATCAACAATTATCATCTATTGTGCACTCACCATGTGCCAGGTCATGTGCTAGGAGTTTTGCCTACATTCGCACATCTCACACTCTCTACATTTCTGTGAGTTTGACATTTGTACCTCTCTTTTTTACAGGTGACAAAACTGGGATTTAGATAAATTCAGGGACCAAGTAACAACATGAGAAAGTGCAGAGCAGGGATTCAAACCCAGGTCAGTCTGGTTCAGAGCTTGTGCCTTGAACTCTAAACTTCTGTAGTCTCCTGCCTGCACCCACTCCCACAAAGACATATACAACAGCACACCATGTACACTCATACACTCATATCCACACACCAAACACATGTAGTACACACTCACAGAACACACACTCAATACTCAAAGTGTGCACATTTCATACACTAAACACACACACACACACACACACACACACACACACAGAACAGACTCCCAGGAAGGACACACCTACTCAGTCCAGTCATTTGATAAACACTGATTAAATATCTACTGTTTGTTTGTTCACTAGCTCTGCCCAGTGTTAGGCACTATGGTCACCCAAGCAAAGAAGAAAATGAGCACATCTTGAGTGCCTACCATATGTCAGACTTGATAAAAAAAAAAAAGGGAGTTCATGGTCACAAGAGCATGTGTGAGCCTGTACATACATGTGCACACACACCCATACACATATACTCACTGTAGCTAGAATTAGTCGTGTGGCTGCCACTCCTGGGGCCATGAGACCTGGGGGAGGCAGGGGACAGGAATAATATTTGACATAGGTACTGAAGGGAGGTTGAGAGGCTGGAGGTTACTGAGCCCACTGAAAGTAAGTCTCAAGACTTCCAGACTGACCAAGTTAAGAGAAAGGGACTCATAGGTGTTCCCTCCCTGCGCCTACCAGTGACTTACACTTGTTAACAGAAGAAGCTCAGATTGGGAAGTGTTGTGTCCCACTAGCCTTTATAGGTTTTGAGGCCCAGGCTACCTCTCTGGGCCCCAGGGGCCTGGGTGAGCATCTCTCAGCTTTCCCACGCTATCCCACCACTTTTGGCCTGACTTAGCTCCACTTAGCTCCCCAGTAAGGGAAATGGACAGGAAATTAAAGATAACTAGGCAGTTTGAGAGGATTAAGGATAAGGGAGAGCAACGTAATTATGTCATAGTTGCTATTGGACAGGAGAGCAGAGCAAAGCAAATGTAAATGGCCTAAACCAGCCCATTATAAGAACAGGGCAAGGCCAGCAAGCAGATAAGAAGAGTTCTGAGCATGGAAGAGAAACATTAATCACCCAGCAAGGTTACTACCCCAGCATGGCCTACCAGGGAAATGGACCCAGGGTTAGAAAGCAAGAGAAAAGTCCTGGTGGGCCTGCATGAGGCAAAGAAGCTGCCCTGTGCCAGCTGACCTGGCAGAGCCTCTGACACAGGGAGGCAAGAGAGTCCCTGGGTTTGGCAGCTGGCATGTCTTGGCCTGGGAACTAAGCCAGTTTCTTATGAGTCCTAAAGGAAGAACTTTGAGCCCAAGGACTCCAAGCATAGGGAAATCCCTGGTTAAAGTTATGTACTAGAAAGTTCCCTGGACTGAGAGTCAAGGGACCTGCACCATCTTAGCTGTGTGGCCTTGAACAAGTCACTTCTCCCTCTCTGGACTTGTGCCTTCATGTTCACAATGAATGACCTTTTAGAAGAATGAACGGAAATGAACAGCTCACATTTATTGAGCAACCCTCTATGAACCACCACAGAGGTTGGCAGCTGTTTTCTGCAAGGGACCAGAGAATATAGTCTTGGTTGCAACTACTCAACTCTGTTGTGGCAGCACAAAAGTAGCCATAGATGATGGGCAAATAAATTAAGCTGGCTGTGTTCCAATAAAACTTTATTTACAAATACATGCAGAGAGGCAGACGTGGCCTGCAGGTAGCTTGGTGATATTGGAACTAAACAGTGCTAAACACTTCACTAACCTTATGTCATTTGATCCTAAACAACCCTGGGAAGTAGACACTGCTGCTATGATTCTCATCTAACATATGGGGAAACTGAGGCACAGAGAAGTTAAACAATGTGCCCAATGTCATACAGCTGGGAGGTGACAGAAGCAGCATTTGAACCATAGCAGTTTGACTCCTGAACCTTTGTACCACATGGTCCCCCAGGATAGGAACAATGATAATGGCTATAACAATACTAATCATTGCTTTCAAAACAGCTATGAGAAACACCAGCCCTTATCCCTGAGGAGTCATGACCCATTGGTGTGTCACAATCAGCTGTACAGTGTGTCGAAGGTCATTTGTTGCTAATAATAGTTTTAAAAATGCTTTACTGCTGTTTTAACAAAGTAGAGTCGACCCAGTGTTATCCCTGTAATAACGTCCCTCTCACTCACTTGCATTCAGATATGATTCCTGGAAAGGGAGGGAAGGAGCTGGAGCTCCAGGCGCCTTGGCAGCAATGCCTGGGGAGGATGGCTGTGAGCGATATGTCGTCTGTCAATCACTCGGAGAGAAGCAGGGGGAAGGTGAAGACCGGCTGATGTAGCCAACCCCCCCGGGTTGTCATCAAGGCCAAGGCTAGGGGAGTTGGAGTAATTATTCCCATTGGACAGTTGAAGAAACCAAGGCTCATAGAGACGTAGTCAGGGGCCTGAGGTCACATAGCTAGAATGTCAGACATAAGCTATTCTGAACGGTATGAGTGAGTGTTCATTAGAGAAAAAGGCCATGAGCCAGACAGAATGGCATTCAAATCCTGCCTCTAGCACCTACTGTGGGGCCAGAATGTCACTCTTTCGGCCTCAGTTTCCATGTCTGGGAGATGGAAATGGAGGTGAAACCACACCTGACAGGGCTTGTTGTAGGGTTCAAATGAGATCATAAGGGATGTCCTAGGCAGCTGGGTTGTTTAGCCTGGGCAAGACCAGACTCAGAAGAGAGAGGGACAAAACCAACATTTAAGGAGCATCTACTATGTGCCAGGAAAGTTCCCAAAACTATGTCAAAAAATCTCCCCAGGGAGTCAGAGGTGGGAATAGGTATCTCCATTTTACAGAGAAGGAAACTAAGTCCTGAAGTCACCTAGCTAGAAAGTGATGGAACAGGAATCCAGGCTTGTCTGTGAGTCCAGAGGACTCTGAGCATTGGCAGCCTTCGATCACGTGCATGGAGCATGAGCTGGGAAAGCAGAGGGGTTCATACAGTCACAGATATTTCTTGAGCACTTGCTACATGCCAGGCATTGTCGATGGCACTAAGGATACAGCCGAGAACTTTGGGGTCCCCTCCATTATGTGGTGCCATTGCAGCTCTGCCATGACCATGGTCAAAGTGGCTGCTCCTTTCCTCAGTTTACCCTCCCACAAACCCTTCTAAGGGAAATAAGAAAAAGCACTGTCTACCCCAAGCCCTGCCCCGCCGAGCCATGGCGTCCTCGTGGCTCTCTGCCCAGCAAGAACAAAGGCTGGAGGGGCCGCTTCTGTGGGACATCATGTGCCTCCTCCCAGGGGGTGGGGGCTCAGGACCCAGGCCTGGCCTAGACCTGACCCTCGTGAGATGTTCCTGGGAACAATGGTTCAAAGGCGTCTCCCCTAGGACTCCCACCAAGGATGGGAAGTAGGACTGGGGACAGGCTGGCCTGCGCATTGTTCAAAAAGTGGTTTCCTGGCAGGCTTGGCCTCCAGAGGCCCCAGGCTACTGGAGTGGGCCCAGGAGAGCCTGCATCTCTCCCCCTCTCCTCCCGAATCAAAGCCACTATTTGTGCTGCCATCTTCCTTCCCTTGGAGGATGTTGCAGGGTTGCAGAGCAGATCTCCACCTCCTCCGGCCCAGGGCAGGACCCAGGCTGGTCCACACCCCTGCTGGCACACAGGAGCTGCTGCCGTGAGCCAAGAGGCTGAGAGGCTCAGACTCACCCACAGCACCAGCCACTGAGCACATGTGCTGGAAGCTGGCGAGCGCCAAGCAGTGGACACTGGGACACGTCACACAGTTGGGCCACGGGCAGCTTGCTGGCAGTGCAGTCCTGTAAGAGTCAGTCCAGGAAGCTTGAGGCCCATGGGTCCACAGGACAGCTAGGTAAGGTGCCGGTCAGGAGGCGGGGCTCAAGTAGTTGGCCAGGCAGGTGATCCACCCACAATCGGCCAGGTGAGCGGTCTGCTCTTCACTCACACTAGGTCTGAGTGGGGGCTACGGGCCTGTGATGAACACTGGGGGTGGGAGAGTAATACCAAGGCATCCAGGCAACCAAGAGAAAGCACTAAACCCTCAGCAATGCAAAGAACTCACCGCCCCCCCCCCGCCCCTTGCCCTACCCCACCCTGCGCCTTTGATCACACACACAGGCCAGGCCTGGCCCTGCCCTCCACATGTCCACATTTCTTCTGTACCTCCCCAGCACATCTGGGAAGGGCGCTGGGCTTTTGGGCCTCACCTCTATGTGAACCTCTTCTTTGTTCACACCAGCCATAGGGAGGGAGAGAGGTTGGGAAGGGAGAGGGGAGAAGAGAAATTCTCCCTTTCTTTGCCCTCTGGATACAGCTAGCTCAGTGAGGCTCAGAAAAGTCAATGCATTTGCTGAAGGCCCTCCAGCAAAATATGCAACCGCAGTTCTGAGCCCTGACCTTCTATGGGCTGAGGCCGCAAGGAATCCCATCGTGTCAAGTGGAAAGAACTGGGGAATGTGCCCCCAATAACAGAACAGCAGAGAGCCACCTGTTTGTTCTTCTCCTTCCTAGCCGTGCGGATAAGTATGACACCCTCCCGTCACAGCCCTGACTGTTTACAGAGCACTTGCCACGAGTCCCTCCATTTAATGCTGCGGCAACCCTGAGAAAGGTGTTGTTCTCATCCCCATTGTGCAGATGAGCAAACCGGGGCTCAAGGAGGAGGTGGCACAGGGTAGCATGTCAGGACTGTGGTTCCTGGAACACTTGAGTGTCCCCTTAATTTTCCAGAGGAAAACTCTAAGGCTTGAGGTGAGAAGTTGTGGCCTGCAGAAAACAGGTTGAATTTGCAACTTAATGGGTATTCATTGACCCACTGGTTCCTGGGGTACTGTCACATTGGACCGCTGATGTTAGCCTGCTCAGAGGCCTCCCAGTCATCCCCAAAGCTGACACCTAGTCTGCAGTATCCCCAGCACCTGTGGATGCCACCTGGTTGGTCCTGCCCCAGCCTCCCCAGCACCCTGGAGTCAGGCTGCCCCTCAACTCCTCTCCCTGCTCAGCCTATGATATGGCTCAGGGGCTGGGGGTGGGGTGGTGCTGGGGAGGGAAGCCTGAATCATCCCCAGGCCAGGAAGCACAATGCTTGGCAGGGTTCCTGGGCCCAGCTAAGGAAGGAGCAGGAGCATTGAGTTACAGAGGCCGGCTAGGGCAGGGAAGAGGAGGTGGGGAAGGGGGTGTCAGCGAGTCCGTGGAGATGGGAGCCTCACAGCAAACTGGATTCCACAGGCTCCAGCCGGAGGGCCAGACCCAGAGAGTATCTGGGGCACCTGGTGGGAGGAGGGGCACAGAGAAGCCAGCGGGACCTTTATGCTGTCCAGCTCTCCTTCCCTAGCCAGGCCCCCAGCCAGGGCCCTTTCCCTGTGTGACAGCTGGGGTAGTTCCAGAGGAGGGATTCCCTCAACCCCACAGAGGGAGGGCACCACCTCCGCTGCCTCCCTCTACCTCTTCCTGTCACATCCTTGGCCACCGGTGTTTCAAAATATACTGGTTCTTGGCTGGCCGTTTACTTAAGAATCACAAACACCAAAGTTCAAATTCATTCCCACAGCTTTAGCTCTCACCTCTCAGCAGACCGGTCCGGTCCAAACTGCTCCCTAAGCTCCAGGCCCACAGGATTGACAGCTTACTCGGCATGTCTTCTGAGGGGACCCACAGATGATTTCAGCTCCAATGGATCTCAGCTAAACCCATCTTTCTCTACCCCCCAAAATAAAATCGATCCTTGGTCTCTGGGAGTCATATCATCGCCATCCATTAGTTGAGCACCGTCCTTCATGTGTCCCTGTCCTCCTCACCTTTCTTTCCCAAGTACAAACCACGTGCACGGAGCTGGGGGACAGTGCTGAACAAGTCGGACATGATCTCTCCATTCCTCGGCTTATGGAAAATCACCATTGAGGCTATTAAGGGCCAAGATGGGGCAGGTCAAGGGGCACTGTGGCGACCATGGGGGACCTCCTAGGGTTGTGGAGTGAGGGGGAGGGGAGGGCGAGGAGAGTGTGTGATGGATTAATCCAGGTAGAGAAGGGCATGTGCCAAGGGCAGAGGTAAGGGAGGGTGCGCAGCTGCTAAGCAACTGGAAGCCTCTGTGCATGGAGCCAGAGCGAAGGATCTGGAGGTGGGGCCTGCCTGGCAGGAGATGAGGTGGGAGAAGGGGCCAGGCATCAGTAGGCCTCTGGAAGGAGTTTAGACTTTCTCCTAAGAGCCATCAGGAGCCATTAGAATGTTTTAAGAAAGCGAGTGAGTTCCTAAAAGATTGCCCAGTCTCCCTCACACTGCCATTCACATAGTGTAACCCCATAATGACTCTACTGCCCCTTATTCTCTCTGTGATCAACCACATGGGCCTACACCCAGACCACTGCCCCAGCCCCAGACGGTCCCTCCTCTTTAGGCCTTGGACCCTCCCATACCCCAATCCAGCCTCCAACTGTGAGGGGAAGAAATGTTATACATGTCAAATCTGATCGTGTCACTCACCCGGTTTCATGTCCATCCATAGCTCCTCATGGCTTTCAGGATAAAGTCAGTTTCCCATCCAAGGTAGCACACAGATGCTCCCATTCAGAACACGCCTGTCCCCACCTCAACTCCATTCCTGGCCGCTCACACTGTGTGTTCGCTCCACAAGGCCCGAGGCAGCATGTCCCAGACACAGCACACCTTGGCTATGTCCCCATTCAATTACTCATCTATCTTTTGCAAGTTTTCCCTTAGGCTTCAAGGCCTGACTCCAATGTCCCTCACTGACCGTTTCCCAGCCCCTTCTTTCCCCTCGCCAAAGCTGGGCAGTTAGCATCTCTTTGTGCCTCCACGCTGTCCCTCTGCCAATGGCTGCCCAGTTTAGACCTCAGGAATCTGCCCCAAAGCCAAGATCTGGCCCAGCTTCCTTGCTTCCTTGCAGGCTCACTGACAGCCCCTGGCTGAACTGTGGCCTCTCCAATCTTGAATCCCAGTAACCCCTGGGCTGGAGAAGTCTTTCTGGTCAGGGCATCCCACGGAAGCCTGGCCATGCTCTCTCAGGCCTCCCCTCTTCCCAGCACTCGGTGGCTAAGCGGTATTGACTGGAACTGCTAAGGCTGGGATGGGGCTTGTCTAGCCCAGGGGAAGAATGGAGGCTGGTGGGGGGCTCTCCTTGGGGAGGAAGACCCCCAGCTCCACCTTAGGGAGGGAATGGGTAGCCAGGCTGGGTCTGCCTTGCAGAATCACTGCTGTAGAGGGAGACGTAAAGTTCATCCCCTGGCAGAGAAACCCACCTTCCCGTACCCTTTCCCAGCCAGAGAGCCTGTTCGGGGCCAGGATCTGATCGAACTTAAGAGGTGCAGAGAGCTTCACACACATCCCCCAAACTAGGGCCAGCTCAGGAAGCTAGGGGCTCCCACCCCTCCTCACCAACATCCATACTACTGAGCCCCTCTCTCCACATCAGCTTGGGGCCTCTGGGTTGCTTTCAGGAAGGGGGAGAAGGGGGAAAGATGGCTTGATATGGATTTTTGTGGTCGGAGGTGATTGGAATCCCAGCTGTGTTCCCCAGCCCCCCCACCCCACTCCACCATCACCCCTCCTCCTGCAGAGATGGGCAGGGGAGGGAAGGGGGAGAAGAGGGGCTGTGCTGGCCCCTTAGTGCTCACGGATACCCCATGAGTGCCTCAGCCAGATTGACCAAAATGACCAGCAGGCTTAGGGCCTGGCAGTGGGGCCAAGTGTGTGACGCAAAGACCATCCTGGGTAATCTGGGGCCATGTGCAGGCTCGTCCTTGGAAAGTTTTCCCAGAAAGTAAGCTCTAGCCCAAGGTTGTCAGTGCTGGCCCCAGCGCAGAGGTTCTGTTCTCACAGATCCCGGCTGAAGCATCAGTAGTTTTTCAGCCTTGGCACTATTGACATTGTTGGCTACATAATTCTGCTTAGGGGGGGAGGGGGGTTGTCCTGTGCATTTGTGGGGTGTTGAACAGCATCCCTGGAAGCTACCTACTAGGTGCCACTAGCTGCTACCTCCTTCTGATCCCTCCTATATGGCAATCAAGAATGTCTCCAGGCATTACCAAATACCCCCTGGGAGATAAAGTTGTCCCTGGTTGAGAACTATTGCTTCAGTGTCAACAGGGACACAGCCTCTCTGACCTCTGGGCCTGGCCCTGTTCTGGGGTAGGATGGGAACACACAGGAATCTGACCTCATTTTTGTCCCCCAGATACACAGAACTGAGAAACCAAAGGTCAGAGCCGACCTGGGGATCCAGGGACCCTGGGTGGGCCTCAGACTTAATCTGTGACCAGATATACTTCAAGCACAATTTGACAAATGTTTTCCAGCCACCTGCCAACCATCAGCCATCGTGCTTGGTGCCGAGGGCCCAGCAGTGAACCAGACAGAAACTGTCTGTGCCATGATGGGGCAGATGGTTTGGAGCAGAGGTTAGCAACCTTTTCCGCAAAGGGCCACAGAGCAGTTATTTGGGGCTTTGGGGTCCGTCACAACTACTCAACTCTGCCATTGTAGTGTAAGAACAGCCCCAGATGATATGTAAGCAAACAGGCATGGTGGTGCTCCAATAAAACTTTATTGACAAAAACAGGTTGTGGCCAGACTTGGCCCGTGGACATAGTTCGCTAGCCCGCGGGAGAAAGTGTTTACGGTCCATGTTGAACCACGCTCTGATAGATCGACAGGGTGGCAGGGGGGGATGGTGGAGGGGGCTCAGAGCCCACGGAGCGGGGTGTATATCTAACCCAGACTTGAGGGGAAGAGAAGTCTAGAAAAGCTTCCAGGAAGAGGCAGCACCTGAGCTGAGAGTCCTAAAGGACACATGTAGAGTGATGAGGCCCAGAGACTGAGGAGGAGTTGGCCAGGTGAAGGATGAAAGGACATGTGTTCCGGCAGAAGCTGCAGCCTGGGCAGAACTCAGGAGCAGAGGATGGCCTGGCACATTCATGTGGCAGGGGAGGAGGAGAGCAAGGGGAGACCCTTCAGGCTATTGAATTTATGCTCCATCCGTGTGGTTTCTGAGCATGGCAGTGACATGGTCTGATTTGCTTTCTGCAACATTTCTTCTGACTACCTTACGGCAAATGGGCTGGCAGTCGGGGGCAGAATGGATAGATGATGAAACCTGGACCAAGGTGGAGACCATGGAGCTGGAGAAAAGCAGGTGGTTCCAGCATGTGAGGGAGGTAGAATGGGCAGGACTTTGTGGCTGATTGGATGTGATATGTGGGGGAAGAAAGGGGGGGTGCCTCCAGGATCCAGGTGGGGATATGATGACGGGGCAGAAAGGTGTGGAAGGTGCCTCCAGGACACGGGAAGAAAGGTAGGTTTAGAGAGAATGGCAGGTGATGGATTTAGTTGGGACATGTTGGAATCTGAGATGAGTCGGGGAGATCCTGGTGGAGATGACCTGGAGGCAGTCAGAAATCCTGCCCTTAAGGCCTCATCATAGATGAGCTTCCCTAGGGAGAGAAAGGAAGGGAGGAGAGGGAAGTGATGATGAGGTAGAGGAGGGGAAGGAAGGGGAAGGGGGATCTAAAGCCCTGAGGATCTATCCCCAACATGAAAGAGACTGTAAAACGGTGGCCAAAGTGTTGGGGAGCAAGCCAGAGAGTATTGGAGCCCCGCCCTCTCTGTGGCTCTCCAGGCTCCTCCTCAGAGCCGAGAGGGTTTACCTCAACCGTTCCCAAGACCTGTTGTTCTAGCAACACAAGACAAGAGAGCAGCAAAGCCCTCCGGGAGCACAGGAAGTCCTTTGGCTTTTCTGGAATCAGAAGAGTCATCACAGCTTTGAAGAAAAAGGAGGATTTCCAGGGGCCTGGGAGAGGAGAGGGCTGGAAGTGGGAGGAGTGGGGCAAGGCAGGGTGGGGTGGACATTCCAGGTCAAAGGAGCCTGGTGAGGAAAAACAGGGAGGCAGGAAAACACAGGGAGTGTTTGGGAAATCCTGAATAGTCAGTGTGTCACAACAGGAGCCCGGGATGCTGGGGGTGGGGTGGGAAGACGGACAGTGACGGTAAAGAAGACTAAAAGGTCTGCTGGGTTTAAATCCTGTGTCAATTCCACAGCTGTGTGACCTTGGACAAGTCACTAAACAGAGCCTCAGTTTCCTCATCTGCATTGACACCTGCCCTCCCCTCTAGGAAGAAGAACCTTTTAAGCTAGGAAGTTCGTGAGTTTGAAGACCCTGGGTTTCTAGAAAGATCTCAAGGGTGGGTAATGCTGAAAATCCCCAGAGTTGGCCATGGAGTCACTCACAGGGACTCTGGTCCCTGCCCCTGCCGCCCTTTTACATCTTCTACGACAATTAGATTTCTCCACCAAGGGGAAGGAGCCAAGAGGAAAGAATGCCCTTCAATGGGCTCAGGGCAAACCGGGCAGAGGCCCCACCCCAAGGCACTTTCTGTTTCCACCCTTGCCTGCCACCATCTGCCTCACTTGGGTAGCCTCAGAGAGAGGTTACGACAAGAGGGGCTTTCCATTTTCTGGGCCTGCACCATGGGCCCTGATGCTTTTCCTGACATCCCCATTTCACAGTGGGGAAAATGGCCAGGCAGCCAGGAAGCAGCAGAAACAGGACTCGAACCCAAGTCTCTGACTCCCAGACCCAGGCTTGCCTGTGCCACCTCAGCAGCTGCACAAATGGGCTCTGGCCCTGCCCCATCTGCGGCTTTGTCTGGAGAGACCTCTGCAGCTCCCTTTGCTCAAGATGACCCATGGGTCCCCTTCATGGCCCTCCCTTTTTTTTCCTTCATCTGCCCTGCCCTTCCCTGGCATACACTCCCTCTAGCCAGCCCTGAAGCCAGTGGCTGCCCACTCCACTGGGACCCAGACAGATGACAGTGGAATAATTGAAGTGTCCTTCCCATGACCTTGAGCTCTGGCGGGGCCAACTTCCCTTGTGGTGACTGGAGCTAATGACAGCTGAATGGCAAGAGGACGCACACACACAGAGATGGGCCACGTCAGAGTGGGCATGGCCAGGATACCCCAGGATCCTGCCAGGGCAGCTGCCTCCCCCTCCTCATGCAGACAGCTGGGAATACCCATGTCAAGTGCTAGGGCTCAGCCACCTTCCTGCTCCTCCTCGGCCAGCCAGGAACACCCCTGCTGACAGAGAGGGCACAGTCATTTCCTACTGCCTCAGATGGATCCCCAGGTCACTCCTGCCAACGGATGGGATCCAGCCACTTCCTCCCTCATCTTACACACCAAGGGATCCCTCCAGCAGCAGCACACAGACATGCACAACACTGGTGAGTTGTGCGCAGAGCTGGGAGAGACATGGGGGGGGGGCTCCCAGGAGCCCTGTGGGGCCACAGACACAAATACCAGCCTCCCTGGGGTTGGGCACTGATGAACACCAGTGCCACCAGCCCCACACACTGGGCCCTCACTGTGGGCCAACGTAGCTGGAGCAGGAGTGGGAGGAGGCTGCCTGAATATATATGGATAATTAGGGCCCTTCCAGGGCTCAGCTCATCGTTCCAATTCAAGCCGACATGCCCCTCGTTCTCAGCTACCTCAGCACACAAGTTGTGGTGAAAACTCTGGGCAAGGTCGTGGGGTAGCAAAAAGGAATCAGAAAAGCGCCCCACCCTCACAGAGCTCGCAGGCTAGGGGACAACCTGTAGGCGAGAAAGCCAAGGGGACCTCAGGTTCATCTGTAAGAACCGTTGAGTGTGAAAGGAGCAAGGTGGTGTTGTGGCCTTCTGCAGCCTTGCCAAGCCCCCAGCTGGGGGACTGTGTCCAGTTATGGGCCCTACACATTAAAGGGTCACAGACCAGTCCTGGCCGGTTTGGCTCAGCAGTTAGAGCGTCGGCCTGCGGTCCAGAGAGGCCTGGGCTCGGTTGCCGCTAAGGGCACGTACTTCGGTTGCACTTTGTCCCCAGCCCCAGTTGGGGTCGTGTGGGTGGCAACTAGTCGATGTGTCTCTCGCGCATGGATGTTTTGCTCTCTTTCTTCATCCCCATCTCCCTCCTGTTGTATCTGAAGATAAATGCAAAAATGTCCTCGGGTGAGGATAAAAAAAAAAATGGGTCACAAATCAGGGGAACTTGAACTCTGAATTCAGACCTTTTAGGAGATGTCACAGGGAAGATGAGCTGGGTGGACCCAGGAGACAAAACTAGGTCCCTCTGATGGAAGCCAAAAGTAGACTGTTTAACAGACAGCTACACTGAGATAAAACAAGATGCCATTGGAGGAAGTGAGGTTCCCGTCACTAGAGGTATACAAACAGAGTTTAGGCAATCGCTTTGCAGGATGGTCTAGGTGGGAGCTGGGACTAGATGGCCATTAAGGGTACTTCCAACCTCAAGAGCCCATGGCGCTGGGATTCTAATTCCACCCCTTTATGCTACAAATGAAGAGATTGAGGCCCAGAGAGAGTCAGGGTCCTGTGCAAGGTCACACAAAGAGTTAGTGGTACTCAGAGGACTAGACCCAGAATTACTCACTCCCCATCTTTGATCACCCCACTCTTCAGACCATCTCGGTCAGAACCAACCTCCTAGGCGGGTGGACAAGCGCCCCTCCCTACCCTGCATCCTGGGTGGCCTGACCCTGTGGTCTTTTTCTCAGCTCGGGCCTGGGCTCAGCTGATGGATGAGCTCCTTGTTAGACGGCCTCTGGCTGCAACTCCAGCTCCACAGATGGACACTCTCAGACCTGCTGCTTGAAAGGAAATCCACATCCGACCTGGAGCCAAATGCGGAGCAAAGGGAAGTGGAGAAATGGGAGATCCAGGGCCTGGAGGGGGACCAGAACCTGGGGGTCAGGTTGGGACCCAGAGACTTCACAAACCCCTCAGTACTTAGGTGTCTAGTAGCCTGTCCCTCAGCGGGCCTCTTCTGCAGCAATGCTAGGGGCCCCATAGGACCCAAAGGAAGTTCCAAACTCCTCCTTCATCACAGGGTTCCCTATACTACTCCTGGACACCCCCCAGGCCTTTTCCTTTCCTTCTGCCCTCGTCCTGCCAGACACCGAGGACTTCTGTCCTACCCATCAGGACACGGCAAGGCAACCTGCTATACTACCACATTGTTTCTGCAGAAGTTCTTGTCATTAAGAATGTTGCAACAACAACAAAAAACAACTCTATCCATGTATGCAGCCCTCCACATTTCACAAATTTTGAAATGGACGTCTGGGGCTTTGGAGAGGAGAAAGGGCCAGGCCACGGTGACCTGGTAACAGGATGGAACATGCCTCCAGTCTCCCAGCCGACGGATATTTCCACAGCGTCTCTGCAGTGTATACAGGTTGACCCAGTACTTTCTTTCTTTTTATTTTTTTATCCTCACCTGAAGACACTTTTGCATTTATCTTCAGATAGAGGGGGAGGGAGAGAGGGAGGAAGAGAGAGAGAAAAACATCAACGTGAGAGAGACACATCGACACAACTCCAACTGGGGCTGGGGACAAACTGCAACCGAGGTACTGCCCTTAGCGGGAACCGAACCCGGGACTCTCTGGTCCGCAGGCCAACGCTCCAACCGCTGAGCCAAACTGGCCAGGGCGGCCCACTGCTTCCTGTTTTCTTCTGGGCCCTTTGCAATGACAGTGAGGTTAGCACGATTCCCCTCATGTTATGAAAAATGAAACAGAAGCCAAGAGATTCTCAGTGACTTCCCAGCTACTTCTCCTTAACAACCCCTAGTGTAATATGTGTTAACTGGGGTGGGGGTGGGGGGCAGGACGAGGGATGATTAGAAAAGTGACCTTAATGGCAGACTTTCAGGCACCATTTGAGGCCCAGGGAGATATGTGGAGCAGTCCTCCCCAAACACCGCCCTCCCTCTAAGTGCCAAAGAACCACTGGAGGAATTAGCAAATGTATGTTCGTGTGTGCTCACACCTGTGAACATCTGAACTCTTGTGCTGTGTTCTTCACAGTTCTGATTCCACAGCCATTAGGTAGGCCCAGAAGTCTCTACTTTTAACAAGCACTCCAGGAGAATCTGACATGTAGTCAGGTTTGAAAGCAACTGCTTTAGGGCAGCCTTATATTCTAAAGGTGGGGCCCGTCCTGGAAGGCGGTTTCTGGAGGACACATGTTTGCGTGGGTTTAAACCCCTCTCCTGGTGCTAATAGGAGACAAACGGTTTGTCTGGATACTGGGTAGGTAACAGCCCATCACCACCACTTCCCCTTTTCTGTCAGAACCAGCACACGGGAGGCTGGGCTACAGGGGTTGAGTCTTGGTTGGTCTAAGCATGTTTGACTCACTTGGAGAAGTTTTCAAAAATAATGGCAATCAGGCCCCAGCTGCAGAGAACGAGTTGATCTGGGAATGTAGTCAGCACACGGGCCTTTTTTAAAAGCACCCCAGGAAATTCTCATGTATAGCCAGAGCTGAGAATACTCATTAAAGCCCATCAGGATGGGTCCAACCCCTTTGCCATGTGGTTGGGTTCAGCTTGGTCATGTGACACACTTCCGGCCAATCAGAAAGCTGCTAGGGGATTCTGGGGAAGGCTGGCTTGGTTTTAAAGGGGGACATAAGGGACAGATTCTTATTGTTCCTGGTCTGGATTTTGTTGAATTAGAGTGTGATACTCGGAGCTACTGCAGCCACTTCATGACCATGAAGACATTTTGAGTGTTTTTTTTTTCTTTTATTTTTCTGTTACTTGCAGCCAAATACTATCTTCATTTAATGAAAGGGGAAACTCAAGAGGCGAGAGGTTAAGTTACAAACTGACATCACAGAGCTAGTTAGTAGCAGAGCTGAGATGAAGGATATACCCTTTTCCACCATCAAATACACACACACACACACACACACACGCACCAGCTCACAAACCCTAGGTGGTGTGCTAGAGTGGGAAAAGCTTTGGGCTATGAGGGGAGGCCTGGGGTAGAGAGATGGAATAGAGGCCACTTAGCAGTGATTATCAGGTCAAGCATCTGTGGGTGTCCCCTGCCTCCCAGCAGGGGGGTGGCAGCTGGTGCCTGCTCTGGCTTCATCGACCATTAATTAAAACTTGACAAGAAGATTAACACACAGGGGACCGTTTTAATTAGAGACTCCTGGAACGTTTGTGCTGGCACAGCCCTAAGAGATCAGGTCTGCCAGTCTCCTTATTGTATGACCAGGGAAACTGAGGCCCACTGAGGTGGAGGGACTGGCCTAAGGCCCCTTGGGAGTCCAGGTACCCCGTGTGACTCCCTGGTCCAGCCTCTTTCCTGTGCCCTGGGATGCCTCACATGTGGTAGAGTTTTAATGAACGTATTACCTCATTCAACTTCTCGCTGCTTCCAGGGCCCCAGCAAGGGTCTACTACTAAAGTTCGCTTTTGTGCAAACTCTGCCTGGTGCCAGGGTGTTGATGGGATCTGCGCAACGCTGCGGAGCCCATGGCAGCTGAATTTGATCACCTACTTCCCAGGGTTCACCCAGCTAGGGCTCTGCGCCTGGGAATGATGCACCCTGGGACACTTTGCCTTTGCCTTTGTCATAAGAGGGCTGGGAAGACCACTAACCAGTTATCCCAACCCTTCAGATTGCAATCTGCTGCTTTTTAGCTCAATCAAAAGTCATATCAAGCCTGAGCATTCAGGTTTTATTCCTTTTTCTAATACTTCAATTATTTTTGAAAACTACATGTTTATTGTGAGAAAGTGCACACAATGCCGAAGATATACGGCAAAATTAAGTTCTCCTCATCGATCTCTCCCCAGCAGAGCCGCTGTTAACAGCTGTCTATGTCTAGACTTACCCTCCTCTCACTCTCTCTCTCCCCCCACCCCCCCCCACACACATTTGCCACAGTTAGAAAAAGTTACACCTTCTTTTTTTATCCTCACCCAAGTATATGTTTTTATTGATTTTAGAGAGGGAGGGAGGTAGAGAGAGACATCGATTGATTGCCTCCCGTAGGCTCCCAGACCAGAGATTGAACCCACAACCTAGGCATGTGCCATGACTGGGAATCAAAGCCATAACCTCCTGGTGTATGGGACATCATACACTGCCCCAAGTCAGGCTACCATCATCTGTCCCTCGGAGTCCAGCTACCCCAGCCTTCTCACTGGTGTTTCTGCCTCTCATCTGCCCCTCCAAGTCCACTCCTCACTGCTGCCAGACGACTGTTCTGGTAGGCAAATCAGATTAGGTACCTCCTAGGCTAAGCCCTTCAATCACTTCCTCTTGCCTCAAGATCAAGGCCATGATCCTTAAGGATGACCCTTAAGGGCCTTCACATGTCAGATCAGCTGCACGGGGCCTCTGCACAGCTGTCTTGAGTGTGAATCCTGGCTTTGACGCTTACCAGCTGATGACTGTGGGCAATCCATTCAACATCCCGTACCTCAATTTCCTCATCTGGAAAAGGGGAATGATTGCTGATAGTACCGGGATCTACCTAATTGGGTTGCAGTGAGGAGTAAAGGAGGTTGTTTGGGTAATAGAACTTCCGGCAGTACCGTTGAGCTAAGATCCCAGCATCACAAGAGCGCTTCTGGCTCAAGCCCCCCTACCCCACCCCAGTGCCCTCAGCCTTGCAGCTCCATGCAAGTCAGAAAACAGCTGGACATGGAGGGAGAGAAGAAGGCTGCTATGAGAGAGGCTGAACGTGGCCTCGTTTCTAGGAGCTGAGAGGAAGATCTGGCCTTGGCTAAGCAGTTCACTGAGGGGGTCCTGGGAAGGGGATACAACTGTGATCATAGGCCCCCAAGGCTCCTGCAACCTCAGCACTGCATCCTGGGAAGGAGGCAGGCTGAATGCCCAGGGGCTCTCTGGAAGTGCCTGAGCCTCAGTTTTCTCATCTAAAAATGAGGATTCCAATAACTTCATGGAGTATCTATGAGGTTAAGGGAATATTGTTTAGAACATCCCCCCCCCCCCAGCACACCTGGATAGTCTTAGGTACTCAATAGACCCTTGGGAAGGGAAGAAAAGGAGAGGGTGCAGACACCCAGGCAGGAACAAAGGACCAAATGTTGCCTGCCAATCCACCCACCCCCTAGGGAGTGACAAAATGGGACACTTCCCAGGTACTGCAGGAGTGCTGCTGGCTTCCCCTTGGGCCCAGAGTTGGGGGACAGGAGAGTTTCACTGCAACCCAGCACACATCGGACATCAGAAGGACAGGGAGCTCTTTCCATCTGAGAGCCTCAATCCACTCATCTGTAAGGTGGGCATAATATCCCCAGGCCCATAAGGCTGTTGCAAAGCTGAAAAGAGCTAATAAATAGAAGAGCACATTACACAGAGCAAAGGCAGGTACTGTTTTATCACCCACAGTAAAGGAACTTAGAATGGAGGTTCCAAGCACTGGCTTCACAGTAGGACTGCTCTAGGTGAAAGTCTCGATATGAAATCTTAGGCAGGTCACTTAACTTGCCTTAGTCTCAGTTTCCTCACCTGTAACATGGGAATAATAATAGTACCTACTTCACAGGACTTGGGAGGAAATTCAATGACATTATTTCAATACACTTCCCAGCCTATGTAAACATATTTGATACATATTATTTTTTAAGATAATATTATTCCTTAAGGATAGGACCCATGTCTTAAACTTCCAAATTCCTTTCCCCAAACCCACCAGTTAGCCCCAATGTCCGCATACAGCTGGCACTCAATAAATCCTTGTTAGCTAAGAAATCCTGAGCTTTCAGAAATCTTAGAGCATAATGGAGTAGAAAAACTGGAGGGACTGTTGAAGATCATGTATTACAACCATCTTATGATACAGATGGGACAACCAAGGCTCAGTGAGCGGAAGGGACGGGTCTCAAATGAAGCACATGAGGGGTGTAGCTGGACCAAGGCCTTCTGACCAGAAACCAAGGACCCCGTGCCCACCAAGGTAGTCACTTCTCTGAAGTTATTTCGAAGTGGGAGACATAGCCCTCAAAGGCAGGGGGACACCTGCTATGACCTCCCTGGAATCCCACCAGTCTAGAACCTCTCTGTCTCGCTTCCCTGGCCTTGCCCCAGGCCACACCTAGCTGACCTCCTATCCCTGCCGCAGCCTGCCCTCCCTCTGCTCTGAGCAGCCTAGGCCGGGTGGTCCGTAATTGCTTCCTGTCCTCACAGGCTCTGTTTGTTTGCTCTGTGGCCGCTTCCTCACACCCCAGCACACCGGAGGCGAGGCGGAGGCGCTGACCAGCCTTGCGGGACTCCTGGGGCCCATCCCCCGGCCTGCTCTCAGATGTTGGGCCAGCCCTCCCCGGACCCACCACCTGGAGCCCAGGAACCCAGCAAGGCCCTGGAGACACCCCCCCCCCAACAGCATTTCTCCCAGCTTCCGCCTCCACCCCCATCCCACCTCCCAACCCAGCAGCTGGTCCTGTCCCCAGCTGGGGGCGAAGCAAAAAAATCAACAGGTGGCAGTCCATGGTGAAGCCTGGTCAGCCTTGGGCTGAAGGGAACCAAGCTCCCCTTCCTCTAGCCCACCCCCACTCCCAGTCCCAGCCCAGTGGACTCAGACAGTAGGTCCAAATGTCACTGCCTCATGCCAAGACTTTGAACTTCCGCTGAGGTGGGGATGTGTGTAGGGGATGAGATGGGGGGGGGTTACTAAATTTCTCCCTAAGGTCTCTGAGTCCAGGATAAAACAACTCAATGCAGTGAAACAACAGATCAAGACTTCCAAACTGCTACTCACTGTGTGACATTAAAGCAAGTTATTTCCATTTTCTCATCTGTAAAGTGAGGCTGATACACTCCACCACCGCCTGCCCTGGGGTTGTTGTGAGGTGAGCACACTCCCTGATAGGCGGGCGGGTGGGGGCAGTAGGTGGGGTGACCAATCACTCTGGTTTACCTGAGACTGAGGGATTTCTCAGGATGTAAGAATTTCAGTGCTAACATCTGGATAGTCCTGAGCAAAGCAAAAGGAGTTGGTCAATCTAAGAGTAGGTGTTGGATGAGTGTTTGTTCCTGGAGGCAGGTCCTGCTGCCTCCCTCTGAAAGTCTCTTCCCCAGGTCTGCCCCCTTCCTCAGGAAACCTCCTACACTCACATCACTCAACCCCCTCCGCGTCCCCTTCCTCAGCACTGGCGTGTCCACAGCTTCTCCTGCGCTTTGGGCCTTCTCTCCTTCAGCCCCTCCGCCATTGGACCCCACTGTCTCTCCGCGGGCTACAGCACCAACCTCTCCTCTGAGCTCCCTGCACCCCGTCTCATCCCCTGCTCTTGTCAGGACCCCCCGAATGAATGATCCCTTCTCCACTTTGTCTGGGTACCAGCCCTGCCCACACCACCACACATGTGCCCCACACACCATACACACACTGGCACACCCACACTCCACCTGAGTCTCAGGGCGAGGAACTTCAGTTTGATGTAGGAACATTCTGACAGACAGTGGGAGGAGGCCTCAGGAGAGGTGAGGGGGAAGGGCGATAAACTTTTCCTCTAAGGGTCGAGATTTTAAATACAGATTGATTGATGGCAAAGGGCCGGCTGCAGTCTGGGAGCAGAGGGGTGGCTGCCATGACGTCCACTGCGTTCTTACATCTACGACCTTATTCGCAGGCCCCTGGGGTTGTTTTCCCTCCCCAAAGCCCCTGTCCTGGAGGCCTAGGCAGGCCAGGCCAGGAGAAACACGGCACCGAATTCCATGGAGCTGGCTTCGAGCCGTACATACTAGAGGAAAGTGTGCATGGTGTGTGTGATGGGGGTGTCGATGAGAGGGCTGGGCCCCGGGGTGAGCAGCCCCCGGAGGCCTGTTCCTCTTTCCCAGCTGGGAAGACCCTCTAAGCCGGCTGGGAGGCTCCGAAGGCAGGCGCTGGGGCATGGACAGGACACTGCCTTCTGCTTGGGGCCCCTGGCCGCCGGCTCACACTGCCCCTCCTCAGCCCCCGAGGAAAGCGCCGTCAGCAGAATTCCTCACGTCCTGCTGCTGGGGCCATGTTTATCCAGCACAGCAAACCTCCCCAGAAGCGTCTTGTGGCAACTCAGAAACACAGACTCGGAGCAGGCCAGAGAGAGAGCTGAGTGAGGGAGCGCGAGCAGCTGGAGGCTGAGGAGGGGAGACAGACGAGCCCAGAAGTGCAGGGGGAGAGACAGGAGCAGCGAGATGGTGATGCAGGCAGGACTTCAGGGCTGTGATGGGAAACCAGAGCCCGAAAGAGAATGGGGGGCTGAGCCAGAGATGATGACAAAACCAAGACAGAAGGAGACCGAAACAGAGCCAGGCTGAGAGGCAGAGAGAAAAAGGAGCAGAAGAAAGAGAGAAGTAAAGGGATGGAGACAGGAGGAGCAGTGGGGAGACAGGACCACGGCTGGGGTGGCCGGAGGGACAGGTGGGGGAGGAAGCCCGCCGGGGCGGACAGGCAGCTTCAGTGGCCGTTCTGTGCACACGCACGCGGGCCAGCCCCAGCCGGCTGTTTGCAGAAGGAAGCCAGCTCTGTGGTCAGGCGGCCCCAGGCCCGGCGGCTGCCACCCCCTGCACTTAATGAGATTCTTGTTCGGAGCTGCGGGAGATGGGGCCAGGCTGCGGAGGCCCCGCAGCGCCTCTGCTCTCACCCGAAGGGGGCCTGGGCCGGGGCTGGGGCCCGGGCAGCTGAAGGGGCTGTGCAGGAAGGCGACCAGACATAGGGAATAGAGGGGACAGCAGAGCTCTAGGGAGAAGGGTGGAGGGGAAACAGCGTGCGGCTGGCCAGCAGGCAGGAGGCCTGGGTCGTAATCTTGGCTCGGTCTCCCACTCTAGCTGGGTGACCTTGGGCAAGTGGCCTCCTTTCTCTCCGCGCCTCCATTTTCCCATTTGCCCCCATGAAGGGTACACCCCAGTAGGAGGGGACGTCGACAAGTAGAGGATGTGCCCCGGCTGAGGGGACAGCCACTACTCTGCTCCAGTGTTACCTTGTGAAAATGTGGGCCCGGTGTTACTAGCTCTTTGGATTTTTTTGAAGTTATAAATCTGGATTTTTATGAAAAAATCTCCCGAATTTTAAATGATGGCAGCTAATTCCTTTTTAATGTAGGCATGGTGTGAGCCAAAAAAAATACTCGGAGGGTCTTAAGTGGCCCATAAGATGCCTGTTTATGGCAGTCTCTAAGGCCCACACCAGCTCCGACAACCGCCACATCTATGGCTCCAACAGCATCCTGAGCGGAGTCCAAACCTCACCCAAATCTCGCACCCTCGGAGAATGGGCAGAAAATACCGCCAGGAAGACGCTGCCTTGCCTTGCCCTGGCACTTCGTGGGCCTGCTTACGGGCCAGTTATGTTGCTTACAAAGCCCCTACCTCTCTCCACGTCAGCTAAGCCCTTCAAGGCCTTCCTTTGGGAGCAGATTCTGCCTGGGCCTGGACCGAGAGCCAGGCAGACACCATGCAAAGCCAGAGCTGGTCGACCTACCATGTGCCCTCAGGCCCAGCCCACATCTATCAGTAGCTCTGTTCTTACTCAGACACTCTGACTCCAGGTCCCAGGCTTCAGCCGAGCCTGCACGAAGGGATGGGGATGGGAGGGGGAGGGGAGGGGTGGGGAGAAGCATCCTGGTGTACGCATCCCCACCCCTTCCCACTCCACAGCTCACGAAGCCCAGCCAAGCATGACAAGGGTTAATTGGATACCCCCAGCTGGAATCATAGAATCATAAGGCTGGAACGGACCTCAGAGGTCATCTGTCAGGGGAAGAGGAGAGATTTTAATTACTCAATTCAGCTGGGTTGGAAGAACCCCCAGCTCAGGTTGTTTATCGAAAAAGAGGTGAGGCCTGGAAGGGCTGCTGGGCTGGGAGCCTCTGAAAGGTCGGGCCTGGCCACCTCGATCCATCCCTGCCGGTGCCACCCCCACCCCTAGCAGCTCCTCACCCTGCGATGGGCACACAGCGCTGGCGGAATAATTGACTAACACGCAGGACTAATGGTATCAAGAGAGGCTGTGAGTGACAAGACCCTGAACCAGGAGGCAATGACCAGCGCTCTGGGATTGGCTCCATTCAAGGTCACACGGCCAGGAAGTAGCTGCATTGAGCCTTTCCCACTGCACCGCGATGCCTCTTTCTTGGAACTGGAGCACAAACCTCAAGAGCCACCAGGAGGAAGGGGCCAGCTCCTCAGCTCCCACTCCGGCAGACTCGAAGCCCCTTCTGGCTCCGGGTCCAGCCTGTACTTCCCAGTCTTCTAAGTTCCACTCACAGTGTGATCTCAAACAGGAAAGCTTCCCCTCATGATTCCTTGGACAGAACCAGAAAAAAAAAAAGTGAGTTACAACAGGAAGGCTGAAGGTCAGACATGAGGAAGAACTTCCTGAAGATGAAACCCCACAGAAGCTACAATCAAGGCAGACTCTGCAGTCTCCTGCCCTGCCCTGGAAGTCCAAGAGCTTAAGGAAGTAACATCCAGGGCTGGGCAAGGGCTGGCTGAGTGATTTTTCCACCTGTATCCGTAAGGTCAGAGCTGAGCACTGGGGGTTGGGGGGTTCCCAGGATGGAGGGAAGTCAATTCACCTCATTTCCCAACTACGAGTCTGGAGCTAATGGCACCTAAGAATGTTCCCAGTCCAGCACCAAGTCTGCTGATTAGAGGTGGGAGCTTGAGGCCACCACTGCCTCTTTCTCAGGAGATGCAACTCAGGGGTAGAACCCAGCTGAGACACACAGACCCAGGCCCACACTCTGTCTTCACTACAGAGAAGCTCAGAAATCATTGCTGGTCCCTTGGCTCAGAGCCCAAGTGTGTGTGGGAGGAGGGGACACGAGTCTGAAGGACAGAGAAGGGGATGGTGGCCATGACCATAGACACAGTGCGGGGGGGTGAGGGTGGCGGTGGAGGTTTGGGGCGGCTACATGTCTCCATCCCAAGGCAGAGGGGAGTGAGAAAGACCCAGAGGTCTCTTGGGAACTCTCAATATCGCTTTAAAGGGTGTTCATAGTTACCTTGTTCTCTGCTTTAAAAGTCCTGAGGGTTTAATAACACTTTTAAGTGGCATCTTCTGTGGGGAAGTTCCCACTGGCTACAGGCCCAGCCTGTGTCATTTCCATCCCAGTGCCTTTCCCACAGCCAAGCAGCACATTCATCCCAGCCCAGAAATCAAAGTTGGAGCCCTCTGGAAGTTCCCTTTGATATCTAGCCTCCATCTTTCCTGCTATAGTACCCCACTCGCTTTCCTCCTGCCCTGCCCTCAAATGGAAATTAGGTCCCTTTGGTCCCTGAATGGGCAAAGCTCAGATTAGAACTCTCCTGCCATTCAGGAGATAATCCCAGCACCCTGCCCCCAGTCAGTCCCCATCTCTACCGTGCCCAGCACATACCCTCCGGGAACCGGCCTATGCCAGAGGGATTAAAGAAAGGGCCTGGGACAAGTCAGACTGAAGATCCATTTCTGATGATCGCAGGAAGAAGGGGAAGCAGGAGGGAGGGGTGGAACTGGGTGGCCTTTGGGCTAAGTCAGATAATAAACCTAAGCCACCTGCTGTTTGAGCCCAGAGTATAAATCGCTAATCGGTTTGGGACTTGCACATCCGCTAATGAATTTCTTTCAATTCCCAGAAGGTCCCACTGAAGCCGCCCCACTGGCAGGGGGCCAATCAGGGAGTTCCTGGGGCTGGGGGCAGTTCTTTGCATCCTCCAGCCCTACTCCTCCTGTCCCCCAGCCCCATTTGGCCCCTCCCAGCCCCCTGTCCTCCGTGCTGCTTGCCAGGTCTGCGAGCTGAAAGGGAGAAGGGGGAGGAAGGGCTCAAAAGGAGCCCAATGCACCAGGGGCCCAGGCAGGGGTACCTAGCCTCAGCCCTCTCCTTTCCCAGCCCTACCTCCGTGTCCAGCAGGTCTCTAGGTCTCTATGAGAGGCTCCGAGGAGCCACGGAAAGATCCTCAGCTCTGGGGTGAAGCCAACCTCGAGAGGCCCCTGCCCAGCCCAGACCCTTGTTTGCTGTGTGGCTCCATTAAAGCCTGCGCTTTCATTAGTTCGGCTGTAAATGGGATGAGCATGCCTGCCTCATGAGATTGGTTGGGGAGCACATGAAATCATGTAAGAGAAGCACCTAGCCTCATGCCTGGCACATAATAGGTGCTCAGTATAAGAAACGTCTCTGTTTCTCCGCTGATATCATGCAGACAGAGGGGCCGGCCACTCTTGGCCTCCCAGCAGGAATTACCAAGAACAGTAGGAGAATGAAACCGAGTGAGGGATAAAAAGCATCCTGACTGGGCCTGTGACTCCACCTCCACCAGCCTTAGCTTTTTTTTTTTTTTTTTAGTCTTGGCTTTTAACAGCAGCAGTGCTCACTGTCACCCACTTGGACTTTAGAAGGGGCGGTGGACTGCAGAGGTGAGGGCTGGACGGACTGACCTTCCTCTTCCAGGGCATCCTGTGGCCTAAGGACTATGGGCACAGTCCTCTGGGCAACTCCTGGCTGCATAGGGGCTGCCTAGTAAAGGCCTCAGGTCGCTGCTACTGGCGACAGGTGAGGAGGCAGATGGCCACAGCTGTCAAGGCCCTGGGCTCTGGCTCTCCCAACTGCTCCGCTACCCCCTGTCCCCAGTCCAGTACCCTTTGGTACCCACAGACTCGGGCAGTCAACACACAGCTGAGCCCCTAATGTAACTTCTACAGGATGCAAGTAGAGATGCTAAAGAAAATGGAAGCTGGAGTCCCCAGAGAGCTTGTGTGTTGGCAAGGAGCAGGCCAAAGACGACTAACTGGAGGGCACTGTGTGTCCTGGGAGGGCCACCCAAACAGGCAAATCCATATCTTCTCGTTGGACCTTGAGCCGGCCACTCCCTCTTTGTGAGCTCAGCTCCAGGGTTCTTTGCAGGTATGTCTTCTGGTGCCACTGGGGGGGCTGGAGGGGTTGGGTTCCCCACCGAGGCCACACACCGTGCAGTTTATGTGGCTAAAAACCATTTTCCAACCTCTCGTTGTTCCTTTCTGGTCTGACACTAAGATTAGATGAGCTTAGTGCCTTGCTGGGAAGTTCATCTGCTTATCTAACCTATATCCCATGAATCCACAATCTCCAGAGAAGCTAGAACAGAACTGATCTTCCCATCCTATCTAGTAACATGGAAGGGATAAGCAGTGTGGACTGATCCTTTCTCCCCTCCTGGCCTCAGTGTCTCCATTGGTACAATGTGAAGAACTGGATTTAGTCTTTTCAGAAGAAACTCGGTCTCAAAGATGGGCAGAAACCCTATATTAGAGGCTGTCTCTGTCTTTATAAAGCCAAATTGAGTAGCTGGTTCTGAGCCGAAGCAAGGTCAGCCCAGTTTTGCCCAATCCCAGCTGCTGGGGGACAAGCCTCCCCCTCCCTGTGACTCTCCCAAAAGGCGCCAAAATCAAATGCTTACATTCTCCAGGGCGTTGATGGATGCAACCCAGGCCCACAGAAGGGCTCACTGTAACGATGCAACTCAGCCAAGTCCAACTCTTGCCAGAGGCCCCACCAAGCCAGGGCCATGTGAGAGCCTGTCTGGGCCTCCGCCCCAGGAGAGAGGGGTCTGCTGGGGGAAAGGGCGGAGGCCCACCAAGACAAGGAGGTCGGAGGAGTGTCCAGCTCCTCCATGGCTAGAATCCACCCTCTTCCGTCTCTATTCATAAAGACCTCCAGACAATCGGAGCTGAAAAGAAACATCCAGCACAGTCTCCCATAGTGCAGATGAAGAAACTGAGGCCAGAGAGAGGGGAATTCGTCCTGGCATGCTCAGTGAGTCCTGGCCTGTTCAGTGAGTCTACACAAAGGGGCCATGAAGTAGATCCCGCTGTTATCCCCATTTTACAGATGGGGAAGTCAGGGCTCAGAGAGGAATTGATGGACCCAGAGAGGAATTGATGGACCCAAAGCCAAGCAGCCTTGAAGTGGCAAAATCTGGACTTGAACCTAGGGTCATCTGCTGCCAAATTTTACACTCTTAGCCAGTATTGCTCCAGGGCTTCTCCTGGATTTATTCCCACCTCTCCCCTGCCAGGCTGTGCACCTGCTTATGCGCCAGGCACCGACCGAAGCCTGGCAGGATTTTGAGGCTCTCCAAGCTCAGGTCCTTGCCTTCAGGGTGAAGTAAGGGGCAGTGTAAAGAATATTCAATGATGTGGAGACGTGCTTAGGGTTCGGGGATATACGGGAAACTCGAGGCACAAAACATAATGGCCCAAAGAAGACATACAGATGTCCAACAGGTCCATGAAAAGATGTTTAACATCACTAATCATCAGAGAAATGCAGATCAAAACTACATGAGCTATTGCTTCGTACCTGTTAGAATGGCCACCATAGCGATGCCCAAAGCAGAAAATAACAATTGTTGGTGAGGATGTGGAAAGAAGGAAACCTGTACATTGTTGCCGGGGATGTAAAATGGTACATTTAAAAAGAACTATCATGACTCAGCAATCCCACCTCTGGGTATATATTCAGAATTGAAGTCCGAATCTTGAAGAGTTATCTGTGGTCTCATGCATGATTGACAATAACCAAGACATGGAAATGACCTAAGTGTTCATCAATAAACAGATGGATAAGGAAAATGTGATACTCACACACACACACACACACACACACACACACACACAATGGAATATTACTCGGCCTTAAAATATATAAAGAAATCCTGCCATTTGCAATAACAGGGATGAACCTGGAGGACATTCTGTTGAGTGAAATAAGGCAGTCACAGAAAAACAAAAACTGCATGAATCCACTTAGATGAGGAATCTAAAATAGTCCAAGTCTTAGAAACGGAGGGTAGAACGGTGGTTGCCAGGGCCTGGCAGAGGGGATATAGAGTTTCATTCTCATAAGACGGAGAAGTTCTAGAGATGTCCCATACAACAGTGTACCTCAACATTTGTCAAGAGGATAGATCTTGCCCTGGGGGGTTTGGCTCAGCTGTTAGAGCGTCCGCCTGCGGACTGGAGAGTCCCAGGTTCCGGTGGCAGCCAGTCGATATGTCTCTCTCACATTGATGTTTCTCTCTCTCTCTTCCTCGCTCTCTCCCTCCCGCTCTATCTGAAGATAAATGCAAAAATGTCCTCGGGTGAGGATAAAAAATAAAAAGTAAAAAAAGAGGATAGATCTCATATCATGTGATTTTTACCACGATTAAAAACCAACAACAGCAGAACAGCCAGTGTGCTCTCTTGTGTAAAAAGGAACTTTGTGTGTGTGTGTATGGCTACAAAGAAAGATATCCACATTTTTCCTGGTTAGTGGGATTATAGGTGGCATTTTCTTGGTAATACTCTTGTGCGGTGTTTAAACTTTCTGTATCAAGTAGGCATTACTTGTCTCATTGCCCTCTCCTCTCCCAAAATGACAAAGGCAGGAAGAAACCACCTCACCAAGGAAACCGGCAGGTGATTGGGAACCTGACGCACCCACGGCTGTGCCTCCTGTAGCCCTGTGACTGTGGACAAGTCACACAGGCTCTCTGAGTCTCAAATGTCCCTCACCCCTGATGAGTGTTGTGAGATCACATTTCTTTGTCTTTTCTGTAGAGCCAACTTATCTTTTCTTTGGGCCCCTCAAGGGAAATCAAGAACAAAGGTGGAGAAGCTGGCATCCTTATCCTCAGACAAAGCCGCCAGGATGCAAGCAAGCGCCGGGTGTGGCCCTCGTTCTCAACCAGAAATACTTTTTAAGCATTTAATAGAAATGGGAGGATATATCTAGGACCTCTTTGTGGCCTCAGTTTATCAAATGTGAAAAACAAGAGTGCTGTCAGCAAGTCTGACCCCTGCACCATGGGGCTGAGCAGGAGGAAGCTCCTGGGCTGGGCAAAGCCTTCCAGCCCAGCAGGGACACATTCCCCCGACCCTGTCTCCCATGACAAGACCTGTGCACTGCGACAGTGGTCATGAGAGTGGGGATGGGAGTGGAGGGCAGGCCTGCAAGATGAGGTAGGGAGAAGGGAGCACTGAGCATGTTGAGAAGGGCCTGCTTGGGGCGACCCTCATGTCTCCCCCAACCTACCAGCCAGGCAGATGCTTTGTCACCTTTGTCGCCACACTGCAGGTTCCTGGCACTCAGAGAGTGGCTGTGTGATCTCTGTGGGTCCCCACTCCAGCAGCACAGCAGGGCGACAGGGCTCTGGTATCCCTCCCCTGCTGGCCCATTCGTGGAGCCAAGGCCAGCCCACACCATCTTCTTTTTCCCTGTTGACTGAGCTCTCGGGTGCTGGACGGAGAATGAGTCTGTGCCCCACAGTGGCCAGGCCCCCACTGTGCCTGGGGACAGCACAGCCAATGTGGTACCCGTTCCCTACCCAGCAACCCTCAAAACTCCTGTAAGCAGGCTGGCAGGGGCTTCAAAATGATCCGCCCAGCTAAGCTCTTCTCCATCCAGTGAGCTTCCCTCTGCCCAGGACCAAGCAGTCCTCCTCCCGAGCTCCCCCCGCCTCACACCGTGCTCAGACACCCAATTATGTTTCCCCCTGGACACCGGGAATCCAATTTCTTAGTCTTCTCTACGAGAAAAAAAAAAAAGTATTTATATGCAGACAAAATTCTTCGCCTGCAGATTTCTGTAGGTTGAGGGATCTCATTTTGTCCTGCTTTTTCTTAGATGAATCCTAGAACACTAGAGTTGGAAAAGATGATTAAATTCAACCCCCCATCCCAATCCTTCCCACACACTCCCATTGTACAGGAAGGCCTACGGAAGCCCCCAAAATGGGAAAAGCCCAATACCAGGTTCACAGCTAAGTGGTGGTAGAACTGGAATCAGAATCCAAGTCAGGGTCCTCCCCCGCTCTGGTAGCCTCCGCCCCATAGGGAGACACACTCTCAGCCACCCTCTGAAGCCACAGGGGGCTGGGACAAGTCCCAAGGGCTTCTCCTGGCTGAGGGACTCTGGGACTCTGGAGTGATGACCTCACGACGCCGATCTGCCCTACCCCAAGGAGCTCAGCCCTGCCCCGCCTACCCTTCTCCCCCCAGTCCTACAACCCCCACTCCCAGTGCGGTGGTAGCAAAAGGAATTGCTTTCTGCCTCTGGTTTAGAGCTGCGCACACACTCACCCTCTCTCTCCATCTGACCCATGTCTGCAGGCTCTCTCCCACCGTCTTCATCTCTCTCCCTGTCTCTCAGTCTCCCACACAATATCAGTCTCCCCAGATCTTTCTCTCACCCTCATCTATTGCTCAATCTCCCCATCTCAGTCTCTCTCTCTCTCACATGCTGATTCCCTCTGCCTCTCTGACACTGTTTCTCTTTCTCCCACTTTCCCGCACCTCTCAGTTGCTGGGGGTTCCTCTTTCCCAGTCTCTGTATTATATAACCTCTCCAATCTCTCTCTCTCTCTCTCTCTCTCTCTCTCTCTGTCTCTCTCTCTCTCTGTCTCTCTCTCTCTCTCTGTCTCTCTCTGTCTCTCTGTCTCTGTCTCTCTCTCTCTCTCTCTCTGTCTCTTTCTCTCTCTCTCCCCCTCCCTCCCTGTCTCCCCATCACTCTAGCTCTGAGAGCTGAGGGTGACTATCACCTCACCCCTCCCTAGAGTGAGCAGGGGCTTCTGAGACAGGCGGCAGTGAAAGATCCCTGCTGGGGCCCAGGCTGAGTGGGGGCAGAGGTGGGTACTGATGGCATTAGCCCTGGCTCTGCTTGGGAAGTGCCCCTCCCCCCATGTCAGGCCCTTCCTGAGTCAAACCCCAGGCATAACCATCCCATTTAAACCTGTGGGCTGCTGGGAGGGAAGAGCGGTCTTGGCACCTCATCGGTCTTGTGGGCCTGGGAGTTGATGTCATCAGCTCCCCACTTTACAACTGGCCAGTGGTTCTGATAGCATCTGAGTTGATCATCACTAGAAACATCTGGGAGGCAGAACAGGAGATTCCTCTGGCTGCTTCCTAGACAAGAGCCTTGAGTTACAAGAAGTCAGAGGACTTGGGCCAGGACATACAGCCAGTCCATGACAGATGTAGAGCAAGAGTAAAAACTGCTGAGCAAAGGTTACCTGCTCTGGACTGTCCTGCCCCAACTCTGCTCCCGGAACCATGGGCACACGGGGCAAAGGAGCAGGTAGATGCTGTCTAATGCAAAGGCTTTGTCAACAGACACTGAAGTCCCACATTGAGCCAGAACCCAGGGACATGCAAAGACAGACAGGAATAAACCGTGATATCTGGTGAAAGCTTTACTGTCTCCAAAGTATCTCCAAGATGTCACTCTGGCCACCTTCCTAATAACCAAGCTAAGTGGTGATTAACCTTATGCCCACTGTCTGCTAGGGAGTAGATGGCAGAGAGGAAATTGGAATCTAGTCATCCAACCCCCAACACAGTACTCTTTCTGCCCTGCACCCAGGCAGTGGGGGCGGGCAGCAGCCCAGGCCCTCTGCCACTGTGGAAGTTGGTGTCAGCCATGGGACCTCCACCAAGGCCAGCTTAGGCTACGCTCAAAGGGCTGAACTGTGGGTCCATCCCAAGCAGGCCAAGCTCAGTGCACAGGCTAGGAGGGTGTTCCAGACACGAGGGATTGGTTATTGCACCCTACCCTGCAATTCGGAACCCAGCCCCAACTGGCCTCGTGCTGCCAAAAGAAGCCGCTGTGGGAGAAAGACACGGGCTTCCTCTCAGAATAATACCGGGGAGGAGCAGTCCTGGGGCCTCACACCGGGCCTCCCATCTTTGAGATGTTCACCACCCTTCGCTGCAGACCCATATTACACTTCTCCTTTGGGAGCTGGCGTAGGGGCCAAAGTAGCTGTGAGTAGAGACTTCTACCTCTGCCCAGGCCCTAGCCACACACCCCACCTTTCATTCCCCTCCTCAGATGGAAACTCTATCTCCACTCACACTTGCTCCCTTTATATCTCTCCCCTCAGTTTTATGGGGCGGCTGTGGCAAGAAAGAACGGTGGAGGGGGGGGGGGCTGTGGCTCGGAGACTGTCCTTTATTAGTCCTCTCTTCCCTGGGAAATGAGGGGCTACAGCTGGCCGCCCGTGTGGGTGGGGAGAGCTGGCCTCTGGCTGCTGGGAAGGCCACACATCTGGGGGTGGGGGCGTGAAGGGAAGCTGAGATGAATTACCTGTGTGTTCTGGAAGAAGCAATTGGGCATGTGGGCACCCTGCCTGCCCTGCTGGAATTAGGGAGCAGGGCGGGGGGCTGCAGCTGGGTACCTGGGAGCAGGCAGAGCCCCCACAGAAGGCAGAGGGGCAGGCAGAGCCTTGGAGAGAAAGCCCAGGCTCCCTGAGAAAGAAGAAAGTAGTTTTCGAACTCAGGGACCGATCTCAGTAAACGGAGCTTGCCCTCTCCATGGCACATCAACGGACCCACATCCCACCCACTCCCTCCCCACCCATCCCAAAGCCGCTTCCACCTGTGCCCTCCCGTCACCATACCCCTGCCCAGATGCTGGCCCCTTGCCCAACATGTGCACGCACACATTTTCTCGTTCCTTCTCTCCAAACACTCCCACTGCCTGTCCCACTCCAAGACCATCACGGAAGACTCTGCCACTTAATAGCCTCGTGTAACCTCAGCTTTGTTGATCTGGAAAATGGAGCTAATCATTCTAAGACAGAATGTTAGGCCCTCAGCTTCTTCCTATGGCGGCAGCGAGTGAAACTGGACAAGCCTGGGCTTTGGAGCCCAGCAGAGTGCGGCTCAAATGCAGGTTCTGCTACGTACCAGCTGGGTGACCTTAGCTAGGTCACTATTGCATGTCTCCTGGAGCCTCGGTTTCCTTACTTCTAACATGAAAATAAGAGCACCCACCCTGCTACATGGCTGAGAGAATTTATAGTGACCTGTTTGAAAGAACAAATCCTTTTTCAGGCCTGTCCTGATGGCTCCCCCCACCTTGCCCTCCTAGACCAGGTCCTTGGACATCCTCAACAGAAATGTGACCCCTTCAGCTCCCAAAGTGTCTGGACAACTAGGAGGCAGCTTGGTGTCAGAAAGCCAGGTGAGTTGACTGGCTCGAATGTGGCCGCCTGCTTAGTTGCTGGGGACAGTGGAGATAGCCCCCTCCTTCCCACACCTCCCTGCCCCCCTCCCCTCCTGAGGTAGCCTCCTTTCTGACATCATCTGTAGTCAATTCCCCTGAGGGCCATCCCCAATTTTCATTTCCTCTCAGTAATCCTCACACAGTCCCTTTGCACAGCCCGGAACAGCCTCTGTCCCAGAGCTGGCTCTGCTCACCACACATTTGTTGCAGTTCCCTAGGTTTCTCAGCTGGGAGGGCCTCTCGGAGTTCATCACCTCCAGTCCCCTTCCCCCAGGGCTCTGTCACAGGGATGGGACAAAGGGGAGGGGAGCCAGGGCCCCTCCCACTCATTCAGCACCTTGATGCTAATTAGAAAAGGGCACCCCCTGTAGGCAGATGCACCCTGCACCAGTGTAAGCAAGACTGGTCAACAGAAGGCAGGCTGGATGCGGGTGCCCACTCATACCCTCAGCCAGACACCCTGGAGCAGTTGACAACCTGTACAACTACACATGGGGCAGCTCTGGGAGACAGCCTGAGGCTTCCAATACAAGTTCAGAAAGCCTGGATGGGGCTTCTTTAGAGACCTTCCTGCAGGAAAAAGCAGGAAGGCTATAGCAAGTCCCGGGACAGCTCAAGAGATAGAAAGTCACCAAAGGAGGGTGATCTGCTCACTTTGCAGCCAGCCACCTCTGCAGCCAAGGTGCAGATGGCAAGGCCATCTCTGGGATGCTGGTGGTTAGGGAGGGGATGCAGGGGTGAGGGCAGGCTGGCACAGTAGGCTCAGAATTGATGTTTAAAATGAAAACCAAAGACGTAAGGCCTAGGCTTCTGTTTGGAGAACGGGTTGAGATTCCAAGGGTACAGTCAGGGCTGGCGACTGATCAAGGAGGAGAGAGGTCAGTGATGTTGGAGAGAGTCCTCGGTGCTGTGTTTGGTCAGGTCACTATCCAGAGTCCACCAGTGGGCAGTGGTGCAAATGGGGCCTGTGTGCAAATGGGGCCCATTCTCTAACCCTGAAATTCCCATTCTTCTGCCTCTTTCTAGCCCCAGGAGCCCAAGGTTATAAATAATCATCAGAACATCACAACACACTTGCTTAGCACGTTCACAAACCAGCTCCCTGTGCCTTGAAGGGAGCAAATCTCTAGCCTCTTCTATGTTTATGCCGGCAGAGTCCTATTTGCCTTTCAAGCCCAGTTCAGGTGTCACTTCCTCTGTGAAGTCTTCCCTGATCTCCTACCTTGACATCCTCTCAGCTCCCACAGCTTCTTGGACTCCAACTGTCACCACAGAGATCACTCTGCACTGTGTCTCTGTTTTGTCTGTCACCCCTGCCAAACTAAGGGCCCTGAGCACAGGGCCTCTGTCTGATTTGCCTCTGAGTCTCCAGGGCCTGACACTGAACCAAGTGCTGGGAGGAGCTTAAGAAATGCATATTGGGTGGGTGGATGGATGGATGGATGGATGGATGAATGAATGAATGAATGAAACAAAATGGACACATGTCCACACACAGGTCACTGCACAGCGGGTCTGAGAAAGGCTGTGAACTTGACAGCTGGGCCAGAGAGCCAAGCCCCATGACTGTTCTCACTGCAGGCCCCAGGCCATGTCTGGCTCAGGAGGAAGTTGAAGGTATGACAGCGGGGGCAGGGAGATGGGATGAGACAGTGGCCTGCGAAGGGCGATTCCAGCTCATCCTGGCCCATCCTCCTGACTGTTCCTCCCTCAGTCTGGCTTCAATCTCTGGACAAGCTCCAGGAAGCCTGGGCAGAGGATATCCAAGTGACATCTGACCCACCCCACTGGTGGGCACCACGCCAATGTCCTGTCTTGTTTGGGATGCCAGAACAGACCCAGCTGCCCCTCTTCCTCTGCCCTCCTAGAGGACTCCGTCTCCCTTCAGCACTTGAGTGTCTTGAGAGCCCTGACTGGGGGCCCAAGCCCTGCTCAGAATGACCTCTCCCACCCGCCTCCCGCCAAGCTGGGGCTGGGGCAGCCTGACCAAGCAAGGTGAACTGAGCCGGGGAGGCTGGCCTCTTGCATTCTTCATGCAGTTTTGCCACCAATCTATCAGGTGACTGTGGTCGGTTGAGTGTCTGGCGCTGGCTAATCCATGATCGTGTGTGCTGGGGTCTGAAGGCCCCCGGGAGGGATAGCAGCTCCTTGGAGGCCAGGAAAGGACTGATGTGCGTACAACAGCAACAACAGCATGGCCCTTACCCCCCACCCCCACCCCCGGGCATCTGTAGGGCTTTTAAGGAAGGGAACAGGACTGGGCCTGGTCCCACCAGCAGGACTGGGGCAAGAGGCGTCAGGCGCCCGCCATCCACCCGCCACCCGCCTGCCCGCCTGAGCCTGCACCCGCCTGGCCACAGGCTGAGGAAGCATAATCATGCTGGGCTATTTCAGACCCATTATCTCAGCTCAGCTCCTGCTTCCTGAGCAGGCCCCGAATTAGCCTGGCGCTTTGTTCTCAAGTGCGTTTGTCACATCGCTTGGCCTGTACCTCGGGAAGGAGGGAGAGGAGTGGGGAGGGCAGGGGCGGGGAGGGGGCGGAGAGGGAGCCGGAGGAGGAACTCGACGCTAATTAAGTCTCATTAAAAAAGAGAAGACGACAATGAGGAGTGAGGAGAAGAAGAAAGAGAAACGAAGAGGAGGGGGCAGGGAAGGCTTGCTGAGGAAGCAGAACAGCCGCCCGGAGACACACACAGAAACACAGAAACGCAGAAACGCACAGGCACGCACACGCCCACAGAAAGACACGCAAACACACAGGGGCTGCTCACATCCCGAGCCCTTCTTCCCCGGGGCTCAGCCCTGCCCTGCCCTGCCCAGGGCTGCCAGGCTCAGGCCGGGCACAGCCCTGCTTCCTATTCCGTTCCGGCAATTGGGGAGGCCGTTGGCCTCCAGTAATCCTCTCGCAGGACCTCGGTTTCTACATTTGTCACATGAGGAGACTCCTCAGGCCCACTTTGCCAGGTTGGCGGGACGAATAAGGAGCCCTCTGTGCAAAAAGCCCAGTGAAGCATGTGGGCACAGAGAAGCCCCTCTGCTCAGGAGCTCTCCACCCAACGCAGGCCTCTGCCTCTGGCCTGTGCCCTCCCAGGTCAGACCTGGCTGAGCCTTTCTCAAAGCCAGGGTTTCACTGCACTGGGGCTGAGGGCCTGCAGGGCCTGCAGGACTCCCCCCTCCCGCCACTGTTGGCCTGTGCCCCAACCCCAGCCCTGGCCCAGCTGCTTTTATGGACTATTGCTTGGGTGACAGACAAAGCTGCCCAGGGCAGGGAGGCCTCTGAGTCTCCACAAAGGTCCCAAGTATCCCTAATGAACTAACTCACTTGCTCTCTCTCTCTCAGAATTCTTGGTCTCTTAGTTACATCTCCCCAGGCAGGAGCCCAGCTCCTTGCCAAGCTCGCCTTTCACACCACTTCAGCAGAGCCCTGGATGGAGGATGAGAAGACCAAGGTTTGGGGTGTCTGCTCCATCCCTCCTGGCTGAGCTAGCCTTCCCTTCTGAGAAGAAGTAACCTGCACCCCCTGCTCACCAGGCTGCCCCAAGGCAGGGGCTGCCATCTCCAGGCAGGATAGTACTTCACCCCACTCAGAGGGGGCGGACTTCCCAGCTCCTGGCAGCTCTTTGGAAGATTTAGGTTCAATCTGTGCCTTTGGGGCTGGCATTTACAGTCCTGCTTGAGTTCAGAGGCTTGGATTAGATGTCCTTTCAAAAGCCCTCTTAGCCCTCAGCATCCATAAAAAAAAAAAACTTAGTGGCAAGAACTTTCATCTGAGAGCCAGACAGTCCTGAGTTCAAATCTGAACTGTGCAGATCACTCTGCATGAGACCCTGAGAAATTTATCTATCCTTTCTGAGCCTTCACTTCCTCCTCTGTAAGATGGGGTTCATGGCTGTGTGTACTCCATAGGGTACCTGTGGGGGTGACATGAGATCATATGTGCAAAGTGCTTAGCACTGTGCCTGGCACATACTACATGCGCAATATGTTGGGCTGTTACTTTTTATTGAGATATAATTGACAAGTTCATTGTATTAGTCTTAGGTGTACAACATCATGATTGATATACACATACACATTGTGAAATGATTGCCACAATAAGTTTAGTTAACATCCATCATGACACAGAGTAACATTGTTTTCTGTGTGTGTGATGACATGTTGGGCTATTATTGTCCCCCCTGCCTCCATTTCCCCACGGTACCCCCACCCCACCTGGCCCAGCCCAGACCCAAATCCCTTCAGAGCAGCCCAGGTGCCCCCGTGCCTGGCAGGGAAGAGGATGTGGAGGCAGGCCCGCTCACAGGGAGCTGGGCCAGAACGGCAGGGTCCTTGTCATCCCGGGCCTCCCTGTGCTCTCTGGCAGGCCTGGGGGAAGGGGAGGGTTTGTAGGTCTCAGGCTGGCACTGGGGTTTCAATACAGGGAGTCGTGAGCTCTAGGAGCAGGAGGGGCATGGCCTGGGGTCCGGAGGCCTGGCTGCCAGTCCCAGATTTGCCGGGGAATCTGTGTGCCCTTGGCTGAGTCCCTGATCCACAGGGGTATCAGCTGGTACTCCCTGCCCCAGCAGCGAGGCTGCCAGGACTCCAGCATGCATAAGTGGAGGTCACTGCTAAGACCCTGCCCTGCCCAGAGAGGTCAGCTGGCCCTCCCCCGTATTTCTTCACTCCCCTTTCTGGCAGAGCTTTTTCTTGCAGCCTCTTCTGCAGTGTGCCCTCTGAGCCTTTCCGCCCTGCATTCCTGTGCAAGCCTTCGAGCAGTCCCAGACTGAGCTGGGGCTCGGATGGGATGCACTGTGAGCTGAGTTCCCATTGTCCGCAAATCGGGACCAGCTGTGAGCAGCCTGAGAGCCCCGGGCTCATGGCCACCCCCACTCCCACTGCAGTTACAGAAGAAGGGAGCAGAGTGAGCCCACCGCCTGCCCGGGGCTCCCCCCACCCCCCAACACACACAGCATGATCAGCTCACTAGCCAGGAACAATCAAGCATTATGAATAAAGATGTGCAGCTGAACAGAGAATTCCTCCACACCCACCTGGCCCACCCGGCAGCTCGCAGCCTTCCTCCCCCGACCAGGCCCTCTCCACCTCAGGGGTGCCCCACCCAGGCACACAGACATGCAGAGGCTAGTTTCTAGGGGCACAAAACTGCCCCAGGCTGGCACTGCCCTCGAAAGAATACCCCAATCTTCTGAAAAAAGGTTGCTTGACCTAGTCATGTCATAACTTGGGTGGGCTCATGTACAAGGCATGCTGTGATCTCAGCTATCAGGATTGGTGGGGAAGGAGGAAACCAGACCCTTGGGAAGCTGACCCAAGAACCTGATTCCAGAGTAGGAAGCTTGGTCCATGGGGTGCGGGCGGTCAGGCTCGGTGTTGGGACAGGTCCAGTAATAAGAGATCAGAAGGTGTGTGACCGTCTGTGGGAAGCAGAGTAGTAGGATTCTATATACCTGATCTGTCAACAAGATTCTAGCCAGGGCCTGAGCATGAAGAAGATAGAATCCAAGGTTTGAGTGGGGAGTGGGCTTCGGACAGAAAGTCAACCCTGTAAGGAAGAGATATGCTGTGCTGGGTAAGCAATACGGTTTGAACCCATGTATGGTCAGGAGTGGCAAGGAAGTCACAATGGAAACAAGTTTGGCCCAAGGTTCTCTCCCAGTTCCAAGAACTACAGCCTACATAATAAGAATATTTCCAGAGAGCTTTCCCATCAGCTACTTCTCCCCCTCCTGCCCCTATGTCCTGCCTCTATCCCTGGCTCCACTCCTACCGCCATCCCAAAAGCCTAGTGGGGCTGAGGTGGCCCATGTAAGGGTTAGCTTCAGACTTGAGAGCTGGGCCTCTAGGTCACTGGTCTCTGTCCCAGCTGCACAATGGAATCACCTAGAGAGCTTTGAAAATTCCTAAGTATCAGGCCATACCTCAGATCAATTGTGTCAGAACCTCTGGGGGCAGGATCTAGCCATCAATAATTTAAGCCCCAACCCCTGCCGCAAGTTGAGACCACTATGAGAGGCCAGCATCCAGCAGAGTGGTTAAGAACAGGAGCTCTGAAGGCAGGCAAGCCTGAATTAGAGTCCAAGCTTACTTGGACTTACCGCCGCTTACTTCACTATGTTGCACTGGGCTGATTGCTTCATCTCATCAAACTTCACTTTCTTTTTTTATTTTTTTTATCCTCACCCGAGGATATTTTTCCATTTTTTGTTCAGATAGAGTGGGAGGGAAAGAGAGGAAGAGAAAGAGAAACATTGATGTGAAAGGGACACACCGAGTGGCTGCCTCCCGCTCAACCCAACCGGGGCTGGGAACAAAATGCAACCGAGGTACATGCCCTTAGTGGGAACCGAACTCCGGACTCTCTGGTCCGTGGGCCAATGCTCTAACCGTTGAGCCAAACCAGCCAGGGCAAACCTCACTTTCTTTATCTGTCAAATCTGACCTCCATGGTTGTTGTGAAGATGAAAATGGAAAATATATGCAAATACCTTGCTGTGGTCCACAGTAAGTGCTCAATAAACGCTGGCCGATATTGTTAGCTGGTAGGGCTGATTCAGGCAGAGGCTGACACATAGGTTGAAAGCCATCCCTCTTCACCCAGAGGCTTATAAACTTAGGTTACAGGTTGGCAATGGCGATGGCTTTCCAGAAGGATCAGGCAAATTTATGGATGATGGAGGCATCAAGCACCAGGACTGATGTATCAGAAACCATCAGGTCCCATCCACCTGTTTTACAAAGTTGGAAACTGAAGTGCAGGAAGGGAAAGAGACTAAACACCTGGTCTCCTGACTTTCAGGCCCATGTGTGTGCTCAGGTCAATACACACTTATATCTCCTATATAGATAAATATACAATAGGGCATTTACTATGTGCCAAGCACTGTGTTGGTATGGGCACAGAGGTGAATATGGTAGAGTCTGTGCTCTCAGAGGCAGGATCTGGGCATGCAGATCTGTTACTCACAAAGGATGGGAAGTGATCAGTTCTATCTGGATGGAAAGATTGTACCCACTTGAAAAGCTCTAGAGAACACTTCAACAGGTCAAGGTGGGCCATGGAGAAGATCTTCCAGGCAAAGGAGAAGACATGAGTAAAGACATTAAAGGTTTGGGAGCAGGGCTTAACGTTTCTAATCTTTAGGAAGAGTAACCTAGCTTCCATGTGGAAGATGGAGGGAAAGGTAGGGACTATTGTAATAGTTCAGGGGCCATTGATGGGGATATGATTCAGTCCTTCGGTTTCTTTTCCAATTCGTACCGCTCACCACTGACTACTTCACCTCATCATGCGTTGAGAGAGCAAATGCTATCAAATAGAAACTTCCTTTTATTCCCACAAATTCCATAACCCCATTATTTCTGCCCCCAACTCCATCACAATGGAGGATGGAGTCTTTCTCCTATCTCAGAGCAGCCCCTCAAACTGTACTCAGGAGTCCACCCTTCTTGCCTTTTCAAGGCTTTTTTTCTTTCAGTAGTTCCTACTCTCTGACTTGTTTCCTTTAAGAAAGACACAAGTTTGGTATCTTCCTTCTTACGAAGGAAGGAAGGAAGGAAGGAAGGAAGGAAGGAAGGAAGGAAGGAAGGAAGGAAGGAAGGAAGGAGAGAAAGAAAGAAAGATAGAAAGAAAGAAAGAAAGAAAGAAAGAAAGAAAGAAAGAAAGAAAGAAAGAAAGAAAGAAGAGAGAGAGAGAAGGAGGGAGGAAGAAAGGAAGGAAGGACAGGCAGGTGAAAGAAGGGAAGGAAGGAAGGAAGGAAGGAAGGAAGGAAGGAAGGAAGGAAGGAAGGAAGGAAGGAAGGAGGGAGGGAGGGAGGGAGGGAGGGAGGGAGGGAGGGAGGAAGGAAGGAAAGAAGGAAGGAAAGAAGGAAGGAAAGAAGGAAGGAAAGAAGGAAGGAGAGAGAGAGGAGGGGAGGGAAGAAAAAGAGAGGAAAGGGAAAATGGAAACTTTTTTAAACAAGACTTTCCTTTGATCTACATCTCCCTCCAGCTATGGCCTCATTTATTTCTATGCTTTCCTTCACAGGGAAGATTTTTCAAAAGAGCCATCTACAGTCCATCTCTGCTTCTTCACCTTCCATTCTTCGGTCAACCACTGTATTCTAGCTTCTAACCTCATCCCTCTACTAAATTCACTCTTGTCAAGATCACCAACAACTACCAGATTGCCCAATGTAGCCGACACTTCTAGGAACTGATATTATGAGAGGCAGGCCAATGTAGTGGTTAAGATAGGGCTTCTGGAACCAGCCTGCCTGGGTTTGAATCCTGGCTCTACCACCAACCAACTGTGTAACTTTGATGGAGATACTTAACCACTCTGAGACTCAATTACATAATCTGTACAGTGGAGGTGATAATAATAGTGCCTACATCATAGGGTTGATATGAGGATTGAATGAGGCAAATAGTACATGTTAAACACCTTCGCGCAGTGCTCATCACACAGCAGGTGCTCCATACGGGCTGGCTCCATCAGCAGTTCCTATCTGACCTGATTTCTCAGCAGACTTCCCCAACTGTCCTGTAAAAAGCCTCTTCTGTCAACCCTGTGACAACACACTCTGCTGGCTTTTCCACTACCTCACTGGCCCCTCTCTTCTTTCCTCATCTGTCCAATCTCTACTGAAATTCCTCAGAGCCCCATCCTGGGCCCTCTCCTCTCCTCTGCATTCTCTACCCAGGTGAGCCTATCCATTCCCATGGCTTCAAGTGCCATTCATATGTCTGTAAGTCCCAATCCATGTTATCACAACCCACTGTGATCTCCAGCCTCATTTAAAAAACCACCCACTTGATAGTTTCACTTGAATGCTTAAAAAACCATCTAAATTCAACATGTCCAAAGAAATAGTCTGAATTCATCCTGAAGCGTGCCCCCACCCCCAGTCTTCCTATCTCAGTAAATGGCACCATTCATTAGTTGCTCAGGCCCAAACCCCAGGAGTCCTACTAGATTATTTCCTTTCCCTCTCTCCCCATGTGAAATCGATCGACAGGTTTTGTTCTACCTCAAGCGTATGTCATCCAAACATGTCTCTCTATCTATCCCATCGTCATCATCTTCTCCCTCATGAACCACTTCTCTCCAGCCTCCTGCTTCCTCTCTTACCCTGATGCAGTCTAGTCTCTTCACAATAACCAGAGTAATTTTCAAAATGCACATGAGACTTACAACCTGGAATGGTTTTGGATTGTGCGTGGAAAAAAATGCAAGTTTCTTACTGTGGCTTACAGTTGCTCCCAAGATGTGATCCTTGCCTCTGTTTCTGACCACATCTTGTCCCACTGGCTCCCTCCTTCTCCCCACTTCAGCCACACTGACATCTTGTCTGCTTCTTAGTGTACATGAGCTCTTTCTGGCCTCTGTATCTCTGCAGGTATTATTTCCTCTGCCTGGAAAGTTCAATCCTCAGCTCTTCACATTGCCGGCTCTTTGTCAGCCTTTAGACCTTAACTTAAATATCACCTCCTTTAAAAGGCCTTCCTTGAACACCATGTCTAAAACAGGCCACCCTGTTATTCTCTGTCTCAGCCACTATTTACTCCCTTCATGTCTCCTTATGTGTCTATTTGTTTGTGTCTTTACTGTTTGAGGTCAATTATCTTGACCATTCTGTTCAGTATAGTTTCGCCACATACTGGCACAGTGGCTGTTACAAAGAATTCAATAACTGCTGAATAAATGGATAAGCGAAGCACAAGAGAAAATGGGGCTGGAGAGAAGGGAACAAATGGGAGAGATATTAAAGAAGTAGGCATTATAAGACTTGGTGATGGATTGGATGTGGGGGGTAAGGAGAAGGAAAGAGACTGACTCTAGGGTTCTGGCTTTATTCACTGAGTGGATAGTTGTACCGTTTATGAAACTGGACAATATGAGAAGGAACCAGTTTTGGGGGAAAGATGGTGACTTCAGCTTAATGCACTGACTTCTAGACATAAAATGTCTGACATAAAATGAACATGCCCAGGAGATCTTAAATATTATCTCAATCCAGGCCGTGTGGCTCAGTGGTTGAGCATCGACCCACGCATCAAGAGGTTACCGGTTCGATTCCCAGTCAGGGCATGTGCCCAGGTTATGGGCCAAATCCCCAGTAGGGGGCATGCAGAAGGTGGCCAATTGATGTTCTCTCTCATCCATGTTTCTATCCCTCTCTCCCTTTCCCTTCATCTCTCTCAAAAATCAATGAAGAAAAAAATTTTTTTTAATAAATAAATAATGAGATATGATCAGAATGGCTGAAAGCAAGAGTGCACATTACTGATCCGGAGTGAGCATAGAGAAGACCAAAGGCAACCACTACAGCAAAACTGATCCATGTATGGCAAGGAAGGAAAATAAAGAAGACACAAGATGGAAGAGACCTGGCGCCATTCTGTGTCCCCAAAGCCAAGTGAAGAGAGAAGGGCAAGCAGGAAGTGACCTGTGACAGGGTCAGATGTGCATATGGGAAAAGGCCACTGGATTTGGTGACAAGGAAGTCATCTGTGACCTTTAAAGCAGCAATTTAAGTGGTTAGAGCTTCTGCCCATGGACCAAAAGGTCTCAGGTTCAATTTCAGTCAAGGACACATACCTGGGTTGCAGGTTGGATCCCTGGCCCTAGTCAGGGTCGTGTGGGAGGCAAACAATCGATGTCTCTGTCTCTGTCTCTCTCTCTCTATCCCTCCCTCCCTCCCTCCCTTTCATTCTCTCTAAAAATCAATGAAAAAATATTCTCAAGCAAGGACTAACAAAAACAAACAAATGAGCAATTTCAGGTAAGAGGCAGTGAGAACCTAATGCAGTAAACTGAGGAGAGAGTGGGAGGTGAGGAAGCAAAGACAGTGTGAGTAGACAATGCTTCTAAGAAGTTTGGCTGAGAAGGGAAGGCAAGAGAGAGGATGATAGCTTAAGAGGGAGGCAGGGTCAAGGGAGGGTTTCTTTGAAGGATAGGGGAGAGCTGAAAATCCTTGTAGGCTGAGGAGGAAATAGCACTCAAAGGAGGGGGAGAGATGGAGATATAAGAGAAAGAGAATAATTGATGGAGTTAGAGGTTAGGTATGGAGAGGAGGGTAGACATGTCTTCCTAGGAGACAAAAGGGAGAGGGAGGAAGACAGGGAGGGAGGGAGGGAGGAGAGAGACTGGGAGGGAGGACATACAGAGTGATTCTGAGATGGACAGCCTTTATCTTAGCAAAACTGGAAGCCAAGTATTAGGAGGGGTGTAGTTGTGAGGCTGGAATGTAAGAAAAGTAGAAGATGGGAATGGCAGTCTCCATGGGATAAGTTAAAGATTGTGGACCATCGTCATCTCCTAGGGCCTCTTACTGAGGCTGGCAAACTTGTATGTGACAGGAGTCAGTTACTGGCCAGGGCTGGGGACAGCAGAAGGTAGAACCAGCAGAAGGTGTGCAAAGCTTGAATGACTTCAAGTCGTGAAGGTCATGACTGGCACCAGAGTCTAGAGCAGCGATTTTCAACCTTTTTATCTCATGGCACACATAAACTAATTACTAAAATTCTGAAGCACACCCAAAAATGTATTATATTTTTTTGCTAATCTGACAAAAATATAGGTACAATTTTGATTGATTCACCCCATATGGCTATTGCTATGATGGTTGTTGTCATTTTTTTATTTGACAATTAAGGGAAAAGGAGTCAGTGCCCCTGACTATAGTCAGATATTGCCTGTTTTAAAAAATCTTGTGCACACCAGTTGAAAGTCACTGGTCTGGAGCAGATGAAACAGGGAGGTCAGAGAGCCCTGAAGAGGATAGAGGGCTGGGAGAATTGGGTAGAGGATAGAAATGAGGGACTGAAACACTCAGGAGAGAGGGGCAATTCTTTGTTTTTCATTTACCCAACAAATGTCTCCTTACCAGCCCAGTGCCAGACACTGGAACCAAAACCAGGTTCAGGAGGAATGAAGGAGACAGCCATCTGAGGGGTTGGGAGCAGAAAAGCTGAAGACTGGAAATATCTGAATTGAAACCTTCCCAAGGAATGCTAAGGCTGCGATGTGGCCAAGCCAGTGGGAAGCTTTGGATGTCTAAGTGTCAGGCTGCAGGGACACTCAGGAGGATGCTGAAGTCAGTGAGGAGGAAAACGGGCCAGAGTGGAGAGAAAGGCCTGGGGGCCTTGTGCTGTGGGAACTGAGACCAGACAATATTGTAGTGGCCAGTGAAGCTGAGAAAGGGAAGACGGACTTCTAGTCAATAGCATGGCTTTCTATGGAAGAGCAGGAATTAGAAGGAGACAGAAGGATCCTTGGGCCATAAACAGCAATTATACACTTGGACCACACCAGTCTCCATACTGCTTTTAGAAGCCAATCTGGGCAAAGATAAAAGCAGGGCATCCATATGAGAGTTGCTAAAGGCAGACACCAACTTTAAGTTCTGAACTGAGGGTAAAGGGAAGATGCTTTTGGAGAAAAGATGGAGGCTGGTGACTTTGTTTCCCATAGAACAGGTTCCCATGCACAATAGTCGGGGTGGTGACAAGGTAACATCAGACCCGGGAGAAAAAATAAGGGATTGGGGTGGCACCTGAGAGAGCCCTTTGTCCTTGGAGCAGCCACAAAGAGGGTTACCTGAGTCCCTGAGGCTGACCAGCACAAAGCATGGCAAGCCTCCCACCTTTTCCTGGAGGCTTCTCAGCTGGTCCAGCCACTCCATTTTATTTGTCACAAGGTTGTCCCTAACATCTCCTGAACAGAATAGAGGTCAGGTCTTGTGTGGCATTGACAGACCACTATACTTGCATGAGACCATGTAAGCAGGCCTGTGTAAGTTCTATCTGGTTGCTTTACTCTCTGAACCTCTTCAGTTTCCTCATCTGAAAAACCAGTGGAAGAAGGCTTTTCTCATAAGATGGTTGTGATGATTAACAGAGAGAATACTCTGAGAAGTCTTTGTACATCATCCGTCACAGTAGAGATGTCAGCTGGGAGCATCTCATTAGCCCTGGGAAGAGGGGCATGGCCTGAGGCACTCTGATGAAGGCCAGTGGACCCATTACCTTGTCTGGCTGTACGGTAGCCTATCTCCCCACTTGTCAGTACAGGAAGCTGGCAGCCAAGGATCTGTGCCAAGCTGGGAACTTGATGCTTCTGGGCAGGTAGAAGTCCAGTGGAGAAAGGGGTGTGAAACCAGAACTCTAGGGAGAAAGAAGCACAGGAAGGATCCAAGAAGAGGCATCCATCTGGCTGCCAGCTAAGCCTGTCCCTTGGGGACTCCAGGACTTGCCTGATTGCCATTTCTTGCCTTTCTGGCCATTTGGTGGCTTCAGGCTGGCCAACTGGATATAGAGCAGGAAGTCCAGACGACCAGCCTGAGCTGGGGGCAATTGCTACAGGGACCCTAAGGAGCCTAGAGAATGTGGTGGGAGAAGCACGGAAGCGAACAGGGGACGGGCCTACAGCTCCAGACTGACACTGCCTGGGAGGGAGGGGATGTGAGTGAAATAGCTGAGCTGGAAATTGGCGAAATCAAACATAAACCACCTCAATAAACCTGTCAGGGCCAGCAAACTCCCTCTTTTGTTCCCATTGCCTGACCTGTACTTGGCTTCTGAAGGGACAAATTAACTCTGATTTTAGGCGAGGCCTCTGGCGCCACTCTGCCTGGGTTGGAATCCCAGCTCCGCCCACTTACTAGCTGTGAGACCTTGAACAGGTAAGTTAACGTCTCCGTGCCTCAGTTTCCTCATCTGTACAATGGGGTGCCTGGAATTCAATGAATTATTGCTGAAGCAGTTAGAGTGGTGCCTGGCACAGAGTAAGCACTCAGTGTTTCTAGAGCACTGCAGTTTGGGCAGCACAGGTGAGATGGAAAAGGTATTAGACTTGGATCCTGGAATGTTAGGGCAGAACCTTCCATTTCTCACTTGACCTCTCTGAGCCTCGAATTTCTCATCTTTAGAGGGAGTGGTGGACTAACTCTTAGCCCACAGGATGGTCTATAGATTAGATGAAGAAATGTTTATGATTGTGTCTGGCCATCCCTGGCACATAGCAGGTGTTCAATAAAGGACAGCCTTGTAGAGTCTCCCAAACACCTAGCGCCACTTCTCAGATGCCTAAATAGTAACCAGGACAGTGGAGGATCCCCTTCCAGTCCTGCAGTCTGCCTGGTGGGGCTTAGGGGAATCCAAGGGTCTTTTCTGCGAAAACTTCTTGCTTAGTATATCTTATGACAATGTTTCTTCCCAAACTCGAGTTTATCAGAATCACCTGGAGAGCTTATTAAAACAGATTGCTGGGCCCCACCCCTAGAGTTTCTGATTCTGTAGGACTGGGGTAGGACTCCAATTTCAGATTTCTAACCATTTCCAGGGGTGCTGATGCTGCTGGTCTGGGGAGCACACTTTGGAAACCACTGCCTTGGAGTAACAACTGTGATGTGCGCACGGACCCCTGGGGAAGCTGAGCAACTGCAAATTCTGACTGAAGGGTCCAGGTGGAGCCTGGGATTTGGTATTTCGAACAGGCTCCCAGGTGATGCGGCTCAGAGGAGTGGTTGACACTTGGTTGGTTACCAGCCCTTCCCAACCACCAGGATGGCAGGTTAGCAGAGGTAAACGCACTCGGGAGGGAAGTACAGGGCTCAGGAGCCAGAAGTGCATCAAAACAGTGTCAGAGAGGAGGTGGTAATGTAGTCCTTTGCTGGCAAGGTGAAGACAACAGTGAGGACACCACTGCTGGATCCCTGCACCGGTAGGCGGCCTGCATTGAAGGCACTGACTGCAGTGCGCGCGTGTCCATGTGCGCACACAAGAGAGAGAGCAAAAATCTTTCAAAGAATTTGATATATTTTTTCAAGCATCAAAGTAGTATCTTGGGAAAAATCAAAACTTTGTTGGACTTCCTTACACGTCTTTTATGGGTTAGTATTGTTTTTCATTTTAATTATATATGGCCAGTGGGGGGCAGGGGCTGTGCAGTCGGTTCAGAGCTTAAGGCCTCTAAAGGTCTTAAAACCCAACCCTGGTGGCCACTGAAGTCTTTGTCCCTGAGCTTTGGGGCCTGAAGGTTGTGTCCAAGTGTGTGTTCTTCTGGATCTCCCCACCCTTCCCACAGGATCTGCAGAGGAGATCCAGCTTTCTTTGATGAATACAAGTGACCATCCATTTAGATGGCATGAAAGATGTCATACATGAATCAAGACGGTCCAAGGGCCTGGAATGGCATCAGTGCCATGAGATCAAGGAACAAAGGAAACGCACCTGTCCCCCATGGACGCATCTAGCCTTTGCTCACCAGCATTACCAGAAGTGACCCAGCCCTCCCCAAGGCAGAGGTCCAGGGTTCCAAGTCACACAGACCTGCATATGAAGCCCCATGCTATCTCTTCTTAGCTGGATGACCTAGGACAAATTACCTTTCCCTTATCAGCCTTGGTTTCTTTTTCTGTAAAACAGGGATGATAATAATAGCTCCCACCTTATTAGGGCTGTTGTGAGAACTAAATGAGTTAATATGAATAAGGTGCTTAGAATACAGCCTGGAACCGTATTCTAAGCACCTCTCCAAAATGATGGTTATTATAATTATCTAGTAGTACTCATAGTTATGGTAATGGCACCATCTCAGTAGAAACAGATGAGTTTGGGCAAAGGTAAACGTCTGTTCAAGGAGACAAAGGGGCACATGTGAGAGGTGAGCTGTGTTCAAGATGTTTCTGAAGGGAGCCTGCCAAAATCCCTCATGGTTACTCCCCAGTCCTGCCAAGTCATGTTGGGGGGCCAATGAGACCATCAGACAAAATCCAGAATGAGTCCTGAGTGATGACCTGGACACCCTGGTGATGGACACCCTGAAAACCTTGGGGACATAGGACCTATTTTCATCTCTTCTCCCAGTTGAAAGTTAAAACAGAGCAGCAGTAGGGGGTTGGGTGCGGGCGTTTCCTCTTCAGTCTACTCTAGGCCCCAGGCTCCTGCTGCTAGAAGGGGAACTCCTGTCCCATCCTTGGTGGCCCTTGGTGACCATAGGCCTCTCAGAGGGCAGAGGGAGAGTGCTGAGGCCAGTGGCTTCTCTGGACCTAATGCTGGCCCACAAGAAGGACCTGGCTGGGGAGGGGAGGTGCTGGGTGCCCTAGGAGGAAGTGAGCAGTCCTCTGAGGGCTGGCTCCCATCACGAGGGAGGGCTGGGCGTGGCATGAACCCTGGGCACTGGGAATGCAGAGTTCAGAGAAGCCAGGGAAAAGATTAGGGGACAGTTCCATGTTGGGAGAGATGATGCCAAGACTCTAAGAAGAAGAAGAGGTTCAGGTGTGGCCTGAAAGAGAGGAAAAGACAAAAATGGAAGCAGGCGTACTTTTAAAGAACAAAAAAGAAGAGACTGATAAGCCAATGTGAAGGCAAGTGAATAACACTGGCTGGTAAGAGCACTATCTCATCTGCTGGTCAATGCCAGAATGCTAGTATAGATCTGAAATGCCTAAGGCTTTCTTTTTCCAAAAGAGCACAGCTGTATCCAGATGCACTTGAGAGCCCTGAACCAGCTGAAGGTTTTCTATTGCCCACCAGGGCAGCAGTATTGGTTGCAAGGTTGGTTTCAGAGGGTGACAAGAGGTGGCTGCTGGTCCCTGCTTCTTCTCACACCTGCGCCAGGCCATCCAGGCCAGTGGGGCCCCCTTAGCATCACTAGAAATCTCTTTCACCAGCTTCTCAGGTTTGGAAAGAGTTCTTCTCCCACACACAGAATTTGAGGAGTGACAATTAATTTGTCTTCCTAGTTTTATTGCACAGCTATCCCAAGCTGTCAAGTTGAAGCTTCTGGCCAGTGTGAGGTTGGCTAAGACCGCACTGGGCATGACAGCCCCAGCCCAGGACGGGTTTTCTGAAGTGCTGCAGCTGACTCTCAGATCTTTCTGGCTGTTCTCTTCATGGGCACTGGCTTGGGATGGGTACCATGGATCTTGTCCCATCCCTTCATGCCCCAGCAAGAGCCAGTGAGTGGCCCACGGGTGCACAGGGATGGCAGCTGGAAAGCAAAGCCAGGTCTTCAGCACTCCAGCTCTGTCCCCCAGCCATGTTCCCGGATCGCCCCAAACTTTCTCAAACCTCCTCCAAGTGTGCACGCAGTGCCTATTAAATCAGTCTTCTTGGCCTGGCCAAAGCCCTCCTCCCCCTTCCCCCAGGCCCTACATCCTGCACCACAGACCCCCTCCCCTCAAGCCTCAGGGCCTAATCCCAAGTGTCCTTTTCACATCCGACCCCCTCCGCTCCCCCAGCCTGTCCTCCATAGGAATGGGCCTCTCCCAGCCTTCCCATCCCCTACTTCCCACCCCCTCACCCCCAGCCCTATAGAGTGTCATAAATTCTAACGAAACCCCATCAGGGGAAGAAAAGGAGCAAAAAGTGCCTAATTGGCAGGGGCCTCGAAGCTCTTGGTCCCTGTGGTGGGATTGATAAGGTTCCTGGGAAGCGGTGGGGGTTTGGAGGAAGGAGGGGGAGGCCGGGGGCCTGCCTGCCAAATGTAAGCCAATTAATGTCAGGGCTGCCTTTCATGCCAGCCAATTAAGTCCCACAGACTTGTCACCAGCCCTGGGAAGGGGGGCAGGGAGGGTGGGGCAGGGGGTTTCAAGGGAACAACTAATTTCCCTGCTGCCAGGATAATGCAGCCTTCAAAATGGGGAGAGGGCTCAGGGGGAGCTGGAAGGTGGCTGGGGGTCGCTGGGGGCAGGCGGCAGGGGAGGGGGGCAAGGTGCAGAACACTGGGGCTCTGTGGGGACTTTGTTCGGGGCCCTGGGAGAAATGGAAGATGGGATTGGCTTCAGAGGCCAATCACTGCTGGGAACTGGGAAGGGAACTCACTGTATCACTCGTGCCCCACACTAGCAAGCTAGGCACTTGCCAAAGTTATGTCGCCTAGTCTTCACAACTCCTGGGCAACTCAGTGATGTTAGGGAACCTGTTCAAAATGGTTTGGTTCTAAATGGCTGGAGTAAGGAGCTATTAACCAGACAAGGTCCCATGGTAAATGGACCTGGAGACCTCTGCAAAGCAGAGCAGTGGCTTGAACACCCAGGTGCCCTTGCCACATCCCTCCCCGCCTCCACCAATGAGACAGAGGGTGATCATGGTGGGCAGCACAGCCCAGGCTTCTAGATGGTGGGTTAGGGTGAGAGATGGTGAAAGACCTTTCAAGGCAGAAGAAGTAGACTGGGAGGGGGAGGGGGGACGGTGCAACTCCAAGGATGCAACTGGCTACAGATAGAGACATTTCTGGACACTCAGAGGTACCAAGTGAGTCTTGGCAGCTCTTCACTTAGAAGTCCAAACACTTAAGGAAGTTGCCCATCTCAACAACTTGGGGGTGAATTTCAGAGCTTCTGAAGGAAGGTCAGGGAAGAAGCTGGGGTGGCCCAGGAGCAGTCTGGCAGGGGGCTTCAGGACCGGGGAAAGAGGTCCCCCAGAAGTCCCTAGAGTGAGCAAGGTCCCTCGGGGAACCTCTGGCTCAGCATTGAATACTTCCCCTTGGGACCCAATCTGTTCCCAGACTGACCACACAGAGAAAGTGAATGCTTAGCAGATCTGAGTGCCAATCCTGGCTCCACCTCCTGTGAGCTGAGGGATCTTATGGGAGTCCTGGTCCCTCTCTAAGCCTCAGTTGCCTCATCTGTGAAGTGGGGATAAGTAGAGTACCTACCTCCAGGGTTGTGGTGAGACTCACAAAAAAGACAGAACGAGAAAGGGTCTGTAACTGATGACCGGCTAAGTTGGAGCAGGCCGTTAGGGTAGGGCAGATGTGCCCAGGAGCCAGGCCACACAGTGGCACCAGCTGCCCCTCTGCCCTGGGTACAGGCAGAGACGCCACAATGTGTGCATTGTCATGTAGATGCTTTGCCCGCCTGCCCACCCCCAGTGGGCCCACTAATGACCCTGAGAGCTGGTTGGAGGCTGGGGCAGGCTAATTACATGGCCCCAAAGCCGCCAAGACCCAATAATTACACAGCAACTTGTACAGGGAGGGTGGCTAATTGTGTGACAAGCTGTGAGGGGAGGGCCAGGGCGCCCCTCAAGCTAATGAGCTTCCCCCAGAGTCCATGGGGCAGGGCCAGGGCGAGGGGATGTGGTAGGCAGGCCCTTCCTATTCCCAGCCCCCCATGGTGCCCAGCTCCTGGGAGGGTGGCAGGGTGTGCAGGAGGGAGGGGAGCAGTGATTAAGAGCCAAAGCTCACCTAAGACCTGTCTCCTCTTGCCAAGTCTTGCTGAAAGCCACACCTGGTCGGGTACGATGGGCCTGGCTCTCTCAGGAACAATGCCCCACATGCCACCTTCACCCCAGGATGGCCCAAACTCTTTAGGCTTGCCTTCCTGCCCCCAGACCTGCCTGGCTGGCAGATTGGCCACACAAGGACTAAGAAACAGATCTGGGAACTTCTTGACCATCTGAGCTGGCAGGACCCTTTGGTCCGGCTCCTGTTTCTCGTAGGAGCGGGAAACCAAGGCCCAGGTCAGGGCCAGAGTCCTGGCGAGCTGGTGAGTGACTCTCTCTCGCCTGCCTAAGTGAGCCTCTTGTTTCTTTTTCATTCAAAGCAGCCTTAGGGACTCTGAAGGCCTTAGCCAGATCTATGTTCCAGTTTAGCCCTTTTGCTTTCTAGCTGAGTGACTTTGGGCAAGTCACTTTACTTCTTTGAGCTCGTTTCCCCACCTGTAGAATGATAAGGTTATGAGAGTGACATGAATTCATTCCAATGAAACAGCTCAGGGCCGGGCACAAGGTGACCCTCTCTAGTGTCCTTCTCACAGAAGTTCTTGACATCTCACCTGGGGCCAAGCGCCACAGAACAGCCTGAGCCCCTCCACCCCCAGCCATCTCCACCTCTTTCCAGGCCATCTCCACCCCTATCCACCAGAGGTCACCCCAACTGCCTGCCCCATCCCAGCCAGCAATTTCTCCCTGAACACCTCTCTTTGCCCTGAGACTGGAGCACAGCTGGATGGGGTGGGGGTGTGAGGGCCAGCCTGCCCTTCAGCTCCTGACAATTTTGGACCCCCCAAAAAAGCAAGCAGGAGGCAGAGGCATTGAAGTGACTGCTGACAAGTTGGAACAGCTTAACAAATTACTTCTAATAAACTACTGGGGGCAAGAAGAGGGGAGGCTGGAAGCCAGCCCGCTCCTAAAGCAGCACCTTCGTCTGTGCCCTGGTGGACCTGGCCACTCCCAGGACACCCATCGTCTTTCCCATAGGAAGGCCTACACGGAGTACATCTCCAGCACCCCCACCAGTCCTGGTCCTAGGATTGGAGGTTCCCCAGGCTTCAGAACCATGAGGCTCCCCCAGAACGGAGATTCTTACCTTTACTGAACTCAAGGCCTGAGCCCAGCTCTGCCTGGCATGGAAGGGGAGGTAGCAAGCTGAGTGCTCCCACCCCCAGGGCATCCGATCCAGGAGCTCATGCTGGAGGCCCCCAACTTATTTGGTTCCTGGCCATCCTACCAGTATCTGTGTGGGCAGGATTCCCTCTGTGGCCACAGCTCTGGTCACGAACTGAGGCAAATCATCTCTCTTCGTCCTTGCTTTCCTCCTTGTCTTTCACGTGGAGGCTGTGAATTCCCCATTGGCTTCCTCCTAGGTACTAAAGAAGGTCATGGACAGGAAGTGGTTCCTCGACTTTAAAGTGCCACACATGGGTCGGTTGCTGGGATGGCGGCTGAATATATTGTTGTTGTTATTCATTCTTTCCCCTTCTGTGTTCTTCACTTCTGGCCTTAGCTGGACGGTCCAGTGGGAGGGAAGGGTAGACTGGCTCTACCAAAAATAAGGAACACCTGCAAAGTGTTTCCACTCACATCTTGTTGAATCACCTCATCAGTGTTTGAAGGAAGCCATTACTATCCCCTTTCACCAATGAAAACACAGGCTCAGGGAGGTTAGCTAACTTACCCGAGGTCACACAGCTAAGAAAGTGTAGAGCTTCACTTTGAACCCCTTTCTGCCTCAACTGCAAATCTGTGCCCTTCGAATCAGCTCAGTCAGCGGGCCTGGCTAAAATGGACAGACAGGGGGTCTCTAGAGTGGGGCCTAACTACAGGTATGGGCTCCATCCTGGAGAGCCGTGGAATGGGAACGCTTTGCAGGGTGAGCTGGGCACTGCTGGGACAAACCATGTGCCGAGGCCTGTAATCTGATTAAGCCATTAGAGTCGCTGCCCCAAGCACGCGTGCTGCCAGGCCGCCAAGTCCTTCAATTAATCCTCAGATTAATCTGCTCCTTCTCCCTGTCACCTCCCCTTGACTGTGCCCCCAGCCCCGAGCAATGTCTTCAGGCCTGGAGAGGAAAAACGCCTCTCCGAGAAGTGCTCCAGCCTGCTCTGGTCGCCTTACCTTGGGTATGTCTTCCCCTCAACCCACCTCAGACCCTCTACTCCTTAGACATCTGCATTCATTCAACAATTGCTTGAGCATTTAACATGTGTCCAGCACCGATCTTGGGGTCTCGTGGTGAAGATCGACAAGACGCCAGGGGGGCTGAGTGCAGGGGAGAAGAGAGAGGAACGCACACGTACTGACAGTTCCCTGCACTTCGCGTGTGTGGCGGCGGCAGGGGTCCGTGGTTTGTTGATGGAGGTCAGAGGAGAGAAGAGGCTCACTCCGGCAGAGGGAACAGGTGCAGAAGCAAGACGAGGTAGGTTGTTTGAGGAAGGTGGCCTGGTTGGAATGGGGCTGGAAAGAGGCAGAAGCCAGTGGAGGATGAGGCTGGGAGTGGGCTGTGGCCTATGGTGAAGGCTCTGCGTATATGTGATAGTGTGAGCCATGCGTTAGGGTCCGTGTGTGACACCCCTGTAGGCCTAAGTGCACATTTGCTTGTGTGCGTTTGCAATGAAGGTCACTTTTGCGATGAGCATTTTTATCTGAATGTGTGCTCTTGTGTGTGCGTATGTGTGGGTAGGTGGATCCAAAGCCACTACTTACAGAAAGGCTTCTTGTATTCTCCTGAGCCATCTGCAAAAAGCCCTAGTAGACATACAGGGCTGAGGAGAGGCTCTTCCTTAGCTGGTGTGTCCGTGTGTGTGTGTTGGCCAACCACACTGCCAGTTCCCCCGACACAGGGACTAGGGATACCATTTTTTGGTTTTTTTGAAAATTACTTGCCCTCCAAGTGCCAAGGACCAAACTCAGTGCACCAGCAACTTTCAACAGAGTATCCGTAGATGTATATCTCCATTGAATGTGCTACATTCCTGATGGGCAGGAACTCCTGGGCTGGATTCTTATTCTCTTCTTTGACAGGGTCCTTCACTCCACCCTGACCAGCCCTAGCCAGGGAGGCAAGCATGGGAGGGTAGTGATGATGAGGATTTCTGCTTCCTTCTTGACTGCCATCCTGGCTGAGCCCCTCTCATATCTCACCAAGACTGCCACCAAGCCTCCTCGCTGCTCTCTGCCTTTCCTCCTTGACCCTGCCAACGCCTTGCGTCCACATACCAGTCAGTGGTTCTAATCTCGCTCAGAGTGAAAGTCGTTGTCCTGCTCATGGCCATTGCTTCTCTGACCTTCTCTCCCAACTCTCCCCTCACTCACTGCCTTACAGTCACACAGGCCTCCTTGCTGTTCCTCTAGCAACCGGGCATTCTCCTGTCAGGGCCTTTGCACCTGCTCATCCTTTCGCCTGGAGGGTTCTCCCCTCACAGCTCACTCCCTCTCCCTGTTTGCACTCAGATGCTCCCTGTGAACTCCCAAGGACCACTCTATTGAAAATCGGAGCTCACTGCCCACCCTGCACTGGCACTGCCTATTCTCCACCCTCCGGTCCTTTCACTCTCCATAGCACTTACCACGTTGTTCTAACACACTGCACGATTTATTCAGTTATTATGTTTATTATTTGTCTGTCTCCTCTCACTAGAATGTAAGCTCCATGAAATCTTTGTCAGATCTCATTGCTGATGTATCCCAGCTCCTAAAACATTTGCTGGCATCTACTAGGCACACAATGGACATTTGTTTTAAGAACGCATCCTGGGGAGAAAGCCCCAAGGGCCAAGTTCTTTCTGAAGCTTGCTTTGGGATCCAGGAATTCCAGTCCTCATTCTCAATGCTACCCAACCCTCTCCTCTCCCACCAAGAGGCCATTAGGTTCCTTGCAGCCCCAAAAGGGGTTAGTGACTATGCACACAAATGCACACGTGCGTGCATGCATACTCGCCCCTTAGATATGGGCACTGGGATCAGGTGCTTTGGTTCCATCTCTGGCCCATCATCCCTGGCAGGTTTCTCTCAGTTGCTGCTCCTATAACCCCAATATTTCTCCTTTCTTTTCCAAATCCCCAACCTCTGTTTCTTTGCCCTTAAGGTCTTCCCTGTCCCTCCTCTGAAACTTCCCCCTATGTCTCCAGGCCTTGTCCCCTCCCCTCACTGGTGTCCCCAGTCCCTGCTCCTCTCTCCTTGGTGTCCACACATCTTGATCCTTCCTCACTTAGGCCACACAGCAGCTATCCCTGTGTTGTCAAGGTCTCTCCTGCCCCTCTCCCTGTCATTTCAGTAACCCCTATTATCCCTGGCCATCCCTGCTTGGTGCCCCAAGTCCTGGCCCTCACCCTGAATTGCCCTCCCTCCACCATTGTTGGAAAATGCCCAGGCTTTGGCTGTCACAGCCCCTATGTGATTCTGCCTGGCCTTTGTGCCACCTGCGGGCCCAGCATCCCCAAGGGCTCTCCACACAGCCACTCACTAATTAGGTCAATTATAAGGTCAATTATCTAATCCTCTCCAATCCAGCTCTGCACTGCTCGACACACTCAAATCCTCAGGCACTTTCAGAGGCCCAGGGCAGCAGGTGCTCCTGCCCTTGCTACCTCTCATGCGCATGCCCCAGGCCTGGCCTCCTGGTTGAGCAACTTATGCTCATCACAGAAAACTTTGCAAGGGGCAGAAGGCACTGGGTGGTGGCTGCTAAAAGGACACTGACTCCTGAAAGCAATGTGTGAAGAGCACAACCCTAAGTGACCCTGATGTCACCTTCCATGGATGTGACATCACTTGAGTAAATCTCTAGTGTCTGGACTTGTGTGCGTGTGTGTGTGTGTGTGTGTGTGTGTGTGTGTGTGTGTGTGTGTTGGGGTTGGGGAATGGATCCTACCTAAAGACAAGGGGAGGGACAGAAAACCTCCAGGACAGTCCTTCATAATCTTTTTGTGAAGTTATATGCCTCTTGAGCATCTTGATGTATGAACTGGACTGTGGAAACACCCACACCATCTGCAATTCACTTTAAATAAATATTCCCCAGAAGCTGTCCAGAGATCCTGGCCATAAACTCAGACCCAGAAACTCTACCCTGCATAGTTCCAGCACCCCTCAGGAAAGATGACCCCTCGACCTTCTCTGCCCCTTCCTAGAGCTTCAGTTTCTGTTTCAGGAGTGTCTTGCCTGCCCACCTACTTACTTGACAGGCAGTGCCAGGAAAGCCTAGGCTCACTATAGCCGCTAGGGCAGCTGCCCAAGTGCCCTGGCATCCATGGCAGGTCTCTTCTGGAGTTCCCTGCCTCCATGGGGCAGGGCTAGTGTGGGGTGGAAGGGTTGGACTAGTCAGCCAGCTAGAAATGGCCACAGCTCACTGACAGCCTGAACCAGTAGGAGAGCCAAGGAGAAGCAGACCAGAAGAGGGCTGGGCAAAAGTGAGGACAGAAAATAGGGAGCCTATGGAAGAAAGAAGAGGGGACCAGACTGAGAAGCTAAAGAGAATGGAAGCAAATAAAACTTCATGAGGACAGTGCTTACGTTGCCAAAGAAAAGCCAATAACTTTACCAAGTCCACTGCACAGGTGGGGGGTGGGTTTGGGGCCCCAGAGAGACCTAGTCTCACCCAAGACCGCACAGCCTGTCCCTAGCACTCCTGTCCAAACACTCAACCCCGGACTCTCATTGCTCCACCTCAGCTGAAGTTCCCTGGAGGCGAGGGGGCTAAGAGGGACAGAGCTGACAGTCTCCAAATCTCTGTCTCACTGACCACAAAGCTATTCATTACAACAATCATCGTAATAGAGATTTTTTAAATATAGCTCGCCCAGCCAGTGTGGCTGAGTGGATTGAGCATCATCCCATGGACTGAGAGGTCCTGGTTCAATTCCCGGTCAGGGTACATGCCCGGGTTGCAGGCTCGATCTCCAGTAGGGGGCGTGCAGGAGGCAACCGATGGATGTTTCTCTGGCATCGATGTTTCTATCTCTGTCTCTCTTCCTCTCTCTCTAAAAAAATCAATAAAAATATATTTTAAAAAATACAGCTGGAATGTCTAGCAGCGGGGGAATTTAGTATATATATCCTAGTTTACCCATAGTATTGGATGCTTTGTAATAAAAAGAATTTAGAGATTCAATTTAGTGTCAGAAAATGTTTACAATACACTTTAAAGACCAGTTTATAAAACCAAACCAGTAAATACATACAAGTAAAAAAGGACAGAAGGAGGAAATACATCAAAATGTTAACGCTTGTTATCTCTGGCAGGGACATAGCAAATCAGTGCTGTCTTTTTTTTTTTTTTTTGCTTTTCCACATTTGCCATATTTTCTTTAATAATCATGTATTGCTTTTGTAATAAGAAAAAAAGCAGCACAAAAGTATAAACTATTTTTCAAAATCTTCATCCCCAGCTCAGATTCCAAAACCCACTGTTGGTTGTACTCCAGCCAGGGCTCCTCCCGGCCCACCCCCACCCCATGGCCGCAGCACTGTTAACTCCACAGTCTGGACTCCGTGCCCTTCCCAGCTTCCCCTCAACCACGCCCAGCCTGGGCTACTGCAGCCTCTGGCCTGGCCCCCTCCACCCCACCCTGCTCACGCTGCAATCCAGGTAACTTTTGTTCAAAGGTTCATCCAATCATGTCTCCCACATGCAAAAGAAATCAGTGCTTCTCAAGTGCCCATAGAAGAGACCTAGGGGCCTTCATCCCCTTTGTAAACCTTTTTTTCTAGATTTTTCTCTCCCAAGGGGAGGAACACACACCAAACACACACACACACCTCTTCCCACCTTTGCTCCTATTGTCCCATCCCTACTTGGCAGGAGTCCTACCAAGACTCACCCCATGCCACCTTCTCTACACACATGCCCTTTATTCATTCCCAATCTATTTCTCCCATCTGTCCTCATTTGGGTGTTGGGTTCATCTTCTGGCCTGCCCAACCAGAGGCTCATTCTTATGCTTCAGGAGTAGAATCTGATGGAGCCCAGCCTCCTGGTGGAGGCAATTCCAAAGGGTAGCAGGTGACTCCCAAAGTAGGGGCCGGGTGTGGGGCAGAGAGAACCACGGAACTGTCTAATGTGACTGGTGAGTTCACAATACATACATACATATAGCCCTGCACAATGCCCCTGTAGTAGCCGACCTGAGCCGACTGCACCTCCCGGGCACAGAAAGTGTACGTTCTCTCCATTCAAAGAGCCCTCTCATGACTCTATATTTCAGGATATAAATACTTGGGGTGCACGCCTGCCAACAAGCACCCCCCCCCCACAGTCTAGGTATGCTCACACTACAGTCAACACACCCCACCACGAACCAGGTCAGGAGTAGTCCGTGTGGGTATGAAGAGTCTAGATGCAGAGCCTCCCTGTCTATCTACACAGCCTGGTTCCAACTAGCTGTGTCACTTGGTAGCAAGTTATGTTGCCTCTCTGAGCCTCCAATTCCTTGATTGTAAAATCAGGATAATAACAGTAACTATCTCATGAGGCTGTTGTGCAGATGAATTAAGTTAATGCACGTGAAGTGCTTAGAACAGTGCTTGTCATAGTGTTATATGTGTTTGTTGTTATCATTACAAGTCATAAAAATGTATACCTACATACACACAATTCAGAACCTTTTTGCAAGAGTGATACAGATGTGTGTGTGTGTGTGACCTTATGAAGAAGTGATTACCTAAGTGGTATGATTTAGAGGGGACTACCCACACTTTTACTCATAATCAACACCATTGCCTGAAATTCCACCAATATAGCATATATCATTTGAGTCTTGAAGGCCAGTCCTTTTCAACAATTCCCTATTAAAATGCACATACCCCTTGGGGGGTGTTAAGCCTTATCAACTAACACCTTAGTTGTCAGCTAACACCTTAGTTATCAGCTAACACCTTAGATATCAGTTAACACCTTAGTTGACAGCTAACACCTTAGTTGACAGCTAACACCTTAGTTGACAGCCAGCTGAGAGCAAGACCCTACAGGACTGGTTTTGGAAGAAGGAGGACAGGAATTGTAGAAATAGAAGGGCTTTGATCGGGTCTAGAGGGGAGCACCCGAGCCAAACCTCACCAACTTCCCAAAGCTACCAATCTCTTCCTGCCCTGTGGTGTATGGAAGGGACGAAGTCCTTCCTTCCAGCTGATGTCATCAGGTGCAGGTGGGGTGAGGCAGAAGGAGAGGGAGATCATATGCTAGGCGTTCCCTGCAGCAGCTGGTGAGTGTTGGCACAGTCAGCCTAAGCCTTCCTGAGAAGGTGGGTGGAGGTTGGGAGCTGGAATCCCTGCATTCTACTGCCTCTTTGTAATTCCCGCCCCTTCTCTACCCACCCCCCAGACAGGGGCTGAGCTAAGGGAGTATAGTAGAGGCAGCACAGGTAGAAATGGTTTTGGGACTCCCCACCCCCAATTCCCACCACCCAGAACTGTTGCTCTGCAAGCCTAAGGCTGATGTCTGATTGGGCCCTAAGGGGCCACTTCCCTCACATTGACCTTACAGGTCAGCCCTGCCAGCTCCTGCTCAGAGCCATCCGTGTCCCTGGCATTTATCATTCCATCCAAAACCATTCCTGTTTCCTGCCTGGCCCACTCCTGTGTGTAATGAAAGCCATAAGCTCATTAAATTGGGGTGAGGAAGGACTTCCTTTGATTTGTCCTCAATTTACCTCCCTCAAGCTTCAAAGAGGCCTCCCACATCCACAGAGCTGAAGCGTCGATGGTCAGAGTCAAGGCCCCTGTGTTTGCAACGCTCACAGTTGGAACATATAACTCAATGCAATTCTACAAATGTTGGAAGCCAAGGCTTCCTGGAATGTCGGTGCTAGAAAGCCATTCTGAGACCATTTGGTCCCCTCTTTACCCTCCCCTACCCCCACCCATTATTCAGATAAGGAGACTGCAGCCCTAAGAGGTTATTGATCCCTTATATATGTACCCACCGGTAGAGTGGAGAAAGCGCTTTAGCAGGTATTCCCACACGTAATCCTCAGAAGAGTCCTATAACTAAGAGGTGATTATTAGGCCCAGCTTAGAGAGGATGAAACTGAGGGGCTGGACTACTTAAAGACTTACCCAAGATCTCAGAACAAAGTTGTGGCAGCGGTGGACTTCAACCTGAGCCTTCTCTTGAAGGCACTTTCTGGCATGAAGGAGTGGTTCACACATGAGCTTTGGAGCCAGATAGACCTGGGATTTCGTTCCAGTTATACCACCTTTTAGTGTGTGTGCCTTGGACTGTAGTAAGCACTGAGGCACTCAACAAGCTCCCTAAGTCTCAGTTTTCACTCTGAAAACTGGGGTCACAACTACCACTCTCACAAGGTTGTCGTCAGGATGAAGGGTGTAGGTAGATGCATTGTAAAGTGCTTATTCATTCAGTCCACAAGTATTTAATGAACATCTACTATGTGTCAGGCACTGTTGTGGGCCCTGGGGATACAGCAGTGGACAAAATCAAACAACCCATGCCTTCATGGAACTTACAGGCTAGCATAGTGGAGAAACATGTGAAAATAAGTAGGTGAACAAGATCACTTCAGTTAGTGATGAGAGCTGGAAAGTAAATACCACAGGAGCATGGGCTAGAGCATGCCTGGGGTCAGAGGTGGGAGATGACTTTAGACTGAGGGGATGTTTGAGGTGAGACATAAATGAGGGCAGAGTGTTGGGCAGAGGAAAGAGCAAGCTCAAGGATCTGAGTTAAAGCTGATCTCTGCTCTGACTGTTTCACTGAGCTCCAAACCACTTCCTCCTTGACACCTCCACTTGGATGCCTACTAGGATCTTGAAGTTAACACAGTTAAAGATGAGTTTTTATGTTATTCCCATACCTTCCTTCCCCCGGTGCTGCCCAGCTAAGAAAGTGCTCTAGCCCTAATCCTGGCAATTGCCTTGGAAGCTTTTCTTTTTCTCTCCTCCTAGATGGAAACCATTAGCAAGTCCAGCTACTCTATTCCCAAAATATATCCGAATCTATCCGCTTCTCAGCATCCCCCCTCCACCAGACTGGCTCACCCACCCCCTTGGCTTACCGTAACAGACCTCCCCTCACCCCCAGCCTGTGTTCAATACAGACACCAGAGTGAGTCTTTGAAACATGCAAATCAGATCAAGTCACTCTTGTGCTTACAACCCCACACTGGCCTCTTATCTGGCTTAGAATAACCTCCCCTGCCATGGCCCACAGGACCCTGCCTGCTCTGGCCTTGTCTGCCTCTCCCACCAACCCTTTCAGCCCCTGCCATGCACCCCCTTGCTGGCTCACCTCCAGTCCCACCAACCCCTTCTTTGCTCAGCCCTCCACACAACCAAGCTCTTAGAATGTGGTAAGCACTCAGAAGATGTTAGTTGGCGGGTCAAAAAGGAGAATGGTGGGGGCAGGGCAAGGATGAGAGAGGAGGCGGGACATTAGAAACTGAGATGCTCAACTGATCAAAGCCACAGTCTCTGGCCTCAGCCCCTTCCTGGTCCAGCCTCGCATGTCCACTCTTCTCCACCTGGAGAGACAGCTGAGGCCACAGGAATAGATGAGTTTGCCAATGTGAGATATTAGGAGAAGAGAAGGGATCCAAGGGGAGCCGTGGAGAAGCCTAAGAAAGACCTGCAGAGAGAAAGAAGGCCCAGGAGAGTGCTGTACTAAAGAAACTGAGGAAGGAGCTCTGCAAGGAGAGGCTGGGAAGCCACTTGAAAACTGTCCAGTGGGTGTGGTCAAGGCCCAAGGAGGGATGATACAAGCTTTAGTCACCCAGACATCATCGGCTTGTGCAGTGAGAGTAGAGCGGGGGGCAGGCCAGGCCAGGAGTTGGTGAACATAGACACTGGGCTGTGAGAGGGTAAAGGAGCAGGAAGGCAGGCACTCAAGGGGGTAACAGTGTGGAGGAGAGGATTTTTCAGACGGAAAAAGCTGGAATGTATTCACAGGCTGAGGGCAGGGAGCCAGAAGAGGGGAGAAAATTACTGAAGTGTGGTCCCTGGGGGATGGGCTGGTTGGACTTGGGAGGAGGAGGACCACTCCTTCTTCTGAGGAGGGTGTGTGTGTTGTGGGGGGAGGAGGGCAGTTGAGAAGGCAAAAGTGGGGAAAGGAGGCTTGAGCCCATAACCATTGGTCTCTGCTGTATCTTTTTATTTCCTGGTCCTTCCATGCGCTCGCTACTCACTAAGGTCAATACCAGCAGCTGTTCTCCAGCTCTAGCATCCAGATGAGGGATGACTGAAAAGGGAGCAATGTAGTGAGGTGCTGTAATCACCCCTCTGCTCTGCCCTTGGGCCTATAGGAACCTCCCTACATTGGGCTCAGATGACCAAGATGAGTGGAACCCATATCTGCTCTGGCCTCTCTTCCTGCCTCCCTTGCCAAGTTTCCTCAAGATCCAGACCAGCACCCTCAACCACCAATCCCCATGCTTACCACTCTTACTCACACCCATACCTCAATGTGCAAGAGAGCTAAGCCTGGCCCTGGGACTGGGACATTGCCAGGGAAGCCACAACAGTCACTGAAGCAGGATCCTGTGTTAGGGCAACCAGTCCTGATACAAATAGGCAAATAGAGAATCTGGCACGAAGTGACTTGGCCTAGGTTACATGGTGAATAGACGTCTGGATCTGTGTCTCCTGACTTACTGGCCTGTTGAGCTTCCAGGGTGAATTGCCAGAACCAGAGCTGCCACCTGCCCCACAGGACCATGGAGGAAGCAGGACATGTGAGGTCATGAAGAAGAACAGCCAAGAATGCACCAGGTTCGGTGGTCATAGAGGGCAGGGACATATCTGCCTGTTCAATGTCCTGATAAAATGCCTGGCGCAAGAATCAGGGCTCAGTAAATATATGCTGCCTGGATGGATGGATGGATGGATGGATGGATGGATGGATGGATGGAAGAACACCTAGCTGGAGACATGTTTGGAACAATCTCAGAAGAAGGACCAGCCAGGATACCCCACAAGGGTCCCAAATCCTCTCCTGAAATTAGGACCTCACTCCGCACCTCAGCTACCTGTAGGCTGGACCCTGGGAACCCAACTCTCCCTGGGCCAGAGAGGGGTAGGAGGAAATGCTGCCAAAATTGGCCCGAGGCTTTGATAGAAAATTGGACCCCCAAACCAGAGGCACCATCAATGAACCTCTTAGTCTACTCCCCAACTGTCAGTCCAGGAATATCCCCCAAAACCTCAAAACCCCTCTTGGTCATGCTGATGAAGTTAAAGTCCCTGCTCCTGTCACACACACACACACACACACACACACACACACACACACACACACACCTTCCTGCCCTCCTTAGTTTGGGACAAAAAGTAAGCAAACTCTTCAGTATCCAGGTCCCAAAGGGAACAGCTTTGGGGTATACTGGTACATCGGGACTGCCTGTCTTCCAGGCCCCAGGGCCTTCCATCCTTTCCACTCTCTCCATTACCCTCTCGCCCACCACAGCCACCCCATCTGTCCCCAGCACGTGCTGAGGGAGGGCTCATTTGTGCTCAGAAGTGGGAGCAGTAAGAACAAGTACAGTAAGTCCTCAATTAACATCGTTGATAGGTTCTGCAACTTGAAGCAAAATGACTTATAACAAAAACAATTTTCCCATAGGCTAGTTGATATAAATGAGAGTTCAGTTCCTACCGCATCTCATCAACATTATAATGAAACTACGCTGAATGAAACAACATTATTTGTGGATCACCTGTACTCTCATACATGGGCACCCATCCACATCCTTGCTCATACACATGAGCATACATGCACACACACATCCCTGATCATACACACTCATGAATATGTCACTACACACACACACACTGGCACATGTAGCCACCCATGCACATGCACAGACTAGTGCCAGAGATAGAAACACATTCAATTAGGCCCAGATACACATCTCTCCTGCACAGCCAGTCTGTGAGGTCTCTTTCCTAAGCAGACCTATCTTTATTGGGGTGGGACCAATAAGCAAAGATGGAGGCTGGGCACAACAGTAAGTATAATTGTGTCTCTTGTGGTTGGAAAAGGTTCTAGGGTCCAAAGAATAAGAGCCAGGATCTGCACCTAATTCCCCTCAGGCCCCTATGCTCCAACCTCTCTGTTGGACTTCTTTCCAAAATTCAGCCCCCTTTCTAGTGCTTAGCCTGGTGCTCTGGCCGGGCCCTGCCCAGCCTGGTCTTCTGGGTGCCGAGCATGTAGCTATGGGTGTCTCAAGTGGCATGCCTCCTCTTTCCCACCTGGGAAGCTACTTAGTTGTGAAGGAGGACCCCCCCCAAGACCAGAAGTCATCTAGTAGTCACCTTCTCTCAGGGAGTACAACCCAGACCCTCTGAGGCCTTGCCCAAACAGAAGACTGGGGTAGACAGCCCTTCCTGGCCCCTGCTTTGCTGAGACCCCCACCAGGGATCTCTCAAGCCCCTTACTGCCCATCCACCCCTGCTTGTCTCCCCCATCCTCCCTCTTCTCTCTTACCATCCTTCTCCTGATCCTCTCATGAAAAATAGATGGAGCTTTTATTAAACTGTTTTCTCTTCAAAGGAGCTTTCAATTTTTAATGCTTTGCCGGGATGGGGGAGACAGACTGGCCCAGACAGACTGTAGGGAGGGGACCGAAGAGGTCTGCCCTGGACTGGGGGAGGGAGCAGGGAGAAGGACTGCCTACCCCTTCCCCATAGCTCTGATGGCCCCAATGCCCTCTTCTTTTCTTGCTTCTTCTTAGCAGGATGTACACTGGGCTTTTGGATTCTAGGAAATATGGCTTCCTCTTGAAAGAACCCCCAGTCTTCTCTTTGAGGAAGGCCTCAGAGGGTCTGGGTTACACTCTGTGAGAGGAAGGTGAACACTAGATGACCTCTGGTCTGGGGGATCCTCCTCCACAACTAAGTAGCTTCCCAGGTTGGACAAGAGCAGGGAGCTCTAGGCCTGCCTGAGGATTAAGGAAGGAGAAGAGATACTTGCCAAGAGAGTCCTGTGTCTTAGAGGTGGAGATTCCTTTCTTGGGCAGGACAAAGCCCCTTCCTCTTCCTCCCACTGTCCACCTATGACTGGGAGATCTTCAAGTGAAGTGAACCAGCTTGTGTTGAACATCTACTGTGTGCCAGGCTAGCCATTGATGTACAGATGCCCCACTGAGTCATGACAGCAAATTCTGCCTCTCAAAGGGTAGACTTCTGCCTTCTTGAGCAACCCCCACAGCTGGCACATAATTGGCATTCAGAAAACATGTGCTGAATAATTGTTCCTGCTGTCTTAAATGTTGCCATCTTAGCCCAATCTAGACTCACTAGCCCAACCTTACTATGTATGCTCTTATACTAATCATTTCAGTCCTCGGGTGATGGAGACTGAGCCCCTTACCTCCTTCTCTGGCTCTCTTGGCAGATGTAGCCAGTGTGAAAAGGGGAGGGATAGGAAAAGTCCAATCATTAGCTGAAAGAATAAGATCCCCATAGGACCAGACAGCCCAGGATAGGGACCCACAGTCCCAGCCCTAAAGTGCCCATCACAGTGACAGGTACATGGTCTGGTTCTGCATTTAGAATATGTGCTTTCACTGTGGGACTTACATTTGCTAATTACAATAGTTATACATGGTAATTGTAGGACATTTAGAAAATACAGAAAACCCCAATGAAAGAGGCAGAAATCTACTTTGAATCCATAATGGCTATAGGGTTGATTTGCCCTTGATTGGTCCACATGCATCTCTTTTCAGAACTCTGAAGCCAGAGGATCTAGTTCAAGGTGAATACTGTGGTGCAGGTGTGTGAAAAAGGAGGTAGGAGGCCCAACTGCATTCAAGCCAACCACGGACCCAGTGGTACTCTAGGCACCTTTATGGAAAAAGCGATGAGGCCCTTTGTTCCAACCCATCTGGTCTGGGTCCAAGTGAAATGATGGGGAAAACAGTTGGTTCTAAACAATAAACTAGAGAAAAATTCACATTCTAATCACTGGCTTTCCAGGTATTGGTCACTTTGACACACTATGAGATGTTTCAGCACATTTTTCAACAGCTTTAAGCATTTTTAGTGCATTGCTCATGTTGAGGGGAGGAGTTTGGGCTTTGCTTGTAGGTTGTTATCTCTAATTCATCTAATTTCTATTCTTTCTGGTCAGCTACATCGAGGGGGTCATTTTGTTTTGGTGGAAGGGTTGATGCATGCAGGGCCAGGAGAGTAACTACTCTGGGTCTGTAATCCACACCACTGCCGCCCTGGACAGGGACCCAAACCAGTTTTTAAGGGAAAGCCAGTGCTGAAAGCACCAAGGTTTGGACAATGTAGCCAACACTGAGGCAGCAGTATGCAGGCTGCAATGAACCACGTGCCCTGATTCTCCCCACTTGGTGTGCTCTGTGTGTGTGTGTGTGTGTGTGTGTGTGTGTGTGTGTGTGTGGACATTATGCCCAGTGGCATTTTTGTCTCCAATTCTTTCAAGCACCATTACACCAACCAAGCTCAGGCTAAGCCTGTCCCTGTCCTGGAAACCACATGGCACTTAAATTCTGACAGCAAGCGGCATTCTGAATGGGAGCAGATGACTAGCATGGCACAGCTGAAAGAGTGCCGAGCCAAAGCGGCTTCCATCGAAAGATGTGCGCAATGAAATCGGGGAGAACACTGGCTAAAGAAAGTCAGCATCACTGGCAAAAACATTGACTTGAAAAGCGTCAAGGCCAAGCACTTGAAAAGCACATTGTATTGCATGTAAAGGTTGTATATTCATCCCAGGTTGCACAGACTTGTAGAAGCTGGAACCAGCAGATGAAAACATTCCAGTTTCAACTTATTTGCTCTTGAGGGCAATTGACTTAGAACCAGAGGCGAGTCTCTGAAAACTGCTGAACAACCAGAGGAGGAAGGATGAGTTAAAAATGAATTCCCAAATTCTCCTCCCCCAGAATAAAAATGGGGGAACATCCAGAAAACAAGCAAACATACTCAAAAGTAGAAAAAATAAAAAAACATGAAAAACTTCCCTATAGTGCCTGGAAATTACTATTACATGGAAAATCATTGACTGGAAATACTTCTTTTCAACCAATTTATCATTTCAACTAATTTGCAGTTGTGACCAACTTTTGACAAGTTTGTTTCGGACATGTTTCCCAATCCTTGAAGATCGCATGGTCTAAGTTCTTCCACGGGGCAGTGGAGGGCTAGTGAGCACACACTACATCAGAAAGCAGACCGAATACTTCATACCCTGTGATCCAGCTGCCTCCCACCCCCAGCTCTGAACCACAGTTTCCTCTCCTGTAAAATGGGGGTGGGGGAATGACCCATCCAGACTCATTTCCAGGGCCAGCGCAAGGATCTCATGATCCAGGAGTGTTAAGAAAGTGTGCTCTGCAATCTGTCTGCCTGACTCTGCCACCTAGAAACAGTTTACCCAGCCTTTCCATGCATCATTTTTCCAACTCCAAAATGAGGCTGCACCTTCCACAATAGCATCTTGACATCTGACATGTGAAGTGCCTAGTATGTAGTGAATGTGCAATAAATATCTGTTGTCACTATGGATGGACAAGCTTGCATTGTCATTATTTTAACATCTGCCTCCCCAGTCATTGCAGGAGCAGGGTGGAGACAGGGGCTGGACCTCGCCTATCCATGTATCTTTCACACAAGAGAAACAGGTAATCACCATGGCAGGAAGCTTTGAGTGCTCCCCACTCCCCAATTCACCCTCTGACTGGCTAGATCTCTTAAAAAGATCTAAATGAGTCCATGCAGTCCCAAACAACAGAAATAGGACATGGAGCTAGAATAGATCAGTTCTTCTCAACCTCAGGGTAGAATACACAGACATTCCCTTTCGAGGCCAAACATTCCGGGTATAACCAGCCCCTGAGAAGATATCTTTGGACAACGACAACTCCCACCCCCAGATCGGCATGTCTTCCATCTTCAGAATTGAACACAGGCTATGAAAACATCTTCCAGTTGTGAATTATAGCTGCTTTTATAAGTGTAAGGAAAACTGTGTTCAGATTACCATCAAAATAAGAACATAAAAGTTCAATTCTCAAAGAACTCATGACCCTTGAGAATATATCAGCAGACCCCTTCCCCCAGTTGTACAAATCCCAGGCTGAGAATGACTGAGCCAGATGTTTGCCAACATTCTCTGTGCCTATGCCTACTTTTTGTGTCTCTTGGCTGTGTATATACCTTACTTCCATGACCCAGACACCCCCTCCACCTCTCCCTGTCCCTTCCTGTCACTTTCAGCCCCTCTGGCAGGCTAGAAAGGCCCTCACTTCCCTGCCAAGGTCCCAGGGCAGGCATGTGGTCGGAGTGGAAGACAGGCCTAGGCAGGTGTCAGCTGGAGGCCCTGTCTGTCACCCTGCACTAGGGTGGGATCCTATCTCCTGGGCCAACCCAAGTGGAGCCACCATATCCACTGGAAGAAATGGACAGGGGACTCTAAGCCTGAACCTTCTGCTACCCCTGCATCCACCTCTATGTATCTCCTAGAACATAGCCTTTGGGTCCCTGGAGCTGCTTCTGCTTCCATGGACATCACTCTCCTTCCTTGTCAGGTGAACTCACCTGAAGAAAAGGAAACTTGTTCTACAGGTGCTGCTGAAATGGGGTGGGGGGAGGGCAGGAAGCCAAGGATGGCCATCCTGTCTATCCCCTCTCTTTCCTCTGAGAGGCTGCTGTGGGCACAGGGAGCCCTGGACCAGCCCAGGAAGGAGGGGTGGGAAGATCTGAGACAGAGAGGTGGGGCCCAAAGCGTGCTGGAGTGCATGCTCCAGATCTGGATACTGGGGAGACCAAAATGCTTGGCATCGTTCAGGGACTGGCTGGCTTATGACCTCACCTCCCTGGATGTCAGTTTACTCATCTAGGAAGTGGGCGGGATCCCCGTTGTTGAGGGGATGGGAGGAGGTTGTGGGTGAGAAGGCCCTTTGGAAACTGTAAAGCACTGTGCCCTGAACATGTGTGTACATGTACACGGAAGCATGCACTCCAGCACGCTTTGGGCCCCTCCTCTCTGTAGCTAATGCTTGCACTTGAATAGGCATCAGAATCACCTGGAGGGCTTGTTAAAACACAGACTGCTGGGCCCCACCCCAGTCTCTGATTCAGTTGGACTGGGGTGGGGCTCAGGAATTTGCATTTCTGACTAGTTCCCAAGTGATGCTGATGCTACTGGTCCTGAGACCACAGCTGGAGAACCACGTGCAAAGGATTTCACATCTGTGCATATTCTTACTATGTGTGCTGCTCTAAATTGTGGCTCCTCTGAGCCACGGCCACCCCCTGTTACCACAGGGTCTGCCAGAGGGATCTCTTAGTTTGCCCTGTCCACCAGGCAGCCCCGATGCAGAGCATAAGAGAGCAGCTGAGAGTCAGGCAGCAAGCCCTCCCAACACACATTCAGCCATCTTAACACATATAACCATCGTGTACACACATGCACACACATGACCATCATGCACACTCATCTCATACCTGTATAACCTAGTGGCTAAACGCAGACTCATGAACTAAACTACCCAAATCGGGCAGCTCCCCCACTTCCTAAAGTGTGACCTTGGACAAGTCTCTTCATCTCTATGTGCTTCAGTTTCCTCACCAATAAAAACAGGGGTAATAGTAACACTCCATAGGGTTGCTGAGAGACTCAGTGAGAGGACAAATGGAAATGTCTTGGAAGAATGCTAAACGATAGATAGTATTAACAATTTTATCAGTGGGCTTCAGGTCCGCCAAGAAAACCTCAATAAAAAGAAAAACAAAACAGGGTAGATCATAACTGTTAATAAATTGACTTGGGTCAAAACAGATACCCTTGGGAGGCAGAACTGGGCCCCAGTGCTGGGTGTTTCTGACGAACTCACTGTGTGTCTGAGGGTGAGTCCCTGGCCCTCCCTGCGCCTCAGCATCCCCATCCACCCCGTAGGGACTGATCTGACTGTTGGTCACGGCTTTTTTCCAGCTCTGCCACATGGTGGGTTCATGCCCAGTGGTGCATGGCAGAGGCAACAGCCACAATGCCACAGGCCCAGCCCATGGCCCAGTTTTGTTCTTACTGGTGCTCAGAGAAGCTATTCCCCTCCCTGAGCAAGAAAGAAACTGTCAGCAACTCTCCCTTGGCTGTCTCTTCTACTCGCTCCTTGGGTGCAAAGAGCCCTGGGGCTGCCAGGGGCCCGAGAAGAAATGCCAGAGAGCAGGTTTGTGATAACTCTTTACCTCTGGACCCTGCCTATCAGACTATAAAGCACCATTGTGTCCATCTGCTCGCCACAGCCAGCATGACAGGCAGGGAGCACAGGAGAAGACGGAGGATCCCAGAGGTTGCTTCCTGCCCAAGGTTTGAACCCCAGACTGTCAGATTCCAAGTCCAGTGCCCTGGGCTGTGAAAGCCCGTAGGAGTCAGACGTGAGAGAAGTCCCTGTGTTACTTCTGCTTTCTGTCTTCACATTTTTGCTTAAACCATCACCTTCTCTATAAGGTCTCAAGCCAGCCCCACCTCAGAATCCCTATCCTCCGTGTTGTGCTCTGTTTCTTCTTTTTCTGAAGCTCTTATCACCTTCTAACATAAAATAGATGTGCATTACTGCTTATTGTGTGTCTCCAAGGACTGGGAGCCTTGTCCATGTTGTGTATTGTAGTATCTCCTGATGCTTCATAGATGTTCAATAGGTATGTGATGAAGGAGCGAGGAGCGTGCTAGGAGCTCAGAACGGGGTGGTGGAAGCTGCCTCTTAGCTGGTCTCATTGCCTCCACCCTCCTCACTGCTCTGAGTAAGTGGATGACTTTCCAAAATGCCAACCTGACCAGGTCCCTCCCCTGTCTCCAACCCCTGCAGGACTCTCCATCAGCCATATGATGAACTCCAAACACCTTGGCCTGTCAATGTGGCAGCCTAACCCCTCCAACTCCATCTCTTAAGCCACTTGACACACCCCCTGCCTTCCAACCACTACAGATTATCTGTAGCTTCTCCAAAGGGCCCTGGTCTTCTCCACCTTTGTGCCTTTGCTCACATGATTCTGTCTGCCCTCCGGCACATCTTTCACCTCAAAAACTCTTAATCACCCTCTACCTTTTGCTCAACTCCTCTTCTTGGAAGCATTTCTCAACGAGATGATGACTTGAAGCATTTCCTGACTCCCACTGATCTCTTGCTGCTCACCCCTGGCTGCCTCTGTACTTCCCAAACACCCTGAATATGCCTGGGTTCCAGCACCTGTGTCGGGATCCCTAGTCTTCACGTATGTCTCAGTGAGTCAGGAGCCCTTGGAGGTGGAGACCCATCATTCTTAGTTATCTCTGCAGATGAACAAGGATCCACAAAGGCATTAACGAACAGCCCAAGTATCTCAATTTTCAAAAGCCCTAAGGGAGAATGAACATTTCCTTATGGTAGGATTGTTCAGGCTAAGACATCAAGTTCTTTTTGCCTTGGGCTAGAATTATATCACCTCGATGAGGCAACCCTGGTTATCTTATGGAAAAACCAATCATATATTCCATTTCACTGTCTGCCTGCCATTTATGCCTATCATGCCTGCCTATATCTATTTATCTAATCTGTCATCTATATATACATATCCCCTACATACCTGCCTGCATACCTACCTTTCATCGATCTCTAAGAGGCACATGGCAGAGCGAGGAGACAGCGCTGAACTCAGGCGATGCAGGTTCCTTCCCAGGTCTACCAAGCTGTAGGACCTGGCATGAGTAACTTAGCCTTTCTGACCCTCGTTTTTATCTGTAATAAATGATAATAATGCTCCCTTTCTCATAGGGTGGTTGTGAGATTCAATAAGGTAATTCTTGGTAAGCACTGAGGGCGTAAACATTCACTAAGTGATGGTGGCTCTCTAACAGTCCTTTATGTCACCAATTATTCATCAAAAGAATTGGGACAACTGAACAAATGCGGTAAAATCGAAAACAATAAAATTATGTACTTCAGAGAAATCAAGATAAAGACAAATAAGGTTAGGAAAAGAATAGAGCCAAAAGTAAGAATCACACACACAAAAAATCGTTCTCTAAAGTTTTATACAGTTCCAAGAGCCTGCATTTGGCTCTCAGCTGCCCTGGTAGCCACATAAAAGAGGAAAACATCATCAATTATAAGCTTCATGGCATCTGTAACATAAAAATAAATCAAGTATGCAGAGAAGCATGGCTTTCCCTAGTCAGAAAAGAAATCACATCTCTCCCTTGGCCCTTCACAAAGAAGATTCTAGGACAAGCCACCATCCAGTGTCCTCCACAACATCCCTGCAGCCAGCGAGTACCAAGCTGACTTTCTCCAGCCACCTGCTACAAGGACCTGAGGCAATTCTCCAAGGATAACAATAAATAGTAATAGTCACCATTTATTATGTACCAGGCATTGAATCCCCCCAAATAAACTCAGGAGGTGTACACTGTTATTATCCCCACTTTACAGATGAGGAAACTGAGAGTCAGGTGAAATCACTAGCCCAAGGACACACAGGCAGGAAGGGGTAGGGCTAGACGCAAACCCAGGTCTGTCTGGTAACCACTGTACTCTCCTGCACGCCAATTAGCCAGAGCTCTCGTACGCTAAGAATAATGTAAGACTCCAGGAGTTAGGCTGGACAGTCTGCTCTGCATATGGTCTGCCAGAAATATTAGTTTTCACAACTGAGTTACTGATGAGGCTGGGGTATCATGGGCTTCAAGGCTGAGTTACCTGGAGGAAGATCCCAGAGTGTCCCAGTTATGGGTCACTAATGCAGGGCAATGACCCACACTTGGCCCGAGAGCTAGGCAGAGGGAAGGGCTTAGATAGATCAAAAGAGCCTAGGGGCAATTCTCACAGGGAGGCCCAGAGGGGTACCTACTGGCAAGGGAAGTGTTCCCTGCAAACAGTTCAGAATCCCCTGCAATGTGCAAGGTTCTCCACCAAGAAGCCAGGCCTGCAACCATTTGTCTGGAACGCTTTCAAAGCAGGCGTTACCAATTGCCACTGTGGCCATTTAAAAAGTCTCAATAAAACACCCCCAGAACATCTAATTTAGGCAATATAGCTTCCTGGTGAACCCTCCAAGATGAATTAGTTGCAAATTGCACCCCCAGGTAACTGAGTGATTTGATCTGCTGTATTAAATTGTTGGAGAGAAACCAATTGAATGCTGGAGGCTGTCTGCCAACGCTGATGATCTGGGTTTTCGGGTAGTTGATCTTAAGCCCTGCTTTCTCACAATAATGGAGCAGGAGGATCAATTGTCTGTTGCAGTCAGTCCTAGAGCATGACAATAAAACCATATCAACAGCAGAGAGAAAAATACTGATCTTTCTATACTTATTTGCAGGGGATCCGGTCTCGGCATCCAGTTTGCCCAGAAGTCACATAGAGTCATTGAACTCCAGTTCTGAAGAAGTGAGACGGGGAGAAAGCAAAATCCACACACCTCTCCAATGTGGTATCTGATTTCCCAGTAGACCAGCCTTCCCTATTCAGCCTGCTTTATATTTTCTACCTGCAGAGTGTTTGATAGACAAGGTCTTTCAGAGCCTTGGTGTTGAGGGCAGGGGGAAGACAGGAGTTGGGATAAATAACTCAAAAGGACAATCTTAGGTGCCGAAATGGTTAAGGATCGCTGGCCAAGGCACCTCTCAGGCCCCTATACCTTCATTAGGGTGGTCACACTGGAAATGTCCTTCTAAACGTCTCCCCCCAAACCCACTCACATATGCACACAAACCCCACCTCTTCAGGTGCTTACTTTGAACGTATGGCTTTGGAAATGGGTTAAAAATAAACACCCGGAGAGGCAGAGTTTGTACGTATATGTGCAGGAACTTGTTTGTGGGGGAGGAGGGAGTGTCAATCTAAGTGGAGAAAACTGCCTAAGCCAGGATTTGGAAGCAGGTAAGTACCCTTGGTGTTCCAGAAGCAGTCATTCAATTGTCAAGGTGATTTGTAGTGTGAGGAAGAGGGAGTTGGGAGAGGCTTGAGTGGCAGCTCAAGGAATTTAGACTTATCCTATAGATGCTGGCATGTCATTGTGTCTAGGGAGGCAAAATGTGAGAGTGGTTAAGAAGTTAAACTCAGACCCAGCCAGTGTGGCTCAGCGGTTGAGCATTGACCCATGCACCAAGAGGTCGCCAGTTCGATTCCTGGTCAGGGCACATGCCTGGGTTGTGGGCCTGATCCCCAGTGCGGGGCATGCAGGAGGGGGCCAATCAATGTTCTCTCTCATCAGTGTTTCTATCTCTCCCTCTTCCTTCCTCTCTCTGTAAAAATCAATAACGAAAAAATATTTTTTTTAAAAAAGTTAAACTCAGTAGTCAAGCCATGTGGGTTCAAATGTTGGCTCAGCAGATTACTAGCAAAGTGAACTTTGGCAGGTTGCATAATGTTGCCGTGCCTCAGTTTGTTCATCTGGGAAATGGGAATGATAGCAGTAATACTGACCCTAAACTGTTGTGGTGATTGAATTAACTCTCACATAGGAAGTATGAGAACAGTTCCTGGTGCAGAGTAACCTCCCACCTAGTGTCTGTCTCTTTCATTATCAGCAGATGAGCTCCCTCTACTCCAGGCATGGCGCCAAGTGCTTTACCTCATGCTCTCGGTTCACCCTCACAACCCCATGACATGGGTCTGATTTTATCCCCACTCTACAGAGGGAGAAGCTGAGGCACATACCTCACCTGGACCGCACCTAGATGTGGAGTTCAGAAGGCCAGCCTAGCTTCGGCGCATAGGAGATGAATTCGGGGCAACCTGAAGGTAGGCTGAGACCAGGGGAAGGCAGAAGCAGGGTTTGAGGAGAGGCTGTGGGGCAATAAGAGCAGTAGCAGGGAGAAAGCAGAGACACAGAGATGAGGCTCGGGCCTCTGCTCTCCAGGCAGGGTTCCAGGTCTTCCAAGCCTTGTCTGGGCCTCCAATAGCCTTGAGGTCATTGTGTCCCAGAAGCCTCATGACTTCCTTAAAAGCACAGGGGTTCTCAGATCTCAGCAAGGGTCAGGACATGAGGACTAAGCAGCTCCATATTTTAGCCAGGACCGTCCCAGCCAGGAGATGGAGGGCATGGGAAGAGCCATTGGAGTCAGAGTTAAAGTCTTAGTCTTCTCATTCAGGGCCCCCAGCTAACCCAGCTATGGCTTCTGGGGGTGGATCAAGGGCATTTCCAAATAGCGCACCAGGGAGGTAGGAGCCAGGTGAGAGGCAGAGGAAAGTGTCAGGTAAGGCTGTGAGGTGGGACACACTTCACTGCCCTGCCCTACCTCAGCAAAATCAAACTGCTCTCCTAGTCCTCAGGCACTGAGGAAAGCCTGTGCCCGATCCCTGTGGGGGGCGGGGAGGTTGTACTCCTGACACCCAAGTGCCTGCCCCTCTTCCTGGCTAGTGCCCCCACCCCACTCCAAGTAGAGACCACTTTCTGCCCAGGCTCCCTGGTGAAGACTGAACTACCACAAGCAGCTGTACCCTGTCTGGGGTGTCTTGGGTCAGGTCAGAGGACGGTGGCATCTGGCAGTCCCTGGCATGCAGGTGTGATGGAAAAGCTCTCTCCCTTGGAGCCACCCACAGGCTGGCAAATGGAAGGGGTTTCCATTGGAGTCCCATATTTATCACCACCTTCCTACATGAATGTAGACAAATCTTTTCTCTTTCCTGGCCTGTGGGATTCGACTAAAAGGTCTCTCTTCATTCTTGCCTAAAAACCCATCTCTAATCCAATGGAAGCCCGGAGGTCTGGTGTCACTGACTCTGTGCCATATCAGTGGGTCCCATCCGAATCTGAGCATTGAGGGGAGAACCATCCTCATCAGATCAGGGTGAGGTACAGGAGGGGAAAAGGAACCCTAGAAGCAGAAATCTCTGGGACTGAAATCCCACTTATGTCACTAAAAGCCCCTATCAATAAACAAGGATAACACCAGGTCCTCGTCGGAGAACGGGAATGAGGATTTAATGAGATGTTACATTCAGAGCATCCACAACCACTCCGAGACTGCCCACCCTGCTCAGCCTGCTACACCCAACATAAAATGCTTCCTGACCGAAAAGCCAGCCTAGCAAAGCAGGGGCCAGTGATGGCCAGAGGGCTGACCAGAACCGGAGAGAGGGCTTCTGCCTCCATGGAGGGCAGAGGGCAAAGCAGGGATCTTGGGTGGGGGTGGAGAGGGGCAGGCAGGGGCTGGGGAAGGGGAGGTAGAAGAAAAGGGGAGCCTCTGAATGGAAAGGAAGGGAAAGGGGGGCAGGAGAAAGGAAGTTTATTATTCTTCCTGCAGACCAATCATGGGGCTCCTGGAGTGTCGAATTCCAGCTCCTGCAGCCAGATGTGACCTGTTCCTGTTATCATGGAATATTAATCAGAGGGGCCCTTGGGTAATTGGGGAGTTTTGATTAGAGAAATAGCCCTTACAATAATAAGCAGGCAGGAGCCTGGGGAAACCAACCCCCACTCCTGGTCGCCCACCTCTTAGGCTCCATACTTCTGAGGCTCAGGGCCCTATACTGAGAGGTGGAGAGGGGGGGTGGCAGCAAAGCTGGTCTGGGGACCAGAGTTGGACCTGGGGGTGGGGGTGGGGTACAGGGATAGGTGGCTATGAATGGGAGTAGAGACTGGGGGTTCCGAGGGCCTGGCTTCACTCACCTCCCCATCAATCATCACATGAGCTGTTCCTGGGGCTTCCCCCTCACCAGGCTCCCTCCCAGCCAACCCTCTCCAGCACTACTGCCTCAGGCTCTGGCCCTGCTGGGACCCCAGCTCTGTTGCAGGCTGCACATGGCCCCTGGGCGCTGTATATTTAGACGGTTAATGAATCTTCCTGTTTGACTGGGCCAGGCTAGAGCCCAAGATGGAGAGGACCGGGCAAGAATGGGGTGTGCGGTCAGCACAACTGCCCCAGTCCCAGAGACCTTCTGATCTCAGGGATCCCAGACCCAAAGCAAGGAAAGAGTCCAGGCGGTTCAGCTCAAGGAATCTAGAAGGTTGCCCGCAACCCCCACCCTTACCCTCAAATCCCCAAGGGCCATAATTTGAGGACAGACGACCCGAGTTCTAGTCCCAATTCTGAACTTGCCCTCTCCTGGGCCTCAGCTGCCTCTTCTCCATGTTGAGAGCCTTGGACTAAATTTCTCTTTCACTAAACTCACTCAGCACCTACTATGTTCCAAGATCTGTACTGAGCCCTAGAGACTTGATGAGAAAGAATATATAGCATACTTCTTACCCTTGAAGAGATCATGGTCTAGTGAGAGGCAGCCATGCAGCTATCTCCCGTTGAGACAGTAATCGTAATACTAACATTGATTGAGTGGTTATGACATGCCAGGTCTTATGCCAAGGAGTTGACATGTATGACCTCACAGCCTCTTCTCAACAACTCAACACCATTGGGAGTATCAGCAGCCCCATTTTACAGATGAAGAAATTGAATTACTGAGAGGTGAAGAACCTGGTCATGGCCAAGACACATGCAGAACTCAGAGGGAGAACTGGGAAGATTTCTCAAAGGACATGACAGTTAATATATGATATCTCAATACATTTTTATTGTTACTGAAGCAGTGTGTGTGTGTGTGTGTACACATTGTGAAAAGTTCCCAGAGAAAGTGTCTTTGCCTGGAGGGTGTGGTTCAGTGGTTGAGCATCGACCCCTGCACCAAGAGGTCACTGGTTCGATTCCTGGTCAGGGCACATGCCCAGGTTGTTGGCCCAATCCCCAGTGGGGGGCATGCGGGAAGTGGCCAATGGATGTTCTCTCTCATCAATGTTTCTATCTCTCCCTCTCCCTTCCTCTTTCTCTAAAATCAATAAAGAAAAAAAATGTTTAAAGAAATTTTTTTTGAGATTTCTGCAATTTTTTTTTCAATAGAGTGGGAGTGAAAGAGAGAGGGAGAAACATCGACGTGAAAGGGACACATCGAGTGGCCACCACCCGCGCAACCAACCAGAGCCGGGGACAAACTGCAACGGAGGCACGCGCCCTTAGCGGGAACTGAACCCGGGTCTCTACGGACCGCAGGCCGACGCTCTAACCACTGAGCCAAACCGGCCAGGGCATTTCTGCAATTTTTAAATAACAATTGTGATTTAAAAAATCCCTTACACAGAACCCGCAGTCTCTAGTCCCATTCATAGCCACCTATCCCTGCACTCCACCCCCACCCCCAGGTCCAACCCTGGTTCCCAGACCAGCTTTGCTACCTTCCCCTCTTCACACTCTTCAACATCTCAGCAGAGGACCTTGCTAGATCAGAAGGTCTGCCCCTTTTTAGGCTTTTGACATACATTATTATCTAAGTGGCCCTGGAAAGGCTATGCCAACTTAAACCTAACAAGAGTAGAAAGAAAGCATTTAGTGTAGCATCTTTCTTTCCTGCAGTACCTGGAAGCTTCTGTGCCCCTGCCGAGGATGTGAACGAAAGAGTCTCTGGATCTCATGTTTTGGCTAATGGGCTTTTAAACAGGGCAACACCAGCTTCTTGATTCCTAGGAGCTCTTGAGACAACTCACTACCAAGGTGAGGGGCCCTCCTTTGGCCTCTGGAGCCTAGCCGGGGCCAGAGATTCTGGGTAGAAGACAGAGTGACTTATTCACACATTCATGGACTCTTTACTGCCCTGGAGGAACACACATTCTGATAGGAAGCAGCGGCTCCTTACATCACGCGTATTATCTTACATTTGCTGCTTTTTACAAAGCAGTTTTGCTTACATCATTCCATTCCTAACAGATGAAGAAGAACCCCAGCCTGGAGAGAAGAAATGACTTATTCAAGTATTAGTAGCAGAGTTGGTCTTCAAACGCAGGCCTCCCAACCCCGACTCCAAGCTTCGTGGGGACACAGTGGACTGGATGTTCTTCCCCTTGGGCCTTCGGGCTGGGGCCTTGCAGGAGCTTGCAGCCCACCCCTGCTGGCCTCTCCTTGAAGCCATAGCAACTCAGAATGAAGCTGAGGCCACCGAATCTCCAGCGGCTGAGCCTCCAATTCAAGTGGCCATGCACAGACCAACGTGGAGTGGACTTGGCTGCCCACAGCTGGGTGACAGGAACCAAGAGCTGCCTCAGAGCTCCAAGTCTGGTAAATAGCAGGATGCCGTTTGCAGGGCTTGTCATGTATGCCTTTCAGGAGTAGCTCCTGAGACAGCTGCTACTCTCAGCCCTATCTTACGGAGGAAAAAACCAGAAGCCCCTTGACATCAGCCATGTGGCTTTAGAAGCTGTCTTGAGTGGTAGATAAGAATTCAGACTGTGGAGTCAGGGGCCAGGGGCCAGGCCCAGCCTCACTCTCTCCCCATGCTGGCTCCACCACCTGGCTTCACAGGTGCAGCCAAGTACCTAAGCATGTGGACTCTGGATTCAGGTTTCTGGTGTTCAAATCCTTGCTCTGCAAGTTCCTAGCCATGTGCCCTTGGACAGGGTACTTTCCCTTCCTGCTCCTTCATTTCCTCATCTATAAAGCGGGCCTGATCATGGTCCTACCTCAGATAAGGACTTACCTGAGACCACATGAGGTGTCAATGGAGCAATGCATGTGAAGTGCTGAGCACAGTGCCAGGCCCATAATAAGTGCTCAATAAAAGTTGGCTGTTATTGTAGGGTAATGTGATAAGATGTTAAACCTCCCTATTGGCTGGATAGTAATGTGAGGAGGTGAAGGGCAGGGACAGAGCCCTGGAATGACTTCCCCAGCCCAACCCAGCCCAGCCCAGCCCATTCCTTTCCACAAACGTTTCAAAGGTTTATTGATATTGCCCCTCTGCTAAGCTCTGTGCCAGCTAGGTGAGACACAGATGAATTAGACACAGTTCCTGTCCTCCAGAAGCTCACAATCTGGGGTGGGGGGGACAGACACAGGCCACATAATGGGAACAGAAGCACTGTGAAAGTTGAGAGAACCACCGGATTTGAGGGTCAAACGGGTCCATGGAGGATCAAGACTAGCTTCTCAGGCCAGACACAAGGGAACAGGCATTTCTGGCTCATGGAAGTGCATACAAAAGGCTCAGGGACCAGTGGGTAGGTCTGTGCTGTAGGGGGTATGAGTGTGGTGTGGAGGGGTAGAGATGTGAAGCTTAAGAGATGGGCAGGGTTCAGATCACCCAGGGCCCTGACACACATGCTCAAGAGTTGAGGGATGACTGACAAGTCTGAAAGGCACACAGAGATTGACAAGATCAGGATTGAGTTTAGGGAAGATCACTTTGGCTGCTGTTTTGCAAGACAGGGGGACATGATGGAAGCAAGGGGTGCTGGTTAGGAGGCCATCACCATAGTGCAGGCAGGAGATGACAGTGGCTTGAACCCGGGTGGTGGTGTTGGGGGTTGTCATAAATGGGCAGACTCAAAAGCTGTTTCAGAAGCAGAACTGAAAGATAACCCCCAAGTGTCTAGCTTGGGCCCATCTGTGGCAGGACCTTGGCTGAGCTGGGAGCAGACACCTGTGCTCTATAAACTAGTCTCTTTTTCCCCTTTCGTGTTTATTTTTGTTTCCTTGTAAAGTTCATTTCAGAAAATTGTAATCTTGTTTCAGCTGAACTAAAGGGAATGGAGATTTTTCTACACCCCAGCTGGGGCCTGAGTTCCCCAGGCCTCCCAGGGCTCAGGCTTTGCTGGTGGCAACTTCAGCAGAGTGGTGATCCATAAAGCTGGAAAGATCTGGTGGGACGAGGGCCCAGGAGAAGGCTTGGCATGGCTTGGCAGGCCTGCTGGGGGGGGGGGGGGGGGCAGAGTGGTTTGGCCAGGATCAGAGGATGGGGTGGGGACGTGCACAGAGAGAAGCGTGCAAATCCTGTCTGTTGCCTGTTTCAATGGAGAATGGCTCCCTTCCCTGGGCAAAGCCCTAAGGCATGGACACCTCTGGCCTTTTCTTCTCTGGATTCCACACTCCCAGGCCCCACCAAGGGATGCCTGGAGTGAGGGTCTGTGCCAGAGGGAGGGATCCCAGAGTCCACAGTAAACAACCTGCGATGGGGGGGGGGCAGTGGGAGGCTGTGGTGGCTTGAAGAGGCAATGGGCTGGAAGTCAGAAAACCTGGGTGAGGGCCAGTCCCAGGGAACTCTCTGTGTGACTCTGGGCAGTTCCTCCTTCCCTTCTCTGGGCCTCAGTTTTCCCATCCATCCAACAAGGGGGCTGGACTGGAAGGTCTCTAAATGCCCTAACAGCTTGAAAGATTCCATTCTCTTCTCTGAATCTGCTCAGGGGGAGGCCTTGGGGGCTGGGGCACCGGCAGGGGCTGAGAATTCCATAGCGATTTGCATGTGAAAGCATGTTACTGCCATGGCTATCAGTGTGTGCAGGGGGCTGAAGACAGGGCAAGTCCAGCTAACGGTTAGGCTGGCCAGAAAGGCCTGGCTGCCTGGCTGGGCGTGGGAGGGAGGGCAGCCCTGACGGTGTGCACAGGAGGCTGCGCCACTGGCCACCCCGACTCCCAGGGAAGGGGAACCGAGATACCGCTATTGCCCCTCCCAGCCCGGAGATGCCCAGTTCTGGGTCTGGCACTCTAACCAGCGTGGCTGGCCCTCCCAGGAGCCTGGAAGCTATTGTGCTCATGAGTGACTTCAGAACTGTATCAGTGCTACAAGAGAGGGGACCCCGGGGAGGGGAGCAAACTGTTAGTGCATTTTCCAAGTCTGCTCCCACCAGGCCTAAACCACCCAGGACCATGTTTTCCTCGGGGTTATAATGTATCGTTTTGGTAATTGCCTTGTATAAACTTACAGAGTTTGTCAATATAAATACTGTGTATATATAGGTTTGTTTGGTTCACTCACACACACAAACTCCTGGGGATTCTGGGAGAACAAAGCAACAGTGTACAAGAAGGGCACACAGCTGTGGCCTGCGAGGCAAGGGAGCTGGTCTGGAGGCCTGCCTCTGCCAGCACTCTCTGGGTGTCCTGGAGTGAGTGCCTTCCCATGTCTGGGCCTCAGTTTCCCCATGAGGGGTTTGGTCTGGAAAGGAGCTCTCAAGAAAGTCCTACCTTTACCATGTCCAGGCCTCTAGCCGCTCAGGGCTGAGGACGCTCATCTCTTCGCGTTGGCTTTGGGAAGTATTTATCATGGGTACATTTGCCCAATTCAGGCTAGGTACCTGGGCTGGGGGCTGGGGAGGCAGGCTGGCATTGGAGCCTCGGGATAATTTCTGATGAAGATGTTTCAGGAGTTTTGCAAGAGGCTATCTTTGGTCAGTGATGAGGGAACATGGATGTTGGATCTACTCGTAAAGCAAGAAGGGTGCCCAAGAAACCCAGCCACAGAGCCAAACGACCTACATCACATTTCACACAAGAAGCAATAGCTACCATTCAATGGTGCTCACCACATGCCAGGTATTCAAAATTTATTTGAAAAAAGTGGACGAATGAGTGCATGCAAGGCTAACTTTAGGACCCGTTTTTAATCTGTGTAATCTGCATTCTCCTTCTCCAGTTCCCACTACCCGTCAACACACAAGCACCCGTAAGAGCTAATCAGGCACTTAAAGGCCTTTGTGGAACATGAGGTCCCTGGGAGCAGGAACCTTGTCCATCCTGTTCATCACTGTACCCCAGTGGCCAGAGCACTGACTGGCATATAGTAGGTGCTCAGTAAGTGTTTTCTGAATAGATGAAGACATCTAGTCTCACTCCTCATTACCCAGACGGGGAAATTGAGGCCCAAAGAGGCAGGGACCTGCCTGCCCCTGGTCAAAAAGGGTCGTGTTAGAGCTGGGACAGGTCCTCAGCCCCCAGCCTGGCAGCAAGCAGCCCAGGGCTCTTTCCCCTGCATCAAAGGGCCCGGGGTAGATTCTCCCACCCTCCCATAGCCCTTCACACATTCCTGATTGCCCCACCCCCAGCTTTCCCTCTTTACTTTCTCTTTGCCAGCTGCATAATTAACCACTGGAAACAGAACCTATAATTACTGTCTCCCCCATGCCCTTGAATTGCTTGCAGTTTGGGTTCTGTGACCCCTGTCTTGGCTGGGGGCTGGTCTCCCCCTCAGCAGCCTCCCAAAGGGGGAGCCAACCTAACAAGCACCAGCTGGGGCCCCAGCCCCCCAGATCCAATGGCCAGCTGTACAGGAGGCCAGCAGCAGATGGGCGAGGAGGGTCCCCAGGCAGGCTGGGGCTGACTCAGCTGGGGTGTCATTGGGACTGTGACGTGCCCAGGCAGGACAGGACGCCTGGCAGGCAGGCAGGCGGGCCGGATTTCCGAGTGATTGATGCCAGGTGGTCAAAGGGCCCAACCCAGGATGGTCCCAGTTGGGACTGGGTCTCTCCTTGGGTTCTGCAGCCCACCTTCACGCCCCTGTCTAGAGGGTCCCAGGCGATCACATCCCTGGTGCCTCAGGGGGGCCTCCTGGAAGCACAAATGGACCAGCGCAATAAGTCACAAGAGTCCTGGCCTTCCAGCTCCACAAGGCCTGTTCCTCAGGGAAACTGAGGCCTGGTTAGCACCTGCTCAGCTTGGTTTTATTGGTGACCTGGGCTCAGCCTGGGGAGGAAGCCAGGCAGCTCCACCCTCACCTGGGAAGCATCCTCTATCCCTGACTCACCTGGCGCTTGGACTCAGCCGGGACAGGAAGGAGCGCGGAGGGTGGGGCTGGTCCTGGGCCCTACCACAGGAGGCTTAGCTCCTGCCTCCAGCTAGCTAAGCCTGGCCCCGCCCTGACCCACACAGATCCCCAAGGAAGCACTCGCTCAGTCTCACCCAACTCAAGGCAAGGAGAAGAGTGGGGTGAAGGAGAATCACCCTCAGGGAACTTCCGTTTGCTCAGGGTGTAGTGAAAGGCCTGGCCTTGAACCCCAGTGCTCCCATTCACTTAATGTGTGTTTTGGGGCAAGTTACTGTCCCTCCTAGGGTCTCAGTTTCCTCATCTCAGATACGAGACACATACAGAGCAGTTTAGGAAACTCGGCGAGATGATGTGTGTGCAGGTATTGTTTGAAAAGGTGTCCAGGTGAAGGACACGCTGCCACAAAAGGTGGCCAAGCACCACTGGGTGGCCAGCACAGCACGGGCACCTGGTCAGGGCAAGTGGGAACAGTAGTCACACGCCTTCTGGGCTGTGGGAGAAGCTTTCCTTTGCCCTCTCCCGCAGATCTGCCTTCACGCTCACACAGCTCCGCTCCAGGCCCCCCAGGAACGCCATCCCCCACCCCCAGGAGGGTGAGGACAGCAGCATCGAGCTGGGCTGTGGACCACCCAAGGACACTCAGTTAGAGACGTGCAGGAAGGGCTCACCCAGCTCGAGTCAGGCTCCGCCTCAGTGAGACTCATCAGTCTGGCCTGCACCAGCCCTGGTTGGAGACCCCAGGCCCAGGCCGGGCCCCACTCTGGGCAGGCAGTCAAGGAACAGAGGCCCCATCTGATCCAGGCACTTCCTTTGGTTAATGAGAAACCAAATAAACAGCCTCTGCCCCAGCTGGCTCCCGGAGCACCCCAGCCAGGCCCAGCCCTGCTGCAGCGCAGCCTCCCTTCCCTCCCCCTGCAGGTCCCGTGGCTCTGCGGCTCTTCCCTGCCTTCCTTCTCCCTGCGCTTCCCGCTTCCTTCACAGCCCAGCCTGCTCCTTGGCTGGCTCACTGGGGCTTCCTGTTCTGGATCACGAACTAACTCTCCCCTTCCTTCCTCCTCCTCCTTTCCTCTAGTGCCTTCTTACCCATTTTTAGCTGCTGGGATCTCGCTTGTGCTCCTCTCCTGACATCTGTCTTAGCCACCTCCACAGGGAGTCCCCCCATAAGACCTGTGGGCTGCTGCAGGCTGGAGTGGGAAGGCCCAGGCCCTGCCAGTCGGGGTCTCTGCCTTGGGACTGAGGTCAAACCCTCTTCAGGGCCCTCACCATTCTCAAACCCCCAGTTGGATCTGGGGGAGCTCCAGCTGCTAGCCATAGTGAGGGCTTGGTGTGGCCCAGCTCCAAAGACGGGATAGAAGATTCTTCTGGCTAAGCAGTGAACTAGGAAGCCTGAAGCAGCCGGAGGACCCGGTGGGCTGCAGCTGAGAGCCAGCTCTTGGGAAGTTTTCTTTCCACCTCCAGGCGTCCCGAGGCAGGGCAGGGCTGGGCCTGCCAGCAGGTCCCAGATCTAGCCCCAGCCAGGTGATGGCAGTAGTTGTGGACACACCCAGGTCCCCATGGGAACAACCCCTCCCCCATTCACCCTCTAGCTGAGCCTAGTGCCATACTGGGCAGATGCCCATGGCCAACGCCACCGAGCTGACAGGACCAAGTAGGGGAAATGCTCGAAGCCTCCAGCAGAACCAGAGGACAGAGAGACTGGGCGGGAGAACAGGAGGGTACAGCCATCCTCTTTCCACACCTGTCCAGATCGCCATGTTTTGGGCACAGGCAATCTGTCTCTCCCCCTCTGTCTGTCTGTGTCTCTCTGTCTGTCTCTTTCTCTCTCGCTCATACTCACTCATACACTCACACTTCATTCCCCAATATCACGACACCATTTTACACCCATTTCTCCATGTGGTTAATTTTTTTTTTTTTTAGTTCTCATTTTTTCTAAGAAAAAAGCAACAAGAAAATAATTCAGAGTTTATACAAAACACCTTTACATTATTTTTTTCCAAAAAAGACTAGTATTTACACAAATGGCAACAGAAACAAAAACAAAAAACCCTTCCGACTGCCACCTGGAAGGGGCTGGCTGTTCCGCACCCTCTCTCCTGCCTGGCACGGGGGCAGGCAGCTGGCCAGGAGGCAGTGTGGAGGTGGGCGGTGTGAGGCCCAGCTCCTTCCACGGCCACTCCGGGAGCGCCTGCAAGGTGCACTCAAGTGGCCGTCTGTTAGCAGCCGTGCTGGCAAGGAGCCGGGGTCAAAGTGCACGGCGTGCTGGCCCAGCCCTAGGCAGCCTCTTCCTCTTTCCAGGCCCCAGCCCAAGATTGGGGGGCCAATGAGGGCTGGGTTGGGGGCACCCACCTGTGCTAGAGCCCAGAAAAGGAGCAGGCCACCTGGCCCTATACCCGCTTAGGTCTCTGCCCTGGGCCTCCATGTCCCCACCAGGCCAAAGGGGGCCAAAGGTGAGGAGAGAACAGGGCGGGGGGAGGAGAGAGAAGGGAGAACTCCCAGCTCTGCAGGGCAAATAGCCACCTGGGCACCTCACCTCCCTCCACCCCCCATGAGGTCATCTGCCTGCAGCAGCTCTCCTGTTCCCCAGGCAACAGCCAATTAAGACGTTAATTACCGTGAGAGTGAGGGAGGCAGGAGATGCCCAAGAATCCCACAAGGAAGGGATTTTTTTTTTTTTTTTGGTGGAAGGGTGGCAGCCACTGCCCCATTGCCAAGATCAGCTTTGTAGCAGAAGGGTCAGGAGGGGAGGGTGAGACACCTTGCCCAATGGCACTGTCATCTTCCCTCGTGGGCAAGAACAGCCCTGGCCTCCCCCCCCACCCCACATAACAAGGAGTTTATAAAAGAAATGCCATCCTATGCTTATGGGCTGGCCACATCCTGCCCCTGGCCCCTTATACTAGGCTGAGCCAAGCTCAGAAAGCCTGGGGAGGGGCTGCCTTTTCCATTTTTTCTTCCAAAAAAACAGATGAAAAGGAGTTGACAGCTAAAAAATGAACACAAAAACATTAAAAACAGTGATGATAGCGGACAAGCAGTCCTGGGAAGGGGGAAAGGGGACGAGGGGGGCAGGGTCAGGGGGGCGTCTCCCTGCCTGCTGTCCATCAGCGTCCAACCCTGCCCTCCAAGACGGGGTGCCCCCGCAGAGCCCAGAGGCCTGGCCAGAGGGGGAAGGCACAAGAGCATGGGGGCTGGGGGCACAAGCACCCCCTCCGAAGCCCAGGGGCAGGGCAAAAGGGGAATTATAAAAGCCAAGAAACTACAAAACTAAATACAAAGGTGGGCACAGCTGGCAAGGGGAAGGGCGTGGGGAGAAGGGAGAGGTGCGGTCCCGGCGACTGTCCCTCAGGGCCCGAGGCCGCGCCGGGCTCTCAGACCTTGTAGTAGATGTTCGCTGGGCTCTGGGGTGGCATCTCCTGGACGATGTAGACGGGGTGCCCGTAGTCCCCACTCACCTTCTCATAGTGGGGGCAGTAGTTGTTCTCTGTAGTCCGTAAGGGAATGATGATGTCGCTGGGCTCGGTGCCCGCCGTGCCACTGCCCCCCTTGGGACTGGCCAGGGTACTGAGTGAGAGGGCGGGCGCCCGCTGCTGCGTGTGCTTGCGGTGTCGCTTGCGCAGCTTCAGCAGCAGAACCGTCAGGAAGATGATGATGAGCAAGAAGATGACACAGCCAGCGCCAACGGCCGCAAACAATGCCACCTTGGAGTTGAAGAAGCTGTCAGGGTCCCCGCTGCTGCCTCCGCTCCCACCTGAGCCGCTCTTCTCTTCCTGGTTCACAGTCTCTGCGGAAGGGGAAGGGAGGGGAGGAGCAGTCAGGGACATGTGGCAGATTTCAGGCTGCGCCCGTCCTGCCTTTCTTCAGAGACAGGGCCTGAAAGGGCAGGGGGCAACAGCTTCTGCCCTCTGGGAGACATCCATCCACTCACCATGCTTGCCGTCAGAGTCACCCAGGGAGCCCCGACCGCCAGGGGCCTGCGTGGCCATCCTGATAGTATTGTCAGCCTCCTTGCTGGGCCGGCTAGTAGTCAGCTGCTCAGGTGTCACAGTATTGGGGTCTGTGGGCGGAGCGAGGACAGGTGAAGGGAAGGGAACAGGACCTCTGTTACTCTCACTCTATCGCCCCCTCCCCTACTCCTAACACACTCACACCCAGTCAGGGACATCTGTTACAAAGACCTAGCTAGGGGCCCTCAGACTGGGCACTCACCTTGCCCGACCTTCATGATGATCTTCATGGTGCGCGTGCGGCACACACCTCCCTCTCGGTTCTCCAGTCCTTCCAGGCTCCCATTGGATGTAGCTGCAGCAAGAAACCAGTGCCATCAGAAGGAGGGACAGGCCTGCCCACATTACCCAGAGACTCTAGTGCTGCCTTAGCCCTGATCAGGACAGAACTGGGAGGGAGAGAGTGGCAAGCAGCCCTCACCTAGCCGTGACCCTTTCAACTGCTTTCCCTCACACAGGGACAGAGTAGCCAGCTCCAAGGGTGCTGCTCCTGACTGGGCCCTGGCCTTTCTTCTCCAGTGGACACTAAGATGTGTCTTCTCGTTGGGCCATGTTACTCAGCAATCAGACCTGGCATCTTGAGGGGGCTGCATCCCCAACGGGAAGAAATCTTGGATTTGGGGGTCGGGAGAACTGGGTTGGAGTCCCAGTCCTACCCATAACTCCCTGTGTGATCTAGGGCGAAAATCCCTTCCCCTGTTAGGGTGGCAGTTTCCCATAAAGAGAAAACCAGAACAGCCGGCTGATCCCAAAGGGCTCTGTCAACTGCCATTCCCAAGATCGGATCTCAGGTGGGCAAAGAAAATAAGAGAGAGCGAACCACAAATTGGAGAACTCTCCCACTCAACTCCTAGAGCCAAGGCGAGCTGGCAGGGGGCCCTTGGTGAATATTAGGGCCAGAATTCCAAGGCTGGGCTGGGAGGAGAGCATGCCAGTCTTCAAAGCGTACCAGACCGGGCAGGGCCTTAACTGTGTGCGGTCTCACTGCTACTGAGAGGCCGCTGCTGCCACAGGACAGGAGAGACGCATGTGATGGGCAGGGACTCACAGGTAATGTAGTAATCGTGGTGCTTCTTGAACTCCAGGCCCATGTAGTTGGGGCTTAACTCCTGGAACTTGATGGTGAAGCGGATTTCCTGCTCCGGCCGATTGCAGGTGACCAACACGTTGGGGTCGAGCACAGTACTGCAGGTAGCTGCCTGCTCTGGTCGAACCAGGTACAGCTTGTAGTACTCATAGGGCCGCCCTGCTTCTGCTCGGGGACAGATGATGTCCAGCTTGTCTCCAATCTTTGGGTAGATCACCAGGCCCTTCCCACTCAGGAACCTGCTCAGAAGGGAAGAGAGGGTCAACCTCAGGGTGGGGGGTTTCAGTCCATCTCCCGAGCCAGGGAAGCAGATAACGAAGGCCAGCTGGGCCTCCTGAGTGGCGATGGCAAGAACAGGAATTCTGTGTTTCCTTCATCCTTGGGCTGAGGGTGGGGAGAGAGAAGCACACTGCCAGCAGGGTGTGGAAGGGGTGGCCCATGGGCAAGGCTACCAGGCTTTGACTGTTCGGCAGGGTGGGGCAGTGCCTAGCTGGGGGAACCCTTTGTCTTAATGTGGCATTTCCGCAGGGGGTTGACGTGGCTAATGGGCTGGGTACCAAGATGTCAGGCCTGGGCTGCTTAGAAGGTGGCAGCCTGATCCTCCTCCCACCACCATCACACTCGCATTCCTTCATAGCCACTGTTACCACCTCCTCTGCACACATGTGCCTACGCGCGTGCGCGCACACACACACAAGCCCACACATGCCTTAGCCACCACCCCCACCGCTCCCAGCCAATGGCTGGGGGAGCTCAACTTGCCTGGGACCCATACCTTCTCCCCATCCTTGACAATCTTGGGCATGATGAGGAGATAGGAAGAGGCATCTCCTGGAGCCCAGGAGTAATGGTCACAGTCTCTGGCTAGGTGCAGCTCCACACAGATCTCCCCACCCCCCACCTCCCTACTCCCACTGCCCAGTGTCCTACCTGGACATATTTCATCCCCACTGTACAAGAACCAGAATCCCTAAACTTCACTAGTTTCACTCCTAAGAACATGGGGAGGAGAGTGAGCCAAAGCAGAGACAATAAGTCATATAATATAGGGCCCCAGGAACCTCCCTCATCTGTGTTCTTATCACCCTCCCCCCATACTGCCTCTGCTGCAGATTCTAAGAGAAGATGGACAAATGCCATCTGAGCTGGGTAGCTCTACTCCAGAAGGCCGGGCACTGGGGAATAGCACAGGAGGGAGCTGCCCAGAGCCATCTATTCACATCACCTGCCCTTGCCTAAGCACAATCAAAATGTGATGCTGTCTTGGCCACATCTGAGCCTGGGCAGACTGGAGCTGGGAGCCAGGCAGTAGTATGTAGGAGAAAGAAGACAGACTTTGGAGTCAGACAGACAGGGCCCTTACTAGTTCTGTAGCCTTGGACGTGCTGCCTGTTCTCCCTGAGCTTCTGTTTCTTCCCTTGGAAACTGGCAGTGGTGAGAGCCCTCCTCCCTAGGGTGTAGAGAGATGCCACGGCATATGCAGAGCACCTAGCACACAGCAGGCCCTCAACATGTCTGACTCCCAGAGGCAGGCAGCCAGATACTGACATCAAGTACCCGTGAGCCCAGTCTCGTTTCTTTGACAGGGTGGCTAAGAAGAAAAGACATGGCCTCATCCTCTAGGACTTGACTGTCTGGTGGGGGTCAGAAAAGCAAATGGCTCTACCAATAGACAGTGTCAGTCTATCTGTGTTTTTGTGTGAGGAGGGTAGTTCACACAACAAGGGCTGGAGGCAGTGAGTTGAAGCACGACTCATGTGACAGGATGGTCAGAGATGGCTCAACAGAAAGAGTGGCGAGCAAGTGGGTCCTGGGTGACGAATAAGAAGACAACATACAGCAAGAGTGGACAGTATCAACTCGGGGGATGAACACACAATACAATATACAGATGATGTATTGTAGAATTGTACACCTGAAACCGATGTAATTTTATAACGATGTCACCCCAATACATTCAATAAGAAATTTAATAAAATGATTAAAACTTAAAAAGAGTGAAGAGCAGCAGCTGGAACACAGAACCCAGGTAGAGGAAGAGGTGGGAAGGCTTTGAGAGTCACAACCCGCACTGTGGACTTCATCTCACTGGGGACAGACCTTCTAGCAGAAGGACGATGAGGGCTGAAGGAAATGCTTCAAGACAATGAAGCTAACAGTGGAAGAGCATGCCTTCACAACCAGGAGCTCAGTGCCCTAACCCAGGGAGGGAAATGACAGCCAAGGAGGCGAGTAGGCAGCTCTCTCTTCCAATCAAGTGAGGGTTCACCAAGCTGGGGCCTGCCATCTTGCTGTGCAGGATGGTAAAAGCCACGACGAGGTCTCCCCCTTGGCACCTAACTTTACTGTACCCCAGAGGACCAGAAAGGAAGCAGGCATGGGATGGGGCACAGAGAAACATTTAAGTGGGAACGCCCCCACCCCACGCACCATCAAAAGCCAAGAAGTTTCGCCAAAGCCTCTGTAATTCCCACAGCATATTCCACTTTCCAATCCTTACACTGGCTCCATCCACACATCAGGGTTAGACAACTTCTAAGACCTTAGAGCTAGAAGGAAGCTTCTAGACCCACTGAGTCCATGCTCCCCACGTGAAGGTATGAGTGATCAGATGAATGTTTCCATTGAAGGGAGGTGCTCAGAGCCAAGGGAGGAGACTAAACTCACCCAGGACATTAACCCCTAGGGCGTCTAAGAAAACCTGGTACAGCTGTACCTCAACAAGACCCTACCTGGAGGTGACGGTAGATACACAGACAGCATGCAAGGGAGTACAGGCCAGCTCAGCTTTCTAACCACCTGGCCCTGGCTTACTCATCAGGGTGTCCTGTCTGCCCTGAGCACAGTCTCCCATCACCACTCAGGACCTGGAGCCCTGGAATTGGAACACAGGGCTTCCAGCTACTCAGGGTTCTACCTGGAACCCAAAGACGTGGAGAGAACAGATGTCTATATAGTGGGTGGGGGCAGGGGAAGAAGACAGGACTATTGCCCCCAACACCCCTCAGACTCTCTTCAACCTCAGTGAACAGAGCTCATAAATATTCATCAGTTCATTTACATAGCAGCTGGCAGAGGGAAAGGTATCTTCCCTTAAAGTGCAGGAGGAAGAGGAGCCTGAGACCTATCTTCCCTGACTCTGATCCCCCCATAATGGTGCCTTATCAGCACCTTCCCCACCACTGGAAAACTGTTTCTATGAGAAACCCAAGAAAGTGGCAAGGGGCCACGAGCGGTGGGTATGTAGCCAGTGAGAGACTGAGGCCACCAAACCACATACAACACTAGTCATATTGTACAGGGGGCCAGCAGGTCTTGTCTCATACTCACCAGGTTAAGAGTAGGGGCAGGAGAGGAGGAGGAAGAGATTGTCCCCAAGTTAAACTCTTTATCCTCCACTTTTCAAAAACTACTACTGCCCCCATTATCAAGTCAAGCTTTCCTGCCTGGGGCCACCCCCAGACAAAGCCCTTTTCTGGAAACTAAGGGGATTGACATGGCCCAGCAGGAAGCCTGAAGCAGGTCGTCATGGTAACCCCTGAGGCCTTCCCTCCTTAGCATCTGATAGCCCCCTGGACCCCACAGAGCCACCCCAGGGAGGAAAGGACTTGAGGAAGGCAGCCTGGGCACCCTAGCCCAAGTCTCCCCCACAGCCTTCCTACTGAGCATGGAAGTACCACCATGACTGCTAAAAAGAACCCTGGAATAGAACCCGGAAGGGTCTGGTAGTAGCCTCCAAGGCCCTGGGCTGGTCAGAGGCCAACTGTCCCCTGCTTCTTTTGTCCAGCTGAACCCCTCTCCACCCATACACACACAGTCTGCAGTGGGGAGAGCTTGCAGTGTGGGGTTGTGCCCAGAGAGCTTGCCCATGTTTGACCAGATCTACACTTCCTTTCTCCTCACCCTTACCTCAGGCTCTAGGAACTTGTGCTCAGAGAGTGGCCAAAGGGAGAGCCTGGTCCCAGGCCATGCTCGTCCACGGTTAGTAGAAGAGACTCTAACCACAGCCTTGAGTAGGTGACCCCAGCACTACCAAGCCTGCATCCCCAGGGTGGCAGGACCAGTGGAGCACAGACCCCAAGCCAGAGCTCAAGTCTGCTCTCATCCCAGCAAGGGTGGGGAGCCCCCAAATTAAAGGCTCCTTTTTCACTCCCCCAGCTCCACCCAGCCCCTGAGGCGGCAGGAGCAGGCCTGGCATGTCCCAGCAGTGCCCGCCCAGGCGTGGGTGGGCAGGAACAGCAGCTGGGTCCTGGCACACGCACAGCACTGTCGGTGGCAGGGAAGCCAGGAGAGTCCCAGAGGAAGTCACCCTCCCCACCCACACTGGACTATGCCCTCCTGTCTGCCCCACCTGGCCAATGCTAGGGTCCACTGGGGGGTTAGCCCTCCCTTTCTCATTGTCTGCTTTCTGTGGGGTCCCTGAGAGGAAGAGTCCTGGCCCAGAGAGGAAGCAAAGGTGCTGTTGAGAGCTCAGCAGGGACAGTGCCAGGTATCGAATTGGCTGCCTCTCGTCCAGGTCACCCAAGCAGGCTGCCCTCAGACATAGGCCCAGCAAAGTCAAATGAGAATGTCAGAGGCCTGCTCATCCCACACAGGCAGGGCTTGAGTCACAAGGACAGATGCACGCATACCTGTGAGGTGAGAGGGGGCCCAGGGACAGGGAGCCAGTGCCTCTTCCCCAATTCTACCTTGAATTCCCATCTCTCTGAGAGTCCAAGGCAGCAGAACGGCGTGGACAGAATGGTACACAGCACAGCTCTGCCCTTCCGGGCTGACTGACTATACACAAGTCACTTCCCTTTTCTGGGCGCATGCCTCCTCATCTGGGAAATGGGGACGATTCCAACTTCCCAGGGCTGTTGGGAGCATCCAGAGAGGAGCAAGGTACTGCCTGTTAGTTAAAACGCCAAGCCCAGTGCTACTCAGAAGTACGAAGCTGGCAGTGCTGGCTGCTAGCACCCCCACCCAAAACAAGCACCATACCAACACACCCAGGAGGGGCACAGGAACCCTAAATGTGGCTGGTGAGATCCCCCCACCTCAGCTCTCCTAATAATCACAGGCTGGACCCTCCCCCAAACCTGGCGTTCCCATGGCAGCCAGCTGCCTCCTGGCTGGCCCACCCTTTCTGTAGTCCCAACCCCAGAAAACCATGATGCACAGTAGTTTCCTGGGCCCGCCCATCATCATCCACTGAGCTGGTGAGGCGGTGGAGAGCCTGAGGGGAGAAAAGGAGCCCTTGATTCACCCCCCACCCCAGCCTCACAGGCCCTTCTGGCCCTGGCCTGGTGGCATGGGGTGGGGGTGGAGAGAAAGAAGAACAGGGAACGCAAGGAGCTGCTGGGTTCCCATCGCTCTCAGGCCCCCACCTGTGGCCAATCAGCCACAGAGTAGAGGAGGTCAGGTCCCTAGCCGCCCCGGAAAGGGGCCCCCTAAGCTGGCCTCCCCAGGACTGTGAGCTGGAACAGCTGTGAGGGGGCTGGGGACAACACTTTGCCTTGTAGCAGGCAAGCCTGGGTTGGGGTCTGCAGCTGCCCCCACCCATGCTAGAAGGAGTCAAGGGTCCTGGACGCCAAGCTGAACCCCCACCCCCACCCCCTTGTAGGGAAGGTGTAATGTGATCTCAGACACATTCCCACTCCCTGGAGGTGGGGGAACCTGAGTGGGGGGCAAGAAGGGGTCAGAACGGGACTGAGAGACTGAACTGCAGCAGCTGGACTTGGCTGAGGACTCAAATGTGAGGTTTGCCGGCTGCCCCAAGCTCTCAGGAGAAGAGGCTGGGGGAGGGAGCCACCCTGGGACCTTCCATCACAGCCCCCCACCCAAGCGCAGGCACACACTGGTTCCTCCCAGCCTCTAGGGGGACAAACCCTCCCCCCACCCTGTGCTCCTCGGACAAAGCTGACAAGACGGGCCAAGGAGGCAGCAGCTCTTGCCTCGCAGGGTCTACCCCACTTCGAGGCCCGTTCCAATTTGGGGAAGAGGCTGGGAGTCTCAAGCTGGTCCTTCCAGCTCCCCTCTGCTGGTCAGGGCTGGGGTGCACCCCGGAACCTGGAAACCTACCCCTGGCCTCACCACCTCTTTATTGTGATTTTTTTTCCCAAGGAGGAAGCAATTAAGCAGAGTTTATAAGCGCTGGGAAATGGGGGGGGGCAGCTCCTGACAGGGCTGAGGAGACCGACCAAAAGCCCGGAGGAAGAGGGGAGGGAAGAGAGAAAATGAGCCGTGAGGGAGAGCACGGGCATGTGCGAGAAACAAAAGGACTTGAGAAAAAGAGAGTGACTAAGAGTGAGAGGGAGTGTGAGAAAGAGGGAGAGCTGGCGAGCCTGGCTCGAGAGGGGAAGTGAGCGCGGATCAGAGGGCAGCGAGGGCCAAGACTAGGACCCGAGAGGGAGAACTCCGGCCACAGGCAAAGAGGGAGCCGGACAGACAGAGCCAGACTGTTTATTTGAAAGGCTGTGGCAGCCTGAGGTTGGGCGCGGAGGCAGAGGCAGCCCCCAGAGCTCCAGTGAAGTGGAGGGCAGTTCCTCCCTCCTGTCTTCTTGCCCCCCCACCATGGCGGCTGCATTCCAGGCCCGAGAGTAGATGAATCTGGGGGGCGGCGCAGGGGCACCAACCATTCCCAGGACCTGCTCGATTATAGGATGGAATTCGTGCAGGTCCTACTGAGTCCTTAGCCACCGTCCCCACCCCCAGGATGCCTGCACTCAGCTTCAAGTGGATGCAGGGGTGTCAGACCTCAAAAACCTGCAAACCAGTCTACAGCACTAAAGGCTCCAAACACAAAAAAGAGGAAGCTCAGAGAGATCCTGTTTCTCCCAGATCCCCCCACCTCAACTCTGCAGGAGGGCTCCCTTCCAGCTGTGGACCTGCAAGCTATCTGGTTAGAGACCCGACAGAGCAATTAGGTCACTCCCATGAGCCCCTAGGATGGGCTACCCCAGGCGGCTTTCAGCTCTCCTGGCTCAAGAGGGAGCATTTCCAGCCTCCACCCTTAAAGGGGAGAACTGGGCACCTCACCACCTTTCCCCCCAGGCTCAGCAGCCCAAGGCCCCCAGACCATTTTGAGTTCCTACTGTTAGGAGAGCACTGCACCCAATTTGGCCTTAGGTAGGGGAGAAATGCTCTCTAGTCCCTCGCTGGTGCCGAGACAGAGCCCTCTAGCCTGACCCTGTTTAGCTACCCCACGGGTCAGTAAATAGGACCCTACCTTAACCCCAGAAGAGAACGAAAGACGCTGTCTTCTCCCACTCCAGGGCTGAGGTGCACAGTCCCTGGGATCTAAGCAGCTGAGGCAGGCAGGAGCCCAGGAAGTTAGCGAGGAGCCCAGGAGAGGGGACAGGAAAAGATTTCAGATCCAGAAATGGGAGAACACAGACAGGGCAGGCCAAGGCGCCTCACTTTCCCACTAAGTGGGGGTGTCTGCACACTGTGGGGACCTCAAGAAAACAGGAATGAGGAGCAATTTTGACCCTGGATTCCAACCTGAGTCCTGGATGCCAAAAGAGGAAAAGGTCCAGAGGTCACCACACAACCCCATGGACTCCCCACTAACAGCCCAGAAACCAGTGAGCCACCGCCCTGAAAGGTGCGTGTGTTGGGGGGGGGGGGTTGAGGGGGAGGGGAAAGAGGAGGAAAAAAGAAAGGATCTTCTCTATATACCTGCCTCCCCAAACCCCTAGGGAAAGCTAAGCACAGCTCCCCAATCTGAGGGACATAGGGTGGGGGCCAAGGGACCGCCAGGGCAGGAATCTTTCAAATCCTTCACTCCCCACCCACCTCCCTCCCGGGCTGAGCCGCCGCTCTTCTCCCTGGTGCCCTCGAATCTCTACCACTGGATCCCCTGGACCCCCGACGGGCGCTGGGTCGAATCCCCCCACCCACAAACCCCTCTTCCACTCCGCCCCTCTCCACCCGCCGCCTTTGTGAGCCTGGAAGCGGCGCCCGCCCTTCCAAGGCCCGGCAGGGAGAAGAGGGGGGCTAGAAGAGACGGCAAAGCGAAAAGCTAGGGAGGCAAACAGGGAAGAAAGAGAAATGAAAATGGGAGAAGCCCGAATGGGTATACGGGCGCTGCCACCCGCCCCAAGCGCGAAGTCCCGCGCCTCGATCCCTTCACGGCTCAACAAACGAGGAATCTATGTTCCGGCCTCATCCCCCCCTCCCAGGTCAAGCTCGCCCCCCGAGAGGCTCTGGGCGAAAACCGCCACGTTCCCAGGGGCCCCAGAAGGGGCTGCCTTCTCTCACCACCCCACCACCCAGCTTTCTAGTGCGCTACCGAGCGCCCCGACTCCCAGCTCCGCCTGGCGCGACCATCTCCACTCGATCCGGGACGTATGGAGGAGAGGGCCCACAAGCCGCGGGGTCACAGCCCAGCCAAGTGCCCCCACCCCACCCCGCCGCACCCTGCCCCGCCCGCCCGCAGGAAAACACACTCGAAAAAAGCCAGAGACAAAATGGGGCTCCACTCCTCTTCCGAACACCTCCCCACTCACACCAGGGGCGCGCGGCCTCACCCCGAAGGAGTGCCTCCCACCCCCAGGGACTAGAGCAGATAAGTTACTCACTTGGGGTTGAGGGAGCTCCAGGACACGGGCTCCAGGTTCTTGGCCAGTGGCGTGGCAAGCCGGCACAGCGCCAACACGACCATAGCCACAAGCCACTTGCCGAGCCAACGCTGCCCAGGCCGGGCCATCTTCCCGGGGGCAGGCTGCAGTTCGGGATCCCCTGGCGCCTCCTCAGCAAAGCTCGCGTGGTCTCCCCGTGCCGCGCTGCGCTCCGAGGCGCTCAGGCTCCCATCCTCCGCGGCCGCCGGCCTTGAAGTGCTCCCCTCCCGCCGGCTTCGGTGTCGCTCTTCTCCTCCCGGCCGGCCAGGAGGACTCACTGGGCAGCCGCCCCCAACCCGGGCATGGGCTGTGGCCTCCGAGGGTTCGCTCCCCTGACCTCTCCGCCGCACCAGGCGCGACGGGGGCTCTGCGCCCCCGGGTGCACCCGCCTGATTCCGCTCTCCTTTCCGAGACTGTTGGAGTCTGCACACCCTTTCCCCGACGGGGTCTCCCCGCTGGAGACTCGGTGGCCGCCCCGACGCCTCGACCGTCCCGGGATCGGCGCCCCTCGGAAGAAGTGGGAATCTCCCTACAACCCAAGCGCGGCCCGGGGGCTCCCGCCTGGGTCGCCCTGACACGGGTTCCGTTGCTCCAGGCCACACTGGGACTCCGGGCTCTGCGCCCCCCCGACAGCTTCTACTTCAACGCGGGCCCCGCTCAGTGCACTTAGAAGAGCGGGGAGATGCGGCCAAGCGAGCCAGTCCCATCAGTCTGTGCCTTTGCAGCCTCGGCAAGGTGGCCCGGCAGCCCCGTCGCCGAGTCCTAGCTCCCCGGCGATTGCGCCCGAGGGTCTGCGGCCAACGCGAGCCTCACACACCTCCCACTGCTGTCCAGCGCGCATAGACTCCCTCCGCCGCCGCTGAGCTGTCTACTCCCTGCTCAGACGAAAGCAAGGCCAACCCTACTGCGCTTAGCCAATAGCAAGCTCCGTTACGGGGTCCTTGCCCCGTACCACGCCCCCAGAACAGGAAGGGGCGGGGCTTCGGGGAGCTCTTAAGGACGCCGCGCTCTCGATGGCACCAATCTGAGTGTGCGGCTCCTGCGGTTAGGGGTAGGTCCCGCCCTAGTTCTGTTCCCAGCGCGCTCACCCGTGGGAAGTTGGCGCTCCTCTAGAGCTGTCGGCCTCCTCGCCTCCCCACGCGCCCGGTCAACACTCCGACCCACTGACCTGGGCCACACAGGCCCTGTCACAAGTATCCCGGGAAAGGAGTACTTCTCTTCTCTTTTAAACACGGGAGCCCTGAAGTCCAGCTCTGTGCTCAGCTCTGTGGCAAGAGTAGCCTGTTTGCTCCCGGGCTAGTCTCCCGTGTGGCTCTGGTGGCCATTCCTCCTTCCGCCTTCGCAACGTAGTGTGCGCTGGCACATGGACCCGGAGTCCTGAACATACAAACGGATGGCTCTGGGTAGTGGAGACTGAGGGATTAAGTAGGGGATCCCGAGGGGAAGTTGAGTTTTTCACCCCTAGGTACTAGGCCTTCGGAATCTGATTTGGGAGCGAGCCCCAGGAGCCCAGATTTAGAGTCCGGTCCTGTCTGAAGGCGCAGGCAAGGCCTCGGGATAGGCCAGAGGAGATAAGAGGACGCCTCGATAAAGAAAGACACCTCGAGGGTAAAGAGGAAAAGGCCAGGGGCAGGCGCCTTTTGAAAAAGCAAAAGCGGGCGTTCCGGCCGGAGACACCGGACTCCAGCCTCTCCCGGCCTCGCCATCTGGGTCTTTGTCTCCCAGCCCCGGCCCATTCTCCCCGCCCCTCCTCGCTTCCTTGCTTATAACTTTGGCTCCATCCCATAGCTCAGGCCCTCCTGGTCCGACCCGCTCGCCCCGGTCGGACCCCAACAGACACACTCACGTGCTAATGCCTCCCCCTACTGGTCTTTCCCAGCACCTCGGGCACCCGGGACAAACGATGCTCTCACTGAACAGGAGCGTGGCACACACAAGGCTGGCACACGCGCTTGAACACAAGACCTGGAACAGATGTGGTGACCTTGGCAAGAACTGTGTCCCAGTATGAAGAAGAATAGAAAGCCCAGGAGAATGATCTGGATTTGGGACTGCCAAGGATAGGAAGTCCCCTTGCTGTCTCTTTATGGAGATAATTAAGTGAGGCACCCAAGTGCTCTACCAATTATTCAGACCATCTCTTTGGCTGTGGAGTGGACCTCTACTGGGGGTAAATTAAAAAGAAGAAGCTGGGCCCCTCCTACTCCCAAGGACAGGGCCTGCAAGAGTAAGAGGCATCTGGATAGACAGGGAGGAGGAGGAGCTGTCTAGGGTCTCTCAGATCCCAGCTGGGCCCCTAATTGGGGTGTGAGCAAGGAGGGATGAGAACAAGATGCAAGGGCACACCGTCTTGGAGACGAGGACCCCCTCCCCCAAGTGCATGGCAGGACATCAAAACCTGAGTATGGAAAGAAAGTAGCTTGCCACGTACTAGGTACCTATTCAGTGCCAATACGTGTGTTAGATGCATTTCCTTTCACAATCGTTTGAGATGAGTTCCACTGTCCCCATTTTACATAGGGGAAAACTGATGGTCAGGAAGGAGAAATGACTCATCGTTGCTCAGTGGTGGAAGCAGGATTCGACCCCAAGGTTATCTGTCTCCAAGGCCCGTGCCCATCCCCTGTACCATACTGACTTACCACATTTCCAGCCCCTTCTGGCTTATGTGTTTACTTAATTCATTTCTGGTTAAAAGCTGGTTCATGCAGCCTTCACGATGGCCAAGACCCTACTCTTCACTGACAGTTCAAGAGATTACTAGGTCTAGGAAAGTTCATCGGTGTCTCTGGCCATATTCCCAAGGCCCCAGCTAAAATCACCACTGCCATTCCCAGAACCAGCCTCAGATTCCACTTTCTGACTGCCCCTTGGGAGGGAGACCAACCCCTGATCAGGTGTGGGATGAGGGAGGTGAGGCTCTGCTGCTAGGCTGGGAAAACCTGGGAAGACAGAGGCAATTCCTGAATTTACCGACACCTAATCCTGGGTGGGGAGGGCAGCAGAGGAAAGAGAAGAGAACTTTCTACGTCTCGACCTGCTCCGCACACTGCTCACACCTGGTCATGGCACAGAGTTTCTGTCTCGACCTGTCGACCCCAGCTACAGGGGCCTCAGGAGCAGGGCTGGGACTACTCCTGTCACAGCCGGGGCTGATGACTCCGGGCCCTCACCTTCTGCCCCACCCTAGCAGAGCCTCAGACATAGTGATTCAGGCCCCTGAGGTAGGGAAAAATGACTCCCCAAGGGAGCCTGAGAGGAAGTCAGGACCTGTGGGGGAGGTGGGCCCTCTCTTCTCCAGGCCCACACTCCCTTGGGTTTCAAGTTCACCAATGTTTCCTGAGCAGTGACCCTGTGCTAGCCTCTGAACTGGGCCTGCCTGGTGGCCCGCAGAGGAGCCCCAATGAACATGGCCTTTGAGGAGCTCCTAGCAGACTGCAATCAGTATGTGGGGACCCCCTGGCCCAAGGATGCAGGAGACCTCAGGCATCACCCCCTGAGCTCAACCCCCCATCCCCTTGAGCAAGTCGCCTCACCTCTGTGCACTTCTGTTAACTGCTCCTAACCTGGAGATCATGCGTCCTTCACAGAGGTGCGGGGAGGATGACATCATGCACACACAGGGCTTAGCATCACGCCTGGCCCACCCAGCACTTACTAAATGGAAACTGTTATTCCTTCTCGGAGCCTCCCACAGACACCCTCATTGCCAGTCACACACGTTCTCACCTGTTCACACATGCTTGGTGTGCCATGTGCACATTTTTTTGCCCACTGATGTTCTTACATACATACATATTCATACATGAGCTCTTGGTCTTTCTCTCCTATCCGCTTATTCCACACCAGCCGGCAGGCTTGGTTCCTGCCACCGTGGAATGTAGAGTCTATCCCCCACATTTTCTCAGGTCACTGTCACACACATGCATGAACTTACACACACCCCCTCGATCTCTGGGGCCCATTCCTTGCCCTCTCCTTGCCTGCCTTGCACTCCGATGAGAGAAGTGAACTAGCTCGCCTAAGACTACACAACCAGCAAGTGGGAAACTCAGGATTCAAACCGGGGCCATTTGGCTATAGGACGTGAGCTTCTGCTCACGACTCTAGGACGATATCCCAGGGCCCTGGAAAGAAGTGTGCGCCAAGGGGCGGGCCTGGCACACCAAAGGGGCGGAGAGCAGAAAACCCACCCTGCAAGGCTAGCAGCCCTCTCTCCTAGCTACAGTCATCTCCGGCCTGCCCTAGGCCTCCTGTCTGTCCCCTCGAAGAACCACCGCCTCTGCCTGAACCCTCCTCGCAGGCACACACACCCATTCCCTACAGGAGGAGGAAGGGTTCCGTTTCTTGAACACCTACTGTGTGCTGAGCATTGTAGCTGGGTGCTGTGGTATCACTTTTGGTGCTGTCTTTGTTTAATTCTCACAGCATCCCTGAGCTTGGTACCAATAAGCCTATTTTGGAGACGAGGAAGCAGGCTCCAGGCTCAATCTGGCTGCACCCCCTGCCCTGCCAACCTCGGCCTGCAAAGCCCACCTTCACCCCGCTGGCTTATTCTCAACACCCCTTCTCTCCTGTTCTTCTCTCTGTCCTCACCTCCCCCTCACTGAGGCCAGCCCAGGCTGTCCCCCATTCCCCACAAATTCCTTGCTTTTCCCAAATCACTCTCTCTCTGGGTCAGGCCCAGGGCAAGCTCAGGGTGGGGCCTGAGCCCTCCCACTCTTCCTTTTCCTTGATTCTGGCTGTGCCACACCCCAGGCCTAGGTCAGATCCAGCCCCAGGTGGGTACGCCCTGCAAGTCTAGTTTTATTGTAGCCAGGACCATCCCCTGGCTGGGGAAGGAGGGAGTGGTCCCAAAGGCTTAAAGTTCAGCCAGACACTCAACCCCCAGCCCCTCTCTGGTCCTGCCCCAGCTTCATGCCTGGTTTGTGGGTATTGCACTGAAATCACTTTGATCTTCCAGATGTCAATCTGGCTTGGCTCAGACTGTTGGCAGGAAGAGACCAGGGCTAGGGGGAGCCTCTCTCTTCCTGAGATGGGCCTGCCCTCCCTCTATCTGTATCCCCTCCTACCACTTTACCCTACTCTGGACACCTCAAAATCTGTCCCAAGCCCGGGTTCCCATACAGGCAAATGGCCTGCCCTCTGCCCCTGAAATGAGCCTGGAACAGGGCATCTGAGAGCCAGAGCATGGCTCAGTTGGGTACCGCAGGTGGCACAAGTCTCTGAACTGTAGCTGGGACCCTGGGTTCCTTAGAGGCCTCATCTTTTACATCCCTGCCCTCCTGTATGTCACTGATCTGGGCTCAGCTTCCTCTGGCGGTTCCTCTTGCCCTCTGCCCTGCAGCCAGCATAAGGCAGCCTGCTGGGGGGAATCTTGCAGGACTCCAGCCCAGCCCACCTGTTGCCTCCTCACTCCAGTTACCTGGGGAATGTGCAAAGAGGGGCTGGGCCATCCATCACTGTCAGGAGCTCAGGAATTCGGGGGAGGGGAGCAGCAGCTGTCCCCACCTGTCACTGGCCCCATCCTAGTGCCCCATCTCACAGGGCCAGTAGGCCTGGGGAAGGATGATGCTGGCTGGAGAAATGGCATCTTTGCCCAGCCCTGCTCCTGGCTCCTTAGTGAACACTCTGAACATGTCAGGCCCTGTGAGCACAGGGAATAAAGTTCCCCTGGAGAAACACCCCGAGCAAGGCAAAATATTTGGGCAACCCAAGGAGCAGAGGGAAGGGGCAGCTGCTTCCTCCTCTCTCCATCCCTGCTAGCTCTGACCCTCCTAGCCTAGGAGCTAGCTTGCTACTGCCTACCCTAACAGGAAGGGTGAAGAGCCAGGCTCTGGGCTTTCTCAACTGATAAACCCAGGCCTACTGGGGGCTGGGCCCAGCTGGCCAGATCACAGCAGATATGTGACACACAGGCCCACTGACATCCAGCTGTCCCCAAGCTGACCCAGCCAGGCTCTCTGGCATGGAAACCTCCCCTCACCTTTCCTGTAGTCTCCCCACCAAGCTTCCGTACCCTACCCCCACCAGACCGCCACCCCCCCACCCCCCGCGGCTGCCCAAGCTGGGGTTGCGGTGAGACCTCGGTTGACCAACCACCCAGCGTCTTCCTCACGGGGAAGCCAACCCCCTTCGAAGAACAGAAATCTTCCTGGTCTGGCTTGTTTTTCCTTCCTAGCCCCTCTCCAGGACACAAAGCAGATCCTAGGGCAGCCCCAGCCTCAGCTATGAGGGGTGGAGGAAGGGGTGTGGAGAGGGAGGGGGTTTTCCTCCGTGGATCGGTGTGCTGGGCAAGAGTAGGGAAAGCAGAAAGCTCCGGCAGCTTCTGAATTAGGGGATTAGAGCTCTAAAGAAAGAGAAGGGAGGGGGTGAAATTTCAGAGGTGAATAAATGAGGCATTAGGCAGGTTTTGAATCAAAGGGGTAGAGTCCCCAAGGAAATCTCCTCGCCCTCTTTGCCTCTCTATTCCTCAATCTCTGTCGACCCCCAGTGGCCAGTTCAGTATTTGCATTCCAAAAGCTGACCCAGCGCGAGCCTGGCCCCCAGAAGTCCAAAGGGGCGTGGGGGACACTGCCAGCTTCCGGTGCTGGCCTGGGCTGAGCTAAACCGGGAACACCATTCTCCTCCCCACCCTCCCTCCAAGGACTGGAAATCCAATCTGTCCAGGCTTACCTTAACACCGCCTCCTCTGGGCAGCCTTCCCAGAAGGCCCTAGCCTACAGGTCTGTCCTCTCCTTTGAGCTCCATATCCTGACTGTATTGTTCATGATTATCACTGGGATTTTCGTTATTTGTGTACATCTTAGCTCTCCCACTACGTGCTAATGGGGGCAGACACCACCGGCTGCTTCTCCTTTATCTTTTGCATCAGGGCCAAGCATAGGGACGGACATACAGAAGGCGTGCAAAAAAAAATGCTAATGGTGATGGTGATTATGATGATGATGGTGATGGTGGTGATAGCTATCATTTATTGAGCACCTACTATGTACCAGGTACTTTGTATCCATTCTCTCATTCAAAAGTCATTTTATGTACAGGTGACTGGCACTCTCAGAAGTCATGTGTCCTAAATAACATCCTGTGTCTAGTAAGACCCAAGGCTCCAAGCTATGGGTACCTCTATCTACTACGTGCCAGATGCTGCCTTTACCCCTGGAAGGGACACAGGGACAACTATGACTCAGTCCCTGACATCATGGTGTGACGTGGGCCACAGCGAAGACCGTGTGCTCCACGGAGCATAGAGACACTAGCTCCGCACCCTTCCTCCTCATCTCAGGACCGCTCTTCTCTAGTTTGCTCATTGGACAGAAGGACAGATTGTCCAGTCCAGATGCACAGTCCCTCAGGTCCCATCACACAAGATGACTATGGCCAACTAGGTGGCTCCTATGGACAATGGGCACCTGAAAAATTCAAGAATCCGTGACCAGCGAGGGAGAGTCCATTAGCGATCGCTACCACCAGAACACCCAGAGTCTCCCAGGAGCCAACATGAATCAGTTCAGTTCACAAATACGGCCGGGCCCCGCTGGGATCCTGGCAGGTGATGGAATCTGAAGCTCACAGAGAGGAGAGATGCCTGGGTTACTTCCCCTCACTCCACGTCGTGCTCAGTCAGCAAACAGTCCCAGGCCAGCAAGCACCACTGAGTAGAGGGCCCATCAACTCGAGCCCTACTCTTGTCTGTGGCTTCCCTGAGCCATTTGGCCTTTCTCCAGTCTGGTGGCCTTAGAGGAAACTGAGGCATCTCCCTGTTGCCCTCTCTGCTTCCCCAAGAAAGCCACTCACTGGAGAGTCTCTCTTTCAGTCACTCTGTCCTTAGTAGTCCTTTATTCGAAGAGCACCTGTTGGGGCTGGAAAAGCTCCTTGTGGGGATCCAAGGGGTTTCAAGGCCCCCTTACCTGCCCCCACCACTAGGGTTCTAGCAAGGCCCTGGCTGGGAGTTGACAGCCCTGGAAAGCAGTCAGCCTATTCAGTCTCTCAGGCACATTCTGCAAGAAGAGCTTACAGGTTGCAGACAGGATTTTCCATGGGCATCTTATTAAGGGCTTTTACGGCCAAAGTGGATGATTGGTTACACCTGCTTTTAAAAATGCCCAGCCTGGAATAACCAGGGCCAGGCCATAAGTCACAGGTTCTGTGACTCTGATTACCCAGTCTTCCTCACGATGTTGCCTAACAGACATGCTTCTTGCAGGAAATCTTGGCCCCCCCAGCAGAACCTCCCAGGGCCCACTGCTGGGCAGAAGCGCAGTGGTCTTCCTCGACGGGCACGTGCATCGTTGTCGGCTACCCACCGTCCATCAGCAGTGGACATCCTCTCTCAAAGCCTAGCTGATCACTAAGGCTGATGGGTGTGCATGTGCCCCACCGCACAGAATACTGGCACTTCGGGAGCTCATTAGGGTACATGGACTCACCTAGTGCCACCAAGCATCTGGCAAACTTGCACTTCTAGAAATAATGACTCCAGGAGCAAGCTCTCCTGACACCCTCAGTGACCCCTGGGGTGAGGTCAAGCCACTGGGGTCAGTGGCACCCAAACCCCGCACAAGTCAGGAAACAACCATGAACAAGGTGGAGGTGTCACACAGTCCTGGGTAGCCCGTGGCATTCGCTGTGTGGGGCTGGGAGCCTACCTCACAGAGTAGTTGTGAGGGTTAAATGGATTAACACATGTGAAGCATTTATAGAGCATGTACCATGGATGTTTTAGCCCTTATTAACTCAGGTGGGTTTTGGGTTTGGGGTTTTATTTTTGGTTTTGGGTTTTGTTTTGTTTTTGCCTTCTTTAAATGTTCATTAGCCAATCTCTGGGCCTTCTTGGCTTTGCATATTCATTTCTTTTGCCTTTGTGTTTTTTTCTCATTAACCTGTAAGAACAATTTATCTGTTAAGAATATTAGTTGTTTTGGATTTGGAGCCCAAATTATTTTTATTATGTATTGCTTTTCAGATTATTCCTTATAACAGCTTTATTGAGATACCATTTACACACCCTATAATTCACCCATATAAAGTGTACAAATCAGCCCGGCCGATGTGGCTCAGTGGATTGAGCGATGTCCCCTGGACTGAGAGGTCCCAGTTCAATTTCTGGTCAGGGCACATGCCAGGGTTGCGGGCTCGATCCCCAGTAGGGGGCGTGCAGGAGGCAGCTGACGGATGCTTCTCTCACATCAATGTTTCTATTTGTCTCTCCCTTCCTCTCTCTCTAAAAAAAAATCAATAAAAAACATATTTAAAACAATAAATAAAGTACACAAATCAGTATGTTCTCATATATTTATATAGTTGTGCAGACATCATTATTATTTAATTTCAGAACATTTTGTCACTCCCCAAAATACCATATTCTTTAGTAGCCACCCCCATTCATCATTTCTGTCTACCCCAGCCTCTGGAAGCTACTAATCTCTATCTCACTGGATTTGCCTTTCGGACATTTCCTATAAATTGAATCATTCAATATGTGGTCTGTTGTGACTGGCTTCTTTCACTTAGCATAACATTTTTGAGGCACATGCATATTGTAGCATGTGTCATTAGTTTGTTCCTTTTTATTGCCACATACTATTCCATTTCATGAATATACCACACAATTTTATGTGTTCATCAATTAATGGACTTTTGGGTTGTTTCCACTTTGGGGATATTATGAATAATGCTGCTATGAACCTGTACAAATTTTTGTGTGGGCATACATTTACATTTCTCTTGGTTACACATACCTAGGAGTGGAATTGCTAGGTCATATGGTAATTCCATGTTTAACTATTTTAAAATATTTTTCCCTTTATTGATTTTATTTTATTTTATTTAAAATTAATTTATTTTTGTTACAGATGTTTCTTCTCTCCCCCCACTGATTTCCCCCTCCCTCCCCACCCTGTCCCCAGCTTTGTTGTCCATGTCCATTACTCACGCACACATGCATATAAGTTCTGTGGTTTATCTCTCCCCCATCACCCCCTCTTTAGGGGATTGTCAGTCTGTACCCCACTTCCACGTCTCTGGGACTACCCCATTCTTCAGACTGTTATGTTCATTATATTCCACAAATGAGTGAGATCATGTGATATTTGTCTTTCTCTGTTTGTCTTGTTTCACTTAGGATAATACTTTCGACGTCCATCCATGTCATCTCAAAGGATAAGAGATCTTTCTTTCTTACAGCTGCATAGTACTTCTTCTTTATTGATTTTAAAGAGAGAGGAAGAGAGGGATAGAAACATCAATGAGAGATGACACCGATTGGCTGCCTCCTGCATGCCCCACACTGGGGATTGGGCCCACAACCTGAGCATATGTCCTGACCAGGAATCGAACCAGTGACCTTTTGGTGCATGGGTCAACACTCAGCCATTGAGCCACACCAGCCAGACCCATGTTTAACTTTTTAAGGAACTGCCATATTGTTTTCCAATATGGCTGTGCCATTTTACATTCTCACCAGCAATGTATGAGAGTTTCACTTTCTTTACATCCTCCCCAACATTTGTTTTCTTTCTTGTTATAGTTATCCTAGTAGGTATGAAATAATATCTCATTGCAGTTTTGATGTGCATTTCCCAGATAGTAGTGAGGCTGAGAACATTTTCCTGTGCCTACTGGCCATTTGAAGATCTTCTTTGGAGAAATGTCTATTCAAACATTTTATTCATTTTGTTTTAACTTTATTGTTGAGAGTATTACAGATGTCCCCCCTTTTTCCCTCATTGCCCCCCACTACCCAGTTCCCACCCTGCCCCAGGCCTTTACCACACTATTGTCTGTGTCCATTGGTTATGCTTATATGCATAAAAGTTCTTTGGTTAATCTCTGCACACCTTCCTCCCCGATTCCCTCTGAGATTCATCAGTCTGATCCATGTTCCCATGCCTCTGGTTCTTTTTTATTCATCAGTTTATTTTGTTCATTAGACTTCACATATAAGGGAGATCATGTGATACTTATCTTTCTCTGACGGGCTTACTTCACTTAGTGTAATACTCTCAGGTCCCTCCATGCTGTCTCAAAGGGTAAGAAATGCTTCTTTTATACAGCTGCATAGTATTCCATTGTGTAAATGTACTATGGCTTTTTTTGTAATCCTCATCCGAGGATAAGTTTTTTTCTATTTATCTTCAGATAGAGTAGGAGGGAGGGAGAGAGAGAAACATTGACATGAGAGAGACACATGGACTGGTTGCCTCCCATAGGACCCCAGCCAGGGCCGGGGATGAACTGCAATCAAAGTACGGGCCCTTGACCGGAATCAAACCCGTGACTCATTGGTCCATAGGCTGACACTTTAACCACTGAGCCAAACTGGCCAGGGCAACCACAGTTTTTTTTTTATCCACTCATCTACTAATGGGCACTTGGGCTGTTTCCAAATCATCGCAATTGTAAATAGTGCTGCTATGAACATAGGGGTGCATATATTATTTCTGATTGGTGTTTCAGGCTTCTTAGGATATATTCCTAGAAGCAGAATCACCGGATCAAATGGCAGTTCTATTTTTAATTTTTAAGAAAACTCCATACTGTTTTCCATAGTGGCTGCACCAGTCTGCATTCCCACCAGCAGTGTACTAGAGTCCCCTTTTCTCCACACCCTCGCCAGCACTTGTTGTTTGTTGATTTATTGATGGTAGTCATTCTAGAAGGTGTGAGGTGATACCTTATTGTCATTTTAATTTGCACCTTTCTGATCATTAGTGATGCTGAGCATTTTTTTATATGTCTCTTGGCCATTTGTATGTTCACCTACATTATCGAAGACAATCTGCTTTACTCAGTATACCAATTTAAATGTTAATCTCATCCAAAAACACCTTCATAGACACTCCCAGAATAATGTTTGACCAAATGTCTGGGCACCCCATGGCCCAGTCAGGTTGACACATTAGCTATCACAAATCAGTTATCATGAGTCTGCCCTTTTCCCACTCAGTACCTATATCCATCTCCTTAAGCCATGCTTTATCTCCAAATACAGAAAATAACAAGGTCATAATTCTGCCAACATGACACAACTCTCATGCCTACAACCCAAAGCACAATGAGTCTTTCCTTGGAGGAGGCTATTAAGCAGTGATGTTTACTTTTCCCTTTGATCCTCCATAACTTGAACAATATGGTATAAAGTTAGCAATATTTAAACACTGATACTCCATTGAATTTATTTTTTTTAATTCTTTTTTTCTTTTTCTTTTTTTTTTTTTTAGAGAGAGAGAGAGAGGAAGAAAGAGGGGGAAAGAGATAGAAACATTGATGAGAGAGAACATCGATTGGCTGCCTCCTGCATGCCCCCCAATGGGGATTTGGTCCAAAACCTGGGTATGTGCCCTGACCAGGAATTGAACTGGTGGTCTCTTGGGGCATGAGTTGACTCTCAACCACTGAGCCACACCGGCAGGGCCTCCCTCATTGAATTTAGAATGCACCCAAATAATCCCAGATGATCTCCTCATGTCAAGATCATTAACTTAATTGTATTTGCAAAGATAGGCCCTTCTTCTAAATAAGGTATTGGGCATAGTTTCCAGGTATTAGAACATGGACATAGATTTTTGGTGGCCACCATTCAGTGTGGGGTTAGAGGGTTGAAAGATGGACATTTTTTAACCTTGTGTTAAGCACTCTCAACCTTGTGTTAACGCATTCTTGGAATCCTAGCGCAGGGGGAAACCTGGCCTGCCCAGGTGTATTGGGTGCTTCATTTGCATGTGAATAAGGGTTTGTTATCTTTTGGTTTCAAGGTCTTTTCCCCTAAAAAACAAGAGACAAAGCTAGGGTGTATGCAGTATTGCCATCTCAAGGAAATAATTTACTTAAATTCACTTGTGACCTGGGGAAACCAATCTGCAAATAAATGGGACTGCATCCAGAGATCTGGAGCATTTGCTACCTTGCAAAGCTTGCGAAGCTCCCCCTCACTCCAAGCAGCGTGTGTTTGTAGTTTCATTGCATTGCACTGATCCTGGCAGGCTGAGAGATGGCAATCTAGCTCAGTACAGTGGAACACATGGGACAAGGAGCAAAGTGCAAAGAAGATGCTAGAAGGGCAGTCATGCTGTGTTTGTCTCAGACACAATCATCATCACAAACATTTACTGAGTAATTACATGCATCAAGCTCCATGCTAAGCCCTTTATGTACGTTATCTCATTAAACTGGCCCAAGCCTCTGAGTTGTTACTATGATTGCCCCCATTTGCCAATGAGGAAGCTGTGGTACAGAAAAGTTAAGCAACTTGCCCACATTCACAGCCTGGAAGTGGTGAGACCTGCTTCCTAGCTGTCTGACTTCAAGTCCAGTATTTAGAACCACAACCTTCAGCTTCCCTCTCAGACAGGCCTGTGGATTGGAATTCAAGGTGCTGCCGTGGTGCTTAAGGCATCCTGATCTGTCTGTTGGGAGTCCTGACTCTGAGTTTAAATGGATTTGGGTTTCAGTTCTGTCATTGCTGCTTATTACTTGTGTGACTTTCCAACTCTCTATTTCCCCTGTGATGAACTGGGAGAAACCATTCATTCATTCATTCATTCATTCATTCAAAGTACCTACTATGTACCAAGAAAATAACAGTTCCCTATCAGGGTGCTGTACAGATTGGTTGAGTCAATGGATTTATGTACTGGCACTTACTACATACTTAACATAAAGTGGCTATTATTATTCTTGTGTAGGTACAGTTTTAAGAGAGAAAGGGAGAGGAGGAGGGAGAAGGAGAGAGGGAAAGGGTGAGATGACCAGGAGATGTTACATTTAGAGTGAGACTCAATGGCATTTCCCAAGAACTAGGCTGACTCAAATGGCAGCAGGGCAACGGCACACGCAGACAGACAAAGGCTAGGATCCTTAATCAAGCTGTGTCGAAAACAGACCCTATCAGTGGGGACCATTAGCTCCCTGGAGGAACCATGAATTTACTTGAGGCGAACACACGAGGGCGTGCGTCCCTCACAACAGGCTGATTCAGAGACTCCCAGACAAGTCTGTCTCTTGCTCTCTGGTTTTCACCTCTAAGGCAGCAGGCCCAGCCCGCTTCCCACTGTCTGAAAACAACCATGCTAGCAGACCTGTCTTCAGCCCTGTGATAGAGTAGTGAACAAGCCAGAGAAGGCCCTGGCTCTGGAATGGTGCGTGCATCTCAGCAAGAGGAGCCCGGCACTTTCAGGCAATGATCAATATTACAGAGAGGATAATGTGGGTTAATGTATGTGATGGAAAGAGTTGGAAATAAAGGTGGGTGGGGTTCCTTTAAAGGTGGGCATCAGGGGGCCTTTGAAGAGGCCAAGTGTGAGCTGAGATTAGAATGATAAAAGAAACCAGGCACTTGTAGTTCCCTTCTACACACAAGGTTCATTTCCCCTACATTCAGCCCTTGCTATCTCTTCTCCTTCTCTGTCATCCTCTGACCTTTCCCCAGAGTCTTTCTTTGCTTTCTCTGGTCACTCTTTTCTCAAATTATTGTAAATCAGTCCAGTCTTTCAAGGCCTCTTACAATTTTCCTTTAGTCATCACCGGTTCAATAAACCAGCAGGCCCCAAATTAACCAGAAAACCCAAGAAGTTTCTTAGAAAGGAGGAGGAGGATGGGGAAAGACAGGGAATCCTCATGTCACACTTGTTCCTGGTCACACTGGTGAAATTGAACTAAAATAGCAACCTTACAGGAATGCTATGGGGATTAGCCTACTTACTACAGAGTAGGTACTCAGAATATGTTCATTCTCTCTCCTGTCCTCCTCGATATTTTAAAACATGACATGTCTATTTTTAATAATACATGTTCATAAGAGAATATATAGAAGGCACTGCATAGGAGAAAAGAACAACAATCACATTTTCACAATCCCACAACTCAAAGTTAACAATCACTTGTCAACCTTTCAGGGCATTTCTTTCCAAGGATTATTCTAGATTTCTTTCTTTTGTTTAAACAGCTTTATTGAGATATAATTTAACTACCGAAAAGTTGACTCTTTTAAAGTGTACAATATAATGTTTTTAAGCATATTCCCAAAGCTGTGTGACCATCACCACTATCTAATTTTAAAACATTTTATCACCTCAACAAGAAACTTTGTGCCTAGTAGTGGTCACTCCCATTCACCCCGACTTTACCTCCAGCTCTAAGTAACCATGATCTACTCTCCATCTCTATAGATTTGCCTATTCTGAGCATTTCATAAAAATGAAGTCATACAATATTTGGCCTTTTGTGTCTGGTTTCACTTAGCATGATTTAAAGGTTCAGCCATGTTGTAGCATATATCAGTATTTCCTTCCTTTTCATGGCCAATCAATATCTCATTGTATGTATATACCACATTTTGTTTATTCATTCTTCTGTTGATGGACACTTGTGTTATTTCCACTTGGGGTATTATGAATAATGAGGCTATGAACATTCATGTACCAGTTTTTGTGTGGATGTATATTTTCATTTCTCTTGGGGGTACTTAGCAGTGGACCCTATGAATCATATGATAAGTCTGTGTTCAGCATTTTGAGTCACTACCAAACTATCAACATCTCTTTCTTCATAGTTATAGTGATGCTATAATACAATCCACTATACTCACTTTCTGAGACTTTCTTATTTACTTTTCCCTTGTTTCTTAGTAAAATTTACTTTTTAAAACATCATTTAAAATGCATTTGATTCTATAAGGCATGGGCTAAGCCCTGGGAATACAAACATAAATAACAACTGGTCACTGCCATCAAGGAACCTACAATCCAGAGAGGGAAGAAGACACACAAAGGTAGACCCCATGTGATCTGCACTATGGCAGAAAGAGGTACAAACTGCAGAGAGAGCGCAGTGGAAAGAGAGCAGCTCTTCCTGTGGGGTGGTAGGAACGGCTTCTTGGGATAGGTGACATTCGCAGAGCGGGGAAAGATGAGTGTGGGGAAGAGGAGAATGCTAGGCAGAGGCAACAAAATGTGCAAGAGCATGGAAGCATGAAAAGAAATGCCACCCAAGATGACACAAATAAATAGGTGTGACCAGAGTCTCAGACACTTTGGGGTAAAAAGCAGTTATCATGCTGGTAGTGAAGGTCAGGGCCAGATGTTAAAGGCTTTGAATAATATGTGAAGAATTAATCATTTAACCTGTATCACTGGGGGCCTTGGAAGGATTTAAGGCCAGGAATATACATAGTTAGAATTACAGAAATTACAGAGTATTTTTGAAATAAAAATGTTATATATGGACATGGTTAAAAATGAAAGGGTAGAGGTGTTGCCTCATCCTTTCACATGCCAGACCCTCTCCCTTTTTATCTGTTTCTTCTGATAATTAGTTCCCTCATTAATTCCTAATAATATACATAACCTGCTATTTCTTGATCTATCAATTTAAGACACAACCTCCTCTGCTCCTATCTTTGCATTATACATGTTATTTCTGTATATTGTACTTCTACATTTGTACTCATGTGTTTCCATGGTGGTTACACCATTTTACATTCCCACCAACGATGTATGAGGATTCGGATTTCTCTCTTGCTTTTCTGTGTAGCTTTAGACAATATACTTGTAACTGTATTTCTCGTTCTATCAACTCTAGACGGTATATCTTGACTCCCCATTCTATGGGATAAAGATATTAATAGCTCTGCTTTTCCCTACTGCTCTTCTCTCCCTTCCACATTCTATTTTACATCACCTACATTTTTATTTTTGCATCATCAGGGTTGATGACATTTGCACTCTGTTCCATAAGAATAATTAAATCTTTCATGCAGTCTACATAAGTTTATTCAAAAGGTTGAAAATATATAGAATTGTACACCTGAAACCTATATAATTTTATAAACCAATGTCACCTCAATAAGTTCCATTTTTAAAAGTTGGAAATAAACAATGATTGCATTAATTATTGTAACTACGTACATTGTGTTTCTTTCACAGCCAAGTAGTTTCTCTGCCCCCCATTTCCCTTTTTTTTACAGAGCTTTTTAAATTTTTTTTCTTTTTAATTAATTAATTAATTAATTATTGTTACAGATGTTTCTCCTTTTCCCCCCACTGATTCCCCCCTCCCCCTCCCTCCCTGCCCTGTCTCCAGCTTTGTTGTCCATGTCCATTGTTCATGCACACATGCATATAAGTTCTGTGGTTTATCTCTCCCCACCACCCCCTCTTCTGGGGATTGTCAGTCTGTACCCCACTTCCACGTCTCTGGGACTACCCCATTCCTCTGACTGTTATGTTCATTATATTCAACAAATAAGTGAGATCATATGATACTTGTCTTTCTCTGCTTGGCTTGTTTTGCTTAGGATGATACTTTCCAGGTCTCTCCATGTCGTCTCAAAGGATAAGAGATCTTTCTTTCTTACAGCTGCATAGTACTCCATTGTGTATATGTACCACAGCTTTTTTATCCATTCATCTACTGATTTTCCTGGAGTTTTTTTTTTTTTTTAAACAATTAGTATAAAATATACATAACATAAATTTACCATTTAACCATCTTTAAGGTGTACAGTTCTTTGGCAATCAGTACATTTATAATTTGTTTTTTTTTTTTTTTGGTACGTGCCCCTCATGGGAACTGAACCCAGAACTCTCTGGTCCACAGGCCAACACTCCAACCGCTGAGCCAAACCAGCCAGGGCAGTACATTTATAATTTTGTGCAAGCATCAACACTATCTAGTTCTGGAGCATATTCATCCTCCCAAATGGAAGATCCTTACTATTCCCCTCTCCCCTCAGGCCCTGGCAACCACTAATCTACTCTCTGCCTGTATGGATTTTCCTATTTGGGATATTTCATATGAATGAAATCACACAATACATGGCATTTTGTGTCTAGCTTCTTAGCATAAGGTTTTCAAGGTTCATCCACGTCACAGCAAGTATCAATCAGTACTTCATTTTGTTTCGCAACTGAATAATATTCATTGTGTGGATGTACCTCCCTTTCTTTACCTATTAATCACCTTTCAGCTATTATGAATAGTGCTGCTATAAACATTAATGTACAAGTTTCTGTTTGACCATAGATAAATAGGTTTATTTCTGGAATTTAAATTTTATTCCATTCATCTATGTGTCTTTACTTATGCCAGTACCACATTGTTTTGATAACTATAGCTTTGTCATGACTTTTAAAATCTTCCATCATTGCGTATGACACTAGCTATAAGGTTTTTATCAATGTTCTTTGTCATGTAGAGGAAGCTCCTTTCTATTCTTAATTTGTTAAGGTGTTTTTTTAATTATTAAAAGGAATTGGATTTTGTCAAATTATTTTCAGCATCAATTGAGATAATCATGTGGATTTTTTTCATTCCATTAATATGATGTATTACATTCATTGATTTTTGTATGTTGAAAGATCCTTGCATTCTTAGGATAAATTACCCATGGTCTTGGTTTTTAATTCTTTTAATATGCTGCTGAATCTGTTTTTCTTGTGTTGAGTATTTTTTGCATTTATTCTTAGAAGTGATATTGATCTGTGGTTTTCTTTTAATGGTATCTATTTGTCTATCACTAGTATTAAGATAATGCTGGCCTCGTATAATGAGTGAAGACATGTTCTCTCATCTTCTTTGGGAAGATTTTTAAGAAGAATTGGTGTTAATTTATCTTTAGATGTTTAGCAGAATTAACCAGTGAAATCATTTGGTCTTGAGATTTTTTTTCTTGGGAGGTTCTTGATTACTGGTTCGATCTCTTTACTTTTTATTGTTCTATTCAGATTTTCAATACGATATAACAATTATGAACATATATGCATCCAACAATAGATCTCTAAATATATGAATCAGGAATAAACAATTAAGGGGAGGCATAAACAATTCTACAATAATAGTTGGAGACCCCAACATCCCACTTTTAATAATGACTAGAACATCCAGACAAAAGATCAATAAGGAGATAGAGAACTTAAACAACATTACACAACTAGACCTAACAGTCATATACAGAATCCTCTACCCAACAACAGAAGAATGCACATTTTTTCAAGTGCAGCATTCTCCACAATAGACCATATGTTAGGCTGTAAAGCAAGTGTCAATACTTGTTAAAATATTGAAATAATACAAAATATATTCTCTGAACATAATAAAATGAAACTAAAAATTAATAACAGAAGGAGAATTGGAAAATTCCAAATAAGTGGAAAATAAACAATACACTTTAAACAATCAATTAGTGTAAGAAAAATCACAAGGGAAATTAGAAAATACTTTTGAGACAAAAGAAAATGAAAACATAACATATAGAAACTCATAAATGAAATGAAACAATGCTCAGAGGGAATTTTATAGTTGTGACTGCCTGTGAAAAAGGAATACCTCAAACAAACTACTTTATACCTTAAGGAGGTGAAAAATGAGCAAATTAAACCCAAACTCTCAGAAAGAAAGAAATAATAAAGTTCAGAATTGAGATAAACAAAGTAGAGAATAAAAACATAATAGAAACAGCCAATAAAATCAAAAGTGTTTTTTTAAAGATCCACAAAGCTGACACATCTTTAGTTAGACTTACAAAAAAAGATCCAGATTTCTAAAATCAGAAATGAAAGTGAGGACATTACTACTTTACCTTACAAAAATTTTAAAAATGATAAGAATATACTATAAAAAATTGCACATCGACAAATTAGCTAACCTAGATGAAACAAATTTCTAGATATACATAAACTACCAAAATTGATTAAGAAAGAAATATAATTAACATCTTAAAATATACCACTCTAGTTTGAATTAATACCAACTTGGCTCCATTAATGTACACAAATTTTGCATGTATACAGTTTCATCCCACTGTCCTTAAGTTATTATTTTTACAAATCACATTTTTATACATTGTGTACCTATTAATATGGATTTATAGTTATTGCTTTATGTTTGCCTTTTAAATTGTATAGAAAAAAGAGAAGGTACAAACTAGAAGTATAATAATATTGGCTTTTATGTTTACCTATATAGCTACTTTTACCTTTGTTCTTTATATTTTTGTACAGCTTTAACTTACTGTTTAGTGTCCTCTTATTCCAGCCTGAATAAATGACTTTGGAATTTCTTGTAGGATGAGTCCACCAGAAACAAATTCCTTCAGCTTTTTATCTGGGAATGTCTTACTTTCTTCTTCATCTTTGGAGAGTATTTTTGTCGGGTATAGAATTCTTGCTTGACGGCTTGTTTTTCTTTCAGCACTTTAAAAATGTCATCCCACTGCTTTCTATCTTCCATGGTCTTTTATATGAATATACATTCTTCTCAAGTACACGCTAGGCCATAAAACGAACCTCAGTAAATTTAAAATGGTAGAAATAATAGAAACTATGTTCTCTGACTACAATGGAATAAATTTGGAAAGAAAAAGTCAAAATAAATTTGGGAAACCCACAAATATGTGGAAATTGAACCACAAACTCTTTAAAAAATAAACAATTGATCAAAGAAAAAAATAGAAACTATTTTGAGATCAATAAAAATGAGGACAAAACATACCAAGACTTATATGAGAGGTGGCCAGAGCAGTGTTGAGAGGGAAATTTATAACTGTAAATGCTTATGTTAAAAAAGAAGAAAGACTTCGAATCAATGACCTTACCTTCTACTTTAAGACATTGGAAAAAAGAACAAATTAAATGTAAAACAAACAGAAGGAAAAAATAATAATACTAGCATGAAAATTAATAAAACAGAGGTAGGAAATAGTAGAGAAAGTCAATGAAAGAAAATGCTGATTATTTTAAATGATTAACAAAATTAATAGACTTCTAGCTATATTGACCAAGATAAAACATAGATGTCTCAAATTATTAAATAAGAAATGAGAGTACATTACTACAGATCTTACAGAAATAAAAAGGATTATAAAGGAATACTATGAACAATTGTGTGTCAATAAATGAGACAATTTAGATGAAGTGGAAAAACTGTTAGAAAGACACAAATTGCCAAAACTAATTAAACAAGAAATAGACAATATAAGTGGGTCTATAACAAGTAAGAGATTGCATTAGTAATTGAATAAATCACCTACGAAGAAAGTCTTAGCACAGATGGATTCACTGAATTGTACCAAACATTAAAAAAAGAATTAATATCAGTTCTTTACAAACTCTTCCAAAAAAATAAAAAATAAAGAAGCAATACTTCCCCACTCATTCTTTGACTCCAGTCTTACCCTGATACCAGAACCAGGCAAAAATATTAAAAGAAAAGTAAACTATAGACTAAAATCTCATATGAATACAAATGCAAAACTCAACAAAACACTGGAAAACAGACATTTATAGAACATTCCACTCAACAACAGAATATACCTTCTTCCATGGAACATTCTCCAGGATAGACCATTTTCTAGGCCATAAAACAAAACACTAGCAAGCCAAATTCAACAACATATAAATGATTTATACACCTTGACCAAGTGAGATTTATCATAGAAAAGCAAAGATGGCTTAGCATCTGAAAATCAATGAATACTGTACAACATATCACTAGAATACAAAACAGAAATCATGGGCATCTCAATACATACAGAAAAATGCACTGACAAAATCCAACACCCTTCCTTGATACAAACACTCAACAAACTAGGAATAGAAAGGAACTTTCCCAGATGCATAAAAGGTATGTAAGAAATACCCACAAGTAAATCTGGAACAAGACATAGATACGTGTTCTTTCCACTTCCATTCAACATTGTATAAGGGTCCAGCTTGGGCAATTAGGCAGAAAACAATAAAAAGCATCCAAATTAGAAAGAAGTAAAACTCTCTTTATTTACAGATTACAAGACCTTATACGTAGAAAATTTTAAGGAATACACTACTACACTAAATACCTATTAGAACTAATAAAAGTTCAGCCTGGCTGGTGTGACTCAATGGTTGGGCATCGACCCATGCACCAAGAGGTTGCCAGTTTGATTCCCCGTCAGGACATATGCCCAGGTTGTGGGCCAAATCCCCAGTGGGGGGTGTGCAGGAAGCAGCCAGTCGATGTTCTCTCTCATTGATGTTTCTATCTCTCTCTCCTTCTCCCTTCCTCTCTCTCTAAAATAAAGGGAAAAAAAAGTAAGGTTGCAGGATACAAGATCAATATACAAAAACAAATTGTATTTATACATACTTGCCATGAACAATCTGAAAATAAAATTAAGAAAATAATTGTATTTACAACAGCATAACAAAGAATACAATATTTAGGAATAAATTTAACAAAAAAGTGTAAAATTTACACATAAGCTGAAAATTACAAAATTTTGTTGAAAGAAACTAAGGAAGATCTAAATACATATAAAAACACCTGGTGTTCATGGATAAGTAGACTTAATATTGTTAAGATGGCAATATACCCCGAATTAATGTACAGATGCAACACAATTCCTCTCAAAATCCCTGCTGCTTTGTTGACAAAAATTGGCAAACTAAATCCTAACATTCAAATAGAAATACGAGGGTCCCAAATAGTCGAAGTAGTTCTGAAAAAGAACAAAGTGAGGATCTACACTTTCTGATTTCAAACTTACTACAAAGCTGTAATAATCAAGATCATGTGGTACTGGCATAAGGGTAGACATATAGACCAATGGAATAGAATTGAAAGTCCAGACATAAACCTATGTGTCTCTATGGTCAGCTGGATTTCAACACATGTGCTAAGGCCATTTAATGGGGGGGGGGGGGATTGTATTTTCAACAAATGAGACCATGACAACTGGATAGCTACATGCAAAAAAAAAATGAAATTGAACACTACCTCACATCATACACAAAAATTAATTCAGAATGGACCAAAGATCTAAATGTAAGAACTAAAGCTATAAAACTCCTAGAAGAAAATATGGGGGTGGGGGTGGGGGTTGGGGTAAAACTGTATGACATCTAATTTGGCAATGGATTCTTATATATGACATCAAAACACAAGAAACACAATTAAAAATAGATAAATCGGACTTCATCAAAATGAAAAAAGTTCTATGTTTTAAAGGACACTATCAAAAAGGTAAAAAAAACAACAACCCCAGTATGGAAGAAATATTTGCAAATCACAGGGGACTTGTAACTAGTACATATAAACAACTCTTAAAACTTAATAATAGAGACAACCTAATTTTTTAAATGGGCAAAGTATCTGAATAGACATTTCTCCAAAGTAGATATACAAATGGTCCATAAACATATGAAAAGGCTCTCAAACTTATTAGACAGGAGGAGAATGCATATCAAAACCACAATGAGATACCACTTAACATCTACTAGGGTGGCTATGATGAAAAAGTCAGATAATAATAAGTGTTGACAAAAATGTGGAGAAATCAAAACTCTCATACACTGCTGGAGGGAATGTCAAATGGTACAGCATTGGAAAACAGTTTAGCAGTTCCTCACATGGTTAAACATGAAGTTACCATATGACCCAGCAATTCCACTTCTATGTATATACCAAAAACAAATGAAAACCTACATTCACACAAAAACTTGGTCACGAATGTTTATAACAACATTATTCATATTAGCTGAATGATGGAAACAACCCAAATATCTAGCAACTGATAAATAGATAAATTAAATGTGCTATACCCATACAGTGAAAATGTATTCCACAATAAAAATAAATGAAGTGTTGATACATACTACAACATGAATGTACCTTGAAAACATTACATGAAGTGAAAGAAGTCAGTCACACAAGAGCACATATTGTACAATCCCGATTATGTGAAATATTCATAACAGGCAAATCCACAGACACAGAAAGTTGATTAGTGATTGTCAGGAGTTGAAGGGAGTGGGGGAAATGACTGCTTATAGGTATAGGATTGTATTTTGAGGTAAGGGAAATGTTCTAAAGTTGACTGTGGTAATGGTTATACATACGCTAAAAAAAATTGAGTTTCATATTTAAAATGGATAAATTGTACAGTATGTGAATTATATCTCAATAAAGTGATTCTTTAAAAAAAAGCTGCCCTGGCTGGTGTGATCAGTGGTTAGAGCATTAGCCCAAGGACTGAAGGGTCTCGGGTTTGATTCCCAGTCAAGGGCACGTGCCTGGGTTGCCGGTTTGATCCCAGATCGGGGGTCCTATGGGAGGCAACCAATAGATATGTCTCTCTCACATCAATGTTTCTCATTCTCTCTCTCCCCCCATCTCCCCCTTCCCTCCTTCCCTTCCACTTTATCTAAAAATCATTGGGAAAATATCCTCAGGTGAGGATTAAAAAAAAAAAAAAGCTCCACTTAGACCATTTAAAAAAAAGAAGCTGTGATCCATTCAGGCCAGCTCAGTTAACGGAGGTTTCATGTACAAAGCAATATGGAAAGAAATATGGCACTTGAAGAGATAGGACCTTAGAATGATTAGCCTTGTGGAAGCTGGAACTGGATCCTAAACTACTCTAGGAGCCTCAACAGCAGGAGTTTGAACATTCACTCTTAGTCTCTCTTTCCATTCTTTCAGACCCAACTTCCAGTGCCAGCCGCTCGATTTTCTCTAGTTCCCAAATCAGAATCTTTTCTTGCGCAGAATTGCCTGCCAGACCACCTTTAAAGCACCACCAAGTGGACTGCCCTTTGGTCAGGCAGTCAACTTGATCCAATTAGTCATGCCCACCCTTCCCCACCTCATGAGGTTCAATTACTTCCTCTTCTGTCCATTGCTTCCAGGGCACTCTGAGCCTTTCTCCATTATAGCCCCGAGACTGTTGGATTCTGGCCAGTAAGTATACATTTCTCTTGCTGCTTCCCCTAGGGCATCTCGCAAAGCCAGGCACAATATAGGCACTAAGTAAAAATGCATTCAACAATAGTGATTATAGCATTTATGAAGTGTTTACAATGTGGCAGGCACTGAGCCCTCTTCATGCATTAGCTCATTTAATCTTCGCATCAACTCTATAGGGTAAATACTCTTATTATCCCCAGAATACTGATGAGGAAACTGTGGCTTTAGAGAAGTTAAGTAGCTTGCCCAAGATCACACAGCTAGTAAGCAGCAGAGCTGGGAATTAAACACAGTATCCCATCTGAGCAGAGATGTGGATGCCTTATCAGACAGTCCAGAGATCATTCAGGGAAACACCCTTGTTCAAATAGTGGCTGCTGATAGCTGGGAGCCCAGTGGAGAACAATAAAGGTTAATAATCCACAAAGAGCAGGGTCCATCCCTCCCAATTCCTCCCTAGGGAGAAAGAAGACTTCACGATTAAACTGTGGGACCCTCTGGGAACTCCCACTTGTAGCCTTTCCGAGACACAGAATCTCTGCCAGGGTTAATCCAACTGACCCAGAATCACCCATAATTATCACCCATGGGCAGGAGACTTGGAGTCAAATCTCTCCTCCACTGCTTAGTAGCTGTGTGATCTAGGGCACATTACTTAACATCTCTGAGCCCCAATTGCCAATTCTGTAAAATAGAGGTAATCAGTATCCACCTCATGGTATTCTGGGATGCTTAAAGAAGAGTGTAAACATGAAAGAGCAAACTGTATGTCACTACACAAATGGGAAGAAGCTTTATTGCCAGGAATTTTTCCTTCTATCTGACCAGCAATTCCACCTCTACCATGGACCCCTCTTGCTGTAGTTTCAGCCCATACCCTCTTGTCAGTCCTCTTCTTCCAGGGGGGGGGAGGTGTCCTCCAAACACAATTGCTTTCCTGAATCTTGTGGAGATCCGCTCTCTTTTTACTTAGAAGTAGAGACTCCAGGGGACATGGTCTCTGACTTCAAACCTTGGCGATATTGTCACAAGCAGAGGTTGTACATGGAATCTGGGTGGTTTCTGGGGCAGGAGAGTAAGGACCTGTGCTCAACATTTGCTCTTTCCCTTCTCCAAGCAGCATCTCTTCCAACACCAGACAACCAGCTCCATGAAACCACCTCAGAAGTCTGCATTTTCCACATAACACCCCAGATGATGCCAGTGAAGAGTTCCTTAGCCCAGACTTTGGAGACAGCTGCCCCAAATCATCTACATGGCCAGGGCCAGTAGACCTCCTGGGTTCATTACAATTTAACACAAGGTGATAGCTTATCCCAAATGGTAGCAGTGAGACACTGAGTGACAGGTGAAAGTGGCAATTGGAGTCCAGCCTCTCCACTTCCCTCCGATGGTACTTTATTTGTGTGACCACAAGGGCCCAGAACGGGTGAACCTGTTCTGATCTGCTCACAAATGAGCTTCCTTTGCCCCAGCCTCTGCTGAACCTAGCTGGGGAGTGAGGGGACTGTGATCACCATGGGAAACACAGATAACGAAGAGGCAAGGAGCCAATTTTCACATGTCTGGGAAGAATACACACAGTGGATCGATAAAGGAAAACAACAGGGAGCTCCTTTCAGAAAGGACATAAGAGAGGAAAGGAGGTGGAGTCACCAAAGGAGATGGTCAGGGGGATTCTGAGCCCAGGAGGCATATTAAGGGGGGCATCTTTAAGGGGAAGCCAATGGGAACAAGAGGGAAGAGGACTATATAGGAGTGGGAGGGAGATAGAATTTCCAAACAGCTTGAGAGAAAATTTGCCCAGTTCCTTCCCTCCATGACTACATCAGTGATGGCAGAAATGGGACCTGCATAGTACCAATGTCATCAGATGCACACCTGACGAGTAGGCAGGAACCCCAGGTCTGAATACTACCCCTACCATAGATGCACTGGGGGCAGGAAGAGGGAAGGTATCTATGAAAAGGTTTCAGCTCCGCCTTTGCAACCAATGCTGGGACCTGCAGAAGAGCTGGGTATTACTTGGCAGAGATGCTGCACAGAAGACCCCCGCACAAAATAAAGGTGGGCCCAGAAGACTTTAAAGTGTTTCTCATCCCCAAGTGTCTGTTTCTGTATCCCCTGCTTAATCCAATCAAGTTGGAGAAGATTTTCCAGTGGGAGATAAAAGTAATAAATGTAACATTGATTGAATATATTATTACATGCCCCAAACTGATCTAAACCCCTTATGTATTGACCCATTTATTCTTTACATCCATAGAAGGTTGAGACTTGTATGACCCCAGTTTTACAGATGAGGAAACAGATACAGAGAAGGTTAAATAACTTGCCTGTGGTTCCTGTTTTAGGCAGCACAGGCCAGGCTATGCGACAATAATAAATATCACCTAAATCTCAGTAAGTTTAGTTTTACTCAACTTATATGTCAGCAGAATGGTTCTAGGACCCCAGCTGGGAAAGCAGCCACCACCTTCTGGCAAGGACACCACCATCTCACCTTGGGCTTCCGTCATCACCAACACTGTGGAGGAGAAAGGTGGAGAGTTGAGGACCTGCGAATAAATGCTTAGGTTCAGGTGTGACCCCTGTCACTTTTGCCCTCATTTCTTCTGCCAGGACTAGTCACATGGCTACTCTAACTTCAAAAGAGTGGAGGCATATAACCCTTTGTGTATGTGGAAGTGCAGAAAGTGTTGGTGGTGCCTACCACAATCTCACAGCCGGCAAAAACTCAACCCAGGCTGCCCGGTTCCCAGCTTCCACTCTCTATCACTGTTTGACTGTGCTCTTCCTGTTTCCCCCAGGAGAAATGGCAGACACCTCTTCCTGTGAGAAAGCTCGCAATTAGAATGGCTTGGGGAGGTTGGGGGTGGTGGTGAAAGATTGGGACCTCTCCCTGACAACTCAGTGTCACTCCTGTGACTCTTGCCACATAACCTTCCGGTGAGCTTCACCTCACCCTGCTCCTGCCACTCAGGCTCACACAAATACTTTCCTGGTGAATCCTGAGTGCTGGGAGACAGGGCAGTGGAGACAGAAAAGCCAGAGGGCAATTGGAAATCTTTGGTCCTGGTGAGCAGAGAACAATAGCAAAAGTTCAACCCGATGTCTGATGCTCCTACCACAGCCCACAAGGTGATGTCAGGAAACTGAGGGAAGGCTGGTATGAAAGAGTCTGGGGTGACATCATCCTGAATTACAGCAGGAAGAAGTCAAGTTAGATGCTGAGTTTAGATTCCTGATGATAAAGTTAGATTCCTGACAATAAAGGTCATTTTTTTTATGCTTGTCTCCCCACTCATTGAGAGAGAAACTGTCAAATTCATCTCCAAATCCTCAGCAACCCAGCACAGGTGTGGCACAGAGCAGACACAATGCCCAACACAGAGCAGAAAATCTCGGGGGCGGGGGGAGCACTAGAAGCAGATTTTTAATAACAAGGTGGAGATAGCCAGGCTGGCTTAGGCACCTTCTAGGTTTAAGAACCTCCCTGTAAGTGTTTATAACACACTGGCTTGCTTAATGAAATGCAGAGTTGGGCTCAGGCCTAGGGAAATTTGACAGGCTACCACTGTGAAGGAACTGAGTAGCTGGTTTCTGCTGTAAAGCCTCACTCTTCTCCTTCAAATGGAGCACACAGTCCCTAACCCTTGGGTACCCGGAAGGGCATTAGGAAGGAACAAATATATAGAGTAGCTCAGTCTCTTTGCCTGAAATCATACCATTCTCCTTCCAATACTTCAAGCATTCTAATCTCTTTTCCAACTTGAGGCTGTAGTTTGTAATAGTCTCTGTATCTGGAACATTCATCCCTTCATTCTCCCTGCCCCCCCACCCCCACCCCGTGATGCCTAGTTTCCTTTTAGAATTTAATTTATTGGGGTGACATTGGTTCACAAAACCATATGGGTTTCAAGTGTACAACTCAACAGAACATCATCTGCACAGTGCATCGTGCTCCCATTATCCCAAGCAAAATCTCTTTTTGTTCCCATTTCCCCTCACCCTTTGCCCAACCACTACTCCTCCCACTATTTTTCATCTGGCTATCAGCACACTGTTGTCTTGTCTGTGATATATATATATATATTTTTTTTTTTTGCTTAATCCTTTCACCTTCTTTCACCCAGCCCCCCAATATCCCTCCCCTCTGAGGTCCCTTCATTCTTGATTTAGCTAACTTATTCTCATTTTTTCCTACGTTTTTATTGATTTTTTTTTTAGAGAGAGTGGAAGGGAGAGCTAGAAACATCGATTGGCTGCCTCTTGCACACCCTCTACTTGGGGTTGAGCCCGCAACCTGGGCATGTGCCCTGACTGGGAATCCAACTGGCAACCTTTTGGTTCATGGGATGACACTCAACCAGTTGAGCCACACTGACCAGGGCTCATTCTCATCCTTTAAGTCTCATTTATGAACCCCTTCCTCATAAAGGATTTCCCTGATACTTCCCTCCATCCCCCAAACCTGAATTGGGCTCCTGTTGCTAACTCTCAACCCACCCCCACCTCCCTTTCTCTCTCGGAACATTTATCACACTTTGTAATTCAGGATCAGCTTGGGGAATGATTTGCTTTATGTCTGTCTCTCCCAATAGGCTGTAGGTTCATGAGATCAGAGGTAGTGGTTTTTCACTGTTGTATCTCCATTATCTAGCACAATGCCTGACACATAGTAGGTTTCATAAATCTTTGTTAAAAAAAATTACACATGACTGAATGTCTAACTCTAAAGTCTTTGCTCTTTCCGTTAACATGTGCTTCTTTTGGTGCTTAATATGGCATCTGGCACATAAGGGAAGTTCAAAAAAAGTTTTCTCCTCCCTCCCTTCTTCCTTCCATCACTAGCCCATTCCTGGGAAACTCCTGCATGAATATACATCTTCTAGTGAGAACTTTAGACCTTAAGACTCTAGATGAATCAGCAGGAGCCAAGAGCTCAGAGCACAGCTGGGCCATGACATGCCCAAAGTAGACCTGTATTCAGGGACAGACAACTTGCTGCTTGACCCCCAGCATCTCCCACCTCCTCTAGGCTCAACTGTATGCGCAGATGCCAAACCTTCAGTGCCTAAGGCCCTTTCTCTCCTACCAACCAGAGCTAAAATGAGGGTGGGGACTCAAGCACATAGGACAGGTAAGGAAAATGAAAGGAATATCAAGGAGTTACTCTGAGACCACTAGCCCCTGGGGAACCTTGTTGCCCTGGCTGGGGATCTGTCCCCACTATCTGTGTATGGGAAATCTCTGTTGAGTCATTCCTGGAAAACAACTGGGCAGAGCCTACAAATTCCAGCTCTCAAAGCAGGAAAGGGCATGGAAGTCCTTCTAGTTCCACTCCATGACCACTGCCACTGGCACCTGATACCCCAAACCGCTCTGCAGCATCCCTGGCAAGGGTTCTCACAGCCTCTGCTTGCACATTCCCACCTACAGGGAGCTCACTACTCCCAAAGAATGAAAAGCTTGAACCTGAACCCTCTCCAATATCATTTGGGTGTCCCTCTCTAATTGACTGTGCTGTCAAAGTACATATTCCATCTCAGAGGAATGGTATTGTCCAGGAGAATAGTCTATCCATCAGTCGGAGAATATGGAGGGTGGGGGCTAGAATCTTTTGCCAAATCTCCAAAAGTCCTAGGGACCCTTCTTAGCACCTTAGTATGCAGCCCACGCCAGAGGCTGGGCAGAGCAACCTGCACAGCCTGCCAATCTGATGGGCAAGGTGTCTGCAGTCACAACAGCTTCTTGAGGGTGGAGATCATGTTTCTCACCATCCCTGTCATGTGACTGTTGTCCAGTAAAGGATAGGGATTAAGCTCTACTCATCTTTGTGACCAGTACAGTGCCTGCCCTTGTCTGTCAAATGAATGGATGGATGAGTTCTCCTCCTTGGGTAAGTTACTTCTCTTGTCTGAGCTTTATTTTCCTTTACTCCAAATGAGCATCATAACCCTTGCTCTATCCAGCTTTCGAGAATAGTTGTTGGGAGGGGGAAGGCAATATCTGCTGGTGAACCTTGGAAACGGTGTGAGAAACCATTGGTATTATTTCCACCTTTTATTTCCTTCAATTCCTACCTTCTAGACTATCTACCTCTCTGACTGGTCCTCCTGTCTCTGACTTGATTCCTTTCCTCAGCAGGACTCCCCTTCCCCCACTAGATGAATTAATGAGTATCTTTATATAGACACACATTTCCACGTGTACCAAAACCTGAAGTATGCAGAGGCTCCAACGCTGTGTGTGGTACCTTCTGATCCAGAACAGATGCACACGTCTGAATTCTTGGGTGGAGGTGCCCATTAGGGTTGCAGCATCGGGGCAAGAAACAGCCAGAGGAGAGAGCTGCAGCCTGCTTAGAACTAGCCCAGGCGCACGCGCACACACACATGCACGCACACACATGCACACACATGCCCCTTCAGGCTCCCTGAAAACCCAGGTCCTGTGCAAAGAGCCAAGCTCCGGGCAGGCCTCACAGCCAGTTCCATCTTGCTTCAGCTGCTCTTCATCCAGTTTGCCTTTGAGCCTGTCTGGGAAATACATTACTCACTATAATTTGAGGCCCTGCCTGGGTTTAGGGGAGAGGAGTCAGATGTGAACATGAATGAGAGAACATGTTATAATCAAAAGAGCACTTGATTGGGAGACAGAAACTCCCTTCTATGCCTGGTCTGCCATGTGACTAGGGAAGTTCCTTGCCCTCTTCGGGCCCCTGCCTCCACAGCTGGGGGAGACTGGGGCTTGTGTCTAGAGGCCAACTGAACTGAGGGCATCTGCAGGCTCTGAAGCAGGATTTTCTACCTGGGCATAGAACATTTTCGAGAAAGAAGAACTGTTGCCAGGGGAAACCAGGAGCTTTTAACCAACTACCTTATAAACTGCAGACAGTCTGCCTGAGTCACACACTTCAGAAGCAGTCATTGGGGATTTGCACTCTGTACAATATGCCCTTCCCTTTCAGAGGATTGAGGGGACTCAGAGACTTCCCGGGAGAAGATGGGGGGAGCCCCGGGCAGTAGGAGCCAACTGGCCCCATCTGAGGAGGATGGCAGGGTTCAGCTCTTTGCTCTGGGCTGCAGTTCCATAGGAACTGAGATTATGTCCAGTTCAGAGATGGGGAGCTTGAGACAGAAAGGTGAAGAAACTTGCCCGAGGCCCTTCAGCTACTAGGAAATGGAACCGGGGTGTGGACCCAGAGCTGATGGTGATGGAATAGAGGTTATATCTGTGGTGCAAAATGAGAAAGAGGAAACTTCTGAAGTGCTGGCAATGTTCTAAATCTTCATGTGGGCGGTGCTTACACAGTGTTAATAAATGTAAGAAGCCACTGAGTACTCTTAGTATTAGTGCACTTCACAGATATTTCGTTTTTTATAAACTAAAGGTAAGACCCTCCACCAGCAAAAAAATTATGACTCACTGAAGGCTCAGGTGATGGTTAGCACTTGTTAAATTCAGGTATTTACATTTTTAAAACATAATACTATTGCACACTTAATAGGCTACAATATATGTACGCATAACTTTGATTTGCAGTGGAAAACAAACAATTTGTGTGACTCGCTTTATTGTAATGTTTGCTTTCTTGCACTGGTCTGGAACCGAACCTGAGATATCTCCGAGGTCTGCCTGTACTCTGTGTAAATTATGCCGCAAAGAAAAAGCATTGAAAAATCAGCTCCTCACCAGGCCATCTGGCACTATCACTCTCGGCACAACACCCTGCTACACTTTTTCTCAAAGTGCTATCACAACTGAACACGATGTGTATATATCCACCTCCTTGCACTAGACCCAAAGTCCATTAAGGCAGGCACTTGGTCTTGCTCCAGCTAAGATTAAAGGGGTCGGCAGAAGCTGAGTGATTTTGACATGTTTTAGTATACTACTTTAAAAATCAGAATGACTGCAAGAAATCCACGGTAAGCGATATAGCCACGTCGTACGTGAAGGCAGGCTGGGTGGGTATGGCTGGTTTTCCCTTTGGCTCAGGCTCCAGTCTGTCTCAGCGCTGCACAGTGCTGAAGGGAGAGAGGCGCATCCAGGAGAGAGTGCCTAAGCAGTTGGACCTGAAGTGAGGGGCACTATTAGAGAAAGCTTCCCCGAGGTGATGGTCTGCCCTATTGGTGAAGGAAGACGAGGAGCTGTCCAGGCCCAGTGTAGGACAGTACAGTGGGAGCAGAGGATGCTGACTTGAAAGAGCATGAATTGGAGAGAAATTGAGAGGCAATCTTGTGTGGCAGGGGTCTTTCCACAGCGGCGAGGGGGCAAGGGAGGGTTGGAGAAGATGCTGGAAAGATATGATGAGAGCAGATTTTGAAGGGCCTGCAGTTTCAGCCTGAGAAGGTGGAGGGAAACCATGGGTGCATTTTATCGAAAGCAGAGTATGATCCAAGTGTGGACTCCATGTGACAATGAGAATCCCAGGGGAAGGAACCCAGAGCAAAGCACCATCAGACTCCCACACTGGCCTTTCAATCCCTTGGGGACTCCGTCCGAGTCAGTAACCACTGCAGACCTTGGGCTTTCAAGCGGGATATTGGACCTTCTCTCCACTTCACAGAGGGGCCTGCTCCTCTGACCCCGCAGTGTCCTCTCCCCTCCACAGGAGCCTGCAAGCAGCACACAGTCTCTGCCATGGCTGAGGGCTGAAAGGGGGTTCACAGACCAGGTCCTGGTCTCCAGCACTCCTTCAGCCCCACCAGCTCCGGGAGAAGTAGTTCATCAAGCGCCCATGTTTTGAAGGGTTGTAAATGCACATGTGTCTCTGCCCTTGGCCCATGACTGGTGTGACTGCCATGGACACCCCACGACCCAGGGTTGCACAAGCAGCAAAGGAGAAGTGAAAAAGATGTGTTAGAGACCCCTGTGTGTTTGGGCAGGCATGCGTGGGTGTTTGCTCCTACGCTTGTTTTTCTGTGTCACTGTGAGGACATGTGTCCCGTGTCTCCACGCATGACCACAATCAGTACATCTTAGCACAGAACCTTTTGAGGACCATTCCAGATGCCTATTATCACGTAGAATCACCACATTTTTATTGCCAGATGACGGGCTCCTCTGACATCCCTGAGCCTCCATCCCTCCTCAGTTCCACCAGCCCCCATCAGAGCCAGAGCACCAGTGGCGTGACGTGAAGTGGGGAGAGGAGGATGTCCTTTTCAAACAGCATTCGATAATACTCTCTTTCTAAGCTGAAAGTTTAATGGTTTAATTTTAGGCCTTGTAAAATATCTTTGGGTCTAATCCACCCCATTAAAGCAATCAGAAGAAAATGTTCCTGGTGTCCAAATGGATGCATCAAAGCAGCCAGATCAAAATGTCATATGCCGTGCGTGTGAACACGTACCTCTGAGCTAGTGCAAGAGGATCACTGGCTACGTGTTCCCTTTTATGTACATTTGGGCCAGCCAGGTCCTTGTTTGGTGCACACAGTCCGTGTCCATGTGGGGAAGGCGCCCATCAGCAGTGGCCACAGAAATAGCCTACCAGGGTGTTTCCACCTGTGACCTTGACTCCACCCTTGGCCAGGATGAGGGAGCGAGGCTGATCCACAGGGAGAAGAGCAACTATTGGCACTTTTCTCCTCCCTTTTTCATCACTGCCATCAATCCTTCCCAACCCAGTCCCTCTCGTGAGAAATCATGTAATACTTCATAAAATGAAAGGGAGCCTGGAACCAGGCCCATTCAAGCCACAGATCCCATTGGGGACAAATGTAATTGAGGGCTCTGAGCCTTGTGGGACCCAGCCTTTCAAGATTTCGGGGTGGAGCCAGGCCAGGAACCCAGCACTCTGGCATCCTGGGTAGTCTGGAGAAACTGGGGCTTGGAGGATAGAACAGGGCTGGGTGAGGAGAGTGTAGACAGACCTACAGTTAGACTGGGCAGGCTTCAGGGTTCATGGACTGGGCCCAATTCAAAGATGAGACAGGCTCCCACACCACCCACCCTCCCTGCTGCACCCTTGCCATGGGTGGGACTCAATTATCTTGCCTAGACGATTGCAGCAGGCTCTTTGCTGTTCTCCCTGCAGCTCTTCTCTCCCTTTTCAGTCCACAACCCACACAGCATCCGGAGTGGGCCTTCTGAAGCATGGGCCCCACCTCATCACTCCCCGCCTAAAACCCTCTGCTGGTTCCCTAGTGTCTATGGCAGAACTTTCCAAACTATGGAGTGGTGACAAAAGAGGTTCCAAGGGCAAATCAATGAAGAGACTGCATTGCTCAACAAAGCAAACAGGTGTCCTTATTGCACAGCAGATCAGCATGTGTACTGTGCTAATGGATACCTCTCCACCCCGTCTTTCTCAGGGGACATGGCATTCAGCAAAACCCAGTCTGGGGACACTGGCTCAGCATGCAGTTCTCTAGGACCTGGTGCCTGCATGCCAGCCCTCTTCTTTTTGCTCTTGCTATTCCCTTAACTAGAATGCCTTTCTTGGTCCTTTCTATTGCCTACCTAATTTCTACTTACCTTTTACAAAATGTTGGACTTTGCCTTCTCCGGGAAGCCCACCCTAGCTTCCCCTACCCACTGCTCATTCCCTGCTTTCCAGGCTGTGCCCACCTCTGACTGCAGGTACCCCACTTTGTGCTGCAGTGAAAAGACCCCCCCCACCCCTCTCATGGGGTCTGAAATGTAGAAAGCTGAGGTTGTTCCTGAGGACCATGGACATGCGTGCTTAAGCAGAACAAAGGAGTACACATCAAGCCAAGAACAGGGCGAGAGTCCTTCACAAGACCTTAAGCTCAGCATGGTGTTCCAGGGCAATGACCCTAGGGCAGCTGGGGGAGGATGGGGACATGGGGGGGGTGGAAGACTTCAGGAGACTGCCTTTCTCATCACTCACAGAACCTTTTCTTGACTCCCCTCTATTTTCCTCTCATCCCCAGAAGGGAAACCACTCAGAGCCACTACAGAGAAAGGTCCTGAAAGAGCCAGGGAGGGGTACCACCAGGGCCATCGATGACAGATCAGAGTCTGGGGCAAGGGGAGGGTTGGGCACGAAGCTTGCCTGGGCAGTGAGAGTGCTGAAGGACCTGGGCTAGTTTGAGTGGAGTTGGGTTTACAAGTGTTGCTCAAGTTCACCTAACTCAGAAGCAACAGAGCTGAGACCAGACCCCAGGCATCTGGTTCTTTAGCACCCAGCACAGAGAGAATAATCATCCTGCCAACCCCACGCAGGATTCATGAGGCCCAGAGGAGCGGAAGGGCAGAGCAATGCTTATTTGAGTGTCAAGGGCCATGTGGCTGTGTGAGGAGACTCTTAGGCATTGTGTCTCCCTGGATTTTCCTGCAGAGTACTGAGGCCCTGGAGGACATTCAGTCCTGCCTACTTGCTTGCCACCTCCTAGGTACTGCTGAAGAATTCTCCACTGCATGCCTGCCTCATCTATCTGGACTCGGAAGCCTAAGCTGAACTGCTGTGAGGGCCCCTCCTTCAGAGCTTTTAAAGTGGGGTACACAGTCAGTTCCCTGTAGTCCCTTTCTTCTCATCCTTGATTTCTGCTTTATGGACTTTGGCCCCATCATCCTTGGCCAGTTAACCCCAATTGCAGCTGGAAGCATTTGGGTTAAACCAGGGCTTCTCAACCTTGGAACTAGACATTTTGGGCAAATTCTTGGTTGTGGAACCTGTCCTGAGTTCTGAGCAGCAGGACCTACAAGCTGGTCTCTAGAGGAGGAACTTAGCCCTTCTATTGCCAGACAATTTCAGTCCTTGTATATGCTCATCAAATTTTGGTTCCATCTCCAGACCTCATAGGAATCATTTTAGACAGTCCCCTGCCTCCAAGCATGATGCTTCCCAATAAGTGGGTGCTTTAGTGATCCACAGACTGAAGAAGGGCTTCCTAACATCCAACCCCGATCTTTCTAGCTGCTCCTTAAACCTACTTCCTCTTTCCTTCATGGACATGGAAACTACTTCTCAAGGCCTTCTGGGTGAATAAGAGGTTCTGTCATTTGATGCCCCTTCTCTGACTGGGCTCCATTTTCAGGTCCCCTCACCTTGCTAAGCTTATTCCACTGGGCCTAACGCCCACCACTCTGCCCAACCCCAGTCTTTCCTTGGTCTTTAGAGTCTGACAGACCAAGCTTCCAATCCAGGCTCTGTCATTTGCTAGCTGTGTGATCTCGGGTAGATTCCTTCACCTCCCTGGGTTTCAGTTGTTCTCATGCACAAAACGAAGCTATTAATCCTAGGATTGTTGCGGAAAGTGAATGATCTAATGCATATAAAGTATTCAACACAGTGCCTGGCATGACAGGTGCACACGGAGCGTGTGAGGAGGAAAGTGTGTACAGTGTGGAAGCACTGCTTGGCATAGTCAGCACCAAATTCATTAGCGCCTGTTATTCTGAAACCCACCTCAGGGTCGTCTGGAAGCAACCCACGTGTATTTTATTGGAGGTGGTGCAGAGACAGACTGGTTCCCCAGACATGTGGAGAAAGAGTGCACTTGCTTTGTTCACCCCCTCACTTCCCGGCCGCCACCTCACTGACTGGTTTCCCATCCACCCAGCACTGAGTCACACAGGTCCAATTTGTTCAAATCTAGCTCCAGCACTAACTAGCTGAGTATAACGTTGGCCAAGTACCTCCCTTCACCTCAGTTTCTGCACTTCTAAAGTGGGGATAAAAATTATACCTGCCTTGCCCTGCTGGTGTGGCTCAGTGGTTGAATGTCGTCCCGTGCACCAACGGTCACTGGTTCGATTCCCAGTCAGGGCACATGCCCAAGTTGTGGGGCTTGATCCCCAATAGCGGGCCTGCGGGAGGCAGCCAATCAATATTTCTTTCTCTCTCTCTGCCTTCCTTACTCTCTAGAAAATCAATAAAAACATATTTTACAAAATTATACCAGCCTTCAGGGTTTTGTGAGTATCTAGTGAGAAGGCAGGCAGGCGAGCTGGGTCCCACGCACTGGAAAGGGTTGATTTTCACTTGGGTACTGCCTCCCTTCTTAATACCCTGCCCCCTTCCCCCCGCCCATCTCCCTCTCCCTCGTGTCCTTTGCTTCCCCTCCACGTGAAGCTGTCACAGGCCAGGACATGGCCATTTCCTCTGGCTACACAAGCAGTACTTGTTTATACTGGCCCTCTTCTGTGACCTGGACAACATGTCCCACACCGTGGACAAGCTGGAGCCACTGATTCAGCTGGGAGCACGCCAGCTCAGGCCCTGCTCTTCCCTCCACCCTCCGAGGACAGGAGGCTGGGAGCGCGGGGTCTCTGCCTCCCTGCCAGGAGCTCTGGGCCATGAATTGCTCTAACGTCAAGGAGCTTGTCCGAGGCCATAGGAGCCAGTTCGAGCTCCTGACTGGGACCTGCTTGCTTCTCTGCACTGAGGAGCCTATCCGAGGTGGAGATGGGAAGTGATCAATGTCTACACTCCAACAAGGCAGGCAGGAAGCGCGTGCAATCACAGCAGCTAGATGGCCCCGAACTGTACACACAGGAGTCCAGCTCCATGGGCCTCAGTCTCCCTCCTCCCCTTCCCCAGCAGCAATGTTTTCACTTTCTTTGAGACTCTATGCTGCCCTCTGCCAAGGCCAATATATTAAATTAGGCATAGTGAGCCCAGCACCCAGGGTCTACAAAAATGTTTGAACTTATTTTAACATTAGAAGAAAAAAAATGAATATAACAACAATGAATATATAATGATTATTCCAGCCTGGACGATATTTGTCTTTATACCAATACAGTTTAAATATGTTTTTATTGATTTTTTAGAGACAGAGAGAGATGGAAACATCGATGTGAGAGAGAAACATCGATCAGCTGCCTCCTTGCACACACCCTACTGGGGATCGAGCCTGCCACCTGGGCATGTGCCCTGACTGGGATCAAATTGGAATCTCTCAGTCCATGGGATGATGCTCAATCCACTGAGCCACACCAGCCGGGCATAAAATGTACATTATAATATTGTTGATGAAGAAAGGGTCCACAGAAGCAGGAGTAGGTGGGTTCCATGAAAGTCCAGATGTGGCCCTCGTCTCTGCTCAGTCCCGCTCCATCAGCTTGAGGTACCATCTGCCTATCTTGGAGGCTGTGGCAGCCCAGGGTCAACCTAGGGCTCCTAGTGACCATAGCCAATATCCTGCAGGCAAGGCAGGGCAGGCCACTCTCAGCAGGCCATGGGGGTGGGCCGGAAGCAGAGGAGGTCAGGCCTGCCCCTTTTTCCTCCCTCCTGGTCTCCGCTGTCTTTAGCCAGCTTTCCCCAAACGCATTTCCTCCTTTTTCAACAGCTCTCACACCTACCACTACCAACTCCCTCCCCACTGTGCCCAGAGGTAGTGGAGTAGGAGTAGGTGGGGTCCATGAAAGTCCATCAGCTGCCTCCTGCACACACCAGCCGGACATAAAATGTACATTATAATATTGTTGATGAAGAAAGGGCCCCCGAGGTAGCACTGTCTTCTCCCTTTGCACAGGGCTGTTGTGGAAAGAACACAGTTCCAGTTCAGCTGCTTACTTGCTGCGTACCTCAGGGCAAGTCCCGTTGCCTTTTGGACTGTCAGATCTCCGTCCAGAAAAAGGGGATGCTAGCGCCTCACAAGGCAGTTAGGAGGTTGAAATGGTATCCTGATATACAGTAGGAGCAGAAAATTTTGATAGTAGCCTCACCCACCCTTCCCCAGGTTCCTTTGAGCTCCAGTGATCCCTCCCATCCCACAATCCTCACCTCACATACTCTCTTGTCCCTGCTTTCACACACAGAGATTTAATTGCACTCAGCACACACTCCCTTGAATAGTGGCTCTTGTAGACAAGAGCCTCTCTGCACATGGGGCCACAGCAGTGAGTCATCGGGTCCCAGTCCTTGATGTCACAGCCTAGGCAAGGAGAAACCGGCTTGTACATTTGAGGGTAGCTTCATGTGAGAAAAGTCCACTTGAAAAGTGCTTCGAGAGCTCAAGGGTGGGTTGGTTAGGAAAGGCTGGCTAAGTTGGGAAGGGTGTGAATAGCTAGAGAGGCTATAGGGGACAATCCTAGTAAGGGGGCGCTTTATAGAGCAATGGCTTGGAGTGAATGAGGCAACACAATACAGGTATCCCTCGGACTATTGCAGGTGGTCCCAAACCACTGAAATAAAGCAATATCATACTAAAGTTAGTCACATGAAATTTTTGGTTTCCCAGTGCATATAAAAGTTATGTTTACACTGCACTGTAGTCTATTAGATGTGTAATAGCATGAGATCTAAAAAAGAACACTGTATATCCTTAATTGAAAATACCACTGTATTAAATGTACATTTCTATGTAAAAAAAAAAATTATAGCTCTTTAGATATTATTAGATAATTCAGACCTAAGGAAACAAATAGCACTTGCTTGCTAAAATATACTACAACCATCATCTGAGCTGTCAGCCAGTAGTACTGTTTTTGCTAGTGTCTTGCCTCAGTGCTGATGAAAATCCATTATCTGTGAAGCGCAGTAAGATGTGATGATGCACTCCCTTTGTGCCATTACTGCACTGGGCTCTGTGTTGGGTACATGGGCTCCTCTCAACACCCAAAAGGTTAAATAACTTGCCTACAGCTAAGAACTGGCAGGGCTGAGACTTGAACCTGGGTCCTCCGAGTCGAAGGCAGTGGTACACGCACTCCTGGAAGAGGCAGTGAAAGGAGCAGGCCTGGGACATGGCTGGAAAAGGGAGCAGAAGAAAAGGAGAAATTGGGTGGACAGGATGAGGCTGAATTGTTGGGTCCTGAATGCCACAGTTTGGTGGTGAACTGGGGTAGAGGAGGAGGAGGCACTGACAGTGTTTGAGCCAGAAAGAGATAGGATGACACTTGACTTTAGAGAGTCACCTGGTACCGCATATAGGCAGAAATGGGTGGGAAGAGAGAAGGGAGGTGAGGGGTTTTTTCTAATATCCAGGTAGAAGGGTATGGAATATGAGCTGGGGTGCTGTAAACCGGCATGGGCTGGATCCAGGAGATGCTGTGTAGGTAGACTAGATGGGACCTGGTTAATTCCCCTTTAGATCCACGTGATCTGGCCCTTATGACCCCCTCTCCTCACACTGTCCCTTTGCTCCCTGCATCCCAGCCATGTTGACCAGCTGCTCATCCTGGAAAACGTCAACTTTGTCCCCATGCCTGTGTCCTTGTACTTGCTCACTATTTCCTCTGCCCAGGACTCTTCACCTTGGATCTTTGTGCAGCTGATTCCTTCTCCTCCCTCAGTTCTGGGCTGAAATGTCCTCTTGCGTCCTCACAGAGGCCCTCTCTGACCACCGTATTGAAGTAACTGCCCAGCCACCACCACCTCATTCTGCTTTATTGCCTTCATTGCCCTTGTCATAGCTGAAGTTAGCTTGTGTGTTTGTCTACCATCTACCTCCCTCCACTCACCCATCCAGTAGAATGTGCACTAAAGGCAGGTGGGAACCTTGGTCTTCGTCTCTGCTGTATTCTGTGCACCTCAACAGAGTCCGGCATGTAGCACACATTCCACAACTACTTGTTGAATGGCAGAATGGATGAGTGTTTGGATGGATAGATGGATGGACGGATGGACGGACGGATGGATGGGTGGGTGGATGCACTGGTTGTGAGGGGAGGTGAGAAGGAAGGAGGGGTTATGTCTGATTCGGGGATCTGAGCTGGGCATCCAGGAAGATAACAGTGTCACCAACAGAGACAGAGCAGGCAGCAGGAAACAGACTGTGTTGGAAGATGATGAGTTTGACTTGGGCCTCCAGGTGAAACAATGAATGTCAGCAAGGTCCCTAAAGAGCAAGGAATGCTTTAGGATGAGGTGGCCCAGAGGGAGGAGAGAAGTGGGAGGGGCAAGGAACAAAGGCCTGGAGCTCCGGTTAAAGAAGTGGGAAGAGATTTCCTTGCCTAGAAGAAGGTGGGCTCAAGAAGGAAGATGTGGCCATGGGGCCACATTCTCAAGGAGGAAAAGAGGTGCCAGCCAATCGGTAGCTGGGATGCAAAGAGGTCATTGGGATGCTTTGTATGTGGTGAGGAGGTAGGTGTGTCCATAATGGTGGAAGTTGAGGCTGTGGGGTCTGGGAACCAAGAAGATAGGTAGGGTCTTGATGTCAAGCAGAAAAGAATATGCATATACTCACCCACCCACCCACCCAGGCCCAAACCCTCCCCACAGAGCCTGACTTGCAGGGGGAGAAAGGGCAGAAGAAACTCCCACTGACTCACGTCCGCTATCTGCTAGGTACTGTGTAGCCATGTTCACATCGGCTCATTTAACACTGATGACAACCTTGCAAGATATAAATGATTATTATGTTCTGTGAGGACAAAAGTACCGGAAAGGTTAAATGTGTCTCTAAAGGTCCCACAGCCAGGCAATGATATAGGCAATCTGAACCCGGGTCTGTCTAACACTGAGCCTCAGCGACTCCAGTAGCAGGGCATTGGAGACCAGAAAATAACACATCAAAGCTTGCAGATCGATTGTCCAATTCCCACATGGGCTTCACCCACAGCCTGGTTTTTTTTGAGGTACTGGGTTCGTGAAAGCACAAGCAGAGAAAGTATAGGCAATGGTGTTGGGAATTTGAGGGGTGAGGGTTCTCTGGCACCAGGGAAAGGAAGAGGCCAACTCAAGGCAGGTGGAGGTATGACTGAGGGCTAAGATGTGTGTGGCAGTGAAGGGCCTGGGCAGCCTCATCGTCGTGACACCTGTTCCCATGTCTGTCGGAGAGCCAGGCAGAGCTCGGCAAGCGTGGAATCCTCTGCTTTATGTCGGGGGAACGACACGAAAGGCCCAGAGCAGCTCCCCTGCTTGGCACCCCTCTCCTAGAATGCCAGACATAAGGGAACCACACGGGGCAGCCGGTTCCGAGCGGCGGAGTCCAGGGCAGAAAGGTTGGGGGAATTCTTTCATGAGCCTCCCGAACACACAGGGGGCGGGGGCACTCCGCTGCTTTCCCAAAGGCAAGGGACTCACCTTGATGCTCTCCAGGGCTAGCCAACACCCCCCCACCCCCCCACCCCCCGGCGGCAGCAGTGAGGAGAGATCTAAGGTATGGAGGGACAGTGAAACCCAGGAGCATGGAAGGAGGTGACGGTGAAATGGGACTTGGCAGGCACCCTGAACTGTTGAGGCTGGGTGGGGGTGCAGAGAGGGGCAGGCCAACCTGTTTGTCCTATGAGGAAGCTGAGAGAGAGAGAGAGAGAGAGAGAGAGAGAGATTGAAATCCTGGCTACTAGAGAGCTGCCCCTGGAGGTTGGGAACTTTCTGGCTATAGTAACAGAGGAGAAGCAAGTTATCCCTCCAGGGAAGTCAAAATAAGGGGACCCTTCTAGTCCCCTGGGCTTTGCTGGCCACTGGAACCAGGCCAGGAGCTGCCACAAGGCACTGAGACCTCTCATAACCTGGCTTCCCCAAGCCTCCTGGGCCGGGCCTCCACTCTGTCCTTCAGCTCCAGCTGTGTGTAGCAGAGGAAGGACAGACAGCATAGCCAGGGACATCTCTCCCTATGGCTACTGAGGCTCCTGAGGTCATGCTCCTGGGTCACTCAGATGGGGTACCCTGGCCAAGAAAGGAGATGGGGTCTGCAGCTTCTACCCCAGCCCTGGCTACTTAGAATCCTGCCTTCCCACCCCCAAATCACCTCCCAAAGAGAAGAGCTGAGGCCTTGCCCCCATTCCTGCTGTGACCTCCCTGACAAACTCGGACCCTAACACCAGGCCCAGTCCCTAGCCCATCGTCTTAGCAAAGACAGCCACACAGCCGGAGCGCATCTCTAGTAATGCTTTATTGTTCTGCTGATGGAGTCACGTGGCTCCAGCTCTCCACCTCCCCCGTTTCATCTTAAGTGCCCTGCCCCCCACCCCGCTCCCAACCATAGATTATAGTACACTCATGATAGAACATATCTGTGTATATATAGATGTGTGTACGCATATATATATGTATCTATATATACACCAATCTATATACATATTCTGACTGTACAGTATTTATAGGTACAAGTAAAATAGGATTAAGAATTACAACGTTGGCTAGAAACCATCCCACTTCATTTTATTCAGCAAAAAAAAAAAAAAAAAAATCAATCATGAGCTAGTGTTTCGATGGCACTTGAATTTCCACATGAACCAAGCCATCCGATAGGTGGGAAAGATCCAGTGTGGATCACTCCCCAAGTGGCCGAGATGACCCTGGGCCCTTCCATCTGGCTAGTTGGCCACCTGAGCCAGAGGCCAGGTCTCTGCCTGAAGGAGGAGTTGCTGTGTCCGCCTGCTACTGGCACAAAGAGCAAGAGAGGGAACGCCATCTGTTTCTGCTCTCCGGACACTGCTCTGCATTGGCCAAGGGCTGCACCCGACCCCGTGGAGTGGGGCCCGTGCCAGGGGAAACTGGTTCATTGGTCTCTTGAGACTTGAGAAAGGAAGGCCCCTCTCCCGCTCTCATGTCCCAAGCTATCCCAAATCGTCAGGTCGCCTATTAGGGCCCGTCAGTACCCACTCTTTAAATCAGCCTCATAAAAATCAGCATCGTATTTACACAAATCAAACACTTCCTGGTGATTGGGGCTGCCCTCTGCTCTGCCCCTGTGCCCATCCACTCCCATCCACTTTCTCTGGAAAAGCCAGCCTGGGGACAACATTGGGTCCAAAGGCAGGACCAGAACCTCCAGTTCAACCTCAAAGGGGCTTTAGGACCAAGCAGGATGGCCTGGGCTCTCCAAAGGGCGGGGGGGCTGGGAGCACTGCAGTCCCTGCAGGTGGAGAGCCCGTAGGCCTCTGTGTGACTGGTGGCTCTGGGGCCCGGGGGGCAGCAGCGGTACTCTTGCTTGTAAACCGGCTCCTCTTTCCCAGCAGGGCAGAACACAGGTTTGGGGGTGGAGGTTCTCATCCCCGCTTCCTCCTTTGGAATCAGGCCCAGGTTCACAACTTTGTCTCAGGACCAGCTGCCTGCAGGGCGGGGAAGGAGTCCCGGATCTTTGCCACTTCCATGGCACACAGGTGTCCAAAGACTTTGTTGTACCAATCCGGAGACCGGCCCCTGGGGAAGGGGAAGCAGGCAGGCATGAGACATGGGTTCTTACCAGTAGTCCTTTCAAGGGGGAAGGAGGAAAGGCCTTGCCCAGCCCCCAGGGCTCAACAGCATTGGGCAGAGGCAGGAAGGGCGCCAAGGTTAGGGGACCTGGTACCTTAGGTCCGCGCGGCAGATGTGGGTGAGCCGGGAGCGGCCCAGGCCACAGGGCTCCATGAGATACTGGGAGGTGAGCATCAGGGCCCGCACCCCAGACTCTGGGACAGGCTGCTCAGGATCCAGGGACTGGGAGACAAGCAAGCAACCCCCGCGGGGCAGGTCAGAACGCCACATCCTGTGGGGAAGGGACACACATTCAGGTTCCTGGTGCTGGTTCTCGCCCCACCTCCCTTGTCCCCTCAGCATCGCAGGCTGGCAGCTAGAGTCCCTCACCGAAGCACCACGAAGTCGCGGCAGGGATGGGGTGCCATGCTGTCGGTGACATAGTGGTACAGCTCCACACCCGGCATCAGGGCCTCCAGCACCTGGGCCCGCAGCAGGTCCTCGTCCCAGAGGGCCCGTTCCCGCAGCACACGGTGCAGCACCACTGCAGGAGGGGCCGCCACCTCTGTGGACGCCTTCCACACGCGCAGGGGGTGCCCGTCTGGTGCCTACAGGCCATGCGAGCAGGGACAGGAGGCAGCTGTCAGAGCTGGAACACTCCCACTCACCCCCAGTCCTGGCTTGCCCTCACTCCAGTCCCTGAAGGGGAAAGGCTGCAGGGCTATTGTGCTAACCCTTGTCATACCCAGACAGGCCATCCCTGTGTCCCCTGCCCTCTCTCTCCTTTCCGGATATCGGCTTCTCCAGCTGCTCAAGAGCCCGAAGAGATGACAGACATTCTCTGAGGCCTACTAGTTTCTACCATGAAACAGGCACAGTGCTTGGAATTTCCGGAAGTGAATGGTGGGGAGGATGGTGATGATCCCCAAGCAAGTCACCACCTAGCGCGCAAGCAATGTGGAAGGCACTGGGCCAGCTTCTCACCCCAGCCCTGGAAGGGAGGGTCCACTGTGACCGCTTTATACATGGCCAACCTCAACTCTGCAGTCCTACTCATAATCAGAATCCGAGAAGGAACGTGGCTGGTGTCAAGAGAGGGGCAGAAAGAAGTCACCTCCAGCCCACAGCATGACAGGAGGCGCTGAATGGTGCAGGGGACATATCAAGTTAGGACTCAGTGGCTTGGGAAATGTACTGCTTGGGACAGGTCACTCCAGGTAGCACGACATCAGGGGCAGAAGCACAGTGCGACCATGGTGCAGGGAGAGAGGGGAGGTAGGGCTTGAAAAGTACTGACATGTCTGGAGTGGGGCTTTTGGGAGGTAATTCTGGCAAGATAATACCCGAGAGAGAGCCCCTGGTCCCGTTTGGTTCTTGCTCTGCTGGTGACATTCTCCAAGTGTCAGGCCGAGGCACAGTGGCACTGGCAGGGCAGCTCCTTCCTTTGGGATCCCTGGCCCCCTGAGCTGCACCAAGCCCTCTCCCAGCCCCACGGCGACCATGGGAAGCGCACTACCCACCTTCTTGCAAGCCAGCTCCGTGTGCTGGGGCCCTGGCACGCTCACCCAGCCCTTGAAGCGCTCAGCAGCATCGCGCAGCAGCTCCTGGACGCTGTCCTCCATGTACAGGCTCAGGCTCACACCAGCGGCCTGGGCCTGCCGCAGCTCCGCCAGGGCTGGGCCAGGAGGGCTCAGCTCAGCTGCACTGTAGGAGCCACACAGCTGCAGCACCATGTCCTGGGGCACCTGGCAGAGCACACACACTGGGCTGGAGCCATGAGGGGCGAGCAGCAGAGGAGCTCAGTCCCAGAGCCCACAGAGTCTGTCGGGTTCACGTTCACGGGGTGGGAAGCCCGGCTACTGCGGTGAGGTAGGTGAGGAACCATGCAGGGAGGAGCTGGATGCAGGAGGTTCAGGGGCATGTGGCAAGTCTTGGGATACAAAGGTTGGACCTGGCCAGTTCCCCGGGTCTGAGAGGGATGCATCATGGCCTGCTGTCGCTCACCTGAAAAAGTTTCTTACAGTCACTGATCATATGTGATAAGCCCTGCGTGGCTGCCATGTTCTCACTCAGGTCCCTAGGGCCTGGCCGGCCAACCAGGCTGCGTTTGCTCTTGATCCTGGAGGGAAGGGCCGAGAGGAGAGGATGGCACCAGGGCAGGAGACAATATGGCCCACAGGCTGGTTTCCCGTTCCCAGGAAGCCAGCTTGCCGGTCCTGAACACAAAACAACCTGTTGTCTTCTAGAAGGCCCTGCTTCACAGCATCCAACCAGTCCTTGGCCCCCGAGGAGTCAGGCTGACCCCTTGTGGTGATGCCTGGCAACTGCAGTGCCCGACATGAAGGGCCTGAATTCCAGTGGGGTTGGGGGCTAAACCCTCCCTGCCGGCCTGGCCACATGTTACCCTGTTTCACCTGGGTGAGGGGCTGTCCTTCTTGGAGACGTTGAGGTGGAAGATGGAGGGTGCCAGGCACACTGCCAGGTTGCCAGCTGTCATTTGGTTCTCCTCAGCGGATGCAATGTCACTTAGGAAATAGAGCAGGGTCTGCAGCACCTCTCGGTTCTCATCGGGGAGCAGCAAAGTGGCGGCTTGTGCCGCTGCCAACCACTGATCCTTGGGGAGGACTGTGGGGAAGGAATGGCGGAAGGGCTTCCTTATTACCCTAAAGCCTGCCACTTGCAGGAACAGAGGAGAAACCATGGTCCCAAGGGAACCCAGTGAGGGAGAAGGGCAAAGGTGGACTCTGGGAGGCCTCTGGGTGCTAGATCAGGCTCTGTTCAAATGTGCAGTGTGACCTTAGGTCCCTGCCTTTCCTCGGGGCCTCAGTCTATCCTTCCATATAGTGGGTTTGGGGAAATAGAATGTGTGTTCTCTCCGGGGGGTGGGGCAGAGAATGGGGCAGCTTTGCGGGGATAGGTACAGGCGACTCACGCTGGTAGATCTGCAGGAAAGTGGTGGTGAGCTTGCTGGTGAAGATAGGCTCGGGCAGGTCTCGGAAATACTGCTTCAGCAGGTCAGCCACATCGTAGGCTGACTGGCCGTCGTAGCACACGTTGTCGGGGGAGGACTCGTTCATCTGGCGCAGGTTCTGGATCCTAGACTTCACCCCAGACTTGCGGAAGATGCCCACCTGGCCCATGCAGGTCAGGGAAGGAGACATGGAGGGGGAGACTGTGAGGCCAGGTCTGAACCGGGAGTCACAAGCGTGGGCCACCCCAGACACTTCCAAGCCCAGCAGACCTCCTGCATGGCAGGATTAGAAAGAAATGGCAAAACCATAGAAAAGGGTTGTAATGGCCTCGGGCCAAGGAGAAACATGGCATTAGAGGAAATGAGTAAGAAAAGAGGGACCTAGGCTAAGGCAGGCTCTTGGCAGTTGGGGACATAGTGCCCAGGCCAGAAAGAGGCTGCCAAAGAGCTGGGCAGCAGGGAGCTTTGGCTCCATCCTTGCTGGGCTTTCCTAAGGCTCAGAAAGGTCTCTGGTAGGCCAAGCAAGGGGCAAGGAGCTGATCAGAGCAGCTTCCCACCCCCATTTCTTAGCCTTGGACTCCGTCCCCATTGCCATCCCCCGCAGGCCCCTGGGGCTCACCTGGTCCAGGCACTGGCCACGCAGGTAACGCATGGCTTGCTGAATGCTCTGGGGCAGCGGCTGGCCCGTGCGCTGCACGTGAATGAGAGGTGGCACCCCAAACACGTGCTGGCCCCGGTAGTCTGGAGTCTTGTTCCTTTTCATGAACTTGGGCACTGACCTGTTCGGAGGAGTGACAAGACATCAGAAATGGGCATGAGGGAGGCCAGGACACAGTTTGAAGACTGTCTGCAGTCTTGAAGGTGGGTGGGCTCAGGCAGCGATAAGTGGGGTAAGAACCACACCACATCCCCAGAGCCAACATTCGCCAAGCCTCTGCTCTGGGCCCAGCCCTGGGGAGTCACAGAGGAACACAGGGCACTCTCAGTCTGGTTAAGGGGAAGATCCATGAGGGAAGGGAACTGTACCTAGGGGGTCAGGGAAGGCTTCTGAGAGAGAAATTCAGCAGGCTCTTGAGAAATAAGTAGGCATTGTCCCAGAGGACAAATGGGGCAAAGGCATTTCAGGCCAAGAGAAAAGAATGGACAAAGGCAATGAGGCAGGGATGGACCGCTGGCCGGTACAGCGGTGTGGCTTCGGAGTGGCAGGTGAAAGAGCCCGCCAGATGGGGCAGGACTAGAACATGAGAGGATCGTGATGGGAAGGCAACTTTGGCAATGCTGAGCCACAGGATGGTGATCAGGAGTGGCAACCAAAGTTGCATTTTGGGACAACCTCGCTGGTGGTAGCATGGGCGTTGTGACAGAGGAGGTACAACTCACACATACTCTCATGCATCTTATGTGCACCCCACACAGACATACATGCAAGCCACCCAGAGTCATGTTGACCTCTCAGGCCACACCCCTCCAGCCTCCTGGCAGGTCCTACCACTCCAATGGCCTAGAGCCCAGCTACACCTGCCTTTTGGGGCTGATCCCCCCCAGGGCCTTGCAGTAGGGGCAGGGAGGGGGCCAGAACCATGGCCCCGGAGTACTCACCAGCCCCAGCTCTGTTTGTGGGGCACAGTGTACTTCTCCATGAAGGCCGTGAGTCGCAGCAGGGAGCCCTTGTGCAGCAGGCGGATCTGGCTGGCAAACTGCCGGTTGATCTCCAGCGACTCCGAGTTGAGGCTGGGCCGGTGGGAGTTCTGGAAGCTGTGCCAACGGAGCTTCCTGGTAAGTGATGGGGGCAGGGGTAGAGAAAGCCAGTGGAGCAGGGTTGGGTCAGCTTTAGAATGGGCTGTGCTCTTCTGGCCTCTTTTTTGTCCCCAAAGAAAGAAAATGCAGGGCGATGGGACCATGGTCAGCAATGCCGCCAGGTCCCCGAGTGGAGCAAGCTTAGTCTTAGCTTCCAGGGCTGCCCAGTGGCCCAGATGCTGTCAGAGAAACAGTCCAGAGTGCAGGCCCATGTAGTGCCAGAAAGTGGTACCAGCCCCTACCCTCCCGGGACTGCAGCGGACAGGCTGCTCTAACAAACTTCGAATGGCAAAGCTGGGGATCAGAGCTCATCTCTTCCGATGCTCTCAATTTACACGTGGGAAAAGAAGGCCCAAAGACAAGCTAGGATTTGCTCAAGGCCACAGCAGGGGCAGGTTGGGAACCGAACATTCTGGATTGCCGAGTCCTATACTCTTTATTTTGCTGCTGCCTCTGGGTGCCTAAAGACCATCAGCCAGCTCCCAAGAACCTGCCCCTGGGCCTCATAACTAAGAAACTGGCTGGGGAGGTAGAGGTGAACGTGGAGGAGGGGAGAGAGGGGAAGGAAGGGATTGGGAAGGAAAGAGACAGAGACAACTAAGTCCCCTGCCCCTTTCCCTACCCTGAACTCCCACCTGCAGGGTCTGGTAAGTGAGGCCCCAACGCCTGAATCTCGTCGTTCACGGGGTGCTGGTGCCTGGAGTCCAGCCGGGGACCCTGCAGCCTCAGCCTCATTCATGGAGTTCCCGCTACTGTCCAGTTCGCTGGAGGAGGCCACAGTGTCAGAAATGGAGTGTCCTTCTTCCACAGACAGGCTGGAGGCAGAGGTGGGTTCCCGGCCTGAATTCGCCTCCTGCTCATTATCCTGGGCTGGGCCCTGTGGCTCAGCTTCGGCTTGTGCCTGGAGCTCAGCCTCGGCCTGAGCCAGGACCACTGTCTGGACGTCAGCCTGGCCTGGGGCTGAGGACTCTCTGTGGACCAGAGCCTCTACCTGGCCCAGAGCTTCAGGCTGACCTTCAACGTCAACTGTCGCTATTTCTACTGATGAAGTGGCTTCTTCATCTTCTTCTTCATCTTCTTCTTCATCCTTATCTCCAGACTCCAGGTCTGGGTACATGGCCTGAGACCAAAGCTCTACTCGTTGCTGCAGCCCCCACACATGCTGGAGGATGTCATCTAGGTGGGCATAGCTGCCCCCACCCTCCTCATCTTCGGCCTCAGCCCCAGCCAGTACAGGCTCAGCTGGGTACAGCTCAGGCATGTTGTCATAGGTGCTGGCATGGCTACCTGTAGAGCCGCAGGAGCCCCGGCGCCCTTCACAGCCCCAGCGCCTACCTGGCTGCCAATCGGCCAGGCGGTGTCCATCCTCAGGACACAGGCTCTCAATAGAGAGGGAGCGAGGGAATGTGCCTGGTTTGTGGTCCCCAGGCACATGCACCAGGTAGTCAGCCCGGCGTACCCGCTGAGGATGCCGGAGCGTGGCCACAGGCCACACCTCCCAGCCCCTCTGAGTCTCAGCACCACCGCCACTGGCTGAGGTGTGTGCCCGGTTCTTGGCCCTGTAGAATCCAGCTGAGAGGAAGCCACGGCGGCTGCGGAAAGAGGAGCCTTTGGTGGCCTTCTCTGAGGCGGTTGGGCTACGCTCCGGCTCAGCTTGCCGGCTGCCACCCTTTTCCTTCCGCCTCAGAGACTCGAGGTGCTTGAGAAAGCTACGGGAACGGCGCTTCTTAGCTTTGTCCTGGGGACCCTCTGGGCCCTGAGTGGGGCTGAGAAGGGGCCGGTCACTTGGGCTGGGGGTACGGCCTCCCAAGGACAGGTCCGCTGGCTCGGGTGGTAGGCTCACGGTTATGGCCGGTAGGGAGGTGGCACTAAGCTCGGTGAGGACACTCTCACAGCTGGAGGTCACTGGCAGTCCGGGGCTCGGTGGGGCCAGCAGGTCAGAAGAGCCCAAGCGAGACCAGAGCTTGGTTTCTCGCTGCAGGGTCCAGGGCTCGCTGATGGTACACTGCTCTTCCCCGTCTGAGTCTTCATTCTGGGAAGGGCACCACAGGGTCGGGTCACAGAAATCCACCCACAAGCCCTTGCTTGTGCTCCACTCTCTACCTCCAAAGGCCTGAGGGACTGAGGCTAAAGGCCCTGTTTTTTGGCTGACGACATGCCCTAGACAGGGAGCTGGCTCAGGGAGTCCCAGAAGAAGGAAGCCAGGAGTCGTGGATGGAGCCCAGATAGATGTTAAAGGTCATCTGGTGGATCTAATCCCTCTTCATTTACAGATAGTGAAATCCCGGCCTACAAATGAGACGCCACTTGCCCAAGGTCATGCAATGTCATCCAGGAAGTCATTCACAGAGCCAGGCTAGAATCCAGGCATCTTGACCTCCTGTCCTCAGCAACCTCTCAAGTCTGGGCTAGTCTTAGATCAGAATCACAGAATGCCAGAGTTGGGAGATTTTACATTTTCTCATTTTCTAACTTGCAAGGTGGCAAAACGAAGGCCCAGAGTGAGGAAGAGGCTTTCCCAAGGTCACTGAGAAGTCAGTGGGAACCAGGTCCCAGGGGTTTTCTGCTTCTTGGGCAAGGGGTCTGGCAATTGGGCTGAAATACCAGGCTGCAGGCCCATGGAAGAAAAAGCCCCAGAGAAAACCCATAAAGCCTGACCCCAGGGCAGGATGGGGTCATCAGGTCCACATTCCAAGGCTATGTGCAGACTGGCAGTCTTCGTGGTTTCTACAATCCTGGATTGGCAGTCAGAAAGGTCTCTGGAAGCCTTTGTACAGATCCACTCTGGAGATGGGGACTTGGTGTGGGTGGAGTTAAGGACCCTGACTTCTAAGATCACAAAGGCCATGATTTTTCCATCACTTCTTTCTGTCTCTACCTCCTAGCCAAGGAATTTTGGCCATCACAGAGCAGGGAGTGGAGGCAGATGGATTTCCTTAAGGGACGGCTATCTCTAGGTCAAGTTATCAGTAAACCCAGGAGGCAGAGGTAGGTTGAGTGGTGTGGGTGAGGCCAAGGGCCAGGGTACTTGTTCTCATACTCCAGCTTCTAGACCAGGCTCACCAAAACCCAGAGGCATCATAGAGCCTCCTACAGCTCACTCGTAGGCTGGAGCAAGGCACTTCCCTGGATATCCTAGGCTCCTGGGACACTGGAGCTACTTTAGAAAGTGATGTGTGTATGTCTTAGGTTTCCCATGGTGCCACAAGGTCACAGAGACCACTCTTGCCAGGACTCACCTGCTTGCATTGAAAATGAACCTCCAGTTTCATCGAGGCACAGTTGTTCAAGGTCATCAGCCTCCTGCGAGGAAATGAAGCAACGTTCACCCAATGGTCCCAACCCCCAGGGTCTGCAGGGCATAACCTACCCATGACACTCCCAAGACGCCATCAACTAATTCACGTGCCCAGCCAAGGGAACTTCTCCCAAGCCCAGTGTTCATGAAGGTTTCAGTGCCAGACACAACACTGGGGAGATTCTGAGCTCTGTTCTCTGAGAACTTGCACATGTAGAAACAAATCGCTACAGAGATGGGAAAGGTTCAAGAACAGAGTAGACAGAGGGTGGGAAAAGGAACTTCCATGAACAGAGTGCTTAGAGTCAGATGGGTTCCTGGAAGACAGAAGTGGAATTTGAAGGGACAGAGACAGGGGGACTCCTATCTCGGGCTTCAACAGGAGCTTGGGACACGGTATAATTATGAGAGGGGACTGAGGCTGATAAATCTGGCCAAAGACACATAGTGGAGGGTCTCAGGTGCCATACTCAAAAGCTTTGGACTTTTCCCTTCAGGTAGTAACACGTTTTAAGCAGAGGAAAGTGACTCTAGTGGCTGTCGGGTGGCTGGGCCATGATGAGGAGGGATGCAGAGGAGGAAGGCAGGAAGGCCAGTTGGGAGGCTGCAATGGATCCAAGAAGTCGTGGTTTGACCTCAAACAAGGGCCGAGCTAGTGTAAGTAGAGAAGGGACAAATCAGAGGACTGTCTGTGGGATCTAACTAAAGGGTTGGGTGAGGGTGTCACAGACCCAGAAAACAGAGCTTTGTTAATAGGTGAGGCTCCTCCTGGGTTAGGGGAACAGGGTGTTTGTTTGTTTGTTTTTCACGAGGAAGCCCCAAGCTGGGCCCCAGTCCCCCAGGTCTGGCCCTCAGCCCCCCTACCTGCACAGGGCCCCCAAAGAGTCCTCGTCCAGAAAACCGTGGTCCTTCTTCACAGAGCCAATGTCCAGGGGGAATGAACCTTCTGCATGGCAGAGAGAAGCCAAGATGAGTTGAGGATGGTTGGTCTGGAGCTGGAAAGGGGAGGCTGGGGAAGCAGAGGGCAGGCCAGCGCGAGCAGGCAGAAGGAGGAGGCCTAGGGGGAGGAAGAGTCCAGGGAGCTCGGGTTGGCCACCAGCAGGAAGCATAAGGAGAGGCCCGGAGGGTAGTGCTGGACGAGAGAGCCCATCGGTCAGTGAGTCAGGTCCACAGAGGACGGCAGGCTTGAGGCCCTGGGTGGCTGCCAAGAATTAACATGGGCTCCCTCAGTCCCCTTTGAATCCTGGGCTGCTCAAACAGGGAACCTCCTCCCTAGCCCAAGGTGAACTGGGGAAGCAGGGAGAGAACACAGACAGAATATATACTTCCCACTGCTACCCAGAGCATGGAGCTCACTCCCTGGGGTTTAGGGAGGGGAGATGAGAGAGGAAGGAACTGGGGAGGAAGTGAGAGCAGCCGGGAAATCCCACACTTCTCTGCCTTATTGGTAACACCAGCCCATTGACTCATTTCCTAATATTCATTGAGCATCTTTGTGCCAGACACTAGGGATACACCAGCAAATGAGACAGAAGTGGTCCCTGCCTTCATGGGCTTCCACTCTCCTGGGGACAAAAGACAATAAGCAATATGTGGAAAAGAAAAACAAAAAACAGGAGAATGCAGTAATAAATGCTACGAAGACATCATCCAAAGTGATGGGGTAAAGACAGGCTGGGTGGGGGCTGCTCCTAGAAAGGTGGTCTGCCCACCTGATCTCTGAGCTGAGTCCTAAAGAATGAGAAGGGGCCAGCCATGCAAAGACCCTGGGTAGAGAGTTCCTGGAAGGACTAACATTAAGGCTCCGAAGAGGAAAAGGGCCTGGAGTGAACAAGTGGTGGAAAGGAACCTGGACTGTGGTGAGCAAAAGGAAGAGGAGTAAAGAAAGGGCAGCTGGCTCATGGGGTCTTGTCAGCGAGGATAAAGCACCTGGGCTGGCCTCATTCTAAGTGTGCTGGGAGTGCAAGAAGGAGACTGACACACTACGCCAGGTGCGTGGTGACAGCAGGTCACACTGATGTGGCAGTGAAGGAGGTAGGAAGTAGATGGATTCATGAACTGTTCTGCAGGGAGAAGGGTTAGCTATGGGGGACAAAGGAAAAGATGAACTGAGGGTGATTCCTGGATGTGGGGCTTGAGTGGGTGGCGATACTATGGGGAGGTCTGACTGGCAGTTGAACAGACAAAGCTACAGATTGGGAAGGAGGTCTGGACAGAGAGACATTTGGCAGTCATGAGAGTATAGCTGGTACTTGGACAAGACTCTCCTGGGAAGAAATGTTGAGAGAAGAGGGGCCAGGGTTTAGCCCTGAGACAACCCAACATTTAGCACAAGCAGAGTCAGCTGAGGAGATGGACAGCAGCAGCCAGAGGGGTAGTGAGGAGAGCAGGGCTCCTAGAAACTGAATGCTCTGGGGAGATTAAAGCCTGAGAGGTGAGCACTGAATTCGACCACCTGAAGGTCACTGGCGAGGGTGCCAAGGACTATTGTTGGCGAGGTTGGGGGGGTGGGGAGCAGGGTGCAGTGGTGTGTGGGAAGAAGAGTAGTAGTAGAATCAGCAAGTATGAACAACGTTACTGAACATTTGAAATATGAAGGCAAACGGAGGAATGAGACCATGGGGAAGATGAGGCGAGGGCCGGGCTGCCAGGGTCCGCGCTCCACACCACATCTCCACAGCTGGCATCCTCAGAAGGGTACAGAGCACTGGCCCTGGTCAAGACAAGCTAATTCACAATGGGCCATGCGGAGCTCGCGAGAGCTGAGAAGAGCCACCCAGGAGAGATGATGATGGAGAAAAGAGAGGTTGTAACTCTAGGAGCAGGGCCAGCGTACACAGCTTCTTGTGCAGTCAGAGTAAGAATCTGATTTGCCCCATTTCACAGATGAGAAATGGAGGAGAAGGAACATTTGGGGGTGAAGAAGGGGAATCTTACCTTCAAAAAGCTGAGCATACTGAGGAAAGCCTGTTGCTCGGAGCCACTCACATGCTTTTTTGGCCTCAGCTACTGAAACAGAACAGGGAGAGAGAATGAGGTGGAGAGGCGAGGTTAGCAGGATGATGGGTGCTGCTGCCTCACCTCCAGCAGGCAGGCACCCCTAGTTCTGGTGACCCAGAAATGGCAAGAAAAGCACAGAAGGGCTGGCACATTTGCTTGTCCGAGCCCGCTAGGATTTGCCCTGTACATCCTGGGACCCCTTCCTTGAGCCTCATTCTTTACCTGTCCCAGTCCTGCCCCTGCCCAAGAACAGAATCTGCCACAGCAGCACCTTCCCAAAGCATCAGGGTCAAGGAGTACTGCTGGGAGGGGGAGGCACAGCTATGTCTTCACCCCTCTTCCTCAGGGAGCCATTCCCTTCCACAGCCTTGCTAGACCGTCCTAGTGTAGCTAGAGAGAGAAATGTTCACCAATTCTTCTTCCCTCATCAAAGCCGACATTCCCCAGCAACTTGATAACCAAATGCCACTGAGAACACACAAGCAGCTGTGAAGGTTTTCCTACCCCGTTTCACGGATCTCTGAGTCAGCTCAGAAAGGAAGGGCTCGTCTCCAGGCCCCTGGTTGACAGGGTAGCAGTCCGAGGCCTGGAGTCCAAGTTCAGTCTGACTCCAGCTCAGAGAGTTCCAGCCCTCTCTCCCCTGGGAGCCTCCCAGGGCTGCCCCAGCTCTCCCCTGAGACTGGCCTATTTGCGGCATCACCCAGTGCTGACTGTGGGCGTCTGGGAGGGCCGTGGCTGAGTCGGTCTCCTGCCTCTGCTCTGGGAGTTCCTGGCACTGAGCGGGACACTCCTGCCAGCCTCGGTGCAGACGTGCAGCTGGACGGAAGCCACAGAGGAGGCCCTCCTGGCCCAGTGTAGGCTGAGTACCAGCAGTGAAGCCCGAGGACTGCCCCGGCAGCTCTTTGTCCCTCCCTAGGTAGTCCCAGGGAGCAGGGGGGCTGGGACATGGGACCTGGCATTGATGGTGGCCACACAGTCCTGTCCCCATTTCCTTCATTTTCTTAGCACCTGTGACCAGGTGACTCCAAGGAGACTGGTGTGCTGTTTCCAAGACAGCAAGTGCTGTCCGTCTGCAGTGCCCTCCCACAAGGAACCCGGGATGAGAACCTGGCAGCCAGGGTCGACAACTTAAAGGACAAAACAGTATTTCAGGTATGCCGGGCGAGTGGAGGACGAAAGAAAGAGTGTGGGAAGGTGCAAGTCGGTCAGGAAAACTACCAGTATGCTCAAGGGTCCCACACTAATGAGAGGGAAGAAAGAAGGCTGTGCAGTCCCTGGGGCCGCTGAGGGCTTTGGGGACAAACAGGAACAGGGCGAAGCTGCACACATGTGTACCTGGTCGTATGCCTGGCATCCATCTCTGTGTACAGCTGCAGCCAAGTTTGCTCGTGTCCATGAGCCAGGTGGATTGGTGTGGGCTCGTGTGCTCGCATACACACTCCACAGGCCCCTTGGGCTGTGTATGCACCTACACGTTTCTTGTTACTGGAACTCTCTAACCTCTGATAAAGACTTAGGAACCCCCAGGACCTCCAGGAGGTCGTGGGAAGCATTTGTCCCCAGCTAGCTCTACCTCGGCCCCTCTGGCAGGGGAAATGCAGGCCTAGGAAAGGCTCCAGGTCTCTAGGTGGGTGGTGGTCTGGGGGTGGAGATGTGGAAAGAGCAGTCTGAAGGGACCTCACACCCACCCAGGGAGCATCTGGGGGACATGGTTGTGTTGCTAGGCCAGCTGAGCCAGCTGCTGCAAACACCCCTTAGTCTCCTTCTCCTGAAGGGCCTTCCCATCTTCAGAGCCCTTCCCAGCAGCCAGCTCTGCTTTCCTTTCATGAAGACAAAGGGGAGGTGCCAAAGGAGGGACCAGACCAGCGTTTCCAGAAAAGTGGGCCTAGAAGGAAACAGTGACACTTAAAAGGCCACAGTGCTAGTATGGCCACCCCGGTCAGGGAGCCAATCCCCAGGGATAGGTGTGCATGTCAGGAACACACCCTTGAAGTCCACTACAGCCCCCTGTCACTCATGGTTTGGGCACAACAAAGAGGAAGAGAAGGAAGGAGAGAGGCACCTGCCTGTCCATTACTCCCGTGCTCCTCCCTAAGCCTAAGGGGCAGGCACAGAACAGTGTTGAAGTCCTGTTAGCCCCGTCTGCCTCAGCCAGAGGGCCCATGGCAGAGTGGTAGTCTGCCTTCTCCCCTAATGCCAGGCAGTGGCCCTAGCCAGGGTTGGCAGGATGGGGACCAGCTCACTCAGGCAAGGGCCAAGTTGCTGCCTTCATACTTAAGGCCCTGTAGCCTCTGCTATTCAAAGTGTGGTCCCTGGCCTAGCAGCATCAGCATCGCCTGGGAGTGTGTTAGGCACGTGAAGTCCAAGACCTACTGAACTGAATCTCTGTTGAACCAGATTCCCGGGTGATTTACAGCACATCCAAATTTGAGAAGCGCTGACCTAGATCACTTAGCTCAGGGACTGTCATGCTTGCAAGCATACTAGAAACAACTAAGAGGTTTTTATAATACCAATTCCACAAGATGCCATGCCCACATGCTGATCTTATTGGTCTGTGGTGGAACTCTCTGAATGGGTATTTTAAAAAAGGTACAGTATAAGGGGCCTAGAGATTATTACGCTGAGTGAAATAAGCCAGTCCGAGAAAGACAAGTATCACATGACCCCCCCCTTATATGTGCAATCTAATGAACAAAATAAACAAATGAACAAAATACACCCAGGGGCATGGAAACATGGAACAGACTGACAAACCTCAGAGGGAAGGGAGTGGGTGGGAAGAGATTAACTAAAGAACTTATATGCATATATGCATGGACACAGACGATAGTGTGGTGAAGGTGGGAGGGGGCTAATGGGGGGAAAGGAGGAGACGTCTGTAATACCTTCAACAATAAAGATAAATTTTTAAATATTAAAAAAAAAATAGAAAGCTATTGTATGGAGCATGCTGAGGCCCACGAGATTTTTCCAAGTCACACAGCATTAAATGTCATAACTGAGACTGTGACCGTGACCTTCAGGTCCAAGACTCTTCTCCATGGCATTATGTACACCTGCCCTCAGATGCCAGGTACACAAGGGGCTTGGACTCCAAGGAACCCGCCCCTGGCCCTCAAACTTGTCTTCTGCCCCTTCTGGTCTCATGGAGTGACAAGCCTGAGTTTAAATCCTGGAGCTGTCAGTCACTAGCTCTCTGACACTGGGCAAGTTGTTTAACCTCTCTAAGACCTAGTTTCCTCCTCTGCAAAATAAAACCTTTCAATAAAATGCTGGACAGAAAAAAAAAAACAACCCTGACATATAGTACCAAGCACTCAACAGATGAGCTCCCTCCCCACCATGACTGAAGCCTCCCAAGGAAAAGGAGAAAATGGGACAAAGGGGCCCAGCTAGAGCTCCCTTGTGGGTCTGGGAAGTGGCAGCATCCATATCACTGTCGGAATTGGAGCCAAATGGCTCGGGGAAGTGAGGTTATGAGGCAGAAGTTTCAGAGTCCACCATAGCCCAGAAAAGATAAAGGAGCCAAGAAGTCCGAAGCAGGGCCACAGCCGGAACCACCAGCAGCCCTCCCTGGCGGGAATCTGGAGAATGCAATAGGTTATTGCCCAACCGGATATCAGGGACATTGGCTCCCGACAACAGACAACATACCACCCTGTGGAGAGCTGGGAAGCCCTGAGGCCTCCTCCCACATGAGCAGTCGGGGACATATGTCTTGGTGATTAAGGGCTGAGCTAAGGTGTTTTGCCTTTGTCCCTCCCACCTGTCCCAGCCTGCCCAGGCTGGGGCCAGGAGTGACCACCCAGCCCCCAGAAGAATCAATTCACCTGGAGCTGGGGCCCAGGCAGCCCAGACTGCAGATTGCCTTATATGCCTGGCGGGGAGAGTGACACCGGGCAGGCTGAGGCGAGTGATATAGGAATGTGTGCCTGTGGCCCCTGGTCCTGCCTGTGTCCAGATGTGCAGATTCCAGTAGTTTCAGCCTCTATATTACGCAAGCCGTGCTCTGGCCAAGGCTAGGGTGATATGCCAGGACAGGTCAGGGACGGCACTCAGCTGGAATAAACTGGATTCCATCAAGATTTAAGCCTAGACTCTCCCCCTGGGGAGGGACCCAGCTGAATCAAGCCAAAAATCTGGTCGGGGGTGGGGAGAGGCATACTAGGGAGCTCTGGGGTCAAATCAGGCCCCAGGGCCACACGCACAAGCCTCCTGGAGGGAGCATCAAAGAAAAACTGGATGAGCAGAAGCAGATGGTTTTCGAGGTCAATGATGGTATCTGTACCTACACTTGCACAGGTCACATACCAGGGACCCTCTTAGCACGTAGCATTTTTCTGTGCAGAGAAGGATGCAATCAGGAGAAAGGCAGGGCTTCTGGTGTTGGGCTGCGTCCGTGAAGGAGGGTCGAGTTTATGCTCCCAGGACAAAAGTAGCAATATTCCCCATGGAGGAAACACAATAATGCCCAAACGTGATAAATGAGTTGGAGAAAGAGCTTTTTCCAACTAAGCCCTCCTGTGCTTGCTGCCTAAGTCATCTTAGGCAGCTTTGCTCATGCTCCAAGCTTTCATTTCCAAATCCACAGTGAGGACCAGTAACTTTCCTGCCTACCTTCCTGGCTAGTCAGTGTGTGGTCAGGTTCTATCTGGTTTTGAAAAGTATCTACATGAAAGCTATGATTAGAGAGGGCTTCCTTTGCTCTGAATACTTGAACTTTGTATCTATATGTCTTTTTAAAAATGTGTTTTTATTGATTTTTTTTTTAGAGGGGGCGGAATGGAGGAGGAAGAGAGAGAGAAACATGGACCAGCTGCCTTCTGCACGCCCCCTACTGGGGATCGAGCCTGCAACCCAGCCATGTGCCCTGACCAGGAATGGAACCGATGACCTTTTGGTGCGTGGGTCAACACCCAACCAACTGAACCACACCAGCCCAGCGCACAGTCTTAAAGTTCAGTTCTGAGTGCATCCTAGTTGTAAAGAAGTGAGAGAAAAGGCTGGGAGGAAAAGAGAAAGTAGTGAGCAACTAAGCTTTGGGAAAGCAGGCCTCAATAAGCCAATGTCACCAACTCCGCCCTCTCGTGCCACTGTTGGGAATCTCCGGTCCTGACTCCTTGTGGTCACCCACCAGTGTGAGAGAGCTGCCCAGGCACTGGTTCGGCCTGCTTCAGGCTGCTCCCTCCCAACCCAGCTCAAGCCTAGGGACCAGGCAAGACACAGGGCACAGACTAAAGTGTCTGTTACAGCCAGCTGGTGTGGTTCAGCGGTTAGAGCGTCATCCTTCGGACCAAAGGGTCGCAGGTTCGATTCCCAGTTGGGGTCTTGTGGAAGCAAACAATAAATATGTCTCTTACATTGATGTTTCTGTCTCTCTTTCTCCCTCCCTTCTTCCCTCCCTTCCATTCTATCTAAAAAAAAAAAAAAAAAATCAATGGAAAAATATCCTCATGTAAGGATTAACAACAATAAAAAAAAAGCTGAAAAAATTAAATAAATCAAAATCAATCAAAATGCATTGCCAGAGCCCCAGTCACAAGCAATTAAATCAGAATCTCAGGGAACAGCATTCATTTTTGTTTGTTTGTTTTTTAGAGCTCTCCAGGTGATTCTAAAGTGCAACCAAGACCGAGAACCCCCTGAACAGATGTGGCCAGCTAAAACGTCCTCACATAGGTCTCAGGAATAGTTCTAGCCAGTGGCCAGGCTCAGACCATTCTAATCACTGGTCCATGTCCTGTCTAGGGCTGGGCACAGGAGCAGGGGAAAGCAAGGAACAGTAATGCGAATGCATATGGTAGGACAGGAGCAGGCAGGTCTGTGGGTGTTTGTGAAGGTAATTCATTCCCACAGCTGGCCGGCTCCATAAGGCAGTTTCCAGCCAGCCTGTTGGTTTCCTTCACCGTACTTAGCTCCTTATCTGGAAAGGCATCTCCTCCGTGGCCCTCGCGGCAGGATGACTGTCTCCCAAACAAGATGCGTTATCTGCATGGCCTCTCCCACCTTCAGGGAGCGCAGCAGGAAAGCCAGCATTCTAAAGTGCTGGAAAAAGGCCGGGACTGCCACCACCTCTGAGCACCCGAGTCCCCAAGGTGGGCTCTGTGAGGCCAAGCTGGTACCCAAGGTGCAAGGCCTGTTTCCTTTGCACACCCCCACTCCTAGAGAGGGACCTGCTTAAGGAGATGTTGCACTTTTGGCAGAGGGCTTACATGTCACTTGGCCCCAAGTGCATATGACTAGCCCTTTTCACCCTCCCATAAGGAGACACTAAGGGGCCCAGGACACAGAAAGCGTGCCCACCCATCCTCGAGCCATGGGTCCCTCAGAGGTGGTGCTTCATTTGAATTTGCACAAAGGGACCCTCTAGGATGGCAGTGACCCTGGCTGAGATACTGCAACAGGTGATTACCTGGCTATGCCACCTTTCTCTCTGGGGGACCAAGGGAGAGGAGCCTTCACAAGGACCTGTACTAAAAGCTGTCATGGATTCCAACACTCCCAAGACTCCCCCCTGACCCTGGAGCAGATATGAAGGAGGGTCTGCAATCCCCTGACCACGGGAGGCTGGGCACACTCTTGTCTCTCCTTGCTCCTGCTGCTCTTAGCTGGGATCACAACTCTAACCGAGTCTTACAGGGCAGGGAGGCGGAGGGAGGAAGGGAGACAAGACCAAAATAGCTCTCATCCCACATTCCAAACCTCACAGGAGGGCACCACAGCAAGGGCCCCGGGTTTCAAGCGGCCTAGCTTGGCAGTGCTAGACACTGGCTGGCCTCCAGCTTGTTAGGTCAATGGGCAGAACATGGGGCTCCTACTACACCTGTTCAGATGCCAGCCTCAGTCTCCGATGGAGCTACAGCTGATGCCAGCTCCTGGGCCCATGCAAGCGACACTTCGAAGTCTCCCTGACACAACTGAGGCACTAACATGGCAAAAGGCCCAGGAGGGTACAGTACTGTGGGACTGGTTGGCAATAAAATGAAGCCACTGAATCTTCTTGCTGGCCAGTGGCAGGTTTGCATGTGTGACTCTACCCTCTAACACCCCTCTATCCTCAACACTCCATGTTCAAGGCCACAGGGCTACAGGGATTCTTCAACGAGGGAAATTACCCCCAGAGGACCTTTGGTAATATCTGGAAACATTTCTGATTGTCGCAACTGGGGAGGGACGCAACTAGCATCTACTGAGTAGAGGCCACGGATGCTGCTCAAATTCTACAATGCACAGAACAGCCCCTGCAACCAAAAAAGTTTGATTCCAGACCTGAAGTGTGATGCCTTACCTGGGGGCCTCGGGAACCTCCAGGCAGCCCCACCCCACCTTGGGGATCTCCTGTGGAGTGAGTCAAAGAATGGCGGTCCCTTGTCTTTGGGGCCTCTTGCAGGCTCAGCCTGGGAGAGGTGGCAGTTCTACTTCAGTTTTTATAAATATGAAAGTTACACAAGGAACCAACAACTGTGCCCCTCCCCTCACAAAACTGGTCTGAGCTCCATAAGCAGCTGCAAGGGAGGGTCATTAAGAGAGGGTCATAAGGGCCCTGTGGCTAAAGTAGACCCCTGGTTTGCTTGGGTTGCTTAAAAATCTGGGTCCAGAGTCGGCCAGGCCTGTGGTCACCTAGGCTAGCACTAGATACAGCAGGGCCAAAGCAGGCAGCTGACATTCCTGCCCGGCCCAGGGCTTCCCTGTGACAGTGAAGGTCAAAGCCGCCACCTGTTCTGCAGCAGTCTCTCCATTAGCTTTCTTGCCCCCAGGGGATCCTGCCCCCAATACAGTCCCAGGTGCTCTGACAAGGTCATGGTGACAGGAAAAACAGTTGTTTTAATAAGCCATGTGCTCCCCCATCGCCTTCAGTCCCCAACCTAGAGGCAAGAGCCGCCAGCCTAACCAGTCTACGGCAGATGTGAGACCAGTTGTAACTGGTCTCCACTGTGCTGTAGCAGACTACCAGAATGAAGGTCAGGAGGACTACCTTCTGGCTTTAGTTCCACTAGGGAACTTCTTGGATAACCTTAGGCAAGCTACTATCTCTGTCTGAGCCTCAGTTTCCCCATCTGATAATGGTCATTCACCAAAATCTAGACGTGGGGCAGAGGTAGGTGTGATTGGCAGCAGCTGGTTCAGTAGAGAGAGCTGTCCTCCCCTGCACATTCTCTTCTAGGATACTCAAGTGAGAGGCAGGACCAAGACCAAACTTATCTTCCCCTCCTAAGCCAGCTCTCCTGATTTCCTGCCTCCAAAGGCACCAAACATTTAGGCTTAAATGCCTAGTCATCCTGGTCTGTTCTCTCTCTGCTCATGTATTTAGTCACCACGTTCTATCAACTTTTCCATCAAATGGTCACGGTTTCCCACACTCAACCGTGCTCTAGGTTCTCATGCCTGGATTATTTCAGTCCTCTGAGTTCCCAGCCTCCAGCTTCTCCTTTCAGCAGGTCATCCTGCCAGCTTCTTCTTCCAAGAGGCCAGCTCTGTCTTGGCCACTCTCCTACTCTACAACCTAACAGGCTCCCCATGGCCCACAGGTCAGGGTGGATATATCAGACTGCTTTCTACCTGGCACTTTAGGTATTCCACACTCTTGACCCAGCCTGACTTGAATCTGCAAACTCCTGTTATTCATCAAGATGGAAGCTGAACATCCTCTCCCATGAAGCTTTCCTTCCCTGACTTCTCACCAACCCCCTACCACCTGATGACTCAGTTCAATGAAGTGGTCCCCTACACATTTCCATTACCTTCTCAAAAGCATAAGAATGTCTCCCTACCTCAACCAAAGCTTGACTCCACTGGGTTCTATTGGTCTCAGAATCCTCACGGCAATGTGGTAAGGGCTAATGAATGTTCTGGCAACACCTAGACAGGAAGTCCTGCTTCCAAACTAAACAGTGTGTGTGGACCTCTGACTCCACCCCCTTCTCTGATATCCCAAAGGCAAGGACACAGAACTGAGCCCACAGCTGCAACTCGGTGCACTGGCTCATTGCAAGAACCTTGCCCCAGGGCAGTAACCACAGGGCCAGGAACCAAGGCACAAAGCTGTGAGAGGGAAAATAGAGTGTTCCTGAGCGTGGGGGCATTCTGGCCCCAAGGTGCACTTAGCTTTCCCATGGCAAGCTCCTGTAGGACATCCAAGCTCACTTGAGAGAAGGGACATGCACCATCTCCTGCTTCCCTGTCTTGGCCCTCAAGGTCTTGGCACTCACCCGTTTTGACCCTGTGCCACCACTTTTACATCCCACCGCCTTGCCTACTTCCTTTTCCTTTTGCTGAGGCCAAATATAAACCCCCGGACAGGAAATGCCTTGAAGGAGCCTGTCCCCACCCTAAGATACAGAGAAAACTGTCTCTGACACAAAGGAAACGGACTCGAGAGAGGCAGCCTCCTCAGCCCAGACTTGTCCTCTCCGTGGAAGCAATAGCCACAACCCTCCCCTGAGCCCTGTGCTCAGCTAAATGGAGGGCTGAGATGCTGAGTGCAGAGGGCAGGAGGTGACACCATTCAAGCTCAGGCCACAGTGGCGCAAAGGGAAACATAACTCAAAATGGTAGCCAAAAGGCTTCGTAAGACCTAAGAGCATAGAGGTTCTGGGGTACAGTGGGAAGAATAACAGGCTAGCGATCTGAAGACGTGGCTTTTCCTCTTGGTTCCACCACTTTTCAGCTGTGGCTGTGCTCATTATTGATAACAAAATTTATGATACTGAATGTAATTATATATAATTAATAATACACACTAATATTTATTGATTACTTATTGTGTGCCATATTGTATGGGGCAAGACTTTGCTTCTCACGCTTCAGTGACCTCATCTGTAAAACTGTGATATGATCATAGTACCAACAACATAAGATTTTTGCAAGTACAAAATGAGATAATAATTACAGCCAAAAGGTCATTGTTATGTCCCAGTATTTCTTTAGCTACTTTTTTAAAAACATTAAAACAGATGTTTTATTAAGGGTTATAATGTACAAATCTACCTTTATTTTTTAATGTTCCACAGTCATTTTTTTTTTAGTCAAACATCTTTAAATATACCATGAAAATTACAAATTCGAGTAGCTAACCATCTCACAGGGACTCCAGCATTGGTGCCATCGATATCCCCCACTCCCACCCTTTTAGGAAACTCATTTCCAAATCTGGGTTGGACGTCTTTAATGAGTCCAGCAATACCTTGACTGAAGTTGTCCCAGTCAAGGAGGCAGGCAATTCCCTGCCCTCAAGTAGCTTAGAATATAATAGTGGACAATTAGCAAGGAACTAAACCTTCTGCCCTAAACTGTGCATTCTGAAATCTAGGAACACTGCCTGCTTCTAATGGTTATGTGTGGCCACTTGACTTCTGTTATTTTGAGATCTTATAATTCTCTTTTCTTTCGTTACTTTTTATATGGTTTACATCACTGAATCTTCACGACCACCCTGTGAGATAAACGCTCTGATAATTTATTAGATAGATGAAAAACCAAGACCCAGAGATAGTAAGTAACTTGCCCAAGGTCAGCAGCTAAGACGTGCTGAAGCAAATTGCAAATTTAGGCGTGGGGCTCTAGCACAGAGACACCAAGTTGGAATCCTCCTCATTAAATAGCCTAGGCCACAGACATAAAAACACATGCCAGGGTTTGTACAGGATGAATCCTTAGCCTGAAGTAAATTCCCATCAGTGGAGAAACAAGTTAATCATCCCAGATCTCATCTGGTCCCCACGGCAGCCCTGTCCAAAGCAGGCCTACTGTTCAAGTGGGGAAAGTGAGCCTATGAAAGGCCAAGTGGCTTTTATGGACTGCGGATGGGGTCAGGAGCCCGCCTAAATGTTCACAGCCCTCCTGTTCATCTGCTACCATGTCAGCCTCCCTAGGCTCTGGTCTTGAATCTATTCCTCTTGGCTATGCGCTGATTCAACTAATATTACCTGAGCACCTACTTGGTGCCAGGACCTAGTTGGCACCAAGGTCTGAAAACATTAAAAAAAAAGTCAAACACCCCTGGAGTACTTGGCCAGGGCTGCTACCAGGCCCATCCTTCTCAGGGAGGGACTGAGGGGGACTCTTCTGTAGCACCCCTGGGAGCATGTTTGGATGCAAGAAAACAGAGAAGGAGCTCAAGAGCAAAATGATGGCAGGTGATACAGCCTCATGGAAGGCAGCCTGCAGCACCCAAGGGCCCTGAGGTGGGAACACTGTGGGGAGGGCTACAGCTTCTGGACAAAATCGCCCCCCACATACCCAATTCCAGCAGGGGCTGTACCAGCTGAAGGGATCACAAAATTAATCAAGATAGCACCTTGCCTCTCTTACCACCATACCTTCTAAATAATGTACCCCAGTTGTCAAGACAGCTCATTAAAGTGCCTCTTCTTCCCTGATGCCACCCAGCAGCCTGGTCTCCACCCCCCCATGCTGGAAGGTGCTAATCAAGCGGGCCTGCTACTGCTGTCAGAACCACCCCCATCTCCCTCCTGCACACCCTCTTCCACCCCAATGTGGCTCTACTCGGTCCATCTGTGCACATGCAGAGGGGGGCAAGCAAGGATCTGGGGACTATCTGCCCAGGATTGACTAATCACTGGTGGGTGTGATAAGCAGTCAGGGGCAGAAGGGAGACCCAAGCCTCGGCTCTTGCCTCCTGGCCAGGCACCTAGGAAAGGGAGAGGAGAGGCATGGCACGGTTGCTAAGGGTGTGGGTGGTGGGGTCAGTCTGCCTAGGTCCTCATCCCAGCTCCCTCACTCCCTACCTGTGTAACCCTGGGTAAGTTCTTCATTTAGTCTCTCCTTGCCTCAGTTTCCTCATGTGTAAAGTGGAGGTGATGAGTGCAGTACCTACCCTACAGTATTGTCATGGAATTAAGTAACTTAAGATGTGTCCAGAATCTAGAAGCGTTCACTATTGTCACTGGTGTCCTTCTTGGTCCTACAGCCCATATTGCAGTGTCACAAGCACCGGTAAAGGAGGATAGAGGAAGGTGGCCAGGTAGAGATTTTTCTGGAGGAGGTAGAATCTACAGTGACAGAAAAGTCCGGACTTAATGCCCAGTAGGTGGCAAGTTTGAGCACTGCACATCCCTGCTTCAGTGAAACCAGCAAAGTGACGAGGTGGCAGAAAGTACCACCAGACTACCATAATAAATCTGTTTGTACTCTTGGCTCTAACACTGGCTCCCACAAGGTAGATACCTACGTCCGTTTTATAGCTCACAAAATGGAACCTCACAAGCATTAAGGAATTTGTTCAATGTCACACAGTGCTGCATGTACCACTGCACCCCCTCTTTACCATGACTCTCCTGTCCCCGGGACTGTGTGCACAACTCAGGATGTATTTTGCTTTGGCTCTACTCTGGCCCCTTTCCCACATGCCCCTCTTTGTTTTTCCCATTTAGAAGGCCTGATGCAGGTGGGGGCCACTCAGGCCAGATGTGTGGGGCAAGGGCTTCCCCGGCTCCCTGCCCCTTGCCCAGCCTGACTCGACCTCAGCGTGGAGCAAACTAGCTGGCAGCAAGCGCCTGTCTCACACCTCAGACAGCCCAGCCGTTGGCCAGCCCAGATAAAGAACAGGAAATCCTCGGCCACCTCCCCTGGAGGTCACTCCCTCAACCATGGGAACAGAGCTGTAGCCTAGACAGAGGTTCCTCTGTGGTGGGGAAGCTGCAGTCAGCCCAGCGGCCTTTGCTACTTGTTGCGGTTTGGGGGAAACAGGGAAGACTGAGTGTCAGGACACCTGGGTTCCAAATGCCCCCTTCCTGAAGCCCATGCCCTGCCCCCTTCCTGGGCCACAGGTGGAGATCACCCAGGGGGATCGCACTGTCTATCTCACTGGGCTTCTCTGAGAACAGAATGGGACCATGGGAGTCAAAGCGCCTTGGAAACTTGGAAGACATGGGAGGATTCATCGCTGTCATGGTCACTGACTGCTAGACGAGAAATGGCTGAGCCGGGGTTTCTCCCTGTCTGATTCACCCCTCTAGGCTCCACTGTGGGCAGGCTCATACTCATTTCCGGCTTCAGTGTTCCTTAAAATATCCCCTTCCCTCCGCCCCCACGAGCTCAAGAGACCAAAGCGAGTGACAGGAAAGCTGTGTACACGGGCCGCCCACATAGTGTGCTGCTGTCACCTCATCAAGGGGCGTGCCTCCTCTCGCCAGGACTGCCCTCTGCTAGGGGGCACGAGAAGCTGATTGTCCCCTCCAAGGGCTCCCAGTCATGGGAGCTGGCTGGAGCTGAATGATGAACACATCTGAGAGAGCTGTAGGAGGTGCCTGGACCCAGAGGCTGCGGTTCAGAATAAGATCATGGAGAACTCTTCTGGAAAAATTCAGCCCAGAAATGAACAGAGGAGACTGAGGAGCTTCTAGAACCCCATTTCCTACCCCAAGGGCCACAAGAGTAGCATGTGCAGAGGACGGTAGTGAGGCTGGAAAGAGGGCCAGTCCCAGGTCTCTGGAGGAGCCCCCGGAAGAGCCGAAGCTGTTAGCCCTGGAGAAGATGCATGGGGACTTGGATTCCTTCCTCAGATCTCAGGAAGTCAGACAGAGCAGACAGGGTCTAGGTGGTCCCAGAGAGCAGAGCCAGGGCCCAGGGGTAGAAGTCAGAGGGAGACAGAGTTCAGCTCAACATGAAATAAAACTTTCGGACATCGCATGAATGAAAGCAACTGCCTTGAAACATTGCAACCCTAGGTACTGAAGACAGGTGAAGTGGAACTGCGTGAGTGGTGGCAGGAAGATCCCAGCTTCAGGAGAGTTGGACCGAGTGCCCTGTGAAGGCCCTTCTGCACCGAGCTCTATCTGCTTCTTAGCTCCGGGGCATCATGGGAGAAAGCGTAAAGGTGACTGGAGCTCACTAAGCCCTCAGCCGGTTCCCACAGAGACCTGGGATCCCAGCAGCACCCTGGGCTGGGACTACCCAGGGAGAGCAGGTCACTCATTAACTTTCGGCTGAATGGGTCAGAGGGTGGCCAGCTGGGGCAGACACAAACATGGGGAGGGGCCAGAGCTCAAACTGCAGGGAAGCCCCTGCTCAAGGAAAACCCAAGCTGTGGTAGGGCAAGACCCAGCAGGCCCCAACTGGCAGCCAGCTGAGGACATTTAGTGACTGGGTCTGGCAGAATTTGAAGCCAGCTCACCTCTGCCTGTGCATAAGAACAGGGTCTTAACTGGGAGCACATACTCTCATAGCTGAAAGGGAGCCTGAGACACCAGAGTCTGTGCCACCTGCCCTTCCCATTTTAAAGATGTGGAAACTGAGGCCCGGAGAAAGCAAGCCTTCCCTGAAGTCGCATGGAGAGGTAGCGACAGAGAAGCACACCTAGAAGCCAGGTTTCCTGCCTCTACAGTGAGGCCGCAGGACTCAGGAAATGTTGATTCCTTCGCTTCTCGCTGAACCGGCAGAAAACGGCTTGTGGTCTAGAGCCTGCTAAAGGGGACCTGGGACTTAGCCTGACCCTTCGCAACTCCTCCTGCTTGTCAACATAGAAGCTCTCCGAGGAAGGCCTCTTCTTGCAGCCTGGCAGCAGCAGTGTGGCTTCCAGCTCACATCCCAGCCTGGGACGGAGGGGCCCACAGCTGTGCCGCAGACAGGCACACACAGGCCCCATCCCACCCCACATAATGGCAGAACTTTCTTGCTCCTTTAGACTTCTGAATTGAGATCAGGGCGTCAAATGCTCCTGAAAACACCCTTACCCCTCTGTGACTCCGATGCCTAGAAACACCCTTGCCCCACTGCTCACAGGAATCCCTATCAACTCAGTTCCCTCGCCACCTAAGCTGAATGTGTGTCCTCGAAGCAACGTGAAGAACTATTTCTGTTTGCCCAAGACAGAGGGGCAGACATTTAATTGGCCTCAGAAGTTCCCGTGACTGGATGTTTGTTAATGTTCCCTTGGGGGAAGGTATGGGTTCAGGATGGGGTCCCTTTAAGGCCTGGGGTGGACAAGGAATCGGTTAATGGGCATCCCCGAGAGGTGACTTTCCAAGGTGGTTATTATGTGGCTCAATCATTAACCAAGCGGTGGCAGGACCCCAGGCTCGTTGGAGAGGAGCCACTCCTTTCCCAAGGACAGCCCAAGAGCCGGACGCTGCAGCCGGGGAGAGCACTTGGGGTGGTAGGAAGAGAGGCCTGGTTGAGGGAAGTTGTCCCTCAGCACACATGAGGGTGGAGGGCTGGCCCGGATAGGGAGGAAGTCAGCACACCCTCACTGGGGCGGGAGGGAAAAGCGAGACAGTGAGGGTTTTTATCATGAATGAGAGAGGAAGCTCCAAGCTGGGCCATGGCGATTAGATGACAAGTTGGGAAAGACGCTCATCCTGAATGCATCCTGTTTTGCTCCAAACCAGCCTCAGGGGCCAGGCATCGGGGAGGGGCTGGGAGGAGAGCAGCGTCCCAGGAATTCTCCCAGGCCTGCCCAAGCTCCTGGTTTGCCTGGAATTGGGAAGGCAAGGGAGAGCCCGAGAACTCCCTTTTCCCAACAGAGAACCAGGCAGAGCGCCGAGAAGAAGCCTCAGCAGGTCAGCCTTGGGGCTGGAGCTCAGGGACTGGGAGGCCGCGCCGTAAAATGAAGGCCAGAGCTCCCTAATCCCTCCAGCTCGAACCTTTCCTGAGCCTCTCTTCCAAGGTTCAGCTCAAATGTCACTGCCTCTGTCAGTCACCTTCCCCTTTATCAAAAGCACTCGCTCCCTGGTCAGGCCTCCCAGGGCAAAATGTGCTAAACAACTGGACATATGAACACTACCAGGATATGTGATGTATTAAGGGACTTTTAGTTGCGACAGTGGTACCGTGGCTGTTTTTTTGTTTGTTTGTTTTTGTTTTTTGAGACCCTGTATTTTAGAGCTACATATTGAACTATTTGTGGATAAATTGATAAGGTGTTTGGGATTAATTTCCAAATAACAAGAAAGATGTATGTGCAATTAGGGCAGGATTGGCCATGGGTTAATAGTTGTTGAAGTACATGGGGCCTTATTACACTAACAACCATCTCTACTTTTATATTTGCTTGAAATTATTAATAATAATTGTTGTTAATCCTTACCCGAGGATATTTTCCTACTTATCTTCAGATAGAGTGGGAGGGAGAAAGAGGGAGAGAGAGACATATCGACGTGAGAGGGACACATCGACTGGTTGCCTCCCGCACCATCCTGACCAGGGCCAGGGACGAACCACAACTAAGGTATGTGCCCTTGACCGGAATCGAACCCTCAACTCATTGCCATGGGGCCTACGCTCTACCACTGAGCCAAACCAGCCAGGGCTTCATAATTTTTTAAAAGCCCTCACCGAGGTAAGGACTTGGCATGTCATGTGTTATTTACGCCACTAACTTCCAAACTAGACGGTAGATTCCCTGAAGGTGGGGTTATGCTTGGCCTCCTGCATAAGACCAAGCACCAAGCCTGGACGTAATCATCTGTCCAGCACTTGGTAGTTTAAAAAGCACTTGAGCCCTGGCCGGTTTGGCTCAGCAGTTGGAGCGTTGGCCCGAAGCATGTACCTCGGTTGCAGTTTATCCCTGCCCCAGCTGGGGTCGTGTGGGTGGCAACCAGTTGATGTGTCTCTCTCACATCAATGTTTCCCCCCCCCCCACTCTATCTGAAGATAAATGCAAAAAAAAAGAAAACAAAATTTAAAAGCACTTGACCATGGATTACCTCATTTAATCCAGTGAGGTGGAAAAAGTGGGGGGAAAACCAAGAGTCTGAGATGTCAAGTGGAGTGGCAGAGCCTGGATCCCCTGTTCTTTGCCGCATACCACCCTGGACCCCAGGAACTTAACATCCTGTCCCTGCGTTGAAGTAACAGGTACAGCAACGATCAGCCTGCAAGTTCCCAAGGTGGAGGGCTGTGCAAGAAGAGACTCAGACCCTGGCCAGTTTTTCCCAGTGGTTAGAGCGTCAGCCTACAGACCAGAGAGTTTCGGGTTTGATTCCCAGTCAAGGGGCATGTACCTCGGCTACAGGTTTGATCACCGGTGCTGGTCGGGGGTCATGTGGGAGGCAACCAATCGATATGTCTCTCTCACATTGATGTTTTTCTCTCTCTTTCTCTCTCTCTCCCCCTCCTTCCCACTCTATCAAAGAAAATCAATGAAAAAAAAAATTCCTCAAGTGAGGATTAACAAAAAAAAAAAAAAAGAGAGAGACAGAGACTCAGCATATAAACATAGGACTTCGGACTGACCACGATCCATACTGTGGTTTCCAATCCACTGATTCAAGTTTACCTAGACCAACACCCCCTATACACACACACACACGTACACACACGACCCTAAGTCACAGATGAACAGAGCCTTCATAAACACTCGGCACAAGAACTGTCTGCCCAGACCTATGCTCAGCTACTCTGTTTAGGGTTACAGGGTAGATGGAGGAACTTATACTTCCCCTCCTAAAACCCTCGCATCTTTGAGATTCCCAATCTCTACTTTACCCGATAATAGCCTCCCAAAGACCCAGAGCTATGACACTCATTCTACCCAAACTGAGAGCCCAAGGAAAAAGTTCTCCCTATTCTGTTCTTGCCAGAAGCAACTCCTTCTTTCAGCCAGAGACTCCTCCCCCCACCTCCCCCCAGAAGGTAGGGGCACAGCCTGTCATCACTGATTCTGAACTTGCCACAGCTGCAGCAGGGAGCTCTGGTAGTCTCCTCGCAGAAAAACACTGGCAGCTGCAGCAGCATCCTGACCACAGACTCTCTCCTCTCCTCTCTTGGGACCTTCTTCCTTCCCTGTCATTGCTGCTATCTCTCTACCTGGCTCCAGGGGTCCTCTGCTCCTTCTCTAATCAGTAGCCCTAAAAATGAAAATTTAAAACTTCAAGAAGAGAGAGAGGGCCAAAGTTTGGACCTCTGTGTGCCACCTTCTTTGCTCCTCTGCTCAAACTCAGAAGATGTTGTGCTCTAATACAGAAGCCTTGCCCCCAACACGCACACAGGGTACACAGCCCCTTTCACACCTTCAGCTCCTCTTCTTGCTCTAAACACCTCCAGATGTCATCTCCTAACAGTCTATTCTCTCCATATTAGGGAGGGGAGCCGCAGAGGGTTAGCATAATTCTCCAAGAGTCACTTAAGGGGTGGAGAGAAGGAAAGCAAATAGGGGAGACCAAACAAACTCTATCCATCCACGTGGTGTTTCTTAGCCCTAACTACAGAGGCCTGGGGAGCAGAAATCTCAAATCCCAAATCCAGAACATAGTTGGACAAAGGCCAAATCCCAAAAACGAGGACCAGCCCAGAGTGTTCCAAGATATGGTAGCTATAGCTTTAGGGTGAAAGAGTCCCCTGCCCCCAACATCATCAATCCCATCACACTCTTACCACTTGCTCCACTCAGAAACCACATGCAGCCCCCACTTGTCTGCGCCCTTGGGCTGCCTGCTTTCTCATCCCCAGACAAGAATTGTCTTCCTCCATTCCGGGAAGGTGAAAGCAAAGGGAAAATTCAGAAAGCAATAAGACAGATGGTGGGTGGGGACAGCATTCCCTAGAGTGGGGACAGGAACAGGTTCCACAGTAGGAGTCAGGGTTTGAAAATAGCCCTGAGTGTGATTCATCGCCCTCTTCTCTGGTAGGCAGATCTGGGTGCTCTGAATGGGAAGGAGACACGCCAGGGCCCTCCAGCGCAACCTCTGGGGCACCGAGTTCTGTGTTGGCTCCACCTTCACTCTGGCTGTTCACCCTCCCCACCACCACTGCTAGTTTTCTAGATGGCTTAGCTACATAATCACCACAAAGCTCCATCTGCATAGCTCCTCTCATTCGAAGCCCTAGAAACAACCCTTTACCTACCAGTGAAGAGTCTGAACCCATGCACGAGGTCACCAAATGTGAAGGTGGAAGAGACTAGCCCTTTAGATCCCGAAATCTAGACAGCCCACCCCCTAAATTGCAGTTGAAAACACTGTGGCACACACAAGTTGCATGACTCTCCTAAGGTCACATGAATGAGTGGTTGAACCCCAGTTTCCTGAGTCATAATTTGGTGCTCAACTTTCAAGAGTCTTGGGTGAGGAGAAATGGCGAGAAGCCCAGACTATCTAATTGGGAAATCCCAAAAACTTCTACTGAAAGGCTCAGGGGCTCTCTCATCCGAAACCATTTTGGACTTCAGGAGGAAACCGAGCCCTTAAAAATGCAACTCATCCGAAGGTTTTGACTTGATCCCCGTAGCTATCCAGATGCCAGGAAAGTCCGGGGCGTTTCTCAGAAGGGAAGGCACTGGCGGAGGGAAAGCCCAAACCGCCCGACTAGGGGCTTCCTGGAAAGCCCTGAAAGGCAGAGAAAAGAGAAGAGGGTGGAGAAGCGGCATGACCCGGCGAAGAGAGGAGCCCGCCGTCCCCGCCTAGCTCCAGCCGCCTCCGAAACCCAGAGCGGTGGCTCCGGCCCGGCCCGGCCGGGGATAACGGGCCGGCGGCCGTCTTTCATCACCCCACTCCTGGGGCTTCCCTGGGACAAGCGCGGCCTGCCGGCTCCGACCCCAAATTCCTTGGCTCGCTTCCCCTGCGTGGGTCGTCGCCCCAACTCCTACCTGAGGCCGCGTTCACTGCCTCGGGTCCGAGACCCAGACACAGCTGCTGACGGGCAGGAAGAGAGTGCAGTGGGGACGGTTCCGTCCCGGGCACGCGCAGGGCCTGGGGTCGGGCGAGGGTAACGGTGCCAGCCAGAGACGCAGCTGCCGTGGCTGCTTAGCTGTTGTCAACCCGAGGCCACTCTCGGGGCAGGTGGGGAGGGAGCTGCGGCGAGTAGGGCGCCAGGGACGCCCCGCCCACTGCTAGGGCCCTCGACCAATGAGGATGCAGTCCGGCCTACCAGGCTCCCCAGAGTGTCCTCTAAATTGTGGTGGGCGGGGCTCTGCCTTCCAACTCCTCCAATCCCCTCGCCGCTGCCTCCTCCTCGGGTCACGCCGTGTGGTGGGGGGGTAAAGGCGCCAGCCAAGAGCCAGCGACTGAGAGTGGAGGAGCCAGTGGGCCAGGGGCGCAGACTAACATTTATTGAGATCGGTATGTGTCTGGCACCGTGTGGGGATTTAAGTACATATGCCATGTGCACGGGAAGGCTCGGTGGCTTGCTGAGGATAATTTACTGGGAGATCAGAAAACACAACTTCCGTGAGATCTGATTGATAGAGGCAGCCAAGGGAGACCAGGGACAGTAAATGAGCGGGAAGTTGCCATTCCCCCCTTGCCAGGTTCCAGCATGCTGCAGCTTCCCCACTGCCCCAGCTCTGTACCCCAAGTCCACACAGTACCTCGGCAAAGGAATGCATGGGAAACTTGGGGGTATCTGCATTAATCACAGCAGGAGAGAGATCCCAAGGGTTGTGACAGCGAGCACCACAAGAAAGCCTGTTTCAATTCACTTAGAAACGGTGTTAAGATTTGGTTTCTCTCTTGCCTTTCCTCACAAGGGTCCAATACAAGTTCACAGCCTTGATTTCACTGTTATATTGGGGACTCCTATTAGCCAGGGTTGGGTGCACCCAAGAGCCCATGCATCCAACCACTATCCTTCACATTTACAAGTACAGAAACTGAGAAGAGATGACTCACTCAAGTTTACCCAGCAAATCTAAGGCAGGGATGATACATGCACACTGGTTGTTTTCTCCACCCCTAACAGATAGGAGAAATGAAGTGGAGCCTCCTAGAAAGCAGGGACTGCATTCACATAGTTTGCTTGCTAGAGTACCAGAAACAGGCGAGAGCAAAAAATTAGCCATTCTTAGCACAGCAACTAGAGGCAGAGACAGAGCCAGTCCTAGCCCCCAGTGCCCCCTCTCCTGTCTGGCCTTCAGTCCACTAGGCCAAACTGGAATTCTCCTGCCTTTCTCCCCTGCTAGCCCTGATAAGAATCAGAAGAGAAATGATGAAGCAAGGCTACCTCCAGTGTGTACGCCTCCTTTCCTCTCAATGACAAGACTGCGGGTGGCATTTTGTTCAAAACAAGACAAGTCCCTGTGGGTCTTAGATATGGATGAGGCCTGCACACCAGAACTCACTCCTGGATACTAAATTCTACTCAGGGAAGGGAGATGACCTCCTTTCTGGGGCTGGGCTGTTATATCTGACAGTATCCCTAAGGCTCTGAGTTGGAGCCAAACTTATCTTGCTTCTGGAAAATGTTACAAAGATATAAAGTGTAGGTCCTGCAATGATCCTATAGCTTCCCTAAGGGCAGGAAACCATGTCAGGGCAGATTCCTTCCACCCCATGGCACCAAGTACAATGCCTACAGCAGTTTCTCAGCAATGTGTGCTAGTGGGTGAATGACTGTCAAAAGATATGGAGGGGACAACCATGAAGAAATTACAATCATATGAATAATGAACAAAACCAACTTATCTTTCAGTAGATACATTTAACCAAGTCAGATACACACTCAGTTTTTGTTTTTTAAGGCAATCAAACCAGAAAACAACAAAAAGTACAAAAAGAACTATTGTAAATAACTAGAACAAGAGCTTCCCAGTGTCCAGCATAGAGTAGATACTCAATAAAAACACCTGTTGAGTGACTTGAGTGAACACAATAGTCAGGAAAAGCTAAAATCTTAATATTTGCCATATACACATCATGACATTTTTTTTTTTTAATCCTCACCCGAGGATATTTTTCCATTTTTTGTACAGATAGAGTGGGAGGGAGAGAGAGGAAGGGAGAGAGAGAGAGAATCATCGACGTGAAGGGACACATCGAGTGGCTGCCACCCGCACGACCAACCAGGGCCGGGGACAAACTGCAACCGAAGCACGTGCCCTTAGCGGGAACCGAACCCGGGTCTCTCCAGACCGCAGGCCGGCGCTCTAACCGCTGAGCCAAACTGGCCAGGGCGGCACATCATGACATTTTGAAATGGCCCAAGAGATGTGTCGGCTGTTTCTTTGGGTCTTGTTTGATCTCCTTCCTTTACCCCATGAGCTTCAGAAAGACACGAAGAGCTCAATCCCTTCAGAAAGATAAAGACAGCTCATTTCATTCAATCCCACCACCATCTCTTGTTCCCCAAGCCACCTCCACCCGCAACCTAAGCCAGAGTCTTGCATGTAACAGATAGTCGGCAATGGTGCCTGGAACAGACAAGGAAATGGTACCTTTCCACAAGCTCCTTTCTGGGCTGCACCTTCAGTGTCTCAGGAGATAACTGGAGCCTTTAGGTCCTTGGTATCACTTTTTCCACAAGCCCCTACTCTTGACTGTGTGTCCTATAATACTGCTGCTGTCCTGGATGCCTGCTCAGATGCCAGGCAGGAAAATGCAAAGTGCATGAGGGCTGGCTGCGGGCAGGCAAAGAAGCCTTGGGGAGCCCGCACGCATGCGTGTTTCTATGCCTGAGGCATGGGCCGTCCCTCATTCTATTACAACCACAGCCCAGCTGTGCCATGCAAAAGGCAGGACAATGCATTTTGGAGCCTGGGTACAAAACCCAACTCTGCTACTAACTAGCTGTGTGACCTTGGGCAACTGACTTTCCGGCTTTCTGTGCCTCAGTTTCCTCCTCTGTAAAGTGCAGATGATAATCACAGCCTTGACCTTATAGAGCTATTGAGCAGGTCCACTGGGCTAAATCACACTTAGCATGATGGTTGGCACGTAGAAAGTGCTTCTAAGTGTTAGACATGGTGACAGCCCTGGATCAGGAAGTAGGCAACCTGGGTGTTAGGCTCAGCTCTTCCATTTTCTGCCCATATCACCCAAGGCAAATCATTGTGTGCTCCAACCATCAGCCTCTCCAGCTGTCGAAGGAGGGTAGAACACAGTCTCTAGCAGGCACAGTTGAGAATGGTTGTGAGGGTATACTGTAAAGGTGGTGACAGGTGGCAGGATGGCACTGAATGGGTGGCAAAGCCAAGCTTTTTTCCAGGGTTAATCAGCTCTTTTCTTCTAGGCGGTGGCAGAGAAAAACTTGGAGCCTCATTCCAAGACACCTGGGTCCCAATAAATGCCTGAGGACTTACAGCAGTCCCTGCACCCCTCCCTGCCGAGGAATGGGGGTTCTGCAGGCTGTTGCAGGCAGACCCGTCGCCCCAGTCTGGAGTGGCTGAGGGTAACATCAGGAAGGAACCAAACAGACCCTTCCACCACTCTTTTCCATGGAACTAAAGGAGCGGCAGCTACTAGTTCCAGGAAACGCAGCTGGGAAGGAGGAAAGGGGAGAAGAAGCCTGAGGGGGAATGAATTACATGCAGACAGGCCCGTCCAGTGCATGACCATGGGTGTCCTCGGATTTGCACACACATTCCTGCATGCCTCATGGAAAGCCCGCCAGTCAGGTCTGGGAGGGTAAAGGCCTGCTCCCTGGTGGTTTGGGGCCCCCACCCAGCCGCATGAAAGGGGGCTATTGATCAGGCTCCCCCAATGTGGGGTAGTTAGTTACAGCTCATAAAAGAAGTCCTGAGGAGCCTCGACCATGGCAAGGGGTTTGCACTAAGAGGGGCAGCTAGAGTAGGGCCAGCCACGGGGAGGTAGCGATGGCAGTGGGAGGGGCTTGCAAAGGTGAGAGGCACACAGGCACCTCACTGAATGAGCATTGCTAAGTGGGGGCGGAGGACAGAGAGCTAGGTCCTGAGGGGAGCACAAAGACCCCTTCTCAGCCCACAGCCCTGAGACCACCATGGCTGTGCTCACTCCAGACACCGCAGACCCTGGAAGAGAAGGAGGAGCTCTGCGCTGGGCTCCGAGCCCTGGGCTGGCTGTGCCCTGGGCTGGCTGTGCGGACCGCCGGAGCACTGGCCAAGCCAGGCACAAGCCAGGCGCAGGCCAGGGGAGTTTCAGGGGCCACTCACCCTGTCCGGGCTCCCCCTCCTTACACTAGGTCACAGAGGCACTCATTCCCTCCCACCTTCCCCCTAGAGCCACCGAGGGGCAAGTCTGGGACAGTTCAATAGGCCTCCAGGCACCTGCACAGGCAGCTGGAGGCCGAGAACCAAGGCCCACTCAGGGCCTTCCAGCAGTTCTTCCCCAGATACCCAAAAGCCTGCCCCCTTTCCCCCAACAAACACCAAAGTACTGTATCAGCTTGATCAAGGGCTGGTCCCCAGCATCAGCGTAACAGACCCACCAGGCTGCGGCAGTGTGACAGAGGATGGGCCCCTGACCTGGCTTTACTGGCCCATCTCAAGCAGAGGTTCTCTGCTGTGGGCAGATGGAGCACCCCCTCCCCACTTCCCTCAGGGATGTCTGCCTGCCTTGGCCCAAACAAATAGGTGAGGTCACCCTGGGCAGAGCACTTGGGGACTGTGGCACAGACACCCAAAGCAGGATGTCCACCCCCTCCACACCCCACCCCATTCCTGTCCTTTGGAGGAAGGTCACAGGGCGGTGAGGGAAGATGAGTAAAGGCAAACCCACTCTAACACAAGGCCCCGCGCACCCTCTCCACGTGCACACACAGCAGCTGAGGTCAGAGGAACCCTCCTCGTGCCCCCTCCCCAACAGTCCCCTCTGCCTGATTTAGCTTCAGCCCTGTAGCTTGCTCCTTCCTTGCTGGGCCCTGTTTCCTCCTCTGAACAAACAGGGCTGAGCCCTGGTTTCTAGGGTCCCTGCTTTCCAGCACATCCGCTGCTTCTGTGAGCTTCTCTGTGTGTTCCCATGGGGTTGGGGCCCCCAGAAAGGCAACGTTCATAGGGTTTCTGCAGAGGAAGGGGTGGAGGCATGAGGGTCCTCTGAGGATGGGAAGCAGCTGAGGGCCAGGCCAGAAAGAGCAGAGGAAAATGAGAAAGAAGGAAGGGGAAGGTTCAGGTGAAAGGCAGGGAAAGGGAGGGGGCTGGATGCCAACCAGGCCTAGAAGGCTGGAGAGCTGACCTCTGCCTCCACGACTGTCCCCAGCTCAACCTTCGGCAGAGGACACAACCGAGTTCAGGATCCTGCCCCCTTGCCTGGAACTCTTCCACATGTTCCGAGGCAAAACGTGGGAGGGTGAGGAGGACATGGAAAAGGAGGAAAGACGGGGCTCTTCCTTCCCACCCACAGGCTCTCCATCAGTCAATCTGACCTCCTGTGCAACCAAATCCAGTGCCCATGAAGTTGGAGGGCTGCGGGGGTGCAGGGTAATTTATAGGCTACGCCCAGAGCCTGGCCCCGTCCAACCCTGGAATTATGGGTCTCTAGGACTTGGCAATCTCAATTCAAGCAGACGCAGCCTGTCCCCTGGATATCCACCCACCCTGTCTCCTTTCCCTGAAGACAACCCTCAGAGGCCCCAGGATGACATCAGACAGGACCTGGTATGTGTGGCTGGTGAGGCTTGAGAGCCACTCAACAAAGGGTCTTGGGTCTTCTTGGTCTTGGAGCCCCTGTCCCCTCTCGGTGGGCCCTTCTGCAAGTACAGCTCTCCACCCCCACTCTCCCAATAGCCCTTCTGTCCCTTCCTTCCCTCTGTCCCTCCCGCACCCCCCCCATCTCTCTCTCACTAAAGTTATGATCTCTCAGCCAGGACCAAGGGCTCCCCTATGCATATGTATGAATCTGTCGTCAACATGGGCACCCAGGCACCCAGGCACTGACAGGGGGCGGGGTACAGACCAGGGCACATAGGCCCAGTAACGGGGGTGTCCTTGTCTTCCATGCCAGTGGGGTAGGCAACAGCAGCCCCAGATGGAGAATGTCCAACCCAGCCAGGTGGACAGACAGGTTAGGTCCCAGAGGACAGCGAGAGAGATAGACAGCAATGCTTCCAGGTTGAATACCTTTGTCTCTGGATCAACAGACACTCCCCCCCCCACCCAGGAAACACCACGAAAATATCTCCTGAGCCCCACCCCCACCAAGGCTCCTAGATCAGGGGCAGGACACTGCAACTCTGGCTTCTACCCTCCTTCTACCACAGAGATGCTGTGTGACCTTGCTTAGAATGTCTCCCTCTCTGAGCCTCAATGTCCACATATGTATAATCAGAGAGTCTGATCTGAGCATCTCTGCGGGCCCCATCCTCCAGTGGGTTCATGTTCCATGACAAATTTATGTCGAGAAACCCAACCCAATTTGCTATTTCCTCCCCGCCATTTGGGCAGGAGCAAGGAAGAATTTACTGGGGAAATGCAACAGGCAGAGCCTGGAAATTTTCTTTAAGCTCTCAAAGAAATATATACTTTTTTAAAAAGACAAAGTGCCAGGCACTCTGGGAGACCTGCTGGCGCCCAAACAGGCCTGGGAGGGAGCTTTCGGTCAGGTCCAGCTGACCAAAAAGTGTACTGCCGGGGTAGCTGGGCTGCGCCATGCAGCTGGGGACAGCTAGGCATAAGGGGCTCTTGGAGGGATGGGCGTGCGGGGAGCTGCCACATAACTAGTGAGACCCAAGAATATGGAGACAAAAAGAACTAGAAGGACAGACAGACAGACAGCGGAATGAAGAGATGAAAGCACCCCGAAGTGTCAGACCCGCAGTGGGACAGGAAGACAGACAGGACGTTGGAGCCGCAGCAGAGACAAAGAAAGTGCCGTAGGAATAAGGGGTTAAGGGTAGGTTATTTATTAAACACCTACTGTGTGTTAATAACTACAATACTGTTCTTTTTGAGTGGAGGGTGAAGGCAGAGGGAGAGAGGTGGGTAGGAACGCAGCCAGAAGGACAGAAGGGATGAAAAGATGGGCCACCTTGGGACAGAGCCAGCGCTGGCTAAGAGTTAGAGGAAGGCAGGCATGCTGGGGTGGAAGGTCTGAAAAAGGGGGACTGCCAGCCAGGGGTGGGCTGGAGGCAAACGGACGGAGGACTAGCAGATGAAAACGGGACTGGAACCAAAGGCGAAGGGGCTGGGAGCTGGGCAGAGCCGCTGGAGGGCAGCGCCAAGCTCTCGGCCAAGTGCAGCCAAGCCCTGACCTCCCGCCAGGGTCCGCCCCGCTCGGTTCACCTGGTTTCCAGCGCGGCGGTTCGCCCCGGGTGCCCTTCACACCCCACGGCGTCCTCGGCGTCCACGTCCGTGGCTTCGGAAGCCGCACGGCCGGCCCCCAGCCCCGCGCCTCGGCCATGCGTCGGTGGCGGCTCCGCAGCCTGCAGGCAGCCGGATCGCGGGCGCCTCGGGTGGTTGCACCCAGACTGAGCCCACAGCCCGGGAAGGGCCGAGGGAGGGCGGGGCTGAGGGAGCCGGGGCCTGGTTGCCCCGCCCCTCAGAGCAACTAGAAAGTTCCACGCCCCCACCTTGAGCAGAACCCACCCCCCCTCCTCTATCCCACACTGGCCTCAAGTCATTTTAGCTGCTACATTCTGGCTCCTACCGCCACGGGGCCTCACCGTCGGGGTGGGAGTCACCCTTCGACCCTTTCCAGCCTGGTCCCCTATTTGAGAGGTGTCTCAGCACCCACCGATCCCACTCCTTCTTACCCTCCTACCCCAGTGGAGAGACTGAGGTCTTCTTAGTCAGCCCCTCCGCTGCCTGTCTACAGAGGGAACGTGGCTCTCACCGCCCACCCGGGTTTCTGTCTGACCAGAGTAAGGGGACCTTGGGTTCCAACAAGGACACCATGAAACCCTTCTAGTAGCAAGACTTTCCCGGAGTTTCGGAGCAGAAGCCTGCCCTGTAGACTCTCTTACGTTACACACGCAAAACTGAGGCCCAAGAATGCAGATGACTTGGCAATTATCTGAGGAGGACAATTATCTCACAGTTGCAGGACTGTTGTGAGGTTACAAAGGGGCTGAGCCTGGTACCAGAGTACAGTCTCTGTAAAGAAAGATTGGCTTTTTTTCTCAAAGAGATCCGCCCTGGAGATCTACCACAGGAAATGCCTGGACCCAGGACCCTAAGCTACATAACTTAAATTCCCTTACCTCTAACCTCCACCCATAGCAAGCAAACTTGCATTACCTGATCTACCTTTGTGGGTTTTTGTTTTTTTTTTTAATCCCCAACAAACTTTTTAATTCACTTAGAAATTTTGTTTCAGTGTTGGATATTAATATGATGTTATCTATAGGTAAGTTGATGGGTTTTTTAAAGTTTCTCTTTATTGTTGAAAGTACTACGGAGGTCCCCTCTTTCCCCCCCCATTGTCCCATCTACCCTGCTCCCCCGCCCCACCCCAGGCCTTCACTGTACTGTCTGTGTCCTGATATATGCATACAAGTTCTTTGGTTGATGTCTTCCCGCCCCCTCTTCCCGCTGACGTTCATCAGTCAGTTCCCTGTTTCCATATCTCTGGATCTATGTTGTTCATCAGTTTATTTTGTTCAATAGATTCCACAGGTACGTGAGATCATTTGATACTTGTCTTTTCTGAGCGCTGATCTGCCTTTGTTTACAATGGAGGGAAGACAGAAAGTGGCCAGCTCTCAGACACGGACATTTCCCCTCCACTTCTGGTGGCAGCCAGAAAGGAGAGCAAGGTGCCAACAGTGGCAATTGGAACTAACCGGCATCACCTGGGCCATTTTTCCTCCCTCAGCCCCAGTTTCCTCATCTGTGACAGATAATCCTATGGCGCAACGGGAATTACGATAAGTGGATACACAGGTGAAGGTCACAGCCCCTCCCTCTACCTTCTCCATCCCCTGTGCCATGAGACTTGAGCTCAGCAACCCCGTGTGGGAGGGACAGGCGAGAAAAAGGAAGAGCAGTTTGTGAATTGAGGTGTGCTTACTTGCAAGAGCTTTGCACCCACTTTTCCTAGACTTAGTATCAGAGCTGGAAGGAAATGAGAGATGAACATCTTGATCTCCACGCCAGTCATTCTCGTCCCCAAGGCAGTGGCACACAGTAGGTGTTCACAAAACATTTATTTGAATGAATGTATTCTTCACGTGGGGCAGAGGACTTGCCCAAGGTCACACAGTGAGTCCATTTCAGAATCCAGACAGATCTCCTGTCTACTCGCCCTTCCACTAGACCATGTCACTTCTTGGAATTATTTTTGGCTTTCCTCCATGTGATCATAAACCAAGGGCAGCCCATTCCTCTCCCCCAGTGCTCTTGGGCCTGTTGGCAGTCCCTGCTCTGGACCAGCTCAGCCAGGATGAAGAGCCACTGGGAGGCTCCTCTCTGGGCCCAGCTTGGTGCTGCTGAGCCTTTGACTTCTGAATTTCCAGCAGCCCCGGCACTACCCCTGCCACAGGGGTAAGTTCCCCTCTGGGGAAAAGCAGGCCTCAGTCAGCTTCCTGCGAGCACAGAATTTTCCCTTTGCTCATTGGTGGGGCCCGAGCACGGGCCACAGCCCCTCCATGGCAGCAGCCTAGAAGGAAGGGCGGCAGCAGCCATTTCCTACCCTGCTAAGGCATCTCCCTCCCTGGCCGGTCCCTGGTCCCTCCCCTATTTCCTGAGTTGTGCTGCTTCGGGCGCCAGAATGGTGATGTGAAAAGGCTCCGACGTTTAACTGGAATCGCAGAACCTGGGAACTGCAAAGGACCCCGAAGTTCATTTATTCCCACCCCCCACCTTGCACGAATACCCTATGTTAGCAAATCTGACCTAATCTCTTACAGCTTCAAGTTCCTTTTTTCTAAAATGACAAGGTGACACCCACCTGACAATGTTGTGGGGGCGGGGAGCAAACGTGAGAAGGGATTTAGTCAAAGTTCATGTGTACTGAGTGCTAACTCTATGCCCGGCATCATTATTACCACAGCCCTCTAAAGTAGGTACTGCCATCATCATCATCCCCATTCTATAGATGGAGAAACTGAGGGATGACAAACGTGATGTAACTTGCTAAGTTCGCACAGCTAATAGTGGCAACAGCGGAACTGAGCCCAGAAACTCACTCTTCACTCTTATAAGGGCAGTCATCATCCTAACCCCAGAGAATGAGCCATCGTAAAAGTTCCAGGAGTTCACACGTGTCTGTGTGCCTGGAACTTTTGTACCCAAGTACCCCTAAGGGCCAAGGGGGAAGAATGTGAAGAGACCATGGGGAGAGGGAGGCTGAAAATGGACCTTGAAACTTTGGCTCCCAGCAGGGAATGTCTTTGAAGTCCCTGCTTTTATCGTAAACATCTGCTTAAATGTCCCAGTGCCTTTGAGGAAAGTTGGCAGTCCAGGAAGATGGACCGCACTGGTCTTGTGCATTGATACGCTCCAGGCCACTGCCTTGTACCCCACGAGAAGCAGACACCTGGAACATGGCAGGCCCTTAGTCACTGAGAAGAGCTAACATTTACGAAGCACACGTTATGCGAGCCAGCATTCTAAGCACTTTTCACATATGATCTCATCATCTTGACAACTCCATGCGCACGTCAAATTATTATTATCGTCACTCATTTTGAGCAGGAAAACTGTAGCACAGAGAAGTTCAGCGATTTTCCCATGGTCACACAGCTTGGAAGTGTCCCCTGGGCTTTAAACCCAGAGTGCCTGCCAGCCTGGACTAGTACCCACTATACGTACCACCTCTCAGGTCACAGCAGAGCCTCACTTACCTACCCATCTCTGACACTGTCCACTGGCATGATTGGGTTGATTCTAGGCAGAAGCAGGCCTTATTCCTATTAGCTTAGCAGCTCCTTGAGGGCAGAAATGCAGGGCCTCTCCCCCCAACTCACCCTTTCCCAGAGCAGTGCAACACCAGGGGCTGGGCTGTGCCCAGGGCTGGTCATTCAAATGTGGCAACTGACCGCCTCCTGGCTTATAGCAGTCTCTTGGACCTCGCACCTATGGGGTGGTGGATAGAGCACCAGAATTTCATGCAGGAGTCCTTTGCCACCCTCCATGGCAAAGATCCAGCTTCAGAAATGGCCGCCCATCCATCTACAGGGACAAGTCCACACTCCTAAGATTGACATTCAAAGTGCTGCGCAATGTCACCCAGAATCAGCTGGCATTCCTAGAACCTCATGAACTTAACTTCATCACTCTCCAAATGTGTAAAATATGCTCTTCTCTCTCATGAAAATGCTCATGCTTACTGCCTTTGACTTATTTCACAAACAGTTACTTGGTGCTTTCAATGTGCCTGGCACTGTACTAAGGTCTTTGCAAATGTTAATTTACAGACTCCTTACAGAAACTCTATAAGTACTATTATCCCATTTTCCAGACAAGGAAGCTGAGGCACAAAGAGGTTAAGTTATTTGCCCTATCTCCTGAACCTGGCAAAATCCTATATATCCTTTCAGACCCTCCAATGAGTAACATAAGCCATTTCCTTTTGGGGGCTCCTATAGCTTAGTTATATCAGTAATCTTCCACACTGAGTTTAATGATCTATATGTCTTCCTGCCCAATAAGAGTATAAATTCTCTGAGGGCAGGGACTGTGTTTTATTATTTATGGCATATTCATTGCTCAGGAAGAAGTTTGGCATGGAGTTGGCACTTAGGGAATATTTCTTAAAGGACTGAATGAAGAGTGAGTGGGTAAGTGAGTCAGTGAGTGGCCCAGAAGCAGCCTTGTCCAAACCAAATGGTGGCTGAGAGATTTGGAGGTTTTTTCCCCAGTGTCACTGGGGTAGAGGAATGTAAATATGACTCAATGACCGGGCATGAAATGCAACCACAGGTGGTGAGAGGAAGAGAAGGAAGGCTCCCCCCACCCCATCCTGCCTTTCGTGTGGCTGGACCAAACTTGGCAGTCTGACCACAAAACCATTGGGCTGATGGGACATCCAGGAAAACATGAAGCTCACTGGCTTCTCTTTTGCCCCCTCAGAGGCCCCATAACTGCCTCTGCAATTCAGAGGGCTAAATGGAAAAGAGAGAAGGGCTTAAACGTCACCCCGGGGAGTTGAGGTTTGCTTCAGTGAAGTTGTTCAGCCCTTTCCTTGCTGGCCAAACACACTTTGTGAAAAGGTAGAGTGGAATTTGGGCACAGCTCTGGTCTTGAGTCCTGTTTCCACCATCAGTAGAAAAAAGAAAAAAGCTGTGTAACCTTTGCCAAGTGACTGACCCTCAGTTTCTTCACCTAGAAAACAAAAATAACTTTTTTCTGCCCTGCAAACCTTGAGACGATGTATCTGAGGACACTGCAAACGGAAATGGCTAGCTACAGAGCCCAGCAGTGTTCTGCCGCGTTCCAGTGGAAGGCAGAAAGGTCAAGGACCGGAGGCTCAGCCTTTCCCCGTCTCCACCTGGCTGTGTATGTTTATGGCCCAATCATCAGCCTTCTCTGGGTCTTAGTAAAATGGGAAGGATAATTCCCAGGCCCTTGCAGCCAAATCTTAGAAGTGGTGCTGGATGGAATAATACATACATGGATTTTATCAGCTCTAGAGAAGGGGACCCTAAGAACTGCACCTCGCAAAGCAGCCTTGGCTCTGAACACCAGCTTCAACACTTACTACATGACATGTATCATTCTCTGGGCCTCATTTTCCTCACTTATTAAAGGAGATAACACCGACCTCCTTAAACTGTTATGTAGATCAAATATAAAAGCTTTGAGAAGATGCGCTTGGCAGTGGCAGACTCGCTCTACCTAGTCCTTTACCCTGCCTCATCGCTTTCTCCCTGTCCTTGTATCATGTAGGCTGCTCAGTTCTAATGTCCCCCCAATTCTGCCTTTATCCGGGAAGTAGTTATAGCGCCTACCCAGAACTGCCCCTCACCCTCAACTCGTTGGCCTCAGTACACACACCTTCACCCCAGTCAAAACTGGCAGAGGCCCCTCCTCCTCCTCCAATCACCAGGTAGAGTGTAGCACCAACCCAAGGTCACACACACCCTACAGTCTGGCTCAGGAGTCCAGGGTTCTGCATTTGTGTCAGCGGAGGAGTTTGCAGCTTGGGGGTCAGTTATCTGCCTCCTGTGTCCCCACCCCCTTATGACTAGCCAGGAATGCCAGCAATCTATAGCATTGGGCAGGCTTTGTCTATGTCCATCATTTGGTACATTCCCCTGGGATTCCAGGCCAGCCATGAGAGGGCCCCTGAGTGGCCCGAACCTTCATGGCAACCCAGCCTGGAGCTAGCTGGTTCTCAGGGAGCATGGGATCCACCTTCTGATGGCACAGTTAGAGATCCTGAGGTTCATCTAGGGAGGGGCAAGCAACTCAGGGGTCTGCACCCAGGCTTTGCCCTCTAGTATTTATGCCGACCTTGCCCTGCCCTGGAGATTCAGTCTCCCAGAGCTCTCTCTAATGGGCCCTGAGCAGTTCAAGCGATCATGTCAGAGGAAGGGGTTCCAAAGAAGTGCCACAGTTCTTTGGGAAGAACTTCTGTAATTTCTCCTCCATGTGGTATCCTCAGGTAACCCATACCGAAGACCGGAAACAAAAGTTGGCAATGCACAGGATTTTAGATAAACAGCGGCATGCCTTGAACAGATAGGGGCACCCGCATGTGAAAGTGTTGGAGTACCTGGCCAGCCCCCTCCACTTCCCCAACAACAATGAGTTGGAAGCCAGGCTGCAGTTCAGGAACGCTGGAGGAGAAAGAGCCCTGTGAAAATGCCCACTTGGGACAATCGGTAAGCAGGATTTCGCCCCAAGTCAGCTGCGTCCCCAGACTGGAGACCTCAGGATCAGGGGGCTGCGTTCCTTGTCAAAAAAGAACCCCAAACCTTATGCAGTGAGAGGCCCATGAGAACAGGCCTTGTCTTGTTAACATGAAGTCTTGGGTGGTTCCGGCAGGATAGGAGGGTCTGAAGTGACGGCTCAAACTCACAGGTCAGGGGCAAGGTCTCTAGATCAGCCTCCCCTTTCCTTCTGTTCACCCTCCTTTCCTAGCTCTTCTCTCCCCAAGCCTGGATGTTCTGTGTTCTAGTTTAACCAAAGAGACTGTTGTCTTTGACCAGTTATTGTCCTCCACGCCTGGTGCCACCACGCCCCTCTCTGCCTTTGACTTGCGTAACCAAGAGTGTGTTACCTGCCCATTCAGGGTCATTGAGCATAAACATGTTAGAGGCACTAGATCAGGCTTGTGAATTGTGCCTTGCAGAGGCAGGGATCAACATTCCAGGGAGGACAGAACAAGGGAAGGCTGAGCTTAGGGGCTCTAGGACCCCACCCCTACGCCACCTTGCTAAAGCAGATCCATGCAGCCTTTTATCTGTTTTATATATTGGGGGTTCGTATTGCATTCAGTTTGGGGGGTGAAGAAAAAAATGAAAGCCAATGGACTGGATATGTTCCTCTTGCACTTGGGCTCCAGTTACCTTCTGAGTGATCACTACGTGCCATCATACAAATAAAATGTTTAGGACAGCACCTAGCATGCAATGATAATGGCAGTGATAGCTACCATTTAGCACCAACTATGTGCCAAGCATTGTTCAAAGGTTGCACCTGGGTCAATTCATTTGATCTTTCCAAATCTTCTCAAAGAGACACTATTATTATTATTATCCTGATTTTACAGATAAGGGCACTGAAACACAGAGAGGTTAAGCAACTTGTCTAAGATCACACAGCTACTGAAAGGTGCAACTGGGATTTGAATATAGACAGTTTGACTCTAGAACCTTTATTCTTAATCAGTGCCATGATTGGTTCTCAATACATATTTAGTTATTTTTGCTATTCCTGTGGTAATCGCTGTTTTCATTGGAAAATTATGTTACCCTGGTGTCTAAAATGGGCTGAGTTCACCTTGCATTGTGAGGATAGCTAAAAACCAGATCATGCTTTGGCAGCCAAGCCAGGCTGCATGATGCCCTCATGTGCCATATCTGCTGAGGTAAAGCCTACAGTCTGGGGCCACTTCTCCAAACAGTGGGCAGTAGGAAAATGCTGAGTTTGCTAAGAAAATAAAGACTGGCTCGTAAGCTCAAAGCCTAGAAGAAACCAAGTAACACAGCGGCTGGGAACTTACGCAGCAGCTAGATGTCCTGCACCAGAGAACACTACTGAGGTGCTGTCTTCAGCCCCTGCTGACCCTCCCACCATGAATGTCCTCTATCCACCTGGTTCAGCCTGCCTTTTCCCCTTTTAGCTCCTTTTCCGGCCCCCTCCATTTTTCTTTTCCTCTCTCCACCCTCTCCTTGCTCAGCAAGACCCATAATAACTTGTTAAACCACAACCCTCGTATTTCTTATATTTCCACTTTCCAGGGAAATTTTGCAGTTGGTCCGAACTGCTTCACCGGGTTGATCCTCCCTCTCTGACCACGTTCATCCCTTCATGGACCCCACCCACCTTTCCAGGCTACTTCCCTCCATTTGAACCCCCTCAGCCCAGAGGCTTGCCCCTTCCTGCCTTTACTTGGCCGGCAGAGCCACTAACTCCCTGGGCAAGTCCCTTCCCTTTTCTGTGTCTCAGTTTCTGTTAAAGATGGGAGGGGGGTGATTGGACTAAATGATTATCTCAGAAGCTTTCCAGCTCTAATTTCCCACTGTTTTACATCTGGTCCATTGAGAAAATTGAATCTTCTTGTCCACTTTCTGTCTCTCTCTCCCTCTCTGTCTCATTACACACACACACACACACACACACACACACACACACATTTGTGCGTGCGCTCGCTTGCACAGGAAACTCTGAACGCATTACTTGGGTTCAGAACTTTAGAAAAGTGCTCCTTTCAGCTGGGTTTGGCTCCGAATGAAGGTCAAAGAATTGTGTACTCGAAACCACGGCAGGAGCAAAGCATCAACCCCTCTAGGTGTGGCTCATCCCTCAGATTCAGCTCATGTCATGGGAACTCTAGGGCAATGGGGATCTGGCTTCAGATGGCTCAGGTTTCTGTTCTCAGGGTGATTACAGTCAAGTCACAGAGACAAGCATGGAGATAAATAGAACACTTCTTACACTTTCCAAAATGCTTTCATGATTGTTTCTCTTTGGTCCTTACAACAAGCCTGTGAGATAACAGGAGAGGAACTGTTATCCCATTTTACAGAGCAGAGGACGGAGAGTCAAAGTGGAGACAGAATTCACCCAAGCTGATCTGAGCAGCAAGTGGAGAGATGAGACATAAATCCAAGGGTTGGCTCTCCAGAGGCCACAGTACTCTGTCCGAAGCATCATGCTCTTGCATTTTCAGCAGCTTTCACAATAGAAGTTTTTGGGACACTACCAAAAACCCTTCTGCCCTGCTGGTGTGGCTCTGTGGTTGAGCAACATCCAATGCACCAACAGGTTGCTGGTTCGATTCCTGATCAGGGAATATGCCTGGGTTGCAGGCTCGATCCCCTGTAGGGGGGTGTGCATTAGGCAGCCAACCGACGTTCCTCTCTTATTGATGTTTCTCTCTCTCTCCCTCTCCCTTCCTCTCTCTCTAAAAATCAATAAAAACATATATTTTTTAGAAACATTCCTAACAGTGGCTAATTCTAGAAAGTGGGAGTGAGGGGTTATGAGTCTTTGGCTCTTCATTTTACATCCAGACACACAAGCAGAAATTTTTCTTCAGAGAGTATGTTTTATTTCTAATCTATATGGGAAAGGAAACAGCTCCAACACAAGGCACAACATAATCTGTGCTATAAGACAGACACATAGTATGCTGGAGACCCGAAAGGGGGAGGGGGCAGTATTTGCACTGAGCTGCATAGAACGGGAAAGGTCTAAACAGACTGAGATGGGGGCAGGGGAGTCCCAGAATCCCAGAGAGTGCAGCAGTCAACTGTCCAACTCAGCAGCTGTTGCTGGCTTCTGAGACAGCGGACCTGCCTAGAAGGAATTCTTCCTGAACAATTAGGTGCATATATTGGGCAGGATTTCCTGTTTTCTTTCCTTTCCTCATTTTATATTGTGAGCTACCTGGGTCAGAGCCCAGGGTTTGGGAAACACCTGCATCATCCACCCATTCCTCACCTGGACCGTGATCATGGATTGCTCTGTAGATGCCCAGCTGGGCCAGTCCAGCCAGGCACGGGCAGAAGGAGCCAGAGAAACCAGCAGACTTACAAACAGAAGGGGGCTGCAGCCAGGCCTCTGCACACTGCTTTGCACTGTTTTCTGCTAGGGCTCAGGATTAAGTAGCAAACCGTCAGATGACCAGATCGATCACATTTTTGAAAAATCACCTTTTTGGAAAATCAAAGTCAAATCCTTTTCCAACTAAGGGTCACATAACCATCATGTGTAGGAGCTTGAAGGGCCTTAGAGACTACCCTATCCAATCCTCCATTTAATGATGGGAAAGTTGGGGCCCAGAAAGAGAAGGCATTTGCCCAAGGTCACAGAGTTTGTTAGCAGTCAAGTCATCATGTCTGGTTATACTTTAGCCCTCAATGACAAATGACCCTTGCTGTAAGCAGGCTTCCCAGGGGGCTCCTTGGCAGACATGAGAAGGCAAGCACATCTGGTCTTTGGAGACCTCAGGTGTGTGAAACATATCTGATCCTTCCATCACTCAACTCAAAGTTGTCCTTTGGCCTGCACACTGCCTCCCTGGAGTGGGGGTGGGGCTCCAGAGCCGTGATTCAACATGGGCCCTTCCTATCCCAGAGGCCCAGGGGCTCATTCCTGAGGCTCCTGCCTTCTTAATCTCAAATCAGACTTCTGGACTGGAGAAAACATCTTCCCCTCCCCCCACCCCCACTGCCTGGGCTAGTCATGGTGGTCATTTTATAATCATTTAATAACTATAATGTGGGGACTCTAATACACTGCTGGTGGGAATGCAGACTGGTGCAGCCGCTATGGAAAACAATATGGTGCTACCTCAAAAAATTAAAAATTGAACTTCCATTTGACCCAGTGATCCCACTGCTGGGAATATACCCTAAGAAGCCTGAAACACCAATCAGGAAGAATCTATGTACCCCCATGTTCATAGCAGCACTATTTACAATAGCTAAGATCTGGAAACAGCCCAAGTGTCCACCAGTAGACGAATGGATAAAAAAGCTGTGGTACATATACACAATGGAGTACTATGCAGCGGTAAGAAAGAAAGATCTCTTATCCTTTGAGATGACATGGAGGGACCTGGAAAGTAGTATCCTAAGTGAAAGAAGCCAAGCAGAAAAAGACAAATACCATATGATCTCACTTATATACGGAATATAATGAACATAACAGTCTGAGGAATACAGTAGACCCAGACACATGGAAGTAGGGCACAGACTGACATCCCTCAGAAGAGGGGATGGGGGCGTGGAGGGGTGGGAAGAGATAAACCACAGAACTTATATGCATGTATGCATGACCAATGGACATGGACAACTAAGCCGGGGACAGGGTGGAGGGGGGGGGTGGGGGGTGCCAATGGGGTAAAAAGGTAAAATATCTGTAACAAAAAAATAAATAAAAATTCGTAAATAAAAAAATAAAATAAAATAAAATAAAAAATAAATAAATAACTATAATGTGTGTCTTACCTGGGAGCTTAGAGAGCACTCTCCCTCCCACTATCACACTTAGTTCCACACAACCCAAGAGTTGGGTGTTTGGATCCTCATTTTAAAATTGAGAAAACTGCCCTGGCTGGTTTGGCTCAGTGGTAGAGCATCAGCCCGAGGACCAGTGAGTCCTGGGTTTGATTCCAGCTAAGGGCATGTACCTAGGTTGCAGTTCGCCCCTGGCCCTGGTCAGGGTCGTGCGGGAGGCAGCCAGTCCATGTGTCTCTCTCAGGTCATGTTTCTTTCTCTCTCTTTCCTTTTCTCTCTCTCTTTCTCTTCCTGAAGATAAATAGAAAAATATCCTCAGGTGAGGATTAAATAAATACATAAATAAATAAAATTGAGAAAACTGAGGCTCATACACCTAATAGGTGAATTCAGACCCAAAGCTGTCTAAATTCTCCAGAAACTGAACTCTTTCCAACAGTTTAAGGCCACCCTTTTTTTTTTTTTGCTTGTTTCTTGGCAAGGATGGATGGACAGATCGGCGGGTGAAGGGATAGACCAAATAGTTCCTGAGCACTCTCTCTGTGGCTGGCTCTATTAGGCATGAGGGCTCAGAGGGAAATGAGACATAGTTTGTACCTCAGGGAGCCCAATGTGTCAGTGAGTGTTTCTCAAACTTTTGCACCAAAGTACCCCCAATGGCTGAATGTTCCCCACACAGCCCGAAGGAGCTACAGAAGTCCAAGCAGCGAGCCACAGATGAGAAATTCCTTTGAGGTCTCCACTTTCAGCTTATAATTTATGTGAATTAAACATGCTATTTCATACCATCCATCTGTGCTGATTGTAATACAAAAACAGTATTTTCCCTCAGATCTTTTTAGGGAATATGGATCATTCCTAGCAGACACTTTGGAAAACATTTTGCAGGAAGACATTCTGCTTACCTCTGGCCCAGGGGAGACAAATAGCCCCCTTTGAGAAGCAAGAGACAGTGGTAAGATTTTGTGTGGTGAAGGTGTTTTTTCCCTCCAAAAATAAGAGTTTGGTGAAGAGGCTATGTGCTTGCACATATGTGACACACGTCCATGTGTGCCTGACCAGAGCTGTTCCTTCAGGACCGTGTTCCTTTGGCACCCTAATGATCCACACTTCTACTCTGCCAAGAAGTTCTGAATTAGCCATATACTGCAGCCCAGACCCCAGCACTGGAAAGGACCAATGGCATTCTGGAGGGTTTTTGTTTTTTCTAAAATACCTTTTGCTTTGGTCCTTTTAGGAACTGTTGTTGGAAAACCAGATGACAACCACCTGCCAGCGACAGAGAGCTGAGAGGAAAGAAAGCCAGGCAAACTTACAGCAAGTCAGGTAGGGTGATAAAGTAGTTACCCTGAGAGATATCTGGGGACTGGCAGAACGCGTCTCTGTTTTTGCTAGCTTTCTTAAGAGAAAAAGCACGCACCTTATAAAGCCCGAATGTCGTTCTGCCATTTGCTTGTTCTGTACTTAATTTATGTCTGTTTTCTTCTTGATTTTATCTTCTTGATTTTAAAGGCAGGTTCTGAGACCCAGCCCACTTTGATGATCCTCAAGGAAACAAGCAAAGGGGCTTGGCCTTTCTCTTGGGCCATAGGTTAAAGGGAGCAGGACATCTCTGGGGGCCAGATGTGGTGATAACAGCAGTGAGATCAAAGGATGACAGCCACAAGTGGGGCATGGTGGGGAAGGCTTGGAGATTCCGAACCCGTCTGCCCTTCCCTCCTTGAGAGTCTCCTTTTGGCCTTTTTCTCTTTCCAAACCTTGAAGGGCTTTGTGTTTTGTTTTTAATAACAAGGCCGTTCCCTTCCCCTGTGGAATGTCCTCCCTGAAATATCATGCTCCAGGGGCACGTGGCCACAGAGTTGGAAGCCTCTGTTCTCAGGAGCTCTACTTCCTATGTTTTCATTTTTCTTCTCAAACAAGGCAAACCAAACCAGCTCTTCCTGTTTCTGGGTTTGGGATGTGGAAGGTCACACAGCAGGGACTCTCTAGCAAATAGGTCAGAAGGGGCTTTTGAAAGCTGCCCCTTGGCTGCCCTGCATGGGAGGAGGGCTGCTTGAATGGAATTTAGTCCTATGGAAAGAGGAGGGCAACAAGGAGAAAGGCTGGGGAGTGGGGGGGGGGGCAGCTCTGCTTCTAACACTAGTTTGCTCTCCTTTGCCTTTGCCCTTACCCCCACCCCACACCAGGGGGCTTCCACCAACTGAGATGCTGATCTTCAGCCATCGGTGACTGCCAATTGGGAGTAAGTTCAGGGAAAAATCATCAGAACTGTGAGAAATCATTTTAGGAGCTAGAACTATTCACTCTAAGGAATGGCAGTTCTGGGGAGGGCATTAGAAACAACTGGGGACTTAGGATCTAGTCTCAGTTTCACCACTAACAAGCTATCTGCTGGTGTACAAATAGATCGCCTACCTTCTCTCGGCTTCAGGTTCCCCAGCTGCAATGAGAGCATTGGACTGTATGAGCTACCAGGGCCCTTCCATATCTGACACTTCGAAAATTCCAAATGCCAGCAGTTTAGTCAGAGGGAAGAAGGGACACGTGACTTTCCTGAGACACCAAGGAGTGAAAATAGGAATGGAAGCTGTGAGGCAGATTTGGGCTGAGTATAAAGAACTCTCAACTGACTATAGAATAGAAAGTGATGCCTGACCATACCTGGAAAGTTTGGTGCAGGCCCCAGTGGGTACATTGTCGAAATGGTATCAAAAGGAGCTTGTTATCTATTTGAGCTCTGGACTAGAGTAATGGTTTCCAACATCGACTTTATATGGCCAACTACTGTCTTCAAGTGAAAACTTCATAGAATCTCAAAAAGATAAAATGGGTGTGGTTGAAAAAAGGACCCCACAACTCTGTTCTGCCCTCACTTACCACAAAGAATCTCGAGGAAGTCTGGAGTTCCTCAGTACCACATTTGAAAAACCACTGGTTAATTTTGTCCTTAAGTGCCCTTCCTGCCTTGAGATGTAGGGCAAACTCCAAATTTCAAAGGTTTGGTGGAAATGCATTTTACATGGATCTGCACCATTGACTGAAACTACTGGACCCCCGAGGCTCTGTCTCAAAACAATTTGTCATCTGAAACAAATGGGGACTCTGGGTCAATTTGTACTAGCTAGTTCAGAGCTGAAATGATAGGGAAGAAAGGCTGCTGAGAGGAAGAAGGCACTAATCTGGTTACTAGAAGCTCTTTTGCTATGCAATCAAAAATAAAAGACAATCCTTGGCAGAGTCGGTGTTTATGTGAGGCCCTGTGCTTAGTTCTGGGAATATAGGGGTCAGTCAGATGTGGCCCTTGTACACTAAGAGCTCATGTTCTATGGGAGATACAGAAAAGAGGCAAATTCAGGAGTGACGTGTTATAACAGAAATATGGATAAGATGGGAAGGGATGCCAGAGGACAGCTTGACAGGCCAAATAAAGGGGCTGGCAAAGAGACACCCATTAGAGAGCCCAATATGAGAATTCATTACACGTCATGAAAATAGTGGGTTTTCCCATGGGATTCGGAAATGTGGGGATGTGATGGGAGATGAAGCAATAAAGATAGGTTGTTTAAATTGTGAAGGACCTTGAATGCCAATGCAAGAAAGGTGTACTTTGACCATAGGTAGGGAGCAATCAAAAGTTTTTGAGCATGGCTAAATGTTTCTCTTAAAGAGAGAACTGTGGCAGCATATGGGAGGTGGACTGGAAAGCAAGGCATGGTGACAGGGAGACCAGTTTGGAAGCCGTAGCAAACCTCCACACCAGAGCTGCTAAGAGCCGAGATAGAAAGCTATGGTAGTGTTGGTGGAAAAGAGCAGATTTAGGAAACATTACAGAGACGTTTTATGGGTATAACTTGGTGAGTGGATGGCAGCAAATGAGAGAGATGAAGGAGTCCAGGGGATTCCCATGGATCTTGCTTAGGTGACCGGGTAGATGGTGCTGCATTAACCAAGAAAGAGCTTTGGAGAAGAAAGTTTCCAGAAGAATGATGAAGAATTATGATCTTTAGTGCTGAGTGTGAAGTATTTGTGGGACCTTCTGGTGGAAGGATTTGATAGCACGTCCCAGGTCCTTCTCAGACCCATCATTCTACCTGCAATTTTCATTCCTTCCTGAGTCCCTGTGCAGCTCTCCCATGCCGGCCAGCCCTTGCTCTGGCCTGGGTTGGCCCAGGCTGTGCAAATGGCTGACAAGGCTGTGCCTCCGAACATTTGCCTGATCTGTGTCTGTAAGCCTGGGCCTGATTTTCTGTTTCACATCTGTGCATGGGGAACCTGGGCTTCCCAGCTCCTTTTGACCACAAAGAAAACTGTTACACTCCTCCACGGGTCTGGAAATCTTTTCCCCATCCCAAAGAACATCTTGAAATTGCCCTTTGCACTGACCTTATCCCCGCCTCTCCCTCCTTTCAGTCTGACTCTGGCATGGGTAGGGGTGGGGGTGGGGTGGAAGATGACACAGAGTCAGAGTGCAGAAGACCTTGAGACCTTCTAATGCAACCTTCTCAGTTTTCAGACAAGGAAACTGAGGCCCAGGGAAGGGAGACAACTAACTCAGGATCACAGAAGAAGTTAATGTCAAATGTGGGACTAAGATCTTAGAATTCTCAATTCACAGTCCAGTGTTTTGTCTTGGTGGAATTCACTATAGATCATGGTTGAAAGATTTTCTGTCTCAAATGATAATCAATTCCAGATACCCCTAACCAAGTAGATCTTTCTACTATTCCATCTTTCCAGGTAAAATATCTGTCAAATGATAGATAAGCTATGCCCTGCAAATGTTCTTCATAAAATAGCAAATGCTAATTGACTAGATCTGTCAAGAATCAGTTACAAGAATTACTTAATCATTTTCAAAAGAAAGGAAGTTAACTGAATTATTATTCTGATGATTTTCATAGGCTCAGCATTTCAGTCTACTGCCCTCCTAAGCCTTGGAAGCGATGCCCGATAGCAACTTAAATAAATGCATTTAAATAAATGTATTTGTTTTTACATTTTCTCTCTTTTAAACTTGTCTCCATGTCCCTTCAGAGCTGGAGGGAGGGGTCTGGATAGCTGATGGATGGAATCTGGTGCTGAGGCCAAGCCTGAGGCCAGGCTGGAGCCAGTTGGGTTGGGGAGCCGGGGCTCCTATTACAAGCCAACTATTACCCCCAGGTTGCCTCATCCACTTCAGCAGGAGCCTGGAGAGAAGCCCTGAGTGGCTCCAGGCAACAAAAGGACCTTTGTGCACTGGGAGCAAGGGGCCTCAGGGAAGATTTGGTACAAGGGAGGTGGTATGGAAGGTCAGCAGCCTCCTCACTTCTATGGTCTGCTGGGAATGGAGCTAATGAGTTAAGCAGAAGTGTGAGGTCTGGAAATCAAGAAGTCATTGAATTAAAGAGCGACAAGATACCTTAGAGGTCATTTAGACCAAATCATTCATTTTATAGTTGGGGACATTAAGGTCCAGAGAGGGGAAGGGACAGGCCCAAGGTCATACAGTTGGCAAAGGGCAGAGCCAAAACTGAAACCTGGAGCTTCTGATTCCTCAGTCAAGTATTGTCACTTCAGTACCTACAAGGCATTTCCGAATTGTGGATTTTGTTTGGAGGGAGGAAGCTCCAGAACCCATCTCCATCTCGGGAGCAATTCACCCTTAATGCGATGTGAAGACTTGGGAAAGGCATGAAGTGATGTGGGGAGTTCGAGAGCACCTAGTGAGTCTTGGAGTGAGCCCCAAATGCCTGAACCTCCTCCTGACCTGCTGGTTTGTGTTACCATAGCTAGCTCTTTGTTTTCAAATGCTTGGTTTTATTATAGGCATGGGATGATTTGCAGTTACACAGACATTTTGAATTGTGACAGATATATGTTGAACTCAATATGTATTAGGAAAGATATAACTAGTACCTCAAACCCTAATTTCATAAATATAACAGCTTAGAATGAGGTTATGTTTAATACTGGGTTGAATTAAAAATAAAAAACTTGGGCATATAATCGTATAGGATGAAGTGATGGCAAATATTGTAAAGTTGGTTCACACATAAGTGAAATTTTGAAAACATTGTTAGTGGATTCTTGGATCATGATAGCAGGACCATCGAAGATCATTCAGACCATACTCCTGAGCCTGGGCAGCCCTACAGATGTTGGACAGTCTTAATGTTCTTTTATGAAGACACTGCCAAAGGTTTGCTCTGTCAATGAGCCCACTTAGGATAAAAACAGTAGCGAGTCAGAAAAGCCTCTGATTGACTAATCTTAATAGGAAGAAGATTCGATACGCAAATCGCATGCAATTGTCAGCTGTGAGTCAGTGCTTCAGCTTTTCCTCTTCTACAAAGTCCCAGGTGGGTCCTCTCCTCCACTACTTCTGTTTGACTGTGGGGGAACTTGTAAGAATGGCATATGAGAACACAACAGCCTCAAGGCGAAGATGGAACACTGAGAGTCAGAGAGAGGAATGTTCTTAGGATCATTCAACCATGAGAGGCAGAGTCAAGATTGGATCCCAGGTCTCTTGACTCCCAAACTAATGCTTATTCCACCACTGCCTCACATTTCCTTCTCCATCGTCCTTTCTGCACACCCACCTCAACCCTATCCCTACCCCAAGTCAGGCAGCTACAGCCCCCACTGAAGTCTTGTCTAGTATGGCTCGTTTTCTTTAGACCTTCCGAACTCATCAAACACCCAAAAATCTGGTAACATTGGTTATCTCCAAGATGATTCTGGGTGGTTTAAGAGACAGGAGTGAGAAGACTTTATTTTTGTACCTTTTGAATTTTGAAACATGTAAAGTCATTACCTAGTCCAAAAATAAATAACAAAACAAAACAAGAGTTCTACTCCCTCCCTGAGCTAAATCTCAAAACTAATCACGTTTATTCAGCACTTTGAAGTTTTTTGTTTGTTTGTTTTGTTTTGATTTGATTTATCTTTATTGTTGAAAGTAGTACGGATGTCCCTCCTTTTTCCCCCATTGACATACCTCTCCCCACTCCTCCACCCCCTTCACCGTACTGTTCTCTGTGTCCACTGGTCATGCCTATATGCATATAAGTTCTTTGGTTTATCTCTTCCTGCCCTCTAATCCCCTTCCCTTTGAGGTTGGTCCATCTGTTCCTTACTTCTATGTCTCTGGATCTATTTTTAAATGTACTATCTCTTATAATCCATATAAGAGCCCCATGCAATACATTGCTCCATTTTATAGATGTGGACACTGATGCAGAGAGAGGAGTTCCCTGCCTGGGCTCGCACAGTGAGCTGGCAATGAGATTGAGGCTAAAATCCAGGCCCCGGATCTCCAATGCCTTGATGCTTCCATAGCCACATCACAGAACACATAATTTGTGCCAGATTGTCCTTAGATTAGCTTGAACCAGTGTTCACATTTGCCCTTGAATAGACATTTTTAAACTTTAACCGAAAGAATGAGCACAATCAGTCCCAGCTCAGCTCTGTAGGTGGCAACTTCTGCCTGGCCTCACCCCCTAAAACCACACTCTTCTGTCCTCTGGAAGCCACAAACCATTCACTCAGTCACCTCGTGCCCACCTTTCAGGATTCAGCACTGGCGACTTAGCCTGGCACAGATATTCTAATGAGGCAACCTGGTGGCTACAAATGCATTTGTCTGAAGGGGGGGGTCACTATTTCAGGGCCTGGGGGGGTTCCTTTTTAGCCTTTGCAGCTGGTGTCTCTGAAATGGAGAAGTTCATCCTTCCTCAAGTATGGGCAGGCCACAGATCTTGTGCCCCTAGAAGTCTCTGTTGCAAAGCAGGAACTGTGCTCAGCAAGAAGCCCTGGAATGGTGATGAGGGGGGAGGCGGGGGGGGGTAGAGAAGCAGATGTATGCTGTGTGCTGATCAAAGCAGTGTTCCTGCTTCAAAATAGGTCCTCTCTCATGTGCTGTCATGGCAATGCAAATAAACACCTCATCCTGCTGGTTCTTCTTTTTTAGTAGCCACCACCCAAGAACTCAGGGTCTAGAAGTGGAAAAGTCCTTGGGAGGTCACCAGATCCTCTCTCTGCCTCTGGATAAGACTGTGTTCAAACCAGGTTCAACTACCTGGGGAGGTACTCAGGACCTTGCACAGGTCATTAGTATGTCACTTGCTAATTGGTGTTTTTCTGTTCCATGCGACCCCCCAACCCTTAACTGCCACCTAGAAGCCATGCTCACTCAAGTCACAAGCTCACCCTGATGAAAACCTGGAGCCAGTGGGAATGACTGAGGTTGGGCTGGAGCCAGGAGGTTGGCCTAGATGACCTCCACAAAGCCCACTGATGCTCAGACTTTAGGCTCTGGCAGTAAATGCATTCCTGGCCAGTGTCCTTCTTTCTCTTCCTCCCCAAAGCAGTCATCTTACCCTAGATGACTGTGTCCCCCTCAACAAAAGGTACTTGCTCTCGGAATGACACCCACTTGTCCACATCCAAGTAGGATAGTAGAGGCAGAAGGCAGATAGGCAGTCAGGCCTATCTGCCTTCTGCCTCTACTTGTTAGAGAGAAAAAGGAGGGAATGTTTTCTCTAGAGGCCACATGTAGCCCCCAAGTCCTCACTAAACCTCCTGGTAGCCTTCCACATAAAGCAGATGGTGGGAACACCAAAGACACTGACTCTCAAATGTCACGTCTTTGCCCTTCCCTCTCCACGTACCTGCTCCCTTTCCCAGCATACTTCCCAACCCCAATATACTTCCTGGTGGACAAAAGGCGTCTGAGAACAAGGGCAGCATATGGATGGCTGCCACTTGTTGATGGCCCTTCAGCGAAATCCTCCCCTGGCTCCCTAACCAGAAAAAAACATCTATGTGAGAAATGAAGAAGTTCACTCATCTGCAAAAGGCCAGGCCTGAGTAGTCCAGGATATGGCCACTGGAGGGAGACAGAGAGGAAGTCTCCCGATTTTTCACCTAGGCCATTGACTGTGCTGCCCAGGAACCTGTCACTGGGTTCAATAGGAGCACCAAGAAGCTCAGTCCCATTGCCACTTTTGAGGCCCACCTGGCACACTTACCGGCATTCTTTCTCCCCTGCCTCGATGGGAAGCACTGCAAAGGAAACAGAGAAGAAATCAAATCATTGCAGACACCCATGCAATGTCAGAACTGAAGGGGTCTTTGCAATCAGCAAGTTCAATCTTTCCCATTTTACAGAAAGCCTCACGGAGGCCTACAGAAAAGGAAAATGAGGTATAAGCAGAGCCAAGTGGAACCTAGAAACTCAGATTCCTGGCTTCTCACACCATAATACTTTTTCGTATACTGGCTGACTCCTCTGGTTCACTCTCATCACCTAGAGAGAAGCCCCAAGTAAGGGGATTGGAGACAATCTTCACAGTTCACAGTATTGTCTGAAAATAATGATTATCAAAGAATCGTTCAGCACTGACTTTGCATATACCATCCTTGGTGTAGCATTGACCAAGTTAGAAGCAAGGTGTGTTGGTGGAAAGAGCAGTATTTAGAATTGGCAAGCTCAAGTTCAAGACCATCTTCCTTTATGTCCTGATTATATGTCATTGGATATAAAGTCTTGAGCTTCAGTTTGTGAATCCACAATACTAGGATAATAATAATCCTGACCTCTCGGGCTTTGTGAGAAATTAATGCACCTGAAAGCACTTTTTTAAAATGATAAAGCACATGAGAAATTAATTCATTCAATAAATATTTATAGAGCATTAATGGCCTTCAAAGTGCTATGCTAGATGTTAAGGATAGAGCAGTGATCTAGGCAATTGAGGTCCCTGTCCTCATGGAGCAGGGGCAAAAAATAAACAGGTAAATCAGTAGATAAATAAGAAAATTTCAGACATCACTAAAAACCAAGAAGGAGAAACTTTAGAAAACAGGATGAGGTAGAGAGTGATAGGGCAGGAGGAATAAGGGGATGGCTTTACTTTAGAAATGGCAGTCAGAGAGTGTCTCTCAAGGGAGCTGAACTTTGAACAGAGGCCCGAATGACAAGAAGGAGCCAGCAATGTGACAATCTGGGTACAGAAGATTCCGGGCAGAGGTTTAAGAGAACACTGGGGGCCAAGTTATGCAGGGCTTTGAAGGCCAGGGTGAGGATTTTGGCTTTGATTCAAATGACAGTAGGTGGTCATTGGAGGGTGTAGAGCAGAAGAATGACAAGACATGATTTCCGCCTTAAAAAGATCACTCTGGCTACTGTGTGGGGAACAGACTGTGGAGTGAGAGTAGAAGCAGGGGGATCTCTAGGAGGTTTTTGTAGTAGTTAAATGAGCAATGTAGGTGGCTCGGGTTAAAGAAGTAGTGGTAGAAATGTTGGATCAGTAGTTAAGAAGGAAAGAAAAAAGGGCTCCTCTTACAGATAGAGGGGCTTCTTGCCTATTCTCTTGCTTTTGTGCAATCAGCCTCTAACCAAACAAAGGTTATCAGGAAAAGAGTTTGCAACAGTAGTTTTCATCTCTTATCCTCTGAACAATGATTGCCACACCAGGTGCAGACAACAATGATCTCTAATCCTTGGAGATTGGGCTCAGTCCTAGATCACCCCTATATCACCCTAAAATGTCTAAAGGTCAGGCCCACCCTTGCAGACCACAAGACAACCTTGTGAATCTTCAACCCACAATTGGCCACCAGAGAGGAGGGATGGGGGGCGACACCCGGGTGTTCATTGATGAGGCCTTTGAGGGATGCTAGTGTGAAGGAAATGGAAAATTCTGAAATGAGATAAGTGTCAAAAGAGGAGAAAGACAAATCAAGAGAGATAAATATGAAATTCCCCTACAAAGCTGCAAATTGGACCTATTTAGGATTAAGTAAGCCAATATAATTCTCACTAGTGGACAAAGGGTAGTAAAAAGAAAAGATGAAGGAGTCAGAGAGAAGGAGAAATCAGGCCCCAGTGTGGTTCTAAATGTGACAATTCTGGGAAGTTAGCAGAACTGACAGGAGGGACAGACTGTTCTGCAGTCCTATTCATATTAAATGCCCTCTTTTTCACCCTACCCCAACTTATCATAGTTATAACAAAATTAAAGATAGTTCGGGAGCCAATTGGGCTTTAAATTTACACAAGAATTGCCCAGCTGGTGTGGCTCAGTGGTTGAGCGTTGACCCATGCACCAAGAGGTTGCCCGTTTGATTCCCGGTCAGGGCACATGCCCAGGTTGTGGGCCTGATCCCCAGTGGGGGGTGTGCAGGAGGTGGCCAGTCAATGTTCTCTCTCATTGATGTTTATATCTCTCTCCCCGTCTCCCTTCCTCTCTCTCTAAAATCAATAAAGAAAAAATTAAAATAAATTTATACAGGAATTTATAGATTATAAGTAAGTGACCTTGTTCGACTGTAACAACCAATCTGCATGGTAGGTTTCGTTTTCCTCACATGACACATGTGAAAAATGAGCCCCAGAAAAGTGAAATGACTAAGCCAAGGTCACACAGTCAGTAAATGCCAGATCTGAGTTTACAGGTTAGGCCTATGAGGCTGTCAATTCTATATTATCCTATCCTTTCCTCTCTGAAGTCTAGCATAACTGGGACAGGGCCAGGACTATAAGTCCCACTCTTCTTTGGACCCTGATTATGGCACTATTTTGGTAGCTCAGAGGCTTATAGGGAAAAGCTGAGGCATGTGCTTTGGCATCAGAAAGTTCTGCTACCAAGTAAAAGCTCTTTTTGTTTTCTGGTTGTAGACAGCCATCCTGGAAGAAGACCAGAAATAGGAGTGACAGTCTTCCCATCCAGTGGGCCATTCATTTACTCATTATGAGCCTCCTCCGGGCCAGGCCCTATGCTGGGTACTCAGAGATTCAGCTACACTTGGCATGTTCCCGGCCCTTGAGGAATTCATGCCCAAGATGGAGGGTTGGTAGGGCACGAGCACAAATCATCACAGTTGCACATGAGTGCTCTTGGAAAGTAGAAAGCGCCGCGGAACTGAGCAGAGGGACTAATTAGTTGCTGAGGGTGCAGGTGCGTTGTCAGGAGGGCATTCAGGAAGGAAGCAGCATTTGGAACAGGTCTCAAAGGATGAATAGTAGTTCAAGAGTCAGACAAGGAGGCAAAGAGCGTGGCAGGCATGGACGCATGTGGTTTGAGGAAATGTGTATAGCCAGACAAAGACTGAAAAATGAGTCTGGAGCAGTGGGTGGGGGTCAGATCATGAAGGATCTTCTAAGCCACATGAAGGAACTAGAACTTTATGCAGAGCCCATTGGGAAGCCATTGAAGAGGTCTAAACAGGGGATTGACATAGTCAGATTTATAGTTCAGAATGTTACGCTATCTGTTGAGTAAAGAATAGATTGGGCCCTGTCCAGTTTTGCTCAGTGGTTAGAGCATTGGCCCATGGACTGAAGGGTCACAGATTTAATTCTTGGTCAATGGCATGAACCTGAATTGCAGGTTTGATCCCCAGCCACTGTCAAGGTTGTGCGAGAGGCAACCAATCTATAGATCTCTCTCATGTTTATGTTTCTCTCTCTCTCCCCCTTCCCTCCGTCCCACTCTATCTAAAAATCAGTGGAAAAATATCCTCGGTGAGGATTAAAAAAACAAAAACAAAAAATAATAGATTGTAAATGGGGGTGAGAGAAGTTAGGCAAACCTAGAGGTAGGGAGGCCAGAGCAGATTGGGGCAGTGGTCTGTGGAGTAGAAAGGAGGGGACCGAGATATGAAATATTTGTACATTAGAACCAAAGTCAATGATAGGACATGGGGGTAAGAGAATAGTCAATGATTAATTCACAGCTTCTGGCCTGGGAAACAGGGTGGAGGATGGGGCTATTAACTGAGGTCAGGGACAGATGAAAAGGTGTGTTTGGAGGCAGGGGAAGCGGGTCTTCCTTTTGTAATGAACCTCATTTGGACCAGTTGGATTTGAGGGGTCTGTGGAGCACCCAATCAGGGTTGTCCAGGAGGTACTGTGATAACCCTGCAAATACGAAGCTGCACAGAAGCAGATGTGGTCCCTGCACTTGAGAAGCTTATAATCTACTGGCGGATGAAGTGGCCAGACTGAAAAAGACAGATCAGGAGTTTTTGAGAGATAAAGGGAATCATGTTGAAAGAGTGGAAAGAGAGAGCCAAAGGGGGGAGGGGGGCAGAGAGCTGGTTGCTGCAGGAGAAGCTGGGAGGTCTGACAGGGGTGGCTTGGAGACAAGCTGCAAATGCTACCATCAGGCTTTGTCCAGACCAAGGGATTCTCAGCCAAAAGTGGCTGGGATGGAGCTCGCTGTCCCCAGCATCCTGTCTGCTAAACCTATGGGCTCTACAACCAGCCCTTATCCTGCTGAGGGCAAGCCTAAAGAAATTTTTCATCCTTTCCTTGTCTGGATTGTCTGCTTCCCCTCAGCTCCTGGCCAGCCCTGTGCCACAGGTCCAAGCCTGGGGCCAGTCATGAGAGCACGTTCTTCACATTCCAGCCTCCCCCAGCCCTCTCAGCTGAGCCACACAGAGCCCTATTCACAGCCTGACCCTCCCTTCCTCCAGAGTGAGCTCTCACCGCCTCCAGGCCGAGCCCATGCTCTGCGGCGCAGACTATGGCTACTGTGGGAAGCAGGCTCCCCGGACCCCTCAGGAGCTCACTCTTATGTCTCTTGGGGTCTCTCTGCTGGGAGGGGGTGCAGTGAGTTAGGCCACTTGTGTGTGCATGAGTGTATATGTGTGTTATGCACTCAGCCAACTCCTCTAGGCTACGCCTAGAACAGTGTTGTGTTGGGCTGGACAGGGGTAGATAAGACTCAGGCTGGGTCCTCAGAGGTGCTCACAGTCCCAGGTGAAGACAGCTGGGTACATGGAGGGTGCTGTGCAGACTGGAGCTGGATTGAGTGTGCCACCAGGTACTAACGTAGAGTACAGGTGTCATGGGGCCACTTTGAAACCCCATCCCCGTGGCCTGGGCCCATGTGTTCATGTTCAGGGTAGAATGTCTGCTGGTAATGCGGTGCTGCAGCCCTGAGGGACGCCAATTTCTTCCCTGGAAAGGGCAGAGGAGACTTAGTTTAGAGTAAGACTGATCAACACAGACATTTGGCCTGACCATGGGACTTCAACCAGTTCTTTGCCGGGCTTCAGTCTTGTTGCCTATGTTGACAGGTAGGTCCCTGCCAATTCTCACCCTTCGATCACAAGGAAGAGGGCAAGGAACAATCTCAGCCAGGAAGGGGCATTGGAAGAAATTACTTCAAGTAGGTCTTGATAGAACTCGAGTCTGGGACTGCCTTTTTGAGGAATCCCCAGAGGGTTTATCTCCCCTCTGTTTCCTCTCTGAGGATATGAGCTGTCCCTACTAGTTCAAAGTGTGGGACCTCTCAGAAGGCCCAACTCCTCTTGCCTACCCACCAGGAATACCATGGTCTAATACCCACTCACCCATCCCCCAAAGAGAGCCCAACCTGTAGTCTCAGGAGAGCTGATCTGCGTATCATTTTAGAACACACCCTGTGACAGGAATCTCTGCTGCCTTGAACTCTTCTCACCTTAATTCCCTCCTGCCAGTCCTGGCAGGGCCTCCTTTCCCCTTTCCCACTCCTCACTCCTCACCTGGCCCACAGGGCTTCTTCAGGTCTTGTTTCCTGCATGTGGGCCCCTATTCCCCCCAGTCTTCTCCAGCCCACTGTCCTCCCCGCCTCCACAGCCAGCAAGGGCTGGGCCAGGAAGGAGAGTGAGCTAGCAGCTGCAACCCCCAGGGGCTCTCTGGATAATCTCAGGAATGTCATGTCCCAAAGACTTGACTTTCCCACTGGCCAACAGGGACCCTCCTTCCTGCCCAGAGCTTGGGAGTCCTTCCAGGAGAGGGGCCTTCTACAGGGTGAATGCAGGAAGGGACTGGAGGGGAGAGACACAGTGGTTCCAGGGTGGAATGGAGCCTCTTTTCCGGACTCTGCACTAGTTAGACCAGGTGTTAGGATAGGAGTGGAGGGAATTACCTAAATCACCCACTTTCTGAGCCTCGGGGTCCTAACATTGTTGTTTCCTACTGTCTTTTTACTTGTACAGGACGTTCCCAGCTCTAGGTTCTTCCCAGGCAAGTACAAGTTCTCTTATGTTATAGACAAGGAAACTGAGGGCACAAGCCATGGGCCCAGGGTCACACGGAACAGTCAATCAATGTTCCTCAAATTGAACCCGGATTGGCTGAGAACCTACATGTGGCAGGTCCTTTCATAGATGTCATTGTTGCAATCAATCATGAAGTGGGGAATCTTCTCCCCATGTTGTTGATGACGAAACTGAGGCTCAGCGAGAAGAAGAAGAGGCCGAAGCTGGGATTGCAGGTTAGGGTCCCATTGCCAGCAGCTACTGCATTATATCATCATACCACATTCTTCTCTCAGGCTCCCAGGGTGATCCAGCCCAGGGTGAAGGAAAGGCCAGAGAAAGTCAGTCCACACCCATTTCCAGGGCCTCGGGCCCTGTTCCCCAAGGTCAGGACTTCCTTTCTCTGCCTTGTGGCAGTCCAGCCTTTTAACTACAGGTGCAACTGGATGCTAAGTTCCGTGGTGCCAGCCGCCAGCCACAGCAGCTCAGGGTTGGACCAGAGGGGTGGGGTCAAGAGCTGCACTCCCCTACCCCACTGTGAACCTCTGACCCCACATCCCAGCCCTGGTCCAGTGAGTTGCTGCTCCCTGTTATTGTTACTAGTGACTTAGAAATGCAGACCGGGTCCTGGCTCCCAGAACTTTCCAAACCTCCAGCTGTTCTCAGGACCCAGGGGCAACTGGGAGGACTGGCCTCCAGTGCAGGCATTTCCCTGACCTAGGATTCCCTCTGCTCCCCAGGGACTTCAGTGGAAATCACTGACATTTGGGGAGCAGTTTTTTTTTTTTTTTTCCACTTGGCTTGGAAGTTTAGAGAAGGATATATGAAATATAACGAGAGCATCAGACAGCAAAGGAAACCATCAACAAAATGAAGGGAGAAGCCACTGAATGGGAGAACATATTCACTAAAGATATATCTGATAAGGGGTTAATTTCCAAAACATATAAAGAACTTCTGGAACTCAACACCAGGAAGACAAACAATCCAACTAAAAAATGGACAAAGTACCTGAATAGACACTTCTCCAAAGAGGACATACAGATAACCAACAGACATATGAAAAAATGCTCAACACCACTAATCATCAGAGAGATGCAAATTAAAACCACGATGATGTATCACCTCACACCTGCCAGAACGCTTACCATCAATAAATCAACAAACAACAAGTGCTGGCGAGGGTGTGGAGAAAAGGGGACTCTAGTACACTGCTGGTGGGAACACAGACTGGTGCAGCCACTATGGAAAACAATGTGGTGTTACCTCAAAAAATTAAAAATGGAACTGCCTTTTGACCCCGTGATACCACTTCTGGGAATATATCCATAGCAGCATTATTTACAACAGCCCAAGTGTCCATCAGTAGATGAGTGGATAAAAGAACCGTGGTACATTTACACAATGAAATATTATGCAGCTGTAAAAAAGAAAGGTCTCATACCCTTTGAGACAGCATGGGAAGCTGAAAGCTGGGCTGGGACAGAGAGGGCCTGGAATGTGAACAAGCACACGTGAAGACACGTGTTTTCATGAGCATATATATGTGCATGAAGATGAGCCTGCGGAGGGGGTATAAAAGTACACACCCATGTGAACAGGTGCCCAGGCAGCCACCTGAAAGCCCCATGCACAGTGTGGGAGCTCATGAACAGGAGAGGATACATGAGAATGTGTCCTTGGGTGAACACAGAGAGCCCTCATGCACACATGCACTCACATGTGTGACTAAGCATGTGAGTTTTCCGTACAGACTCTAAGGAGCAAACAGCGTGGAGAAAAGCAGCGGCAGCAGAAAGAAATCCAAAGACACTACCGAAGAACCTCAGGAGGCTGCAGTCTTGAAGACGGGGTAACGGAAAGCGGAGTCCAGTCCCCGAAAACCTCTGGCTTCCCTACAGGCTTCAACATTTCGGAGGTTCAGAATAAACAGCAGCGACACTTAATGTTTACGTGGTGGAAATAGCAGCAGTGGGAGGAAATGTTGGCGGCTAAGAAAAAACTCAAAAAAGACTGCCTGGCCCATGTGGCTCAGTGGGCTGAGCGTCGTCCCAGGGACTGAGAGGTACCAGTTGGATTCGATTCCTGGTCAGGGCACATGCCCGGGTTGTGGGCTCGATCCCCATTAGGGAGATCAATGTATCTCCCTCACATCGATGTTTCTATCTCTCTCTCCCTTCCTCTCTCTAAAAAATCAATAAACACATATTAAAAAAAAAAAAGGAAGAGAGAGAGAAGCTCTTGGTAATAAGGCTCCACCAAAACCTATATCCAAGATCACTGGCCACCAGCAAGTATATGATGAAACAACAGTAGACCCTAGTGATGAAGAGGTCACTGAAGATGGAGCCACAGATGAATTTGCTTTTTATTTCAACAGACAGACTTCTCCTGAGATTCTCGTTACATCAGATAGACCTCATTGGAGAACAGTGCCATTTTGTGAACAGCTCTCCACCATTGTACCAAACTCACACATCTATGACAGAAGAGGACCGGCTCTGAAAACATGATGCCATGGTGCATCTAAAGAGATTTCACAGATCTGATACTTATTCGTAGAGATCGTAAAACACCAAATGGATTAATTCTGAGTCACTTGCCAAATGGACCAACTGCTTATTTTAAAATCAGCAGTGTTCGTCTGCATAAAGAAATTCAGAGAAGAGGCCAGGAGCCCACAGAACACATACCCGAAATAATTCTGAATAATTTTACAACACAGCTGGGCCATCCTGTTGGATGGATGTTTGCATCTCTTTCCCTAAATCCTCAGTTTATCAGAAGGCAGGCTGTCACATTCCACAATTAATGCCATTGTATCTTCCTCAGATTTCACAGATACATATTCACGAGTGAAAAGAAAGTGGGAATTCAGGAACTTGGGCCACACTTAACCTTAAAATTAAGATCTCTTCAGAAAGGAACCTTTGATTCTAAATATGGAGAATCTGAATGGGTCCATGAGCCTCAGGAAATATACAAGTAGAAGAAAAGTCTATTTATAAAATATTGAGGGAATAGTATTGGATTTTGCTGAACAGGCCTATTTTGAGTTTGTGACAGAAGACTCTTTAAAATGGCATTGACCGATTTCATATGTGAGGACAATGACTCGAGAAAAGTGTGGTGCCCCTTGTTGGACCATAACTGGGTGGCGACTATAAGGCTTCTTCGTTTATCAGGGACTTACTGTGCATGATTTACTTCATCTCCTATAGAAGTCCTATGCTCTTTCTAGGGGTAGGTGAGACAGGGTCATTACTATGTGTGTAGATGGTACATGTGGATGTGGATGTGTCTAGATGCCCTGACTGGGATTGCTGTTAGACACTACCAGAGACAGGTTGTGTTTAGATTTTGCCACAGAATAAGTAGGGAGATTACAGTCTATTACATAGACCATGTGTGGATCAGTTGTGTCCTGGTCTCCTTGGGCACATCTCCTCCCGTCTTGGGCCTCAGTTTCCTCATTAGGAGTTTGAAGGGAGGAAAAATAAGGGAGGAACAGATGACGACTAAGGGCCTTTCCATCTCTGATACTGTGTGACTGTCTACCTATGTAGATAGGTAGAGGAAAGAACTGAGGAACAACAGCAAGTATTGACCCTGTCAAAGTTACCTAGAGGACATGGCTGAGATGGAGCTCCAGTTCTCTATCTCCCAGGCCAGTGCTCTCCAGGAACCGAAATGCCTGCCTGGTACAAGAGGGTAACATGAGAGAGGATCCATGTTCTGGGCACTTGCTATGTGCATAATGCTATGCTAGGTGCTGGAAGGGGGACAAATGGACACATTGGAAAAAACAAAAACAAAAAACAGTCCTGTGTGTGCACGTGTGAAAGTGTGAAGCTGGGGGAGGAGACACTCATCTGCGTGCTTGGTTGTTCTGAGAGACCATGGATACCTTTACCGCCTGCTGGCCTTCAGGGAAGACACATCAGACACGTATGGAACTATTTATACTGAGTTCATCTCACATCCAAGCATCTTGTCCCTTGGCTGCCCCTAAACCCAGTGAGGCTCAAAGCAGTCCTGGGCCCTGGCCTGGCTTCTTGCCACCTTCCAGTATCCCTGGCTTCTAAGGTGTCACCCTTCACTCCCAAATGGGTCGCTTCTCATCCCAGTCTCAGGCAGGGCCAGAGTAGAGGGCTGGGGGTGGAGGCTGTGGCAAAAGAGCAGACATGGCCTAAGACCTTAACCCTGGGGTTTCCAAATATGGAACAACCCTTGTTCTTTGCCTTGGTGCCACCAGTTCGGAGATCTGCTTCTAACAAGTCATGTGCGTTGACCACCCACTCCGTGCCGGTCACTTTAAAGACAGCCTCCCGCATCCTTATGGCATCGCTGTGAGGCAGGCACTGCCTTCGCTGACAAGGAGACTGAGGCTCAGAGAGGACAAGCTCAAAGGCATGTAGTGTACATGTTGGGTGGGGGGATGGAAGTCAAAACGAAGCTTCTCTGCTTCCCCGCTCCTCATGCCTCCCCAGCTAAGAGAGAGCTCCATCTGGTATGGGATGGCAGGGGCTCATTCCCCCATCAGGACTCCAAAAAGGTTGAATGAGGTTATCTGAAAGGGCTCCTTCAGCTACGGCAGGCTCTGCCACAGCCATGCCCCACCATCAGCTCTGCGATGCAATTGCTCACAAGGGGCCTGGCTCATAGAGGGCAGGGGGCTCAGAGCAGCTCATGCCCTCAACGGGGCTCACAAGCCCAGAAGGCCTGCCTGTCTGACTGGGGCCTTAAAGCAACAGCATAGGAAAAGGAGGCACAAAACCCAAGTGTGTGCAGGGGTCTGGCAGGCTGCCTCCTCTCCCTGAGATCGAACCCTGTGTTGATTGGCATCTGCCACAGCCCCATGTGTACACGTGTGTGCACATACGTCTTTGCACTGGGTGCATACTTCTGAATATCTACATAATTTTGTATATGTTCCTACCCCAACAATTTCTAGGAGGTTAGCATGGCCTGGGAGTGTTTGCTGGGAGTCTGAAAAGGTTGGGGTAATTAGCATAACAGGACTTAAATATATGCCAAGCACCCAAAATGGTTGTCCAGGGTAGTGGACAGTGGTGCCAGTTGGGCATTAAACCTCTCAGGCACTTTCACTTCCCCCTTGCCCTGTTCTTATCATTAGACCCATCTCTCATCTCCTCCCTACCCATCCTCACCACCATCACAGATATCCACAACACCACGTGGACCCTTCCACACTGTCCCCACCCAAGGCGGCTAGAGCGCTTTCCTTAGAACCAGCCATTGAATTATATTCCTACTTTATTCAAATTGCCCTGTCCCCCAATAGAACAGGCTCTGGACTTTGGAATTTCATGAATGAGGAAGACAATATTCAAACAAATAAATAAATAGGGGAACAGTCAGAGACTCAAAGATATTTTTATTTTTCTGAGGACAATTTAAAAAATCTCTCACTCCTTTTTCATAAAAGAAAGATCATTTAAACCTCATTCCCCTAAGGACATAATAATCTCCAAATAAACAATAGTCTTTTGAGTTGAATTCATTTACCTTTCTGAAAACTATACTACATTATTTCCACTTTCTCACAGATGAGTGAAAATCTCATTTGGGACCCCCTCTAGGTTAGAACCATGAACCCACGGATGAATTCTAAACCCTATGGGAGGCAGCCCCTGGTTCCCCCTCTCTAGCTCCTCTCCCCTTGAACCCTGTACTCGAGACACATCATGAAACCAGCCCTTTCCCCAACCCACCACCACTCGACTGCCTCCAGACTCTTGCTCACGGAGTTCCCTCTGCCAGGCATGCCTGGAATGCCCTTCCCCCTTTTTGGACTGACAAACTCTTCTCTTCCTTCAAGCTTCAATCTCAGTCCAAATGTGACCTCCTATGAAACCTTTCCAAGTCCCTCCCGCTAGGAGGGATCTTTCCTTCCAAGGGTCCCAGCCTTACTTTCATCCTCTCAAAGTCAGGCTAGTCGTTTGGAAGTCTTCCTACTGGGTTGAAATGTGGGAAGCCACACAGTGTCAGGGAGAGTGTGCACTTAGGAGTCCAGACCCCAACTCTACCTGCGTGACCTTGTAAACATTTCTCAATTGCTCCCAAGTTCCTTTACCACCACAGTTAATGAATTGGTGGGACCACTGTTTAGGCCTCACATGGAGTATCATTCCCTCTACCCTACTGACATCAAAGGCTTTCATTTTCAAAATGGGCATCTCCCGAATCATCAGATGACCCTGGAAGAGAGCAGAGAAGCAGCTCTGACCCTGAGTGCTCAGCCAGCAGATGTTCGATGGCTTCACTTCCCCCTCTGTCTGGAGGCATATTTAACAGCTGCCCACTGGTCCTACTGCCTGTGAGCTGTTACCTGGCCCTCCGATGGACAGGTCAGCCTCGTCTCAGAGCACTTGGGAGCTCACTGCCAGTGGGAGTGTAACCACTTGAGCTTTTGATAAAACCATTGGTAATCATATCCAGGGCCACCAAAAAATTGGTCATACCCTTTTAGCTTAGAAATTCCATCTTTGGGAATCACTACAAAAAAGGACTCAAGCCCGGCCGGTGTGGCTCAGTGGATTGAGTGTTGTCCCATGGACTGAGAGGTCCCAGTACGATTCCTGGTCAGGGCACTTGCCCGGGTTGCAGGCTCGATCCCCAGTAGGGGGCTTGCAGGAGGCAGCTGATTGATGTCTCTGTCTCACATCGATGTTTCTATCTCTCTCTCCCTTCCTCTCTCTCTAAAAAAAACAATGAAAAAACAAGGACTCAAAAGATGCTTACTGTGACGTTATTTAAAACCATGATAAAAGAAAAAAATCAATGTTCAAATATTAGGTCAATGATGAACTAAATTGTAGTAAATGAACTTGATAATATACTACACAAACATTTAAATATGCCTCAGGGGAAATTTGAGCTAAATGAATTTCAAATCAGAATAAAACTAATATATGCATAGTGGAGAATCGCAGCTTTGAAAGATGAAGGAAGAACTGTGGATGAAAAACAGACTAAAAGAAATACACTAAAATGTTGATAGGGATTTTCCTAGGTATTGAAAACAATGGATGGTAGTGTTTTCTTTTCTTCTCCATTTCTCTATCTTCCAAGTTGTCTCAGTAGGTAGATACAAGTATTTTTAAAATTTTTAAGTTGATTTTAGAGAGAAGAAGGGGGAGAGGGGGACCGAGAGAGAAAGAAATAAGGGGGAGAGAGAGAGAAAGAGAAACATCGATCAGTTGCCTCCCGCACATGCCCCGACTGGGGATCAAACCTGCAACCTGGGTATGTGCCCTGACCGGGAATCGAACCCACCTCTCTTTGGTATATGGGCCAATGCTCCAACCAAATGACCCACACCAGCCAGGACGATACAACTACCTTAATGAAAAATAATAATAATTTTAAAGAGACAATCCCCAAAAATGAGAAAAAAAGAAAAAAAAAAGAGCCTGTGTCTGATACATAGAGGATACTAAATAAATATCAGCTCCTTGGTCCTTGAGAGCAGAAACCATGCCATACACAGACTTGTGGGTCCTGGTGTGCTCCTGTATTCCCTATGCCCAGGATATAACAGTACTCAACAAATATTCAACTGATCATCTGGCATCGTGTCTGGCATATAGTAGGTGCTTGATAAATATTTGCTGCTTTTCCTACCTCCTCTTGGAGGACAGAAGCCATGGCCCTCGTTGCCTTTGGGCAAGTCCTGTGGCGCCTAGCACAGACTAGGTGCTTTATAAATGTTGATGGAAATTAGTAATCATCATCATCACGAGAGTTTACCATTCCTCGTATGGGTGCTACATGCCAGTCATCACATTAGGTACTTTACACGATTATCTCTTACATTTGGAAACATTTAATATACAAATAATAACACCGACCTCTTCACCCTGTAAAGCTGGTGCTATTGTCTTCGTTTTAAGGCTGAGTAAACCAGGGGCTCAAAGAGGTTAAGAATCTTGCCTTAAGCGACAAGGCCAGGGAAGCAACAAACGCAAGTTTTATCAAAGGAGCCAGCTAGCCTACTCATCTTCGTGGGAAAGCGACAGAAGAGTGCAGAGCCGGTTCAATGACAAAGGTGAGACTTGAACCCAAGCCTTTCTAGTGCCAAGGTGGTCTCAGAAGCCCATCTGCCTTCCAGCCAGCATGCAGTGGTCCCCAGCTGCCTCCTTGTGCCCTGAGCAGTGGGTGGGCTGGGTGTGGGCAGCCACTTACCTTCACCTTCCTGAAGCAAGCCCAGAAAACATCCAGCAGGGGCATGGTGGGGCAAGGGAAGCCGCCTGGCCCAGTAGAGTTCTGCTGGGCACAGGCTCTCCCTCCCTGGGGACTAGGCTACAGGGGACCAGGGGCTCAGCGAGAGGCAACCCTGGCCCAGCGCTCCATCAGCCAGCCCTGCACAGAGAGGGGAGAAGCCGAGAGCAGCTGCTGTCCCGAGCTCAGCTCGCCTCCACTCCGGCGCCTCCGGAGGGCTGGCCCAGGGAGGGAGGAAGGGAAGGAGGGAGGGAGAGAGCAGGCTAGCTAAGGAGGAGGGACCAGGAGGCGGGTCACTGATTCAAACTCGGCACCGTTAACCAGTTGGCTGGGACAGGACAGCAATGCCCATTGAAATTCCCTGAACATTACAGTTCCCGAGCTTGGAGTGTCCAGCCCGCCTGCTTGCTCACCCGCCAGTCCCGCCACCTGTCTGCCAGCATGCCTGTCTGCTTGCCTCCTGCCAGGCGACACACCAGTTCTCCCTGGGGGCCTCTGGATACAGCCGAGACCACACAGGGGCTGTGGGGGAAGTGCCAACAAGGAAAAGGGCCCCGGGAGCAGAGCCCTCACCCGGGCAGGCTGCAGGCAGGAGGCTCTGGGTCCTGGCTTACGGGGTCCTTCTCCATAGTGCTCTCAAGTCCGGACTCACGACTCCCTCTGGTATCTCCAGGGGTCCGCTTCCTTTCTGGGCCTCGGTTTTCCCGGCTGTAGAATGAGAGGCAGTGTCCCGAGTCTCCAAGTCTCAAGTCTATTACTGCATGAGTCCTGTTGGGGGTTGAGGGCAGGGTGAGTCTGGAAAAATCTCCCTTCTGGCGCACGATCCTCTCGGGGCTCCTGTGCTGCCCTGGGAAACCCGTAGGAAGTCAGGTAGCGCCCCAGTGAGAATGAGCTCTCAGAAGCCATTCCTCCATCCCCCTGACTCAGGGCGCCGGCGCTCCGTCCCAGCTCAGCCAGCCTGTGTGTGTGTCCTTCTCCGAACACCTGATGTGATGCCTTCCTTCCTTTCATCGCACTCACACTCAGACCCCTGCAGATCCACAAGCTCGGCCTGGTGTCTGACCCCGAAGCCGCACGCCCCGAAGTCGGCTCTCTCGCTGGGAAGAGTTAGTAGTAAGCACTTCTAGAGACTTTCTGGGCAGGAAGCCATTAAGAAGCAGTGATTCCTCATCTCCCAAGGCTCCGCAGGCAGGGTGCCATGGCTGGCAGCCAGAAGGCTCCCAGAGACCCCCTGGCACAAGGCCAGGCTTGGGTCTCTGGGGACACATGTCATCACAAGGCCCAGAATAACTTACTCCCCCTGGCCTCACTTCCCTTTCAGAGACCCAGGATGGTCAGACACAGGGCCAAATGCTGGGACCCTAGAAAGTCCTAAGCCTGCTTTGAGCAAGCCTGTGCCTACCTGTGAGGACTTTCCTCAGCAGTGCTTCGGCCCAGACATTTGTCCCTGGGGGTCTGTAAGGAACCCCCCAGCTCAGCTTACAGCTTACTCTGTGGCCCTCAGTTTTCCCATTTGTACCCGGGGGAGGTTGCGATAGCTGGTCTCTCCCGTTTTCTCCAGCCTATTCTGTGCCACGCTGTCAGGGTGACAGTCAGCCAGCAACCAGTGGCAAGACAGTGGCTCTTTCCCACCCCGCCAACTGTCCCCAGAGCAGAGCACATGCCCTCTTCCCCTGCAGCCAGATCATCCCAGCAGCTACCTTGTTGGGAGGTTTAACTTAAACAACTTAAAGTATTTAGCATAGTGTCTGGCATCAAGTATTCTCAATAAATGTCATCTGTCATTATTGAAGCTGAGGCTTTGGGACCAGACTTAGATCGGAATGTTGGTTCTGCTACTGCCTAGCAGTGTGCCTGTAGGAAAGCCACTTGGCCTCTCGAAGCCTGCTTCTTCATCAGTAAACTGTGGGTTTGCTGCCTACATAAGGGGTCTAATGCTGAGTCCACGAGATGACGCATGCTCACTGGCCATGCTCTGCCCACAGTGCTCAGTGGATGTTAATTCCCTGCTCCCTCTTCCTGTCCTGGATGCTGCCGATTCTCCTAGCAGCTGGTAAAGCAGGAAGAGCACTGATTTGGCATCATCTAGACCTGAGTTCAAAGCCAAGAGCACACAATTTTTGGCTGTATAGCCACCTTAGGCAAGACTCTTTGTCTCTGGCACCCATCCTCAGTTTCCCTGGCTGTAGCAAGGATGAAGAGAGAGATCCCGACTCAACTCCCAGGCTTGCCATTCAGGAAGACGGGACGTGAAGAATCTGACGTGCGGTGGGTTTTCTCAGTGAACACTGATCCTTCATCCGCTCGGTTCTCCTTTCGTCCCCCACACACCATGAGCAGCATAGCAGGCATGAAGCCCACTTTTTCATTTTTAATATTTTTGTTAATCCTCACCTAAGGATATTTTTTCCATGATTCTGTAGTCAGAGTGAAAGGGAGGGACGGGGATCAAGAGAGAGAGAGAAAAACATTGATGTGAGAGACACATTGATTGGTTGCCTCCTGCACACGCCTCAACCAGGGCCTGGGATTGAATCTGTAACCCAGGTATGTGCCCTTGACCAGGAATTGAACCCATAACTCTTCGGTGCATGAGCTGATGTTATAACCTCGGACCCACACCAGCCAAGGCAAAGCCCACTTTTTCTGGTGGGGAAGGTCGGGAGGGTCTGGGGGGTTGGAGGGTCAGGGGTATAGAGAGTGTACCAATTAGGGCAGGTGGAGCCAGAAGGGACTGGAAACCTGTGGGCAGACAAGCAGACTAGCCCACACTGAGCCAGCTGCTTTATTTCCCCACCCAGGGACAACACTGCCTGAGATGGTGCGTCCTGTCTAAGGTCCGAGTCACAGTCTATGCCAAGGAACCCAGGTGAAGGAGAGGAGAAGCCTGATATGGCTGAGACCCAGGAGTTAGGAAGAATGCCCTCCCTGCCAAGGTCATTGTGTCCATCCCTCTGTCACATATTGAACAGATCCCATGTGGGACCGCTGGACGGACAGGACTGTACAGAATGAGACAGGAAGTCAGAGACTTATCAGAGCAATAGTTCTCAAACTTGTTGCTCTTAGGACCCCATTACAGTATTAAAAGTTGTTAAAGATCAAAGAGTTTTTATTTATGTGGGTTAGATCTGCCATGATTTATCGTATTAGGTATGAAGATGGAGACATTTAAAGGATATTGATTCATTTCTTCCTTTATTTTTTAAATGCTTAAAAATTTGACATGTTAACCTAAATGACATATTTTATAGCATATTTTTAATATACTTTATAAAGAATAACAATATTTTCTATAACAAAAATATTTACGGAGAAGAGTGGCATGATTTTACATTTTTTGCAATTGTCTTTAATATCTGGCTTATAGAAGCTGAACTCTGAGAGCTGTTTCTTCATTCAGCCTGTTGTGCTATGAAGAAAATCCTGCCTCCCACAGGTATGTAGTTTGAGAAGGGTCTAAGGGAGCCCAAGGGATTCTTGGGCCAAACTTTGAGAACCATGGTATTACAATATCTTAATGAGCCCTCACTAGAGAGTCCTGGAACAGATGAACTGGAAGAGTCTTACAGAACATCCAGTTTGAAACCTCTGTCCAAAAGTGGAGGGGTTACCCAATTTCACACAGTAAATCAACGGCAGACCTCAGACTTGGATCCAGGTCTCCTGTTTTCTAGGAAAGTTTTTCTCCCACCATCTTTGAATAAATACAGCTTTATAGTTCCAAGGGTAGTGCAGTGCAGAGCACTCTTCTCTGGGTTATAGAAAGGTTTGGGTTCTAGTACCAGACCTGTCATTTTGCAGCAATAAGAGTTTTTCAGAGCATTCAAAGATCATAGCATAGATCAAGAGCATAGCAAAGATTCTGAAGTAGTGAGCTCCCTGTCATTAGATGTACACAAGGGAAAAGTTGGCCTAACTAACCTCTCATGTTTTTATAAGCCTCAAGAGCCAAACAAACTTGCACCAAACTTCAGGGTTCCTGTGGCAGAGCCTGGTCAGTCACTTTTCCAGGTTGAACCAGGGACATGATAATTAGAAAGGAGAGGTAGAAGATTTATTGTACATTTATTCAATTAAAAAACAATTTATATATATATATATATATATATATATATATATATATATGCTTGTTTTATTATACTCTGCCTTTCGTTCAATGTGTACAGTGATTCATTCAACAAATATTTCCTTGACAGCCACTATATAGTAGGCAATACGCTGAGTGCATAGCTTCAACAAAAGCTCTAAGTGATTTCAGATGAGAACACTACATTTCATTGCACTAGAAAACCACCTGTCTCACATCCTTTTATTTCAATCTCTACCTGTTCACTTTTTGCTTATTTTGATGAATGCCAAGGACCCAACAAACCCTCGACTACTGCCTTTGTTGGGCAGGAAGGGGCAGGAGATAGTAGTGAGGAATCAGAAAGGTAAACGGGAACAGAGGTTGGCACTTGTATTTCATTCTTTTCTTTTCTTTTTTTCATCGGGGTAACATTGGTTAATGACAGCACACAAGTTTCAAGTATACATTATAATTCAGTATCTGCATACACTGTAGCATGATCACTGGCAAAAGTCCACTTTCCGTCTCTCACGATACATTTGACTCCCTTTACCCATCTTGCCCTCCCCCAGCCCCTTCCCTTCTGGAAACCACCAATCTGTTGCCTGTCATCTTTTTTATAATTCTCTTGGTCTCCAAGTATTTACCAACCTTTCAATCAATTAATTTCATTGTACCAGAGGGAGAGAGTTTCTTGGCAGTCCACAGGAGGGCAGAGACAGTGAAAGGCACAGGTCTAGATTTCCATTTCCAATCATTCCTTGCAGAGAATAGAATCATAGAAGTGCTCCAATGAGACAAACATTTGTGTAACAATCGGCTAAGAGCAATTTACTCCCCTAGGGAGGAACAGTGTGTTATATACAGCTCCCTGAGGGCAGAAACTTTCTCCAGAGGTAACACGCTTTTCCAGTGCACAGCTATTTCCAATACGAAGCCACTCACACAAACATCTAGAATTTTCTGTGAGTAGGGCACAGGATCTTATATCCAGGCCTTTTTCTTATACTCATGTATTCATTTCTTCATTCATTCACAGAGTACACTTGACTAATCATTACTCTGTGCTTGGCCCTGAGGATGCAGAGATGATGATGTATAACAATAGCTAACTTGAACTGAACACTTGCTTTTTCTAAACACTCTCAAAATACTATCTCATTTAGTTTTCATCACATCCCCATGCAAAAATTACTCTTATAATTCACATTTTACAGATGAGGAAACTGAGTCCCAAAGAGGTGGAGATCTTGCCCAAAGTCACACAGCTGGTAAATGGAAGAGCTGAAATCAAACAAAATTCACCTGACTCCAGAGCCCATGCTTTTACACATAACTCTGCTCAGATATGGTCCCTGCCTTGGCAGGGGGCTGGCTCATGCTCCCCAGGAGAGTTAATCCAACTAGATAAAGAACTCTGATCCCAGATAGCACACAAGGAAGTGGAAGTAGAGAGACAAAGAAACTGTTATCAGAGGCTAGAATAAGGTCAGCTCAAAGCATAATAAAGCTTGAGAGGAGGCATTCAGGCTGAAGAATGGGCAGGATTTGGGAGAAATAATAGGATGATTATTTCAGGCAGACGGAACAGAATAAATAAAGGCCTAAAAGTAAGAATTCAGAAATTACATGTGACAATGTTCATCCAGGTGGTCTACAATGTAAGGTGCATAGAGTTGCCAGACTGAGCAAATACAGGGAGAGGATGCTCAGTTAAATTTGAAATTCAGATAGACAATGAATAATTTTTTAGCATAAGTATGTCTGAAATTCAAATTTAGCTGACATCCTGTATTTTATACAGCAACTGTAAGGGTGTATAAATGAGATGCTTCAGTGAGAAAAGGTAGACTAGAACCAGATCATGTCAAGTTAGGTACTTGCAAGAAAACCATGAAAACATGCCTCTCTGAGCCTTAGTTTCTCCCATCTGTAACATGAGGGCACTGGACTACACCACTGGCTGACCATATATATTTAAAAATATAGATTGCCAGGCTCCTCCCGAATCAGAACCTTAAGGGGCATGGTCTGATTCTCTCCTGATTCTGATGAATAATGGAGTTTGGAAACCAATGGGCCAGGTGGCTCTAAGGGTCCTTCTAGCTCCCATGTTCCTTGTGACCAATCCAAAAATTGATAATGCTGGAGAGACAGGATGTACCTCTCTACCTTGGAATCTCTGAGCCCCTTCTGTCCACCTGGTTTCCTCAACAGGGAGGCCCAACACAAAAGGCTTTGGAATTCCTTTTCTATTCCTCTCCCAAAGACAGAAGACTACCATCGTAAATGCCCACAGTATGGAGAGCTCTGGTAGATGAGAGACAGCTAATCATTTCTTTGCTGAAAAATGCTCCTTACCTTGGCAGGAATTTCTTTCTGCCCAAGGGAGGGGCCCAAGGGTGGCTAGGAGAGGAATTGAGACTGGGGTTCTGTGTGTCACCGGACCATAAAGCACACAGCCAGACACTGAGGCAGGCCTGAATGTGATCTCCAGAAAAGACATTAGATGCCTCTTGGAAAAGTGAAATTCCTGCTGTTGGAAAGTCTGGTCTTCCAGTCACCAGGGTCTGGATGGGAAATCCAGACTTCCCAGCTCAGGACCACAGTGCCTTTCCAGTAACTAGGTCAGCTCAGCACCTCCTAGTGCCTGTGGCCCTACCCCAGCCAGCCTGGGGTGCTTAGAATTGGAGGAAGGGCAGGGGGCATGAGCTCCCCATGGACCAAGCTTGTTATGTCTACTAGCCAGGCCCAGCAGCCCCTACCTTGGGCCCACCCACTTCACCTGTTCTGGGAGGCCTTGGGCTCCATTCTAAAGTGGGAGAGCCCCTTAGAGCCACAGCTGGCTTAATGGGGCCTCACAGGACGTGGTGGCCACTGAGGACTGGACCCCGTGTGCATCTGATTGCCAGCGGCATTGTTGGGCGTTATCAGTCCAGCACATGAACACTTTTTGCATGAATTGGTGGCTCCAACTGCCCTGGAAGAAGGACTGGTGTCTTTGCTCTCGCAGGTCAGATAGAGCTTGGCAGGGTTAAGTGCAGGGTGGGAACGCCAGCCAGCGAGGAAGGAGAGGGAAAAGGAGAATTTGTCAGAGATGGGGGAAGGGGGACTGAGAAGCACGCAAAAAAAAAAAAAAAAAAATTGGCTCCAAACAAGGTCTGGGCCAATGACACAGTGGAGACCTCCTAGGGCCCAGGATAGCCCATGGGAGGAGCTCGGGGGAACTTCCTCACCAGACTTGGTGGGTGAGGTCAGATTCCTTTCCAGGGGATTATGTCCACAGTCTGCAGCAGCAAACCTGGACACCCTGAGCAATGACAGGACCTGGACAGGCATCGGGGGATAGGCTCTCTGGAGAGCTGAGGTGACAGCCAGAAGTGGGGACACCCAGGAGAGCAGTCTTCACCCTCACGTGGTGTCTTTGGGGAGAGCACAGCAACTGACAAAGAGTCTGGGGGTAGGTGGTGGCAAGCACTACAGGGGCAGCTGGGTCTGTGGTGGCAGGATTCCAACATGGGCAAAGGGCCTAACTCTAGTCTGTGAGGGGATCAACAAAGGCAAGGCAGGGCTCAGCTCTGAGGTCACCAAAAATGGTACCAGGGATCAGAGTCGGGGTGGGCAAAGTGGAGACTTGGTCCCTGTTATCGGTCAAAGCCCTATGACTTGAATCAGGGCACAGGGCCAGAGCCAGGCTATAGCTGGGATATGATGCTGTGGCCAGCAGGTGGGCCTGGGGCTCCCAGTGTTAGGATAGGTACCAGGCATGGGGCTGGGCCTGCAGGTGGGGTCAGATGGTTTCAGTTGTGAGGAAAGGAGACCAGCAGTGGCTGGGTCCCAGGCAACTTTAGAAAACAGACCCCCTCATGGTGCTATGTCCAGCCCAGAAGCATCTGTCTCCGTGGGCTTGACACAATCAGCCTGTGCAGCATGACTCATACCCTGCCGTAGTGGCAAGAAGGCTTCCCAAGCGGCCCAGGCTCAACAGGTGCAAGCTCTGAGCTGGGAAGCTGTGGCCTTCATGGTGACCTGGGGAACCATGACACCCGGGACAAGCTGCTGTTGGGCATCTGTGCCTCCATTTCCTCATTTACCATCGATCCTTAGGGTAGGAGGAGAGAATGCATAGGCTATGGAAGGAGAAGAAAGAAAAATAAAAACAACAATAACGATGATGAGGATGGTGAAATGAAATAAATAACAATAGGACAATCAGAAAAAGGAAGTATAATAATGAGTGGTAATAAAATAACCACAATCGTGGCTCACATGCATTGAGCACTTGCTTTGTGCCACACACTCGTCTAGACACCTTCCTTGGATCACCTCATTTTGCCCCGACAGTAACCCTGTGTGGTAGGCAGAGATGAGGAAACACAGGCGGTTCAGAGATGCCCCCAGAGGTCATCCAGCTGGTAAGTGGCTGACTGGCTCCTGCGCCTGAATTAGTGTCTCGTGCTCAGCAGGCTCATACAAGCAGGCTCATGGGGAGAATAATAATCAACAAGCCTGTTGCTTTTGCTGGCCCGACTGCACTTAGCAGGAATGTCTCCACCGGTAGGCAAGGGTTGGTCATCATCCACGGTCTCACCCAGTCCCCCGGACCACCGAGGGGTGCTATCTGGTCAAGTTCGGGGGCTCAGCTTATGGCTGAAGCCAGAGCTTTCCTCTGTGTAAGGCAAACAGGCCCTTCTCAGGATGGCAGGGATTGCCTCCCACCCGAACCACCCAGCCCAATGCCCCTCTTCCAGGGTCCTGGCCCCCAAATCAACAGTGGTCTTCGAGCTGAGCACCATGTAGCGACTCTGACTCTGTGGAAGCAAAGAGAGTCCTGTCCTGGGAGTCAGGAGAAGAGGACATGGGCTCTAGTCCTGTCTGAAGCAGTGGCTGACTAGCTGTGTGATTTGGGATAAAGCTGTTCTCCTTTGTGCATCTTGATTTCCCCATGTGTAGATTTCACTTATTTATTAATCAAATATTTGCTGAGGTCTCATCATATGCCAGACACTTCTCTAACCACAGGGGCATCAACAGTGAATGAGACAATCACAGTCTCTGCCCTCCTGAAACTTACATTCTAGTGGGGAAGACAAACAATAAACAAGTAATCAAGTCAATATGCAATACTATAAAATGTCAAGCAAGTGATAAGGGCTATAAAAATATGGGGAAGCCCGGCCAGTGTGGCTTAGGGGTTGAGCATAGACCCATGCATCAAAAGGTTGCTGGTTCGATTCTTAGTCAGGGCAGTGCCTGGGGTTGTGGGCTTGATCCCCAGTAGGGGGTTAACTGGAAGCAGCCAATGGATAGTTCTCTCCCACATCAGTGTTTCTATCTCTTTCTCCCTTTCCCTTCTTTTCTAAAAATCAATAAAAATATTTTTAAATTTTTTTATTGATTTTAGAGAGAGAGGAAGAGAGAGATAGAAACATCAATGAGAGAGAACATCGATTGGTCGCTCCTGCGTGCCTCCCAATGAGGATCTGGCCCACGACTCGGACATGTGCCCTGACCAGGAATAGAACCGGCGACCTCTTGGTGCATGGGTTGATGCTCAACCACTGAGCCACACTGGCCGGGCTCAATAAAAATATTTTAAAAAATAAAATAAAATAAACATATGGGGAAGAAGGTAAAAAATGATGGGGTATGGGGTGGGGGCCATTTTAGCTAGGGTAATCAGAAAACTGGGGCCTAGAGATCTAGGGATAATGGCTGTTGAGGCTCAAAATATGAAGTGGTTAATGACTGCCCAGACGGAAGGAGGGGCTAACACTTTTATTCTCAGGGCAGGAGAGTCTGCTCTTTGCCTTTTACTTTCTGTCTCTTGAGAGACCTCTTACTCCCAGATGCTGTCCCATAGGTGGTTCCTTTTCTTTGCCAGTCCTGTGAGTGTTCCTCCCCAGAGGACTCTGAAGTTCTCCCTTAGACCAGGACACTTCCCAAGAAGAAGGCAGAGCGGATGGCCTGGAGCGTGTTGCCCACGGGTGGGCGGAGGAAGCCCTGTGGCTTCTACCCAGCGGGGTCACAGAGGCAGGGTGTGATTAGGGAGGACAGTGGCAAAGGACCCTCCCTAGACAGACAGTGCGACTCCTGGGAACCTCCTTGCCAAGGCTGCCTGTAAAGAGGAGGGGGCGTGTTGCTGGCAGGGCACTTAGCAACAACCCAGACCAGCCGTTCTCCAACCAGGGGTGTGCAGAGGAATCGGTTTAACCTCCTGTGTAACAGAGAGGGACACTGAGAAGAGTGAAGAGTAAAAATTGTCAAAGGGCCCTGGCCGGTTTGGCTCAACAGTTAGAGCGTTGGCCTGCGGTCCAGAGAGACCCGGGTTCGGTTCCCGCTAAGGGCATGTACCTCGGTTGCAGTTTGTCCCCGGCCCTGGTTGGTTGTGCGGGTGGCAGCCACTCGATGTGTCCCTTTCACGCCGATGTTTCTCTCTCTCTCTCTCCCTCTCCCTCCCACTCTGTCTGAACAAAAAATGGAAAAATGTCCTCGGGTGAGGATAAAAAATTGTCAAATTTCCAGACCTGGAACAGAGGCCTGGGTCTCTCTGTGCCAGCCCAGGCTGCCTACCGCTGTCCCACTCTGTCTCCAGCCCCTCCAACCCACATCCCACACTACGGCTCAGTGCCTGTGTCGGGCTGGTTTCTGGGCTGAGTAATGGCAGTTCCATCATTAGCCATTAGCAATAGAAGCTCAAGTTTGCTTTTGTCTGTTCCCTGTGTGCTCTCCACCGCTCTGGCTCTGGGCTCCTGAGCACCAGTGCTGACCCCTGGTGGCAAGACCAAGCAATGGGCGGCCAGGCCAGTTTTCTCATAAATTCCTAGAACTCCCTAGTGGTGAGCCCCATGGTTTTCAATGCAGGTAAATCTGGGCCCTGAATGGAGCATAAGTCACTGTAGAGTCACCCAAGATGAAGAAGACACAATCTAGAGTTTGCAATCTAGTCTCATTAACAGTGTGCCTTGTAGTCCTAGCTCAGTCCCTTATAGCGAAGTGTTTTTTTTTTCTTATTAGTTCTCACTGGAGGATATTTTTCTACTGATTTTTTTTTTTTTTTACAGAGAGTGGAAGAGAGGGAGAGACACACACACACACATCAATTGGATGTCTCCCACACGTGGATCGAGCCTGTAACCCAGGTATGTGCCCTTGACCAGGAACCAAACCTGAGACCCTCAGTCCAAGGGCTGATGCTCTAACCGCTGAGCCAAACCGGCCAGGGCTAGCTGAGTGATCTTGGGCAAACTCGCTCTGCGGTTTCCCCTTCTGAACAATCTGCATGACAATCTCCGCCCCGCCCACCCGGTAGGGTTATTTTGAAGATTAACTGAGACAAGGAGAGTGTTGTGCTTTTCAACTCATTTACACTCTTCACAAAAATGGAGCTCTTTATGAAAGCAGCTTGGCTTTACCATCCACCTCTAGTGAGTTAAACATTTAAGTCAAACGCAAAATTCTCAAGTGATCTTTAAATACACAGACAATTAGATACAATTCCATACTTCTCTCACTGGACTTCGGTTGTTCTTAACTGTGAGGATTAAACACGTTAAAGCATGTGGAATGTGCTTTGTCAATTGGAAAACACCATGGAAATGTGTTTTTACTATCAGACGTAGACTCCATTACATTTCTTTCTAGAATCCTCTAATTGGGAATTAGGCATTCCAGTAGATCTAGTTGTCTGACAGGTCAGGCTATTTTAGCATCAAATGTGAACGCCTTGTCCCAGTGTTGGGATGGGATGGGATGGGTTCCTTGGGCCCAGCTCAGGTCCACAGGGAAGGAGACCAAGCTGCAGTCATTTGGGCCCTATGATGAGGGGGTCTGACAGCTTCCCCACAGAGACAGGTCCTCAGGAGGAGAGAAACCTGATCTGACAGTGTAAAGAACAAGTCATTTAGTTTCTTTCCTTGGCATTTGGAGTATAGAAGTCAAAGGATACAGGGGTGATGGCAGGACCAGCAGGCCTTGGAGATACCACATGACCTGCTGTGCCCATGTCCATGTGCAGATGTGTGTCCACTGGGAAAAGGATGGGGGAGAAGTGGGAGGAGACCATGTGAATTCTCAGGAGCTCAAAGACTTCAGGGACTGCTCACTGATCCCTCATGTTCAGTTGTTTCGTTTGTGTGGCAACTCTCTTTCTTCTTCTGATAAATGTTCCCTCCTCCATTTGTAAATAAAATCTTTCATATTCTTAGATACCCAATACTACCACGGCTTTCCCAACATACTTCCCGACCATAGCTTATTGACCCAGAGATGGGTCCAGGGATGACTGGTTGACCTAAGCTTGGACCATCGCATTGACTTTTGTAAAGGGACTCGGTCACTGTCTGGTTATGCAAGGCACACAGGCCATGGTCCCATGGAAAGCAGGCCAGTGTGCCGTAGGATGCTGAGGATGACTTGCAGAGAGAAGCTGACTAGGCAGAGCCAGCTGGATTAAGTCCTGGCAGTGCTCACTTTTTGCCTAAGCTACTTTTAATTGAATTGGGTTTGGGGCTCAATTTCTAACAAAAAGAGTCCTGCAATTCTCTCTCCTTGTTTTTTCACCCTCACATCATTTGTGGCCAGCACTCTTAAAGGACCCTGAGGGAGAAACCAAGGCAACTCACTTTGTAGTAATTTTCTTATTTGAAATTGCCACTGTGTTTGAGTATTGATTACTTTGTCTTTTTTGAAATACTTCTCTTACGTTGAAGAGTTCTTATTCTCCTTATTTTCCCCTTCTGCCTCTGGTTCATCCCTTCCCCCTCTCCTACAGAAAGATGTCTTTCTCTGCCTATTCCCTCACTACTGCTTTGCTCCCAAGTTTTATTGTAGGCAAACTCTACTTTCTCCGAATGAAATCACTCATTTTCAAGGTTTCAGCCACCATTTATGTGCTGATGACTCCCAGCCTTTGTTTTTATGGCAGACCTCTCCTGAGCTTCAGACCCATGTATCCAGTTGCCAATTCAACATTTCTGCCACACGTCCAAAACTGAACTCATTGATTTTTTTTTCCTGTGCTCCTCACCTTATGACAAGCACCGCCCCCAACACACACAATAACCTAAGCCAGACACCCGGGAATCCTCCAAGCGCTCTCTCTCTCTCTCTCTCTCTCTCTCTCTCTCTCTCTCTCTCCCCCTCCCTCCCTTCCTACCTCTGTCTTTCTCTCTCTCATTCTAATATTCAACCACTTGTGTTTCATGTGTTCCACCTGCTGCTTTCTCTTGGTGTGTCAGTTTTTCCCTTTACTTTATATTAATGGTAAGGGAGTTATTTGTTACAAAACAGAAATGGTCCAAACATGCCCCTTCTTACTCACAGAATTGTAACCAACCGTTTGTAATTGACTCTGTGAGTTATTATCGTGACTGGTCTAGCAAGCACACTACACACACCTAACTCTGGAATCTTCTCAGCCTCTCCATCCTTTCCATCTTTGGTCTGGGTCAGGCCTCAGCTTCCGCCCAGGGGGAGGGGTTTCAAGTTGTCTGTGAAGTGTGTTAGGCCGCCATGAGAGGAGAGGGACAGTGTCAAAAGCTAGGGCTCTTGACCCCACTCCTGCTTCAGTCAGAGCAGTGTTGATTTGCATACTGGGATCCAGAAAATGTCATTGGAATAAAGGGTTCCTATTGCCCAAAGGAGAGAGGAAGAAAAAAAAGGTATAGCCCAGCCGGTGTGGCTCAGTGGTTGAGCATTGACCCCTGCACCAAGAGGTCGCCGGTTTGATTCCCAGTCAGGGCACATGCCCAGGTTGTGGGCCTGATCCCCAGTGGAGGACATGCAGGAGGCAGTCAATTGATGTTCTTTCTCATCAATGTTTTTATCTCTCCCTCTCCCTTTCTCTCTAAAAATTAATAAAGAAAAAAAATTTATACAGGGAGGAAGGGAGGAAGGGAGGAAAAGGAAAGAAAAATGAAAACCATTGAATTAAATATTGTAAGAGTTTCCTAACTGGTCTCCCTGCCTCCAGTCTCCATTTTTCCAATCTGCTTTGCAAAACTGCTTATGAATTGTGGTTTACACAACAATGTTTCTAAAATATAAATACTACGTCAATATAGTTTTGCAGTCAACAGTCCAAACAATAAAGCAGTCTATGACTGTGGTCTTCCATCTTCTGCATTAGTGATATTTTAGATTAAATTCTTTGCTGTGGAAGCTGTCCCATGCATTGTAAGATGTTTAGCAATATCCCTGGCCTCTGTCCACTAATTGCCAGTAGCATTCTGCCAGTTGTGACAACTAAAAAACACTTGGAGACATTGGGAAATACCTACCGGCGGGCAAAGCCTCCTCTTGTTGACAACCACTGCTAAAGAGTAAAAAGTACATGCCCCTTTCACTTCCACTGATCCCACTTCTCTCCTCAGAGATGATCATTAGTACTACCTGACAACGGTCATTCCAGACCTTTCCTGTGTATACACACACATATGTATGTACATAGCAATGTGATTTTGCCAAAATGCCTATTTGATTATATCACGCCTCCGATCCAATTTCTCCCAAATAGTCTGTAGGAGAAAATGTAAACTTCTTAGCCAGGCACATGAGGCTTTCTTTAGGCTCTTTTCCTGCCATCCCTTTCTTGCGATTGAGCCTCTCACTATAGAAGTTGAAAATTACATATTTGTACCTTCCCAGCCTCCCTTACATTTAGAGCATGGGCAGGGGACTGGAAGGGATGTCTGATGGGAGCTTCAGGGGAAAGGCCACCTACCAAAAGGACACATGTGGAACAGAGTGGTCCTCTTGTCCTTCACTGGATGTGGTTGTGCCTGCATTTGAATAAGTGACCATTTTGCAATCCAGAAGAGAAACTGTTGGCACCCAAGGATGATAGAGCAGATGGATAACAAAGCCTCTGGGCTCTTGTTGACAACATTGGACCTCTGAACCTACCTGGGAACTATCTTGCTCTGGGCTTATCTTGTGAGATAATAAACCAATTAATGTTCGGTTCGTGATACTTTTACTTGGATATCCACTTACTTGCAATTGAAAGTATCCTAACTAGCCCAGCCCATGTGACTCAATGGTTGCGCATTGACCCATGCACCAAGAGGTCACTGGTTCAATTCCTGGTCAGGACACATGCCCAGGTTGTGGGCCCAACCCTCAGTGGGGGGCATGCAGGAAGTGGCCAGTCGATGTTCTGTCTCATCAATGTTTCTATCTCTCTCTCCCTCTTCCTTCCTCTCTCACTAAAATCAATAAAGAAAAAAAGTATTCAATAGACATGATATTCAACAATTTACAGTTGCATGAACATACTACTATACTACTACATCTTTTTGTGCCTGCCGATCTCTCTGTCTGGAATGCATTCTCCACCACATGTGCATGACAGGTGCTCATACACTCAGTCCCGTCTTAAGTGTCACCTTCTTCCCTATGAAGCCTTTCTAACCATCAGCCTATGCCCAGAAAAGGCGAATGTCCCTCCTTCGTGAATCTATTTTATCTTGCTCATATTTGACTGTAATTGCAACTTATCTGTGTGTCTGTCTCTCTCATTAGATCCACCCTGAGGGATGAGGCTACATATGATTCGTTTCTGAATGAATATGTTCTTCACAAGGCTTACCAGAGTAGAAAGTCAATGTTTACTGAGTGGATGGATGGTTAGTGAATGAATGAAGTATCTGGGGTAGGAAATGTTAAAAAGCCCATTTCTTTGAATGTCCTGCTTCAGCCCATGTTGGTTGGGACCTTCAACACTCAGAAGGGTGAGGTCCTCAATCCATTTATGCCACAGATCTGCCACCACTGCTCTGGCCAGAGTATGTCCCTGTCCCCTTTTTCCTGACTACCAGGATCTGACTTTGAAGAGTAGTAGAGAAACCAAAAGTATAGCAGTCGGTCTTTTGTTCCCAAGAGAAGAGATCACCTCAGGGCACATGATCTCTATGAGGTCATCTAGCAACTTGTCCCTTGAAGTGCCTAGGAGCTTGTTAGAAATGTAAAGCTTCAGGCCTCGCCCCAGATTTTTGAATCAGAACCTGCAGTTTAACCAGATCCCCAGGTGATTCCTATGCACACTTAAGTTTGGGAATCTGGCAGTCAGTCCCTCTCTCCATGGAAAGTCATGGCATTTGCTCACGTACAAGCAAACTCAGATGTCTTTTCAACTCGTCTGTTCAAGGCATTCTTTCTCCTTTGCCTGTGGTTTGCCACACTCCAACCTCGCGCTGCTAGGAACCCCCTGATAACGGCAGAGCCCAAAGGAGCACTCGTGCCCAGCTATGGCTCTTGACCTGTGTCTGAACAAGCTACCTTGGAAAGAAGCAAGGACTGTCTGAGGCCTCGGAAGGAAAGCCTTCCAGTTTTTTTCTGAGACTACTGGCCCTCTAGAAACCCTGGATAATCATAATGATAACCACCAAGGAGTGATACTCAAAATATTTCACAGTTGCTATGGCACCAGCTCCAACCAATCCGAAGGGACTTCATACCAATGTGAACCCACCGGTTATCATCAGGCTTGGCCATAAGGGAGATTTGTAGAGCAATGAACACTGTCCTAAGTCCCTCCACATATCTTCTCTCGGTTGATCTTTCCAACATCCCACAAGAAGATATCCATGTTTTGACGATAAGTGAGGTAAGGCTCAGAAAGGTTATGGGACTCGCTTTAAATCGCCTGCAGAGTGGTGAAGCTGGAACTAGAATCCAACTGTCTGCATCTCAATTCTGCGAGTTCCCCACCATGCCATAATTCCTCCTCCCTTCCCTGCCTGGACACGCACACACCCCCTTATCCTGAGGTACTCCCCCCAAGACAAGGTATCCAGTGTGGTGCCTAGTGTGGACACCGGGAGGAGGGGACAGGTGGGCTGAGTGTTTCCTCATCTCAGATAGCAAATGGAAGAACTGGAAGAGACCTTCAAGGTGATACAGCCCAGCGTTCCCACTTTGTAACAAGGAGACTATACTCCTGAGAGGAGAAAGACAGCACGGTCTACAGAACCAGAGAGGACTTTAAGATTCATTTACCTCAACATCTTCCCCTGGCACACCCATCCTTTCCCCATTTAATAAATAAGAAAATGGTGGAGCAGAGAGAACTGACCTGAATCAGAAAGAGGATTAACAGCAGAGCGAGGGCTCAAATCCAGGGCTCTTTATGCGTTTGAGACAGGGCTTATCCTATAATTCCATTCTGGTCTCTTAGACATTCCTTTCTTATAACAAAACAGGCAACTCTATCTGTACTATAGCAACTTTAAAAGTGTTTCTCCTTGCTCAGCATTAATTAGAAGGGAAGATCGCTGGGAAACTCTTCGTAGGAGGAGAAAAAGAAAGAGAAACGTACTTCGCAGAGCCTTCCATTTTTCTAACCTTCTGGAATTTTGAATCCATTTGAGCCTGTCTCATTTTTATTCCTCATCTGGAATTTTTCAACAGGGCATTTCACGTTGCAGTCCATTATTTGGCATTTAGTGTCACCTTGTGTAACAATCAGACCATTCCATTTTGCTTACCCGTGGAAGAATGCTGGGTTTTGGACAGTTTGCAGCTTTGTCCTGTGATTTGTTTCCCATTCCACCTTTTCTCTTCTGCTTTCATCCTCCAAGTGTACGAGCCAGACCCAGGGCTGATAAAGGGGAAGGAGAGGAAAGGAGGAGGGATACAGACCCCGAGCCGCGGCCTGCAGCCAACTCCACAGACCCGAGCCCCTGGTCGACACCCAAGCGTAAGAATTCTCATATGGAGGGAGTGGCAGGGGCTCACAGGAAACTCCGGAAAAATGTGGAGTATGACTCTCCCTCTGGCTCTGGAGCCTGGAATTACGTTCATGTGGCGTTGGAAGTAATGTCCCTGTGTTCTGCCACTCACATTCACCTCTCTGAGCTTCAGTTTCCTCACGTGTAAAATAAGAGCAAACGCTTCCGGGCAAGGTGGTGGTGTAGGTAAATGCGGTATCATCTCCTCCTCAAAAACTACAACTAAACTACAGTATGCTCACCATGCAGAACCACCGGAAATTGGGCTGAATGCGAATCATACAAGTAGGGAATTAAAGAAAAGGCCACGTCAAGACTGGTAAGGGGGGGCACTCCGACGAGCTGGTCCCACACACACGTGTGGTGGGTAAAAATCAGCTGGGAAGGTCCTCCTTGAGGAGTCAGGGGACCCCGTCCCATACCAGGCCCCCTGGCCCAGGGTTCCAGTGCCAGGAAGAGAAGTCCCCATCACTTCTGGCTGGAAAACCAGTGGGCATTGAGGCTGAGGGAGGCTGAGGCTGCTGGAGCCCCAGGCAGCTCCTCCTAAAGGGCCCGACAGGGACTGAGTCTGACGCTCCCTCCAGGCTCCAGCATAGGGCAGGCAGCTCAAAAGGTACCAGAGACATACAGGGAGGAACTGAATTGCCCGGCATCAGGGTGAGAGCTGGGCGGGCAGCTTTCTCCCAGACAGAAGTGCTGGCAGAGGCCATGGTTCCTCTGCTGAGCCCTCCCCACACAGAGCCAGCAGGCGGGCACCATAGCTGAGACTCCATCAACCTGCTTCACACTGTTCCCCCTGCCCTGGTGATTCCCTGAGGCCCTGCCTCACCCAACTTTCAGGCCCACCCAGGCTGTTTCCAGTGGCTCTACCATAGGAATGGCCTGTCTTGGCTCATGCTTTGGATTTTCCTAAATTCTCGCAAACAAGCAGCATCTGGCCTCAGCGAGCCCCATACCTCGCAATAAGTGGTCCCAGGCTTGGCACTAGAAGCAGCCAGCCTTGGTTCACAGCTTGGTCTCACCTAGGCACCTCCAAGCCCAGCACAAGAAGCAGCCATCTGAAGATAGTTTTGTAGCTTATGCCTGGTGGCCCCAGGCAGAACACAGGCAGTGGCTGACCTTGGCTTGCGCCTCCTCAGGGGCCCCAGAGCCAGCACACCCAGTGGACAGCTTCAAACCACGTCAAAGCACCACCACCCAACCACCTACACAATAGACACACTCAAAGAGTGGACTCAGTGGGTACCAGAGCCCTGCTGAAGTAAGTCTTGCTCTGTGTGGTGGGCCCTGCACAGTTGATCCTCCAAGGTAGGCAGAGGTCAGTGATCAGTGGTTAGTCAGTCCTTGCAGCTGATCAGCCTGAGTAAATCCCTCCCACTGATGTGCCAACAGCAATCAAAACTCAATTACAACAGAAGGGTGTACAGTCCACACAAGGGGTGCACCTGGAAGGCCCAGCTAGGGAGACCAGGGAGGCTGTGCCACTGGACCCTACAGGACACCTACTACAATAGGCCACCCCAGGAAGCCTAGGAGACAATAGTAGCTCTACCTGATACAGAGAAACAAACACCGGGAGGCAGCCAAAATGAGGAGACAAAGAAACATGTCCCAAATGAAAGGACAGAACAAAACTCCAGGAAAAGAACTGAACAAAATGGAGACAAGCAATCTACTAGATGGAGTGTTCAAAACACTGGTTATAAGGATGCTCAAGGAACTTAGTGAGAACTTCAACAGCATAAAAAAAAGGACCAGACAGAATGAGGGATACACTAACGGAAATGAAGAATAATTTACAGGGTATCAACAGAAGAGTAGATAAAGCCAAGAATCAAATCAGTGATTTGAAAAATAAGGAATAAAAAAACACCCAATCAGAACAGCAAAAAGAAAAAGAATCCAAAAAAATGAGGATAGTGTAAGGAGCCTCTGGGACAACTTCAAGCATGCCAGAAGGAGAAGATAGAGAGCAAGAAATTGAAAACCTATTTGAAAAAAAATGATGGCCTGTACTTTTAAAGAAGTGTCAAGGTCATGTGAAGAAAGAGAAAGATAAGGGAACTGATCCAAATTAAAGGAGATTGGATTAGATCCTGGCCCAGAAAAAGAACTTATTTTTATTTTGCTTTAAATACATTGGTGAACCAATTGGTTAAATCTGAATAAGGTTTATAGATTATAGTATTATATCTGTTAATTTTATGATTTTAATAACTATAGTGTGTTTATATAAGAAAATGTCTTCATTCATAGGAAATTGACACTGAAGTATTTAAGAGTAAGGAGCATCATGACTGAAATTTTATATATATATATATATATATATATATATATATATAGTATAGATATATGATGGGTTGGTATAGGTAGATAGGATGAAGCAATGCAAATATGGTAATATGTGAACACTGGGGAATGTGGGTAAATGGTTTACAGGAATTCTTTTAGTATTTTTGCAACTTTTCTGTAAATCTGAAATAATTTAAAAATAAACATTTAAAAATCTGGTTGCTAGCTGATGTGAGTGGTGTGTTGACTGGCAAACTTCATTTTAGAGTGATTGGGTGGTAAGCTAGACAATATACTAAGAAACCCCAAAATGTCAGAATATGGAAGTATTTTCTCTGGAGTAGGTCAATTTTGTTAGACAAAAGTCCTTCATTTCTTTCAGAGGATAGACACCTGACTTCTGAGGATGGGAGTAAAAGACTTGTTGGAGGCCCTGGCCGGTGTGGCTCAGTGGTTGAGCATTGACCCCTGCACCAAGAGTTCGCCAGTTTGCCCTGGCCGGTTTGGCTCAGCGGTTAGAGCGTTCACCTGCGGTCAAGAGAGACCCGGGTTCGGTTCCCGCTAAGGGCATGTACCTCGGTTGCAGTTTGTCCCCGACCCTGGTTGGTCGTGCAGGTGGCAGCCACTCGATGTGTCCCTTTCACATCGATGTTTCCATCTCTCTCTCTTCCTCCTCTCTCTCCTTCCCACTCTGTACAAAAAATGGAAAAATGTCCTCGAATGAGGATTAAAAAACAAACAAACAAACAAACAACAACAAGAAAGAGTTCGCCGGTTTGATTCCCGGTCAGGGTACATGCCCAGGTTGTGGGCCTGATCCCCAGTGGGGGGCATGCGGGAGGCGACCCATCGATGTTCTCTCTCATCGATGTTTCTCTCTTCCGCTCCCTTACTCTTTCTCTAAAATCAATAAAGAAAAAAATGTTTTTTTAAAAAAAGACTTGTCGGAGGACGACAGGGTCCAAATCCTCTAAACCGTGTGAGAAATAAGACAAAGGAGAAAGGGACATGGACAAAACCTCCTCTTTATACTCAGGGCTGGAATCCCAACATTTGTGGCCACGTTCGTTTCCTAATACTGCAGCTCAGAATGACGATTACCCACTCGTCTGCAGTGCTGGCCACCCCAGGCCTCCCCACAGCCCTTGACTGGGACTCGAACTTGGGACCCTTCGGTGCGCAGGCTGATGCTCTGTCTGCTGAGCCACACTGGCCAGGGCCAAATTCACTGTTATTTTTAACCAATTTTAGCGAATAAGCCATATGTTAGAAAACACTGTAGTAATTTCGCTGACATAAATATTACCTATCTCCAGCTATAGTCTACATCTTTAAAGCCCAGAGTCACCACTCGTATATTTTGCGGTCTGCTTTCCCTTTATGGTATGGGTAAATGATAAGATATGGGCGAGTAGCTATTCATCATCCTTTGCAGGAATTTTCTTTGTTGCGGAGGCTCCTTGTGGTCTGTTTGCCTCTCGAGTCAGCCGATTTTGACTTAATTTAATGTAGAGAGTGCTCATGCCCCTCTCCTGTATCACCGGGGCCTTCATCCTTTACCCTCAAAAGCATCCTACGCATGCCCTGCCTTTTCCCTCTGAAGGTACAGACTTCCTCATCCCAGCACCGCTCACTATTTAGCTTCCCTCCCACTTCTGGCTCAGGCCCTGTTCAAAAGTGTGATGATCCAGAGGAAGGACATGGTAAGAGGCCAGTTCTTACCTCCGTGCTGTTGTTGAGAAAAGTTAACGATTGCTCTACCCAGGCCAGGTAGGGACGGACGCCCCCTGCCCCAGAGAGCCGGGCTTCAGGTCCTAAAAACCTGTAGTCCCCCTACCTGACAGAAGCCACGTGGAAGCAGTCGACACAAAGGAAAGGCATTGGCTCTGAAATCAGATCTGGGTTCAAAATAGAGCTCTGCTATTTACCACATGAATGGCATTGAGTAAGTTACTGGATTTTTTTTTTTTTTCAAAAACAATACATTCCCTTTTTGAATTTTTATTTTTAATCCTCACCCGAGGATATTTTTCCATTTATCATCAAATAGAGTGGGAGACAGGGAAACTCAATCGACTGGTTGCCTCCCGCATGCCCCTGACCAGGGCTGGGACGAACTGCAACCAAGGTGCGAGGTACATGCCCTTGACCGGAATCGAACCTGCGACTCATTGGCACACAGGCCGACACTCCGCTGAGCCAGACTGGCCAGGGCACATTCCCTCTTTATTTGTGAGTCTTTGTACACTGAATTCCCCCCTACTGGGATGCTCTCCCTTTACCTCATTTTTTACCTGATTTACTCCAGGTATCTTAATAAGCCCTCCATCTGTGCACTCCCTTAGGAATTACCATTTGTTGTAATTATTTTGGCAATGTCTGCTTTCTCATTACAATGTGAGCTCAGGAAGGACACGCCTGTGTTGTTCACTGTTCTACTCACTTAGCAGATCCTCAGTCATTATCTGTGAATAAATAGATGTTATTCCCACTGCATAGCTGAGGAAATCAAACCTCTGAGGTCTTAGGAATAGAACCAGTACTATGAGCAACCAGATGCATCTGTTGACGATAAACATGCACATTTGGAAAACCTCCTGTATTATATAGCGGCCTTCCGGCTTTAAGGGACACCCCTGCCCCAATGGGTCCGTCATGTCAAGGTTTGACTGTGTGCTGCAAATACCTTCGTGCCGTTCAGCACAAGAACAGGGCGACACAAAGTCTCCTTTTCCAGTGTTTTTATTTGCACATTTAACATTCACAAATAACGTTACGGATTTATTCTTTTCACAGATTCATTATTTATAGGAAAGAGCAGGATTAAAATGGAGCACTGAAGTTTCCCCCAAGTCACCAGCAGGACTGCGCGGAGCACAAAGGCTCAGCGAGAACGAGCACAGAGCGAACAAGAGCAGTGTGTGGCCACTTCCTACCAGGCAGGAGCACTGATCGCATTAGCACAAAGCCTTCACTCTGTTCTTTCTTTCCCCCACCTCGTGCAACCCAAATAGAAAGGCATTCTATTCTGACATCTGAGAAGAGACTGCAAAGGGAGGGGAGATAAAGCTGGGACAATAAGAAAGGGACAGATCTTAGTGAGCCTTACGGTGAAGTTGAAGATTTCGGACTTTCTCCCTGAGGACAGTGAAGAGAGCGAGGTAAACATCTGAAGAGACAAGTGAAATTCTGATGCATTAACCATCCCTGGGAGAATTTTTTAAAAGGCAGAAGTTGTTGTATCCTTAAGACTTTAAAAGAAAAAGGGTAGGGGAGAGAAGAGGGGGTTGAGGAGGGAAAAGGGCAGCAAACCTAACACTTCCCAATGTACAACTGTTCTTGTGTTTTCTCAGATGCTGCTAATATTGTGTTCTATTATATCCAGGAAAAAAGATCCAGAGTTATCTACCTTCAGTCAGTTGTAGAGTGTAATGGGTAATAACAGGGACTGGACCCTGGGGAAGGGGTATATTCATTTCATGTACATAACAATGCAATTCCAAACTGTGCCCTACTGTGCTCTGTCCACTGTTTTTCCTCTTCTAAACCAATTTACTTAACCTTTCTGTGCCTCGATTTTCTCCTTGTAAAAGGAGAATTGTAGTGCTTTATGCTGAGGATTAGAGATGCATGAAAAGCACTTAAGAACAGTGCCCGGCCAAATCCAGAGAGACAGAAAGCAGACTGGTGGTTGCCAGGGGCTCCGGAGAAGGGGACCAGGGAGTGACTGCTAATGGATACGGGTTGTCTTTGAGGAGTGATGAAATGTTCTCAAACTAAAGCGGGGAGAGCTGCACAGTTATGTGACTATATTGGAAAAAAAAATCACTGACCTGTACATCACTTTTAAAGGGTGAATTTATGGTTAAGGTATCCCAATAAAGCTATAAAAAATTCTTAAAAAAATAGAATAGTGCCTGGCACACAGTAACTGCCCAATAAATATTAGCTATTATTAGTAGTAATATTATTGTCATTAATATTCAGCCATCCTATGGCCTAAGTAAACCCCTAAAAATTCTTTATTTTTAATAAAAGCCCACAGAATCTAAAAAATTACTTCTAATTTACATACATGGATTAACATTCACACATTTATTTCGGTCTAAATTGCCTCAGAAATTAACAGTGTGAGAATCACAATTTCACAACTTTACTCTGGAATAAAACAGTCGCATGCTATGGACTTCGGGTCACACACTGCTAGGCTTTAGATAAATTCCAATGGTTGATGTTACCCGAAATTCTGGAAAGACAGGAAATTTTCATTCATCTCCAGGAGTAAACAGGAGATCCAATAAACAGAATATACAAAGTCCATAATTAGGTCTTCATATACAAGCTTACTAGCCTTCCAAACAATTTCAGGGGGCACTTCATAAAGAGATAATTCTAGTCAACAGCAAAATGCTTCCAGTCTCGTGCCCTGTGACTCCACCTTGTCTAACAGAAAACCCCCAATTCAACCCATGTAATAAGCCTCGTAAGAGGTGAAAGACTTGACAATTACTCGACTGACTTTCGAAGCCTACACTGCATATTCAGATATGTTTGGATCAACTGAGTTTTTATAATCTGGACAGCGATTAAATGCAGTCTTCACCTTTCCTATTGCTCAAGAGTATAACAGTGGAGTCTCGATCTCAGACTAGGAGCAGCAGGGATCAGCCGGGCTGGCAGCGGTGCCCGCTTCCACTGACGTGCGCAACGTCCCCCCTCCCGGAACAGGGCTGCCTGTGTTGCAGTCCCCTTCCCTGCTGGTCGTCCTCTCTATAATTAGCCATGGAACGTACTCAGATCTTCTGTCACAGAATCCAATGCCCTTTTTGCGTGTTGTAGGAAAATATTTATATCCTCAAACTGACTACTCGTTTTCAGAAAGATAATTAAATTTCATTTTACCCACCTTCATTTAAATGAAGTAACACCACTCGCTAAGACACCCAAGAACAACAGATTAATATACAGAACTGCCTCCACACCCACTATATACAACCCCCTCCCATACGCGCACACACACACTCCCCGCAGACTTGTGGCCTTAAGAATTTTTCACCAAATATTTAGCCTGAGTAAGTAAAATTTGGTAAATACTTAATTCCCTTTTGAGAAGCATGGTTGTTTCTTTAATCTTATAATCACTGGGACAGATTATAAAATAACTTTGGAACAGAGATCTTTTTAGTGACAGTTAGAAGATTTCAGACAATGGCTATGGATGATAATTTAGGACTAATTTCAAAATTAGGACCAGTTTCACAGTATTTTCTTTACCTAACTGAAGCACTGAGTTAGTACTCCGACAGGGTTTATTTTTAAATTTAAAGGGGAATTTGAAATAAATACAAATACAGGGTGTCCCCCCCAAAACTATCTACAGGGTGTCTGTAGATTCTATTACATTTTGAAAATGAGATGTATTTTAATAAACACTGGCTTTATGATTACACTTTTTTGTGTATACAGTTTTGGGGAGACACCCTATATGTAACTAAGGCTGGGACAGAGAGGGCCAACTTTGAAATGCTTTTGTAGTTGAATATCATTCCAAGAACCCAACTGTCCAAGTATTATTCACTTGGTTAATCTGGGGATGGAGAAAATATGTTTTTTAAATCATACAGCTATGTGTAGGTAGTCTTTAAATACAAAACGAATAAATATTTAAATTCTATGATAAAGAAAAACGTGGAATAAGACACTGCTATCTTTCTAAGTAGCTGTGTATTTACAATAAACGTCTGCCCGACTCCTGGTCTTTGTCTATTAAGAGTTCTTCAGTGTGCAGTTTATAGAAGGCAGCAGCTCATGTTACGTTCAAGGAGCCCTGTTTAGCTCAGCATCAGTCTGCTCCAGGCAGTCTACTCCCTGAAAAGTCTTCCCACGTGTGTGCATGAACAGCTGAGAATACAAGTAGGTGCCCATGTGCAAAAAAGTACTTGCCTAAAGGAGAGCTAATAAACTTTACAAAGGAAGTCCAGAACCAAGAAACGAAGTTGCTATTCCCCAACACCCAAACCACAGCCAATGAAAAAAGTGCTGGACCCACGAGGAAAAGGCGGCAGTTATAAAGCCAGCTCAGCCCACATCACGCTTCGAGCGTCGAGCTGTTCTATGAATCGGCCATCAGAACAGTAAACCTCTCCCTGTTCACATGGTTAAATGCAGGACTGAGATTTAGCTTTACTTTCCAGTTACAGGCCACAGGCCACTGAATCATGAAGAATTCCTTACAGCTATGCTATATTCGAACTGCCTCATTCTACCTTTAAGAGAAGGTGCCCACAGGGTAATATGCCTTAGGGACCCACCAATCGATATTTCGGAGGCGTTCTACTTGGACCAAGTCAAGCACTGGACCACTGAGAGCTTCAGCCAAGGGAAAAGGAGATGCTAACATCTCAGCTCGCATATTGAGAGCTAGGGTGTGAGATCAGAACCAGGGTGGCACTGAGGTACTGTTAAGCATGGCAGTAAGGTGATGATACAGAAAGATGAAAAGATGCTGATTCTTGAAATATCTCTTGCTTTTTCAAAAAGCAACAAGTGCAGAATTTTCTATGATCAAAATCTGAATATGGTTAATGAATGTTTCTCCCCCCCACACCCATGAACCCTGTCTGTCACTGCCTTTTTAAACATGAGACAGAAATAAAAGAAAATGACGACAGACTTATGTATTCTAATAAGAGAGGCATATTCTAACAGTCATAAGACAATGTGTTTAAGAGCCACGCCTAAACTGGGATTCTCAAAACTGCAAAGAGAGTTACCACATCTATTCAACGTGCGGGACGCATCCGTGTGCTTTCCGGGCCATCAGCAGTCACCCAAAGGACCGCAGTGACCCTATTACGCCTGAAGAAGGCGCGATACTGTGTGTACTATGCGCATGTATCTTAGAGAAATGACGTTAAGACAAAAGAACAGCCTTTCAAACATCAGTTCCTTACATAAGTGGCGACAGTGCTTTATGGCTCCTTTATCATCTCCTCACAAAATACCTCCAAAATGAGACAAAACAGGGCCAGAGACAAAGCTCCAGGGTGAATTGCATTGTTCAGATGAGCTTTCAATTCACTGGGTTTTCATTTCCACTTCCTGATTCACTAAGGAGTGAAGGTGAGAATCATCCAACTGATGACAAAATAGAATAAGAAAACAGGATACACGGCCAGGGCTTTGCGGCTCGGAGGCTGGCTGTCAGCAAGGAAGGCTGTAGAGGCTGCAGGAACAAAACAGAACGAATGAGACTGCATGTGAGGCTGTCACTAGGAACACTTACTAACTTCAGTATGCGCGGCATAGTCCGGAACAGGGTTATTCTCTCATGTTCACGCCCCCCGAGAAAAATGCACCCTGCCGCCCCGTTTTCCAGACAGCTCAGGGATGCTTGTTTCAAGGACCAAAGCTTTGCAAGTTTTCAGCATTTCAGATGGAAACCCTTCTAAAAGGGGCTTCTTACTGTTTTCTGAGAAATCCTTAAACTGCGCTGAATGGGCTTCTAAAAATGTGCCAGGTTTCTTTTGCTACTATGCCAAATGGCCTTATACTGACAGGCCTTTGGAGTCATTGTTTTTCTTCTTAAGTTCTCAGCTCTTTCAGATGCCATCCCTCCCTCCTGTCTGCCCAGGAAACACCTAATTATCAGTGATAACCCTGCAAAGCAATCTCTCCTGAACAACCAGCTGGTCCCCGGCCAGCAGAGGTGGGTCCGCCCACTTCCCTCCTCTGCGGTCCCACTGCGCCTACACAGACTTCCACCTCCCACCTGGAACGCTTGACTGTCTGTCAGTCCTTCCAGGTCTGGCTGATCCACTGCATTGTGAACTCTGAAGATGGAGAACATGCCAGGCACAGCGCCTGACACAGTTTGTGCTTCATAAACACTTGCTGAATTAAAGCATGAAAGCTTCTAACATTCTACTCTCTGAACTGCTTTGGGCCTGGACACTGGATAACTAAGCTATTCAGAATCACATGTATGATAAATGGTCAAACTCTGAGGACATCTGGGGCTTTCCCATGGGTAAAGCACCCAAGCTTAATATACAGTCTTTGGAGTATCATTTCTGGCACTCTCGGACTGTTTTTTATTTTTTTTATTTTTATTACTATTTGGCTTTTAACCATGTTCCAAGCAAAGAGATGTTACTGCACTTAAAAATATTAGGTAGGTAGTCTGTTTATCCCATTTTTTAAGATGCTAGTGAACACTTCTGGTGTAAGGTGGAACTTGAGAACTTTAGGAATGTGAGAACAATGAGCACACAGCACTCAATGCCACCGCTGTACGGTTGTCCTAATCTTGAGCAGAATTTTCTCCAGAAGCAGTAAAGTACTATATAATGACACTTAACCCATACTGAGAGGTAGTCCAGTCAAGTTCTAAGTGGATATGTGATCTGCTTGGCTTTGAAATTGGATTCCCCTATGCAGTAGTCATGTGTCCTAAGGCAGGATGCTTCACCTCTGTCTGTTCCTCATGCATAAAAACGGGACGACTGCTAACAGCTTTAATTTATTAGAGCCACTGTGAGGGGTCACTGAGATAACACATTTAAAGCACTTACAACAGTGCCTGACCTATGATTAGCAATCTATAAATGCTAGCAATTGTTTTTCTTATGAATACTTTGTCAGGAAAAGGCCCGTCGTTTCTCAAGTCACCTATGCCTCCTATGTACGCCAGGACTGAGCTAGGTCCAGTGGAATCTCCTTTTCCAACCCTATGCAATATTTAAGGACTTTTTTAAAGAGACATACCACTCCCCACATCTTAGAAGTCCTGATACCCAACTCAGATAAGATGGACATCATATCGAACAATGCCCATTTAGAGCAGAGGGTTCTATAGACAACACAGGCAAGAATCATATTGCTCCCATGTGAGTTAGGAGTTATACTGCTTCTCATCTGGTCTTCATCTCTAACACGTGCTTTTGTCTGCTCTGCTATTGTAAAGATTAGTATATTCTTACCTACTATAGACCAGACAAACATCATGATCACCACAAAAAGCCGGATTATGAAGTTTATTGGTCCTGGCTTGGCCAAAAGCACCAGTCGGCAAACCAGCAGTGCCACCGTCAAGGGAAGTATACAGTAACCCAGCACACAGAGGCTCTGAAAAAAAGATCTAGAAAACAACACATACCCATAAAAAAAAATACAGCTGACCTGCATCATGATAGCTATTACACAGATTTCTACATAATACCTATACCCTAACATTGCTTTTATGAGGCTAGGCCTCTGGATGCTTTTAATTTTTCTCTCCATACTCTTCCTTCTCTCCTTTCAAACTCAAGAGTCAACCATCTAGAAAAGGGTGGGGAACCTTTTTTCGTCTGCCAAGGGCCATTTGGATATTCATAGCACCATTCGCGGGCCATACAAAATTCTCAGCTTAAAAATTAGCCTGCTATATTTGGTCAGGCTAATTTGGTGGGGCGTGTGATGTTAGCTGGATGCTCCCCACCCAATCTAGGATATCAGATGATCCACTAATTCCTAAAGGCCTCTTTCTCCCACTGAACCTCTAAGACAGTAGTTCTTAATCTTTTCTAGTTTAGAGACCTGGTTGAGAAACTGTTGAAAGCTATGGACCATCTGTTCCCCTAAATGGACATAATCCTCTTAACACACAAAATTCTGCTTACGATTTTAGGGCTGGAGAGAGCACCTGAAGCTTATCAACGGACTCTGGATGATTTAGGATATTTTAACTCAACCAGCTTATCTCTGTTCAGTGGTTTTAGGAGAACATTCTTTTTGTCCCTCATTTATTTTGATTTTTCTTTTCAAAAATTACCTAACTAGCCACACTCCCTTAAAATCCTAAGATATGCTACCTAGCACATGAAAAAGGAGAGATCTTAATAATACTCACATGTTTCCTCCAAGAAGTTTGGAGTTGAGGGTGATGGTCACTGCACCAAACCAGATAATGACAAACACTTCTGCAAACTGGGGCCCTCCATCATTCTCACTATCTGCAGAGCCTCTCTGAAGCATTCTGTGACAAGGAAACGGCATGAGAACGGTCTCCTCTTTTACTTCGAGCAATCGAGTTAAGGAGTGGGTTCTCCAAGTGTGAACCAGGGAGCTGCCCTACACCTCACCTGAAGATCTGTAATATGTAGGCTGTGTGAAAGGAAAATTCCAGAAGGATTTGGCAAGGCTCCCTTCCTTCAAATTCCAAATGCCTCAGGAGTACAAGGGGTGCTCCATTTGGCTTTGTCGGAATGCTTAAACGGATCACTGAAGACCTTTTTTGGTTAGGCAGAGGTTATAAACTGAAAGGTCAGATGTGGCTCAGACATGAGGTTGTAGTCCACACAATACTTGAAATGCTTTTCAATTCAAGGTGACATTATTTTAAAATTGAGAAGTTTCACATAAAAATAATGTATTTCTAGATTTTCTTTTGTTATTTATTGATTTGAGAGAGACTGATTTGTTGTTCCAGTTATTTACATTCATTGCTTGCTTCTTATATGTGCCCTGACCGGGGACTGAACCCACAACCTTGACATATCGGGACAAACCTCTAACCATCTGAGTACCCAGCCAGGGCCTATTTCTGGACATTCTTGCCGAATCAGAGGAGTTTCTAACAGCGAGCTAGCACTCCTACATGACAACAACCAGGTGCAGTTGCCATAGCAGCAGGTTCCCTCACAAGGGGCTTCCAGTCACCAATTCACAATGTACACATTCACCTAACTTCTCTAGCCCTTAGACACACATGAATTTGTAATCCCTGGGTTAAGGTTTTAGTTCTGACATTTAAAAATGGAAACAGTCTATAAACCTCTTTTTTTAAACTTTTTTTTTTCTTTATTGATTTTTTTTAGAGAGAGAGGAAGGGAGAGGGAGAGAGAAACATCAATGAGAGAGAACATCGACTGCATGCCCCCCAGTGGGGATTGGGCCTACAACGTAGACATAAGCCCTGACCGGGAATCAAACCAGCGACCTCTGGTGCATGGGTTGATGCTCAACCACTGAGCCACACCAGCTGGGCTATAAACCTCTTTAGTTGTTGATTTTTAAAAATCAAAATAAACAGATTATTACTAAAAGACTTTGTTTTCAAATTGAGTAGTTGAACAGTCACTTAAATATCTTTCCTTGGTCTAAGAATTTTACAGGTGTCAATTGTCTTGAATTTTGGACCTAGAACACTTGCACTCAGTGTTATTTTTTTAGAAAAGTCATAAGTAACACCAAATTCATGACCTCTTCTTACGCCATAGTATAGAGAAGTCACATAGTAAGTCTTGCCCTGCTATGCTGTTTGCCAGCCCAGGCTTCTGTATTCTACAGTTGTGCATACTCCATCCTGCGTCCTGAGAAGCTGATGCAAAGCATACCAGCCCTCATGATTATGTGCGGTCTGGAACCCCTACTACTTCAGCATGGTGCACCGAAAAAGACAGGAACTGTCCTGGAAGACAGAAGAGCCGGACACTGATCCTAGTTCTGCCACTAGGTATGTAAACTGGAGCACATCGCTTGATGTCCTAGGACTCCAGTTTTCTTCTCTGCAAATAAGTGGGGTTAAATGACATAATTTCTAAGGATAATCTTTGAAAAGTAAAAAAAGTATATGCTCAGAGCTTCTAATATAAACCCTTCCATTAAGGCACTGAATTATTTCCTTGTTACGCTTATTAAAGGCATAAAAAAATAGCCCTCCATGTTATTATCTAAATCAGCATATGCTTGACACATGAAAAAATGGGTACAGAAGCCAGTAAGAAACTTGTTGAATTTAGAATCATAAAAGGTTAGGCCTTGAAAGGACCCTCAACCATCTCCTTTTACAGATAACAAAGAGAAAACCCAGAGAGGTTAGGCAGGAAGACAGTGAAACAGTCACGGAGGTAGAGAATGGGCAGTCGAGGAAACCTGAGGTGGAATCCCAGGTCTACCACTGACTATGTGATCTTGGTTCATCCTCCTCTCTAGGAACCTACGTTTGTTGAAAAGGGAAAATAACATTCACGTCTTATTACAAGGATAAAATAAGAAAAGGTATTTTAAAGTTTTCTGGAAAAAATCATTATACAGATTTTGATTATTAATAGCCTAAAGTCACTTTGCTGATAGCGGTCAGGATGAGAATTGACAACTGGATCCCAGGACAGGATTTTTTCCACTAGACCAGTGTTATATTCCCCTCGCCAATGGAACTGGGCTCTCCTGAGTCTTCCTTTACATACAGTGCATATGGAAAGCATCACTTATGGAAATATGATCTTGCTTCGAACTCTACCACTTCTCTCTAATATATTCTCCTTCTCATTCATATCTTGGTAAGATTTAAAAAGAACTATGTTTGCCCATAGAACTATGTTTGCCATGGCTCAGTGGGTTGAGCATCGTCCTATGGACTGAGAGGTCCCAGTTCAATTCCTGGTCAGGGCACATGCCTGGGTTGCAGGCTTGATCCCCAGTAGGGGGCGTGCAGGAGGCAGCTGACCAATGTTTCTGTCTCACATCAATGTTTCTATCTCTCCCTCCCTCTCTCTCTAAAAAGTCAATAAAAAATATTTTTTTAAAGTTAGCTCCTATAAAAAAATGAAGAAACAAATAAATAAAACAAAAAGAACTCTATGTGCAAATCAACAGTGTTTGAACCTATAGATATTTCATTCACTTAATGATATGGATGTATATGAGAGTAAATAAATGTTTGCTCAATAGAAATAGCTAAAACAGGCTAAGAAGTCATTGGTAAATGGAAGTAGATATAATGTTGACATCTTCAATTACATCACTTTTTGAAATGACCTGGAAAGCTATTCGACTTTTTAGATTTAAATACGTAAGAAATACAGTATGTCATAGAAGTCGTAAATAAAATATTCAGTCAAAATTTCCCTCAATTTTAAAATGCCTCCAAAAAGTCTAGTCTATCTCAAATGACAAAGGAAATATGTGTACTTACAATGCGAGTGTCACGCAAAGGATCAAAGGGCCCCATAAATCCCCTACAAGGGAAGAAAAGGCAGAAGATATTGTTAAGAAATAACCATGTAGTGTTTTCTGTCTTGATTCCAAAATCTACCTCTCCCACTCTTGGAATTCAGACATCAATGCTCTGTCTGCCTGCCCAAGCCTTCTCTCCTCTTACCCCTTTACTTGCCCTCCCTGCCTCCCAATGCTGAATGTCCTTCTTTATAGATCCTTTAAGTTTTGTTCATTTCATGTCCCGCAAATCACCCCTCTCCCCAACAAGTCACATTCCAGCAGGCTATAAAGACCAATGGATGACGAGTACCCTCAGAAAGAAGACTAGACTCAAATCACTTCACCAATCTGAGACTACATTAGACAAGGCAAGTATCATCAGGTCCATCTCACAAATATGAAAAATAAAGCTGAGAAGGACATCACTTTCCCAAGTTTATATGAACAGTTAGGTACAGAGGTGGGCCCACAACCAAGGCTTTTTTATTACTACTGTGAGGTTCTTTCCATCTGCCACATTGCTTCCCCTTTGTAAGTATTACATTGAACTAGAACGGAGTTGCTGCTCTTATAGGTAAAAAATCAGTCCAATATTGGTAATCTTATAAGGTTAAACTTTTTTATTTTATTCCTTTATTGATTTGAGGTGGGGGGAGAATAACATCAATTTGTTGTTCCACGTATTTAGGCATTCATTGGTTGACTCTTGTATGTGCCCTGACGGGATCACACCTGCAACCTTGGGGTATTGGGACAATGCTGTAACCAACTGAGCTACCCAGCCAGGGCTATAAGGTTAAACATTAACAAATAACATAACCACTTTCTGAAAACTATAAAAGGCTATGCCAACAGCAGGTCTAACCAAAGTGGTTCTCAATCAACAGTGACTGGTGATTAATATGGCAACGGTTCAGTAATATGCAGCTTACAGCACAATTACCTTCCTCACATGTATATAACTTTATCTGAAAGAATGCATATGTACACCTTTCAAATGAAAAACTGATTTCAAGTACAACTTGACATGAAGACACTAACTTTTTTAATGCATTTAAAATATTTTTAATTCATAAAAAATCTGCAACAGTATTTTTTTTAATCCTCACCTGAGGACATTTTTCCATTTATCTTCAGATAGAGTGGGAGGGAGGGAAGAACGGAAGGGAGGGGGGAGGGGGGAAAGCGAGAGAGAGACAGATTGAGAGAGAGAGAGCGCGCGAGAGCGAGAGAGAAACATTGATGCAAGAGAGACACATCGATTGGTTGCTTCCTGCTTGACCCTGACCAGGGCCGGGGACTGAACTGCAACTGAGGTACATGCCCTTGACTGGAATCGAACCCGAGACTCTTGGTCTGTGGGCCCACGCTCCAACCACTGAGCCAAACCGACCAGGGCTGCAACATTATTTTTTAATGACTTTTTTTATCCTCACCCGAGGATATGTTTATTGATTTTAGAGAGGAAGAGAAAGGGAAGGAGGAAAGGAGAGAGGGAGAGAGGGAAAAGGGGGATGAGGGGAGAGGGGGAGAAGAGGAGAGAAAAGGAGAGAGAGAGAGACATCGATGTGAGAAACATTGATCGGTTGCCTCCTGGACACACCCCAACCATGTGCCCTGACAGAAAATCGAACCCATAACCAACTGAGCCAACCTGCCAGCGTTCTGTAACAGTATTTTAAAATTATTTTCTTTTTGTTGTAAAACATATATACATAAAAAAACACAAAATCCATCCTGTAGTCACTATTAAGTGTGCAGATATTGAGTACATTCACCGTTGCACACCACCACCATCTACCTCCTGAACTTCTCATCTTTCCAACTGAAACTCCAACACGAAACAGCAGCTCTCCACTCTGCCCTCAGGCCCTGGCAACTATCATTTTCCTTTCTGTGTCTATCAAGTTGACCACTCTAGATACAGTATATGAGTGGAATCATAGACTCTATGTCCTTTGGTGTCTGGTATATTTCACATAGCATGATGTCTTCAAGGTGTATCCATGTTGTAGCACGTGTCAGAATTTCACTCCTTTTTAAGCTAAGTAATATTCTATCCATATATGGTACACATCATGGTGCGTACACCACATTTCATCTATTCATCCATCCATCAATGCATGTCTGTGTCCACCTTTTGGCTATTGTGAATAATATTGCTATGAACATGGGTGTACAGATATCTGTTCAAGTCCCTGCTTTCAATTCTCGTGGGCACCACCCAGAAGTGGAATTGCTGGAGTTATTCTCTGGTTCGTTTTTGAGGCACCACTGCACTGTTTTCCACAGCAGCTGCACCGTTTCACGCTCCCAGCAGCACCCGCAATGTACAGGGGTTCCAGTTTCTCCATATCCTCACCAACAGTTCTCACTGTCTGTTTCTTTGACTGATAACAGCCATCCTAATGGGTGTGAAGTGGGATCTTACTGTGTTGTCGGGAGTTATTTTTTAGATTATTTTTGTTTGTTTGTTTGTTTTATCCTCACCCGAGGACATTTTTTGTTCAGGTAGAATGGGAGGAAGAGAGAGAGAGAGAGAGAAACATCGACGTGAAAGGGACACATCGAGGGGCTGCCACCCGCACGACCGACCAGGGCCGGGGACAAACTGCAACCGAGGTACATGCCCTTAGCAGGAACCGAACCCGGGTCTCTCAGGACCACAGGCCGATGCTCTAACCGCTGAGCCAAACCGGCCAGGGCTTTTTTAGATTATTTTTTTAAAGTTTTTATTAATTTGTTTTTGTTACAGATGTTTCTCATTTTTCCCCCACTGACACCCTCCTCCCCTTCCCCGCTACCCCATCCCCAGCTCAGGAACTTTTTCCTTGCCACTTTGCCAACGGCTATAACAGGGCAAGGCGGAGTGCAAATTATGGCTGTGACTTGCTCACCCTTCATGCCGGCCTATTTATCTATCCCCACAAGATTTGAGAAGGGACCCTAACATATGACAGAAGCTAGTATTCATCACTAATCAGCAGACTGGCACACTGCTTCTGTATTGCGAGAAGCACCCTTGCTCTGAACTGAACCAGAGCAGCAGTTAAAAGTATCTTCACATCTGGGGTGGTAGTGGGAGATTGGAAAGGGTGCTGAACTTGAAAACTAGGTCCTCATCCTCCTGTGTGATCTTGACAAGGCGCTCAGCTTCTCTGAGACTCCTTTTCTCAACCTGTAAAACACTAACAATAACTCCTCCTTCACAAGGCTGTTGTAAGGATTCTCAAGCACCTAATTCAAGTTTTCTGATAAAGGGTACTAAGAAAACCAAGAATGCTTGATAAGAAAAGAAAAAGGTCCAACAGTTTGAAGAATCAATTCTAAACAACAGCCTAATTTATTGCAAACATTGTTGACAGAAATCTTGAACAAAGAAAGCAGTCATCAGACTAGATGATGCTTCTAAAAATAGAAATGTCAATAAAGGTACTATTAATTTGTTAATCCTTAATGGGTACTAGCTATTATTGTAATTGAGCAGTTGAACATTTTGCCTTTTCCTTGAGGATTGTGAGCAATTTGGTTGAACGAAGCCCCTAGGTGCTCACAGCTTCCAGAAATACTTTTTACAGTGTCCATTATAGCAGGTGAGGATATGGTGTAGGATTACTGGTGAAGACAATCTCTGAAATTCCATTCTAAATTTTAATTTCTTCCAAAACTTTCATTTATATATTCACTTAGATGTTTTTTCACACTGTAAAATGATGTCAGTTTTATCACCACAGAGCCTGTGCCTCATGAAGTGCTTATGAGAAGGTGTGATGAGAAGCAGCAAGCCTCATACTTACAATCTCTCAAAAGAGTATTACTTTTCCTTGGGTACAAAACATGCATGAATTTTTTCCCAACAGCTTTTAGATCACGCATCTGAAAGACATGAACAACTATTATACTGTGAGAACCAAGGTTTCTAGGCAGCCTCCTAACTTAATTTGCTAAAATTTCTTTTATTTCAATCTCCTGGGAGTCCTTTGTGGAACAAATTTTAGAGCTTAAATTCAAGTTTAACCCCGTCACTATGCAAACAACCCAGAGAGGCAGGATGTTCCTATGAACTCCTTAAGCCAACATCTATCTTGACCACACCCACCAGTCCTGTTTTGATTTTTAGAACTCTGTAAAAGAGAAACAGAGCCCTCCTAATAATGCTACTTATAGAAACTAAAATCTGTTCTGCAAAACATAGGAGCTGACGTTCAGTTTATACACAATGACATCCCAAGGGCCAATTAGCCTGCTCCCTAGCCACCCTATTCTCTACAATACAGAAAGTAAATTAATTTTCAACATTCCCAATTTAACTAGCAAATAAATCCTAGAAGCCAAGTTACCTAATAATCAAGACATCTGAGAAAGGGGACAGTAATATAATCTCTCAAAATGTAGTTGAGAGAATTCCATCCTAAACTTTCACCTAGAAATTTCATGTCATTAATAGTTCTTTGTAAACGTGATTTTAAACAACTGTTTAGCATTCTACTACCTACATGTAACATAATTTCATCTGTTTTTCAACTTTTCCCTATTACAAAGAATGCCGTAACGAATATCTTTGCATATTAACATTTTTCAGTATTTAAAAAAATATTTTTCTACGGGAAATATCGGGAGAAACACTGTAAAGTATGATTTTCTAACCATTATGCTGTACACCTGAAATTTCAAAAATTTCAGTATTATTACAAAATAATACTGAATGTAAAGTTTAACTTTTTTTTTTAAATCCTCACCCGAGGACATTTTTCCATTTTTTGTTCAGATAGAGTGGGAGGGAGAGGGAGAAAGAGAGAGAGAGAGAAAAAAAAACATTAACGTGAAAGGGAAACATCGAGTGGCTGCCTCTTGCATGACCCAACCAGGGCCGGGGACAAACTGCAACCAAGGCACGCACCCTTAGCGGGAACGAACCTGGGTCTCTCTGGACCGCAGGCCAACGCTCTAACCGGTGAGCCAAACCGGCCAGGGCTAAAGTTTAATTTTTAAAAATATAAAAAGCATTTTAAAAAAAGAAATTAATAAAAAAAATTTTCTACTTAAAAGAATTTATCTTTATACTATATCTGGAGACGCAGAACAATCAGCCTAAAGAGATTTGGAAAATTTAAGATTCTTAATACCCACTATAGCCAAACTGATTTCCAAAAAGGCTGTACCACATTATTCTCGAGGACAGAATCTGAAACTTCAATAAATAAAATACACTGAAAGTCAATGAACCAAACAAAAATATGACCAAGTGCTATTAGTTATTTAGTCCCCTGACACCGAACAGAAATCCTCTCAACTAGTCTAACTTACGATGGTACTCTGAACAGATTCATTTAACGTGGAGCTGTCGAATTCTCGAATGCGAGATCTCATAGGAATGGTGATTTCTCCTTCCACAGGGATATCTTGTGAGATGGATATATCTGAAAGGCCTGCGAACTAAGAAGAGTTAAAAAAAAGCACTTAAAGCCTGTAATTAATTGCAACATTCCTTAAAGACATCATCATTTCCTAGAGAGTAGGGACTACGCGTTTCTGTAGGGTTTTTAGTTTTTATTTTTTTCCCAATTTTTATGAATTTATTTTTGTTACAGATGTTTCTCCTTTTTTCCCCCTAGACACCCTCCTCCCAATCCTGCCCCTCCCCCAGCACTGTTGTCTGTGTCCATCGGTTACCCATACATGCATATAAGTTCTTTGGTTTATCTCATCCATCCCCTCTGCCCCCTCCTCTGAGGTTTGTCAGTCTGAACCGTACTGTTTTCTATGTCTCTGGGTCCATTTTGTTCATCAGCTTATTTTGTTCATTATATCCTACCAATAAGTGAGAACTGTAGGGTTTTTAAAGTAAAAGCCCACCAGACAAACAATGCAGTTAACTAAAATTCGCAAATGTTTATTTCTTTTCATTTAAAGGAGATCGCATATGATGGAAAAAATTATGACACAAATGACATAGACATTTCTTGCCCTCAAATATCTGGCTTATTCCAAGCATGAAATCTTCACATGGCACAAGCTAGCAAGACTCTGGGCTATTTGTGACCTGTCAGCAATCCTATCAGCACAGCCACAGTTCTGTTGCACTTCTGCTCCTTAGTGGCCTCTGCTGGCTAAAATGGAGCATCATGTGAAGCCTAAAGAGAAACTGGGAAGAACAGGGAAACAGCAAAATACATCCTGATCTATATTCCTTTTGCTAGGTTACCTGGCAACCAAGATCAAGTAACATTTCCAAAGTGAACTGCAAGATTTCAAACCTCTAAACATTTATGTTCATCTGCCAAATTTGATTATTGTGACTGAAACGCTGCAATCTTCAAATTGCTAAGAAAACAGAAGCAATCCTTTCTCATATGATTTTTGGCCCAACAGGCACAATATTTCGTGGGTAACATAAATAAAATACAAGACAGTATACAGAAATTAAAATAATAATAATAATAATAATAATGTTCAAAGAACTTATAAAAATCAACTTCTCACCTAGCCGGAGTGGCTCAGTGGACTGAGTATTGTCCCGTGGACTGACAGGTCCTGGTTTGATTCCCGGTCAGGGCACTTGCCCAGGTTGTGGGCTTGATCCCCGTGGTGGGGGGCATACAGGAGGCAGCCGGTTGATGTTTCCTTCTCACATCAATGTTTCTATCCCTCTCCCCCTTCCTCTCTCTCTAAAAAATCAATAAAAAAATATTTTTAAAAAATCAACTTCTCAATCAACTCTCAAGAGAAATGCAAATTAAAACTTTTTGAAATAAAAAGTTTCACCTGTTAGACTGGCAAAACTCCTAAAGTTTCATAACATACTCTGCAGTTGAAGCTGAGGGGAAAGAACACTCCCACTGCTGTGGGGACACAAAATGGTACTACGCGCTGTTGAAGATGAATATGGCGGTATCTAGTAAGTGTATATGAATCCCTTGTGAATGCAGCAATGCTCCAGGATGGCTTGTTTTGTGTTCTCTTGCTGCCTGCTACTGCTAGGGGAGGCAGGGCAATGCAGAAGGAATAGGCTTCGAAGATAAACAGGGCTCTGCCCTCACCTGTAAACACTGCTATACAAATTAGCTAACACGTAGCACACAGTCAATGCTCAATGTACTGTATTTGGAGAATTTTGCAGGCTTCTGGAGCCAGAAACTCTGGGTTCAAATCTCAGCTCCATCCTTTACTACCTGTGTGACCTTGAGCAGATTCCTTAACCTTCATGTAGAAAACTGAAACCACGATGCCATCATTACAGGGTTGCTGTGAGAAATAAATGTTTTAATACATGTAAAGCACTCAACAGAATCACAATAGGGGCTAGATCAATGTTAGCGCAAGTCTGAGATTCCCAGGGAGGTCATTCCAGTTCTGTCACTGTTGTATAATAAAAAATGTGGCTAGCCTTTGTCGCCTGTTCCTGGGCCCTAACAGGTTAGCTAACAGGTGAGTCATGGTAGGCTCCTAGACAGAGAGACCAAACACAAGTTTAAGGGTTGGGGCTTTGAATGTGTCATAAACCAGGCCTCTGAGGAGCTGATAACCCAGTCAATCATGCCTACATAATGAACCCCAATAAAAACTCTAGAGGCATTGGCGAGCTTCCCTGGTGGGTAATACTCTTCATGTTGCCACACTTTGATATGTCAGGGTAACAGGGTTCTGACTCCCCAGGGAGCAGACAAGGAAGCTTTGTGTTAAGGACCCTCCCAGACCTCACCCTAAGCATCTCCCTCTTTTGCTGGTTGAACTGTATCCTTTTGCTATAATAAAATTGTGATTTTACTATTTATTTATTTAAGAATTTAAAAAAATGTTCTTATTGATTTTTTTTTTTTTTTTTTAGAAAGAGAGAGAAACATTGATCGGCTGCCTCCTGCACACCTCCCACTGGGGATCGAACCCACAACCCAGGCATGTGCCCTGACTGGGAATTGAACCAGCAACCTCTTGGTGCATGGGCAGACACTCAACCACTGAGCCACACCGGCTGGGCAAAACTGTAATTTTAAATATAGTGCTGTCCTGAGCCTGAACTGGTAGCCAGTAGGTCAGAAGTGAGGATGGTCCTGGGAACCTCTGAACCTGTGGCTGGTGTCTAAAGGCAGGACAGTCTTGTGGAAGACTGTGGCTTATGAAATTTGACCTAACTCCAGCTAGCTGGTTTCAGAAGTCACAGCAGTCACAAAAGTGCCATGTGATTCCCACCCTATCCCCCATCCCAACCCTTCCTCAATATCGCTTCCCAAGAGAATTACTGACATTGTTCACTGAACCGAGCCAGGATCTGTGGCCCTCCAGAACCAGGTAAGACAAACAGGACTTGCAGGACCTCAGTTAGTGGGCCTTACTCCCTGACTAGTCCTCTCAGTGGGCATGAAAGGTGGCTTGGACCCTATGTCCTTTCCCTTGATCCTATGTAGGCAGGCTCATGCACATGTATGTACATGTGTGCACAGAAATACACATGCTCACTTTGTGGCCTGGCTTGGGCAAATATTGGGAGCAGGTATAGGCAGGGCCAAAAACATAGTAGGGACTGTAGCTTTAAGAAAGTGGCTGGGAGAAAATGGGTTATACTAAGAACTAAAATCCTGGAGAGAAAGAGAGAGAGAAGAATCAACAAGGGCAGGGGTGGGACAGCATCAAGCAGGAAGCAGCTCAGTCCAAGAGGCCTAGTTCCAAGAAGTGGAGAGGAGTGGCCAGTGGCATGGTCTCAAGCAGTCCCTTCACCTGGGACCAGCTTCCTTACTGATCCCAGGCTACAGCTATTATTACAGCTTTTCCCTGCTCCCTAGATATACAGGCAAGAGATAGGCATTATCCAAGACCCTGTCTTTCCAACTCTGTGCAGATAACCCATAAATGAACATCTCTAGCCCAGACCTCTTCTGAGTCTTGAAGTCCGGATTTTAGAGTCCAACTGCCTGTTGGATAGCTACTGGATGGCCTGCCAGTATCTCAAACTAAATGTGTACAAAACTGAATGAATCAACTTTTAGGGCCCCCCTCCTCCTATGTATTTCTGTTTAGGGCATCACTATCCTCCCATATGCCTACTGCCTTGCTTTTCAAAATGTGACTGAGAGCAGCGGCAGCAGCAGCCTGGGGAAGCTTGTTAGAAATGCAGAATCGCAGGCCCCATCCTGGACCTACTGAATCAGAAACTGCAGTATAACATGATTCCCCAGATGAAGGCTATGCACACTCAAGTTTGCAAAACTGACCTAAGATACTTCCAAGCACCGAAAACCCTCGAGGATTCCGCCTTTCTGGAATCCTGTCTCCCACCACTGCTGTAGTCCAGGCAGCCATCCCATCTTCCTAGAACCACTGCTCTCCTAGATTCCAGACATTCCCCATGGTAACTCTTCCTCCATTATGTTGTCAAATTCATGATTTAAACAGTTCCCTCCTCAAAAACTTCCACTGGCTTCCCACTGCCTAGTAAACCCCCCAGCTTAAAGACAATGAAGTATCACCTCACACCTGCCAGAATGGCTGCCATCAATAAATCAACAAGTGCTGGCGAGGATGTAGAGAAAAAGGAACCCTAGTGCACTGCTGGTGGGAATGCAGATGGGGGCAACCACTATGGAAAACAGTGTGGAGTTTCCTCAAAAAATTAAAAATGGAACTGCCATTTGACCCAGTGATCCCACTTCTAGCAATATATCCTAAGAAGCCTGAAACATCAATCAGAAAGAATATATGTACCCCCATGTTCATAGCAGCACTATTTACAATAGCTAAGATCTAGAAACAGCCAAAGTGCCCACCAGTAGATGAATGGATAAAAAAAGTAATGGTACATTTACACGATGGAATACTATGTGGCTATAAAAGAGGAGCTATTACCCTTTAAGACAGCATGGAGGGACCTAAAGAGTACTACACTAAATGAAATAAGCCAGTCAGAGAAAGATAAGTACCACATGATCTCACTTATATGTGGACTATAATGAACCCAATAAATTGATGAATAAAATAGAACCAGAGGCAAGGAAACATGGAATAGACTGATGAGTCTCAAAGGGAAGGACGGAGGGGGTTGCCATGGACACAGACAATAGGGTGGTGAAGGCCTGGGGTGGGAAATGGGTGGAAGGGGGCAATGGGAGAAATAAAGGGGGGACATCTGTAATACTCTCAAAAATAAAGACTAAAAAATAAAAATAAAAACAAAAAGAAAACAACTCCCAGCTTAGTAGTCAATAAGAAGTATCACTTATGCCCTGGCTGGAGTTGCTCAGTGGTTAGAGCGTCAGCCCTCAGACCAAAGTGTCTTGGGTTCGATTCCCGGTCATGTGCATGTACCTGGGTTGCAGGTTCGATCCTTGGCCAGTTGGGATGCATGCAAGAGGCAACCAATCGATGTGTGTCTCTCTCCCTCCCTCCCTCCCTCCTTCCCTCTTGTCCCCCCCCCCCAAATTGAGTGGATAAAGGTATCCTTGAGTGAGGATTTAAAATTTAAAAAAAAGAACACTTATTGCATGATTATTGTGTGTCAGGCACTATACCAAGGGTTTTACATGTGTTAACTCATCTAATTCATTTAAAAACTTATTACCTAAGGATTACTATATCTCCATTTTCCAGATGGGAAACTGCAGTGTGGAGGGGTCTGGAAATTTCCCCAATGTCCCACAGATAGTTAAATGACAGAGCTTAGAATCAAGCCTAGGCAATTTGACCCCAGAGCTCACATTCCTAACCACTGTTTCACACTGCCTCTAATTCATTAGCCTTATTTTTCAGGGCTTACCTCCTAATACTTGCTTGTGATCAGCCAAAGTGATCTTTCTGTTTTTCTAGAAATAGAGTAGGACCTTCCAACCTCTGTACCTTTGCCGATAAGAGGCTGTGTAGTACTACTGGAAATAATCTGGGCTTCGGAAGCAAACTGAGGTTCAAAGTTCAGGCCTGACCAACTGCTGGTAAGACCTAGAGAAATTGTCAAACCTCTCTGAGTCTCATGTCCTCAGGTGCAAGTAATACACAGTTTAAAAACAACCTAACGGAAATGGTTGCTGTGATGTTTAGAAAATATGCACAGGGTGTTGAACACCAACCTGGCATGTAGCAGGTACTCAATCATTTATAATTATTATGCTCACCTGGAATTTCAAATTGTACCCATCCTTTGAGGCACTCTCAGATATACCTTCACCATATACCTTCATCATCACCCCAACTAGACATGATGCATCTTCTTTTACATTTTGTTAATGTTTTCTGCCTTATTTTAACAGTGTACATTTGTCTTATCCCTACAAATTAGACTGTAAGCACCAAAAGAGCAGGCCATTTGTAGTCCCTAAAGCACCTGGCACAGTGTATTACACATTGTAGGAGTTCAATAAACGTTGAATACAAGTGGACTGGATACTGAGTAATGAGTGACCAGAACCAGTAAAATAAATCAGGGAAATCTTCATTAAAAGAGCAGTGGAGCAGTTTAAATGAAGGACAGGAACTAACAACAGCTGGGCACTTATAACTATGTCACCCAGGCACTATGTGTATATTAGCTCATTCAGTACTCTGACTAATTGTGTGATGAGTTATCATCTCCATTTTTCAAATGAGGAAACGGGTTCAAAATGATTTCTCAAGGTAACAAATGCTCCATGAGAACTTGGGCCTACTTAGTCTCTTTCACTGCTGTATCCCCAGTGCCTAAGAGTGCCTGGAACATAGTAGATGCTCAATAAATATTTATTGAGTGAATGAAGAGGTGAACAAATAGAGTTAGTAAGCTGAAGCAGGAATACAATCAGTTTTACCTGACTCCCATTTCAGTCCTCTTCTATATGGCCAATTTAAAACAGAGGACTTGGGAAGAAATGGGGTGGGGTGGGGCAAAAAGGGAGAAAATGGGAGACATCTGTAATACTGTCAACAATACATAAAATGTTTTAAAAACAACAAAAAAGAAACACCAGAGAAATAGGATGTACCATTTATTGAGCAACTGCTATATAACTAAACACTGGGAGATAACTGAACCCTGTTTAGGATAAGGGACTTAAGGACACAATGTTGGGTTAATTACACTCCTCAGTTCATGGCACTGATTGTATTAGACACTTTACATAAATTATGTCATTCCGTCTTCCTAAAAACTCTTCGAGGCTCCTCTTTTTAATCTCCATTTTAGAGATGAAGACATACTCTCCATGAAATGACTTGCCCCAAATCACACAAGCAGCAGGGTGGGTGATGCCAGTCCTGGTAAGTTTTGTTTTGTTTTGTTTTGTTTTTGGTACGTGCCCCTGCGGGAACCGAACCTGGGACACTCTGGTCCGCAGGCTGACGCTCCAACCGCTGAGCCAAACCGGCCAGGGCCAGTCCTGGTAAATTTAACTCCAAAACCTGTGTTATTAAATACCCGTCCAGGCTTTGGGCTTGTACGTGCAAAAGAAATACAACCCCCTGTACAAACATCCCCGGGAGCCAGAGAGCATCATGAGAACCTCAAGGAGCTGCGACAGGGAGGGCAGGGATGAAACCAAGATTACTCGGGTCCCTGCACAAATCAATAACCAAGTGACCACGTTGCGATCTCTCATTAACCCTACAATGCTGCTACTGCAGCACCGGCTAGTGACAGGTCTTGATAAAACTAGGGGACGGCAGACGCAAAGCTAACTTAGGAAATCACCCACAGCTCAGCATTTAACAGTGGAGGGGACGAGGACAAGCCCTGGGAGCCCGGGGAGGAAAGTGAATGGGAGCTTCAGAAGCCGGCGTGGAAGGAGCGAGGACAGGGACGGAGCGGGCAGCCCCAAGAACAGGTGCAGTGTCGGGACCGGCTCTGCCATCGGGTCCAGGAAGGGCCTGTCGGGACGAAGGGGTTCGGGCTCTCTCAGGCCACGAGCCCGTCACCCGACTTCCTTAAGGGACATTCCGCCTCACCCTCGGTCCCTTTCGTCGCAGATCCCCAGCTCACCAGGGGCCTGGTCGACGCTGCTGCCGGGTCTCCAGGAGACTCCGCCGCTTCCGCCATCTTGGCCCTCCTGCTCCCTGGCCGCTCCCACAAACCCTTGCGAACCTACGACGTGGAGGCCGGAGCCGTTGACGCGTCGTCCCGCGAGAGTCGCGTCACCGGGAGGCGCGCGAGAGCCCGGCGCCGGGTGCCGGCGAGAGGTTCTTGCACCTTCAGTGTCCTTCGTGCCCGCGGACCACCGGACGCGTCCCCGCTTCCACGCTCAAGCCCGACTGTCAGCTCGCTCCGTGGATCTGGGGACCAGGGCAGCGTTCCCGCCCCACGCACCGGTCTCCGGCTGGGGAGCCGGCTCAGCGCCGCACCTCGCGGGACAAGCCTGGCCACCGCGGCCGCAGGGACACTGCGTTCCCTTGCTCGGCGGATTGAGCGTGCACCATGCATCACAGGGTCGCGGGTCCATTCCCGATCAGGGCACGTGCCCGGGTTGCGTCCTCGATCCCCAGTGGAGGATGTTCAGGAGACAGCCCATTGATGTTTCTATTTCCCTCTCCCTCTCCTTCTCTCTCTAAAGAAAAAAAAAAATCAATTTTTAAACTTTTTAAAATAATTTTTTTTTATTGATTTGGGGGAGAGAGGAAGGGAGAGGGAGAGAGAGAGATAGAAAAATCATGAGAGAGAACACGGATTGGCCGCCTCCTGCATGCCCCCCACTGGGGATCTGGCCCACCACCCTGGCATGTGCCCTGACCGGGAATTGAACCTGCGACCTCTTGGTGCATGGGTCTATGCCCAACCACTGAGCCACACCGGTCAGGCCAAAAGAGTAAAAAAACAAAATTTAAAGGACCCAGCCGGTGTGGCTCATTGTTTGAGCATCATCCTATGCACCAAGAGGTCGCCCTTGGTAGCCGGTTAATTCCTTGGTCAGAGCACATGCCCCGGCGTGTAGGCTCCATCACCAGCAGGGGGCGTGCAGGAGGCGGCTGATGTATATTTATGTTTCTCTCGTGATGTTCCTCTCTCTCTCTCTCTCTCTCTCTAATCAATAAAAACATTTTTTAAAGGGGGATAAAGCCCTTATTAATCTCGATGTTTCTATCTCCCTCTTCCTCTCTCTCAAAAAAATAAAGGAAAAAAATGGATCAAGCCCTCCTTAACCTACTGCTCCCTCTACTGTCCCCCAGCCCGCCGATTCCCTCAGCTTCTCATATGCTTCTCATCCCGCTACTTAGCCGCTTCCCACAGCCTCGATTTCTATCAATTTGGGTACGGTCTCCTGACTTCCAACATTACTTTTCTCCCTCACCCTCTTTGAGGGAAGGGGGCAGCTTCTCTATAGATATTGTCCAAACTTTTAACCCACAACTTCCAAAGTTGCTAAGCAATTTGGGGCAAGTACTGAATATGTTCAAGGTCTAAAAGAGGGTGATTATTCTAAGAATAACTTTTTAAAACCCTGCCTGTCCCAACCTCAGCACAGGTTTCTCTAGATGTTTCTGACTCCAGTTGACCTGAACCCTAAGCTAAAACGAAGTCAGGCCATACATCCAGTGTTGACTAAGCAGTGTCCAGGATTCCTAGTGCCCTTTGGGGATGTGAATACCAGCTTTCAGCTTTTGAAAAACAGGGTAGGAGAAGGCTGTGAAATGAAGTACTTTATATTTTTGAATAGGCAATCCAGGAAAACACCCAATAGTCAACTTAAGGAGAAATAATCTGGAACGTGGTGGAACGAAATTTCTAAATTAATGTTGTGTGTGTTGTTTTGTTTAAATATTCTTATCATTCTTCTGACCAAGGACATTTTCAGTACTTGTGCAAATACTGATGGGAGTGATATTGAAATTTAGACCAGTAGATATGATACCTTTTAAATGACAATAGAATAGTATGTACAGTGTCTCAGCCTCAGCCTCCCACACCCACTCTACCCCTACCACGAGCCCCCCACCCCAATGCCATCCCCACCCCTCCTGATTTCCCCCACTTATTATCGGATGACCAGGTCCCTTCTCACTTCCCTGAGGCCATTGATAACCTCTTCCATTTCCTTCCCAACCTCTACAATTAGTTCTCTGTCCCTAACCGCAAGCCCCAACTTCTGCCCCCTAACCTCATCTCTTGGCCTCTCTACCACTCTTTTCTAGGTGGTCTTGATGCTGGGTGAAGAAGAGGACAGGCCATAAAATGAGAGTTGAGGCCATCAGCATTCAGACTAAAACTGCCAGTTTTCTTCCTTTAACTGATAGGGAACAGGTTGGGTGTGAGGTTATATGCTATGAAGACAGTCCGGATGGAGGTTGTGGAAGGAGGGGTGATACAGGGATGAGCTCTTAAAGTAGGGATGATGTTTTTAGTTGCAGATATATGTCACAGAATTGGCAAACTAACTCAGTATTGCTTGTTGTTGTCAATCCTCATCCAAGAATATATTTTTAATTTTTTTTTTAGAGAGAGTGGAAGGGAGGGAGGTGTGTGTGGGGGGGGGGAGAGAAACATCTATGTGAGAGACACATCAATTGGTTGCCTCCTACACACAGCCCCAACCAGGGCCAGGGATCAAATCTGCAACCCATGCATGTGCCCTTGACTGGGAATTGAACCGTCGACCCTTCGGTGACCGGCCAATGCTCTAACCACTGAGTTACACCGGCTAGGACCTAACTCAGTATTCTTCAATACACTTACAGTCAGTCATTACTCTCTGTTAGGCTATGAATGTTTACAGTACAGCAAGACTGTCATGATTTACCCAGAATTACTCAGAAACTTTGTGAGTGATGGAATTGGGATTACATTTAGGCCAATGTGTATATAGAACTTTACTAGTTGTTCTAAATCACAGGACATTACAATGTACAACTATCTGGAAATATTGAGAAAACAGACAGTTTCCTAGAAAAAATGATCAAAATTAATTCAAAAAGGAAGTAGGAAATTTAAGAGAATTTTTGAAGGGAAAAAATATATAAAAAGCAAGAGCAGTTTGTATGGTATGCTACTATCTATGGCAATGGGTCTCAACCTTCCTAATGCCGAGACCCTTTAATACAGTTCCTCATGTTGTATGTGGGTGTATCTGCACGTGGGCGGACCCACCTGGAGACGGATAGAGGAGCGGTGTCTCTGTTCCTAAGACCATCGGAAATATGTGTTTTCCGATGGTCTTAGGCGACCCCTGTGAAAGGGTTGTTCAACCCCCAAAGGGGTCATGACTCACAGGTTGAGAACCACTGATGTAGGGGAAGGAACTATACAGGGGTGGGCAAAAATAGGTTTATAGTGGTGATTACGTGAAACACAGAGTTTATTCTTCTATTATATATTTTTCCATATGAATAACTAAATCTGTATGCTTGAATATGTACAGACTGCATCCTAATAGCTACACAAGAAACTGGTAACAGTGGTTGCCTCCGATAAGAAACTAAGGGACTTCCCAGGGAGAACTATTCAGTTGTATGACCCTTTATGAACTTTGACATTTTTACTGTATACATGTCTTATTTATTTTTCCCTTTATTGACTTTTTTAGAGAGAGGAAGTGAGAGGGAGAGAGAGATAGAAACATCGATGAGACAGAACATCCATTGGCCGCTTCCTGCATGCCCCCCACTGGAGATTGGGCCCACAACCTGGGCATGTGCCCTGACCAGGAATCGAACGTATCAAACCTGACAAACACAGCACGAAAAAATAGAACTATATATCAGTCTCATTTATTAGTACAGGTACAAACATCTTAAACTGTAAGCAAATCAAATCTGATAAAATAATAATACCCTAAAATCAGGTCCAGTTTTTCCCAGAAATATAAAGTTTGTTCAGAAGCAGGATATGTAGTGATGATAATTGATCGTGTTAATGGGTCAAAAAAAATAAACCATCATCTCCATGTTGAAAATTCAACTCCATTCCTGAAAATAAATCCACTAATAAAATAGGAAGAGAAGGATATGTTGGGGCCCAAGACTGGCCACCCCAAAATATCCCACAGTGGCATATTGATGACTTTGAATTAAAGTTACCTGGCCAGCAGCCAGCAACCCTCTCTTGTCTCCTTGAATGAAGGAAATAAATCTCCCCTGTAAGAGGTGTCCTCCCCGCACCTAGAAGACACCCCTATATCTAGAGTTAAACAACTCAGAGCCAAAAAGACCTGTATAATCAACTCTTATTTCCTCTCTTTTAATTACTGCTTTGTTTAAATTTCTCATTAATGAACACCCAACCTTGCTTAGATCCCTTTCCAGTGAGCACTTTCTTTCTTTGTCCTGTCAATCTCTCACAAGTTTATTGCTTCTTTATCTAAAAAGTATTAAAAGGTGCCTGGTTCTCTCTTTAGGCTACATTTTATGATCTGAGCACTGTACTGTGATTCTTTGGTGCGCAGATATTAAATTGGTTTTTCTCCCATTAATCTAGCCTTGTGTACATTTTATTTTATTACTAGTCCAGCCATAAGAACTGAAGAAGGGTTGGGGCGGGGAAAAATCCTCTGCCTGCCCGGTGGTTTTGGCAGGCCAGCTAGGAGAATATCCCTCTTGGATGTTTTTCCTGAGATAAGTACAGCTAAGGAGGGCCTGGGTGTCTGACAGTAGAGCTAGCAAACAGGTGATGTAAGGACAGAAGACAGGATCTTTTTGACAATTTATGAGAAGCGCCTGGTAATTAAACACGGAGATTGCTGGTGTCTGCAACTTCAAACCGCCTCTCTCACCGGCCCAAACAAAACCCTAACAGGTAAGCTTTTCTTGTCTTACCTCGTCAGCCTCCTCAAACCTCTGGTCCCATAAACAAAGAAAATAATTAAAACTTTTTCTCTTTCTAAATTTAGATTAGCCGGAGAAAATATTTGTGGAACTAGTTCCTTGGACATAGCAACTTTGGTAAAAACTTGGTTTGCACTTTCTTGTTTCTGTTGATCCTTTTCCTCCCAGGGAAGGTCCTTGTTGTATCTGCTTTCTCCGCCAGCTAGAAGATGCGTGCGCGCCGGGCACACCGCTCAATGAGCCTGGTGGATCCAAGCTCAGGGGATCGAAGACGCAATTCTGTTCCAAGCGGGTAAAAGTACGGTTTCTTGTGCTTTGGTTAAAGGCTTATTGGCTGAAGTCGCTATTGAGATTAATTGGAGAAACTTCTAGATTGAGAAAAAAAATTTAGAGAGCTCTCATATTGATATAATGGCTAGCCATTAAGATTTCCTTAATAAAATGGGAGGCCAGAAATTAAAACAAAAATCAATGTCTGCTCAGACCTTTTACTATGTACCTTCAGACATTTGAAGATATTATAAAATCCAGGACATTAGGTGTCCAATTATTTTGTATTTAAAGGAAGGACATTTGAAACAGCAATTACCTTAAACTCTTAGAAGGGAAAAAACAACTCACGTTTCTTCTCTGCCTCGAAGTTATAAATTTTACCATGTCTTTAAAATGTCAGCACCTCAGGAGATAGCATCCCACAATCACCTGAGTCTGGGCCCAATGAATTCACCCAGGAAAACCTGAACCCACAGAAAATAAAGGAGAAAAGAAGAGCTTTAAAAAAAAAAAAACCTATAGCCCTGGCCGGGTCACTCAGTTGGCTGGAGCGTCGTCCTCATACGTCAAGGTTCCAGGTTCGATCCCTGTCAGGGCACATAAAAGAATCAACCGATGGCTGCATGAATGGGTGGAACAGCATATCTCTCTCTAAACATCCATTTTTATTTATTTATTTATTTTATCCTCATCTGAGGACATTTTTGCATTTATCTTCAGATAGAGTGGAAGGAAGAGAGGGGGAAAGAGAGAGAGAGAAACATCGATGTGAGAGACACACATCAAGTGGTTGGCACCCACACAACCCAAACTGGGGCGGGGACAAACTGAAACGGAGGTACATGCCCTTAGCGGGAACCCAACCTGGGACTCTCTGGTCTGCAGGCTGACACGCTAACCACTGAGCAACACCAGCCAGGGCTAAAAATCTATTTTTATTTTATTTTATTTTTTTATTTTTATTTTTTATCCTCATCCGAGGACATTTTTTCATTTTTGGTTCAGATAGAGTAGGAGGGAGAAAGAGAGAGAGAAACATCGACGTGAAAGGGACACATCGAGTGGTTGCCACCCACACAACCCAACCAGGGCTGGGGACAAACTGCAACGGAGGTACATGCCCTTAGCGGGAACCGAACCCGGGTCTCTCTGGACCGCAGGCCGATGCTCTACCCGCTGAGCCAAACCAGCCAGGGCTAAAAATCCATTTTAAAAAAGTACAAACAGCTGGAAAGGCTACATCACCCAGAATCGAGCCCTTAAAATCTTCCCAGTTCCCTTATTTGCCAGGGACAAATACAAATCTTAAAAGTTTCCTCCACAAATAGAGTAGATAAATTTATTCCAACTGTTATCTATAAATTAACAAGTTTTGCATTGTTGCACCTGTTTCATGGCTAAAATTTTAAAACAAGCTACCAGGTCTCTAGTTGCATCTGTCTAAATAATTTGTATGTGTGTCTCTTTGTATGTATGTCCATATATGTATGTATATTTGTATGTGGGTATATAAACCTATGATATTTTTCTGCCTCCCAAGGATATTTCTAAAACTGGTTTATGAAGAGCTCTATTTAATTGGCTTAAAGGAATTAAGTGCTTATATAAATTAAGAAATATTAGAAAGTAAACTGAATGTTTTTCAAGTTCACGTTATCTAGAAAAATATTTGTTATTAAAGCTAATTTAACTCGGTTTAATTTAATGCATATCTTTAGAGCTATCCACATTTAATATAACACTTTTATTCTACCTAGGTGTACTAAAAGTCACGTTCATATGTCAGCAAAGAAAATAGCTTAGGATAATAATTGACTTGTCTAATGTCTCAGAGTATTCATAAATAATGTAAGTATGATTACTAAAAATAAATAGATGTAAGTAAAATAAAAGATTTTTGGTGAAACTTTTTAGCAATAATTATGTTTTACAGTTAATGTACTTAAAAACAACTTCCAAAAATCTTTTTGGAAACTTGAAACTTTAGAGTTTTGCTAAGTTAAATTAAATGATAAACACATTATTAAATATATAGATCATTATAAGATACAAGATAATGAAACATTACTGAACATAGGTTTATTTACTTTTGGCTTCCTATTACGGTGGGGGAATATTTGAGTCAGTCAGTGAATGTCTTGTGCCTTATTAAAAAATTATAATATGAAGAAGTACAAACAATTGACCCTTAAACAACATGAGTTTGAAATGCATGGGTCCACTTATATATAGATTTTATTCAATAAATATACAGTCAGCCCTTTGTATATCTGGGTTTTGCATCCGTGGATTCACTCAACCATGGGTATTTTTGATCTGTGGTTGGGAATCTTCAGAACTGGAGAGTCGACTGTATGCATTTGTCTGCACCATTTTATATAAGCGACTTGAGCGTCCACGATTTTTGGCATCTGTGAGGGTCCCTGGAAGCAATCCCCTGCAGATACCAAGGGTGAATGTAGTTAAGTTTTGGGGGAGTCAAAAGTTATATGTGGATATTCAACAGCATGGGGAGGGGGTAGGTTGGTGCCCCCACGTTGTTAAAGGGTGAACTGTATTTCTAAAAATTATGAAATGTATTCATAAATTTATCAGTAAAAGACAGTTACTGATTGTTTATCTCTTAGTATTCACTAGAATTGAAAGGTTTCTAAGAGTTAAAAATTCTAATATAGATCATTAAAACTGTCCGGCTGTTGTGGCTCAGTGGTTGAGCATTGACCCATGCCCCAAGAGGTCACTGGTTCGGTTCCCAGTCAGGGCACATGCCCAGGTTGTGGGCCTGATCCCCAGTGAGGGACATGCAGGAGGCGGCCAGTCGATGTTCTCTCTCATCGATGTTTCTATCTCTCTCTCCCTCTCCCTTCCTCTCTCTCTAAAATCAATAAAGGAAAAAAATTAGATAATTAAATCTACTAAAATGATAAGAGAAACAACTTTGTATGAAAATATGTGTTTTTTAAAAAATATATTTTTTATTGAATTCAAAGAGAGGAAGGGAGAGGGAGAGAAAAATATTGATGATAGAGAAATCTCAATCAGCCACCTCCCGCATGCCCCCCTACTGGGACTCAAGCCTGCAACCTGGGCATGTGCCCTAACTGGGAATCCAACTGGAGACCTCTTGGTGCATGGGACAACACTCTAACCAACTGAGCCACACAGGCCAGGGCAGTAAGATGTGTTTTTAGGCTAACAAAAGACATGAAATATGAAGATGCATTTTATTGAGCAAAGTGAAAGGAATTTTGTCCTAAATAAAGTTGGTTATTTCCAAATGGGTAAAGAATAGGAGACAAACTAAAATGAACCCAGAAAGCTGTAAATGTTTATTAAAAAGGAATCTTGAAAAAGAAATTTTATGTATGATTAGGCTGGATAAGATTAAATAACGTTGTTATAGTGTTTTCAAAATAAACTTTAGCCCTGGCTGGTTTGGCTCAGCGATTAGAGCTTGGCCCACAGACGAAAGAGTTGCAGGTTCGATTCTGGTCAAGGGTACTTACCTCGGTTTCAGTTCAGTCCCTGGCCCTGGTTGGTGTCATGCAGGAGGCAACCAGTCGATGTGTCTCTCTCACATCAATGTTTCTGTCTCGCTTTCTCTCTCCCATTCTGTCTGAAGGTAAATGGAAAAATATCCTTGGCTGAGGATTTTAAAAAAATGATAATAAACTTGCCCTGGCCAGTTTGGCTCAGCGGTTAGAGCGTCGGCCTGCGGTCCAGAGAGACCGGGGTTCGGTTCCCGCTAAGGGCATGTACCTCGGTTGCAGTTTGTCCCCGGCCCTGGTTGGTCGTGCGGGTGGCAGCCACTCGATGTGTCCCTTTCACATCGATGTTTCCCTCTCTCTCTCTTCCTCTCTCTCCCTCCCACTCTGTCTGTACAAAAAATGGAAAAATGTCCTCGGATGAGGATTAAAAAAAAAATGATAATAAACTTTAATATCAATAATGTACTTATAGAAAACCAAAACTTAATTCTCGTTCATCTGCTAAAGGGACAAAGTTTTCTTGGACTATTAGTCCTGATAAAATATTATGAGAAGTTTTCTGCCTAGAAACAAAGATTTTGTGTCTTACTGTGCTTCACACTCTCTTCATCAGGGTTTTTTTTTTTTTTTTTTAATATGTTTTTATTGATTTTTTAGAGAGAGAGGAAGGGAGAGAGAGATAGAAACATTGATGTGAGAGAGAAATATCGATCTGCCGCCTCCTGCACGCCCCCTACTGGGGATCAATTCCACAACCTGGTCATGTGCTCTGACTGGGAATCGAACTGGGACCTCTCAGTCCATAGGACAACGCTCAACCCACTGAGCCGCTCCAGCCAGGCTTCATCAGGTTTTTCATTGCCTAAAATTGAGTCTTCTAACCTACAACTTCCCAACATCAGTTTCCAAATGAAGTCATATTGACCTAAAAATAATGGGAGGGAGGGGCTTCAAAGGGCCTCTGGAACACCTAAAAGAGTTATTCTCTCTCCTTAAAAGGGAGAATATTAAGTTAATTTGGCTTATTTGACATGTTCAACTACATGGGAAGCATTGCCAAATAAATAATACTAAGCCTTCTTTATGTTATGTCTATATAGGTATAAATGTTCTAAAATTATATAGAATTCCTAAAACTCTGATATGTCTTGGTACAATGTTATCAGTCATAATTCTAGTCACTATCTTCAAACCTGTATTACAGAAATAACCAATGTCCTTGTCAATTGCATTGTAATTGGATCTTTGACCATGCCTTTCTAAGTCTTTTGACATTTATAGGCAGTTATTGTTTTCCTCGGATGCTTTTTTTTTTTTTTTTTTTTTTTTTTTACAAAAGTGCTTCATCTTCAACAAGACTCGTATAACGAACTCTGAATACAGATTTCTGACAACTTTGAGATCATCAAACTAAATTGGATATAATTTACAGAACTCTAAGGAAAAACTAGATTCATCAAATTCCTAATATCTAAATATGCTTTAGGAATCTGTCATGCTGTTGGTAGAGTTTGGAAAGCCCTTGGATTCTTAACTTCTGTAGGTACTCCTATTGCTAATGGGTTTGTAATTGCTGTTCTATTACACTTCGCTTCTGAAGGTGCCCTTGTTCCTCAGCCCACACTGAGGAAACGGATACTTTATCCTTAGGAAATGACGGGGCTAACAAAGCTGCTAAATATGCAGCTCAGAATGGACCTCCCTTATCCTTCCTCTGCCCAATTTTTAAACCTGCCTTTAATCCTCATTAATGTCATGAACTACCAGGCAAATGCCCCACAGTCTCTGTGGACCGCAGGCTGACGTTCTAACCGCTGAGCCAAACCGGCCAAGGCTCCCCCACAGTCTCTAAAAGAGAAACTGGGCCGGGGAAATGGGGGATGGGAAGAGATAAACCAAAGAACTTATATACTTATATGCATAACCAATGGACACAGACAATAGTTTGGGGAAAGCAGGATAGGGGTGGGAACGGGGAGGAGGGAGTCCATTGGGGGAGAAGTGGGGGACATATGTAATACTTTCATTAATAAAGATTAAAAAAAAAAAAAAAAACACAGATACAAAAGGGTGCCAAATACTTATTAGATGGATTATGTATTGGACGAAAGGGACATTGTAGACCTCTTTTTTCTTTTGATTGTTTGGCTTATAGTTATATCCTATCAAATGGGACGTATGTGCAGATGGGGCATAGGTAAGGAACCAAAAGACACTCGGCTGGCTGTTGTCTGCATGTTTAGTGGGTGAACTGAATGCTTTCTACTATATATGCTAATGGCACAACAGTGGTAACAGAGTAATAACCGGGGTTATTACATGTTTTGGCATTTCTTTCTGAATTGAATGAGACCAAGGAGCTCATTTCACAGCAGAGATTAACCACCTACTTGCAAAACCCTTGGACAGGCATTACAATTTCATACTCCATACCATTCTTTATCATCAGGGCAAATGGAAATTAAAACTCTAGACACAAAAAGGACTTTAGGAAAGATCTGTCAGGAGACCGAATTTAAATGGCTAAAAGCTTTGCCCTTGGCCCTTATGAAAAAAACAACAACAGCTCCTGTGTAAGAAAGAAAGATCTCTTATACTTTGAGAAGACATGGAGGGACCTGGAGAGTATTATCCTAAGCGAAACAAGCCAAACAGAGAAAGACAAATATCACATGATCTCACTTATTTGTGGAATATAATGAACTAAACAAACTGCTGAACAAAATTAACCCAGAGACATAGAGGTGGGGTACAGACTGACAAGCCTCAGAGGAAGGGGGGTTTGTGGGAGAAGAGATAAACCACAGAGCTTACATGTATGTATGCGTGACCAATGAACATAGACAACGAAGCTGGGGACGGGGTGGGGGGAAGGGGAGGAGGGTGTCAATGGGGGGAAAATGAGAATCATCTGTAACAAAAATAAATTAATAAATAAAAAAAAATTTTTAAAAAGCTCCAAATTGGAGACATGGATCTTTGAACACATAATGCCTATGGGGATCTCTAAACTTTCCATTTGTGGGAACTTGAGTTTGATTCCGTGACTAGCTATATACAAGAACTACCTAGTATACCTGAAGCATATTGCCACCAGGTAAAAGAGGCATGGCCTCCACCAACTGACTTGCCATCCCTTTCTACCATGAGACTGGGTGTACATCGAGGTCTTTAGAAGAAAATACGTGCTGTCACCTGGCTGGGAAGGACCTTATGAGGTGTTACTAGCAACCCACACTGCCATCAAATAAAAGAAAATTTCTCCTGGCTGCGTGCATGCTAGACAAAAATAAACCCAGGCCTTCCCTCTCCAGGCAACTGGGAAACAGTGCCTACAGGGGGCCTTAAACTAAGGATTTCTGGGGGCCAATCCCCCGGCCCCAAAGCAGATGGCACCATGATGTAGACAGCTTTCACTTGTTACCCTTCCCTTAAAAAAAAAAAAAAAATATATATATATATATGCATATGCAGTTAATGAACACTTTTTTCTACATTTATTAATCACTTATTAGGAGGCTAACTAGGGAATGCTTGTCTCTGTCTATCCTACCTTCCCTCTAAGTTTCCACTATGGAGTCTTTTCACCTTGTGTCTTGCTCTCTTTTTCAACAGGCGGGGCACAAACCAAACACTCCTGCCAGTTTACCAAAGGCTAGCCACGTTAACTAATCAATCTGATTGTTGGTTATGTCAACATCTCGATAGTGAAAAAAAAAAAAAAAAAAAAGCCTGAACTACTCGTTGTTCCTGCCAATGTCAACACCTGGTGGACCAAGTACAGAGATGGGTGAGTGACCAAGCATGGTATGGATGACAGAGCAGACATTACTCTGCCTCTACTTCTCGTGAGTCATTCGGGCCCGGGAAAAGCTCTATAGAGGCTGAAGGACTGTTCCTTACCCAGATAAAGACAACAAATGAAAATGTTTCCATTTACAATAAACACAGACACGGTACTGGACTTTTCCCGGTGACAAACTCTGTGGTTTGATTCCACAGGTGGCCTTTTCGAACCTGCCAAGGAAGCTGTGACCCCAGCCTTACCCTTTTCTGCAGAGATGTCTGCCAAATGACCACATGTTTTGGGTGACTCACAAGCCACCCTCATGCAACAGCACATCCCCAGTCAGGCTGCCCAATTCTACAGACTGGGCAGGGGGACGAGAAATCCAGACCTACTTGGCCAGGCGACAGAACCCAGCTTTATGGCTGCCCATACTGGACTGTAGGCCTCCTACACATCTATTTTGCAGTCTGTTCTGAATCACAGATTGACAGGATGTGTGCTTACGGACATAAATCATGAAATACTTCAGATGTTGAGAATGGCCTCCACCAACTGACTTGCCATCCCTTTCTACCATGAGACTGGGTGTACATCGAGGTCTTTAGAAGAAAATACGTGCTGTCACCTGGCTGGGAAGGATTCACGGATTCCACGTGAATCTTGTCTGGGAACCACACTGCTCTTTTTATTTTACGTGACAACAAACTTCACAAAGTTTTCCCATTTAAATGGTCAGAATGTGACACGGACCCAGATACCTGGCTCCTTTTGCCACCAAACGTCTCCCTAAGTGTTAACCAAATGACAAAAGTCGGCTCCCTTGTTCATAAAGCTGTGCGACAGAAATCTGCCAGTGGAGAAATCAGACAAAAGCCGCTTGTATGTCACAGCTCCAAGTTCTTCTGAATGTTGAGGGTCTTCCTCAGCTTTGGAGATTATGAATTAGAATTTTAGAATTAGAATATGAAGTAGAATTTTCTTTCTTTTTTTTTTATCCTCACCCGAGGACATTTTTTGTTCAGGTACAGTGGGAGGAAGAGAGAGAGAGAGAGAGAGAGAGAGAGAGAGACATCGACGTGAAGGGACACATCGAGTGGCTGCCACCCGCACGACCAACCAGGGCCGGGGACAAACTGCAACCGAGGTACATGCCCTTAGCGGGAACCAAACCCGGGACTCTCGGGACCGCAGGCTGATGCTCTAACCGCTGAGCCAAACCAGCCAGGGCGAAGTAGAATTTTCTAATTATGAATCAGTAAAAGGCAATCCTTGGTAGATGGAACAAGGTTCCACGGTGATGGAACAAGGATTCAACACCGCTGTACAAACTAGGGCTGCTCCAGTAACAAGTTCAGAGCGCAGCCCTGTTGTTCTTCAAAAGGGGGTGCGGGAGGTGGGAGAGGGCAAAGGAAGGATAAATGGTGATGGAAGGAGACTTGACTTCCAGTGATAAACACATAACACACTATTGTGGAATTGTGCACTTGAAAATCATATAATTTTATTAACCAGTGTCACCCCGATAAATTCAATACAAATTAAAAGCAAAGCAGCCAATTAATGCATAAATAAGCGCAACACCAAATTGATGTTACTCTTTCCCTTCCTCTTTCTCTCTAAAAGCAATCAATAGCCCAGGCCAGTTTGGCTCAGCGGTTAGAGCATCGGCCCTTGGACCAAAGGGTCACGGCTTTGAGTCCTGGTCAAGGGCGCGTGTCTGTGTTGCAGGTGCAATTCCTGGTTTCTGTCGGGGTCATGCGGGAGGCAGCCTGTCCTTGTGTCTCTCTCAAGCGGTTGTTTCTTTCTCTTTCTCTCTCTCTCTACCTCACTCTTCCTCTCCCTTTCCCTCTCCCTCCCTCCTTTCCACTCTGTCTAAAAATCAATGGAAAAATATCTTTGGTCCTGGCTGGTGTGGCTCAGTGGTTGAGCATCGACCCATGCACCAAGAGGTAACCAGTTCGATTGCTGGTCAAGGCACATGCCCAGCTTGTGGGCCTATTCCCAATGGGGTCGTGCAGGAGGCCGCCGATTGATGTTCTCTCTCATCCATGTTTCTATCTCTCTCTCCTTCTCTCTTTCTCTCTCTCTAAAATCAATAAAGAAAAAAAAAGAAAAGAAAAATATCCTCAGGTGGTGATTAACAAAAAAATAAATAAAATCCATCAATAAAATATAAATAAAAAGAAAAAAACTAAAACAAAATTGTCATGCCTGAAATATACTGACTGCCCAGCAGGAAGGAGCTTATGCAATTATCAGGGGGAAATGTAGCTTCTATATAAGCCAAAATTATAGTATCTTATAGTATGGACAAATAGTATCTAACTTAAAAGAGAGGATTGATATTTTCCATCAAATAAGTGAAGGAAAGACGCTGTGTTGGACTATTTCCAGGAACGGGGGAGTGCTTTCATGGGGGTTGGGAAAATGTGCTCTGATTTGTCCCTTCTGTTTGTTCATCCTGATTCTCATCTGTGTTCTCTCTCTTTGTAGATTTCTTACCACTCAGCTTTTACCACATTTTCTCTCTCCGCGGCTGCCAGCCCAGCCTTTACTATGTGGAATATCGAGGGATTGCCCTGGCTGGTTTGGCTGGGCGGTTAGAGCGTCGGCCTGCGGTCCGGAGAGACCCGGGTTCGGTTCCCGCTAAGGGCACGTACTTCGGTTGCAGTTTGTCCCTGGCCCCGGTGGGGGTTGTGTGGGTGGCGACCACTCGATGTTTCTCCCTCTCTCTTCCTCCCTCTCTCCCTCCTGCTCTATCTGAAATGCAAAAATGTCCTCGGGTGAGGAAAAAAAAAAAAGAAAGAAATATTCAGGGAAGTTTCAAAGTAGGGAAATGTCAGACCCAAGACTGGCCACACCCAAAATATCCCACAGTGGCATATTGATGACTTTGAATTAAAGTTACTTGGCCAGCAGCCAGCAACCCTCTCTTGTCTCCTTGAATGAAGGAAATAAATCTCCCCTGTGAGAGGTGTCCTCCCCGCACCTAGAAGACACCCCTTATCTAGAGTTAAACAACTCAGAGCCAAAAAGGCCTGTATAATCAATTCTTTTTTTTTTTTTTTTATCCTCACCCGAGGACATTTTTTTTGTTGTTGTTCAGGTACAGTGGGAGGGAGAGAGAGAGAGAGAAACATCGATGTGAAAGGGACACATCAAGTGGCTGCCACCCGCACGACCAACCAGGGCCAGGGACAAACTGCAACAGAGGTACGTGCCCTTAGCGGGAACCGAACCCGGGTCTCTCGGGACCGCAGGCTGACGCTCTAACCGCTGAGCCAAACCGGCCAGGGCCATATAATCAATTCTTATTTCCTCTTTTTTAATTACTGCTTTGTTTAAATTTCTCATTAATGAACACCCCAACCTTGCTTAGATCCCTTTCCAGTGAGCACTTCTTTCTTTGTCCTGTCAATTTCTCACAAGTTTATTGCTTCTTTATCTAAAAAGTATTAAAAGGTGCCTGGTTCTCTCATTTCTTTGGGCCTCATTTTATGCTCTGAGCACTGTATTGTGATTCTTTGGTGCTAAATTGGTTTTTCTCCTGTTCATCCACTCTGGTGTCAATTTTATTATTTTATTACTAGTCCAGCCATAAGAACTAAGAAGGCGGGGGATTCTCCCTTTCCTGGACAGAACAGATTCTTACTTGACATGATAAAGAAATCTGCTTCAAACCAAAAGCTATTATCATGCTATACCTGGCATTCCCATTAAAGCCAAGAACCAGAGAAACATGCTTATTATCACCACGGTTCTTTCACACACTGTTCTGGGAGCGCTAGGCAATGCGATTGGACTCTTCTGCTCTGGGCTAGGGCAAGCCTTGCTTATTCTCTCCGAGGACATTGGTCCCCTGGATATTCTCACCCACTGACCCAGTTTAGTCCCTTGTATCTAATATTGTGTACAAGCAACCTTTGGACCCTGCGAACTCCAGGCATGTTTTCTGGAATTTTCCTTTCTTGGTACTCACCTCTCCAAAAGACAGCACTTCTCTGTGTAAACATGCCACTCTTCCTGGTATAAACAGTTTCTCTTCTGTCCTGTTGCGAAGACCTGGTGATAAACCCCTCCCTGGCATCTCTATTTGCCTCCTCCTCTTTGCCCTTCCTGCTGTGGCCCAGCCCTTCCCTTAGGCCATTTTCTAGTCCTTTCCTACCTCCCTGGGACTTTTATAACTTTCATATTCACACAAAATGATCTCTCTAGTACTTCTATCATACAGGGTGTGGCAAAAGTAACTTTACAGTTGTTCTTATGACAAATAATACAATAATTAATAAATAATGGTACAGGAATAAACTTTCACATACTCACAACTGTAAGCCTACTTTTGCTCCACCCTGTACACAACAGATCCTCAAATATTGTTTCATTATAATGTTAATTCAAAGTAAACTTTGGAGGCTTAAATAAAAAAGTGTATGAGAAAGTAGCGGAGTGTGAAAAATAAAGTTAAATATCTCTTATTGGAGTAGTGTTCTTTTTTTTTTTTAATTTTATTTTTGTTACAGATGTTTCTCCTTTTTTACCCCATTAACACCCTTCTTCCCATTCCCCCTGCCCCATTCCCGGCTTTGTTGTCCATGTCCATTGGTTATGTGTACATGCATATAAGTTCTGTGATTCATCTCTCCCCTACCACCTCCTCTTCTGGGGATTGTCAGTCTGTACCCTGCTTCCATGTTTCTGTGTCTACCCTATTCCTCAGACTGTTATGTTCATTATATTCCACAAATAAGTGAGATCATGTGGTATTTGTCTTTCTCTGTTTGGCTTGTTTCACTTAGGATAATACTTTCCAGGTCCCTCCATGTCGTCTCAAAGGATAAGAGATCTTTCTTTCTTACAGCTGCACAGTACTCCATTGTGTATATGTAACACAGCTTTTTTATCCACTCATCTACTGATGGACACTTGGGCTGTTTGCAGAACTTAGCTATTATAAATACTGCTGCTATAAACATGGGGGTACATATATTCTTTCTGATTGGTGTTTCAGGATTCTTAGGGTATATTCCTAGAAGTGGGATCACTGGGTCAAATGGCAGTTCAATTTTTAATTTTTTGAGGTAACACCATAGTGTTTTCCATAATGGCTGCTCCGGTCTGCATTCCCACCAGCAGTGTACTAGAGTCCCCTTTTCTCCACACCCTCGCCAGCACTTGTTATTTGATGATTTGCTGATGGCGGCCATTCTGACAGGTGTGAGGTGAGTAGTGTTCTGTTGTAGCCTGGATTTCTCCCAGAAATCAGAGCCTGGGACAAGGCCTTTCGCATGCGTGTTGATTTGAAAAGTGATCCTAGGCAATGGAGAAGGAAACTGGGAAGAGCAAAGCAGAAATGGAAGGAAAGTCATTAGAAGGGTATGTTTTCAAGCAAAACTGGGGGTAGACCCCAGTGAGGAGCCGTGTAGAATGAACTTCAGAATCGTCCACTGGAGGGACAGAAGAAGGAAATGTTTCTGCACAGTGCCCATATCCTTCAGTGAGAGGTCACTCTGTCATGTGCACGCGTCAGGGTGCAGGACAGAGTCCCGCAGGCCGACTACAGCATGTGCTTCAGCATGTGCTGCCCGCGTGCAGAATGGATGGCTGAGACCAGGGGAGGCCCAGCAGGGGAGGTGTCTGATGCCCAGTCTCAACACAGGAGGATTGGCAAGGCAACAACAGTGATGGCAGGAGAGGTGCCAAGAAGCAATTTTGCTTTCAGTTTTTTTCTTTACTTTTTATAGTTTTGTTCATGAAAAAGAGAGGCAGCTTAGTGAACTGAATAAGCACATACACTCTGGAACCAGAATACTTGGATATGAAACTCAACTCCACTTTTTACTTCACTTTTGTCAAGTTACTAACCTCTCTGTGCCTCAGTTTCATCATCTATAAAATGGAGATAATAACAATCGTTACTTTATAGAGTTGTGAGCACTAAATGAGCTAAGTGTCAGCTATGAATACTTACAACAGGGCCCTGGCCGGGTGCTCAGTTGCTTAGAGCATCATCCCCATGCGCCAAGGTTGCGGGTTTGATTCCTGGTCAGGGCACATGCCCAGATTGTGGGCCCGATCCCCAGTGTGGGGCTTGCAGGAGGCGGCCAATCGATGTTTCTATGTCTCTCTCCTTCTCCTTTCCTTTCTTTCTAAAATTTAATAAAGAAAAAAAAAAAGAACTGATGAACGCGTGAATGGGTAAAACAACAAATCGATGTTTCTCTTTCTGAAAACATCAGTAATACTTACAATGGAAGTACATGTTTGTTATAAAGAATCAGAACACATAAGTGTATACACTCCAATGTTAAGGGTCCTGTATCTGTTCAAATGCTTTTTTTTTTTTCCAAGAAAGAGAAAATCAAGCCACACTGCCAATGAGGGGTTGGAGAGAGCAAGGGTATTGGGATATTGAGATGGGACACCTTGGGCTGAAGCAGTTGGAAGGTGACAAAAAGCTATTATGTCAGCAAAGTCAGGTTGACGGGTCGAGGGAAGCTGAGGAGAGGAATGGAACTCAAATAAATTGAGAAGTTAATGTTAGGACCCAGCTAGCCAAGGAGAGGTGTTTTTTTCCTTACCTCCTTTGGTTATTCTTTCTGCTTCTTGTTCTGGTCCTTCCCTATCCTGCTTCTGAGCAGCAATATCTTCCCCTTTGTAACTAAGAAAAAGGAGGCCACAGGGCTGTCATAGAAGAATTTCTTGACTCACTTGACAAAAGAACTAAAAAAACCAGAATGTCGAGTCAGTGTTTGTTCTGAATAAGTTCATTCGAAAAGCACACTTTTGAAAAGCAAACAAAACCTAGGCAATGAAATTGTCATTAAAATTACAAACAGAGCAAAGGGACCGTGTCTGTAGGACTATACATTTCCTCTTCCTACCCTTCCCCAACATCGTTTTATTTTCCAAAAAAGGAAGATTGTGAATAAGGAAAGGAGGAAGGATAGAAAAGGAAAGGACACTCTGAGGAGTAGGGAACAGCATTTCTTCCCATGCTTTGTTTCAAGTAAACTGCATTGTGAAAACCACCATATAGGAATCATTTGAAAGTAGGTTTCCTCTATAATAAAGATGGGAAAGGAGAATGGTGTGAGTGGGCATGAGAAGGGGTCAGAGGCCAGTGATTTTCCTAGATGTTGCAGTCTCTTAATATGACTACATGATTCACTAATATTGGAGCTACTTCCTTGCATGTTTGAAATATATTTAATTCTTCAGTCCAACCCTCCAAATTATCTATTTCTGTTTATGTGTGACTTCTTAGAAAAAGCCCATTGTTTTAATGTATATGAGATGAATTAGAAATTAAAGCTCAGGGAGAAATAAGACCACGTCACTCCATCTATCCTTTGATCTTGTTGGAACCTAAAATTCATTGGCCCACCAATATTTTACTGCCCCTCATCCCACGGATGTCCTCTCTTCCCTCCTCATTCAGCAGAACTTCCATTGATAACTACTACAATCATCACTCCTTTGCTACACTCAACATCCTTGACCCTCTTTTGCTTTATCGTATTGAAGTGGCAAAAGTCCAACCCTAGTTAAAGCCAACACTCTGCCTAATTGGTGTTGGGTTTAACTCGGGTGTGATTGTAATAAAGTACACAACTATGCTGACTGTCTCAGGTTGAATGACCACAAAGCTTCACAGACCCCTAATGCTGCCTAGTGAGAACGCGTATTTCTGAAGTTCATTTACTCACCCACTCACCTAGAAGATCATATCATGCCTTCTCTCTCCTTAAATCTTCAGCATTGCCTTTCCAATTCTGAACTTCAGATGACAGCTTTGCCTTCTACTTCACTGAGAACCAAAAAGCAATCAGATGAGAACTCACTCATTTATTCACGTATGAACATCTGTAACCACATTCTCTACCTTTGTTCTTCACAACTGTCTTTACAGTCTAAGGCTAACCCCTTCACTTTGTCTGCTAGATCCCATCCCTTATCTTCCCTTTCAGGGATAACAGGTGAAGGTTAAAAGGGAAAGTCCCCATAAATGAAATGACTTGATTAAAATAACCTAGCAGGTTAAGAATAACAACTAACATCTTTATGGACTCTACCATTTTACAAACCAATTTCACATATGTTTTCGCATCTGATTCTCACAAAAGTTCTGTGAAGTAGGTTTTATTATTGTTCCTATTTTATGAGAAAACAAGACTCAAACAATGAAACTGATTTGTTCCCAATTGCTCAGAAATTTTGTTAGTGGTAAACATGGGGTTAAAGTGTATGGCAAGAGTAATAATGGAGACGTTTTTAAATTTTTTACATGAGAGTACTATGTACAAATCTATACAATCAAGTTTGAAAACATCAAGGAGATGAACAAATTCTTAGAAAAAGAAAAATGATCAAAATTGGCCCAGGATGATTTAGAAAACCCCATCAGAACAACAACTGTGTAAAAACTGTCTTTTAAACTATCAATCAGGCCCTGGCCGGTTTGGCTCAGCGGTTAGAGCGTCGGGCTGCAGTCCAGAGAGACCTGGGTTCGGTTCCCGCTCAGTTGCAGTTTGTCTCCGGCCCTGGTTGGGTCATGTGGGTCGCAACCACTCGATGTGACCCTTTCACGTCGATGTTTCTCTTTCTCTCTCTCTCTCTCTCTCTCTCTCTCTCTCTCCCTCCCTCTCTACCTCCCACTCTATCTGAACAAAAAACAGAAAAATGTCCTTGGGTGAGGATAAAAAAAACCCCCAAACTGTCAATCAGTCCTCTATACCAGAGACTGAGAAATGTTTTCTGTGGATGGACAGATAGTAAGTGTTTTGTCCCTGTTGCATATTCTTTTATTTCATTTATTTGTTTTAATTTTTTACAGCCCTTTCAAAATATAGCCTCTTAGTCCATTTGGGCTGCTATAACAACATGCAACAGACTGGGTAGCTCTAAACCACAGTAAAGTTTAGATCATGCACATATTTTTTCTTATCACATACAAAGCCTTTTTCAAAGTTGTGTTTTCTAAATATCTTTAACTGGATGGGAAAATTTATTTGATCTGAGTTTATATTCAGATACCTTACACATTTTTCCTAGTATTTCTTTGAGGTTTTCTATATAGACCATTAAATCATCTGCAAATAATGACAGTTTTACTTATTCCTTTCTAACCCTTACGCAATTCATTCCTTTTCCTTGAGTTCTTTTGCGGGTTACGATTACCTTTAGGAAGTGGTGACGTTGGCCTCATTGGCATTTTCCTAACTTTATTTATTTTTATTTTATTTCAAATAATTTTTCTTTTATTGATTTTAGAGAGAGAGGAAGGGAGAGAGAGAGAGATAGAAACATCGATGAGAGAGAACATCGATTGGCCACCTCTTGCATGCTCCCCACTGGGGATCGGGCCCACAACCTGGGCATGTGCCCTGACTAAGAATGGAACTGGTCACCTCTTGGTGCAGGGTTAATGCTCAACCACTGAGCCACACCTGCCGGGGAGCATTTTCCTAATTTTAAACGCAATACCTCCAATATTTCCCCATTTAAGACGCTCTTTGGTGTATGCTTTTTGTCAATTCCATTTTTTCAGATTGAGAAAGTTTTCTGCTATTTCTGGCTTACTACAAGTTTTTAATCAAGAGAAGATGTTGAATTTTTATCAAAACTTTATTTGTATTTATGGAGATAATCTTATGGCTTTTTTTGCATTTACTCTAACAAGTAGTAAATGTCACTGAGGAACTTTCTACTATGAAATTATCTTTGTAGTCCTGGAATAAGCTTTACTTAATAATTGTATATTGTACTTTTACAAACTGTAAGATTTAGCTCTCTAAAATTTTGGTTAGGCTTGATGTAACTCTAATCCTAAATTAAATGGGTTTGTGCCTTTCCTTTCTTGTTCTCCACTGTGGTTGTGATATCAAAACTATTCTAGCCTCATATATTTAGAAGCTGGGAGGGTCTGGGTAAAATTTTAATTATCTTTTTATTTATTTATTTATTCATTCTTTATAAATCAAAAGTTGCATTTTGTTATGTATTTATTAAAGATAATCATTAACAGTTTATAAAAAAAAATACCGGCCTGATATACACAAAAATTTCCTGATAATGGTAATTAAAAACAGCTACTCCCCACGCCCCTTGTGTCCACACCAATATTCAATCTAGATTGGTTTAATCTTGAAGTGTAATCCAATAAGACTGAAGACCAAATACTTCAGGTCCTGGACAAGATAATAAAATACTCGTTAGCCTTCTGGGTCCTTGGATTGATTGACATCAGTAAGGGAACCGATTTTTGATGTTGCAAAATAAATGTGTTCATCTCCAGGGACGATTTCAAGCTCCTGCTGGCCCACTTGGTCAGGAGGAGGCCACAAAGCATCATCCTCTTTGGTAATTTCACTGTCATCAATTATTCTCTTCAGTTCCTCCATCACACATTTATGTACATAAGCCTCTTTTCTGATCATAACATCATTTTTGTAATTGCTGTTGTTGGCATATCTCAATTTCCCATTGAGTCAGAACTCAAATACCAGGAATTCGTGGCCAAACTTTCCCTTGTGACCCAGGTAGGAACGCAGATGAAAGTCACTCTCCATGGCCCTGGCCAGTTTGGCTCAGCGGTTGGAGCGTTGGCCTGTGGACCAGAGAGTCCCGGGTTCGGTTCCTACTAGGGGCACGTACCAAAAAAAAATAAAATAAAATAAAATTAAAAAAAAGAAAGTCACTCTCCATGACTCACAAAAGGCCACGGAGACTAAAGTTTAATAGCAAATTGTACTAATCTTTTCTTTTAATGTTTAGAAGAACTTCCCTCTAAAATTGTCTGGTTTCATGTTTTCTTTGTGGGACTATTTTAAACTCCTTCTTTAATTTTTAAATAGCCATAGGTCCAGTTAAGATTTCTATTTGTTCTTGAGTGAGCTTTGGTAATTTCTAAAAAGTATTCCATGTCATGCGAGTTTTCAGATTTATCTGTAGTTATTCCCCTTTGGCATCCATGTTATTATTTCTTCATGTCTTCTTTTTTTTCTTTCTTTAGTTTTCTAGAATTTTATATTTGCTCTTAGTTTGTTTTAAAAAAACTGGCTTTGTGTTTCCTCTTCTATTCCTTATTTGATGACAGTTTAAATAATATATTATGGTAGAACTTTATCAAATGTATTATTAGTATCACATGACTCAACTCATTTAGATTCTTAATATATTAAATTACATAGATAGGTTATATGATATTGAAACATCTTTCTATTATGCAGAAAAATCATACTTCATCATGATGTATGATTTCTAAAACTATACTCTTGGGTTGGTTAGCTAACAAGTTAGCATTTTTTGTATCTGCATTCAGTGAATTGGTCCTACACTTTACCTTTCTGCAATTATTGTTTTATAGTTTGGGAATCAAGACCACTAGTGCCTTATAAAAGGAACTGGACAGACTTTGATCCTTTGTGGTGAAATAATTTGTATTCAACAGGACTATGGAGATCTCCAAAGCTTGGTAGAACTCACGTGTAAAAACAACCTTGGACCTCTATAGATTCAATGCATTCCTTATTAAGATACCAACAGCATACTTCACAGATCTAGAACGAATATTCTAAACATGTGTATGGAACCAAAAAACACCCTGAATACCCTCAGCAATCTTGAGAAAGAAGAAGTTGGAAGGATTACAATTCCAGATATCAAACTATACTAACAAGGCCATTGTAATCAAACAGCCTGGTACTGGTACAAGAACAGACATATAGACCAATGGAACAGAACAGAGAACCCAGAAATCAACTCATGCCATTATAGTCAATTAATATTTGACAAAGGTGTCAAGAGCATACAATGGACTAAAGACAGTCTCTTCAATAGATGGTGCTAGGAAAATTGGACAGACACATGCAAAGAAATGAAACTAGACCACCAACTGACACCGTACTCGAGAATAAACTAAAAATAGGTGAAAGACTTAAATGTGGCCAGAAGATGGCGGCGGGCAGGACAGGAGGGAGGGTGAGTGTGTGAGAGAGCGTGGGTGGACGTGAAGGTGGACGACCAAACCACTGCAGTGCAGAGATGCGAAGCAGAGGTTCCTGTGCTGTGGACGGGAGCAGCCAGCTACCACAGTAAGCGGCCCTTCAGGGCACTTCTCCCTGTGCTCTGGGGAGGTCCCACTATTTTGGAAGATCCTGGGTCTTCCCTGGGAAGAGGCAGTGGAAGTGCTAAGGCCCAGCAATCTGAGCCCACCAGCACACCTGGCACCATCAGACCAGTGGACACTCTGTGTCAACATAGACCAGTGCACAGCAGTGGAGCTCCCAAGGTGCAGGTCGCGGAAGCCACAGACAGCCCGGAGTCCAGCACCATCCCCCATAGTAGCAGCCTGATCAGAGTCCAGATATACCCCCAGCAACAGAGGCTGGGGAGTAGACATCCATCCCAGGCATCAGAAGCACAGACCAGCAGCTGAGACCCATCCCCAAAATCTACAGCAAAAGCTGGCAGGAGTTGAGCCCCACAGGGCAGCAGCACGCCTAGCCGACAGCGGCGGGACTTGGGGCTCCACAGAGGCCTGTGCGGTCCAGCAGCCAACAAGTGTAGTGGGAAGCCAGAGCCCTAGAGAGACTGGTGCGATCCACCTGCCCGCCCATGGGAACTGCAGGGTGAGGGGGCACCAGAGAGGCCTGTGCGACCCAGCTGCACACAAGATAGGCATAGAGCATGTGAAAGTGGAGGTAGAGTGAAGAGAAGCTACGCAGATGATCTCCCAGGACCAAATGGGAATTACAACTAAAATAAAGACAAATCCTCCCAAAAAAGCAACAGAAAAACAGCAGGACAGGATCATGTAACCAGGGACACTGGTAGGATCTGCAGAGGCACGAGAGGGTAGTGGGCTGGGAGCCCACAGACAACAGCAGTCTCAGCTGTGAGCAGTGTCCTTGGGGAATAAAGATCAAGCCTGCTCTAAAGCACAGAGCCGGGACAGAGCACTAAAATAGTCACAGCCACTCACCTGGGGGCTATGGCAGAGGGAGGGCAGACTGGGCTGGAAGTCTGTGGGGATACCCAGGATTTGGAGGGCACTCAGAGTTTTTGCTGAGTTGCAGCCACAAAAGACGGTGGCCAGTGTGCTCCTTCCCTGAGCTGTGGGGAAGAGCAGCAGCACCTTACACCCCTCCCCCCCAGAGATTCAACTTACCTAGGTGAGGCAAAGAAATGCAAATTGAGGCTCATTAATAACCAGCATCTATCCCACCCTCTAGAAATCCTCTTATGCAGAACACCAGGGTTACCTTCGAAGGCACTGAGTAACTGAGACTACTAGCCTCCTGGAAAAACCTAGAGGATAACTGAACCTTTCCTGGGCTTGCAAATCTACCCAGGAAAGTAAGACTTGACAGTGGTGTTTAACGTGGGCCCACCCAGGCTCATCCAAACCCAGTAGAGGGAACCACAAACAGCAGAACACCAACACCCACAGGGAAAATTTGGCAGGCTCCAAAACCCACTGAGATAGCCAAAATGGTGAAACAAAGAATCAAATCCCAAATGCAAGAACAAGAGAACTCTATTGAAGATGAGATAAATGAAATGCAGCTAAGCAAATTATCAGAGGTAGAGTTCAGAGCCATGATCTTGAGGAGGCTCAACAGCATGAGTAAGGACATCAGCAACATGAGTAAATATATAGAAACATTGAAAACCAACCAAGTGGAAATGAAGAATGACATAGCAGAAATTAAGAACACATTGGAAGGACTAACAAGCAGAGAAGAGGAATCTGAGGACCGGATCAGTGAATTAGAAGACAGGGTAGAAAAAAATCAACAAATATCAGAAAACCAAAAGGAAAAGACAATTAAAAAACAGGAAGACAGCTTAAGAGAACTGTGGGACAACTGGAAACGTAATAACATTCGCATCATAGGAGTCTCCGAACAGGAAGGAAATGGGCAAGGGTTAGAGAATATTTTTGAAGAAATAGTGACAGAAAACTTTTTTAACTGGAGGAAGGAAGAAGGCATTCAAGTTCAAGAAGCACAGAGAACCCCAAGTAAGAAGAACCCAAACAGACCCACACCAAGAAACATAGTAATTAAAATACCCAAAATTAAAGACAAAGAAAGAATCCTAAAGGCAGCAAGAGATAAGCAGCAGGTTACCTACAAAGGAAACCCCATAAGGCTCTCAGTTGACTTCTCAACAAAAACACTACAGGCCAGAAGGGAGTAGCATGAAGTAATCAAGGTCATGTAAAACAAGGATCTGAATCCAAGACTACTCCATCCACCAAGGCTGTCATTCAAAATAGAAGATCAAATAAAGAGCTTTCCAGACAAAAAAAAAAAGGCCAAGGGAATATATTAACACGAAACCAGCACTGCAAGATATGCTAAAAGGACTGCTTTAATTAGTAGAAGAAATAGAAAGAAAAATATAACAACACTAAACAAAAATGGCAATAAATAAGTACATATCAATTATCACCTTAAATGTGAACGGTTTGAATGCTCCAATAAAAAGACAGAGAGTAGCTGACTGGATAAGAAAGCACGACTCACATATATGTTGTTTACAAGAAACCCACCTCACATCAAAAGACTCACATAGGTTGAAAGTGAAAGGATGGAAAAAAATCTTTCAAGCAAACGAAAAGCAAAAAAAAGCTGGGGTAGCAACACTCATATCTGATAAAGTAGATTTCAAAATGAAGGCCATAACTAGAGACAAAGAAGGCCATTACATAATATTGAACTGATCTATCCAACAGGAAGATATAACCTTGGTAAACATATATGCACCCAATATAGGAGCACCAACATATATTAAAAATCTTTTGGAGGACTTCAAAGGAGAAATCAACAGCAATACAATCATAGCAGGAGACTTCAATACCCCGCTGACATCACTGGATAGATCTTCTAGACAAAAAATTAACAAGGAAACACAGACTCTAAATGAAGCACTAGATCAAAAGGATTTCTTTTTTTTTTTTTTTTAGATTTTTTTTTTATCCTCACCCTAGGACATTTTTCCATTTTTTGTTCAGATAGAGCGGGAGGGAGAGACAGGAAGAGAGAGAGAGAGAAACATCGATGCGAAGGGACACATCGAGTGGCTGCCACCCACACGACCAACCAGGGCCAGGGACAAACTGCAACCGAGGTATGTGCCCTTAGCGGGAACCGAACCCGGGTCTCTCTGTACCGTAGGCCGACGCTCCAACCGCTGAGCCAAACTGGCCAGGGCTCAAAAGGATTTCATAGATATCTACAGAGAATTACACCCCAAAACTACAGAATTCACATTCTTCTCAAGTGCACATGGGACATTCTCAAAGACAGACAACATATAAGGGCACAAACTAAGTCTCTACAAGTTCAAGAAGATTGAAACTATATCAAGCATCTTCTCAGATCACAATGGCATGCAACTAGAAATCAATTGCAAGAACAACATGCAAAGACATTTGAAAACATGGAGGCTAAATAGCATGTTATTGAACAATGAGTGGGTTACCATGGAGATCAAGGAAGAAATTAAAAACTTCCTGGCAACCCATGAAAATGAACACACAACAACACAAAATCTATGGGATGCAGCGAAAGCACTTCTGACAGGGAAGTTCGTAGCACTACAGACCTACCTCAAGAAGCAAGAAAAATTTCTAATAGACTATCTAACCTCACAACTTAAAAAATTAGAAAGCAATCAATAAGAAAACCCCAGAGCAAGTAGAAGGAAGGAAATAGTAAAGATCAGAGCAGAAATAAATGACATGGAGACCAACAAAACAATTCAAAGGATCAATGAAACAAAGAGCTGATTCTTTGTAAGGATAAACAAGATTGATAGACCCTTAGCTAGACTCACCAAGAAACAAAGAGAGCAAACCCAAATACACAAAATCAGAAATGAAAGAGAAGACATAATAACGAACACCACAGAAATACAAAGTTTCATTAACAAATATGAACAATTATATGGCAACAAATTTGACAATCTAAGCAAAATGGACAAATTTCTAGAAACACATAGTCTCCCAAAACTGAACCGGGAAGAGATAGAAAACTTCAACAGACCAATAACAACTAAGGAAATTGAAGAGGTAATCAAGACTCTCCCAGCAAACAAAAGCCCAGGCCCAGATGGCTTCACTGGGGAGTTTTACCAAACATTCAAAGAAGAACTAATACCCATTCTCCTCAAACATTTTCAAAAAATTCAAGAAGAAGAAAGACTTCCAAACTCATTTTATGAGGCCAGCATAATTCTAATTCCAAAATCAGAAAAAGACACTACAAAAAAAGAAAACTACAGGCCAATATCCCTGATGAACATAGATGCCAAAATCCTGAACAAAATACTAGCAAATCGGATCCAGCAATACACCAAAAAAATTATTCACCATGACCAAGTTGGATTCATCCCAGGGATGCAAGACTGGCACAATATGCACAAATCAACAAATGCGATATACAAAATAAACAAAAAGAAAGATAAAAATCATATGATCATATCAATAGACGCTGAAAAAGCATTCAACAAAATCCAGCACCCATTTCTGATAAAAACGCTCAGCAATCTGGGACTAGAGGGATCATATCTCGACATAATAAAGGCCATATATAAAAGACCTACAGCCAACATCATACTCGATGGGCAAAAACTAGAAACATTTCCTTTAAGAACAGGAACAAGACAAGGATGCCCACTTTCGCCACTCTTTTTTTTTTTTAATCCTCACCCGAGGACACTTTCCCATTTTTTGCTCAGGTAGAGTGGGAGGGAGAGAGAGGAACAGAGAGAGAGAGAGAGAAAAACATCGATGTGAAAGGAACACATCGAGTGGCTGCCACCCACAGGACCAACCAGGGCCGGGGACAAACTGCAACCGAGGTACGCGCCCTTAGCGGGAACCGAACCCGGGTCTCTCAGGACCACAGGTCGATGCTCTAACCGCTGAGCCAAACCGGCCAGGGCTCTCTACTCTTTTTTAACATAGTACTGGAAGTCTTAGCCACAGCAATCAGACAGGAAGAAAAAATAAAAAGGATCCAAATTGGAAAGGAGGAAGTGACACTGTCATTATTCACATCGAAAATTTACTAGACTTAATACATGAATTTGGCAAAGTAGCAGGATACAAAATTAACTTCAAGAAATCGATGGCATTCTTATACACCAATGATGAACTCACAGAAAGACAAACTAAAACAACAATCCCATTTACCATCGCGACAAAAAAATTAAGATACCTAGGAATAAACTTAACCAAAGAAATAAAGAACCTATTTGCAGAAAACTACAGGTCATTGAAAAAAGAAATAGAGGAAGATATAAAAAAGTGGAAGCACATACCTTGTTCATGGATTGGAAGAATTAACATCATTAAAATGTCCATACTACTCAAAGCAATCTGTAGATTCAATGCAATTCCCATCAAAGTACCAAGGACATATTTCACAGAACTAGAACAAACACTTCAAAAGTTCATATGGAACCAAAAAAGACCTGAATAGCCACAGCAATCTTGAAAAAGAAGAACAAAGTAGATGGGATCACAATACCAGATTTCAGGTTATACTACAAAGCGACTGTAATCAAAACAGCCTGGTACTGGCACAAGAACAGGCATATAGACCAGTGGAACAGAACAGAGAACCCAAAAATGGACCCAAGGCAATATGCTCAATTAATATTTGACAAAGGAGGCTAGAGCATACAGTGGAGTAAAGACAGTCTCTTTAATAAATGGTGTTGGGAAAATTGGTCAGCTACATGCAAAAAAAAAAAAAAAAAATGAAACTAGACCATCAACTTACACCCTACACAAGAATAAACTCAAAATGGATAAAAAACTTAAATGTGACTCATGAATCCATAAAAATCCTAGAAGAAACTGTAGGCAACAAAATTTCAGACATCATACGCAGCAGAATTTTCACTGATACATCACCTAAGGCAACAGAAACAAAGGAGAAAATGAACACATGGGACTACATCAAACTCAAAAGCTTCTGCACAGCGAAAGATACAATCATCAAAAAGGAAAGGCAACCCACTGTATGGGAGAACATAATTGCCAATGATATGTCAGATAAGAGGTTAATTTCCAATATATATAGAGTGCTCATACAACTCAACAAAAAGAAGACACAGAACCCAATTAAAAAATGGACAGAGGAGCTGAATAGATACCTCTTCAAACAGGACATACAAATGGCTAAGAGACATATGAAGAAATGCTCAACATCACTAATCATCAGAGAGATGCTAATTAAAACAGAAATGAAGTATCACCTCACGCCTGTCAGAACAGCAGCCATCAACAAATCATCAAACAACAAGTGTTGGTGAGGGTGTGGAGAAAAAGGGGACTCTAGTACACTGCTGGTGGGAATGCAGACTGATGCCGCCACTATGGAAAACAATATGGTGTTACCTCAAAAAATTAAAAATGGAACTTCCATTTGACCCAGTGATCCCACTTCTAGGAATATATCCTAAGAAGCTTGAAACACCAATCAGAAAGAATATATATACCCGCATGTTTTTAGCAGCACTATTTACAATAGCTAAGGTCTGGAAACAGCCCAAATGTACATCATTAGACAAATGGATAAAAAAGCAGTGGTACATATACACAATGGAGTACTATGCAGCTGTAAGAAAGAAAGATCTCTTATCCTTTGAGACAACATGGAGGGACTCGAAAGCATTATCCTAAGCAAAACAAGCCAAACAGAGAAAGACAAGTATCATATGATCTCACTTATTTGTGGAATTTAATGAACATAACAGTCTGAGGAATGGGGTAGTCCCAGAGACGTGGAAGTGGGGTACAGACTGACAATACCCAGAAGAGGGGGTGGGGGGGATATAAACCACAGAACTTATATGCATGTATGTATGAACAATGGACATGGACAACAAAGCTGGGGATAGGGTGGGGAGGGAGGGGGAGGGGAGAATCAGTGTGGGAAAAAGGAGAAACATCTGTATCAGAAATAAATTATTTTTTTTAAAAAAAGGCTTAAATGTAAGTCATGAAACCATGAAAGTCTGAAAAGAAAACATGCAATAAAATCTCAAACAGCTCACATATCAGTATTTTCGCCGATACATCTCCTATGGAAGAGGAGCATAAGAAAAATTAAACAAATGAGACCAATTAAACTAAAAAGCTTCTACACAGCAAAAGAAGATATCAACACAATGAAAAGGAAACCTACTATATGGGATGACATATTCACCAATGATACATCTGATAAGTGTTTAATTTCCAAAATATATTAAAAAAACTTATAGGACTCAACACCAGGAAGACAAACAATCCAATTTAAAAATAGGCAAAGGCCCAGGTGGTGTGGCTTTGTGATTGAGCATCAACCCATGGACCAAGAGGTCACCAGTTTGATTCTCAGTCAGGGCACAGGTTGTGGGCTCGATTACCAGTGGGGGGCATACATGAGGCAGCCAATTGATGTATCTCCCTCATTGATGTTTCTATCTCTCTCTCTCCCTCTTTCCTCCTCTCTCTCTAAAAAGCAATAAAACATAGTTTTTAAAAAATGGGCAAAGGACCTGGATAGACACTTCTTCAGAGAGGACATGTGGATGGCCAATAGACATATGAAAAAAATGTTCAGCATCACTAATCACTAGAGAGATGCAAATTAAAACTACAATGAGGTATTGCCTCATACCTGCCAGAATGGCTACCGTCAATAAATCAACAAACAACAAGTGCTGGCGAGGGTGTGGGGAAAAGGAAACCCATGTGCACTGCTAGTGGGAAGGAAGACTCTTTCAGCCACTATGGAAAACAGTAGTGAATTTCCTCAAAAAGTTGAAACTGGAACTTCCATTTGACCCAGAGATCTCACTTTTGGGTATATATCCTATGAATTCCCAAACACCAATCAGAAAAAAAATATATGCACCCCTATGTTCATAGAAGCATTATTTATTATAGCTAAGATCTGCAAACAGCCCAAGTGCCCAACAGTAGATGAGTGGATAAGAGAGCTTTGGTACATTTACACAGTAGAATACTATGCAGCTGTCAAAAAGGAGCTCTTACCTTTTTCGACAGCATAGATGGATCTGGAGATTATTATGCTAAGTGAAATAAGCCTGTCAGAGAAAGACAAATATCACACAATCTCACTTACATGTGGAATCTAATGAACAAAAGAAACTGACAAACAAAATAGGTCCAGAATCATGGAGGCATGGAACAGACTGACAGATCTCAGAGGGGAGGGGTTTAACCAGAAGGGATTAAAAAAAGATTATAGATGCATATAGGCAGAGCCCATGGACTAAGACACTAGTGTGGTGAAGGCCTGGTGTGGGGCTGGGGCTGGGTGGAGGGGAGCAAAGGAATGTTGAAATGGCAGACATCTGTAATACTGTCAACAATAAATAATAAATAAAATAAAGCTGTTTCATAAAAAAAGGCCGAGGGTTGTTGCAGCAAAGTACTGATTGAACGTGAGAGTGACAGAAGTTTTCAGTTCTCCCAAAATGGTTATTTCAAGAGCTGGAGAAAGTACCGTTTCATATTTGCTTAAAGTTTAAACAGGTCCAATTTATTGTTTGTTGATAAAAGGAGGATTAAAACATAAAATATTTTGTATTTTCCTCTCAATATTCTATTGATTTATTTCTGTTATATTAATATAGTTTAACAAGGCAGTTTTACATAAGCTTATATCAACAACAAATACAAGTAAGATTCTTTTTTTAAATATGTTTTAACTGGTTTTGGAGAGAGGAAGGGAGGAGAGAAAAACATCGATCAGATGCCTCCTGCATGCTCCCTACTGGGGATCAAGCCCACAATCTAGGCATGTGCCCTGACTGGGAATCAAACTGGTGAACTTTTGGTGCACCGGACAGACGCCCAACCAACTGAGCCACACCAGCCAGGGCAAGCAAGGATCTTTTGAACCACATGATATAAAGTTTTAAATTTGGTTCCACATTCAATAGTCTAATGCCTCTTCTGAAATTTCCTGGTCAACCGACCTATACCCACATCTTGGAGTTCAGTGGGTTTTAAAAAAACGTGTTATTGCTGGCTATAAGAATGCTTGGCTTTGCTTTGTACCATTTAAAAATAAGTAAATCAGGAATGTGAAAACCATTACATGAATAGAATAAATAGGTATTTGATTATGCAAATTGGGAAGAAAAAAGAAAAGTTGTGTTGAAACGAATGAGCAACAGAACCAACTTCTTTATTATTATTATTATTATTATTGCATTTATCTTCAGATAGAGCAGGAGGGAGAGAGAGAGAAACATCAGCGTGAGAGAGACACATCAACTGGTTGCCATCCACACAGTCCCAACCGAGGCTGGGGACAAACTGCAACTAAGGTATGTGCTCTCAGTGGGAACTGAAGCCTGGTCTCTCCGGTCTGCGGGCCGACGCTCTAACCGCTGAGCCAAACTGGCCAGGGTGAACCAACTTCTTATTTAGTTCCCTTGTGAATTACAACTGTATTTATCAAAGTATAGGTCACAAATCATTAGTTGTTAAATAAAAAAATAAAGAGCAACCAAAGAGTATCGATTTAAAAAGTTTTACTGCCAAGCAAAGAACCCGATTCAGTATAGAGCCAAGATAGGTTCTGGAACATGAAGCTGAGAATAGGAGGAGTAGAATAAGTCTTTTAAAATGAAAATATCTTAGACTGTGTCTGTCCTATTTTAGGAAAGCAGTCTTTACGTAGTGTCGATTGGCCGGGGATATATGGGTTTTTGGGTTAGATAAACGTTGGGCTGGCTGGAGATGATTGTGTAAGTTACGGTTTCCTCTGGACTGTGGTGTCTAGTAGGGCCTACGCCCATGTCAATAGGACAAGTCAATATTTATTTTGGGATATGGAATCATTTTAGGGAGTAGTGACCAATTTATTTATTTTTTTTAAGCAAGAGAATACAACAGAATAGAAAATAGCAGAGCACGTTCTATGTAGTATTTTGTGAAAGTTGTTTTAGTTATATCTATGTTCTGGTCTATGCTATAAAATGTACTTCTTACAATGTTCAGGGTCAAATAAGTTCAAATAGTACTGAATTAAATGATGCTTCTTAAGCTTTTGTGTTTTTTTGTGCTAATTTTTCTCATTGTGATGTGCTCATAGTAAAAATTCAAACTGTTCAGAATGATATAAAATGAAAATTCCCTTCTCTATCTCATTTCTACTCCCCCAAATCAGGACCATGATAATTATTTGTAAATAAATGCATACACACATACACACAGTACTGTTTTGATTGAGATACAATTTATACACATTATAAACTATAATATAAAATATAAAACACACAAAATGTATAACTAGTTTTGTTTACTTACATATCTTGGATGTACTTTCACACTAAACCATTCTCCTGACGTGTGCAAAATCTGCCATTGCAGGGTTGTACATCATTTATATATTCTGTCCCATATGGTCATTTCAGGGTTTAGTGAACATGCTTGTCCATGCGTTTGCATATTTATGTAGTGAAACCTGTGGCACAGATTCCTGAAGGTAAAACTTTTGAGTCAAGGGGAACATGCATTCAAATTTGGGTAGATGTTACCAAATTGCCTTCCAAAACGTCCCTGCTAGTTTACATTCCCACAGTCTGTCTATGAGGGCGTCTGATCTCCTCGTCAACTGCAGTTTTTTAGCCAGATTTAAAGCTTGCCCAGCGTGATGGAATTTATATCTTGGTGCAGAGGCCAGCACAGTAGTGAAAAGTGAAGTCATGGGGTCGCAGCTCAACCACTTCCAAGCTGTGGAACTTTGCACACATTACTTCATCTTTCTAAGATTTAGTTTCCTTATCTGAGAATGGGAATGACCTTCCTACCTTGAAGAGTGGATGTTTTGTCTTGGAGATAGTAAATGTTGATATTAGTGCTTTGTTTACCTTTCAGTATTAACATTATTAACTTAAAATTCAAATTGTTTTTTTGTAAGAATAATAAGCAAAGTAACTTAGTGGTCTAATTGAGCTTTTTGTAGGTTGAAATGTGCATTCACCCACAATTCATTCTCAGTAAGGTTCTTGTTTTTTAAAATAATTTTTTAGTCCAGCCAGTGTGGCTTGAGTGTCGACCCATGGACTGAGAGGTCCTGGTTTGATTCCCAATCAGGGCACATGTCTGGGTTTCCGGCTCAATCCCTAGTGGGGGGTGGCGTGTGGGAGGCAGCCGATAGATGTTTCTCTCTCACATCGATGTTTCTATCTCTCTCTCTAAAAAATCAATAAAAACATTTTAAAAAAATGATTCTCTCTTTGTCTTTAACCTTTTGTATTTTGATGATGATGCTGTGTCTTTGTGTGGGTCTCTTTGGGTTCATCTTGTTTGGGACTCTCTGTGCTTCTTGGACTTGTATGTCTGTTTCCTTCACCAGGTTAGTAAAGGTTTCCATCATTTTCTTTACATAGGTTTTCAATTCCTTACCTTCTTTTTTACCCTTCTGGCAGCCTCGTGATGCAAATGTTGGTAAGCTTGAAGTTGTCCCAGAGGCTCTTTACACTATCCTCATTTTTTAAGATTCTTTTTTCTTTTTGCCATTCTGATTGGGTGTTTTTTTGTTTGTTTGTTTGTTTCTTTATATTCCAAATGAATGATTTGATTCTTGGCTTCATCTACTCTAGTGTTGATTCACTGTAAATTATTCTTTATTTCAGTTAGTGCCTCCTTTACTTCTGACTGGTCTTTTTTGTGGTTTCCATGTCCTTTCTTACTGCTGTTGAAGTTCTCTCTGAGTTAATCTACTCTTTCCCTGTTTGTCTCCTTTTTTTTTTTTTTCCTGGAGTTTTGTTCTGTTCTTTCATTTGGAACATGTTTCTTTGTCTCCTCATTTTGGCTGCCTCCCTGTATTTGTTTCTATTTATTAGGTAGAGCTGCTGCATTTATGGGCCTGGTAGAGTGTCCTTCTGCAGTAGGTGTCCTCTGTGATCCAGTGGCACAGCCTCCCCATTCACCTGAGCTGGGCACTCCAGGTGCTCCACCCACATAATCTGTATACACTCCCTGTTGTAGTGGAGCCTTGATTGCTGTTGGCACATCGATGGGAGGAGTTTACTCCCAGGTCGACCAGCTACAAGGACTGGTTTTGACCACTATGGAAGATCAGCTGTGAGGGGTCCACCCCACAGAGCAGGACTTACTTTAGCAGGGCTCTGGTGCCCACTGAATTTGACCCTAGAGGTGTCCCTTGTGGAGGTGGTTGGGTGGTGCTTCTATGTGGTCTGAAGCTGTTCATCAGTTGTGCTGGCTCTGGGGCCTACTGGGAGGTGCAGGCCAAGGTCAGCTGCTGTCTGTGTTCTGCCCGGGCCACACCGCACCAGCTACAAAGTGATCTGCAGATGTCTGCTTCTTGTGCTGTGCTCGAAGGTGCCCAGGTGAGGCCAAGCTGCAACCAAGATGGGTGGCTACTAGTGCCTGGGGCCACTTTGGGAGAGGTATGGGGCATGTCAAGGCCAGATGCTGCTTGTTTGATAGATTTTAGGAAAGTCAGAAGCATGAGCTAACAACACAGGCCATGTATATGAAAAAACAACAACACTGGAAACAGCTTGGGTGGGCCCGAAAGTTGGGTGGAGTGGGGTCTCAGAAATCACTAGGGCAGGGGTTGAACAGTGATAGCCGGGTTGATGGAGACTCAGATATGACACTTGCCTGTCGGCCCTGTGGGGGGAAAGGTCAGAAAAAAACAAAACAAAACAAAACACAGTGGCCTCTGCTAGCACTTCTGTCTGGGAGAAAGCTGCCCTTCCAGCTCTTGCTCAGATTGCAAACACTTCAGTTCCTCCCCATGTGTCCCTGGTGCCTTTCGAGCTGCCTGTTCAGTGCTGGAGCTCAGAGTGTAAGGTCGGGTAAGTCTGTGTGCAGGCCTTTTATTAGGAACTGCACAGGACTCCAGAAGTCTCAGCCTTCCTCAGCCACAATCCCTGCTGGTTTTTACAGCCAGATGTTATGGGGATTTCTCTTCCCTGGGCTAGGGGCCTGGTATAGGGCTGGGACCTCTCACTCCTCAGAGGGGACCTCCGCATCCAAGATATCCCTCTCAATTTTTATCTGCCACATGTGGGTGTGGGACCAGCCCATTCCGAGTCTCTGCCCCTCCGACCAGTCTTAATATGGATTCTTCTTTATATCCTTAGTTGTGGGAATTTCGTTTATATAGGTTTCTGAATGATGGTTGTTCTGTATTTTTGAAGTGGTTGTGGAAGGATGTGAATACTGCATTTACCTACGCTGCCATCTTCCTTAGTAAGGTTCCGAAACCAGTTTCCTTCCTGTGGTAATGTTGGTTTAACAAGAAGGAGCAAACATGCCCTGCTGATGTGGTTCAATGGTTGAGCATCGACCCATGCACCAAGAGGTCACAGGTTTGATTCACGGGGTGGGGGTGGGGGGGCACATGCCCAGGTTGTGGGCCAAATCCCCAGTGGGGAGCATGCAGGAGGCAGCCAATAGATGTTTTCTCTCATGGATGTTTCTATCTCTCTCCTCTCTAAAATCAACAAAGAAAAAAAACTTTTTTAAATAAGAAGAAAGCATGATTGGCATATACTGGCTCCTTGCCAGAGCCTTGCCACTGTACTATTGCCTTCTTAGGCCACCATCTTGGGGTGCATTGTGTGATATGTCCATTTATTAAATTACTAGCATGAACTTATAGCAAATCTGTAGAAAGGAGACCAATATGTATTGTTCTAGACTACCTTATTGAAATTATTTTATATCTTAATTTTTTACTTGACTCTAAATATAAATGCATATCCATTTGCAGTCAGTGATATTATTCTAAGCATTTCTCTAGTGCTTTTTTTTTTTAAAAAAAATACTTATCTGAAGATGTTTACTGATTTTAGAGTGAGAAGAAGGGAGGGAGGGAGAGAGAGAGAGAAACATCAATTTGAGAGAGACACATCCATCCGTTGCCTCCTGTATGCGTTCCAACCAGGGATTGAAACCTCAGCGTAGGTATGTGCCCTGATTGGGAATCAAACACACAAACTTTTTGGTGTATGGGACAATGCTCCAACCAACTGAACCACCTGGCCAGGGCTCTACTGCTTGTTTTCATCATGAAAAAAAGAAGGATTTAAAAATTGGAAAGAATTGCATGTTTTATCTCATGTTGTTTTATATTAGGAGAAACGAAATGAACTTTGTTAGGGTCAATTATCTGAAGGCGTCTTCATGTCTTATCACCACCCCCCACTCCCCAGAGCCAGAAGCCTTTTGGAAAATATTTCAGGTGTTTTATGTTACTCAAGTTGTCATTCTAATAATTGTGTTGAAAAGTATGTAATGTGCTATGTGATATGAGTGAAAATGAGCACAAATAAAACAATATGCAAATTCCCCGTTATTTAATCACATTTCTTTAATTAATTAAAAAATGTGATTACATTTCCTTACCAGCATGGAAATCAGAAAGCCGGACTCTTGGCATAGTGAGGAGTGGAAACCTGCGCTCACGTTATTAATCAAAACCATTGTAAGAAGACTGTACTGGAATGGTGGGAATTGACATCTTTCTGGGAGTTTAACAGTAAACAGCCACAATTCTTAGAAAGTCTCTCAACACTGAACTAGGTTCCATTTGGATTTCTGTTTTCAACTGCGAATAATCAGAAATCACTGTGAACACAGGAAATGGAGAAAATCCCCAGGTCCTTACCAATATCAACACTGTTGATATGACAGTGTGGTGGAAACAGTAGATCCTATAAATCCAAAAGTCTGCTAGATAGTTGATCACATAGATTAAAATAGATCACATTTTAAAAGCTAAATATTGATGGCTTTTTTCATCAAGGAACATCAGAAAGGGAGACATGCAGGGGGGGTTGTAAGTAGAGAGTTGGATATATGGAGAACTGTGAACAAGGATTTTCCCTTCCTTCAACCATTTGCCACTTAGAGCTCCTAAAACCTTGGCTTAGGCTAAGGAAAGAAACTAGGCCAAGTACAGTCAAAGCAAAGGATGGACCAGAGCCAAGACTGGGTCTGGGAATGGTGCCAGTAGTGCAGGATTTATTAGACTAGGCTAGAACTAGGGGCAAGGCTAGCCGTGCGAAGAGGCTGGGGGGCTGATGTGCACTGTGTCTTCTGTTCCAAGCAGTGCAAGTATTGAAATTCTACAGGGTCGGGTATGTACAGCATGGGCGCCAGACCTGTCAGCTAGCTCTTCAGAGAAGTTCAACCTAAAGCTCCCGTTAATACTACACCTGGGATCATTTCAAATCATTCACTACAATTACCAACAAATGACCCTGCACGATTTTTTCCACATTACAGTCTAAGTTCATCCAGTCACACAAGCAGTGGAGCATGGGATTAGATATTGATGCATTGGACTGGAAGGCATTGTGATGCAATAACAACAACAACAACAACAACAACAATAAATGGTTTCAGAATCAGACCTAGATTGAACTCTCTGGTACATTATTTATCTTCTGGGTGACCTTGGCCAAGCAGCGTAACTTCTCTGGGTTTCAGTTGCTTCATCTGTTAAATGAAGATGACAGTAGAACCTTCCTCACTGATTTGTTGTGTGGAGTAAATGAGACTATTTATGTGAAGTGCTTGGCCTAAGAGAAGTCCTCACCTGTGCGGTCCCCTCTCTCTCCACTTCTCTTTGCTACTCGCCCTGAAGTTTCTTTTCTTCTTGCTGATATAGGCCAATTAACACTGGAAACTTCTTTACCTTTTTGTGAAAGAGGGACGGTAGCATTTTAGAACAAAGAACTTTAGGATTCATTATAAGAAGTTCTAAAATATTATTTTGTATCTTTAAGATAAAACTCTTAAAATTTTTTTTTCTTTATTGATTTTAGAGAGAGGGGAAGGGAGAGGGAGAGGGAGAGAGAGAGAGAGAGAGAGAGAGAGAGAGAGAGAGAGAGAGACAAAAACATCGATGAGAGAGAACATCGATTGGCCGCCTCCTGCATGCCCACCACTGGGGATCAGGCCCACAACCTGGGCATGTGCCCTGACAGGGAATTGAACCGGAGACCTCTTGGTGCATGGGTTGATGCTCAACCACTGAGCCACACCAGCCAGGCAAGATAAATCTCTTTTTAAATACATCTCATAAGTGACTGAATCCTAGACTGGCCTGTGTGGTTCAGTGGATTGAGTGTTGTCCCATGCACCAAGAGGTCACTGGTTCAATTCCTGGTCAGGGCACATGCCCATGCTATGGGCTTCATCCCCAGTAGGAGGTGAGCAGGAGGCAGCCGATCAATGTGTCTATCTCTTTCTCCTTTTCCCTCTCTCGAAAAGTCAATAAATGTGTATTTTTAAAAAATTACTGAAGCCTAACAAGTGTCATTTGGAAAAATGCCTTTCATTTCAGGTTCTCAGACCACTTTTAAAAGAACTCCTTATATATTTTTTCATACGTGGAGAGGAGCAAATGATTAAGTACTGTAAAGAAATATTTTAATGAGGCTAGCTGCGGTCCCAGATGGCAGAGATAAAGCAAAAGCTGGCAATGTTAAGTCAATATTGGATATTTATTTGGTTTTCTTGGGCAGGTACATTGCCTTTCCTAAGAATCTACATCTGGTTTCTTGACTTTCTCTCTCTTTATATATTTCAAGTTGTGAAAGCAATTTGAATTAATAGAAGGCTGATCTGCTTCATTAGGTTAAAGGATTATGGTTCTCATTCCAGCATGCAGGACAGACAGACAGACCCATGAAGCTGAGAAGCTCCTATCCTGGATGACTTGAGCTGAACAGTGTCAAGACTTATGGCTGTCTTGCAACTCCGCCTTGGAGTAATCCATTAAAATGATTAACTCCAGGATTTCAGGTTCTGGTTCTTGAATCCCAAAGGGGCGTGTTGGCCATGTTGCTGAGTTGCAGACCTTGTGAGTATTTTCACTGCCCTGAGTGGAGACAGTATATTAACCAGACCGCAAACCAGGCTAGAGTTTTTATGTGAGTTAAAATGTAAATTCCTCTGGCTTTTTAGTTTCCTATGATGATAATGAACAGGGATCAAGTTGTGTGGTTACATAAACAGTAATGTTTTTCTAGGAATATCGTTGTGAACCATCTGTCTCCTCTCTGCCTCTGGAGCTGTCCGTCAGAACAAGGACAATGAACTTCCGGCCTGTGTTACCTGGATTGCTCCAAGCTCAGTGTTTTTTCACGGTATCGCGGCAGAAACAGGGTGATTGCTTAGGAAAGAGGTGCTGTCCCGTATCAAGACTGTGGAGATGCTGTTACCTTGACATACAAGAAACAGGAGAGATGGGATGTGTCTCCCTGAACACTATGAAAAAATTTAGAGCAGTTTTAGGGTCACAGAAGTTGAGAGGGAAGTACAGAGATTTTCCACATACTCCTGCCCCTCATCCAAGCTCAGCTCCCCTCATTATCAGTGTGCCCTCTGGAGCGGTACAGTTCATACAGCTGATGAACCTACACTGACACATCACTGTAACCCAAAGTCCATAGTTTACTTGAGGTACTTTGTGGTACTGTACATTCTCTGGGTTTGGAAAAAATGTATAATGACATGTGTCTACCGTTATAGTATCTTACAGGGTATTTTCACTGCCCCAACATGTCTCTTGTATTCCACCCATTCATGTCTCTCTCTCTGACCGCCACCCCCTGACTATCACTGCTCTTTTAAATTGTCTTCATAGTTTGGTCTTTTTCAGAATATCATCTAGTTGACACCATATAGTATGTAGCACTTTCAGATTGGCATTTAAGGTTCCCCATGTCTTGATAGCTCATTTCTTGCATTGTCTGGATGTACTACAGTTTATTTGTCCATTCACATAATCAAGGACATCTTGTTTCCTTCAAAGTTTTGGTAGCTATGAATAAAGCTGAAAGGGAACCATATTTCCAAACCCTGAACTTCCTTTACTATTGTCTCTAAAAATTATTTGCCTGAGAACCGTATGTCTTCATGTTATTTTTATCTATTGTATATATATAATAATTGAAATTATAGCTCAATCCAGACAACTTTATACTTAGAGCCTTATGGTCAAAAGGAAATAAAAATAATTCAGTTTCTATTTATGGACATATTTTGTTGCAGAGAAATTCAATATGGTGATCAATAGAGGACTTTCAAGTATAAATATACTTCATGAAAGAATACAATTCTGTGGGGAGAATGCAATGGGAATTTGGTTTGAAAAAGGAAAAAGGAACAATATAAACTTTATGAAGGTTAAAGAAAAGTTTACACTTTTCTTTTATTGTGCTTGGCGTTTAATATTTGATGGTAAATCCAATGAAAATCTTTAAAAGTGCGCTATAACATTTTATTTTAATTGTCAATATGTCTAGTATGCTAGCAATTACACCTTTTGCAACTATTGAAATATAATGAAAAATATAGATGTCAACCTAAAAATGTGCGAGGGGGTACATAGCTTCTCAAAATTCTCTTAGGGGATACGTGAATAAAACTTTGAAGACCCCAGTCCTATTGCGTTGTTGTGAGCAACAAAGCATCTAGGATAATGCTCAATTAAGGCAGCTCTTATCTGAAGGACTGAGTTCTAATTTTAACCCTCTTTCTTCTTTGGAATTTGGTCTAGGGTATTTGTTTTCCTCTGCACTTTAGTTTTGTTGTCTATATAAAGGATAATACAGATGACTATAAAACTCTTTGAGCATAGGAAGTTAGATGAGCATGACTGTGTCTAACATCAATAACATCAATGGTAATGTTCATAGTCATGAAAATATAAGTATAGGCTCTGTAAGTCAAGGCATATAGCAGCTGCTCAATAAAAGCTTGTGGAATTACTGAATGAATGCTCTAGGAACCTTGCTAGAATGAAAGACCATATACCTATTTAGTGGTATATCTGCATTGGTGCTTTTAAAGCCATTTTGGGCATTTTCTCATAAAAATATAAAAAGCGTAGAGAATAAAGATAAAATAGGATAAAGATAAAAAGAGTAAGAAATAATATCCTACATGGGGATGTGACTACTTATTAATTTTCAGAAGGTGTTTTTTGGACTCTTTACCATGCTGTGATATAGTGTAGTGGTTAAGAGCCGTGTCTCTGGAACCAGCCAGGCTGGGCTCAGGTTCAAGCACTGACACTTAACTAGCCACGTGTCCTTGGGTAAGTCACTTAACCTCTCTTTGACTCAACTATCTCATCGTTAAATGGGTACAAAAATAATACAACCCCATAGGATTGTTTTGAGGATTAGGGAGGTGGGTTATTGGATTGCGTAGAAGAATGAACCCCCAAAGATGCCATGCTCTAAGTCCTGGAACCTGCAAGTGTTACCTTGTATGGCAAAAGAGACTTTGCAGATGTGGTTAAGGATCTTGAGATGGAGAGGTTATCCTGGGTTATGATCCTCATAAGTGAAAGAGGGAGGCAAGAGAGTCAGTGTTACAGCAGTGTTGTGGGAGAAAGACTTGATCATACATTGCTGGCTTTGAAGATAGATAAAGGGGGCTATTGTCTAAGGGGTGTGGACACCTTCTAGAAGTTGGAAAAGGCAAGGATATAGATTTTCCCTATAGACTCCAGTAAGGAAGACAGGCCTTCTGACATTCTGATTTTGGGTCAATGAGGTCCATTTCTGATTTCTGACTTCCAGAACTATAGAATAATAAATTTGTGTTGTTTGAAGTCCCTAAACTAGTAGTACTTTGTTACAGCAGCAATAGAGCACTAATACAGGTAAATTAGTCATTATCACTCTACTTACAACCCCTTCACTTTGGGCTTTTCTAAACTTTCTTCACAGGGCAATGTAATCTGAAACACTTCTCCAAAATCCAAAGGGATCTTTTTGCCCATGTACACACTATTTTCCAGCCCCTAGCTACTCTGAATCTCAAGGCAGCCACATGTTAAGAGTAGCCCCTGTTTGTCTGCAGGGAGTGACTCAGTTGGTTGAGCATTGTCCTGTGCACCAAAAGGTTGCAGTTTTCATTCCTGCTCAGGACACATACCCAGGTTGTGGGTTCAATCCCCAGTCCGGGCACCTACAGAAGGCAATCGATAGATGTTTCTCTCTCACATTGATGTTTCTCTTCTAAGGATTAAAAAAGAATAGCCCCTGTTCTCCTGCAATGGACAATGGACAGGAGGCCTCTTAGGTAAGCTGCAAGACAATTTTTTTGCTGTTGTTAATCCTCACCCAAGGATATTTTTTTCATTGATTTTTAGATACAGTGGAAGGGAGGGAGAGAGAGAAACATCGATGTGTGTGATGGGTTCCCTCCCGCATGTGCCTGACCTGGGCAGGGATGAACCTGCAACCCCGGTATGTGCCCAAGACTGGGAATTGAACCTGCGACACTCTGCAGGCCGATGCTCTAATCTCTGAGCCAACTGGCCAGGGCTGCAAGACAAACTTACAGCCTCCTCCTCTTAGGTTTCCCACTTAACACATGGAAAATCATGTGATTTAATCAATGGCCAGTGCAATGAGTTGGGTCACAGAAACCATGCTCTAAAGTCTTATTCAGCAAAAAGGCAACTCTTAATGATGACCTCTCTTTTTTCGGCAGAGGGGTTCTGAGCTTAACGTAGATGGCCTGGAGTAGGAAGCCACCCCCGCAGGTCGAAGGCCCACCAGGAGGAAGGGAGCAAAAGAAGTCTGTAGGTCAGAGGGAGGCTGAAAGGAAAACAAATAAGCAATCCAGCCAAACAATGGTCAATGAGAGAGGGCCACCCACGACATCCTCCCGGGCTCTGCTCCAGTGTCTGCGACTTTCCACTAAGACTCCAGCGCGGCGCACCTGCCCCTGGAGACGGGGCCGGGCGGCGGGCCTGGGGCGCCCTGGGAATGCCTTGCTGGGAGGGCGGCCGCCCTGGCGGGGCGATCGGGAGATGGCAGGGAGGAGTCATGGGGCGTGAAGCGGAAAGACTACATCTCCCAGGCCGCCACGCTTTCCAGCTGGAGTCCTAGGGCGCTGACTGCTCCCCAGTTTCCGTAGGGAAGCGCCGGGCCACCGCAGCTATTGTGTCGCGCGCTCGCCCTCCTCTTCCCGCTCCGATGTCGGTGGAGGAAGGCTCCGTTTCATTGCCGCCTCGGCTTAACCCCTCCGGCGCCTAAGCGGGCCGCAGGCCGGCTCCCTGGGACCGCGACAAGCTCCCGGGAGCCGGGGAACTCCGGTACCGGGAGCCTCGAGGGCAAAGAAGGCGGTGGAAGGAGGGGCGCGGGCGCTCGGGCTGGGCTGCGGGGCCTCGCCCGCCGGGGGCGGGGGCGCCGGCTTTAAGGGGGGGAGGGGAGCGAGCAGCCGGGGTTGCCCGCGGAGCTCGGCGGAGGAAATCTGCAAGCTCGGAAGCGAGGAGCGGCGAGCCGAGCCAAGAGGAGAGGCGGCTCCCATCCCCAGCGCCTGCCCCCGCCTACACCCTGGGCGGGCTGAAGTGTCACGTTTGCGATCGCTTAGAAGGACCCGGCTGGTCTCCGAAGGCGAGCCGGGCTGCGGTTTCTGCTGCTCGTCTGGGGAGGCGATGCCCAGGGGTTATGCTGACTGCTAGGCAGCACCCTGCCGGGAGCCGACTGCCTTAGCTCTCCCAGTCCCCTGAAGCCATCCCGGGGTCGCGCGTTTCCGGTGCGGACCAGCCAGCTCTCCCCAGCCCTTCTCATCAGAACAGGTACCTGCCGTCCAAAGGGAAGGAGACTGCGAGCAAACCCTCCCATCCACTCCCGGTACTGTGCCACTAATGCCCTTGGTCTTTGTATCTTTCTTTCCTCTTCCCTGTCCCCGCTATCAGAACCATGGGGCATCCCCCTCTGGAGTTCAGCGACTGCTACCTGGACAGCCCCAATTTCCGCGAGAGGCTCAAGTGTTATGAGCAGGAGCTGGAGAGGACCAATAAATTCATCAAAGACGTGATCAAAGACGGCAACGCGCTTATCAGCGCAATGAGAAGTAAGTGGAAGGCTTCCAGGAGGTGTTTCCTTGATCTGGTGGCTCTGCCTTTAAGCCTTTTATCACCGCAGGGGAACTGGAGGACTTAGAACCGTGGGCCTTTGCCTTTAGTGGCGTTGACCTTGTAGGACAGACTCTATAGCTGTGCCAGGGACCCTCCTGTCCTGCAACGGTCATGGTACCTTGCTGTTCCAAAGGGACAATCTGCCTGTACTGTCAGACATGTTTAACACCCATGCTTGCCGCAAGGGGACATGCAAGCTGACCAAGTAACTGTCCCAGAACCTCCTAAAGAACTGGGAATTAAGGTCAGCAGCTTAAGTAGCGGTTTTGCCCTGGACTCTAGTTGTTGCAGATAAGGGTTGGGGCAGTAAAACATTCTCCATGGCAAGTTATTTTCTAAGGAAAGCACCTTTGCCCCAGTGATTTTTTCTTTCTTGCTTTAAGTTACTGAGCTATGGTTTTGGTTAAGGTCAGTCTAAGCTCAGAACTACTGCATGGTCTCACATGTCACTGAATTCTGCTTGAGTGTGGTACAAACAAAGACCTGCCTAGTCCCTGGCACAAGGAGCCTAGCGCCCAGGGAGCAAATTACAGGGCTAGGGTTGGGAGTCATGGGACTCAAGGAGCCTCACCTAGCTTGGCTTTCCCAGTGGTCACAGCTCACAGCTGTGGGACTCTGCCCTCTTCCCACTGTGTGGAGTGTTTCTTTCTGCTAGTTGGTAGAAGTCTTGGAGTAAGAGAAAAAATAATAAACATCCCCAATAAGAGTGCAGGCAAATCAACCCTTTGTGCCAAAGTATATACCCAGAAGAATGGATAATAGTGATTGGGTGGAGTAATAATTATTATTCGTTTTTCTTTTCTTGGCTGAAAGTTGATTGTGAAAAATAAAATCAGACTCACTGGCAAAAATGTGCTGTATTCTTATAACTTTGTTCTGAGTGGATTTATCACAAACATACTGTGTGTGGGTCCAGCGTGGGGACCTTCTTAGGGCAGAGGCAGCCAACCAAGAGCGAGGAGGGGAGAGGCTGGGAGCGGCAGCGCGGTGGTAACTACTACCAGCTGGTATTTGTTATGTACTCTTCCGATTTGCCCCTTAGAGCCTCTGCTTCCCGCAGGTGCTGTCTGCCTGCTTCCGTCAGAGTATATACATTGTCCAAGTGCCTGCCGTCATTTGATTGAATCTGCTCATTGAATGGTTTGTCGTGTTGTGGCAGCACCTTTAGGATGGGGTATTTGATGTTGATCCTTAGAGACCTATAGGCTAGGCTTTGTTTCCCCCACTGAGGAGTTCATTGAGAGGTTAAAGATATACGGGTTGTGCCCCAAAAGTCATCAGAAAGGTGAGGGTTCACCAAAAGGAAAAGGGGGGAATATTCGGGTTTTCTTTTTATTTACTTATTACAGTCAACTGCTTGGTGCAGTGTCCACAGTCAAATGAAGCTCCTTGCAAGCCCCAGGAAGGAAGTGGCTTTGTAGAGTCCACGGTAAGTTGAAAGTGTTTGAGTTCACAAAAGAAATGACCAGCTAAGGCACAGCAGAGTGGTTAAGATTCATAAGAAAAAATAAACAGTTTGATGAAACATTTGAGAAAGGGCTAAGGTGTAGTGAGGTAGGGGCACTGAGCCTGAACCCGGTAAGAGTCGATAAGTATGCAGGCCGAGACCTCCGAACACGCGGCTTGTCCAAGAACTCTTTTGGCCCGGGGGCCTTCTTGATATTTATGGTGCTTTTCTGTTTCTGAGTATATATAGAAAGCCCCAAAGGAGACAGGTAGGAAATAAAACCCAGCAGCTAACCCAGTCTATTTCTTTCCTTGAAGTTGCATGGTTCTAGAAACGTGATTAGCAAGAGGCAAAGGCGGGATGTATTTTGGTGTGTTGACCACAGTAATGTTTATACTCCCACTCTGCTTCCTCATGCTGGGCTGCAGTTTGAGAGTAAGTGGGGTGGGAGGAAACCAAATGCAGACTTTTGCTTTGTGTGGAGGAAAAAGGAGAAGAGAACAGTGGGAATGGATTGCTAAGCCTTGGGTTACCTTCTTGGCTTCACTGTCTTGGGATAAGATGGCCCAAATCACATACTTCGTCTGTAAAGTGGGGGTAATTATACCTGCCTCACGGGGTTGTTGGAAGGCTCAAAGAAGTGGATGGATTATGAAAGTGCTTTATAAATGGAAACAGCTGAACAGTGTAAGTTGTTCATAATACACCTTCAGTTTAATAATGTATCTGCTGGTGAATGTCTATTTGTCAGGAAGTTTCTGAAGGGAAATGCATCAGCAGACGAAGTTGGGAACATATTTTTTGTTATCATCTTGGAAAATGTCACATCTTACATTGGCATGTCTCAGCAGTTCATTTTGTATTCGTGTGTGTGGATTCACTTTGGCTAGTGTTTCTAGGAACTAATGAGGCATGCTGCGAACCCCTGCTGCAGTTTTGTGACAGTTGTTAGCCTAGGTGGGACCTGATTCTTAACATTTATCATGCTCCTGTCTGATTTGGTATGGAGCTCTAGATGAGGTTTTAGTCAAAAGTGTGTGTGATACTTTATTAAATGCAGGTCATGCCTGAATATTTATTTACTTAGCTCTGTGCTTAGAGGTAACTGATGTTATTAATGATATTCAACATGTTTCTCTTGGGAAAGTGGTTGATTCCCCCCTTTAAATTTGACCCATTTATAATTGTTGGAGTACAAGATGAAGATTATAACTTAAAGTTATGGAAATAAAAACACTGCCACTCTGAAAGTGAATAATATTGCCTGTTTGCCTGTTTGTTCTATGTTTTATTGTTGCCACTTTTGGTCCCTGATGTGGTTTGAATGTTTTCTAAGCACTCAGGCTAGGTATTATTAAGAACAAGTGTGGTGTGGCTCCTGCTTGCATCCCAGTGGAACATGATACACCTAATAAGTGTTATATATAGTTCAATGAACACATACCATTCATTCAGTAAATATTTGTGCACATACTAGATTCAAGTCATTGTTCTCAGGGCTGTCACAGATGTGACAGAGTGAGTCAAAGACGGATCCTGCCCTCAAGGAGTTCCCAGGTAAGATATAAGTAGAGATCAGTATTATATAAGGTAGGTAGTAAATATGGATCAGAGCCATAAGAGTGGGACAAGTGGATTCCATGGTGTGTGACATCAGAGGGAGAGCTCATTTCCCAATGGGAGGACAAGGCAAAGCAAAGGAGGAAGGAGCATTGGAATTGGGCAGAACTAATAACACTTACCACTTGCTTAACTATTCCCATGTGCCAGGCATTCAAATCTTGCAAAAGCCTTAAGAAGTAAGGATTGTTATTCTCATTTTAAAGATGAGAAAACTGACATTGACATGCCTTGAGTAACTTTCTCAACTAATAAGGGCAAGAGTCTGAATTAGAACCCAGACCTGACTCTTAAGGCCCTGCTCATTTTACTGCACTGCGCTGTATTCAGGACAGGATTTCATTGCAGTAGTAATGACACAGAGAAGGTAAAGGGACAGCAGATAATTCATCGGGAATGAGGTGCGGGAAGGGAAGTTTGGGAGATGAGGTTGAGGTCTTGACCATGCAAGAACTATTGTATACTTCAGACTTTTAAAAATTAAACTTATTGGGGTAGCACTGGTTAGTAAGATTATATAGGTTTCAAGTGTACAATTGTATGACACATCATCTGTATGCTGCATTGTGTGTTCACCACCCCAAGTCAAATCTCCTTCTGTCATCATATATTTGACCCCTTTTACTCTTTACCACCCCCCCACTATCCTTCCTTCTGGGAACTACTATACTGTTGTGTGTCTATGATTTTTATTTGTTTGTTTTTCTTGTTTGTTCATTTGTTACTTTTAGTTTTATATCCCACACATGAGTGAAATCATATGGTTCTTAATTTTTTCTGTCTGGTTTATTTCGCTTAGCATGATATTCTCAAGGTCCATCCATGTTGTTGCAAATGGCAGTATTTCATTTTTCTTATGACTGAATAGTATTCCATTGTGATATGTACCACATCTTCTTTATCCAATTTTCTATTGAAGGACACTTCAGTTGTTTGCATGTCTTGGCCACTGTGAATAATGCTGCAGTTAACTTTCCTTCATAGGCAGGGAGTACCAAAAACGTTTTTGGTCCCCAGCCTGTGTGGCTTAGTGGATTGAATGCCATCCCAGGGACTGAGAGGTCCAGGTTCAATTTTTTATCAGGGCACATGCCCAGGTTGCGGGCTCAATCCCCAGTGGGGGGGGGTGCAGGAGGTAGCTGATCGATATTTCTATCTTTCCCTCTCCCTTACTCTCTCTCTAAAAAAAAAAAAAAATCAACTAAAACATATAAACCAAGTTTTTGGTGGTAGAGAGGCGTCACTTGAGCCGTGTTTTATGAAGATTCATCTGTGAGTGATGGGTTAGGTGTTAACAGTTCCACACAAATATTTGGGACTTTTCAGCAGTTAATTGGCGGCTTTAAATTTTCTTTGTTGTAGCTCATGGGCGTACAAACCTTTTCTGTAAAGGAGTCATTTTTAGGCTTTGAGGGCCATGAAGTCACTGTGGCAATTACTTAATTGCCGTTGTTATTAGAAAGCAGCTATAGATAGTACATATATAAAATGAGAGTGGCTATGTTCAAATAAAACTTTATTGACATTGAAGCGTGAATTTCACCTAACTTTTACATGTCACAAAATATTATTCTTCCTTCAAATTTTTCAACTGTTCAAAAATGTGAAAACCATAGTCAGCTCAGGTAGGGGACATACAAGAATAGGTGGTGGGCTGGGTTTTTCTCCCTGGTTGTCGTTTGTAGACTTCTGATATAATTAGTGAACCTAAAACAACCAGAATTGATTTTTATGGGTAAGGCAGTGAATATAGCTATTGAGAGAATATTTCACATTTCCCATGAACTAGTTTGACTTTGGTGTGCCTGCTCTGGATTCAGGGAGGGTCACAGGCTCAAATACTGTGAGAGGCCAAGGAGAAAACACAAAAATATGAAGCTTTTGGAAGTGGGTTAATAGGGTTGGAGTGATCGGGGTAAAATACAACGGCCTCATCCTATTCAAAAGGTCTTTACTTACCTTGTATAAAAAATATGCTAGTTAAATAAAATACAGTCACAGCCTAAATTCAGTTAGGTTGCAACTCCTGAGCTAGATGCCCTAGCTCCATTGTCTGTGAGTCTTGGACTCTAATTGGCTGGGAAAGTGGAAGATGACTATGAACAGATAGAGATTTCTCTGCAGAAGTACCACTGGGCTCCGCTTGCAAGTGATACAGGTGGAAGGATGGTATAATGGGGAAAAATCCTAGAAATGATGTCTAGATACCTGGGTATGGTGCTAGTTCTGCTTCTAATGGAATCTGTGACCTTGGTAAGTTATTTCACTGGGGCCCTAGGTCGGCAGTTTTATAAAGGTGGGAGTAGTTAGGGGATCTGCAAGCTCACTTTCAGCTCTAACATTCCATGACCTTTTTTTTTTTAATCCTCACCTGAGGATATGTTTCTACTGATTTTTAGAGAGGGAGGAAGGGAGAGAGAGAAACATTGATGTGAGAGAGAAACATCGATTGGTTGCCTCCATACACTCCACGACTGGGGATTGAACCCACAACCTAGACATGTGCCCTGATCAGGAATCAAACCCACAACCTTTTGGTGTACTGAATGACTCTCCAATCAACTGAGCCACCCAGCCAGGGTTCCATGACTTTCTTTATATTGCATTTCATATTGTATTTTAATCATTTGGGAAATGAATAACTAACCAATTGTAGCTTCTAACTTTATGCCTACACAAATTTTCATGTTATTTTAGTATTCATGACAGTATTTAATTAAACAATTTTTTTTTAATTTTAAAAAATTAAGTATCTGTAAAAATCAAGCATAACATACCTTATGTGCATGTATGTTTGCATATATAAAAGAAATATCAGAAAAGAGAATTACTTCACTAAACCCACACATATACATGCATAACCATACATACATGGGCTGTCTTGTAATAATGAAAACTTATGTCTTAAAAGAATATAAAAGATAGATTCTGTATGAAAACTGTACATAAAGTTGGTCAAGTTGAAATAATATAATTGGTATAATTTTTATAACTTACTCTTAAATTTAAAAAAAGTCACTTTCTTACATTATGCTTGTATTTATTTTTAATAATTTTTCTTTATTGATTTTAGAATGAGAAGAAGGAGAGAGAGAGAGATAGAGACATTGATGAGAGAGAATATCAATTGGCCACCCCCAGCATGTCCCCCACTGGGGATCGGGCCCACAACTCGGGCATGTGCCCTGACTGGGAATTGAACCGGCCACCACTTGGTGCATGGGTCGACTCTCAACCACTGAGCTACACCAGTTTGGTTACATTATACTTTTAAATTCAAGAGTTTTAGATGTTTAGGTGACCTTTTGGGTTGCCTGTTTAGCTCTTGCTTTGAGACCTGGGGCACCTAGCTGGTAAATGATTGCTTTCCTGGAAGGATGGATTGATTCCATCTTTGAGGCAAATTTGATACTGAATATAATTAGTGGAGCCATCTTTAGCTTGGCACACAGAGAACCTGGGTATTAGATCCAACCCTGCCACTAGCCAGCTATGTAACACTGAGCGAGCCTGTTTCATCAGCCTGAGTTTCCCATTTGTAAAATTAGAGGTGTGCTCAGTGACCTTCAGTGTTCGTCCTGGCGTTCTTATTCTGTTTTCTGGGCTGTCAACTGTCTTGCTCAGATAGTTAGAGCAACCTAAATGGATTCTATCATAAACTTTAGAGCCAATTTATCTTTAATCTGGGAGAGTGGGAAAGGGCAAATCTAACTGATATGTCCAACCGGAGCAGATGACTTGAATTGTGATAGCCTACCTGATTATCTTCTCGAATGCACCTTGACAGGTGTTAACCTGATGCCCTTCAATTCTGGTCTGAATAGCTCTATGGTGAGGGAGACCAAAGCTTTTAATCCCTTTGGGGTGGGTGTAGTGCCATGGTGTGCAGGGAGGAGTTGGTTATGTAATATACATTCTTAGTCAGCAGACATCCTGTCATTTATCCAGTGATATTTGATGAGTGCCTCAGAGCTCATGGAGTTATTTCAGATCCTCCAGGGTTACACAGATCAACATAATGAGTGTGTCTTATCATACTGCTGTTAGTAGATATGAAGCAATGCCAAATGGAATTCCGTGGAGACCACATTGACATGTTCATTGAAGGTCCTCAGCAGACCAGATTCCAAAGTAGCTGGACTGGGTGTCCTGTGAGAACTAGGGTGGAAAAGTGAACCAAGCCAGCCTTTCAGCGTGACCATTTATAAGAAACTGCTTTTCTTGAAGTGATGGGAGATGGTGTTGAGGTGGGATAGGGAAGATTGTGGCTTGATCTGCTTGTTAAGAAAAGTGTTTCAATCAGAGTTAAGAGTGATGAAGGAAAATTACTTTGCAGCTTCGTTTTTATAGCCTCATTTAAAAAGGATAGCCAAAATCTTTGGTTTAATCTGACATCTGTTTTTCTAATCAGTGTCTACAGAAATTTCCTAAAAGCCCATGAAGATCTGGAAAGGTACATGTTTTTCCAGGGGAGCACTCTGGAAATATTGAGCTGATTTTTGTGTGTGGGGGGTGGATGGCCTTCAAGATGCTTTGTCTGGCTCGCATCAAGTGCTAAAACCTTACATACTATAAAGGCAATTCAATATAATTCAATAAGGATTTACTAAGCACCTACTTATGTGTCAGGCACTGTCCTGGAAATTGGGGATATAATGGTGAATAAGATTGTTATGGGCTCTGACTTCTTGGAGTAGACAGTAAACATTTGATTATCCATTTAAGTAATTTAATTATAATTGTGAGAAGAACTATAAAGAAGAAGGTGAGTGTATGATATACTATCACATATTCTAGAGTGGGGCTTTGTGAGGATAAAAAGGAGCTAGACCTCGGGGATGTAACTGTCCACAGGGAAAAAGAATAAACTGAGAAGAAAGAGTTGCTAAGTCAAAGCTCCCAGTTTTACTATCTTGGTGGTTAATGGCCCTGGTAATGAGCAATACTTTTCTTTTTTGTTTGTTTGTTATTCCTCACCTGAGGATATTTTTCCATTAATTTTTAGATAGAGTGGATGGGAGGGAGGAGGAGGAGGAGAGAGAAAGACATCAATGTGAGAGAGACATATTGATTGGTTGCTTCCTGCACACATCCTGACTGGGGCTGAGAATCAAATCTGCAACCCAGGTACATCCCCTTGATCGGGAATTGAACCCATGACCCTTTGGTCTGCGGGCTGACGCTCTAACCGCTGAGCCAAACTGGCCAAGGCATGAGCAATACTTTTCAAGTGAATGCAGAGTTTCTCAGAAGCAAACAGGATGTAGTATGTGTCATGAGATCATTAAGGAACACCTAAAGTACCTACTGCTTCCTTCTTTTTTAAAATTTTTTTTCTTTATTGATTTTAGAGAGAGAGGAAGGGAAAGGGAGAGAGATAGAAACATCGATTGGCCGCCTCCTTCCCGTCCCCCACTGGGGATCTGGCCCACAACCTGGGCATGTGCCTTGACCAGGAATTGAACCGGCGACCTCTTGGTGCATGGGTCGATGCTCAACCACGGCACCACACCGGCCAGGCACCTTCTTCTTTTATAAGTATATTAAAAATTTTATTTTGGATGGGTACACATGAACATGGTACAACATTCAAAAGGTGCAGAAGGGTAAATCTTTTCTCTCTCTTCCCATGTCTAGTTCTCCAGTTCTCCATTTTAGAGGCAACAAGTGGCAACTGTTTGTTTAATCTTAAAAAGACTATCCCAGTGCTTCTTTCAACTTCTGCTTTTTCAGGATTGTGTTCTATTGTAGGCATATTTCCAGCCACACTGTGACAAGATTTCTTTAAGATTGTACTTGGAGGGAATGGTAGATTAAAGACCTCAGAAAATCAACTTCTCTGTAAAAGCAAAAAAGAAGAAAAAAAAAACTGGCAAAAATTGTCACAATCGCCCTGGCTGGTGTTGTTCAGTGGTTAGAGCATCATCCCTTGCACCAAAGGGTCTTGGGTTTGATTCCCGGTCAAGGGTATGTACCTGGCTTGTAGTTCAATCTCTGGCCCCAGTTGGGGCATGTGCGGGAGGCAACCAACTGACTTGTAGTTTGCATTGATGTTTCTCTCTTTCTCCCTCTCTCTCTCTCCCTCCCTCCCTTCCATTGTCTATAAAAAAATCAATAGAAAAAATATTCTTGGGTGAGGATTCACAACTACAACAACAACAACAAAATGGTCACAATAAACTTTTTCAGAACTCTGGAAATTAGCCAAAAGGCTGGCAACAATCTGAAGAGTATTTATTGATGAAAACACGTTTAACCTCTGAAGCAGCAGGGGTTGTGGCATTTTAACTTGCCCTGCCTCCCATTCCAGTCTCCAGACCTTTTTGGCAGCCTTGAAAACCAGCAGCTTCATAACCACAGTAGCTGTGGAAACCAGCAGGCTTTCAGCACCTGAGGGGGAAGACTCAGTTTTTACATCCGCAAAAACTCACATTTATTCACATATCCACAGAATTTATATACCCACAGTGTTGTCATTATTTAACCTGTTTCAAAGTTACCTAGAAAAGCCCCATTCACAGGGTTTCTCATCATGTCACCTGACTTGGAGCTAGCTCAGTGGGGAAAATTCTGTCCCCAGGGTGTTTAACATTGCAGTTTCCTGGAGCTGTAATACCAGTTAGAAGAAGCAGGAGCCTGACCAAAGACATAAAAGGAAGAAATGGGGAATGAGATATCCATAGGAGGCTTTGAAAAGTTCTGATATATTCCTGGGGATCTAGAAGGCTGTGTGTATACTCAGGGTTATGCATGTGCCTAGTAAAGGCCTGAGAGGAACCCAGTTTCTCTCCTCTGGCTGAACTTGAGGCAGAGTTGTAAACTGCCTGGATGAGTGTTGAAAGAATGTCCTGACATACACACAGAGCCCCTCAGTAAAAGGAGAGAGACTTAATGGTTCAAGACATTTAATGAGATCTCTGAACACTCACTAGCTGGCCACTAAGCTAACTAAGCAGAGACTTCAGTGGCCATACGCTATAGGGAATATACAAAGAAACAGCAGCAGCAGCAACAACAACAACAGAAACAACAACAGCAATAAAACTGGGGGTCAGAATCTTATTTCCAGGAATACCATGTTATATTGTCTAAAACGTCCAATTTTCAACAAAAAATGATTAGACATGCAAAGAAACAGAAAAATATGGCCCTTACATAGGAGGAAAAAACAGTCAGTGTAAACTATCCCTGATGGGGCCTAAATGTTGGAATTTAGACAAAAATTTAAATCTGGTAATATAAATATATTCATTGACATAAAGAAAACCATGTTCGAAGATTTAAAGGAAAGCATAAGAACAGTGTCTCACCAAAGACATGATATAAGGAAATAAAAATTACTAAAAATCACGAGATAGAAATTCTGTAGTTGAAAGTAAACTAACTGACATAAAAATTTACTAGAGAGGCTCTATAATAGATTAGTTGAAAGAAAAAAGATCCATAGAACTCCAAGATAAGTCCATTGAAATGATCTAGTCTGAGCAAAAGAAAGAAAAAAATGAACAAAAATGAACAGAGCCCCAGAAACTGTGAGACACCATCAAGTGAATTAATGTATGTATAATGGGAGTCCTAACAGGGGATACAGAAAGGAGCAGAAAGAATATTTGAAGGCATAATAGCCAAAAAATGCTTACATTTGATGAGCAACACTAATCTCCAGATCCAAGAAACTCAACACACTCCAAATTGGATAAACTTAAGAAGAGCTATACCTAGGTACATTATAGTCAACTGATGAGAACCAAAGACAAAGAATCTTGAAAGAAGTAAGAGGAAAATGACTCATTAGGTGAATTGGGATCCTTAAAAAGATCAAAAGCTGACTTCTTATTCTTAATCATGGAGACCAGAAGGCAGTAGGTTTATACATTCAAGATGCTTGAAAGAAAATGAATGTCAACCAAGAATTCCATATTCATTAAAACTATCATTCAAAAATAAAGGAGAAATTAATACACCCTTAGAGAAATAAAAAACAAAAACAGAATTTGTCATTAGCAGACCTGCCCTACAAGAAATACTAATGAGAGTCCTTCAGAATGAAATGAAAGAGTGATGGATGGTAACTAAAATCTGCACAAAATATTAGGAACACCAGTAAATGTAACTACATAAATAGACATAAAAGACAGTATAACTGTCTTTTAAAAAATATGTTTTTATTTATTTTTTAGTGAGAGAGGAAAGGAGAGATAGAAACATCAATGAGAGAGAAACATCGGTTGGCCGCATCCTGCATTTTCCCCACTGGGGATGAAGCCTGCAACGCAGGCATGTGCCCTGACTTGGAATCAAACCGGGACCTTTCAGTCCATGGGACAATGCTTAATCTACTGAGCATGCTGGCTGGGCTGTCTTTTTCTTCTTCTTCATATTTTTTTTTATTTTTTAGTTACTCCTTTCTTTCTTATTTAAATGACAAATGCATAATGCAGTATTTATAAAACTGTTGATGAGTTTATGATATATAAAGATGCAAAATATATAACAATATAGCATAAATGAAGGGTTGGGAAACAATGATATTGGAGCAGCATTTCTGTATGTTTTCTAAATTAAGTTCAATTAAGCTGAATTAGATTTTTTTTTAAAAAGTCAAGTCCCTGGCAGAAATCTAAGTGCCTCGATTGTTTTAAGTTAAGATGGTAATTGTAATCTCGGGGTCAGTCACTAAGAAAATAACTAATATATATAGTAAAAGAAAAAAAACCGAGGGTATTAACATAGTACATTAGGTAATAGCTATTTAACACCAAAGAAGATTGTGATGGAGGAATATAGAAAAAATATAGGACATATAGAAAACAAAGTAAATGGCAGACATAAGTCTTACCTTATCAGTAATTATATTAAATGTGAATAGAAGCCCTGGCCAGTTTGGCTCAGCAGTTAGATCATGGGCCTGCAGACCAATGAGTCTTGGGTTTCTTTCCAGTCAAGGGCATGGACATTGGTTGCGGTTCATCCCCGGCCCCGGCTGGGCTTGTTTGGGAGGCAATCAATCAATGTGTCTCTCTCACGTTGATGTTTTTCCCTTTCTCTCTCCTCCCCTCTCTCCTTCCCTCCCTCCCTTCCTCCCTCCCTTCCACTCTACCTCTGAAGATAAATGGAAAAATATCCTCGGGTAAGGATTTTTAAAAAATCTGAGTGGAATACACACAGCCATAGAAATGTAGATATTAGCAAAAAGATAAATTGATAAAAATGGATAAACTGATGGAAATATATACTGTTTTTGAGAGACATTTTTGACTCAAAGACACAAATAGGTTGAAAGTAAAAGGAGAAATATATCCAGCAAACAGTAAGCAAAGAGAGTTAGGATGGCTATACTAATATCAGACAAAATAGACATCAAGACAAAATTTCAATGGTATACAAAGAAAAACATTTTATAATGGTGAAATAGTCAATATAGCAGGAAGGTTTAAAATAATAAATATGTACCTAACAACAGAGCCCCAAAATACATGAAGCAAAGTGGACAGAATTGGAGGGAGGAATGGATAATCTAATAAAAATTAGGGATTTTAATATTCCACTTTCAATAATGGATAGACTAGCTAGAGATCAACAAAGAAATAGAAGACTTGAACAACACTATGAAGCAACACGATCTTTTACGGACATCTGTAGAACACTTGACACCAGTAGCAGAATACCCATTCTTCTCAATTGCACATGGGACACTATTCAGGATAGACCCTCTGCTAGGACTCAAAACATGTCTGAATGTGTTTATTCACACCAAGTGTGTTCTGTAGCCACAGCGAAATAAAATTACAAATCAACAACAGAATGATAGTTCACAACAGAAGGCAGTTCACAAATAGAGAGTGGGGCAAAAGTAGGTTGACAGCTGTTTATAAAGAAAATAATACAGTAGTTAATACATAATAACACAAGCATAAACTGTGTTTTGTGTATTCACAACTGTAAACCTACTCTTGTTCCACTATGTATGTGGAAATTAAATATGCTCCTAAGTTACCAGTGAGTCAAAGAAGAAATCACAAGAGAAATTAGAAGACACTTTGCAATGAATGAAAATGAAAACACAGCATGCCAAAACTTATGGGATGCAGCAAAAGCAGTGCTTAGGGGAACATTTATAGCTTGAAACACCTGTACTAGAAAAGAAGAAACATCACAATTCAATAACCTAACCTTCCACATTAAGAAATTAGAAAAAGGTCTGGCTCGTGTGGCTCAGTGGTTGAGCATCAACCCATGCACCAAGAGGCCTCTGGTTCGATTCCCAGTCAGGGCACATGCCCAGGTTGTGGGCCTGATCCTCAGTGGGGGGCATGCAGGAGGCGGCAAATTGATGTTCTCTCTCATTGATGTTTCTATCTCTCCCTCTCTTTCTAAAATCAATAAAGAAAAAATATTAAAAAATAAAAAGAAATTAGAAAAAGAAGACTAAATTAATCTCAAAGCAAGTAGAAGGAAATAAATGATAAAGATTCGAGTGGAATTAAATGAGGTAAAGGATAGGGAAACCACAGAGAATATATATATATTTTTAAAAAGTGAGTTTTTAAAAAGATAACATTGAGAAATCATTAACTAGACTAACAGAGACAAAAGAGAGAAGTCTCAAATTATTATAAGCAGGAATGATGGCGGGGTTATTACTACCAACATTACAAAAATAAAAGAATAAAAGGGAATACTATGACTAACTTTATACCAGTAAATTTAGATAAAATGGACAAATTTCTAGGAAGACACAAACTACACAAATTCACTCCTCAATAAATGGAAAATCTGTATAGACCTGTAACAAGTAAAGGTATTGAAATAATAATCAAAATACTGTCTACAAAGAAAAGCCCAGGCCTAGATGGCTTCACTGGTGAATAATCTTCAAAAGTTTTAAAGAAAAATTAGTACACATACTTAGCAAACTCTTCCAAAGATTAGAAGAGGAAAGAATACTTCTTAACACATTCTCAGAGGCCAGTAGTATTCTGACACCAAAATCAAAGACATCACAAGAAAAGAAAACTCTAGATCAAATTTCCTGAAGAGTATAGATCCATAAATCCTCAACAAAATGCTAGAAAACCAAATCCAGCAACACAGAAAACAGATTATACACCATATCTAAGTGGAATTTATTCCAGGAATGCAGTTAGTTTGACATTTCAAAATTAATCAATGTAATAATATAAAAAATTAAAATAAGAGAAAACCAATATTGTTATTATAATAGATGCCAACACTTAAAAAAAGTCTACTACCTTATTTTGCTAAAAACACTAAACAAATTAGATCTATTATGTTTGTTCCTGTGTTGGGCTGGGGGAGACGGTCAGGATGTGTTGTGACTGCTAATGGGTATGGGATTTCTTTCGGGGGTCGTGAAAATTTTATACAATTAGATTGTGATGATAGTTGCACAACGCTGTGAGTATACTAAAATCCACTTTATTATACACTTTAATGAGTGAATTTTATGGTATGTGAGTTTTATATCAAAGCCATTTTTTTAAATGATTGTGCTTGGAGACACAGAGGTGCTTGGCTTACATCAGATTTCTTGATTTTCCATTCTAAGGCTCTTAATACATTGTGCTCTAAATCGGGTACCTTACATTAAAACTGTCTGGCCCTGGCAGAGTTGCTCAGTTGGTTGGGCATAGTCCTGTGAACCAAAAAGTTGCAGATTCTATTCCCGGTCAGGACACATACCTAGGTTGTGGGTTCAATTCTCCAGTTGGGGTGTGTATGGGAGGCAACCCATCGATGTTTCTCTCTCTCTCTCTCATCAGCAAAAACGATATCCTTGGGTGCGGCTGAACAAAAACTGCCTGGATGTTCTTTATTGGGGCCGAGGGTGCTTTTGTTTGACATGACCGGGTTGGCTGCTAAGAATCATGTCAGCGGAAAGTTTCCTTTTATTCCCTCACCTGTACCCTCATGGCTGGGATCAGATGCCGTCCGTGTTGAGCCATCTAGCCCCCAATTAATCAGGGTCTGGTTGTATTTTCTTTCCTTTGTCATAGAAGAATGGCAATGCATCTTGGTGGTGTGACACCTGTCGTCTTTGTCCCCTGCCCCAAGAGCCTACACCAGCTGGTTGGGCAGTTCCCCTCGTCTCTGCTCATCTGTTGATTTTTTTTACAGCAAATGCAGCTGCCTCTCCCTGTAGCCATAGTGTATATTGGGAAATGTGCGGCATTACTAAAGGGTGACAAGCCCCCCCATATTATTTTTATTCTAAGGCAGTATGGAATTTCTCACAAGTGGCAAGCAGTCGGCCCAGCACTATAGTACCATATTAGGAACTTCAAGGCAGTTCTTTGCAAAAGGTTTTCATTAAGCACTTCCCAGAAGCAAGAGGGCCACATTTCAGCTTCCAACTCTCTTTTCAGAGCCAGACTGTCGTGGAAAAGCCTCTTCCCGTGATTGGAAAAATATGTATTATGTATGTGGTGGTGGACAGCTGGAGACTAATCCTGAATTCATCCATCCTGAATTTATTAGGTGGGGGGAGGAGGCTGGGTAACACGCCGTCGAGGTGTTTTATAGCTGTCCCTCACAGCTTTTGTTTAGAACAGCAAAAATAAAATGGAAAAGAAAATTGTAAAGAGAATGTCCCCACTACCATCATCATCACGCTGAAATTCTCTTGCTCTTAACCTGGGAAATCTTGATATCTCTCCATATTTGGTTCACGTGGAGAGATTTGTCTCGTAGATTCCTTGCCCAATGTTCAGGGCTTATGGGAATGCTTATTCTGCTGTGGTACCAAATGGGAAAGCAAGGGGTACCAGTGTACTGATTGGCAACAGCTTAGCCAGGGATTGTATAGCTGCACTGGCAGAATGAACGGGGAAGGAAAGCTGAGCGTTCTTGGCATTTTTTTGTTTGCTTTTTCCTTTGTGAAAAGCAGATGCAACATCTTGCTGGAAATGGATGCACAGAGTTCCAAGGGCCCTGAAGAGAACATTTAATTTTACTCTTTCATATTTCAGATGGGGAAACAAACCTAAGAGTGCATCGTCCTTGCCCAAGGTCACAGAGCCAGTAATCACAGTCTGTACCGAAACCAAATCATCAGGGCTGTCCGCAATGTCACTGTGCATCACAAAAACAGTCTCTACCCTCCACCAACCTCTTTCTGTGGAGCCTGTGATTTTTTTTTTTTTTCAGAATCACCTTCAGCTTGTGGAAGAAAAGAATTGTTTCCTTGTTCCTACTGCCTGCCAAGAATTTGCCCCTCCATGTTGGCCTGAAAGAGCCAAGTGTTCCCCAGACCTGCGGGACTGGAGCAGGGCAAGGCGCAGGGAGTCGGAATTGACTGCTGTACCTTTTCTGGATGACGCTTGTTCAGCAGCAGCTCGATGAACTAGAAGATTAAGAGACGGCTCTGCTATAAGAGACCCTTCCCCAGATATGTGGCATTTTGAGAGTCCAGTTATGAGGGAGAAGCAACTCTGATACAAATTGGGTTGGGTTTAGGTCTGGTCCCAGTCGTGCTGTGCAACAGGAAGGGTGAACTTGTGGCTATGATGTCACTCAGGCTGACCGATTACCTGGCTGTGGATATAAATAGAGACATGGGCATGAGCTAACATTTGCAAAGCCCTTCATGGTATGCAAGACACTTTCACATATATTGTATACCTTAATCTGGGACAGAAAGTATTGTAATCTCCATTTTATGCACGAGGAAATGCTTAGGGAGCTGAAGTACTTTATTATTTTTTTTAAGTCCTCACCTGAGGATATTTTTTCCATTAAATTTTTTTTTTCAGAGAATGGAAGGGAGGGAGGAAGGGAGAGAGGGACTAAGAGAGAGAGAAACATTGATGTGAGAGAGACACATCGATTGGTTGCCTCCCACACACACCCCAATGAGGCAAGGGACTAAACCTGCAACCCAGGTACATGTCCTTGACCAGGAATCGAACCTGAGACCCTCTGGTGTACGGGCTGACACTCTAAGCGCTGAACCACACCATCCAGGGCTCAAGCTGAAGTCCTTTCGAACTGCTACTCAGTAGCAGAGCTAAGACTTAGATTTTCTGCGTATTCTTTCCACTGTTCCACGTTGCTTTTGTTCTGATGGAGGAGAATACACGTGCTGTTCAGAGGAACAGGTAGTTCAGAAGGGAAAGTATGAACAGGAGACCTGGGGACTCTGTAGAAACGGGAGCAGCTACCATTACACATGCGCACGGGAAGTGGGCATTAGGACAGGGTGGGAGCTGGCAGGGCCGATAGACCAGAGCTCGCGGTAGTTTCCTGTGTCATCCACCACACGGTGCTGTGACGGCCGCTGCGGAGAAGACAGTCCAGACCAAGGCAGAGGTCTTTAAAGGAGAATTCTCTGATGCCAACGGAGGAAAACTGGGGAAGCCTCATACTGGTGATGGGGGAGGGGGTGACCCTGGGCCTTTTTCACTACCTCTTTCAGATGGGAAATAAACTGAAACACTAAATTAGTCAATAAGGAGGAAAACAGGGGCGTCTTTTCATCGGCCACTTGATTGTCTATTCTAGAAGTTTCATAGGTGGTGGAGACATGATTTAGCCCAGGTTATCTGTGAACAGCGAGTTTGGGGGCTAATAACGCATCTTGTTTGCAACCGGTTTTATCTTTAGATGGAGATGTGTTCACATTGATGTCATACATAATAATGCTCATCAAATAATGAAAGGACCGTATCTTTCTTAGCATTTTTTAGTTCGCCAAACAGTTTGGCCTATGACCTCTTTTTGATCTTTACAACAACCCTGGGAGCGAATCGGGCAGGGTATATCAGTGTTCCTCTTACGCAGGTGAAGTAACCAAGGGCAGATAATGGCTCTCAGTTTTACAGCTCAGGAAATGGAAATCCAGAGAAGTTCAGTGATTTGCTCAGTTACTGAGCTAGTGTGTGGAAAACTGGGGTCTAAACCCAGATCTTCGGGCTCCTGAGGGCTCGACATTTCCTATTGTATTCTCATGTAATCTCTGTAGAAGGGGGTCAGTGATTAGGCCTTGCAGGGGGGGTTCAGGAAGTCTGTGTCTCTGGGCTTTTATTGCTGGTCCCTGGCATGTTCATTACCTGATGACGCCTGATGTCTGTCCCAGCTGTGGCTGGGCTTTGTCCTCAGCTCTCTCCTGCTCCTTGAGCCTGGCCTCCCAACTCCATCTCCTTATGTTGCTCACTCTGTGGAACCCGATTATTCACTTTCCTGTGTTGCCTGTTGACAGCTGCTATCTCCTCCCCGACTCCCTGCCCCAGACCCTAGGAAGCCCTCTCAGGGACCTTGCCTCCCTGCACTTTGTTTTTAGGCTTAGCCCCCTGTTCCTGCTCTGATGAGTCACTTGCCACCCTCCAAATTGTGATTGAAAGTCTTTTGGATCCTCTCATGCTACACGTTAGGTAGCCCATTCGAAAGAGCTCATAAATCAGGTGTGCTGTGGTGAGATTTAGGACCGATCCTTTGCCTCTCTCTTACTCCCCTGCCTTTAATCAGTTTCTGCTCCCCGGGCAATATGGAGATAATTTGTCATGGTTCTGGGGCAGAGCCCAGTATACTGATGGCCCTAGCCCAGGTCTGGCATTATTGCCATAGCTATTGCTGTTCTTTTTTTCAGGTTGGACAAGTCCAGCAGGACCCGGCTGATTGACACATTGAACCGGCCGCTGGGCAAAGGAAGCACTTGCTTGGCAAGTGTCCTCTCCAGGGGAAATTTTTTTTTTCCGGTAGTGGTCTCACTCCCAAGGAGTTAGTAGCCCCTTTTAGAACTGGCTTTCCAAAAGTGTGGCCCTCCAGGAGCATCTGGGGCTGCTGAAGTCTACTGACCAGTTGTGGCTTTGCTGTTTCCTGTGGAATACTCGCTGAGATTCTGCATCAGGCAGCAGTTAATAACATGATGTTTAATGAAAAACATGTGTCTTCCATGGACACATCAGGGAAGATAGGTCTCCATTGGACTAGCTAAGAGCTTTATTTTTGAAATTTATTTTAAATTTTTCTTCAGTTATTTTTTCACCTGAGGATATTTTTCCATTGATTTTTCAGATAGAGTTGTAAGGAGTGAGGTAGGGAGAGAGAGAGGGAGAAAGAGAGAAACATTGATGTGAGAGAGACACATCAATTGGTTGCCTCCTGCATGACTCCGACCGGGGCACAGGAATTGAACCTGCAACTCTTTGGTCTGCAGGCTGATGCTTCAACTGCTGAGCCAAACCGGCCAGGGCTAAGATTTTTATTTTCTGATGGTGACAGATAGAGGTAAGTAGAATAGATATTTGCAGGCATTGTTTACTTAGAAGTGCCTTATAGCCTCTATCTTTGAGAATAACTGATTGAGGCAAACTTTATAGCCTTGAATCTTGATTTTTGCTCCTTCTTGGGTGTCCTGGGCAGAAGAGAGAAGGGATAAGGAGTAGTAACTTTATTTCTCAAAGAGATCTCCTTGCTCTATTTGCCGTAAAGCAAGGGTCCTATGACCCATGGACCAAATCCTGCACACCACCTGTTTTCGTAAATAATGTTTGTTGTTGGAAATAACATTTTACCAGGGCATAGTCATGCCTACTTGTTTACATATTGTCTATGGCCAATTTTGGTGCTAAAATGGCAGAGTGGAGTAATTCTGACGGAACAGCCCTCAAAGACTAAAATAGGCTGTGCAATATTAATTGGCTATTGTTGAGTAGGGCCTGGCATTGAGTTCCTTGAGTATTCATTGGACCTTCTTGTTTTCCTCCAGCTTCAGCTGGGTTTGTGCAGAGAGGTATGCAAGGAAGTGGTTTTGGAAATAGCCTTCTTCCTCATACCTAATGAAGACTTCGAATCCATACGGTGCAACTCAGTGTTTTTCTGTTTGAATGGGCACAGTCTTCATTATCAGTGATGTATCCCTAGTGCCTAGTACAGGGCCTGACACAACCCTGGCTCTGGTCTCAGGAAGCTGACTTTTCCAGTGACCAATCAGAAACACCATTTCTCTAGTGCAAATATTTCTCTCTCTTTGATTGCATTTTGGCATATGGTCATGAACCCAGTCCCTCTTTCTCATTGTAGACAGTCATCGGGATATTTTACAAAGCCCCTGCATGGTTGGCATGCATCTTCTGGTTTTGAACTTTGAATTGGTGTGGTACAACTCAGTCATACATAAGTAATCTATGGCTCTGCTGGAAGGGAAACCCAGGATTTCTGATAGATTACTTTTTATAAGATAACAGGAGCCTTTTTCTTTCCTTGACAGATTTGGGAAATTAAAGAGGCCAGACAGGAGTTCCCTTTACAGTTAACAGTGATGTAATATACCAAGTAGTGAAGGCAATGGGGCAGGAACCACAGAAGTCACAACAGGGCCCATTGCCCAGTCAGGCTTTCTCCAGCTTGTCAGACAGTATTTCACTGAGGTCAAAGAAATGAAATGTTAAGAACAGGAGTCCCGCTCAACTCCCCTGGTTCTTATTTATTCCTTGTCATTGATCACAGTGATGCTGGTATTTTGATAGGATTATTTTGGAGTGATTTAACAGGAATTTTAAAAGCGTGGCAGTTGCTAGATGCAATTTCCTATTATTTGTGGTATCTTGCCTAAAGTGGAACAGTCTGGTCTCTAAAATCCAGTTTTAGAGAATAACCAGAAGTTCCTCTATGTAAGTGGGGCAAAGAAAATCAGAATGATAGTGTCAGAAGGAGTCTGGGAAGCCATGGAGGCAGCTCCTCTGTTTTCCTGCCACCTGAATCAGCCAATACTGAGAGTGAGAGAGAATGAAATTCGATTGTTGCCCTGGGCAGTGGTTCCCATCATTAACTTCTGTCCTTCTGGGAGCACTGGGAACTAGTTTGTCAGGGAAATAACGCTTTTGGACCACAGAGCTTTAATTAAGTCTTCTATTTAAAATAAAAAAAAATCTCACCTAAAGGGCACTTAGGACTAAAGTAGTTAAAAATATAGTCTTGGTTGGAGTTATGTTACTGAGCTTAGGTTTCAGCATGTTCTCTATCTAGGAAATCAAGCCACTCAGCAAGGAAGGGCATGGCGAGGCTTAGTGCAGTAGCATGACGTTGTCAGAGTGACAGTACTGGCATTGCAGGCACGCAGACCTGGGTTCGAATTCCACATCTGCCGCTGACTAGTTAAATGGCATTCACAAAACACCTGCCTCTTAGTCTCAGTTTCCTCAGCTGAGTGGAGGAAAGTAATACTAACCGTGGTCACTGAGTATATTCGTGAAATGAGATATTTACAAATGACATCCTCTTAATAAATGTTAGTCTCTGCTTAGTATAACGTGAGAAACCATCTATGGCAATGCATGTGCCATCAATAAACTTAAACTGTAGTCATTGACAACTTGATCGGAGTTGGGATGTGGATCATTCCTTGAGAAGTGAAGAATTTTACAAAGAGAAAAGCAGAGGAATGTGAGCCGTATTGCTTTCAGCCCTGCAGACACTCCAGTGAGAGGATGTAAGAGCAAGTTCGCCCACTCTTTGGGAGAACGTATTTGCCAATGATACATCAGATAAGGAAGATAAACAATCCAATTAAAAAACTGGCAGAGGACCTGAATAGACACTTCTCCAAATAGTACCTATAGATGGCCAAGAGACAGATGAAGAAATGCTCAACATCACTAATCATCAGAGAGATGCAAATTAAAACAATCATGAGGTATCACCTCACACCTGTCAGAATGGCTGCCATCAACAAATCATCAAACAACAAGTGTTGGCGAGGGTGTGGAGAAAATGGGGACTCAAGCACACTGCTGGTGGGAATGCAGACTGGTACAGCCACTATGGTGTTACCTCAAAAAATTAAAAATTTGACTGCCATTTGATCCCACTTCTGGGAATATATCCTAGGAATTCAAAACACCAATCAGAAAGAATATATGTATCAATATGTTCACAGCAGCAGGATATTTTCTCATTGATTTTCAGATACAGTGGGAAGGAGAGAGAGAGAGAGAGAGAGAGAGAGAGAGAGAGAGAGAGAGAGAGAGAGATCAAAGTGAGAGAAACACATCAATTGGTTGCCTCCCAGGCAACCTTGACCAGGGCTGGGGACCAAACTACAACCCAGGTACATGCCCTTGACTGGTATCGAACCCATGTCTCTTTGGTCCTTGGGCTTTTGCTCTAACCTCTGAGCCAAACCAGCCAGGGCAATAGCAACACTATTTAAATAACTAAGATCCGGAAACAGCCTAAGTGCCCATAAGTAGATGAGTGGATAAAAAAGCTGTGGTACTCTCTGGCCGGTTTGGCTCAGCGGTTAGAGCATCAGCCTGTGGTCCAGAGAGACCCGGGTTTGGTTCCCGCTAAGGGCACGTACCTCGGTTGCAGTTTGTCCCCGGCCCTGGTTGGTCGTGCGGGTGGCCGCCACTTGATGTGTCCCTTTCACATCGATGTTTCCTTCTCTCTCTCTCTTCCTCTCTTTCCCTCCCACTCTATCTGAACAAAAAATGGAAAAATGTCCTCGAGTGAGGATAAAAAAAAAAGCTGTGGTACATATACATAATGGAGTACTATGCAGCTGTAAGAAAGAAAGGTCTCTTATCCTTTGAGATGACATGGAGCGACCTGGAAAGTAGTATACTGAGTGAAATAAGCCAGTCAGAGGAAGACAAATATCACATGATCTCACTTATTTGTGGAATATAAGGAATAAAATAAACTGATGAACAAAACAGACCCAGAGACACGGAAGTAACGATCAGACTGACAAACCTCAGAGGGAAGGGAGTGGGGGTGGGAAGAGATAAACCAAAGAACATGTATGCCTATATGCACAACCAATGGACAGAGACAGCAATTCCATCAAGGCAGGGGTGGGGCGGGAGCAGGGAGGAGGGAGTCAATGAGGGAAAAAGGAGGGACATTTGTAATACTTAAAAAAATAAAGGTAAATCTAAAAAAAAAGTTTACTCAAAAAGAAGGTGCCTGGGTGTGCCTGGCCTTGGCATCCTTGAGCGGGATGCATCTTTGCTGTGGCTCTAACGGCACTAAGAACAGGAACACTCTTTGTGTTAGGTCAGAGTGCCTAACACAGAGCCTGGCCCTTCGTATTCTCTAAGTATTTTATTTGAATGAATAATAGGATCCTATTTTACAGCAGACAGATTGAGACACAGAACAGGTAAATGGTTTATCCAAGGATTAACACAGAGACGGCGGGCTTACCTATAATGGGAGCTGGTCTCCTGCCTTGGTTTCTTTCCTTTTTTTTTTTTTTTTGAAAAGAGAAAAGTCAAGGGTCTTTATTCATTTGTAGTGAAAATATAAATTTTGATGAGCAAGTTTTTCTAATTTAAAGGAAAAATATGAACATCAATCCACAATTTTCATTCACTTGCTACAAACACTAGATTATATAGCACAGTTGAAAATGAAGCATCTTATGTGGCTAAAATATTCAAATATTTTGTTTTGTATAAATTTCCCAGACCAAACGTTAATTTGATCCTTTCGATTTGATTGGTTTCAATAGTATGACATACACATTTTATCCCTTCTAAAAATGTTTTTCCACAGCCATAAAGTTAGATGAGGTATTGCATTATAATTAAAATGGAAAATGAGTTTAATGTACATTTATACAACTCTTAAGTCTTACTTTCTGAAGAGTATTTTAAATAATAGTTATTCTGGCTTCTCTCCAGTACAAACTTGAGAAGTCTGATTTAAGACCTCTTCATTGAATATATTGGGAAGAAATCAATTATACCATCCCTTTCAATGAAAAAAAAAAAGTCTCAAATTCTGAAATTACATATGCTTTAGGACTCATAAATATGATTAAATGATGATTTCTCCTTTAATACTTTTTAAGAGTTTGACAAATCTGTTTCAATTCCTGAATTGGGTCATGTCTGTAACTTTGGAGAGCCTCCATCTTCCCATCCCTTTCTCTAGTCCTTCTGAGATGTGAAGTAGCAATCCCTTGGAAAGCCCAAATTTTTCTTAAAAATAAGTGTTTAGCTTGGCTCATGGGGCTCAGTTGGTTGAGCATTGTCCCATGCACCAGGAGGTCATGGGTTTGATTCCTGGTCAGGACGCATGGTTGGGTTGCAGGCCCAATCCCCAGTAGAGGCCATGCGGGAGGCAGCTGATCGATGTTTCTCTGTCTTCGATGTCTCTATCTCTCACTCCCTCTCCCTTCCTCTCTCTGAAATCAATAAAAAACATATTTTAAACATAAAAAATAAATGTTTAATAGTCTGCTTTAGATTATCCTCACCTTCCTTACTACTCTTTATTGTTCTAACATTCTTTAACTTGTAACCAGCTATCCGACTGAACTGGGCTAGATCTCTTAACAATGTTCAGGTCTTACTTACATGTTTTACTTTTTATACATCACATTTCTCAAATAATAAGCAGTGGGTTTTAGAATAATTCCTTCTTTTCACTTAGGACGTGCGAAATGTAGTTGGGAGAAAACATTTTGGAGCACAAGCCTATAGATTAAATTAGGGACTTCGATAAATACTATAGACATCAATAGTTTATTGTTTGTTTAGTCCTAACACCATTCTAAATGGAAACAGGAAGAATACTTTCCACCTGAAACAAACTAGACTCTACCAGCATATAGTGCTTAACACATTACAGAAATAAAGATGGAAAGCCATTGTCGTCTATACCTGCTAAAGCCGAGATGGTCAAGGCAGTTTGGTTGCAGTGGTGTCATAAGGATAGAATGCTACCATCAAAAATAAAAGTCAGCAGCCCTGCCCATGTGGCTCAGTGATGGCGCATAGACCCATGCACCAAGAGGTCCCCGGTTTGATTCCCAGTCAGGGCACATGACCAGGTTGTGGGCCTGATCCCCAGTGGGGGGGGGTGCAGGAGGCGGCCAATCAATGTTCTCTCTCATCGATGTTTCTCTCTCTCTCTCTCCCTCTCCCTTCCTCTCTCTCTAAAATCAACAAAGAAAAAAATTTTTAATTAAAATCAGCAAATAACAGTAATGGTAGATGAATATTTTTACTCTGGTTCACTGAAAAGGGGACAAAATGTTAAAAGCCCACAGTGCTGTAGGTGAACCATCACCATGAACACTTCATGTGATGTTTTAACGTTTCATTCATGGTATGTAAAGACTGAAGATGAATGGTTCTTTGCTCTAATTTTCTATTACACTTAACATTTGCCATTACTTCTGGTAGCAAACTGGTTTCACATTATGAAAACTGCTCTTTAGTAAACTAGCAAATGATACACATATTTTATTTTTCATGTACTGGGCAAGATAAGTAAAATGAAATCCCCCCCCCCCTTTTTTTCCTTTGAATGAGGTCTTTTATGTTTGAGGAAAAGTCTTATACTATTGCATATATTTGGGGGACATGGCTATCTAAGAGTTTCCATTTTGGGGGGCTTAAGGATTTTTCTTTTTTCTATTTAAAACACTTTTCACACTTTCTGATGTATAGTAGTTGAAGTTTTCATCAGAAAATTAATTTAGAGTTTTGAAGCCTTTATTCAAACTACTTTTAATGAGTGGTTTATTGTCAGTGTTTTTTTTTATAGCATAGTTTTCCTTTATTCTTTTATTTCTTTCTTCTCATTTCGTATGGATGAAATTTCCAACCCAGGATATTGCCCTGCTACTCATGAAAACTGTTCTGACAGCAAACATTCTGTCCTGGTTTCTTAACACAGATCCTTTCCTTTCCAGCCCATTTCCCTCTTGCCTCATGCATATTCTGCAGCATAATGTAGAGCGACTTCCTTCCCTCTTACCAGCTGGCGATTCGCTTCTACCTAAATTAGGACAGTAGGCTAAAAATGCAATGAGAGTGCCATATGGCAAATCAAAGTACAGTGTTTTATCTGGGATTTCATAGTTGTTGAAAATACAACAAATAATAAGGACCCCTTTTATGTATGTTTTATCAGAGTTGAGGGTGAACAAAGGGGCCAAGGTGGGGATGTAAGGAAGAATCAGTGGTCGTGGCGTGGGTTTTATAGGCAGATAGTGTTGGCTTGGAAGAAAACACAGTAACAGTGATGTGCAGGTGTGGGTGTAGAGGGTATGTCTCAATCTATAGCCCTGAATCCTTGAATCTTCCCACGCAAGCACTTGGCACTGATTAACTCAAAATCGGTTGTTCTGATAGCCAAAGCCACAGGGCTGGCTTAATGCACATTAATGGATCTGTGTGTAGAAATTCTGCCCCCGACTATACAGATATCCTCTGTCTCTAGAAAGCTGGCTTCTTGTTGAACTTTACACTGTGCCCCAGTTGTTGCAGAAGTAATTTAGAAACCTCAGAAGAAATACACAAACAGGGTCTATTACACACTGTGCCTGCACAAGTTGGAGAAGAAGAATTTCACATAGACGGCAGGCTGTTTGGCTGGTTCGTCTTTCCTCTCCCTGTGCTTCCTGTCTGGCTTTGAGTCACTGCAGCAGTTCCTTATGACTGTAGGGAGCCTTGGCCAAGGTGGGGATGGGACCCAGGAATTCTGATTCTTGACCTGACATCTGGACTATCTCCTTCAGATGCCTCTGGAGCTTGTATAAACAAGGAAATGCTTCAAAAGATTAATACTGAAATAATAACATCAACACTTGCACATGAAAAGTCAGCCTTAGTTGCTCAGTTGCTTTCTTCCCCTTTCAGGCCCCAAGTGCACAGCTCAGATGGGCTTTATAAATCTGCTGCCTCTTCCTCCACCCTCCGGATGAGGTCAGGAAAGAGATATGTTTAATAGTCTGAGAAAGAATTTAAAAATTATTTTTAGTTGTGGTAAGATATATACGTGACATACAATTTACCATTGTCACCATTTTTTTTAATCCTCACTCGACATTTTTCCATTTTTTGTTCAGATACAGTGGGAGGGAAGGAGAGAGAGAGAGAGAGAGAGAGAGAGAGAGAGAGAGAGAGATCGACGTGAAAGGGCCACATCGAGTAGTCGCCACCCGCACAACCCAACCAGGGCCGGGGACAAACTGCAACCGAGGTACATGCCCTTAGCGGGAACCGAACCCGGGTCTCTCTGGACCGCAGGCCGATGCTCTAACCGCTGAGCCAAACTGGCCAGGGCCATTGTCACCATTTTTAATGTAGAGCTTAGTGATATTAAATGCATTCACATTGTTATACAACAATCCATCTATCTCCAGAAACCATTTCATCTTTTTTTAAATTTAAATAATTAATTTATTTATTTTTGTTACAGATGTTTCTCCTTTTTCCCCCACTGATATCCCCCTCTCTCCCCACCCTGTCCCCAGCTTTGTTGTCTATGTCCATTGTTCATGCACACATGCATATAAGTTCTGTGGTTTATCTCTCCCCCACCACCCCCTCTTCTGGGGATTGTCAGTCTGTACCCCACTTCCACGTCTCCGCCCTGGGCAAGGGCCATTCTACTTTCTGTCTCTCTGAATTTGACAGTACCTCATGTAATGGAATTATACAGTATTTGACTTTTTTTCCCCTCTTTATTCTTACTTTTTATTCTTTATTTTTTGTCTTTATTCTCACCTGAGGATATTTTTCCATTGCTTTTTAGATAGAATGGAAGGGAGGGAGGTAGAGAGAGACAGAGAGAGAGAGAGAGAGAGAGAGAGAGAGAGAGAAAGAGAGAGAGAGAGAGAGAGAAACATCGATGTGAGAGAGACACATCCATTGGTTGCTTCCCACATGACCTGGACTCAGGCCAGAGAGTGAACCTGCAACAGAGGTCCATGTCCTTGACCTGGAATCGAACTTATGACTCTTGGGTCCGCAGGCTGATGCTCTAACTGCTGAGCCAAACCGGCCAGAGTACAGTGTTCATCTTTTATTACAGTCAGCATAATGTTCTCAAGGTTCACCCAAGTGGTGCTACATTTTTTAAACCCATTCATCAGTCTATTGACTCTTGGGTTGCTTCCAACTGTTTACAATGAAATAATTAATTAATTAATCATTGAGGTATAATGGACATATAACATGATATTATTTTGGATATACAACATAATGACTCAGTATTTGTATGCATTGTGAAATGATCACCACAGTAAGTCTAGACATCATCTGTCATCATACATAGTTACAAACATTTTTTCTTTTAAGATTTACTCAGCAACTTTCAGATATGCAACAAAGTATTATTAACTATAGTCACCATGCTGTGCATTATATTCCCATGACTTATTTATTTTATAACTGTAAGTTTGTAGCTCTCGATCCCCCCATATCCCATTTTGCCCACCCCCCTAGCAACCAACAATCTGTTCTCTGTATCTATGAACTTGGTTTGTTTGCTCATTCGTTATGATTTCTTAGATTCCACGTGTATGTGAGATCATATGGTATTTGTCTTTCTCTGGTCTGACTTATTTCACTTAGCATAATGTCCTCGAGGTCTATGTTATTAAAGATGGCAAGATTTCATTCTTTTTTATTGCTGAATAGTATACCATTGTATATGTATGTGTATGTACATCTATGTATATATATATGTATGTACATATCATATCTTTTTTATCCATTCATCCATCGATGAAGACGACTTAAGTTGTTTCCATATCTTGACTTTTCTAAATAATGATGCAATGAACATAGTGGTGCAGATATCTTTTCAAATTAGTATTTTCATGTCTTTTAGATAAATACACAGAAGTGGAATTACTGGATCATATGGTAGTTCTATTTTTTAAAATTTAGGAACCTCCATACTGTTTTCTGGAGTGGCGGTGTCAATTTACATTTCCACCTACAGTGCATGAGGGTTCCCTTTTCTTCACATCTTCCCCGACACTTGGTTCTTGTCTCTTTGATGACAGACATTCTAACAGGTGTGAGGTAATATCTCATTGTGGTTTTGATGTGCATTTTCCTGATGATCAGTGATGTTGAGCACCTTTTCATGTACCTATTGGGCATCTGTGACTTCTTTTGAAAAAAGTCTATTCAAATCCTCTGCCCAGTTTTTAATCTGATTTTTTTTTTTTTTTTTTTTGCTATTGAGTTGTATGAGTTCTTTATTTTGAATATTAACCTCTTATCAGATATATGATTTGCAACTATTTTCTCCCATTTAGTACGTTACCTTTTCATTTTGTTGATGGTTTCCTTTGCCATGAATAAGCTTTTTAGTTTGATGTAGTCCCACTTGTTTATTCTTACCTTTGCTTCTGGAGTCAGATCCAAAATATTGCTAAGACCAATATCAAGGAGCTTACTAACACCTATGTTTTCTAGGAGTTTTATGGTTTCAGGTCTTACATTCAATTCTTTAATTCATTTTGAGTTCATTTTTGTGTGTGGTGTAAGGTAGTGGTCTAGGTTCATTCTTTTGCATGTGGCTGTCCAGTTTTTCCAACTCCATTTATTGAAGAGAGTGTATTTTCCCCATTGTATATTCTTGCCTTATTTGTTGTATATTAATTGAAAATTAACACGTGTGGGTTTGTTTCTGGGCTCTATTCTGTTTCATTGATCCATGTGCCTGTTTTTATGCCCATACTATACTGTTTGGCTTACTATAGCTTTGTAATATAGTTTGATATTAGCTTTTTCTTCTTTCGCAAGATTGCTTTGGTTCTTTGGGATCTTATGTAGTTCTATACAAATGTTAGGATTGTTTATTCTATTTCTCTGAAAAATGCCATTGGTATTTTGATGGGGATTGCATTGAATATGTACATTGTTTTAGGTGGTATGGATATTTTAACAACATTATTTCTTCTAATCCATGAACATGGAATATCTTCCCATTTACTTGTGACTTCAGTTTCTTTCATGTGTCATATAATTTTCAGTGTATAGGTCTTCTACCTCTTGGTTAAATTTGTTCCTAGGTTTAAAAATTTTTTTTCCCTCTTTCTGATAGTTCTTTTTTAGTGTATGGAAACGGAACAGATTTTTATACATCAATTTTATGTCTTGAAACTTTATTGAATTAATTTATTAGTTTTAACAGTTCTTTTAGTAGAGTCTTTAGGGCATTTTATATATAAATTCATGTTATCTGTAAATAGTGACTTCTTCCTTTCTAATTCGGATGCCTGCTCTTCCTTCCTTCCTTCCTTCCTTCCTTCCTTCCTTCCTTCCTTCCTTCCTTCCTTCCTTCCTTCCTTCCTTCCTTCCTTCCCTCCTTCCTTCCTTTCTTTCTTTTTTCCCAATTGGTCTGGCTAGTACTTCCAATACTATCTGGAATAAAAGTGGTGAGAGTGGGCATCCTCTTCTTGTTTCTGATCTCAGAGGAAAAGCTTTTAGCTTTTCACTGTTGCGTATGATGTTAACTGTGGGCTTGTCATATGTGACCTTCATTATATTGAGTGACATTCCTCCTAATACTCAGTTTGTTGAAAGTTTTTATCATTAAGGAACGTTGAATTTTGTCAAATGCTCTTGTCGTCTTTTGAGATGATCATATGATTTTTAACCTTCGTTTTGTTAATTTGGTGTATCATGTTGACTGATTTATAGATGTTGGTATATGATCCTTTTTAATGCGTTGTTGATTATGGCTTGATAATATTTTGTTGAGGATTATTGCATCTTTGTTCATCAGTGATATTGGCCTATGATTGTCTGGTTTTTGGATCAAAGTAATGCTGCCCTCATAAAGTGAGTTTAGAAGTGTTCTCTCCTCTTCAATTTTTTTTGGAAGAGTTTGAGAAGGATTAGTATTAATTCCTCTTTGAATGTTCGGTAGAATTCACCAGTGATAATGTCTGGTCCTGAACTTTTGTTTCTTGGGAGGTTTTTGATCAGTGATTCATTCTCCTTACTAGTAATCAGTTTATTCAGATTTTCTATTTCTTTATGATTTTGTCTTGAAAGATTGTATGTTTCTAGGAATTTATCCATTTCTTTTACGTTTTCCCATTTGTTGGTGTATGATTGCTCATAGTGCTTTCTTATGATTCTTTGTATTTCTGTGATATCAGTAGTAATGTCTCCTTTCATTTCTGATTTTATTTTAGCCCTCTCTTTTTCTTGGTGAGTTTAGCAAAGGTTTGTCAATTTAATTAATCTTTCTTTAAAAAAAAAAAAAAAAAGCCTTGTTTCTTTTCTATTGACTTTTAATTCTATTATATTTATTTCCACTTTGATATTTTTAATTTTCTCCCTAATACTAACTTTGGGCTTTGTTTAATCTTCTTTTTGTAGCTTTTTGGGGTGTAAGATAGATTGTTTATTTGAGATTTTTCATATTTCTTGAGGTCGTCATGCTTCCTTATGAACTTCCCTCTTAGAACAGCTCCCATTTTACAGATGGAAATACTGAGGCTTAAGTTGCCATCAATGCAGTCTGTTCATATAAGTGGTAGAGTAGTGGATTTAAATCTTGTCATTTTACTCTAAAGCTTTTGTTTTGTCTACATCTTCCACATGGGTATCATCATTATGCTTTGCATTTTAGAACAGTTCTGCAAAGGTGGTAGGGCATTTATGCATCATTACCCCCATTTTACCATCTGAGGAAATTAAATTGAAAGATGCCATGTGACTTGCCCAGGCATCTTTCAATTACATGATGGTGTACTCAGGTCTACTGATTTCTAGACCATTAATTATTTAAAAAAATAGTTTACTTTGACATATTTTTAAACCTACAGGGAAGTTTCAAAAATAGTACAAAGAACTTCAGGATATCCTTCACTCAGATTCAGATTGTTAACATTTTGCTACTTTAGCCTTATTCTGTCCCTGAATATTTACATATTATTTTATTTTCTGAACCATCTGAGAGTAATTGCATACATCATGACCTTTTCCCTTGGATCCTTCAGTGTGTATTTCCCAATAACAAGGATATTTATTACATACCCATAGTTCACCTATGAAAATCAGGACATTTAACACTGATATAAAATTATTATCTAATCTAAAGTCCATATTCAGATTTCTCTAATTTTCCTACAAATATCTTTTATGGCTATTTGTTTTCTGGTCCAATAACCAGTCTGGGAGTCTGAATTGTATTTAGATATCATTGGATCAATACTCTTTATATAATATCTTACTGCTTTCCTTAGCCCACCATGTCCTAAATGTTTAGGAAAAATTGCTTGGATAAAAGATGTACATAAAATGAATTAAATGACAAAAATTGGAATGTGGACACTCTTTCTTTTGCACTCACCTCAGGTTGCTTGCTCCCTCTGTGAGACCTTATGTAACACCCAAACCTGATGAAGTCTATAGAGATCACTTATTCTGCAGCAGCTTCTGCCTCCCACAAGGTAGAGATCTGGGCCCCTCCCAGCTCTTCAGCTGACATCTGGGAAACCCCAAGTGTGCACAGGTTTGATCTCAGCTGTAATACGGTAGAGAAGAAAGAAAATATTCTGAGAGACTGTAATGAATGGAATAGGGGGATAGATGAATGAAATAGGTACAAGCAAATATTGTACCTTTATGTAGGACTTTATTATTTCAAAGAAAATAATATGCATCAGTTTTGTGATGATGTTTGCATTTCATACCAATTCTCTGAAACAGGTAGGGTTGTTGTCATTAATCCTGTAGTACAGATAAGAAGCTAAATGACTTCCCTATACAGTAAAGCTGAGACTTCAATCCAGGTCTTCTGACTCTGTATTCAGTATCTCATTTCCTTTTTTATTACTCTCATATTTGTGTTATCCTGGTCCTTAGACGCAATTGTGACATTTCTCCTTTATATTTAATTAGTTAATTAAATTTATTAATTTAACATTGCTTAATAACATTACATAATTTTCAAGTGTATAAGATTATAATTCAAAATCTGTATACTCTATTGTGTGGTGACCATCTGCAGTCTAGTTCCCTCCTATTACCATGTATTTCACCCTCTTCATCCTCCCCCTACCTCCTTTACTCTCTGGTAACCACCATTCCATTGTTGGTATCTTTGAGTTTGTTTTTGTTTGTTTTGTTAGTTTGTTTGCTACTTTTTGTGTTATATTCCACATATGAGTGAAATCATATGGTTCTTGTCTTTTTCACTTAGCATAATACTCTCAATATCCATCAATGTTGTTGCATATGGCAATATTTTATCTTCTTTATGGCTGAGTAGTAACCCATTGTATCTATGTACCGTGTCTTCTTTATCCAGTCCTCTATCGAAGGACACTTAGGCTGTTTCCATGTCTTGGCTAATATAAATAATACCCTTCTCTTTTAGAATTTTTATTGAACCTGTAAGATACAGCTGTCCCCTTTTCTCAAGGACTGCCTCATCCATCAAGCAGTATGTCTGGTACAGTGCCTGACTTCTTGGACTTCAGAATGCAGCCTCAGTTCAGACTCATTACTGCTCTCTTGCCTTGTTCTCTTGAGCCTGGGATCGCACACAGGGCACACACAAGGAAGCAGCCAGCTGGCACAGCTCTGTGAATCTCTATGGCAGTAGGTCAGCGATAGGAAATTTTCCTTTTTAGAGTTGAACAGCACAATTGAGCTTTGATTTAGTTGCTGAACACTGAGTCCACGCCCTTAGATTTCTGCAGCTTGAAAGCAGATACCATTTCAACATCAACACCTCCAAAAAGAACATACGCCTGCACACATGTGCAAAGATTGCTGATCTGTAGGGAAGAGCGACAGTTCCAAAGAAATGATTTTATATTTCAGTTGTAATGAACACCACCCTTCTCTCTAGGAAGGCTCTCTACCAGGAGTTTTGTCTCCCTGATCTGAGTGTTTTAGATTTGGTTTTCAGTTTATTTTGTACCCTTAAATCTTTCATAAGGATCATCTCGGTATTCTCTTCTGCTACAGATAAAGGCATGTGACACTGGTTCTATATCTGGGCTCTGAGGATGGTAGTGTGACCTCTTCTAAGACAGACTCCTGAAGCCACATGTTTCTTTTTTATTGTTTTTTAAATTTTTTTCTTTATTGATTTTTTTTTTTTTTTAGAGAGAGAGAGGAAGGGAGAGAGAGATAGAAACATTGATGAGAGAGAACATCGATTGGCCGCCTCCTGCATGCCCCTCACTGGGGATCGGGCCACAGCCTGGGCATGTGCCCTGACCAGGAATGGAACCAGTGACCTCTTGGTGCAGGGGTCGATGCTCAACTACTGAGCCACACCGGCCGGGCAAAGCCACATATTTCTGAATGAACAGTGTCCTACTGGAGTCAGCAGACTTGTAACATTTGGCATCTGTGCTCCTCTTCCTATTCAGCACACAGTGACAGTTGGCAGCTGGGGCTGTATCTTCATTCCCTGTCTTTGGCATTGTTTCCTTCATCACCTCACCTCACCCACCTGTAATTTAGTGCTGTCTTGTTCAAGTTCCAGTCTTCTAGGACACTATCATTCTTTCTAAGCAGGCTATCAAAGTGTTGAATCTTGACTACAAGCATTCCTGTATAATTATAATTCTCCAGTAGAAGTTTTATGGAAACAGGACCCCCACCCCCACCCCGGATTTTATACGTTAATGTGTGAGTATGTGCCAATGTACGTTTTTCTCAGGGAGCAAGTCCATAGTGTTCAATCGATTCCCAGATTTTAACAACTACTGGGCACATGTGGCACCAATCTTGGCCCTTTCTCTTATGAAAATGTGGGGAATAATTTACAAACTTGATCTTGTAAACACTCTTGAATATCTTATCAGGGCTGATTTATTTATTTTTAGTAGAAATATACAAGTTTATTATTAAAGTCACATGTTATGGGAATGATCTGTCCAAAGTGAAAAAAAATCCAATACTCACTTATTTTTGTGTGTGCTGGTTATGAAAAAATGGCTACTGTCGTTTCATGACATGGTTTTTAATGGAAATCTCAGTATGCAGGTGAAAAACAACTCTGTGGTTTCTTAGAATAATCCAGTCCCCTTCCGATCTTAATCATCCATCCATTGTGGAACCTAATTTCTTGGTCATGTATTGAGGAAGAATATTCTAATGCTAACAGCGCTCTGTGATTCCCAAGCGACTCTTTGATTTCTTTCAGGCCACTAATGTTGCTCTTTCCCCTTACCTTCATCCAGAGACGTGAGAAGACGAATCATTTTTACTTTACATGGTCTCTTAATAACCACCTCTCAAAATCAAAGAAAGTTATACAGCTGATGAATATGTCTAATATTAGGATCTCCTATCCAAAGTTCTGTAATTGTATCATTAAGGTATTCTTGAAAAAGTGACTCATGACTTAATCCTGTTGCATTTTCCTCTCTTTTAATTTGCTTGTGATATTTTCCATCTTCTTCTTTTTTTAATATATGTTTTTATTGATTTTAGAGAGAGAGGAAGAGAGAGGGAGAGAGAGTAACACAGATGTGAGAAAGAAACGTGGATCGGCTGCCTCCTGCACACCCCCTACTGGAAATGGAGCCCACAACCCGGGCATGTGCCCGGATCGGGAATCAAACCTGTGACCTCTTGGTGCCCAGGACTGAGCTCAACCAACTGAGCCACACCAGCCAGGGCAATCTTCTTTTTCTTTTTTTTTTTTTTTTTTTTATTTTTTCCACATCTTTATTGTTGGATGTAAAATGTATTACAGATGTTCCACAGTTTTCCCCCATTGACCCCCTCCTCCCCACTCCCGCCCCCCTCCCACCTTTTCCCATACTATTGTCCGTGTCCATTGGTTATGCATATAAGTTCTTTGGTTTATTTCTTCCCACCCCCCTAACCCCTTTCTCTTTGAGGTTTGTCAGTCTAGCAATGAATTTGTGCTTCTTAATCCCTTCACCTTTTTCATCCATTCCCCCAACCCCTTTCCCAACTGGCAACCAACAAAATATTCTCTGTATCTATGAGAATGTTCCTGTTCTTCCTGTTCATTTTGTTTGTAGATTCCATTGTTGATAGATATGTATTCTTGCCATTTTGTTTGTTCCTACATTTTATCTTTTTCTTTAAAAAGACCCTTCATCATTTCATATAATAACGGTTTGGTAGTGATGAACTCCTTTAACTTTTTCTTGTCTGGGAAAGTTTTTATATGTCCATCGATTCTAAATGACAGCTTTGCAGGATAGAGTAATTTTGGTTGTAGGTTCTTGGTTTTCATCACTCTGAATATTTCTTGCCACTCCCTTCTGGCCTGCAAAGTTTCTTTTGAGAAATCAGCTGACAGCCTAATGGGAACTCCCTTGTAGGTAACTAGCTGCCTTTCTCTTGCTGCTTTTAGGATTCTCTCTTTGTCTTGAACCTTTTGCATTTTGATGATGATGTGTCTTGGTGTGGGCCTCTTGGGGTTCATCTTGTTTGGGACTCTCTGTGCTTCCTGGACTTGTATGTCTGTTTCCTTCACCAAGTTAGGAAAGTTTTCTGCCATTATTGTTTCAAACAGGTTTTCGATTTCTTGTTCTCTCTCTTCTCCTTCCGGCACCCCCAAGATGCGAATGTTGGCACGCTTGAAGTTGTCCCAGAGGCTCCTTACACTATCCTCATTTTTTTGGATTCTTTTTTCTTTTTGCTGTTCTGGTTGGGCGTTTTTTGCTTCCTTATATTCCAAATCGATGGTTTGCTCCTTGGATTTACGTACTCTATTATTGAAGCTATGTAAATTATTCTTTATTTCAGTTAAGCCTCCTTCGTTTCTAACTGTGCAGCGATCGTTTCTGACTGGTACTTTTTTATGCTCTTGAGGCCCTCACTGAGTTCATTGAGCATCCTTATAAGCAGTATTTTGAACTCAGCATCTGTTAGGTTGCTTATCTCCATTTCGCTTAGTTCTTTTCTTGGGGTTTTGTTCTGTTCTTTCATTTGGGACCTGTTTCTTTGTCTCCTCATTTTGCTGCCTCCCTGTGTTTGTTTCTGTGTATTACTTAATGAGAGGTATGGGGCTCGCTGAGACCCAATGCTGCTCGTTTGAAAGAATTTAGGAAAAACCTGAAGCAGGATCCAAGACAGGCCAATCCTATGGTTAAGCAAGTAGCAACAGCTTGGGTGGGCCTGAAAGTTGGGTGGGGCGGGGCCTCAGGGAGTCAGCAGGGCGGGGCTACCAGTGTGAGCCAGGTTGCTGGAGTCCCAGATATGGCGACTGTCTGCCGCCCCAGGGAAGGGCTCACCAAAGGAACAAAGGCCTCTGACAGCAAGTTTGTCCCCGAGAAAGCCCCCTCTCCAGCCCTCGCTCCAGTGCCAAACAGCTCAGTTCCTCCCTGTATTTCTCTGGTGCCCCTGGAGCTGCCTCCCCTCCGAGCTTAGAGGGAGAGAGTCCGACCAGTCTGTGCGCGGGCCCTTTAGGGAGCTGCCTGTGGCTCCAGCCAGGTCAGCTTCCCTGAGCCTCAGTTTCTGCTGGTTTTTCCAGCCAGAAGTTATGGGGACTTCTCTTCCTGGCACTGGAAACCTGAGCGGGGCACCTGGTGTGGGACAGGGACCCCTCAGTCCTCAGGAAGGACCTTCCCAGCCTCGGGAGCCTCCTGATTTTTATCCGCCACACTTGGGTGTGGGACCAGCCCGTCGCGCCGCCGCCGTGCCGCTGCCGCCACCCCTCGCGCCGCCGCCCCTCCTACCAGTCTGGATGTAGCTGCCTTTTTTTTAAATTCCGTAGTTGTAGGACTTCCATTCAGCTTGATTTCAGGCGGTTTTGGATGATGGTTGTTCTGTAGTTTTGTTGTAACTTGGATGTGGTTGTGGGAGAATCTTCTTTTTCTTGATCCGAGTATTTCTTTATGTTTTCTGCTCTATCCATGTAGCCAGAACATTTTTTTTTCTGAGATTACATGTCTTTGTATCATCCTTGGTGCCTTTTAAGAACCTGCCCGTGCAGGTCAGTCCCCTCCTGGTAGCACACCAGCGTCTGCTGCTTCTGGACTCAGGATCTAGCTCCACCACCAACTTGAGCATAGTGGCTGCAGCTACGCTCTCAGAATCCAGCCCCTGCCCAGATTTCGCCATAAATCTGGAAATTCCTCTCCGCCTCAAACCCAGCCAGAGTTAGATGGGTCTGCCACGCTTCGGGGAGTGATCCAGGGCTGACTTCTTTGCTTTCTTGCTGTTGGTGTAGCACTGTCTATAACTCTTCCTGGGCTTTGCAGAGAACAGATCACGAGGCCTGTCAACATAAGGTATGCAACAGGATTTATTTACATCTGGGGTTTAATGATATGATTTACACTGACATTTAGTCATCATTTACTTTGTTTTGAGTCAAAACCCAGCTAAGCATTTTCCCCACATCCTGCTGACTTCCTTATTTTGGTTCATGGTATCCCCAGCCTGCCAGTTGGCCAGACTTGAAACTTCAAAGACAGCTTTTTTTTTTTTTTCTTGTTTCTCTCTCTCTTTCTCTCTCTCTCTCTTTCTTTCTTTCTTTCTTTCTTTCTTTCTTTCTTTCTTTCTTTCTTTCTTTCTTTCTTCTTTCTCTCTCTCTCTCTCTCTCTGTCTCTCTCTCTCTCGTTCTTCCTCCCTTCTTCCCTGTCTCTCTCTCTCCCCTTCCTTTCTTTCCTTCTCCCATGACCCTCATATCCAATAAATGGCCAAATCTGGTAGGCCAATCTCCAGCAGTGTCTTTGCATTCATTCCTCTCCACCTTCCTCTCCCCCTTCCCCCGCCGCATTTCAAGTCCTTGTTACTTTTTTGACTTCAAGTAATTTTTTATTTTTCAATTACAGTTGACATATGATATTATATTAGTTGCAGGTGTACAGCCCAGTGAGTAGACATTGCATAACTTATGAAGTGGTCACCCCCTTGTTACTTTTTGCCCAAGCCAAAATGGGTCCCCAGGTGTTTAGCTCTTTCTTCTTTAGTTCATCCTCTGCTGATACCAGATGAACTGTTCCAGATCAAAGCACCCGTGATGTCACTTCCTGTTCACAAAGATGACGTGGCAGGTCATACTGTGACCTTCTTTCTTTATTTATTTTTTTAAACATTTTTTTCTTTATTGATTTTAGAGAGAGAAGAAGGAAGAGGGAGAGAGAGAAAGAAACATCGATGAGAGAGAACATCGATTGTCTGCCTCCTGCATGCCCCCCACTGGGGATCCGGCCCAAAACCTGGGCATGTGCCCTGACTGGGAATTGAACCGGTGACCCCTTGGTGCATGGGTCGATGCTCAACCACTGAGCTACACCAGCTAGACTGTGAAGTTCTTTAAAAGAAAAGAAAAGAATGTTCAGACTGAAATTTCAAGGTTTTCCAGATTATGCACCCAACTCTTTGTTTTGGCCTAATCTCCTGCTGTCTTCATTTGTATCTTTTGATTTCAAGCTAAATTGGACTCTTCACTGTTCTCCCAACCTATGCTCAACTCTGTTCCCCCTCAGGATTGTTTTTTTGCTGGAATGTGCTTGCCTCCATCCATTTCTGTTGTAATCCTGCTATCTTGCAAGGCCCATCTCAAATCTTACCTTCCCTTTGCATTCCTCTCGCTTCCTGCCAGTTGATTGTGATTTCTTCCTCATTTGAACTCTTATGGGACTGTCTATGTCTCATGATGCTTGTTTGATCCTTCATATTACATATATTTATGTCCTCATCGTCAGTGCTATATTGGATGCTGTCCTTGAAACACAAGACTTGTTTCTTAATGATTTTTATATTACTGAGCAATATGAAGCCTAGAGCCATGTATATATCTAGCTTTCAGAAAGTATTTGTGAAATTGAAGAGAGTTTTATATCTTGTTCCAGTAGTCTACCTGGAATCTTTCCTAGGCCAGGCCGAAATGTCACCTTCTCAGTTAGAATTACTACTCCCCCTCTGGGTGGTCCTGTATATGTTGTTTACAGCACACTTGTTATCAAGTTATCCATATTTGTGAATATCTATCTTTCCTTCTTGGACGAGGGATTGGTTCTGATTTATTTTTCTCTGTCATGCCATTTAGCATGGTGCCTGGCTCATAAACATTCAGTGACTGTTAGTTGAATTGAGTAACTCTTTCAATATAATTATCATAAATTTCCTATTTTTTTTCTTTTCAATAAAGGTATTCTTGTGACAAGTCAGCCACATTCATAGGGTAATTAGTATATAAAACACCTTTTCTCCAAAATCTTTGAGACCTACACTAACAAACTTTCTTTGTCACAGTCATAAAGGGTGAAGTTCCAATATCTACTGGGAAGTAGGGGTTGTATAAACACATCTGGAGTGGAGGTTGTGTGCAAGAGTGGAAGGTTATGACATCAAAAAATCTGTTTTTGAATCCAGTGCCAACAATCAATGATAACACATATCAGTGGGGATGGTCTACTTTTATGTCGCAGTATCGAACAGCCTCCAAAATATCAGTGGCTTATTACAAAGGTTTATTTCCTTAGCACGAATGCATGGAAGAGTGGCTGGGTGCTCTGCTATCATAGACACTCAGGGTCTGAGGCTGATGGAGCTTCATTGTCATGACCACTGAGGCAGGCGGAAAAGAATATGAGGTTTGCTCTGTGACCCTTAAAGCTTCTGGTAGAAATGACACACATCACGCCTGCTCGTATACATTGGCAAAGTAAGTGGCCTTCAGAGCAGGGGGGAAGTGCAGCCCTACCAGTTGCCTGGACGGAAGAATCAGTAATATTTGGTGAACAGCACCGGTATCTATCACCCATGCTAAAGACTCGATGGAAAGAATATTGGAAAAACCTAACTCAGATGCTTAGGAAGGGCAGGGTAGAGGGACAAGGAAGTGTTCAACTTAGAACTTAAGCTGTTAACAGGTACTTACTGAGCACCTTTTATATACTGGACACTGGGACAGTATGGTGAACAAGACTAACACGGTCTCTGTCTTCAAGGAACTAACTTATATTCCAGAGGCTGGCAAAAATGAAGTTAGCAGACAAATAAAATAGGGGACTAAAAGGCTGAGAGAGTAACAGAGGGGGACTTTCTTTGGTAATGTGGTCAGGGAAGTCTTCATAGAAGAGGTGACATTTAATTTGAGAATGGAATGATAAGAAGGCACAAACCACACAAAGATCTGGGTGGAAGGGTTGGGGAGAATATTCCAGATAGAGGGAAGAATGTATACAAAGACTCTGAGCTTGCCAAGAGCTAGATTCTCCTCCCTACTCCCGCTCCCTTCAAGGTACTAAAAGAAGACCAGTGTGGTTGGAAGGTATTGACTAGTTGCCTGATCACTTGGGGCCTGTAGACCAGGTAGGGACATACTGTGTGAACCCATCTGAGGGCTTAAAACATGAAGATTTAATTGTGATTTTGAGCTTAGTGTGGCTGCACTGTGGACAATGAATTCAAGATGGACAAGAATGGACGAGGGCACAGTGGTTAGGTGGTAGTTGCAGTAGTACATGTGAGAGATGATGATGGCTTAGTTTAGGGTGGGGATGGACAAATGTATTCGATATTTATGAGTAAATCAATGGGATTTGGTGATGGGTTGGATAGATGGAAGGTGACAAAGAAGAGATATCACAGATGGCTACCTAGTTTCTAGATGCATGGTAGAGCTAGTCTCTGAGATGGGGAATCCTGGAGAAGGACCAGTATTGTGAGGAAGATTGGATGTTAGATTTTACATATGCTGAGGAACCCTCCTGACTCACAGTCTGAGGAGCACACGGTCTCTAGGTTAGGGCCTTAGCTCTCTGATACGATGTAAATGTAATCCTCGTTCAAGGTCAGGGGACCAGAGCAAGTGACTTTTTATAAGCCAGATAGCCCTATGTTCCTGTGCGGTTTCTTTTCCACCATTAAATGCATCACCACCACAGAAATGGAACACATAGAAGGGGTTGGAGAACATTTTTGTGGGTTTGAAAATTTCAAGTGAAAAAATGTGTTGGCTTGAAATCTTTGGAAACCATTCCATAGGGTTATTATAGCTGCAGCCGATATCAGTGAATGGAACAGCGGATGAAAATCCAAAACATGCAAAGATCACTCAAGCGCTGGGGCACTGTGGAAGAGGGTGAGCTTTAGGTGCACCTGTCTCCCACTGGCTAGAGCGTAATTTGAGGCAAAAGCACACACATGTAGTCATGGGCAACTATAAAAGCATCTCCTACAAATACTAGCAAATAAAAGCTAGTAAGCGAAGGTAGGAGGCAATAGAAGATCAAAGGCAGCTCCAGTTTCTTTGCAGGATGTGGTGCCCGAATTGGGTGGTTTTCCTGCAGATACTGTGGTCTGGAAATAAACAGCTGGCCTCTCAGTCTTTCTTCGAAGAACTCCCCCGACAAACCCAAGCAAGATCATTAGATTACCTTTGTTAATGTTAGAGGATGGAAGGAGCCTGATCTGAGAAGAAGAAGAAATACCAAGCCGGTGCTAAAAGGAAGATGGTGGTGGTAAAGGAAAACAGCCCAGGGAATTAAGAAGGGGTTAGCTAATTAACCTAACAGGAGGGGAAAAAAAAGCCAAAAGAAACAGACCTTCAAGCTCGGTTGAGGCTGCCCTGTGCCAATGGATTCAGCTGCCTGGCAAGGGCAGGCCTCCTGCGAAGTGTAATTGGCTTTGCCAAGAAGAGTTCCGGGGTCCGGGGGAGGCCTGTTTTGTAAACCTGCTGGGAATCCTTTAGCGAACGCCTGTGGTCCCAGTTTACAGTGGATTAGAAGTTAGAAGCAAAAAAGGCAAAGGTTGTTAACCTTCCTGATTTTATCTAAATGGAACTTACATTACAGCCTGAGAAGATTAAAGAAATCTGGGGGAACCGTGCTGGAGGCTGTTCCAACACAGCTCTGGCTAAGCAGTCCTGGTATTGCTTCCAAGGGAAGATCTGCTCACAGTGGGGAGGTAGTTTTCATTTGCCACCCAGAGAAGATTAGCCACAAGATCCAGTTATTTGCAGTTTCCAGGAGCCTCTCAGTGCATGCCTCTGGGGGCAGATTTCCCTGGGGATGTAGGGAGTGATGGGTAACCTTCTAGCCAGTTACTACTGACCAGGGGCTCAACCTTTAAACAAGGTTACTCATTAGTGTTCAGAGTCAGGAACTCCCCTGTGGTCCCTCACTTAACTCCCTGAAGCCCTAGACACAGGCAGAAGGCATGTAGATTTCCGGAACCTCATCAGCCTTGATGCTTATTGCTGTGCAGGGAAGTCCCGTCGCGTTATTAAGTCCTGTTGCACTGTCCTGGGGAAGGGGGATGGTTGAGGGTCCATTTAGCCTCCATCTTCAGTAATCTGTTGGTATGAATCCTTGATATGCCTTCAAAGAAATACATTCCACTCATCAGGTATCCTGAAATCACACTGAAATTACCTCCATATAAGGCAGTAACAGTCAGAATATATAATGATAGGAAAGACCCCTTTCAAATTGCAACAGAAAGGAGAAAATACCTAAGAGTAAGCTTAAGAAACAATATGTAAATTTTACATGAAGGAAAAAAGAAGTATCACTGAGGAACACAAAAGAAGACTTAGACTAATAGACATACCATATTTTTTAATGAATAGTAATGTGAAATATCAATTAATTTCAGTAAATAGTAGGATAAGTTAAACTCCATTCAATACTAAAAATTCAATCTTTGTTAAGCTGATTATGCAATACCTTTGTAAAAACAAGCAAGCATGAAAACCCAGTGACATTCGAAAACAGTGAGTAGTTAAGGAGTTTAGTTTCATTAGAAATTAAAATAACATTATTAAGCTACAACAGTTAAAACTGTATGGTACTGGTACATAATTTTAAAGACAGATCAAGGAAATAGACTAGGAAGTGTAGGGATATATTGAAATCACATAGAAATTTTACATCTGGTAAAGATGGCCTTTCAGATTAGCGAGAAATAGATGGATTATTTATTTTTATTTTTATTTTTTTATCCTCACCCGAGGATATTTTTCCATTTTTTGTACAGATAGAGTGGGAGGGAGAGAGAGGAAGGGAGAGAGAGAGAGAAACATCGATGTGAAGGGACACATCGAGTGGCTGCCACCCGCACGACCGACCAGGGCCGGGGACAAACTGCAACCGAGGTACATGCCCTTAGCGGGAACCGAACCCGGGTCTCTCCAGACCGCAGGCCGACGCTCTAACCGCTGAGCCAAACCGGCCAGGGCTAGATGGATTATTTAACGGAGGTTGTTGGATCATGTTGGTAGTCATTTGGGGGGGGGGGCACCTCATACTCAACACCCATGTAAAATACAGATAAATCAGAGTTTGAAATGTAAAAAATAGGGTCATAAAATATAGGAAAAAATTGGGAGTGTTTACAAACTAATTTTAGAGAAAGGAAGGATTTTTTAAATATGATACAAAATTAGGAACCGATAAAAGGAAAACATGATATCGCTGAGAGCATGAAAGGCAAACTTCTGTATGGAAAAAGAGCATCACGGATAAAGTCATAAGCCAGATGAGTGACAGTCATACTTTGCCACAGTGGAAACCAGGACAGCTTCTGTGGAGGGAGTTTGGCAATTGAAATAAAAAAAAAAAAATCCATATACTTTGACCCGGGAATTCTACTTTTTTCATTTTATTCTATGGATCTATACCCTCTATATCCATACATGTGCAAAAAGGTATAGGTACAAAATAATTGATGTTGCCACTGTAAAATTTAGTGGCTTAAAACAATACATAAAGTCAAGGCATGAACAGGCCTTCTGGAGGCTCTGTGGGGATCAATTTCCGTGCCTTTTCCAGCTTCTAGAGGCCACCTGTACTGCTTGGCTTGTGGCCCCTTCCATCTTTAACGCACACCACTCCAGTCTCTGTCTCTGTTGTCACATCGCTGCCTCCCTCTTCTTACAAGGACCCTTGTGATTATATTGGGTCCATCCAGAGAATCACTGATGATCACCCCATTGAAGATCCCTTTCGCTGTATATGGTCAGGTGTTAACAGGTTCTGGGGATTAGAACATGGATGTCTTTGAGGGCCCATTATTCAGCCCATGGTTGACATGTTCTTGCATCCCCTGCATTCCCTATCTCTGGAAGAAAAGGAAACTGCTACTGATAACTGCCTCTGGAGAGAGGAACCTGAGGAACCTGGGGCTGAGGGACAAGGGTGGCACAAAGATGCCCTGTTACTTTCTGTGTTTGTGTGTCTGTCTGTTTTTTTTTTTTTTTTTAAAGTGACATATGCTTATTGTAGAGATTTTAGAAATTATAAAAAAGAGAAAATCATAGCCTAGCTGATGTGGCTAAGTGGATTGAGCATTACCCTGTGCACCAAGAGGACGCTGGTTTGATTCCCGGGCAGGGCACAAGCCCAGGTTGTGGGCCAGATCCCCAGTGGGGGGCATGCAGGAGGCGGCCAGTCGATGTTCTCTCTCATCGCTGTTTCTATCTCTCTTTCCCTCTCTCTTCCTCTTTCTCTAAAAATTACTAAAAATATTTGAAAATAGAAAAGCATAAAAGTATTGATTATAATCCACCCAAACTCAACCACTATTAATATTTTAGTATATTTCCTTTTATTGTTTTTTTCTGTCTAATCAGAATTATGTCTGTGGTACACAGAATAATTGATTCCCAAAGATTTTCACTCTAATCCCCAGAAATGTGAATATGAATATAGTATCTCACATGGTAAAGAGGAATTTTTAGATGTGAGTAAGGATCACGAGACAGGGAGGTGGTCCTGGCTTATCTGAGCGGGCTGAAGGTAATTACAAGGATCCTTATAAGGGAGAGACAGGAGGGTCAGAGAGAGAGAAAGTGATGCGAAAATGGAAGCAGAGGTTGAGTGATACATCCAGGAGCCAAGGACTGTGCACAGCCTTTAGTGGCTGGAAAGGGAAGGACTGAATTCTTGGACTTGAATCCCTAGAACTGGAAGAAAATAAGTCTGTGTCATTTAAAAATAATGAATTTGTGGTAATTCATTAACAGTGGCATTAGGAAAGTAATGCAATGTCTTTGAATAATAATATGTCTAAGAATAATAATAATAATTTTCCCACATGCTTTATTTAACATTTTGTTTGGTATGTGAATACTGTCATTACTTTAATGTTACTACTTATTTATTTGCCTGATTATCTAGACCATAAGTTATAAAAGGGCAGGGCTCATTTATGTCTTTTCTCCCTAGTTTTATTGAGATATTATTGACATATATGCATTTTTAAGGTGTACAATGTGATGATTTGAAACACACACATACACACACACACACACACACACACACACACAGGGGTGGGCAAAAGTAGATTTACAGTTGTGAGTACATGAAACAGAGTTTATTCTTTTTTTGTTTGTTTTTTTATCCTCACCCGAGGACGTTTTTCCATTTTTTGTAGATAGAGTGGGAGGAAGAGAGAGGAAGAGATAGAGAGAGAGAAACATCAACGTGAAAGGGACACATCGAGTGGCTGCCACCGCACGACCAACCAGGGTCGAGGACAAACTGCAACCGAAGCACGTGCCCTTAGCGGGAACCGAACCCGGGTCTCTCTGGACCGCAGGCCGGCGCTCTAACCGCTGAGCCAAACAGGCCAGGGCCAGAGTTTATTCTTATACTATTATTTATTCTTGTATTATGTATTTTTTCTATATGAATAAGTGTATGTTATCATTTAGAAAAATATCTAAAAAAGCTGAACTCAGTCCAGACGGTGTGGCTCAGTGGTTGAGCGTTTACCCATGCACCAAGAGGCCCCCGCTTGATTCCCGGTCAGGGCACATGCCCAGGTTGTGGGCCCAATCCCCAGTGGGGGACATGCAGGAGGTACCCAATCCATGTTCTCTCTCTCTGTCCTTCTCCCTTCGTCTCTCTCTAAAAATCAATAAAGAAAAAAATGCTGAACTCAAATATAGAGTAAATTGGTGGTCTCCAGGGGTTGGTCAAAGGTTACAGAATTCCAGCTAGTCTATGAATAGGTTCCGGTGGTCTAATTTACATCATGGTGAGTATAATTAATAGTACTGTGTCATACACAAGAATTAATTCCAAGCTTCTTCACAAGGCATATAAGACCATTTATAATCTGATCACAGCCCACTTCTTCAAGCTTCCTTTCCTATCATTTCCTCCCATATATATCCTCCACTGTACCAACCAAGCTAGTTCTTGTTTCCTGAACACAGTTGCATTCTTGCGCTCCGTGCCATTGCTGTGCCCTTTGCCTGCCGTAGCCATTGCGGATTTTCTGTCTGGAAAATGTACTCATTCTTCAAATTGCAGCTCAAATGGATTCTCTTCTGTGCAGCTTCCTGCCTCTTACTCAAATATAATCAGATGACCCTTTTATTCTTCCAGTGCCTTTGATTTATACATTTATTGCTGCATTCCCAACATTGTGTTGTAATTATTTACTGTCTGTGTCTCTCCTGTGAGCTCCTCCAGGTCAGGGACCTTCTTCTTTGGCTTCATCACCCACAGCACCTAGCACAGTTTTGTCAGATAAGTGCTCATAAGTTTGTCCAGTAGCCATTCATTCATTCATTCATTCATTCAGCCAGTCAGTCATTCTGCAAATAGTTATTGAACATCGTCTGTACGCCAGGCCCTGTTCTATCTGTTGCAGCTGCAGTGGTGAAAGACACAAACCAAGTCCTTTCTTTTACGGAGCTTGAATTTTAATGGGGAGAGGCATGCAGTACACGAACAAACAATTAAATAAGATATTTGCTGAGAGTTCTTGGTTCTGTGAAGAAAATATAACAGGGCAGTGGGATAGAGAGCATCATAGTTTATATTTTTACAAGGTGCTTCTGGCTTCTGTGAGTTGAATGGATTATAGGAGTGAGAGTGGAAGCAGGGACCTCAGTTATAAGGCTCTTGTGTTAATCTGGGCAAAAGATTATGGGGGCCTGGACTAAAGTGGTGGTGGAGGTAGTGAGAAGGGCATAGGGATTCAGGATATACCTAGAAAGTGGAGCCATCACTATTTATTACTTGCTAATGGGGTGACTGAGAGAGAGAGAGAGAGAGAGAGAGAGAGAGAGAGAGAGAGAGAGAGAGAGAAGAGAGAGAGAGAAGAGGAGAGGACAGGAGAGGTGAGGGGAGAAGGAGGGGAGGGGAGCAGAGAGAGGGGAGAGAGATAGGTCAAGGACAAGAGGATGAGTCATAAGCCTAATGGCTTTAAGCATCTGAATGGTGTGCGGGCTTGTAGGCTGGGGGCACACGGGTTTGTGGGTGTACGTGAGTGGGAGAGAGAGACACGATACTGAGAGTTTTGTTTGCATATCATAAAATTTGAGATGCCTATTTGAAATGAATAAGACAAGGGTAGCTGTGGTCAGTCTAAAATTTTTATCAACTGGGTCACATGAGCAACACTTCATTCTTCTGCGCTTATTGTTCTGATTTATAAGAGCCGAGGTGAGAGAAGGAAGCGTTTTGACAGTTAAAATCAGTTTGCTGATGCATCACATTTGCTAAGTTTACTTTGTTTTTGTTTTTTTTCTTATAGTCCATTCTTTGTAAATGTTAGATGGAGATCCCTCCCCTTCTGTATTCAGTTTACAAAATAAACTGACCTGCTCAGGGGGCCCTTAGTGAGAGCTGAGTGAGTCTGTGGAGGTTAATGACAGTTGTGGGTAGATGGGCTAGGAGACTACCTGGTGGGTGGCAGGGAAAATGACTGATGTGTCAGAGCCAAATACGGGTATTCGTTTTCCCAGTATAGAAGAGAATTTGCTGGTAGCAAAGTTTTCTTAGAAGTAAGACACTGCTAAGCAGTAAGGATGATTGTTCAATATTGGGTTTGGCCTTATTTTGAAACATTAGACCTAGAGTTTGGATACCAGCCCATTGAGGCCACTGGCAAAAACTACGAGTGCAGATTCAGGATTTTAACATTTCTGGAACTCTGGGCTGTGTTCTGGAAGACTGCAGCCAAGGTGGGGCTGGCCACAGAGGCCTGTTTTTTCTGCCACAGAAAAGCACAGCTTTTGGAAATACATCCTTAAAAGGAAAGGGTTTATTCACTATAATCTCGTGGCCTGTTTCAGGAAGGGGTTAACTTTGGCTTTGATAAGCAATGGGTTTGGATGGAGTTACTGTCATTTATGTGCAGGGACATTCGGAAAGCTTTTTTCCCTCCGAAGATTCCACTGAGCTGTCGGCATGTGTTCTGTTGGGGTGCTTGAGACTTTGCTGTTCTCGCTGTGGCTGCTGGTACGGTGTCCTTGAGGTCACCATCAGCGTACAACAGTTTGTGCTTCAGACCCTGGAATTATCATTTTCATTCTAACAGATCTACCTTTAAATTGAGAAGCAGCAGACACAAAGAGTTCATTCTTTCTGACCCATGAGGCAGAATACACCATGCAGATTTGTGGGAAGAATTTCAGAGCAGACATTCAACATAGTAAATTATACCAATAAGCAAAGCCTCTTCAAGTCCACCCTCTTGACTCTTGAGATGCAACCAACAAACCACCCATGTTTTTTTTTCCACTGGCCCGAAGCACATGGATCTAGCAGAGTGAACATTTTGCTGTTCTATGAATTCTTTTCAAACTTCTTACTTGCCTGTAATGCGACTCACTTGGGTTTCACATGTGAACAACAGAGTGTAATGGAATTTATTGTTTGTGGTGCTTTTTAAACAAATGATTGTTAAGGGACATCTGGTTGCACTTAATAAAGTTCCTCCTGTGTGTGTGTGTGTGTGTGTGTGTGTGTGTGTGTGTGTGTAACATGTCTCCAGTTGTAAGGTTCATTTCCACATTCAAATCTTCTTATTGCATTGGGTTCCAGAAGAGCTTTGTTGATTACACATTTTAGGGCATGAAATACAGACTAATTTCTTTTTCTTTTCTCCTCATTTACCAAGAAAAAGAGGACTGACATCTCCTCATGTTCAGACTTAATAGGACAGTCACAATGTAGCAGCATTCTTTGTCACACTAGCTTGTGGCAGAGGATTTTAGGGGTTGATGAGATCTTAATTCTTTAATCCAGTTATTTCTGGGAGGGGGTGAGAGATATACTTTTGGCATTGAAAAAAAAATAGTCCTTACCTGAGGATATTTTTCCATTGATTTTCGACAGAGTGCAAGGGAGGGAGGGAGGGAGAGAGAGAGAGAAACGCTTTTCTCAAAAATGGGATAATAGTATAACCTACTTTCTGAGGTTGAAGTGAGGATTCCAGGCCATATGTGTCAACCCCTGGCCTCAGAGGATAGTAGTAGTCATTAATATGACTTATTTTATCAAGTTTCCAATTGTGAGATTTTGCTTCGTAATTTACTACATTTGATGACATGCGATACACTGTGCCTTTTAATCCCTCCAGAGGATGGTCGGGCACAGGGGTCAGTGTGGAGGTAGGCTTCTGGGACATGGCTGCTATTGAGATGATGACTGAAATCACTTACAGTCAGGCAGTGATAGCAATTTCCAGTTGCGGAGGGAGTCGAGGCCAAGGCTGGTTCAGTGCAAGGGAAGGGTGTGTAGCCAAAAAAGAGGAAATGAGAAAGGGAACCAGCTGTGATGGATGTCAGGAAGAAATCGAGAAATTCCTCCTGATTACATGGGCGAGGGCAAAGGGGTTCTGGAGCCCGAGCGTGGATGCACAGGGTATTGACGTCCCCCTTCTGAGCGCTGGCCTCCTAGCCTTGTTCAGAGCAGCTGGCCTTGGTCGTGCACTTCAGGATGTCCTTCACTAGCGACGAGGTGGCCTTCTGCCCTCCGTTTCCCAAGCCAATCGAATCCAAGGCTGTGTTCTGCTGTGAGCACCATGGCTTTCGTGCCAGCAGCCTGGTGAGGTGCCAGGACCCCCTTGGGGGAGTCTTTCTGGAATGTGTTGCTCAGCAGAGCGGAAAACCTTGAGGAAGCGTCCCGGAAGGAAGCTGACTGTACCTGCGGTAGGTCTGTGCCATCTCAAAGGCTGAACGCCATGCTCCCGGGTGCTCCATGCCATGTTGGCTCCCCAGGCACCCTCCTTAGTCTCTGAGAAAGAACTGGCAGCTTCGATTTCCTTTTTTTTTTTTTTTTTTGGTTGTATTTGTTTTTTACTTTTTCTTTGATTAGTGGTCTGAGATCCTAGGGAAATTAGTCTTTTGTGAAAAGCATGTACACAATACCCCAAAAGGAAGTATACTATTCAGTGGAAAAGTTGTAGTCACACAAAACCATTCTGACGGGCCATCCCTCTCAGCCTGGCCCAAGGTAACAATTTTCCTGCAGGGAGGAGTGTCATGGGAAATCGCCTCTGGCCTACAGAAGATGGCCAAGCAAATATGTTGTCTTGTGTGCAGTACACAAGACTAACTTAATACGTTGGTTTGTGTGTAGATCTCCGAGACAATAATGGTACCTGCCTTCAGCCCTTTGCAGTTTAGAAAGCCCTGTGCTGTTCCCCCTTTAACCCGAGTCTTACAACGAAGGTGAGAGAGGTGAGGTAGGGATTATCATTCCTATTTTACACATACGGAAGCCGTCAGGGAGTTGGATCTGGAGGTGGTTGGGACATCGATCATAGTGGTCAAGAGCATAGGTTCTAAAGCAGATAGCTGAGCTTTTTTTTTTTTTTTTTTTAATTTTGGTACTTTGGTAAAATATAACATGCATTTGTGATTTTGAACATTTGTATGTGCACAATTCAGTGGCGTTAATTATATTCATAATTCCAGTCATTGTGTCCAAATTTTTTTCATCACCCCAAACAGAAACTATGTAACCATTAAGTAACTCCCCACTTACTCTCTCCCCTCAGCCCCCAGTAACCTCTAATCTACTGTCTGTATGAATTTGGCTCTTCTAGATATTTCATACAAGTGGGATGATAATATTTGTCTTTTTATCTGGCTTATTTCACTTAGCACAATATTTTCAAGCTTCATTCATGTCATAATGTGTATCAGCATGTCATTTCTTCGTATTGCCCAGTAATATAAATATTTTATGTATGTACAAACTATATACATATGCACATATATATCACATATTGTTTTTGGTTGTTGTTCATCCTCACCTGAGGGTATTTTCCTATTGATTTTTAGAGAGAATGGGTGGGAGGGAGGGGGAGAGAGAGAGAGAAACATCGATGTGAAAGAGACACATCGATTGGTTGGCCCTGGCACGACCCCGACGATGGCCTGGGATCCAAACTGCAACCCAGGTATGTGCCCTTGACTGGGAATCAGACCTGAGACCCGTCAGTGCTTGGGCTGATGCTCTAACCACTGAGCACACTGGCCAGGGCTATCACATTGTTTATTCATTCATCCGTTGATAGGCATTTAGGTTGTTTCCACAGAATGGTTATTGTGACAAGTGGTGCTGTGCTGTGAACATTCGGGTGCGAGTTTTTGGTTGAAGACTTGTTTTCAATTCTTTTGGGTATATACCTAGGAGTAGATTTGCTGGGTCACATGGTAAGTCTATGTTTAACGTTTCGAGAAACCGCCAGACTGTTTTCTATAACAGCTGCTCATTTTATATTCCCACCAGGCATGCACAAGAATACCCAATTCTTCATATCTTCACCAGGACTTACTAATTTTCTTGTTATAACCATCCTAATAGGCATGAAGTGGGTATATCATTAGAGTTTTTATTTTTATTTCCCTAATAACTAAAGATAATCATCTTTTCATATCTTATTGACCATTTGTATATCTTCTTTGGGAAAATGTCTATTCAAGTCCTTTGCCAATGTTAAAATTCTATTGTTTATATTTTTGAGTGGTAGGAGTACTTTACCTATTCTATATATTAACACTTATCAGATTATATGATTTTCTAATATTTTCTCCCATTGTATAGGTTGCCTTTCACTCTCTTGATGATACCCTTCGAAGCACAAAAAGTTTGAATTGTGATGAAGTCTGATTTATGTATTTTCCTCTGTTGCTCATGACTTTGTTACTATATCTAAGAATTTATAGCCAAGTCTAAGGTCATGAAGATTTACCCTTATGTTTTCTTCTAAGAGGGTTATACTTTTAGCTCTTAATTTATGTTTTCTCCATTTAGAGTAAAATTTTTTACATGGCATAAGATAGGGCTCCAAATTTATTCTTTTGCATGTGCAGATACAGTTGTCCAGCTCTATTTTTTTGAAGAGTATTTTCTCTATGGAATGGATTTGGCATCCTTGTCAGTTTCTGATTTAAAAATTCTGTTTCACTGATGTTAGCATATTCATCTCAACTCTCTTTTAGTTACCATTTGCATGGAATCGTTTTTTTTTTTCACCCTTTACTTCTTTGGATCTGTGTCTGTCTTTGAATCTCAAGTGAGTCTGCTGTAAACAGCATATAATTGGATCTTATTTTTTTTCATCACAGTATAATTGGCATATAACATTATATTAGTTTCAGGTGTACAATATAATGATTCAGTATTTGTATATATTGTGAAATTATCATTACAGCAATTCTAGTTACCATCTTGTCACTGTACATAGTTACAAATACATTTTTTTGTCATGAGGACTTTTGTAAAAAATATGTTTTTTTTAATTGATTTTAGAGAGAGGAAGGGAGAGGGAGAGAGAGACAGAAACAGTCATCAGCTGCCTCCTGCACGCCCCCTCCTGGGGATCGAACCCAAAACGCAGGCATGTGCCCTGACCTGAATAGAACCAGTGCCCTCGCGGTGCACGAGATGATACCCAACCAACTGAGCCATACCAGCCAGGGCGTGATGAGGACTTTTAAGATCTACTCTCTTAGCAACTTTCAAATATGCAATACAGTATTATTAACCATCATCACCATGCTGTGCATTACATTCCCATGACTTACTTATTTTATAACTGGAAGTTTGTGCCTTTTGACCTCCTTCACTCATTTTTCCCACCCACTCCCCCCACCTCTGACAGCCATCAATTTGTTGTCCATGAGGTTTCTTTTTTTCAAATTCCGTGTGTGTGTGTGTGTGTGTGTGTGTGTGTGTGTATAGTGTTTTTGAGTTTTTTAGAGAGAGAAGAAGGGAGAGAGATAGAAACATCGATGTGAGAGTGATACATCAGTCAGCTGCCTCCTGCATGCCCCCTACTGGGGATGCAGCCCACAACCCGGGCATGTGCCCTGACCAAGAATTGAACTGGGACCTCTCAGTCTATGGGACAACACTCAGTCCACTTATCCACACCAGCTGAGCTCAAATTCCACATATAAGTGAGATCATATGGTATTTATCTTTCCCTGTCTTATTTCACGTAGCATAATGCTTTCAGAGTATATCCATGTTTTCACAAATGGCAAGATTTTGTTCTTTTTTTATGGTTGAATAGCACTCTATTATGTATATAATTTTCTTTATCCATTCTTCCATTAATGACCAGGAATCAAACCGGCAACCTTTTGGGGCATGGGTTAATACTCAACCACTGAGCCACATGAGCAGGGCTGATTGTTCTATTTTTTTTTCTTTAATTTGTTTTTATTTATTAATTTTAGAGAGAGAGGAAGGGAGAGGGAGAGAGAGATAGAAACTTCGATGAGAGAGAACATCGATCGGCTCCCTCCTGCATGCCCCCCATTAGGGATTTGGCCCACAACCTGGGCATGTGCCCTGACCAGGAATTGAACCGGGGACCTCTTGGAACATGGGTCGATGCTCAACTACTGAGCCACACCAGCCGGGCTCTATTTTTAATTTTTTGAAGGACCGCTATACTGTTTTCCATAGTACCAGTTTGCATCCTTGCCAGCACTCATTATTTATCTTTTTGATAATAGTCATTATAACAAGTATGGGTGATAACCTCATTATGGTTTTGATTTGTATTTCTCTGATGATTAGTGATGTTGAGCATCTTTTCATGTACCTGTTGGCCTTCTGTATATCTTTGGAAAAATGTCTATTCAGACCATCTGCCCATTTTTTAATCAGATTTATTTTGCTATTGAGTTATATGAGACTTGATGCGTTTTGGATATTAACACCTTAACATATATATGATTTGCAACTATTTTTTTTTCCATGTAGTAGGTCACCTTTTCATTTTGTTGATGATTGTTTTTGCTGTCTTTTTAGTTTGATGTAGTCCCACTTGTTTATTCTGTATGACTTGTTCATGCATATGTTGGAAGTTATGTCTTAACCAAACCTGGAATCCAGGTCCCCTGATTTCTATTCCATGTTCTGTAGTGTCAGGCGCCCACTTGCCTCATGAAGCTACCAGTTTGCCTGAGTAATGTCCTGCCAATCCCTCACAGTTGTAGGTATGTTTGGTGTTTGTCAGCAATGTGCTCAAAGCAGAAAGAAGAGGAGGAAGTAGAATATTGTGGGTATTTTTTTTTTTTTTTTTAGGAAAATTACCTAAAATCTACCATAATGAGTTGGGTCTTTTCTAAAAGCATAGGTCGTGGGACTCAAAATCAGTTGTCACGTTTTAGCCACTAGATCTTGGGCAGCGATTTAAACTCTGTGAACTGAATAGTTTTAGAAATCTCAAAAATGGGAATAATTGCCCTGGTCGGTGTTGCTCAGTGATTAGAGTGTTGGCCTGTGCACCGAAAGGTTTTGGGTTTGATTCCCAGTCAAGGGCACGTACCTGGGTTGCAGGTTCAGTTGCTGGTCCTGGTCGGGATGCATGCACCAGGCAACCAATCAATGCGTCTCTCTCACATCAATGTCTCTCTCTTCTCTCTCTCTCTCTCTCTCCCCCCCTTCCCTCCCTCCATCACTTTCACTCTGTCTAAAAAATAAATCAATGGAAAAAATATCCTCTGGTGAGGATTAAAAAAAAGGAATAATTGCTATCCTATAGAGTTGTTTCGAGGGTGAAATGATATCACTTATAAATATAAGGATTGGTATGTGGTAGATAACCACTAATGCCAGTTGTCTTTCTACCTCTTGGAGAGAAGTTGGTTCATTGACTTTCACCTTTCTCAGCTGAAACATGGTTTGTAATTATGATTGTGTAGAATTGGATGACCACTATTCTCTTTGGTGAATTTGTTTGTAGCTGAGGCAAAGGTAGCAGCTGTAAGCTGTAATTCTCTAGAGAGACATTCCTAATGCTGAGTGAGGAGGAGAGCACAGCTGTTTACGGAAAATGAACAAAATGATCATTTCATTATGCCAGCTGGTACATTACGAGATTTTTGCTTCCTGTTGATGTTTGCTTCAGAAGCTGCCTTACATTAAACATGTTCCCTACCTACTTGCCATAACTGTCTTTCTCTCTGCCTGGAATGCTTTCTCATTTTCTGTACCTGGAAAACGCCTGCATATTCTTTAAACCTCACTTTTTTTTTTTTTGTGAAACCTTGTTAGATGATGCTTTCAGAGGAATAGTATTATTCCTAAACATAGAAAAATATATTATAATTAATTAATTTATTTAAGTGCATTTCTCCACTTTTAGAGCATGTTCATTTGAAGGCACTGACAGTGTATATATTCTATTTTGTATTATAGGAGAGTAGCACATGACACAGTAATAATAATAGCTAAATTTCACTGTTTTATTTACACACACACACACACACACACACACTAATCCACACATTCACTCTATAAAGAAGATACCATTGTAATTCCCATTTCACAGATGAGGAAGAGTGAGGATTAGAGAAGTTAGGTAAATTGCCCAAAATCACCAGGCTCTGTGGTTGAAGAGTCTGTAGTGGACATTTGTTCTGAACCCGAAGCCGTGTTCTTAACCACTATGCTGTAGCGCAGGGCAGGTTAATAGGATTGTTGGTGGTAATGGAAATATTCTCTGTGATTTTTCTCTTTAAAAAAACTATTTTATTTTTCAATAACAGTTTACATTCAATATTATGTTAGTTCCATGTTTACAGCATATAATATACGAGGTGGTCCCCGTGACAGAATATGGTTATTACAATATTATTGACTATTTCCTATGTTGTACTTTACATCCCTGTGACTATTTTGCACTGTCAATATGTACTTCTTAATCTCTTATTTAATTTTTTTTTCACCCAGTCCCCAACCCCTCATCCCATATGGCAGCCATCACCTTGTTCTCTGTATCTGTTCATTTGCTTCTGCTCTATTTCTTTGTTTTGTTCATTAGATTCCACATATAAGTGAAATAATATGGTATTTGTCTTTCTCTGACATTTCACTTAGCATAATACCCTCTAGGTCCATCCATGTTGCAAATGGTAAGATTCTACTATTTTATGACTGACTAATATTTCATTGTATATATGTACCTCATCTTCTGTATCTGTCTATTAATGAACACTTAGCTTGCTTCCATATCTTGATTATTGTAGGTAATGCTGTTCATAGGGATGCACATATTTTTTAATATTAATGTTTTAGATTTCATCAGCTGGATACCCAGAAGTGGGATGGCTTGGTCACAAGGCAGTTCTATTTTTAATTTTTTGAGAAAACTCCATACTGTTTTCCACAGTGGCTATACCCATTTGCAATCCCACCAACAATGCACAATGGTTCCCTTTTCTCCACACCCTTGCCAACACTTTTATTTGTTAGTTTATTGATGATAGCCATTCTGACATCTGCAAGATGATATTGCATTGTGGTTTTAATGTGCATTTCTCTGATGATTAGTGACATTGAGCATCTTTTCATATGTTTATTGGTCATCATTATGTCTTCTTTGGAGAAATGTCTCTTCAGGATATGTTTATTGATGAGAGAGAGAGAGAGAGAGAGAAAGAGAGAGAGAGAGAGAAAGAGAAATATCGACATGAGAGAGAAACATCGATCAGTCACTTCCCATATGCACCCAGATCAGAGATTAAACTTGCAACCTAGGTATTCCCCTGACTGGGAATCAAACCCACAACCCTTTAGTGTACAGGATGATGCTCAAACCAACTAAACCACCTGGCCAGGACCCCTCTGCTTGTTTTTTAATCAGATTGTTTGAGATTTTTTTGGTAATAAGTTGCTTGAGTTTTTTTGTTTGTTTGTTTGTTTCAGATGTGTTATTGGTAAATATCTTCTCCCATTCAGTAGATTGTCTTTTTGTTTTGATGATGGTTTCCGCTCTTGTGCAAAAATTCTTAGTTTGATGTAGTTCTATTTGTTTATTGTTTCTTTTGTTTCCCTTGCTTGAGGAGGCACATCTCAGAAAGTGTTATCAAGATGAATGACTGTTTTCTTTTAGGATTTTTATGGTTTTGGGTCCTACCTTTAAGTCTTTAATCTATTTTGAGTGTATTCTTGTATATGGTGTGATAGAGGTCTAGTTTCATTTTTTTTTTTTTTTGCATGTATCTGTCAAGTTTTCAATACTCTTTATTGAAGAGATTTTCTTTAATCCAAAGGTATATGCTTGCCTTTTTTGTCATAGATTAATTGACCATATATGTGTGGGTTTATTTCTGGGTTCTCTATTTTATTCCATTGATCTATGTATCTGTTTTTATGCCAGTACCATGCTGTTTTGATTACTATATCCTTGTAGTATAGTTTCATCTCATGTAGCATGATACCTCCAACTTTGTTCTTTTCCCTCAAGATTGCTTTGGCTGTATTTTGTGTGTGTGTGTTTTCATATAAATTTTAGCATTATTTGTCATTCTAGTTCTGTGGAAAGTGCCATTGGTATTTTTTTATCGGGATTGCATTGAATCTATAGATTGCTTTGGGTAGTATGGACATTTTATTTACTTATTTATTTATTTATTTATTTATTTATTTATTTATTTATTTATTTTTCTTTATTGATTTTCGAGAGGAAGAGAGAGGGAGGGAGAGATAGAAACATTGGTGAGAGGAAACATCGATTGGTCGCCTTCTGCATGCCCCCCACCGGGGATTTGGCCCATAACCTGGTCATGTGCCCTGACCGGGAATCAACCAGCAACCTCTTGGTGCATGGGTCGATGCTCAACCACTGAGCCACACCAGCTGGGCTAGTATGGACATTTTAATGATGTTGAGTCTTTATATCCATGAGCATGGTGTGTGTATGCTTTCTTTTATTTGCATTTTCTTCAATTTCTTTCTTCAATGTCTTATACTTTCCAAATACAGGTCTTTTACTTCCCTGGTTAAATTTATTCATAGGTAGTTCATTTTTTTTTTTCCTCATCCGAGGACATTTTTCCATTTTTTGTTCAGATAGAGTGTGAGGGAGAGAGAGGAACAGAGAGAGAGAGAGAAACATCGACGTGAAAGGAACACATCTAGTGGCTGCCACCCGCACGACTGACTAGGGCCGGGGACAAACTGCAACCGAGGTACATGCCCTTAGTGGGAACCGAACCCGGGTCTCTCTGGACCACAGGCCGACGCTCTAACCGCTGAGCCAAACCGGCCAGGGCGGTAGTTCATTTTTTTTTATGAAATTGCAAATGGGTTTGTTTTCTTAGTTTCTCTTTCTGATACTTTGTTATTGGTGTATAAACATGCATTTTATTTTTGAATATTATTTTTGTATTCTGTTACTTTACTGAATTCATTGATCAGTTCGAACAGATTTTTGGTGCAATCTTTAGGGTTCTCTATATATAGTGTCTTGTCTTCTGCGTATAGTGACAGTTTTACTTTTTCCTTTCTAATTTGGATGCCTTTTCTTTCTTTCTTTTTTTGTCTGAATGCTGTGGCTATGACTTTCAATGCTATATTGAATAAAAGTGGTGATAGTGGCCATTCTAGTCTTGTTCCTGATCTTAAAGAAAATGCTGTTAGAGTTTTACCTGAGTATGATGTTAGCTATGGGCTTGTAATATATGGCCTTTATTAGGTTGATATATATTCCCTCTAGTTCCACTTTTCTGAGAGTTTTTTTTTTTTTAACATAAATGGATAATTGATTTTGTCAAAATCTTTTTCTGCATCTATTGATATGATCATATGGTTTTTATTCTTTATTTTGTTTATGTGGTATATGAAATAAATTGATTTGTGGATATTGAACCAACCTTGAATCTTAGAAATAAGTCACACTTGATCATGGTGTATGATGTTTTTAATATATTGCTGAATTCAGTTTACTAATATTTTGTTTATCTGGATCCTATGTTCATCAGGAATATTGGCCTATACTTTTCTGTTTTTGTAGTGTCTTTGTCTACTTTGATGTCAGACCTCATAACATGAGCTTGGGAGCCTTCCCCCCTCTTCAGCTTTTTGGGATAGTTTGAGTGGGACAGGTGTTACTTCTTTTTTAAATGTTTTATAAAATTCACTTATGAACTTGTCTGGTAGAGGACTTTTTGTTGGGAGTATTTTTATTACTGATTCGATTTCTTTAGTATTTATTGCTCTGTTCAGATTTTCTATTTCTTCTTGAAATAGTCGTGGAAGATTGTATATTTCTAGGAATTTATCCATTTTTTTTTCAGGTTGTCCAATTTGTTAGCATATAATTTTTCATTTGTATTGTCATAATTCTTTGTACTTTTGTGGTGTACTATTTAATTTCTGATTTCATTCATTTTGATTCTCCTTTTTTCTTGCTGAGTCTGCTTAAAGGTTTATTAATTTTGTTTATCTTTGTAAAGAATCAGCTCTTGATTTCATTCATTTATTATATAGTTTTTTTTTGTTTTACTCTATCTCATTTATTTCTGCTCTGATTTTTATTATTTCCTTTTTTCTACTCTACTTATTGTTCTCCTTTTTGCAGCTCCTTTAGGTATAAAGTTAAATTGTTTATTTGAGAGTCTCCTGCCCTGGCCGATTTGGCTCAGCGGTTAGAGCGTCGGCCTGTGGTCCAGAGAGACCCGGATTCGGTTCCCGCTAAGGGCACGTACCTCGGTTGCAGTTTGTCCCCGGCCCTGGTTGGTCGTGCGGGTGGCAGCCACTCGATGTGTTCCTTTCACATCGATGTTTCCCTCTCTCTCCCTTCCTCTCTCTCCCTCCCACTCTGTCTGTACAAAAACTGGAAAAATGTCCTCGGATGAGGATTAAAAAAAAAGAAAAAAAAGAAAGAGAGTCTCCTTGTTTTTTGACGTATCTTTCTATTGCTCTGAATTTCCCTCTTAGAACTGTCTTGATTGTGTCCCATTGATTTTGGGTTGTTGGTTTTTATTTTCATTTGTCTCAAGGTATCTTTTCATTTATTCCTTGATTTCATTGTTAACCCTTTCATTGTTTTAGTATGTGTTTTTCAGTTTTCTTCTTGTAATGGATTTCTAGTTTTATATCATTGGGATTGGAGAAGAGGCTTTATATAAGTTTAGTCTTCTTGAATTTATTGATACTTGTTTTGTGTCCTAACTTGTGGTATTTCCTGGAAAATTTCTCATGTGCACTTGAAAAGAATGTACATTCTGCTGTTTTTGGGTGAAATGTTCTAAAATTGATTCCATCTGGTCTAATGTTTCATTTAGGGTCGCTGTTTTCTTGTTGATTTTCTCTCTGGATAATCTATTCATTGATGTCACTGGGAGTGTTAACAGCCCCATACCATCACTGAATTAATGTTGATCTCTTCATTTTTATCTGTCAACATTTGCTTTACATATTTAGTTGCTCCTATTTATAAGAGTTATATCCTCTTATTGGATTGATTTCTTTATCATTATGAAATGTCGTCTCTTGTTATAGCCTTTGTTTTAAAGTCTATTTTGTCTGATATAAGTATAGCTATTTCAGCCCCCCCACCCATTAGCATGAAATATCTTTTTTCATCGTTTTTTTTTTTTTTTCCAGCTTTTGTGTGTCTTTTCATCTGAATTGGGTTTCTTATAGGCAACATATGGATAGGTCTTTTTTTTTTTTTTGTCCATTCAGCCACCCTATGTCTTTTGATTAGAGAATTTAAAGTAATTGTTGATAGGTGTATAGTTATTGCTATTTTATTAATTGTTTTTATAGTTCTTCTTTTTTCCTTTCTTGTTCCCTTGCTGTCTTATATTGTATGTTGATGAGTTTCTTTAGTGTTGTGTTTGGATTCCTTTCTCTTTATTTCTTATGTGTCTCTTGTAGTTTTTTTTTTTTTTTTTTTGGTTTGTGATTACCATTTAATTCCTATATACTAAGCTATGCATATAGCAATCTGTTTTATGGTGATGGTCATATAAGTTTGAACACACTCTAAAATAATACCATTTTTGCTCATTTTCTCCACATTTATGTTTATGTCATTATTTTTTACTTGTATGTGTGTGTTTTTATGTATCCCTTAATTTGCTGTTGTAATTAATCATGATCTTCCTAGTTTTGACTTTTAACCTTTGTGCTAGCTTTATGGTTGGTTGATTTAGTGCTTTTATTATGTGTTTGCATTTGTCAGGGACAGTATTTTTTATTTTAGATATTTTCTTATTCTTACTTTTGATCTTTAAAAAAATTCTTCTTAAAGCAATTCCTGTTACATTTCCTGTAATAATGATTTGGTGGTGATTAACTTTAGCTTTTTGTTGTTGTTCGTAAGCTCTTTATCTCTACATCAATTCTAAATGGCAGCCTTCTAAATACTTTGCTCTTGGTTGTAATTCCTTGCTTTCCATCACTTTGAATATTTTATTTTCTTGTGGCTCGTAGAGTTTTTGTTGAGAAATCAGCTGACATTCTCATGAAAGCTCCCATGTATGCAACTAACTGTGTTTCTCTTGTTGCTTTTAAGATTCTTTCTTTGTTTAACCTTTGGCATTTGCATTATGATATGTCTTGGTATGGGCCTGTTTGTGTCCATCTCTTTTGGGACTTTCTGTTCCTCATGGACTTGGATGCCAGGATAGGGAAGTTTTCAGTCATTATTTCTTCAAATAGGTTTTCAATCTCTTGCTCTCTCTCTCCTTCTTTTGGTACCTGTATAAAGCAAATGCTTGTTTGTTTGTTGTTGTTCAAGAGGTCCCTTAAACTATCATCATTTTTTAATTCTTTTTTCTCTTTGCTGTTCCAATTAGGTGGTTTCCACTACCTTGCCTTCAAAATGCCTGACTTGATCCTTGGGTTTATGTAATGTGCTATTGATTCTATCTAATATAGTCTTCATTTCAGTTGCTGTATTTTTTATTTCTGACTGGTTCTTTTTTATGGTTACTATTTCTTTGTGTAAGTTATCATTGAGTTCTTCTATTCTTCTGCTAAGTTCATTGAGCATTTTATTTTTTTTATCCTCACCTGAGGACATTTTTCCATTTTTTGTTTAAATAGAGTGGGAGGGAGAGAGAGGAAGAGAGAGAGAGAGAGAGAGAGAGAGAGAGAGAGAGAGAGAAACATCGACGTTAAAGGGACACATCGAGTGGCTGCAACCCACACACCCAACCAGGGCTGCGGATAAATTGCAACCAAGGTACGTGCCCTTAGCGGCAACTGCACCCAGGTCTCTCTGGACCATAGGCCAACGCTCTAACCGCTGAGCCAAACTGGCCAGGGCTCATTGAGCATTTTATAACCAGTGTTTTGAGTTCTGTATCTGGTAGATTGTTTTCCACCATTTTATTTAGTTTATTTTCTGGAGTTTTGTCCTGTTCCTTCATTTGGAATAGTTTCTTTGTTTGCTCATTTGGGATGTCTTCCTGTGTGTGTGTGTTTCTATGTATTAGGTAGGTCTACTATGTCTCCCAGTCTTGGCAGAGTGGACTTTCATAGTAGGTGTCTTGTGGGGCCCAGAGGCTCAGTCTTCCTGGTCACCTGAGCCAGATGCTCAGGTGTGTCCCTTATTTGCATTACGTGTACTCTCTTCTTGTATTTGAGCTTTGATTGCTCTTGGTACATCAGTTGATGGCATTTACCCTCAGGCTATCTGGCTGTGAGGACTGGCCATGACTACAGTTGACAAGCTATGGTGAGGGTACTGACCTCATGGAACAGGATTTGCTTTAGGGGGGTCTTCCTGCCAAGTTTACCCTTTGCATGTGTCATTTGAGTTGCTAATTGGGTGGTGCTCTGGTATGGTCTGAAGCCCGCCACTTTGTATGTTGGTTCTGGGTCCTCTTGGGAGGGTCTCCCTTGCAGACCCAGGTCAGCTGCTGTCTATGCTCAGCCTGAGGCCGCCTGGTAGGAGTTGCAAAGTGATCTGAAGTTGGTATCTGCCTGTGCTGGGCTTGGAGGTGCCTGGCAGAGGCTGTGCTGTGAACCAAGGCCAGCTGCCTCTAGTGCCATGCTTGAGACCACTTTGCCAGATGTATGGGGCATGACAATCCCAGCCACTGCTTTTTGGGGGTTTGTAGACCTTGAGAAACTTTAGGAAAGTCTGAAGTGTAGGCTGAGTCTGGCCACTTGTGGGCAACAGCTGTTGAAATAGGTTCTGGCCAAGTGTGTGAGTTGGGTGGGGCTGCGTCTCAGAGCATCAACAGGGTGGTGCGAACTGTGCTAGCCAAGTTAATGGAGACTCAGACTTCGTGCATGCCTACACCTGCTGGTTGTGTTGGGGGAGGTCTCATCAAAGGAACAATGGCACATGCCAGCACTTTAGTCTCAGGAGGAGATGAATTTCCAGCCCTTGTCCTGAAACCAGATAATTCAGTTCCTTTAGGGATGATCCTGATATTTTTTGAGCTTCTGTCCCTTCACTGGAGCTTAGGGCAAGTGTTTATGAGTTAGTAGGTCTGTGCTCGGGCCCTTTAAGAGCATACCTGGGTTTACAGTCACCCTTTGTCTAAATGGGATGTAGTACCCACTGATTTTTCACACCCGGATTTTGTAGGGTCTGCTCCTCCTGCCACTGGTGCTTCAGGCTCAGGGGACTGGTGTGGGGCTGCTCCCACTTCTTGCTCTCCAGGTGGGACCTCCACAGCTAAGATATCGCTCTGGGTTATGAACTGCCACACCTGGGTGTGGGGCCATTCTGTTTCATGTCTCTGCCTCTCTGAGAAGCCTTATTGTGGCTTCCTCCTTTTATCCTTATTTATAGGAGTTCTTTCCAGCCAATCTTCAGTTGGTTCTCAAGTGTGGTTGTTCTATAATTAGTTGTAATTTTGATGTGGTCATGGGAAGAGATGAGCACAGCATTAATTATTTTGCCATCTTAACCAGAAGTGGCTCTCTGTGATGTTCTGTACAGTAGTCACTAGCCACACTGTGGCTATTGAGCACTTGCAATGTGGCTAGAGTGACTGAGGAACTGAATTGTTAATTTAATTTTAGTGGATTTAAATTTAAACAGACACATGTGGAAAACTGAACTCTGATTCCTTAATGGCAACCTAGGATTTTATCTCAGGTCTAACTCAGTGGTATTTCTCAACTGTTCTTATTTGACCAATCATTATATTAAAGAATCTGAATTCTAGCCTGATAGAAACAGAAAACTGCCCAGCCGGTATGGTTCAGTAATTGAGCGTCGACCCATGCACCAGGAGGTTGCCAGTTTGATTCAGTGTCAGGGTATATGCCTGGATTATGGGCTTGATCCCCAGAAGGGGGTGTGCAGGAGGTAGCTGAGTGATGTTTCTCTCTCATCGATGTTGGCACATCAGTGGGAGGGATTTACTCAGGCTGATCAGCTGCAAGGACTGGCTGTGCCCACTGACCACTGACCTCTGCCTACCTTGGAGGATCAGCTGTGCAGGGCCCACCACACAGAGCAAGACTTACTTCAGCAGGGCTCTGGTACCCACTCTTTGAGTGTGTCACTTGTGGAGGTGGTTGGGTGGTGATGCTTTGACGTGGTCTGAAGCTGTCCACTGGGTGTGCTGGCTCTGAGGCAAGGTCAGGCACTGCCTGTGTTCTACTTGGGGCCACCAGGCATTAACTACAATGTGATCTGCCGATGGCTGCTTCTTGTGCTGGGCTTGGAGGTGCCCAGGCAAAGCCAAACTTTGAACCAAGGCTGGCTGCTCCTAGTGCCAGGCCTGGGGCCACTTATCGAGAGGTATGGGGCTCGCTGAGGCCAGATGCTGCTTGTTTGAGAGATTTTAGGAAAACTGAAGCAGGAGCCAAGACAGGCCAATCCTGTGGTAAAGCCACTGGAAACAGCATAGGTGGGCCCGGAAGTTGGGTGGGGCGGGGCCTCAGGGAATCACCAGGGCAGGACAAATAGTGTGAGCCAGGTTGCTGGAGTCCCAGATATGGAGGCCACCTGCCTGCCCTGTGGGGGAAGGGCTCACCAAAGGAACTGAGGACAGACCTCCGCCAGCAGGTCTGTCCTGGAGAAAGCTGCCCCTCCAACTCTCGCCCCAATGCCAAACGACTCAGTTCTTCCCTGTATGTATCTGGTGCCTTTCAAGCTGCCTCCCCCACACTGGAGCCTGGGGCGAGCAGGTCTGAGTAAGTCCGTGTGCAGGCTCTTGATGAGGAGCTGCCTGGGGCTCCCGCAGCCTCAGCCTCCCTGAGCCTCCGTTCCTGCTGGTTTTACAGCCAGAAGTGATGGGGATTCTCTTCCTGGCACTGGAACCCTGAGCTGGGGCCTGGTGTGGGACGGGGACCCCTCACTCCTCAGGGAGGACCTTCCCAGCAGAGGTGTCCTCCTGATTTTTATCCGTCACACTTGAGTATGGGACCAGCCCGTCCATGCCTCCGTCTCTCCTACCAGTCTCCATGTGGCTTCCTCTTTAATTTCCTAGTGGTAGGACTTCCATTCAGCTCAATTTCAGGCGGTTCTGAAGGGTAGTTGTTCTTTAGTTTAGTTGTAATTTCGATGTTCATGGGATCACTTTCATTTCTAACATCAGTAATGTGTCTCCTCTCCTTTTTTGTTTGTTCGTCAGGTAGACGTTTAAAGCTTTCTTGATCTTCTTGGTGAGTGCTTCTCAGTTCCTGTTCCTTAGGCTACACAGGAAAAGTAGTGGGGGCTGAGATTGGCTATTTCTCTTCCCCCATGAGGATTTGGGAGAGGGGCTGCAGGTGAGCATTCCTGTTTCCCCATGTGGAAGGCCAAAGGGGGCCAGGACTGTGAATTTTCCTCTTTCCAAATTGGCTAGGCTTTGATAAAGCCCTTGTCCGTTAGGCTTTAATAAACTAGTTTCCCTTGAATACAGGTCTTTTTTATTTTATTTATTTATTTATTTTTTTGTGGTACATGCCCCTAGCGGGAACCGAACCCGGGACTCTCTGGTCCGCAGGTCGATACTCAACCGCTGAGCCGAACTGGCCGGGGCTGAATACAGGTCTTATTAAGAACACACTGCTCTGGATGTATTTCAAAATGGATAGTCCCCCTCCCTCTGCTGGAATCTCCAGGGGTTTTTCTCTGATCTTCATTTTGCAAACCTGTTAAGGCTCCTGGTGGTAAAACTCACAGAAGTTAGGGGGCGCCCTAAGACTGCTCCCCATAGCTTTAACAGCTCAAACTTTTCCACACTGGGCCTCGGGAACTGCACCAATTATCATTTGAAGTGTTCTGAGCCCAGTACTGCCTCCAGGGAGGTCTTGTGCGCCTGAGCGTCGCCCCACTAAGATGAGGTTCTCTGTGTTCTCCCTGTCTGCAAACTTGAGGCGGCAGTTTGCCCTGTAACCTCAATGACCTGATGAATCCAAGAAGTGTTGTTTTTAGTTCAGTTTATTTCTGTCCTTATTGTGAGAATTTTAGTGTCCACGTCCAAGCTCTTTACATGACTGACTGGAAACCTGAAAGTCCGGTCACACCGTCTGCCTATAGCCACTCTTTGTTTTTTGTTTTGTTTTAATCCTCACTCAAGTTTTTTTTCCATTGATTTTGTTTTTAAGAGAGAGTGGTAGGAAGGGCGGGGGAGAGGGGAAAGGAGAGAGAGAGAGAGAGAGAGAGAGAGAGAGAGAGAGAGAGAGAAAGAAACAGCAATGTGAGAGAGACACAGTGATTGGTTGCCTTCCGCAAGTGCCCCAAGCAGGGCTGGGGACTGAACCTGCAACCCAGACAGGTGCTCTTGACCGAGGATCCAACCCAAGACCCTTTGGTGCATGGGCCGACATTCTATCCACTGAACCACACCGGCCAGGACGAGCCACTCATTCTAAGAGACGTAAGATTTGTCACCCAAGGAGTTTGTAAATTACAAACACGTCTTAGATGCCAGGCACTGGACTAAGTGCATTACACATATTGATTCATTTAATAATTACAAGAAAACCTACAATGTCAGTGCTAATATGGTGCTTATTTTATGGAATGGAAAGCTGAAGAACAGAGAACTTCAGTAACTTGCCTAAGGGCCCGCAAATATTACCTTTCTGAGTGGAGATTTGAATTAGGGGGTCTGGTTCTTCTCTTCTAAATGATTCCTAGCCAGTGTGGAGATGATACTACTGGATGTGTGATGGGGATGGACATACTGTTTCTTGGGCCTGTCTGTAAACTGTTCTGGGGAGCTCATGCCTCAGGGGAATTTCCTCTGCAGTCATCTCTTATATTTTCCTTCTGTGATCTCTCGTGCTTCCGTACAAAAATAGAAAGCTACTCATTTCCCTCCCAGCCTCCCTGTTTCGTGAAAGCCATGGGATCGATGGGGATGAGACACCTGGAAGCTTGCATTTACTGCAAAGAACTTATAAATGCACATGTAGCCTGGATCTTATCTGCAGAATTATCGTGTGAGCACTATTGTAAAAGTTTATATAAATAGTACATAACAATGTTGCTTGCATTTTCTTACTTGGTGGATAGTATAAATGATAACTAAATCACATAAGAGGGTCCAAAATTGGGTGGGTGCATCAAACATGGTTTTTCCTGCTTCAAGTGGGATCACTGTTGCTGAAGAGAGAGGGTGAGGATGAAGGAAATAATTTAACAGAAATAAGCAGAAAACAAAACCTTAGGTTAAAAAGGGAAACCCTAACCTCACTGGATCTTCCAGATGAGAAAACATCTTCCAGACTAGACGAGGGCTGCCCTTTCAGGGGAATAGGAGAAGGAGCCAGATGTGAGGTGCTGATCAGAGCACTGCCCTGGGGCTCTTAGCATTGGCGTTCTCCGAGCTGATTCGCATTCCCATTACTTACCAGTTGTATGATTTGGGACAAGTTACTCAGTCTCTCTGAGTCTCAGCTTCCTCATCTGAAGAGTATAATTTTCAACCTACAAAATCAATCATGAAATAGATGAGGCAGCACATAAAAGGTGGTGTAACAATTACTTAGCCTCTCTGAGCCTTCAGTTTCCCTGAATCACAGTGTGGTTGTGAGGAGTAACTTAGAGAATCTCTGTAAGCCACTTGACTTAGGGCTTGATGCATCGGTACTCACTCAGGAAAACGATGGTAGTTATTACGTCATTGACATGGACAAACCTTATATAACATGTGTTTGGAATTCAGTCAGTATCTATTTAAACTTAAGAAGACATGGTTGTTCCTGGTTTCTTTGCAGACAGATGATGTTTTTCTAGACTGACTGACATACCTCAGTCATGATCTCCTTTGACTTTGGCCTACCTCCAGCATGGGTTGTGGGCTCTTTATTGCTTTTACCTCTGGCCTAGGATTTGATGGTGCAGAGGACCACCTGTCTTTGCTAAATGCTTCATAGCAGACTCTTTGTTCAGGGCCGTGTCCTGGAAGAGATGTCTTTTTCTCTGTTCTCCTTGCCAAGGAAGACGACTGTTGGAGTAATCCTGAAAGCAGTAGTTTTTAACTTTGGATGTACCTTGGGATTAGCGAGGGAATTAAAAAAAAGACTGGTGCCTGGTTTCCATATCCAGAAATTCTAATTTAATTGGTCAAGGGTGCAGCCTGGGTGCTGGAAATTATAAAGCTCCCCATGTGATTCAAATGTGCAGCCAGAGTTGAGAACCATGGTCCTAAAGCATCCTTCCCACCGCCCTGTCAAAACCTTAAGTGACTCTGTGACCTAGTCAATATATGTGGACACTTGAGCCTGGTGTTTGAGCACCTCCACGAACTGAGCTGGCCTGTCTGCTCAGCTCTTCTGAGTGTTATCTGTTCTTATTCCTCAACAGGAGTCCGCTATCTTTAATCTAGAAGACATGTTGCTCCTTGATAGTCTTACTTCCCCACATCTGTTCTCAGACTAGTACATTTCCTTCTGTTGGGGTTACCCCCACCATTATTTAGGTGTTGAAATTCTACAGATCTTTAAAGCCCAACTCAAAAGCCACCTCTTCCAAAGAGCCTCTCATGATTACCCAGCAGAAACAACTGCCCCTTTCCCTGCGGGCTTTGGCAGCATGTGTATTGACTTACCCTATGCTGCCTTGTATTGAGACTATATTTAATAGAATTTTGCAGTTTAAAATGTAAACTGGAATAAAATGCAATCTAGTTTATTTTCTAAGGTTTAGAGAGGATAGAATAATACTAATTGTTATGATAATGATGATTATAAAACATACCCAATAAATATCGAGGGCTCCTATTGTATGCTAAGGACCATATTATGTTTTTTTTCATGATATTCACTTAATTCTCAAAACAGTTGTATGAGGTAGGTATACGTATGCTCATTTTACAGATGAGGAACCTGGGGCACAGAGAAGTTGAAGAGCTTGCTTTGAAGTCAAAAAGCCTGTGATAGGTACAGCTGGAACCTTGGTAGTCTATTTCCAGCTCAGTGCTTGTAAGCAGTACACTCTGGTGCCTTTCATTTTCTCTTTATTGATTTTACAGAGAGAGGAAGGGAGAGGGAGAGAGATTGAAAGATCGATGAGAGAGAACAGTAATTGGCCGCCTCCCACATGCCTCCCACCGGGGATTTGGCCCATAACCTGGGCATGTGCCCTGATCGGGAATCGGACCGGCGACCTCTTGGTGCTCAACCACTGAGCCACACCAGCCGGCGGTCTGCTGCCTTTCGTAACAGAGCCTCAGGATGGTTTGAGGGCAGCCCACCAAGTGAAGAATCAATCTCCGGCATAATTAGTACAGTGGGATTGGCACCCAGGCAGTCTTGCAGAGCATTGTATGCCCAGATCTGCCCTGCATACTGTGGTAGCCCTGGCCACAGTGGCCATTGAGCAATCGGAATGTAGCTGGTCTGAATGGACTTGAGCTGTGAGTGTAAACCATACCCTGGATTTCAAAGACTTATGTACTAAAATTAAAATAGAATATCTTATTTTTGTCTCTATAGATACAGACTCTTACCTTTTTATATTGATTACATGTTGAATAATAATATTTTGGATAAATTGGGTTTGATAGAATGTATTAAAATTAATTTACCTGTTTGTGTTTACTTTGTTAATGTGCCTACTAGAAAATATAAAATTACATTTGTGGATATTAACCCCGCATCGGATGTACCATTGGTGAATATGTTATCCCATACAGTGGGTTCTCTTTTCATTTCATTGATGATTTCTTTTACTAAGCAGAAGCTTTTTAGCTTGATATAGTCCCATATGTTTACATTTTCTGGAGTTTCCCTTGCCCTCAGAGACATATTGGCAAAAATATTGCTGTGAGACACGTCTGCGATTTTACCGCCTATGTTTTCTTCTATGATTTTTATGGTTTCGCGACTTACACTTAAGTTTTTTATCCACTTTGAGTTTATTCTTGTGTATGGTATAAGTTGGTGGTCTAGTTTCTTTCTTTCTTTCTTCTTTCTTTCTTTCTTTCTTTCTTTCTTTCTTTCTTTCTTTCTTTCTTTCTTTCTTTCTTTCTTTCTTTCTTTCTTTCTTCTTTTTCTTTTGCATGTACCTGTCCAATTTTCCCAGTACCATTTATTGAAGAGACTGTTTTTACTCCATTGTATGTTCTTGTCTCCTGTGTCAAATATTACTTGACCATAAAGGTGTGGGTTGATTTCTGGGCTCTCTGCTCTGTTCCATTGGTCTATATGCCTGTTCTGGTGTCAGTACCAGGCTATATGCACCCCTATGTTCATAGCACTGTTATTTATAACAGCCAAGATCTGAAAACAGCCCAAGTGCTGTGGTATAAGTACACAGTGGAATACTATGCAGCTAATATATGGAATCTAATGAATGAAATAAACTGAAGGACAATAGCGAACCAGAAGCATGGATGCAGGGAGCAGACTGGCAGGAGCCGGTGGGGAGGGGGTTGGGGTCACTGGATAAAGAAGGTGAGGGGATTAGCCAAAGAACATATATGCATACCCCGTGGACACCGACTAGTGTGGTAGAGACTGAAGGAAGGGGGAGACGGAGGTGGGCAAAGGGCAGGAAAAGGGGGACACCTGCAATAATGTCAACATTAACACTTTCAATTTTAAAAACAATAAAACAAAATAGAATTTGTGTGTCACATTTGTAGCACGCATTATATTTCATTGGCCAGCCCTGATTTAGAATGTGTTTTCAAGGTAGAGCTCATTTTTATCCTTAGGATACAATCAAAGCAACAAGGCAGATGCTTTTATTCCCATCGAAAATTTTTTTTATTGATGAGGAAACTGAAGAGCATAAGGATCGATGATTTGTGTAATGCCATGCACCTGGACAGTGCTGGTGATAGACTGGGATGAAGGTCATCTTTTCAATCCTGGGTACACTAAATGATGTTTGAATTTTTTTTATGTCACATTTCTTCATTTGTGCAACTCTAGTGTATTAAGGGATGTATACATTTGGATCTTGTGAACTTGGTTCCTGATCAAAATTTTAAATGGCTTTCAGAAATCTAACAAACTACTGTTGCATTTAGTAGGCAGAGATGCTTAGCTTCTAGTATAGTCTTTCTTGTTTTTCCATCATCTTAGCAAACCAGATTTTGATTGAGAAAGAGTATTCCGTATCTTTTTTTTTTTTATCCTCACCTGAGGACATTTTTGCATTTATCTTCAGATAGAGCAGGAGGGAGAGAAGGGAGAAGAGAGAGAGAGAAATATCGATGTGAGAGAGGCACATCGAGTGGTTACCACCCACACAACCCCAACCAAGGCGAGGACAAACTGCAACTGAGGTACATGCCCTTAGCGGGAACCGAACCCAGGACTCTGTTCTGCGGACCGACATTCTAACCGCTGAGCCAAACCAGCCAGGGCCCAGATCCAATTTTTAGTTGTGTTCAATAAAGTAATAAACTTCTAATATGAGGTTGAATCAAGATCTATGCTGGGTGTGAACTTCACTCCAGTGAGGAGAACTCATGTTTGAGCCTCAGTTTCCTCATTTGTAACCTGGAATGATACCAACTGCCACACAGGGTTGGTAGGATGATATAAGATGATGATAAAAAGTACCCAGGTCGGTACCTAACACAAGATAGGAAATCAGCTAACAGTTTCTTTTCTCTCTTCAGAGGAGCCACCTCCAGCAGGAATTTTTTCATGAGCTTCCCAGGCCCGGTTACTTATGTCTTTCAAGGTGCTACCATGAAACAACTCTATTATTGCCTTGATTTCATTCAGGACTGTGGTGGTCTCTGCTTTATCCCACTGTCTATGTTGTAAACTTTCCAGTGTTCACAAACACATTTTATTCATCCTGGGTCACTACAGTCCCTGTCACTGTGCTATGCCCAGAATAGGTTCTCATGATCAGCCCAGACCTTAGGAATGGAGCTTATAACCTGGTGTTGAGACGGGTCTGGGTGACTGTTAGTAGGGATTGAGTATTATAATAGGTGCTTGCTTGAGAATGAAATGTTAAAATATTATATATGAAGTCTCAAAAAGATGATATTACATGCACATGCACACACACACACACACACACACAAGCAGAGAGGGAGAGAGCGAGTGCGAGAGCGAGAGAGAGAGACAGAGACAGAGAGAGAGAGAGAGGCTGAGAGGCTGACTTCCTGTCTGGAAAGATGGAGTAGAACAGGTTTTCTCTATTCTTCCTGCTAAGAACCTTGGATATTTTATACACACACACACACACACACACACACACACACACTTCATAGTTATATATATGTATATATACATACATTGATATCTATATCATCTATATCTATATGTATGTCTACATCTATATGACTATGAAAGAGGGAGCCCGGCCAGTGTGGCTCAGTGGTTGAGCATTGACCCATGCACCAAGAGGTCACTGGTTGGATTCCCCGGTCAGGGCACATGCCCAGGTTGTCGGCCCAATCCCCAGTGGGGGGCACGCAGGAGGCAGCCAATCGATGTTCTCACTCATTGATGTTTCTCTCTCTCTCTCCTTCTCCATCTAAAAATCAATTTAAAAATTTTTAAAAAGAAAAGGTGAGATAAGTAGACAGACTGGAAGAGAACCTTGACCTGGGGAACTCCATGGTGGTGAGTTCCCTGGGTGTTCTTTTGGCCCCGTGTATCCTAGTCTGGGAGCTGTAGAAGCTGGCAATCTGATAATGCCAATGGGCACAGGCAAAACCAGCCCCGAGAAAAGTTCTGTCGCTAGGGGCAGTTTAGCAAGACAGAAAACGTTTAGACAATAACTATTATACTCAAGTCACACACCATAGAAAAATCTATGGCTGCACCTCATTCACTGCCAGCAAATGCCCAGTAAAGAATCTAGACCTTTCTTGCTAGAATGTAATGAACAAAGTCTCCCAATCAACTCTGTGTAGCAATAAGGAGGAAGGCAGAGGAGGTACCCTCACTTTTACTACGCCCCACCTGGCAGCTGTGGCACTTCCTTTCACCCATCAGACAGGTGTTAGATGAGGCCTTCTAAAAGATAATATTTGAATGAGATCAAGGGATCCCATAACAGAGTATCCAAGATGTTTCGTGTATAAAAGATCATTTGTTATACCAAGATTCATGAACATCTTCTTTTAGTTTTCTTGGGCTGCCATAATAAAATATCATAGAATGGGTGACTTGAACAGTAGATTTAATTCAGTCACCACTCTGAAGGCTCGAGGACTAAGATCTCAAGCCTGTGTTCTTGGCTTGCAGATAGCCACTTCTTGCCGTGTTCTCATATGGCCTTTCCTCTCTGTACACGCATCCCTGCTATCTGTCTCTGTGTCTTAATCTCCTCTTCCTCCTCTTTTTTTTTTGTTAATGCTCACCGGAGGATATTTTTTTCACTGATATTTTTTTTAGAGAGAGCGTAAGGGAGGGAGGGAGGAGGGAGAGAAAGAAACATCGATGTGAGACATATTGATCGGTTGACTCCCACACATGCCTCGGTCGAACCTGCAACTGAGGTACGTGCCCTTGACCAGGAATGAAACAGGCAACCCTTTGGTCTGAGGGCCAACGCTAACCACTGAGCAACTCCAGCCAGGGCTTAATCTCCTCTTCTTATAAGGACATGAGTCATATTGGAATAAGGCTTATCCTGATGGCTTCATTTTAAATTACTTACCTCCTTAAAGGTCCTGTCTACAAATACAGTCACATTTTGAGGTATTGGCAGTTAGGTCTTCAACATGTGAATTTGGGGGGAACACAGTGCCATTCATAAGAAATCTCAGAAATCTCAACTTATTAAATGAGAAAAGATAGCAGATGTCACCACCAAGATAAGATGTTAGAATTATCTGAGGACTTTGAAGCAGTCATTATAAAAATGTTTTAACAAGCAATTATGAGTATTCTTGAAACAAATGAAAACATAGAAATTCTTCAGCAACAATAGACAATAGAAAGAAAAATCAAATGGAAAATTTAAAATGGAAAAATAAAATAACAACAAAATAGAGAGGGCAGAGGAAAGAATCAGTGAATTTGAATACAGAACAGTAGCAATTAGCCAATCTGAAAAACAGAGAGCAAAAAGTAAACTGAAAAAAATGGATGAACTGAGTCTAAGGAACATTTGTGATTATAACAAAATATCTAATATTTGTGTCAATACACTGACTAGAGGCTATTTAACAAGGAGAAAGAGGGTGGGACTGAAAAGTGGAATGTAGACCAATAATCCAGAACATGGTCATGCCATTTGAATATTTGAGTTTCAAATATTTATAAATGTGACTTAATCCCTCCCTCCCTCCCTCCCTCCCTCCCTCCCTCCCTCCCTCCCTTCCTCCCTTCCTTCCATCCATCTATCCAGTTACCATAATGTTTTCAACTTTCCTGCGTGCTATAGAACTGATTCTTTGGGGTGTGAGACCTTGGTGTATTAGGGTGCTCCAGAAAACCAGAACCACTAAGATGTGGATATGCATCATATTTATTTTAAGGAATTGGCTCACACAGTTGTGCAGGTTTGGTGAGTCCAAAATCTGATGGAGGAGGCCAGCACGCTAGACACTCAAGAAGGAGTTGCAGTTCGAGTGCAGAGGCAGCCTGCAGTAGTTTGTGCTGCTATAACAAAAGACTATAAACCGGGCAGCTTATAAAAAGATAGGAAGTTCTTTCTCCCAGTTGTGGAGGCTGGGAAAACCCAAATCAGGGTGCTGGCAGATACATTGTCTGGTGAGGTCCCATTTTCCGGTTAATAGATGGTGCCTTTACGCCACCCATGTGGTGGAAGGGGGCAAGGCAAGGGAGCTCTCTGAGGCCTCTTTTTAAGGGCACTCATCCTCTCCACAAAGTCTCTGCACTCATAACCTAAGTATCACCCAGAGGGTCCACCTCCTAACACTGTTACAATGAGCATTAGATTTCAACATGTGAAATTTGGAGGGACTCAAGTATTCAATCTATAGCAATTAGGAAGAGATGTCATTAAAAATCAAGTGTGGAGAGGATGGCGGCAGACAGGACCAGAGGGAGGGGGAGTGTGTGAGAGAGTGTGAGTCGACGTGAAAGTGGACAACCAAACTCCAGCAGTGCAGAGATGCGGAGCAGAGGTTCCTGAGCTGTGGATGGGATCAGCCGGCTACCGCGGTAAGCAGCTCTTCAGGGCACTTCTCCCTGCACTCAGGGAGGTCCCACCATTTTGGAAGATCCCGGGTCTTTCCTGGCAGGAGGCAGTGGGAGCAGCTAGGGCCCAGTAACCTGAGCCCACCAGCACACCTGGCACCATTGGACCGGTGGACACTCTGTGTCAACACAGAGCGGTACACAGTAGTGGAGCTGCCAAGATGCTGGTTGCAGAAGCCACAAATGGCTGGGAACCCAGCACCATCCCCTACTGTAACAGCCCAATCAGAGTCCAGATATACCCCCAGCAACAGAGGCTGGGGAGCAGACATCCATCCCCAGGCAACAGAAACACAGACCAGCAGCTGAGAACCATCCCCAAAATCTACAGCAAAGGCTGAGCAGGAGCTGAGCCCCACGGGGCAGCAGCACTCCCCAGCCGCCACCAGTGGAACCTGGGGCTCCACAGAGGCCTCTGCTACCCAGCGGCCTATCCAGCTGTGCGCGGGACCTGTGGGGGGCTGGACCCAGCTGCCCACAAGATAGGCATGAAGTCGGGTCTTCAGAAGGGACTGTGCAATCCAGCTCCTCATGGGATCAATGGGAAGTGGGGATCCAACGGGGCCTGTACAACCCAGCTGCCCACAAGATTGGCGGGGAGCCAGGGCTCCAGTGAGGCCTGTGAAACATGGCTGCCCACAGTACAGGCAGGGAGCATGGCTGCAACAGGACCGGAGCTACATAGCTACAGGTGGCACCAGCGACCAGCTGGGAACACAGCTCCAGAGGGGCTCACATGATCCAGCAGCAGCACCTACCAGGACACACCAATACCAGCCCCTGGTAGTCAGTCCTCCAGGATTCACAGCAGGCAAGAGGCGACATGCAACAAAACAGTCTGGGAGGCACAGTAGCCTTATTTATTATACAGTGAGCTGCCTACACATCCAAACATCCCTCACCAGGTCTAGAGCAACCAGACAGCTAAAATGGGGAGACAAAGAAACAACGCCCAAAAGAAAGAAAAAGAGGAAGCACCAGAAAAGGAACTACAGGAAATGGAAGACAGCAACTTCTCAGATAAAGAATTCAAAGCAATGATTTTAAGGGTGCTCAAACAATGTGGTAAGAACTACAAGCAACTTAATAAGAATTATGAAGAGCTCACTGGGAACTACTTCAGCTTAAAAAAACAGGTAGAAGCTATGCATAAAAATCAAGAGAAAATAAAGAATGACATAGTGGTTATGAAAAATACCTTAGAAGGGTTCAATAGTAAATTGGAAAAATCTGAGGACTGAATCAGCAACTTAGAAGACAAGGTAGAGAAAAACAACCAAATAGAGCAGCAAATGGAAAAAAATAAAATAAAAATAAAGCAGGAGGACAGTTTAAGGGAGCTGTGGGACAAAACAAAACGTACCAACATTCACATTACAGGGATACCGGAAGGAGAAGAATCAGAGAAAGGAATAGAGAACCTGTTTGAAGAAATAATGACAGAAAACTTTCCTAAACTGGTGAAGGAAAAAGTCACACAAGTCCAGGAAACACAGAGAGTCCCAAGCAAGATGAACCCCAGAAGACCCACAGCTAGACACATCATAATAAAAATGGCAAACATTAAAGACAAAGAAAGAATCTTAAAGGAAGCAAGAGAGAGACAGAAAGTTACCTACCAGTGAGCTCCCATTAGACTGTCAGCTGATTTCTCAATAGAAACACTGCAGGCCAGAAGGGAGTGGCATGAAGTATACAAAGTAATGCAAGGCAAGGGTCTGAATCCAAGACTACTCTATCCAGCAAGGCCATCATTCACAATTGAAGGAGAAATAAAGAGCTTCACAGATAAAAAAAAAAAAAAAAGCTAAAGGAATTTACCACCACCAAACCAGCCCTGCAAGAAATGCCGAAGGGACTGCTGGAAGAAGAAGGAGGAGGAGGAGGAGGAAGAGAAGGAGGAGGAGGAGAAAGAGAGAGAGAGAGGAACACAGTCATAAAATTAAAATGGCAACTGATAACTATCTATCAATAATTACCTTAAATATAAATGGCTTAAATGCTTCAATCAAAAGACATAGGGTAGCTGACTGGATAAGAAAACATGGCCCATATATATGCTGTCTGCAAGAGACCCACCTCACAACAAAAGACTCACACAGGATGAAAGTGAAGGGATGGAAAAAAAATTTTCCAAGCAAATGCAAATGGATAAAAAGCTGGTGTAGCAATACTCATATCTGACAAGATAGACTTCAAAACAAGGGCCATGATAAGAGACAGAGAAGGTCACTACATAATATGAAAAGGGTCAATCCAACAACAGGATATAACCCTGGTAAACAGATACGCAGCAAAGATGGGAGCACCAAAATATATTTGAAAACTTCTGGAGGACTTCAAGGGAGAGACCAACAGCAATATGATTATAGTGGGTGACTTTAACATGCCACTGATACCACTGGATAGATCTTCTAGACAAAAAATTAACAAGGACATAGAGTCCTCACAAGACAAACTAGATCAGTTGGACTTTATTGATATTTACAGAACGTTTCACCCCAAAGCTGCAGAATATACATTCTTCACAAGTGCACATGAGTCATTCTCAAAGATAGACCAGATGTTAGGACACAAGGCAAGTCTCTACAAATTCAAGAACATTGAAATCATATTAAGCATCTTCTCAGATCACAGTGACATGAAACTAGAACTCAATTACAATAAAACACACAAAAACATTCAAACACTTGGAGGCTAAATAGCATGTTATTAAACAATGAATGGGTTACTAACGAGATCAAGGAAGAAATTAAAAACTTCCTGGAAACCAATGAAAACTAACACAGAACAACACAAAATCTGTGGGACACAGCGAAAGTGGTCCTGAGAGGGAAGTTCATAGCACTACAGGCCTACCTCAAGAAACAAGAAAAATTCCTGATTGAATTTCTAACCCTACAACTTAAAGAACTAGAAAGTAGCCCTGGCCAGCTTGGCTCAGCGGTTGGAGCGTCGACCTGCGGTACAGAGAGACCCGGGTTCGGTTCCCGCTAAGGGCATGTACCTCAGTTGCAGTTTGTCCCCAGCCCTGGTTGGTTGTGCGGGTGGCAGCCACTCTATGTGTCCTTCATATCGATGTTTCTCTCTCTCTCTCTTCCTCTCTCTCCCTCCCACTCTATCTGAACAAAAAATGGAAAAATGTCCTCCGGTGAGGATAAAAAAAAAAAAAAAGAAAAAAGAACTAGAAAGTAGACAAAAAGAAAACCCAGAGCTGGTAGGAGGAACGAAATAGTAAAGGTCAGAGCAGAAATAAACAACATAGAAACTAAAAAAAAAAACAATTCAAAAGATCAATGAAACAAAAAGCTTGTTCTTTGAAAAGATGAACAAGATCAATGGACCTTTAGCCAGACTCACCAAGAAACAAAAAGAGAGAAACCAAATAAACAAAATCAGAAATGAAAGCGGAGAAGTAACAACTGATACCACAGAAATACAAAGGATCATCGAAACATACTATGAACAATTATACACCAACAAACTGGACAATCTAGGAGAAATGGACAAATTTCTAGAAACACATAGCCTCCCAAAACTGAACCAGGAAGAGATAGAAAACTGGAACAGACCAATAATAACTAAGAAAATTGAAGCTGTAATCAAGACTCTCCCAGCAAACAGAACCGAGGCCTGGATGACTTCACGGGGGAGTTTTACTGAACATTCAAATGAAAATTAACACCCACTCTCCTCAAACTATTCAAAAAATTGAAGAAGAAGGGAAGACTTCCAAATTCGTTTTATGAGGCCAACATAATTCTAATTCCAAAACCAGAAAAATACAATACAAAGAAAGAAAACTACAGGCCAGTATCTCTGATGAACATAGATGCCGAAATTCTGAACAAAGTACTAGCAAATCAGATCCAGCAATACATTAAAAAATTATTCACCATGACCAAGTGGGATTCATCCCAGGGATGCAAGGCTGGTACAATATTCACAAATTAATAAATGTGATACACCACGTAAACAAAATGAAAGTTAAAAACCATATGATCATATCAATAGACACTGAAAAAGCATTTGACAAAATCCAGCATCCATTTCTGATAAAAATGCCCAGGAATGTGGGAATAGAGGGATCATATCTCGACATAATAAAGACCATATATGAAAGACCTACAACCGACATCATACTCAATGGGCAAAAACTAAAATCATTCCCCTTAAGAATGGGAACAAGACAGGATGCCCACTTTCACCACTCTTATTTATCATAGTACTGGAAGTCTTAGCCACAGCAATCAGACATGAAGAAAAAATAAAAGGGACCCAAATTGCAAAGGAGGAAGTCATTATTTTCAGATGACATGATATTGTACATAGAAAACCCTAAAGACCCCATCAAAAATCTAATAGACTTAATAAGTGAATTTGGCAAAGTAGCAGGATACAAAATTAACGTCAAGAAATCAGTGGCATTCTTATATACCAATGATGAAATCACAGAAAGAGAAACTAAAAAAACAATCTCATTTACAATCGCAGCCAAAAAATTAAGATACCTAGCAATAAACTTAATCAAAGGAATAAAGGACCTCTTCACAGAAAACTACAGGTTGTTGAAAAAAGAAATCAAGGAAGATATTAAAAAAGTGGAAGCATATACCTGTTGGATTGGAAGAATTAATATCATTAAAATGTCCATACTACTCTAAGCAATCTATAGATTCAATGCAATCCCCATCAAAATACCAATGACATATTTCAAGAACTAGAACTAACATTCCAAAAGTTTATATAGAGCCAAAATAGACCCCGAATAGCCACAGCAATCTTGAAAAAGAAGAACAAAGTGGGAGGGATCACATGATCAGATATCAGGTTATACTACAAAGCCACTGTAATCAAAACAGCCTGGTACTGACACAAGAACAGACAAATAGGTCAATGGAACAGAACACAGAACCCAGAAACTGACCCAAGACAATATGCTTAATTAATATTTGACAAAGGTGGCAAGAGCGTACAATGGAGTAAAGACAGCCTCCTCAATAAATGGTGTTGGGAAAATTGGACAGCTACTTGCAGAAAAATGAAGCTAGACCACCAACTTACACCATACACGAGAATAAACTCTAAATGGATAAAAGACTTTAATATATCTCATGAATCCATAAAAGTTCTAGAAGAAAATGCAGGCAACAAAATTTTAGACATCATATGCAGCAGAATTTTCACTGATACAACACCTAAGGCAAGGGAAACAAAGGAAAAAAATGAACACATGGGACTACATCAAACTCAAAAGCTTCTTCACAGCAAAAGAAACAACCATCAAAACGGAAAGGGATCCCACTATTTGGTAGAGCATAATTGCCAATGATATATTAGATAAGGGGTTAATTTCCAAAATATATAGAGTGCTCATACAACTCAACAAAAGGAAGACAAGGAACACAATTAAAAAACGGGCAGAGGACGTAAATAGACATCTCTTCAAAAAGGACATACAAATGGCTAAGAGACATATGAAGACATGCTCAACATCACTAATCATCAGAGAGATGCAAATTAAAACAACAATGAGGTATCACCTCAAACCTGTCAGAATGGCCGCCATCAACAAATCATCAAACAAGTGTTGACGAGGGTGTGGAGAAAAGGGGACTCTAGTACACTGCTGGTGGGGATGCAGACTGATGCAGCTGCTGTGGAAAACACTGTGGTGTTACCTCGAAAAGTTAAAAATTGAACTGCCATTTGACCCAGTGATCCCACTTCTGGGAATATACCCGAAGAAACCCGAGACACCAATCAGAGAGAATATATGTACCCTTATGTTCATAGCCGCACTATTTACAATAGCTAAGATCTGGAAACAGCCCATGTGTCCATCAGTAGATGAGTGGATAAAAAAAGCTGTGGTACATATACACAATGGAGTACTATGCAGCTGTAAGAAAGAAAGATCTCTTATCCTTTGAGACGACATGGAGGAACCTGGAAAGTATTATCCTAAGCGAAACAAGCCAAACAGAGAAAGACAAGTATCACATGATCGAATTTATTTGTGGAATATAATGAACTGAACAAACTGATGAACTAAATTGACCCGGAAACATAGAGGTGGGGTACAGACTGACAAGCCTCAGAGGAGGGGGGTGGGAGGGGAGGGGAGAGACAAACCACAGAACTTATGTGCATGTATGCATGACCAATAGACATAGATAACAAAGCTGGGGATGGGGTAGGAGTGATGGGGAGGAGGTTGTCCATGAGGGATAAGGAGAAACATCTGTAACAAAAACAAATTAATAAGAAAAATTCAAGTGTGAAGTCTGCTGGAGAATTCTTTCTTAATCCTGGGGAGGGGGGTGGGCAGCCTTTTTTTCTATTTGGGCTTTCAACTGATTGGATGAGGCCCACCAACATTGCGGAGGGCAATTTGCCCACTCTGAGCCTAATGATTTAAATGTAAAACTCATCCCAAAACACCCTCACAAAAACATCTGGAAGAATCATTAACCGAATATCTAGGCAAAGTGGCCCAGTCACGTTGACATATAAATTAACCATTTTAGTGGTCAGCCTCTTTTAACCTCATACATAAGGTAAACAAACCTAACATTGAGAGTTTTCTTCATTTGAAGCATATATAGTTTAGAATGAGCCCCAGCAATTTCTGTGTTTTGAATATTTTTCTGTAACTAACTTCTCTGCGATAAAGCATGACTTTGAAATGGCTCAGAAAGAATATTGGTCTTACACAGCAGACTCAAAGATCCGCTCAGGAAGGATTCCCCCCACCCCATCTTTTTAGAATTGGAAAATATTTAATCTTGAAAGCCTCTGGGCTTTTCTTCCTACCGTAGATAGGCTCCATCCAAATAAAACTGGTGAGGAAGAGATTAAGTCACATTTATCAACTAGAAACTAAAATGACCAAATGTCAGGACCATGTTCAGGTTTTATTGGTCCACATTCCACAGCAGACATTAATCTTCCCATCAGACATCTTGTAGTGTTTTATGTACTTCTGTATTTTATCCCTTCCCCTGTCTTATGCAGTTTCCTTTATTGGTTTCGTAAAATGAATCCATTTGCTTGCAGGTTCTAGATGCGGTTAGCAGTTTTCCTGATGCAGATAGAAAAATATGCCTCTGCATCTCAAGAGGAAGCTGCTGTGGTCACAGTCCTGTAAAATGTAAAGCTGTTCAGAGTTGGCAGTAAAGGAGTTCTGCAGAGTTTGAATGGATATAGGTTGAATAATATGGAGGGAACCTAGTCTACTCCCCTAAATTGTCCAGTCTGATGCTTCTGAAATGGGTACACTCCTGGGCTCAACAGATCTTTGTGTGGAGAAAGGGTTGCCTATGCCAGCTCCCAGAAATGTGCCTAGGATATGTGTACCCATGCCATTTGAGGGGGTTCTTGGCCCAGAGGTAGGGGATATTAGGGATGAGGACAGACTCAAGGTCACACAGACAGTAAGAGGTATGGCTTTTCAAACGCTGCTGAAGTGTCTTATCCAGAGACATTATTCATGGCTAAGATCATTGTAATGCTGTTTAGTCAAAGTGGACAGACTGAGTTGTTATAAAGAACTGTGGATTCAGTCCGGCCAGTGTGGCTCAGTGGTTGAGCATCAACCCATGCACCAAGAGGTCGCCAGTTCGATTCCCAGTCAGGACACATGCCCAGGTTGAGGGCCTGATCCCCAGTGCGGGCTGTGCAGGAGGCGCCAATTGATGTTTCTCTCTCTCCCTCTCACTTTCTCCCTTTCTAAAATCAATAAAGGGGGAAAAAAACCTTTATTGAGATATACTTCACATATGGAGGGGCCTGGAGAGTATTATCCTAAGCGAAACAAGTCAAGCAGAGAAAGACAAATACCATATGGTCTCACTTATATGTGGAATGTAATGAACATAACAGTCTGAGGAACAGGGTAGACCCAGAGACGTGGAAGTGGGGTACAGACTGACAACCCCCAGAAGAGGGGGTGGTGGTGGTAGGGAAGAGATAAACCACAGAACTTATATGCATGTACAGATAACCAATGGACATGGACAACTAAGCCGGGGACGGGGTGGGGGAAGATGGGGAGGAGGGTGTCAATGCGGAAAAAAAGGAGAGACATCTGTAACAAAAATAAATTAATAAAAAAAGTAAAAAAAAAAAAAAAAAAAAAAAAAGTAAAAAAACCCCAAAAAACAAAAATCCCTGTCTAATATGACATCCAAAGGACTTGATGGATTTTGTGCTTCAGTTTCATCAAAATCCCCCAACGGAAACTAAGTTGTTTTCCATTCTAGGCTTTGTGTTTATTTTGATAAATGACTGTTTCCCTGTAGCTGGGGGAAGTGTCTAGGCTTCATCCTCCTCTTTCTGCCAGCAAATACATTGTAATCGTAGCCCTGGTGACATGAGTTCTTTACATAGAGGTAGAAGCTTACTAGAAACGTGTGTGTAGCTAACTGGTGGGCTCTGCTGATAATCTGGTTTCTGTCTATGGTGATGTGGTTGGTGAGGGCTCCCCCCCACACACTTCTTTCATTTGTTAATATGAAATAAAATTGTCTAAAGGTGTCTTTCCGGGGACAAAGTACTATATCTTCTTAGCAGGGAAATCTTTTAGGAATGAAATGAATATTCTTGGGGAATTTTTATCAAGTTTAAGCCTCTTAAGAGGGTTTCCCCACTGAGTACCTTGGTGCTAGGTGCAGAAGATAGCATGATGAAGTAAACAGGGTGGCAGCCTACAGGTAGCATGTGGCCTATGTCATATTTACAACTAGTCATGTGGTGACCATGCTCAGTGAACTAAAATTTAGCATATAGGCTCTTTATTAATAAGAATGTATTTGTGTGCTTATGGTAAAAATAGGAGAGGGTATTTTAAATTGGTGCTGTTCCATATTTTTGGTGACTTATAGTATTATGTGCAGATAAACTGGAATTTTATAATTATCCTTTGAGAGTACCCCTAAACTTACTATTGACTTCCTTTATCTCTTTCTTCTGCCTTGCCTTACATTTTTATGTGGTTGAAATCTGATTGAGGGGGCACCATAAGGATCTCTGATAAATAAAGAAGTCACTAAAAGATAATACATAAGCAAAGGGATAGGAAAATATGGCAGAATTGCCCTGGTGGGTGTGCCTTAGTTGGTTGGGTATTTTCCTATGCACCAAGAGGTTGCCGGTTCGATTCCCAATCAGGGCACTTGCCCATGTTGTGGGCTTGATCCTCGGTAGGGGGCATGCAGGAGGCAGTCTATTAATGTTTCTCACATCGATGTTTCTCTCTCTTTGCGTCTCTCTCAAAAATCAATAAAAGAACACAAAAACTTCCATTAATTGTATACGACAAAGAAAAAAAAAAGAATGAAAAATAGCAGAATCAGTTTTATACCTCATTAACACTTGACATGCTAAAGGTTCTTCCTACCATGAAAATATGATTTAGTTATTCTCTGGATCATAAAAACTTTAGTAGGTTGAAATGTAAAGTTCTCTGTGTGATATTCAAGGTTCTTTACAGTTTGTCTTCTACTTATAATACTTCGCCAGTTTTATTTCTTGCTGCTCCTTGCCACACCCACTACTTTCCAACTGCTTGAGGTTCTCAGAATATTTCTTTCTTTAAAAATGTTTTTATTGATATTTTAGAGAGAGAGGAAGGGAGGGAGAGAGAGAGAGAAACATTGATCAGCTGTCTCCTGCATGCCCCCTACTGGGGATCAAGCCCACAACCTGGGTATGTGCCCTGACCGGGAATCGAACCAGGACCTCTCGTTCCTTGGGACGAAGCTCAATCCACTGATCCACACCAGCCGGGCCTCAGAATATTTCTAATTTTTCTTCCCAGATTCCTTGTCTGTTTATTTGCTATTTTTTTCTGCCTGGAATTTCCTCCTCCCTTTTCACCTGGGTGTATGTCTCTTTATCCTTGAAGTCACAACCAAATACTTATTGCTCTTGTTTTTTTAACCCTCACCCAAGGATATTTTTCCACTGATTTTTTAGATAGAGTGGGAGAGAGGGAGGGAGGGGGAGAGAGAGAGAGAGAGAAACACCGACATGAGAGAGACACATCAACTGGTTGCCTCCCGCATGACCCCAACCAGGGCCTGGGACAAAACCGAAACTGAGGTACATGCCCTTGACCTGAATAGAACCTGTGACTCATTGGTTCCCTGGGCTGACATTTTTACTGCTGAGTCAAAAGCCAGCCAGGGCTTTATTGCTCTTTTGTGAAGTCTTTCCTGTGCCAAAACAGTTGTTCTTGTTTGTCTTTGTAGTACTAGTGCCTATCAATGTTACACACACACACACACACACACACACACACACACACACACAATGCTGAGAAAATATTTTGCATGTGGTTTATTTTTTTCCCACTAAAATAATAATATATGCTTACTAATAAAAGTTGGAAAATACAGAATATAATTAAGAAAGTAACAACAATAGCTAAGATCTGGAAACAGTCCAGGTGTCCATCAGTAGATGAGTGGATAAAAAAGCTGTGGTTCATTTACACAATGGAATACTATGCAGCTGTAAAAAGAAAGATCTCTACCCTTTGGTAATACTCTCCAGGTATTATCCTAAGCGAAATAAGCCAGTCAGAGAAAAATGAGTATCACATGATCTCACTTATTTGTGGAATCTAATGAACAAAATAAGTTGACGAACAAAGTAGATCCAGAAACATGGAAGCAGGGAACAGACTGACTAACCTCAGAGGGAAGGGAGGCGTGGGGTGTGCGACAAGAAATAAACCAGAATTTATATGCATATATACATAACCAATGGACACAGACAGTGTGGTGAAGGTGTGGAAGGTGGGGAATGGGGAGGAGGGTGTCAATGGGGCATTCAAAGGAGGGACATCTGTAATACTTTCAACAATAAAGACAAAATTTAAAAAAAAAGAGAAAGTAACAATCACGCTCAGTCCCTGTAACAACCACTTGTTGACTTTTTATTCCAGCCTTTTTCTCTAAACATATTATATTTTGTAGATCGTTGTGATTGTTTTGGTAAATAGTCAATAAACTGCTTCATTATTTCTTTTCAACCTCATGTTTTACTCTTCCCCTAATGGGTTTCTTGCTTCGGTCATGGTAATAGCTGCTATCTTCTCTCTTCCCTTCATATCCCACTTTCACACTTGCTAGTTTCCTCCTCCAAACTGGTTTTTGTTCTCTCTGCCAGCTGTGCCCTCTACCTTCACTACTTTGCTCTTCTTTGAAACCTGTTATAAAACCAACATTCAGAATAAGTTTTGCACGATTTAATCCACCTGCTTCTCTGCCTTGTTCTTTAAACACTGATGGAGATTAGATTTGGATGTTCAAGCCAGAAGAGATTGTGGGGAAGGTAAGTCCTTCCCTGTCTTTGCAGATAGCTCATGTGGCTGGCACACAGTAGGTGCTTAGTGAATGTCAGTGTACTCCCTCCTCCTCCCTATTGTTCCTGCTGGTAATTGGCCACATCAGGACTAGGTTCCAGATCTCTGGATTCAAAGTCAACATGTCTTGACAGTCTCCTCTGCTTGAGTGTGGAAAATACCTTTGATCTCCAAATCTGTGTGTCTTTTCTCTTTCACCAAAATTCCTTGCAAAATTAATGTTCCCCACATGTTAGCTTGATTGGCTGACTGATCCAGTGTAGAATGGTTCCTGGCTTTGGAACTTCTCCCAGGCTCACCTGCAGAACTTCTTAGCAGAGCTAGGAATAGGATTCATACCTTCAGATTCCTAAATTTTGAATTTAGACCATGAGGGCCAGCAGTTTTCTTGGAGGAGGGTTTCCGAGTATAAGGAAATACACATTTGAATATGGACATGTTGAAAGTTTGATTTTAGCATCGTTAATTTGTGGTTCACGGATCATGGGACGTTAGAAGCAGAAGAAACCTTTGAAGGCATCTAGGGGAACCTACTCTTCTGCTGATGAAGAAAGTGGGGCCCAAGGTCACTTAGCTGTAAATGGCTCAGGCCTCCTGCCCTTTGTACTAAAAGACACTAGAGAATATGTCTAGGCAGGAAGCCAGAGGATAAGTGGAGACCGGTTTTGGATATGTTCTTTTTCTGACATATTAGAGCTACTATCATATTTACAAATGTTAAGTGGCCCACAAAAATGCATTTGCTTCTTACTCTAGTCCTGTGTTATATAAACACATAATTATCTCAAAGTAGTTAAAGAAATTGGATTGTTTTCCCAGTATTCTCTGGAGAGAAACTGAGATTCTTTTGCCAGCTTTTAATAATGAACGCAGTTTGGAAAATAATGGTTTAGCCCTGGTTGGTGTGGCTCAGTTGGTTGGGCGTTGTCCTGTGCACCAAAAGGTCACTGGTTCCATTCATGGTCAGGGCACATGCCCAGGTTGTGGGTTTGATCCCCTGTCCGGTTGCATGCGGGAGGCAACCGGTCGATGCTTCTCTTTCACATCAATGTTTCTCTCTCACATCAATGTTTCTCTCTCACATCAATGTTTCTCTCTCACGTCGATGTTTCTCTCTCTCTCCCTCTATCCTTCCTCTCTCTAAAAATCAATAAAAAGTATTTTAAAAAGACATTTAAAAAAAGAGAGAATAATGGTTTAGGGGCTTTAGAGTCCACTTGTGAAAAGAATAACATTCTCAGCTTATAGTACTTTGGGGAAGGCAGCTGGTGTTGATGGAAAGAGTTCTGACCTGAGATTAAGTCCTAGCGCTGCCAGAACTCACTATGGACTTTCCATTACGCCCTTCCTCCTTTCAGGGCCTTGGTCTCCCCTTATGTAAAATCAGAGGTTGCATTAGTTCCTCTCATGGGTCTTCTCGTGTGGCTATCCTAGAATCTAAGAGCATTTTCTGCATTCTGCTGAAGCAACCGCTCTTCTCAGCCAGCTGCTACGTTCCGGGAGAGACCCCCATCTCCCCGTATTGTCTAATTAGATTGTTTCATTACAGACTACCGGACAGGATGTGCTTGTCATTTCTGCAGATCCCTTTGTTTTCTCTCAGCTTCACAGTCCTTTCTTTGCATGTTCACTTCTCATCAAACTCTATTGTTCTCCTGTTAATACAGATTTGTGTTCTTGGTCACCTCTCTCTTCAGCTCATCGGTTCTGAGAACTATGCCTTTCATTCAGTGCTGAGAGGACTCTACTCCTATTTTATTTTAGCTGGGACCCCTCCAAACACAGCAGCATGTGTATTTCAAGGCTATGCGGTTTGCACCTCTGCTGATAATATAGTCTCTGTAGTTTCTTGGGAAAGGGTACGTATTCATTTACTATTAAATATTGCAATAACATTGAAAATTTGTATATACAGATGACTTGGAATTTTGTCATTTTCTTTTGAGAGCACCTCTCAACTTGCTACTGAATTCTGCCTCTTTCTTCCTCCTCGCCTTACATTTACATGTGGTTGAAATCTGATTGAGGGAACAGCTTAAGAATCTCTGATAAAGAAGTCACTAAAAAATAATATATGGGCCTGGCCGGTGTAACTCAGTTGGTTGAGCATCATCCCATGGACCAAGAGGTCACTGGTTTGATTCCTGGTCAGAGCACATACCTGGGTTGCAGGCTCGATCCTGGATGGTGCAGGGGGCAGCTGATCCATGTTTCTCTCTCATCGATGTTTCTTTCTCTCTGTCCCTCTCCCTTCCTCACTCTCTAAAAAAAAAAAAAAAAACAATAAAAAATAATATATGTGCTAAGGGGTATGAAAATTAATTTTGCAGAAGCAGTCATATGCCTCAACACTTGGCATGTTTAAGGTCCTTTCTACCATAAAATAATATCACCAGGGCTTAGCTTTTTTTATTTTTCTACATTCTCATTTAATTTTATTCTTATGTGTTTTATATATGTTTTTTAATGCCTTCTTCCAATGTAAATGCCTTTTTCCCAATACAAATCACCTCAGAATACTACCACCCTACTCCAACCATTATTAATATCGTGGTTTACAGAAACAAACAGTTCAATGAAACATGGGCAGAGTAGCCAAATAGATTTTTTTCCAGAGCGGACATGCAGAAGGCTAACAGGCACATGAAAAGATGCTCAACATCACTAATCATCAGCGAAATACAAATCAAAACCACAATGAACCACCACCTCACACCTGTCACAATGGCTGTTATCAATAAGAAAAGACGTAAGTGTTGAGGAGGATGTAGGGAAAAGGGAAACTTTGTGACTATTGGTGGGAATGTAAATTGCTGCAGACACTATGGTATGAAGTTTCCTCAAATATTACAAATAGATCTAGCAATTCTATTTCTGGGTATGTAGCCAAAGAAAACAAAACTGCTATCTTTTTTTTTTTTTAATTTGAGAGAGAGAGAGAGAGAGAGAGAGAGAGAGAGAAACATTGATGTGTGGTTACCTCCTGCATGCACCCTGGGACCATGCTGCAACCAACTGAGCCACACTGGCCAGGGCCGAAACCACTATCTTGAGGAGGTCTCTGCACCTCCATGTTTTTAGCAGCATTATTTCCAATAGCCAAGACATAGAAACAGTCGTAATCTTGAAAGGCAGAAGAAAGGATAAAGAACGTGTGATATCTGTATATACACAAAATAGAATATTATTCAGCCATAAAAAAATATAACATTCTGCCATTTGCGACAACATGGATGAAACTTGAGGGCATTATGCTAAGTGAGAAAAGTCACACAAAGAAAGCCAAATTCTGTATGATCCCACTTACATGTGGAATCTAAAAACCCGACCTCACAGGAACAGAGCAGATTGATGGTTGCCAGAGGCAGGGTGTGGGTGAGAAATGGGTGAATATGGTCAAAAGGTAGAAACTAAAAAAAAAAAAAAATGCTGTACTTTGTTATACATTAAAAAAATAATGTAGTTACTGTATAAATACAATTTGGAGGTTTTTCATTAAATTCATATTTTTAAATAATTGTGGATTTATAGAATAATTGCAAAACTAGTACAAAGAATTCCTATATAAATTTCATACTCTTCACCTAGGTTCTTCAAAAGTTAACAGTTCTCACACTTTATCATTTCTCCTTTCTCTCTCTCATTTTCTTTCTCTGAAACTTTGAATTTTTTGCTGACATGGTAAGCCCCTTTATCTCTAAGCACTTCAATGTGTGTGTTTCCTAAAAACAATGGCATTTTTTTATATAATCACAGTACAATTATCAAAATCAGGAAATGAGAATTGATATAATACTATTACCTAATCTGCAGACTTTTTGCAACATTTCCTAATGTTGAAGTTTTTTAAACAAATTAATCTCATTTAAGATTTTTTAAATTTTATTAATTTATTTTTGTTACAGATGCTTCTCCTTTTTTTCCTTATTGACACCCTCCTCCCCATCCCTCCCACCTCGTCCCCAGCTTTGTTGTCCGTGTCCATCGGTTATACATACATGCATATAAGTTCTGTGGTTTACCTCTTCCCTCCCCCCCACCTCCCCCTCTTCTGAGGGTTGTCAGTCTGTACCCTACTTCCACGTCTCTGGGTCTACCCTATTCCTCAGACTGTTATGTTCATTATATTCCACAAATATGTGAGATCAAGTGATATTTGTCTTTCTCTGCCACCATCAACAAATCATCAAACAACAAGTGTTGGCGAGGGTGTGGAGAAAAGGGGACTCTAGTACACTGCTAGTGGGAATGCAGACTGGTGCAGCCACTGTGGAAAACACTATGGAGTTACCTCATTTAAGATGTTTTTGGACATTTAGATTGCTTTCATTTTTAATTTTGCTATTGTGAGTAATGCTATGAGCAGTTTTTTTATTTTATTTTATTTTTTTATCCTCACCCGAGGACATTTTTCCATTTTTTTGTTCAGATAGAGTGGGAGGGAGAGAGAGGAAGAGAGAGAAAGAGAGAAACCTCAACATGAAAGGGACACATTGAGTGGCTACCACCTGCACGACCAACCAGGGCTGGGGACAAACTGCAACCGAGGTACATGCCCTTCGCGGGAACCGAATCCAGGTCTCTCTGGACCACAGGCTGACGCTCTAACCGCTGAGCCAAACCGGCCAGGGCTATGAGCAGTTTTAATACAGATTTATAATCTCTTCCAAATTCTTTCTTTAAGATAAAATTCTCACTGAGAATTATTGGGCTAAAGGATATAGACATTTGGGAAGTGTTTTGCAAGCTGAACTTCACTTTATCTGCACTGACCGAGATGATTATGTGGTTTTGCTCCTTTATTCTATTGATGTGATGTATTATGTTGATTTTTATATGTTAAACTCACCTTGCATTTCTGGAGTAAATGCCACTTGGTTATGCTGTATAATCCATTTTATATGTTGCTGGAATCAGTTGTAGTTTTGCTTTCATAGTTATAAGGGTTTATTTTCTGGTGATGACTGTTTTCTTTTTATATCAGATATGGTATAAGTAGAGTTTTCAATTTTTGGAATAGTTTTTAAAAAGTATGATTTTATTGATTTTTTTTAGAGAGGAATGGAGAAGTGGAGAGAGAGAGAGAGAGAGAGAGAGAGAGAGAGAGAGAGAGAGAGAGAGAGAGAGACTGGAAACATATGCAGCCCAACTGGGGATCAAACCCGAAACCTGGGTATGTGACCTGACTGGAAATCGAACTGGTGACCTTTCAGTGCATGGGATGATGCTAAACCAACTGAGCCACACCAACCAGGCCTGGGAGAATTAGTTTTAGTTAAGAATTTTTACTAATTCTTCTTTAAAGTTTTGACAGAATTTACCAATGAAGCCATTTGGACCTAAGCTTTTCTTTTTGAGAAATTATAAAATTACATATTTAATCTCTGAATATACCTGCTGGAGGTATATTCAGATTTTCTGTTTATTCTGGAGTTAGTTTTGGCAATTTGTGTCTTGCAAAGAATTTGTGCATTTCATGTAAGTTATCTCATTTTTGCCATACAGTTGTTCATAGTACTTCCTAAAATTTATTTTTATTTCCATAAGATTATGGTAATTTTCTTTCTTCCAGTCCTGATCTTGGTCATTTGAGCTTTCTTTCTTTTTAAAAAATATGTGGTTATTCTAGCTAAAGGTTTGTCAATTTTGTTGACTCATTCAAAAAACTAACTTATGTCCCGTCGGTGTGGGTCCCTGGATTGGGCGTCTTTCCATGGATTTAGAGGTCTGGGTGTGATTCCCGGTCAGGGCACATGCCCGGGTTGTGGGCTCGATCCTTAGTAGGAGGCAGATGGTTGCTTTTTCTCTCTCATATGGATGTTTCTAGCTTTCTCTCTCTCTAAAAAAATCAATAAAAAACATTTTTAAAAAACTAACTTATGATTTTGTTATTTTCTCTATTGTTTTCTATTTCTTGGTTTTATTAATTTCTGCTCTAATCTTTAATATTTCCTTCTTTATACTTGTGTTAGGCTTATTTTGTTCTTTTACTTCCAGTGTCTTCAGAGGAAAGGATAGGTTAATGATCTGAGATCTTTTTTCTTTTCTAATATAAGCGTGTGTAGCTATAAATTTTACTGTAAACACTGCTTTAGCTATATGCCTTAAGTTTTTATATGTTTTGTCTTTTTTTCATTTATCTCTAAATATTTTCTAATTTTTTTCTTCTTATTTCTTATTTTAGCCATTTTCTACTAAGTACTATGTTGTTTATTTTCCACATATTTGTGTATTGCTCAACTTTATTTCTACTACTAATTTCTAATATCATTCTATGTAGTCATAGAACATATTTCTTATTATTTCAGTTCTTTAAAATTTACTGAGGATGGTTTTATGGATTAGCATGTAGTATATCTGCTAGAATAGAATATGTGCACCTGAGAAGAATGTGTATTCTGTTGTTGGGTGGAGTATTCTATAGGTATATGTTAGGTCTCCTTAGTTTATGGTGTTGTCCACATCTTACATCTCCTTGATTTTCTGTTTAGTTCTAACCATTATTGAAAGTGAGTCATTGAATTTTCCAACTATTATGGTTGAATTATTTATTTCTCCCTTCAATTTTGTCATGATTTTCTTCATATATTTTGTGGCTCTATTGTTAGGTGCATATATGTTTATAATTATTATATCTTCCTGCTGTGTTGGCCCTTTTATCATTATAAAATGTCATTCTTTATTTCCAGCATCATTTTTTACTTGGAAGTCGATGTTATCTTACGCTTATATAGCCACTAATGAATGCTTTCTCATATCTTTTTCATCTTTTTAGTTTTCACTAATTTGTGTTTTTGAAGGTAGTATGTGTCTCCTATAGACAGCTTGCAAGTTGCACTAAAAGAAAAATCCTGTTTGTCACTTACTGACTTTTGATTGGGTTATTTAATTACGTCCCATTAAAATGCTTGATATAGTTGGATTTATGTCTTTCATTTTACTTTTTTATACGTCTCATTTTTTTTGTTCATATATCTAACATGTACTGCTTTCTTTTGTATTAAATGTTATCACTGCTCTTATTGTTATACATGTCTCATCTGTGTATTTAGAAATCCAAGAAATCTTTGTTATAGTAATTACCTTACAAGATTTTATGTCTTTTACTGAAGTTGAGGAAAGAAAGTAGATGAGGTACACATTTATACAATTTGTTGTATTAACCTCCTTGAGGACAACTTCTGGTTCTCTATTTGTTTTGTGATTTAAGTTACCATTTTGTGTCATTTCCTTACTTTGTTATAGGTTTTGCTTTGACCCTCCTCCTTTGTGAATTTATGTAAAATATATTATGTTTACTTATATTACAGGCCCCCAAGTACAATGATATACATATTGTCTTATACAATTGCTTTTTATGTCTGTTAAGAGAACAAAGGAGGGGAAAGACACATTCATACTTTTATAATTACATAATTAATTTTGAAAGAGACTTCAGCTTTTCATGTGAATTTGAGTTATTACCTGTGTTCAGTTGATTTTAGCCAGAGGAAACCCTTTAGTTTTCCTTATAGGGTAGGTTCAGCGGAATCTGGTTTTCCTGCCATGTAATTGAATTCAGCATCTCTGAGGGTGGAGCCAAGCAAAGGAGATTTTAAAATATTGAATTGTGTTATTCTAATAATAAATCAGGGGCTATAGCCCCTGGGATATAAGATTTTCAGGATCCCTTGCAGCTCTGACATTCGGTAATACTCTGAGCAAGAGAGATGTTATCTCTGAGATCCTTAACCCCTGTGAGACCACATCTTCCTAACTTGTCAGTGTGGCACGGACCTGTAGTTCTCAAGTGTGGTCTCTAACCAGTCGCATTAGCATCACCTGGCAAAATGTTAGAAGTGCAGGTTCTTAGGCATCATCCCACATCTGTTGAATCAGAAACTGTGGCGGTAGGGCACAGTAGACTGCGTTTTAACAAACTTCGTCTCTGCAGTTTGTTCTGATCTGCATTGAAACTGGAGAACCACTGGCAGAGGGAACGAGCAATTTGGCCTTTGGGGTCTGAGGACTTCCTCTGAGTCCGGGAGCTGTCACTGGCCAGTTCTGGGGGGGATGCTGGGCAACTTCTGTCTTCTGTGTCCCCTTCACCTTTTTTTTTTTTTTTTTTTTTAAGGATAAGCAGAATATTTGCTCTAACTCACAACAGTTATGAGACTAATCAGAGTCAAAGCCTCTTTTGTAAACTATTAAGCCTATATGCACATGTAAGGCATCATTACGAAGTTGGGAAACTGTAATTTATTGAGCATTGGTCTGGACCAGGTACTCTGTATATGTTATCTCATTTAGTCCTTAACCACTTTACAAGTAGTGATAGAATTATTTAGCAATCCAGTTTATTTCCCAACTGTATTGAAATCTAAAATTTGAAATAGAACATTGAAATCCTTGCCCTGGCCGGTTTGGCTCAGCGGTTGGAGCGTTGGCCTGTAGACCAGAGAGTCCCGGGTTCAGTTCCTGCTAGGGGCACGTACCTCCCCCCCCCAAAAGAAATCCAATTACATCAAAATGCATCTATATCCACATCTATTTTATTTATTTACTTATTGGGGTGACATTGGTTAATAGGATCATATAGGTTTTGGGTGTGGGTTTCTGGGTTACAAGATATTTACATTGCCCTGGGTGCCCGCCACCCAAAGTCAAATCATCTTCCGTCTCCATATATTAGGTCCCCTTTGCCCCCTCCCCCACCCCCTCCCTCTGGCAACCACCACACTGCTGTGTCCAAGAGTTTGTTTTCTATCCCACATGTGAGTGAAATCAAATGGTTCATTCTGTGATGTAGGGAAAATCATACTTCATATTGGACTTCAGTCTTTTCATTTTAAAGTAAGGAGTTCTACAAAAAAAAAAAAAAAAATCTTTAAATTAGCCTTTCCACTTTAGTCTGTTAGTTTAAGATGTGCTGTTAGGTGTGAAATTTAGTGATCCTTACAAGCTGTATGAACAGCCTTAAGTACAGAAGCAGCTGTCTTCATTGCATTAACTCTCGGCACATCAATGTATATAAGATTAGGACTGATTGCATTAGACTTGGACCAGAATAGAAAATGCCACTTAAATTAAAGAACATTTCCCTGTCGACATTGGTCCTTAGGAGTGTGATTAGACACTCTTTAAAGTCAGGAGAGGGAGTTACTCTCAAATTAATGACACTTATTTGTTTTCGGAGACAGGTACTCACTGTGACTGTGAGCGTTTTATGAATTTTGTCACAGTCCTTTCACATGTGGGGTATGAGTGTGTGCATGTGTGTGTACACGTGTATATGCTTTGAAGAACTGATCTTAATGGCTGCACAGTATTACATTATAGCACACTTATGTGCATTTCTTGGCCACCATTATCTGTAATGTCCATGTGATTTAACGGGGGTTAGAACGTGAACAAGTTGCAGCATTTTGCGTCCTTTCTCTGGGAGTTTATAATGGACCTAGAAGCTAGCCAGTAACGGAGCAGTCAACTCTGAAGAATATGGTCTAACTGTGCTAAGGGAACAAATTTGCCCCCAAGGGACATTTGCTCCTGTTTCTGCACCTAAGCAGCAGGCTGTTCACTTCACCTCCTGTAATTAAGCCTTTGGGTGGGCATAGCAGCAGCCTATGTTCTGATGATCTGAAGGCTTTAAGCTCTCTGATTAAAAAAAAAAAATGTCCAAAAATGACCAATAAGAGTAAGAGGAATGGTTGGGAGGTTATAAAGATTTCCCTCTGTCTTTTTTGGCCCAGAAATCTCCTTCTTTGTTCTTTCAAAGGCCGAGTCTTTTGCAGAGTCTCTGCCAAGGAGAACGAAAAATTTCCCTTGGGAATCAGAGAAGGGCCCAGTACTCAGTAAATCTGAAAAAGACAAGCTTTTCAGATGTTAATAAGTCTAAGCTGGACCCTGGAAGCTCTGCAGCCTGGGGGGCCTATTAAATACCCAAGCAGTTAACCTTTCCCTGGCCTCTGGCCAGGTTCTGATTATTGGTGATAACTTTCAGAAAGGATCACAAAGGTAGAATTCCCCCAGAGGGCATCACTCTGAACTTGAAATTCAATACTACTTCCAAAAGTCACAGCAAGCAAAAAAAAAAAAAAAGCACTGGCAACACCAGGCGCCTATTTGGGTGCCAGGTTTTCACTTAATTTTTTATTTTTTGGCTTTTTCTCTGTGTCCGTAACCCCAGCTGCCGGTGAGCGCTGAGCCGCCAATTGCTGCCAAAAACATGTAAGAAACGATGAAAAAACATTCTGTGGTTGGAAGGAGCATGGGAGACACAGGGCAAAGCCAGTTACTTATTTCATTATTAATGCAAATTTAAAAGTACAGGGAGTCACGTAATAAACAACCTTTTTGCATTTGCCTCCTTGCTCTCTTTCCCTATATCAGACAGCAGAGAGGGTGAAGCATGCTTTTATCCCTCTCTTCAGTCCTCAGCAAACGAAACCACAATCCTGAATTGGGTGTGTATCTTTGACCATATTCTAGGAGATATATATATATATATATATATTCTCCTAAAATTGTTTTAGATATTTAAAATATTTAAAATATTTTCAAGTGGAATCATGCCATCTGTATCGTGGAACTTGCTTTTTTTCACTAGGCATTATTCCTTGTAGATGTTTAGATATTTCCGTGTTTATATTTAGATGTAATTCATTTACTTCTAATAATTAATAGTATACTTCTGTTGTGAATATTGTTGGGGAAAATTAAAAATAAAATCTCTGGTTAACCTTGGGAATCCTTTTCATAAATGTAGAAGAGAAAGAAAACAGTTTCATTGTTGAATAAACATTAAACACTTTTATAAAGTAGCCAGTTAGAGATGGGCAATCTATTATGTGCAGGTTCCAAGATAAACCATAACTTTTCCTCAATTACAATAGTGACAGCACTATTTGCTCTACATAGTTTAACCAAAATGCACCTGGTAATTAAGCTAGCCATGTGTTAGCTGACTGCCTGTATGGAAAGGAAATAATAACACTTTCCTTTCCATGTTTTTATTGATTTTTGAGAGAGAGAGGAAGGGAGAGAGAAACATTGATGTGAGAGAGAAACATTGATCGGCTGCCTCCTGCACACCCCCTACTGGAGATCGAGCCTGCAACCTGGGCATGTGACTGAGAATCAAACTGGGACATCTCAGTCCATGGGATGACGCTCAATCCACGGAGCCACACCAGCTGAGCTCTCCAAGTTTTCTTCTAAAAATTTTATTTAAAAAACATTTTTTTCTTTATTGATTTTAGAGACAGAGGAAGGGAGAGGGAGAGAGAGAGAAACATCGATGAGAGAGAACATTGATCGGCCACCTCCTGCATGCCCCCCACTGGGGATCAAGCCCACAACGTGGCATGTGTCCTGACCGAGAATCGAACCAGCGACCTCTTGGTGCATTGGTCAACACTCAACCACTGAGCCATACTGATCGGGCGTCTTTTAAAAATTTTATTGTTTTAGGTTTACGTCTATGATCCATTTTGAGTTAATTTTTGTGTAAGTGTTAAGTTTCAATTGAGGTTCACTTTTCAGCCTCATGTTCAGTGGCTCCAGCACTATGGTTGAAAAGGCAGTATTTCAATCAATTTGATAGGGGGAAGGGCACGTCATAGGAACAGGACCACCGTTGTTTAGTGATTATTCACTTGACTAACTGTAGGTAAGAAGTTTTCTTACAGACCCTGGGAAACTGGAGGATGTGCTGCAAGAAGACAAACAGGGCTGTAAAAAGATAAGATGCCTTGAAGGCTGGATGGTCCATTGCTCAGAAAAGGAAGTACATTTTGAGAACAGGCCAAGGACAGGACATACTTTGAAATGGTTGCTGTGCCTGGACCCTGACCCCCTTTGGGAGTTTGCCTCAGGAATGCTGACCATTCTCTGGTCCCAGGAAAAGGCTCAGCTATTTTTTAACATTGTAGAAAATTAGCTACCTTGTTACTGGACTTTAAGATCTTGGAGCAGACACATGGACCCTGGACCCTGCAGCCCTTCCCCTGCCCCCTTTTCCCCTTGCACGCAGCCCCTTCTTACTTATCCCTATATAACCAGCTGGCTAGTAGGAGGTGGTAGAGCAGAATTTTCAGGGTGACCAGCTGCTCTCTCCATACTGCCGGCATTGTTGGAATAAACGCTCACAATGATTCGACCCTGTCTCTGCTTAATTTAGCTCAAGTAGTGACAGGTGCCCTTGGACCCATTGTGTCCAGTTTCAAATTATTTTCACATTTTTCATAAAAATCAGTTGGGCAATAATTTATGTAGATACTCTACCCTGAAGGAGGTGGAGCATAACTCACCTCTCCTTAAATGTGGGCTTCATATAGTGATTTTTTTCCCAAAGATACAGTGTGGGGTGGAGGAAAGAAAGTAATGTTAGAGTAGAGGATCCTGAAAAGCACTGTCTTATCCAGGTGATCAGTGTCAGCATCAGTGATAAGTTATGTTGATAGTATGTACTTGTGATGTGAAGTGATGTGATGAGAATGAAACTTTACTCCTGTGTTTTCCTCCCCAAAACATATAATGCTAGTTAAATCATGAGAAAAATATCACAAAATTCCTACTGGATTATATTCTACAGACTTCCTGACTATATTCCTTTAAACTGTCAAGGTCATCAATAACAAGGAAAGACAGAAAACTGTTACATCCAAGAGAAACCTAAGGAGTCATGATTACTAAAAGTAATGCAATATCCTGTCTGGGATCTTGGAAAATAAAGAGAAAATTAGGAAAAAAACTAAAGAAATCTGTGTAAAATATGGACTTTAGTTAATAATAATATATCACTCTTTGTTTATTAATTGTAACACATGTACCATACTAATGTTAATAATGGGGTGTGAGGTATATGGGAACTCTGTATTATCTTTGCAATTTTTCTGTAAATCTAAAATTGTTTCAAAGAAGTTTGTTTAAAAAATCAGTTGGTCAGCCCTGGCCGGTTTGGCTCAGCGGTTAGAGCATAGGTCTGCGGTCCTGAGAGACCCGGGTTCGGTTCCCGCTAAGGGCATGTGCCTTGGTTGCAGTTTGTCCCCGGCCCTGGTTGGTCGTGCGGGTGGCAGCCACTCGATGTGTCCCTTTCACACCGATGTTTCTCTCTCTCTCTCTTCCCCTTCCTCTCTCTCTAAAATCAATAAAGAAAAAAATTTTAAAAAATCAGTTGGTCATATTTGTGTGGGTCTGTTTCTGGGTTTTCTTTTATGTGCGATTGATCTATGAACACCACCATACATTCTTGATTACTGTTGCTACATAATATGTTCTGAAATCAGGCAAAGCTATTTTTCCCACTTTATTCTTTTCTAAAATAGTTTTAGATATTTTAGTCCCTTTATTCTTTCATATAAACTTTAGAATTATTTTATCTATTTCTCTAAAAAGTGTTGGTGAAATCTTCATAGCAATTGCTGTAAAGCTGTAAATCAATTTGGGGAGAGTTGACATTTTTACTATGTTGAGTCTTTCCAATTCATGAACATAGTAAGTTTTTCCATTTATTAGGCCTGTGATTTTTTTCAGTAGCTTTTGTTGTTTTTCAGCATATAAATCCTATATATTTTGTTAAATTTTATACCTCTGCTGCTTTTTTGAGCAATTGTAAATAAAAATTGTATTTTTAATTTCAGTTTCCATATATCCATTTCTAGTACTCAGAAATAAAATTGATATTCTTATGTTGCTGTTATGTTGGGCAACTTTGCTAAATTCACTAATTAGTTCTAGGTATTTTAAGGTTGCAGTTTACCCTTGAACAACACAGGATTGACCTGTGAGGGTCCACTTATACGTGGATTTTTCCCAATAAATATATACATTACTATAAATGTATTTTCTCTTTCATATGATTTTTTAATGCCATTTTCTTTTCTCTAGCTAAAAAATAAGTGTAAATCAACTGTTTATGTTATTGATAAGGTTTTCCGGTCCATAGTTGGCTATTAGTAGTTAAGTTTTGGGGGTGTCAAAAGTTATAGGTGGATTTTGACTGTACAGGGCTCAGTGCCCTACCATGTGCATTGTCCAAGGCCCAAGTGTGCTTGGTGTTTTCTAGGCCATTTCTCATTACAAATATGAACAGCTTTGATGTGTTGTAATTTCATTTTTATTTAGTTCACTGCATTTTAAATTTCTCTTGATTTGCCCTTTGACCTATGAATCATTTAGGAGTGTGTTGTTTAGTTTCCAAGCTTTTGGAAAATTTCCTGATATCTTTCTGTTATTGATTTTAAGTTTGATTCTGCTGTGACCAGAGAACACTATCTGCATACTTGCATTCATGTACATTTTCTGAAGTTAGTCTTATGGCCCAGGATTTGGTTGTGGTGGGCAGAATAATAGCACTCCAAAAATGTCCACATCTTAATCCCTGAAATTTGTGAATAAGTTACATTATATGACAAAGGGGAATTAGGTTGCAAAGGAGGTAAGGTTTCCAAATGGGCTTCCCTTGAGATGGGAAGAGTATCTTGGATTATCCAGGTGTACCCAATGTTTTTACAAGGACCTCATAGTTTCAGTTCTTTTTTGAGCATGTATCTTGTGTTGACATGTGCATGGCTTTCTGAGTTTCTCCCACATCAGTGGCTGCTCTTGAATGTCATAATTTCACAAAGAGTCTCACCCTAGCTTCTCCTGTGGACCTTAGATGGCGTATTGTATGTCTCTACTGATTATCTCTTGCCTTCGTAATCTGTGGCTGTTATGGGTTGAATTGTGTCCCTCAAAATTAATATGTTGAAGTTTTAACCCCCAGTACTTCGTGTTATGAGTCTCTTTGGAGACAGGGCTTTAAAAGTGGTAATTAAGGTGCATGAGGTCATATGCCCAAATCCAACATGACTGGTTTTCTGTAAGGAGAGTAGATTAGGACACAGACAAACACAGAAGGAAGTCCATGTGAAGACACAGGAGGAGCATGGCCATCTATAAGCCAAGAACAGAGGCCTTAGAACAAACCAGTCCTGCTGACACCTTAATATCAGACTTATAGTGTCCAGAGTTGTGATAAAATATAGTTTTATTATTTAAGCCACCCCATAAATTCCACATTATTATGGCAGCCCTTAGCAAGCGAATAGAGTGGGTTTGTCTCACCTTGTATATTTCATGAGCAGTGTCCACTGCTTTCCCTGCCTGCCTCCTATGTGAAACTGACATGAATGCCTTGCATCAGCTCTTTAGATGTCTTCTAGACAGGTTAGAACAGATGTACACAGTCATTTGCCAATAAAGTCTGCTCTGCTTCCTGTGGTTTGAAGTCCGGAATTGGAAACAGGCTGCCACTTGCTGAAAACCAAGACCACATCCCCATGAGGGCAGCAAGGGCTAGTGAAAACACCAAACGTCTTTCCTGCCATTTTGCAGATATATTTTTCCTGATTGGGCCTTTGGTCGGTTGCAGCGAACCTTTTACTGTTTTGCAGAGCTCCTGTGATGTTGGTTTCAATAGCTTCTGTTTTTGTTCTTTTATGTAGGTGTATTTCTGAGACTTGTTACAGACATAAATAAGTTAGACATAAAAGTATGCTCTGTGTGGTTCCGTAGAAAAGTTGAGTGATAAAAAGAAAATTGGTATTTATATAATATTAGTTATTTAATGAACTAATAAATCTTTTTTATATTCTATCTCATTCCCAGAGAGTTTCAATGGCTTAAAAAACATTATCTAACCATATTCTAGAATGAGAAGGGAAAAGGCGAGGGAAACATTATAGAAGACACATGAATAAATTAGAAGGTGATGGAGAGAACCCTCAAAGTCAGTATGAAAAAAATTGGGATAGTGAGTTGATAGATGGGAAAATGAAGTATCGGGAAGGATAAAATGATTATCTTACATGGTTTGGAGTGATGCGGTCATTTTAAGATGATAAGAAAATAAATGTCCTACACATGACAAGCGCTTCTAGGTTATCTGTTGATTCTTTGGAATTTAGAAGTTCCCCAACTCATTTATCTAAAAATAGATGAGTCTTTCCTGGCACTTCCCTCAGTACAGAAGCCACATAAATAATACCTTTCCATGAAGAGCAGTTAATTTATGGTGGTTCCTATTTCTCAAGGTGATCTGTCTGCATTGTCTCATGTTTTGTTTGTTTGTTTAAAAGGGAAGGATAGAAATACCTACCTTTGGATAGTTGGGAAGAATGAATGTGAATGTTTGTAGAAAGACTTTCATAAACTTTTTCAAGCTCTGTGAATATATGTAAGGTGGTGTTTTGAAGACCAGAAGTCTGGAGAAGAGAAGAAGTCTTTCTATACCTGAAACTAATATAATAATGTATGTTACCTATAACTGAAAGATCAAAAATATTAAAAATGGGCCCGGCTGGTGTGGCTCAGTGGATTGAGCATCATCCCGTGAACTGGGAGGTCCCGGTTCGATCCCCAGTGGGGGGTGTGCAGGAGGCAGCTGGTCGATGTTTCTCTCTCACACAGTGATGTTTCTATCTCTCTCTCTAAAAAAATCAATAAATTAAAAAAAATTGCATAAAAAAAATAAGAAATGGTGCAAATACTGAAAAAGGGAATGAATGTAACTCCATCCTTACTCTATGCCTTTATTTACAAAGTACTGTAAATGTTGATATTTTATTTGTTGTTTATGAAATGTTGAGATAATTCTACAAGAGAAATTAATAATAACTGTACCTTGTTTGGGTCTGTTAACATTTAAGAAATCCTGGTATGCATGAAAGGACAATATACTGAATGTTTTTATTCAATTGTCCTGTGTTTTATTGTGTTTAATTGCGATAGCTTTTTATAGAAAGGAACAGATGCTGTTGTTTGTACTGTCTCACTTTCTGTTAGGCTGAGAGCAAAAATTCTTAGTAAGCCTGTGTATCTGATAGATGAGAAGGTGGAGGATGGTGAAACCAGGGAGGGAAAGAAGAAATAGGGACAGGGAACCAAAAGTAACCAACCAGCTTGAGTTTGCCTAGAAGATGCGCTAAGTAGTTACTTTGGTCGGTGGCAGCAGTGCTCCTCAGACTTGAAAGCGCATACAGGTCCTCTAGGGAACGGAGAGAAATGCGGGCTCTGGTTTAGCAGGTCTGGGTGTGAGCTGGGAATGTGTATTTCCATCAGGCTCCCAGAGGATGATGATAGGTCAGTCCATAGACTCACTCTTGAAGTTGCAACTGGAGAAAGTATGGCCGGACCTCTTGGTGGAGGTTATATTTAAAAATTTTGAATAAATATAATTAATCAAAAAGGTAGTTGCCCGGCCGGTGTGGCTCAGTGATTGAGCATGGACCCATGCACCAAGAGGTCGCTGGTTCGATTCCCAGTCACGGCACATGCCTGGATTGTGGGCCCAATTCCCAGTGGGGGGCATGTAGGAGGCGGCCAATCAGTGTTCTCTCTCATCGATATTTCTATCTCTCCCTCTCCCTCTCTCTAAAATCATTAAAGGAAAAAAAATTTTAGAAAGGGTAGTCAATGTGATTTTATTTTATACACCATCATTAAACTTTTGTATAATAAAATTCCAAATCATTGACCAAAAATAAAAAACAAAACAAAACAGATGTCTGGCCATACCACCTTCACTTTTTACATTCATTGCCTCTTAGTTTAGGTCCCTTGGTGAATACTCTGTGAGCAAGTTACATTTATTCCCCTGCCAGATTGGGTCCTAACCCAGGCTGTCATGTGGTTAATGCGTAAAAAGTGCAGTTGTTGCCTATATTGTCATGCAAAGCGTCCTTGAGAGGCAGACAGACCACCTGACTTCTAGTTCCAGTTCTTCCACTAGCTGTGGGAGCTGAAGCTAATGTTTTCTTTGCAAATTGACTGTCAGTATTTGTTTGGTGAGAGACGAGAATGCACCTAATCCATTGCCCATATCGAGAATTCAATAAATGCTTAAGGAGACTCTTAGGAATACAAGTAAGTAGATTTAGCTTTTGCAGGCTTTGGGTAGAACTGGTCACAGAGGACAGGGATTGAAGACAAAACATGTCTGATAACTTAAAAGGACTCCACTAAGCTGCCCTCCTCCCTCTTTAATGTGTGCTTTTGGTTGCTCAAATCTACCCACAGTGTGACCTTTTGTTTAACATCATTCAGTGCACAGTGCTACCTTCTGGAAGCTTTGCCCTTTGCTTTTCTCCCATCTGCCCTAACAGCGATGAGGAAGGATATCAGTCAATGGACAGCAGTGTTGACCATTTCTCCTGTTTCCTTTGCTTTGCAGATTATTCTTCAGCTGTTCAGAAATTTTCCCAGACGCTGCAGTCCTTTCAGTTTGATTTTATTGGAGACACTCTGACCGATGATGAGATTAACATTGGTAAGTGTTCAGCTGCATGAGACCACGTGCCCCTCAGGGCAGCTCTAAGACCATGCATCCTCCGTGTTTGCGGATGGGGAGAACCTGGGCATCTTTTCCCATGTGGTCAAGTGCCAAGCTCCTGGGAGGCTGCATAAGAAGGATAAAGACACATTACCTCCCAGTCCCATGTCTTCCTCACCAAAAGCAACCGGAAGATATCCCTTAAACCTCCACTGAGGCCCTTTACTCAGTCAGTATGAAGGGGGATTTCTCTATAAAGAATTTGCTACACGAACAAAATATATTTATGTGATGGATAAATTAAAGACTGTTTCGGGGTTTATTTTCCAAAATGACCCAGAGATTTGACATCTGCCTTGGAAAATAAATGTAACAACTTGCACTGCCAGCTGCGTCATCTTGGACAAGGTATCTCCTCTCTTCGAGCCTTGTCCTCTGTGAGGTGTGATCAGTATCTCTCAAGGATGCTACAAAGAGGAGCTTGAATAGTGGAATTAAAAATAACTTTGTGTTAGTTGTCATGAAGATAAGGCAGTGTGGGTAAACTATGGCCCTCGGGCCAAATCTTACCCTCTATTTTTTTTTTTTTTGTAACTAAAGATTTGTTCTCACAAAGTCACACTTGTTAATTGAAGTATTGTCTATGGGAGTTTTGCAGTACAATAGTGATATTGAATAGTAGCAGCAAAGACCGGATGGCTTTTGAAGTCTGAAGTATTTGCCCTCTGGCCATTTAGGGAAAAGGTTTTGTGATCACTGAATTCAAGAGTTAGTGTGAACCATTTGTTAGATTAGAACATTGAACCACAGAACTAACGCAAGTAATCTAATGTCTCTGAAACAAGTTAGTAACAATTATATTTGTGAACCCCAAAATTAAAATATGAAAGTATATTATTATTACTATTTTAAAAATTATTTTTCTCCACACTCTCGCCAACACTTGTTTGATGATTTGTTGATGGCGGCCATTCTGACAGGTGTGAGGTGATACCTCATTGTTGTTTTCATTTGCATCTCTCTGATGATTAGTGATGTTGAGCATTTCTTCATATGTCTCTTAGCCATTTGTACGTCCTGTTGGGAGAGGTGTCTATTTAGTTCCTCTGCCCATTTTTTAATTGGGTTCTTTGTCTTCCTTTTGTTGAGTTGTATGAGCACTCTATATGTATTGGAAATTAACCCCTTATCTGATATATCATTGGCAATGATGCTCTCCCATACAGTGGGTTGCCTTTCCATTTCGATGATTGTATCTTTTGCTGTGCAGAAGCTTTTTAGTTTGATGTAAGACTCTAGTACACTGCTGGTGGAGATGCAGACTGGTGCAGCCACTATGGAAAACAATATGGTGTTACCTCAAAAAAATTAAAGATTGAACTGCCATTTGACCCAGTGGTCCCACTTCTAGGAATATACCCTAAGAAGCCTGAAACACCAATCAGAAAGAATATATGTACCCCCATGTTCACAGCAGCACTATTTACAATAGCTAAGATCTGGAAACAGCCCAAGTGTCCATCAGTAGGCGAATGGATAAAAAAGCGGTGGTACATATACACAATGGGGTACTATGCAGCTGTAAGAAAGATCTCTTATCCTTTGAGATGACATGGAGGGACCTGGAAAGTATTATCCTAAGCAAAACAAGCCAGGCAGAGAAAGACAAGTATCATATGATCTCACTTATCTGTGAAATATAATGAACATAACAGTCTGAGGAATGGGGTAGTCCCAGAGACGTGGAAGTGGGGTACAGACTGACAATCCCCAGAAGAGGGAGTGGTGGGGGAGAGATAAACCACAGAACTTATATACATGTATGCATGAACAATGGGCATGGACAACAAAGCTGTTGTCCGTGGAAATGGACAGGGTGGGGTGGGAGTGGGAGGGAGGAATCAGTAGGGGAAAACGGTGAAACATCTGTAACAAAAATAAATAAATTAATTAAAAAATTATTTTTCAACTACAGTTGACATGCAATATTATGTTAGTTTAAGGTATACAATGTAGTAAATAGATATTTATGTACTTTACAGAGTGAGCCCCATGAGTCTAGTACCCATCTGACACCATATGTAGTTATTACAATGTTATCAACCATATTTCCTTTTCTCCGATTTACTTCCCTGTGACTTTTTTTAACTGGCAGTTTGTACTTATTTATAACTTTCACCTTTTTCACCCATTCCCACAATCCCCTTCACATCAGGCAACCATCAGTTTATTCTCTGTATCTGAGTTTGTTTTCATTTTGTTTGTTCACATATATGTATAGTTTTGTTTTCATGTATTTATACTGTGCTCATGGACAGGAAGAATTATCATAGTTAAAATGTCCATACTGCCCAAAGCACTCTACAGATTCAACACAATGGCTTATCTCACAGAACTAGAAAAAATATTCCCAAAATTTATATTAAATCACAAAAGACCCCAAATAGCCATAGTAATCTTTTTTTTTTTTGTCCTCACCCGAGGATATTTTTTATTCAGATAGAGTGGGAGGGAGAGAGAGGAAGAGAGAGAAAGAGAAACATCGATGTGAAAGGGACACATTGAGTGGCTGCCACCTGCACAACCCAGCCAGGGCCGGGGACAAACTGCAACCAAGGTACGTGCCCTTAGCAGGAACTGAACCCGGGTCTCTCTGGACCACAGGCTGACGCTCTAACCACTGAGCAAAACTGGCCAGGGCAGCCATAGCAATCTCAAGAAGAACTAAGTTGGAGGAATCACATTACTTGATATCAAATTATACTACAAGGCCATAGTAATCAAGACAGCTTGGTACTGGTATAAAAACAGACATATAGATCAGTGAATCTGAATAGAAAGCCAAGAAATTGTCCATGAGCACAGTATATATGCTTCTATTTATTTGTATCTTCTTCAGTGTCTTATAATTTTATGAATACAGGTCTTTTACATCCTTGATTAAATTTATTCCTAGGTGTTTTACTTCTTTTTTGAAGCAATCATGAATGGGGTTGTTTTCTTGGATTCCCTTTCTGATAGTTCATTATTGGTATATAAAAATGCAATTGGTTTCTGGATATGTATTTTGTGTGCTGAATTCATTTATCAGTTCTAGTAGTTTTTTGGTGGAATCTTTAGGGTTCTCTATATACAATATCATGTCATCTGCAAATAATGAGTTTTACTTCTTCCTTTTTAATTTGAATGCTTTTTATTTCTTCTTCTTGTCTGATTGCTGGGGCTAGAACTTCCAGTACTATGTTGAATAAGAGTGGTGACAGTGGACATCCCTGTCTTCCTGATCTTACAGGAAATACTTTTAGTTTTTGCCCGTTAAGTATGATTTGGCTGTGGGTTTGTCATATATGTCCTTTATTACATTGAGGTATGTTCCTGCTATTCCCACTTTGTTGAGAGTTTTTATCATAAGTAGGTACTGGATTTTATCTAATGCTCTTTATGCATCTGTTGGTATGATCATGTGATTTCTACCTTCCACTTTGTTTATGTGATGTATCACATCTATTGATTTGTGGATATTGAACCAATCTTGCATTCCTGGAATAACTCCCACAGGATCATGGTGTATGAGCTTTTTAATGTATTGCTGGATCTGTTTTGCTAATATTTTGTTGAGGATTTTAGCATGTATGTTCATTTAAGGCCACTGTTTCCTTATTGATTTTCTGTCTGAATTATCTATTTGTTGATGCCACTGGGGTGTTAAAAGTCTACTACTATTTCTGTATTAGTGTCCATCTCCCACTTCATGTCCATCGATATTTGCTTTATAAATTTAGTTGCTCCTCCTTGGGGTGCATAGGTGTTTGCAAGAGTTCTATCTTCTTGTTGGATTGAGCCCTTTATCATTATGGAATGCCTCTTTTTACCTCCTTCGTTACAGCCTTTGTTCTAAAGTTTATATTGTCTGATATAAATATTGCTACCTCAGGTTTTTTTGTTCCATTTGCATTTTCCTATAATTTTACTTTCAGTCTATATGTCTTTCAATCTAAGGTGGGTCTCTTGTAGGAGTATATGTGCTTCTTTTTATCCATTTAACCACCCTGTCTTTTGATTAGAGCATTTATTCCATTAATGTTAATGTAATTATTGATATGTATATAGTTATTGCCACATTTTATTAATGATTTCTGACTGTTTTTGTAGTTCTTTTCTTTTCCTTTCTTATTGTTTTATTCTCTTCTTCTGTATGTTGACGACTTTGTGTAGTGTTATGTTAGGATTCTTTTCCCTTTTGTTCTTGTATATCTCTTATAGATTTTGGTTTGTGGTTATATGTGCTTCATATATACTATACTATGTTCATAAGCATTTATTTTCAGTTTATGGTAGCTTAAATTTGAACACATTCTAAAACCATTACATGTTAAACTCTCCACCCACCAGCCGGACTGGTGCAGGCAGGTGCCAAATCTATGCTCTCCATTAACCTGGATAACAACATTTGCCCTACCTAGGCAATTCCCAGAGACCTTGCCCCAGCGAACTTGGTCGCCCCAACCAAGCCTCTTCCAGTGGCTCTTCCAAAGAAGCTGCCTGCCTCTACTCACGCTGAGGGTTTTATAAAAATCCCTCAGGGATCCACAAACCAGAAACAAGCAAGGAATAGCTCTAGTATGTCTTGTAGTTCTTGCAAAGTGGCTCCAAGCCCAGCGTAAGTGGAAAGACCTCAACTTAAATTGTAAGTCCTATCAGGTGGCCCCAAGGCTAGCATCAGTGGCAGCCAACATGGCCTGGAACATAGCTTCAACTAAGCAGCCACAAGCCTAACACAAGTGGCAGTTGCCCTCAGTTTTCAGTGTAGCTTCTCCCAACAACTTCCAAAATCAGCAAAAGCAGAAACCAACCACAGATCACACGGTAGCTGCTGCAAAGCACAGACACAGGCAAGTAGCTAAACTTGACCAGCACTGGATACCCTCCCAAGCACTTCCAGACCCAACTCACCTGGTGGCCAGTTCAGATCACACTACAGCACAACCCAACCAGCTCCACAAATGACAAACCTGAAAGTTGGACTCAACTGGCAAGAGAGCTACAGTCAAGACACTCTGGCTCCATGGGGTTATCTCCCACTAAACAGTTTGTCTGCTGTAGCCACAGCCAGCACCCACAGCCAGTCAGCCAGACAGTCAACCCCACCATGTGATGTACCAACAGCACTCAAGGTCTAACTACCCAAGGAGGGCACATAAAAACAATATGGAGGACATCCTGGAGAACCTAGCTCAGGTAACCAGGGAGACTGTGCCACTGGATCCCACAGCACACCTTCTACATATAAATCACTCTGTCAAACAGGAAGATGTAGCAGATCAAGCTAACATATAGAAAGAAAAATTCAGCCTAAATGAGGAGATAAAGAAATATGTCCCAACTGAAAGAACAGGACCAAGCTCCAGAAAAAGACTGAAATAAAATTGAAACAAGCAATCTACCAAATACAGAGTTTAAGATAATGGTTATAAGGATGCTCAAGAAACTTAGGGAAAGAATAGGTGAATTCAGTGAGAACATCAACAGAGATAAATAACATAAAAGTGAAATAGAAAACATAAAAAAAGAACCAGACAGGATTGAAGAATACAATAACTGAAAGAAGAATATACCAATAGGAAACCATAGCAAATAAGATGAAGTAGGTCAAATCAATGATCAGGCAGTGAAGGAAGTGGAAAACGTCCAATTGGAACAGCAAAAAATAATAAAGAATCAAAAACATGAGGATAGTTTTAAGGAAAAACAGCAAGTGTACCAACATTCACATCATAGGGGTACAAGAAAGAGAGAAAGGGATTGAAAACCTATTTGAAGAAATAATGATGGAAAACATCCCTAACCTGGTGAAGGACACAGACATACAAATCCAGGAAGCACACAGTCCCAAACATGATGAACCCAAGACACATAATAATTAAAATGTCAAAGTTTAAAGATAAAAAAAGAAACTTAAAAATAGCAAGATAAGCCCTGACCAGTTTGGTTCAGTGGCTGAGCGTTGGCCTGCGGACCAGAGAGTCCTGGGTTTGGTTCCCGCTAAGGGCATGTACCACAAAAAAAAAAAAAAAGGCAAGATAAAAGCAGACAGTCACATACAAGGAAGCTGATTACTCAACAGAAACTTTGCAGGTCGGAATGAAATGGCACAAAATATTAAAGGTGATGCAAAGCAAATACCTACAAATAAGATAACTCTACCCAGCCAGGTTATCAGTCAGAACCAAAAGAGAGATGGAGTTTCACAAAAGAAAAAGCTTAAGGAGTTCATCACCACTAAACCAGTATTACAAAAAATATTACAGGGACTGCTTTAAGTAGAAAAGAAAAGATAAAAAATATGACTAAGAAAATATAGAAAAGAAAGAATTCTGACAAAGGCAAACACTTCATTATAAGTCAACCAATTAGAAAGCTAGGACAAATGTTAAAAGACAAAAGAAGATCGTGTGTAATTAGACTTGTGGCTGCTTAGTTGAAGCTATGTTCCAGGCCATGTTGGCTGCCACTGATGCTAGCCTTAGGGCCACCTGATAGGACTTACAATTTAAGTTGAGGTCTTTCCACTTACGCTGGGCTTGGAGCCACTTTGCAAGAACTACAAGACATACTAGAGCTATTCCTTGCTTGTTTCTGATTTGTGGATCCCTGAGAGATTTTTATAAAACCCTCAGTGTGAGTAGAGGCAGGCGACTTCTTTGGAAGAGCCACTGGAAGAGGCTTTGCTGGGGTGACCAAGTTTGCTGGGGCAAGGTCTCTGGGAATTGCCTAGGTAGGGCAAATGTTGTTATCCAGGTTAATGGAGAGCATAGATTTGGCACCTGCCTGCACCAGTCTGGCTGGTGGGTGGAGTGTTTAACATGTAATGGTGCCGCCTGCCAGCACCTCCATTTCCATGGAGAGTTGACCTGATCCCTGCCCCTCTAGCCCTCGCCTTGAGTTAGTCAATTTAGTTCTTTCCCATATGTCCCTGGCACTTTGAGCTGCTGTTCTTGTGCTGGAACAAGTGAGTTTGTGAGCCAGAGAGTCTGTGTGCAGGTCATTTGAGAGCAGTGCCTTGGTCTTAGTGGTCATTTGTCTTTCTCAGAGATAATCTCCACTGGTTTTCACCATCGGATGTTATGGGGATTCCTCTTCCTGGTACTGGTGCCCTGAACTGGGGATCCTGATATGGGGCTGGGACCTCTGCAGCCAAGATACCATTCCAGATTCTAATCTCTACACCATGGATGTGGGATCGGCCTGGTCCATGTCTCCATTCTTCCCACAGTCTCTACAGGGCTTCTTCTTTATACCCTTAGTTATGTTGTAGGCCACAGGAATGACACCAGGTGTTAGACCCGTGGAGTCAGACCAGACCTGAGTTCAGCAAACTTGGTACTTGAGTTCTGGCTAGGAAAGAATTCAGAACCAAGACTCAAACTATAAGAGAACATTTATTTGGAAAATCACAGAGGTGGAACAAGTACTTTGTAGAGAAAATGGGCTTAGGAAACAAATTTTAGAGGTAAAGGAAGGGCTCTTGGAGCTTGGGAGTGAGGAAGGTAATGGTAATGTCCCTGGAGGGAGGGGGAGGGGAAAGGGAAAGGGAGAGGTGTGGGCATGCTCCTGGGAGGGAGAACATGCTAGATCCTCCATCTTAAGGGTTTTAAGGGTGGAGATTTTAGGGGAGCCCCCAAAGAAGATCTTAATAGAATACTCATCAGCTTTCCAGGGGTGTCCTTCAGGGGTGGGGTCTCCACGGACTGATTGGTTGGCAGCAGTAGTAGGGGGTCATTATCCAATGCAGTTGGTCCTGAGGTCAGTCATGGCATTGCTCGTCTGGTTTTGCTGCTTGTCTGGGCCTGGAGCTGAAATACAACCGAGACCTAGATGTTATCTCCAGGGAGGGAAGGTCAGGGGGTCCAAACTGCATGACTAGCGATATGTTAGGGTAGGATAGTCACCTTGAGGGCAAGGTCTCACCCTACAGTTGTCCTTTGCCATGTACCCAGGGCTTTTTGCCTTGGTGACCTTCTGTACCTGAGTTATCATTCTTGCTGTGTTTATGGCTGTCTCACTGCCTACCACAGTTATAGAACTTCTGTTCAGCTAGTCTTCAAGTGGTTCTCAATGTTCTATAATTTAGTAATTTTGATGTGATTGTGGAGCGGATAAGCATAGAGTTGATGTACTCTGTTATCTTCATAAAAAGTCCCCTAACATGTACTATTATTATTAAATGTTCCTTTTATTAAATATAAATAATATATAAAAGTATAAAATTTACTATGATAATAAATGATAGTTTGAGTTTGTATCTATATTTCTGAATTTAATATCCTATCCCTACAAGTGATTGCTTTCAAATTAGTTTTAATAATACAGATGGAGGTAGAAAATTATATCACATGCACTACATACATACAGAGACACAAACAACAAAGACAAACAGAGACAGTTTCTAAGATAAAACTCACCCAGATTCACCCAATGCAGAGCAGGGAGCCAGTGGAGCACAATGGGCCCATGTCAGTATCTAACACTGGGTCCAAGTCTGCAGGCTGGTCCTAGGTAGGCTTCTTCAGAATCCTTTGGACTATGCAAAGTAAATGTTTATGTAAGAACATCCAAAACTCTGAATAATTTTTATAAGCATTTATTTGAGTCAAATGATGGCATGCCAGAAAAGAAAGCAAGATCTCAAGTGCTCTATCAAATGACTTTTCTTTCTGTACATTTGGAATTAAGGAGGGAAGGTAAGGAAGATCACTTGAAAGTGTCAGAAAGCGGGGTCAGGAAATCTCTGTGATTGGACTACAGAATAGTTAAGATTATGTGCTCCTTTTTCTGGGAGCCATACTTTCTATAATATTTAAGTAGTGTTGAAAATTTAGCTTATTTCCAGTTTTTCAGTATGATAAATGATACTGCACTGAATATTTTTATGAGGGTTAGATTGACTTGTTTATTTATTAAAATTTTTTTCTTTATTCATTTTAGAGAGAAAGAGAGGGAGAGGGAGAGAGAGATAGAAATATTGATGAGGGAGAACATCAACTGGCCGCCTCCTGCATGCCCCCCACTGAGTATTTGGCCCACAACCTGGGTTTGTGCCCTGACCAGGAATCGAACTGGCGACCTTTTGGTGCATTGGTTGATGCTCAACCACTGAGCCACACTGGCCAGGCAAAGTTTTCTTATTCTTAAAAACTGAGGATTATCTGGTGGATTTCACCGGAGAAAATCATATTTCAACCCAGAGTTTGTCTTGTCATCCCCATCACTAAGCAGGGTGCCCCTTGGGTGAACCCTAGTGGCATAGTTTTCTTCTGTGTATCTCACTTGCTACCTCTTCCCCAGAAACTGGCACCCAATGGGTTTCAGCAGTTTGTTTGTTCATGCCCAGAAAAAGAAAAATCAGTGTTTGAAAAATATCAGACTACATATCACATTTCCATTCCAGTTATCCTAACCTATTTGAAGAAACTCTTTCGTGAGCCAAGCAGGTTGATTTAAGGTCAAAGGTTTCAGGTAGAAAGTTCCATCAGTAACCCATTACTGCTTTCTGGGAGCAGAGGGTCCAGATAAAGTTCAATATTATCGGTTACCCTCAGTCCCCTTTGTTTTGTTCAACATGAGTATTTTTTGTTGCTGCACACTGACAGCTGATCATAAACCTTCTGACTGGGATGAAGTAGGGTTTAAGAAATAGCCTCTCAAGGACTTTTGTTGATTTTTTTTCTTGTAAAACCAGTTGGGCCATCTTTTGAGAGGGGGTTGCAAAGGTCAGCTGTTTTAAGGCTCTGGAGATTAGTCATCTTAAAAGAAGAGGGATACCTAAAGTGAAATAGAGAAACATTAATATCAAGTTTCATATTAAGAAAAGAGCCAGGAGTTAATCCTGAGGACCCAGTGATTTCTAAGAGGTCGATGGGTGAAAATCATTTGATTATGTGGTGCCATTCATGGAATTTTTTGAAGCTTTCAAGATGAGATGTCGGTGCTCTTGGTGACATTGTCCACAATCTTGACCATCTTTCATATAAGGACACACATTAACTGAGCATTTCATGAGACTTATTTAGTCTAGATGATGATTTGTCCAAGGAGAATTCGTGGTCTCCTGAGGTGGCAAGCCCTTAGAGGTTTATGTCAGGTCATTGGTCTTGGTTAACAGGTCTTCTTCAGCTCCTCGGGAAAGGGCCGGTTATAAGGCAAAATGGCATCCCTGTAGGGATCTGGGTTGTCAGGTTTTAGTTCTTCATGACTCTAAGTCATATCAGAGGGAGAAAATTGGAATTGTTGGTTTGGAAAATTATAACTAGATATTGAAGGAAATGGGAAGGGTTGAAAATTTGGAATTTACAAATTGGGCAATGTAGTAGGATCTAGTCTGATTTTCAGATAGATACCAAAACTGTATTTTTGACAGAGAAAAGAAGTCAATTAAAGCTCAATCAGACATGACAGAGTTTGCATGCTGATAAGTCACCTACAATTAAGAAGAGATGCAAAAGCTCACTAGCTCCAAGTCACATTTGCTTTCTTCCAAATAAAAGTGGCCACTTTCTTGATGTTGATAATATTTTCCTTGTGTTTGTCTATGATTTTATCATCCACATGTGCAACCCTGTCCACCATAGTCTAAAATTCCCTTAAACATTTTATAATGATATTAAGTCCCCTTTAATCTAAAGGTTCCCCCTCTATCCCTTGCTTTTGCTTTCAGTCGATCTGTAGACAGACATTTGACATTGAGCACACAGCTACCATGTTTCACCAACCCAGCAGTAATTAGTTATGAACCGGGGATAACCCCTCGATATTTGGAGGTCCCAGAACTCTGTGCCAGAGACACAAAGACACAGCGCCTGCCCCCGAGAAACCTGTACTTGCATGGGAAAAGCAGTCCTCCCCAAGCACAGGATAATGTAGCTAGTAAGCCACTTAAGTGGGAATGTTAAACCAGCTCTTCCACTCATAGAACAAAATTGTTTTGATGGGCATATTTTTTTATACATAGTTGTGATGTTACTGCAAAGGGACCTGGCCCTGAGTGGGTCTGCTTAGAGCCAGCCAGTAGTGTGTGGGTTCTTGACTTAGTGCAGGAAAGATTTCGTGATATGAGCCCAGGTGATTTTTGAAAGAATGTTATTAAAGCTGGGGACAGGGAAACAAGGAAGGGCTTAGGATAGCGGAAGCAACAGGAGAGCCTAAGCAGGCTCTCCTTGAACCTCTGGAAATGTTATAGGAAAGAAATGAGCCTTGGCAGGGCTGCTTTAGTTCACTGGGAAGTCAGAAAAAAGGAGGCTTTGGAGACAGGTTCAAGGGGTTAGTCCTGGACGAACTGCCGCTTCCCATTGCTGCCCTGGTTGCAAGCTTCCTGGGGTCCCTGAAAGTTTAGGAGATGCACGCCTGTGGGGGAAGAAGAGGGAGAAGGGAGGGGAAAGCTTAGGCGTGCTCCCAGGAGGGAGAGTGCACTGGGTCTTCAGTCCTAAAAGCTTTTATTTATTTATTAAATGTTTTTCTTTATTTTATTTTATTTCCATCATCATTTATCCCCATATACCCTCTTCTACCCCCACTCCTCCCTGCAGTCACCACGCTGTTGTCCATGTCCATGAGTCCTTTCTCCTTTTTGACTAATTCTTCCACTCCCCTAACCACCCTATCAGAGCTGTCCGCCTGCTCTCTGTCTGTCAGTCTGTCTCTATTTTGCTTGGTAGTCCAGTTTGTTCATTTAATTCCACATATGCAGGAAATCATAAGGTGCTTGTTTTTCTGTGACTGACTTCTTTCACTTAGCACAATGTTCTCCAGGTCCATCTATGCTGTCCCAAAGAGTATAATTTTCTTCCTTTTATGACTGAGTAGTATTCCATTCTGTAAATGTAACATAGCTGTGACACAGCTGGACACTAGGGCTGCTTCCAAATCTTGGCTATTGTAAATAAGCTGCCATGAGCATAGGGGTGCATATATTCTTTCAAAGCACTGTTTCAGGTTTCTTTGGATAAATTCCCGGAAGTGGAATTGCTGGGTTATAAGGCAGTTCCATTTCAATTGTTTGAGGAAACTCCATACTACTTTCCACAGTGGGTGCAGCAATCTGCATTCCCACCAACAGTGCATGGAGGTTCCCTTTCCTCTGTGTCCTTGCCAACACTTGTTGTTTGCTGATTTATCCATGATTGCCAGATGTGAGGTGGTATCTCATTAAGGGTGGAGACCTTAGGGGAGGTCTCAGGGGAGGATCTCAGTAGAATAGTCATCAGTTTTCCAGGTGTGTCCTTTCGGGGACATGGTCTCCACTGATTGGTCAGCACTAGGGCAGGGGGTCATTAGTCAAAGCAGCTGATCCTGAGGTCAGCCTTGGCCTTTGCTTGTCTGGTTTTTCTACTTTTCTACTTTTCTTGGCCTGTCAGCTGAAATACAACCCAGGCCTAGATGTTAACTCTAGGGAGGAAAGGTAAGGGGAGGAAAGGTTAGCCTGGAGGTGAGGTCTTTGTTTTTTTAGTTTTGTTCCTTGCTAGCACTGGGGGTTTCCACCCTGGTGACCTTCTGTATCTGTTGTAAATTGCTTCACCAGTTTTGTTTTTTTTTTTCAGCTGTCTGTCTCAATTTCCCTATTCTACTTGCCAAGGAATTTTCCTTGCTTCTTACTAACCTGCCTGATTAATATTTTATGCATACATTTTATATACAATGTTTTGCATTCTGCTTTTTTCATACAGTATTTCATCAAAGGCATTTTGCTGTGTTTATAAAATTTTGTGTACTTCTCCTTTTAAAAAATGTATTGTTGACACTATCACTGATGTCTCCATTTTCCCCCCTCTATCCACTTGCACCCAGCCTTCATCCCCCCCCACTCCACCCCCTGGCCATCACCACACGTCATCTGTGTCCATGGACTATGCATATATGTTCTTTGGCTAATCTCTTCGCCTTCTTTACTCCAGTCCCCACTAGCCCCCGCCCCTCTGAGATCTGTCAGTTTGTTCCATGTTTCCATGCCTCTGTTTCTATGTTGTTTATGAGTTTATTTTGTTTATTAGAGTCCACATATAATCCATAAATACCACATATGATATTTGTCTTTCTCTAACTGGCTTATTTTGTTTAGCATAATAAACTCCAGGTCCATCCATGCTGTCGCAAAGGGTAAGAGTTCCTTCTTTTATACAGCATCTATTATTCCATTGTGTAACTGTACCACAGCTATTTTATCCACTCACCTACTGATGAGCACATGAGCTGTACTTCTCCATTTAAAAATATTTTTATTGATTTTGTAGAGAGAGAGGAAGGGAGAGAGAGAGAAACATCAATGTGAGAGAAAAACATCCATTGGCTGCCTCCCACACGCCCCCTACTGGGTATCAAGCCCACAACCGGGGCATGTGCCCTGACTGGGAATCAAACCATGACCTCTCAGTCCATAGGATGATGCTTAATCCGCTGAGCCACACTGACTGGGCTGTATTTCTCCTTTTTAATGGTTGTAATAATAGTCCATTAAGTGGATGTACTTAATCTTTTCCCAATCATTGGACATTTTTTGTTTTCCATTATTCATTATCATTAATAATGTTGAGCGCATACCTTTGGATATAAAAGTTTCTCCTCTTGTATTCAGGGTTATTTTTTAGGTGTGGTTACCCAGAAGTGAATTTACTGGCTAAAAGGGTATAAACAATATTAAGCCTTTTGATCTATATTATTATCCTTCATTGGAAGTTTGCAACCCTTTGGGAAGACAGTTGCATACGAGTATTAGGAAATACTTCACTTTGCTGAACTTCAGTTTTCTCATTAATAAAATTACAATGAAAAAAGAATGTAAGATTTGAGAAGCATCGTGTACAGTGATTTTCCCTGCTCCATTTTCTTAGCATTTTATTGTTTCTCTCTCGGAATTTTCTAGGGATAGTTCATTTTTACTGGCTAATCTCTTCACCTTTTTTTTTTTTTATCCTCACCCGAGAACATTTTTTCATTTTTTGTTCAGATAGAGTAGGACAGACAGGAAGAGAGAGAGAAACATCGATGTGAAAGGGACACATCAAGTGGCTGCCACCCATATGACCCAATCAGGGCTGGGGACAAACTGCAACCAAGGCACGTGCCCTTAGCGGGAACTGAACCTGGGTCTCTCTGGACCGCAGGTCAAAGCTCCAACCGCTGAGCCAAACCGGCCAGGGCTGGACTCTCCTTTTAATGCTCTGGGCCTGCTAGCATTATTGAAGAGAACTGCAGTCGGTTTTGTAAGGCGGGCTTTGTCGTGCTGGTGGGGCAGGGCATGTTGCAGCTGCTGCTGGTGGGGACACTGGTGGTTATGCAGGCCTGTTTTCTTCCTTTTCTAGCCAGTTTTCTTAGTCGCCTTTCCTCTTTTTTTTTGTTAAATTTTTATTTTTTTATTATTGTTTTTGCATTTATCTTCAGATAGAGAGGGAGGGAGAGAAGGAGGAAGAGAGAGAGAGAAACATCGATGTGAGAGAGACACATCGAGTGGCCGCTACCCACACAACCCCACCCGGTGCCAGGGACAAACTGCAACTGAGGTACGTACCCTCAGCGGTAACCGAACCCAGGACTCTCTAGTCTGCAGGCTGACGCTCTAACCGCTGAGCCAAACCGGCCAGGGCCCCTTTCCTCTTTTTTGAAGGAAGGCTAAGAACTGAACTCCTTTTCCTGTTCTTCAGTGACTGTTCTCTCCCACAACACTCCAACAGATAGTCTGCTCTTACTAAAGCTTTTGTTTCTTTCCAGAAACAAGAGAGCCATTTGCAGTGGCAGCTCTCAGACAGTGTTGTAATGGTCCATGATGTTTGGTTAAAAATGTATCAGTAAGAGGCCTTATAGGACTTAATGACTCTAAGTCAGAAATAACCAAGGTCCAAACCTCCTGCTTTAGCCCTTGAAGTGTTTCTCAACTCACTATGTACATGAGCGAAGAAAAATGAATATGAATATGAAACTTTCTAAGGAAACAAAATACATTTTGGGGAGCAATTAGATAAAATAGAGGATATAGCCCGGCCAGTGTGGCTCAGTGGTTGAGCGTTGACCCATGCACCAAGAGGTTGCTGGTTTGATTCCCAGTCAGGACACATGCCCAGGTTGTGGGCCCAATCCCTGGTGGGGGGCATGCAGGAGGCGGCCAATCAATGTTTCCTCTCATTGATGTTTCTATCTCTCTCTCCTTCTCCTCTCCTCTCTCTCTCAAATAAAAAAAGAAAACAAAAAGAAGATATAACATAGGTACTTTGGCTGTGGCTGGCAAAACATGGTTATCTTACAGTGGTTAGAAAGCATTGAATAGGAGTCCCCTTTTGACTGTGCAGTTATCTGTGTGACCTTGGATACATCAGTTCCTATTTCTAGACCCCAGTCTCCTTCATGAATAAAATGAGGTAGTTTGATTAAGACAGACGATCTGTAAAAGTCTGAGCCATTTAGACAGTAGTTTACCAGAATGCAGAAACTATCTTGACTTTGCTAATACTTTTTACCTGTTGCCATATATCTCAGTGGGCTTTTATTTATTTATTTATTTTTCTTTATTGATTTTAGAAGGAAAGGAAGGGAGAAGAAGAGAGAGATAGAAACATTGACGAGAGAGAACGTCGATCGGCCACCTCCTGTACGTGCCCTGACCAGGAATCAAATCAGCGACCTCTTTGTGTATGGGTTGATGATCAACCACTGAGACACACTGGGCGGCTCAGTGGGCTTTTAAAATCTTATCACCGCCCAGCTGGTGTGGCTCAGTGGTTGAAAATTGACCCATACACCAAGAGGTCGCCTGTTCGATTCCTGGTCAGGGCACATGCTCAGGTCACAGGCTGATCCCCAATGGGGGGTGTGCAGGAGGCAGCTGATCAATGTTCTCACTCATCGATGTTTCTGTCTCGCTCTCCCCCCCCCCTCTAAAATCAGTAAAGAAAAACATTTTTTTTTTTTATCCTCACACGAGGACATTTTTCCATTTTTTGTTCAGGTAGAGTGAGAGGGAGAGAGAGGAACAGAGAGAGAGAGAGAAACATCGATGTGAAAGGAACACATCGAGTGGCTGCCACCCGCACAACCAACCAGGGCCGGGGACAAACTGCAACCGAGGTCCATGCCCTTAGCGGGAACCGAACCCGGGGTCTCTCAGGACCGCAGGCGGACACTCTAACCGCTCTAATCCGGCCAGGGCAAGAAAAACATTTTTTTAAAAGCCTTCTTATTGTGATGAAAATGTGACATGCACCTCTCATAGACACTAGAGAGGTGTTATTGAACAGCCCCCTGAATCACAGGGGAGTGGGCTGTCTCCAACCTCAATCCTTGTCTTCTCATATAAAATAATTTATATAAGAGACTCTAGATAATATCTGCATTGTGTTCAGTAAATTTATTAAAACATTAATGCAAGTAAATTTATTAAAACATTGAAGCATGCACATTTACTAATGAAACAAAGCAAGCAAACCTATACATCTGCCTTATGTAGCACAGATGGGCTCTCAGCTAATCTGAAGAGCCAGTAGGGTGGGTGATTTCTGCCTTATATACCCTTCTGTCTATAAGTTTAAAAATTTTTTCCTTTGCTAGATATTGTGGTACAGATTAACTCTAAAAATCTCCCCTTTTCTTTGTTATGGCTTTCCCACAATTTATGAGAGATATCTGGTCATTAAACCCCAACTTCTGGCCTTTTTTGTTTGTTTGCTTATACTCTTCTTTCCTCCTCCTGCCTCTTGTCCTAACAACTTTGGGATGATTTGTACTAAGTGGTCTCTGATTCCTCCTCCTCCTCTCCCCTTCCATCCCCGCTTCTCTCCTGCATTCTTCTGTGAGGAGAAGTTTTAACCTTGTTCCAGAGATAAGGCCCTACTAGAAGCAGTCTGCAAAGGTTTTTGGCTTTTGTCTAATTTTTTGCCTTAGTTTCCCTATTCCTCCTGCCCTGATATCTTTTTCTAACATTATCACCAATTAAATAAACTCATATGGCCTTTTAGAGGCCACCCATTGAGTAATGGGATTTTTGACTCAGTAACTTAATTTTAAATTGATATAACAATTACTGAAGCTCTTGTTAATTGAAAGTACATATCACAAAAATCTCTGACCCACTTACTTCAGTGGGAATGGTCAGGAACTGTCCTCTGAAAAGATGCTTTCTCATAAAAGTAATACAGATACTGGCAAAATATTCAAAATCAACTTTTTAAGAACTCTGGAAATTAACTAAAATTTGTAACAATATAAGGTGTAAACGCATTCAAGGAAAAGGGCTCAATAATTGGAATGACAGTGATCTTTGTAGTGCTCAAACTTGCACTATTTCCATCCCCTTCTCTCCTGCTCCACAGTAGCCTTGGAAACTAACAGCTACACGGTCATGGAAGCTCTAAACACCACCATTCCAGCAGCCATTGGAGAGTGTACAATGGGTTTGAAGCTCCATTAAAGCTGGAAAATAACAATTATAGGATGGTCTTATATGAATGAACTCAGAGCTGACTTACTGCAAGTGGTTTTTGCCTTAGGGAATTTGTCAAAAACAATTAGTGGTAATTTTTTAGCACCTCAGCTGCCTCAGGCATCATAAAGGATAGTAGTAAACAAGAAGCTGAACAATAAACCTTACTGGAAAAATTGAGAATGAGATGTCCAAAAAGAGCTATGGAAAGTTGCAACATATTCCTGGAAATCTAGAAAGTCATGCACATGTATGGGCTTTGCTCATGTCCAAGATTTGTACCTGTCCAGAAAGACTTGAGGAAACTCTACTTTCTTGTTTCTGGCTGACTTCAAAGATCTGTGCAAGCAGGAAGTAAAGACTAAAACAGATTTATGAACCACCTGCCTGAGTGTTGAAGTTATATACTAACACCTACACAGAGCCCTTCAGCAAAGCTGGGAAATTTATTTATTCAAAGTGTTTAAATATATCTTTGTCCAATCATTAGCTGGCCTTTAAGCTAACTGACTAGAGACTTCAGTGGATTAACATGACAAAGAATACAGACTATAGAATCAGTCCATGAAGTCACTAAACAAAGAGCAACAACAAGAACAATAAATCATGGGAAAGGAATGGGTTTCTGATTTCCAAAGTTGTCACTTTGCATTATTTAAAATGTTCAATTTTCAAAAAATACATTGTGAGATCTGCAAAGAAATAAAAAAAATGGCCCATGAGCAATGATAACAAAAAAACTAGCAATAAATAGAAATTGTCCCTGAGGAAGCCAAACCATTGGACTTTCTAAAAAGAGAATTTCAGACTGGCCTGTGTGGCTCAGTAGACTGAGCATTGTCCAATGGACTGAGAGGTCCTGGTTTGATTCCCGGTCAGGGCACATGCCCGGGTTGCAGGCTTGATCCCCAGTAGGGGGTGTGCAAGAGGCAGCTGATAGATGTTTCTCTCACACGTTGCTGTTTCTATCTCACCCCCCCCCCAAAAAAAATCAAAAAAACATATTTAAAAAAATAAAGGGAATTTTAATTACCTAGTTTCAATATCATATATTTCTATAAAAATAAAATATTTATTTATTTAATTAATATAAAAGAACCACTTAGCAATTGTGCAGTTTGCAAGTACAATAACTGAATTGAAAAATTTATTATAGGGGCTTAACATCAAATTTATACTGGCAGAATATAGAATCAGATTGACTTAAACATGGATGAGTTGAACGTATTTAATCTGAGAAAAATAAAGAAAAAATAATTCAGAAAAATCAACAAAACTTCAGAGACCATGAATATCATTAAACATAACAGTTATAGTCATAATGAGAATCCTAAATGAAGAGGAGAGAAAGGGTAGGAATAATATTTGAAGAAACAATGGCCAAAAACTTGATAAATTTGGTGAAGAGCTTTAATCTGCTTATTCTACAATTCAGCAAACTCAAAGGAAGACAAACTCAAGGAGTTGCATGCTTCAACACATTACAGTCAAATTGTCAAAAGATGGCAACAAAGAGAATCTTGAAAAAAAATAACGGAATAATGACATCATGTACAAAAGAGTCTCAAAAGAATTAACAGATGACTTCTCTTTAGAAACCATAAAGGCCAAAAAGCAGGGGGTGACATACTCAAAGTACTGAAAAAGAGTTTATCATCTAAGGGTGCTCAAGGATCTTAGTGAGAACATAAAAATGGACCAGTCAGAAATGAAGGATGCACTACTGAAATAAAGAATGATTTACTGGGAATCAATAGTGGAGTAGGTGAAGCCAAGAAGCAAACCATCGAATTGGAATATAAGGAAGCAAAAAACACCCAATCAGAACAGCAAAAAGAAAACAGAATCCAAAAAAAAATGAGGACAGTGTAAGGAGCTTCTGGGACAACTTTAAGCATACCAAAATTTGCATTGTGGGGGTGCCAGAAGGAGAAGAGAGAGAGCAAGAAATTGAATTGAAAACCTATTTGAAAAAATAATGACAGAAAACTTCCCTAACTTGGTGAAGGAAATAGACATACAAGTCCAGGAAGCACAGAGAGTTCCAAACAAGATGAACCCAAAGAGGCCCACCCCAAGACACATCATCATCAAAATGCAAAAGGTTAAAGACAAAGAGAGAATCTTAAAAGCAGCAAGAGAAAAGCAGTTAGTTACCTACAACAGCGCTCCCATAAGACTGTCAGCTGATTTCTCAAAAGAAACTTTGCAGGCCAAAAAGAAGTGGCAAGAGATGTTCAAAGTGATGAAAAACAATGACCTACAACCAAGATTACTCTGTCCTACAAAGCTATTATTTAGAATTGATGAGTATATAAAGAGTGTTTTAGACAAGAAAAAGCTAAAGGAATTCATCACCACCAAACCAGTATTATATGAAATGTTGAAGGGTCTTCTTGAAGGAGGAGAAGAACAAAAATATGAACAATAAAATGGCAATATACATATCTATCAACAATTGAATCTACAAACAAAATGAGCAAGCAGAACAGAAACAGACTCATAGATACACAGAACGTTTTGTTGCTTGCCAAATATGAGGGGGCTGGAGGGATGGGTGAAGAAAACGAAGAAATTAAGAAGTACAAATTAGTTGTTAGGTTGATGAACCTCAAAGGGAAAGGGGAAGGGAGGGCGGGAAGAAATAAACCAAAGAACTTCAATACATATATGCATAACCAATGGACACAAACAATAGTGTGGGGAAGGGAGGAGGGGAATGGGATTGAGGAGGAGGGGGTCAATGGGGGAAAAAGGGGGGTGATATCTGTAACACATTGCCCTGATACCAAAACAAGGATATCCCATGTTTGTGTGTCAGAAGACTTAATATTGTTAAGTTGGCAATGATCCTTGTATTGGTCTACACATTCAATGTGATAACTATAAAAATGGTGATGCTAAAATTCATATAGAAATTCAAGGGACTTATCTAGAAGAGCCAAGCAATCTTGAAAAAGAACAATGTTGGATGACTCACACTGTCCCATTTCAAAACTCATTGCAAGGGCATTATCATGACTATATGGTACTGTCATAGGACAGATTTAGAGATCAATAGAATAGAATTAAGATACCAAAAATAATCCCTTACTTTATGGTCAACTGGTTTTTGACAAGTGTGCCAAGACGATTCAATGGGGAAAGAACATTCTTTTCAATAAATAATGCTGGAAGGCCAATGCCTTATGTGGTACATAAATACAGTTGAATACTTCTCAGCCATAAGAAAAGATGAAATACTATTATTTGTAACAATATGAATGGATCTTGAGACTATCATGCTAAGTGAAAGAAGTCAGACAGAAAAAGTCAAGAATCATAGGTTTCACTCATATATGGGATATAAAACTGAAAGCAACAAATGAACAACCAAGATGAACAAAAACTCATAGACACAGATGACAGTATGGTAGCTACCAGAGGGAAGGATGGTGGTGGGGGTAGTAAAGGATAAAAGGGTAAGATATATGGTGACAGAAGGAGATTTGACTTTGAGTGGTGAACACATAATGCAATATACAGGTGATATATCATAGAAATATACACTTGAAACCTTTATAATCTTATTAACCAATGTCACCCCAATGAACTTAATAAAAAATAATACTGAGATAACTGGATAGACACAATGTGAAAGAATGAAGTTAGACCTCTCCCACAGAGCACATACAAAAATGAACTCAGAATGGATTAAGAAGCTAAAGTAGGAGCTAAACTATAAATCTCTTAGAAGAAAACACAAAGGTATAACTCTTCATATTTTTTTCTAAACAGCAGTTTCTTAGATAAGACAACAAAAGTACAAGTGACAAAAGAAAAGGTAGATAGATTGGATATCAACAAAATTTTAACGCTTTGTTCTTCAAGTGACAGTCAACAGTATGCAAGAAAATTTTGCAAATTATCTATCTGATGAGAGACTTTTGTCCAGAATATATAGGTACTTTTACAACTCAATAAACACAAATAACCCAATTACAAAATGGGCAAAATAATTGAATAGGCATATTTCCAAGGAAGATAAGAAGCAAACTGATCTTGCCTGGAAAAATGCCAAAACAACAGAAAAATATATCTCTGAGTCTATTTTGGAACAGCAGGTCAGTAAACATTTTCATTTTTTCCTATTTACTCTTTCTGATTAGGGTATTTTTCTTCTCTGTGCTAATATTGCTTTTAATTTGCGGTGTTTGCAAAGGTGATTTCCCTGGGTATGTACAGCACCTTAATTCTCAGAAGAAAGAATGCCATTTTCTGGTGTCCTGTATTGAACTTAAACATAGTTTCCTTGGTACTTGGAAAGCTGGATTAGTTGTCCAGTTCTCTTAGGGAGGGAAATTTATTTTTTATCTAAAAATATTAACATGGATGCGTTTGTTTCTCTGTGCTTTTAATATGTCTGCTGTAATTCAGATAACATTTGAGAATATACTTCCTGTTTCTGGTGAGAAGTTGGGAACATTAAAGTAGTAGTTATTAGAATTGAAAGGGGCACTAAAGACTACCTTGCTTAATTTAGCTTTTATTTATTGATTGGTTTATTTGTTTATTTACTTAGTATATTAAGAAATTGAAGAGCTGGGAGAAGGGACTTGCCCAGTCACCTCGCCAGTAAGTGACAGAACTGGCATTAGGAGAGTAGAATATTGGGGTGGGGGAAAAGGTGTAATGTTTATTACCTTCTGTGTGTTGGCACTCTACATTTACCTTCTAATTTAGTCCTTAAAACAACAGTCTCAGATATTTCATCATGCCTATTTGACAAGGTAGGTAACTGAATCTCAAAGGGATCAAGTCACTTAGTTAAAAGTTGCATATCAGCCCGGCCAGTGTGGCTCAGTGGTTGAGGGTTGACCCGTGTACCAAGATGTCACTGGTTCGATTTCCAGTCAGGGCACATGCCCAGGTTGTGGGCCTGATCCCCAGTGGAGTGAGTGCAGGAGGCAGCCATTCGATATTCTTTCTCATCGATGTTTCTATCTCTCCCTTCCTCTCTCTCTCCAACATCAATAAAGAAATTTTAAAAAGTTGTACATCAATGATGGTAGACTGAGGTTGGAAATCCAAGTTTATCTCTCTAAAGTTTATGCTCCTATTTCTTTGTCTTGTCTCCTACAACAGAACCTTCCTCACGTATTACTCCATCTGATGTTCTTTCTAACATATCACATGACTTTTCATCTACAGTCCCACAAAACCTCTGCAGGGACCTGAGGAGAAACAAAGCTACAATGCAGGGAGATGGATTTAGGCTTAATAGTAGACACATAGACCAATGGAACAGAATTGAGAGCCCAGAAATGAACCCAAGCATATACAGTCAACTAATATTCGACAAGAGTGCCAAGAATACTCAAGGGAGAAATGATCATCTTTTCAATCAATAGTGCTGGGAAAATTGGATATACTCATGGAAAAGAATGAAACCAAACCCTGATAATACACCACTCGTAAAGATGAACTCAAAATGGATTCAGGACTTAAATGTAAGACCTGAAACCACAAAACTCTCAGAAAAACATTGTGGAAAGGTTCTTGGGATGAGTCTTAGCCATCCTCTTTTTAGATATGATACCTTAAGCACAAGCAACAACAACAAAAATACACGAGTAGGACTACATCAAACTAAAAAGCTCTGTACAGCAAAATAAATAATCAGTAAAGTGGAAAGGCAACCAATGGAATGGGAGAAAATATTTGCAAATAATCTATCTGATGAGGGGTTAATATCCAAAAAAAGTAAGGAATTCATACAACTGAATAGCTACAAAAACAAATAATCTGATTTAAAAACGGGCAAAGGACCTGAACAGACTTTTTTAAAAGAGATATTGCAGTAGCCAACAGGTACATGTAAAGGTGCTCAGCGTCACTAATCATTAGAAAAATGCAAGTAAAGACTGTGATGAAATATTACCTCTTGCCTGTTAGAATGGCTATTATAAAAATGTCAATATGTAATTGATGGTGATGATGTAGAGAAAAGGGAACCCTTGTGCACTATTAGTGGGAATGTAAATTGGTGCAGCCACAATGAAAAACAGTATGGAGTTTCCTTTAAAAATTAAAAAAATAGAACTACCTTATGATCTAACAATTCCACTTTTGGCTATATATTTAAAGGAAATGAAATTACAATGCTGAAGAGATATCTGCATTCCTATATTTATGGCAGCATTGTCTGTAATATTTAAGAAATGGAAACCTAAGTGTCTATTGACAGATGAATGGATAAGGAAAATATTACACACACACACATGCGCGCGTGCACACACACGGTAAAATACTATTCAGTCATAGAAATGAAGGAAATCCTGCCATTGGTGACAACATGGATGGATTGTATGGGGGTTGTGCTAAGTGAAATAAATCAGACAGAAAAAGACAAATACTGTATGATATCACTTATATGTAGAATCTAGAGAAACCAAACTCATGGAAAAAGAAGTCAGATTTGTGATTGCCAGAGGTGGGGGTGGGGTGAGGAAATTGGGTGAAGGTAATCCAAAGGCATATACATTCAGTTATAACTAAGTACTGTTGATGTTATGCACGTGGTAACTGTAGTTAAGACTGCTGTGTAGTATGGTTGAAAGTTATAAAGAGAGTTAGTTCCTGAAAGTTCTCATAACAAGGAAAAACATAGTTTTGTGAGTACATGAGGTGATGGATGTTAACAACTTATGGTAATCATTTCACAATATATATATATCTCAAGTCATTATGCTGTACGCTCAACTTATACAGTGTTGTATGTCAATTGTATCAATAAAACTGAAGAAAAATCTCTTGGGTAGGGATATTGGCAAAAAAAAAAAAAAAAAGGAAAAGATAGAACAAAAAAAAACATTCTACAGGCACTGAACACATTCTTCTATTGGCCTTGGATTTGACGACTTCTTTTAGTGGCCATGTGGGCTTGGGACACAAGTTCTTACCTCCTGTTGCACAAATCTCTGTCCACTTGCCTATCAAGTACCATGATTAATTTGGTTTATTTTTATTTTATCCTTCCAGCTGAATCCTTCAAGGAATTTGCTGAATTACTCAATGAAGTTGAAAATGAAAGGATGATGATGGTAGGTCACTGACACTGGGCCTGGAGCCTAGATCATTGCTGATATTGGGGATTTTTCCTGTCTTCACTGATTAGATGGATGCTCTGTTGTTTGGGTTTCTGTCTCATGGGTGCCTGGTACTACACACAGTTAGGAAATAGATCTGGTTACTGTATCTCAAGCTCCCACCTTGAGAGTTTAGCCTCTCAGGTAGAGAGAAATTAGTGTGGAAATCCCATTCCTATTCATTTCAGAGGACATTAAACTGGACTATTTAATATGGCCACTAAAATTGTGGTCTTTAGTCTTCTTAAGAAAATTCTCCATTTATTTATGTCTCTGCTTCCAGAAATAGTATGGGCTTTATTTATATATGATATATGATTATTTAATTTGAATCTATTATGAAGACTTTTTTCCTACATTTAAAGTCTAATTAAAAAAATTGACTTTAATAGTTATAGCAATTTTAGTTTTACAGGAAAATTGAGTGGAAAGACAAAGATTTCATATACTCCCTTTCTTTCCCTACCTCTTTCCACACAGTTTCCACTATTTTCAACATTTTGCAAGTGTGGTACAGTTGTTCCAATTTATGAGCCAATATTGACACAATACTATTAACTAAAGTCTGTAGTTTACATTAGGTTTACTCTTTGTATTAAACATTCTATGGGTTTTGACAAATGTGTAATGACGTGAATCCACCAATAAAGTATCATACAGAATGTTTTCACAGACCTAAATATTCCGCGTTCTCAACCTAGTCATCCTTTCCCCCTTCCCTTACTTACGAACCCCTGGCAAACACTGATCTTTCCTTGTACCGTGTTTTACCTTTTCTAGAATGTCATATCACTGTAGCCTTTTCAGTTTTGTGCCTTTCACTTAGCAATATGCATTTAAAGATCCTTCATGTCTTTTCATCTTTTCATGGCTTGTTAGCGCATTTCCTTTTATCATTGATCTATATCCCATTACATAGATGTACCACAGTTTGTCTATCCTTTCACCTATTGAAGACCATCTTGGTTGCTTCCAGTTTTGGCAATTATGAATAAAGCTGCTATAAGCATGTGTGCAGATTTATGTGATATAAATTTTCACTCTTTTGGGTAAATTCCAAGGAGTGAAGTTGCTGGATTGTATGATAAGAGTAAGTCTAGTTTTGTAAATAACTGCCAAATTGTCTTCCAAAGTGACTAACATTTGCATTAGCACCAGCAATGAATGAGCGTTTTTTTTTTTTTTTTTATATATTTTTTATCTTTATTTTATTTTTATTTTTACAGATAGAGTGGGAGGGAGAGAGAGGAAGAGAGAGAGAGGGAAACATCGATGTGAAAGGGACACATCGAGTGGCTGCCACCCGCACGACCAACCAGGGCCGGGGACAAACTGCAACCAAAGTACATGCCCTTAGCGGGAACCGAACCCGGGTCTCTAGACCGCAGGCGGACGCTCCAACCGCTGAGCCAAACCGGCCAGGGCTGAATGAGCATTTTTGGTGCTCCACATCCTCGCCAGCATTTGATGCTGTCAAGTGTTTTGGATTTTACCCATTTTAATAGGTATGTGGTGATATCTTATTGCTGTTGTAATTTTCATTACGGGTGACGTATGATGTGGAGCATCTATTCATATATTTACTTGCCATCTGTAGATCATTGTTAGTGAGGTGTATGTGTTCAGGTCTTTTGCTCATGTCCTCCTTGGTTGTTGGAACTTTGTAGAGGACAACAAATCATTCTACCTTCTCTTTCTCTCACAAGATGACTTCCGATTGGCAGACCAGTTTTGTTAAGCCCATTTGTTCCAATATCAAGAGTTCTTTCATCTATAATCACTCTTCCTTTTCAACATTGTGGTACTTGCTTCTCGGAATGTTGCTCTCATTTCACCTAGGCTCCTAGAGTAGCACTGAAAGCAGGGCTTGGAGGTAAGGGAATTAGAGACTGTTAGGCTCTAATAATGACTGTGCCACTGATTTATTTGTTGACTTGAGTCTTATCACTTATTTGTTTGAGTCTTTCTTTCTCTGTATGAAAAATGAGGAAAATAATCTCCACCTCCCAAGGTTGTTGCAAATATTTAAAATGATAAAATGAATATGGAAGTGCTTGAAATTTTTTTCTTTATTGATTTTAGAGAGAGAGGAAGTGAGAGGGAGACAGAGATAGAAACATCGATGAGAGAGAACATCAATTGGTCACCTCCTGCATGCCCCCCACTGGGGATTTGGCCCACAACCTGGGCATGTGCCCTGACCGGGAATCAAATTGGCGAACTCTTGGTTCATGGGTTGATGCTCAACCACTGAGCCACACCAGTCGGGCTGGAAGTGTTTTATTAATAGCACAAAACACTGATAATATGTGTTGTTTCTAGTTATCTTTAATGTTCACATTATTCTGCTTGTGGAAATTTCACTTAGGAAATTTCTTAGTTCAAGAGATTTGCTTCTAAGGATACCAAAAGACCGACGTGGGTAGTTTCCTTGGAGTCTGGTAGATGGCCCACTGACTAATCCATACTCTACTAATGTGTTTTTTGTTTTTTTTTTCTGCCCTAAGAGTTTGTGGACTGCTGCCAATGTTGATCTCAAAGGCATTCGCCCCCATCTCATTCAGATGCCATTAGAAAGCTCAGCTGTACTTCTCTTCAGCAGTAGTTGTTTCTTGATTTCTTTTGTTTACCCAATTACAAAGCTCTACAATATTGAAGTGGGATTCATCTTTTGAGATGTTGTTTTTCTCACCCTTCTTGCTGTCTCTTTGCCAAAGGACTGACTCATTTTCCTCTGTCTTGAATTACATTGTGCCCTTTTGTCCCTACAACTCTTCAATCATGTACTGAGTGTTGGCTCCCCATTTCCCATTTAATTTCAGGAACACTGTGAAGGTTGGGCTCAATGAGGGCCTTTCATAATATGCCAAGAATTCACTGCTTGACTGCACCTCTTCCATTTCCCAGACCTGTGGTGGAAGGACTCCTATACCCCAATATGGGTAATGTGGGAGGTGTTCATCAGCTTTTTAGCCTTTCTATGAGAAGAGGCCAAAAGAAGCTTTAGAAGAACAGGAAGGAAGTTCAGAGCCCTAGCATGTGGCAATTGCAAATATTCTAGTCATCCTCAGAAAAAAATTTAAATTTTTGGAGGAACTATGGATGGAAGAAATGGAGAGGAGCATCCCAGCTGTGATATCTTAAGTGGTACCCTAAGGGAGGTTGTACCTCAGAAGATGGCCTTCAGAAGTCTGGGTGACAGAAGTCCTGTATGATTAAGGAAGCTTGCCTAGGTGCCTTTGTGACTCTGGAGGGGACTCTCTAGGCAGTGTGCAAGGTCTGTCTTTGAGGACAGTCAAGAACAACCTAAAGAGGCCCACGATATTTAAAACAGTGTATCCTTTATGCCTCCTTTTGGTAAATAGTTAACCATCTAAGATTCCTAAGCATTTCTGCACACTGGATTGAATACTATCTCTACCCTGCTTAATGCCCTATCTACTGCTAATATGGGCTTCATTCAATAGAAACCTGATTAGATAAATTCACTAATGTGTTTAGAATGTCACTTACTATGCTGGGGATGCTACCCTGAGATAACAGGTAGGGACTTTTCTCCTGTAGAGCTCACAAAATGGATGTAATGATCAGAGAGGGGAATAAGGACCAAGTTCACTTCCAAGGGCCTTTATGAGTCATTGCTAAGGCTTCTTCTTTTTAAAATTAATTTATTTTTTAATTATAGTTGATACAGAATAAGTTGTTGCGATAATTCTTCAAAGGTGTTTAAGGATAAAATAGAACGAAAGAGAAAAAAGAACCAAGTTTCAGCGTGACCTTTTCTTACATCTATAGCTCTGTGTTTTGGCAGGAAGCAGTATAATAACCAATGAATGTCCAAGAGATGAAGAGGTTCAGGGTGTCGATTTGTTTTGCAGGAGACTGGGAGCAGTATTGCCAATGTGGTTAAGGGAAAACCATGGACTCCAATTTTGTTGAGTTATGCATTACTCTCCTAGACTGAGACAGGCCCACACATATGGGTCTTGGGTGACAAGTTGCTGTCATACCTACTTATGCCACAAAACGCCCTCTTGGAACATAAACAAACTGGGTACCTGAATAGGCAAGGGCCCAGCTGAATGCAAATCCATACAGCGGCTTGACACATGCTACTCTTTCCAGAAGTGGCAAGTCACATAGGGTCACTTCTTCTGTGCTCTGTTGATTCAATGCAGTAACAAACCACCTATCACATTCAAGGTAGAGGGGACAGAGACCTCACCTCTCAATGAGAGGAGTGTCACAGAATTTTCTACCCATTTGTGTTGTTGTTATTGTTAATCCTCACCTGAGGATATTTTTCTGTTGATTTTTAGATGGAGTGGGAAGGAGGAAGGAAGAGGGAGAGGGAGAGGGAGAGGGAGAGGGAGAGGGAGAGGGAGAGGGAGAGGGAAAGAGAGAGATCAATGTGAGAGAGACATCGATTGGTTGCCTCCTATATGACCCTGACCAGGGCCTGAGATCAAACCTGCAACCCAGGTATGTGCCCTTGACCTGGAATTGAACCTGTGACTCCTCTGTTTGCGGGCTGACACTCTAACCCCTCAGCCAAACTGGCTGGGGCTAGGACCATGTTTTAAAACCTCTACAAAAGATGAAAAATGACTCCCTGTGCTGGATATGACACCAAGACTTAATTTGTTTCCATGTGGGTAAAGTTGATAGTACATAATTTATAATTCACAGAAGTGTAGAGCATGCTGAGACACAGGGTTGTACTTTTAGTAGATGTACTCTTGTTTTCAATCAAGGAGAGTCACTGATGTCTTTATTTTTTAAAATATGTTTTTATTGATTTTTTAGAGAGAGAGGAAAGGGGAGAGGAATAGAAACATCGATGTGAGAGAGAAACATCGATCGGCTGCCTCCTGCACGCCCCCTACTGGGGATCAAGCCCACAACTTGGGTATATGCCCTGATTGGGATTCGAACTGGGACTTCTCAGTCCATGGACGATGCTCACACCCCCAAGCCACACCGGTTGGGCTGATGTCTTTATTTTTAATACCAGGGCAGCAGTGGAGCTCTTTGATTGGAAAAGAGTTTGCCTATTTAATGAATCTTGTCTCATACATGAACACAACACAGGAGATTCAAAGTGCCTGCAGGACCTGGATACATTTATATAGTATATAAAAATAAATATTAGTACACACACACACACAAACACACGCACGCACTAATTCCCCAATTTGCCATGCTTTTTGGTGGTAGTGTAAAAATTACTTCTTAGTTTTGAGAATACTCGTCAAAATTGGTTTTCTAGCCCTGGCCGGTTTGGCTCAGCGGTTCGAGCATCGGCCTGCGGTCCGGAGAGACCCGGGTTCGGTTCCCGCTAAGGGCATGTACCTCGGTTGCAGTTTGTCCCCGGCCCTGGTTGGTCGTGCGGGTGGCAGCCACTCGATGTGTCCCTTTCACGTCAATGTTTCTCTCTCTCTCTCTTCTTCTCTCTCCCTCCCACTCTATCTGTGCAAAAAATGGGAAAAGTGTCCTCGGGTGAGGATAAAAAAAATAAATTTAAAAAAAATTAGTTTTCTACTCTGTCTTCTATTTTTGTTGTGAAGATCTATCTGATACTTTATGTCTCATCTGACAAGCCAGTCCCTCATTTCCCCATGTTGTAGGAGATCAAAATGAATGCAATGGGCCCTAAAGTCCAGCCCTTCAGATGTGTTTGCTGAGGTCGTCCGAGGAAGTGCAGATACTTCACACCACTGAAGAAACAAGCTCCACTTATTGCGTTGGACAGATGCCACCTTCCAAGAGGTTTACAAAGAGATTTAGAAAGACAAAGCTTTGTATATCTCTACCTGCCCATTGAGCAAGGGATCCAGTTTGGAGATGATGTTATATCTCTGGAAGCTATCAGTGCCAATATTTAGTACCTAGACTGGCTCTTCCTATCATGTCCTGAGCATGTATAATTAGGTAATTGGGAGGCCTGGTCTAGTGTTCTCTGTGATGCTTTTAATACACTCCAAATTCTGAAGGAAATGTTCTGGTTTTATACATACCACGGCAAGACTGGAAACAATCTATCCTAATGCTATTACTGCTGACTCATTTGCCTCCCATGAAGAGGTTTGTGCTTGGTGGAATTGGCTTTTTCATGTATTTTTTCATTCCCTTTCTCTTCTTCTTACCACATATACTTCAGGCCTCCTGTTCTGTTTCTGGACAAGACTGTGGATATTTATCAACTAAAATCTTGCATCAGATGACTGGAAAATTACAGAGAAATGCCCCTAATGTTCTTCTCTCTTTTCCTCTCAAAGCATTTGGTTTTAAGAGACTGATATGGGAAGAAGACAGCAACAACAAGAAAAGAGCCAGCACGCTCATCAACTATTTGCCGGATGATTTCATGCAAGGAAAGGCCCCAGCAACAGGGAATCTCGAATCTGAATTTTGCTAATCTAAAAGTTGTTCTGTGTGTTCTTTCTTTTCTCTAGGTACACAATGCTAGTGATTTGCTGATCAAACCCCTGGAAAAATTTCGGAAGGAGCAAATAGGCTTCACCAAGGTACATTTTCTCTATGTGCATAAGAAATATATGTTTTATAGCAGCTGAATAGTTGTTGGCAACTACTTTTCAGTTTTCTGGGGTGAGAAGGGTTTGTGTCTATAAGAAAACTCATCATCAAAAAAGATGAGAAAACTAATTGGCTTCTTTCTGACTGTGCTTTTAACCAGCTATGTGTCTATGGACAGGACACTTGTCCTTTTGTAACTTCACGTTCTCTATCTTGCAAATGAAGAGTTTGATAATAATCGCTGTTATTTATTTATTTATTTATTTATTTATTTATTTAATCCTCACCCAAGGACATTTTTCCATATTTTGTTCAGATATACTGGGAGGGAGAGACAGGAAGAGAGAGAGAGAGAGAAAGAGAGAGAGAGAGAGAGAGAGAGAGATAGAGAGAGAGAGAGAGAGAGAGAGAGAGAGAGACATCGATGTGAAAGGGACACATTGAGTGGTTGCCACCTGCACGACCCAACCAGGGCCGGGGACAAAGTGCAACTGAGGTACATGCCCTTCGTGGGAACTGAACCCAGGTCTCTCTGGACCGCAGGCCGACGCTCTAACTGCTGATCCAAACTGGCCAGGGCTAATCGCTGTTATTTAAAGACTACTTCCTGTGTGCTGAGCTCTGGGCTGGATGCTTTATATTCATTCTCTAACTCCAACTATCCTGTGAGGTTCTAGTATGATCAGCAGGCACATCCGAAAGGCTAGATTTTAAGACCTATTTATAAATGAGTCCTGAGGTTTGGACAAGGTAACGAAGAGGGCCAAAGTTATATAGTTAGTGAGTGACAGACAGTAGCCAGAATTTAGATCTGAGGATCTGTTTAGCTTCAAACCCCCATTCCATGGAACCACACTATCCAGATCTGTGGTGTCCAGTATGGTAGCCAATAGGTATGTAAATCAAATAAATGAACAATTCAGTGGCTCAGTCCTACGAGTGACATTTCAAGAGCTCAATAGCCACAATGTGGCTTGTGACCACTGTACTGGACAGATACAGAACATTTCCATTACTGAAGAAATTTCGGTTGGACAACCCTGTACCAGATGATCTCATCTTGACTACTCATGGATTTCTGAGTTCCGGTGTTTCATAAAGGGGTATGGATAATTGTTCGATTTATTCTTATCAGCTAGGTGTAAGCCTGTTTGGTAAACTTCAATGTGTATGTGCCATGTAACCAAGAGAGTCTACTAGAACTAAATGTAGCACCTTGACCAAGCATCTGGCCCCTTTAGGACTAAGAACACAGCATTCAGTGCTTCTCATTTGGAATATCACGACAGACAGATTGGATCCCGGATATGGAAATAGCAGTTATGAGAAGAAAGAGCAGACTAGAGGTGCTCCCACTGCCTGATGTCATCATGCAAGTTGACATAGACATTATTTGAGTGGCTGGATTCCACTCACTTCCTCTGGAGTCTCGTTGATATAAATACTTACTTGGAAAAGTATATACTAGGAGAGAAGAAGCTTTACAACCACAAGTGTGGTATGAAAATAGCTACTTGTTAAGTGACGTGATGATTTTTGCATAATCCTGAATAAAGAGGATGAAGGACAGATGGCGTAAAAACCCTTCCACGGGGTTTACATTGGTTCCTGGAAAGGAAGCATTTGCTGCAGTGGTTGACCTCGTGTCAACTGAGAGAAGGGAAATGCATTTCTGTTATATACTTCCGATGTCCCAGGCCTGGGCTGAGGATTTTACATACACTGTCTTCCTTAATTCTTACAGCAAACCTATAGGATGTATAGTACCCATTATCCCAATGAAGAACTGGACTCACCAAGGTTAAATTCCTGTCGGTCTTTTCTCCCGCACTTCTTTATTGGTGGGGCCAGTCTGTGCACCTACGAGGAAGGTGACCAACGTTCGGTGTGCAAGTCATTTTCAGAAAACGATTTCAAATTCTCCTAGTAGTAAAATGTAAGGTAGCAGAAAGAGCTCTGAAAATGGACTAGAAAATGTAGCTTCTAGTCTACACCTGTGTTTTGGTTTGTTGGTGGTGGTTAATCCTCACCTGGGGATATTTTTCATTGATTTTTAGATACAGTGAAAGAAAGGGAAGGAGGGACAGGGGGAGGGAGAGAGAGAGAGAGAGAGAGAGAGAGAGAGAGAGAGAGAGAGAGAGAGAGAGAGAGATGTGAAAGAGACACATCAATTGGTTGCCTCCTGTACAACCCCGACCGCAGCCGGGGATCAAACCCGTGACCCTTTAGTCTGCAGGCCAGTGCTCTTACCGTTGAGCTAAACTGGCCAGGGCTACCTCTTTGTTTTATTAATTTATTGCCTCTTAATTCTAACACTCCTCAATACCTTTGAGCATCTCTCCTGTTTAGTGAGCAAGATGTTAAGCTTTCTCAACAGAGGGTGCTAGAAGGATATTGCAGGAAGAAGGGGTACCCCTGAAGTTTGCAGCTGCTGCACAGGTGGGTCAGTAGAATGGAAGTGAGATATTGGTGGGGCTCTGGCCCTGCCACATCCCTGGAATATGCAGTCCCTCAGTGACTGACAGAGCTGCTACTTCCTGCTTCCTCTATCAACTCTCACACAGCCTGGTTGTACCCTGAGAAGTTCCCACCGAGGCAGGCTGGCCCCGCGAAGCTCGCCTCAACCTAGAGTTTTCCCATCCTCCCTCTATCCCTAGTCCACTGGCTGCTGCCTGTCTCTACCCACGCGCACTCTGGAGATTGCCTGCTCACTTAGTGACTGCAGAACACCAGGCCAGTCTAGCAAACTTCTCTGCTGTTCAGTGGCTTAAATTATACCGTTTCCAGGGAGATCTGAACCCCTTCCAAATTCATTCTCCTTGGGGTACCTTTCCTCAGCCTGTATGGTACTGTACAGTTAGTTTCCTTATATATAATATAATATATAATATAATATAATATAATATAATATAATATAATATAATATAATATAATATATATATTAGTTTAATAAGTTTGTAGTTTAGTAATTTTTGATACTGGTTTCTGTCACTGCTGAGAGATGGCTCTGACTTTATTGGTGGTGGTATGTGCTCTGTACGGCCTTACAGTTATAGATGTATATTCTCATTTGAACCTCAGAACAGCCTTGAACAGTAGAGATTGTTATCCCCTGGTTACAGATGAGGACACTAAGATTCAGTGAGGTGTAATGGCTAAGATGCTCATCTAGGAAGTGGCAGAACTTGGGTTTGAATTCAGTTTTTCTGGTTGTAAGACTAGGACTCCCTTTCACTTTATGAGAAATATTACTTCTCTCTGGGCCTCAGATTTCTCATGTGTACAAAAACCATGGGCAAATAACTCCTATTCACATATTCTGTTTGTAATGATCAGGGTAATTAACTAAATTTGTATTTATTGAGTGGTAGAAACTGGCCTATCAGAATTTAGCGTGCTTTAATATAAAATATATCCTAGATTCTGAGGATAATATAAAGAAATGGAAAATGTTTCATTAATATAGGGTGTCCCCCAAAATGTGTACACAACTTTAATTGTGAAGCCAGTGTTTATTAAAATACATTTCATTTTCAAAATGTAATAGTATCTACAGATACCCTGTAAACAATTTTTGGGACACCCTGTATTTTATATTGATTACATTAAAATGATACCATTTTGGATATATTGGGTTAAATAAAATATATTATTGAAGTTGATTTCACCTGACTCTTTTTCCTTTTGGGAAGGTTTTAAAATTAATTTTATTTGGGGTGATGCTAAGTAAAATAAGTCAGGCAAAATAAGTTAAGAACCATATGATTTTACTCATAGGTGGGATATAAAACTGAAATCATTTTCCTTTCTTAATGGGACTACTAGTGATTTTTAATCCTCACCTGAGGATTTTTTCCCCATTTATCTTTAGATAGAGTGGGGGAGAGAGAGAGAGAGAGAGAGAGAGAGAGAGAATCATTGATGTGCTGGACCAGGGCTGGGGACTGAACCACAACTGGAGGTACATGCCCTTGACTGGAATCAAACACCCAGTTCTTTGGTCCATGGGCTGATGCTCTGACTGCTGAGCGAAACCGGCCAGGGCAACTACTAGTGATTTTAAAATTCTAGATGTGGCCTGCATCATATTTCTATTTGGTAACACTGAACTAGACAACGTAGTTACCTTTGCCAGACAACACGTGCAATTTCATGTGCTCTCTGGGTCCAGAATCAATGGGAGGCAGCATTGAAAGAAAATTCATATACACCTAGGGATAGAATTAATTAAATTAGTTAACATATATCAAGTTCTTAGAACAATACCTGAAAAGTAATGTTAAGTGTTTTCTGTCATGGTGGTCGCCATCATCATCATCACCGTCATCATTGGCAGCAAATGGGGAGAATAGAACACTGCCAGTGAAATTTTCCAATTGGTGATGAACTTACTCTGATTTACAAATCAAAAAGAGATGTTAATGCGTGAGGCAAAAAGAGAGGGTAGGGACAATGAATGTTTCCCAAGTGGCTACTGATTTATGGAGAGGTTTCATATGTCGCCAGTCTTCCAGATCTGTGAAGGTGGCACTGCAGGATGTGGGAGATGTCTTTTTGTCATAGATATTTTTAAAACAAGATACAAAATAACAAAGCGCTGGAAACTAAGCGGGGACACATTATGAATAAACATCTTCTTTTTGAAACATGATTAACCTTTTCAAATGACTGATGCTATGACCTTTTGAAATAATGAATGTTTTGTGTGGAATCTGTGGAAAGGTAATGGGACAAGCGTGGAGGAGAGCGAATTACGGCACTCAAATAATATTTTTCTCCTGTTGATAGATTTTGAGCTGTTGGTCCGAGATGGTTTTGCTGGCTAATGCAAGTCACTCTGTAGAGTCAGTTTGCAGGCCAGTGAACTCTGTTGTCAGGTCCACTTGGGTGACTGTGTCCCAGAAGACAGGGTCATTCAATAACAAAATGTCAGAAGGCTATTTTCTAACTTGAGTCATTTCACAAAGATAACCAGTTCCCATCAGGTTACGCAGTTGCTTCTGAATAACTGTAAGACCAGATGATTTCCCAGGTATCATCTCCAGCTGAGGTTTTTTCCCCTCAGGGGAAACTGTGTAGGTGGGGCTCCTAACTCCCCACCTTAGCTGGAGCAGTTTCCCTTGGATCTGTTTTATCTGGTGGACTTTGGGGCAATATTTCTTTTAAAATAGGACTATATTGGTTCAAACATATTTGTAAACCACCCCTTTATGCTAAAACCTGATAGTTCTCCCTTTTCAATTTAAAAAGATGCCTTTCAACTTCTATATGGCAGTTTGGATAGTTATGCAATTAGAGAACATTTGTTTTTTAATTTTAAATGTGTAATCTACAATTTCATCAGACTACTTACATTTTACAACCATTAAGTTTTGAAAAATGGTGCTTTGTTTTTGTATTCTAAAAATTTAAATAATAGATGACACACATACACATATAATTAAATATAAAATATTACAATAGGATCTGTGAAAACATCTCTTCTTCATCTTTTCCTACTCCTCATTGGCATTCTTTTTTAAAAAAATATGTTTTTATTGATTTTACAGAGAGGAGGTGAGAGGAAGAGAGGTAGAAATATCCATGTGAAAGAGAACATCAATAGGCTACCTCCTACATGTCCCCCACTGAGGATTGGGCCCACAACCTGGGCATGTGCCCTGACTGGGAATTGAACCAGCGACTTCTTGGTGCATGGGTCGACGCTCAACCACTGAGCCACACCAGCCAGGGCTAGGCATTCATTTTTAACCATTTAAAAAAAAATCCTCACCCAAGGATATTTTTTCATTGATTTTTTTTAAGATAAACTAGGAGGGAGGGAGGGAGGGAGAGAGAGAGAGAGAAACATTGATGTGAGAGAGACACATGAATTGGTTGCCTCCCGCACAACTCTGACCGGGCCTGGGGATCAAACCCATGACTCTTTTTGGTTCATGTGCTGATGTTCTAACCACTGAGAAACACTGGCCAGGGTATCCATTTTTATTTGTATTATTTTAATGACTATTTTTATATTTTTGAAAAAATGTGCTTATATTGCTATTTCTTGATTTATCAAGTTTAGAATTATTTCTTCATGCTATGAATATAAGAGATCATTGCTTATACCTTCGTCTTTCCTCTTCTTCCAGTTTATGATAATTATAATTATCCTTTTAGTTCTTCTATTGCTTACCTCTGTTACCTTAAATAATATACTTAAACCTCTATTTCTTAGTCCATCAACTTTTGACTTCAGCTTTGTAAGATGAAGAAATTAGCACCTCTGTCTTCCTTTACTACCTTTTAACCCTCAACTCCTGTCAGCCACATCTTCACTTTTCACTGTTAGGGTTGATAACATTACTATTCTAGCCTGGAGCCTTAATTAAATCTTGTTGGTGGATATTATTAGGCTCATTTTACAATGCCCAAAGAAAGTTATAAATCCAGTATTTGAACTCAAGTTTCTTGGCTCTGAGTCCATGTACTTTGACATTTCTGCTTTTTAAAAATCTGTTTATATTGATTTTTTTTTAGAGAGAGGAAGGAAGAGAGAGAAACATCAATGTCTGAGAGAGACATCAGTTGGCTGCCTCCTGCATGCCCCCTGCTGGGGATTGAGCTCACAACCTGGGTGTGTGCCCTGATCAGAAATCAAACTGGGACCTCTCAGTCCATGGGCGATGCTCAACCCACTGAGCCACACCGAGTGGGCTACTTTGACATTTCTTTTATTGAGTTAATATAAGTCTTTATTTCTGGTGACTAGGATAGATCAAGAATGATCCCCTTCTTTACCCTTTTCTCCTAATTTCTTATCTACTAGATTTACAGTTCTTTGTCCACCTACTCTAAACTCCTGTTTGGTTAACTCCTTCTATCCCTCTCGCTTCTCAAAAGTCTCAGCACATGCAAAGATTGTGAGTCCTCCCGATGTGTGTATTTTAGCTATCACTTGATTAGCAGAACCCTTTTGACCACTATTTCCCTTCTCACCACCATATGACTCGCGCCCACCCCCCAAGGTCAAGGGAGGACAAATAAGGCTCAGTCCATCTCTGTTCATAATGGGTCTTTCACCCTGCAGAGCGAAATGCTGGGCTGTTCTTTGGAGACTGCAGAATAAAGATTCAGTCATCCCCCTTAGACGCATGACAGGGAGAGCATTTGTACCCTTTGATTCATATTTTTGGGGTCTTGTCAGAGTTGCCCACAGTATGATGTTTTCAGTTCTCTTTCAAGGATGTCCTTGCCAGAGAGGAACAGCCACTGAATCGAGCCTTTGTGTGGTCTCTGGTGGGACCAGGGCCAAACTGTCTAACACATCTGAGGATGTATTTAGCCCACTTTTTGGAGAGTTGGAGCTGGGGTGGAAGCTGTGATATAGTGTATTCTCACCCAATAGATGGCAGGCAAGAAGGCGTTGGCAGCGACATGGGATTGTCAGTCTTGTCGCTGTTTTTCCTCCATGAATAGACATTATAGAAAGAAGTTTAGGAAAAGGACTTGATTTGGAGGTAAATGGGGTTGAAAAAATACTGAAGGTGGACCAAGGCAGAAGCCTGTTAGGGTAGATGAAGCCAAAGGTATTAGTTGGACCTGCATTCCAAAGGCTAGTGCATGTCCTGGGAGAAGGGAAGGCTACAAGAGCTAAGCTATGTGACCATAACACACAAGTGACTTTCAAGCCAACATCAAATATTTGACAAGTCTTATAGTAATGATTGCTACCTGCTAGGTACTTGCTATATGTTATCATGGCTGAGCATCGTTATTCATATCCCACTAATGAGAAAGTCAAGGCTCATAATGGCCAAATAACCTGACCAATAACACGTACATTGTATATGCCACATATTAACAGAAGCAAGCTTCAATTAGATTTTTATTATTCCAGAAACCATACCCTTTCCACTACACTGCACTCCAGACCTAGGTTTGTGGGGATGCTAGGGAAGCACTGAAAAAATATTGATAATGCCTGTCAACAACTGAGTGGGAAATACATTGTGATAGGTTCACGTCACATTACAGTCATGACAATGAGTGAACTAGAGCTACTGTGTGGATGAATCTAACAAATACAGACATGGGCAAAAGTAGGTTAATAATAATAATAAATAATACAATAATAAATAGTAATACAAAAATAAATTCTTTCACATACAACTGTAAATCTACTTAATTTTTTTTTTCTTCATTGAATCTAGAACGAGAGAGGAAGAGAGAGGGAGAGAGAAATAGAAACATTGATGAGAGAGAACATCGATGGGCCACCTCCTGCACTCCCCCCACTGGGGATTTGGCCCACAACCTGGGTGTGTGCCCTGACCGGGAATCGAACCAATGACCTCTTGGTGCATGGGTCAACACTCAACCACTGAGCTACACTGGCCAGGCTATAGATCTACTTTTGTCCACCACTGTATAAGGCTCAGGGGTAAGGTCCAGTCATAAGAGCAGATACCTGTTATATGAGCCCATTTTTACAATAGTTCAAAGACCAGTAAAACTGAGTGATGGTTTTAGATGCAAGGATAGTGGTTAACCCAAAGTGGGGGTATTAATGACCAAAACAGGCCCAAGGGTGCCTTTAAGGGTGTTGTTAACATTTTATTGTTTGATCTGAGTTCTGATTACACAGATGAGTTCAGTTTTTTTTCAGACCATATGTTATAATTTTTTTTAAATTCAAAAACTAACATTAAAAATTAATATTTCTTTAGGGCAGTGGTTGAAGGAAGCACTATGGGTTTATCCTCCCGATAATCTTCACATATTGACCTTCCTCCCCTGTTATGACTTTTGCTCCCTTTGGCCCCATAGGTGAATTTCCAGAAGCAATATTTAGTGTTGTTTTACATAGTACAGTAGTTAAACTGCGTACTCTGGAGCCAGACTACCTGGGTCTGCATCCCAGCTCTTCAATTTACTCTTCAACTGTTGAGCTTGGACAAGTCACTTAACGTCTCTGGGCCTTAGCTTCCTTATCTATACAGGATGAATAATAATCCCTACCTTACAGAGTTGTTGTGATGATTGAAAAGTATTATTATGAAGCCCTGCCCGATTTGGCTCAGTGGTTAGAGTGTCAGTCCATGGACTGAACGGTCTCAGGTTTGATCCCTGGACCCGATCAGGGTCATGTATGTGGCAGCCAATTGATGTGTCTCTCTTGCATTGATGTTTCTCTCTCCCCCTCCCTCCCTCCCTCCTTCCCTTTCTTCCACTCTAGCTAAAAATCAATGGAAAAATATCCTCAGGTAAGGATTAACAAAAACAAAAAAGTGTTATTATGTATAAAATGCTTACAGCAATGTCTGATACACATAGTAAACATGATATATTTTTGCTATGGCTTTTCATATCTATAAAAAAAGAATGATTCTGCATGTATTCTTTTTGTACTCAAAATGATATACAGGAATAGGCAAAAGTAGGTTTCCAGTTGTAATACAAATAAATAATACCATAATTTATAAATAATACAAGAAGAAACTGTGTTTCACATATTCACAAATATAAACCTACTTTATCCACTCTTGTATGTGAGATTCATCTGTGTTCATATATGTAACTGGAGTTCTTTCATTTTTTTATAACTATATTTATTTATTTGTTTTTAATTTTTTTCTTCACTGATTTGAGAGAGAGAGAGAGAGAGAGAAGGAGAGAGGGAGAAAGAGATAGAAACATCGATGAGAGAGAACATCAATTGGACACCTCCTGCTTGCCCCCCACCGGGGATTGGGCCCATAACCTGGGCATGTGCCCTGATCGGGAATCAAACCGGCAACCTCTTGGTGCATGGGTCAATGCTCAACCACTGAGCCATACCAGCCGGGCGAGTTCTTTCATTTTTATTGCTACATAGTATTTCATTGTGAGGCTGTATCATGATTTCTTTAAGCATTTTCTTGTTGCTTGATGAGTCAGTTGCTTCCATTTTTATGCTAGCACCCCCAATACTCCTATAAAGGTGTTGCACATATCTTCTTGTGCACGTTTGAAACTTTTAAAATATTTTTATTTGATTTTTTTTAGAGAAATAGGAAAGGAGAGATAGATAGAAACATAGATTGGCTGCCTCCTGCACACCCCCTGCTGGGGGTCGAACCCACAACCTGGGCATGTGCAGGAATCAGATCAGTCCATGGGACGATGCTCAGTCCACTGAGCCACGCAGGCCGGGTGCCGTTTGAAACTTTTAAACCTAGAAACAGAATTTCTGGGTTGTAGGACATACACATCTTTACTAGATATATTGCCAAAGTGATCTCCAAGTGTTTGTTCCAATTTATGTCATCACTGGCTGTATTAAAAAGTCTTTGCTCTACATCCAAGGAAAACGTAAGCTAATTTGGAAAGAGGCAAGGGAATTTGGTTCAGCAATTGTTTATTGTGTCTCTGTGGAAGACAGATCTACTCTCTTGCAAACTCAAAGCAACTCTACTTAATACTAAATGAGATCACCTATGTAAAGTACCTGGCATAGAGTGGCCATCTTTGCTCAAGTAATCTAGAAATGTACCCACACAGGCTAATGTGGTCATGTTATGGATACGATCCTTTTACAAGGTAGTCATTCCTTGCAAAATAGAAAAGTGACCGCCTTTAGCGTGGAGAGTAGAGGGTTAAAAGGGAATGTCATCCATGTTGTCAATGATACAGAATAGTCCATGACCCAGGAGGAGGTCACATCTATCCCCCTTGCCATACTTCACAAGAGCAGAAGGAAATTGCATCATTGAACAGAAAGATACCAAAAGTTTTTTCTTCCGTCTGCAATGAAAACAAGACTGTTACATGCTCTTCTCTATCTCAGTGTCCTTTCCACTTGAATTACTCAAGGGTATATTTGTAATTACAAGGGTGACCTTGCTCAAATGAACCAAACTGAAGGAAGCTTGTAACCCTGTGCCTGGTAGCAGCTGGCTCCTCACTTCTGAAGAGGACAGGAGATGAGGGAACTCAAGTGCACATAACCCCTTGAATTGGATTGTAATTTGTGGATTTTCTGAAAAGAAATGTCAAATGTTCTATATTGGAGTTGTCTACTAAGTAGCTTCTAGCCATACAAGGCTATTGTACAATTGAAATATGTCTAGTATGACTGAGGAACTAAATTTTAAACATCATTTAATTTTCATTAATTTAAAATTTAATAGCCACCTGTGGTTAGTGGCTACCGTTTAGGATATATATATATATATATATATATATATATATACCCAGCTGGTGGTGTGGCTTAGTGGATTGAGCATTGTCCCATGGACTGAGAGGTCTGCCTGGTTTGATTCCTGGTCAGGGCACATGCCTGGGTTGCAGGCTCGATCCCCAGTGGGGGGTATGCAGGGGGCAGCCAATTGATGTTTTTCTCTCACATCAATGTTTCTCCCTCTCTCTTAAAAAAAGTGGGTTTGTTGAAGCTCCAGTATATTAAAATCAAGGGCTTTGGTGATAAGATGTTGAGGGGGAATAATAGGTGGTGAGAAACAAAGTCACCGAGTCAGTTGGGATTTTTAACTTGTAGGCAAAAATCATTCCTAACATTATTGTATATCATATATTAGGATTCTCTGGAGAAATGGAACCAATAGAACCAGTAGGTTGTGTGTGTGTGTGTGTGTGTGTGTGTGTGTATTTGTTTTTTATTTTATTTATTTATTTTTAAACTTATGTTTATTGTTGACTGTATTACAAATGTCCCTCCTTTTTCCCCCTTGACACTCTCCTCCCCACTCCCACACCCACTCCTGCCTTCCCCACACTATTGTCTGTGTCTATTGGTTATGCATATATGCATATAAGTTCTTTGGTTTTTCTCTTTCTGCCCCGCCTCCTCCCTTCTCTTTGAGGTTCCTCAGTCTAACACCAAATTTGTACTTCTTAATCCCTTCATCTTTTTCACTTAACCCCCCTCCCATCTGGCAACCAACTAAAAGTTCTCTGTATCTATGACTCTGTTTCTGTTCTGCTTGCTCATTTTGTTTGAAGATTCAATTGTCGATAGATATGTATTTATTGCCATTTTATTGTTCATATGTTTGTTCTTTTTCTCCTTCAAGAAGACCCTTCAACATTTCATATAATACTGGTTTGGTGGTGATGAACTCCTTTAGCTTTTCTTGTTGGGAAACTCTTTATATGGCCATCGATTCTAAATGATAGCTTTGCAGGATAGAGTAATCTTGGCTGTAGGTCCTTGCTTTTCATCACTTTAAATATTTCTTGCTACTCCCTTCTGGCTGCAAAGTTTCTTTTGAGAAATCAGCTGACAGTCTTATGGGAGCTCCATTGTAGGTAACTCACCGCTTTTCTCTTGCTGCTTTTAAGATTCTCTCTTTGTCTTTAACCTTTTTTATTTTGATGATGATGTGTCTTGGTGTGGGCCTCTTTGGGTTCATCTTGTTTGGGACTCTGTGCTTCCTGGACGTGTATGTCTGTTTCCTTCACCAAGTAAGGGCAGTTTTCTGTCATTATTTTGTCAAACAGGTTTTCAATTTCTTGTTCTTTCTCTTCTCCTTCTGGCACTCCCATGATGCAAATGTTGGTATGCATGAAGTTATGCTAGAGGCTCCTTATACTATCCTCATTTTTTTTGGATTCTTTTTTCTTTTTGCTGTTCTGATTGGGTGTTTTTTTGCTTCCTTATATTCCAATTCGATGGTTTGATTCTTGGCTTCACCTACTCTACTATTGATTAATTGTTCTTGATTTCAGTTAGTGCATCCTTTATTTCTGACTGGTCTTTTATTATTCTCTTGAGGTCCTCACCAAGTTCCTTAATGTTCACACGAATTTCCTTGAAGTTCTCATTAAGTTCATTGAGTGTTCTTATTAGCAGTGTTTTGAACTCTACATCTGTTAGATTGCTTATCTTCATTTCATTTATTTCTTTTCCTGGAGTTTTGTTCTGTTCTTTTATTTGGGACATGTTTCTTTGTCTCCTCATTTTTGGTTGCCTTCTTGTATTTGTTTCTATGTATTAGGTAGAGTTGTGATGTCTCCTAGTCTTCCTAGGGTGGCCTGTTGTAGTAGGTGTCCTGTAGGGTCCAGTGGCACAGCCTTTCTGGTCACCCAACTGGGCCCTTGAGGTGCAGCCCTCATGTGGACTTTACACCCTTCTGTTATAATTGAGTCTTAATTGCTGTTGGTACATCAGCAGGAGGGTTTTACTCAGGCTGGTCATCTGCAAGGACTGGCTGTGCCCACTGACCTCTGACTACTTTGGATAATCAGCTGTGTAGGGGCCCACCACACAGAGCAAGACTTACTTCAGCAAGGCTCTGGTACCCACTGAGTCCATTTCTTGAGTGTGTCACTTGTGTAAGTGGTTGCGTGGTGGTGCTTTGACATGGTCTGAAGCTGTCCACTGGGTGTGCTGGGTCTGGGGCAAGGTCAGCCACTGCCTGTATTCTACTCGGGACCACCAGGTATAAGCTACAAAGTGATCTGCAGTCGGCTGCTTCTTGTGCTGGGCTTGGAGGTGCCCAGGCAAAGCCAAACTGTGAACCAAGGTTGGCTGCTTCTAGTGCCAGGTCTGGGGCCCCTTATTGAGAGGTATGGGGCTTGCTGAGACCAGATGCTGCTTGTTTGAGAGAATTTAGAAAATCTGAAGCAGGAGCCAAAAGAGGCCAATCTTCTGGTAAAACCACTGGAAACAGCTTGGGTGAGCCCAAAAGTTGGGTGGGGAAGGGCCTCAAGGAATCACCAGGGTGGGGCAATCAGTGTGAGCCAGGTTGCTGGAGTCCCAGATATGGGGGTCTGCTCTCCCTGGGGGAGGGCTCACCAAAGGAACAAAGACCTCAGAAAGCAGGTCTGGGAGAAAGCTGCCTCTCCAGTTCTAGTCCAGATGCTAAACACCTCAGTTCTTCTCTGTTTGTCTCTGGTGCCTTTCATGCTGCCTCCCCCATGCTGAAGCCTGGAGTGAGCAGGTCTGAGTAAGTCTGTGTGTGGGCCCTTTAAGAGGAGCTGCCTGGGGCTCCCACAGCCTCAGCCTCCCTCAGCCTGGGAGTCACTGGTTTTGCAGCCAGAAGTCATGGGGATTCTCTTAGTGGCACTGGAACCCTGAGCTGGGGGCCTGGTGTGGGACGGGGACCCCTAACTCCTCGGGGAGGACCTTCCTAGCCGAGGTGTCCTCCTGATTTTTATCTGCCACACGTGGGTGTGGGACCAGCCCATCTGCCTCCACCCTCCTACCAATATCGGTGTGGCTTCTTCTTTAATTTTGTAGTTATAGGACTTCCATTCAGCTCGATTTCAGGTGGTTCTAAATGATGGCTGTTTTGTAGTTTAGTTGTAATTTTTATGTGGTTGTGGGAGGAGGCGATACCGCTTTTACCTATGCTGCCATCCTGACCAGAAGTCTATGTATGTATTTGTGTATATATATGTGTGTGTGGAGAGAGATTTATTTTAAGGAATTGGCTCACATGATTGTATAGGCAAGTAATTCCAAAATATTTAGGGTAGGGCAGCAGGCATAAGACCCAGTGAAGAGCTGATGTTGCAGCTCAAGTCTAAAGGCACCCGTTTTCCTTAAGTGACTTCAGTCTTTTTTCTTTTAATGCCTTCAAATAATTGGATGAAGCCCTCCCACATTATGAAATGTAATCTGCCTTACTCATTAACATTTACTGATTCAAATGTTAATTTCATCTAAAAATTACCTTACCATGGAATCTAGAATAGTGCTTCACCAATTATCTGGATATCATGGCCTAGCCAAGTTGACAGATAAAATTAACCATCACCCATCATAGAACATCGATTTGTTGTGGAGGTAAGAACTCCGGAGATAGATAGTTCCAAGTTTCAGCCAGTGCCCTCCAGATACTCTGTCTATGATTCTCTTAGACTTTACCTTGCAGTCATAAGATGGCTGTCACAACTCAACACATCACACCCTCACGTTTTATTAGCATCTCAAGCAGGAGTGAAAGGAAAGCTCATATATATAGTGTCTTTTGTCCAGAGAGAAACCACCTGAAACACCAGTAGACTTTCTCGTAAATCTTATTGCAAGAACTGAGTTTTGGGCCACCTTCCAGGTCAATAATTGGCAAAGAGAAATTGAAGCACTAAGATGACCCCCTGGCCTTGCTTTCCTTGAGAACATTGTTGCTGCACTGATATCTAAAGAAATAGTAAGGAAGAAGATCAATGGCTGTTAGGTTGGCAATAAACTGACTATCATAATAACCTTTTGAGAATAGAGATGTTGTACCCTAACCAAGAACTTCTAGAATCTACTCAAAGGTTAGGATAAAAAAAAAACGTTGGTTGCCTGCTTATAGTACACACAGGGGAACTTTCACTATATCTTATCTTCCAAAGAGAGACTACATCAAAGAGCCAGAGAGGGAGAGTGACTCCTCTAAGTTTCCACAGGAAGCTCGTGGCAGAGCTCGGAATAAAACCCCTACTCTTCTGAACTTCTTCCTTCATACTCTTTGGATCACATTTGTTCGTGGATTTAGCAGGTCTTATGTACTTTAAGAACTTAAATGAAAATGATTCTTGCGTATGTAACAGGTGTGTTGTGGGTTTTAATAAAAAAATCTAACCTAATTTGACCTATTTGTTCACATTGTAGCTGGTATTTGGAAGTAGAAGGGACATTCAAATCTATCAGTCTAATGTAACTTTACAGATGAGGGAACAGAGGCTTAAAAAGTTAAATGGCTGACCCAGGGGCACAGCTTATTAGTGGGGGAAACGGAAACAGAATCCAGATGGGATTCTTGGAAGGGGACCCTGAGGTCTGGGATCACCGTTACTATGAGGACCAAAAAAACCCCACCTCTAAGCAGAATGGCTGTACTATCTGACGGAAGCCATGGAGGTGAAGTCTAGGAGATCACAGAGGTAAAAACCTTGTGATTCAGCACCATCTACTGGAAAATAGTAGAAAGACCTCTTAAGAGAAAGCTGCCAGAGAAATGCCGATAATAATACTTAGAGAAGACCAGCAAATCCCATGAATCACCACAGTAATGAGGAAGCTCAGAAAGAAAATGAAAATCTTCAGGAAGCAAACTAGAACACATGGAAATATGTGATAAAAATGACAGAGATTTCAAGATTGTAGTTCTGAAAACACTCAGTGAGATGTGAGAAAACACACACAGGCAATTTAATGCAGTCAGAAAACAAATTAATAAATAAAATGAGTACTTTACCAAAGAGATTGAAACTTTAAAAAAGAACCCATCAGAAATCCTGGAAATAAAGCATGCAATGAAGGAGATTAGGATTGAACTACTGACCATAGGAAACAGAGCCAACCCAATAGAGGAAAGAATTAGTGAGATCGAAGATAGGAATCTAGAAATGATGCAGAGGGAAGAAGAGAAAGATCTAAGCACAAAGAAAAATGAAAGAACTCTATGAGAACTATGTGACTCCATCAGAAAAAGCAATATTAGAATAATAGGCATACCAGAAGAAGAAGAGAGGGATAAAATAATGGAGAGCCTATTCAGATATAAAGAGTGGATGAGAATTTCCCAAACCTATGGAAAGAACTAGATCCTTGAATCCAAGAAGCAAACAAAACACCTAGTTACCTCAGTCCAAAGAGGCTCTCTCCAAGGCACATTGTATTAAAACTGTCAAAAATTAATGACAAAGAAAAAATTCTCAAAGCAGACAGGGAAAAGAAGGAAGTGACCTACAAAGGAAAACACATCAGAATATTATCTGATTCTTAGTAGAAACTCTTCAAGCCAGAAGAGAGTGGAACAAAATATTCAGATATCTAAAAGAGAGAAATTGCCAGCCACAAATAATACATTCAGCAAAATTACCCTTTAAATATGAAGGAGAAATAAGGATTTTCCCAGACATACAGAAGCTGAGGGATTTTAGCACCAGATAAGTTCAAGTGCAAGAAATACTCAAGGGAGTTATTGTACCTGAAACAAAGGACATAAGGTCACAACGCTATGAGTAAGATCACCAAAAACTTACACCATAAACAGGGATAATTTGTGACAGACAGTAAAAACATAAAAGGGGGGTGGATAAAGGTCTGAACTGGCAATGGAGGATGAATATCAGAGACACTCAAACAACAACAATAACTGTATATATGCAACTTTATTTTTATAAACCTAATGGTAACCACAAACAAAAATCCCCAAACTAAGACACATAGCTTAAGAAAAGTGGAAACAGAGGAGAGAAGTATGGAAACTACTAAACAAAGTAGCTAAAATCTGGAAACAGCCCAAGTTCCATCAATAGATGAGTAGATAAAAAAGCTGTGGTACATATATACAATGGAATACTATGCAGCTGTAAGAAAGAAAGATCTCCTATCCTTTGAGACGACATAGATGTACCTGGAGAGTATTATGGTAAGTGAAATAAGCTAGTCAGAGAAAGACAAGTACCACACGATCTTACTTATTTATGAATATCATGAACAAAATAACCTGTTGATCAAAATAGGTCCAGAGACATGGAAGTAGGGAACAGACTGACAAACCCCAGAGGGACGTGGGGTGGGGGGAGTGGAAGAGATAAACCAAAGAACTTATATGCGTGTATGCACAACCAATGTACACACACATTAGTTTGGGGAAAGCAGGAGAGGAGTGGGAGTGGGGAGGAAGGGGGTCAATGGGGAAAAAAGAGGGGACATCTCTAGTATCTTCAACAATACATAAAAGTAAAAAAAATTCAATGCAGAAAAGTTGAAAAAGTTAAACCTAGCATTCAGAGTTGATGTGACTATTTTAATAAAATAATGTATATTACATATCCTCACATTGCTTGGCAAATGGGCGTTCTCTACAAATAGGAGTTCCTTTTCTTATTTATCAGTCCAACAACATTCTTTTGACCTGAGGATAGAAAGTGACTCTTGATTAGAGCCTCTGCTACATTTGGCACCTGCAGTGAAATTGACCCACATTGGAATGGCCAAGAAGCAGTAGACTGATGTCACTGGTGGCTGACTTTAGTGGAATTAAATGCAAGTGGACTTCAGAAGAAACAGAAAATTCAAATAGACCAATAACAAATAAAGCCATTGATTTAGTAGTCAGAAAACTTCCCAAAAAGACAAGCCCAGGACCAGCTGGCCCCAGTGATGAATTCTACGAAAGGCTTAAAGAATTGAGTTATTCTTCACATACTCTTCCAAAAATAGAAGAGAAGGAAATACTTCCCGACTCATTCTATGAGGCAAGTATTACCCTGATAGCAAAACCAAAAATAGTAAGAAACCAAAGCTACAGACCAGTGTCGCTCATGAATTTACAGATAAAAATCCTCAGCAAAATACTAGAAACCAAATTCAACAACATATAAAAAGAATTAATATACCATAACCAAGTGAGGTTTAACATCTAAAAAGGTCAATCAATGAATTATACCATATTAATAGATTAAAAAACTAAAGTACACAAACATCTCAGACACAAAGAAAAACATTTGAAAAAAATATTATACAAACTAATAATAGAGGGGAAGTTTCCTAACTTGATAATTGGCTAATACAAAAAATCCACATAATATTTAATAGTGAAAATCTAAAATCTTTCTAAGTTAAAAAAAAAAAAAAAAAACAATACTAGGATATGTACTCTTGCCTCTTCCATTCATCATCATGCTGGAGGTTCTACACAAGATAATTAGCCAAGATTGAAAAGGAAGAAGTAAAACTATGTTTATTTGCATATAACTTAATTTTGTATATGGAAAGTCTTAAGGAGTACACACACACACACACCACATCATAATCGCACATTATTAGAACTGATAAAGGAGTCAGAATACAATGTTGCAGGATACAAGATCATTATACAAAAACAAATTATATTTCTAGACATTCTTTTTGTTTTTCTAAATTTTGTTTTCAATCATAATTTTGATGTTAGCTGGGTACAGGAGATATCTGGGGCAACGCTTAGTAAAGTATTTGATTGTCTAACCACTATGTTGTACACCTGAAACTATTTCTATACATGCTTAATGAACAATTTGAAAATTAAAGTAAGAAAACAATCTTATTTACATTAGTATCAAAAAGATTAAAGTGCTTAGGCATAAGTTTAGCAAAAGAAGTATAAGACCTGTACATTGAATTTTATTGGAAGTAATTAAGGAAGACCTAAATAAATAAATAAATAAATAAACAAATAAATAGGAAGACATCCCATATTCATGAATTGGAAGACTTAATATAGTTAAGATGGTAATACTCACAAATTGACCTACAGGTTCAGTGAAACATCTGGCAAAACCCCAGTTAAGCATTTTGCACAAATTGATAGGGTGACCTTAACATCCATGTAGAAAGCACCAGAATAGAAAAAGGAATCTTGAAAAAGACACATACTTTTAAATTTTAAAACTTACTACAAAACAATAGTAATGGAGACTATGTGGTGCTGACATAAAAATAAACATGTAGATCAATAAAATAGAACGGAGAGTCCAGAAATAAACTTATACATTTATGGTTAATTGATATTTTATTAGGATGCCTAAACAATACAGTGGGGGAAAGAAGAATCTTTTGAGGGAAAGAAGAATCTTTTGAATAAATGGTGCTGGCATTACTGGATATCTACTTGAAAAGAATGAAACTGGAACCCTACATCACACCATGTTCAAAAATTAAAACTTAAAAATATAAAATTCTTAGGAGAAAACTTAGGTGCAAATATTCATGACCTCAGATCACGCAATAGTTTCTGAGGCATGACACCAAAAACCACAACAAACTAAAGAAAAAAATAGACCAGTTGAGCTGCACAACATTAAATATGCTTTTACATTAAGGACACTACCAAGAAAGTTCCAAGACAACCCAAAGAATGGGAGAAAATTGCACATCTAGTATTCGGAGTAATAATGAATTCTTATAACTGAAAAATACAAAGAGAAAAAAGTTAAAAATGGGCAAAGTAATTAAAAGTATATTTCTCCAAACAGTACACACATACATACACAAAGGGTTAATAAACATGAAAATACATTTCATATCATTCATCAGTAGTTATATACAAAGCAAACCATCGTTAATGCAACTTCACACTGACTAGGTTGGTGATAATGAAAAAGGTAAGTGTTAGTGAGGATGTAGAGAAATTTGAACTCCCATTCATTGCTGTTGGGAAGGTAAAATGATACACTCCCTTTGGAAAACAGTTTGGCTTGGCAGGGCCTCAAACAAGCAAACAAACAAACAAAAAATCCCCACAGGTTGACCATATGACCCAGCAATTCCACTTTTATGTATATGCTTGTAAGAATTGAAAATATGACCACAGAAAAATCTTATTCATGAATGTTTATATCATCATTATTCATAACAGCCTCTAGATGGAAATAATCCAAGTGTCCCTTAACCAATGAATTCATGAAGAAAATGTGGTATATCTATACAATCAAATATTACTCAGCCATCAAAGGGAATGAAGTACTGATATGTGGGTAAACCTTGAAACCATTATGCTAAGTGTAAGAAGATAGTCACAAAAGGCCACGTATTGTATGATTCCACTTATATATGAAATGTCTGTAATAGACAAACCCATAGAGACAGAAAGGCAATTGTGGTTTCTTGAGACAGGGAGTGGGGTAGTGGGGGAATGGCTGCTAATAGGTATGGGCTTTCTTTTTGAGGTGATGGAAATATTCTGAAATTAGATAGCAGTGATGATGGCACAACTTTGTAAATCTACTAAAACCCCCTGAATGTCCCCCTTTTAAAAAAGGTTGAATTTTATATGTGAATTATATCTCATGTTTGTTTATTAATTTTTTTATATTTTTTGTATCTCATAGTTTTTATTTAAAATAAAATGGAAGTGGAGTATAAAGTGACCCATAGAAGTCATTGACATTTTTCTGGCTGCCATGCTTTCTTCAAACAATTGCTACTTTAAGTAGGTTCAGCCGCTGGAAGGACAGTTTGCCCTACCGATCTGCATGAACATCTCTCTGACCTGTGTTTTGGTGTCTGAGTTGGGGCTAGGGCTATAGACATACTTGAGTTTTACTCACCAGGCTCCCTGATTACCTATAAGCTGCCCGACTGTATTTTCTCCAATGATCATCTGGGTTCCATTTGACTACGTGGAATGAATCAGATCGACTTGCATATTATGTGACCTTGGGCGAGTTAGTTCACCTTTTTTGAACCTTAATTTCCTTTATAGCATCTACTTCTCGGCAGTGTGAAAACGAAATGGGATCATGGGTTTTAAGTGTGGGCTTCAGTTAATGTTAGCTTCCTCTCTACTTCTCTCCCTCTGGTAAAAGCACATTCCTTACAGGTCAGAGGTCACTCAGCTCTGTCCTGGCTTCCTGCCTAGCCACAGATGGCTTCTAGAAATAAACCATGGGTGAGGTTGGTTTTTTTTTTTCTCTCTCTCTTTTTATTTGTGTGTTCCCTGCTGTGTCTCTTCTAGTACCTAGTACACTGTCGCTCACTGAATTTGGATTTTCTATGAGACAACACAAGCCTTTGACATGGATTTCCCAGCACATTGCTGGCAGGATTTCAGAGTGTCAGCATTAGTCTGTGACAAGTGAGCATGGTTAGTGTACCTTTGGAGGCTGTTGTGCTGAGAGGTGCGGAGCTTAATTAAATTTCCTACTTGCGGAGAGTGACAGTTGGGTCCCCCATCCCCCAAAAGTTTTCCAACTCTTGCTTTCCAGCTAAACAGTTAGGATTTTTGTTGTTGTTGTTAATTCTCACCTGAGCATATTTTTCCATTGATTTTATTTATTTTTTTAGCTCTTTTTAAAAAAATCTTCACCCAAGGACATTTTTGCATTTATCTTCAGATAGAGCAGGAAGGAGAAAGGAAGAGAGAGAGAAACATCAATGTGAGAGAGACACATTGAGTGGTTGCTACCCACACGACCCCAACCAGGGCCGGGGACAAACTGCAACTGAGGTACGTGCCCTTAGTGGGAACCGAACCCGGGTCTCTCTGGACCACGGGCCGATGCTGTAACCGCTGAGCAAAACTGGCCAGGGCCATTGATTTTATTTTTGAGAGAGAGTGGAGGGAGAGACAGAGACAGAGACATACATCAGTGTGAACAGGACATATCAATCGGTTGACCTCTTACACGACCCCGACCTGCAACCCAGGTCTGGGCCCTTAACTGGGAATCGAATTCATACCAACACTTCAACCGCTGAGCCAAACCAGCCAGGGTCCTTTCGGGATTTTTAAATGACCTATAACATCATCTTTTAATACGCAGCAGTGAAATGCTTAAACAATACCACAGAACTCACCATTTACAGAGGCAACCCCGGCCTCCTCTTGGAAATGTTTTACTTATTATTAGGTTGTCTAAACGCACTGTAGATTAACCTTTTTAAAGGCATGTATTAAGTTCACTATTGTTTTTTCTTCTTCCTCCATTTAAAAAAGTTGAATGAGGAGTTAGTGACTGTGAAACAACGGGAAGAAGAAGGTGGTCCCAGGATTCAGGCCCAGTAGGAACTGCCCTGTGCGTAGGTGGAGCGATTCTGGGCTATATCGGAGGAAGTCAAAACTCCTGAGACCAATGCAAAAGCAAATATTCTCTTTTTTCCTTCTTCCCAGGAAATAGAGAGATTGGCCACATGAAACCTGGTTCTGTGTCCTTCGTTCTCGGTTCTGAGCAAGCGGAATGAAAACTATAGACATCCTAATCTGTGCCTTCTCTCCCACGTCTAGGAGCGGAAAAAGAAATTTGAAAAGGATGGTGAGAGGTTTTATTCTTTGCTGGATCGGCACATACATCTGTCTTCCAAAAAGAAAGAATCTCAGTTACAAGAGGTATGTGCAGCTTCCTATTGCAAGGCTTTCCTCGTACCCTGCCTTAGCCAAGAATCGTGGCTGATGGCAGTGCTGCCAGTTAAAACCACGGCCTGGGACCCAGATGTCCCGAGTTCTCCAGCCAGATCCTCCACTGACCCACGGCATGACTTTGAATAGCGTATCTCTTTCTTGGTCTGAGTTCCCCTGTCTACCAAAGCAGTGGTACTCAATGCTTCCCAGAATCCCTTTCAGTTCTAAGTTTTGGATTCCATCTTCCACACAAGGAGAGAGTTAAATTAGGGTTGTATTTGCTGGATCACGAAGAGATCTACCTTTTTCCTCCGAGGTATTCCAACATTAGCATTTTTTTTTTTTTGGTTCTACACTGGGACTACAGGTCATATGGGAGTTGCATTGATTTCAATTTAGAAAAGTCACTGTTGGGTGAGTGCCTAGCACATGTCAGGCTCTATGCTGAGTGCTGCAAGGATGCAAAGCCAGTAACACATGCTTCCCATCCTTCTGCAGCATACCATTTGGATAAAAACACACATGATGCCCTAGCCGGTCTTGCTCAGCGGTTAGAGTGTTGGCCTGTGGACCGAAAGAGTCCCGGCTTCGGTTCCCGCTAAGGGTGCATACCTAGGTTGCAGTTTGGCCCTGGCCCTGGTTGGGGCTGTGTGGGTGGCGGCCACTTGATGTGTCTCTCTCACATCGATGTCTCTCTCTCTTCCCGCTCCCTCCCTCCTGCTCTGTCTGAAAATAAATGCAAAAATGTCCTCGGGTGAGGATTAAAAAAAAAAAAAGAACACACATGATGCTTATACAAGTAGAATTGTGTACCTACTGTAATATGTATGTGCACGTGGTGTCCTTGCAGGGGTGGGAAAGTATTTGGAGGATTACAAACTGGTGGAAGACTGTTGCTTTCCAGCCATAGGTAAAATGTTTGATGGATAGAAATGGAGAAATGGATCTTTCAAGTGGAGGGCAATGGTCCCCAGGATGGAAAACGTAGAGTATGTTTGGGAAACAGTTTAACCAGGATTTGCCTTACTAGTGAAGGGTAATGCACCACGAGGTGTGATCAGGCAAGTTGAGGCTGTATTGTGGAATGATAGGCGCAGGAGTTTATACTGAATTCTGTCGGCCCTGGGAGGATCATTGAAGGCCTCTGGTTGTGCAAGCAATATGAGTGGAATTTTATTTTAGGAACCTTAAACTGGCTGGGGGAATATGATGAATTTGATCAGAGAGAAACTAGAAGCAGGAAAACCAAGTTGGCAACTATTACAGTGATCTGGGGGAGAGGGTCTGTGTCAGAAGACTAGTGCAGGGGAAAGGAAGGAAGGAATGAACTGATTAAGGCTTTTTAAATGGAAGAACAGATCTATGTATTGGATAAAAGGTCCAGTAACATATGGAGAGATTTATAGATTCAAATATGAAAAGAGATACCAAATTGAATAAGGTCATAGACATGAGCTGTGAACACTCTTAGAACTCATCCTGTCCAAGGTCACACACATTGTGGCAGAGCTGAAGGTCATCTCCAGACACCTGATGTAGTGAGTATACATCACATCATGCGAGGTGTTTCAAGGTGATGAGTCAAGATCCTCAGTGATGGATGAAGTTAGTATTGAGAAGGTAAAGGACTATTTTTTTGGTCATAAACAGGAATGAAGTACTAGTTTGGGGTCTTCTGCCATTTTCTTTCACACACTTTTGTTTTCTTCTTTTTTAATCTATTCTGTGCCAAAGACTTTATGCAGAAAAGAGTTGACATAACAGGCCTGAGACCACTGTGCTTCAAAATGTCTGCTTACAAGAATTGCTCTTGGCTGGTAAACACTTCCTTACACTGATATAAAAGTTTCCCTAAATTATTGCGACTCAGTGTGCCTAAACTGCCTGTGCAAGCAACGTGGTTTATGCTGAACACCTCGTTTTCTTCTGGGAGTCCAGAATTTGGTACATGTTCGGCAGAAGGTGCCTGTGTACACCCCCCAAGAAAAACCTAGGATACTCAACTCAGTCTCTAGCAAGCTTCCTTGGTAGACAGCATTGCAATGTGTTATCATAACCTCTTGCTGGAGTTTGACCTGTGTGACTGAACTAAGAGAGAACTCTTGGAAGTTTGCACCTAGTTTCCTCTGGACTTTACCCCGCGTATTCTTTTCCTTTGATGATTTGTGTTTCTTTTTCTTTTTTCCCAATTTTTATTAATTTATTTTTGTTACAAATGTTTCTTCTCCCCCCACCCCCCCAAGACACCTTCCTTCCCATCTGATGATTTGGTTTGTATGCTTTCACTAAAATAGATCTTAGCCATGAGTATGACTATATGCTGAGTCCTGTGAGTTGTCCTAGAGAATCACCGACCCTGGGGGTTTTGCAAGTCTGGACACTGTCCAAACTTGATGCTTTGGGAGGTGGTCACAGTGAAAGCTTTTGGAGTGTCCTGGCAATTTGATGCTGTTGTCTGTGTCCCTGATGACTTTCCCAATGAGCAAGGAGGCAGCCATTGTACTTGTTTAAGCAGAAAAAAGCTGGAGATCCTTAGTCACATTTTTAAAAAATATTAAGAGAATTAACTTTTAGAGCATTTTTGGGTTTAAAACTTGAATGGTAAGTACAGAGAGTTCCCATACATCCTTACTACCCTGCATGCAGTTTCCCCAGTTATTCATTTATTTAAATTAAATGTATTGTAGTTAGTAAAATTATATAGGTTTCAAGTGTACAATCGTATAACACATCATCTATACATTGCATTACGTGTTCACGGCCCATCACCATATATTTGAAGCCCATCTACCCTGCACTACCTCCCAACCCCCTTCCCTCTGGGAACCACCATACTGTTGTCTGCTCTTTGAGTTTTTGTTTGTCTTGTTTGTTCATTTGTTGCTTTCAGTTTTATATTCCATCTATGAGTGAAATTGTATGGTTCTTATGTTTTTTTTTATTTTTCTGTCTAACTTATTTCGCTTAGCAGGATATTCTCAAGATCCATCCATGTTGTTGCAAATGGTAGTATTTCATCTTTTCTTATGGCTGCGTAGTATTCCGGTGTGTATATGTACCACATCTTCTTCATCCAGTCCTCTATTGTAGGACACTTTGGTTATTTCCACGTCTTTGCCACCATGAATAATTCTGCAATGAACATAGAGGTGCATATATCTTCAAATTTATGTTTTTGATGAATACCCAGAACTGGGATTGCTGGGTCATATGGTAGTTCTAGTCTCTAGTTTTTTTGTTGTTGTTAATCCTCACCTGAGGATATTTTTCCATTGGTTTTTTTTAGATAGAATGGAAGTGAGGGAGGGAGGGAGAGAGAGAAACATCGATGTGAGAGAGACACATTGATTAGTTGCCTCCCGTACCTGCAACCCAAGTATGTGCCCTTGACTGGGAATTGAACCCGTGACCCTTCAGTCCATGGGCTGACGCTCTAACTGCTGAGCCAAACTGGCCAGGTCTAGTCTCTAGTTTTTTGAGGACTCTCCATAGTGTTTTCCATAGTGGCTGCAGCAATTGCATTCCCACCAACAGTGCAAGAGCTTTCCCTTTTCTCCACATCCACGGCACTTGCTGTTTGTTGATATATTAACAGCCATTCTGACAGATGTGAAGTAATATGTTTTTGTAGTTTTGATTTGCATTTTCCTGATGACTAGTGACATTGTGCATCTTTTCATATGTCTATTGTTCATCTGTATATCCTCTTAGAAGAGGTGAATATTCAGGTCCTCTGACAATTTTTAAATCGAATTGTATCTTTTTTTCTTATTGAGGTGTATGAGTTCCATATATATTTTGAATAGTAACACCTTTTGGATGTATCCTTGTGAATATACTCTCCCATTCAGTAGATTGTCTTTTTGTTTTGTTGATGGATCCTTCACCATGGAGAAACTGGATTTGGTTTGCTAATATTTTATTGAGGAGTTTTACATTTATGTTCATCAGGGATATTGGCTTATAAATTTCCTTTCTTTGTAGTGTCTTTGTTTGGTTTTAGAATTATGATAATTCTGGCCTTGTAAAATGAGCTTGGGAATCTTCCCTCCTCTTGAGTTTTTTAGAATAGTTGAGAAGGATAGGTATAGTTCTTCTGTGAAGGTTTAGTAAAATTTACCTGTGAAGCCATCTGATCTAAAACTTTTCTTTCCTGGGAGTTTTTTATTTTTTATTTATTTTTATATTTTTTTAGAGAGAGAGGAAGGAAGAGGGAGAGAGAGATAGAAACATCGATGAGCGAGAACATCGATTGGCTGCCTTCTGCATGCCCCCACTGGGGATTGGGCCCACAACCTGGGCATGTACCCTGACTGGGAATCGAACCGGTGACCTCTTGGTGCATGGGTCGATGCTCAACTACTGAGCCACAGCGGCCAGGCTGGGAGTTTTTTGATTACGGCTCAATTTCATTAGTTATAATAGGTCTGCCCAGATGTTATGATTCTTCCTGATTCAATTTAGGAAGCTTTTATGTTTTTAGGAATTTATCCATTTCGTCCAGGTTTTCTAATTTGTTGCCCTATAGTTGCTTGTAATATTTTCTTATAATTCCTTGTATTTCTGTGGTGTCAGTTGTTTCTTCTCCACTTTCATTTCTGATTTTATGTGGGTCTTCTCTGTCTTTTTCTTGATGAGCCTGGTTAGAGGTTTGTCAATCTTGTTTTTATTTTTAAATAATGAGCTCTTGGTTTCATTGATCTTTTTTTTTGTTTTTGTTTTTGTTTTTGTGTGTGTGTCTATGTCATTTATTTCCACTCTACTCTTTATTATTTTCCTCCTTGTACACATTTTTGGGCTTTGGTGTTCTTTTTCTATTACCTTTAGGTGTAAGGTTATATTATTTCTTTGATATTTTCCTTGCTTCTTGGTGTAGTTCTGTTTTGCTATGAATTTCCTTCTTAGGACTGCTTTTGCTGTGTCCCATAGGTTTTGGGTTGTTATGTTCTCTTTTCCTTTGTTTCAAGGTATATTTTGATTTCTTCCTTGATCTCATTGTTAAGCCATTCATTGTTTAGTAACGTGTTATTTACCTTCCATGTGTTTGTGTGTTTTTCTATTTTTTTCCTTGTTTTGATTTCTATTTCCATATTGTTGTGGTCAGAGAAGATGTTGGATATGATTTCAATATTCTTAAATTAACTGAGACTTGTTTTGTCTACTACCATGTGGTCTATCCTTGAAAATGTCCATGTGCACTTGAAAAAATTGTATATTCTTCTGCTTTGGGGTCAAATGCTGATTTGTGACATTTGCTACCCTTTTTATACAGGCAGACCTGCAAGTGGACAAGGAGAGGCACGTTTTTTTTGAGTCCTCCCTTGATTATGTTTATCAAATCCAGGAAGTTCAGGAGTCCAAGAAGTTCAATATTGTGGAGCCGGTAAGTTGTACCTGTTGATTAATGCCTTAAAAAAATTTACCAGATGCTTGGTAAATGTGGAGAACTTTGATCTTAAAATTAGAAACTAAAAGAATGTGAAAGATAGTGTTTAATACAAATCTCTCTCTTTCCTCCCCCATGTTTTCTCTCTAGCTATGGTTTTTCTTTCTTTTTTTCTTTTCTTTTCTTCTTTCCCTCCCTGGTTTTCTCTGTCTCCCTTCTTTTTACCTAGTTCTCCTTTTTTCTTCCTCTCATGCTTCATAAAGCCTTTAAAAATACCCATACTGTACCAGGCACTGTGCTAGGAACTCATGTCTTTTGCACTCAATGACTTCCCATTCTACCACTTTTACTTCTATCTTCTTTAATTTTTTTTACTTAAATCCTTTAATTTGTCATAAAATATGATGTACTTTGATTTGACAATTATGTTGAATTTTAACACTTTTAAAATTATAGCAAGTGTATTCTTATTGTAGAAAAGCTAGAAAAAATATAGGAAAAACAAAGCAAAACAACAAATTCCCTATACAGAGATAATCACTGTTAATATTGTGACATTTTCTTTCCCATATTGTCTGTGTATCTATAATATTTATTTTTCTATCTATGTATACCCAGCTACTTGAAGATTTGGGTGTGTGTACACCTGTGTGACTAGCTATGCACATGAGTGTATACCTCTGTGTTTATGTGTATCTGTCATTTGTATATATCTGTACATATACATGTGTAAACAAGTATGTATTCATTCATTCCATAAATATTTATTGTGCTTCTATTATGTGCTGGGCACTGTGCTAAACACTGGTTATCCTATGGTGAAAAAGACAGACTCAGTTTCTGTCTTTATGAATACAACATTCTCATGGGTAGACAGAAAGGAAAGAAACTATACATAAATAAAATAATTGTAAGTTGTGATAAGCACTAAAACAAAGAACAAACATGGACAGTTACTTTAGATCAAGTCATTAAGGAGGCCCTCTGAAAGTGTCATTTAAGATCTAAAGAAAGTGAAGGTGAGGCAATGTGAATAACAGGGAAAGAACATTCTGGGCACAGAAAGATAGACATGCACAGTCCTTAACTTAGGAAAGAATGGTGTAATCAATGAATGAAAGATTAGCCTTTAGGTACTGGTGAGATATAAGGGAGTGGCAGCAAGTAATGTCTGAAAGAAAGGCATAGGACCTATAGCCACGGTAAGGTGTTTGGATTTTAGTCCGAGGGCAAGTGGAAAACCTCTGATGGGTGTTAAACAGGATATAACATGGGCTCATTTTGTTGTATGGAAAATGGCTTGAAAGAGGCCAACATTGGTAAGGAGGAAACCAGTCAGGAGGCTAGTGTAGTGCTCTAGGTGAGAGAAGAGGTTGTTTGAGTTAGAGTAGTGGTAGTGGAAATAGAAAAGAATGGCTGGATGAGAGACGTGTCTGGAAGCAAAACTGACAGGAGTTACTGATAGGTTGGATTGAGGTGTGAGTGAAAGAGAAAGCAGGTATGATTCTTTATGTTCTGGTTTGACTGAATGATTGGGTAGTGTTGTTGTTTCCTGAGATGGGAAAGCTTGGGACAGAAACAGGAAGATTGTGTGTAGTACTGTGTGTATGGTACACACACACACACATATACACATATGTGTATATTACATAGTAGTGTATATACACATGTGTTTATGTACATAGTTTTTGTATGTGTTTATGTATATATGCAGATATAGTTCGTAGTCATATATACATATGTGTTTATATGTGTATAGCATATGTGCATATTTATGTGTGCTCACCTGTTTAGTTTCTAAAAAGAATAAAGCAATTTTTATTACTTTTTATTCTACTTCACTATTGCCAGCATTAAGTGTTATTTTTTAAATGTTTGTATTTGATAGTTAAAAGTCATATATTTTTATTTTTATTTATGTGTATTTCGTTTTTAATGGGGTTGGAAGTTAAAAAGTTTTATTGATCATTTGTACGTCTTCTTCTGCAACTCCCTCAAAACATTTCTAATTTGAAATTGGGTTCTAGCTCCTTGGATTCTTTAGCATTATGGCAGTCTTCATAAAGGTACAGATGCTGACTTTATTCCTTTTCCATTCTGTTACCTATTCAACAAATATGTATTGAGTACCTACTCTGTGCTAGTCCTGAGGATTTAGGGAGAAAAAACACGGTCTATCCCCATACAGTCCAAATTGTGAATGGTTTTCTGTGCTACCTGAAAAGGATCTAAATGAATAAATTTGTTAGTAGTCCTTATTTTCTGGAACTGGGTTTAGTGTAAATGTTTAACCTAGTAAGAGAATAGCTATGTGTAGACATGTTTGTGTTTGCATGGCTGCTTTTAAGACTATACTGAGTAAACACTGCAGGGAATTTGTTTTCTATGCTTGTGTTTTCTTTATTTGATCAACGGGAAGATGCTGGTGACAAAGTTATTTTTTTATTTTTCCTAGGTCTTGGCCTTTCTCCATAGCCTCTTCATTTCCAACAACTTGACTGTGGAGCTCACACAAGATTTCCTCCCATACAAACAAAAGCTCCAGCTCAGTTTGCAGAATGTAAGTTTTTTCACCTGTCTCTGCATTACAGTGGGATTTAAAAACCCTGATGACTCTGACCTTTGGATTGTAGGTTTTTTGTGCCTCAGCCAATTTGTCAGGACACAGATGTTTTAGTGGACTGGACTGTTCTTGCTCTTTCATTCTTAGCTCTGCCCTGTACCTGGGCTGACTGGTGCTCAAACCCACCCTTCCACCCACCGATACACTATCTATCCGGTATTTCTCAAGTGTTGCTAATTTGCTGCATCTCTCCCAGATGGGAACCCAGCTATTGGCTTGTTTATGCACAGGTTTTATGCTACTTCCCTGCTTGTCAGGCAAGACACCCGTTGTGGGTTTTATTACCATGAATGCCCATTTCCCCCTGTCTTCCTTTTCTCACTACTTATTGCTAGAGTTAACTAAATTATTTTTAAAGGTTTTCTCCACCTGCTTTCCCACGTTGGTTCCTATAGATGGGCATAGGCATAGCCTTCCCATTCTTGTACCATATATATATTTTTAATTTAACTCACATTTAATGAATGCTTGCGGATATAATGAACATATACTCTGTGCCAGGTATTGTAACATGCTTCATACTACAATGAGGCATGTTAGTTTTTCTGTCTTCAAAGAATATACCGTCTCTTGTTGGAGAGAGACATAATCACAGATAAATCATAATTCCTTGTGATCAATGCTATAATAAAATGAACACCAACAATTTTAAAGATGCACAGAGAGTTGAACAGTTGACTGCCTAGTACAGTCAAAGAAGGTATCACTGAGGTCGTGACTCTGAACTGGTTGTTAACGTACATGAAATGTATAGCTGTATTTTTCCATGGAAGTGGTTGGTGAGTGGCAGTGGAAATAGGTTTCACTTGTTTGTTTAGGAGGATGTTCACTTGCCGGTTACTATAGTTGTTTTCCTTTCTGGGAACTCTCCTTTCTGGGGACTTTCCTTCACCAGAATGTGAAAGCCCTTATCCTCTGCTGATTTACAAAGTATTCCTATAACCTGGTTAATTGCTTGAATCTTCCTTCAAGGATATCTTGACAAGCATGAGTTGCACAAGCCTCTGCACGAATCTAAATGGTGAACACATTTAGAGGATAACGAGGAGAGCGGGCCCAACTAGATAGGGCACCCCAGATCTCCTTTGCCAACTGTCATGTGACAGTCTTGCGACTAAATACTGAGGACACCTAATGATGTTCATACCCACATTTCAAACTGTTTTGCCATTGTGCTTTAGTTGTCTATTTTAAAAATATTATTTCTTACCGTTAGCTTTTGTTATTCATGATTATAAAAAAGCCTGGCCGGGGTGGCTCACTGGACTGAGCATCGTCCCATGGACTGAGAGGTCCCAGTTCGATTACCTGTCAGGGCACATGCCCAGGTTGTGGGCCAGATCCCCAGTAGGGGGCGTGCAGGAGGCAGCTGATCAATGTTTCTCTCACATCTGATGTTTCTGTCTCTCTCTTCCTTCCTCTCTCTCTAATAAAATTAATAAAAACATATTTAAAAAACACAAATTTGTTTAAAAAAACATAAGTTTTCTGTTCACCTATTTTCAAAGAGAGCATCCTCTTATATATTTTATCCTAATGGCCAGCATTTAAATCAGAGTTAAAGTAGGCAGTAACTTTACTTGAGGCAGAAGATAAAAGTTGCCATGATAATGTTCTTTGAGAACCTTCTTTATAGGCTCCCTTTTGGTGAAGCAGGGGTCAGGCTCATGCTCAGAATTCTAAGTGCCCATATTTATTAGTCTTATGTGATTCTTGTTAGAAAAAAGTCTCCCAAATGTGGTTTTATGGCTACATTTCTATTTATGTTTGTTCCCCTTTTAGTCTTTACTGCTGTTGAACTCCATAAAGTTGTTTTGTAGCCTCTGTGGCATTCAACACTTGCTTTTTGCTGTGTTGTAACACGTGATGAAAGCCAAAAAGCTCTGGGTCTCTGACCAAAAATTGCTTACTCATGACGATGGTGATGATGATCATGATTATGACGATGGTGTCTTGGCAGACAAGAAATCATTTCTCCAGTACCCGAGAAGAGATGGAAGAACTTAAGAAAAGGATGAAAGAGGCTCCCCAGACTTGCAAACTTCCAGGACAGCCAACCATTGAAGGCTATCTCTATACCCAAGAGAAATGTGAGTGGGAATACAGGGGTACCCACTGGGTTCAAGTAGTCTGGCACCTACTGCTTTTTGACCTTTCCAAACTCTGGGCACTAGTAATGATCACACACCCCTGAGAACAACACCTCTTTGGAGAGCAGCTTGGGGATATGAAAATATAAAAGAAGGAGGAATTAGAGGGGGGTGGGTAAGGATTTGTCTCACAAAGGCTCTGGAATGATAAGGCCTCAGGTTTTCTCTGTGATTCAAAATGGGGATTGTTAACCATTTAGTCCTTTTAATGACTCTTTGGGGCAAAAAGGGAGGTAGGGGATAGGAAGCAGAAAAACAATATTTATTATACCTATTGTGTGCCAGGCATGGTGCTAAGAGCTTTAAATACACTGTCTCATTTAATCTTTGGGACCACTTTATTATACCCATTTTCACAAGAGGCCACTGAAGCTCACAGATATCACCAGTTGAAAGTCATCCAATGGAGTACTATGCAGCTGTTAGAAAGAAAGATATCTTATCCTTTGAGATGACATGGAGGGGCCTGGAAAGTATCATCCTAAGCGAAACAAGCCAAACAGAGAAAGACAAATATCATATGCTCTCACTTATTTGTGGAATATAATGAACATAACAGTCTGAGGAATGGGGTAGTCCCAGAGACATGGAAATGAGGTGCAGACTGACAATCCCCAGAAGAGGGGTGGTGGGGGAGAGATAAACCACAGAACTTATATGCATGTGTGCATGAACAATGGACATGGACAACCAAGCTGAGGACAGGGCAGGGAGGGAGGGGGAGGGGGAATCAGTGGGGGAAAAAGGAGAAACATCTGTAACAAAAATAAATAAATTAATTAATAAAAAAATGAATAAATAAAAACAAAGATGTTAAAATAAAAAGGCAAAAAAAAAAAAAAGTCACCCAACTATCAAGTAACAGGCCTCAGTGTAAGCTCAGGTCTGTGAAATGTCAAAACCGGTGTCCTACCTCTGTACTCTGTCCTTCCACTGCCTTAGGGTTACAAGGTTGCTCTAAAGCACTAAATAACTGTTGTGATTTCAGTGGGCAAGGCGATGGTTCATTGTTAACCAAGGAAAATGGGTTAATGTATCCAGTCACTACATATTGCTGATGATTCAAGTTTTCCTGCCTGCTAAATTACATTAGGCAAACCTGTATGTACTGTTTGCTTTTCCTACGAACTATGACTCAGTGCCCCCAAAGCCTGTGATTTCATTCCCTGCCCAGAATTGTTCTTCCTGGAGAGTAGGCAGAAGAGGCTACCCAGAGGCTACCAGTGGCAAAAACCACTTCAATACACAAAGGATGATTTTGTATCAGCGATATTGTTTTGATTTTCTTCCCTTAGAGCAATTAACTTTTTATGGTTTTCAAAGATGTGTTCTTCCATTTGTCAGGGTCAGCGCTTCAAGTCTGCATTGCGGTATTTCTTAGTCCCAGCACTGTTGACATTTCGGGCTGGGTAGTTCTTTGTTCTCGAGTGGGCATCCTGTGCACTATAGGATGTTTAGCAGCATCTCTCCCCACTTTATTTTAATAGAACTCCCCCGGTGTGATCATCTGAAATGTCATTAGACATTGCCAAACATGCCCACTGGTTGTGAACCACTGTGACATTGCAAAATAATGTCTTTGTAATCTTGGCTCTAATAAATTAGCCACATGATCCTTCTATAGCCCAGTTTTCTAATTTGTCAAATGGATGTGGTTTTGCTGGTCAGTTGAATGTATGCTTACTGAGCATCCTTTTCTCTAGACAATACTCAGTATATGAGGCACACAAAAAATGCATCAATCTTTGTTTATAACCTACTAGTTTATACAGAACTACCCGGTCTGATGAGGAAGACAGACAAGTATATCAGTAATTATAATAAATGTGTTGAGCATATATATAAGGGGCATGTATTTAAGGGCTTCATTGAGGAAATGATATTTGAACTGGAACTTGAATTATGAGTGGGTCTTGATAGGTAAAGAAAAAGGGAGAGAAAATTCCAGGTGTATACCACTGTCTGAGTAAAGGCACAGAGGTGTATGAGGATGTAGTTTGTTTGCAGGGTCTTCAGACAGTCCTGGTTTATATCTGCTGTCCTGATGGAATTATCAGTGGTGCCCCAGTCATTCTTAAATATGTGTTGAATATGGATGATGAGTTATATGGCCACCTGTTTATTTGGCGACTGACAGTAATTCAGTGAGACAGGAGCGCAGAGGAGAGGGTTGTAAACAAACAACACTGAAAAGGTAAATCTGATCATAATAGGAAGGGGGCTTTGTGGGCCAGCCTACGGAGTTTGGAGACAGTGGGAAAACCTTGTGTGGTTTATAACGAGGGGAATGACACAAATAGAGACATATAGTTTACAGTATTTCTCTAGCAGAAGCATGGAGATGCACTAGAAAGAGTGATCAGAGATGGGGAAACCAGGGAGAAGGCCACTGAAAGAATTAATTGGAAAAATAATGAATTTTGGTTTTGCTTGAAACAGCTCCTAAAACATGAAAAAGAGAAGTCAGCGATAGGGTGCTGAACTCTTTTAGTTCTAAAAGAGTGGACCGGATGAGACAGCTGGAGGAGACATTTAGGGGACAGAATGGGCAGAATGCAACCACCAATCAAATGGGGCACATCCCAGGGAAGCAGGAGCAGAAGGTGACAGGTTTCCAGCTTGTGCCACAGGATGTGTAGTGGCCATGTTCATGGGGAACATGGCAAGGTGAGTGGTTTGGAGCAAGCCAGAGCGCATGTGGAGAGCAGGTGATGAGGGCTCGGATCTCCACATGTGCAGTGGGCTGGTGGCGGTGCAGGGCTGCAGCTCAGGGGAAGGGGTTGCATCTAGAGCATGACCCTGAGGGGCGAGCTATGCACAGCTTCCATCTGAGGGGTGGCCTGACTATGCAGCCCAAAGATTAATTTGTCAGTTTGCTTTTGCCTTTCTTTCTAGGGGCTTTGGGAATATCCTGGGTGAAATACTACTGCCAATATGAGAAAGAGACCAGAACACTCACCATGACGCCAATGGAGCAGAAGCCGGGTGCTAAGCAGGTCAGTTCTTTTGTGTGCCACAGTGTTTTTGCAATGCACCTGTGACTGCATTTCAGGAAAGACCAAATGTTGACTTAGTGTCAAAGAACCAAATCCATCACTGTCAGGCGAAGCCATGGCTTCGTATGTCCTCCTTGGCCTAAGTTTGCACTGGGTTCGATACTTCTCAGTGGTGTGAAAGATCTCTGTTAATTAGATTACTCTTTCACACCATTCTGCCTGTCACATTGTACAAAGGAAATGTGCAAGACTATGTTTGAATTGTGGGTGGAGAGTATGACTTGCTTCTCAGAAGGCTCTACTATAGGATTCCTTTAAATAGCAAGACTTTAACATGTAAATCATTTACCAAAACTCCTTTTTGAAAGAGTTAGTCTGTTGCCTAAAGTTGGAGTAACCTATACCTACCTCACAGTCTATGTAATACTCAAGTATCTTTAAGCAGTTAATGCCTCTTCTTATGCCCCCCCCAAACCTTTCCCCACTCCCCAAGGTGGCAAGATGAGTTTAACTAATCAGCGTGGGACTGGGGAGTTTTAATATGCACAAAATCGATTTCAATGGCCTTGTTAAGTGCCCACAAGACTAAGGTGGACCAAACTATCCTGCTCACATGTGATACCGAATGCCACCTTGACTAATACACACATTGGCTTATTTTCCCTACTCCTGCTCTATCCCTGGAGAGGCTGCTTTTGTAAGCCCTGTTATTCTCAAGAGTCTAGAGGTGGGGAAGAGAAATGTTTGTCTCCCGCTCCTCCCTCAGCCACTTTAATGGAAGGAGGGTTGCAGAAAGCCACTTACCCGTTGCAATCTCCCCACCTAGACATCTAATGAAAATTTTATCCTGGACACATTAATGCGATTTGGGCAGCCTATTTCTCCTACACTCCCCTTACATGATGTGTAACGAGCTTTCCATTTAATCTAGCGCACTTGGAAAAAAGTGATGGTCATTTATTGATTTTTGGAGCAGGGAGAAACCATCTGCCATCTTGCTGCAGCTACTGTCCGAAGGGACAGAAGGTTGTCAGTGAGGCTACGCATTCATTGCTCCTGCTGCCCCGACAGATGCCTTCCCAGTGACATTAAGGACACTGCAAGAGGCAGAAGAAGCTTTTGTGCATTTTTTTCTTTTCCAAATTGACTCTCAATCCTTGTCTTCTCTCAGGGACCCTTGGACTTAACCCTGAAGTACTGCGTGAGGAGGAAGACGGAGTCTATTGACAAGAGGTTCTGTTTTGATATAGAAACGAATGAAAGGTGAGCTGTGCTGCTGTGAGTGGGCAATGTCCCTGCACCGGGTGCTGAGCCGGGGCAGGCCTTTCCCTCTGTCATCTCTCGATGAGGATGAGCAAATCTGTTCATGACATCGATGTCTTGGCTCTTCCGGCTGTCCTTCACAGGGACCCTGTTAGACCTGGCCCGGAGCTGCTTGTCCCGGGCAGGCCTTGCCCTGCTCGCTCTAGGCAGGAGCAGGCATTCCTGGCAGTTCATGTGCTTTCAGAGCAAAAGGTCAGGGTCTGATGACGTGGCAGAAGGACAAGGTAACAAGACTCATTCTTTTTAAAACCTAATATAACATAAGAACAAGTGAATTGGAATACATTTTTGATGGGAGCTAGATGCCATGGAGGGTTGTAGTGGTACTGGGGGGTCTTCTTTCCACCCACTTGGTGCAAACATTATACAGACCTTCCCCACTTTACGGATATTTATATAAAGGGGACATAGTTTGATGATCAACTTTGTGATTTCAGCCAAGGATTGCAAACGTTGGACTTCCTTGCACTCAGTCTCTCCAGTGCCCTCCTCTTGTTATCTGACCTGGGGAAATTTTGTCAGAGGGGAATTTAACATTTACATTTTAAAATGAGAGCATTTGGCGCCCTCTCCTCTCCTCTCCTCTCCTCTCCTCTCCTCTCCTCTCCTCTCCTCTCCTCTCCTCTCCTCTCCTCTCCTCTCCTCTCCTCTCCTCTCCTCTCCTCTCCTCTCCTCTCCTCTTCTCTCTCTCTCTCTCTCTCTCTCTCCTTCCCAAGAGCATGCCTGTGCCTCCCCCACCCCCTTCCTTCCCCTACATGCATGAAAAACTAAATGACCTGAGAGCATTTGGAGTTACTTTGGATAAAGGCAGGTTAGGTAGGTGGGAGGTTGATCCAAATTTCCGTGATTAAATAGCTTTCTATACTTTATTTCAGTCTGTTGTTGTTTTAATATATATCTTTATTGTTGAAAGGATTACAGATGTTCCTTCTTTTTCCCCCCAATGACACCGACCTCCCCACCCTGCCTTCCCCGCATGTCGTCCGTGTCCATTGCTTGTGCACGTGTGCGTGTCAGTTCCTTGGTTTCTCTCTTCCTCCCCCCCCCCTTCTCTCTGAGGCTTGTCAGTCTGCTCCCCGCTTCCATGGCTCTTGATCTATTTTGTTCCACAGCTTATTGTGTTCAGTAGAATAGAATTTAACAAAATGATCAGATTACTAGAAAGGAACTTGGAGGATTAAGTACAATATCATATGAACGAAACTACCAGTGACTGGAATCACAAAGATTAGTCTAATAAATGAGGGCATTTCAGTTTTGTTTTTTTTTTTTGGTCTGGGAATAAATAACTACTGGTCAATTTCCCCATTTTAAATTTCTGTTTGTGAATCTATATATATATATATATATTTTTTTTTGGTTAAAAATGGATGGTCCCAGTCAAAGATGACTGTTACAGTAAATATGGCTGCCGGTAACCACGATGCTGTCACTCAGGGTCCCCAAAGCAGCACGCCCAGAGGGAGGGGAAAGTGACCTTTGCCTATGGCTTTTCTTTCACGAACCTTTGGTGTCTGGGGTTTCATAGCATGAAGGTGCTTATGAGAAATTAACATTTTCTGCCTTCAGTTTCATGCTGATTACCTTTTCGGCTTAAATTTGTGAGCTACGTATTTGCACTTAACATTCTCGTGGACTCCAAGCAGTTGCAGATAGTTCAGCTCTGAGGTTAGGAGCTGAGACCAATTCATATGCATGTATCTCGCACCTAGTGTTCTGCATGCCTCATGCAAGATAATACATCGGGTGTTCATTTTTAATCTATTTCTCCTACCCTGGAATGCTGGGGATTTCTGAGACTAGAACCCCGGAGTTAAAGTTTCAGTGTGTCTGTGATTTTAGTTACCACATATTGGGCACGTTTAAAACCATTCCCTGATTTAATCCCCTATACTGTGCAACAGACGGTCAAAGATAACATAGAACAGGTGCCGAGGCTCATGTGGTTTTCTGAGGGATGTGATGTCTGCCTTCCAGGCTGGTCGTCCTGCTACGAGGAACAGAGTCGGGCTGCCCAGTGGGCACCTGTATTCATGTTCCCTGCGGCGCAGAGCAAAGGGGCTTCGGGTCTTTATTATTCTATTTCAGGAATAGAGGATCACTTTTTATTAGTGTTTCTACCAGTCTTCGAAGCCACAGGTTTATAGCTGACCAGAGCTCGAAAGGCAATAATAATAATAATAATAATAATAATGGCAAAAATAATGACAACAACGACAGCAATAACAACAGCAGCAGCAGCAGCAACATAACTGCTGACATTTGCTGAAGCTCCTATGTGTCAAGCACTGTTCTTGGCCCTTTGAATGATAATTTCCATTAGTCCTCAGCACAGTCACTTGAGGTAGGGGGTATTATTATCCCAATTTTTCAAAGGATGACAAGGAGACAGAGAGAAATTAAGCGACCCAGATCACATCGCCGGACAACGGCAGAGCCAGGATGAAATCCAGGTGTTGTACTCTCCAAGCTCACACTCTGAATGATGTCACTCTACTACCAATACGCCTTCTCGTTCCAGATGGGTCACTGAGACCTCAGGGAGGGCAGAGGATTTGTCATCGTAGGTCGTAACAGAAGAGTAGATCGTAACGGAACAACCTAGACTAGAAGTCGGCACTCTGTCACCTGTTGCTAACAATATTGTTCTTGGAATTTGACTTTCTGTAGCACTTAAGAGTCCTCCCGGGCTTCCTGAATAGTCACTTATTGATTCTTTCAGCTTCTACGTAGGGTCAAACGAGGATACACACTGGCTCTTTGATTTCCCACATAGGGGACTCAGTTCCAGAAAGGTTTTAACATTGCATCTGGTCCTCAGTTTCTGCTTTTGTGTCTGTTACCCATTTGCTTGCCTGCCTGCCTTCTGGCTGCAGGATTTGGCTACGTAGCTGCCTTTCCAAAGGTTTCTGGACTTTCTAGCCCCGTGAGATATATCCAAAAGGCTGGGTGTTTCCAAGCGAAAGGTAAATTTGAAAGAATCCAGTGTCCAAAGCCAAGTCCTGGTTTAAGTTGATTCTTGCTTAAAGATGATTTAAGAGCTTTTTTTTTTTTTTTAATAAAGGAATTACATACTTTATTGAAGTAAGAGGTAGAAGGGCAGGTCAAACAGGAACCCATGATATCAGAACTGGAAAGGACCTTCCAGTTTCTCTGTTGCAACGTCCTTCTGGATAACAAAACAGGCCCAGAGAGGCCCAGTGACTTTCTCAAGGTCTCTCATCATTGTTATCATTTCATGACTCCAAGAGAGGTCTCATCTTACAGAAGGAGAGAGAGGAACGAGCTTCTCGTAATGGCACACTGAGGTTTTTGAAAGTCTAAAAAGACCTTGGATATCTCTAGGTATAGGTAGCCTGCAAGTAAATAGAATAAAATCGGGGTTGAGGCCCTCCGCCATGCAGAAGAGGCCTTCTAGGGTAGTAGTTAGGAGAGAACAAAGCTGCTGGGCCAGAATTATTCAGTTCAAATCCTGGTCCACTGTACTTACCCAGTATGTGAACTCAGGTAACCCTTCTATTCCTCAGTTACTGCTTCTGTAAAATAGGACGTTTAAAAAACTATAGTACCTGCTTTATAGACTTCCTGGGTAGATGAAATAAATTCATATCTATAAAGTACTTAGAACTGAACCTGGTACCTGGCGAGCACTTAATTACTCTTAGTTGTTACTGTTAGTCACAGGATTGCTTAAGTCAGCCAGACGCCTCGTCCCTGGGGCTGAGCCACTGTGCATGCTGTTGAGTTCTTTCCAACTGGACATGCTCCTGGACATCCCAGGTGGTGGAAGGAGCAAAGCTGTTTTCCTGAAGATGAATGTGTCCATGATGAACGTGCCCACCCCTGGAGCCCAGACCAAACGGCTGGCTTTGGAGAGAGGCAGGTAGAGCAGTGTAGGGCCGATTGAAGTGAGTATCACGGTGAGGTATCTGGGCGTCTGCCTTCCTATTTCCTTGCCCAACCCGAGCATGAGGCCACCAACATACCACCTCCCTCAGGGTTCCCCAGGTGACTGTTCTCTAAATGGTCTATTGTTTTTGAGTAAAACAGATTTTGAAAAGTTTGAGTGTTGTATGCCTGTGCCTACTCAGTGTGACACCTCCGAGGGCTGAGAGGGACCTTAGATCACAAGACTCCATTCTCTCAGGTGAGGTGAGTTGTCTGCTTTCAACTTCTCATTTTTCTTCCCTTAGGCAAGGAACCATCACTCTACAGGCCCTTTCAGAAGCTAACAGAAGGCTATGGATGGAGGCCATGGATGGGAAAGAGCCTGTAAGTGAGCTCACACACTGGGCATACCTCTGCAGCCTAGCCCAGCGTGTGAGTGCCCTCTAGTGGTCCAAGTGGGCCTAGGACAGTTCAAGGAAAAGAGACTCATCCGACTCCAACTTTTGAGAGCTGGACAGAATTTTGTTGATTCACCATCTCTTGTTTAACAAGAAAGGCGACTTAACAACAAATCTCTCTCTCTCTCTCAAATGCATAAATTAAAATAAACAAGTAAGGCAACTTGAGTTCCAGAGAGGGTGAGGAATTTCTCTAGGAGCATCCTCACAGGAGGCCTCGAATCCAGGGCCTGTGGCTTCTTGCTCCCCATTAGGCAGCTGTGCCTACGAGATCTTCTTAAAGAGAACTAAGCGTCTTTTCATTTCACACAGCTCACATGTGTTCATACAGAAGGATTGAAAATAATTGGCATGGCTGTGGACAAGCATTTATTAAGATTTTATTCAAAATTGTTTTGCTGCCCCCTTGTTACACCCAAAAGTCAGTTTATTATCTTTAAGGGTACAGCTAGTGTAGGAGATGGCATTGCCATCCTGTATCCCAAGACGGACTACTGTATTTAGTTGACTGTTGCCCAGGACGTAGGCGATGCCTTAAAAGGGTTGGTGATTATCCTATAAAGACCGATATGAACAGTAAGAAATGATTAAAAAGCTTTTTCTCTCTTCAGTATCTTCCCAGTAGGTTTCTCCTAGTGGCTTATGAAATAATATCAGGGTCATAGTCTTGGAATATGAAAGACCCAGATTTGGATCGCGGTTCTGCTATTCAGTGGTTGTGTGACCGTGAGAAAGTTAATTCGTCTCTCTGAGACTCAGTTTTCTTCTCTTCAGGAAAATGGCTTTAATGATCTTTCTATCTACTTCACAGGGTTGCTTTAAAAATCAAATGAAAGCCAGTCTTTCAACCGTAATGTCATACTAGTTTTAGGTGCTTCTAACTAGTCTGAAGTACGGGTGCAAAACTACTGAGATTCAATAGTATTTGGATACAGTCTAATCTCCTTGCTCTATTCCCCTTGAGAAGAGGGGAGATATATTTCAGGGTCTTCCTTTTGTCTGTCCTCAGAGCCCTGGAATATGAACAGGTGTGCACAGACCCCAGATTGCATTTATGGCAACCATGAAGATAGCTCTAAACTGGAAGTGAGGAGTGCCATGCAGAAAGTAGTCCAAGCCCCCTGGTGTCGCTCAGTTGGTTGAGCATTGTCCCATGGACTGAGAGGTCACCAGTTTGATTCCCAGTTAGGGCACATGCCCGGGTTGTGGGCTGGCTTCCCAGCAGGGGGCGTGCAGGAGGCAGCCAATTGATGTTCTCTCTTATCGATGTTTCTCTCTTTCTCTCCCCCTCCCTTCCTCTCTCTCTAAAATCAATAAAAAAACTTATTTAAAAAAATCATTGAAGAAGAAAGTCCAAGACCTGTCCTTTCTCTTTCCCCGGCCAGAAATCTGGAGCATGTCTTTGATGTTTCTCTAGGAGGGTGCTAGGAGGCTCAGCAAGGCATTTTACTCTTGAATCCCTCTCCTGAAATTGTTCTCTCTTTAGGTTTCAAAGATTGAAGGATGCAGAAGTTTTTTTGTGTGTGTGTGTGTGGAGAATAATGTTAGAATATGGGCCCACTGAATGTGGATCTTGACCAACTTATCACAAATATATTGTTTGTCAAAGTGGCAGCAAGGGCCGGACAGCATGGAACCTCATCTCACTGAAATACTTATAGGTGTACAGTCGTCCCTCGTTGATCCCGGTTCATCTGTTCCAGACTCGAGCGGTTGCACCTGGCATTGAAGGATTCCTGGGGTGCTCGGATACATAGGCCTACAGTCCATACGGACAGTGATTTTAATTTTTTCTTTTTTTTTTTTTATCCTCACCTGAGGACATTTTTCCATCTTTTGTTCAGGTAGAGTGGGAGGGAGAGAGAGGAACAGAGAGAGAGATAGAAGCATCGATGTGAAAGGAACACATCGAGTGGCTGCCACCCGCACGACCAACCATGGCTGGGGACAAACTGCAACCGAGGTACGTGCCCTTAGCGGGAACCGAACCCGGGTCTCTCCAGACTGCAGACCGATGCTCTAACCGCTGAGCCAAACCGGCCAGGGCAGTGATTTTAATTTTAATTGTAGTACAGGGGTGCACAACTGACTCAGATAACCGAGTGCACTCTGTATCATTTTCACTGTCTCGACCAACTTTTTTTTTTTTTTTTTTTATCCTCACCCGAGGACATTTTTCCATTTTTTGTGCAGATAGAGCAGGAGGGAGAGAGAGGAAGAGAGAGAGAGAGAAACATCAATGTGAAGGGACACATCGAGTGGCTGCCACCCGCACGACCAACCAGGGCCGGGGACAAACTGCAACCGAGGTACATGCCCTTAGCGGGAACCGAACCCGGGTCTCTCTGTACCGCAGCCCGACGCTCCAACCGCTGAGCCAAACCGGCCAGGGCTCGACCAACTTTTTAATGAATGTATTTGAGAGAGCCGTGATAGAGGGGAGCAGTGAAAGTTGAAGCACAAAGCGGCGGGGACGACTGCAGCACCATATACAAAAAAAAGTATTTTAAAAGGAAAGACTGTTAAAGCAGACTCTACCAGCTGGCAGATCGAGGGCTTATTTCCTGCAGCCTGGCGATGCTAATGTTGTTGCTGCTTTACTTAACGCCCCGATCCATTCATTTTACACAAGTTTTGCATGCCTTTGCCTAAAGTGTAAGAGAAGATCAGGACATGAAGGAACATCTCCTCCAATCCTGATCATTTTAGAGATACGAATTTTGAAGTCCAGAGGATGAAAAGGATGTGCCCTACATTTTGCAATGAGCTAGAGGCAGAACCAGGGCTAGACTGGAGGAGGCAAGGATCTCCTCTTTGGTCTCTCCATCGCTATCACAATGTATACTTCAAGATGAGACAGAGAAATCTGTCAGGGCATGGACCTCTTACAGATGGACAGTTGCCTTTCCATAGAGTAACACTTGTTAACTAGTCTTGGAGGTGAAGGAGGTTGGTACTGGGAATATATAATTTTACCATCAATGCCCATGACCCAGGTATGCATGAGGAATCCACTTCCATTCTCTCATGCGCTCTTGCTCCATCGGAAAAACTCTCCAAGCCTAACCTAAGGAAATGTCTAAGCGGGTTATAACTTTAGCTGCAACGAGCAGTACGAAATCCAGTGTAATCTTCAGGGATTGTTATTTCAACTGTTTCCTAGGGACTCGGGCAAGGATGATTCTGTTTAGCTCACTGGCCCTTCTTGTTAAAGCCTTTGAGTCACGAATGGTTTTGATCACTGTCATTTGTCATGCTTCCCCATACCTGTAGCGATTCCCAGTGCCACAGCTCTTTGTGTTTCTCTTCTTTTGTAGATCTACCACAGTCCCATAACGAAACAGGAAGAAAGTGAGTCACATTTCTGATCTCCTGACATTATGAACTGCCAGCTGTCTTAATCACAGTAAATGCTGTCACCAGTGATATCGATGCATGTGTGTTTATGGATGCCACGTGTGGAATGAAATTCAGACCTATTTTGAAAATATGCATCTATTGATTGAACTAAGGAAGTCACTTTATCTTAATGTATGGTGGGAGTAGCAGTAGTAATATAAAGAAGCACATTATATCCTTCTTGTTCTAGACGTAGGGTAGAAATTGTCTGCATTTCCAGCCTAACATTTCACATTTGATGTTGTGCATGCCTAAAGCAGACATAAATGCAGAGGGCTAACTAAAAACATTTTGTGTTATAAAGAGTAAAAACTGTATCCCTTTCCCCAAGCAATGGACTGCTCCATTTAAGGGTGATTGGAGATGACAACCAAAGCCCTAGTTGCTAGTTGAATGCTTGGTAGGTGAGCTTGTGTACGTCAAAGTCTAACTCTGCTTTTCTCTGCTTGAAACAGTGGAGCTGAACGAAGTGGGCTTCAAGTTTGTTAGAAAATGTATCAATGTCATTGAGACCAAAGGTAAGATAATAAGCCATAGCCTTGGCGGTGTTTGAATGCAGCCAGTCTGACTTAATCCTGGGCCAATCTCTCGAAAGCAGCAATGGTATCATCTGTTGGTCAGCACTCACTTCAGGGATAAATGCTGTTTATAAACATTGAACACTAGACACAATTTGTATAATTTCAGTGAATTCCCGACCAGTAGTACCCAAGGATATTTGGATAATTTGTGGCTTCCTGCTTCGAAAGAGAAAGTGCTTCAAATGGCTTATAACGTATTCTTAAACACTACCTGGCACCCATCAGGTAGTGTTTTGAAGGTAGTCCTAAGTAAACAGGAGTTTAGTTTCTGCAACGATATATAGTGCTTTAAAAGTTGATGGCACAGCCTGGCTGGTGTGGCTCAGTGGCTGAGAGTCGACCCATGCACCAAGAGGTCGCCAGTTCCATTCCCGGTCAGGGCACATTCCCAGGTTGAGGGCCAAGTCCCCAGTGGGGAACATGCAGGAGGTGGCCAGTTGATGTTCTCTCTCATCGATGTTTCTATCTCTCCCTCTCCCTTCCCTCTAAAATCAATAAAGGAAAAAAAAAAGTTGATGGGGCAAAGCTAAATTCAGACAAATGTGGGAGAAGCATTTTTCCAGGTTGATGATGCTTCACCATGCACAAGATGGTCTTTGTTTTACGTCTTCCGTACCCCAGCCCCCTCTTCCTTTTTATCAATGCTCAACGGCATCTTGAAGGCTGACATTGCTTCTTTTTCTTTTTTTAATATAGTTTTTATTTATTTTTTTTAGAGAGAGAGGAAGGGAGAGAGAGATAGAAACATTGATGTGAGAAATAAACACTGATCAGCTGCCTCCTGCACGCCCCTCAACAGGGATCGAACCTGCAACCCAGGCATGTGCCCTGACCAGGAATCGAACCGGGACCTCTCAGTCCATGGGACAACGCTCAGTCAACTGAGCCACACCAGCTGAGCTCTTTCTTTAAATTTTTTTTTTCTTTATTGATTTTAGAGAAAGAGGAAGGTAAAGGGAGGGAGATAGAAACATTGATGAGAAAGAACATTAATTGGCCGCATCCTGTGCACTGCCTACTAGGGATCAGGCCCAGAATCTGGGCATGTGCCCTGACTAGGAATCAAACTGGTGACCTCTTGGTGCATGGGTCGATGCTCAACCACTGAGCCACACCGGCCAGGCTGACATTGCTTCTTTTTCAATCAGATCTTAGCTCCTTTTCAAGATGGTAGCACGATTCTCAGTCTTCTGCTGCTCCCCACTGAGGCATATGCTGTTTACTATAGAGTGTGTTCACTTCTGTTCATATTAATGAGGGCTTGGTATAATACAAATTAAAGTATGAACAGAATAATTCACTGAGATGCTTCAGGACTGTTCCTCTACTACAGCGGAGGGCTGGAGAGCTTGGAGAGAGTAGGGTAACCCTTTCTTGTTTGAACTGACTCCAGTGTGTAAGTACCTACTTTCTCTACCCTGAGGTAGATGAAAACTCTAGCTATATAGACAAAATTGATCTGATTTTCTTTCCCTAGGGATCAAGACAGAGGGATTATACCGTACCGTGGGGAGCAATATTCAGGTTCAGAAGCTGCTGAATGCGTTTTTTGGTAACAATTTTAATTTCCTAATTCTTATTTGGAGTTGTTTATGTATTAGGAAATGTGACTGTAAGAGAAAGGAGAAATTATTAAAGCAGGTTATAGAATTAAAAAAAATATTTTCAAAGGTAAAATGTACACATATTTGCCTACCCTGGGTCAGAGACAATCTTGCTTTGGGAGAAATGATGAGCATCTCTCCTTCTTCACATCTTACTTACTCCTCAAAACCTCTACAATTTGGCTTCATCCCCAACCTCTCCCCTGGAACTACTCCGACAAGGGTTAGAAGGTGTAATCTTGGGAAATCTAATAGACATTTTCTCCCTACGTGACTTCTACAATTCTGCAGTCTTTTCATTCTTCTAATATTTTATATTATTCAGGTGACTATTGTCAGGTCCTTTTTCTTCCTAGCTTACAAATCTTCTCTAGGTATTTCACAGCATTCTATCTTTGCCCCCTTTAGCTTCTTTTTCTATGTTTTCCTAATGGTTGATTTTTATCCTAGTTACCTTTCTCTGTTTTTAATAGTCTAATAATTTTAAAAGTTTATCTTTCTTGTTGAAAGTATTACAGATTTCCCTCCTTCCCCCCCATTGACATCCTCCTCCTCACTTCCACCCTCCCACCCCCTTCCCTCTGAGATTTGTCACTCATTTTATTCTTTTTTATATTTTCTATATTTTTGTTGAAGTTCTTGCTGTGTTCATTCATTTTTCTTTGGTGAATTTGGTGAACACCTTTATAAGCATTACTTTGAACTCTTTATCTGGTAGGTTGAATATCTCTGTTTTGTTTAGTTACTTTTCTGAGGTTTTATCATGAACTTTTATTTGGAATATATTCTTTTATCTCAGTGTTTCTCTACCTTCCTAATGCCACGACCCTTTAATACAGTTCTTCATGTTGTAAGTGGGTGTATTTGCATGTGGGTAGACTCTCCTGGAGACAAATAGAGGAGCGGTGTCTTGGTTCCTAAGACCATCGGAAATATGTGTTTTCCAGTGGTCTTAGGCGACCCCTGTGAAAGGGTCATTCGACCCCCAAGGGGTCGTGACCCACAGGTTGAGTACCACTGCTTTATCTCCTCATTTGCTTAATTCCATTTGTTTCTATGTATTAGGTAGATCAGTTACATGTTCTGGTCTTGAAAAAGTAGCCATATACAGAAGGTGTCCTGTGGGACCCAGTGGCACAATCTCCTCTGGTCACCAGAGTCAGGTGATCCACAGGTTTCTGTTGTGTAGGCTGTGTACATTCAGCTGTCATAGTTTGGTGTGATTTCTGGGCCGTGCTGGTGGGAAAGATTTGGCCCGAGGCCAAATGGCTGTCAGGGTCAGCCTTGACACTTGCTGACATGCAGGTGGACAGGGAAGGTCCCTGGCCTGGCTCTCTTTGACGCCTGCTTGTGACTGCTGTGGGTGCAGTGTTGGGTGGGGTTGGCTTCTGGCCTGGCTGTCTGCAAGGCCCAGCCACAACTGTTGCCCATGTTCTGATGGACAGGGAAGTCCCCCACCCTGGCTGTGGTTGCTGTGGGAACATTTGCAAGTGAGAACCGTGGTGTGGCTTCCTGCTGGGTTTTACTACAGCAGCTTCTGGCACACTATTGTGAGCAGCAGGCCTTCACTGCTGGTGGCTGGAAGGCTTGACTTTGGCTGGTGCACAGGTATGTGGGGGGTTGCTCCTGAATTGGGAGTAACTTTGGAGAGGCACTAATACCATCTGAGGCCACCTGCTTGGTGTGGTGGTAGAGGACAGGTTTGAGGGGTGCTGAGCTCACCCCTCAACTGTGAGAGGGTGACAGTTGTTTTTGAAGGACACCGGTATCTGCTAAATTTGCATGCTGAGTGTAGGGCCGGAGATGCTTTGGATGGGTTCTGGTGTAGGCCGAGGGTGCCTGCTTTTTGTGCTAGAGTGGGAACAACTTTGGAGGGGTGCCAGTTGGAGCAGGCAGGTTATGTGGGCAGGATCTCCAAAATGGTAGTGTGGGTGAACAGTGTTAACCAGGTTAATTGAGAATGTCAAAAATGGCACCCACCAGCACCAGGCCAACTAGCTGGAAAGAGAATATAAAAAATGGTGCCTGTAAGCACTTCCATCCCCAGAGAAAGTTCCAAAAGATACTTCTTCCTCCAGCTTTTGCCCTAAGATTAGTCAATGTCTCCCCTTCACATATGACCCACGCGATTATCAGACTGATGCCTCTGTGCTGGGACTCTTTGTGAGTTTGTGCATGAGCTCCTTAAGAGACGAGTCTGTTTCCTACAGCTCTTCAGCTCTCCCAAACGTAAGCTCCACTGTTTTTTACAGCTAGATATTACGGGGGCTCCTTTTCCTGGTGTGGGTGTGCTGGCCTGGGGCGCCTATGGAGGGCTCAGATCCCTCGCTCCTCCGCGTGGAGCTCTGCAGTTGTGATATCCCTACTTGTTGTGGGTCATCACACGGTGAGTGTGTGTCCTGACTAGACTGTGCCTGTGCCCTTTTACCCGCCTGGATGTGGCCTTTCTTTATGTTCTTAGTGATAAGAATAAGTTCTGCTGGTCTTCAGGTAGTTCTCAGTGATAGTTGTTCTGTGTGTAGTTGTAGTTTTGCTGTGTTGTGGGAGGAGGTGAGCTCAGGATCGTCCTACTCTTCCATCTTGATCCTGATTTTCTGTCTGTCCTTTTCCTCGATCAAGGAAAGAATAGACATTCTTTATTCTTTGAACAACTTAGGTCCATTTCTCATTCGGTCACCATTTGTTCACTAAGGAGCATTTGAGCCATCTGTTGAGACTAGGTATTTGGGCAACCAGTGTTGAGGATTTCTGGGTGTTGAGCTTATAGCATCCCGAGTGACACACAGAGCAGCAACTCCGTGCATGAATGTTCCCCATACATGATCTGTCGTGTTGCTTTCTTTGAAGTGTTAAGCAAGTTGTCTAGTTTCAGCTTGCAGGGCTTTGGGAAGTTGGCAGTTGTAGTCCTTAGTGATGCCGAGTTAGGAGGCTGGGAAAAATGGGAAATGTTCATTTGGAGAGTTGGAATCAGATACTGAAGGAAACTAGAAGAGTTGGTAATTTGGTAGGTAGTGACGAAATGTAACTTACCAAGAGGAAAAAAGCAGCTAAAGGACAATGAACAGAGCGAGAATCTAATGATCCTTCAAGCTGTGCTATAGTTTTCCGTTGAAACATAAATGTCTCTCAGAACAAGTCATCCCCCTGTTTGAGTCTTCTTTACAAAGTAAGTCTGGTCTCATTAGATTTGACCCGATTATTTAAATAAATGCAGCAAGAATGGTAATCGAGTACACAGGGATTTTTATGTATGCTTTGCTGGAACTTTCCATAAGGAATCTCAAATTATGTGGCCATCAACTTTTCCTAGCTCTATTTGTTGAAAAGTCTGTTCTTTTCCTAAGGAAGAGTCCTGGTACCCTTGTCAAAAATCATTGCACTGTATGTGTGTGTGTGTGTGGGGGGGAAGGGGTTGTTTATTTTTGTTGTCTCTCTTTTGTTTCATTAGTCTATGTATACTTATGCCACTACCACCCTTCCCCACCCCATAGTTACAATTTTTTTTAGTCTTGTGATGAGAACTTTTAAAATCTACTCTTTTAAAAGTACCACACTGCCTTGATTACTGTAGCTTTGCCAAAGACAAACAAGGAGATGCTTTTATTCCAACTTTTGCAACATGGAGAACCTTTATTACTGAGATACATCTTATAGAAGAATGAAATGTGAGGTTTTATAGAAGCAGGTAAGAGAGGGAGTTATCATGAGTTTACATGAGTCATGTGAAAGGATGGAGATGCACCTTATAAATGAGGTCAGGGTGGTCCATTGAAGTTAGTTGTTTCTCAGGATCAAAAAGACGGGGAAAATTCTAAACCTTCTCAGTTTCCTTGGAGCACCGGGTTCAGGTAAAGTTCACCATTGTCATATAGTTAAGTAAACTACTTTCCTTGCCAAGATTTGGGTTAAAATATTATCCTGGATTTTGAACAGAAAGTAATTAGGTTGTTTTTCTACTTAGATATTTAAATAGGAAAAACCTGTTTTGGCTTAAATAGTTACATTTTTTTTTTTAGTCATGCTACAATTTATTTTTTCCAGCCAACTAAATTAAACATATAACCAAATGTGTACTCAAATTACTCTTTGCCTTCCAAAATCATACTTTGTATGTGACTCAGAAGAAAGTTTTTTTTTTTTTTATGTACTTAGAGAACATAATTATTAGGTTTACAGTATCAAGTTTGTTCCTAAATCTCTTTCTCCATTTTTATTGGTGAAATAATCTCACACATAATAATGTTTATATTCATACTATGAAGATAAATTTTCTAATTTTTTTCACAATTCTTAATATTTTAGTTTCTTAAGTTTTAAAAATTTATCTTTATTGTTGAAAGTATTACAGATGTCCCCTCTTTTTTCCCCCATTGACCCCTCTACCCCGATCCTGCCCCCCAACCTTCACCACACTATTGTCTGTGTCCATGGGTTATGCATATATACATATAAGTTCTTTGCTTTGTGTCTTTCCGGCCCCCTTCCCACCTTCCCTCTGAGGTTCGTCAGGCTGTTACCTGCTTCCATGTCTCTGGATCTATTTTGTTTGTCAGTTTATTTTGTTCACCATTCCCAGCAAGACTGGCCTTACATTTTTATCATCCTAAGTATTAAAGTTCTATATTTTCTATTTTTGAGTCATGGAAACCACCTTTTTGCTATCAGAAGTAGCTGGCTCTTTTTTTCTATTAAAAATATACTTTCTAACAGGTATGAGGTAGTAACTCATTGTGGCTTTAATTTGCATCTCTCTGAAGATTAGTGATGTCGAGCAACATTTTATGTGTCTCTTGGCCACCTGTACGTCCTCTTTGGAGAATATCTATTCAGGTCCTCTGCCCACTTTTAATTGGATTATTTGTTTTGCTTTGCTATTGCGTTGTCTGAGTTCTTTATAAATTTTGGATATTAACCCCTTATCAGATATATCATTGGCAAATATCTTCTTCCATTCAGTAGGTTGTCTTTTACTTTTGTTGATGGTTTCATTTGCTCTGTAGAAACATTTTAGTTTGATGTAGTCCTGTTTGCTTATTTTTTTCTTTTTCTTTTCTTTGTTTGAGGAGGTATGTCAGAAAAAAATATTGCTAAGAGAAATGTCAGAAATTTATTGCCTAGTTAGAATGACTATCATCCACATATCTACAAACAAGTGTTGGCAAGGATATGGGGAAAAGGAACCCTCCTGCACTGTTGGTAAGAGTGTAGACTGGTACAGCCACTGTGGAAAGCAGTATGGAGTTACCTAAAAATTTTTAAAAAGAACTACATTTTGACCCAGCGATACCGTTTCTGAGTATATATCCAGGACACTACTTCAAAAAACTGTATGCACCCCTGTGTTCATTGTAGCACTATTTACAATAGTCAAGATATGGGAGCAACCCAAATGTTCATCGATAGATGATCGGATAAAAAACAAAACAAAATGAAGTGCATATATACAAAGGAATATTACTCAGCCATAAAAAAAGAATGAAATCTTACTATTTGTGACAGCATGGATGGACGTGGAGGGCACTATGCTACATGAAATAAACCCGACAGAGAAAGATAAATACCATATGATTTCACTTATATGTGGAATCTTAAGGACAATATAAACAAACAAATGAAGTAGAAACAGACTCATAGATACAGAGAGTGGACTGGAGGTTGCTAGAGGGGAAGACGGTTGGGGGATTGGGCGAAAAAGGTGAAGGGCTTAAAAAGTACAAATTGGTAGTCACAAAATAGTCATGGGGATGTAAAGTACAGCATAGGGAATGTAGTAAAAAAAATTGTAATGACGATGTATGGTGCCAGGTGGGTACTAGATATATTGGGAGTATCACCTTGTAAAGTACATGGTTGTCTAACCACTAAGATGTACAGTTAAAACTGATACAAAATAATATTGAATGTAAACTCTAATTGAAAAATAATGCTAAGTGAAATAAACCAGTCAGAGAAAGAAAGACGAGTACCATGTGATTTCACATATATGTGGAATCTAATGAACAAAATAAACTAGCAAAATAGAAACAGAATCATAGATACAGAGAACACACTGAGTGCTGGGTGGAAAACATGAAGGGATTAAGAAAAAAAACACTCATGGATACAAACAGTATGGTGATTCCTGGAGTGAAAGAGGGTGGCAGGAGGTAGAAGAGGGTAAAGGGGGGATAAATGGTGATGGAAGGAGACCTTGACTTGGGGTAGTGAACATACAATACAATATGCAGATGATGTATTATAGAATTGTACAGCCCTGGCCGGTTTGGCTCAGCGGTTGGAGCGTCGGCCTGCGGACCAGAGAGTCCTGGGTTCAGTTCCTGCTAGGGGCACATACCAAAAAAAAAAAAGAATTGTACACTTGAAATCTATATAACTTTATTAACTAATGTCACCCAAATAATCTCAATAAAAATAAAATAAAATAAACATACTAACTGTGCAGTTATATTTTTTCATATAGCCTTACCACTTAAATTATTCTTGAATTTTGCCCCATGTGTAAGGATTTCTTTAGGGGTGTTCTCAATTAGTTTTGTAGTTTTATTTCAGAGCAAAGTAGAACAGCTTTTGTCTTTGGGCCCCTTTTCACCCATTTTTAATTGAGGTACAATTAATGGAAAGAGAAATAAACATAGATCTTACACGTACATTTGTTGTTATTGTTGTTAATCCTCACCCGAGGATACTTTTCCATTGATTTATAGATAGAGTGGAAGGGAGGGAGAGAGAAACATCACTGTGAGAGAGACATAGATTGGTTGCCTACTGCACGGCCCTGACCAGGGCCAGGGATCGAACCTGCAACCCAGGTACATGCCCTTAACCGAGAATAGAACCTGTGAACCTTCAGTGCATGTGTCAGTGCTCTAACCACTGAGTAACACCAGCCAGGGATCACCCATTTTAAAATTATTATTATTATTTTTTAAAACACGTTTTCTTTATTGATTTTAGAGAGGAAGAGAGAGGGTGAGAGGGAGGGAAACATCCATCAGAGAGAACATTGATTGGCCACCTCCTGCATGCCCCCCACTGGGGATTAGGCCCACAACCTGGGCATGTGTCCTGACCAGGAATCGAACTGACAGCTTCTTGGTGCATGGGTTGATGCTCAACCACTGAGCCACACCAGCCAGGCTTACCCATTTTTTTAAAAATCAAAAAGTGCATAGAACAATGTCTAACCCTTAGTGAGCATTTAATAAAATTAACTGTTGTTGTTGCCCTGGCTGGGTGGCTCAGTTAGTTGGAGTGTTGTCCCCTACACCAAAAGGTTGTGGGTTCGATTCCCAGTCAGGGCACATACCTAGGTTGTGTGTTCGATTCTCTGTTGGAGCAACCTATTGATGTTTCTCTCTCACATTGATCTCTCTCTCTCTCTTTCTTTCTCTCTTTGTCTTTCTAAAATCAATTTAAAAACATGTCCTGCCGGTGTGGCTCAGTGGTTGAACATCCACTCATGCATCAAGAGGTCACTGGTTCGATTCCTGGTCGCGACACATGCCCAGGTTGTGGGCCCGATTGATGTTCTCTCATCGATGTTTCTAACTCTCTCACCCTCTCTCTCTAAAACCAATAAAGGGGAAAAAAGAACCCCCCCCCAAAATGTATCCTTGGGTTAGGATAAAAAAATTAGCTAATGTTGTTAATTACAGTAAAGTACTACAGACTGGAAAGGACTTTGAAAACCCAGTCTTCAATTCAGATGTGTACCTTATGAATGAAGCCGTGGATGACCGTGGATGAGGTGAATGGAGAGAGGATACCAAAAATAAATAGGGATGCTCACTCTCTTTAGACTCGGCCAGTGACATAAGAGACCAGAATGCAGACAGTTTGAGAAAGAATATTGGGCATTATTGACCTGGTAGGCTTTTGAGGAAAACTCACCTTCAGAGAGATGAAGGAGATGAGCGGGGCTGTCTTCCACCAAGCAGGTAAGAAGTGGGGGTTTTATAGCCCCAGCAAACTTTTCCTTGGGGTGTTTCTTTTTTTTTGATGGTGTTTTCCTATCATTGACATTTGGCAGAGGCTATAATAAGGTTTGAAGTGCAATCATCACATAAATGAGCTATGTAGTTTTCTCGGAGAGTTTATGTTAATTTTTACATAAGAGGCCCTTAGGGGATGACTGGGTTATTGAGGAAAGTCCCACTGTTGGTTCTCCGGACCATTCCTATGCCTGTAATTTTGTGAATCTTCTAATGAAGGTGGCAATGATAGAGCCTGAGGCATACTGGGAGCCCTGGACTGTAAGTCTGAAAGCCAGGATTCCATTCTGGCTGTGAGTGAGACTTAGAAATCACTTAATTTCTCTAGGTCTCAACTTCCGAAAGTGTCAGATGTGGAATAAGATTAGATACTGCCAATGATATTTGCAGCTGTTGTATTCTACCACTCTTTGTATAATATGCCCCAACATCTAGGATGTCCACTCATCACTCATTTATTCAAATATTTATTTATTACTTTATTTCACATTTGTCTTTTCCTTTTTAATATTTTTAAGTTATAAAAATACTCTTATTTATTTATTTATTAGATAGAGAATGGAAGGGAGAGAGAGATAGAGACTATCAATGTGAAAGAGAAACGTGGATCGACTACCTCCTGTACTCCCCTTACTGGGGATCGAGCCTGCAACTTGTGTATGTGCCCTGACCTGGGACTTGAACTTGGACCTCTCAGTCCATGGGACAATGCTCAATCTACACACACACACACACACGCACACACACACACACACACACACACACACACTACATATATTCATGCATCTACCATCCAGATTGAACAGATGTTAATTTTTTGCTATATTTGATCCAGATTTTTTCTTTAAAAAAAAATTACAGATAATAAACCCTATTTTTTTCCTCTCCAGAAAATAGCCACTGTCTTTCAATTTGTCTGTGCTTTCAACATATGGTATTATTTTGAATTTTTAAAATATATAGAAATAACATTCTACAAATTTCCTTATTTTATTGAACTTTATATTTTCCAGGTTTAGTCATATTACCAGCTATGGAAACATACATTTATTCATTTTCACAGTGCTTTGTATTCCATTATATGAATATCCCACAGTTTATCCACTCCCTGCTGATGGCCTTTTAGATTGTTTCCAACACTATGCTATTAAAAATAACATTGGAACAACCCACTGTGTACAAGTCTTCCTGAGCATATGTCTGAGAGTTTCCCTAGGGTAATTACCTAGAAGCAAAATTACTTGGTGGCAGGGCATGTTTATATTCAGTTTTTCTAGATAATGTAAAATTGTTTTCCAAAGAGTTTGTGGATATTTATACTCTCACCAGTAATATATGACTCCTTGTTTTCCCATCCTTGCCAGCATGTGTGTTCTAAGACTTTTAAAATCCTATTTGTATGAAATAATATTTTCTTGATATTTGCATGCATTTATTGGCTATTCAGTTTTTTCTTTGTAAATTTCCTGTTTATATGTTCATATCCTTTTTTATTGAATTTAATGGGGTGACATTGGTTAATAAAATTATTTGTGGAATATAATGAACATAACAGTTTGAGGACAATCCCCTAAGGAGTGGGGAGGTGAGAGAGGGATGAACCACAGAACTTATATGCATGTATGCATGAACAGTGGACATGGACAACAATCTGGGGAAGGGGCAGGGAGGGAAGGGGGAGGGGGGAATCAGTGGGGGAAAAAAGGAGAATCATTTGTAACAAAAATTAATCAATAAATAAAAAAAAAAAGAAAAAGAAAAAAAAATTATGTAGGGATCAGGTATACGATTCTACAGTGCATCATCTGTATATTGTATTGTGTGTTCACCACCCCAAGTCAAGTCTCCTTCCACTACCGTTTATCCCCTTTTACCCTCTTCTACCTGCCCCACTCCCTCAGCAATCACCATACTGTTGTCTGTGTCCATGAGTCTTTTTTTTCTGTGTTAAATCCCCTCACTCTTTTCACCCAGCCCCAAACCCCCTCCCATCTGACAGCTGTCAGTCTATTTTCTGTATCCATGAGTCTGCTTCTACTTTGCTCTTAGTTTATTTTGTTCTTCTACATATGAATGAAATCATAGGTACTTGTCTTTCTCTGACTTGACTTATGTCAGTTAGCATAAGTACAAGTTTATCCATGCTGTTGCAAATGGTAAAATTTCCTTCTTTTTTAAGGTGAAAGGAGTAATGAAAAAACACATATATATATGTATAGAGACACAAACAACAGAGTGGTGATAGCCAGAGGGAAAGGGTTATGGGATAGATGGAGATGGGCAAAGGGAGGATAAATGGGGATGGGAAGAGACTTTGCTTTGGGTGATGGGCCCACGATGCAGTGTGCAGATGATGTTTTGTTGAGTTGTACACTTGAAACCTTTATGGTTTTGTGAACCAATGTCACCCCAATCAATTCAATAAAAAAGTAATTTCTAATAGCCCTGGCTAGTGTGCCTTAGTTGGTTGGAGCATCATTCCGATGTGCCAAGGTTGTGGGTTTGATCCCTGGTCAGGGCACATACAAGAAGCAACCAATGAATGCATAAGTAAGTGGAACAAGAAATTGATGTGTCTCTCTCTCTCCCTTCCTCTCTCTCTCTCTTAAAAAAAAAACAATTAAAATATTTAAAAATTTTATAGCTTTATTGACATTTTCTATTTGAGGAGTCATTGTCTTAATACCTTCTTTTACTTTCTTAAAGCATGGTTTGCTTATGTTTTTAAACATTTAAATTACTGATTTAAAATATTTTTTTGCAAATTCTAATATCCAGGCCTTCTCAATGGAAGTTTTTGCCTGTGATTCTTCACTTTGAATGAGTCACTTTCCTTTTCCTTTGCATATGTTACAGTTTTTTTTGTTTGTTTGTTTTGGTCTATAAGGGGATATTTGAATGATATAACAACTCTGAATACCAATTACTGCCCCCTTCATGCACAGACACCTTGTTGATTTTATTTTGTTTACTTCTTTGTTAGTGATTTGTATGAACTGTTTCAGCGAGGGCCATTACTCCTGCATTGTTCAGTCTCTGATGTTGTGTCTCAAAGAACACTGCCTTAGGCTTGTGCTCAGTCACCTTGGCATGACAGTGGTTTTATAAAGGTGTTCTTTGCTGTCTCTTTCCCTGATCTCTATGTTAACTTATCTTCCTCTTTTGGTATCACACTAAGCTGTTAGCCCTGAGTAGTTGCTGGCTGATTGCTGCATTGTGTTTGACAACACCCTTGGACATGAGTCACTCCAGAGTGATCCAATTAAATTTGAGGTAATTGTTTCAGGCTTGCACCATCCCTAGATGTGCTCTTCTTAGCTATGTCTTTGCTTTTCTCTGTTGAACTGGTTCTTTTATGGTTTAGAGAGCTCATGAAGTTACTACCCTTTTCTTAATTACTTTCCATCAACATTTTCATTATTTTTAGAATAGCCTCTAGCTTGAACTTTCTCACACTCTGTTTCTAGTAAACTCAGTTTTGGGGAGAAGAGATTTGGAACTCTTTCCTTATGGCCTGCCTTTACTCCCTGGGTATGACCTCTGCACAATAATCTGGGATTTGGTGGTTAGGACAGTGACTTGGTTCTCGCATAATGACACCCATGTTCTATAAACGGAACATTAGGTGGAAGCAAAATCCCCTGGTCTTCCTAGGTTCCCTCTCTCTGCCTGATTTGTTCGATATGATAGTTGCTAAACACATTTGGCCATTGTGGATTTGAAATGTGGCTAGTTCAACTGCAGGACTGTTTTAAATATTAGTTAATTTAATTTAGATTAAAATAGCCCAACGTGGCTATGGCTCTTTAACAGCACAGATCTGAGAGTCATATGCCTTGTCATGGGGTCTTTTTAAGGCTTTTTGTTTTTACCTTCAACTGATACTCATAGAGTTAATTCCAGCATTCCTGGCATTGTATTTATCTTTCCTACACACTATGTGTGCTCTAAGCTTCTTGAGTCCTTACAAACTGCCTTTGGTTATAATTGCTGTCAACAAACAAGGGCGGGAGTTTTGGAGAATTGTCCATAAATGAGATCAAGTCCTGAATTCTGCTTGATTTTGGAAACAAGGGTTTAATTTTCTCTTCATTGCCTCTTTCATATGAAATACTTGTGTTAAATAGACATTTTTGTATATTCATTCAATACAATATTTTCTTCAATTAAATGGGATAAAGTACTGATACATTTAATAACATGGATAAACCTTGGAAGCCTTGTACTAATAAAAGACAGTAATAAAAGACCATATGTTGAATGATTGCATTTATGCAAAATTTCCATAATAGGCCAATACAGAAAGAAAGTGGATTAGTGATTTCCTGTTTTGGCAAGAGGTGGGGAAGAAGGAAAAGGAGAGTGACTGTAAAGGGTACGGAGTTTCATTTTGTAATTATGAGAATATTCTATAATTCATTTCGGTGGTGGTTGTTCAACCTTCTGTATATACTAAAAGCCACTGAATGGTACAGTTAAATATTTGTATATGTATGCCTGTGTTTCTGTGTGTGTTTATATGTTTTATTGACGTCTTCCCTTAGGAATTCTGATTTAGTAGAACTAAGATGGGAATCTTCATTTGAAACAACCAACCACAGTGATTCTGATGCAGGTGGCCAAATGATTATTGTTTGAGAAACCCTGCCTTGGGCAAAGATGCCATGTTTCTTATTTTACTTCCTTTAAGAAATTTGTGATAAGCCCGGCCAGTATTGCCCAGGCACCAAGAGGTCACCAGTTTGATTCCCAGTCAGGACACATGCCCAGGTTGTGGGCCAGATCCCCAGTGGGGGGCATACAGGAGGCAGACAGATGTTCTCTCTCATCGATGTTTCCATCTCTTTCACCCTCTCCCTTCCTCTCTCTCTTTAAAATCAATAAAGAAAAAAAAATTGTCATAAAGTAGGAAAATGCATATCTTTACCCTAAGTATAGACCAATATCCTGGCCACATTTTTTATCACGGCTATATTTAGAATTAAACTTTTCAGATCTGGGTGATGCTGACACATTTTCTCTGTATATGACAGGTCATTGCTACTTTGGGCTGATTGTGACAATTGCTGTGTTGGATACAGAAGGTTTTATCTTCTCATTTGAAATCTCTTCTAATTATTGGTATTTTTATATCAAAATAGAATTATTTGCCACAGTATACCCTCTGCAATAGGTTTCAAAGTAGTGATAAATTTTTTTTCTACATTTTTCTATTCTTATTTTGCACTGTGCATCTCAGAGGGTGGATTGAGTTTTCTGGTAAAATATCAGAAGCACAGCCTATAGAGGGCAGTGTATGTCCGTATGTGGTGGGCATCCCCTGTCTAAATCCTCTGAAAGTTTCTTAAATATACTGGGACCTAAGATTCAAAGTCTCTAAAGGTGGAGCCTGAGAATCTGAGTGAATATTATGCATATTGATATTTGAGACCACTGACTTAGGCAGTAATCTTTGTTTGAATTTTCTAATACACAACTTGAGAAGCGTTTTCAAATGTCTTCTAATTCTTATATTGTTTATTATATTTGCTTTTTCTGTGAAGGGTAGAATTTAGCTGCCTCACTTGAAATTTTTGTTGTTTTTTATTGATTTGATCTTTTTTTAAAAATATGTTTTTATTGATATTTTTTAGAGAGAGAGAAAGGGAAAGAGAGATAGAAATATCAATGTGAGAGAGAAACTTTGACCGGCTGCCTCCTGCACACTCCCCGTCTGGGATCGTGCCTACAACTCGGGCATGTGCCCTGACTGGTAACCGAACCAGGACCTCTCAGTCCATGGGACGATGCTCAACCCACTGAGCCACACTGACCGGGCTTGATCTTATTGTTTTACTAAAACAGTACTCTGCACTTTCTAGGTATGCTTTTGGTAATTTCCACCACCCCACCCAGATTTCCACACTGATTAATATGTATGGAATTCATCTTGGTCTATGGACAAAAACTTGTGTGCGTGCCCACATTTATAGCTGCTAAGTTTCTACTTGTTCTTTAAATTAATGTATATTTGACATACAATATTATACTAGCTTTAGGAGTACAACATAGTGATCTGACATCTATATACCTTAAGAAGATATCACCATAAGAATTCTAGTAACTTGTCACCTTAAAAAGTTATGATGTTATTGACTATATCCTCTATACAGTACATTACATCCCCGGACTTTATTATTTTATAACTGGGAGTGTGTATTTTGCCTTTCATCTCCCCAAGCTTTTCTCCCTTGGCAGCCATCAGTTTGTTCTCTATCTATGAGTCTGTTTCTGTTTTGTTTTCCTTGCTCATTTGTTTTCTTCTTCATTTTATATATAATTGAAGTCATAACGGTACTTGTGTTTCTCTGACTTATTTTACTTAGCATGCTGCCCTCTTGGTCCGTCCATGTTGTCACAAGTGGCAAGATTTCATTTTTTTTTTTTAAAGCTGAGTAATGTCTCATTGTGTATATATCTACACATACCACATCGTGTTCATTCATTTGTCTGCTGATGACACCTGGATTGCTTCTATATTTTGGCTAATGTAAATAGTGCTGTAATGAACATAGGGATGCATATATCTTTTCAAATTAGTGTTTTCAAGTTCTTCTTGTAAATATCCAGGTGTAATTGCTAGGTCATATGGTAGTTCTATTTTTAATTTTTTGAGGAATCTCCATACTTTTTTTTTTTTATAGTGGCTGTACCAGTTTACAATTCCACCAACAGTGTACAAGGGTTCTCTGTTCTCCACATCCTTCACATCCTTGCCAGTACTTATTTGAGTTTTTAATTTTTTAAAAGTTATAGTTAACATACAATTTTATATTACTTTGTGGTGTACAACACAGTGATTAAACATTTATATACCTTACAAATTGATCACTATAAGTCTAGTAACGATCTGTCACAATACACAGTTATTATATTATTATTTATATTTTTGAAAATAGCCATTCGGTGTAAGGCGATATCTCATTGTAGTTTTGTTCCGCATTTTCCTGATGATTAGTGATTTTGAGCATCTTTTCACATCTGTTGGTCATTTGTATTTCTTTTTTTGGAGAAATATTTATTCATGTTCTCTGCCCAGTTTTAATTGTTTTTTTTTTTTGATATTTATATGAGTTCTTCATATACTTTGGATATGAATCCCTAATCAGTAATATCATTTATAAATATCTTCTCCCTTCTAGTAGGTTGACTTTTCATTTTGTTGATGGTTATCCTCACTGTGCAAAAGCTTTTTAGTTTGATATAATCCCCTTTGTTTATTATTGCTTTTGTTGCCTGTGCCATAGCCAACAACTTACTGCTAAGACTGATATCAGAGTTTATTGCCTATGATTTTTTCCATGAGTTTTATGGTGTAAGGTCATACATTTAAGTCTTTAGTTTATTTTGAGTTTATTTTTTATGTGATATTAAAAATGGTCTAGTTTCATTTTTTTTGCATGTATTGGTTCAATATTCTTAATAGCATTTATTGAAAACACTGTCTTTTCCCTACTGTATATTCTTGCCTCCTTTGTCAAAGACCAATTGACTGTACATACATGGATTTATTTCTGAGCCCTTTATTCTAATTCACTGATCTGTGTCTGTTTTATTTTCCCAGTACCAACTGTTTTGATTATTTATTAGAACTTTGTAGTATAGTTTGAAATCAGGGAGTGTGACTCCTCTAGTTTTGTTTCTTCTCAAGTCTGCTTTGGCTATTTGGGGTCTTTTGTGGTTTCATATAAATTTTAGGATTTTTTAATTCTATTTCTGTGAAAAATACCATTGATATTTTGATAGGATTGTGTTGAATCAGTAGATTGCTTTGGGTAGTATGGACATTTAACAATATTATTTTTTCCACTCCATTTATATATTTATTTTGTATCATTTTAATTTTATTTTATCAATGACTTATAGTTTTCAGTGTATACATCTTTCACCTTCTTGCTTAAATTTATTTCAAAGTATTTTATTCTTTTTGATGCAATTGTAAATAGATTGTTTTCTGAATTTCCCTGATAGTTTATTAGTGTACAGAAACACAATGTATTTCTGAATATTAATTTTGTATTCTGTGACTTCACTGAATTTATCTATTAATTTTGATAATTTTTTGGTGTATTCTTTAGGGTTTTCTATTAAATATCATGTCATCTGCAAATAGTGACAGTTTTACTTCTTCTTTCTCAATGTGGATGACTTTTATTTCTTTTTCTTGTCTGATTATTGTGGCTAGACTTCCAATATTATGTTGAATTAAAGTGGTGACAGTGGGCATCCTGATCTTAGTCTCTGGTTAAAGGTTTGTCAATCTTATTTATCTTTCCAAAGAATCAGCTCTTGGTTTCATTGATTTTTGTATTGATTTTTTAGTCTCTGTGTCATTTATTTCCACTGTGCTCTTTGTTATTTCCTTCCTTCCACTTATTCTGGGCTTTGTTGTTGTTTTTTTTGTTTCTAGCTCTTTTACTTATAGGGTTAGATTGTTTATTTGAGATTTTTTTTGCTTCTTGAGATAGATCTATAATGGTATAAATTTCCCTCTTAGGACTGCTTTCAGTGTGTCCTATAGATTGTTGGTTGTTTTGTGTTCATTTTCATTTGTTTTCTGGTAATTTAAAATTTTTTCCTTGATCTCTTTGTTAGCCCATTCATTGTTTAGTGACATGTTATTTAGCCTCCATGTCTTTGTGTGTTTTTCCATTTTTTTTTTTCTTGTGATTGATTTCTAATTTCATACCATTATGGTCAGAGAAGATGCTTGATATGATTTCATTCTTCTTAAATTTATTGAGACTTGTTTTGTGTTCTAACATGTAGTCTATGCTAGAAAATGTTTCATGTGCACTTGAGAAGAATGTATATTCTGCCAGGCCAGTGACTTTGTAGAACATCCCTCATTTTGGGTTTGTCTGATGTTTCCTCACGATGATTCATGTTATGCATTTTGGGCAGAATACCAGAGAAGTGATTTTTATCTTTCTCACTAGTATTGTATACTTTTTTGGTACTGTCTTTTATCAGGTTTGTTATCAATATTATACTTGCTTATACTAGGAATCATAACCTTTTCCTTTGTTTTCAGTACCCCAGAAAAATAGATGGATCATTGGGACTCTATTTTTGGTAGAATTTTCTCTCTGTGTTAATGTGTCTATGTGTGTGTGTGTGAGTACATATGTGTGCATGTATGTACATGCATGTGCATTAGTTCAGTGATAAGTTTATTCCTCCTATGGAAAATTATCTGTTTAAGCTTTCTATCTCTAGTGGAGGCAATCTTGGTAAAATGTCATTTAGATTTTAAAATTTATTAGCACTGAGGTCTACAAATTAGTATCTTTTGACTTTTAAAATTTCTTTTGTTTCAATAGTTTACTCATTTTTTGTGTATTTGTATTTTCTTGTATATGTCTTGTTTTTTCAATAAAGTTAGTTTATGGCTTATCTATTTCGTTAACTTTTTTCAAAAAAATGGGATTTTGATTTATTAATTAGTTTGTTCTTTTTCTATTCTCCGCTCCATTAATTTATTTTTAAAATATTTTTTTAGAATTGGTTTTTAGAGAGAGAGGAAAGGAGAGGGAGAGAGATAGAGATAGAAACATCAATATGAGAGCCAAACATTGATTGGCTGCCTCCTGCATGCCCCCTACTGGGGATCGAGCCCACAACGTGGGCATGTGCCCTGACTGGGAATCAAACTTCAACCTCTTGGTGCATGGGATGATGCTCAACCAGCTGAGTCTGACTGGCCAGGGCTCTCACATTGATGTTTCTCTCTCTTCCCTTCCCTTCCTCCCTTCTACCCTTCTCTAAAAATCAATGGAAAAAATATCCTCAGGTGAGGATTTAAAAAAATGCTAACCATTATCTGAGCATTCAGCAAATCATAACCTTTTTGCTGGTGGATGGTTTTCCTTTCAATTTGTGAAAAAAATGCAGTATCTCTGAAGGGCAATAAAACAAAGCACAATAAAACAAAGTATGCCTGTATATCTGTAAGAAGGACCTTATTGATTTTGTTATTTATGTCTCGTATATCCTAACTTGTTGTTTGTTTACTCGATCTGTTGTGTAATGAAAATGGTATGTTAAAGTCTCTTATTATTAGTGTTTCTACTTGTATGTCCTGTGTTTTTGCATTATAACATTGGTTGCTATGTTATTTTATACACAAATATTTACAGCTGTTCTATTTTCATTTCGAATATGGCTTTTAGCATTAAAAACTATCCTTTATCTCATTTAATGCTTTTTTTGGTATTGAAATCTACTTTGTCAGGTATTGATTCCATTTGTCTGGTAGATCTTTGCTCATTCCTTAATTTTCCTTTTGCTTCACTTTCCTTTGTCCACTCACTCTGCAAAGGCTGTTTATTCCTTATGTTTTCCCTTCATCTTTTCTAGAAGTTATCTTTCAAAGACTGCCTTTTGAAGACCGCTTGAAACACACTTCCCCAAATGCTCGGATTTACCCTATTTTTCAATAAGATTACACTTTGTGTAGACTTTGTCTTTTGGTTGCTGGTTTTAGATTAATTTTAGGCCTCTAGTCCTCTCTTCTCATGAATGAACTTTTCCCAGCATTGCTGTTGCAAAGGTTAGTGAAGGGAGAATATGAGTGATAGCTCACTAGGATTTGCTGAGATTTTTTCCCTACTTACAACAAATTAGGAATTTAGGTGTCTTTTGTGGAGGTCATGGCTTTGTGTACTTTTATGTTTTTCTGGTGGTTCTGTATTGTTTTAGCAAAGATGTGTAAGGAGGTTTAGATTTACATGGCCACCACTATCTCGACATAAGCACTTTCCATAGGATTAAAATGCTTTTCAAGTATTTTAATGACTATATAATATTATGATAGCTAAAAGAACCAAAATTTATCAGATAATTTTCTTCTTGTTGAGCATTTCACTTGTTTATGGATGGGTTAATTTCAATGTATTCTTTGGATAGATTTGCCAAAGTAGAATTATTGACTCAAAGTTATAAATATTATTAATAATCTTGATATGATTTGAATTCAGGGAGAATCAGTAAGCCACAGATGCATTTATTTTAAGCTGCTGAGTAATGTAGCCTCTGCCCCTTTTCCAGGAAGCTCCTCTCTCTCCTACTTACATAGCATGAACCAGGTCTGAAATAGCTGGGAGGCACCTGTGTGACTATTTCTGGTATTTATGGCCAGCTTCTCTGCTGATTGATGGAACTATGCACCATTACTAGTTATTAAATATTCAATATTCAGAGGTCGAACACTGCCTTAGTCTATAACATTTATTATTCTATGGATGGTCTTTTCTCCCCATTCACTTACAAGGCACTTTGTGTCTGTGACGCAATATATTATGAAATCTTTTGTCACTGAACATTTCTCGTTGCTCAACTGCAGCAGGCTATGCAGCCTCTCTAGAGTACTATCTCAAATCCCTTGGAGCATTGGCTTTCAGCAGCTATTTCCTGATTATGGAATCGACTTTCAAACTCTGTAGGTTTTCTCCTGTCTTAGCGTTTAAAACTAAATGTATGACATAGCTCTTCGCTGCGGCAACCAAATACTCTTTCTTATTTCTAATGGCATTTCCTGCTTTTACTTTTCAGTTGCAGTTGACATTCAATATTATTTTGTATTAATTTCAGGTGTACAGCATAGTGGTTAGACAGTCATATACTTTACAAAGCACCCCTGCCTCATATTTGCAGTACTCACCTGGCCCCATACAGAATTATTACAGTATTACTGACTTTATTCCCTATGCTGTGCTTTACATCCTTGTGACTATTCTGTAACTACCAATGCACCTCTTAATTTTCAATTGTGACACACATGTCTTATATACAGCAATAACAGAAGAACAGTTGACCTTTCAGCTATCCTTTAGGCTGATGAGATAACTGGATTTTGTAACTGAAGAAGGGGGTGAGCAAGAGCCTAAAGTACAGCTGTCAAGACTGTTACTCGGTGAAACCGATCAATCCTCACATTAGTCATTACTGCCTCCGTGATTTGTGCCACAGCCTGATGGGTTCATTGCTGCCTACACTTTCTGTTAGTCACTTCGTTTTCTTCCTCTCACTTGATCAGTTTTATTAACTGCAAGTAATCAAAACTGATCTTACTGTTTGTGCAGCCAGAACTTTCACAGTAGTATATTACTGACATTTCTTGATTACATTGGATGCTTTGACATGATGCATGTACATTACAGGAGCAGCTGTAGCTTTCTTGCTATTTGGGGGTTTTATTTATTTATGTTTTGCCTCTAAATGTAAGGAAAAGACCATTGTGCCCTCATTTGGAGTGGTGGTTACAACTTTGACAATATATTTATGTGATTAATTTTACTCCCAGTCTTATTATATATCACATTACATGACAGGAAACCAACATCACTCTAGAATCATCTTTGAGAAGCTGTAATTTAAAAAAAAAAAATTCCAGACCTTATCCTGGACCCAGTGAATCAACCTCTTGTCTTGGGATCCAAGGATCTGAATTTTACAAAGCTCCCCAAATGACTCTCATGCGGTTTGGCACCTGTCTGCTCACTTGGGGATGTATGGTTTCAGCACAGCTCTCAAGTGGTCATCTCTGCGCCAGTTTCTAGAACTTGCCAGCCTTGTAATATATCTGTAGTGTGCTCCAGGGTGCATTCAAAGCTTTATTTCCTTTACGTTCAGAAAGTCATTCACTAACTAAGAGCCTACAAACATTTACTTGTGTTTTTAATGAATTGCTTGTTAGTTATTTTTTTAAACCTTTAACTCTCCCATTTGTTTGAAATTGAATATAGAGTTTGGTTGTGAAATAGGGATCTAATTTATTTTTTTCCCACAGTTAATTTTCTAAGCTCCATTTATTGAACATTTTTTCTTTTTTTCCCACAATTTATAATGATGATTTTATTGTATATTAAGTTCTTATGTTTACCATGATCATCGTTTTCTGAGCTTTTCATTTTTTCCATTGGTCTGACCACTCTTGTATCAGTACGACTAGCATTACTAATCATTATCTTATCAAGTAGCACAAATTTCCCCAATTACTCTTTTTAAAAATTGTTATTTTTGCTAGTTTATTGTTCCATGTCAACTTTAGAAATATTTTATCATGTTCCAGAAAACATAAGTTCGTTGGCATTTTGACATGAATTGTATTAATCTAAAACTCAAGTGGAATCAAGTTGACAAATTTTCAATATTTAGCCTTTATATTTAGAATCACAGTATTTTTCATTTATGCATTTTCTTTTTATGTTTCATACTTTTCTTTAGAAAAGTCCTAAAGAAGTATGGATATTTATTCTTAGGTTTGATTATATAAGTAGCACACACAGAGTACCGTAGTTTTTTTCCTGTTAAGTTTTTGAACTGATTGTTGCTAGTATATAGGATGTTTATGATTTATGTATCTTTATTTTCTGACTAGAGATTTTAAACAAGCTTTCTTGTGAATTTTAACAAATTTTTAATTGTTTATCCTGTTAGGTAGGCAATTATATCATAGATAAATAATGATCAATCTATCTCCTTTCTAACATGAACTTGCAATTTCTTATTTAATAACATTAACTTTTCTGTTTCTGTTTCTTGTTTAATTCCATTAGATAGCCCAGTAATGAACACCCTTGCAATTCCTTGAAGTCACCAGGAGAGTTTAAGAAACAATCAAGACTCACCTCCAGAGATTCTGATGTAATTCATGTAGGCTGGAGCCTGGGCATTGTCATTTTTAAAAGCTTCCCAGATGTTTCTAGGAGAGTCATTATTCTAGACACTCCGACTTGATGATAAGTAATAGTGGTGAAAGCAGGATTCCTATCTGGCTTCAGGTCTTGAGCTTCTAGTGTTTCTCCATTACTTGTGATATCAACTGATTATTTGAGACAGTTTCAGTGATGCTGGTGGCAGCTCCTATTGGCTTATGAGACCTGATTGTACACATCTTTTCCCAACTTCAAGATTATTAACATCGTGTTGATGGCTTAATCGGCTCCATACTGTGGAAATTGGCAAATGTTACAAATCAAGTCTTTTCTCCTCCCTGAGCCAACATATTCATTAATCATTTACCAGCACACCACTATAGATCTTTATTGGGTTAAAGAAGATCCTTCTAGTACTAGGTTAAGAATGATTTTTATCTTTATTACTATTTGAATGTCACTGTAGTCACCTTCAATCATACTGACAACTTCTATCAGCAGAGTTTTAAAACCTTCCTCACAGTAAATGTTTGTTTTTTTTTCCCCCAAGGGAGATGCCTGTGTTTTGATTCTTCAGAGTATTTTTCTTCTTTTGAGCTACATTAAGTTTTCCTAGACCTAAAAACATTTTAGTTTGTTTTGTCTGTTACATCATAGACAAGCAGGAGTTATGTTTGGGTTTGTAAGATATCAATGTGAGTTCTTGCCCAAAACTTTCAGGTCCAAATGGATAAAAAGGGAAAAAAAAAATTTCTCCAGCAAAGACTACTGTGGTGAATCACGGATTCAGAAGGTATTGTGTTTGGGTGGAAAAGAACAGTTTGGTCACCAACCTAGAGGGAAAGATAGACTGCATGTTCTTCAGATAATCCCCTATGAATACTGTCTTGTCATGAAGACATGTATAAGAATTAGGTTGTATAAAGCTGGAATTGACATTCTCTGATAAGTAATTGGAATGTAGAAATCATAATGTTTTAAGTTACATGCAGCCCCATGTGCTTTACAATCAAGTGAGGTGAAATTGGGGTGGATGACCTCACTTGATGGTAAATCAAAGGAATCTAAATAGGACAGACACACAGCTATATTGATGGCCACTCTACTCCCACTGAGAATGAAACAGGCCTTGGGCGGGGCCAAGATTTTATACAAATAAGGCTGCAGTGTGCTTCAGAACATAACGATTTCTAATTTTTATAGGAGAATATCTTTTTCATTCTAACAATTAAAATGTTGATTCCTGTAGCCAGGATTCCATTTCCTTTTCCTGTTGCAAAGCATGAAGTCTGTCTCTTATATGCCAGACACTGTTCTGGGAGAAAAGGGTCATGTAGGTGCATGGAGAAATGCAGTAAACCTTGGGGGCATCACCGTGGTGGCTTCTCTGCCAGCATGCAGAGTGTAAGAGCTACGGGGTTGTGGCTACCTCCATGTGTATTTTCATGTATGGAAGCAAAGTGTCATTGTGAGATCAAGGCCATCACAGACAGCTCTCACTAGGGCAATGCCCAGTGGAGCTGTGGGGGCAGAGCTGTCACCATGTCTCCAGACTAGTAGAACCATCTGTATGCAATTCTAGCCTGGGAGAGCCCCAGGCACTGAACTCTAACCCAGGGGAGCTGCAGAGTGGGCGGTGCCCAACAAAGCCATGGGATTGGGGCCACCCAGAGCCTTGGGAACAGATCCATAACCCCAGTGTGTCCAGAGGCGGGGTTCCCACCCCAGTGGGCCTTGAGCTTTTAGACTTCCTGTTTCTGGGTCTGGTGTTTTCTGTTTAAGCAGGTTATTAATTATTGATTCAATTTCTTTAGTAGATACCAGCCTACTTAGATTTTTTATTTCTTTTGTGTGTTTGAACTTTGATAGAATGTGTCTCTGGAGGAATTGGTTCATTTGATCAAGGTTGTCTAGTTTATAGGCAGAGAGGTCTTCATAATATCCCTTTATTTTCTCTTCAGTGTACGTGGGGTCAGGCATGATTGTCACACTTTCGTTTCTCATATTAGTAATTTGTTTCTTCTCTTTTTCTTTCTTAATTAACGTGGCTAAAGGTTTATTAATTTTCTTGATGTTTTCAAAGAACCATCTTTTAGTTTTGTTTATTTTCTTTATTGATTTCCTGTTTTCAGTTTCATGGATATCTGCTCTAATATTTCTTTACTTCTGCTTTCTTTGCATTTTATTTGTTCTTCTTTTTGTAGTTTCATAAGGTGGAAGTTTTGAGTACTGATTTTAGTTCTTCCTACTTGTCTAATATATGTACTCAATGCTACATATTTCCCTCTGCATATTGCTTTTACTGCACCCACACATTTTTATAAGTTGTGTTTTTTTATTTCTCTTGAGATTTCCTTTTTTTTTTTTTTTGACTCACATGCTGTTTATAAGTATGTTGTGTAATCTCCAAGTATTTTGTGTTTATTTTTTCCAGATATCTTACTGTTATTACTTTCTAGTTTAATTTCATTGTAATCTGAGGGAAGATTGTGCATGATTTCTATCCTTTACATTTGTTAAGATGCATTTTATGGCTCAAAATGTGGTCTACCTTGATAAAATGTTCCATATGGACTTGAGACGAGTGTGCATACTGCTGTGTTGGATAAAGTAGTCTCTCAATGTCAATTAGATCCAGGTTACTGATGGTTCAATTCAGTCAGATTATATCCTTTCTGGTTTTCTGCCTGGTGGATCTGTCAATTACTGATAGAGGGGTGTTGAAGTCTCTCGCAACAATAGCTGATTCATGTCCTTGCAGTTCTATCAGTTTTTGTCTCACGTATTTTGATGGTTTGTTGTTAATTATATACCTGGTAAAGATTGTTATGTCATCTTAAAGAATTACTCTTTTTATGTAATGGCTTTCTTTATCCATGATACTTCTTCTTGATCTTAAGTCTGCTTTGTTTGAAATAAATAGAGCTACTCCTGCTTTGTTTTGATTAGTGTTAGCACGGCATATTTTTTCTATTCCCTTTATTTTTAATCTATAACTGGCTTTACATTTAAAGTGGATTTCTTGTAGACAATATACAACTGAGTCTTGTTTTTTTTTTTTTTAATACACTCTGACAGTCAATGTCTTTTAATCAGTATGTTTATGTCATTGACATTTTAAGTGATGATTGTTGTAATTGGATTAAAATCTATTATGTCTTTTATTATTTTGTATTCATTGTTCTTATTCTTTCTTTCTCTTATTTTCTTCTACTCTTTTCTTCCTTCTCTGGGTTTAATTGAGTATTTTATACAACTTCATTTTTTTCTTCTGTTAGCATATCAATTATACTTAATTTTTTTTTCTTTATTGATTTTATAGAGAGAGGAAGGGAGAGAGAAGATAGAAATATCGATGAGAGGGAACATCAATTGGCTGCCTCCTGCATGCCCCCCACTGGGGATCAGGCCCACAACCTGGGCATGTGCCCTGATTGGGAATCAAACCGGCGACCTCTTGGTGCATGGGTCAATGCTCAACTCCTGAGCCACACCGGCCAGGCTCAGTTATATTTATTTGTGAAACATTTTTTAGCGGTTGCCCTTCCATTTGCAACATACTTTTACAACTTATTCAAGTTCTGTTTTAAGTAACACTGTACCACTACACAAGTAGTATTAGTACCTTATAACAGAGTACTTGTAATTTTTATCTTTAATCCCTTAAACCATTGTCATCCATTTCCCTTATCTATAAGCTATAATCACTGCATTGTTGCTGTTATTTTGAACTTTTACCTGTTAGATCAATTAAGAATGGAGAATTAAAAGGTTTTATTTACCATCATTTATTCCTCTTCTCATACTCTTCTTCATGTAGTTGTGAGTTTGACCTATAGCTTCCTCTACAAGGAATCTTTGTTGTTTTATCCTCACCCGAAGACATTTTTCCATTTTTTGTTTAGATAGAGTGGGAGGGAGAGAGAGAGAGAAAAGAAGAGAAACATCGATGTGAAAGGGACACATCAAGTGGCTGCCACCCACATGACCCAAACAGGGCTGGGGACAAACCGCAACCGAAGTACGTGCCCTTAGCGGGAACTGAACCTGGGTCTCTCCGCAGGCCGACACTCTAACCCCTGAACCAAACCAGCCAGGGCTGAAGAACTTCTTTTAATGTCTTTTGCAAGGCTGGTCTACTGGTGACAAATTTCCTCAAGTTTGTTTAAATGAGAATGTATTTCTCCTTTACTGTTTTATTTTATTTGAAATTTATCTTTATTGTTGAGAGTATTACAGATATCCCTCTTTTTCCCCCATTGGCCCCCTCCTCCCCACTCCCCCTCCCACCTTCACCACACTATTGTCTGTGTCCATGAGTTATGCATATATGCAAATAAGTTCTTTGGTTAATCTCTTTCCATCCCTCTTCCCTCTGAGGTTCGTCAGTCTGTTCCATGTTTTCATGCCTGTGTTTCTATTTTATTCATCACTCTCTTGTGCTCATTAGATTTCACATATAAGTGAGATCATGTGATACTTGTTTTTCTTTGACTGGTTCATTTAGCTTAGTAAAAGGTACAAAACTCAGGCTGGTCTTCTTTTCTTTGAACACTTTATATATTTTACTCCACTCTCTTGTTTGTGTGGTTTCTGAAGAGAAGTATGATATAATTCTTATCATTGCTCCTCCTTTGGTAAGGTGTTTTATTATTCTGGCTTCTACCAAGACCTTTTCTTTTTTTATATTTAGTTTAAATATGTTATGCCTAGGTGTAGATGTTTTGGTATGTATTCTGCTTGGTGTTTTCTGAGCTTCTTGAATCTGTGGTTTGTTGTTTATTACTAGTTTTGGGAAATTCTCACTTATTATTCCTTCAGATATTTCTACTGTTCCTTTTTCTATTTCTTCTTCTGGTATTCCCATTACATGTATGCTGTATCTTTTGTTATTGTCCTAAGGTTCTTGGATATTCGTTTTTTTCTCTCTTTACATTTTAGATTTGGAAGTTTCTATTGACATTTCTTCAAGCTCAATGGTTATTTTCTCAGCTGTGTTTAGTCCATTAATGAGCCCAGCAAAGGATTTCTTCATTTCTGTTGTGGTGTTTTTGATTTTAGAATTTCCCTTTGGTTCTTTGTTATAGCTTCTATCTGTCTGCTTACACTATTCATCTCTTCTTTTATATTACTCACATCATCCATTATAGACCTTAGCATTTTAATCATAATTGTTTGAAATTCCCAATCTGATAATTCCAATATCTCTGCCATATCTGAGTCTTATTCTGAGGTTTACTGTGTCTCTTCAAATTGTGTGTTTTTTGTTTTTAGTATTTCTTAAAAGGTATCTGTTTTTTAGTATCTTGCAATTTTTTATTGCAAGCCAGACATGATGTAAGGGGTAAAGGGAACTGAGGTAAACAGACCTTTAATGTGATATTTTGTTTATCTGGCTAGAGTTTAGCCTGTGTTAATTGTTTTCTGTATTTATAGGTCACAGGTGAAATTTACCTCCGGTGTCCTTGTTTTTATTTCCCCTGTTGTCTTTGGTTTTCCCTAGAGACTTCTTAAATATTATCTGAGAAGCATAGTTATTTTAGTCATATTTCCATGTTATTATCCAGGAGGCCTTTGGATGTGGTGGTAAGATGTCAGGAGAGGGGTAACATTCTACAGTCCTGTAATTACATCTTAGTCTTTAAAGAGCCTTTGCCCCGGCCTGTGACCTTCGCAAGCACTTCTCAGTTTTATTTTGGTTTTCCTTCTTAGAAGAGACAGGAAGGCAGTCTGTAGTTGGGAATTTCCCTTTCCCTAGGTCATTTAAGCTGTGGTAAAACCCCAGCACACAGCAGTCTGGTAAAATAGTTTCTCTTGCGGATGAGTCTGGTTAAGAAGAATGAAATGCTCTGTGCGTATTTTTTAAAAGGCAACTTTTTCTCTCCTCCTCTCAGAAGCACAGAAACATGAGGGATTTTTCTCAGATCTTCACTGTGAGAATCTTATAGGGCTCCTGGAGGTAAAACGAAAGTGTGGGGTCCCCTCCTAGGATGGGCCCCTGTAGAATGTTTCATTTTCAAACTTGTCTACACCAAGCCTCTAGCAATCATCAGTTGCAGATTAGGTTTTTCTAACCCTGTACATGCTCCCAAGGGGTATTTTGCTCCTGGGCTTCTACTCCAGTAAATTTTGATTCTCTGTATCTGCCTGTCTATCTCTTCAGTTTTGGGGACAGTATTTGCCTTATGTATGACCTCAGTCCTCTGATTGATCTAAGAGGAGTTTATTTTCTATTTGTTACACTTTTTCTTGTTGTGTGAATGGGACAAATGATCTCCAAGCTTCTTACATGCCTGACTGAAATCAATGCAAGGGAATGTTTGAGACATCAAATGCATTTTTGTTGTAAAGTTTTTATCTCTTAAAAACTGATTAGAGTAACTCTCTTTTAATTAACACACTTTATTTTTATTTTAAAGGAGTAAAAGGTAAGACCTTGGAACATTAACATTTTTTTCTCATTTTCTTTTCTCAAATAGATCCTAAATGCCCAGGAGATGTTGATTTTCATAATAGTGACTGGGACATTAAGACAATCACCAGCTCCTTGAAATTCTACCTGAGGTATGCCTGATGTGATTTGGGACTTTGCTTTGCATAGTTGATGAAAGTTATTTAGATGCAGATTGCGGTTAATGTGGTCCCAGTCTCAGGACAGTGGATCAGATTGCTAAAGAAAAAGTGAGTGAAAAGAATTTCTGTGAAAGAAGAACGTGTATCAGAAAACATTGTTTTAAGTCTGGGAATTTAAGCAAGGGAAGCACCAAAATAATAGAATTGTTATTGTAAAATGCCTTTTTAGGGGGAAATGATTTTATTTTAATTATTTTATTGAATTTATTGGGGTGACATTGGTGAGTAAAATTCTATAGGCTTCAGATGTCCAGTTCTATAGCACATTGTCTGTGTACTATATTGTGTGTTCACCACCCAAGTCAAGTCTCCTTCCATCACCATTTATCCCACCTTCACCTTCTTCTATCTCCCTCCCCCTTTCCCTCTGCAATAACCATGCTGTTGTCTGTGCTTTTTTTAAGGGAAAATTATTTTAAAAGTCATGCCCTTAAAATTTAAGTTTTGCCATTTTGCACCAATAGTGATGTCACTATGGGCTCACTAGTAAAATCAGAATTCTTAACATGTTTTGGTAGATAATAACCATTTTGAAACATTAAATTGTATTTGCACAAATATAATCTGTGTGTTTGTGCATGGGCCTCCTATCTCATGCTTTAATTGGTATAATGGGGAAAAAAACCCCAATAAAATAAAGCCATAAAAAGGTTGGAATTAAGTGAAGCGGCAGCACTAGGGAAAAATGTTTATTCCCCAGCAAATTTGTGGATTCACAATGATAATAAATACAGCGTTCTGTTTATTGGCATGAATTTATATTACGCAAAAATATTTGTTATGTGCTAAAATATCTTTTCAGTTATTGTACTTTTTAGTAAGATAGATACTTAAGATCTGGGAAATAGCATTAATTGAAAATACATTGGGTCCCAGATATTGCTGTTAAATGACCTTCTGCTGTGGCATCATCCTAGAACTTTAGATGAACATGAATGCTCTTTCCAGGAGTGTTTCTCTTGCATCTGCCAAATAAAAAAAGATACTGTTATTGGAGGGCTTATGCTGTGCTTGGCAGTGTTCTGCTTGCTTGCACTGACAATATTGTCTTTTCTCACAATAACCTTATGTATAGTAGGTAGCACTAATACTCATTTTACAGACGAGGAAATTGAAGTACACCCCCTTCCCTATTAAGTAATGTCCATGGTCACACCTCATAGTATTTGAACCTAACTATCTCTGACTTGTGAGGCCATTGGTCTTGGAGCACCTTCTTCCCTTATTTCTTACTGCCAGGGACTGTGGCTTTCTTGGAGTTGCTTGGGTAATTTATTATTTATTATTTTCTAATCTGCGCTGTGCATACTTTCAGGAGACTTGCGATGATACGAATAGTGAGATTAAATGATTCCATCTGTAGCTTCCGTCAAAGGAATCAATTTTTTTGTTGATCCTCACCCAGGGATAATTTTCCACTGATGATATTTTAGATAAAGTGGAAGGGAGGAAGGGAGGGGGGGGAGAGAGAGAGAGAGAGAGAAAGAGAGAGAGAGAGAGATGTAAGAGAGCCACATCAACTGGTTGCATCCCACACGATGCTAACTGGGGCCGGGGATCAAACCTACAACTCAGGTTCGTGCCATTGACCGGGAATCGAACCCACAACCCTTCAATCCGCAGACTGGTGCTCCAACTGCTGAGCCAAACAGGCAAGGGCAAGGAATCATTTTTTTCAGAATTTTTTTTGTATAGCTTAAGTTTCATCCCACCTTTTTTCTAGCTCATCCCTCAATAAACAGTGTGGCCCTTTTGAAAGATGGGAAAATCAAACCTGAGAGTGTGAGTGGGTAGTACTCCCAAAAAGAGATATTAGTCTTTAAGACTCTTAATTACGTACCTTTAATATGCACCAGTCAACACCCTTAAGATTTCTCAAAATATCAGTACTTTCAGAGTGGGCTTCCTCCATCTGTTCTAGGTACCTAACTCACCCCTTATCTCCAACATTTCCAGAAAAATACTCTAAAAACGATCCCTTCTCCTTCCTGCATCTTTAACCCCATGCCTTCTTTCACTCACTCAACCCACCATTCACTGTCACTCAATAAACATGTCCGAGTGCCCACTCTAAGTCTAGGCAGTGGGCATACATATCTGTGACTAGATATGGTCCCTGACCTTAAAACGGTCATAGAACCATGAGGTAAGCAGACAAAAGACAAATGATTGTACAAAGACATCCAAGTATGATAAGTACTCCGAAGGAAAGATGTTAGTGATACTGTAAGGGCAAGTAGCAGGAAGACCTGATTTATTCTGGTTGTTTGAAGTGAGGTTTGAATTATAAGTTGGAGTCAACTGTGGGAGGCTGTTCCACATAGAGAGAACTCAACATGCAAAGCCCTGCAGTAGGAGGGAGGGAGGAAGACCCCTTCAAGAAACTCCATGTACCTGTATAGTGGAGTATAGAGACAGAGGGAGATATGTAGGGGTCGGATCATGCTCGGCCTTATAGGACTTTGTAAGGATTGGGGTCTGGATTTTTCTAAAAAGGAATGTGAATATACAGGCATGGATGAAAGTAGGTTTACAGCTGTGAGTATGTGAAACAGAGTGTATTCTTGTATTATTATTTATTAATTATTGTATTAGTTTCCATACGAAGAACTACCTGCTTTGGCCAACTGATGTATTGAAAGAATTTAAGCAGGAAATTACATGATGAGATTTGTATTTTGAAAAAACAACAACAAAAAACTAGAGATTATATGAGAGGGAGTCAATTGGATATTAGGATGGGGAATGGGGAGATAAAACAATAACTTGTATGTTTTTGGCCTAAACAACCACATGATGGTCATACCTTTACTGATTTGGGAAATACAAGAAAAATACTAGATTTGTGGTAACAAGTTAGGTCTTGGATATGTCAAAGTTGGATGTCTTTGAAGACATCAGGACAAGATCTTAAACAGGCAGTTGGATATATGAAAAACATAGAGGAATGAAACTCAGTGAAGAGTTCTAGGCTGGAGATAAAAAATTGAGAATCATTGACAGTGGAGAAGATAATTGGAGGCAGGAGCTTAGAGGACCTAGTAGGAAGGAGACTTCACCCACTTCCAAACTGAACTTCAGTAGAGGAAGTAATATACTCCCCCTTCACCCCCGGTCTTGACTTATCTCCCAGTTTGCTGTTGAACAAATTGCACTCTGACTCCTACCTTCCCTGCTGCACTGAGGCTGCAGGCACAAGGTCACCGGCGACTCCTCAGTGCTAAACACAATGGACAATGGTCAGTCTTTACCTTATCTCACCTCTTTGTATCATTTGAAGCTGTTTACAAGCCCTTTTTGAAACTTTCTCCCCTTTTGGCTGTATCACTTGCTTTTGGAGTTTCTCCCACCTCTTAGACTGTTCTCAGTAGTTCCATTCATTCATGAGCTTTCTATCTGCTGTTTCCAGGGCCCTCCTCTCTTTTTACTGTAATGGAGGGATGGAAAACTTAGATCCCCACACGAGCCAGGACATGAAAATGAGTGTGAAATAGACTACTTTCCTATTAAACATCCTGCACATGGAACTTTTATTTGTATAGCAATCCCTTGTTTATATATAATCAGCAGGATTCTTGATGTCCACAAGTAACCATATGGGCCCGATGTAGCTATATCTTTCCATTTTTAAAATAGGCATAAATATGGATTTTTTATGTGAAATATTTCAATTTTTTATGTTCTGATGACTGAGTCAATTCCATTTCTTTTTTTATGCACTATTTTGGACAAATAAATAGCCATCTCTCCTTGAGCAGTTGTATCTGTTCTATGGTTGTAACCATCCTCCTGGGTTGATGATTTTTATATGTACTTCTCAGGTCCAGAAGTTTACTCCATCCATCTTTCTAAAAGACATTTCTCTCTGGCTATCCCAGTGGTCCCTCTGGCTTAGTATCTCCTCTTCCCCCTGAATCGATTTCTATTCTACCCATTCACCTAAACTACATTACTCTCTTCCTCACCAACATACCCAATCACTGGATTTCTATCTGTGCTGTCTTTCAGTAACTCTCCTCACCTCTTTTTCCTGTCCCTAATGCCACCATTGTCTAAAATCCTCATTTTAGGATATTTTTCAATTGATTTTCAGATAGAGTGGGAGGGAAGGAAGGAAGGAGAGAGAGAAAGCAAGAGAAACATCGATGTGAGAGAGACACATCAATTGGTTGCCTCCTGCATGACCCCAACCAGGGCCGGGGATCGAATCACAACCTGGTATGTCCCCTTGACCAGAATCGAACCTGAGACTCTTTGGTCCACAGGCTGAAACTTTAATTGCTGAACCAAACTGGCCAGGGTCCTAATGCCACTATTTTTATTTAGGCCTTTATTATCTCTCACCTGGATTACTACAGTAATAACAGTGGCAAGCAGTATGGCAGAGTGATTAAGAGCATGGACTCGAGGCAGACTGCCCCGTTTGCACTTACTAGCTGTATGGTCTTGGATGAATTATTTAACTTCTTTGAATGTCAGTTTCCTCATCTGTAAAATGGAGATATTAAGAATATGTGCTTTATAAGGCTGACATGAGGATGAAATGAGTAAATGTATGTAAATTACTTAGAACAGTAAAGAGTTTGCTATTATCATCATCATTATTATTATTAGTGAACTACTTTCCTCCTCTGAGTCATCCACCATCTCCCTTTATTTTATCATCACACTTGTCCTGTTGCATTGCAAATTTTGTTTATGATGCTCTCCTCAATTAGACTATTAGCTCCTTGGTGGTTTGGACTATGTCATATTTATCTCTGGATCCCCAGTACTTGTCACAGTGCCAGACACAAATAGGTGCTAAGTCAATTATTATAATTTTTACTAAATAAACCTATTTGAGTCTCAGTTTCCTCCTCTATTTAATGGGGATTTGAATAACTGCTACACCACACAGGATCTTTGGAAGGATCAAATGGGGAGACAGATGTGAAAGCCACCAAGCAACTATCAAACTGTAAAGACTTCATAGTAGCACTCAGAGTGGGTCCGCTTGGAATTCTGCAAGATTGGTTTGTGACTCTTTTCATTTTGGGGAGTGAATTGAAGACCTTGCTCAGGGTCTTAGATCATACTTTCACAGGCCTTCTGTTGACTCATTAGCAAATAGGATTCCTCTGACAAAGTTTCAGGTGAGGAGAAAAATGTGTGTAATCACACAAAACCGCAGGACTCAGAAACTTCAGCCTTGCTACCCATGGAACTGAGAATCTGAGGCCTGGCTACTCCCTTCCCAAAGGAACTTACAGTCTTCATTAATTTCAGGAATCTTTCTGAACCTGTCATGACCTATAGACTACATAAAGAGCTGGTCTCTGCTGCCAGTAAGTATTTATGTTACTAGTTAATTGTGTTGTCCTGGTTTCTTAATATTTATAGCAATAAGCTTAGAAAACTGCTTGAGGGGAAAAAAACAAACCCAAAACATACAGATTTTTTTTATCCACTGCCCAATGAAAGTATCCTCGCTTATTGTCTAACTCAAGTGTTGTATTGTTTTTTCATAAGTCGATGCTAGTTGAGGGGGTTGGAGAAAACGAGCGAACTTGAGGGATGTGACAGGTGCGAGGACTTTATTGATCGACTGTGCCTCTTCCGTCAGAACCAGAGCATCGCTCACACTGCCAGGGGACAGCACAGTAGTTCTCTACACTTGCTGTTTCGGGGCGTGTCCAGCACTTTGAATGCTTTTCAACTGTGTTGTGAATCATTACTCCTAAGCTGTTAGCGCTGGCGTCACATTTTCTAGATGTTAAAACTGCAGGCCAGGGTGGAGAGGCGCATGGGAATAAGGCATATAGAATCACCCCAAAAGCTGGCAGCTGAAGAAGCAGTAAACATTTGGCTGAGGCCCCTGCATGAGTATCTCTGCCTACTTCGACATGACCCTTCTCCTGCATTGTGCCCTGCGTGGTGTGCAAGGAAAAGCCTCAGGGGACTTGTCCTCATAATGAATGTTCGCGGAGGCAAGATACCTTGGATCTGTCCTCTGAGCCCTCTTAGTGATTTTCTTAGGAACCCAGAGGCAGGAGCATACCTGCCAGTACCACGAGGATGGTGGGTGGGCAAGGGTTTCCATCTGGAAATTGACATATTAGGGAGTGACCGTCTGTACCCAGAATTCTGACTGCCTCTGAGACAGTCTTGTGTTCTCATCTTTCTCCTCTCTGATCTAATTTCTTCGACTTTCGAGGCCTGCTTCCTTGTTTTTATTTCTCTCTCTTTTTTTTTTTTTTGCCTTTTGGTCTTTGCCTTCCCCTCTCTTTGTCCCCGCGTCTTTGTGTCCTAGTATATTTTAGCATTGCATTTCTGTGCCTGTTTATCTCTGTCTCTTTTCCTCTCTCTGACACTCTGTCTCTTATTGTTTATCTTTGCACGTGCACATGTGTATGTATATGAGAGTTTGCTTGATCCAATCGCCCAGAAGGCAAAACTCTCTCTGTCTCTGTTCTCTCTCAGAATCTGACAACCTGGATTACCGGCTGGGAGCTATTCACTCCTTGGTATATAAGCTACCAGAAAAGAACCGAGAGATGTTGGAAATTCTTATAAGACACTTGGTCAAGTAAGTAACTTCTGGGGTTTCAGGAAGCAGTCATAGGAAAGGACTGGCCCACGTGAGAGCACTACAAAGAAACTGCCTGTCACCTCCAAGTCCAGCCCTCAGCTGCTTAACCCTGGGCACGCCAAGTGCTCTGTAAGGATGGCTGCTTTGCCTGGACCTTTGACTACCCTCCCGGAGTCATCTTGCATCTCATTTGAGGGGTTGTCTCAGTCGAGGGGTAGCACCAGGCAGACTGGGCTGAATACAGGCCCTATTCTCAGATAAACCTGGTTTAGAATTCCAACTCTACCACTTAAGTAGCTGGAAAATGGTAGGCAAACCTCTCTTTGCCTGTTTGGCCATCTCTGCAATGACAACAGTATTGCCTACCATGCAGCAGGATTGTTGTGTGGATGTGAATGAACACGGGCAAACTGCATGGCACAGAGGAAGTCTTCAAGACATGGGAGTTATTGGTAAGATTGTAGTCAACTTTGTGCTTGGGTGTGGAAGGCCAGAACAGATGGCAGCATCCCAGAGAACAGGCCTGGTGATGGGATCGAAGATGGGTGGGTGTATAGGACACGGGTGCCCCGCGCGGTGCTTCCTGGCCAGAGGGCTCAACAATCTGAATAAAGCTGAATTTACTTGGCTTATAAAGGGCCAGTTGCTGCCTCGTTGGCAGCAGTATGGTGCAGCAGAACGCACTCTGTCCAAGAGTCAGTGAACCTGGATTCTAGTTTAGTTCTGCAACTAGCTTTCTTGATGATCATGGGCAGGCCACTTTCTAGGCCACTCTTGGTATATTAAACAGTAAAGAAATGAGACAACAAGCTTAGAAAAAAATTATGTATTTTAAGTGTAGGTAACAAAGTAAAGCTATCCACACATTCACAGACATGCAGTGATGCTATACTTTAACCTCATTTGGACAGGATCTCAAATACCGAGAACTCAGGCCCTTGGTGGAGAAGAGGCTCCAGGCTAAGTGGCCCTCTTGACCTCCCTCTGTGATAAGTCCTGATCACTCTGCATCATTGGACCCCGGCTTCCCAGTGATATAATGAAATATCTCTTAGATCTTATTCAGCTCTGAGATTTTACATTTTAAAATCATTATTATAGACACTAATGTATGTAAATAGACAGAATTAATAAGACGATGGCTTTTATATTTATTGCCACTGTTTGCAATTTGGGCTAAAAGAGACCATTAAGAGATGTTTTCTTTTGAAAAAGTTGTTTGTGATAATCTCAGTCAAAATACAAAAATCAGCACACATGTCATTTGCATGTTAATTTGAAGTTGTCCTGGGGGAAATAGACTGTGTTCAAGTTCTAGCTGTGTTGTGAATTTGCTGTGTGACCTTAAGAAAGCTCCACCTACTCTCTGGGCCTCAGTTTGTTCATCTATAACATGAGGGGACTGGACTAGCTAATCTCAAATGGTTCTTCCAGCTCTGATTTCCAAAGAGTCTCAGTATGTGACAGGAGCCAAGGGCCTGGCTGAGGATTCTCCTGTTAGCGATGGGTGAGCCACACCTTCCTCCGTTCACCCAAAGGTGGGCCACCTGCCTTACTGCAAGCATCTTGGTCCTTCACATCCCTAGAACAAAATGAGCAGGAGACAACACGAATACACAGGACACAGAAATAGAAAGATAAATACCCTGAAAAAAAAAAAAAAAAGAAAAAGAAAAACTGCTCAAGGTGACTCATAATAAGAAAAAAAAAAATGTCAATGAAACCTAAACTGAAATACCATCTATTGGCAAACCCTAAGGCTTTACTGTGTTCTCTGTTGGTGAGTCTTTGGGGCAGCCGGTACTGTAGGATGCTGCTGGTGTTGATGCAATACAGACCTAGAGGAGGGGAATACAGTCGTAACTAACGAATCTACACATTGTTACCCTTTGAGCCAGCAATCTCACTCCCACGTGCCTACTCTGAAGACACCTCCACAAACACCAAACAACATGTGCATGAGGTTCATCACTGCAGCATAATAAAAAAAAAAGCCTTTCTTTATTGATTATTTTTAGAGAGAGAAGAAGGGGGGAGAGAGAGAGAGAGAAAGAGAGAGAGAGAGAGAGAGAGAGAGAGAAACATGGATGAGGGAGAACATCGATTGGCTGCCTCCTGCATGCCCCCCACTGGGGATCGGGCCCACAACCTGGGCATGTGCCCTGACCAGGAATTGAACCAGCAACCTCTTGGTGCTTGGTTCAATGCTCAACCACTGAGCCACACCGGCCGGGCTGCAGCATAATTTTTAATAGCAAAAGATTGCAAACGATACAAATGTTCAATAATAGGGGACTCGTTGAGTCAATAATGCTATATTCAACCAGTGTGGTATTATAAAGTCATTAAAAAGAATGGAAAGAATAACCTATGGACTTTGTTTTTGTAGTGATTTCCAGGATATGTTATAAATTTCCAGCATATAAACAGACAACAAAACAAACAACCCAAGGTGTAAAACAGGGTGTATAATATGCTACCTTTCTTGTAAGAAAAAAGAGGGAAATAGAGTATGTAAGAATGTAAACACATATTTTCTTACTTTTGTCAAATGAAGCACAGTAGGATAAATGAAAGAACGAATGACTCAGAATGCTAACATATTTACTCCATGACCCAGCGATTCTGCTCCTAAGTATATACTGAACAGAAATGAAAACATATGTCCACACAAAAACTTGTGCACAAATATTCATTGAAGCATTATTCATAGTTGCCCAAAGGTAAAAACAACCCAAATGATTATCAACTGATGAATGGAAAAACAATGTGATATAAACATACAGTGGAACATTACTCAGCCATATAAAGGGATCAAGTGCTAGTATATAGATAAACCTTGAAAACATGATGCTAAGTGAAAGAACTCAGACACAAAAGGCCACATATCATATGATTCCATTTGCATGGAGTATCTACAGTAGACAAATCTGTGGAGATAGAAAGTAGATTGGCAGTTGCCTAGGGCTGGGATGTGGGGACATGGGAGGTTAGGGGGAATGGCACCAACGGGTATGGGTTTTTTCAGTGCTGGAAATGTTCTAGACTTAGATAGTAGTGATGCTTACACAACTTTGTGATATACTAAAAACATTAAATTGTACCCTTTTCCCTTTAGAATAGGGAATTTTGTGGCAAGTGAAATATATCTCAATAAAGCTGGTATAAAAACAAACTAATCAAAATGGTTTCTAAAGGGGACAGGTGATGAATAGAGTGAAAAGGACATGGATGAGAGATACATTCCTTTAAGTCTACCTCCTTCTGTGGTTTTAACTTTGAAGCCGCATTAATGTTTCATATAACCAAAAACTAAAATTTAATCGAAACAAAAACATTAGAGCCCTGACTATGTTGCTAAGTGGTTAGAGCACTGGCCTGCACACCAAAGGGTCACAGGTTCGATTCTCGGTCAAGGGCATATACCTGGGTTGCAGGTTTGATCCCCAGTCCCAGTTGGGGTGCATGTGGGAGGCAACCAATCTATGTGTTTCTCTCACATCAATGTTTCTCTTTCTCTTTCCCCATCTGTCCCTCCCTCTACTCTCTTTACAAATCAATGGAAAAAATACCCTGTGGTGAGGATTAACAAAAGGAAAACATTACAAACCCTAATATTGAACACAAAAAGCAAATAAATTTAAATGTTTATCAAATTGATAACATGGACACATAGAGAAAACAATTATTTCAGCTCATATATCAATATAGTTGTTTGATTCATTCTCTCTGTTTTTTTTATTGTTGTAGTTAATCTTCACCCAAGGATATTTTTTCATTGATTTTTATTTCTAGAGAGACTGGAAGAGAGGGAGGGAAGAGGAGAGAGAGCATGAGAGAGAAAGAGAGAGAGAGAGAGAGAGACAGAGACAGAGACAGAGACAGAGACAGACATCAATGTGAGACATGTTGATTGGTTACTTCCCTCACAACCCTGACCAGGGCCAGGGATTGAACAGCAACTGGGGTACATGCCCTTGACTGGAATTGAACCTGAAACCCTTCAGTCTGAGGGTCGATGCTCTGACTGCTGAACCAAACCCACCAGGGCCTCTGACTCATTCTTAACGAGATATATTCTAAAAACAGAAATGCAAAAAAAAAAAAAAAAAAATTGTAAGCATTGCCCAGTATATTCATTAGTATTAGTCATATTATTATAATGTAAAACAATTTTATGTATATATCTCACAAGAATAAAGCAAAAGCAATAAATACATTAATTTTATCAGAAGCCAAGATATATAGTATAAGAAAAAGAGATGAAAACACAAAATTCAAGATGTAAAGAAAACAATTCTATAATGATACTGTTGAATTAAGAATGCCAATACGAACTCCCGATTTTAAAACAAAACAAAAACTGTGAATCAGTCTTGAAGTGATTCTACCTGAAAAAGCAATAAGTACATATAATACCTTATCTTTGTTTACAGATAACATTCCTTTCTCAAAAGTACCAAGGCACCTTAGAGAAATGGCTGATGCAGTTCTGGGACAAGGAAAATACAAGGAGAGCCTTGGATAAAGTGTACTTTTATAAGCAAAGAACAGCTCAAGCCCTAATAAGTGAGTCATAGCACAAGGACACAGGGACCTGCTTGAAAAGCCTGGGACTGATTGCATCTGGGGGCAACCTGAACATCAAATATAATAAATATTGTTCTTGATTATAATACTTTGAATACATGAAAATTTATGGGAAGTAGGTAGACTAAAGAAAGCTCTTTATTAAAGAAGAATGCTAGCTAATAGATGCAGGAGGAATGATGGAATTAGAAAAATGATTGCTTTGCAACCTCAGTGCCCTAGCTCTTTCAGACATGGGTCAGAACCATTGGGTAAAAGATTGTTCAGGAACAAGCTGGTCACATAGCTTTAATGTATTACCCACGGATTCCTTACTAATTACAAATGGAAAGTACATCTTTAGAGTGAAACTATCTGGCAAACAGCATTGCTGAGCTGCGGTCCTCGGTCCCTGAGTATGTGAGCTTTTTCTCAGCTGCTCTGCCCAAGACCCCCTGAGCGCCAACCCTAGCCCCCCTCGCTGCCCCATTCCCTCTCCAACAAGATGGAAGAAACTCTCCTAAACCAGGTACAGGTGTGCATTGGTGGGAAAGGAACTGCTCCTAGAAAGAAGAAGGGAGTTCACAGAACAGCTACAGCAGATGATTAAAACTTCAGTTCTCCTTAAAGAAGTTAGGGGTAAACACTATCCCTGGTATTGAAGAGGTTAATATGTTCACAAACTGGAACAGTGTTCCCCTTTAACAACCCTAAAGTCCAGGCATCTCTGGCAGCGAACACTTTCACCATCACGGGGGGCCGGCCGGGCCGGGCCAAGACAAAGCAGCTGACAGAGTGCTGCCCAGCATCTCAGACCAGCCTGGGGCAGTCTGACCATTTTGAGGAGTTGGGCAAAGCTCTGCCCAAACACTCTGGATGGAAAAGCACCACTTGCTACCAGAGAGGAGGATGAGGATGAAGTTCCAACACTTGGGGAGAATTCCGATGAGGCTTCCAAGAATGAAGCAAACTGGATTCAGTCAACTGCTGAAGAAGATTCACTTGAAGCTACTGGGAGCTGCTATTTTAGAGTGACTGCTTTTGCAGCTTTTGTTCATGGATCTGATCAAGTCTAGATCTCTAATATTTTTAAGCCCAGCTTCTTGGACACTGCAGCTCTTTTCAGTTTCTGCTTATACACAAATCATTCTCTGCAGATAATTAAGCTGAAGAAGCCTGGGAATAACATTTGAAACAAAAAATGTCAGCATCGCTAATAATGGTGCAAAATGACCTGATGTGCCTCCCTTAATGGGATACAGTGAGAAGACACAACATAAACTGAAATATTTTTGCCAAAAATGTTAAAGCTGAATCAAATTAACCTTTCCAGTTCACAGGAAATACAGGGCATAGAAACATACAGAATGTTTGATATTCTATAAGACACTGGTTTGGACTTCTCAAAAAAGCCAGTGTCACAGGCATATAGACCAGTGAAACAGAACAGAGAACCCAGAAATGGACCCAAGGCAATATGCTCAATTAATATTTGACAAAGGTGGCAAGAGCATACACTGGAGTAAAGACAGCCTCTTTAATAAATGGTGTTGGGAAAATTGGACAGCTACATGCAAAAAAATGAAACCAGAACATCAACTTACACTATACACAAGAATAAACTCCAAATGGGTAAAAAACTTAAATGTGACTCATGCATCCATAAAAATCCTACAAGAAAATGTAGGCAACAAAATTTCAGACATCATATGCAGCAGAATTTTCACTGATACATCACCTACGGCAACAGAAACAAAGGAGAAAATGAACACATGGGACTACACCAAACTCAAAAGCTTCTGCACAGCAAAAGATACAATCATCAAAATGGAAAGGCAACCCACTGTATGGGAGAGCATCATTGCCAATGATATATCAGATAAGGGGTTAATTTCCAATATATATAGAGTGCTCACACAACTCAACAAAAAGAAGACAAAGAACCCAATTAAAAAATGGGCAGAGGAACTAAATAGACACCTCTCCAAACAGGACATACAAATGGCTAAGAGACATATGAAGACATACTCAACATCACTAATCATCAGAGAGATGCAAATTAAAACAACAATGAAATATCACCTCATACCTGTCAGAATGGCCGCTATCAACAAATCATCAAACAAGTGTTGGCCCTCGTGGAGAAAAGGGGACTCTAGTACACTGCTGGTGGGAATGCAGACTGGTGCAGCCACTATGGAAAACAATATGGTGTTACCTCAAAAAATTAAAAATTGAACTGCCATTTGACCCAGTGATCCCACTTCTAGGAATATACCCTAAGAAGCCTGAAACACTAATTAGAAAGAATATATGTACCCTTATGTTCGTAGCAGCACTATTTATAATAGCTAAAATCTGGAAACAGTCCAAATGCCCATCAGTTGACAAATGGATAAAAAAGCTGTGGTACACAATGGAGTACTATGCAGCTGTAAGAAAGAAAGATCTCTTATCCTTTGAGACGACATGGATGGACCTGGAAAGTATATTATCCTAAGCGAAACGAGCCAAACAGAGAAAGACAAGTATCATATGATCTCACTTATTTGTGGAATATAATGAACATAACAGTCTGAGGAATAGTGTAGTCCCAGAGACGTGGAAGTGGGTACAGTCTGACAATCACTAGAACAGGAGGTGGTGGGGTAGAGATAAACCACAGAATTTATATGCATGTATGCATGAACAATGGACATGGACAACAAAGCTGGGGACTGGGCGGGGAGGGAGAGGAAGGGGGGAATCAGTGGGGGGAAAAAGGAGAAACATCTCTAACAAAAATAAATTAATTTAAAAAAAAGTCAGTGTCGAGTGTCTACAATTTGTACATCATTAGCTTGGTGATAGAGGGAAATAAATTATAAATAAGAAAACATGGCTGCCCTTGAACTTAAAATAATAATGATGGTTTTCTGATATCAAGCTGCTATTAATATAGAGTAGGTATTGTGGTAGATACTTTATATTATGATCTCATTTAATCCAAACAACCCTTAGAACTAAGTATAATTAGTGCCCCCATTTTTCAAATAAAGGATATCATAATAATTATGTGACATGTGGTTATTAAACTTATTAGGGTGATCATTTTATTAGGTATATAAATGTCTAATCACTATGTTGTACACCTGATAATATAAAATTATATGTCAACTATAACAGAAATAAATGTAAAATGTAAAAAATAAGAAAAAAAGTCAATGTCCTGGAATTAAAATGTAGGAGCAATGTTCTGTATTAAGAGACGAAAGAAACAGAAACAAATGCAGTCAGTAAACTTTGACTGGATATAGATTTGAAAAACCCAACTATAAGAGAATTTTTTGCACATTTCAGAAAATTTGTATGTGGAGTGGATATTAGATGATATGGGACTGTTGTAAGTTTTCACGGGTATGAAAACGTTACTGGGGTTTTATAGGCCAGCATGTGTGTCCTTTGCAGCTGAATGCTGAGGTATTTAAGGTTGAAGCAATTTACTTTAAAAGAGTTCAGAAAAATATGGAGAGAGAGAGAGCAAAATGTTAATTAGTGGTAAAATGTTCTTTCTTGAATCCAGGTATAGACAGTATGATTGTTCATAATACCATTCTTTCAAATGTTTTGTATCTTTGAAAACCTTTAAAATAAAAAGTTGTAGGGAAAATGCAAATAAAAAATAGGCTTAATTCCAATAGGGAAATTTACACAGAAGAAAATCCACATGCTTTTAAAAGTCACATAATTATCCTTCCTGCCAACCACCGCTTCTGCAACCTGTATGAATGTGTATTGATGCCTTTATAATCTGTTCCCATTTCCAGCCCATTTTCTTTTCAAAAATATGTTTTTTATTGATTTTTTAGAGAGAGAGAGAGGAAGGGAGAGATAGAAACATTGATGGGAGAGAGAAACATTCATCAGCTGCCTCCTACACGCCCCCTACTGGGGGTCGAGCCTGCAACCCCGGCATGTGCCCTGACTGGGACTTGAACCAGGGCCTCAGTCCATGGGATGACGCACAATACACTGAGCCACACTGGTCAGACTGAAATTGAACATTTTAAAAATATATCTATTGGTCATCTGTGTGTCCTCTTTTGAGAAATATCTATGCATGTTCTCTGCCAATTTTTAAATTGGATTGTTTGTGGAGTTTTTTAGTGTTGAGTTGTATGAGTTCTTTATACATTTTGGATATTAATCCTTAGTGGATTAGAACTGCTTTTGCTGTGTCCCATAGACGTTGGGTTGTTGTGTTTACATTTTCATTTGTTTCAAGATACCTTTTGATTTCTGCCTTGATCTCATTGTTAACTCATTCATTGCTTAGTAACATGTTATTTAGCCTTCATGTGTTTGTGTGTTTTTCAGTTTTTTTCTTGCAATTGATTTCTAGTTTCATAATATTATGGTCAGAGAAGGTGCTTGATATTTTAGTCTTCTTAAATTTATTGAGAGTTGTTTTGTGGCCAAACAGTGGTCTATCCTGGAAAACGTTCATTGTGCAGTTGAAAACAATGTATATTCTGCTGCTTTTTGGTGAAATGCTCTGAAAATGTTAGTTAATACATCTGGTCTAATGTGTCATTTAAGGCTGATGTTTTCTTGTTGAATTTCTATGTGGAAGTCTATCTATTGATGTCATTGGGGTGTTAAAATTCTTTACAATGATTGTATTACTGTCACTGTCTCCCTTTATGTCAATCAATACTTTAGACTATCTTCATTTAAAGAAATTGTTTGTTCATTTTGCTGCTTTGATTGGATGTTCTGCTACATTGTCTGCCAAATCACTGATTTGATCTTCTGCTTCATCTAATCTATTGATTCCTTATAGTGTATTCTTCATTTCTATGTCCTTGTGTATTCTGTTGAAGTTCTCACTAAATTTTTTTGGGTATCCTTATAAACATTGTTTTTAATTCTGTATCTTGTAAATTGCTTGCCTCCATTTTATTCATTTTTTTTTTCTGGAGATTTCTCCTATTCTTTTGGTTGGGGCATGTTTTTTTGTTTCCCCATTTTGGCTGCCTCTCTGTATTTGTTTCTATGTATTAGATAGATTTGTTGTGCCTCTCAGTCTTGGTGTGGTGGCCTCATGTGGTAGATAAACTGTGGGCCCAGTTGCGCAGTCCATCTGATCACCTGAGCTGGTTTCTTGTGTGGGTATGTGAGCCCTCCTGTTGTAGTTGAGTCTTGATTACTGTTGGCTTGTCTTTTGGAGTTGACTCTCAGGCTGGCTGACTATGAGAACTGAACCTGAGCCCAGTGCGCAAGCTGCTGTGTGGGCCCTCACCCCAGGAAGCAGAATTTCCCACAGCCTGATCCGGTGCCTCCTTAGACCTCCCTTTGAGTATGCTGCGTGTAAGGCTAATCAGGTCATGCTCTGTTGTGGTCTGAAACCAGCCACTGGATGTGTTGATTCTGGAGATTCTTGGGAGGGAGTCCAGTGCAGGTCAATGTCAGGTCCTGCCTGTGAATGCCCCTAGGCTACCTCTTAGGAACCACTGTTGTTAGCAGCTTGCACTGGTCCTGGATGTATGTAGGAGGGCCTAGCTATGTACCAAGGGCTGGAAGCCAGCAGTACCAGGCCTGGGTCATGTCAGAAAACATCCCACAGCACCCCAAGTCTTTCATCCACCTGCTAGCTGCCTACTAGACTCAGCCCTTGATATATAGCCTCATGTGATACATAATTTGTATGAAGTAGGTTCTTTTTTTTTTTTTTTTTATCCTCACCCGAGGACATTTTTCCATTTTTTGATCAGATAGAGCAGGAGGGAGAGAGAGGAAGAGAGAGAGAAACATCGATGTGAAGGGACACATCGAGTGACTGCCACCCGCACGACCAACCAGGGCCGGGGACAAACTGCAACCGAGGTACGTGCCCTTAGCGGGAACCGAACCCGGGTCTCTCTGTACTGCAGGCCGACGCTCCAACCGCTGAGCCAAACTGGCCAGGGCTGAAGTAGGTTCTTAGTGAGTCACCACATAAAGCAATTGGTGTTCAGCAGTTTAATAATACAGATTCGGTCTTTATCAGTGCTGGGTTTGAGGTTACTCAGCCAATTCTCATGGTATACTGAAGCCAGCCACCACCCACTTGGGTCCTGTGGACCTCTGTGGTGGGGCGGGGTCTAAGGGAGTCATCAGGGTGGAGCCCATAGAGTTCAGCAGGCTACAGCATATTAAGATATGGCTCTGCACAGGAAGATGGTCCTTGCCCTAAAGCCACATAACTCAGCCTCTTCCTGTCTGTCTCTGGCATTCCCTGAGCTGGCCCATAATTCCACGAGAGGTTTTTAAGAAAGACCACAGCACAAGCCCAGGGTGGCTGCCATTGACAGAGCCCACAGCCACGTGTGACTTGGAAAGGGTGGAGCCTCTGGGAGTCATCAGGGTGGGGCTAGTGTAGCTCCCCCAGCTCATGCCCTGTGGAGCAGTGGTCAGCCCAGAAAAGATGTCATCCATGGGCGATGTAGGAGACTCAACACATGGACTTTGGCAGCTGTCACTCCAGCCCTCTTCTTGAAGCCACACAACTCAGTTTCACCCTATATGATGCTAGCACCCTCCCAGGCATTATCCCTTCACCAGACCCATGGTGAGTGTGATTTTCTACACTCTCCCTGTCAGTGGATGCCCAAGGTTTCTAGGAGCCTTTTGTCTCACCTGGGCAGATGTAATCCCTGCTGATTTTCACAGGCAGATGTTATGTGGGCTCCTTTTCCCAGGACTGGGACTCCAGGCTGGGGAGCAAGGGGTAGGGTTGAGACTCCTCACTCCTCAGGGGGGACCTCTGCAGCTGAGATACTTGAGATTCTCAACTGCCCCACGTGGATGAGGGGCCAGTCCATTTTTCTTCTCCACCCCTCCTACCAGTGTCTTTGTGACATCTTCTATATATACTTAATTATATGACTTCTGTTCGGGTAGTCTCAGATGGTTATCCAGGTTGATTGTTCTGTAATTTAGTTGTAATGTTGATGTAGTCATGGGAGGTGGTTGGTGCAACTTCTACCTACTCCACACCATATTAGATCTCTCTTGATCTGGATGGATTTTTAAAATTAGGGTCTGTCATGGGCTCTCTTGTCTCCCCACATCCCTACCCCCACAGCTATTTTGACCAAAGGGCAGCACATCTTTTACTTGGGTGCCTCTAGTACTTTTTGAAAGTTCAATAGAGGCACTGAGTTCCATTAAAAATAATTATTTGGTACATGCTCTGTGCAAGGTGCACACATTTGGAAGTTGTTGATCACCTAGTAGGAGAGGCAGGTAATAAGCAGAAAATTACAATATTCTCTGCTTGCCAGTGGTGTCTGTCGATCAAGGTGAGGACAGTGGGCTAGGATGGCCCTGCAGGAGATATCAGGTAAAGTGAATCTCAGGATAAATATACATTCTTTAGGTCTAAGAAGAGGGCAACATTCTAAGCAGAGGGAATGCATGAGCAGAGAAATGGAAGTCTGAAACAACATGGTTTAGCCAGAAACTCTGACCTAAGAGGTGTCGCATGTCAAGTGTCCGTGGTCAGCAGTGCCTAGATGGAGACTCCTGCGATCGTAATAATAAGAGCAGATACTTCTAATGGATTGTTTCCAGGATATCATGTAAAGCCATTTAATACCATTCAATAACCCTCTGAGGTGGATACTATTTTTGCTAGTGGAAAAGCTAAATCCCAGAGCGTTTAGGTCACTAACAGTCACTATGCACAGCTAATAAGTCACCCCATCAGCTTCAGAGCCCAAACTGTGCATTGAGATTAGAAATAGTTGTCAAGTTACTAAAGGCCTTAATGGCTACCGTCACATGAGTTTGTCCTGTACTATGAAAAGCAGGACACCAGTAAAGGGAATTTAACCAAGGAGGTGACTAGGGATCAGAAAATTTGCTATGAAAGGCCCTACTGTAATTAGGCGGTTTGTAACTTCAGGCAAATATTTGTTTTTTCTTTGGACCTTTTTTTTTTTTTCTTTTCCTCTGTAAAATTAAGATAGTGATAAAGGGCTAATCTTCAGGATCTCTTCCAGTTCTTCGAGTTTTCTGCTTCTCTAACTTGGGGTGGGTAAGGGACTGGATTCCTAATTGGTGAGATTGCTAGACACTTTCTCTATGTATTTTTTTTTTCTGCTTTATATATACCGTACCTCTTGCCTGTGATCCATATTGCTTTCCTCCTTTCTTTCCAAATATTTTCTAACTATAGCCCCCACCCACTTCTCTTAGCTTCTACAGTGCTACTAAGTTAGCTAGGTCTCTCTTTGGCCCCTAATTAAATACTGTCTTGTATTCTTTGCTAGTTGTTTCCTTTGTAATGTTATCTTCCCAATTTAGGCCTCTCCTTTTCTTCTACGTTTTATTTTCACTTACCCTCTGTATCAGCTAACACTCTTGGTTATATGGGGGTCTTGGAGAAAATCTTGTTAATAATTTTCTTTCTCTTTTGGCAGTGTGTGTGAGCACAGCAAAGAGAATTTTATGACCCCCTCCAACATGGGGGTGATCTTTGGTCCCACGCTGATGAGAGCTCAGGAAGATACTGTGGCTGCCATGATGAACATCAAATTCCAGAACATTGTGGTAGAAATCCTAATTGAGCACTTTGTCAAGGTATGTATTTCCTGTTCTCACCATTACTCCTCCAAACATGTAACACTTTTCCATAGCCACCTTTTAGAGTTGTGTCTCCCTTCCTGGGTCAAGTTGATAATGGAAGGACATTCCATTATGGCACAATGACATTTAATAGCATTTCTGCCCCTGTGAAATTCATTTATTCAGCACATATTGCTTGATTATGTAACTATTTTATTATCAGGCACCATGCTAGACAGTATAGAAGGATAAAAATATCACTGTCTATAACTATAAAGAGTAAGCAGTGTAATATGGTGAAAGACCTGTAAACAAAGGAAAACGATAGCTATAAAAATGTTGTATGTACAACAATACCATAAAGAAAGCAATACCTGTACTTAATTAAACCCATATCATTCTGAAATAACTTAAGGTGGTATATTTTATATGATATGTAAAATGTGAGGTTATATACATTCTAATTAAGACAAGTGAAAAAGTATAAATGAGGATAGAGACAGAAAATGAGCCCAGGAAATGAGGCGAGACAAAAATGATTTATTGACAAGTCTTGTGCACTTGCATCAGATGTTCCTACATTTGATTCTAGACTTTGCGGCAGCAATGCCATCCGAACAGAGCATAATTCAATCAAAACTTTTTCTTTAAAGGAGTGAGACTGATGATAGAATCCAGGTAGTATCTACAGTTTAAACCTAAGGTCTACCACTTACTAGATGTATTAGGTTGGGTATAGTTTAGGCTTCGAGGACTCTAAATATAGACACTGTGGCTCCAACACAAGAGACATTTATCACTTTGTTGTGGAATAGTCCAGCAAGGTGGTCCAGGGCTGGTATGGTGACTTGACAGGGGCACAAACCCAGGTTCCTTCCTTCTTATTGCTCTGCCAGCCCTAAGGTACTGCTTCATGCACACAACCAAATATCCTCTATATTATGTCAACTGAGAAGGATGAAATAAAGGGAAGTAGAGGACACAGCCCTTTCTTTTAAGGTGTTGACCTGAAAGTCATACATATTCCTCTCATCACTTTATTATTTGTCAGAATTTAATCTCATGGTCCCATCTAGCTATAAGAGAGTCAAGGAAATGTAAGTTTTTATTTATTTATTTATTTATTTATTTATTTATTTATTTATTTATTTATTTTTGGGAGGGGTGCATCCATGTATCCAGTCTTTCATACACATAGTAAATATAGAATGGGAAAGTTTTAGGGAGATACAGAAAAGCTCAACTTGAGGTAAGTTGGATTAGAGATTCCTGAACTATATCTAGAAAGCAAAATCTATGAAGCAGTTGACTGAATCTAAGCCAGGGATTGGCAAACCTTTTCTTACAGAACCATATAGTAAATATTTTAGGCTTTGAAGGTCACAGAACTCTGTCACACTACTCACATGCACCTTTCATTGGGTAAGCAGCCATAGACAACATATAAACAAATGCATATTTTAATAAAGTTATTTTTTCAAATAGGCAGGAGGTCCATGGGCTGTAATTTCCTGACCCATGGTCTAAAGTCCAGATATCATTTATTGATTAATTGCTTGATTCATTCTACAAATATGTGTTAAATAATTACTGTTTGCCAAGTACTGTTTTAAGCACTGGAGATATAGCCCTAGTGAGTTTATGTTCTAAAGAAAGTAGAAGAACTGTATGTATTTAAAATTAGTGGCATATATGTCAATGAGCTTTAAGAAAAAAAGCAGAGAAGGGAAGTGGTTTTGCAATTTTGTTTATTTTTTACTTTTCAGTTACAGTTGACATTCAATATTATATTAATTTCAGGTATACAGCATAGTGGTTAGACTAATTTATATAACTTACAAAGTAATCCCCTGATAAGTCTAGTACCCCCCAACACCATACATAGTTATTACAATATTGATGACTATATTCCCTATGCTGTATATTACATCCCTATAACTATTTTGTAACTGCCAATTTGTGCTACCTAATACCTTTTTTAAAAAAATGTTTTTGTCTTCACTGATTTTTTTTTAGAGAGAGAGGAAGGGGGAGAGAGAGATAGAAATATCGATGAGAACGAACATCGATTGGCCGCCTCCTGCATGCCCCCACTGGGGATTTGGCCCACAACCTGGGCATGTGCCCTGACTGGGAATCAAACCGGCGACCTCATGGTGCATGGGTTGATGCCCAACCACTGAGCCACACCGGCTGGGCATGTACTTCCTAATACCTTTACCTTTTCCACCCAGCCTCACAAGTCCTCCCTTATGATCATTTTGTTCTCTGTGTCTATGAGTTTGTTTCCGTTTTGTTCATTTATTTATTTATTTATTTATTTAGATTCCACATGTAAGTGAAACCATATACAAATATTAACTCAAAATAAATCAAAGACCTAAATATAAATTCTGAAACAAAAAATTACATAGAAGAAAACATAGGTACTAAACTTATGGATCTTGGGCATAGAGAACATTTTATGAATGTGACCCCAAAAGCAAAAGAAGTAAAGGCAAAAATAAACAAATGGGACTCTATCAAACTAAAAAGCTTCTGGGTAGCAAAAGAAACCACCAACAAAACAAAAAGGCAATCAACCAAATGGGAGAAGATATTTGCAAACACCAGCTCTGACAAGAGGTTAATATCCAAAATATATAAATAACTCATATAACTCAGCACCAAACAAACATACAATCCAGTTAAAAAGTAGGCAGATGATCTGAACAGACATTTCTCCCAAGAAAACATACAAATGGCTAACAGATATATGAAAAGATGTTTAACTTCACTAGCTATCAGGGAAAGAGAACACTCATTCCCTGCTGGTGGGAATGTAAACTGGTACAGCCACTGTGGAAAACAGTATGGAGGTTCCTCAGAAATTAAGAAAATGCTGGGATTTGTGAAATAGGTGAAGGGATTAAGAGAAGAAACCTCATAGAAAACAGTACGATGATTACTAAAGGGAAAGGGGGTTGGAGGGAGGTAGAATAGGATAAACCAGTGATAAATGGTGATGGAAGGAGGCTTGACTTGGGGTGGTAAACACACAATACAATATACAGTTGATGTATTGTAGAATTGTATATGTGAAACCTGTATAATTTTATTAACCAATGTCACCACAATACATTCAATAAAGAATGTAGAATAAAAAAAAAAGGTCAGAAAGGGTCAAATACAAATATAACTTTCCTTATTTGCCAATGACATGACTATCTATGTAGAAAATCCCCAAAAATCTATAAAAATACTCTTTGAACTAATAAGGTAGTTTATCAGTGTTATAGGATACAGAGCCAACGTGAAAAAATCAATTTTATTTTTATATACAAGCAGTTAATGTGTGGAAAATGAAATAAAAAATGCAGTACCATTTACAGTCTCTCAAAACAAATGACATGCTGACGTATAAGTCTAATAAAACATTTATAGGATTTATATGCTGTAAATTACAGAATGCTGCTGAAAGAAGTCGAAGAAATTATAGGTAAATTGAGAGACATTCTGTGCTCATACAATGGTAGATGTCATAGTAAAAATGTCAATTCTTTCTAACCTGATATCTAAGTTTAAGGCAATTAATATCAAAATCCCAGCAAGATTTGTAGAGACAAGATTATACTAAAATGTATATGGAAATAGAAAGGAGTTAGAAGAGCTAACGCAATTTTGAAACAGAATAAACTGGGAGGCATCAATAGTATTAATGTTTAGTGTATTAACATTAATGCTTCAGTAATCAATACAGTGTGAGATAGGCAGATAGATATATGCACAGATCAATGGAAGAGAAGACACAGATATCCTCACTAAGTATGGCCAGACCTTTGTTTGACAAAGGTACAAAAGCATTTCCAGGGAGGAGGGATAGCCTTTAACAAATGACACTAGAGCAATTGCATATCTACAAGCAACAAGAGTGAACATTGACCTAAACCTCACATCATATGCAAAAATGAACTCAATATGATTATACATTTAAATGTAAAACTCTAAGACTTTGGGAAGACAACAGAAGAACAATCTTCAGGACCCACTGAAGAAGTCGTACAGAAATAAATCAATAAATTAGACTTCATCAAAATAAAAAAAAATTGCTCTGTGAATGACTCTATTAAAAATATGAAAAAAAGTGCTACCAATTTGGAGAAAAGATTTGCAAACCATGTGTCTGAAAAAGGACTCGTATCTAGAATATATAAAGAAGTCTCAAAACTCAACAGGAAAAAAATCAAACAATCCCATTAGGAAATGAGCCACAGACATGAAAAGGATGTATGGATGACAAATAACCATATGAAGAGATGTTCAAGATCACTAGCCATTAGGGAAATGCTAATTAAGACCACATGAGTATCACTATATACCTAGTAGAATAATTAAACTTAAAAATAGTGATAACACCAAATGCTGACCACGGTACGCAGAAATTAAATCTCTCATACCCTTTGGTAAGAACATAAAATATTGCAGCTACTCTGGGACAATTTTTCAGTTAAAACAAAACAAAACAAAACAAAAAAACAAACTAACACAACTAAATATGCATTTACTATACAACCCATCAATTACACTCCTGGGCATGTATCCCAAAGAAATGAAAACATGTCCACACAAAACTGCTACAAGTGTGTTCATGGGAGCTTTATTTGTAATAGCCAAAAACTGGACACAAACCAGATGTCCTTCAACGGGTGAATGGTTAAACAAATTGCAGTAATTCATACCACGGATTACTACTCAGCAATATAAAAGAATGAATTATTGATATACACAACAACTTGGATGGAAGTCAAGGGCATTCTCTGGAGTAAAAAGACCTATCTTAAAGGTTACATACTGTGTACTTCCATTTGTTTATGTGTTTTCTCTACTGTGATCCTCACTTTTTTCTGAGCCCTCACGAGCAGAATCATACAGCCACATTTCTACTAACAGCTTGTTCGAGGCATTGTAGGCTGTTTCTATCATGCTCCGCCAAATTTTTCCAGCATCTGCTCATTGCCCAACTACAAAGTCACTTCTCCAATATTTAAAACATTTTTACTTCCAAAATGTTCAAGTATTTTTTACAACAGCATACAATTTTTGGCTGCCAAAATTTATATTAAATTTCTATCATTGCTGTAACAAATTACCACAAACTTTCTGGCTTAAAACATAACAAATGTATTATCTTAACAAGTGTGGAGGTCAGACATAAAATTGCTTGGTAGGCTTGCATCTCTGTTTCTTAGCCCCTTTGCAGCGTCTAGAAGCCCCCTGCATTTCTTGGTGTGTAGGCCTTTCCCCACCTTCAAATCAATCCCAATCTGTTTCTGTCTCTGTCTCTTTCTCTCACACACACCTTTGCTTCTCTTATCACATTCCCTTATCTTGCTGAAATTCCTGCCTCTCTCTTCTAAGGACCCTTGTATATTGGGCCCATCTCAAAATTTTTACCTTAATCATATCTGTAAAGTCTCTTTTGTTATGTAGGTAACATAATAACAGGCTCTGGGGATTATGGACAGCTTGGGTATCATTATTCTGAAGGATACCATTATTTACAAGAGTATCAGTACTCTTCAAAAGTCATGAAAGACAAAGAAATATTGAGGAACTATCACAGACTGGAGGAGACTACAGTGACATGACAACTTAATGTCATATGGGATCCTGGGTTGTACCCTACAGCATAAAAAAGGGCATTGATTTAAAAACTGATAAAATTCAATCAAAACCTGTAGATTAGCTAATATTATTGTGCCCGTGTTAATCTCTTGGCTTTAATAATTTCACTGTGGTTATAAGATGTTAACATTAGAGGAATCTGGATGAAGATTATGCAGAAACACTGTACTAGTTTTGCAATTTCTTTGTAAGCTGAAAATCATTTCAAAATAAAAAGCTAGTAAAGTGTTTTATTGATGTATACTGGCACCATCAGTATTTGGCCTATTTTCTCACATCCTCAGTAAACTTGAACATTAGCAAATATGTTCATGTTACATCGACTGTTCTAAACCTTCTAAACCTAACTGAATAATTATATTTCATTGTTTTCAAATAAATGTTTAATTTATTACTTAAAATTGTTAATGAGATTGGGTATCTTTTAACACACTTTTGGTTGTTGTATCAGTTTGCTGGGATGCAATAACAAAACACCATGTACTGGGCAGCTTAAACCTTAGAAGTTTATTTTCTCACACTTCTAAAGGCAGCATGTCCAAAATCAAGGTGCCAATGCTCAGGACTAATTTCTCCTGAGGCCTGTCTTCTTGACTTGCAGATGGTTGCCTTCTTGCTGTGTGCTCACTTGCTTCCCTAGTGTCTCTTCCTCACCCTATAAGGACACAAGTCATATTTGATTAGACCGCACATTTATGACCTCATTTAACCCTTATCACCTTTTAAAGGCTCTGTCTCCAAGTACAGTCACATTGGGGGCACAGTCTTCAAAATATGAATTTGGGGGGTACATTCTAGTTCATAGTAGCTGTCCATTTCAGTTGAGAGATGGGGGTAGAAAATTGTTCATATTGGGTTACCATTTGAGTGTGTGTTTATCATTTTTTTTTTTATCCTCACCCGAGGACATTTTTTCATTTTTTGTTCAGATAGAGTGGGAGGGAGAGAGAGAGAGAGAGAGAAACATCGACATGAAAGGGACACATCAAGTGGCTGCCACCCGCACGACCAACCAGGGCCGGGGACAAACTGCAACCGAGGTACGTGCCCTTAGCGGGAACCGAACCCGGGTCTCTCTGGACCGCAGGTTGACGCTCTAACCGCTGAGCCAAACTGGCCAGGGCTGTGTTTATCATTCTTGTGCACCCATTTAATCTTCAGTGACTGCAAACTCCACTGGAAAACAGTAGCTGCCTCTGTGAGGAGAAAGCTAGTGTAGTTGGTGAAGGTTAGTGATCTTAAAGCAAGTGGTGTTTGCACAGGATTTTTTGTTATCATGTTTTTAACTCCTTTATCTGAAATAGTCACAATAAATTGCTTTAAAATGTCTCATGGGAGGTGAGGAAATGAGCACCAAGTAACTTGGTTGTAAAGGGAAAGAAAAAGTAGAGGCAGGGGCTAGAAAGACATTGAGTTGACAGAATGTTTTTAAGGCTGGGAAGCTTGTGCATGTTGATGAACCAGGGGGAGCGGAGCTATTGTGGGGGAAAAGCTTGAAGACCCAAGTGAAAGAGGATAGCTCACTGTGGTTTGAATTTGAGTTTCTCTGATGGTTAGTGACATTGAGCATCTTTTCATATGTTTATTGGCCATTTGCTTGTCCTCTCACCTCTCAGAATGGCTATCATCACAAAATGAAACACGTGCTGGTGAGGATGTGGAAAAAAGGTAACCCTCGTGCACTATCGGTGGGATTGGAAATTGGTATAGTCAGTATGCAAAACAGTGTGGAGCTTCCTCAAAAATTTAAAAACAGAACTACCATATGACTCAGGAATTCCACTTCTGGGTCTTTATCTGAGGAAATTGAAAACACTCATTTAAAAAGATACATGCATTGCCCTGGCCGGTTTGGCTCAGTGGTTAGAGTGTTGGCCTGCGGTCCTGAGAGACCCGGGTTCGGTTCCCGCTAAGGGCACGTACCTCGGTTGCAGTTTGTCCCCGGCTCTGGTCAGTCGTGCGGGTGGCAGCCACTCGATGTGTTCCTTTCACATCGATGTTTCTCTCTCTCTCTGTTCCTCTCTCTCCCTCCCACTCTACCTGAACAAAAAATGGAAAAATGTCCTCGGGTGAGGATAAAAATAATAATAATAATAATAATAATAACAATAATAACAATAATAATAATAAAAAAAAAGATACATGCATCCCTATGTTCATTGCTACATTACTTACAGTAATCAAGATATGGAAGTAACCTAAGCACCCATTGGTAGATGAATGGATAAGGAAGATATGGTACATATATACAATAGAATATTAGTTGGCCATAAAAAATGTTACATTTGCAACAGCATAGATGTATCTAGAAGGTATTATGCTAAGTGAAGTAAGTCAGAGAAAGACAAACACCATATGATTTCACTTGTATGTGGAATCTAAAGAACAAAATACATGCACAAAGAAAACAGAAACAGACTCTTAGATACAGAGAACAAACTGGTGGTTTCCTGGTGGGAGGATGGTTTGGGGAGCTGGGTGAAAAAGGTGAGGAATTGAGAAATACAAATTGGAAGTGATAGAGTAGTCAGGGGGATGTAAAGTATAGCATAGGGAATAGAGTCAATAATACTGTAATAACTATGTATGGTGCCCAGTGGGTCCTAGATTTATCAGGGAGATCACTTCATAAAGTATGTAAATGTCTAATCACTATGCTGAACATGTAAAACTAATATAATATGGTATATCAACTGTAATTGAAAAAACAAGATCTGATTGAGAGAATAATCAATCGACGGAGGTGTTTGCACAGGATTTTTTGTTATCATGTTTTTGATGAGGACAATTGAGCAGATGGCCTCCAGGTTCCTTGAGCAAAGGTTGGCTTTGGATGGCCTCTTATAGAAGGAGGAGAGGGAAATAGGAATGGAGCCATATGAGCTCGCCAGCTGGGGGCATGAGGAAGCAGTGTCTGTGAAAATTAAGGAAGATTATGATTGCGGCACTGTTTTCTCAAGGAGAATGTACGTTTATTTTATCTGCTGAGAGTAAGGGGAAATGGGTGTAGGGCTGGAGGCATGAGGAAAGTAAGAGAAGGTTTAGAACAGTCTATGTAAGGGAATGGAGAGGGAGCTGATGAAGGATATGTATTGTTGTTACAGGAAAATGTACACCCTAAATCTAGGGTGGTACCATCCCTGATGAGGCTTCACACCCCACAACACTGCTTCAGCGCCAGTATGCAGAGTTAGAAAAGACTAAGTATGTGCTCCTTTGAGCATTGGCATTTTTAGGGAACTGCAGAAAATGAACAGGGTCCAAACATGCTGAGGCTGTTGTTAGTTGTTTATTATCTGCCATTTAGACCAAACTGAAAAAGAGGGGAAGGAAGTGAGGGGATTGGTAGACTGAGGAAAAGTGGAAGAATCAAGGGAATAGAGGTCTCAGTGTTGAAGATCAGAAATAGGGAGAGTGAAGGCCTGAGATTTCTAGAAGGATAGGAGGTTGTCATCAGTGTTGGAAAGGTATTTTGAATGTCAACGATGAAGCACATTTTCAGGTGATGACAAGAAAGTATTAGCAAACATGTGTAAAGCCCTTACTGTGTATCAAACACTGTTTGAAGCTTTTTGCACATATTAGGACATTACACCTAAGTTTTATATAAGCCCTGGCTGGCTTGGCTCAGCGGTTGGAGCATTGGCCTGTGGTCCAGAGACACCCAACAGTGTTTGATACACAGTAAGGGCCTTACACATGTTTGCTAATACTTTCTTGTCATCACCTGAAAATGTGCTTCATCGTTTTATATAAGAAAATCCAAGACAGAGTGAAGTTGTGACTTGTCCAGAGTCATGAAGTGAGTAGGTTTTGAAGCTCAGATTTGGAAACAGATAGTTCAGATCTCTACTGTACTACCTCTAGATATTGATCATGTTCATAAAAATGGGTATCTGAAATAGAGGGAAAGATTATTGGTGACGAGAAGGCCAAAGAACTTGGAGGCAAGAATTGCTGAAGGGTTCTTCACATAGACTGATTTTGTATTAGAGGCTGTTCTTTTAACCCTAGCATTTTGGGGTCAAATCATGCATTTTGTGTGTTTGACAAGTAATTTTGTCTTTATCCTGAGGCATTAGGGAACCATGAAAGCTCATTTGAAATGTTCTATTTAATTTACAAGTAGACACAAGAAGGATGCCAGCATGTTTAGTCTCATCATTAACATAACAAAATAGGTTTTTTGTATGTTATTATTCTACATAATTTTTAGGGGAAATGGCAACTTCAATTTTACCAGAAAATGATTTTTTCAGTGAATGCCCTCAATCACTACTGAGTTCATAAAAGTGTGATTTTGCTGTGCTTTTGGCCAGGATATCAAAAGCATAATCTGCGGGGTGATTTGAAGAGCAATTAAAGTGCTGGTTACCTATTATCCCCAGGATTCAATAGGAGATTATTTTTACCAATCAGTAACCAGCTTTTGAGCATAGTTGTTAGACCCTTGTATAACCAACTGTCATATGTGTTAAATAATTAAAGTTTTGACCTTTGTGTGATACTGGAGATGTACTCTGACCATGTTTTCCAAACAAAGACATGGTAACCAAGGACCTTTTCTAATTTATGAATTTATTAATATGAAACATATGGAGATACAAAATGAAGTCCCAGGTTATTATATGTTTATCAAGTAGCTTTTTTTTTTTTTTTTTAAAGAGCAAAATGATATGTTCCAGAAATTCTGGACCTTGTAGGTGTAACCTCACAGGATGGTTGTAGGGATTAAAAGAGATAATATATATGAGACCTGATGCTTCTCTCCAAGTCTTGGGGATTATATGTTCCTGCCAAGTTGTTTGGTTAATGGCATATGATTTTCAGTTGACATATATTATAATTTTAGTAATGTGTTTTTCCATTTATACTTGCTCTTTCATAGAAAAGGGCTTAAACATATTAGTTTTAAGTTTCTGTCATCTCATTCCTTCAGCTTCTCTTTTAAGAATATCCGGGCTCTGTAAATAAAATTCAGTGCATCAGAAGAATTGATACTTAAAGGAGTCCATTTCTAAGTTTTTAAAAAGAATTTAAAAAAATGATTTGAATCATCTTCTCTAAATTATTTATTTCCTGGTGGGTAGGGAAGTGATGGGACAAGATCTACTGCTACACTGATCCCTAGAACGATATTGATGATTCTTAAGTTCTCTCTCTTCCCATCTCACTGAGGAGTGTCTACCCGATGCTACTGTCTTGAGATACAGAGGCAATTTGGACAGAGGAGAGTTGACTTCTGTTTTCTGAATTTTGGGGGTGGGCTGGGGGTGACTGTCGGGAATTATGGGGGAAGAGAGGTCAGCTCTTCAGGCAGTTCTTAGCAATTTTGCTTTGAGGAGAGAGAGTTATTTCACTTAAGGGGACAAAATCCTAGGGGATAGATCCAATTGAATATTAGAACTGGAAAGTGAGTTTGAAGACCTTCTGGTCCAGGCTCTTCATTTTACATGAGGTCCCTTTTTACACAGTGCAACAGTGATGACACATTTGCATTTCTCTGACTCTGTTCGCCTCATCTCGTATTTGGAACTTGAGCACACCCACCCACCTACCCCATAGTTCTTCCCAACTAGTTTGTAAAAGAACTCAGGTAGCAGCCACTTGTGCTTTGCAAACTCTTCTTCTCAATTACGCAACTTATTGTTGATGACTTTCCTCCTTTCCTATGGCAGAGATCATTGGCTTGAAGCTAGGAACCAGCAAGCAGTTCTGCCTCTTTAGATTTAGAATTTTATTTGAGGAACGTGGAATCAGGCTATGTGCCCAGTGTGGGGCAATGCACTTTTATCTCACTTAGTCCTTATTCTAACTCTGTGAATGATGAATATTATTATTTCCATTTTTTTTGGCTTTGGAAACAGAGGCACTGATTGTGATATGTGGCAAAGCCAAGACTTAAATCTGTCAGTTGGGTTAAGGCTGCACCTCAGGGAATGGGGATCTGTTTTATGTGAGATGTTAAAGACAACAACGAGTTGTACTTGTCTTTGCATCACTGATGTTGACTTAGCTCTTCTCCCTTGAGTTCTCTCCTCATTGCCAATTTTTTCTGGTTCACTGGGTTGGAGGCTACTTTTTAATCCTGCAGGCTCTTGCTTTACTACCTCAAATATAGATTTCTGCGAGGATTGTTTTTAAGATAATTAGAAACCCTATTGCCAATGTATGTGAAAATGGATTTTAATGTTATCTCTAAAGATGTATGGTTAGAAACCATGGTTGAGGAAACTGAATGGTACAGTTTTTGATGCAGATGTAGATGGTTGAGGGCAGTTCTTACTGTAAATTGGCCAGAGACAGCTGGGTTTGTGGGCACTCAAATGCTGCCTATGTTTCCAAATGGCCAAATGGGACCTTGGCCAGGAAAAAACCAACATCGTAGCCATGTAATGGGTTTGGGGAGGCAAACAAGAGTCCTTTTAAGGAACAACTCTGATTTATGTATTTTTCCGATACACAGTCTAGCAACTCAGAAGGAACATTCTAGTCATAATCCGATCTTCCTTTTTTCTCTGAAATGTGGTTTATATGAATTTTGGTGTGCCACTAGAGGGCAGCAAGAGAATAGTTAAATATTTCCTGGCACTGCTGTTTTGAAGGATACTAGTAGGTAGATAAATATTTAAAAAATAGAAGTACATATAAATGTCGACTTGTGCTATACAGATTTATATTTTATACATTTTAAAATATATCTCTATGTATACACACACACACAAATGCATGGAGTGACAAAGACAGGAAGACAGAGAAAATCTAATTAAGCTAGACTTCTACTTCATTGCCTTTAATTTATGAAATGATAAGTTAAGCTCAAAGCTATTAAAAATAACATATTTATTAGCCTGTACATATGAATACATTTTCATATTCTAGTATGTAGTTAGGTGGGGATTTGGCAGACATTTTCAAATGAATCTTCAGAAAAAATATCTGTGATTCGTGAATGCTAAGAGCAAAGTGTAACCTGAAGAAAATATCTTTGAGTCGAAAATTATTAAGATTGAGAAATTGCAGATGTGTTTATGAGTCTTAGTGAATCTTTGAAACCATCTTCAAGTTTTCAATTTTGTCTTAATCAAGAAGATCTTTCACACATTTTCCAAAGGCCTAGTTCTCTTAGCTTTGAAGTGAGGTCAGGGCCTGTTTAAAATGAATAAGCATCTCCAAGCCTGATGAGATAGTGTGATAAGTGTAGGGCACAGCTGTGAGCTAGGGTTTACCCCCCTCAATGTTCAAAGGGCTGAAACATTCCCCATGAGTCACCCTTTTGATTCTCTTCACCCGATTCACCAAAAGGTGGAAATATTGTGTGCTTCCTTTTCCTCTCCCCAGCTGCCACTAAAATAATAATTATAACAGTGAAATAAATATAACAGCATTTCTTGAGAGCTTGCTGTGTTCCATGCACTATGCTAAAATTTTGACATTCAACATCTCATTGACTCCTCAAAACTTTTATGAGGTAATACCTAATTTTACTTAAAGGTAAACCGAGGCTAAGAGGGATTAAATTTGTTATGGACTATCAAAATTAAATATCTGTTTTTATTGTATTTTGAGCAAGGTAGGCAGGAAGGAGGAGAGAGAGAGAAATTAAATAAATATAGAATCTGTTTTTTGAGAATTTGAAAAAGATCTCTAAGGTCATATAGTCAGTTTCTTTCAATGGCCAGTGAGTTTCTCATATTACCCTGACATTTGCTATTCTTCTTTGAATGGTCCAAGTCTCAGGTTTGGACATCAGAGCCTGGATAACGCAGTAAGACTGTAGCCAGGGTGCTAGAGGGTCAGGTAAGTTGTATTTTGGCAGCCAGACTTGGAGCCCACTCAGGTTCCTTGGTGTGGTGAAAGTGCCTATGGGAATTTCAGGATCCAGAAAACAATGGGGGAGCACTGAGATTGGGGGGAATTTTTTTTTGCTCTGAGATTTTTGGAATGATGGCTGAATCACTGCTACTTTCTTGGATTAATACATGTTAAAATAACCTTGAAATTTCAGGCTACCTCTGTAGGCTTTCCAAATATCCATGAAGGTGAGACTATTATGGAAAGAATGGAAAACTCATTTTGGAACCAGACAACAACCTTGAGGTTGAATCTCAGCCTCATTCTTTGCTAGCTGGGTGGTCTTCAGTAAAGCAGTCTACCTCCCTGAGCCTCCTCCCAGCTTTTTAAAAAGGGAACTAATAGCCCTGGCCAGTTTGTCTTAGTGGATAGAGTGTTGGCCCACCGACCAAAGAGTCACAGGTTTGATTCTGGTCAAGGGCATGTACCTCGGTAGCGGTTCATCCCAGCCCTGGTTGGGGTCATGTGAGAGGCAACCAGTCGATGTGTCTCTCTCACATCAAAGTTTCTCTCTCTTTCTCTCTCTCTCTCTCTCCTTCCCTCCCACTCTATCTGAAGATAGATGGAAAAATATCCTTGAGTGAGGATTTTTTAAAAAGGAACTAATAATTAGATCTTCCTCACTCAGTTGGGAGGATTCAGTGAGATAAATATATCAAGTACTTTGTACAAAGTATTTCCCACCAGATTTTAATCTCTCTCCATGCTCTATGCTACCATCTTTACTATATTGACAGGAGATTAACTTTATCTTAATTATGATGTTCTTCCAGTCCTTTACCTTGGTAGCTATGAAGTCTTTAAAGTTAAAGGGCTTTTCTTATAAGTCCTTAGACCATTTTTAATTCATTGTTGTTAATGATACAGAAACTCTTTACTTCCCAAGCCTGAAAACATGCTACGTAGGTCTAAAAGTAAAATTCCATTTGAAATCTGCCATGCTATTCTTAGTAGCAACCACATAATCCATGCCAACTGGATAGAGGTGTCCTTATGAGAACCCGACTTCATGCTTTCTCTCTCAGTATTCTCTTCCCAAGACAACTGCCCAGGGAAATGGGCCGACAGCACGGATTATAGACTCATTAGATATAATCAGTGGGATTATGAAACTGTTTCATGTAGGAGGTACTGTGTTTTAAGGGAATAGGGCACCAGATTGGGGATTAGAATTCTTGGGTTATAGTCTCAGTTCTACCACCTCTGGCTTTGGAGCCTTAGGTAAATTACTTCCCCTCTTGGGACATCAGCTTTGCCCTAAGGGTAATGTATGGGTAGAGTAGATAGGATTCTAGAATGTTACATCTAGAAGGGCCTTAAAGACTGTTGCAAAGACCAAAGACAGACTTGGTGACAGCCCTCTTACCAAAAAGTTGGCTCTTGGTAACAACAGACATGACATTTTCAAAGTTTTGCTCATACTCTAAGAAAACTTGGTGACACACTTGATGTTTGAAATGGTCTCTGCCAAATGCTAAGAGCTCATTATTTTTGACCCTGTCACCACCTTTGTTTTTAACGAAGTTCAGAGTACAGTTTTGACTAATATAACCAAACCCCAGAAAGCACAACACAGCCTCAGCCAGCGTTCAAATGGAGACTCAGTGGAAATCTGGGATTAATCAAGGCCGAGTCTTGTAGCTTTGATTTATGGAAAGGCAAGAGACTTATTGAACAATGTGATATTTGCAGCCTTGAAGCGGCATCTGGGGTGAATCTGGATAGTTGCTCAGTTCTGCCAAACTTCCCAAGCGTTTGAATGAATCTGGAATATTGTGGCTTTAAGCGGCTGAAAAATGATTGCCTTGTGTTCAGTTTCTTCTCTGTCACACCTGAAGGCACGACAAAGAAGAAACTGGACGGGGGTTAATATGTGACTAAACTCAGGCAAGCAGACCCCCTTCCCAGTGAAGGTGATACTTCTTTTGGTTGTTCCTCAAAGCCCAACACATGTTAGCATCCAGCTTTAGTCCCCATGAGCCTTCAGAAAAAGGATTCCTACGAGTTGAAATCCTGGCTACAACCCCAGACGATAGCCAAGGCCCAGCAAGTGAGTCATTGTCTTTGGGTATTTTGGTCTGTTAGACCAGGACTTTAAAATTCAATTCAGCTAACATTGGCTCAGTGTTAACCATGTTTTCAGAAAACAAACAGCACTTGTTCACCCGATTCTGCTCTGTGGATCCTTTGGGGTTTTTCCTGAAGTCACTATCAAAAATAAAACCTGGTGTTCTTAACCAGCCTGCAGAAAGCCGAATTATTCCATTCTCTTGCTGGAGTTTTGGAGGGTGGGAGAATAAGTTGTTCTTGATACCATTTTCACCCAAGGAATTATCTTTTTTATTTATTTATTTATTTATTTATTTTTTATTGATTAATTTTTGTTACAGATGTTTCTCCCCCCCCCCACTGATTCCCCCCTCCCCCTCCCTCCCTGCCCCTTCCCTAGATTGTTGTCCATGTCCACTGTTCATGCATACTTTAAACTTAAAATATTTTTAATATATATTATACACTGGAAAGAATATTAACCTTGATGTCAGACACATCTGAGTGCATATCATAGCCCTGCCACTTGCTATTAGGTGACCTCGGACAAGGCACATTCTTTATTCTTAGCCAACCCTTTGACCTCAAATCCCCCTTCTAGTCTTCTTCCGAGGGAATGAACCCAGTCTATCTGTGGCTTAGGAATTCCTAATTGGGTTTTCCGTCATAGCAGAGGCACTCCAGTGTCCAGAGGAAGGAAAATGAGGGCTTATACCCTGTTAGGTTTTTATGATTTCTTCAACTTTTTATTTTTGTTTCCAGTTATTCTCTCCTCATTTAATCTTAAGAAAAAGGTAGATAGAAGGATGTATTCTGTGGTGGAATTTAAGGAATGTGCTAGTTGATCAAACATTTCCTTTACTCCCAAATCCTCTTTGGAAATCCAGAGAAAGGCATTTGTAAACACTCAATAAATGAGTTAATATATGTAAAGTACCCAGAACTGTAATGGATACATGGTAGACATTGTATAGGAAGGAGTTCACTATTAAAAATAGTTCTGACCACTGGCTTGAACTTGGAAAAAGTTTGCTCCACCAAAGCCATGTTTTAGTTCTTCTTCTAGGTTAGCAGCTGATATGACCATTTTTCCCTTCCCCTTTACAATGACAGCATGAGATGCAGAGGAGCTAGTCTGTGTCCTGTTCTACTTGGTATTTATTTGGTCCCATCCGTCCTTATAAGAAATCCCCATGCACTCGGAGTTTTCCATTCATTCAGGATTTGTTTCTTTCTGTCTTTAAAGGGTTTATTGTTATTAATTTCTCAGAAAATGCTCAGAATAAGTGTTCCCCCCCATATATACTCAAGAAGTCAATAGGGAATTGAGTAGAACAGGCTGAGTTTCTTTTCTTGGGTCTCTCTTAACTTCTTTTTCATCATTAAAGTTTTTTTCTCATTACAATTGGGCTGTCAAAAGTAAGTCCAGATGTCATGAGCCCATCATCTTTCTTTCCTCATCTCCTAAGAGAAACTGGATATTTTACCAGGTTTTCCTGCCCAAGCCCACTACTTATATCTGTACTTTGTAATCCTGTTTTCAAGGAGTTAGTGGTATCCATTAATTTAATAAATATGTACTACATTTTTATTACATACCTGCAAAGTTCTAGGCATTGGGAATACACCTGTAAACAAAACAGAGGCCTTTATTTCATGGATCCTATATTTTACTGAGGAGATACAGTTGATAAATAGTTTGGTATATTTGTCAGGTGGTAATAACTGCTCTGAAGAAAAGTAAAAAAGGAAAGAGACTGTTATCTTATAGAAGGTGGTATTACTGATATTCAGGTAATGAACTGAATAAAGTAAGGGTATAAGCCACAGTGGATGTCTTGGGGAATTGCTGCTCCAGGAATAGTGCAGAGTTCCTGAGGCAAAAGAGTATGTGGCATGTTGAACAGCAAAGAGGTCAAAGTGGCTAGAGTTGAATGAGCAGGGAGCATCATTTACTCCATTCTTCTTCTTAAAGAGAATAGCAGTAACAGATAGGTTAAAGTTTATCATTTAAATGAGATATGAAGTGTGGCCTTTGGAGGGTAGACAGAACAGTGACAGATAAGTGGAATCTTCCTACCACAGTAATTGCCAACATTTCCACATTAAAGCTTGGCTCCAAGGTTTCCATCTGTAGGCCAGCTTTGAGGAAGATGTTGCAATCCATATTGACTGTAGGGTTATCCAAACCATGTTTTAAGTTTAGAGAGGATACGCAATAGGAAGTGCTCTCTCTGTTTTCTAGACTTTTCTCATTTAGAGAGAATATGATTTTAAGGCTACTGAGCATCTTCTCTGAGCCCTGCCTACTGGCACATTGGCAGAACTGGTCTCAAAAGGCTCCCGATGTCTCAGTATACTTGGAGGACACAGGGCTTGTAGACTGCACCCTTTCCATATGGAATTAGCAGCTCTCATTACTAACCCTAAAGTTACTGAACCCATCTTGGGGATTGGGTAGCTCCTTGAGGAAGAGCAGGCTGTGAAGAAAGAATTTTATTAGTGAGAAGTGAATAATTTGTATAACTGGAGGAGGGAAATAAAATCCAGAAGAGATCTTGAAGAGCCATCGGGTATCAAGTCCACAATGTGTGATTTGTACAGCATGTAGCCATTTCACCCTTGCCCGTAGCAGGAACCGAACTTGGGACTCTCTGGTCCGCAGGCCGAGGCTCAACCGCTGAGCCAAACTGGCCAGGGCCCATTTCACCCTTATTGCTCCAGTATCAACCTCCCACTCTCCTCCACTTCCTCCACCCTCTTCCTTCATCTTCTCTCTCCCTCTCTCCTCCTCTAAGGAAACATGGGTTTAAATCCTTGTTAGGGTTGCTAATAAAATAGTTACCATTGATTGAGCACTTAATATTTTTCTAGACTAAGCTCTTTATATATACTTTTTCAATCAATCATCACAACTCTATGAGATAAATGGTATCATTATCTTCATTTTGCAAGTGACATTTGGGAAATGCAAATTGAGCCGCAGAATTGAGGCTTATATAGTTTAATAAGTACTTCACCCAAGATTGGATGGCTAGTAAGTGGCAAAGCCTCAACACAACTGATTCTGATGCAAAGCTGATTTTTTAAAAACTTAAGTATAGTTAGTATATAATCCAATATTGTTTAAATTAGTTTCAATTATACATATAGTGATTCTACATTTATATGCCTGACAATAGGATCACTCACTTAATTTTAGTAATCATCTGTCACCATGTATACTTATCACACTATTATTGACTATATTCCCCTTCCCTTTTTCACCTATCCCCCTACCCCATCCCTCTGGTAACCATCCTTTTAGTCTCTGTTTCTATGAGTCTGTTTTTGTTTTGCTTTCTTTACTTGTTTTATTTTCTTAGATTTAACAGATAAGTGAAACCATACAATAGTTGTCTTTCTCTGCCTGACTTATTTCACTTGGCATAATACTCTCTAGAACCATTTATGTTGTCACAAATGGCAAGATTTTCATTCTCTTTTATTGCTGTGTAATATTCCATTGTATATATACCATATTTTTCTAATCCATTCATATATTGATGGATACCTAGATTTAGTTTATACCTTGGCTATTGTAAGTAATGATGCAATGAACATAGCATTTGTGTTTTTGAATTATTGTTTTTGTTTTCTTTGGGTAAATAACCAGAAGTAGAATTGCTCGGTTGTATAATAGTTAAATTTTCAGTTTTGTGAGGAATCTCCATACTGTTTTCCATTGCGCTGAAACTATTTGCAGTCCCACCAACAGTGCAGAAGGGTTTCCTTTTCTCCACAATCTTACCAACACATATTATTTGTTGCATTTTTGATAATAGTCATTTTGTCTGGCATAAGGTGGTATCTCATTGTGGTTTTGATTTGCATTCCCCTATTATTAGTGATGCTGAGCATCTTTTTTATGTCTGTTGATTGTCTGTATGCTTAGTTTGAAGAAATGTCTTTTTATGTCCTCTGCCCACTTTCCAACTGGATTGTTTACTTTTTTGTTATTGAGTTGTATGAGTTTCTTATATATTTTTATATTAACTCCTTATCAGATATCTTATTTGTGAATATATTCTTGCATTCAGTAGGTTGTCTTTTTGTTTTGTTTAAAGTTTCCTTCACTGTGCACAAGCTTTTTAGTTTGAAGTCTTATTTGTTTATTTTTGGTTTTGTTTCCTTTGCTTGAGGAGATGTATCTAAAAAGATATTACTCAGACTGATGTCACATAGTTTACTTTCTATGTTTTCTTCTAGGAGTTTTATGGTTTCAGGCCTTACATTTAAGTCTTTAACCCATTTTGTGTTTATTTTTTTATATGGTGTAAGAGAGTGGTCCAGTTTCATAGCTGACTCTTTAATCTCTATGTTATACTCTTTTTTCCTAATTCCAGTTGGAGAAAGAATAAATGAGAAAAGGCTCTATTATTTAAAAGCCTTTGATGGGGGGTGGCAGCTAAAATTCACCCATTCGGTCTAAAACTGTCATTGAGTTGCTACCTTTTTCCTGGTGACTTATTAGGCTCTACCTTCCAGAGATGAATAAGACGAAAATCTCTACTGTCAGTAAACTCATGATACTGACAGGAAATTTGGACCAACTATTACTTAGGACACAATGTGATAACGACTATGATGAAAAAGTACATCGGATGCTATGGGACTGCATGGAAGGGGAAGCATATGAGTCAGAAAATGCTTCATACAGTGGGTAATGCATGAGTTGAGTCCTAAAAGTTAAAGAGAAGTGGATTAATTAAGGTACATACTAACCTCCTATAACAAAGAGAACCATAAATTCAGAGGTTTATTTATCTTTCATGTAAAAGTCCATAGGTGAACAGTTCCAAATTGGTGGGGTAGCTCTGCCATACTCACCATGTTGCCTCATTCTCTGTGTCCTAGAAACTTGTTCCATTGGGCTCCATTTACCACCCAGAGAGAAGGATAAAAGAGACAATGTACTGCAGACAATTTCTTTATAAAAACATGATCCAGAAGTCTGCATACATAACTTGCGCTGAATTCTGTTGTCTGACACTTAAGTACATGACCTTACCTAGCTGCAAGGGAGGCTAGGAAATGTAGGCATGGGTACACAGCTAAAACTCAGTGACTTCTATTAGTAAAAGGAAGAAGGGGTGCTGGATACTGGGAAGCAATTAGCAGCCTCTGCCATAAATGGGAAAGATTTTCTAAGGAGAGATAACTCTGTATACATACAGGAATGAGAAAACATAGCATGTAAAGAGCTATAATAATTCATACTGGCTGTAATTTAAGGGGAATGTTGGAATAGTAAAAGATGAGACTGGAGATTGTTAACAGTGGCCAGATTATAGAGCACCTTGCGTACAAACTAAGGAATTTGGGCTTTGTCCCAAAGATAGTGAGGTGTCACTGAAATACTTTAAACAGAAGAGAAATATAATTATATTTTGAATTTAGAAAGGTCATTCTACCTATACTTTGGGAGACAGATTAAAGGAAGGGGTAACAGGAGGTACAGAGAACAGTTTGGAGACCAGTGTAATAATATTAGAGAGATAATATGAGATTCTGAGCTAAGGCAATAGTAGTGAACAGAGATGATAGAGAGATATTAAGGCTGTATCATTGATAGAACTTGGTGACTAAACAGCTGTGTGATGTGAGAGAGATGGAGGATGCTTGGATAATAATGTCCAGATTTCTGGCTTGAACATTAGCATTGTTTTAAGTAATAAACAGTTATAAGAAAAGAATTAAGTGTGTTTAATTTTAGAAGTGTTGAGTTTCAGATAGCTCTGAGATATCCAGATGGCAGTATCAAGAAGGCAATTAGATATATTAGTATAGAAATCATTAGAGAAAACTGGTACCGCAAGCCATGAGAGGGGATACAACTGTTGAGAGAATGAATCTAGATTAGTGAGGTCAATAGAGGGCAGAGAACACAATCTCGGGGAAGATCAGCTTTCAGGAAGAGCCAGTGAAAGAGACTGGACAGTGTTCAGAATGTGGTTATTCAGAAAAGTAAAGGGTAAAGGCTATTTTAGAACAGGAATTTCACCCATGTCAGTTGCTGTGGCAAAATCAAAATAAGTATTGAAAAGTGCCCATTGGATTTGACAATTAGGATGTTAGTAGTGATCACTGTAAAAACAGTTACAAAAGATTAGTGTGGGCAGAGACCAGGTTAGTGAGCAAATGGGATATGAAGAAATGGAGGTCAGGTGATTATGGAGTGATATCAGCAAGATGACAGTATGAGAACTGCTAGCACTGATTCTGTCCCCAACGCATCAATTTGATTATCTATATGCAAAAATGTCTTTACAAGAGTTAAGGAATCCAGGTGAAGGATTATAACATATAGGTGAAGCACAGAAATAAGGAGACATATTGAAGAGGGAAGACAGTGTCACATTACCACCAACAAACCTTGGAAGACAGTACACACTTCTCATGGGAGAAGGACAGTGAAGTGAGTACCTGACTTCACCGTGGACTCCAGTGCTGCCCTACCTTGGAAACAGGACAACTCCGGTAGACTTCAGTGTCTACTCCAGTTTCCCAGTAGTCTCCTGGCTTACTCAAGTGTCCACCAGCTTCTGTGACTCCTTCTGTGATCCTGAGATGGATCTAGTAGCACCAGGTCCCCAGTTGGTTCCTGCAAACCCAAGTCACCAAACCATATCGATAACACTCACCTGCCATATTTCCAATCAGCTCCCAAGGTACCAGTGGGATCTCAGGCTTCGGGCCCACCCCAGTGCTGGCTAGCTCCCATGTCACCAGGCTTTTCCCCTGAACCCATACTTCTGGCCCATTCCAGAACTGACCACCTTCCAGAGACCTAGCTTTAGTCCAGCTCCCACAGATCTAGGAATGCGGGCGTCCTCAAAATCAGGATTGTTTCTGCAGCTCAGGGTCCAGAAAAGCTCCTGTGAACCTAGACTCTTGGCCTACCTCATTTCCAGGCCAGCACCAACACCAGCACCAACACCAGCACCAGCACCAGCCTGTAGGCTGGATCCCATGAAAGCAGACTTCTGGCCAGTCCTAGTACCAGGCTGAGCACCATAGACCCAAACTCCAGGCTGGCCACCAAGGCCCTAGTTTATAGGCCAACTTCTGTAGCCCTAGATTTCAGGCTTGTCCTAGTGTCAGGCCAGCTCTCATGGCCCTGGCCTTTAGGCTAATTCCTATGAAACCAGGCTTCCTAGCCCATCCAGCACTAGAACAGTCCCTGTGGACCCAGATGCCAAGACCATCCAAGTGATTCCCTGAGCCTGGCCAGCCCCATGGGCCCATATCCGGGTCCACCCGCCTAAACCCAGATCACAGGCCCATCATTGCAGACTTAAGCACCAGGTCTGCCCCAGTGAACACAAACTCTAGGCCCACCCACTTGAAATTAGGTACCAGACTTGTTCCTGCGGACCCAAGCACCAAGCCTACTGACCTATTGACCCACCTGCACAAGGACTCCAGCAGCAAACTTCTCCCTGGACACCCCAGATGGCCTACCCAGAATCTCAGGGTGAGCTGACTACTGAGGGGCTTTGCCTGCCCAAGCCAGTGTGGAAACAATGGAGGAGATGCCTACATTTTCAAAGGTACAGACATCAGTGTAAGGCCATAAGGATCAAGAATAAAGGGAAAATGATACCACCAAATGAAACTAATAAAGCTCCGATAAGTTACCCTAAAGAAATGAAGATCGAGGAATGGTCTGACAAGAAATTAAGAATAATCATCTTAAAGAAAATTAGTGTTCTACAAGAAAATACAGATAGAGAACTAAATGAAATTAAGAATACAATGCATAAATGGAATGAGAAGAAAGAACAAAAAAATAGAAATCATTTAAAAAACAAACAATAAGTGAACTGAAGAATTCAGTAGAGAATTTCAACATCAAACTGAAACAAACAAAAGAATTAGTGAATTAGAAGGTAGGTCATTTGAAATAATCCAGTCAGAGGAGAAAAAAGAAAAAAAATCATGAAAAATGCTGAAAATAGTTTATGTGAATTATGGGATTCATTAAAAGAAACAATCTATTTATTGTTGGAGTCTCAGAAGTCCCAGAAGGAGAAGAATGGGAGAAAGATTATTAAAAGAAATAATGGCTGAACATTTCTCAAATCTAGGGAGAGCTTTATGAAGCTAACAAGTCACCTAAAAATTTCACCCCAAATGATCTCCAACACACATTATAATGAAAGAGTCTAAAATCAAAGACAGAGATAATTTTAAAGGCAGCAAGAGAAAAAAAACCCACACATATAAAGCATCAGACTATTTCTCAGCAGACACCTTGCAGACCAGGAGAGAGTTGGATGATACAGGCAGAGTGCAGGAAGAAAACTGCCAACCAAGAATACTTTACCCAGCAAATCATCTTTCAAATATGGAGAGATAAAGACTTTAGCAAACAAAGAAAAGCTGAAGAAGTTCATCAACACTAGACCTGCCTTACAAGAAATACAGAAAGGAGTTCTACAAGCTGAAATAAAAGCCACTAATAAATAATACAAATATATATGAAAATATAAAACCTACTGTTAAAGGTAAGCATGTAGTCAAATTTAGCATACTCTAATACTGTAATATGGCATGTGTTAATCATGTAACCATAATATAAAGGTCAGAAGTATTAAAGATAACTTTAACTACAGTAATTTGTTAGTAGATACATAATGTAAAAAGAGGTAAATTATGACATCAATAACATAAAATATGGAGGGAGGTATAAAATGTTGGATGTTTTTTATGTGATCAAAGATAAATTGTTGTCAGATTTAAGTAGATTTTTTTTTATTCCTCACCCGAGGATACTTTTCTGTTTATCATCAGATAGAGTAGGAGGGAGAGAAAGAGAGACAGAGAGAAACATCGATGTGATAGAGCCACATCGACTGGTTGCCTCCTGCATGACCCGACTAGGGCCAGGGGTGAACCCCAACCGAAGTATGTGCCCTTGGCCGGAATTGAACCTATGACTCATTGGTCCATGAGCCGATGCTCTAACCACTGAGCAAAACTGGCCAGGGCTAAGTAGACTCTTATATCTATATTTTTGTTTATGAAAGCCTCATGGTAGCCACAAAGCAAAAACTTACAGTAGTTACATAAAACAAAGTGAAGGGAATCAAAATATACCACTACAGAAAATTATCACTTGACAAGAAGAAAGACAGCATGAGAGGAGGGAAAAAACAAGTGAATTACAAAACAGTCAGATTATTAAGGTAGGATTGGTAAATCCTTACCTATCAATAATTACTTTAAATACAAATGGATTAAAGTCTTCAATCTAAAGGCACAGAGTGGTTGACTGGATTAAAAGCAGGGCCCAACATACTAGATTTATCATTGCGATCACTTCAAAAGCTATGTAAGTATTTAATCACTATATTGTACACCTGAAACCAATATAATATTGTATGTCAAATGTAACTAAAAAATAAAGTAAACAAGACCCAACAAATTGCTGCCTAAAAGAGACTTACTTCAACTTTAAGAACACACATAGGATCAAAGTGAAGGTATGGAAAAAGTTATTCCATGTGAATGGAAAACAAAAGAGAGAGGAGTAGCTATACTTAAATTAGGCAAAGTAACCTTTAAGCCAAAGACTGTAACAAGAGACAAGGAAGATCATTATATAACGATAAAGAGGTCTATTTATCAAGATGATATCATAATTGAATTATATATTCACCCAAATTTGAAGCACCTAAATATATTAAGCAAATCCTAATATATCTATAGGGAGAAATTGACAACAATAAAATAATAGTAGGGGACTTTAGTATCCTACTTTTAATAATGCATAGGTTATCCAGACAGAAAATCAATAAACATTGGAGTAGAAATATACCTTAGACCAAATGAACCTAACAGACCTATAGAGAACACTCCCCCCAACAGCAGTAGAATACACATTTTTCTCAAGTGCACATGGAACATTCTCAAGGATAGATAATATGTTAGGTCACAAAAAAAGGCCTTAGTAAGTATAAGAAGATTGAAATCATACCAAGTATCTTTTCTGTTCATAATGGTATGAAAATAGAAATCAGTAACAGGAAGAAAATTGTAAAATTCACAAATAGGTGGTAATCAAACAACAACTCCTGAACAATGAAGATATCAAGGAAGATATCAAAAAGGAAATTTAAAAATATTTAGAAACAAACAATAGAAAAAAGTGTATCAAAACTTATGGGATATAGCAAAAGAAGTTCTAAGAGGGGAATGTTATAAACACCTACATTACAGAAAAAAATGCATTTACCAAAATTGAACATCCTTTCATGATAAAAATATTTAATAATTGTTATTGAAGGAATGCACCTCAACATAACAGGCCATACATGACAAGCCCACAGCTAACATCGTACTCAAATGCCAAAGGTGGACAGCTTTCTCGCTAAGATCAGGAACAATACAAGGGTGCTCACTCTCATTACTCCTATTCAGCACAGTATTGGATTCCTAGCCAGGGCGATTAGGCAAGAAAAAGAAATAAAATGCATCAAAATTGGAAAGCTATATATAAGTTATTTCTGATCATTTCTTATTGGGTACAAGACTGCTAATTTTGCCTTCTTGAATCTTGGCCATTTTTTTGGGTATTCCTATAAATAACATTCTTAAGCTATTTTCTGAGATACAATTAAGTTACTTGAAAACAGCTTGAAGCTTTCTTTTAAAGTATTTCTTTTAACATTATTTCTTTTAGTTTTTGTTAAGCAGAAAAAGAATAGTACTGAGTCTAGGGTTATTTTTTTTATTTTTTATTTTTTTACCAATGAGGCAAAATTTGTTGTGTATTCTACCTAGTATCCTATGAATTTTTCTATTTTCTACCTTGGTTGGTGAGAACAGGAACTCTTCCAGGTACTCTGTGATCTTAGGCATTGTTCCCCCAAATTCTATCATGCGGTTCTTGCCTCACTCAAATGTGTTGGTCAGTACTCAACTAAAGTCTTAAAGAGGAACCCTGCAGATCTCCAGAACTCTCTGTACAGCAGTCCTCTCTTTGGTACTCTGCCCTGAAAACTCTCACTTCTTGGCCCTCCCCATACTTGCAACTCAATGTCATCAACTTAGGGAGACTGCGGGGCTCCCCCTGAGTTCCCCTCCATGCATTATGTGATGCAAACTCCAGGCTGTAAGCTGGGCAGTGGTGGGGCTTATCTCATTTATTTTTCCTGTCTCTTGTGGATCACTGTCCTTCATTGCCAGGTTTCAAATGCCTTGAAAACCATTGCTACATGTATTTTTCTAGTTTTTTAATTGTTTCAGGCTGAATATGTTATTCTAGTCCCTTTTGCCTTGTCTTAGTTGGAAATAGGAGTGAGAAGACAGACAACAACAAAAATAAATAACTACAATATACTCTGTTGTAAAGTGATAAGGAATGCTTAGAAGAACAAAACTTAAACAAGAAAGGGGCATAGAGAGCATTGGGTAAAGAGGACCATGTCAAAGTTTTAGATACATTTGCCTGGAAGGACTTACTAACAGGAGTATATTTGATTATAATCCTGCTGAAATTGAGAGAGCAAGCTATATGGACATTTGGAGGTAGAGCGATGCATGTAGATTAAAGACTCAGTGCAAAGGCCCTGGTGTGTTTGATGAATAACAAGGAATATTTGTAACAACTACTAGAATGCCTAAGCAAATGCTTGTAAAATATTAGGTATTTATAACTTGTTGCTAAATAGTGCTAGAACCAGAAATATGACCCAAAACTGCGTGGCCTCAGAGCTCATCTGCTTGCTACTATGTCATACTCTCTCTTCCCTAAGCCATGAGACATTGAGACATGTGCTATCTTGTGATTGTTCTTGCATTGTTCTCTATTATTATCCAGCTGTAATGCAAGTTTGCCTTGTGTTTCCAATCTAGTAAGTCCTGTGACTGTGCAGCCTATGCTGACTCTTTTCTGATAGAATGTTGGGCTCTGACATTTCTCTTTGCACTAATCACTGGGGTTGATTTAATTATTGCACTGAACAAGGGTCACCTCCCTCCCTCAGCACATATGTGTGTCCTCCCAAAGTGTGTACACTCTGGCCAAAATTTCCAGGGACATGTGAGACATTATATAAAAATTCTAATCAAAGCTCATCTCTCATTAATCCAGCACTTTTTACATCTTTCAAGGCACTATGTTTTTGCCCTTTTTGAATAAATAATGCATAAATGGTATGAAATTTTTAAAGATAATAATGATATAGGAGTGAAAATCAGTTTCCCTTCATCTTTTCCTCAGCCACTCATTAGTCCTGTTTTGAGGCAAATTATATAACCATTTTCTTTGATATCCTTTCAGAAATATTGAGTGCATGTGGGTATTTTTAGTTATCTCTACACCACACACCTACCCATACAATGTACCTTGATTATAGTTTCTCCTGGATTCTCTCTGCACCCTGTAAGGTAGTTGGTGTGCTCTCCATGATACAGATGAGGAGGTTTGGGCTCAGAGATGGGCGGTGACTTGATTGAGTTTTCCCAGGCAGTAAATGGAAAATCCAGTACTAATACTGGAGGTTTTGTCTGTATTTTTTCTTCCACACTGAGAAATGCCAGGTCCTGTGCCTCGAGCATGGTAGGAGATCCCTAAACACTTGCTGGTAGCTAGAGTGATTAAGACAATCCCCCCAATTTCTTTAGTCATTTTAGAATTGCTATGACAGACTCTAGATGTAATGCTGGTAGCTATCAACTAATAGTTAGCATTAGGAAGACAAAAACTTGATCTTTATCATTGTTTCCTGGAAATATCCCCCCTTTACAGATCTATTCAGGTCCACCTGAGGAAAATGCTGCACCCCCAGTGCCTCCACCTCGAGTTACAGCAAGAAGGCACAAACCAATCACAATTTCGAAGCGCTTGCTGCGGGAAAGGACCGTTTTCTATACTTCTTCCTTGGATGAAGGTGAAGGTCAGTACTAAACTTTACCTTTAGTTTCTTAACAGAGATTAGACACAAAAAGGCAGAAGTGGAGTTGTGACCATTTTCCCCCATGTAAAGGTAGACTTTTCCTGGCTCCTGGGCCACACAAAGCAAGGTTTTAAAAATGTGTGCCCCGAGAGCAAATTAGTCCATTGACAGTGGATAAATAAGGACAGACCTGTAAAGCCAGTTACCATGATCCCTTAGGAGGCCAGTGGAGGATCCAAAATGTTCTTATGTTTTCACCTCAATACATTGAAATGGGTGAACAGTGTGCTTTCTGAATGTTCTGAGATTTTAATTTCAAATCCAGCTAACATGGAAGAGTGATGTCATCAAGATGTCTGAATAGTAGTTTCCAGAGCATGTCCCCTCACAGTAATATCAATTTGAACAATGATCCATGCATCAAAATACCTTCATGAGAATTATGGTAGCTAGCTGAGAGATTATAGCACCTAGGTAGAGCACAAACATAAGAAGAGGTGCATTGCATATGGTAGGAAGAACTTTTTTATGTTACCCATGTTACTCCTCCCCCAAGCTTACACAGTGCATTTTGAGGAAATTGACCTCCACCTGAGAGAAGGAGAGTGAAGTGAGGACCCAACTTCATTTTGGACACTAGCACCAGGCCTACCCCAGTGAACCTCAGCACCAACCCATTCCTCATTGACCCAGGTTCTTATCTGGCCTACACAGACCCAGGCTCCAAGCCTGCCTCAGAACCGGTAAATCCCTGAAGACCCAGACTCCAGACCTACCACAGTGTCAGGTCAGGCCAGCCATTGTGGCCCTAATCTCCATGATGCAACCACAGACTCAGCCTCTAGACTGAGCCTCTGGGTCTACTCCAATACCAGGTGAGCCCTACAACCCCAGGCTGCAAGCTTGCCCTAGCAGATTCAGGCAGCAGGCTTCCCTAGCAAATTACCTAGGCATTGGACCAACCTACCTACGAACTCCAGCAGCAAGTCCACCTGTGGAGCCCATCAAATAGCCCACCCAGAATCTCTGGTGTGTTGACTGGCCTCCTGGATTAGGAATAATTACATAAATTTGATACCATAAAAGGAACAACATAAAGCACCAGAAATAAACTTATTGGAAGAGAGATTTATGAACTGTCTGAAAAGGAATTCCAAATAATTATCTTAAAGATGCTCAGAGAGTTACAAGAGAACACAGATAGACAACTAAACAAAATTATGAAAATAATACATGAGGAGTTCACGAAAATGATAGAAACCATATGAAACCAAACTGAAATTATGGGACTGAAGAACACAATGACCACACAGAAAAATTCAATAGAGAGGTTCAACTCAATCTTGACAAAGCAGAAGAAAGAATTAATGAACGTAAAGACAGTCATTTGAAATGATCCAGTCAGAGGAACAAAAAGGAAAAAGATTGATAAAATGTAAAGGAAACCTAAGAGACTTATGGTACATTATCTACCAAGTAATATACACATTATGGGAGACCCAGAAGGAGCAGAGAAAGAGAAAGGGAGAGGAGCTGATTTAGAGAAATAATGACAGAAAACTCACTGAATCTGGAGAGGGAAATGAACATTCAGATCCTTGAAGCCCAAACAAACCCAAATAGATTAAACTAAAGAGATCATCACTAAAACATATTATATTAAATTCTCAAAAGACCAAGACAAAGAGAGAATTTTAAATGCAGCAAGTGAAAAGTGAATCATCACATACAAGGAAACTGCTATAGCACTATGAACAGATTTCTTAGAAGAAACATGCCCCGAGAGAGTGGAATGATATGTGATAAGTACTGAGAGGGGGAAAAAAAAAACTGTCATCCATGAATACTATACCTGACAAAAAAAAAACTGTCATCTATGAATACTATACCTGACAAAGCAGCCCTTTCGAAATGAAGGAATAATAAAACTTTCCCAGGCAAACAAATACTGAGGGATTTCATTACCAATTGACCTGGTTTCTGAAAGCATTTATTCAAGTTAAAATAAATGAACACTGACTAACAACATGGAAACACATGAAAGTATATAAAACTCATTGGTAAAGATAAGTATATAGTCCAATTCAGATTATTCTAATACTATAATGATGTGTAAATCACTTTTAACCAGTTTATAAGTTAAGATACAAAATTATTTAAAATATCTATAGCTACAATAATTTGTTAATGGACATACAATATAAATCATGATGTTAATAACATAAAATGTAGAGGAAGGAGAAGTTAAAATGTAGTTTCTGTATGTGGTCAGTTACTTTGTTATCAGCTTAAAACAGATTGCTATACGAATAAGATAGACATTTTATGTAAACTTCATGATACTGAAAAATACTATACCTTTAGCAGATACACAAAATATATAGAGAAAGGAATCAAAGTATACCATTACAAAAAATCAAATCATAAAGAAAGAAGCAGCTGTCAGCCTGCTCTCAATCTATGAGTCAATTTTTATTTGTCAATTATATCTCAATAAATTTGGGAAGAAAATCAGCTCATATGGATTTACTACTCTCTGCCATGTACAGTGCTAGGTGCTAGGTAGAATTAAGACAGTCTCTGCACTCAAGGAGTTTATAGAATAAATGAAGAGAGATATGTGTGAACAAACAAATGCCATTCAGTAGAATCATTGCTTAGTATGGCTACTGCACTCGTTCTAAATGGGCCTCCCTCTCTACTAGTCTACTGAGACCATTTTTGTCAGGTTTCTCAACAATCCCCATGTGGTCAAACCAAACGCCATTCTGCTATCCTCATCATAGTCAGCTTGTGAACAGCATTTGACAAAGTTGGTTGACTCCTTCTTGAAACACTTTATTCACTTGGTTTTCAGGACACCAAACTCGCCTTCTACCTCACTAGACATATCTATCTCAGTCTCCTCTTCTGGCTTTCATTCTCTTGCCAACTTCTACATGTTGGAATGTCCCAGATGTTTTTCAAGCCCACTTTTCTGTTTATATTTGAAATTTACTGTCTCTCTGTCCCCTTTGTAATCTCTGCTCTAATCTCATTGGTGTTGCTGTCAGGTTTACCTAAGGGCCGTTATATTTGGTGTTCTCTTGGCCCCAAACATTCTTCCTCCAGAATTTTGCAAGCTTCATTCCTTTATTCAGATTTCTTCTAGATGCCATCTCTTCACAGAGACCTTTGCAGAACACTCTAGTTAACAAATTCTTCTCCTCCAATCCTTTTTAAAAAACTTACTTTATTGTTGAATATATTACAGATGTCCCCCTTTTTTTTCCCTCTTGAACCCCTCCTCCCCAACCCCTACCCCTCCTGCTTTCCCCATCTCCTATCCTTTTATACTGCTTTGTTTTATTAATATCATTTGCTACTATTTGTTCACATATTTAATACTGTTTTCTCCATTAAAATGTAAAACTTACTTTACCACCTTCCCTTAGAACAATTCTTATAAATTGCATGTGTTCAGTAAATACTTGTAGAATAAGTGAATGAGTGTGTAAGGAGTAATGAAGAGACAGGTGATCCCAGCTTAAAGGATCACTTTCTGCACAGAGGATGTGAGCCAGCATTCAGAAGAAAGTGGAAAGAAACATTAAATGACCACTCTGTTGTTCCATAACTTTATTTTTATTGGGTTTATTTATTATTATAATCTTATATATTGGTTTATTTACAAGCTCTCCAAATACACTCCAGAGACTATAATCTCTTTGCCCCAGACTTTTATTTTTCAACTTTGTATCTATAGTACCGACATGGCAGCTGTGTAGTAAATAAGTGAACTGGGTGTTAGTAGACCTAAGGTCAAATTTTATCTAGGTCACTAGCATGCTGAGTGACTTGGGCTCATCACTTCCCCATTCTGGGATTCAGTTTGCTCCTCTGTGTGATGAGGGCTTTGTGTCAGAAGATCACTAATGGGATCGCCTAATCTAGATATTTATATTTTTAACTTTTTTACTGAGATACAATTCACATGGCATAAAATTTACCCTTTTAAAGTGCACATCTGTGGTTTTTAGTGTACTCACCAACTTGTCCAACCATCTAATTTCAGTACATCTTCATGCCCTGCAAAAGAACCTTGTATTCTCAAAACTCCACTCTTCTCAATACCTGGACATTATTAATTTACCATCTGTCTCTATGGATTTGCCTATTCTGGACATTTCATATAAATGTCCAGAATCATATAATATGTGGTGTTTTTTTTGTGGCTGTCTTTTTATCATAATGATCTCAAGGTTTATCCATGATGTAGTATGTATAAGTGCTTCATTTTTTTTTTTTTATGGATTAAGAATATTGACTTATATGGATAGATCACATTTTGTTTATCCATTTATCAGTTAGTTCATGGACACTTGGATTGTTTCCATTTTGGCAATAATGCTGCTATGAACATTTGTGAACACATTTTTGCGTGAATGCATGTTTTCAATGATCTTGGGTATACACCTAGGAGTAGAATTGCTGAGTGATACGATCATTCTATGTTTATACTTTTTAGGAACTACAGGGTGTCCCCCCAAAATGTATAAAGAATGTCTGCAGATTCTATTACATTTTGAAAATGAAATTCATTTTAATAAACACTGGCTTTATAAGTATTCAAAGTTGTGTATACATTTTTGGGGACACTCTATATTTTGAGACTGTTTTCTAAAGTATCTGCACTATCTTGCCTTCCCACCAATGGTAGATGAATATTCCAATTTCTCCACATCGTCACCAACATTTTTTTTCTTTTAGTAAAAATTTTATATCTGGAAAGTATATAAAATGATTTGATACACATATACATACTGAAATGGTTACTACAGTAAGCTAATTAACATGTCATCTTTTTACATAGTTACTACTTTTTTTGATACCTCCTGAAATTTAATTAGCAAATTTCTGGTGTTCACTATATTATTATTAAAAATAGTCATCATGCCATGCATTAGATATCCAGACTTAGTCATCCTACATAACTGCTACTTGGTACCCTTTGACCAACATCTCCCTATTTCCCAAGCTCCTCCTAGCCTCTGGTAATTACTATTCTTCTCTTTGCTTCTATGTAGCCACATTTGAGATTCCACATATAAATGAGATTATGCAGGATTTTCTTCTTTCTTTGTCTGGCTTATTTCACTTAGCACAGCATCTTCCAGTTTCATCCATATTGCTGCAAATGGCAGGATATCCTCCTTTATTCAAAATTTTTTTCTTTATTAATTTGAGAGAGAGAGATAGAAACATTGATGAGAGAGAACATCGATTGGACGCCTCCTGCATGCCCCCCACTGGGGATTGAGCCCACAACCTGGGCATGTGTCTTGACTGGGAATCAAACCGGCGACCTCTTGGTGCATGAGTCAATGCTCAACGACTGAGCCACACGGGTCAGACCAGATATCCTTCTTTTTAAAGCTAAATATCACATTTTCTTTAACAACGGATGCTTAGGTTGTTTCCATGACTTGTTATCTTTTGACTCATCCTAAGTGGGTGCAAATTCATCCTCATGTAGTGTTCGTCACTTATACCATTTGAGGTAGATATCTTGAGATCCATTTTATAATGAAGGCATTGGAGATTCAGAGAGGGTGAGTAGTTTGCCCATTCCCACAGCTACTACATGACAGAGAAACAGTTTGCATTCATCTTATTGCAGAGCTCTTTTGTGTTCTATAATATTGTACTTCCTATAACGTGTGAATGCTGTTCTGAGTAGGAACAAATCCTTTGACTCACCACAGTTCTTTACCAGTAGCATTTCATCATTTCCCCCAAAAACTTGTTATTCCACCTGTATATAGTATTTTAGTGAGTCCTTCCACCATCATCATGGACTCATTCTCATCCCCATATATAAATTCTGTCCATGTTCCCCCTTAACATCTCTTGAATCTGTCTGTCTTTGCTGCTGCTGCTCCAGTTTAGATCTTTCCCATCAGCAGTCACCTATCTGGTCTTCTTACCTATAGTTTCTCTAATCTACTATATTTTTCATAATGCACTTAAAAGGATATTCTAAAAACACATGTAATGATGCCATTTCCCTGCAAAAAAAAGTTATGGTCCTCTGCACCCCAATGATAAAGTTCATATTCTTGAACATGGCTTTCATGACATAGCCCCGACCCACCTTAACAACCTCATCTCCAGCTACTCACACTTTTCATCTACAAATGGTTTCCATAATCAAGCCACACAAAACTTTTTATTTTAATTTTACATTTTCTTAGACAAACCATGATCTTTCACTCCTTTAAGTTGTTCTCTGTCTGAAATCCCTTTTTCTCCTTTTTTCCACTTACTGTAATTCTTAAAGTACCAGCTCAAATGTGACCAATTTCACAAGATCTTCTCCAGCCCATCAGACAGAATTAGCACTGTCCTTCTTATAGCCCTCATTTTCATGATTCTACTTGTATTCTAATAATTGACTTATTTCTCTTAGTAGACTAGTGCACAGCCTCACAGAGCACCTCCCCACCACTTACCCACACACAGAAGAGAGGCCCCTGCTTGGCTACTTGCCTATTTGTGAGGCCTCAGTATCTGATAAGGATCTACTCCCAATTCTTTGCAGTTTCTGAATCTGGTCTGTGTGTTTTCCTTTGGAAACAGATGTCTGGTTAGGAAAAGGAGATGATGCTGAACTCTTATCATCTGAAGAAGCAATGAACTCTCTCTTGACAAAGAGTGTGGACTCTGGAAACAGACTTCGGGATTTGAAAACTAGCTCTGCCACACTGGTTTTGTAACATTGAGCCTCCTAGTGCTTTAGATTCCTTATCTGTAAAATGGGAGTAATAAGAGTTTACTACTTTGTAGACTAGTTTTAAATATTGCATGAGATAATCCATGTAAAGTATTTAGAACAGGGCCTGGCACAGAAAAAGTGCTCAAATGATCATATCTGTTATCGTTACCATTGTTATCACTGTCATTATTATTATCATTGCCATTTTTATCATTATTATTCAACATATCCCAGAACCTGGAAATGGTTACCCTGGCAGAAGGGCCTAGTTCCAAAGTCCCCGTCTCTACTATCATTCCATCCCCTATTTCTGTGAGCTAGGAAAAGACCCTTTGCTATGTGGAAGGTAGTGGCCTCTCTGATACTGTATAGGTGAACATCTCAATGAGACTGTACTCTTATACTCTATTGAGATGGTGATGATACTGTTATGACGTGTCGCACAGCTAAACCCTGTTGTATTCCCTAAAGGAAAACAGGGTTTTCTAGGGTCTCTCCACCAGAAGAAGAAAGTATTCAGATGGAAACAAGTAATTGGAATATGGGGCCTAACGCATTTGGAAGAAGGAATTCATGTCACTGTTTGCTCCATTGTTTTGAGAGTGTAAATGTACTTGCAGCTACTTCCAAGTGCTGGATGTTTAAAGATGGCCTCTGCCCCAAGATATGTCCTGGAAGCAGGTGATCTAGTTACATGGCAGTCCTGCGTTTATGTCCCTACTAATATTTGTGAGCCTTTGGTCATTTGTTTTGTTTATTTGGCTGCTCTAGTCCGATAGCAATTGTGTTAGGGTTAATAAAAGCAGGGTCATATATATACACCATGGGACCAGAGTAGGGGATAGAGGAACTCTTGGCCCTGACTCCTGTGGTGATGGCAGCAGTGATTGGTGACAGGTTCCCAAGGAGAAGAAAACTCTCTGGGAGAAAAATCTTTGCAGCAAGACTTAGCCCTTCCTTCCCACATGGAAACTCTTGCCCACTTGGAGCATAAGAGTATAAATAGTAACTAAGAATTATTGAGTGTGCATTACATATCAGGCACTGAAATAGTAGTCCATCTCATGTCATCCTCACCACAACCTTGAGAGGAAAGTACTGTTATTCCTATTCCTCTGTGGAGAAAACTTGAGGTACAGAGGAATTATGAACTTATCTAAGACTTCACAGGTGTTAAGAATCAGAACTAAGATTCAGTCCTGGGCACCTAGCTCCAGTCCCTGCATTTCTTTTTTTTTAAATCTTCACCCAAAGATATGCTTTTTAATTGATTTGAAGAGAGAGAGAGAGAGAGAGAGAGAGAGAGAGAGAGAGATGTGAGAAACATTGATTAGTTGCCTCTTATACATGCATCGACTGGGGATTGAACCCACAACCTAGGTATGTGCTCTGACTGGGAATTGAACCTGAAATGTTTCGGTGTATGGGCTGATGCTCCCCATACATTTATTTTAACATTTTATTATGGAGGATTTCAAACATAAACAGAAGTTGAAAAAAAAGTATAACAATACCCTCCATGTACCTATTACCCAGCTTCAACATTTACCATCAAACACCCAGTTGTGTTCCATTCATACCCCTACCCACTGTCCCAATCATGACAACATGTCATTTTATTTATAAATGTATCTCTACAAGATTAGCACTCCTTTTAGTTAAAATCACAATGCCATCATCATACCTAAAAGAAAAAACAAAATCATAATTTCTTTAGGTTATTACCTAATTAATGTTCATATTCTCATTTTCTCATATTTTATGTTTTTAAAAATCAGAATTCAAATAAGATCCATGTTTCACAATTGGTGACATGTCTCTCAGATATCATTTAACTGACCAGAACCTCTGTTCTTAACCACTGTACTCGGATCCGGGTTTTCTATTACTACGAAATGTGACAAGCTCCTTACAGAAGGAATCCTCAATTAGAGATTCATTAACAGTTTCAGGGGACTACTTCCATTTCTTAAAATTAGTTTTCAAAATTTTGCATGCCTTTGTGTAGGTTAATTTTTCTTGGGAGAATATCCCTGGCTCTCATTACAGTCTCAAAGCTTTAAGTAAATAAGACTCAGAACAACTGAAACACATGTACTATTATCACAGGGAATTCCATAAACCACAAAAGCTAGAAGAACATCAAATGGCTAGTTGGGTTTTGTTTTCTATGAAGATGGAAAAAGAAGTTAAGTTCTGTTAAGTTTATTAACTTGAAATTTAAGAGCTCTTTACAAATTACTTTTGAGGGCAATAGAAATAGTTAAGGAGTAACTGGTCTCTTTTTAAAAAAATTAATAGAATATGCAATTGATTGAAGACCCTTAAGTTCCTTTTGAATTACATATCCTTTTGAATAAAACATCTTGGTATATTGTAGTTTTATTGAATTGTGCTGGTGAAAATCATACTCATATTGAATTGAATTTTATATCTGTTGTGACTTGTGACTCCATATGAATTGGGATAGGTAGATTTTGTAGGATATTGTTGATCTGATCTATAATAACAGCTCCTTTGAAAATGTATACAGCTTTTCAATACCATGTATGCACTATAACATGAAAAGGTTATAAAGGTTATCATTAATCTTCGCTGTTTGCACCAACTTTTCCTAGACGCAGTTCAACATCAAACACCCAACGGTACTATCACCAACAGTATAGAACCCCCCAAACCACCACAGTACCCCAACCTGCCTATTCAGAAGAGTGGGGAACCTGATCCTGGGAGGAAGTCCCCAAGCAGACTGGCTTCAGATGGTAAATTGGAGTCCTGCCCCGAGGTGGACGTGGGGAAATTGGTGTCTAGGCTGCAGGATGGAGGAGGGACCAAGGCCATACCAAAGGCCACCAATGGATCTGTGTCAGGCTCTGGGCCCACCAAGGCCCCCTCTTTCCACATCAAGAGACCAGCTCCTCGGCCCGCGGCTCATCACAAGGAGGGTAAGTGCTTGGGAATCCCATGGGAACCAGAACTGAACCCAACTACTTTGCACCTTGAGATCTTTCTGAAATTGGAGATATTTAAGTAGAAATCCATTCCATTTTACTATCACTAATATTAGAATGGTAGACAAGACCATAAAAACCATTAACAATAATTACTAGAATGTAAGCTTCATGAGATCAGAGAATTTTAGCCTCTTTTATTTACCTCTGTATTCCAAGTGCTTAGAACTGTGCCTAACTGTCACATAGCAGGCAGTCATTATTTGTGGAAGAAATTGATAATAATGATATTACTTATTAATATTATTATTGCTAGTGTTGCCGTTTATTAGGTATCTGCTATGTGCCTGGCACTGCACTAGGTACTGACATGCTCTTTTTGATCTTCACAACCTTCCTGTGAAGAATGTATTGTTTTATTTTCTACTAGAAACCCGAGGTTCCTAGTGGTAAGTAACTTGCCAAAGGCTGCTAACCGGCAGAGCTGTATTCTAAATCTTACTATATCTGGTAGGCACCAAAGCCTGTGTTTCAATGAGGCACAAGTATCACTTTACCTTTTTATAAGAAGCTTTGAATCTGTGAACTATTGTTTTCTTATTCTTACTCTCCAGTTTTGTAGAAATAGGGAAAGGAGGGCGCAACTTCTGCAAAACACCCAGCAATTCCACTTCTGGGAATTTATCCAAACAAATCCAAAACACTAATTCGAAAGAGTGTATGTGCCCCTGTGTTCATTGCAGTTATGTACAATAGCCAAGATCTGGGAGCAGCCCAAGTGCCCATCAGTAGATGAGTGGATAACAAAGCTTGGTACATTTACACAATGGGATACTACTTGGCCACAAAAAAAGAAAGAAATCTTACCTTTTGTGACAGCATGGAAGGATCTGGAGAGCATTTTGCTGAGTGGAATAAGCCAGTCAGAGAAAGACATATACCACATGATCTCACTTATATGTGGAATTTAATAAACAAACTGAACTAGCAAGCCAAATAGAGATGGACTGATAGATAAGAGAGCGGGCAGACAGCACTGGTTGGGGGGAGGGGCCTTGGGGGTATGTGGAGGGACTGAGCAAAATAGCAAAAAAAGACAAAGGACTCATGGACATGGACAATAGTGTGGTGATTGTGGGGGAGGGGTGTGGGTGGAGGTGGAAGAAGGTATAGTGGGGTAAATGGTGATGGAAAAAAATAAAATAAAAAAAAGACAAATTAGGATGTGGCTGGCTTCTGCAAATTTAATTGGCTACTACACATGGAGACTCATGTAGGGAGGTTGGGGCTAGTCCAGCAGGAATTTGGGGGAGAATATAAGTGCATGAAGACAGGATGATATAAAGGAAAGAATATGGACTTTGAGAGCCATAGGCTTAGTTCTAAGCCCTGGTTCTTTTACTTCCCAGCTAGATAACCTTCTAAAATGGTGCCTTATGTTTCTTATCCTGTCCTGTTCCCAAAAAGATTTAAGGCATTTAATAATATAGACAAATATAAGAACTTAAAAATAGTAAGAATAGCCCTGGCCGGTTTAGCTCAGCGGTTAGAGCATCGGCCTGTGGTCCAGAGAGACCCAAGTTCGGTTCCCGCTAAGGGCACGTACCTTGATTGCAGTTTGTCCCCGGACCTGGTTAGTCGTGCGGGCGGCTGCCACTCAATGTGTCCCTTTCAGGTCGATGTTTCTCTCTCTCTCTCTCTCTCTCTCCCACTCTATCTGAACAAAAAATGGAAAAATATCCTCGGGTGAGGATGAAAAAAAATAGTAAGAATAATTTCTTTAATAAACAAATATTTATGGAGTACCTACTGTGTCTGGCCCCATTCTAGGTGTTGAGGTGAATGAGGCATATGAGGTCCCTGCCTGCTCGAGGGCTTAGATGACTATGGCCTAAAATGGTAGTAAAAAGTCAAAAGAAAAATAATATGTCATAACACATGAAAATTATATGACATTCAGATTGCCACATCCACGGACACATGCCCCTTCATTTAGCCATTGCCTAGAGCCCCTTTCACACTGCGGTAGCCTAAAATGTTAGCTATCTGATACTTGCCAGAAAGTTTGTTGACTTCTGCCTTCGATTCCAGAATACAGGTAAAAACAGTTGAGGCTAGGAGGAGGAGGGTTTCACAGTAGGAAGATGGAAAGAATAGAGTTAGTACACACATTGTTTGCCCTGAAGCCTCACACACTTGCTGGAGCACTTGGCTCCAAACTTCCCCGAGTAAACAACAAAAGGGAAAAAAAAAAAAAAAAAAAAAAAACTCAGTGGTTATATAATTCTAAGTTCTTATGGTGACAACAACAAGCCAGTTGTTCAAGTAAAGCACAGCTCTTCTGCTTTTGAGGCCAGAAAATGTTTCCAAGAAGTGTTTTCTCCCATGGATTGTCGCATATGACGGCCTCAGTATGGCCCGATGGCATTGTCTCAGGGTGCCATTCAGTAAAAGCGATTCAATGGGCGTCCCATAAGATTTTCCCTAAGTAACTGGGTCTGCATTCTCTGGCTCAAAACACTGAAGCATGTGTATGATTACAGTTAAGTTATTTAGCCTCTTTGCACCTCGGTTTCCATGCCTATAAATGGGAACAACAGCTCACTCTACAGAATTATTGCTCGGGTTTCAAATGAATAACAAATAAAATATCTGACATAAATCAATATTCCAAATATGTTATTAATTCCTGTCCCTTGCCCTTCCCCTCTGTAAGACTTGCTTCTTCTGGGAAGCAGCCAAGTAAGGCCAGACTTCCATGTAGACATCTGCTTCAATTTATAAGTCATATATTGACCTTCACATCAATCTGGTAGAGAGTTGTGTAACTTAGCTTATGTTCATCACCGTAAGGTTTGTCTCGCCTGTCGCCAAGTCTTAAGGTCAGCCAGATCCTATCAACTCGGCACACACAGTAACTTAGCCCTCCCTATCTGTTCCGCCTTCACCATGTTCTGCTGCAAAGTTGAATCCCAGCGGCACCCTTCTTCCCTTTCCTCCACAGTCCTGTGCCACACTGCTGGTGGCCATGGCTCTGATGTAATGGTTTCAGTTCATGTAAGTACTGATCTGACTGTCCAGTGTCAGCCAGACTATCCAAATTTCTGCCACAGCCTTGCCTGGCTTTGCTTTCTGCCTCAGGCTAGTGTAATGTAGCTTTTCTTTTAAGCCCCCTGCCTTGGCTACAGAAGACAGAACTGAGTAGTAGTTCTAGCCTTGGTGGAAAATTCATCAAACCTCTAGTATTGCCACATTGACCCTTGCCTGCTCCCACCTCCTACTTTCTCCCTTCGTCCCATTTTGGCTGCCACTGCAGTGATAGATTCCAGGCATGAGAACAGATATCATTTAAGCCAAAGCTGCTCAAAACTCTGACTCTGAGTTATAAATGATAGTCGTTAGTCCCAGGTTCTGGCCGGCAACTTGAAGGGCCTTTTTCTATTCTGGACATAGAATATGGATGCTTTCTCTTCTGTTGTAGCTAATCATTGTGACAGGCCTATGAGATAGGTTTTGTTCTCCCCATTTCCCAGATGGAGAAACTGAGGCTTGGAGAAATGAAATAAATTGCCTAGCCACCCAGTTTGTAAGATGTAGAGATGGGGCATGAACCTAGACTTTTTGGGTACCACATTCTTATTTCTTAAGTGGCTTTAGCCACCTTCCCCTTTCTGTTTTCTAAGAAACATTCATGTGGGGGGAGCAAAATTATACAAGCCCAGTTTCCTCCCTTCCTTTGATGTCACTGCCTGTTACCAGGCCTGGCTTTGGAGAGGACATTTGTGTAGCTTCCACGGCAGGACTTTGGGCTTTCCTTTGGGGAATGGAAGGGCAAGACATATACTTGCATGTGTTTGTTTATTTATTCAGACATAGTGCTGTGCAATGGGACAAAGATGAAAGTCTCTGGTCCCTGCCTTCCAGAGGTTCATGGTGAGGCTGGCATGTAATCAGTCAGTCCCAGACTAGTGTGATCCATGTTCTAGTGCAGGTAACAATAAATTCTGGTAGGAGCATGGGGCAAGGAGCCCTTCACTATGTCTGAGGTTCTGAGATGAAAGTAAGGAATAGACCCACACTGGGACCCTATGCCATGTGGGTTGGGGGCCCTTTTTAACTCTCTTCCTCTGTCTTATGGGAGAGAAAAGACTGTATTCTAATGGCATGTTCTTGGGCTTGGAGAAATTGTGCTTGTTAGGCCTTGCTCAGCCATAGGCCATCAGTTCTCCACTGGGGTGACTGATGTTATGAGTGGCATTTGCATCTGCTCTAAAGTTATTAGGAACAGACTTGCTCTTGCAGTAATGGGCTGTGCTGCCCATTATCCAGATTTTCTTGTTTGGACTCATCATGCTTTAATTATCTACTGTGTTTGGTTTTCATTCCCCGCCTTCCCTGGAGCCCAACTCTAAATTGATCCAAAAGGGTAACTAGTGGCTAAAGGAGATAAGAGATTTTAGGTGAGTGTGGGGCAGGATCATAGAAAGAAAGATACAGTTCTAGGAGACTGGGGTAATCTATACAAGGGAAACATCTCCCCTTACTCTGTGCACTCAGGTTGGATGTAGATGGATATAAGGAAAGGTGGAAGAAAGTTGGTTAAGGTTGAAGACTGATAGCCCGAGAAATCTACAGATGCTAAGATTCTTTGGTTACAGTCATTTAACAGAGAATGGGGAGGGAGACAACAGGTTGGGCTGGAGAGGGACGTCATATTTGTAGTGAAAGGTTGTGGAGCAAGGTTGAAAATAAATGAATAGAAAGTACAGTTTGGTAGAAAGACCATAGGTTCAAAGGCTTAGTGGGTTCTTGGATGTGACTTAGGCTCCAGAGTCTCCCAGATTTGAGTTCGAATCCTGCCTCATCCTAGCTATGGGACATTGGACAAGCCACAAGCTCTTTGAACCATTTTTTTCTCATGTGTAAAATGAAGATAATAATTGTGCCCATAGGGTATCTATGGGCTTGGCACATAATGTATACTCAGTTGAATGACAGCAGTTGTTTTGCTTTTACAAGGGTCTCACTACTAACTACATGATCTTAGTTTGGTGAACTTCACTTCTTTGAGCCAGTTTTCTCAACTGTCAGTGAGGACAATGCCTACATTGCAGGCAGGGTTTCTGTGAGGTTTAATTAAATTAGGTATGCAAGCCCTGGCCGGTTTTGCTCAGTGGTTAGAGCAACAGGGCCCATGGACCAGAGTCCCAGCTTCGATTCTGGTCAAGGGCACATACCTTGGTTGCAGTTCGTCCCCCGTCCTGGTCGAGGTCGTGCGGAGGGGGGGGGGGGGGGACAACCAGTTGATGTGTCTCTCATGTCAGGGTTTCTCTCTCTCCCTCTCCCTCCCTCCCTCCCACTCTATCTGATGATAAATGGAAAAATATCCTTGGATGAGGATTTTTAAAATTTAAGCGTGCAAGACATCCGGTAATGTAATAGACATTCAAAAGCTGGTAGTGCTACTGGGTGGGTAACATCCTCCCAGGAAATGGCAGGCATGGAAGATGGTAGATGTATAATCTCCCATATTCTAGAGCCTCTGAAAAGAAGCCTCAGGCCTCAAATATGGATGTCATGAAAGAGCTCAGAGCTACTCCTTCCACCCTCAACCTGTCTCTGACCTTGCCAAAAACTCCCAGAAGGAGGAAGGCCATTGTTGAGGAGAAGAAGCAAGGCAGGATTCTTAGCTCTCTCTCAGGTCAAGGTCTAGCTCAAGTCCTATTTCTTCCACGAAGCTTCTGACAGTCCCGTGCCAGGGAATTCTCTCTTGCCTTACTTCTTTTGGGTGCCCAAGTTTGGCCCTGTAATGTGGATGATGAATTACAGTAGTCACATATTTCCCAGGAGTGTGACTTCATTCTCCAACTCAGTTTTAAGCCTCTAGAGGGTGAAGTCTGTGTCAGACCACTTGTGTGAATTTCTTCTGAGAGCATAAAGATGGATACAGAAGCCCTCAAGCAGTACCCAGTACGTTGAATACCTTTCGATTTAGGTTTCAGAATAGCCCTGAAATTTTTATACATCATGTTTGTATGTATCACAGATGGCACAGGTAGGGACTTAAAAAGGAAAAGCTTTTTTTGTGTTGTTGTCCTTTTAATGGACAGAACTACATTTTTCTTTACTCCATTAATATTTTTTAAATACCAGTTGCATGTAAAGCAATTTACTTGGGACTCTGCTGAATACAGAGATGACTCCTACCTAGAACAGAGCAGGTGTTCAGTAAAAAGGTAGCTAAAGCTTCACCAGTTATTTTATTACCATTACCACTATTATTATTATCATTGCTAATAATAACAGCAAAGCAGCAGACGCTGGGAAGAACAGTGGATGCAGAAACAGGAGGTAGGGGGGTCTCAGTCATCACTCTACCACTTACCTATGTGATGGGTGAATCAGTTCACCTTTCTAAACTTCAGTTTCCTTCTTTGGCAAATGGAGACGATAAGTAAGAGCCCTCTGTTTTTGCTTCCAAGCTTACTGTGAACATCAAATAGTTTTCTGGGAGAGTGCTTTGAGTGGCATAAAATGTGTTGGAAAAATCAGATTACTATGATAACTTGGGTCATTTATTTTTCAGTGTACCCAGCCTGGTGCTAAGGGGAATGGCATGTCCAGAAATGTATGGCACACCCTAGATGGGGAGACAGACTTTATATGTGTGTCCATGCATAGTACCTTTTTCATTCCTCCACTGGAACACCGGTCACACTGTGTTATCATGATTTCTTTTCATATCTGTCTAGCTGAAGGAACTAAAAAACCCATACGGCAATATATAAGCACTTCATGAGTGTTTACATGGATGGGAATTAGCTATGCCACCTGGAGTGTTCAGAGAGGTAAGATTTGAGCAGAGTGTTGAGGAATGGTTACAGTACAGTTAAGACATGAGAATAGGGGTATATATCGAACAAGAAGCAGGGCAAACTAACATATACTGACCCCTGCTTTATGCTAGGCATTCTCTATAGGCCATCTAATTTAGTCCCTACAAACACCTTGTGAGAAGGGATTACCATACCCATTTCCCAGGTGAATAAATTGATAATCAAAGAAGTGAAGTAACTGCTCAGGTTCCCACAGCTTGGAAGTAGCAGAACAAACAGGTCTACCCAACTCCAGACTCTCTGGGCTTTTCACTATAACATATGTCTCACCTAGAAGTAAGAGTCAAGAGCTTGCTTTGATACAGTAGTGAGGAGACCAGTTTGACTAGAGTGGAGCTGGTAGTTATAGTCCAGAAATAGTGCCTGGGATGATAATTTTGGACCAGTTCATAGAGGGCCTTGAATTTATTTTAAGGTGTTTGAATTTTGTTCTGTACATAGCCACTGGGAAGATATTAAGGAGGAGAAAAACAGAGTGACAATACTTAGGGTAAATCTTATAACTGTGTTATGTGGATTTAAGTTAATATTTTTAATACTTACCTTAAAATTTTTATAGAAGAAAGCTTAATGAATCTCAAGATTTAGAATATATGCACCCCTATGTTCACAGAAGTGCTATTTACAATAGCTAAGATCTGGAAACAACCCAAGTGTCCATCAGTATGTGAGTGGATAAAAAAGCTGTGGTACATTTACACAATGGAATACTATGCAGCTGTAAGAAAGAAAGATCTCTTAACCTTTGAGATGACATGGGGAGACCTAGGGAGTAGTGTGCTGAATGAAAAAAGCCAGTCAGAAAAAGACAAATATCACATGGTCTTACTTATATGTGGAATCTAATGAACAAAATAAACTGATGAACAAAGTAGATCCTGAAGCATGGAAGCAGGGAATAGACTGATAAATCTCAGAGGGAAGGGGAAGGAGAAGGGGAAAGGGAAGGGGAGAGAAATAAACCAAATAACTTATATGCATATATACATTGCCCGTGGACACAGAAAATAGTGGGGTAAAGGCTGGGGGTGGCGTAGCAGGATGGAGGAGATCAATGGGGGGAAAAGGGGGACATCTGTAATACTTTCAACAATAAAGATCAATTGAAAATTAAAAAATAAAATAAAAAGATTTACTAACAAAAATCTGAATGAATATCAAGATCTTCTAACACCCTTGCATAGTCGTGCACGTGTCTATTTTCCTATTGTGCTCATTAGGCCATGAGCACATTTGTGGACTCTTTTTCAGTTGTATTATTTTATATACTTATATATTTTTAACTGACTCAAGACCTTGTCAGTTCATGCATAATAAGTATTGGTTAAATGCTTGTAAAAAATTCACTCATTTGCTTAACCTCTGTGGTTGGTTCTGACTTCTTGTTTATTTTTATTTTTAATTTTTTTTTTCTTTTGGGTTAAATTTCTTTGGACCTTATCCCCAAAGTGGATCAACTGGATCACCGAGTATGAACTGTCTTATATGTATGATTTTGCATTTCGTCCCCATTGTTGCAGAATTCTTGATGGCTATCTAGATAGAATAAGCCCAGTGTACAGTGCCACCAGCAATGTGTGAGTCCATCCATTTCACCATACTCCTGCCAGACGTGTCTTATAAAAATTATGTGTATTCATTCTATACTGACTGACCTGGAAACTGGAGACCTACAGGCAGGAAGGCAAGTTAGGAGACTCGTTACAGAAGAGTGATAAAAGAATACAAATCAAGAGTTGTTAGTGACCCAAAAGAAATGGGTGCCAAGGGAGGTGGCCTAGATAACTCTGATATTGCATATTTTTCCATTTGGCTAACCAGCAAGGTTCTTGATGTTTTTTTCTTCCAGGAGACTCTGACAGTTTCAGCAAAGTACGGCCTCCAGGAGAAAAGCCAACCATCATCCGTCCCCCAGTGAGGCCTCCAGACCCTTTATACCGGGCAGCTACTCCCCAGAAAACAGAAACAAAGCCAGATATCGTAGCTGGCAATGTAGGGGAAATCCCGTCGTCCGTGTAAGTAGGGTTAATCCTCATCGTCGACCTAAGGCCCATCTTAGGCCACCAGGAATGCTTTCAGGATTACCATTATGGTTTCGAAGGGTGTACAGTGCACAGTCCCGGGCACCATTCCCTTCGTTGTCTAGGGGAATGCACAGACCAGCCCTGTTCGGAGTGTTCCACTCAACACTGAAGGCTGAGAGATTACCCCAGAACTCACCAGTTTGAGCCTTAGTGCCAAATAGGAGACCCATTGTTTCTAGCTATCCTGATCTCTGAAGGGTGATAAGATTATCTTCTGTTCCATGCTCCCTTGGCTCTGGAACTTTTCTTTTTTTCTTGTTATTGCTACTGGTTTTAAAAGTAATTTAATGAACAGGTTTACTCATTGCACTTGTGCTTGAGGCTTTTTTTTTTTTTGCAAGGGTGTGGTTTTTGTAAAATCTTCCAAAATGACTCAGATCCTCCAGAGAACCTCTTGCAGGGTATGAGCTGAGCTGATGTCCCACAGACCTCTCTGAGGCTGGGCTGCAAACCACAGAGCAAGAGATAAAGCTGCTGCTGTGAGGATGCAGCACTTCTCAGGGACCCGCCTTGTTTGGCCACAGCCACTGCCTGGGACCCCTCTCAGCATACTCCCTCCTGGTGTTTCTTGTTCTCGTGTCTCTTGTTTTCCACAACTGTAAAATGGAGCACATTTTTATTGTATGTACTCATTTTTTAATATGCTGTTACTGATTTTGGAGAGAGAGGAAGTGAGAGAGAGACATCAATGAGAGAAGCACCAATCGGCTGCCTCCTGCACGTCCCCCACTGGGGATCGAGCCCACAACCTGAGCATGTGTCCTGACCGGGTATCGAACCAGTGACGTTTGATGCACAGGATGACCCTCAATCCACTGCACTACACTGGCCAGGGCATGGGGCAAATTTTTAAAAAGCTGCCTCCTTTTTAACTAATTAGCTAAGTGTATTTACATAATGTCAACAATTATACTTTGAAACCTAGGACTTGTTTCACTTACTTCTAAGAATAGCCTGAATGGGCAATATCCTTAGACCATTCTGAACCAACAGGGAGCTAAAGGTATCAACCATAGCCTTGAAGGTGCCTATGGTCTTTGAGCCAGTTCACATTCTGATACTTGGGTTTCCCCTCAGACCCAGGTCCTTTGCAAGCTAAGGCAGGGCCTGGCATTGATGGCCTGTCTGGTTCCTATTTTCTTGTTCTTCCATTGGCCATTGGTTCTCACAAATTCCAGAGCGACTCATGGGACTTGCTTGGCTTCTGTTTGCAGGGTGGCTTCGAGGACCAGGTTCTTTGAGACAGCTTCCCGGAAAACAGGAAGGTAAGAGATATAGGTGACAGAAGAGAGATGACATCACTTTTTTAAATAAATGTAGCCTAAGCATCTCATTCGCTCTCTTACATTCTTTTTCTCCTGTGTATCTCAGTCTCGGTCTCTCTGTTTGTCCCTTTCTTTCCCACAACTCTTGTCTCTCTCGCCTGTGTTTCTGTCTTTTTTTCCCCTCTACCTGTTGATCTGCTTGTCTTTTGTCACTTTATTTGTTTCTCTTGCACTCCTTTTCTTCCGGTGCCTCTTTCATTCTCAGTATCTTTCTGTATTTGTTTCTTCTACTATGTCTGTTTCTGTCTCATTTGTTTCACTCGTTTTCTGTCTCTCTCTCCCTATGTCTCTTTTTATCTGTCTCTGAATGTTGTCCTTTTGCCTCCCTGACTGCCTTTCCATCCCTTTCTCTTTCTGCTTCTCTCTCTCTCATATACACAGTAGTCACGTGCCAAGTAGTATTACAAAAACTTTGCACTCAGTTTTTGAGTCTTATTTTTTGTTAGCTTACTTATTTAGAACCTATTATAGTATTAAGGGGCAGCTGACAAAAATATATAGAATGCAACAGTCTAACAAAAACAGTCTTAGAATAAGCATAGCCCTCATTTCAGAGGCAAACGTTTTATTCAGGTGGTTGTTCTCCAACTAGCTGCACATGTAACTCACCTTGACAATCTTGAGGGGAAAAACAAACAAACACAGAATCCTGCCTTCTACTCTAGACATACCCAAACAGAATCTCTAAGAATAGGGCCTGCGAATCATTTTTGTTTTCTTTCCACCCTCCCTCCCTCCCTCCCTCCCTCCCTCCTTGTCCTTCTTCCTTCTTCTCATGTGCTGATGCAGACTGCCTAAGACCTGGAATTTGGGGCCATTTTGACTAGACCACTTGGGAAAATGGTTGCTTAGCCTTCAGGGACCCTTTTGTGAATTTGCTCCATGTTGCTTATCAGAAAGTTTGAAACTGTGCTTCTGGATGGGTGACAGGAGTACAACCCTTGTAGGTGGTTAGTTAAAAGCAGAACAATGTGCCTTTACCAGTAGTGAAATGAGGTAGGTTTGACCTCATCTAGTCCAAACTGTGGGACCTACCTCACCAGGACATGATTCTGCACAGAAGGTCAACCTAGTTCTTCTTAGCAGTCAATCACTGGGAACCCTAGACCAGGTGAAATTCTCCGTAGATAATAATTTACCACTTATGCTATCATAACAAATAAAAGTGAGGTCAAACCCTAGATTTTTTTTTATGATAGGCTGGAAATAAAGTTTTCACCTATCCTATGTCTAGGCCTCTGGAACCTAGATTTAATCTTTTTCCCCGGATTCTGTCATGGCGGGAGTGTAGATAAGACCGAAGTGGGTATACCTATTCTTCAGTATGTCGTAAGCCACCATCCTACATACCCACAGGTTTCTCCCACTCAGCATTTACATAGGGAAACCACCCCTTCTGTGTAGGCCCACACATTTTAACTACCACTTGCATCATTGAATCTACATTCTGGCTATTGCTCAAGATTGTCAGCTAGCCACAGTCAGTCCTATCTGTGGACATTGTTGCCAGGCTCTTCTCTCATCTCTACTGAAAATTATGATCTGTTTAACTTTTGCTCTATCCCTTTCTACTTCTCATTTGTACACCTGACATTTGAATGACCTCGCTCTCTCATTCATCTTCCTTCCACAACAATAAAAAAAAAAAATGAAACAAGAAAATGAGAAGTGGCTCATCGAGAAGGGGGCGGGGGAAGACATTTCAGTAAGGCAGAACAGCTTATGCAATACAGATTAAGGAAGTGATTAGTGTTCCAATTTGGCTAGAATGTGGGGGTGAGAAGAGGGAAGCTGGAGGTGAGGCCAAGAAGATGGATTGCGGCCAGATTGTAAAGGCTTTGTATGACATACTAAGGAGTTTGGTCTTTATACAGTAGTCCATTGGGAATTATGGAAGACTTTTGAGCATGATAATGAACATTCAGAGCTGACTGAGTTGTAAACACAATATTTATGTTGGTAAAGGGAAAGATAGATGGTAGAATAAAGACTGGAGGCAGGGAGACCAATTAGGAGGCTAATTATCCTGGCAAGAGTTGATGAGGCTCTGACATGTGGCATTGCCAGTAAGAATGAAATGGAAGGAGAGAGTTGAGATAGATTCAATAAGACCTTGTTGCTTTTTCAAACATAGAACGTTGCATAAGAATTAAAAGAGGAAAATCTAACTTGGGAAATTAAGTAGATGGTAACAATAATTAATCATGGAGGAACAGGTTTTGTGGAAAAGTGGCTCTGGTCAACTGTGGACACTGTTTTTGAATGTCCTATAGGACATCCAGATAGAGATGTCCACTAGGTAACTGCAACTTAGACTAGTAGTTGAGCTGGTCCTCCAGAGATTGAGAGGTAGAACTTTTGAGTATAGCTATTATACTTCATGGGGGCATTGACATATATTAAAAAGTGAATAGTAGCTCTTTTGGCAGGGGGAGATCCTCAGTATTTGGTGATAATTGAAAGCATGGATGGGAATATGGCCACTGATGGAGTAGGTGTAAATAGAATTAAGAGAGAAGAAAAAAACAATGGTAAGGATGTAGCCTCAGGACCAGCTGTTGTCTCGGATATTCTGGCCATGCTATATGATGGTTAGACTCTTCAGGATTGTCTTCCCCCCCGCCCCCCAGCTGTCTTTATTTTTATTTTTTTAAATTAATTAATTTATTTTTGTTACAGATGTTTCTCCTTTTTTCCCCACTGATTCCCCCCTCCCCCTCCCTCCCTGCCCTGTGCCAGCTTTGTTGTCCATGTCCATTGTTCATGCATGCATGCATATAAGTTCTGTGGTTTATCTCTCCCCCACCACCCCCTCTTCTGGGGATGGTCAGTCTGTACTCCACTTCCACGTCTCTGAGACTACCCCATTCCTCAGACTGTTATGTTCATTATATTCCACAAATACGTGAGATCATATGATACTTGTCTTTCTCTGTTTGGGTTGTTTCGCTTAGCATGACACTTTCCAGGTTCCTCCATATCGTCTCAAAGGATAAGAGATCTTTCTTTCTTATAGCTGCATAGTACTCTATAGTGTATATGTACCACTGCTTTTTTATCCATTTGTCTACTGATGGACACTTGGGCTGTTTCCAGATCTTAGCTATTGTAAATAGTGCTCCTACAAACATGGGGTGCATATATTCTTTGTGATTGGTGTTTCAGGCTTCTTAGGGTATATTCCTAGAAGTGGGATCACTGGGTCAAATGGCAGTTCCATTTTTAATTTTTTGAGGGAACACCATACTGTTTTCCATAATGGCTGCTCCGGTCTGCATTCCCACCAGCAGTGTACTAGAGTCCCCTTTTCTCCACACCCTCCCCAACAATTGTTGTTTGATGATTTGTTGATGGCGGCCATTCTGACAGGCGTGAGGTGATACCTCATTGTTGTTTTAATTTGCATCTCTCTGATGATTAGTGATGTTGAGCATTTCTTCATATGTCTCTTAACCATTTGTATGTCCTGTTTGGAGAGGTGTCTATTTAGTTTCTCTGCCCATTTTTTAATCAGATTCTTTGTCTTCCTTTTGTGGAGTTGTATGAGCACTCTATATATATTGGAAATTAACCCCTTATCTGATATATCATTGGCAATTATGCTCTCCCATAGAGTGGGTAGCCTTTCCGTTTGATGATTGTACCTTTCGCTGTGCAGAACCTTTTGAGTTTGATGTAGTCTCATGTGTTCATTTTCTCCTTTGTTTTTATTGGCTTAGGTGATGTATCAGTGAAAATTCTGCTGCATATGATGTCTGAAATTTTGTTGCCTACAGTTTCTTTTAGGAGTTTTATGGATTCATGAGTCACATTTAAGTCTTTTATCCATTTTGAGTTTATTCTTGTGTAGGGTGCAAGTTTATGGTCTAGTTTCATTTTTCTGCTTGTAACTGTCCAGTTTTCCAACACCATTTATTAAAGAGGCAGTCCTTACTCCACTGTATGCTCTTGCCACGTTCGTGGCATATTGCCTTGGGTCCATTTCTGGGTTCTCTCTTCTCTTCCACTGGACTATATGCCTGTTCTTGTGCCAGTATTAGGCTCTTTTGATTACAGTGGCTTTGTAGTATAACCTGAAATCTGGTAATGTGATCCCTCCAACTTTGTTCTTTTTTTTCAAAATTGCTGTGGCTGTTCGAGGTCTTTTTTTGGTTCCATATGAACTTTTGAAGTACTTGTTCTAATTCTGTGAAGTATGCTGTTGGTATTTTGATGGGAATTGCATTGAATCTATAGATTGCTTTGGGAAGTATGGACATTTTAATGATGTTAATTCTTCCAATCCATGAACAGGGTATGTGCTTCCATTTTTTTATATCTTCCTCTATTTCTTTTTTTCAATGACCTGTAGTTTTCTGCGAATAGGTTCTTTATTTCTTTGGTTAAGTTTATTCCTAGGTATCTTAATTTTTTTGCCGCAATGGTAAATGGGATTGTTTTCTTAGTTTCTCTTTCTGTGAGTTTATCAAAAGTGTATAAGAATGCCATCGATTTCTTGACGTTAATTTTGTATTCTGCTACTTTTCCAAATTCATTTATTAAGTCTAGTAAATTTTTGATTTCATCTGCAAATAATGATAGTTTCACTTCCTCCATTCCCATTTGGATGCCTTTTATTTTTTCTTCCTGTCTGATTGCTGTGGCTAACCCTTCCAGTACAATGATAAATAAGAGTGGCGAAAGTGGGCATCCTTGCCTTGTTCCCGTTCTTAAGGGAAATGCTTTTAGTTTTTGCCCATTGAGTATGATGTTGGCTGTAGGTCTTTCATATATGGCGTTTATTATGTCAAGATATGATCCCTCTATTCTCACATTGCTGAATGTTTTTATCAGAAATGGATGCTGGATTTGTCGAAGGCTTTTTCGGCATCTATTGATATGATCATGTGGTTTTTATTCTTCATTTTATTTATGTGGTGTATCACATTTATTGATTTGCGGATATTTTACCAGCCTTGCATCCCTGGGATGAATCCCACTTGGACATGGTGAATAAATTTTTGGTGTATTGCTGGATCCGATTTGCTAGTATTTTGTTCAGGATTTTGGCATCTATGTTCATCAGGGATATTGGCCTGTAGTTTTCTTTCTTTGTAGTGTCTTTTTCTGGTTTTGGAATTAGAATTATGCAGCTTCGTAAAACGAGTTTGGAAGTCTACCTTCTTCTTGAATTTTCTGAAATAGTTTGAAGAGACTGGGTGTTAGTTCTTCTTTGAATGTTCGGTAAAACTCCCCCGTGAAGCCATCTGGGCCTGGGCTTTTGTGTGCTGGGAGACTCTTGATTACGTCTTCAATTTCTTCTGTTGTTATTGATCTGTTCAAATTTTCTATTTCTTCCTGGTCCAGTTTTGGGAGAGTATATGTTTCTAGAAATTTGTCCATCTTGCTTAGATTGTCAAACTTATTGCCATATAATTTTTCATAGTACAGTGATACCTCGGTTCTCGAACGCCTCGGTTTTCGACCAAATCGGTATTCGACCAGGAGATTCGAGAAACTTTTGTCTCGGAATCCGAACAAATATTTGGAACTCGAACTTCCGAGATGAGCCGAGTTGAGCCGAATGGCGTTCATTCGGCCCAGTGCGCCTTGCTTGCGTCATCAGTGTGAGTGCAGAGAGAGAGTCACGCTTTGTGGAGTCACGCTTTCCTATTGGGTTTCATTTCGGTTCTCGACTGTCCTCCTGGAACGAATTATGTTCGAGAACCGAGGTATCACTGTAGTTGTTAACAATCTTTTGTATTTCTGTTGTGTCAGCTGTTACTTCTTCTCTTTTATTTCTGATTTTGTGTATTTGGGTTCTCTCTCTTTGTTTCTTGGTGAGTCTAGCTAAGGGTCCATCAATCTTGTTTATCTTTTCGAGAAACCAGCTCTTTGTTTCATTGATCCTTTGAATTGTTTTTTTGGACTCTATGTCGTTTATTTCTGCTCTGATCTTTACTATTTCCTTCCTTCTCCTTGCTCTGGGGTTTTCTTTTTGTTTGCTCTCTAGTTCTTTAAGTTGTGAGGGTACATAGCTTATTAGAGATTTTTCTTGTTTTTTTTTTTTTTGTGGTAGGCCTGTAGTGCTATGAACTTCCATCTCAGAACTGCTTTCGCTGCATCCCATAGATTTTGTGTTGTTGTGTGTTCATTTTCATTGGATTCCAACAGGTTTTAATTTTTTCCTTGATCTCCTCGGTAATCCATTCATTGTTTAATAACATGCCATTTACCTTTCATGTGTTCAAATGTCTTTGGATGTTCTTGTTGCAATTGATTTCTAGTTGTATGCCATTGTGATCTGAGAAGATGCTTGATATGATTTCAATCTTCTTGAATTTGTAGAGACTTAGTTTGTGTCCTAACATGTGGTCTGTCTTTGAGAATGTCCCACATGCACTTGAGAAGAATGTGAATTCTGTAGTTTTGGGGTGTAATTCTCTGTAGATATCTATTAAATCCATTTGGTCTAGTGCTACACTTAGAGTCTATGTTTTCTTGCTAATTTTTTGTCTAGAGGATCTATCTGGTGACGTCAGCAGGGTGTCGAAGTCCCCTGCTATGATTGTATTCCTATCAATTTCTCCTTTGAAGTCCTCCAGAAGATTTTTGATATATGTTGGTGCGCCTATATTGGGTGCATATATGTTTATCAAGGTTATATCTTCCTGTTGGATGGATTCTTTCAATATTATATAGTGGCCTTCTTTGTCTCTAGTTATGGCCTTCATTTTGAAATCTATTTTATCAGATATGAGTATTGCTACCCCAGCTTTTTTTTATTTTTGTTTGCTTGGAATATTTTTTCCATGCCTTCACTTTCAACCTATGTGAGTCTTTTATTGTGAGGTGGGTCTCATATACACAACATATAGATGAGTCATGCTTTCTTATACAATCTGCTACTCTGTGTCTTTTTATGGGAGCATTCAATCCAGTTATATTTAAGGTGATTATTGATATGTACTTATTTATTGCCATTTTTGTTTAGTGTGGTTCTATTTTTCTTCCCATTTCTCCTGCTAATTACAGCAGTCCTTTTAACACTTCTTGCAGTGCTGGTGCTAATTTATTCTCTTTGCCTTTTTTTGTCCGGGAATCTCTTTATTTGACCTTCTATTTTAAATGATAGCCTTGCTGAGTAGAGTAGTCTTGGATTCAGATCCTTGTTTTTCATGACCTTGATTATCTCATGCCATTCCCTTCTGGTCTGTAGTGTTTCTGTTGAGAAGTCAGCTGAGAGCCTTGTGGGGTTTCCTTTGTAGGTAACCTGTTGCTTCTCTCTTGCTTCTTTTAGGATTCTCTCTCTGTCTTTAATTTTTGGCACTTTGATTACTATGTGTCTTGCTGCGGGCCTGTTTGGGTTCTTCTTACTTGGGGCTCTTTGTGCTTCTTGAACTTGAATGCCTTCTTCCTTCACCAAATTAGGAAAGTTTTCTGTCACCATTTCTTCCAATATTCTCTAACCCTTGCTCATTTCCTTCTTCTTCAGGGACTCCTATGATGTGAATGTTACTACGTTTCCTGTTGTCCCACAGTTCTCTTAAGCTGTTTTCCTGTTTTTTAATTATTTTTTCCTTTTGGTTTTCTGATTGGTTCATTTTTTCTACCCTATCCTCTAATTCACTGATCCAGTCCTCAGCTACTTCTACTCTGCTATTTAGACTTTCCAATGTGTTCTTTATTTCTGATATGTCATTCTTCATTTCTACTTGGTGGTTTTTAGTTTCCAACTGGTTGATTTTCAACATTTCTCTGTCTTTACTCATGGTGCTCATGTCCTTACACATGCTGTTGAGTTTCCTCAAGATCATGGCTCTGAATTGTAGTTCTCTTAAGTTGCTTAACTGCACCTCATTTATCTCATCTTTGGTAGAGGTCTCTTGTTCTTTCATTTGGCTTTTGTTTCTGTGTTTCACCATTTTGGCTATCACAGTGGGCTGTGGAGCCTGCCAAATTTTTTCTGTGGGTGTTGGTGTTCTGCTATTTGTGGCTCCCTCTCCTGGGTTTGGATGAGGCAGGGAAGACCCACTTTAAACACCACTGTCAAGTCTTACTTTCCTGCTTAGAGTTGCTAGCCCAGAGAATGGTAGTTATCCTCTAGCTTTTTGCCTGGAGGCTATTAGTAGAGGTCACCTGAAGAACCTTGGTTTCTGCGTTGAATGAAAAACTTCCTCAGGTGCTCAGTGTAAGAGGATTTCCTGAGAGTGAGGCAGATGTTTGTTGTTAATGGGCCTCTATTAGCATTTCAATGGCCATCAGGTGGGGTTGAATCTTCGAGGGAGGGGCGGCCACCTCCCCCCAGGGACCTGGGAAGGAGTAAGATGACCACAGTCCTGTGTGGCTGCAACTCAGCAAAAGCTCTGAGCACCCTCCAAATCCCGAGTGTCCCCACACAGTTCCAGTCGAGTCTGCCCTCCCTCTGCCAGGGCCCAAGGTGAGTGGCTGCTGCTAATTTAGCATCTGTCCCGGCTCTGCACTGTGGAGCCGCTTGGGACTTTAATCTAAGGGCACCGCTCCCAGCTAAGGCAGTCACTCTGGCCGAGGCTGCAGCATCTCCCAGCTGAGGGCGTAGGACCTAGCCAAGGGCGCAGCTTCCAGTGGAGGTTGCAGGTCCCAGCCGAGGCCGCAGGTCCCAGCCCACACTGCTGCGGACTGTGGGCTCCTGGCCCCCTCTCGCATCTTCACAAGCCTACCACGATTGAGTCAGTGTCCCTGGTTATGTGGTCCTCCAAGCTGCTTTTCGGTTGCCTTTTTCTGGTGATTTGTCTTTATTTTCATTGTAATTCCAGTTTGGTCCTGGGAGATGGTCTGTGTAGCTTCCATTCACCCCGCCACCATTTTCCTTGTCCTCCCTCCAGCTGTCTTTAGACAAGGCTAATTTAGGATTGATCTAAGCACATCAAGAGGCCAGGGAAGGCTGCTTGGTCCTCAAGTCAAAAGCGGATTTGTCCTCCCTCCTTGCCTTTCTCCCTATTAGAGATAATTACAGAATGTAGTATTTGGTCTTGGGCCAATTTCTCGTGGCTTTCCTAGCCTTCTGTAGTCTGGTTCACAAGGTCTGGCATCCAAAAGATGTTTTTGTCTGGCTCTCTAAATCTGCCAGAGAGGTAGCTCAACCTATAAGCATGGAGCTAAATGCTTTGAAAAATCAGGATTGAATCACTTCTCCATTTTAAAAAATGACCATATTGACACTAACATGTAAAGGCCACCCTTACCCTAGCTTTGCCTTTCCGGTTCTAATTTCTAAAGTCTTAGTGACATGTCTTCTGTCCTTTACCCACAGTTCTCAAGGCAGACTTCCTGGAGAGGAGAGTTGAGGCTTCAGGTATGTACTATCCCACCCCTGATTACAGAACCTTCTTCACGTGAGCCTTCTTTATGGGATCTGAGTTTCTGAGGATTGGAATACCATGTCAGTTCAGAGGGTAGAAACTTATCTCCATGCCTCAGTTCATTACCCTATAATTACATGACCCTTAAACTTACTGCCTTCTAATTCTGACATTCTCTGTGTTTTTAAGTCTCTTTCTTCTTTCCTTTCTCCTCCAGCCAAACTACGGAGTAGTTTTACAAATTGCCTTTGAATCAAGTTTATTAGGAATCCTAGGCTGTGACATTTGGGGCAATTACATTTCATTCTCTGAGCCTTAGTTTCCCAATCTGTAGAATGAAAGGTCGGAACCTTATAACTAGCAATAATCTCAGAGGTATCAGGCTTCTGCATCCCCTGTAGACTTTTTGGGGATTAGCATTGAGGCTAAAGGCATACAGTTTCTATTCCTGAGTATAGCACGGTCTTAGGCCTGTTTCATGGGCTCAGAGTTACAAGGGTATTTTCCTAGCCAGCCCCTATTAATCAAAAGATTAGCTACCAGTTTGTATGTTTAGCCACCTACCAAGAGAGGCCCCACTGTTCAGTGGCTGTTAAGTGCTTGACCAGCCCTAGCTAATTCCCTCCTCTTCTTTCTCTTTCAGGTTTTAAAAGCCTTGGCTTCAGAAGACCCTTTCCAGATTCTGGAAGGGTTTTCTCCACACCCTGTGTGCTGAGTCATTTTGTGCTGAAGAGCAGCTCCTTCCTGGCCCTGCACCTTCAGGCTCTGAGATGCTATAAGTAGGGGGGCACATGTCCTAGAACAGGTTTATTTCTCCTTTGTATTCTGCCTTTATCCCCTCAGAAGGTATATCTTGAGCTCCTGTAAGACTGTGAATGTCTGAACTCCTTCAAGCCAGACTCTGCAGAAACCAAGCTATCCACTGACCTGAGCTGAAGAGGGGAGCTCAGTTCTCAACTGTTCCCTGAATTTCCTGCCTCCTCAAAAGGACATCGAACTCTGAAAGATTTTGGGCTAACCACTGATCTCAAAGGTCTAACCCTGAACTAAAATCTACCGGGGTTGGGGCCATTGCTTACCTTGGAAGCAGGGGACTAGGAACATTCGCTAAACATTGGAGAATCATAACACATCTCTTTCTGATGATATGGACCCTGGTGCCAGGTTGGAGCTCTGGCACTGTAATATATTGCCAAGAATCTGTCTGCTCCTGTGGGGCCAGACAGCGTGGGTGATGCCCCCCACAAACCCTCCATGTGGACTCAGGAAGGTGGCCTTCCTGCTCTTGCCTACAACCGCTTAAGACAAATCTGCAAAGCACGTTTTGCATGTCAAAGCCTAGGTCTGTTTGAATTATTCTTCTGCCTGTTTTGTCCTGACAGCTTCTTTTGCAAGCAATCAAGAAAGAAAGAAAGAAAGAAAGAAAGAAAGAAAGAAAGAAAGAAAGAAAGAAGAAAAGCTGGAAACAGTTCTTTAAAGAAGAGAGATGGTGTCCTGCAAGAGTTCCATTTTGGGGTCAAACGCTGGGGAAAAATGTTAAGATGGATTGAGGCCAGGCGGCTGTCACATTGCATCATGTTTGCTTTCTGCAGTTAATCTCTTTTATCTCCTGAAAGAAGCAGTTTTGAACCCTGTGCCCGTGGATTCAGGAAGTTCACGAAGCCTCTGAAATGGTGTTCAGAATTCCATGACAATGTGTCATTTCTGGAGAAATGTCCACAACATTCTGCTGAATTTCAAATGGGCCTGCGACCCAATAAAGTTTCACAGCCTTGAGATAAAAGACTTTTTACAACCCATATAGCATTTGATTTGTAGGGCCTTGCAAAATCATTGAGTCTATCTGCCTAGTTTACCACTGGGGAAACTGAGGCAGAGCACATTAGCAGCCATGCTTAAGGAAGATCCTAGGTCCTTGGTCTCCTACTCAAGGTTCTTTCCATTACACAACACTTACCTAGCAAGGGGTATTATGATGGGTGCCTTTAGTGGTCATCCTTTTGGGGGTTTGGCTTTTACCCTCTTTCTTGATTGCCCACATATTTGCCACCAGATGAAAAACTCCCAGAAAAATCTCCTAGTCTTCCTCATTTGCCATCTAAACCATTGGAAAGGAACTAAAACACAATTGTTAGTGAGAAATCTGAGGAGTAGACACTTCTAATCCCTGTTTGTTAAAGGGGAGCTGCTAGAGCAGTTGTCATTGCTTGTGTTCCCAGACAGATGCCAATGACACAAAACAGGTGCTCAGAGTATCAGCCCCAAGGGTCCTTCAACTCTACTTTCTTTGGGCGACTAGTTTACCAGGATTGAGATATCTGCTTCCAGTAGCAAACCACACACTGGGGAGGATGAATAGGCCTTTCATCTGGGCGCTTCTTTGTTTCTATCACATGTGCACACTCATTGCTTCAGCTGAGCCACAAAAGCCGTATATCATCTAGGGGCCAGGGGTGGGGAACCTTTTTTCTGCCAAGGGCCATTTGGATATTTATAACATCATTTCCGGGCCATACAAAATTATCAACTTAAAAATTAGCCTGCTAACCCAGCCGGTGTGGCTCAGTGGTTGAGCATTGACCCTGCACCAGGAGGTCACTGTTTAGATTTCCACTCAGGGCACGTGCCCAGGTTGTGGGCCAAATCCCCAGTGGGGGGCATGCAGGAGGCGACCAATCGATGTTCTCCCTTCTCTCTAAAATTAATGAAGAAAAAAATTAGCCTGCTATATTTGGTCAAACATTGAATTAACTCCCCCCTAAAGCGATGGCTGGAACTGCTTCTCTTTGGTGAGGCGTGTGATGTTAGCTGGTATTGATTTCACAGGCCTTATGTGGCCCGCGGCCCAGACGTTCCCCACCTCTGATCTGGGCAAAGCTCTAGTGTTTGGCCTTAGACAAGTCCCTTCTCCTCTCCTCTGAGCCTGTTTCCCCATTTTAAAGGGTTCATTTATAGCCAGTTGTCTACCTAATGGACATGAGCATCACCTAGAGAGATGAGTGGCAGATGGGGGACGAGCAGGAGTTTTCTCTCATTTTTTTGAGGCTCAGAGAGGTGACATAATCTGCCCAAGGTTACACAGATGGGAAATAGATTGGGACCTAGGTTTTCTGTTTTTACTTATGCTGCAATGCTTCTCCAGGAGAGGAAACACAGTCCTCCAAAACCTCAGCACTTCTGGGAAATGTCAGGAATGCTAAGCTCTTAATTGCCTCAACCCATTTGCTTCAAAACAGATTGATGTTTTTCCCCTGTTGAAGTATATCCTAACAGTTTTATGACTTGAGATGCTGCAGAGAACTCTTTTATCCATTATTTTGTCCTTATAAGAGTCCCATAAAGTAGATAAGACCAGGTATTTTGCCCCCATTTGACAGATGTACAAATTAAGACCCAAGACCATTGGTTTAGTTTTCTATTGCTGTTGTAACAAATGACTACAAATTTAACAGCTTAAAATAACATCCATTTATTTTCTCACAGTTTTTGTAGGTCAGAAATTCTGCATACTGTGGCTGGATTTTCTTCTTAAGGTTTCACTGAACTAAAATCAAGGTATCAGCCGGGATGGGGTTGTCATTTGGGGCTCAGGATCCTCTTCTGAATTCACTGGTTGTTGGCAGAATTTAGTTCCTTGTTGTTGTAGGACCGAGGTCCCCATTTTTGACATGTGGCCCCCGCCGTCTTCAAGGTAACAATGAATGGCACATCAAATCCTTTTACTTCCCCTTCCTCTGACTTCCTTTTTTGCCTCTGATGTTAAGGGCTCGCCTTTCATTGGGGTAATTTTATTGGGCTCGCACAGATAATCCAGGACAATGTCCTTATTTTAAAGTCAGTAATCTAAATCACATCTTCAACATCTCCGCCATGTAATTACAGTCCTGGAGATTAGGGCATGGGATCTTCTTGGAGGCCATAATGCTGCTTACAACAGGTGTGAAGCAGCTACCTACAGAAACTCTGCCTCTCAGCATAAAGAAATGTGCTTAATCCTGGGGTAGACTCTATGGGGACAGTTAGAAGCCCAGGTGTTGTCCAACTTCTCCCGTCTGAAATATACAACAGACACAATTTGGCAACACATGAAAGAAAATGGTAGCTGGAATACAGGGGGCAGGCTCTTTGGAAGCTGAATGTATTTTAGATGATTCCTTGATGCTGGTTACCAGTCCCTTTACTAGTCTCATTCTATCTAGTAGGAGAGGGGCAGACGCAGTTTCTCCAAAGGCCCGAGATGAGATGTAAGTACTGGTATTAGCCTCATTTTACTGCTGAGAAAACTGAGGCACAGAATAGTTAACATCATTTGCTCAAGTTCCCACAGCTTGGAAATGGTGAAATCCGGATTCAAACCCAGACCATTCCCTTAACGAATACCCTGTGGTTTCTACCAGACTGGGAGAATTCAGAAGAGAGATCATGGCCAAGTTGATTTCAAAGTCCCTTTTACCTTTGATCCTTTAAGCTTGCCCACAGGGTCCTGGTATTCTGATAACACAAGTCAATCCAGCTGAGTTTTCTGGGGCCAATGGAGTGCAAAGTGAAGGTGCCCAACCTTTTCTCAGAGGCTGGAAGACAGGAGACGGTCAGTCCAGGTGGTTGGGGTCACGATAGGTTGGTCCCCAGGAATGCCCTCTCCAGAGCAGTATTTCTATCTAAGCTGGCCCCAAACCTGGCTCAGTTTACCCCTTATTTTTCTTCTTTCATGCAAGTTTCATTCCAGGCCCAGTACTCTGCCCTGTGCAGTTGCCAAGTCGTGTCTGGAGGATTCCTATTTCTTGAGGTCTGACAGGGACTCGTTCCTATGATAATTCAGCTCTCAGTGATGTGGCTTGGGTACCTTCACCCTTGTGAGCAGCCCTTATGCTCTTCCAAGGAGCAGCTATGTTTCCCACATTGCCTTCCTCTCCCTCCTACTCTCGTTGCGATGATGCTTACTGTGTTTCTTCAAAGGCACTCAGTGAGAGAGCAGGTGGTCCTGGTGGGAAGATAGGAAAGAAGCACTATCCTGTTGCTGGCTCATTTTATACTTAATTGGGAATTAATCCTGGGTTCTTGACTGTCCAGGTTGTATTTATAGCCAGCAAGAAATCACATTATTTTCCCTGAAGTGAATAAGACATCACAAAATGTGCAAGGGAATGGGTCTAAAGATCCTTTAAATAAATTTGAAGAGTTCTGAGAAAGAAGCATTGGCAGCCAAGTAGACAGGCTGTTTGCAAAGTGACAAAGGGGAAAAGGGACTCAGCTCTGACCACAAGTGGACAGGTCATGAGAATGCAATCCAGCATATTTGCATCATTTGTGTTTCTAGAATTCAAGGCCTTAAGAACTGAAACAAGGCCCACAATGGAGTTGAGGGTCCTCTGGGACCAAGGGAAGGAAACAGACATCTGTCACGTGCCAAGCATGAAATAGGAGAGCCTTCCCAGGAGATCTGGCATAAGAGTTAAGGTAAGGCCACCTGGCAGGCACATTATCTACATTTTATATTCAGGGGTGGGCAAAAGTAGGTTGACAGTTGTAACACAAATAAATAGTACAATAATTAATAAATAATACAAGAATAAATTGTGGTTTGCATACTCACAACTATAAACTTACTTTGCCCACTCCTGTACATTGTCTCATTTGAGCTTTTCAACCACCTCATTTTAATCCCATTTTATAGATAAAGAGACTAAGATCCAGGAGACTCACTGCCCCAAGTCACATAGAACATAAGTGGTAAATGCTGAGATAGAAATGGAAACCTGTGGGAGTCCTGAGCCTGCACAAACATGGCATATTTTCATTATTGAAAACTTCTTTAACATGTAAGACCCAGTGTTGAACTGGTATTTGGGGAAAAACAAACAACTTTTCATTGTTTGTGCTGTGTTGCTGGAGATGGGAAAAGGGGGGAATAAATAAGGGTGTGTGGTGTGGCTCACTGGTTGAGCATTGACCCATGCGCTAAGAGGTTGCCAGTTTGATTCCTGGTCAGGGCACATGCCTGGGTTTGGGCCTGATCCCCAGTGGGGGACATGCAGAAGGTGGTCAATCAATGTCCTTTCTTATCAATGTTTCTATCTCTTTCCCTCTCCCTCTCTCTCTCTAAAATCAATAAAGAAAAAGAAATTTTAAAGGGTGTGGCCAATGTCTGAAGCAAACTGGGGATATGGAGCCCTTGTGTAAATTAGATAAAGCACCCCTTGCTGAAGATACTTTATGGCCATCTGCCAGAAAATTGTAATAAATACAAAAATTTCTGATTGAAATGTTAGAGGCACCCCTGGATGGGGCCATCGCAACTGCATTCAGAAACCCTGGGAAGGGGCCCAGAAGTGTAAAGGATGTAAAATAATCATGGCATCAAGACATTAATGAATGTGCCTCAGATACATGTAAGACCCAGAAGGTCATTTACAGACCAAGGCCTGCATGATTCTAAAGGAGAAGGGGTCATGGAAACTTAATTAGTGGGAAAGAAGGGCTATGAATGATAGTATTACCTTATATTTTCAAAGCCCTGAAAGCTTTAGGGTACTGGCTGGAGAAAGAATTAGGCAATGGAGGAGGGCAAGTCCCTTTGCTTTTACAACGAGTTTCTCATTTATTCCTCACAACAGCCTTGACGGACCTAGTGTTATCCTCATTTTAGATATGAGGAAACTGAAGGTCTACAAGGTTAAATGACTTACTTCAGATCACATAGATATTAATTGGTGGTACTGGGATTTGATCCCAGGTGTGTCTAACAGCAAAAATAGTGGTTTTCTTCCTTCACAACATAACAACGTTGGGCAACTAGTTGAGTATCTGTCCAGTCAGTCAGTTCAAAGCCGGTAGCAATCTTGGAGAATAAAGAAGCTGCACAAGTAATGTTCAAGGGCCCATGATCCCTGGCTGGGCAAAGAGTAATAACCAATACCCAAGCAATGGTGATGGAGGGCATACCTGTGTAGCCAGGGTCTCCCTGGTAATCATCAGCTTTTCCCTATTCACACAAGTGTCTTCAGTGGGAAGTGGAGACCATATTTCGCTTTCTCCACACCCAAGACTTTCAGAAAACCCTAAGGCATTTATAGACATATACACATCTAGACCTCTTTGGTTGTGGGTTAGGGAGATGTGTCTATGGAGCCACCCCTTTGCTCTCGCTTATTTGGTGCCGATGTGAAGGAATCTGAAACCCCTATGTAGCTGAGCCAGACATTGCTGTGATCCTCAAGCCCAGCTTCCATAACCTATGGTCAAGATCCCAGTGCTCCAGTTAACTGCCTCCATTGTTCCTGTCATCTCAGCAGCCATCTCCAGATGTGAAGGTAGAAGGGAGGTCAGAGAGAGCTGACCAAACATGTAGCTGCAGTGAGGGAGCAAGGATGAGTGGACGCAGGAATTCACCACAACACAGAGACACCATATACCATCCCTGCCAGCCCTCCCAAGCTCTAGGTTGGGCCTATCCAGGTCAGTCAATAGCCTTAGCCCTGCTCCAGTCTCAGGAGAAAAGCTGATTTCCTTCTAGGAGAGTCTTTCTCCTGAGGTAGTTCCTTTGTTTTCTCCAGGTCTGAGAATGGAAGACTTAAAAGATTTGGAAGGGATATAAAGGAATCTATGTTTATTTAGGAAATACATAGCATTGACTCTGCTCCGGGCATTGTTCTCAGTGCTTTACAAATACAAATGCATTTAATCCTTACAACAACCCTATGCGGTAGATGTTATTAATATGAGTTTAGAGATGAAGAAACTGAGGCACAGAGAGGTTAAGTGACTTTCCCACAGTCATATAGCTATGAAATGGTGGGGTCAAGATTCAAAACCATGTTCCTAATTCTAAGGTTTTAACTACTATGCTATGTTGCCCACGTGATGCAGTAGCAAATAAGGGCTTTGGGAGTCAGGAAGACTAGATTGCAATGCTTATTTTGACACTTGCCAGCTATCTTACACCCTGGCACCTAACTTCACTTATCTAAGCCTTAGTTTCCTCACCTATAATATGAAGGTGATGGCACATGGCTTTCAGTGTTGTAGTGAAGGATTTAATGGAAAGTGCCCAGCTTGGGGGAGGTGTTCAAAGTTGGTTCTTCTTTTCATTTTTCTAACACTTGGTACTAAATTATGGTTTGGTATCCAGACTCACTAGGCAAGTTAAGTTAGTCTGTGCCAGTGCTAAGCAAGCACTGACTGGCACTATGGATAGCATTGATTCCTGCTGGAGTGCCAGATTGCCAACAGAGGAGCTGATGCGGCTGGCATTTCTAAAGATGGAATTCTTCCACAATTAATTAGCCATATGGTTCTGTCTCTGCCCAGACATTAGGATGACATGGCCAGTAGAGGGGATATTTGTAGGAAATGAAGGCATTATTCCTAACCCAGAAGTCTCCTTCACATCCCTGCATGTACCCCATAATCAGCCACCAGCACACTTTGTTAATGAGCCATTGGGCTTAGTTGGAAATGCCTGATTTCCCCATAGATGTATGGAGTTCTAGGGCTGAAAGACACCCTAAAGATCTCGTAGACAAATTCATCATCCAAGTGGGTTTAGTGAACATAAGTTCAAATTCTTCCTCTTCCATTCAGTAACAATCAAGAGGGCAAGTTACTTCTCTGAGCCTCGGTTTTTCACTTGTGTAATAGAGATCAATGAGTGCTCATCTTCAATAGTTGTTGTGAGGATTCAATGAGATAATGAAGGCAAAATGTCTGACAGAGAAAATGTCAAATAAATTTAAGCTATTAGACCCTGAGTGCTTTATCACTCTTGTTGGTACCCATAACCCTGCCCATACTTCTAGTAGCATCTGTGCAACACAATAAACCTCAAGAATCCCTCTGAAACTAATATAGAATAATATTGAATGTAAACTGTGATTTAAAAAAAATAAATACAAGATCATTTTGATTTTTTTTTTAAAAGTGTTCCCAATTGCCAACAAAATTGGTTTGTAAAGGCTCTTCATGACCTACTCACACAGATCTTTAATAAAAAGGAACATAGAAGACTTTGCCATATAGACCCTGTCTTTTCTTCTCCCATATCCTCTCACCGCACCCACAGCCATACACTTTATATTCTATAAAAACAGATCCATAGATGTTCTCCTTATATTTGTGAAAGTCCTGCAGGAAATAAAATTTACAAATTTCAGAAGTATGGTCAGGGTTATGGGTACCAACAAGAGTGATAAAGCACTCAGGGTCTAGGAATACCAGGAAGCAGTTAAGTCCTTGACATGGAGGGCTAAAGCAATGGCACAGTATTACCAGAGCCTAGTGAGAGCTGGAGCTGTGGAGAAGTTCCTAGTAGGAACTATAATCAGGGAAGATTCCAGTCAGTGTCAGAAATGAGACCCAAAGCAGGGAAGGAGTAGAGACAAAATGCCAAGACCTTCTCCTCCCACTCTTGATCTGTCAGTGCCTCCCATTATTAGCCAAACCCTGCCAGAATCCAACAGACAAGTTGATGCAGTCCACAGGGTTAGCTTTTTGGGACACAGAAGAGGGAAGAGAAGAGAGGATAATTATTCTGGGGGTGCAGATGATAACCGGAGAATAACTAACAAGCTCAACTTTCCTACCTCCATGCCTTTTCACACATTTGGTTCCCTAAAAGTGCAATGACCTTCTGTTAATCTGCTCATCTCAAGGCCTTGCTCAAATATCACCTCCCTAAGAAAGCATTCTCTGTTTTACTATAGCCACTCATTTTCCAGTCATACTTACTCAAGTACTGATAATTTTATGTTGTAACTATGTGTACTTTTGCCTGGATCCCTGAAGACACAATGAACTTCTCAGGGACAGAGATCTAGTTTTATTCAACTGTGCATTTCAACCTCTTAGCATAGGATCTGGCTCAGGTGTGCTGCAATAATGTTGGTTAAACTGAACTGATCATCTCCATCCTGAAAGCTTTATCATGGGACAATGTTTTTAAGACATTCAGACACCAAGTTAATTTTTATTAACATCTTATAGTGCCCTGTCCCTGGGATCAGTCTGCCCTAACTAGCTAGATTCTGTGGAACAGGCAACTTTCCTTAGAGTTAGCTTCATTTGAAGTCCTCACAGAAACGCTCTCTTGACATTTACCAGAGTTTTAAAACCAATTTTCTCTAAAGATAAAATTCCCAATACCCACCATTTGACAAATTATAGGAAAAGCAAAGTGCTCCGAAACAGGTAGTTACATTTTCTATCAATCCCTGAATGTTGCTTTAGGCTTTGCCTAGACTTCTTATTCCAGCCTAGGGAGCCAAATAAGGGCAACTGTTGTAACAGGCAGTGTTGACAGAACATCAGCTTAAGTAGGCTTCTTCAGATGGGAGCAGTACTCTTCAGGTGGCCTCCAGAGTGCCTGAAGGCCCCTCAGCCATTCCATTTAAGGATAACGACTGGCTGGTGTGCAATAGAATTGAAGAAGCAAAAAAAAAAAAAAAAAAAAAAAGGATATTTCCTATGAATTGCTTTTCACTTGCTGTTAACATGAGTAAAGACTGGTTGAGTGCTCTTAGACCAAGCCAATGTCAAGGGTTACTTCCTTTAAGAAAGTTCTAACCCAGAATATTTCATTAGCTCGATTTAACTTAATTCCCCTTTCCTCCAGTGCTTCCAACATTTTCTGAGTCTCTGCAACAGCTTCCACAAAGAGAAGTGTCCAAAGAATGCTGGGAATTTAGGCTCTTGCTCTGCCATTCACTTGCTGTGGAATGTAGTCCCTTTCTCTTGACCTCTTTATTTTCAAAAATGGCAATTCTGAAATCAACCTCATAAAGTGCATTGGAGAAAGTAAGAAGAGATCAATAAATTTGCCAAGCAGGAAGAAGGCTCCAGAGACAATGTGATGCTTGAATTGGGTTAGATGTACTAGGTATGGAGGTGAGGAAGGGCATGAACGTTGAAGGACTAGCGAATTCCCTGATGCAGATGCAGCTGGTGTGTAGGGTGCATGAATGGGAGTGACAGGAGATGACGCTTGAATGGAAACTTTAGGCATGTCTGTGAAGAGACTTCAATACTTGTAAGGCATTGAGACGTAAGAACCAGGGAGATGACAGGGTTAGTAGAGAAACTGTTCTCAAATATTTTGGTCTCAGGACCAATTTATACTCTTAGAAATTATTGAGGACCTCAGAGAGCCTTTGTTTTTGTTTTTGATATGTATTGATGTTTACCATATTGCAAATTAAAACTAAGGTTTTAAAAAACTTTTTGATTAATTCATTAAAATAATGATACACCAATTGCTTATTAAGATAAATAAAATATTTTAATGAAATATATATGTATATATTTTTTTCCAAAACAAAACACTGTGAGAACAATGATATAATTTTAGATTTTTATTGTCTGGTTTAGTAGAAAATAGACAGATTCTTATGGCTTTCTCTCCAATCTACTATGACGTGTTGTTTTGTTTGAAGGAAAAGCAGAAAATCTGGCCTCACTCAAGTACATGCACAGTCTTCTTTGAGACTACACCAAAACTTAAGATGTGTAGTTTTTTATTTTTATTTTTTTATTAATTAATTTTTGTTACAGATGTTTCTCCTTCCCCCCCCACTGATTCCCCCCTCCCTCCCTGCCCTTTCCCCAGTTTGTTGTCCATGTCCACTGTTCGTGCATACATGCATAAAAGTTCTGTGGTTTATCTCTCCCCCACAACCCCCCTCTTTAGGGGATTGTCAGTCTGTACCCCACTTCCACGTCTCTGGGACTACCCTATTCCTCAGACTGTTATGTTTATTTTATTCCACAAATAAGTGAGATCATATGAAACTTGTCTTTCTCTGTTTGGCTTGTTTCACTTAGGATGATACTTTCCAGGTCCCTCCATGAGACTTAGTTTTTTTTAAAGTTAGCTGCAATGTGGAACCAGAAACTATATCAATGAACTTTACATATTCTATTACATTAAAATTATTGGTCTATCTTGCAAAATGAATGCTTCATTTACTCAGACATGATTTTGTAGCATAATGTATTGGTCATTTGGAAAATATTAGTGCACTTAGTCATGCAAATCTGCATGTATATTTCATTATACAATAGTTTTAAAATAATGTGTTAATATTACCATTGATCTTATCAAAAAAGTTGTGGGAAACTGTCAAGCTCATCTTGGCAGATGCAAATTTTTAAAAATTTTATCTTCACTTGAAAATTTTAAATTTATCATTGACAACAAATATTGTGAGTTGTTTTCTTTGAAGTGGCAAGCTCACACTATTCATTTTCAAGAAAATATCTGCCAAATACTAAAGTCTGAATAATCATAGTTTATCTTTCAGTTTCTTTGTTAATTCAAATGGTGTTCCATGCAAAAAGCATTTCGTTCAGCCCACAACTCATAAGTATTTTTCCCTGAGACAACCATCATACTTTATTATATAGCAGAGGTATTTTATGAGTACTTTCAATTTTGTCACCTAGAATATTATAAAGCTATATATTCTAGGATTGAGATTTGACAAAAATAATACCTTCTACTGCTTAATCAAGGACATTTTAAAAGTGAAACTGGCATTTATTTTAATAAGATTTAGTGGTGGTGCAGAATACAATGACTACTAGCACCATTTGGTTTCACTACCTTGAGTCATGCTGACTTATCATCTATGCAAATGTTCACATAGTGGCAAGTGCAAATTATTTTAATACTAAAATACTAAAATATTAGTATTGTTATAAACACAGTTTTGACCTCATGGACACCCTGAAAGTATCTCAGGGACCTCCAGGAGACTGCAGAGCATACTTTGAGAACTGCTGGTATAGAGATATTTTGAAAGGAGAGATGACTGGAGACAAGAAGACCAGTTAAAAGATGGTCACATATAATACAAGCAAGAAATGAAGACTTAAACTAAGGTAATCACAATATCAGTGTTGCAATTTTTTTTTTTTTTAATATTCAACCAATGAGACCTTCCTTAGTCCTTCTGTTGTGTTCTTCGCAAACTCCCTCTAACCTGACCACTTCTCTGCTGGCTCGTAAACACACTCAAGTCTCTTCCATCTTAAATAAAAATTCATCCTCAACCATTATGTTCTCATTCTGCTCTATCTCTACCCTTCTCTAGTTCCTTCCCTGTTGTTCTTCTGTACATAGCCATGACTTTTGAGAGAGCTAGTTATACTCAAAGTTTCAAATTCTTCAAATTCCTCTCACACATCAACCCACAACAATCTGGCTTTATTTCCCACCATTTGACAAAAGTTACTCTTGCCAAGGTCAGTAAGCACCTCAGTGATATTAAATCTAACAACACTTTTCGGTGCTGATTCTATTTGTCCTCTCTACTACATTTGATACCAGCGTCAACTCCTTCCTCCTTGAAATTCTTCCCAGGACGTCTTAGTTTTCCTCCTGCCTCTTGGCTACTTTTCCTTAGTCTACTCTTTTGGTTCTTATTGGATTTTTTTCAGAATTCAGTCCTGGGCTCTTTCCATCTCTTTTATAAACATTCTTCCCAGGGGCCTCATAGATCCTCATGGCTTTAAATAGTATCTTTTTTGCCTACAACTCAAGGCTGTTTCTCCAGCTCAAACATATCTTCTGAGCTTCAGATTTACTAATCCAACCACCCACTTAACATCTCCATCTTAATGTCCCCCTGACATTTCAAACTTAACATGTACAAACTTTGATTTGTTCTCCCTTCATCCAAATCTGCTCTTCTTTCATCTTCCTTTTATTAGTAAATAGTAGCTTCATCTACCCAATTACTCATGTCAAAAGACCTGAGCACCATGTATATGTCTCCTTCTCTCTCATTTACTACTCCAGTGCATCATTAGTCCTGACAATTCTACATGCAAAATGTACCCCAAAAGTTTGCACTCTGTCCCACTCTATAGTCATTACCTAAATCTAAGCCATCACCATCTCTCATCTGGAGTACTTTAATAGCCTCTTAACTGGTCTCCTCATTTCCTCTCATCTCATCCTATAATAAATGCACCACATGGCAGTCAGAGTGATCATTTAAAAATGTAAATTACAATACACAATACCAGATATCAAACTCTACTACAAAACCATTGTAATCAAAACAGGCTGGTATTAGCATAAGGACAGGCATATAGACCAATGGAACAGAACAGAGAGCCCAGAAATCAACCCAGGTTTCTATGGTCAATTCATATTTGACAAAGGAGGCAAGAGCATGTAATGGAGTAAAGACAGTCTCTTCAATAAATGCTGTTGGGAAAATTGGACAGGTATATGCAAAAAAAAAAAAAAAAAGAAGAAGAAGAAGAAGAAGAAAAAAAGAGAGAGAATGAAACTAGGCCACCAACTTACACCAAACACAAGAATAAACTCAAAATAGATAAAAGACTTAAACGTAAGTCACAAACTGTAAAAATCCTAGAAGAAAACACAGGCAGTAAAATCTCAGACATCTCTTGGAGCAATATTTTTGCCAATACATCTTCTAGGTCAAGGGAAACTCAGGAAAAGAGAAACAAATGGGACTACATCAAGCTAAAAAGCTTCTGTACAGCAAAAATCATCAACGAAATGCAGAGAGAACTCACTCTATGGGAGAACATATTAGCCAATGATACATCTGATAAGGGGTTAATTTCCAAAATATAAAAAGAAATTATACAACTCAACACCTAGAAGACAAACTATCCAATTATAAAATGGGCAAAGGACCTGAATAGACACTTCTCCAAAGAGGATATACAGATGGCTAATAGACATATGAAAAAATGCTCAACATCACTAGTCATCAGAGAGATAGGAATTAAAACCACAGTGATATATCACCTCACACCTGCCATAATGGTCACCACCAATAAATCAACAAACAACAAGTGCTGGTGAGGATGTGGAGAAAAGGGAACCCTCATACACTGTTGGTGGGAATACAGACTGGTGCAGGTACTTTGAAAAACAGTATGGAATTTCCTCAAAAAATTAAAAATGGAACTTCCTTTTGACCCAGCAATCCCACTTCTAGAAATATATCTTAAAAATCCTGAAACATTATTCGGAAAGAATATATACACCCCTATGTTCATAGCAGCATTATTTACAATAGCCAAGATCTAGAAACAACCCAGGTGCCTAACAATAGAGGAGTGGAGGAAAAAGCTTGCTGAATCTACACAATAGAAGACTACTTGACTGTAAAAAGGAAGGAACTCTTACCATTTGTGACAGCATGGATGGACCTGGAGATTCGTATGCTAAGCAAAATAAGCCAGACATAGAAAGACAAATACTATACTTATATGTGGAACCTAATAAACAAAATAGAACTAGAGGCATGGATACATGGAACAGACTGACAGAGTTCAGAGGGTAGGGGAATGGAGTGGACTGGATAAAAAGGCAAAGAGATTAGCCAAATAACATATATGCATAGCCCATGGATACAGACAACAGTGTGGTGATGGCCAGAGATGGGGGTGGGGGGAGGGGGCTGGGTGGAGGTGAGTAAAGGGTGGGGGGAATAAAGGATATTTGTAATAGTGTCAACAATAAATTAAAAAACGTAAATCAGAGTATGCTATACCCCTGCTTTGAAAAGTTTCCCTTTGCACTTGAAATGCAAAATCCTTGTATATGCCCTACAAAGCTCTTCATATCTCCCAAGATTACTTCTCCAGCCTCACCTCACAGCACTTTTTCCCCCATCACACACTCCTGCTACATTGACCTACTTCCTTTTTTTCAAATATGCCGTTCTCTCTGTCTCAGGGTTTTAGCACATATACTTTTCTTTTGACTTAGACACTTTCTCTCCATTTCTTTGCATGGTAATTTTTTATTGATCAGCTCTAGCTCACTGATTAAATGTTAATTCCTCAGAAAATCTTGCCTTGAGGCTTCGGACTAAATCAGGCAATTTCCTTGTTGTAATCTATCATCCTATTTAATGTACAATTATGCGTTTATTGGTGTGATTATTTAAGAGTTATCTCACGTAAGTGTTGTGAGGAGAGCTCCAGTTGCCAGATGACTGGGGCAGGACTCATAGACTTTAAAAAGTCAATAATCAGAGCTTCAGATACTTGCATGTGACCCCAAGAAACCATGAGATGCAATCATTTGTCAACTGTCAAGGAAGGATTATATCAAATGTGGTCTGGTGGCATGAGTTACTTACTAATAAGCAGACCCAGAATCTATATCTCATTTTGGCTCTGCAATTTTCTCCTTATTGGCAGCATGGTGTCATGGCTAAGTGTGTGATATCTGGAGGCAGATTTCCTTTAAAAAATTTTTTTTTTCTTTATTGATTTTAGAGAGAGAGGAAGGGAGAGGGAGAGAGAAGGAAACATCAACGAGAGAACAATTGGCCGCCTCCTACATGCCCCCCACTGGGGATTTGGCCCACAACCTGGGCATGTGCCCTGACCGGGAATCAAACTGGTCACCTCTTGGTGCATGGTTTGATGCTCAACAACTGAGCCACAGTGGCCGGGCTGGACTTCCTTTTTTTTAATTGAAGTATAACATACATACATAAAAATGCGTAAATCGTATGTGTACAAATCACTGAATTCCACAGAATGAAAACATGCATGTAGCAGCACTTAGATCAAGAGACAGAACATTATGGGCACCCTAGAAGGACCTCTCCCTTGCTCCCTTATAGTAATTCCACACCCATTCAGTGGAAAATATTACCCTCAGTTCTAACACCTTAAATTAATTTTGCCTGTTTTTGTAATTTATGTAAGTGGAATCATACCATATCTACTATTTTCTTTCTCCAGCTTCTTTTGCTCAGTATTATGTTTGCCATAGTCAACCATACTGTTCTAATAGTTGTAGTTAGTTCACTCTCATTGATCTATAGTATTCCATTGTGTGAATGTACCACAATATATTTACCCAGTCCATTTGGCTATTGATGACCATAAAGTAGTTTCTCACTATTGGCAATTATGAATAGAGCTGCTATGAACATTTCATTACATGCTTTATCATGAACATGTGTGCATTTCAGTCAGCTATATTCCTAGGAATGGAACAGCTGGGAATCAAACTGATGATCTCTTGGTGCATGGATGGATACTCTTTGTGTGTGTATATATTCCATTATATTAGATACTGCAAAATGCTTTTCAAAGTGGTGTAGCATTTTGCATTTCTTTTCACAGTATGTGAGAATTCTAGTTGCTCTAAATCCTCACCAACACTTGAGATTTTTGTATTTTGTATTTTAGCCATTCTGGTTTTTCTGGCGTGGCATCTTATTATGGTTTCCTTTTGCATTTATCTGGTGACTAATAAAGTTGAGCACTTTTTCTGTGTGTTTATTGGATATTTGGAAATCTTTTGTAAGGTTCAATAGTTTTGCACATTTTTTATTAGTCTTTTTAAAAATTAATTAATTAATTTTTGTTACAGATATTTCTCCTTTCCCCCCCACTGATTCCCCCTCCCTCCCCTCCCTGTCCCCAGCTTTGTTCTCCATGTCCATTGTTCATGCATACATGCACATAAGTTCTGTGGTTTGTCTCTCCCCCACCACCCCCTCTTCTGTGGATTGTCAGTCTTTACCCCACTTCCACGTCTCTGGGACTACCCCATTCCTCAGACTGTTATGTTCATTATATTCTACAAATAAGTGAGATCATGTAATATTTGTCTTTCTCTGCTTGGCTTGTTTCATTTAGGATAATACTTTCCAGGTCCCTCCATGTCATCTCAAAGGATAAGAGATCTTTTTTTCTTTTTTATTAGTCTTTTTTTGACATTGATTGGTAAGTGTTCTACAAATATTCTAAAAACATATCCTTTGCCAAATATATGCATTGCAAACATCTTCCTCCAATCTGGTTAGAGTGTTTTCTTCTTGTTGATATCTTTAGATGAACTGAGTTATTAATCTCAATATACCCTAATTTATCTATTTTAAATGTCTTTAACACTTTGTATATACCGCTTAAAAATTATTGCCTCCTCCAACACTGCCAGGGTTTGAATACTGGCTCCACCACTTTCTATTTATATGACCTTGGGCAAGTCACTTACTCTCTCTAGCTTTTAGTTTTGCATTAGAATAATGCTTCATAGGGTTTTTATGAAGATTAAAGAAGATGATGCATATAAAATAATAGTTTAAAACCACACCAGGCATAGCAAGTAATCAATAAATGTTTATTTTTTATTTTATATTTTATTCCCTATTAGTATTTATACTTTGAAAGATCTTAAATGTTTGGCAGCATTTCTCTTTTAAGTATCAATGTCTACTTTTCTTATATTGCATAGCAGTTTGAAAGGCAGACTGTTACTACTACAGGTCATGTTTTCTTTTCAGCATTCAAATCTTTCAGAATTAAGAAAGAAAATCTTGAGTTAAAATAATTTTCAGACTCTAGCATACCATGTTTTAGATGGTAAATAATGGTATCTCATTGTCTTGGGTTTTAAGAGGTGAATATATGCCAGCATGGAGGCATGGATTTCTGAGCAATAATTTTCAAGCAAGGATTCTAAAGGATAGTGTGTAAGGTAATGTCTTGACAGTTGTTAAGTTGATACATCCAGGTGCAGTTAATGGGCAGGGTAGGAGAAAAATCTTGGTAGGAAATAAAAATTTTGAAATTATTGCCCTGGCCGGTTTTGCTCAGCGGTTAGAGCATTGGCCTGCGGTCCGGAGAGACCCGGGTTCGGTTCCCGCTAAGGGCATGTACCTCGGTTGCAGTTTGTCCCCGGCCCTGGTTGGTCGTGCGGGTGGCAGCCACTCGATGCGTCCCTTTCACATCGATGTTTCTCTCTCTCTCTCCCTCCTGCTCTATCTGAACAAAGAATGAAAAAGTGTCCTCGGGTGAGGATAAAAAAAAAAAATTTAATAGAAAAAAAAAAAAGAAATCATTTACATATTGTTGGTAGTTGAAGATGGAGGAGTAGATGAAATCTCCCAACAAGAGTGTGTAGAATATTATGAGTGAATAATATTTAAGAATGCACTGAGAATAGAGAGCAGTGAAGAAATCAGAAAGGTGGGAGAACCAGGAGAGGCCACTTGCATATTGGTGGTATGGAGGATGACAAAGAGCAGGCAAGTGTGTGAAGGGCCACAATCAGTTGGAGAGTTTCATTTGAGAAATAAACACTAGATTTGGCAATTCCAAGGTCATCTTGTATAGAATATGTTGGAAAAGGAAGCAGATTTTATGAGTAATTTATTTAACAAATATTCATTGAGCCCCTGCTAGATGATATGAATGACCTTTAGCCAAAGATAACCGGGAATACACCTGTAGTTAAACAAGGTGCACCTTACTATTCCTTGGAGTTAGGGAAGATACATACTGTGGGGTTTCCTCTTAAGAGGGTGCTAGATAGAACCTATTAGGGGATTTAGGCTTTGTTGGGTGATTTTGGAAAAGGTGGAAGGAAGTGAGGTTTTGCTCTTGATTAGATGCTGCCAGAAAGTGGGGGCAGTTTTTTGAACAGTTTTAGTCTGTGTTTCAACAAAATTATGAAGTGATCTTGTTTTGCTATATTGTGGTCTCAGAGTATTGTTTATGTGCAACAAGAGGATAAAACGGCCTGGCTATGATGTCAGACTAGTTTGTAACAATATCGAGGTCCAGTGAATGCCAAATCAATTCTGGATGTTGGGGGCTGATTATTTTTTTCCCAGACCCCTACTTATAGCTAAAGATACATGGTATCCAGATTTTCACTACTACCAATATTTTATTAATTAGTGTTAGAAGAGTATATGTTGAATGTCCTCTGTAGTTGGCTCAGAGTTAGTCTTTCTTATCTTTCTGTTACAGGATGAATTTTTGAACCACTGGACATGACTGTGGCTCTTTAGTAGCATTTAAGACTCTGAACAGGATATATCAGCCAACTATATATAATACAGTCAGTTACCAGAAACAAAATGCTTATTAGTACTTGCAACAGATTTTGAAGCCAAGGGCCTAGAATATGTAACCCGGACAATAAAATGTCCCAGAATTCAGCATGGTCTGTTTTATAGGTGCTTTTTCTTTTAGCCTAGTCACACACTGTTCTACTTGCCCTTAGTATTTATAAAGACACAACAAGAAGTATTTGCTGTAACAAAAACTCTCTTAGCTAAGAGGAAATCAAAGGCTATACCACTCTCCATGATAACATTCATTAGTGGATTTTGAATTAGAATTTGTTGGACTTCCAGAGCAGAAATACTGTCATTTAATGACTTCTGCTAAAGTCAGAGACAAGTTTTGATCTACCTTTTCTAGTTATATTATTTCTGTTGGGGAAATTATATGTCACATGAGGTGGAAATCAATTATACCTCCTGGGAGTTTTCTAGAATAATCTGTGCCTGTTTTATTTTGGAGGCTTCTGGCCAATATATTAAAGGAAACATGGTTAAGTAGAGGGCTGATAGTTTTGAATATCTGAAAATCTCCAACAATGACTTCTAAAGCACAGAATAAGTTAGTGTACAGTAGACAGGTATAACCCTGATATCCATGTATAAAATAGTATCCTGGTGGAACACAGTTTGTATGGAGAGCATAAATATCATTTATTATAATAGTAGTGAATTAATTGTGTGTTCCTTTTGGCGCACAGATTTTTTTGAGTGGAATTAAACCATTTCTGATACCTCTGAAGAGAACCAACTGACTATCATAGCTGGGATAGCACCCAATAAATAGTCAATTTCTGATTGACTAGGCCTTGTTGACAGGATGGGAATGAACGCAGCATTTTATTGACATGAGGTCAATGTTTAATTTTTTTATAAACTTCTCTTTATTGTTGAATGTATTACAGATGTCTCTTCGTTTTCTCACATTGGCCCCCTTCTTCCCTACTCCCACTCCCCTCCTGCCTTCCTCACACTATTGTCTGTGTCTATGGGTTATGCACATATGCATGTAAGTTCTCTGGTTTATCTCTTCCCACCCCCTTCCCTTTGAGGTTCCTCAGTCTAACAACCAATTTGTACTTCTTAATACTTTCACCTTTTTGCCCAGCCCCCAAACCCCTCTCCCATCAACCAACAAAATGTTCTCTGTATCTATGAGTCTGTTTCTGTTCTGCTTGTTTATTTTGTTTGTAGATTCAATTGTTGATAGATATGTATTTATTGCTATTTTATTGTTCATATTTTTTATCTTTTTCTTCAAGAATACCATTCAACATTTCAGATAATACTGGTTTGATGGTGATGAGCTTCTTTAGCTTATTCCTGTCTGGGAAACTCTTTATATGTCCATTGATTCTAAATGATAGCTTTGCAGGATAGAACAATCTTGGTTGTAGGTCCTTGCTTTTCATCAGTTTGAATATTTCTTGCCACGCCCTTCTGGCCTGCAAAGTTTGAGGAATCAGCTGACAGTCTTATGGGGGATCCTTTGTAGGTAACTAAGTGCTTTTCTCTTGCTGCTTTTAGGATTCTCTTTTTGTCTTTAATGTTTTGCTTTTGATGATGATGTGTCTTGGTGTGAGCTTCTTCGGGTTCACCTTGTTTGGGACTCTCTGTGCATCCTGGACTTGTATGTCTGTTTCCTTCACCAAGTTAGGGAAGTTTTCTGTCATTATTGTTTCAAATAGATTTTCAATTTCTTGTTCTTTCTCTTCTTCTCACACCCCAATGATGTGAATGTTGGCACACTTGAGGTTGTGCCAGAGGCTCCTTTACACTATCCTCATTTGTTTTTGTTTTAATTTGTTTTTCTTTTTGCTGTTCTGATTGGGTGTTTTTTCCTTCCTTATATTCCAAACGGATGGTCTGCTTCTTGGCTTCACCTACTCTGCTTCTGATTCCCTGTAAATTATTCTTTATTTCAGTTAGTGCATCCTTCATTTCTGACTTGTCCTTTTTTTATGCTGTTGAGGTCCTCACTAAGTTCATTGAACATCCTTATAAGCAGTGTTTTGAACTCTGCATCTGTTAGATTGCTGATCTGCATTTTGTTCAGTTCTTTTCCTGGAGTTTTGTTCTGTCCTTTCATTTGAGACATGTTCGTTTTTCTCTTCATTTTGGCTGCCTCCCTCTATTTGTTCTTATGTATTAGGTAGAGTTGATATGTCTCCTAGGCTTTGTAGGGTGGCCTATTGTAGTAGGTGTCCTGTAGGGTCCAGTGGCACAGCCTCCCTGATCACTTCAGCTGGACCTTCGAGGTGCACCCCTCATGTGGACTGTACACTGTTCTGTTGTAATTGAGTCTTGATTGCTGTTGGCACGTCAATGGGAGGGATTTACTCAGGCTGATCAGCTGCAAGGACTGACTGTGTCCACTCCCCACTGACCTCTGACTACTTTGGAGGATCAGCTGTATAGGGACCCACCACACAGAGCAACACTTAACTTCAGCAGGGCTCTGGTACCCACTGAGTCCACTCCTTGATTGTATCACTTGTGGAGGTCGTTGGGTGGTGGCGCTTTGATGTGGTCTGAAGCTGTCCACTGGGTGTGCTGGGTCAGGGCCAAGGTCAGCCACCGCCTGTGTTCTACTGGGGCCACCAGGCATAAGCTACAAAGTGATCTGCAAATGGTTGCTTCTTGTTCTGGGCTTGGAAGTGCCCAGGCAAAGCCAAGCTGTGAACCAAGGCTGGCTGCTTCTAGTGCCAAGCCCGGGGCTACTTAGTAAGAGGTATGGGGCTTGCTAAGGCCAGCTGCTGCTTGTTTGAGAGAATTTAGGAAATTCTGAAGCAGGAGCCAAGACAGGCCAGTCCTATGGCAAAGCCACTGGAGATAGCTGGGTGAGCCAGGATGTTGGGTGAGGCAGGGCCTCAGGGAATCACCAAGGTGGGGCAAACAGTGTGAGCCAGATCTGGTGACTGTCTGCCCCATAAGGAGAGGGTTCACCAAAGGACCAACGGCCTCCACCAGCATACCTGTCCAGGTGAAAGCTGCCTCTCCAGCTTTTGCCCTGATATCAAACAACTCAGTTATTCTCGGTATGTCTCTGGTGCCTTTTAAGCTGCCTTCCCCATGCTGGGGCCTAGAGGGTGTGAGTCTGAGTAAGTCCTTGTGCAGGCCCTTTAAGAGGAGCTGCCTGGGGCTCTAGTAGCCTCAGCCTCCCTCAGCCTCAGTTCCCGCTGGTTTTACAACCAGAAGTGATGGGAATTCTCCTCCTGGTACTGAAACCCTGAGCTGGGAGCCTGGTGTGGGATGGGGACCCCTCAGTCCTCAGGGAGGACCTTCTTAGCTGAGGTGTCTTTCTGGTTTTATCCTCCACATGTGGGTGTGGGACCAGCCCATCCACCTCTGCCCCTCCTACGAGTCTCGGTGTGGTTTCTTCTTTAATCTCGTAGTTGTAGTACTTCCATTCAGCTTGATTTCAGGTGGTTGTGAATGATGCTTGTTGTGTAGTTTAGTTGTAATTTTGATGTGGTTGTGGGAGGAGGTGAGACCACATTTACCTATGCCGCCATCTTGACTGGAAGTGTCAGTCTTTAATTTTTATAAGACTGAAGTTTGGCATTAATAATCTGAGGTCAACTTAGTATGGGAGGAGGGGTGCTTGTTATAGGGAAGTTGTCTTTTTTTTTTTAATCCTCACCCAAGGACATTTATTCATTTTTTGTTCAGATAGAGTGGGAGGGAGGGAGAGAGAGAGAGAAACATCGACATGAAAGGGACACATCGAGTGGCTGCCACCCGCACGACCAACCAGGGCCAGGGACAAACTGCAACCGAGGTACGCGCACTTAGCGGGAATCAAACCCGGTCTCTCTGGTCCGCGGGCCGACACTCTAACTGCTGAGCCAAACCGGCCAGGGCGTCCTTTTTTTTTTTTTTGGTATGTGCCCCTAGCGGGAACCGAATCTGGGACTCTCTGGTCCGCAGGCCGATGATCCAACCGCTGAGCCAAACTGGCCAGGGCAGGAAGTTGTCTTTTGAAAGATTTAAGCAACAGATATTAAATTTTGTCAGGAGAGTTTGGTCGGAGATACTGGCCCAGCAACCTGTTAGAGTTAGAGCTGTGGCTGTTGTCTGGGGAAAATGCATAAGAAAGTTTTGCTTTCTCTGAAATGATAGGTGACCATAAAGGTCAGAAATATAAGATAAAGATAATGGAGATCATCCTCGTGTTTTAGAGGATGTTAAAGTGGAATAATAGGCCAGATTAGTAGTAGACGAAAGGGATGGGAAAGAGAATTGAAGAATCAGGAAACTAATTTTTTCCCACTGTCTTAGACAGAAGCTGTCTTTCTCTGAAGTCAGTGGATTCCAGGCTGTTTCTAAGAACTCTGTTTATGATTTCTAGATAGAATGGATGTTTAGTAGTCATGAGGAAGAATGTAGATATTTTGAGCTGGAAAACACAAATATAAGTATCTATACTTTAAAATTGTATTGCTATATTAGTTAACAGTATCTCATAAAATTATTTTTTTAATATTGTTTTTTCTTTATTGATTTTAGATAGAGAGGAAGGGAGAGGGAGAGATAGATAGAAACATCAATGGGAAAGAACTTCAATTGGTCACCTTCTGCACACCCCTCACTGGGAATCAGGCCCACAACCTGGGCATGTGTCCTAACCAGGAATCGAACCGGTGACCTCTTGGTGTATGGGTCAACGCTCAACCAGTGCCCCACACCAGCCGGGCTTAAATTTATCTTTTGAATGAACTATAACTTTAAAAATAAACAAACAGAAAATCAAACCTATTAACCTGCTCAAATATCTGGAAGTCTCTGTAATTACTATACCTGGTAAAATCATCTACATTAATTACTCTTTAATTAAAGTAAACAATCCATTCCTTTTTTCTTTCACACACACACGCACACACACACACACACACGGATGACATAAAGTTAAAAATCATCCAATTACTTTTCCCAGCTATATTTATCTTGTTTTTAAAAATTAAGAGGGCTAAAACAGAGATACATTAATTATTATCCAAAATAATTTGCATATTTTATTAATCAATATGCTATTTTAAAATAAGAAAAAAATAAGAATTATGTTTAGTAGCCAGTGCTTTTGTGTGTGTGTGTGTGTGTGTGTGTGTATATATATTGATTAATATATATTTCTTTTTAGAAACTATACAGGCACCCTGGCCAGGTGACTCAGTTTTCTGGAGTGTTGTCTGAATGCACTGGGTTTGCAGGTTCAGTCCCAGGTCGGGGTGCATGCAGGAGTTGGCCAATGGGTGCATGGCTGGGTGGAGCAACAAACTGATATTTCTCTCCCTCCCTCTCTCTCTAAAAACTAATTTTAAAAACTTGTATCAATTTTAAAAAAACTATTGAGGGGGATCAGGAGGGAAGGTCTGGGGGGGGGGAAAGGAGAAACATTTGTGACAAAAATAAATTAATAAAAATTGCAAAAACAAACAATCAAACAAAAAACAACCCAGGCATTTAAAGATTACTTAACAATTAACTTAGGTCTAAGTAAGTTAATTAATCTAGAAATTAAAATTTAGTTAACACATTAAGTCTCTATGAATTGTAGCATTTAAAATAAGCACTTAAAACAACATCAATTATAATTATTTTATTTAAATACAATTTTATAAATATAATTTTTAATTTTAAAGAAGTTATGGAAATGGTGAAAACTTATTTAACTTATAAAACTAAGCTATTTAGGAAGTTTGAATCATGAGAAATTTAACGTTGGTCCTGAAGAAACCAAAATATTATGCTGATTTTTTTTTTGTAAACTGTTAATGAATGAATCAATTGAAAGCTTGTATTTTATCTTGAAATTGAAGCGTTTTCATATTACTTTATAACTATAGTTTATAAACTTTGTTATATAAATATGCTTTTTAGTGTCCATAAAATGCATAACATAATAATTTTTTTCTTTCTTTTGTCAAGTTTGACTATTTATCTGAACTAAATATTTCTAGAGTATTTACAGAAAAATTAAATTGTTTTTAATCAGTAATCTTTAAAGTCTTATAAAGGAGGGGTAACTAAGAGAAAATAGTACAGAAAAATAAGGGAAAACCAACTTTAGACAAATAGTTGATAATGCTTTCTCTGTAAGGAGAGAAGAAACGTTAGGTGTAGAAAAAGATATTTTAACATATACACATAAAAAAGAGTATTTTGATATAATTTTGGTTCTTGACAGTTTTATTAAGCTATATAATTTAAAAGCATGCACCTATTAATTCCCAATGTATGGAAATGAAGGAGGAGATATTTTCCATTAAACATAATTATCTCTCTCTCTCTCTTTTTTTTTTAAAGACAAACACTTTTTCCATGATTTTTATTTTTCCTTTCTGGTGTATAAATTATCTTTAAAATGTTAAGTCAAATGTTGGAGTTCATGAAACACGGTGATTTGCCAGGCAATTGTCTTGTTTACATAATATATCTGCAATTTCAAGCTTTAATAATCAACAAAAAGTGGAAGGGACATTGGGAATGTCCACATCAGAAGCTAATGCTAACTACTGTCTAGGAGTCAGTATCTTATATTTTGCAATAGCTTTAGCTAAAGCATGCTTTAGGAAAGCATTTTTTTAGTCCGAATTGCATTTAGAAGCCTCCTCATACCAATTAAAGAAGGCTATTAGAGTTTTATTTTCTTTTTATTAGAAAACATCTTTCAAAGAACGCTTGTCTGCATCAAAGTTCTTCCAAAGTGGCAACTATAATTATAAATTTTTCTTATTGAAATTGTGCCATTTTGAAGGATATGCACAGGAGTTAGCATTGTGGTGAGGAAAAACAGGAAGTAAGTGTTTGGCCTGAAGGAGGTGGAATTTTAGGTGGAAAAGACCCCATGAGAACTACACCATGTCCACATAAATGATGCCTGTATGACCCGTGTCACCAGAGCTTGGTCAATGAGCAGTGGTCACTGATCAAGGGCTGAAATACCCATCCTGATTCTGGGCAGGTGAAACTAAATACCAGAAGTTTTCAAGCACACAAAGACAAGACTGAGAAGTCCTTATAAGGTTTTTAAATGGTTACCTGGGGCAAAATTTGTCCAAAGGACACTGGTGTGAGAATAAATTTTCTGAACCTCTCAACTCCTAAGGTTAGGCTGAGGACAAACTTACTGAGTCAATGCTCACCCTCTTCCTATAGACTTTTTTTCTTATAAACAAATGGCATTCAATAGATTAGACTAAAATACTAACAGAAAAGACAATAAGCAGCTGTTAGATGCTATAAAGAATTCACCAATGAAAAAATACAAATCTGGTCAGATAACTAAAATTCCAAAAAGGGACATATTCCTAGGGGAAAAAAAATAAATACAGTGCTGAAAGGCTTTAGTGAAATAGTGTAGCCAGATTCAGCATGAATTTATTGCTCACTCAAAGGCATGTGGAACCTTGATCACATAGAGAAACAAGGGATATCAAATGTGAACACTGTTACTAAAGGTCTCAGTCCAAGGCAATGAGGATCTCAGCTGATTATTTAGTAGCACGTCCAATTCTGTCAATGCTCTTCAACGCAAGACCACCAGGAATTCTGTAAAGTTAAACAAATTACGTTTATTACTCACTGCGGTGAAAGAGAACACACACCATGTGGAACCCGGGGGTATTTCAGTAAAAGGATGTTAGAAAGAATCTATAATATAGTAGCATCTGGGCTTTATGTGTGATTTTGGAAAGGGTCAAAGAAAGTGGAGGTTTGCATTAGACTTACTGCTGTGAGAAATGGGGGGGCAATTTTATGATTGGGTATGTTATGGGTGACACAATGACTTTGATTTTGTCTCTAAGACAAAATTATGAAGGAGCCTTGTTTTATTTAATTTTGCTATGATCTCAGATTAACCCTGTCTTAGGTTGTATTTTGTGAGATTGTTAATGTTAAACAGGAGGACAAAATGGCCCACCTGTGAGTGGCAAACTGGTTTGCAATAATATTGAAGTTTAACTGTGAATATCAGATTAGTTCTGGACATCAGGGTCCATTTTTCTTGATTAGTGCCAAGTATTATTCAATGTGCTGCCACACAAAGGTAAAAAAAAAAAAATTCTTCATCCTCACGGTGCACAGATTCTAGTGGTGGAGATAGGGAGAAATTAATGCTAGGTAAGAGAATGATGAGGGTGGGGTACTCTGTTAAACAAGATAGTCAGGGAAGGCCTCTATGATAAGGTTACATTTGAGCAAAAATGTGAAGAAATTGAAAAAGAGTGAGACATGTATAAAAACCTGAAATGATCCAGGCGAAGGACCTGAGAGGGGACACATGCTTAGTGAGAAACAACAGGTAACCCAAGTATGATTGGAGTAAAATGAGGGGGGAGAGTAGAAAGAAATGAAGTCAAAGAGTTTCAATGGACATTATAATGATTTTGGCTTTTCTCTTCAGTGAGGTGCAAAGCCATTAATTAGTGTGTTTGAGCAGAGGCATGGAATGACTTTTGTGTTTAAAAGAATGGAAGGCAATTGATTTTGTTTATGGCCTGAGGGAAAGGAAAAAGTAGAGAGAAATACTGGAGATATAGGAGAGAGAGAGAGAGAGAGAGAGAGAGAGAGAGAGAGAGAGAGAGAGAGATAGATTATAAATTAACCAGTTGAGGATGTTCCCTTATATTCCCAGTTTATTGAGTGTTTCTATTATGGAAAGGTAATACATTTTCAGTAAATGCTTTCCTTGCATGTATGGAGATGATCATGTGGTTTTTGTTTATTATTCTATTGATATGGTGTATTACATTAATTCATTTATTTGGATGTTGAACCAATGTGGTATAATTTTTAAAGTATGTTTCTGAATTTGCTTTTTAGTATGTAGTTGAGGATTTTTGCAACTCAATGTGTCTGATAAGTAAAAGGGAGCTAGTCTGGAGGGAAATATGGTTTCTTGTCCTTTTGCTGTAGTTTGATTGACCATATAAAAGAAGGTTTTCTGGGCACTCTCTTCTGCTCCATTTATTATTCTATGTGTCTGTTTTTGTGCTGGTACCATGCTATTTTAATTATTATAGCTTTGTAATATAGTTTAAATCAAGGCGCACAATACCTCCAAATTTATTCTTCCTTTTTAAGATTGCTTTTCCTATTTTTGGTCTTTCGTTGTTCCATATACATTTTAGGATTACTTATTCTAGTTCTGAGAAGAACGTCATTGATATTTCAATAGGGATTGCATTAAATTTCTAGATTGCTTTTAGTGTGGACATTGTAATAATATTGATTTTTCACTCCATGAGTATGGTATATATTTCCATTTATTTATGCCCTCTTCAGTTTTTTTTCTTCATGTGCTATAGTTTTCAGAGTGCAGGTCTTTAGTCTCGTTGGTTAAATTTATTCCTAGGTATTTTATTATTTTTGATGCACTTGCACAATTTTAGATAATGTATTAGAAAATTGAACACATAAAACCTCTATAATTTTATTAACCAATGTCACTCTAATAAACTAAATAAAAAGATTAAATAAATGGCATTATTTTTTTAAATTCTCCTGATTTGTTATTAGTGTATACAAATGCTACAGATTTCTATATCTTCATATCCTGCTATTGATGAATTTTTTAATTAATTCTAATAATTTTAGTGGGGTCTTCAGGGATATATCTATTCATGTCATCTGAAAATAATGACACCTTTACTTTTTTGTTTTCAATTTGGATACCATTTTTTTCTTTTTGCTGTGCCTAAAACTTTCTTTTCTTTTTTTTTTCAATCCTCACTGGAGGACATTTTTGCATTTATCTTCAGATAGAGTGGGAGGGATAGAGAGAGGAAGAGAGAGACAAAAACATTGATGTGAGAGAGACACATTGACTGGTTGTCACCCACATGACCCCAACTAGGGCCGGGGATAAACTGCAACTGAGGTATGTGTCCTTAGTGGGAACTGAACCTGGGTTTCTCTGGTCGGCTGGCCGACACTCTAACCACTAGGCCAAACCGGCCAGGGCTGTGCCTAAAATTTTCAATATTATATTAAATAATAATTGTGACGGTATACATTCTTGTCTTACTACTGACCTTAGAGGAAAAGATGATAGTTTTTCAACATCGAGTATGATGTTAACTGTGGGTTTGTCATATATACCCTTTATTTTGTTGAGGTAAATTCCATCTATACCCACTTTGCTGGTAGTTTTTTAAAAATTATAAATGGGTATTGAATTTTGTCAAATGCTTTTTTCTGCATTGAGAAGCTCATATATAACTTTTATTTTTGTTTTGTTGTTATTGTGTATCATGTTAATTGATTTGTCGATATTAAACTATCCTTACATCCCTAGGATAAATCCCATTTTATCCTGGTGTATATGCTTTTTATTGTATTGTTGATTTCACTTTTCTAATATATATATTATTTTGGATTTTTACATGTACATTCATCAAGGAATTTGACTTATATTTTTCTTTTTTTTTGTTTCTTTTTTTTTGGTAGAGCTTTGGTTTTGGCAGGATAATTCTGGCTTCATAGAATAAGTTTGGAAGTGTTCCTTTGTCCTCATTATTTTACTATTTTGAGATGAGTAGGTATAAATTCATCTTCTAATGTTTGGTAGAATTCATGTGTAGGGCCATCTGGTCTCATACATTTTTGGAGGAGGTTTTTTTTTTTTTTCTTTTTTAATACTGCTTCACTTTTTTTTTGCTAGTAATCAGTCTGTTCAGATTCTCTCTCTCTCTTTCTTTCTCTCTCTCTCTCTCTCTCTCTATCTATCTCTCTCCTCTCTCTCTCTTTTGGTTCGGTCTTTGAAGGCTTTATGTTTCTAGAAATTTATCCATTTTTGTTAGGCTGTTCAATTTGTTGACCTATATTTGCTCACACTATTCTTAATGCTCTATTGTATGTCTGTGGTGTCGGTTGTAACCTCTTTTCTTTCATGTCTAATTTTATTTATTTGGGCTTTCCCTCTTGTTCTTGATGAGTGACTAAAGGTTTGTCAGCTATGTTTTTTCACAGAATCAGATCCCATTTTCATTGATCTTTTCTACTTTTTTTTAGTCTTTATTTTATTTGTTTCCACTTTGATCTTTGTTATTTCCTTCCTTCTACTTACTTTGGATTTTGTTTTTTCTTTTTCTATTTCCTTTAGGTATAAAGTTGTTTGGGATTTTTCTTGTTTCTTTAGTTATGACTATAGCTGTGAACTTCCTTCTTAGAACTGCTTTTGCTGTATTCCATAAATATTGGGGAGTTGTGTTTTCATTTTCATTTGTCACAGAGTATTTTTGGATTTCCTATTTAATTTCCCCTTTAATCCATTGGTTGTTCAGTAGCATGTTGTTTAGTCTCCACATTTGAGTTTTTTTCCCCCTAGTTTTCTTCTTATAGTTGATTTCTACTTTTATATTGTTGTGGCCAGAAAAAAAGACTTGATATGATTTCAATTTTCTTATATTTATTGAGACTTGTTTTGTGTGATGAATCTTGGAGAACGTTCGATGTGCATTTCAAAAATGTGTATTCTGCTGTTTTGGGGTGAAATGTTCTATAATTGTCTATTAAGTGCTGCACAACCCTTCAGTTTTCCTCTTACTCTGGGCAAGGCTGCCCTGGGTGCATATGCTGTGGCTCCCTGCTGTTTCCATTTTTGCTCTAGGTGAGGTTGTTCAGAGAGTGTGTGCAGCATTGGCTTATGCAAGCAAACCTCAGCACCCTTTTGGACCCACTGGATCAAACTCCAGATGGGCGGGGGAGGGATTCCCTGTGCATGTCTGGTATGGCACCATCTTGTTCCTGCTTGAGCTAACTCCAAGATGGGTGGTTGGCAATGCACTACAGTGACCTTTTAGGTCAGCTACAGCATCTGGATAGAACTTATTCCTGGACTAGCTAAGTGAGCGAAGACTTTAAACAATAACACTAACCAGCTCCTTGGTTCCTGGTGGGTTTCCTCAGAATTTGGGGGACTCCCATATTTCCTCAATCTTTTCTGTGTAGTCTGTCTGTCTCTGTTTTCTCTCTTTTTTGTTGTGCAGAAGCTGTTCAGTTGTCACTGTTGACTCTTCAGAGAAATTACTCTAAATATAGGTGTGCATTCAGTGTGTTCATGAAAGAAGTGAGCTCCATATCCTCTTACACCTTCATCTTCAACCACTCTGTTTATTTAGTTTTATATGTAACTTTCTTTGAATGATATAGGAAATCATTGGAGGTACTGAGCAGATGAAGAGTGTGATCAGATTTGCTTTTCAAAAAGACTGTTTTGGTTCTTGTGAATAGGCCATAGGGAGTCAAGAATAAAATAGAAGGCTGTTGCAGTAGTACAAATGACAGAGATTATGGTGGCTCAGCTACAGGTGGCAGCTATAAATGTGGTGGGGGTGTGTTGGGAAGTGCACAGATGTAGGATATGTTTTAGAAGTCCTGGAGACAGAATTTACTGATTGATAATGGAATTAAAGGAAAGAGAAAAAACCAAGGATGACTCCAAGGCATTGGCCTAAGCAACTGGGTAGTATCTTGAAGTGTCTCATGTTTCATGTTGAGTTCAGACTTCATTAAAGATAGTGAGAGTTTTGAAGACATTGCAAAGGGGAAGCAAAAGGGTTAGATTTGTTTTATTTATAGATACTGATTCTAGGTGAAGAGTGGATTAGAGAGGCAAGAGCTCTTATATGACAATTACAATGGGTATTTGCAATAGTCCAGAATATAAATTGAGTCTATAATTAAGTCAGTGGCTATGGCAGTGAAGAGGAACGAACAGATTTGATATAAATGGTGAGGCAAAACTAGGTTTACAGTTGTTTATATGGAAAATAAGAGAATAAATAATAAAACAAAAATGAACTCTGTTTTGCATATTCACAATTGTAAATCTACTTTTGCCTTACCCCATATTCTAGGTTAGTAGAAACCAGAGGACTTATTACCTATTTAAATGAAGTTGCTGAGCAAGGAAGAAATAGGATTTTATTGCATATTTACTACTTATCAGTTGTGTTAATCTGTGTGTTGGATAAATAATGAAGCAAATTTCTTTGTTTATCTGTGCCTTATTTGTCTGATCTGTAAAGTATGGATGTGATACATTAATGTATTGTCATGAGAATCACGAGTGAATCTATGAATTTTTGTAATTCCACCTCTGTCCCCCACCTTTAAGCCTCGTATATAGCAGGGATTCATAAATATTTATTCCGTGTGGGATAGGGTTAAGCAGATAACTGTTAAAGAAAAAAATCATAGGTCCCAAATGAAGTCACTTGTGCTAAAGCTCCTGAAGCAAAACCTAGACATAATACCTGACCTAATTGCAGTTTCAACCTTCAGAACTGTAATATTGATTAGTCAGTCTGGCATTTTACAGTCAGTACCAATGAGGTAATTTGTCACGTGGACCCTCTTCATCCACCAAAAGAAGCTGAGGCAATCTGCATGGGAAAAACCCACCTTCCCCTAATGGAAAATAACCTTGCCTGAAATAATCTTTTTTTTTTTTTCTAATAACTTTCTTGTCACAACCAGTTTATTTCTATAAAAGCCCTCCATATTGTATAGCTCTTTAGGCTTCTCTCTACTGTCTAGATGGGATGATCCCCAATTCATAAATTACCCCCAAAAAGCCAAATAGATCTTCAAGTTTACTCAGATGAATTTTTCTTCTTTAAAAGATTGCTTTCAAATTGGACAGCTACATGCAAAAAAAAAAAGGAAACTACACCATCAACTTACACCATACACAAGAATAAACTCAAAATGGATAAAAGACTTAAATGTGACTCACGAATCCATAAAAATCCTAGAAAAATGTAGGCAACAAAATTTCAGACATCATAAGCAGCAGAATTTTCACTGATACATCACCTAAGGCAATAGAAATAAAGAAGAAAATGAACACATGGGACTACTTCAAACTCAAAAGCTTCTGCACAGCAAAAGAAACAACCACCAAAATGGAAAGGCAACCCACTGTATGGGAGAGCATCATTGCCAATGATATATCAGATAAGGGGTTAATTTCCAATATATATAGAGTGCTTATACAAGTCAACAAAAGGAAGACAAAGAACCCAATTAAAAAATGGGCAGAGGAGCTAAATAGACACCTCTCCCAACAGGACATACAAATGGCTAAGAGACATATGAAGAAATGCTCAACATCACTAATCATCAGAGAGATGCAAATTAAAACAACAATGAGATATCACCTCACATCTGTCAGAATGGCCACCATCAACAAATCATCAAACAAGTGTTGCCAAGGGTGTGGAGAAAAGGGGACTCTAGTACACTGCTGGTGGGAATGCAGACTGGTGCAGCCACTATGTAAAACAATATGGTATTACCTCAAAAAATTAAAAATGGAACTTCCATTTGCCCCAGTGATCCCACTTCTAGGAATATACCCTAAAAAGCCTGAAACACCAATCAGAAAAAAATATATGTACCCCATGTTTCTAGCAGCACTATTTACAATAGCTAAGATCTGGAAACAACCCAAGTGTCCATCAGTAGACAAATGGATAAAAAGCCAGTGGTACATATACACAATGGAGTACTATGCAGCTATAAGAAAGAAAGATCTCTTATCTTTTGAGACGACATAGAGGGACCTGGAAAGTATTATCCTAAGCGAAACAAGCCAAGTAGAGAAAGACAAATATCACATGATGTCATTTATTTCTGGAATATAATGAACATAACAGTCTGAGGAATGGGGTAGTCCCAGAGACGTGGAAGTGGAGTACAGACTGACCATCCCCAGAAGAGGGGGTGGGGAGGGAGAGATAAACCACAGAACTTATATGCATGTATGGATGAACAATGGATATGGACAACGAAGCTGGGGACAGGGCAGGGAGGGAAAGGAAGGGGGGTATCATTTGGGGATAAAAGGAGAAACATCTGTAACAATAATAAATTAATTAATTAAATAAAAAAAGATTGCTTTCAACAGTGGCATTTGAAACAAACTTCTTTTTTAAAATTTATTTTATTAAATTTTAATCACTTTATTTAGGTGACATTGGTTAATAAAATTCATAGGTTTTAAGTATATAATTCCATAATCATCTCTATACTGTATTGTGTGTTCACTGTCCAAAGTCAAGTCTTCTTCCATCACCTTTTATCCCCCCTTTATTCTCTTTTAACTGTCCCACCTCCCTTCTCTCTGGTAATCACCATCTTGTTGCCTGTGTTTATATATGCAGTTTCCTCAATAACTAAAAATGGAACTGCCTTATGACCCAGTGATTCTACTTCTGGGAATATATCCAAAGTAACCTGAAACACTGATTTGAAAATATATATGCAACTCTATGTTCATTGCAGTGCTATTTACAATGGTCAAGATTTGGAAGCAGCCCATGTGCCCATCAATAGATTAATGGATAAGAAAATCTGTGGTGGGGGACTGAAAATGGCGGCGGAGTGAATGGGAGCTACACAGACCATCTCCCAGGACCAAACTGAAATTACAACAAAAATAAAGACAAATCGTCAGGAAAAAGCAACCGAAAAGCAGCTTGGAGGACCACATAACCAGGGACACTGATTCAATCCTGGTAGGCTTGCGATGACGCGCGAGAGGGAGGCGGGAGCACACGGTCCACAATGGCCTGGGCTGAGACCTGCTGTGGCCTCGGCTGGGACCTGTGGCCTCTGCTAGGAGCTACATCCTGGGCTGGGAGCTGCTGCAGCCTCAGCCGGGAGCTAGGGCCTTAGCTGGGAGTGGCGCCCTAAGGTTAATGTCCCAAGCGGCTCCACAGTGCAGAGCCAGGACAGAGGCTAAATTAGCAGCAGCCACTCACCTTGGGCTCCGGCAGAGGAAGGGCAGACTGGAATGAAACTGTGTGGGGACACTCGGGATTTGGAGGGCGTTCAGAGCTTTTGCTGAGTTGCAGCCATGCAGAACTGTGGTCATCTTACTCCTTCCCAGGTCCCTGGGGGGAGGCGGCCGCCCCTCCCTCAGAGATTCAACACCACCTGGTGGCCATTAAAATGCTAATTGAGGCCCATTACTAACCAGCACCTGCCCCAACCTCAGAAATCCTCTTACACTGAGCACCTGAGGGAGTTTTTCCTTCAAATTAGAACTCAAGGTTCCTCAGGTGACCTCTACTAATAGCTTCCAGGCAAAAAAGCTAGAGGATTACTACCATTCTCTGGGCTAGCAACTCTAAGCAGGAAAGTAAGACTTGACAGTGGTGTTTAAAGTGGGTCTTCCCTGCCTCATCCAAACCCAGGAGAGTGAGCCACAAATAGCACAACACCAACACCCACAGGGAAAATTTGGCAGGCTCCAAAGCCCACTGTGATAGCCAAAATGGTGAAACACAGAAACAGAAGCCAAATGAAAGAACAAGAGACCTCCACCAAATTGAGATAAATGAGGTGCAGTTAAGCAACTTAACAGAACTACAATTCAGAGCCATGATCTTGAGGAAGCTCAACAACATGTGTAAGGACATGAGCACCATGAATGAAGACATAGAAATGTTGAAAATCAACCAGTTGGAAATTAAAAACCACCAAGAAAAAATGAAGAATGGCATATCAGAAATAAAGAACACATTGGAAAGTCTAAATAGCAGAGTAGAGGAAGCTGAGGACTGGATCAGTGAATTAGAAGACAGGGTAGGAAAAAATGAACTAATCAGAAAACGAAAAGGAAAAAAATAATTAAAAAACAGGAAAACAGCTTAAGAGAATTGTGGGACAACTGGAAATGTAATAACATTCGCATCATAGGAGTCCCCGAAGAAGAAGGAAATGAGCAAGGGTTAGAGAATGTATTTGAAGAAATAGTGACAGAAAACTTTCCTACTTTGGTGAAGGAAGAAGGCATTCTAGTTCAAGAAGCACAGAGAGCCCCAAGTAAGAAGAACTCAAACAGGCCCGCACCAAGACACATAGTAATCAAAGTGCCAAAAATTAAAGACAGAGAGAGAATCCTAAAAGAAGCAAGAGAGAAGCAACAGGTTACCTACAAAGGAAACCCCACAAGGCTCTCAGCTGACTTCTCAACAGAAACACTACAGACCAGACGGGAATGGCATGAGATAATCAAGATCATGAAAAACAAGGATCTGAATCCAAGACTACTCTACTCAGCAAGGCTATCATTTAAAATAGAAGGTCAAATAAAGAGATTCCCAGACAAAAAAAGGCAAAGAGAATAAATTAGCACCAAACCAGCACTGCAAGAAATGTTAAGAGGACTGCTGTAATTAGCAGGAGAAATAGGAAGAAAAATATAACCACACTAAACAAAAATGGCAATAAATAAGTACATATCAATAATCACCTTAAATGTAAATGGTTGGAATGCTCCCATAAAAAGACACAGAGTAGCTGATTGGATAAGAAAGCATGACTCATCTATATGTTGTTTATAAGAGACCCACCTCACAACAAAAGACTCACATAGGTTGAAAGTGAAGGGATGGAAAAAAAATCATCCAAGCAACGGAAAGGAAAAAAACGCTGGGGTAGCAGTACTCATATCTGATAAAATAGATTTCAAAATGAAGGCCATAACTAGAGACAAAGAAGGCCACTATATAATATTGAGAGGATCTATCCAACAGGAAGATATAACCTTGATAAACATATATGCACCCAATATATGCGCACCAAAATATATCAAAAATCTTCTGGAGGACTTCAAAGGAGAAATTGATAGGAATACAATCACAGCAGGGGACTTCAAAACCCCGCTGACATCACTGGATAGATCCTCTAGACAAAAAATTAGCAAGAAAACATAGACTCTAAGTAAAGCACCAGACCAAATGGATTTAATAGATATCTACAGAGAATTACACCCCAACACTACAGAATTCACATTCTTCTCAAGTGCACGTGGGACATTCTCAAAGATAGACCACATATCAGGACACAAACTAAGATAGGTCTCTACAAATTTAAGAAGATTGAAATCATATCAAGCATCTTCTCAGATCACAATGGCATACAACTAGAAATCAATTGCAACAAGAACATGCAAAGACATTTGAACACATGGAAGCCAAATAGCATCATATTAAACAATGAATGGGTTACCGAGGAGATGAAGGAAAAATTTAAAACTTCCTGGAAATCAATGAAAATGAAGACATAACAACATAAAGTCGATGGGATACAGCGAAAGTAGTTCTGAGAGGGAAGTTCATAGCACTACAGGCCTACCTCAAGACACAAGAAAAATCTCTAATAAACTATCTAATCGCACAACTTAAAGAACTAGAGAGCAAACAAAAAGAAAACCCCAGAGCATGTAGAAGGAAGGAAATAGTAAAGATCAGAGCAGAAATAAACAACATGGAGTCCCCCAAAAAAACAGTTCAAAGGATCAATGAAACAAAGAGCTGGTTTCTCGAAAAGATAAACAAGATTGATGGACCCTTCGCAAGACTCACCAAGAAACAAAGAGAGAGAACCCAAATACACAAAATCAGAAATGAAAGAGAAGTATCAACTGACACCACAGAAATACAAAAGATCATTCACAACTACTATGAAAAGTTATATGGCCACAAATTTGACAATCTAAGTGAAATGGACAAATTTCTAGAAATACATAGTCTCCCAAAACTGGATCAGGAAGAGATAGAAATCTTGAACAGACCAGTAACAAAAGAAGAAATTGAAGATGTAATCAAGACTCTGCCAGCAAACAAAAGCCCAGGCCCGGATGGCTTCATGGGGGAGATTTACCAAACATTCAAAGAAGAACTAACATCCATTCTCCTCAAACTATTTAAAAAAATTCAAGAAGAAGGAAGACTTCCAAACTCGTTTTATGAAGCCAGCATAATTCTAATTCCAAAACCAGAAAAAGACAATACAAAGAAAGAAAACTACAGGCCATTATCCCTGATGAACATAGATGCCAAAATCCTGAACAAAATACTAGCAAATTGGATCCAGTAATACACCAAAAAAATTATTCACCATGTCCAAGTGGGATTCATCCCAGGAATGCAAGGCTGGTACAATATTCACAAATCAATAAACGTGATACACCACATAAACGAAATGAAGAATAAAAACCACATGACCATATTAATAGATGCTGAAAAAGCCTTTGACAAAATCCAGCAACCATTTCTGAAAAAAACGCTCAGCAATGTGGGAATAGAGGGATCATATCTAGATAAATAAAGGCCATATATGAAGACCTACAGCCAACATCATACTCAATGGGCAAAAACTAAAAGCATTTCCCTTAAGAACAGGAACAAGGCAAGGATGCCCACTTTCGCCACTCTTATTTAACATAGTACTGGAAGTCTTAGCCACAGCAATCAGACAGGAAGAAAAAATGAAAGGGATCCAAATTGGAAAGGAGGAAATGAAACAGTCATTATTTGCAGATGACATGATACTATACATAGAAAACCCCAAAAACTCCATCAAAAATTTACTAGACTTAATAAATGAATTTGGAAAAGTAGCAGGATACAAAATTAATGTCAAGAAATCAATGGCATTCTTATACACCAATGATGAACTCACAGAAAGGGAAACTAAGAAAACAATCCCATTTACCATTGGGGCAAAAAAATATTAAGATACCTAGGAATAAACTTAACCAAAAAATAAAGGACCTATTCACAGAAAACTACAGGCCATTGAAAAAAGAAATAGAGGAAGATATAAAAAAGTGGAAGCACATACCCTGTTCATGGATTGGAAGAATTAACATAGTTAAAATGTCCATATTACCCAAAGATATCTATAGATTCAATGCAATCCCCATCAAAATACTAATGGCATACTTCACAGAATTAGAACAAGTACTTCAAAAGTTCATATGGAACCAAAAAAAGACCTTGAATAGCCACAGCAATCTTGAAAAGGAAGAACAAAGTTGGAGGGATCACATTTCCAGATTTCAGGTTATACTACAAAGCCACTGTAATCAAAACAGCCTGGTACTGGCACAAGAACAGGCATATAGACCAGTGGAACAGAACAGAGAACCCAGAAATGGACCCAAGGCAATATGCTCAATTAATATTTGACAAAGGTGGGAAGAGCATACAGTGGAGTAAGGACTGCCTCTTCAATAAATGATGCTGGGAAAATTGGACAATTACATGTAGAAAAATGAAAGTAGACCATCAACTTATACCCTACACAAGAATAAACTCAAAATGGATAAAAGACTTAAATGTGACTCATGAATCCATAAAAATCCTAGAAGAAAGTGTAGGCAACAAAATTTCAGACATCATACGCAGCAGAATTTTCACTGATACATCACCTAAGGCAATAGAAACAAAGGAGAAAATGAACACATCGGATTACATCAAACTCAAAAAGCTTCTGCACAGCAAAAGATACAATAATCGAAACAAAAAGGCTACCACTGTATGGGAGAGCATAATTGCCAATGATATATCAGATAAAGGGTGAATTTCCAATATATATAGAGTGCTCATACAAGTCAACAAAAGGAAGACAAAGAACCCAATTAAAAAATGGGCAGAGGAGCTAAATAGACACCTCTCCCAACAGGACATACAAATGGTTAAGAGACATATGAAGAAATGCTCAACATCACTAATCATCAGAGAGATGCAAAATAACACAACCATGAGGTATCACTTCACACCTGTCAGAATGGCCGCCATCAACAAATCATCAAACAACAAGTGTTGGTGAGGGTGTGGAGGAAAGGGGACTCTAGTACACTGCTTGTGGGAATGCAGACTGGTGCAGCTACTGTGGAAAACAATATGGTGTTACCTCAAAAAACTAAAAATTGAACTGCCATTTGACCCAGTGATCCCACTTCTAGGAATATACCCTAAGAAGCCTGAAACACCAATCTGAAAAAATATATGTACCCCCATGTTTGTAGCAGCACTATTTACAAAGCTAAGATCTGGAAACAGCCCAAGTGTCCATCAGTAGATGAATGGATAAAAAAGCAGTGGTACATATACACAATGGAGTACTATGGAGCTGTATGAAAGAAAGATCTCTTATCCTTTGAGACTACATGGAGGGACCTGGAAAGTATTATCCTAAACGAAACAAGCAAAAGAGAGAAAGACAAGTATCATATGATCTCACTTATTTGTGGAATATAATGAACATAACAGTCTGAGAAATGAGGTAGTCCCATAGACGTGGAAGTGGGGTACCGACTGACCATCCCCAGAAGAGGGAATGGTGGGGGAGAGATAAACCACAGAACTTATATGCATGTGTGCATGAACAAAGGACATGGACAACAAAGCTGGGGACAGGGCAGGGAGGAAGAGTGAGGGGAATCAGTGGGAGAAAAAGGAGAAATATCTGTAATAGAAATAAATAAATTAATTAAAATAAATAAATGAATAAAGAATAGAAATTTAAGAAAATCTGTGGTACATTTGCACAATGGAACGCTACTCAGTTGTAAAAGAAGAAGGATATCTTACCTTTTGTGACACCATAGATAGACCTGGAGAGTATTATTCTAAGTGAAATATGCCAGTCTGAGAAAAATTGAATACCATATGATTTCACTTATATATGGAATCCAATGAACAAAATAAATAAATAAAATAGAAACAGTTTTCTTCATAGAAACAGAGAAGAGACTGACAGCTCTCAGAGGGAAGGGGTGTTGGGGGCTGGGTTTAATAGGTGAAGAAAATTTAAAATGGCATTTGGGTACGGTGAGAAACATAGGTGTGGTGCCTAAAAACTCTTTTGAGTTCTCTGTCTTTCTCACTATTTCTGAGGGCCATTGGTGAGTTAATTTTGTTTTTTGAGGTCTGTTCTCTTTGAACTGAGCTCCCAATCTAATTATATTTCCAGTCCAGGGCTTAGTGATAACCCTGAAGCTGGCAGACAGTTCCATTGAAACCCAAATTTATGCCCTGGCCGGTTTGGCTCAGCGGTTGGAGAGTCGGCCTGCGGTCCTGAGAGACCCGGGTTCGGTTCCTGCTAAGGGCATGTGCCTCAGTTGCAGTTTGTCCCCGGCCCTGGTCGGTTGTGCGGGTGGCAGCCACTCGATGTGTCCCTTTCACATCGATGTTTCTCTCTCTCTCTCTGTTCCTCTCCCCCCCCCCACTCTACCTGAACAACAACAAAAAAAATGGAAACCCAAATTCATAGCCTTGGATCAGTTATTCAGTTGTTTGTAATCCTTTTAACCAGTTCTATTCTGCTGTCTCCATTTACGGGTGTTTGCTGGTTTAGTCCACACTGGGAATTGCTGAAGTTGTGCACAGAGCCAATCCATAGTAACACCAGAATCCCAGACCTATGTGTTGTCTAAACATTTAGTAGTTCTAAATTCAGAACTACTGCTGCATTTCTCCATTTGTTTGAAATCAGTCCAGAGTCCCCATTTTTTCAGGTCTGCTGCTTCAAATAATTCCCCAGTCCCTAGTTCTTTGGTTACTACTAGTGTCCACAGTCTTATTTCTTCAGTTACTGCTCATTTCTGTTAATGTGTACATGAAGTAAAGCCTATTGCTAAATGGGAATCTCAGAGGTCAAAAAAGCTTAATTATTAGTTTGGCTCTGAGAAACCCAATGTCCTAGCTAAAAAAAGAGGGATCCTTTATATTCAAAGAGTTGAACATGTCATCTCCCAGCACACCTGCTTATTTTGTTTAAGAAATAAGTACTAGAAGCTTCAGATATATAGAGAGATGGCAAAATTTTAATACAAATAACCTAGAATCGCAATGGCCATTATGGGAAGCATTCCAGTTAGGCATGATTGTTCATTTAAGAAGTCCACTTGAGTCGAGATAGTGGCATAGGCAAACACAGTACTCACTTCCTCCCACAACCACATTAAAATTACAACTAAAATGCAGAATAACTGTCATTAAGAACCACCTGAAATCTGGCTGAATGAAAGTCTTATAACTAGGGAATTAAAGAACAAGCCACATCAAGACTGGTAAGAGGGACAAAGATGTGGAATGGGCTACACTCACGTGTGGTGGATAAAATTAAGATGAATATCTTGGATGCAGAGGTCCTCTCTGAGGAGCAAGGGGTCACAGCTCCATACCAGATAGAAGTGTTGACAGAGGCCATTGTTCCTTATATGAGCCCTCCCTCTACAAAGCAGGCAGGTGACATATCTGAGACTCTATCACTGGTTCACACTCACTGTTTGCCATGCCTTGATGATTCCCTGGGGCCCTGGAAAATTTTCAAATTTCAGGCCCACCCAAGCTGTTTCCAGTGGCTTTCCCATACGAATGGCCTGTCTTGGATCATGCTTCAGATTTTGTTTAAGAATGAAAGTACTATAAACTCCAGATATCTAGAAATCTCTCAAAAAAGCAGCATCTGGCCTCAGTGAGCCCTGTACCTCTTGCTAAGTGGCCCCAGGACCAACACTAGCGCAGCTGCCTTGGTTCAGAGTTTGGCCTCGTCTGGGCACATCGATGCCTAGCACACAGAGCAGCTATCTGTAGATCAGTTTGTAGCTCATACCAGGTGTCCCCAGAAAGAATATCCAGCAGCTGACCTTGGCCTGCACTTCCTGGGAGTCTCCAGAGCCAGCACACCCAGTGGACAGCTTCAGACCACATCAAAGCACCACCACCCAAATACCTCCACAAGCAATACACTCAGGGGGCAGACTCAACAGACAACAGAGCTCTGCTGAAATAAGTACTGCTCTTTGAGGTGGATCCCTGTACAGCTGATCCTTCATGGTGGTTGGAGGTCAATGGTTGATGGTCACAGACAGTTCTTGCAGCTGATTGGCCTGGAGTAAATCTATCCCATTGACATGCCAACAGCAATTAAGGCTCAATACAAGAGGAAAGTGTACACAGCCCACACAAGGTGGAGTGTACTTCAACTGCCCAGCTTGAGTGATCAGGTAGACTGTGCCACAGGAGCCTGTAGAACACCGACTATATTTGGCCACTCTAACAAGCCTGGGAGATGTAGCTACTCTGCTCTACCTAATATATAGAAACAAATGCAGGGTGACTGCCAAAGTGAGGAGACAAAAAAACATGTCCCAAATGAAAGAATAGAATAAAAATGCAAGGGAGGGGCTATACAAAATGGAGACAGGTGTGGAGGATAAGAAGAGAAAGAAAGAAAGAAAAGAAAGAAAGAAAGAAAGAAAGAAAGAAAGAAAGAAAGAAAGAGAAAAGAAAAAGAAAGGAGGAGGAGGGGGAGAAGAGGAGGAGGAGGGGGAGAGGAGGAGGAGGAGAAGGAGAAGGAGAAGGAGAAGGAGAAGGAGAAGGAGGAGAAGAAGAAGAAGAAGAAGAAGAAGAAGAAGAAGAAGAAGAAGAAGAAGAAGAAGAAGAAGAAAAGATCTTATTTGTTAGTTTATTTTGTTCATTAGATTCCACCTATAAGTGAAATCATATGGTATTTGTCTTTTTCTGACTGCTTAGTTCACTTAGCATAATACTCTCCAGGTCCAACCGTGTTGTTGCAAAGGGTAAGATTTCCTAAATAGAAAGAGACTCATAGATACAGAGAACAGACTGACAGTTGTCAGAGGGGAGGGGCTGGGGAGAATGGGTAAAAAAGGTAAGAGTATTAAACAAAAAAGAAAAACCTCAAGCCCTGGCTGGTTTAGCTCAGCGGTTAGAGTGCCGGCCTGTGCATCAGAGAGATCCAGGTTCGGTTCCGCTAAAGTCATGTACCTCGGTTGCAGTTTGGCCCCAGCCCCGGTTGGGGTTGTGTGGGTGGCGACCACTTGATGTGTCTCTCACATCGATGTTTCTCTCTCTCTTCCTCCCTCTCTCCCTCCTGCTCTATCTCAAGATAAAGGCAAAAATATCCTCGGGTGAGGATAAAAATGTAATAAAAAAAGAAAAACCTCGAGACAGACAATAGTATGGTGATTACAAGAGGGAAAGGGAACTGTGGGGAGGTGGGAGAGGGTAAAGGGTAAAGGGGGGATAAATGGTGTTGGAAGGAGACTTGACTTGAGGTGGTGAAAAAACAATATGCAGATGATGTGTTATAGAATTGCAATCCTGAAACCTATATAATTTTATTAGCCAATGTCACCCCAATTAATTAAAGAAGTAAAAAGTGAACAATAAAATGGCAATAAATACATATCTACCAACAAATGAATCTAAAAAACAAAATAAGCGAACAAGCAGAACAGAAATAGATTCATAGATACAGAGAACATTTTGATGGTTGCCAGATGGGAGGGGAGTTGGGGGAATGGGGGAAAAATTAAAGTGATTAATAAGTATTGGTTGTTACACAATAGTCATGGGAATGTAAAGTACAACTTAGAGAATATAGTCAGTAATATTCTAATAACTATGTATGGTGTCAGATGAGGGCGAGATATGTCTGGATGATTGCTTAGTAAGTTATGCAACGTCTAATCACTGGGGTGTACACCTGAAACTAATGTAGTAATGTTGTCAACTGTAATTGGAAAATTTTTTTAAAAAGTGTATTTGAGAACAAGTTACCCCAAGTAGAACAAGCAGAATGGGATGCCTACTTTAATAGGTATGCAGAAACTTCCAAAAGCCTTCAAGATTACCAAATAAATGCATTAAAAGACTCACTACAGCCCTGGCCGGTTTTGCTCAGTGATTAGAGCATAGGCCCATGGACCAATGAGTCTTGGGTTTGATTCTGGTTAAGGGCACATACCTCAGTTGTGGTTCATCCCCAGCCCTGGTTGGGTTGTGTGCGAGGTAACCAGTCGATGTGTCTTTCTCACATTCTCTCTCTCTCTCTCTCTCTCTCTCTCTCTCTCTCTCTCTCTCTCCCTCTCCCTCTCCCTCTCCCTCTCCCTCTCCCTCTCCCTCTCCCTCTCCCTCCCTCCCTCCCTTCCTCTCTCACTCCCACTCCATCTGATGATAAATAGAAAAAATGTCCTTGGGTGAGGATTTAAAAAATAAATAAAATAAGTCTTAAAAAAAACACACTCACTACAGCCCTGTCAGTGTGGCTCAGTGTGGCTCAGGTGGTTGCGCGTCATCCTGTGCACCAGGAGGTAGCCAATTCGATTCTGGATCAGGGCACATGCGCAGGTTGAAGATTTGATCCCCAGTTGGGGTGGGGGGGGCGTGCAGGAGGCAACCAATCAATGTTTCTCTCTCATCAGTGTTTCTAAGTCTCTCTCCTTCTCCCTTTCACTTTCTGAAATCAATAAAAACATATATTTTAAAAAAGTCATTACAAAAGGCTAATAAAAATTAAAGGCACAAAAGGTACCTAAGGCAAAAGAGAATGGAAATAACATGACTTCTACTGCTCCCCACTTTACTTTTGCACTTGAGTACTTATGTTTTACTAATTCTCTGAACTGTCTTTCCTCTCTGAAGAGGCTATTAGAAAGTTGCCTTTTAAAATAAAACTACTTGAGATTGCAAAGAAACTTCTTTAGGTATACAGCACGTCTTAGTGAAAGACTGAACTAAATGTAATAGTTAAAGAATTTCCTAAACCCAGGGAGGAACTCCAAAAAATTTTAAAAGAATATAGAGTTATTATCAGGGCTAATATCATGAGGCTACCAGATCTTTATGAGCTTATTCACATGTTGGTAGGATCTGGTGAAGCCCCAAAATGGGTGCAGGAAGCAAAGTGGCAAAACCCCGAGGAAGATATTTGAGATCTTCAGAAGGAGCTTGCAAAATATCAACTGAACTCTGGCAAGGCATTCTCTAGAGTCTTCCTTGCCTGTACTGATTGGTGTATTATTTAACTGTGGCAGACTTTAAAGCTCACTTGGAAGCTCTCTTCTTATGACATTTTGGTTCCATACGATATATAGTGTCTGCTACCTTGTTCTAGCTGCCCTCTTTATAAATTGATTATCCCCTGAGATGAGTGGATTTAAGAAAGACATAAAGTAGGATGGGAAGTCACAGACCTGACTGAACTCATGTCTATAGCTGAGCATTTTGAAAGGATCCTGGAGCAAGATTGGAAACAAAAATCTGCTACACTATTGGCTTTATAGCTACAAAACCTCCAAGGCCAAAGACCCAAAATAACACCTTACCCTGTCACATTGCACCCCCTGAGGATTTATTATTAAATCACTGGCCCAGAAATCAATGTCTTATTTGTAATCAACAGGGATACTAGAAATGAGATTTTCCTCAAAGGCCCTATGCAAATTCTTCAACATCAACTCGAATGCCCCAATATCTACCTCCAAAGGAGTGCCTCATGTGGACCACTCACAATTTACAAGGATCTGATGGGTTCTCTAGTAAATTATTACCAGTAATTCCTTTAAACAGCCATGGGGAAACTAAAATTAAAATTAATGGGAAAACTTGTCAAATTCTAGTTGATACTGAAGCTACATTTTCTACTTGAAAACTCACCCTCACAGGGCAATAAATCCCTTGGAGTGAAAAGAAGGTTTCCATAGTGATGGTATCTAATAAAGTTCAGAGAGAATTTTTATCTCAACCAGTATAAATGCCACTGGCATCTTTTCCTGAAAAGCATTCCTTTCGGCTATGTGATACAGCCCCAGTCCATCTATTAGGTAAAGATTTCTTTTCTAAGTTAAAAGAAGACCTCACCTTAGAACTTCCTGACCAAACTGAACATGATCTTACAATTTAACCTTCACATAGAAGAGGAAGAATTCAAACAAAAGTCCCCAAATTTAATCAAGGTGCCCCCAAAACTGTGGGCTACCTTTGCACTGACATTGGAAGATTCAGATAGATATAACTAAACCCCTCTCCAAATTATTACAATATCCATTGAAGCCAGAGGCCATACAAGGCAACACACGTATAATAGAAGTCCTAGTTGTCCAGAGGCTAATTATTTCCTATACTGGACTCTGCCACATGCTAATCTTACAGGTCCAGAAACCTGAATGGATGGGAATGGTGATTTGCCCAGGATTTGAGAATTATTAATAAGACAGTTATTCTTCATTTCTGAGTCATTCCAAACATGAATACCTTTTTTTTTAATCCTCACCAGAGGACATTCTTTGATATTTTGTTCAGATAGAGTGGGAGGGAGAGAGAGAGAGAAACATCGATGTGAAAGGGACACATCGAGTGGTCACCACCCACGTGACCCAACAAGGGTCAGGGACAAACTGCAACCGAGGTACGTGCCCTTAGCAGGAACTGAACCCAGGTCTCTCCAGACAGCAGGAACTGAACCCAGGTCTCTCCAGACTGCAGGTCGACGCTCTAACCGCTGATCCAATTCGGCCAGGGCTGAATACCCTTTTGTTACAAGTTCAATCAGACTCAAAATGGTTCACTGTTGGAGACATCTGTTCAGCCTTTTTCAGCATTCCTGTAAACCCCAGCAGTCAATATCTATTTGCATTTAGTTGAAACATATATGGGTAGTTATGCCTCATGGGTCCCCTGAGGCTTCTTCTTTTTCTAAATTCTCACCTGAAGATATGTTTAGATAAATTGATTCTAGATAAAGGGACACACACACACACACACACACACACACACACACACACATCAATGTGAGAAATATTGATCGGTTGCTTCCCACATGCGCCACGACCTAGGTATGTGCCCTGACTGGGAATTGAATCCACAATCTTTATTTTTGGTGGATGAGATGACGCTTCAACCAACTGAACCACCTGGATGGGGCCTGAGGCTTCTTATTTCTCTCAAGTACTTCACCAAGATTTGAGTACCCACAGTTCCCAGGAAAGATGACCCTTTTACAATATTTAGATGACCTCTTGATGTGCTTAGTTACCCAGAAAAACATCCATAAAAGATTCCATTTATTTGCTGCAATAGTTAGTTGAAAAAAGACACAAAGCCTCTACAGAAAAATTACCTTTATCTTTAGACAGTGTCATTACCTAGGTCATGATCTAAGCACTGAAGGAATTCGACTGTTTCCAAATGAATCAAACTAATCCAGGAATTTGTTAGATTTGTCACAGTGAAGTGACAGCTTCATGGATTTCTAGGCTTGGTTGGTTATTACAGACTATAGGGTCCTAATTTTTCTCTATTAGCTTCCTCTATAAACTTATTAAAAATTGAGTCCCTGGACCCCTTCCCTGGAAAGATAAACATAAGCAAGATTTTATAAGACCAAAGCAATCACTGAAAGAACTTCTTGCCTTAGGGCTACCTAACTATTCAAAACTTTTTACTTTAATTGTGCATGAAAGGGGTAATCAAGCTCTGGGAATGCTTATACAAGAACATGGTAATAAACATAGGCCTGTTGCTTATTATAGTATACAACTTTATTTAGTTGCTCATGCCTATCTTAGCTGTTTTCAGGCTGTAGCTGTAGCTGCAAAGTTAGTGTAAGCCCCAGCAGATTTAATCGTGGAAAATGATGTTTATTTGCAAACTGTACACACTGTCCAAAGTCTTCTTAACTTTGATTGACTCAACAGTTCTCTGCAAGTAGACTAACTTCTTATGAGATTCATCTGTTTTCACCACCTAATCTACATCTTAAATGCTGCAACACCCTTAATCTTACTATGTTACTACCTCTACCTGATGAAGGCAAGCACTATGACTGTGAGGTGATAACATCCCATTTTGTGACACTGGGTCCTGATTTATGAGCCACCCCTTTAACTAATCCTGATTTAATTTTTTTTTGTAGATGGGTCATAATATACAAATGGAAAAGAAAATTTTCAAGCTAGTTATGCTACTACTATACAATATGATTTATTCAAAAAGGGAAACATCCTGCAAGTTAAATCAGTCCAACAAGGAGAGTTTCATGCCCTTAACCAAACATTCCAGTTATCAAAAGGACAAACTGTAAATATTTATACTGATAGCTGTTATACCTTTGGGTTCACAGATGATTTTGGAATGTTATTGAAACAAAGGTTTTTTTAATATATATATATAATATATATTATCTAGGACCCCAATAAAAATTGGCAAGTAAATGATCTTCTTACTGCTGTTCTCTTACCTTCTGAAACTACTATCATTAAAGTTGAAGCTCAAACTAAAAACGCTGAACATCAGTTTCAGGGAAATGCCCTAGTTGACATTCATGTGAAGGCAGCAACAACAGAATCTATAAAGATTGTGGCACATGGAGATGAAATCCATTCTGCTTCCACACAAAAAATGACTAGACTTTGCCATCCTGATGTCCTCGTAACATGGCAACAGTCTAATTCTAAATCAAAGAACTGAACATGGGTAAACAATGGCTGTAAATTAAATGAACAGTCAAGGCTATGAGAAATCCAAGATGGACTCTTGTTATTTTTAAATTATTTTTTATTTTTAAATTGCAGTGTACATTAAATATTATTCTGTATTAGTTTCAGATGTACAGCATAGCTGTTAGACAATCATGTACTTGATAGAGTGGTATCCTCAATATTTCAAGTACCCACCTGGCCTCATACATTGTTATTACAATATCATTAACTATATTCCCTATGCTGTAATTTATATCCCTATAACTCTTCTGTAACTATACATTTTTACTTTTTTTATTTTAAAATTTTTATTATTTTTAAACTTATCTTTATTGTTGAATGTATTACAGATGTCCCTTCTTTTTCCCCTATACACCCTTACTCCCTGCTCACACCTCCCTCCTGCCTTCCCCACACTATTGTCTGTGTCCATGGGTTATGCACGTATGCATATACGTTCTCTGGTTTATTTCTTCTCACTCCCTTCCCTTTGAGGTTCCTCAGTCTAACAACCATTTTATACTTCTTAATTCCTTCACCTTTTTAGCCCAGCCCCCAAACCCCTCTCCCGTCTGGCAACCAACAAAATGTTCTCTGTATCTATGAGTCTGTTTCTGTTCTGCTTGTTTATTTTGTTTGTAGATTCAATTGTTGATAGATATGTATTTATTGCTATTTTATTGTTCATATTTTTTATCTTTTTCTTCAAGAATACCATTCAACATTTCAGATAATACTTGGTTTGGTGGTGATGAGCTTCTTTAGCTTATTCCTGTCTGGGAAACTCTTTATATGTCCATCGATTCTAAGTGATAGCTTTGCAGGATAGAACAATCTTGGTTGTAGGTCCTTGCTTTTCATCAGTTTGAATATTTCTTGCCACGCCCTTCTGGCCTGCAAAGTTTGAGGAATCAGCTGACAGTCTTATGGGGGATCCTTTGTAGGTAACTAAGTGCTTTTCTCTTGCTGCTTTTAGGATTCTCTTTTTGTCTTTAATGTTTTGCTTTTGATGATGATGTGTCTTGGTGTGAGCTTCTTCGGGTTCATCTTTTTTGGGATTCTCTGTGCATCCTGGACTTGTATGTCTGTTTCCTTCACCAAGTTAGGGAAGTTTTCTGTCATTATTGTTTCAAATAGATTTTCAATTTCTTGTTCTCTCTCTTCTTCTCACACCCCATGATGTGAATGTTGGTAGGCTTGAAGTTGTGCCAGAGGCTCCTTTACACTAACCTCATTTTTTGAAATGCTTTTTTCTTTTTGCTGTTCTGATTGGGTATTTTTTGATTCCTGATATTCCAAATGGATGGTTTGCTTTTTGGCTTTTCCTACTGTACTACTGATTCTCTGTAAATTATTCTTCATTTCAATTAGTGCATCCTTCATTTCTGACTTGTCCTTTTTTATGCTGTTGAGGTCCTCACTAAGTTCATTGAGCATCCTTATAAGCAGTGTTTTGAACTCTGCATCTGTTAGATTGCTGATCTGCATTTTGTTTAGTTCTTTTTCTGGAGTTTTGTTCTGTTTTTTTTTGTTGTTGTTGTTGTTGTTGTTGTTTTTTTTTCATTTGTGACATGTTTGTTTCTTTCTTCATTTTGGCTGCCTCCCTGTGTTCATTTCTATGTATTAGGTAGAGTTGCTATGTCTCCTAGGCTTTGTAGGGTGGCCTATTGTAGTAGGTGTCCTGTAGGGTCCAGTGGCACAGCCTCCCTGATCACCTCAGCTGGACCTTCGAGGTGCACCCCTCGTGTGGACTGTACACTGTTCTGTTGTAATTGAGTCTTTATTGCTGTTGGCATGTCAATGGGAGGGATTTACTCAGGCTGATCAGCTGCAAGGACTGACTGTGTCCACTGCCCACCGACCTCTGACTACCTTGGAGGATCAGCTGTGCAGGGGCCCACCATGCAGAGCAACACTTAACTTCAGCAGGGCCCTGGTACACACTGAGTCCACTCCTTGATTGTATCACTTGTATAGGTTGTTGGGTGGTGTTGCTTCGATATAGTCTGAAGCTGGCCACTGGGTGTGCTGGCTCTGGGGCAAGGTTAACTACTGCCTGTGTTCTACCCGGCATAAGCTACAAAGTGATCTGTAAATGGTTGCTTCTTGTGCTGGGCTTGGAAGTGCCCAGGCAAAGCCAAGCTGTGAACCAAGTCTGGCTGCTCCTAGTGCCAAGCCTGGGGCCACTTAGTGAGAGGTATGAGGCTTGCTGAGGCCAGATGCTGCTTGTTTGAGAGCATTTAAGAAAATCTAAAGCAGGAGCTAAGGCATGCTAATCCTGTGATAAAGCCACTGGAAACAGATTGGGTGGGCCCACAAATTAGGTGCAGCAGGGCCTTAGAGAATCACCAGGACGTGGCAAACAGTGTGAACCTGGTTGCTGGATTTCCAGATATGGTGCCCTTCTTCCGCCCTCGGGAAGGGCTTACCAAAGGAACGATGGCCTTCACCAGCATGTCTGTCCTAGAGAAAGCTGCCCCTACTGCTCTTGTCCAGATACCAAACAACTTAATTCTTCACTGTATGTCTCTGGTGCTTTTCAAGCTTCCTCCCCATGTTGGAGCCTGGAGGGAGCGGGTCCTTTATTAGGAACTGCCTGGGGCTCCAGAAGCCTCAGCTTCCCTCTGCCTCAGTTCCTGCTGGTTTTTACAACCAGAAGTTATGTGGATTCTTCTCCTGGCATTGGAACCCTGAGCTGGGGGCCTGGTGTGGAATGGGGATATCTCCCTCCTCAGGGAGGACCTTCCCAGCTGAGGTGTCCTCCTGATTTTTATCCACCACACGTGGGTGTGAGCCCAGCCCTTCTGCCTCCGCTCCTCCTACCAGTCTCTATGTGGCTTCTTTAATCTCGTAGTCGTAGGAATTCCATTCAGCTCGATTTCAGGTGGTCTGAATGATGACCATTCTGTAGTTTAGTTGTAGTTTTCATGTGGTTGTGGGAGGAGGCGAGGATGGCATTAACCTACCCACCATCTTGACCAGAAGTCAAATTTTTACTTCTTAATTCCTTCAAAATTTTTACCCATTTCCCCAAACCCCCTTCCTCTCTGGCAATTATCAATCTGTTCTCTGTATCTAAAAGTCTGTTTCTATTTTTTTGTTTGTTTTTTTCTTTAGATTCTACATATAAGTGAAATCATACGGTATTTGCTTTCTATTTCTGACTTATTTCTCTTAGCATAACACCTTCTGAGTCCATCCATGCTGTCACAAATGGTAATATTTCATTCTTTTTTTATTTCTGAGTAGTATTCCATTGTGTAAATGGACTACAGCCTTTTTATCCACTCATCTCTTGATGGGCACTTGGGTTGCTTCCATTTCTTGGCTATCATAACTAATGCTGTAATGAACATGAGGGTGCATATATTCTTTCAAATTAGTATTTTGGGTTTCTTTGGATGTATTCCCAGATGTGGAATTACTGGGTCATAGGCAGTTACATTTTTAATTTTTTGAGGAACATTTACACTGTTTTCTATACTGGTTGCACCAATATTCATTCTCACCAACAAACATAACTGCATCAAACTAAAAAGTTTTTACACAGCAAGGGAAACTTTCAACAAAACAAAAAGACAGCCTATAGAATGGAAGAAGATATTCACCCATGATATATTCAATAGGGGTTAATATCCAAAATGTATAAAGAACTCGACAACTCAACACCAGAAAAACAACCCAATTAAAAAGTAGGCAAAAGACCCGAATAGACAATTCTCCAAAGACAACATACAGATGGTCATTAGACATAAGAAATGTTGCTCAACATCACTAATCATCAGAGAGATGCAAATGAAAACCACAATGAGATATCACCTCACACCTGTCAGAATGGTTATCATAAATAAATCAACATACAACAATTGTTGGCAAGGGTGTGGAGGAAAGGGAACCCTAGAGCCACTCGATTTTCATGGCTCCCCGGCAAAGCTTAATTTGTTTTTGCATTTCTTCACCCACTGCAGTACATTTAGGATGACTCAAATTATGATAAGGCATTGGTGAGGAGATTTCTATAGTTTGTGAAAACAGTCTACCAGCCTACCAGCAGTGTCTGACTTTCCAGGTTCATTAATATGGAAAACTATTTTTGTCTCTGGCAGCCTCAAACCTCCTCTCTCTGAACCTTATGAAGACATGCAGCTGGACTTTATTTAACTGCACTTAATATAGGTTATTAATGTTTTTGTTATTGCATGTATGTTTTAGGATAAGTTGAAGTCTTCCTTGTCCACAAGGCTTATGCCCTCACAGTGGCAAAAAAAAAAGTGTTAGAAAATGTGTTTCCTGCTTGGGGTATACCTCTTACAATCTCCAGTAATTGATGTACCAAATCAATATATACATGACTTCATGGAAAGCTTCATAGAATTATCACTGTTCATAGGAAATATAGTCAACGATATTGTAATAATTATGTATGGTGCCAGGTGGAATCTTGAAAGGATCAGGGGGAACACTTTGCAAATTATATGATTGTCTTACACACTTGAAACTAATATAAAATCATATTGAATATAAACTGTAATTGAAAATAAAATTAAAAACAGAAAAAAATTGTCACTGTCCCTATCACTCTAAGGTCAAGAGATCTAATGAGATCCACAAATTTAAAATCTCTAAACTTGCTGAATTCTTTGGCCTAAGATATTGCCTTTTGTCTTGCTGACTTTTTTCAGTACACCTTTTGGGAAACATAACATCACTGTACATGAGATAGTTAGCAGTAGACCAATGTCTATTTGTATACAACTTTCAGTGTATCTCTATTGTCTCATGCTGGTATGACCAACTACTGCAAGTTTTCAAAGTCTTATACTCATGCCTATTATCAACAAGTTAAATACGTTTTTCCAGATCCCAATTCAAGAGATTCTGTTGGTCTCAACCTAGAGCTTGGTGACTAGGCATTCTGGAAGCATCATTAGTCCTCAAGCCGCTTCGAAAGGCATCTTACCAAGTACTCCTAAGCTCTGACATTGCTGCAAGACTAAAGGCATTGAGCCTGGGATACACATTTCACAGGTAAAGAAGGCTCCGCCTTAAATGTGGTCCTGTACAGATGCTGGAGACCTATAAATCAAATTGATGAAGAAGATAAGTAGAGGACATCAACATAGATTGCTTTCACTTAAGACACCAGAACAAGACTTTATAGTTTAACTAAACATGTTACCCTTTCTTGTTTTCTTTATTTCCTTTGCTCTGGTATGGACCTGGAAATATACCACCATCATTCATATATTCCAGGTCATTGCTAAGGGCGGGGGTAGCCTTTCAGATATGAGTTTTCTCATTAAAAACTCAGGTTTTTCCATTAACAGTGCCACCTTCATGGAAGTGACTTATGCCCTACAGGATTTATCTTTTTCTGTGGTAGTTATCATTCTCCTTGGGATATGAATATTTAGATGGCTGGCACAAAATCCAGCAATACTTATTAGGTTATCTGTGTTCCCATCTGTTCACAGACAAACTGAGATACCTCGTTGATCAACTCTCCTAAATTTACATTGTTGATTTGGAAAGCACCTACCAAAAGGTTGTTTGTGATGCAGTATTCAGTACCTTTGCAGAAGCTTAGTAGTCTGTGCACCTGATTAGTAGTAAATACAAATGAGGCTATAATCAGGAATCTCTCCTTAGGTCTTGAAATATTGCAGAATCCATTGTTAAAGCAACAGCTGACCAACAAAAATCATTAGACTCTGGCCAGTTTCTCTTGACAGTAGGATAAGCTTCCGTTATCTTTTACCTAAACAAGATTGTGTCTGTGCTGTGGGTGACACTATTTGTTGTACCTTGATTAATACTTCTGTGGAAGTTCAAATACAGTTACACATAATCACTGAATAAGCCATATAGCTTAAAAATGTGACTCCCTTAATGGGGTCTTTGTCTGACTTATTTGATTTTTACTGGTTTGGGTCTTGAGGACCACAGCTGCAAGGGGAACTCCAAACACTGAGAATCATCTCATTTATAGTTATCACACTAATCTCCCTGGTGCACTGTATTTTTTCAAGAGCTTTAAATGTGTATTCGTAGCCACTAATCACCAAGCAAGTGATCTCCCTGAGACTGAAACATCAGAAAAGGAATGCGGAGAATAACCCACCTAAAGATCATGAACTGGAAGCTCTGTCTTGTGTGCATCACAGATATTAAGCAAAAACATCACGACCTGTAAATATCACACAGAGGATCAACGAAAGCTGTGAAAACTGCAGAGGAGTAGTTCAGAACGGCACTAACGCCCCAGATTTTGATCAGATTTCTCAGTCTAGCTGAGAGTTTGATCAAAAGGCAGGAATTGTTAAAAGAAAAAAAATCACAGGCCCCAAATGGAGTAATATGTGCTAAAATCCCTGGTATCAAAACTGGACTTAATACCTGACCAAATTTTAGTTTCAACCTTCAGTATTGTAATCTCTCTTTTTTTCATAATGCCCTTTATTTTTTAAGTTTGTTTTAATTTATTTTTAATTTTTAATTAAATTTATTGGGGTATAGAAAACTGAAACAACAAATGAACAAATAAGTTTATTTTTTAAATTATAGTTTACATTCCATATTATTCTATTAGTTTCAGGTGCACAGCATAGTGTTTAGTTAATCATATGCTTTACAAAGCATTTCCCTTATTTCCAGTACCCACTTGCCACCATACATAGTCATTACAATATGATCAACTATATTCCTTGTGCTGTAATTTATATCCTAATGACTATTTTGTAGCTACCAATTTGTAGTTCTTAATCCATTCACCTTTTCACCCAGTACTCCAACCACCCTCCCATCTGGCAACAATCAGTGTGTTCTCTGTATCTATGAGTCTATTTTAAATTTGTTTGTTCCTTTATTTGTTCTTAGTCAGTCTGGTATTTTCTGGTAGGTGCCAATGAAGTAATCTGTCATGTAGACCCTCTTTATCTGCAAAAGGAATCTGAGGTAATCTGTGTGATGAGACCCTGTCTTCCCCAAAGGGAAGGTAACCTTTCCTAAAAAATCCTTTATTTTATTTTGCTAATAACTTTCTTGCTCTACCTATTTTCTATCTGTAAAAGCTTTCCATATTGTAGAAGTTCTCAGGCTCCTCTCTACATTCTAGATGGGAATGGGATGCTGCCCAATTCATGGATTAATCAATAAAATGATTTGAATCTTCAGATTTACTCAGAACATTGATTTTTTGTTCCTTAACACAAGTTATGGTGGGCTCAGTATTAACTGGATGCATGACACAAGGTGGTCATGCATTGGGATGTTTTTTAATGACTATGAACTTGCTCTCTTATCTCCTTCACCAATCTTTCATGTTATTGCTTGACTGGCCACCCAGACTGAAATCTCCACCTGTTAAGTTTTTTCTCTGGATATGCCAACCACAAATATTCCCACTTTTCTGAGGTGGTTATAAAGAGCTTTTACTGCCGGATAAAAACATGTTAGGATTGGACTGATCCTAAAAAACTCTTTAGGTAAGTATTTAAAATGGTTTTAGCAGTTAAACCCTTTGTTCACTGTAGTTTTACTTGGGGCCTCCTTATGCTACAGATAAAATAATAGCTGCTCTAGTTAAAGTAAAGTGTGATAGGCTCAAAGTACTATGGATCACAGTTAGAAAACTACTTACTTGGAAGTTGTTGGTAAATCTGCCTTCCCTATTTGTCATTTAAAGAAAGTAAATTCCACAGAAGTGGCTTAGCTAAGATCATTGATCTAGAAAGTGATATAGTCAATTCTGCTAATTTGCTCCTTTACCAGCTGAACATTTCTCATTAATCTAAAGTTCAGCTTGGCCCTCAGTTTGGCCTTCAGTTTAGCCAGTTGCCACATTGAGCCATAGAGAGTAGGTATCTGCCACTGGGGCTGGGAAAGATATTGAGGCTCAGGCAATGAGTAGGAAGAGAGATATGATCTTATCATGTGTTGTAATCCTTGGGGATGGTCCCAGAAAGACAGGAATGTCTATTCAAGACAGAATTGTGTGAACATGTTTGTTGTGATTAAGTTGGATAGAGAGAGAGAGAGGGAGAGGAGAGAAGAGAGAAGAGAGAAGAGAGAAGAGAGAAGAGAGAAGAGAGAAGAGAGAAAGAAGGGGAGGGGAGCAGAAGAAAAATTATGGTCAAAAGATCCTACAATCCTGTCCTTAGTCAGCCTGTGATTTCCCAGAATGAAATATTTGCAGAAGAAACAGTGTGAGAAAAAGGAAGTCTTGATGACCAAATCTTACTGTTGAACTTTAGTCCTGGTGAGGTAGACTAGACTGTACAGAACCCAGAGGATTCTGTTTTTCCTAGACTAAGCAGGTCTAAGTAGCCTCCCTTATTATATAGCTCTCCTTCTGTTTCCCACTTGGCTTTCTAAAAGGATAGACAGAACAATGGGTCCCTCAAGTAGGTGAGTACATATTTCCTGAAAGAGGAAGCTATAAAGTTAGAAGAGCCATGCTTGAATGACACTTCAAACAATATTTCTCAACAGCTGAGCTGCAAAATCTCCTTAAAATAATGGAAGATGTTCTAACTCTCCAGCATTTTTTAGATCCATGGGATACAATGAAAATTTTTCTATATTAATAGAGATATTAAGGCCTTGGATGATAGAACACTAGTTGGCTGCAGCACCTATGACATTTGGAGAGAAAATAAATTTTACATTAGGTAAAAAGAAACACACTATATGAGTTAACTGGGACTCATGCAAAAGAAGAGTTGAAAATAATCACAAATGCTGGAGGTTCCTATAAGTGAACTCCCAGAAATAAAAGTATGTGGGGACTATAGTAGAACATTTCTGAGATTGTCATTTGGCCTGTCATAATTCCCTAGCTAAAGCGACCAATATCAAGAAATATGAGCTTTTTAAAATGATGTAATTTGAAGACCTAGGACCATAATAATATGTTTATAGAATATTTCCAGCACTGTTTGTGGGAAATAAGGCACTAATTTCTAATCCTGATAGGTAGACAGAATATTACGCAGTGTTTGTCATTTTGCTTGTTCATAAGAAAGACCTTGGAGGCCCTTTAGAGACCCTTTGAACATTTCTTCCCTGAGTTTCTGATAAAAGAGCATGAGGCTTAGGAGTCTGCATTATAATAGGCATCTTCAGTGAAACATTACTGTAGGAAAAAGTGTTCGAGACTAGAAAGTAAACGACATGGATCTCAGTCCTGACTTCATTGCTAGCTAGCTGCACATGTTTGAATAAATTACTTTTCTGAGCTTTAAATTTCTCACACATAAAGTGAAGTTGATTATACTTGCCTTTCCTACTTCACAAAGCTACTAGGAATATAGCATTAGATAATGTAAGTAAAAGCCACTTTACTGCAATTGCTAGAATGAAATGATTATGATTGATGATTATGATGATGATGATGATGACGACTATGACAGTGGAAAAAAATGGCTCAATAGGTCTTTAGCATAATTTGTGTAGGCTCAGTTGGTGAGGGGGTAATTGGCAGCAGTGAGAGCCCAGATTGCAGACAGGTCATATTATCAAAGTTTTATCTGGATGGAATGAGGAAAGAACAGTAGGGAGCAATCCTGGAAGAGGGCCTGACTTGATAGAATGGAGGTCAGTCAGAACATAGTCTCAGATTCAACAAGTAACTGGATTAAATCCTATAAAAGCCAAAGCAGGAAGGAAAACTAATCCCACACGCCAATCAGCTTTATTGAATTTTGCTCTCCAGTTTCAGAATTGTGTAAGGTAGGCAGAGGGAATTCATGACTTCAGTAAGAAGTGGCTAGGGACTACGGAAACTCACAGCTATCAGGATTTGATGGTCTCTTTCAAAGCATTCACTCAGTATGCCCTGACTACATCCTCTCAGGGACTTTTAATCTTGATTTGCTTTCCCACGTGTGTTTCCCTACTGAGAGAAGAGCTGACATGAGTTTTAAAGCTTTTTCAGCTGTGATGTTGCTCACTGAATATTAATAGACTCTGGTTTACCCATTCTTCTCCTATGAGTCTAATTTATCCCCAGGGAAGCTAATGCAATGATATTTATGAATCTGTAAGTCTTAAAGGTGAGCTCTCAGGATCGATTGGGATATTGAAAAGTAAAGTAATTAAGGGACAGTTAAACCACCATACTGTGCTTGTTGGTAGACATTGTGTCAGAAGCACCTGAGAAATTATATGAGGTTAAAAGTGTTACCGGAAAGGGGACCTGGCCTGGGCGGGTCTGCCTAGGGCTGGCCAGTAGTGTGTGGGTTCTTGACTTCATGCAGGAACAGTTTCACAGCACAAGTCCAGGTGAATTTTAAAGGACATTTATTAAAACAAGAAAGGGTTGGGGAAATGAGCCTAGGCTGGTCTGCTTTAGCTTCCTGAGAAGTCAGAGTAAAGGGGGCCTTGGGGTCAGGTTCAGGGGTTAGCCTGGGATGAACTGGCACTGCTTATTGCTGCCCTGTTTGCAAGCCTGCTGGGGTCTTTTAGAGTCTAGGAGATGCACGCCTGTGGGGAAGAAAAGGTGGGGGTGCAGGCATGCTCCTGGGAAGGAGAGCACACACTGGGTCCTTTCTCTTGAGGCTTTTATTCTCTCTTGCAGGTGGCAACCTTAGGGGAGGTCTCAGGGGAGAGTTTCAACAGAATATTCATCAGTTTGCTAGGTGTGCTCTTTCATGGTCGTGGTCCTCACTGATTGGTCAGTGCCAGGGCAGGGGGTCCTTAGTCATTGCAGATGCTCCTGGTGTTGCCCACCTGGTTTTGCTGCTCTTCTGGGTCTGGAGCTGAAATACAGCTGAGGCCTAGATGTTATCCTAGGGAGATGACCTTCTGTATCCGCTGTAAATTGCTCTGTCAGTTTGTTCAACTATCTGCCTCAGTTTCCCTATTCCACTTGTCCTGGCTTACTGGCCTGTCTCAGAAGCATCATGAAAATTCACTGTAAAACTCATTTCAGTATCAATGGTATGAGTGTTGTTTGAAAATCATTGTGCAGTGGAAAAAAGAACTGGTTTTGAGGACAGATTCTATCATATAATAATTATATAACCTTGGATAGCCTTTTTTACAACCATAAATATTTATTTTAAATTTATAGAGCACTGCTTCCTGTGTGGAGGAATAAATTCCTGACAAAGTAGCCGTTGTGAAGTAACAAAAATAAACTGTTGGCTGAATACAATAAAACAACTACCCCTGTTATTTGAGTAACAAATAAAAGCAGTATTATTTTGTAGGGATATCTAAAGTTGGAGGAAGTGACTAAATGGGGTTGATTTTCCATTTTTATTGCTTTCTCCTGAGGGAAGCTACAACTGTGACCCAGCATGGGATAAAGAAAATTCTGATAGAAATCATGTTGCCTTTCCGGCTGGAAGGACTAGGGTAAGAAGTTAAGTATAACTAGGGTTTCCAGAGACTGAGGGGATCCCCAAAGGGAGAAATCCAAAGAAGGAGAATCCCACATTCTGTGTAAAAGTGCTTCTAAGTCACTGGCTAACCCATGCATGTATGGGGCTGTTTGAAAACAATCTTTGAGAGACCTGAACTGCCTCCTGTAGCAGGCATGACAAAGCTTGCCATTTGAGTTTAACCAAATTTGAGTACGCTTTTGATAATAGTAATACTTTGAGTCTAGTCAAGTTGATTGATGGCTAAAAAAAAAAATTAACACTTTTAGAAGGCATATAAGACAATACAGTTCTACATATGACATTTAGCATGTCTAAGAAGCAGTCCAATATTATTTGACAAATAAACAGCCAGAAAAGTGTAAGCCAGTTTCAAGAATAAAGGTAGTAATTCCAATATCACCATCTGTCAGACAAAGACTTTAGAACAGCTGTTTGGAGAGTTAAAGAAAAATATGCTCATAAAAAATCAGAATGTAGATTATATTGGCAAAGAAATAGAAAATGTAAAAAAGAACTAAATGATAACTTTGAGGGAAATACACAATTTCTTTAATAGAACTTACTATGTAGACATAATAGCAAAATGGAAATGTGTTTAAAAAAGTGAGTGATCTTGAAGAAAGTTCAATAGAAATAATCAGATATGAAAAATAAAGAAATATAAAGAGATAAAATATAAAAAAAAAATTAACAAGCGGGTGATGAGAGTCCTAGGAAGAGAGGGGAGAAAAAAATAGGAAAGAAAAAAAACATTATTTGTGAAACAATGTCTGAGAACTTACCAATTTTTGTAAAATACATTAAGTTACATACTCATTCACCACATCAGACCCTAAAGAGGACAGATATAAAGAAAACCATGTTGAGTACATCAGAGTCAAACTGCTAGAAACCAAAGATAAAAAAAAAATCTTGGACGTAGCCAGTGCAAAATAACACCTTAAATATGAAGGAACAATTTGTATCATAATACATTACCATCAGAATCATGGAGGCAAGAAGAGAGTGGAAGAGCATCATTAAAGTGAAAGAAGAAAAACTGTCACTTTATAGTTCTATATCCAGTGAAAATAACTTTCATGAATGAAGGGAAGATAAAGATATTCTCAGAAAAAGTTCTACTAAAAGAATTCAGTGTCAGTAGACCTGCACTACATAAAATATTAATAAATAATATTCTTCAGTCTGTAGGAAAATGATGCTACAGGGATTCTCAGATCTTCAGGATTCAATGAAGAGCATCACAAATACAAATGTTTGGGTAAATATCAAAAATTATATTTTTTCTTTATTTCTTTAAAATATATCTTACTGTGTTTGTTTGTGTGTCTTAAGTTTGTAATGCATGTATATATAATGTATGTATTTGTGTGTATTAAGTATGGCATAAAAGAATGAGGATTGCTGGGAATGATGGATATACATGATTGCAAGATATATATTTTATGTGAATTTTTTAAAAATATTAACTCCAAGTATATGGTGAAAAGTTAGCCATACATATCACAATTCTTAGAACAACTAGTTAAAGAACAATGCATATAAGCATAGCTGAAATGCCAATAGATAAGATAAAACGAATCTCTGTAAGATACTCACATTGAAAACATTAACATACTCTAAAAAAATAAACAGAATGACAAGAAAATGGAGCAGTGGAACAAGAATTAGAGGGGACAAATAGAAAAGAAGTAATAAAATTGTATATCTAAATTCAACCATTTCAACAATTACATTAACTGTTAACAGGCTAAATGCTTCAATTAAAAGACAACATCATCAAAATACATTTAAAAAACATGCCAAACTATATGCTATCTAACAAGAGGCACACAGTAATGTAAAGACATAGAAAGTTTGAAAGTAAATGGATGGTTATATCTATCTATCTATATCTATATCTATATCTATATCTATATCTATATCTATATCTATATCTATATCTATATCTATATCTATATCTATCTATATATATATCAGGAAAATAATAAGCCTAACAAGGCTGAAATGGATATATCTGATAAAATGGACCTCAGAATAAGAAGTATTACCCCTAATAGATGGCTATTTAATACAGATAAAAGGGTCTATTCGTCAAGAACATAATAATCATAAACATATATGTGATTAATCTTAAGAAGCCTCCAAGTACATAAAGACAAAACTGACAGTTAAAGGTATAAATAGGCAATTATTGCACTGTTGTAGTAAGGTTTTAATACCCCCTTTTCAATAATTGTTATACAAAGATAAGAAAAAATCAGTAAAGACATACAGTGTCTAAACAGTACTATCAACCACCTTGACATTTATGCTTATGTGCTAGACTACCGCAGAACTTTCAAATACATATTCTTTTCAAGTGTTAATTGTACATTCACCAGCTTTTTGTTCACAAAGCAAAACTATTTCAATTGAAAGGGATTTAAAACATACAGAAATGTTCTCTGACCATGATAGATTTAAAGTAGAAATAATTTATGATAAGATATCTAGAAAAACAACGCATATTTAAAAATTAATCAACATGCTTCTAAATACAAAAGAAATCACAAAGGAAAGCATAGAGGGTATTTTCCACAACCTGAGTACGCTATGAATTAAATGACAGCTTACATTACTTACAATGATGAAATATCAAAGACTTTTCTTCTAATATCAGAAACGGAAAAGGATTCTCACTCTCACAACATGTATTCAATATTGCACTGGAGGTTCTATTTGTTTTAATAGTGCAGGGGGAAAAGGCATAAACTTCAGAAAGGAAGAAGTAAAGCTTTCTCTGTTTTCAGATGATATGAGGGCTTACATAGAAAATCCTAAAGAATCTACATAAAAATGTAGTAAAACTCATAAGATTTAGCAAGGTCACATATATAAAAGTTAATATACAGATTTGAAATGTATTTTTATATATTTGCATTAAACAATTTGAAAATGAATTAATTGTAAAAGATATCATTTAAAATATCACCAAAACACAACATACTCAGTACTAAATTTAACTGAAAATGTGCATGGCCTCTTACTAAAACTACAAAATATTGCAGAGAGTAATAAATAAAAAGCTAAATAAATGCAGGGACATACCATTTTTATGAAATGAAAAACTCAATAGGGTTAATATACTATTTCTTGTCAATTTTTTTATAGATTGAACATAATTTGAATAAGAATCTAGTAGATTTCTTGAAGGAATTGAAAACCTGAATATACAATTTATATGGCAGTGCAAACAACCTAGAATAACCAAAGAATTTTTCAAACATAAAAGATTAAGTTGGAGAACTCACACTACCTAATTTCAAGACTCACTCTAAAGCTAAAATAATTGCACTAGTGTGGTAATGCTGAAAATATAGACATATAGATCAATATAATAGGACAGAGAGTCTAGAAATACACATACACACACACTTTCTTTTTCCATTTTTTTTTACAAAGGTGCCAAGGAAATTCAATTGGGAAAGTAAAAGGCTTACCAATAAAAGTTTCTGGGGTTATGAAACAACTGGATGTGTGTATGGGAAAATACACCTTAGCAATTACCTCACACAATACCCCCAAATTAACTAAAAATGGACGATAGATCTATGTAAAACATAAAACTTTTGAAAAAAATAAAACAAAAAGAAAGGAAGAAGACAGAAAAATATCTTTGTGACTTTAGGGCAGGCTAATTTTTATTTGTTTGTTTTTCTTTCTTTTAAAAAATATTTTTATTAATTTGTTTTTGTTACTGATGTTTCTCATTTTCTTCCAATTGATAGCCTCCTCCCCTTGCCTCCCACCCCAACCCAAGCTTTGTTGTCTCTATTCATTGGTCATGCATACGTGAATGTAAGTTTTGTGATTTATCTCTTCCCCCACAAACCACCCCTCCGATGAGGCTTGTTAGTCTGTACCCCATCTCTATGTCTCTGGGTTAATTTCATTCAGCAGTTTGTTTAGTTCATTATATTCCACAAATAAGTGAGATCATGTGATATTTGTCTTTCTCTGCTTGGCTTGTTTTGCTTAGCATAATACTCTCCAGGTCCTTCCATGCCATCTCAAAGGATAAGAGAACTTTCTTTCTTACAGCTGCATAGTATTCCATTGTGAACATGTACCACTGCTTTTTAATCCACTCATCTACTGATGGACCCTTGGGCTGTTTCCAGATCTTAGTTATTGTAAATAGTGCTGCTACAAACATGGGGGTACATATATTCTTTCAGATTGGTGTTTCAGGCTTCTTAGGGTATATTCCTAGAAGTGGGATCACTGGGTCAAATGGAAGTTCCATTTTTAATTCTTTGAGGTAACACCAGTGTTTTCCTCAGTGGCTGTACCAGTCTGCATTCCCACTAGCAGTGTACTGGAGTCCCCTTTTCTCCACACCCTCACCAACACTTGTTTGATGATTTGTTGATGGCGGCCATTCTGACAGGTGTGAGGTGATACCTCATAGTTGTTTTACCTTGCATCTCTCTGATGTTTAGGGATGTTGAGCATTTCTTCATATGTCTCCTGGCCATTTGTATGTCCTTTTTGGAGAGGTGTATATTTAGGTACTGTGCCCATTTTTTAATTCGGTTCTTTGTCTTCCTTTTGTTGAGTTGTATGACTATTCTATATATTTTGGAAATTAACCCCTTATCTGATGCATCTTTGGCAATTATGGTCTCCCATATAGTGGGATCCCTTTCAGTTTTGATTGTTGTTTCTTTTGCTGTGCAGAAGCATTTGAGTTTGATGTAGTCCCATGTGTTCATTTTTTCCTTTGTTTCTGTTGCCTTAGGTGTTGTATCAGTGAAAATTCTGCTGCGTATGATGTCTGAGATTTCGTTGCCTATATTGTCTTCTAGAATTTTTATGGATTCACGAGTTACATTTAAGTCTTTTATCCATTTTGAGTTTATTTTTGTGTATGGTGTAAGTTGATGGTCTAGCTTCATTTTTTTTGCAGGTAGCTGTCCAATTTTCCCAACACCATTTATTGAAGAGACTGTCTTGACTCCACTGTATGCTCTTGCCACCTTTGTCAAATATTAATTTAACATATTGCCTTAGGTCCATTTCTGGGTTCTCTATTCTGTTCCACTGATCTATCTGCCTGTTCTTGTGCCAGTACCAGGCTGTTTTGATTACGGTGGCTTTGTAGCATAACCTGAAATCTGGAAATGTGATCCCTCCTACTTTGTTCTTCATTTTCAAGATTGCTGTGGCTATTCAGGGCCTTTTTTGGTTCCATATAAACTTCGGAGTGTTTGTTCTAGTTCTGTGAAGTATGTAGTTGGTATTTTGATGGGTATTGCATTGAATCTATAAGTTGCTTTGGGTAGTATGAACATTTTAATGTTTATTCTTCCAATCCATGAACGAGGTATATATGCTTCCACTTTTTTATATCTTCCTCTATTTCATTTTTTTCAAAGACTTGTAGTTTTCTGTGAAGAGGTGCTTTACTTCTTTGGTTAAGTTTATGTCTAGGTATCTTAATTTTTTTGTTGTGATGGTAAATGGGATTGTCTTTTTAGTTTGTCTGTGATTTCATTGGCGTATAAGAATGCTGTCGATTTCTTGATGTTAATTTTGTATCTTGCTACTTTGCCAAATTCATTTATTAAGTCTAGTAGATTTTTGATGGAGTCTTTAGGGTTTTCTATGTACAATATCATGTCATCTGAAAATAATGACAGTTTCACTTCCTCCTTTTCAATTTGGATCCCCTTTATTTTTTCTTCATGTCTAATTGCTGTGGCTAAGACTTCCAGTACTATGTTAAATAAGAGTAGTAAAAGTGGGCATCCCTGTCTTGTTCCTGTTCTTAAGGGAAATGCTTTTAGTTTTTACCCATTGAGTATGATGTTGTCTGTAGGTTTTTTATATACAGCCTTTATTATGTTGAGATATGGTCCCTCTATTCCCACATTGCCGAGTGTTTTTATCAAAAATGGGTGCTGGATTTTGTTGAATGCTTTTTCAGCATGTATTGATGTGATCATATGATTTTTATCTTTCCTTTTGTTTATGTGGTGTATCGCATTTATTGATTTGCGAATATTGTACCAGCCTTGTATGCCTGGGATGAATGCATGGTCTATAGAATAAAACACTGATTATAGAGTTTTTTTTTAAATTAAATTTATTGAGGTGACATTGGTTAATAAGATTATATGGTTTCAGTGTACAATTCTATGTTATAACATCTGTATATTGCATTGTATGCCCACCACCCAAAGTCAAATCTTCTTTTGTCACCATATATTTGACCCCCTTTAACCTTAACAACTCCGCTACCCCCTTTCCACTGGTAAGCATCATACTATTGTCTTTGTCTGTGAGTCTTTTTTAAAAAAATTATTCAGGTGACTTGGTTGGCAAAACTATAAATACACATTTGAAGTGTAAAGTTCAATAAAACATCATCTGTACACTGCATCGTGTGCCCGCTGCCTCAAACAAAGTCTCTTTTTGTCCCCATTTTCACCCTTTTGACTACCTCCACCTATCCCCATTCCCCTTTTCCTGTGGCTATCACCACACGGTTGTCTTTGTCTATGTGTTGTGTATATATGTTTTATGGCTAATTCCTTCATCTTCTTTCATCAAGTCTCCCCAAACCCCTCCCATCTAACAGCTGTCAGTCTGTTCCATGTATTCATGCCAATGGTTCTATTTTGTTCATCAGTCTCTTTTGTTCATTAGATTCCACATATAAGTGAGATCACATGGTGTTCTTTCTCTGATTGGTTTCTTTCTCCAGGTCCATCCATGATGTTGCAAAAAGCAAAAGATAAGAATTCCTTTCTTTATTTTTTATTTTGCTAGTAAATGCTTTATTGACCTAACTCTTATCTGCACAAAAACAACCCATAGTTCACAACTTTTTTTTCTGGCCAAGTAGTATTCCATTGTGTAAATTTATCAATGCTTTTTATCCATTCATTTACTGATGGGCTCTTGGGCTGTTTCCAGACCTTGGCTATTGTAAATAGTGCTGCAATGAATGCAGGGATGCATACATTCTTTTGAATTAGTGTTTCAAGTTTCTTAACATATAATTACAGAAGTGGGGTCACTGGGTCAGAAGGCAGTTCCATTTTTAAATTTTGAGGAAACTCCATACTGTTTTCCACAGTGGCTGCACCAGTCCGCATTCTCACCAACAGTGAACAAAGGTTCCCTTTTTTTCTACATCCTCTCCAGCACTTGTTTGTTGATTTATTGATGGTAACCATTCTGGCACATGTGAGGTGATACATCATTGTGGTTTTAATTTTAATTTCTCTGATGATTAGTGTTGAACATTTTTTCATATGTCTATTGGTCATCTGTATGTCCTCTTTAGAGAAGTTTCTCTTCAGGTCTTTTGCCCCTATTTTAATTGGGTTGTTTGTCTTTCTGGTGTTGAGTTGTATAATTTGTTTATATATTTGGGAAATTAACTCCTTATTGGATGTACCACTAGAAAATATGTTCTCTAATTCAGTGGGTTCCCTGTTCATTTTATTGAAGGTTTCTTTTGCTATGCAAAAGCTTCCTAGTTTAATGTAGTCCCATTTGATTATTTTTTCCTGAGTTTCCCTTGCCCTAGGAGATATAGCAACAAAATTAATGCTATGAGAGAGAGATATCTGAGATTTTACTGCCTATGTTTTCTTCTATAATTTTTACAGTTTTGTGACTTACATTTAAGCCTTTTATCCATTTTGAGTTTATTATTATGTATGATGTAAATTGGTGGTCTAGTTTCATTTTTTTTCATGTACCTATCTAATTTTCCCACCACCATTTATTGAAGAGACTTTTATTCTGTTGTATGCTCTTGCCTCCTTTGTCAAATATTAATTGACTATAAAGGTGTGGGGTTATTCATGGGCCCTCTGTTCTGTTCCATTGAACTATGTGCCTGTTGTTAAGACAGTAGTACCAGGCTGTTTTTATTATAATGGCTTTCTAGTATAGTTTGATATCAGGTAGTGTGATATTTTCAACTTTGTTATTTCTGAAGGTTGCTGAGGCTACTAGAGGTCTTCTTTAATTCCATATACATTTCTGGAATGTTAGATCTAGATCTGTGAAATATACCATTGGTGCTTTAATGGGAATTGCATTCAATCTATAGATTGCTTAGGGTGGTATGAACATTTTAATGATGTTAATTATTCCAATCCATGAACATGGTATATGCTTCCACTTACTATATCTTCCTCAATTTCTTTATTCAATGTCCTATAGTTTTCCCAGTACAGGTCTTTTACCTTCTTGGTTAAATTAATTCCTAGGTAGTCTGTTTTGTTTTGTTTTGTTTTGTTGTTGTTCTAGTAAATGGGGTTGTTTTCTTAATTTCTTTTTCTTTAGATCATTTTTGTGTATAAAAAGCCATGAATTTCTGAATATTAATTTTGTATTCTGCAACTTTGGTGAATTGATTTATTAGACCTAATCATTTTTTGGTGATGTCTTTAGTGTTTTCTATGTACAATAGCATGTCCTCTGCGAATAACGATAGTTTTTCTATCTTTTTTCCAATTTGTATGCCTATTATTTTTTCTTCTTGTCTCATTGCTATGGTTAGGACTTCCAGTATTATGTGGAATAAGAGTGGTGAAAGCAGCCATTTCTGTCTTGTTCCTGATCTTAGGGAAACACTTGTAGTTTTCATCCATTGAGTATGATATTGCTGTGGGTTTGTCATGCATGGCCTTTATTATGTGGTGGTATAATACCTCTATTTCCACTTTGCTGAAAGTTTTTATCATAAATAGGTGCTGGATTTTGTCTAATGCTTTTTCTTTGCATTTTCTTTCACATTGATGTGATCATGTGATTTTTATTTTTCATTTTGTTTATGTGATGTATCACATTTTTTGATTTGTGAATATTGTACCAGCTTTGCATCCCTGGAATAAATCCCACTTGGTCATGGTGAATGATCTTTTCAATGTAGTACTGGATCTGGTTTGCTAATATTTTGTTGAGGATTTTAGCATCTATGTTCATCAGGGATATTGACCTGTAATTTTCTTTTTTTGTAGTGTCTTTATTTAATTTTGGAATTAGTATAATGCTGGCATTATAAAAATAGCTTGTAAGTCTTCCCTTATCTTAAGTTTTTTGGAATTGTTTGAGTAGGATAGGTGTTACTTCTACTTTGAATGTTTGGTAAAACACCTGTGAAGCCATCCAGTCCAGGACTTTTGTTTTTTGGGAGATTTTTTTATTACTCCTTCAATTTTATTAGTTGTAATCAGTCTATTCAGGTTTTCTGATTCTTCCTGATTCAGTTTTAGAAGGTTGTATGTTTCTATCATTGTATCCATTTGTGCCAGTTTGTCCAATTTGTTGCATACAGTTGTTTGAAATATGTATTTTTTTACAGTCCTTTGTATTTCTGTGCTGTCAGTTGTTACTTCTTCTCTTTCATGTCTGATTTTATTTATTTGAGTCCTCTCTGTATTTTTCTCGATTAATCTGGTAAAAGATCTGGCAGTCTTGCTTATCTTTTCAAAGGACCATCTCTTGAGTTCATTGATCTTTTGTATTTTTTTAGACTATTTCTTTTATTTCTGCTTTGATCTTTATATTTTTCCTTTCTTCTGCTCAATTTGGCTTTTTTTTGTTGTTGTTCTTTTTCAATTTTCTTTACCTGTAAAGTTGGATTGGTTTTAAGATTTTTCTTGTTTCTTGAGGTAGGCTTGTAATGTGATGAATTTTACTCTTAGGACTGCTTTCATGATTTCTTATAGATTTTATGTGGTTGTGTTCTCATTTTCATTTATTTGAAGATTTTTTTTTTTTTAATTTCTTCCTTTACCTCATTGTTAACCCATTCATTTTTTATTAACATGTTATTTAGCCTTCAGGTCTTTTTTGGGTTTTTCAGGGTTTTTTCTTGTGACTGATGTCTAGGTTCATATTATTATAGTCAAAGAAGATACTCGATATAATTTCAATCTCCTTAAATTTGTTGAGACTTGTTTCATTTCCTAACATGTAGTCTATCCAAGAAAATGTTCCATGTGCACTTGAAAAGAATGTTTATTCTGCTGGTTTGGGGTGAAGTACTCTGAAGATGTCAATTAAATCCATCTGATCTAGTGTGTCATTTAAGGTCACTGTTTTCTTGTTGATTTTATGTCTGGAAGTTCTATCCATTGATGTCATTGGGGTGATAAAATCTCCTACTATGACTGTATTACTCTCAATCTCTCCCTTTATGTCCATCAAGATTTACCCTACATATTTAGGTGCTCCTTTGTTGGGTACAGGAATGTTTATAAGGGTTACATCCTGTTGTTGGATTGCTCCCTTTATCATTATTTAGTGTTATTATTTGGTTCTTAATATAGCCTTTGTTTTGTAGTCTATTTTGTCAGATATAAATATTACTGTCCAAGCTTCTTTTTTCTTCATTTTAATAAAATATCTTTTTCCATTCCTTTAATTTTAGTCTGTGTATAGCTTTCATTCTGAGGTGGCTCGCTTATAGACAAGATATATATGCATTTTGTTTCCTTATTCATTTAGTTACCTTATGGTTTAAATGCTCCGCTGAGGCCCAGGGTGAGTGGCTGAGAATGTTTGTGCACTGGCCCTTTAAGAGGGTGTTTGTTTCTCTAGTGGACTCTTGTCTCTCCCTGTCCTTTCTCTCACTGCTTTTCACAGCCAGATGTTATGTGGATGCCTCTTTTCAGCTCTAGTGTTCTGGGTTGGGGAACCTGGCTTAGAGTTTAGACCCCATGCTTCTCAGGGGGACCACTCTTCAGCTAAGATATCCCTCTAGAACCTCAGCTGTGGCCTGTGGGAGCGGGGCCAGCCCTTTCCACATCTCTGCCCTTCCTACCAATCTCAATGTGGTTTCCTCTGTAAAATCCTTGGTTATAAGACTTTTCTTCAGCAAGTCTTCAATTGGTTATTCAAGATGATTATTCTATAATTTAGTTGTAATTCCAGGTTGATCCTGGAAGGAGGTGAGTGTAGCTTCTATTTACTCCACCAATATTTAATTGTTTGAATTTAAATGATCAAATTATTATCTGGGGTCACTTTCAGCTGAAAAATTTTTAAAAATTATATTTTTAATGATGTTTTAGAGAAAGAGGGGAAGGAAGAGAGAGATAGAAACATCGATGTGAGAGAGAAACATAGATTGGCTGCCTCCTGCAACCCCCCTACTGGGGAATCAAGCCTGCAACCTGGGCATGTGCCCTGACCAGGAATCAAACTGGGACCTCTCAGTCCATGGGATGATGCTCAATCCACTGAGCCACATTGGTGGGTCCAGCATGAAAACTTTTTTTTTTATTTTTATAATGAATTTTTATTTATTTTTTTGTTACAGATATTTTACCTTTTTACCCCATTGGCACCCCCCACCCCCCCCCTCCACCCTGTCCCCGGCTTAGTTGTCCATGTCCATTGGTTATGCATACATGCATATAAGTTCTGTGGTTTATCTCTTCCCACCCTCCCCGCCCCCCATCCCCTCTTCTGAGGGATGTCAGTCTGTGCCCTACTTCCATGTGTCTGGGTCTACTGTATTCCTCAGACTGTTATGTTCATTATATTCCGTATATAAGTGAGATCATGTGGTATTTGTCTTTTTCTGCTTGGCTTCTTTCACTTAGGATAATACTTTCCAGGTCCCTCCATGTCGTCTCAAAGGATAAGAGATCTTTCTTCCTTACCGCTGCATAGTACTCCATTGTGTATATGTACCACAGCTTTTTTATCCATTCGTCTACTGGTGGACACTTGGGCTGTTTCCAGATCTTAGCTATTGTAAACAGTGCTGCTATGAACATGGGGGTACATATATTCTTCCTGATTGGTGTTTCAGGCTTCTTAGGGTATATTCCCAGCAGTGGGATCACTGGGTCAAATGGAAGTTCAATTTTTAATTTTTTGAGGTAGCACCATATTGTTTTCCATAGCGGCTGCACCAGTCTGCATTCCCACCAGCAGTGTATTAGAGTCCCCTTTTCTCCACACCCTCGCCAACACTTGTTTGATGATTTGTTGATGGCGGCCATTCTGACAGGTGTGAGGTGATACCTCATTGTTGTTTTAATTTGCATCTCTCTGATGATTAGTGATGTTGAGCATTTCTTCATATGTCTCTTGGCCATTTGTATGTCCTGTTTGGAGAGGTGTCTATTGAGCTCCTCTGCCCATTTTTTAACTGGGTTCTTTGTCTTCCTTTTGTGGAGTTGTATGAGCACTCTGTATATATTGGAAATTAACCCCTTATCTGATACATCATTGGCAATGATGTTCTCCCATACAGCGGGTTGCCTTTCCGTTTTGATGATTGTTTCTTTTGCTGTGCAGAAGCTTTTTAGTTTGATGTAGTCCCATGTGTTCATTTTCTCCTTTATTTCTGTTGCCTCAGGTGATGTATCAGTGAAAATTCTGCTCCGTATGATGTCCGAAATTTTGTTGCCTACATTTTCTTCTAGAATTTTTATGGATTCACGGGTCACATTTAAGTCTTTTATCCATTTTGAGTTTATTTTTGTGTATGGTGTAAGTTGATGGTCTAGTTTCATTTTTTTGCATGTAGCTGTCCAATTTTCCCAACACCATTTATTAAAGAGGCTGTCTTTACTCCACTGTATGCTCTTGCCACCTTTGTCAAATATTAATTGAGCGTATTGCCTTGGGTCCATTTCTGGGTTTTCAGTTCTGTTCCACTGGTCTATATGCCTGTTCTTGTGCCAGTACCAGGCTGTTTTGGTTACAGTCGCCTTGTAGTATAACCTGATATCTGGTATTGTGATCCCACCTACTTTGTTCTTCTTTTTCAAGATTGCTGTGGCTATCCGGGGTCTTTTTTGGTTCCATATGAACTTTTGAAGTATTTGTTCTAGTTCTATGAAATATGTCCTTGGTATTTTGATGGGGATTGCATTGAATCTATAGATTGCTTTGGGTAGTATGGACATTTTAATGATGTTAATTCTTCCAATCCATGAACAGGGTATGTGCTTCCACTTTTTTATATCTTCTTCTATTTCTTTTTTCAGTGACCTGTAGTTTTCTGCAAATAGGTCCTTTACTTCTTTGGTTAAGTTTATTCCTAGGTACCAGCATGAAAACTTTTTATGTGTGTTTCTTATAAGGTAGGTTTGCTAGTAACGAATTCTCTCAATTTTTGTACATCTGGAAAATTTGGTGGGTTTTTTTTTTCTGCTTTAATTTTATAATATTGTTTTTCTGGATATATTTCTTTCGATGTCAAATACTTTTCCTTGAGCACTTTGCATATGTTATCCCACTAGAGTTATATTCTGGCATCCATTGTTTCTGTTGCGATATCAGCTGTTGATCTTATAAGTCATTTTTCTCTTGTAGCTTTCAAGATTTTCTTTGTTGATTTTCAGCATTTATACTATGCCTGTTTGTGAGTCACTTTGAGTTTTCTCTACTTGAACTTTATTGATCTTCCTGAATATGTATGTTATTTGAGAAGTTTTTGACTATTATTTCTTTGAATATTTTTTCTATTATTTTTCCTCCCTCTCTTTTTATTACTCACATCACATGCATTATGGTGTTTTCAGTGGGGTCCTACATATCTCTGAAGCTCTGTTAATTTTTCTTCATTTTTTTTCTCTCCATTCTTCAGCTCACATAATCTCTATCAAATTATGTTTAAGTTTGCTAATTCTTTTTTTGTCATTCAATTTTACTGTTGAGACATTCTAGTATTTTACTTCAGTTCTTATAATTTTTAAGTGCAGAATTTTTATTTCATTTTTTTAAAATTTTAATTCTTATAAAATTTTACTCCTATTTATTATCTTTTTCATAAACACTGTCATCACAATTTCCTTTACTTTTTAGTCAAGTTTTTCTTTAGTCCTGTGAACATATTCATAATGACTACTTTGAAATAATTTTCTCTTACTTACTCGGGTGGAGAAGTGATTTTATTTATGTGGAATTACATCCTTTGGATCTCAAAGTCCCATTTCCCTAACATAGTCCTGGAAGAGGTGCATCTGGGTATTCAGCAGAGCTGGAAGCAGAGTCAGAGTCCAAAGTTTCCATGGTGGAGCTGGGTCTAGTGTAGCATCAGATTATTTGTAGTCCATAGTCCATTGTGTATGGTCCACATGGCCATTAGCCATGTGGGCAAATGCAGGAGCATGTGAGTCCTTCAGGCCAGGAGTCAAGGGCAACATGCCAAGAGGCAAGAGAGCAAGAATGGAACTCGTTTGTTTAGGGGCTTATGTATCTCAAATGTTGTCATGTTTCCAGTGGCTTTGCTTACTCTGGCCAATTACCTATTCCCAGGTGTGACTGACAGGCAAGTACCTTCCCTACATCACCCAGACTTTACTGGGCATGCCTATAATATTTGCCTACCCTTTGCTCTGTCCCTGTTAATTAATAGTCAGGTTATTTATAACAGTATCACTACCACATTTAATCAAACCACCTAATCAGGAAGGGACAGAAACTGCCTGGAAAACTATATTCACTAGTTTCAATGAATAGTCCAGACATTTATATTGCACTGCAAAATCAAATGTAAACTAATTCCGATCCTTCATAGCCCTGCACCTGAAGAATGGGCAGTATCTCCTCCTCCTGAGAGGCAACAGAGACTTCAGTAACTATCCAAATATCACAAAGCAAGTGGGAGGCCCCTTCAGGGTCTGCATGCAGCCAGAACACCCCCCACCAGATATTTAGCTACAAGCATTCATGAGGCCCCCAAGTTTAAGACTCAGGTATGAACTTGTCAATACTAGGTTCTTTATTTCACTTACAAATTTAAGTTATTGTAAATCTCTTCTTTTGGGTGTCTGTGTCAGGTACATTATAAATCACTTGTTATGAATTATTGAATGATGTAAAGGTGATAAAATAATCTAGCCTGAAAGCCAGCAGAAAGTGCTTCCCTTCTGAGCATGATGGAAAGCAGGAAACCTCATCTCCTCTCATTATATACATGGGGCAAGACAAAATCATTAACCAATACTCCCTATTCCTCCTCACAAAGTTTGTCTTGGGGACTTGAAAGTTGAGCACCATAGGCATTGATTCAAAGGAAAAAAGGATGTGAATCACAATAGGAAACTTTCTTAAAGGCCATCTACCATGGCAGTGGAGTACAATGTTGAGAGTACCAGTTCAGGAAGCATACCCACTGAGTTTAAATCCCATGACTTGTCAAGTGCTTGTAGTATCTCTCTGAGACTGTGTTCACTCATCTAGAAAATGGTATAAACTGGGTTTTGATAAACCACTTTTCCATTTGCTTCCATCTCTTTAGTTTCTGTTTTAAATATATTTTCCTTCTCTTCTTTCAAGAATCCGGTACTGAAAAGTTGCTCTTAGAGTGTAGGCACACTCAAACATTCTCATGCCTCTTGAGCCCCAAACCAGTGCTTTGGAGTTTTCAGTCTGCAGACTGCAAATGGAAAGCAGATTTCCACTGCATACTCACATACTGCAGAGCTTTGCGTGACTCCAGCAGTTCAAGCAGAACACTCCTAATGGAATGGACTGGAGAATGGGGCCTGTCGCCAATCACTGAAAGCTTTATTCACTGGAGACCAGATGGACTCTAGGGCCATCAGCTTCTTGGCCCTGAAAAAAGGGGCTTCTCAGAAGGCTAGTCCCGCTATAGGTTAAGCTACCCTGATCCAGAGGCCCATGTCAGAACAAACACAATATAAGAGTGCGAATTACATAGTCATACAATGTGGCTTTGCACAAATCATAACCCCTCTGGAACACAGTTGTTTTCCTTTTGAAAATGGGGATAATAACCTCTAATTCATTTATTTCACAGGGAAGGATTAAAATAAATCATGGGCACGCATGCCTTAAAAGCTTTACTATTCTGTTTACACATGTGTTATTATTATTGTTGCAGAGGGCTTAATATACATACCCACCTCTGGAATTTTGAACTAACAAAGCTTAAGATCAGGAGAATTGGTTAAATCAGGGTTCAAGCCCTCTTAGGAAATACAGTGAAGGCAACTTTACAATTTATAATAAACACTAGATTCTGGGACAAAATCAGAGGGCAAGAAATGAGTGGTGAACCCAGGCAAGGGGGCAACAATTGCTCCAGTATGGTAGGATGCTCATACTAAGAAAGTAAACAAGTAATCTTAGTACCATAGGTTGCACATTTTATGAAAGATGTTTTGGGACATAACAAAGGATGGGGGTCTGTCTCTAAGGAGCTTCTTTGGACAAGTTTCTGAAAAAAGTGTTGGATGCTTTTGGGTTACTCCAAATAGTTGTGATCTCATAAAGAGGGACTTTTCGCAAGTGCTAGCCTTGAGAACTGGAGTCCATTTAGAAAGGCATCCTTCTGACAATCAGTTGAACAGATGGTATTTTGCAGAATCAGCTTCAGAGCTTGAAATAGAATGATAAATCAGCCTGAATAGGCTCCAAAGAAATAGAAGGAACAAAACATAAAACAGCCTTATAAAGAGGGCCCAAGAGTGCAGGGCCCAGATCAGAGAGGATTTGAGGAAGTAAGAATAAAAGTACATGAAGGCATCTAGAGGCAGGAATGAGATGTTTAAACTCCTAGAATCTGGAGCAGACATAGGTTAGAAACCACTAATCCTCTTCTCTTGGTTCCTTTCTCCTCTCCACAGTCCCAACAGCACAGTTCTCTAACTTGACCTTTATCCCTGCATTTCCCAGGAGCCCTTTCTCCAGAGGTTCCTGTGACATGACATTTTTGAGGTGCTCCTATCTAGGCTGGGCCAGTAACCCTAAGGGATTCCTCCTTACCCTGCCAAAGCTTCAGCTACTTTCCACAAAGCTGCTGTACCTTCCCTTTTGACTCCGCTCATTTCTGGAGATGATACTTCTGCTCTCCATTTTTAATCCCTTTCTTTTGTCTTGATCCCCATTTATTACTTCACTGCTTCATGTGCAGATTCTCTCTTTCTAGTCAGTTCAAGAGTGACACACAGGTAATGTTTTGTGTACTGACAAACTGATTAGTTGTAACTGCTTGATGCAGTTATGTGGCTTTATCTGGCCTTCATAGGAGAGAATACCATGACTGAGTGCTACTGTATATGATAAGAGTGTGGGTTGATGGGAGATTGTGAGTGGCAGGATATGGTCTATATATTTGTTGACTTGGATGAACCCTTTGGATAAATGATTCGAGAGTGTGCTAGGCTTTGATTTAGGCTTACATATTTGAAATACCAACTTTTGAATAAATCCCAACCATTACTTGTCCCACTCACTTTAGGATAGCCTGTACAAAAGTGTACTTGAATACTAAGTAAGCTGTTAGGATTTCATGACCCATTCAGTACCAGGACTTTGGGCCTCTGTCTAGGGGTCAGATGTTGGGAAAGCAGAGATAAAGTGCACAGTGCAGAGGATAGAAAACTTACATCCATTATGTATTTCATGGCTTGGGTGTGCCCAATCCAGTGCCAGGACAGGACTGATAGGACAAAGAGAAGGTAAAGTTGTCATCCTATACACATTTTCAGTCTACATGCTCAGGTTCAAATACCTATTGGGCCATTATCAGAATTCAGCACTCCAACAATATAGTTTTTCTTGCTAGGCATCCTAGAGGGAAATAAATAACTAATTTTACTCTTTTTACAACTAGACTGACAATTCCTCCCTCTAATTGTTAAACAGGCACTTCACATTTCTCAGGAAAATCTATTTTAACCAAGTTCCCACAAAAAAAGATGTGGTTTTCTCCTTATTTTGGCAATGATGGCCATCCCTCAAAAGCCTTGTCTATAGTTGTATATGTTAAGTATTGTTTTTACCTGTGAATAACAGAACATTTCAGTGTTTTTTTATTAAATATTTTATTATTCCACATAATATATACAGAGGTAGGTGATTTCTTGATTCCTTGAGAAATTCAAGCTTCTTCTCATCTTCGACTGAACCAGAACTTCAACAAACAGTTTTGATAATTTTTACAGTTCAGTAGGAGCTACATGGTTTGACTATGGTCAATCATATCTTTTCAAGAAAACAAGATGGCCACTCTACTTCCTGTATCATATATATTTGCTAACTAAGAAGAAGGGGAAGGGCAAAGAATTAAGGAAATACACAAGATGAGTTACCCTGACTTAAAGAGCTTTTCTAGAAGCCCTTTTTGGATACTCCCACTTACATCTCAATGAACTTTGTCATGTGCCCACTCCTAAATGCGTAAAAGGCTGGGAGATGTATATCATTTTCAAATGATAAAAATTTACACACAAAATATCAGAATTATGTTACTAAGAAGGGAAAGTTGAATAATGCATAGATAAAATATATTTTCCACAATAATTTTAAGAATCTATCATTCAAAAATATTTTGAAGGAAGCAATGTGCCAGGCACTATTCTAGACAATGAGGATACGGCAGTGATAAGGACAGGCATGTTCTCTACTTTAGGCAATACACCTAAACTCTGTGAACCTATATTTTCTTACCTAACAGTGATAAAATGCCAACCTAGCATGATTGTTGCAAATATTGGAGACATTACAGGTAAAATGCTTAGTGCATAACATATACTCAACAAATTATAGTCATATACACTATATATACAGTCATGCACTATATAACAAAGTGGCTGTCTGCCTATGCAATGGTGGTATACCATATAGCCTACATGTGAGTAGGCTATACTATCTAGGTTTGTGTAAGTATACTCTGTGATGTTCACACAATGACAAATCATCTAACATTAAATTTCTCAGAATGTATCCTCATTGTTAAGCAGTGCATGACTGTATATGCAAGTAATAAGTACATTTTTCTAATACCATTTGTTCAGTAATCTATATTTTCCCTATTGATTTGAAAAACTGCCTTACTTGAGATGTCTTCAAAGTCTCTCCCCTTGAAGTTACAACAATTTGAACATCTATAATTCAGCAGAGATTCTCTGCTCAACACACAAACATGTCTGAGAGAGCCATGAGTTAAAACATCTAAAGGAGGGTTGGTCAGAGCAAGTGGGGAAGGAGGAAAGGGAGAAGAGCAGAGATGGGTGCCACAAGGGCAGCCCACAGCTCACTGTTGGTCTTAGAAGAGGAGAGAAATCACCTTACTGTTTGCACTCACTGTAGCCCAGAGGAGCAGAGAGATACAGTGAGGTGAGTGTTCCTGCTGAAGTGGTCAATAAGCGCTGCAGTGTAACCCAGTGACCTGGGCAGAGACAGAGCACAGAGGGGTGGCTACTGTCTTCTGGTGGCTTCCATTTGCAGACAGAAAAACAAAGCCATGGAGCCTGGACACCTCTCCTCAGCCTCCCAAAGCTCGACTTCCTATACCCTCCTAGAGGTAGCAGCAAGACCCAGACGTGGTAGCAGTGAGTGTTAGGCTACAGAGTCCATAATCTGCAGTCCTGAAAACTAGAGACACAGAATTACTTTTCCCTGGGTGGCAGGTACATGTAGCTAATACCAGTGACAAGGGTGGAGATACAGAGCTGAGGTAGCTGAGATCTGGCAGTGACCATTACTGAAAGGAGAACAAAGCCTGAACTGCACCAGAGAATCTCTCATAGCTCACCTCATCTCCAGCCATCATGGCTGTACAACCAGCATCATCTGGTTGCAAGGAACAGTGCTGGGATATCCTGGGCTCAGAACTATATCTCACACCACATTTCCCGATGATGGTGGTGCCTGGAGACGAAGGGGACCTGGTCACATAGGAAACAACAAACTCCCCAGAGAATATAGGGCATTTCTCCCCACTCCACAGAGATCTCACAAGCCAGAGCACAGGAAGAGAAACTGAAAAACTTGTGATTCAGTGCCACCTACTGGAAAACAAAAGAAAAACTGGTCAACCTACTAAATAGAAGAGTGTCACTTTAAAAAAAAAAAAAAAAAAAGCAAATTTCATTCCCATATGTGCCTAGGTGGAGAAGGAATCAATCAAATATCATGGATAACCAAGGTAACAAGAAAGCTCAGATAGAAAATTAAAAATCTCCAGGAACTAAAATAAATGGAAATATGTAATTTAAATGACAGACAATTCAAGATTGCACTTTTGACTAAAACTCAACAAGACAAAAAAACACAGATAGACAGTTTAATGAACACAGAAATAAAATCAGCAAACAAAAGGAACCAACATAGAAATTATGGAGATAAATAACTCAATAAAACAGATGAAGAATAAACTAGCAAGTTGGGAAATAGAGGTGACCAAATAGAAGAAATAATTAGTGATGTTGAAGATAGAAATCTAAAAATTACACAAATGGAAAAAGAGAGAGAATTGAGAGTAAAAAACAAAACAAAAACCCCAACAACGAAAGAACTCTATGACAACTGACCCCATCAGAATGAGCAATGTAAGAATAATGGGTATACCAGAAGGAGAAGAGAAGAAAAAAGAAACAAAGAGGCTGTTAAACAAATAGTTGACAAGAATTTCCCTAACCTTTGGGAAAAGCTAGATTCTCCAATCCAAGAAGCAAACAGAACACCTAATTATCTCAATCCAAAATGACCTTCTCCAAGGTACATTATATTGCAACTGTCAAAAATTCATGACAAAGAATGAATTCTCAAGGAAGCCAGGGAAAATAAGATGGTAAACTGTAAAGGAAATCCCATTATATCATTCTTGGAATTTTCAGCAAAAACCCTATAATCTAGGACAGAGTGGAAACAAATATTCAAACTGTTGAAAGGGAAAAATTACCAGCCCAAAACAACATATACAGCAAAGTTATCCTTTAGATATGATGGAGAAATAAGATTTTTTCAGACATACAGAAGCTGATGGAATTTACCACCACAAGACCTCCATTACAGGAAATACTGAAGGGGGTTATTCCACCTGAAACAAAAGACAAAAGGATACAAAACTATGAATAAGATACTAACAGAAAGAAGCAGGATATTACAACCCTTTTTCAAAATAGAGTATCATACACTTAAATATAGCATAAAAGTTAAAGGAGGTAAAACATAAGACAATAGCTACTGCAATTCGGAAATGAACTCAAGCATAAACAGGGATAATTTGTGACCAAAGAAAAGCATAATAGGGGATGGGGAAAAGGGCTGAATTTTCAAAAAGGAATGAAGATAAGACACATTAAGAAGAAGACACATTGTTTATTCATATGTATGGTATACTGTATATATAAAACTGTATTTTGCATAAACCTAATGTTAACCATACACAAAAAATCCAGAACTGAGACATATAACATACAAAAGTTGAAACAGAAGGAAAAACCATAGAATACAAACAAAATGAAACAACAGGCAGAAACACAAGGTGGGGGAAAAAACAATGGAGACACACTACCAGAAACAAAGGTGAAAATGGCCATAGGAAATCCTCATACATCACGTTTCCAGATCTTAGCTATTGTAAATAATGCTGCTATGAACATAGAGGTGCATATATTCTTTCTGATTGGTGTTTCGGGAGTATTAGGATATATTCCTAGGAGTGGGATGACTGGGTCAAATGTCATTTACATTTTTAATTTTTGAGAAATTCCATACTGTTTTCAACAGTGGCTGCACCAGTCTGCATTCCCACCAGCAGTGTACTAGGGTTCCCTTTTCTCCACACATCCTTGCCAACATTTGTTTGTTGATTTACTGATTGTTTTGGAATTAATCCCTTATCAGATGTAATGTTGATAAACATGTTCTCCCATACATGTTTGGTTCTCTATTCATTTTGTTGATGGCTTCTTTTATTGTGCAGGAGCGTTTTAGGTTGATGTAGTCCCATCCATTTATTTTTTCCTTTGTTTACCTTGACATAGGTGATATATTGGTGAAAATACTGATAGTGAGATGTCAGAGATTTTACTTTCTATGTTTTCTTCTAGGACTTTTATGGTTTACAACTTACATTTAAGTCCTTCATCCATTTTGAGTTTATTTTTATGTATGATGTATGTAGGTGGTCTAGTTTCATCTTTTTGCATTTACCTGTCCAATTTTCCCAACACCATTTAGTGAAGAGACTATCTTTATTCCAGTGTATGCTTTTACCTACTTTGTCAATTGACCATATTAATGTTAATTGAGCATATGGGCATGTATCAATTTCTGGGGTCTCTGTTCTGTTCCATTGGTCTATATACTGGTTCTTGTGCCAGTACCAGGTTATTTTGATTACAATGTCTTTGTAGTATAGTTTGACATCTGGTATTGTGATCCCTCCATCTTTGTTCTTTTTCCCCATGATTGCTGAGGCTATTTGGGGTCTTTTTTTGATTCCAGATAAATTTTTGGAATGTTTGTTATAGATCTGAGAAATATGCCATTGGTATTTTAATAGGGATTGTGTTGAAACTGTCGATTGCTTTGGGTAATGTGGAAATTTTAATGATGTTAATTCTCCCAACCCATGAACATGGTATATGCTTCTACTTGTTTGTATATTCCTCCATTTCCTTTTCAATGTTTTCCAAGTACAGGTACTTTACTTCCTTGGTTAAGTTTATTCACAGGTGTCTTTTTTTTGTGTTGTTGTTGTTGTTGTTACAATGGTAAATGGGATTGTTTTCTATTTCTGAGAGTTCATTATTGGTGTATAAAAATGCCATCAATTTCTGGATGTTGATTTTGTATCCTGCTACTTTGCTGAATTTATTTGTTGAATCTGGTAGGTTTTTGGTGTAGTCTTTAGGGTTTTCTATGTACAATGTAATGTCATCTGTGAATAATGACAGTTTTGCATCCTTCTTTCAAATTTGGATGACTTTTATTTCTTCTTCTTGTCTGATTGCTGTGGCTAGGACTTCAAGTACTACGTTGAATAAGAGTGGTAAAAGCAGATATCCCTGTCTTGTTTTTGATCTTAAAGAAAATGCTTTTAGTTTTTGCCCATTAGTTTTGCTGTGGGTTTGTCATATATGGCCTTTATTACGTTGAGGTATGACCCCTCTGTTCCCTCTTTGCTGAGAGTTTTTATCATAAATGGGTGCTGGACTCTGTTGAATGCTTTTTCTGTGTCTATTGATATGATCATATGATTTTTATCTTTCCTTTTGTATATGTGGTGTATAATGTTTATTGGTTTGTGAATATGGAACCATCCTTGGACCCTGGAATAAATCCCACTTGGTCATGGTGTGTGATCTTTTTAATGTATTGCTGAACCTCACTGGCTAACATTTTGTTGAGGATGTTAGTTCTAGGAATGTCCCTTGTATGATTTGTTTGAGCTCTCCTGTTGTAATTAGGTTGTAATTAGGTCTTGATTTTTGTTGTCCCATTTGTGGGTGGGATCTCCTCTCAGGCTGGCTGGCTGTGAGGCTCACCCCTGACCATGTGTGAGCTTTTGTGCAGGTGCTAACTGAACAAATTGAGACACAACAAAACAAAAACATACAAAAGACCCCTACATAAACAACAAAGACAACCACAAAAGAAAAGAGAATTAGGAAAGAGAAAAGAGAATAAGAATAATAAAATAACATAAAAAGTATGAAAAGAAAAAAAGGGTAAGAAAAAGAAAAATGAAATGGCAAAGGGAAAGAAAAAATAAGAATAAAGAATAGGAAAGAAAAAATTATGAAAAGAAAAAAGGGATTAACACAAAAGACAAAAATAAGAAAAGAAAGAAAAAGAAGAGAGTGCTGGAGAAAGAATAAAAATAAAGTAAGAAAAGGAAAGAGAAAAATAAGAGATATGGAAAAATAGAGACAAAAATAATAGCAAAGCAATAAAGAAGAAAAAATAAAAATGGTAATGCAAAAATTAAAAAAAGTAAAAGTAAAGTGCATTCCTCTCAGCAGAGTTTATGACCTCCTGGGAGCTCCCTTTGGATCCTGCTCTTTTGTTGACTAGGCTGACTGTTTTGTCTACTGTTTCTGGGCATTCCAGGAGGTACTTTGGTGCTAACCACTGTCAGAATCTGTTCACATTCAGCTCTCACCAATCTGTTTAAAGCCTCAAGCAATCCACACAGTTTGTGTGAGTCTCCATAGGACTTGGCTGCATGCAGGAGGGGCCAAGCTGCTTTGTACAGGAGGTTTGTTAGGAGCATGGAGTCCAGGGACGGGTCATCAAACTTTCCCAGGTTCCCAGAACTCCACCTCCACCTAGCTTTGCTGGCTGGCCAGCTATCAGTCTTAATCGCTAAAAAGGCTTTTTCTGAAAGGGCTTTTGGCAGAGTTAGGAGTATGAGACCTCTGAGTCTCCTGTGAGGAGGAGGTGCCTTTCAGATTTCAGGGAAAATGGTGGGTGTGTTTGCCATCCAGAGCTACTCCTCTGTCCCAGAATATTTCCCTGTTCTTGCTGGGTGGAGGTCCTTGTATGCAGTTCAGTACGACATGCTGGAAATCAGGAGTTTCTATCAACTCTCCTGTGAGGGAGAAGCATAAGCCAGGTTCCCAGGACAGTGGAGTTGATGGACCCATCCCCAAGCCAGTCACTGACACTCCCTGAGACTGTTCAAACCTGTATGCTTGGCCTCTGCTGCTATCTCCTCTGTAGGGGTTGAGGTACAAGTTGTGGCAAGTGAGATTCCCGAGGGTCATGAGCTGTATCCCCTAGGGTGGAGTATTTTCTTTTTACCAAGCTGAGACTGCTGGAATGGGCCTGTGCTTCTCAGGAAAAATGGCTGCTTAAACATGGAGGGGGGTGGTGTGACAATGGATTGCAGGTCTCCTGATCATTGCTTTTCCATGTCTCCCCCCAATGCGTTCCGCCCCAGCCTCTCCTCAGTCAACTCCAGTCTGTACTACCCTCCCTCTTCCGAAGCCTCAGATGAGTTTCTGCAAGCAAAAAAACTGTGATCTGGTTGTCTGAAAAACAAACAAACAAAAAAATCTGTGGCTTTATCTCTAAATGGCTCCAGTCTTCCCAGCAGCCAGACACCCAGCTCATTTTCATGGCTGGATGTTACATGAGCTGCTGTTCTTGGCCCTGGTGCTCCAGACTGGGAAGCCCAGCCTGGGTTGTGGGCCTCAATCCTTTCAGAGAAAACTCCCCACAGCTGAGAGATTCCTTCTAGTCTCCAGGTGATTTCTGCCCTTCCTATTATAAGTCTTCTTAGCTGGACCTCAGTTAGTAATTATGGGTGAATGTTCTCCAATTTAGTTATATTTCAAGTCTGGCCCTGGGAGGAGGTGCGAGAAAGGTCCACCTACTCCACTGCCATTTCCCCTTCACTCTATGCCTTTTGATATAGAATTTAATTAACTTATGTTTAAGGTAATTATTGATAGGTTAAGACTTATGTTACTCATTTTCTGTCTCACATTTTTATTACCTTTTTAAAATTTCTCTCTTCCTGTCTGTTTTTGTTATTTGGTGATTTTCTAAAAATCAGTGGTACATTGATTTTTTTCTCTCTTTATCTTGTGTGTATGTACTGTAGCTTTATGCTTTGTGGATACCATGACTCTTTTATAAAATATCTTATAGATTTCATAGTCTACTTTGTACTGATAACAAAATATCAAAACTCTACTCTTTTATTCCCCACAGACAGTTTTTTATTTATTTATTTATTTATTTATTTATTTATTTATTTATTTATTTATTTATTTTCTTTTTTGTTAATACTCACCTGAGGATATTTTTCTATTGATTTTCTTAGATAGAGTGGGAGGGAGGGAGGGAGAAAGAGAGAGAAACATGGACGTGAGAGAGATACATCTATTGGTTGCTTCCAGCATGACTCCAACCAAGGCCAGGGATCAAACCTGCAACCAAGGTACTTGCCCTTGACTGGGAATCGAACTTGTGATCCTTCAGTCCACAGGCCGATGCTAAGTCAAACCGGCCAGGGTCCAATTTTATGTTTTTGATGTCACAATTAACAATTTTAGATTTTGTATCAATTAACAAAGTATTATAGCTAAGTTTTGAAGGTAGTGTTTTTTTTTTTTACCTTTATGATAGAATTAAGTGATTACTACACTACCATATTATAGTTGAAGTATTATAAAATAGGCTCAATACTTACCTTTGCCAGTGTGTTTTATATTTATACATTTTCATGTTAATTATTAGCATCCTGTTATTTTAGCTTGAAGAACTCCTTTTAGTATTTCTCATAAAGCAGGTTTAATGGTGATTAACTGCCTCAGCTTTTGTTTTTCTGTATAAGTGTCTATGGAGAACAATATGGGGCTACCTCAAAAAATTAAAAATTGAACTTCCATTTGACCCAGTGATCCCGCTTCTAGGAATATATCCTACGAAGCCTGAAACACCACTATTTACAATAGCTAAGATCTGGAAACAGCCCAAGTGTCCATCAGTAGACGAATGGATAAAAAAGCTGTGGTACATATACACAATGGAGTACTATGCAGCTGTAAGAAAGAAAGATCTCTTATCCTTTGAGATGACATGGAGGGACCTGGAAAGTATTATCCTAAGCGAAACAAGCCAAGCAGAAAAAGACAAATAGCACATGATCTCACTTATTTATGGAATATAATGAACATAGCAGTCTGAGGAATAGGGTAGATCCAGAAACATGGAAGTTGGGTAAAGACTGACAATCCCCAGAAGAAAGGTTGGAGGGGGAAGGGAAGAGATAAACCACAGAACTTATATGCATGTATGCATAACCAATGGACATGGACAACAAAGCTGGGGATGGGGTGGGGGAGAAGGGGAGGAGGGTGTCAATGGGGTAAAAAAGGAGAAACATCTGTAACAAAAATAAAATAAAATAAAGACAAAAAAAGTATTTATTTCAGCTTCATTTCAGAAAGATGTCTTGCTGAATAAAACATTCTTGATTGACAGGTTGTTTTCTTCTTTGAGCACTCTGAATATGTCATCCAACTCTTTCCTGACCTGTAACTTATCTTCTGAGAAATCTCCTAATAGTCTTTTGGGGTTTCTCTTTTATATGATATTTCTTTTCTCTCACTGATTTTAAGATTCTGTCTTTGTATTTTTTTACAGTTTTAATGTAAATATGTTTTGGAGATCTCTTTGAGTTTAATTTGTTTGGGTTTATATAAGCTTCATGAACTTGAATGTTCAAATTAAAACATAAAATAAATTTCTCCCAAATCACATGAGAAATTTATTTTATTTTTAATTATTTTAGTTCTTAAAATAAGGCTTTCTGCTCCATTCTCTCTTTCTTCTACTTCTAGAACTCCAGTAATTCACAGATTTCTTTTTTTAATCATGTCCCATAAACTTTCTTTATTCTTTTTGTTTGTTGTTTTTGCTCATTGGACTGGATAATATCAAATGATATGTATTTTGAGTTCACTGATTCTTTCTTCTGTATGGTCTAGTCTGGTGTTGATGATCCCTGTTCCATTCTTCAGTTCAGTGTTTGTTTTCTTCAACTTCAAAATTACTCTTTGGGATTTTGTTTGCTATGTCTTTGTTGAACTTCTTGTTTTGTTCTTGTATTGTTTTTCTAAGTTATTAAAGTGTTTCATCTGTGTTCTCTTAGTATCTTTAGAACAATTACTTTTAATTCTTTGTCAGACAATTTTTGTATCTGCTTTTCTTTGGTGTCGGTTACTGGATGTTTATTGCATTTCGTTGGTGGTATCACATTTCCTTAGTTCTTTGTGATCTTTTTAGACTCATGTAAGTGTCTGCATATTAAAAAGTTTAGTCTCCTCTTCCAGATTTTATGGATTATCTTCAGTAAAAAAAAAAAAAAAAGATGTTTACTTGTGTGTGGGGGAACACTGGAGCATGCTGTGACACAGGCCTAAGGATGCAGGGCCCCATGTGCAGGGGCATGTGACAATTCTGTGTCCAGAGAGCCTAATATTTCATTGACTCAGGTTGCTGTGGCCCATGAAACCACAGCAGTGTGATCTTTGGTGAAATCTGTGAGTGCTCTGCAGTGGCTTCAAAAGCTGTTGGGGTCCTCATTGGTGCCACCAGCCCCAGGAATTAGACAACAGGGCAGGTGGCAGTGTTGGCCTAGTCTGGTGGCATGCTTACACTTGGCAGCTGTGGCCAGCTCGAGTGCCTCTGTGGTGGCAGGTGCCAATTGCAGACACACACATAGTGACAAGAATTTGGGCCAGTGTCAGGGGCTTGGGCCAACTGTGGGTGCACTAACTGCTCTGGGGCCCCTGGCTATCAGCAACTACTTTTGTGGCTGTAGGGGATGGCCACAGGCATGCAAGTATCAGTGGAACCCAGTGATGGGAGTTGGGCTGGCAGCATGCAGGTGCACAGCTATAGGAACTAGCTTTCATTGCTTTTATGATGGTGATGGTAAGCCATAGACATCCTGGCTGGCATCTTAAGCATGCACACTGCAGAGCCCAGTGTCATTTGCCCATGTGAATTGTGGGCTCTAGCAGGTGGTGTGAGGAGGGAGCAAGCAGAGAGTGCCTCCGGCAGTTATCATTTGTGAACACAAACCTATGAGGTAAAAACTTCATTGGTGAAAATTTCAGGGAGTCCTCAGTAGTTGTGTTGGCCCTTGTTTTCTTTAGTGGCAAAAGCTGCTGAGGTCCTCTATGGAGCAAGCCACCTGGACCCATGGTCACTCCTGTTGCATGACTGATATTTCTATCCCTTGCCCTTTTTGTTCCTAGCTGTCTCTAGAGGTCTTCATTTTGCTGGTCTCTAGATGCAAAGAAACCAAAGCTGATCCTTTGTGCAATGCCCCAAATGGCTGGTTTTCTAACTGGCTCTCCCTTTCCCAGTTAAGGGAACTCTTTGCAAGCCACGGAGTTCCCTCTTGGCACTGAGTATTGTCCTGGAGGCAGAAAACCATAGCTGTTCTTTCTACCCTGTTGTATGGATATTCTCAGAGTTTTCTTCCACTGTGTTGCTGAAGTTTCTTTTTTCAAAATTGTTATTTATCGATTTGAGGGGTGGGGGGGAGAGAGAGAGAGAGTCAGAGAGAGAGAGAGAGAGACATCAATGAGAGAGAACATTGATTGGCCGCCTCCTGCATGCCCCCCACTGGGGATCTGGCCCACAACCTGGGTACTGGGTATGTGTCCTGACCGGGAATCAAACCAGCGACCTCTTGGTGAATGGGTCAGTGCTCAACCACTGAACCACACTGGCTGGACTTTTTTTTTTTTTGCCAAAGTTTCTTAAGTGGTTTTCTGAGCTCTTCCAGAGCTATTTTGACTCATAGATAGTTGTTTATCTTTCATAGTTGTTTATTTCAAGATAATTTCTATCTTTGTGGGGGGACAGAGACTGGGGTCTCCTACCCTGCCATCTTGGCAACATCACTAGAACTTTTATTTTCATTATTAAAGATATCAGTCCTATTTCCCCATTTTGTTGGTTCTTGTATCCCCCTGTAGCCAGCTTCAAGTGCCTCTGTGGTGGCAGGTACCAGTTGCAGACACACATAGTGACAAGAATTTGGGCCAGTGTCAGGGCCTTGGGCCAACTGTGGGTGCACTAACTGCTCTGGGCCCCCTGGCTGTCAGCAACTCCCTCCATCTCCTTCCTTCCTCTCCTTCCTTCCTTCCTCTCCTTCCTTCCTTCCTTCCTTCCTTCCTTCCTTCCTTCCTTCCTTCCTTCCTTCCTTCCTTCCTTCCTTCCTTCCTTCCTTCCTTCCTTCTTGCTGAGTCTATTTAGTTCTTGAGCTTTCTCTATTTTCATAGGTTTTATGTGTTTTTAATTGTGTTGAAACATTTTTACCGTGGTTGCTTTAAAATATATCTGTAATACTTTCAACAATAAAGATAAATTTAAAAAAAATAAAATACTTGTTAGATCATTCCAACTTCTTTATCATTTTGTTTTCCTTTTTATTGTTTCTGTTCATTCTGCTTGAAATTCTGGTTTTGGGTTTAATGAGATTTTAAAATTAAAACCTAGACATTCTCAATTATGTTAAGAGACTCTAGATATTATTTAAACTTTATATAAAATATGTTTTAGGTGGCTTTTTAAAAAACACCACTCCAGCAGGTGAAGTAAGGGTGCCACGTAATTTTTCCTGGTGGAGGTAGAAGTCCAGGTTCCCTATGCAGCTTCTGTTGATAAAAAGGGTATTTTTCATTACTGCTAGTTGAAAGTTGAATTTATGGCTCCTAACATGGTTTGTCCACTGACACCATGGTAGAGAAAGCTTCTTTATCTCTTGATAATGATGAAAGTCCTGACTCTTTTATTTTCATGTGGCAAAAAATATGGAAAAATTAGCCCTACTCTGACAGCACTCCGGTAGAGATGAAGGGGGCCACCTTATTACTGACAAATGATAGGGGAAGTCTAGACTCTCAAATTGTTTTCACTAACATGTTCTGACTTGGGGGTGGCATATTCCTGGCCAACTACTTGATAGTTCTGGCTTCCTACTTGGTATATTATGACATCAACCCAGTGGAAATTTGGGGTTGCCTCATTACAGATTTATGAATGGAAGTTTAACTTTCCCACTCAGTCTACATTCAACTGATTTATGTGGCCTGTACAGAAAACAGATGGTTATTAGAGAATTAAAGATAATTGTTATAAGCTTAATCAGGTGGTAACTCAAATTATAGCTGGTATACCAGATATATTTTCATTGCTTGAGCAAATAATATATCCTCTAGTATCTGCTATGCATCCATTGATCTGGCTAATGCTTTTTAAAAAAAATTATATCTGCCCTGGCCAGTTTGGCTCAGCGGTTAGAGCGTCGGCCTGCGGTCCAGAGAGACCCGGGTTCGGTTCCCGCTAAGGGCATGTACTTCGGTTGCAGTTTGTCCCCGGCCCTGGTTGGTCGTGTGGGTGGCAGCCACTCGATGTGTCCCTTCACATCGATGTTTCTCTCTCCCTTCCTCTCTCTCCCTCCCACTCTATCTGTACAAAAAAAATGGAAAAATATCCTCGGGTGAGGAAAAAAAAATTATATCTGCTAGTGAATATCACTAGACACATTTTGCTTTTACTGGGAAAAGCCAGAAACACACCCTCCTTTTTCTATTTCAGGGGTATATTAACTTTTTAGCCTTATGTCATAATTTGGTTTACAGGGATCTTGATCATTTTTCCCTTCCATAAAACATCACACTGGTGTATTAGATTAATGGAATTATGCTGACTGAATCTAGTGAGCAAGTAGTAGTAACTACATTAGACTGAATGATAAGACATTTGCGTGTGAAATAAATCTAACAAAAAATTAATCAGAAGCTTTCTAATTCACTAAAATTTCTAGGGACCTCGTGGTGTGGGACATGTTAAAATATTCCTTCTAAAGTGAAAAGTAAATTGTTTTATGTGGCCCCTCCTACAAACACAAAGAATGTACAATGCTTAGTGGGTCTCTCTGGACTTTGAAGGCAACATATTTTTCATTTGGTTGTGATATACTCAGTGAGCTGAAAATCTGTTAATTTTGAGTGGGGCTTCAGAAAAGAGAAGGCTCTGTAGTAGGTCAAGGCTGCCACGCAAGATTCTATGCTACTTGGGCCATGCAGATCCAATGGTGCTTGAAGTGTTGGTGGCAGAGAAGGGTATGATTAGAGTCTTGGGGTACTATTTGAAGGTTCCCATATCGGAGTCAAAGTTCAGAACTTTAGGATCCTGGATCAAAGTCATATTATTCTCTATAGAAAACTGCTCTTCCTTTGGGAAACAACTTTGGCTTGCTACTACCCTTGATAAAGACTGAAAGCTTAACCACAGGCTCCTAAGTTCATAAGTTTCCCATTATTAAATCAGTGTTTTCTGATCCACCAAACCATAAAGCTGGGTATGCATAGCATCACTCTATCATCAGTGGATGTGGTATATGAGATTGGGCTAAAGCAGGACTTAAAGTCACAAGTAGGTTGTATAGAGAACCCAAATAACATGGTTCCCATCCCTGCTACATTACCTTCTTTCTTCTAGCTTGAACCTAAGCCTTATGGGGAGTTCCCTATGGTCAGCTGACAGAGAAAAAAGTATGGCCTAGATTATAAATGCTTCTGTTTAATATGTAGCACCACCCAGAAGTGGACAGTTTTAGTACTATACCCCCTTTCTGGGACATTCCTGAAAGACAGTGGTAAAGATTAATTTTTCAGTGGGAAGATTTTCTAGTACCTAGTTGTTTATGTTGCTTGGAAGGATAACTGTACAGATGTGCAACTGTATAGCTCATGGGCTATGGCCAATGGTTTGCCTATATGGTCAAGTAATTGGAAGAAACATGATTGGAAAACTTGTACCAAAGATGTCTGGGGAGGAGGGATGTAGACAGACCCATCTGCATAGGGAAAAAAGTGAAGATATTTATGTCCCATGTGAATGTTCATCACAGGATAACCTCAGTAGAGAAAACGGTTAATCAAATAGTAAGATAACCCATTCTGTGGATAAAGTTACCCTCTTCTCCCAGCTACTCTTGTTATTGTCCAATGGGCTCATGAGCAAAGTGGCCATGATAGCAGGTATACAAGTTATGTGTGGACTTAGCAACATGGACTTTTACTCAGTAAAACTTTCTTGGTTACAACCACTGCTGAGTACCCAATCTTCTAAATATAGAAATTGATACTGAGTCTCCACTATGACACCATTCTTTGGAGTGATCAGCCTGATGTCAGGTTGATTACGTTGAACAACTTCCATCATAGACAAAGTAGCACGCAGATTTTCCTTTTCTGCATGTAGTGATTCTGCTAAAGTTATCATCCATGGTAATTTACCATACAGAATGCCTCATCCACTGCCATGCTATTTGTATTAGTCAGCTTGGACTGCTATAATGAAGTGTCATATACTGGGTGACTTAAACAACATACATTTATTTTCTCACATTTTAGAGGCTAGAAGTCCCAGATCAAGGTCTAACAGGGTTTACTTCTTCCTTCCTTCCTTTTTTTTTTGGACTGGGGAGAATATCCAGTTTGTGAAGATTTTTAAAATTAAATTTTACTTTTCAATTACAGTTTGCATTCAATATTGTTTTGTATTAGTTTCAGGTGTACAGCATTGTAGTTAGACAATCATATATTTTGCAAAGTGTTCCCCCCGATATTTCAAGTACCCACCTCACACCATGCACAGTTATTAAAATATTTTTTACTGTATTTCCTATACGGTACTTTACATCCCTCTGACTATTTTGTAACTACCAATTTGTATTTCCAAATTCCTTCACATTTTTTACCCAGTCCCACAACTCCACTTCCATCTGGCAACCATCAGTCTATTCTTGGTGTCTACAAGTCTGCTTTTATTTTGTTTGTTCATTTATTTTGTTCTTTAGATTCCACATATAAGTGAAATCATATAGTATTTGTCTTTCTCTGACTGACTTATTTCACTCAGCATAATACCCTCCAGGTCCATTCATGCTGTTGCACATGGTAAGATTTCATTCTTTTTTTTTATGGCTGAATAACATTCCATTATTTCTATGTAACACAGCTTTTTTATCCACTCTGTATTGATGGGCACTTGGGCCATTTCCAAATCTTTGCTACTATAAATAATGCTGCAATGAACACTAATTCAAAATAATATATGCACCCCTATGTTTATTTTAGGGTTAATTTATTCTTAGAGGTCTTCTTTGGGCTTGTAGGCAGCTGCTTTCTCACTGTGTGCTCACATGACCTCTTCTTTTTGCATGTGTCTGGCGGGGCAGAACTCTAGTGCCTTTTCTCATAAGGACACTAATCCTATCTGAAAATGACCTCATTCTTATGAAATCATCTAACCTTGATTACTTAGTCTCTCCAAATATAGTGATACTGAGGGTTAGGGTATTAACATATGAAGTTTGGGAGGGGCACAATTCATTGTACAACATTATTGCACACAGCATTGCTTCTAATCAAGTAATTTACTTCACTGCAAATAAAGTATGGCAATGGGCTCATGCTCATGGAATTTATTGCTCTTAGTATTTTCTCCACCATTCTAAAGCAATGAATGGTGAATTGGCCTTTTAAAGACTCAGTTACAACATAAGCCAGGTGGCCATATCATACAGGGCTGGGGTAAAGTTCTCCAGGAGGCTGTTTAAACTCTAAATCTGTATCCAATATATGGTGCTGTTTTCTTAAAACGTAGTCATAAGTCTGAGAATCAAAATGTAGAAATAAGAGTAGCACCAGTAATAATTGTCACTAGTGATGCAGTAGCAAAACTTTTGTTTCCTTCCCTTGTAACCCTTGATCTTCTGGTCTAGAGGTGTTACAATGGGAGGAATGCTTCCAACTAGTAGATACAAGAAATGATTCCATTGAACTAGACATTAAGACTGACCCCCAGTTAACTTGGGCACCTCATGCCTCTAAACCAGCAGGCAAAGAAGGGAGTTATGGTACTGGCTGGGATGATTGATCCTGATCACCATGGGAAATTGAACTAGTATTTCACAATCGAGGTAAGGAAGGGTATGTCTGGAATACTGAAAATTCCTTAGGATGTCTCTTACTACTACCATGCCCTGTGATTAAAGTCAATGGAAAACGACTACAAACCAATTCAGAAAGGACTACTAATGGCCCAGAACCTGCAGTAATGGAGCCATTACCAGCTGAGGTGTTTGCTGAAGGCAAAGAAAATACAGAATGGTGAATAAAAGAAGGTAATTATAAATATCAGTTATGACCATGTGACCAGTTGCAGAAATGAGGACTGTAATTGTTGTGATTTTTCCTCATTGTTATAAATATGTTTGCATATGTATGTGTGTATGATATATATATATATGTATGATATATATATATATGATATATATACACACACACACACACACACATTATCTTTGTTTTTATCCGTCTTATATCCTTTTTTCATATAGCATAAGATGCATTGACTTTCCATCATAGTATTTAAGTATTGTTAAGTTTACATTATAGTATATAAGTGACATGATATGAGGAGAAGAGTAAATAACACTCAAGAAATTTGCTGGCTTTTTTGGGGAAAGGGTTAGTGCATTTTGGTTGTGTGTAAATAGTTGTAACATGTTACACAGAAATATGACCTTGCTATTGTCTTTATTTGGAGATTAAATATGATTTAAGGAGATGTTTATGGGTACCAAATTGACAATAGGTAGACTGTGATGGTAAATTTTATGTACCAGCAGTTGACTTGCTATAATGCTCAGTTATTTGTTCAATACCAGTCTAAAGGTACTGCTGTAACAGTGTCTTTAAGATGTGATTATCATTTAAATAAATAGAACTTAAGTAAAACAAGTTACTCTCTCTTATGTGAATGGAACTCACCCAATCAGTTGAGGGCCTTAAGAGTAAAGAATGAAATCCCTGAAAAAGGAAGTACTCTGCTTCTAGACTGCCTTTGGACTCAAAACAGCATCAACTTTTGCCAGAATTTCTAGCATGTTGTCCTGCCCTAAAAATTTCAGGTTTTCCAGGCCCCACAGTCACATAGGCCAATTCCTTAACATGAAATAATTTATAATCCTGGCAGATGTGACTCAGTTGGTTTAGCACCATCCCATGCACCGAAGGGTCACTGGTTTGATTCCAAGTCAGAGCACATGCCCAGGTTTGAGGCTGATCCACAGTTGGGGTATGTTCGAGAGGCAACCAATCAATGTCTCTCTCTCTCTCTCTCTCTCTCTCTCTCTCTCTCTCCCTCCCTTTCTCTCTGAAATCAATAAAAACACTTACCCTTTGAGATGACATACAGAGACTTGGAGAGTATTGTGCTAAGTGAAATAAGCCAGTCAGAGAAAGACAAGTATCACATGATCTCACTTATTTGTGGAATATAATGAACAAAATAAGCTGTAGAGCAAAATTGATCCAGAGACATGGAAGTAGGGAACAGACTGACAAACCTCAGAGGGAAGGGGGTGGGGTGGGGGTGGGAAAAGATAAACGAAAAAACTTATATGCATATATGCACAACCCATGAACACAGACAACAGTGCAGTGAAGGTGGGGGAGGTGAGGGGGTGGGGGAGGGACAGGAGTAGGAAGGGCAGTGTCAATGGTGGAAAAAAAGAAAAAGGAGGGACATCTGTAATACTTTCAACAATAAAGATACATAAAAAAATTTTTAAAAAGAAAGAGCAATAGTCCCCTATTTAGGGAGAAAATTGGCTATTGTGGGGGTAAAACATACCTAGAATAAAATCTTTAAAAAAAAAAGATACATATAAATCTATTGGTTCTGTTTTTCTAAAGAACCCTTACTAATACACATTGCTTGGTATGGGGTTATCATTTTATTTTGCATTGTGTGGCTGGAGTAATGCAGTATTGTTTAAAAGTTTTTGTCATGCTAGATTGCGTCTTTCTTGGACGTTTTGCTAGACAGACTAGGTGTTTGTTCTAGAGAGCTTTTTGTCTGTGCCCTTGGTGTCTCTGGGTTGCTGGCTTCTTCAGCTGCATGTCTTGGATAATGAGCAAAAGGAAACCTGGGGAACTCATCATCCTTTGTTTCTCAAGTCTCAGTGTCCCTTGCTAGTCTTCCATCTTTTCTCTACATTTTAGAGTCATGTCATGTTTGTTTTATATATAATGTCCAGGGTTTTTAGTTGGACTTTTTAGTTGGACTAGAAATAGGGAAAATTATGTCTGCTCCATCTTATCAGGAGCAAAAGTCTATATAAAAATTTTAATGTGTTATTTGTCACACCATATTGTCTTGTGAATCCTCTGGGGTAGGCACGCCTCTCTTTTGAGAATTCTAATCTCAAAAGGCCAGAATGACTCCTTAGGCAATAAGAACAAAAGGAAACATTACAGGACCAGAAATCAGGAAAAGTGAGCTCTAGTCCTAGTTTGACTACTGTGTGACTTTAAACCAATCATTCCTTTCTCTGGGTCTCTGTTCTTTTATCTGAAATGTGGGGATAAGAACTACCTTGCCCACCTCTCAGGTCTATGGTATCAAATTTTAAAGAGGAAGGTAAAAATTCTATACAAATATTATTAATTATTACTATAAATCCAAGACTTGTGGCTTGGGTAATTGTATTATGCATCCAAAGAAATAGGGCCACATATGGCATTTTGCATAGGAGCTCCCGGAGCTATGAAAAGGATGGAGAAGAGGAAATACTTAGATAAAAAAATTAAATTATAAGTAAATCTAGATGGGAGGATGAAAGAAGTTAGTATTTTCTATATGTAAACTATACAGTTCTTTTGCTTATAAGAAACTCATTGCTTCCTTAAATTTGGGGGATTTATTTTAAGGACACATGCTCAGGAGCACAGGAAAAGCAAATCATCTGACATTCAGTACAAAAGGGAACTAGAGAATGTGTCAAAGCATTCCAAGGATTTCAACAACTGGAAGTTATAGTTCCTCACTCTAGTAGTCTTCTAGGAATGGAAATAAGCTGCTCCATGATTACTTTGTGATTTCCCTTTTTAAATAAGGCCAGTTTTATTGCCCTCTTTCTATCTCCTAGCTTCTGCTTACTTGTGGTTCTGTTTCCACAGAAATTTGCATTAAAATTGGCCCATTATGGTTACCCTTGTCTCTCTTTACCTAATAATTTTGGAGATTCGAGTCCTGTTGCTAACTGCCTCCTTTGTATATCTTTTAGTGCAGTTTATCAAGAATTACAGATTTGTCTCAGGAAATCTTTTTGTAGTAGACAACATTATAGGTCTCAGGCAAGTCTATGGCCAGGCTACCATTTCATTAAGTTTACACCCTTTGTTTAATACTATGGCTATGCCTTGGAGCAAATCCACATATTTATTTATTCATTCATTCATTTATTTACTTATTTAAATTAATTAATTTATGTTTGTTACAGATGTTTCTCCTCCCCCCGCCCCGATTCCCCCTTCCCCCTCCCTCCTCGCCCTGTCCCCAGCTTTGTTGTCCATGTCCATTGTTCATATATACATGCATATGAGTTCTGTGATTTATCTCTCCCCCACAACCCCCTCTTCTGGGGATTGTCAGTCTGTACCCCACTTCCACGTCTCTGGGACTACCCTTTTTCTCAGACTGTTATGTTCATTATACTCCACAAATAAGTGAGATCATATGATACTTGTCTTTCTCTGTTTGGATTGTACACTGGGAGTTTTTTTAAATGACTGCTTGAATTTCACTAGTTGTAACCCATCTTGCCAGATTCTCTGATTCAATTTTAGAAGATTGTATGGTTCTAGAAATTCAGCCATTTCACCCAAATTTTCCAATTTGATGTCATATATTTGTTCATAATATTTTCTTACAATTTTTTATTGCTGTATTGTCAGTTGTTACTCCTTAATTTATAATTTTATTTATTTGGGTCTTCTCTCTTTTTTATTGATGAGTCTGGTTAAATGTTGTCAATCTTAGAGAGGCCTTAGAGATTATTTATTGGTTTTAGAGTCTACTTTGTCTCATATAAGTATTGCTACCCCAGCTTTTCTGGTTTGGTGCAAATGTATTCCCTTTGCCTTTTTTTTTTTGTCTGGGAAGCTCTTTATTTGACCTTCTATTTTGAATGATAGCCTTGCTGGGTAGAGTAGTCTTGGATTCAGATCCTTGTTTTTTCATGACCTTGATTACCTCATGCCATTCCCTTCTGGCCTGTAGTGTTTCTGTTGAGAAGTCAGCTGAGAGCCTTATGGGGTTTCCTTTCTAGGTAACCTGTTGCTTCTCTCTTGCTGCTTTTAGGATTCTCTCTTTGTCTTTAATTTTTGTCACTTTGATTACTATGTGTCTTGGTGTGGGCCTGTTTGGGTTCTTCTTACTTGGGGCTCTCTGTGCTTCTTGAACTTGAATGCCTTCTTCCTTCACCAAATTAGGGAAGTTTTCTGTCACTATTTCTTCAAATATATTCTCTAACCCTTGCTCATTTTCTTCTTCTTCGGGGACTCCTATGATGCGAATGTTATTACGTTTCCAGTTGTCCCACAGTTCTCTTAAGCTGTTTTCCTATTTTTTAATTATTTTTTCCTTTTGGTTTTCTGATTGGTTGATTTTTTCTACTCTATCTTCTAATTCACTGATCTGATCCTCAGCTTCCTCTACTCTGCTATTTAGACTTTCCAATGTGTTTTTTTATTTCTGATATGTCATTCTTCATTTCTTCTTGGTGGTTTTTAATTTCCAACTGGTTGATTTTCAACATTTTATGTCTTTACTCATGGTGCTCATGTCCTTACACATTCATGCCTGATTATTAATGGGTTGATTTTGTCTAGAACCATTTTCCCCTTGAGCTAGCAGAAGAAAGCTATTAACCCCTTTGTCAAGTGCCGTCTCCTTCTGCTTATCATCAATATGCCTCTTCTTTCATTTGCATGTGATAGCATCTTGAATTGCATATCTTATCACTCTTCTTTCTTTACCCTTGTCCTCTGTACAGGACCACCTGGTTGAAAAGCCTGTCAGACAAAATATTAGTCATCCTTTTCCACACCCAGTTGACTGGCCTTTCAGTCCGTCTGTCAGCCTGAAAACTCATCAGTTGAAAAGGGAGGTTGACAGTCTGTCAGCCAGGATCGCTACCAGCCAGTAGGTCAGTCAGTCAGAGAGTTAGACATTCACCAAGTCTGTATATTAATGAATTAGTCTGTCAGAAGTCAGTCTATCAGATTAGCTCAATCATATGTAAAATATAAACCAGTAATGAAATAATCAGATGGCCAGAAAGCTATATAGTGTGGATTTATTTCTGGACTATTCTGTTTTACTAGTCTTTTTCTGTCTTTATGCCCATACCATACTGTCTTGATTACTATGCCTCTGTAACATAGTTTGATATCAGAAAGTGTGATGCCTCTAGATTTGTTCTTTATTTTTCAAGATTGCTTTAGATATTCAGAGTCTTTTGTGGTTCCATACAAATTTTGTGATCTATTTTTGTGAAAAATGCCATTGACATTTTGAATCTGTAATTTGCTTTAGGTGGTATGGATATTTTAACTATAATTAGTATAGCAATCCATGAACATTGGATGTCTTTCCATTGTGTATTGATCCAAAATCTTAGAAATGTTCAAGATTTTCTTGCCTTTGTAGGCCATTGATGTGACAAGTGAAACAAGAATAACAATCTACACCCACAGGAAAAAATTCAGAAGTAATCTTGTTTTGAAAATCAATTTCATTGTGACTATTTAGCTTCAATCCTTGCTGTTCACCATCACTCCAATAAATATCACTCTTCATCTCTGAAGAGGTGGATGTGTATGGAGAAGATTACTCAGCAGCCTATTATGTTAAACTGGTTTCCACAGCTAGCAGCAGGGAAGTCCCCATGAAGCCACAGGAGACAGGAAACCACCCTCCTCCCTTGGGTATTCCAAGCACACAGGGCTATCATCTGGCTGAGGAAATGTCAACTAAAATTCCTCTCTCCCTCAAAGATACAGAGTTTATACATTGATTTCCCAAATGATGTTCTACAGAGATGTTCATTAAGCATTCACTACCACTCAGCTCATGGTCCACTGGTCTTCCAATTAGTCCTAGTATCACAGATGGTAAAGACATAATAATCCATAACAGGGGAGCTGAGGTTAGGGACAGGGAACCAAATGTTATCTCCTTTATAGTCTTCCTTTATCTCTGTCTTTAGAGCATTAGTTCTCAAATGGAATGAGCATCAACATCACCTTAGAAGCCATTTTCCCCCCAAACAATATATGCTTATGGTCCCACTCTAAAGACTCTGATGATGTGCATGAGGTTAGCCAGGGATATGTGCACTGAAATAAGTTCCCTAGGTAAGACTAATATGTACCCTTAATTAAGAATCACTGCAATAGATAATCTGTATCATATATTTTAACCCTGCAATTCTAAAAAAAAATTTCTAAGTAGGATCTGGGAATAGCTAGTTATTTGAGAAAGAGAGAGAGAGATTCTGGATCAAGATTCCTGACTACTGTATGACCACTCTAGTGCAAATAGCCATCAGGCCCCACATGTACTCTAGGTTCTAACCACACCAAGCCATTCACCATTACATAAATCACAGATTCTCTCCCTGGAGTGCACACCAGAATCACCGATAGAGTTTAAAATTTATATGACTAAACCTCACCTCTGGAGCTTCTGAGTGAGTTGATTCTGCATTGGAGTTCTGTACACATCGATTAGGGGGAGATAGCTATGAGAATAATTAGGGTGAACAGTCTTGAAGATACTCTTCCTCTAAAGATGCGTCTCACTCAGGAATAACCAATACCTCCTACATATTTATTGACCTATTCTGTGTGCCAGACAATTTAAAAAATAACAGCTTTAATTAGGTATAATTCACATACCATAGAATTTATCCATCTTTAATTAATGAATTAATTTTTATCTTCACCCGAGGACATTTTTGCATTTATCTTCAGATAGAGTGGGAGAGTGAAAGAGAGGAAGAGAGACAGAGAGAAACATTGATGTGAGAGAGACACATCCACTGGTTGCCATTCACACAACTCCAACTGGGGCTGGGGACAAACTGCAATGGAGGTACGTGCCCATAGCGGGAACTGAACCAGGAACTCTCTGATCCACAGGTTGACTCTCTAACCGCTGAGCCAAACTGGCCAGGGCAGAATTTATCCATTTTAAGTGTACAATTTAATGATCTTTAGTAACTCTACCAAAATGCCACTACTACCATTCTGGTTATGGTAAATCCATTGTAGAATATTTTCTTCCCTCCAACAATCTCCCTCAGCAAGTTTTCTGATGCCTATATACACTCAATCCCCATTCCCTCCATATGCCCCAGGTATTCACTAATCTAATTTTGGTCTACACATTTGCCTAGTTTGGATCCTTCATATAAACAGAATCATATATTGTGTGTGTGTGTTTTTTTTTTTTTTTATGACTAGCTTCTTTCACTTAGTGTATCATTTTTGAGGTTCATCCATGTTATAGCATGTATTTGTACTTTATTCCTTTTTATGGGTCAATAATATTCCATTGTATAGAATATTACATTACATTTTGTTTAATCTTCAGACATTTGGGTTGATTCCACTTTTTGGCTGCCATTAATAATGCTGTTATGAATATTTGTGTAGAAGATTTTGTGTGAACATATGCTTTCATTTATCTTGGGTATATACATAGTAGTAGAATTGCTGGGTCATGTGGTAATTCTGAGTTAATTTATTGAGGAATTATCAAACTGTCTTCCAAAGCAGCTGCATCATTTCACATTTCCACCAGTAATGTACAAAGGTTTTGAAGGTTTCTATTTCTCTACATCTCCGCTTCTTATTGCATTTTTCATTATAGCCATTGTAGTAAATGTGAACAGGTAATCTCCAGTGTGCTTTTAAAAAAAGATTCATCTTTTTAAAAAGAAATGTGTTTTTATTGACTTTTTTAAGGAGAGAGGAAGGGAGGGAGGCAGGAAGAGAGAAAGAGAGAGAGAGAGAGAGAGAGAGAGAGAGAGAGAGAGAGAGAGATTGGCTGTCCCCCACATGCACCCCTACCGGGGTTTGAGCCCACAACCTGAGTATGTTACCTGACTGGGAATTGAACCCATAACCTTTCAGTGTATGGGATGACACTAAACCAACTGACCACACCAGCCAGAGCTCCACTGTGTTTTTTAAAATGATTTGTATTGAGGCATAATTGACATACATTATATTAGCTTCAGAGGCAAAACTTGATTCAATGTTTGTACATAGTGCAAAATAATCACAATAAGTCTAGTTAACATCTTTCACCATATAGTTACAGAAATGTTTTTCTCATGATGGGAACGTTTAAAATCTATGCTCTTAGAAAGTTTTAAATATGAAATACAGTTTTATTAACTGTAGTTGCCATGCTGTGCACTACATTCCCATGACATTTATAACCGGAAAATTGTACCTTGTGATTACCTCCATCCACTTCCCCCACCTTGCACCCTCCACCTCTGGCAACCAATAATCTTTTTATCTATAAGTTTAGTTTGTTGATTTTTTTTAGATTTCACCTATAACTGAGCTCACCTGGTATTTGTCTCCATTGTGGTTTCAATTTGCATTTCCCTGATGGTAATGATGCTGAGCATCTTTTCATGTATTTATTTAGCCACTTGAATATCTTCTGTGCTAAGCTATTTGTTTACATCTTTTGCCTATTTTTGTTCAGGTTGTCTTATTATTGTGTTCCAAGGGCCCTTTATAAATTCTGGATATAAATTTTCTTTTAAAAAATTTATCAATATATTTTAGAGATAGAGAAGTAGGGAGGGAGGGAGGGAGGGAGAGAGAGAGAGAGATTTGTTGGTTCACTTATTTATGCATTCATTGGTTGATTCTTGTATGTGTGTATGTGCCCTGACTGGGTATCAAACCAGCAACCCTGGCGCATAGGGACAATGTTCCAACCAACTGAACTACCCAGCCAGGAATGGATATAAATTGTTTATTGAATATGTTCTGGAAATATTTTACCCTGTTCTATTACATTTCTTTCATTTTAAAGTATTTTTTGAAAAACACATGTTTTATTTTTGTATTTTGATTAGGTCCAGTTTATCAGTTTCAACTTTGTTTTGGACTCTATTTTTGGTGTTATATCTAAGAGGTTCTGTCTAGTCCAGTCTTGAAAAATTTCCCCTATATTTTCATCTAGAATTTTTATTGTTTTGACACTTAAATTCATACCTATCATACATTTTAAAATTAAATTTATTGAGGTAACATGGTTAATAGTATTACATAAATTTCAGGTGTAGAAAAATGTAATTCAATATCTGTAAATCCTATTGATTTCTCACCACCAAAATTCTAGTTTCCTTTCTCAAATTAATTTTTGGGCATGATATATAGTGAGGGTTTGCATTGATCTTTCTACATACGCCCCAGCACCATTTGTTGAACACAGTATCTTTTTGCCCAATGAATTGTCTTGGTACACTTGTCAAAAATTAACTGACCGTCAATGTTAGGGTTGTTCCTAAATAATCAATTCTGTTCCACTGATCTATATGCCCTTGCTGTGCCACTACCATACTGTGTTGATCACTGTAGCTTTATAGAGTTTTCTGTTTCCTGAATACGTTATGTTCTCTCTCTCCTCTTCCAGTGCTTTGTACATGTTATTCCCTCTGCCTAACCCAGTCTTATCTAGACAAGTCACACTTATTTTTCGGGTCTAAACTCAAAAGATGCTTTGTCTAGAAAGCATTCCTTGATTTCAAAAGTCTGGGCCAGGTATTCCTCCTTAGTGCTCCAGATCATCCTATAGTTCTCTTTCTCACTGCATCATCACCTTGTATGACATGTGCCTGCTCACTTGCTGTAAGCTCCACAATGGCGAAAATCCTCTGTCAGCAGTTCTAGAGTTTCAGCTCCAGGGCTTGTACAGTGCTGGATGCCTCGGAGGCGATCCCTCCCTTCTCGTTGAAGACAGGAGGGCCCGAGTCCCCTTCTCCTTAGGGAAGACTCCTGCAGACCCCATTTCCTGCTGCAAACCAGAACACCGTGATAAAATAGAAGTCATGAGTGTATGTGAAGGCACCCGAGAGCGAACAAGGCCTTACAGGACTGTGGAGCCCAGAGGCAGGACAGAACGAGACCGACGAGGCTGTTCTCGTCTGAGGGCCTTGGCCGACCACACAAGAGTCCGCGGACAGACAGCCGCGCTCTTGAAGGGCGAAAGCGCCAGCCCCAGACCTCTGCACGCGAGAGCCCTCAGGAGGGGACCCCCAGACCCACGCTCGGGTGTTCGGCCCCACGGAGAAAGGCTCCTCACGGACAGGAAGGCTCCATCAGCCTTCGGGGCCAGCATCCAGTGACCCCGAGGTTGCGCTGGATGCAGGCCGTCCGGGACTCGGGTGCCTACCACCGGCCCAGGGCAGCATCCGCCCTCTGTGGGTGCAGATGAGAAAGCCCAGGCCTCACACCATCTCCATCCCAGTCTTGCAGCTACCAAGCCGGCCACGGAGCCCGATCCAACCAGGCCGAGGAGCACAAAGGCACAATGAATGGAAAATCAGGAGAGACCACAGACCACGGACGCACCCCCCGCGGAAAGGAGATGATAGGATTTCACAGAACTGTGCTTCCTGCGTTCAGGAAAACGCTCATTGGAAATACTCCTGAACACTACTTTTCAGAAGGTCCCAGGGAACATTCTGGAAACAAAAAACAGGGGCGAGGAGGAGGAGGCAGACGGAAAGAAGATGGCGCCTGCCGTGGTGGGTGGTCCTGGGCGGGAGCAGGAGTGGGTGCGGGCTGGGCTGGGGGGAGGGGCCTCAGAGACCTGGACGTGGCCATGGTGGGGGGCTGAGGACCTGGACATGGCAACGGTTGGGGGAGGGGCTTGGGGACCCAGACATGGCAATGGGGGGAAGGGCTTGGGGCTTGGGGATCTGGACAAGGCAATGGTGTGGGGGAGGGGCTGGGGACCCAGACATGGCAACAGGGGAGGGGGGAGGGGCTCGAGGACCGGGATGTGGCAACGGCTGGGCTGGGGGGGCATGAAGGGGGCTCGAGGACCCGGATGTGGCAATGGCAGGGCTGGGGGGGCATGAAGGGGGCTCCAGGACCTAGATATGGCAACGGTTGGGGGAGGGGCTTGGGGACCAAGACATGGCAATAGGGGATGGGGGAGGGGTTGGAGGGCCTGGATATGGCAACAGCTGGGCTGGGGGTACAGGATGAGGGCTACAGGACCCAGTCACAGCAACATCTGGGCTAGGGGGGTAGGGGGGAGCTCGAGGACCCAGACACAGCAATGGCTGGGCTAGGGGGGCATGCCGGGGGGGGGTTCGAGGACTTGGACATGGCAACGGCTGGGCTTGGGGGTCATGAAGGGGGCTCGAGGACCCGGACATGGCAACAGCTGGGCTGGGGGGCATGAAGGAGGCTCGAGGACCCGGACACGGCAACGGCTGGGCTGGGGGTGCATGAAGGGGGCTCGAGGACCCGGACATGGCAACGGCTGGGCTGGGGGGCATGAAGGGGGCTCGAGGACCCGGATGTGGCAATGGCAGGGCTAGGGGGGCATGAAGGGGGCTCCAGGACCTGGATATGGCAACGGTTGGGGGAGGGGCTTGGGGACCAAGACATGTCAATAGGGGATGGGGGAGGGGTTGGAGGGCCCGTATATGGCAACAGCTGGGCTGGGGGTACAGGATGAGGGCTCCAGGACCCAGGCACAGCAACATCTGGGCTGGGGGGGTAGAGGGGGTTTCGAGGACCCGGACACGGCAACGGCTGGGTTTGGGGGTCATGAAGGGGGCTCGAGGACCCGGATATGGCAACAGCTGGGCTGGGGGCGCATGAAGGGGGCTCGAGGACCCGGATATGGAAACGGCTGGGCTGGGGGGGCATGAAGGGAGCTCAGGGACCCGGACATGGCAATGGCTGAGCTGGAGGGAGTGGGAGGGGGCCTCGAGGACCCGGACACTGCAATGGCTGGTGGGGGGGCTCAAGGGGGGCTTGAGGACCCAGATACGGCAACAGCTGGGGGGGCATGCAGGGGGGCTCGAGGAACTGGATATGGCAATGGCTGGGCTGGGGGGGCATGAAGGGGGCCTCCAGGACCCAGACATGGCAACGGCTGGGCTTGAGGGGAGGTGGGAGGGGGCCTCGAGGACCAGGACACGGCAACGGCTGGTGGGGGGGCTCAAGGGGGGCTTGAAGACCCAGACATGGCAACGGCTGGGGGGCGTGCAGGGGGCCTAGAGGACCGGGACACGGCAACGGCTGGTGGGGGGGCTCAAGGGGGGCTCAAGGGCCCAGACATGGCAACGGCTGGGGGGGCGTGCAGGGGGGCTCGAGGAACCGGACACGGCAACGGCTGGGCGCGGGGGTGCTTGGGGGGGTCAAGGACCCGGATGTGGCAGTAGCTGTATAGCCAGGGTGTAGCCAAGGCAACCGTTGTTGGGGTGCCTGAACAGCGGCAGAGGTCAAGGCAGCAGCAGACCGTTTCCCGTGAGTGTCCCCGCGGCAACCCCCTGCGGGGTCCGGGAAGAGGTGTGGGCTTCCTGAGATAGTGGACCAGTGAACGGGTGGTGAGCGTTGGGCGGCGCCCTGTGTGTCCACAGCCATGAGCCGACGCAGCCCCAGGGTGCACCGTCCTGTGCCTTCTGATGGCCCAGCGCCCCCTCCTGTGCCCCCCGAAGGTCCGGCACCCCCTCCGGCGCCCTCCGAAGGTCCGGCACCCCCTCTTGTGCCCCCCGAAGGTCCGGCGCCCCCTCCTACTCCCTCCGAGGGTCCGGCGCCCCCTCCTGCGCCCTCCGAGGGTCCGGCGCCCCCTCCTGCGCCATCCGAGTGTCCTGCGCCCTCCGACCGCCCGGCAGGTGCAGCTGTGCCCAGTGCTGACCTGGCCCCTCTGTTTGAGTGTCCCGTGTGCTTTGGGTCCGTCTTACCGCCCATCTTCCAGTGCTACAGCGGCCACCTCCTGTGCAACAGCTGTCGCCCGAGGGTGAACTGCTGCCCGACCTGCCGGGGCCCGTTGGGACGCATCCCCAACTTGGCCATGAACAGGGTGGCTGACTACGTGCTGTTCCCGTGCCAGTACGCCTACTACGGCTGCATGGCCACCATGCAGCACCACGGCAAAGCCGCCCATGAGGATCTGTGCGCCTTCCGGCCCTACCGCTGCCCGTGCCCCAGCATTGTCTGTCCCTGGCGAGGCCCGCTGCATGCCATCTCGGCCCACCTGACGCAGCACGAAGTCATCACGTCCCTGCAGGGGGCGGAGGTCGTGTTCCTGGCCTTCAACGTGCACCTTCCCGGCGCCCTGGACTGGGTGATGGTGCAGTCCTGCCACGGATGTCACTTCATGACGGTCCTGGGGAAAAGGAACTACCACGGCTACCAGCAGTTTTTCTCTGTAGTGCAGTTCATCGGAGCCCCCGGCCAGGCCCAGCAGTTCACCTACCAGCTGAAGCTGGCCAAGCACAGGCGGTACTTGGCGTGGCAAGCCGTGCCTCTGTCCCTGCTCGATGATCCAGAGGAGGCCTTCAGGAGGGGTGACTGTCTGCTTTTTGATACTGGCACCGTGCAGTACTTCGCCGAAGACGAAAACCTGAGCATGAAGGTCTCCATCTCCATGGGCTGAGAGAACAACAGAGCACTTTCGGGCCGGGGTGGGGGGAGAGGGGGGACACCACGGTCAATAACATAAGGGCTGTTACAAGGAAACACTTGCGTAGGTGACACTGATATGTTTACAAACATGTCAACAGTGAACCGCTGAATAGACATGTACACACACATTCAAGACGCACATCTCTTGTATTAAGAAAGGAAGTAGTACAAAATAATTCTCAATTTGTGTTTGTTGTAGCTTGAGGGTACTGTTGAAAAACAGTGGGGTTTTTGGTTTTGGTTGTTATTGTTTTTATGTACTTGCATGTGTGTTTGAGGTTTTTTTTCTTTAACAGACAAGCCATGTTGAGTGGTCTTAGACCACTGCTTTCCCCTCTATTTTAAATTAAATTCATTGGTATGACATTGGTTAGTAAGATTATATAGGATTCAAATGTACAATTCTAATTCTACAAAAATAAACATTTAAAAAAAACAATAAATATAAATATGTGTCAAAAGTGAAATTAAAACATCAGTGGGGAGTTTAATGGAAAGTAAAGTAAAGCTAAAGAGAGTGAACTGGAAGATAGATCAGAAAAAAATATTCAGAATGAAATACAGAGAGAAAAAGAGATGCAATATAGAAAAAAGTGTGTCGGATGTATGCAGGTTACAGAGAAAATCTCTAAAAGAGGTTGTAACCAAATCTTAAAAAGAGTAGACCAAGAATAAGGCAGGAACATTTAAAGAAACAATAACAGCCCTGGCTTGTGTGGCTCAGTTGGTTGGGTATCCATCCCATGCACAGAATGGCTGCCAGTTAAATTCCCCATCAGGGTACATGCCTGGGTTGCAGGCTCATCCTCAGTAGGGGGCATGTAGGAGGCAGCCAATAGATGTTTCACTCTCACATGGATGTTTCTCTCCCTTCCTCTCTCTATAAAAAAAAATCTATAAAACAGAAATAGTGGCTGATAATGTTTCAAAACTGACAGACAACTATCAAACTACAAATTCAAGTACTATGAATCCCAATGAAGATAAACATAAAGAAAATCACACCTAGCTGTGGCTGAGTAGCTCAGTTGATTGGGCATCATCCCATGCACTGAAGGGTTGCCAGTTCAATTACTGGTCAGGGCACATGCAAGGGTTTCAAGCTCGATCCCAGGTAGGGGGTATGTAGGAGGCAGCTGATCCATGTTTTGCTCTCAGACATGAATATTTCTCTATCTCTCTCTCTCTAAAAATCAATAAAAATAGTTTTAAAAAAAATCTTTTTCATAAAGCTATAGCTGCCATCAGGACGATGTATGGTTTATTTCACAAGTACAGGTTTAGTTTAACACCATATTCAAAGAATAAAGGGAAAAATCAAATGATTATTTCAATAGATGCAGGAGACTAAAATAACACTCATAGTAACTACAACTAGAAAATAACTTTTAAATCAACAAAGGTTATCTTTTAAAAAAACAACAAAAACTACAGCAAACATACCTAAATTGAAATGTTAAAGGATTTTCCCTCTGAGACTAGGAATAGGACAAGAATGGGTGCTATCACTACTTCAGTCAACATTGTCCTGAAGGTTCAAGCCAATACAATAATGTAAGGGAAACAATGATACAGGCCCGGGTTGGTTTTCTTGTGAAGCAGTCTGGAAGCCATAGGCTATCGTGTAGGACTTTTATGAGGAAATGCTTTCCGGTTTAATTTATATGCAATATAAAAAAAATCAACCTCCAAAAAGCCCTAGCCAAATTTATAGATCTGGAACTGGTATGGCCCTTCAGAGGTTTCTGGACTAGGGGGAAAGGGGCAAACCTAAATTTATACTCTGTCATTGATCAGTCATTGGATGAGGGATGCCCTAGAAGGAGGAATATCCTTGGGTGACAGTTTTCTTCAACCAAACAAATTCAGACAAGGCCTGTCAACTGACCCCTGTCTGCTAGTAGCACTCCCAGCAGCTGAGGGAATTGAATGGGGACTTGGGTGATGGACCACAGCATTAACTGCAGACATTTAAAATGGCTTCGCACATATAAAATATGTTGAAATAAATCTAATGAAAGGTGGATGAGTTCTCCACAGAAAATTAAAGAAAACCTCAATAAATGAAGGTATATACCGCCATACTGGAAGACTCAATATTATAAATATAAAATATTATAAATATAAAAGTTCTCCTTAAATGGATTTATAGGTTCAATGAAATAAAAATTAAATTCCCAGAAGGGTTTTTCCCTTAATTTTATTTTACTGTGGTAAGAATATTTAACTTGAAATCTATCACCTTAAAACTTTAAGTGTATAATACATTATTGTTGACTGTAGGTACAATGTTGTACAACAGATCTCATATCTTGCTTAAGTGAAACTTACTGCCTGTGATTAGTAACTCCACATTTCCCCGTCCCCTATGCCCTAGATAATTACCATTCCACTATTTGATTCTATTAATCTGACTATTTTAGATAACTCATAGAAGTGGAATCATTAGTCTTAGTCTTTCTGTGACTGGCTTATTTTGCTTAGCATAAGGTTCTCAAGGGTCATCCTTGTCACATAGTGCAGAATTTACTTTTTTAAGGCTGTATGGTATTACCACATTTTCTTTATCTATTTAAGTATCAGTGGATATTTAGATTGTTTCTACATCTTGGCTAGTGTAAATAATGCGGCAATAAACACAAGAGTGCAAATATCTCTTTGGGATCCCAATTTCAATTCTTTTAAACAAACACCCAGAAGTAGAATGACTGAATTATACGGTAGTTCTATTTTTAATTTTTGAAGGAATGTCCATATTGCTTTCCACAGCAGCTGCGTCACTTTACATTCCCACTAACAGTGTAAAAGGGTTCCAATCTTTCTATATCCTCACCAATACATGTCTTTTTTTTTTAAATAGTAGCCACCACGACACGTGTGAGGTAGTGTCTCATCATGGACTTGTTTTGCATTTCCGTGATGATTAGTGACGTTGAACATTTATTTATATACATGTTGACCGTTTATATTTTCTTTGGTGAAATGTCTATTCAAGTCCTTAGCCTATTTTAAAAAAAAATATTGAATTTATTTGGGTGACATTGATTAATAAAATTATATAAGTTTCAAGTGTACAATTGTATAATACATTATCTTTATGTTGCATCACCATCCGAAGTCAAATCTCCTTCCGTCATGATATATTTGACCCCCTTTACCCTTCAATATCCCCCAACCCCCTTCCCTATGGTAACTATCATACTGTTGTCTGTGTCTATGAGTTTTTGTTTATTTGTTTGCCTTGTTTATTCATTTGTTGCTTTCAGTTTTATATCCCACATGAGTGAAATCATATGGTTCTTGACTTTCTCTGTCTGATTTATTTTGCTTAGCATGATATTCTCAAGGTCCATCTGTGTTGTCACAAATGGCAGCATTTCATCTTTCCTTATGACTGGATAGTATTCCATTGTATATATGTAATGCATCTTTTTTATCCAATCATCTACTGACGGACACTTTGCTTGTTTCCATGTCATAGTAGCTGTGAATAATATTGCAATGAACATAGGGGTGCATATATCTTTGTGAATACATGTTTTATAATTTCTCAGGTAGATGCCCAGGAGAGGGATTTGCTGGGTCATATGATAACTTTATTCTTAATTTTTGGAGGAACCCCCATACTGTTTGTTTTTTTTAAAATCCTCACCAGAGGACATGCTTTTATGGATGAGAGAGAAAGAGAGAGAGAGAGAGAGGTGAAATGAAAACATTGACTCTTTGCCTCCCATATAAGCCCCAATCAAGAAAGAATCAAACCCACAGTCTGGGTATGTGCCCCAACAGGAATTTATCTGTGACCTTTTGGTGTTCGAGGCGACACTCCAAACAACTGAGCCACATAGGCCAGGATTCCATACTGTTTTCCATAGTGACTGTACCAATTTCCATTTCTACTAGTAGTGAATGAAGGTTCTTTTTTCTCTCCAACCTCTCCAACATTTGTTATGATTTGTCTTGTTGATAACAGTCATTCTACCAGGTGTGAGGGGGTATCACATTGTAGTTTTGATTTGCATTTCCCTAATAGCTAGTGAAGTTGAACATATTTTCATATATCTGTTTTATCTGATTTTTATTTAGAAGACTTCTTTTTTATTTTTTGATTTGACAGAGAGAGGAAGAGAGGGCAAAAGGGAGAGAGGGAGGGAGGAAGGGAGGGGGAGAGAGAGAGAAAGAAAGATCAATTTATTGTTCCACTTACATATGCATTCATTGGTTGATTCTTGTATAGGCCCTGACCAGGCATTGAACTTGCAACTTTAGTGTTTTGGGATGATGCTCTAACCAACTGAGCTACCCAGCCATATTTTCATTTTTTAATCATTTAAATATTATAGTTGATATCCAATATTATATTAGTTTCAGGTGTGTGCCCTAGTGATAGACATTATATACATAATTACTAAGTGATCATCCCGATAAATCACATACCCATCTGACACCATACGTAATTATTATGATATTATTGAGTATATTTTCTGTGCTGTAGTTTATATCTCCATGACTATTCTGTAACAACCGACTTGTACTTCTTAATTCCTTCATCTTTTTCATGTATTCCCCCAACACCTCTCTGATCTAGCAACTGTCAAAATGATCTTTGTATCAATGAATCTGTTTGTTATGCTTGTTCATTTATTTTATTTTTTTTGTAGAATTAATTGTTGATACATATGTATTTATTGCTATTTTATTGTTCATATTTTTTTTTTACCATATTTTTCTTTTTCTTAAAGAAGGCCCTTTAACATTTCATGTAATACTGGTGATGAACTCCTTTAGCTTTTTCTTGTCTCAGAAGCTCTTTATTTCTTCTTCAATTTTAAATGATAGGCTTGCTGGGTAAAGTAATCTAGGTTGTATTTCCTTGCTTTTCATCACTTTGAATATTTTATGCCCATCCTTTCTGGCCTGAAATGATTCTGTTGCCCTGATTCTTATAGCCCTGATAATTTTATGGGGGTTCCTTTGTATATAACTAATGCTCTTTCTCTTGCTGCTTTTAAGATTCTTTGTCTTTAACATTTGCCATTTTAATTATGATGTGTCTTGGGGTGTGGGCCTGTTAGGGTTCATCTTGCTTGAGACTCTATGTTTCCTGGATTTGTGTATCTTTTTTCTTCAGCAGGTTATGGAAGTATTCGATCATTCATTCATTCTTTTTTTCAATCCTCACCTGAGAACATGCTTTGAGAGAGGAAGAGAGAATGAAAGAGACAGAAATATTGATGTCAGAGAGAATCATTGATTGGCTGCACTCCATAGTTACCCCAACTGGAGATTGAACCCACAACTCAGACATGTGCCCTGACTGGGACTTGAACCAGTAATTTTTTGGTGCACAAGTTGATGTTCAACCCACTGAGTCACTCTGGCCTGCTTCAAACATTCTCTAACTGTTGCTCCCTTTTTCTCCTTCTGACACCCCTATAATGTGAATGCTGTTATGGTTCATCTTTTCCCAAAGACCTCTTAAATTGTCTTCATTTTTAAAAATTATTTTTTCTCTTTGTTGGTCTGATTGAGTATTTTCTGCTACCTTGTCTTCCAAATTGCTGATTTGGTCCTCTGCTTCATCCAACCTACTGTTTATTTCTTCTAGTGTGTTCTTTATTTCAAATATTGTATTCTTCATTTCTGACTGGTTCTTTTTCATGGTTTATTTGTCCTTTTTCATGCTGGTGAAATTCTCACTATGTTCCTTGAGGTTCTCACTAAGTTCCTTGAGCAGCCTTACAACCATTATTTTCAGCTCTATATCTGGTAGTTTGCCTACATTTCATTTAGTTCTTTTATTTTCTGGAGATTTCTCCTGTTCTTTCATTTAGGACCTGTTTCTTTGTCTCTCCATTTTGGCTGCTTCCCTATGTGCTGTCCTGTTGTGGTTAAGCTGTTGATTGCTGTTGACATCACTGGAAGGGATTGACCATGAGGATTGCTGTTGGCATCACTGGGAGGGATTGACCATGAGGCTGATCTGCTATGAGGACTGGTTGAGGCTGTAGCAGAGGAGCTGCTGGGCGGGAGCTGACCCTATTGAGGAGGACTTGCTTCACTGGAGCTTTGGTGCTCACCAAGTTTTTCCCTTTGGTGTGTCACTTCTGGAGGTGGTAAGGTTGTAATCCAGTGTGGTCTAAAGCTGTCCACTAGGTGGACTGGCTCTGGGGCCTCCCAGGAGGTGCAGGTAAGCCACCATCTGTGCCCTTCCTGGGGCCACCCAGCACAAGCTACTGAGTGATTTGCAGGTGGCTGCTAATTGTGTTGGGCTTGGAGGTGCCCAGGAGAGTCCCAGCTATGAATCAAGGCCAGTTGCTGTTAGTGCCAGGCCTGGAGCCACTTAGCAAGAAGTATGGGTTACATAGTGGCCAGATGCTGCTTGTTTGAGAAATTTTAGGAAATCCACAGCATGAAGCAAGAGATCTAATTTGCATAGAAAAGCCACTGGAAACAGCTTAGGTGGGCCTGAATGTTGGGTGAGGTGGGGTCTCAGGAAATCACCAGGGTGGTGTGAATTCTGTGAGCCAGGTTGATGCCAACTTAGATAATGGTGCCCACCTACCAACTTTGGGTATGGGTGAGTAGTCTCAGAAAAGAAACAATGGCCTCTGCCAGCACTTTTGTTTGACAGAAAGCTGCCCCTCATCCTGCTCTCACCATGATGCCAGAACATTTCAGTTTCTCCCTATATATTCTTGATTTCTTTCAAGTGGCTGCCTCAGGACTGGAGTTCAGAGGAAGTGAGTTTGAGTAAGTCCCTGCATGGTCCCTTTAAGAAGAACTGCCTGGGACTCCAGAATCTCTCCATCTCACTGTGCCATAATCCCCTCTGGCGTTTGCATCTAGAAGTTACAAGGACTTCTCTTCCTGTCTCTGGAACCCTGGTCTGGAAGGCCTGTGAGGACCCTCCACAGCCAACATATCCCTCCTGTTTTAAACTGCGACATGTGGGTTTGGGACCAGCCTATTCTGAGTTTCCGCATCTCCTACCAGTCTTGATGTGACTTTCTCTTTTAATCCCTAGTTGTAGGACTTTCATTTAGGTGGATTTCAGGCAGTTCTGAATGATAGTTGTTTTGTAGTTTAGTTGTAAATTTGATATGGTTGTGGGAGGATTAGTGTACCTCATTTACCTATGCCACCATCTTGACCAGAAAGAAGTCTATTTAAGTCACTTTAGATGAGTTTCTGTTACTGAAATTCAACATAATCCTACCTGATAAAATAATCTCATTTAATCTCCCCAACAAGACTGTGGGGGAAAGTTTTATCATTCTATTGAACAGATAAGGAAAAAGAGGCTCAGAGATATTAAGAGATTTGTCTGTCACACAGCTTGTAAGTGGCAGATCTTGGATCCAAATCTAAATTTGTCTGACTAAACTTCCTGTGCTCTTTCTTCTATTCCATTATGCACCAGCTTTCTTATATAATATACTGTTTGCTGAGAAGAAAGGGATTTCGTGTGTGTGTGTGTGTGTGTGTGTGTGAGAGAGAGAGAGAGAGAGAGAGAGAGAGAGAGAGAGAGAGAGAGAGAGAGAGAGAACCCCTAATTTTTAATTTAATTTAATTTTTTTGAGAGAGAAACTTTAGAGGGTAAATCACTCATTGTTTCCATCATACATTTTCTAGGTTCCTGATGGTATGTGGCTTATATTCAAATAAGATAGGTATATAGGAAGAGACTAGAAAACATTGTTCTTACCTTTCTGGAACTTTCAGTCTAAGATCAATAACCCTGCTCTAAGGATTGCTCTCCATTCCCACAGCTTTGTTAGAACGACTTGTTTCCATTTAGGTATGATATTAACCCATTTATCTATTCATTTTCCAGGCCCCTTCACTGAGACAGGCATACTAGAAAGAGAACTGGACTGAGTGTGAAGACCTGAGTCCTAGTCCTGGTACCACCACTAACTTACTGTATGAGATCTAGGTCTTAGTCTCCCCATCTATATAAGGAGTACATTAAACTACTCTCTAAGGGAACTTATAGCCCTGATAGGCCAGAATACTATGGTTGGAAAGCAATGTTAAGCCCAGATCATAATAGAACTTGAATATCTTTTGTAATGTGTGGACTTTCTCAAAGGACAATAAGAAGCCTGGAATATTTTTGAGGATACACTAGAGTAATGCTTTTGAGTTAAAATTGCAGCTTTCTAGTTTCTTAGTCGTGTGATCTCAGGAGAGTTCTTAAACCTCTCTACGTGTTAATTTCTATAAAGTGGAAGCAACAATTGTACCTATGGCAGAGTGTTCTTAGCAAGATTAATGATAAGTGAACATAACAAAATTCACAGAACAGTAGTTGTGAAATAGAAAATGATTAATCCATGGCAACCATGATTAATATTATTATGCCTTCTGCCTTGCAAACCTTTTCTCTATTTTCTGACCAGGTTATTGGGCCTTCAATTCTCCCTTTCTCAGATCACTACAAAGGAAACATCCTCCCTTGTAAAAAGAGAATTGGCTTAGGGGAAGATGAAGGACATGTTGGCTAGAAAAACTTGATTGGTATTAAAAACACCTTCCACTAAGCAAAACAAGCCAAACAGAGAAAGACAAGTATAATATGATCTCACTTATTTGTGGAATATAATGAACATAACAGTCTGAGGAATGGGGTAGTCCCAGAGACGTGGAAGTGGGGTACAGACTGACAATGCCCAGAAGAGGGGGTGGGGGAGAGATAAACCACAGAACTTATATGCATGTGTGCATGAACAATGGGCATGGACAACAAAGCTGGGGACAGGGCAGGGAGGGAGGGGGAGGGGAGAATCAGTGGAGGAAAAAGGAGAAACATCTGTAACAAATATAAATAAATAAATTAATTAAAAAATAAAAACACCTTCCATTCCCCCAGAATAATACTGATAGCTGATTGTGCCCCTTCCTCAGGCTCCTTCAGGGATGATGGAGCATGAGGCAAAAAAAGGGGTGGGTGGGCTTGGAATCCAGCTTGAACTGAGTACTGAAGCAGCAGCTTCTCTCTGGCTAGGATCATTGCCCATGGACAGTGGCTTCTGCAGCTCACTTGAAGGTGGCCACTTGGCGCACATTCATTTTCTGTTAAATGACTTTAAAACTAATTATTTCTTGCACCTTTAATGTCCTTTCAGCAGCTGTTTTTTGAGGATCTTTTATTAAGTGAACTTAAATCTAATAATCAGAATCAAAATCATTGAGCTAAGTTTCGACTTAATATGTGTGCTTTATGTAGGGTACTTCAGTGATGTCAAACTGTCAGGGAATGTTTACATTCCTTCTGTAAAATATATATTGTGTATTTCCTACAGACCAGCAAATATGGACATCCATCTGTGATGTCCATGTTTACAAAACCATTCTACTTCTGAATATAAGGTGAGATGAAACTGTCCAATATACTGTATACAAATAAGTTTCAGATATTTTCTAAAAATAAATTTAAAGAAATTTTTATTGAGTTCATTTTTCAGCTAATGCTGCCAACAGCTCTAATAAAATAGAGAGAATGCATGTGAAGATAAGAAAATTATAATTGGTCAGACAATAAAATTATCCATTGAATTTTTAATCAGAACATGTTAAACCAGGAAGTAAACAAAGGCAAAAAGAAATATAAGGAGGAGGCCAATGACAAATGATATTTATAATATACAGCAGAGATAACTGTAATGCACCCAAGAAAGTTTCTCAAAAACAGAATATACATACTTAATACTTTCCAGATTGATGTCATGTATGAAGAATTATCTTTAAAGAATTATTGTACACTAATAGATGATGTATACATTGTTATCTGGAAAAGGAGTGAACCTCTTTCTTTAAAATATAGAATTTGACAATTCCAAAAATTGAAGAGGAGCGAAGACTCCCAAGCTTATTTTACAAAACCAGCATTATTCTAATTCCAAAACCAAATAAAAACACTACAAAGAAAGGACATTATAGGCCAGTATCCCTGACAAATACAGATGCAGAAGTCAGTAGCAATTTTTTTGCAAACCAAATTAAGCAATACATTAAAAATATCATACACCAGGATCAAGTGGGATTTATTTCTGGGATACGAGGTTGGTTCAATATCCACAAATCAACTACATGATACACAACAACATAAACAAAATGAAGAACAAAAATCATATGATTATACTAGTAGATATAGTAAAAACATTAGACAAAATCTAGCACTCATTTATGACAAAAACTCTCAGCCAAGTGGGAATAGAGGGAACATTCCTCAACATAATAAAGGCCACAATAGTACAGATCCACAGCTAAGTTCATACTCAATGAGGAAAAAAAAAAGGATTTCCTCTAAGATCAGGAACAAGACAAATATGTCTACTTTCACCACTCTTATTCTATATCATACTGGGAATCTTAGCCACAGAAATCAGACAAGAAGAAGAAATAAAAAGCATCCAAATTTGAAAGGAAGAAACAAGACTGTCATTTGCAGATAACATCATACTTTGTCTAGAAAACCCAAAGATCTCCCCAAAACTACTAGAATTGATAAATAAACTTAGTAATATAGCAAAATAAAAAATAAATATTCAGAAAGCGGTTGCATTTTTATACACCAATAATGAACTATCAAAAAGGGAAACTAAGAAAACAATTCCATTTACAATTACATAACAAAAAAAAGCTACGAATAAATTTAACCAATGAGGTAAAAGACCTTTACTTGAAAACTTATGACATTTAAGAAAGAAACTGAAGATACAAATATATGAAAGCATACACCATGCACATGGATAGGAAGAATTAACATAACTAAAATGTCCATACTACCCAAGCAATCTATGGATATAATGCATCTCCTGGCAAAATACCAATGATGTATTTTGCAAACTAGAACAAATAGTCCAAAATTTATGTGCAACCACAAAAGACCACAGATAGCCAAAGCAATCCTGAGAAAAAAGGAGGAGGTATCATGCTATCTTATATCAAACTATACCACAAGGTGATAGTAATCAAACAGCATGGTACTGGCTAAAAAGAGACATATAGTTCGGCCAGTGTGTCTCAGCAGTTGAACATCAACCCAGGTACCAGGAGGTCACCAGTTTGATTCCCAGTCAGGACACATGCCCAGGTTGTGGGCCTGATCCCTGGTGGGGGACATGCAGGAGGCAGCCAATCGATGTTCTCCCTCATTGATGTTTCTATCTCTCTCTCCCTCTCCCTTCCTCTCTCTCTAAAATCAATAAAGAAAAAAAAATTTTTAAAAAGAGACATATAGTTCAATGGAACATAATAGAGAGCCCAGAAATAAACCCACTTTTATATAGTCAATTAATATTTGACAGAGGCAAGAAAATACAATGAGGTAAAGACATTCTATTCAATAAACAGTGCTGGGAAAATTGGTCAGATACTTGTTAAAAGAAATGAAACTAGACCACCTTCTTACACTATATACATGAATAAAGTAAAATGGATTAAAGACTTAAATGTAAGACTCAAAACCATTAAAATTCTAGAAAAAAACATAAGCAACAAAATCTTGGACATTTTGCCCAGCCAGTGTGGCTCAGTGGATTGAGTGTTTTCCCATGAACTGAGAGGTCCTGGTTCAATTCCCAGTCAAGGCACATGCCTGAGTTGTGGGCTTTATCCCCAGTAGGGAGCATACTGGAGGCAGCTGATTGATGTTTCTTTTTCACATTGATCTTTCTATCTCTCTCTTCCTCTCTCTCTAAAAAAATCAATGAAAAAATATTTTTTAAAAAATCTTGCACATTTCTCTTTGAAATATTTTTTTCTGATATATATCTTCAGGCAAGGTAAACAAAAGAACAATTTTAATGAGATTACATCAATCTAAAAAATTTTTGCACAACAAAGGAAAACATCAACAAAATAAAGAAAAACCTACTAAATTGGATAACAGACTCACCAATAATATATCCAAAAAGGGATTAATATCCAAATTTTATAAAGAACTCAGACAAGTCTGGCCAGTGTTGCTCAGTGGTTAAGCATCAACCCATGCATCAAGAGGTTGCTGGTTAGATTCCTGGCCAGGACACATACCCTGATCCCCAGTGGGGGGCACGTGGGAGGCAGCCAATCGATGTTCTCTCTCATTGATGTTTCTATCTGTCTCTCCTTTTCACTTCCTCTTTCTCTAAAACCAGTAGAGAAAAAATTATTTTAATAAAAAATATAATAAAAAAATAACTTAGACAATAAAAAAGAAACACATAAGATACCACAATTCAATTAAAAATGGACAAAAGACTTGAATAGACACTTTTTAAAGGAGAACATATTGATGGCCAATCTACATATGAAAAGATGCTCAACATCACCAATCATCAGAGAAATGCAAATAAAAACTACAAAGTGATATTACCTTACACCTATCAGAATGACTATCATCAATAAATCAACAAACAAGTGCTGGTGAGGATGTGGAGAAAAGGGAACCCCTGTGCACCCTTGGTGGGAATGCATATTGGTGCAGCCACTATGGAAAACAGTATGGAGTTTCCTCAAAAATTAAAAATGAAACTGCCTTATGACTCAGTGATTCCACTTCTGGGTATTTATCAAAAGAAATCTGAAACACTAATTTAAAAGAATATATGCACCCTTATGTTTATTGCAGCATTATTTATAATAGTTAAGATAGAGAAGTAATCCAAGTCCCAATAATACATAAATGGCTAAAAAAGCCATGGACAATATATACAATGAAATAATACCCAGTCAGAAAAGGAATGAAATTTTGCCATTTGTGACACCATAGATGGACCTAGGGGGTATTATGCTGAGTGAAATAAGTCATCCAGGGAAAGATAAATACCATATGATTTTACTTTCATTTGAACTGTAAAGACCAAAATAAACAAACAAAATAGAAACAGACTCATAGATAAAGAGAGAACAGAACAATGGTTGTCAGAGGGGAGAGAGTTTGGAGGCTTGGGAGAAAGTAGAAGGGATTAACAAGTATAAATTGGTAGTCACAAAATAGTAGTAGGGGCATAAAGTACAGCATAGGGAATATAGTCAATAATATTGTAATAACTATGTATGGTGTCAGATGGGTACTTGAAACACTGAGAGGAGGTGCTCTTTGTAAAATATATGATTGTCTAACCACTATGCTATATACTAGAAACTAATACAGAATAGTATTAAATGTAAACTGTAATTGAAAAATATATATTTTTTTTAAATTGAAAAAATAAAGTATAAAGTTTGCTAGAGTGACATCATCAAAATGACTTAGGTTGATTCAAACTTCAGTCTCCTTCACAAAAAAGGCCAACTAACAACTATACATGAGCAGGGAACTGGTGAGAAAATCTTATCACATAGGGGTAAAGCTGAAGTCACCTGTTGCATGACAAAGATCAAGATTGACCACATTAGAAGGGTAAAAATGTGTAGTTATACTCTGACCACACCGACCCTCTGCCAGGTTGACACTACAACACACTGAGAGGGCCCCCATGAGCCTACAATTTCTCCAGTGGGCAAAAGAGAGCCAAAGATGGACATTCAGCTGCTCCAGTGTTGTGGGTTACTTTTCAGGATTAATGGGATTGTGTGAGAATTTGTGGGGCTAGTTTAACATGGTCAGATAGTGATGAAAAGAAAAAAAAAGGATCGGGCTTTCAGCAACCAGTGCTCAAATATTGGTACACCAAGTTCCTATTTGCAGCAGTGCCTAAGTAGAAATTTCTACCAGCAGCATTACTAATCTACAGAGCCAAGATGGTGTCCCTATCTTACCAGGGAGCTCAACAGGGTGCAGGTTTGCCTGACCTGGGGCCCCAAACAATAAGCCTTCCAAGCCTTGGAGCCTGTTCTGCCACTCTGTGGAACAGAAAAGCTAATTAATACCTGCCTACTACTGAATGTAACTCCCATCCCTCCTGACCAGGAAGCCCGTCTAGAGTACCTAGAAAGCTGTTTAGCCCAGCAACACTCAAGCAGACAGCACAAGCAGTGGCTTTTGGTCATCTGTAGAGCAAATTCAATAGCCCTATCTGGCAAGGAAGCTTGGTGCAAATTCTGTTTGATTTGGTCCCCAAACAAGAAACTTGCCAGCCTTGGTGCCTTTTCTTTAGAGCTGGTATGCTAATCTATAGTCTTGCCCACTGCTGAATATAGGCAGTAGTCTTGCCTGACCAAGAAACATAGTCAGACCTCCAGGAATCTGTGTAGACCATTCTGTAACACTTATTAAGTGACACTTGAGTAGGGAGCCCAGCCGAAGCCCTGCCCATCTACAAAATCTTGGCTGTGTTTTATCAGGGCAGTAAACTTGGTACACAGTTCTCCATATTTTGGTTCCCACATGAGAGCCTTGTTGACCTTGGGGGTTATTCTGTGGCTACACATGGGCAGGAAAATAACTTTGTAGCCTCACCCACTGCTAGAAACAGTCTTCTGTCTGCCCAACAAGGGAACCTACTCTCAGTACACTTTAAGCTGGGAAGCCCATCCTCCATTTCCACTTACAGTGGCATCTGAGCAGAGATCATGGCCAATGTCTCTCATCATCAACAGATTTCTCAACAGAAACTTTTCAAACAAGTCAAGAATAGGGTGATATATTCAAAATAATGGCTAAAAAAACCTGTCAACCAAGAATACTATACCTTGGTAAAGCTGTCCTTCAGAAATGAAGGAGAGATAAAGACTTTTCCAGGTAAACAAAAACTGGGGGAGTTCATCAACACCAGATCTGCCTTACAAGAAATACTAAAGGCCATTCTTCAAGTGGAAATAAATGAACACTAACATCATAGAAGAATATGAAGGTAGTGTACCACTCACTGGTAGTCAAAGACAGATTCTGTAATATGGTAATTGTGTGCATAATTTACTTACAACTCTAGTGTACAAGTTAAAAAATAAATATATTTAAGATAATCATAACTACCATAATGTGTTATTTGATTCAAAATATTTAAAAATTTAGATTGTAACATTAGTAACCTAAATATGAGGGGAGAGAGTAAAAGTATAAAGGTTAGAAATGCTATTGAAGTTAAGTTGTTATCAGATTAAAATAAGGTATTATAATTTGAAGATATTTTATGTAAGCCTCCTGGTAAACACAGAGGAAAACCTATAGTGGTTACATAAAAGATCATAATAAAGAAGTCAATGCACAATAGTATGATAATTACCAGAGGGAAGGGGTTGGGGTAGTATAGGATTAAAGGGGCCAAATATATGATGATAGAAGATGATTTGATTTTCGGCAGTGGGCACACAATGCAATATGCAGATCACATATCGTAGAAATGAACACTTGAAACCTATATAACCTTATTAACCATTGTCATCCCAATAAATTTAATAAAGAAAGACATATAGAGTGAAGTAGAAAAATGATGGATTATAGAAAGGAAAGAAAGAAGAAAACATTTCAGCCTCTGTATCTAACCTAGCCATACCTGAGAGTTAGAACTACCTCTGGACTCCCCAGTGAACCAATATGAACCAATAAATTACCATTTTTTCTTAAAAAAGAGAAATCAATGCACACTGATAGAAAAGGTCATGAAATCACAAAAGAAGACAGTGAGATAAGAATCAAGAAATGTTAATTTACAAAACAGCTAGAAAACAATGAACAAAATGGCAATAAAATCATTTACCTATTAGTAATTACTTTAAAAGAAAATGGATTAAATTCTTTAATCAAAAGACATACAATTGATTGAATGAACAAAAAACAAGATCCAAGGGCATGCTTTGTAAAAAAAGACTCCCTTTAGGTTTAAAGACACACAGGGAATGAGAATGAAAGGATGGAAAAGGAAAAAGATATTTCAAGTAAATGGTAACTTAAAAAAGCAAGGATATCTCCACTGATATCAAACAAAATACACTTCAAGATAAAAATGGTACAATAGACAAATAAAATATTTACATAATAATAAAGGTGCCAACCCATCAAGAAAATATGCTTGTAAATATTTATATACCTGATATCAGCACAAAAAAAAAATAAAACAAATACTAACAAATAAATAGCAATGCAATAATAATTGGGATCTTGAATACCCTGCTTTCAACTAAGGGTAGATCATCCAGATAGAGAATCAATACAGAAACAGTGGATTTGAACACCGCAGACCAAATGGATCTAACAGACATATATAGTACATTTTATTAGATAACAGCAGAGTACAAATTCCTCCAAAGCATGTATGCATAATTTCTAGGATAACTTATATGTTAGGGCATAAAACAAGTCTTAGAAAGTTCAAGAAGATTAAAATCATACCAAGTATTGACTCTGACCATAGTGGTATGAAACTAGAAATGAATAACAGGACTAACAATGGAAAATGTATATATACAAGGAAATAGAACAACACTCTTAATAAATGGATCAAAGAATAAATTTAAAGAAAAAATTTAAAACATATCTTGATGCACCTCTATGTTCATAGCAGCACTATTTACAATAGCTAAGATCTAGAAACAGCCCAGTGCCCATCAGTGGATAAGTGGATAAAAAAGCTGTGGTACATTTACACGATAGAATACTATGCAGCTGTAAAAAAGAAGGATCTCTGACTCTTTGTGACATCACAGAGGGACCTGAAGAGTATTATGCTAAGCGAAATAAGTCAGACATAGAAAGACAAATATCACATGATGTCACTTATATGTGAAATCTAATAAACAAAATAAACTGACAAACAATATAGGTTAAGAGGCATGGATGCATAGAACAGACTGACAGATCTCAGAGCAGAGGGGGTGGTGGGGGATGGAAAGAGATTAACCAAATAACATATATGCATATATACATAGCCATGGGTACAGACAATATTGTGGTGAGGGCCTGGGGTGGGGCGGGTCTGGGTGGAGGAGGAAAAAATGGGGAAATGGGGGACATTTGCAATATTGTCAATAATAATGATAATAATAATAATAGTAATGACATAGAAAATAATTCAATTACAGTTTGCATTCAATATTATTTTGTATTAGTTTCAGGTGTACAGCATAGTGGTAAGATAGTCATATTCTTTACAAAGTGGTCCCCATAATAGTTCAAGTACCCACCTGGCACTGTACTTAGTTACTACAATGTTATTCACTATATTCCCTATGCTGTACTTTACATCCCCATGACTATTTTGTGAGTACCAATTTGAACTTTTTAGTTCCTTCACCTTTTTCACTCAGGTCCCCAATCCCCCTCCCCTCTGGCCACTGTCAGTCTGTTCTTTGTGTCTGTGAGCTTGTTTCTATTTTCTTTGACATTCTTTTAAAATGTATATCAATAACTGTTGCTTTAAAGTAGTTTTTAAAATGAAATGTGTAAATTTTAAGATAAATCAAGTTTTTGTTTTTTATTGTACTATGTAGTGTAGCCGTATTGTCTAATTTAAGAGTTACTTAAACAGTTATAAACAATGGGATATAACTACTCTGTGATGTCTAAAAATATAAACACTTTGTTGTGATCTTCTACAGGTATTAATCTTTAAGTAGAGCAAACATAAATTTAAAATATGTGTGACTGCAACAGTTTTTAATTTATGGTTGCTTTGGGCAAACTGTGTGTGTTCATCACCTAGGAGTTATTTATCAGGTTATTTATTCAATGTGAATGTTGTTTCAAGTTTGTATGGGAAAATTGTAGTTAAACATTTCATTTTCATCAGTGTAAAAGAAGCACAATTGTATCACTCCATCTTGTTTATAGTCTTTAAATCATTACATTTGTATATTTTTAAAAAACAGAACAGGGAACATCCTAGATTGTGCCAGAGAAGAGTTCCAAAAGACAGAGATGTAGGAGAGAAGGTACAGCTTGTATCAGATGCCCATATTTTATCTACTGAGTTTTGCTTTCCCTCGAAGGCTCTGGTTCACACTGTTACCCCTTGTAAGGGAACAGCCTTCTTCCTGATATAATCAGAACAAAGAAATTTCCACGTTTGGACAAAGAAGAGCTTGGGGGAAAAGGCCTGCAGGAGGTAAGGAGTGGCTGCTCATAGCTCACCCCTCAAAATCACCTCTTCCTCAGTGCCCCATCACTATTCAAACTCAGTTCAAGAAGGTATATAAACTATAAAAATTTGGATTGCATTTGACCACAGGTAATAAAAGCAAACAGACATACAAACAAACCCAGACATTTAAAAAAGGAAGGGGTTTATTTACTTATTTATTTTCATATAACAAAATATCAAGAGTCTAAGACCCACTGTATATCCAGACCCCTGTGTCTTTTTGCTCTACCATTCTTACCTGAAGTGTTGCCCTCAGGGTATAGGAGTCTATCTACAAGATAGAGAGTTCTTGTAGCACCATGAATTATGTCTGCATTGAAGGGAGAAAGGACAGGAAAAGGCAAAACTTGTGCGTCCACTGATCCATTGCATCTGCCTTCTACTGAAATAAGTCATCTCTCCATCTCTCTGAGACAAGAAGAAAGCTGAAAGGTGTAGTTGTTTGATTTTTATTTTTAAATGTTTTTTAAAGGTAGGCTTAGTTCTGCACCCTGCCCCAAATCAGAGTTCTGTTAGGAAGAAGAGGACAATTGATCTTGGATAAGGACAGGCGGAAACCACATACCTTTTCTGCTTCTTTGCAGCACAAATGAAAGTGGCTGCTATTACACACACACACACACACACACACACACGCACACACACAAACACAGTAACTACTAAAAAAAAAAGCAGATAGAATGATGAAAAAAAGAAAACTTTAGTACTATAGTTAAATTTCCAAAGCAAGGTTTTATGGCCAGAAAATAAATATCCTCACTGAGGCAATTCATTGGAACATCACTGGCACTGATAGAGGAAGTAAACCGCCATTTTACTTAGAAATGACATGACCTCTTTCTCTTCCTGCTTCTATAAGTTGCTTACCACTATCACGCCAAAAGAATGCCCCACCCAGCCTGCTTTAAAGCTAGGGAGCCCTACCACTCGGGGGCCCAGAATTTGGAGATTGCCTCCTCTGGGTCCCCATGCATGAATAAAGGAACCTCTTCACTTCCTCCGGTGTTCAGTCTGTCTTTTCCGTAACAGCACGAACTCTCAGAAAACTACATTTCTGTTCTCCCAGCTCCCTTCCAAATCTCAAATGCCACCTCTCTTGTACCTCACAAACTCTCTCCAAATCAAGGCCAAAACAGCAGTTACCCGGGGCTCAGTCTTCTCAGCTAGTTTTGTTTGCCTCATTCTTAGTCCACTGGCTAGGCTTAGATAACAGGGATGTCAGCAGCAGCATGAGAAACTGGAGATTACAGTTTTCTCTCTTTTTTTTTTTGGACACTGCAAAAGCCTTCTGGATTTTGGTGTCAACCTGGGATTTGACAATAATGTCTTACATAGAGATGAGCAAATGAGGTATTCCAAATGTACCTGAATCTGTGCTTGAGAGTCATACCCAATGCAAATGCCAACTCCATTCTAATGGTTTCTCATTGTTTGTTCACATGGACCTTTGATTATGATCTCTCCAACCTGCTTCTTGCCATTTTCATGCTGTGTGTCTCCTCCCCTCCAACCTTACATGCTAGTCAAGATGTGCCCCACCAGCATCAGAAAGAGATTAAATAATAAGGCTTATCTGAGGAAACAAACAAAAAGGGTGGGGGCAATACAGTGTAGTAGTTAAGAGCGCCGACTCTGAAGTCCAACCACCTTTCCTATTACCAAGTTAAAACAGGCTTGGTCAAGTCACTTTACCTCTGTGCCTCAATTCCCTTCTGTAAATGAGGTAATAATATTACCTGCTTCATAGGGTTATTGTCAGGATTAAATGAATTAGTGCATAAAGCACCTGACACATAGTAGGTTCTCAATAAATATTTGTTATTATAATTTAATCATGGGCTTTTGACATGGCAGTCCCTCTGCTTGCAGCACCATTTGTCACTTTTGTTGGCAAACTCCCATTGTCCTTCCAAAATCACTCAAAATGTATCTTTTAACAAAATTAGCAATTTAAATATGTTTACTGAATAATTTGTGCATAACCCTGATCTGACAATAATCACTGAATATTATAACATCGTCACATCTGCTCCTGCTAATCTGTGAACTCCTTGAGGACAGCAGTCTGTGCCTTATTTCTTTATCCCTAGCGTCTTCCACAGGGCATGACCCACACTAGATACTTGGTAATTATTTAGAAATGAATGAATGAATGACAAATGAATAAGGAATGCAGGAATAGAAATCATATCATCTCTGTACCCTAGACTTCTCAATGACAGAATTGATAAGTCTCTTTCATGTTGTCCTAAAATGTATCTCCAGGACTCCTGTTGTAAGACAATGTATGGCGCTAGAATGCACTGGGCTAGCTGTTGGCAGAGGAAAACGGTGGTGAAGTGGGGAGATAGGAGTTGGGGTGGAAGGGATAAGTCACCAAGATCTCCATAGAGAACACATTCCATTGTATTCTTCTTCCATGGGGCATATTATTAAGAAGTGTTTCTTGGGTAGAAGTAGAGGTTTCAGAAACTATAGTAGCTCTTGTCCATGGAAATAATGGGGCAGCTGTCCCTAATTATGGATAAAAAGGCTGGGAACTCAGAGAAATCATAAAAAAATACCAGGGGCTTGTAATAAGCTTATGCTGTCAGATTACCAAGGTTTCAAGCAGAATTAAGTGTGGCTGGTAAGTGATTTGAACCAGACTGAAGGAAGTGGTGGTTCCCTCTCTCTGATAGTTTCCCTTGTATCCAAATATTGGGTATTCACAGAAACCAAAAGCTCTGACAACGATGACTTAGATTAGAACACTGCGTTATGAAGGGCAAATAATGAGGGTAGGGAGAATTTGCAAAATTAGACCACTTGTGGTTGCTGCTCTTTCATAGGTTGAGAAGACTCTAGCTTTGCCACTGACTCACTCTGTGACCTTGGGTAAGTTCTTTTTTTTTTTTTTTTCTCTAGGCTTCAGTCTCCTTATGTCTTTAACAAGGTAGTTAGATCTGACCATCTTTCAAAATACATACAGATATTTAAATTATGGCATAAATGGTGGAATGAGCTATACAAAGACTTTTACAAACAGGAGAGATCTCATTTGTGTGGCTTGTAAGAGAGGCAGCTCAGTGTGAGGGTAGGTTGATATGTAGGATGATTCCCTTGAGGGCTCAATGGGCTCTGAATGTCTGTGTCCCCCAGGAGTGCTGGGGCTAATTGTGAGCTCACTCCAGTCTCTCAGCCTTTGTATTTCTCTGAATTCCACCCCCAGGGTGAGGTTCGTTCCTTTTCTAGGGTCCTCGGGTTAATGAAGGCATTTCTTCCCTGGAGAGATTGGAGTGGTTTTCTCAGTTTGAGAGGGTGATAATTTTCTCACTTAAATCACATTTATTATAGACCTAAATGGAGTTTATTTGGAGAATAATTTAGTTTCTCAAGACAACTGGAAAAAAAAACCTATTAGCTGTGGGAGACATGGCTCCAAGCAGCTGGCATTTTTATAGTTCTTTGGAGCTGACAGTGGTGTAGCCAGAAAGGAACTCAGCTCCATAGCTCTGGAGCAGGGCCTGAAAATTTTTTGCTTCTTTCTGGGAGTTGCAATAGGGGAAGCATCCTTGGGCTACAGAAAAAATACTTGAGAGGATGACAAAGAACAAGAACAAGAACAAAAACAAAAATATATGAGGAGGATTCTTAGGGGCTGACTTGGGGTTATCTGGACTACAGAATTGTGGAATTACGACCTTTAAAAACTAGAAGGGCCTTAAGAAATATTTTGGATCAAATATCCCCATTTTTTAAGCTAACTGGAACCCAAGTGGCAGAGACATGTCCAAATTCATATGCATACATACATACTCACAAGCACACCTTAAAGTTTTGCAATCATACATACAGTGTCCTTGAGCTGAACCCTTGTAAACCATCTTATCAAATCTCCCTCATGCTATAAATGGGGACCCAGAAACCTATAGAGGAGAAAGGATCAACCCAAGGTCACACAGGGAGTCAGGGATGAGGCAGGGAATTGAGACACAGAGCAGGAGGTATTTGGAAACTTTCTGAAGCATAAAATTGGTAATGAAAGCAAAGGTGGAGCATATTTGACACCAGGGGCTTAGTAGGCAGGCCACCCACATAGTGTATGTTTATTTTCTCTAAGGAAATCCTATCCTGGATCATGGTCTTCATGTCCTAAGACTGCTGCAAAATAAAGGCTCATAGACTCATGGGATGTGGAAAAATTGCTACAGCCTCCAGCTTTTGGCTTTAATATCTCCTGTCTTCTTATCTCTCCTCTCAACTCTTGGTCTCTTTAGTATACCCTGGTTTCTGTCTCCTCTGTTCCCTTGTATCAGAGTCATTATCCTTAGCCCACACCCCATCTAACCCCACTGCTAGCCTGAGTGGCACTGTTAAACTCTATACAGCATCCTTGCCCTGCCCTTATCTACAACAAAATGCTTATTACCTTTTTCAGGTAGATATATGGGAATGAAGACCTAGACTACACATGAATGAAATCCCTCCCCTTCCCTGGTTTTATATTACTTTCAAAGGGAGAGCTCATTATGCCCAATGACTTTCTTATTGATGGATGATTATGGTTGGAAATATGAAGGCAAAAAGGATGATAATTTTGGTTGTATAACTGCCTCTAATATAACACCTTATAGATGTATCATTACAGACTTAAAATTAGAGGATTCTTTCTCTGCAACACATTACTGAGTGCTTATTTTGTTCCAAGTTCTGTGTTAGATATGGGGAGGGAGTGTGAGTGAGGAAGGAAACTGGAAAAAATAACAAAAGGAAGCTCACAGAGTAGGGCAGCTACCCATTGTAATTTTTATAATTATTAAAAATCAAATCAAAGGATTGATAGAAATCAACTCTTGGTCTAATATATATTACATTGAAATGAAGTTGTATGAAAATAAACTATTGTTAGCAGTGTAAACCCCCCCCCAAAACTACTTATAACCTAAGTCTAATGGAAGTATGAGCTAAATAGCTCCTTATTGTAGCACAAAGGAAGGTCATGACATCTTCCTTCTGGGCAGAAGTGAAGGGAATCAGGGAATGCTGCACAGAAGAGCTGGTATTTGAGTTACAGTTAAAATATGGAAAAAATTATTCAAATAAGGGAAGGGAAAGAAACAAGGTTTAGAGGCTTGAAAGTACAGAACATGTCTGAGCATTGTGAATGGAGTATACCAAGGAGAACAAGGTAGATGAAAGTTTAAAGGTAGAAGTGGCATAGAAAGGATGCCTGCAATGTAAGACTTAGGGGTTTGGATCCTATCTTGGAAGCAATATAAAGGCATCAATAAATTTTAAGCAGAGGAGTAATATGATCATTGGTTTTTTATTTAGTTTAGTTTTGCTTCAGATGATAATTATATAAGAAGTATGGAGGATTGGCTGGAGGAAGAGAGGCCTAGAAATAGGGAGACCAGACAGAACATTTTTTTATATCAGAACCGAGTCAATGAAACAGATAGGAAATATATTTAGGCAGTAGAATGAACAGAATCTGGTTAATAATGGACTGAGGTGTTTATCAGTCAGCTTCTACCATACTAATGCTGCCTAACTATCACAGACCCTCACTGCTATATAACAGTAAGAATTTCTGTCTCATTCAAATGTCTACAGGTCACCTGGGGTTTTATTTATCTAGTCTGGGCTTGTCTTGGATTGGCTACAGGTATGAAATGCTTTATAATGCCTAGCTTCAAAATTGGCATGCTGTTACTTATGCTAACCTTCATTGGTTGAAGCAAATCATATAGTTAGGCCTAGAGTCAGCATGGAAGGACACTATAATGTTACATGCCAATGGGTATGGATAGAGGATGAATAATTGAGACTATTAATGTTATCAATCAACTGCCATTGGATCTGAACGATAAAGTGAAGAAGGGGAGATGGGAAATAATATAGCATGTTTGAGAAACTAAAACGAAAGACTAATATGGATGGACCACAGAGAATGAGAGGGGAGAGTGGTGTGATATAAAGCTGGTAGGGTCCAGAGAGTCATATAGGTTTTCTCAGGTTACTTTAAGGGTTTTCATTTATATCCTGAGAGCAAGGAGAAGCCACTATAGAGTTTAAGTCAGAAAAAGGACAATCCCCAGAATTTTAGTCTGAGCAGCTGGATAGATTATGGTACCATTCACTGACATAGGTAAACCTAGAGGACCATGGGTTCTTTTTCAGCCCAAGGGCCAAAGGTAGGTATGTGGTGGATCTTGATAAGTATAAGCCAGGGTTTCTAAACCTCTGGCATTGTTCATATTTTAGGCTAAATAATTCTTTGTTGTGGGATCTATCCTGTGCATTGTAAAATAATTTAGCAGCATCCCAAGCTTCTATTCACTAGGTGCCAGTAACAACAGTTTCCCCAAGTAGTACTTAAATATGTCTCCAGACATTGTCAATTGCTGCCTGGAGGCAAATTGCTGCTAGTTGAGAACCACTGGTCTAAACTAATCATGGCAATTTCATTTCCTTTGCTAGTGATTGATTAGGAAGTGGCATGTTTTTCAGAGGTTTGATAGACCACCAATATCCATTCTCCACTTCTTTCTTAACAACAGAGTGCCAATTTTTAGCTGGGATACTACTGCCAGATTTTCTTACAGCTGAGTGTAGCAATGACACAAAGTTTTGGCCGATGATATTTAAGTAGAAATGTTGTATGGGACTCCATTCTTCTATACAGAAATAAAAATTTAATCTTATTTAGTCATCTGTTTCATTTTGTTTGTATTTCTATTGTGTTGTTGCTTAATCTAATCCAAACTCCTAAAGCATAAAGTATATGGTGCAGTTCTTAACCAATGACGTATGAGAAGTCTGTTGTGGAGCTTCTTCTAAAGATGTTTTTCTTTTCAAAGGCTCAAAAGGGAAGATTGTCCTGTCTTTCAGTCTTTGGACATTATTGTAGGAAAACTTGACATTATGCACTGCTGCAGCCATCAAGAGGTGTAGCATGTATGCTGAAAAGAATAGACAGATAAAAAGAACCTGGATCCTTGATGTTATTGAGCCACTGAATTGAACTACATTATAACTAAGCATCTCCAGATTATCTGTTAAAGAAAATAAACGTTTATACATTTTATTATAATTCAATCCATTTTACTTAAATTTCTGGAACTTGCACCTTTAAGCCTCTTGAATGATACAAATAGGCTAGAAAAGGAAATTGATGAGTTACGTTGGGATATGTTGAGTTTGGAAAAAATCTGTGACACATCTAGGTTTGTGAAACTCAACATGCAGTTGACTAAACAGGTTTGAGCCCTAAAGAAGACATGAGACTGGTCTTGATACTAAGAAAGGAGCTCTGGTCTTCATTGTAAGTGGAGGCTTGGTAATCCATTGTGACCTCCCCCTCCTTCCTTAAACCTAGTATATTGACAGAGTCATAATCGGGAAGCTCTAAAAGGCCCCAGGGAAAGAACAGGAAGTAGCTACAAAAATGGAGCTCACTAGAATTAGTGATGATGCCTTCAATGCTGAAAGTTGGTCCATGTGCCAGCTAACCTCAGAATGTGCTGGTAGAACTGTTCAGATTTCTTACTTCTCACAGGCCACATTCTGAACTTGCTTTATAACAGTAGCTCTGGACAAAATTCATACACCTTGTAGGATTTCCCTTGTATTTGCTATCAGTTGGTCTCTGTCCCTATACTGCCATTAAAGTTTGGGGCCTCCAGATAAGGTCCTGTACATGTAACAGCCACCAGAGGACAGTACAGTCTGGAGTGAGCATTGCCAACTAGCAATGCAAGCCAGTCTTCCTGGGGTCATTTATTGCCTGGACCAGATGCCCTCTTACTATTGCCTTTAATTATCATCTTGGGCCAAAAGACCCTAGGAAGGAGTTTAGAGGCACTCAGTTTTGAACGGAACTCTAACACCATGCCTTTGTCTCTTTTACTCACTTTCAGGCCTTGTGGTAGAAGCAAGAACTCCCCATACCCCAGGATGTCATGGGTTAAAGCCAAAAGCAACTGGAAGCATGGGCCAAGAGATATATTTGGAAGGTTGATTACTCCTCCTCTTCCTCTGGAAGGGGCAGACAGACCTTGGCTTCATACCCAGATTACAGAACCACAGACTCAGAGCTGAAAGAGCCCTTATTTATCACACAGGAATTCTTAGCTTAAGGATCTATGAGTCTCCTGAAATTATACACAAAATGGTGACATCTGCATCCAAAAATTTCATCAGATTCTCAGAAGCCTGTGATCCAACAAATGTTAAGAAGCATTTCAATCCCTTGAAATTACAGATAACTCCTTGACAAGAGGGAGGAGGGGCTGGGACTTTTAAAGTCACAGAATTACTCAGGAACAGAACTGGGACTAGAACTCAAGCCTGTGACACAAAAGTAGATACTCTTTGTACTATGCAATAATCTATTAGACCTTTCTCTTCAAACTGTTGTTCCATGGGCACATAGAGTAAGAAAAGAAGGTGATGACAGTAGTAAGCTAGAGTTGGATAGCAAGTGCAGTGCAGGCTGTATTTTTAGGTCATAGGACAGGGTGGAGAAGAGAACATGGTCAGTGAATCCAGTAGTCTTCTGGGAAAATTACCAGAGTGCCTTATTCATGTCTCCCTGAGGCCTCACCTTCCTCCTTCCTCCTTACCTCTGGCTCTAGGACCATATATATTTACTTCTCCTGACACTATCACTGACTCAGTTTCCGTGGGTTCTACTCCCATATACCTAGTTGCAGTTTAACTGTGGATTTGAACAAAATCTTCTCAGCTTCTCCCTTTTTCTGCCATCCCCCAAAGTGAGCACCCAGAACCTTTGGATATTAGTACTACTATTTCTGGATCGTGAGAAAACCACAATAACTGTAGAATCTTACATAAGTTTCTGAGTAACTGGCTCAGTTCCGTTACTAACCTCAAAGATGCATAGAAAGTCAGAGGATCTTAGAAAGTTTGAGCCTAGCCTGGCCCGTGTAGCTCAGTGGATTGAATGCATCCCATGGACTGAAAGGTTTGGGTTCAATTCCCAGTCAGGGCACATGCCCCGGATGCAGGCTCGTTCCCTGGTGGGGAGTGTGCAGGAGGCAGATGATTGATGTTTCTTTTTCACATTGATGTTTCTATCTCTCTCTCCCTTCCTCTCTCTAAATAATCAATAAAAAAATATATTTTGAAGAAAGAAAGTTTAAGTCTAACTCCTTGATTGCACAAATGGGGTTCTGTGACCCAGAGAGTAAAAGGAGTGAACCTGCTATCACAACAATTGGGCTAGAACTGCACCCCGAATATATATGAATCCTAGATCTCTCTAGCATGCTAAACATCTCCTGACTATCTTTTGCCATTTATGAGGTGGTGTTGACAGTCTCATTTTGAAGCCTGGGCCAGCAGGCAAAACTGTTAACCTGATGGCTTCTTTTTTATTATTGTTGTTTCAATATTATTTTCATTTTTTTTTAAATTTAATTTATTGTGGTGACACGAGTTAACAAAATCCTACAGATTTCAGGTGCACAATTCTACAACACATCACCAGTGCACTGTATTGTGTGTTCATCATCCCAAGTTAAGTCTCTGTCCATCATCATTTATCCCCTCTATACCATCCTCCACCTCCCCCACTTCTGGGCACTCACCACACTGTTGTCTGTGTCCATGAGTTTGTACCCTTTTTATTCCTTTTTGCTCTATCTCTGTACCCCGCTCCCCCAGTGTCCCCACCCCAAGAGCTGTCAGCCTGCTCTCTATCTATCTATGAGTCTGTCTCTATTTTGCTTCTTAGTTCATTTTGTTAATTAGATTCCACAGATGAGTGAAATAATATGGTGCTTATCTTTCTCAGACTTATTTCACTTAGCATACAGCATGGGTGAACCTGGTGGTTTCTTAGGCCCCACCACTTTTCTTCCTAATCTTATGCCCTAATAGAGGACATTCCTACTTCTGCCACCAGGTCAACACTCTGGCTATCACCTCCTTAGTTATGTATCTTTAGAGACAGTATGACAAATGGAAAGAGTCCCAAAGACTGGGTTTCTATAATATATAAAACATTTGCCAGCTTGGTGACCTTAGGCAAGTCACTTTGCTTATCAAAGCTTGGGTAACTTATCTGTAAAATGGGGGCAGTACTTCACTGGATACTCTTTGAAAAATATTTTTGAATTAAAGTGGACAAACAATATTATGTTAGTTATAGATGTACAACATGGGGATTAAACATTTATATACTTTACAAAGTTTTCACCCCAATAACTATAGTGGTCATCTGATACCATACATATTATTACAATATTATTGATTATATTCCCCATGCTCTATTTACATCCCTGTGACTATTTTTATAACCACCAATTTGTACTTCTTAATTCCTTCCCTTTTTTTTACCCAGGCCCACAACCCACCACCCATCTGGCAACCATCAATTTGTTCTTTGTATCTATGAATTTTTTTCTTTTTAAAAAAATTTGTTTCCTAGATTCCACATATTAAAGAAATAATATGGTATTTGTCTTTCTCTGTCTAACTTGTTTCCCTTACATAATACTTTGTAAGTCCATCCAGGCTGTCACAAATGCCAAGATTTAATCTTTTATTATGGCTGAGTAATATTCCATTGCATATCTGTACTGTATCTACTTTACTATGTATCTATGGATAAACACTTTGGTTGCTTTCATTTCTTGGCTATTGTAAATAATGCAACAATGAACATAGGTGTAGGAAAATCCAAAATGGCAGCAGAGTGAATGGAAGCTACACAGACCGTCTCCCAGGACCAAACTGGAATTACAGCAAAAATAAAGACAAATCGACGGGAAAAAGCAACAGAAAAGCAGCTTGCGAGGATCATATAACCAGGGATACTGACTCAATCCTGGTAGGATTGTGGAAGCATGAGATGGGGGCTGAGCCCACAGACAGCAGCAGTGGCCTTAGCTGTGAGCAGCACTCTCAGCTTAAACACCCAAGTGGCTCCACAGCACAGAGCCAGAACATATGTTAAAATAGCCACAGCCACGCCCTGGCCGGTTTGGCTCAGCGGTTGGAGCGTCGGCCTGCGGTACAGAGAGACCCGGGTTCGGTTCCCGCTAGGGGCACGTACCTCGGTTGCAGTTTGTCCCCGGCCCTGGTTGGTCGTGCGGGTGGCAGCCACTCGATGTGTCCTTTCACGTCGATGTTTCTCTCTCTCTCTCCCTCCCTCCCACTCTATCTGAACAAAAAATGAAAAAATGTCCTCGGGTGAGGATAAAAAAAAAAAAAATTAAAAAAAAAAAAATAGCCACAGCCACTCACCTTGGGCTTCGACAGAGGGAGGGTAGACTGGACTGGAACTGTATGGGGACACTTGGATTTGGAGGGTCCTCAGAGTTTTTGCTGAGTTGCAGCCATGCAGGACAGTGGCCATATCGCTCCCTCCCAGGGCTCTGAGGAGAGGGAGGGCCCCTCTCTAGGAGATTCAACCCCACCCAGGTTGGCCATTGAAATTCAAATTGAGGCTCACTAACAACTAGCATCTGCCTCACCCTTGGGAAATCCCCTTACACGGAGCACCTGAGGGAGTTTTTCATTCAACTGAGATCAAAGGCTCTTCAAGTAACTGCTACTGATAGCCTCCAGGCAAAAAGCAGGAAGATAGCTATACCATTCTTGGGTTAGCAACTCTAGCCAGGAGGGTGAGACTTGACAGTGGTGTTTAACATGGGTCCTCCCTCGCTCATCCCAACCCAGGAGAGGGAGCCACAAGCAGCAGAACACCAACACCCACAGGGAAAATTTGGCAACCTCCAAAGCCCACAGTGATAACCAAAATAATGAAACACAGAAACAAAAGCCAATGAAAGAACAAGAGACCTCTATCAAAGATGAAATAAATGTGGAGCAGTTAAGCAAGTTAACAGAGCTAGAATTCAGAGCCATGATCTTGAGGAAGCTCAACAGATTGAGTAAAGACATAGAGATGTTGAAAAACAACCAATTGGAAATTAAAAACCACCAAGAAGAAATCAAGAATGACATATCAGAAATAAAGAACACATTGGAAGATCTAAACAGCAGAGTAGAGGAAGCTGAGGAACAGATCAGTGAATTAGAAGACAGGATAGAAAAAAATCAACTTTTCAGAAAACAAAAAGAAAAAAAAAAGATTAAAAAACAGGGGAACAACTGGAAACATAATAATATTCACATCATATTATTCCCCGAACAAGAAGAAAATGGGCAAGGGTTAGAGAATATATTCAAAGAAATAGTGACAGAAAACTTCCCTAATTTGGTGAGGGAAGAAGGCATTCAAGTTCAAGAAGCACAGAGAGCCCCAAGTAAGAAGAACTTGAACAGGCCCACACCAAGACACATAGTAAAAAGATACCAAAAATTAAAGACAAGGAGAGAATCATAAAAGAAGCAAGAGATAAGCAACAGGTTACATACAAAAGAACCCCCATAAGGCTATCAACTGACTTCTCAAAAGAAACACTACAGGCCAGAAGGGAATGGCATGAAGTAATAAAGGTCATGAAAAACAAGGATCTGAATCCAAGACTACTCTACCCAGCAAGGCTGTCATTAAAAATATTATCTCAAATAAAGAGTTTCCCAGATAAAAAAAAAAAAAAAGGCTAAGGGAATACATTAGTACCAAACCAGTACTGCAAGAAATGTTGAAAGGACTGCTGTAATTAGTAGAAGAAATAGGAAGAATAATATAATCAAACTAAACAAAAATGGCAATAAATAAGTACAGATCAATAATCACCTTAAATGTAAGTGGACTAAATGCTCCTATAAAAAGACACAGAGTAGCTGATTGGGTAAGAAAGCATTACTCATCTATATGTTTTTTTACAAGAGACCTACCTCACAACAAAAGACTCACATAGGTTGAATGTGAAGGGATGGGAAAAAATCTTTCAAAAAATGGAAAGCAAATAAAAATCTGGGGTAGCAATATTCATATCTGATAAAGTAGATTTCAAAATGAAGGCCATAACTAGAGACAAAGAAGGCCACTACATAATATTGAAAGGATCTACCCTACAGGAAGATATAACCTTGGTAAATATATATGCACCGAATATAGGAGAACCAAAATATATTAAAAAATCTTTTGGAGGACTTCAAAGGAGAAATGAACAGTAATAGAATCATAGCAGGGGACTTCAACACCTCGCTGACACCACTGTATAGATCCTCCAGACAAAAAATTAACAAGGAAACAGAGACTCTAAATAAAGCACTAAAACAAATGGATTTAATAGATATCTACAGAGAATTACACCCCAAAACTACAGAATTCACATCTTTCTAAACTGCACATGGGACATTCTCAAAGATAGACCACATGATAGGACACAAACTAAATCTCTACAAGTTCAAGAAGATTGAAATCATATAAAGCATCTTCTGTGATCACAATGACATACAACTAGAAATCAAGTGCAACAAGAACATGCAAAGACATTTGAACACATGGACTCTAAATAGCATGTCATTAAACAATGAATGGGTTACCAAGGAGATCAAGGAAGAAATTAAAAACTTCCTGGAAACTAATGAAAATGAAATCACAACAACAAAACATCTATGGGATGCAGCAAAGGCAGTTCTGAGAGGGAAGTTCATAGCACTACAGTCCTAACTTAAGAAGCACAAAAAATTTATAATTAACTGTCTAACCTCACAACTTAAAGAACTAGAAAGAAAACAAAAAGAAAACCCCAGAGCAACTAGAAGGAAGAAAATAGTAAAGATCAGAGCAGAAATAAATGACATAGAAACCCCCCCCCCAAAAAAAAATCCAAAGGATCAATGAAACAAAGAGTTGGTTTTTTGAAAAGATAAACAAGATGGGCCCTTAGCTAGACTCCAAAGAAACAAAGAGAGAGAACTCAAATACACCAAATTAGAAATGGAAGAAGAGAAGTAACAACTGACACCACAGAAATACAAAAGATTGTTAACAACTACTGTGAACAATTATATGACAACAAATTCGACAATCTAAGCAAAATGGACAAATTTCTAGAAACACACAGTCTCCCAAAACTGGACTGGGAAGAGATAGAAAACTTGAACAAACCAATAACAACTAAGGAAATTGAAGAGGTAATCAAGACTCTCCCAGCAAACAAAAGCCCAGGCCCGGATGGCTTCACGAGGGGAGTTTTACTGAACATTCAAAAAAGAACTGACACCCATTCTCAAACTATTTGAAATAATTCAAGATAAAGGAATACTTCCAAACTCGTTTTATGAGGCCAGCATAATTCTAATTTAAAAACCAGAAAAAGACACTACAAGGAAAAAAAAACTACAGGCCAATATCCCTGATGAACATAGATGCCAAAATCCTGAACAAAATACTAGCAAATCAAATTCAGCAATACATCAAAAAAAATTATTCACCATGACCAAGTGGGATTCATCCCAGGGATACAAGGCTGGTACAATATTTGCAAATCAATAAATGTGATACACCACATAAACAAAACTTAGAATAAAAATCACATGATCATATCAATGGATGCTGAAAAAGCATTCAACAAAATCCAGCACCCATCTTTGATAACAATGCTTGGCAATGTGGGAATAGAGGGATCATATCTTGACATAATAAAGGCCATATATGAAAGACCTACAGCCAACACCATACTCAATGGGCAGAAACTAAAAGCATTTTCCTTAAGAAGAGGAACAAGACAGGGATGCCCATTTTCACCACTTTTATTTAACATAGTACTGGAAGTCTTAGCCACAGCAATCAGACATGAAGAAAAAATAAAAGGGATCCAAATTGGCACGGAGGAAGTGAAACTGTCATTATTTGCAGATGACATGATATTATACATAGAAAACCCTAAAGACTCCATCAAAAACTTACTGGACTTAATAAATGAATTTGGCAATGTAGCAGGATACAAAATTAACATCAAGAAATTGATGGCATTCTTATACACCAATGAAGAACTCACAGAAAGATAAACTAAAAAAACAATCCCATTTACCATCGCTGCAAAAAAAAAAAATAGGATACCTAGGAATAAACTTAACCAAAAAAGTAAAGGACCTGTTTGCAGAAAACTACAGGACATTGAAAAAAAGAAATAGAGGAAGATATAAAAAAGTGGAAGCACATACCTTGTTCATGGATTGAAAGAATTAACATCATTAAAATGTCCATATTACTCAAAGCAATCTATAGATTCAATGCAATCCCCATCAAAGTACCAACGACATATTTCAAAGAACTAGAACCAACACTTCAAAAGTTTATATGGAACCAAAAAAGACCTGAATAGCCACAGCAATCTTGAAAAAGAAGGACAAAGTAGGTGGGATCACAATACCAGATATCAGGTTATACTACAAAACGACTGTAATCAAAACAGCCTGGTAGTGACACAAGAACAGGCAAATAGACCAGTGGAACAGAATAGAGAACCCAGAAATGGGCCCAAGGCAGTATGCTCAATTAATATTTGACAAAAGAAGCAAGACCATACAGTGGAGTAAAGACAGTCTCTTTACTAAAAGGTGTTGGGAGGAATGGACAGCTACATGCAAAAAAATAAAAATAAAACTAGACCATCAACTTACACCATACACAAAAATAAACTCAAAATGGATAAAAGACTTAAATGTGACTCATAAACATTTTAGAAGAAAATGTAGGCAACAAAATTTCAGACATCATACACAGCAGAATTTTCACTGATACATCACCTAAGGCAACAGAAACAAAGGAAAAACTGAACACATGGGACTACATCAAACTCAAAAGCTTCTGCACAGCAAAAGAAACAACCATCAAAATGGAAAGGCAACCCACTATATGGTAGAACATAATTGCCAATGATATATCAGTTAAGGTGTTAATTTCCAATACATATAGAGTGCTCATACAACTCAACAATAGGAAGACAAAGGACCCAATTAAAAAAATGGGCAGAGGAGCTGATAGACACCTCTCCAAACAGGATATACAAATGGCCAAGAGATATATGAAGAAAGCTCAACATCATTAATCATCAGAGAGATGTAAATTAAAACAACAATGAGGTATCACCTCACACTGTCAGAATGGCCGCCATCAACAAATCATCAAACAAGTGTTGGCGAGGGTGTGGAGAAAAGGGGACTCTAGTACACTGCTGCTGGGAATGCAGACAGGTGCAACCACTATGGAAAACAGTATGGCGTCACCTCAAAAAATTAGAAATTGAACTGCCATTTGACCCAGTGTTTCCACATCTAGGAATATATCCTAAGAAGCCTGAAACACCAATCAGAAAGAATACATGTACCCCCATGTTTATAGCAGCACTATTTACAATAGCTAAAATCTGGAAACAGCCCAAGTGTCCATCAGTAGACGAATGGATAAAAAAAGCAGTGATACATATAGACAATGGAGTACTATGCAGCTGTAAGAAAGAAAGATCTCTTATCCTTTGAGTTGACATGTAGGGACCTGGAAAGTATTATCCTAAGTGAAAGAAGCCAAGCAGAAAAAGGCAAATACCACATGATCTCACTCATTTGTGGAATATAATGACCATAACAGTCTGAGGAATAGAGTAGACCCAAAGATGTAGAAGTAGGGTACAGATTGACAACCCTCAGAAGAGGGGGTGGTGGGGGGAAGGAAGAGATAAACCACAGAATTTATATGCATGTACGCCTAACCAATGGACATGGACAACAAAGCCGGGGATGGGGCGTGGGGGATGTGGAGGACAGTGTCAATGGGGTAAAAAAGGAGAAACATCTGTGAGAAAAAATGTATATATATTTTAAAAAATGAAACAAACAAAAATAATGAACGTAAGGGTAGATATATCTTTTCAAATTAATATTTTGTACTTTTTCAGATAAATGCCCAGAAAAAAGTTGTGTTTGTTCTAGTTCTGTGAAGTATGTCATTGGTATTTTGATGGGGATTGCATTGAATCTATAGATTGCTTTGGGTAGTATGGATATTTTAATGATGTTATTTCTTCCAAGGTATATACTTCCACTTTTTTATATCTTCCTCTATTTCTTTTTTCAATGTCCTGTAGTTTTCTGTGAATAAGTCCTTTATTTCTCTGGTTAAGCTTATTCCTAGGTATTTTATTTATTTATTTATTCATTCATTTTTTGCTACGATGGTAAATGGAATTGTTTTTTCAGTTTCTTTCTCTGTGAGTCCATCATTGGTGTATAAGAATGCCATCAATTTCTTGACATTAATTTTGCATCCTGCTACTTTTCCAAATTCATTTATGAAGTCTAGTAAGCTTTTTATGGAGTCTTTGGGGTTTTCTACGTATAGTATCATGTCATCTGCGAATAATGAGTGTTTCACTTCCTCCTTTCCAATTTGGATCCCTTTTATTTTTTCTTCCTGTGTGATTGCTGTGGCTAACACTTCCAGTACTATGTTAAATAAGAGTGGTGAAAGTGGGCATCCTTGTCTTAAAGGAAATGCTTTCTATTTTTACCCATTGAGTATGATGTTGGCTGTAGGTCTTTTATATATGGCCTTTATTATGTCGAGATATGATCCCTCTATTCCCACATAGCTGAGCGTTTTTATCAGAAATGGGTCCTGGATTTTGTCGAATGCTTTTCCAGCATCTATTGATATGATCATGTAATTTTTATCTTTCATTTTGTTTATGTGGTGTATCACATTTATTGATTTGCGAATATTCTACCAGCGTTGCATCCCTGGGATGAATTCCGCTTGGTCATGGTAAATAATTTTTTGATGTATTGCTGGATTCAATTTGTTAGTATTTTGTTCAGGATTTTTGCATCTATGTTCATCAGGGATATTGGCCTGTAGTTTTCTTTGTAGTGTCTTTTTTTGGTTTTTGAATTAGAATTATGCTGGCATCATAAAACGAGTTTGGAAGTCTTTCTTCTTCTTGAATTTTTTGAAATAGTTTGAGGAGAATGGGTATTAGTTCTTCTTTGAATGTTCAGTAAAATCCCCCATGAAGCCGTTCGGGCCTGGGCTTTTGTTTGCTCCGAGAGTCTTGATTACATCTTCAATTTCTTTTGTTGTTATTGGTTTGTTCAAGTTTTCTATCTCTTTCTGGTCCAGTTTTGGGAGACTATGTTTTTCTAGAAAATTTTCAATTTTGCTTAGATTGTCGAATTTGTTGCTGTATAATTGTTTATAACATTTGTTAACAATTCTTTCTATTTCTTGGGTGTCAGTTATCATTTCTCCTTTTTCATTTCCGATTTTGTGGGTTTGAGTTCTCTCCCTTTGTTTCTTGGTGAGTCTAGCTAAGGGTCCATCAATCTTGTTTATCTTTTAGAAAAACCAGCTCTTTGTTTCATTGATCATTTGAATTGGTTTTTGTTTTGTTTTTTTTTTTTTGGTCTTCATGTCATTTATTTCTGCTCTTATTTTACTATTTCCTTCCTTCTGCTTGCTCTGGGGTTTTCTGTTTGTTTGCTTTCTAGTTCTTTAAATTGTGAGGTTAGAAAATCTATTAGAAATTTTTCTTGCTTCTTGAGGTAGTCCTATAGTGCTATGAAGTTCCCTCTCAGAACTGCTTTCACTGCATCCCATAGATTTTGTGTTGTTTTGTGTTCATTTTCATTGGTGTCCAGGAAGTTTTTAATTTCTACCTTGATATCCATGGTAACCCATTCATTGTTCAATAACATGCTATTTAGCCTCCATGTTTTCAAATATCTTTGCATGTTCTTGTTGCACTTGATTTCTAGTTGTATGCCATTGTGATCTGAGAAGATGCTTCATATGATTTCAATCTTCTTGAAGTTGTTCAGACTTATTTTGTGCCCTAACATGTGGTCTATCTATGAGAATGTTCCATGTGCACTTGTGAAAAATGTGAATTCTGCAGTTTTGGGGTGTAATTCTCTGTTGGTATCTATTAAATCCATTTGATCTAGCACTTCATTTAGAGTATGTGTTTCCTTGTTATTTTTTTGTCTAGAAAATCTATCCAGTGACGTGAGCAGGGTATTGAAGTCCCCTGCTATGATTGTATTGCTGTTGACTTCTTCTTTGAAGTCCTCCAAAAAAAATTTAATATATTTTGGTTCTCCCATATTTGGTGCATATATGTTTACCAAGGTCATATCTTCCTGTTGGATAGGTCCTTTCAATACTATGTAGTGGCTTTCTTTGTCTCTAGTTATTACCTTCATTTTGAAATCTACTTTATCAGATATGAGTATTGCTACCCCAGCTTTTTTTTGCTTTTCATTTGCTTGAAATATTTTTTTCCATCCCTTCACTTTCAACCTATGTGAGTCTTTTGTTGTGAGGTGTGTTTCTTTTAAACAACATATATGTGAGTGATTGGGTGTTTTCTACTACCTTTCCCCCAGATTGCTGATTTGATCCTCTGTTTTATCTAGTCTGATATTGACACCCTCTATTGTAGTCTTTGTTTTAGTCATCATGTTCTTTTTGTTGAACTGTTCTTTTTTATGGTTTCTATGTCATTTTTAATGTTTCATATCTCTTTGTTGAAGTTCTCACTAAGTTCATCTATTCTTCCCCTAATTTAATTGAACTTTCTTATAACCAGTTTTACAAAGTCTGTATCTGGTAGATTGCTTGTCTTCATTTCATTGAGGTATTTTTTGTTTTATTGTTTTTTTTCTAAAGTTTTGTCCTGTTCTTTCATTTGGGACACATTTCTTTATCTCCTCATTTTTGTTGCCTCTTAAGTTTATTTCTATTTTTTTACATAAATCTGCTACATTTCTCAATCTTGACAGAGTGGCCTTATATAGAAGAAAGTGTCCTGTGGAGCCAGTCCAGTTACTGTCTACCTGGTCACCTCAAATGGGTGCTGCAGGGGTGTTCCCTATGTGGGATGTGTGTGACCTTATGTTGTAGGTGAGCCTCAATAGCTTTGGCATATCAGTTGTTGGGATTGGCCCTCAGGTGAACTGGCTGTGAAGGTTTTCAGGCCTATGGCATATGAACTTTTGTATTGGGTGTGACCTCACAATGGCAATTGCTTCATCATGGCTCTGGTGCTAGCTACATTTTTATTGCAGGTATTTTGTTTGTGGAGCCCATTGGGTGGTGGTCTACTGGGTTCTGAAGCTGGATTTTGTGTTTGCTACTTCTGGAACCTCTTTGGAGGTGCTTCATTTTAGGTTAAGGTCAATCACCACTTGTACAAGGCTTGGAGATTCTTGGTAGGAGATACAAAGTGATATGTACCTGGTTGCTGCTTTCACTGGTCTTGGAGGCTCTTGAGAGCAGTTATGTTGTGAAGCAAGGCTGGCTACTACTGTGCTCTCCTTTGGAGAGCACCATGATGTGAGTGAAGGTCAGTTGCCACTAGTGACTGACTTGTGGCTTCTTAGTTGAAGCTATGTTCCAGGCCAAGACTAGCCACCGCTTATACCAAAGTTGGGATCACTGATAAGATTTTAAATGAAAGTTGTGTCTAATGGCCACTTCTGTTGTACTTTGGGCTGTTTAGCAAGAGCTATGAGTCATGCTGAGACTGACATTGTTTGTTTTGGGTTTCTGGACCTTTGAGGGACTTTGGTAGAATCTGCAGCATGAGCCAAGGCAGGCTGCTTATGTGGGGGAGCTGCTAGAAGAGGCTAGGCCTGTGCAGTTGAGTTGGTTTGGGCCAGGTCTTAGGAAAACACCAGGGTGGGGAAAACACTTTTAGCCATGTTAAAAGAGAGCACATTTTTAGTGCCTGCCTGACAAGATAGCTTGGCTCGAGGGGAGTTCAACAAACATACAATGGTGACTACCAGTGCTTCCATTCCCAGAGAGAGTTACTCTAACCCCTGCCCCTCCATTCCTAGCCCTAAAATTATTCAATTTAGTTTCTCCTCATATGTTCCTAGAAGTTTTTGAGCTTGATGCCCCTGCACTAGAGCTTAGAGTGAGTGAGTCTGTGCATTGGCCCTTAGGACCTGTAACAGCCCTTAGTCTTTCTCAGAAGAATTCCCTGCTATTTTTTCACAGCCATATGTTATGGAGATCCCTCTTCCTAGCACTGGTGCCCCAGGTTGGGTAGCCCAATGTGGTGCCGGGACTCCTTGCTCCTCCTGGGGGACTTCCACAGCCAAGATGTTTTCCAAGATTTTAAATACCAAAGCATGCATGTGGATCCTGCCCCTTCTGCATCTGTGCCCTTCCAACAAGTTTCAACTTGGCTATTCTTTACATCCTTTCTTATAGGAATAATTCCATCCAGCTACAGTGGTTCTTAATGATTGTGGTTCTATGATCAATTTGTAATTTTGATGTAGTTATGGTAGGAGGCAAGCACAGTTTATTTCTTTATCACCTTGAATGGAACTAGCTCACTGAGCACTCTTAATTCTCTTTCTCCAGTATTACATTTTTTTTTCCAAATCATTTCTCACTTTATTGCATATTTTATAATTCCTTTGCTTATTGATTTATGAGCTCCCCATTGAAATGTCAGTGCCATGAGGACAGAGGTTTTTTGTTGCTTCATTCACTTCTGTATGTCTAGCATCTAGAATACTGCTTAATATATAGTGTATTTTCAATAGAAGCTGTTAAATGAATGAGGATTAAATAAGTGAACAAATGGGAGTTTCTTTTTATAGAAAATTATCACTTTGAGAATTCTCATTGTCTTTTAAATAAAAGTATTACAGATGTTCTCCCTTTTACCCCCATTTATCCCCTCCTCCCCACTCCTACCTCACTCCTGTTTTCCCCAAACTATTGTCTGTCCATTGGTTGTGCATATATGTATGTAAGTTCTATCTCTTCCCAACCCACCCAACCCCCTTACTTCTGAGGTTTCTCAGTGTGTTCCCTACTTCCATGTCTCTAGATCTGTTTTGATCAACAGCTTATTTTGTTTATGATATTCCATAAATAAGTGAGATCATGTGGTACTTGTCTTTCTCTGACAGGCTTATTTCATGCAGCACAATACTCTCCAGGTCTCTCCATGTCATCTCAAAGTGTAAGAGATCTTTCTTTCTTACAGCTGCATAGTATTCTATTGCGTCATTGTCTTTTAATATAAGCTGAGCTGGAAAAATATGGGGTGTAGTTAAATACCTATCTTTATCCTTGGCCTTTCTTCACAGCTCGCTGCCCATATGCTCTACCCTATGCCAAGATGAGTTTGTGACATTCCCAGGTGCAAGCTGTGTGACCATGTCCAAAGGGCAGTCTGAAAGCTTGTTAGGAGGTCAGTACAATGCGTCAGTCTAGACATATATATGCTTCCCTGGATGATGAGATCCTTGCATGGGTGAAGGTGAAGGTTGTTCTGCTTTCTCCTTGTATAAAACAAAGGCCCAATCCCCAACTAGCACATATGGCATATTTAATAGAAATTGAGCACTTTTTGAAGGAATGAATTCAGAAGTAATTGGTACTTATAAAGGTCTCAGAAATCCAGATGCTAACTGCTAGGCACAGGATGGTGAGAGCTTTGTCATTATACTGAGTGTCTAGTGAACCTACAATTTAAGCAGCCTTGTTCCTTCTGTTCACTCCCCATCTCCTCATCTGCCTCAACCTCCCTGCGAGTTGTGTGTGTCCTGTCTGTCTATTTCCTGTCTCCCAGACTACCCCATTTGTCTTCCCTGAACCTGATCTTTCTGAGTTACCTGATCATAACATATGTCCATATTTTTATTTCTCTGGTTCTCAAACCACATCTTAAGAAACAGGTTGTAAGGTGAGGGCAAAGTAGGTAGAAACTACACTTACCTTATCCCAGAACCAAACTGGAATTACAACTAAATTGTAGAACACTTATTCTAAATAACCATCTGAATTTTAGCTGAAAAAAGTCTTATAACCAAAAGTGTACAGAAATGGCCACATTGAGACTGCTAAGAAGGGTGGAGATGCAAAAAGGGCTGACCTTGCACCTACTAGCAGCAACTGAGCCTCCAAAGAAATATCTAAGCTGCAGAGAGTTCCCCCTGAGAAGCATGGAATCTTAACCTCAAGCCAGCCTTTCTAGCCTAGAGCACAAGAGGTTGGAAGAGGCACCCACATAACATCTGACTGTGAAAAGAAGTAAGGTTTCTGTTTATCAGAGGGAGTCAGAAGTCCATTAGAGACACAGGTGTTTTCCTAAAAAGTCAACTCACAAAATTTCATTCACAGGCACTCACTCTGGAGGAAGAGCAGGTGAACTAAAGTCTCATGAGAAGACTCTTGGGTTTATGGCTCTGAGAAGAGAACTGAAAGGACAGCTGTCAGGATCCCTGTGCTGAGTCATGCTTTCATACCACAGGTGCCATCTATCTTGGGTGGAGCACTCCCTTTTGTACACTATCACTCTGGGAAAAAAAAGCAATAGCCCCACCCTCTGAACTCCCTCTGGCCCCACCTTGCAGAGCTTAGCCCTGCTGAGGTCTCAACTGCCTTGGCCAAAGTATAGATGTATGGACAGACATAGGTAGTGTCAGTGACTGAGTTGTGTGGCTTTAGGATAGGGGCCATTTCCCCCACTTTCCTGTGAACCTGGCTGGTGCTTCCTTCTCATGGGATGTCTGCTAGAACCATCCTCCAGGCTTCTGATGGACCCACCTGCCTGACTCCTACTGATTCCACCCTGATGAGGTAGGGGGAAAATCTGAGGCAGACTAAGTTGTGTGGCTCTGGGTTGGGTCCACACTTTCCACCTTCCTCCAAGCCTTACTGGAACCTCCTACTCAAGAGAGATACACTAGCCCCATCTTCCTGACTCCTAGCAACCCCACCCTGCAGAGCTCTATCTCTTCCTGGCTGAATCTGGGACAGATTGAGCTGTGTGGCTCTAGGACAAGAACCATTTTTTTCCTTGCATGCCAGACCAGAAAAGAGCCCTCCATTTACATGGCAAATTCTTGGTCTATTTGGGCCTGGTAAACTCTGATGGTCTTATCCTGCCAACTCCCTGAAACACTGACCCAATACAAAGAGGTGTGGGAGAACCCAGCAGGTGACAGCTAGGTTTGGTATACCTGGGGAAATTCGCTGAGTGGTCTCAGACCCAGCACACAGAGTTTGAACCCATATCAATCTGGTCAACACTACATGGCCCTACTTGGTGAATCACTGAGAACCTACCTCATGCAACTTGAGCACTGCCAGAGGTTAATTCAGTGACTGAGCCTAACAGGCAGCCATCAGGTGAAGATAGGCAGAGGCATATCTCAGGGTGCCTTGAAACTTTTGCTGACCTGCCCCTGGCCTTCGTGCTGGTAAAAGTCAGTCTTAGTTCACAGCTTGGCCCTTCATGCACTCACCTAGGCCCAGCAGAGGCAGCCACAAACTCTGGATCACTACTACCAGCAAATGGGTTGCCCACTACCAGCACAGGCAGCATCTGATATTGGCATGCAACAGAGTCCCTTCCAATAGGCCCCACCACTAACACACCAGTGGCCAGGTTCAGATAACATCATAGCAGGATCTAATAAGCTTCACAAGCAGCATATTCAAAAGGAAATCTCAGCAGGAACCAAAAGCTGTTGAGGCAAATTCTGCTTTGTGTGGTCAGGACCTGCACAACTGATCACATGCTGTGGTCAGGGTTGAGCCTCACTGTCAGCCAGTCTGAAGGTTTTTTTCCCACATACAAACAGACCAATAGCAACCAAGACTCAATTACAACAGGAGGGCCCACATAATCCATGCAAGGGACATTCCTGAAGCACAACTCAGGAAATCATGGAGACTTCACCACTGGACCCACAGGACGCCTACTATATAAAGCCACTCCACCAAGAATGGGAATTATAGCAGATCTATCTAATACATAGAAACAAAAACAAAGAGGCATCAAAATTGGGAGACAAAGAAACACTCCCCAACTTAAAGAACAGGAGTAATTTCCAGAAAAAAGAGCTAAATAAAATGGAGGCAAGAATTTATCAGAAATAGAGTTCAAAGAAATGGTTAAAAGGATGCACAACAGTATGGAAATAAACATAGAAACCATGAAAAAGAACCAATGGGAAATGAAGAATGCAATATCTGAAATAAAGAATAAACTGGAAGAAATAAACAGTAAGTTGGATGAAACAGATCTAGTAAGTAATATGGAAGACAGGGTAGGAAAAACATCCAAGCAAAGCATCAAAATAAATAAATTAATAAAAAATAATTTAAAAAATGAGAATAGTTTAAAGGACTTTTGGGACAACATAATGTGTAACGACATCTGCATCATAGGGGTACCAGAGAGAGAAGAGAGAGAGCGAAGGACCGAGAACCTATTTGAAGAAGTAATAACTGAAAATTTCCCTAACCCGGTAAAAGTAAAAGACACACAAGTCCAGGAAGAACAGAGTCCCAAAGAATATAAACCCAGGAGGTCAAAACCAAGACACATTATAATAAAAATGGCATAGTTTAAAGAAAAAGAGATAATCTTAAAAGCAGCAAGAGAAAGACAATTATCTACAAGGGTGCTACCATTAGTCTTTCAGCAGATTTCCCAACATAAACATTTAAGGCCAGAAGGGATTGGCATGATATATCCAAAGTCATGGAAAGCAAAGACCTACAACAAAGACTATTTTACCCAGCAAAATTATCATTTAAAATTGAAGAAAAAATAAAGAGCTTCCCAGACAAGGAAAAGATGAAGGAGATTGTTATTATAAAACTAGTATTACAAGAAAAATTAAAGGCCCTTCTTGAAGAGAAGAAGAAGAAGATGGAGAGAAGGGAAGAAGAGGAGGAGAAGGAGGAGGAAGAATTAGAAAGAGGATGCAACAGATATAAAATGGCAATAAATATTTATCTATCAATAATCTCTTTAAATGTAAATGGATTAGTCTGGCCACTGTGGCTCAGCATTTGAGCATTGACCCGTGTACCAAGAGGTCACTGGTTCAGTTCCCAGTCAGGACACATGCCCAGGTTGTGGGCCCAATCCCCTGTGGGGAGTATGCAGGAGGTGGCTAATCAATGTTCTCTCTCATCAATGTTTCTATCTCTTTCTCCCTCTCCGTTCCTCTCTCTCTAAAATCAATGAAGAAAAAAATTAAAATAAATAAATGTAAATGGATTAAATGCTCCAATCAAAAAACAGGGTATCTGAATAAATAATAAAACAAGACTCATATATATGCTATCTACAAGAGACCCACCTCAGAATAAAAGACAAACACAGACAGAAAAAAAAGGATGGAAAAATTATTTCGTGCAAATGGAAAAAGAAGAAAAGCTGGGGTAGCAATACTTACATGAGACAAAGTAGACTCTAAAACCAATAAATAATCTCTAAGGCCTCTCTAAGATTGACAACATTTAACCAGACTCATCAATAAAAAAGAGAGAAGACCCAAATAAATAAAATTATAAATTAAGAAGTAACAACTGACGACACAGCAATAAAAAAAAATTGTAAGAAAATATGAACAAATATATAACATCAAATTGGAAAATTTGGGTGAAATGGCCGAATTCCTAGAACCATACAATCTTCTAAAATTGAATCAGAGAATCTGGTAAGATGGTTTACAACTAGTGAAACTGAAGCAGTCATTTAAAAAAACTCTCAGTGTACAAGCCAAACAGAAAGGCAAGTATCATATGATCTCACTTATTTATGAACATAACAATCTGAGGAATGGGATAGTCCCAGAGACGTGGTAGTGGGGTACAGACTGACAATCCCCAGAAGAGGGGGTGGTGGTGGGGAGATAAACCCCAGAACTTATATGCATGTATGCATGAACAGTGGACATGGACAACAAAGCTGGGGACAGGGCAGGGAGGGGGGGAGGGGGGAATCAGTGGGGGAAAAAGGAGAAACATCTGTAACAAAAATAAATCAATTAATAAAAAAAACAAAAAACCAAACAAACAAAAAACTCCCAGTGTAACTGAAAATGTGTGTTTGACTGCCTGCTGCAATGAAAACAAAACTCCTGAGACAGGTGTTGATGCAAAAGGAAAGAGGTTTCATTGAAATGCCATGACCTGTGAGAATGGTGAACTCTTGCCTCAAAGACCATCCCCACATCATGGTCAAACCTACAGTTCTTATAGGGATAGGGAGAGAAGACATTTTTTTCCCCTAACCAATCATCTTACTAGCTTTGGGCATGCTCAAGCTCTGTCCATTCATCTTTCTATCTTTTGGTGCAGATTCTAGCTTTTGAGCTAATGTGGGAGACTCCTTGTTGTTCCCTGAGTGAGTGTCTATAATAGTGAGGAGGGTGGTGCTGCAGCTCTCAGCCCACCTCCCACTACTGGACATGGTGCCTGCACATCCATGGGAACCAGTTGGAGCTTGTGGGGCACCTCTGAATCCCAGTACCCCTGCATTCTCTGTGCAGCCCCGATATTGTCTGCTCCTCCAAAGTGGTCAGCCAGACCCACACTCTAACTAATGGCTGCCTATGGTAACAATTACCTCCTTCACAACTTTGGACCCTTGCAATCTTACAAGAGCAAAAGCATGGAGGTCTGATCTGTAGTTTCTTTCTGCTCTCAAGGGCCATAGTCTTATCTATCTCCAGTTCCAGAGATTCTTTCTATCTACTAAAGGAAGAAGGGGGTCAAGAACGGACAGAAGTCTTTATGAGGGGGAGAAAGATTGCTATCTTTGGAACGGGACATGCGATGTCTAGAGGATGGCATTGTTGAACAAGTGAACCTGGTAGACTCCTTTATTTTTTGAGAGGTGGTGTTGCACATGAGCTTCCAAAATGAGAAGTATTGTATAGACAAGCAATCAAATATCTAGTGAGGAGTATGCCTAGTATTGCAGGGAGAATTGTAGTGAAATCAGAAACTGATGAGCCTAAAGGATACCCATGATCTAATCTTGAGCAGGACTTTGGGTGGCACATTTATTAGTGGTATAAATTTGCTGAGGAAGCCACTATCTGGGAAATGCTGACAAAGGCATTATCAATCCAAGCATGGGCATAAAATATAGCAATTTGTTGAAATAACAATGATAAAACAAACAGTAACATTGTCACTTAGCTTTGGGAGGGACTGTCCTTTTCTGAAAGAGGAGTTTTAAATGTCTTTCAGTACTTTAGGTCCAGTTTTCCCTTGCAGTATCAACAGCAGCAGCAAGATTAAAGTCCTCCTCAGGAGGTACCCACTTTATCTATGTTGGTGGGTCCAAGGCTTGATTCTTGTGTGCTTTAGGGAAGAATGTGTTGTCAGAAGGATGTCATAGGGACCAGTCTATTGCTTGGCTAACTGCTTTTCAGGGCCTTGAGTCTCAAAGGTCTTTAGTAAGACTCATTCTTTTATCTGGAACAGGTGTAAAGGCTTGTCAGATGGGCAGATCAACCTGCCATGAGAAAACTTGTGCAAAATCATTTGTATTTGCCCTAAATGTTGTACATATTGTTTAATTTTTGGTTCATGTTCAAAATCTAAAGGGGTGTTCTAAAACAGAAACATAAACTATTTCAAAAGGGCTTAACCTGAGCCCACCTTGGGGTATTACCCTAATTCAGAGTTAGGCAATAGGTAGTGCCTGATTCCATTTCAAATGTGTTTCCTGGCATATTTTTGCCAGGGTCTTCTTTATTGTGTGGTTCATTTTCTCAATCTTCACAGTAAATTGAGTTCTCTAAGATGAATGTAGTTTCCTTTGAATCTGAGGTGTCTGTCTTATATTCTGGGAGATTTCTGAAGTGAACAGTGGTCCATTGTTGTTTTGAATGCTGTAAGGAAGTCCTAACTTAGGGATTAGTTTTTTAGTAGTATTTTGCTACTGCAGTTGCCTTCTCAGTTCTAGTGGGGTATGCCTCTACCCATCCAGAAAAGTTGTCTACAAAAACTAAACAAATGTAAAGTTTCCTATGGTTTTAGGCATCTGTGTAAAGTCAACTTGCCGGTCTCTAAATGGGCATATTGTATTGTATTCCCTCTCCTGTTGGGGCACATTCTGGCTTAGAATTATTTTTAGCACATACCTGACAGGTTTGAATAATCTTCTGAATGGTCCTTTGTAAATGAGGGCTGTTCACATGTAGTCTAATGTGGTCCATTAAAGCATCCCTTTCATAATGGGTCCCTTCATGTAGGTGTTTGAGGATGGGATATGCTAGAGCTTCAGGGAGTAAGATCAAACCCATGCCATGAGTGTTCATCTTCCATATAGAATTAGGGTCAGTGATAGAGAATCTCCTTTCCTGGGCCCATTCCTCATATGGGCTTTAAATTCTGATAAGCCCAGGTGGGGAATTAAAGTTCCCAAAAATAGCAGTCCCCAGGTAGCTTGTCTTATTGCTTTATAAGCAGTTTGGTTTTTCTGACTTGTTTGGAAACTGTCCTTTTGGTGTCCTGGCAGTGCAATATGGTAATTTAGTTTGGTAGATTCACTACCTGTAACAATTTTAAAATCTCATTTGCATGTTTGACATCCTTCTTCTCTGAAGTTAAGAGTCCTCATTTTTTTCATATTGCCCCATGTGCATGGAACACCACGACGGCACATTTAGACTCAGTATAGATGTTAACATTCCTTCCCTGGGATAATTCTAAAGCTCTTGTGAGGGCTATCAGTTTGGCCTTTTATGCTGAGGCTCTTATAGCAAAAGCCTGGACCTCTATTACACTGTCTGTAGTGACTACCTCATACCTGGCTTGTCTTGACCATTCTCCATGAATATTCTCCAATCTGTATATAATTCCAAGTCAGGTTCTGTCAGTGGCTGATCCAATAGATCTGGTCAGCTGGAATAAACTTTGTCAATGAGTTCTAAACAATCATGTTGAAGGTCTGAGTTTTCCCTCTGAGTCTTGGAGTACAGAGGCTGGATTTAAGGTAGTGGTGGTTTGTAAGGTCATATTTTGGTTGTCTAATAAAATGGCCTGATATTTTCCCATGTACCCTGCCATCAGCCAATACTCTCTTTTTCTTTTTCTAATAGGATTAGGACATGATGTGGTAAAACCACCATATGTTGCCCCACAATGAATTTCTATGCTTTCTGTCACAGGTAGCTGCTATTTCCCAGAGGCATGGTGGACATTCTTTTGTCATGTGATCCAGTTTCTTTGAGAGATAGGCTATGGATTGAGGGGTATTTGCCAGGGTCTGGGTTAGTAATACAAATCCAATTCCTTCACTTTCAGGAATGTATAATTTGAAAGAACTTTGTAAATTGAAATCCTAATGTGGGGACCAAAACTAGTTTTTCCTTCAAGGTGTCAAATACTGCCTGACAGTCTCTTGTCCTTTCAAGACATTCAGAATCTAGTTATTTCAAATAATTATACAATGGATTCACTATAAGGCCAAAGTTTGGAATCCAAATTCAGCAAAACACTGTAATTTCTAAGAATCCATGAAGCTGCCTCTGGTTCTCTGGGATGTTTCATATGTTGCTGGATTGCTTTCAATAAGCCATCAAGCTCCTAGTGTCCTGTTTCAGTTGGAACCCTGGGTATGCTACCTCCTGTTTACAAATCTGGGCCTTGTGAGATGATACTTTACATTCTCTTTTTGCCAAATGATTCAAATCATTGACTGTGATGGTGTTGAGCAAACAGTCTTTATAAGTATTGCTAACTATTAGTAAGGCATCTATATATTTTAGAAGAGTTTCTGACTTCAACTGAATATCCCTTAAATCGTTTGCTTATATTTATCCAAATATGGTTGGTAAATTCTTAAATCATTTTGGCAAAACAGTCCAATAGTATTGAAATGTGGCTTTAGTTTCTGGGCCCTGCCATTCTAAGGCAAGTAACAGTTGAACCTATTAATCTATCGGTATGCATAAAAAAAAGTCCTTCAAATTTAGGGCAGAAACCGTTTGCTATTCCCAGGTGCCATACTCCACAAAGTATAAGAGTTGGGCACCATAGGATGAATGTTGTGGACAACTCCATTTATGACCTCAAGGTCCGATATAAATAGATATTCATCAAAGTGAAGCTTTTTGACTGGCAAAATTATAGGGAGACTGGAATGGCCAAATTGACCCTAATTTTAAGAATATCTGCCATACTGGTTGAATTCCCTCTAAAGCTTCTTTTTTAAGTGGGTTTTGTTTCTTCCATGGGATCCACATCCCTTCTTTTAGATTAATTTTTATGGGTAAGATGTTAACTGCTCTACTTGAGGTTCTCTTGGCCCCAAAAGCTTGATCAACCTGCTTGCAGATCTTGGGTGGGAAGAGTTCACCAACAGGTCCTTCCGGGAAAGTCAGGAGCACCTGGAATTGGAAAGCATGTTCCGGCAGGACATCTAAACATAATTGCTGCTTCTCAGAGAAAAAAAATTATTTGTGCATGCAATTTACAAAGTAAATCTCAGCCCAACCATGGAATGGGGCAGTCTGGCATGTAGAAAAAACTATGTGTAAGTTTTTTATCCCAAAGCTGCCATTATAGAGGTTGAAGGAACACCTGTTTTTTGGTAATTGTCTGATCACTCCAGTAACCAATACTGCAGCTGAAACTTTCTTGGTTAGTTTTGTATTTAGCACTGAGTATGTAGTTCCCATACCTATGACAAAGTTCATTACCTTGTGCTCTACTGTCAATTATACCCAGGGCTCCTGTGGGGAGATAGTAATAGATGGGAGGTGTCTAGGAAAACCTCTGGACCTCCTTATTTGTTATTAGATTTATCATTCGTTTCTAATATTTCTCAGCAAATGTTTTTATCTTTTTTTCTTTTCTTTTTGAGTATCAGGAAGTTCTTTCTCCAATGACCTTCCTCTTTGCAATAGGCACATTGATTGGCATCTAGTGGGGTCCTTTCCTTTTCCTTTTAGTTTCTGCCTTTCTTCTAATTTTCCCACACTCTTTCTAAAGAAATGATAGCCTGATTTAATTTCCTTGTTTCCTCAGCATGGTAAACTTTAAAGGCGATGTTCACCAGCTGTGAGGGATTCATTCCCAAAGTCCCATCTAAATATCTGGGATACTTTGCCCAATAAAAGTCATGTCTACCATCCAGACATTTTCTGGTGCCTGTGGGTCAGCATCAACATGCTTTTGATAAGCTTGATAGATCTTTTCTAAAAATTCACAAGGATTTTTGTTTGGTTTCTATTGAAGGGCCTGTATTAATTCAGACTCTTTTGTTTAGGCACCCCTTTCTTAAGCCCTTTCAATATTCACCTTTTGTAATGTTCTAGGAAGGCTAGGTTCCCACAATTCAGGGCCCAATTTGGCTCTTTAAAGGGAATTTCTCAGACTGGGTTGGGAGTCCCATTGGGATTATCTTGATGGAAGTGATGAGCCACTTCAATGGCATTTATAATGGTACCCATGGGTTTAGTGCATTAGAGACTCCTCTCCTCATTTTTCATTTTTTCTGTGTCATACTATTAGGGAGGGGTTTTGAAGCCAATTTCCTTCTCTGTATCCTTAGTTTGTTTCCCTTCTTTGCACAGTCCTCATTGTGTAAAGATATAAATTTTCTGGACATAAGGGAGTTTGTCCCCTTTCCTTGACTATTGGCAAAACAATTTCAATTGTATGATGGTACAGTAATTTAGAGAACCTTTTGGGGGCCATTTTCCCCCATAGTCTAAAGTATGCATAGGTCAAGCAGTCTTACAGTAGAAAACCAATTCCTTATTAATCACTGATCATAGCTGTAGGTGGACAAATTTGCTAAAATTCAGCTCAGTGGGCTCCCTTCAGGAGTTGAAACAGAACAACACCTAATGGCAAAAAAAAAAGTACAAACCCCAAACTATAACCACAACCACACAAAGACCCCAGACAAAGTGGAAACATATGAACCAAACTTGGATCCATAATTCCATTAGTCTAAATGAGTGCTTACAAACAAGTCCTAGCATTTTATCTCCTGCCAACCAATACCGCAAGCAGTCCTGATCAGACCCAAGGGGCACAAAGTCCAAGTGGCACGAAGCTCAAGCAGTAGAGATAGCTTACCACCTATACTGCAAATGGTCCTAACTGGACCCAAGTGACACAAAGCCCAAGTGGCACAAAGCCAAAGTGGCAGGGATAGCCTACGATAACCTACCAACCAGTACTGTAAATGATCTTAACCAAACGCAGTGGCACAAAGCCCAACTGGCATAAAACCCATGCAGCACAAAGCCCAATTGGCAAGGATTGTAGACCCTTAGTGTGCATGCCAGTTTGACCTACCCAGTCTTGAAGGTCATCTGCTCCCCAGAAACCAGTTTTCGTTCACTAGTCAAGCATTTCATGTGGCTGACATCTTTAGGAGTTGAAAAATTTTCCCTGAGAAAAGCTCTTGGAAGCTGCTGGGAAATCCCTGCAGTGCCACTCTGGGGTCAGCCTACCACAGGCAGCAGGAACTCTGGCTGAGGTCCCCCATGACTTACTGAGGTTCATGGTATCCTTTTATGGTTGCCAAAACCTGTAACCACCAATATAGGTTTTGCTGCCTGTCACACCAAAAACAAAATGTTTGAAACGTGCTGGTGAAAAAGAAAAAGTTTTATTCAGGTGCTACAACCTGAAAGAATGGTGGCCTCTCATCTCAAAGATCCTCTCTTCTTTCTGCTCAAACCTGTGGTTCTTATGTAGATATGGAAAAGAGGAATTTTTTCTATCCAATTATCTTGCTAGCTTTCAGTGTACAAAGGCTCTGTCTATTCATCTTTCTAGCTTTTGGCATACTTGGTATAAAAAACTCCTCCTTGCACCATCTTAGACAATGGGGAAGACTCCCTGGCATTCCGTTTATGGTTGTGTGGAGAAAGGAGTTGCAGGACTTGCCATTAAGAAGTTTGGAGATGCCACAGCTCTCAGCCCACCTCCTGATGCTGGTCACATCACCCACATATTAGGGGGAGCTGGTTGGATTCTTCTGGGGCACCCCTTAATCCCAGTGTGCACATCTTCTGTGTAGCCCACCCCTCAAATTTGCCAGCCAGGCCAGCACTGCCTATAATAACATCAGCAAACAAAAGTCCTGCACCACATGGCTTCACAGGCATATTTAACCAAACATTCGAAGAAGAACACTTATACTTCTCAAATTATTCCAAAAAATTCAAGAGGAGTGAAGACTCCCAAGCTCATTTTACAAGGCCAGCATTATCCTAATTCCAAAACCAGATAAAGAAACTACAAAGAAAGAACATTATAAGCTAATATCCCTGATGATCATAGATGCTACAATCCTCAAAAAATATTAGCAAACTGGATCTAGCAATGCATTAAAAAGACCATACACCATGATCAAGTGGGATTTTTTCTGGGAACACAAGGTTGGTATATTATCCACAAATCAATAAACATGATATACCATATAAAGCAAAGGAAGGATAAAAACTACATTATTATATCAACAAATTCAGAAAAACCCAGCACCCATTATGATAAAAACTCTCAGCAAAGTGGGAATAGAAGAAAAACACTTCATCATAATAAAGGGCATAAATAGAAAACCCACAGCCAATATCATACTCAGTGGGCAAAAACTATGTGTTTCCCTTAAGATCAAGAACAAGACAGGAATGTTCAGTTTCACCAGTCTTATTCATTGTAGTACTGGAAGTCCTAGTCATAGCAGTCAGACAATTAGAAGAAATAAAATGCATCCAAATTGGGAAGAAAGTATTAAAACTGTCATTTGTAGATGACATGATACTGTATATAGAGAACCTTAGAGATTCCACCAAAAAACCATGGGAACTGATAAATGAATTCAGTAAAGTAGCAGTATAAAAAATAACCAGAAATCAGTTGCATTTTTATACACCAATAATGAACTATCAGAAAGGGAAACTAAGAAAGCAGTCTAATTTACAATTGCATAAAAAAAACACAAAATACATAGGAATAAATTTAACAAGAATGTAAAAGCGCTGTACTTGGAAAATTATAAGACGCTGAAGAAAGACATTGAAGAACATACAAATAAGTGTAAGCATATACTGTGTCCTTTGATAGGAAGAATTAACATCATTAAAATGTCCATACTACTCAAAGCAATCTATAGATTTTACACAATTCCTCTCAAGACACCAATGGTGTATTTTTCAGAACTAGAACACATATTCCAAAGATTAATAAGGAACCACAAATAGCCACAGCAATATTGAGAAAGAAGAATAAAATTGAAGGTATCACACTGGTTGAATGTCTACCCATGCACCAAAAGGTCGCCGGTTCAATTCCTGGTCAGAGCACATGCCCAGGTTGTGGGCCAAATCCCCAGTGGGGGGCATGCAGGAAGTGACCAATCAATGTGCTCTTTCATTGCTGTTTCTGTCTCTCCCTCTCCCTTCCTCTCTCTCTAAAAGCAATAAAGAAAAAAATTTAAAAATATAGACTACAAGGTCATATTAATCAACACAGCATGGTACTGGCATACAAATAGACATATAGATCAGTGAAACAGAAAAGAGAGCCCAGAAATAAACCCACAAGTTTATGGTCAATTAATACTTGAAAAAGGGATCAAAACATACAATGGGGGTAAAGATAGTTTATTCAATAAATAGTGTTTGAGAAATTGGACGAATTAAACCTAGACCACCTTCTTACATCATACACAAAAATAAACTCAAAATGGATTGAAGACATAAATTTGAGATTCAAAACCATAAAAATCTTAGAAGAAAACATAAGCAGTAAAAACTTGGACACTTCTAATCACAATATTTTTTTCTGAAATATAGATTTAGGTGAGAGAAATGAAAGAAAAAATTAACAGGACTACATTAAACTAAAATGTTTTTGCAAAACAAGGAAAACCATTAACAAAATGAAAAGACAACTCACTGAATGGGAGAACATATTTGCCAATGATACATCTGATAAGGGGTTAATATTTAAAATTTACAAAGAACTTATACAACTGAACACCAAAACACACACACACACACACACACACACACACACACACACCAAACAATCCACTTAAAAAATGGGCAAAGGACCTGAATAGATACTTCCCCAAGAAGATTTACAGGTGGTCAAGAGTCACATGAAAAAATACTCAACATCACTAATCATCAGAGAGATGCAAATTAAAACCACAATGAGATATCACTTCACACCTGTCAGAATGGCTATCATCAATATATCCACGAACAACTGTTGGTGAGGATTTGGAGAAAAGGGAACCCTTGTGCACTGTTGGTAGAAATGCAGATTGTTGTAACCATTGTGGAAAGCAGAAGGTAGTTATCTCAAAAAAATTAAAAAATGGAACTGCTTTATGACCCAGCAATTCCACTTCTGGGAATATATCCAAAGAAACCCAAAACATTGATTTGAAAGAATATATGCACCTTTATGTTCATTGCAACATTATTTACAATAGCCAAGATTTAAAAGCTGCTTATGTGTCCATTAGTAGATGAGTGAATAAAAAAGCTATGGTTCATTTATACAGTGGAATAGTACATGGGCATAAAAAAGAAGAAAAATTTTACCTTTTGCCTCAGCATAGATGGACCTGGAGAGCATTATGCTAAGTGAAATAAAGCCAGTCAGAGAAAGACAAGTACCATATAATTCCACTTATATGTGTAATCTAATGAACAAAATAAACTGGCAAACAAAATAGAAACAGACACAGATAGAAAACAAGCTGAAAGCTGTCAGAGGGGAGGAGAGTTGGGGGATTGGGTGAAAATGTGAGGGGAATAAGCCAAAAAAAAATCCTCATAGACACAGTCAACAGTATGGTGATTATCAGAGGGAAAGGGGGAGGGGGGTAGAAGGAGGTAAAGAAGGGAAAAGGGGCATACAAAATGTAGGGAGGTTAAGACAAAATACAATATACAGATGTTGATTCTAGAATTGTACCCCTGAAACCTATATGATTTTATGAATCAATGTCACCCCAATAAATTCAATAAAAAATTAAAAAGAAAAAATAAACAGGTGTAACCCTGGCTAGTTTGGCTCAGCGGTTAGAGCATCGGCCCATGGACCAGAGAGGCCTGGGTTCAGTTTCCGCTAAGGGCACCTACCTTGGTTGCAGTTTGTCCTCGGCCCCGGTTGAGGTTGTGTGGGTGGCAACCAGTTCATATGTCTCTCTCACATCAATGTTTTTCTCTCTCTCTTCCTCCCTCTCTCCCTTCCGCTCTATCTGAAGATAAATGCAAAAATGTCCTCGGGTGAGGATTAAATATATATATATATGTTTCTTTAATTTTCATTTATTAAAAAATTGACTGAATGCGCCCTGGCCGGTTTGGCTCAGTGGTTAGAGCGTCGGCCTGCGGTCCGGAGAGACCCGGGTTCGGTTCCCGCTGAGGGCGCGTACTTCGGTTGCAGTTTGTCCCCGGCCCTGGTTGGTCGTGCGGGTGGCGGCCACTCGATGTGTTCCTTTCACATCGATGTTTCCCTCTCTCTCTCTTCCTCTCTCTCCCTCCCACTCTATCTGTACAAAAAATGGAAAAATGTCCTCGGGTGAGGATTAAAAAAAAAAAAAAAAAATTGACTGAATGCTTCCAGGTACCTATCATGCTAAGCTCTAGGGAAATATAATTGTCCAAACAGATCTGGTTCCTGTCATCCTGAAGCTTGCAACTCAAGTTTGTTTGTCTTCTTTGTTAATTAAATTTATTGGGGTGACATTGGCTGGCAAAACCATAAGGGTTTCAAGTGTATAACCCAACAAAAGACATCTGCACATTGCATCGTGTGCCCACCGCCCCAAGGAAAGTCTCTTTCTGTTTCCGTTTTCTCCCACTTTACCCACCTCAACCTAGCCCCACTCCCTTCCCCTCTAGCCATCACCACATTGTTGTCTGTGTCTATGTCTCATGTATACATGCTTTTTGGTTAAACCCTTCACCTTCGTTCATCCAGTCCCCCAAACCCCCTCCCTTCTGATAGGTGTTAGTCTGTTCCATGTATCCATGTTTCTATTTCTTTTCTGTTCTTCAGTTTATTTTGTTTATTAGATTTCACATATAAGTGAGATCATACAGTATTTATCTTTCTCTATCTGGCTTATTTCACTTAACAAATAATCTCCAGGTCCATCTATGCTGTTCCAAAAAGTACAATTCCCCCTTTTTTTTTTTTTTTACAGCTGTGTATATTCCACTGTGTAAATATACCACAACTTTTTTATCCACTCATCTACTGATGGGCACTTGGGCTGTTTCCAGATCTTGGCTGTTGTAAATAATGCTGCAATGAACATAGAGGTGCACAAATTCCTTTGAATTAGTGTTTTGGTTTCTTAGGATATATTCCCAGAAGTGGGATTGCTGGGTCAAATGGCAGCTCCATTTTTAATTTTTTGAGGAAATTCCATACTGTTTTCCATAGTGGCTGCACCTGTCTGCATTCCCATCAGCAGTGCACAATGTTTTCTTTTTTTCTACATTCTCACCAACACTTACTATTTGTTGATTTAATGAGAGTAGCCATTCTGACAGGTGAGAGGTGATACCTCATTGTGGGTTTAACTTGCATCTCTCTATGATTAGTGATGTTGAGCATTTTTTCCTATGTGTATTGGTTATTTGTATGTTCTCTATGGAGAATTGTCTATTTAGTTTCCTTGCCCATTTTGTATTTTATTGCAATTTTTATGAATTTGTTTTTGTTACAGATGTTTCTCCTTTTCCCCCCAAACACCCTCTACCCGATCCCCAACCCCCCCAGCATTGTTGTCTATGCATATAAGTTCTTTGCCCTTTTTAAAATTGGATTGTTTGTCTTCCTGGTGCCGAGTTGTATAAGTTCTTTATATTTTTTGGCAATTAACCCTTATCAGATGTATCCTCCGCAAATATGTTCTCCCATATGGTGTGTTCCCTTTTCATTTTGCTGCTGTTTTTATTCTTAGGTTCACTTCCTAGAGCTGGAACTGTTGAGTCTAGATTGCTTTCTAGAAAGAATGCAGTAATTTACACTCTATCGAGTAGAGTACCAGGATATGTATTTTCCCATATTTTCATCAACACTAGGTTTCCTTTTGAGGTTTGAGTGGTCTCTTGATAATTTTGCCAGGAAAATGTAAGTAGGTAACAAAGAAAACAGGAGTGGGAACGTACATTGTCTCTAGAATCTTACCATGGTTTCCTAGTTTTGGTCTTTGCCACAGACTACAATTTTATTATTTTTTTTGCTAGATGATCCTAACAAATAGTTTCTCTTCACCTCTGTATTATACACTGTGAGCACTTTCATTTATTGGTTTATTCATTAACTCATCCATTCCTCATTTATCACTTGGTAAGTGCCTATTTTATGTCAATCCCTTATCAGGTTTCAGGAATACAAACACTGATAAGATAAGGGTGCCTCCCCTCAAAAGCTCCCAGTCTATTCCTCACAGGTCCTGGATATAGTAAATCTCTGACACTATATGATCAACTTAAGTTCCTTGATGTTGCAGATGGTCAGGTCTCCAAGCATTCTCTGTGATTAGGACATCAGTGTTGAAACCCAGAATGTGTCTTGGGGGAGGTAGTTGAAGACTCTTTACCCCCTCGTGGACAATACCAAAAAATATCAAAGCCCAGTGTAAAGCATAGCTCAGGCAAATATGTCTTGAGTCACTGAATGAGTGCACTCATGTAACAGTTAGGAATAAAGTCATTGCAGATTATTTCTTTAGCAGTTTGCCATAACTCATTCTCTCCCGAACCTACCTTAATATCCTGTCTAACAATTTTACCAATTGATTTTAAAAACTGGAGAATATGCCAATCAAAGTCATATGTGCCAAGAAACTAGAAAGAGGTGGGATCAAGGGACAAGAGGAAGACATCTTCAGTCCAATGGGTGGGTGTGTAGATCGGGTTTCTGGTTTACAGCTAACAAAATGCACTAACTTATTTAAGTGAAAAGTCCTGCAGTGCCTCTACAAAACCCCCCACAGAATTCTATTAGACAATAGATACTGTCGCAATGCAAATCTTGCAAAGAGCCATTGAATTAGTGTGGGGGGGGGGGCACACAAGGAGAAAGAAAACTATAGTCCAGTGTGGTAAATGCTACCACAGGGATAAATATAGGTCACTACATTGAGATGGGGGAAAACTATATTCAGATAGAAAGACTGAGGGAATGTCAGGGATATGGCAGGACACAATAGACAGAGATCTTTTGTCTCCAGCCTTTTACTTTTTACTCCATCCTTTACTTTTAACATGAGTCTTTATATTTAAGGTGGTATTCTTGTGTGTGTGTGTTAATCTAACATAAACAGCCTGGCAGGTGTGGCTCAATTGTCTGGACCGTTATCAGGTGCACCAAAGGGCCACCTTTGCTTTCATGTAGCTTATACTCCAATAGAGGGAGACAGATAATAAACGCAAAAATAGTATATATTAAGTGTGTTATGGTGTGAAATAAAGCATGGAAAAGGCTGAGATATGATAAAGTAGGAGTGTAATTTTAAATATAGTGTAATCACTGAGAAGGTAATTATTTCAATAAAGACCTTAAAAAGCCCGGCTGGTGTGGCTCAGTGGATTGAGCATCGTCCTGTGAACTGAGAGGGTCCTAGTTTGATTCCTGGTCAGGGCACATGCCCAGGTTGTGGGCTTTATCACCAGTGGGAGGTGCACAGGAGGTGGCTGATTGATGTTTCTTACATCAATGTTTCTGTCTCTCTCTCTCTCTAAAAAAACAATGAAAACACATTTTTAAAAAAGACCTGAAAAAAATTAGGAAGTGAATCAAGTAAATATCTGGAGGCAGAGAGTTACGAGTTACAGGCAGATTGAGTGACAAGTACAGGATCTGACACAGAGTAGTCATTTATCTACTCTACGTAAATTTATTTGACTTCTTCCCCACTTGCTCTGTGCCAGGAAGTGGGGAGGCAGAGATGAAGAAGATTAGGCCCTAGTACTCCAGGAGCTCCAAGTTTGGTAATAACAAGATATCAACAACGAAATAATCATAGCTACCTTTCATTGAGCTTTTACTAAGTGAAAACATTTTATCATTATATTTATATATACATATCTGCCTCCAGCCTTTTACTTTTTACTCCATCCTTTACTTTTAACATGAGTCTTTATATTTAAGGTGGTATTCTTGTGTGTGTGTGTGTGTGTGTGTGTGTGTGTGTTTTAATCTAACCTAAACAGCCCTGGCAGGTGTGGCTCAATTGTCTGGACCATTATCAGGTGCACCAAAGGGTCATGAGTGCGATTTCTGGTTAATGCACATACCTGGTTTGTGGGTTCGATCCCCGGTCTGGGCATAAGGGAGACAATCAATCGATGTTTCTCTCTCACATCAATGTTTCTCTCTCTCTCTCCCTCTCCCTTCCTCTCTCTCTAAAATCAATAAAAAATACATATCCTCAGGAGAGGATTAAAAAATAAATAAATCTATTCTGAACATCTCTGTCATTCTGTTGGTATATTTAGACCTTTTGCATTGAAAGTGATTATTGATATAATTAAATTAATATCTATAATGCTTGTAACTGTTTTATATTTGTTGTATTTGTTCTTTATTTCCTTTTTCTTCCCTTCTTGTTCTGCATTTTATATTTGTAATTGAGCATTTTACATTGGGCATTTTATGTGTTTTAATTTTCTCTCCTCTCTCAATCTGAGTTCATTTTAAACTGACCTAAATTAAATTAATTTTCAACTGTTAGTCCAGAGCTGGTGTGGCTTTTCCAACTAATCTAAATCCATTTTCAAATAGCACCATACCACTTTCATATGTAGTGCAGGTACCTTAGCGTATTTCAAATTCCTCCTTCTGACCCCTTATAACATTGCTATCACTCATTTCACTTATCCATATGCTTTTATTGTAAAATGCATTGTTACTAGTATCACCCTAAACTAACTCAGTTATAAAATACTTTTTTAAATCAACTGAGTTATAAAATACTTTTAAAATTCATTTAGTCCTTCTACAATGCTTTTTCTTTATGTGCAGCCACATTTCTGACCTATATTATTTTATTTGATTTTAAAAGTTCTTGTAGAGCAGGTTTGCTGGGAATGAATGTCCTCAGTTCTTGTTTGTCTGAGAAAGTCTTCATTTTTCTATTACTTTTAAAGAATCATTTTGGTGAATATAAAATTCTAGGTTCATGGATTTTTTTCTTTCTCAACACTGTTTTCTTGTTTGCATGATTTCAATTGAGAAATCTGTTGTAATTCTTATTCTTTTATAAATAAGGTAGCTTCCCTATCACATTCCACCATCCACAATCCAGCTTCTTTGAAGACTTTCTCATTGTCTTTGGTTTTCTGCATTTAGAATATAATATTTCTAGGTTTGCATTTGGGGGGCTACTGATCCTGGTTGGATATGATCTCTGTGTTTTCTGGATCTGTGGTTTGGTGTTTGGAAAGTGCTCAGCAAGTAATATTTCAAATATTTCTTCTTCCCCATACTTTCTTTCTTCTCCTTTTGGTATTCTAAGTGAGCATATCTTATACCTTTTGAAATTGTCGTATAGTCCTTGCATATTGTTTTTTTTTTTTTCTCTTTCAATTTTAATTTGGGAAGTTTCTATTGATGTAATTTCAAGCTTACTGATTCTACTAAAGGTATAGATATTGCAACTTTACAATGTGGCCTTGAGTACCTCAGGTGGATTGTTGTAGGTGGAGAAGGTCATCAGGTATCAATTCGGCCTAGAGCTACCTAGATTCTCACACAGGAAGCAGAGCTTCATGTCCTTTGCTTCAGCTATAAGAAAAGTGGGAGTTTTCTTCAGAATCTCGAGGCCACAGGCTTTGGGAGTTAAGGTACTTCACCAGGGACAAGTTTTCCTAAGGCACCCATAGCATAGATGAAAACAGTTGGGTTTTGTGTTTTTTTTTTTTTTTTTCTAAGAACCACCTGCCACAAGAACCCTGATTGATCTGGTGCTCTCTGTGAAGGTCCCCGTACCAAGCCCCTATCAGATTCTTATCTGTCTCCCTCAACCTTTTGTGGCTGAGTGAGAGGACTTCATAGCATCCCAGAGGCCCAACTACTCAGAGATGAATTCAGATCCCCTGGATCCAGGCATTGTAAACATGTTACCTAGTCAGGGTCATAATCACTGAGTGATACCCCCTAGGCTGGAGCCACAAGGTAAGTGATTCAGGCAGGAACTCAAATACCAGATTTCAGGCCTCCAGATAGTATTATCATAGCAGTAGCAAAAGGAAGACAAGCAGTATTTGTTTGAGGCTGGTGCTAACACCGCAGTTCGAGCCAGGCTGGGTTTATTGGTCAGGTCAAGGGGCTGTAGCTGTTCTTGGAGAAGGGAGGTGGAGACTGGAATCTAGGTAGGGTTCAATAAGAAAATCCAGGGAGCCATATTGTCTATAGCTTTTCCCATCAGTCCATTAGCCACGTCTTCCCTGCCCAAACCAGAGAGCTGGCTTGTGGGACAGCTATGCATGTGGTCTGCATTCCTCTTCCCTGCCCTTATCTTAGCTAGGATGAACATGTAACCAGATACTGACTCTGTGGATAGGAGCTGTCAGCAGCAGAGTAGGTTGCTGCTAACAAGGCCTGTCAAAAAGGCTAGGGCTAATCCTTGTGTACACAATCCATCAGGAGTATGATTAAATTTTATTCATCTGACCATGTGGTGAGCCCCAAATGCTGGTGAGTACTTAGTGCCAGCTCTGGCCTATGGGGCTTGCTATAGCCATGGAAATAAGCCCTGTGTTGCTATAGTTCCTGTTGGCAGGAAGGAGCCCCAGACAATAAACCAAGAGCCACAGGTTCTAGCTCTGACTCTGCCACACATTTGAAATACAGCCTCAGCATGTCCCTTCCCTTTCTGTATCTCAGTTTCTCCGTCTATAGCCTGACAGATTTGGACCCTTCTAGTTTTATTACTTTGTGACTTCCCGGTGACTCTGACCTGGGCTATAACCCTAGTGTCAGGCCTTAACTTGTGTCGTTATTTATCCCAGGAAAAATTCCTGTATTTTAAGACAGGCCTTCAGGAGATAACACCCTAAATCAGTGTTTTTCAAACTGTGGGTCACAACAAACTAATAAATTATAAAATCAATTCAGTGCGTAACAACTGGCACTTCTTAAAAATTAAATAGAATAAAATAAAAATCACAGTGACTGCACACACTAAGGGTATTGTTTAGTGAAACTTTTATATTATGTTGAACAACATAACATTGCAAATATTTAGCAATTTTTTTTTATCCTCAACCGAGGAAATTTTTCCATTTTTTGTTCAGATAGAGTGGGAGGGAGAGAGAGAGAAATATCGATGTGAAAGGGACACATCGAGTCGCTGCCACCCACATGACCCAACCAGGGCCAGGGACACACTGTAACCAAGGTACATGCCCCCAGTGGGAACCGAAACCGGGTCTCTCGGACCGCAGGCCGATGCTCTAACCGCTGAGCCAAACTGGCCAGGGTAATATTTAGCAATTTTTGACATTTAAAAACCAATTCATATATACAAGAAAATATATATGAGCATGCACACAAACAGACACACACTAGTAAAAGTATTTACTGATTCAAAATATAAAATGTATTTCTGCCCTGGCTGGTGTTGCTAAATGGTTAGAGCATTGGCTCATGGACTAAAGGGTCACGGGTTTGATTCCTGTTCAAGGGCATGTACCTGGGTTGCAGGTTCGATCTCTGGCCCTGGTGCATGCAGGAGGCAACCAATCACTGTGTCTCTCTCACATTGATGTCTCTCTCTCTCTCACCCCCGATTCTGTCTTTGACTTTGTCTATTCTATTGATTCTTAATTCTCATTACAGTGTTTTTTTTTATTTCTAGGATTTCCTTTTTACTGTTTCTTATAGTTTCCATCTCTCTACCTCCAACAGTGATCTGTTTTTTAATGTTGTCTACTTTTCCATTAGAGTCTTTTACATATTAATCATAGTTACCAGTTGTGATACTTGCTTTGTCTTTTCAGACTATATATATTTTTAATTTTGTTAGTAAAGGTTACACTGAGAATTGCTTCGGTGGGATTTCAGAGTGAAACTGAAATTCTCTGTAAGAGGCTCCATCCACAGAGTAAAAATATATTAAGAGAGTGAGGCCATTCTGCAGATTTCATGAGGTGGAAAGAGTTCAGAGGTCATGGATGGATCTGTCTGGCCCAGTGACTACTATATGAAAGATAGTCTTCTAGGCAGGAGGTATGCTTTTCTGTCTCCACTACCAATACACTGGCCATTTCAGGACCTGGTTTATAGGCTTTGCTGTAGGTGAGTAGGCAGACAGAAGTGCCTGAAGAGGAGTATGGGAAGGAAGTTCTTAGAAGGAACTCATGAGCAGAGCTCCTTCCTGACTTTTTACCTTTTAAGGTCTCCTAATTTCTCTAAATAAATCTTTTTATCAGCTGTGATATCAAGAAATTGAAATAAGCAATTCCATTTAAGATGAATTAGAGCAGTATACTAATACTATATATTATATGTAATGGAAGCAATGTAATAATAGGATAATAATAACCAATATTTATTAAGCACTTTTCTGTGGGCCAGGAGTATTTTAAGTGCTAAACATGGATGATCCCATTTAATTTAGTTTTCACATTTATTGGATGAATTAGATACTATTATTGTCCTCATTTTATATATGAACAAACTGAGGCACAGAGACCCAAGTTACCACAGGTAGGGTGCAGCACAGCCAAGGCTTAAATTCCTAATGTCTGCTTCTCTGTAGCAGAAAGACCTCTTAGTATGGACCAGGGGCTTCAACTAGGTGACCCTTAAAGATTATTTGAGCTCATTCAGTCAGTCAGTCTGAATATGGTCACTAAATAATCACCTTCTCACTGCCAGGCCTGTGTGAGCAAGATACCATCTCTTCCTCACAGAGCTCCCACTTTGACAAGGGCAGGGAGACCACACTAACCTGCTCTGAGTCTGGGACAAGCGGGGAATAATTAATTGGCATCTGTAAACCATAAGTGTTACTGAATAGTGTTTCTTAAAAGGAGCCAGGGTGGGGAAGGTGGGCGTAGACTCACCTTGATGGCACAGAGGAAACACAGCTTGGGGTTTTGGCAGGAAGCATTATAAAAAGGGCCAGGAAGACAACTTGGAACAGGAGGGAAGAGGTGAGAAAGGAGGAAGGGAAGGAAGAAAGAAAGGAGGGAAGTGAGGAATAGGGAGAGAGGTAGAGAAGTCTTCCTAGCTAGTATGTAGAACTGAGTTGTCAATATATTCTCCTCTATAGCTTTTTATTTCTTGACGCCTACAGGTATCAGATGACTTGCCTTAGAATACAACCTAATTTAAGGGGCCAAGGTGAGAGTCAGCTCTAGCTCTATTACTTCTGTATAGTGAGTTCTACAGAGTGTGGGGATCCAAGAAGGCCCAGAGAAACAATCAATGTAGCCTGCAGATCAGAAGCTTCATGTCTTTTCAATATCCTGAACTTTCAGCAGCCAGATTTACCCTATGTGCCATTACCATTAGGTCCCAGCTGGCTGTCAATCAGTTCTTGTTATGAAGCCTGCTTATGAGCCTCAAGATATTCCCTTAATTCCTCCCAGAGGTATAAAACACTATTACTATAATTTCAGTCTTTGGGTCAGGTGGTGGATCTGGAGTGATATAATATAGTAAAAATGCCACTATTCCCCCATTTTGTGCCTGTGTACAAATCACTAATTGATTATGCTACTTTCTTCTACAGAACTTATATATTACCTGAGAATCATCCTCTGCCAATGGATAAGCATTGGAAAAAAATTGTATCTATTTACAACCCTGCTTAGGTCTATCACATCCTACTAAGTAGGCAACTATCTGCTTCATGTATGCAAAATCCTGGGGTTGAAAGCTGCATTCATTCTATAGGAGTTCATTTGGTGCATGTTCTTCTATCTATACTGAGCACTATTCTGGAAAGAACCAGAAAAGATAACCCTGGAAAGGTCCTTAGATATCATTTAGTGTACATGAGGCACTTATACTGCCTGCACTGAGGAGTTTAGTGCTTGAACTTCCTTAATGCTAGCAGGAAAAGGGAAATATATTGGACTATATAATTTCTGTGTTTGAGAAAAAAAAATGAGTTGTTTAGGAGAAGCAAAGTTTCTACTGGATTAAATGGAAAGGAAATTTATTCAGGAAAGGTTTTTGCATATTTCCTATATTTCAACATGTCAGGCATCATGACATGAATTATTTCTTTTCAACTTTGTGACAATTATATGAGATAAGAATTATTGCTTTTATTTTGAAGATGATAAATTAAGGATCAGAGAGGTAGAGAATCCTTCCTGAGGTCAATAGCTAGTAAGTGATAGAATCAAGATTTGACCAAGATTTGATCAATTTAATTCTAAAGAATCTTTCCAACATACCATGTTTCCTTCAAAAGTATTACAGGGTGACATAATAAAATTGCATTCCATTTATCCACAAATATATATTGAGTCTGTCTTCTGTTCCAGGTCCTGTTCCAGACACCATAAGGAACAAGGTAGATGGGTTCTTTTACTTGTGAAGTTTATGGTCTAGAGATCAAGGGGTTAAGGAGGACATAGGCAGTACTCAAATGATTACTTACAATATTATAAATTATAAAAATGTTAATAAGGGAAAACACATAAGCTAAGAAAGCATATCACTTTGAGGGGGGGAGGTTGATGTAGTTTGGGACGTGTGAGTTGAATCTGTGGGTGAGGGACAGTAGTAGAAATAGTGCTAAAACATTCCAAGCTGATGGAAAAGCTTGTGCAAAAATGCTGTGATGGGATGACTGGAAAAAAAAGTCCAATATCTCAGGAGCACAGAATATTAGGAAGGTAATGATTGTTGAAAAAGGCCCTGTAGGATTCAAAGGCCCTATAGGACACACTACAGAGTATATAGTTATCTTATTATAATTTATACACCTAAATTTTATATAATGTTACTGACCAATGTTACCCCAATAAATTTAATTTTAAAATAGATTGGGTTTTATCTTATGAACAAAGCTAGCCATTGGAGAATTTGAAGCAAAGGAATGAAATGATCCAAAGTATATTTTTAAGTAATTTTTGCCTTATGATATATGGCATGTATGCAGAAAGCTGCATAAAACATATTTGTACAATTCAATAAACATTTATAAAGTCAATAAATAACACATTGCCAAGACCATGGAAACACTTTCATGTGAACTTTCTTGATCATAACCCTCTCCCTTCCCCCAGAGGTAATAGCTATCCTGACTTTTGTGATACTCATGTCCTTTTTTAATACAATTATTTTCTATTTTATGCTAATGCAGTTGTAAGAAATGATATAGAGAGATCCTTTTTTATCAAATTTCCCTCAATAATCACAACTTGCAAAACCATAGCAGAGCCCTGGCTGGTGTGGCTCAATTGGTTGAGCATCGTCCTTTGCACCGAAAAAAGGTCGCTGGTTTGATCCCAAACATGGCTGGTTTGGTGCATGCAGAAGGCAACCAATTGATGTTTCTTTCTCTCCCTCTCTAAAATTCAATAAAAACTACAGTACAATACCACAACAAGGATACTGATTTTGATAAAGGTCAAGATACAGAACAGTTTTGTCACCACAAGGTCCCTCCTGTTGAATTTTTATAGCCGTACTAATCTCTTTGTCCCCATGACCTGAACCCTAACAACCACTCATCTGTTCTCTATATTCTCCATTTCTCTAATATTTTTCTGCTTCAAGAAGTTATGATGGAATCATACAGAATGTGATATTTTTGGAATGGCTATTTTCACTCAGCATAATTCCCTGGAAATTCATCCAAATTGATGAGTATTCAATAGTTTGTTCCTTTTTACTGTATTGCACAGTATAGGTATAGTACAGTTTGTTTAGCTATTCACCCATTGAAGCACATGTGGGTTGTTTCCAGTTTGGGGCTATTAAGATTAAAGTTGTTATGCATATTATAATGTACATGTTTCCATATGAACATAGTTTTAATTTCTTTGCCATAAATACCCATTAGTGCAATTTCTGGGCTGTATGAGAAGTACATGTTTAATTTTCTAAGATAGTGACAAGATGTTTTCCAGTGTATAATTTTTATTTTCATCAGAAATGTAAGTTATTTAGTTTGCCATGTCCTCACCAGCATTAGGTGTTGCTACTGTTTAGATCAGCCAATCTCGTAGATGTGCAGTAACGTCTCATTGTGCTTTTTATTTGCCTTTCCCCATTGTCTAATTATGTTGAATATCTCTTTTTATTATTGATTTTTGTTACAGATGTTTCTCTTTTTTTCCCCATTTGACACCCTCCTCCCCATCCCCCATCCCCTGTCCCCAGCTTTGTTGTTCATGTCCATTGATTATGCGTACATGCACATAAGCTCTGTGGTTTATCTCCTCCCTCCCCCAACCCCTTATTCCGAGGGTTGTCAGTCTGTACCCTACTTCCACGTCTCTGGGACTATCCCATTCCTCAGACGGTTATGTCCATTATATTCCACAAATAAGTGAGATCATATGATATTTGTCTTTCTCTGATTGGCTTGTTTAGCTTAGTATAATACTTTCCAGGTCCCTCCATGTCATCTCAAAGGATAAGAGATCTTTCTTTCTTACAGCTGCATAGTACTCCATTGTGTATATGTACCACAGCTTTTTGTTTCCTCACCCGAGGACACTTTTTTGTTTTATTGTTCAGATAGAGTGGGAGGGAGGGAGAGGAAGAAAGAAAGGGAGAAAGAGCAACGTGAAAGGGACACATCGAGTGGCTGCCACCCCCATGACCCAACCAGGGCCGGGGACAAACTGCAACTGAGGTACATGCCCTTAGTGGAAACTGAACCCAGGTCTCTCTGGACTTCAGGCCGATGCTCTAACCACTGAGCAAAACTGGCCAGGGCTGTACCACAGCTTTTTTTATCCATTCATCTACTGATGGACACTTGGGCTGATTCCAGATCTTAGCTATTGTAAATAGTGCTGCTATAAACATGGGGGTACATATATTCTTTCTGATTGGTGTTTCAAGCTTCTTAGGGTATATTCCTAGAAGTGGGATCACTGGGTCAAAAGGCAGTTCAATTTTTAATTTTTTGAGGTAGCACCAGAGTGTTTTCCATAGTGGTTGCACCAGTCTGCATTCCCACCAGCAGTGTACTAGAGTCCCCTTTTCTCCACACCCTCGCCAGCACTTGTGCTTATTTGCCATGTGTATATCCTCTTCAGTGAAATGTTACCTCATGTCTTTTACCTATTTTCTAATTGGATTGTTGGTTAATTGTTTATCTTTGAGAGTTCTGTATAGATCCTATTCCTGCTCAGATTTATATATACAATCATTTGAGCTGAATTTATTGTTGTTCTTTTTATCTTTCCACTGCTTCTATCAATCTGTGAGAGTAGGGTGTTGAAGTTCTCTACTATAGTTGTGGATTTGTCTATTTCTCCTTTCAAGCCTACCATTTTATTTTATTTTTTTATATTTTGTGTTTTGATCCACACACATTAAGAATATTTGTCTTTCTAGTGGACTGATCTTTTATCATTAGGTAATGTGCTGTTTTGTCTCTAGTAATTTTTTTGCTTTGAATTTTACTTTATCTTATATTAATAGGGCTATTCCTGCTTATTACATATTTACTTATATTTTTTAGATTTAATTTATTGCGGTGACATAACCATACCTGTTTCAAGTGTACAATTCAATAAAACATCATAAGCACACTGCATCATTCATCCATTGCTCCAAGGAAACTCTATTTCTGTCCCCATTTTCCCTCCTTTGCCCACCACCACCAACCCCCATCCACTTTCCCTCTGGCTATCAAAACACAGTTGACTGTGTCTATGTGTTATGTATATATACTTTTAGCTAATCCCTTCACTTCATTTTATCTAGTTTCCCTACACCCCTCCCCTCTGACAGATGTCAATTTGTTCCTTGCATCTATGCCTCTGGATCTGTTTTGCTCATCAGTTTATTTTGTTCATTAGATTCCACATATAAGTGAGGTCATATGGTCTTTGTGTTTCTCTGGCTTATTTTACTTAGTATTATAATCCCTAGGTTGATTCATGCTGTCACAAAAGAGAAGATGTTCTTCTTTTTTTTTTTTTTTACAGATGTATAGTATTCCATTGTGTAAATGTACCACAGATTTTTTTATCCACTCATCTACTGATAGACACTTGGTCTGTTTCCAGATCTTAGCTATTGTAAATTAATGAACCTATGTTCATGACATATCTTTTTATCCTTTCACTTTTGACTTAGTGATGTCGTTGTATTTAAAGTGAATCATGGGAATGCAAAATACATAGGGAATAAAGTCATTAATGTTGCAATAAGTATGTATAGAGTAAGATGGATACTGGACTTATCAAGGTGATCACTGTAAGTTATATAATTGTCTAATCACTAGGTTGTATAACTGAAATTAATAAAACATTGTACCTTAACTGTAATTGAAAAATAAAAGAGTATTTAATTTTTTTATATAAATTTTTTTAAAAAAAAATATATACAGGGGAAATTTGGGCTGGGCAAGCCATGGTTATGAAGAACCTGTGGCTAAACATCAAAAAGAAAGGAAGAAAAGTGATGGTAGTGGGAGGAGGCTATAAAAACTTTTGAGAGTTCAGTGGAAATGCCAAAGTTAGTCAACATGGAGAGGAACCAGAAGGACCAGAAGGGTGAAGCAAGTTTTTTTATTTGTTTTTTTGTTTGTTTGTTTTACAAAAGAGGGAAACAGGAGAAGGGTAAACCATGAGGATGTGATGAGAATGTGTTTTGGGAAATTGACATGCAATGTTTGTGGACATTTTTTTTTTGGTTTGGCGGTGGAAAAATATGTAAATATGCATGTTAGACAAATACTCGTACTTAGCAAATGCTGATTTAAGAAACTCATGGGCCCTGGCTGGTTTGGCTCAGCGGTTAGAGCGTCGGTCTGCGGTCTAGAGAGACCCGGGTTCGGTTCCCGCTAAGGGCATGTACCTCGGTTGCAGTTTGTCCCCGACCCTAGTTGGGTTGTGCTAGTGGCAGCCACTTGATGTGTCCCCTTCACATCGATATTTCTCTCTCTCTCTCTCTCTCCCTCCCACTCTATCTGAACAAAAAATGGAAAAAATGTCCTTGGGTGAGGATAAAAAAAAAGAAAAGAAAATCATGGGATGATAGTCTATTACATTCATTTCTTTTTTTACCCATTCCAATGTTCTTTCCTTTCTATGGTTTTAAACTTTCTTCTGTTATCATTTACTTTATGTTTAGAAAACTTCTTATAGCCATTCTTTTAGGGTACACCTGTCAATAATAAATTCTCTTTAATTTCCCTTTTATTTGAGTCTAATTAAACTGACTATAGAAATTTAGGTCAACAGTTCTTTTCCCTCAATACTTGAAAAATGTGTCATTTTCTTTGGTTCTCTATTTTTTGGACTCCAATGGTACACATGTTGGGTTTTTTGTGATTGTCCCACAAGTCTCCAATGTTTTCTTCATTTTTTTATCTATTTTGTCTGTTGTTCATATTGCGTGAATTCTATTGTTTTGTCCTCAAATATGCTGATTCTATCTTCTGTGATCTTCACTCTGCTAATGAGGTTTCGGGGCTTTTGTTTTTTGTTTTCTACTCTTATATTTTTAATTCTATAATTTCTAATTAGTACTTATTATAACTTCTTTATATTTGCTGAGATTTTAAATTTTTCTTTTATTCAATAAAAGAATTGATTTTTTGAAACATTTTTATGGCTGCTTTAAAATTCTTGTTGGGCCCTGGCCGGTTTGGCTCAGCGGTTAGAGCGTCGGCCTGCGGTCCGGAGAGACCCGGGTTCGGTTCCCGCTAAGGGCACGTACCTCGGTTGCAGTTTGTCCCCGGCCCTGGTTGGTCGTGCGGGTGGCAGCCACTCGATGTGTCCCTTCACATCGATGTTTCTCTCTCTCTCTGTTCCTCTCTCTCCCTCTCGCTCTATCTGTACAAAATATGGAAAAATATCCTCAGGTGAGGATAAAAAAAAAAATAAAAATAAAAAAAACAAAAACAAAAAAAAATAAAAAATAAAATTCTTGTTGGATAATTTCAACATCTGAATCATCTCGATATTGGTATCATCTGATTGTTTTTTCTCATTCGAGTTGTGATTTTCTTGTTTGATATGATGTGTGATTTTTTATTGAATTCTGGGTGTTTTGGACATTATATGATGATATTCTGGGTCATATTTTATCTTCTTTTTTTAAAAGCAAGCAGTAATGCAAGGACTAGGTGGGTGTGCATGTTCAGCTTCTCACTTGGCCCTGCTGACTCCACCGCTTCATTGCAGATGGATGAGATAGAAATGTAGCTCTCCCTCCTCCCAGTATGTGAAAGCAGGTCACCCTATTATTGCCTCTGACTGAGGTGTAAGGTCAATCCCTCACTGGTTCCAACGCCCTCATGGAAAGCTAACTTAAATTGCTCTTTTGCTGCATGGTGGAGGTGGAGGCTCAGTTTCCACTAGAACCTGCTGACACAGGAGAAGGTGGGAGGAGGGGGAAGGAATTCCACCTATTTCTGCATTGCTCTGTTCCTTACATAATCCCTGCTGCTAGATGTGTGTGGATGCTCAGTCTCAGTCTCACTGTAGCTACTCTATCTTGACAGAAACAGAAGTATGTCTTTTTTAAACATAGTTTACCATCTGCAAATACAACTATTAAAATATAGCTAAATTTACCTTTTGGTCTAATAATATTTATGGAATATTATAGTGTATATTTTTCTTTGGTTTCTTTTGTTCAAAATTATTCTTGTGAGATCAAAACATGTTGTTGCATATACCTACAGTTTTTTTGTTTTCATTACCATATAGTATTCCACTGTACAAATACACTACTTTCTGTCCATTATACTCTACATCAACATTTAGATGCTTAAACATTGCTGTTATTATGAACAATACTGTTATGGCCATTCTGGTATATGTATCATGGTACACAGGTGCATTCGTGTTTAAGTTATACCAGTTGTTGCAGAATATCTGGGTCATGGGGTATGCATATGCCCATCTTTAGTAAATAATTTAAAACATCTTCACAAAGTGGTTGTACCAATTTATACTGCCAACAGCAATATATAAGAACTTCCATTATTCTGTACCCTCACCAACACTTGTTGTTTTCAGGCTTCTAAATGTTTTCTGGTATAATGGGCCTGTTGTCAGATGTGCACTTTTAAAAAGATCTCCCTAGTTACAGTGTGAAGCATGAAATGGAAGGGGTGAATAGAATGCCTCTTATATAGCAATTTTATGGATGATATAGACATACTATTCATCTTATTTCAGATTGCTGTGACAAAAAAAGAATGCAATAGGGGAAATAGAACTAAGGAAAGACATTTAAGCCAGTGGAGGGAAAGGGAGGAAGTTATGACTAAGAATGTCCAGGAAATTGTAACTTTGGGATTCTTAAATTGTGAACTGAGGTTCTTCAGGGTGTCACATTGAACTCACAGAGACATTGTGGCAAATTTTATTATTTTAAAGTAAAACTCACTAGTATTTGACATCTATCAGACATTGGGCAAGGGATTAGATTGGGGTAGTTGACAGTTTCAACATTACATTGTTCTATATTCCTTTGATGGCTGCCATGATAAAAATAAAGTACTGGACAAAAATTCATATGGAACAGGAAATAGGGGTGGTGATGTCAAATCTGATTTAAAAATTCAGATTTGCACTGCACAAAATGTGGCTATTCAAAATGAAATATAATGATATTTAGTGTATATTAATATTTTCTCTCAATTTATGTATATTAATTTTAAGTGGCTACTAAGTTATTAAGGCATACATACTTATTGAGTTGTTTGATTTAACTACTTAATAAATGGAACAGTTAGATATTTCTTTTGGTTTAGAGACTCTATAAACAAAAATTGATGAGATGTTAAGGATATCAGCAAACAAAAATATTAGGAATTTTTATATAACCTGATAAATCAAAAGAAATAGAAAGGTGCTTCATTTTTAGCCCATCTCTTTGTTCTGAGATAGAGGACACAAGATTGCCTGGAGCTTCCTTCCATTTTATCCTTTTCTGTCTCTAACTCCTCACTGTTTGAGGGTAAGGGGGAGGGCTTGAACAAGCATTTCTATACCTGACCTGTATGCAGAGTTAATACTGCCTTCTACTGGACCTCCAAATATCTATTATAGTTTCTGAATGGAGTGGTGGTTTTATCTTTATAGGTCATAATAAAATAGCATTATATACTCTTATTAGTGATATCTCCTCACTTGAAGAAGAGATATATTATTTTAAATTTATTTTTTATTTAAGTGTGGTTGATATATACTTTTGTAATTATATATTAGTTTCAAGTGTACAATACAGTGATTCTATATTTTCAATCTTTACAATGTGTTCACTCTTATTAATCATCTTTCACTGTGTAAACTTATCATAATATTACTGGCTATATTCCCTTTGCCATTTTCACCCATCCACCACCCCTTCTCTTCTGGTAACCATCCCTTTGGCCTCTGTTTCTATGACTATGTTTTTGTTTGTTTTGTTTTTATATTCCACATATAGGTGAAACCATACAGTATTTATCTTTTTATGCCTGACTTTTTTCATTTAGCATAATACCTTCTAGATCTATCCATGTTATCGCAAATGGTAAGATTTCATTCTTTTTATTGCTGCATAATATCCCATTACACACACACACACACACACATATAAAATATTCCACCCTATATATTATATTCCTTTATACATTCATCTGACACTGGATATCTACATTGCTTCCATATCTTAGCTATTGTAAAACATGCTGCAATGAGCATAGAGGTGCATACATCTTTTTGAATTAGTATTTTTGTTTTCTTTGGCTAAATACTCAGAATTAGATTTTCTAGATTATATGCTATATCCATATTTAGGTTTTTGAGGAATCAACATACTGTTTTCTATAGTGGCTGCACCAATTTGCAGACTAATCAACAGTGAACAAGGGTTCCCTTTTTTTCATATCGTTGCCAATACTTGTTGACTTTTTAGAAATAGCCATTCTTCTGCCCTGGCCGGTTTGGCTGAGCGGTTGGAGAGTTGGCCTGCGGTCTGGAGAGACCAGGGTTCAGTTCCCGCTGAGGGCATGTGCCTTGGTTGCAGTTTGTCCCTGGCCCTGGTTGGGTCGTGTGGGTGGCAACCACTCGATGTGTCCCTTTCGCATCGATGTTTCTCTCTCTCTCTCTCTCTCTCTCTCTTCCTCCCCACTCTATCTGAACAAAATATCGAAAAATGTCCTCGGGTGAGGATAAAAAAATAAAATAAAATAAAAAATAGAAATAGCCATTCTAACAGGTGTGAGGTGGTATCACATTGTGTATTTGATTTGTACTTTCCTGATGATCAGTGATGTTAATCATCTTTTCATATGGCTGTTGGCCATTTGTATGTCCTCTTTGGAGAATTTTTTATGTCCTCTGTCCACTTTTTGATCATATGGTTTAGTTTTTGTTATTGAGTTGTATGAGTTTCTTATATATTTTGGATATCAATCTATTATAAAATATATCATTTGCAAATATATTCTCATTCAGTGAGTTGCCTTTTGTTTTGATTAAGGTTTCCTTTACTGTGCAGATGATTTAATTTTTTTTTTCCTTTATTGATTTTTTTGAGGGAAAGGAAGGGAGAGGGAGACAAAGATAGAAACATTGATGAGAGAGAACATTGATTGGCCTCCTCCTGCATGCCCCCCACTGGGGATTTGGCCCACAACCTGGGCATGTGCCCTGACTAGGAATCGAACCAGCAACCTCTTGGTGCATGGGTCGATGCTCAACCACTGAGTCACACTGGCTGGGCTGCTGTGCAGATGCTTTTAGTTTGATGTAATCCCACTTGCTTATTTTTTATTTTTTTGCCCTTGCTCAAGGGGACGTATCCAAAAATATATTACTCAGCCCTGGCAGATGTGGCTCAGTTGATTAGAACATCCTCCCATACATTGAACACTTGTGGGTTTGACTCCCAGTCAGGGCACATACTTAGGTTGCAGGTTTGATCCCTTGTCAGGGTGTGTACGAGAAACAACCAATTGATGTTTCTCTCTCACATCCATGTTTCTTTCTCTCATTCTCCCTTCCCATCTCTAAAAAAATCAATAAACAGATCTTTAGATGAGGATTAAATTAATAAAAATAAATTAAAAACAAACAAACAAAAATATATTACTCAGATGGATATCAAATGGTTAACTTCTTATGTTTTCTTCTAGGAGTGCTATGGTTTCAAGCCTTACATTAAAGTCTTTAATTCATTTTCAGCTTACTTTTGTATATGGTAAAAGAGTGGTTGAGTTTTAATTGTTTTGCATGCATCTTTCCAGTTTTACAAACACCACTTGTTGAAGAGACTGTTATGACTCCAGTATATATTTTTACCTTTTTTACCATAGATTAGTCAACCACTTAAGTGAAGGTTTATTTCTGGGTTCTCTATTCTGTTCCATTGATCCATGTTTGCTTTTGTGCTAGTGCCATACTGTTTTGATTATTATAGCTTTATAGTGTAGTTTGAGATCAAAGAGTGTAATACAAACAACTTTATTCTTTTTTCTTAAGATTGATTTGGCTATTTTGGGTCTTTTGTGATTCCATATAAATGGTGGGATTATTTGTTCTAGTCCTGAGAAGAATATTAGTATATTGATAAGAATTGCATTGAATTTGTAAATTGCTTTGGGTAGTATGATCATTTTAACAATATTAATCCTTCCTATCTATAAGCATGGTATATCCTTCCATTTATCTCTATCCAATTCAATTTCTTTCTTTAATGTATTATAGTTTTCAGAGTAGAGGTCTTTCATCTACCTCCTTGCTTAAGTATATTCTTGGATATTTTGTTATTGTTGGACTTATGAATGGGATTGTTTTGTTCATTTTCTCTTCTAATTGTTCATTACTAAAGTATAGGAATGTAACAGATTTCTGTATATTAATTTTGTATCCTTCTACTCAGTGAATTATCTTATTAATTATATCAATTTTTGATGGATTCTATACTATTATACCATCTGCAAATAGTGGACAGTTTCACTCTTTTTTATTGGGATACCTTATATTTATTTGTTTTTGACTGATTGCTGTGGCTAGAACTTCTAGTTCTATGTTGAATAATAATAGTGAATGTAGGCATCCTTGTCTTGTTCCTGATCTTAAATAAAATGATTTCAGCTTTTCGCCATTGAATGTGATGTTAGCTATGAGGTTGTCATATATAGCCTTTAGCAATTTGAGGTAAGATTCTTCTTTACCCACTTTGTTGAGATTTTTTTTATTATAAATGAACATTGGATTTTGTCAATAATTTTGTCTTGTTTTGGTGTCAAGGTAATGCTTGTCTCAGAATGAGTTTGGAAGCATTCTTTCCTCTTCAACTTTTTGGAATAGATTGAGAAAAAGAGGTATTATTTATTTAAATGTTTGGTAGAATTCACTCACCTGTGAAACCATCTGGTCTTGGGCTTTTGTTTCTTGGGAGTTTTTTAAATTACTGCTTCAATTTCATTGCTAGTAATTGTCCTGTTCAGATTCTCTGTTTCTTCTTTGTTTAGACTTGGAAGTTTGCATGTTTCTAAAATTTTACAATTTCTTCTAGATTGTTGAATTTGTTTACATATAATTGTTCATAATATTTTCTAATGATCCTTTGTATTTCTGTGGTGATGGTTGTAATCTCCTCTTTCATTTCTTATTTTATTTATGTGTTCTCTCTCTTTGGCTTGATGAGTCTTGCTAGAGGCTTGTAAGTTTTATTTATCTTCTCAAAGAACTTAGTTTCATTAATCTTTTCTATTGGTTTTTTTATTTCTATTTTATTTATTTCTGCTTTGATCTTTATTTTTCCTTCCTTCTGCTTACTTTGAACTTTGTTCCTCTCTTTCTAGTTTTATTTTTTTAGGTATAAATTACTTTTTTTAAATCCTCACCCGAGGATATGTTTTCATTGATTTCAGAGAGAGTAGAAGAGAGGGAGGGAGGAAGAGAGAGATGGAGAAACATTGATGTGAGAGAGACACATCAATTGGACGCCCTTCACACAACCTCGACCAGGGCCGAAGATTGAACCTGCAACAGAGGTAATGTACCCTTGACTGTAATTGAACTCGCAAGTCTAGTCAATGGGCCAATGCTCCACCACCAGCCAGGGCTAAATTTACATTTTTTATTTGGAATTTTTCCTGTTCTTTGAGGTAGTTCTGTTTAGCTATCAACTTTCCTCTTGTAACTGTTTTTGCTGCATCCCATAGATCTTGTAAAGTTGTGTTTTCATTTTCATTTGTCTCAAGGTAGTTTTGATTTCCTCTTTGATTCATCGATTGTCCAGAAGCACGTTGTTTAATCTCCATGTATTTGTGATATTTCCAGTATTTTTCCCCCAGCAGTTGTTTTCTAGTTTCATGCCATTGTAGTCAGAAAATATGCTTGATATAATTTCAATCTTCCTGAATTTATTAAGGCTTATTTTATGGCCTAATATGTGATCTATCCTGGAAAATGTTCCATGTGCACTTGAGAAAACCTACAGTTTTAGGATAAAAAGCTCTGTATGTTTATTAAGTCAAACTAGTCTAATGTTCTATTTAAGGTCTTTTTTCCTCATCAGTTTGCTATATAGATGATCAAGCTATTGAAGTAAGTGGAGTATTAAAGCTCCCAACTATTTTAGTATTGCTGTTAATTTCTGCCTTTATGTGCATTAACATTTGCTTTATATATTTGGGTGCTCCTATGTTGGGTGCATAGATATTTACAAATGTAATATTGTCTTCTTGGACTGACACTTCTAAAATTATGTAGTGTCCTTCTTTGTCACTTTTTAAACACTGTTTTGAAGTCTATTTTGTCTGATATGAATATTGCTACCCCAGTTTTCTTTTCATTTCCATTTGCATGGAATATCTTTTCTCCATCCCTTCACTTTCAGTCTGTGTCTTTATATCGTGAGTCTCTTATATGCAGCACATTGATGGGGCATATTTCCTTTTATTCCATTCTGCCATCCTATGTCTTCTGATTGGAGCATTTAGTCCATTACATTGAGGGTAATCCTTGATAAATATGTATTTATTGCCATTCTATTAACTGTTTTTGTTATTCTTCACTGTTTCTTTTTTTCTTAATCTATTTTTTTTATATTGGTTTTCTTTAGTGTTTTTATTGGATTCCTTTTTTTTTTTCATTTTTGTATTTTTTTGGTATGATTTTGGTTTATGATTATCATGACGTTCATATATATATCCATCCATATATTAGTTTGTTTTAAGCAGATGATAGGCATTTAAGTTCAATTGCATTCTAAAACACTTTAATTTTACTTCATGCTCCTCTATTTATGTTTTAATTGGATTTATTGTAGTTACATTGGTTAATAAAATTTTATAGGTTTCAAGTGTACAATTCTGTAATAAATTACTTGTATATTGTATTGTATAGAAATCAACTGCTGGGGGAAAAATACTGGAAATATCACAAATACATGGAGATTAAACAACGTGCTTCTGGACAATCGATGAATCAAAGAGGAAATCAAAACTACCTTGAGACAAATGAAAATGAAAACACAACTTTACAAGATCTAGACAACCAAAATTAAGTCTCTTTCTGCCACCATTTATCTTCTCTTTACCATCTTTTATCTTTCCTCATTCTCCTTTCCTTACGGCAATCATGATACTGTCATCTGTGTTTATAAGTTTCTTTTTCTTGTTTAATCCCTTCATCTTTTTTATCTAGTCTCCTACACTCTGACAGATGTCTGTTCTCTGTATTTATGAGTATCTTTCTATTTAGTTAATTTTGTTCATTCGATTTCACATATAAGTGAAATTATATGATATTTGTCTTTCTCTGATTGGCTTATTTTACTTAGTGTAATACTCTCCAGGTTTATCCATGCTTTGCAAAGGGTAAGATTTCTTTCTTTTTATGGCTTAGTAGTATACTATTGTGTAATTGTAGTACCACTTTTTTATCTACTTATTTACTGATGGACACTTGGGCTGTTTCCAAATCTTTGATATTGTAAATAACACTGCAGTGAACACAGGTATGCATATATCCTTTCAAATTAGTGTTTGGATTTCATTAGATAAATTCCCAGAAGTGAAATTTCTGGGTCACACAGAAGTTCCATTTTTAAGTACTGAGGAAAATCCATACTGTTTTCCAGAGTGGCTGCATCAATCTGCATTCCTACCAACAGTGCCCAAGGGTTCCCTTTTCTCCACATCCTTGCTAACACTTGTTGTTTGTTGATTTGTTGATAATAACCTTTCTGACAGGTGTGATATGATATATCATTTCAGTTTTAATTTGCATTTCTCTGATAATTAGTGATGTTGAGCATTTTTTCATATGTCTATTAACCATATGTATATGCTCTTTGGAGAAGTGTCTATTCAGGTCCTTTGCCCATTTATTAACTGAATTGCTTGTTTTCTTGATGTTGAATTGCCTGAGTTGTTTTTTGTTTGTTTGTTTGTTTTTAATCTGCACCCGAAGACATTTTTTGTTCAGATAGAGTGGAAAGGAGAGAGAGAGAGAGTGAGTGAGAGAGAGAGAGAGAGAGAGAAACATCGACGTGAAAGGGACACATCAAGTGGCTGCCACCCGCACGACCCAACCAGGAGGGCTGGGGACAAACTGCAACCCAGGTACATGCCCTTAGTGGGAACTGAACCCGGGTTTCTCTGGACCACAGGCCAATGCTCTAACCGCTGAGCCAAACCGGCCAGGGTTGCCTGAGTTCTTTATAAATTCTGGAAATTAGCCCTATATCAGATGTATCATTGAAGACTATGTTCTCCCATTCAGTGGGTTGTCTTTTCGTGTTGCTGATGATTTCCTTTACTGTGCAAAAACTTTGTAGTTTAATGTAGTTCAATTTTTATTTTTTTCTTTTGTTTCCCAAGAGATGTATCAGGAAAAAAAATATTGCTGTAAGTAATGTCTGAGATTTTGCTGCCTATGTTTTAGTCTAGAATTTGTATGGTTTTGTATCTTACATTTAAGTATTTAATCCATTTTGAATGTGTTCTTGTGCATTGTGTAAAAGGTGGTCAAGTTTTATTTTTTTGCACGTGTCTATGCAATTTTCTCAACAACATTTATTGAAGAGACTGGCTTTTTAATTTTTTTTGAAGAGACCGTCTTTACCCCATTGTTTGCTCTTGCCTCCTTAGTCAAATAGTAATTGACCGTAACGGCATGGTTTATTTCTGGGCTCTGTATTCTGGGTCATTGATCTATATGTTTGCTTTTATGCCATTACCATGCTGTTTTGATTACTAAGGCCTTGTCATAGTTTAATATCAGGTAGCATGATTCCTCCAACTTTGTTCTTCTCTCTCAATACTGCTGTGGCTCTTTGAAATCTTTTGTGTTCTCATATAAATATTTGAAATTTATTTATTTATTTATTTTTTTAATTCTGAGAAACATGCCATTGATATCTCGATAGGAATTGCATTGAATCCATAGGTTGTTTGGGTGGTATGGACATTTTAATGATATGAACATAATATAAGTTTCCACTTATTGCATCTACATCCCTTTCTTTCTTCAGTATCTTATAATTTTCTCAGTACAGATCTTTTACATAGTTGGTTAAATTTATTTCTAAGTATGCTTTTTTATGCAATTGTAAATGGAATAGTTTTCTTAGTTTCTACTGCTGATAGTTCATTATTTGTGTATAAAAATGCAGCTCATTTCTGGATATTTATTTTATATCCTGATACTTTACTGAATTCATTTATCAGTTTTTGTAATTGTTTTTTGTTAGAATCTTTAGGGCTTTGTATATATAGTATCATGTAATCGAAAGTGACAGTTTTACTTCTTCCTTTCCAAACTGTATGCCTTCTATTTCCTCTTCTTGTATGATTGTTATGGCTAGGACTTGTAGTACTATGTTAAATAAGAGTGGTGAAAATGGACATCCTTGTCTTGTTCCTCATCTTAAGGAAATCACTTTTAATTTTTGCCTGTTAAGTATGATGTTAGCTGTGGGTTTGTGATCTATGGCCTTTATTATGTTGATATATATTTACTCTATTCCCACTTTGCTGGATGATTTTATCATAAATGGGTGCAGGACTTTATCAAATGCTTTTTCTGCATCTATTGATATGATCATATGATTTTTAGCTTTCATTTTGTTTATGTGGTGTATCATGTATATTGATTTGTGAATGTTTTACCAACCTTGCATCCCTAGAATAAATCCCACTTGACCATGATGTATGATCTTTTTAATGTATTGCTGGATCCAGTTGCCTAACATTTTGTTGAGGACTTTAGCATCTATGGTTGTCAAGAATATTGTCCTATAACATGATTTCTTCTTAGTATCTATCTGGTTTTGGAGTTAGGATAATGTTGGTTGCCTTGCATGAGCTTAGAATTCTTCTGTTCTCTCAACATTTTTGGAATAGTTTGAGATGAATAAGTTAGTGCTTTGAATGTTTGTTAGAATTCACCTGTGATTCCATCCAGTCCAGCATTTTTGTGTGTTGGGATTTTTTTTTTAATTACTGCTTCAATTACACTAGTTATAATTGGCCTATTCATATTTGTTAATTCTTTCTGATTTAGTTTTGGAAGATTCATATTTCTAGAAATTTATTTATTTTATCCATATTATCTTGGTAATATTTTCTTATAGTCCTTAGTATGTATGTGATGTCAGTTGTTACTTGCCCTCTATCATTTCTGATCTTATTGATTTGGGTTCTGTCTTTTTTTCTAGATGAGTCTAATTAAAGGTTTGTCAATCTTTAGCTTTTCAAAGAACTAGCCCTTAGTTTCATTGACTTTTTGTAATGTTGTTTTAAATTGTAATTTTAAAATTTCTGCAATGATTTTTATTATTATTTGTTTTTTTCTACTCATCTTGACCTTTTTGTTGCTGTTGTTCTTTTTATACTTCTTTTAATTATAAAGTTAGGTTGTTTATTTGAGATTTTTCTTCATTCTCGAGGTATACATGTCGTGCTGTGAAGTTCACTTGTAGGATTGTTTTCACTCTGTCCCATAGGTTTGGGTAATTGTATTCTCATTGTTATTTGTTTAAAGGTATTATTTAATTATTTCTTTGACCTCCTTGTTAACCCATTCATTGTTTAGTAACATATTATTTAGCCTCCATATCTTTGTATGTTTTTGGGTTTTTTTCTTGTTATTGATGTCTAGTTTCATATTATTCTGGCCAGAGAAGATGCTTGATATTATTTCAATCTTTTTTAGATTTATTGAGATCTCTTTTTTGTCCTAACATGTGCTTCATCCTAGTAAATATTCCATGTGCACTTGAAAAGAAGTATATTCTGCTGCTTTGGCGTTGAATTCTCTGAAGATATCAATTAAGTTAATCTGATCTAATGTGTCATATAAGGCTGCTGTTTCTTTGTTGATTTTCTTTCTGGAAGATCTATCCATTGATGTCAATGGGGTGTTAAAATTTACTGCTATGACTGTATTACTGTTGATCTCTCTCTTTATGTCATCAAGATTTGCTATAAATATTTAGGTGCTCCCATTTGGGGTGCATAAATGTTTATAAGGGTTATATCCTTTTGTTGGATTACTTCCTTTATCATTGTGTAGTGTATATTTGTTTTTTTGTTATAGCCTTGGTTTTAGAGTCTATTTTGTCTCAAATAGTACTGGTACCGCAGTTTTTTTTTTTTCCTTTCTATTTGCATGAAATATTTTTTTCTATCCCTTTACTTGTAGTCTGTGTATATCTTTCATTCTGAGGTGGATCTCTTGTAGACAGCATATATGTGGGTCTTGTTTTCTTGTTCTTTCATCTACCCTACGTATTTTGATTGAAACATTTAAGCCATTTACATTTAAAATTATTATTGATAGGGGTGTGTGTGTGTGTGTGTGTGTGTGTGTGTGTGTGTATCCATTTTATTCTCTATAACTATGTCTCCCCCCCTCTTCTTAAAGAAGACCCTTTAACATTTCTTATAATGTTGGTTTGGTGGTAATGAACTCCTTTAGCTTTTCTTGTCTGAAAAGTATTTTATTTTACTTTCAATTTTAAATGATAGCCTTGCTGGCTAAAATAGTCTTGGTTGCAGGTCTTTGCTTTTTGTCACTTTGAATATTTTATGCCAATCCTTCTGGCTTAAAGTGTTTCTGTTGAGAAATCAAGTGATAATCTAATGGAAGCTCCCTTGTAGGTAACATACTGTCTTTCTCTTGCGGTTTTGAAGATTTTTGGTTTTGTTTTTAATTTTGGCATTTTAATTATGATGTTCTTGGTGTGGGCCTCTTAGGGTTCATCTTGTTTAAAATTTTCTGTGTTTCTTGAATGTATATGTATTATTCCTTCACTAGATTAGGGACGTTTTCAGTCATTATTTCTTCAAGTAGGTTCTCATTCCCCTGCTCTTTCTCTTCTCCTTTTGGTACCCCTAAGATGCAGATGTTGTTGCACTTCATATTGTCCCAAAATTCCCTTAAGCTTTCCTCAAATTTAAAAAACATTTTTTTCATTTTGTTGCTCTGATTGGGTGTGTTCTGTTCCTTTTCTTCCAAATCTATGATTCAGTCTTCTGCTTCAACCAACCTACTATTTATTCCTTCTAGTGTATTTTTCATCCCAGGTATTGTATTCTCTATTTCTGACTGATTCCTTTTTATGGTTTATATGTCCTTTTTTATGCTTCATATTTTTATTAAAATTCTCACTAAGTTTCTTGAGCATTCTTGTAACCATTCTTTATACTCTATGTCTGGTAAATTGCTTGCCTTTGCTTCATTTATCTTTTTTCTGGAGAATTCTCCTGTTCTTTCATTTAGGGCATATTTCCCAGTCTTGGTGGAGTGGCCTTACGTAGTAGATGTCCTGTATGAACCAGTGGTGATGTCTTTTGATCACCTGAGTGGGGTGCTCCAGGATTTTCCCTTGTGTGGGTTTTGGGAGTTCTTCTGTTTTAATTGAGTCTTGATTGCTATTGGCTCCTTTGTCTGTGGGATTGACCCTGAGGCTGGCTGACTATGACGTTCTACCATGACCACAGTATATAAGCTGATGTGCAGGTGCTGAACATACTTAACAAAATTCACCTTACCAGGATCTGGTGCCTGCTGAGATCTCCCTTTGGATATGCCACTTGTGAAACTAATTGGATCCTGCTTGAATGTTGTCTGAAGCTGACCATTGGGTTTGTTGGTTCTGGAGCCTATTGGGAGAGACTCTCATGCAGGTCAATATTAGATGCTGCCTGTGACTGGCCCTGGGAAATCTTTTTTTTTTTTTTTTTTAAATATGTTTTTATTTATTTTTTAGAGAGAGGGAGGGAGAGAGAGAGAGATATAAACATCAATGTGAAAAACATTGATTGATTGCCTCCTGCATGCTCCCCACTGGGGATTGAGCCTGCAACCCTAGGATGTGCCCTGACTGGGAATCGAACAAGGACCTCTCAGTTCATGGAACAATGCTCAATCCACTGAGCTTCACTGGCCAAGCTGGGCAATCTGTGTGTTTCTACAAAGCAATCCACAATTTGTGTCTAACTCTGCTTGGCCTGGGTGTACATATGATTGACCAAGCTGCTCACCAGTGCTGGCTTTCTCCAGCATCAAACCCAAGGCAGATCAAAAAAGGCCCAAGGCACCCTGAGATCCACCTCTGTTTGCCTCCTCCTGCCAACTGCCTTTTGGACTCAGTCACAGAAAGAATCTCTGGTAGTACTCAAGTTGCATGAGGAAATTTTGCAGTGAGTCACTAAGTAGGAGTGAGTGGTGTTCACCAGATTGATACAGGTTTAAACTTGGTGCCAGTGCTGTTCTGAGGTCATTCAGCGAAAGTCTCAGGGTGTCTGAAGACCTTCGTGGTGGGGCAAGGTCTCAGGGAGTACTCTGGGTGAGTACAACAAAGTTTATCTGGCCCATACAGACCAAGATTTGGCTGTGTGAAGGGAGAGCTCTGTACTAGTCTCACAAGCCAGGGAAAAAAATGGTCTCATTATAGATCCATACAACTTAGTCTGTCCCAGATTCTGCCCGGAGCCAGACTTCAGTAGGAAAGGCTGCTGAGATTTGGAAGGGTGGGGCTACTGGATTTCCCAAAAAGGGAGGTGCAGGTCAGACTTGGAAGAAGGTGGGAGGAGTGGCCTCCACCCCAGAGGAACACAACTCAGTCTGTCCTGGATTCTGCCCAGACTTACTACCCAGGGAGGGGCCACCAGGCACCCAGAGGGTGCAGCTGCCAGGAGCCTGGAAGGTGAGGCTAGTGGATCTCAAGTTCATGGAAAAGTGAGAGGAATGTCCCCCACTCCAAGCCACCTACCTCAATCACTAACACTCCCTAAGTCTGCCTGGATTTCTGCTCCCTGGCCCAGATATCTGACTCCTCAGCAGGGAGTAAGCTCCATAAGGTAGAATGACAGAGTGACCAGGGGTTGGACTAGTATATTTCCCCCAGACTAATAAGGAGGGGAGTACTCCATCTATGAAAGACAGTGTCTGTGGTGTAGGAGAGGGACTCAGTGCAGCAATTCTGATAGCTGACCCTTCAGTTCTCTCTCCAGAACCACAAACCCTAGTTTCTCCTCACACAACTTGTCTGCTCCACCCTCCTTACCCTGGAGCCCAGGGTGAATGGCTGCAAATGAGATTTTATGCGCTGATCCTTTAACAGTGTGCCTGTGTCTTTAGCAGCCTCCCATCTCTTCCTGGTAGACAGACTCCTTGCTGATTTTCACAACTGGATGTTATGTAGGCAACTCTCCCCACTTCTAGTGCTCTGTGCTGAGGAGCCCGGTATCAGGTTGAGACCCCAGCTTCTTGGAGGTGGGAGGGCACTTTGCCACTGAGATATCCATCCCTCTGGAATCTCAGCAGCCTGTGGGAATGTGGTCAGCCTTCTTTATGTCTCCACCTTTCCTACCACTCTCAATGTGGTTTCTTCTGTAAGTCCTTGGTTGTAAGAATTCTCTGCAGCTACTCTTCAGTTTGTTATTCAGGATAATTTTTCTATATTTTAGTTGTAATTCCAGTTTAGTCCTGGGAGGAAGAGAGTATAGTTTCCACCTATCCACCACCATCTTGAATCTCTCTGCCCCTCTTTATGTTTTTGATGTCATGTTTTGTATCTTTCTCATGTGTGTATCTTCTGATTATTTATTGTAGTTATGGTCAATTTTGCTACTATTGTCTTTTAACGTTTTTATAAACTTTTTAGGTGGTTGATTCACTATGATTTTTGTATATTTGTCTTTACTAATGAGACTTTTATTCCTTTCTTGTATTTTCTTATTTCTGGTTATGTTGTTTTCCTTTCTGCATAAAGAAGACCCGATAACATTTCCTGGAGGGCTGATTTAGTGGTAGTGAACTGCTTTAGTTTTTGTTTGTCTGGGAAACTCTTTATTTCTCCTTAAATTCTAATGATAACCTTACTGGATAAAGTATTCCAGGTTGTAGATTCCTTTCTTTGAGTACTTTAAATATCTCCTGCCAGGAGAGAGATTTTATTTATATGTTCCCATTACCAATGGACAAAATGAACTCATTAACTTAGATTTTGAGCTCATTTTATGAGGGGAAAAAAGGCCCACAAAAAAGAGATTACAATCAGGAGAGGAATTGCCATCTAGTTAATGGATCTTATTTTCCACTGACATAAGAAACATATGCTCTAAATGCTTAACACACATAAATAGGTAGGTAGGTAAGCAGGTAGGTAGGTAAGTAGATATATAGTTACAGATAGAGATAAAGGTAGAGGTTCTATAAACATATAGATTCATAATTATTCCTAAGGAAAATATTAAGTATTTAAATGTTTGCATTAAGAAGGTCAGGAAAAAACTCACAGGTTAAATAATAATAGAATGTTACAGTAGTAGGGCATCTAGAGACCATCTGGCCATATTACAGATGTGGGACCAGAGACTTAGACAGATTCTAAAGGGGAGTGATTCATAGCAGCAGGGCCTAAGCCCTTGATTGCTAAGGGAAAAGTGTGTAACAAAAGTTCTAGAATTTCTTTCTTTTTGTGATGTAGTCTTGCTTTACATTACTACCTGTAAGAACTTTTCATCAACGTCTTACAAATAAAGTGTCAACATAATATCTGTTTTTAAAAGTGAGAAAGGTTTTACTTTAGGAGAATGTGTTCAAGGAAGATTGCAATGTTTCTGGGAGATTCTCAGAATAAGAGAGGAAAAGGAATTAAGAATATACCTTTAGATCTAGAACTCATGTCTCCTGACTGAAAGGCCAAGGCTCTGTCCAGTTCATTCTAGACACCTTCCCCTACTTCCCAGCACTATGAATCAGGAAAGCTATCATCTGAACCGGTTTTCTGAATTTCTCAAGGTTGAGGAACTCCTTCAGCTCAGACAGCTTGACTCCTCCATCTGGGTTCGGGCACTGTGTTGAGCTTTCAGTACTGGGAAACTTCCCAGACCTGTCTGCAGCTCTTGGCTTCCCTACCTAAGAGCTCAAGGGAAAAGACTAGTGAATCCCTTGGGGTGGCTGAGATTTGCAGCCCATATAGAAGGCCCGTTGGAAAGCTTGTCCCTAGCTGGCCCTGGAATAAAATTTAAAAAGAGAGGAAAAAAGGGACAGGAAGACAAGGAGGCAGAGGGGCAGGGGGTCGGTTTCTTCAACTGTCCCTCCCAGCAGGCACTGGCCAGGACCATTAGCCATAGTTCTTGTGGCCTCAGGGACGCAGGGATCTGAGGATTGCTTGCTGGCTGGGTTTTCTCCCCGCCCCCCCCTTATTTTCTCCTTCTGCTCATTGGGTTATGATGACCCAAAACATCTCTCACAGCGAGTTCTGAGGCAGCAGTGTCTGAGAATAACTCACAGAGCAAAAGCAGTTTTCCCCCACCCTTTGAAAACACAGGCAGGGGGAAAAGTGGCATATTCTTCCCACCCTGCTTCTAAGTGAGTTGGGGGCTGAGCAATGGGGTTTGGGGGAATCATGACCTTGTGTTCCTTGATGTTATTTGATGTTGGTTTTGGCTGCATTCAGAGAGTTAAAAAGCACATAAAAATGAAGCTAATAAAACTGCAGGGTTAAGGAATGCGCCAGGCACTGGCTGTGGGTTCCCAGAGCAGCTGTGACTGAGCTCTCAGGCCTGGCCGGCTCATGATCCTTCCTTCCAAGGTACAGGTTTGGGCCAGGCCACAGCCAAATGGCAGAAATCTGTCAACTTTGGTGGCCTACCTTATTAGAAACCCTGATTCGCTTTACATAGGGAAAATGATGAGGGGCATGGAAGGTGAACTTTTAGGTTCCATTTCTGTCATCCATGGGTACAAAACTGAGTTTTTTTTTTCCCTTCTAGGCATCATTTACTCTTTCCAGGTTTGAACAATCATGGTGCTTCTGCCACGATTCCCATCAGAGGATTCTATGCTAAGAATAAGGGTGAGATGTGGTCTTGCCAGGGGCTAGTGGCATCAGGAAGGGAATAAGAAAGAGGGGTTCTGGTTGCTGCCCTCTGATACAGGCCAGGGAATGTAACTTATTTGGGCAGATGATAAAAGGCTGAGAGACCCATAGGATGTTAATGAAAACAGGAGTCATTAATACGTGCTCCCTGTTTACCTGGGGTGAGGCATGATAACAAAAAGAATGCCTAGTGTGAATATGAGTGAAAGTCACCTGTAAATGTTTTCTCATCTTTATCACACATGATGGTCTATGTATATATAAAACCAGAAGGAAACCCATAATTGTTCATGGTGGCAAGGGTATTAAATTTGGAGCCAGAAAGCCAAAGTCCTGACTCTGTTTCTTCTTGACTATGTGACTTTGCGTGAGCATATCACCTTCTCTCAACCTTAGTTTTCTCATCTGTAAGTGGTTATTGGTTACAGGTTCTTTGCACTGATTAAATGAGATACTAAGTGTAATATGTTTGGCAATGTGTCCAGCATATGCTCAGCACTAGACAAATTCTAATACCTGCCTCCCTGTATTTACTAAAGTGTAAGCTAAAAGAGCAGAGAGGTTTGAAGCCAAGCAACACGCATCCTCCCTAACATGGATATAAATGTTAGTACAGAGAATGGAAATCTGGAGGCCTGGCAAAGCTCCACAGAGGATAGTTCCCATGGCTATTCCAATGAGTGGGAGTAGAGGCAGAGAAGAGCAAGGGAGGGACACAGGGATAGCGGAGGGATTTGAGCCAAGTGTGGGGAAACCTATATGACTCAGAGAGGCACAGCTCCCACCTAATGGAGGTCAAAGACACTTTCTGTTTCAGTGTAAAAAGCGGTAAAGATGGGGAGCTGGTGATAGGTGACCTCTTGACTGCACTGGACATTCCTGTAGCTGCTATCTCTTATCCACCTCAATTTGAGAATAACCTTAACTATATTAATTGTTCCATTACCCTGACACCTATGTTATCCTCAACCTGGCAGGGGTCACCAGACACTTTTTCCACTTGTCTAATATAGGAGTCAACTGGCCCAATGCCCAGACAACCCAATAGCAAAAGACCAGTGGTGCTATACTTTTGGGATTTATAGCATCTGCCCTCTTGTGGCCAGCAGGAGAGACTCTGAGCTTTATTAAACTCACTTAACACTTATTGAGAAACCTCAAGGGCATTATTGTGATATTATCTTCGGTTGGCATAAGGGGAAACTGAGGGTCATAGAGAGAAAATGACTCATTTACCGTCATCTGGTGATGGAATCAGGGCTAGTACTCAGGTATGTCTGACTACAAGAAAGACTTCTAGGGGAGTCCCCATAAGAAATTAAAAGGTGGCAAAGGCCTCCCCTCTTTTCCATTCAACACTGTCTCCCTAAACCCTTGTTCAAAACCTTCCATTTTGTGTAACTTCTGGTGGGTAAAGCCATGGCCTCTTTTACCAAGGAAAAATTATTTTCTTGTAGTGACTCACATGCACTCACTCTAATAAAAAGTTCAAACCAAACTTCTGGATATAAAAAAACAAAAGCAAGTCTGCTTTCTCAGTCCCTCTATCTCTAGTTCATTGCTGAGGTTGGCTCACTCTTCCCCTTTCATCTTTAAAGGAACATGGTTCCTTCTGGGAGGTTGGGGTGCCTCCACTAGAGTTCTGGTGACAACTGCCCCTCAGGCAGCTCTTTCGACTTTGACTTGTTTACTATCCTTTCTAGTCCCCATGCCTAGTATATCTCCCAACTCATGTCTTTTCCAGAAACTTGTGCCACTATTTCCCATTTCATTCTTATTTCACTCCTGCTTTAACCAGCATAATTAAAGGCTCACTTTTCAGCCTTTCTAACTGGAACTCTCTATTCACTTTCCCTCATGGGATTCCCAGTTCTCTCCCCTCAGCTCTCTTGGTACTACACTCTGTGGGTCCCCCTGTTTGTTGGTTTCTCTTCCTTCTAAGAACATTTACTCCATCTAGACTAGAATGATTAGGGTATTTCTGCCATCTGGCCCACCAGGGTACTCTAGGCTAAGAACAAGTCTTAATGGTTCCAATATATTTGATAGGACACTTCTGTGTTCACAGTGAAAACATTAAAATACTAACTTGCATACAACAAAGCTCCACCAAGTACATGTGTGCACAGGGAAGAGGACATTCTTCAAATCTTCATGGAGGAAGAACAAAACCACTTTTGATACCTTGGGACACCAAAAACAGATAGAAAGGAACTGGGCCCTTCAGTGACTGACTCTCAGATCATGGTGCAAGTGGGTGGGTGGCAATTACTGCCATAAGAAGTATGTATTGAACTCATTAGGTTTCAAAATGAAATATTTGTATGACATTTTTTCTTCTGCTTTCAATAAAATTAAGAGCTTCGGGGTCTAAATGCTATAACCTTCAAAAGATACAGTCTGAGCACGGCAGTGTTTGTCTATGAACTGAAATAAAGCTTATAAATTAGAATCTGTCAGTCAGAGTTCCCCATGGAAAGGTTATGCTGTACCTGAAAAATGTGTACTACCTAATTAATTACAGTCTGCATTGTGGCTGTAGAAACAAGATAATGTGATGGTGGAGGAGACCAGGTTTAGGCCTTCGTTTAAAACTAAACTCTGATTTCTTTATGACTCAGTTATTAGAGTTCCAGGTTTCCTAAACCTTGTTAATGTAAGCCTCATGGGGATAAAGTGGCCCTAGGGAAGACTATCTTGACTGCAGTGTTAGGTAGATGTAAGAAGCCTGGTCAGGGCAGGACAAGGCAGAAAATAATTACAGGCTACCTCACAACCTACAGGGTGGATGATTCAAGACCTGGCTGTGTGTTACAGATGAGAGTGGAAGGTGCAGGAGTGGGACCTATTCTCAGAAGAGAAAGGCTAAGGAAGAAGGTGGCTATGAGCATGTGTTCATAGCCCCAGGCCTAGAGCTGCATGAAGCAGGATAGTCAAGCAGTAGGCCAGGCTTGTACACTAAACAAGTAATAGGTGAGGGGACGAAATAATGAAACTTAAGGGCTACATGAAAGCCTGTCTCTCAGTCCTCACCCACCAAGTGTCAGAAAAGTGGTAAACACAATATAGTAACTATGTCAGGTCCCAGGTCTGAAGAATGTAACTTCTTTTCAGGCTGCACTGACTGGAGGGGACAAAAATTCTAAGATTCACTCTGTCTTGATCAAATTGTCTCAGGAACTCAGGCAAGAAAAGGTCTAAAAATGAGGTCAAGTGGGTGGACAATTTTGGTTGGAAAATTGGGCTGGGGGAAGCTTGGAGCTTATACCACCTGGCCATTCCTCTCCTTTACAACCCCTCCATATACCCATGCTCCACTTCTACATTCAATTTCAGCTCTAAGAGTAAGTATTAATACTTTTCAGGTTGGTAGAGTAATAGTAACATGGACTTTGGAACAAGACACAAATCTTAATTCTACATCTTCCTATTAAGCACTTTTAGTCATATTTCTTTTCCTTCCTGAATATCACCTCTCAGTTTAGTTTCTTTGTAAAATAGAAATAATATCTCCTTTCTTTTTTTTTGTTTTTGTTTTGTTTTTGTAAGGTCGTTGTGATAAGTCAATGAAATTATGCACAATAAAACCAAGCATAATGTCTGAAACATGTAATTGCTCTATACATTTTTGTTGAATTAGAATATTTGAGGCAAATTTTGGGATTTATTTGAGGTAAATATTGGCTCTAGTATAATTCAAAGGTAACTGCATTATTTAGGTGGTTTTGCTGCAGAACACAAGCAGGAATTGGGCAGTGCTTAAAAGACAGGATTATGAAAGCTCAGAGATGAAGTTTAGGGTCAAGGGGAGGAAGGAGATAGATAGATAGATAGATAGATAGATAGATAGATAGATAGATAGAATGAGAAAGAGAGAGAGAGATTGAGTTTGGAGGGAGAGTGAAAGAGATTGAACTGGAAGAGAAAAATGAAACTGTAGAAATGAAAAAGTTCAAGAGCATCAAGAGTAGGAAAAGTGACCCAAAGATAAAGAAATAAATTGATAGAAATAATGAACAGAGAAGAAAGAAACAGAAGAAAATAGAAAAAAAAAACTGAGACAGAAGGCAACAAAGATGGGGAGAAGGAGAAAGAGATACAGATAAAATGAGAGAGAAAGAAAGATAAAGAAAATCAATGAGGGCTTGGAATAAACCAATTTAGGTTGCCATTTGTGCATATCTTATCTGTAGTCCTGGAGAAGAGTGGGGTGGCAAATGAGTCATAAACAGAATTTTTATAGAATGTATACTGTAGTGTTCTTGTCCCTATGGTGATGTAATGTGGTAGTAGTAATCAAGAAAATGAGGTACTTGCATAAGGACAGACATACAGAGCAATGGAATACAATTTAGAGTACAGGAATAATCATTTATATTGAGTGATTATTGATTTTTGACAAGAAAAATATAATGGGGAAAATAGTCATCTTTGCAGAAAATGATGTGGGGACAACAAGATATCCATATGCAAAATAACGAGGTTGAACTTCCATCTCATACCATATATAAAAATTAACTCAGGATGGATCAAAGACCTATATGTAACTGCTAAAACTATAAAATTCTTAGAAGAAAATATAGGCATAATTTTTTGTGACTTTAGAGTAGGCAATGGTTTCTTAGATATGGCTTGAAAGAAAAAAACAAGGAGAGAAGTAATAAAGTGGGGAACTTTCAAGATGGTGGTGGAGTAGGTGGATCTTACACTCACCTCCTCCGAGGACCAAACTGAAAATATAACTAAATTAAACAACAATTACCCCGAATAATCAACTAAAGACTAGTTGAAGAAGATTCTTATAACCAAGGATTTATAGAAGAAGCCACATGGAGACTGGGAGGAAGGATGGAGACAGGAAAAAGACTATTCCTGCTGCCATGGGTGGCAGCTGAGGTTCAGGAGGAATACCTCAGCTGCAAGGGGTTCCCCCCTGAGAAATGTGGGGCATAAACCCCAGGCTGGGTTCCCTAGACCAGAGCACCAGAGCCTGGAAGAGGCACCCACATCACATCTGGCTATAAGAAGCTGTGGGGTTTTTGTTCACCAAAGACAGAATCCACTGGAGACACAGGCATCCTATTAAAAAGCCCATGTACAAAATTGCATTCACAACCATTCACCCTCTGTTCTGGTGGAGGAAGAGTGGTGTCGACTGAAGTTGCCTGGGGAGAATCTGGGGTTTGGGATTCAGTGTGGAAGGCAAGAGGAATGGCTACCAGGATCCCAATGAGGAGTCATGCTCTGGTGCCACAGTTGCAATCTTCTTGGGCAGAGCAATCTACTCCGAGTGGTATCAGCTTGGGGAGAAAGCAATTATCTTACTCTTTGGAATCCCTCTTGACCCACTCTGCAGAGCTTAAGCCCTGCTGAAAAGTGACCTGCATAAGTCAAGGTATAGACGTCTAGGCAAACTCAAGGGGTGTCTATGACTGGTTTTGTGGTGGGGCCATTACCCCCACTTTCCTGTAAACCTGACTAATGCTTCCCACTAATGGGAGATCTGATAGAACCATGACCCAGGCTTCTAGCAGACCCATCCTTTGAGATCTGAAGGCACTACCCACTTGATTACTAGGGGCTCTGCCCTGTAGAAGTCAGGGCAAAATTCAGGGCAGACTCAGTCATGTAGTTCTTGGGCAGAAACCATGCCCAACACCCTCCCTAAAGCCTGAAGGGAACCTTGCCCTCATGGAAAATCCACAAGGCACATCATCCAGAATCCATCAGAAGTTTTTTAGGTGACTGAGCCTAAAAGAAAACCAGCAGGCGGAGACAGTTTGAGGCAGATCCCAGGGTGATGCAGACATTTGCAGACCCATTTTTGGCTCTGGAGTTGGTAAAAACCAGACTTGGAGCACAGTTTGATCTTTCCTGTGTGCTGCTAAGCCCACCAGAGTCAGTTACAACCTGTGGATTATTTAGAGCTTCAAAAATGTGGCTGAGAGCCAGGCACAGACAGCATTTGACATTGGTCTGAACCAGAGTCCCTCCCAAGAGGCTATAACAAACACACCAAGTAGCTAGTTTCAGTCAACATAGAAGCAGGATCCAACAAACTTCACAAATAGCATATCCAACAGGAGAGTTAAACAGGCACTAAACTCTGTTGAGGTGAATTCTGCTTTTTTCTTTATTATTATTTTTTCTCTTTTTTTCTTTTCTACTTCGTGTTTTTCTTTATTTTTTTTCTTTCTCTTTCCTTTTCTTTTATTTCTTAATTTGTTATTTTGTTTTTTTAATTTTTACAAAATTTATTTATTATTTATTTTTTAAATATATTTGTTCAGCACCTGCAAAGCAGCTCACATGCTATGGTCAGGGTTCAGCCTCACTGTCAGCCAGGCTGATGGTCAATCTCACACACAAATGGGCCAACAGCAATAAAGACTCAATTACAACATGAAGGTCCACATAACTCACACAAGGAATATTCCTAGAGCATCCAGGTCAAGAGATCAAGGAGACTAAACCACTGGGTCTCAGAGGATACCTACTACATAAGGCCAACCCATGAAGACTTGGAGTCATAGCAGATCTATCTAATACATAGAAACAAACAGAAAGAGACCGCCAAATGGAGAGACAAAGAAACAGGCCAAATGAAAGAAAAGAAGAAAACTCCAGGATAAAAAAGCTAAATGAAATGAGGCAAGCAATTTTTCGAATACAGAGTTTAAAGTAATGGTTAGAAGGACACTCAAGGAACTTAGAATTACAACAGCATGGAAAGGAACATAGAAACCATGAAAAAGAACAAGCCAGAAGTGAAGAATACCATATCTGACATCAGGAACACACAGGAAGGTATAAAAAGTAGGTTGGATGAAGCAGAGGATTGAATCAGCAACTTGGAAGACAAGGTAGAAAAACAAACAAACATCCAACCAGCACAGCATAAGGAGAAAAAAAAAAGAATTTAAAAGAATGAGGATAGTTTAAGAAATATTTGGGACAATGTGAAGCACAACATCTGCATCATAGGGGTACTGGAAGGAGAAGAGAGAGAGCAAAGAATTGAGAAACTATTTGAAAAAATAACAAATGAAAACTTTCCTAACCTAGTGAAGGAAAAAGATGCACAGGTCCAGGAAGCACAGAGAATTCCAAATAAAGAACCCAAAGAGGCCCACACCAAGACACATCATGATTAAAATTTCAAAGTTTAAAGACAAAGAGAGAACCTTAAAAGCAGCAAGAGAAAAACAGTTAATTACCTACAAGGGATATCCTATAAGACTGTCAGTTGATTTCTCAACAGAACTATTTCAGGCCAGAAGGGACTGGCAAGAAATATTCAAAGTGATGAAAAGCAAAGACCTACAACCAAAACTACTTTACCCAGCAAGGCTATCATTTAAAATTGAAATGGAAATAAAGAGCTTCCCAGACAAGAAAAAGCTGAAGGAGTTTATAACCACCAAATCCATATTACAAGAAATGTTGAAGGCCCTGATTTAAAAAGTTGAAAAACAAGAAGAAAAGAAAGGAGAAGGAGGAGAAGTAGGAGGAGGAGGAGGAGGAGGAGGAGGAGGAGGAGGAGGAGGAGGAGGAACAAAGCTAACAACAATAAAAACAGAGGAAGAGAGTTAAAAGAATAAAATGGAATAAATATGTACCTATCAATAATCACTTTAAATGTAAATAGCTGAAATGCTCCAATCAAAAGACATAGGGTAGCTAATGGATAAGAAAATAAGACCCATATATGTGCTGTCTAAAAGAGACCCACCTCAGAACAAAATAAACACAGAAACTAAAAGTAAAGGAATGAAAAAAGACATTCCATGCAAATGGAAATAAAAAAGAAGCTGGATAACATCACATATACCTGATTAAATAGACTTTAAAATCAAGGCTAGAGTATAAGACAAAGAAGGACACTACATAATGATAAAAGAAGCTATCTAATAAGAGGATATAACTCTGGTAAATATTTATGTACCCAATATAGGAACACCTAATTATGTAAAGTAAATCTTGATGGGCATAAAGTGAGAGATTGACAGTCATAGTAGGGGATTATAACTCCCCATTGACATCATTGACTAGATCTTCCAGACAGAATATTCAGCAAGGAAATGGTGAAAGTAAATGGCACACTATGTTAGATGGAATTAATTGATATCTTCAGAGCATTTCACCCCAAAGCAGCAAAATATACATTTTTTTTCAAGCACACATGGAATATATTTTTTGGATAGACCACATGATAGGACACAAAACAAGTGTCAGTAAATTTAAGAAGATTGAAATCATATCAAGCATCTTCTCTAACCATAATTGTATAAAGCTAAAAATCAACCACAAGAAAAAAACTGAAAAACACACAAAGTCAGGGTGGCTAAATAACAAGTAACTAAACAATGAATGGGTTAAGAACAATATCAAGGAATAAATAAAAAGTTGCCTTTAAACTAATAGAAATGAGAACACAACAACACAAAATCTATGAGATACAATGAAAGCAATCATAAGAGAGAAATTTATAGCATTACAAGCCTACCTCAGGAAACAAGAAAAATACCAAATCAACCATCTAACTTTACACTCTAAGGAATTGGAGAAAACAACAACAAAAAACAGCCCAAAGCATGTAGAAAGAACAAAATAATAAATATCAGAGCAGAAATAAACCAAAAAAATAAAAATAAAAATAAATGAAACCAAGGGCAGGTTCTTTGGAAAGATAAACAAGACTGACAAACCTTTAACCAGAGTCATTGAGAAAAAAAGGAGAGGATCCAAACAAATAAAATTAGAAATAATTGACACCAAAGTAATACCAAGGATTATAAGAAAATATTATGAGCAACCAAATGCCAACAAATTGGACAATATGGAAGAAATGGATAAATTTCTAGAAACATGTAATCTTCCAAAACTGAATCAGAAAGAATACCAGAATTTGAATAGACAGATTACAACAAGTGAAACTGAGGCAGTAATAAAAAAACAACAACAACAACAAAAAAAAACTACCAACCAAGAAGAGTCCTGAACTGGATGTCTTCACAGGTAAATTTTACTAAACATTCAAAGAAATACTGATACTGATCCTTCCTTCTCAAACTATTCCAAAAAATTCAAGAGGAGGGGGGGTGGGGTGGGAGGTGTCAATGGGGTAAAAAGGTAAAATATCTGTAACAAAAAATAAAAAAAATTTCATTAAAAAGAAAAAAAAAAAATTCAAGAGGAGGGAAAACTCCCAAGATCATTTTACAGGCCAGCATTATCCTATTTCCAAATCCAAATGAAGACACTACAAAGAAAGAAAATTATAGGCCAATATTGCTGATGAATATAGATGGTAAAATCCTCAAGAAAATATTAACAAATAGATCCAGCAATACATTAAAAAATTATACAACATAATCAAGTGTGATTTATTCCAGGGATGCACACTTGGTAAAATATCTGCAAATCAATAAGCATGATATACCACATAAACAAAATGAAGGATAAAAACCACATGATAATATCACTAGATCCAGAAAAAGCATTTTATAAAATCCAGGACCCATTTATAATAAAAACTCACAGCAAAGTGGGAATAGAGGGATTATACCTCAAAGTAAGAAAGGCCATATAAGACAAACCCACAGTCAGCATTATACTCAATAGGCAAAAACTAAAAACATTTCCCTTAAGATCAGGAACATAATAGGGATGTCCACTTTCACCACTCTTATTCAACATAGTTCTGAAATTCTAGCACAGTAATCAGACAAGAGGAAAAAATAAAATGCATCCAAATGAGAAAAGAGGAAGTAAAACTGTCATTATTTGCAGATGACATGATAAACCCTAAAGACTCCACCAAAAGGCTACTACATCTAATAAACAAATTCAGCAAAGTAGCAAAATACAAAATTAAATTTCAGAAACCGGTGGCTTTTTTATATACTTACAATGAACTATCAGAAAGAGAAACTAAAATAAACAATTCCATTTATCCTTGCAACCAAAAAAATAAGGTACCTGGGAATATATTTAATCAAAAAGGTAAAAGACCTGTACTCAGAAAACTATAGAACATTGAAGAAAGAAATTGAAGAAGGTACTACTGCATTCATGGATTAGAAGAATTAACATCATTAAAATATCCATACTACCCAAAGCAATCTACTGATTCAATGCAATTCCTAGTAAAATGCCAATGGCTTATTTCATAGATCAAGAAAAAATACTCCAAAAAATTTTATGGAATCAACCAACCAACCAACCAACCAACCAACCAACCAACCAACCAACAAACAAAATCTGAATAGCTTCAGCAATTTTGAGAAAGAGAACAAAGTTGGAGGTATCACAATATCTGATATTAAACTGTACTAGAAGGCCATTGTAATTAAACTAGCCTGGTACTGGCATAAGAACAGACATATAGATTATGGAAGAGGACAGAGAGCCCAGAAATAAACCCACACCTATATGGTCAATCAATATTGACAGAAGAGGCAAGTTAATACTGGGGTAAAGACAGTCACTTCAATAAATGGTGTTGGAATAACTGGACAGGTATATGTAAAAAATTAAAACTAGACCACCAACTCACACCATATACAGGAATAAACTCAAAATGGATAAAATACTTAAATGTAAGCCCTGGCAGGGTGGCTCAGTTAGTTGGAGCATTGCTCCATACAACAAAAGATTATGCTAAGTGAAATAAGCCAGTCAGTAAAATATCTTATGATCTCACTTATATGTGGAATCTAATGAACAAAATAAACTGACAAAATTGAAACAGTGGCATGGAACAGACAGACAGCTGTCAGAGGGGAAATACAGGGACTGGGTAAAAGAAGGTTAAGGAATAAGCCAAAGCCATATATGCATAACCCATACACACAGACATCAGTGTAATGATGGCCAGAGGAAAGAGGCCTGGGTGGAGGTAGGCAAAGGGTGGCGGAAAATGAGGACATCTGTAATAATATTAACAATAAAAATTAAGTTAAAAATGAATAAAGTGAACATCAACAAAATTAAGAACTTTAACACTTCAAAGTACCTCATCAAGGGAGGTACCAGAAGGGAGGGATTGGGGGTGGTTGAAAAGGGGATCATATCGTCAGTTATACAAATGTAGAATCACTATATTGTACATCTGAAATTAATATAAAAATATAAGATTGTATGCCACCTATACTTAAATTTAAAAAAGAAAAAAAAAAAGAAAGTGAAAAAATATCTTACAGAGTGGAGCATGGGGAATTTTACAATACATATATTTGATAAGGGCCTTATATCTAGAATACATATAGGATATTATGGCACAATAATAAAGATGACTCAATTTAAAACGGGAAAATTAATTGAATGGGGATTTCTTCAAAGAATATATACAAATGGCTAATAAACACATGAAAATATGCTCAACATATTAGTTATATAGGAAATGCAAATCAAAACTGCAATGAGATGCTACTTTATACCCATCAAAATGGCAATGACCAAAAAGATAATAACAAGTGTTGGTGAGGATGTGGAGAAATTGGAACCATCATACACTGTTGGTGGGAATGTAAACTGTTAAAGTAATTGTTGAAAACAGGCTGAAAGTATCTAAAAATTTTAAACTAAGTTACCATCTGACTCAGCAAATCCATTCTTAGCTATATACCCAAAATAAATGAAAACAGATATCAACACTAAATCTTGTACATAGATGTTGAGAGTATTATTCATAATAGCCCAAAATTATAAACAATCCATGAACTGATAAATGGATAAATAAAATTTAGTGTGTCCATATAGTAAAAAGAAATGACATACTGATGCATGCTACAATATAGATGGACATTGTGTTAATTGAAAGAAGCCAATCACAAAGGAAAATTACTTTGTAACTCCATTTATATGGAATTTTTACAATAGGCAAATTGATAGAGATTGCCCAGCCAGTGTGGCTCAGTGGTTGAGTGTTGATACATGCACCAAGAGGTTGCTGGTTTGATTCCTGGTCAGGGCACATGCCCAGGTTGTGTGCTAAATCCCCATTGGGAGGCATGTATGAGGCGGCCAATCTATGTTCTTTCTCATCGATGCTTATATATCTCTCTCCCTCTCCCTTCCTCTCTTTCTAAAATCAATAATATATATATATATATATATATACACACACATATATATATGTGTGTGTGTGTGTGTGTGTATATATATATATATATATATATATTAACTTGAAAGATAGTTCAGCTGGGTAGAGAATTCTCTCAGTGCATAAAAGGTAATTTTCCACTATTTTCTGCTGTTATTGTTGATACTATTGTTGATAAATTAATCTTATGTATCATGGCTATTTCTTTGTAGATAATCTGTTTTGTTCTTGTTTTCTCCTCCTCTCTGAGTGCTTTTATAATATTTTTTGGTGTTCTGTGTAACCACTATGGTGTGTCTAATGTGGATTTACTTTATTTGTGTAGCTTGGGATTTGTTGGGATTCTAGGTCTTAAAGGTTAATATCTTTCAACAATATTTAAAAATTCTCAGCTAGCCCTGGCCAATTTGGCTCAGCAGTTGAGCGTCGGCCTGCGGACCAGCGAGTCCCGGGTTTGGTTCCCACTAGGGGTATGTACCACCAAAAAATAAAATAAAATAAATAAATATTAAAAATTCTCAGCTATTTTGTCTTTTAATGTTTTCTCTTTCCTATCCCATGATTATTCTCTTGAAGTTCATTTAGAAATAGATTAGATCTATTTATTCTACCCCCATGTCTCTGAACCTCTAATATTTCTCATTTTATTGTCTTTCAGTGCTACCTTATGAATAATTTGTATCTGTCTTTAATTTCACTGATTCTTTAGCTGTGTATTTTATGTTCTTTTGTTTATCAATATATATTTAAGTATACTCTTCTACTTTTTAGTTCCAGTGATTCTATTTCACTGATTTTGAAACATTTGACTGTTCTTTAGAGTCTCTTGTTCCTTGTTTATATTTCAAGCATTTTATAAACCTCTTTAACTGCTTTTGATAAAGCCAACTTTATATTCTATGTGTGATGACTTTACATTCTATAGTATGTGGGTCTGATTCTGATGTTTGTTGTTTCTGTGGGCTTTGTTCAGGAAGTTTTATTTCTTTCTGTTTTGTAACTTTTGACCATGAGAGGGTCATTTTCTTTGGACCTTGCTATATAGGAGTTTTTGAGGCCTGGATGAAAATTGCATTGTTTCACAGAAGATTTGCCTTAGCCAATCACCTGTGGGAAGTGCTGATTTCATATCTCAGCTTTTAGTTTTTCAGACGTTATAAGTGCTTTTTATTAGGACTACAAAACTCTATGAAGACCACCTATGGTTATAAATTCTCATGTGAAGTTAATTTTTCCCGTCCACCCAGTGCCAAGGTTACTTATTATCTCCTTTTTTGAGATAAATTCAATTTTTCTTCACCCTTACATTGAGTATATGTGGAAGTCTCGTATAAGACTTCTCATCTTGGGCAAGCCCTAGTTATTATCACCTTCTTTCCTCATCTCTTACAATAATTAATGTAGAAATTCAGTCTCCCAGGGTCTGGTAAAATCCTCAGAGAAATATAACTTTGTTACTCATTACCTGAAGAATTCTTGCTTTTACTTCTTTTTTGGCTATAGATTCTTTACTATCATACTAGTTCAGCAATAAACTTTAAAATATTATTTTTATATTTTGCCTTACATTTTCATTGTTTTTTGGGGGGAGGGTCATTTAAGTTATCTAGCAAGACATAGTGCTAGAAATGGAAGTCTCCAGCCAACTTCTAAAATAACAATGCTTCTTTCTTGTTACATATTTAACTAGGATGTCAATAATTTTTGCCCTGCTTTTCTTATAGTGTTCCTGTGTGTCTCCAGTGAGACAGTGTATATCAAAATGCTATAAGATATAAAGCACTATGTAAACGGCAGTGAGTTGCTATTGTAACTAACTGTAAGCCAAAGTAGTGGTTTGGGCTTAGGGGAAAGAGATTCAAAATTTAAAGGAGAGGAAGCTCATTTCCAGTTGAGGCAATCAGGGAAAACATCCTGGAGTTTGCGTTTGAATTGAGCCTTAAAGGATTAGAAGGTTTTGCCTAGGCAGAAATGGAAGATATGTCTTATGAAGGTCATCACATAAACAAAGGCTAATAGAATGCATTGCCTTACTTTGAAAGGGAAACGTTTAATGTGGTCTCTTGTCCATTAGTGTTTATTCAGTAGCATTGCCTATTTGCTGGTTCCTGACCTAGACAATTAAAAAAATCTATACCACACCTATCTCAGAGATTCCCCAAGTAGCCACAGTTGCCCACATGTATTCTGGATAGTAAATATATCTAGTAGGGTCTTTGACTCATATCAAAATGGTCCAGGCACAGAATGGCCCAAGAAGCATTATTAGAAATATACTCCCATCAATACTGACAGGTATGTATGAGTGGTAGGTAAGATGGCATGCTTTGGGCTAGAGGCTGTTGTGAAACAACAAGCAAGGAACTATTGGGTGTGTTGTCAAGGAGGCTGGTGATGCAACATTCACAAGTAGAACAAACTATATCATTAGTATTTTTATGACACAGATTCTGAAATAAGATTATAGGTTGGAGTAAGATAAAGCTGGTAATTTTTAGATTAACAACATTCTGGCTTTAGAAAAAAGCTTCACAGAATCCAAGAAGACATATTAGAGTTGAAAGAAACTTTTCTTGACCTTATCTCCCTTGCTCTATAGATAGGGAGACTGAGGCCCAGAAGGGAGAAGGGGCCTAGTAACGTTTACCTGCTAGTTAGTGGCAGAAGCTAGTGTCCTGATTCCTGATCCAATTCTCTTTCCCCCTGCCTGCCTTTATAGACAAATCCACTTATGGGTTCTCTGAACACCGGTGAACTGCTGTACTCTGGGTATCTCTAACCAGAGATAGGAAAAAAGAGCAAGACTTGGCAAGACTCTTGGGAGCTTGCAGGGCTGGAGAAGACCACATTTTTCCTCCCAATATGACTTCTATGAAATCTGGGGAGGAGATGGCTACTCTGTGGAAAACATGGGCTCATGTAAACTAGACATTACTGTCACACCTGAAGTGGGTGGTTGTGAAGACAATTCCCTTGTGAGATAGTTCTTTCTTTATTTTTATTTATAATGCTACCTGTTTTTGAGTCCCTTGGGCCTCTCTGCAAAGACTGAGAAATTCAATCAGCATTTAAATAAAGAAAATATAGTGCAGTGATCAATATCGTAAGCTTTGGCAACAAACCTAATTTAGCTGAGTTCAGGCTTTATTACTTAGACGTAACCTTGGCTCTGAGCCAAAAAGAAGATTGAGTCAGAGCCTTAGTTTCCTTATCTATATAATGGGAGTAATTTTGCTCAAATAATAGGGTTGATGTGAGGATTATGTAAGATACCATATAAAGAGCTTATCTTTAGCATTTCCTGGCATATAGTAATTGATTAATACATTTATTATCATTACATTTTTATTATTCCCTTGACTCATCTTCTGCATTACACTCTATTATATTCTTTTTTTAAAAATATGTTTTTATTGATTTCTTTAGAGAGAGGAAGGGAGAGAGAAATAGAAACATTGATCAGCTGCTTCCTGCATGTCCCCCTTCCCCCCCCCACCACCACTAGGGTTCTAGCCCACAACCTGGGCATGTGCCCTGACCAGGAATCGAACTGTGACCTCTCAGTTCATGGGACGACACTCAACCACTAAGCCACACCGGCTAGGCTATTAGATTCTTTCTTATACACTATGTTTTAGCATAGCTTCCATCTTCCGAAACTAATTGCGTTACAGCTTTGTTCAAAAATCCATACTGATCTCAACTGTAATTAGTTATGAAGTACAGAAAATAATTTGTTGATAATATTCTAAACATTGAAGTTGGTGGACACTTTTCTTAAAATTATACTATAGGAGGTGCAAATTTTTCCTTTCAATACTGTCAGTCTCACTTGTATTTGTATGTGCTTACTTAAGTGGGAGAAAGTGGGGCAAAGTGAGAGCTGTGTGTCAGGAACTGCATATAACCATGGAGCCTCCCTTGAAAGTATGTCACACATGTCACCATTATTGTTCACATGTGGCAGCTGAGAATGACTGGCCTACAGAAAAAAATTTCACTTCTTAGCAGGACACACAGGCTTTTCACAGGGGGCCCTAATCCAGACCCATCTTCAACTCTTTGTACCAAAGTAGAAGCCATACTCTTTCCTGCCGCTTGGGCATTTATTCATGCTCTTCCATCTGCTTTGGTTGCTGCTCAGCTACCTTTCCCTCCTGTGTAATTTCATCTCATTGTACAAGGCCAAAGTCTGATGTCTTCTCCTCCAGGAAGGTGTAAAGTTGTCTTTTCTTCTCCAGAATTTTTTGACTTCTTGTTTGGATGAATGAGTGAGGCCCTACAACCACAGAGCACCAATTTGGCAGGCTTCACACAGCCTGCACTACCTCTTAAGATGATGCTACTGCTCCTTTTTGAAATGCCCTGTTTGCCATCCAGGAACCTCATCCTAGTTTCAGCTCAAGAAGGCCATGGCAGGTACAGATGGGGGAGTATGCTGTCACCACAAATACTCTTGAACACATTCCAAGAACTGCACCAGATCCTGACATCTCTGATGGATTGCTCTAATGTGAGAAGCTTAAGACTAAAAATTAGGAGTACAGGCTTCCCATTTAGACTTAGGTCCACTAACTATTCAGTAGCAGCTTTTAGGTCAATCACTTTACTATGCTGAGCCTCAGTTGTCTTATCTGCAAAATGTGCTTGATCCCTGACCTGTCTGCCTCTTCAGGATGTTATGAAATTCACGTGTTGTGAGAATTGAAATGCTGCCAAGAATTTCTATGCCTCCACATTTACCTTGGGATAAAGGACAAGCTCTGTAGCTTGACACATAGGCCCTTACTGACTTAACTTGTATCTCTTTTTCTGCCTTCTGCTCTCACAGTCACTCCTGTATTTAAACATTTGCTTCGGGCTAAACTATTTGTAGTTTTTCTTACAAGGTTGCTGTCTTTTGCCTAAAAATGAATTATCCTTTTCCCCACCTCAGCTCCATCTTCACCCAACCTGGGTTACAGTTTAGACTTCTCTAAGAGGCCTTACTTGAAATTCCCACTAGACTATGCTAGGCATCCTCCTTCTGCACTCAAACAAAAATTTGAACGTACTTTACCACTGCACCCATTACATTATATTACAATTGTCTATTTCTTTGTTTCTTCCACTAGTCTGGAAGCTCTATCAGGACAGAGACCATGTCTGTCTTGTTCATGTGTGGGGTGCATAGTGGTTGCAGAAATAAATAGTTACTGAATAAAAGAAAGAACAAATGAATGAGGGGATGATTGGATTTTGTGCCCATGTGAAGAGTCCCTGCAGTCTTTTGAAGTGATGGGATTCTCCAAAAAGATTAATTCAATCTTGACATTATCCCCTCTTGGCACTGAGTATAAGCATAGAAGGGGCTTGCTTCCTTTCAGGACAAGTCTCACTGTCCAGGTAGCAGGCAATGTGCCTCTCAGAGCATCTGTCAGCTCTGCTGGACTGTTTTCTGGTATGAGATTAGAAGTGACCCAGTGGGGACTGGGGGGGGAGGGTGTTTGCCTAGACTCTGGCATAAGTCAGCTTATTTGGTATAGTTTTACTGGTTGGCGGTCAGACCAAATTCCCCAAATAGCCTTCTCCTTACTTGAAGCACCCTGGGAAAGAAGTTGAGAGAAGAGGGGAAGTTGTGACCTGAAAAAAATAAAAAAAGAAATGGTAGCAGGAGAATCTGAGGAGTTGAATCATCTGCATATGCCTATTGTCTCAAAAAAAAAATTAGACTTTCATGCTTCACTGTTTTTAAATGTTTCTTGTTGGTACTGTAATCCCTACTCCGTCTCCCTAAATAATTCTGTCCTTCTCTCAACCTGTCTTGCAGTTGCATGCAAAAAACCTCTGGGAGTGGGTGGTAGGTGAAGTAGGTGCTATATTTGGAGTAGAGATCCTTGGGCTGTATACCTGGAAACCACAGATGAAAAATGGAGGCTCTCTTATCAGGGTTCTGAGCCAGTGTGCAAGTGGATAGTAGAGGTTCTCATGTGTTTTGACAATGTACCATGCCACCTGTAGGCACATAAAGAGACCATGAGCTGAATGTTCTAGGGTTAGTCTCTTGCCATAGATCCTAATTCACAATAATATTTAACAAGATTTTTGGCCTTGCTTCCTCGTGTGAAGAACAAAAACTTTGAGCTAGATGCTAAGATCCCTTTTAGTTCTAAAAGGCAACAAAAATAAATCAAAGGTTAGCCCAATATTGCCTGAGGGATAGATGTGACAGGCTGAAGTCCCAGACGGGCCTGGCCTAAGGCATTTAATAGGCTGTAAACTCACTGAAAGCATGGACTGTGACTTATTAACTCTTATTTATCTTTGCTATTTATGAGATCATGTAAATGATAAATAGATTATTTCATTTTTGAGTCTTTTCCCTATCCATCAAGGGGTTGACAGCATCTGTTACACAGAATTCAATTGTTGTTTTGACTCCCTAGGTGTTCAGTAAATTTTTGTTGAGTACAAACATGTAGATTCCAGTTTCAAATTTATATGTTCTAATGATGGGCCCTTCTCTGTGGGCCTCTCGTAGTGTACTCATGCAGGAGTAAATTGCAGGCTTGAACCATTGCCCAGCCTCCTTACCTGTGGGTTTTGAGCACTGAAGGGGGTTGTACAGTGTGAAAAAATAAAGAAAAATACCTTCATGTTCTTGGGACAACAGACATCCCTTTCTTCTTCCCTTTATGTCATGATTAAGAAAGCTGTTGCTATTTGCAATAATCATAGTGTTCATATTGGAAAGGGCTTCCCTATTCCATACCTTCAGACACACTCATTTCATAGATGAGAATATTAAGGTCCAGAAAAAAAAAAAAAAGCAAAAAGCTGGTTTTCCAGTATCATATCAGCAGGTCAGAATTGTAATTATACACTAGATCACATATAAGACATTTGCCTCCAGGCTATTTTCAATCCACTAGGTGTCCTTGTCTCCCTGACCTGTGTGCTTTGATACTTCTTAGAAAAATCTACGGTGGATGCTAATTACCTTTTTAATTTATGCAGGGGCTGAGTAAATGAAACCAAGTAGCGTGGCTATTAGGTCACTATCTGTAGGTCCAAGAGAAAAGAACCTAAGCAATGGTGGCCAGAGAGGTTCCTCAGGAGACTGGTTCTACTTACACAGACAACCCACAAACATACATGTTCTCTTTCTCTTACGTAAACACACGCAAACACATATGCCAAGAATCTCTTGTTTTCTTCTGTCCTTCAGGCACTATTCTTAGGAAATTTTTTGAGAAATTAATCCAGTCTGAGAGGGTCAATGAAAAACATGTATCAATAAGGGGTCACTCTTAGGGGTTCTGACATTTAAACAGGAAGCAAAGCCAGAGAAATAAGCCCACCTCCTGGGTCACATATATTCTTACTTATTCCTCAACCCAGTCCAGTAGAGAGACACTGTGACAACCCCTATTATAGCTGAGGACACTAAAGCACACAGAGCTTTCATATTATTCCTTAACATATCTGTCACATCAACTTGATGGCCTATATCTCAAGCCCAGAAATTTATTTTGTGATCTCATAAGTATTCATACTGAGATGAGACAGGGGGACCTTGCTTGAACTTTTGAAAACCCAAAAGAATGCTGGCTCAAATTTTACCTGGGTGGTTAAGGATGATATGGCCCCTGAAAAACAGTGAGGATGCTAAGACGTCCATTCCTTATCTGAAGTTTGACAAGAACTGGGTAGTGAAGCCCATACCCATTTTCTGCTTCCACAAAGATGAGGATGAGGGTGAACAGCTGGATTTTCTGTTTTTCCTGGTTGACAGGTGCAGAGTTTTCAATGAGAGGTTGTAATGGGCCACCAGTGTCCATCTGTGCTTTCTAGCCTAGACCCATTGATATTTTAGTTGTCTCAGGTCAACCTATGCTAAGGCCAGCACAGGTTAATTTTATAACCCCTGTACAAAGATGAAAAAAAATATGTATATGAAAACCAAAGTAGCATAAGAGATCACTGGGCATGATACCAACTCTTGACTTCAATAAAGATAGCCAATATAAACAGCTAATTAAAAGAACTATGATGACATTCATCTGAAATTTTAGATTGTTTTATGTTTTAACAAATTAACGATGGTGATAAGAGGACATTAGCAGCTTTTCTAGAGTCTCTTTGTTAACAATAACTTGAGCCTGCAGCCACAACAGGGGCTGTGGCCAAGTTTTAGCTGGCAGACCAGCAAGCCAATATTTTACACAATGGATGACATTTCTGAAAGCAGAGAAAAAGAGACAAACTCAGAGTCACACATGTATTCCAACAAACAAGTTTCTGCCATTTTTAATTATATTTAGAGCAACAAAAGATTCCACGATTACAAAAAAAGAACAGAACACTAACGCTTGGGGCTGGTCCTGCTGCCCAGTGGAGGCCAAGTGCTGCTGTGAGAACTGAAGCCCCATTGAAATAAGTTTCAAGCAAAATTAATGTTTCTTTTGAAAAATCTTTATATGATGCTTTTTCTCTTTTTATTTTTCCCTCAATATCAAAATTAATTCTTACATCTGGTTACATAGTCTGCTCCCTCCTGCTGCCAAATTAATCTGAAGGACAGCACAAGAATGTCATGTTCGAGGCACTCCCTAATCAATGTTCCAGTCTAGGAGAAAGCAGAAGGGTGTCACTGAGTTCTGAAGGGACTCGGTTTTAGCTTGAACCATCCCAATGGTGACTATTCTCAGCACCTGAATGGCTTATGGGATAGGCTAACCCCACAGGCACTTCATTGCTGGATAGTTAGCACCAAGGGCAAAGGTTGGGAGAGACTGCAGGCTTGCCCTTTCTGCTGTGCAGGAAACACAGTCCCAAAATATGAAGCATCAGCCAGAAAGGGCACCACTGGAGAAGCAGCAACATTCCAGAATTTTCATTTCTTTGGGGTGTGTGTGTGTGATCCAGTCTTTGGTGGCCAATGGAATATGTAGCTATAGGACAGCCTCATTAATTAGTGCATGTGGGAACTATTTTAAGCCACAAGGGTCACTTAGTCCATAGCTTCTCATTTAATTCCATATGAGGCTAAGGAGACAAGGGGGCTAAGAAATGGAATCAGCACCCCTGCTATACTGAATTGGGGTTGGAAACCAATCAATACATATTACCTACTTTCTGGTCAAACCAAATGGGGATAAATTGAACCTGAGTCAAAGGGGGTTTTCCCTTTAAGACTCTACCTCCTAAATTCACACTTACCATTTACTTTGGTGAGTGGGAACATTGCAGATGTTTTATTACCTCAGCTGAAGGGTCTGAAGAAGGGTGACTAATATGAATTTTTCTGCCTTCACCTAGAATGGTTAACAGTTGGGAGGCTCTGAGCAACAGACCCCAGTGTCAATCTTTTAATTGAAGAAAAACATCCCTACCTGTGGGCAGAGACAGACCTGTACCTACAGAGATATTACTTCTAGTACATTGACAAATTTTTTAACAGAGAAAAACACATTTTCATTGTCAAAATCTTTACAGAACATATCCAAAACCATAATTAAAGCACACAGACACCCAGTAGCAAGAGCACCTCAATCGCAGATGAGTGAATGACGTGAAAGACAGAGCACTCGCTCCAGGTTCCCAGGTGCAGTAACTGCCCTTTTCTCAAAGGATGGTGCAGAACAAAGGATGTCCTTCCTTCTTCCAACTGTTTGGCTCCCATTAGGGGTCATTGGCGAATCATTTTGGTGGGCCTTTGGCCCCAAGTCTGGGCCTTCCCTACAGTAAATCTCAGTCAGTTCCAATGAGTTTTCACCACCTTTAAACATTCATCAGTCTTGGGCTAGTAAAGTGCAATACATCATGTACCCTACCATTTCCCCACCTCTGCTCCTTTGTAAGGCCTGTGGCTCAGGCCCCAATAGGGGCAGAGATCTCTTAGCTATCTGATCAACCCAGGTGTCTTTTATGTTCTGAGAGAGCTTCCAAAATGGAACTGCAGTCTCTCTCACAAGTACATGGTATCAATTGTGACCTGGAACCAAATATAAAGGTGCAGAGAAAGGTAAAGCTATCAGAACACATTATATATATATATATATATATATATATATATATATATATATATATATATTTCAATTTTGAAACATGGATACAAATACTCATTTACAATATATTTCAACCTTCTGCCTTAAACCGCAGAAAACATTTTGTGTCTTTCAAAGTGGGCAAAAATGAGGATTTCTGCCTGCTGTCCCTCTAGTGCAAAATCTAGTCCTTTAAATGCTCCCTTTTTCAGCAAGGGATTCACATCTTCAGATAAACTAACATGGGCACTAGCAAACACAGTGGCCAAGACAGCTCCATTTCCAACCATGCAATTATGGAGCTTTAAAAAGTTGCTGAACAACTACTGGAGAAAAGGAAAGCTAGTTCTGCTTATAAAATCTCTTAGTGAAGGACCCATAATCCCAGTTTTTTGAAATTATCTTCATCTCTTTTAAACATGTATATTGTATGGGGGGCAACCCACCGAACTCTTATAAGTCAGTCACCAGCAAAGTCCTTTAGTCTGTCTTTGGATAGCTTACCTAAGAGGCACTAATGTTTACTCCCTCCCTGCCCTTAAAAAATTTGGTATCTTAGCAGATACTGTGTAATCTTTGGTTACATAACATGATGCTCTCATCTCTTTGTCTTTTTTAAAACATCTTTCAAAGATTTTCAAAGAGATTAGTGATGAGAACAGAACTGCCTATAAAAGGGGTAGAAACTTCCTTTTACAAGAAATTGCACATGCAAAATGGCTTATTTTGACTCTAACTTTGGGACTTGATCCTGTGCTTTAGCATTCCTGATTCCCATGACTTCCTACAGGGGGTCGAGCATGAAGGTCACTTCCTTGGCTCAGTGACCTTTCATTTGGGCAACTGGCAGAGGATAATTAGTAGTCAGCTTCTTGTTTTTTCAGGGCCATGCAGGGAACATGCAGGAATAGTTACTGAGTTGTCTGGAGAGAATCTTATAAAGTTCAACCCTTGCACAAGGTTGGGAAGAGGTAAAGGGAGTGGCTTGGGCTTTTGTGCCTTGCCAAATATCAAGGGAGAAAAGAGGTCAAGGCCATGTCTGTGCTGTAACTAATGAAACAAACAGAAGCTACTTGAAGCTCAAAGTTAGGTCATTTGTGTAATGGTAGTATCATGTGGATGGTAGAACTACTTTTTCTTAAAGTACAAATAGAATTATTCTTGCTATATATGCATATGTGCATTTAGAAATAAAGTATGGACAGAGAGAGACTTGAGCATCAGAACATTATTTCTCAACCCCCGGCAACTATCCAAAGGACAGAGGGACAGAGTGAAACTTTTTTTTTTCCTTTTTTAGTGCCAGTGAACATATATAAAAAATATATGTATTACTGGTTTTCTTCCTCAAAGATATGACAGAATCCTTCAAAAAGTCCCTTTCTCATTAAAAAAATAATGTGCTCTCCAAGAACAATGACACTGTCTGTGGCATAGAAAATCTATGGAACAAAGAATCCTATCCCCTTTCAGCTCAGAAGCTAGGCCTGGGTGAGCTGCCCAGTGAACAAGAGCTGAAACTGCCACACGACTCTTCTTTGTCCACAGAGTTTGTGACCCTGGCAGCTTCTGCTGCCCACACAGACAGGGCCTTCTCTCTGGTCCTCCTTTTTTTTTCCTCACTATCCATCCCCATTAAGCACTGCAAACCTCTTTGAAGATAGCCCTCATGACTTGTCTGGTGAGTGATCCCCATTTTCCAGCTCACCAGATGAGTGGATCTGGGTGTCTGATCCTTCACAGGTGAGCACCTGTACCAACCACATCAACTCTGTTTGTAGAGTAGAGTGCATGCAAAATGAAAGTTTTATCAATTACATGAGCCGGAACATCAATGGCCAAAAGAAAACACAAATCCTCCTTTCATCTGAGGGAGAACAAAGCCAAGCTAAAATATTTTTTCTCACAGAATCCCCAGTGCAAAGACAGTAGGCCTAAAGCCTTGTTTAGGCTGTTTTCCCCTAGTCTTGCCATTCAGAAATTTGGAATAATCCAGTTGTTGCTGCTTTTAATTACACTAATCTTTGGCTTTCACAAGTGAAAAACATATATATTCATAAGGACAAGAGTTACAATTGAGAAATTTCTAAAGATGAAAAATTTAATAGTCATAAAAATGGAAAGGTGAGACTCTAGTCTTTACAAGAAGAGGTATTGAAATGATATAATCAAATCCATGTACCACAAAAGGTGAAATCATTTCAAAACAGATATAAAGAAATTATTAAAATGTAACCTAGTTTAACTGAAGAGAGTGGTGCATTTTTTTCTGTTTAAAATAGCTAAAGTGATCTTGTGAGCTTATATAAGCCAAATGGTGTCATAACAAAGAAAACCAGAATTTCTCTATCTTACACCAGAAAGAGAACCTGTCAGCTTTAGTTTTATCTAGCAGTCTTGGATTGGTATATCACCCATCTTAGGTTCCCCTCTCCCTTGTTATTTAAAGAAACTGTTTTGCAAGTTCTTTTGGCTATTAATATCAACACAGAAATCAGGGGAGGAAACCCATGTAAATCATATCATATCACTCAGAAACTATCTTCTCAACAAGTAAAGTGAACCAATTGAAATGGACATCTTGTTGACTGGCTTCTAATTTCTTGAGTTTAGCAGATGAATTTAAGAGCTAAGTGAGGTGGCAGTGGCCAGGATGAGAACGTAGGTGGACATTCCCTCTGCACTTGAGATTGGGGGGACAAAGTCAACAGAACAGAGGTGTGCCAAAGGACCATATGAAACCAGTGTCCCAGGAACACACCCTGAGTTCATGGTTGGCAGCCCTTTGGAGCCACACCAACCAGATCTTTCCAAAACAGGCTATGGTTCTGTAGTCTTAATGTTTCGGCTTCCCTTTGATTGAGAGGCAGCAACATAGGTGGGGAATCTGACTGAGTATGGCCAAAGTCAGAGCCCAGAATCAGCAGCAGAGGAGGAGGATGAGTAAAATCACCAGATGGTACCCATCTGGCTTTAAATTTTGCCTCTGAAGACTTTAATTTAGTAGTGAGTCTCCTCTTGATTTCTTCTCTCTTCTTCCCATGACTTCTGCAGGTGGATGTGCTGGGTGGCAAAGAGAGCACTTACAGAGTTTCTGGTCCTAGTGCCTCATTCTTCCCAGTTTGGTAATTGAATTTTCTCTTTAACCCTAATCTGGGTAGCCCCTCTAGCTGCTCCGAAGGAGAAAGTGGGCATTTCTCCACTTGGTGGGAAGGTACCATCTCTGGGGGACAAGGGCAAGTTGCCCAGCTTGTCCAATCTCCTTGATGCCTTCTTTCCAGTTTGTCTAAGGGCTCCAGAGAAGATCTGATAGTTGAGACACATTTGGTAAGAAGTCTTTGAGTCTACTGGCATCTAAAAATACATGTTAAATCTGCTGGCTTGCTAGCCTTCTTTGTGGTGGGGTCTCTTAGCAGAGAGTCTGTGAACATGCCTAGAGAAGTGGACAAACTTCACCACTGTGGCTGGTGAAGTTCTGGGCCACAAAACACTGAAGGAAGGGTGGAGAGACTTTGCAGCTGCATGGAGTCAAGCTGAAAGCATTCAGGTCTTTCAAAATTGGGGACAAAGAGGGATCAATTCTTCAGTGTCCTAAGTGGAAAAGAGCCAAGCCACCACTTTCTTTTCCTCTAACTTCAGCCCCAATTTCCTCCTTGGCCCGTAAATGGGAAAGCAGACCTGGATCTGAATGGGCATTCCAAAAGGGCAGTCAGATCTCTCCTCTCTTTCTGGTTGGCTGGTCTGACTCTTCTGTGGAAGTGGCCAAGTTTTGGCTAAAGAGAACATTTGTTCAAAGTTCTTAGAAAAGCTATTGAAAGTCAATTTGAGGGTGGGGGTAGAGAGTGAGAAAGAAAGAGATTAGGACGAGGGAGGCATTCACATGCAGACAAGTTTTCAAACAAGAAGCACATTTTCAGTACAATGAACTGCACTGCAGTTAAGCAGTCTAGATCTCAGGGACCAAGACTGTGAGCAGGTAATGGTGATTGAGCTCTCCTCTTTGTCCTGTCTTAAATCTGTCTTTCCCCTCCCCCCAGTTCAGATCTGGGGTCATCCTGCCCTCTTATGGCAAAAGCTATAGATAGAAAATAGTATCTGGGAGGGAGGGTTTGGGAAAATAGCAGTGACTCCCCATGGTCTTATAATGTTCACCTTATTCTAGTCACTGTTAGCTTCTTTGGGGATTTGTTTGTTTTTATAATTGTAAAAGGAAAAATATCCTAGCAAGGTTTTTTGTTTCTTGTTTTTGTTTGTTTGTTTTAGTTTTGGTTTTCCCAGACACTCTAAGCTCTCTAAACTTCCCGTGGCATTAGGTGAGTAAACGTTTGTGTGGCTGGCACACAGCACAGTGCTATAAACAAGCACAACTTGACACTGGTCCACATGAGGATCATCACAGATTTAAAGAAATACAACACCATTCAAAACACAGGTAAGAGCCATGGCAGGGAGCAGAATCTGAAAGTGCCATGGGAGGTTCAGATAAGGAGGAAGAAAAAGAAAGAAGGAAAATAGAAAAATGCTTAGCAAATAGAACTCAGAAACATCTTCATGACAAACCATACATCAATAGAGAAAATTCCCTAAGGCACAGCAGAGAAGTAGTGCAGAGTCATAACAGGCAGAAGATATCTCAAAAGGGGAGTGAGGTGGGGCGAAGAAATGAGAGCTTCCAAAGCTTCATTGAGTATGGAAATAGATGGGCTTGACTTTTCCAGAAAGGATCTTGGGCACTTGCACCGAGATGATCTCTGCCATCATTTCTGGAAAGTCCACGCTCACCATGTGAGACTTGATTAGCAGGTCAAAAGTGAACTGGTGCAGCTCTCGTGCAATCTGTAGGGGGTGCAATAAGAGAGGGAGGAAACAAGAAAACAGGGTTGACAAAGAGTTGGTTTCTATCAGGCTCTTACCCTTACCTTTGATTTTTTTTTCTTCTCTGTCCTTGGTTGTGTGTGTGTGTGTGTGTGTGTGTTCATGCACTAAAGGGCCTCCAGGGAGTCACTGAGGGCTCCCAAGAGATCTCTTACACCATTATAAACTCTCTGACTCAGGACTGGGTGTTCCTCTTCCCCAGGGCTCCCGCTTGTCTTGCCTCTCTCTCTCTCTCTTTCTCTCTCTCTCTCTCTCTCTCTCTCTCTCACACACACACACACACACACACACACACACTCATAAACACAAACTGTGCATGCACAAAACTCTCATGCATGACTCAAAGAAGAGGGGCAAAACATACAGGTCTGTTGTTTTGTCTGCCTAGAGAACGTATTTGCTCTAAGCCCATTCTCTGAGTCCCAACTGCTCTGTTCTCAACTCCTCCACCTCTTTCACAACATCCAGCTGGGACATTGTGACCTGTGTTCATTTCTTCTCCATTGCATTTTCTTCCTGGACCACACTCAGAGCAAGAGGGGAATGGAAGCACCTCCCAACAGGTGGTGCCAGACCCTAGAAGAACATATTATCATTTGGCTCTATCAGGCAGCTCTCCCAAACAAACCACCCTCCATCATTTGCTTACAGGCTGCACAGAGTCCAGGAGCTTGGTGAGCTGGTAGAAGCGCCTTGAACAGGATGTGGGATTTTTTCTCTTGCATGCAATGATACGATCAAGTTCCTTGATGTAGTTCATTCGAAGTTCATCAAAGAATTTTTGATTTTTTAGCCCATCCACTGGAACTGATGTGGGATGAAGACAGAATGGGGGGGGGGGAGCATACCCACAAAGGAGCATTAGACAAAGCACCAAGTTTTCTGACCACAAACTTGACCCCCACTCCCACAGGGAGGGAACCATCTATTTGGTTTCTTGTAGTTGAATTCTGTATGTCTGGGGCGTCTAGTCTGCCAGAAAAGTCTTAGAGAAAAGGCTAGCTGGACCCAACTTGAAGGGCATCGAGCAAATACAATTTACCGAGCCTTTTCTTTTTCTAGTCTCATCTATACATTTCTTAGGACTTATGGTTTTACATTGTCCACAGAGAAGCTCTCATTTAGACAATTAAAACATGACTTTGAATATCAAATATGGCTCTTTTTTTGGGTAATAAGGTACTCTGCTTAGAAAAGACATTAAAGAAACACTTCTTGGCTGCCAAATAAACCCTTTCTGAGTTACTTACTTAGACTTTCTCCTATTGGCAGAAGAGGAAATTCCTTCTAGGAGGAAATCCCTTCTGCCCTACAAAAATATAAGGTAGTCTTTGCCTGTTTCTATGGTAGAAGGTATGGAAAACTTCAGAGGTCTGCTACAATCAGTCAAAGAGGCTTTGTCCCAAGGAGAGACTCGAGGTAGGTAGGAATCTAATGAAAAATAAATTTTAGCAATGAAACTGGTCTCTAGCTAAGAAATTTATCCTTGCTAGGTAAAATTATGCTAAGGGAGAGTAGAGTTAGAAGGGTAAAAGGAGAAGGGAAATGTCTAGGAGCTGATAACTCTTTAATGAAAAAAAGCAGCTCTTCTTTGAGCCCCTAGGCCCCCAGGGACATTCCCTACCCCTCCAGGCACTTACTAATGCTGAAGAGCAGCAGTGCCTTCATGCACAGGAATTCCTGGGGGGTGATTTGAAGCCATCCAAATTCTTGAGAGAGGTGCCTCATTCTGACACACTGGCTGTACATCCGGGACTTGTGCATGCGGTACCTGAGAAAGAGGCACAGAAGAAGGAGATTAATGAGGGAAGGCTTAAAATAAGCCCAGAGAGAATGTCTCTGGTTGCCCTCCCCTTGCCAGATTCTCCAAGAAGAGATTGCTAGTACTTCAATGACAAGAATCAAAGTTGTTATTTTCCCCCCAAAATTCTGATATCCTGATAACTACTCATCTCCCCTGGCCAGGTCTTTGTGCCCCTCCTGCCTCCTAAGACAGGGAGAGGCAAGTCTAATCTAATAAACACAATGGTCAAGGCACATGGTCTCCCTGACTGCATTTCTAATATCCTAGCTACAGCCAGAACCAGAACATGCCTTCCAGGCATCCCAACTTAGAGGATTTCTAGGAGACAGGCCTTAGAAACCAACTCTTAATGTAAGGACACCAGGATTCTCAAGTGACTACAGTAGTTCGTTCTGTCAATTTCCCTGCCTCGTAGATTGAATGCCATTTCCCATACTAGAAATTTAAATATTTCTTTAAACGTTCCTAGGGAAGGAGATTCCCCATTGTCCCTTCAAAATGAGTTCCAATGTTTATGAAATCATCCAGGAAATGGTTCTGAATGTCCAATCTAAATGTCCCCTGCTGAGAGGGAGCCTATTCCCCCATATATTGGCTGTTCCTTACCACAGTTTGGGAGTTATAAACAGTGTGAGCTATTTTCATTATAGTGACTTGTGAACAGATAGATCATCACATTATTACCTATAAATTATATAGGACAGTGGTCAAGCCTTGCACAGCTTCTCATGGGTAGCAAACTCTCTGTTCCATGACTATCCATGGCAAGCCTCTAAGAGAAAATACAGCATCCTCCTGCTAGTAGGCCTTCTTGGTTTTCAGCACTTCAGAAATTGTGTGTGTGTGTATGTGCATGTGTGTGTGTGTGTGTGTGTGTGTGTGTGTGTGTGTGTGAGAGAGAGAGAGAGAGAGAGAGAGAGAGAGAGAGAGAGAGAGAGAATGATATACTTTGTGGAAAAAGAAAAGGGAATTTGACACCCACTTAAGTGGTGAGGAAAAATACCTCCCAGATTGGGCCTGACCACCAGCCCAAACCACTAGCATAGTCCACAACCTGAGAAGCACTGGCACTAGGTGGATGGAAGTTCAACATTCTATCTCAGAGAAATCTTGGCTGACTTGAAGGAAGAGGAAAAGAGGTAGATGGTGTAGAAATATTCAAATCAGAATGGAGCTCAACTGGAACGAGGAAGTATTTAGGTAGTATCACAAGTCAATTGACCAGAACAGTGTTGCTCCAAGATCTTTCACTGCAGAGAATTTTTAAATAACATCTGCTCACTCTGGGGCCTGGACCTGTTCTGGTCTTTACTGTACTTTCAAGCCTCTGTTGATGACAACAGTGCAGTGTTTTTACCTACCGTTAAAATAATTCTCCTGACATGGAGGACTGCTGTAACACTGCTGCAAGCCCCAGGGACAGAGAAATTAGGGAAAGATGGGGAGAAAAGGGAGAAAGGCAACAGAAGAAATTCAGAGGAAAAAGAAACAAGAAAGGGGGAGAAAGGGAAAAAAAAGAATAAGGAGAGAGTTAAAAGAAAGGAAAGGGATTAGAGAGTAGAAGGTAAAAAACAAGGGGGCAAGAAAGAAATTCAGGAGAAAAGAGGAAGTAGGTGGGAATAAAGGAGAGTAGATAAGAGGGAAGATGAAAATTGGAGAACACTGAGCACAGTGCCTGGCACATAGTAAGTGCTCAATAAATGACATATAAGAAGGTGTCATTATCATACTGTTCACTATTCAACAGATGAGAAGAATGAGATTCCAAAAGGTTAAGTAATTTACTCAGGGTCATACAACTAGGATCAAGCTTATCACCCTCACATGTGTTTCCCACAAAGAAGGCAGGAAGAAAGAAGAATGCAGGGCTACTGATAGGGTTTAGTGTCAGAGAGATCAGCAAGTGGGTTGTTTCAGAGTCCCTGTCTCTCTCTTTGGGTCTCAGTCTCCCCATTAGCACTACCTTAATGAGGTGAACAGCAATTAGTGGTTTTCAACTAGAAAATTACTGTCTCCCTAGCAGGGGTGGGGAAACATTTTCCTGCCAAAGACTATTTGGATATTTACATCATTCATAGGCCATACACAATTATCAACCTAAAAATTAGCCTGCTATATTTGGCCAGGCTAATTTAGTGAGGCGTGTGATAATAAGTGGGTATTGATTCCATGGGCCTTATACGGCCCGCGGGCCAGATGTTCCCTATCCGTGACCCAGTGGATGCTAAAAATGTGTCAGGGCAGTTAAGGCTGTCACAGTGACTGGAATTTTATTTGGTATTTAGTGAACAGGTGGCAGAAATGTTAAACATATTCCAATATATGGGAACTTCCTACACAATGAAAAACTATTCCTTCAAAAATGTCAACAGCATTCCTGTTGAGAAACGGTTTAGATGTTTCTAGGAATCCTAACACAGTGGGTCCCTATGAAAAGAAGAGGGCAGGGACATCTGTTATTTCAGAAGCTCTGGGGCTTGATAGATCTAGGATCCTGTGGGTAGTCCTGTGATAACTTTTGATGAGATACATGGGAATGGGCCAGAAAGTTGAGGTGGGGTACCACATACTTATGCAGAAGCAGAGAAGAAAATCAAGATTTACAAAATAATTATCACTTTGCAAAGGTTTTAGCATTCTGAATGGGGAAGGTGTTGCAGGTATCCAGGGAGTTTATTTAATCACTGGTGGGCAGCAGGAGTACTGGTGTGAGAGATGAATATGAAGGGGTCTTTTTAAGGCCTGCCCCAGAAGACAGCATCATGGATAACTCTCTGAAGATCTGGAAACTAAAAAGCAGGTTGTGCCAAAAGCCCAATGGTTATTCTTAGCTTCTGGCTATCAGGGCTGGCTGGCTTCAAAAAGGGCATCTGGGGATGCTTATTTTCCTCCACATAGCACTGCTGTACTAGAAGGAACTACTGGCCTGTAGAATTTATTTTAAGACTCTTCTCAGTTAGAGGGCTGGAGGGGAGGGGAAGGTCAATTCTTGTCCCGACCAAAGGGATCCTATGTGGTGAGACTAGTTCAAGGTCCTTGGGAAGATTTTTCTGACCAGCTTCATTCACAATGCCATTAAGGGACCCCAAATGGTAGAGGTAGAGAAGACTATCCATCAATATTAGGGAAAGAGAGTATAAGAAAGGTATTTCTTTTTTCATTTATTGTCAATTATGCATCAGACATTTTATACCCATTATCTCCCATTTTAGTCATCATTAACAAACCATTTGAAAAAGTTCTATTTTATTAACAGATGAGGAAACTGGGGGTCAGAGAAATTAAAGGTCCTGCCGAAAGACAATGATATAAAACAATAACAGATTTTAGTCGAGAAAAGTGTAATTTAAAAATCGGAGCCCTTTGACAATTTATAAAGGATAAATAGACCTTGTGGCAGGGCAAGCATTAACAAAACCTGTTTTTAAGAGAAGAAATGTAGCTGGGCCAAAGTTCCATGCCAGAGAGTGGTGGACCTGCTCTTTCCCATCACTAACCGCCATGAGGCAGTATAACAGCTGGGAGTTAAAGAGACATACTTGGAAATCTGTTGCCAACATGCATTAGTTCTGTGACATTGGGTGAGTCACTTTATTTTGTTAAACCTAATGTTTCTCATTCATTAGAAAATTATTCAACAATAAAGATAAATTTTAAAAAAGAAAAAAAAAATTCTATAAAAAGGAGATCAGGTTTTCAGGAGAACTCAATGAGAAAAGATTTAGAAAATATCTAGTATAGTCCTGGCATAAAGGAGTTCCACAAATGGTGGCTGGTAGTAGCCCTTGATGTAGCAATAGGGACTTAAGGAAATTTAGCCTTCACAACTAGAGTCTCCATGCCCATTTCCTATGTTGCTCAGAGTGAAGGGAAAGGACCATGATATAATGTTTTTAGTTAAGCTACAAAGCAGGTCAGAAACATGGCCAAAATACCAGGGTTGCGTCTTGGGTGGGAAAGTGATGGCCTCAGTACCAAACCCCCTGACATCTACCAGTTGGTCTTCTGGTCAAGCAAAACCACCTCAGATTTTGCAGACTGTCTGGGGCCTGTACTACCTCATCTATAGGTTAAATGAGCTAACCACCACTGTTATTACAATCATTACCATCAAGCAGGTCTGGTAAGGATGTTGTGTTTTTGTGAGTACTGGACCTATGAGCACTTACTCATTAAAAACCAGGTCGGGGGCAAAGTAGAGCATCCTAGAGTTGACATTGGTGAAGGACCGCCAGCCCATGGCAAACACCATAAGCCCCATCCACGAGTACTGAATGACTGCCATCTGGTCGTCCACATGCAAGTTGCGGAAGCCTGGAGATGGGGAAGAGACAATAGTCAGAGTGGGCAATAATAAGCTGGATGAAATCTGGGCCTCTGCTGTCTTGAGACTCTCTGGCACTCAGGCAGTCCAAGAAGAGCCCCAGGAACCATCAGTGCTGGAGAGCAAGGGTAAATAAGCTATATGGCAGGGATAATATTCCTTGCCTTCTCTGCTTCACTGAGCTTCTCAAATGAGATGATGATGGAGGCAAATAGAGCATTGTAGGTTGAAAAAGAATAATCTAATACTTACTGACTGCTTTAAAAGAATACACTCTTTGTAAGCATGTTGCTTATATTAACTCATTTAAACATTACAACAATCCAATAAAGTAGGCACTATTATTATCCCCATTCTGTTAATCAGTAAAAGTGAGTCACAGAAAGGTTGAGAAACTTGTCTAAGACCATAAGGCTAGTAGTAACTGGCAGACCAAGATCCAAAGCCAAGCAGTCTGACTCCAAAGCCTGTGCTCTTGATCACTATGCCATTCTGAAGATGCAGTGTAATAATAATTTCCCTACATCAACAGCACTATTCACTTTACAGAGCTCTTTTCTAGCCAAAATCTTATTTGTCCCTCTAACAACTGTGGAAATGGGGTATTATAACATATCAATATGCAGTGGATACTTTTGACAGCAACTGCCTTCTCCATACCACCTTCAGTCTCTCTTTTCTCTGGCTTTCTTTCTGCCTCCCACTTTCTTTCTGTTCATTTTTGTTCAACAAGTACCCGACTCTACTGCTGTTTCTACCCTACTACTGTTATTATGCACAAACAGGTCCTTCATGACCTGTCTGCTTAGACTAATTTCTTGCCATTTGCCTTCTCATAATCTAGGTTCTAGATATTCTTAAAAACTTACAATTTGCTGAACACAACATGCTTTCCCATGCTTCTATATCTCTGCACAGGCAGTTGCCTTTGCCTGGAATGCATTCCTCCTTTCCTAGGCTTTCCATCTGATAAATATGTACTCAGCATTCAACTTTTTGCTGAAAGACTACTTCCTCTATGAAGTTTTTGCCAATTCATCTAAGCAGACGACATAATAATTCTTTATTTACCTCAAATGAACCATGTGTAGCCCCACCTAATTATAGCACTCACTACATAGTATTGAAATTTATCTATATACACTTCTGTCTCCCCCACAAGACTTGGAGCTTCTTGAAGACAAGGAGCACCCCTTCTTATTTATCTTTCTTTCCTAGTACATAACACAATTCAGATATTTGAGTAGGCATTTGAGAAATATTAATTAAATGGACTAAGAACCCTCAATTGCTTTTCATTTTATAAAATGGGATGATTTCCAAATTACCTCCCTTAAGCTCAGAGAACAGAGGTTCCCAAATGGTACATCTACAATACCACATAGGTAGAATAGATATGGTTATGTTCTCATGGAGGTTTTTAAACAGATGGAGGCTTAAACCATCACGTCACAGTTCATCCTCTACCAGCATCCCATTTCTCCTCTCCCTGACAGATTCAGAATTATCTGAAATTTTGTCTTGCTATACCTCACTAGAAATGCTTTCATGAATTTAGTTAATGTTTCTAACTTTCCTGTTGATGACTTCATTTATTCCTCACAAGAACCCTAGAGAGTAGGCGATGGGACGCTTATTTTGCCAACAAGGAACCTGAGGGCCACAGAGGTTAACTGATTTCCCCAAGGTTATACAGTCTATAAGTGGCCAAACTGGAACTAGTATGCAGGTGTTCTAATTCTCTTGTCCAGTACTTTTTCCAGTCTAGTGCTTAAGGACACAGCTCAACAGCTACTGAGGTCATGAGCTTTTCTTAGCCATAGACTCTGGCCTAAAGTCTACAACATCTAGACACATTGTTCTGCTTGGTTGGTCCTTGCCCACCCACACATCCCATTTCCCTTTTATTTTAGTTCCCAAGCCTATCAGACATCAGAGATTCTAGAGTCCCTCATATCACCACCCTTGGCTGCAATCTTAGCCCCAAAGCCTGTGCCTCCCATCTTCATAGTGATATGCTGACAGACTAGCTGAAGCCTCAGACCAGAGTATTTCCTCACTGAAGTCCCAGGATAAAATAACTATTACTGACTCTTCCCAATAGGAGACAAAATGCAGGGCCAAGCATGGAACATCCAAAGATATCTTGGGGAGGGGACCTGGGAACTTGAACCCTGAATCTCTGAAGTAGAAGGCAATGGGAAGCAAGTAAAGCCTTGGTGGTGAGTGTGTGAATGTGAGGGTGTGCAGGGGGGATGAGGATTAAACCATACAAGTACCAAGGGAGCTGTCTATACTGATGCCTTTTTCCATTCCTGAGATACCAGAGAACTAACAAAGAAGAGAAAAAAAGGAAGCTTAGTTTGGCTGTAATGCTAATTAACAGTCTTCAGTGAGAGTAGCTTAGCACTCAAGGCTATTTACTGTCTATATATCAGCAACAAAGTAGGCTAATTTTTCTATAGGTCTGATCTGATTACAATACCTAACTTTTTTCTCTAATGCCCCCTTTGAAGTAGCCTGTTCAGAGTGCATAGCTATCAAGGGATAACTTGAGGAAACAGGAGCTCCAGCGTATAGGTTTCCTTCAGCACACACTTACTCAACACCTATTTGGCACTGTGTTAGGCTGTCCTGGAGAAATACAGAGGAGTTATTTTCAAGTTTTGAAACATGCCCTGGCCAACACACCAAACAAGTTTAGAAGTAAAGGCAATTTACTTCTCACCAGACTGTTTTCTCACTAGAATCCAATCAACATAATTTCTTAGCAATCTATAGTGGAAACCTTGTCAGGGAGCCCATGACCAAAGAAGGGCCAGTTAGGAAATCTACGCTATTCTAGTGCACCAGACAGCCAACATCTTCAAAGAAGACAATTCATCTGTGGTATCTATGCATGTGCTTCTAGGCAAGGCTGGTGGCAAGTTAAATTCATTTTAGCGAAAGCAGTGGCAGAGCACTCAAGCCTCACTGTAATGACCTACCATTTACTGAGCATCTACTATGTTTCAGCTACTGTACTAGGTACTCTTTTTACATAGTTTCTATGTTGATAACAATTTGCAAGGTAGAGATTGTTGTACCACCTCTACAAGTGCCGAAACAGAAGCACATGTATACACATGATTTGTTCAAGGTCAAACAACTAGTGTATAGCGAAGATTCAAAACCAGATACACCTGATTATAAATATACTGTATACACATTATCAACTCACCCATCCTCAATTAATAGTTATCATTTGTTAATGTATTAGGTACTCTGCTATGCAATTTACATATATCATCGCCCTCACAGAAAGCTTACACCAAAATTTATCTCAGTAGGTGCCTAGCATAGTGCCTTGCACAGGACAGGAACTCAATCTGTTGAATAAGCAAATCACTTGAACTAGTAGGTGTTATTGATAATATAAACAACAGCTTACAAACATGGTAATTGGTTTTCGTTTAAATGACTTAGGGTCAGAGATTATTTCTTTGGATATAGATAGTGAACTGATATTGTCTTGTAGACTTGTCAATGTTGTCAGAGGACTTCCCATTCTGAAGGTTGGGCTGAGAAAAGCCAGTGACTCCTAGTCATACAAATTCGGCCAAAATGGTTTGCAACAGGTTATTGTTAAGACCACCAAATTAGAAATCAGAGGGTGTGAGCCTAAGTTCTGATTCCATTTGTTAAGTAACCACATGAAAAAAGCTAGTTAACCTCTCCAAGGCTTGTCATTTGAAATGGAAATAGTAGTCCTTATGATTAATAGGATTGCTGTGAGGATTAAGTGGAATCATATATATGACAAGGTTCTGTACCCGATTAAATGGGACAATTTAAGTGTTTGGTAACTGCTTGGAAAGATTTTACTGCATTCTTGTTACACAAATGACATCAAGACATCCAGCTAAATAAGTGATAAGAAATAAAACAACTTTCTCATTTTATTTTTTCCTCCCTGTGTGAACCCTCTGTTTTGGCACAGTGCATACACAGCTAGAGTCCTTGGGCCTTCTTCCCAGTGACCTTATTGGCTAGTCAACCTCAGCTTCCAGCTTCCCAAGCTGCGAAGGTGTTAGGGATGGCCTGGTGGCTGCAACTGGGCCTTGTGTGTTGGAAAGACAAAATAAGGGTTTGGCAACTAACATGCAATGTCTTCAAAGGCAGCTAGTCTACATTATGACCCAAGTGGCCTTGAATAAGGCCTTGGCTTCTCACTGTGAAACCCAGGATTACAGAACTACAGGAGGACTACACAGACTATGGGTAGAATGGGATAAGAAAGGAATTTAAAATCAGGAGGGAACCTGGGCTCTCAATTTCTGACCCTGCTACTCTCTGACTATGTACTTGCAGGCCAAGCATATCACTTCTCAGAGCTTCAGTGTCTTTTATCTATAAAATGGAGGGATCCCTACTTTATGGAATTTTTATGAGGATCAAATTGGGTAATACATATGAAACTGCTCTGTTCTCTATAAATTTCCATCTGAATAGCAGATACTATTAGAAGACATGTTGATCTTTGACTCCATAAGAATTTCATTGGTTATTGATGTTTCAAAAGAATCTTCAAATTGTAGGATTTTTAGGATTAGGAGAACCCTTACAAAGCTTATGTTTCACTGGTTTCCAAACTGTGTTCCTGGATTCGTAATATTCTGCAAGAGTAACTCAAGGCTTCCATGGATGTAGTGAGGGAGAGGCACTGGTTTTAAATCAATCAGCTTCATTTGTATTTGTGTATGAAGTTTTGAGAAATAAAAAAGTTTGGCTGCTAAAGAAAAGTTTGTGAATGCTTAGATAGAGGATTATTGAGCTCTAACATTTTAATAAACAGTCTTGTTCAAATAACAGATGGCCTAGTGAGAAAGTGAGTTCCCTATAACTAGAGGTATCCAAGCAGAAGTTAGACAAAAACTTTGTATTTCTTTCACTATCAATTAATTAACTCAATTTGTCCTTCCACTATGATTCCTAAGGTATTTTAAAGAGTACTAAAGTTCCTTCAGGCAAAATTTGAAAAAACATCATTTTAGTTCTAACCACTCTTCACACATTATACAGGTAAAGAAACTGAGACCCAGAAATGGAAAGGACACATAATGATTTACAAGCAGAAGTAAGGCTAGAACCTAAGTGTTTTGACTCTAACCTCATATTGTTTCTACCATACTGTATCACAAGTATTCCCATGGTATGGCTCCTAAAACTAATATTGAAGAAAGAATATCAGTCAGGCTCAAAATTATCTTTGGGGTGAGCATGTGTGTGCATATGGAGAAGAGCATCTTAAGGCATATAGGTTATGTCTATAAGATCTGTGTTTTTTTGTTTTTTATATGATCTGTGATTTGGGGGAAATTTTAACACTATGTCTGGATTAAACATGATTGCTGTATGTGGATATGAGGTATATGGGACACTCTGTAATGCTGCTCTACTCTTTAATTTTTTTAATTCTCACCCTAGGATATGTTTTCCATTCATTTTTATAGAGAAACCTTGATGTGATAGAGGAACATAAATTGGTTGTCTCCCACATGAGCCATGACCAGAGATTGAACCCACAACCTAGGTATGTGCCCTGATTAGGACTCAAATCTGCAAACTTTTGGTGTATGGGATGATGCTCCAACCAACTGAGCCACCCAGCCAAGATTATTTTCCTTACCTTTAAAGTGGGGATTATACCATTCTCCATCCCCATAGGATAATGGTGAGAATTGCATGAGTTAATGGGCAGGAATGGGCAGGACATGGTATCTGCCTTGCCCATAGGAGCATGCACTAAATATGATCTCCCTTATCCCATCCTTCCACTTTCCTTTTCCTTACCAGGCAAGGCCTTAGCCCACTTGACCACATGTACAAGCTGTCTTTCACCAAGTTCATTGAGGCTAGAAAGCAAGGCTGCGAAAGAGTCGGGTTGATTGTTGTCATGTCCGGCACACACCACGCCTGGCTCAATGGCTTCCAGGACATTCAGAAAGATAGGCTGGCATTCATAACCTTCGATGTGTGATACTGCCAGCTTCTGGGTTGGCTCCTCAGTGGGGCTGGTGGCACTGGAAGCCTCGCCTTCTTCCTGTAGTTTCAGATTACCAAGTTTCTTCAGCTTCCGAGCTATTGGGAGGAGAGAGAAACTTGGATTTATTATCGGTGGTCAAAAACACACAGCACAGCTACCCTATTAGAAAACTTATCTGCGCTAAGAAAAAAAGGATGTTTATTCATCCTGGTCAGAGATTCTAAACCCCTTGAGGACAGACAAATGCTCAGTTTAACACTGGTTGAATGAATGATTCAGCACTCCAAATCTCTACTAAACTAAAATTTCATATCTGGCTTTCATCCCAATCCCCTTGCAAGACAGACCTAGTATATCCTTGGATTGGGTTCTACATAAATTCAGCCTTCAGTACTCATACTTCAAACCTTCAATTGAGTTATTCACTGATATATTAACAATGCATTCATTCAACAGAGATTCAATGTTAAGCTTTTTCTTTTGGGTGACAAAAAGGACACAGGCCCTAACCCTGTCTGGTAGACATGAAATTAATACCCACAAGCAGTTAAAATGTCAAATTGCTAAATGATACAACAGAGGTATTAACAAAAATGTTAATAATCACTCTGTATAGGTGGAGTCAAGAAAGGCTTTATGATATCATTTGACCTAGACTTTGAAGAATGGTGAGGGTTTTACCAGGCAGAGAAGAGTGAAAATGATATAAACAAAAGCACTGAAGAGTGTTTGGGGGAAATAGCTACAGACCAGTGTGGCTGAAGTATATATTGCATGTGTTGGGAGAGTGGCTATGAGGTTGAAAATAAGATAGTACCTGATTTTGAAAGGGCATATATATCATATTAAGAAGTTTGAGCTTTATCTGACAGATAATAGGCAAATACAGATGTTTTAAATCAAGAGAATAATGTATGTGTGTCTATGTCTAGCATGTCTAGCAGACTGCTAAGTAAAGAGATGAGAAAGGCATACATAAGTCTTATTTTTGGGGTCCCTAGGGGTACCAAAATGTATAGTGACTTAATATTAGTTCTCTCTCTCTCTCTCTTTCTCACACACATACACACACACACACACACACACACACTTTCATAGTTAAAGCTCTCTGAACATGGAAAGGTTTCCAGGCACTCACAGTATTGAAGATGGCCAAGCAAAGACTATATGCACAATGGTTAAGAATTCGAGCATGTCAACATAGTACTGGAAGTCCTAGCCACACAGATCAGACAAGAAGAAAAAATAAAAGGCATCTAAAATGAAAAGGAGGAAGTGAAACTGTCATTATTTGCAGATGACATGATAATTGTACATAGAAAACCCTAAAGACTCCATCAAAAAATACTATATGTAATAAATGAATTTAGCAAAGTAGCAGGATACAAAATTAATATTCAGAAATCAGTGGCACTTATAATTTTTATTATCCTCACCCGAGGGCATTTTTTTTACATTCATCTTCAGATAGAGCGGGAGGTAGAGAGGGAGGAAGAGAGAGAGAGAAACATCGATTGACAGAAACACACCGAGTTGTTGCCACCCACAAGACCCCAACCGGGGCCAGGGACAAACTGCAACCGAGGTACATGCCCTTAGCAGAACTGAACCTGGGATTCTCTGGTTCGCGGGCCGACGCTCCAACCATTGAGCCAAACCGGCTAGGGCTCAGTGGCACTTTTATATACCAACAATGAACTATCAGAAAGAGAAACTAAGAAAACAATCTCATTTACTATTGCAATAAAAGAAATAAGGTACCTAGGAATAAATTTAACCAGGAAGGTAAAAGACCTGTAGGCAGAAAACTATAGGACATTGAATAAAGAAATAGAGGCAGATACAAATAAGTGGAAGCATAAACCATATTTATGGATTGAAAGAATTAACATAATTAAAATTTCCATACTACTCAAAGCAATCTATAGATTCAACACAATTCTTATTAAAATACCAATGGCATATTTCACAGATCTAGAACAAATGTTCCCCAAATTTATATGGAACCAAACAAGACCCCTATAAATAGCCTCAGCAATCTTGAGAAAGAAGAACAAAGTTGGAGGTATCACAATACCTGATATCAAAATATACTACAAGGTCCTTGTAATCAAAACAGCCTGGTAGTGGCATAAGAACAGTCATATAGAAGAGTAGAAAAGAACAGTGCCCAGAAATAAACCTATGCTTTTATGGTCAATTAATATTTGACAAAGAAGGCAAGAGCATACAGTAGAGTAAAGACAGTCTCTTCAATAAATGTTATGTTGTTGGAAAACTGGACAGGTATATGCCAAAAAAAAAAAAAAAAAGAACGTAGACCACCAACTTAAACTATACACAAGAATAAACTCAAAATGTATAAAATACTTAATGTAAGTCACAAAATCATAAAAATCCAAGAAGAAAACATAGGCAGTAAAATCTCAGACATCTCTTGCAACAATATTTTGCCAATATATCTCCTACAGCAAGGGATACAAAGAAAAAAAATAAACAAAGGGAACTACATCAAACCAAAAAAACTTCTTCACAGCAGAAGAAACCATCAGCAAAATGAAAAGAGGACCCACTGTATGGGAGATCATATTTTCCAATGATATATCTGATAATGCTTTAATTTCCAAAATACATAAGCAACTTTTACAACTCAACACCAGGAAGACAAGAAATTCAATTAAAAAACGGGCAAAGGACCTGAATAGACACTTCTCCAAAGAGGACATGCAGATGGCCAATAGACATGTGAAAAGATGTTCAATATCGCCATGGCCGGTTTGGCTCAGCAGTTGGAGCGTCGGCCTGCGGTCCCCGGAGACCCTGGTTCAGTTCCCGCTAAGGGCATGTACCTCAGTTGCAGTTTGTCCCCGGCCCTGGTTGGGTTGTGTGGGTGACAACTAATCGACGTGTCCCTTTCACGTCGATGTTTCTCTCTCTCTCTCTCCCTCCCACTCTATCTGAACAAAATATCAAAATCTGTCCTCGGGTGAGGATAAAAAAAAAAAAAGATGTTCAATATCACTAATCATCAGACAGATACAAATTAAACTATAACAAAGTTATCACCTCACACCTGTCAGAATAGCTACCATCAATAAATCAACAAACCACAAGTGCTGGTGAGGATGTAGAGAAAAGAAAAGGAACCCTAGTGCACTGTTGGTAGGAATGCAGACTGGAGCAGCCACTGTGGAAAACAATATAGAGTTTCCTCAAAAAGTTAAAAATGGAACTGCCATTTGACCCAGCAATCCCACTTTTGAGACTATATCTTAAGAATCCTGACACACCAATCAGAAAGAATACATGCACCCCTATGTTCATAGCAGCATAATTTACAATAGCCAAGGCCTGAAAATAGTCCAAGTGCCCATCAGTAGATGAGTGAATAAAATAACTATAGTACATTTACACAATGGAAAACTACATGGCCATAAAAAAGAAAGGACTCTTACCTTTTGTGACAGCATGGATGGACCTGGAGATTATTATGCTGAATGAAATAAGCCAGTCAGAGAAAGACAAATACCATATGATGTCACTTATATGTGGAATCTAATGAACAAAACAAACTGACAAACAAAATAGAAACAGAGGCATGGATACATGGAACAGACTGACAGTTATCAGAGAGGAGGGTGAGGACTAGATGAAAGAAGGTGAAAGGATTAGCCAAAGAACATATATGCATAACCCATAGACACAGACAACAGTGTAGTGATGGCCAGAGGGAATGGGGGAGGGAGGAAGGGCTGGGTGGAAGAGGCAAAGGGGGTGAAATGAGAATATCTGTAATAGTGTCAACAGTGAAAATAAAGTTAAAAAAAGAATTCAAGCATGAAGCATCAGATGGGAATGAGTTTTTAAAAATGACCTTGAACCATTTAAAAATTGTTCTTTCCCATCCTCAGACTAACAAATTCTATAACCTCAATTTTTGCTAAAGAGATTGAAATTTTCTGGTGTTGCGACATTTCCTACTGAACACTATAACAACCTCAGTTATTGTCAGATATTACACCTATAGTGAATATGCACCATAACACACATACTGACTTTCTTCCTTAGCAAAGGGGTCGAGGGAAGCTGAAGGGCTGAAATCCCCAATAGTAAAAAAAAAAAAAAAAAGAAAAAGAAAAAAAGAGTTTCCTTGCCTCTAATCTATCTGTAATATAGGAACCATGCTAGGAAGCAGCCAATAGAAAGAATGATAAAAATAACGTTATTTTAAACAACAATAACCCACAACTCAAACTGTATGAACCATCCTCCCCCCATGCTCACACATACACACACAATTTAGAGGTCCTTGAAAATCCGAATGTTTACTTCCCTAACATTTATATTGGCACAAATATAAATAATTGAAGAGGTCATAATGCTGAGGCCTAGTATAGACAGATGTACTAGAGTAGGCTATAAACCACTTTATCTCTAATCCCTTTAAAGTAATAATAATAAATTTAAAAAGAAAGTATTGGATTGCTCAATTTAAATGGATGAATACAACAAAATCTGCTGCTGATCTTTTTCTGGCTCCTGCAGAAAAAGGTACTTATCTGAAACAAGCTTTCAGGTCTAATTACATGAATAAATACAATGCAAACTCTAATCATAGTGCAACTCAATGCAAGAATGGATCCCATATTTGGATCAGTGACTAGGATAGAGGAGCAAAAAAATGGTGGGGTTAGTAATACAAGAGAAAAACAAAAAACTCAGGGTAAAATAACAAGGCAGTCTTCAAAATCAACCCAGAGTGCAAGATGACCTTGTTCAACAATCATTTATTTCTGTATGGCTTGGGCACACTCAATAATAAGGATATATGTATACCCATTGCCAACTCCCAGTTCCCAGCAAGAGAATAGGCTGGAAGGTATGGTCTAGGCTAAGCCCATCTTTTCCCAGAGCTAGAGATCTCATCCCCATAATATCTTGTCATCTAGTGAACATGTTGAGGACGTGAGTTATTGTAGGCAGCCCTACAGACTGGTAGTGCCTACTGAATATGTTCTCCTGATACAGATTCTAGAGGTAGACCCCCTCATAACCATTATAGGCACTTTCTGGCCTTGAGATCAGGAGTTCCCAGACCATTGAGTACTCTTCAAGCCTGGGAGAGGACAGAGATATAATCAGCTCTATGACTGAGGTAACAAAGAGAAAAAAGATAACTATTTTTTTCAGGGCCTTCTATGTGCCTCACTTCATGAACATATTACATCATTTAATTCCACAATAATCTTTGAAGGTTAAGAACATTTCCAAATCCCTTCTTTGCAAGTAAGTAAACTGAGGTTAACACAGCTAGTGAAAATTTGAAGCCTGGTCTGCTGACTACAAAACCCATGTTCTTTCTACTATCAAGCTGCCAACCCAATGTGTCTGAAGCCCTGAACCTTACCTCTAGCCTTAATAATAGAGTTGAAGAATGGGGCTTGGGTTATATCTTTTCTGCTTTCTATACCCACTTTTTATTCCAAAATTCAGTAACTAGCATTACATTCAGAAGCACAGAGATAAGAGGCTATGAGAATACTCTATTCATGTGCCTAAAGTAGAAACAGGTTTGGAGCACTATGGAGGCCCAAGTATTCACAGCATGACAAAACAGGAAGGGTTCTTACAAATCATGTCATCTAGGGGATTACAGATTCAATATACCTTTAGCATCTATACAGGTAATATAGTGTTGTGTGTGCAGGAGAATGGTGTGTGTGTGTGTGTGTGTGTGTGTGTAGGAGAATGGTGGAAACTCTGGTGAACTGGAGTGAATGCCTTACTGCCTTTCTGCTCCTGCCATGTACTTGCCCCTCCCCCAACACACATACCTAGAAGGCATTCATATAATATTTAAATATTTTCCTGAAACTCATCTGTATTCCAAAGTTGAATTTAGTCCTTAATCGCAATTTTGGGATTTCTGACATTAATCCAACCTTTCAAGTCATAGATGGGGAGGGGGAGGCCAGAGAGAGTGAGGTTGCTGTGCCACATCAGCTCTCTTTTCAACTAACTGATGTCTACTCTATCTAAGTACCGGCCTCTCTAAGCTCCTTTATTTGCACTCTGTAACACAGTAGCCAATAGCCACATGTGGATATTTCAATATAAATTAATTAAAATTAGAGGAAATTAAAAATATAATATCTCAGTCTCACTAGCCACATTTTAAGTGGTAAAAAGCCATGTGTGGCTAGTGCCTGCTCTATTGGACAGCACAGACAGAATATTTCCATAACCACAGAAAGTTCTATGGAATAGTGCTGTAAATCTAATCTGTTCTCTGGGGCAGCTGTCCCATTTGTCATGTTCTGTTCATGCTATTGATAAATAAGAAAATCAGCCAAAGAATTTTACACAGATAAATCTATGAGTTTTTTAAAAGGTGGAGGGACACACAGAGCGATTGGTGGTGGTACAGTTAGTGACGTATGCTCTGTTGCTCTGACTATACCACCAGTGACTCAGATCTCAGTGGGGTGATGAATAATGGACCTAACCAAACTCATTGCAAGGAAGACCAATGTGTGCTAAGACTGTGGGGAGAATCCGTCAACATGAAATAATTCCCCTTCCCTGTGTAGTGCTAAGAACTTAGCTGGTATTTTTACATGCTGCTCCCCTAAGACCTATGTGGCATCTGCTTGAGAAAGAGAAGCTGCATTCCTATTTGCCTCTAGGACCTGGATAATGTGTTGTCTCTGTAGCCACAGTGGCTCAAACTGCACCAGGTGTTCTGGCCTCTCTCTCTGAAGAGGGTGACTGTACTGAACATAAATGAAATCAGATTCCATTCATTGTGCCGGGGGATCCTCTGTTCTCTCTCTGCAGCAAAGGCTGGCATGTTGCTAGACAACTTGATATGCTGGACAATGAGGCTTGCTAGTCTCAGCTGTTACTCAATGCCCAAGGCCTTGTTTTCTTCCATGAAGGCCACACCCACACCCCTCCTGCTTCCTGCACCTGAGTCCCAGAGTTAGATCTGTTTCATGTGAGGTACAGGCCTGCTGGCCCCTGTTACAGCAGAGACCCATTAGTTTACTTAAATTGAGTGGTGACGTGAGGAGAAAGAAGACAGGAAAGAGGAATAGTTCTAGTGTTGTGTGAGTTGCTTTGAATCTATTCCCTGTCTTTCAATCTCAGATCACAGCAGTGACAAGAAAGGGCCACTGGAAAGGTATTTCCCAGTCCCTATTATCTCTTGAGGGGATTGGAGCCTGACATGGTGCCTGGATCCTATGGGGAACTCACCTTTTTTTTTTAATATCAGGATTCATGATGCATCCCTAAGGAGAAGTAGATGTGATTGATCTGTAGCTTTGGTAGCCACTGTGATCTTTAGGCGCTGTTGCAGTCTCTTTCCTTGCCACCTCAAGATAGAGGTTTTCTCATTCATGGGCAGGGAAGAGGCAATATAAGGTGAAGTTTCCAGTCTTACAAAGTTTGAATCCCTGCCCATAAGTCAAGGATGTTCTCTTCCTCATTTGGAGCATACAAAAAATAAAATCACTTTCTGTGGTAGGTAGATTTCTAAACTAGCCCCCAATATTCCCAACCCCTGGTGTGCAGACACCTTCTTTCAGTCACTTACTTAAACACTAGCCTAGGTGCTGTTGTGAAAGAAGGGGGCAGTTGTGATTAAGATCACAATTCAGTTGAATTTAAGGATGGCTATCCTTGGTGGGCCTGACCTAATTAGGTGAACCTTTATAAGGCACTGGACTCTTTCTGGAAAGACATTCATGGAGTCATGGGAATTTAACATAAGGAACATTCTCTGTTGTTGGCTTTGAAGGTGGGGGGGTCCACATAGCAAGGAATGCAGGCAGCCTTGAGTAGCTGAGAGCAACCTCGGGCTGACAGCCAGAAAGGAAACAGGAGCCTTAATCCTACAACTGCAAAAAACTGAATCTTGCCTTAATCACATGAGCCTGGTAGAGGACACTGAGCGCCAGATTAGAATGTAGCCTGGCCATGCCTTGATTTCATCCTTGTGAGATACTGAGTTGAGAATCTAGTCATGCTGTGTCAGAACTTAACAGAACTGTGAGCTGATAAATAAGTACTATTTGCAGCTGCTAAATTTGTGGTAAGTTGTTACGCAGCAATAGAAAATGAATATGCTTTCCTGAATGAAGTGTGGTATAGGGCAAGATAATAGGCTTTGGAGTAAGATGATCTTGGGTTCAAATCACAGCTCTGTCAATTAACTACCTTATTCACTTTGAGCCCTTTGCTTAGCTGCTCTGAGATCTAGTTTCCTCATTTGTAAAATGGAAGTGCTCCCACCTAGTTCTTAAAATACTTTGGAGAATTAAATAAGAGAGAATACCTGGCAGATAGTGAGCCCTCAAAATAGTTTCTTCCTTCTCCATCTATTTCTAAAGAGTACAGAGTGAATGGCTTGCAGGTGAATTAACCAAGGAATGGGGGAAAAGGGGATACCAGAATTAACAGAGAACGAGATAGAGCAGAGAAGAGAAGGAGAAAGTAACACTTTCTGAAATGAAAAACAGTAAAATGGTTTCTTCTGGATATAGCTGCCTATAAAACTGAATTCAGATCATAAGTGTAATTGTAAATACTAAGTAAACACGGAGGTAAGTTTGGTGCAGGGTGCAGATACTTTCTGAAAACAGATTAGGCTGCGATTATGAGTATAGGTGAGTATGTGTGTGTGCAGGAGCTTATATATTATAATGCTTAAATCTAGGTATCATGACCTCAAATACCGTCATTAGTCAGGCAGATATGTAAATGAGTAAAATAGCCTAATAAACATAGAGTGGGTTGAGGACATTGAAGGGGACTGAAGCCCTGCCTAGGAGCAGTCTATGTCCATTTTCTAAGCAAAGACTGTGCTGGACAAAGAGAGTTCTGCAAATGAATTTGGTCTGAGGAAAGCCAGTGTATGGCTCTGGTTTAAATCATGCCAGCCATCTTTCCACCTGCTAGGATTGGAGTCAGGGCATATCACTGTATAACTTTAGGCCCAGACGGTCAGAGGAACACTGGATTAGGATCCAGGGGAGCTCACTCTATGACCTCAGGATCATCTCTTTCCTTCTTTTGCATATATATATGCAAACACACACACACACACACACACACACATACACACACACGTATATGTATATGTATATGTATATGTATATGTATATATGTTTAATAGTTAAAAGAAAAGAATCTGGAGTAAAATTATCTTAGTTGTAAGCCTGGCTCTATTGTTTACTCACTGTGAGAATTTGAGCAAGACTTAAATTCTTTGTACCTCAATTTCCTCATCTGAAAATTAGGGTTAATATTAATATATAATTAATAAGGTTGTTAACAAGGAATATAGACACTATGGTGGTGACTGAAAGTAGAGGGAAGATTCTACACCACCAGAAGGACTTTCCAAGGCTGAAGCATAGTGAAACATGTACTGAACTTAAGGGGGCAAAATGCAATGATGAGAACCAAGTTCTAAAGTGTTATTCACAATAAATAAAAGGCAGTGGTATTCAGAGTCTTATTGAATGTGTGACCTTGAACAAATCCCTTTATTTCTCATAAACCTCAGTTTTCTTTTTTGTATAATGGTGACAATCTGACCTGACTACTGCATAGGACTCTTATTAGAAGGAAAGTAGATGATCTTAGTTCAAGTGCTCTGAATTCTGTAAAAGTATATGACAATTAGCAGGTTATAAAATTTTCTAAGAATGGATTTCTAGTTAGAAAACATTCTGAAAAACTGACTAGGGTAGCAACCTATAAGAAGCATTCTTCCCATCTCAGGCAACTGGTCTGAAGCCAAACATTGAGGGCCAAACTGACAGGTTTCAGAATCCTAAGGCAATCATAGCATCTACCTTGCAGAGTTGTTGTAATATCCTGAGAAGAATGTATGTTAGGTACTAAACACAGAGAAAATTCTGTAGGTCAATAAATGATGTCTCTTACTCTTGATAGTTGCTAAACCCCACGTTGCTGTACTTCATCCCCTTTATCTCCAACAGGTAAACCTCTTTCTGGAAAAGTTAACCCATAAAACATGTATTTTTCACAGGGATTGAAATTAATTAGGGGAGAGAATCAGGGTAGGGAGGGTCTCCAGGCATCAAAACAGTATAGTGGTAGTATCCCAAGTGTTTTACAAGTTTCTTTAAGGGCCCACGAGAAGAGATAAAGTGGGCCTGAATATATGGCCCCAATAAGTCCACCTTCTTTCAATACAGAGCAGTGGTACTTTATTCTATATCCACACTTAGAATGTCAGATTTTGTTTGAGGAATAGATTACACGGCCAAAAAAACGTTTGAAGGCCCCAAATCTTGTCTATCCCAGATCTCCCATCCAAAGCAATTCGAAAACAAAGATGAGTAGATTGAAGGCCAGTGCTAAGTCTTGCCTAAGTAGATAGAGAAGAGCACAGCAGGAACCAGAACCAGCTCTCCTGAATTCTAAGGCAATACCTTTCCCATTTCATCAGGTTGAGTAGCATGTTAGTGGGGAGAAGGGTCAGTTGGAGATGAGTAGTAAAGAACTAGGACAGGAACAAGAGATTGGGAACAGAGCCATTCCTTGGCATGCATGGATCGAGGCATTAGTTGGGGGTACATCCAAATGTAAGTGTGTACTAATAAGTGTAGGTCAAATTCTCTAAGGCAAGAAGGTTCCTTGGTCTTCCCTCCACAGCCCCATTCTCCTTCCAGTCTCAATTCTGAGTCAAAGGAATAGCCAGGAAAAAGAACATCAAATTTTATCTTTCAAGGTTTATATTGGACTATTTAGTCTAATGGTTTTTAGTTCATGGAGGAGTAAATGTAATTAATAACAGAATAATATGCAATGCTGCATATCCTTGCCAAAGCACAGGATCTGGCAGAGACTATTTCCAAATCTCTCTCTGACTACTGAGCCAGAAGAAAGGGGCTTACTGTCCAGATGCCATCCTGGGTGAGGGGCATAAGGTCATTACCAATAAGCTTGGAAATGCTTTCACATTCCAAGCTTTTCCACTGGAAAAAGTAACTACATGAATTTAGAGCATACATGCTTTTACAATTACATTTAAACTGACATTAAAAACAAATGTGAAACAGTCTAAGCTGAACAGGTCAGGATGACCTGAAAAGCAAATGAGAAAGAAAAAAATAATAAAATAAGAAACAAAACAAAACAAAAAAAAAAAAAGAAAGAAAGAAAAAAGGTCCAATGTTAACAGCATTAATTCTGTCAGTATGTTGTAAATAAGAAAATACCATTGCTGTATTAATGGTTTTATTAAAGGAAAATCCACTACCAGAAATATGCAACATTTAAACAAATAGAAAGCAGTTAAAAAATAAAACACATTAGCCTTTTAATCCACTTTAGGGAAACTCTTAGCCTGGAGATTAAAATTGTGCCCCAAAGAGGGAGAACTCCCCTCCCTCCTGAATTCTTTTCTTGGCTTTTCTCCAGAATGTTGCTGAGTCAGAGGAAGGATAGAGAAGAGAAGAGAAGAGAAGAGAAGAGAAGAGAAGAGAAGAGAAGAGAAGAGAAGAGAAGAGAAGAGAAGAGAAGAGAAGAGAAGAGACAGAGACGGAGAGAAACAAAGATGGGGTGTATGTGTAGTGTGTGTGTGTGTGTGTGTGTGTGTGTGTGTCGGCTGGAGAAGGAAGAAAGTGGAAAATGCAAGCCCTAGGCAAGGCAGGGAGAGTGCTTCTGACTCTCAAATTTGACTACCCCTGGCCTTAGAGACTCTACATTGACCAGAAGGAAACTGGTTTTAATATGGAGGTTCTTGGACAGAGACAGCATAGCAAGATATTTAAAATTCTAAGTGCCTCCCTTCTTGTATCAATGCAAAGTTTGAGGCTGGCTTGGCAGAAGAACAAGGTCTCACAACCAGTGGAGAGGCAAGTGTAATGATATGAGTGAGCAGTGGAGGAGTGTAGGGGCACTATGGCTAGAAGTTAGAACTAAAGCCTGATCCACTTCCTTCCATCAATAGGAAATAAGAGAAGTAGGCTTTTACTTCCTCTTTATGAATGGTTCAAGTGTCTGTGTGTTCCTGAAAGCAGTCATCTTAACTTTATGAATGGGGAGAAAAAAAACCCATCTGACTCTAGTCTCTTGATCTGTTTGAAGAGGGGCTGGCTAGCTTCTTGGGGAAGTTCCTCCAGGAGAGGCATAAATGAGGTTCTTGTTTATTCAACTTTTGTGGGCCAGCTGCTACCTTCAGCTCAGTGTTGGGGCCTGAGGTTCCCATCTGGGTCCTTGACAGTGGTCCAGCAGAATGGAGGTAAGGGTTTCCCGACCTTCAGGAATTGCCGACCAAACAAGTGAAAATGGCCAAAGGAGCCTAAGATATGCATAATGGCTTCTTTTTCAAGGTAGCACCTTCAATTCCATCAGCAAAAGTACTTCCCAGCAGCACATTGTGGAAAGCAAGCAACTGAATCACAGCTTCACTGTATCCACCTGCGTCAGTGCCTGGCTGCTCTCACATACAATCAAGAACAATAACAACAACAAAAAAACACTCTGCTAGTCCTGGCTGGGTAGATCAGATGGTTAGAGCATCATCCCAATAAGCCAACATTGATCTCCAGTCAGGGCACATAGAAGAATCAGCCGATGATTGCATAAGTGGAACAACAAATCAGATCGACGTTTTTCACTCTCTCATCTCTAAAATCCATAAATACATAAAAAACGACAATCATGATATGGCGACATAGGTAGTAACTACTACTACTTGAGCTGGTCTTTACAACATCCTGGTGAGGTACGGAAATACCATCAGTCCCATGGGGGAGAGTCATCAACTAAGAGTAGCTCCCAGACCCAATGTCAGAGTCTGTGTTCAGGAGCAAGGGCTTAAGCCCCTAAGGTTCAGATTCCAGGTATTTCTGCACCATTCACAGAATTCTGGAACCCTCATTCTGAATGAGGCAGGGCAGCCTTTCTTCAGAGTCTGGTCATCTTGAGATACTTGTAGTTGTTAACCTGGAATTTTTCTAATATGAAAAAGAAACATTGTTGAATATGGAAACTTAAAGATGGGCTTGCACCTAGCAGGCCTGATAATCAGATGCCTGAGTCAGGTCTTCTGAAAGGAGGCAGCATGCAAAATTGGGAAGAGCAGGCAGCTACCATTTTGGATTGGAGGATTCCTGTTCTCTTTTCCTACCCACCTGTATGACAGAGGTGAGATGTGATATAGAAAACTCTTTACTTGGAGTTATTTTTTTCCCCTTCTTTTCTGCTTTATTGACAACTATACTAAAGAATATATATATATTTGTGTTTGTCTCTCTGTACATGGTGGGTAAGAATTAGGCAGGGGGTGTGGGGAGGGAGGATGTGGAGGAAGAGAAGGCAGGTGGAATTTAACAGTCTCATTATAGACACTCAGAACCCAACAAAGACTCCCTATTTGGTCTTCTGAATTTCTTACAGCAGCCAAAAAATCCCATAATATTACAAACATTATTACTCAGCTTGGAGATGAGAATGCTTCAAAATGAATGTCTGTGTGCCTAACAGCTCACTAATCAAAGCTTCCATGCCTCATTTTCCACCCTGGGGAGAGTCCTCAGTCTCTTTCAGTTTTATTGTGGCCAGCATGACATACCACACTGTGCAGGCCGGGGCTGGTGACCTTTTGTCTTGGCCAAGATCCAGATTTTCTTCTTAGTTCCAAATGCCAGTCCAAGTTTCCTGCAGGTGATTTCTTTAGGATTGGTGGTTACATTTTTTAAATTGCTGACTGCTAGAAGGCTGAAATGTCCCTCAACAATTAATTTTCCCTTCAGCCACAAAACCACTGGTCCAATGGGGGTATTAAACAGGAAAAGAAAGACATTTCTGGCTTAAGAGATCTAATAAGTATAGGAAGGATTAACTGGAACCTGATTCCAAAAGAGGTGATCCACAGTAGCGATGCCTTTTCCAGTTTGCTTCCTACATTTATTTTCTCATGAAAATATTATCAATAATAAACAATCTGAAGGCTCTACTGGTTTCTGGGTGGCTGTGTATTTTCCCCCTTAGTTCTACTTCATACAAACATAATCCCAGAAAATGTGCAAAACTCTCTATAAAAGCATTTTGCTCAGGTAAATTGTGTTATGAATAAGTTCAGTACAATAAGAAAATGTTTTAAACATTTTTGTGATCTTAAGGAATATATCCTGTAATATGTAACAACAGATGGCACTCTTCTTAAATCAAAGTAAACTTTTTTTCAAACAGTTCAAATGAAACTTTTTATCCTAAATTGTTATACTTGGAAAATACTTGCCTTTGTATATACGAGCTATTGTGTTCTGTGTACTTTTAGCTTTCTGCCTACTACCTTTGAAAAATATTGCCTATGACATCATTTTACTCTTTCAAGAGCAACTGAGGGATTTTGGAGTACTCATAAGAAAAGTAAACAACAATAAAATCTTTCTGCTGCAATTACACTTTAAAAACTCAAGGATTTTAAGTGGAAATTTTACAAGTGAGACACATATTCAAGTACATGATATGGGGTATCATCAATTTTGATGATTAGAAAAAATTATTTACCTCTAACCATAGTTCTGTAAAAGCACACTGTCAGAGATAGACTACAACATATATATGCTGTTCCAGAAAATTTGGTTTGAAGGAAATGAGTGAGATACAGTCTCTGTCTCTCCATATACAAGTTCAATTGAGAACTGCAATTAGAGAGGTTTATTTTTTCCCTACAATGGGTCACTACATATGTATGTACCCAACTGGAGGATGGTGATCTAGTGTTGATTCAAGGATGATTCAGCTATAAAAAGGAAATCTTGCCATTTGCAAAAACAAATATGAACATTTAGGGCATCATGCTAAGTGAAATAAGTAAAATAGAGAAAGACAAATACTATATGATCTCACTTATATGTGGAAATCTAAAACAAAACAAACCACTGAATTCATAGAAACAGAGAACAGATTTATTGTTACCAGCAGTGGGGGTTAGGGGGTGGGGAAAATAGGTGAAGTTGGTCAAAAGGTACAAACTTACAGTTAAAAGATAATCAAATTTTGGGGGTGTTATGTACAGCCTGTGACTACAGTTAACAATACTGTATTGTATATTTAAAAGTTGCTCAAAAAAAATCTTAAAAGTTCTCATCTTAAGGAAAAAAAATTTGTTACTATGTATGGTGATGGATTTTAACTAAATCTATTGAGATGTATATAAAATCATTATGTTGCACACCTATAATACAATGTTATATGTTTAATACAATGTTATATTTCAGTAAAACTGAGAAAAAACAGATTGTAAGTGCTAAGTCATATGTTGTGCATGTTGATTTCAAAGTTTATAGGGCTATTCTGCTCCTTTGTGCATACCTCAGTTGTGCATATCTGTAGCACTCAGCTGAGAATTGTGTGGGTGGGGGGGAGTAGCACTTCTTACAATTGAGAATTACCACTTGAATCTCCAACCTGAAAACTTTTAGCATTCTAATCTTGAGAGTCAATGGAGAAGGGAGAAACTCCTAGTAACTGAATTCCACATTGTTGATTTTTATGATATTCTGCCACCTGCTGCACTAGAAGTAGAGTGGATCCAATCATTGGGTAGGCAATGGTACTCAAATCCTACAAATATGTGGTTTCTGGGCTTCCTACTTTAGCAATGAAGATATATGGCAGCTCCATGATGAGGTTCTTGGTAAATATTGGAATTCTGGTCAGAGAGTTCACAAAAGAACTGTTGAACTTTAGCAAAGAATGTCTAGATATCCAATACATTTAGTGATCATTCTGCATGATGCTGGAAGTCATTATATTTCTCAGAAATAATGTGTCTACTATGCTTTTTGGATCAGGAATATGTATCTGTGCCTATGAGATGAGTTGGGCAATGACTCTGTTTTGGCCAGGATTGCATCGTACCCTTTGTGTATAATAGCACTACAGATCCAACATGGTCTACTTTAGTGGGTTTTTAAAAAATATTTTTTATTGACTTTTTTAGAGAGAGAGGAATGGAGAGGTAGAAACATCAATGTGAGAGAGAAACATTCATCGGCTGCCTCTTGCACGTCCCCCACTGGGGATCGAGCCTGCAACCCAGGCATGTGCCCTGACCAGGAATCAAACTGGGACCTCTCAGTCCATGGGACAATGCTCAATCCACTGAACTACACCAGCCACACTACTTTAGTGGTTTTAATAGCCTCTGCTGCATACTGATTGAGACATGGTGAGAATGGTCTGCTCTTGGTTCTGAAGGAATTGTATTTTTTTTAATTGAATTTATTGTGATGACATTGGTTAATAAAATTATATGGGATTCAGGTGTATAATCCTGTAATGCATCATCTGCATACTGTACTGTGTGTGTTTATCACCCCAAGTCAATTATCCTTCCATCACCCCCCTTTTTCCTCTGGTAATGACCATATTGCTGTCTGTGTCTAGGAGGGTATTTATTTATTTATTTATTTATTTAATCCCTTCACCTTTTTCACTCCATCCTCCAACTCTCTTCTGACAGCTGACAGTCTGTTCTCTGTATCTATAAATCTGCTTCTATTTTGTTTGTTTATTTTGCTTATTAGATTCCATCATATAAGTAAAATCATATAGTATCTTTCCTTCTATGACTGGATTATTTTACTTAGCATAATGCTCTCCAAGTTCATCCATGTTATCATAAAAGGTAAAATTTCCTTCTTATTTATTTATTTATTTATTTATTTTTTTTATCCTCACTCGAGGACATTTTTCCATTTTTTGTACAGATAGAGTGGGAGGGAGAGAGAGGAAGAGAGAGAGAGGGAAACATCGATGTGGAAGGGACACATCGAGTGGCTGCCACCCGCACGACCAACCAGGGCCGGGGACAAACTGCAACCGAGGTACATGCCCCTAGCGGGAATCGAACCCAGGTCTCTCCGGACCGCAGATGGACGCTCTAACTGCTGAGCCAAACCGGCCAGGGCAAATTTCCTTCTTTTAATATGCACATCTAAAAATGGATGACCTAGAATAAATGTATTGTCTGCCTATGGAATAGAATGTTTATGTATATCCAAGTTTTCCAAAATATATTCCATAATACAATACTTTTGTAGGATATTAACATGTTAAGTGAAAAAAAAAATGGTTTCTGTGATTGAATTAAATTTGGGAATCTTGAATTACTAAGCTCCTCACTTTATTGCATTACTTTTGATGGTCCATGGAATGCAAACATTGCACAATAAATCTTCTTGAGAAGGACCATAATATGCAAGTTTGCCTGACTTATTAGATCTTAGAAATAGTTTTTTATGTACTACATCATGGAGCTAGTTTTCTCAGAACCCACCCGGGGAAACACTGGCCTATATCAAGGCAACAGGGTTATTTATTTATATAAAGTAAGGACTTATGTAAATGATCAGTACTTGTAGGTATCAATACAAATGGAGGGAACCTAACCCCAGGAACCAAAGCAAGGCTTCAATTCCAGGTGTTCAGCAAAATTTAATGCTACAAATCTCTCTCTCTCTCTTACTTTTCCTCCCCTCACTCCCTCTCTCTCAGGACTACTATCTCTTTTTCTAAAATTTAAGCCCTCACCTATATAGCATCCAGGCTACCACTAATTATCTTTTTAAAAAAACAAGCAAATAAACAAAATGATGTGTGAACATGTCCATCCCATGTCATGGATCTTCAACTGTCTGAAGTCTAAACTTTTTAGCATAATAATCACATCCAGTTTCAATATGGTTTCAGCTTGTCTTCCCCATTTTCTAAGATCTAATCATATTAAACTACTTGCTATTCCTCAAAACTTCCATGCATTTTTTATGCCTCTGCACCTTTATTCAAACTTTGTCCTTTGCCTTGAATGCCCTTTCCTGCTCATCTCACTCAACATCTTTCTAGTCATTTCATTTATCCTTTAAGATTAAGATGTATTCATAATTACTGCTTCTCCCCATGTTTAACTTTTTGGGACAGGGGTCTTATCTTATTCATATCTGCTCCTCCAAAATGCCTACTATAATGTCTGGCACATAGTTGAAACTCAGTATTTTTTAAACAGATACATAGATGAATAAATAGATGGAAAGATGGAAGGACTATCTAGCTGGCTGCTTAGAAAGATAGATAGATACAGAGAAGGATGGATATATACTGTGAAACTTGTCTCCTAAAGAACAATTCCATGAATAGTATGTCAGCATTGAAATCCCTCTCTTGCATACAGGACATGTGTTCCAGAAGTATCAATACTGGACTGTTCTTGAGCTTGGAGAATGATGAAAGGGCTGGCATCAAGACTGTCTTCAATACTGGAAACTGAAGTATCCATGACAATATCAGACCATGGCCAGGGGCTCCCTGAGCCATCCTCCCAACTAGACAATTATGGAGGTTATTAAAACCTGCATATCTGTTAACAGGTTTGTCTCAGATATGGAGTTCAGTCTCCTAGTAGAAAAGACAATTCTCAAATAATATAGAATAATCTCTGAACAAAATGGTGCACACCTCTGATTCTCACATGCTCTATGGTTCCATGTTTCTTCTCCTATTTTAGGGTTTGGCTGCTAACTAAAAGTCTTGAAGGATCTACCATCTTCCTTGGTCTAAGAAAGGCATGAGTAGCAGGGACCAATACCATTTATTAAAGGCTGAGAACTTAAGAGTTGCAAAACACAAAAAGAAATAATGTTTTGGGAGGACAAGGAAGGAAAGTGAAAAAGAGGGAATGGTTAGGGGAGAATATGACAGGTAAGAGCAATTCATTCTTTCTCATTCCACCTTGGAAACTGAGAGCATATCCTAGGGAAGTTCAGAGAAAAGTGAGAAATGGCTGTGCATTTATTCTAATTATAGGCTGCAAAACACCACAGCTAATTCACTGGAGAAGGTCCTTTTCTAGATAGTCATGTTTATAACTTTTCTTAAATGAAAAGTAGGTAAGGGGGTTACATTTTTGAAGCAGTTTTCAATATATGATTTTTCAAAACTAGCCAGAAATTAACCATGCACAAAGAAAGAACTATCCTTGTAGATAGGCAGTTAGAAGCCTGGAGGTAGTCTTCAAAAAATAACCCTGAGACTTCTGGTCAAGATGACGGGTAGGTAAATGAGTATCGTGTCCTCCCACAACCACATCAAAGTTACAACTAAACTACATAACAACCATCACTCAAAACCACCTGAAATCAAGCTGAATGGAAGTCCTACAACTACGGAATTAAAGCAGCAGCCACATAGAGAGTGATAGGAGGGGCGGAGGCGGATGGGCAGGTCCCACACCCACGTGGGGCAGATAAAAATCAGGAGGACAACTCAGCTGGGAAAGTCCTCTCTGAGGACTGAGGGGTCCACCAGGTGCCCCGCTCAGGGTTCCAATGCCAGGAAGAGAAGTCCTCATTACTTCTGGCTGGAAAAACCAGCGGGAACTGAGGCTCAGGGAGGCTGAGGCAGCTGGAGCCCCAGGCAGTTCCTCTTAATGGGCCCCGGACTTATCGGACTCTCTCCCTCTAAGCTTGGAGGGGAGGAAGCTCGAGGGGCGCCAGAGACATACAGGGAAGAACTGAGCGAACTTAGCACTGGAGCGAGGGCTGGAGAGGGAGCTTTCTCCGGGACAAACGTGCTGTAAGAGGCCTTTGTTCCCTTAGTGAGCCCTTCCCTGGGGCTGCAGACAGCCACCATATCTGGGACTCCAGCAACCTGGCTCACACTGGTAGCCCCGCCCTGGTGATTCCCTGAGGCCCCGCCCCACGCAACTTTCAGGCCCACCTAAACTGTTGCCAGTTGCTTTACCACAGGATTGGCCTGTCTTGGATCCTGCTTCAGATTTTCCTAAATTCTTTCAAACAAGCAGCATGTGGTCTCAGCTAGCCCCATACCTCTCGTTTAATAATACATAGAAACAAACACAGTGAGGCAGTCAAAATGAGGAGACAAAGAAACAGGTCCCAAATGAAAGAACAGAAAATATCTCCAGGAAAAGAACTAAGCGAAATGGAGATAAGCAACCTAACATAGGCTGAGTTCAAAATAGTGCTTATAAGGATGCTCAATGAACTTAGTGAGACTTCAGCGAACTTAGTGAGGGCCTCAAGAGCATAAAAAAGGATCAGTCAGAAATGATGGATGCACAGTCAGAAATGAAGGGACACTAACTGAAATAAAGAATAATTTACACAGATCCAGTAGTACAGTAGGTAAAACCAAGAAGCAAACCATTGATTTGGAATATAAGGAAGCAAAAAACACTCAATCAGAACAGAAAAAAGAAAAAAGAATCCAAAAAAATGAGGATAGTGTAAGGAGCCTCTGGGACAACTTCAAGCGTGCCAATATTCGCATCTTGGGGTTGCCAGAAGGAGAAAAGAGAGAACAAGAAAACGAAAACCTATTTGAAACAATAATGGCAGAAAACTTCCCTAACTTGGTAAAGGAAACAAGACATACAAGTCCAGGAAGCAAAGAGAGTCCCAAACAAGATGAACCCCAAAACGCCCACACCAAGACACATCATCATCAAAATGCAAAAGGTTCAAGACAAAGAGAGAATCTTAAAAGCAGCAAGTGAAAAGCAGTTAATTACCTACAAGGGATTTCCCATAAGACTGTCAGCTGATATCTCAAAGAAACTTTGCAGGCCAGAAGGGAGTGGCAAGAAATATTCAGAGTGATGAAAAGTAAGAACCTACAACAAAGATTACTCTATCCTGCAAAGCAGTCATTTAGAATCGATGGCCATATAAAGAGTTTCCCAGACAAGGAAAAGCTAAAGGAGTTCATCACCACCAAACTGTTATTATATAAAATGTTGAAGGGTCTTTTTGAAGAAAAAGATAAAATATATGAACAAACAAAATGGCAATGAATACATATCTATCGACAATGGAATCTACAAACAAAATGAATAGGCAGAACAGAAACGTTCTCATAGATACAGAAAATATTTTTCTGGTTGCCAGATGGGAAGGGGTTTGGGGGAATGGGTGAAAAAGTTGAAGGGATTAAGAACTACAAGTTGGTTGCTAGACTGACAAACCTCAAAAGGAAGAGGGGTTGGGGGGTGGGAAGAAATAAACCAAAGAACTTATATGCATAACCAATGGACACAGACGACAGTGTGGGAAAAGGCAGGAGGGGGGCAGGAGTGGAGAGATGGGGGTCAATGGGGGACAAATGAGGAACACCTGTAATACATTCAACAATAAAGATAAAAAATAAAATAAAGTACTTAGAGAAGAAAACAACCCTCCAGGATCCTTTCATAAACACCAAGAGGTGCTATGGGAAAAAGCAATGAACAGGTACATAGGCTTAGAAGCAGGAAGGAAAAGGCTATGTGTTTTAAGTATCTCTGAATTGAAAAGATCCCATTACCAAACAGTGCACATCACACTATAGAGCCGTGGTTCTCGACCTCCCTAATGCCGTGACCCTTTAAGACAGTTCCTCATGTTGTGTGTGGGTGTATCTGCATGTGGGCAGACCCGCCTGGAGACGAATAGAGGAGTGGTGTCTTGGTTCCTAAGGCCATCGGAAATATTTGTTCTCTGATAGTCTTAGGCGACCCCTGTGAAAGGGCCGTTTGATCCTCAAAGGGGTCGCCACCCACAGGTTGAGAACCTCTGCTGTAGAGAAAGCTGGAGTACAGAACTTGAGGCCTGAAGACCAAGCATCCATCAGCTGCAGAGTGCCAGATTCTCTGACATACAAAGACAGCCCTTCTGGCCTCCACTCCCTCACCAACCTATCTGTCTAGTCTACTTTTAGACACACAATACGTCTTTCTTATTTTGGTGTGATATGAGGTAGCTAAAATTACTATGCAGGTCAAAGCACTTAAGTCCCGACTATCTATACTTTTGGAATCCCAAAAAAAAAAAAAAAAAAGAGCTGATAAACTTACAGTGATTTCTCTGTGACTTTAGACATAAAATCACAAAATGGTAGTGCCAGACAGGTTCTTGGGGAAGCCCACTATGACAATTTTATGATGGGAAAACTGAACCTCAGAGGAGAAAAGAGACTTGTCCAAGGCCACATTCCTAGTTGCTATTTTGGAATACATTATACAATTTCGAGCTGAGTGATGGGAATAATAAACAAAATTGTATTAATTCTCCTTCAAGGTGATCAAAATGTCTATGCTATACCCAAATCTTATAAAAAGAAAAGTCTATTGCTAAAATATTCAGAAGTGCCACTCTGTATTGAATCTTTCTTTTTTCCATTGTTTGAATAAAGGTGTAGTATACACTGAATTTGAATGTTAACAACAAACTTAACAAGTGTTTGCAGCAAGGAATGTAGACATAAATTTAGCAAAATGGAAAGGCTTGTTTTTCAAACAATGGTTTGAAAAAGAGGGTAAACACTTGGGTTCCTACTGACATGATACTTAAACATAATATATGACTCTCTTAATTACTAGAATCCTCTCTAAAGAGATCTTGATGGTACTTTCGGTTTGAGGTAATCAACAGTGATTTCTGGTGATGCTCTGCCTGTTGGAGCTGTTACATATCATAGGACATGCCAAGTAACTCAGAGTAAAAGCCAACTGGGAAATGCTGTGATCATCCTTACCAGATAAATTACTAGTAACCTCACTGTCATAATAAATCCTCACACTTTGTCATTTACCAAGGATGTTCACATTTATTCTATCATCTGATCCCCATTATAGCTCTGTGAGAGTGATATTTCTAACATTACAGATGAAGAAATTGAGATGTAGGGAGCAATAAATAATAAAGCTTGGCCTTTAACCTAGGGCTGCCTGACTCCAAAGACAAGGCCATTTATATGACATCAAGAATCCTTGCATCTTGTACACATTTATTGAAATTTGCCAGTCCGAAGCTCTATTGCCTAGCATGGTGCCTTGTACATAGCAGAAACTCAGTAAATATCAAAATGAAACTGAAATAAAGGCAACCAAGTAGTTTTCAGCTTCTTTTCATTGTGTTGACCAAGCCCATTCAAAGTTAGCTTGGTCAACTTTGTAAATGTATCTAATAAGTCAATTTGTAAATTTATCATACCACTGTCAACAAAAATTTATAGATTCATGCCTGTATGCTATAAGGAGAAGTACAATGATCTGTTATACATAGACTCCTTTTCAATTATCTGTAATCATGTCATAGGCTGCTTTATAATAGAGGATGTTGGCTGGGACATAAAACGCATTTTAATATTGGGAGCCAAATGTGTGAGGACTTTGATTGCCATTAGGCTTTACTTGCATCAAAGTGGGCATGCAATTCATATCAGATGGAAAACCAAAGGGTCCTCTACCTGTGAGCTCCCTCTCTTACACATAATTCATAGAGAGCTAAATAATTGGGAATTCTGTGTATCAGAAACATGAGGTTGTAACATTCATATGGGAAAAATTTCCTTTTGTCAATCCCTCTGGATTTGTTTCTGTACTCCCCCATCCCAGTCTTATTTCTTTCTCCCCACTACAATTGTGATTTATCTGGAGTAAGCCAAACAAACAAGAGCAAGGTTGATTTTTTTTTTTTATATTTTTGAGTTTCATTTTATGTGGCTGCCTGGAAAACCACTCATCTGCCTGCAATGTCTGGGAATACTAGACACTACTTGAGATGCTTCTGTTAAAAATGTCTCATATTGAGCATGGGTCAATTTATTTGTAGTACTTTGGTCTGTTTAAAAACTATTACTGGCCTATAAGGAAGAGAGGATACAGTTATTCACATGAAGACCCACACATGGTTAGAAAACAATTTGGTTTTTATAAATATGCACATAGGCAGACAAGGTATTGAGCATGTCACACACACACAAAAAAAAACTAGAGACGGACAAGTGCTTTAAATTAACCTTGAGAAGGGAGGGGTTGAGGGCAGGATTCTAGGCACATAGGTTTCCCTTGCTGATAATGAGTAATCAGGTATGAAGCTACAGTTTTAGGCATTCAGAAATAGACTTGTCTTTCCTCACATTCCGTTTTGAAATCAAAATAGACTAATGATACTGCTTTGCTCATGAAAAGTGCATCTTTCTGGAAGCGGCAGGCAGCAGAGATGACTCTGGCATTAAGCAGATGTAAACATGAAGAAATGAGGAATTTTTTTTTTTGGGGGGGGGGTGGTATACGTATCAGCTAAGTCTTTCTGGAATGGTGCCGGTGCTTATGATAGACACCCTTGAAAAGCTGTATCTTACCTCTGTCAAGCTACTGTGCTACCAAAAAATAAAATGATTTTGGAAATGATCAATAGATTTGCAAAGAAAAGGAAATGATTAGAAGGCCTGTTCATCCCTAGGAAATGTGGGATAGGAAATTGGCTCTGTTTGGCAGCCTAATCATAGGCTCCAAAGAAAAGCAGTTTCTCTTTCCAGGTGGCCAGCCCTACAATATTGGCAGCAGTTACCTGATGGATATTCTTGGGTGTCCAAGGCCAGCCTGTGCCTGGGTCATCCTGCACCTGTGATTATTCTGAATTCCTTGGCTCTTCCATAGTAGCCATCATTTAACAACATAAGGCCAGTACCATTATGTCCTCTAGAGGACCCTTCATAGTCAAGTCCACATTCACTCACCCTCTGATGGGTCCTGATCCCTGCTCCATGCCTCCTGCTCTTGTACCTAGCTCCAGAGTGGGGTGTGGCATGATTAAGGATAATGAAAGGCACCAACTGGGTGATGGCCATGTTGAGTATAAAGGGCTAAGTCTGTATCTAGAGCATGGTTGGCCTCCTTGGAAGCATCAAAGAGGAAAATCTGGTTTAAAGAAAGAACCAGAGAATGAGAGAAGGAGAGGGAAGAGAAGAAAAAGAAATAAAAGTATCATACCTCCCAGAGTCATCCCTGCTTCATAGCATTTCCGGAGGCGACAAGATGGACAATTTTTCCTTCGGAATTTATCGATGGTGCAATCATTTCTGCTGGCACACAGGTACTTCTGTTTCCCTGGGAGAACAAATATAAGAGTAGAGAGTCCAGTTAATGTTTTTCCAGAGTCTCTCTCCTTAAGAATTTCTAGGCAGAAAGGGCATGAAGATATATCCTGCCAGATGAGAGAAGTGAACAGAGAATGTCCTAAACAATTTGATCACACGGAATCTAACTATTAAACCAGGCTGGTTTAATTCAATGCTATATTGTTTAGTTTATATAGGGATGAACAATTCAGGTCCTGATGATATCTCCTTTATCAGGTCTACTGACTGGTATTTTAAGTAAGATGCTCTATGTACCTTTACTGAAAGCCAAGAATGTCCATGGGTAAACAATCAATTGTGGAAATTGTCACTCCTTTAGCATGATACAACAGAGACTTGGGTTTGGGTAATGTTTCCTCCTCCTGACTCCTGTAATCATGCATAGGATCATACTCAAACTAATAACATTATTTTTCATAATACAAATACAGGTAAAACTTTTATAAAAGAGAATTCCATGGGATTTCTAGTTGGTTTTAAATTGGTAGTGATCGTACCCCCAATCCTATAGGTTATAAAAATCAAACATTTAAGACCCACACGTTGACAAAAAAATCACAGCAAGTGAAATAAAGACCTCTGAATCAAAAACAAGAAAAACTTCGGTTACAGTTTGCCCCCGGCCCCGGTTGGGGTCGTGTGGGTGGCAGCCACTTGATGTGTCTCTCTCACGTCTAGGTCACTGTCATACACACCTAGAGTTGTCACAGATATAAACATACATACACAAATACACACACAAATGCACAGAGACCCTCAAGATCACAGCTGCTCAACGAAAGACATGGAGTTTCACTCAAAAAAATATTTTATTCTTCACATCCTCACCAGCATTGTTGTTTGTTGATTTACTGATAGTAGCCATTCTGGTAAGTGGTTGGGGTCGTGTGCGTGGCAGCCACTCAATGTGTCTCTCTCACATTGATGTTTCTCTCTCTCTCTTCCTTTCTCTCTCCCTCCTGCTCTATCTGAAGATAAATGCAGAAATGTCCTCGGGTGAGAATGAAAAAAAAATAAATGAATAAATAAAAGGGAACCCTAGTACACTGTGGCTGGGAATGAAGACTGGTGCTGTCACTGTGGAAAATAGTATGGAGATTCTTCAGAATATTAATAATGAATCTGCCTTTTGACCCAGTGACTCCACTTCTGGGAATATATTGTAAGAATCCTGAAACACTAATTTGAAATAATATATGCACCTCTATGCTCATAGCAGCGTTATTTACAATAGCTAAGATCTGGAAACAGCCCAAGTGCCCGTCGGTAGATGAGTGGATAAAAAAGCTGTAGTACATGTACACAATGGAATACTATGCAGCTATAAAAAAGAAATATCTCTTACCCTTTGAGACAGCATGGGGGGACCTGGAGAGTACTATGCTAAGCAAAATAAGTCAGTCAGAGAAAAACAAGTATCACATAATCTCACTTATTTATGGAATATCAATAACAAAATAAACTAACAAAATAGAAACAGAGGCATGGATACATGAAACTCATAGCAGTCAGAAGGGTGGGAGGGACTACATGAAAGAAGGTGAAGAGATCAGCCAAAGAACATATGTGCATAACTCATAGACACAGACAACAGTGTGGTGATGGCCAGAGGGAAGGGGCAGGACACTGGGTGAAGGTGGGCAAAGATGGGTGAAATTGTGACATTTGTAATAGTGTAAAAAATAAAGTTAAAATAACAAAATAAAATTCATATCTCTCTGGGAAAAAAAACATTTTATTCAATACTTTGCCTCTTTGTTCATAGCACAGGCCTGGCACACAGTAGACTTTCAATAAAAAATTGACTAACTGAATGAATACATAAGTGAAACAGAGAGATCCACAAGCATACAGAATCACCAGCAGAAATAGAGACACATATCCTGTTGCTCTATAACATAGAGAACTTCTCATGCTCGCAGCCCTGCCCCAGACTAAGCTTGAGCATCCCCTTACTCCACCCCTTTCTTTCTCCAAGTCCCTGATTGTTTTTCTCTCATTTAGTGATGTACTTTCTTTAGTTATAGGATAGACAGGGATTTTAGGAATGATTCTTTTGGCTGAGGATTGTCTGTGGTAGAGAAATTGAAGAGCAATGGGTATTTGATAGCAGAAAAACAACACCCACAAATTTAGCTACAGCTTGGCTTTCCTCTCCCTTCACTTAGCCTAAAATGCATAGATCAGGCACAGAAAACATCTCTTATAGTAGGTTATTTCATGTAGGAAAGTCAGTAGTAACCAGGTCAGCAAAAATTCTTCCCTCCCTCCCTCCCTCCCTCCCTCCCTCTCTCCCTCCCTCCTCTCATTGCCTTTGTCAAAGGAATTCAAAATTGCTGGGCTTTAAGGAACTGTTAAAAATCACCCCAGTACAACCCTTGTATTCCAAGGATGAGTTCTGGAGAGGTGGTGACTTGCCTGAAGAATAGTGAATTGGAGGCCCCTGAAGGGGGAAAAAAAAACACCTATCATTTAACCAGCACATATTATGAATGAGGCTTGTGTTAGGGCATTTAAATATGCTATATAAATGAAGCACCTCTATAGTACCTTGAGATAGGTACTATCTTCACCTTCATTTAACAAATGAGAAAATCTAAATCAGGCCAGTACTTTTTCTATTATACCACAGAATTTTATGTGTATGAATAGAGTATAATTTGCTAACAGCTTTTTTTTCTGCTGCAAACTGAGGATTGTAATGTGTACACAGAAAGATGATGCTATGAATGCCATTCAGCTTATTTATGGGTGTCAGCTCCTTGAGTTCAGGCTCTGTATCCCGTGAGTTCATTTCCAGTGCCATGTGTGTGCTAAAACTGGGGCACCCTTACAGTAATGGTGCTGCTGCAAACCTCAAGATCAGTTTGGTACATTGATTACTGAAATAAGTCAAGTCAGGTGTACTTGACTTCTTTGAGGAATATAAACTTCCAAAGGAAAATATTAGCTACTAGACCATAGTTTGCCAAGGAATGGTTGCATGGCCAATGAAATAGGGCTCCTAGAGCAGTTTTAAATTTCACTCCTGAAAACTAATCATCCTGTTAGTGACAAAAAATACAGTGGAAAAAGAATGAAATTGATTTTTTCAATTTGGAACTCAGATCATTTCCTTAGCTATATGGTTCCTATCTTGTCCCAAAGTGTTTCTTGGCCTAAAACAAGGTGACCTAAAACACAAATATTCTTTATGATTCATCCAGAAATAAGTGCAAACCCCAGTATGACCAATGCCATTGCATATTAATTTAACAGTTACTTGGCCTTTATTATGTGTCAGGCACTATACTAGGTTTTCTTAAATTAAATTTTTCAATTACAGTTTATATTTGCACTAGTTTTAGGTGTACAGCATCATGGTTAGACGATTGCATACTTTAAGAGTATTCTCCCCAATATTTCTAGCACCTACCTTGCACCACACATTGTTATTACAGTATCATTGACTCTATTTCCTATGCTATACTTTATACCCCCCTGACTATTCTGTAACTACCAATCTGTACTTCTCAATCCCTTCACTTTTTTCACACAATCCCCCAAACTCCCTCCCCTTTGGCAACCATCAGTCAGTTCTCTGTATCTATGAGTATGTTCTTATTTTGTTTATTTATTTTTTATTGAATCTATTGGAGTGACATTGGTTAATAAAATTATATAGGTTTCAGGTACACAGATCTACAATACATCATCTGTATATTGTATTGTGGTTTCTACTTTGTATCTTCATTTTTGTTTAGATTCTATGTATAAGTGAAATCTATGGTATTTGTCTTTCTCTGACTTATTTCACTTACATAATAATCTCCATGTCCATCCATGCTGTCACAGATGGTAAGAGTTCCTTCCTTTTTACAGCTGTGAAGTATTCTGTTTTGTATATATATATACTAATGCTTTTTTATCCACTTGTCAGTTGATGGGCAATTCGATTGCTTCCATATCTTGGCTATTATAATATATTCTTCTGAATTCATGTTTTGGGTTTCTTTGGAAAAATCCTGAGCAGAATAGCTGGGTCATACGACAGGTACATTTTGCAGTTTCATTTTTAATTTGTTGAGGACACTCCATACTGTTTTCCATAGTGGCTACACCAATCTGCATTCCACCAACAGTGCACAAGGGTTCCCTCTTCTCCACATCTGACCAACAGTTGTTTGTTGATTTATTTATGGTAGCCATTCTGATAGGTGTGACGTGATATCACATTGTGGTTTTAATTTGCATTTCTCTGATGATTAGTGACATTAAGCATCTTTTCACATGTCTATTGACCATCTGTATGTCCTCTTTAGAGAAATGTCTGTTTAGGTCCTCTGCGTATTTTCTAAATTGGATTGTTTGGAGATTTTTTGGTGTTGAGTTGTCTGAGTTGTTTATAAATTTTGGATATTAACCCCTTATCAGATGTATCATTGGCATAAAATTTCTCTCATTCAGTAGGTTATCTTTCCATTTTTTGATGGTTTCCTTTGCTGTACAAAAACTTTGTAGTTTGATGTAGCCACATTTGTTTTATTTTTTACTTTTTCCCCCTTGACCAAGGAGAAACAGCAGAAAAAAATTGCTAAGAGTCAGAAATGTCTAAAGTTTCTTCTAGGACTTTTATGGTTTCAAGTCTGACATTTAAGTATTTAATCCATTTTGAGTTAAACTTGTATATGGTATAAGAAGGTCATCTAGTTTCACTTATTTTTTTGCATGTTTCTCCAATTTTCCCACCATTTATTGAATAGTCTTTACTCCATTGCATATTATTGCCTGTCTGTTTTTTTCTTGGCTCTCTATTTAGTTCCATTAATTCATATGCCTGTTCTTGTGCCAGTATCATGCTGTTTTGATTACTATAGCATTGTAGTATAGCTTGATATCAGTTATTGTGATACCTCCAACGTGCGCTTCTTCCTCTAGTTTCCTGTGGCTATTCGAGGTCTTTTGGGACTCCACGTAAATTTTTAGATTATTCAAACTAGTTCTGTGAAATAGGCCATTTATATTTTGATAAGTGTTACATAGAATCTATAGACTGCTTTGGGTAGTATGACCATTTAAAAGATGTTAATTCTTCTTATTCATAAGCACAATATATGCTTCCATTTGTTTAAATATTCTTCAATTATTTTCTTCAACATATTTTGATTTTCTGAGTACAGGTCTTTTACCTCCTTGGTTGAATTTATTCCTAGATATTTTACTTCCTTTGATGTAATTGTAAGTGAAATTTTTTCTTTCAGTTTCCCTTTCTTATAGTTCATTATTGATGTATAAAAATGAAACTCATTTTTGAATATGTATTTTATATCCTGCTACTTTACTGAATTTATCAGTTCTAGTAGTTTTATTTGGGGGAAATCTTTAGGGTTCTCTCTACACAGTATCATGACACATGCAAAGAATGACAGCCTTACTACTTCATTTCAATTTGGATGCCTTTCATTTCTTCATCTTGTCTTCTGTGGCTGGGACATTCAGCAGTATACTGAATAAGAACGATGAAAGTGGACATCCCTGTCTTATTCTTGATCTTAAGGGAAAACCTTTTATTTATTTTTCCCCATTGAGTAGGGTGTTAGCTGTGGGTTTGTCATATATGGTCTTTATTATGTTGAGGTATGTTCTCTATATCCCCACTTTGCTGAGCGTTTTTCTCATAAATGAGTGCTGGATTTTGTCAAATTATTTTTCTGCATCTACTGATATGAACATATGATTTTTATCCTTCATTTTGTTTATGTGGTGTATCATGTTAATTGATTTGCAGATATTATAGCAACTTTGCATCCCAGGAATAAATCGTACTTGATCATGGCATATAAACCTTTTAATGCATTGTTGAATTTGGTTTGTTAATATTTTGTTGAGGAAGTTTGCATCTATGTTCATCAAGGATACTGGCCTATAATTTTATTTCTTTGTAGTGTCTTTACCTGGTTTTGGAATTAGGATAATGCTGTCCTTATAAAATGAGCTTGGGAGTCTTCCTTCCTCTTGAATAGTTTGAGAAGGATAGGGGTTAATTCTTCTTTGAATGTTCAGCAAAATTTGCCTGAGAAGCCATCCAGTCCAAGACTTCTCTTTCTTGGGAGGTTTTTTGTTGTTGTTGTTGTTGTTGTTGTTGTTTTAATTACTGTTTCACTTTTGATAGTTGTAGTCAGTCTGTTTAGATTTTCAGTTTCTTTTTATTTAGTCTTAGAAAATTGTATGTTTCTGGGAATTTTTCCATTTCTTCCAGATGATTCAATTTGTTGGCATATAGTTGTAATAGTTTCTCATAATTTTTATATTTCTGCCATAACAGTTGTTTCTTCTCCTCTTTCATTTCAGATTTTATATATTTGGGTCCTCTCTATTTTGTCTTTATGAATCTAGTGAATAGTTTATCAATTTTGTTTTTTTTTTGTTTGTTTGTTTGTTTCTTCAAAAAAACAGCTCTTAATTTCATGTATATGTATTGTTTTTTAGACTCTATTTTGTATATTTCTGCTCTAATTTTATTTCCTTCTTCTACTCACTTTGAGTTTTGTTGTTTCTGTTCTAATTCCATTAATTGTAAGTTTAGAATGTTTAGTTTAGGTTTTTCTTGTTTCTTGAGGTAGGCCTGTAATGCTATGAATCACCCTCTTAAGACTGCTTTTACTGTGTTCTACAGATTTGGGGTTATTGCATTTTCATTTCCATTTGTCTCAAGGTAGCTTTTGATTTTTTCCTTGATCTCATTGTTAATCCACTCACTGTTTAGTGACATGTTATTGAGTATCCACATGTTTGTATGATTTTTAGTGTTTTTTTTTCTTTCTTTCTCGTAATTGATTCTGGTTTTATACCGTTGTGATCAGAGAAGATGCTCAACATGCTTTCAGTCTTCTTAAATTTATTAAGACTTGTTTTGTGTCCTAATATATGGTCTAGCATAGAAAATGTGCACTTGAAAGAATGCATATTCTGCTGTTCTGGAATAACTCTGAAGAAATCAATTAAATCCATCTGATCCAGTGTGTCATTTAAGGATGCTCTTTCCTGGTTGATTTTGTTTTGCTTTTTTGTTTTTGTCTAGAAAACCAATCCATTGATATAAATGGTGTGTTAAAATCCCTTATGATGACTATATTACTGTTGATCTCTTTAAGTCCGTCAAGATTTGTTTGATATATTTAGATGCTCCTGTAATGGGTGCACAGATGTTTATAAGGGTTATATTCTTTGTCGGATTAATCCCTTTATCATCATGTAATATATTTCTTTGTCTCCTATTATATAGCCTTTGATTTTTTTCTCTTAGATGAAAGTTTTATTTTTTATAGTGGTACAATTTCATTAAAATTTTTAAGAGTTACTGACAAAACAAACTCTGAATGGAACAGAATACATGTTATGCTTAGTGTGTTTTATATGTTTTTGAATTTATTTATTTTTAATTTTTTATTGTGTACATTTTTAAAAATTAATTAATTAATTAATTTCTGTTACACATGTTTCTCATTTTCCCCCCACTGATACTCCCCTCCCCCTCCCTCCCCATCCTGTCCCCAGCTTTACAATAGCTAAGATCTCGAAACAGCCCAAATGTCCATCAGTAGACGAATGGATTAAAAAAGCTGTGGTACATATACACAATGGAGTACTATGCAGCTGTAAGAAAGAAAGATCTCTTATCCTTTGAGACAACATGGAGTGACTTTTAGAGTATTATTTTAAGTGAAACAAGCCAAGCAGAGAAAGACAAATATCACATAATCTCACTTATTTGTGGAATATAATGAACATAACAGTTGAGGAACGGGGTAGTTCGAGAGACATGGAAGTGGGGTACAGACTGACAATCCCCAAAAGAAGGGGTGGGGGAGGAGAGATAAACCACAGGACTTATATGCATGTATGCATGAACAATGGACATGGACAATATAGCCTTTGTTTTAAAGTCTATTTTGTCTGAGTATTGTTACTCCAGTTATTTTTTTCATTGCCATTTAGTTGAAATTGGTTGAAATACCTTTTTCCATCCTTTTACTTTTAGTCTGTATGTGTTCTGAAGTGGATCTCTTGTAGACAGCATATATATGGGTCTTAATTTTTTACCCATTCTGCTACCCTATGTCATTTGGAGCATTTAATCCATTTACATTTAAAGTGATTATTGATAGATAGGTATTTGTTGCTATTTTATTCTTTATAACTATGTTCCTCTTTTTGTTTTCTTTCTTGTTTTTAAAGAAGTCCCATTAATATTTATTGGAATATTGGTTTTGTGTTAATTAACTCCTTTAGCTTTTTCTTATCTAGGAAGATCTTTATTTCTCCTTCAATTCTAAATTATAGCCTTGCTGTATAGAGTAGTCTTGGTTGTAGGTCCTTGATTCTCATCACTTTGAATATTTTGTGCCAAACCATTCTGGCCTAAAGTGTTTTTGTTGAGAAATCAGCTGACAGTCTTACTCTCTTATAGATAATTAACTGTCCTTCTCTTGCTGCATTTAAGATTCCCTCTTTGTCTTTTACTTTTGACATTTTAATTATTAGTATCTTGGTGTGGGCCTCTTTGGGTTCATCTTGTTTGGGATTCTCTGTGCTTCTTGGACTTGTGTGTCTTCTTCCTTCACCACATTAGGGAAGTTTTCAGTCATTATTTCTTCAAACAGGTTCTCATCCCATCGCTTTCTATCTTCTTCTAATATCCCTAATATGCAGATGCTGTTATATTCAACTTTTCCCCATAGGTTCCTTTAAACTATCCTCATTTTTTAAAAATTCTTTCTTCTTTTCTAATGTTGTGTTTTCTGCTACCTTGTCTTCCAAATCACTGATTCCATTCTCTGCTTCATCTAGCCTAATGTTTATTCCTTTTAGTGTATTTTTCATTTCAGATATTGTAGTTTTAGTTGCAGACTGGTTCTTTCATGGTTTCTATGTTCTTTTTTATATTTACTATCTGTTGAAATTTTCATTGAGTCCATCCATTCTCTCCATAAGTTTCTTGAGCATCCTTTTACACATTGTTTTGATTCTATGTATTGTAGGTTACTTCCCTCCATTTTATTTAGTTTTTTTTTTTTTTTTTCTTCTGGGATTTCTCTTGTTCTTTCAATTGGGGCATGTTTCTTTGCCTCCCCATTTTGACTGCTCCTCTGTATTTGTTCTGTGTATTAGGTAGACCTTATCAGTCTTAAATATAGTGGTCCTGTGTAGTAGGTGTCTTTTGGGGTTCTGTGTTGCATTCTCCCTGATCACCTAAGCTAGGTGCTCTAGGCATGTTTCTTGTGGTCAGGGGTTATGTGAGCCCTCCTGTTATAGTTGGATTTTGATTTCTATTGGCCAATCCATGGGTGGGTACTGACCCTCAGGCTGGATGGCTATGAGGATTGTCCCCAACTTTGGTATATAATCTGCTGTTCAGGGGCTGACCCCATAAGGTGGAATTTGCCCCAGCAAGGTCTGGTGCTGGCAGAGATCTCCCTTTGGGTGTGCTGCTTTTGGAGGTAATTGGGCTGTGCTCTGATTTTGTCTGAAGCCTTCCATTGGGTGTGTTTGTTCTGGGGTCTCTTGGGAGAAACTTCAGTGCAGATCAATGTCAGGTGCTGCCTGTGACTGTCCACCTGTTTGGAGCTACAAAGCAATCCACATTTTGTGGCTTCTTCTGTTGTGCCTGGGTGTGCATGGAAGAGCCAAGCTGTGCACCAAGTCCAGCAACATTAACCTGGGGTCAGGTCCTTAAAAGGCCAAAGGCACCCCAAGATCCACCTCTGCCTACCTGCTGCCTGTTAGATGCAGCCACTGAAAGAGCCTCTGGCAGTATGTGAGATGTGCGAGGTAGGTTCTAACTGAGTCATCAGCTAGGAGCAAGTATTGTTCTATAGACTGAGACAAATTCAAACTTGGCACCAGTGCTGGGTCTGAGGCAACTCAGTAAAAGCTTCAGTGTACACCCAGGCCAACTGCCACCTGCCAGGTGCCTGTGGTCCTTTATGGTTGGGTGTGGTCCTAGAATTGTAAGGGTGAGATAAGGAGATTTCTTTAGACCCAAACAGACTAAGATTTGGCCATGTAAAGGGAGTATTCTGCACAAGAGCAATAGTGCTGGTGGGGTATGCAAGGGAAAAATGGTCCCTCACCTAGAGCCACACAACTCAGTTTCTCTCTGAGTCTGCCTGGACTTTCTTGAAAGCCTTCCAAGAAGTCTGCTCCATATGTAGATCCAAGCTGGAAGCAGCCAGCTGATTCCTGTGCAGGGCACAAACTTATCAGGGTGGGGCCATCAGAAGTTGGGAGGGTGTGGCTAGTAGATCTACTGTGGGGGAGGTAAATGCTGGTCAGGCACATGGGGGTGGGGTAGGTAATGGCCTCATCCCAAGAGCCACACAACTCAGTCTCTGACAAATACCTGAGTATGCCCAAACTTCTTCAAGAACACTCCTTGAATGTCTACACCACGGCACAGTAAGTAGACTCCTGCATAGGACATAAGCTTGGCAGGGAAGAACCACAGGAATTTGGGAGGGTAGGGGAATTTCATTCCCCCAGGCTGATGCCATATGGATGAGAGTGCTGGACTCAGAAAAGATGGTGTTTGTGGACAGTGTTGGAGAGAGACTCAGCACAGGGTTCCTGGCAGCTGTCCCTTCAGTTCTCTCCTCAGAGCCACACAACCCAGTCTCTCCTCACATGACTCCACTCCACTCCTTGCTGCCATCCCTCCACCACTGGAGCCTAGAATAAGTGGCCAAGAAGAAGATTTTGCATGCTAAGCCTTTAAGAGGGTGCCTGGGTTTCTAGTAGATGTCCATCTCTCCCTGGCAGACAGAATCCCCACTGATTTTCACAGCCAGATATGATATGGGTTCCTCTTCCTTGCTCTGGTGCTCCAGGCTGGGGAACCTGGCATCAGGATGAGATCTCATGCTCTTCATGAGGGAACCTTTGCAACTAAGATATCTCTCCAGATTCTCAACTGCCTTATGTGGTGCCAAGCCACTCCTTTACTCATCTGCACCCTTCCTGTCAGACTCGATGTGGCGTCTTCTGTAAATCCTTGGTTATAAAACTTTGGATCAGTTAGTCTTCAGCTAGTTTTTCAGGCTGATTTTTCTATAATTTATTTATAATCTTAGTTTGATTATGGGAGGAAGTGAATGTAACTTATATCTACTCCACCACCATTTTGGATCTTCCTGTACTAGGTTTTGAGGTTAAGAGGAAAATGTCTGCTGAGCAAAAACAAAACAAAAGAAACAAAATCAAAAACAAAATAAAAGTTCACATGTCAGATAACAGAGAGAGTACTGGATCACATGCTTTGAATCTTTCCACAGTCTTTTCTCTAACCTCACTATATGACCTTAGAGAAGTCCTTTTTCCTCTCTGGGCCTCATTGATAACATGAAATAGGCTAAACTACAAAATCATTAATATTTTCCAGCTCTAGGAGTCTTGAAGAATATCTGGATTTCATTCATAATATGTTTTCAGAATCTTTCACATAAAGGGCAAACTTTTAGCAGTAATCAAGAAATAACCCAAAATAATGGTCAGTTATCCCTCTACTCTCTCTTTTTAAGATATTAACTTACTATAATATTGTCTCATATCTGGAGTCATTTGGGCTCTTAATATAGTGTTAGAGAGGCACTGTTATTGCAAGCCATATGCAAAACATACATAAAGGACATGCTTATACACATTAGTATATATGTGTGAAGGCACTAGTGTGTGAGTGTGTATACACACGGGGTTTCTGAATTATATTTATATGTATATGCACATATATTTGTATATATGATCACATAAATTATATATAAAAACACACAAATATGTACATATGATACATTTCTTTTGAAGCAGAATAATAATTTACAATTTTTAAATGACACATAATAGTGACAGAAGTGGTTGAAATTTCCAAATATGGATATGCAAAGAATTTCCTAAAAATATGACTGTGGCTCACTTATACAGTTTGGATTAGATACTGAGACAGAGGATGGAAAAACTGACCTCTAAAGGTTGTTTTCAATCCACTTCTCCCACTGAATTATCAACTTCTCCAAATGAGGCACAGTCAATGCATAATTATTGGAAAAGTTTAGAGACTTACTAATTTAGTCCAACCCTTACATCTTCTATTTTACAGATTAAGAAACTGAGACTCAGAGATGGAAGAAACTTGCTTAAGGGCATACCATGAGTCAATGTCAAAATAGGGATAAGAATGTAGGTCTCCTTATTCCTAGTTCAGCCATTCATTGCTATTCTCACACAAGATAATAGATGTGACAATAATATATAATGCATAAAGCATTTTACAGGTCTTATCTATTATTACTATTATTATTACTATTATTATTATTTAAAATAAAACTCCTTGAATGTCAGAAGAAGCAAGGACCTGTACAGAGATCATCTAGTCTAACACTCATTTTAAAGATGGGGGGACCTGAGGTCCAGAAAGATGAAACAATGAGTCAATGGCAGTTATGGTATTAAAATTTAGCTCCCCTTACCCACTATATTCTCTACACATTTGCTTTACTATTACAAAATCATCTTAATTATCTTGTTGAGCCTTTCTTCAAGGTAGGGAATGTACAGACCATTACCATCAGTTTATATATAAGGAAACGTGAGATACAGAGTGCTTACTGTTATCAAATAATATAGTGTAGTTTCAATCCAGGCTGCCATGTACTTTCTATTTGACCAGTAATAGAGCAAATGTTTTATTTGCCTCTCTCCTGACTTATCTGTCCTATATGTTTTATATCTACACTGTTTCCTCAAAGTGTCAAAGAGGACTAACACTTGACGTCCCTGGGGAGAGTAATGGAGAGAGGGGATAACCCACTGTGCTTTGATTGTGTACAATTCTAGGTGCCTTCAAAGACATTAACTCATTTAATTCTTGTCAAAACTCTTCCAGGTAGCTACCACTCCTATTTTAGAGTTAAAGAAAATAGGGCTCAGAACTCTGAATGACTCACCTACTAGTCACCAGCTAGTAAGTGGTAGCAGCAGGATCAGAAGATGAGTCTGTATGAACTTCAGCATTGATGCTTGCAAATGTCAATGCTATATCACTTCTCAAAGGGACCCCAACACACTATGCTTCAAAGACAGAGGCAGTGAAGAATAGTAAAAGAGAGCAGAGCAGGAAGGAGGAAGACCTGAGGATCAGTCCTGCACTCTCGCTGAATCATTAAGTGAGCTAGTGTATATTTCTACTTCTCTCTTCACTTTGGTTCCCCTGATATATAACTAGAAGAGAATGTGGTAGGCATGAAAATAACAGTAGCAACCTAAAGAAAGTTGGTTTAGAAGTATTCTATTTATATTATAATTTCTGCTGGGAGTCTCAGAGTTGACCACAGTATAACTCAAGGAGGACTGAAGCCAGTCTGCATTTCTATCTTGTTTTTACAATCTCAACTCTTCACTGTAACAGCTTACCCTGAGAAACAAAATCATACTCTATAGAAATGAGTAGTTAAATGCCTGTCTCCTGAGTGACCTACATAGACAGAAATAAGCTCAAGGCCTATTTAAGGGTCATATGTCCTATGGACATAACTTCCTCTGAAGTTCAGGCAGCCGAGAACCTCTGGCCTAATCACTCAAGGGTTTCTTTGAAAAACAATCCCAAGCATTGTTGATTCCTAGTAAATTTTTTCTCCCAGGATACTCCTCTTAGACCTGTGGAACGAGCTGGACAACTCTAGACACACACTCTGTGTCCTGACAAAAGGCAAGTTTTCTTTGTAAAGGATTTATAAAGCAGCAGAGTCCCTGTGATTCCAAAAATGTGATCATTCCTCCATCTGTCCCACCAACCCAGAAAGACAGGTGGCAGTTAACTCAGTACCATGAATGGGCCCTCAGCCAGGCCTCTCAGGTAATTCTCTGCAAAGTGATTTCTTGAGAGTGGTTATAAAACCAAGATCATTCATGTTTCTTTTGACTTTACAATTAGCTGCAGTATGAGAAGGCAGGAATCAAGCCCAGACTCCTCTTCTTGGCTTTAGGTACCTTTCATAATCTGCCCCAAGCTCCATTACAATGAAAATGTAAGGAGCACTGGACTGGCAGTCAGAAGAGCAGATGTCAAATTCCCCCTCCAAATGGACTCAGTTAAGTCTGAGCCTTGATCCTTATCGAAAAAATGAATATAAAAATAATGGAATTGTCTACTTCGTAGAGTTATACAAAACACATGATACAGAATGCATGTAAAAGTCATCTGGGAAAGTGATAAAGGAAAATATTAGATACATTAGAAGATTTATGTATAATGTTACTGAGTCTGTCTTGTCTTCTGTTTCCCTCCATCAGTGATTCTCTTCTGACCATGCTGCTCTGTTCATCCCTGCCCCAAACACACACACACACACACACACACACACAGACACACAGACACACACACACACACACACACACACACACACACACATCTGCTAAAGAGAACCTTGCAGTATGCAGCTCGAGAGCATCTTCCCAAGCTACTGCAGTTCATACAGACCTCCTGTTTCAAGAGGACATGAAGTATAAGTAAGGCTTACAAAGCAGATGGTGGCTAGATAATGAATAGCCTTAAATACCATGCTAGGCAGTTTAAACCTTATCAAAATGGAAGTATTTGAATCTGTCATTGAGCTCAACCATAGAAAATGTTTAATAACTATCTTCTGGTCATTAAAAAATAGTCTTTGAGTGTACACCTACTATGTTTCAGGCAGTATTTTAGGAAACCAGGGAAACAATATTAGATAATGTAGTCAAAGGCTTTGCCTTCAAATGAGTGATGTTTTGGTGGAAACAGATAAGTAATGAGTTATAAAATAAATTAGACATTTTCAGATGGTGATACATACAATTAAGGAAATGAAACAGTGCTGTGATAGAATGGAGAAGTTAATTTAGGTAGAGTTGGGAAAGATTATCTGATGTGGTCGCATTTGAGCTGAGACCTGAATGATAGGAAGAAGACATTTGATGAGCCAGTGGAGGAACAGTCCCCAAAAAAGAATAACAAATGTAAAGGCTCAAAATCATGAATTACTTTTGTGTGCTCTTGGAATAGCAAGGTGGCCAGTGTGGCTGGCATAAGATAAGGGGGGGGGGGGAGTGGTAAGAAAATTTGACTAGATTGAAGAAGCAGGTTGTTCTGGATGGTAATTTTTCACCTTGGCTTCAAGTCAGAATCATATGGGGAGCTATTACAAACTACTGATGTGTGGTTTCACTCCTAGTATTTCTAATTCAACTGACTGGGGTAAATGTCAGGCACTATGATGTTTTTAACATTCCCTTATTGCTTCTAATATGAGAACTGTTGCTGTTGCACCTTGCAGTTGAGTTGACTGCTTATGGAGTTTTGCAGCTGATACTGGATTAACAGGATGAATGTTTGACATTGCAATATAATTTGAAATCCCCTTGCTTTTTTTCACTCCACTGGAGACTAAGTGAGGTTGAGGCCATTCAGGTGAGTAGTGTGGGGAGCACCAGGTAATGTTCTTCAGATGGGATTTGTAAATTCCATCCAGGAATACTAGAGGGTCCAATCTCATCAAGTATAAATATGAGGAATACCAGCTCACTTCTGCTAAGGTTGACATTTGGTCAGACCCAAGTTTTATGTTCTCAGGCTGTCTTCCCTTAGGTTCTGTCCACTCTTGTGCTGGACTTGGCTTGTAGTTACTTATAAAAATCAATTTTGAGGATCTCTTCCAAATTTCACATTCAGTGCCATCATGTCGGTAAATTCAAATCGGTCCTGCCCTGGCCAGTTTGGCTCAGCGGTTAGAGTGTCGGCCTGCGGTCCAGAGAGACCCGGGTTCAGTTCCAGCTAAGGGCATGTACCTCAGTTGCAGTTTGTCCCTGGCCCTGGTTGGGTCATGTGGGTGGCAACCACTTGATGTGTCCCTTTTACATCGATGTTTCTCTCTCTCTCTCCTTCCCACTCTATCTGAACAACAACAACAACAACAACAACAACAAAAATAAAAAAATGTCCTGGGGTGAGGATAAAAAAAAAAAAATTGAAATCAGTCCTGATAGGAATATCTACATCATGGACATCAGAAAACACTGTAAATATCAGTGCTCTCCACTGCTCCCTGCCTTTGGCAGGCAGAAATACAATTTACTGGCACAGCACTGGCTCTGCTTTACTTCCTTCTACCTAGGTCTGATCCCATTGTTCTTTCCCTGAACTTTCATCTGAGCATACGTCCGAGGTTTGGTATTATGGTTGCAACCACAGCTTGTATAGACTCAGTTGCATTTTAGAAACATATTGCCATCTTCTCATGCTTTACTAGTAGATGTATTTCTGAACAGTAGTATATAAATCACATTTAAAAAAATTGAATTCTCATTTATATGTACATTTATAATTAAACTCTCATTTAAATGGGGATTGACCATTTAAAAAAAAAACTGTTGAGCACTTCTGTAAGGTCAACATAATAATCCTTTGTAAAATGAACAGTAACTATATCATTTATAAATATTATCAAATCCAAATTTTGCATAATAATAATTTTATAACCTCTGTGGAGGATAATTTGGCAAAAGTTGCAAAATTAAAATGTGCATTGCTTTGATCCAGCACATGTTTGTACATGTGTGACATGACATATATACAAGAAAATTCACTGCAACATTGTTTATAATAGCAGAAGACTGCAACATAAATGTCCATTAATAGATAGTCATAAAATGCACCCATTAAAAAATGAAGCAGTTCTAGATATACTGAGGTGGAACAATCTCCAAGATACATTGTAAGGTGGAAAAAAGGATTTAAAATAATACAGAACACCAGTTCAGTGAATAAAATTGATATATTTTCTGCACGTGTTTATAAATACATATACTATATCTACAAGGGTACACAAGAGACCATTAGTTGCTGCCTCAGAGAAACAAAACTGCAAATTTGAGGGATGAAAGGATGAAATTATTTTTCACTTTAACCTTCTGTGATTAAAAATTTTGTACCATGTTCATGTATTGCTTACTATAACATATAAATTAAAATAGTCACAGGTCTGTTATAAACTTCCCTGTGACCTCATGACAAATCCTTTCTTGTCTTTGGGCTTCAGTATCCCCATCTACACAAGGAGGTTAGACTCCATACTATTTCAGAGAGGAAATCAAAAGGGCTGTTCCCTGTACATCCTAGTTCCCAGGTTATAGAATCAACATTCACAACAAGTGGTTCCTGTTCACCATATGGTGTAGTTAGGGAATCTGCTCTTCTAATAGGGTCAGAGAAAGTATCTCTCTTGTTAACAAAACAAATGCCTACTGAAAACCCAGTGGTCCAGCCTGTGTTGAAGTCTGTAGAGGAGAGAGATAATCATAGCTCTCGCATTTTAGGAACTTGCAATATACTGGGAGATAAACACACATGAAGCATTAATAATACAAAAGAGTGTAGGAGAGTTCTGGAATGGGGCATGGAGATGTATGTCATGGCTAGACTCCAATGGCTCACAATAAGGTTTTGGACAAGTCATTGCTTTCCATGGAGCCTGAATTTCTTCATATATAAAGTGATGGGAGAACATGATAAAGAGAATTCAATAATGTATCAATAAATTAATATTCAGCCTAGAGATTAAGAGACCATCATGCATAAACTGAAACATCTATTACCTGTTGTTATCTATTTGTTAATTGGCAAAAATGTATGGTGTGGTGGCAGGAGCACAGATTTAGGAGTCAGAAGGACTGGGTTATGAATCCCAGCAATGTGACTTACTAGTTGTGGCAAATAGTATAACTTTTTTGAATCTGTTTCCACTTTTGTAAAATGGGGAGCATATGATCCACCTTTGCAGAGCCAGGAGAATTAAAAATAACATATGTGAACATCTAGAAAAGTTTGGGTACTTGGTAAATGAGAATTGTTTGAATAGTGCTCATTGTCCTGGAATCATGTGGAATGCAGGAAGAGTTGATTAAGGCTGAAGTTATTGTTCAAACCTATATTTTGTAGCACTTAAGACCTATCTTTAATATTATATATCAAGTATTACATTTAAATAAAGTTTTAATTACATTATTCAGATTTTTCTTCCTAAATAGTTCTAGAAAAAGGCACCTGAGATCAAATTTTAAAACTGAAATTTAATCTGCAGCTCAGATACACACCTACACTATGCTCTCATTCTGGGTGCTGTTGTGATTTTATTTCCTGAAAATTCAAAAGTTATTGATCAAGTTGATTATAGTGTATACCTTACAAAAATACATATATGCTCTTGACAAGATTAAAGACAGAGAGTGAGAAAGAATGAGGAAGAAGGGAGAGAGGGAAAAGAGAGGAAAAAGAAGATGAGGAGAAGAACAAGAGAGAAGAGAAAAGGAAGAGGAGGAAGGTAAGGAGGGGGAGAAGAGGGAGAAGAGGAAGACATGAAGAGGTGGGGTAAAGGGAAAAAAGAAATGAGAAGAAAATACAAAGAAAGAAAAAGGGAGGGAAAATGGTGGTGGAGTGAATGGAAGCTACACCGACAGTCTTCCAGGACCAAACTGGAATTACAATTAAAATAAAGAAAAGTCATCTGGAAAAACCAACTGGAGAGCAGATGGAGAGACCCCTTATAACCAGGGATGTAAAGAGGAGCCAAAATCGAGACTGGTAGGAGGTACAGAGGCACGAGAGGGCTGGCTGGGCTTGCACAGGCAGCAGCTGAGGGCTATCTTAGCTGTGAGAAGTTCCCTCTGAGAATTCTGGGGTTTAAACCCCAAGCTGGCTCACCAGCACAGAGTGGCAGAACAGGGAAAGGTGCCCACATAACACCTGGTTGTGAAAAACACTAAAGCAGAGGGTCTTTCCAGCAGGGAGAGGCACTGGGAACACAGGCACCCGCCTGAAGGGCCAGTGCACTAAATTACAGCTACAGCCACTCACTTTGGGCTCTGGCTGAGGGAGGGCTGACAGGACTGTAGCTGTGTGAGGGGGGTTCATGGTGCTGGGGAGATAGTTGGGAAGGAAACCATCAGGAACACTATGCTCAGCCATTAACTTATCCTGCAGAAACCATTTTTCTCAGGCAGTCTTTTCCCCTCAAAGTGGCTTTAGCCTGTGGGGTAGGAAGCAAATGCCCCATCCATTGGAATTTAACTCCACCCAGCTGGGAGGAGTCAGTGCTTAGCACAGAACTTCAATCTAAGGCTCACTAGCTGTCAGAGACTACCAGCCAGCTTGCAGGTGGAGATGAGTCTCTGGGCACTTTGAGCCTTGGGCCCAGCCTGTGGTCATTGAGTTTCAGAGCTGTGGGGTGAAGGCGACTGCTTTGGTCCCTGTGCTGAGACATTAACCCATGCTGTAGAAACCATTTTCTTCAGGCAGAGTTCTTCTCTCAAAACAGCTTTAGCCCAGAGGAAAGCAACTGCCTCACCCACTGGAAATCAGTTTACTCTTCCCACCTGGGGCAGTTCTCATCCAGCTGAGAGCTACAACCTGAGACCCATTAAGTGACTGAGACTAATACTCACCCTGCAGGCAGAGTCTCTGGGATACATGAATCTTTGCCTGGCTGGCAACTCTACCCAGGATAGTAAGACCAGACATCGGTGTTCTGCTTGGTCCCATTCATACACATCCAGACACAGTAGAGGAAGACACAATCTGCAGAACATTGATACCCACAGAGAGATTTTGGCAGGCTCCAAACCCTGCCGAGACAGGCAAAATTGTGAAACAAAGAAACAAATCCCAAATAAAAGAACAAGAGAATTCTCCAGAAGAAAGGCTAAATGAAATGGAGATAAGCAAGTTATCAGATATAGAGTTCAGAGTAATGATTATGAGGATGCTCAACAGCATAAGAAAGGATATAGAAACAATGAAAAATGACAAACTGGAAATGAAGAATGATGTAGCAGAAATAATGAATGCATCAGAAGGAATAACTAGATTAGAGAAAGCAGAGGAGCAGATCAGTGAATTAGAAGACAGGGTAGAAAAAAAATCACTCAATCAGAGAACAAAATTAAAAAAACAACAACAACAACAACAACAACAACAAACCCTAAAAAACAGGAGGAAAGTTTAAGAGAGCAATTGGAAAATATGAAATGTAACAATATCCACATCATAAGAGTACCAGAAGAAGAAGAAAGTGAGCAAGGGTTAGAGAATCTGTTTGAAGATATAATAGCAGAAAATTTCCCTAACTTGGTGAAGAAAAAAGACATACTAGTTCAGGAATCACAGAGTGTCCCAAGCAAAAAAACCCCAAAGAGGTCCATGTCAAGACACATCATAATTAAAATGCCAAAAATTAAAGACAAAGAGAAAATCTTAAAGCCAGGAAGAGTAAAGGAACAGGTTAACTACAAAGGAGCCCCCATAAGGCTATCAGCTGATTTCTCAACAAAAACACTACAGACCAGAAGGGAATGGCGTGAAGTATTCAAGTTAATAAAAAACAAGGAACTAAATCCAAGACTACTCTATATAGCAAAGCTATCATTCAAAATAGAAGGTGAAATAAAGAGCTTCCCAGAACCGCCCCCCCCCCAAAAAAAAAAAAAACAGGCTAAGGAAATACATTACCTTCAAACCAGCATTACAAGAAATGTTAAGGGGACTGCTGTTATAAGCAGAAGAAATATAGAGAGAAACATAGGCATAATAAGTAAATACATATCAATAATAACCTTAAATGTAAATGGACTAAATGCTCCAGTCAAAAGACAGAGTAGCTGCTCATATACATGTTGTCTACAAGAGACCCTCCTCACAACAAACAGATTGAAAGTGAAAGAATGGAAAAAATTTTTCCAAGCAAATAAAAAGAAAAGCTGGAGTAGCAATACTCATATCAGATAAAATAGACTTCAAATTGAAGGCCATAACAAGAGACAAAGAAAGCCACTGCATAATATTAAAAGAATTGATCCAACAAGAGGATATAACCTTGGTAAACATATATCCACTCAATATAGGAGCACCAAAATATGTTTAAAAAAACTTCTGGAGGACTTCAAAGGAGAGATTGACAGAAATACAGTCATAGTAGGGAACTTCAACACCCCACTGACGTCACTGGATAGATGCTCTAGACAAAATTTAACAAGAAATAGAGACCCAAAATGACACACTGGATCAGATGGATTTAATAGATATTTACCAAGAATTACACCCCAAAACTGCAGAATATACATTCTTCTCAAGTGCACACAGGACATTCTCAGAGGTAGACCACATATTAGGACACAAACTAAGTCTCTACAAGTTCAAGAAGATTGAAATCATATCAAGAATCTTCTCAGATAACAATGGCATAAAACTAGAAATTAGTTACAACAAAACACTCAAACACATAGAGACTAAATAGCTTGTTATTAATCAATAAATGGGTTACCAAGAGATAAAGAAAGAAATAAAAAAATTTCCTGGAAAGCAATGAAAACGAACACACAACACAAAATCTATGAGACACAGCGAAAGCAGTCCTGAGAGGGAAATTCATTGCATGGCAGGTTTACCTCAAGAAACAAGAAACATTTCTAATAGACTATCTAACCCTACAACTTAAAGAACTAGAAAGTGAACAAATAGAAAAACCTAGAGTAAGTAGAAGAAAATAAATAATAAAGTTCAGAGTGGAAATAAATGACATAGAGACTAAAAACAAACAAACAAACAAAATCAAAAGACCAATGAAGTCAAGAGCGGGTTCTTTGAAAAGATAAACAAGAGTGATGAACCTTTAGTCAGACTCACCAAGACACAAAGAGCAAGGACCCATGTAAACATATTCAGAAATGAAATAGGAGAAGTAACAATTGACACCACAGAAATAATACAAAGCATTGTTAGAAAATACTATGAAGAATTATATGCCAACAAATTACGTAGACAACCTAGGCAAATGTAAAAATTCCTAGAATCACACAGCCTCCCAAAACTGAACCAGAAAGAGTCAGAAAACTTGAAGAGATCAATAACAACTAAAGAAATTGAAGCTGTAATTAATAAACTCCCAGCAAACAAAAACCCAGGTCTGGATAGCTTTACAGGGGTGTTCTACCAAACATTCAAAGAATGAACACCTATTATCATCATACTATTTCAAAAAATTTAAGAGGAAGGAAGACTTCCAAGCTCTTTCTATAAGGCCTGCATAATCCTAATTGCAAAACCAGATGAAGATACTAGAAAGACAACTACAGGCCAATATCTCTGATGAACATAGATGCCAAAATTCTTCACAAAATATTAGCAAATCCAATCTAGCAATATATTACAAAATTATTCTACATGACCAAGTGGGATTATCCCAGGGATGCAAGGCTGGTACAATATTTGCAAATCAACAAATGTGATACATCACATAAACAAAATGAAAGATAAAAATCATATGATCATATCAATAGATGCTGAAAAAGCATTTGACAAAATCCAGCACTCATTTCTAATAAAAATGCTCACCAATGTGGGGACACAGGGGTCATATTTTGATATAATAAAGGCCATATATGAAAAACCTACATCCAACATCATACTCAATAAGCAAAACCTAAAAGGACTTCCCTTAAGAATAGGAACAAGACAGGGATGCCCACTTTTGCCACACTTATTCAACATAGTACTGGAAATCTTAGCCACAGCAATTAGAAAATAAGAAAAAATAAAAGGAATCCAAATTGGATAGGAGGGAGTGAAACTGTCATTATTCACAGATGACATGATATTGCACATAGAAAACCCTAACTATTCCATCAAAAATCTACTAGATTTAATAAATGAATTTGGCAATGCAGCAGGATACAAAATTAACATCCAGAAACTGATGGCATTCTTATATACCAATAATGAACACTCAGAAAGGGAAACTAAAAAAAACAATCCCATTTACCACTGGGGGGAAAAAAAGATACCTAGGAATAAACTTAACCCAGGAGGTAAAAAGCCTGTTCTCAGAAAACTACAGGACATAGAACAAGTAAATTTAGGAAGATACAAAAAAGTAGAAGCATATATGATGTTCATCAATTGGAATAATCAACATCATTAAAGTGTCCATACTACTCAAAGTAATCTATATATTCAATTCAATCCCATTAAAATACCAACAGCATATTTCACAGATCTAGAACAGGTACTCCAAAAGTTTATATGAAACCAAAAAAGCCCCTGAATAGCCAAAGCAATCTTGAAAAAGAAGAACAAAGTAGGAGGGATTACAATACCAGATATCAAGTTATACTACAAAGCCATCATATTCAAAACAACCTGGCACAGGCACAAGAACAGGCATATAGATCAATGGAACAGAACACAGAGTCCAGAAATCGACCCAAGACATTATGCACAATTAATATTCAACAAAGGTGGCAAGAGCATACAATGAAGAAAAGACAGTCTATTCAATAAATGGTGTTGGGAAAATTGGACAGAGACATGTAAAAAAATAAAATAAAACTAGATTACCAATATACACCGTACACAAGAATAAACTCAAAATGGACAAAATATTTAAATGCAATTCATGAAACCATAAAAATCCTAGCTGAAAATGTAGGCAAAAAATCTTAGACATCATAGACACATAACAGAATTCTCACTGATACATAACCAAGGGCAAGAGAAACAAAGGAATAATTAATAAATAGGATTATATCAAAATAAAAAGCTTCTGCATGGCAAATGAAACCAGCATCAAAATGAAAAGGGAACCCACTTTGTGGGAGAACACAATTGTCAATGATGCATTGGAAAAGGAGCTAATACTCAAAATATATAGGGTACTCAGACAACTCAACAAAACGAAGAGAAACGATCCAATTAAAAAATGGGCAGAGGACCTGAATAGACACTTCTCCAAAGAGGACATACACATAGCCAAGAGACATATGAAAAAATGCTCAGTCATTAATCATCAGGAGATGGAAATTAAAAAGACTATGATATATCACCTCACACCTGTCAGAATGGCCGCTATCAACAAATCATCAAATAACAAGTGTTGGCGAGGGTGTGGAGAAAAAGGAACTCTAGTACACTGGTAGTGGGAATGCAGACTTGTGCAGCCACTTTGGAAAACAATATGGTGTTACCTCAAAAAATAAAAAATGTAATTGTCATTTGACCCAGTGATTCTACTTCTAGGAATATATCCAAAAAGCCTGAAACACCAATCAGAAAGAATATATGCACCTCTATGTTCATAGTAGCACTATTTACAGTAGCTTAGATCTGGAAACAACTCAAGTGTCCATCAGTAGAGTAGATAAAAAAGCTGTGGTACATTTACACAATGGAGTACTATGTAGTTGTAAGAAAGAAAGATCTCTTACTGTTTGAGACAACGTGGAAGGATTTTGAGAGGTACTATGGTGAGCAAACTAAGCCAGTCAGAGACAGACAACTACCACATGATTTCAGTTATTTATGGGATATCATGAACAAAATAATCTGACAATCAAAATAGATACAGAGACATGGAAGTAGAGAACAGACTGACAACCTCTGAGGGAAGGGGGTTAGGAGGGTTGGAGAAGAGATAAACCAAAGCACTTATATGCATATATGTATAACCAAGGGACACAAACAATAGTTTGGGGAAAGCAGGAGGGGGTCAATGCAAGAGAAAGTGTGGGACATCTGTAATACTTTCGACAATAAAGATAAAAAAAGGAAAAAAAAATTCAACTGAATGGATTCAGCCCTATGATTTTTGCACTTTTATTTTAAACAGCAGATATTAAAGTACAGTTAATTTCCAGCTTATTGTAATGTCTTGGTGACTCCACCAGGTTTGAATGCTTAATTAAATAGCTCACCAAGTATTTATTTTTCAAATGTATTCATTAGCTGAATGAGACCTATCAAAACATCTTTTCAGAGATAACACTGGTTAACAAAATGCTCATGCGTTGGAAACTAAGTGGAGGTTAAATGAGAGGCACAAAATCAAAAAATAACCAGAGTACTCTTGATTTTTCTTCATACATTATGTGTCCTTTATGATGTCATTAGATGATATTTGAATTAATCATTCCTAAATCAAGACTTTTCACATTTGATATAAAATTGAAGATCTCTAATATTTTTATATAAAATATTATATTAAAAGACTTAAAACTGTTAGATGGCTCTTTTTAATAGTGATAATTTCAAATACTCTTCTTGAATCATAGGGCCAAGAACACCACCGATTAGTAAACCATTTATAAGTGCTACATATCCTGCAGGATATCTCTGAGACTGCCTCCCTGGCCAGTCGACTCCTATAGTTTCTTTTCAGAAAAATGGAAATCAACCATTATTCTGATTGGCTAAATATTTAAAGTGCTAAGAGAAAATGTTCTATGATAACTTGCTCTGTACTAAGAACTTTACTCTTTCAATATTAAATGCTGAGTCCAATAATATAATAAAAGCCATTCTAACATTCTAAAAAAAAGAAAATACAAAGGAAAAAATAAAACAAAAGGTATATAGAAAGGAAAACCCAAGTCTAGGTGTCACTGAGGACCTAATGAGATGTGTGACAACCTCAAAAAAGGCTGTGCTCAACATTAACTATGGTGTCACTGTCATCCCTACTGAGGGTGGACATATTCCTGATTGGAGAAGGAGAGATATGAGCCTGTATCACAATTCCATAGCTACCATCTGTACGTCTCTTCTGAGGACTCTTTTGAGTGTTTTCCCCTTAGAGAGTTATACTGTGACGGACACAGTGCACTATGAGGTTAAAATTCTTTTCTAACTCTAGGAAAGCCTCACAAAGGGGCTAAAAGAGTGAGATAAGACATGCATAAAAGAATCAGTGGAGCCCTGGCCGGTTTGGCTCAGCGGTTAGAGCGTCGGCCTGCGGTTCGGAGAGACCCGGGTTCGGTTCCCGCTAAGGGCACGTACCTTGGTTGCAGTTTGTCCCCGGCCCTGGTTGGGTCGTGTGGGTGGCAGCCACTCGATGTGTCGCTTTCACATCGATGTTTCTCTCTCTCTCTCTCTCTCCCTCTCACTCTATCTGAACAAAATATCGAAAAATATCCTCGGGTGAGGATAAAAAAAAAAAAAAAAAAAAAAAAAAAAATCAGTGGAAATTATAGAAAAAGGAGCCAATGGGCAGGGAATAAATGAGGCATTGTTCAAATCCCTGCCCTGCCTCTTACTAGCTGGAACTTGGAGCAAGTTACTTGACTTCTCTGGACCTCACTTTATCTTGCTATAAAATACATATGATAACTTATAGATCTGCTGGGACATTTCAATAAAATAAAAATGTGAAAAACAACTACAACTAATACAATAGCTGATTTTGATAGGCATTAACTAAATATTGAAAGAAAGAGAAACAGGGAGGAGTAAATGAGTGAGTTTTTAAAAATAGGACGTAGGAGCCTCAACTTGGTGGCGTCATCCTGTACACCAAAAAGGTTGTAGGTTTGATTCCCGGTCAGGAATGATACCTAGGTTACAGGTTTGATCCCTGGTCAGGGTATGTATGGGAGGCAACAGATTGATGTTTCTCTCTCACATTGATGTTTCTCTTTCTCTCTTTCCTTTCCTTTCTCTCTAAAAATCAATGATAACATTCTTGGGTGAGGATTAAAAAAAAAAAAAAGGACCTAGGAGAAGATGTATAGAGAATTAGGCAAAAGAGGGTAACTGCTGTTATTTAATGTGAATAGCTTGCAAATGTTAAGTTAAACTCCCAAGATAAAAAAGAGTTAAGAAAAAGTCAAGAAGCATATGAGTTTACTTGTATGTGGAATATAAAACTGAAAGCAAATAAACAATCAAGACAAACAAAAAATCATAGACACAGACAACAGTATGTGGTTCCCAGAGGGAAGGAGGGTGGGGGGTTGGTGGTAAAGGGTAAAGGGGGTCAAATATATGGTGATGAAAGAGATTTGACTTTGGGTGGTAAACAATGAAATATACAGATGATGTATTATAGAATTGTATACTTGAAACCTATATAATTTTATTAACCAATGTCACCCCAATAAATTTAAAAAACAGGAAAAAAATAAAACAAAACAAAAAAGAAAGAAGAGTTAGGAGAAGTTGCTTTCACAGAAGAAATACCTTGATTGAATGAGAATTTTGATAAGTGAACAAAACACAGGTAGAGAATTCCAAGCAGAGAGGATGATGCATTTGAAAAGGCATGGAGGTTGGAAAGAGCCAAGATTGGTATATAAAACGGGCTGTGAAATTAATGATTTGTTGGCCTTCAAAAATTTTAAAATAGTCAGTCTTGACTATACACATTGGTTCCATCCATGTTTCTTTTTCCTTTCTCTAAAATCAAAGGTTTCCTTTTTTGCAACTACCTTATTGTAGCCAAACAGGTTTGACTGTTCCTTCCCTAAACTTCTGCTTTGGCCTGCATTTTAATTAGTACTACCTGAAAGACCAGTTGCTGGAACTGACCAATAGGCGTGACCAAGAAAATGACATCTGGAGGTTAGTGGGGTAATAGAAGAAACTGTTGACATGCTGACTCCTTAAAGTACTCCTGGGCTTTATCTTCCAACCATGCTCAAATACTTATTCCAAAGAAGAAGAAATCAGGGAGACTGAATCCCCCAAGAAAGATCTATTTATGCCATACATTTGCCATATAGATAATGTATTTTCCTGCCATACATTTGAGTTCCCCAAAAGAATTCTCACCAAAAATGTTATCAACTGAATACAAACAAAAATAATGGACACTGACAAAATGAGAAGTCTCTCATTAATCTTAAAATTCCTCTATAAAGTAGGACCCAATAAAAGTAAATAAATTACTCCTTTCTGTTTGTGATTTGGAAAGTCAGAAGAACTCAAAAGTACATGTTGCTAAGCTTTCCTTAATAAAAATAAATAAATAAATAACAAAAAACACCCTGGCTAACTTGAAGAACATCAACTGACAGACAGGTCTAACTTCATGTGTCCTTTTTTTCATTTTCACAAGGGTCCCTAGGTAACTGAGAGTCTATGCATTTTGAAATATGTTTTCAGCATCAAGGGCACCAAAGACTTTCCTGGAAAACACGAGTCATCCTTGGCTCCAAAACATCTAAAACATCAATAATTCTTAGTGGCCTAGGGTAAAGAGACTCAAAATTCCAGTTTTCAAAAAGACCTACTCTCCAACATCAGGAATGTAAAATTATCTTCAACTAATGACAGGCAAAGATAATGTTATTCAGACCTGGTCATTCTCAAATTGAGTGCACTCTGTTCCTTAAACACCTACGTGTAGGAATCAGTTTGTATGTATTCATCATCTTTCCAAATCATAAACTTTGTATCACTTTCACCTTGCATTTGTAGGTAGCTTTACAACTTATAGATTGTGTCATACACTATACTCACTGAATCTCACAAAAATGTATGAGCTGAAGAGCAGCTATTATTATCATTTTATAAAAGATGAAACTGAGACTCAGAAGGGTTATCAGAATTGCCCATGCTTACACAGTTAGGAGATTATATCATTGCAACAACCAACTATTCTGACTCTTATTCCTATCCTTTTCTCCATAGTTTTTCAAATATCACAAAAAAAGTTAAAATACACTCTGCTGTTTTCTGAAAGATATGCAAACCATTTTACCTATTCCATGAAAAAAATATACAAAATATTAAAACTTAGACTTCCTGGAGATCAGTTATCTAGGAATTTCATTTAAGTAAAACATCTCATTTACCTGACAATATTGGATAAATAAAGGGTTGGAAATGGGGTATCATATTCATTATATCATTCAATGAAAAATTACTAAACATCTACTCAATACCAGAATCAATACTAGACACTGCTTTCTATGCCCATAAAACAGATAAAATATTAAGAGAAATCTGCAAAGAATTAATTAAATACGTACTCTATGCCAGACAGTATTTTAGTGTTTGGGATATATCGATGAACAAATAATTAAAAATGCCTATTATGACTAACATCCATTTTAATGTGAGTGAGGAGAAGGTGCAGGGGAGAAGGAAGCAAACAGTAAACACTAAACTCAACAAATTGGAAAATTAAATAGTATATTAGAAAGCAACAAGTGATATGAACAAAAAAGCATCATGAAGGGAATGGGGATGCTGGGAGAGTAGTTTATTATTTTTATTTTTAGTTAATCCTCACCCAAGGATGCTTTTTTTCTTTTTATTTGATACAATGGAAGTAAGGGAGGGAAGGAAAGAGAGAGAGAGAAACATTAATGTGAAAGAGACACATTGATTGGTTGCCTCCTGCATGATCCCCAGGTTGGGGATCAAACCTGCAACTCAGGTATGTGCCCTTGACCGGGAATCGAACCTGTGACCTCTCAGTCCATGGGCCGACACTCTAACCACTGAGCAAAACTGGCCAGAGCTGGGAGAGTAATTAAAAATTGAGTAATAAAGACAGGCTTCATTGAGGTAACATTTTGGCAAAAATTTGAAGAAAGTGACTGAGTGAGCCCCATAGATATCTCAGAGAAGGACATTTGAGGCAGAAGAAAGAGTTGATATAAAGGCCCTGATGTGAGAGAATGCATATCATGTTCAAGGATTGGCAAAGAAACAGTACAGCTACAAAGACTGTTTTTTATGAGAGTAGTTTTCATTCAGATTAAGAGGAAACTAAAAAAAAAGAAACAAACAAATTTGCAAAATGCAAAGTTCCTAGATTTAACTTACTAGTTTTAGATCTTGTGAATTTTGCTACTCCTTCATCCATTCAACAGTGATGTACTACTATGTGTCAGACATTGTACAAGTTGCTAGAGGTGAAATGATAATTTTTATTTTAAGTGAGATGGGGAGACACTGGAGGATTTTGAGTAGAGGGGGAAATGGTCTGGCTTATATTTCTATATGAATAACATGCATAAAACAACACCATTCCTCTTACTTGTCAAATTAAAAAAAAGAATTGGGATGAGTAACCTTATAAACAGCAGAAGGATCCTGAAAAGTCAGTTAACTTTCAGGGTACTATTTCCTGGACACTTTAGATATTCACTTTTCTAAAGGTTAGGGAGTGCTCAATTAAAACATCTGAGAGTGGCCCAGCCTGTGTGGTTCAGTGGATGGAGCATCATCCCATGGACTGAGGTCCCAGTTCAATTTCCGGTCTGGGGAAAGTGGGGCATGCAAGAGGCAGCCAATCAATGTTCCTCATGTTCTTATCTCTCTCTCTAAATAAATCAATATATATATATATTTAATTTTTTTTTTATCCTCACCAGAGGACATTTTTCCATTTTTTGTTCAGGTAGAGTGGGAGGGAGAGAGAGGAACAGAGAGAGAGAAAGAGAAACATCGATGTGAAAGGAACACATCGAGTGGCTGCCACCCGCACGACCGACCAGGGCCGGGGACAAACTGCAACCGAGGTACGTGCCCTTAGCGGGAACCGAACCCGGGTCTCTCTGGACCGCAGGCCGACGCTCTAACCGCTGAGCCAAACCGGCCAGGGCTATTTTTTTAATTTTGGAGTGGAGTAATGTCAGAGAAAATGCTGGAGTAAGGAATTTCTAAAATTCTCTCCTCCACAAAAGAAATAAGAACACTGGAAAGAAATAGAATAAACATTTTTCAGAACTCTAAAAATTAACCAAATGCTTGTAGAAATCTGGGGAGTATTTATTCAAAGCTTTGTTATATTTGAACTTGCTTTATTTGCATTCAACCTCTCCTCAACTCCATAGTAACCATGAAAACCTAGAGCCTACAATGATGCTGAAAACCAAGGTCCTGATGGGAGGAGGTATAATGAGGTTGAAACTCCTTCAAAGCTTCTTTCTCAGAGAACTGTCATTATTTGACCTGTCAGGTGTTCTCAGAAAGACTCTGCTCTCAAGGTTGTTTTTATACCACCTGAGTTTGCCCAGTGTGAAAAGGTTTCTTCCTGGGGGAGTTTGTGGACAATAATCAGAGGCAAATGTTGAACACTGAGGCTGGCTGAGTTGGTAGATAAAAATTGTGGCAATCAGGTAACCAAGAAGCTTTTTAAAAAAGTAGTAAAATTAGATGTTCACAAGACACTTTAAAAAACTTTGACATGTTCTGAAGCATCTGGAATTATTTCAGAAAATTCGCTAAACAATCACACAACAACAATAAATAGCAGCAGCAACAAACCATGAGATTAGGCAAGAGTAAATCCTACTTTATATGAAGTTATGTTAAGTGTAATTTAATTAAATACTGCTATTAAAATCAGAGATTTGCAGAATGGATTTAAAAAACAAGATACAACTATATGCCATTCTACACGAGACACTTTAGTTTCAGAAACATTCATTGAAAGTAAATGGGTGGAAAAACATATTCCATGAGAACAGTAACCAAAGAAGAGCTGAAGTGGCTATACTAATATCAGATAAAATAGATGTTAAGAAAAACTGTGACTAGAACAAAGACAAAAATGTTATAATGGTTACAAGTTGAATCCATTAGAAGACATACAATTATAAAGACTGAACACTGCACTGGATGTTCTAGCCAGGGTAATTAGATAAGAAAAATAAATAAAAGGTATGCAGATAAGAAAGAAAGATGTAAAGCGATCTTAAAAATACATAATAACTATTAGAGCTAATAAACAAATTCAGCAACGATCTAGTAAAATAGATCAATATACAAATGTTAATTTTATTTATAGATTGACAATGAATAATCTAAAATTAAATTAAGAAAACAATTCACTGTACAAAAGCATTAAAAAAATAAGAATAAATGCTCAACATCACTAATCATCAGAGCAATGCAAATTAAAATATCAATGAGGCATCACCTCACACCTGTCAGAATGGCCACCATCAACAAATCATCAAACAACAAGTGTTGGCCAGGGTGTGGAGAAAAGGGGACTCTAGTACACTGCTGTTGGGAATGCAGACTGGTGCAGCCACTATGGAAAACAGTATGGTGTTACCTCAAAAAATTAAAAATTGAACTTCAATTGGACCCAGTGATCCCACTTCTAGGAATATACCCTAAGAAGCCTGAAACACCAATCAGAAAGAATATATGTACCCCCATGTTTGTAGCAGCACTATTTACAATAGCTAAGATCTGGAAACAGCCCAAGTGTCCATCAGTAGATGAATGGATCAAAAAGCTGTGGTACATATACACAATGGAGTTCTACGCAGCTGTAAGAAAGAAAAATCTCTTATCCTTTGAGACTACATGGAGAGACCTAGAAAGTATCATCCTAAGTGAAACAAGCCAAACAGAGAAAGGCAAGTATTATATGATCTCACTTATTTGTGGAATATAATGAACATAACATTCTGAGGAATGGGGTAGTCCCAGAGATGTGGAAGTGGGATACAAAATGACAATCCCCAGAAGAGGGGGTGGTGGGAGAGAGATAAACCACAGAACTTATATGCATGTGTGCATGAACAGTGGACATGGACAACAAACTGGGGACAGGGCAAGGAGGGTGGGGGAGGGGGGAATCAGTGGGGGGAAAAGGAGAAACATCTGTAACAAAAAGTAATTAATAAAAAATAAATTAATTAAGTTAAAAAATGGGAAAAAAAGTGATTTCCTTAAGATCAGGAAGAAGACATGGAGATCCACTATCACCACTTTTATTCAACATATTACTGGAAGTCCTAGCCACAGCAATCAGACTAATAGAAGAAATAAAAGGCATCCAAATGAATGGAGAAAGTAAATGTGTCCTTAATATCAGATGACATCATACTGTTCACTGAAAACCCTAAAGACCACCAAAAAACCTACTAGATCTAATAAATGAATTCAGCAAAGTAGCAGAATACAAAATTAATATTCAGAACTTGGTGGTGGCATTTCTATACAGCAATAATAAACTCTCAAAGAGAAACTAAGAAAACAATCCTATTTACTATTGTAACAACAACAACCAAAGAAAGCTATGTAGCAATAAATTTAATTGTGTATGTAAAAGATCTGTATGTGGAAAACTATTGGACACTGAAGGAAGAATATGAGGAAGATATAAATCAGTGGAAGAATATACTATGTTCATGGACATGAAGAATTAACATCATTAAAATATCAATACTATCCAAAGCAATCTATAGATTCAATGCAATTTTTATTAAAATGCCAATGGCATATTTCACAGATCTACAACAAATATTCCAATAATTTATATGGATCCAAAACTGATGCTGAATATCCTCAGTGATATTGAGAAAGAAGAGCAAATTTGGAGCATACAATGGAGTAAAGCCAGTCTCTTCAATAAATGGTGTTGGGAAAATTGGAGAGGTACATGCAAAATAATAAAACCAGATAACCTGTTACACCATACACAGGAAGAAACTCAAAATAGATAAAAGACTTAAATGTAAGTTGCATAACCATAAATACCTTGGAAGGAAACATAGGCAGTAAAATCTTAGACATCTCACACAACAATATTTTCACCAATATATCTCCCAGGGCAAGAGAAATAAAGGAAAAACAAAACAAAACAAAAAACAAATGGGAATACATCAAACCAACAAACTTCTGCACAGCAAAAGAAACCATCAACAAAATGAAAAGAAAACCCACAGTATGTGAGAACACATTCTCCAATGATATGTCTGATAAGGGGTTCACCTCCAAAATAAATAAAGAACTTATACAACCTCAACACTAGGAAGACAAACAATTCAATTTATAAAATAGGCAAAGGACCTGAATAGCCACTTCTCCAAAGAGGACATTCAAATGACAAATAGATATATGTAAAAATGCTCAACATCACTAATCATCAGAAAGATTCAAATGAAAACCACAATGAGGTATCACTCACACTTTCCAGAATGACTATCATCAATAAAACAACAAGTGTGGCAGGATGTGGAGAAAAGGGAACCCTCGTGCCCTGTTGGTGGAAATGCAGACTGGTGCAGACACTGTGTAGAACAGTACAGAGTTTCCTCAAAAAATTAAAAATGGAACTGCCATTTGACCAAAGGATCCCCCTTCTGGGAATATATACTAAGGATCCTGAAACACCAATCAGAAAGAAAATATGTACCCCTATGTTCATAGCAGCATTATCTACAATAGCTAAAATCTGGAAACAGCCGAAGTGCCCATCAGTACATAAGTGGATTAAAAAAGCTGTGGTACATGTACACAATGAAATACTATGTGGCCATAAAAAAGAAGGAACTCTTACAGTTTGCTACAGTATAGATGGAACTGGAGATTATTATGCTAAGTGAAATAAGGCAGTCAGGTAAAGACAAATACTGTATAGTCTCACGTATATGTGGAATCTAATGAACATCATAAACTGATGGACAAAGTAGAAAGAGAGGCATGAATACATGGAACAGACTGATAGCTGTCAGAGGGGAGTAGGAAGAGGAGACTGATATGGTAATGGCCAGAAGGAAGGGAGGGTGGGAACTAGGTGGGTGTGGGCAAGGGTTGGGGGAAATGGGGACATCTGTAACAGTGTTAACAATGATAAAGTTAAAAACATTAAAGAATTTGTTCTTTAATAGACACCATCAAAAATAAAGACAACTTCCAGAATGGGAGAAATGCTTGCAAATCATATATCTGATAAGAGACTTGTATTCAGAAGTCATAAAGAACACATGTAAGTCAATAATAAAGAAAAACAATCCAATTAAAACATGGACAAAGAACCTGAATAGTTGTTTTTCTATAGAAGATATGCAATTACCAAACAACAACATGAAAAGATTCATAACATCATTAGTCATTAGAGAAATGTAACCAATACCACTATGAAATACCATTTTACACCCCCTAGCACTGGAATAATAATAATAACAATAACAACAACAGATAATAACATTTTGGCAAAGGTGTAGAATAATTCAAGTCCTCATATGCTGCTGATGGGAATGTAAAATGGTGCAGTATCTATAAAAGACAATTTATCTGTCCCTCAAAAATTAAATGTATAATTTTCCTATAATCCAGCAATTACTATTCAGGCAGAAAAATGAATGAAGTACTGATACATACTAAAACATGGATTAACCTTGAAAACATTATGCTAAGATACAAAAGGCCATATACTGTATTATTCTATTTATATAATATGTCCTGAATTGAAAAACCCAGAGAGACGTAAAACATATTTGTGGTTGCCAGGGTGTAAGAGGAAGGGATATTGGGAATAAGTACTAATGGGTACAAGTAATTTATTCAAGATGATGAAAATGTTCTGGAATTAGATAGTGGTGATTGTGCAACCTCTTGAACATACTGAAAAAAAATCCTGAAATTGCACACTTAAAAAGGGTGAATATTGTGATAAGTGAATTATATCTTTAAAAAAAATTTCTAGCTTGCCTTTTGGTGCCAAGAATTCTTATTCTCTGGGAGAGGAGTCAAGAAAATGAAATCAAGAGTGCCCTATACATTGTAGCATAAATGTTCTAATTTAAAAGCATGCAGAGGTCTTTAAAGATACTACAAGTCATTAAGAAAGGCAGGTCTACCTTTTTAGGTTCTAATAGAAATTTCTTTACATTTGCAAAATATGTTAACATTAACAGCACCTTTCCTGTATATCATCTCACAACATACTCATGAAGTAGAAAGGGCAAATACCATTTAACAGTTTTGCAGATGCAGAAGTATAAATCCAGAGAGTTTCAGGGACTTGCCTGGGGTCACATGCTAGTTTTCTTTTTTCTAGTGGTGGTTTTACTCTGCCATGATGCATGCATGAAGTAGATTCTTCTAAAAGAAGGTAAACTAACCCTTCTCAATTTCTCATTGCATTCATTTCATTCTGTTACCCATTTTCTCCCTTCCAATGACTGCAAGATTCTGTTACCTACAGTGCCATATGGTGAGATGTCAAAACAGTCCTTCGAAATTGCAATCCCGTATTTCAAAATGGAGCCTTGAGAGTTGCTAGATCAATACTCAGTCATTTTTCCCTTGTTCTCTCTTCACTTTTCAATTATTCTTTTGTGCCATTACCATGTGAAAATATACAGCAGTATAGGAAATGTAATAGATCATTATAAAATGAAATAATGTGATTGTGAAGGAGACAAAGATAAAGTTTACTTTTTTGTCATTCCAGTGTCTGGTACATAGAACATTCTCAATATACATGAGTTGAATGCACGAATGAATGAATGATCTTTTGGTATTTTGTTTGCCAAGAAACCTCTCTGTAAAATGCTTCTTAAGGAAGCAGCTCAGATCCCAGAAGATGGTGAGATTTTTGATAGTTTCCTAAAGAAGATTAGTATCTTTCTGGAGTGAAAAGAATCACCCTAGTTTTACAAATCCTAAGTTTCATTCTTTCCCTCCATAACGGCTGTTTGAAATCCTGGTTCTCTTTTAGTCCTTAGTGAGTTTGGTGAAGCTGATCTGTAGAAAGCTGGCTTGGAGCCTCTTGGATGATGAATGGGACTGTTCAAGGGAGGTCAAAGGACAAAGCTCGGCTTGCTGTCACTTCATTGTCAGCCCACCACTACCACTTCTGACCCTGGCAGCTCTGGCATCAAGAGAAAACAAGGAAAAGGACCTTGAAAGCAAGTTTGCAAGGTTCATGTTTTAGCCAGGCAGGAATGCCCAGAAGCTCCAAGTAAGCATATTAAAGGCAGGGAGACAGCTCCATTGAGAAAAACAGATAACATTTGAGGGTGATAAAATTGAAAAAAAAAACCCCATGCATTTATAATTTACAACATACAAATTAATTCCAATAATATTCCCTCTCTTCCTCAATGTGTATACAGCAGCTTAGGAAACTGTCTTGTTACCAAATACCAGATCAAAGTCATGTCCGCTGGGGATTAAAAACACTAGGCAATAAAAAAGGGCCCGACTCTTGGAGCAAGTTTTTTCTTTGCTATAAACACTGCTACTTATCTACACAGGTTTTTACTAACTTTGCAACTAAGACCCAAAGCTGAGCTGTGATGAGAAGGCAATCCTATGGCCTCTCTTGGCCATTTCTGGCTACTATACTGTTCACTTGCTCAGAGACAATAATTATCTCTATAAATAAAATTATATATCTATCTTCCCCTACATCATGAAAAGTGTTGGACATTTTGTTAATCAGTTTGGTGGTTCTCTTTGTAATAGGCTATTTTAGGTGGAGATAACATTTATTTTGAGGAGCCCTGAGAGATACTTCAAAGAAGTAGTCATTCCAGTGTGCCTTATGTACTAATAAGTTGTGTACATAGAAAATATGTAACTTATGGAGCAAAGTGTTCCAGGGTGTTCAGAGGCAACTATTTATTTAATAATAACCATGACTCTCCTGAATGATTATAAGGAGACTCTGTAGAAACTAGAAACAAATACTAATATGCCACTGTGCAATTTATACAGTTTTCAAAAGCATCAATTTATTTGGCCTTTTAGACCACTGTATTATCTCTTATCTCCATTTTAAAGGTGAAGAAACAGGCTTAGAGAGGTCAAATAAATTTCCTAAGGCCTGATCTACCATATACTAACTGCTTTAAACATTTCTGAAGCTCATCGGAGGAAGGCTTATATGTAGTATTCATTCTCTGTACATATTCTCTGGTGTGAGTCAGCAATCTCTGGAGTTATATTTCCTAGAACAGTAAATATCTCCTTGAGGCAAAACACCAATCACATTCTACTCCAAAGTGGGGTCAGGTCACTCACTGGTGTTCCCAGCAACATGGATGTCAAATGTTCACAGCATCATAAAAGGACATGCTATCAGAGAATGACCCTCCTTTCATGGCATATGTGTGTACATTTTTGGCATTTCTCTAGGAATCTATAGGAGCCTAGTGGATGGGTTAACAAACAAGAAAGAAGGGTTACCAAGTGAAGATTGGGCCAAGTTGACAGGCTAAATGGAGCCACCTTAGATGGGAAGACATCCAGTACCCAAAGAAAGCTTTTCATTGATTTATCTAGAATTCCAAGGAATAGAATCCTATTTTTATTTTTTATACTGGATTTCCAGTTTGTTCTCCCTCAATATTTACTAATACACATTTTGTTGAATGAGACCTCATCTCTATTGTGTTCTGGAAATCCTAGGATTATGATCTATAGTTATACAGGGGGTGAACAGGGAGAAAAAAGGGGGTAGATGGTAGCAGTAGAAACCAAAGTAAGGCAAATTGAATCCAAGGGGAGACAAGAAACCTTGTAGGATAGAACTGGAAAATGATGTCTGACTTGTTACGTAGCCCCCACTATCCTCAGCTGAACAAGGTTAAATGTTTTATTCTGACTTGGAAGGCCTATTTCTCTTTCCATACAGAGTTTATAGTTTTGCAATAGACCTTGCAGTCATCACACCAACAAGAATACCTCAGTATATGGAAGCCACAACCTCTAAAGCATGTCAGTAAAGTCAACCAATAGGTAAATATAGCCACCTCTTTCCTCCAGTTCCTCGAATGAGCCTGCAATTGTAAAAAAAAAAAAATAAAAAAAAATTGCCAGATAGAAGGGGGGTTGGGGTGCTGGGTGAAAAGGGGAAGGGATTAAGGAGTACAAATTGGTAGTTACAAAATAATTGCAGAGATGTAGAGTACAGCATAGAGAATATAGTCAATAATATGGCAATAGCTGTGTATAGTGCCAGTGTTACCATAGTCAGCTAGTTATTAACAGAAAGAGAGCAATGGAAGTTAGACATTGTTAAGCATGGTCAGCTCTGGAGCATGAGCTACACCAGGAAATTACAGCTTCACCTTTTCCCATTCCCTGAGGATTACTGGGGAAAGGGATAGAACAATGGAGGGTAAGCACATGTGCAATAGAAGTAAAAATTGTGCAGGGGGAGGTACTTGACCAGAAAAGACTGTCAGTCTAGCCTGGGAAAAAGATCATTGGCCTGCAAAAGCTTGGGAAGATGATACGTTATTTTTAAAAAGCTTCTGGTTATGCCTGTCCGGTGCGGCTCTGGTTGAGCATCAACCCATGCACCAAGAAGTCACCAGTTCAATTCTTGGTCAGGGCACATGCCCAGGTTGTGGGCACAATCCCCAGTGGGGGCATGCTGGAGGCGGCCAATCAATGTTCTCTCTCATCAGTGTTTCTAACTTTACTTCTCCCTTTCTCTCTCTCTAAAAATCAATAAAGAAAAAAAATTAAAAGCTCCTGGTTATAAGCCCAGAAGACAAAGGACTCTCCCCATTTCAATAATACAGTCACCCGTTCATGTGTTTACTCTCTACCCCCACCCCCTCCAAATACACTATCATAAGGGTCTAGCAGCTACCATGGCCCAAGGCAGACCACATAGGCTTCAAAAGGAAAGCTTTAATACGAAGTAGAATCTCTGGACACTGGCCTTAGTCTTGGCCTTGCTGAAAAGGCCAAGATGGGCTTTTTCCATGGCAGGATGAACGAAGATGGGATGTTGGAAACCTAGGAGAACTCCTTTCATTTTGCATCACAAATAAATCACCTTGTCACACCACAATTTCCCATGTGTATATCCATGAAATCCCTTCCTCACGATCCCTTGGAATAGCCTAATTTCAACCAACAACATTTGGGACAGAGAGTCCCTGTTAAACCGTCCTGAGAATTGGCCATCCAGACAGAGATAAACACACTAGGCATTGGATGAATTCTGTTGGCTTTTTCTAGGAAAAGATCAACAAACATTTAGTCAATCTCCATGATCAGTGAGCACTTATATCTGAGGCATTTTTTTTTACTTATTAGGTATATCTATAAAAGCATAAAAGAAGACTAAGGGTTTTGTTGCCCTAGAGGCACTGAAAAGCAGTTGTGTTTGCAGGAGAAGCTGGGATTTATCAGGCTTCAGGCTGAGCTACTGCAGAGCTCCAGATGGGTGCTCTGGCTGGGGGTGGAGGCCCCCACTGCATTAGCTAGAGCGGTTGCTAGGGAAACTCACTGTGGGACCTGAGGTCTGGACTCTGGGGCACAGGTGCTTCTACCAGGGACTTTCTCTGCCGCCCTCTCCCATATGAAACCAGGCCCCAAGCTGGAGAGGCAGGCAACTCACCAGGGTGGAGGCGAAGGGAAGCAAGAGCCTGAGGCTTTGGCTTGGTGCTTGGAGTCCTGGGGATGGAACAGTGGATGAGGCTAGGAGATGCATGCTGCAAGCTGCTGGCTGCAGCCATGCCCTAAGGCCCCCAGGGTTAGCTGATTACAACTGCCAGCTGCTCCAGGAGAGCCAAGCAAACTGGGGTGGAGCTAGAGAGAAGTGAAAGGGAACTGGAGTTGCATGCTCACATTGCACACAGTCTGGATAGGCTTGATGGCAGTGGCTGCAAGAGGTAACCCCTTTTGCACACTGGGTTGGGCATGCAGATGCTGCAAATGAGGAAGGGAACCTGGGGCATGCCCCAGGATTCAGCCCTAGGAGCAAAACCCACAACACTAGCACCAGGTTCACATCCATCCCCCACACTCTGCACTCCTGGGCACCAAGCAGCCTCCCACAGGGGTTGTGTAGGGGGAGGAAAGCCCTGGGGTCATCTACAGAGGCAGCACTGAGAACAAAATGTGGCCCCATTGTTTCTCTCATGTTGTGGCTACCAAAGGACCCTAGTCAGGCTGAGGAAAAGTGTGCCCCTCCCTCACTGTTTGCTGGGCCAAGGGCAGCTGGGGCTGCTCAGTCCATACTCAAGAAGTTGGTCCTGTATCTGAGTCTAAAGCAGCAGAGAGGGATCACAGACCAAAGGAAGCAGAAAACCCACACAGACTTTAGAGGGGAGAGAGAAGAATGAAAAATAGAACCCCCAGCCCAGAGAGAGAGGTGGCATTCCAGTTCTCAACAGGATCCATGCCCATGTCTTCTCTGTTCTCCTGGAGGGCTCCCCAAATGTTGTTGGTTGAAATTAAGCTCTTCCAAGGGATCATGAGGAAACGATTTCACAGATATACACTCTGGAGATTGTGGTGTGGCAAGGTTATTTATTTGTGATGAAAAATCAAAGGAGTTTCCCTCCTGGGTTCCCAACATCCCATCTCCATGCATACCACCATGAAAAAAGCCCAATTGTGTTTTCAGCAAGGCCAAGACAAAGGCCAGTGTCCAGAGATTCTGCTTCATATTAAAGCTTTCCTTTTGGAACCCACATGGTCTGCTGGTAGGCCATGGTAGCTCCTAGACCCACAAGGTCATATGTTCGGTGGGGGGATGGAGAGCATATAAAAGAACAGGTGAGTGTGTTACCAGGTGGAGAGAGAGAGCTCTTTGTATTCTGGGATTATAACCAGGAGCTTTTTCAAAGTAACCAATCATTTTACCAAACTTTTACAAGCCAATGGTCTTTTTCCCAGGCTAGATTGACAGTACTTTATGGTCAAGTACCTTCTCCTTCACCATTTTAACTTCTATTGCACATGTACTCACCCCCCCCTTTATTCTATCCCTTTTCCCAAGTGATCTGTGGGGAATGAGGAGGTGAAGCTGTAATTTCCTGGTGAAGCAAACAGGCTCATGTTCCCAGCTGACCATGCTTAACAATGTCTGACTTCCCTTGATGTCTTCCTATTAATAATTAGCTAACTACAGTGACACCAGGTGGGTCCCTGAAATATTGGGGGATTACTCTGTAAGTTATGTAAATGTCTAACCACTATGCTATACACCTGAAACTAATAGAATGTAAACGGTAATTGAAAAATAAAATTAATTTAAAATTTTTAAAACTCTGCCCATCAAACAGGGCAGTGGCAGCTGGGCTCTATTCTTCATCAGTAGTTGTAATTCTTTGTGGCGATGTATGTAAACTTAATTGTATGTGTTGATTTCACCATGCTGCCCTGAGTTCTGCTCCTGCTGGTTTTCTGATACCCCAACCCCTCACGGTTTTCTGATATTTTGATTTAGACTTGGATGTCCCCTCAGGCCCTGACCCCTACAATTCTATCTAAAACCAACTACTGGTTGCCTAGAACTCATTCACCTCTTTATTATAAAGTGATCTCACTGCTTCTGTTATACCCACAAATCCAACACAATTCCAAGTCCTATTAAGTGTGTGAATCCTGTTCATCTCTCTCTACAATGCTTCCTCTATTTCCCTCTTAATTTGACCCTTGGCTTCTCAGAGCTTGCTACTTTGATGCTCTATTGAAGCCTTCCTACTGTAGATAAGTATCTTATAAGATTGGTGTTCTATCCCTTTAGAGTCCTGACAAAAACATACTCACAACCTAATTTCCAACAATATCTCTTGATAATGGCTAAATATTATAAGGAAAAAAAAAGTCTTCCAAAACAGTTCCATATATGATGAGAGTTTCAGACACTGTGATAGACCATATGTGGCAAGATACTTTCAAGCAGAGGGACCTTTCAGAAATTCTTAAGTCATAGCACATGATGTTGGATATCTATATAACCACCTACCTCCCTCAAATTCCTCGAATGCACCTTCCATTCCTAAAAATCTGCCTATCACATACTCCTGCTCCAACCCCTACTTTTCACCTAGTATTTTCACTGGTGAAAAGGTGTCCTAAGAAAAAATGTTAAAAGAAATAGAAAGTAATGTAATAAATATAACTTCAGTATGTATAAACAACCTAAACATCCAAAAATAGTGGTATGAGGAAACAAACATCTAGAACTTAATAATCATGCATGCATCAGGGCAAGGCCTAAAGAAAATGAAAACACATTTCAGTCAATTATTGTGTTAAGGTGGTGGGCTTTTCAAAAAGCCATTAGTATAAAGTATAAATATCTACATAGGTGATATAATTTTACATGTTTAAAATTTAAGGTTGAAGCCCACCAGGAACAATACCATCCAGAAGAGGTTTCAAATAAATTTAAAATAAAATCATGGCTTAGCAAAGTGAATGCTCTGCTAAGGAGCTTAGTCTAACAGAGACTAAAAAAGATGGTATGTTCATTACTGAAAGTTGAAGCAGGAAACGGTAAGAACCACAAAAGACGTAAACAAAATGAAAAATAAAAATCATATGCTCATATCAATAGATGCTGAAAAAGCAATTGACAAGATCCAGAACCCATTTTTTAAAAAATTCTCACCCTAATATATTTTCCCATATATCTTCAGATAGAGTGGGAGGAAGGAAGGGGGGGAGAGAGGGAGGGAGAGAGAGAGAGAGAGAGAGAGAGAGAGAGAGAGAGAGAAACATCGACATGAGAGAGACACATCAATTGGTTGCCTTCCACATGAACCAACCAGGGTCAGGGACTGAACCACAACCAAAGTATGTGCCCTTGACCAGAATCAAACCTGTGACTCTTTGATCCATGGTCCAAAACTCTAACTGCCCAGGGCCAGCATCCATTTCTGATAAAAACTCTTAGCAAAATGGGAATAAAAGGATCATATCTCAAAATAATACAAGCCATATATAACAAACCTACAGCCAACATCATACTCAATGGGCAAAAACTAAAAGCATTTCTCTTAAGAAAGGGTATAAGACAGGGATGCCCATTTTCACACATTTTCTTTAATATACTACTGGATGTCTTAGCTACAGTGATCAGACAAGAAGAAAAAATAAAAGACATCTAAATTAAAAAGGAAGAGATGAAACTGTCATTATTCGCAGATGACATGATATTGTACATAAAAAACCCTAATAAAGACTCTACCAAAAACTATTAGATTTAATAAATAAATTCAGCAAAGTAGCTGGATACAAAATCAACATCCAACAATTGTTGGCATTTTTTTTTTTTTCAGATAGAGTGGGGAGGGAGAGAGAAACATCAACGCGAAAGGGACACATCGAGTGGCTGCCACCCGCACAATCCAACCAGGGCCGGGACAAACCGCAACAGAGGTACGTGCCTTTAGTGGGAACTGAACCCAGGTCTCTCTGGACCGCAGGCCGACGCTCTACTGCTGAGCCAAACCGGCCAGGGCCGTTGGCATTTTTATACACCAATAATGAATACACAGAAAAAGAAACTAAAACAATAATTTCATTTATCATTGCAACCAGAAAACAATTAAGATAACAACAAGGAATAAACTTAATCAAGAAAGTAAAAGACCTGGTATCAGGAAACTACAGGACATTGAAAAAAGAAATAGAGGAAGATACAAAAAAGTGAAAGCACATTCCATGTTCATGTATTGTAAGAATTAACATCATTAAAATGTCCATACTACCCAAAGAAATTTGTAGATTCAATGCAATCCCCATTAAAATACCAACAGCATATTTCACAGATCTAGAACAGATACTCCAAAAGTTTATATGGAACCAAAAGAGACCCCCGAATAGCCACAGAAATCTTGTAAAGAAAAAAAAAAAGTTGGAGGGATCACAATTCCAGATATCAGGTTACACTACAAAGCCATTAGAATCAAAACAACCTGGTACTGGCACAAGGACAGGTACATAGATCAATGGAATAGAACAGAGAACCCAGAAATTGACCCAAGATATTATGCTCAATTAATATTTGGCAAAGGTGGCAAGTGCATACAATGGAGTAAAGACAGTTTCTTCAAAACATGGTGTTGAAAAAATTAGACAGGTACATGAAAAAAAAAATGAAACTAGACCACCAACTTCGACTATGCACAAGAATAAACTTAGAATGGATAAAGGACTTCAATATAACTCATGAAACCATAAAAACCCTAGAAGAAAATGTAAGCAGCAAAATCTCAGACATCACACATAGCAGAATTTTTGTCAATATATTGCCTAAGTCAAGAGAAACAAAAGACAAATTAATAAATGTCACTACATTGAACTAAAAAATTTCTGAACAGCAAAAGAAACAACCACCTAAATGAAAAGGGAACTCATTTTATGGGAGAACATATTTGCCAATGATAGATCACGTAAGGGGTTTATCCAAAATATATAGAGTACTCATACAACTCAACAAAAGGAAGACAAACAATCCAATTAAAAAATAGGCAGAGGACTTGAATCGACACATCTCCCAACAGGACATACGAATGGCCAAGAGACATATGAAAAAATGCTCAATATCACTAATTATCAGAGAGATGCAAACTAAAAGGACAATGAGGTACCACCTCATACCTGCCAGAATGACCACCATCAACAAATCAAACAACAAGTGCTGGTGAGGGTGTGGAGAAAAGAGAACTCTGGCTCACTGCTGGTGGGAATGCAGACTTGTGCAGCCACTATGGAAAATAATATGGCATTTCCTCAAAAAATGAAAAATTGAGCTGCCATTTGACCCAGTGATGCCACTTCTAGGAATATGTCCTAAGAAGCCTGAAACACCAATTAGGGAGAATATGTGCACCCCGGTGTTCATAGCAGCACTATTTACAATAGCTAAGATCTAGAAACAGCTCAAGTGGCCATCAGTAGATGAATTGCTACAAAAGCTGTGGTACATATACACAATACAATTCTATGCAGCTGTAAGAAAGAAAGATCTCTTATCCTTTGAGACAACATGGAAGGACCTGGAGAGTATTATGATAAGCAAAATAAGCCAGTCAGAGATAGACAAATATCACATGATCTCATCTATTTGTGGAACATAATGAACAAAATAGATCCAGAGACATGGAAGTAGGAAACAGACTGACAAACCTCCCAGGAAAGCAGAAGTGGGAGGGTGGGAAGAGATAAACCAAAGTATTTATATGCATATATGCATAACCAATGGACATAACAGTAACGTGAAGGGGGTAGGGTGGGAGCAGGGTGGAGCACATCAATGGGAGATAAAGGAGGGACATCTGTAAAAAAAAATTAATTATTTTTAAAAAAAGACACTGCATACTTTACAGAATCTAGAGCTATAATCTGCTCCTAAGTATATTTTCCAATTACAGTATTCTGTTAAGCTGCTTTAAAAAAAGAAAAGAAAAGAACTAAAAGAGAGGCACCCATGAAATGATGTAGGAGTACAGGGCAAGGTGGAGTACCTTTCAATATGGTGAAGGCCTCATGGAGGAGGGGGTGTTTGAGTGAGGTCTTGGAGGAAAGTGTGATTTAAGGATAAGGAGATGTGGAGAAAAAGCACTTGCAGCCTTCTGTGGCCTTTTGTCATCCTTGTGTGGGGAAAAGTACTGATAATCTATTTTAGGAATAGAATGCTGAATGGAAAAACAATTAACGGAGCTGAAATGAAACTAGATAACACCTTTTGGGGGGCTACGATTTAAATTAGTTAATTTCTCCATAATTCTTAACAGAATTATTTCTTTTGGGTTTTGATGAAACCAATCAGTTTCTGTATAATCTTTGTACCATTTTACAGTTGTCTCTCTTATGACACTTATCACCTCAGTATTTAATTTTTTTTCCCACATAGATATCTTCCACTAAACTTTGCGATCACTGACAGAAGGACTCTGTTTTATTAATTCATCACTGAGTTTCCAACATCAAGCAGAAGGTCTGGAATATACTTGCCTCACTGTGTACTTACCTGTTGCTCCCTCTGGAACAATATTGTTTTCTTCATTTCCTTCTCCCTAGCACTTAAAACAAGACCTTTCATATACTAGCTGTTGAATGTTTGTTCAACTTAGATGAATTAGTTCCCTTCCTATTCTCTTAGTCTTCTGTGCCTTGGTTTGCTCATTGTAAACTAAGAGAAGTAAAGGTATCTACTACCTCATAGGGTTGTTGTAAAGATTAAGTACTTAGTGCTTAACACATAGAAAATGTTCAGTAAATATTAGTTGCTATGATAATCATCAGCATTATTGTTTTTTTGCTGTTGTTGCTAAGGCTTTCATAGCTGCTAATTGTGACAGACCCCTCAAACTATGCCTTGGTCAGGGTTGTTTTTGGGCATGGGGAAGGGGAGCTATGTCTATAGATTATTCTCTCTCATGTCCCATACACTGCTTCTGTTGCACTTAGATACTCTGTGCAGTGTTATAACTATAGCTGACCTTAGAGGGCATGCCCATCAGATTTTTAGCTCCCTGAGGTCAGGGCCAGCTCATACTGATTTCTGGGCTCACACCAGGCCTGACAGAATACATGCCTGTTGAAAAAAATGAATGAGTGAAAGCTATTCACCTCCAGCCCTTCTTTTCTGCCACTAGACTATGAAAATACAAATACTTATAGTCTGGAATTCCCTTTAAGTAGGAGACAGGACCTAGGGAGCTCTGTGTTGTCAAACTCCGTGGTACCCATCATCCCTCTAAACAATTTTTAGGTCTTTTTACTTTGGAATGGAGCCCATTTACAAAGCTGAAAAACTTTTATATTCTAAATTATCTCTGAAATATGTCATCTGTCTGAAAATAATTACTATCAAATTACCCATGTAAATAGCAAGAGGTAGACTACTTAATTCACACTAGTATTTCTATAGTGAAATTATTGTGACCCCTGGAAATATGTAATTTGATGTTGGCTGATTTTTCATTTGTGTCAGCATTGTTTGGTTAACCTTATATTCAAAAGTCTGACACCATGCAAGGAAACTTCTAGTTGTCTTATCTCATGTTATCCTTATAACTTCTCTGGGGAAGGTTGTCATCATTATCCACCTTTTTAGGTTAGAAAATGAAGGCTCAGGGAGGAGGTGTCATTTTCTCAAAGTTGTACAGTTAACAAATGTTTGACTCAAGTAAAGTATTTTACCACTGTATATATTAGGGCTTTCTGGGTAGAGAGTACATTAATATTTTTTTGTAGGGCTCATTAGGTATGTGAAAATTCATTCCATATCTCAATACTCCTTCCTTTAATTTCCTACATCTAATATCTGTTCCCATAGAACCATAATTTGAACCTAAATTTGTTGGCTACTCCTCATTAAGTTGCAAGAGACAAAGAAAACACTTTCCAAGTGACACAAGCTACAGAAGACTTTTGGGGGAACCACAGAGGCTACACAGGTCAGGTGGCAGAAGATGCCCTGCAGGAGAGTGAGAAGTAGGAGGCCTTTAGTCATAAGCAACACAAATGAAGGACTGACACTTTCTATATTCTGATGCTAAGGAACCTCAAGGACTGGATACCCACATAGTGATGGGCCCTGGGAGCCCTAGGAAGGTGCTAATCCTACTCTCCTCATAAGGTTTTGGACACGATCTGAAGATGACTCAGGTAGCGGTTAGAGATAAACAATATGTTACATGCGGGATTTGGGTTGGCTGGATTTTAAAAGATTCAAAATTGAAGAGAAAGTGGGTGTGAAGGGATGTGAAGCCAATCTATGGGAAGCGGAATGAATTTTGTTATATCACCAGAGTTTAATTTTAAACACAGTAGCATCATAGGCCATACAAAGGCCTGTTTTTGAATGAATTTCCTCCTCCCTCACAAAAGAAAAAGAAGGAAGGAAGGAAGGAAGGAAGGAAGGAAGGAAGGAAGGAAGGAAGGAAGGAAGGAAGGAAGAAAGAAAGAAAGAAAGAAAGAAAGAAAGAAAGAAAGAAAGAAAGAAAGAAAGAAATCAAACAAAACAAAAACACTACAACCAAACCACATTCCTCCAAAGAATCCAAAGCGCTAAGAATGTAGGAGACAGCACTCTAGATAAAAGATAATCTGGCTTGGTTTTAAAAAATAGCCATCCGGCTTCAGGAAAAGAAGCCTCAAAATTTTATTTACACAGGTGTTGGCTCAGGTTTCTATTGAATCTGGCCTTAACATATTTTAAGACACGCCTCTGGCTGGACAAGGGAAACCAAAGGCTGAAGAACATGGAGGATAATTTATGACCTTTGTTAGCTTTTCTCCTGGCCTGTGGCTGTTGACCTGAATTTACCAAGGAGGTCAGAAGATACACAGAGAGCTCTGAAACCTTAAATTACAAATCCTGTAATTCAGGCAAGGTAATGAATCCATGCTTGCTGAGCTGTCTGGGGAATGTTACTCATAGTGTCCTTGGACCAAAGAGGAGAGATAAACAGATTGGACTTTGCTATATTCTTATACAAATGATATTGGTGCTTCTGATCACTAATTAAGTAACACTGTATAGAACTGTTTTTCTGGGAACCTTACACCAAACCAAGGCCTTCTTCAAACAGGGGACTGCTACAAATATCTCTGATCTTTACTTTCTGTCTACTTAGGAGACACCATTAAGTATATGTGTGCCAATGACGAAGGCTTCACTCTGGGAGAAGGAACCAAAAGTTATTGGGTACAAGGAGCTGTGTTACACATCATTTAGTTCTTACAGTAGCCCTGTGAGCTCTTACTATCCTTACAGAAACACAGAAAAGGTAAGTGACTTGCTTAAGGTCACATATCTATTAAGTGTTGGAGCTAAGGATTAAACTCGGGTCTGTCGATTCAGGCTGATGCATATAAAATAAACCACTGGCCAATGGACACATCTGGGTTATGTAAACTTTAAGAGATTTTTTGTTTAAAATTTAGATTAGTATAAATTTATTGCTAAAATCTTCAAGATCATTTAGTCCAACCATTTTATTATTCAGATGGAGATTTTGAGGTGCAGATAGGGAACAAGACATACCTAAGGTCACATGGTAAATCAGTGGCAGAACCAGAGCCTGATTTGATGCTTTTGCACTGCATCTTATTCTACTACCTACCTGCTTCCAAATATCCCAGAGAATAGTTAGGACAACAATGTACAATTCAGCATGGGGAGGGGGGGATCAGGTATAAAAGCTGATAGCAGGTCAAGGGACCTGCTACATCTGATAAGGTTCCCCTTAACTACCTCTGGACTCCACAAGGTTCCTCAAACAAGCCCCCTGCGTTCATGCAGCTCTATTTTTGGCAGATTCATAAATCAGCTGGTCACCTGGGTCTTACTTTTTATGAAACAGAATTTTTCCACAACACTTAGTATTAGAGCTCCTAAAGCTATTCCTCTTTACAGTGTGGAGTATATGTGGCATCCATCAAAACTCTTTTGTATATGTTTCATGGTTATCCACATGCTTAGAGTACTAAAGTCTAGAAAATATGTGAAATATTTTTAACTTTTCCGCTGAGTATTGCAAGGGGGAGTGATCTACTAGGTTATCATAAAAAAAAAAAAGTATTTTCTTCTAGCACCCCTAGATGTGTTTATTTTCCTCCTGTGTATTAAAAAAAAAAAAAAAAAAAAAAAAAAGCATAGGACATAGAGACCCAGACCAGGCATTCTGGGAAAGCAAGACATGCAAATTTTGACTGGTCAACTCAGAAGAACGTTTAAAATGAGATCATTTTAAAAGTTACTAAATACCAGGAGAAAAGAAAGAATGAATTTTCCTCTGCAGATTTGCAAGCACAGGAGCAACCATCTAACAAACTACAGTTCACAAGCCAAATCCAACATGCTTCTTATTTTTGTGTGGCTCAGAAGCTGTGAATGATTTTTTAAATTTTAAATGGTTGAAAAAAATCAAAAGAAAAGTAGTATTTAATGGCATGTGAAAATTCAGATTTCAGGGCTTATAAAGTTTTATTTGAATATAGCCACAACTATGAGTTCACATGTTGTCTAGGGCTACTTTCACAAAAACAGAGTTGAGTAGTGGAGTCAGAGACCACATGGCCCACAAAGCCATTAATATACAGGGGTGGGCAAAAGTAGATTTACAGTTGCGAGTAGGCAAAACACAGAGTTTATTCTTGTATTATTATTATTTTTTAAATTATTGCATTATTTATTTGTATTTCAACTTTTGCCCACCCCTGCATTTACTACCTGACCCCTTACAGAAAAAATTTGCCAACCCCTGATGTAAAATATGGCTGGCTATGCCATTTAAGAAAACCAGAGACAGCCCTGGCAAGTTTGGCTCAGCGGTTAGAGTGTTGGCCTGTGGTCCAGAGAGTCCCGGGTTCGGTTCCTGCTAAGGGCATGTACCTCAGTTGCAGTTTGTCCCTGGCCCTGGTTGGGTCATGTGGGTGGCAGCCACTCGATGTGTCCCTTTCACGTCGATGTTTCTCTCTCTCTCTATTCCTCTCTCTCCCTCCCACTCTATCTGAACAAAAAATGAAAAACTGTCCTCAGGTGAGGATAAAAAAAAAAAGTAAAAAGAAAACCAGAGATAGATAAAGAGGAGCTTTGTGAAAAGATCTCCTGTACTTGTGCAATTAAGATCAGTCAACTCCCTGGCCAAAGATACCTGATCAAGACTTTGTTGAAGCTGCAAGTAGATCATCCTACCATTGTTAACTTGCCTCTGGAAAAGGACAGAGAGCAAAAAGGACACTGATATGCACAAAAATTTTGTGCAAGAGTCCAAACAAGAAGTAACATTCAATGCCACATGAGTTGAGGTGGGAAAGAGTGGATTTAAAGGACAGAAAGAGTTCAATGAGGGTTCACTTACATTTCTTCCCTCACAAAAACCTGGGACAAGACAGAGAATCAAAGCCATACTTACATAAAATTTGCCAAGGATACTAAATTGGGACATATTGTAAACATCAGTGAGGATGGTGTAATTCTTTGAGTTCCTGAATGTAAACTACAGTTTCAATTTATGATGTGTACCAAACAGTGCTCCATGTGTACAAAACAAATGGATGTAAAATCTCCAAAGTTTTACTAGAAAGTGTCTGAAAAATAGTAAATTCTTGTGCACATAATGCACATGATGAATTAATTAACTCTCTTTGAAACATGATGAGGTAGAGATGAGGATTCATATCCTTATTTTCCAGATGAGAAAATGGAAAAGAATGGAAGTTACCCAGCCATAGTCACAATGCTGGGGGAAGAGGGAAATCTCAGACTTATGAGTCTTAACCCAGTCTGTTCACAGTATACTCTCTCAGATGACTATATTCTTAAATAAAGATTGATTTTTAAGAGATTTGGAGCTAGGATTTGCCATCTACTAGGAAAGTAAAACCAAAAATATGCACAGGTACAAATGCACCCATGTTTTCTAAAATAAGAGTGATGATGTTTGCAATTTGTAGAATTGTCACAAAAATTTGAAGTTGGAAGAACATTTAAAAATATCCAGTTTAAGACCTTTATTTTACAGATAGGGAAAACTGAGGTACAAAGGGGGAAATTTCATATCCAAGGTCACAAAACTCAAGTCCCTCTGAGTCTGTCCCTACTTCTGCATATAGATATAACTTTCCTTAGGCTTTCTGGCCTTTTAGATAGCATCCGATATGTTTTCCCCTTTTACCTCCATGCTCATCCCACCCACTCTATCAGCTATCTGATTCCCCTGTTTCTAACCCACAAACCATCCCCACAAGTGCCCACGCACGTGTGCCCTTGCATGAGCGTGCACGCGCGTGCACACACACACAGTTTCACTCTTTCACTAAGTTTCCATCAAACATATTTTAGTGATTTTAGCCCCATGGCCTAGTACCATTGTATTTCACCTCAACATGTTCAAATCCTTCCCTGACTAGCTTCATCCTCACCCCAAACTCCCAGTATTACTGACAATGAAAAAGTGTAGCACTCTCTCCTCTTTTTTTGCCTCAACAGGAAAACCTGGCTATATTACAATTGACTCTGTGTGAAGCCTTGCACCAATGACAGCATTAAAGCCTCATGTTTTATGAACTACCAAATCTAGAAATGGATTTCTGTCTGACATGCCAGGCTTTTAAGTCTTGTACCTGTGCCCAGTCCAGAGATTTCTGAAACCATGAATAAAGTGGTAGTCAGCACTATGAATACTCAGTCTGAGTTAACTGACAATGACAAACAAGTGAGGAAGAGAAAGATTTGTGCTCCCACTTTCTCCAATACAGGTGAAATTTCAAATGTGAACAAGGTAGATTCAGAATCACCCTCCGAAAGGACATCTGGGCGATAAAGATGCATTGTAAAAATGGAGGAAAAAAACAAATCAATAAATGTTCTCTGAGGGTAATAAGACAGCCCCCTGCCTTCAAATAAAGATAATGATGGCAGTAAACTCTAGCCACCAAGCTTTAGAAATGGGAGGAGAATGAAAACACCAATAATTTTTTCTTTGTTTTGTGTATTTTAAAAACCACCTTATCCTGTCCCTCAAAAGGCTCACAACTGGAACCTGGGTGTCCACATTCCAAAGGAATCAAGGGTCTTTATAGGAATTCTTTTGCAAGAAATCCACTGGTTATTTTTTAATATTTGAAGCAGTCAACAGCATTTGGCCCCATGAACTCATAATGGCTCGTTTTCTTAAATAAAATATAACCAAGTTTCCCTAACTTAAGTGATTCTAGGGTCTGGAGCATTTGAAACCTTGCTGGTTTTCCAAGCGTTCTGTAGGTTGAGTGACTGCTCCTCCCCCCTCTTCTCTTCCTTATTCTCAAATACCACAAGGTCCATGCCATAGCAGAGTTCATGCCAGGCAGCCCTGCCAGCTGCCCTTCTACATGCCTCCCTCCTTCAGCCCTAACATCTGTAAAAAGCTCCCATGTAGAATATGTTATGATAGCAAAATCTCCCCTTTCACAATGCTTTTGATTATTTCCCTTATTCTCCAAAAACAACAATATTGTGACCCAGAATTGTAAAACCCAGAGGCAGTATCAAATATAATCTAATCTATTGAATTTACTTGTTTATTTGCTTACTTTGAACTCTTTTGCTATCTGATATGACTGCTATCACTATGGTGCCTGGGTTTTCACAAGCTATAGATAGGTGCTCTGTTTCATTCTTTGCTCTACAGGCAAGGTCTACTGCATAACAGGCTATGAGGAAGAGGCAGGTTCTCACTGGGGAAGAGAGAGTCATCTTAAGTATTTGGAGCTGATCCTCACTTCCTTTTCTGACAGTCATCCTTCTGTAAGTACCCTTAAGAAAGGAAGGCACTAATCTCTGTGTCTCTTTAGGAACTGCATAGGCCTAGACAATGGGGCAATAGATCTTATGCTAGCCCAACATAAGCAGTAGTAATGGGTCACTTAGGAGTGTGGGTGAAATATGCAGCATGTTTTCAGTAATATTAAATGCCATCCATCTCCTTGTTTCTTTGGGGACTATAAAAAAAATTAACAGCTGTCCATTTTATAGGTATCGCTGCCATCTGGCTAAAATGATGGAAATGTAATCATGATTCCAAATGGCTATCAGTGGGGAGACCAGTTAAAGGACACCCACTTTCTACTTTTTTTCTAGATGCCAAGAACTCTCTGATGCCTCTGGTGGGTGTCATCTCATTCCTGCTGAAAGGTGTGGCTTTACATAGCTACCACTTTCAGAACTGTCCAAAGGGTATATAGCCCTTACATAAGGACAAACTATCTATTTGGGTTCTGACATGGAACTCAACACTTCTAGGCCAGTGAAAGGGGGAAAAACAGACTCAGAAGGAAGTACATCCTTGGTAGAAAGTAGAGGAAGGAGAAGATATTGGTGTTTAGCAACTGGCTGTGCTCCTCAAGTAGATCATCTCTTTTTTTTTTCCAGGCTCTTCATCATTACTTCTTTGAGAAGGAAACCATCAGTACAGGATGGGGAGTAAAGTGGATAAATGGCTTAGGTCCAAGTTGACTGGGAAGGCAGGAGGCACTAGCATGTATAGAAGATCTGGAAGTGGGAGTTCCTGCTATAGGATATAGTCTGAGCACCTCTGGGGGCTGAGCAGGCATGAATTTTTCTAAGCTAAATAAGACTAATGAGCCAGGGTTTTAGTGCACATAGCCAAATATAAGATGCAACTTAGTTTGGGACTCTGCACCAATGGACAAGCCCTGAGGGCAGGTCTCTGGAGAGGAGAAAAAAGTGTTTCATCACTCTGGGTCCTTCTCTACTTGGGAGCTATTAATGCAAAGGGGCCTCAAGGAGGCAGCAGCAGGAGGGAGCAGGTGCATAGACTGATGGTCTGCTTAACAGTGAGAATACTTCCTTTCTGAGGCAGAGGCCAGGGAGACTTTGCTAAGAAACAGTCTTGTATTCACCACAAAGTACAGGCTGGGGACTCAGTTGGAGTATCTCTACTTCTAACTTCTCTAATAAGGACAAATTTTCCCTCACTAGGCAGCAGAGTGGAACACAAACAGGGAGGAAATTAAATCTTTTCAAATAATTAATTTTTCTTTCATTCCTAGGACCCGCCAAGCTCCAAGCACCAGCTGGGACCACCTTCATTGCCTACATTGCCTGTACTACTAATATTGTTGAAGCCAGGGGACCAGCAAATATGAAAACTTGCTTCTTTAGGCTCTTAGATTCTTTGACAGAGCCCTGCCATTGACCTTGTCCCCGAGATGATAAAATCCTGGACCCTGGAATATTAGTGCCTCTGTCTAGAAGATAAAGGAGAAAGGGAAATAGAGGTGGTGCGCAAGACCCTTTACCTTCAGCAGCTCTTTTAAAGAAGACTTTGCAGCTTCCACAAGTGAGAGCTCCATAATGACAGCCAGAAGCTTCATCCCCACAGATCAGGCAGGTCTTCTGGGGTGGAAAGTAATAGTCAATGGGCAGAACGTGGTCCCTGGCAGTCTCCAAACTGGAAAGACACACGAGAAATAATGCAATACACGTCAGTGGTTGGCAGAAATGGGAGGGTAGAAGTATGAGTTCTTTTTTTTTTTTTTTTTCTTTTTTATCCTCACCTGAGGACATTTTTCCAATTTTTGTACAGATAGAGTGAGAGGGAGAGAGAGAGAGAAACATTGATGTGAAAGGGACACATCGAGTGGCTGCCACCCGCACGACCAACCAGGGCCAGGAACAAACTGCAACCGAAGTATGTGCCCTTAGGGGGAACCGAACCCGGGTCTCTCCAGACCGCAGGCAGACGCTCTAACCGCTGAGCCAAACCGGCCAGGGTGAAGTATGAGTTCTTGAGGAGTAAATTATATTTGTAAATTATTATTATTTATTACTTAATACAGTCAGTGTGGAGCTGAATTTTCTTGTGAATTCTTCTAGAGATGTTTGCAGTATTTCCTGTCATGTGTACAGAACCTTTATGGATCCTGCTAAGGAATTAGACAAATTCTCTGGGATCAGCCAATCTTATGAGCTATGTCTACATGAGGAAAGGAGGAAGGCATAAATCTGTGATTAAGGTATATAACTCAAGGTGATAGTTAGGCAACAATTTCAGAGCAAATAAATGGTATAAACCCAGTCCTATGACCACCTTATCCAAGGGTAGACCTATGGCCAAACCAGATTAAATATCAAAGCAGTCTGATGTGCTTTGTCTCTGAGCCTCATTCTCATCTGCAAATAAGAATAATATCACCCACACTACTGAGGTACTGTTGTGAATGATGATATAAATTAGACAATGGGATACAAAGCCCTTGAAACGAATACACAACTGAGGGATCATAATTAGTTTTATCACAGCAGTCTTCTTTGGTCTTTTCCCCCTATTCCTTCTCTTTCCTTAGGAGTCTTGCTAGATCACATGGGTATACCTTCAATCCCATTCTACAACATAAAGTAGCAGAATCCCTATGCTTGAAGCTCTTGTTTAGAAATAATGGACAGAGATTCTCAAAATCTCTTAGGCTATCATCTCAACACTTGGCCATTACAATACTCAAGCTAGGATGGAGGTTCATGGGTCACCTAGTGTAAACACCTATCTCCAACATGATGAATATCTGAGTCCTTCTAGGTGGATGTGAAGAAGAGGTCCAGAAAGCCAGTCCTAAAACTTAATAGAATGGGTAATTCTTAGTCTCCCACTGTAATTAATTCAAGTTTAAACAAATTTAACCTGGCTCTTACTAACCAAAGGTCATTTTTTTCCCTCTCTTATGTCTTATATTTATCCATTAAACACAATTTAAGTGACCTCTTGGATTAATCTGCCTCAGGCAGAAAATTGCCCATATTCTCATCTATAGGAATGTGGCCACTTCTTCCTTGCTAAGGAAGTAAAGTAAGCCCTAATGGGAGCTTGTTTGTTGTGTGGGGTTATTTTGACACTCCAAAAAACTCTGTGAGACAATGTTTTCCTTATATCAGATTAAGAAAGTCACAGTCAAAGTGGAGAAGCTCAGAACTATCTGACACCAAGGCCTGGATTAACCGACTCCAAATCTAACCCAGTTTCCATTACCTTATTGTCTCTTCACTACTCACCTTCACTTTCAACCCATGGTACTTTGATAATCATGCTCAGCACAGTCATCAGAATAATAATAATAAAAAGCATTAAAGGATTTCCTCCCTTTAACCTACCAAAGAGCAGCCCTGGCAGGCCAAGAGCAAAGAAAGCTTTCACTCAGGCTATACTTGACAAGCATTTTATCTCTAAGGCACAAATATTAACCTTTATTTAGGTCCCAAGTATAACAAAAAGCACTAAAAAATTTCTGAGAATATGTCAATCCAGTAACTGGCTATGGTGGTCTGTCTTTCCTCCCCATAAGCCTTCGTTTTCCTATCTTAACTGGAAAGTCAGCAGGAATCTATCCACAAAAGCAAGACAAACAAGGCAACAAATTCCACAGGGAAATGGTTCACTTCCCATTTACAAATGAGCCAAATGCAAAGAATATCATTCCTTTGGCTAAAAATGTCATCTTGTTTGATAAAAATTGTGTCCCTCATCCTCATTCATAAAAAAGGGGGAAGAAGAAGATTTTTTTTTATTAATCTATTTATTTTTGTTACAGATGTTTCTCCTTTTTCCCTCATTGATTCCCCTTCCCCCTCCCTCCCTGCCCTGTCCCCAGCTTTGTTGTCCATGTCCATTGTTCATGCATACATGCATATAAGTTCTGTGGTTTATCTCTCCCCCACCACCCCCTCTTCTGGGGATTGTCAGTCTGTACCCCACTTCCACATCTCTGGGACTACCCTATTCCTCAGACTGTTAAGAAGAAGTAGATTTTCTTTCTTTCTTCTTTCTTTCTTTCTTTCTTTCTTTCTTTCTTTCTTTCTTTCTCTCTCTCTCTCTCTCTCTCTCTCTCTCTCTCTCTCCTTCCTTCCTTCCTTCCTTCCTTCCTTCCTTCCTTCCTTCCTTCCTTCCTTCCTTTTTTCTTCCTCTTCCTCCTCCTTCTTCTTTTCCAAGTATCTTTACTCTCTTCCCACTTTTTTGACTTCTATAACTAATACAAACAGTTCAAATAAAATCAGAAGGACTTGCATTTAGGCACTATATGTGCCAGGCCATTTCATATACATAATCTCATTTAATCTTCCCACTAGCACTACCAGGTAGCTCTGTATCTTACCTATATTGTAGGAAACTTATGCTCAGGAAAACTAAGTGAACTTGTTCAAGGTCATTTATCTAGCAAGTGAAAATGCAAAGATTCAATCTTAGGTAAGTCTGACTCCAAGGTGTAGATTTGTAACCAATGACCAACCATGCTATAAGATTGGAGGTTGAAATTAGACAAATAGAACAAATTCAACTCATAGAACCTAGCCCTATGTACCTGTGTAGCTGGGGATATAGTGTTGATCAAGATATTATTCTTGCCTCTAAGCAACTTGCTCTCTAGTAGAGAAGAAAAACCGGAAGCTAGAAACTGAAAAATAACATAGTAGATGATACAATAAAGGAGAGTACAGATTGCTACAGGTGAGAAAGCACCTCAAAGACAGAAATGGTTTTTGAAAAGCATAAAAGTATATATGGGTAAATGAAATGATGACGATAATAGTGACATCATCATCATCAAGTAGTATATGATTGCAAAATAAATATTACACAAACAAAATGGAAACCTACATAAAGTAAATAGAGGTTTTTGGAAAGAACCTTTAGGAAATAAAAATCTTCATCCAAACTAAAATGTAAAATACAGTTCAAATTGTTTAAAAAAATCTAATTAATCAAATTCATAATCAATGCTTACAGACTAAAGAAAATAATCAGTATTTTTAGATATGAGTTTAATGAAATACATCTTATACAAAAATAACTATAAAGGGGAGAAAGAGGAGCCAAAATGATTTTAGAATCTAAACTTTTTCTAACTACAATCCACTTTGACCAGGGATCTGTGATATCTCCTGACCTCACCAAATCAATTTCTGCCTATCTCCCCTTTTCTCCCTCTGGCAAAATATCTTATACAGCAGTCTCACTGACCTTGGCCTAGTGTAGACAAAGGGCACATTATAGTTCTGACTCATGGGCTGACCTCTGGGCACTGGAAATAAAAATTCCAAGTGTAGGCCCTCTCCCAGGTTTATACTGAAGAGAAATTCATGCACATTTGTACCAGGAGGCGGGTGTGGAAATGATCAGAACAGCCTTGTTTGTAAAAGCGGAAATGATAAAAATCCACTGACAGGAGAGAGGATAAGTACATTATGGCACACTAATTCAATAAAATACTCAGCAATGACAAGAAACAGAATATAGTTACACATAGGTTAATCTCACAAACTAATGTTGCACAAAAAACATAACTCATAGAAGCATACATACTATATGATTCCATTATCTAATGTTCAAAAAAAAGCAAAAGTAAAGAATATGTGTGTTGGGGAAAAAAAGCATTGAAATATAAGGGAATAATAAACCTTAATATAGGATAGTTGTTTCCTCTGAAGGCAGGCTAGGAGTAATGAGATAAGGAAGTAGAAATCAGGTTGATTTATGTATCCATTTAAACATATTTATGAAGTTACTATATACCAGGTAGCACTCTATGTCCTGAGGTTAGAGAAGTGAACAATAACAAAAGAAATGGTACTGATGTTCTTAGTCAGGGCTCTTAAGTGTTCATTTTATTATTATGCTATATAACATATATTACACATATCCTTTTGTACACTTATCATAGCACATAATAAAAGGAAAATTAAAAGGAAAACCTCAGAAGTTTCTAATATCCTTCTAACTAACATCTTAACTGCAAGTACACAGAGGTTTGCTTGGAGAACAAGTACAGAATTTAAATGAGACATTGTGTTTCTTCCTGCCTCCCCTGGGTTACACTCTCACTTATTATCCCAATGCAGGGCACTCAGTTTTATGAGTCTGAAGAAAAAGTGCTGCAGCATAGAATGGAAATTTTCCAAACCAGAACACCACTTCCTATTCTCCAACAGTTTCACAATTAATTAAATAAAAGTGTGTTACAAACGCCAGTTCAACCACGAGAAAATTGAGCTCAGAATCCTTCAGCACCCAGCTGTAATCTTTGTCCCTCAGTCTCTCTCTCTGATTTGTGGATACTTTAAAGGGTCTGACTATCTTAAGCAAAGCCCCCAGTGATTATTAAAGCAGGATAAAATGCAGAATTCACAGACCAGTTTTCCTTGTTAGGGTGAAGAATGTCAATTTAACAGTGTTTTGGAGCCAGGCAGACCTGGGTTGGAATCCTGTCTCCAACACTGAACTTTGGACTCAGTAATTAGGTCTTTCTGAGTTCTATTTGCCTCATCTGGAGACTGGAGACACATTCTACCCTAAAGGGCTTTTCTGAGAATTACATTAAATAATACACATTAAGCCCTTTTCTCTGCCTGCCATATAGCAGCCGTACTACAAATCTAGGTTGCCTTCACCTTTTGTCTTACCATAAAAAAGGGGGAATATATAAAATACTTAAAATAAAAAAGACAATCATTCTTAGCTTTTGGGTAAAGGTAAATACAAGACGAAAGTAAAATAGACTAGATATGTAAAAGCATATCTTTTTCATACATATCTCTATACTTTTCAAACAAGAAGGGATTTAGGAAACCACAAAACTTTATCAAGCATCATATTTTTTCCTGATGCTTACTAATATCAAATATTGTTATTAATCACACTGTGGACTTTAATGACATCTGTACATAAATTTTTAAGATAAAAACAAGAGAGTTCAAATTATTATCTGCTCATAGATCCCTTGTGCTTATGTTTTTGTGGCTACATGGAATATTTCAGTGGGGAAACTAGCAAACTAATGGCATAATACAGGTAGCTTCTTTTTCCACTGTTAGCTTGAGATTTTAAATTTGATAACTGTTTATCTAAGAGGACAGTCATGTTTTCTTTTAAAATTATTACCTGACTTTATTTCATAGCTCTCTAATTCTGTTTAATAATGCCTTTTGTTGAAGTAAAAAGATATATAGGTAGAAGATCTAGTTTTCATGCCAATCTCTGCCACTCTCTAACAGAATGACCTTAAACAACTAATTTGGCTTCAATTTCTTTATGTGTAAAATGGATAAAGAAACACAGAACTCACAAGACCGCTAAAAGGATTCAATGAGAATTTAGAGTCAAGGCAGCCCACACTGTTGCTGACACAATGCTTAATAAACGGCCATTGTTATAATAATCACATGAGAAAATGGTAGAAATGAGAATTGGGAAGAGAACTAAGTTCTAAAAAACAACCTCTGGGGGGAAAACCCCCCAAACACTTTGGAGGTAGGTTTCCTTACAACAATTTTGAAGATATGCAAACTTAGAATTCGATAAGGTAAATGACTTGTCTGAATTCATACAGTTAGTAGGTGGCAAAGCCAGAACTCATACCTGGAAATATTACCCCCTTAATCCATATTTTTCCGCTATCCTAAACTGCCAAGATGGCATAATATTTATGTTATTGCCTAGTTTTAATTTAATTAGGCTATTTTCAACAGGTTTATTGATACATAATTCACATACCATAAAATTCACCATTTGGGTATATTTACATTTAGTACAACAAATTAATTTTAGAATATTTTCATTACCCCAAAAAGAAACCCCATACCCATTAGCAGTCACTCCCCATTTCCTCCTCCTCTCAGACCCTGTCAACCCTAATTTACTTTCTGTCTCTAAACATTTGCCCTTTATGGGCTTCTGGTTCAAGATGATAATGTAGGAAGATCCTGAACTCAATTCCTCTAACAAACAGAGTCTATAGCTAAATATAAAAATATTTCTTCTTAAAAAATAAAAACTGAAGGCTGACTGACAATGACACGTTTGTCAAATGAGAAGACCACATTGAAGTGGGTAGGAGAAGCTGGGAAACAATCTCGCCATAAACCCCACCGTGGCGCAGCATCCCCCAACTGGGAGAGAACTCAAAACCTGAAACTTTGCCCTGAGGAGCGAAGGTTTTGAATGCTACATCAAGTATCTCAAATTTTAATATGTACATTGAGAGACAAGCTCTCAAAACATGTAACTTTGTAAATCAAAGGGGCTTGTGTCTGGAGACCCACAAGTCTATATAGCAATCTGAGAAACCACTATTAAAGGGCCCACAGGCTTGGACTTACCCACCCCAGGGCCCAGCTCAGAGGCAGCCAATTAAGCCCAGGCTTAAAATAAAGGAGACTCACCTGCTTACATTAAAGCAGGAGACTGAGGTCAGACACCTTATTTAACATACAGATCCAGGAGCCTACTGGAACACTTTCTGAGAGTGGAGATTTGTGGGTGCCATCCTTCTGCTCTCCCTTTTCCATGCCCCAAAGCACCAGTATTTCCTGGAAGGGAGATTTTTGATGTGTCTGGTGCTCCAATTTTTGTAGCTACAGGCTAAGGGATATTGTTTCATTGCCTGGCTCTGGGGACCACGGAGGATTTTATTCCTAGTCTGATTGGATTGCAATAATTGGTGTCACCCAGAGAGGAGCTCATGACCTTGTCTGGTGCCATCATTTTGTGACTGGGGCAGGGCCATCTGGTTTGGTGGCCAGTAGAGCTTATGCTCATGGTTAGCACATATTTGTAATCAATGGAGAAAGAGTTCTTAAACAACTACCACCCCCAGGGAACATCAAGAAGTGATAGACCCAGGAGCTCAGTCTTTCTATAAAGGAGATCTATTAGCTAATCATGTTGATTGCAGTGGGGCAGGCTTCTAATTAAACACAAATTTAGGGTTGACTGTAATTGTTTCCAGATACCTTATAGGGTGGGTACTATCTTGTACTTATCCTCTGCCATGCTTCAGAATGCCAATGTCTGTTGCCATGGTGCTTATGCATGGTGTCTATTTTGTGTGTGTGTGTGTGTGTGTGTGTGTGTGTGTGTGTTGGCTGATGCCTGGGACAGCCCTTAATCATTAGGCTTTGGTGGCCAGGGGACATTTGGGGGGTTGCATTTCTGGGTCCCACAGGGCTGTGGCAATCAGAGAGAGAGAGTTCTTTACAGAATACAACCCATAGGGCACTGCACAGAGAGAAAACTGAGGCACACCCACAGTTCTTCTATAAAGCAGACCTCTTTGCTTGTCCTGGAGCTTTGGCATGAGGGGAACACTTCAGATTTAGCACACATTTATAGGACTATGAAGCCGCTTTCAAGGGATGTAGGCTGTAGATGCCATCTTGCTTTTCTACCCTTCTCCAGTTTGCCAGTATCACCCAGAAAAAGAGCTATACACTCATATGGAACACCCAGTTGCTCAGGAGACACTCCCCGATCACCTGGCTATGGTGGTCAGCAGGACTTATGCATTTGTTCCCAAAGGACTGTATATATTTGAACTTAGGTGCTCACTGAGATCCTTCCCATTAAGACACTGACGGGTCTTGGTGCATACTCAACTACTGGGAACTATAAAATTATAGTAGGTAGCTTGGACAAGCACAAAGATTTGTGAGACAACCAATAGTTGAGTAAGGGCTGAATGACAAAGTTCATCTCCTACATGAGGCCACTATTTAAAGACTAGAAGAGCTAGTTGTTTCATGCACTATGTATAAAGCAACACAAAGAGTCAAGTAAACTAAATAAATTTAAGAATGTGTTAAAAATGAAAGAACAAGATAATAGAGAAGTAATTTACCTGATAAGGAGTTCAAAGTAATGATCATAAAGTTGCTCATAAAACTGGGGACAAGAATAGATGAACACAGTGAGAAATTCAACAAAGAGACAAGAAATATAAGAAAGTACCAAATAGAAGTGACAAAGTTTAAGAATGCAAGGATTGAACCAAAAAAATACATTTGAGGGATTCAACAGGGTACTAAATGAAATAGAAGAAAAAAATTGGTCAACTCGAAGACAAAGCAGTGGAACTCACTTAACCAGAGCATCAAAAAGAGAGAGAAAAAAAAAAAAGAAAGAAAAAAATAGTGAGCTAGGTTAAAAGACTAATGAGACTATCAAAAAGACCACAATTTGAATCAAAGGGCTCTCAGAAAGAGAAGAGAAAGAAATGTACAGAAATCATATTTGGAGAAATAATGGCTGAAAAATTCCATAACCTGGGGAAAGAAACAGACATCCAAATTCAAGGAGAATGAAAAGTTTTAAAAAATAGAAAGCCAAAAAATCCACACCAACGCCTGGCCAGTGTGGCTCAGTGGTTGAGTGTCAACCCATGTACCAAGAGGTTTCTGGTTTGATTCCTGGTCAGGGCACATGCCCCAGTGGAGGGCGTGCAGGAGGCGGCCAATCAGTGTTCTCTCTCATCGATGTTTTTGTCTCTCTCTCCCTCTCCCTTCCTCTCTCTCTAAAAATCAATAAATAAAAAAGTCCACACAAAGGCACCTTATAATTAGCATGTATAAATTAAAAACAAGGAAATAATATTAAAAGCAGAAGAGAAAAACAACTTGTTATGTATAAGGGAACCTCCATAAAAGTATCAGCAGATTTTTCACCAAAAACTTTGCAGGCAAGAAGGAATTAACATGATATATTGAAAGTGCTAAAAGGAAAGAGACTTCCAACCAAGAATAGTTTATCCAGCAAAGTTATTCAGAAAAGAAGAGATAAAGAGTTTTCCAGCCTCCAGCATGGACATCTGAGGCACTCTTTTCTGGAGATGTTCTTTGCAGAGAGTAAGATAGTGATCGAACTGTATAGCTTTGGAAAGGGCATCATTGTTCTCCATCTTGAGTGCACAGCTGGTGCTGCCAATACTTGTTGAATCACTTGGCCTGCACTTCTACTATCTTTGGCCCTGCCACATTGAGTTCAGTCCTGCAGAGGGATCAGAGTGCCCTGCAGAGCTGGGATTTCAATACATATTTCCCAGGTAAGCTTTTGTCCACAGATCAGTTGAGTGGGTGTTGGGTTGTGTGGCTGCATCACAACAGGGCCACTACTATCTCCCCTGTGATTCAGCTCATGTTGTTCCCACAATGGGAGACTCATTTCACTTGCCATTCTGGCAGCCAGGGGCCCTGCCCTATTGAGCTCAGTCCCACAGGGGATCTGAGGGCTGCTTGGAGCTGGGACCTTCATTGAATGTCTCCCTCAGAGGCTTTTTCCCAGAAAGAGGAGGAGGTGCCCATTCCCCTCCTATAGGCTTGCTAGCATAAGCCCCAACAAGAGACTTTTTAGGCCTACCCTCCAAAATAATGGTGGCCCTGCTTTGTTGAGCTCAGCTACACTGGAGGAAAGGAGTGCTGCTCAAAGCTGGTATATTTAAAATGTATCTCCCACAGATGCTATTATTTGGGACCAGAAAGAAGAGCGTGACCCCCTCCTGCAGGCTTGGCTGGCACCACTCTCAATAAGAGCCTTTTTTTTTTATCTGTCCTCCTGAGCCCCAGTGGCTCCTCTCTGCTGAGCTTGTTCCTGCAGAGGGACAGCTGGCTGCACTAAATCTAAATCTGAGGTGCACTCCTCCTGGGTACACTATACTTGGAGACTCTGGCAAAGACTGAGTGGTATGGTTCTGGAGTAGAGTCTACTTTCCACTCATTGAGTGCCTGACCACATGGCCCCTAAGTAGGGTACCCACTAACACTATTCTGATAGTGTAATAGCTCCAGACAGGTAGCCCAAGGTCAGTTACACACAACGTAGGTCGTAGACCTGTACATGAACCTCACCCCAGTGGACCCACAACCAACAAAAAAAGTGGTGTGCTTAAGACCACACCAGAGCTTGACCAACTTGTCACATAAGTGGCACACCAAAGTGAGATGCTGGCCATCACCAGACCCTGTTAGGAACAACACCTCCTTAAGGGGCAGACCTGCAGAGTAACTCATACATGGTGATCAAGCTTTACCATTATAATCAGCCAGCCTGAGGGTTAAATCCATCCATGAAAGGGCCAACAGCATGTAAGACTCAACTAAAGCATTGGCCAGCATGGCTCACTTGTTAGAGAATCAGCCCACACACCAAAGGGTTCTGGTTCAGTACCTGTACCTGAGAGCATGTACCGGGGTTGCAGGGTTTTATCTGCAGCCCCAGTCAAGGTGTGAGTGGGTGGCAACCAATTGATGTGTCTCTCTCACATCAATATTTCTCTCTCTTTCTCTCTATCTCCATTTTCCCATGAACTCTAAAAATCAAAGGAAAGCCCAGCCAGTGTGGATCAGTTGCTTGAGCATCATCTCATGCACCAGGAGATTGCAGATTTGATTCCTGGCCAGGGCACATGCTCATTTGCAGGATCAATACCTTGTAAGGGGCATGCAGGAAGCCAAAAGTCAGTTCCTCTCTTGCATTGATGTTTCTCCTTCACTCTCCCCCTTCTCTCTTTAAAATCAATAAAAACATATTAAAAACTGAAAATCAATGTAAAAAATATCCATGGGTGATAACTACCAAAAATAAAGTCTCAACTACAAAGAAGGGTGCATATAATCCACACAAAAAATTTTCATAGCATTGAGCTCGGGTGATTTGGAAGATTGTGCCACTTAGCCCAATAAGACACTGACATCATAAAGCCATCATAACACGTTTAGAAGTCATTGAAGATGTACTTAATACACAAAGGCAAAATGGAGAAACAAAGAAATATGCCCCAAATTAAAGAACAAGAGAAATCCCAGGAAAATAACTAAATGAAATGAAAGCAACCAAGGTACCAGATGCAAAGTTTAAAAATGAGATAAAAGGTAAGCCTAATGACCTTAGTGAAGAATAGATGATCTCAGTGAGATATTAAAGAAAAAGAATATGCATGAAATAGGTCATAGAAACCATAAAGAAACACCAGTCAGATATGAAGAATATAACATTTGAAATGAAGAATACACTGGAAGAAATCAACAGCAGGTAAGATAAAGTGGAGGATTGAACCAGCGATTTAGAGGAGAAGATAAGAGTACCCAACCAAGCAGATCATCAAAAAGGAGAGAGCCCAGCTGCTGTGGCTCAGTGGTTGAGTGTCAACCCATGCACCAAGAGGTCACCGGTTTGATTCCTGGTTAGGACACATGCCCAGGTTATGGACCAAATCCCCATTTGGGGTATGCAGGAGGCAGCCAATTGATGTTTATCTTTTACATCAATCTTTCTATCTTTCTCTCCCTCTCAAATCAAAAAAGAAAATACATACATACATTCATACATACATAAATAAATAAAAGGATAATTGTTCTGCCTTGTGTGGCCCAGTGGGTTGAGCATTGTTCCATGATCCAAAATATCACCAGTTCAATTCCTGGTTGGGACACATGCCCAGGTTGTGGGTTTGGTTCCCAGTTGAGGTCCATAATAAAAGCAACAGACTGATATTTCTCTCTCTGTCTCTCTCTCTCTCCCTCTCCCTTTAAAAAATAAAAACATTAAAAAATGAGAAAATTTTCAAGTTTAAGGGACCTCTGGGGCAACATCAAATGTAACATCATCAGCACCAGAGGGGTACTAGAAAGAGAAGAGAGTGAGCAATGGATAGAGGAACTGTTTGAAGAAATAATGTCTGAAAACTTCCCGAACCAGGTGAAAGAAAAGTCACACAATTTCAGGAAGCACAGGTTCCCAAACAAGATGAACCTAAAGAGGACCACACCAAGACACATCATATTTAAAATAGGAAAGGTTAAACACAAAGAGAAAAATCTTAAGAACAGCAAGAGAGACACAGTTTATTAACTGCAGGAAAGCTCTCATAAGACAGTCAGATGATTTCTCAACATAAACACTTCAGGCCACAGGGATTGACATGAAATATTCAAAGTGACAAAAAGCATGAACAATGGACATGGACAACAAAACTGGGGACAGGGTGGGGAAGAAGGGGAAGGTAGGTATCAGTGGGGGGAAAAGGAAAAACATTTGTAACAAAAATTAACTAATTAATTTTTTAAAAAAGAAAAAGAAACAAAAATACAAAATGACAAAAAGAAAGAACTTACAACCAAGTGTACTCTATCCAGCAAGGTTGTCATTTAAAATTGAAGATGAAATAAAGAACTTTCCAGACAAAAAATAAAAATAAAATAAAATAAAAACCTAAAAGAGTTTATTACCACCAAATCAGTATTGCATAAAATGTTAAAGGGCCTGCTTTAAGAAGAAAAAATACTTACAACAGACAAAATATATTTCAAAACAAAGGCCATAACAAGACAAAGAAGGTCACTACATACATTACATAATACTAAAAAGATCTATCTAACATGGGGATATAACCCTTGTAAACACATGCACTCAATATAGGAGCACCTAAATATATAAAGAAAATGGTAGTACACATTAAGGGAGAGTTCAGTAGCAACACAGTCATAGTTAGGGATCTTAACACACCATTGACACTAATGGGTAGTTCTTTCAGACAAAAAAATCAACAAGAAAATAGTGACCTTAAATGATACACTGGATAAGGTAAATGTAACTAATATTACAGAATATTTCATCCCAAAGCAGCAACATATACATTCATTTCAAGGGAACATGGAATATTTTCAAAGATAAATCACATGTTAAGGCACAAAATAAGTCAGTAAATTTTAAAAAATTGAGAGAGACTGAAAATGGCGGCAGAGTGAATGGAAGCTACACAGACCATCTCCCAGGACCAAACTGGAATTACAATGAAAATAAAGAAAAATCGTCAGGAAAAGGCAATCGAAAAGCAGCTTGGAGGACCACATAACCAGGGACACTGACTCAATCCTGTTAGGCTTGCGAAGACACGAGAGGGGGCCAGGAGTCCACGGTCCACAGCAGCCTCAGCTGGGAGCTGTGGTTGCCTCAGATGGGACCTGCAGCCTCGGCTGGGAGCTGAGTCCTTGGCTGGGACCTGCAGCGGCCTTGGCTGGGACCTGCGGTGACCTCGGATGGGACCTGTGGACTCGGCTGGGAGCTGTGCCTCGGCTGGGAACTGTGCCCTTGGTTAAGAGTTATGCTCTCAGCTGGGAGCTGCCACAGACCCGGACAGGAGCAACGGCCTTAGCTGGGAGCGGGGCCCTTAGCTGGGAGCAGCGCCCTTAGCTGAGAACAGCGCCCTTAGCTGGGAGGGGCACTCTTAGCTAAAAGCAGCACCCTTGGGTTACAGTCCCAAGCGACTCCACAGCGCAGAGCCAGGACAGAGGCTAAATTAGCAGCAGCCACTCACCTTGGGCTCCAGCAATGGGAGGGCAGACAGGACTGGACCTGTGTGGGGACACTCGGGATTTGGAGGGCGTTCAGAGCTTTTGCTGAGTTGCAGCCATGCAGAACTGTGGTCATCTTACTCCTTCCCAGGGCCCTGGGGAGAAGCAGCGGCCCCTCCCTTGGAGATTCAAACCCACTCGGTGGCCATTGAAATGCTAATAGAGGCCCATTAACAACCAGCATCTGACCCACCCTCAGGAAATCCTCTTACACTGAGCACCTGAGGAAGTTTTTCATTCAACTCAGAAACCAAGGTTCTTCAGGTGACCTCTACTAATAGCCTCCAGGCAAAAAAGCTAGAGGATAACTACCATTCCCTGGGCTAGCAACTCTACCAGGAAAGTAAGACTTGATAGTGGTGTTTAAGGTGGGTCCTCCCTGTCTCATCCAAACCCAAGAGAGGAAGCCACAAACAGCAGAACACCAACACCCACAGGGAAAATTTGGCAGGCTCCAAAGCCCACTGTGATAGCCAAAATGGTGAAACACAGAAACAAAAGGCAAATGAAAGAAAAAGAGACCTCTACTTAAGATGAGATAAATGAGGTGCAGTTAAGCAAGATAACAGAACTAGAATTCAGAGCCATGATCGTGAGGATGCTCAACAGCATGTGTAAGGACATGAGCACCATGAGTAAAGACATAGGAATGTTGAAAATGAACCAGTTGGAAATTAAAAACCACCAAGAAGAAATGAAGAATGACATATCAATAATAAAAAACATATTGGAAAGTCTAAATAGCAGAGTACGGGAAGCTGAGGACCAGATCAGTGAATTAGGAGATAGGGTAGAAAAAATTAACCAATCAGAAAACCAAAAGGAAAAAACGATTAAAAAACAGAAAGACAGCTTAAGAGAACGGTAGGACAACTGGAAACGTAATAATATTCCCATCATAGGAGTCCCTGAAGAAGAAGAAAATGAGCAAGGGTTAGAGAATATATTCAAAGAAATAGTGACAGAAACCTTTCCTAATTTGGTGAAGGAAGAAGGCATTCAAGTTCAAGAAGCACAGAGAGTCCCAAGTAAGAAGAACCCAAACAGGCCCACACCAAGACACATAGTAACCAAAAATTAAAGACAAAGAGAGAATCCTAAAAGCACTAAGAGAGAAGCAACAGGTTACCTACAAAGGAAACCCCATAAGGCTCTCAGCTGACTTCTCACAAGAAACACTACAGGCCAGAAGGGAATGGCATGAAGTAATCAAGGTCATGAAAAACAAGGATCTGAATCCAAGACTACTCTACCCAGCAAGGCTATCATTCAAAATAGAAGGTCAAATAAAGAGCTTCCCAGAGAAAAAAAGGCTAAGAGAATACATTAGCACCAAACCAGCACTGCAAGAAATGTTAAAAGGACTGCTGTAATTAGCAGGAGAAATGGGAAGAAAAATAGAACCACACTAAACAAAAATGGCAATGAATAAGTACATATCAATAATCACCTTAAATGTAACTGGATTGAATGCTCCCATAAAAAGACACAGAGTAGCAGATTGTATAAGAAAGCATGACTCATCTATATGTTGTTTACAAGAGACCTACTGCACAAAAAAAGACTCACATAGATTGAAAGTGAAGGGATGGAAAAAAATCTCCCAGCAAATGGAAAGGAAAAAAAAGCTGGTGTAGCAATACTCATATATGATAAAATAGATTTCAAAATGAAGGGCACGACTAGAGAAAAAGAAGGCCACTACATAATATTGAAAGGATCTATCCAACAGGAAAATATAACCTTGATAAACATATATTCACCCAATATAGGAGCACCAAAATATATTAAAAATGTTCTGGAGGACTTCAAAGGAGAAATCGATAGCAGTACAATCATAGCAGGGTACTCCAACACCCCGCAGACATCACTGGATACATCCTATAGACAAAAAAATTAGCAAGGAAACAGAGACTTTAAATGAAGCACTAGACCAAATGGGTTTAATAGATATCTACAGAGACTTACAATCCAAAACTACAGAATTCATATTCTTCTCAAGTGCACATGGGACATCCTCAAAGATAGACCACATGTTAGGGAACAAACTAAGTCTCTACCAGTTCAAGAAGACAGAAATCATATCAAGCGTCTTCTCAGATCACAATGGCATGAAACTAGAAATCAATTGCAAGAAGAGCATACAAAGACAATTGAACACATGGAAGTTAAATAGCATGTTATTAAACACGGAATGGGTCACCCAGGAGATCGAGGAAGAAATAAAAAACTTCCTGGAAACCAATAAAATTGAAGACACAACAACACAGAATCTATGGGATGCAGCAAAAGTAGTTCTGAGAGGGAAGTTCATAGCACTACAGGCCTACCTCAAAAAACAAGAAAAAAACTCTAATAGACTATCTAAACTCACAACTTAAAGAACTAGAGAGCAAACAAAACAAAACAAAATCCCCAGAGCAAGTATAAGGAAGGAAATAGTAAAGATCAGAGCAGAAATAAACAACATTGAGACCAAAAAACAATTCAAAGGATCAATGAAACAAAGAGCTGGTTTTTCAAAAAGATAAACAAGATTGATGGACCCTTAGCTAGACTCACCAAGAAACAAAGAGAGAGAACCCAAATACACAAAATCAGAAATGAAAGAGGAGAAGTAACATCTGACACATTCGAAATAAAAAAGATCGTTAACAACTACTATGAACAATTATATGGCAACAAATTAGACAATCTAAGCGAAATGGACAAATTTCTAGATACACATAGTCTCTCAAAACTGGACAAGGAAGAGATAGAACTTGAACAGACCAATAACAACAGAAGAAATTGAAGATGTAATCAAGACTCTCCCAGCAAACAAAAGCCCAGGCCCGGATGGCTTCAGGAGGGAGTTTTACCGAACATTCAAAGAAGATCTAAAACCCATTCTCCTCAAACTATTTCAAAAAATTCAAGAATAAGGAAGACTTCCAAAATTGTTTTATGAAGCCAGCATAATTCTAATTCCAAAACCAGCAAAAGACACTACAAAGAAAGAAAACTAAAGGCCAATATCCCTGATGAACATAGATGCCAAAATACTGAACAAAATACTAGCAAATAGGATCCAGCAATACACCAAAAAAAGTATCCACCATGACCAAGTGGGATTCATCTCAGGGATGCAAGGCTGGTAAAATATTTGCAAATCAATGAACGTGATACACCACATAAATAAAATGAAGAATAAAAATCACATGATCGTATCAATAGATGCCAAAAAAGCCTTCGACAAATTCCAGCATCCATTTCTGATAAAAACGCTCAGCAATGTGGGAATAGAGGGATCATATCTAGACATAATAAAGGCCATATATGAAAGACCTACAGCCAACATCATACTCAATGGGCAAAAACTAAAAGCATTTCCCTTAAGAACAGGAACAAGGCAAGGATGCCCAATTTCGCCACACTTATTTAACATAGTACTGGAAGTCTTAGCCACAGCAATCAGACAGGAAGAAAAAATAAAAGGGATCCAAATTGAAAAGGAGGAAGTGAAACTGTTATTATTTGCAGATGACATGATAGTATACGTAGAAAACCCCAAAGACTCCATCAAAAATTTACTAGACTTAATAAAGGAATTTGGAAAAGTAACAGGATACAAAATTAACGTCAAGAAATCGATGGCATTCTTATACAACAATGATGAACTCACAGAAAGAGAAACTAAGAAAACAATCCCATTTACCAATGCGAAAAAAAAAATTAAGATACCTAGGAATAAAGTTAACCAAATAAATAAAGGACCTATTCACAGAAAACTACAGGTCATTGAAAAAAGAAATACAGCAAGATATAAAAATGTAGAAGCACATATGCTGTTCATGGATTGGAAGAATTAACATCATTAAAATGTCCATACTACCCAAAGCAATCTATAGATTCAATGCAATCCCCATCAAAATACCAACGGCATACTTCACAGAATTAGAACAAATAGTTCAAAAATTCATATGAAACCAAAAAAGACCTCGAATAGCCACAGCAGTCTTGAAAAAGAAGAACAAAGTTGGAGGGATCACACCAGTTTTCAGGTTATACTACAAAGCCACTGTAATCAAAACAGCCTGGTACTGGCACAAGAACAGGCATATAGACCAGTGGAACAGAACAGAGAACCCAGAAATGGACCCAAGGCAATATGCTCAATTAATATTTGACAAAGGTGGCAAGACCATACAGTGGAGTCAGGACAGCCTCTTTAGTAAATGGTGCTGGGAAAATTGGGTAGCTACATGCAAAAAATGAAACTCGACCATCAACTTACACCATACACAAGAATAAACTTAAAATGGATAAAAGACTTAAATGTGACTCATGAATCCATAAAAATCCTAGAAAAAAACTGTAGGCAACAAAATTTCACACATCATACGCAGCAGAATTTTCACTGATACATCACTTAAGGCAATAGAAACTAAGGAGAAAATAAACACCTTGGACTACATCAAACTCAAAATCTGCTGCACAGCGAAAGATACAATCATCAAAATGGAAAGGCTATCCACTGTATGGGAGAGCATAATTTCCAATGATATATCAGATAACGGGTTAATTTCCAATATATATAGACTGCTCATACAACTCCACAAAAGGAAGACAAAGAACCTAATTAAAAAAGGGCAGAGGAACTAAATAGACACCTCTCCAAACAGGACATACAAATGGTTAAGAGACATATGAGGAAATGCTTAACATCACTAATCATCAGAGAGATGCCAATTAAAACAACAATGAGGTATCTCCTCACACCTGTCAGAATGGCCACCATCAACAAATCATCAAACAACAAGTGTTGGCCAGGGTGTGGAGAAAAGGGGACTCTAGTACACTGCTGTTGGGAATGCAGACTGGTGCAGCCACTATGGAAAACAATATGGTGTTACCTCAAAAAATTAAAAATTGAACTTCCATTTTACTCAGTGATCCCACTTCAAGGAATATACCCTAAGAAGCCTAAACCACCAATCAGAAAGAATATATGTACCCCCATGTTTGTAGCAGCACTATTTACAATAGCTAAGATCTGGAAATAGCCCAAGTGTCCATCAGTAGATGAATGGATAAGAAAGCAGTGGTACATATACAGAATGGAGTACTATGCAGCTGTAAGAAAGAAAGATCTCTTATCCTTTGAGATGACATGGAGGGACTTGGAAAGTATTATCCTAATCAAAACAAGCCAAACAGAGAAAGACAAGTATCATATAATCTCACTTATTTGTGGAATATAATGAACATAACATTCTGAGGAATGGGGTAATCCCAGAGACGTGGAAATGGGGTACAGACTGACAATCCCCAGAAGAGGGGTTGGTGAGAGAGATAAACCACAGAACTTGTATGCATGTGTGCATGAACAATGGACATGGACAACAAAGCTGGGGACAGGGCGGGGAGGGAGGGGGAGGGAGAATCAGTGGGGGGAAAAGGAGAAACATTGGTAACAAAAGTAAATAAATAAATTAATTTTAAAAATTGAAATATCAAGCATCTTTTATTTATTTTTATATTTTTATTCATTTTTTCATCTTTACCCGAGGACATTTTTGCATTTATCTTCAGATAGAGGGGGAGGGAGCAAGCTGGGAAGAGGGAGAGAGAAACATCAACGTGAGAGAGACACACCTAGTGGTTGCCACCACACGATCCCAACCAGGACCAGGGAGATACTGCATCCGAGGTTCGTGCCCTTAGCGGGAACCGAACCCGGCATTCTCTGGTCCGCAGGCGGAGGCTCTAATCCCTGAGCCAATCCGGCCAGGACTCAAGCATCTTTTATGACCCCAATGGTATGAATGAAGAAATCAATTACAATTAAAAAAAAAAAAAAAACCTTAAAATCATTCAAACACATGAAGCCTAAATGATATGTTATTAAGGAATGAATTGGCTAACAATGAAATAAAAATAAATAAAAGTTACCTGGAAACAAATGAAAATGACCACACAACAACTCAAAATCTATGGGACATGGCGTAAGCAGTCCTGAGAAGGAAGTTCATAGCATTACAGGCCTGCCTCAAAAAGCAAGATAAATCTCAAAGAAACAATCTAATCCTACACCTAAAAGAAACCAGAAAAAGAACAACAGACAATGCCCATAGAAAGTAGAAGAAAAAAAGCAATAAAGATTGAAGTGGAAATAAATGATATAGAAATTAAAAAAACATTACAAAAGGTCAATAAAACAAAGAGCTGTTTCTTTGAAAGGATAAACAAGATTGACAAACCTTTATACAAAGTCATCAAGGGAAAAAGAGAGAGGACACAAATAAAATCAGAAATGAAAGAGAAAAAGTAACAACAGAAAGGCATAAGATTATAAGAAAATACTATGAACACATATATCTCTACAAATTGGACAACCTGGGTGAAATGGATAAATTCCTAGAAACATACACTCTTCCAAATCTGAATCAGGAACATACAGAAAATCTGAATAGACCAATTAGAGCTAATAAAATTGAAACAGTAATCTAAAAACCCTCAGCAAATAAATGTTCTGGACTGGATGCCTTCACAGGTAACCCTTTCACTATTTAATAACATATTAATAAAAACCACATGATCATATCAACAGATGCAGAAAAGGCATTTGACAAAATCTAGCACCCATTTATCATAAAAATTCTCAGCAAAGTAGGAATAGAGGTATCATATCTCAAAATAATAAAGGCTATATATGTAATACCTCCACCCAACTTTATACTTAATGGGAAAAAAATACAAACATTTCCCTTAAGATTAGGAACAACACAGGGATGTCCACTTTCTCTTCTCAACATAGTACTGGAAGTGTTAGCAAGAGAAATCAGACAAGAACAAGAAATAAAAGGCATCCAACTTGAAAGGAGAAAGTAAAACTGTTGTTATTCACAGATGACATAATATTGTACATAGAAAAGCCTAAAGACTCCAGCATAAAACTACTAAACCTAATAAACGTGTTTGACAAAGTAGCAGGATACAAAATTCATATTCAGATGTTGGAGGCTTTTTTATACATCATAATAAGTGACCAAAAAAAAAAAAAGTAAGAAAAAAATCCCATTTACTATTGCAACAACAACAAAAAGGTACCTAGGAATGCATTTAACCAAGACAGTAAAAGACCTGTACTTGGAAAACTACAGGATATTAAACAAAGAAATTGAGGAAAATACAAATAAGTGGACACATATACCATGTCTATAGATTGGAAGAATTAACATCGTTAAAATATCCATATAACTAAAAGCATTATATAGATTCAATGCAATTCCTATTAAAATACCAATGGCATAATTCACAGACTAGAAATATTCCAGAAATTTATATGGAACCACAAAAGACATCGAATAGCCTCAACAATTTTGAGAAAGAAGAACAAAGTTGGAGGGATGACAATATCAGATATCAAACTATACTACAAGGCCATTGTAATCAAAACACCCTGGTACTGGAATAAGAACAGGCATATAGATCAATGTAAAAAAAAAAAAAAAAAGAGAGCCCAGAAATCAACACACACTTTTATGGTCAATTAATATTTGACAAAAGAGGCAAGAGCATACAATGAAGTAAAAACAATGGCTTTAACAGATGGTGTTGGGGAAAATGGACAGGTACGTGCAAAAAAATGAAGCTAGACCACCATCTTACACCATACATAAGAATAAACTCACAAAGGATAAAAGACTAAAATGTAAGTCACAAAACCAGAAAAATCCCAGAAGACAACTAGGTAAAAAAAATCTTAGACATCTCATGTAGCAATGTTTTTGCCGATATGTCTTTCATGGCACAGGAAATGAAGGAAAAAAAAAAAAAACAAATGGGACTACATCAAACTAAAAAGCTTCTTTACAGCAAAAGAAACCATCAACAAAATGAAAAGAAAACCCACTGTCTGGGAGAACATATTTGCCAATGATACATCTAATAAGGGATCACTTTCCAAAGTATGTAAAGAACTTATACAACTCAACACCAGGAAAGGAAAGAAATCCAATTTAATAATGGGCAAACAAATGTCCAATAGACATGTAAAAAAATTTCAATGTCACTATCATCAGGGAAATGCAAATTAAAACTACAGTGAGGTATCACTTCACACCTGCCAGAATGGCTACAATTAATTAGTAAATGAATAGGTGCTGGCGAGGGTGTAGAGAAAAGGGAACTCTTGTGCACTGTTAGTAGGAATGCAAACTGGTGCAGCCACTGTGGAAAACAGCATGAAGTTTCCTCAAAAAATTAATTATGAAACTACCGTTTAATTAACTAATTTATTTTTTTTATAGATGTTACTCTTTTCCCCCCACTGATTCCCCCTCCCCCTCCCTCCCTGGCCTCTCCCCAGCTTTGTTGTCCATGTCCATTGTTCATACATATAAGTTTGGTGGTTTATCTCTCCCCCCACTCCCTCTTCTGGGGATAGTCAGTCTGTACCCCACTTCCACGTCTCTGGGACTACCCCATTCCTCGAACTGTTATGTTCATTATATTCCACAAATAAGTGAGATTATATGATACTTGTCTTTCTCTGTTTGGCTTGTTTCGCTTAGGATAATACTTTCAAGTCCCACCATGTGGTCTCAAAGGATAAGAGATCTTTCTTTCTTACAGCTGCATAGTACTCCATTGTGTATATGTACCACTGCTTTCTTATCCATTCGTCTACGGATGGACACTTGGGCTGTTTCCATATCTTAGCTGTTGTAAATAGTGCTGCTACAAACATGGGGATAAATATATTCTTTCGGATTGGTTTTTCAGGGTTCTTAGGGTATATTCAAAGAAGTGGGATCACTGGGTCAAATGGAAGTTCAATTTTTAATTTTTTGAGGGAACACCATATTGTTTTCCATAGTGGCTGCACCAGTCTGCATTCCCAACAGCAGTGTACTAGAGTCCCCTTTTCTCCAAACCCTCGCCAACACTTGTTGTTTGATGATTTGTGGATGGCGGCCATTCTGACAGGTGTGAGGTGATACCTCATTGTTGTTTTATTTTTCATCTCTCTGATGATTAGTGATGTTGAGCATTTCTTCATATGTATCTTAGCCATTTGTATGTTCTGTTTGGAGAGGTGTCTATTTAGTTCCTCTTCCCATTTTTAATTGGGTTCTTTGTCTTCTTTTTGTGGAGTTGTATGAGCACTCTATATATATTGGAAATTAACCCTATATCTGATGAATCACTGGCAATTATGCTCTCCCATACAGTGGGTAGCCTTTCCATTTTGATGATTGTATCTTTCGCTGTGCAGAAGCTTTTGAGTTTGATGTAGTCCAAGGTGTTCATTTTCTCTTTTGTTTCTGTTGCCTTAGGTGATGTATCAGTAAAAATTCTGCTGTGTATGAAGTCTGAAATTTTGTTGCCTACAGTTTCTTCTAGGATTTTTATGGATTCATGAATCACATTTAAGTCTTTTATCCATTTTGAGTTTATTCTTGTGTAGGGTGTAAGTTGATGGTCTAGTTTATTTTTTTTGCATGTAGCTGTCCAATTTTTCCAACACCATTTATTAAAGAGGCTGTCCTGACTCCACTGTATGGTCTTGCCACTTTTGTCAAATATTAATTGAGCATATTGCCTTGGGTCCATTTCTGGGTTCACTGTTCTGTTCCACTGGTCTATATGCCTATTCTTGTGCCAATACCAGGCTGTTTTAATTACAGTGGCTTTGTAGTATAACCTGAAAACTGGTAATGTGATCCCTCCAACTTTGTTCTTCTTTTTCAAGACTGCTGTGGCTATTCAAGGTCTTTTTTTAGTTCCATATGAATTTTAGAAGTATTTGTTCTCGTTCTGTGAAGTATGTCGTTGGTATTTTGATGGGGATTGCATTGAATCTATAGATTGCTTTGGGTCGTATGGACATTTTAAAGATATTAATTCTTCTAATACATGAACAAGGTATGTGCTTCCACCTTTTTATATCTTGCCGTATTTCTTTTTTCAATGACCTGTAGTTTTCTGTGAATAGGTCCTTTATTTCTTTGGTTAACTTTATTCCTAGGTATCTTAATTTTTTTTCCACAATGGTAAATGGGATTGTTTTCTTAGTTTCTCTTTCTGTGCATTCATAATTGGTGTATAAGAATGCCATCGATTTCTTGACGTTAATTGTGTATCTTGCTACTTTTCCAAATTTCTTTATTAAGTCTAATAGATTTTTGATGGAGTCTTTGGGGTTTTCTACGTATAGTATCATGTCATCTGCATATAATAACAGTTTCACTTCCTCCTTTTCAATTTGGATCCCTTTTATTTTTTCTTCATATCTGATTGCTGTGGCTAAGACTTCCAGTGCTATGTTAAATAAGTGTGGCGAAATTGGGCATCCTTGCCTTGTTCCTGTTCTTAAGGGAAATGCTTTTAGTTTTTGCCCATTGAGTATGATGTCGGCTGTAGGTCTTTCATATATGGCCTTTATTATGTCTAGATATGATCCCTCTATTCCCACACTGCTGAGCGTTTTTATCAGAAATGGATGCTGGACTTTGTCAAAGGCTTTTTTGGCATCGATTGATATGATCATGTGGTTTTTATTCTTCATTTATTTATGTGGTGTATCACATTTATTGATTTGCGAATATTTTACTAGCCTCGCATCCCTGGGATGAATCTCACTTGGTCATGGTGAATAATTTTTTGATGTATTGCTGGATCCTATTTGCTAGTATTTTGTTCAGTATTTTGGCATCTATGTTCATCAGGGATATTGGCCTGTTGTTTTCTTTCTTTGTAGTGTCTTTTTCTGGTTTTGCATTAGAATTATGCTGGCCTCATACAACAAGTTTGGAAGTCTTCCTTCTTGAATTTTTTGAAATAGTTTGAGGAGAATGGCTTGAAACTACCTTTTGACCCAGTGATCCCACATCTGGGAATATATCTGAAAAAAACTGAACTACTAATTCCAAAGAATATATGCAGCCCTATAAATTCCAAGTGCCCATTAACAAACGAGTGGATAAAAATGCTGTGTTACCATTACATAATGGAATACTACTCAGCAGTAAAAAAGAAGGAAATCTTGCCTTTTACAACAGCAAGGATGGACGTGGAGATTATTATTCTAAGCAAAAAAAAAAAAAAAATCCAGTCAGGGAAAGACAAATACCATATGATCTCACTTATATGTGGAGTCCAATGTAGAATATAAAGTGACAAATAAAATAGAAACAGAGTCATGGAAGGAAGGAACAGACTGACAGCTGTCAGAGTTGAGGGTGATTATGGGGCTAGATGAAAGAATGTGAAGGGATTAAGCAAAAAAATTATATATATATATATATATATATATATATATATATATCCATACATACATATATTCACACACAGACACATACAACAGGGTGGTGGTGATAGCTAGAGGGGAAAGGAGAGTGGGGGTAGTTTGAGTTGGACAAAGGTGTGATAACTATGGATGGAAAGAGACTTTGGTTTGGAGATGGGAGCACAATGCAGAGTGCAGATGATGTTTTGTTGAGTTGTACATTTGAAACCTGTATAGTTTTGTGAACCAATATCACCCCAATAAATTCAATTAAAAGAGTATGCCTTACTGCCCTGGCCAGTTTGGCTCAGCGATTAGAGCGTTGGCCTGTGGTCCAGAGAGACCTGGGTTTGGTTATTGCTAAGGGCACGTACCTCAGTTGCAGTTTGTTCCCGTCTCTGGTTGGGTCGTGCGGGTGGCAATCCCTGGATGTGTCCCTTTCATGTCGATTTTTCTCTCTCTTTCCCTCCCACTCTATCTGACCAAAATATGGAAAAAATGTCCTTGAGTAAGGATTAAAAAAAAGAAGAAGAATATGCCTTAGGAAAACAAAAAAAGTGGAGGTTCCAAACAAGCAGAAACTAAATAATTTCATCCCCACTACACCAGCCTTACAAGGAATATTAAAGGAACTTATTTAAGCTGAAAAGAAAGGGCACTCTTTAGTAAGAAGAATAGATATAAAAGAATAAATATCACAAGAAAGGTAAATGATAGTAGAGATAGTAAATGAATCATGTATAAAGCTAGTATGAAGGTTAAAGACAAAAGTCGTAATAGTACTATGATTACAATAATTATTTAAGGGATATGCAAGATAAAAAGATGCAAAATGAGACATCAAAAACATAAAATGTGTGGGGAAAGTCATTATATTGAGCTTTACAATGAGATTAAATTTATGTTTTTATCAGCTTAAAATAGACTATTATAAATATAAGTTATTGAATGTAAGCTAACAATTATCCAAAAAGCAAAAAACTTGTAGTAAATATCAGAGTAAAAGATAAGAAAAAATATATAAGCATATCACTTAAGAAAGTCATCAAACAATCAAGGAAGTAAATAAGAAAAGAACAAAGGAACACAGAGGAACAACAACAACAACAACAAATGCCAGAAAACAAGTTAAATGGCAAGAAGCATATACTTATCAATAATTACTTTAAATTTAAATGACCTAAATTATTCAATCAAAAGATATAATGTAGCTCAGTAGATAATGCAATAAGACTAATCTATATGCTACTTACAAGGGACTCAATTTATATGTAAGAAACACAGACAAAGTGAAGGGATGGAATAAAATATTCATGCAAATGGAAACCAAATGAACACTGGAGTAACTATACTTATATAAAAAATAGACTTTAAAACAAAAACTGCAGTAAGAGACAAGAACAGTGCTACATAATGATAAGGTGTCAATCTGGCAAGAAGATACAAGATTTGTAAATATTTATACACCCAAAATAGGAGCACCTAAATATATAAGGCAAATATTAACAGACACAAATGGGAAAATATATAGCAAGACAATAATAGTAGGGGACTTTAATACCCCACTTACATCAATATATAGATCATCCAGACAGAAAATAAACATCGGCCTCAACAACACATTAGGCCAGATGGATTTAGATATTTACAGAACATTTTATTCAAAAGCAACAGAATTTACATTCTTCTCAAGTGCACATGTAACATTTTCCAAGATAGATCATATGTTAGACCAAAAAACAAGTCACAACAAATTTAAGAGGATTGAAATCATGTGAAGCCTCTTTTCACACCACAATGGTATAATACTTGAAGTTAATTACATGAAAAAAACTGGAAAATTCACTAATATGTAGTGATTAAACAACATGCTACTGAATAGTCATGGGCTAAAGAAAAAAATCAAAAGTTAAATTTTAAAAAATACCTTCAGAGAAATGAAAGTGAAAATGTGACAGACTGAAATTTATGGGATGTAGCAAAAGCAGTTTTAAGAGGGAAGTTCAGAGCAATAAATGCCTACATCAAGAAACAAAGTAAGTCTCAGATAAGCAATCTAACTTTACATCTCAAGAAACTAGAAAAAGAACAAACAAAGCACAAAGTTAGTATAAGGATGGAAATAACAAAGCTTAATGCAGAAATAAATGAAGTAGAGACTAAAAAGACAGTAGAAAAGATCAATAAAACTAAGATCTGTTTTTTAAAAGATGAACAAAATTCCCAAACCTTTAGCTAGACTCACAGGAGAAAAAGAGAGAACTCAAATAAATAAAATCAGAAATAAAAGAGGTGTTAAAACTCACCACATAAATGCAGATGATCATAGATACTACTGTGAACAATTTTACACTAACACATTAGCCAATCTAGAAGAAATGATTAATCCCTAGAAACATATAACCCACCAAGACAGAATCATGATGAAATAGAATATCTGAATAGATAGATGACTAACAAGGGGATTGAAATAGTAATCAAAAACCTCCATCAAACAAAAATTCAGGAACACACAGTTTCACTTGTGAAGTTTACCAAACATTTGAAAAAGAATTTATATCAATCCCTTTCAAACTCCTCCTAAAAACAAGAGGAAAAATCTCTTATAAATGCATTTTGTGAGATCAGCTTTACCCAGATACCAAAGTCATAGAATAATGTCACAAGAAAATTATAGGCCAAGATCCCTGTTAAACATAGATGCAAACATACATACAAACAAAAGAAATGTTAGCAAACTTAATTAAACAACCAATTAAAAGAATCAATCACCATGATCTAGCAGAATTTATTATCTGGATGCAAGGATGGTTCAACACTCATAAATCAGTCAATGTGATACAAAATGAAGGATGAAAATCATGTGGTCATTTCAATAGATGTAGAAAAAAACATTTGACAAAATACAATATCCATTTATAATAAAAACTCTCAACAATGTGGGTATAGAAGGAATGCAACTTAATATAATAAAGACCATATTTGCAAGCCCACAGCTAACATCACATCATACTTAATGGTGAAAAGCTGAAAGCTTTTTCTCTAAGATCAGGAACAAGAAAATGTTGCCCTCTCTCACCACTCTTATTCAACATATTTTTGGAAATTCTAGCCAGAGCAATTAAGCAAGAAAAAGAAATAAAAGGCATCTCAATTGAGAAGGAAGTAAAACTGTCACTATTTGCAGATGACATGATTGTTTACTGGAAAACCTAAAGACTCCATCTAAAAACCTGTAGAACTAATAAACAAATTCAGTAAGGTTGCAGTGTATAAAATTAATACATAAAATCTGTTCTGTTGTATTTCTATGCACTAGTAGTGAACTATCAGAAAGATAGATGAAGAAAACAATCAAATTGAAAGAATAAAATACTTGGGAATAAAATTAACCAAAAGGGCAAAAGCCTTATATATTAAAAACTAATAAATTAAAGAGTACACCCTGGTCAGTTTGGCTCAGTGGTTGGAGCATCAGCCTGCAGAACAGAGAGTCCTGGGTTTGGTACCCGCTAGGGGCATGTACCAAAATTAATTAATTAATCAATTAATTAAAGAGTACAAAAATAAATGGAAAGATATTCTATAGCCATGGCTTGGAAGAATTAATATTATAAAAATGTTCATAATACCCAAAGCAATATACAGATTCAATGCAATTCTTATGAAAATTCAAGTGGCATTTTAGAAGAAATAGAAGAAGTAATTCTGAACTATGAAACCACAAAAGACTCCAAATAGACAAAGCAATCTTGAGAAATACTAACAAAGCTGAATGCATCACATTCCTTGATTTCAAAGTATATTACAAAGATATAGTAATTAAAGGAATATGATATTGGCATAAAAGCAGACACATAGGTCAATGTAATAGAGTAGACAGCCCAGAAATCAACCCATACATATATGATCAACTAATTTAGGACAAAGGAGCCAAGAATATACAATAGGGAAAAACAATCTCTTTAATTAATGGTGTTGCAAAAATTGGACAGTCACATGCAGAAGAATGCACAAAAATTAACTCAAAATGGATCAAACATTCGAATATTAGCCCTAAAGCCATAAAAATCCTAGAAGAAAACAAAGTCAGTAAACTCCTTGACATAGGTCTTAGTGATATATATACGTATACATTTTAAATATATTTAAATATATGTATAAAATATACATATATATTTTAATCTGACATGGAAAGCAAAAGCAACAAAAGCAAAAACAAACAAGTGAGACTACATCAAAGTAAAAGTCTTCTGCACAACAAAAGAAACCATTTACAAAATGAAAGGAGAGGGATATTGGCAAATCTTATATGTGATAAGAGACTAATATCCAAAATATATAAAGAACTTGTATAATTCAATAGAAAAAGAATCCAATTAAAAAACAGGCAAAAGATATACAGATGACTAACACGTGCATGAGAAGATGCTCTACATTATTAATCATCAAGGGAATTTGAATCAAAACCACAATTAGATATTACCCCACCCCTGTTAAAATGCCTAGTATTACAAAGACAAGAAATAAATATTGGCAAGGATATAGAGGAAAGGCCAGCCTTATGCACCTTTGGGAGAAATGTAAACTAGTAAAACCCATATGAAAAACATTGTTGAGGTTCTTCAAATATTTTAAAGTAGAACCTCCATATGATCTAGCAGTTCTACTCTGAGTATTCAAAGAAAACAAAAACACTAATTCAAATGATATATGCCCTCATGTTCATTGTGGTATTATTTATAATACCCAAGGTATGGAAACAACCTAAGTCCCCATCAATGGATGTGTGGATAAAGAAATTGTTATATATATATTCAACCATAAAAAATGAAAACTTGTCTGGCTGGTGTGGCTCAGTGGTTGAGCATTGACCCATGCACCAAGCGGTCGCTGGTTCGATTCTCAGTCAGGACACATGCCCAGGTTGTGGGCCTGATCCCCAGTGCAGGACATGCAGGAGGTGGCCAATTGATGTTCTCTCTCATTGATGTTTCTATTTCTCTCCCTCTCACTTCCTCTCTCTCTAAGATCAATTTAAATAAATTAAAAAAAATGAAATCTTGCCATTTGTGACAACATGGATGGATCTCCAGCACATTATGATATGTGGACTCTAAATATATAGATATATATTCAAACAAGCTCATAGGTACAGAGAACACATTGATGGTTGCCAGAAGCAGGAGCTGGGATAGGGTGGTGCTTGAGAAATAAGAATACTGTTTTTTTGTTTGTTTGTTTTTTAGTTTAAATAACTTAAAAAATATTTCCCCTTTATGGAAGTTTAATGAACATTTAATATAAATGTAATCATACAATATAATATTTTGTGACTCCTTTTTTTCATTTAGCATAATGTTTTTAAGATTCAATTACTTGCAGCATGTATAATTAATTCATTCCTTGTTATTGCTGCATAATAATCCAATGCATGGATATACCACATATTGTTTATTCATTTGTTCATTTTTGAGCATTTTAGTTGCTTCCACTTTTTGGATATTCTGAATAATGCTGCAATCAACCATGTGTACAAGTTTTGTGTGGACATATGTATTCATTTCTTTGGATTATATTTTTTGAATGGATTTCTGGGTCAAATGGTAACACTTTAAGAAACTTCTAGGCAATTTTCCAAAGTTCCTGCACCAGTATACATTTTTACAAGCAATGTAAATAACTCCAATTCTTCCACATTCAAACTATTTTTTAAGTCTCTTTTACTATAGTTATATTAATGGGTGTGAAGTGGTATCTCATTTTGGTCTCTTTTTTTTTCTGGCTCCGTTTTATTTTATTTATTTTTTAAACTTATCTTTATGGTTGAATGTATTACAGACGTTCCTCATTTTCCCCCCATTGATCCCCTTCTCCCAACTACTACACCCCTCCTGCCTTTCCCCACACTGCTGTCTGTGTCCATTGGTTATGCATATATGCATATAAGTTCCTTGGTTTATTTTTTCCCACCCCCCCAACCCCTCTTCCTTTGAGGTTTGTCAGTCTAGACACCAATTTGTACTTCTTAATCCCTTCAACTTTTTCACCCTTTCCCCCAAACTCCCTCCCATCTGGCAACCAGCAAAATGTTCTCTGTATCTATGAGAATGTTTCTGTTCTGCCTGTTCATTTTGTTTGTATATTCCATTGTCGCTTGGTATGTATTCATTGCCATTTTGTTTATTCATATTTTTTATCTTTTTCTTCAAGAAGACCCTTCAACATTTCATATAATAATGGTTTGGTGGTGATGAACTCCTGTGTTTTTTCCTTATCTGGGAAACTCTTTATATAGCCATCGATTCTAAAGGACAGCTTTGCAGGATAAAGTAATCTTGGTTGTAGGTTCTTGCTTTTCATCATTCTGAATATTTTTTGCCACTCCCTTCTGGCCTGCAAAGTTTCTTTTGAGAAACCAGCTGACAGCCTTATGTCAACTCCCTTGTAGGTAACTAACTGCTTTTCTCTTGCTGCTTTTAAGATTCTCTCTTTGTCTTGAACCTTTTGCATTTTGATGATGATGTGTCTTGGTGTGGGCCTCTTTGGGTTCATCTTGCCTGGGACTCTCTGTGCTTCCTGGATGTGTATGGCTGTTTCCTTCACCAAGTTAGGGAAGTTTTCTGCCATTATTGTTTCAAGTAGGTTTTCGATTTCTTGTTCTCTCTCTTCTTCTTCTGGCACCCCCAAGATGCGAATGTTGGCACGCTTGAAGTTGTCCCAGAGGCTTCTTACACTATCCTCACTTTTTTGGATTCTTTTTTCTTTTTGCTGTTCTGATTGGGTGTTTTTTGGTTTCTTATATTCCAAATCGATGGTTTGCTTCTTGGCTTTACCTACTTTATTATTGAATCTGTGTAAATTATTTCAGTTAGTGTCTCCTTCATTTCTGACTGTGCACCCTTCATTTTTGACTGGTCCTTCTTTTTGCTCTTGAGGCCCTCACTAAGTTTGCTGAGGTTCTCATTAAGTTCATTGAGCATCCTTATAAACAGTGTTTTGAACTCAGCATCTGTTAGGTTGCTTATCTCCATTTTGCTTCATTCTTTTCCTGGAGTTTTGTTCTGTTCTTTCATTTGGGACCTGCTTCTTTGTCTCCTCATTTTGGCTGCCTCCCTGTGTTTGTTTCTATGTTTTACTTAACGAGAGGTATGGGGCTATCTAAAACATGACCAGATGCTGCTTGTTTGAAAGAATTTAGGCAAACCTGAAGCAGGATCCAAGACAGGCCAATCCTATGGTAAAGCAACTGGCAACGGCTAGGGTGGGCCTGAAAGTTGGGTGGGGTGGGGCCTCAGGGATTCACCAGGGTGGGGCAACCGGTGTGAGCCAGGTTGCTGGAGTTCCAGATATGGTGTTTGTCTGCCACTCCAGGGAAGGGCTCACCAAAGGAACAAAGGCCTCTGACAGCACATCTGTCCAGGAGAAAGCCCCCTCTCCAGTCCTTGCTCCAATGCCAAACAGCTTAGTTCTTTCCTGTATGTCTCTGAAGGCTCCTCTCAAGCTGCTGCTTCTATGAGCTTAGAGGGAGCAAGTTCGAGTAAGTCCGTGTTCGGGCCCTTTAAGAGGAGCTGCCTGGGGCTCCAGCCACCTCAGCCTCCCTGAGCCTCTGTTTCAGCTGGTTTTTCCAGCCAGAAGTGATGGGGACTTCTCTTCCTGGCACTGGATCCCTGAGCTGGGTGCCTGATGTGGGACAGGGACCCTCAGTCCTCAGGGAGAACCTTCCCAGCCAATATCTCTCCTAATTTTTATCCTCCACACGTGGGTGTGGGACCAGACTGTCACGCCTCTGCCCCTCCTACCAGTCTTGATCTGGCTTCTTCTTTAATTTTGTAGTTGTAGGACTTCCATTCAGTTCAATTTCAGGTGGATTTGAATGATGGTTGTTCTATAGTTTAGTCGTAAATTTGATGTGGCTGTGGGAGGATGCGATACCATGTTTACCTACGCCGCCATCTTGACCTACTCATTTTGGTCTTGATTTTTATCTCTCTAAAGAATAATGGTGTTGAGCTTTTTTCATTTATATATCTTCTTAGGATAAATGTCTATTCAAGTCCTTTGCTTGTTTTAGAATTTGGGTTTTTATTTTATCATTGAATTTTGAGAGTTTTTTGTATATTCTAGAATAGATACCCTTATCAAATATATGATTTGCAAATATTTTCTTTCATTATGTGGGCTGGATTTGCACTTTCTTGATGGTATTGCAGTATAAATATTTCAAATTTGATGCAGTCTATTTTATAAATTTTTTCTGTTGCTGTTTGTGTCTTTGGTGTTTTATGATATATATATATATATATATGATATATGATATATATCCTAACCAAAGGTCACAAAGATTTACTTCTATATTTTCTTCTAGGAATTTTATTGTCTTACCTCCAGCATTTATATCCTTGACAAATTTTGAAATACTTTTAGTATATGGTATGAAGAAATGGTCCAATTTGATTTGTTCACATGTAGATATCCAGTTTTTAGGCAGCATTTCATTTCTTAAAAAGTCTGGTCTTTTTCCCATTGAATCATCTTGGTACCATTGTTGAAAATCAAATAACCATAAATGAAAGGATTTATTTTGGGGTTCTGAATTTTAGTCCATTGGTCTATGTATCTATCTTTGTGCCAATAGTATACATTCTTGATTACAATAGATTTTAGTAAGGGTTGGGAACAAGAAGTGTGTGTCCTCTACCTCTGTTTTTTTTTTTTCAAGATTGTTTTGGCTATTGTAGAGTCCTGCATTTCAATATCAATTTCAGAGTCTGTATTTCAATTTCTTCTAAGAATCCAGCTGGGTTTTAAAATGGATTGCCTTGAATCTACAAGGAGCATCACCATCCTAACAATGTTAAATCTTATGTTTAATAAACATGGATTGTTTATCCATTCATTTTTACTTTAAAATTTCCCCACAATATTTTATAGTTTTAAGTGTATAAGTATTGTACTTTTATTGCTAAATTTATTAGTAAGTAATCTATTAATTTATGATATTGTGAATAAAGTGTTTTTTAAGTTTATTTTTATTGTTGAGATTATTAAAGATACCCCTACTTTCCTCTCACTTCCCCCTCCACCCAGCCCCAACCCCACCCCAGGCCTTCACTATACTGTTGTCTGTATCCATGGGCAATGCACAAAGAAGGTCACTACATAATAATAAAGGAGTTGATCCAACAAAAAGATATAACCCTGGTAAACATATATGCACCCAAGACAGGAGCACCAAAATATATTTCAAAACACTTGGAGGGCTTTATGGGAGAGATCAACAGCAATACAGTGATAACAGAGGTATTTTACACCCCACTGATATCATTGGATAGATCTTCCAGACAAAAATCAACAAGGAGACAGAAACCTTAAATGACACAATAAATCAGATGGATTTAGTTGATATTTATAGAACATTTCATCCCAAAGCTACAGAATATATATTGTTCTCAAGTGCACATGGAGCATTCTAAAAGATGGAGCACATGTTAGGACACAAGATAAGTCTTTACAAGTTCAAGAAGATTGAAATCATATCAAGCACCTTCTCCGATCACTATGGCATGAAATTAGAAATCAACTATGACAAAAAAAAACCTCAAAAACATTCTAACACATAGAGGCTAAATAACATGTTATTAAATAATGGATGAGTTAGCAATGAGATAAAAAAAGAAATGAAAAACTCCCTGGAAACAAATAAAAATGATCACACAACAACACAAAATCTGTGGGACACAGCAAAAGCAGTCCTGAGAGGGAAGTTCACAGCATTACAGGCCTACCTCAAGAAGCAAGAAAAATCTCAAATAAACAATTTAACCCTACACCATTAAAAAACAAACAAACAAACAAACAAACAAAGAAACAAACTAGAAAATGAACAATGAACAAAGCCCAGAGAAAGAAGAAAAAAAAAGCAATAAAGATTGGAGTAAAAATAAATAACTAAAAACATTACAAAATATCAATGAAACCAAGAGTGTTTCTTTGAAAGGATAAACAAGATTGACAAACCTTTATCCAAACTCATCAAAAAAAAAAAAAAAAAAAAAAGAGAGGCCCAAATAAAATTAGAAATGAAAGAGGAGAAATAACAACAGAAAAACAAAGGATTGCAAGAAAATGCTATGTCTACAAATTGGACAACCTGAGTGAAATGATTGAATTCCTAGAAACACACAATCTTCCAAATCTGAATCAGGAACAATCAGAAAAGATGAATAGACCGATTATAGCTAATGAAGTTGAAGCAGTAATTTAAAAATTCCCAGTAAACCAAAATCCTGGACTGAATGGCTTCACAGGGGAGTTTTACCAAACATTCAAAGAACTAACACCTATCCTCCTCAATCTATTCCAAAAAATTCAAGATGAGGAAAAACTTCCAAGCTCTTTTCATGAGGCTGGCATTACCCTAATTCCAAAACAAGATAAAGATACTACAAAGTGAATAAACTGTTTTGTTTTTTTTAACCATTTGCAAGTTGTTCACTGCTAATGTATAGAAATAAAATTTATTTCTGCACATCAATATTGTATTCCACAGTCCTGCTAAACTCACTTATTGGTTTTAACAGTTTATTACAGATCCTTTAGTATTTTCCATATACATTTGAATAATATATATGAATAAAGATACTTTTACTTCTTATTTTCCAATCTGGATGTCTTTTATTTATTTTTCTTGTCTAATTGCCCAGGCTAGATACCTTTAATACAGTGGTAAATAGAAACAGTGAGAGCAGACATCCTTATCTTGTTGCTGATCTTATTACAAAAATTAAAAAAAAAAAAACAACTTTAAATCTTTCACCCTTAGGTATGATGTCAGCTGTGGGTTTTTTATTGATATTCATTATCAGTTTGAGTAAGTTCCCTTCTATTCCTGGTTTGTTGAGTATATAAATCATGAAAAAGTCTCAAATTTTTTGCCTTTTTTTTTTTTTCTGAATCTATTGAATTTATCATGGGGCCTTTATTCTCTTAAATGTGGTACATTGTTAATTAATTAATTAATTTTCCTGAGATAGTTTGTATCCTCACATGGAAAACTCTCTGGGACCCCTTTCATTAAAGCATTAATCCCATTCATGATGGCGCCACACCCGTGACCTAAGTACTTCCCCAAAACCCACCTCCTAATACCATCACATTAGGCACTAATATTTCAACAAATGAATATGTGGGGGGAACAACAACATTCAGATTATATCAATAAGTATTTAAAGCTATAAATTCCCTTCAAGTACTGCTGTAGCTTATCTGTATCCCATAGGTTTTGATATATTACATTTTTGTTTTCATTCTTCTCAAGTATTTTCTTATTTCTCATGTGATTTCTTCTTTGACCCTGTTTATTTAAGAGTGTGTTGTTTAATTCTACACATTTGTGAATTTCACACATTTCCTTCTGTTATTCATTTATAATTGCTTTCATTGTAATCAGAGATTATTCAGCAATTTTTCTTGAATAAATGCCTTTCATATTTTCAGAGTTTCGGAAAGGTTGATTTTCACAATTTTTGCTAGTGTGTTTGTTGCTTTTATAAAAGGGGAATTGTATGACAGTCCTTATCATTCTGGAAGCCTTATCTTCTGAGTCAGGTTACATTATATATGATACAAATATTAATCCCTTTCCCAATACACACATATTTATCCTTATCATGCATCCTGAGGGGAGAAAAAAGAAAGATCACTCACACATTTAAATCATTTATTAATCCATTGTAAAAGTCATAGCATTAATAAATTATGAATGGGCAGCTCTGCTTCATGATAGGCATGTAAAGATGAGAGACACAGTCCCTGTTCTCACAGGAGTTTGCATGGGCTCATTTTGGGCTGAGACAAGTGCACAAATATTTATTGCAAAGTATAGCAAGAGAAATGCTATAAATGGGGCCAAGAAAAAAGAGTACCCAACTTGCCAAACATTTACTCTGGAAAAGACCAGATGGAGATGCCCATGGTTCTAATGCATATCAAGCCACAAATCTGACATGCAGAAACTGCTTTGAACAATACATAAAGATGAATAGAAAAATTAATTATCACTATGCAACAATCAATTATAGGCCTATTAATGATTTTCATTTTCCTGTAGTTTATATCACTTAAAAACATGCTAAGACAGCTGGAGCAGTGTTAGCAAGACCAGTTTTATCAACGTGCCCCATCCAAAATGACAAAGCTGTCCTTTTCCTCTAGAATCACTCTCATAAATGAGGATGAACAGATGAATCCTTATTACAGTCATGCCATTGCATCTCCCAAGCCACATCTGCTGTAGTCTGTGAGCCAAAATCTTTCCAATGGCTTGCTAGCCATCACAGCCAATTGGCCATGGAGGAAATAGCCAGATTCCTTTCTGCAGTGTCATCAAATTTGAGGGTTGAGAGCTGTTGCCATATTCTTTGTTTCCAAAATACTTTGCCAAGAAAACAGGAAATGGGAAAAAAAAAAAAACACTTAATTTTAATTTACTTGTTAAATCTTAATGGATCAAAAATTTTCTCACATTCTTTATTTGAACTTATACTAAAAAGAATATTTACTGAGGGATTTTTATGTGTTAAATACTGTCAAAAGTGCTTAATCCCCACAGCTAATACTGCAGGACACATAGAATATCTCAAATTTACAATGAAGACTCCGCGGTGTAGAGGCATTGAATGATTTATTCAAAGTTACACATAGCTAGTAGCAGAGTCAAGATTTTAATGCATGTCTGGCTAACTTCAAAACCTATGCTTTGTCCACCATGCTATATGATATTACCTGTCTCTGAATGTTAGGGATCGATGGCTCTCAAAGATTATCTAGTCCAGTGTTTTTCCCACCCATGGGTACACAGTAAAATCACTGGAGGAGTTTTCTTAAAATACCAGTGGCTCTCCCTACCCTCCCAATTCTGATTTAATTGAACTAGGGTGGGGTACAGGTGTCCAAATTTTTCAAAACACCCTAAATGATTTAAATGTCCAATTAGGACTGAAATCCACTGACCTAATCTAAGTCCCTAATTGTTCAAGAGGACATTATCAGGCTCAGAAAATAACAGAGAATTGACCAGGAGAAAGTTTTTCGGAGATGGGCCTGAGACTAGAACCCAGGAGTTATGATTCCTATTCTACAGTGTAAGAATATAAACTACACAAGACCCTAGAGGAATCCTATCAGTTCTGTTGTAGTCACATTCTGTTTACTAAGTTGTCCTACGACCTAGAATCTGGAACAGTCAAGCCATGAATAATCTATGTAACAACCAACATCAGCCACTCAACTATACTCCAGGATGCTTTGAAAAGATGGTAACATCAGCTCTGGCAAGTATGGCTCAGTGGTTAGAATGTCAGCCCTCCAAAGAGTTTCGGGTTTGATTCTGGTCAAGTGCACGTACCTTTGTTGTGGTTCTGTTCCAGCCCTGGTCGGGGTCATGCAGGAGGCAACAAATTGATGTGTCTCTCTCACATCAATGTTCCTCTCTCTCTTTTTTTTTTCTCTCTCTCTCCCTCCCAGTCTATCTGAAGATAAATGGAAATGTATCTTTGGGTGAGGATTTAAAAAAAATAAAAAGATGGTAAATATCATCAAATAGTATAGCAGCCATAAGCATGGATCTCATCCAGTCTGGAACTACCCTATTGCTGAAAATTAATCAGTAAATATTTATTGAGTGCCCTAATATGTGGTGAACACTGTGAGAGGCACTTAGAATACATTAAGGAACCAAATATACGAATATTGCCATCCCTTATCCTAAGTCTGGTGTGAGGAGATATATTGTCATACAAAGTAGAGGTTACAGAACACCATGTTACAGATGAGTCAAACGAAGCCAGAGTTAAAGGCATTTTCTAGTAAGTTGCATTGTCACAAATGGAAGTGGGGGGAAGACTTTGGAACTAGAGGGACTAGAGTTTGAAATCCTCTACTACTGATCACTAGCTTTGTAATGTTCTGCAAAAGATGAAACTAAACTCCCAACCATTAGTTTCCTTATCTACAAAATGGGAAAAAATAATATACTAGCCTCAATGTTTTGTGACAAATGCATCCAATAATACATAGAAAAGGGCCTGGCACACTAAAAATAAATGGTCATTTTTCCCCATTCTACCTTAACTTTCCCTTGGGACTAGAGTCCAGGGCATCTGGGCATCTGGCTCTCAGCCCAGAGAGCTCTGCAATACACCATGCTGCCTCGTCCTCTGTCAAACACTACTGATTACGGCAGAAAAGCAGCAGCTACTACCATCCCTTACACAAAACTTGTGAAAGCACTGACAATAAAAGAAAACCTATCTTTAAAGTTCTTTTGTGACTCTGTCTGAGGCAAGAAAAACACAATTCAGCCAAATGTCTAAGGACTTCAGAAAACCAAAGAAGGGAGAGATAGCACCATGTGAACAGACACAGCTTGGGTAGCAAGAAAATGTGGGTGAGATTCCAAGTTCAGTCCATTACCAGGATATCCAAGGTTAGACATTTTGTTGGCCTAAAGAACCTACAAGATCTAAGAAAACAGCTTCATTAAGATACTCACCAACAACAGGGCTTATCCTGCTCTCTTAAAAACACAATCAGCAAGCCTGACCCAAGGCAAAACAAGGTCATTTATTAACTTGACACTTGGGAAAAGTGCCCTGCTCCCCAACATAAGATACTGATTTCCCCAACATAAGATACTGATTTTGATTGTGGGGACATGGGTCACTGGCAGATATTAAAAATCTCCTACTCCATCTCATTCCAACTCGTTACAACACAGCAAAATAGGAACAACTAACATTTACTGGAAGCCTGTATGTCCCAACTACTATACTATAAACTCCACATACCTTAACCTCATTTAATCTTTACATCAAATGAATGAGGTATGCCTTATTATTTCAATTTAATGAAAATTTTAAGCATTTTCCAAAGGTTCATAGACAGTAAATGATGGTTTCAAGGTCTGAACTCAAGTGTTCCTGGCCCTGAGATCAACTATTAGATGACAGTTTGTCACAGTGGATGGCATTCACTAATGACTCAAACCAGAAAACCATGAGTCCTCATGGACTTAATGTAATAAATTCCTTCAATGTATCCTGATTGTCAATGCCATATATTTACTACCTAAATAGTGCACTCCAAAACATGCACAAAACCCTATTTTCAAAATACTGGCAACTCTCTTATTCGAGTTCTCTGCTTCCTGTCTGATCCTCACCAATACACAAATTACACAAGACTCCAGAGAAACCTTATCTAAAATATCTTCTTGTAAAAATAATTATAAAAATTAAAGGCATATTTGGATTTGAGATGACATGGAGGGACCTGGAGAGTATTATGCTAAGCGAAACAAGCCAAGCAGAGAAAGACAAATAACACATGATCTCACTTATTTGTGGAATATAATGAACTAAACAAACTGATGAACAAAATTGACCCAGAGACATAGAGGTAGGGTACAGACTGACAAACCCCAGAAGAGGAGGTGGTGGGAGAGAGGAAGAAATAAACCACAGAACTTATATGCATGTATGCATAACCAATGGACATGGACAACAAAGCTGGGGACGGGGGGGGGGGGGACGAGGAGGAGGGTGTCAATGGGGGAAAAAGGAAAAACATCTGTAACAAAAACAAATTAATAAAAATAATTAAAATAAAATATCTGCTTGTGTAACTCCTCTACTTAAGAGCTATCAATAACTTCTCATGGCTTATAACAGTGGCCTCACTCACAGATGCATCAGAATCCCCTGAGGAACTAATTAGCAATACAGAGAATTGATACCACTCCTACTTAGCCCAGAGTTTTCTGAATCTGAGCAACAGGTGAGACCAAATTATATGTAATTTTATTAAATGCCTAAGTCATCTTCTTAGGTAGGAACCAAAAACCACTTGGCCTACAGGATACAAATTTAAAGCAGTAGCCTAGCATTCAAGGCCTATTTCTAGTTCCTTATCTCACAATTTACACAACCTTTTTGATATGTTTGATATGGTAACCTGGAAGGTTACCACCCTGTTTCATTTCTGCAGTCTAACCCTGCTATTCCACACCCCTGTGTCTTTGCTTACACTGCCATTCCCTCCGACTGGAATGAACTTCACCCTGCCCCAACCATCTGTCTCTCTTGCCACATCTCATAATTCAGTTCTCAGCCCAAGAAGCCATTACCTATTCCATGAAGCCCTTCTTGACCCTGTGTACCCTAAATAGTATATGATCATGGCCCCAACTTGTAAAGTCTTCTTTCAGAGCACCTATAATGTTTTATATTATAAATAATCCTTCTGTGTGTCTGGTCTTCATCTTTCACGTGGCCTTCATTGATGAATTTCCAGTGTCTAGCTCAAACAATGCCTGAGCACTCTCCATTCAATCCTCCTCCCTCTTTCCTTCCTTCTCTGCTTACTGTTAAGCCAAAGAACAAGATTAGAAAATCACCATGTTGCCTTTCAAATAGCATCTTAATTTGAAGGCCAAGAGGAACCCTGAGCAACTTTTGAGTTCTATTTAGGACACAGGCTAACCTATATCAGATAAATGAAAATCTGTCTTAAAAAATACCAAAGATTTCACAGTATCTATTTGATCACAGTATGTCTCACATCCTGGCCACTAATTTCTCCTTATATCAAGCTCACATCCTTTGTATTAGTTTTTCCTCTGTTCTCAGTAGAAATGGAGAGTAACTGCTTGACATACTCTTACCTTGCCTTATTTCCTCCCTATATTGCAGTTAAACACAGAGTTGAACAAAATGTAATTAGGATAAGACTTGAGAAGAAAAATGTGTCATACTTGGCATCTGTTTGAACTAGATAAAAGTGAAGTGGTAAGGTTTTGGTAGAACTGTCAATGATCAATAAACATAAATCATTCAACTTGATGAATAAGCTTTTTCTATTCTGCAGTGATCATGTGGTCTCTGGCACAGTATTTCCTAGTTCCCTTTGGCCATTACGGTGAAGAGACAAGTTACAGCCAGGCTGAGCCTGCTTTCCCTTATCCCTGGCAGCTGTCAACTTTACTCCCCTGTTTCTTCTCTGGAATCTGCCTTACTATACTAGACCAAGGGTTGGGAGCTGAGATTCCATTATAAATTCTGACACTAACTTGCTGCATGACCACTCAACTTTTTTCCTGGCCTTCAGTTTTCTCTTCTTGTAAAACCTTAATTTGCAGAGCACATAAAGCATATTCACATGCATTTATCTCCTGTGATCTGCATAACTACACTGTGAGGCAAACAGATGAGTCAGGGGAAGTTTGGGGATGTTAAGTAACTTGTCTAAAGTGGAACAGCTAGAAAGTAGCAAGGCTATAATTTGAACTCTAGTTTTAATTCCTAATCCAGCACTCTTCTACTATACCAAACTGCCTTCTGATATCTATAAAAACAAGGGGTTTGAATTAGAGATCTCTAATTTAACAACTATTATATGTACAGAATTTTAGAAATTTAAAAATACCTTCACATTCATTATAATCGATTCTGCTAATAAAGATATATTCAGCCTACCATAAACCAGGCACCATTAGACTAGACTAGGGATACAATGTTGTACAACTTAGACAAAGATGCTGATTGCCTTCTGGAGGCTTCCATTTTGAGGAAGGTTCATGAAAGAAACAGCAAGGAAATGGGATACAAATTGACTGAGAAGTATAAATAAGCTCCTCAACACCCTTGCCACATAGAGGATGTCATTTACCCTATTTTCCTAATAAGCAAAAATAGGCAGAGAAGATAAGTGTCTTAGTAGAGTTGGGCCTAGGCACAATAACTTCTATGTGGTCTATGCTCATTCCATTCCATTGCCTCACTCCTGACACTAGTTTTCTAGGAATCCATGATTTAGTCTAGAAATGGCTGACTCTTGAGTTTTTCATTCAATAATATCTTATCTCTAAAGAAAGATTAGACTTAGGCTAAATGCTCTGTGATCATGAGATCAGGAGCACCAGGCACTTAGCCTTTAAAATAGGACCAGGGTGTTAGTTCACTTGTTTATATCTATCCTTTCCTTGAGAGTGGCAGGAACTCTGTTTTGTTCATTTTTTTTAATCCCCAGATCCTAGGACATGGTTTGTCTCTCATTAGTGTTTGTTAAAGATTAATTGACCTATGGATGGATGAATAAATAAATGAATGAATGAACGAACAAACCAATGAGAAACCAAATTAGTATAGCTTGCAGAAGGCTGGTCCAGTGTGTTCCTGGCAAAAAGAGCTAAATTACCCTCAACTTCCCACAAAAAGCAAACTTCAGCTGCTTTCTCCTAGGAACAAAGAGGCATGGCAACGAGATAGGTGGGAGCTGGCATCTAAGGGGGAGGAGAAAGGAAGATCACAATGTCCACTCTAAGAAGTAGTTAGGAGAGGACTGTGATATGATTTTGGAAAGCTGCTCTTTGTTCTCTGTTCTTCTTAGGCAATGAGGAAACAGTGGATCTGAAATGTGGTGTTCTTGCTTTCTACATAGTTTGAAAGCTAAAAAGGACTACATTCTATTTAATATGGATTAAAGTGGTCTGGAGACCTTTCATGGGGCTAAGTAATACTGGGCAACTTAGGGTCCTGTGCTTCACTTTCATCAAATGTCCTAGTTGCAGTTTGCCTAGATATTTGTACTATACATATATAAAAACAGAGTGGTCTTTGAACATCTATGACTGACTTGGATGGATAGAGGGAAAAATACCCATGGAAAGGAAGGAAGGTAGTATTTATTTAATACTTACCACACACCAGTACTGTGATACCTATGGCTAAACTTACTGAGTAACTACAGTTTCCCATCTTTGAAGTGGAGATATTCACTAAATCTACCTTCCTGGCTATTGTGTGTATTGAGCTAATCCATGTCAGGTGTTCTGCACAGTCTCTGGCATGTAACATGCATTGAGTAACAAAATAAGCCACTGCCATCACATCGCCATCATCATCATGATCACCATCATAATCTATGTGCAGTATATGTTTTCATATAAATTATCATAATTTATCATTTCCACATTGATAGTAGGAATGACAGATGAGGAAACTGAAGTACAGTGAGACATAGCAACTTGCCTAAGGTTTTGCAACTGAAGAGAAACAAAAAACAATCAGCAGCTAGATCCATTTGACTACTCCATCATTATATCATACAAGGCCAAAATAAAGCCTGACAACTAACAACTAGTTGTAGATGTTCAGAAATCCTGATTGATTTACACTAATTCCATCTGCATGCCAGTGTTGAAAGCAAATGTAGTTATACATTGAGACTCCATTTTTATTTTTTGATAAGCGAGGGGTGGAGGCTAAAAGCTGAAAAAAAAATCAAAGATACTGTTTGGAATTTGAAAGGGAAAAAAGTATACTTTTATTAAAGTGTAAATAAAAATTCAGAGTTTTAATATAAGATATGCTAATGATCATTTATTCTAACAAAATAAGCACATTTTCTTCAATGAGCTCTCTAACCATGGAACAGGTCTCTTTCAGATATGCATATAGATAACAAAATTTCTACTTTCTGTATTTGCCACAACTTATTATCTTTATCAAAATTTTCACACTCATTCAAAAGACAGCAACTGAATCCTTCTTTGGGTCAGGGACACAGAAAGGAACAGACAAGGATTATAGGCAAACAGTTATTAAAATGTAACTTGAAAAGAACCATAAGTGAGAACAACACAGAGTGGTAAAAACAGAGTGGGGGGGGGGGCATGGTTGTTTTAACAGCTTTATTGAAATATAATTTACATACCATGAAGTTCACCCATTTAAAGTGAACAATTCAATGCTTTTTAGCATATTTATAGAGCCCTGCAGGTATCCCCATTATCTAATTCCAAAACATTTTCAACAACCAAAAACAAAATCCCATACCCATTAGCAATCACTCCCATGCTCCCCTCCCCAAAGCCCCTGTGAACCTTATCATCTTTCTTTCACAATGGACTGGCAATATGTGGTCATTGTGACTGGCTTCCTTCACTTAGCATAATATTTTCAAGGACCATCTATGTTGTAGCAAGTATCAGGGTTTCATTCCTTTTTGTGAATGAGTAGTCTTACATTATAGGGACACACCACATATTACCTATCCATCAATTGATGGACATTTGACTTATTTCTACCTTTTGGCTAATATTAACTAAACTGCTATGAACATGAACAAGTTTTTTGTTTGAATTTGCTTCAATTCTCTTGGATATATACCTAGGAATGAAATTGTTATACATCAATTCTTATATACCTAAGAGTGAACTGTCATATTTAGCTATTTGAGGAACTCCTAGAGTGTTTTCCAAACCAGTTGCAACATTTTACATTCGCATCAGCAGTGTATGAGGGTTCCAATTTCTCAACATTCTTGCCAACACTTGTTGATTTTATTATTATCGTCATCATTATTATTACAATCCTAGTGGGTGTCAAAGTGGTATCTCGTTATGGTCTTGGTTTTCATTTCACGTTGGATTATGTCTTTTTATTATTAGTTTGTCAGTTCTTTATATATTCTGCATACAAGTCCCTTATTATATACATTATTTTCAAAATGCTCTGCCATTCTATAGATTGGGTTTGCACGCTCTTGATTGTAAAATTTGCAACACAAAAGGCATATCTTATTTCCTATGATATAGTCTACTCTGGAGAATGTTTCATGTTCACTTGAAAAGACTGTGTTTTGTTATTGTAGAGTGCTTGATAGATGTCTGTTAGGTGTTATGGTTTCATAATGCTAACAAGTCTATTTCCTTGTTCATCTTCTGTCTACTTGTTCTATATAATGAATAGAATTTTTCAACTATTATTATTGAACTATTTCTCTCTGCTTCACTTATTTTAGGGCATTGTTTTTAGGTGCATATATGCTTATAATTGTTGTATCTCCTTGGTAGATTGATTCTTTATTGTTACAAATTATCCTTTGTCTCTAGCAATAATTTTGTCTTAAAGTATATTTTTTATGGCATTAGTAGGAGTCATTTTGACTCTCTTTTGATTATTGTTTTCATGAAATATTTTTTATCCTTTCACTTTTAAACTTTTTGTGTCTTGGAATCTAAAGCGAGTCTCCTCACTTTAGACAGCATATATTTGTATCTTATTTCATTTATCTATGCTGGCAATCTCTACTTTTTAAATATTCTCATTTAATGTTATTAGTGGCATAGTTAGTTACCTCTTCCATTTTGCATTTTGTTTTCTATATTTCTTCTTACTACTTTGTTCCTCTGTTTCTCCTTTACCTTAGTCTCTTTTTCTAAAGTAGATATTTTATAGAAAACTATTTTAACTAGGTTTTTAACATTTGTAAAGTATATTTTTTATTTATTTTCTCAGTAGTTGCTCTGGGGCTTCTAAAATATATATTGAATAATCAGAATCTACCGCAGATTTATACAGAATCAAGGAGGTTATAGAAACTTTACTTCTTCCCCAGATCTACTTTCTCCATTATATACATAATTTGTTTATATATGTTATCAATCAAACTATACATGCCTATAACTATTGTTTTATATAATCATATGTGTATTAAAGAAGCGAAGAAAGAGCACAATTTATACAGATTTTTATATTGATTAGATTTATCTTTTTTTTTTTTCATTTCTTTGAGGATTCCATTTACTATCTGATACCATTTCCTTACTCTAACTTAGCTTAATTCCCAGTCTTCTCATTATCATTTTATTGTTAAATATATTACATTTCTATGTGTAAAGATACAACAATACACTTTTATCAATATTATTTTATGCAATTGATTTTTATCAAGTTAAGAGAAAAATGAAAATATGTAATTATACCTTTTGTTATTATCTTCATACTTTCCTTAACTATAGCTTTTTGTTGTTGTTGTTTTTTTAATGTAGATTCGAATTATTGTCTAGTATCACCTCCGTTCAGTACTTCTTGTAACCTATGTCAGCTATCAACAATTTCTCCAAGTTTTTGTTTATCTGGAAATGTCTTTATTTCTCTTTTTTTTCACTTCTATTTTTTCATTAATTTTTTTATTTCACTTCACATTTAACATAGTTTTGCTGAATATTGGACTATTTGTGGGCAGGATTTTCTTTCAGCACTTTGAATGTGCCATAACATTGCCTTCTGCTCTCTGTATTTCTGATGAGGTCAGTTGTTGATCTTATTGTGGTTCCCTTCTCATTTTTATCATGCTGATGTCAAGATTTTCTCTTTATATTTTGTCTCAACATCTTGACTACGATGTATCTGGCTGTCAATCACTTTGCATATTTCCAGCTTGGAGTTTGCTGACCTTTTTTGATGCATAGATTAATGCTTTTCAAAAAATTGGGAAGATATTACCTATTATTTATTCAAATGGTCTTTCTGCTTTTTCTTTTCTTCCTTTCTGATACTCCCAGTATATGTACATTTTGTACTACTAAGGCATACCACATTTCTCTTCATTCACTTTTTTTGTTCTTAAAATGCACAATCTTTTTTGATCTATGTTCCAATTTGCTGATCCTTTCTTCTGCCAACTCAAATATACTCTTGAGTCCCTCTAGTGAATTTTTAATTTCAATTATTATACTTTTCAACTCCAGATTTTTCCATTTGGTTCTTCTTTACAATTTTACCACTTTATTGATATTCTCTACTTATTGGAAATTATTCTCATACTTTCCATTTAGTATTTTAGAAATGATTTCCTTTAGTTAATTTAATGTATTTAAAATAACTTAAGAAATTTAAAATTAGCTTTAAATATATTCATTTGTTTAGTAAGTCCAGCTTCTGGGTTTTCTCATGGAAAACTTTTGTTGCCTGTGTTTTTTTCCCTATGCATGGGCCATACTTTCCTCTTTCTTTTCACACCTCATGATTTTAGTTGAAGACTGGATATTTCAGCTGCATTGCAACTTAATACTGACCTGCCTCTTTCTGGAGCTTGTTGTTCTTATTTTCTGTTTAATGACTTGGCTGAACTAATTCTGTGAAGTGTATTTCTCCCACATTGCGAGCATCTGATGTCTCTGCTCAGATGTTTTCTAGCTCTTATCTTTTTTGACTGGGTTCTTATAGGTCAACCTTGGAACTATAAAAAACACTTTTTGTTTAAGGTTTTTCTTTAAGCCCCTTATCCAGTGAGATTTATACACTTTGCCATTGGATGTACATGTTGTTTGAAGTATAATTTCACAGTTCAAAGATTTTATGATTTTCCCCACATTCATCCAGGGACAAGCATCTCAGAAGTTCTCTCTGGTCACTTTTCAGAAAGTGCAACTTTGGGTACAGTTTTCTATTCCACTAGAGACAAGCATACTTTTATCACTAAATCATCTTCCTAGGAGTTGTCCCAGGATTAATATAGCATATTGTTTAGACAATGTTTGGTCAGAGATTGTGCTTAAGTATCTTTAGCCTTAAGCCTTCAGCATTTTATTGATGAATCTGCGTGTGACTTGAGGAATGCTTTAATCTTGCTTTAATATTTCCCTAATGGGTGAAGCATAGCACACATGCACAGTATTCCACAGACTCAGAAATGAGGGTGATCCAATATAGGTTTCTTCTTGGATATTTACTTTTCTTGTTCTCTCTGGTAACCTTCTGGCTGGTCTAGTATTTTGCTTGTTGTTATTAGTATGGTGGAGCTACCAGTCCCCTCTTAACTGTGAATTTCCATGTTCTCCATCGATTTTTACAATGTTCTTAGGCGGGAATTTCTCCATGCTCTGTTCTAAATAGTGTCAGTCCCCTCAGGCAGACTTGTGAAGCTCTACATCATAATGGCCTTCCTTCCTCACTTGGCAGGATCACTGTGTCATGCAGTGGAGTTGGGGGTCAGGGAGAGAGTGATCTGCTTCTCTCAGAGTGACTCCCTTGCTCTACAAGTGGATCCTGTCGAGTGATGGTAGCCCTAAGTCATCTAGGTTTGCTTCTCCCAGTATGGAACCTTCTCTCTACACATGAGCTGGGGCAGGCACAATCAGTGCCCCAGTATTCTTGGCTTAAAACAACTGGACAGAGTTCTCATGAGTGAAAACCGAGTGATGGAAGAGATTTCTAATTCTCTCAGCTGTGCCTGCTTAAAATAGTGCTTCTACAACACAGGGCTAAGAGGTATAAGAGATACTGATGACCTGCCCTTCTGGTAGTGAAACTATAGCTCTAGAGTTGGAGTTGGGGTAGAAGGATCCTTCATCATGGCCACACCTGCCTGAAGCACAACTTCTGTCACATGGCATTCAGGGTAGGGGTGAGGATAGGTCTTGGCTCAAATGCCATAGATCCTTGTTCATCTTACCAAAATTTAATAGATTTTCTTGAATAAATGTTTGTCTCTTTGCTGTATGCCCTTAGGACCATTTTCAGAGATTTAAAATGGTTGTTTTGATAATTTTACCAGTTAAATGACTATTTTTTTCTGAGTAAAAGATCCACCATGATGCCTGAATTGATACTCTAGAAGTCCTGCCAATAGGAACACTTAGCCTTGGAGTAGAAAGATAGGAAAAGGCTTCACAGAAGTAGCAGAAATAATATTTATTTATATTGCTTTTTTCAAGAAGGAATATGGGCAATAAGAATGTTGTCCCAAACAGAGGAAGCAACAGCATGTATAAAGGGAAGTGTGAATAAGGTTGAAAGATTCTGCATAGGTGCTAGGGACACGTGGCTACAGTGAATCAGCTAACTTAAGGAGCCATGAGAACGTTTTAGAATTCAGAATAATCTGGGTAGATCTGCATTTAAGACAGGTCACACTAGCTAAGGTCCCAAACAACTTAAAAGAAATCAGATTTAATTCCAGGTTTACCAAAGCCAGGGAAAGGAAGGAAAGAATGCAGTTAGCAGCCAAACCAATGCTTTTCAGTTCTCATATCTATCAAAAGACAAAAAACAAAACAAAACAAAACAAAACCCCACAGAAGTCTACTTAATTTCTATTAAAATAAATCCACATTTCATACTTATAACAAAAAACAATTAAGAAAATAAAAAAGACATATGCTCCTTTGCTTAGAATATTTTCACATTCATTCAACTAAGTATCTAAACAATATATAAATATATATATATAAACAGAATAATCGGGAGCCCAGAATTCTAGTCTACAATTTTACTATTAGCTTGCTATGGAACCTTTAGAGTCCATTCCCTTTATTGGGACTAAATTTTTTTTCCTTTGCAAATAAAATTTCAAAAGATAGGAAGACATAAATACTGAATTATGCAACCTCTAAGATCCTTTCTAGCTCTTACATCCATAGTTGAGTATTTTGGCAAAAATACTTTCAATACATGATTTAAATCAAACCCACCTAGAAAGACTTTTGAAGCATGACCTCCAAACTCAGGAGCCATAAAAGAAAATAATGATTAATTAACTATATAATTCAAGACTTTTGGACAGAACATTATATAAAAACTTTTAAAAGATAAATTGTGAAAACTATTTGTAACACATATGACAAGGAGCCAAATTCTTTTATATACAAAGAGCTCCATAAATCAATAAGAAACAAATGAAAAGCCAAACGACAACAAATGGGCAAAGGCCAAGAACAGGCAGTTCACATGGAAAGAAATATAAATGGCCAATAAACATGTGAGAAGATGCTCATGTTCACTCATAATTAAAGAGAGGAAACTTAAAATAATGATAAACTGTTTTTTTTTAAATCTACCATATTTACAAAGATTAAATAGTTTAATAAGCCCTGGCCGGTTTGGCTCAGCGGTTGGAGCGTCGACCTGCAGACCAGAGAGTCCTGGGTTTGGTTCCCACTAGGGGCACATACCAAAAAAAAAAGTTTTATAATATCCAATGTTTGCCTTCGTATTTTTGTTTTTGTTTGTTTGTTTTTATTTTTATTTTTAACAGGGAAGGGTAATACCTACCAGCATTCAAAATTCATACACACTTTTACCCAACTATTTAACAACTAAGAATTTATACTTGCAAAAGTATGCTATTAAAATAATATAATCATATTAACTAACAATTGTTGTCTTTTCTATGTGCGTGGCACTTAATGTATAGTTAAATTCTTAATGTGTATTGTTAACCCATTAAATCTTCATCATAGTCTTGAGATAAAGACCATTATTTTATCAATTTTTTCACAGAAAGACATCAAGGCACAGAAAAATTAAGTAACTTGCTCAAGGTCATACAATACAGAGTTGTGGCACTGGTATGAGAATCAAAATCATCTGGTTCCACAGCCATTCCCCTTAAACATAATGTATGCCAACTCTTGAGGATATTAATTGCAGCATTACTTATAATATAACAAAAGTCAGAATAAAAACAAAATATTAATCATTAATGGGAAATGACAAAATAAATTATAATACATCATGCAGCCTTTAAGAACATTATTATATATAATACATATACATATGTGCATACACACCAATATGAAAACTGTATAAAATACATTAAGTGAAGAAATCAATTTGCAGAGCATTAATTGCAGTGTGATAACATTTATGAAAAATAATATGCATGTATTTTACTATATAAATATGTTTTTATATGCACAGAAAATCTCTGGAATCATACACAGGAAACTGGTCACCATGCTCACCTCTGGGGAGTGAAACTGATGGGTACAGAGAATAGGTAAGGTCATGAGCATAACTTTTATCATTTCATATTCTTTTGTTTTGTTTGATCATTTTACCGTAACAATGTATTATTTTATTTAGTGTTTTTTTTTTTTTTTTTAAAAAAAGCTAATAAAAAACATCAAGCCACATTTAAGCATTGTAACCAAATTTCCTATTACCTGCTTTTCCTCCTATCAAGAGAGAGGCCTTTGCAAAACTAATTAGTATGATGTAGAAAAGGCTTTACTTAGTTGTAATTCCACTGACTTCCCTTTTTGGTCATCCAGACACCAGTCCAGGACCTAAAAAGGTTCTGGACGTGCTTAAGACTCATCCCTATGAATTAACACATGCACATTCATTCCAGTGGTTGCCTCAGGTGTTGAGATGTGCCTTAGGTTGAAGAAGAAACCAGCTAAACCTAAAAATCTTTAAAAGCCTGAAGCTGCCAAGTTTCATTACAGATTAGGGAGTTGGGAGAACTTACAAAATGATAAATCCCTCCTTCCTTTCTGTGGACATCTATGTCTCCTATTTTCCCCAAGAGTTAAATGTCCTTTATTTAAAAGTGATTTAATTTTTGTTGTCTTTTTTTGACCCTTAAATTAGCATTTGAAGGTGTTATAGCCCTGGCCAGTTTGGCTCAGACATTAAAGAGTAGGCCTGCAGACCAAAGAGTTGCAGGTTCCATTCTGGTCAATGGCACATACCTAGGTTGCTGATCGGTCCCCGCCCTGGTTGGGGTCCTGCGGGAGGCAACCAATCAATGTGTCTCTTTCACATAGATGTTTCTCTTCCTCTCCACCCCCCTCCCCCCAACACTCTATTTGAATATAAATGAAAAAATATCCTTGGGTGAGGATTAAAAAAAGTGTTATAAATAAAAAAATATAAGTGGTATGAAAACAATCTTAATACAAATTTCAAATTCTTTGGTGCCTATTTAAACTTTCCTAGCATTTTGGAGGTACATGAGGATTATATTGTGTAAAAAGGCAAAAATTTAAAGATATATTGGTGAAATTTATATATTATATATATATATATAATAAATTTATTTATCATTCAAACTGATTCAGAAAACACCAAGAAGTCAAAACATAAATGAGGAAAGACAGAAATATACAAATCCACACAAGAAAAAGTAAAACTGGGTAGGAAACCACATCATCATCAATAATAAAACAAAATGCAAATTCAATCAAACGTAATCTATTTTAATGTAAAACAGGGTAGAATAAAATTTTAAATTGATAATGTTCAGTGTTGTTTAGATTGCAGTGAAACTAGTATAATAATATGCTGCCCAAAGCACTTTAAGTTGATATAAACCTTTTTGAAAGGACTGTGGCAACACACTTCAAGTTAAAAAAAACAAACAAAACTTTTTGACCTCAGTTTTTGAAATTGATTCTAAGACATAATTCAACCAAAGCAAATATTTACATACATAGATATATTCACTCTCAACTTATCCATAATATCTATAAATGAAAAATAATTAGATGGCCAACAACAGAAAATTGGTTTATTATATTATGGCATATTGCCTCTATGGTTGTGTTTTTCAATAGAAGTCCTGTGTTGAGGGAAATGTTCCATATGTACCTTATCCAAAACAGTAGCTTCTAAACATGTGACATGTGGTTATTGAGCCCTTGGCTTGTGACTAATGAGATTGAGAAAAAAAATTTTTTTTTTTAACTTTACGGAGTAAGATTTTTTTATTAATTTATTTTTGTTACAGATGTTTCTCTTTTTTTTCATCATCGACATCCTCCTCTGCATTGCGCCCTGCCCCGCACCACTGCTGTCCATGTCCATTGGTTACGCATACACGCATGTAAGTTCTTTGGTTTACTTCTTCCCTCCCCTCCACCCCCCTCTTCTGAGGTTTATCAGTCTGTACCTTACTTCTATGTCTCTGGGTCTATTCTGTTCATCACCTTATTTTGTTCATTATATTCCACAAATAAGTGAGATCATGTGATATACATCTTTCTCTGATTTGATTTTTCACTTAGCCCAATACTCTCCAGGTCCCTCCATGTCATCTCAAAGGATAAGAGATCTTTCTTTCTTACAGCTTCATAGTATCCCATTGTATACATGTACCACAGCTTTTTTATCCACTCATCTATTGATGGACACTTAGGTTGTTTCCAGATCTTAGCAATTGTATAGTGCTGCTATGAACATAGGGGTGCATATATTCTTTCTGATTGATGTTTCAAGATTCTTAGGATATATTCCTAGAAGTGAAATCACTGAGTCAAATGGCAGTTTGATTTTTAATTTTTTGAGGAAACACCATACTGTTTTCCATAGTGGCTGCAACAGTCTGCATTCCCACCAGCAGTGTATTAGAGTCTCCTTTTCTCCACACCCTCGCCAGCACTTGTTGTTTGATGATTTGTTGATGACAGCCATTCTGATAGGTGTGAGGTGATACCTCACAGTCATTTTAATTTGCGTCTCTCTGATGGTGAGTGACATTGAGCATTTTTTCATATGTCTTTTGGCCATTTGTATGTCCTGTTTGGGGAGGTGTCTATTTGGATCCTCTACCCATTTTTTTATTGGACTGTTTGTCTTCCGTTTGTTGAGTTGTATGAGTATTGTATATATTTTGGAAATTAACCCCTTATCTGATGTATTGTTGGCAATTATGCTCTCCCATATAGTGGGTTCCCTTTCCATTTTGATGTTTGTTTTTTTGTTTGTTTTTTGCTGTGCAGAAGCTTTTTAGTTTGATATAGTCCCTTTTATTAATTTTTTTCTTTGTTTTTCTTGTCTTAGGTGTTGTATCAGTGAAAATTCTGCTGCATGTGATGTCTGAACTTTTGTTGCCTACATTTTCTTCTAGGAGATTTATGGATTCACAAGTCACATTTAAATCTTTTATCCATTTTAAGTTTATTCTTGTGTATGGTGTAAGTTGATGGTCTAGCTTAATATATATATATATATATATATATATATATATATATATATATATTGCACATAGCTGTCCAATTTTCCCAAAACCATTTATTGAAGACACTGTCTTTACTTCATTATATGTTCTTGCCACCTTTGTCAAATATTAATTGAGCATAATGTCTTGGGTCAATTTCTGGATTCTCTGTTCTGTTCCATTGGTTATATGCTTGTTTTTGTGTCAGTACCAGGCTGTTTTGATTATAATGAGATTAAGAAATTTAATTTTTAATTTACTTCAACTTTAATTAAGCTTAAATAAAAATAGCCCTGTATGGTATATATTTGGGACAGTGTCCCTGTATGGTATATTGAGAAACAATTAAAAGGGAAATAGTATATATCAAAATAAAAAAGACAGAATAAAAATAATCCATAATATAAAATCATGTTTTATACAAGCAGGAGATAAAAACACAGGTACATAGATAAATATAGAAAATAAAAATGGTTAAATATGGAAACATAAAAATTATTTTTGATAGGATAATTAGATAACTAGTGGTATATTTTACTTGTTTTAAATTGTCTTTCATTATTTTTTCAATATTAAAAATTTTTCAAAGATTATATTACAGGTTGGAATTTCAATGCTTATGGTACAAAATTCTCAAATATGCATTAGATTCATCAGTACTGATTTATCAAGTTAGCCAATAGAGCATTTCATTAAGTGACTAATCTTCTTTGCAAAGAGCAAAGAGACAAGGGACCAAGCTCTTCTCAACTCTATGGTCCTGAAAAATAACAATTTGAAAACATGACATGGTCCATGAAAACCAAAAGCCAGAGTATCTTAAGCTGGTTCTCTCTCTCTCTTCCTTCCTCTCTCTCTAAAATCAATAAAATATTTTTAAACAACAGAACCAAATGAGCCAGTCAGAGAAAAACTAGTATCATGTGATCTCACCTATATGTGGAATCTCATGAACAAAATAAATGATGAACAAAATAGATCCAGAGACATGAAAGCATGGAACAGACTGACGAATTTCAGAAAAAAAAAAGAGGTAGAGAAGAGATCAGTCAAAGAATTTATATGCATATATGCATAACCTACTGACACAGACAATATTGTGGTGAAAGCTGAGGGTGGGGAACAATGGGAGTGGGGTGAAGGAAGGGAGTCAGTGGGGGAAAGGTGGACATCTGTAATACTTTCAACAATAAATATAAATTTTAAAGATAAACATTATCTGTTAAGCGCAATGTCTTTCACATGTATTATCTCAAGTGTTCCCCATAGGAAGTAGCTAGAAAGCTTCAAACTCCCATTTTTTTTATTTATTGTTAATCCTCACCTGAGGATATTTTTTATTGATTTTTAGAGAGAGTGGAAGGGAAGGGGAGAGAGAGAGAAACATCAATGTGAGAGAGGTACATAGATTGGTTGCCTCCCACACAACCCGGACCAGAGGCCAGGATCAAACCTGCAACCAAAGTACGTGCCCCCGACCAGAATGAAACCTGAGACCACCCCTTTTGGTCTGAGGGCCAAGGCTCCAAATGTTGAGCCAAACCAGCCAGGGCCAAACTTCCATTTTTACAGTTAAGGAAACTGAGGCTCAAAGAAGAAGAGTAAGGTTCCTATGGATTCACAACTAGTTTTGCAGTAGTGCCTGGCCCTCAGCTACAGTTCTAATTTCAAGCTTCAAGTTCTTTCAAAAACACCATATGGTCTCTTTGTATTCATATATGTTAATTATATGCACAAATAGCCAATAGAAGGTCTGGAGTCTTTCATTCAAGTTATATATTTGCAATTCCTAGAGCCATTCAGCCATCCTTTTCTGCCCAACTACTGCCCAGTTTGGGCAATAGACTCCTGAATGCTTTCACTATTTCTACTTTCACCACTTTGCACATCATCATTCTAAAATGCAAATCATCCAAGTCACACCTCTGCTTTAAATTCTTCTAATAACTTACAAGCTAATGATTGCCAAGCTTCAGTGGGAAAAAGTAATGTTGGGGAAGAAAATATTCGTTTCATGCACAATGGCTGGTATTTAAGAAATACTCAATATGTAGCAAATTCTTCTTTTAAATCCTTGTAAGACTCTATTCACCACACAAAGTTAAAAATCTTCAGGATGACATTCAAGGCCCTTTGTAACCTAACATAGAACATTACCAACTATCTGCGTTCTGCTTAAGCAACACTGGACTATTTGCCATTTCCTCAAACTCAATGTACTAGCATGCTCTGTGCTAGTTCCGCTGTGAAGTGCCTTTCTTCCTTCAACTTGACCTCCTCTGAGAACATTCCATTATCACTCTTTTTCCTCAGAATTAATCACACATTTGCAGTAATTTATATTCACATACACTATGACATTTTTTAAAATAGCAATTTGTTTATATAGTTGTGTTCCCTGTGAGACTGAAAACACCTAGAGGACAGAAATTTGTTTCATCTATGTTAACAGAATGCCTAGCACATTGCCTAGCACATTGCCTGGCACATAGAAAGCATCAACACATGCTTATTGAATGAATTTGCTTCATTGAAGAGGTACCATGATCTGTCCACTATGTAACTTAAAAAGACAGTATCACATGTCCAGTTTAGGGAAAATGCAAACCAGTAAACCTCAGATTTGATGTTCCTGTCCAGTTCCTAAAAACCTCTGGGAAGATGAAAGAAAATCACAAGGTTTCCCTGAGTTACCCCTCTGCTGCTTGGCAGCTATAATGATAAGAAGGTAAAAACTGCTTTTCTCAGATGAGCAAAGAAGCCAGATGACCATTTCATAGCCTGCAGATTGCCTGTAAAACAAAATGGTAAACCACTCAACAAATTCTTTCTCATAAAGAACACTCCAGGGTGGTATGAACACATGTGCATGCCAAGCTAGCCTTCCAAGGAGTCTGTCCACAGTGAAAATGAAACCATCCAGGCAAAAAAGGTGAGTCATCCCACAACCATGCACATATCTCTTCTCAATACTAACAGGCAATTACAATGTATTCTATGTAACACAAGCCACTTGGAGAATCCTTTGGGAATGCCTCAGGCTGAGATCTTGGTGCTTTCCAATGCTTTGAGATTCTTACCAAATTCATTCCCAAAGAAGAAATTTCTATCCTCATTATTTTTGGATTTCACTTAATCAGCTCTAAACCATAAAATTCTTTTTCTCATACTGGAATCTGTTCCAAGTAGCCCATGACAATCCACCTTGGAAAGAAGTTTCAAAAACGATACAGTTCCATTTTTAATTTTTTGAGTACCCTCCATATTGTTTTCCATAGTGGTTGCACCAATCTGCATTTCCACCAAGAGTGCATGAGGGTTCCCTTGTCTCCACATCCTCACCAGCACTTGTTTGTTGATTTATTGATGATAGCCATTCTGACAGGTTTGAGATGATTCTCCTTGTGGTTTTAAAAGGTGAAGGGATTGAAAAGCACAGATTGGAAGTTACAAAACAGTCATGGAAACATAAAGTACAACATGGTAAATATAGTCAATAATATTGCAATAGCTATGTATGGTGCCAGTTTGGTACTGGTAATAGCAGGGGGATCACTTTGTAAAGTATATAATTATTTAACCACTATGCTGTACACCTGAAACTAACACAAAATAATATTGAATTTAAAATCTAATTGAAAAAAATTTAAATTAAAAAAATAAAATAAAAGGTAAAAAGAAGAAAACATACAGTTACCATCACCAGGTCAAACACCCTCTTCTGAGGCAGACAATGGCTGTCTGCAGTGAAAACTATTCTACTACCAATATAAAAGGTTCACAGAAGAAAGAGAAATGTAAAGAACATATGTTTTTCAATTTCCTTAAAGGGCAGGACCCCATTTCTTGAAGTAATGGTTGAATATGCTAATATTAATTTTAACTTGGTATGATCTTATTACAGTGACACACAGATTATTATGAGTCAAGAGAGATAATTTTCAATGACCGTAGTGTGAACAAAAAAAAAAAAATGATTTCTTTGGAAAGTAATCTCACAGGGTGATCTGATCATAAATTCCTAACTGGGTAAGCCAGGGTGGGTAGTCATGCCCAAAGTATATAACTCTTTAGTAAAAAGCTTATCTTTGCCTTAAACCAGCCCTTTCCATTGTTTCTGTGCATCAAGATTAAGATTAAGACCCATTTGAAATACACCATAACCACCTTCAAGAAAGCACATAATCTTGTTAACTATCCTGTAATCCAATCCCCACCTTGTTTTCTCCCACCTCCATGTAATATTCCTTACTTCCCTCCTTAATTTAAATAAAAGAAGCTGTGAAATGGTTATTCTGTGGAGCATTTGAGATCTTGCTCCCTGGCGTAAGTTGTCAGTTTGGCTCAAATAAACTCTCATAAAATTTCTCTACATGTTCGGACATTCTTATGTCGACAATGGGAAACCTTACTCTCATTCTTTAAGTAAATGGTGTAGATTGGTAACTATCAAACAGGGTGTGCAAGAGGATATACATCAGAATATTTGGGAGAAGGTGTCATTCAGAGAAACATATTCAATACCATAATTGCTTTGATTATTCTGGCGCAATGACTAATTTATTTGAGGATTTCAAATAGCAAATAAAAATAAATAAAACAAGTATTTTTATATTTATTGAAAAAAAGACCCATGCTCATTATAAATGTCGATTCCTTCTGAGCCTCAATAAGTCTGAAGAGGGTCCCAGGAATCTGCATTTGAAACAGACACACCAGGTAACTCTATAGAGGCAATCCTGGAATCACATATTATAAATCCTGCCATAGACTACCTGAAAAGCCTCCCAAGTCCCTATCCTGTAAGTGTAATATATTTCCCAATGGATTAGGCTATACATGCCATTTGTCAGAGAGAGTGGCAAGCAGAGAGTTAGCAAATTTTTAGAACAGACTCAAAACAAATGTGGATTCCAAAAGTAATCTTTAGGCAATGTCAAGTGGAGTCTCCCTATTCTCTCAGAGGACAATGACTGTATAAAGTCTGGCAATAACCCAGTGCCTGATCCAAACCTTTAAGGCCTCACCTTGGAGAAGGTGAATGCTGGTGACTCACAGACCATACTGCAGTGGCCTTGCCTAATATGCTCCCCATTTTTACTCCAAGAAGCAGTGCATGCACACACATACACATACTTATACACATACTTACCTCCCACTGCAAATCATAGCCTTCAGTCACAGGGCAGTTCCTTTCACATTGCATGTAAAAGGGCTCTTTTATCTGAATGTTCTTGTTGACCACCTTCTCTGGAGTGAATGATAATGGTTAAACAAGAGCTCCACAGCCAGACTGTCTGGGTGTTGATCCTGACTCTGATGCTTCCTAGCTGTGTGTCTTTTACCTATCTCAGCACCTTAAAAACTTCTTGAGATTTGCTTTCTTGTTATGTTATGTCCATTTTACCTCTGTGACTCCTTTAACACACTCTCCCTCTTCTTTTTTTAAAAACTTTTCTCCTAAGTCATGTCTTTGTCATCTCTCACTTTCTTTCCCTTCTGATAAGTCTCCTTGTCTCCATTCTCTGCCTCATCACCTTTCATACTTCACCACCAACCCTTGTCCACATTGCTACCAGAATTTTCTTTTTAAATTACAATTCTGATCAATGTACTCTTCTGTTAAGAAACATGTGATAATGCCCAAACTCTTTAACTTAGTAATCAAGATATGTTATGATCTGGCTCCAATCTATTCTTTCAAACTTATTTCCTATTACATGTATGCACCCTATACTTTGGTTATACTGAACTACTTGCTATTTCCCATGTGACCTTTTAAGTTACAATGCCTTTGTTTGTGCTCTTCCCTCTAGCTGGAATGCATTTCTTTCTCTTTCTCCTGGTATTCAAATCCTAACTAGTATTGAAGGGCCAGTTCACAGGCAACCTCCTCTGAACTCTTAACAAGCTATTTTTTCATCTCAATGTATTGAACATTTCTCATCTTAGAGCATAATTAGAGTGACCCTACATCTTCTCTTTTCTATTATATTATGTGTTACTTATAGGCAAAGACCATGTCTGATTCCCTTCCCCTTGGTACCATCTACTACAGAGCTTAAGTGCTAGGTATACAGTGAGTTCTCAATAAATATGTGATGCAAATGGACAGTTTTCCAGGCTCCACATTTTTCATATGGCCTAGTTATCCTAAGATCACACCATAGGAAGGTCTACCTAGGGCCAAATGGTATTTCTTTACTGTTTTATTTTTGGTTAAAGATGATTTTATAATTCAGAATTAATAATACATGTCTTCTATTACTGTGGATACCACATTTCACAACTACAATTTCAAAGCACTATAAGATATTTCCATTATGACAGGCAAGAAGAAACTGAGGCGCAAGAGATTTAATAAATGGCTTGCCTTAGATAACATAAGTATATTTTTAAATTGCTGCATAACAAATTATCACATACTTAGCAGCTTAAAATAGCACAGATCTATTATCTTACATTTCTGTAGTTCAGAAGCCCTAATGGGTTCAGCTGGGTTCTCCACTCAGGGTCTCTCACAAGGCCAAAATCAAGGTGTCGACCAGAATGATCTCTAACATGTGAGTTATGAGGAAAGAATACACTTCCGAGTTTGCTGGTTGTTTACAGAATTCATTTCTTTGTAACTCTAGGTGTGAGGTCCCTATTTTCTTGCTGTTTGCCATCTGGAGATCACTACTAAAGGCCTTCTCCATGTGACTCTATCCATCCTCATGCCCGTATTGGCACATCAAATCCTGCCACACTCCAAATCTCTCTCTATTCTGTCACTAGATAAATAAAAGTCTCTGCTTTTAAAGGGCTTGTGTGGTTAGATCCCTCTTAAAGTCAACCATGCCATACCATATAACCTAATAATGAAAATGATATTATATTCACAGGTCCTACTCATCTTCAAAGAGGAGAGTATTATGCAGGGACAAGGTTACTGGGGTAATTTTATAATTCTGCTTATCACAATAAGTTATTAGTAAAGTTAGGATTTCATCTAGGTGGGACAGCCTTTAAACATTATTTTCAAGAATCTATATTTGCTGCCCTGGCCTGTTTGGCTCAGAGGTAAGAGTATTGGCCTGCGGACCAGAGAGTCCTGGATTTGGTTCCTGCTAAGGGAACATACCTTGGTTGCAGTTTGTCCCCGGCCCCGGTAGGGGTCGTGTGGGTGGCAGCCAGTCGATGTGTCTTTCTCACATTGATGTTTCTCTCTCTCTCTTCCTCCCTCTCTCCCTCCCACTCTGTCTGAAGATAAATGCAAAAGTGTCCTCGGGTGAGGGTACACAAAAAAAGGAATCTATATTTGCCGAGGAGCTGAAAAAAATGGAAATCAACAAAAGAATCAATCACATAAACATTTGATTTTTAAAAATATTTTTTAACAGTTTTATGTAGGTCTATAAACAATAAAGTAATAAATCCAAATATACAATGAGACTTTAAAAAGTCTCCTTTCTAAATAATTAAATGGTTGCTTTGTTGAGTGCCTATTGTGTATTTAGTATTTCCTACTGCAAGGGAATTAAAAGTGTCAGAAGACAGAAAGAACTGAATAGATGGCATTTAACATTTCTTTGAAATCTGAAATTCTAAGATCTAAATACAAGATATAAGATAAAAGATACATAGCTTTTACTATCAATCAGCTTACAATTGTGCTAGAGACGGAATTTTATGGGAAGTAAAAGGACCAAAATTGTGTTTTTCTTTCCCAGTTTATGAGTGAACAATAAGAAAAGGTACAGGCTGTTAGATGCTGTATAACCTCATATCTTATGTGTTTTATGGTGATCTGGCTGAAATCATCCACTTAATTTACTTTAAAAGCACACACAATTTATACTTGAAACTAAAGTAAGTAAAAATATTTAAAAAATTATATCAAAACTTATAATATGTGCTGTTAGAAAAATTATAAGTAAGCAGAGTTTGTTGAATAATCTTCTTTTTCAAGTGACCATTTCTGAACTAATAGACAAATATGTAGCCAAAATATCCAATTTAATTGGAGATGGTTTCCCTCCTAATTACTTTTATTTTGCTTGACATTTGTAGTGAACTGCGCTATTCTTAGGACCAAAATTTAAAAATAATTTTCTAAATATTTACACAAGTAATTCACAATCATTTTTAAATTAAAAAAATCAAACAATAGAGAGTGTGTAAGATAAAAACTGACGTCCAACCTTCCTCCACCTCAGTCTCCAGGAGGATCCACTTTCAACAACTTGAAGTATATTCTGCCACAGATTTTTCTATACACATATAAACATATGCATATATGTACACCTAAATGTAGTGATTTTCTTTTTACAAAAGTCAGATGATACTAAACATTGATTTGAAATTTGCTCTTTTCACTCAACAATATAGTATGTCAGTATATGAATATCTGCCTGATTTAGTGGCTGCATAGTATTCCATATTATAAATATACCATACTTCATTTAACAATTTCTATCTATAGGCAATGACACATAAAAATCATGTTTGAGACAAATAAAATAAATAAAACCAATTCATCACTCAGATTTGTCATTTAGCTTCACACTTATTTGGAAATTAGTTGGTATTGTGAAATCTCTGAAAATATACTTGCAGTTCTAAGCAGTAAAAATACCTTTTAAATTATATTCATTTGTCAAATAGTAAACTTTTTGGACACCTAGTATTTTTACTGTAGAATAAATATTTATTAAGCATCTTTTTGGATCCAGGCACTGGACTAAGCACAGCAGAAGAGGGACAAGTGTAGGTTCAAAAATTAATAAACACTTGTCTGTGTCATCAAAAATCGTACATTCTAGTAACTGGAAGGTAGATACAGGCTCTAACATTCAAACACAGTGTTAGTAATTTAAAAATTCTTCAAGCGGGCCAGTGTGGCTCAGTGGGTTGAGCATCGTCCAATGGACTGAGAGGTCCTGGTTCAATTCCTGGTCAGGGCACATGCCTGGGTTATGGGCTCAATCCCAAGTAGTGGGCATGCAGGAGGCAGACAATCAATGTTACTCTTTCACATCGATGTTCCTAGCTCTCTCTCCCTTCCTCTCTCTCTAAAAAAATCAATAAAATCATATTTTAAGAACTTCTTTAAATTGCTCAGAATGCCTTGGCTGGGTAGCTCAGTTGTTCAGTGTCGTGTTGATATGCCAAGGTTACAGGTTTAATCCACCATCAAGGCACATATAAGAATCAACCAATTAATGCATAAATAAGTAGAACAACAAACCTCTCTCTTCCTCCCTTCCTCCCTCCCTCTCCTACCTTTTCTCTCTCCCTAAAATCAATAAATAAAATTGAAAAAATGAAAATTGCTTAAAATGAGCTTTTTGAACTAAGTGATCCAAATCTAGTTCCTAACTAGCTATTTACAGCAAACCCATTATCAGTCTATAATTTCAGTGGTAAACTCACTGTGATGTGAATCTTTTCGCTGAGCATTCTGCATTTTGCATGTAGCAAAGAACCAAATTATTTTCTAATATTCTGTACTCTTATAGATGAGTAGGTATACAGTCTATGTTGCTAAAATATGATATCTACATAGCAGCATTGTCTATATAACTTGGAACTAAGAGTATATCCACTAAAGCCACAAATAGGTAAAAAAGCAGAATATGTAGGAACAAGTAATGCCATGCATACTATCCATCTCCTTAACTACAAATAGCCTTGTTCTCTAATTAATATCCATTTCTGATCTATTTTGGTAACTTCCTCTGGATAATTCACTCCATCCCCCACTCTCTCCCTCACATATCTATTTGAACTAGTGACATTTCATGTGTTCCATAGTCAAATGTGGGTAGTAACTACATATTGGACAGGATGTATCTAGAGGGAGCTCTCTAGAGATGAAGGATTCTGCTCTGTTCATTATACAATTAGGCACTTACGGAATTGCTGATGAATAAATTACCATCATGACTTTCTTAACATCACAACAGAATATTCTTTGCCTCAAACTTTGCCTTGACTAGAAAAAAAGTTTAAAAAAATGAAGCACGGGAGGAAATAGGAAGTGGTTAAAAAAGGGGTTGTGATTCAGGTTGGAGCCAAACAATTTCATATTGCTAAAATAGTATGTGAGCTTTACAAAATTAATATTCACATGTTATCTTATTCTAGGTGAACTAAGCAAAGGGTTAAAGGTTACTTTTTAAATCAGAAGAAAAACTAATTGCTACGAAGTGCTGCAAAAATGTAATAAAAGGTGATTTAAGAAGTAGATTTTCAGCATTTTTTGGACCGCTGTCCTGATGACACATATTTAAAATCTTTCCTCATCTTTACTTGTGGCAGTGCTGGACAATTTTACATCCATTGTCTCATTTAGTTCTTACAAGAACTCTAAGAAATAATTAAGATTACTGTCCCCATCTCAAAGATGAACAACCTAAAGCTCACCGAGGACAAGTGACTTGCCCAAAGCCATAACCACCTAATTTGGTAGTAAAGGCATGTAGGACTTCGACATCTTGTCCAAGTATTCTGTGTCTTGCAACAAGCTTCCTTTTACCAAAAGTGTATTTGGTCTGCCAAGATGCATTTTATCCAGAAAGAATCCATGTCCAGTTACAAAGTGGTAGTTGGATAATTATATTTTTTTCCTCTTCCAGCCAGCCTTGCTTGAACACATCTACCCTAAAATCAAGGTATAGCTATAATTTCTAAGCCATGAGTACCAGAAAGTTCTGTGTAAAAAGAATGGGGCATCCACTCACCTGGAAAATAGTTACCAGGACAGTGAGCAGATAGAGCAATATGAGCCAACTGTTCTGCTTACAGCAGCAAATACCCCTCTGGAAACCAGTGTCATGCTTTTGTGAAGGTGCAGAAAATGGGGTTACAAGAGAGCAAATCAGTGCCTAGACTGTGGTAAAAGAGTTCAGGAGGTTAATTTCTGGTAATTTGAAGATCCCAGTGTCATAAATCTGTTCTTACTACAAGTATCTAAACAACATTTTTAAACTTAGCTTTGTTCCCAAAGGGTGAAAAAGAGGGCAGATGTAGACACCAAGCAAGGTCGTGGGACCTTACGAAATATTTAAGAGCAGGGACGGGCAAAGTATGGCCCGCATGCCAAATCCAGTCTGCTCACTTTTTTGAACGTTGTATTGGAACACAGCCATAACCATTAGTTTATGTACTGTCTGTAGCTGCTTTTGTGATACAACAGCAAAGTTGAGCAGTTGTGACGGAGATCACATGGTCCACAAAGCCTAAAATACTTATTATCTGGGCCACTGCAGGAAAAGTTTGCTGACCCCTGCTCAAGAAAGTTGCCAGAAGCTTTTCTTACAATTTGACAAAAATGACTTTTTGAAGAAATTTTCACACTGAACAAACTATTTCCTAGCTATGCAATTTGGGGCAAGTCATTTACCTCTCCGTTTCTCCCCCTGTAAAATGGGTGTGATATGGCTGTAAGACACAGTATAAAACCTAGTTATTATTTTAGTGCACAGGACAATACTTGAAATATGGGGAGGGGGGGAGAGAGAGAGGAGAGAGAGAGAGAGAGAGAGAGAGAGAGAGAGAGAGAGAGAGAGACCTGGACAGCTACTCTTAAAATAATTATTACTTTTCAGTACAAATAAGGAGCCACTCATTGTTTAAACTGCCTGAGAAAAGATTACCCACATTTGGCTTTTCAAGTGATATTTCTACAGGAATTACACAACCAGTTTCTCTAGAGAAATGGCATGTAATGTGTGGTGCTCAGTAATCTATGTATGCTTAAAATGAGTGCGTAAAGATCATGTGGCATGATAATCCAATTATCCTTCTGGCTAGCTTTCTGCTGGGTTGTGTGGGAAAACTGAATATGCATAGCCTGAACATAGGCAGAATTCCTTACAATATGCTTAAAGTGTGTTTTTTGGTTTAATTGCATATGGAGAAAAAGGTTGATTTTTAAAACAATTTTTAAAGTCAGATGTTTCAAACAATGCAGCTTTGTGCAAAATAGATTTTAAAAGGCATATATATATATATATATATATATATAGAGAGAGAGAGAGAGAGAGAGAGAAATATATAAAGTGCATATATATATATATATATATATAGAGAGAGAGAGAGAGAGAGAGAGAGAATAACAATTATTTAAAAACAAAGTAAACAAGTACATCATTTGGAAGACTACACAAAGAAAATAATGGAGTCATCAAGGAAACCCTGTTCCTGATAGGAAACAGACCAGCATGAGGTTTCATATATTTAGAAGCTCTTGATGCTGTAAAGTTCTTTAGAGATCATGTAATTAAATCTATCACTTTCTCAATGAAAAGACTGAGGCCCAAAGAAGCATTAAATGACATGGTAGTTAGTGGCAGAATTGAGATTGGATTCCAAGTTTCTGGGATTCCATTATACCAAGGTTTCTAGATCTCCTGACAGTTGTCGCCAGATAATTCTTTGTTGTGGGGACCTGCTTTTTGCATTATAGAATGTTTAGTAGCATCTCTGGCCTCCATACTAGATATCAGGAGCATTGCCCCAACCCAGATCTAACAAAAATATCTCCAGACATAGTCAAATGTCCTGGAATTAGATAGGGCAAACTTAACCTCAGTAAGAACCACTGACCTACATTATGCTAGTAAGAGCTCCCTGCCCTCAACCCCAACCAGCTTTAATGAGATATAATTGACATATAAAATTGTGACTGTTTAAGGTGTACAACTCAATGAGTTGATAGATGTACATATTGTGAACCCATTACTACAATAGGGTTAGTTAACACCTCCATCACTTCACATAATTACTACATTTTTGTGTGTGTGTGCTGAAAACATTTAGGATCTATTCACTTAGCAACTTTCAAGTAATTACACAATATTGTTAACTATAGTCACCATGTTGTACACAGATCTCTGAGACTTATGCATCTTATAACTGAAAGCATGTACCCTCTAAAGATATCTCTCACCTCCCCAACTCTTCAGCTCTGGCAACCATCATTCACTCTCTCTTTCCATGAGTTCAGCTTTTTCAGATTCCACATATAACTAAGGTCATATGGTATTTGTCTTTTTCTGCCAGACACTTCATTTGTGCTAGTAGTAACTTAATAGTGTTTTATCCCATTCTTTATGTTTTTAAGAAAAATACATACTTTAAAAAATCAGAGAACCCAGAACAAAACATGGAAAAGAGTGAAGGTAATCCAGATCACTAGGATTAGTAAAGCACAAGAAAATATAAGGTTTTATAGGTAATAATTAGAATGAACAGTCTTTTACTGTTTGAATTTAAGTAAATAGATAGAACTGTCACCTCTCTGAAATCCATCACCAAATCAGAAATTTCATGACCTAATGAATTCAAAAGTCCTTCCCATGAATTTGGTTAATTCTATGGCGAATGTACGATACAATAATAAACATAGAGGGGAAAAGTCATTTTGATTTAACATGATGTTCATCTGAATTAGACTAAAGTATGAAGGTAGTTTTACAAAACTAAGGTTATACCTGTCATTGTACAGTATTTATAGATTATATTACCCCATAACCTTTGTAAAAAGTTTTTAATAATCAGACTGTGGCAAGCCATAATTCTTTTTCTCAAGCTTATTTGATTCCTAACTTGTCAATATTCAGTATAAGGTCTTTCTAAATCTTGAATTACTAAAGAAACATTAGCTGTGAAACAGCATCCGTCAACAGTCCTTCCACAGTACTTTAAGTGTTCAAGTTAAGACCTTTCAAGTAATTTGTTTGCTCAGAATGTTTTAAGAGAGACAGGTTTAAGCATGGGTGAAGCTTTTTTAATTTAACAGATATTCTGGTCTAAAATCAAAGCCACAACTTGTGCAGAGATAAAATGGTAACTGTCTTCCTTTGGAATCTATAAAATTCTATACTGGGAAATTATTTATTTTTATTGAATTTATTGGGGTGACATTGGTAAATAAAATTATATAGGTTTCAGGTGTACAATTCTACAATACATCATCTGTATATTGCATTGTGTGTTCACTACCCCAAGTCAAGTATCCTTCCATCACCATTCATCCTCCTTTTACCCTTTTCTACATCCCCCACCTCACTTCCTTCTGGAGTTTAAAAAGTAGGGAAGATTTTCATTTTCTAAGTATTAGTAGGTAGGAAGAAGAAGCTAAAAGCTGAATTGATCTCATATTTTAAGTTTCTCACACAAATTTGAATAAAAGTTTTTGTAGTAATTTTTGTTCTATTTTGAAATAAAAACAACCATTACTGTATTTTTTGTTTTTGTTTGGTTTTGTTTGTCAATGCAAAACTACAAATGTTTGTTTAGTTAAAATATTTTGTGTTGTTTTTTTTTCCCTTTTAATTAAATAATAATATTATAAAGACCTGCTTATTCAGGGGATCTCTTGGTTAGCAATACATTATGGCAAAACAGTCTCAATTTATACACAACTTCTCCATTACATTGGCAATGGTTCTCTTCCTAAAGCTTAACAAAGACCCCAAATAACCCAAATCATCCTTTAGTTCTCTGTGATGCCTGGAGTTAAGTGAATAAACAGAAACAGTTGCTTTATTAGGGATTAATATGAAAAAAATAATCAACTACTTCCTTAAATGAGCCTTCTAAAATTAAAATCAACTATCTATAAGTTGCAAAATCATGTTCAATGTTACAAAAGTTATTAGTTTAATTTTTGAGGAAAAACATTTATAATAGAGAAAAAATTCATGTGCATTTCCCACTGTTTTGTGAAATGTCTTAACATTCTGTTGCTTATTTTTAACAAAGTAGTCTGGATCTTTTTTTTTAAAACCAGATTACTAAGAAATGATTTAAATAAACTCATTACTGGGATCAATTATAGCAGACCCAAAGACATTAATCTGAGAAGTTCAGAAAGTCAAGTAAGAGAAAAAAATCCAGAGAAGCTAAAAAAGCTTTATTTCAGAGAAGATGACTTGAGCTTCAATGAAAAAGTAAAAGGATTAAAAATAAGTTGGATATGAAGGAATGTGACTAAAAGGAATTTAAAATGTTTGCCTTTTAAGAACCAAAGGAAGAAATAAAGTAAAAGTCTTAACAGTGGTGAAACACTGGAACATTGATTCCTAATCGACTGGGAATGAACTGAAGTAGACAGAGTTAGAATAGCATTATCAAAATAAAATAGTTATCTTGTAGACCTTGGGGTAGTTAAATTATATTCTTTTTCCTTGGCACTATTTTACTTAAAAAAATAAATTCTGGAATCGTATTTCCTTGGGTTTTCTTAATTTTCCATTCATTCACATTGCTATGCTGTCAAAACAAGAGACACTAAAAATCAGTTGTTAGCAATGACTCAATGAAACACAGTTGGTAGAAGTAACTGTTCATTTTAAGATATGCTCAAAGTTCTACCAGTGATGAGAATACCACAAACATCTTTATAAGTAGTTGATACTGGTATAGTTTCAATAGATGTGTTTTAGTCTTGCCCATAATGCCCAGTAGGTTAAAGAAAAATTTCTCTAGGAATATTGCTAAAACAAAATATCAGCAGGAATCGCTATGTGACATGCAATCAATTCATTTTACAATCTCTTAAGAATGTCAAATGTACAAAGGGAAACATATTTCCTCCATACGTTTCAGAATTATGTATTTATTATTCAATCCCTAAAGAGGCAAATGTATATAAATTAAACCATATTTGAAATATATTCAGGGAGTTTCTTATTTAATAGGAGTCTTACTCAAAATCTTTCAAGAAAATGAAAACAAGGATATTGGCTTCCTAATTCCTTGTGTAAATGTGGATTTTCCTATATTGTCTTTGCCTACTATGAGAAATATCTGTGGAGTTTGTACTCTTACTTAGCATTTAGCCTGTATCTCTGCCACCTCTAACCTAGAGTGGAGGCTGAGGTTGGTGGACACAGATCCTCACATATTCATATATAAAACTAAAGTGGCTGATTTTAATGAATACTAAAACCATAAGTTCTTTATTAATAAACCTAGAGTCAATCAAACAGCACAGTAGGCTTTCCAATGAGCTCTGCATCAGCAAAGCATTACTCTTAAATATATCACTTTAGTTTCGTATTTAGATATAATATTGTCTTTTAAATTCAGCATGTATCTCCTAGCTTATTCCCAAATGCTCTACTTTACCTCTGTAAAGAGAATCACCCCTTAAGTGAAGAAAATATTCCTATTGAGGGTTCTTCTAGAGATCTCTTCTTTGGTCATTTAGGAGATTGTATGTTTTGCTTATTTAAGAGAAGACTATTTTACAAGTGGTGTCAGCAGTGGGAACAAAGGAAGGGATAATGACAATTCTCAGGGAAGTTGGGGAATGGCATTGCTGCAAACATGCCCTTCCAGCCTGCGATTTTCATCTCACGACTCTTCGTAAATCACCCACCAAGTCCCTTTGAGGACTTTATGTTTGATTAATCAATGTTTAAAGATGATTTTCCTTACATACCATCATGTTATAGATGTGTATCCTGAGGATCTTGCCTCCTCAGAGAGCCCTGTAAAACCTTACTGTAGTTGCAGAGGGAGCACATTGCTCACCAAGGTGCACAACCTATGCAGCCAAGCCTACCCTAAAGATTCAGCTTTCATCTGCCATGGCAGCTGGAGAAGGAAACCAAGTGTGATGCATTTGGAGTAAAAAAAATAAAAGAGTACTTTATTTAAAAATATATTCAAGAGAAGTCAAAATCTTCATTTTATTTCTTACACTCTAGTATGTGATAATCGTGTTATTTCTAAACTAATTTTTCTTTCTCTGTGTTTTTTTTTTTTACACTCAGCTTTACAGAGACATATATTCTAACTATATCCTCTCTATTCTTTTCCATGCATCCAGCCAGCAAAAATTTCCAACAATTAATTCCACACTTACTGGTGTCAACTGTGACAAGCTGACAGGTCACTTTTCTAGGCCCAGAGCTGTGGGCCCACATTCTGTTTTTAGTAGCATACTTGCTTCTTGCCCACAACTTTGATTTTTCTCTCCCTCAGACTATTTTATTTCAGGCTCATGGCCCATGCAGATACACATAGCTGGCTTAAAGTTTGATATGATACCTAGAAGAAATTCCAACATAAAATGCAGAAGCAGAAGGAGAATTCTGCGATAAGTGTGACATTGCAGAAACAGCAAATTGAAATTCACAGTGACCATTACAGGCTTATTGTTAACACAAGAAAAAATAGGGTTCAAAACCCAACCAATTTTCTATCATTTGCATTTCACTATTTATTTGAACAGTGGTCAGAAACCAGAACTTAATGGAAGAGCACTATCTCCGATTACACTTAAGAGACATTATCAAAACTGATGAATTCCAGATTTCTACTCTGTATTAAAAGATGATTTTCCTACTTGGAATAATCTGGAAGGGTGAGAAAAAACATAGTTTACAAAGTTCTAAACTAGAAGAGAGCTTAAGAAGTCACCCAATCTATCTCTCTGTCCTGAATTCCATGTAAATCACCCATGCTGTACAAAAGGAAAGAAAATAAAAATGTTAGGAGACTATGAAGAGAAAATAAGAATAAATTTTAGATCATAATGTAATTTTGCCGTTTACAAAATGCTTCCCATTCTTTATCTGACTTAAGTCTCTCCTTACTGAGTTAGTTATTATCATCAACCCCTGCGAGGTAATACTTATTATCATCAATACCATTTCAAAGATGAAGAAAACAGAAACTCAAAAACATTAAATGCATGCTTGAGATCTTTAAATGATGTAGCCAGTCCTTGAACTCAGATCTTCAGATGAGAAGATCTGAGCAATTACTGTTATATTGCAGCAAAGAATTATTCTTTGCCAGTGATATATATGACAATTCAAGGCTTGCATTCCGAGTTCTAGTTCTTCTTTATGCTTAGTCCTGAAAAGAACCTTCACCTCCTCAACCTCAACCCCAACCTCAACCCCAACCTACTCTTTGAGTTCCCATGTTGTTTTGTGACCTAAATCAAACACCTGGCTCCATACCTGGCCATGGGGAACAATTATGGGGTTTTAAATGATCATAAAACACCTGGGAAGGGAACAAAACAAGAAGAAAAACAAATAAAAAACTGTTGGTAGTTTAGAAGCTGTAGCTTTTAAAAGCTGAACAATCAACTATGTGTGTGTGAGGGCATTCCTTCAGGCCTCTAGTTTCTTTTTTTCTTTCATTACATTTATTGGTGTGACATTGGTAAATAAGATTATATAGGTTTCAAGTGTACATTTCTATGATACGTGATCTCTATATTGCATTGTGCGCCCACCACCCAAAGTCAAATCATCTTCCATCACCATGTATTTGACACCCTTTACCCTTTATTACCCCTCAACCTCCTTTCCTCTGGTAACTACCACGCTGTTGTCTGTGTCTGTGAGGTTTTTTGGGTTGTTTTCCTTATTTGTTCATTTGTTGCTTTCAGTTTTATATTCTACATATGAATAAAATCAAATGGTTCTTAAATTTTTCTGTCTGACTTATTTCACTTCGCATGATATTCTCAAGTTCCATCGATATTGTCACAAATGGCAATATTTCATCTTTTCTTATGGTTGAGTAGTTTAAAACTTCAAGTGAGGCTGTAAATCCAAATGTCTTCCAAGTTTCTCTACTGGAATATCAAATAGTCACCCAGCCAGGGCCAGGAACCACCCTGCACTCTCCAGGATCCAGTTCCTCACCCAGAAGCTCAGGTTCACCCCTTGGCAGTGTAAGTAAGCAAGGAAGAAAAAAAAAAGAAAAAAATGGCTGCCTGTATCCCACCCACCTGCCCACTAAAAACACAGCTGCCATGTCTATTTTTAGGCCTCTTTGACTCCAGAGCACTCCTATAATTCTCTTGTTAGCAAGTTGCCAGCAGTGATCTCTGGGACCCAGATGGGGAAGGTTCAACATCAAATTCAGCCTGCCTAAGATGTGTATCAGTGGCAAACTTCCCCTTATGGAACTCCCAAAGGACATAGAAGTAAATACAACAGGAGAAGAGGACTCTACTGGCAGACAAAAACCAATGCAAGTCTACTTTCAAATTCAAACCAAGCAGAAGGCCTAGGAAAGGGAGTTCATTTCTTCTTAGCACCCACTCTTTGCAAGGCTTTGAGCTAAAATTTGTTCTGAAGGATAGGAACAAACAAGGTAACCTACAAATGGGGAGGTGGTTGGCTGCTTACAACCAAGGCAGGAAATAACATGCTAGCAATAGTGTTATTAAATAGTTATTAATTTATGGTTAATAAATATTTTTGAGGGTTTACTGTATGTCCCTGCCAAGCACTTAAGATACAGAGGTGAGCAAGACAAACATAGCCCTTGCTTTCAAGAACCTTATTGGAAGAAGAAAATTTGAACAAGTAGTTACACAAGTGTTGTAAACAAGCCTAGGGTACTACTGCAGTTTCAGTTCCAAATCTTTCCTGCTGTAAATGCAATAATGTGATGGTATGGAATGAGAAAGGTGGAAAGAATAGGGATTACCCTAAAATGACACACTTATCCATACCTTGGCTGACCTCTTCCTGAGAACATGTTGGAAATGGGGAAAAGGAGAGAAAAAGAAAAAAAGTTAGAAAAAGAACAGAAGAGAGAAAAGGAGATGAAGGACAAAAACTAATTGTCAGGCCATGCCTATATGATACATGTCCTGAGGCAATCGCCCTGGCATCAACTTAGTACTATCACTTTCTGCTTTTTGATTGAGGCAAATTCTCCTGAGCTGGTTATTCAGGTGAAATTTGAAGAGCCAATGGCACTTTCATAAAGGGTACATAGGGAAACTGCCAGCTAGCTAACATTCCCTCCATCTCTGCTCTTCCAATAAAAACAGGCTTGATGATCCCAGGCTGGGCATGACTAATTGTAAAGTGTTGGGTGGCGGCTGCTGCACTGGCCTGTGTGGTCTCAGTGCTTGTCATATTACCTTGAAAAGTGCTTTGGGGTACCTTGAGGATGGAAAGCACCACCAATCACTCTGATTCTAGTTTATATAAATAAAGCCCAATTGAGTTTAACATGCCACCTTTTAATCAAATGGTATAGGAACAAGAGCACCTTGGGAAATCTCCTTGGACAAGTCTGAGCCTGGTCTTTTCACTCTTGAGATGGATTTGGCTACAAGAGGTAGTGCAACGCATGGTGCATATGTGGGCTCCAAGACCTGGAATGCACCTTCATATGGAGCATACAAAAAGCAATTGGGAGGGCTGGCCAGGAGATCGAGTAACAGCCTCTGATACTCTGTAGAACATCCTGTACCTGCCCATTTGGGGATCTCCTAGAATTGCGGGGGGGGGGGTTAGGGGGCCTTGGGAGAATGGAAAATATAGAGTTAGTCCTTTCAAGTTGTGAATTTTAGTGTGGAGCAGTAAGCAGATTTCTAAATGCATGCCTGGGGGTAATTAATGGCTAGAAGGACAGAGCTGGGGTGAGGGAAAGAAGAGAAGTAATATTTACTGAGTGGCTTCTATGTGACTGGTGCTGGATCTCATTTTTATTCTCACACCAATCAGGCAAGATGGGATTGGTAAATTCCAATTGAAAGGATAAGAGAAGTTCAGAGAAGTTAAATAATTTGCCTAGGATCACATTATGAGTGACTGAAACTAAAATCTAACCAGTTTCAAAGTCCATTCTTTTTTCCATTATACCAGGCAGCCTTCCCAGGAACATTCTAGTAGAATTCCCTATTATGCCCAATGTGGTGATGATGCTCAAGAATGTGTCTAAATCAGAAAATATTCTAGGACCCACAAATATTTTCTGAGATTATTTTTGGAAAGTATCCATCCATATAGATGCAGTAAGGAATAAAATCTATACTAAAACCATCTTCTATCACCAAGAAGTATGTGCTTTTCAAACAAGCAGCCCCACTTTGAATAAAAGCATCCAAACTTTATGGTTGTTTGTCTGCACTTGCCTTAGCTTGCCTTCCCCCTGGGAAGCATATGGGTAGGCAAATAAAATGAACATTAACGAATACTTATAAAATATAAATCATGACTGACTTCCAGCAAGGATGTACACAATTAGGCAAACGTCACACATGGCCCTCCATTCCCCACCTAATTTTACTGCCTACTGGCTGATCTAATATGATCCAGTAGAAAAAGCAACAGATTGGGAGCTAGAAAGACTGGGTTAAGTTCATGCCTCTTCCACTTCCTAGCTGCATTACCTTAAACAATTCACTTCACCTCATTGATACTTAGTTTCCTCATCTGCAAAGTGAGGGATTGTTCTGTGTATTATATAGGATAATGTGTAAGAAATAATCTTGTAAGTGACAGAGTTACAGAAAAGTGCAGGAGTGTTAGTTAACACATTAGTCCTGCTTTATCCACAGTATCATTTTCTGTGGTTTCAGTTATCTGCAGTCAACTGCATTCTGAAAATATTAAATAAAAAATTCCAGAAACAAATAATTCATAAGTTTTAAATTGAATTCTGTTCTAAATAGAATGATGAAATCTTGTACCATCCAGCTCTGTCCCACCCAGGTCTTGAGTCATCCCTTTGTCCAGCATATCCATACTGTATACACTATCTACCTGCTGGTCACACAGTAGCCTTCTTGGTTATCAGATCAACTGTCATGGTATTGCATTGTTTGTGTTCAAGGAACTCTTATTTTACTTAATAGTAGCCCCAAAGTCATTTACATAATTTTTATTTATAGTATATTGTTATAATTGTTCTATTTATTATTACTTATTGTTAATATTTTACTGTGTCTAATTTGTAATTTAAATCTTATCATTGGTACTAATGTATAGTAAAAAAAAAAAAAGTATATATAGGGTTCAGTACTATCTCCAGTTTCAGGTATCCGCTGATGGTCTTGGAACATATTACCTGCTGATAAGGGGAGATTACTTGCTGTATTCTCATCAAGCAAGACAAGGAAATCAAAAAAATTAACTGAAATTGACCATACTGAATTTCCACCCTCTTAACAAGGCATAAAATAGGGCAATGCCATTTTTTAGCTCAGCCTTGAAAAGAAGCAGTCTTGCTAGGATCAACTCTGTAACCACTGGATCTGGAGTGGGCTTTACTGTGTGTAGGACCAATCTTATACTGCATCCAACATAATGAACTTTGTAACTCCATAATGACTTAATAATAAATGGTCTGTGCCTGCACCTATAAACCATCTTAATCTTCCAAAATTACTTGGGTTCTTCTTTTCAGAGGGAAAACAGGGAACCAGAAAGGGTGAAGGTCCTTTATTTACCCAACCTTCAGACATTTACAAGTGCCTACTGTCTGCCAGGGGCATGAGACCCAGAGGTGAAGAAGGCAATTTATTCCCTTATAGAGGTGTAGTAGATGGGTCAGTAGACTCAAAAGAAGAGGAGGTATGATATAGGAAGTATGGGAAAAGATGGTATGGTTAAGTGAAGCAATACTGAATTGGGATTTTTCCAGAGGTTCTAGACCAGCAATTTTCAACCGGTGTGCTGCGGCAGGCACAGTGCTACAAGAATATTAAAAGCATGCAATACCTGACTATTTAGTCAGGGGCACTAACCTGTTTTCCCTTTGATTGTCAAATAAAAAATGACAACAGCTAACATGAAAATAGCTATCTGGTGTGAATGAATCAAAATTATACCTATTATTTTTGTCAGATCAGCAAAATATATATATATTTGTGTGTGTGTGCCACAGAATTTTAGTAATTAGTTTATGTGTACCATGAAATAAAAATGGTTGAAATCACTGTTCCAGGCAGAAAGAATAAAACATGCAAAGCCTCAGAGAAGTGAAAAGAAACAGAAGCTCTGTGTGGCTGATGGATAGAGTTTGTGTATGTTTGTGTTTATGGGGAGGGACAAGTAATGGTAGGAAAAAAAAATGCTCTTATACGGAGGTGAAAGAGGCTATCATCTCCAATCATGATTTGAAGGACACGTGGACGATTTCCCCCATCCCAAATATCTACCCTCACACTCTTGCTAATTCCTAAAATTCTAGCTTTAGTAATTTATCTTTTAAATCTCAAGTTTTCTGTCTCCTTCAAGAGTCCCCTATTAAAAAAACAAGTACTCTTTGGAGAAGCCACCAGGAGCCAAATTAGGAATAGTGGATAGTCACCTGAGGGCAAGGAGGACTTGCAAGAAAGTGACAAGGAAAGTGGGTAGAGATCTTATGGGAATGTGTGTATACAACAAAAATGCCTTTCACTAACATTCCCAGTTTTTCACAGAAGACAAGCTCTGAAACAAAATTATAGAGTGTCTATTATCATGAATACAGTATTGGTGGTGATTCATGTGTTCTCAGAGCTGTACCACAGACCAAACTGTGGGCAAATCACTGGCCATGGGTTTCTTTGATCCATTCATACCATCTCCCCATGTCTAAACACTTGAGACCAATATTGGTATGTGGTTTATAAAGCTGTTTATGGTAGCAGGGATACACAATTGTTATAGAGCAAAAGAGCGAGATGTCTCAGACAGAACTAATAGCCTTGACTAACACTGGCCTCATTAATCACTGTACTGTAACCTCAGTGCTAAGTAACTTCAGACTTTTCACTGCAGGGATATACCTTTACATGGAACATGAACACACCAGAATAGTCATTTGAGTCACATTAACATTCACCATGGATTATCATGTGATTATTAGAGTTGGGATATTAAAAATATTTATAAAAGAAGCCAAATGACTAGTTATATCACCCCATGACCCACTCAATCCATACCCCTTATTATTGTTGCTAATAATGCTGATTCTAAATGATAAAGAATTTGGAGATCCTGATATGGAGAGATATTTTGTACTTTTTCACAAGGAAAGATAATTTCTCACTGCTGAAGTGACCATAGTGAGACTACTATGAGTTCAATCCCTCCAAAGTGAGCTGAGACCTGGAAAGTATTGCTGCTCAAAGTATAACTCAGAAAGCAGTATTGCCACTTGAGAAGGATATACTCTATTCAAAAAGGATTACATAATTCAGCCTTGGAAACAGAGCAGCCTAGGAAAGTTGAAAGATAAAATGACAGAATATAGGAATATGCCTCTTTGTTTCTTACATTTTCCCCAACTTCTCTATCTCCTGATTCCAGAGAAAAGCTCATCAGTGGTTCCCAAATTATTCAATGCAGGAGGAAGGGAGGTGATCTGACAATAAGAAAGCAGAGGAGTTAATTTTCTTAGCTTCAAGCATTTGTTGAGTGATTTGCCCAGTAAATGACATGATTTAAAAATGATCCCAACCCAAGTTCAAGTAGCAAAGCCAGGATTCAAATGAAGATCTGTCTGAATTCAAGTCAGGTACTCTTTCAAAAGAGTGAACAGGAGTTCCCTTTGGGAGAATATTTAAATCTACTTTTCTGTAATGGTGTCTCCAAAAGTCCTTATTCAAAATCTCCTTCAGAGTCTATCTAATTCACTTTCCTCTATAAAGACCATGTACAGTCATGCCTTAACCGTATCTTCTACCTTTTGCCTTGAAATACAACTCTATCCTTTAAGATGTAGCTTAAGTTCTCCCTCATACATGAACTGTGCCCTGGGCCTATGAAGGTGAAAAGTCATGAAGACATGAATTTCTGAATGGGAAAGAGGCCAGGGTGAATAGTGGACATAGACACTATGTATTCTTCAGGATCCCCAATAAGTAGTATCTGCTAGAGAGTTACTGAACACTCAGCCAATATTCATGGAGTTATTAGAAAAAGAGAATCATTCCCTTTTCCATTTGTTTTATATCTAATTCATTCTCCTTAAACCCGGAGAGAAACTAATCTCATGCTTTGTAGTTGTCATCCAAATAGGCAGAAACCAACAGTAATCTGTTGACATGTCCTAAACATTAAGGCAAAACAAACACCAGGAAAACTCCACCAGGTTGCTTATGGGTCAGGCAACACCTCAAAATATACAGGTCACATATGCAGTCTCCAGTTCTGCCTACCACATATAGAATGCAGCCAATGAACAATGTACTGTTCTGTCCAGCCAGTGTGGCTCAGTGGTTGAGTGTCGACCCATGCACCAGGAGGTTGCCAGTTCGATTCCCTGTCAGGGCCCAAGTTGCAGAACAAATCCCCAGTGGGGGTCATGCAGGAGGTGGCCCATAGATGTTTTCTCTCATCAATGTTTCTATCTCCCTCTCCCTTCCTCTGTCTCTAAAATCAATAAAGAAAAATAAATTTTAAAAACAACAATGTACTGTTCCCCACTCTTCCTTGGCATTGGAGAATTATATATCACCAATAACTACTTGAGCCTTAATTGTTTTCACAGTGGTTGTTCAATATATTTTGTGTGTACTGCGGTACTATGATTATGCCACAAATTACATAAAGACTTGAATCTGAGTAGGTATTTATCTAAAGGAGAACCTGAGTGGTTAGCAAAATGACCACTGATAAGCACCACTCAAAACTAACCTTTGATTCACAGTGGAGACATATGTTCCCAATCACTCCATCAGCATAAACACAGAATCATCCATTAACAACCAAGAAGATCAAGCAACCCCATATTCTTGCAGTCCCATGGCAATGTGATAGTTATGCAAAGAACAAAGATCTGTTGTAGTTCTTCGTTGTAGAAACTGTACCATTTTTCTTCTATGACTCCTGAATTTTGCAACAGAAATGGAGATAATTTCTCACTGCTGAAGTGACTCCAGTGAAACTACGGAGTTCATACCCTCCAAAGTGAGCTGAGAACTAGAAAATATTGCTGCTCACAGTCTAACTCAGAAAGGAGTATGGCCACTTGGTCTAACTCAGAAAGGAGAAGGGTCTACTTTACCAAAAAATAATTATATGAGCCATCCTTGCTCTTTGGAATACCACTTAGGGAGTTCATGTATTTTTATATAAATCAAACTGAAATGAAAAATTTAAGCATAATGTGGTTGTTTTGGATAAATCTGCAATAGAAAAGAATTCCACAGTGGTATATGGTTTGGAATTAAGTCACCTTTATATTTAAGACATTCTTTATAAGCAGAGAAATGCATCAAGGGTTCTATACAAAGAAATTCAAAGTTGATGAGCACTATCTCTTTTTCTTTACCCAACTATGGGCACTGCTATTTGCTACATCCAAAGGTAAAGCTTCCTACTATGCAGCTGTAAGAAAGAAAGATTTCTTATCCTTTGAGACGACATGGAGGGACCTGGAAAGTATTATCCTAAGCAAAACAAGCCAAGCAGAAAAAGACAAATACCACATGATCTCACTTATATGTGGAATATAATGAACATAACAGTCTGAGGAATAGGGTAGACCCAGAGACGTGGAAGTAGGGTATAGACTGACAACCCTCAGAAGAGGGGGTGGTGGGGGGAGGGAAGAGATAAAGCACAGAACTGATACGCATGTATGCATAACCAATGGACATGGACAACAAAGCCGGGGATGGGGCGGGGGGGGGGGATGGGGAGGAGGGTGTCAATGGGGTAAAAAAAGGAGAAACATCTGTAACAAAAATAAAATAAAAATAAATAAATAAAACAAAAAAAATAAATAACAACAACAACAAAAAAACACAATAAAGGTAAAGCTTCCACTTCTCTCCTTTGGAAAAGAAAATCCAAGTTTTAGCAGCTATCATATTTTTTGCAAGTTTTTCTTACAAAAATGTGGAGGGTCTTCATTTTCTACTCATCTTTGCAATTTCAAATCGTTATATACTCTTCAGGGCCAAGCTTAAATTACACCTTAGGGAATAATGCTGTGGTTGGGGAGTAAACAAATCAATCACAGGAAATCAACCACAGGGTTTCAATTATAGATGTATAACAAAATTACTCAGTAAATTTAAAAAATATAGATTCCTGGCCATTATGCCAGACTGAATGAATCAGAATTTCTAGGGATAGGAATCAGTATATTTACTTTTTATTCCCTAGTAGATTTTGAAACATTCATGACAGAACCAGCACCTTCAGTTTTGTGTATTTGACTGCAAAGTAGGTGGAATGGTCTAAAGCATGAACAATAGCAGAAATAAATGAGGTCAAGGTCTCTCTATCTGCTTAGAGTTGAGTTCACAAGCTTTCTTTTGCAAAAGTCAATATAAAATTAATCACCCTCTTCCCATGGAGAAAATATCACCTTCTCATTCCTAATAATCAGAGAAAGTTGTCCCAGGACTCTGGTAATGCCAAGTCTCCTGATCAATGTGTTGCAGAGATAATGTTAAAGACAAAAGTTCTAATCATCAGCCAAAAGTGTCAGGGACAAAACTGAGGAAACTTAGTCCTTGGATTGGTAAGTATATTATGTCTTTACTCCAAAAAGTCCATCACATTTGCACATCCCAGAAACATCATAGTCAGAATTTAAAAAAAAAAAGACATCATGTGTGTGAATGTGCATACATTTATCACTACAAAATGTGATACTAAAAAGTTGTAAGAAAAGAAAATTTTAACTGAATCTGATCTCGACTTAAATGACAAAATTTGAAATGCATTCCCATATGAGGGGGTAGAATCCTTCAAACAAATGAGATGAAGATTTGGGGTTAAGATTTGGGAAAGCAAAAGGGTTAAGACAGTAGTCTAAACCCCAAGACAAGCAAGGTACTGGTACTCTGACACTCACTTCCATAGCTGTGAACTGTACTTTTTACATTCTCCCTTCCAGGACTCCTGTAAAATTGGATTATGCCTTTAACAATCATTTCTACTACCTCTACTGCACAGGGTAAGAAAAGGGAAAACTTCACAGAGGTTGCTTTTTTTATCACACCCCTCCCCCACCTCTCCCCTGATGCCAATCTAGGCTTAGTCTCTTACTAGCTATGTAAACTAATCTCTCTGAGATCATTTTCCTCATTTATAAAGTGGGGATAATATTAACTATCTTGAAGACTGTCTGACTTATTGATTGTGAGGAGAAAAGGATTGATTTTGATTGGCTGATTCTAATACTCAATAAGTGCTATGTGCCAAACCAATAAATAAATAAATAAAATTGTGATCTATTATCATTTCCACTTTACAGATGAGGAAACTGGAGGCATAGAGAAATAAAGTGACTTGTCTAAAGTCAGCCAACCAGTAAGTTGATTTCACACTGTTTAATAAGTGGTTCTTAGCTCTAGCTATGCATTAGAGTCAAAGGACCATTTATGGTCCTTTAAAAAAATATATACAGCTCAAGTTTAGACCTGGAGATTTTGAATGTGTAGACTGGGTTGGCCTCCACATTGTTTTAAAGTTCTATTAATGATTCTCACATGCAACCAAGGTAGAGAATTCCTGGCTTAGAATTTTTCAACTAAGAGTGAGAATATGAACTCTTCCTTATAATTTCTTCATTTGACAGATATTTACTGAGTATTTTCTATGTGCTAAATACTCTGATAATGCTGGAAATGTATACAGCAGTGAACAAAGATCATGGTTCTGCTCTTATAAAGTTGACAATCTAATGGGGAAGATGAATAATAAGTAATAAAACAAACAAATTTACAGTGAGAAATTGGAATAGGTACTTCAAAGGAAATAGACAGGGTGGTATGGATTGATGAGAGAGCCAGCTTGAAATAGGGTGTTCAGGAAAGACCCCTCTGAAGAGGAGGCTTTTAAGCTAAGTCCTAGAGTCAGAAAGACCAACATGGGAATAGTCAGGTGAAGATGATATCTTTAGACTCAGAAAAAAGTACACTGAATATTCATGTTACAGATTAGGGAACACCCACTGTTGATCAACAGAATGAAGGCACCTACCAAGAAGGGCTCCTGGTGGCTGATTGGGCTCAAATTTCTAAACAAAGCCTAGTAGCTGTTGCTGAACAGGGGCCTCACTCAAGCTACATTTCTAGGAGAAGCCTGCTGCCCACATTGAATTGCCTGCCTGCACTGTTTTTGACAGCTGAGCCAACCTTTATAAAGGAGTTTTTGAAATCATATTTCAACCAATAGGACAGACTTTCCCATCTAATCAGAGCTGGAAGCTGTATCTTCATTAGCATCTTTACCTACCAAACCAATCAGAGCAGCTTCACTCTGATCAATCAGTACAGTGCTTTTTGGACTAATCAAACTGTGGGGATTTAGAGTCCTTATTTGCATAAGAATGGGCCAATCAGGACCTGGGGTGGGAACTTCCCTCTATATAAGTCAGCTTCCCTCTGGCTCTCCAAGTTCACTTTCCCTTTCCACTGAAGACTGTGTTCCCCAGCTGGAGCTTTACCATCTAAGCTGTCTCATTGCACCAGAGTGGAGCTATCCTATCTTGGTGGAATGGAGCAAAGCAGTCTCATCAGAGGGAGCCAAGCTGCAATACCAGGGTGGCCTTGCGCCCTGGCCACCTCACTCTAGGTGGCCTCCTCATACCTGGGCTGCCTCAGAGCCTTGCTGTTCCACAGCCATGCTATAGCACAACTGAGCTGTAATACTGTCTCACAGTGCGCTGTTCTACAGCCATGCTGATTCACAGCTGAGCTGCATCACGATTCAGCTGTTTGCACTGAATAAAGTCTCCCCCTTCACCACAACCTAAACCAGGGATTCCTGCTGGCACTGAGTTGGCACCAGCAACCATCGTTTGATACCTCTATCCTTTGACCAGAATAATAGTTACACTTTAAACGCAATTTTATAAATTTCAAAATTGTGGGGTAAAATTATTACCAAATTATTATTTATAACTTTTCTAAAACCATCATTGAGTGGCTTATAATAAATCCAAAGCTCTGTATATTTTTGACAAAAGATATCGCTAGTTGTTAGTCATTGTTGTATACAATATAAACATTATTTTTATGTTCTACATCTCCCTTGTAAACATAATAAAAGGCAAATGGAAGGAGAGATATTTTTAGTTAGCATTTAGGAAAAAAAATTCTGTCAGGGATGTAATACACTAAATTTTCTCTGGAGACACCTTTTATTTCCTTGAGGATCTTTAGGAAAAAGATAGACAGCCATCTGCCTAAAATGGATTAAGATATACTGTGGAGTTGGGGAAGCACGCTCTGACATATATGTGTGAGGAGTGTTGAGTAGTGGCTAAGGGAAAGCCTAAAATGACGGGAAAAAAAAATGGTCACACTGCTTTTAGTGCCAGGGTCATGTGCCAACCGGAAGAAAGAGAAGCAAACTGATGACCTTTGGCGCTAACTCACTAAAGGAACTAATCCAACTTTTCCAGTCTCCTGGGTGCTGCCATTTCATTTAGCAAGGGGCTGAAGTAACAGATGAAAAAATACACTGACGATACCTGAATAAAAGCAAACCTATTTGTAATGAGAGAGAGAGAGAGAGAGAAGAGAGCGCTTCCAGGAAAGAGCTAGTGGGGAATTCTAACCAGATTAAATATTCTTAGTTTAATAGCTACATAGAAACATGAAGCTCATAAATTTTCCTTCATGTGCCTAGGACTACAGAGAATTGCAGATTTATGAGCTTCATGTTGGAAATCTGTAACAGTATCTTCTACATTATACAAGGTTTGTTAAAATAGCATTCCAAAGACTGGTTGCTGGACATTAAAGAAAGTAATGAAAGACAATCATCTACCACATTCTTTACCCATGTTTACAGCTCTTCCTTCATTCAAAATGTCTATTTGGATCTCACAACACTCTTGTGAACTAATACTTTTAGGTAACACAAAGTGGCCTTGCAAATACCTTCAGTAGAATACCAGAACTAAAAGTGGGTTCTGCACACCCAATATTAGGCAGTCCTTTCCACAGATTTCAGTGTTCTACTGAAGGCAGAGCTGTTCACCAGTACCACTTGGAATATTTAAGATACTCAATGACAGCTCTATAGATATCCTAACACACATGGAATCATACAAAATCTTGCCCAAGGTAAGGCACTGAAAGACCCTTCAGGATAACAAGCTGGCAAAAGAATACATTCCCACTATATATGACATGATATGATAGGGAGAAAAAGAACTATGTTGGTATATCAGGCCTGAGCTCTAGTTTAGACTCTGTCCCTGAACTGTTGTGTGAATTTAGACAAGTCACTAAATGTCTCTTGGCCTCAGATGTCTCATCTGAAAAATGGAACTGATAATCTCCTTTAGAAGCTCTTAATGAGTAGAGAGTGAAATAATGGATAATAAATACTTGTAAAGACATAAAGTAGTAAGTATAAGAGATTATTATTATAAAATTTTTCTGTTGGGTATAGTCTATTGAAAAAAAATCAGATAACCAGGAGAAGAAACTACCAATAGCTACCTACATAAAGAAGAAAATAAAGCTCAAATTCCTTTTAATTTCCAAGCCCATTTGGCCTATGGACTCCCTCTACCATCCCAGATTTAACAATAGCATTTCTATACAGTTTTCTATTAATGAACCCACTTGTCCCTATCCTCAAATAGAAATATAGTAGTTAGTTTATTGAGCACTTAAATCATAGACACTTTATTTACATCATCTCATTTAATCTTTATAATAATTTGAGAAGGTGAATTTTTATATACTTTACCAATCAAGAAATGGTGACTCAGAGAAGCAAAGTAACTTGCACAAGGGCACACAGCTAAGAAATACAAAAAAACAATATTTGAAATTCAGGTCTGTGAAATTTTAAAACCTGTTCTTCTTACATGGAGTTCCATGATTTTCCACTTTGAGTTATTTTATTATTAAATCACCAACATGAATTGCTTAAACAAAGAAGGGGCTATTCTTCATGTCTGTTGTTTTACATACAGTACATTGAATCTACACATAAAACACACATACTTTTGGTCTTATTGGTAATTTTAAGTATCCCAGAGCTAAAATGAGAGATTTCTTCAGCCCATGGATTCATCACACAGATCAACATGAATATGCTGATTTAAATAAAACTTACTTGAAGTTTTAACTATTTCATGTGTGCTTCCTCCCCTGTTCCTGCTCAGGTCTGCCTAAGGCAAAACAAAAAGAAAAGGTCCCAAACCCAACCAAGGTAAAGCAGGAAAAAAAAAAGTAAAAAATAATACAGACCTTTAAATATAGATTCTCCTTGTCCCTGATAAGGGTGGGGTGGGGGCTTAAATGGTAAATTTCTGATACATTTATGATAAATTTCTGTTCTTGGGCTGCATTCTCAGCAGGGAAGCCAAGGTCACTAAGATTCTGCGGGCATTCATAGCGGGCAAAGTGGCTTAATGCAGCTAAAATATGCGATGCCAGTATAACTACACAAATGCTCACTAGAAAACATCATATAACTGCAAAGTATCATCATTAAAAAGACAAACATCTCCAAAATATATTTCAAAATCTTACAACTCAATAATAAAGACAAACAACCCAATTGAAAATGAGCAAAAGTTCTAAATAGACATTTCTTCAAAGAAGATACGCAAACTGCCAGTTTAGATAAAAAGACATTCAATATCATGACTCATCAAGGAAAATGCAAATCAAAAGCACAATGATACCACTTCATATCCACTATGATTGCTATTCACACACACACACACACACACACACACACACACACACACACCTAAAGAGTATAATAACAAGTGTTGTTTAGGACAAGGAGAAACTGAAAATTACGTATACTTCTGGTAGTAATGTAAAATGGTGCAGTTGCTTTAGAAAAGTCTGGCATTTCCTCAAAAGGTTAAACATAGAATTACCATATGACCTAGCAATTCCATTTCTATCTATATACCCATGATAAATAAAACATATGTTCACACAAAAACTGGTACACAAATGTTTATAATAGTAATATTCATAATAGCAAAATGTTGGGAAGAATTCAAAAGTCCAATAACTGATCAATGGATAAACAAATGTACATTCATACAATGGAATATTATTTAGCCATAAAAAGTGATACATGCTACAATGGGGATAAACCTTGAAAACATTACGTGACTTTAAAGAAGACAGATGCAAAAGACCGCATATTGCTTGATTCTTCTCAGTATTTTGCTATATAAAAGAGAACTCTCTGATTTCTACAATTGTCAGGAAAAAACAAACAAACAAAAATGAACACGTCACTTTTAAGAAGTCAAGGATTTCTAAGAATTTTTGGATCTTTTTCAATGTTTATTTTCAATTGATGGATGGCCCAGTTTTTCCCTTTCTCACTCCTTTTAAAAATAATTTCAATTACTTCCTCACTATTACCACCTTGCTCCCATCCACTGTTCAGTAGGTTACTTTATGGAGCTTTGAAGATGTATAATTCTTGGAACAATTTTCATACCTTCAGCAGACCTGTCTTTCTCCTCTACATACACTCAATACACTTGAAAGTAGGTTTAGATTCCATAAAATCTCTGTGAGTGCAATTAGCAGAGATCATATTTGCTGTCCACATATTTTATAATACAGAAAAAAATATATATTTCCTTTACCTTTCACACCAGTTACTAGTCAGAAATCATCTCCAAAGAAAGAAATAAAATTAACTCTTGTTGTTTGGGTTGATCTTTATGGTTTCCTTACTTTGCTTAATGTTTTTTGGTGCCACCAGAAAGTGAGAAACTTAAGCTTGTAGTCTTTACTGCACATTGAGAAGTAAAGCATTCAGCTCTGAATTTTGCTAGTAAACACATAATCTTAGGCTAATTGTTTCTATCCCAGCAGTTGCCATGCCTGTGCGAGGAAGAAAAGCTCTGTTGACATCTCTTCCTTTACTTGGATTAATTGTAGCACTTCTCTAAGAATGTTTATCTTTTAAAGCCTGAGAAGCAATTGGGAGATATATAGAAACACTACATTTGATTAAAGCCTTTTTAACTCAATACCATTGCCAAGGTTCTGAGGAAAAGAGCCTCCGCTGCAAAGCCAGTGAAGGAAAGCTGAGACACAATAAAGTGAGCTGTGATGATAGCCATTTCCCATTAGTTTCAGGGCTGGGTGACATGAAAGTCCTAAGCAGGTTAGGGAGTGGGCCTAATAAAAAACTAAGAGCACAGAAACTAGCCATGTGTTCAAACTAGCCCAATCAGTAATTGGAGCAATTGAATATATTTCCATTTTGACAAAAGTAGTTTTCAGGAATACATTCTTATTGGAAAGTATGTAAATAAGTGCTGTCTCTGTTGTTTGAGAGGGTAAGTGGAGAAGGGGAATGCAAGCCAAATCCAACTCTAAGCAAAAGCTATCTCATTACCTTCTAGAAGACAAATCAGGAAGGAATAAACTTAGTCACTAGTATTTTCCTTTTATTTATTAATTTAATTTTTAAGTATTGTTGGTATACAATATATTAGTTGTATGTGTACAATATAGTGATCCAACATTTATATACCTTACAATGTGATCACCACAGTAATTCTAGTAGTCACCTGTATTTTTCAAACTACCTTCTATGGGTGATGTCCAACAGGTCTTTCACAGTTGAAGTAAAATAAGTCATAACTTAGAAGGCTTATATGTCTTTATGAGCTGGCAGTAGCCTTAAAGATCACCTATTCTTATCCCACACTTCTGTCATTTTTTGCACATGCGGAAAATAGGAACTAGAGTATGGAAAGAAATTTCATCTTCAATAGCTGTAAGACCCAGAGCGGTATTTCCCCAACTGAAAAACATACTGCAGGTGAGGTGATGAGATAAGGTTGGCACTGCAGTAAACTATTATTTAGTAGTTATGCATTTATTTTAATCAGCATTTTAAAAGTATGGGTTTTCAGCATTTTAAAAGTATGGGTTTTCACAGACTATTAGATAATACTTAGAGATCATTAATTTTTTTAGGTGTGATGATTATTTTACGGTTCTGTTAAAAAGAAAAAGTCCTTACCTGTCAGAGACATATACTGAAGTGTTCATAGGTGACATATGTATTGAATGAGGTTTAAAACACTGTAGCACAGGGGTAAAAGGTGAGTGGGAAGTAAATAAAACAAAAATTGCAAAGTGTTGATAATTGTTGAAGCTAGGGATTGTTACATAGGGGTACATTATGTTGTTCTAATTTTATGTATTTTTGAAAAAAAATTTAAATAGGGGAGGGAATTCTGGTTTCTCATGTATAATATTGATGTGAAAATTTCTTTTGAAAATAAAGTTGTTAAGTGCAAAAGGCAAGAGAACATGAAGAAAAATGTAAGTACACAGCACTATAGGTGGTGTGCAGAGAATCAAAAATTGTCAAGATGAAACTTATTGGGAATGAGTGAAGTTCAGGAAACATTGCCCAAGAGTCTAGACCAACAGTTGCAAGAGAATTATAAAACAGGAAAGTATTACTGACAGAACTATGGAAAAGTTATCCTTAAAGTGCTCCTAGATGATAATAACTAACTTTAACTGGATCTTTAGTCACTAATTAGAAAAACTGTATTTTAAGTGCTACTGCTAATTATCCTTTCTAAAACTTTCACAATAAACTAAAATGCCAGAGATAAGACTACCTTTTCTGGAAATTCAAAATTGATATTAACTCTGGCAATAACTAGCTGTGTGATTCTGGGAAAGTTTCTTTGTCACTCTTTGTCACTAATTTCCCCCCTGTATACAATGAGAGGGAGTTAATCATGCCCTGAAATTGTAGGTCAAAGGGTGGTGAGGCAGGAGCCTCAGAACACACACCCAGTGGGTCAGCTTGCAGCCTTGTTCTATTAGTCACACTGGTGTGGCTCGGTGGTTGAGTACCGACCCATGCACCAGGAGGTTCCCGGTTTGATTCGGTCAGGGCACATGCCCAGGTTGCGGGCTGAGTCCCTGGCGGGGTGTGTGTAGGAGGCAGCCTATAGATGTTGATGTCTCTTATTGATCTCTCTCTCTCTCTCTTCCTTCCTCTCTCTCTCAAATCAATAATCATATATATATATATACATATATATATATGTATATATATGATGGTATCACAAACAAAAGCTTGAAATCAGATGATCTTGAGCAAATGTCACAGATTTGAAGGGTTGCAAAGGACTTTTACAAGTTCATCTGTGCAGCCTTCTACGTGATATCTCAGGAAATCAATCTTTTTGTGCCAAATCTGCTGTCCTCAAATGTCCTCAAATGGAGAAACATTACGGGGCTGTTCAGAACAAATAGGACTGTTGGCCCAGACTTCAGAAGAGCAAGATAAATAAATACTGATACAGAGGAGAACTGGTTCCTCCATTTTACTCCACCTTTCTTACTCAAAGCCAAATTATCTAAGGTCAAATGTTACACAAGTACTTTCTGAATGTGTCAGTATTTCAGTTGTCTTTGCTTTTCCTGAACTTGAGCATTGCTGAAGGCCCTCTGAAAGTATAGAGGACCACTTCATTTGAATGGCCTTCCAGTCTGCTTTGTAGAAAGTTAACCTCAGATAGTAGACATCATAATTGATGAGCAGATTTTCATATAATCATAAAACAAATATTTATAAGGAGATGGCTATATACTAGATTCAGATACTTGCTCTATCACATTTTAGCAGTGAAACACTAGCCCAATCAATTTATGTCTTTGAGTCTCAATTTCTTCTATAAAATTGGCATTAAGATTCCCACCTACCTCACTGGGCTGTTGTATCACAATATCAGAGCACTTTATGCACACATAATAACTTTGCAATAAATAAGGTAGGTTGGTCCTGGAAAACGTTTAAGCATAATGGAACACATTTTAGAATGCTGATTTAGGTATATAAACTTTTTTTACTACCCATAATATATTCAACTAGCCAAATATATGGCACAGTTTCCTACTTTAAAAGTGATTTGATAGACTGGTTTGATTACTTTTGTTCCTCAAGGCTCAAGGCTTACCTTGCAGTCTAATGATCAACTTACAATTTGAAATCCAGCTTCCATCACACTAGTAAAATAGAAAGATTAAATTCAAATTGATGTTTCATAAAAATTACAATAAATTCTAAGAAGCTGTCCTTTTCTTTTACATATTAGAATTTTAAATAGAATGTTCTATCAATAAACTGGCAAACATTTGGGACCTACATTCTTTCAGAGGATATAAAAGTATCTTTATAATATTATTTGTAATAAGATTTAACCTGATATTTTGACTTGAATTTCTTTCTTTTTACAAAATATTCAAAGGAAAAATAAGGAAATCCCTACATACCTGAGGTCATAACAGTGGCCACATAAATACTTGTTGACTAAAAAAAACAGGCATTTTATGCCACATGTATAAAACACCATTTTTATCACTGATGTATTATATCAGAAAAGTCATGACTCCCCCTTAACCCAATACTCACTCTCTCTCCTCCCCAAATAAAAAAGTCAAATCTGTTCAATGTTTTCCCAAATAAAACAGAATGGCCAGTGTTTACTACAAAAGACAATCTCAGAATATAACTTTAACTGAATAAAATGTATTTTATGATAAATCCATACATTGTCTTATTTTTCTTATTTTTTTCTTAAGTAAAATGTTGTTTTATGCAAGCATGTGGTAGCTACTGAGGCAGCCTTTATTACGACCATTATATGGATGAGGAGATCAAGTTCTGACGTTATGTTGGTTGGCTAGAATGTAGAGCTCACATACAAACCTCCATCTACTTTCTGACTAAAATCTAGCACCAGAGACTCAAAAAGAAAACTCAACTCAACTATCTGAATTATAAAATATAGATAGTTTTACCCTTGGGTTTTGTAATTTGAACTATTTTACATTCAGTAAGTCAAGCTAAGTTAAAAGCATCTGCAATTATAAAACAGATACAATTATTTAGTCATTATAGTATGTCTAGGGTGTTTGATCATTTTTATTTAAAATATTTTATTCTTTATTGTTCATAGCAGCACTATTTACAATTGCTAAGATCTAGAAACAGCCCCAATGCTCATTAGTAGTTGAGTAGGTTAAAAAAAAAGCTGTGGTACATATACACAATGGAATACTAAGTAGGGGTACGAAAGAAAAATCTCTTATCCTTTAAAATGACATAGAGGGACCTGGAGATTATTATGCTAAGTGAAATAAGCCAGTCAGATAAAGATAAGTATCACATAGTCTCACTTATTTGTGGAATGTAAAGAACAAAATAAGGTGATAAACAAAATAGACCCAGAAACACAGAAGTAAGGTTCAAACTGACAAATTTCAGAGGAGGGTGCGGGGTAGAGGGAAGAGATAAACCAAGGAATTTTTGCATCTAAGCATACCAATGGACATAGACAACAATGCTGGGGGTGGGGCTAGAATGGGAGGAGGGTGTCAATGGGGTAAAAAAGAGAAACATCTGTAACAAAAATAAATTAATTTAATTTAAAAATATATTTTAAATAGCTCTCCTACAATCTTATAGGAAGATTAAATTAAAATACTTATGGAACTCTCTTTACTGATCTTAAAGCAGTTGATATCTAGATAGATGTTCCCTTAGCACAATACCAAATTAAATTCCTACATCTAGATAACTTAGATGCAATGACCACTTCCTTCTCAGGGCCTACCATAATTGAGAAGAAACTGTACTCTTTAGAATTGTGCATACACATTAGACAAATGAACAAAGAGTGACATCAGAAAAAATGTAAAATATGGTGTTAGAGGAGAGCTCTTGGGATACCCCGAACTGCAAGAAACATTAACAAGTAGGTCCTAGAGCAAGTTAAGCCTGAAACATTGTTGGAACTAAAAGTGACAAAACTGAAGCTGTCCTACTTCAGGCCCATCATGAGAAGGCGGGGTTCTTTGGAAAAGACAATAATGCTGGGAAAAAAAGAAGGCAGCAGAAAAAGAGGGAGACCAAATCTGAGATGGATTGACTCCATAAGAGAAGCCACAAGCATGAGTCTACAGGAGTTGAGCAGACATGTTGAGGACAAGACATTGTGGATGTCACTCATTCACAGAGTCACCAGGAGTTGCCGCTGACCCAACAGCATGTAACACACACATAAATGTTAGCCACATTTGGATACTTCCTTTTTGCAGTGGCAGAACAAGAACCAAAAAGGATATATCAAGCCAAAAATTAAAAACCAAGACAACTTAAGTTTTAAATACAGGAGGTAACCTTCCAGTAGAAAGAAAAAGAACTGGCCTCCTCCTCCTTTACTGCCTTCCTTGAAAGCACATAGTAGTCCAGTAAAAGGGAAGATGGTATCTTGCTAAGCTTCTCTCTATAGTCCTCTTCTGTCCATTTCCTGCGAAATCCTTCTTGAGCCCTCAGCTGACTCTATACAGATGAGAAACATGTTCATTTCTCTGTCATTACTCATTCTCCATCGTCTGTACTTCTTGTGCTCTAACTTGACCTTACAGCCATCTATAATAACTCCTCAAAACAAAAAGCCAAATGAAACCAGAAAAGTAGCAGCTTATATCCCAGTAATGAGCATCAAAAATAAGACTTCACAGTACATATAAATGCCTTCTTTACCATCAATACGCTTTTTCTCTAACAGCATATATCTTATGTAGCCAGTCTTTTCAAATTTAATTCAAATGACATTAACAGGAAAAGTTTTACAATCTAAGCACCACTCATTTCCCAAAAGTTATCCACACACAATTGCCCTGTTAATGAAGACACATGTACAATTTTTAACAGACTCTTTTGACATCATACGTTAACAATTATGCACATCTAATTACCAATAGGAACCTAAGTATTATGGTGGCCAGCAAGCCAGAATATAAGTAGGAAGTTCAAAATATCTTAGGTATCTCAAAAAAGAATCCAATAGATTCCTCAGAAAGCAAGTGGGCTTTTCATAAGATCAATGGGCACATATGCATAGACATACTGCTAACAACACAGAAACTGACAGAAGCCAGCACAAAGAGACAGCTATATGGAAATAATCTGAATGCAGAGAAAGAGAAAGATACATGGACCAGTACACATACAGTCAGATACACATACAGTGACACATAGACAACCAATCCAACTGATTACAAACATAGACCATTCTTCCTAATCCTGGTTGACACAAACTAAAAGAAAAAGATATATACAAAAAAATGAAGAGGCCAATTCTGATAGATGTATACAGAAACATAAATAAGACAAAAGTTGCAAGGGCCCAGAAAGGCAAGCCACAGGGATACATGAACTAAATAAGTAGGCAGATGCATCCAAACATATACACAGAGAGATACATGGAGGCAAGGACACTAGGGCAAAGAAAAAGACACACAAAGACGCAGACTCACAAAGAAGAGCTAATACACAAACACAAGTAGTCATCCCCAAATAGGCTTGCATTAGCACATAAATAAAGACCCAAAGAGACATAGAAACACATACACTGAAAAAAAAAAAAGAGCTATACACATACTGGCACATGGGCTTGGAGTAAGAAATGTCCACAAAGATATTAACATGCCCAAACCAAGAGGAAAAATATAGGAAAGCACAAAGACATAAGGACAAAAGAATGGAGAAAAAGAGAGAGGGGCACACTGAACTTAGTAAGACACATGAATACATAGAGACACAGGCGCAAAAAAAGAGATTTGGTTCCACTAGCAAAACACACAGAATTAGACACTATTTCCAGGTCTCTGTGTCATAGCTATTCAGAAATGGACTCATGTAAACAATACACATAGGCTGTTACACAATTGCATACAAACATCAAGCGAGAACACACGTGTAGAAACCTACAGCTGTCCTGTGCAAAAAGCTGAAAACCGGAAGACACCAGATATGTTACTTACTGTCTCTAGGGGTGTGCAGGCAGGCCAAGGTGCATGAGAAAAGCAGACTTGGTTTAAGGGATTAAGTATATATTTCATGATAATAAAAATTACTGAGGGTCTCCCCACCACCACCATAATCCTCGACCCACTGTAGTCTGCCCCAAGCTGGTCTACATGCCTAATATTTAGATAATGCTATGGCTGCATCATATGTCACAGTCCAAACCTTACAACACTCATCACTAAATTCTAATTTTTCAACTAAAGGACCTCCCACCTCTGAGGCCAGAATATAATGGACAAAAAAATGACAAGGAATGTCAGGAGCACTCTAAATTCATTTCCCTGGTGCCCTATAAAAATTCCTGTTCAAAGCAGGCCACCAACACCTTGGGGACAGGCTTTTTCATAGGCAGGAAAATGAAGCAGATGCCCTCTGAGGAATTGCTCTACTGTGGACACAGAAGAGAGTAGCTTGGAAAATCAAAGCAGGTAAACATTATTTTTATGCACAGTGGGGGGAAAGGGATGGGGCAGATAAGCAAACATGTTCACCCCATGATAATCATTTGTTTATTAATCAGAATTCACAAATGCAATTTTGATAAAGAGTGGTATGGAACTATTACACGTGGTAATCACAGTCCCTCCATCTGCCAGGCCCCTAAAAAAAAAAAATCAAA